>NC_046185.1:159117737-163917737 GCF_011004875.1 Balearica regulorum gibbericeps
GGTCCCGACTTTCTGCAAAGAAAACCGGGACTGCCTTCAGCTGGGTGCGTTTCTGCCGGGGCCACGGGTGCCACGGAGCATCCCCCGGGCTGTCGCAGTAAAAACCTCTCCCCCCCTGCACACCCCGCCATCCCCGGCTGCTGCTCCTGGGCTCATCGGGGGCTGCTCCGGCTCCATCCCCGCGGGACGCGGGCACAAATCCTGCCCCGAGCACCCGGTTACAGCACCCGCCCGGGGGCTTGGACTTTGTTGGTTGGTTGTTGATTTGTTTGTTTTTAAGGCAAGGCGAATTTGTTTATAAAATTGACTCGTGGCCCTTTGAAACAAATTGTTATTAACCTTCCCCTTCTGAGCGTTTCATAATCACAGATGTTAGTTTGGAGATGATATCCAAACATCCCAGGGGTACTTTTGATAGCTGCATGGGCGGGGATTGAATGCGGAGGTCGGATATTAAATCAGCGGGATACAGAATTACTTTTTTTTTTTTTTTTTTCCCACAAACCCGAGCTAGCTAAATAGTTTCCCCCTTTAACTCTGATATGCATTTCACAATAAATGGCCTGGGCATTTGCATATATAGTGCCTGAGTATGGGTTTGTATATCGCATGTGCGATATACTGCATTAACAGACAGCGGAGCGGAGGAACACCTTCACTAAACCTTCGTGCTCAGATGCTTATTGAACAGAGTTACGGAAAAAATACGCTTAATTAATTACACGGAGGGGCTGGTTGGCGCCGGGGAAGTGCAGATGTATTTTTGCTCGGCCCTTAAATACTTCCCTGGGTTGGTTTTTTATTTTTTCTTTTTTTTTTTTTTTTTAATGGGACTCCCCTGCTTTGACTGGAGGGGAAGGAGTCTGCCCGCCTAGCAGAGAGCTGGCTGCCAGGAAAAAAAAAAAATGCTGCCAGGCGGTGGGTGACTCCAGGGCAACCCTGCCTCTGCCCCTGCCTGCTCCTGCCCCGACGCAGCCGGGTTTTTGGGGGGTGGCTTTGACTTGGCTTCAGGGTTTATGCGGTTTGGGGCTGTGGTTTTGTCTTTTCCAAAAAAAGGCTCCTCTAGCAAAGTGATGTTGCTTTGCTAAAATTGCAAGAGGCGCTTGTACGGGAGCTTTTTCTGTTAAATTAATTTTAAATTTTAAATTAACAAGGGCTAATTTAGTTGTGCTGTCCTTCCCCGAGCCAGCGGGGAGCCGCTGCCCGGGCGTGGGAGCGCTGGCTGGGCGGTGCACGGGAACCAGCAGCAGCTCAAAAGATGGCGAAAGGAGCAGCAGAGCAAGTGTCTCCCAACCTGCGCCCCTTCCCATGAAAGCTTCCCCCCCCCCCCCCCCCGAAATATGGGAGGCAGGTGAGGAGTGCAGCCCGTGTGAGCCCTTCGCTGCTCCCAGCTGAAGGCACCGCTCACCGATTGCAAATATTTTGCATTCTGGTCTGGATAAAATCCAGGCAGTAGGGAGATATTTTCTGTCGTTCTTCCAGAGACTAAACTAACTTAGAGAAGTTTTCCCTACTGTTTTTTTTTTTTTAAAACAACTCTAAAACTAAATACATATTTCTGCTGGTGTCCCACATCTGGTTTCTGTTCCTAGCGCTTCTCGCAGGCTGGGGGAGGACAGGTGGAAACTTTGCCCCACTGCACACTGAGGAGCAGGGCCAAATTTTCCCCCGGTGTAGGCTTAGTGACTTCTTAAAAAATAAAATCTCTGTGGGACTTACCCGCCGGTGTGTAACACACCCACGGTACCATTTCGTGCCCATCGGACAACCGAAGCTATTTTTCAATCCAGATTTAAATCCCCTCTCTAGTCCCAACCGCCACCGATTTTCTCCCTCGGGATTATAAATCACCTGCCTCCATCAGCGGAGGTGACCAAAATAATAATATTTAAAAAAAAAAAAAAAAAAAATCTCCTCAAAGGCACGTAAACCAGAAAGGCTGGAAAAATAAAGCATGGTTTGGGAGAGGAGCCCGGTAGCAGCCCCCGCCGCTCCCCGCCGCCGGCGCTCAGCCCCGGCCCCAACTTCTCCGAGCAGGTGAACCCCTTGGTGCACCATCCCAGCCGCATCTCCGCTCCTGGAGAATTTTGCCCCTTGCAGAATATATCCCAAAGCAGCAGCTTTAAATAAAAATAAAATAAAATTTAACACCCACACACCCCCCCCCCCCCTTGGTTTTATCTGTGAGCGCCTCTCCCGCAGCAGGAGCCGGCCCGGAGGGTGAGGCTCTGCCCCTCGCTCCCTCTCCTCCTGCCTGCGGAAACCAGGCTCTACTATTTTGGAGATCTTGTGCCCTTTGTTGCAGCAAGGCGAGTGACCGTTTTAGTTTTGTCCAGCCCGTCCTAAAATCGTGGTACTGTCATTTCCCGGGGATGCCAAGTATTTTACAGGCTGCTTGGTTTCGTAGCGTGGCATCGGCAATATTCCCACCACCTCTTTTCCCGAGCTCCAGGTTTACGTGTTTATCTAGCAGAGGTTTTCCAAACGCAGCCTGCCAGAGCATCACACCGCCGGGTATTTAAAGTCTTGAAAAGGTGAGACCTGTTGACAGGACGTGAGATTAAAGAGATTTTTCTTTTCCGTTTTCAGATCCTCTTTAACAGGGCGGGTGCCCCGGAGCTGGGCTCGCTTGCGGCTGGCCGTTGCCCTCTCCTCCATCCAGAAACGAATCCCTCCAAGTTTCTTCACGAAGTCAAAAAGCCTGATGAAACGCCTGGCTGCAAAATCACCTCTCTCCTAAATCGCCGCGGAATTTAACCCCCCTATGAAGAGCTGAAACTACAAAATACTTGGAATTCGAGCTCCAACGCTCCGAAGTGCAATCTAGAGAGTAAATAAACATGTAGGGATACGCAGTCCCTAATAGCGCTACTCCATCGCAACGTCTGAGTGACACGGTTTGTATTTCGTAATAAAGTGGGTTGGTTTTTATTAGTAGTAGTAGTAGTAGTAGTATTTAATGCAACCCTCGAGAATGGAAACACACAAAATGCAGCGAGAATGTTCACAATTTTGAGAGCACGGTTGTAAATAGAAACATTCATATTTCATCCGATTATAAATATTTGATACTGCAGTTGTAAAATGCACGTTTTATAAACTGGAGAGAAGAAAAAAAAAAAAATTCCTTTGCTTTCTTGCTAAAAGGCAATGTCATTTCATTCCGGCTCCTAAGCAGCTCATGATTATTCACAGAATTTAAAATTACAAGTTTTATTTTATAGTTGGATTCTTTCCCCTTTTTTTTTTTTTTTTAAGTTTATACTACTATGTACAATATGTGTCTATTATAGCTGCAAAATAAAGAGGTTTTAAGGCAAAGCGAGAAGTTTTTCGCCCACAAACAGCGTTGCAGGAGAGCCCGTTCCTAAGTAGCTGCCCACGCACACCAAGGCCCACGCGGGACACAGATCTCCCTCCCCGTGGCGTGGGGAGAGGAGCCACGACGTTCCGGGAGAAACGGGTTAAACGCAGCCCAACGCCCCGAAACCCCGAAAAAATCCTGCGTGGGGAGGGGGGGGGCGTAGGAAGAAACACCCACGCCCACGGTGCCACGAAGCGTCGTGCTAGCGGGGACCGCGCCGTGGGATGGAGATGAGGATGGAGGGGAAGAAGGAACTAAAAATGTTACTTTATTTTTTTTTGGGGGGGGGGGAATAAAACGCTGCCAAATGCTTCGGGGAGAAGATGCCGGAGCGGAGCCGAACCCCAGCCCGTGGCCGCCCCCCGCGGAGGGGGGAGCGGCCACGGCTTGAAGCCGCATCCCGGAGCGGCTCCCGCGTTTCGGAGAGGGGGGTCCCAAAGTTTTTCCAACAAGTTGGGGAGGGGGTTGGGGGGGAATGGAAGCTAACCCCACCCCTGCATCCCACATCCACGCCTGCATCCCCTATCCACGAACGCCCGTGGGTCTCGCTGGGGCGGGGGCGGGGGGGGGGGATGAGGGAGTAGGGACTTAGGAAAAGACCCCGGGCGTTTTTCAAGCCAGTACTTTGAGATTTCTTTCCTTATCGTTCCTTATATATTTTTTTTCTTTTTAAATTAAATTCTCCATTTCTAGCCCCAGCCCCAGATGCACGCATCCCCTCCCTAAAAAAAAAAAAAAAAAAAAAAAAAAGAAAAAGAAAAAAGAAAAAGAAAAAATAAAGAAAAAAAGAAAAGGAAAAGGGGAGGGGTGGGGGAAAAAAAGGTAAAACTCATAGAACAAATAGGAGAACTATTTATTCGGTTCACAGTCGTGTGAAATGCAGCAATAAAAATCTTTGGACTTCAGCAAAAGTTGGTTTTAATTTTTTTTTTTGAATTTCAAAAAACAGCGTCCAATGTCCATTAAAACAGCGCTTAAGTCTATAAAAATGTAACTTAAGCATTAAAAAAAATCATAAAGATAGCGTCTAAAATTTCCATACAACCGAAAAAAAAAAAGAAACCCAACCAGCCCAAACCCCCGAAACCAAAACAAACAAAAAAAAAATCAAAAAAATATTTTATAATCAGATATCTTGGATTTTTACACCACCTTACCTGTAAATTATATATACATAGAATATTGCAGAATTATATCTAATACACAATATTTTCACTATTAATGCTGGTATAATCTTTATACACTGGCCCTTACGTTTCTTTTTATTTTTTTTTTAATTAAATTATTGCATTGTATAAACTTTGACTGCAAACGGCCCCCCCCTCCCCTGCCTCCCCCCTCCCTCTCTCGTCTTCCCCCCCCCCCCCCCCCCCCCCCCCTTGGCTATTCACTGTCCGACTTGCCGTCTTTCGCCGTGGTGGAGTGGTTGTAGAGCCCCTGGGCCATGAGGTGCACTGCCAGGGAGTTCTTGCTGCCCGTCGCCTTCTTGATCTTGGCTCGTTTATTCTGGAACCAGATTTTAATCTGGGACTCGTTAAGCCCGAGCTCTTGGGCCAGGCTTTGCCGCCGCTGCTCCGTCAGGTACCGGTTCGTCTGGAACTCGGCCTTGAGTCTCTGCAGCTGCTCGGCGGTGAAGGCGGTGCGCGGCCGCTTGTCCTCCTTGTTGGGGTTCTTCTTCTTTGGTTTACGGGAGCGGGGACCTACGGCCGGGAGAGAGGAGAAGCACCGACACCGCCACGCTCCGCTGCGGGCGGCCCCACGCCAGGCGCGGTCCCGCGTGGGGGAGGCACCCACGCTCCTGCCCGCGTCCCACGCTCCGACACCTCGCAGCCTCTCCCCCCCCCCACTCTAAGAAAAATAAACCCCGCTTTGCGGCTCCGCTGCCAGGCGATGCTGGGGAGCTGGCAGAACGGGACCCGCACACCGCCCCCCCCGCAGCCCCCGCTCGCTGCCCGGCCACCGCGCCGCTCCGCCGCGTCCCCTTCCACCGCACCAGCAGCGCATCTCCCAGCACTTTTCACCCCGGGATGCCCCGGCAGGGAAAACCCGCACCAGAGGCATCGGCACGGAGCTAAATTTTATTCCCTGAGTAAATTTTTTTTTTTAAGGAAACATTTTTTTTTTTTTTTAAGGAAACCTCTTTACTTTCTTTTTTTTTTTTTTTTCTCCCTTCTTGGTGGGTCGCGATTAAAAAAAAAAAAAAAAAAGGAAATCAGCCGCCTGTTTACATTGCGAGGAGAAATCCGCCGCTTTGCTGCAGTGCCCATATGGCGCTGCACGGCCCGATCCGAATCGCCGGGATTATTCTCGGGAATATTATTCTCGGCAGCACAAGGAGCCTTTTCTGCCCGGGCCGAGCCATTGTGAGGATGTATGTTAATTAAATATTAACAAAGGCGAGCACTGGAGAACAATGGAGTAAATTCCAATTCAGCCCTGAATATTACCTCTGAGTGAGAGTTTGTTTTCAGACATTACCAACTAATTTTCAACTCGTCCTACAATCCCTCCTTCATCTGGCCGGCTTTCCGGGGGAAAATTCTAGCTCGCTGCTTTTTGTAAGAGAAAAACCCATATTTTTTTTCTTTTTTTTCTTTTTTTTTTTTTTTTCCCTGGGAGCAGATCTCCTGCGTGGTGCTTCCCATGCCTTCCCCCAATGGTTTCTACTTCTTTTTAATAAAGGTTTTACCAATCTGCCGGGGCCAGCCCTACTCTCCCCGCGGTAGCAGAAGGACATTTTACCCCCAGGTTTTTTATTTTTATTTTTTTTTTTTCAAGGTTTTAATCACAATTTCAGGACGTTCTGCCCAAGCCCTTGCCAAGAGACGGACCCTGCCAAAGAAGTTCCCCGGCTCTCGGAAATGTCCCCCGGCCCCTACAGAGCTGACCTGCAGCACATGGGGGTAAATTAAAAGAAAGAAACGAAACGGCGGCCGCCCGAGGCCTCTTTTAGAGAAATAAACGATCGCGGATTGGTTTTTGCTAGAAAAAAAAATAATAATAAAAGCAAGGTGAGGCCTGTGGAAATCCATCCTCCCCTCCCCAAAGCACAGCGCGGGAGTATTCTCCTGGCAAGGAGAAGGGCAGCTCGCCGGGAGGATGAGCGGGGAGCCCAAAGACAGATTTTTTTTTTTCCCTCCCTCTTTGATAAAACCCGGCAGTTGGTAGGAAATGCCCCGAGCCCGGGCGGCCCCAGCTCCTCCGCGGCGGCGGGGAGGGAGAGACCCCCCCGCTCCCCCCCTCGTCCCTCCGGCTCCGCGCATCCTCAGCCACCCCTTCATCTCTCGACATTTTCGGGCGATTTTAAGACACCCCTCCACAGGGGGGAGAAAAAAAAAAAAAAACAGAAAAAAGAAAAATGAAAGAAGAAGAAGGAGCGGGCAGGGGGGAGCGGGGTCTTTTCCCTGCCGCCCTCCTGGCCCCGCGGGCGGGTGGAGGCCAGCCGGGGAGTTCGGGGAGGGGGACGCGGCGGCGGGGAGCGGGGCGGCCCGGGGGGGGCAGCTCTTACCTGAGGAGGGCCGGTCCGAGTACCGCGTGCAGTAAACCCAGGCGGGCCAGAGCATGGGCTGGTTCCCGGCGTTGGAGCTGGCCTGGGAGCTATCCGAGTCCGAGCTCACCGACAGGTCGCCGCCGCTCAACCCCCGCGCTTTCAGGGCCGCCTCCAGCGCCGCGGGGTCCCCCCCCTTCTTGGCGGCGCCGTGCAGGGCCAGCCCGGCTGGGCCGCCCTCCCCCCGGCCCGGCGAGCCCGCCCCGCCGCCGGGTAGCGGAGCCCCGGGGGCCGGCGCCGCGGCGGGGCTACGGCGGCTCTCCGCGCCGGGCCGCCGGGGCTCTCCGCCGGGGCCGCCCGCCTCCTTCCTCCGCCCGAACTCGGGCCGCAGGATGTTGTCGATGAAGAAGTTGGTGATGCGGTGAGGGTGCGGGTGGGGGTGCGGGGGGTCACCGGGGGGAAGCAGCAGCCCCCGCCGCCCGCCGCCGCCGCCGGGCTCCGCGTCGCCGCCGGACTCCTGCGGCTCGGCCGCCTCCTCCCGGGGGCTCCGGCCGCCCTCCTCCATGCTGCGCGGCCGGCCCCGCCGACGGCTCCGCTGCCCGCCCCGCCGCCGGCCGGGCGGCTGCCTAGCGCTTTTTGTTGTTGCTGTTGCAGTCGGTTGTTCGTTATTTTAAATTTTTTTTAATATATATATTTATATATATATATATATACACACACGCACAGGTGTCTATTCGCTTGCGTTTCTCCTGGCCGCGCCCGGCATTCAAAATCCAGAGTTTGCAAAAAAAAAAAAAAAAAAAAAAAATTAATAGTAATTAACAACAACAACAAAAAAAAATAAAAAAGAAACAAAACCAGGGAGACCCCAAAGCCAGCAGCCGAGCCTCCACGAGTTCCAACTTTGCCAAAAATAAAAACACACGGGCTCCGGTCCTCCCGCCGCAGCTCGCCGCCTCCTGCCGCCGCTCAGCCGCTCGGTCCCGCGGCGCGCTGCCGCCTTCTCCCCCGGCCACCGCCGCCGCCGCCGAGCCTCATCCACCGCCCCCGCGGAGAAAAAAAAAAAAAATAATTAATACTACTACTACTAAAAAATAATAATTGGGTGAGTGGAAAGGTGGGGGGGCGGGGGAGGAGGAAGTAAAGAAAAATAAAAGCCGGTGCCGGGGCGGGGGGTGGAGGCGGGCTCTCAGCAGCCGGTGTCCCGCGGAGGGCAGGGCGGTGAGGGGCACCCCGCGGGGCTCCGGCCGGTAGCGCCTCGCCCCGCGCCGCCCCACGCCGCCCCGCGTCCGCACATGCGGGGGCCGCCGCGGGTGGGGGGGAGGGGGGCGTCCCACCCTGCCGCCCGCCCTGCGCCGCGCCGCGCTGCGCTGCGCTACGCCCCGGCGGCAGCCGCCACCGCCGCGCCCGGACACTTCCACTCCGGATTGTTGTCCTTTAGGTTTTAACGGGGCCCCCGCCGGTGACGTCGCCGGCCTGGGCACTTCGACACGTGCCTCGGGCCAATGATAAAGCGGGCATGCGCACACGTGGTGCGGGGAGCTCCGGTAAGTGACAGCACCCACGCCCCTCCCCCCCCCCCCCCCCAGCCGGGCCCGGCCGCCGCGGGGATACGCGTGGGGGAGCGGAGGGTGGGGGGTGCCCCGCCGCGGGACGCGCACCGCTCCCCCCCCCGCCACCCCCCCCTCCCCCCGCTGGATTACTGGGGGGCTAATTGCCCCGTTGTTTACCGGGGGTGGGGGGGGTTGGGGGGCGGCATCCCACAATTCCTTGCAGAAATGCATAAATAATATTAAGCGAGCGGCGGTGATACAAAGGGGGTCGGGGGGGGGGGGGCGGAACGGGGCCCGGCCCGGTGCCTGCGGGCTTGCCCGGGGGGCGGGGGGGGAGCGACGCGTCCCCTCCCCACGGCGCGGTTCAGCCTCCGCGGCGGCGGTAATTGACTCGTCCTTCCCGCAGCCGGACAGGAACCTTTGATCTCCCCTGCCTGCTCCCGAAACGGCAGCGCGGCGCCGCGCTCCCCCGCAAAACGCCTGCCCATCACCCTTCGGACCCCCAAAAATCCCCTGCTTCCTTGGGACGGGAAAGCTGCCCCCCCCTGCCTTTTGTCTTTAGGGAGAAATCCCGCGGAACAAAATTAGGGAGCAAAGTGCGGCTGGATGGCTGAGGGGATGGGGGGGGGGGGGGCTGAGCCGGTTTGGGGGCACGGATTCTCCGCGGGGTTCGCAAAAGGGCGGGCGAGGAGGCGGGCGTGGGGTCCTTCCCCCGCAACCGACCCGTTGTCACTCCCCGGGACCCGGCGGGTGTCACCGCCCCGACGGGGCGCACGGTGAGGGGCTGCGCGGCCCCGGGAAGGGCCGAGCAGGACCGGGCCGGGGGCGACTCGGCTCCGGTGGCCGCGGTGCCCCGACCCCCGGCTTTCCCCGCTAAGTGACATTTTTATTTGGAGAAGGCTTCCCTGCGGGTGGCACGGACCACTGCCCGTCTCAAAGGGAAGGGAACAGCGAGCCCTTCCTCTCCTCTTCTTCTTTTCCATTTTCTTTCCCTTGTTCTTTCCCTTTAATAGCTTTAATTTTTATTTTATTTTAAATGTATTTCCCCTTTTCCTTTGTATTTCGCAGCGGGTCGGGTCCATCAGCAAGACCAGCGCTAGCTGATCCAAAGTTGTTTTGCTCAAACAAGCACCTAGAGGTTAATTTCTTCAAGCGCCCCATGAAAAGCGATTAGCCTGTCTCCCAAGAAGTATTTTCTAATTACTTGGAAGCTCTCGCTTTGCTACTACCCCATAATTAAACGTGTTCAAGGTGCTGCACTTCAAATATTTCGCTCCCGGGCGGACCAAGTTACCCAGAAAAACTTCAGACCTCCTGGAGCCCCCCGTTACCTGCCCGCTCTGCCGGGCAGGACCTGGCTGCGGACCCCACGGTAACGTTCCCGTTCGTTATCCCGCTCCTTCGCGGGGATGTTCATACCCTACGTAGGACAGGGAGGAGAATTCCTGAGATAAACTCCAAAGCAGGAGATAAACAAAGCTGTACAAAACAATTACTGCATCTGCCTGTCCTCTGACAATAATCCAGCACCTCAGGTATGCAGAGACGGCGGGGGGGTGCTGGCGGGGGGTGAAGGGGTGATCTGATACCTAACCGAGGAAATCTGAATGATCTAATTTTTTTTATTTTTCTCCCAAGGTTATTTTTATCTAGGAGTTCAATCTCTGTAGAAACATTCCCCAGCAGCACGGTTTTTCGCCGGTCTGCGGGCGCCCCGCCAGCGGCATCGCGGCGTGCGGGGGCTTTTCCTCGGGATCCGCTGCGGGTCACCGGGAGACGTGGTTTGAAAATGGGGGTTTGGCTTCGTTTGCTTCTTTGCTTCAACCTCCCTTCGCAGCCCTGGTGCTTGCAAAAGTCACCTCTCGGCACACCAGCCGGATTTCTTTACCCTACGCTCCCCGCGTAGTTTCAACAAGGTTCAACAAGGTTCATTCGGCGCTGCCACCCGTTAAAAAAAAAAAAAAAAAAAAAAAAAAATCTATTTTCCCTCCCGCGAACAGGCGAGTGTGTGGGCACAGCCCCGCGCATCCCCCTGCGGACCCCACGCACGGTGCTTTTGCTTCGGTGCTTTTGGCACGGAGAAGTTTAAAAGCGGGATGGCAACCCGGGAGAGCGGGACTGGGGAGGGAGGGATGGAGGGAGGGATGGAGGGATGGAGGGAGGGATGGAGGGAGGGAGCGGCAGGCCGACCCCCGCCAGCCTGCGGGCAGCGGGCGGCTGCGCGGCCGGGGCCGTTCGTGCTGCTCCTCCGAGCAACCCCTTCCTCCAGCTTTTCCCCACACTAAGGAAAAACAAACCCCTAGGTGTTGGGAAGCCAAAATGCCCAGAGGGGAGGTGAAAGCCCAGGAAGGGTCCGCACCCCTCCCCGCGTCCTTCCAGCACGGGGAAGACTGCCTGCAAAACGTTGGCATGCACTAAATTTCGCCGGGTTTTCATCTATTCCCCCCCATTTTCAGACAGTCCCTGGCAGGTCTGGCAGTGGCGCTGCCCCGCCGGGCACAGCCTGGGCACACCGCCGCACCCCCGCGGCCGCCCCCATTTCCCTCCTGCTTTACACCCGGCATCGACTTTATTTCCGAGCGAAGCCTTTTTAGGCAGCTTTGGCAGCGCCTTGGAGCCGGTGGCTGAGGACATGGAGAGGGGAGAGGTTGCTGCTTCTCCCTCCCCTCCGCCGATGCTGGCCGTGCAGCAGGCTGTGTGCCAAGGCGCTGCCCGGCCGGGTGCGGGTTCAGCCTTCCCCGGGGTCCCGCATCAATTTGGGAAGGGGAAAACCAGCAGAGACCCTCGCCAAGCCCCAGCCAGGCTTTCCCCGCAGCCGGCCGGCCGGCGAGCTCGGCCATCACGGCTGCATTTTCCCCAATGCCGCCGGGTTTTCACTGCACCGCCGACAAACAAAAAAATAAAACATCCCCAAAGACTCAGATTCTCCCAGATCTCCCCCGTGACAGGCTGGACCAAAGTCTCCTGCGGCAGCCCTGCTCCCATCCCGGCACCCCAGCCGCTTCACGCGGGGAAGACTTTCCCGTCAACGGGGGTAAAAGGACGGGTTGGCAAGCGTGGGTTCCACTTTCTTGCAGGATCATGCACATTTTATGACCGGCTTGCGGCGAGGGCAGAGCCCGCTGCTGCCGCACCCGGCCCGGCCCGGGACGGGGCTCCCCGCGGAGCGACCGCGGCCACCGGTGTGGAACACGGAGGATGCTCTGGGGTGAACGGATGAGGTTGAAAGTCAGAGTCCTCACTCGGACAGCAGCCTACTGTTAAACGTGGAGTGGCGGGGGGGGGGGGGGGAACTCCCCCCACCCTCCCACAGGAGGGAGGGTGCGCTGGTGGGGTGTGAGAGCCGGCCCCTGCCTCGCCCTGCCCCTGGCCCTGCCCTGCCCCTGCCCTCCCCTTGCCCCTGGCCCTGTCCTCCTGCCGCCCCTGCCCTCTCCCTGTCCTGCCCCTGCCCTGCCCCTGGCCTTGCCCTGCCCCTGCGCCCCGCAAGGCAGCGCGCACGTCTTCCCCTCCCGCCCGGCAGCTCTCACGGCCCGAATCGAAAACGAGCAAATAATAATCACAAGAAAAAGGCTTTCGCCAAAATTCGGTGCAGGCCAGCCAGAACCCAGTCCAGAGCCCAATTATATGATGATGGTTGGTGGAAGAGAGAAGAGAACAGAACAGAAGAGAAGATAAGAGAAGAGAAGAGAAAAAAGAAAAGAAAAAAGAGAAAAGAGAAGAAAAGAAAAAGAAAAGGAAAAGAGAAGAAAAGAAAAGAGAAGAAACGAAAAAGAAAAAGAAAAGACAAGAAAAAGAGAAGAGAAAAGGAAAAGAAAAGAAAAGAAAAGAAAAGAAAAGAAAAGAAAAGAAAAGAAAAGAAAAGAAAAGAAAAGAAAAGAAAAGAAAAGAAAAGAAAAGAAAAGAAAAGAAAAAGAGAAGAAAAGAAAAGAAAAGAAAAGAAAAGAAAAGAAAAGAAAAGAAAAGAAAAGAAAGAAAAGAAAAGAAAAGAAAAGAAAAGAAAAGAAAAGAAAAGAAAAGAAAAGAAAAGAAAAGAAAAGAAAAGAAAAGAAAAGAAAAGAAAAGAAAAGAAGAAAAGAAAAAAGAGAAGGGGAGAAAGGGGAAGGGGAGGGGAAAATGATAAGGGGAAAAGGGAAAGGGAAAGGGAAGGGAATAGAAATAGAGTAGAATAGAATAGAACAGAACAGAACAGAACAGAACAGAATGAAAAGATAAGAGAATAATAATAAAAAGAAGATAAGAGAAAATGAAGAAAGAAGAGATGAGAAAGGAGAGGAAAGGAGAGGAAAGGGAAGGGAAAAGAAGAAAAAAAAAAGAAACCCCAATGGTTCTGTGGCCGAGCCCTGGTCCGGTCACCCATGGCTTCGCCAGGACACTGGGTGGCACTGGGTGCTCGTTCTCTCCCTGGGGTGCCTGGACTTTGTTCTGCCGAGCCGTCGCCTTACAAACCCAACCGCCCGAAGTGTATCCAGGGATGAAACTCATAGCCCTTGCGGGAAAGTTTTTTGGCCTGTGCGAAGAAAGACTTAAAAACCACAAACAAACAAAAATACCCCCCCAAAACCTGGGAGCGAAACCTCCTGTCTGTGTCTTTGAGTCACATCCACAGACGCTTTGTAAAGAGGGAGAAAACCGGCTCCCAATTTCTGCAGCTGGGTGGGAAGTGCCCGGTTCAGCCCGGCCCGGCTCGTCTGGGGGATGCTCCGGCTGCTGTCCCGGGCAGGGCACACGTCCCCGGGCTGCGGCGGTCACCCGGCGCCTCTCCCGGGGAGAATCCGCCGGGGCCACCCCCGGGCTCGCCGTTCACTTGCTCACCTGGAGCTGTGGAGCCAGAAAAGCTTCAAATAAGTGTAAAAATGCTTTTTCCGAGATCTTTTTTAATTTAATCTTCCCAACACGATGCATCCCCCTTCCCTGATTTACACACACTATATACAGGAGTACCTACGGCACCTACACAAGTGTGCACACATGCACATATCGCGACTGAGGAACGTTTTCCCGCTTCTCCCGTGACTCGGAGGAGTTAATCCGTACAGACACAACAGAAGCTGCCGTGACGGTAAAGTTCAGCAACTCTACACCGACCCCAGCATTAGCAAGGGCTGGGGCGGGATGCTGGGAGCTGCTCCTGCACTTACCACATAGGCAGCTAATTCCCCTAAACTCCCTTGGATTTACACTTCGGCATTTACTCACAGATAGAATAAAGCCAGCGCTCTAATTAACTAGGTAATTTCCACTCCAGCTCCCCGCCGGATAATCAACTTTTATGGTTTCTCGAAGGCTATTTTCCAGCTGTTGCGGACCGGGAGCCCAACCGTGCTCACCCCGGACCGCAGGGCTGCAGGGTTGGGGGGGGTGGGGGGGGGGTGTGTGTCCCTGTTCTCCCCCGGCAGGACCAGGGCTCTCTGCCCCTTCCCCTTTCCTCCCCGGCCCGGCTCGGTCCGAGGCTTTCCCGTAAGTCGGGGCTGGAGGGAGGGGGCTCCGGTCGGCCCCGTCGTGGGGATGGTGTCCCGGGGGGGTGATCAAGGACAACCTCCCCCTGCAGAAGAGATGGGGAAGGCAGTGCTGACAGTGAGCTCGGCCGGGTTGTGGGACCGTTTCCCTCCTCCCGATAAGGATGTGCATTTCCCCGGGGTGTCCCCCCAACCACGGTGTGTCGTCCCCCCCCGCTCTCCTGGGGCACTCGGCTGGACGCACTTCATTTCCTCAGTGTTTCCAGGATGAAAAAAAAAACCCCAAACAAAACCAAAACCCAAACAGTACCAAACAACCAAAACCAAACCCAAAACAAAACACACCTAAAAATCAACCAACAAACAAAACCTGCTGTTCTCAGCGGGAGCTTCCCTGCAAAGAGAAAAAGGAGTGCTGTACGCTGGAGTCAGGACTCCGGCTGGATGCAGAGGGGACAGGGAGGATGCTCGTCTTCGCCTCTCTGCTCTGCGGAAAAGTTTCTCGGGGAAAACAAACAGCTCCGACCCCGTCCTGCCCCGGCGCTTGCAGCTCTCCCCGTCCTCACCCGCCCGCGGTTGGGAGCCCGACACTATCCCCGCACCCCTCCGCGCCCCTCCGCGCCCCGCCGCCGGGCCTGGCCGGGCCACTCCAGCCCGCAAAGCCTGGAAGACGACGGGGAGCAGCGAGACTCCGGCCGGGGAAGGCTGGGCCGTGGGGGCCGGCGGGGGCTGTCTCCGCCCCACGCCCCCAGCACCGGCTCTGTGCGGGGCGGCTGCGGGGGAACGGTGGAGAGGCGGGCTGGTGCGGCCCGGGGTGGGCAACTTCCTTCCTTCCTTCCTTCCTTCCTTCCTTCCTTCCTTCCTTCCTTCCTTCCTTCCTTCCTTCCTTCCTTCCTTCCTTCCTTCCTTCCTTCCTTCCTTCCTTCCTTCCTTCCTTCCTTCCTTCCTTCCTCTCTTCCTCTCTTCCTTCCTTCCTCTCTTCCTCTCTTCCTCTCTTCCTCTCTTCCTCTCTTCCTCTCTTCCTTCCTCTCTTCCTTCCTTCCTCTCTTCCTTCCTCCCTCCCTCCCTCCCTCCCTCCCTTCCTTCCTCTCTTCCTTGCTCTCTTCCTCTCTTCCTCTCTTCCTTCCTCTCTTCCTCCCTTCCTCTCTTCCTCTCTTCCTCTCTTCCTCTTTCATTTTCTTTTACTTTCTTTCCCCTTCCTTTCTTTCTTCCCTCTCCCTCCCTTCCTCCTTTCCCTTTCCCTTCTCTTTTCCTCCCGCTTCCTCTTCCCTTTCCCCTTTTCCTCAGTTCCCTTCCCTCACTCCCGCCCGTCCCTCGGGCTATAGCAAACCAACATTTGCCCATGCAAGCGGCGGGGCCCCGGGCGCTGGCCGGGCGGGCGCGCAGGACGGTAGCGGTAGCGGCAGCGGCAGCGGTAGCGGCAGCGGTAGCGGCAGCGCGGGGCCGCTCCCCCCCTCCCCGCCGGTCCCTCCCCGCCGGTCCCTCCCGCCCGTCCCTCCCGCCGGGCGCCGCCGCCGCCTCCGCCGCGCAGCCAGCGGGGAGCGCACCCGCCTAGCGCCCGGCAGCTGCTTGCGGGAGGCGGCGGCGGGGGGGGGGGGGGGGGCTCGGCGGGAGGGGCTGTGCCTGCCCGCGGGGGCATCCCCTGCCATGTTGCCGCCCGCACCGGGAGCGGGAGCGGGAGCGGGAGCGGGGCTGTGCCCGGGCAGCGTGCCTTGCCAGCCCAGCCATCAGAGCCCGGCTCTGCTCCAACGCATGGCTCCGATACCGCCGGGATGACAAGGCGGGGGCCATTGAGGACCTGCCAGTTCCGCACGCAGGCCTGGGAGAATAATAAACCCCCTCAGGAACTTCAAAGCCAGGTGGCGGGGGCGGCAGTGGAAAGGGTGGGATCTCCCTTGCCCTCCCCGTAGGGTTATTTCACAGGAGGCAAAAAAAGGGCCCAGGGTTAGCTCCAGCCCCTCCGCAGGGTGTCGGGGCTGGGTGGGCTGCAGGAGTGCACGGTACCGCGGCACCGAGCTGCTGCGCTCCGTAGGTGGATATCGTCTTATTCGTTATCTTTGTCCTCTAGGTTTCTGGGATTCCCGGGATGTATTTATCTTGTCTGTCCGGGGCTGCTTCGCTAAGTCACTGTGTAAATTGAAAGGCTTTTTTTTTTTTTCTCTTTTCTTTTCCCTTTTCCTACACTCCTCAGCTCACCACCTTTTTTAATTAAAGCTTTTAACTCGCCTGGTGTTTACTGTCTTATGTAAAGTATCTAAACAAACAGATCCGACCAAAACCAAACACCAAAAGGCAGCCGGCCCCCCATTCTTACCCCTTTATTGTCAAAAAAAAAAAAAAAAAGCGCATCTCCTCATGTCATAGTTACAGTTCCAAAAGGAAATTGCTTTTATTTGTAAAGGAGGCTTTAAAAAGCAGTGACATGAAGGGGAAAAGCTCCTTAACGGAGGAAGGTCACGGGGTTAGGGGTGAGATTAAAGGAGCGATCTTTCCACCTCGCAGGGAAAGCAGTGCCGGAGCCTCCCCAAAACTGGGAGAAGGGCTGCTAGAGGGGGGGAGCAGAGGGGCCGATGCTGGGGGCCGGGGCTGGAGGAGGCCACTGGGCCCTGGGCCTGCCCCTGGTCCCACACAGGCACCTTTCAGCTTTTAGGGAAGGGAGCAGATGGATGCAAAGAGGTGAAATCCCTTGCTTTAAGCCCCCAAACCTCACACCCCCTCTGCCATGCAGCAGGGAACAACACAGTGGGGAAGCGGCCCCTCCAGAGCTCCGGCTCAGGAGGGTGGTGGGGCACGGGGGACTGTGGGATGCAGAGGGTGATGGGTATGGGGAGCCTTGCTATCCGCTGGGGCTGGGGGAAGGAGGCTGTGCCCCCTCCCCAAGACTGGCTGCTGCCATCTGTTTGTGGGGAGCTGAGCCGAGTGATGGAAGGGAACAAGACCACACAAGCGACGGCCCCCAACCCTCCCTTCCCCTCTTCTGCATCCATCCATGCTGGCTGCATTTTTCGCTGAATAACGGTCCCTGGCGAAGGCAAGTCAGCGTGAGGGATGCGGGGACGCTTCCCTTCACCTCCCTACAAAGGCGGCACCCTGCCTGGTCTCAGGCACGAACAGCAGCCTGGGGCTCTGGGATCAGCGCCGACAAAGGCAGCTGCATCCACCCTGCATGTCCTCTGCTGCCTGACCCCTTTCCTGTTCCCCTGGCCCTCTGGGCACAGCCCACTCCCCTCACCAGTCCCAAACTGGGGCTGTGCCCAGCCCTGCCCCACACAGGAGCCTGGGGCTGTTTCTGCAGGGCAGTGAGGAGGAGATGCAGCCCCATCTCCCCATGGATGGAAAATATCTTTTCCACCACTAAGAGGGATGCAAGCATCTCTCTTTGCTCTAGCTGGGGTTTGGGTGCTGGACCGTCTATCTCCTGTGCTCAGAGGTCCCTGGTAATAAGCGATCCCCCAACAGCAAGGGAAGGTGCCAGTGGTGGTACTTGTCTTCCTCCTGGAGTGCTGCCAGCACGGGTGGGCAGCTGGGACATTTCTCTGCAGCCCTGGGGACATCTCCTGGAGGGTGTTTGGAAGGAGAGCCAGGGCTGGCCATGCTCCCTCCTGGAATGAGGACGGAGAGGGGACCATGTCTGTCTGACCCGAGCAGGGTTCCAAGAGCCATGCTGTGCAGCTACCCCGCACTGAGGCCTGAGCATCGCCAAGACGTGGATGCAGGGACATTCCCGCTTGGGCTGCACGGTAAGATATGAGATGTTTGAGGCAAACATTAGTGAGGCGGCCACATTCTTACTATGACCTTGAGTAGACCGCTTTGTCCCTTCATGCCTGTATGGAGAGGATGCTCACATCCCACCTCTCCCACCCTGTCCCGCAGTCCCAGGGCTCTGTGACGTTTCAGTAGCACGTAGCCAGGGTTTTGCAGGTTCTGCTTGGTGCTGTCAGTGCCCAAATCTATTCTCGCTTTCTTCTCCAAAGTGCAGTGCCTGCATTGTCCTCGATATTTGGAGAGCATGTGCAAGCATGGAATGAGAAGGGATGCGTGGGAGGCTGCTCCTCTCCTAAAATATGTGCATTTAAATTGTCCAAGGGAATTGCTGACATTAACCCGCTTTGGTTTTGGGTTTTATTAGTGTAATTCAGTATACATCCCCCTGCAACACGGGTGGCGAATGCCCAGCTGTGAGCCCTGGAGATGCCACTCGGTGCTCTGCCTGCCGCAACAACTGCCTGAGGATAACAAATCCGTTCACCCTTTCACTCGCAGGCGTTGGAGCTGCATTAGCTTGTGCGGAGGTGGCTCTATGCCCGTCTGAGGCTGGGTCACAGCTGCCCTGACTTATGGGACATGTGTCGTGGAGCATCTGCAAATTGTCCTGTCCTGCAGGACCCCTCTGAGTGGTGTGGGCTCTCCCCACTCCAGCAAACACCAGTGGCTCGTGTGGGCAGGGAACTTGTCCTTCCCTTTCCCATTACCTTTCTGCATCACTGATTTTATATAAAACCACAGGATAGACCATAAAGCCGGGCACACACAACTCACAGAGAATTGCCTGGGTATCTCACCTACACACAGCTTCTATAAATATTTATGGAGGTACAGTCAGCTATGGTATGGGCAAACACAAATGTAAATAATGCCGTACACTCCTAGCGTGCTACGGACGGTGCTGTGAGCAGGAATAGCGGTTCCTCGTGAAATCAATTTAATGAATCAGTTATAGTAGGAGGGAAATAATCCCAGCAGTAGTATTATGCACAATAGCAGGAGTGCTGTGATGACGGCTGGGTTATCCAACGAGCTTCTGCCTGGGAGCATGGGCATGGAGGGAGGAGAAGGAGCCCTCCGCAAGCTGCCCGGTGGAGGAAGAGGAAGATGAAGAACCACTAGAGGAGAAATGTGGGTGCAGGTGACAGAAATGAGAAAGAAAGCGTTGGGTTTTCCTGACTGTTACACACAAGGATGTTGTGATGTTAACTGGAGCGGTGGCTGTTGGGGCAGGGAGAGGCACCCTTGGGCAGAGTGGCTTGCTCGGTGAGCGGGGGATGAGCAAGAAGTGGATAAGCCGAAATGGATGGGCTTGGGTGGGAAGCGATGCTGCAAGCCCTGGGCCCCTCTGGTATCAAATACTCCCGCAAAAAGCTTGTTTTCAAGTGATTTTGCTAATGCTGCCAAACCCTCCCAGGACATGGATGTCTTGCATTTTTCACCTCTGCCAGAAAAGGGAGAGATGAATAATTCTGGGATGAAATCTCCATTTCACAACAGGCTTCTTTGTGTCTTTGGGTGAATCACTTTATCTTTCTTTTTCCATTTTCTGCAGCAGAGTTGTCTCTCCTGACCAGGCTCCATCTCTGGAACCTTGCTGAATTATGCCATGAGCATAACACATGGGTCACATTAGCACTGATCTGCCCTGAGGGGATGGATGGAACCCTCAGAACCAGGTCAAATTTCTGGAGATCTTTCCTAGCATCTGCTTACAGTCTTCTCTTTGCAGGCATATTCCAGCCAGGCAAGTAATCTGTTAGGCCACCTAAGGAAAGTAAAAAGATGGGAACATGGGCAAAGCAAATTGGATTTTTTTTTTCAATAAGTGAAAATTTTAGGATATTTTTTTATCTGTCCATCAGCTCAAACAGTGAGGACACCACTGGTTCATCTTCTTTAGTTGGATACTGTCTTTGCAGAACTTTTCCGTGGGGTGATTCTGTGTTTGTAAACTCAGGGGTATCTTGACCCACAGCTCCAAGGCTGTCGGTGGAGCAGGAGGACCAGAGGAAGAAGATGATCTTGTTATCTGAAGAGTTGAGTGACCCAGTTTTGGTCAAACTGCTTTCTAAATAGCTGGACTTGAGAGGCAAGAGCTGGACTTGCACACTGGGGACCCCAGCAAGTGCATGAAATCTGGGTACACCTGGGCAGCGATGTAACACCCCGACATATTTAGCATCTTTAAAAGCATATTCCTAGCAGTCTGATATTGACCTCACAGTTATTTTCAGTTAATTAATCTATCAGAAACTATTTTTGTCCTTGCTCTCTGCTCTTCCTGCGGGTTCACAAGGCCGTACACGGCATTGTGCTCCCGCACAGAGCAGTATTGTTTTCATAAGCTTTTGGGCGGAAGCTGTATTGCATTAACGTGGGACATTAGCATCCATTAATACGAGGCACTTATGCATGATCAAATTTTTTTTTTTTTTTTTGGCATCTTTTCCTATTCTAATTAATGGACTGAAGGTGTGGGAAAGAAAACCAGCAAAGTGCAAGGCCCAGGCGTGCGATCGTTCAACCTCCCTACTGAAATGAATGATTGTATCTCGGGGGCCAGATCCATCTCCTCATTACATCGTCCCAAATCTGGAATAGGTCCATGGGGCTGAACCCCTTGGAGATCTGTTGTAGCTGAGGGTAGGCGGTGGGTAATTAGCTGCACTGGGGCTGAGCTGACCTGGGTCTAGCTGGCAGCTGAGTCGAGCGATAGCACAGTCCTGAAAATAAAACTAGGAATTTTATGGAATTTTGAGTGAGGGAGCAGAGGGGAAGGGCCGGTATAACAGCCCAAGACCAGACTCAAAGCACTCAGAAACTGCAGCGTTTTTTGGAGCATCCCTGAGGATCCGTGTAGGTTTGTTTTTTATTTAAGCTAGTGACACTTCAAATTATTGCCATTAAAGCCCCTTGCTCTGGCTGCTGCCACCGAGCAGAAGCCAGAAAGCGTTTGAGGCAAAAGGCAGCTGGAGCCGTCACAAAAGCAGCCGCAGAATATTGAATCGGAGAGAAATTAGGACAACCATTTCTGGGAGCTTTGAAGGCAAAGGCTGTTTGTTTAGCCTTAAAGGAGGCAGGCTGCTCCCGTTGCTGCTTCACTTGCCTCAGCCTGGGAGACATCCTTCACGCTTTCTAAAGGCGAAAGCCCTGCCAAAAGAGGAGGAGAGGCTGGGTTTCATTTGCTGTGGGATGTGGCAAGGGGAGCGCGGTGCCGCCGCGGGGTCCCTCGCTGCCGGCGTGCCCAGGCGGAGGTGGAGGTCAGCAGGTCGCCGGGGTTTGATCTGCCCTGATCCCCCTTCACAGGGGAAATGAAGCGACAGGGACTTTGCTCCAGCACAGTGGCCACTTTGAAAAAATGTTTCAGGCAGATAATTTATCGGGTTTAATTGCTCTTTAATCCCCCTGATCGGCCTGGCGTGGAGAAATCCCCTCTCAATGGGGGAGCCTGTTTGAAAAGGCCCAGGAGGGATGGGAGGGCTGAAGGGAGGATGGAGGGAAGGAGGTTAGAAAGATGGAGGGAGGAAAGAAGGGAGTAATGGAGGGATGGAGGGACTGAGGGACCGAGGGAGAGATGGAGAGACTGAAGGAAGAATAGAAGGATGGATAGAGGGAGGGACAGAAGGATGGAGGGAGAGATGGATTGAAGGAAGGAAGGATGAAGGGGGGACAGAGGGAAGGACAGAGGGAGGGAGGGAAAGAGGAGAAACTATGAGGGAGGGCAGGAGGGAGGGATGGAAGGAAGGACGGAAGGAGGGATGGAGAGATGGAGGGAGGGAGGGAGAGTCCTTTGCTGTACCCACGCAGCCCAGCCCCACTCTGCAGCCCAGAGTCCCGGTGCTGTTCCCCTCAGCCTGCATTCCTTTTATCAATGGATTAAAAAGCACTGGATCACTCCTCCTATCTCCTGTACCCTCCTACGCAGAGGAGGCCGGACCAAACTGCGCCACTGCGGCAAGTGCACAGCCAGGGTGTTTCCTGGCCATCCCTGGCCAGGGACCTCAGCAGCGATGAGCCAGGGAGGGGCTCACCAGTGGCCCCGGCACCCCAGTGCTGATCCCCCTGGATCCCCAAAGCAGCAGGGACTGATGTCCTCCTTCCCCCCTAGTTCGGCAAGGTCACTCTCCCCTGTGTGTGTCTTGCTGTTTCCATGCTATCTCCTGGGCTTTGTAAGGATTCCAGAGGAGGGAATGTTTTGCGCTCTCCATAGGAGCTGTACCTCTGTGCTCTGATGTAGTCACATGTGGGGGAACGAAGGTTTTCCCAAGAGGGGCAGCATATGCACAGGCCTCACTGGGAATGGCAAATCACTGTCCTCAACATGGGGCAAAACCTCCTTTAACACCCCCATCTATTTCTGTCCGGCACTCGTGGCCAAAGTCCAAGCCCGGAGGCAGGAATGAGGGGCAGGCGCAGAGCATCTCTGGCACATCTCTTTTCCTTCAGTCTTTATCTCCCCCCTACCAGGATGGCAAGGGGGTTTCTAGCAGGATAACTCCAGCTGCTTTCATGCGATGCATTTAGCCTAAAATACAGATAGCACACTGTCCATAGCTCAATACAAGACCATGAAATCATCTGGTCTGTGCCATGACACCAAGCTCTCAAAGAATTATAAAACTTTAATAATGTTTTAAAAAACGTAGCGTAAACTGAAAAATGTGTCTGTGCATCTCACCTCTTGCCATTTCCCTTTGGCTTTTTATGGCCAAGCTCAGCTGTCTTGTACACCGGTGTAAATCCAGAGTGTCCCAGAGGCGAGTTGGATCTCACAGGCACCAGAGTAACACCAGATCTCCTTCCAAATGCAGGTAGCATTCACCTTGTGTAACCAGCAGGATAATCTGTGCAGCTTTATCCTGGAAATAATGCACATTTTCTATTTCTGTGGTACAGAAATCCGCCCAGCTAAGGGCTGCTCCTACCTCTGTTTCCATAACCCAACACCAGAACAACATTTATTTTTTCTATTCGATGCATATGAGTAATTTCTTTTCATTCAAAGGGTTTGCAGATAATTTCACCATGCTGGTTCAAGGTATGTGTTGACTTTTATCCTGTAGGTATCATTCTGGTTTTATTACACATTAAGTTCAGTCCAGACTTTTGCTTGCTTGGGTACAAGAAAAGGTACTCCAGTTAATTCCCAGAATTATAATATGCTATTGGGAACTTGACTAGAGAGTCTACAGGCTCCCAGGAAAATTAACCCAGGCTTTCCACTCGAGACTTCATTGGTTTTAAAAACCAACTATAGGCAGGTTAATGACAACTACAAGAAGAAAAAAATTGCACTGATGAGCCAAAAAGGCCCCAAGGTACGTTAACCACAAGACAGGATTTCCCCCCCCCCAACCTTCAGCAATGTAAACTCTCAAGGAATACCTTTGCAGTGCCTAAAATACGCAACACAAGTAAGATTGCTTTCACTCTTAGCCATGGCATAAAAATTGCCCAGGCATCTTCCAAGCCAGAAAGCCTCAAATCTTTGATGGAAATTGCTGTAGCTGGAGGGATGTAGCTCTACCCTGACCGTCCAAAGCTGCAGAGAACCTCAAGGACAGGTTGCTGTGCTTCGCCAAAGGAAAAAACAAACAGTTGCAATGATGCTGCTAAAAAGCTTTGTGCTGGATCATGTGAAGGAAAGGGATATTTCCAGCTTACAGCCAGTCATGTCTCAGCACAGCAAAATACGGGGACTCTGGCTGAGCACTTCATTTAGGAATGGAAATAGCTATTCCCTCTTGGTTCAAGGCAAGCTGTGACCATGAGGTCCTGTTCACTCCAACACACTGGTGGCTCCTTGGAAACTGTATTTTTGGGCTCACTGGCCATCAGAGCTATGAGCTGTAAAAAGAAAAGGGACCATAAATCCTCTTTTTTTTTCCTTTTCCAGTGGTTGCTGTACCTGCTTAGGCAGGCATGGGAGCAGTGGGCACCAGCTGCAGAGGTCTGAAGCAGTGAGCATCTTCTTTCCTGCAAGCCCATCCCCAAAGCTGAGTTGAGTTTGTCCCACCATACTCACCCCATGAGCTGCCAGAAATGAGCTAGATGCCTGAAATGGGCTTTTTTCTGGATGAGAAAGTTTGATCTGGGGATTTTTAGTGCTGGTCTGTAACTAACCAACCAAATGTTTTCACATCCATTTTCCCAGCAAGAAACAAGGGAGGTCATAGAGTGAAAGAGCGACCTGATGCAAGGCCAGACTAAAGGCTGGATGGACTTTTTAACCCCAAAATTCATTTACAGACGAGCCTACATGGAAAAAAGAAAAAAGGAGTCTTCTGAATAATTCAGCTGGGAACAGATTTTCCCTCTCGGTTCCACCGCATCATCCTGTTAAATCCAGGTAAATGACTCCTGATGATGGTGATGTAGGAGAGTCGAGTCAGAGCCTCTAAACTCTCATCTTTTTAGCATAAGACATCAAATTGTTGATCCACCATACTGTAATTCGTTCCCTCCATGAGTTTTCTGTAGTTGCTTCCTAACGGAGATGTTAAATTCCCTCCCTTTATTGGGAACTGTGTGGAGACACATTTTGTCCTTGTGACAGACACAGCCCATCTACGGGCTGCTGGCCTTTTTTCTTCCTTCTTCTTTTCTCTCTTTTTTTTTTTTTTTTTTTTTTTTTTTTTGGCAATTTCTCCTTTGGCTGATGAAACCCTCCCTGAGGCAGGAGAGTTTTGCTTTCCCAGGCAGCGGGCTCGCCAGGCACGCTCCCCCAGCCTCTCGCTGCTCTAATTATTAGCACGAGGACAAACAGATGAGGAGCCACGAATGGGGTCAGCTCCATCTGAAAAAAAAAATTAATATATCATCCCTGAAAACACCAGGCCAAGGCATGAAAGCACGGTGTGATGGGCAGTGAGGGAAGTGCCTGGCCGGCCGAATGCCAGCATACACACAGCACTGCTGACCCCGGGGCAATGCCAGAGCTCACTTACCGCATAAGCACCGATTTACTGAAAGGAGAGAAAAGTGGGGATCAAAGGCATCCCCAGCATCACCATGTTCTCCAGTAAAAGGGAATTAGCTGGGTGAAATTCCCAGGTGATGGTAGGAAACAGGCAACACCTTGTGCTCTTTGGGAGAATGAACTAACATGGGATGAAGAACCAGCACATCCCTTCTGCTGCTTCTGCCTTCTCTCCAAACGCATGCTAAGCTCTGCAGCCTGCGGATCCAGGTTATCCATAGAGAGTCCCAATATATGCTGGAGATGGAGACCTGATCCTGTGATTCCTACCCAATCTGGAGAGAAAAAAAATAAAGCAGACGAAGACGTAGCTAGGACTGTAGTACTAAATATTCTACTGGATCGTTCTACCGGATCGTCACTGTTTGCTCAGGTCTGTGGAGACTAATGCCTTTCTGCTTTCCATCCAGGTTTTCTATTAAGGAGAAATCTTTATTACATTTTTTTTGTTTGTTTGTGTTTTTTTGTTTTTGTTTTTGGTGTGGGGTTTTTTTTGTTTGTTTTTTTGAGGAGCTGATGACTTTCAATGGGAAAGGGCAGAGCAGGACACAGAAATCAGACATCATATGAGGTCATTTTGTCTTGACAGGCTCCGGCCAATTCCTGAGTTCGGTCTTTATCCAAAGACCTAGAAATTGTGTCAGGCTCACCGTAATGTTTAACCCCCTATGGAAAACACTTGTTTCCACTGCTGTTGGCTTAACTAGGAGCAAGCTAGGTTTTAGTGCTGGTTAGCCCTAGCTCCAGCATGGCAAAGGCACAAACTTAAACTGCTGCAGGCATCTTTCCTGCAGTGTGAGTGACTCCTTTTGCAGGTTTTATTCCTGGAGGAAAGCAGGTATCCCCTCGCCACAGCAAACGATGCTGATGAAAGGCTGGCTGAAAGTGTCCGTTCGGCTGGAGCCCATTGGTTCAAAAAGCAATACAAACATATCACAGGCACCTTGATGATGACAGATTTCCTTGTTTTAGCGATCTTGCATGGTCAGAGCAAATCCGTTGCAAATTAATTGCTTCTGGTGACGGGATCGAAGTCACAGTGAGTCTGGGGCTTTTCCAGCCTTCGCCATTTGAGCAACCTGCATCGAATCCACGGAGCTGGCAAGTGAGTCAGGAACAGATGCTCGGGAAAATTGGATCATTTACAAAGTGTTTACAAATACTTCCCGCTGGCCCCTTGCCAGTTTTGACATCCTCCCCACTTTGAGAAAACATGTGGGTACATCCCCAGCCGTTGTCCTCTGGGTCCTTTCCAATGGGATCAGTGCTGGAGTTGCAGGGGGCTTTGCCTGCTGCCGGAACTTGTGTCTTCCCCGTCATCCCATCCACGAGGAGAAATGCCGCCCGTGCAGCCTGGCTGCGGGAGTGGAGGCGGCCACTGGCCCTTCTGGGTGCAAGACACAGCCCCAATTTTAAGGCATTTTGAATTAATGATATGGTAAATGGCTTGTTTTAAATATTGAACCCAGCAGTAACTGGAGGTATTTCTCCTTTGCTGACACTTTGCTGCTGCAAACAGAAAATGTTGGTGTCCTGACCCAGGGGTCCCACCAAATGCCAGACAAGAAGGATTTGGATCGTATTTCTAAGGTGAGATAAAGAGTGGTGCAAATCACTCTGGAGCCCCCAACATAAGAAGGTCATGGAGCTGTTGGAGCGAGTCCAGAGGAGGCCACAAAGATGATCAGAGGACTGGAGCACCTCTGCTATGAGGACAGGCTGAGACAGTTGGGGTTGTTCAGCCTGGAGAAAAGGCAGCTCCGGGGAGACCTCATAGCAGCCTTCCAGTACCTGAAGGGGCCTACAGGAAAGATGGTGAGGGACTGTTTATCAGGGAGTGTAGTGACAGGACAAGGGGGAATGGCTTTAAGCTGAAGGAGGAGAGATTTAGATCAGATATTAGAGATTCTTGTGAGGGTGATGAGGCACTGGCACAGGTTGCCCAGAGAAGCTGTGGATGCCCCCTCCCTGGAAGTGTTCAAGGCCAGGTTGGATGGGGCTTTGGGCAACTTGGTCTAGTGGAGGGTGTCCCTGCCCATGGCAGGGAGCTTTTACTAGACGATCTTTAAGGTCTGTTTCAACCCAAATAATTTTATGATCTATGAAATCACACACTGGCATGGGCTGGAGCACCAGGCTGGTCTGAGATGTGTCAGGTAGCCCAGGGGAAGCTTGTGTGGCCTCTTGAATGTGGGCATTGCACTCTCCTTGGTGTGCTCATTTTGCAGTGCAGCACCTGGGACTGGGACTGGTACCTTCACGAAATCTCTGGGCTTGGCTGCTGCAGGTCAGGGACAGACACATTGGCTGGGGCTTAAGGAAGCGTTTGCAGGAATGGATGGAGGTGTGGGAAAGCTTGCTTTCTCTGCTGGATTTCTGTCTTTGCACTGACACCTTTGACATCAGTTGATTCACAAATTCAACAACAGCGACACTGAGGAGCCCAAAGACTTTGGCTTACAAGAACATGACACAGTTTACAGCCTGCAGGGGATCTGGTGGTGGGAAAGGCAAAGGCTAATGCTTTCTTTAATGTACAAAACTAATAGCAAACCACTTTGTGTGCCACAAAGGTCATGGTGTCTTGGCCAGTGGGCTTGGCCAGCTACCTGCACCAGGAAAGATCATGAGCAGTGCTCAGTCTCTGCCTGCTTTCAGGACAGGCACCGTTCTGAGATGAGCCCTGGGAGGTGATGAGAGGGGCAGCGCTGTGCCCGTGGTTCTGCCTCCAGCCCAGCACATCCCAAACACGTCCTGGAGCTTGTGACAGATTTACCCCTTTCACACAATGTTTGGTTATGGGTTAAATCTCCTGCCTGGGAGAGCAGGGTCCTGTGGGGCAGGCTGCGGACTTGGGCTGATGCTGCAGGGGGAACTGAGGGGGATAAACTGAGGGGCCATCTTCCTCCAGCTGACTTCTTACTGATGTTACATCTTCTCTAAGACAAGCAGCGATGCTGACACAAGTTGGCGTGTGCATTGCAAAGACTCCAGAATAAAACTTTCCGCTACGCAGCCACCTCCCGATCCTGCTCTCTTCCAAATGTCTGTTCTTTGAGCCCCCAAAATATTACTCTGACACACAGATTTAACATGACTAAGGGGCTCCAGGACAACCACTATGTCACACCTTTCTCCCTACAGCCAGCCAGTTTCTCTGTGGCTTGTCTTCCTGTTTGCTGGGAGCATTGCAGTTGGAAGCCTCTGCCCAGACAGAGACCGTCCTCATCAACTCTTAAAACTCTGCTTTAATGGAGAAAACAAGGAAGGGAGGAAGGTCCTTGGGTGGTCTCACCTTTCCGGCTGCACAGAGCCCTGCCCGGAGCCCTTCACTGCTGCGGCAGCAACGGCAGAGGGAGCACACGCCGCTGCCTGACAGGCACTGCCGGATTTTTACCCAGATGTGACTTTTAATTTTAATTTTCTAGCAACAGAGAGGTGGACTGGCCCCATCCACCCCCCTCCGGTGATTTTTCCTGATTGGCATGGCAGGCCCTGAGCGAGCACAGCTCGAGGGTAGCGGCAGGGAAGAGCTTTGCTTCGGTGGCGTGAGAGCAAATCCTGCTGCGCGGTTGCTGCTTGCTCCCTAGTAAGAGGCTTGGAAATATCGATCGGCACTGGAGGAGAGATGTGCAGAGGAGAAAGAGCACAAGATTTGGGGATTTAAAAATGATATAATTGGATTCCTGAATTAAACACAGTGAGTGGGAAGGTCGGCAACAGCATCCATCCAGGGCTAAAGCAGGTTTTCTCAGCCTTGCTTGCCTGAGTGTCCAATGCAGGACCATCCCAGATGATTTCTCCTGGGGAAGTGACATGCCTGAGCAAATGCTTTTGGGAATGTCTTTGCTGATGAGCCAAAATGGTAGCATTGCCTCCATGTGCATCACATTAGGTTGCTTTCCCTGCAGTGTACTGGCAAGGAACGGTGGTTCATCTAGTTGGGGCTGGACATTCTTCCTGAAGGATGGGAGGAGGTGGCTTCTGGTTTCCAGGGATGGCCCATAGCTGCACTTACCAGTGCTTTCTGTCACTAAATATATTTAAAATATTTTAAATTTGTAGCTTTTAAAGCTATAATCTCTTCTGCTGTTTGTGTTAGTACTTGGATGTACTATGCCATATGTCTTTCACTGTACCAGTCTCTCAATGCACATGCTTATGTGGCATGGAAGCCAACAGTTCTATAGGACCACAGAATGACAGAATCGCAGAATGGTTTGGGTTGGAAGGAACCTCAAAGACCATCTAGTTCCAACCCCCTGCCATGGGCAGGGACACCCTCCACTAGCCCAGGTTGCCCAAAGCCCCATCCAACCTGGCCTTGAACACTTCCAGGGATGGGGCATCCACAGCTTCTCTGGGCAACCTGTGGCAGTGCCTCACCACCCTCACAGTGAAGAATTTCTTCCTAATATCTGATCTAAATCTCTCCTCCTTCAGCTTAAAGCCATTCCCCCTTGTCCTGTCACTCCATGCCCTTGTAAACAGTCCCTCTCCAGCTTTCAAAGATAACCTCTTTGAACTGGTAGTGGCTTGGTCCTCACAAGCCGGGCTGTGTGATGCTGGTATGGGAGACAAGGGGTCTGTTCTGGGGACAGAGCTGAGTCCCAGCGTGGGGCAGCCACCCACACCATGGCCATGGGGGGAAGAGGCAGCATCCTCTCACCTGGGGGATGGTGCTGAGCCACCCTGGAGGGCTCAGTCCCAAAGCAGGGACTAACCTGGTGCTACTTTTATCCCAAAACTCCAATGTCTGCCCCTGGCCCAGGGGATGAGGCCTTACACCAGCATCCCCATCTGAAGCAGAGACCCTCCAAAACCACCCAGGTTCAGGTGAGAACTTTTAGCTTTTAAACGGCACACTTATTATTATGTACAGGAAACATACATTTATCTTTTATATGCATTTAAACATTTTGAGAGACCTGGGAGGCCCAAAGCAACAAAAAGCCCATGTTTTGCAAATTACCCCTTGTAGTTTTCAGGTATGGAAACCTCCCCTGGGGTTTCCCTGCTCCCTGCTGCCTCTGGCCAGATGATTTTCTGTCCACGTTTCCATGGAAACAAAACCTGGATGGGTGAAAAGAGGGGAAAAAAAGTTCTTGCAATAGGTGGCATTTCCCAGCTCAGAAAGTGAGATTTTCCCAGGCTGGGATTTTTTTCCCAGGAGAGCAGGGGATGGGATGTGCCCTGATGTGCAGGTGGATGAGCAGTGGCGGGTTGCCCTTGCTGCCTGCTTCATTCAGAGCAGCAGCTTGGGTCGCGAGGCTTCAATGCTGTTATTTATGGCCACTTTGCTGCTACAGAGGTGGCAGCTGGGTTAAAATAAAGTGTTTTCTAATGGCTGGGGCAGGATAAGGTGGCTGCCCCATCCTGGTTGAGCCTGCTCAATGTTGTGACCTTAAAGGATGGTCTCAGCGCACTGATGCCTCCTCTCCAGGGAGCATATAACGATGCTTGTTTGCTTTATACCTCTGGTACAAGGCTTCATTAAAAAGCATCTGCAAGGGCTTTGAAGTCCTCGGCTGGACATCTTGCAACATAAATGTGAGTAGTCACAGCAACACCATCCTGTCAGGTAGGGCTGGCAGAAAGACTCCGACTTCTGATGAAGATATCAAACCCAAGGTGTATCGCAGCCAGCTCAAAGCAACCCCGAAATTACAGTCTCTGCAGGGAGAAGTGACAGCGCTGCTACAGAGATCAAGGATTTATGGAGATGGGGCGGGCAGATCTCTCTTTTGCATCCTGATAGCTGATGTGACACATCAGGTGTCAGGGTAGCTCCTACTCCTAAGAGGTTAAACGAGTTGTGCAATCAGGAGGGGCTGACACGTTGGTCCAGGCGAGGAGCAAATCATTAAGTTATATTCCCACGGCTGAGCCAGGCAGCAGCAGCTCAGTGAGGTTTACGTAGCCTCAGGTGAGCTGTACAACAGGAGAATAAACATCTCGTGTGAAGTTATGTGCTCTGCAGTGTGAAATAATGATCAGGATAGGTGCTTATTGCTGAGCCAGGTGAGATGCTTTGTCATATACTGCAGGGTCATGGTTCGGGCTGTTGGTTTATATATATGTGTGCGTGTATATGTATATAGCAATAGATATATTTCTTTTAATATTTTAGATGGTTGGTTGCATTAAAAAAACTTTTAAAAAGAATTATTACAGTCTGCTTCACTTGAAAAGTAACTTTTACAGTGTCACAAGATGAGGAAAAGAGGATTCCTTGAGAGGAGTCAGGGCAGGTCTCGGCTACCGCTGGAGAAAGAGCCTGGTTACAGGTTCAGGGGCCCCAGCATGAGGAGCACTGGGGATGGACCGTGTCCAGCAGAGAGAGGTGACGTTCTTTGGACATCAACAAGGAGATAGAAGATATACAGATATACATACATATGTATGTATATACAAGCATACATATATACACACACACATGTATACGCATGTATATATGTATATACATGTATATATAAACCACCAGCATGAACTGCAATATACATATATATATGTAAAACACACACACACATATATATATAAAATACACACACACACACACACACTGAAGGCGAGTGTGAGCATTTAAACTGTAGTATACATACCTGGGGGATACCTCTGCCGCTCCCCTCCTGTCTTCTTCCTTACACCTTTGGGCTTTTGACCCCATTTGTCTTCTCTCAACTCCTGGTTATTTTCTATAGGAATAGGATAAGGAAGTTTAAGGAGCAAATTGGAGGATAAATACTGTCAACCTGAGCATCTCACATCTGCAAACTTAACCCTGAGGGCAGTAGACGTTGGTAGGGTCAAGGGGGAGGAATCAAGGTCCCCTTTTAACATGTTTATGATTAACAAGACACACGATATACGCTGAAGCGATGCACCGGCACCCTTCCAGCCTGCAGTAGCGAGGAGGGGCAGGGGCAGTGCTGCGCGGAGAAGGAGCAGCTCTGCGTGTGGGTACCGCAGCACATATGGTGAGTCCGGCCACACGCTGCTCCAGAGCCGTGAAATCCGGAAGCACAAGGGCACACGCCATGGAGAAAATATCAGTTCGGATCTCTAGCTAGCTCTGGGGCTTTCTGTTCAGAGCCATAGCATTACCTGAACTAATGGTTTTTCACAGTGGAAAGGGTTTGTTTAAAACCCCTTCTCAAAAGACAAGAAAATAAAATCAGTTATACAAGAGGATGCTGATTGCAGCAGCTGCTCACAGCAAAAGGCTCGTGATTTCAGGAGTTGGGATGTTGGGAGATGCAGCGGGCAGGGGCCATGGTGCAGCAGCATCAGCACCCTGGAGGAGCCCGAGGACTTTGTAACACAAAATTGTGGTATCTTCTGCCTCCTTGATGACGTCCAAAGCATGCCGCTTCTCTCTGCTGGACACGGTCCATCCTCAGTGCTCTTCATGCTGGGGCCCCTCAACCTGTAACCAGCCTCATTCTTCACTGGGAGTCAAAATGCCCTGATTCCCATCAAGGAATTCTCTTTCCTCCATCTTGTGACGCTTTAGAAGTTAGTTTTCAAGTGAAGCCGACTACAATAATTATTTTTTTTAAAGCAAACAACCATCTAAAATATTACAAGAAATATATCTACTGCTCACCTCCATTCCTCATGTCTGAGGAGCTGTTCTATGTCTGCACAGTTTACCTGGGTACAGTGAGTTGTCCCCGATTTAATTGTCAGAGCATTAAGAAGAAGTTTCATTATTCTAATTTAGCATGAAAATACATTTAAATAGCATTTCATTTTGCCCTTTCACAGTATTAAGTAACTGCAAGAATCTTTTCAAGAGCAATTGCCCACAGCTTTTTGTGCGAATATTCTCTTTACAAAAGTCCCATGATGATTTAGGAGAAGCAATAGGGGAAAAATATGCTTCACTGACAGAATAAAGGGAAAGTCTAGTGTAATACTCAATGCAGTCTTATTTATCCTGTAGCTAATTACAACGATAATCTGTTGTATAAGGGAGACATTTCAATGTCAAATTTCATAAAAGAGATTAACTCTCACAGAAAGACAAAGCGATGGGGGTCAGGGAGTGTTGCAAGTGCTCACCAGCATGGAGCATCCCTCCACTCCTCTGGGTGGCAGCTCTCAGCTCAGTCCCAGCCACACACCTGGGTACCAGGCAAGTAGATTTGGGACTCACTGATAAATATATTTGGTTAGTTTATTAAATTCATAGAATCGTAGAATGGTTTGGGTTGGAAGGGACCTCAAAGACCATCTAGTTCCAGCCCCCCTGCCATGGGCAGGGACACCCTCCACTAGACCAGGTTGCCCAAAGCCCCATCCAACCTGGCCTTGAACACTTCCAGGGATGGGGCATCCACAGCTTCTCTGGGCTACCTGTGCCAGTGCCTCACCACCCTCACAGTGAAGAATTTCTTCCTTATGTCCAATCTACATCTACCCTCTTTCAGTTTGAACCTGTTGCCCCTTGTCCTGTCACTACAGATGTTGGTAAAAAGTCTTTCTCTGTCTTTCTTATAAGCCCCCTCTCTTTAAGTATTGACAGGCTGCTCTAAGGTCTCCCCAGGGCCTTCTCTTCTCCAGGCTGAACGATCCCAACTCTCTCAGCCTGTCCTCACAGAAGAGGTGCTCCAGCCCTCTGATCAACTTCCTGGCCTCCTCTGGACTCTCTCCAACAGCTCCATGCCTTTCTTGCACTGGGGTCCCCAGAGCTGGACGCAGTACTGCAGGTGGGGTCTCATGAGAGCGAAGTAGAGGGGCAGGATCCCCTCCCTCGACCTGCTGGTCACGTCTCTTTTGATGCAGCACAGGATACCATTGGCTTTCTGGGCTGCAAGTGCACATTGCTGGGTCATCTCCAATTTTTCATCCCCCAGTACCCCCCAAGTCCTTCTTCTCAGGGCTGCTCTCAATCCATTCGTCCCCCAACCTGTATTAATACTGGGGATTGCCCCGACCCCTCTGCAGGACCTTGCACTTGGCCTTGTTGAACTTCATGAGGTTTTTATGGGTGCACTCCTGAGATAATCACACTAAACATGTACAATAATTTTGAAATGCTTCAACAATAATTTTGAAATGCTACAAAACATGAAATGATGTTAAAGCATGAGTTTGACAGGACTTCCCTGTGTTCAGTGGGGTTGTCACTAGGGAGCAGGTTTAAGACAGCAGCTGCTACTATATAACAAAGACATTTTAAAAACCAGTGCCACAGACACCCTGCATGAGGACCTTCCTCTGTTGTACATTCGTGGTCCTAATATTTATCCAGCTCCCTGTGAGGTCAGTGAAGGTGAACAGACTGAATTACCAGGTAATAAATCAAATTGCTTGTCCTGAAAAAGAGGGACACGATACCAGTGTGGTTATTGCTTATGCAGTCAGAGACTAGAAATATTCTGGTAACACCTGTGGTGTTTTCCTAACACTAATGAGAATGAACTGTGTGGTATCGGTCACCCATCAGGTTTACCAAGCGGGAAATTTGCTCATAACCTTTTTGACATGCTCTCCCAGAAGCTGACTGAATAGGATGCAAGTCCCAAGCAGACTGTCTCTGAGAGGGGCTGCTCAATTAAATCTTCCTCAAGATGTCTGTCACCCACTAAATGTAACTGCTTTGGGGATGGGAAGTGCAAATCAACAGGTTTAAATGATACGAGAAGAGCCAGACCACAACAGCTGGAGTTGCTCGAGCCTCTGCCACTCTGGTGAGCAGCCACACCGCTGAGGAGACACGCTGCCCAGACTGAGACCAAACCAGTGCAAACCCAGTGTCCGAATGATGGATGCCCTCCGAACTCTAGCACAAAACAAAGCACTTACACTCCTTTGGATGGTGTACTTGGGGATCAATGAGCACTAGAATAAATTTTTCAGGTATCAAATTAATTAGTCGAGCAGTGATGCTGCAGTGACTTTGCCAGGTGACCTTGGAAAAGAGCAATGGCTCCGTTCGTTTGTTGTTTGCAACTTAATTGTAAAAAGTAGGTAACAGCCCCCTTCTCCCATTGATCTGGCTCTGCACATTGAGAGCTTGTTGGGATGAGGAGTGCTACGGCTTAGGCATAGAGAACACCGGGTAGGGTGGTACCTGCGTGTGCCAGGGCTGCATGAGACAGTGGAATAAAGATGATGATGATTACAACATGGTCATGGAAAGTCTTGTTCATGACACAACTGAGCAATTAAGAAGCATTCACTGTAAAAGCCTTAATCTATGTAATTTTAGGCAAGAAAACTTCTTGTGAAATCACATATTCAAACGCTGTCCATGCTCTAGAGGGTGAAAGCCCTGCCTGCACCTCCTTGCACCGCCGCAGCTCTCCAGCGTCTCTGCTCTCTACCTAAAAATAAAACCCTAAGCAAAAAAGAACAAGCCCCCCGCTGTCAGCCTGGCACGGAGGCAGAGCACAGTCGCTGCCAGGCATGTGGTCTCTTTGTCCTTATAGGTCAAACCTGGAATTGAGTTAAGGATGCCAAGTCTCCAGATCAACGCTTGGAGCCAGAGCTCCCTCTTGCCTGTCTCCTGCCTGGCAGCCTGTGACCAGGAGCCCTTCCTGGACCCCTGCCCGGGCCTCAGCCCGTGGTGGTATCAAAGCCCGGCATCGAGGTCAAGGCAAGGTCTGATGGCATCACTCAAGCTGAGAAACGCCCTCTCCCCTTTGCCTCCATGCACCAAAGGAAGGCAGGAGCAAAACTGAGCATTTTCTCCACCTCATGGCCCCACAGGATTCTCACCCACACCTGTGAAAGTCTGGAAATTGTGAGACCTTGAGTCCAGACCCAGCCCAGGATGGCAGAAATAGGAGCTCTGCTTTACCAATGCTTTCAACTGTGCTCCCTTGCTGGCTGCCCAGGGACAGGAGCCTGTTTTCTCAGGAGGATGTGGGAGGGAGGCTGGTCTGGGGCCCAGTCCCTCTTACATCCTCCTACTTCCCAAAATCCAGGACAAATCACTGCAGTCCCAGCCTGTCTGAAGCACAGCAGAACTGTGAAAGCCACGTCTGGGCTTCCAAAGTGAAAGGCCTGAAGTCATCTGCTCTCAGGTGATCCCCATGTCATGTCAGGAGCCCAATGAGCTCTTGCTTTTTGTTAAGATTAAGGAGAAAAAAAGGAAACTAAACCAAGCCCACAAAATACGGGATTGGAAGAAAAAAAGAGAAACATTGAGGTTTCACATCACTCCATCACATAAACAGAGCATCATTAAAACAACATTCCTGGGAAAGTCACCTCTCAGCCATCCTTTCCCATTCTGTCCTACCCTGTCCCTGACTCCCAAGGCAAGATGTCAACAGATTACAAATAAAATTCTAAAGGAGAGAAGCTTTGACATTGGTTCCAGCACTTGGGATTTGTGCTCTGTCTCAAAAAAAGTGGCAAATCTGTCACATAGTGCTTACAGTTTATCCTCAGTGAGCTCAGGCGTAAGCCCGGTGTGTTGATGGAACCCATGGCCTGGCAGAGGGAAGGTGTCTGCCTGAATTGCAATAAAGTTCTTTTTAAAACAGTCGGTTTCAAACTCTTCATTTTGGTTTAGTGAATTACTGAATGCTGGGATAAAGTGTTCAAACACCTCGTGCCTACGTACCGGGTGCCTTGCAGATGGCTCTGGTCACTTCAGCAGACACTTAGGGATCTGGGCTGGCTTTTTCTGGGTGGTGCAGCACAGTGAAATAAGATGTTCTTGTGCCTGTCTATGAATATATATGTCTAGATGGATAGACATGTGCACTGGGTAAATACACATAAATATGTTAGATTTAATTCTGTGGGGTTGCCTTTGCCAGATACTCTGATGGCATGTGGAGATATTCAAAACCCACCTGGATGCAATTTTGTGCAACCTGCTCTAGGTGATCCTGCTCTAGCAGGCGGGTTGGACTAGATGATCTCCAGAGGTCCCTTCCAACCCCTACCAACCTGTGAATCTGTGAACCTGTGAATCTATGACATCCCGTATGACCTTCTCCTCCCTGGGGAGGAGGATCCACAGCACAGGGGAACCGGTGCAGTTCAGCAGCCTGAGCAGTACAGGGGTCTGTCTCTGCAGTGCTCAGTGGCAGGTCCTGCCCCTCCTCGTGCCCTTCGGGGTCCCCTCCTGCTTACCTGCCCCAGCCCAGCACTGGGCCCCATTGCTTCGCCCTCCCTTCCAGTCCCACACCCCTTCCTTTTCCCCATCTACGCCCAGCTGGGAGGCCAGGGGACAGGAGCCAGCCTTTCTCCGCAGAAAAACTTCCCTGTTTATTTATGTTTCCCTCCTGCCAACAGAGATCCCGCTGATCTCAGAAAACTGTATGAAGTTATTTGCTTGAGCAAACTGACAGCAGCCTCCGGGCTAAACTTTTGATCCGCCAGTTTTCTGCTATCTTCAAAAAGCGCCGCAGCGCAGGCACGTGCACCTCCGGGCGCAGGCAGCAGCGATCCTGCAGCGGACGGGGCCGGCACGGCTCGCCCTCGGCAAGAAGAGTCAGGGAAGGTGGACCTCCATCCTCCTGCATGTCACGTCTCGCTTGGCAGTGAGGAGAGGGCTGGTGTTATCCGGTCCCCGGTGTCCAGGTGCGGGTGTCTCCATCCTGGCATGGCGGGAGCACCAGAGAAAGCACAAATTGGTTCTGCTGTTGAAGCAAACTGGAGCTGCAGGGGCTTCAGATGGCTTTAATGTCTCTTGGTCCTGGCTCTCAGCAGATCCCCTCCTTCTCCTGTCCCCCAGGCAGGGGAGCAGTAGGAACACATCACCCAGATCTGCCCCGAACAAAGTTTTTCCAACACTTGCTCACAATGCTCTGGCTGATTCTCTTCTCTCCAGTGAAAGGTATTTTTCAGTGCCTATCACTGTCTCAAATCCTGAGGCTTTTCTATGCACTCACAGAAATTCAAAATGATCACACTGACGCCAATGCTGTTGTTTCAACATTTACACCTCTGGGATGAATATCGTAAAAATAATGCAACATAATAGACAAATCTGCAGGGATGGATTCAAGCACAGAAGGAAGGAGACGGAGTTGAAAAATTGTAAAGTAAGAAGGCTTAAAGTCTACACTGGATAGCCAAAACTTCCCACTCCAACTTCTTTAAGATGCACATAGATTATCATGCTGTGAAACTTTGTTCCTTAGTTGAATAGGATGAGCCAGCATAGATGCAACCACAGGTACTGTGCGTACACAGGGGTAATGAAAAACACATCCATCATCCAGCCGATACTGAGAGATTACGTGCTGTACCAGGGGGATAAAGAATAGTGGTATATTCTACTCTGGACCAAATTTTAATGTCTGCTGACTTCAGCATATGGCTCCTCACTGACTGCTGGACCTCACCCTTCAGCGGCAAGGACAAAGCGCCCAAGGGAAATGCTGCTTGTGGTTAGTAGACATGCAAACTTGAAAATGCACAGGGAAGTTATACTTGTAGGAATTGAGCACAAGATCAGGTAAAAAAAGCCATGGATTGTCCATCATACACGATCTGTTATGAGTGGGATGTGGATGGAAGTCTGTACAGGGGATCCCCCAGCCAGTACCATCCCTGTTGATGAGCACCTCAGCAGCACCAGAAAGTCCCGCTGGAACCAGCCATGGGGGATGCTGCACAAAGACAAGGGAGGAAATGCTGCCTGCCCTGGGGAAAATGTCATTTCTGGTCCCTAAAATGGGCAAAACCTGGGCTGGCATCTTGTAGTCATCCTTGCTTGCCGTTCTCAGTCGACGTCTTTGAGATGATAGGCAAATTCTGAAGTCATTTCTCAATCTTTGCTTCTACAGACTTTGGAGGCAGATGGGTCTGGCTGAGAAGCAAAGGAGAACAGCAGGTCTTGAGACATGCTGGTGTCCACAGTCAGACATCTAACTCCACACTTAAGGGTACAATGAGTGGCCTGATTGTCAAAGACATTGAGCATCCAAACTCTGCACTGGGTCATAAAAGGAGATCGGCATATTTGACAAAAATGAGCATTCTCACAGTCTCACTGGAGAATTTTAAAACCAGTTCAGCTCTCCACAGCTGCGCAGGAAAATCTGTAAATCAAGAAGTTACTCCAGGCAAGATTTAAAATACTCTAATTGCCTGTTGGATTTATGACAAAGGTACCACAAGAGGCAAAGTGGTTTCAGTATTTCATTGGCATAATTTAGGAAAAAAATATATCTTTCCTTCTGTAATTAGTCATTATTACATTAGGTTTAGCATTCAGACTTTCCCCATTAATATTGCAATGTTCTATACCAAAAAATGTGTGTATAATTGAGAGTCAAAAGTCCTCGAAGATCAGAAAAATACAATATTGTAGTGCAATGAGCCTAAAAAAAAACAATTGCAAAGCGAGATTACCATTTGGAATTTTACTGTGAAACATGATGGGAGGTAGATAAACAGCCCAGGCCACACCCTGCTCTTGCTACCCTGATGTAATTTGGACTAATCCTGTTGAAACACAGTGGATTTCAATGGTTGGCCCAATATATTTTTAAAATATAGGTTTAATATTTTATACAACTCCTACCAGTGCCCATCAGCCCGTACTGTCAGTTGTGTTCACATCCACAGCTACGCTGATTAATCCCGTAATACTCTTGTTCACTTTTATAGCTCATTTTCAGGTTACCAAAACTTTAGGCAAAGGTGTGGTTATGCAGTCCTTGGCAGGCACGATATCCGTAACCTCAGACGTTGCTGATGTAAGGATGCAGGATTTGGCCACTGCCCAGGGATGCACGCAGTGCCTGGTGTGGTACAGGGACACCCAGAGGTGCTGCCTATGGGGGAACCCAATGGCTGTGTACCACCAGCTCTTGCACTGCCTCCTCCAAATCTGAGGAAATCACGGTGCCCTCCGAGCCTCTAGTTAGATGAACATCATGATCAGAGAGAGGACTGGAAGAGCAGACTGCATTATCTCCCCAGGTTTCCCAGAAGACGTCATAGAGCTGTAAAGGACAACACGTGGGGATGGAGCCTAGAGATGGGGTGTTGCATGCTCTGGAGTCGGTGCTGCGTAGCTGTGAGATGGTGTGAAGGACGCGGGGATGGAGCCAGGTGTCCCCCCTTCCCCACGTCAGGCAAGGAGCGTGAGGCATGGAAGAGGAGGGTGAAGGATGGAAGAGGAAGGTGAAACACAGAAGATGAAGGTGAAGGGTGGAAGAGGAAGGTGAAAGGTGGAAGAGGAGGGTGAAGGATGGCAGAGGATGCTGAAGCAGCTTTGCTGTCCTCGCTACTCCTGAGTGTATTATTTGGATTAGCTGGAAACCAGTCTTCATACCGTGTTGTACAACAAGATTTTTTAATGGATGTAAGCCCAAACCTGTTGAAAGTTTCTCTTGAACGGCCAGATTCTCACAGGGCTCAGTAATGAAGCTTCACCAATGAAAGTATCTAGTGCTGGTTTATAGCAGCTGTAAGAAATCAGTGTAATGTGAGAGTAACTAGAGGAATATTGACTTTAAATATACTGACTTGGTTTGCTTTTAACTGGTGTTTTGGATCAAGAATCTTAAAAGAAGATTTGACACCAGTTTTTATGGTAATACTTTTCCCTGATGATACCACACTTTTCCCCCAGTCACCACTAGAAGTAAAACTAAGAATAAAAGCATTTTTCTAATCTTTACATTTTATATTAAAAAATAACTCTCAATAAACACCTTCCAGGATCACTTCTGACATTAAACATTGATTTCTATGTCTGTTATAAACCTTGAAGAATTGCCTCAGGCATTTGTAATAATCTAAGCATTAGATGGGAGCATTTTCACTATCTAATTATTACCCAGTTTAATACAAGTCGCACTTCAAAAATATTTGAAAAAAGAAATTATCTTAAAAAACTCCCACCCATCCCCCAGCAATTCCACTGTTGCTGTTGGAGCCAAATGCGGTACACGCCAACACAGGGAACACAAGTCAGACCTCACGGTAACACGACTTCTTTGAAAAGACATTGCAATATATACAGAAATGTCAGGGTTGTCTTCTTTCTAAACAGATAAAATCCTTTCCCCATTGCCCTTATTCCCAAAAGGAATAGCATCTGGCTTCACTCTTTCCTATTTCCAAAACACGCCTCATTGGTGAGCACAATTCCGAGGCACGAGGTTAATGTAGCAAAGGGGTTTGTGCACTCCCATGCCCAAGGCTGATTCCTGCTTGTTTCTGTTTGAGAGTCATCATTTATTTTTGCATTTTTCTCCCCAATACATGGCTTTTGGGAAATGAAAGCTGGTAACATTGTCCCAAAATTCAACTTAAAGGAGGCCAGTAGGGTATATCCAGGCACAGTGGAACTGCCTGAATTTAGGGTCTTCTCTATTTTGTCCAGGTGTTTCCACGATTTAAGTTCACTTGCTTAACTTGGCTTTATAATTCTCACTCTACAAATTATACAGAAATAAAATACCCAACATAGAAAGTTAAATACTTGAGCTGGGATTAATGTCATCACATGTAATTATATACACTGGAACCGGTTATCCAGGGCTGTCTTCTCAGTGGCACGAAGCTTGCAGTGCTGCTCATTTCTCTGTAGGTATCTGAGTTGACCCCAAAAGGACTTGTTTCTCTCCACTGACCCTGTGGAGGACCAGGGTGACAAGACCCCCTACACACACATATATGCTGGAGGGAGCTGCAGCTAAGTGGGGTGAATCCCACTTTCCAATGTCCAAACAATTTAATAGAGATGACACCCAAGAGACGTTACTGAAATGAAATAAATCTGGGCAGAAATGATTGCAAAAGCGTTTGGGAAATGGAAAAAGAGTGTATGCCCTAAGAGATACGGGGTTGGCAAAAGCTTGCCATTCTCTGGGGAAGCCCATAAGACTTTTCCTGGGTAGGAGAAAATGAATGACAGCTCCATGAGCTGTCACTGCTTGCTTGGGCCCCATCTTGAAATCGCTTGAGCTATACCCGGCCTGTAAGGGCAGCTTTGGGTGGCTTTCTTGGGAGCTGCAGGAGCAATCACAGGATGGACATGCCAGCTTGTGGGTGCCTTCTGAATCCCTTTACCAGGGCAAAGCAACCGGAGATGGAGCTCACCCCTTTGCCCGAGACATTTGCAGGGGAGCCTCTCACCTGAAGTGTTCCCAGTCATCAGACCAAAACCATGTAATCTCCTCGAGGCGCTTTTGAGGAGTTGCTTCACCCCCTAGAAGTACCCACTTCTCTCCACGGCTGTAAGGACAGCCCGAGTGACAGCTCAGGTGTGACACTCCCAATGCCATGTCCACACTTGGGCAAAACATCCCAGCCGTCTGCTCGCAGCCCAGTCGCAGCAGCAACCCCGGCACAACTGGTGAGCGAAAGGTTCCCAGGGACGGAGGTTGTAGGTAGGGGAATATCTTTTATTACACCTGGAAAGACAGATGAAGTTGTATTATAGCTGGAAAGGTAGACGAGGTGCACCGCACCCACGTTTTCCTGCAGACCCGCTGTATGCAGTTACCCCAATTAATCTAACAAAAGGTACTATTTCTGCCCACAAACGTTGCCTCATTTAGATGCTTCAATAAGGAAGAGCAATAACCACTACAGTGGTTTTTTCAACACAGCAGGAAGATTTCAAACTCTCCTTACGGCGGTATGAGACCGTGACAATATTACCTGTATTTTCCCAATACATTGCCACGCACTATGCAAACAGAGCTAAATGTGATTTGGGCTCCAGATATCGGCAAGAAGATACAATGGAGCAATCAGAAAATGTCTCTTGGTGGAAGGCATCAGGTTAAAAAAGGATAAAAGCCTTGAGAAAGGATGGGGTTTAAGATGAATATTATAGAAAAATCAGAAATTCATGATGGAGGTGTAAATCTCCGGGTGTAAATCAGCACAGCTTTACGCATGCTTGTGTTAGCATTAGCCAAGGATCTAGTCCCACATGTTCCATCAAACGTGGTTTGGTACAGGGGAATAAAGGAGTGTTGCAGAAGTGGGAGAAAGCAGCTTCCCTCTCCGAGGGAGAGCAGGAATGCAAAATATGTTTAAAATAATACGCTACCCAAATAGTCTTTCAGCCTTTCCCGAAGGAAAAATACGCTTTTCTGCAAGGAAAACGCCACATATCTCTGCAGCCTCAGGAAAAGAATGAGGTCGCATCTTTCACTAAAGCTGAGAGAGGGTGGTTTTTTTGGTGCACCTTTTCATCCCCTTCTTCCAGTAAATAGACATGCCTCACTGCGGTGTGGTCCTTGGCATTCATCTTCAGCTGGGCTCCCTCCCCCCAAAAAGTTCAATCCTCACTGAATCTAAAGGGCTAAATCCTGCACCGCCAAAGCAACGCTGCTATTACGGAGGAAATGGGTTTGCCCCTTGCTTCCATCGCTGTGAATTGGGAGAAATTCTCCTGAAGTTAAGAGGTGAAAACTGTCCCACTGACTCCGGCTGCAGAAGGGTTTCTTGCATGGGAATGAGGGAAAAAGAAGCCAACTTTATAAACCAGATTTTGGTCTCTTTACACAAGGACAATTTGTAATAAACCCTGTGGCTAACGTGAAGTTATTGCAGATTTGCACTGGCATGAATGAGGTCAGAAACCAGCCCGGGGTGGCTGGGACAAGGCAGCACAGAGGTGTTGGAGCAGAGAAATTTGGAGTTTGACTTCCTTCAGCCCCTAAATTATCTCAGCATGGTGACATCCCACCTTTGATGTATTTTGGGTCAAATTGATGAGTGTCACAGCTCAGGACGGAGCATATCCGACATGGAGAAAGCCACGCGGAGCTTGTCAGCCCGAGCCGGCACCGTGTGCTAATTAGAGCTGTCTGCTCAATGAATTTAGCTTTAACTGCTCACAGAGTGTCTGCAGCTAGATTGGGATTTCCTCAAATTGATTTGTAATTTGAGGTTACTCAATTAATTTTTCTTTTCTTTTTTTTTTTTTTTTTTTTTTTTAATTTTTGCTCTCTGGCTTAATCGCACAAGTGTTTGACTCCCCGTATGCGCGCCCTCCTGGCTTCGACGGGTGCGGCGCTCCCCGGCCGGGTGCCCTCTCCAGCATTGCAGACCCACTTTGGCCACCAGCGGGCCAAGCCTCCCAAGATTCACCAGCCATTTAGAAGGAGGTTTCAAATAAGCAGGATAGAGGATATTCAACCTTTTTTTTCCCTTTTCTGGGCCACACAAGCCTTGCCCAAGGCATTATTCATAGAAAAATTAGGCTGCTGCAAGATTCACTGGTGGGGTGCAGAATTTAAATAGAATTTTCTCTTGTCCCAGTTACACAAAGTCAGCCTGATTCCCCCATCTCTTATGCTGGTGTAAAGTGGGAGTAATTCCAGCCACATGGCTGGGATTTACCACCCACCGGAGGGTCCATTCCTGGTGCCGCTGGTGAGCAGAGACCCAGGGCAGATGCTCGGGGAGGAATTGTGTGGTGGCTGCTCCGGGCAGCCGGTCACAGCCCCGGTGGGTCGAGTCCTTGCTATGTGAGCAGAATCTTCCTTCTGTTGTGCAAATCTGCATGGGTGCAATCCAAATTTATTTTTTCTGAGCATTTTTTGTGGTCAAGATTTGAGTGCCAGCGTGCTTGGAGGCAGGGAATGCAGAGGGTGTATGCATGACTGCTGCAGAGTCGTGACCCTGCACGGGCAATGTTTTATGGCGTTCATCTCCCACTGTTTCTAACGTGGAGTAATCAAAGGACCCACCTGCCTTTCCAGTTTTTCAAATCTCTCACTGCTTTAAGCTTCACAGGTTGGAGTCCTTGCTCTACTACAGCAGTTTTATGCCAGGACAATTTGGCTGACTCCAGGGAAGTGGTGCTGTCCCAAAATAAGTGATGTGCTCTCGGGAACCATTTGGTTTTGGGAATGAAATTGTGGATCCCGTTCAGGGAGATTTGCTTTTGCAATGACTGAGCCCAGCGACACAAAGAGCTGAACCCTGCGAGGTGATGCGAACCCTTCGCTGCTGCTGCTCAGCCTTGGACACTTTTGTTCCAGCACTCAAAACCAAGCATCTGCTGGTGGGAATATCTGGTGCATCCTGAGTTCCATGAGCTTCCCTTCCCCTTAGGATTTTCCTCCAAACCATGTGAACTAAATAGCCTGGAAAAGAGATCAGGCACTACCTGCCCACCCAGGTAATTTGATTTATCATTTATGCACTTAAAAAAATGTCAGCACAAACACTTCTGTGATATTATGGGATTTTCACAACAAAGATGTTTGTTCTGGTTTCTGTTCAACTTCTCCCCCAGGGGAACAGAGCCCAAAGCTGTTACTCGCTGCCTGTGGCTCTTCCTAGCGGGAGCTCAGACCTGGAGCCAGGTTTCCCTCCTCTTGACTTGAGGTTTTTCAATCAGAGCAATTCCATTGACTTCAGAGTGCTGTTTCTCGTTTCCAAACATATGCTTAGGAATATAATCAGGCTTACAAATCTCCGCTGACGGCAAAACCGAGTGCCAGCTTCCCTTAATGAGTAAAGCAAAACGCTCCTGGCGGGAGGGGAGCAGCCTGTACCCACCACCCAAAGCTTGACAAGCCCAAAGCAGAGCACAGTCCCGGCTTCCTCCTCGGAAATGAATATTTTATGAGCAGGATTGGAAATTAATGGGTGCGTTGGCACCGCGAGAACATGATATACCCGAAGAAAGGTGGTCTTTGCCGTTGCGGCAGCGCTGACATTGCTCTGCTGCCCGTGGGATAGGGATGGGTGTAGGGCAGAAGGGTCTCTGCAAATAACCAAAACCAAGGGAGAAATCCAAGGTGTGGACTTCACCAGCAAATCCCAAAGCCCAAATCATGGGAGGTGAGGGTTTCTCCCACCCACCTCTAAGCAGCCTGTTTCAGCCCCAGCTGCCAGCAAAGGATGTCCCTGTGCTTGTCTTCACACAGGAGAAGGTGGCACAACGGGTCTAAGTCAACAGATGCAGTAATAAGCTGCTCGTGCTGCTCAGCATCACGGTGCTCCAGACACATGTCTCTGCTGACGGGGATCACCGCGCTCATCAATAAAACGAGTCATCTGCTACCTGGCTGCTGCTGGAGCTGAAGGAAATGTTGTTCAGACTTTTGTCAAAGCTGCAGACGTGTTGGGCAGGATTTAGCATGGTGTTTCCACGTTCAGGGTCTACGTGCAAGCAAAATGCACAAGCGACCGGTGCCACTGGAAGGGTGTCTGGGACACCGATGTGGTGACAGTAGTTGTTACCAAGGGCCTACAAAAGACCAATGTTCTGGATCAGCAGCTGGAGGTTGAGTGGGGCTCCATATGGGCAACCAAGAGCCCAGGCTCCTGTAGATGCCCACATCCAGACATCATCATTTGCAGATCCCTTCATCTGCCAGTTGTCTTCCTGCCTGTGGTGTTTCCCAGAAGACCATTCTGACCATTTCTGACCACTCCGACCACTTCTCCCATCGACTATTCCCAGCCATCACGGTGGTGCACAGCTGCAGAAGAACAAGACAGTCCCATCTTGTTCAAAATTCATTAAACCCTGCCTCCACGGATGCGGTAAATCATCAGGGTAGACCTTAAGAGCTATGGAGTAGTTCTGCTCTCTGCAGAGTCTCAAGGAGAAATTCAAAGTGTCCAGGACCACTCATGTGTGGGTGAATATTCGTTCAGCTGAGACTCGCTGGTGTCTCTGGCTGGACATCAGAGTGGGCTGCTCCATGCTGGGTGGTGGTTTTTGGGGCAGGGCGCACACGTGCACAGCTGGGGCACACATGGCAGGACACAGCAGGCACCAGCCAGGCATTGGGGTGCTTGGGCACGAGCAGGACATGGCATGGGGTGGACGAGGAGGGCACGGTCAGACTGGCTTGTGTCCTGGGAGGGTGGCACTGGGGTGCACCTGGCACCGGGCAGCATTGCCTGGCCCCATCTGGGTGCAGCACCGTCCTGGGTGGGTGCAGCACTGCCAGGGGTGGGTGCAGCACTGCTCCGTGCAGCACAGCATTACCCAAAAGCTGTGGCCAAGCCCCCAACAGGTGCCAGCACGCCGGGCTACCGCTCCCCTGGCTGCATTGGCCCCGTATCCCCCACCCGCACCAAGCTGAGCACATCAGCAGCACCTCCAAAACCACCGAGAGCAGCAGCACCAGGGTCTTGGCTGGGTGACAGGGGATCCCACCGCTGCTGCTGGGCACCCTGGGGCCCCGGGCCCACCCAGCCCTACTGTACATCCCCTCTGCCCCCCTCTGCCCCTCTCCTCCGAGGAGGAAAATGGAAGTTGCCTTTTGTCTGGCAGGGGTCAGACAGAGCCGGTTTGTTCGATAAAGCTTTAACGCTTTGTGAACACGTAGAAAAGCTCAACCCGGGGCCCTTTGACAATCTCTATTGTTTTGCAGCTAAAAAAAAAAAAAAAAGGAAAGAAAGAAAAAAAAAAAAAAAGAAAGGCTGGTTCGATTTAAAACACCAAGTTCATGGCATTTCAAAAAGAAATGATACACAGCGTATGGATTTGTGTGATACGGGGAGATAAAGCAGGGAATAAAATGCCAGGCAGGAGCATTACAAACGCTGCTCTCGGGGGTGAGCCTGGTATTTTGCCATCTGATTATTTTAAGAGGTTTCTGTCTCTGCAGAAAAATCTCTGGCATTAGCTTCACATCCCAACTCTCAGCGTTTTGGGGCAAAGTCTTGGAAAGGAAAAGGTGTGAAAATGATGAAAGAATAAGCAATACTTTGCCCTAATGTCTAGCCCAGGAAATGGCATGTATATGCGTGTACGGTCCGCTTCGTCCACACTGGGGTTCATTGTCTGCAAAATTCATAAGCCACATAATGCACCAGTTGCCAAGCAAAGCTGGGATGCGGGAACCCTCCCCATAGTTTATTTAAGCAATTAAAAAAAAAAAAAAAAAAAAGGAACTCCTGAAAGAATCATACAAGCTGGCGAGGAGGTCAGTTGATTGAATATTTCATTTATTGAATGTATGATTGCCAAAATAAATAACTCGGGGAGGAAAGCAGTAGTCAGGAAATTGAATGTGGTTTTTTGTCTCCGGCGAAGTTTCCCTTGAGTGATTTCCTTTGGAGGCTGCCGCTGCCCGTGGAGCGCATCCCGCTCCTCCGGCTCCGGCAGCAGCCCAGGCACCGGTGACACGCTCCTCTCGGCCAGCCTCCGCCGGGAGAACAAAAATGTGGCGTTTCACTGTCCTTATAATGCACAGAGGAAATAGGATTAGGTCCAAATAGCAGCAAGGTAAGTAGGATTAATGGCTGGCTTAAATAAACTGTGCCATTCTTTACAAGGCTTCTCGATATCGTTTCCGCCTGGTTGTGCTGCGTGCAAGGCAGCGCGTTGCCGTGCCCAAGAGGTGCACGCATAGATAAGGTTGGGGGGGGATTGGAAATGTATACTGCTTTGCGGATGTTTTCCTTTTTTTTTTTTTTTTTTTTTTTTTTTTAATAAGAAATTCGACTTTTGCCATTGTGGGATGCTGAAACGCCTGCGGGAGGGAGGGAAGGAGGGATGGAAGGATGAAGGGATGGAGGGATGGAGAGATGGAGGGATGGAGGGATAGAAGGATGGAGAGATGGAAGGATGGAGAGATGGAGAGATGGAGGGATGGAGGGACGGAGGGCGAAAATCTTTGTGAACGCCTCTTGCCCCCTGGCGTCCCCTCACTGCAAGGACAGCCGGGGCCGGGGGGGCCGAGGAGACCAGGGAGGACACGGGGGGGACGCGGGTGGGGGGAGGACGACACCGGCCGCCTCCATCTCTCGTCGCCTCTTTCCCAAAAAATCTAACCAACCCAGACAAACCGATCCAAGCGACACCCCCGGGCAAAACTTGTTTCTCCCTCCCTAAAGCACCTTGTAAAAATAAAGGAGATCCTGCCCAGTTCCTCAAAGGGAGGTTGGGAGGGCAGGAAATGGAGGGAAGAAAAAAGAAAAAAAAAAGCAATAAATTTAAAGAGTTGGTTGCTAGGAAGGGAACGCAGTGACTTATTTGGCATTTCTATCCTCTTTTGCATAGTCTCAGTTTCAGCTGGCAGACCAGGAGGTATGTGGTCGCCTCCATTAAATCTGTTTCTCATTGCAGGTTGACAAGTTTTTAAGAAAGGTTCCTAATGACCGATGCAGGCTGGCATCGCAGCTGAGTTTTGTAATTAAACGTTACTGAGCAGCGCAGTAGCTGGGGATAAATGTCAAAGCGCTTTTTTTTTTTTTTCTTTCCTTCTTGTTTTCATTTTTTTTTTCCCCAAGATTTTCGGAGAGGCTGGATATGTCACACGGAAATTGCAACTGCCAAAACAATCTACCAGGAGCACACCAATAAAAATAACTTCCACAAACTTCCCCCAGCGAGCCAAGGAAATGACACTTAGTGGCTCACGATGCTGAGCATCTCCCAAATCCCTCAAAAAGCTGCAATTACCAACGGCCCCGGCAAATGCCCGGTCCTGCTGCAGCAGGACCTGGGACGCTCGGAGCATCCTGCAGTCGTTAAATTGAATTTTACCGAGAAATGATGCTCGGTTGACGGTAGGGGGGGGGGGGGGAAAGGGAAAAGGAGAAGGATAAATGGGAGCGATTTTGTGTGCGGGGGGGGAGAAGCGGCAGGGCAGGAGCGGTGCTGACAAGCAGGATGTGCGCACGGCGCGGATGCTCGCTGCCCTGGGGGGGGGGGGGGTGCTCAGGTGGGGGGTGCCACGCCGGGCCCGGGGCTGCCACCTCCTGCCCTTCCGCCCCAACCCCCTCCGTGCTCTGCTGAGGTGGGATCAAATCCTACCCAGCTACCTTCTCTTTCCTCTCCCATTTCTTCTTTCTTGCTTTTTCTTTTGGATTGTCCTCTTTTTCTTTTTCTCCTTCCTTCCTTCCTTCCTTCCTTCCTTCCTTCCTTCCTTCCTTCCTTCCTTCCTTCCTTCCTTCCTTCCTCCCTTCCTCCCTTCCTCCCTTCCTCCCTTCCTTCCTTCCTTCCTTCCTTCCTTCCTTCCTTCCTTCCTTCCTTCCTTCCTTCCTTCCTTCCTTCCTTCCTTCCTTCCTTCCTCTCTCCCTCCCTTCCTTCCTCTCTTCCCTTCCCCTTCCCCTTCCCCTTCCCCTTCCCCTTCCCCTTCCCCTTCCCCTCCAAAGCCCTATCCCCAGCCCCATTCCCCATTTCCCCCCTTTCAGCTCCACTGAACTTCAGCACCGCCCCCGCGCTCCCTCCGCACCCCTCCGCGGCCCTGCGCGGGGCCCCGGGTCCCTCCTTACACCCGCGCACTTCGCCCGCTCCCAGCCGCAGCCGGACGCCGGGGGTGGGGCGGAGCACCGCGGTCCTCTGCGCGGGCGCGGAGCCCCGACCGCGGGGCAGCGGGCGGCGGCCGCCGATGCGCGCCCGCGGAACCAGCGCGGCGGCTGGCGGGGAGCGGCACCGCCTCCCCGGGCCCGCTCCGCCGCCCCTCCCCGGCCCTCCGACCGTGGGAAAGGCAGGATTTTCCGCCCCCCTCCGCGCCGGCGGGCGCAGTGGCGGTCGCCGCGGTGATGCCGGGGTCTCTCCACCCTCCGATAAAGTTAGCCCCGGCCCGGCTGCGCGGAGCGCGTCCCCTCCGCGCCTCGGTGAGGAATCGATCCAAACTCTTATTAATTTATTTTAAACGGCATTAAACCCATTTCCCTCGGCTGGGCGAGAGCTTGGGTTTAATTCATTGAATATGCATGCGAAAAGTTTTAACGGCGGTAGCAGCCAGGGGTTCAAAATTGCGAAGTTAAATATTTGTTTTTAATTTTCTGGCTCAAAAATTTTAACTAACAGGCAGGATTCCCGCCGCTCTAATGTGCTTGCATAAATGGCTTTGTTATTACTACTTGCCTACTAAAACAACATTTGCTTCTCGTCCTGACACATGGTGTTTGAAATCCGGGCAGGCGGGCGAAATCTGCCATCTAATATGTAAAACCTGAAATGAGCCTGCCCGGCTGCGGAGCCGCCTCGGCGCAGCGCCTTACCCGCGCACTGCGCAAAATTAACAAAACGTGGCACTCCTATTAGTTTTTAATTAGATTTTCTGATTATAGACATGTTTAAAGGACAAGATTGTGTGTTTATGGAGGGAGATTTCCTCAAGAGTCTATTTGATTAAACGTGTTTACTATAACTCCCGTGTTTAAACATTGTCACATTTTAGGGGACGGTTTAATGAAAGTCTAATTTTAAGACGGGAAAAAGTTGCAGAGAACCGTGCGCTCCAGCCTACCCCGGGATTTATTTTATTTTATTCTATTCTATTCTATTCTATTCTATTCTATTCTATTCTATTCTATTCTATTCTATTCTATTCTATTCTATTCTATTCTATTCTATTCTATTCTATTCTATTCTATTCTATTCTATTCTACCTTATTTTATTTCAGTCAGACATTACAACCAATAAACGACAGAACCCGGGGCCGGTGGCCCTACAGCCAGACAAAAGGGTCTTTGTCACCGGCTCCCCGCGGACAGGAGCCCTCAGGCCCCGCGGAGGGACAGCGCGGAGCCAGGGCTGAGGGTGCGCACCCGCGCCCCACGGCCCCCGCCCCACCGCGGCCGCCTGCGCGGGGGAGCCGCAAGAGGCGCGGAGCAGCGCTCCATCGCTGCCGCCTCCGCGGGCGCGGCCCCTCCGCGGGCGGCTGGGGGCCGCTCTCTGCCCCCAGGCTGGGGGTGCTGCTGCCCCGGGGGCGCACAAAGCCCTGTCTTCCGCAGCAGCCACGGCGGCTGGGGGATATATATTTTTTTTTTAAAATTTCTTTTTTTTTTTTTTTGTGGCGACGCTTTTCGTTAGGGTGTCGTGTCCGCCCCCCAGCCGCGGTTTCTTTCGCTCTTCCCTTGCAGCGCTCCGCCCGCCGCCGCGGAAAGACCGCGCCCGGCCGCGCAGCCTGCGCCCCCCCCCCCCCCCGGAAAGGGCCGGCGGTGGGGTGCGGAGCGGGGGGAGCGGGGCTCACCGCCCGCCCCGTCGGCGCGGAGCCGGGCAACGGGGGCCCGGGGATGCGGCACGGCTCTAGCCCGGCGAACGCATGCTCTTCCTCCTCCTCCTCCTCCTCCTGCCCTCGGGGCAGCAGCCGCGCAGGGGCACCCAGCCCCGGGGCGCCCGCACCCCGCCGGCCGCGCAGCCCTCGACGGTGCCCGGCTGGGGCAGGTCCTGCCAGGGGGGCGCGGGAGGGAGCGATCACCCCCGTCCCTGCTCCCTGGCACCCTGGCTCTGACATCCCCACCACTTCATTTTTTTTTTTCATTTCCCCCTAGATGTATAATTTCACCACAGAGAAGACTTTTTTTCTTTTTTTTTTTTTTTTGACGAGGAAGGCTCCATCCAAAACCACATTTCCCTTTTTGTCTTGCCTATTAGATATAATTTAACATAAAACGCCTGTTATAATTACTGATTATACAAGGGGTCCCTTGTTTTCACAAGCTTCTAACAGGATTATCTAACAAGTGCTAGATTTCAAACTGACCATAAACACGACATCGGGATTCATTCTGCTGCACTAGAAAGGAGGGAAGATGTGGATTTGGGGATGGGGGGACGGGGTGGTCCCGGGAGCCCTGTGCCCAGCATCACTTCTCCCTCACTCAAGCCAGGCACACTGAGCAGAAGCATCGCCCCTGCACAGCCTACGAAGGCATTCCTATCAATATAAAAATACATATATCGAAATTGAAAAACATATATGAAACCATTCTAAAGTGCTGTCTTGGGGGGGGGCGGTTCGGAGTGGCCTGATCCATCCTGGGGCAGAGCAGCAGCTCAGCCTCCTGCCCGCCGCCTTTGCTTGGCCACGGGAAGTGGATGGCTATAAAAAAATCTATTAGAGATGAGTTAATTAATGGTAATTGGAAAAGGGACCTCCCCTACATAAAATCGTCTTTCTCCATAAAAGAGCATTTAAAAATAATCTGAGAACCACCCCCCCCCCAACACCATAATGAAGGTTTTGAGTAAAAGACCTTGTTTTTATTGTCGAGGAGAGCGGGGAGGAGGGAAGTCCCCCTCGCCCCAGCCCCGGCCTCGCTCCTGCCAAATCCCGGCGACGGGAGCAGCTCTCCTCGCACGCTGCCTGGGCGAAGCCTCATGGTTTGCAATGAAACCCGCCTGCCTGGCCACCCCTGGATGCGGCCCCGGTTTTCCTTTTGGAAAACGGCTTTATGTGGGGAAGGGGGACCTGGAGGGGCTCAGCCCCGAGCGCAGGCTCCCGGGGATGCTGCTTGCGGGGCTGGGGTCCCTGCCCTCCCTGCCAGCCGTGCCGCTTCTCCCATCCTTCCCATCCTTCCACCAGAGCTTCAGCTCTTTAGGCCTGGTAAAAAGTAAATCCTTTTAATGAGTCAAATAATTTTGGACACGAGAAATTTCCCCCCTCTCCTTTGTAATTAGAGCTGGCCGCATGTCTAAAATGATCTGCTTTCCAGAGGGAAACAATAATTGAATTGTTGGGTGTCTCCCGAGCTTTGCAGGGCTCCGGGAAGGCTGCGAGGGAAGCTGAGCCGTTCTCTTGTTAGCGTCTGCAATAAGAGCGAGACACCCTAGAATTCAATTATGTGGCTCCTCCAGGAACCGTTATAATTATAACGTCAAGTTGTTTTTTAAAATTTCATAATTACGTTTTAGGATCCTTGCGTGGATATTTGGGAACGTGCCCGCCCGGCCCCGGCCCCCTGCACGCACCCTCCTTTGCTGCAGCCTCTTCCCTGCCCGTGCTTCGGTGGCACCCCACTGCTGCACCCAAGGGTGCCCGAGGTGCCCTCCCTCTCCGTCCCTGTCCCTGGCACGCATGCCATGGCCCCACTGAGCCCTTCTGTGCTCCGTGTCACCGGACATCTCTCCCAAGTGCTGTGCAACAGCGTCACGGCACACGCCGTGATTGGGCTGGTGACACGTCCCCATGTCAGATCTGTTCAACCCCTCTGATTTCTCTGCCTGAAAAATTGATTCCCATGCACGTCTATTCTAGAAGAAAATCGGGAAGCAGCAGATCGGAATTGCCAGTTACCGACAATTTTGCGTTCAGCTAGTTAGAAACAGGTGTCCAGTGTTGTCCTCCCTTCAGTGGCACCAGAGGGGTGAGATTTGGGGTGTGCCAGGTGGTGCTGGGGGACCTGAGGAGTGGGGTACTCAACACCAGTGCTGCCTGTGCTCAGGTTGGCATCTTCACCTTCAAAACTGCAACCATCAAATACTGAAAAACTCTCCCATTCCTTTTGCAGGTGGAAATTAAAAGCTCAGAAGGGCTTGATGTGCCACCGGTGATGCCTTGCAAGCTGGGGCTGGGAGCAGCATCGTGTTTGGATGGTGGTTATGCTGCTGTCAGGCTCCGTTTAGGAAAGTGGATCAGACTGCTCATATCCTACATTCCTGCTGAGAGCCGTGACTCCTGTCTGGCTGCAGAGCCCTTGTTCAGTGCTTCTTCTCTCCCCTACCCTTACCATGCGCCTGTTGCAGACCCACTGTGTCCTCCTGGACACATGCCCTGGGAAGTCCCTGCCCAGGAACCACCTGGCCGTGTACTCATCTGTGCAGAGACCAGCCCTGGACCGATAGGTAGATCTCCCGGAGATCTCCTGGCTGTACAGCACTGCTTGAAGGTGTTTAGTAAAGGAGCTTCTTCTGCAAGATAAGAAAGAGGAGACTGAGAAAAAGTGCAAAATGATGGAAGAGTGAGAAGACCAAATGGAGAAAAGGTGGAACAACCATTAGCTGCTTCTCCAAAGAAATGGTGAGCAGAAAAGCTAAGCCCAGTCAGACACAGTTAGAGCACAGGCATGGCAGCACAACCCGTTTTCCAGGTATGTGCTAAAATTTCGGCATCCCACCATCAGAGGGATCCATCGCATCCCGGTTTGGTTCTCCTCGCCGAAGCTGAATGAGACCTGAGAACGTTTCTGAGTTTCATCCAGCCCAGGTTCAAGTGTCGAACTGGGGAAAGGGTCTGACTCAGACTGTGATGTGGACACTTTCCGCAGAGCTCCTTGCCGAGGCGGACCGAGTCTCCCCAGAGGTGTGCCCAGAGCAGTTCACCGTACATTGGCTGTGCCATTTTTCTGTAGAGGGAGAAACTTGACCGTGTCTTTAGCTCCCTGTACCCAGCAAAGAGCCACAATGCACAGCAGGAGCAGGGAGCAGAAGGCCTGATGTCCTCCCCTCCTATCCCATGGCCAAGAAGTTTAGACAGCCCCAGGCAGAAAGAGGGTTTATCAAAATGAATCCTGGTAGTCACCCATCAGCACCGAGACGCAGGTGCCACCAGAATTACCTTGTTTTGATAGAGCATCTTGCACTCGGCTGCTCAAACTAACTTCTCCTGAGCTTGGACCCAGGTCCTGAGAAGGCTGGTACGCACCATTGGCTTTATGGACCTGCATCGCTGTCTGGCCGAGGTGCAGAAGATGAAGAACATGTCTTGGTCTCTGCAGGTCAGGACCCCACGTAACAGTTGTGGCACTGGGATGGGAGAGTGGAGAGGAATACGCAATGACTGTGCTGATTTCAGACTGGGAATAGATTCACTTTTCATTCTCTCAGACAAGCAATTAGAGCCGTCTCCCCAAGCAGTTCCCACCCAGCAAGGAGTTCCAAAATATGAAAATTCTTCCCTTTCATATTATTTTCCAGATGTTCAGTCTTCGCTTCCCTTTATTAATGCTTCTTTTGCCAGGGTGACTCATTTAACAATTAGCTTAGGCACAGGGTGTAGCAGCTGTTACAGATATTACCTGTGCCTCTAAGGCAAAGCTTCTTACCGTTGTTTTTTATCCATATCTCCTTTCCTTCTAGGCCTTTAATAACGTGTAAAAATATCTTTAAATTAATGGGAAGCTCTGATTCCTCAACCAGGTCAACAGATGGCTCATTTGGATCTGCCTTCAATTGAGCAGGTGGAACATGCCCAAGGAGCAGGCAGGCAAATGCAGCTGTTCTTTCCCCAAGTCCCGCTGCAGACTATCAACCTCACAACTTTGTGTTCAAACTTCCCTCACCTGCTTGCATCTTCCAGGAGGTCGCTTCTTCTCATGACCATGAGCTATGGGTATGATGATGCTGAGATATCTGTGTATTGTTGGCTTCAGGGTCTACTTCCAATGTTCGAATGTTGGGCAAAATCCTGAAACCCTGGTGTTTCTCAGCTTAAACACTGATGGACATCTTTGGTTCACATATCAGTGGACATTGAAGGTGGGGTTCAAAACTTGAGCCTAGTGCCATCTCTCTTTAGGATGAGAGGAAACTGCCTCAAGTTGCACCACGGGAGGTTTAGATTAGATATTAGGAAAAATGTCTTCACCGAAAGGGTTGTCAAGCATTGGAACAGGCTGCCCAGGGAAGTGGTGGAGTCACCATCCCTGGAGGTATTGAAAAGACCTTAGTGCTTAGGGACATGGTTTAGTGGTGGACTTGGCACTGCTAGGTTAATGGTTGGACTTAATAGTCTTAAAGGAACTTTCCAACCTAAATGATTCCATGATTCTTACTGAGATGTCCTGCATCCTCTTTGTGGCCTTCAGCTGCTGCTCTTGGAGGCTATGCGTCTCCTGTGCCAAATCTCTCAGCCCCATAGGGATGCTTTGAATATCCTAGGGTGTCTAAAAATTAGGGTAAGGTCTGTGTTTTGCAACTGAGTTCCACCAAGAGAATTGCTAGTCCCCAGGTTGTATCTTCAAGTCTGTATTCAGTAAGGACTCATTTGTACCATGGTAGGACTCTCATCCCAGCTGTTTGAATAAAGATGAAGTAAAAACTAAGCAATGACGTTAGGATCTGCCCTGGTGATACCAAGTGCTTTCTTTGCATGAAAAGAAAAAAAATCTGATAAAAATCCAATAAATATCTGAGTAAAATCATTAGGATTGGTTATCCTGTTAGATACCATTACTATCTTCTTCTACTTGCAGCCAATAGCTTGGCTGCTTATCACTGTGTGGCTCTTTTCCTGATGTTTTTATTCACTCTTACTCAACTTGTTCCAAAATAGCCTTGAGCGAGGTGCTTGGGAGGTGACTCACAGGAGGTTTGGTAGGAAGATTATTCAATGGACGACCAAAGCTTTAAAAATGACTAAGGCCACCAGGAGGGGACCTCCAGCCCTGAGCCATGACAGTCACTGCTGCTCCACTATGGCTGTTGCTCCCTTCTGTGAGCAGAACTCCAGACCTGGAGCTGCTTGTGATGCTCAGCACATCTCCAGTCCCACTGACTTCACCTACGATACACTTCATGTCCCCTGCGTTTGAATCCTTTCTGGGATGAGGACATCACTGACTGCACTGTCTGGGTGCTTCAGTAAAGCAAGGAAAACCGTTTAAAACCAGAGCTTGCAAAGAATTTCATTGCTGCAGAGTTCTGTGTGGAAATGAATGAGCGCTGCTGGTCTGGACAAGATCTCTGTTGCACAAGAATGCCCTTGAAGTTTTAATTTCTGCCCAGTTTACTTTGCTAATGCTGGGTAGGGCAGCAGGGTGTGTATTCCTGGGGATTCTTCCTTAGCTGAAGCTCTGCATCTCCGTTAGTTCACAGAGATTTCTGGACTACGCTGCCTGATCCTTGCAGGGCAAAATTTGGAGTGGGCTTGTGCGATGCCAGCTGGGATGTGTTGAACTTCCTACGCAAGTTTTCTTTGCTTCCTCCACCGGCCAGCAGCAGCAGATTTCCTGGAGAAATCAGAACCCAGCAGCACGGCTCCGTGCAGCGCCCAGGCTCCTTCGCTACGGGGCCCTGGAGCAAGAGCTCAGCAGCACAGACCCCACCAGAAGGACTCTCTACCCTCGGTCTCCCAGCTGCACACCAGGAGTAATCAGGGATCACAGACAAGTTTTCTTGTGTTTGGATGACATCGGGTTCAAATTATACCTGGCATTAAATTCATCGGTAGGTTGTTTGTTACGAAGCAGCAAGGGTGCAATAGATACAGGTGTTAAAAGCTGAATGATGGCTTGTAGGTTTCAGAGTTGACACACAGCCTGAAGTGTCCCATCTCCAAGAGCTGCTGTCTGAAACCGCAGTACAACATGACAGCTATGAAGCTGGCACAGCAAAGCTGCTCTTCTGAGCCAGAGCAGAACAGGTGAGAAAAATTCGGGGTTTTTCCCTGTTTTTTTTAAAAAAAAACCCCAACCTTTCAGTTCATCTTCTGCAATGCAATTGTCAGAACAAGGCAGAGGTTCTGCAGAACAACCCAGCTCCCTGCTTGGTCCCCCAGGCACCAAGGTGGGGCGGGGGGGTAAAAAAGCCTTGAACAAGCTGAGAGTCAGTCTGAGAATGAAAAGGTCCAGACAGCGCAGCACGCAGACCACAGGTCTGGCACAGGCATCTGCTGCCTTTCAAGCCACCATGGGGTTGGCATGGAGAAAGATGAGGTCCAAAGGGTGATGAAGCCAGCGTCGAGCCTGGAAGAGGCTGTTTAACTGCAAAGGGGCATGAAGGAAGGAGAAAGTGATTACCCTGGGCCAGGCAATAAAAGATTGATGAGGGTGGCGAGTGAGCCGGGAGATACTTACTAAAAGTGATCAGGAAGTTTTTGAAAACTCTTTTTTTGAGGGGCCAAAAATGCTGATTTATCAAAACAAAACGTAATTACTAAACCAACACATTCTTACCAATTTCTGTAACGTGAAAAACAACGAGGAAAAAAGTTTGGAAATGGAAATTGCTCATCCCATTTTTATTAAAAAGCGTGGTTTAGCTTTTTGAATTGGTGAAACATTGCACTGTTAGACAACTTGGACCACTTTTCAAAACTCAGAATCAAACCGACGCATTTCAAGATGGTAACTAGTGTTTCACTTGACCCAAACATAGTGCTCGGAGGTCTGGTCTTCGTGCCAAAAAAATAAGGGTCTGGTCTTGTTTTCACTGGGGTCAGTGGCAGATCTCTCAGAGTCACCTCTGATGGAAGACTTTTGTCATCACTGGAAGACACGAATGGATAGTACCGTGCTGGGTGCTTGCCCTCAGGTACATGCCAGCCTCTGGCGACAAGATGCAACGCGAACCCACAAAACCTCACATCGTGGGCCAGACCAATGGATTTCAAGTGATGAACTGAGGAGCACCCTAACGTGTCCATGAAAACCCAAACCTCAGCGACCTCTCTGAGTGATCTCACCATCTCCTGCTCCTAAATGACCTCTGCTTGCAACAACATCTCCTTTGTGTCCAAGTCCGAGGTTTAGGAGTCTCCCCCCTACACCCCCCCAAAGAGATCACAACCCCCTTGTTCAATCCTGTATGCCCCAGCAGTTCTTTGGTGATGGGTAGGGAAGGCTGTAGGTACTGCTGGGCACGTTCCCAGTTGGCTGCAGGCTTTTCTGCATTGCAGGATAAAGTCTTCTCCAGGCTGTGGTTTTCCCAGGCCACCTGATCTGCGGCTTTCTTATGTCTCTCTGGTATGCTGCAATTCAAAACACAGCCAGAAAAGCCAGTCACATGCAAACAACTTACATTTCTGCAGGAACATCTCAGCAAGCCTTTCTGTCACAGGCCCTTCCTGGGTGGGATCTCGATGCTCCTGTGAATCCAGGTCATCTTATTTTAATTTTTGGGCACCTACTCTATGAACTTCCTGTGCATTCATATGCAGGTAAGAGACACAGCCTTCAGCAGGACTTTTACATATATGTATTTTAAACTGAAGCTAGTTGGGCTTCATACTACTAGAATATAACCTTCAAGGGTTTCTGAACAGGGCTAAGAATATTCAGGGTGAATAAATGTGACCTCCGTGAAGTCAGTTAGCTTTTGCTTATACTGTAACGTCAGCTGCTGTGATGGTGCTAACCCAGATTCAACCCTGTCTTCAGGAGTTGGCCCATGCAATCTGGGGCTAGATTCTGCAGCGCAGGAACATGTGCTCTTCTATCTGGTGAGAACTTCAAGAGAAAGGGTAAAAAAACCCTTTTCTCTTCTCCCTCTGCCCAGCAAAATGTGGGCCAGCTGTAATTCATTCCGTGACTATTCCAGTTCTTGCTGTTTGAGCTTCTTGGCTGCTTTTGACAAGTTAGAAAACAAGTCATAGAATCATAGAATCATAGAATGGTTTGGGTTGGAAGGGACCTAAAAGATCATCTAGTTCCAACCCCCTGCCATGGGCAGGGACACCCTCCACTAGCCCAGGTTGCCCACGGACCCATCCAACCTGGCCTTGAACACTTCCAGGGAGGGGGCATGGATGGGATAAACAACATCAGCACAAACAATACTCATCATCTGTCACTTTTGTGATAAGGAAGCTTGGAGCATCCTTGGAGCAGCTACAGCAGTTGGCCTTCCCTTCCCAGCCCCAAGCCACAGCAGCCTGGCCAGAGAGATACTCGCCTGGCTACCCCAGGGTACTGCTGGAGCCACTGACCAGCTACTGAGCTGGGAGAAAATGATGTAGCTGGGTTTGATTTCTGCGCAAAAATGCTGATTTGTAATTGGTATTTTATTGTATGGTGTAACCTCTGTAGGCCTTGCCTGATATTTACTATAACAATATAATAGCACTCTAACTACGTAATACACAGGCATGATTTACTGTAACGGAGGAAACATGATTTGCAGCCGGAGAAAAACTTTACTGAGTGAAACTGAGTGAAACTCAGTAAAGCTCTGACCTTTTGTAACTTTTTGGGCAGTAATGGATTATTTATGGATATTATCATAGGTACCTTGAACTCTGCCTTTGAAAGTTAGCCAGAGCAGGACAGAAGTGCCGTCACAACCTACAGACTTCCTTATCACACAGACAGGCATGAGGACTGGGGTTCTATTGCAGATGTCATTCATCTGTTCCCGTCTGCAGCCTATGAAGACAGAACATCATCACTGCACAACAGGAGGTGGCAACTTCTGTGGTATGCATTGCCCAGAGGAATCACCATCACCTACAGGTACCTTTCCTGACCTTTTAGCTGGAAGAACCTGTCATCACCCACACCTCTCACAGGTTTCCAAGATAGGGCCCTCAATGACCTCTTCTATAGAAGGATGCTTGGTTCAGTTAGTCCAGCATGTAATGCTTTGTTCTCATGAATTTTGGAGCTACTCTGATGTGCACTAAGGCAATTGAGACTTAATTTCATTATTCATCTCAATATGTTCCTGTTGTACTCAGAGAACAGACTATGGGCCCTCCTGTGGCTAATTTAGCACCTGCAAATCCCCGTGCTTAAAGCCGAAGGCTGAACAACCTGCTGAATGAATTTGCAGGAAATATGCACAGGTCAAATCATCATTCTTGCTGGGAAGACTTTTATTTTTTTCTTTAGAAACTTTGCACACACTTTCCTGTCTCAAAAGGAGACCATTGTGTCCTAGTTCTCCAAGACCCAACTGTATATCGCATTTCTTTAAAAAAAAAAAAAAATAAAAAAAAGTATTTTTAATTCCTTTTGACAAAATCTGAGTAGAGTTTGAGGGAAAGCAATGTACCTGGAGGACATGGGTCATCCTCAGATTGCAGCTGTTAGCAGTGGCTACCTCCTCAGCTGCCATGGAACATGCACTGAAGTTAAGCAAGCACAGGTTTTTTAAGCAAAAAATAGTTAAGAAGTTCCTAATGAAGCTTTTTTCACCTAAGCCAACAGACTCTGCACTAAGATGGATGAAGACTGATCAGAAAACCGTTCTACTGTTTCCACCATAAACTTAGCAGCTTCTAGAAGTCTGACATAGAACCATAGGGGTTGGAATACATATTTAAGTGCAAATTGAAGACTTTTTGTCTCCATTTGCAAGATGCTATCTTCCCTAAATCAGATGACACAACAGTTTTAGAGTTGCCTAGCCTTATCAGCTGTGCTTACTCATTCTTACTGTTCGCACCCTGAGATGCTTCAGACTTCAGCAGATCACCAAGCCACCACAGGGATTTGCCTGTTTACCCTGCTCCCTCCATATTTTATTTCAAATTATGAATTTCAGCATCTTAGAAGACAATGTAATAAGATTCTGTACCTTAAGTCACATAACCAAAACAGACATTTATGCCGCTTTCTTGGCACAATAGCAAGACTGTTTTTCTTCAACTGGCTGGGAGCCCCTCTAAAAGCTAATGTCTCCAAGTTCAGTTTAGGGTTTTGGGGTTTTTTTTCAGTCACGGTGTATGCATGACTGAGTATTTGTTATGCAACCATTACAACTTTCTTTCAAGAAAGATTCCTGCATAATGTGAGTACATAGAATCCAAGGCAAACATGACTTGATCTTAAAACTTTAATAGTAAAAAAAGTGTAAAACCAAACACACTGCTGAAAACTCATCAGTAAGAATGAGAATTTAAGTGTTCAAATTCAGAATAGTGCAAATTTTCTTCACTCCCCTCCCCACCTCTTCCAAACTTAAATCACTTTGGTTAAGATACTCAGAAGTATTGGCAAAAAATGAACTTTTGACTTACATTTTTGGCTGCATTATTCCTAACACATACAGATTTAGTTTCAGTCTTTACAAATAAATCTTAAATATTTCTCAATCAAATATCCATAGAGATCACAGTCATCTTTACTGGTTTTATAACGTTTTGAAATGGGTTTCAGGATGGTTACAAAACTGTCTCCCCAGCAGGTAGCATACTTCTTAAAACAGCTGAGTTGATCCAGTCCTGATCCGAGGATCTTATTTCTTCAAGTAGTCCTATAAAATGTGATTATTCAGGTTTTAAACATTTGAGGAAGGAGCTTATACCAATGAAATTAATCTTGATTTACACCAAAGCAAGATTAGAATTGGGGTCCGCTCTGTGATATAGACTTTGTGCTAACTTTTCCTGCTACAAAAAAAGCACAAGCAGCAGTTATAGCATTCCCTTAGAAGAGTGAAAACCTCCAGAACACTGCTACCTGGCCTCAACATCTTTTTTTGATGGGTCACTCTTTAACCAATGCCTCTAACTATATCTGAAGCCATGTAAGATTGGAAATGAACACACACACACACAAAAAAAAATTTGCATAATACAAAATGGCAAATCCATAAAAGTTTACAAGTACACCATAACCACAAAATTGGAGTATTTCTAAAAATTTGGGTTCAATGAAAGATACAACAAAACTAGCTTTACTAGTTAAATAAATTATTGCTCCATTTGACTCCATGCAGCATTGAAATGAACTCAGAACCCTTTTCTCTTTAATCTCTCATAAGAAATCATCGATATTGAAGAGAATATGAGGCTCAGATTTACTGTACATTGCACTTCAACTTTTAAGACCTAATACTTGCTATTTAGGTCTCCTGTGGTCTAAGCTATCAAATGAATATGTTGTGCTCACCAGAACTAAGTATTAAGAAACACCAAATGTTTAATGTAGTGACATAAGCACTTTTTTTTTTTAAGAAGGCAATCACAGATTGCAAGTTCTATAGGGTTGTGAAAAAACAAGTAGTGATCTCTTTCAGAAGCTGAACTGAGAAAACAAGCCGTTTGCTATTCTTCACATACAGTTTAAATCACATTTTAGGCCCGCTTCTGTTTCCAATCATTGCAGTCAAAACCCTGACTCAAAAAGAAGCAAGATCAAGGACACCTCTGGGAGGAAACTGCAAATCTCAGGAGCTGGGGGCACATACTCAGTGGCCAAGCCATGGCCTGCAACGCGTGTTTTTTTCAGTGACACCAGACATTTAAGATACCCGAGACCTCCTTCAGTGAGATACTGAAGCGTATGTCTAATATTAAGCAGTACTCACACACACTTACATTTCTTACTGAATTAGGGCCAGAACTTGATTCTTACAAATCTAACTGCAAGCTTCAGAAGTAATGAAATTTCCAGTCACAATTTCTTGATAAAGTTCCTGTTTGAACAAGATTGTCTCCAGTGTTCACCTATCGTACTGAAGTAATTCAGAAATTCCAAACTTAAGTGACTTCCAAGCTTTCGTCCCTCCAACCCTCTCCACCATCAAAGACAGAAACTTAATGCAGCATTACAAGTAAGGGCATGATTCCTTCATAAGACTCCTAAAAGCATTAATGCAATGCCTTTAATCTGTTTCGATCACTCGTATTTTTAAATAACCCTATTTTTTAAAGATTTGGATAAATACTATTCCTATTAAACCATACTTCATCATTGTTAAGCACCATCGATCTACTTCCTTTGGGCACTGATACAAGAGCTTGTAATTAAATTTCAGTTTCAAGGCTTTAAAATACGGCAGCTGCTTCAATAACTTACATTGGAATCTAATACTTGGAAAACTGCCACTTAGCCTGAACAGTTGTCTGCAACTTGGTGTTAAACTCTTCCAGAGAACAGCCATACGCAAATGCTTATGCGGTAATTCAGGGTAAGATTTCAAGATAAGCAGTTAATTTCACTTGGCTATTCTAAGAGTGGATTAATATTTTTTTCCACAAGTCATTTGTGCAGTGAGCCCATAAAGAGATTATTTTTTCTAAATAATCTTCAATTTAAAACAGGAACGCATCTTCGTAATGTTGCTTTCACTGGCACCATGCTCTCTTCTTCAAAGATTTAGTCATTGTGTGGTTTCTCTGGAATACCCTATGGATAAAAAAACCAAACACATATTATATTTTAATGCCATCTGAGAATTGACTACATTATGCAGTATTTTCAGTGATTAAATAGTCAACTAGCTTCAGTTAGGCCGACAATGACCTAGCAGACATGGCTTCTTATAAAGGCTCAACAAGGACATGCTCCTCAACTGTGGACAAAGAAGTCACTATGGGTCTGTGCTGCCTCAATTAGTGGATCTGATAAATCCATCTACCAATCCTACTGCTTTTTATAAGCTTTTGTTAGCTTTCCTCCCTATCTCAGCTTATTTCTTAACAAAAGGTACACAGTGCTTCATTTAATGGGCATTAATTAATTTTTTTTAACAGCCCTCTTTCAAACTGTCTTCAAGCATAAGTTACTTTATTTTCCAATAAAGTAACTGGTATCAGATAGACTTACTCACTTTCTCCTAAGTCCCTTTTCTAGTATGAAACCCTATAGTATGTCAGTAGAAGTAATTTAACCAACTTTTCTTTAAAACAAAGTTTGTAGCATATTATTCTCATTCTAGAGCCAAAATGCCACTGTATTTGCAAGTACTGAATGCATTTGCAGTTCTGCAGCCTCAAGCAGTACAAAACAATAGATATTTGTTAGGTCCAAGTTCTGAATACCACTGTAGTTTGCCAGATGTTGAGAATGATGGTTACAGCTCAAAATGAAGCATTGCCATCCATTTAACCCAGCTGATGAGTACTGATTGAGCAACTTTAGGTGTCATAATCAGTAGTGAGAGCTGATGGTGGCAGCAGCACCTTTACCTTTTCTTTTGAAATCAAGCTATTAAAGAAAATGTTGGATTTCATCCTCAAGCTGATAGCAAAAAGAAAAAGCCAAAACAAACAAACAAACCCCAAGACCCTCTGCTAACAGGAGGTTTGCTTAAAGGTAACACTGCACTTGGTTACTGCATGTAAGCTCACTTGAAATCCAGTGACTGAAAAGCAGCAAGCATTTCCCAGCTAATGTTTCTCAGGATGGGAGGGGATGTCTCAGAGACACTTCTCATCCGACTTCTAATTTCTTTTCTGACTGCAAAAGCTAGGCAGGGACTGAGGAAGGAGCAAGGCAACTTTACTCCACTACAGTATTTTCCACATGTGACGCCTTCTACTCTAGACATGCCCAGAAAACATTTACTGTTTGATCTGCAACTGCCACATGCAGCTAAACAGCTCAGGGACTACAAGAGAATATAGCTACAAAAATAACTGGTTTATTCAGGTTTAGCTTAAAAAAAATGCAATACTCCCACCTTCTTGCCACATTCGCAATGGCCAACAAAACAGACTGATGCTTTTGGGTCATCTCTATAGAAGAAATAACTAGTGGACTGAATGCTACCATTGTTTTAGAGTGGAATTCTTTGAATTTCTAGCACTGAATGCTTCACAGTGACTTGCAGAAGTGTTGCTATGAAAATGTTGGGCTTCTCCAATTTTTCCCAGACTAAGTAGTGGTAATGTAAAACACATAAGAAGATACTTCTAGATAACCAGAACAGAATGCTTTGCCTTTCCAACTTACTTCTTTCTTTGTAAGGAAGATGACAAGATTGACAGAAAAGTCGCAGGCAGGAGCCAGTCCGATTTTAACTACATTCAGATGAGATGCCAGGTGAAAAGTAGTCAAAGGGAAAAAAGAAAAAGCTCTATGTGCCTAAATTTATTTTTGGTCTTTCTTCAAGGCTCCCTTCCGTTGCTTTCTAAGATAAGAAGCATAGCAAGTGGAAGTACTGCCTATGCCAGTGTGAAATACAGAACTGTAGCATCTAACTGACTATAATTTTATTCTGAGACTCTGCTTTCAATAGCAAAGTTTAAATAAAACTATATTAATTTATCTTTTTCACTTCATGTGAGTGACAAATTTAAAGAGAAATTATACCCTCTCTTCCATCCGAAGAGACCTTGACAGGCTGGAGAGGTGGGCCCATGTGAACTGCATGAAGTTCAACAAGGCCAAGTGCAAGGACCTGCACGTGGGTCGGCACAATCCGAAGCACAACTACAGGCTGGGCAAGGAGGGGATTGAGAGCAGCCCTGAGGAGAAGGACTTGGGGGTGCTGATTGATGAGAAGCTCAACATGAGCCGGCAGTGTGCGCTTGCAGCCCAGAAAGCCAACCGTGTCCTGGGCTGCATCACCAGCAGTGTGACCAGCAGGTCGAGGGAGGGGATCCTGACCCTCTGCTCCGCTCTTGTGAGACCCCACCTGCAGTGCTGCGTCCAGCTCTGGGGGCCCCAGTACAGGAGAGACATGGAGCTGTTGGAGAGAGTCCAGAGGAGGCCACGGAGATGATCAGAGGGCTGGAGCACCTCTGCTATGAGGACAGGCTGAGAGAGTTGGGACTGTTCAGCCTGGAGAAGAGAAGGCCCTGGGGAGATCTAATTGCGGCTTACCAGTACCTGAAGGGGCCTATGGGAAAGATGGTGAGGGACTGTTTATCAGGGGGTGTAGGGATAGGACAAGGGGTAATGGGTTTAAGCTGAAGGAGGGTTGATTTAGATTAGATGTTAGAAAGAAATTCTTTACTGTTAGAGTGGTGAGGCACTGGAACAGGCTGCCCAGAGAAGCTGTGGATGCCCCATCCCTGGAAGTGTTCCAGGCCAGGTTGGATGGGGCTTTGGGCAACCTGGTCTAGTGGAGGGTGTCCCTGCCCATAGCAGGGGGGTTGGAACTAGATGGTCTTTAAGGTCCCTTCCAACCCAAACCATTCTGTGATTCTATGATTCCCCTCGCACATGTAGTCCTACAAAAACACACATGCAGATAGTATGCACCATTGGGATTTGAAGGGGGAGTAGTGAGGTGAGGTTGTATTTTAAAGAACCTCAAAGCAATCCCAAAATTGACTGTGAAGTTAAAATTGTGACCATATGCCCAGAAATCTGTAACTTGATATCAAGTCAGCATGAAAGAAAAACCTCAAGAACAGGAATAGATTTGCCCCATACTTTTTTTTTTTAAACATCCTTTTCTAAAAGAGGTTAGTGTAACTGAGAATCAATACTAAAGAAATTGATCTTTAGTATTAGCCAGTGATGGTCAAGCAACATGGCTCTCTTCCCTAGCTTGCCTGCAAGCCTGTCCATCTGCAGCACCAAATTCAGACTATCCTATTAGAGGTACATTAGCATCCATCCACTGGGTTAGCAAGACTAGGCAGAAGAGACAGGAAGCCTGTTCCAGGAAAGACAGCTAGCTTTAGACTAATCCTTTTACTCACTCATGGTTCAGTCTCAAAAAGCAGCTCTCCTCTTTAAGAAATAGTTCAGGAACTCCCAAGTCTACAAATGCCCTTCCTTCAGTAAAAATTAAAGGCACCTTTACATCACAGCAGCCTTAGAGAAGTGAAATACTTGAAGGATGTTTTCCATGATAAAGGACTTAGGTAGCAAAGACGACAGAAGTTAAATCAATACAGTATTAATTATTACTATTCATCACTGTCAGAACACTTTTCACAACCAAGCCTTAGGCTGATGTGCAAGCATACAGCCAGGTTTACTCTGAAGTATGCTACAAGGAAATAATTACCTAAGAACCTAGCAAATGAGATAGTTATTTATACTATATATCCCATATAAGGAGTGATACTTGAACTACATCTTAAGTGATTAGAAAGAGCATATTTGATTCTAGAGTGGTGGAATTTAATGCTATATAGGGACATTTCCTTTCATCTACATAACAAAAATGCTTTACTACATAAATAATTAGAGAAAGTCCATCTGTGTCTCAGTTTTCTAGCTACCTTAGATGCTAATTCAAAGTACTGACGGAGCAGGAGTGATTAAGATTCTCACCAGAAGCAGCGTGCTGATTACAGTTTTATTTAGGCTGTTGCTGGAAAAAGTTAGCTACAGAAGACACTCGCTTACTACACCAATTCCCGCTCTACTGGCAACACAGGTTGTACGCTTACATTTCAACTCTTGGGAAAATACCTATGTATCTCTGTCAATTTGTGAGTCATACCCTTAAAGGCATAGTTTGTTCTTGGACCAACAACAATGGAAGGTATTTGGCTTGTTAAAGGAAACGCTAATTATACAGTAATTACCATAGCCAGTTGGCGTCCTATGTTTCCTACAGTCACACCTCCAGAGAAAAATATACATGGGAGCCAAGAACGGATGTAAAGAAAATCTGGGGATGTATACCTAGTAAACAAAAGGAAATAAGTTAGAAACAAGTTATTATCATCGCATTACATACTGCTAACAAGATGCTATAGAATTGTTTCCCTGGGCCCAAACAAAAAAACCAGTAATATAGGAGGAGAAAGAGGGAAACAAAATTAAGTCTGTTACCTTAATAAGCTTCTAAAAGCCAGTTAATGATACTCCAAGCCAGTAGAAGTTCAGTTTGCTGAGCTGTTACCATTTCAACACACATCCCAATTTGTCTGCTCCCCCACCCTCCACCCCCAGTTCTCAATCAGATCATTTGGAACAACTGGACAATTAGCTGCCTTAGATAAACAGAATGTCTTATTACAGTAACATGTCAAATATGTTAATAACTAACTTGCAGTGCATGTGCGCTGTTAGTTAAGACAATAGAGTTGAAACAGTACTTTAAAAGCATAACTTACTGATAAACACCATTATATACAAGAAACTGGGTTATCAGTGTTGCTACAAAGGCTATTGTAATTCCAAGTCCGAGACCACTTCTTGAACGATCAAATGTCCACCAAAGACCCAGTGATAAGGCTGCTAGAGTCAGGGACAGCTGGACGTTGTTTGCAAAATCTAGTTTCTGGAAAAAGATGTTAAGGACAATCCTTTTAAGTCTGCAGACATCCTGCTGCTGAAACTGAACGAGGAAGAACTCAAACTGAAAGTGAGCGTGACTCTGTATCTCTAAATACAATACATTCAGGATCTGGTTTTGAGTCTTGCTGAGCAATTGTCAGCTCTTGCTGACTTGGACTGGAGTGTGCGTGCGGAGACAACATCAATTTTTGTCACACTGAGCATCTAAAGAATATACTATATTGCCATATATTTAACTTTTATGGATTTTTGTCTAAAGTAACCCAGTTATCCCTGCTGATTTAGGTTTTCTGCTCATACCATCATTACTCCACACAAAGAACACTCTTACTGAACAGTCTGGTGTACCCCACCAGTTAATTGTGGAAAGTATTAGATGCAGACAACATACAGATTAAAATAGCACAACTTATACTGTTGTACTTGCAGTTAAACCAGACATACTATGATGTCTATCCCTCCCTGCTCCCAGAACCCCCCTTCCCAACTACTTTTAAGCGAACTGTGTTATTTATCTTAAAGTAACTACTGCTGTCTACTGCAGGTCTCAGAAGTTTATGTCTCTGCCAGTAGCACCATCCTTACCTTTGTAATTCTCCCAGACGTGAATAGGAGAGACATTTTCATGACAACTAAGTACATCGAGCAACAACGTAAACTAGTTTAAGGATACAGCACTTGCATGATTAATGCCAACGAAAACTGCTATACATCGCATTACGCTGGCCCACTCTCTCTTGAATTTGTGTGGCTCCCCAAGGTGGCTGTCAATGCAGGGATACAGCAGGCCAACGACAGCTGCAAGAGAAGTAACACTACTTGTACTAACCATTATACAATGATTACTTCAATATTACTAAATATTAGTTTGGCAAATAAGTGCTTGACAAAGTACTGTAAGCCTGATGAAGAAAAGACAATTATCACCCCCCCGCCTTTAGAAAAGGAAAAAAACCTACTCTAACAAGAAATATTCTGTTTGAACCTTTAAAGCAGAGATATATATTATGATGTTAAGGTATTTGACTTCAAACTCCTTTTCTCCCACGAGCACCTCTCATTTGACATCCTGAGCAGATGCTTGTTTTGTCCTAATAAATAACAAAGCATAACAAAAAGCTTAATTACAGTTAGGAATGGAATATGCATGTATTGCTCACATGCAAGGCAGATAGTTTTATGAAGCTGACTCATTTGCTGTGAATCAGGCCCTGAATTAAATATTCGCCTGGACTCAAAAGTTTCTTGGCAGAGCTGCTTTCTCTCTTTCTGCTGGACTGTAATTCAGCCTTTGCTGCCATCCAAATCAGATGAATTTTGATACCAAATAGAAGCAGAGCTGAACTTAAAGAAGTACCTGCCATCAGTCATATTTATGGCAGGGAAAAATAACTACTCATACTATTAACCAGACACAGCTTCTATCTTCATATAGCATTTTCTCAGCCTTATCAGTCTGCAAACTGGTAGCATAACAAAAATACAGGCTCATGTTAGCCCAGTTGCTAGCACACACACTAGTGAGTTTAATGCTTCTAAGCCTTGCAACTCCATGTGTTGCCACCAACTCCAGGGTTACATGTGCTGCTTTAACTGTATGTAATATGTATGTTTGTTTTCTTTCATACCCCCCTTTTTTCTCCTCCTTAAACTCCTAAGAGGAGTAACTTCTACATTAAGAAGGCTACAAGACATACCATTCTAAGAAAAACATGTGATCTGATGCTGAAACAGTTTCATTATTCTGATGCCAGTTACCAGGATTGTTATGGTAACAGCTAAATGCCAAAGTTTAATCCAACTGTGACAAGACTATGAGAACTCTCACTGGAGCGTATCTTGTGGCAACTTTTTTACTATGCAGTTTATCATTCACACTCCCTTACGATGAGGTACAAATAGCACATGACAGTATCACCGCATTAAAAAAACCACAAACTGATGGAAGAGTCGTATAAAGTACTTGCAATGCAAATTGAAAAAGATCAGAGTGGCTTTATTTCCTAAGATTTACCGCCTTTTTAATCCCCCAACCCTTCATCAAGGCCTTATTTAGTGTTGACAAGGACAGGAGGAAATTATTAACGCTGGTGCACCGGTAAGTGCCGGCTGCTGCGCCAACCGCACCGAGGCCCGGGTTTTCTGGGGTATTTAGCCCTGCAGCTGTGGCGGAGGCCCGGGCAGCTGGCAGCGGTGGGCAGCGGTGGGCAGGGGCGGGCAGCGGGCAGGGGCAGGCAGGGGCAGGCAGCGCTCCGCCGCACGTGACTTCCTTGTTTTCAGCCCAGCCCGTGGCCAGTTCGCGCCGCCAGCCAATGGCGAGCGCCGCCCGCCACTCACCAGTTCGCCGGCAGCCAATGGCCGGCGAGGGGCGGGGACGCGCGGCGGCGGAGCTCCACGGCGCGGCCCCACCGCGCCCACTCGTGCCCCACAGCGGGGCACAGGGGAAAAGCGGGGAAATCCGGCACTGAACTCACCCTGCCACGGGAAAAACACGGCGGCAGCTGCGTGGGGAGCGTGTGTTTACACGTTCGCCTCCGCGCCACGGCGCTGGAGCTGCTTATTGGCGCTTCCAGGCCGCACCGCGCTGCGGGAGAAATAACACTTTACCCACATTCAGAGTGCACCAGCTCGAAAAAAAGCCTTCGGACACGCGGGAAACGCGTGCGTGGATCTTGCACGTGGATAAAGCTGGAGTGGGCACGCATCCTTCCAAAAGCCAGAGTTCCCATCACTCGCTGTGTGATGGAAGTGGTAAGCTCGCACACGCACAGGTCACAAACTCGGCCCCACCACCTCTCCTCCCCACGGGAGGATGGGGGGAAAAGAAAAAAAAAAAAATCACTCGTGGAGGTCAGCAACTCACCTGCTGCTGTCCCGCAGCACGGGGGCACCCACCAGGCGGAAGAGAAGAGAGTGGAAATCACTTCATCGGGGAACAGAGTCACGTTTCTCTGGATCTGCAGCAAGTTCAGCACCAGGGCCATGAAAGCACCGACGACGAAGAGGACCACGCTCCTCTGCACCAGGTGTTGACTCAAGTTCAAGGTGCTGCTGCTGGAGGTGCTGCTGGCACTGGAGGTGCTGGGGCTGCGTGCTCCGTGACCCACCAACGTCAGCGAGGGGCTGGAGACGGAGGAGCTCAGCATCTCGCCCACCCTGGCGGCCAGCCCGGCTGCCGTGTCCCCTGGCTGGGTTTTGTGCCTTCCCCTGGCAGTGCAGGAACAGCTCCCGGCGCAGTTCTCCAACCTGGGCATCGGTCCTACCGGCGTCCTGAAACACACGCACACGGACAGCCTGTTAAACCCCCCACCGACGGGTCGGGTCGACCCCTTACACACCACTGACACGCACCGCCGCCGCCTCAGGCATCGGCCAGGCTCCAGAGGCACCGGGCAACGGCTCGGAGCCCGACGGGCCGGGGGGAAGGCAGGAGCCCTGCAGGAGCGGGGTGACCTGACCCACCTGAGCAGCTACAGGGCCAGGGGCTGTGCAGGCTCGGCCTGGCAGCGGCGGGGTCCCCGGCCCCAGCGACCCGAGATGCTCGGCCCCGGGGGAGGACGCGGACAGGGACCCCCCCCCGCCCGCGGCTCCCGTCAGACCCGCGCAGCCTCTTCTCCTTTGGGGACGAGGTTCGCTTCCCGGCTCGGGGGCGTAAAACCGCCCCCCTCCCTCCCCTCCCCTCTCCCCGCCGGGCACCGAGGGCGCGGGCCTCTCTGCCCTCTCACCTCAGGGGGCTGCGCCCGCCGCCTCGGCCCGTGAGGGAGGGCGAACGGCCGTCGCTCTGCCGCCTCCCTCCCGGCTCGCCGCCGCCGGCCCGCGCCCCGCGTAAGGTTTATAAGCCCCCAGCCGCGGGTGTCACGTTACCCGCCGCCGACCTACCCGCGGCCGCAGGCAGCGACGGGCCCGCCGCTCCGCTCCGCCACCCCTCCCCTCGGGCCGGGCCGCGCCGGGCGGGGCGGGGCCGGGCGCGAGCGCCGAGCGCGGGAGCTACCGCGCCAGCCCGGGCGCCCGCGTCCAGTCGGGTGAGGCACGACAGCCAATCCCGGCCGGGCGGCTGATATGACGTGCGGGACACACCACCCGCCTCCCCCCCCCCCGCCCGCCCCGCGGCCGACGGCGGTAGGACCGCACGGCGCCGGCCTGTGTTCCCCCCCGCCTCGGTACCCCCCCCCCCCCCCTTCTCTCGCGCCGGGCCGCGGCCAATGGCGGGTGGCGTGAGCGCGAGGAGGGCGCGCACCGCCCCGGGGCGTGCGGGGGGGGGGGGGGGGGGGGTGCACGCGAGGCGCCGTCAGCGCTCCCCCGCCAACGGCTGTCACCGCCCGCTGAGGGGGAGCCCTGAGGGGAGCCCGGGCAGAGCTGCACCCCCAGCCCGCCCCGGGGTGGTGGCGGTGGTGGTGGTGGTGGTGGTGGTGGTGAAGGAGGTGGCGGTGGCGATGGTGGCGGTGGCGATGGTGGAGATAGTGGTGGTGGAGATGTTGGTGGTGGTGGTGATGGTGGGGATACCGGTGGTGGCGATGGTGGTGGCGGCCTCTGCAGCCCAGCCCTCACCTGCTCGCCCAGCCCACCACAGTGGCCTTGGGAGATGGCAGTTAGTCATGGGGAAGGTTGAAGGCGTCTGCTGCGGCATCTCCTCAAGATGAAGGGATTGGTGATCTGGCTGTTGTAAGTCTAAAATGATGGTGTAAGGTGATCCTGTCAAACCCAGACGCTGTGTCAGCAGCCAGCCATGGGGTGCCTGGCAGATCCCAGATTTCTGACTGTTACCATCGGTGCTGACAACTTGAGCAGCTACTCTGGCAGCACCTGCAAAGCCTGGGTCGTGATGCACTCAGCCTGGTGTAGCGTCATAAAAATACAGTTAAATGCAAGTTCACCCTCTGGATTCTGCAAGGGTCTGGAAATGGGCCTAGCAGAGATGGTTAACTGTGTGCTGTACACCGTGTTAAGGGTTCAGCACCAACAGTGGTCTACAGAGCAGTACTCAGCCGCTCAGCTTCTTTTTTAAGATACTGGTTCTCCAGGACACACTGGAGACTGGTGTGTTGACAGTAGGATTTACTGGATTTCTTGTTTATTTAGCTGGCCTCGCTGGAGCCAGCAGGTCATCTTTTTCACATGAAGAATGCTGTCTTTACACCTGGGCAGAATAGAGGACCCACCTGGGACTTGGCTTCCCAAGTGATGACACTGAGGATTTAAGAATAGTTGCTGGCCACGCCTGTGACGGGCAGAATGACGGTCCAAGTTCTTGGATCATCAGTGTTCAATGATGGTTCAATGATGGTTCCAATTGTCTTTCATCGATGTGTTAAAGGTAACAAAAAAAAAAAAAATGGAATCAATTAAAGATATGGAATGAGGCAGGTCCTCTGTATGTGGTAAAAATTCATCTGAGATATGCTTATCCCTTCTGATCTTTGCTCAGTTCTAGCTGGGATGCAAAGCGTTTGGATAGCTGAGCCTGCTGAGCAAGCTGCCTTTGGACGAGGCACTCAACTGTCTTCATGATGGCCAAATTGTTAGTGCCACTGTTGGAAGTCATAGAAGAGCCCAGTATTTTTCTCTTGATATTGACTATCCTGCGATCAGCCCAGTCCTGCCTTGCAGACTTCACTGCTCAACCACCTTATATGTGTCTTCTGTACACGGAATTGTAAATATTCAGTTTCTTTTGCTGTTTTATCTCAGTAGTGTACTGAAACAGCTTTTGATTTTAGTCTCATATGCTAAAATTGTTTGGATTCCTCTGTCAGGTTTTTTAAGACACGATTTATTTCCCTTTCTTCTGTTTTTTTTCTGACTCAGTGGACCTGCACTATGAGTTAACTATTTTCAGAGAAAACAGTCTTAATATATTGTCAGCGTTTTATGGGTTCCTCTGCAGAAACATTTGATTTGTGCCAGGAAATCACATGCAAACATAACACTTCCCTTCATGGCAACTGTGTACGAGTTTTGAATTGACAGACAATCTATCTGTATCCCTGGACCGCTAAGCAGTACCTTCGGCAGCTCTAAATAAGGGTGAGAACTCATTCCCTGGGAAATTTTCTTGTTGAATCACTTCAAGATTTATCAGCAGGACCGCGGATCTGAGATAAAATGACCCGTCTTTGTAAGAAATTTCTTTCTGGAGTTGACCTATGGGAAACATATAATTCATCCTTGCTTGTGCTACATCTCTACTTTATTTGAAAAGAGATCTTTTTGTATTAATTTTTTTTCCCCTGAGTCTTACCCATATTCTCAGTGCCTGGGCAGAGTTCACATTCCCTTGTGCTGCGTCTGCTAGTTTTCTTACCTGAAAGAACCTCTTAAGCTTTTTTTTAATCCTGTGGTTTTCCTTTCCTCATGGGTATATCTCCTTTGCTACTTCCTGCAGCATTTTTTTTTTTTTTTCACATTCATAATATCATGTGGTGGTGCCCTTCTTTCTTCCAGGCTTCTTTCAGACAGCAGAGACCAACTTCTGAGATGGGAAAACTTGCTGCAGCTTTGCTGAACCCAGTAGAAGCAATACAATCATGCACTAGGTGAGAAATTGGCCCAAAGCTGGTTTCTCTTGAAGTCACCTGCTTAGAAGAAGGGTTTAATGCCCCTTTATGTTCATGTTGCTTTACAGTCGTATTGCTTTACATTTCCTTTTAGGATCCTAAAAAGGGTTAGGCCTCTGTATGCTTTGATTAATGCCTGAAATTTTATGCTTAACAGTTATTTCTGGAAAGAAGTGCTCATGTGTCTTTGTAAGATTAATGGCATTGTTATTTTTATTTCAGTCCTTAGCAAAGACAGCAGAATCTGGAAGTACTCAGCATCACTACTCATTACATAAATAAATAATTTCACCTGTTCTTTCATGCTTTTGGTATTAAAGTCTGTGATGTTCTGCGATGTGACAATGTGCTTGTCTCGCAAAGACTCTTTCATGGGCCTCTCAGGCAGGAAGCTGAGGATATGTGGACATTTTATTTTTCTCCCTACTTAAAGTAGATCAAAAAATGAGCTGGCTACTGATACAATCTCAGAAAGCAGTGGTAGAGAATCACAGAGCAAGACCTGTATTATGCCTAAAGCTGCTCTCCCTCTGCTTCACTGGAGACTTTGGAATTTATTCACCTTCAAGACTTTCTCCTATTGATACAGAGAATAGAAACCTTCCCAGGCATAACCTAAGCCTTAATCTCCCATGTTTCTGTAAAATGATTTAGTGATGTGCATTGCTTGATTCCTGATGCCAGCCTTATGTACAAGAGTTCAAAAAACCTTTTGACATCACCAGCAGTTTATCAGACCGAGTTCTTTGCTTTAGGGGCGGTCTCCGGTGCAGCTGTGTGAATTCTCAGGAATCTGCAGCAAAGCCTGCAGATCGCATGGTGCTTTCTTGGAGGTGAGTGTACCTCGGTAATAAATGGCGTGTGCTGAGTTCTGTAGCATAGTTTTGTGAAATTGCCCAAGTCCTAGCGCAGGATCTCATTAAAAGCTAAAAGGAGAAGGACGGGGAGTGATTACATGGTACAATAAGCAGTATGCGAAACGTACCGATTCTGAACAAGACAAACCCTAGCCAGAACACTTCAGGCATGTAAAACAAAGGGGTAAACTAAAATGTGTTGGTGGTTAGTATACAATTGAGTCATCCATAGTGAGCAGAACTTAAAAACTCAGCTGCTTTTGCGTAATCTGTGGGTTAGAAATTATAGGTGGAGCCTGAGCATAGAAATTAAACCCTGAGATATCCTAAGATACCCTGAGATATCCTAACAAAGCTCTAACTTTGTGCAGTTAATAATAATGCAGTGGGCATATGAGAAATGTTAATTCAAGTTAGTTTGTTAATTGGCGACATTTCTCTAGCTGCTTTTTTTACTGGAACAAAACGGAAAAAACAATTATATGTAGGCTGCAGTCTTCAAGTGTCTATAAATTCATGTAACAACTACCATATAATTAGCTAATCAACACCCCACATGCAGCTGTGGGTACTGACTCACTGCCAATGAACCTCTGTCCTGACAGAAATACAGTGTCTTTGTTTTGGTTTCAACTTCATTCATCACCGTTGTTCTGCATATTTATGGAGCAGCAAGTTCAATGAGTTCATACTTCAAGACAGTGATTTGCTCTAAATTTCATTGTGAAAAAATACTATTTGCTGGTTATATTGTTGTTGAAAAAATCACTTCCTTGACATTAGTAGGTTTCTGAGGCTGATATGAGCAGTGTTACTGCGGCAAGCTGTTCTGTCCATGGTTAAAAATCGTTGGAATTCTGGTCTTGCTATATTTACATTTATACATTTATTTATACTACCTCCAGATCTTTAAAGATACCAATTAGAAGTGGTGTTTTTTGTTTTTACAATAGGTATGACATAACAAGCAGGGCACTATAAGGAACAAGTTTCCTCAAAAGTGAAATTATTGGCTATAATGCCATGTAAATGAGGCAATTGTCATATGAAGGAATGGCCAGTTTCTTATAGTTGCAGTCCAAGTCATGATAGTCTAAAGAGTAGGTGAAATAAAGAGATGTATCATCATTAAAAAAAAACCAGAAGGAACATTGTCTTTTATATGCATTTATTTCTTGATGGAAACAGGACTTGCCTGAAGAAGAAAACTAAATACATTTCTCTCACCGATCCTTATACGATACCAGGTTTTGTAAAAGGGTTCCTCCAAGGTGTGTGTGCAAGCATGGCTGTGGTTGATTGTAAATTCAAATGTTTTTTGCTAGTTTGGTGACCTGGGACTCGGTCATTCCCATACAGGATAAAAAGGAAATTTTCTCAAGGATTGCAACGTGAACCAAGTTCCCCTGGTAGCCCTCTTCTCGTGGTAGACAGTTCCAGCACTTTTCATCCTCTTATGATGACAACATTCCCACTTACTCTTGTCATATGTGCCTGAGGAAGGTACTTCTGGAATGCATATGCTAACTTGTAGGGTTAACCATGAAGCCTCCAGTACAAGCTTTAGATTTTATCATGCTACAGTGCGGGAGATGTGTAGTGACACTCTCCTGTAGCTGTTCAGCCTGGAATGAGTAGTCACACAGGAGAGGAAGGAACTTCACAGCATCCTCGTTTTCCAAGCTCTCCTCAGTATGTTAGGTAGAAGGACTCTTCTCATCCGAGAGAGCTAGCTGCAGCCTTGATGTCTGATGAGATAGCCAAGGTCTAAATCAGATGAGCAGTTCTCTGCTCTGCCCCTTCCTTCCCTGTCCTTACTGCGGCAATAACTAACAGAGCTGTGGCTATTGAGAATAGACTCAGTGTCACACACTCTGGTTCTATCTGTACATCTTCATGTCCCTTAAACTCTGGAGCACAGTGTCAGATAGCTGTTGCTATTGTATGGGAAACACTTTCTTCCAGAGCTTGTCACATAGGATGATTCTGCCCAATTCACATCATTGCTTTTTTTTTGAAAAAAACCCAAGTACTTTAAGACATTTATTGCTCATCTTCCAGGACAATGTTATCACTGCATGAAAGAGGTCAGAGGGGGTACCCGAGTACTGCCAGTGCCTCTTCCAGGCTGCCACCTTGAAAGCGTGAATTTGTAGAGCTAATCTCACCGTGAAGTGCAAGTGATTAACTTTGATTTTTTTCTCCCATCATGCTGTAGAGTCATATATTCAGTGAACAGTCTTGGTTTTGAACAGGACATTGGGAAGAGCTTTCCAGGGTAGAGCTCACAATGCAACCAAGAAGAGCAACACAGAGGAAAAACAACATCGAGGAGAGAACTTGTGTATGCACTACTGCATGATGTGATATGCAAGTGTGGCTTCCATGTTCCATCATAATTAGTACTGTAAACATTGCCATTTTTCAGGGAAAATCTTAAGATTCCCATTCCAGTGATTACATCAGTACTCTTAAAGGCAGTTCACTATACCTAGGTGATAAGAATTGCTGTTAGGTATGTTTTCAGGTTGCCAAGCTGAACTTTAACTTAAAAAACTGCAGCATATGGAAGCCTACAATGTTGCCCGGAACGATACTTTAAAAACTGCTGAAGGTAGGTTATGCTGAAAAATGTATTTACTTAAAGCCAAACCCTTCAACTTTTACCCATAAAAGGATGCACTTGTAATAATGAGCTCAGGCAACTTGCATGCAAACTCAAAGGACATAATTACGTGCTAGATCGTACTAGTTATATGCTCATGTAACTCTTGCTATCATTGTAATGCAGGATTCAAACATACCACAGTAAATTTTACTATTTTTACAGATACTGCTAACAGATTAGTCTTAAATCAAATACTAGATTAGGATTCTGCAAGTTTCATCTTGTGAATGATCTGAATTGCACACTGCCAGCTTCACTTGCTATTCAGGCTTATTTTGGGATGTTGCTTATGCAAAGCACTGAAAGAGTTCAAAGCACACAGGAGAACGATGTGCACCGTTTAGGAACGTGCACTGCGGTCACTCAGTTTGCTCGGATTAACACACGTAATGGCGGTGCCGAAGTTAGTAGCTTTCAGTTGCCGTTGGAGAGAGCAGGGGGAAATAGTACCTCCAGAGAGCTGCTGAGATCCCAGTTTGGCTGGCAGCGCCCGTTTCTCTCCTGACTGCAGCGGAAGCTTCTGCTTTATTCAGAAGTAAGTGAAGTACAATAGATTCAAGCTTTGAGGTCACAGGGCAACTGTGTTTCTACCTTGTTATCATATGGAAGGGTCTATAGGTCCAGAAGTCACCTAGGTTTCACTGTTTGGTCAGGTTTGTTTGTGTATTGCCTCACAAGGCCAGGTGTTCATGACATTTGTAAAGATGAGATCGGTGCTTTCACATCTATTGCAGAGGCTCAGAAACTGTGATTGCAAAAAGGCCTCGCGGCAAGCATGCCAAGAGGCATTAACCTCTTAGGTGTTACTAGTTTCTTACGTCCCACATCCAGCAAGTGAGAAACAAACACAAGGAATAAAGAACGATAACCCCGTCAGAGGAAACAGAAGAAACAAATGTGAAATGCCTCAAGATATAATGGCTTTGTGTCCCATCTGAGATGCTAAAAAGTCTCTGCATCCCATCTGAGAAGCTGTCGGTCTTCTCATCAGCCAACCTTGGCATCTATTCAACTGAATATGTATTTAATTTTCTCATATGCACTGGAGGAATCTCAGCTGGAAAAATCAGACAGGCACATTTGCAGCACAAAGATTTGTGGATATCAATGAGAACTTGCCCCTATTTTTTAACATTTAAGAATCTGCTGGGTTTGCTGCTTTGTGGTTAGCTGGTTGCCTGTGTTTGCATGTGGAAATCTTTGTTCTTGCACTGTGTTGTTTCTCTGGAATGCTATCAGCATTTGTTTTTGTTTATTCATACTCGGGTGGAGCTAACTGTCTAATTGGTAAATATTTTCAATGTTATACTTGCACGCACAGAAGACAAAGAGGGCTGGATTCCTGTTGACATAAATGGCCTTTTATACCAGCCCAGCAATGTAAAGGCTTAAATACAGTTGACAACAAGGCCACTTCTTAGGGTCAGACTGTATAAACTGGATTTAGTATAAATGATTGTCATGCCCATGTTTCTTTCTAATTACAGATGGACTATAATTTCCAGATGGGAGGTCTTGTGATTGCGACCATGAAGGGGGAAGCTGCCGTATTCGCTAACTTCATGTTCAAAAGTGCTTGACTTCCACTGGGACTTGGCCCTGTTGAAAACGAGGCATTTATTTACCAGCCTGTCTTTGGACAGCAAGGGTGAGTTTTCCACAGATGTAGAAATTTTCTAAGTGAACATTAATAGATGCAAATGCCTGAAGCTGTTTTGAAAATTGCAAGCTTGTGGTGCTTATAGAAGGCGTGTTCGTATATATAATAAATACTTGTATAAACCTTACCAGGTGACTATTGCATGTATTATCATTAGCTAAGCTACAAAGTACACTATACAGATCTACACACATATGAACAGATTGTAATGAAGACTTATAACTGAAGAGACTGTTAATGGGTAATTGAGCCTTTTTTCATGTAAAGGTTAATAAAAATGGTTGTGACATAAGGAGAAGTGAAATTGAACTTCACAGTTGAGGTGGTGTGTAGACCTGACCCCAGTTTAGCTTCTATGCAGCTGTAGCTATGAAAGCCTGGAGCTTATCATGAACTGATCTATCCTGCCTAGTCTTGAAAGAATTGCGTAGTCTCGTAGTGCCATTGCTTCACACATGCCTTAAGGGAACAAATGTCTGTCTGTAAGTCTAAGAAAAAACTTCAATATATGAGAGTTTTATTTTGTTAACAATTATTTGTCTTGTTTGAAATTCTCACTATATTTCTTCAAGGTTTAGCTATTTATTCTTGTCTTCAAAAAATAAATAGGAATAATTTAGACTTTCACTTCCACAGGGCCAAACTCTGATGCTCTTACACTGTCTGGTATCTTATTTCATCCTTAGTTCCACTGGGCTCATTGATAGTGATTGTGGTGCAAAGTATACCTCAGACTGAGTAAAACTTCCCCTATTTTAAGCCTTTTATTACCACAGTGTAGCCATCCACTCCTCCACTCCTCCTTGTCCTTTACTGCAGGTCCCAGATTTTTGTCTGCCTTTACAATGCGTGTATTGAAGCTCAGATTGTCTCTGAGCAAGCGTTCATTGACTGGGTAGTCAGCCCTATCTCTACCTCTGCATAGTTATTCCTGTTACAACTCCCCGCAGTGTGCTCACGGATCTCCCTGTGTAATCATTCTGGGAAGCAGAATGGGGACGTGAGCCAGGTAACACAGATTGCCTTGCTGTTTTCAGCTGTATCCCTTCTCTGATCTAATCAATCCACTTCTCATCCATCCCTATGAACAGTGTAGTGAGTGAGAATAAGCAGCTACAGAAGAACGGAGCCTGCTGAGGTCTGTCGTACCACTGCCTGTTTTGCCTTCCCTGCTTGGAAAGCCTGTTTCACTTCAGTTCACCACCAAGCCATTTCACAAGGGCTGTGCTGAATAGTGTCCTATGAGCTCACACCTGTCAGTTGATGGCAAACTGACTGTAACTTTTCTTGTTGGGGTCTTGTAAGCTCATGTCGAGCATTTCCCTCGGTCACACGTAACTAAAATTTATAAAAAAGCCCATATGATTCTGTTTTTCCTTGCTACCTTCATTCTGCAAACATCTTGAACTTTATTTGCTTAGTGACCTTTATCCAGTTGTAAAATCAGGTTAAAATTGTTCAGTGGTTTTAGAGGTACAGGATAGGTAGGAAAGTGAATACTAGACCAGGCAGCAAGGCTGAATAAATCTTTTTTTCATTAAGAAAGCAGGCTAACAATGGCACCACTTCCCTCCCCCGACTCAATATTGGTTAACATGCTAAATATATACAGTCTTCCTTGTGATTTTGAAATTAGTATTACCAATCCTATTTATCTACAGTGTTTTTCCTGCTTCTTGTGTGTAAACAATCTGTAGTAATAGTACAGTGGCACCTAATCCTCATCTTTTGGCAGCCACCCATGAAAATTAGTTCCTCCTAACCTGGATTATATATGTATTTCATTGACTTTACTGTGAATGCTTATCTGAGTTGGGCAAGCAGAATTTGTCCTGTTGTTTGGTCTTGGGGTATTACTGAAGACTCATTTAAGTAGCAGAGAAGCTTTCATGAGGTTGAGGAAGGAATGTGTCCTTTTATGCTTCCGCTTGCCCACCTGGATCTGCTGAAGCCAAGTCTTGTCCATTCACAAGAGAAATTCCGTCATGAATATCTGGTATTTGGATTGGCAGCCAGCCAGAAATGCCTAAATGCCCAATGAATTTCCCCACAAGCAAAAGTTAAATTTGCACTTGAAATTTTTAAGCACATGTTTAAAGTCCACAACCTGATTTGCTGAAGGAGGTCATTAACATTTTGCTTTGTATTAGGAAATACCCTTTACCAATGTATTTCAATGGGAAAAGCAAAAACCTGGGTTTGTTCCAAAAAATTCATTCATGAAAAATTCTTTTGAATGAAAAAGGAAATTTACAATTTTTTAAAAGACTTACTCTATCTGGTATGAGTGTTTTAGTCTAGACTAACTGTACATTTTGCCATTAATTCAACTGATGTTTGAGATAACAGTATTAAGAATTATTGGCATGTCGTCAGTGTTCCTGTCTGAATAACATATCTGGATTCTCCATAGAAATAAATCCTGCTGCTATTTCATGTTGAAGATGAAGTATGTCCATCAATATCTTTCCCAGGGGAATAGAGAGAAGAAGGACTTGGAGAAGGTGGTTCAGCAAACACATTCCTTGTGAGGAGCAAAATTGCATAGTACCTTGTCTTTAACTTTTCCCAAGCAGTGGAGCATGTCATTGCTTTTGCAATAAACCATTCTTCAGGAACAGAAACAAAACAGCTGAAAAACAATTAAAAACATAATTTTATGTAATACTGTCCATCAAACAACTTTACTTAGTCTTTTTGAAAGTGTACTCGTCAGCATGAAACAAAGACTGGCAGAAGTGCAAGGACAACAGAGAATATTTAAGAGCAGTGGAAGCATGGTTGACCTTTTGCCCTAGAGAAATGGCTTGATGAGAAGATCTTCGGCTTAAACCAAACATTAGTAAAATAATTTGGACCTAGGCTTGAGGTAATGATGTTTAGCAAAACTGCTGCAAAGACTTTTTTACTGCACAGAGTGATACTGAACTGAATGAATGCTCTAGGAGTGTGCTGTGCGCCAACCCACGGCTGCATAGTTGATCAATCATACCTTTTGGGAAAAAATGGAAGTTGAGGTATGAAATTTTTGATTCAGGTCATTTACAAAGATTTGTTCCCAATAGTTCAAATCCTGTTTTTTCTCATCTCTTGCAGTTCCTTTATAGTTTAGTGCACAGTATATGAAGAAGGCAAACGAAGCTTTATCCTCCTTTGGAGAGCTATTAGCAACAGATCCACTGACTCAACTGCTTAAAAGAGTCATAGAATCATAGAATCATAGAATGTCCTGAGTTGGAAGGGACCCATAAGGATCATTGAGTCCAACTCCTGGCTCCACACAGGACCAGCCGAATCAGAGCAAATGACTGAGAGCGTTATCCAGACGCTTCTTGAACTCAGTCAAGCTTGGTGCCGTAACCACTTCCCTGGGGAGCCTGTTCCAGTGCCCAACCACCCTCTCAGTGAAGAACCTTTTCCTAATATCCAACCTAAACCTCCCCCATCGCAGCTTCTTTCCATTCCCATGGGTTTTATCACTGGTCACCAGAGGGAGGAGGTCAGTGCCTGCCCCTTCGCTCCCCCTCGTGAGGAAGTTGTAGGCCGCGATGAGGTCTCCCCTCAGTCTCCTCTTCTCTAGGCTGAACAAACCAAGGGACTTCAGCCTCTCTTCGTATGTCTTCCCCTCTAGACCCTTCACCGTCTTTGTTGCCCTCCTTTGGACACTCACCAATAGTTTTATGTCCTTTTTGTACTGAGGCACCCAAAACTGCACACAGTACTTGAGGTGAGGCCACACCAGCGCAATGTAGAGTGGGACAATCACTTCCCTAGACCAGCTAGCAATGCCGTGCTTGATGCACCCCAGGATACGGTTGGCGTATCCTGGGGACGAAACCCAAAATTTGGTTCTTTATTCCAGACTAACTCACATAAAACTTCTCTCCTTCCTTGGCCCACAGTCCTATGAAGTGTCAACACATAACTAAAGAACAAGAGAAAATACAACAAACCTTAATATCTACGACTGGATTAGCTATCGTGTCAGTGTTGCTAGTGACGTCTTCTTTCTTCTTGTTTCCCCAAACTGCCTGAGCCATAGCTGTTTCAAACTGATTTCCTATTTTCTATTTCCTTTCCTCATTTAGTCCATCTGATGATGCCACCAGACATTATTTTGTCTCCTGAGAAGACTGAAAGGGGGAGGATCCAAAGCTGGTTTAAATTAACTTTTCTCTGCTCACCCCTTAATCTGTGTCAAGTTATGCTGGATATGCTGTTCCAAGAGACAGCTCAGGCTTCTTTATCTGCCTTAGTAGCACTGCTTTGCTTTTTCAAATCAGCAAGCAAGAAGCCATGCCTTAAATAAGCCACTTCATTATCTTTTGTTTTGGAACGAGTTGTTTTTCTAAAAAAAAAAAAATATAAAAAAATTGTTTATCACTGATAATAATTAAAATATGCATTTTTCCTTGTCAATCACAAATTGAATGGACAGTTTGCAGTCATTTGCCTACCATTTCAATGTGGAAATCAATTCTTAGTTATCTACGCATGGCTTGTCTGGATTGCAGATTAACCAGGCTGGGGATGCACTGACTTCAGTTTATTTACCATGTGGAAAGTTGACTTTGGATCAGTAGGCTGTATTGATTCAAACAGAGTGTTGCATGAACATCTGTCAAACCCATGACTCCCTCCAGTTCAGCAGCAGATTATCTGCGCCATGGCCTCTCCAATAGCCTCTGCAGGCTCCCATGGCCGTGTGCAGAATCAGCTGTCACGATCAGACTCCTGAAGGAGCACGGAGAGGGCAAGGCAGAGATACAACACTTCTTTGCACTCTTAGCTTGTGTCAAGCTGGGCTTATTTATGCTCTGGGACCTGTGGTGGCAGCCCCTCAGCTGTCTGAAGCTGAGAAAAGAGTCTTCTTTGCTCCTTAAACTACTGGCACAGGACAGATTTCCAACTTTAAACTAGTTAGTTACTAGTTAGTTTAATTTAGATAGTGCTAAATTGGAGTAGATCGAATACACTGTACTTGTAGGCAAGGCTGCTGTTTCCAAAAACTGGTCATGGCTACAGCAAGCTCTAGTTCCATGCATTTCCCTGCTCGTGGTCCCAGCAAAATGGTTTTCCTTTTCACCTTCAGCAGAAAACACAGACTGTTTGACCATAATTTGTATTTACTTTAAATTAATAGCATGTTGTGAGTTTAAGCCTTAATGCAGTTCATCAGTTCAATTTTAAGTGTTTTGGTGTTGAAGTAATGGACTACATATTAAAAAGATATCAGCAAAAAGGATCTAGTTTGGTTTGTTTGACTGAAAAAATTATAGATTTGTATTTCTCTTTTTATCTTTTATTATTCCAAAGAGATTCTGAATAGAGGTGCTGTCTCACTTTTAACTGTGCCTTTGCAATCTTATAATCAGTCAAACCAGTACTTTATTTTTCTGTTGAAAGCAAGTAGAAGTAATTAACTTATGTATTGCATCCATGTCTTTGCAGGTCTTTCATTTTCAGGAAGTATCTGCACTAGCAGGATATTTTTTTTTAATTTCAGACTCTTTAAAACTCCTGAGCTTCTACAGGAAAGCCAGTGCTTTCAGCACCATATGGGAGTACTTGATGCCTTGTAGCACTATGTCCCAGGAGTTCGATCCTGTACATACTGAAGTCGTTGACCATATTCACATTGACGTCAATGTGGCAATTGGAATCCTGGGGTAGCAGGATTATTTCTCCCACTGAATAGCTGGTCCTGGATTTTAGGATGTTTCCCCATTCTGTTACGCACATCCAAAAGTTATTTATCCATGTGTGCTTCTGGCAGTCTGTATTGCTAGATGACCTGTTTTTGCAAGAATCAAATGCTTATGACAGCAGGAGGGTTTTATTGGTCCTTGCTGGGCTGGTGTGCTGACACCATTGCAGTGAGAGTGCTCACGGTCAATGACAGCGCAAGTCCTCGCTAAGCAAACTAATTTCCCGCCAACTCTGCAGAACGTCCTAAATCAACCACTGACTAGCAGTGCATACTCGAGAGGATGGGCACATACGGCACGTTTTCTATTAACAGAACCGACCCCAAGGCTAACTAGCAAGCATAGCCAGTGCAGTGATGGAAGAGAGGAGTTGCTGTGCAGAGCACGCTAGTAAAGGAACAAGGAAACCCTCCTTTTGTCCTGTTAAACTGATACTGAATCACATATAACTCATGGTTTCCTCTGTAGTTTCAACTTACTCAGCTAAAAAATTTAAGGGTGTGACGGATCAGCAGAGGTCAGGTGAGACTGGATGGAAGGGGAGTTGCTCTCATTTAGTTTTTTTTTTTTCCAAAACAAAGTTGGTCACACCTCTAATAGCTAGACTCAGCTGTGTTTTCAGGTAATCTTAATAATAGGTTGCTAGAGTGCTTAGCTTGTTCAATCTATTCAGTAATTAAAGCCAGTGCTGAAGCCATAAAATTGAGTGTGGGGTGAGGTCTTAATGAACATAGCAATTTGGCTCCAAGTACAGCTCTGTGCAGCTTCCTCGTGTACGGCTTTCTGTTGGTTGGGACAGGGCAATTGTCAAATGGAGCTGAGGACAAAAAATAAGCATTTAAATGACCATCAATGAGATCATTTCAGCCATGCAGGTTGAGGAAAGCAGAACTAGCAATGCTCAAACTGGATTAGTTCTTTGTTGAAGTCTCAAAGTGCTGAGAACTTTGTGTTTTTATTCAATAGTAAGGCTGATACTTCCAGCAATATTCACATGCTGAGGCAATGTTTTTTAATTACTCAGGGAAAGAAGCTGTCTATTGAATCACCAATATCCAAACCTGAAGAACCTAAATGTTTTTTGGAAATCTGAATATAATTAAAGTTGTTCTTTTAATTAGGTGTGAAATAACCACAGATGATGAGACTCCACTTACATAAGAGTTAAAAAAAATTACTTGTTTTAGTTTTCTGTCACAGAACCTGAAATTTGCAACTTACAACTGTATGTTGTTTACAAGGACTCAGAAAGTGATAAATAACTAGAAGAAATGTATATATAAAATAACTATACTAAATATCAAGACAACATTTCTGCTCATAAAGTTCCTAAACCAGAAGTTGCTAGAAGCTGGGAAAATATTTTGGAGGGCAAACTGGCCTATTGGCCATTGTGAGATACTGGGCTAGCTAGATCTTTGATTTGATCTAGGGTGGCTGTCTGCTGCACTCAGCACGTTGCCCATCTTCTCTGAACACCACAAGCGGTTGCATCAGATTAGAAAAACAGACAGTGGGTGTCCCAGACTGTCCCCAAAAGTATTTAATAAAAAAAATCTTCAGGTAAACATTGTATGAGGATATGAACTAGTGCAAGGAGAACAGAGGGTGAAAATTCGAAGAAAGGCAAAAAAGATTGCTAATAGAAGATAGGTATTTCCCAAGATCTAGAATGTAGTGACAAAGTTCCCCAGGGATGAATGCCATTTAGTTTCAAAAGCCGGCTGAGTAGGAGGCTGGAAAATGCTGTGAAAGAAATGCTCTCACATCTTCATCTGTTGACCTATTAACCTTTTCTTTACAACATCTGTTATAAGAAGTGCTTTGCAAATAACTTGGGTTTTTTGTTACAGCAGAAATCATTATGCTCGGATGCTGACTTGCCTGTTTTCCAAGCAGAGAAATGCCAGAACATCAGCAGAGTCATAGGGATTACCCAATATTTGCCTGCTTAAGTGTTGGCAGTAACTGCTGGAAAAGAGGAAACACCTTTTTTGGCTATGTAGGCTGCTTTCATCATATCTACCAGTCTGAGAGTAGCTATAGAGGTGTAGGACAGCTCTAGAGATCCAGAAAGAAGGACCCTGAGGCCTTCAGCTTAAGCTCCAGTTCTACGCTTATGCCTATCTTAATCTGGAGTAGATCCCATTACATTGATCTAATTTTAAACAAGTTTACCTGAAATTTGAGTAGTGGAGGTACTTCAGAGTTGTGCTGTATTCTCTGCTATACTAAATGGATATTGCTATCTAAATTTTGGTGGAATCAGAACGCTTTCCAGTAGATGAAGATATGAAAGTGGGAGCTGGATCCAGAACTTTTCACTTCCCAGTTGTAAAACTCCCCAAGAAAGATATTCCATTGACTCGCCAATGATAAATGTTATCCACATCGAAGCGGCAGCTTTTGCCATCACAGTGGGCTCAAGCTGACTTACTTCTCTTTCCAGTTGGTGATTGCTTCCAGAAGAAGACTAAAGAAGCGATCCAGGCAAGCTTTCCCTCTCTTCAGCATGCGTATTAACGAGGCTAGAGGACTGCAGTCACTCTGCAGGTGCTCAGTTTGGTTATATGCACACAAAAAATAAGGAAGATCACAGCTGAACTCTGCTAAAATGCTAATTTAAAACTGGCCTCCCATTAGTCTTTTTGCTGGAGTGATTACATAGCTTGGAAGAGCTGGGAAAAGCCACATGCTTTACAGTCATGACTGATTGCAAACCAGCTGGAAATAAACAGTGGAAAGGGAAGCACTTTGTTGCAATGTCTGTCTTCAATTGCAAGCAAAGCTAACTTGGTGGCTCTGGTGCTATCGTCATTCTGACTTCTCTTTGATTAATGCTTGTGGAACTTGGGGAGCCCTGGAACACGGTTTTATACCTATTTCATAACTGCCTGGAGTTCCTTGTTAAGTAATCTGGCTGTGAGCAGTTACAGCGCTGTTCTGCTTCTCTGACTTATCCTTTCAGAGGAGAAAGAATGTAGCATTTTCCTATGCTGTGCTACAACAGCGTCAGAGATGTAGTCTTGCACCCTACCTGTTAACTGGGCATTGTCACAGGGTGCAAGAAATAAAAATGTCCACTGATAACCATAACAGCTTCTCTTTTAAACGTCCCGAGTGCCTCTCCTTCTCTCTGCCTCTCCCCTGAGCCTCAGCAGACCTCTCCGGCAGGCTGGGACTTGTGCCTAGGAGTCTTCACTGCCTTTTGAATGCTGCAGCACAAGACATTGTTATGGGTCTGCTCATGATCCTTCTCCCCTCCTGAGGCTCAGGAGTTTCTCCTTGGCACTGCTCTCTCTTTGGAAAGCCTCTGCCTCCACTACCCACCTTGGAGCCGGGGAATCCATCCCACTCCCACCTGGTGCAGCCACTGACCCCACAGACTCTCTGCTCTGAACTAGTGCTTTTTTGGGGAGACAGAGGCGCTCTGCCTGTCGGGAAAGGAGGAGAGACAGAGTGTGGCTGCTTTCCAGCCCTCCTCCTCACCGTGGCCGCAGCAGTGGAGCTGCACGGGCAGCAACCACCAGCCAGGAGGGAGCAGGAGAGACAGGGCAGGTCAGTGCACTGTGATGGTGCAAGGTGGTGCAGGGAAGGCGCAAGACTAATATTGCTGGTCTGTGGCAATATAAAGTTCATACATAATTCATAAATGCCATACATTAGCACTGTTTGTGCCATTTACACTTATGGCTGTGATACTGTAGGGATGCTCCATGTAGCCTCTTAGTTTATACATGGAAACATGACATAGCAACAGAAAACCAGTTGGTGCTTCCTACCGCCATTGGTGAAGGCACCAAAATAATGAAAATATGCTTTAAGTGAGAGAAACAGAGCAGTGAGTGACTCTGAACCATTTGCCACCACACACAAATGCATCCAGGGCAGTTGTCTCCTGGCCTGGACCATGAGCACACGGGGCTCTAACCCGAGGTGCTGGAGCTGTTGGAGCCTTTGCCTTGACCTGCCAGTGCGGGTTGCAATGTGCAGGTGGGAGAAGGGATGTCAGAATAGATTTTTTTGTTTCTCAGTGGTGAAAAACAGAGGGTTGGGCTGATTGCCTCACTTGTTCAGTGTGCAGGGAGTCATTGCTGCACCAGCACAGCTCCACCTTTCACTCATGTGGCTGCAAACCCTATAGTCACTCAAGTCTGCATATATTATTCTACTAGCTAACAACTTAGAAAGTTTCAGTTACTTTTTGTCACCCCGTTTTTCATTTCATTCTACTTATATGGATGGCTGAAAAATTATCTTCTGTTTCAATTTCCTTATGCTGTTGCTGAAATTAATTGTTAACTAAGTTCCTTGTGGGGAATGTAATGAAAATAGAGTATGATAGTGATACATTTCTGGTGTGATCCATGGTTACTGGTGGAAATATTTAATGATCCTTTTGTATACATATAGTAATTGCTTCTTCTGTGTCACAATAATAGGTTGCAATACAATTACACTCTTCTTGTTCTTCATATGAGAAATGGGCACATGAGTGGAGCAGAATCAGAAAAGCAGAATGTTCCTCATATCTTTTCAATATTCATCTACTCACTTGAGATTCTGCAGTCTTTTGAATAACACTAGACTTTTATAATCAAAGTGATTGTGCAGCCTTAAGATAAACAATTCATAAGATAGCTAAAGTTCATTTTCATAACAAAACTAGGCATTAAGGAGTTATTCCTAAGGCTTTCCCTAAAGGTAAAGACTCCAAGGAATGCAATACATTGCAGATAAATCCTCCTAATATAAAGCAATATATTCTCAGTTACACAGAGATGAGCAACATTCACTTTCTCTAATAAACTTCTGCTGGAACCTGGCTGCTGCTGAAAAAGCCTGTCTCTCTGAACAAAGGAGTCCCTGTCTGGTGAGAGCTCATTACCCATATGATAATACGATTCATTTCTCTTGCAGAATCCATCGGAGGGGTGGCGGGCTCCTTGCAAACATCTGATTAGGTCTCGTATGATCCCTGAGCAGCAAGTATTATTTTACCCATTTTACAGTTATGGAAGTTGGGCAGAGGGGCTGCAGCCAGTGGCCCAGAGCCACCTGTCCTGTCACTTCCCCAGCTAGGAATAGACCCTGGATGTCTTTACTCCCAGCTCTCTGTTCCAAGCTGTAAGCCATGACCTCTGGCAGCAGCTAATTGAAAACTAAGAAAATGCTTTGACAAGCTTTCAAAAATGTTATTGGAACAGCAGATTTCTGCTGGGATCAGAGTCAAGTTTCTAGCACAGCTGTAATTGTTGTCTGCCTTGCTTAAGCTTCTTTAAACTAGTCAGAAGACTAAAGACATGCCTGCATTCCCGATACATCACAAAGTTCACCACAGTTCCTCACACTGGTGTTTTTGTTGGCTCCATTTATCACGGGCATTTAAAAGTGCAAAACCCTGAAGTCAGTGACCCAGCTTCTTTCGGTCGCACGGGTGCAGGCTAATGTTGCCGGTGTCTGCATATGCAGATTGAGAACCAGTATAGTTTCAATTATTTGTTGTTGATTTGTTATCTCTAAGATGATTTTATTTCTTGCAATCTACTTTTAAGAATATAGAAGCCTATAGAAGAAGTATCTGAATTTGTTAGAATTCATTGCAGCTCAGCTGTCAAAACGACATGAGTGCCCTTGCATTGGGACTGATGTTAAGTCATAAACATTTAGGTTACACATTTGGGTAGGGGGTGGAAAGAGTTAATCTGCAGGGCAAGCTCCCTTGCCGACTTTAGAAAAAACAAGTTATGCAAAAGTTGACGAGAAGTGAAAAAAATCACTGAGGAAGTGGATCTTTTGAAAGGAAATGTGACATTTTCAGTAAAATCCCACTAACCCTCCTCCTCTTGGCATCATTTGGGTGAAAGCGATCCCGTGTCTGGCCCTACGGCAGCAGGGTTTGCACCGAGAGGCAGGGTGCTACTCACCCGCGAGGAGGTGCAATCTCTGCCTCTGTTCAACCTCAGTGAAAAATGTTAGGAAGAGGATCTCAGATGTACAGAGGAGGGGCTGGGATATCAGTTTGACCATATTTTCCAATGTCAAATTTCTTGGCATGACGCTTGCTAGATCAACCCCGTTTAATTTGCATTTTGGTGCAGTGGTAACTTGCACTCCAGCGTAGCCATTCTCAGAGCCCTGTGCCATACTTCAGCAGAGTAGCGCTGCCAGTGCTGCAGCACATTCCACATTGCCAAGAAGCCATTACTTGCATGAATTTTACTTCTTCTTTAATAAAATTACAACTGTTTACTCATTCTAAGGCATATTCAGAGCAGGGATTCAAAGTGAGGGTTTCAGAGAGCACTTTTTCAATTTGGGGAATAGCTGAAGACTGAATGATGTGCATTTTCTTAGCACATACATTTAAAAAAACCCAGCAGCAGTCAGCTAAAAAGGCAGAGAGTGAGTTAAACTGTCACCTTACAGATAACCTGATGGCCAGAGAGCTTTTACCTACTGATCTTTCACCCTTTCAGCTTTCAGTGAGAGCAACGTGTCAACTGTGAAGCTTACCTACCGCCCCTGCCGCTGCTAGGAACCACTGCCGGGCTACGTGTGGAGCGTGATGGCGTGCTTTGCAAAGCTGCCTCACCCCTGAAACAGCAGCACCACCGGAGCGTGTTGCTCTATCAGTATTGCACTTGCACAACGTGGCAGTGCCTAATGCTCTTAGAGGATTGGATCAACAAACAATGCTGCCAGCTATTGGCAATGACAAATCTCCTCTTCATGTATACACCCTGCTTGGATTCCGCCTGTGATTTAACATCTTGGCAGCTGCTGCAGGACTGTCTGCTTTCGATCAGTTGGCTCTGTGCCCCGTCTTCCAGCTTATCAATAAATCAGTAAGCTTTCCACTAGTTTCTCAGGATCTGACTGTGAGATGCCGGGCTTAACTCATTAGAGCAGGACTTGAGGGATGTTTGGTGCCTTGTGGGAGCAGCCTCTCCATTCATAAAGTCACCCCACACTGCCTTTGTTTGGTGTAGTGACTGCTTTCTTCAACCAAGTTCTCACCTTCTCTTACCTCTTTCCAAAGTTTTTTTCTTCTACTCAGCTGCCTAGAGTAGACAGAGAGTGATACTCTTCACTTTGGCCTGTTTGTACAGAGGCTAAGCTCGAACTCATTAGTCTAATAGGTTTCATTGCCAACTTTTCGTCTCCTACAGCTTTTATCTCTGCTTGTTTTTTCCAGGAATAGCTAATAAAAAGGATTTATTTAATAAAAGACATGATGTCGTCTTACATGCCTGGGTTCCTCTGATCATCATAGCCTCATGGCAGCATGAATGTTGCTATGACTGGGATTTTCAGCATATTTTTATATATATTGTTGCTCAAGCAGGATTAGTAAGAAAGTACCAGTATTGCTAGTACTGATGGAGCTTCACTTCAGTGAGGCTAGTGAGATTTCACAAAAGCCTCCATGTAGATACAGCCTATGGGAGCAATTTAACCTTCATTAAACAGACAGACTGAAAGCCTCGGTGATGTCAAATGTGATGTGAGTGACTGCTTGTGCCAGCATCCTCACAAAGCTCTGCTTACAGCTTTCAGTCTTGCCCTCCAGCACTGCTCTTCTTCCAGCACAGGGCCCTCTGCTAGTCAGTCTTTTGCTGTGATGTACTATTTTATGGCTTTAAGCTGCTGCTTTGCTTTTCCCTTTAAAACTCTGGCACTTCAACTTCAAACCCAGGAAAATTCTACCGCAGTTTAGATCAACAGATGTGGGGAAGGATGGTGTGTCTGGATACGCGCGTGCGTGTGGCCTTGCCCTGCCTCAAGGCATGTAGCATCAGTTAGAGCTGGGCAAGGAGGCAGCGCCGTGCTCCCAAATTAGGACCAAAAGTGCTTCGTTTCCATCCCGCTCTGGTGTAAATGACTATGTAGGTCAGTGAGGAAGGATGAGTCATGCCACGTGTCCTGTACATATTCAACCCAAGTTCTTTGTATAGAGGCAGATGCAGTTTCCTGGTGAGAGCTACCAGGGGCTGGGGCTCAGCTGGAGATGGTTTCCAGCTAAGTGCACAGAACTTGCTTGAACCACAGGGTAGCTTGACTCCAATGCTGGTTTTATGCATCCACACTGGTCGAGGGAGAAGAAAGATGGTTGCCTGGTGGAGGTGTACGTGCAGAACTGAGACAGTCCAGGTTTCAGTCCCAATTGTCTCGTAACTTCTTTTTTCTGACTTAGAGCAAGTCACTTGAAATCCTGTTTCTCTGGTTGTACTTAACCCACATCTGCTAATTTCTGCCCAGAGAAGACCTGAGCATGCTCCTGGTCTGAACTGAACCACAGCCTGCTCCCAGTGATGCCAGTACAGACTGGCAGTGAACTGGGACCATAAACCAAATATCATTCTGGTTGGCTTTGTGCCTTAACAATCAGATGTGTGCAAACAAACGCCCTAATCTGAGGGATTTTTTGTAAGAATAAATGCATGGCTGATACAAAGTACTTGACAGTACAGTGAGGCATCACAGGCAACCTTTATCTCTGGGATATAGAGTTTAGCTAACTCATTTATTGATTTTTTTTCCTGGGTGTAGTGGCAGTTTTGCCACTAAAACACTGGCTCGGTCAGGAATGCAAGAAAACAAAAAAGAATAAAATCCTCAGTTCTGCCGTTATCCTCCAAACCACTTTGAAACCCAAAAGCGAGGATAAAATCTCAGCTAACGTTTGCTGTCTGCAATAGAGATCTAGCACTGAGCCACCCACCTTAGGCTCCTTTTTGAGCACAGCTGTCCAGATTTCGGTTTTACTTTGGAGGAAGCTGAACTGTGCCATTGCATGCCCTCCCTGCATTGCTGAGCTCCTTTGGTTTAAGGGAATCTGGGGGAAAATGCCTCTGGCATTGGTGGCTGCCCTTTGCCAGGTGGGTCCCACATGGATGTGATTGCAGCCCAAAGGACCCAAAGGTCCTCATGCAGTTCTCCAGCAATAGTTCCTTCAAAAGGAGGAAGCAGGACAGGCTTCAGATGTTTTCCCCTCTAAGTCCCATGTCAGGTGGCAGCTGGAAAGTGGGACCTGCTCCCAACCACCATCAGCATTCTTCTTAAGAGCTTTTTTCCCTGTTAATTGCTTTGTAACTAGTTATGATTAGATGGTAATGATTCCTGGGTCTAATGATAGGAAGTACTCATTAGCACGTGGGCAAGGGAGCAGTTCCCCAGAGCACAGACATTCACCAAAAGGGAATACATGAGACATGTGAGTTTCCAAAACAGGAAACTGAAATTTTAGGATATAATATAGCAGCAAATTCTCCATTACCATCATCTGCCACAGTCTAGAGGAGGACATTAGGGGAATCAAGTCTGCATAATACAAACCCACGTAATTATAACAGTATCAACCTGACTTTAGCCACTTGGTTTGGAAACAATTGTCCCCAAATATTGGCCTTTGCAGAAAAGAAAGACTCATGGGAGAAGCTTTCATTTAGACAGCAGATTAGAGGAATAAATTATTAAAGAAAAGCAAGTCACTTTGAAAGTAGCTACCCCCTTGGTGTAATACAGTGAACATCAGTGAGCTCTGCTCCATGGCTAGGGGTGTTGCAACCAGGTAAATGAACATCATGTTACAGTAGCATCGTCTGTGTGGATGAGATGAGGCCGTTCATTTACTTATGGAGAAGACAGCTCAAGTATATTCCCATAAGTATGGGAATTCAAGGGCCAGTGTAATCTTTTGGCAGTGGTTTTTCCCTTTGTACCTAAGCAGAAAGATCTAAGTGGTCTAAAACCCCTAAACACAAGAGTAACAGTAAAAAAAAAAAAAAAAAAAAAAAAAAAGGGGAGCTGAGGAGACAGCCCTGCCCATGAGAGGAGACAGTGGAGTGCTGTGCTGAATCCACACCGAGGTCCCTGGGGGTCCCTGGACATGCTTCTAGCTGTGACATTTATTTCCTGAGCATAACTGCCTGAATCGATCCCGACACGAGGCACAGAAAGTGCTCCCAGCTTGTTCTTAAAATGCAAAAGCAAGAAGTCATTCCCGTAGAGACCTCCTTCCTCCCGTACCTTGCAACCCTCACACATGGACCAGGCGACAGATGGCCTTGCACTGCACTCTGAGATCAGTGCATTTAAAGAGTCCACAATCAAGAGATTTTACGAAACAATAGGCAGCCACCCTACGCCCCACCTCTACAACTGCGTGTGCTTGCAGTGCAAGCTTTGCAAGCGCTTTTTCTAGTTGAAGTAGCAGGAGGACTAGAGGCAATTATTCTGGTCTGGCACTTTGAGGTGATACTGACTTTTACCACAAATACTCAGAAAAGATTAGTTCCAGCGTTTCACAATAGCAGGGTCCCAGGAAAACATTTCTTCAGTCAGGCTAACGGGGACCCAAGTTCTAAGTGGAGAAGATATTCCATTGTGTAAAAGGAGAGAAAAATGAGGAAAATCAACGTATTGTTTGCCGTTGTTATCTGCTGGAGGCCCGGATGAATTTCTGCACATGGTAGATAGCTTTGCCAGCCTTCACAATCCAGTGGCTTTTCTTCATATTTGTTTTTTCTGTAGGGAAACATGCAACATTTAGCAATTAGGTGTTGATCCAACAAGGTCAAGGAAAGCTTTTATGTTATTACATTTTCTTCCCTCCCTAACATAACTAGCTTTAGAGAACATACTCATGTGCCTTGTATTGTGGCAACAGTGGCAGAAGTAGTCTGTGACTGCAAAGTTCACGGTTCAAAATGCAGAAAAGGCATTTACTGGGAACCCAGAGAAACAGGGGATGCAGATGAAATAGGGACTGCCCAGGGATCCCAGGCAGCAGAGACACCTGGGAGAGATGCTGCTATTGCTTTATGAATTCTTACTAACTTCACCGGGGCTTTGCAGATAATCTCACAGCTTGAGCCCATCCTCCCAGAGACCCAGGGCTGGCAGTGGTAATAACTTGCAAATTAAGAGCGTTTTAATTATGTCTTCTCCTGCTTGGTATCTTATGTTGTGCAGTTCAACCAGTTCCTTTTTATTCTGCATTGTAGCTTTCTTTTGCACCCCCTAACTTTTTGCATATCACTCTATCATTCTTTCCTTTGCACAGTTGCAGCAAAACTTTTCAGCATAAATGCCACAATAATAACAAAAAACCTCCATCTCCCTGGTGTCAGGAAGGATGCAAGAATTAAATATACGTCCAGCATACTGTAATACAAATTGATTTGAACCTAGCTGAAAACCAATAAGTAATAAGGATTTGTTGGCTTTCCTACCTCTTTGTATGACAGCAGTAGAAGATAGTATCAAAACTCACATACTGAAACACTCCATTGGAAATAACATTCAGAGCAAAAGAAACTGGTGGTGGTTAAAGGTACGTCCAAGATCCCACAGGCTCGGGTCTGGGCTGGGGACCACTGCCAGGCCAGAGTAGTTACCTGGATGTCGGTGAGAGTCATCTTGGTGGAAGATGATGCAAACTGGTCTGTGGCTAGCGGAAACTCATTGTGAATGTGGAAGAGGAAGATGAGCTCATGTCTGTCTCCAGCAGGCATGTCCGTGATCTGGGATGCCAAGTGGAGCCACGGGGCATGCGTCAGAGGGTTCAGATGTTATGATGGGCAGGGCACACGAGAGTCAAGATCTGAGGCTGGGGATCAAATTCTGCTGGGAGAAACTGAGGGAAGGGAGAGCGAGCCTTTTGTGGAGCTCATATGGTCAGTAGGCTCATCAGACTTGGGAACTTTTCCTCTTGTACTGTGTGGTGAGTTTTGCAATCTGACATTGCTGAGAGAAGCTCACTTTGGCAGGTCAAGGGTAGCCTCTTCCAGAGGCCCTTTGCTGATGTTGAGTAACATCAACTCTACTGAAGTCCACATCTGGAGCTGTTATAATTTCCTGCAGAGGAAAAAGCTCTTCATCACGCAGCAATCTGTTCAGCAGCAGCAGAGCTTGAAGCAGAGGGAGAAGCAGAGGCTGAGATTTGAACCCAGCAGGAGTGTGAAGCCATGGCATTGCAGGAGATGACAGGAGAGAGGTGACAAAGCCCTCTTGTTCAGCACTTCAGGCCATGTGGCAAGATGGGCTGGTTCTTGTATTTTCCATTTTAGCTCTGAGAGCACCACTGCAGAGCTTCGGTTGAAACCCCAGCAAAAACTCAGTGAGAGCCACTGCCTTGCGGAGGCAACACACAGTTAATGTTCCTGGTGAGGCAACAGCTCCCCTAAATCCTCGGGGGCTTCGTGGAAGAGGCCGTTTAGCTCCACAGCCAAGACCTTGCCTATATGTAAGGAACTGATGCAGAACAAGAGCCTCTCTGCTTTGCCCTTGTGTGAGGCAGGGATTTGCTCTATATCAAACTCTTGGGCCAGCAGGGCTTTCCCCTCCTCCTTGCTGATGTGGTGACTCCATCAGGAGATGAGACCTGGACATACACTTTCTATCCCACCTCCTCTCTCTCCCGCACTTTTCCATGCACTTCCTTATCTTACTTTGCCTCTACTACACCTACCTAAGCACAAGCTCCCATCTCTAGGCTTCTTGAAGTCACAGGAGAGACTCTCCATGACCCACAAGGGTGCTGAGCTCTGTACAAGTCCCCGGGCAACAAGTCAATGGGATCTGAGTTTATGAAAGCTGGGCCTTCTCCACCTAGTTCTTAAGGAAAGCAAGGATGACAGCAGAAGTCATGCAGGATAAAGGCCTTGGATAAAGCTGTGTTAATCTTGGTTTTACAACTGCTTTGTGTTTTCTGCTCACTCCTCTTTCTGCAAACTGAGCGTCATAAAAGCCTGATGAAGCCAACAAGAATCTCTCCATTATCCTGGAAATGAAGAACGACTATCTTGGTTCTGACCCTGAATCATCTTGTTGCCTGCAAGACTGAGCTACATGGCCAACAAAATGCTTGACTCCTCCCGGTCCAGCTATTGCTTGTCATCCTTGTGACAACCTGCATGTAGGGCATCATCCTTACCCACTGTTTGGTCCTCTCGGTCCCCACAGCGTGCTGCTCCTGCAGCCTGAGCTTTGTGCGGCACAGGACAGCGCTGCATCCTGGCTTGTGCTCGCTGTGCTGCCCAGCCATTTGCAGCAGTTCTGCTGTGTCTTCTGCATTTTCTCCTTATAGATAACCCTCCCTGGAAGGTTTATATACGGCGTTGTGGCGGGCAGGCTCCCACAGTGTGGAGGGACACAGCCGCTGGGCCCCGTGGTTGGATGGTGGGACGGAAGGGAGGAGCGCCGTGTCCGCCTGGGCAACAGCTGCAGACAATCCCCTTTGAAAAAGGGGTTTCACCCTCAGTTCAGTGACCAAATCCTTTAGTGCAGTGGCCATAACTGCATTAAAACACCTGCTGGAAGATCTGAGTTATAAACTGTGGTCTGTGTCCCCTGGTTAGAGCCTTCTGCTTTATTTTTATTCTATCCCACTAGCGGTACTTCATGATGGTAGTCTGACTACACCTTTTTATAAACAAATCTCTACATGCCAATTAGCATTCAGGAACTGAAATAGCCATTTTTTCCCTGACTTTTACAAAAATATCCAGTTTATTTTGGAAATCTTAAGAAATGTCTGATTCAGATGACTTGCCTGGCATGGTCCATACTAGACTGAGTGTAGCTATATCAGAAATAACCTTAGTGTTTTTCTAACATACAGAGACTTGACTCACTGGACTCATGGAAAAAAAAAGTCTCTGTGCCAAAATACCTTTGGAGCACATTCTCTTTTAAGGCTAATGTAATGTGGACTAGTATTGATGAGAATATTCTGCTCCGATGAAGGTCAGAAGAAAGATTTCATGCCAGCAGTGTTGATCTGCTCAGGAAGATGAGGAGGATGGGGCTGGCGGGGGGATGGAGGGGGCTAATGCAGCTTTCCAGCAGGCTTGTGCCTCTTCAGTTCAGCTGTGATAAACCAGCAGCTCGTTTTGAGCTGGCAGCTGCCTGTCCTGCCTGTCCTGCCTGTCCTGCCCCTGAGTCACTCTGCAGAGCGAACTGAGGCGCAGGAGCCCTTCCCCGCGGACGCTGCCTGCCTGGGAGGAGGGCAGTTCTGCTCCCCAGGAGAGGTGTGATGGAGTGATGCTGAGCTGCTCAGAACTTGTCTGACAAGTCGTCTTCTAGAAAGTGCTAATGATCAAATTGAATTTCACTGAAACACGCTGGCTTAAGAAATTTTCTTTTGGACTTGTCTCCATGGCTCCTCAAGGACACAGCCTTGCACCACGTCTGAAGTCTTTTGTTTTCACCTTTCCAGAGTGAACTGTTCTGTTTTTCTAGATGTCTTTTCATTTCAGCTCTTAGCATTTTCATTTTCATTTCAGCTCTTAGCATTTTCAAGTGATATAAAACAAAATATAACGTCAAATCAGAATTTTTCACTGTGCAAAAATCCAACATTTTGAATAACAAACACATTTCCTTGGAGTTAGCAGGAAATTTCAAAATTACTTGCTTCATTGCATTTTCTAAAATGGAAAAAAGTCCAAATCAAGAAATTTGCCATGAAAAACAGATAAGAAGAGTGTCTATGTACTTTAAAAGGAGTAACTCAGTTTAAAATAGTATTTTTTTCCTATCCTTTTTTTTCTCTTTGCTTTAATTATAAGTGAAAATACTCGTGCAGAATCAGAACCAGATAAAATCTGCTGTCTCCTTGGCACCATATTATCTTTTCAGCTTCCCATCTCGACTTTGGGACAAAAGGAAAAGACCTTAGTGCTCTTCATTCTGTTATTCTTAATTTTGTCATTTGGGATCCAGCACTTTTGGGGTCAGCTGTAAGTCAGCCTCCGAGCCTGGAACTTCATACAAAGGCGCGGGTTTTATTTTGGTGTGAATTCATCTGCTTTAGCAAGTATTTGAGTGGACCTTGAAAGTAAATAGGAAATATTGTTGATTTGTAGTAACAGGCAGAGTTGATGAGCTTCAGCTGTGTTAGAGAGGTCATGGCTGGGCTTTTGATTTACCAAATAGTAGCAAAGGAGTAAGTTTGGACTGCATGTGTTTTGCCCTCTTTTATGGGAGTAGGTTTTTGTACCCTCTAAACCACAATGGAGACACTCTGTTTTCATTAGGCTGTGGATTTCCCTTCCAAAATGGTTGAGCGTGGCCAAAGCAAAAATCCCAAGCATTTGGGCTGTTGCTCATCTGAGCCTCCTCGCCTTGGCGCTCATTTGGAGCCTGTTGCAACTCCCGAGGATGATGGAATGGCTCCCACTGGGAGCTGGATCAAGTTTTGAGCTGCTCCTTGCTGCTTGTTTATTTGTCCTATTCTCCGGGCTTGGCAGGTGGCATTTTTGCTCAGTGATTCATTCTCCTGCACATGCATTTATCTGGGCTGACATTTTAATCATGCAAATAAGGATCTCCTTAATGAAGAAAAAAATTAATTTCACAACTGTTGCTACAAACACAGTGACAGTCCTGCTAATGTCATTACATTTATAATACAATCAGTGGCTTTTCCATAATTACTATAAACTGGTGCACTTAACGACAGAGTAAAGGTTACACCAAGAGCTGTATGACTCCTCTTGTTCACTCGCTTTTTTATCAACAGTGTTTGGCACTCTTCATATGTCCTTTTGAAATCTTTTGGTCATCACTGCTTCATTGCTTGTACCGCAGATGGCTTTGCCTTTGTCAGAGGAACAGGCAAAATAAGTGGCAAGGAGACAACTCCTCCGTGACCTTTTGAGGCTTCTTGTCTTTCACATCGCAGTCTGCAGAGTAAACACAGTGACTCATTCTCTTTCGGTAAATAGCTCCCTTCCCAAGGTTTTGTTATTTGTAGGATTTTTCTGTTAAAAAATCTGCACCCAAGGGGCAGTGGGATGTGAGCTATGAGCAGCTACTGGGCTGCCTCCAGACCATTATGGATTTGGTAGGCAATAAGGAGTTAAAAAATACCTGGGCAGGACCATACCCTTGTAGCACATGTTCTTCCACAAGACAATTCTTTTTTCAGTTCTACCACAATGCAGTGTATCAGTGACAAGCTTAAAAATACAGTTATATAGCAAAAAAACAGTCAGAAGAAAGGGCTTCCTAAGGGGCAAGGGTGCCGAAACGCTCTGAAATGAGCAGAAAACAAGTGACTCGTGACACTGAGGTGTCAGGACGCTACAGCACCATCGTGCAGCAGCAGCCTGGGATGAGGAATCACAGTTTCAGACCCAACACCTTCTTTCACCTCTTTTTCTTTGAGATTAGGTGAGTGAGGTGCCCAAAGCCCAGGTAAAGATGACCTCAGTCCCCCAGGGTGAAGGGGGTTGGGAACAACGTTCTGGTCTCAAGGTGATATGAACCACCCTCAGGTTGTGTTACCTTTTCGGGTTGGGTTTTGACCTTCTTGTTATCAAGGGAGGGTTTAAAAGTGTTTGAGAACATCTCTCAAAATAGAGCTCTTGCCCTTGAACTCAGGGCGCTTCCCACAGGCACTTGAGGTTGTTCCTTTAAAACATTTCATGTGTCAATTATGTCGGCGTCAGTCTTTCATTGTTACCCAAATGAGACATGTTTCCCTGGTGGCAGAAATGCAGGAAAAGCAAAGCTCTCAGGAACAGCAGGTTTGCTGCTAGACCTTGGGGATTTCTCAGGAGTAAAAGAGGAGGAGGAGAACAGTAAATGACGGGACAAAAAGCACAAAAGCAAGGAAAGGACTAGAGGATATTGGCAGGGGAGTTTCAGCTTGTTGATGGGCAGCTTAGAAGCTCTTCCCAGGTCACTTTGGCCCATGATTTCCACCATACCTACACTGATTAAGAACATAATAGATTTAATAGACCTACGTAAGCTGGAAAAGTCCTGCTGTAGATGGAACACTGGAGCTGCATTGAACATGTAAAACCTGTGTCTGCACCAGCAGTAGTCCTGTGCATGGTATAGGCTCAGTAAAAGTTCAGTGGAATTAAAAAAATCAGTGCTTGCCCATGCTGGGCACACCCCAGGTGTTTTTTCTTTGCAAATCATCTCTATACCTGGGAACCAGAATAAGTGTCCATGTGCTGCACCAACCCACTAGAAATTGAGACCATACTGATGGTGGGGAGACTGGGAGAAGGATCTGGAGCGGAAGGGTTGCTGGGTCATGGGGGTGGCAGCATGGGCTGGCAAACACCATTAGAGACTGAGACTGACATCTGAGGAATGATGTTGGGCACTGGGAGCAGATGCTGGGATGGCCAGTCAGGCAAGGGGCTGGCAGGGAGGAGGCAGGAGCAAGGAGAGGCAGGAACAGGGAGAACACATCGTGGCTGTACCCATGCCATGTATCTGGGCTCTTTCACCCCCTCGAGTGCCTCCCAGATTCGTGACTTGTCGTCTCCAAGCTGCCAGCAGCTACCTCTGCAGCCTGATGTGTTCAAGTCAGTCCACGTGTTTCCATACATTGTTAATCTTACTTTTAGCAGATGCTCTTTTTGTGAAAGAGAAAAATCTGAAAGACCTTGTCATTCAGTGCAGACATTCATTTTCACTGCTTCCTTCTCTTTAGAAGATGTGCAAGCCTGCAGCACAAAAAAAGACTTTTTCAGTGATGCCTTTCTGTACTATAAAGGCTCAGAATCAGGGGCCAGGGGATCAGTCCACACATATTGAAGTGATGCCTGTGTCTGGGGTGTGAAGCCTGTATTATTACTGCTCAGGCTATTTCCTTTCCCATATTCATCCCAGGGAGCCTTGTGCCTCAATGAGAGATCACATTCCCTCTGTGTGATGAGTTTGTTGCCTTATTCCAACTTCCAAGAGCCTGGAACATGCAGTTGCAGTGAAGAACCCTTTGAAGTGTTACTACACCTTTCTGGTTCTTCATTCAGGGGTGAGTACTGTATGTATTTTTATTAGATAATAACAGTTTGGTGTGATATGTCTTTTTATCTGATGCTGGAGCATGCCTTCAACCATGCCTCCAAATGGGGTCCCAGCACGAGGGTTTGTGACGTGCTTCTGTTCTTTCCCAGCCAGCCTGCGCAGCCCCCGCCGCTTCTTGTCTCGTAGTGCCAACCCCTGCTGTTAAAATGTCATGGATCTCACCTTTGGAGACTGAGATGAAAAAAAGAGGATGAGTGCAATGGCTTGCACAACAATTTTTGTTTGCCTTTTATCTTCCAGCCTTTTGGGGTTACATTTTAAAAGTGTTCCCTGCAGGGACAAAGTCTTGGAGCTCATATTTGCAGCAGTAGCTGACATTTGTCCATAACCACATGACCCTGGGAGCTGGAACAAGTAGCAGTGAAATCATGTTATGAGAACTGGCGACTGCCTCTTTACTGGTGGGACACGGGAATAAAATATATCCTGGTTGTCTCTGTTAAATCTTCCTTCTTTCCCTTATGCTCCCGTGCCGGTATGACGGCTGCAGCCCGGTCTGTCGGTTGTCCTTGCCTGCTGTGCGTGGTGTGGCGTCAGAGCTCAACGCTCACAGAATACCAAGTTCTGGCGAAGAATTAATTCTCTGCAGTACGAAATGTTGGACACCGTTTGCTGCTGGCGTGCCAAGCCTGTTTCTGTGTCCCCTCCTGTTGGCCAGGGACTTTTCCCAAACCCTTTGGGCTTTTCCAGAAACATGGAAGATGTTGGCTGGCCTGTGCTTCTGTCGCCTGGCAAATGGCGGTGCTGTGCTGCTGCTCCTACTGGGATGCGATGGCTTGTTTTCTGTTGTGTGAGTTGTTGAGAATTTATTGCCGTGTGGTGAATTGATTTTTGGGAACCTTTGGAGATGGCATGTAGGAAACATAACTGCATAGTGTGCGCCCGCAACAGCAGGTTCAGCATCTCCGGTGAGAGCCGGGGAGCCTGGGCGTGAAGGGTGTCCTGTGCTTGCAGACCCCGTGACCAGCCTGGAGGGACGTGGGGAGGTGAAAAGTTTTAGGTTTCCATTATGAGCACTGTGATTAACCCAGACAAAACTTCCAGGGATGTCAGTAGAAATCTGCCTGAACAATGGCCGTGTAGGGCTGAAAACAGGACAGGTTTGGCACAGTGAGCTTATATGAGACTTGAATTAAAATCTTATGAGAACGCATTTTTGATTAGTGGATCATATTCTTCTGGCAATCATTTTCCAGATGTCTAATCATTTTCCAAGTATATACTTTTCCAGTTTGACAATAGAAACACGACCAATGTCTGGTGTGCACAGTTCATTCTGCCTTTACATCAGGAAGAAAACTGGATTTCAGAAGAAAAGTATTTCTGAGCCTTTACTTGCAGTGGTCTGACTATAAATAAATGCACTTCCATGGGGCACATAAAAAACATAGAAAAAATGTTATGGCCAAAGCCTGAGCTGATGGTCTTTATTCCAAGAACCCCAAATCTCACAAGCCCTTGTGTGGACTCCTCACAGGCAGAGCAGTGCCGGCTATATGTGCCACAAGCAGAGATATATGATGTGTTTTATAGAGTCAGCAATGGAAAATTTGGCCTCGGAAAGCAAAATCGGGATGTGAGCAGTCATGCTAATGTCTGCCACTGTCTCCTCTCCCCCTCCCCTCCCTCCGCTCCCTCCTCCTGGAAGGACATGAAAACTGTTAGTTGGGGTGTCACCCGCTGAGGATAAAAGTGACATTTCTGAGACACATCACATGGGGGAAGCTGAGATGTTTTGATCCGTCTTAGGCAAGGCTGATGGCAATTTAAAGAAGATGTTTTTGTACGTGCTGAGATGTCATAGCGCCTGGCTGATGGACAGAAAAACTGCTGGTGGAAAAACAGCGTTGTATAGGAGTTCTCCTGCAAGAGTGGCTGTGGGGGCAGGATCTGATCTTTAACTTGGCCATCAGAATGGAAACCATAAATACTTAATTGCAAGAGTTTTGGGGGTTTTTTTAACTAACAAATGAGATAGATATTAAGGATTGATCTGAAACCTCAGAGATCTTCAATCCATTGGCATTCCTTCCCTTGAGCTTTAAATCCAGATATTTATAGTTAAATAAATATTTTAAATTTTTAATATTAACAGTTTATGTAATTCAATGTTATAGTGCACAAAGATAAAATATATTAAAAATAATACATATTTTCTAGCTAGAGGGAATCGCGTGCTGTGTTAAGCCAAAAGAGAAAGCACAACTAAGCAGGTACGGGTGTCTGTGTCAGCATCTGGTTAGACCTTTAATTCCCCATCTTCTCTTCCTGGTCTTCCCTGGTCCAGTTTTCCTCTGCAGAGTGGGAATCCAGCAAATGTGAGCTCTGAAATTCAGAATAGACTTTAAAACTGGAGCAGGGTCCTGTATCCTGAGTGTTTGGTGCTGCCCTGCATGCTGTCCCGTGCGCCTTAATGCTTCACAGCTCATTTTGTTTAATTCAGAAAGTTATGTGAGACTGCAGTAGCAAAGAGCCAACACTAGATAGCATTTTATGTTTGTTTTGAGGAAGAAAAGCCTTTTGTTCTTGTATTTAGGTAGATTCTGAAAAAATTCTAAGCACATATTTTAGATGTGAGTAGTTGTTAATGTTTTCTGGTGATCTGCACGTCTCCTATAAATTCAAAACAACAGGCAACAAAACTATCGCTTTTTCTATTCTTTTCTGGACATCATTGTATCAGTACAGAATTTATCTGCATTTCTAAAGTGCCTAATGCTATTTTGCCTCTAGGTGCTGAGGTAAGAGGCTTATATTTGATCTTTGAATTGGCCATGTTCCTGATCCTATTAACATCAATGTGAAATCTCCACCAGGCTGGGATCCAGCCTGTCATATGCTTGTAAGTACAGTATGGGGAAATAATATAACATGAGCAGCGAAGGTATAGTTCTTGTGATCTACAGGACGCAAGAGCTACAGGTGGGATTTGGCTCACAGATTAAGGCACACATATACGTGTGTCCACGTGTGGGTATTTCCTGTGAGGAAAATGCTGACTTGCCATTACAGATGATGGGGATCCAGTGCTCAATTTGGTGTCCACATATAGACATCTGTTGCCATCCAATATATCCTCGTTTATCTGAGACGTCCACATATAACCTATGTGAGAGCCATGAGCTGCTGGAGTGTCAGCTGGAGTCCAGATGGGATACCCTACAGCACTTCAGAGTACACCAGATTCCTGCATTTGGGCAACTGAATCAAGGCCCTGATGTCCTCTGACTGGAGTGGGAACTAGATACCTCGCTCACCTCAACACCTGCATGAAGATTCTTTGACTTAGGTGTCTTAATCTTCAAGACGAATCTCATCCTTCATGCAGGATTTGGTCACCTAAACCTGGATATTCAGTGCCATTTGAGGGGCCCTAAGGTATCTTGTCCAGAAAGTTGTTGGTCTGCTATTAGGGTCCCATGAAAAAGCTATAGGAAAATGTCTTGGATACCATGGTCTCAAAGGGGTCTACAGCCCTGCACTTTGGCAGCTGACTCCTGCTCTGCACATCTGAGCAGATCATAGAATCATAGAATTGTATAGGTTGCAAAAGACCTTTAAGATCATCAAGTCCAACCATTAACCTAGCACTGCCGGGTCCACCACTAAACCATGTCCCTAAGTGCCACATCTACATGTCTTTTAAATACCTCCAGGGATGGAGACTCAACCACTTCCCTGGGCAGCCTGTTCCAATGCTTGATAACTCTTTTGGTGAAGAAATTTTTCTTCATATCCAATCTAAGCCTCCCCTGGCACAACTTGAGACCATTTCCTCTTGTCCTTTCACTTGTGATTTGGGAGAAGAGACCGACACCCACCTCACTACAACCTCCTTTAAGGTAGCTGTAGCGAGCAATAAGGTCTCCCCTCAGCCTCCTTTTCTCCAGGCTAAACAACCCCAGTTCCCTCAGCCGCTCCTCATCAGACTTGTGCTCCAGACCCTTCTCTGGACACACTCCAGCACTTCAATGTCTTTCTTGTAGTGAGGGGCCCAAAACAGTACTTGAGGTGCAGCCCCCCCCGCCCCAGTGCTGAGTACAGGGGGACAATCACTTCCCTAGTCCTGCTGGCCACACTATTTCTGATAGAAGCCAGGATGCTGTTGGCCTTCTTGGCCACCTGGGCACACCGCTGGCTCATGTTCAGCCAGCTATCAACCAACATCCTCCAGGTCCTTCTCTGCCGGGCAGCTTTCCAGCCACTCTTCCCCAAGCCCGTAGTGTTGCATGGGGTTGTTGTGACCCAAGTGCAGGACCCGGCACTGAGCCATGTTGAACCTCATACAGTTGCCTCGGCCCATCGATCCAGCAGGTCCAGATCTCTCTGCAGAGCCTTCCTGCCCTCAAGCAGATTGACACTCCCTCCCAATTTAGTGTCATCTGCAAACTTACAGAGGGTTTACTCGATCCCCTCGTCCAGATCATTAATAAAGATATTAAAGAGAACTGGCCCCAGTACTGAGCCCTGGGAAACACCACTTGTGACTGGCTGCCAACTGGATTTATCTCCATTCACCACAACTCTTTGGGCCCGGCCATCCAGCCAGTTTTTACCCAGCAAAGTGTACGCCTGTCCAAGCCATGAGCAGCCAGTGCCTCCAGGAGAAAGCTGTGGGAAACAGTGTCAAAGGCTTTACTAAAGTCCAGGTAGACAACATCCACAGCCTTTCCCTCATCCACTAAGTGGGTCACCTTGTTATAGAAGGAGATCTGGCTGGTCAAGCAAGATGCCTTCAGGCTCCACTGAAACCGTTTATGGCCAAGGGGTTGATCCACATGACTGCAGCATTGGATTTGGGCAGTCCCTTGTTGCAGTGCCCACCCCAGCACAAGCAGGAGAAGGATATGACCCTATTTATTTGCTCCTGTCCCACAAAAGAACTCCCACTGTGGGGTCCGTGGTGTAAGGTAGAGTGGGAATAGGCAGGGAACAGGTCCTGAAGGATCCCAGAGGATCCTGCTAATGGTGGGCTCCCACCTTGAGAAGGAGGTGGTGGAGCCCAGCTGTGGGCAGGCAGCCTGCTGTGGTTCCCTGGAGCTCTGTGCGATTGCAACATCCAGAAACTGCACTGCAAAACTCTTGTTAAAATATGCTGATCACACAGGAACTCGAGGCAGCTGTACTGCAGTGTCTTACAATAATTACTTGGCATCGCTTTAGCATATGAAATTGGTTTTGATGAGAGCTCTGATTGCTCTTTTTACACAGGTCTTGTTGTGAAGCTGCACAGGAGTTAAGAGCTTTGAGGTTTTGCTTTCTTTAAAAGACAGAGTTTCAAATTCCTTTGGTGAGGGTTTGTGGCAAGACACATTTCTCACTGTCATTGCTGCCCTGACACCTGATTTTTTAGCATTAATATTAGTGCTGATAAGTAGCATATATTCTTAGGTGTTTGGGGTGCTTTAGCTCTGCTCAGAAACCATTGCTCTACCTCGCGCTTACACCTTCCGCACAGGGAAGCAAGCGGGTTGGAAACTGGAGCAACTTCGGGATCAGCTGCACACCGAGGGACAACTTGCTCCCCCCCTGCTCTGTTGGGAGGGTATGAACCCACCCAGAGCTAAACCTAAATGTCTCTGAGTGCTGGTCCTTAGTGCAGGGCCAGAATACCTGGGTGCAGGTATCCAGCCTCGCAACGGCTGCTTGAAAAGCTCCGTGTCAGTCCTGGGGGGGGCTGGCAATTCAGCCTTCACTTCATCATGGCAAAAATCAGAATAAGGAAAAGGAAATGTAGACAGCAACAATAATAACAACAAACCCAGGAAAAAACAAGCTCAATTTAAAAGTGTTCACAGGTTTCTTTTTAGTATTCCTGGGATCTGAGTATCTTGACACTTATCCCAAGTCAGGCAGTGGGATAGTTGCAGCCTGAGTCACAGAGCTGGTGCTGGGACTGGAAATCCTAGTTTCTGATACAGTGTTTGGCTCGCTTGGCCCTGAGCTTTTCTTAAAGGATTTATCTATGAATGCACAGATGTGCCTATAGAGTTCTTAACTCTGCGCTTCTCCTTCAAGCCCCGCTCTCCAAGGAAGTTAAAAGCGTAATGGAGAACTGAGGGATTCCTTGCAACTGTATGCTCAGATTAACTGGTTCCAACTGGGCGTTGCTATCACAGATTCTCTAAAGGAAGAGAAAACAAGATGAGTTTGAACTACTTCTTGAATTCTGATCTATTCCCTGAATTTGCTGGGGAAAAAGCTGCACTTGGTTTATGCGATGCTGTTTGCACAGCAAAGGCATGACTGCTGTTATCATCTGCCCTGCGAGCCCCCAAATGCAGCATCTTGTAGAAAATAAGTTCCTAATTTGGACGAAGAATACACCCTTCCCTCCAAACAAAATACTGCAGAGTTTGACCCTGTGGCTAAAAGCAACCTGCAGTCAAAACTGATTCCTCACTGCTAAGACAAGATAAGGTACTTTTAAACCAAAAATCAGATAGATAGCCCCAAGCAGAGGGTTGCGGTGGTCTCACAAGATCCCTTAAAAACTGTGTCTGCAGATACTTTGCCTGTAGCTTTCCTCTCCCAGCAAGGAAATACTCACACATGTCATCTGGTCTATACTGATAAAATCTGAGTATGATAACAGGGGCAGGACACAAGGAATGACTCTGGAAACTGAATTCTTCTGGATTCTTAAATGTGCTTTTAATGGTAGCCAAGGCAAAGCCACAGACTGATCAGTGCTAAATTTGTTACCCTTAAGCCCGAATCCAGTCTGATTTGTGACTGCAATGTCAGACTTTCTGGTTTAATAATTTTCCGTACCGCCGTTTTTATGCGAGGCATATATGAAGTTGTCACACTTGGCTGGGGAAATCGCTCACCTGCTATTTGTATGAGCTCCAATTTGCACGATACACTGCAAAATGCAACACCAGCTCCTCTCTGATGATGCTACACCCCACTGGGTGTATTCATACAGAGGTGGCTTCCCCTCGCCATCACCATGGGAGAGGTGATGAAGTCTCTTGCCCCGTCAGGATGGGCAGGAAAGCGGCTTCCCTGGTGCAGGGCAGGGACGGACCATGTTGCACACCACTGGAGCACGAGGGTGGGCTTTTGGGAATGGGGGCTGGTGGTTCAGCGTCCTCCTCCTCCTCTGCACCTTTGTGTCACTCCTGGACCTGCGCCTGGGCACCGAACCTTTCAAAATCCCCTGTAATTTTTCTCAGATAATAAATAAGCTCAGGCATTTTACAGCCTTAAGTGATAAACTGTGAGAAATGCAAAGGTAACTGCGTGTGTCCTGGCTATCATTGCTTCGCTGTAATTCTACCCAGGAGTGCAAATGAGTTCCAAAAGCCAATTTCAGCTTTTACAGAGTCAGGTGTCTGTGCTGCACCAGCTGCATTTTAAGGCACCGCTCCCTGAAGCGTTGCCTTAAATTAAATACCCATGGACATTTAACCCCTAAAGATACTTCCAGTCTCTTTTAAAAGTACTTTGGTTTTCACAAAGCTTATGGTATTTTAAAAAAAACCAAAAAACTCTGTTGTGTTTCTTTGTTTCATGCTTAAGAAAATGAAGAAAACAGAAAATAGAACAAGAGAACAGCCACCGAGGCTGGACTGGAATATCTCAAACCCTGCAAGGGCCACAGGAATGGGATCCCCGGGACTTGGGAGAAGCCCATGGGACATCCCCCCCACGTAACTGTGGTTTATCTTCTAAACATTGTGCCTATGAAAAAATTTATGTAAGACAACTTATTTTGTGTAAGAATGTAACTTTTTTCCCAATAAAGTTCCCAAATCTGAAATGTCAATTAATTTTTCCATCTTGTAAAACACTTTATGTCCTTCTCAAATAGTAGATGAAAACATTAGGGAAGGTGGAAAAAATCACCATTTTTCTTGGTCAAATGAAAACTTGTGACCAAAAAGCTGTAAATAAAGAGAAAGTGCAAAGGGAAAGTTACTTAGGCTAACAATGTATTATGTTTTTTCAAGATTTATTTGCAGTAATTAGTCTTTACAGGCTTCCAATTTACCGTTCCTTTTGCCTCCTCCAAGTGTTTTCCACACACGCACAGGTTTAATAGATTCAAACTGATGTAAGAAGTTTCCTCAGTGGCTTAAGATCAGCAAAACTCAGAGCCGTACCAAAAGCTTAAAGAAAGTGGGAGCCTAGAGTTGAACTGTAGGGGGTAATGTTGCTACGCATACTCTGCCTGCCAGCTGCAAAAGGTAGATAAAGCTATTGACTGTTTGTATTATTACTTGACAAACTGGATCTCTGCAGAAAGAATAAAACCATGTTATTACTCTTCGCAACCTCCTCCCTCTGTCCTTGCGATCGCTCATTTACAAGGGTGCCTTAACTCTTCATTTCTTCTAATATTGCATTGTCGTATTCTGCTTGATGGTCTTTATCCAGAATTCTACGTGTCTGTACAGTCTAGGGGCATATTTTGTATTTTGTCTCTATTTACTGCATCTGGCCAGCCCCGCTTGGTGTCCAAACACCCATTAGTGTCATGTTGCCACCAGCTAGAGAGACCTGGGCAAGCAGTAGGGGAAGGTGGCTTGGTGGTGGTGATGGTTTGGTGGACTAATGAGATGGTAATAACCACTTACTGCCATGATTTATTATTTTTTTAATCCGGAAGGAGGTGCAACAACATTAAAAAGAAGGGAGGAGGTTAACTGGAGATGTTAGCCAAGAAGTGTTGGGGAAGTTAACAGCCCTCTCTCCTCATGGGCAGGTAGGTTAAGCCCTGCCCGACTGCACAGCAGCCATAAAAGCATGGGACACGTTGGAAGGGACTTCCTAGATTGGCTGCTCATCACGTAACTCCTCTCACAGATTAGTCCAGGTCTTGCTTAAAACCAGGCACTGTTGGGGGAAAGGGTGAAGGAGAGAGAGAGAAATAAAATCTGTGAAAGAGGAAAAAAAAATTGGAGCAAGGAACACTTAAAAGGCAATTAAAGCATCTCCTCACCAATCCAGGCCATTGTGAATTTGACACTATTGAATAAAGGTAAAAGAGGGTTAGCCCTGAGGAAAGAAAAAGATAATAAATACTGCTTTTACACATACTTACCTCTCTGGAGCTCTACTGGTGTACATTGAGCCCCATGTGTGTTCTAAAAACACTCTTTGTCTTCTCCCCATAGATGTGTCTACAGTGTGAAGGGAATAACCCTAATCCCCCAAAATAACTGAGCCACCAGCAGGGACACCCCCAGCCCTCACGTCCTGCTCCTGGGGGGAGTGCGGAGGTACAGCCCCCAGCACAGGAGTGCCATCAGCCTGGATACAGCCAAATTCACCCCCGTTACGGGCAGCAATGGCCACCAGCTCCGCCTGGGGCTGGAGCCTGGCTGGGTTGTGTAAGTGTGACCATGAGGACTAGGAGACATTCTCCACCACAAGCTTTAAGGAATGTGTGACCCTGCTAGGAGGCCAGGGATCTCTGCACTAACTGCATTTTGCTTCTGCTTAGATAAAAATATTAGTCTGAGGTGATGGCAGTGTTTGTATCCGGATTTTGTGCTCATCTACTTGGAGTCAAGAGAAATGAGTCCTGGTGGGAGCCAAATCAGGTGGCTTGGCATTTGGCCCCCATGCCTTTGACTTGGTTATGAGCTGGGTCATCATTCTGATTTTTGATGCACCAGGCTTTGATGATGCCATTTTTATCAGTCACATGGCTCTGTACTGATGAACGTCACCATTTGTGACTGACTGGCTGCTCACAGCGTAACGTAACACGTGCTCTACATGCAAGGAGCAAAGATGCTTTTTTTCCCCTGAACGCATCTGAACTCAGCTCATCGGTGCAGCGTTTGGTGCTGTGCATCCCTTACAGCCGCCTGCAAGGGCTCTCCGGCACAGCTGCTGTCTCTGTTGAGCCGATGCCTCTGTGGGAGAGTTTAACGGGATAAAAAAGTGGTTTGCTGTAGGGGCAACACCGCTCCTGTGTCCCTTCAGGCATCCCGGAGGGAGCTGTCTGCCACACCTGACAGCCTCCATCGCCAGCTGAGGTGATTGCTTGGTATTGCCGAGGACAGTTAGCTTTCCATATCGCCGGGTCACTGTGTGCACGGGGTTTTGAGCAGAGTTGCTGTTCGTACTCTTGAGAATGACAAGGGCTACTGCAGTCTGTAACTGAGTTCTGCTTTGCAGTAATCCGTGTGCTGCCAGGGCTGCGAGATCAGTCACGAACAGTGTCCCACATACAGCCAGAGTTGAGTGCACTCTCAATGTTGCCCCAGTCGCACACGGAGACCATGGAGCGCAAGCGCAGCTTCTCCTCGTGTCAATAAATACGAATATTGTCGCGCTATGAACTAAAGCTATTACCACTTTCACATCCTTGCCTGGCTGGTTACAGCACTGTAAATGATGAATGGCTCTGCTGGCGTTATACTGGGGTGATGTTGGGCAGAGAACGGCAAGGATCACTAATTCTGGATACAAATGCTGGATATGAGCAGAATTAATGGGGTACTACATCCTACGCTCATCAGGGGAGAGGTGGGAACAACAACAGGCTTATTGTGCATTTCCATTCCAAACAGAGTCTGTACCAATCTCCCAGAATTTGAAACAAATCATAACTTATTTTTTTAGGGATTTTCAAGAAGCATCTTTCATTAAAAGTGCCTGCCTGGAAAAGAAATCTATTAATCTCTGGTAGTTTTCCCCTCTGGCTGTATGATATGGGCTCCTGGTTAAAGGGGAGCAGGCCAGAGAGTAGCTCAAGACTTTCTTGCTAGTTTTCCATCAGTTTGCAGGCTGGATGTTTTCCCTCATGGCATTGCAGAGAGGAGCAAAGCCCTGACCGCTGCAGGCTCTCAGGTCACACTCCAATGGGAAATGGGTCCTGCTGTCCTCCGTGTCAGGCTTTGAATTGTCACATGAATAATTAGGTGTAAAATATTAACGCTTTCATTCAGGAGCAGCTTGTATTTTCTTTGCACGGACAGCTGACTTCACCAGGGAGGCTGATGTTCTATCCGTGCAGATTTCCTGCCCCTTCATGCACATCCCATCCCATCCATGCAAAATGCCTTTTCCACTGAAGAAAATCTTAGGCAGCAGGTGCCACAGCGATGGAGCCTCTCAAACCACCACAACAGACTTTTTGTGAGAACTCCTCTTCTCCTGCAGCCTTTCCAAAGGATCTGCAACGAATACAAGGGACCTTGGCAGGAACTGGGTTTTCACTGCTTTTTTTTTTTTTACGCAGCGTCTGCCACGTTGAGGCTCTTGGGTCTGATCGCAGTACAGCTAATGCAGGAAAAATAAAGCTGCTCCCAAGACAGACTGACTGACAGACCTGTCATGATGATAGTACACATATTTGAAATATTATGGCTGCGTTCTTGAAACACCATAGCTAGGGTAAGCTGTTTCCTTGAGTGCATGTGGTAAAAATAACACCTGCTTTGCAGACAGTGGATTTGACAGCTGCGAAGATAGAGTGCAGGCTTCTCCAAAAGCATGATGCTCTTTTGCTTTGTACACAAAATAATAATAGGATTTGTTATGGAAAAAAGGCGGGATGAGCCGTGAATTCCTGGGTAAAAGGGGAAGAGCGTGGTGGGGGATTATGGCTCAGTGGAACTAATAAAAACCATCAGCCATGCCTCTCGCTTGAAGGTACATCACTCATTTCTCACGTTGTGCATGGGTCCAGTGCCCTGCCACTCGTGCTGCTCGCTAGGGCTGCTTGGCAAGATCCAAAATAACATTGCCAAACACAGTGCTGGTTTGTTGAGCCTGAAGTGTTTCATTTTTCTCCGTGGACAAGTTTTTGCTGAATCTTTATGTAGGCTGCAGACAGGATCCTGCCTGGATGCCTGGTAAGCATCTCCCAGGGCCTCATTTGCTGCTGAGGCCCCTCGCACGGCTTCTGCAGCATTGCCTGCAGCAATTGCTCTGCGGTCAATGCCTACAAATTCCAGCTCCTTTATAAGAGGGTGCTGGAAGGGTCAGCTGTGGCTAAGAAGTCAAGATGTTGTTCCTCCATTGCTTTCTGGAGAGGAGGCACAGATGGGTCTTGGATTCAGTATAGTAAAAGGGTAGAATAAAACAATTTCTGGACTGGAAGCCATGTGCTGGTTATCACATTGACTATAAGAAACGGTGGCTTTGCTTTGCGCTCCTCAGAAAACCACCAAGGTATGAGTCCTTCCTTAATTAGTTTGCCTTGGTGGCTAATCACCTTTCCCATGAAAAAAAAATGTTCTGAAGTTGGTTGGTAATTGTCTGGCTTTAAATTCCAGCTACTGGTTCTGGTTTCCTGTCCCCTTTCTTCTAAGGATTTCCTGCCTTTACAGGTATTTATGCTCTGTGATCAAACCAGTTTTTGATCTCCTTTTTGATGAAGTCATCTTTTTTTCACTTCTCACATTTCTGTAGTTTCTTACTAAAACCTCTCCCATCATTAAACATCTGTTCAAAAATGTTGCCACTGAGAAGTGCATTCAGTATTTTGGTTTCCCTACCTAATCTCACCAATGGTATACATATACAAGTAAAAATTACCTCTCTGGTCTCATATTTTTCCATCCTTTTGTGAGTCTTTTTTTCCACATTGCTTAAGAAATACAAAGTTGAGCTATTTATTCATTGCAGTTTATAAATTCTTGTCAGAGTTGCAGTTTTAGAGGATACAATCACCTATTCTTTAGATTTACCCTGATAGCTGTGTTCCAACCTTTATGCATTTAGTTTTATTTATTTGTATTTAGATGAAGCAGATTTTATATAAATAGATACAACTTGCCAAGAAATCCTGACACCTTTGTACGCTATTGCAAGTGCTGCTGCTGTTGCCTTCCTCCCTGATTTCTCCTGCAGCAGCCATCCTTCATGTCTCTCCTGAAAATGAGATGATCATTTGAATTTATGAGCTGAAAAACACTGACAACAATCAAGTTGCTTTCATAGAGAACAGTTCTTTCTTAAATTACTTTGATAGTGTTCTTTGGTGAGCTAATGAGTTTAGCTTATTGAGGTCAATTGAATGCACTGTAGTTACGCTTTTTTAAGTGTTACCATCACATGGTATGCTCCAACTTTGTTAAAACATTGCATAAAAATTGGTACAACACATTAGAATAGATTAAAAACTATCTGGCTAATCTGGAAAAGTAAGTTAATATTTTTAGTTAGGAATGATCAGCCAGTTTTTTCATTTGGCATTATATCTCTGCCCAAGATACATCTATATTTTTATCATGGTATCATAGAATATTTTCTCATAGAATTGAGGAGAAAATACGAATGATTGGTGAAAAATATCCAGATGAGACAGTGATTGTTGCATGATGCTAGGGCAAACATATTTATATAGCAGGACCTTAATCACTCAATAGCTTGAACATAATTAAAAAAGTATTTTAAGGCAGTTAAACTTACAATTTTAGGATTAAAGAATGTGTACCCATGGTGACAATACAAGGGACTGGATCCTGGAAAAGATCGGTTCCCCAAAATGTAAGAGTATTAGTGAAGTCCTCAGTGAATCAGTAGGCAGTGTGAGTGTTTCAGGTTAGACACAGAAAAAATTTAGGTGCCTGAGTTCACAGTTGCGATTCTGACTGCCCTCCTCAGCAGGTAAATTGCATTTTGGTAACTTGTAAAGTTCTTTACTTTTTTACTTAAAATATGACTGTCCTAGGGTCAGCATAGAAGAATGATTGTGCCAGGCAAAGCATCACTCAGGCCTGTATCCCATCTCCAGCAGAGATACTTCCAGTGATACTTCCCCAAAATATTCCCCACTCAGTGATCTGTGATTCAGGACCTTCCTAAGCCAGAGTGTCTTTGCGTCAAATGACCCACAGAGGGTACTTCTGCCATGCGTGTGTCTGCTTGCCCTTGGAAACATCTGGTACCTACCACATCCGGTGGCCAACCACAGCTTAATGACTTGCTGCCTAAATAATAACCCCCTTATAACCTGCTGTCAACTTGTTTTGTTCAACCGGTCACAGTTCTTACATGGGAAGGGTTGTTCTTGCTCCACTGATACAGAGCTCTGCACTCCCTCTCGCCTGGTGTCTTCTGCAATTCCGGTGCTGGGATTCAGACCAGTTCCTTCACAAGAAGCTCCCTCGCACAGTGCTCCCCGAGCATCCCTAACCCTTGGGGAACATCTAACTCTAACAGGATGGGGCTCTGTACAAAATCAGCAGTAACTGATTTCTTTTGAAATGTGGCTGGGAAAAGGAAGCAACAATTGTGGAACATCTTGCTCTTTGGTGAGCAGAGCAGAACATGGAGCAGCTTAATTTACTACCTATCCCAGCCCTTTGACAACGTGCTCCAAGCATTTATATTATGTAGGGTGTTGCCTCACTGTAATCTTTTCTGTTTTATGAGAAGGGACAACCTGCTCAGTTCTTGAAGGATAAACACGCTCACCTTCAGGGCTGTGGACCTTGAGTTGAGTCCTGCGGGCCTTGGGTCAGGTGCTAGAGGCCAAGGAAGAGGCCTGTCCTCTCTACGGATAGGTTTAAGTAGCTTAAGTGCATGTAGTGCTTCTGATGACCTTTAGGTTGCTAAAATGAAGATCACTGGCTTCATGCAATGTGCACTTTGACATTGCTGGAATGACTTCATAAGGTTATCAGTTTTGCCAAACCTCATAATATTGGATTGTAGCTCTTCCTGTCTCATGCAGACAGATCAACAGGCTGTTCACTCCTTGGTGGTGAACTGATGCCTTCCCACGTTCAGACTCAAGGCTGCAAGAGAGCACTACCCCCACAGCTCCTCTTGATGCACAGGCCCTCATCTCCTAAAATAAGAAACAGAGAGCAGTTCCTTGCCCTGGACTGAGTGGGGAAAAGTGGAGACTTTGTATGAGTAACCTTTGTACGTTGAAGGTTAATTTTTCAATTTGAAATGATGGCATAAATTTTGGTAGAGTTAAAAACATCATTTAGGTTCCTCTTTTTTGACACCATGACTCTGGGGCCTGCCTGGTCATACCAACAAGATATTAAATTAAATTAATTAACAGATACCAACAAGACATTAATTTCACGGTTTTTGTTCTTTTGAGTCCATAACTTGTTTTACAGATAGCTGTGTATTTGCATATAGAATACACAGAGATTAATTAATGATCTTATTGTTATTTACTCTTATCATTATGAAAGTATCTAGGAGCCTCTGTCAAACACATGGACTTCGTAGTTCTTGCTGCTGAATACACAGAGTTGGTGGAATTTACTAACAGCTGGCGGTCTAAGACTGTGAAAAACTGACATGTATACGAGAAAATAAAAATAAACAGTTTTAGCAAACACCTAAGTGGCAAAGAGCCAGAGTCTACTTACAAATACTGTTCTCCTCCTTTTGCAGAAGAGTCCTCCATGCCATTTCATTTGCAAAGCTGATTGAAGTTGCTAAGTAACAATGCTCTGACCCAGCACGTGATTTGCTCCCAACACCATGGGTGAAGACAAGGTGATGACAGCTTTGACATGCAATATTTGCAGCTGTGATACAGAAGTGCAGTGTTGCCCCAGCAGAGCCTGTAACTCACTGTAGTGGGATGAAGCTTGGCTAGCCCATAGCCCAGAGGAACCTGGGAAAATGCTGTGCTCACATCTGCTTCCCCATCCCATGCCACCATGCTGCTGCAATGGCCACATCTCCCACTTGCAACACTGCAACCTTCCCCAAAGGGCAGGACAAAGCATCAGGTTCCTCTATATCCACCTCCATTTCCCTGTTGCCTTTCAATTCCTCTGCTTCTTCCAAGCAGAAGTGCAACTCCTCACATTCCTTCCCACAGGCATCATCTACCAGCTCCACCCCGACTCCTTCCCAAAGCACCAACTTCTTTGTCAACCTGGGGTTTGTTGTGGCCTGTTTGCCATGGGGTTGCTTCTGACAATGAGCTGCTGACCTCCATGCACTGCCTGGGTGGATCAGCTTTCCCCCTCACCAACCTGTCTGTTCATTAAGCTTTGTCTTCAAACCCTGCCACCTCTGATCTGAGGTTATAACTTAAGGCAGACACATGAGACTGCAGCCAGGCAAGAATCTGCAACCGTAGATCCAGAAACACTGAATTTTCTTATGGCATGGGATACTGGTAATCACTTAGAGCAAAGTCCTGCCTTTTCTTCCGTCCCAGCTGAATCTTGGGTTGGTCTTTATGTCATCCTCAAGCCCAAACTCCATAGACATCTGTCCTGAAAATGTCAATGCTCAATCTCCTTGGCCACTCTCCATTGTGACTGAGAACTCTGCATGGTTCTGAGGTCAGATCTCCTCCTGTGGGATGCTGGGAACCCACCCTTACGCCGCTTCCTTCCTTAATGGTAAGTCCAACAGTTGCAATCCCATAGATCCCTCCAGGGAGGGACTCAATTTGCCAAATAACACACCCATGCTGACGTGTCACCATGTAGACATTTCCATGAAAGTTAGGTGTCTCAGTTTCTATTTCTTTCCATGGACTAAGTCAGAAGTCCAAATGTAGGTGTTTATTTGCTCCAGGGTGGATTGAAAAGCTCTCCAGAGTTGAGGAGAGTGATTAAAGAGTTGAAGGCAGTACTGACACATAAACTATACTGACTTGAGGCAGAACTAACATATAAACTTCAGTGGCTTACTCTGAGTCTGAGCCCTACCCTGGCCTTGTAAACCCTCTATGATGCCCACAGAGAGAGATAATCACACCAGAGGGGGATTCCTTGAGGGTTTCTACTTAAGATGGCCAAAAGGGAGTTGGGATGAGTGCTAGTACCACCTTCAATAGCAGTGAGGGTGGTTCTGCTGTGAGCACCAAGGTAGGAAAGCAGGGCAAAGATGGCACTTGTGGTTGACCAGGCTGAGGATGAATGGGAAGTGGACCCCAAACATTAGCAAATGACCTTGCAAAATGGCTTTCTGGAAACAAGACCTCGTTAAAGGACTTCATTTATCTAGGCTGACATTCAAGGGCAATTGACTGCAGTCAACAGCTTCTTCTCAAGCATGCATGGGGAGCAATCAAACGGCATTGCTGCTGTACTAGTTCTGGCCATCGTTCTTTGTCCTCACCTGTCTGACAGATAAAGCAGCAGTGTCCTCACAGATTTAAAATTACAGTACGTAATGCTGGTGGAGTATAGTTTTATTTCAAGGCAGAAAAGAAAATTTATCCTTTTGGACCATTCTCATGGCAGACCACTGCAGTATTTAGGTAGCTTTGATATATAAGTTTGATTGTTACAAACTAGGCAGTGAGCGGCACATTCAGAGCTCACATTTCAGTTGACAGCAATACAAAACTGCTCCATCAGCAACTCCTGCAATTTTGCTGCAGTAATGACTTGCCAGCTTAAATTGGAAGGAGTATTCCCAGCTGAAGCCTCTTAGAGTGGACTTCCAGGGGAATTATTGCTAAGGAAAATCTGTGGAGAACCCCCTGACTCTTACTTATTTTAAGCAATAATAAACTGTCATTTATTTTAAACAATATATTGCATTTCCAAGGCAAGTTTTGTCAGTACATGCCAGCAGCTTGATCTAGACTGATGCTGAGCTAGCAAGTGTCCCTCTGAAACAAGTGGCATGACACTTCTTGGGCATCTTAAAACATCCAGAAAAGCCAGGTTGTGATGTGGGTTACCTGACCTGACAGCAGATGGAGACAAGAAACAAATTTTGGTGAGCTGCCATGCCGTGGGCTGCAGCAGCTGACCTGACCCGCTCCTGTCTCACCGTGGCTTGTTCCTCATGGTGTTTTTTCTTCACTCAGATCTTTCGTAAACCTTTTGATTTGTGGAAAAATATCTCTAGTTTTCAGCTCTTCTCTTTCATGTCTCCCTGATACAAAGTCCTGTGCTTTGATTTCACAGCTTTTCAGAGCAAGGAAACCCCTCCCCGGTTCAGCAGATGAGTCGGGCTGAGACCAAGGAAAACCCTGCACTTCCTCCAGATTCATAGACACGGATTTGGCATTGCTGGTCCTGAAGTGAGGGACCTTAAAGATCCCCCCAGCCCTAAAAGAAGCAGGTCATTTACAGTGTGCTCTGTCATGGCAGGGCATGTGTGGATGTGCCTTGGCTTTCTGCATGGCTTGCGAGGAGCTCCATGGAGATCAGGGCCAGGGGACCAGCCAAGGGGCCAGGAGCAGTGCTGGGAGATGTGGCTGATGTTGAAGTGATGCCTCAGGAGCACCTCTAGCTTACAAAATCCATATCAGCAGCGATGACTGACATATTTGGCAGCACCCAACAAGACTACAGGGTGCTCAGGTGCCCTGCACGCACCTGAAAGAAGCAGATGAAAGGAAGCGGCTATTTTAAACAAGCCTTCCCAGTGTTACCTGCTCTGCTCCCAGTGGGGCTGTTCAGCCCAGGGCATACAGGCGAGGTAGGTAGATGGCTGGGCTGGATAGTTGGTGTCACACTGAATCTTTCATGAACCGACGGGTATTTCCGCAACCCTGCTGGAGCTGGAAGGAGATGCGTTATTGCCACCATGACTCCTTTTGGGGCTAGGGAGCAGATTAGCCTGCAGCGAGGCCGTGTTTTGATGACCTAATACTGTGGCTAAATGAATCCAGCACAAGTTGCTTTGGCTGATGAAGTTACCTTTTGACAAGATTAACTACTGATTAGATTTTGTTGTGATCTGGAAAGAGTATGATTTGTAGGGTGCATTTTAAAAACACTGTGCAAGGAATTATGTGCAGGAATCCTGATACTGTTTTAAGCCCTTAATTCTCTACTTTTTCCCTTGAAAACCTGTCCTAAGGACTGCACAGTGCACTGATTCACAGGCCAACACTTTATTTTTATGCAGGGATCATAGAAAGGGTAGCATTGGGATGGTTTCCCAGTTACATTAGGCAGGAGACAACTGCATTGGTGCAGCGTGTGTGCAGAAGTCTTCAGGCGCACTCTACCTGTCAGGCAGAGTCATGTGCCTGTAAATCTCATCTGACAGATAACACATCATAGCATCGGCAGCACTAGGGGAAAAAAAAAAAAAGACAAAACAGCAGAAGTGTGAAAAAGTAAAGGACACAAATATTCAGCAGCTCTCTGCCAGGTAGCCAATTGCATGGGAGGATGGACCGTAGGGACCACAGGAGCAGAGACCAGCTGCAGCACCGAAATCTGATGCAAAAGCTAATAAATCAATAACTTTCTCCATCAGTGGCTGGCACACTGGAGTGAAGACAGGGCCAAGACAGTGCTTTCCTGCCCCCAGCCCCGTACCATCCTCTGCTGCTTCCCCTGCCTGCATCAAAAGAAGCTGTGTTGGTTTTGCGTGGCAAGGTTTTGGTAGCGGGGGGGCTACAGGGGTGGCTTCTGTGAGAAGCTGCTAGAAGCTTCCCCTGTGTCTGACAGAGCCAATGCCAGCCGGCTCCAAGACGGACCTGCCGCTGGCCAAGGCCAAGCCCATCAGCGCCTCCATGATAACATATTTAAGAAAGAGAAAACCAGCTAGAGAGCGAGCTTTTGCAGCCAGAGAGAGGAGTGAGAAGATGTAAGAACATCTGCAGACACCAAGGTCAGTGAAGAAGGAGGGGCAAGAGGTGCTCCAGGCGCCGGAGCAAGATTCCCCTGCAGCCCGTGGAGAAGACCATGGTGAAGCAGGCTGTCCCCCTGCAGCCCATGGAGGGGGGATGAGGGGGTGTAGAGATTCCACTTGCAGCCCGTGGAGGACCCCACGCCGGAGCAGGTGGAGACACCTGAAGGAGGCTGTGGCCCCGTGGGAAGCCCATGCTGGAGCAAGCTCCTGGCAGGACCTGTGGATCCATGGAGAGAGGAGCCCACGCCAGAGCAGGTTTGCTGGCAGGACTTGTGACCCCGTGGGGGACCCACGCTGGAGCAGTCTGTTCCTGAAGGTCTGCACCCCGTGGAGGAGACTCACGTTGGAGAAGGCCGTGAAGGACTGTCTCCCGTGAGAGGGACCCCACGCTGGAGCGGGGGAACGATGAGAGGAGTCCTCCCCCTGAGGATGAAGAAGCGGCAGAAACACCGCGTGATGAACTGACCGTAACCCCCACTCCCCGTCCCCCTGTGCCGCGGGGGGGGCGGAGGTTGAAGCCGGGAGTGAAGTTGGGCCCGGGAAGATGGGAGGGGTGGGGGGAGGTGTTTTTAAGATTTGGTTTTATTTCTCATTCCTCTACTCTGTTTTGCTTAGTAATAAATAAGATGAATTCCCTCTCTAAGTTCGGTCTGTTTTGCTCGTGATGATAATTAGAGAATGATCTCTCCCTGTCCTTATCTCGACCCATAAGTTTTTTTTTCATTGTACTTTTTCTCCCCTGTCTAATGAAAGAGGGGAGTGATAGAGCGGCTCTGGTGGGCACCTGGCCCTCAGCCAGGGTCAACCCACCACAGAAGCATAGCTTGGTGGCATCTCTCCAGCAGGCTCCATCCCTTGTGGCTTTGGCTGCATCCCAGCCGGACAGACATCGCACCAGCTGCATAAGAACGAGGGCTGGACTGAGATGTGAGCTATGCTTTCTTACCAAATAATGAATGGTGGCTGTCACTGTCTCCATCGATAGCAGCCCCCAGTAGCTGTTGGACACATACCGTTTTGTAAATCTGATTGTGTTTACATGAACAACGTTTTATGAGCCTCATCAGGTTACAATACAAATATTTCTGCAGCAGCTGCTCCCAGAGGAGTGGTGTGGTGGACAGGCCATGAGCACCCAGCAAACACAAACTGCAAACAAATTTCAGGTCACACACATGCTCCACGAAGGAGCCAGAAAAGAGAAGTATGCCAGGAATTAGTCAAGCCTGGAGACTTTGGCAAGAAACTTCAACCACCAGAATATCTTGGAAGTTAGAATACACATACAGGTTTCAAACTAGGCAGTGTATCTACCTGTTCTCTTACAAAAATAGCACCTCACTGAGGAAAGGGAACTGACCAGCTGTCATGAGATTTTGTCTGCAATCCTTCCACATTTGGTCATGAAGCAAAGAGCTTATGTTACCTGTTGTACAGGTATGGCTATCTTGATATTGTTAAAATGGACTTTAGTTGTTGCATGGCCACCTCTTCTTTGGGTGTGACGGTTGGGGTGTGCTGGGGGAACAGCCCTGGCACAGACCCTCTCCAATGTCCCCCAGGGCAGACCCCAGGGCACCAGCTGAAGGTGCAGAGGTGCAGAGCATTGGCTGTGCCCCCCACACTGGCCCACACCTCCAGCGTGTTTCATCAATCTTCTCTCCAGCACACTGCTGCCACACACCAGGACAAAAACAAGATTAACCTTCAGAGCAAATCTCATCTTGACCATCATGAGAAGCAGAGGAAAGCTCCAAGCCTACTAGATGATCTTTAAGGTCCCTTCCAACCCAGAGCATTCTATGATACCGTATGATTTTGAATTCCACTTTGTTTAAAGCACAAAAATGTAGCAACAACACAGTTTTCCCAGTGGCAAAGCCGCAGCTGGTATTGGAAGCCTCATGGATGTACCTCAGATGTAGACATTTCTCACCCAAGACTAGACCAAATCCTCCTTTCTAAGTCATATTATAAAACCAGGCAGATGATAGTGTTTGAAGTAAGTTTGAACCAAGTCCATGGCATTAAACTGGGTATGATGCATCATCCACTCAGACTGAGCCACATGACGGTAGTAATCACATCAACTATCTCCCTCAGCTGCACCCCAAACATTTTTGGGAAAATAAGCTGGAAAATGCTAAGTCAAAGTTTATCTTATATTCCAATCAGAAGCGAGATGAATGCCCACCGTAGGGTAGATCTTGGTCTCCCTCTAGTGATGGACCTACCAACAACAATGAAAAACCTAGCTCCACCTTCAAACTTCCATCCTTTGCCTCCACCTCTGGCCTCATGCCATGGTGGCCCAGCATGGCCCTAGCCCTTCACCCAGCGCAGCCAAGGTGTCCTCACAAAAATATTTCTTGACATCTTTCCACCACACACCAGTGTGCGTAATATCCAGTGCTTGGCTCATGGGGTAACCTGCGATGTGGAACCTCCTATTAATGCGTTCTGGCTTACAATTGTGGAAGAATTTCATATACAGATTATTGCATCATGCAGAAACAGGAGACATGGGCTTCTGCCTTTTGTCGCTGGAGGGATGTCATGGAGGAAGCCCACCATTGCAGCCCCACAGTGCTTATCACCTCAGGGGAAAGCAGAGATAACCATGACACACATAGAGATGTATGCCCTTCAAGAAAACACAGGGACATATCCACATTGCCAGTGTATATTCTCTCTGGGAGCAACCACCTCTGACATTGACTACTGGAGGAACTGGAGGTCCTAAAGCAGCTGCTCTGAAGACACTGAAGGCAGGAGCCCACTTATGCAGTGGTACTAGGTTCTGTGGAAGTGACATGGGGCAGCCTGGGAGGCTCAGAGTACCCATAATTGCTGGTGTTGGGTTATGAAGCAGCTCAGTGCATATTTACCTCTGTAAAGTCCATAAGAAGGCTCATGAAGATTTTGGTCCATGTGTTGGAGGCCAGTTTCATTGGTAACCATGAGCCAGACATGCGAGAACTCCATGGGCTTGGTGACGTCAGCTGTAACAACTCCTGAATTTCACAGCAAGGTCTTTCAAGCCTGTCACTTTTCAGTGACAGTGTCTCTCATAATGCTTCTAATTTTCTATTTGGAGTTTTGTTGCAGGACATGATTAAAATTAGGACGTTTCTTGAAGTTGTGCTCTTGAGACGAACAGGCAAGGGAGAGATGCCTTGAGCAATGCATTAGCACTGTCTGGAGAGCCAGCTGGGAAGATAAATGAATAATGTTGTTTAATTATGTGAGACATATTTTCAGCCTTTTTTTAAAAAAAATATATGTATCTTTTAATTTTTAATGATTTTGGCTAAAAGTTACCTACTAGAAAGCTATCAGTAAAGTTGGTAAAAATAATTGGATGCCCACCTTGAAATGAGAGCTGACGTGAATATGATCTTGCACCTAAACAGCTTCAAGCCAGAAACATGGAGAGTGTTGTAAAATTAAAAGAGATTTTATCATTTGGAAAATTCAGAAAATAAATGAATAAGTTTTTGTGGGCTGGACCTGCTCTTCCCCTGCCACACAACTGATTTACCGTGGCAATAATGCTGATTGTTCCTTATTGTCTTTCTTGCAGTCAGACTGCCAAATGAGAGAGCATTTGAAAGTTAACAATTCTGTTATTCTCCTAGTTTTATGTATTGAGATTTTGAATGTTCAAACTCTAAGTGTAGCTCTAAATAGACCTCAAATGCTAAATTTTTAAATCAGCTGTAGTGGCAGGAGTTGCTAAAGGCACTCACAGTAAAAATTCATAAACAGGTTTAAACTCCTCATTAGTAAAATTAAAGTTAGTCCAAGTAAGGACAGCACTCAAGACATATTTAAGGAGCTCATATGTTTGTTGAACGCTCCTCTTTGCCTGATGGTCTATCACATTTTTTCTGTGGTTCCTTTCTACTGAAGAGAAGATGCACAAAGGGGTGTTCAATACCCAGAATTACTTGTTGAGATGGTTTCCCCGTGGGCTGAAATATTAAAAGAGAAAAGTGTGTTATGTTGGAGAGTTACACAGAGGAATGGTGTCTTCATTACCAAGCAAGCTGCCTTGGCTGCTGTTATGCCAATAAAATGCTCGTGGGTGTTTTTGAGGACTCCTGTTTTTGACAGAGGAAGCTGGAAGAGGAGTATGACGTTTCACAACAGGGTTGAGCTGTTCTTTGTTAGAGTGAAACCAAGGCCTTTCAAAACCCTTCACAACAAAGCACATTAAATTTAGACCAAGTGAAAAAGATGGCGGGAAAAAAAAAGAAAAAAAGCTCTCAGGTACACAGACTGCACTTCAACTAGGAAATAAAGCAGCAACCTCCAAAGCTGACGGCTATGGCAACACTGCCGTACATGTTGAGATGCATGATGGATTTGAACATAGGTCCTCTGGGTGTTAGCAAAATGTCTAGTGTCCTTGGGATGTGGTTTTAAACCTGTGAAAACCCTTTAGCAACTGTCTTGTTGAAACACAGGATGTTTCTCCATACACAGCCTTGGTTTTGAGAAGCTCCACATGGGCCCAGCTTTGATTTTATAATTAAAGTCATTCTTCTCAAAAGTATCTCAACTTTACATCATTGATTTGTTCTCTGTCCAAATCTCCTGGTATCTTGTGAAAGGGAAACATGAGTCTAGCTCATTCCTTCTTCTGGTACACTGTCATGGTTTAACCCCAGCCAGCAACTAAGTCCCACGCAGCCGCTCGCTCACTCCCCCAGGTTGGGATGGGGGAGAGAATCGGAAAAGTGAGAAAACTCGTGGGTTGAGATAAAGACAGTTTAACAGGTAAAGCAAAAGCCGTGCACACAAGCAAAGCAAACCCAGGAATTCATTCCCCACTTCCCATGGCAGGCAGGTGTTCAGCCATCATGATGGTGACTTGGGAAGACAAACACCATCACTCCAAACGTCTCCCTCTTCCTTCTTCTTCCTCCAGATTTCTATGCTGACCATGACGTCATATGGTATGGGATATCCCTTTGGTCATTGGGGTCAGCTGTCCCGGCTGTGTCCCCTCCCAAGTCCTTGTGCACCCCCAGCTACTGGCTGGTGGGGTGGGGTGAGAAGCAGAAAAGCCCTTGGCTCTGTGTAAGCACTGCTCAGCAGGAACGAAACCATCCCTGGGTTATCAACACTGGTTGCAGCACAAATCCAAACCACAGCCCCACGCTAGCTACTGGGAAGGAAATTCACTCTATCACAGCCAAACCCAGCACATACAGCCTTGTCGGTCTTCAGAGCAATATGGGAATAAATATTGAGAAGACACCAAATAAGACCCTGGGGGGTTGATTCAGTGCCAACCTGATGGTGCTGAGCATGAGGGTTGATGAGAGAGTTTCTGAATACAAATGCTGGAGCCTTCAATGCCACCTGTTGATAATATAACAGTAAAAAACACGTGGTCACCCAATACTTCATCGCTGTCAGTACCACAGTAGGGAGGGATAGGGTGAAAGAAGGCCCAGGTCCCATCCCCTGAGATATGGATGGAGCAGTGCTCATAAACAGGGACTTGACCTTTAGATGCCATCAGCAGTCAACACAATGCTGTTGGGAAAAGCTGATGTGTCTGTGGATAAGCCTCTGAGTTTCAAAGTTGTTTAAAAAGGTGGTTTTGATGCTGAATCACTGCTGTATAAGCTTACCAGACTTTTGAGCTTTCTTGACTTCCTAAACAGTGTGTGAAACCTTCCCTCCCATGTTAATGTCTTCACATACTTTTTCTCATTTCATTAGAGGAATTAAAGAGAAGGACTATAAGATGGCCAGAAGGACTGAACAGGAGGATGAAGCAGCTGATAACCCCACCAGGAGCACGTTAGACATGTTCTCTTAATGGCCAGATAGGTAAAGGAGAAGATGAGAGCCACAAAATCAGTCCGTGTTTGATCAGAAGCTAAAATGTTTGCTCTTTGATCCTGATAAACTGTAAAGAGAAACAGTTTAGGAAGAGTGTGGAACAATATCCCCTATTAACATCAAATAGGAGACCCTTCTTGTGGCAAGGAAATGAAATGTGGATGACAGATCAAAGGGGTATTCTGCAGAAAAAAAATATTGTTTTACATAAATGTCAACTCTTTTCAAAGTGAGAATTTCAGTTTTTGCCAAGCTATTTTGAGAAAGAATCAGAGAATTCGGGTGGGAGGAGGAACTGGGAAAATAAATATATAAGAAGGTGCACCATGGAAAGGCAGTATTTCAAGAGATGGTCAGAAATTGCTTTTTCTTTTATAGAAACTTGCAGTCATATGATGAAAACTAAAATGCTGTATATTTCTTTGCCTGCAATCCAACTAACCTGTTAAAAACGGAGTGAAGTCCATCAGCAGTGTAAGACCTCTCCTTCTAAGCCCTTCCACCACCAACACTTCTGTGTTTTGCTCTCCTTCCTGGCATATGCCAATGTTTGCCTCCTGTAGCATCATGACTGACCTGAATTTATCCCAAGAGCACATTTATTCACTCCTATTGAAAAAGAGGCACACGGACTTTGCACACCTGAGTGTTGCCAGCAGGTGAGCTGCACTCACAGATGCACAAGGTCAGAGCCACTCGTTTCCAGGCAGGGGCTGGCTCACAGGCTATGAGCCCCATAGATGCTCAGCTCTGCATCCCTGCAGCCCCATTTATAGCTGGATGGGGGGGCCTGGGCAAACGGATGCTCTACACCCGCAGCATCCACATGCCAGACCCTGCAAAGCACAAAATAAATGCTGGCTGTTGGTTGGGACGTCTTCTGTCTGTTCTTCCTGATGAGATTGAAAGGTTGGTTAAGCTTCACCTTAAAAATGTAATTTGGTTTGATTGCCATAATTTGCTTCATATTGCAAGACTGGGATCTGAAACAACATCAGACAAGAGCCAGACAGGGAATTCCCTAAGAAAAATGGGATGAAGCTGCTTCTGCCAAGAGGACAGAAACGGCTCCAGCTTCCCTTCGGACAGCCCAGCTGCTCTGGGCCATTACCTCCTCCAGGACCTGGAGTCTCCCACCAGCCAACAAACACAACCTCGTCCATCACCATGGAAGGGAATGCTGTGTTATGGCACTTCCTCATGGGAGAAAGGCCATGAAGAAGAAAGAGAAAGGCTCTGTCACCACAATTCTTGCTAGCCAGCTTCTTCTTCAATAAACATTAATGATGAAATGCCACCTTAAACTTTGACTTCTCCAACTGTCTGTTGGCCTGTGCTGTCTTACTATTATGTAAATGCCAATTTTGGAATTTAATAGCCTGTAGCTCAGAGCTGCAATAAACTCAGACTGATCTAATAATGAATGACAAGCTTAATAATGTAACAAACTAGGAGCTTAAGTCAGTCTCCAGGGTTTAATAAGGCTGCTAAATAAGAAAGCATTATTTATGTATTACAGCACTAATAGCTTAAAACGTTGGTGTGAACACAGCAGTGAGAAATGGAGTTGGTGAGGGTTTTTTCTGGTGTTTGATGGGCATAAAACTGCTTGTCAGTTTATTTCCAGTACAAAGAGGTGTTTGATTTCTTTTATACTGGAGTAACTCTATTGACTTCACAACAGTTGCTTTATGTTTGCTGATTTTGTGACTCATGCATGTTTGTTGTTCTGGTTTGTTTGGTCAGAGAAGACAGGGAAGGTGTGGGATTACTGGAAAGATTTCAGCTGGAAGAGACCTCTGGAGGTGGCCTAGTCCCAGGACACACCTAGATCTGGTGGCTTCCCTTGTATAGTCAAGCTTTGCTTGTCCCCAAGGGTGGAGGTTCCCCAGTACCTCTGGGCGCTTTCACACCTTCATTGGGAAACCTTTTTTTTCCAACATCGAACTGGGATTTCCCACACTCTAGCTTGTGTCTGGTGCATCTTGTCCTATTCCTGTGCACCTCTGAGAACAGCTTGGCTTCATCTTGTCTTCTGGCCGGGCCCTGAGTGCCCCAAGAGCCATAACTAAGTGTAATGGAAAAATCACTGCCAGCACCTGCTGACTGCACTCTTGCTAATGCAACCCAGTATGCAAGAAGCTCTCTTTGCTGCTGAGTCCTCTTCAACTTGGTGTCTACCAGGACATCTACATCTTTTTCTGCATAGCCACTTTCCAGTCTGCTGGCACCAAGGTTTTGCATGGAGGAATATTGTGGGGGGTAAGTGAGAGGCAACCATTTCAGATCATACAGAATATCTGTTCACATTTCATTTCAAGGTGAACACCTGGCTGCCAAAAAAGCCAGATCTGATCTTGAGTGCAAACTTCTTACATATTGCTTTGGTTCTTCTGCAGCTTTACTACTATGCACAGGTCAGGAGAGGGATCAGTGGTCAAGGTTGAGAAGAGCACCTGAAATTAGGACATGCAATAGTTGTTGGAAGGAACTCCAAAAACATCTACAAATGTTTTTAATGAACACTTCTGGTGCTTGAAAAAACTGTTGTAATAAAATTCTTGGTGTGTCTCAAGGAGGTGGAGAGATGTAAACTAAAATCAGTGTTCTCTTGTCCAGAGGGAAACACTACTGGAACAGAGAGAGTAATAAATAATCTCTTAAAATGTGCTGCTAGATCCTAAAGGGCATTCCCTCACAGAGCAAGACAGAATGAAACAGGAAGAGTGAAGAGATCTTAGATTGTCTGGCAGCCCACACGAGAAAAAAAAAAGGTGAATTAATCCAGCAATCTCAAATTAAATACAGATAATATGATTGCTGGGATAATGAATGTTACAAAGTCAGAACATCTCAAGAGCTCCGTTTTTTCCAGTGATGTTGGATATCTTATTGGATAACACTTCCTTATACACTTCCATAACAGACTAATACTTTCAGATCCAAAATTCAGCCTCAGCTACAGTAGACAAAGCTGCTGTCTTTTACAACAGAGCTAATAAATGAGGTTTTGCCACATAACTCATGTCTGAGAAGGGAAGTTATAATATAGTATATAATTTCCAGAATATCTACCAAATAGTCTGAAGTTGCATTGCAATAGATGCAACAGGAAATCAACCGGCCCTCTGTAAAATGACATTAGAGCCTCGGAGGTAGAATATGCTGCAATTATAAAACAGACACACAGGCATCACATTTCTCATAAGCATCATTAAAATTAAATTAGAAACAATGCTTCAAAGATAATGGATGATATTTTGCTTTAGAATTATCTTGGTTCTCTGGGGCTTAATTTCCAGAGACAAAATATCTCAAATTCACCAAGCTTTCTAGAGTTTGTCCTGTGGTACCCAAGAGTCACTGACCACATGTTTTGGGTCATAACCCTTTTCTCTTTTTCTTTCAAACTCTGTCACAGCAAAATCAGCCAGGGGTGAGCAGCTGTGATCTTGTAAAACTTAACAAAAATGGCCACATGTATATGTGTATGACCCCTCGTAAACCTGCGGTCAGTGGCTGCACGACACACATGCTTGTGTTCAGGCTTTAACCTCTACTATCAGGAAGCCTCCCTGCCCAATAAAATGTCTTTAAGTGCAGAATTAAAAAAGCAGAGGGATGATTTAGACCAATGTTCACCAGCTACACACCTTACAGCTCAGCCCAGAAAGAACTTCAATTATGGCTGATTGCAGATGTTGAAACAGAGGCAGTTAAAAAAAAAAAAAAAAAAAAGGTAAGAGAACCTTGGGGAAATTAAAATGAAAATGAAACTCCAAGGAGCTAAATTAAATAATTGTGAGACCGTTAAAGAGATGAGGGAAGTGAGTAGGAGGCATTTGCAAAAGAATTTTGGGGATTGTTGGACCTGGATGGTCTATGGGCTGTTACTGCACAGCCCTGAAAAGCATGGGGGTGCATTGCAGCTCAGCACCCAGCTATGGATAAACACGCTGCCCTGGATCAAGCCTGCCCTTGGGCTGAAGGGCCACATCCAGGCACGTGTCTAAAGGACTGTCTCCAGCTGCAGATAGCATGAATAATACTTATTTCACGGGAGGGGGAATCCATAAGAAAAGATGCAACTGTTGAAGAAGCTGGAGTGGGAAAGAGTATTTGGGCTCAGCTGCCTGTTGCCAAGCTGCACAAAGAGTCTCAATGGGGCTCAAGTCGCCAGGGAGGTATCCTCGTGGGGCCAGGTGGGGTGACTTCAGATAGCCCCACAAAGGCAGGCTCTGATCTCCTTTGCATCCAGGACAGCTTGGTCCTCCTCGTCCTCCCCGGGAACAGGATGTGGGATGGAGGCACGGTGAGAGGTGGCCGCCTGTTCTGGGAAAGCTGGAAAAGCTTTCAATAAACTGTTATGATTTTTGCATTTTCCTTTTAATGAAATGTCAGGTCTTTGCAAATATTGGTGGTTTGATTGCCAAGTGTTAATCAGATACAGAAGAAAGCCTTAAAAAAATTGCTTCAAAAACCTTTTTTCTACTTTATTCGATATTTCTGACAAAGTCCATTGTCAGTAAAAGGCAAGCAAAACTCAGAAGTTGATTACGTACATTTTTCCATTCTTAGAAACAAGAAGATTATGGAATAAGGTGGGGGGAATGAAAAATAAATGAGCATATAGGCTTGTAGACTTGATAACACAACAGAACTAGAGGCAATATTGGTGCAGCCTTTTATGGGTAGTGCTTGAAGCGAGGAAAAGTGAGTCCTTTCTATTTCATTGACAAAGACTTTTTCTGGCTCCAAGTTACATATCTAATAAGGTTTTGTTTTCCACTCTCCAGTTTATTAGTCCCTCTTGCTCACTTGTGCTCTATTCATGCTGATGTAGCATTGCATTTCTACCTTTCTTTCCTGTTTTATACCAGCCTGAAATTCTCAGTCATCTTTATTGTGTACAGTAGACGTAGGTTTTCCAGTTTGCCCTACAGGCTCAAAGCATTAGTGACATCAAAGCAATAAACCTCCTCTTTCTTACAATAGGAAAACTAACATTAATTTTTTGGTTTGGACCTTGCTAAAGGACTGTTTGTCCTCTCAGTCCTTCCTCGGAGACAGAAAATTGTATCCACTTGAGCTGGATGCCAAGACATCTCCACTGATGGCTATGGAATTGTTTATGGACAAGCCTGAATGTCACCTCTCTGCCACCGATTCCCAAAGAGGGGTCAGCAACTCGGGTGGCTGGTGGAGCAGACAGCGAAGAGGTGCATATCCTGCCTGGGTCTTCGTTGCCCCTGCTCATTCATTGGTAAGGCACTGGGGCTGTTGCTCGGACATGAAGCAGCTCCTTCAAAATGATTTGTGTTTCACATTTTCCCTCTTTCCAAAATTAATGTCACCGCATTAGCGTACCTCCTGTTTCACACAGATGATTACTCAAGCCAGGTGTTACAGGATTTCAGGAGTGATATTTATGCCTGTTCTAGGTTTCTGAGAGGACAGTGTGTTTTTTGGTCTCCTTCAGAGCTTTATGAGCCTTTCCTACAGGTCACATTCACCCACATCCCGTGGAGCTGTGCTCTTGTGCTGGAAGTCCTTCTCCTCCCTCCTGTTGCAGAGTCACTTGCACTAATCTTACTGGATAAGCTCATTTCTAATTCCATTTTTGCAGCCCAGCTGATAAATACTGTAATGTTTAAGTGCTTACCAACCATTTGGTCTGAAATGATTTATTAATCAAGCTTTATCACTTGAAGTAAGAGGCTTAGCTCGTGCACACTTGGGCTGCATTATGCAGACAGGGATGCTTTCCTTCATGCAGATGTTGCAAGAGCTGTGCTCAGAAAATGCACGCATCACTTGCAGGTATTTGATCAAATCAGGTTTTATTTGCTTATTCTCACCTGGTTCTTATCACTGCTTCTGCTTGAAACTGAAATCACAGGTGGCATCTGTCATGCTGTTAATTTTGGCTTATAAGTGAAGTGTAGTTTTGGAGGGGGAAAATATGAAAAAATTATTAAATGCCTTGCTTGTCTGCTGAAGATTTTCTCCCCCCCCACTTACAGCATGGCCAGACTAAAACTTAAGAGCATTTGAGGGGAGTAAGAAGAAGCAACTGAAGAAGGAAAGGGAAGCACAGTGGCTGTGGCTTCCCAGGCTGGATTCCCATGCATGAAGGACCATCCTTGTGGGGCAATCCCATCTCTGCTTGGTGAGGCTCCTGTCTCCTGGTGGACCAGCAGCTGGCTTTTCCATGGCCAAGCAGGAATTTCTGAGAAGTCCTGGAGGAGGAGGCCGAGACGTGGTAATCATCTCAGACAGCAACTTTCATTTCCCTGTACAGCCACTGGAAAGGAGGAGCTGCTTCCAGAGAGAGACTTGTGTGAGTACTCTAACACCATCCCAGGTTATGGTGAGTGCTCATCTCTCTCCGCAGACCATAAGTGAGGATGGCTTAGGGGTATCTTGGTTTAGGTGCTTCCATGGGGCACCTGAACCCTACACCGCAAGCCATTGTTGATGCAGGGTGGGGAAGAAATGCAGCAATGTTTGGGGCAGGACAGAGCAGTTGTCTAAATGTGGCTTTTTTCCATTTCTGAAGCCAGTGATTTTATTTCCAGAGCAAAGTTACTGTATTCCTGTGGAGGCTCTCAGACGTATCAGAGATGGCTGAAGTGTGCCGTGGAGGGACATGCTTGGGCTCTCTTTTCAGCAGCTGCGAAGCGCCTGCACTCCCCTGAAATCCATGGCCTTTGCCTGTCTACCCAACTCCAATACCTCTCCCGTTTTTGCATAGTTATGTTCCTTTTCTCCCACTAAATGCTTCTGGACGTCTCACATTTCATTCATTAGAATTTCCCCTCCTTCCCTCCCACCTTGCAGGAGCACAGACGCTGCTCGGAGAACTGGCTGCCTCGCTGTTCAATCCCACATCAATACACGTAGTTTTGCTGTTTGACCTTTAAGACATCTCTCCTGGTTACCATTGCCCTTTCGCACCCGCTGTCCGGCTGGAGATGGAGCAAATGCGCCGGTGGCAGCGCAGGCACCCAGAGGAACCCTGAGGAAGGCGGCGGTGGCAAGCCTCAATTCACCAGGAGGGATTAAGGCAGAGTGTGAAATACTGTGCAAGATACGTAGGAATAAACAGCTGCTGGAGTTGATTAAATGCCAGCATGAATGTATAATCAATCACAAAAGCCATTAGGTGCGAGTGGAGGCTATCGCCAGTCCCAGCAAAGGGGGACTCTGACCTCTCCTCTCTTGTGAGATGGAGAGGAAGGTGAGGAACACCCCTCAGCGTGTTTTGACTCGATCTGCTGGACTACAGAAGCTGCCACACACTGACTTTGTTAGCAAAACCCTGAGCCCACCCTGCTGCAGCGTCCTCAGCAGTCCCTGACCCCGAGAGCTGAGGGTGTTTTGGCAGGTAATGGACTAACACCAGGCAGAGCAGTCTCCCATGGGATGGTGGGCAGAGGTGGGGTGCAGAAGGAGTGCAGACCCAACAGTGGGCTTTGTCCATCTCTCCTCCATGACGTACCTTCTACTGTTTTGGGGTGAACGGAGAAAGAGTGATCAGAAAGAAAGAAAGAAAGAAAATGCCTAAAAGGGATTATCTTCCATCCAGTCAAGGGACCCAAGCTGTTGGTCCTGCCAGGAAAAAACTCCCACAAGGAAATGGGTGAGTTTGGTCCTTATCCAGTTCCAGTTTTAGCATTTTAGCCATTCTTCAAAACAGCTCAGAAATCGTAATATTCAAAGTTGACCCAACAAGACTAGACTGTCCATCTCCTTTGTACGCCTAGGACTTTTGAACACCAGCTATCTATGCTCTGCTAGCGGGTTCCTGACAAACTCACCAGCTCATTTCCTTCTCTATCCAGTTTTGTTCTTACTGAATTTATGTTAAAAGAACTGGTCATCTAGGGGAATGGGCCCTGAACCATTTTTTCCTCTGTTTTTTTCTGCAGGCAGAAGGAAACCTCTGGAGTTTTGAATTTTTATTGTGCATCCCAAGTTGTCTCAGAGCTGAATGGTGAGGACAGATGGGATGCAGACTGCAGGTTTAACCAGGTGGTCGGGGGAATCTGCTCCCTTCATCTCACGTTGGACTTTGATGTCTACCTCGGTACGCAGACGGGTAGAAGCACTCTGTCTGTAACGTATGCTATCATCTCAGCCAGAAAAGAAAAGCCATTTGAAAAACAACATTTGATGAAAATCTCTCCCTGCGGCTGTAATCATCAGAGGTGCCAGCCTGCTGCTACACGGGCGATGAAAGCAACAGGATCTCCCATGGGCATGTATGCTGCTGGTGACTGGAGCTTCCACTGTGGACTCTGCTTCTGGTTGTATCAAACTGACCTGTGATTTAAATTTTTTCTGGAAATTTTACATCTCTCTGGAACTTTTAAATCATTCTGGACACATTCATACTGCCAAAAGTGTTTTCCCCTTTTCCAAACGGCATATTCCTGTGTATGTTTCTGTACTGTACATCCTTTCCAAATGACAGAGGAACCTTCTGGTGCAGGAAGAGGTGTTTGATTTAGAGGCATGAAACTATTTTTCTGTAATATAGAGACAATTCTCAGCCAGCACCACCAGAAGTAAAGCGCAGGCGCTTTGGGAGGTGTGCAGATTGTGCTTCCATAAGGAATTAGGTCAAATCCAAACTTGAAACTCACGTGAGGTCTGAACGGAGGTGCTGGGCCCCCTTCGGTGCAGAGCTCCATTTGGGTGCATGGTGGCAGAGGTCACCTTCACTGCTGGGTGCACAGATAGTGAACGGGGAGTGTGGAGGCCATGGGAAGGGATCACATAGGAGCTGAGGACACATTGATTCACTTGCTCAGGGACCAGCTCCAAGCGTCTCCTGGAAGGTGTCATACCTGGACAGATCACCATGCTGGAGCAAGGATCACATCAACAAGCCTGTGGCATTTCAAAAAGCATCAGCACCTGGATTGCTGTTTCCTAGTCATCTCCTTTGCTATTTTGCTGCACAGAGTGAGAGATGGTTTCATTAACAGCACAAGTTTCCACTAAGCCACATGAGTTTTGGTTTGCTTGGTTACTCTCAAGCATGAAAATTAAACCTAAATTAGAAAAGCGAAAGCCAATGTAAATAGCCTCATGTCTCTAATTAAAGTTGTTTTGATCAATCTTCTGCTAAGCATTTATTTTAAGACACTTCTATCTTATTTTTAAAGATAATAAAATGATTTTTACAAGCTATGGACTGGTGCTGACTTTATCCGTGCTGTTTTGCTCCTCATGGGGTGGCCCACACCAGTTCCTAGGGTGCAATACATAGAGCTGACCGTATGCATAATTTAAACCCTGTGTTTCATTTCAGAGGAAAGGAAAAGCACATAATTATATATTAAGTGACAGCTAGCACTCACAAATTTCATGCAAAGGTTGGGAAAAGGTATTATTGACCTACTTGTTTAATAGGTGGTCTTGGACTGGGGCCACCTGAGCCTCCTTTCAGACACAAATGCAACACTCACACCCAAGCTCATATGCTGCTGCTTTGGCCAGAATAAATTAGCTAGATTTCCACTTCAAGAAGCAACAAGAGCAGAAAAGATAGCACAAAGACGGAGATGCCAAATCAGCCACAATTTCTTAAACATTGACATCTAAGTACTGGCAAGATGCAGCGTAGTTGCTGTATGTAATAATTTCAGGAAGCTGCTTATGAATACTGATTGATGTCACAGCATTGTGAAATTGCTACATCTTTTTTTTTTTTTTTTAATTCCCCTGCAAATGAGCACCAGCGTGGCTACCAAGGACGATGTCTCAAGCTTCCTGTTTGGACACCAAAAGATGCTACCGAGTACCACGGCTGGGAATGCACCAGGACAGCACGCAGATTGGCAAGGTCGGCTGAGGTGTCTCCCTGCCTCCCCCGCAGGACTTCTCCCCAGAGGTGAGTGTAGACCAATAGCTAGAAAACTCTGTGTCAATGTCCCCAGTACCCAGAGTAGCCATCACATCTCAGTGTCACCTTCTTTGAAGTTTCCACGTCTCCAGAGCTCCCCATCCACCATGCTCCTCTCCAGTGCATCATCCTCTTGGCCCCAGAAACTTGACGTGGGTGAACTTTGTGCAGTCCTTGCCAACTTCTCATGCCAGGTGAGTGCCAAAAGACACTCCTGAAACATCTGAGTGTGTAACCCAAATTCAGCCTCTGACTTCTCTGCAGTTGGCCTGTCCCTAGGTCTACAACGAACAGAAAAGATGCAGAATGAGACCGCAGCCTCGGGAATATTTGGTGGTGGAGTTTCTATGCCAGCCCATCAGTATTTGAATCACTGATCTGTTTGTCCCCTTTAAAGCAACCGACTCTACCCACCACACTCTCACTGTCACAACACGTCTCACTCTTATGCCTTGAAGCTCTCGGCACTGTGCCTTCACCAAGCACAGAGTTTTTCTCACTGCATCTCAGCCATGGAGTGTATTTGCAAATAACAGCTCTCATGAAAGCTGGCATCTCTCCTCTCCATCAGTGCCAGTGCCAGTCATCGTGCTGGAAATGGCACTGTGGATCACAGGAGCAGTCCAGCATCCCTGGGAGAGAGCTTGTAAGTCAGTTCATTACTGCCGTAATGCTCTCCCCTAATCTCTTACGGCGAGCGGCGTCTCTGCCCCTGGTGGAACTAATGTCATTTTTCATCCTTGTGGTCACCGTCAGCAGTCAAGCAAAACCCGTCAGTCTTAATTACAGCATTTATTTACACATATCTCTCCTGCTTTACACTGAGAGACAGACCCTCCCCCCGTCACACAGGGCTCATACATTTCTGTTAGAGGAGCAGGTAAAATTCTCGCCAAAGGGAGTAAATCTCTTAGTAACACCTGCTTATGTTTCTTCTCGAAGCAAATAGCTTTAATCAATGATGTATTTAAAAAATGAAAAAATTAGAATTTTTTTAAAAAGTGATTTCAAGCTTGCTAAACAGGTGCTGTAGTAAACCTGGCATGTGCCTAATGTACTGCTCTGGCAATCCCTGTTTGCTTTTTATTTCCACATGTATTGGTTGTTCTCTTTATGACCACAGTAAAAAAAATTGGTGAGAGAATAGCAGACCTCTTTGGAGAAAGCACTCTAAGAATTATCATCTGAATTATGTTTCTGTTTAAAAGCCGAGATCCCAGCTGCTTGGTTTTCCCATGGTCCCCTGAACAGCCATCCGTTTACTTGTCAGTATTTGTTTCTTTTTCTTAGACCATCTAATACTTCTCTTCTTCTTCCTATCCACCACTTTTTCTGATGCTCCTCTTAGTGCCACCAGTCAGCGCCAATGAAGCGTGGAGGATCTCACACCAGGTTTCTGGTTTTCTGTATGGCTGGAGTGGCTGGTAATGGCTGGTGGGGAAATCGCTGACAAGTTATCAGCTCCATTCACTTGTCTGACTTTATGCATTCCCTGCCTGCTTTCTTCTGAACCTCTGACTAAGCAAAAGGCTGTTCTGATTCAGAGAAAATGTAATTAGATCCATCCTGACTGATTTTCTTGTTTTAGCCTGAGCTTTGCCACTTGCATGGGATTGTAGAAGGCGAAAAAGGTGAATCGTGGCTCTCCCTTGCATTTCTCATGTTTTTTTGAGACTGTCTGGTCAGTTCAGCGTGGAGAATGATCTGAGTACAGGATATCTCATCATACCCAAAGACAGACAATCCCAGGGATCAGGTTATAAATGTTTCTACTATACACAGAAAGTCAACGTGGAGGAAAGATCAGTATCCTGATTCAACTGCTTTTAATATACACCTTGTAAAAATACTGACAGCACCTTGTTCAAAATTAACATGATTTCTCAACATTTTGAAACACAGAGGAGTTGAGTTTATCTGCATAAGCCAGTTACACTGTTAGCTGATATCCCATGATACCGAGGCGTGATTGTTTTCTTTCCTTCATCAGAAAATAGATGAGGAACATCTTCATTAACCAGTGAAATGAGCAACATCCCGATGGTTATGCTTCAGTGACGTGGTCCATTGAACCAGCCTGAAGGAGTCCCGTTGATTCAGTCTGCTGGAGCCTGGAGAATAACCTTGGGAACATTTTAAGAAGTGTTAAAGGAGGAGTTTCTTTTTAAATTGAATGGAGCCCATGGAGAGCAGAAAACCTGTTAGGACTTGGATATGTTAAGAGTATGAGATACAGAAATGGTCTTCTCTCTTTCCTGTTAGCATGGACAACTGCTAGGTCTAAAAACTTCATCCTACTTGGCCACTTCCCTTGGAACAAAGTTCAACTTTATTGACAGTAAAAGCCTCAGGAACCAGGAGCACCATTTTAGCAGACTATGGGGACCATGTCCAATCTCTGGCGATGCAGCTGGAGCTCAAGGAGCCATCTCAGTGTTCATGATGACCATCCACGTCTGAGGGCTGGAGTGTCTGCTTTCTCATTGCGAAGACCATCTTGCCTTGAAACTGGGCATGCTGTGATGCTAACAACTCTCAACATCACTCCTTCAAGGCGGAAAGTTCTCTTCCAGCATCATTTTCCCTGTTAATTGGATGACCTCTGCTACTCAGCATTGGGCTGTGATTCAGGAAAAGGTCAGGCCTTTTTCATGGCTGCTCTTTCCAATTAACTTTTTAGTGTACTCGGGCATGGATCTACTGCCCTTCAAGCGCAGGAGATGCACAGCATGCCATAAAGCTCGAAGGAGCGTAGGGGGCTAAACGATCTTCCCGGGAGGCACCTGACCTGACTGCTAACTCCACAAGAAACACCCTCTCTACTTTCTGCCATAAAGGCAGAGATAGTGCCGCAGTGAAGCAGCTCTGTGGGTAAACGGAGGTTTTCTGCTATCAGCTGTCGTTACATCCTTTCCCAGGTCTGTTGTCTGCTTGGCTTAATCCATGCCTCAGATCAAGGAATCACCATCTTTTGTAGAATAGAGCACTGCATCCAATATTCCCAGAATATGCCGGCAGAGGCATAGCCATTTGGACTGAAATCCCACAAATAATTTGTGACATCTGACCTATATTGGTTTCCTATAACATGCACAGGCATCAGTCTGCTGCCTGCCCACCCTCACTGTCACGATTCCTCCCAAGTCTTTGGCCAGGTTTCAGCAAATTCTGCAGGTGAGAAGTTGTCACAAAGATAAATAATTTTGTCTGAATTTGAGGAAAATGGATGGCCAGACAGGAGAAAGGTACATTGCAGATGTCTGCCAAGGGGAGAGTGCAACGTGAGCTCAGACCATATCAAGTGTCAGCAAATTCACATGGCAAAAAGACCTTGCAAAGGTGTATGAAATGTGAATATAACCCACTGAAGTGGGAAGAACTTTGATTTAAGCTCACACTTTGTCTTACACCAGCAGATCAACTGTGGGACAAAAACCAGAAGATACCAGGCTTTGGAAGGTCTGGTGCTTGCATGACTGCCTCCTTCACACCTCTCAAAGAGAAGCTCATCCTTACCTAAAGGGCAGGCACCATCTCTGTCCTCCTTGTGACCAAGTTACCTCCTGTTTTGAAGGGCTGTGTGCTCCTAAGTGTTTAGTTGATGCTATAGACCAGGAGGAGATGAACCACAAGCCTCATTTCTAAGGATCTGATGTGTCTGGTTTTGTGCCTGAACCATACACTCTCTGAGATCAGTGTGTGGTCATCGAGCAAGAACAGGTTCAGATCATTTTTTTATGCCAAGTCTACTGTATTTCCCATCCTTACTTCTCAGGCACCTCAAACTAGTGAGTACTGCTGGCAATTATAGCGTGTCTCTCTCTGCCCCAGTGCCCTATGCACAGCGAAAGGATGATAAAGCTGCTGAAGGTGGTAAGTGCTGTGGTGTTGGATCCACTAATGGCAGTGAAACTCTGAGACACAGATGGGATGGTTGTGGACGCATTCCTGAGCATGCCAGAAGTTTGCACTGGGAGCAGGGGTTAGGTGGCTGCATGGACTGTGCCAAATGCCTGGGACATGCACTGTACCTGGGTTAGCTCCATCTCACTCCTTGTCGCTCCCCTTCTCCCTGCACGATGGCCCGACCAGCTCCTTGTACCCTGTTTGTTCCTTGCACCCTGTTTGCTCCTCGCACCCTTGCAACTAACTCCTGGCAGCCTGTTTGCTACCATGTGCGCAGGTCAGCAGGAAAACATTATTTCTGCAATGTCCCTTCAGCACAGAGGAGGTGGAAACAAGATGTCAATGTTCAACAACTGGGCAAGAGCTACCAGGGCTGGAAATCCAACATGGGCATTGCCTGCCCTGTGAGTGCCTGACTCTCCAGGCTTTGGAGACATTTTGGGCAGCTTGGGGTTGCACTGTCAGCACCACACACACACGCCCATTCTCTTGCTGATCACTGTGTGCCCTCCCAGATCTCCCCCACTGTGGGCGATGGGGTTTATGCCATGCAGAACCAGCCAGTATTCTGCCAGTCCCACTCTGCTTCAGCCCAGAGTATTTGACTGTCTCACCAGCGAGAAATATTTATTCACATCAGAACATCAGCACAGCAAAAACATTAAGACATAACTCCCTGCCAATCACCTGGTAAAATTTTGATTTCAGAAGCACCTAATAATAAACAGGAATGCTGGAACTTGAAATCAATGGGGATCCATAGCTAAAGATTGCCTTTATCAGTAGGGCATCTGTCATTGTTTAATTAAGATGCAAATCATAGCTGTCTCCATGGCGATGAAGTCACTTTTTTGTGCTGATGCAATACAAACATAGCTGGATGTGCCCAGCTGAACTAGCTATAACCTAAGGAAAAAAAGTCAGGGCTGCCTACAGCTCCAACAGCGATCAGCCAAATTCTGTCCTTGTCTCCCCCCGTCCCCCAGCAAACCTCCGTACCAGGAGATCTCTGAGCATGGCAAGGTCTCAGCCCTTATGCTGATGATAAGAGTCTAAGGTAAGTGCTTAAAAAGGTGCAGTCAATCAAGAAAAATGGGATGAATGGAGATGTTAACACTGGTTCATGGCTGAGATCCCACCAGCGATGCTTGGTTTGTTGGAAGGAGCTGCTCACACCCCTTCCCAGCCGGAGCAGCGGCTCTGCGGAGCCATAGACCTGAGCCACGGGCGCATTGCCGTGGGTGGTAAATGCTGTCTTACCCAGCTTGCAAGGAGCAAAAGGTCATTAATTATGGGTGAGTGAAATAATTACATGAACCATAAAGAAGTTTATGAGACATGCCTTCAGGAGGGATGCAGCAGTGAAGAACAGTTCTTACCCTCCAGCTGCCTTTTGCCAGATTTGTGATGAAAAAATGCCAGTTGCCTAAATCTCTTCTGCCGCACTCACTTGCCATCTGGGACAGACGCTGAGCTCTTATACACCCAAAGTGGACCCAAAGTGGTGAAATACAAATGTTCAGGCAACAGGCCCAGAGCCGCTAGCACAGGTGACTGTGATTTGTGTTCTGGGCATTAGACTCCACCTCAGTCCCTGGGGCTGGGCTTGTCTGGGTACAGAAATCCCCACACCTGCAAAAACCTGATGAAAATGGGGGTCTTTTGAGCATCCAGGATTCACGAGACTTTTTTTTTTTTTTAACTATGACTTTTTCAGGCCTATCTCCTGCCAAGCCAGGTTTCCTTGCTTGGTTTTTTTCAGTATTTTGAAGCAGTCATTGCTGGTAGCCGCGTGAGCCCAGCTCACTGCCCAACTCCAGGGACCCTGTTGCTGCCTCTTGAGGGACTTTGGAGACTCCCTTGCCTGTCCTGCCTCAGCACCCAGGGGGAATAATAGCAACCTGGCCAGACACACTGACTCCTGTCCCAGCACGTGGCCAGGATACCTGCGGAAATCTTGGTAGCAAGTCAGGCTGTTGCTTTGGTGTGGGCTCTGCTGCAAGAAATGAAGCAGATTTTCCTGCACAAAGCCAATGGTTGCCCATGCACCTGCGACCTGGGGTGTGCTGAAGCCACTGGTCTTGTAGCTCTTCATGCAGGTGTGCATGTGCAAAGGTGCTTTGTAACCACCCAGCATTTATCCTCCCTTCAAGCAAATCAGCTATTTCAATAGGAATAAACAGAGTGAGGGGTCAGCCCCGCTTGAGCTGCAGCAGGAGCACGGCTCTTGGATGTAAATGAGCACTTAGGCATACTTGGAAAATAAAAAGGCTTGATTGGCTCCCAAGGCAATGTCTTGAAGACATGAGGAAAGAGTAATTTAAAAATCAGCCACCTAGAGGCAACTATGGCAGCAGGAAAAATACCCTCTGGCAGCAGCAGAGTGGCTAATTGCTCCAGTTTGGGATTCATGTGATCATTCATTAGCTCTCATTTAACAATGATTTACTCTGCACTGATGTGGAACCCTTCATCTCCTCTCCCAGGCAACTCCGCAAATATCAACTCTGGCCTGAGAGCACTGGCAAGGGGGATGCTGAGCTCTGGGTCACACCTGTGGGGAAACTGAGGCACGGGAGGGCTCAAGGCCGTACTGGAGCCCAGCAGAGCATCCTCTGCCTCTGCACTGCATCTCTAGACTTCCACTCTGCACTTTCCCATGCCCTACCTAGCTTTTCCTGAAGAGCTGAAACCAGAAGAAAGGAGCAGGGGTTGCATGCAACAGTAGCTAATCACAGTCATTTCCACCTCTGTAAGCTCCTGGCAGCCCCCTGTATCTTTACTGGTAGAAAAAGGGGCAGGATTAACCTAGGAAAACCACAAAAAAAGAGGCTGAGAGAACAGGTTTAGCATGCACACCTTATTTTTTAATGGAGGCTGTTAGGAGATCCTCATACACCCCTGTCTGCTTCTCCATCGTGCTCTGAATGCTGGTGGGTCAAGAAGCTGCACAGCACCATGCTGCTTTCGGCTAAATGAGAGAGCCAGGGAAAGAGAGACCAACTGCGTGGAGAGGACTCCAGGCTGGCTTGGTCTGCAGTGGGGCGTCCCACAGCTGGCAGTCCCAGAGGTGTGGGTCTGCTGTGGGGTCTGCAGGGATCGGTCAGTCCGATGTGGGCATCACAAGTGCACAGTTGGTGTGCTGGACACTGAATCCGTCCCTTAATATAAGGAAAGATTAATTCCTCCCAAAGAGACCAGTCATTGTAGAAAATGAAAAAGAAACCCAACCAAACTCAGAGAGGCAATAAATGCAAGTGAATTCTTCAGTTAGTGTCAGAAACCTCTTCCTGCAAATGTGTAATTCGGCAGTGGAGAAGATTTGGTTCATATGTATCAGCACTCGCTGGTAAGGGCCATAGGACAGCGTTTTAACTAGACAATGTGTGCATCGTCTTCAATGAAAGATTTTTGTAAGACACTGTTTAAAAATTCAGCATTTCTGCACTTTTTTATTCTGCTCATGTAAATAAGCGGAGACTTCTCTGGCTTCCCAAAGACATAGAAAACAAACCCTTTGCAAGATACTGGCAAATCCAACAAACAAGGGAGGGCTGAAACCACCTGCCCTTGGCAGACCTCCTGCCCTCTCAGATGGGCAGAGGGACTATGTTAGGCAGTTTCCCACAGGGAATTGTTGTGGTTTAACCTGTCAGAAAGCTAAAACAACCACACGGCCACTCGCTCACTCTATGCCCCCAGTAGGATGGGGGAGAGAATAAAAAAAAATTGATTCTGCCCTTTACTCCGCTCTTGTGAGACCCCCCCTGCAGTACCGCATCCAGCTCTGGGGGCCCCAGTACAGGAGAGACATGGAGCTGTTGGAGAGAGTCCAGAGGAGGCCACGAAGCTGATCAGAGGGCTGGAGCACCTCTGCTATGAGGACAGGCTGAGAGAGTTGGGATTGTTCAGCCTGGAGAAGAGAAGGCTCCAGGGAGACCTTATAGCAGCCTGCCAGTACCTAAGGGGGCCTACAGGAAAGCTGGAGAGGGACTGTTTACAAGGGCATGGAGTGACAGGACAAGGGGGAATAGCTTTAAGCTGAAGGAGGGTCGACTTAGATTAGATGTTAGAAGGAAATTCTTTACTGTTAGAGTGGTGAGGCACTGGCACAGGTTGCCCAGAGAAGCTGTGGATGCCCCCTCCCTGAAGTGTTCAAGGCCAGGTTGGATGGGGCTTTGGGCAACCTGGTCTAGTGGAGGGTGTCCCTGCCCATGGCAGGGGGTTGGAACTAGATGGTCTTTAAGGTCCCTTCCAACCCAACCCATTCTGTGATTCTATGATTCTACGAAAACTTGTGGGTTGAGATAAAAACAGTTTAATATGACAGATACTACTACTACTACTACTACCAATAACATCAACAAAACAACAACAACAACAATAATAATAATAACAAAAGAATATACAAAACAAGTGATGCACAGCACAATTGCTCACCAACCGCTGACTGATGCCCAGCTAGTTCCTGAGCCATGGCCCTCCCCAATCAACTCCCCCCAGCTTACATACTGAGCATGATGTCATATGGTATGGAATATCCCTGTGGCCAGTTTGGGTCAGCTGTCCTGGCCGTGTCCCCTCCCAGCTTCTTGTGCAGGCTCACGCCTCCTCGCTGGCAGGGTCTGGGAAGCTGAAAAGTTCTTGACTTAATTGTAAACACTACTTAGCACCAATTAAACATCAGTGTGTTATCAACATTATTTTCATACTAAATCTGAAACATGGCACTATATCAACTGCTAGGAAGAAAATTAACTTTATCCCAGCCAAAACCAGGACAGAATCCATCTGACTGACAATCTCCTACCACACCTTCACAGATTCAATAGCAAAGCCTTTGGTTCTTAGCTGAATCTCACTTTTTCCATTGGTCCAGGATAATTCCATACTCTCTGGAAGCATTTGTTCTGGAGAAAGCCATGACTTCTCTTCCCTTCACAGCATTTTCCACTCCAGGTAAAGCAGCATGCAAGGCAACATAGAACAGCTGCATACAAAAAAAAAATAAAATAAAATAAATAAAAAAAATTAAACAAAATCTTAGATTGGATATTGGGAAAAATTTATTCACTAAAAGGGTTATCAATCACTGGAACAGGATGCCCAGGGAAATAGTTGAGTCACCATCCATGGAGGTATTGAAAAGACGTGTAGATGTGGTGCTTAGGGACATGGTTTAGTGGTGGACTTGGCAATTCTAGGGTAACAGTTGGGCTTGATGATCTTAAAGGTCTTTCCAAACTAAATGATTCTGTGATTCTATGAAAAGACCAAGGGTAAGTGTTTGGCATTTGCACTAATATTTTGGTGTGCCACCTATTGCAAAAAAGGAGACCTTTCCCCCTTTAATCAAACTGGATGGTTGCCTTGGTGCCTTCATTACAGATCTCATTCTCAGGTTGAGAACCAGTGAGCAGCTGGTGAGTGGCACCATCCCTTTTTCCTCCTTTTCTTCCCCCAAAATCTTGCAAGTCTTTCCCAAATTTGTGGTAATTCACCCAGATGTATCTGAACATGCATCACCCAAGTTATGTTATGTCTTCACGCAGTTTAAAGATAACTACAAGATTCACAGGACTGTGAATTTTTCCCTCTGCAATTGTGGAGGTGGGGGAAGGTCCCTTTGCTGTGGTGCCTTAGTGGGTTCTTCTTCTAGAGACACCCTGTGCAGGTGGGCTCATGCGGGGTTGACACTGTCCTCCATCCCTTTCTCTACCAGGGTGGTTACAGCTGCTAGGTGGGAATGGTGAGGGAAAAACAGGGGCTGCTGTGGTGGCCAGCCTGGCGTTAGTGATGCCACGAGTAAAACTTCCTGGACAGGACACTCTGCTTCCTTCATCTTCAGAAGTGCCCGTGGAGGGGTGATGGAGCCATCCCTTCACTGTCATGCTGCAAGGCAAACAGGACAACAATTTTCTGTTCCTGCTCCTCTCCTACAAAGGAAAGAGCACTGGTGATTAGTGCTTTGATTTACCTTCCTAGCCTCTCTTGGCAAAACCTGCTGTTCCCAACCAGAACCAAGGACCCTGCTATCATCTCCAAGGACATGGGTTGCACTGCTGGCATGGCAGCCTGATGCCCATTGCACTGGGAAGGGGAGAGAGGCAGGACCCTCAAGCAGACAGGTGTTACTGAGATCAGGAAACACATGTGGTCATTCCTCTGCTATCCTCAGCTTTCACCAAGGAGCCTTGGTTCATCTGAGCCACAATCACATCTTCACCAGGCCTGAGAGAAGCTGGATCCCAGCCGAGCCTGTGGAACAAGCATGAGCAAGCAAACCTTGGGACAACCTTTGGGGTGGCCTGGGACATGCATCCTGCATTTGGAGATGGTACAAGCCCTGGCTGTATCTCTCTGCCCCTCAAGTTGGTCACTGCAAGCAGGTGGTGCTCTGAGTATTGGCCTCAGCGGTTTGCCGGGGTCAGCCGCAACCGAGGCAAAGACCAGCTTGGGCAGTTCTCCTCCTGGCTGAGGTGAGGGCTTTCCATTCATTACCCTCCAACAGCCCCACTAGACTCATTTTCTGTCCATTTTCAACCTTCCCCGTGTGACCGATGACGACTTCCATGCGATCTCAGGGTGTCACCTCCATCCTCACCCACATGCCAGTGCACATGGAGATTTCTCTTGTCCACTTGAAGGCAGCTTAAAAGCAACATCTGCTTGCCAGAGACCTTTCTGCACTGGTCTAACATAGCTATCCCCAGAGAGAGGATTTTTCTCCCACAGAGCTCCCAGGGCCAAACCTTACGGTCCTGGCCTGGGTAGGAGCAACAGAAAAAAATCCCTGAGAGAATTTCTTCTGTCAGGCTCCCTGGATGCATCCATGCTGCAGAGAGCACATCCCACCAAACCGGCTGGTGCCTTCACCTGGGCCTGTGGTGGTGTTCAGCAAGAGTGGCACCCAGACCCTGATGGTAGGAGCTTGCAATGAGTTTGCAGAATGGTTTATGGACCTGATGTTTGCAGGATCAGCTTGAAATCTCTTAGCATCAGGAATCAATCATTTTATCAGCTGAACCATGCGGTGGCCACCACGTAGCTCCACAGGGCTGTGACTCATCTGCCATTCAAGCACCGCTTTGAGCTCAGGAAGTTTATACCTCAGCCTGGTGTTACCTGAACAAATGATAGTGCTGCTTAGCTTAAACGACTCTCAGAAGGCCTGTCCTATATACATATGGTGCTAATTTCCTGGCATGACCTGGCTCCTTTGTGCTGTGCTGGCACAAGTGCTGTCAGCTGGAGTGTGCCTGGACTGGGGGGCAGAGCCGCAGCCGGTCGTGCTGGCCGCAGCGCTGGCTTTTCTGGAGCTGTGCTGTTTGGTTTCCTGCCGTGTTAAAGGCTTGGGAAAGCACAGCACTTGTCAGAAACCCAGCAAGATGGAGCGTGCGTCGCTGGTGGTGGGTTGCTGTTCTTCCTAATTAAAGCCAGGTCCTTGAAAATGGCTTATACTTATTATACCTGTGCCTCCATCCCATCACTTTTCTGCTTTTCTTTGCCACTTCCATTGTTATATACCATCTATACGATCTCTATCCAGATTACTAATGAATGCCTTGTTAGAGCAATAATTGGCTTCTTATTTAGTAGACTCATAATGATTATAACTGAAGGACATTATCAGCCATAGGGCGTAATCTATTTTAAACTGCAGTACACAGAGACTGAGGTTTATGTTCCTTGATGTGATTTCTTTTCCTATTGTAAAAGCAATTATGTGCATTTGACTGTATATCGCTATTGTTGAAGCCTTTTACGCAAGAGTTAGTTGTACACAGTGCAATTTATAAATGGCAATTCAAAGAACAAACAGCAATACAATAGGACTAGCAAGTGGGCTTAACCAGAAAGGAAAATAAATACAGGAATTCAACGCGCTCCCAAAGAAATTATCTGCTTTCACTCTCATGATAGATTACATTGTCAAGAGGTTGTATAATATTCAAGGAAATATCAATGACTGGTTGTGTTACTGTACTCTAAATGCCAGCAATACGGCGTAGCGGCATGCTGATGAAGTTCACAGCTAGGTGATGCTAACCTGGGGGATTTAAGCAGCACTCAAGCGACAGAGCTTGAGGAATGACTTTTTGCTACTCCTTGCATGGATTGCTGCTCTTTGCAGTTATTTCAGTAGGTAAAAGCAGCTGAACTGGGGATCTCAGCTCCAGTTGTCTCTCTGGAAGGCGTTTGTGTAATCCAGTCTGAAATCCAAATGGCCCAGCTGGTATGTGCACAAAAGACTGTGGCATCACCTCTCTCACCCAGCTTCTTTGGTTAACACCAGGCATTAAAGACACTGAAAAAGTTGTACTAAGACAGAGCATTTACCACACCTGCTTTTGAAAAAGATGCGGCAAGGAGAGAATGGACTTTGTAGGACATTTTTGTTCTTTAACTATACAAGATACTCGGTTTCCAAAAGCAACTGGAGATCTGTGTGCCACAATTTTTGGCTGCTAAACTAAAAGCTCTTAAAAGAAGTTGTTTGACAAGAAGTGGCAAACATCAATTTTCAACTGTTGGATGTGTAAAAAGGAAACACCCGAAATAATTAGTGGCTCTAAATCTTAGGATTGAGAACAAAAGGGGCTTGGGCTTGAGTCTCCAGAGAACACTGTCCTGCAGCTATTTTTCTCCCAGTTTGCTTATCTTATCCATGTAACTCTTTAGATCAAAATTTAATGGCATATACAGAATCTGCAAAAAATTTTATTCTTATAGAAGAAAAAAAAAGCAAGGCTGACCTTTCAGTAAGATGTTTCTTGGTTTTGTTGTCATTTTTGTAATCATGACTTTGTTACTTCTGGCGTGCTTCAGGCACATTTCTTTGTGTACCCTTTTGGAAACTCCTGCTTCACTTACTTACTCTGTATTTCAGCTTCCTTTGGTAAAATGCTTGAAAAGGGGACATACTCTGTGATGTGCCACACTGGTAAGAAAAAGGCTTTCCCTAGCAGAAATTAATGTCTATGTTCATGCGGTACCCAGGAGCTTTGCACACAGGAGTTTTTGGATGTATGTGGGCAGACTTTCTAGGCTGCAGCAGGTCTAACAGGTTTCAGAGGCATCAGACACTGTTCTTGCACAGAAAACATGCTCAGGATCTCCGGGGAAATGCACAGAGCCCTTAAATCCAAACCAGAGAGCATTTGCTGGCAGCAGGAGGGCAGGTATCCACAGGGACCTGGGCGCAGGGCACAAGCTGTCTGGGCTCATTCTCCCATCTGAAATAATCAGAGCTGGGTTAAACCAGATGATTTTGCAGGAGTTTCAATTTCCATCAGAAAAATTGGTCCTAAGGGAAATTTTCATCAAGCTCTTGTTGCGGATTCTAGGTGGCGTGGATGATTTGCTGTAACCTATTTGGACAGTGCTAGAATAAGTAGAACAAGGGGGGCTGGTCCCAGGCTTGGATGGAGCCTTCATATGCTGCTGTGTGGTGCATAAATAACATTATTGTGGGGAATGAATTACTTTACAAGGATTTAGCTTGTCTGTGAGCCTCCTGTTTGCTGCCTGTAACAAAAACTAACATAATTTTCCTGTTTTCTTTTGTAAAAGTTGTTTTAAACCTCCAGTTCCCTTTTAATTTCTCAGAACTGTGCAAACTTCATTATCTTCCTCAAGGCACTGGGAACTGGGATTTCCCCATGCTTATTGCAAATGCCAGTTACCAGTGCCAATAAAAAACCCCCAACAAAACCCCACTGCGTTCCCCTGAAAGCACCATTCCTAGGAGCTATTTGTTTTGAATAAAGAAATGCTGCAATAAGGGTAATTAAATTAAAATGGAACTTAATATAGAGAACTAGTGGTAGGAAAGAAGAGGAATGGGAGCCTTAATTATACCTGACAGAGGTATGTGTCAGCACATCCAAATACAGTGTGTTTATGTTTCACTTGCCTAATACATCGCCGCCCAGTTTACGGCATGAGATGCAGAATTTTGATTCATTTCAGTGGCTTTCAGCAAGTCTGGATAATGAATGTTACTAATGTTTGTGAGTGTGATTTTGTGGTGGGTTGTTTTTTGGTTTTGGGGTTTTTTTTCTCCTTTCTTTTTTTTTTTTTTTTTTTTCCCCCAAGGAAGGAGAGTCTTGCAGATGAAGCATTTGTGTAGTTCTCTTGAGGGCTAGGGTTGGCTACTGGCTCCTCCACAGACTTCTTGTTAACTTTGCTTTCTTCTTCCCGCTGAGGAGAGAAAAAGAGGCTCTTGGCTGATCCTGGGGGTTAAATCACACCCAAACATTGGTCGTGTACCTAGAGGTCACTGCCCTCTGGTAAGACCTCATTGCCCAGAGGAGGGACACTTCTTTCCAGTCAAAAGGAAAAACTGGGGATGACGTTGTGCAAACTTGGACTCTCCTGAGCACCTCTTGGCTCACCGGCAGCAGACGAAGCTGTTTGCCAAGAGCCGGAGGAGCAGGTGAAGCAGCCAGAGCTGGCCAGGCTTGCCAGGGAAAGGGCTTCAAGCACGACTGAGGCTTGGGACCCTGGGACCATGGTGCCTAGCGCCCGGCTCTGGGACTCCCAAGGCCAACGGGGCATGAGGTGGCTCTGCATGCCTTGTGCTTGATGGGTGTCCTCAAAAGAAGCCTGAGGAGCAGCATTTTTAGGGCCGGCTCTGGCAGAGGGAACCATGCACTGTGTGTAACTTAGTGCAGTGCCCAGCCAGGACAGGACCCATGAGTTTCACAGAATTTGTCCCACCTGTTACTACTCACAAATCAAGAGCTATTTTGTAGAAAACATAATTCTCACCTTTGAGTCTTCAAGCCAAACATAGATCCTGTTTCCACCATGTTTTTCCAAGAATTTTCTCTGTCCTCAGTGAGTTTGGGGAGAGTTTTAGACAGTGTTTGTGCTTTCTCATTCCATTCCACCTCAAGTTTCATTTATGCAAAAAGCATGCTGGATTTCTCTCCTTTCCACTGCAAACCTTGTGTGCGTCCCACCTCCAGCTAATCGCACCGTGGCCAATGCATTTCTGCTGTTTGAGTGTGTTTCTCTGGGGCAGTGGTGTTTCTGAGCGTGGTGCTGGGGCTGCTGTGCCTCCTGAAGCAAAGGAGGAAAGATGTGTGGTCAGGAATGGAGATTTTAATCCATCTCTCTATTTTTATGCTTTTGGCGAGGTGAGGACAGATTTTCTGGACTACAACTGGACAGTAATGGAATTTCCGTGTGGGAGTACCTTGATGGTGAGATGTCTTGCAGGCAGCAGAGCTGCTCTGGGGCCACGAGCAGACTCCTTCATCTCCTGCCTTTACTTCTGGTGCTCAGCCCTGGCCACCACTTCTCCCTGACCCTGGCACGCCCAGCTCCAGCTCAGCATCTCCCAGCTCTGCATGCTCTGCAGAGCACCCGCTGTCTCTCTGAGGCTGGAGAGTGTTCAACATGTCAAAAGATTCAGTTAATTGTCCACTTAGACCAACTTTTGATTTTTTCCCAGTATTAAAAGAAAGACAGCCAAAGTGGCCTCTCTGTGTCAGCTAAAAAATCCTCTCATTTTTGTGATCTAGTCACTTTGCAAATACAGCCAGTCTGAGTAACCCATCCTCCTGGCACAAACAGTTATTGAATTACTATAAACCACCATTACTGTCACTGTCTCTTGGGGTCACACCAGCCTCTGTAGGCATGATAATGACATTGTTCCTTCTGCTTTCTTCTGGCATAGCAGCACATCCTTCTGAACACGCTCCTACCTCGGTTTTCCCACTGGGAAGATGGCAACAGCTGCTCATCTCGGCATGATGGCAATAGCCCCCACGCAAGCTACTGTGGCCTAATAAATAAGACACAGGCCACTGAGGAAGGAGATCTGTTCTGAGGTCTCCTGGGCAATTTTGGGTGCAAAAATCTGAGTACTGTTGGGAAGGGCAGTGTAGATGGTGGCCGGTCATGGTAAACGCTGAATTATCTGTGCAGCAATGCTGGTGGGAGCTGCGAGTGCTGCTGCACTGCCCTGCCCAGGACTGACCTGCTGCGTAAAATCCCTGGCTCTGGGCTGCTGGGGAGGCTCTGCTTTAAGAGGAGGTTAAATAAAAATTTGCTGAAGAAAGTTGTAATTTAACACTTCAGCTATTCGTTGTCTTTCTGTGCAGCAGTTTAGGGCAGGACTAAAAGGGAGCACTGTGCCCCATTGTAACTGCAGAATATGCACATGCAGTGGGGATCCCTTTACCAGAGTAAAGGGCCAGAATGGATCTGCTAATGTCTTTTGAGTTTATTACCTTGGTCATGAGCAAAGGCATGCTATGCTTTCCATAAAGTGGTCAAGCTCCCTCAGGTAGATTTCTCCCCACTGTTCCTCTTAATATGTACTCAGAAACTTTCTTCTGTGTTCCCACATGTAATTATTTGTGATAGTTTGTGCCAGTTCATTCTTCTGCCAACATTACCTTGCCAGTTAAAGACCTTTCCTCCTTCCCATCTATTTACCCCTTGTGCATTTATGGGGAGCTGCTCCAGCAGTCTCTGTTTTTCCAGGCTGTTCAAGCCAAGCTCTTTTCGTCTCCTTTTGTGTGAATGCCTCTCTCCATTTCCATATTGAAATTGCCTCTAAATTTTGCCTTTAGCAGATTTTGTCAGGCATTTTATGTGCCCCAGAAATTAATAAAGATACTGGTCTCAAGACTGTTTCTTAAGGAACTCTATTAATAATTTCCCTCCAGCCTGATCCTTGCCTTTGCAGCAGTATGTGTTTCCATCTCCCTTTCAGCCAGCAGCACACCCAGTTTGCAGTTCATTTAGTTTCCACCCTCCCCATCTGAGCTAATCTCCCAGATGGTATTTAATCAAATGCTTTCTTCAAGCCAGCATGGATGAGCTCTGCTGCACTCTCTGCATCTATAAAGCCAATTATGTTCCTGAACTAACTTTGATAAGTCCATACTGCTTGTTATATCATTTACCTCCATTACACTGTTCTTCAAAATCTGGTCTTAAATCTTACATGTTTTAGAGGTCAGACATAAGAGTACTTTACTCCTTCCCTTTCTTCTCTCCCTTTTAAACTTGCTATTCACCAGTGATATGATGCTACTCCTGGCTAGATGGATTAGCTTAAAATGCTTGTTGCTGCCCAGAGGTGCCACGTGGGACTCAGGACGGGGAGCGGGTCCTTCTGGCAGCTTGATGTGAAATTCCTGGAGTTTAGGGTCAGACCGACTCTGCCATTCTCCCGCTCTTGTTTCCATCCTCCTCTTCTTCTGGCTCATGGATAGCATCAGCACTACCTGACTGAAAAGCAGCCGAAGACGAGCATCTGTTGTGCAGTTATGCTTCCATGCCTCTTGTTGCCTGTTTCTCTGTGTTTATGTCCATGTATATGCCAGCAGAACATTCTTCTGCTGGCTTTAATGTTTGTAACAAGGCCTGGCAACTCTCCACTTTAAAGATACAGCTTTCTTCTCCAGCAACTCCTTTATACCACTCCTTGCTGTCTCTCTGCTTGCTTCCATTACTGTTCTTGAGGTATCTGGAGCTCTTTCCTACAGACATTTCTCCTGGCTGGTGGGACAGATTGCCAATTTTCCTGCCATACAGGGCAAGGACATCTGAAATCTTTACCATATTCAAGTCCTCTCAGAAACTTCTTCCACCTCTCTGAAGAAACAACCCATCCTAACATATCAGAGATGTGTTCTTGAGTTAATGAAGTTCGGTTGCAATCTTCTTTTGCCTGATTCCTCCATTTAATTTTATTGACCCATATTTAGAGATGTCCAATGTATTATTTAAGTTTCCATCTTACCAATGCTGGCTGTACTCTTCCTTCTCTTCTCCCCTACTTTTCTGCCATGTTTGAGACACCTTCTGACTCTAATGCAAGAGCCTCAGGTAACAGTAGCCTAATGCCATACGAAATCTCACTTCTAAATGACAAAATCTTCCTTACAATGTCATCTTTTCTAACTAATGCCTGCTAAGGATAATCGAAACAAGGTCAGCGCAGGTTTTCTAATAGACTTCTCATAATTTTTATGCATTCACCTTGGGAGAGTATAAAATCCAACTATAAAAACCTGAATTCTCACACTCTGACATTGGAAATCTAGGCTGAAAAAAAACCCTCTATATGTTCACAATAAATTCTTGTGTCACTGTGACCCCTTGGAGGAAAGCAAGAAGAAAATGTGTGTCTATGCTTTACATTTTGTTTAGCCCCTTTCTTCTGTTAATATGCTGAATTGTCTACTGGTGTCCCAAATACGTGGTAAACTGTTGATAAGGGACTCCAGAAAATCGTCAATAAGGTTCTTGAGAAAAATAGCTGTTCTTCAGTTAATATTGCAAGGTGAGGTAGGATTCAGGTCAGAAATTAAAGCACCTATATTCAGGTGAGTACATGTCTGTATTTCTTTGTGAGCACCATGGCTAAGATTCCATCATAGTCAATGGAAATTGAATCAACAGATCCTAGAGAGCTATCCAGCTTACACTATGGTGGACACCCTGGTGGGATTCAGGTCCCTAACAGAGCTGTCTAAAGATTTTGGAAGTGCTCTAACACTCTGCCTGGATTCCATAGAGCAGTAAGACCTTTCAGGTGCTGTGCCACATTGATCTGCACCATTCAGACCTCACAGAAGCCAGAAATGGCAGTAGATGTTTACATCTAGACAACCGAATCCCTTCTGTACATTTGTTCAGCTGAATACCCCTGAAAATCTCCTAGATGTGAAGACCTTTGATTTACATTATCAGTGGATCATTAGATGATTGCAACTGGAGCTAACTGGGAAGTTTCTGATGTCACATGTTGATTTTGACGTCCTTTGGCTGAAATGCAGGTGAGAAAAACAATGGCAGCGCTGCTCCTCTGGAGCCCCGGAGTGCTCAGGGTTCCCAGCTCTCAGTTGCAGGCAATGTTGTCAGGAGAACAAACTGGTATAAAATGACCACAAATACATTTAACCTGGAAATTAATCGGAAGTTTCTAATTATCAGAATTGTAATGTTCCCACAGCATTTCCACTGGAGCAGTGCCAAATGCTTTCAAGATAGAATAGTTTATTAAACTGAACTGAAGACAAGGTTGCTATGATACTGGAAGAAGGACCTTCATGATGTGGGAAGTCTCTTTAACTTCTCTGCAAAGTGGGATACACAGGACTTCTAGGCATTTTACAGGGCAATTTGGGGAGTCCCAGAGTCAAAGTTGTTTCTTCTCTTCAAAATGGCAAAGATGATTTTACATTCCTTGGGTTTTGGGGGTTTTTTTTATGAAATTAATTTTGTTTAGTAATTTCTTCTTAGATGGAAATTAAAAAAAATTATCTGCTTTATGAATCAAAAGAAAAAATTATCAAAAGTGACAATGGTTTCATGTAGCAGAAACTCCAATATTTAACTTGCTCTAGCTGTAACCACACATTAAGAGAGGCTGTGGTATTGCTGCGCTTTCGTAAAATCATAGAATCATAGAATCATAGTATCATAGAATCATAGAATAGTTTGGGTTGGAAGGGAACTTTAAAGGCCATCTAGTCCAAGCCCCCTGTAATGAGCAGAGACATCTTCAACTCAATCAGGTTGCTCAGAGCCCCATCCAGCCTGACCTTGAATGTTTCCAGGGATGGGTCATCTACCACCTCTATGGGGAACCTGTTCCAGAGTTTCACCACCCTCATTGTAAAAAATTTATTCCTTATATCTAGTCTAAATCTACCCTCTTTCAGTTTAAAACCATTACCCCTTGTAATATCGCAACAGGCCCTGCTAAAAATTTTGTCACTATCTTTTTTATAAGCCGCCTTTAAGTATTGAAAGGCTACAATAAGGTGTCCCCGGAGCCTTCTCTTGTCCAGGCTGAAAAACTCACAAGTGTCCTGTGAAAAAAGGTTGAGAGAGCTGGGGGTCCTTATTATTCTTTACATGCCTTGCCAAGTTCAGCTCCAGCCATGCCTTGGCCTTCCTGACCCCATCCCTACACAACCAGGCAGCGTCCCTGTACTCTTCCCAGGATACCTGTCCCTGCTCCCACTGCCTCTGCATTTCCTTCTTGCCCTTTGGTTTGACCAGCAGGTCTCAACTCAGCCATGCCAGTCTCTTGCCTTCCTTTCCTGATTTATTACACTTGGGTGTCAAGAGCTCTTGTACTCTATGGAAAGCGTCCTTAAAGATCTGCCAGCTCTGTCCTGTCCCTGAGGGCAATTTCCTGGGGATCCTATTGACTAATTCCTTGAACAGCTGGAATTTTGCTTTCCTAAAATTCAAGGTCCTGACTTTACTCATTCCCTGACCGATATCCCTCAGGACTATGAACTCCACCTGTGCATGATCACTGCAGCCCAGGTTGCCTCCAATCTTGATGTCAGCAATTAGCTCACTTTTGTTGGTGACTAACAGTTAGTACTGCATCCCCTCTGGTAGGACTGCCTATTACCTGGCTTAAAAAGTTATCCTCAATGCATTCCAGGAGTCTCCTGGACTGTCTACAGCTTGCCGTGCTACTTTTGCAGCAGATGTTGAGGCGGTTGAAGTCCCCCAGCAGGACGAGAGCCTGTAAGCACAGTGCCTCCTGTAGCTGGAGTAAGGAGGCTTCATCTCCTTGATTAGGCAGCCTGTAGTAGACACCAACCACAAGGTTCCCTTTGTTGTCTTTAATTCTTACCCATAAGCTTTCAGCCTGCTTGTGGCTATTCTTCAGAGACAACTCTTCACACTCTATTTCTAGGTGTGCGTTGGGTTTGCGTGGCAAGGTTTTGGTAGCGGGGGGGCTACAGGGGTGGCTTCTGTGAGAAGCTGCTAGAAGCTTCCCCTGTGTTCCCCAAGGCCAAGCCAATCAGTGCCTCCATGATAACATATTTAAGAAGGGAAGAAAAAACAGCTAGGGAGAGCTTTTGCAGCTGGAGAGAGGAGTGAGAAGATGTAAGAAACTCTGCAGACAGCAAGGTCAGTGCAGAAGGAGGGGGAGGAGGTGCTCCAGGCACAGAGCAGAGATCCCCCTGCAGCCCGTGGTGAAGACCATGGTGAAGCAGGCTGTCCCCCTGCAGCCCATGGAGGGGGGATGAGGGGGTGTAGAGATTCCACCTGCAGCCCGTGGAGGACCCCATGCCAGAGCAGGTGAAGACACCCGAAGGAGGCTGTGGCCCGTGGGAAGCCCACGCTGGAGCAAGCTCCTGGCAGGACCTGTGGCCCCGTGGAGAGAGGAGCCCACGCTGGAGCAGGTTTGCTGGCAGGACTTGTGACCCCGTGGGGGACCCCACGGTGGAGCAGTCTGTTCCTGAAGGTCTGCACCCCGTGGGAAGGACTCACGTGGGAGAAGGTCGTGAAGGACTGTCTCCTGTGAGAGGGACCCCACGCTGGAGCAGGGGAACGATGAGAGGAGTCCTCCCCCTGAGGAGGAAGGAGCAGCAGAAACAACGTGTGATGAACTGACCGTAACCCCCACTGCCCGTCCCCCTGTGCCGCTGAGGGGGGCGGAGGTTGAAGCCGGGAGTGAAGTTGAGCCCGGGAAGATGGGAGGGGTGGGGGGAGGTGTTTTAAGAGTTGATTTTGTTTCTCATTCCTCTACTCTGTTTTGCTTGGTAATAAATTAGATGAATTCCCTCTCTAAGTTCAGTCTGTTTTGCTTGTGACGATAATTAGTGAATGATCTCTCCCTGTCCTTATCTCGGCCCACAAGCTTTTCGTTGTACTTTTTCTCCCCTGTCTAGTGAAGGAGGGGAGTGATAGAGCGGCTCTGGTGGGCACCTGGCCCTCAGCCAGGCTCAACCCACCACATGGTGTAAAGGGCAACCCTTCTGCCTCTCCTTCCTCACCTGTCCCTTCTGAACAGCTTGTAGCCATCGATAGCCTCGCTCCAGTCACCCCACCAAGTTTCAGTAATAGCAACTAAGTTGTAGCTTTCTAGCAGCACAGTGGCTTCTAACTCCTCCTGTTTGTTGGCTATGCTGTGCGCGTTGGTGTATAGGCACTTCAGCTGCGCTGTTGGCTGTGTCACCTTCTTAGAGGAACACCCCTTAGTTCCTTTGAGGTACTTCACCGGTGTTCCCCTATTTCCTCAGGAGCCCCTGGCTTATCTTTGTAAGATTTCCAGTGTGCTGCCGTGTACCCAGCACGTCTCAGAGCAACAGAATGAGAGCTCTCCCTAGCACCCCATCCCTCTAACCTTGGTGTGTCATCCCACAGCTTGTCACGGGCAAGCCTGATATTATCCACCCCCCCCTCTTCAAGTCTACTTTAAAGATCTGTCAATGAGCCCCACCAGCTCCTAAGCAAAGACCCTCTTTCCCCTTTGAGAAAGGTGAATCTCATCTGACATCAGCAAGCCTGGTGCTGTGTAGGCCATCCCATTATCAAAAAACCCCAAACCATAGCGGTGACACCAGCCACAGAGCCATGTATTCATAGACTGGTCCTGCCTGTTTCTTCCAATGTCATTGCTGAGAACTGGAAGGAGAGAGACAAAAATAACCTGTGCACCAGATTCCCTCACCAACCATCCCAAGGCCCTGAAGTCTTTTTTGATTGCCCTTGGACTACACATTGTGGTTTCATCACCACCCACATGGAAGAGCAGTAATGGGTAATAGTCTGAGGGCTGATGCTTACTCTGCATTCAGTCACTTGCTGACAAAGCAATAATTTGACTTGTTCTTATATATCTACTTGATACTTCTCTGCTCCAGTAAGTAAAATATACTACTAAATATTAAAAATGCATAAATTAAATCAGTTATTTTTGTGGCTCATAGAACTTGTGAGTCTTCCATGGTGTCTCAGAAATCCTTGAGATGAATTTGCTTGAAGTGACTGTAGTGGAGAGAACCTTTCGAAGGATGCCATTTGCAAGGGGTTGTACAGGCTTTCCTTGATTTCAGTTTCTGGGAGTACACCTCATTCAGATGAGAATGGAATTGAGGCTGGAAAAAAGGAGATTATATTGTTGAACAGATTCTATGGAAATTATGAATTCTACTGTCAATGGAAAGATATAAATAGAAATGCTTCAGTTATCTTTACTAAGATTTTTCTTAAATGGAGTTAACTGCAAATTTCAATATTCTTTCCATGTCTTTCCCATTATAGAACTTTTTGAACCCATTCCTGTCTGATTCCTGTGGTATTATCACAGCCCACATAATTTTCCTCCTTGCAAGGATCTTAAGAGGTAGCCGGTAATATTTTCACTGACACTTCTGCAGTACCATGCACCTGCTATTTCAGTCAGATTTAGTAGCAAAGGGTGCTGTTTAATGGAGTCATTACCTTCAGAAAGATTCCCGATGAGCAATAGTCTTGCACTGAATGCAGAAATGGGTTAAATACTTTTTGATATAGAGATACTGAACAAAAATTAAGGTGTTCAAACACAAATTCAGCTAAAAATTATTGTCCCTGAAAAAAACCACCAAAAGACCAGCTCAAGCCCCTAAATTTGTCTGCAATATCAGGGGCTTGGTGAAGCCTCCACCTGCCCAGCTCGCAGCCGTCTGCTGCCCCTCCGCTACCTGCTGCGACAGCATCCGCCCTGGCACCCGTCTTCCATCCCGCTGTCCTTCGCCCCGCACGCAGACACCTTCAGCGTTGGGTGCCAGGGAAGCACGGAGCCTGGGAGAAGGTCATTCAGTTTTGGGAGCCACAGCTAGCAGAAATATTTCTGCAAAACATATTTTAATTAGTAAGTATAAATAAGTGGCAGGGTGCTTGCCCAGCATAATACTTCCAAGTAAATATTTTGGGGGCAGAAAAATCAAGTATTATATGGAGATCATTTAGAAAAATGCTGATTAGCTTCAGAGTATTAGTGAAGCAGAAAATTGGCTTGGAACATGATTGTTAGCCGCTATCTTGAGAGCTTTATCCATTTATATCACTATTTTCTTTACAAATGAGCCGAGGGATTAGCTTGCACTAAGCGGACTAAGGACACATCAAATTCCATTCAAGAAGGAGCAGAGGAGTTTTTCAGTGTCTTAAAAATGGTCTTTCGTGTTAACTTGGCTGTTCCCAATGAACAGTTTCCTGGAACTGCACATACCTGCCGCTCCCCACAACTCTTTTCTCCCTAAGAAAAACTTTATCTCCGTTTTCCCAGTGAGGATTTTTACATTTAACCAGTGGGAACTGCAGAAAGGGCATGGGAAAGGCACCCCATTCCCACCATGTTTAGTTTGACAGATCTATCTACACTTTTTTCAGTCTGGTTACAGGTTTGCTCCCTTTCCCTCCACATGGCTCCAAGTACCATGTCTGTCACGTAGCGGCTGTGTACCCTGTGCATGGCAAGGTACAGCTGCCTTAGAGAGAGATGTATGGGAATCCTGTTATATCTTTAGCCTTAGAGATGATAATTTGCAATCATCACAGTAACATCCAAGCCAAGGAGCTTCGCAACATTCATTTGGCAAGCAGCCACGCTGTAGTTTGTGAAGATCACTCATCTTCTTTTAATTACTATCTTCTTGAGAACCTTTTAATAATTCTTTGTTGTTTACAGTTGAAGGCAAGAAGAACACTTGGGCACATAGTCCTCTTTGAAGTAAACAGGCCACTAATTAAGTTTGCTTTGAACCCGGAGGCACAGGTTTACAGTCCTTACAACCTGCTAGAGCACCCTCATCACAGCTGCTGCATACTCAGACCCAGAGCAAGCTGTTGCAGCATGCATGGTGTAGGATGATGCTGGTACGTAAGGAAGGGAAAGCATGACAAGAAGTCTGAGAGCCCTTTCTAGCTTCACCATTCATTTGCCATGTAAGCCTTGACCATCACTTATTTAGTTCTTTTGAAAATTGACATTAGCCATGCCTTCCCATTTTACAGGGAAGCACGAAGCCCGTGGCTTGATTCCGTGGCCTAAACACTGTCAGGTTGAAACCACTTGATCATCAGAAGCTTTCCCATGGAGACCAATGGCTCCATGGCATGGCAGATATAGCACAGGTCCTACAGGAATCCTGTGCCCTTCCAGGTGGAAGGTCAGGCAGGACACTCAGGGCATTGCAAACGATGTCTGTTTTGAGGCAATTGAGGTAACAGTGTAGTGGGCTTTATGCATGAGAGATTTTCTAATGTGAATCATGTCATCATATTTTCAGACTACCAGCAACTGCATGGAGCAGTTTCCACCAGCTGATACAGCCCTATTCAGAGATTACTTACCTGATTGCATTTTGGATGACTGTAAATACAAAGCTGTATGCATCTCTAATACTTTGCTGTCATTTTCCTCTCTGAATCTTCATTTCTGCTCAGAACCTGCTGTACTCCTCTATTCTTCATCTGTAGGGTGCATAATTTTAATTCATTTGTTGAGTAATCCACTTTTTTCCCATTGACCTAGAAGCTTGAGGAGCCAAGACATGCTTGAATATCTGCATGCATGTAAAAAAGGCTCATAAGTAATCAGAACATTATGTAGAATATGCAAGTAGCCTCTGAGAATAGCAGGGGGGAGACTTGCTGCCTTTTCACTGCAGGCTGAACCACAAACCCCAGTTCTTCACATGCCTTGGTTTTCAAGATGCAAACAAAACTACCATCTGCAAGCAGAACAGCTCTTATTATTGTATCCTCTGGGTCAAACAAGACCACAGTGCTGAGCTGTACTGGTCCAGCCAGTCATTCTGTACCACGTGTATATTACAGAATTGGCTGGGGTATGCCAGTGTTTCCCAGTGTAGACAGACCTTCTTAAGAAAGTTGGGGGACAGCATATAAGAAGGAGCAAGGAGACAGGTGGCTTACAGTGTGCTGTGACAGATGCATTTGCTGGAGTTGGTTCACATTATGACACCCGGGGCAGTAACTTCCACCTGGAAGCATTATAAAAATGAGCATATCCCTGTCAGGCTGTTGATCCTAACAAATAGGAGGAAGAGGAGCTGTATGGTTTCTGTAGGAGGGATTAGGGGAGATAAGAAGTGCTAACGCTGCATTACATTGTGTGAGATACGAACAGCTGTATTCATGGTCTAAGTATGAAAAAATGTACGAGAAGCTAAGTCAGATTAGACCACCCAGCCCAGCAACCTATCTCCAACAGAGGCCAAAAGTGAACACCTCAGGAAGGACGAAAGAACCATACATGCAGTAAGGCTTCCCCAGGATGTGGCCCTAGGCTCCAGTTACTTGTGGCTTGTGAAGCTGCTGGACCAGAGATCATGACCTTAATGAATATTGCTCATTATTTTTGAGATTACTGTCATACATCCTCTCAGTCGTTTCTCTCTCTGGCTGAAGAGTCCTTGTCTGTTCAAAAATTCTCTATGCAGAAACCTTACTAGATATTTGATCACCCCATCACCCTTCTCTGTATTTCTCCCATTTCTACAATATTAATTTTATGTGATACTAATTTTCAGCTAGAGCACCAAATCTGCATTTGGTGTGCCAGCGTAGCGTGGGTTTTTTGTGTTCTCTGTTCCTTCTCTAACCATTCCCAATGTACCCTTTACACCAAGCTGATGCATTATAAACTCAAGATTTTTCTCCTGGTGGGTAATAGCTCACAGTCCATCATTATACAAGCAAAATTAGAATTATTTTTCCATTTGCATTACTTTACATTTATCTACATTTCATGTGTCATTTTATTGCTTGGACACATAGCAGCACAAAGTGCTTTTGCAATTTTTCAGTTAACTCTTATATCTACTAGCCTAAATTTGTCATCCTAGTTATTGACCTAGATTGCCTTCCTGAGATTTGATTCACAAATATCCAAAGCAGTTTAGTCTGGATGTGGCAGGTCTGATAAAGCAGAACACAGATGGGTCCGTTCATCACTTACACTGATCCAAAGGCAAAATGAAAAGCCTCAAACTCTGAGACCTGTACCTCACCTCTGATACTCTAGTTTTGTGCTTCAACTTCAGTGTCTCATGATGTGAACAAGATTCTTGTGATCAACATGTGGCTTTTAGGCAGTAATATAAAAGAAGAAGAGGCTTGAACCAAAAGGCATGTCACGCAAGAAATCTTTTCTTACACCAAAATTGTTCCACAAAGCCCGTGTGTGATTCATCTCCAGCAGAGAATTGTTCCTTTTCCACTTTTGTCTCGATACATCACAACAAACATGTTTATTCTTGACACAGCACATCTCCTCCTATTCCCTTTCTACCTAAAAAATTGTAGTTGTTCTTTTAAAGAAAAATTGCTTTCAGTAGAATTTTTTTCTTGCAAACCTGTTTTAATCTATTGCTGTCCACAAAATAAACTACTTCAGCAGTACTCACCTGACCTCTTAGATTGAATCCTTCTGCCTATTCATGGCTGCCCCAATTCAATAGTTGTCAGTTACTCCAGATGCATCTCTCTTGCTTATTGTTGCACTGAGATCATGCACAGCCTTTTTTTTTTTTTTAACTTAATGGTTGGGAAAAGCTTTGTTTTCTCTTCTGTCAGGGCTTATATCATGCTCAGTATTTGCCCATCACTCCTCTCTTCTAGGAAATGTAATATGAATCTTCATCTCCTGTGTAGTATCTTCAGCTGGAGCACCAGGGACATCTGAGTCACAGCAGATCTGTGATAAAATTTTTAGTTTCTCTGCTATTCTTTGTGGGGTGTGTAATACTGCTGCTGATAAATGCATGCTCTGCTCTCTAGATATGAGCAGTTTGACATTTGAACAATGAAGCATGTTCCCTTGGTCATTTCCTAAACAATTTCTCTGGTGAAACTGTCAGGTCTTAGCCTCTGCTACCTCTAAGCAAACAGCAGCCTCATGCAATTTCCAGCAGGTATTATTTTCCTTCCTTTGAAATCCCTTTGCTCACCACCATCCATCCCTTTTCTCATTAGAATAGACAATTTCTATTATAATTTCTCATCCATTGTCCTTCCATGCATAATGACAATTTTATTACAAGGCCCTATTTCACCCTGTTCACTCCAGCAGCTTGTCTCATGGCTCTGAGGTTGCTGGAACAACTCCCTTCTCCTGCACGGTCAGAGCATGACCACGTGCTGTATTTCATTTGCCTGAAGCCTGGCATGTCCTGGTGATTACTCTTGATTGTGTATGGATGTAGGGTGTGCGTGGAGTCGGGAAACAAATGTCTAGGATGACTGTAACCTCTTATAACGAGCAAAAGCAATGCAGGAGATGTGTATCACCTATGCAACGCTCTCAGCACCTCTCAACGAAGTAGTGGCTGAGTCCTTTGAAAATGGTCTCGGTTTTGCACCCTCAAAGCCCTTATGCAGTGGACATGAGTGATCCTTCCCTGGAAAGAACAGAGATATTCGAGGCGTAACACATGTAAGGGCTGTGTGCGATGCAGAGGTGTGGATCATAGGGCTGGAAGGGTCCTCAAGGGAGAACGATGTCTTTCCTGCTGCCCTGAAAATGGATCAACTCCATGTAAAATCCTGGCAGCTGTTCCTAAACCCTCCAAAGGCAGAGGCGCCACTGCCTCTAGGCACACATTGCCCTGCAGCATTGCCCTTGTCTCTTGCTTGTTCTTCCAGAAACACATAGTGCTGATTATTATTCACTCTTGGTGCTTCAAGCTGCACTTGAAAATTGATGCTGGTTTTGTACAGCTGTACAGTTTTGTGCAGTTTTCCAGCTAATGCCTTGCCAGTGCCTCTCTGCAAAGTGATGGGCACTGGCTGATATGCACACTGCATTGTTTTCCTATGGTCAAGGTATTTCGGGTCACTTCATGGCGCAGAAGTACCGAAGGCAACACTCAGTGCTCTTTGTGGATGTTTTCATCATCCAGGAGTTCCTACTCTGCAAGTTTTCAGCTGTCCAGCCTGCATTGTTCAGGGACTCAGACTCAAGCAAAAGTTTTCTTTCCTCTCCTTTCATCCCAGCTTGCCAGGGGCTTTGGTGCCTTTTTAAAGTTGTTTGTGGAAACTCACAGGAGAATTGGGCGAATTCTGTGATCCTTCAAGTGATGACTATGAGTAGGCTGATGAAATGTAAGAACTCCAGACCCAAAGATTATGAAAGCATTGGTAACTGCTTATGTATTTCTTCAAGGGGCGGCAGGTTGGTATGTCTGTGCACCTCGGGCTGCATTTACACCTTTAGAAGATGCTAAACTTTGGCAAATACCTAAAAAAAAAAGAAGAAAAAAAAAAAGAGGGCGACAAGTTGTGGTGTTGTCTCCATAGGGGCAACAGCCCCACTGCTGCAGAGGTAAAAGGTGCCATGAGCTGCAGGGCCAAGGCAGAGAGCTGCACTCCTGAGCCATTTCAGGGTCCTGACTGCTTCTGTCTGGTTTTCTCTCCCCATTTCTCTTATTTATTTGGTTTAATATTGACAGGCTTTGCTAGAGCACAAGGAGAGATAATAGAATTCCCCCACTGAGGGAGAAGAATTCCTTGTGGTCCTGCCTAAAATTGCTTTGTCTGCCTAAGTGCCCATGAGAAATGTATGGAGGTGATTTACCTCCTAATACTTCATTTTGGCTTGGAGCTGTGGGCACTGATAAAACCAGGAGCCAGATATATAATGGCAGCACTTCTTCATTTTGGGATGTGCTGCTCTAATAAAAGTGCCTTTCCCACATGCAGGCAGTCAAGTTTTAACCTTTGTGATGCCACCAGTTTGCAAGGCGATTGTCCATGCCAGGTGGAAAGCAATGGCTTATTAACTGTCTAGTTTTGGGGTTCAGGGCTGGTCTAGAGTGGGTTCAAAACCCCACCAGATACCTAGCCTTGCCATCACCTCCGTGGCAGTGGTGATGGTGAGGTATCTGGTGTGCGCAGAGATGCTCAGATGGACCCAGCACTGCTTGAGAGATGGACAATGTCCTGGAAAGGGTGTCCCACCTGAGGGCCACCAACTGAGCATTTTCGTAGGCAGAGTTTCTCTGTCCTTCCTACTGCTGTTAGCTGTTTTAAATGCTGGCATACTTTATATATTGAACCAGACATGAGAATGAGTCTGCTGTCTGCTGGTTAGGTCATCCCTCTGGACAGTGACTCTCCTGTCCAGTTAATATCCAATGATTTACAGGGTGTGTGCCTCACAGCCCACCAGATCAATGAAAATTTAGATCTGCAGATGAATGAGGGAATCTACAAAATGCAGCTACATGTGGTCTTCAAAACATCTCAGCACTGTGCAGTTTCTCCCCTTGGTCTTGCTGTACAGGGCACGGGTACAGCCCAGGTGTACTGCAGCAACAGCCGGATCCTGGTCGACATTTCCCCTTGTATTGAGCTAGTCTTGCTCCAGGGACAAGGAACATTTCAGTATCTGTCATAACTGCATCCCCCTTAGTGGTTCACCCTTTGGTGAGGATGAAGGTAGATTTTCAGAAAACACTCCTCCAAGGTGTTTTTAGTGACCTATATTAACAAGCCAGATGATTTTCAGACAAAAGCTCAATGTGGACAAATTCCTTTTTATGCAGAAGATTTCAAGCGTACCTGCAACAAATTCTAACTCGAGAGGTGCCTGTGTGTCTGACCTTGGTCTGTCTGGGGCAGAGCTGGGAACTAAGCACAGGTCTTCAAAATCTGAGGCTAACCAGTAAATGTCCATTCCTCTCTTTACAGGAAAATAGCTTTGCTATTGGCTGGAGGACGACTGTCTAGCTGCATCATACTGGCAATATTTTCAACAGAAGTGGCTTTAAACTGAGTTTAAAACTACTTTTGGAAACACACCTCGAATTAAAATGCAGGCAAAACTTTAGCAGATATACAATTGTACGTATGCTTTGCAAATCCCTGGCAAGGAGCCTCGCTGGACCCCATCAGCAAGAGGACGAGCAGAAGACCTCCCATCCAACCCCTCACTCCCACCACTACACTATTCCTTCTCACGCTGCTTGACTTCATCATCTCAGGGAATCATTTTTAACTTACATTTTTAACTTACATTTTTAATGCTACTATTTCGCAGGTTCCTGGTGTATAATTAGAAGTTCTGACATCCTTGTCTTCTGGCTCCCTGGTGTCACAGACCTGCAGAGAGGAGGAGAGAGGTTTTACACCCTCTCTTGCAACAGAACCAGCGGCAGGTCCTTCGTCAGGACAATACATCCGTCAGCCTCTGTTAGCCTCCCTGTAATTACCTCCAAAGTTAACCGGTTTCCATCTCCCAGAGAGGCCAACACCTTCGTGTTTACTTCTCGCTGGAAAAATTCCTCCTGCAGCCACCTGAAAGTGTCGGCAAGGTGCCTGCAAGCCGAGAAATGTGCAAATTGACAGTAAAGTGCAAATCTCCTCTTAATATCCCTCCATCTGACATCGCGACATTTGCTAAATGAAATCCGTCTTTGGCAGGAAAGGCACTAATCTGTGCAGCATTGCCGAAGCAAAGGGCAATTAATTTAGATGAGTTTTCAAACAAAGTCTCAGCACAAGGATTGTATTTTTTAAATTTGTGTCTTTCATTTTTCTCCCCGCAGAAGGAATTATTGCAATTGCATGCAGCTGTGAATAAAATGAAAAATAATTGGGGAGTAGGAGGAAGTTTCACACAACAAACCAAGGCAAATTTTTAAGCAGAGCTGAACTCCAGGCGCTGCACAACCCTGGTTCAGAGCCCTTGTTTTCTCTTCTGTTTTCTTCTCTTCTTTCTGGAAATGGAATTAGTCCAAGTAGCAGAGCAGGTAGAGGACGATACTGTTACTCAGGCTTACATTTATTTTCCATCTGACACCTATTGCAGGAGATGATTGTAAACAATGATTATAGCTTTCAGTCATCCATAAGACTTGCACAAAAGGATTTAAGTCTTTTTTTTTTTTTAGCATCTGTAGAAAAAAATATTTACAGCAGTTGCTACAGCCCAACTGAGCTCCCACCAGAGTTTAATGAAAATTTTACCATTGACTTCAAGGCAGCAGAGCCAAACCAGGAACAGGAGCTTTGAGTCCGATGCATACCAATGAAAAAAGTTCCACTGACTTTGGAGTGGATTAGACTGTAGATTTTTATATTGTGGGTGTTAACAATGTCTACTCACATGATAATTTCTTTTTGTTGTACTTAATAATTGATTTTGTTATTGGGTTTTGGTGGTTTTAAACCCAAGATGGCATTTTTCTCCGTCATTCCACTTGGTACGATGCTATCTGAGACAGTGATGTTTGGAGAGACTATAGTGACTGAAAAACAGGTAATATAAGGGAGAAAGTGAAGGTTGGGTTTGGAATTTAAGGTTTAGGGATGCTCCCTGTGTCCTTTGCATAGGAACAGGTCTCGGTTTGATGATGAGCGCTCTCTGTGCCGGATGCCTTGCAGGACCAGCAGAGCCACAGGGTTACAAAGTTTGTTCCTATTTTGCCCTTGGAATCCTAATGACTGTGGAAATGAGCAAGGCTCAGATAAAACAAAAGTTGGCTTTCTTCAACACAGTTTTCTGAGCCTAGAGCGTTAATAACCCTTTTTGGCTATAAATCTGAGCTGCCCTGAGATTTCAGCCATGCTGAGGATCTACGTGGAAAGACCTGTCATGCCATATTACATGTCCTCTGAAGAAGATTCCTTTATTTTATTTGCATTAATGAAAGCTTTGCACATATTTCTTATAAGGATTGGGGTTTAGATTGACTTTCCATTGTGCTACGGAACCCTTATTTTCTGCATTTATCTGTAACTGTGTTGGGTTTGCATGGCACGGTGCCTCTGTGATAACATATTTAAGAAAGAGAAAAACAGCTAGAGAGAGCTTTTGCAGCTGGAGAGAGGAGTGAGAAGATGTAAGAAACTCTGCAGACACCAAGGTCAGTGCAGAAGGAGGGGCAGGAGGTGCTCCAGGCGCCGGAGCAGAGATCCCCCTGCAGCCCGTGGTGAAGACCATGGTGAAGCAGGCTGTCCCCCTGCAGCCCATGGAGGGGGGATGAGGGGGTGTAGAGATTCCACCTGCAGCCTGTGGAGGACCCCACGCTGGAGCAGGTGGAGACACCTGAAGGAGGCTGTGGCCCCGTGGGAAGCCCACGCTGGAGCAAGCTCCTGGCAGGACCTGTGGCCTCGTGGAGAGAGGAGCCCATGCCAGAGCAGGTTTGCTGGCAGGACTTGTGACCCTGTGGGGGACCCACACTGGAGCAGTTTGCTCCTGAAGGTCTGCACCCCATGGAAGAGGCCCACGCTGGAGCAGTTTGTGAAGGACTGTAGCCTGTGGGAAGGACTCACGTTGGAGAAGTTCGTGAAGGACTGTCTCCCGTGGGAGTGACTCCATCCTGGAGCGGGGGAACGATGAGAGGAGTCCTCCCCCTGAGGATGAAGAAGCAGCAGAAACACCGCGTGATGAACTGACCGTAACCCCCATTCCCCGTCCCCCTGTGCCGCTGGGGGGGGCGGAGGTTGAAGCCGGGAGTGAAGTTGAGCCCGGGAAGATGGGAGGGGTGGGGGGAGGTGTTTTAAGATTTGGTTTTATTTCTCATCCCTCTACTCTGTTTTGCTTGGTAATAAATTAGATGAATTCCCTCTCTAAGTTCAGTCTGTTTTGCTTGTGATGATAATTAGAGAATGATCTCTCCCTGTCCTTATCTTGACCCACAAGCTTTTCGTTGTACTTTTTCTCCCCTGTCTAATGAAAGAGGGGAGTGATAGAGCAGCTCTGGTGGGCACCTGGCCCTCAGACAGGGTCAACCCACCACAAACAGGTTGGTCAGTGAGAGGATGGAGGTGTCAGACCACATTCGTGTGCCCAAGGGAGAGGGAGGTAAATACAGTTATGTTGTTGCTGGATACTTGCTCTGGGGGTAATTTATGGGCACATTGGTAATATATTTCCTGACACCATCAGGAATGTCAGTGCGTTAGATAGTCATTTCTCTGTTCAACTAACACAATCTAAATAGCTGTGAGTTATTTAGCGGTGATTCATTACCAATCGCCTCACTTTTCCAAGGCTGGCTTATACTTCTCCACCTGCAATCCTTCTCCTTTCCCCTGTCTTCTAGAAATATCCTTAATAAAGTAATCCTTTTGGGAGCTGTGATCAGTAAAAGATCTTTGCAGAAGAGAACTGGTTCTATGAGCACAGCAGCAGCAGCCTGGCTTTATAACTTGAAATAACTCCTTTTCTATTTCTATTTATTCCTGGTAAACAACAGTCAAACTTTCAAGGGCTTTTAGAGATAATTACTATTATTACCAGAAAACACATCTGTCCCACTGAAGGATTGATTAGTGCTTAGTTAGGTTCCTGGGAATGCTCACTTCATATTTTTAGAGGAAAGCCATGCCTCAGGAGTCTGTTTGAGTTCTCCAAAAAGAGTGAAGGAGTGTAGGGCAAGATGGATAATAGATGATACCTGGATTTCAGGAAGCTTTTAGCAGGACTTTTGCCCTAAGGTTTTTAAGAAATGTACACTAGCCAAAAGGGAAAGTCCTCTGGACAGGGCTATTGGAAGAACCTGGATGTATCTGGTGCCACCTCAATGTCACCAGTGCAGTAGGTCTTGATTTTACATGCAAGCCCAGCAAAAGTGGGTGTTACACTGTGTGTAAGGGTTCTGGCAACCTGCACAACCTTGTACCTTGGTGTAATGATGGGTGGGACATGCTGTCCTTGCGTGTAATAACTGTCTTAGCAGTGAGAAAGAAATGATAGGAAGAAATGCTGAATTTTCACAGTAGGGGACACTACTTGTGTGATCTTGTGCTAGGGATCTGTGCTGGGCATCGTGCTGTTCCAAATAGCATAAATGACTGGGAAAAAGGGAACAGAGGGTGGAGTGACAGTGATGGCTGATGCCAAACCACTGGCATTGCAGAGCATGTCTCACCATGTCCTGAGTACCCATGCAGGGAAACAGCCAGTGGAATTCAGCATCACTAAACAGATAGTAGTGGACATGGGGGAAAATGGCCTAAAAATATGCACAGAGATGGGTAAATAACATTGTTAAATAAAGCAGAGGAGTTGTCGAGTAGGGAGGAGGGAGCCCAACCTTGTCCCCACACCTCCTGGGAGTGGTTCCTGGTGCACCCTGGTCCCAGCCCAAGGTGAGTGGAAAATTGCACACTTAGACCCTGTTTTATTTGCTAGCACAGACCAAGGTTTGGATGGGCTTTCATCTCCTTCAGATCTAGACTCAGCCTGAGATTGTTTCCCCCCAAAGCATAGGATGATATTTTAGCCTTTCATGTGTTCTTACCAGTCAAAATTCAGTCCCACCCTGAGTAACTCAGTAGTGGGAGAGTCTAACTATGATTTTCAAAAAAACTGGGTAATTTTGGAGACCGGATCCCATCCTATCTACTGTGTTTTTAGCCTCGCAGCGTGAATAATCTTCATATATAAGTGAAAAGAGTCAATATTCTTTACACTGCTACTCAGCAAACCCAAAGGCTCTGGATTTCAGAATGAGTCCTTTGTGGCTGGCATGTCTTTGCTCATAATCAAGGTGCCAAAAAATTCTGTATTATCTTGAAGTTTTGCCTTCCATTTGTGTGATTCCATTGATTTCAAGACTGTTAAGGTAAGGGAGGAAAAAATCCATCAAACTAGTTCTTGAACAAATGCACAGAATATTCCTAGGCAGAAGCCAGCTCAACAAAGCTGTGCCTGCAGTGCTATCAATACTGATGATACTTCTTTTAAAAGTGGATTTTTCTTCTGTTAAAATAACATGGTATAACACTAAGTACACAAAGGAAGTTAAAAACACTGATAAGCTCAAGATTTTGCTGTGTGCCTTTGGGAACAGGGCACTGAGAGGACCCTTACCTTTATTTCAGTGCAATTTGGAGGTATAACCTCTAAGAGATGGTACACAAATGATGGTACATTTACTCAACATGTATCACATAGTTTAAAAATCAGGGTCCTTTTCAGACAGAAAGGCCAAAGAAATGTTAATCAAACGGACATTTAATTTGCTTTTTAGTCTTTGACAAAGAGCCAAAGGAACAGGAGGGACCAGAAGTCAGGAGACATCCTGAATTTGGGGATGGATTTTGTTTTCCTGTTTCCACCTGGCTTGTTCCCTTACCATCTTAATTCCAAAGCTAGAAAAATGCTACAGAGGCAAAGACTTGAACATATGTGCATGGTTATAAAGCAGGTTGTGTTATTACCTTTTTGCATGGGTATTCCAGGCAGTGAATTAACTCACAGGAATGCTCATGAGTGTGGAGTATTTCAAAATAAACAGGGAAGTATTTGTAAATAGTTGGCTTAAATGAATATGTGTAAGAATTTCCATGGGAAACCTAATTTCTACTTGGCCATGACAAGACTGGCTTCACTGCTACTCAAGGATTAGGGTGAGGAGGATGGTTTTCCACCTGCACATGCGTCAGGGCAGGAGGGGCAGTGGATGGGGACTGGCTATAGGCCTGAGCTCTGCAGGCAGTGACCCACGAATCCGGTCTCTGGAGACATGGCAAGAAGGCTTTATGAGTGCTTTACAGGTTATCCCCTCAATGAACAACATATTTGGGTTTAGAAGCCCAGGATGGCTTTATATAGTATAACCAACACCCCGAAAAACCTTGCTCCAAAGGATGGAGCTGTCACAGGGCTTCTTCACCCTCCAGACAATGGGGAACCTGGTACTCTGTTATCCTCATCCCTCTGCTCTGCTCCTTATGGCATCGCATTGACCTTGGTTTGGGTGAAACCTCAGCCCTGCTTCTGTCGGGGATGAGACTGTCAGTGACCAGCCAGAAGTGCTCCCTGCCGACAGCACTGCAGCTATCGAGCACTGGAAACAAGCTGTCAGCGGCTGAGAAATAACGTCATATCAGTGTGACGCTGTTTGTGCCACACTCCAATCTGCATACAAAACAGGAGAGATTCTTCAAATAAATGATTTATTTAATGAATTATTCATCCAGCTTTAATCTACTCGATCAATCAGAAATTTGCCAGCACCACGGGACACAAATGGACTAATGTTTTTTCAGACATCTGTACAGACAGTAACTCCTGGTCAGTGGCTAGCACAAGTACGTAGTGTTTCGGGCTGTGAGCTGTGTTCCTGCATGTAGCTGAACCAATGTCTTACTACAGCACATTTCAGCTATCCTACATTGAGAATAAACCTACTTTCTTCTTCCCTATTTATTTATCTACCCTGTTATATCCCTATAAAATGTCAGCACGTGATGACAGCTATACATGGGCCCATTTGTAACATTAGCTTGAGCCCTGAGGATGTGCAAGCACTTGAGTTGTTTTGCACCACCCACCTGAGAAGGCAGGTGAGAGACGGGGTCCATGGTTCCCTCCTTGCTGTGAGGCTCCAAATCATTCCTCGTGCTCAGCCTCTGCATTCAGGATTACCCTGAGATCGTGTTTTGCAGGAACTCTGTATTCTCCCCACCACAGTAACCATGCACCATCTCATCATTTATAGTGCTATTTACATCCCACCATGAACTTTCTGGAAGTTCCTGGAGACCGGAAAGGTTCATGGCCATCCTGGTTGGAAATGTTTTCTCCTTTTCATTAGAGACTGAATAAGCCATTTCATTTACTTCTTTTCGTGTGGCACTTTCAATGTGATAAATTACCTTGGCCACGCATAACTGAGAAAACTATCCCTCCTGCTGCTTAACGCTGAAGCCGCGTCTGCTCCCAACACCCACCTTAGGCCGGGCTTGTGGAGTATTATACCTGCACAGTGCATTTACTACGAACACAATGATTCAACAGGGCTCCATTTTATGCAGGCATAGGAAAATCTTCCTTCACCAGGGAAAGAAGCCGCATCGCTCGGAGTGCAGTTTTGCCAGGATGATGCTTTCACCACCACATTTCCCTGGCAGAGTGCTGTTGGTGGGGCCGTAGAGAGGTGCGACCATGGGCTGACACAGCTGCCAGCAGGGACTGCTATGAAGATGTAGCCAGGTTTTATTTTTGGTCTTACACCTGGAAACTTCAGTGCAGTTCCAGCAGCTCAGGTCTGCTCGTGCTCACTGCTTACTTACAAGAGAGCAACCTCATCTTAACACATGAGCCGGTCCCTAAATGAGGGATGCCTGCAGTACCCAGCAGCTGTTGCTTGCTCACCCTTCTCTCCACAAAGCCAAGAGGCATGCTATAATCTTGCTCTTTACCTGGGGATTAGTCTATTGCAGCTATTTAGAACTCAGCTCCAGCTGGAGATCTTCACAGATGCTCATAATGGGCCCAGACTCCACAAGCCTTGCTCATTTTTTAGTGAATTAAGGTTCATGGGAAGATAACGGGCTCTCCTGAGTGCTGCCGTGGGCTGGGTGTTCATTGAGAAGCTCATTAAGTAATGTCAGCTGAGGACAGACTGGCTGGGTCACTTGCAACCTCAAACCTCCAAATGACTCATACTCCCCTGCAGACCAAGGGGCATTTATTGGCTTGTTTTTGATGGTGAAAGTCCTGGGTCTTATTATCTAGGGAATATTTTACCAGCTCCAAATTGCACAAGGACAAACCAAAAAGAAAAGCAGCCAGGAGGAAGGAATGCTCAGACAAGGTGGCCACAGCATGGAGATGTGTGTATCTGCCTTTACGATTGTCAGCAAACCCAGTTACGGATTGACTGGCAGCGAACCAGGGTAAAGCAGTTTAGCTGAGGTTAGATGGAGAAGGTTAATGAAGTGTTTGGTGTTAGATGTTAATTCTGGTGTTGGTTGAGCAGAGCAGGGTGCAGTTGGCTCCTGGCTACGGGTGCATATCTGCCTTCCCTTCATCTGCAGAAACTACCATGGTGCTTGCCAGGTTGGGCTTGGAGGTGCCTGGAGGACACCCGGGAGGCAGACACGGGGCCAGGCAGACTCAGCAGCGGTGCAGGGACAGGGCCACCACAGCAACGGGGTTGGAGTGCTGTGAGCTGAGTTTGTGGCTTTGAGGGAAACACAGAGCTCCAGAGCCTTGTTTGGGGCTCATCTTCTGATCGCTGCAAAAACCACAAGGAACATAAGATGCAGCCACGCTGCAAACAGGTCCTCTGCAGCTTGGAAGAGGTTTTCCAGTTCCCTTGATGCTAGAAGCACCACTGTCTGGTGGCTGAACAGCCTTTGCCACCCCCGTAAGGAAATTCTTCTGTCTAAACCTGGAAAAAAATTGTATTTCAGTTGGAACTTGTAGCTTCATTTATAATTGCACTGAAGCAAAATCTTTGCTATAAATCCCAAAAGAGCCTTGTTTGTTTATAACAGATGGAGCTAGATTCTCTGCTCTCTTTCACTAGTACAAATCAATAGTTACTATATTAAAGTCAGTGAATTCACACGGTACAAAATCAATGCAAGGCAGAAAGCAAACAAATCCGTGTATTAAAGTAACAGGTAGTATTTTGCGTCTCCTCATATTGTAGGTACTATTCAATATCAAAGGTATTTTTCCCCTGCTGCTAAGTCCACTCAAGTATTCATTATTTGCTTCTCATAGCCAAAAAATATATTATTTTTTTAGATTTTCAAATGCAGCAGTTCAGGGTACTTCTGCAAACCAGAATTTAAGATCTTGCAAGTGATCTTGAATTTCCTATTTTTTTGTTGCTTAGCAGGCCAAAAAATTGCCAAAACAAGATGTGATGCTCCACAGTAAATATAGAAAAGAACAATTCTTTGGTACGTGATGTGCTCGCAGCAACATGAACAAAGCCACTGCCTCTCTTTACAGCTCACAAACATTCCTAAAAGAAATCAACTTTTATGTGAACAGTTTTCCCTGTCTGGAAAATAGGAAGAAAAGGGATGCAACAAAAGAAGCGCAGCAGTGAAGACAGTGGGGAAAATACATATTGCATCTGGCGCATGTTTTGTTTAGAGTCACGCAGAGATGACCTGTAACTTTGGGACCTGATTCATTTTCTCCTGCAGTCAATTGGGATTTAACCACTGCTGGTAACAGGATAATTGAGTTGCTCAGCACTGCTGATACACTCAGAGCATCCTCCTTGCATCTGCTTTGCTGTCTCTGGCCATGGCAAATGCTGCTGTGCTCTGCCCTCCCCTGGTCTGGCCCATGGGTCTGGTCACCTTTGCCCATCTGCATGTCCCTCTGCTGCCTTCTCATCTGCATCGAGCTGGAGACTCCATTTTCCTTCACTTTATCAGCCCTTCTCTCTCATGTCTGCCCCTTCTTATCCCTGCTGGCCACTGGCCACTGGCCAAGGCTGAGCCCATCAGTGACAGTGGTAGCACCTCTGGGGTAACAGAGTTAAGAAAGAGCAAAAACTGCTGCACAACATCAGCTGGGAGAGGAGTGAGAAGATGTAAGAAACTCTGCAGACACCAAGGTCAGTGCAGAAGGAGGGGCAGGAGGTGCTCCAGGCACAGAGCAGAGATCCCCCTGCAGCCCGTGGTGAAGACCATGGTGAAGCAGGCTGTCCCCCTGCAGCCCATGGAGGAAGGATGAGGGGGTGTAGAGATTCCACCTGCAGCCCGTGGAGGACCCCATGCCAGAGCAGGTGGAGGCACCCGAAGGAGGCTGTGACCCCATGGGAAGCCCACGCTGGAGCAAGCTCCTGGCAGGACCTGTGGATCCGTGGAGAGAGAAGCCCACACCAGAGCAGGTTTGCTGGCAGAACTTGTGACCCCATGGGGGACCCACGCTGGAGCAGTTTGCTCCTGAAGGTCTGCACTCCATGGAAGGGACCCATGCTGGAGCAGTTGGTGAAGGACTGTAACCTGTGGGAAGGACTCACATTGGAGAAGTTCATGGAGGACTGTCTCCTGTGGGAGGGACCCCAGGCTGGAGCAGGGGCAGGGTGTGAGGAGTCCTCCCCCTGAGGAGGAAGGAGCAGCAGAGACAAGATGTGATGAACTGACCACAACCCCCATTCCCCGTCCCCCTGTGCTGCTGGGGGGGGGAGGGGGGAGAGAAATGGGGAGTGAAATTGAGTCTGGGAAGAAGGGAGGGGTGGGGGAAAGGGGGTTTTAGATTTGGTTTTATTCCTCATTATCCTACTCTGATTTGATTGGCAATAAATTAAATTTCCCCAAGCTGAGTCTGTTTTGCCTGTGACAGTAATTGGTGAGTGATCTCCCTGTCCTTATCTTGACCCAGGAGCTTTTAGTTATATTTTCTCTCCCCTGCGCAGCTGAGGAGGGCAGTGATGGAGCAGCTTTGGGGGGCACCTGCTGTCCAGCCACAGTCCTTTTTGTTCAGTTCATTTTTTTCCTCAGAAGTGTCATTGCAATTTCTGCTTCTGACATGAAAGAGAAGCAAAAGCAAACAGTTCATCCTGTAACACCTTGTGGCCCTGTGGTCTCTCTAACATACATCTGATGTTGCAGACTGAAAGATTTGGATGTTGGGGGAAGTTTGTACCAGCGTGAGGTCATTAGACAAATATTTGGACAACAAACATGTGGATCCGAAGTGGAATAGAGCTGAGCCTCTCAACCGTCAGGATCTATTTTCTTTTCAGTGAAGTGGTGTTTTGGTCATAGTCTGTGAAAGATCGAAATCTTCTGATGCAGCAGAACAGAGTTGCTCCAGGGACCCGCTGCCAGGCACTTCAAAAGATCCTGCAAATAAATCGAGAAGAGGAATTACAGACAAGATATAAAGAAAAGGATAATGCTGGCTTCTGCCTAGTCTTTCTGAAGAGCTACCAGTACACACCAAGGCCAAGCACCTTGGTCTTTGTTAATCTGTTTAAAAGGGTTAGCAGCAGGCAGGAGTCTTGTATCAGGGTCTGGTTTCGGTGCCTCTAACAGGGACATTTGCAAGGTGCAGGTAGGTGCTCAGAGGACTTGGGAAGATGAAGCACGGATGCTGCTCTGCACAGAAGTCTCTTCTCTTTAGAGAAGATGCAGGGCAATTCATCTAGCTCTTGCACATCTGCCACGCTTACCTCTCAAATGTATTGCATGTCTTTCATCTTTGTATTTTTAATAAAGAACAAATGAAAAAAAAAAAACCCAAACAACCAACGAACCCTTTTAGTCTCCATCATTTTTATCTCCATTAGATGTGTTACCTGATTACTTAATTCACATTCTCTTTGATTCCTTTACAGTTATTTTCCCTGTATTAGTCTAAAATCATTCAATGACAAGCCAGAAGGCGAGCCCTAATCTCCTGTTAAAGTCCAGGCAGCTTTAGCCCTCTGTAGTGCATATGAGATGTACTGAAACGGCCTTTCCATCTCCGGGTTTGCGTAAGGAGCAGGCTCCTGCTCGCTCAGGTGGTGATTTTCCACCAGTGTGACTGTCTCCAGCGCTTCCACTCCCAGTTTTCCCTCAGCTGCTCACGGCTTTAGCAGCAGCTCACCATGGTCCGTGCAGAAGCCAGAGTGATTGTACGGTCCATGCTGAAGTCCAGCGTACCCCCGGCTCAGGCAGTGCAAAGCTGCCCAAGGGATTCACTGTACAGGGGGCAGAACAGACACTCTTCAACAGCTTTTTGCTTAAGCTATTAGAAATCGCAATTTAAAGTCTCATTCTCATCTGCAGGACAATCCCTCCATCCTGTTCCAGCCCCAGGCATGTCCATGGGCTTTCTCTCTCTTCCAGAGCACTTTCACGCCACTTGAGTAGCACATGGGGGAGGGACTAGTGTAAAGGCAATCTCTAGCCCTGAAATTCATGGTTGGGCATCATTTGTGTGAGCCATTGGTAGCTGAGCACACTTATTGCACATCCGTCAGGTGAAATTCAAAGCCATGAACCTCATGTTTTTGAGTTTGCTTCTTATTCTACAAGCAAAAAAAGGTGCAAGGTGGTAGAAGAACTCATTTGACCACAAAAGTTATTTCCCAGATGGTAAAAAATACACAATAAACCATGCCTGCCTGCTTTTTACAAATTCATCAGACTCACAACTGTTTCCCTTAGCCCTCTCACCGTGCTTCTTTTTTATTAATTATTTCTCCAGAATCACTTCTCCATTTGCTTGTCTGTCCTCCCACCCACCTTTACCCCCTGGCCTGTGTGTGATGAATTTCCTTTCATCTTTTTCTTCTTAGATTGAGCCTAATAAGACGTGGGACAGAGAAGATGTTCATTGCTTCCCAGTAGTAAGCTCTTCTTCCTCTCACTCCTTGAGCTGTCTGTACTAGTGTGCTGTAGCTAACAAACCCCCTCAGTTTGCAATTGATACACATCCAGAATTTCCTTGAGGATATTTAATGATACACAGAAGCATTCATTGAGAACATCACATTAACTCTGCTGTAATTATTTTCTCACAATTATGCACTTTTTTTTTTTTTTAAAGGCAGATAATCACTGAAAGTAAATGCATTTCTGAGAAGGCTCGAATGTTCCAAAGTAAAGACTGAAAGTACCATATCCTGAGCATTTCTGCTTCTGCAATCTCTTTGTTCATTTCAGTTCTTATTTAGAAATTATTTCTAATTTCGAAATGCAGTAGTGAGTGAAAGTTTGGTTCCCATCTGTTCTTGCCTTCATGGTTTCTGCTTTATGAGATGATTTCCAGAAGTGCATTAGTTATACATTCTTGCAGAGCAAGTGTGGGTATTGTCTGCAAAAGCACTTACTGTAGCAGCCACTGAACATTAATAAACATGACACCTCTCCTGTTTTCTTTATGCAGTGAGGTTTCTGCATTAAGTCATCCACCAAATAGGATCACTGTTTCACAGGTACTGCTATGCAATAATTATCAGGCAAAAGCATCAGTTAATGAATGAACCAGTCTTTGGAACAACTGATAAAAATTGTAATGCAAATCCCAACCCTGCATCCAGAGTCAGTTGGGTACCATCAGGCATACTTATTTATGGCACCCGTTAGATGCCAGTACAAATTTAGCAACAAGAGCTGGATTTCTCAGCAAAGACTTTGTACCCCTCCACATTTGGAGCAGCATGCAGGCTGGGATTAACAGAATGATGTGCTGATGACTGAGACTTTTTTCTTTTCCTTTTCTTCTCTTTTCTTTAGGACCGATGTCATGGGAAGAGATCTAGTAGCATCTGCTGAATGCAGAAGGGGACCAATGGATTTACTCTGTGATAAGATTTCTCATCTCTTCCAGTTTAGAGCTATAAAGCCTTTTCACAGCCTTTTTCTTGTGCAGAGCTAATAGGTGGATACACATAATGACAGACCTGGATCTGTCATGCATGCAGTTTTGTTTGCCATTTTAGAAGTAGCAGCAGTAACTTCACCCTCCAGACCTGCGGCTCCTCCCAGATGGGGCTGGTAAGAGGAAGAAGAAGCATGCTAGACTGAGAAGCAGTTCTCAGAAGAAGAGCTTTTCAAAACAAGTTTCACCGTCCATAGCTGCATTTCTGAACTCAAGACATCGCTGGGAGCAGGAAGGAGTGGTGCTGTGCATTTGGGACAAGGTGCAGGTGAACTCCAGGAAAAACAAGGCAGCTTTCACACGCAGATCTGTGCAGAGCTGACCTGGAGCTGAAGGGGCTGCACCTCCAGAGGAAAACTCTGGTCAGCGTACGTGTGCTACTGCTGTCTGGAAACTCATGGTCCTGAGCAGGGCTCTGTGACGGACGCATGATCTGCTCTTCAAACACACCACCAGTGGCCAACACCACAGTTGGCCAACCTTGGTGAGGCAGTCAGGTGGCCGATAGCTTTGGTTTTGCACTCAGTTGCTGTGGTATAGTTGATGGCACCATACTTTTAATATTAAATCACACATTACGGTCTGGAGTTCACTCATAACAACTCTAGGGTCTCTCGCCTGTTTTTCCAAATTAAGAAAGTGAGACTTCTTAGTCTGGAAGGCTTTTTTTTGGGCATCTTCTGTTACTATGACAGTCTTACCAGGTGTTTGGGTCATGGAGAGGAAGTGACTAAATGCTGTGCAGCAGGCTGAAGGGTCAGAGCAGATGGTACCCTCAGGACACTGATGGTCACCGTCTGTAAGGCTTGATGCTGTTGAGCAAAGCTCTTCTCTGGTTTCAGCTGTATTGATTTCTGCACAACATCTGCACAAAACATCTCCCTCTGTGTGCAACCAAGTGCACACAAGCTCAGAGATTTGTGGGAAATGGAGAGATGCACATGTAAATGACAGTCTTCAACAAGGCTTCACCTTGGGCACTTTGGAGACTATAAATATTTTTATGGTTTATTTAGGTTGTTTTTTTTCCCTAGGCACGTAGCACATGCCCACACAGAACAGAGCCATGGTTCAGTGAATGGCATGGGGTGCTTTTTGTGAGGTGTAGCTCTCATGCTATTTCCACTTGCATTTTATGTGTTGGTAGAACAGCAGGTGTTGATTAACAGGAGAATTAAGTACTAACGTCTTCCAGGCTTGTGTGGCTTTTTGACCTTCAATGCACAGCCTTTCTCATTGCTCAGCCTGTCCTGGCCTGCGTGGGCCAGCCTGCCTCTGAGCCTGAGGTTTGAGGAGTGCAGGCAGCGAAGTCAGGGTCTGTCAATGCACAGGAGGAGTGCTTCAATGCAAATGTAAGACTTCTATTTTTATTTTTCCTAAAATGTGAATAAAGATTTAAATAGCAAGAGGCATTTCATTTTGCAAAATTTGAAACTTATGTTGTTCTCTCTGCAGGAAGCCTCAGGGACATTGTGACCCACCATTCCTCTTGGTGCCTGCACAGAAATCTCAGGAGCTGGGATGGACCAGCCTTAGCTCCCTACGAGCTCCCACAGGGAGGGTTTTTCCATGCTAGGTGGAGGGAGCAGCAGCAGAAAGGTTTAGTGGTAAAAGCAGGACTCTCAGCTGAGTGAGTCCCGCGGTCAGGGGATGTGGGATGCGTGAACCTTGCACTTACTGTCCATGTTGCTGGCCAAAAGAGAGGAGGATGTGGACTGCCGTTTTGATGGACTGTCCTCTCTACCAATAACACGAATCTGTGACCACCACCAGCTGCCTGGGTGTTTCCATTGCTTCATCACGGTCTGCTTGCCCCCAGCAAGGCTGTGCTATGCCTTCCTTCCACCCAAGGTTTCCCCACCAGCTCTCCACTGACTGCAGGGTTGCTCCTCCCAGGTACTTCCCATTACAGAAGAATTACTCTCTTCTTCTCAGACACTTCCATTAAGCCACTGAGTATCTTCCTTCTACCTGCCCCCTCTTTTCCTCTTTAGCTCAAGGTGAACAAGGTATTGGTGTCCTAGTGAAATGAAAATTAAATTTCTATGGCCTGAACAGTAAAAGTAGTCATCATTCATTTGTTGGTGTCTACAGCAGGAAACTGAAATGCTGCTTTTTCACCCCATACTTTTGGCATTTAATTCCCACTTCTTCGCAGTCTTGGGAACTTTTGGACCTGGTGAGTCCTATTCTGTGGGGGTTTTTTGAACTTATGTGGTTTTGAGCTGTAACCCAGTGAACTTCTTCAGCTCTGAGAGTAGTCTGAGGGGCTCACTGTCCATAGCATTGGCTTTGCAGGGTTGTCTATGTGATGCATGCAGTTAGGGTACTGATTAAGAGCATCCCTGGGACATTGCGGTCATAAACATGGTTTGGCTTCCACAGTTTATAGAGAGGGAGGCTGACCTGGTTATTCTGAATTTCCCAGTAGCTGATGTTGCTGAGAGTTGGGTCTCTACCTGTGAATGCAAGAACTACAGTTCCTGATGAGTTTCAGTGAGTGCTTGCATTTGCTCTTCCACAGGTTGTCTGGATGCTGGAGACGTGTGCCTTGTTTCTGCAAGGAGTTATCTCCATATAGACAGCTTATTATTGCAATATGTTTTTCAGTTTGCTAAAACATATCAGAACGGATTTTAGTGGTTACAAAAAAAATCCACCCTGATGAAATTTGTACTAATGGCTGCATATATTTCAGCTGAATGAGTTTCCTGCACAACTGAACACGCTGTGTACTTTCCGACAGAGCTACAAAATGCTTGGCTCTCAGTCAGCACATTTCGATGCAGTGTTAGTTATTTGTGTGAGGAGATCACGGCCAGTGTCCAGATCTGCCATTTTTTCTGCAAATCCCATAGCATTCAGTGTTTCTAAAGCACCAGATCATGGCTTAGTGGAAGTGTATGAACAACTTCTCCTCTGTTCCTCCTGGAAAAACTTCACCTTAGTAGAGGTGAAGGAAAGCTTCATAGGCCAAAATACAGGCTAAAATTCAAAAAGGAGAAACCACCTACAGCCAAAACTGATAAAAATTGGTTGGTGTATACATGTTGCAGTTCTGTAAACTGCAGTGCCTGTGTGTAGCACTACACTGCGCTAAGTGGTCCATCATGAACCATATGTTGAATATAAAGATGGTCCTTTATTCAAAACATTTATGTACTGTTTTTTACTTTAAAACTAATTTTAAGTCAGTGCTATGATTTTGGGCTACTTGAGGTAGTTATGAATGGTGATGCTTGTACCTGCAGTGGAACTAGGCTGCTGCTGACACCTCAAAGTCCTGAGCTTGATATTCCACGATCTCATGCTGAGGTCTGCTGTGACAAAAGCTCAGAGACCAGGTAGTGAACAGCTTCAAACACATATTAGGTGTGTTAGCTCATTAGATGCACAAGGGTTTGAAGGAAAAATCATTTAAAGTTGAACAAAAACACTGAAAAATGTCTATAGAGAGAGGAGAAATAACAACTCCATTAATTTCTTGAGGTTTTTGTAATGAAGTTGAAGTAAAATTTAGAAATGTCATTTAGAACTGCAAAATAGAAATGTGACATTTTGCACACTGCAAAACAAAGCATTTTGACTCATTCCTTTAAAAAATGTAGCTTTGTGGAGGCTTTCCCTACCAATTCACTCTCCAGCTTCATTCACAAATCATTGCTGCCCCCCAACCCTGGCACCATTTGGAACCAGGACGTTGTGGCCGGTCCTGGTGTTGTGGGATGCGGTGCTGAGTAATAGTTCTGCACATACAGGCAAGGACCCTTGGTGTGGCCATGTGAAACAGAAAACCTACAATTACCTGGCCTTCCCCCTCATCCCATCACGTACAAAAGCCACCTCACCTGGGAGTCAGCAGGAAAGGACTTGTCCAGGTGCCTGCTGCAGTGGCAATGGCAGCTCTGATGAGCAACCAGCAGCCTTCTCTGGTACACACAGGCTTTCAAAAGAAATATTTATGGGTTTAGGGTTCATTTGGGGTTGCATAGTATAAAATACCAGTCAAATCCTCCAGGTCTTTCCTCCAGAAATTTCTTTTCTCTGTTGGCTGCCCAGACCCCATTTTCCTCATCAACGCAATGTGTGGGTGGAGCTGCTTTTCCAACCTAAAAGAGAGAAAGAAAACCCTTTAAAACCAGCCCGCACATACAAAACACATCCTGGGCACAGCCAGTGTGAGCAGAGGTTGCATGGTGCTGCCACTACGCTGCCGGGAAGGGCAGGGAAGGGAAGGGAAGGGAAGCGAAAGGAAGGGAAGCGAAAGGAAGGGCAGGAAAGGGCTCTTCTTCGCAGCAGTGTGGGAGGCCAACTGGACAACTACTTCAGCAAGAGTTGATGCTAACAAGAAGACCAGCCAGATGAACAAAAAGACTTACAAGTTCTACCTGGTCAACTTTTTCACAACTTTAAGTGGGAAGGTTGTTTTGTGAAGGGCAGGAAATAAAGCTTTTTAACCTTTGGCCCTCTGTTTTGGGGATTTCTGTCAGTGAAGTGAGATCCAAGTGAGTATCCATGGCAGAAAGGTGGCATGATCCTATGGCCCTGAGACTCCCAAACTGTGTTTTGTATTGCAATAGTGCTTTCAGCCTAGGCCAAACTCATTGCATAAGTGATCCAGGTATTGTGAACTGGGCTGTAGGTGGAAGTGAAATCAAACTTAGGCATGCTGTGAGCTGCATAGAGATGGCAAACAGATCTTCCTCCTTTGCTGTGGAGGTATGTTGGGCAGAATCACTGTAGAGGGTGCTGGGAACTTCACTGATATGTTTGTGATTTTTCTTAGGAGGAAAGTAATCAGAACTTGTTCAAGTATTTAATTTTTTTGTCAGATATTCCCTTGCAGGACTCTTAACATCAAAAGAATCACCATGAGAAGTTAGGGTTGCGACAACCACTACGTTACACCATAAAATAATGCAACTTTACCCTAACTTTGTCCCTTGCCCATTTCTGCTCACATTGTTATTTCCCCCCCCCCAGTGTCAGAGTAGCTGAAGGGGTTCAGTGGAAGAAGGCTGCTGAATAACGGAATAAAGCCAGGAAGGATGTGACAGGGATGACTGAAGATCAGCTTCTCTGGGGAGGAAAATCAAGGTTGCTGGCATTGTGCTGTGCACTGACTGTGGCAGTGGTACGGCACGTGCTTGGGGGTGATTTTTTGTAAGGTGGAATAAACCTCATTGGAAGTGAGATGTTTAATCAGCACCTTTAATGCAAGGCAGTGTTACAGACGATTAAGCAGAAGCTTGTACTCATAAAAACAAATGTGAAATTACTCAGGAGTGCCAGCAATCTGGGAGGAGATTTGCAGAGCGTGGTATTGGAAGGAGCATGAGTGGGTGATGAGAAGCAATACAGGTAGCAAAGAAAGCTTTAATGTCCCCTGCGATCCCGTGTGGCTTTGAGGTTTGGGAGCAAGCGCTGGCTGAATGGGAAGCAATGAAATTCTTTGTGGTTGCTGGTTCACTCCTATGCTCAGCAAAGCAGTGCTCTGGATGTCTCTGTGGATAGTGACATTGAAGATAGATGGCTGTGCCTCTCCTTCTGCTCTGCAACCGGAACACCTTGTAGGACCCCTAATTTATATGTCATTAAAATAGGAAGAGGTGATGGGTAACATAATAAAGGTAGCCAGCTTTTTAAGGAGAATTGTGAGCTGGCCAAGGCAGAGCATGACGTAGAAAGGGTCACAAACCTGGACATGGCAAAAAGGGTTTAAAGCCCGGAGACTGCCAAAGGAGATAAAACCAGATCTCTGTCAGGAGGTGTCAGTTTTCCTGGAAACACTAAACAGCTAGACAGCATCCTTCCGTGAACAGCAACTGCTGAACATCTGCATGGGTTGGGAGCCCATCTGCAAATCTCCCTTTTTGGAACAGCGAACCAGCTCAAAAAAATGACCTACAACCTGCTATAGAAATTTTCCCATGAAACAGTGGAAAGCACAGAAATATTGGCTGACCTGGGATTTTCTGACAGATGTGAAGGGCAGCACAGAAGGCAAGAATCCATCACCAGAAAGGACTTGGTGTGAGCCAGAGGCTTGGCAATGCAGTTGGGCCAGTTGGTGTAATTGGTAGAAATGTGACATTTACAGCAGTTCTGTAGAACTGGAGAAGACTTTGGGTTGGAAAGGACATCTGGCAATCAGAAGTCAGGTCTGGTTTCCTACAAGCTCTCCCCATTGCCATTCGGACAACACGGGATCTCACAGAGTTTGGGGAAAACACAGCAAGTGGAGCTTCTTTCAATTTTCTTATTCTGACTTCTGTTAGAAAGCAAGTGATTGGTAGTGTGAGCTCCCTGTACAGCTGGATTTAATATGCGTGAGGACAAAAGTGATCCTTAGCAGGCTCATGACATTACTGAATGCTTAGAAAAAGTCATAAATCCAGTCTGCAACACCAGGGAAATTAGTGATTATGGAAAAAAATAAGGGAAGCAGTTCAGTTAACTGCAGGCACAGTGGAAAAATTGGCAAGGAAAAGGGCTACCACAAATATAACACTACCCAGGATAAATTAGTTTAAAACTGAAATTACTCCTCCATCCTGTGAAACAGTGACACTGAACTGAAGAAGCTAACGTTGGAGGTAGGAGTATCAGCTCTCCACATCTGTTTCCATCTGGGTGGGTAAATAACAACAACGGGAGTTTGACTCCTTTCATAACCAGATGTGCGATGGGAACAGCGTGCGGGATCCCAGACGAGCCATCTCTGAGATGAGACGAGCTGTGGAGGTCAGCGAATGGATCCGATGGGCAGCCACCTCCGTGGTGTCCACCAGTGAGGTGAGGGGATGGGGGCTATCACCCCAAAAAGTCTTTGGGGGGGGGATTTTATTCAGGTAGATACAGGGGGTGGGGGTGGGCAGTGTCTGAGAGATGCCGTGCAGGTTTGCCTGTGGCATTTGCACTTTGAGATGCGGCCTGGCTGGTTTGCAGGAAAGAAGTTTTCCGCAGAAGAAGCTGCACCAGCCTGAAGCTGCATTTTGGGGAAGGGAAGATGTGTTTGAATTTGTCCGTGTGCAAGGCAGGGCGGAGCCTTCTGCGTGGGCTGAACGTCCATGGCAAATGGCAGGTGGGAGAGCAGAGACCGTGAGCCCTGAATGTCGGCTAGCGGGTGAAATCAGAACAAATGTGGTGAGGATGAAGCTGAGCTCCCAGCGTTACCATCAAGCAGTGCTGAAGTGCCATCCAGTACTTGTTAAGGATCCTCAGTAGATGGTCCAAGAGGCATTTAGATCAGGAATTGGAAGGTGCTCTCCTACTCTAACGAGATACAACTTTGTTCGATACAAGTTGTACCGCACTGGTTCAGCCAGAAAATGATCCTGGGGAGAAACAGATGGCAGCAAACAAAATTAAGTCACTTTTAAGATTCTTATCCATTAGCACAGACATATGGCTCCCTGGAGACTGTGGCAGGTTCGGTTTTGGTTTTTCTGTATTAGATTTTAAACATTGCAAATAGAAGTGATTCCAGAGGATGGGGGAAAATTTGCCTTCAGAGCAGAACAAAGCTTGTGGCACCTTGAAATGATGGCTTTCAGCCCGTGCATTGTTCCTGGCACATTTGGGAAGCTCATGGAGAAAGCATTACACTGCATGTCTACTGAATTTCAAATAAATATAAAGCACCTAAATCCCTCTCAATTTATTCATTGAAAATATCTTCTGCCTTTTCTGCATATTGAGCCCACTACAAAATCCAGTTATATAAACACTAGTTGGAAGTAACTGGATTTGCCTGTGGGATGCTTTGATGTGCAGGATTTGAACGCTTTGGAGGGAATTGAATGTGTCTCGACATGCAAAAGCAGAGTGGATATACCTGACAGAATAAACTGAGGGGCAATGCAAATAGAAATTCTGATAGAGAGATAACAGTGACACCAGGACAGTCACAGCTACAGTGGGTAAAATCCAAAAGTGTTCCCAAAAGTGGAGATTTGAGCTTAAAAGGCAGCTTTTTTTTCTAATTGACCACTGTCTGCTTGGTTTAACAAAAGAGAGTTTTATTCCTTTGATTTCAGCTGTAATGAGCACTTTTAATCCTTCTCAATTCATACATTCTGTCCCTAGTTCTTGAAAGGCCATGTGTCCATGCTTTCTTTGAGTGGGCTTGATTCTTGCCACTGGACACATGCAAATGTTCACAGCTGAAAGCATCCTCCACCTCTTCATTGTCTATAAGCTTGAAATTTGGCTTGTTTTCCAAAATTAAACTTTGCTCCTTTTTAGTGAATCTTTCACTTGTCTGAAAAGAGTTGATTTTGGAATCCCAAGCTCCAAACACCCATCACCAGGCATGCATACCTACAGATGTTTCATATTATTTATAAACGTCAATAATATGGCAGTGCTTTCTAAACAGCATAGCATTCTTGCCGTGAAGAGCTCACACATCACTTGGGCAATGCTGTATGGAAGCAGGAAGGGGCATTACTATATATCTTGTTCTGAGGTTTATGTACTTTCCATGGCTTTTAAGGCACCCCTCCTGTTAAAAAAGGATTTGGGGAATGAATATGTGCTAAAAGAGCAATTTAGAAGAGACGAATTAAATGCCGCACTGGGTTTCCAAACTGGCAGGATTATTCTGAGGCAGTACTTCATAAGACAGGTTTAAAAAGTATATTTAAAATGCATTTGGTTAAAATGATGGACATTCAGTACTATGAAACACCCTCCAGCAAATTTGATCCAAGTTTTTTCTGTAAAAGCTTTCTGTAAAAGCTTTTCACATAATAAGCTGAGCCTGCCTCAGTATCTTCAATAGCTGATTTTAAATTGCCTGAAAACTGTGAACAAAGTGGATACAGCATGTGAAAACCCACACACTCCTTACTACAGAGGATTTCAATCCTTTTCTGTCGAAAGATAGCTGCTACTACGAGCAGTTCTGGACAAGAAATTACAGCCCTGAAGCAAGCAGTGGGATACAGGGACAAGCTGAGTGAAACGTGTAGAGTGATCTCACGTTGTGATATTTTCAACCTCTCCAAAATATTTTATGAGGACCTACTGAACTCGTTAAAGAGGTTGCCACAGATGTCCGTGGGCTGTCTCAGGTACCTGGGGGAGATGGTCTCAGGCAGTCTCCTCCTGCAATGATATGAGTCTTTCTCGTTCACCAGGTAGGTTAGAAGAGTGTAAGCACTACAAACCCTTTCTATGGTGTATGCTATTTGTAAACATGAATAGAGCTTAGATACCAATAAAAAAGCACGTAAGAAAACTGATAGTGCCACCTGAGTGTCCATAAGCTTCACCAGCCCAGGGCTTGTGTACAAATGACTGCCTGTGGACTGAGAATATATGAGCAAGCCCATATGAAAACTCAGAAACTGCAGGTGTGTGCAGATTTCATAGCCATTAGAGCCAAGCAATAAGCACTCAAGGCCACAACCTCGGTCTGCAAGGCTCCTTCCAGCCAACCTGGCCACTCTTCTGCCTTCCTGCGGGTGGAGCCAGAGCTGCTGCATTCTGGGGTTTCCCCTGGAGAATTACGCCGCAGAGCAGGAGGCAAGGCTGTCTGGCACATCTTCTGCGGACATGGGAACTGAACCCCAACTGGCCTCGGTCGTGTCTGTAACGCACAAGCGCGTGTCGTACAACACTCGTGTGAACTCGTCCCTTTCCCGCAGCAAGCAGAGAAGCCGGTTTCCCTTCTGGGAGGGAGGTGGGGGGAACATACTGCTGCCTTGATCCAAGAAAAGAGCTCAGCCAATGTGCTATAAATTGCTTCGTGCTGTTCTTACTCTGCACATTGCTCATTGCGAAAGGAGACATAATAAACCTGTTTAAAAAAAGATGAGTGTTTAGGGGAATGGGAAGTGGGAATTGCTGCTCTCCCTCCTCAGACGACAAATTTGATTGTTGATGTGAGAAAGTCTGTTTTGTAAAAGCAGAGTGCAGCTGAGAAACATCAAATAACTTGAAAGGCAACAGATTTCTCCGAAGGGCCTTACCTACCTCTGCTGGCAGTGGGATTTGGACTGAAAACCCCAGCGCTGGCAAACACTCTGCTCCAGTTTGGACTGGTTGGTCATGTTTGTATTAAAACTGATTTGTTTACCCATTTTTCTTTTTTAAAAAATATTTTTTACATGAATCTGATAAAATCACAGTAAATGTTATGGCCTTGGAATTGCTGGTGTGGGAAGTTGGGAATCACGGCTACAAAAGGGCAAAGCGGTGGCGCGGAAGGGGCTGGGTGCAGATCTCGGCATGCTTTACAAGCAGGAGGGACTCCTGTTCCCAAGCAGTCCTGGGAGGAAACAGGCTGGTGAGAGGCTGCTGAAAACCAAACATGTGCTACATTGGGCCGCTGTGCCAGTCCCAAGGACATGGAGCACACTGCCTTGGGCTAAACCAAGCTCTGCCCAGACCTGGGCACAGCCTGATGCATCAAGTAGAAACCAGTTTCTGTCCTAGGTTGGGCTGAGAAGCCAACTGCCTGTCTGACAGCCAGCACACGAGTCCAAGAGAGGAGCCATCTCACCCAGCAGGGCCAATCTGTAGGCAAGGTTGATGAAGAAAATTTTAGTGCATAAAGTCCTTCAGCTCCCTGTAGAATGGAGTGGAATGGCATGGAATAGAATAGACTATTTCAGTTGGAAGGGACCTACAACGATCACCTAGTCCAAGTGCCTGACCACTTCAGGGCTGACCAGAAGTTAAAGCATGTTGTTAAGGGCATTGTCCAAACGCCTCTTAAACCCTGACATGCTTGGGGCATCGACCACCTCTCTAGGAAGCCCGTTCCAGTGTTTGACCACTCACTCGGTAAAGAAATGCTTCCTCATGTCCAGCCTACTGTACTTCTCAGCATCCACAACAAAAGGTCATACATTTCACGGGAGTGTAAGTTATGAACCGATGTTCCCTCTCCTGCATCGGTACTCTGCCCCTTGTTCCTCTTCATCCTCTGCAGACCTTTTACTCTGGAGAGAGCCAGCCCTCATTAATGCAATTGCATAATTGCAAGGGTGCTGCTTTCTTCACAGGGACCTGGAGATAGCCTTGCCATTTACCTAAAACATTTCAGTGGCGGTTAGAAAGGCCAGATTAAAAAAAAGGAAAAATGGAGCTTTTGAAATGTTCCTTACCTCCAATATTGTTACCAAATGCTGCTGAGCCCAGTTCAGAGTGCTGAGGAGCAGGTCTGCAGCTGGCATCAACCCAGATGCCTTTGGGTGGTCCAGACTGACTTTCTGTCTAAGGTGATTTGCTTGAGTATTTAATTAAATGACTTGGTGTTTTAATTCCAATCTGGTTAGCAACACTCTACACCTCAAACTTGCTTATTGGTGTTAATTACAGACAATGATATTCAAGAACAAAGAAACTTTTATCACTAATAACTATTTCTTTAAGGAAAAGTCAACTGAAATGTACTCTAGAATATCTCTTTGGTGTGTAATTTTTCTGAAATTTGTTTTGGAATCAGAATGGATTACAAAATGCAAATGCATTCTTTTGGAGGCAAAATAATCGTAAATGTATTCAGAAAGGTTGTGTAGACAGACTGATGGATCTCCTAAATGGAAAACTCTCTTCTTGCTGAAGACTTTACACTGGAACAGGAAAGGAGACATGAAAACACAGATTAAAACAGCAACTCATTGCTTAACTGAAGAAAGCAATTCTTTCGCAGAGATAATGTATAAATAAGAGACTTCTCAATATTTGATGTCTCTGTTTTCATTGGTGCTTCTTAGGCACAAGATGAGAGCCGTAGTGATCACTTTATGTCTGCAGTATAGGGAAAAAATGCAATTGAAAATGCCAAGAAATTATGTTCTAGACACTTTATTATTTTTAAAGGTAATTAAAAGTCTGTACCTGGACCAGTTTATGTGTGATAATGACCTAAGTGAATGCTGCTGAATATTTCCAGACAGGCCTATAAATCTGTAAAGTTCATGCTTCTTCAGGGGAGGTTTGGGAACATAGCACACATTCATCTTGACTTTATTTCTCATTTAAACAAAAATAACTATTTCAGATCAAGATACTCTCTTGCTCTCACATAAAATTCTAAACTCAGCTTCTGGTTCCTTTTACAGCATGTGTAACTTATCTAATCTGCTGATGAATGAGAGAGATTTTTCATTTTTATCTCTTTTCTAACTGGGGAAACAACCTCTGACAATCTAAACCAGTCTTCTAGACTCCCTGTGCAGATGAAATCGCAACCACCATCTGGGTCTCCAAGCATGTCCTCAGGGACCAGGCAGGTCTGTGACCAAGCCAGGAAGGTGAGGGTCAGCAGTGGAGGATGCCCATGGTTGGAGATGAAGCTGCAGAGAGTGTGTCCCTTATCTGACCCCTGGCCAGGGAAAAGCTCAGAGTTTCCAAATACAGACTCGCCTCGTGGATAGGTCTGCCCACATGAACTCATGTTTCCTGGTGTTTTCCAGATTTCTATCTACTGTTAAGGTCACTTCTTCTGGTGGTCCATCAGGACAGTAGCTCTTCCAAAGAATAGTGGAAGAAATTGTTCCTTTGTTCCAAATTTTTTTTCTCTCTCATTAGTTTTATCTTTAGCATGCTTCTGAGTGCATTTTATTTCATCATGGACAGAGAACAGCTTATGACTGTGGAGCTCCAAGAACATCTCAGATACATCTCCTTGATTGTGGATTCATTCCATGTATCAGGAAGGAATTAAAGGGAAAATGGTGGTCCCTGTTACCTCAATGGATAGTTTCTTTTTTTTTTCTTTTTTTTTTCTTTTTTTTTTTGGTAAATCACCTACTAGCAGTAAGCCAACGTGCCAGTTTTCATCCTTATCCCAGGTAGTAGCTGACTATCATGGCACTTCGGTTTAACACAACCTGACAGGCGTACTTTTGGGTGAATTGTGGGAAGTGCAGCCAAGGCTCAGTGATTAATTGTTCTAAATGGAGAGCGAGCGGTAAACAAGTTTCCTTGGCTCCTGCTCAGCAACAAGCATTCTCCAATTTTTTAGTTGGATTTTTTTGGGGTATTTTTCTTAACTATAGATAAATTTTAGCAGCAATCTGTATTTTGACATTTGGTTTTAGATTAGTATCACCTCTGTAACTTTCATACAAGGATGATGAACAGTTCGTGGACCACCAAGGGTTTGCTCTGGACCTTGAGGCTATGTTTTGGGGGCAGGTAAGCTCCTGGCAGTCTTCATCTCTCTGTAACGTCATCTCTCTGTAACAGCCCCAGGCACTGCCCAAATCCAAACATCGGTATAACACGAGTTTCCCCTCCTACCACTGACAAGCCTCTGGGCACTTGTTCACCCTGGGATGTCTCACTGCAGTTTTCTCTGTGCATATCATCGACCATTTGGATCAAGCGAGTGGTTTTTTTGGGGATTAGCAGGCTAGGAGTCCAAGGCTGCATGAATGTTAATGTCAGCATGTCTCAGATTCAGTCTTCAGGGCAGTAATTTTTAAACATGAGGAATAGTGAGTATGGAAGACAGTAGTATTTGAGGGAACTAAAATCAGAACTCAAGCAGAAGCTGGAGGAAAAATCCCAGATCTCTGAGTGACTGTTGGGATCATCCCACAAGACCCCCCTCTTATTATAATTTCTGAAGGTTTCAACCCTGTGTTTCCTTCACCAGCCTCAGCCCTTCTGCCTCTCCTGGTCTGAATCTTTTAGAAAAAAAAATTCTTCGCTTCCAAGCAAGGATAAATTGCTTGGTTAGCTCTTCCCACAGTTAACTGCCCTGGCAAAATTTGGCTTCATGTGGTTGAATTTCACTTTGGTCCCTATTGAGGAGGGTCCTTATTATCAGCCTCCCTGTAAGACAGGAAACAGGAGGATGTAAAGCAGGCAGTGGGAGTAGCTCAGATCTATGGTTTGCTATGGGAAAGTGATGGCAAGAGCCTCATGAAGCTCCACAGTCATCCTCAGGGACCTTGAACTGAGAGAAGGTGATTTTTTTCCTCTACCAACTTCATATCTTGACATGCAAACAGGGCTTCCAAATCACAGGACTGCAGTGAGCTGGCCATTCAAACCCAGATCTGGCTCGCAACCAACCACAGGTGACACACGAGGGACGGCAATGCAGATACTCAAGGAGGCAGGGAATGTGTCGCTCCATGGTACTACACTTAACTGTTACTTGCTGGGATGAAACTGTGAATTAAGTGATTCCATTTAGTATAATCGGAGGAGATATAAACCGCTCACACAACCACAGGGGAGCAGGTGCTGCAGTATGTCTCCACACCAAGACTTCAGCTCGTTTCCCACTGAAATCCAACGTCAGCCCAGAGCAGCAACACAGATGAATTCAGCACTGAACGCCAGTCCTTAACTAAAACCGCTGCAAACTTTCTTAACCTTTCAAAATTTTCTCCTAAGAAAACCTCTTCTTGTGAGCCTAATAAGCTATGGTGACTTGCTTTTCAGTTCAGCCTGAAGGTGATGTATGAAGGTCCCTGTGTGAGAAATATCCACAGTTGCTTTATTTGCTGCATGCTGTTCTGGTCTGTCTGGCCACAGGGGCTGTTTTCTTGTCCCAGCACTTTTCCAGTTGGACTCACAGAATGGCAGGAGAGGCTTTTTGCTCCCATTTCTTGGAAATCTGCAGAATGTTTTGAGATTTCAGATAAATTAAATAAATTCAACCGGGTGTTTCCTTTTTAGGATGCTTTGAAAATACGAGCAAAATTGTTCAAGTCCCTCCACATTCTGTATTTGCTGCTTCATCTCTTGACGATTTTTGAAAATCTGAATACTGGGCTCAGAACAACTTACTAGTGCTCCTGTAACTGCTGCTTACATTTTCCTGCTGATTTAGCCTCAGAAACCCGTGGACCATTGGAGCAGCTCTGATTACATTTTCTCTTTGACTTCTCACATCAGAGCCCTTTGGCGTTAGCAGCCAAGAGCTGATTTAAAGGCAGACCGGCACAGCGCCTGACCAATACTCTTGTCTCTCCTTCACCATTTGCTATGACCATGTTGCAGGGCTACCTATGGAGCTGTGCCCCTTTGCAATGTATACGTGGGTCTAAAATAAACATTTCCAAGCCTGGATGAGGAGCTTCTACTTCTTTAAGCATTAAGGTCCTCTGGCATCGGCACTCACCCCCTGTGTGTCCAGTGTTTCTTTCTGAATTATGAGTAGGACCAAGCTCCACCAGGTCTATGGGTGGATGAGTGCCCAAGCTGGCATCACCCACTCACAGATTATTTCCATCCCACAAAACCACCACTTCCCTGCCCTCGTATGGGTTCACTGCTCTCCGCTCTGCTTGGAGCGGCAAGTCCTTGTCAACCTTTACAGCTGCCTTCTTTCTTCTGCCCCTGCCCCCTTTTGTCCTTTTTCCCACTTTTAAAGGCATTTTGGATGAGTGGGTTGAAAAAGAATGTATATAAGAAAATGCAGAATGATAACCCCAGACCAGTCGATGGAGTAGGAGGGTGGAACCAGCTGTGCTCAGAGCTCTTCTTGTTTTGGGGTGTTGGTTTTTTTTTGGGGGGGGGAGGGGATTGTGAGTTTGTTTTTTTTTTTAAATCAAACAGTACCTGTCATGCAGCTGAGCAGTATATCTCACATGCAAAAAATGTCTTCAGAAATATTAAGGGCCATCCAATAAGTGGGTAGAAAGAGTGGGTCATATTCTGTAAGACTGCAGGCCTTGCTGGAGCATCACTTCCAACTTCTATAGCACAGGACAGAAAATTTCCTGCAAGAGCTACCCTGCTCTGCACTCAGACATTGCTGCTTAATGTCAGTGCGTGTTTCAGAGACGTGCACAGTTGCAACTGCAAGTTTTGGGCAATGGGAACTCACCGTTTCCACGAATAGGTTGTTCCTCAGGGAGGGACGCAGTCTTGCTGTGCCCCTTCACCACTGGTCTGGCTCAGAGACAGGTCTGGGGGTGCACGGAGGAGAGGTTACAGCGCAGTGCTGGGAGAGGGGCTCCCGGCTCTTCCTTCGTGGAAACCTGAACTGCAAATGCAAAGAGTGCTTTGTTCTCCAGTGCTGCCGGTCCAGCACTGCTCACTGAAACCTGTCTGCACTGAGAGCTCCTCCTTTGAGCCTTTTTTTCAGCTTGCACCTCCCGTAAATCCTTTTGGCCTCTGCAGCAGGGAAGCAGCAAGAAGCCCCACCTGGGATCACAGCCCTTTTAAGGGAAGGATTTTACAACAGGTATTAAAAGAGTAAAGGAGATGGGGCATGTGCACAGATCAAAGGCAAGATCCACACTGCTGTCGTGGTTTAATCCCAGCCGGCAGCTGAGCACCAGGCAGCCACTCACTCACCCCTCCTCCGCCAGTGGGATGTGAAGGAGAATGGAAAAAAAAAATCATGGGTTGAAATAAAGACAGTTTAATAGGATAATATAGGATAATAATAAGAAAACCAAAAAGTGATGCACAAATGCAATTGCTCTCCACCTGCGAAAAAAACCCCAATGCCCAGCCTGTTTCCGAGCAGCGATCCCCCCTCCCAGCTCACTTCCCCAGTTCTATCCAGAGCACGATGTTCTATGGCCGGGAATATCCCTCTGGCCAGCCTGGGTCAGCTGTCCTGGCTGTGCTCTCCAGCTCCTTGTGCCCCTGGCAGGGCGTGGGAAGCTGAAAAGTCCTTGGCTTAGTGTAGACACTACAACTGCCTGGCAACAACTACAAACACCAGTGTGTTATCAATGTTATTCTCATCCTAAATCCAAAACACAGCACTAGACCAGCTACTAGGAAGAAAATTAACTTTATCTCAGCCAAAACCAGGACAGCTGCCTATCTGCATACTTTCGACATCTAACTGCAATACTTAAAACATAAGGCTGGTGTCCAGGATTGTTTTGGGTGTCTGTGGTTGGTTCAGCAGCGATGGAAAGGGAGCTCAGAGGAGCAGTCCATGTCAGTGGCCAGCGGAGAACAGCAGAGCCTTCAGGCAGCTTCTGAAATGCAAGCCTTGGCCAGGAACTTGGCACTTGAAGCCGTATATATAAATATATATTATATATTTTATATTAACATCATGGAAAGTGAGAAACCTGGTTCTAAATGGTCCCCTCATTCAACAGCATTTCCCAAGTAAGTGCTTTCAGCATCAGCCCACTGACGTTGGGCTCCTCCAAGGGAATGGAGACAGGGATGAGCCAAGGCCAGGCGGGTCAGGGTTGGGGTGGGGACCCATATGGGGCCCATGGTCAGGCAAAGGCAGGGCTGCAACAAAAGCATAGCACCAACCCAACGTAGATTTTCATGTTTCAGACCATAGTATGGGCAATAGGGTGATCATTCAGCCAGGCACCTTCTACCATTTTGCAGTGCAGAATGGCTAGGGAATAACCTGACAATAATTAAGAAATACAAAGTGTTACCAATAGACAACACTTATCTAGGTGGTGACTTCCTCCTATTTGCCTGATGGATTTTCAAAAACCAGATAAGAACCACATATGACCTATGTAATACTAGTTGGTAGGGGCTGTGTTTTGAAGCACTGCTCCCACCCATGAGAAGGGTGCATCCACGTCTCACTTCTTGAGCAGATACTCAAAAATCCAGCTGGTAAATCCAACATGCATTTCCACTGACTATTGAAGGGCAAAAAAGCACAAACTCTGGCATCTTTAGGACAGGCACTTTTGACACGAAACCGTGGGTTGGAAGTTCAGCCTGCTGTTTGTCTCCAGGCTCAAAAATACATGTAACACTTGCAGTTGCCAGTGGTAAGGCCTTTTGTATTTTCTGTAATACTCAATGGCAAAATAGTGATTTCCTGTTGAGACCACAGGGGTCATCACTTGAAATGGCATCAATATTTTTGCCTTTGAACATTCATGTTCCTATTTACAAAGAATGGCCAGTAGCCAAAGAACTGGTGTGCCACCTGTTAAAAACAATACATTTCCCCATTGTCTGGAGATGTAGTTGTAGTAAATCTCCTATTCACAGGGATTTTACAAACTCAGTCCAAGGAGGTGTTTGACTAGAAGGATCGTGGACTAAAGAAGAAAGTCCCCCTGTGCTCCCTCCGATCCCACCAAGTTAAAAAAAAGCCCATGTAATTAATGCTTGAGCTATTCTCAAAACAATGGTTTATATCATCTAAGCCTCATCTTGGATGAAGAGATGCTTGCATTTCCCAAATCCTCTTGCTAACAAATTTATGGAGTGCTTTCTCACGCCTGAGATGTGCTGGGTTATCGTCAAACGATAACCCCTGTTCATACACCTGAGCTCTGTCTCATTGCAAAGTTCATGTTAACCGTCTCAAGCAGAAGCACCATGCAACAAGAACACCAAAGGGCTGCCAAAAACTCTTCCTGTCCAACTGGATTAACCTTCATTTCCATAAACCAGCACTGAAATGCCACAAGACCCAATCAACTGTTGGCAAAGACACCACATGGCATGTGAGGCTGCCTCCTTGGCGGTGCACAGGGGTGGCTGAGCATTTTTGAGGTGCACAAGGCACGCAGAGCAAGAAGGGTCTGAATACAGAGAAGCCCCATGGCAAAATGGCAGCTTGTCGTCTTCGCAGACAGGTCAGCCTTACGGCAGAGGTGCATTGCAATGTCAGCCACAGCTGAACGTTACTGTCTGTCACCTCCACATTTCTGGCTTTTCTTTAATCCTCAAACCATTGGCCTTTCCTAGAAATGCCAGTCAAATGAATGATTGGAAGAGATGTTTAAGTTGTGGGCAAAACTCTTAGCTCTTAATTAGCTGCTTCGTGGTGAGTTTGACATACACATAGTACACCCACACAACCGCCAGAAAACTTCCACACAACTCACACTATTTTTTTTTTTTTGCAAAGGAAGAAAAAGAAGAAAAAAACCCAGGCTGTTGTATGTTTTTCTACTTTAAATACTTGTGAGACATGTAGCTACAAGAATTCTCCAGATGATCCCTGAAGGCAGTAACAAAAAGGAGACAATAATATTTTTTCTCTATTAAAAAAAATAGTTTTTATTAATTCCTAGAATACTGTAAGTCATGTATCCCTGCTTCCCACGTGCAATCAGACATTGGAACAATACACTAGATTTAATTGCAATAGAGGATATGAATGTGAAGAGATAAAGTTATCATCTGTCACATTGCAGTCCAAATGACAGGCTAGCCCCAGCAAGTTTTTTTGTCCTGTTAGTCTAAAGCTAAAGATCTTTCAAAAAAAACCCCCAAACTTCACTCAGGTCATTTCAATAGGTTTAGAACTAACAGTCAATTCTAGCTCTGAAGTCACGAGCCACTGAAATTAAGTGTGAATTGCACAGGTTACAGAACAGGGAATGAAGAAACCACCTTTGCAAAAGTAATGTTTTTGCTAGTATCAGTTTCTAAGCTCAGAAAAGAATTTGAAACATCCATGGTCCAAGATGTTTTTGTTTTTAGCTAGTTGCTCAAAAAGGAGCATCATGAATACTTGGACCTGCTCAAGGTGTAACTAGAGCCTAAGACTCAAAGCACATGAGTCAAAATATTTTCCTACAATGCAAAAAGGATTAAATGATGGAGGATTAAATGGCAAAGGATAGCTGTGGGTACCACAAGCTTCAGTAGAAGCTGCTGTTTTATTGCTTCCATGGCATCATAGTAGTAATATACATTGCCACCTGCAATGATTTGAAGACACAGCAAAATTTGAAGATGACAAGTTTCTTTAGGTTAGCTGGAGTTGGAGGGGCCTCAGAGAAAGCAAAAAAGCTTGGTAAATGGATAGCACAGCAGCAAGCCTGATATAGCAGTAAAAATTGGTTTTCATAGCCCAGATGCCCTAGGCCCACAGGACCAAAACTGACCCTCCATGTATCTCCTTTTTTAATGTGTGAGAGGTGAATCAAAAGAGGGAAGAGGGGGAAAAAGCTCTTCCAGCCTCCTAGATTTGTCCAGTCATGAAACAGGAAAAAAATGTAAACTTATTTTCTGTATTTCTCCTGGTTTTATATTAATTCGTACCCCAAGTAAGATTCATCTCATCTACCTAGAAAAATCTTCAACTTTAATGTCTGAATGTGAGCTAGTCTCTGTAGGCTTTTTTCATACTCAGTGGAAAAATGTGTGTTTTTAACAATACCTCACTTCTTTTGAATGGGAAGTTAGGCATCAAGATTCTCCAGAAAATAGCACTTGGTGATGACCATGATCATCAACTGTACTGTCTACCAGGACTTCAGTAAGGCCTTTGCCACTGTCTCCCACAAGATCCTCATTGAGAAGCTGTTGATGCACGGGCTGGGTGACCGGATGGTGAGGTAGATTAGATTGAAAACTGGCTGAATGGCCAGGCCCAGAGAGTGGTGATCAGTGGTGCAAAGTTTAGTTGGAGGCCAGTGACTAGTGGTGTACCACAGGGGTCAATGCTTGGTCCAGCCCTGTTTAGTATCTTCATTAATGATCTGGATGATGGGGCAGAATGTACGCTCAGCAAGTTTGCAGATGACGACAAACTGCGAGGAGTGGCTTATACACCAGTGGGTCATGCTGCCATCCAGAGGGACCTTGACTGGCTGCAGAAATGGGCCAACAGGAACCTCACAAAGTTCAACAAGGAGAAGTGCAAAGACCTGCGCTTGGGGAGGAACAATGCTGTGCATCAATATATGCTGGGGAACACCCAGCTGGAAAACATCTTGGTGGACAAGGATCTGAGGGTCCTGGTGAACACCATGTTGAACATGAGCCAGCAATGTGAATGCTGTCCTGGGCTGCATTAGACAAAGCATTGCCAGGGAGGTGATCCTTCCCCTCTACTCTGCCCTGGTGAGGCCACACCTGGAGTGCTGTGTCCAGTTCTGGGCTCACCAGCACAACAGAGACATGGACATACTGCACTGAGTCCAATGAAGGGCCACGAGGATGATGAAGGGACTGGAGCCTCTCTCCTATGAGGAAAGGCTGAGAGAGCTGGGGCTGTTCAGTCTAGAGAAGAGAAGGCTCAGGGACCCTTGTATATAAATACCTGAGGGAAGGGTGCAAAGAAGACAGAGCCAGGCTCTTTCCAGGGGTGCCCAGTGACAGGACCAAAGGCAACAGGCACTAAATGAAACACTGGAGGTTCCCTCTGAACATCAAAGAACACTTTTTTGGTGTGAAGGTGACGGCGTGCTGGCACAGGTTGCCCAGGGTGGTTGTGGAGTCTCCATCCTTAGACATACTCAAAAGCCATCTGGAAATGGTCCTGGGCAAGTGGCTCTAGGTGGCCCTGCTTGAGCAGGGGATTGGACCAGACGATCTCCAGATCTCCTGCCAACCTCAACCATGCTGTCATTCTGTAATTCTGTGGACTCCTGGTCCCATATCTGGGCTCTGTCTATAGCAGCCTCTGTCTATAACATCAGTCCTTCATGCATAATGGTTAATAAAATAGCACTCAGTCCTGAGCGATCAGAGTGATTTCCAAAACATTTTGCTAATCTCCTCCAGAAAGAGTTCTGGAAATGTTTTATCTCCTTAAATCACATATAATTGATGCAATAGAAAAATTCAGCAAGCTAACAGAATTTTCCTTGGTGAAAATCAGTTTACCTTTACCTTTGATTTGCCTTTCCTTTTATCCTTGATCAGAGATAGCCTTTAGTAATTAAGCTTTTGCTGAGAGATATTTTTGTCCTTCATACATTTGCACAGTCCTTCTAGTCAAGAGCAAAATAACAAAAAAAAAAATGTTGATGCATGAAAAAGAAGTGTGTATGTGTTCATATGTGTGTATGTTTTGTAGGAAAATTATGCATCTGTGTTGACATCTTCCAGTGCGTGCGGGCTGATCATTGTGGCCAAGGAGAACATGTTTTCCTGGGTATATTTAGGTATGCGGTGCCGTTGGCTTGGTGGGAATGCTCAGAGGAACAAATGTGGGGAGCTGATGTGTGTACGTGTTCACACGTCTCCTATGCTGCTCTGCTCAGAAGGCAATGGACAAAAGAGGCTCCCGTACTCACCTGTCTCCTTAAAGTCTTCTATGGACATCTGTGCATAAAGAAGTTGCATCCTGGCCCCATAAAATAAATCAGTAGTTCTTCAGAAACAAATCACCTACAATCTGGGTGATCCTTGTGTATTCAGTGCTGTGGGATGTTTACGTAGTACCTGGGGCAGTGAGGCTTGAGTTAATTCAGAGCTGCCTCTTCCCGGATGCTGTGCAGACGCCCCGAAGCCCACGGCTCTGAGGAACACGCGGCACTTGGGACTCCAGCCGGCGAGAGCCAGGCTGGGCGGCTTTGCCTTTGCATGGAATAGAAATGTTAGAGGGTTTAAAGCTGGATAAAGGAGTCTGGAAACGTACAGTGCTAATCCCACTCTGAAGCAGCTCAAAACTCAGAGCACTCCAAGGGCAAGGGGAAGGAGGACAGGGGATTTGATCTGGTTCAGAGGGCTACAACAGCTGTTGAGGGTAAGCAAGAAGGATGTTTTCCACTTACAAAGGGCTGTATGAAGCTGAGCATCCAACCGCTGAACAACATGTACGCGCTGCTCATTTTGCACAGTATTGAGACATCTCACAAAGCTGGAGGATACTTGCTCAGCAGCACAGAGTGTGCTTTTCCTTTCCTTCCACCATCTGCACTAAGGTTTGAGTTATCTGGGTTATGTAGGTGCTTCAGTACCATTCAAGGGAAAAAAAAAAAAAGTCTAAGCATCTTCCCATCTCTAAGGATCACATCTGGGAACAATAAAAGGGATATTGCTCCTCTTTCCCCCCCCTGCATGGCAGCTGGCAGAAGGAAATGAAAAATAATCAGTCTCTTTCTGCTCTGTGCTGCCACCCTCGAGCAGATAAGAGCGCACTCAGCCCTTGACCTCACGTCTTGCCAAACAGACTCTTATCTTGCCACAGAGGAGCGGAAAGGTGAGCGGGCCAGATGGTGCTTTTGACCTCATCTCCTTCCCTGCAAGCTAGCGGAGTCATCTCACCGTCTGCCTGCTGCCAAAATCCGCGGCGGCGGAGTCGGGCAGAGCGTGCTGTCTGTCGCCTGCAGCTCCTGCTGCCCCGGTGGCCGCCTGCTCCTGCGGGGCAGAGCCAAGCCACGGAGCCTGGGGCAGACAGCCGCTCCCTCCTTACCCTTCTGCCGCGTCTCCAGAGCCGCTGCTTTTCTTTCCGGCAGGCTCCAGGTTGCGTGCAGGTCCCCATCCTCAGGTGAGAGCTGGGATAAAAGCACAACGCTCTTCATCTTCTTGGTGGCACCGATGCTGCGTGCCTGTGATGGGCGGGGGTCCTGCTAGGTTGCACAGGGTGCATGCAAGCCCATCTGTAAGAAAGGGTGTCCTAAAAGAAACAAATGCCTCTCCCATTAACAGTGCTGGAGAGGCTGGGGCTGAGACAATTCCCTTTTTTCCTGACCCCCCCCCCCACCCCGCTGTGAGGATCATGCCTACTTTATGGTTTTGAAGCGCCTAGAGCCCATTGCAAACAGGCATACTGGTGAAACCCATCAGCGTTTTATTACCCCATCTGATCTGGGGCATGCCTCATTCGGTTTATAAAGTTATTATCTTCACTAACTGCCCTTGAGTGGTGGAGCAGCCACGGCTCTGGGAGCACCACCATGGCAGCACGTAGGGAAACAGACTCCACCAAGCCATCGGAGATGTCCTCTGGGCACCTCTGAGAACAAGACGGGAGCCAGGAGAAGTGATGCGGGGTGGGAGCCGCTGCTCGGCTGGGGCTGCCGTCCGGGGGGATGAGGAACAGCAGCGTGAAAACCAGCCCAGCTGCTCCATCCCCAGATGAATTGTCCAGTGTACCCCAAAGGCCAGGCCACCTGGGGACAGGAGTCTGCATGGTGCCTTGCACCTCGAGCTGGGGAAACCAGGCCACAGCCCCACGCGGGACAGTCGTGGGACAGTGATTCAAGAATCACTCAGGGAAGACGCTGTAGTGTAGACACAGCAGGTGGGTACACGCTGTCTTGGAGACACGTGGGAATAAAAGTGGTGGAGAAGCTGATCTGAGGAGCAGCAGCAGATTTGCTGTCAAATAGGCTTCATTTAAAAGTTATTTGCCGTGTTCTGCATACAAAAGCTGGCCACTTCTGGGGTTTCGGAAGGAATTTAAAGGGTTTATGCTACTTACAGTCTTCTCCAGGTGGTTTAAATGCTCATTTTAATAAGAAACAGTCCTGACACTCATTTGGGTTGGCAACTATTAACAGCTTATAAAGTAGCCCTAGGGCTTTAGTCAGGGTAATGTGCTCTGAAATCCCCGGTAAGGCTGAGGTCTGTGCTGCAAAACTGCGGGAAGCAGAGGAGCGAGGCTGAGTGCCGCATCATCTCGCCTCGGCATCTACCTGCCTCTTTTTAAAAAGCCTTGGAAAAGCTTAATTACTTAATACCGTGGGCTTGCAGTTTCTTTTTCCGTTCAAATTCCAGATATTGAGTAACCCCTTGTGCCAGCAAGTGTACTTGCACTTCGCATCTGTTGTACTCCTCCTGTCTGTTTAATATTCACCCCGACGCCGTGATGTGCGGGTGGAAGGTCCAAGACGCACGGCGGGGGCATCCTGCCTTAATGCACCTGGAAACTTTGGCACCGGAAAAGCAGCTGAGGAGAGAAAAAACATCACAGACCTGCAACTCCCAGGCAATTGTGCGAGAGGCTCCATATGCTCCAGTGCCCGCCGAAAGAGCTGACTTTGGCATTGCATCAAAACTGTTTCTCCTCCCTCCTTGAAAGAAGGTCTCCATTTAAACTGCTAAACTACGTGACCGTGAGCTTTTCCCCTATAAAGTCTGCCTGACAGGAGCACAGGTAACCTGTGGGGCAGCATATAACACTGTTGTAGAAGGGGGCTGCAGGGTGATCACATTAATTTTCACCATGGTCTATGTGCCACAACCTCTTTTGGGTTGGAAACAGCCCTGTTTGGTCCAGCTGCGCCAGGCCAGGGAGATGTTGCAGAGGCAGCACCCTGACCAACGTGTGAACAGCTTCCTGATGTCCAGAGCGCCGACGCAGCGTGACAGGAGAGTGGTAGAAAGGTGGGACACATGATGGAGCTTAGCAAAATAAGCCAGACCAGGCATGGTTTAAGCTTTGGGACTGCCCAACCAGGAAGACACCTGGTGGTGAGGAGCAAGGGGATTCAAACATTGAACTGCGGTAGCCCAGGCAAGAGGAAGCAGATCCTTGGATTTTGTGGCACCTCAGCTGTTGGTTCAGCTGTTGGTTTGGCACCTTGAACCCAGAGAGGAGAGGGTTTTCCTGACAAGTAAAGATGCTAATTTTGAAAGGTTGTCCTCCTCTGTACCAGCAGCCAATGCTGGTGGGACCTGTGCGTAACCACGATTCGGTGGTGGAAAGGCACAAGGAGGAAGCATTGACCTTAGGTCACAGGCCTGAACTGATCAAAAATGCGATGTTTCAGGCCAAAGCTGGAACAAACTTGGGGATCTGGCCAGCAGCAGATAGTTTTAAATGATACAGAGATTTCCTCCCCCTGCAGCTAGCGGTGGGAAGGGGATTGAACTGGGCAGGGTGGATGCCAAAGCCATGCACCAAATGTTCCTGTGCCCACAGAGGCAGTTGGGACGGGGAATTTTTTTTTCTGCAATCACGAGGCTAGAGAAATTTTTCCACTCCCTTTTGTATTCCCGCAGAGATGACCAGACCCACCGCAGGGCCAGCCTGGCCAGGTTTGGTCTCACCAGAAGCGGGAGGGTGGCTGGAAGCAGGATTATGGACTGGTGTGTCAGGAACGCCTCCAGCAGAAATTCGAGGTGAGGATATAGCTCCTGCTTTCTCTTTCCCCATCCCAGCCACTGTCAGAGAGCAGCGGTGGGGCAGTGCCTGCTCCATGGACCAACCCCTGGAGCTGCACCCAGCCCTGCTTGGTCTCCTCCACTGAGTGGGCAGCCGGGGTTGGGCATTGCAGACGCTGTTGTTCCCACCACTGGAACTGTTAGACAGAGGAACAACAGCAGTGCACTGGGGGATCCAGAGAAAGGGCCCATCTGTCTTGCTTTTTAGGACGATTAGGGAAAGTATTTGACTTGGCCGGCACGGGAAATTACATGGTCGAGAGGGCCGCGACGCTGAGGCTGACTGCCTGGCACTGGCGTGGAGGGGGGCAATGAACTGAAACCATAGCCTCCCCTCCAGCGACCAGATTAAAATCCATCGCTGGACACAGCCCGTGCACAGGTAAGAAATGTCTGTTCCCAAAATGCTGAACAGTCCGTATGTTCAGCTCCTCACGCGCCCTGACGTGGCCACGCCATGTCTCCCTGCCTGCAACAAGGGTCCCATCCTGCTGCTCCTGGGTGCGTGCCTTTCCCTCGTGCTGGGCTGAAATGCCCCTGGCCGGTTTGCATCCTCACTTCTCTGTACAAGTGACTTCATTTTCTGTATTTACACCTTTTCTACTCCATGAGTCATTAGCAAATATTGGACAGTTTGAACCTCATATTGATTTCTTTTTCACTTTTTCATGGAAGTGTTGAGTGTTGTCAAGTCAGATTCATTATTGAGGAGTGAATACTTTATATCACCATCAGCAATGAACCATGTGCTGCAATCAAAGACAGACATCAATGTGATTTATTTTAATTATATTTATTTCCTGTAATTTTTTATTCATTGAGTTCTTTATCAGCTGTTTCACATTTTTGCCAAGGATCTATTTCAAGCCGTAAATCAGTAACAGTATTAGCCGTATAAATACTTTGCTCTCCCAATTTGCCCTTTTAAAATACTGGCACAACTTCAGCTCTCTTCCAGTTTTCTGCAACTTCCTCAGCACTTCAGCGTTACTGAAAATAATGGTGATTTAAAGAGTTCTTTGGCCACCCCTTAAATTTGATGAATATGCTGGCAGTTTTGTGATGTTCAGCTGGGGTGTGTTGCAGTGGGGATGCAGATTTTGCCGCGGATGTTTCACCCCACTGTTCCCACACGGAGCATCAGTGATGCCCACATCATGTTCACCATGACTTTGCTGGTGTCCCGGTTTGCTGCTGTACCAATGCAGGAAGAAATAAGGGATCCAAGAGTGAAACAGCGACAAGCCCCTGGCAAACAAAGCAGCTCAAATCACTGCATTGCAAAAATCACTTTGACACTTTGTCAGTTGTACCTCACCGCAGCAATTGCTGGAACTAATAGTCATTAATTACCTTTGTCAGGTGAAATTTCCTTAATTGCCTGCAACTTTACTTCCAGGAAACTCCCACTTTCAGCTGCCGCTGCCAGTTTAAAGGCCACGTCTCCCAGCGGTTAATTTTTAGGAAAAGTCGAGGCAAATTAACGGGGGATGAAGTCATGCGTGTCCCACCTCTGGCTGTACAGAATCGGTACGTGTCCTGGAGTCACCTGCCTGACCTGCCTGCATCGAGAAGAAAGGTCAGCGGGATGGCGGTGGAGGAGGAAGGTGGTCAGCCAACCTGTCATGTAATCCAAGGGCATTCTTTTGTGACCTTTTCTTCTCCCTAAAAAATAAAGGAAACACGGTAGCAGACTGCCTGGAGAGCTGCTGCTCCTTGAACCTTGACAATATGCATTCAGCGTTGCGAGGAGACATTCAGCAGACAGCATTCAGCAGGCGCCGTGGCTGCCCTAGCTATCAAACTCCCATACAGATGTTCACTGAACTGTCAGAGCATCGGGAGGAAAATAAATTAATTGTTAAGTGGAAGAAGGTTAGTTAAATCTTTTCTGGAAGTATTATATAGCCATTAAATTGCACAGGAAACTCAATAATAATGGGTAATAATGTTCTTCCGAGGAATTAACTAGAAGCCCAATTTATAATGCTGCTTGGCATTCAAACCAGAGTGTTCCACCTTCCTGGTACATGATAAACATTTACTAATTAATCCTCACAAAGCCTCGGTGAGGCAGATCTCTTCACACCACTGATTCTGTTTTATAAATGGGAACAAGAAGGTACAAGATACATCCTTTGAAGCTGGGGTTGCGTATGTCTTCAAATGCGATTTGGGTGTCTGGGAGCCCACTTGGGCATCTGCGTTTGAATACTGAGAGGTTTGTAAAAAGCCTTGGAGCCAGGATCAGAAGTCAAGGTTTCTTTGTGCCCCTTCACTGTGCTTGGAACATCACGGCATGTTTTGATATGATTCTTCAGCACAATCTCCAGAATACTGATATTTTTCCTGCATGATTATATTACATTGCAGGAATGGTATTTAGACGAAAAGCCAATGGTCTTAAGTCTCAAGCAAGAGCAGTAGGAATTGGTCCATAACGTAGCTGCTAATTATGTCAAGATTCAAAGGAACAAAACTTATGACCAAGTGGAAGCTGTTATTTGCAGAAGATCAATATGGACTGTACGGGATGGGGTTGTCAAATAAATGTGGATGTAGTTTATACCAGGATGGTGGACTGTCCATGGTCATGGACAAAATAGAATTTAGTGTCATTTTAAGATTCTCTCCTGTCTCCTTGTCACTGCTTAAGGCATAGCATGAATAAACACAGGATAAAACGAAAGGGAGCTTCATCCCAGCACCGAGCTGCAGCAAAAGTAGGGATCTTTCCCATCAATTTCAGTTTAATTTTTGTCTGCTTACACAGGATACTAATTTGAGTTTGCAGTTGATTCCACAACCTGTGCAAGGATCCCACACAGCACAGATAGAGAATCTGCAATACTCATCAAAGAGCAAGTAACAGTGGGGATGAACACAGCCTGGACTGAAACAGAGTTGTGTGGACATGATGTTATGTGTTAGAACGGTGGACTACATCCAACTTCCCGGTCAATTCACGCTTTAGTGTTTAAAGTGTTGCTGTGGTGGCCTAACAAGTAGCCTCCTACTTTCAGGCACTACTGAGCTTAGCTGAAAGTCTGCTTCAGGCAAAGAAGCATTTTTTTCCAAATCATTTTTTGCTAAACCACCTTCGACACAACAAAAGTAGTAAGTTCCCAAAAAGCACAACTCTGCATTGGTGATAGACTGTCCAGAGAAACCAATGCAACCTTTATATCCTCAGTAAAAAAAAGTGGCTCAAGAGTTTATTACAATTTTCGGTATGTCGGAGATGTCACCAATAATACTTTAAAATATGTAACAAAGACAGAAAATGCTGTAGAGATTGGTCCATGGTTAGCACAGATCAGAGACTCTTTCAGGGGAGTTAGAAGAGTGCTCCCATCCCACCCATCTTCTCCTTGAATTAATTAGCATTAAAACTGTGCTTTTACAAGACAAGACACACTGGATAAAATTCTAATTTGCTTGAAATCACTGAGAATTTGTCCATTGCTTTCAATGAGCTGAGGATTTTACCTAATATTTCTAACAGATTTTTATAAAATAGTGTTGAAAAAGATCTCAAGGGCCATGTTATCTCTCCTCCTGCCGCAAGGCAGGATCAGATACATCTATGTCAGTTGTGATGGATGTTTGTCTAACTGGTCCTGAAAGAGCTGCAACACTTGATAGCACCTTGAGCTCTGCTTCCATTTTCACCTGTCCCAAGATATGAAAAGAAAAAGGACTTTTTAACCAATTCTACCAGGTTTTTTGACTGATTTAAAGGGCCAGTAACAATCTGATGTCTCACAACCTGCTAAGCCTAAGAATTAATCCTATCCAACCCTGAGGAGCTTTCCCACGATTTATTGACATTTTTCCCCTTTATCTCTTCTTCTTGAGATATCTGACACAAAATCATGCCATTCTGATTCCCATCTTGTCTTTTCCTTCACCATTTCAGTTCTGGTCTGATTTCAGCGGCTGCCCCATAAGAAGCGATAGTTAAAACTAATGCTTTTCGTTATCTGAAGGCCCGTCGGTCTTCCAGCGGCACAGTATAAAGTGCGTAATTTTCATTCCAGGAGTGAAATGCCAACTACTATAATTATGTTGGCAACACGGAAAGGCAGGGAGGCAGCAGAGCAATAACGACCAGGCAGGACTGGAGCCTTAGGGAGGAGGAAGAGAAGGAGGGGTGGGCAAAAGAAGAAATATTTAAGTCTGGTCCCTGCAGCAGAGCATCTCTATGGTTTGGTTATGCTTCCGGAATGAAGTATCACCGGTTATTAACTGTCCTTTGGCTTCAATCCAGTGCTCACAGAAACAAAGTGGGGTCTTTGCTTTGGTTTCAAGACCTGACTCGCACTCAGAAATAGCAAAACACAGCTCCTCATTGACAGGCAATTTGAAAAACACTCCTTGCATCCCCTGCACCTACAGGAAACCTGCCCCACAGCTGCTCAAAATACATTTATGGTTTAGAATGGGAAACGCGGACACAAAGATTAACATTTACAGCTGGTATTTCTGAAAGTAAAGGTCTGAGGCAGATGCTCACACGTAGCAGTCACAGAACGAGAGGTGGATTTCCCATGCATTCTTTTTCATTCCAGGGTACACCATGCATTAAGCTTTCACAATAAATAAATTTTTAAAACTTACTACATGGAATCCAATAGCAAATAGCACAATTTGTTGTTGATAAAGCATGTGAAAAAAGGCTTTGTACTTGGAGTCAGCTTTTAACCCTTACGGAGGGTGTTATTCCCCAAATACAAACGCTTAACAATCTCTACCGGCGAAAGACAAGACAAACTGCCTTTTCAACCAAGCCATAAAATGTCTGGTTTCATACATAATCACAAAACCTCCTGACATTAAACAGTCCCAGTTTCACACATGGGACAAAGTTGATTAATGCTGTGAGAGACTAGCAGTGGCCAAACCAGAGCTTCAGATACGACTCTGCCAGAAGACACCTCCACGCCATTACTGCCACCAAAGAGAACGTCACTAGGAAGGCGGGAGGGAAGCAGTGGGGCACTGGAGGAAGAATGCTGTGCTGCTGGCCAGAGAAACCCTGACTTGCTGTTTGCAGGAAAAATAGCAACTGATTTAGAGGCTGGGATGGAGAGTCTGCGTAGGAGCCAGGATCGTTGCTGGGACGTACGACCCATGGGGATGCATCTTTAGCATCACCTCGGTATCTGTGGCTTTGAACTTCCTCAAGAGTTTGGTAGGATTCATTGAGAGTTGAAATCAGCTTCTTGGGGCAGCAGGAAAGGTTTTTCTGCTCAGTGCTGTCTAAAGAATAGGTTCCTGAAGGCATTGTTGTAGTTTTTGTTGAAAGCAGTGTAGATGAGTGGATTAAAAAAGGAATTTGAATAGCCTAGCCATAGAAAAATACTCTTCCAAATGGGTGGGATGTCGCAGGAGCAGAGGGGGTTGATGAGCTCTGTGATGAAGAAGGGGATCCAGCAGAGCACGAAGACCCCGATAAGGATGCCCACCATGAGGGCAGCTTTCTTTTCCTTCTGCTCTCTCCACGTGTCTCCATCCGTCTGGAATGTAACAGTGGCATGACGGACAGTGAAGACCATCTGTGGCTGCTGGGCAGCTTCTTTTACCTGCCAAACACAAACACAAGTTGCACCATATGCGCCTCAGTCAGCTGATCCCACACAGCAGGAACACAACCAAACTATGCAAGCGATGGCCAGAGCTCATGGGGGAACACGGGCAATCTACGTCACGTTCTGATGGAGGGGAGATCGGATGAATGACCTTCTGGGTAACAGAGACTACTATTTTTAAGTGAGGCTAGAAACTAAAGAGAGTAGTGATATATGGACACATGGAATTGCTCACACAGCATCGCAATAAGATTATTCCCCATTTACAATCAGATCAGTAGAACGGGCACACGCCCACATGCCGCGCACAGAAGTCTCCTTGCTTTCTCTGAACCCATTGAGTTTAAGAGTCCTTAGTAGGAGAGGCAAGAAAATGAACATACATTTCCTTTCTCCCCGCAAGAAGCCTTTGCAGTGCACAGCCACCGTGCCTGTGATGAACTGACACGATGCAGCCACGATTAGGAAGGATTTACAAGGATGTTCTGCATGTGTGTCTTCTGTGTGGGTAAATTCACAGCCTCCCCAAAGCCACAGCCGCTTGCCAGGTTATCGTCCGCAGTGGAGACGGGATCCCATCTATTCACACCCCCACACACCTCCCCACAGGAGGAACGGTGACCCCTTACTCACGCTTGTGAGCACTGATTCAGCATTCCATGGGGGGATGTCTGTGAGTCACTGCACACCCACGTGGAGCTCAGGCTCGCAATCTGGCCCAAAGTTGCTTTAGCTACACCTCGCGTCCCCAGCTGGGGACTCGGAAGGAGTCAAAAGACTGGGCTTGCAAGCTTTGTAGTCAACTTTCCCTTGAAAGCCTCCAGGATTCACAGGGCCTTGGTGGGATGCTCTTTGCTTGCACACTTTAGCTCTAAGTTTCCCTTACTGTTGCAAGGGCTTGGCTGCTACCAGCAGTTGACTAGAGCAAAATACAACCGTGTTGACCTACCTCCAGGGCTTCTGGTGTAATGGGGGTGATGGAGTTGCTATTCCGAGATCCAATTCGAAACTTGGCGGCCTTGTAGATCTTCCAGTACACAAAGAGTACCACGCAGAGGGGCAGGTAGAAGGCGCCAAAGGTGGAGAAGATGGTGTAGGAAGGCTCTCGGCTGACTTGGCACTCCTCGCTGTCCTCTGAGTAAGTCTCTCCCCAGCCAAAGAGCAGCGGGGCCAAGGAGATGAAGGCAGACAGTGCCCAGGTGAGGGCAATCATGATGTTGGAGATGCGGCGCCGGATGCGGAGCGTGTACTCCAGGTGGCGGGTGATGGACCAGTAGCGGTCGAGAGCGATGGCTGTGACATTCCAGATGCTGGCGGTGCAACACAGCACATCGAAGGAGATCCACACCTGGCAGAGCGACCGGCCCAGCCGCCACCGCCTCCCGGACAACTCATGCACCAAGCTGAGGGGCATGACAAGGGCTGCCACCATCACGTCGGAGATGGCCATGGAGGCCACCAGGTTGTGGGGCACCCGGTGGAAAGTGCGCACTCGGAGGATGGTGGCCAGGACCAACCCGTTCCAGAGGAACGTGGCCACCACCAGCATGGCCAACAGGGTGAGGACCAGCACGCTGAAGACGGAGAGATGCACCTGGCCGCCATCCGGGCCGGCGGAGGACCCGCTCTGGTTGCCGGTGTCTGGCGTCACATCAGTGAAGCAGCTGAGGTTGAGCGGGCGCTCCATGCCGGGGGCACCAGGGCTCCGGGGGGGGCGGGGGGGGCAGCACCGCCCTACCGCGGGCGCGGAGGGTCCCCGGCCGCCCCGAGCGGCGCCGGGCGCGGTGACTCCGCGCTGCCCGCCGCCGGGGTCTTCATCCCCGGGAGGAAGAGCCCTGCGTCAGCCGCCGGCTGACGGCAGCCCCCGGCCCGCCCCGGCGCGCCAGCCCCGGCGGCGGGAGGCGGCGGCTCCGCGGGCGCGGCCGGGGTGCGCGGCTGCGGGGCGGTGCGGAGCGGGGCGGCGCTGGCTGCGGCCGCGGCGGCGGAGCGGGGCGCGGAGGAGCGGCTGCCCCTGCGGAGGCGTCGGCGCTGTAGGTGAGTGTGTGAGTGTGTGAGTGTGTGTGCGTGTGTGTGTGTGTGTGTGCGTGTGTGTGTGCGTGTGCGTGTGCGTGTGCGTGTGTGTGTGTGTGTGTGTGTGTCCCACCCCGCCGTGCGCGGGTGCGGGGTGAGCAGCCTCTCGGCGGGGAGCGGCTGGGGGCCGGCGAGGTCGTGCTTAGTCATTTCAGTGCGCGGATTGTCCCTCGAAACCGGCGCCGGTCGGAGCGGGGCGAAGGCAGAGCCGGCAGCCGGTGCCCGGTGCCCGGTGCCCGCACGGCGCGGGGTGCAGCCCCCGGCTTTGTCTGCGCCGCTTCTGCTCGGGGTGGCTTCTCCCCCGCGGGGTGTATTCCCTGTCAGAGGCAGAAAGTTAGCATCCCCCTGAAACGGTACCTGGGCTCCTCGGAAAACGTGTTAGTGAGGTGCCGCGGGAATCGTATAGCGCACATATACGCTAGAGTCTGTGTCCGGCAAACCCGTTAGTAATCCCGGTTATTCTGCGCGTGGAGGATGTGGCAGGGGGTTATTTCTTTGAGAACTTCTGCTCTGGCATTTCCTAACTTGTTAGCAATTGGCGGGCCTTTTATTAGAAATAATCTATCACTTGGCTGTTGTTACTAATTGCGAAATTAATAACATTAACCATTAATGAAATGTTTGAGCGTTTCACCTGGTTTTTATCACGCTGCTTGTGATGAGAAGTGGGATTCTGGGCCTCATAGCGGAAGGCAGAATTTAAACCCACCGAGCAGGTTTCCCCGTGCACCGGCTCCGCGCGGGGATGCCAGCCAGCTCCAGCCTGCGAGTCTTGGACGGCGTTCAGGCAGGGCTGTGCCGGTGCTGGCACCCTGCTTCTCCAGATGATCCCGGGATAACGGGTCCAAAGAGCTTTCGGGTCAGAGCTGACATGATGCGAGAAGCCGGCAGGCGCTCACACGGGGCTCACAGTCCCCGTCTCTAGGGGGGAGAAGGGAGGAAGGGCATCAGTGTAAGAATCGGTGACAGTGACACTTGTCGACAGATCGCACTTTCAGGGAGTTGGGGGGAAAACACAAGGAAAGAGATGCCCATGGGAGCACCCGATGCATACCGTGCTCGTGGTACACGGAGGGTAAAACCAAACTGGTGCTTTCTGCTGGCTCTTCTGAATCTCTTTGGACTTTTTAATGAAAAAAAACGCAAAGTAACAACAGGGGCTAAAGAAACAAGATGTTTTCTAGTGCTGCTACTTATTTCTCTGTGTGAAACACCAGGCAGCATGTCCAAAACCGGTCCAGGACCTTGTTTTGGTGGGACAGGAGTTGCCCCATGCGGACTCATGCTGTGTTGTGATATTCAGAGCCAGAGAACAGGACCTGGCCTGTTGTAGTTACTAGAACAGATGTAGCCTTAGAGACTATAACATAATTTTGGAAATATACTGCCATCTTTTTGGGGGAGAGATGATTGTTTTCTCTTTTATACACATGAATACTGACAATTTTGGAACGGGTAGCTTTTTTACTTACAACTCAAAGGACAAATGGGGTTTTCAGGCTTTCATAAAACCTCCTGATTTAAAATTCCTGGTTTGCAAGGTGCCAAACATCCTTGACTGTCATTCAATTGATCAAAACACTTAGCAACTGCTAGGACTGAGAGCTTTTTGTTGCGTGGGCCCTTCCCAGAGAAGCCTATGAAGCCCAGAATTAACAGAATCAACCACAAATTATGGAATATGTGCTCCTGAAAAGATATTATTACTTTTTGCTTCAGGAACAAATAGACAAAAATTACATTTAAAGGGAAATGGAAATAAAATGTATTAAATCTGAAGAAGTAAAACTAGATTATGTTCTAATGAAAAATTATGAATATTTTCATTATTTTACTTACTGGACTTTTAAAAATATATATTAGCAGATTCTGGAGTTGAATGGGTCAGTTGAGCATTAATTGGAAATAGAAAATGTAGGCAAATACATATATACGTATAGCATACATGGAAATGCAGAGGTCTGCACTTGAGATGGAAGAACCCTACACAGTACAGTACAGGCTGGGGACTGGCTGGGTAGACAGAATTTTGCAGAAGAGGACCTGGGTGGCCTCTCAGGCAAGCAGTCACAGTCTGCAGTGTGCCATTGCACATCCTGGAGCATCCTGGCCTATATGAGCAAGAGCGTGGCCATCAGGTCAAGGGCTGTAAGTATTTCCCTCTGTCCCACAAACCTTGGAATTTTATATCCTCTTTGGGCTTCCTCAGTACAAGACACTGACATACTGGGGAAAGTCCAGTGGAAGGTCATCAAGATGATGAACAGACTGGCATATGATGTAGAAAGAGAAGGAAAACTGAGTTTATCAATCTTAAAAAGAGAAGGTTAAGGGTAAAAATCTTACTGCTGTCTCCAGCTACCTCAAGGGAGGGTAGAGGCAAACTCTGTGCATGGCGATAGGACAAGATGCAAGTCACAACATCAGATATTCCAATTAGAAATTAAGAAATAAATATTCACCTGGAGAGTGGTCAAACACTGAAACGGGTCCAAAGAGGCTGTGAAATCTCCATCCTTGGTGCTGTTCAAAATTCAGCTGGCCAGCACTGTGAGTGACTTTGAAGTTGGCCCTTCTTTAATGGGGGCTGGATTAGGTGATCTCCAGAGGTCTCTTCCAACCTCAGTCATTCCATGATTTTCATTATGCAAACTTTAAGCACGTTGGCTGAATGCACCAGATTCTGGAGGTGACTGAATGTTGTTCTTTTTAAGGACAAAATGCTGTTTACTTTACACAGACTAGTAAGCCCATTGATTTCCTCAGAACTGTTGATATTTATAAAGTGAGTGGAAGGCTGGGATCTGTAGTGAGTGGATAATGTCTGTGGAATGATCACACCCATGAAAGTCTCTGAGAAAAGGATCTACACTACAAAGTCAAGGTTATCTCACATCCTCATTGATGGAGCCAGAGGAATTAGAAGTGACAGGACTTCCCTAGATTTAGCAGGGTTCCCTCCAGTAGAGACATTAAATGCTGCTTGCTACTAAATACCATTTACTGGAGGTACCTTCCAATTCAAAATACGTAGCGGACGGTTGGACGTTAGGAGGGAATTCCCAACGTAATCAGTGCCACTGCCTACGTCCACATCCAAGTAGTATCTGCTCTTGGGGACAGGGTGAAAGGACTTATATTGTGAATGTGCACGCAGATCTTTTGAACCTCTGCACTTATAACTGGCAGAAAATGGAGAGGAGATGGGCTCAGGAGGTGTTTTTGCTGGGCATACTTAATGAATGAATGAGAATTTCAGTCTACAGGGTAGGTGGAGCTGCTAGGTTAAACAAGGATTAAAGGAACACATATACTCGCCGTACATACACACCAACACTGAACGCTCTGCTCAGTTGCCAGCCAGACTGCTCAGTAAGTGTGCATCCTGTCAAGGCAATTTCCAAATCTCAGGTAATCATCACTTGAATTTCATTTAACATTCATCAACTCCAGCTCACACTTATTACATCCAGACATGCTTTTTGAACACACTTGCAGACCACCCGCTCCTTTCCTATAGCAACAAAACGTTCAAACACACAGTTAACACGCACCGACTGTGAGGTTGTTCTCACCCTCAGAGATACCCACACTTCTGATCTCACTCTAGTCTTCCAAACCCAAGATCTTCAGAGATGGCCACTATCAGCACTGTGATAGACTCTCGTGATGCCCCACCTCTGGCTTGAGTGTCCCCTGGTCTTAGGACTTTAATTTTGGGAGCGGAGAGGGGGAATGCTGAACCAGAGTTCTTCATGGACACACACCAGCTTTTATAAACCTCATCTCTCTAATTCGTCCCGTAAACGCTGTCTCAGGTCTAGCGTAGTAGCTCTAGCTGGGAGGAAGACAGAGTAATTGCCTCCCTCTCCAGAGGTCCCTGAGACCGTGCATTTGGGGCATAGGCAATCAAGGCTCAAAGCATCCCAGCTCAGGCTGGGGGCTTGAGTCACGATGCCTCATATCCCATACAAGCATTTTAATTGCCAAGTGGCTGGGTCTTCTGGGTAGCTACCTCTCAGGTTTCTTATGTTGAAACTGTTTAATAATCACGTATTTACTGAAGCGTGGACTTACCTGAGGTTTTCCAACATCCTAGCCAAGCGCCAGAAAGATGGAGTCACCCTTTTTCTCCCAGTAGCATGTAATTGCTTACTGCAAAGCGGAGGAATTCCTACTGACTGAGCAGCAGAGATTACTCCTGCTGCGTGTTAGCAGGACACTCAGCAGCACTGTGGGAGTATGTTGGAGCAGGAACATGGAGGACCTGAGCGCCCCACGTCCCCAGAGTGCCCCAGTGACTGACCCATTTGCCAAACTGGGTTCTCTTGCTCCAGATGCTTCTGAGGAACTTTGAAAAGTCTCTCTGTCCTGAGGCAGAAATGAAAACAATGAGTTGAAATCCTGTTGCCTTTTTATTTGCATGGCTAGAAAACTATTCCTTACCCAGCCTCTAATGGCAGGTCTCATTCGGTTTGGGGCATGCGAGCTTTCCTTTGGGAATTGTCACCAGTTGTATGACTTCAGTGACACAACCAAAGTATTGTTTAATTCTGCAACAGGAACAAAGCAGAACAAGAACAAAAGCTGTTCAGCAGAGCAGCCTCTCTGCGTCTCCGTCTTGCCTAGAGCACAGTCCTCTCTTACGTAAACTCCGTGGTAAGTGTCTCAGTCCTTGTGTCTCTTGAATTTGGCTGCAATCTATTACACAGCCAGCCTAAAGGGAGGATTACTGTGTATGTCTCAGTAAATGGACTACTGGGAATGTTTATCTGTCTTCTGCCTGACGTGAATTAACTCCTGCTGGAATTCAGCCCTTCGTTCTTGCATAGCCAAAGACATGTTCACGGTCAAAGGACCAGATGGAACGTAACTTCGTAAAGTCTTACAGGCAGCTCCCGCATCATTCACTGCCGCAGTTAAAGTTGCACTCTCTGTAAATAAATGAAATGTAAATAGTTTTATCACTTTCATACCTTGAGGGACAACATTAATCAGCTGTGTAATTTCAGGGGAGTCAGCAGAGTTATGCTAGGTGTCACACTGGCTTTTAGTCAAAGATGCTTTGCAGTGAGTAGTTATGACAGTAACGCAATAACTTGGAGCCTGCCTCAGGGGGTACTGCCCTCATAAGGCATCCACAGTTTTCATTTATTACTCCAGTGATAGCAAATACTTAACACATATATACACCAGCACCTGTGATCTTCTTTACCTGTGGTCAGTCCCCGAGAAGTAAACCTTTCTCTGGACTCCGCTGGACTTGATCTCTGCAGGTTGCTTACAAATCATAATAGAAAATTATCCATATATATGATTAAAAAAAAAAGTTTAAAAATATCATAATATATTATGCTTCTGGGAGTACACGGTATCCTGCAGTTCTGTCAGTCATCTAGAATAGCAGGTCTGTAGAAAAATAATAAGAAACCATGTGTGGGAAGACTAGGTAACTCTAACTTAATACATGAGCTTTGGCAATCAAAGCTGCCGATGCAAACTATCGGGACGCTGCCAGGGAGACAGATGGCACGATGACAGCAAATGGATGGGTCTCTAAAACTCAATTATCATTTCAGTTCAGACCCTTTTTCCATATGCCAAGTTGTGGAAGAGATTTGTTTATCTTGAGCTTTATGCATTTTGGCAGATAATTTGCATAGGTGTGAAGCTATAGGGAAGCCTGTGATAGTGTTAGGCTGAACATGGGTTTTTCGGCTGGGTGTTGTTTTCCAGGTTACCTTTCTGCCTCCTTGCAGCTGGTAGGTTTCTGAACCTTCATTTACATAAATCCATCCGTAGTCTGGAAATGTTCTTTCAGAACTCCAGAGGCAAAACATTTCAAGATCCATTTACCATAATAAGGAGAGAAATCACTTGAAACAGGTTTCCAGGCCAGCAGTTCTTCAACTTTTTTTCTTATACCTCCTTCCATCCCCATTCTGCTCCCTTTGGCTCCTTGGCAGTGTGTTCCCATGCCCCTGTCTTCCTCGGCTGGGGTCCCTCATCCCCAAACCACCATTAACTTTATCATTCAAGACTGGTTTTCTAATTGTAACAAATTGGCAGTGTGTGCAAAAATGAAACCACCGACACCCGTCGCGAACTGATGTCTTCAGTGGGAGATTCTTTTCCCTTCTTCCACTCAATAGCCTAATTTCTCTACATGCTGTTGCTTGCTGCCTTCTTCCCTGGAGATTTCTGAACAGCCACAGCCACATCTCCACCTGCCAAAGGAAGCATTGGCAGAGTTGTGCAGCTTTCTCAGCTCGGGTATCGCTGACGAGTGTCTCAGATTCATATTCACACGCTGCTGCCTTCCAGCTGTGGAATATTTTCCTCCCCCCTAATTATTCGGTGTACCTGTGTGTCTCCCTGCTCCTGCCTGCCCAGGTCACGCAGATCAGCTGTTAGCTTAACTAAGGTAAATCCCCAGTATTTTCAAGCCGTGCAACGTGGCAGGTCATTAGAGAAAATGGGAAAGCTGTGGAATTTTACTTATTTATATTTCATACCTGTGTTGCTATTAAAGTGAGTGAGAGGCTCATACAAATGAGAGGAATTATTTACAAGTTAGAAAAAGTCAAATGGTGGGACATGACCACACGACTTCTTTCTGCAACTAAAAGGAGTCTGCTCCCATGCCTGTGCGAGAAAAGCGTTTGCAGAGCTCTGCTGTAGGCTGACAAAAAGCTTGCCTCTTGATCACGGGCAAGGCAGCAAACTTTTCCAGCTCTTTGAACAGAGATAGCTGTTTTTAAAGGACCCCAAACATCATTTCTTTCATAGAATTTGGCAGTATCACGTTACAAGTATTTTAGTTTGGTTCCTTCCACCGCAGCAGGCACCTGATCAAGCGATGTCTTCTTGCTACTGCTACAAAATCTCTGACCCCATGGGATGAAAGTGGTTGTATAAATGTGTCTAAAGGTCTCTCTATTTTTCATGAGGATTATTATTAGTAGCATCATTATTTTTGACAACCAGTATTCACTACTTTGACAGCAAAATGTTGCCAGACCTTTCTTTCTTAATCGTCTAGCAATGCATTTTATTATAAAGTACCTGATTTGTTTGTTTGTTTGTTTGTTTGCGGGTCTGTGAGTCAAGGTTGGTAGGCTGTAACTCCGAGGTGGTGGCCCAGCAGTTTGGGAGCTGCAGCAGCTCACCAGCGGTTCAAGCTCGGCTCCCACGCTGGGGACACGACGTCTGACGGTGGGAACCTGCTCATGCGAGAGCTGGTGGTGGGAAAACCCATCCAGCCGGAGCGGCTGAGGCCAGCAGCTCTGAGACACGCTGGGGTACAGCTGTTCCTTTTTCTACCTCTTCTGTGGTTACCTTCTACTGTCAGGTTTCAACTGTATCACAGTGGGTCTGAACTTTGCTGCTAAAGGAACCAAAAAGGTGACTTTCCTATCAGAATTTCAGCATAAATTTAGTCAAAATCTTCCATTTTGATACCACTGAATTCTTTCAGGGTCTCCTATAAGCATAGCTCGTGGGGCGTCTTCATTAAAGAAGGTATTATCCCTCTGCACAGAAGATGGCTCATGTATTACTTTAAAAGCTGAATCTCATTTTGGAAATAAAGAAATCCTGCTATGTTTTTTTAAAAGGACTCCTCATCTGACCTGGTACATCTTCAGAGCTTTCTGGGCAGACTGTCAGTGTCCTCCTTCCTCCGTACACTTCACCATCTTCACTGTATGCTAATGCCTCTTCTTTCTTCGGTGCTTTATCGAGCACTGGAATAGTTAACACGGTCAGCTTTTAAACCACCACCGCTGGCAACTGACTTGGCAGTAGGGTTATAAATGCCATTTTGTAACCGCGACTGATAATTGAATAGAAAAATGAGAAAAAAAAACACTTAACATGTTGATGTTTTAAAGCCTTTCATCCAACATTCACACATACGACGTCTCCTGTCCCTTAGCTTTGACTCCTAGCACAACTCTCAGTCGCCCACACACACATGTACTCCTCGTCCCTCCTGTTTCGGTCACACTCCAGCCAGTCTGGCTCCATCCTTCTCCTGCCATCATCCCTTGTGCAGCACGGCCACACCTCGACGGGAGTCTGTAAGTGGAGTCCAGGGCTTGATACGCTGTGAGGAAGAGGCACAAAGACAAATGGTCTCTGCCACAGTGCATCTTCTCCGTTTGAAGGTTTTCTTACAGCTCTTCTGTTTTTATGACTGCTGTGACTGTAAGGACCCATAAATCCCCATGTCCTTGCCCCAGATAATCCCTCCTGCCCAGCGAGAGGCATGCCTCATTAAACACCGCATTACAGCCTCAGATTAATGACCAGTGTTACGGAAGAGCACCACGGGTCGTGGAGAACCACAAGGAGTTCATTAGTGTCCATCTTGCAAACAATTACTGATAAACACCTAGCTGGACTATTTTACACAGGTGAGGTTTAGTGCAAGGGCTTTGGTTGTGTAAACAGAGTTAGCCATCGATATGCCTAGCGTTTATTATAACAAATTATGTCAGCTGCTTTCTGTGAGCATCGGTGAAATAAGGTGAGGAAATAGATTTTCTTAAGCAGTCTATGGCTCTGGGTACCTGTCTTCCATTCCTTTCAGGGAGGATTATTATTTTAAAATGTAGTAAGATTTTTTTATAAAACCAAAATGTCTAAAATGTAGGTATCTAAATCGTCTGGACTGCTTATTAAGTCTCAAAAAGACATGCCTATCTGAATCAAGCTTTCTTTTCTTTATCTGAATAATAATATTCCTATAGTAGCTTTTATATCCTTTATCCGTTCAGAGTCAAGAGAGACGTGGGTGAGCTTTAGCTGTACAAAACCAAGACCAAACAGTCTCCAAGGTATGCTCAGTAAGCAATCAAGTTAGCCTGTTATGAGAAATTACCCTCTGCAAATTGAGATGCAGTAAATGATGACATATACGCTTCTGTTCTTGTCAGCTTAATGTAAAGAGAGTTGGATTTACCTCCCTGCATCGCTCTCTTCCTTCCCTTGCCCTGAGCCGGAACAGGAGTACGCACACAAAACCAGTGAGGATATGTCACCTTTCGGTGTTTGCCAACTGGATTATTTATGAACGTGTGAGTCGGCGTGTAGGAGACCACGCGGCAGCTAGGCTCTTCTGGGGAGGGCGGATCTTCCTGCATCCTGTGATGCACCTAAATATTTGCATTGATTAGATCCCACTCTGGTGCTTTTATCATTTAATCGTTACGAGCACTGTATGAATCATAAATTATAAGCATGTACATGTAAAGCATAAAACGCGTAGGGCGCTGCAGCTAGCCGGGGTATAAGTTAATCGCTGGAACGTGCCCAGTGGGTCAGTTTTTACACGGACTTATTTCAGGAATGCATCCTCATTTGCGACTGTCTTTCTTTAATTTCAAGTATTTGCTTTAGTCCTATTAAAATAAGCAGGGTTTGAGGATAAGCTTAAAGCTAAGAATGTGATTTTGGAGCATCTCTGACTCTGAGACAAAGCTTGGGAAAATTGTCACAAAATATAGGAGGCAAAAAGCTTAGACTGTAGAGAAATGTATCTATGGAAATGTCCCTTCCCTTTTAGGAAAATAGAATAGAAATATATTCAGTTCTCTGAGTGCAAACAACAGTAAGGAAAATACTATACTACACATTTAGAATGTCTTACATCAATTGACAGCTATCCAGCCACAGAGAAAAATAATGTAATTGTAACTGCGAGCAGCAAAATGGTTCTGCCTAATAGTTAAACATCAGTAAGCGCCACTGTGTCTAATAAAATGCAGATCTCATTATCTGTTTGTTATGTGCATCATGAGATAACTGTTCAAGTTGAAAAGTATAAAAATTTGATTTAATTCACTGACATTTTGGATACAAGAGGGTCAGGTTGGTCTTATAACAAATAACAGCTTGGGGCATATGGAAAGGAGTGTAATTGAAGATAAGGCTCTAGCAAGACGAGTGGAAAATGTAATAGAGTTCAAGGAGAGATTAAACAAATGTATCCTGGCCCTCACGCCGTAATCACCTACGTGTGCCATAAGGCAAACAGCAATGTAAGTGACACCCCGAAGGAAGATCATTACAGCTTTGGTGCTTGCTGCCTCACGCCACGATTTCTTCCATTCGCAACACCAAGAATTCAGACTTGGCGAGTCCTGAGACCCTGAGGCTGCTCTAGTTTGTACAGGGAACTCGGCAAGCTCGAAATAAACCCAGAGAAGTTTTCAGTGGCTTCTTTGGAGGTTACATCTGTACCTGTCAGTGTTTGCTGCAGTGTCATAGATTAAAAATGACCAACGTTGACACGAATATGGCAGAAGCCTCTGTGATGAAGGAGGAGGATGGTTCTTTACGTGTATTTGAGAGCTAACAAGATCAGGGTCTAGTCTACCAAAACCAAAAGATGCAGCTTCTTTGTAGTCTGGTGTCCCGGAGAGGCTCAACGCGATGACATTTTTTTGCGCGTGGTATGGCAGTTGTCTCTCTTCCCCAATTCTTGGGCAGTTTCAACCATACCTGACCGGGCTGTAGAGGCATCAGGGATATGGTGGGAGTCAAAGACCCTACTAGAGACTGAAGGAGCCACACTGTGAACTTAATTCTTATTTGGCCTCAGCCAGTTCACGGAGGAATTAGACCTTGAGACATAAATCGATTGTAGGCTTTCTTGGTTCAGAGAACTATCTGTTCATATTGAGGGAGTTTTCGGCATATCACAGAGCGTTTTTCAAGCAACCAGAACATTTAGGGACTTACAGAGCCTTTATTTCCCTGAAAGCCTCCTGGAAGCCAAAAAAAGAGCGACTTAGAGCCAGGACTGGCCTGAGAGTCTAAGCAGCGTGCCTGCATTCGTCCTGAGCTTAGCTCTAATGAGAGAGGTCTTGACGGTGAGACCTGTTTCTCTGAATCCCAGCTCCTGGTTAGTACTGAGTAGTTGAGATCATTAAAACAGACTTACTCCAGATACCCAATCGATAATTGTAATTTCTTTTTTTTTTTTTGCATTGAAGAGTGGCAGATAATTAGGGACTTCAGTAACAAATGTGTTACTTCATAATGTTTTCTGCTTGGCATACTAAAGAGGCAGAGAGTTCTAGATATCAATCTCTAATTAATTAAGCTGGCTCCAAGGTCATGTTAAAATTATTCATCAGCTAAGAGCAGCAGTAGATTCTTCATCTCTTGATGTCTTCAGATCAAGATTCAGTATCTTTCAGGAAGTTCCACTTTGACTAACCAATCACTCAAGACACTCAGCTCATAGCAAGGGTATTTTGGATGAAATTTGAAGTCAAATTGTGAGAAAGGCTGACCAGAAGACCTACTGGTTTCTTTTGGCCTCAACGCTGTTACCAGAATGCTGCCAGAACATATTTTGCAAGAATGTCAGTCTAAGTTCTTAGTTTCATTTGAAAATATGTAAGAAACAGAAATCAGGTTCCTTCCACAGAAAAAGAAAGCGGTCGTGCAACCCGGCAACAGTAACTACTTGTCCGCACAGTACAGTAACATCCATGTGTAAGCACGGGGAGCTTCCCAAAGCTGCAGCCACAAACGTGGGACAAATGAGGTCAGCTTCTCTGTTTGCCCCACATCACAGGCAGGGAAGTCTGTATACCTCTGTGCTCGTGTTTAAGGATGTGCAGGCACGTGTCTTTCAGCTACCCTGAAACTGCTGCACTAAGCTTCAGCATTTGGGAAGGCCATAAAGCAGAAATGTGCTCCCAGGCTGGGGCTGGTTTGAGAGAAAAACAACGGAGTGCTCAGTTCTGCTCCCTGTGCTCCATGTGGAAGGTTAATCTAAGTGACCTTCTGGCCTTATACCCTGGAAGTTGGAGGAACTGCTCCAAAGATGATGGAGTTGCTGTGAATTTATGTCAGCCAGGGAAAATTTCCTGGCAAAAATATTTTTCGTTGGTTTTAGCACTAAGACCTCATGGCTACATAGGAATTTCTGTGGTGGCACTGGCGGCCAGATGGGTTTGTGTAGCTGCTGCCCTCCATCTCCCACCGCGCAACCCCGGAGTCGCTGCCCGCGCCGAGCCAGTGCCGGGAGGGAGGATAACTGAGTCAGGGAAACGACCTGTGGAAAACCCAACCGTTTTTAATAGGCTCTTCTCAGCAAAAATCAGCATGGGTCACCCCCGAGGCACTGAAACTTTTAGGTGAGCATAGTGCTGAAAAAAAGTGCAGAGGCAGAAATGAGCAACCAGAACCAGGGGAGGTTTTGGGGTGGTTTAAGTCAACTTCAGTGAGATCGCAGGTTGGAGGATCAAAGTTAGCAGCAGGACAACTCCTCCAATCTCAGCAGCACGGACCTCTCCTTCATGCTGCTTCTGGCCTTGTGTAAATCCAGGCTCAAGGAACTAGACAAGATGATTATCTTTCAGTGAGGTTGGCTCCGTGTTGGTCAGACAGGAGTCACAAGCTGTTCAAGAGCAGCAGCAGAAGTATGGCAAAACCCAAGCAACCAGGCTGCCAGGGAAAGGAGGCGGGAAACCTGCCTCTCTTAGCAGCAGCGTTGAGCCGGCAGAATAGCACAGCGGGGACGTGATGCCACATCCTCAGGCAAGTGGCTTCTCTCCATTCCTCTTCCCGGAGGAGTAAACCAAACATTTCACTTTTTGGAAAACATACAGAAAGAGAGTGATGTGATTGATGTGATGTAAAGGTTTCATCAGCACAAATTCAGGGATTTTACTCAAAACCATAAATGGATAATGAGGATCATCTCAGAGAAGTACCCAGGTTCACTCTTCACACTGTTCTGTAACACGCTCTGGAATGCCACCAAGTTCAGTTGCCTTTTTCTGCATTTATGCATTAATAATGTAAAAATAAATACAAGTGTTAGCACCCTTTGAATCACATAATAAGGATTTGGAACGAATAATGCCAAGTTTGTTCCTTTCTGGAAAAACTCAGTTTAGTAACTCCAGGTTTCGTTAACTTTTTTTCTAGCCTGCATGAATGAAAGCCCAGGCTGAAAGGAAAATTCTGTTCTCCGTTGTTTGGCTGATACTAATTTACCCAAATGGCAAGCCCGTAAATGAAGGAAATCTTGACAAGCTACAAAGAAGGGCTATAGGGATAATTACCTGCCACTTTTCACAAACATTTTTTCACAAACTCAGAAACTCTGCTCCTTAGTAGGAGCAGAATTAAAGACTTCTCCTGAGATGCAAAGAAAGAAGCCTATAAATTACAGTATCACATTTTATTTGTGGCAAATTAGTTGTTTTTACCCAGAGCACCGGGAGGACTTGCATTGTTCTTTCTTGGTGCATTACAATCAGGTCCAGAACTCATTAAAAAAGTATTATAATGTGGTTTATTTTTATATATATATATGTATATATATAAAAAAGTATGTATCTATGTATCTAGAAAATTTGTATTGAGAGGGTTATTGGTAGTCTAAGGGAAAGATAGAAAGAATCGGCCTAAAGAGAAGATTTAGATCAGGTATTAGGGAAGACTGTCTAACCAGAAGGAATTTTTACACCACTAGAACAAGGTAGCGGGGAGGTGGCGTCAATGTTGTCACCAAAGTTTTAAAGGAGAGGGATTGACTAGGGGTTCCTCCGGCTCTCCCCCATCCATCCTGGCAGCTCTTCTCAGCTGTACGTGTGGAGACTCTGCAGCTTTGCAGAGCCCTGCATGAGTTTGCACGTTTAATTCCTTCATGAGCTAAAACCTAGTGCAGCCCTCCCAGTAGACCTACTTCAAGCAAGCCCTGCAACCATGTGGTGCAATGTTACACTTGGAGGAGATCTTGGAGCAGGAGGGGCTTTAGATAAGTGTAACTAGCGCAATTACGCTGCGTACCGTCCCGCTAGCTGTATTTTGATGAAGGCATACCCAGCTGCAGCTTGGGGCTGGTTCTTACCCTTGCAACGTGACACACAATGTCTCATTCACCTCTCTCTGTGGGCTAACAATGCCAGACACATTCCTTAGCAGGTAACAGAAAGGAGTCATCTCCTCCTTTAATACTACGTCTCACTCCTGATAAAAAACACCCGTACGTTAAATGTGCCTTCTCCTCCCCGCTCATATATGCACGGTTATAGTAAAGGTACACCTTGTTACTTGGCACTTACAAAACATTTTGTAACTATTACATTAAAAAAGAAAACTGTCGAGTAAATGACAAGGCATTCTCAGTGCAGTTCTGGAACTGGAAGAGAATCGAAAATGAAACTGTCGGTTCCAAGAGATCCTTTTAGGATTCGGTATTGCCGTACAAATAAAAAGAAAGTTTTTAATTATAAATCGTATTTGCCATTGCAAGTTGTCCCACTGAAGGAAAGAGGAAAATGCATAGAAGGTTTGAGCCAAAGCAGAGCCCTCTATGTCCTTGTTTTGCATATTTTGGTTCAGATTATAAAACCAGATTCTTATTCACGTTAAGAAATCGGTATGGTGACAATGCAGGAAGGAAGCATGCCTTCTACGACTTCTCAACAGCTTTCCAGACACATTGAAATTAACATCAGCTTTCTGTAAAAAATTGGTTATTTTGTGAAGATATATTTTATTGGAAAAGTAACATCTAGAGAGCCAGCTGCTACCAAACGAGTATGTATTATTAACAAAGGACTCGGGGAGCCTTCTGCTCACTGGAGTAAAACAAATATACAATTTAATCTAAGCTCTGAATTTAATTAACTGCAAAAAAAAAAAAAATCAAACTGTTGTTTTTTCACAAGCAATTATGCCTAAATATGATATTGTAGGTCCATATGAATTTTTCATACAATCATTTGTGCACACAAATAAGGGATTTATGTAAGCAAAGACTAATTGTCTGCACAAATCTTGTCAACTCAGTGGGCTTTCACTACGTGCAAGCAACGCCTGTTGCAAAATAAAGATCTGGAAACATGGTCATAAACTTTTATGTACAGACCTCTCACAGTTAAGACCTATCAGATACTGTGCTTGGTGTGGTTATAGTGCAGGTAATGTGCTGTTCACATCACTGTGGACTATGGTGACGTGCACAATCTCTCTCGAGTCTATTTGCTAGAGTAACTAAGCCCAGAAATAAACTGGTCTTAAGGCATAATTGATCTCTGCGAGTGGTTGCTCCCATGCAATGACAGTTGTGGCTGCATCAGCCTCATCCTCGTGTGCTGTGATCAGACCTACCAACCGTGGCTTAGCTCGACACACGAGCGTGCCACCATGTGACCGAGCATCCCATGTTATGTGATGGGCAGAAGTCAGTGATGTGACAGGGAAAGGCTGCAAACCCTTCTGAAAGAGGATGAAATGAATGGGGAGAAGAAAACGTATCATTCCCGATCCTGCAGCACAAGAGAGAGGAGGCTGCTGCTGCTGCTCCGTGTCTCCAAGTCCAACCAGTAGTAAGCCTGAACACGTATTCCCAGCTGGCACATGCACACAAGCACATGTATATGTTACATACATACATTTATACATGGCCAGCCACACACATCAGACACCCTCAGAGCGCCAACATGGACAGCACCAATGGCCTTACCATGCTCCCCCCTCTGGCTGGACGGTATGGAAGCCCACCAGTGAGAATACATATCTGTACATATACGAGGTAGATCCCTCCAGTAGCTGCTCTGACACTCTGCCTGCCCAGTAGCTGGCCCCTCAATCCCAGTCTGCCCAGTTACTGGCATCAGGACACACGAGCCCCGAGGCTGCAGCCCTACTCCAGTTGGTGGTACAGACACACACAGTTGGCCAGGACTTCTCCGGTCCCAGAGGTGACCCCCTGTGCTCTTGTCACCCCTTTGCTCCCAGGCCACGTTACCTCTTCACTGCCTGGTCCATACTGACCTGGGGTGATGGCTCTGCAGGTACAGCCTTGGAGGGACCTGGACAAGGTGGTGGTACCCAGGTTTGGGTCCTCACCTGCCAGTCTGCCCCTGTGCTCCTCTGGCTTGTGCAGATGGGCCTTGGACGGGCCGATGGGCCTGGAGACAGGCCTGGGAGCAGCCTGGCAGGGTATTTGGGCTCCCCCTCCTGCCATTGTCACTCTGAGCTCGTGTAGATAAGCTTTATCTCATAACCTAACAAATCCCTACTGAGGCCAGACATAGGTGAGCACTTTGTTCTACACCTTGCTATGACTGAGCAGTAGGACCAGCCCGCTGATCTGACTTAGTTCTGTGTGCTGACCTGTGAGCAGAACCTGGAATCTATTTCTGGCAAATAGAGGGAATATTTTTCTTGTTCAGTAACATACTTTTTCAATCCAGTTTTCTGTTCTTATGGTTCATAAACTAGATCACACACACGTCGCAGAAATTTGAGCTATTCATTTTTGTTAGAAATAGTCTAATTACTAGAATTTAAATAACTTGTTGACAGCTGACATTAAATACATAAAGAAGTAAAAAATTTGTTCATTACTTTAATTCTACTACTTATTTAGAAGATAATTAAGGGGAAGGATTTGTGACTCGTAAGTACTCTTTTCTCCTGGGAGTGGTCATCCTGAAGCCAACAAAACTGAGGATAGAAAAAAAAAGATACTTCTGTGTGTGAAGACGAGTATCACTGATAATACAACAGCCGCTCTATGTGACCCGAAGTCCCACACTGAGATTTACAAAACTACTTCTCAGGGGCCACTAAAACTGTTAGCTATCTAAACTTCTACCGGGGAAGTTTTCTGCAGACCGCTTGCTGCGCATCGTTTCATGGCACATACAGAAATGCTTTTGCTTTGGCTGTGGTGCACAGCTGGTTATCTACCTGACATCTGCTCAAGCTCAGGCAAGATTTTCCAAGTTCTTCTTTCACCAAGCACAGCTACAGGGGTCTGTCCAGGAGCTGCTTTCAGGGCTTATTCATTTGGTGGAAGAAGGATGTGATGGTCTCATTCTTCTCATTTTCATTAAAAGCTCTGTGGTTAAAGAACACAGAGAGGCTGTAGGCATCCAGCGGCCACACCTACCTTGTGCCTCAGTGAAGAAGAGAAGGACAGACCCAAAAGTCCATGTCCCACATCCCAGGACAGGGCTCTAACAACTTTATCTTAGTTTTCCAGGACTGAATTTACAAACCAAATTTATTTTAGTAAAGCTATTTTAGTAAATTCTTAATCTCTTTTTTCTTTTTTTTTTTTTTCCCCCACATTGTATTATCTCGTGGTTTAACCCCAGCCGGCAGCTCAGCCCCACACAGCTGCTCGCTCACTCCCCCCCACAGCGGGATGGGGAAGAGAATTGGAAAAATAAGTGAGAAAACTCGCGGGTTGAGATAAAGACAGTTTAATAGGAGAGAAAAGGAAGAGAATAACAACAACAACAATAATTAATAATAATAATGATAATAATAGAATATACAAAACATGTAATGCACAGCACAATTGCTCACCACCTGAAGCTGATGCTCAGCTAGTTCCTGAGCTGTGCCGTCTCCTGGCCAACCCCAATTATATATGGAGCATGACATCATACAGTGTGGAATATCCCTTTGGCCAGTTTGGGTCAGCTGTCCTGGCTGTTCTTGGCTGTCCCCCGCCTTCTTGTTGGCAGGGAAGTACGAGAAGCTGAAAAGTCCTTGACTGCCTGGCAACAACTGAAAACATCGGTGTTATCAACATTATTCTCATCCTAAATCCAAAACACAGCACTATACCTGCTACTAGGAGGAAAATTAACTCTCTCTCAGCTGAAACCAGGACACATTATACTTCCATACTGTGGATGGAAATAAACTTTATTTTCGGATTTTTGTCATAATTAGTCAAAAAAGAACAATTCTGGTTAAGGTGGACACCTTATTAATGGGTATCTTTTTGTGGGAAACTGCAAATTTTGCAATGAATTCCAGTGATTTAACGGAGTACTCTGACCTTGTATTGCTAATATATGATATATTGTAGAGGATTTTCAAATTGATGGGATTTAAAATGCCAGTTTTATCTCATATTCTTCTCATTTGAGTAGCTGAACAAACAGAAGATCCAAAGTGGCCCCACCTGATGCTGCAATAACACAATTTGAGCCAAAGGTTTGGGAAGCATCATCATTTTTAAAAATCATGTTCAAAGCGTGCTGGTTGTATTACACTGTCAGTATTAGCATAGTGCCTGATTTGAAATAATTGTAATCTTGGAGTTGTGCAAAGAACTAAAAATAATGTGGCTATGGTAAATCCAAAGGATACGAAGGCCAGGGGAACTCATTAGAGTACCAAAGAAAATAGGCTGAGCAGAGAAATCAAAGAGGACAAATCACTTTGGTTTTCTTTGTGTGGAGTGGGAATATGCAATAACATACGAGATTAGATGGAAGGACTCTTGTGAGAAGGGGCAATTTAGCAATCACACTGAGAGAGGAGATGAAGCCAAGTAATGAATGACATCATGAAAAGAACTCAGAGGAAAATGTGGAACAGAAACCTGAGAGACAGCGATATTTATGAAAGAAAAGAGGTGAGAATTACCAGTGCTGGAAGATGCAGATGATTACAGAGGCACTGAAATCCAAAAGGAAAGGAAACTCAGGAAGCAATAGTGTTAATGATATCTGATAGAGCAAGAAGAATAAGAAAAATATTTCGCTGCAGGTGAATGAAGATGGTGGTCAAAGTAGTTCTAATTTAGTGGGAAGATGTCAAAATGGATCAAAAATGGAGTTGGAAAGAGTGAAAATTAGGAAGCAAGCAAGCAAGGGCTGGACTTGGGGGCCTGGACAGCAGCTGTAAAGGAAGGCAAGGCTCAGAGAAGTGTTCTTCAAAGGCAGTCCAGGAGATACTTGGGGCAGAAGAAAATGACCCTAAACAAGAGTTATTAGAACAGATAGAAAGTGAGATGAGAATATGAATTATTGGATGAAAGGGATAAACAGATTTAAAAGCAGGTGGTTATTTCTACTTTTTTCCTGTACTACGAAAAAAGTGTATCATAGAAAAGTTTAAGGACTTTTAACCTTGGTTTTCACTAAAAAAGTAAATTGTGATTGGGTGGGAATACAATAGAACCTGAAACCAAAGGGTAGGATCTGCTTCTGGAGTAGGAAAAGAAGAGGTGATGGGTTGGGTGTTCCTTACATAGCCGGAGTAGAAAGGGTGAAGAAAGGCAGAGGAACCTTCCTTGAAAAAGGATGAGAAGGAAGTTAGGAACTTGTATGCTATAAATTTCACTTCAACTCCCCCCAAAATACTGGATAAATAATAAATTGGTTGTGGACAGATTAATAGTTTCTACCAGGTATGTTTCAAGAATAACTCAGATTAAAGAAATCTAATTTTCTCCTGGGAAAACGTGACAGGCCTTGTAGATAGGAGGCAAACAATAGGTGCCCTGCATTTTTATTTCAGTATGCCTTTAGATGCCATCTCGTAACATCGTTCTTAAGTATGGGAGGGAAATATTGTCCACGTAAAAGTATTAGGAGGGGTCCAAAACTCCTTTGGAAAGCATAGTGCGGGGGCAGGATTTACCTGTCAGCGCTTGGATGCTTAAATGCACCAGATGAATCAGGCTCTGAAAGTGCTCATTTATCACTGTTGACTATAAAGATTTCAGTTTTTCTGATCAGTTATCTAAAGTTAAGCAAGATACATCCCCCTCTAGGTTTGGATGGTTTACTGTCACTGTAGAAGGATGCTTTGAGAAGGCTTTTGAGGGAAAATGTCTGATTTTGGTGGCAGTATGTTCATTAACGAGTTGGATGCTGGAATACAGAGTACGCCTATTGCATTTTCAGAGACTCCCGGCCAGAAAGGCTAATGTGTATTTTGGGAAAGGATTGAAGTTTTGAAGGTTCTTGATGAATTGAAAAAGCTGTTTGGAAGTGCAAAATGTCATGTATGGCGTACGTAGCGTATCGTCTGTCGCTGCTTGCAGCGGTAAGCCACTAGCTATTGCTTGACTCCCCCCCCTCGATGAAGAGAGACCCAAGCCTGGCACAGGGAAGGACAGGGGCGCACCACCAGCCCTGAGGCCGCTCCGACGGCGGGTTGGAGCACGAGGAGTGCGGCTCCAGGCTCGCTCGGGCCCTCAGCGGCACGCAAGGCCCAGCGCAGGGACCGCGACCGGGGTCACACGGACACCTGCCGTCGGACAGGGCCCTGGGCCGTCACCCCCCCGCTCCCCTGGGCTCTGTGAGGGCCCCTCGGCCCGGCGGGCTGCCCGTCTGCGGGGTGCGGCGAGGCGGAGCCGGGGGAGGAGCGGGCGGCAGCGGCTGAGAGGACCGTAACGATCGTCCTGCCGTCCGCACGGCGGGCTCGAGGGGCGGGGCTTAGGGCGGCGGGGCGGGGCCTGGGGCCGCCCTGAGAGGCGGGGCCGGAGGGCGGTGCGCTCCCCTCCCCCCGTCCCTCGCCTGTTTGCCAATGGGCGGGTCCGGGTATCCCCGCTGCCCGCCTCTGTCGGTCGGGGCGAGTCCATTGCGTTCCGTGCGGGGGGAGCTTCGGACCCGGATGCTGCCTCCCGGTCCGGTTCGGGGAGAGAGGGAGGAGGAGAGATAACGCCCGTGGATCAGAAGCGGGAGCTGTCCTGCGGCAGCGGGGGTGGCTGATCGGGCGGGGGGAGCCGCTTTGTCCGGGCGGCTCTCCCCTCCCCCTTCCACCCCCCCTGCGTCCCGGCGGGGGATGGTGTGTCCCGCAGCGCGCGCCTTGCTCGCGCGGTTCGGCGGCTCGGCGGGGGGAGGGGACGGGAGACCCGGGCCCCGGAGGCTTTCCACAGTGAGCGGGGGGATAGCGGGGAGAGAGCGCGGGGGGGGTGGGGGGGCGCGGTGCTGGCGGCCGGGACCATGTCGGCGGACGAGGAGGAGCTGAAAGTCCCGGAGGAGATGTTCAAAGATGTCAAGTTCTTCGTGGTGGGAGACATCGACCCCAAGGTACCGGGTCACCCGCCCCCTCGCCCCTTCCCTCGGCTCCTTCCTTCCCCCCCCCCCCGGGGGGGGGCACTGTGGGATCGTCCAGCTCCAGTACTCTTCTCCCCCCCCCCGACACTTACAGCGCGGGCTCGAGGCTCACGCGCCGCTGCACAGCACGCGCCTTGCCGCCTCCCGAGGAAGGCGCGCGGGGGGGGGGGGGCGGGGAGCGCGCGCGCGGCGGAGGGAGCGCTGGGGGGAGGGGGGGTAACGGCCGGTAACGGCCGTGCCCGGGGCCAGCGCTCCGCCACCCGCCATGGGAGCCAGCGGCCCCGCCGCGCAGGCCCCGTAGCCGCCTGAGCGGAGGAGGGGCGGGTGAAGGGACTTCCTGTTACGGCCCGGGCCGGGCGGGGAGCTGGCGGCCGCGCGGGGCAGCGGCTGTGCCTACCGCTCCGCAGGGCCGGCTGCGGGGCGCTCCGCAGGGCCGCGCTCGGCCCCCCCCCCCCCCCAGCCCCCCGCCGGCCCGCCCTCAGGTCCCGCTGTGCCAGCTCCGGCCCCTCCCGTCCCCGCCCCGCCGCTGTATCCGGATCCAGGACGGGGACAGTGACAGGCCGCTCTCGGCGCGGGGAGGCATGGCGAAGGAAGGCTTGGCCGGCGTTCCCCTCCCCACACAGACGTGCTTGCCGGCCCGTTCCCCGCCCGCCTCGGCGATAGGCACGTCCCGGCACCCCCGTGGCTCTGGTGCCCGTCCCGGGGCCTTCCAGACCCGTTAGGTGCACGGAGGTGCTGATGTGCTTGAGGTGTCGTCTCCGTGTTTTCCCTGCGCGGCTCCAGAGGAGATGAGGAGCAGGAGGTGCCCTCTGGCCTAGGGCGATAGCCGGCATGACAAAGTTGGCCTACGCTGGCCTAGGGCAATGCCCTAGATGATGAAGTTGGCCTTGCAGTTAGTAACACTCAGCCGTGTTGAGTGAAGGTGGTTAAAAAAAAGTTTCTGTGGCATGTCCAATTAGACAAGTGTTAGAAGTGTACGATATCTAGCTTTAGGACATCACCTTTGTGCAAACAGATTCCTACAAGTTTCACTCTGAAATGAAAGTCTTGGCTGCTTTGGTAGTTGCTGCAGTGGAGTCTTCATTTAGCATTGGGTTCCTTTAACCTTGTGTCCTGGCATTCACTGGGTCTTGTAGACCTTTAAGTGAACTTGAGACATAGGCACTGGCCCGTTGAGATGTTTTTTATTCATAGGAATAGGATTATATGCTAAAAGAAATACAGTCTAGGAATACAGTTAAAGAGCAGGAAAAAAACCCAGGGTCTTTAAACATAAAATTTTTGACAATATGTTAGAGCTTGAATAACAACTGTTGTATTAAAAAAACCTATAGCAGCAATATTACTATGTGTATGAAGATGAGTGCAAAAAAAAAAATAAAAAGGACTCTTGTATTTCATTTATCATATAAATGATGTCCCGAAAGGCATGTAGTTAGTTGTGTGTTGGCATAGCAAGACAATCAGCGGTATTCCCATTGAGTGAGTAAACAAGCATTCTCTTCAACTAGTTTTCTTATGTTAAGTTTTATTCTTCTTAGCAGTTAATGACATTGTCTTAAAGCTTCGATTTGCCCTCAGTTAGGTACCCTGAATTCCCCTCTGTTTGTGGGATGGCTCCTATGGGTTGCAGGCCAACACTGAAGGTGGCTGTGGCGGACTTGGTAAGGTCAGGTGCGGCACTGCACAGAAGTGGTCGCACAGCTTCCAAGATCAGGTCATGCTGGAAGCTGTTGAGCCACTCTCTCATTGTGAGCGATGCCTGAATTGAGAAGTCCCGTGCACCTGAGTTGTTTCTGCGGCTGGCTGGCCTCTTCAAGCTCTGTTCCGTCTGTTCCCGCTGTTGGTGCTCTGGATTCTGAAAGGGCTTGCTGGTGTGGCACAGCGTTACAAGGTGTGGTGGGTTGACCCTGTCTGGAGGCCAGGTGGCCCTCAAAGCTGCTCTATCACTGCCCTCCTCAGCTGCACAGGGGAGAAGAAATAAAGCGAGAAGCTCGTGGGTCAAGATAAGAACAGGCAGAGATCACTCACCAGTTACTGTCACGGGCAAAAGAGACTCAACGCAGAAAAAAATTAATCCAATTTATTATTGAGCGAAACAGAGTAGAATAATGAAGAATAAAACTAAATCTTAAAACCCCCTTCCCCCCAGTCTCCCTTCTTCCCAGACTCAACTTCACTCCCCATTTCTCTCCCCCCTCCCCCCCAGCGGCACAGGGGGACGGGGAATGGGGGTTGTGGTCAGCTCATCACACCTTGTCTCTGCTGCTCCTTCCTCCTCAGGGGGAGGACTCCTCACACCCTGCCCCAGCTCCAGCCTGGGGTCCCTCCCACGGGAGACAGTCCTCCATGAACTTCTCCAACGTGAGTCCTTCCCACGGGCTGCAGTTCTTCACAAATTGTCCCAGCATGGGTCCCTCCCACGGGGTGCAGACCTTCAGGAGCAAACTGCTCCAGTATGGGTCCCCCACGGGGTCACAAGTCCTGCCAGCAAACCTGCTCTGGCGTGGGCTCCTCTCTCCACAGGGCCACAGGTCCTGCCAGGAGCTTGCTCCAGCGTGGGCTTCCCACGGGGTCACAGCCTCCTTCAGGTGCCTCCACCTGCTCTGGCATGGGGTCCTCCATGGGCTGCAGGTGGAATCTCTACACCCCCTCATCCTCCCTCCATGGGCTGCAGGGGGACAGCCTGCTTCACCATGGTCTTCTCCACGGGCTGCAGGGGGATCTCTGCTCTGTGCCTGGAGCACCTCCTGCCCCTCCTTCTGCACTGACCTTGGGGTCTGCAGAGTTTCTCATATCTTCGCACTCTGGCTGCAAAAGCTCCTGCTAGGTTTTTTTTCCTTCTTAACTCTGTTATCCCAGAGGCACTACCACCATGGCTGATGGGCTCAGCCTTGGCCAGTGGCGGGTCCGTGTTGGAGCCGGCTGGCATTGGCTCTATCAGACACGGGGGGAAGCTACTAGTAGCTTCTTGCAGAAGCCACCCCTGTAGCCCCCTCGCTACCAAAATCTTGCCATGCAAACCCAACACACACGGAGGCCAGGGCTCGCTCCTGTCCGCGTGAGTGAGCCCTTGGGAGCACGAGGCACCCAGGAGGGCAGAGTCCTGCCCGGGCTGGGTTGCAGACCTGAGTCAGAGCATGGAAGCGTGTTGTGCCGAGCTGGGGGTCAGTTTTTTGTGGTGCCTTTGCCCTCCCTTCTGCAGATGCCCTCCGTGTTACCCTGGGAAGAACCCAGACAGGACAACTACTTACTGGTTGTGATTTGAACGGAGACAGAAAGGAGAAATTCTAAATTGAACTCTAGAAATAGCTTTTGAACACATTTGTTATAGTGAAACGTTCCATTACGAATACAAAACTTACAATTGTATTTGAAGTTTTCTGCTTCTTTATATACAAACGTATGCTAGCTTGATTTTGAAAAGAAGTTACCTACCTCCTTCACTTTTTAGGGAGGAACATGCTTTGATCAGCTTAAGTTTCCAAATGGTTTCATGGAAGACCCATTATCTTAAAAAAGGCCCAGCACAAGTGAGCACTCCAATCAAAACAAAGCCAAGAGTAAGAAAAAAAAAAAGTAATATATTCAGGTGAATAACTGCATACGCATTACCTATTAAAACATATGCAGCAAAAACTAGAAGGGAAACAAAAGTCTGGAATTGTGCCTAGATGTTCTTTGGCAAATGAGGGAGAATTAGGCTGCTGGCTCTGAACTTTAAATCCATTCCACTGGGATGTGCGCTTGGCTGCTCACACCTTACAGGGGATGAGGAGTAGATGTCAGCTATTATTTTTTTTAATAAATACTTTTCGTTCTTTCCTAAAAGATGTAAACCCAAACTATCATGCTTTGATAATGCCAGATAAAATCAGTATTTCATACAGAAAGAGATAAAAAGTAATGCAATGCAGCATAAGGACTTTGAGCAGGATATTTGGGTTCTGGTTATCTCTTGTTTTATTATTATTTTAATTTTTTTTTATGCCCATTGTCCTCCTTCTTAATTTTGAGATTTTCCTCTTGTTTCTTCCAACACCGCTTTTAATGAGAGAGAACAAAGATAAAATTTATATGCTCCAAAAAAAGAAAATTCATTTAATGGATTTAAGCTAACACCTAAAGTGCAGGATTTTTACAATGATCATATTACGGCTTTTCAGCATTTTGTTTTCTAGCGACAGGTATATATGGTCAATACTAGTAGAGGTGAAGTTCTTTAATTGCACCAGTACAACTTTTCAGTCCAGGCACTATTTAAACTGAAGAAGTCATGTGTTCTGAGAGGAGTTTTGACATTGACATGAACTGTATTAGGAAGAGTCTGTTTCGTACCACTTTAAATAATCATAGGAAGTTATTTTCAGTTGTATTTATAGTGTTTAAACTTGCTACCTGAAACTAGTGTAACTTTTTGCATAAGCAGACTCTTTGCACAGACTCCTTAATGCAACATTGTTTTACTATTAAAAAATTAATACTTCTAGCTCATTAGTTGATGCTGTCACATTTTTGGTTCTTAAATACCTGCTATTCTCAAAAGGTCTTCATTTTGATTTAGCTTTTCCCATTGGAATTGTAGCATCTTGTGTTACCTTGCAGTTAACTGAATTTCGTGCAGGAAGGTATCCTGTGATTTAGGAGATTGGTGTGTAAAATGGAAATACTCTGACCTGTTCCTGTGTGGCGGCAAGAACAGCAAGCTTGTGATCAATTTTCTTGCTTATTTTAGAGTAATTCTTTTGTAAATTGATAATATCCCATACTCATCACCTGCAGAAAAAAAGTTGATTTTTTTTCTTTTAAATTTTGAAGTCGAGTACTTCAGTTAGGAAATGCTAAAATTGTGTCCTTGCTGAGTGGCAACTTTTCCATCCTTATTTTTCTGCTGAGCATAGATGCTTTGTAATAGCCCAACACCATGGTTTTGAAAGAGTCGCTTTTTCAGTGCCTTCTCTATCCTGCTTAGTGTACAGAGTAGGTAGTAATGGCTTAAGGACCAATTACTGCTTAACATCTTTGCTGGTAACATAGGCAGTGGGATCGAGTGCACCCTCAGCAGGTTTGCCGACACCACCAAGCTGTGTGGTGTGGTCGACACGCTGGAGGGAAGGGATGCCATCCAGAGGGACCCTGACAGGCTGGAGAGGTGGGCCTGTGCAAACCACATGAAGTTCAACAAGGCCAAGTGCAAGGTCCTGCACGTGGGTTGGCACAATCCCAAGCACAACTACAGGCTGGGCAAGGAGGGGATTGAGAGCAGCCCCGAGGAGAAGGACTTGGGGGTGTTGATTGATGAGAAGCTCAACATGAGCCGGCAGTGTGTGCTTGCAGCCCAGAAAGCCAGCCATGTCCTGGGCTGCATCACCAGCAGTGTGACCAGCAGGTCGAGGGAGGGGATCCTGACCCTCTGCTCCGCTCTTGTGAGACCCCACCTGCAGTACTGCGTCCAGCTCTGGGGACCCCAGTACAGGAGAGACATGGAGCTGTTGGAGAGAGTCCAGAGGGGGCCACAAAGCTGATCAGAGGGCTGGAGCACCTCTCCTGTGAGGACAGGCTGAGACAGTTGGGATTGCTCAGCCTGGAGAAGAGAAGGCTCTGGGGAGACCTTAGAGCAGACTGCTAATACCGAAAGGGCCTACAAGAAATCTGGAGAGGGACTGTTTACAAGGGCATAGAGTGACAGGACAAGGGGTAACGGGTTTAATCTGAAGGGGGGTAGATTTATATTAGATAATAAGGAAGAAATTCTTCCCTGTGAGGGCGGTGAGGCACTGGCACAGGTTGCCCAGAGAAGCTGTGGATGCCCCCTCCCTGGAAGTGTTCAAGGCCAGGTTGGATGGGGCTTTGGGCAACCTGGTCTAGTGGAGGGTGTCCCTGCCCATGGCAGGGGGTTGGAACTAGATGGTCTTTGAGGTTCCTTCCAACCCAAGCCATTCTGTGATTCTATTCTACTTAATGTCCTGTTTGATGAATGCAGTGCCGTGCTGTCTGTTGTTCACTGTTGTGGGGAGAGCGTCCTGTGACAAAGGGAGTGTCCCCAGCAGGTTTTGAGAGATAGACATCTATCCCTAGCAGATTTTAGCGGATAGACATCATAGCAGTTTGGTTCTGCAAAATCATTATGAAGTGAAACTCTACTTCTGAATAATGAAAGGAAAAAGGGAAAGAATAATCTTGATGGGCATTGTCAGAATTTGAACTCTAGACCATACTGGTTTAAAACATTTTTCTCTTCCTCCCTTCCACACCCTACTACCTTCTCTGTTACTTCTACTCAAATAAAAGTGTGTCCTGTTTTTAGGGGGCAGGGCTGGATTCATCACACAGATCTCTGCAATTGAGCTGAGAGAATGCTGCACTCTTAAACCGACGTCATTTATATGGGCCTTGCAAAAATAGGTGTAAGATGTGCTTTGTGATTTGTGAGGTGTTTTGCATTTTCTGAGGACAGAGCGATGGAGTGAGACATTTCAATTCCAGCTCTTTAAAGTTAGGAGGCATGTGACCTCTTTTTTCTTTCTTATTTCTGTAAATCACTCTTGGTCCTCCATGACTTCTTTTCCCAATATGTCAACTCTTTGTTAGAATGTTTTTCCCTTCTCAAGACAGTGGTTACAACTCTTTTTGCTTGCAGATCCTTCTAATACCAAGGGGGTATTAGACATGTTCAGACGCTTCCAAAGCTACCATATACAAACACTGAGGAGAAGGATTTTCTTACCTTGCCTGAGAGAAAATTATTTTATAAATAATATATATAAATATATAAATTATTATATGAGGAGTGTATGTTTTGGAAAAATTTTGACACTTTGCAGTTTTCTGCCCCAGCCTGAATTACTTTGGAAAGTAAATCTTCAACTTGAGTGATTGAACTATAGCAGAGGTATAAACCATTGGCAATCAGGTTTCAAATTGGATGCATTTGGGAACTTCAGAAAGAGTGGGAGCCACTTACAGGAGGGCAAGCAAAAGAGAAGGTCATACACATTCCTCTCGTGTTACTGTGTTCTTGCATTAACGTTTTTCTCAAATAAAAGATGCTAAAAATTGTTGACTTCTCCCTGTTCTCTTTTGGGTTTAGGTTATTCAACTTCTGAAAGCTGGGAAAGCAAAGGAAGTTTCTTACAATGCACTGGCTTCACATATTATTTCAGAAGATGGGGACAATCCAGAAGTTGGAGAATCCCGTGAAGTTTTTGATCTCCCTGTAGTAAAGGTGAATGACTCATCCATGATATTGTCAAAGTACTGATGTGGATACTTCTTTATAACATCAGAAAATATTCATGTTTGGATGATGACCAAATGAAACCTAACTTTAAAAGTCTTTTATTCTTGTTACACAAACTTTTATCCTGACTGATGGACTTTTACATTTCTGTTCTCTCTCTTGTTGCTCTGTACCTGTCAGGTGGTTTGGGCTTTTTGTTTTCTGTTTTGTTCTGTTTTATTCCAGATTCTTCCTTCAGTGATCTGTGAGATGGCATCCCATTAGCTGTACTTTAGAACTGTTTCTGACAGCAGGGTTCTTCCAAACTTCTGGCGGTGGAAAACTTTAATTTAGAAAAAACAGTAGAGTGCTGAGGGGTTTTTTTTTGAAACACATATAATTGGCAGGGTGCAAATGATTTTGTTTTTTCTGCATGTGTGTGCTACACTTATTTTAAACAAGAGGAACTTGTAGAAAAAGAGATTTTTTTTCTCTTGATTTTATTTTTAAGTTTATTTCTTTTTTTCTTACTCATACTGGAATTACCAGTATTTTGTTACTATCTTGCAATACTGGCTTATTTTTCCAGTGAAAGATTCTGGGCTTCATGTTTGAAAATTGTCACTCTGCAAGTCAGGAGAGTGATTAGAAGAAAAAACACTAGTATTTTACTGCCAGTACCTTTGGGTACATGATTTTGGGTTAATTTTTCCATATGGTTGCAGGTGGCAGTAGAGAATTTTGATAGCTTATGTCATGAGAGTGCACCTGACAGTAGAAGTATGAATTAATTCCAAAAAATAAAAGGTGCTTAGCTAGGAACCTTATGGTTATAGTGGGAGTGCTGATAAATTTTTAGTTCCTTTTTCTGAAGTGTTCTGTGGCATAATTTTAATCTTACAAACAAGACGACTGCTGTCATTCTCATGTGAAGGAAGGACATCAGCATCGTAACAGTGCTTTCTGCTTTCTAATGTCATTTAATTAAATAATTTCATCTTCTTCATAACTGCTACTAGCTAAATTTTTTCATTTGCCAGAAGAGAACAAGTCTTTCAGTAATGTCACTTAGTTTGACCTAAAAACATCACAGCATGATCTGTAATCAAGAAGATTAGACGAAGTATTAAGGAAATGGAAGTCAGAGGCAAAGGTAGCTTGTTGGCTACCTTGTTGAGAGAAAAGCATAGAGAATAAGAGAAAAACTTGAGGGAGGAAAATCTCCCAGGTCTTTTCAGAGGATAGGAGTTATGAATTAGATGTTTTTAGTTCATTTTTATGCCTTTTTCTAAAGGAGAGAGAATTGCAAGAATCGGGACCTCATATACATAGTTACCACAATATATTTGTTTGGTTTTTGAGGAAAAGTCATTCATACTGAATGTGATGCCACTCTTCCCCCCTTCTTCCTTATACGCTGCATTGGGACCACTGTCCTGCTTCTCTTCCCTTCTCCATCACCTCTGTGTCTACCAGAGGGGGGAATACTGTCCCGGAATACTGTCAGTTAGGGGTCATCACCTATGTGCTTAGCAGCCCTCATTGCTGTGTGTTTAGAAACTTCTTTCAATATAAGGTTATGGTTCCTGACTCCTTGGTGATGAGCGTATGGTAGGGGATATTTTTTTAGAGCATGGAAAACTGAAAGAAGGGAGAGGATGAATAAATACTGTACATGATTTTCCTGGCACAATAGAAGGACAAGAGAAAGGGGTCTTGCTCTCATATTGCTGCACAACCTTTGAGCAGTCTTTATATTAAATCTTAGAAATAAAACAGAACAGTATTTGTTGTAAAAGGCTAAGGACAATGTCTGTGAAACACTTAGACTTTCAAAGCTTGGAGATGTATATTGAAACTAACTATAGTATGAACTTGGAAGGTAATTCACATTTCACACATGCAGACCAAGGTTTTTAATGTCTTGTTTTTATTTTTCAGCCTTCCTGGGTGATCTTGTCTGTTCGCTGTGGCGCTCTTCTGCCGTATCCTTTAAGTTCAAATTTGAATCAGTTCTATAGGAAACATGTTAAAATAGATACCATCGAGGGTTTAAAGACTGCTTCAAGTATGTACAGCATAAATTTTTAAAATGATAGGATGTGTTTTACTTGCCAAGATTGCAGCATGCTTGGGACTTCTTTGTCTTCAGTTTTCCTGTCGCTCTGGGTATTTTGGATGCTTAATAGACACTTGCAGGAAAACTGTCATCAAATAGACTCAAAAAATTTTAGCTGGAAGTTGATAATTAACTGTAAGTATCCAGGAAAAGTGCTGGAGTGCAGTAAGTGGGCAAATGTTGGTTCAGAGCAGAATGGCCTATTCTGCCTTTTCTAGAAGCAGAACTAAGTAAGGCATAAAGATGCAATAATTCGTATCAACACTGTATTATAAATAACACTTTATTAACAGATAGTGTTAGTATTCCTATTTTTGGGATAATCTGTTCTTGCCTTTGGTAGACCCGTGTTCATGTTTGGCTAGATTTATATTTCTTAACTTCTTTAGTTTCTTAACTTGTGTGGAGCATATATTCTTGCATATGGATGGCATATTCCTTCCTCTTCTTGTCAGTTATTACTGTTTCATCTTTATTTATGTTCCCCTCAGTTTTTTCTCTGGATCATAGGAATGGTGTCAATGGCTGCTATTATAAAAAAAAAATCACGTATCTTTTTCTCAGACCATTCACAATAAAGATTCTGTACATGGAAAAGCTGAAGCAGAGCAATACGTTCCAGTACAGATATGAGTGGATGATTGCAACACACAATGCCAGGACTGGGGAGGTATGCTGTCAGGCATGAGTTCTCATTTTGGAATGAGGTTAGCAGGTGGTCATGTCTATAATGGAAAACAAGAGGTGGCAGACACAAGAATCCAGGTGTTTGTATTAGGAATTCAGGTCTTAAATGTGCTTTAGTGATTCAGAATTCATGTTTTATACCCAGTATTTCAAGCTATGTGCCTTTGCATCTGTCTGTGTCTTGACTGTTTTGGAAACAGGCTCTATATCCTCGACTTCCCCAAAAGAGCACAGCTCAGGGAGTGAACTGTAGGAAGAGAAAGCATTGAATTAATCAGTTAAAATGCTATAGTGAGGTCTTTGCACAGATTGTTTTGATGACAATAATCAACATGTCGGATAAGATTCAGCAGTTGGTGTGCCATAGTCACGGATAGCCTGCTGACCAAAGCAGAAGCAAGTTTTGCATGAATGACTTGGCTTCCAATTCCAAATGAAAAAAATGCACCAGACATTACGTGGGAAAACCCAAATTAGCAGAGCTACTCTTGTATTAATAATTTGATTATTGTGATGTGATCTAGGCTGGTGATTTTTGTGTTTTGCATCTGGAAGTAATAAATGTGTTTATCATCCTTTCATCATCAGGAAGGGAGTGTACGGTTGCTTACATCACACATCTGTAAGCATTCTCCCTGTTCCTGAGGACTGGTTGAAAAATAATAAAACGGCTTGGAATTAGCTAAATTTTCAGGCGTAACTAATCTAGCATGGCATTTGTAGTGGGTTAACCTTGGCTGGATGGCACATGCCTACCAAGGCACTCTCACTCCCCTCCTCAGCAGGATGAGATGGGAGAAAATCAGATGCAAAAAACCTTATAGGTCAAGATAGAGGCAGTTTAATAAAGCAAAAGCAAAGGTCATGTGCAGAAGGAAAGGGAAAACAAAAAATTTATTCTGTACTTCCTATCAGCAGGTGATGTCTGGCCACTTCCCAGGAAGCAGGCCTTCAGTACACCTAGAGGCTGCTCTGGAAGACAAACATTGTAAATAATGAACGCCCTTCCTCCTCCTTTCTCTCAGCTGTTATTGCTGAGCAGACGTGCTATGGTATGGAATATCCCTTTGGTCAGTTGGGGTCAGCTGTCCTGGCTGTGTCCCCTCCCAAGGCCTTGCCCATCCCCAGCTACTGGTGAGGGGAATGCTGGAGAGACAGCCTTGGTGCTGTGCCAGCACTGCTCAGCAGTGGCCAAAACCCTGGGGTGTCCCCAACACCTTGCTGCTACCCGTACACAGCACGGCACTATGAGGGCTGCTGTGGGGAGAGTTAACGCCATCTCAGCCAGACCCAACACAGCATTGTTAGTGGTGTTCTTTCCCGTGGAGAAAATGCACTATTAGAAAATTGGTCTTCCGTCTGAAACCAGAGGTTTTTAAAAGGATGCTCTAAGACCTGACATTACTATATACCCAGAAGAGAAAAGAACAGATAAGACCATTGAGTGATGCAGTCCATAACTAAATTGTAGCAATAAATGTGCGAATGTAGCCCTGAATGGCTATTGCTCAGGAAGTCTTTATTGTGGGTATGTAGGAATGGCCAAATGAAAAGAGCAGCTCTCGGTAGTAACGTATTCTTGGGTTGCACGGAAGAAGGAAGTTGTCTACACCTGTCAGCAGTAAACGTGTCCTTGGATCTTCCAGTTTATTCTTTCTAGCACTTCACGTCCTTAGAACTTGGTGGGTTTAGATTTTATTGTGAGCCTTATAGTCGTCACTAAAGTGGGTTGTTAAGTCTTAACTTTGTTCTATTTTAGTCTCTTTGTGACTTCTAGTGCAGTGGCATCCAGCCTTTCATTAGATTTTTAGGTACTACCATAATGAAAAAAACATAGTTAATAGAATAGCTTACTTTTTCTTGTTGACTATTTTTGGACGTTGTTCAGGCAGAGGTTTGAGACTGCATTTTCCTCTTTTGTTTATGTTTTAATTTGGAGATGCGTTACTCAAAGTTATCATTGAATTTACTGAAGAAGCAAGTCCTAAAAACATCTTTTGTCGGTTAGATATATGGATCTAATAAGACCCTTGAAGATTTTGTGTTTCTTTACCAAGTCTGATACTTATTTGATGGGCATTTGCCTGTCAGTTGTTAAAGGTGCAGTTTAATGTAGAAAGATTTAATGCAATATAGAAGTGTAATAATTTTGCCTCTTTCTTCTAAATACATTTTAACATTCCACTGTGAAAGTTGTTTTCACCAGGGGGAACTTCAAAAGGTGGAGTGTTCTCCTGCTCACTGCTAATGGATGTTAGCAAAATCTGACTAACCTGCAGGCAAAGGGAGGTGACAGAAAAATTAATCTGGAAGCAGCCTTCCTGAAGAAGGAAACACAGTTTTGCATGTGAAAACCTCAGTTATAATGCCATAAAGAGGGCTGGTGATTTCTTTCTTAATTCTCTTGATAGCAGCAAAAGCAACAATGAGGAAGGATTATTTTTCCGTGGTCTTGTACAGGTGAAAGAGGGTCAGAGCACTTCTGAATTTTTGTTGCTGGAAGGACAAAAAAAAAAGTGAGTTTTGTTGCATTCCCTCTGTTTTCCAGATCCACTTGGAACCTTATTGTGCTACTTGTAAGAGGGTCTATTTCACTCCTATTCTTTAGAGAGTGCAAGCTGCAGTCAAACTGATGGACCTCTTAAATACCGAGCTGTTGCTGCTTTATGTGCTACAAGCAGATGTTAAGGCAGGGAGTGGACAACTGTACACTTTTGAAAGATCCAGTACTGAGTTGCTACCTTAGATGAGATACTGAGCAACACAGTGAAATTTAAAACGTTCATCAAACTTGAACTTCTTGGAGTATTCTGGACAGCGGCAGTAATCTATTCTTCAGTTTAAAAGTGCTCTGGGCTTTGTTGTCAGCCTGCTGTGTGTTGTCTCTTCTAGGTCTCAAAATTTAAGTATTGCTGGTGCATCTGTCAGCAGCATGGGGAAAATAATTTTGTTTCATTACAAAAATCTCTGTGCTTGTAACAGAATGCACATCTGTTTCTGTAGTCCTTTTTTCCAACAAGGTGTGCACAAAATCATATGATCATATTAGTTTCAGGTTGCATTTCTGTTTTTATAGCCCAGTATATATTATAGCAGTTTAATAAGCATGCAGTAAAGACACTGTAACTTTCTACAGCTGTCTGCTATTAGCTTTTATTTTAGAAAAACCACACTTTTCTTGGTGTGACTTGTTTTATCAAATTTCTTGTGCATCATGTTCCTTCTACGTTGTCCGTTGCTGACTGTAGTGAAAGTTTCTTCTTCAGATTCTCCTGTATTGTTAAACACGGAAGATAAGCACTTGATAATGAAAGGAAGCTCTTGGTAATGATCTGACTCCTATTAGCTAAACTTCTGTGTTTAGCATCCGAAGATGGACTGAGGGAGATGCTCTGGGAAGAGGCAAGTTTGTAATATTACCAAAATAATATTAGAGATTCCCTGATACAGTTTGCACCTCAGTTTTTTCCTGACCCATGCAACTTGAATTGGAAACAGACAACATGCTTTTAAAGATAAAAGTTTTTGAATGGTCAAATACTTGATAATATCTGAGAAGTACTATGTGCATTATTTAATTTCCTTCTAATGTCCCTCAGGAAACTCTCATTTAAATTACTTTGCATCCTTGACACCTGCTTTCCAGTGTAAATGGCTTTTCTCCAGAATCTTGTCAGATCTTTTTTGGAGTCACTGCTTGTCTCTCTCAGGTAAGAAGTGAACCATATGTCAGTCTACTCCAATGTACAATGCTTTGGTTTTTTTGAGGAGAGATACCAGTTTTTCTGTTGTACTATGACTTTTTTTCTGTAAAAAAGCTAAAAGAGTTTTTCACTGAAAATGAGGGCATGAACATTTCAAACTGTGAACGTTGAATCAGTAATTTATCTTGTATTCAGCCATATGGTGATTCTAAATTGCAGAGTGCGCTAGACTATAAAGTCCTTGCTCCTATTCCTCTGTTTCTGCATTAACACAATATTCAGTCAACGTGTTTTACCTACTTAACGCACTGAAACCTTTACAAGGGTGCCGGTGAGTAAAGTAAGTGGAAAGATGGTGCTCCAGGGGCTTGTGTTCATAACCAACTCGATAGATCTGTGAGTAGCATCACACTGTGGTGACCAGTGTGTGTGCAGACGGACAGGATAAGGCCCTAGGTGCTAATGGAATGTATGCATATATGTGCTTTAGACTTCTAAACAAATTATTCCTGTAGTAGCGTCACTGACTCTGAATGGTAGTGGCTTAAATACATGCGGCTTTCTTGGCAAGGGAGGGGGACGTCGCTATGACATAAATTGTAGAAATAAAAGCTTCATGTGCTTACGCAGGCTATTAATTTGGTCTACTTGTTAAAATTCTGTTTAATGAATTTTAACAGGTTGTCTAAGATAAATAATTCTTGTTTGCTTGATTATCAACTCTCTTCTCTTGTGGAAGGTGACATAAGTGTTGAATTTTACAGGAGTGAAGCATGTTTCTTTTTCTCTGTGCAGGTTCAAAATGATTGTTTAATGTCTTTTCATGTTGCATCTCTTTGTCACCCTTTTTTCTCTGTAACTTTCATTCTAATTTGGTATTTAAAAGTGATAGGTAATACATTAGCCAGATTTGTAAATGGTATGTCATGGATTGTACTAAAATTCTTCAAGCTGAAGGCAGCCGGTCGCATGGAACTAAAAAGCTTATTTACCTTCCTTTTAGGTTTCATCTGAAGACCGAAGTACGCTGTGGGCTTTGATTACTTTTTATGGAGGGAATTGCCAGCTGAGCCTCAATAATAAGTGTACTCATTTGATTGTGCCTGAGCCAAAGGGGGTAAGAGTTTATTACACGTACAATTCTTCTTGTTATAGCTCTCATTTGCTTTTGAATAATAAATAAATTTCCATCTTCCTGAAGTTAGGGTTCTTAAGACTGTTCATTTGTCTTGAACAGCTAAATTCAACATTGTTATGCATTACATCTATTCAGTTTGTATTTATTTTCTGCGTGACTTTAAGCCTGATTCATTCAAAAGATGTCCTGTGTCATATCGGTATTTGTATTTCTGGTTGAATAAAGCATTTTATTCTTTGTTCTGTTTCTCTTAACCTAATTTTGACATGTCATAATCATTAGTGATTGTGATTTGTAAATCTGTAGATACGGAATCAGTGAATTAAAATGAAGGACAAAATTGAAAAATTCTGTAAAATGCCCTTTGATGTCAGGAGGGTGTGTACTGTTTATCCTACTATCTCCCTTTAAGAGGAATGATTTGAGGGGTTTTGAGAGTTCTCTTTAAGAAAAAAAAAAAAAAAGCTTTTCAGAGCAAAGGATGTTGTCTTAAGCTTGCCAGTCAAAAACCAAAAAAACCACATTAGCATTTCCTATCTGTAGGATACAATAAGTAACTTGTTTAATTTATGTAATCATTGAATGGGAACAATTTTATCGGATGATTACTTAAAATGTTTCTAGTCCTGCTGCTGTGACGTACTACAAGGGAATCTGCAGCAGTTTTTAATGAGAACAGTTTTGACACTAGTGAAAACTTAAATGATTGCTTTGACTAAACCCAAGATGATAAAGCAAGATTCTTAATAATTCTCACCACAAAGAAAGAATGAAAACTCATATCTGCAAATAAACTTGGTTTCATCTGTAATCTCTTTATTGTGTATGAATGACAGTTTCGTGGTGGGAAATAACTCTAGAGAATCATTAAATTACATTAATTTCCTCTGAATGCGCTGGTTGTTAGTTTATATTGTTTGACATACAAAGAAAATCCCAGTTCAATCACTTTTAAATATAGAAGATTTGAAACTAATTTCAGCATCTAAAAGAAAGTTGTCTTTTTTTTTTTCCCACTGTCTTGATATTTGTGAGAGGTTTCCATCAAAGAGGATGTTTGAATGAACAGAGCACTGATCCTGTATCTATTTCTATTTCTCAGGAAAGGAAACACTGAAGTTTTACTATTTCTCTGTCTTTAAATGATAAGGAAGGAGGGAGGGATAAAGTTTTCTACTTTGTCAGCATCATAACCTCTTACTGAAATGGATTTAGCTAATATTTGGACAGAAGTGTAACTTTCAAGTTGAGGGCAACATTACATTTTGCAGTGTCTGAGAAGGTGCGTGGGAAATACCCGACTAGTTTCTGATTTGTATTCCTGCTGAAATGTGGGGGTTTGGGGTTTTGTTTCAGTGATCACCTTATAAATATTTCATTCTACTTTATTGTGAAATTCAGATTTTTCCCTGAATGCTTTTTCATGGTGGTTTGGTTGGTTGGTTGGTTGGTTTTTTTCTTGTTTTAGTGGAGAAAATGTAAGTATAAACTGTATTTAGACTCACCTTAATGTCCACCTAAAAATCGGCTGCATCTTAGTATTAACTGTGATGTTTCTAGCTGCTGGTATTCTGCAGGCTTTTTCAGAACCACATTTGAAACTCATGGAATTCTTTGGTGATTTGGGTAGTGATGTTTTTGTAAGTGAAGACTTAATCTTCTGCAGTTGTGCCTTCTGAATCCTTTATATTGTAAATGTGGAGGTTTTTGGTTTAATCTCTTGGAACTTGTGGGTATGCACAGCAGTGTAGCTTGTCCTGTTGCTTCTGGGAGAGATCACTTTCTGTTACTGGACAGCCTCTTGTGATCTGCTTATCCATGCTCTAGCCCTGCCCCCAAAAACGTTATTTGGGATTTTTTTGTCTTTATATAAAATCTTTTTTTTTTTTCCCCCCCCACAGGAAAAATATGAATGTGCTTGTAAACGGGACAGAATTAAAATTGTGACACCAGACTGGGTACTGGATTCTATAGCTGATAAGACTAAAAAAGAAGAGACTCCTTATCATCCTCGTTTAATTATATATGAGGAAGAAGAAGAGGAGGAGGAGGAAGAGGAGGAGGAAGCAGAAAATGAAGAACAAGATTCTCAAAATGAAGCTAGTACTGATGAAAAATTATCAAGCCCAGCATCTTCTCGAGAAGGATCACCTTTGGGTGATCAGGTTTTCTCACCAAAATCTACTACTGCTGATAAGGCAAAAGGGGAACTGATGTTTGATGATTCTTCAGATTCCTCTCCAGAAAAACAAGAAAGGAATTTGAATTGGACACCAGCTGAAGTCCCACAGGCATCTGCAGCAAAGCGTAGGTTGCCTCAAGGGAAAGACTCTGGGTTAATTAATTTATGTGCCAATGTCCCACCAGTGCCAGGTAATATTTTGCCTCCGGATATGAGAGGCAATCTAATGGCTTCAGTACAAGGTGCCCCAAGTTCTGATCGACAGGAAATGATGGCTACGTGGAGTCCAGCCGTGCGGACATTAAGGAATATTACTAATAGTGCTGATATTCAGCAGATTAATAGACCATCAAATGTAGCACATGTAAGTGTTGGGTTTTTAATTTATAACATAATGGACCTTTTCTTAGGAACTATCATATCTAAGAACTTCAGTTTCCATTTATTGTTCCTTATGTGTACAAAGGATGAAAAGTTCTCCTTATTACTTAGAAGTTGTGGCCAAATTAGTAACTTCCCCATAATAAGTAACTTCATTCCTAGCAGGTTCACAGAAGTAAGAATGCGTTTGGAAAAAATGTTTGGAAGAGTAAAGCTGCGTTTAACTCTAGTGTGTTTTAGATTTGCACTATTGATTTCTTGGTAAGAGTAGAAAAAAATACATTCATTAATTTAGAATTATTTGGCTAGTTCAGGAAAGTTGATTTCATACCCTTCAAGCTTTTTATTCAGTGCAAGGAATTATTTGTGCTGTCAACACATAAAACTCTGAAATTGATTGTTCTCACAGTAGGGTCAGTTCTATACTGTGGTGTTCTGCTGGGCATTACTAAGTTGTTTTATAGTATAGTCAGGATTATGATGCAGAAGTCCTAAGGTACAAGTACTTATGCCACTTGTATAGCTCAAATATTGTATTGAATTTATTTTTAGAATAAAATTAAAACTGAGCGAGCATGCACTGAAATAACTTGAAGCATTGAAATTCTAAGATATTCATGGGAAGGGAACGTGAGAACAGTAGGTGCTGGTAAATGTTAGACATATCTTAAATAATTGCACTGGTGCATTTTTTTGGACTGATGGTAAAACTTTAAAAGGTGCCTGAATAATATAGACACTTACAGTTAGTACTTAAACAGAAAAAGTGGAGTCACTCAGAAATGTTGGTTCTTTGTTGTCTATATGACTTCTGAATATGAAATGGAAATACAGGCTTCATTTTAAAACTGAGTCTTAGATTCCTCTTCTCAGTGCCTTGAATTGTTTAAGGGCTGAGACTTCTGGGTAAGGACTGAGCAGAACTGCCAACGTCCTGGTGGGTTGGCCAGTGCTGGTAAGTTGGCTGATGCTTTCATGTCTAAACACCGCATCTTCTACAACCCAGTCATTGTACTATCAAATACTCTTTAGTGGTGTCTCTGTGGAAGTATTTTTCTATAAGTAATATTTATAGAGCTACAGGGCAGTTGATGGTATGATGCTTCGGCTAGACATTGTTCTCCAGAAGTCGGTTAGACTAGGGACTTGACAGTGGCGTGAAAGGACTGTTCTCAAGTACTGTATCAGGCTGCTGTGTAGGTTGCTGTGCAACTCCAGCACGTGGAGAAAAGCTTTGCATCTTGGAATCGTGAATCTGCTTCCTAGAGGGAGGAAGACCAATTCTACCTTTTTCCTCATAACTTCCCCCTGGCTAGGTGAAATTGTATTTTGCGTCCTGCTTGGGTACCAGTCCTAGGTGGATTCCATGCACCAATGGTACACAATCTTGGAAAGTTAATGTTTAATTTGAACCTCAGATTTCTGCTGAAACGCATTTTGCAGGTACAAAGTTATTTTCTGAATATAGCCCTAGGATCTTTTGAAAGTTTTATCCCTTTGTTTTGAAATAGGCGTCCTGAAACTTCTGTGATTTTGACTTTTGGGACTTTTTGTGGAGAGCAACGTGAAGATCTCTCCTCCTACTGAGCCACAGAAACATTCTTTTTGTGTATGCTATTTTTAGTTATTGAATGTTTATACTGTGGTGCTGTCTAGACATTAGTGATAGGCGATCCATTGATAATCGTGCTTGTGAATGTATGCTATGCCAACAACATCAAAATTACTTCAGTGAAATCTGAGATGTTTTGAAGCGCATTGTAAAATACACTTGAGCCACCTTTGATAAAGAGTTGATGGACATCTCATTGAGAGGATACAGTTAATTGACTTTGTGCTTTACTGATGTGCTTTGATTCCCCTCTCACGCACACACACATCACTGAAGTTTACATTGGATGTGATGAAATAGTGTGGGTGAAGGAAACAAGCTTTGCAGGATACACCAAAGCTGATTCCATGATTAAAAGACTTTATGAATGGCAAGTCTAGAGTTTCCTATTGTTCCTTCTGATTTTTTATAGGTAGTTTATATTAAAATATCTTAATAAATATGTGGAACTCATTCTAATCTATTAGGAACTTGCCTAATTTTCTATTTTCTGATACTTTGAAAACTCACTTGCTAACTTGTGTCTGCTTAGTGTGAAATGATTTTTCCCTTAACAGTGAGTTATACATCTAAAAATGAAATTAAACTCCAGTTTACTTCAGCAGTCTATATAAACCTAAAATCTGTTATTCATAAGTATGGGTTGTTTAGGGTTTTTTTCCCCAAGAAGCTACTAGTTCTCAGCAGATCAGTGTTTTTCTTTGCATTTTGGGATTCAGTTCGAAAAATAGAGCTAAATATTCCTGAATTGGTTCAAAAGAAAGCAAGGTTGTATGAAGTTCCCATGTTTCAAACAGTGCTAATTAGTAAAGGCATTACTAGCAACTTTTAAGTTAAAGTAAGACTATGGAACTAAACTTTGAACTTAATGTGCCAACAGGATTGTAAAATGAGTATTACAGTTGATTGAGTTGGTCAATGTAATTATTAATATAGTGTTAATAGTCATAATACTATTGGAGAGATCATCGATAATACAGGAATGGATTTTAATCTTAAATTTTGCTAAAAGGTGCATTGCCTTATTTTAGAACCCATGTGTAGCTCCACGCTTTTCTGTGTGTAAGTCCTGTCTTTTCATTTTGCCTTTAGCAGTTCAAGATTTTTATTTAGCTCACAATGTATTTAAGCATAAGGTTCTTTCTTTTAAGAACTGTATTTTCCCAGTAGTTCTTTAAATTTTTTTAAAACTGAATGGCAACAAAAAGGTCACAAAACTAATCTTTGTTTTCTAGATATTACAATCACTTTCAGCACCTACAAAAAGTTTAGAGCAACAAGTAAATCATAGCCAACAGGGACATCCAAATGCGGTGCTGTTTAGTCAAGTGAAACTAACACCAGAGACACATTTATTACAGCAGTCACATCAAGCACAGCAACAACAGCACCATCCTCTTTTACACCTTCAACCTCAACAACTTATGCAGCTACAACAGCAGCAGCAGCAACAACCCCAGATTTCCCAGCAGTCTTTCCAGCAGCAGCAGCCCCATCAGTTTTCACAACAGCAACAGCAAGTTCATCAGCAGCACCAGTTCGCCCAACAACAGCTTCAGTTTCCACAGCAGCAGTTACATGCTCAACAGCAGCTACACCGTCCTCAGCAACAGCTCCAATTCCAACAGCAGCATGCTTTGCAACAGCAACTTCATCAGTTGCAGCAGCAGCAGCTACAGCAGCAACAATTGCAGCAGCTACAGCAACAGAATCTGCAACAACAACAGCTGCAGCATCAGCAGCAGCAATTGCAGCAGCAGCACTTACAGCGATTACACCAACAGCATCAGCAACAGCAAATGCAGAATCAGGCGACACATCACCTAACTCAGACGCCTCAAGCACTACAGCATCAAGTTGCAGCCCAGCAGCCACAACACCACCAGCAGCAACAGCAACAACTGCAACAGCAGCCGCTTTTTGGACACGATCCGGCAGCGGAGAGTTAGTAATTATTGCCTTCTGATCCTGGAAAAAAGTGGCTAATGACGTGATGTAATGTGGGTTAGAATATCAAAAAATAGTGCTGTGCTTACACTATGGGATTGTAAGACTTAGAAACACCATTCGTGGCTCAGGACCTGGTTTACTCATTTTTAGGGAAACAGATTTAAATTATAACTAAGGATGATCCAGAAAGCTGAAAAGCCTGAGAGCACTGAGAACTTTCTCTTGTCAAATACATACTTTATGCCACTAGCATGTAAATTATGCTATGAGAACAGTGTTAGTCTCTGCTTACCATACATTTTTAATTTTTTTTTTCCTTTGCAAGAGGGGAAAGGGGAAGCTTTCAAAGAGGATAACAACTGGAAAGACAGCTTACATTTTGGAAATACTAATAAATTAGTGAGGATTCAGTATCAGATAGAAAGTTGTCATACCTTGCTTTGAATTCTGTCCATGCTAGTAGAACTGAAAGTTTTTTTTAATTGTTTTGACTATTCATAGCTGATCTATCTAAGAGAGTACGTTGCTGTCTTTTTTTTTTTTCCTTTTGGTGCCACTTCCTTCTACCCTTTCAGTCCCTCTTCCTCCAGAAAAAAAACCCACCCAGAAAACCAAACCCGGAGCTGAACTGTGCCTTTAAATGTGGCTATCAGCTTTGAAATTGGGATCCTACTTTCCAAAGTTACTTCAAAATTGAATGATGTTTATAATCTGGTAATAGGAAAGAATAGTGAGTGTAGCAAATATGTTCTGAGATGAACTCTTCAGACTTGTAAGTATTTAATTTTTTGTTCTTTTATGTGCCAAACTATTCCAGTTCCAGAAGAATATTTCCTACTGGGCTGTGTCTTTGCAATTGCTGATTACCCAGAACAGATGTCTGACAAACAGCTGTTAGCAACCTGGAAACGGGTAAGATTCTGCTGTATTTTTAAAAAAACTGTGATAGCATAATGTCATAGTAACTAAATTCTAAAAGAAATCATTGGCAGTATTTCAGCACTGTTCGCTTTTCTTTAGGCATCCTTTTATGTAATATTTGTGTTACAACCTAAACCCCATTATTCAACTGCAGCTGACCACAAAAAGTAATAAAAATGCTTTCGATGTGCAGCCTGGTTGAATTAGATCTTTAGTCAGAACATTGACTAAATAAGTTATAGCCTTAACTATTTCCCCACTATTTATGCTTTTAATCAGGCAGCTGTAGTGGACCAAATGTAATATAGCATTGCTATCTATCTTTAACTTGGTTGTATAAAAAGACTCTTCTTTTTGCATATAATTTTGGCATTTAGTAGCCTGTGAGGTATCCACCTGAGTGAATAAGATGGAGGAATAGAGTGTTTCTATTTTTTGCCAACTTCTATTTTTCAGAAAAATCTGATTGTATCCTTTCCTAAATGAGAGGACTTTGATGTTCTTCAGAAACTTCTGATGGATTTTATAGTTGAATTTTCCCTACAATTTTGCATAATCAAGTAAGCTGTTGACATTTTTAACAGCACTTGTGTTTATTGCTGAGATAGAATTGAATAGTTCATGAAAAAATGTTTAATCGTTACATTGCAAAAATAAAAAACGTGAGAAGGGTTATTTTTGTTTATATATCTTTATTTGTTTTTTTAATTGATTCTAAAAAATAGACTTTTTGTAGCTCAGTGAAAAGCATATTTAATTTTGTTTTCTCCATTTTTTTTTTTCAAAATTGTTCTTAAGCTAGATAACAAACCTTTTTTGGGGGGGTAACTCTTCAGTGGAATGGTGCTAATGGTGGCAGTGTCCTAAAGAGCAGACTTTCATTTCAGACTGTTTGTTTCTTAGGGAAATTTTTAAACAGTTACATATATATATAAGAAGTTCTGGGTTTGTTCTCTTACCAGATCATTCAAGCACATGGTGGGACAGTGGACCCTACCCTTACAAGCAGATGTACACATCTTCTTTGTGAAAGCCAAGTCAGTAATATGTATGCTCAGGTAAGCAAACTAGCCACGTGTATTCATGCAGGCTTTAATTTTATTACTGGGAAGGTGGGGCTGTTCTGTATGTACTTCATGCTTAGATTGTAAGTATAAAATCAAAGATTTTCAGGATCTGCTTTTTTATGATTTGTGGTTTATGGTCTAACAAACGTTCATAATGCATGTGGTAGATTTATTCCAGAGAACACTGAGGAAGATGCTATGAGAAGAAGGATCCTGAAAAAGTAGAGAAAACCAAACGATTAAAATCAAAGCTTTGTATTGTAGAAAAAGTTTAAAATAAAGATGTATTTTGATTTTTAAAAGCTGTTTATGCATGTATTCACAGGCTTTAAGAGAACGGAAGAGATGTATTACAGCACATTGGCTGAACTCAATCTTGAAGAAGAAGAAAATGGTGCCACCTCATCGAGCCCTTCATTTTCCAGTGGCATTTCCACCAGGAGGAAAGCCATGCTCTCAACATGTAAGAAGAAAAAGCTTACTTCTAGCAATATATACGTAGCAAGATGACAGAAGTCCAAGCTGCATAGATTTTTACTAACAGCACGTCTAACAGTATATGCTTCCTTTACTGTAACCCAATATTTTGAGGGACTTTTTTGAGGGTTTTTCTGGGTCAATACCTAGCAAATATCAGAAAAGGAAGCCTGTGCTGCTAATCAGAGAATAGGAGGTCACAGTTAACAGTGCTGTGCAATGAGGAGCACTGGGGAAGTTGAATTTTGTGGGGTTAAAAATAAATATACTTGCAGTTGAAATGGATGCATCTTGAGATAGACTGTACAACATAAAACAGGTGCCAAAGTATGTCTTGGCATTTGATTTCTTTGTGCTGGATGCAGACATACAGGATGACGGCCTTGCTACTAGCCTGTTCTAAAAGACATAAAAAGAAATACAGCTTTGGGAAAATTAGAATATAACAATATGCATGTGAACACAATGGTGAGTAGTAAATGTAATATGTAATGTAATAAATATAGTTTGTTCTCAACAACAGAACTGCTGTTGCCTTTTCCTAAACAAAAGGAGAGAATAGCAAAAAGGAAAACGTGGCAAAACTAAGGATAAGAAAGAGGTGGAATTCCAGTTCACCACCTATGATCAGCTGGCATAGTTTATTTGGCTTTGTGGCAGGGTAGAGCAGAGCATTCAGGAGATTTTTTAAAAGTAGAGTAGGACAAGTAAGTATAAGTGTTTCTCTGTCTCCCTGAATATAAACAGCAGCAGAAGAAAGAGGTGAGATGTGTGAGAAGAAAACTAGCAGTGAGCTCTTTCATAGTAAAACTGTAGTCTTTGTAAATGAGAAAAAGCTGACCAGCAGGATGAAAATGACTCTTCCTGAGTCAGAACTAATGCTAGAAACCTGAATTTTTTTATGTATAAACAAATCACTTTTAAATTGTACTCTCTGTATCCTACAAGCCATGTTTTACTTAAGTGTCTGTATGCCAGTTATGATACCGTATATTTCATTGTAATGTAAAAGTTAGTAACAGAAAAATATTTTCAGCAGGAGTGTTTTGCAAATGCTGTCTATGTTCAGTTATTCGTAACTCTCTTTTTATCTGCAGATAATCTCTGTGACAGGATTTGTTGATAGTGACAGAGATGACCTCAAACTAATGGCCTACCTAGCAGGTGCCAAATACACAGGCTACCTGTGTCGCAGCAATACAGTTCTTATCTGTAAAGAGTAAGCGGTTTATCTCTTTCTTTTATCTTAGTAGTGCTTTAAATCTTTTTTTAAAAATAATTTAATAATTGTTTTAAAACATTGGGGGATGGAAAATTAAGTTAAATCCAGGTCTAACCTGATTACATTTGGGGCAGAAATACTCCCCTAATTGACTTGTTCTAGCATGTAAAGTAGAAGTATTTTTTCGGAGTATCTACTTTTGTGGCAGTTAGATAACTGCCAACACAGAAATATTGGTATTTTAGGTTTATTTTTAGAAATTGCTATTATACCTATTTTATTGATTTTTTTTTTTCTTCATCTCTGAACAATAAGGCCCAGTGGCTTGAAGTATGAGAAGGCTAAAGAGTGGAGAATACCGTGTGTAAATGCGCAATGGCTCTGTGACATACTGCTAGGAAATTTTGAAGCTTTACGGCAGATACAGCACAGTCGGTACACAGTATTCAGTCTTCAAGATCCACTTTCTCCTAGTCAACATCTAGTTCTAAACCTTCTGGGTAAGAGTTTCGGTCCCAAAATCCTGTGTTCTGTAGCTTTTATGTGTGTACCTGTTTAATTGATAGAAGCTTGTGTCTTCTCTTATACGTAACTTTGCAATGGTTTCATTTTTGTTTTGGTCTTCATTTCCTAGATGCTTGGAGAGTTCCATTAAAGGTATCACCAGAACTTCTAATGGTATGTTGAATTATTGTATATATACAGCTATTTTTGTAAGATTATCCTTTAGTGTTTTTAATGTGTGAGCACATGTGTATATGGTGTGAGCCACATGCCATGGTGTAAGAGGGACATACCCAGACCTGTACTGAATCTCCTGGCTGTACTTCCTGCTACTATTCTATTTTATTTTGAGAAATCTGAGAAATAATCTTTTGCAGAACTAAGAAACTGCAATGTGATACACAAAATCAAGTTACTTTTGAGACATCTTGGGCTAGTGCTTCACTCTTCAATTTTTACATCAGACCTTTAGAAAGGGCTTAGTATTTTTTTGAGTCAGTACCTAACACTATCTGAAAATCAGACCACAGAAGAGTTTTTAAGGCAGAGGACCCAAAATCAGTAAGAATTTTGTTAGAATAATGACTAAATTTTAAATAGGATAGATAATATAAATTATAGGTGGAACTACTTTATATAATTTCTTTGAAATATTCTAAGAACTAAAACCATGGGTGTGTATACCACATATTTTATAATGTAAAAATATATCATGCTTTAAAAAGTGCAGTTGATAACCATGGAAATAAAAGCAGTGTAAATGAACAACAGTAAGGAAGTGAAGAATGTACCTGAAAAAAAGATACAAAAACATTTCAGTTTTGTCATGTAGTGTATTCTATGAAACGTGCAAAACATGAGACAGGTGTAAGAGCTGAGTTGGAAACTGCAACTTACCTTCTGAACTGTTTCCTCCTTCTGAATATGTAGAAAACTCTTTTGGGTTTTGTATTGCAAATTCTCTTCCCAGTTCAGATTTATACTTGATAACTGTTTTCACAGTGTCTGTTTTGACGTAGTTTGAGCTAGTGAGCTTTCAGTTTATTTGTACAACAGATGACTGTCCAATAACGTTTTTTTATGGCACAAAAATGTTTTGCCTTGCCTCTTGTGTTCCGGATCACTTCTTATCTCAGTTGTTTTGTATACTCTTCAGAAAAGTAACTGTCATAACTTAATTTGTACTAATACTTTAAATGGGATCTGGGCACTATTTGTTGTTTTAATACCTTTCAGTTTTAGAAATAGCCACAACTATATTCCCTGGCCAGAAGTTTGAAACATTCTACTACAATTCTCCTGTGGAATTGTTCAGTGGGCCCATAGGAAACTTACGTTTTAGGAAATTAACTGCCTTTAAAAATTTGCGTACTTCCTATTTTCCTGAAGAAAGATGCATTCTGCTAGTGGCAAAATAAAAAAATCCTTGAAGAGATTCAGTATTCACTATTAGTATTTAAAATAGCTTTTAACTAACTCAATTTTGGGTTTGTTACCACAACCCTTTGTGTCCACACTGCAGTTGAGCTCATCTTAAAACTGGGCATGTGCCTTCTTTGTGCGACTCAGTCAGACCAGGTGGTGGTCCATGTTTTGTCTTACGTAGCAAATGGAGAGAACTTAGGGGTCAGAGAGCCTAATTTAGTACCTCCCTTCCTGTATTTACTATATGGGGACCCTTCTTGCCCATGTGAAGTGAGAATCTTGTAACTTAGATCGAAAGGGACTTCTGGAGGTAATCTCATCCAGCTCCCCTCAGGATGCCCACGCACGAAGAATATGATTTGATAATAGAAAATGCCGGGCATGTGGAAGTGTCAGACAAGGTACTACACTGCCTTCACAGCAGGCGTTTCTGTTTGTCTTGGGATTTAAAGTATGTGGTCCTCTTTTGAGGACAGCCGTCTGTCAGATGGTGTTGATGCCATCCATCTTTTGCATTTTCATAGCTGAAATGTCTATCAAAAAGTGAGCGCGGGTGCTTTTCTTCCCAGCTGCTCTTACTAGTGATTGTCTAGCATAAAAAGGCACATCCCTGAGAGCAGGGAACAAATCCCTCTGGCCTGTGCCTCCCAAAGGACCGTCCTTACAGCAAGGCTGGAATAATGCTGCCTGTCTTTCTGGTCATGTGCCTCTAGCATTCCTCATTAAATATCGGGCGTAGATTTGAAGGTTAAAAAGCAATAGATGTCACACGCTTGTGCAAGTGAGCGCTGTGGTTTCAAGTAACTTAGGCCAGGGAGAGCCTAAAGGCTGCATGTCTCTGCTCCTGGGCAGATGCTGTAGGGGCTGGTCTGGTACTGGGGAGGCAGAAGTGTCTGTCCAGCGAGTACCTGAGCGTCCACTGGAGCTTCTGTTGATGTAGTCAGGGAACTCGAGTGTTTTAAAACGCAGGTGCCAGTTTTTTCTTTCGATATTTAAGCACCTTGTATATATTGTAGTGTTCATGTATTTAACAAATGGACAGGTTTTTCAATCTCTTTCTCATTTAATTTTTTGAGGGTTTCCATTTCCAGCTTTATTTAAAGGAAAAAAAGTTCCACAATATTTTATTTGGTGTTCACATATACAATTACATAACTTTATGGAGAAGCTTTGGTTAATGCTCAGCTTTGTTATTGAATCAGTTGTGTAAGCTGTAGGTACACCAGTGTGCATTCAGTAGCATCTCTTTTTCATCTGTGTTTCATTTTCTTTAATATAATCTCAGAATATCGGTGTATAGTTTTCATCTGTCAGAATAGAAATTGGTTTCCCTGCTCAGTTTGGATATAAACATGTAGATGATCTAATTTCAGGGTGTGAGGTTGCCTTTGAAACCAAAGCAAAATGAATCCAGTCTTCAGCCATCTTCCAAAAGAGCAAGGTAAGAATAACGAGCAGTTGGTGCCGATAGTCCTTACTTTTCTACAGAAAATGTTCCATCCTGTACTCTGCAAAATGAAATAACTAGCAGTGTTTTTTGCATATTGCTAGCTACTCAAGTGGTAGGAATAAAATAATAACTAGAGAGTGAAGTAGTAAGTGAATTGGGAGAGAACAGAAACAGGAGAATATGTCCTATTCTCAGCATACAGATTTTTTTCTTCAGAAGGTCGATCCTGCCTAATTCTCATTCATCTGAGTACTTCCCTTGGTAAAAGTTGCAAGAGTGTGCTTGTCTAGTTTTTAAAAAAATAATAATACTACAACCTTGGGCCTAAACTTCACATTCTGCTGTACTTCATGTATTTTGTAGGATTGAAGACCTACCACCACCTACTAAAAAACTCACCCCAGAGTTGACGCCAATGGTGCTCTTCACAGGATTTGAACCTATGCAAGTTCAGCAGTACATTAAGGTGACTTTCATGCTTATCTCTTGTGAACTACTTTGAAACATCTGATAACTTCTCTCTTGATGTTGAATTTTTGCTAAGACTTGATTAGCATATATCTAGTGGATAAAAGCCCATACTTACTGAGGCTGAGGTTAAAGTGTACATTTATGTGAACTGAATTTTACTTGGTAACTGTTCTGCTTTAGTTAACTACTTCATACTTCTGTGCTACTTGTTTTTTCTTTCCATATGTTTGTTTTAAAAAGCAAGAAAGCCTCTTCCACATTTGTTTTTAAATCGGCAAACTTCATGACCAAATTTAGGTGAGAGAAGTAGCGATGGTTGTACTGGATAAGACCCAAGATTCTTCTAGTGTAGTTGCTATCTGTAATGCCAAATGCTTCAAAGAAAGCTGATGACAAAGCTTCTGGCAGGTGTGAGCTAATAAGTTCCCATGGAGATTTTGTTCTGTTCCCTAATAAAGCTGTCCCAAAACTTAACTCTTAAGTAATTTATAACATTCTTTTAGCAGTATAAAAATCCAATCATTTCTTGAACCTTAATAATTACTAAATCTTTATTCCAAAAGAACTTTTCATTTATGTTATTTTTCACAGATTGGCTGAGGTTTGAGGCACAGGGGTTTTTTAACTGCTGACCTCAGTAGTGCATGAAAGAACCTGTCACCCATGCCTGCTCCAGATAATCAAAAGTAAATGAGTCCTAGTTTGAGTCCACTACATTTCTTAGAAATATGCATCACTTTGGTATGCTCAAAAATACCTGCTATCTTCTTCATTATACCTAAACTTGTTTTTAAAGTAGTTGGACTTTGGAGTTTTTTTTCCCTTGCAGTGTTTGCATTTGAAACTTGATATTAAATATTTTAGAACATAAAATATTTTTTAGTATGTTCCATAAAGTTGCAGTGTCAGCCTCTCATTTTCTGTCATGTTGGTACTGGCTTAATTATATGGAGAATCTGTTTTGGTAACAGCTATGGCTCACAAATATAAAAAATGAACTTTGGCGTCAAGGATTGTGAAGTTGAATCTAAACTTGGCAGTGATGATAGCATCAAGACCTTTCAGAGTTTGGATACCTAGCTGAGGCTGGACACTTCTCATTTTCTTGAGTTGGAGGGGTAGTGTTTTTTCCTGTGTGCCCAAAGGGTGCCTTGAACATCAGAATGGAAATCTTGCGCGATCTGCACTCAGAGGTATACAGTGTTGGAGGTGAACATGTATTAACTATGAAAATAACAGCCTTTGTCTCTCATAGGCATACAAGTGTACTGTTCACAGTGTGTGTATATTCAGTTAATGAGTTGCATCTTAACTGACAAGATAGCAACTGTGATGAGTTAGTTCCAGTTTGGTAGTTTAAACCAAGGAAAAAAGGATAGTTGCTCAGTATCATGGAAAATACATGTGGAATGAGTGCATTTAAAGAATACATGTTTTTCAAAAGACTAGCAAAATTAAGTTTACCGTAGCTACAGTGTATGTTATACCTTTCATAGAAAGAGTAAAATTATAAATATTCTGCTTACTTAAATTGAATAGCATGTTTCATTAAAAAGATTTTAATTTGTATCTTACAGTTGTTTCCTTGCTTAAAAAAACAGAACCTAAAACCAAAAAACTGCAGAAGCGGAATGTAGCTTTCAGTCTTCCCAGATGAAATTTATGTCTGGAAATACCTGGATTTTCAATGGCTATAAATTCTGTCAAAACTAATCAGCTTCAGGAATGACTGTAATACAGAAGTCTCCTATATTTACAGTTTCATTAGGAGCTTGCTTTTATTTGATGGTGATGTTATGATCCTTCATTTTTTTTGCTCGATTTTGAAAGGACTGTTCCATTCTAATGTGTGTTTTGTACAACTTTCAGAAACTGTATATCCTTGGAGGTGAAGTAGCAGAATCTGCCCAGAAATGCACCCATCTAATTGCCAGTAAAGTGACCCGAACTGTCAAGTTCCTGACAGCAATTTCTGTGGTCAAGCACATAGTAACTCCAGAGTGGTTAGAAGAGTGTTTCAAATGCCAGAAGTTTGTTGGTAAGTTAAACTAGTATTAACTTCTAGTAAATACACAGTTTGTCAATTTAAATACGTGAAGATGACGTGCATATTTCAATACACCTCATTGTTTTGACTTCTGACTTTAGTGTCTCTTGCCAGTTTTCTAGAGTTCAATTTTGAAAGAGAGTTTACAGCAAATCTGACTAGCATAGTTCATAACTCATGTTATGTTTAAACAATTGTACTAGCAGCTAGTTTGTATTTCACTTGAGGTAGAAGGTTATGTTGGTATCATTAAATAAAGCCATCATAAGAAGAAATGATTTTTTTTATTAAGTTCTCTTTCAATGGAATATTTCATTTCATTTACTCTTCATCTGATTTAATACAGTTTCTTTGCATTAAATCAAGTAAAAAAAATACTTCAAAAGTTTGCTTTAGGGTGATGAAATGGTTGGATGTTGTTCAGCATTGCATTTCTTTCTTGTGTAGACATCTGCAGATTTTTACCTATGGATACATTACTTTTTAGCCCCAAATGCTTTGTTTCAATAATTTTTCCAAAATATAAGTTGTAAAGCACTAAGCTGCTGCTGGAAATACATATGAAAATGCATTTCAATAATTAATTAGTCCAGTACTGTAATTGTGTTGGAAGATACCAACTTTCTGTTTATGCTGCTTTTCCATTGGCAGCTGAAAATAACAAAATGGATGGTTTTGCTCTGTTTGACAAGGATGTTGTATCTGAAGAAAATCTTCCTAAAGGGTGATTATTTGTTTTATAATTGTTTTATGCTTTTATATAATTTGTTTGTAAGGACCAAATATATAACATTGCTGCATAACCATCCAAAGACTTAAAGCTATGGATAATTAACCAATGAACCAGCAAACATTTTTATAAATCTGGAGAAGGCCACTAGCTTGGTTCAGCATCAGTGAACTGAGAAATCAATCCATTTCAAAGCTATTAGAAGGTAAAGAAGGTCTGGCGATTTAGAAGGATGACTGTTTTGATCTAGGACTTGAGGTACTTGTCTACTGAAATTCAGTAGATTTGTAGCTAACAGACTGGCTTCGCTTTTGTACGTAGTACAATGATGGAAGATAGAGCAGTTGTTTAGAAAAATTGTCCTACTCGTTTTCTTTGTTTCACGGAAGAATATTGACACCCTCTCTTGCAGGTTGTCAGAATTGTCCTTGGAAAGACCAAGGTGTTCTCCATAGAATTTTTTTTTTTGTTCTTTAAACTTAGGTGTTTTGAATTAAATTTGATGTAGAAATATGTTTGATAGAGCTTTTTGTGGAAAGATGAAGTTAAGACTGAAATTCCACCCCTAATAAAAAACAAAAAATCAGCTGAATAACAGAACAAGGGAAACAGATGGAAAGTTTGCTCTGTTAAGGCTGTGTGAGGAGTCGAAGACAGTTTTTGGGCTCCCATAGGTTGTCACAGTGATTTGAACTTAAACTTCATCATTCTGCTCCTTTTTGTAGAGAACCAATAAATAAAAGTTTGCAAGTTCCTCCAGTAAGTTAGAAAAAGGGACTTTATAGGATAGTGGTTGTTGCTAGATACACAAGTGTAAAACATACAGTTTTATTCTCCGAGTAATTGTGGGTCATCCTTGTAAGGCACCTAATAAAAGGCAGTATTATAATCATGTTAAAATTAATGAGCATTTACCATTTGGAGTCACTCTGCCACCATTTTCTGATCAGATCAGATCCTGGGTTACGTGGATGTTTTTGTCTTTTTGTGCATTACATCATCAGTCTTTCTTTTTCAGATGAGCAGAACTTTGTCCTCAGAGATGCTGAAGCCGAGGTGCTATTCTGCTTTAGTTTAGAGGAGTCTCTAAAGAGAGCACAAGTAGCTCCACTGTTCAAGGTATGCAGTTTAAAAGGACATTTAAATTCTTAAATCTAAGCCCTCTGAGTGACTGGATCCTGTAGACGCGAACAAAACATGCTCAGTATATGCTCAGTATACTCAACAATATTTGTTCCCTTACAAAATTTAGAACGTTGCTCCATTATTTGTACAATGCCACTTATGGAAGGGACCTTTTTCTTTTTTTTTTAACCCCAGCCTGGTAGTCAAAGCACTTGCCCATAAAAATGAGAGTCTGAGCACGAGTTTGCAGTCCGGCCTCAGTCAGTTCTAGTCAGCTTCTCCTTGAAGACCACACTTAACGCCAGGCTGTTGGTGAGGACAGTGCAAGATGGTTTTCATGCCTCCGGTTGAAATTACAGTGCAGAGAGGTATCTGAAGATCCAGGTGGTTAGAGATTCTTCACCGTAACTAAATTTGAGACTCTTTATTGAGGCAAACCACCTAAAAAGGGTATTTTTACAACCTGTAATGAATTAGAATCTATGTCTTTTATTAAGTCTAAATACTACTTTTCGCTCAGTTTTGCAGTCAAAATAGCAAGGGGGTTTTATTCCTAACTGGGAAACAGAGATAATCTACTTTATGATCTGATCACCTGTATCAGTCTCAGTCAACTAGTAGGGTAATTTTTGTCTTGAAGTAATAAATTGGCTATTAATTAAAAGCTGAAGGTTCTTTTGCCACACTCGAGGCATCCCAGTGCTTGAAGAAGCAAGGAGCTTTCTTGTTCTTCTGTGTCTTACCAAGCTGCAGTTACTTTTTCTTTCTCTTTTCTTTTTCTTTCTTCTTCTTCTTTTTTTCTTTTTTCCAATTTCTTCTTTTTTTCTTTCTCTCTCTCTCTCTCTCTCTCTCTTGCATCATAGTTTAACCAGTGGTTATTTGAAGGTTTCCTGGTTGTTATTTTACAAGTGTTGAAATAGGCACACCTAACCTGTTCAGATTTATCAACATTGTGGGTTTGCCCCTCCCTTACTTGTGGGAATTAAGGACAATTCATCACCTGATGAATTTGTTACCATAAGCTGTGATATCTAACACCAGCTTACGAAGCCTGCCCCATGATTGTGTAAGAGAAGAGTTACATGATAATAAAACTTAATGCATTGCAGAAATCAGTTAACAAAATAATGTGTTTTCTTATTCTTTCTTTTCTCTTTTTAGGGAAAATATTTTTACATTACACCTGGCATTTGTCCCAGTCTTTCCACCATGAAAGCTATTGTGGAATGCGCAGGAGGAAAAGTATTATCTAAACAACCTTCTTTTCGAAAACTGATGGAGCATAAGCAGAATAAAGTGTGTAGAGTGTTGCTTTCGAAAATTTACTGGTAGTACCTTACTGTGTTATTCTGAGCTTACGAGTAGTTTCTTTCATTTAGAGTTTGCCGGAGATAATCTTGATTTCCTGTGAAAATGACCTTCATTTATGTCGAGAATATTTCGCAAGAGGCATAGGTATGTATAAGCTATCAATGTCATTTGAAGAGTATAGCTGTTATTTTGATTTTTTTTTTTAATTATTATTATTGTACAAGTACAGACATCTTTTGAAGCTTTCAGATAATAACAGAGGAATACATGGTCTATCCTGCAAACCGTGGAGAAATCTGAGCAGCTATTTGCTAAGTATTTCTCATAGAGGTATTTTATAGCCAGGTCACTGTAGATCTCTGGAAGGGTAGGCTTGGACTTGGGGCTTCAGTCCTGCCTGAGGCAAGATTACTGTCTCGGTATTCATCACGCTAGTTAAAGATTTGGGGTTTTCCACTTCAGCTATTTTTACTTCAGTGTAGAACCTGAAAACATGCTGTATTTAACAAAGATGTGCACAGGAAGTCTCTTATTTGTGGTGTGAAGTGTGTGGTGGCTAACAGCAGGGCCCTGGTAGCAGTGGGGCAATGCTCCCTTATGCCTTCGCGTGGAGACTGGCCCCTCCTGACGCATGTACAGAATGAGGAAGAATGTCCTTGTCAGGTGTAAACTGCACGTGTTTTTGATATTTTCAGATGTCCACAATGCTGAATTTGTCCTGACTGGGGTGCTTACTCAAACACTGGATTATGAATCATATCCTTTTGTGTAAAGGCTGTCTGCTGCTTTGGGAACTATGGTTTACTAAAAGTTTTTCTTAATTAGGAATTAATTATTTATAATTTTTTAGGATGTGTAATGTTTGCTTGATAGGAGGGTAGTTTAACACCCAGAAACTGAGCTTAAATTCAAAGTGGAATTACTTTTTGATAGGAAATACTTTAGTGGAGGTGGGAGGCAGGGTTGTCAGAAAGTAACAGTGTAGAATATTAAGCAACAGGACAAAAACTTGGCACTAAGGAAAACACTGGTCACGAGTTACTTGCAGACAAGGAAAATAGCTTTTTACTGAAGATTATAAACCCTGTTTGATAAATGCAGCGGAGGGACCAGTAAGGGCTCTATGTTTTTCTGCATATAAGTTCTACTTTGCAATCATTTCTTAAAGTTCTTCTTTCTTAACAAACATACATATAAATTTACTTGATGGATAGTAAAATGCCTTACTGCTTCGGAATCCTTGGAGCATTAAATCTAGCTGTTCAGCCATTGTACAAAGCAACTAAAACTTCCTGTGGATGCTGTTTTCCAGCTATTTTCCTAGGGATGATGAGCAGTTTAAAGCAGGAAAGCAAAACTAAACTGCATCTTTTTTAGGATGTGTAATTTTATTATGCTGAAACATAATTTACTATGTTTTGTATTATACTACCGTTTTAAAAGAGCCCACTTTAGCTATCATGATTAGCCCATTTTTAAACATTTTAACGTAAATGATGGTACTTCAGCCAAAAGTGTAATTTGGATGTAAAAATAAAAGGGCTTGCTATCTATTAAATTATGGATGTTGAAGATGAAAATGTTTTGTACTTTATTTTTATTTCTTATACTCTATTTTCTTTTATATTGATATTTTGCCCACATTTTAAATAAATGTACTTTTAAATGTTTTACTCTATATTTTAGTGGTGGTTCATTTTTTTGAATGCTATGCAACAATGGCACTCTGGTAAGAGTAAATTACTCAAATCTTTTTCCAAACAATGTAAAATTATTTTAAGCTTATTTTACCAGGTATGTTTTAATATATGAAATCCCAGTGCTTTAAAGGGGAATCATTGTAAATGTATATATGTGTTTTTACTGCAACAAAGAAATAGCTTGAAGGAAGGAGAAACTATAAACCCGCATATTACGCTGTTGTGATAACTTTTGTTTGTATAGTGAGTTTTACTAAATAAATATTAAAAAACCAGTCTCCCAAATCTATTTTCAGTTGTATTTCCTAACACAGTTCTAATAATTTGACTTTACCGTTCTTATCAGTTTAGATTCTAGTAGATGAAAAAGTCAGCCTAAAAGCATTTATTCTTTGATCAGCAAGCCGTTAAACTCTGGTTGGAGATTGCAGATACCCGCTTGTCTGTACGTTACCAAGTGTATTATAGCCCCTCGTGAACCATTCACAGCACAATTCAAAATAGAAGATAAAAAAAATGCTTTAAACAATAGCTCATTACGGTATTTTTTTTTTTCAAATATTTTGTATTTTTATGCAGAACCATTTTACAGAGAAGCTTTGACAAATACAGTATCATTAAACTGAGGTAAGCTGCTATTTTTAGCTTATGCAAAGCTTTCTGCAGAGGAATTATTAATTTCAAATCTCTCTTTTGTGCTATGGCTTAAAAGGTAAATCCACTTGATACTTGCCCACTATTTCTGTTGCCTTTCTTCCCACACCTCAGTTCAATAACGTGCTTAAGCAAATGACAAGTTGAAGCTGTGAGAACACAGTGGGAGTAAATTTCAAGATGAGTGAAGTCCCACGGAGGTCAGTGCTGTGCCTGTTGCCTGTTATTGCTGGCTCTGGGTTCCTCAGCTATCCTGATTTATTCCTGTGTTTGGTGTTTCTATTGTAAGCAATAACATGCTACATGACAATAGTGAGAATGTAACGTTTCTATCAGTGTGACTTTTGTTAAGGGGGCAAAATGTAGTAAATGAGAATGTTATACTTTGGCTCAAGATGGTTTTAGGTGCATCAAAGGTTAAAAATGGCATTTACTTGTAACAGCAGAGTTAGGTGCTTTTTCTTAGCGTGATGTTCAGCTCTCTGTAATGCAGTTTCCTCTTTATTACAAGATAGTTTAAGAAAAAGTCTTTAATGTGGAGACCAAAGGTTGGAATTTGATGATATGATTTTATGCTTTAACTGTTAAAATAAAAAAAGGAGGAGGGAATGCAGTGGGAGTTAATTGTTGGCTGATGAGTCGTTGTGTGAATGACTTAAATTGTTCAGACATGCAGACCTACCTGGCAAGTCTGGTCTCCCTTTACTGTCAGTGGAGGGAGGGGATATCGCTAAAACTTGACTTGGGTAGAGAGCCCCACAGAGAGCGCATCTCTTAACAGTTTAGCAAACTAGTTATCTACATCTTTTACAACACAGAAAATTGGTGAGATGAATCCCACCCCAAAGAACTTCAGGAATGCATTGCATAAATACTAGGGTTTTTAATGTACAAAAAATTAGACTTCCCCCCCCCTTCAAATAAACTCCAGAATGTGTAATGTTGAAATTATCTAAATCTGTGTTAATCTCTGTATGTCTTGAGATTTTTTTCATTATACTAGTTACCAGGTTGCAGAAAAGTTTTTGGATGCCTTTTCCTTTAAAACAGATCTCAACTGTTGTTGCTTTTGGACTTTTGAAAATGTTGTGATACTCAAAACTTCTTAACTTGAATAAATACTTTCTACCTGTCATGCATTCAGCATATCTTCTGTATGCCTTACAAATGATGAATTGCCATATCAAATGTAAACGTGGTTTCAAAAAGAGACAAATGAGTGTAATGAATCAGCGGCACTGTTTAACTGTGCATGAAATCAAACACCAGGCATCTGAATTTGCAGGGCTGAGTTCTAGAAGGTAACAAGACCTGCTAAAACAGCTTTTCTGCAGAGTGAAACTTAGCACTGAGGGAGGAGAAGCAGAGAGAAACCAGGTTTGAATGTGTTAGCAGGTTCTGCCTCAGCTACATAAACTGCTAGACTCAACAATGCATTTGTGCCTCAGTAAGAGTTCTCCCCTTTTTTAGGATTAGCATCTTCCACATTTTCCACAACCAAGCAGTGTTGAGGATATGTAACACCTTTGCCAAAGACTACTAGAGTTGAGACATGTGACTGCAATAGCATCTGAAAGGTAAATTTCCTTACGAAAACTATTGAAAATGCTGTCAGATATTGCATAGAGAAGCTTGAAGAAAACCAAATGCAATCATGGAACAAATGAACCCCGTGGGAAACGTGAGTAGTAATGCATCTGTTTCATCATCAGTGGAGACAGTGTGTTTATTTAGCCAACATACAAGTATGACTGATTTGATTAACCTTTCAATTAGAGTGAAAAAACAGAACCTGCCAAGAAGTAGTCTTTGAAGAACCACAGGAGCTGTCCGGAGCCAACTGGCTTGCACAGATGTTACTGTGCGTGTGATTAGTGATAGAGAAAGGGTTTGATGAAGTATGCTGATACTAGATTGCTATTAGGAACTTGCTTTTCCTTAGTGGAAGGTTTATGATACTTTAGTGTCTATTTGATCCTGTCTTTTTTACTCAGGAAAAAATAAATACCTTTCATGTTGTTAAGTTGCTTGCAGATGCATTAAGTCCATAATATTGTAGAAAACCTGTCCTGATAACAGCAGTTATTTAAAGATAAATATAGAACATGTCTGTAATAGCAGAGGCATCAGATAGGGGTCTCCTGGAAGTCAGGGATACATGGTCTCCACTCATTACCCTGCAGCTTGCTTTGCCATGAGCCATAAAGTAGAATTGTAGAACAAGATTGTGGAAGTGCGGCTGGAAGAGGCCTCTGGAGGTCCAGTCAAGTTTTCAGTATCTCGAAGGATGGAGATACCACAACCTCTGTGGGCATCCTATTTCTGTATTTTCGTACCCTCAAGGGAATAAATCAACCATCGTCATATCTGATCAGAGTGTCCATTGTTCCACAAGTGGCTGTTGAGACTAATTCCATCCCTGTGCACCTCCAAGAAGAGTCTGACTCTTGTCTTCTTTCTACCCTCCTAGTAGGTAATTGCAGACAGCAGTAGGACTTGCTGTTCGTAAGGCTGAGCACACTCAGGTCTCAGCCTCTCCTTGTGCACTGTGTACTTCTTCTACCCCCTAACCATCCTGATGGTCTTCTGCTGGACTTGGCCCAGTAGATCATTGTCTTACTGTATGAGGGAGCCCAAAACTGTGAAAAGAGAAGGTACTGGGTACCTTGGCCTTTTTCATGTCTGTCATCACTAGGTCCCTTGCCACGCTGAGCAGCAGACTTTCCTTTTTCTTTCTTTTCCTTTCTTTTCCTTTCCTTTTTGCTGCTGATGTATTTACAGAAGCCTTTCACGCTGCCTTTCACATCTCTTGCTAGTTTCAAATCGGGCTGAGCTACTCCTGAGTAAAAAATCAACTGCACAGTTCAAGATGTGTAAAACATCTGAGTGGAGCAGATAAGCACCAGAACGGGTGTCTTTAGGAAGGTTGTGCAACTTTAATCTTTATGCAGCTCTGCTATTAAAAATTCATCAAATGTTTTCTAAGCGCGGTTTAGTTAGTTTGCCCTACCTCAAGGCAAAAGGGTAGACAGGAAGGCAGCTTTGTTGATGTTGACACATTTTATGTTTAACTATCGTGATGCCTTACAGGGTACTAGGAGGTTAGATACACTGATGTACGCTGGGTAAGAATTTCCCTTTTTATGGATGGAAATTAAGATTGAGAGAAATTTGCACTGGGAGTGGTGAAGCTGGGAATAAACCCCAGGTCAGCTATATTCAAAGTTCACATTTTGACAGCCAGTCAAAGCCCATTCCCTTGCCCCTTTCTTCTGCCTGTCCTATCCTGCTCACAGCAAGAATAAAGAAATGCCAAAGGAGCGGAGGAGCTAAGGAACAGCACCAGAAGAAAGAGTGCACACAAATGAAATGAGGAAAAAGACTCACAGGCTGACCCCTCAAAGAAAAAACTTTTACAAATGACTCCAGGGTTTAATAGGTATAAGTTTTCCTAGAATTTCTATCGAATAGTGGTAATGAATACAAAAGATATTAGCAAGGAAGTTGCGGATGTGTTTTGTTTTACCTGCAGGGCTGTGAGATAGTCTCTCTCAATCTCAAAAAATATTCCTTTTGCTAGAATTCATTCAGCAGGAGGCTACAGGCGCTTCCTTCTTGCACAGATTCTGAAGGTGAAGAAGGCAACTAGTGTTTAAGAAAAAATACTTTCTAGTTGTTACGGTTCCCAAATGCCTCTGAGCCTGGCTAGTGCTGTGGCATGTACGGGCCATAGACCAACGTTTCTGACGTGAGCGGTACCTGCCCAGCCTGTTTCATTCTGATGCTTATGATGATACTTCCAGTGTCAGCATGGTGAGCTTGCTGCCCATCCAAGCTCTTCGGAAGAGGGAATATGATCTGTGTACCGGCTGTTCAGTGCTAGGCAGGTGGGTTAAGAAAGTGCCTTTTCTTGAAAGAGCAATCCAGCATCTCTTTGAAATGCAACAGGCCCCTCTCGAGGGAAAGGCATGCTTGAAAAGCTTCCTCAGTGGGATATAGGAGCTTTCCCTGGAGGAAGTCGAGTGGAGAGTGAGTGACTGAGCCCCCGGGAGATGCTCGGAGCTCTGCCAAGGGAATTTTAACCTGCAGAGTGCATATGTAGAGAATTGTGAAGAGTGAGTGACGCTTGGAAAAATAGTCCCATGCTTATCAATATGGTACCTTTTTTTGGTCCTCAAGCAGCGTTGTGTCAGGAGACCAGGCTGTGTCTGCCAGGGAGAAAGCACAGTAGTCAGGGGGCACCCCAGGTCAGACAGATTGGACACGGCTTTGAATGTTTCCTCATAGCAAGCTATGCCAAAAAGAAAAACAACCCTGTTTTAAGCTTAAGAAGTCAAATTTTATTACAATGTCAATTAAAACACTTTTAAATGAAGCAGCTGCATCAAAGAGAATGGCGATGAAACAGAGGTTTCCCTCCCTGCTCTCTATGGCTTTAAAGGACTGATCCTCGCTTGATTTCATTCCACTCTGGGTGTTGGGGCAGTGGGACATTGCACAGTCCTTTCTGTTTCTCTTTCCAGATACTGAAAATATTTCACTAAGCAATGATACCTCCTTGCTATTTCCATGGCTTTTGCAGTTTGACATTTAAATTTGATAAACTTGCAGCATTTTATGGACAACTCTGTCCTACAATTCCTGCCTGCTGTACAAAGAGACCTTGTGAGAGAAGATAAATGGCTTTGTCAGAAAAGATCTCCGTTTCGGCTACATTTGGGAGGTCAGGGTTTAAGCCATGGGGCCCAAAACAACTGGAGCCCGTCAGCCTTCCAGGGGCCAGTCTGGAGCAGAGAAGGGAAGAGGAGCTCAATGATACACCAGGCGAAGGCAGTTAGCCTTCCCAGGAAGAACCATCTGAAGAAAAATACATCAGTATTTCAAACCTGCTCAGACTTGTCTGTGTTCTGTTAATAAATAAAATATTTTCAAAGGAGAAAAAAGGTGAGAGAAGAATTTGATTTTTCACATGATGATGGCGACTTAAAAAGTTGCGGAGCGCTGGCTGTGCTGGGGTTACTGCTGGTGTGCGTGCTCTGAGGCCATGACAGATGTGAACTCAACCGGCTTCGTTTTGTCTGCAGTGAAGTTTTGCTGTCTCACACGGGTGAAGTGCACCCACAGAGCCCTTCTGTGGTAACTCACTCCAGTGTTCCAACTTGAATATTGCGGTAGCTGCGGAAATACCGCAGTTGAGTGCGTTTTTGTGCTCTAAACCCAGCTGGAGGGGAGCCTGGGGGAGGGACCCTGCAGACATGGCTGAAATGCACTGGGAGCAAAAGAGGGGAATCCGAACACAGACATATTCTTCCTCTTCCAGCGTCCTTCACCCGAGAGGGTTGACGGTTACAGCTCACATCACCTAAGGGGACAACTCAGAGGAGCCGTGGTCCCAGGCATGTCTTTAGCAGAGTTTCAAACATGGCAAACCCATCTTTCCTATTTCTAACTCTACCTGGACTGCATTGGAACGAGACTCCCATCTCCCTGGCAATACCAGCATCTTTGCTTCTCATGCAATGTGTTTTTCAGCCTGTGCTTCTTACCCTCTTGTTTCACGCTGCCTTCACCCTGGCTCCTTTTCCCTCTCTGTCCAGAGAAGGCAGCAATGGCCATGGACTCAACTTTCCAGGCTCACTACCTCTTGTTGGACTGATGACTGCTTTACCTGGCCTCCCAAATGCCACCATCTTTCTGACAGAGAGCCCAGTGCAGTATATAAACCATTCAGGATATTAACAATGCTACTGAGGGCATTAAAAGTAATACATTTTGCGTCCTCAGTCTCTAAACCCTCCAGGATGGTGTCTGCAGCGTGAGCAGCAGCTCTCATTTCCTCCTGTGCTCTTTGACTTGTCCGTTCCTTGCATAAGTGTGGGGTCATGGCACCGCTCTGGAGAGGAAATCAGTTTGCTCACTAGTAACTTCCCCAGAATTTCTTTGCAATGAACATTCCAACGTGTCTGTTTTATAGAGCCTTTCCCTCTCGGTCAGAAGTGACTGATATGGCTTCATTTCCTCTCCTACCATACCAAGAAATTTTTTATTACAAACTGTATTTCTGCTTCCATGGAACAGACAATATAATAAAGTCTAGTTATTAAAAGAAGTATCTCTTTTGATCTTGAAGACAGAAGTTAGGTAGAAGAAAACAATGTTTGTAAACTGTTCTGATTTGTTTTGCTGTAAGCTAGTGAAATACCTGAAATGCAAATTGATTAAATGCAAGCTCCATCATATAGCCATTCGTTACCATTTGTGGTGAAATGCCAATAGTAACAAAGCCTCGGAAGCACTGTCACAGCTATGATGACCCAGAAATCCTAGAAAAAGCTGTACAAGGAGGGCAAGTATCTTTCTGATAGCTGATACAGATGATCAAAGTGGCCAAGCTCTGGATCATGTGCGTACCTGGAGAAAGGCTTTTTGTGATTGAAAACTCCTCTATTTTGTCTGGTGATATCATCTGATTAAGTGAAAGACGTCATCCCTCCCAACGCACTTGCTCACCTACGTCAGTGAGCTGGGCTGTGTGAACCCCTGGGAGCATCAGTCACTCGTGAGCAATGTAACGGCAAGAGAACAAAACCTGCCCGTGGGCAGGAGCCGCGGTGCTTCTCTCTGCAGATCGTTTCAAATGACATACTTACAGTGGCATTATAAAGCCTATTTTCACATGGATGTAAGACCAGGGACTTTCTAAGAACCAAGAAAGATATAAAGGCTCAATGAAATATTGAGCTCAATAGTTGGGTCAGCAAGGAATGCAAGAGATGTGACGGTACATGCTGGGATGGATCCCAAGAGCTGAGTCACTGGTCGTCAGCCGGAGGCTGGACCAGCCGAGCATCCTATGGAGGCATGGTACTGCCGTGCTTGCTTTGAAGAGATGTGGGGATAATACCAAGCAAGAGTGGAAACTTCATGCTAGTGCCTACAAGCAGTGACGGACAACATACCCTGCCCTCCAGAAAGGTGCGTGCGGGGGATTTTGCGAGGCAGGAGCCTCTGGGAGCTGACAAATTAGTAAATTATTCCATTCAAATTGAAGTATATTGCAAGAAACTGTCAATTTTGATGAAACTAGTTTGGGACTTTTTGACTAGGAAGATAAAATTAGTTATTAAAGTATCAACTAATAAAGTAATTGGAATGAAATGAATTGAGAAAACAAAGCAGAAACAAAACCTTTTATACCACCATAATCAAACCTGCTCAATGTAGGGAAACTGAAATGGGAATTCACATTTCCAGTTGCAGCAGCATTGCTTGGTAACTGCTGAAACAATGCACAAGTCCTGCAGTTTATCCAAACTCTGAACAAATAAGGAGAGAAACTGTTGAAGTTTATTTTTCCCTCAAGCGCCTAACAAGGTGTACCAGCTACATCTTGTAGCACCTCTAATGAAATCGCTAGCATGACATCAGGCAGCACTTCAGTCTGGTTCAGTCCTTTATTTAGGTGATCTAACTGATACTATTATTTGTTTAACCTTCCCTTACCCAGACCTTTAGAAATTCATCACCCACCCTCCACATACAAGCTGCAAACCGCTGTGCTAGCCCCTCCCGAGTGAAGGTGAAGTTTCCAGCTTAAGAATCCTCTGCATGAGTGAGCTAAGAAAAAAGAGGGGCAGAAGTGTAAGGAGAGGTGTGTCCTTCAAAGGGCTGTCAGGAAAATCACAGCTCTATAAACTTAAAAAGCACAGCATGGGAAATACAAAGGCAGAAAGGGAGCTCCTTTTCTACCTATAAAGAATTTAATTCCATTTCTTCCCCTCTGAAAAACACATTTACCAAAACCCAACTTGCACTGGCTTATATTTCATAGTGGAAAAAAACATGATTCCTGGGCTTCTCTGCTTATCAAATTCACAAATGACAAAGGAGGTTTAAGAAGCTGCTGCACTCAGTGCTGCTTTGCTTTGCTTCTTCCTACAGATGGTCTGTTTTGCTTTGCCATGGTGAATATGGCTCCCTGGATTTTTAGCAAAGTAATACACCCCTTTGCGTCGTTAAAAGAGAATTGAATATGTCAGTAAAGACTGAATTGCTCGCCCTGAGTTTTGCCCTTTAGCTGCTAAGTCCAGTGAAGAAATTCCAGGTAACTTCAGTCCCCGGGGAGTGTGAACACGTGTTTAACATGAAGTGGGAAATAGCTGTATTGACGTCTCTTGTGATTATTGCCAAATTCAAACCCACGTTGAAAACGCCGAGGGTGAGGGTGACCAAGTACCAGATGGACAGCCTGCCAACGAGCAACACAGAGAGATCCACAGACATTTAGTCCCACTTTCCTGCATTAACACTGCTCGATCCTCCCTATTGGTGTTACCCATCATGGCAATTTTCTTCTAAAGCGAGCGTTTTGTGGCCACAAACACGCAGAGCCAGAACTCTGGTTGTGTTGCTGACTTGTCTCTTGCAGGTCTGCGCATTGCCAGGTTGCAGTGAATCCCAATTTCAGCATGGATGAAAACTCATAACTCAGCAGCATTAAAAAAAAATAAATAATCCCTGCCTCACTACTTCTGTCCATAAACCACACAGAATATGCAACTTGCTTTGATACGACAGTGAATCTGTGTGACAGTGCTCGTTATTGTGTCTGCATAGAATACTGATAGCCTTTATGGTGTGATCTGTTGCCGTGTGTTGTTCTTGCGGTCCTGGCTCAGTGTTTGTCACCTGTCCTCTTCCAGATCGTAGGTCGAGACACATTCCAAGTTCGGCACTGTCATCCATCATCTGCAGCTTCAGCCTCTTTGAGTGATAAATTACCAGTTAACGCATGCGGCAGAGGTTTCCATCGTCATTATTACTTGCAGCTCCTCAACATGCTGTTCCTCCTACACAAATAGTTACTGCCAAGCCCTTTTAAAAACAGGCAGGAGGTGACAATAGAGGCAAGACAGCATCACAGAGTATATGGCACAGGCACACCGGTGTGCCGCTTTCTCAGCAAAACGGCAGTTTCAGGGTCCTGTGACTTGTAACAGGAAAAAGAGGATCATTTGTGCTCCGTGGTCATGGCACGGGCAGGGATGCTCCCTTCTGGGAGGAGGAAGGGAATCGCAGCGTGTCTGTCTGCGATCTGCCGCCTACGCCCCACCTCTCCTCCCAGCTGTGCTCTTGTGTTTGACTTGGTGCAGCTCATGCAGAAGCATCGCCAAACCCTCACCTTTAAAGGCAGCACGGCATGAGAGAGGGTTTCTCTTTGGAACAGCATGGAAAAAAGCGCTTGGAAGAACCAGATCAAGTAGTGGAGTCTTGCTCCGGTGCAGCTGTAATGAGCCTGTTAATGCCGGTTTGTTTGTTGATTTTCTTGAGCTCTGCAGCCTGGCAGAACACCGTGTTCCTGATGTTCGCCTTCTGCTTCACTTTTAGACTACATCGAACGCTGGTGAGAAGCAAGCCATTTACAGACAGGTTTATTAAGTGAGATTTATTGTTTATATATCCACCATCACAACAACTTTAAGTGTGTGATGTTTGCTGGACACAAATGTCCCTCCTGTAAAAATGTATTTATTTATATCTAATCCTAATGAGCATTAAACATTTATGTAATGCTGTATATTTAACTCTAATGGACTGCTGAGACATTTGTATGCTGAGTCTTCCAAAGAAACATCCTTGTCTCTCATGTCTGGGTTCTCCTGCCATATAGCTCTTGAGCACAAAGCCATGACCTTAGTGATGGACAAAGTCATTCAATCACAGAATCACAGAATGGTTTGGGTTGGAAGGGACCTTAAAGACCATCTAGTTCCAACTCCCTGCCATGGGCAGGGACACCCTCCACTAGACCAGGTTGCCCAAAGCCCCATCCAACCTGGCCTTAAACACTTCCAGGGATGGGGCATCCACAGCTTCTCTGGGCAACCTGTGCCAGTGCCTCACCACCCTCACAGTGAAGAATTTCTTCCTAATATCTAATCTAAATCTACCCCGCTTCAGATTAAACCCGTTACCCCTTGTCCTGTCACTCTATGCCCTTGTAAACAGTCCCTCTCCAGATTTCTTGTAGGCCACTTTAGGTATTAGCAGTCTGCTCTAAGGTCTCCCCGGAGCCTTCTCTTCTCCAGGCTGAACAGTCCCAACTCTCTCAGCCTGTCCTCATAGGAGAGGTGCTCCAGCCCTCTGATCAGCTTTGTGGCCTCCTCTGGACTCTCTCCAACAGCTCCTGTCTCTCCTGTCTCTCCTGTACTGGGACGCAGTACTCCAGGGGGGGTCTCACAAGAGCTGAGTAGAGGGGCAGGATCCCCTCCCTCGACCTGCTGGTCACACTGCTGGTGATGCAGCCCAGGACACAGCTGGCTTTCTGGGCTGCAAGTGCACACTGCCGGCTCATGTTGAGCTTCTCATCCCCCAGCACCCCCAAGTCCTTCTCCTCAGGGCTGCTCTCAATCCATTCTCCTCCCAGCCTGCAGACCTTGCACTTGGCAACTCCAGGAGCTGGAGCTTTAGTTGAAAATAAAAGTGCCACCCAAGGCACAGTGAGCTGCAGAGAGGCCAGCTCTCACGATCTTCATATCTACTCAGTGTTCCAGGCCAAAAGGAAAGCTTTGAATATCTGATCCTGTGTGCTGAGCTGTCGCTGAGTGGTGAGCTCTTCATAACACAGAGAAAGCAGATTCATGATGGTAATTGAGTTCTTCCAAAAAATCCTGTTGTATCCTGGGTATGAAATGCCTAATCAAATCATGTTTACTGCTTGATGCTAGACTGCTAATTTGCTTTGATTTAGAATTTAAAAAGATAATTGTGGATGTGTGTGGCTGCGTAGGTTGCTGTGAAAAGGCATTCCTCTCCGTTTAATAAGCAGCCCATTGATACAGACAGCATTAATTTGACTTTCCTTTTTCAATACAATTGATTTTAGTTCCTCCGTTAGATGAGGAGATTGAGACGGGGAAGGGCATGGGGTGGGAGATGGGAGCTGAGGATCAGCCTCCTCTCATGCGATCCACGGGATTTCCCTTGCCGTAGAAAAACCCTCCGGGAAAAGCAGGGACAGATACTCATGTTTTACAGCTCTGCTCTTAATAGTCTTGGTGGCAATTTAAGCATTTTTTCTCCTGTTTTAGCAGTAATAAAAGTGGAATGAGCTGAAAGTTGCAGGTAAACGTATCAGTGTAACACAGAAAATAATTCCTGTTTACCAGATCACTTTTCTTTGGGCTTTATTCCTACCTTCAGATGGTCTCAGGAACAAATCCCTGCTCCCACCTGCTTGTGCCCTGATGGCGGTCATTGTCGACCCTTTGCAGCCTCTTGCACAAATAAAAGCTGCCCAGGCTGGGCTACCGCTGCACTCCTGGAGAACAGGTCATCTGCTGTGTTTCACTGTTTATTTTACTTGAGGATGATTCCAAAGATCACCTTGCTTCGACCTGCATCCAGCCGAGGCTCCCTCCCAGGTGCTGGCACGTACCTGGTAGACACCTGTGGTTTTTGAGTCCAATGAATCAGATCAGCTTTTAAAGGTGAGGGAGTCAAGATAATATGAGATCACGTGTCTGGTGTGGGGAGATTTCACACTAGGCTGGTTAGCCTGACCCCTCAGTGTCCATGTTTGCAAGAAAACAGTAACTGTAAACATGAAAGTGCAAAAAAAATGATGACTCAATGGCTGCTCTTGGCAGTTCCTCCATCCCCACTCACAAATCAACACCAAAGATCACGTCAAACGGGCTGCTGCAGTGGTACTGGCGTGGGATTGCACTGGCTGTCCATCGTTGCGGTAACCCAGAGCGGAGCTCAGTCGATGCTGCTTCCATGTGCGCTGAGAGCAAAGGACATTTTGTACAGGACACCCCTGGATTTTGCTGTAACCTTTGTCTGTCCTCTCCTTACCCTGCCAACATGAATCCTCAGTTGCCCACACAGGCGGCAGCACCCCTGCCACCTTCTTGCATGGGCTTAATTGCATGCAAAAGCATGCATTAAAATTAACAGATCTGCCTCCTTCTGATCTTGCTTGCAAAGAGACAGGAATCAGTTTTTCTGGTCTATCTCTCTAGAGATAGTTCTTGTAATTTCTTTTCCACTCATGGAAATGGTAGTGATTAATGATTGTAACTTTCCTGAAGTGGCTTAAAATGACTAGCGGTTCTGAAATATTGTTCAAAACCCCAAGTATTAGTGTATTCCAGGAGAAATCTCGTCATCCCAGTGTGGTATCTCCAAGGCTACTGATCATGGGAATAAATCAGGACGGCGAGATACAGTTCCTCTGTAGAAGCAGGAGAAGGAGGGTGCTGCCTGCCAGGGTCCTCCAGCCTGTTTGCCACAACACCAGGCTCCTCCTGATCCCCGCTTCAGAGCTCTCTTTTGGGGGTTTAGGATTTCTGGACATGGATTTAACAATCGGAACTGATTTAGAGCTGATGCCACTGGGCAGGGCTCGCTTCCCCCCGCATTGCCCCTTCACCGCAGCCTGATGCCAGCCCAGAGGTAAGACCATCTGCAGGCAGCAAGGGATGTCCCCAAGTCACCAAGCAGCAAAACTTGTACACCATCAGTATGGATTAGGTCAGGAGCTGAGAGACTCTTCTGCTGCGTATTCAGTCCCTGAGTTACAGCAACATTTTCCCCTTGAAACTCTATTTCTCTTGTTCACCACCACAGCAGTATTTCTAAGCACTTACAAGATGTAGTTGTTTTCCTCTTGCGAGTACGTTCTGCACAGGAGAAAAAGAACATGAAGCAGATTTCTTGTATGACAAGGATGTTTTTCATACAGTCCTTTAGAGACCTATTTCTGCACCTCTGGGGATTTGGAATGCTATATCTTTTAATACACCTTAATTAAAATAAATAGTGCTCCTAATTATGTCTTGCCACATAGTTTGTACCCTACAATTTACTGGTGCGCTGCAGCTATGATAAAAAAATTAAAAACATACTCATATGTAATTTTACCTGTATAAATGCATTGCTGCGGTGCTTAACAGATTGTTCTTAGTCTTTTATGAAGATGCTGCAGGTCACATTAAGGTTCCATTAAACTATGTTTTTAAAACTTTAAACAGTTGTGCTTCAAAAAGCAGTTTCGTAACTGTAAGGATGCTGAGAACCACAAGGACAGAGGCTCCTAACAAAATACAACCATGAAATGAAAGTGGGAGAGAGGAAAATGAAGATAAAGGGAGTTGCAACTTATAGCTTTTGCCATAAATAAGGCTAACTCTAACAAGATAACTTTGACACGAATGAGCATCTTTGAAGTGACGAGGGGTTGGGAATGGCTGGCACTTGTATCTTCAAAAAGTTGTGGATTCATCCTGTTTATGTGCATCTTTGTAGAGCATCATGTCACATTTGGAGTCTCCAGGTGCACCTCTGAGGCACAGGAACATCTGGGTCACTGCAATTGTTTGCGTTTCAGAGTCAGTTTTGGTTCCTCCAAACTTCTGGCTATCTGAATCCAGGCTTCTTTCTATGTAAATAAATTAAAAAAGGTCATTGTACTCACTAGACCTAAAAAGGAAAATGAAAAATGTTGTCTGTCAAATATCTTGTCCCTTATTAGTTCTTCTGTTGGTAGAGAGGAGGGACACTTCAGTTTTCAAAGTCATCCAGAATTGGTTTTTATTAACTGGAGTCATCGATTGTTTAGAACTCAAGGTGTTTGCTGTAATACCCACAGCTCAGCAGCTCTGTACGCAGTACAGGTGGGATCACTCTCTCAGGTGAACCGGGAAGTGCACAGCAGCTGCTGGAGGCGATTCCCCACAAAAGGAAAGGATGTACTCCAAAATTGACATCGATCAGGCATACGGAGCTGAATTAAACAGTGTCTCCAAGATGTAATTCAAACCTGCTTCTCAGGAGGAAAGGTAACAGTACTACGAAATAATAAAGTCGTCCATTTTTCATTGTACCAGCTGTTAAGGTCTGTGGTCACCTCTATGAAAATGCCACTGGAGGAGATATACCTGGATTTCTGCTTAGCAGCCCCTGCTAAGCCCATGGATCAGAAATGCCAGCAAAAAGTTTCTTCCCCTTCCATTGACTGAGCTGGGTGGGTTTTTTTATTTTATGATAGAAAATTGAAAGAACCACAGAAATAGGAAATGCTGGAATTTGTTTGGACCTCAGGTCTCAAAAAGACAATACAGTGCAGTAAGGGCAGAAAATCACAGCACACAGAGCTGATACCAGGATCCAGATCCCTGGACCTCTCGCCAGGGGTGACCTGCAGACTCTCAAAGTTAGTATGGGTCTGGGCTGGAAAGGGCAGTGTCTTTATGGATGCCTGCTGAACTAAGGCCATCAGCCTTCTCTGTGAAGTCACCAGGGGACACCGCAGCAAGGAGCCTTCACTGCATAACATTGTATTATGCAGAGAGGAAAAAGTGAAAATGCAGAATATATTTTGCTGCTGGGAAGCTTTAAACTGGGATATATTGCAGTGGGAACTTGCAGTAGTCTGTGTCCGTCCTCCTTGCTCCCAGCTCTCACAGTCTGCATCCGAAATACTTAGGCCTTCTAGATTCGCTTCAGGGGCAGCAGCACGGAGCTCTGGGCGTGCAGCCCCAAACCACCGCAGCGTGGCTGGCCCCAGAAATAACGACTGGGCTTAGAAAAAAGGAAAACCCCCAAACTTAATGACAAGGTCCTCTCCAGCTGTTTGCAGACCTCTGCACCTGCTGCCTGTCCTGGGGAAACCTTCTACCGGCCTAGAAAGGCCTCAGCGGGAAAAGCGCGGCGCAGGCCTCAGGCTCAGCGCGGCCTCTGCTGCCACCTGCCGCTCCGACACCGCTCCGGACACGGGCTCGTCCCCGCTGGTTTTTCCCCTGGTGAAAATAAGGAAATTTGTTATTTCTCCCCATAAATGCTGCCACAGCTCCCAGGGAATCCCTTTCCAAGGGAGAGCTGAGGGGTAGTACTGCTGCCTGTGTGCGGCAGTGACCACCTCTGCCCACCCGCCCTGTAAAAAAGGGTGCTTTGTCCTAACTTTGCTCGCTCCAAGGGAACTGGGTCAGTGCGAGCCATTTCTCCATTAGGAAACAAAAAAGCCCATGCCACTTCTAAGGCTGAAAAAAATAAAATAAAAATCCTACTGATGCCTCCACCAGCTGATGTTGTTTCCAGTTACAGTTTTGCCAGGGCAGCATTCAGAGAAGGAGCTGTGTTTTGGAAGAGGGTCCCCGCTGAACCGCTGAGCCTTCAGTGGAGAAGGCTGAACTGCCCTCTGAGAGCTGCTGGCAGGGACGCTGCCAGCACAGCCGCTGCCTTCGATGATGTGAGTGTGAAGCAGAAGCCAGGGGATCCGATCCTATCCCCATCCCTGCTGCACAACCCCTGCTCAAGCCTCTGCTTGAGACTTCTCACCCGCCTGTGTATCTCTGCAAGTTTTCCCGGGGGTCACAAAGAGCTCCCGATGCTTCCTGCGGAGTGTGAGACTCGTTTCATCAATGTGTGTGCAGCTCCTCGAGGAAAGTGCTATATATTATAATTACAAAGCTCAGACAGAGATGACAGGCTGAGTCACTTCTGCTGTCCTCACGTAATTCCCCTCCAACAGCACTGCAGCATCCTGAGGTTAGAAACCTCTTTCAAAACACTGACACCAACCTCCGTGCCAGGATGATGGGCACCGCATGAGCTGTGTCGGTGAATTTGATCCTTTTATGCTAAGCCTGAACTTTACCCAGCTCTGCTGACCGTGAGCTAGCAGCCCTTGCATCTGTGCGTGGCCTGGGACGTGGACAATGCCTGTCCTACACCTACATGAAATTTTATCCATGACTTTGGTCTGCTTGTCCAACTTCTCCCTTCCTATTTAAAACTAGAGTGATGGTACTTAGCCAGGTAAAAGCTAATCTCGCCTCTCTGCTCACTCCACGAGAAAGAAATGCTTTCTAGAACAGCAGAACAAACACCACCTGCTTTCCAGGGACTTTCTCATGTGTAACTTCACAGACATGCAGCAAAAGTTTAGTCTTTCAATGAGGACATTTAAGCCTATTATTCGATGCAAGCACCTGTTTTCACACAACTTGTAGCTTGGTATCTTCGGGCCCGTTATCTCTGCTAACACTGACCAGTGGGTTAGGGAGCCGTCAGGACTGGGGAAGGGAGGAGGGCAGACAAGAAAATCAACACCTGCACCTGTGAAGAACAATTGCATAAACCTTTTTTAGCTAAAAATATGAGTAACCCCACATCCTGGTTTCCTTCTCTTTCTCATGCCATTTCTTCCAGTTCTTCTTTTTTATTTTTAGCGGAACAGACAAATTTTCTGATTCTTTAACCTGTTTGTTTGGCTGTTAGTGTGGTGGGGGAAGTCATAGAGCAGTCAGTGAGTTGTAAATACCTTTGTTTTACCCTGGGCTTAAAGACTTTCTGATCTAATTATATATTTTTCCTGGAATTTTTAACAAAAATCAAAGGAAATTTGAAAATTAAGGGCTAAACTTAGTAGGGAGGTGCATCGCCAAAACAGGAGGGGACGGAAGGAGCAGGCAGTGATTGGTTCACTGGAGTGTATTTGTGGAAGGTAGAGAAATTTCTGCTCAAATCCTTGCCTGAACTCAAGCAAGACATGGTTTGCAGTTTGCCTGCGTCGAGATGGATCAGGAGCACACGTTCCTCAAGTTCAGTGGTTTTGTGAAGACATGTAGAGCTAGGCAACTGGTAAGATCTTAATTCCTGCTTTGACTTTGCCAACTCTTGTGAGCATCCTCCAGACCCACCCAGAGCATTTGTGGGTGTTGCAGGAGAAACAAAATTTGGAGCTTGGCTGCCTGCATCTCTTGGCCCCTGCAGCAAGGTGAAGCCTGGGCCATGGCTGGCCTGGAGCCTTCTCCATGTCACCCCCACCGTGTTTCACAGCTCTGGTCTCACAGGGGTCCTTGTGCTCCCGGAGGTGGCACTTTGCTGCAGACTCCCACTAGATGGAGTGGTGTCTGAGCGCTGAGCAGAGCCGGGGAGAGGCTTGGATGTGGTTTTAAAGCAACTGCAAGGGAAACAGTGTAAAAGTTTGTTGTGTGTGGGTTTTTTTTTTTTTTTTCCTAAGATTTCTTTATAAAAGGAACGTTTCCCAGCTGAGATATGTGAGGAAGAGCTTTCTTTCCCTGCAGAAAATGCAGCTTTCCTCCTGCAACCTGGAATGAAGTGACCTCCTGGCAGCCCTCGCTGTGGGAGGAGTAGCCAGTGGCACCAGTGGCCCTGTGTCATGGGATGGTGGCATCCTCATACCATGTCCCTGGGCCTGCTCAGTCTCCTCAGAGACCCCTCTCTGGGGTCCTCCTCTCTCAGCAGGTCCCCCTCTGGGGTACAGCAGGTACCCCCATCCTGGTGAACCACTCTTGTGACCATATGTGTAGCAACGCAGTGCCTCCCTGGGCCTCGCTTGGCTTTTGGCACCTAGATGTTCATGAGAGCCTCCTGCCACCAGCTGGAAGGTCTCCCTTCAGCTTGAGGGTCTGAGTTCACCCAAGTTGCATCATGAACTGATTTCACCCGGTTGCACCCCCCTCCTGCAGAGGCAGCCTGGGCAAGCCTGGGCCACGTGGCAAGAGGTGTCCGGGCAGGGAAGCCTAGACTTCAGGTGTCCAGATGCTGCTTCTCCTTGAGCCCATACCAGTGCTGGAGAGGGTGACAGTACCCACATCTCCCTCCAGCATGGTGCCTGGCCACAGCCAAGGCATTTACCTGGATGTGGGAGATCAGACGTGCTCCCAGGGCTGGTGCTCGGGGCGCTGCTTGCCTGGATTGGGCATGTCCTCCCTTCCTGGCTTCACTGCCACCGCATGCGCACATGCATTTGCCAGACTGCAATGACCTCACGTGGCTCTGACCTGCATGGCCCCACGCTGTGGGTCGGGGTGCCAGACTGGGTCCCCGCCGGGGTCCATCTCCCCCTGTTCCTTCTGGGGTGGCCGCTGCCAACGGCTCTGGAGGAGGGTGCCAGCAAAACTGCCTGTGCTGGTGGTGAGCTGGAAGAGCCAGTCCCCGTGTCTCCTAGCCCTGCTGTTAGCTGGGTATCGGCTTGTGCTCTGAAGTCCTGACACGTCCACGCGCAGAGGCATCCTGCGGTGCGTGCGTATGTTTCAGGCGCTGCAGTGCCGATGGTCGTGCAAGGCGGCGTGCATCTCGGAAGTGGTCTGTTACAGAGATGCAGACACGAGGCTGCAGCATCCCAGACCTGGTGCCCCACCATCACAGGACACGTGCTGGCGTGGGGTGAAGGCGCGCGTGGTGATGCTTTCATTGAACAGCAACCCTTCTTTTCTTAGAGATGCACTGCGAGAGGAGATAGGGAGGGAGCGACAAATGGATGACCAGAGATGAAAAGTAAACAAATTGGGGTGAATTCAAGAGGCACGTCCAGCTGCAGACCAGCAGTGACCCTGAGCTGGCTTTGCTGCCAGGTTTCACTGGGCAACGCTCCCTCTGTCACTCCTGAGGCACTGCAATCCTGGCTAACGTTGCATTTCATAAGGCTAAAGGCTGTGTGTGTCCGACGTTGCAGACAACTCTCCCCTCTTTGTAAATGGCAGCGGTCAAAAGATAAATCCATCTGCGCAGCAAAGAGGGTGAAAGCTGCAGGTAGCCTTAGCCCACATACTGAATAAGGAATAACAAGAGCCTGGGCAGCCTGAGGCAACATATTTCAGAGCTGACAAGCTGGAAGACTTGGCTTCCTTCAAACATACCTGGTCTCCCCAGTGAGTAATGATAATAGGATCCAAGCAGGGAATCAGACATCAAGACAGGCTGAAGGTTACGGCATGCTATTCAGATGAGCCGGGGCCCTGGAGAGGCGGGCACTTGATAAAGCTGCACAACTTTTATCAAATACGTTTTGAAAACTTTAACTGACCTTGAAGAGTTGGGATTGAAGAAACATTGCTCTGTGGGCAGTGGGGACTGTTTCTCTTGCTGTGCAATGCTTCAGCTAATCATTGGGGCAGAACTTTAGCTCATGGACCTCGCAGTTTGATGTTGCAGCTCTTGTCCCAGAGACACGATTTTTATGGATGAGGATTGTTTCACCCACCAGAAACGCAGTAGATTCAGGGTGATTATTCAGCAGTGATTGGGTATCACCGAAGTGACCACTCTGGGGTTAGAAAAGACTTGTTTACGCAGTGTGTATAGAGACACGTAAGAACATCCCTGGGAAACTGGGGTGATCCTTGCAGTGGTTCATCGTGGGGTCTGTTCTGGAGGTACACCCTCTGAACCCCGATGTGATGATCCCTCCCTGGAAGATATCTGCTCTTTTAAGGGAGGTGTGTGGTGGGATCAGGATTTCCAGACTGACTGAGCTTTTTCATTGGGTTGCAGACCCAGCTGAACTTTGCTAAATGTTTTACCTTGAATTTTAAAGTAGCAGGACAAAAATGCATGATGGAGAGCTTTTCAGTCAAGTTTTCTGGTTGTTTGCAATTTAGCTACAAAGGATGGAAAAAAATGCCAAAAAAGTACGATAAATTTACATACTTTAAAGTTTTAAGTATTGATTAAGAAATACATCATTTGATAAGGGAATGTGTATATTATCTGACTAAAATTCAGAAAAATAATCTAATCCCATCTGTCTCTTAAATCCAGAATGAGGTTCACTTTTAAGTGAAACACTTGCTGTGATTCAGCACTTATCTACAGCTGAACTTCAGCATCGTGACAGCATCGTGCTCCCAAAGGCTCCTTAAAACTGAACTGCAGCAATTCAGGGGGGAGTGTTTTCCATAACAGCAGCCATGAGCTCCTGCATGGCTACTTTTCTACCATTAACAGCTAATCCTTTTCTAAAAAGCAGTAATTGCCATTAGGGGGGTTGCTCTCTGGAGGCCTTGTGAAGGTCCTTCTGCCCATCTGAATCGTGTCACGCTGTGGTTGGTGTTATTCAGTTGTGCCCATGGATAAGCTGAGTGGCAGAGACCGTGAAATACCCTAGAAAGGGGGGAAACACAGATGTGGTTCCACTCAGCATGTTTGCTTTTAGCCTTACCATAGTGACACAGGAGAGCAGACCTGCACGAGCAGGATGTAGAATGGGATGGGCAACAGCACAGTTTCCTCAACTAATTCTTGGGCTTCCAAGCATGGTTGGCTGCTGGCCACCTCTTGTTCCTGTTTCAATCTACTGGGAGGTCTTTTGTGGGCTCTGCAGGTGATGCCAACCTCTGTGTTTCTAGAGAAAAAAACCACCAAACACACTTAGAACTGTTCAAAATCTGAAGTACCTTAACTTGTCTGGAGTCCATCACACTGTAAGGGTAAGAAAGGCACCTTGGGCATGGGGGGGGTGTGCACAGAGAAGTGTGTTCATCTGTTGTCCTGGAGCTATTAGCATACAGCTGTGGAGAGCTGCATCCTAACACGGCTTAACTGTCCTCAGCAAAATTGCTACATAATGAATCCCCAGTCACAAAATAGTCCTGCTTGGTTACCCATGAACCAGAAGAAATTGGATTTGACTTCTGTGCTCCAGCTCTCATGAGCAGGGTTGTCAGATCAGAAGAACATTTTCCTTGGTTCACAGTCAGAGCATGCCTGACCTGGAGCCGCTGACAAACCAGAGCTGAGCCTCAGCCTCACCTGCAGCTGACCCCGTGCCTTGCCTAACCCCTGCATCTGGCTGCACTTCGTGGTGGGTATAGTGTAACATAAAGCTGTCTTGCTCTACCCCATGGCAATTTTCTCGCTGCTGATGAGAAGAGTTTTGTCTAATGTGAGTGCAGTGAAATGCCAGTTGCAGCTCAGTTAATGTATGCTAAGTAAGCAATTTCATTAGCTAGTAGTCAGTTTGCAGGATAATTTCATTAGTTTGATGTGCATCATTACTTGTCCTTTCATTTATATGGGAATTATAAATTTCACTTGGATGTATATTTTTTTTCTTCCTTTTCTATTTACAATTTCTCGTCCCTGCTTCCTTTCACTGTTATCCCTCCCCTACTTGGTAATAATATCTTAAAGTGAGCTTTGAATTGTCTTAAAACATAGAACAGAACAGAACAGAATAGGGAAGGGCAACTGACGTCATCTACCTGGACTTGTGCAAGGCATTTGACACTGTCCTGCATGACATCCTTGTCTCTAAATTGGAGAGACATGGATTCGATGGATGGACCACGCGGTGGATAAGGAACTGGCTGGATGGTTGCACTCAGAGAGTTGTGATCAACGGCTCAATGTTTGAGTGGAGAACAGTGATGAGTGCTGTTCCTCAGGGGTCGGTACTGGGACCGGCACTGTTTAACATCTTTGTCAGCAACATGGACAGTGGGATCGAGTGCACCCGCAGCAAGTTTGCCGACACCACCAAGCTGTGTGGTGTGGTCGACACGCTGGAGGGAAGGGATGCCATCCAGAGGGACCTTGACAGGCTGGAGAGGTGGGCCTGTGCAAACCTCATGAAGTTCAACAAGGCCAAGTGCAAGGTCCTGCACATGGGTCGGGGCAATCCCAAGCATGACTATAGGCTGGGCGAGGAATGGATTGAGAGCAGCCCCGAGGAGAAGGACTTGGGGGTGTTGATTGATGAGAAGCTCAACATGAGCCGGCAGTGTGCGCTTGCAGCCCAGAAAGCCAACCGTGTCCTGGGCTGCATCACCAGCAGTGTGACCAGCAGGTCGAGGGAGGTGATCCTGCCCCTCTGCTCCGCTCTTGTGAGACCCCACCTGCAGTACTGCATCCAGCTCTGGGGGCCCCAGTACAGGAGAGACATGGAGCTGGTGAAGAGAGTCCAGAGGGGGCCACAAAGATGATCAGAGGGCTGGAGCACCTCTCCTATGAGGACAGGCTGAGTTGGGACTGTTCAGCCTGGAGAAGAGAAGGCCCTGGGGAGATCTAATTGCGGCTTACCAGTACCTGAAGGGGCCTATGGGAAAGATGGTGAGGGACTGTTTATCAGGGAGTGTAGTGACAGGACAAGGGGTAATGGGTTTAAGCTGAAGGAGGGTAGATTTAGATTAGATGTTAGAAAGAAATTCTTTACTGTTAGAGTGGTGAGGCACTGGAACAGGCTGCCCAGAGAGGTTGTGGATGTCCCATCCCTGGAAGTGTTTAAGACCAGGTTGGATGGGGCTTTGGGCAATGTGGTCTAGTGGAGGGTGTCCCTGCCCATGGCAGGGGGGTTGGAACTAGATGATCCCTTCAAACCATTCTATGATTCTATGAATAGAATGGAATGGAATGGAATAGAATAGAATAGAATAGAATATTTCAGTTGGAAGGGACCTACAGTGATCATCTAGTCCAACTAGATGGACCTGACCACTTCAGGGCTGACCAAAAGTTAAAGCATGATATATTATTAAGGGCATTGTTCAAATGCCTCTTAAACACTGGCAGGCTTGGGGCATCAACCATCCCATATCTTTCCCTTTTGTACTTTTTTTCAAAGATTCTGGGTTTTGGATCTAGGTGTACACAGCCATGTATGTAACTATGCCAGTGCCTTGCCCTGCATAAAATCTGTGCCAAAGTGTTCCAGCAGGTGAAGGGAGGTTATCCTCCCCCTCTACTCTGCCCTGGTGAGGCCACATCTGGAGTTCTGTGTCCAGTTCTGGGCTCTCTGGCTCGAGAAAGCCAGGGAACTGCTGGAGAGAGTCCAGCAGAGAGCTACGAGGATGATGAGGGGACTGGAGCATCTCTCGTATGAGGAAAGGCTGAGAGAGCTGGGGCTGTTTAGCCTCGAGAAGACAGAGATCTTATTAATGCTTATAAATACCTAATGGGTGAATGCCTAGAGGAAGGGGCCAGACTCTTCTCAATGGTGCCCAGTGATAGGACAAGGAGCAATGGGCACAAACTGGAACAGTTTGAGAGGAAGTTCCGTCTGAACATGAGGAAAAACTTGTTTACTTTGAGAGTGACCGAGCACTGGAACAGGCTGCCCAGAGAGGTTGTGGAGTCTCCTTCTCTGGAGATATTCAAAACCTGCCTGGACACAATCCTGCACAACCTGCTCTAGGGGATCCTGCTTTAGCAGGCGGGTTGGACTAGATGATCTCCAGAGGTCCCTTCCAACCCCTACCATTCTGTGATTCTGTGATTCTGTATCCTCAGCCCTTGCCTGTCTGCTGTCCTGAGAGCTTGGGATGTATCTGTGGTTGCATGGTTTGAGGGACAGACTGTTGAGATGTTCCCTTGGTGAGGCCAAGCTTGCGGTAGCCCAGCCCCATTAAAACTTGTCTTCTCCACATGGCTCATACTTTGCACTTTTCAGAGGAAAGTGCAGATAACGTCCATGCTCCCTGGCAGGGGCTAAAGAGGTCCTGCCTTCTCAGCCTCTTCTCATCCCCATTACTGCTGGATGAAACTTCCCCAGACAGAGGATGCTTGTGGGTGTCATGCGGCTGCAGTCTCTTCACCATGGCATGGCACTGACCATGCTCATGGACCACATCCATCCATCCATCCATCCATCCATCCCCCATCCACCCATCCCTTTCATCCATCCATCTACCCAACCCAACCCACCACATCCATCCATCCATCCATTCATCCATTCCATCCCCCCACCCACCACATTTCTTCCTCCTTCCTTTTCTCTGCTCCCTATGACGATGCCACTGCTCACTCACCCCTGCTACTTGGAACCCCTTTTTTTCTTTGCCAACCAGCGGCTGCTGACAGGGTCTCATTTCTGGGCTACGTGCTGCCTCACCTGAAGTCAAACAGGCTGCGACCTCCCATTCAGAAAGCAGAGACGAGTTGATTGGTGGTGTGTTACCTCTCTCTGAAACTCAGGGTCTGTTTTTTGGAGGCTTTTTCAAAAGCTATTCATGCACCGTTAGTTTGAAATTGTATTTGCAATAACTTATTTCTGGAGCTTTTCTATTGTGCTGTCTGTGCTGGCAATTAATTATCGAGGCAGCTTATTTACAGGCAGCGCTTACTTTCTTCTAGCACTTCCAATGAGATGTGAATAGCAACATTTTTCGTTGCTGGCACAGAGAGGTAGATATATCCTCTTTCAAAGCAAGACTGTAATCTAAACAATAACTCTGCGACAGATTCAACCTTGGTTTAACAAAAAGAGCAAGCCAGAAATTCATCCTCTCAAGTCACATGTATTGGCCAGTAACCTTGGAATTGTTTGCTGCAGCTTTTTTAAAGTTGTTGGGGTTTTTTGTTTTTTTTTTTTGTTTTGTTTTTTGTTTACACTTTACATAAAAGCAAAGGATGTTCTCAGCTATTCCCATGCTTCAAGGCTGTAGGTTCTACAGCTCTTGCATTGGAACACTTTGCAGCAGACTATTAAAAATCCAGTGAATGTGACTCCCGCTTCCTCCCCCATGCCTTGTCCCTGGAAAGGACACATGTGCGGTGTTATCACTTGGTGCTGATATTTCAGTTACCTCCCAAAAACCTGCATTTTTCTGTGCAGCTTCAGGTTGGGGACAGCGTGCTGGCTCCTTCGTCACCCCCTGTCACACAACAGCGGCAGGACAGAAAGTCCTGGTGGATGCATTTAGTGTCAGCCATCTCTGTCCCCGAGCTTTGGCTGATCTTCTGTCCCAGGCTGGGGGAAAAGGCAGGACCTGCACCGTCTGCTGCCTGCAAGGCCAGTGAGGGAAGCCATCTGCAGTCCTCGTGGGCTTGTACAAGTCAACATGACAAAGGTGTGATCCATGGTTTCCTTAAGAGCTGGTTGAAAGTGCAAATCACACTGGGGTTTGTGGTTATTTCTTTTCCTTCATGGTAAATAGACGCTGTCCCATGAAAGCCAGATCCGAAGCAACCAAAATTCAACCTGCATGAGCACTAGCATTTTTGCTACTGTTTCTTCTTCTCTTACCCTTGTGTCTCTCTGCTTTACTTCTGCTTAGAAACTTCAACCAAGTAGTCACAAATCCATCCCCTTTGAGTCACCCACTCTGCTCTTTATCTGCATTTTTCCAGTCCCAGTGACGGTCATGATGCTGACGAGGTCATGGCTGTACCCACGTGCTGGAGGTGCCCAATTCTGCTCAGAGAGATTTGGGTGGTGCCTCTATCCACCACCTTCCCTGCATCCCAGCGGGATGGAGACCCCACAGCAGGCTCAGTACGGGGATCTTGCTTCCAGCCTTGCCATAGTGCCATAGTGGACTTACAGCCGGACACTGCGTCTGCAGGAATAGACATACGAGCTCTGCAAGCTGCCCATGTGCTCCTGTACTTCCTTAATGCATGATTAAGAGCTTTGCAATTTGGCGTGCCCAGATTCAGGAATGATGCCTCTCTCCTTTCATCAGTCTAATCTACTTTTATTTATGTTTAAAGGTATTGCTGCAGTATTTAAGCTCCCTCAGCGTCCTGTTTCGGAGCAGGGTGGATGGGCCCGTCCCCAGCAGCAGGCAGGGCGAGGCAGATACTGCTCCAAACCAGCTGTGTGTGCCCACAAACGCTGCCCGGAGCATGTCACGCTCCCAGCACCTGCACCAGTGCACAACCCGGCCACCTCCAGCCCACCTTCAACAAATCACTTAATTCTTCTCCGTGCCTGCTGCTGAAGTTGGTTGGGGGTAGAGCAGTGGGAAGGACAATGCTTTCCAAAATCCCAGTCCTTTCCAAAAACCTTGCCTTGCCTTGAGGGGCAGTGCAGAGCTGCTCCTGGCACTCACCTGGAGCCTGGGCTGCCCAGCCTGGCTTGTCCTTGTCCTTCCTTCTTCAGTCCCTTTGGCAAGGAGCAGCACACTAAAGCAAGACCCTCATGGCTTTTCTTGCCCCAGTCTTCAAAATAATGCCTGTCTCCTTGGAAAGCTCTTTTGTACTCAAAGAAATACCATTTTATCCTGTATTTTGCTGTCCTATAGCCACAGCTCTGAGCGCTCACACCTGCAGGTTGAGGGCTGTTGAGAGGGACCACAGGGAAGGTGTGTTTGCATCCCGCCAGCGCCATTCTCAATGCTTTGCCTCTGGCACCCAGCTTGACCTTCAGCTGAAGCATGTCCAGGGACTGTTCTCTCTCCTTGCATTTTAAAGATACGCTTTAAAATAAAATGAAAGCTGCCCATGATGTTCCAAGGAGAGAAATGCTGGAGAAAATCTCTTGCTGATTTCTGACAAGCAAGAGGACAAAAAAAAAAAAATTCCAGCTCTTGCTGAAGTCCAGAAGCACATGCTGCAAAAGCATTTTCTGAAGAAGGAGGCTCAGCTTTCTCTCACTGTCTGCACACCTTCACAGCTTTCCTTAGCTCAAATCCCCCCAAACCCTGCAAGGATAGTGCTGTGGGTAAATGGACGAGGAGCAGGATTAGGCATCTGGGTTTCAGGCCCCCAAGTCCATGCTGTTCTTCACCTTCTCTCACCATTTTCGCTCAAGCACAGTGGAGGTCACTCCCATCAATCACAGTTTTGTGCCTTTTGCACTTCTTTTTCCACCCAGCCTCAAAAGATGCTGAGCAGAGGGAAGCTCTGAAGGAGCCAATGACCTTCAGCAGGTTTTGGGTTGAGCCCTGATGTCCATCATGTGCTGTAGCACTGAAACTGTCTTAAATGTGGTCCTGCCATCGCCCAGTGGGTAACCCCGCTCACCCCCAGTCCTCCCAGGTCACCTCGCTTTGTGCAACCGGTAGCGCTGGCTCTGAACATAGCACAGAGCACTTTATCCTCACCATGTTCTGCTTCCCCACCTGCAGCATGGAGACAAGGGGAGTCCCCAGCCTCCTGGGGATGAATGCTCCCAGCACTGCCGTGTCTACGGGTGCAAAGAGACCTTCAAAGCACCGCACTGCTCCTCATGTCCTCTCTGAAGCTTCCTGAAGCCAGGCTGCTCATGGAGGTGGACGAGGACCATCTGGGAAAGAAGCACTCACCATATAAATTTGTTCAAGTCCATCTCTGCTGCAGATATGTGTCCAGCTTGTGTGACTTGCCTTGAAATTGGCTCCAGTGATTTATACCCTCGGGAAGGAGCAACCTCACCTGTGGCAAGGGGTTTGCTTTCGCTCATGTGTGCACGGAGACACCAGAGTTTAATGTCTGTGAAGAGGCAAGGATGTCAAAGCCATGCTGGAAAAGCTTAAATAAATAAACAGCAGGGTTTGCTGTTCCCTGTGCTAACAGATCTGGAAAGGGCCGCATTCAGTGCCTGCTCAAACTGCTGCGTGTTTCCCCAGTGACATGGGCTGTGGGCCAGGCCGAAAGTGAGTGTGCCGGGGTTATCCGGCAGCTACGGGGGGTCTGCAGAGCGGTAGCAAGAGGGAGATGCTGACATGTTATCGTAATTGATTAACGCCATCCATCAATGCCTGATTAAAATGAGCAGAAATGTTTTTTCTTCCTCTGCAGCAGAAGAGCTCTCTTATGCAGAAAGTGCTGCTCTTAATTATCACTTGGTAAACCCTCAGTGAGACAGAGCAGCAGCATTGTAGCTTAATTCCTCTCTGCTGTAATAACCTTCTCATTTCATAAGTGCATAAGGCAGGATAACACATGTGGGTTTTGGTGGTGTTTTGGTTTTGTTTTTTTTTTCCTTTCATTTGTATCACAAGCGCCCTTCACCCAGTAATGGAATTGCAAAAGAAGTAGACAAAAAGACGGCTATTCTTACAGCAATTAGAGGCAGAGCCATGCTGCAATCTTTGCGGGGTGGGGGAGTTCAGGCTGAGACTGCAGCTTCAGCTTTCACAGCTGATTTGTTTCTACTATTGGCTCATCTGAGCTCCCTCGCTCAAATTCTGGGTGAAACTCTGGCTTTAGTGATGTCAGTAACAAAACTCCCATTTCCTTCTTCAATAAGGTTGAAAATTAATCAACTTTTTTTTTTTTTTAATGTTACATGTTTAATTTGAATAGATGAAGTTATTTTTTAAAGTGTTTGCAGCACGGGTACCTCAACCACTTGAAGAAGTGTATCCGTGGGAACTGGAGAAAATATAACATCATTACAAAAAATGATTGTGGCAAGGGATCCCACAGGAACCTGTGACATGGCTGGCACTGTAGTAGTAACAGTAAAAGGGCATATATTAAATGGGGGGTGTGTGTGCGCGCGCGCGTGTGTCTAATGCCATATGGTGAGATTTGGACAGGATTTGAATCGTGTTAAGGGGAGAAAGGGAAGGACAGATTCGCTTAGAAGATGCTGTGCCCCTGAAATGCTGGCAAGCACTCACCAAAAGGTATTGAGGAATTTTTGGAAATCAAAGTTAAAAGTGAGTTTCAGCTGGGATATTTGCAAGAGAGAGAAGGTAAAATGTAAAACAACGTCAGCCGCAGGAGGAGCCGGGGAGCAGGGGGGACAAGAGCCGCCCTGCACATCCCCTTTGCTCTGCTGGCAAATGCAGAAAGCGGGAAGCAAATCTTCATAATGGTTTTCTAGCTGCCTGCTGGGTTAAGAAGGGATTATTTCAGCTGAGCCCGGAGGCTGATGTGGTGGCAGGACAGATGAGCACCGTGGCATCTTGCACCGCGGTCCTGTCAGGGGGATGTGCCACTGATACAAAGGCTGCACCCAGCCCCTTCCCAAACATCGGGGTTTCTTCCAGGGCAAAACCCCACAGAGCCAGTGAAAACCAGAAAAGCCCTTTTGCACTTAAAAGTTGCTTTTTTCTCCATCCATCGAGTGGTACAAAGAGCTGGGGAAGGCTGGTTTAACGAGCCAAGGCAACAGGGGAGAGGGGAGCCGAGGATGCGGAGGCAGGGGCAGCCTTAGGAGGCACAGGTGGAGATGTGGTGCAGGGCGAGAAGGCTGGGAAGGTGCCCGGTCTTCTGCACTGGGTGATGGGAGGTTGGAGACCCCAATGTGTGAGGTAGAGATAAATGCTGAAAAAAGCCTTGAGTGTTAACATCAACAATTTGAGCCTTCCTGTACTGTTGCTACAAGAGGAAAGGAACCTCTAGCTGTGCCAAAGTGGTTTTACCAGATGGGCTTTGACAAGGAGAATCAGTACTGCTTTCCACATCTGTGGGGACCAGTGCCTGGACAAGCCAGAAAGTGGTCAAGGATCTCCAGAAAGTCAGGAGCAGAACTACAAACTGCACCCAGCTACCTGAATCTCAGCCCAAAAAAACCAAAATCAATCTTTAGCTCCACATTTCTGGATGTGATTTTCCAGATACCAAGTCAGACAAATCCAGTCCCCAACCAGGGAGCTGGGGCAATCTTTGAGCATCTCTCAAAGTCACTGTCTGGAGAGCTATGGTCCCTTCTTGGTACCAGTGCCAGATCTGGTCCTTGTGACAAGAAGCAGAGTAGCTCCTGGCAGTTGAAGAGCTGGCTGTGTGGTGTTTGCTGTGGTCATTTTCACAAGTTCTTTAGCCCTGCAAATGCACCTTCTCTGGGTTGGTGAACCCAAGATGTTCGCTCCTTCGTAAGGGAAGGAGTACTTGTTTCTTCTTGTTTCCAGGGGGACTTCTCTGATGTCCCACCAGCATACCACCATATCAAGCTATAGCCACATCCACCCACCCATGGTGGTCAGAGCTGGGGACAGCCAACATGGAGCTCTGCCCCAGGGACACCACTGGCATGAAGCCACAGCTGCAGCACCGAGGCTGGTGTGAGCACGGGAAATGCTGCCTGCACTGCATGTTTGTGTTATAAGGAAATGCAGGGCATGGGCAGCCAGTATGTCCATACGAAGCTGGAAGATGTTCAGAAGGGTGGAAACAACTGACCAGGTGCATCTCCATTCACCTCTCAGTCCAGCTCAGGAATATGCTTTTGAAACCGTAATCCCAATTGTCTCCACTTACCACACTGGTTCTCATCAGAGGGGTCTTGGGGCACATGTGTGAAACACGTCCAATGCCCCTTGCAAATATAGATGCAAACATTAAAACCTTTCAGTGTTGTAAAGAGAAGACCAGGCTTATGCAGCCAACTGCTTCCCGATGTGGCAGACTGAGGTTCATTCCAAGCAAAGGTTCACCTTGAAGCTCTTGTATGAATGAGCAAATTAACAGCCTGGAAAAACGAAAGACCAGAAATGACTCTGTGATCAGTTTTATCCAATTCTGATAAGAGTGCATTTCGGTCAGCCCTGTATGAGACATGAGAGATTCAAAAACCCCGTGCAGAAAAAGCAAATTTTATCCCCCAGAAGAAGAGGCTGTTGCAGCCTGATAGGAAACGTGGCTCCCCAGGGAGATGCCCAGAGGCAAGACTGTGCTCTGAACAGTGGCTCTGGCTTACCACAGTATCAAAATGTTAATGTTGCAAAAAGTCACTTAATGGCCCCAAAGCCCAAATAATGTGTAATCAGTTTTCTCTGAAGGTTTTTGATTGATGATTTTGATGAGTGAAATCAACCAGCTAGGAAATCCTACCTTAAATTCACGGGGGCAACTATTAATTGTTGGATGCCCTGCCCAAGAAAACTTACAGCCCACAGCTCAGTGTCTCATCTGCCTCCTCCCTCTCTTCTCTTCTCTCCAGCTGCTTGCTCCTGCATCACCATCATTTGAAAAAATTCCAGAGAAAAAACTTGCAAGAATTTTCCTGTCTTCTCTTCTTCTTTGCCCTCATTTCTAGACATGGTGTCTTTTTAACATTTAATTGTTCTAATTGCCTAATTATCTGTCTCACACAATCGTGATTTGCAGCTGTAAAATGTTCTTTAGTTTCTGGATGAACATCTCATTCAATTGCTCTCATGGAAAACAAGATGAAGTAGTTTTGCTTGGAGGGGAGGATGGCCCAAAGGCAGAGCACCAGCTCCTACTTCAAACTGAGCTGCGTTTGCTGTGGTTTCTGTCCCTGTGAAGATGTCCCCAAACCTCACGGGCCACATCTCTTGTTCCACCTCTGCAGGCTGGCAGAGGTGTAGAAGGGGGAGAAAGTTTGGGTGCAACAAGCTGGAGTCAACTTCAGCATCCCTTTGGCTCCTGGCAGAGCCAGACCTCCCTCTGCAACATTTTGGGGGTCCACCATCGGTAGGAATGCAGGCATAAGCTGCTGAGGGCTTAAGGAGCAGAAAGGTCCCAGCAGGAGTAATTCCAGAGGTGAAACAACATGAGAGCAGGCAGAGCTGAGGTCTGTCATTCCTTTGTCTTCTCAATAAACTTGATATCCAGCTAAATACTCAACATTCCTCTTCAGCAGCTCCTGAGGGCTCCATTAGACATTTGAGGGACTTTGTAGTCATATGAGTCAACTTGTTTCAGAGTCTGAATCATGAGTTTCTGCACCATGGCATGACAGGGTTAGTGTGGATCTTAGCCTGGTGCTTTTCCAAAAACAGGAATGGTGCCCTGTCGTGGTTTAACCCCAGCCGGCAGCTAAGCCCCACGCAGCTGCTCGCTCACTCCCCCCATGGAGGGATGGGGGAGAGAATCAGAAGAGTAAAAGTGAGAAAACTCGTGGGTTGAGATAAAGACAGTTTAATAGGTAAAGCAAAAGCCGCACACAAGCAAAGCAAACCCAGGAATTCATTCCCCACTTCCCATGGCAGGCAGGTGTTCAGCCATCTCCAGGACAGCAGGGCTCCATCACACGTAACAGTGACTTGGGAGACAAACGCCATCACTCCAAATGTGTCCTCCTCCTTCCTCCTCCTTCCCCCAGCTTTATATGCTGACCATGACGTCATATGGTATGGGATATCCCTTTGGTCATTGGGGTCAGCTGTCCCGGCTGTGTCCCCTCCCAAGTCCTTGTGCACCCCCAGCTACTGGCTGGTGGGGTGGGGTGAGAAGCAGAAAAGCCCTTGGCTCTGTGTAAGCACTGCTCAGCAGGAACGAAACCATCCCTGGGTTATCAACACTGGTTGCAGCACAAATCCAAACCACAGCCCCATGCCAGCTACTGGGAAGGAAATTCACTCTGTCCCAGCCAAACCCAGCACGACACCAAATATGTAGTATAATTTTTCATTACTCCAAGTGATCCTATCTGTGTGGGAAACAGGACATTAACAGCACAAACAGCAGCAGCCCCATGGGACTGGAAGTGCTGAACACGGCTCGTCCCAGCAGCAGGAACACGTCCCCAGAAAACCCAGATCATCTGAACTCTTAAACAACCACAACACAGCAGTCACAGTCGGTTTTGTGGTGCTTTTAAAGAGCAGAGTGTATCTGCTCCAGCTGACTGCGCAGGGCGGTGTTCGCCTGAGAACAAGAGGTGTTTGCCTCTTTCCCTCTATGTACTGTTGAAGTTAAAGCTGTCAGAGGTGCACACAGAAAAGCAGCTCTCTGTAGTACTCTGCAGTGTGAGAAAGTTATGAAGTTTAAAAGCAGACAATCTCCATATGTTCATATACTGACTAAAAGCCTGGGAACTGCTAGCGTGCATTGCTTATAGTAGGCTTTCCATATTTATGTTTTCCTTGATCACAGCTAGACTCAATGCATATGCATTGGTTTTACCAAGCTTTTGCAGTAAAGAAGGCGTTGAGAATCCCTGGCTCAAAATTGTGAAGTTTGAAGTGTAAGGTAGAGATCAAATGTGGCAGGTGCCACCAAATGTACTTAAAGTGTGAGCAAGGGGTCAGTCCTGGGGAGACACATGGCAGGTGGGTTTGTTTTTCCATGTTTTCCATCTTTCTTTCAAGAACATTATTACTTATAATTTAAATAAGTTACAGCATAAATACACCAACACTCTGCTTTGTGACTTCTGTACGTGGAAACCAAGCCATAAACCTTGTAGCCTGGGAGTGCTCAGCAGACGAGCAATGTCTGTGCCAGGATGTGACTTGAACTTGGAGAAAGGACAACACTCATATGTACAAAATACGTGAAAATTGAAAGCTGGCCTCAGAGTGGCAGAGAGCTGCATTTGGAGGATGTGAAATTCCAGCAAGGATTTGCCAGGCAATGCCCATGCCTTAAAGCAGGGCAGTGTCCTGTGCAAATGAAATGCTGGAGCGCTGACCTGCCTATGCACCGGGGCGTGCGGGGAGGGGAGGTTGCACAAGAACGCTGGCACATTTTTGTTGCATGGACATGCGCTGGATGATCTCTTGCACACCCTAAATGTCTTCTCCCTCTTCAGGAGGACCAGGTCCATTCACATCCAGGAACATGAGACCTCTGCACTGCTGATGCTGCTCCTCCCTTTCAGTACCAGCCCCGTGCAAGGACTGAGCTCACCTGATACACGCAGAGCCAAGGCTGGATTCGGAGCTGGGCCTCTTGCTGCCACACTGCTCCATCTAAAGTGCCTGATTAGGAAAACGAGACCCTCAGCTGCTCAGAAATGTGAGTCAGCTCCAGAAAATTTACTTCCCTTCCTCTTTTTATTTTATTCATGACAAAGGAGGGAGAAGGCAGAGCTGGAGGGAGAGCCAGACAGTTTAGCTGGGAGCTGTGCCTCTTGGGGACTGCGAACGGGCATCAGAGTGGATGTGACAATCCCTCTTTCAACTCTTGTGCAGCACCACAGGTCCTGCTTGTGGAGCTTCATGAAGCACAGCCCAGAGTCAGAAAGGCTCCCGCAGGACTGGGCTGTGTGACAGCCGCGGGATGTGTTTTCGGGGAGATGCTCGAGCTACCGGCTCAATCTCACCGACTGAAATGACTCTCCTGCAGCTCACCAGGCAGCGGGCATCAGCCCCATCAGCTGCTCATGGTGGCCATGCGCTTGGGTTGAGGCCAACCAGACCAGGGGAGATGGGGCACGAATCAAGGCACGCTGTGCTCACCTGGTTTCAAGGAGGATGGGGTGGGCCTGCGATACCATTGCTGCAGGCTTTGGGGATGTGCGAGGCTGGCCCAGGCTGCTCCCTGGGTTGTGCAAACATAGAGCACACCCCCCCGTGGTATTATTATCATCAGAGCTATTTCAAGAGGCCATTTTCAGAGCCCCTTTGTTTTTGGTGCTGTACAAAAGCTCCCCCCAGATGCACACGCCATCCTGGAAGAAAATGCCAGTTCCCAAAAGACTTGGGGAACACTTATACCTAGCAAAAAATAATTCCATTAAATTGCTTCAGTGCTTTGGAAATGGTTTGTTAGCCTACTAAGGGTAAAAAAATCTTCCTGAAGTTGGTGCCTGAGCAGCACTTATATCTCAATTATCCCCTTGTTGCATCGCTGTGTGTGAGATTATGAGCTAACGCGTTTTTCATGTCTTCTTCAGCACAAGTTTAAGAGCAACATTTATCTCTGGTCAAGTCAATTCTTTGGTCAACTCAGCAGCAAAGGTGATGCTTGTAGCCCTTGTGCCGGAGACTCCGCTAATGAGGCTGAGTGATTTATTCATTAAGGGCAGGGAAATCTGGAGCTTTATTCAAGAGGCCCTGGTGGGAAATTTGCATGAAAATTTCATGCTGTTCACTTGCAGGATCCCTGCCTGGCAGCGGGTGCCCTTCCCTGCCGGCTGCCCTTTCCCTGACTCCAGGAAACATCCCTGCTTTGCTTCAGCAACCCTTTAACAGAAATACAACACGCAAAGGGTTTGGAGTTTTTTTGTTTCGTTTTGTTTTGGATTTTTGGGGATTTTTTATTTTGCAAAAGTCATGGTACCAGGAAAATGTCATCTATTTAAAAAAAGAACTGGCCTTTGGAGACCTAGGAGACCTTTTGGCAGCTCTGGCCACATTGAAACACCAGGAGTTTGTTTGCTCTGCTCCCATTAAGGATTGAAAAAAACCTCCTACAGACTTTGGAGATGCAGGAACGTTCTGGAGCAAAGGAGTGAACCAAACTGGGCTAGCAGGTCTCTAGTGTCTGGATGTGAAAATAAAATTGAGTTTAATTTACAAAGTTTGTCTTCAGATCTTGAAATGGGATTTGCTGAAGGTCTGGTCACGCTTGTGTTTTATCTGACTTTGCCCTGCCTGCTTGAATAAAGGTATTGCAGGCATTGGCCAGGCTAAATCCGTGTCCTGGGTTACATTAACATCTATTCCAGATAATGTTATTTGTTTTGTTTTGTGAATGATGTGGGGACCTCAAACCCATGCATGCATCCAGGCCCTATGCTGCTCTGTGCTGGGCTGAGCCTGTGATGGTTGCTGGCCTCTGGGACTTCCCTTTCCCCCACACCCTGGCTGCCGTGGAAAGCAAAGGGAGGTGTATGTTCTGAATAGGTACTGGATCTCCACTGGTCACAGAGAAGCCAAGGGGACAGTTGCACTGAGATGTCTGTTCACAGGGATGCTTGTAGATGACTCAAAATCCTACATTCAGGATTTCCTGGAGGTGAGCAGCCATATGACTCTTCTCTAGACCCTCTGGATAGAGGAGTTTGCCTCCTCTTTTGCCCCCAGTGATGCCTCCCATGAAGCTGGATCCTTCCATGGTTCTCCTGTGGGTCAGGCGGACAGTGACACTGGTGTGGTAGAGCACCTGGACGGTGGGAGGACTGTCTCAGAGCACAAGGACTCTTTGGACAACCTGGGTCAGGCGGTGTCTCTGCACTGGGACAATTATTGGGACTATTTTTGGAGGGGAGAGGTGACAATGGGAAGAGGAGGGAGGGTTTTTTACATCATTACGTGATAGCGATTGCCATAATCCCTGTGAATGTGACTTCCCGTGAGACTGTGCCTCTTTCTTCGGTTGCACCACCAGCTGGGCAGTGAGTTGTGGATGTCTCCCACATGTGCTCCTGCCATGAAGCACAGCCTGGTGCGAAGGAGCTGGTGTGCACTTGCATGTATCCAAAACAGCCCCAGAAATTTCCTTCAACAGCAGCAGATGTTCCTCTGCAGCAGGAATAAATTTTTTCTGTAATGTTTCAGTGACAGGAACCGGTCCTGTGTCCTGTGTCAAACCTTCCCTGGATTTTTATCTATTTCAGCATTTTGAAGCTTTGTTTCCTCCTTTGCCGCTGGAGCCCCTGCTCATTTGAGACATTACACCCCTGCTCTCATTTCCAAAGGTCCCTTTGCACCTCAGACACTGTGTCTCTCCTCAGGCTGCTCCATGCTTTCTCCTGTCCCTTGTCTCATGGGGACAGAGCCAGGTCAGGCTCCCCTGTCCCTGGGCTTTATACGCTGCATCTTGCACTGAAGAAAAGTCCCCACAGAGCCCAGTGAGCGAGACCTGCTTTCCTTTCCCTTGAAAAACAAGGTTTTTCCGTCCAACAACACATTACCATCAAGCTTTTCCATGTGGCTTCTTTACAGTCTCATATAGTTCAGCTCAGCTTTTCCTCTCGGTAGGGAATCTCATCACCGTCTCCTGCTGGATGCCTTTTTTCCTGAAGCTTGCAGATACCTAATCATCCTTGAGATTTTCCTGTAGCAAATGACCACTGGGTATATACCTTATTATGGGGGAGCACTGGCGAGATGCCATCTGCTCCTTCAAGCATCTTATTTTCCTGTTCCCAGTTTGTTGCAGAAGGATGGCACAGGAGAGAATTTAGACTTAAACTGATCTTATTTTTTTTTTTTTTTTTTTTTCCAGTAGAAGAATGTATTGGCCCATAAAACACAACTAGCAAACTAGCATACAGTCATGGTGATTGAATCAATGTAACCTGGAAACCTGGCTTTAAACAGAGGGGATGTGATGTATGAACCCCAGTGGAGGGGGGAGCTGCGGTGTGAGCACGGACAGGGATGATGTGTGTGGGACCTGATGCCCGTGCATTAGCCACTGCGCCATCCGGTCAGTGTAGCCCTCAACCCACCGAGCAGCTGGTCATGGTCTCTGGTCTTGTCTTCAGCACCCAAATGCCATTGGTAGAGCGAGGTGTCTTCAGGAGGAAAAGCCCAGGATGGCTTCAAATGGTGGTTCCTTGCTGGAGTGATGACTTGAACTGCTGGGCTTCATTATTTAAGCAAGTCTGGCTTGTCTCCTTCATGGAAGGGAAATTTAGGAGTGCAAGCTTTTGGGATTGTTGAATTTGTGATCATTTCAGCAGCCCCTCAGAGTGAGATGCTGAAGCAGACACCCCTCCAAGGGTTGTAGGGGACCACACATAACCCCTCTGAGCACTGCCACCAAGCTGCCTGCATCCATTCTTGTGTGGGGCTCAAGGCTTTAGGCTGTTTTTGAGGGAGAGGCAATTTTTCTTCTTGTTGTTGGTGATTCCAGTGCTCCCTGTGCCAGCTTCTCCGGGGGCCTGGCCAGAAACTGCGCTGCTGAAACTCCCGAGTAATTGATACCTTCTAAAATTGCACCTTCGAAGCAGTTGACTGGCTCCTGCGACGAGCTCCTGAATAATTGAAGCAATATTTGTGGGTTTTGTACTGAAGTACTAACAGCTGTGGTATGTTTTGATATTTATGAAGCCCAATAAATTATGGATTAGTCAGTGCAGTGAGCCCAGCATGATGCTTATTACTGCTGGAGTGCCGGAGCTGATGGTGTGCTATTCATCCCGTTTTACTTCCATTGTGTGGCTGAGTATGACTGGTGTCTATTACTGGACTTAATAGAGCTTGCTCACAGGTTTAAGTTCGAGTCCCTGAGAGCCAGCAGTGTGTTTTAATCTGTTCTTTGTACCACAGATTTTAGAAAGACATGCTGGGACTGTATTTCAGGGTCACAGGGCAGCTCATCAACTCACAGATGTGGAGATGATTGTTTCTGCGGTAATGGAGATGGGCACTAGCAGAATTAGCAGCAAGTCTTGGCATTAAACTGGAAATGATACAAAATCCAATCTTCTTTGCAAGCCGGTCTGTGGGTAAATATTGTATGTCTTCTCTGGGATGCCGCATTCATTGCACAAACTTTTCTTCATAACTGAGCCAGCGCTTGTGAGATTAAACTCTTCACTCCGCTTTCTATTATCCAGGCAAATTTTGTTCCATGGGTGAAAATGTTTTAGCTTTGCAGATGATCCAAACTTATTCCAAATTTCCCCCACCGGCACAAGCTGCCCGCTGGGAAGGGATAGGAGGGAGGAAATAACCGTTCGGAGCAGCAGATGGCATCCTACCACTCAAAAGCTTTCCTGGCGCTGGAAAGTGTAATAGATATACAATAGCAAGTGGCTGTGCTCTGCTTATAGCTGCAGTAAGCAATTTGGTAGAAAACTAAAGTTTGTTCATATCTTAAAAGTCATTCCTTTACAAATCTAATTCTTTCTTTCTTTGCTTTCCCTGTCTCCTCTGGTGAAACAAGATATCTATAGCTGATCTGCTCACCCAGACCCTCCTGGTCCACGCAGCCCATGCAGCGTGCGCCCTCCCAAAGTGGGAGCTGAGCTGGCTGGATAAATTGTGCCCTACAGTGCCTATTAATCTTCTGAAAAAAAAAAATGTTGTAAAGAAAGCCTAGATCAGATGTCTCAGCTGCAGAGATGTTCAATGTAAACATCTACATTTCGCTCCACGAAACCAGCTGACACTTGTCCAGAAAAAAAATGCAGCACTGTAACTTTTCCTTAAAAGCATCTTGGAACAGAAGTTCCCAGAACAGGTCACCCAAAGGCTCTGCAGGCATCCAATGAAAAGCTTCAGACAGATTTCTTCCTCTTCTTTGCTTTCTTTTCTGAAGATGCTGAGCGAGGGAATGAAGGATATTTTGTCCTTAAAATCCTGATTTAGGAAAGGGCTTTTTCAACTGCTATTTGTTGAGCCAGAGTTGCAGATTTTTTCAGGGAAGTTTGGGCTGAGTTTCTGGCTGCCGTTGCTGTGTTGCATGATAAATTGTTTACAATTTGCCACTAGAGGCAAGTGAGAAAAGTTTTTCCTATCCAAATTTCCTCATAAATTATATAATTATAGGAATCATCACAGTGAAAACAAAAGTCTACTGGTTCATAGATAAATCCTACACAGTTAGTGAGGTTTGAATTTAATGTTTCCAGAGCTTCTACCTTAAAAAAATGCCTCTTCAAGAAGAACTGCAGCCCATCATGCAGAGTTGATAAGGATGAAAAATGCTGATGTAGCACTGGTTCTGGTTTCCACTGAAAGCTGGGACATTTGCTCCTTTCCCCTACAACACCATCACCAACAACAGCTGACAAACACCTTATTGCCGGCTCTGGTACTGGTAGCCCAGAAGCGGCGATTTCCATTCCCGTTATTGCACCAGACCCATTCTGGTTTTCAGTGCAATTCTTTGCACCCCTGCCATGCGGTTACTGCTCACGTTGCCACCGCTGATTTCCTCAGTGACCATTAACTTTCATGAACACAAGATAAAGGATAAAATTGCAGGCATGGCTCGCAGATTTTGGGTGAGAAGGTGCCCCTTTCTGTTCCCCTCCAGCACTCTCAGCATCATCATGGGTGCAGTTCTTCTTGCTCCTGGCAGCTCTGAGGGTGCAGGCTGTGATGAGCAGCTCAGAGCCTCTGCCTCAGGGGGGACAGCCGGGAGCCAGATCTCAGCTGTTTTCAGCTCACTTTGATTTCTAAACTCCTAAATATTTCCCACTGAGGCTTGCTAGATAGTAAATACAGATTTACTGATCTTAGGCTTGCTTTTCTGATCTGCCTTTCATGGACCTCTCAGCACACAGACCAAAAATATCTGGGGTGGAGGATCTCTGTGTTTTTCATGGCCATAATCCTAACCATGTCAGGGGAGGGACTGCATCTCAGGATGGGCTGTCTCATCTCTGGGCTCTCCTTTGTCTTTTCCCCCTTCCTCTGCAACACTTTTTAATAGGTGGCAAACTTTCTGGTGCATCCCAACCTCCTGATGGCAACATTGCCTCATGTGATGGCTACATTGCTTTGATGAAGAAGGAGCCAAGCACAGGTAGAACAGCATCCTGAATTTCCTGCGCTCTGTGCATCCAAATGTGAATTTACACGGAACAGAAGTCAGCCAGAAACTGCCACAGAGGACTGCCCTGCTGGGCAGTCTTTTCCCGTGGTGTCTCAGAGCAGAACACGAAGCAGAGGATTTGCCTTGTTCCTGTTTTTTTTCCAGGTTTGATTTTCCAGGAGAAGGACCTACCCTACTTCGAGGTGCTCCCAGACGAGGTGGGGAGGAGCAGGTACCTGGAGCTTGTGCAGGCTGGTTACTACAAATTTTGTGTCAGTTCACATTACTGGAAATGCTCAAAAGAAACTACATTTCAGGGCATTGACAACAGCCGCTGCAAAGACAGTGTTAAGACCTGGATGCCTTTTCCAGCAAGGATGAGAGCATTCGCATCAGCTCACTGAAGGAGTTGTTTGTTGCTTTACAATGACCCAAAAGGTATGTTTATAATGAAGGAAGGAAAAAAAACCTGGAGGGAAACCTTGCAATTCTATGGGAATACTGGAGCATGCTTTATTTTTGTGTTTTCCTGGGGCTTCGTTACATCTATATTTGCTTTTTACTACTCTTCTTTTTCGATCATGGAAATGGACATTTTGATTAAAGCTGTTATCCCAGCGAGGAGGCAGAATGTACCTTCATTTAACATGAGACTTTTAATGAATGTCTCGAAGCGAAAAAAAAAAAGAGGAAAAAAAATCCATTTTACAAAGGATTTCTGAATCTTCACCTTCACAGCTGCTGGCAACACAACTGCTGTAGCAGAAATCGTTGCTTACAAAGGACATATTGATTATTGTAGTCAAATAAAGGACCCAAGATCGCACTGGGAGGGTGGTCCTGCATTCAGCTGTGGGATGGGGAGAAGCCAGTTCCCCCATCCTGGGGCAGGTCTGAGGCTGGGGGGTTGGAGGCCTGCCCCCAACTGCCTCACGCCAGTGCGAGAGTGGCAGCAGGGGTGGTTTCTCCTCTCACAATGGTCCCTGTCCCCAGAGGTCCCCCCACTATCCCTCTGTCCCCTTTGGAGATGGTCAGCCAGGGTGATCCCAGTTGGGGGTACTCAAAAAACGGTTGTCCTCGGCCCTTCGTTTCTTGAGCTGTGGCGGAAAAGCTGGATGGTGTTTTCAGGTTGTTACAATCACAAAAAAAAAGCTGCAGACAGCAGTTGGCTTTTGGGGCTTGTTTTGGAAATTAAAACTCTAGTTCTTATATAAACACCCGAGTCCCACACTGGGATGTTTTAAGAAAAGGCACAATGTCACACTGATGTGACATTGAGATAGTCGAAGATTTGCCTCTGTTAATGCTTAGCAAAGACGTTGGCAGCCTTTCCCAGAGAGCAGGATCATCGCTTATCCAGTTCTCCTCCCATGCAGACCAGATGTGGCCTCCTTTCCCCTTGGCTCTGGAGCTGAATTAGGCAGAGGATGCCAAAAAGGAGGGAAGACCAAAGTCTTGTTTCCACGTACGTGTTTGCTCAGTGGCTTGTGTCACCGTGGAGGTGAGCTCCTGGCACCTGCCGTAGGCAATGAATGATGTCCTGCGGAGGGCTGCATCAAACTGATGGATTCTTCCAACAGAGGCATGAGTTCCCTGGGTTTTAGTGTCCCATCTGTCTGCAGCAGCTGCAGCGGGCAGTGGGAGGGTAATGTGGGACCCTTCACAGCTTGAAATACCACAACTGGACACGTTGGTTGGCTACAGGCCTCTCCATGCTCATCTTGTCCTTTGTCAAAACCTGAATGTTACATTATGGTCTTCTATTTTTCCCAAACATGCCCTCCCTTCCCTCTGTGAGCTGCCTGGTTCTGCACCCATCACAGGTTTGGGAAGGCTGAGGCTCCAAGGCAGATGGGGGGCTGGCTGGACAGCAGGAGTGGGGAGAGCCAGATCAGCACGTGTCTTCATAGCAGATGGCCTGGTGCAATAGGGACAACAAATAATTCATTGTTGGGGGTATTCTCTTCCTTATTCCCTTTCAGAAAAACAATAAGCACAAAGAAAAGGATGCTGGCCAAGCATGAATTACCTATTAGAATAGAGAGTTTACTTTTGTTATGGGTTACTGGGAGGGCTCACTGTACAGCGTTTATCTTTGTCTCTTCCTAGTTTCTAAGGGGTTGCTGGGTTTGCTTTCAGACTGTGGCCATGCTGAATGAGGAAAAGACAGAAAGATGAAGTGGGAAGAGGAGACAAGTCTTAGCAAGTGCCCTTACCTTTGCTCTGAGCCTCCAACCTGGAGCTTAAGTTGGGAGAGCAAAATAGAAATAAGCAAACAGCTGGCTCAGTAAGAAGGAATGATTCAGGAATTAGCAACTGACATCTTGAGCTTTTTCTGTTACCTTTTCCATTTTTGCGTTTTCCTCTTTCGCAAATGGAAAGCAGATAAGAAGTCCAGGGAAGAATGAGCACCGAGGGGAGCCAGCATCTACCCAGGGCAAGGAAGAAAGTGTCCTCACCCCAGCCCTCACCAAGCCATGTCTGGCAGCTTCTCTGCAGCCCCAGGAAGGACTGCAGGGCAGATGTGCCCTATGACCTGACACACGAAGTTAAAGCATCCAGTGCCTTACCACCGCCAACCTGAGTGTGCTTTGGAGAGACAACATGAGCATGAGAGCAAAATCAATAGCTTCTCTCCAGATACCAGCACAGCTCCATGAGGGCACCAGCACCAGCTTTGTTTTCTGGTCTCCTCCACTAAACGCCCATTTCTCCCCATTGCTAACAGCACTCTCCACTGCTCTTCCCATGGGAAAGGTGTTGTGAGCATCTCACATAGCTTTTCTCCTTCACTCATTTTTTTTCTTCCTACCCTTCAGAGATGCAGCATTTGTTTGGCCTGAGCTCGTGGGCAGAGCTTGGACAGGATTATATGTTCTATGCCTGAACCCACAGACAATTACAAACGTGGCTGGCTGCCTGGCTTTGTTAATTAGCTACCAGCAATGCCTCATTGTTCCCTCTGTGGTTTCCTCCTGAATTAGTAGGGCATCGCTCATTAGTTCTCTTCCACTTTGCAATGTCACAGTTGAACATTATGGCATCCAGAAATGTCAGTTAGTTGAGAGTATGAGCTTTATTTGTTTGGACAATAAAAAAAATATTAGTTACATTTAGGTAATAAAGCAAAATAACAAAAGCTATTTTGTACTAGTGCAATCTGCCTGCCCTATACCAGTGTGAAAGCTTCTTGTTTCCTGATTTGCTGGCAACAAAGATTAGAGCAAGTGTCCACAATAGCTTCTTGGTTTTGCTGTGAAATATTACATTTCTCTTCCTGCAAATTTGGTTCAGTAAAGTTGGTATCAGCTGATGGGACATCACTCTGGGCACTGAAGAGGTGCAGCAAGTCAGCAGGTGCCATTGGAAAGCATCCTTGTCACCCTTGTACCTCCACGTGGCTGCCGAGCATCACAGCCTTGCTACGTGATTTAGTCTTTTAGGGTTAAAAGGTCTTTTGTGTCTTTATTAGGCCTAGAGACACAGATGTCTGTGCAGATTTACGCCTTTCCTGAAGTTATTGCTTGAGATGAAGAGGACAGCGTATTGTAGGATACAGTCATAGCGAGGACCTCTAATTTGAGCAAAAGTCTCCATTTTCCCATGAAATCTATGAAATGAAAAGATTTCCTTTCCAGGTGTAAAGAAGCTGTGGGAACATCCAACTGATCTTGCAGTCCACAAAGGGCCGTTGTTACTGGGGACAGCTAGGGATGGCCCCAGCTTGTCCCCCAGCTGATTTAATCGGGGATAGTCACTCCCCTCCCCGCAGCCAGCAGAGCAAACCGGGCACACGGAAAAGCTGCCACTCATCCCAGGGAGGTGTCTGGCCATGGCCCTGCCACGTATATGGCTCTCCTCTCGGCTCAAAGGGAAACAAATATCTGAATTCGGGTGGGATGACTCCCTCCTCTTGCTTGCCCCTTTCCTGATGGAGAGTAATCTGCAGAACAATATCTGCTGTGTCAAACTCAGTAAGTTTTAGTGCTTTGTTCACTCTTCATAACCCACAAGCAACATTTGGGAAAAGGGACAATGGATGAAACGGCAAAAATCCCTCTGGTGAAGCTGTTGTGCTTGGCTGATGCTCTCAGGGAGCCTGTGTGCCAGGTCAGCAGGCAGAAAGGGAGGAAAGGTCCATTTTTACCAAAGACTAGAAGGTAACAGGGGTTTTCTCATGATCTGCTACTTTGGGATTGAACCCCCTTTGTGCTACTTCATGTTTTCCTCAAAAACAGTCACCATTTTCCATGGTGACACCATTTACCCAGGTCACAGGCAGACTAAATGATGATGTGTATTTATTTATAAAGACTTGTTTTCATTTTTCTGACCTATACCCTGGAGTTTGGGCTTAGTTCAACCAGGAATAGCATTTCCAGCAACTCAATGTTTATTTAAGTACTTAACACTAAATAACAGCAGTAGCAACCAGGGTGGTAAAATAATGTTTTATTCCATGAATGAACAAACACTACCATGCCACATCCTAAAGTTCTTTCTACAAAAGATTGTGGACAGAGCAGATTTTTACATTTCTCAGGTCGAGTTCATTTCAGGCTTTTGAGCCTGTTCGGTGTAGCAAAATCTGGACACGCAGCATTCTTATTGTCTATTTGGCGTTTTGCCGGATAAAGCAGATTTATACCGTAGTTCTTGTTCACACAATGTTGATGCACTGTAAATTAAAGAAGATAATCAAAACCAAACTAGGTCATTTCTGTAGTTTATCAATATATTTTTCATGATGGTCAAAGTACAACCAACATTCAAAGCTTAAAATAATGGGAATAAAAAAGACACACTAAAGAACACAATGGAAACATCATCATTGCTGTCAGGATGTGAGTTTACCCACAGTACTATGCAAAAAGTAGAAACTGGCATTGACATTCAAGCTGTCAAAACAAGAAAAGAAATTACATTAATTGTTATATTTCCAAGCTAGTACTTCTAAAGAGTCCTGACCAGCAAAGAAGTGTTATTGCATGCATGCTGAACACAAGACTAATATTGGATCGGGGACCTGACGAATAACTGACTTACATTCCTTTATATACAACAAAATGAAATATACAGTATTAATACTGGCTGTACATTTGGTCAGAATATTTTACAAGGAGCGACACTAGTCCAAATTCTTATGACATGGTAAGTGGAAGTGAATGAACATTGGATTTCTTTCTGAGAGTTGAATGTTCTCACAAGAAGTTTTAAAAGTTGCTTTGCACTGCTATAATGAAGTGTTAGTTATTTTAAAGCAAAAATGCTCCCATTTTTTTTCTTTTATGCTAGTGCGAGCAGAAGAGATAATTAAATGTGTTTGGAATGTGCCAATCATTGACCTGGAATAAAACTAAGCTGCAGACAGCATGTGCAATAAATCTCTGCACATTGGTTCTGTTTAAATGGCTTTATGAGATGATCTGCGAAGTATCTGGTACAAATTCCTGCTACCATAGCCTCATCTAGCCTTTTCCCAACAGGCTGCCAACCAATTGTTCCAACACTAAAAGAAAAAAACAACAACAATTGTGACCATCGCATATTTTTCTGTAGTACAATAAAAATATCTCAATGTAAAGCTGATTTACGTGCATATTTTTCAAGGCTGCCAAAGAAAATGCTCAATCTTGCAGGCAAAGGCTATGCTGGGAACATGAGAGTGAGATTTCCTTTGCTTTAGTCTAACAGATTTTTTAATGTCTGGCTACCTCGACCCCCATTGCCTCTTTAGACCCCTAAGGTCTAAAGTGAGTTGGTTAATTCAGTGTATGTTTTTTCCCCATACGGAACAAGCTAAGAAGCTGATAAGGTAAGCATAAAACCCAATGAAAACAGAAGTATAAACTATGCAAAATTAAGAAATAATTACAGGAAGGTAAAGATCAGTGTAACTACAGCGATATTTTGTACAATTGAATTTGTGTAGCAATGAGAAACCTTCTGAACATGGGAAAGAGCAGGCAAGTATGTATGAATCAGTATCCTTTAAAATAATTGTGCTATAATCTTTTCCATGTATTAGGTTAGAATTTTCTGACACAGTGTGATGCTAAGTATAGTAACCTTAATATGGATGATGGATTTCACTGCTACTGCTTGATTGCTTGAATGCAAAGAGACATTAAATCTTCCAGTCCTCAAAGCGGTTTCTTGGGGTGTTCCTTGAAGTTCAATGTCTTGCCACTTTCACGCTAGAAGTCACTTTGTGGCAAACAAAACATGGAAGAAAAAAAGGGAAGAAAAAGAAAGAAAAAGAAGATGTTGGTTGTGATGGATTAATTTCAGACAGCAGTTTCTGCTGAGTTCACCATGCTTAATGTTCTTCCATCTAGGAAGGAGTTGCTGCCAAGTAAAGCAGATGAGCTGCTTTCAGTTTTCTTTAAATACATGCTAACAACGTAACATCTCTTTCTTCAGGAAAATGATCCAGTTGCATATTGTTAGAGAGATCTGCCTTGTGCTTAGCATGGACAAGTAGGGTTAATCGTCGTCCTCCTCCTCTTTCAGTGGGGCTATCGGGAGTTTGTCCTGAACTTGGAAACACGCTACAAAGAAGTTGACGATGGAGTTGTACAAATGCTGCTCCAATGCTTCATTGCTAAAGTAATGGCTTTCATCGGGGTAAATCTGCAAAGCAACAAGGAAATACACACCGTTAGGAGCTTAAAGTCTCAGTACTGACCACCTGCATCTACAACTCGAGCTGGCCTGCAAACCCATTGCTCCTCCTTGGCACTGCACGTCTTCCCACGGATGCATGTGATGTCCAGGGTAATTCAGGCACCACAGGACTCTGAGCGTAGACTTGGATCTTCCTTCAAAAGGAACCTTTTGGGGGAAGGGTTTTCCATTTAATTCCATTCTGAACAAGTTCGGGCTAAGCAGAACCAGACCACTCTTAAAAACAACAGCGCTTGCTCCTGAAAACTGAAAAAAACCCCAGTGCAAGTCTGTGGAGAGAAATGGCGTTAGGTTTTACTGACTATAGTGAGGGATTTAAAGAAAAAAAAAGTCATTAAGTAAAAAAAATGAAATAAAGCTTTCTGGAGAACTAATTAAATAGAAAAAATGTAAGAAGCTAGAAATGAAATAGTTTACACACAACTTTCCATTTAAATGGAACAGGTAACTTCTGCACATGTGGAAGGAATGTGAGAGGATTGTAATAGGTTGTCTACACTGGGATACTGAAGGGGGCAAAAAATGAGTTTCTAGGGCTGGATGCTTGCAGGCAGGACTGAGGCATCTCACTGCTGCTCTGAGTACCTCAATCCAAGATGTAGATCCCTCAGATCTCCATTCAGTCCTCAATTAACCTTCAACGTGCGTCAAGACCATCGGTGCCTTCAAGCTCAAATGTACTAATGCTTCTGCATTGGGAAATGTACAGGGGCACCTCAGTCACAGTAGCGCTGACCAAATCCGTGCCGGGCTCAGTGCTTAGCTGCCGTGTCTGTGCTCCATCCTATCTGCCTTTGGAGCATGATGGAGTGAGTGTACCCATCACATGAAGCTCTGCAGAAGTGCAGCCAGAGGGAGCTGGTATTCAGTAAATCAAGCATTAGTAGGATTTGGGCACTGCAACACAACCGTCTATGGCGTGAGCTGTAGCATGGTCCCTGGCATGGATTGAGCCTGCGCTAGTTACACTCTCCTGGCTGTGGCTTAGGATGTAGCAGAGGGTAGGGACCATCCCCATGGCTGACAGATGGGTTCATTTCGGAAGCTTCAATGGCTTGGGCATGGGGCATTCAGCAAATCAGAGGTGTAATTCGATAGAAAGAGAGGCTTTCTAGACCCTAGTATGTCGTTCACAGCAGGATGTCAGGCTTAAGTGACGTTTCTCTCCTTAAGTTTTCCAGTTGATTTAATTTAGATTCCTATTTCCCTGTAATTCATCCTGAATTTGGCCTGTTGTTCCCAAAGAAAGTCAACAGCCATCAATTCCTTAGAGATATGCCTCTTGAAACCTAAGGCACTGTAATTTAATAACTGTTCTACAACTGTCCAAACCAAAAGAATGGTATCAAATAAGCACGGGAGTACACAGGAACACATTATATGCTGGTGCTATTTCTACTGCCAAGCTGTGTTTGCAAGAGGCTTTTCAAAGCTTGCTTCATAACAGCAGTTTGAGTTCAAACTGGGAAATAACTGTTCAAATATGAAAAAAGGAAACACATACTGTACCTGCAAGCTGTAATTAGCCTTTGCCCTAATTAGGTGTGTGATAAGGTCCGCAGTATGCTGAAAATGGATTTTTTCTGTAAAAACAGATTACAATCATTAAAAAGGCAAATTTAATTAAGAAAAATCAAAGCTGTCCCAAACCTATAATGAGCTCAAATGATGGGCTAACTTACCATCAGCAGTAGCATGAATGATCAAAAATGTCTGTTCCTTCAGTAATGAGACTCTGTGTGCTAATTTGGTGATCTGTGAAGGTAAAGGTTGCAATAAGATTAAAAATCTTGCTAGAAATTAGCAATTTATATGGAGAAAACAGAAGCACTTAATTCCATTTGATACTTCATCGCAAGGATAACAAGCAGGCACCAGCACAGCATATTCTTTTGGCTACTTGAATCAGTCTGGAGGTAAAATAGACTCCCACCCTGTCCTTCCAGGCTCAGTATCAGCAGCAGGAAGAGGTCAGAGACCCTCGTCGGTTCTGATAATGTTCACCAAAAGCCTGAACTGCAGAACACATCGAAAATGTCAAAGTGAATTTCCAGTGAATTCAAAACACCGATGAAAAGCGTGCCCAGGTGCCTATGCCTAAGAACTCTTCAGAGAGCTGGAGTGACTTTGGTGTGGTTTGAAAGCCAACCTCAATGAGCTTTGACAGCCCAGGGGAGGATCTGATACTAAATTCAAGTGTCCACTGCTGAGAATGCCTTTGCCCCCAACTATCTTTCAGATGCACAGGGGAAATACAAATGTGAGTGACTGAAAATGGTACTAGGTAAGAGAAATGAAGGGCTTCTCTACTTTTTGCTGCATTGTTCCAAAGAATACAAGTCTCAAGGAGACTCCAAAAGACTCCAAAAAATTCTTGGAGTGGAAAAAGAAATGTATGTCTCAAATCCCAGATGTTTCTGCTTTATAGGGGTGCAGGGAAGAATAGCTGTCTCAACTTAAATTCATGTTTCCTTCACTGTTGAAATGCATGTGCCCTAGCTCTTATTCACTTACATAAGTTAATGTATTTTTCAGTTAAGATATCCTTGTCTAAGGATCCTATCTTTCACCTGTTTTCATCGTGCCCTTAGTCCTACATGGTTTCCACAGAAGATAGACAAGTGCATCACCAACAGCAACAGGACCTCTCCTGCCTGGCTATGGAGGTCAAATTAGCTGGCTGAAAACGTTAGCATGTACTATTAAGATATGGTCACTGACATTTTAGATTACATATTATATTAACTACTATGTGTATTTAAAAGATAAAGTAACTGTGAACGTTACAAGTGGCCCTGCATATTTTCTTGGTGCTAGAGGCAAGTTTGTGGAAATTCTGGTGGATGCAGGCCTGTTCTGGTTTCTTGCAGCTCCACACTCTGTATGGCATAAGAAAGTGTTTGCAAATTTTGCATGGATGCCCTCTGATCTTCCTTCTGTTGTTGGACTTAATGAGTTCTCTCATCCTCAGATTGCTGTCTGCAATGCTTAAGTCTTGTGATGGTATATGCACATATCTTGCACGCTGTTCTCCCCCTCTATGGCTCCCTTCTGCTCCCTCAGCTGTAACCTGCCACATGACAATACAGCTTTTTTGGACTCTACATCAAGTCTTGAATTATGTGACCTTCATAAAGTTCATGTCTGGTCCGTGAGTTAGGAACAGGTCTTCTCCCTAAGCAATTCATGATTCAGCTGGCATGTAGGAGACGTGCATCAGTTAGGGTCCACACCCAGAACAGTGCCATGCTCTGCAGAGAGCTCACGTGCTGTCCCTAGCAGTTAATCCCAAGTCAATCAAAAGTACCACTATTTGCTTAGGCCAGCTTTTCAATGCACGAAGAGCGCGTGGCAATACGAAGCTCTCATTTCTGGAATATTTTCCCTTGCTTTCACCTCTACTGACCTGCGTTCAAATTTCTAAAAGGACAAAAAGTGTTTGCAATGATCTAGACATCATGAGTGCAAAATCCGAGACAATGAACTGAGTATTTATATAGCCAGGAAAAGCTTCCACTTGCAGGGGCACAGGGTGCTACCTGCCTTCTCTGTAAGAAACAGTTTCAGACCTTTGCTGCCTTCATGTCTTCTAGCTGAAGACAAAGCTTAGTAGGCTTAACAATGTTTTCCGTATAACAAATTTTGTTTGTGTGACTATTCTTTATTAGGTTTTTCCTCCAAGTAATTGAAGGAAAGAAGACATGAACCAATTGTTCCCATCATACATATTAAACAATATCTTTGTTAACTGGTGCAATGTCTCCTCTTCCATGTCCTGCTCAACTCTGGCACAGAGTTCTGCCTCCCTAACATATCAAATCTGTGCTTACACTGAAAAAGCCAAGAGAAGCTGAGCTTCACTTGACTTTGGATCCAAAATTATAACCCAGAGAGAATCAATGTGGCACAACCATTGGGATGAACTTTAAAGGAGGTCATGACATTGTGTCCACTTGGGCACATCTGAGTTACTCAGTTTCTGATCTTTCAATCTGTAAAACTGGAATAACTGTATTTACCCAATTTAGAGAGGCAGACATGAGGGCTAATCAATAAAAAAGATATCCATCATTACTATGAGAACAACAAAAGCAGTAAGCAGGCTGAAGGACACCTTGCTGCCTTTCAAACATAGAGATTTTTACTGGTGAGTCCATCTTGCATATCCTTCTTCCCTCCCAAAAAGAGAACACATCGAGGAAGACTTAAAACCCTGTTCACATTTTATCAGGAAAATGCAGTGTCCATGCAGTTACCTCATATGCTCTGTTATCAATTCCATGCAAGCCCAAGTATCTTTCAGAAAAGGCTGAAGCTTGAAAAGAAAAGAAGAAAACATATCTTGCAGTCATAAGTGAGTACACTGGTGCTTCTGAGTCAAATATTTCAAATGCTAAAAAACATCTTTTCTAACATTGTCTTAGTTAGGACATATTTCTAAAAGTTTTTGAAAATGCACTAAGAATATGTATGATACAGAATGACTGTAAGTCTTTCATTATCACCATGTACTTATGGTTTCTAAATAAGTCACAGAAGAGCCTTTTTTTTTTTTCTTAATGCAACCAAGAAACAAGAGGAGAAGAGCACTATTGCGTTGTGTCCTTTTCTCCTTTCACATGGGGCCATCTCCATCAACAGTTTACTGCAAGCTCCCGTTGGTCTCAGGGATAACTGTACGGGACCTGAAGGCTGGCTTAACACCACTGAGTTTCATGGCAGTCCCCTGATTTTCACTGGCACTAAGTGCAAAGGGAACCGGTATCCCTGAGAGAAAGGACCACCATGTGCAGTGGAGTATTGCCATCAGAGAGAGGATGAGGTGGGAGGGCTGGACCACAGCTCCCACAGATGGATGGTTCAGGCAAGAAAAAAAGCACGTTCAAGGCAGTGGCGCAGGTTGGTGTCAGAGACTGGAGGGGTTTAGAGCCAATTCTCCTTTATTTAGAAGGAGTGAGTAGTAAAAGTTATTTTATCACTCTGACTACCATGGCTGGTCCCACTGGTGCCAACAAAATTGCTCTTGAGGGGGGAAAAAAAGGCTTATAAGAAGAAGACACATGAAACAAAACAGGCAAGATCTTGGGGAAGAAAGAGAAGATAACTGGGAAAGGATAGGGCAGAAACACCATTTGTGGTCAGCAAGAGGGTCAGTGGGCTCTGGGATGGCATTTACCATATAGTTTGAAGTCTGTCAGTGGGGAAAGAGCAGCTCCACAGGCGAACACCTGGTTCTCTTCACCGGCTGGAAGCATGTAAGTGCTCAGGTAGCCGCCGTAATCCTGGAACAGAAATGGGGCAGGGGCGTCAGCAGTCCTGCCATAAGGTGCTGCTGCTTTTGGGTACAAAACCAGGGCAGCTGAGACCTTGCTGCAAACTCTCAGCCATTATAGAGCCAAAAACCACAAAACAAGGGACATCTCCCTGGCTTCGGCAGATGTGGCTGAAGATGAGCTCTGCACTCATTGCACTCTCCTGAAGGCAGGAGGGTTGTGTGGCCAAGAGCTTGCCTCTTTTCATCCCACATTAGGTCCGTGGTTCTGATCAGATGCATTATCTCTCCAAAATACTACCCCAGCCTTTCGTTATTTAAAATGGACATCACAACTTCAGCGTCTGCCGTCAGCCTGTTAACAATTCCCTGCAGAGATGCTGCTGTATGTACAGCTCTCTTCGCCCACTCCAAGCCTGTATCTCCCACAATAAACAATTTCTACTCACAGACCCATTCTCATTTCAAACCATGTCTACTTTGCAATTGCTGTTTCCCAGCCGGGCGCACACTCTGGTGCGAATCAGCCTCAGAAATCAATATTGTTGTTGTACATTTGTACCACACGAGCTAGATCTGCCCACATTCCCACAGGCCTTAAGGGACAAGATAAAAATGAAATGAAAGTTTGCAGGGGGAGGAAAAAAAAATTAATTGTCCGACAGCATTTTTCTGACAACTAGTGACTTTCTGCCCTTGGAAGTTCATTTAAAAAAAAAAATTGACAAATACATTGATAAAATGAAAGCTTTCATCTTTAACATCTCTGAGCAAGAAGCAGTCTATCTCAAAAATAAATAATAATAAAAAAGTCATCACTGATGTATTCAATAAATCAGGATTCAGCTCAGCTGCTTAGCCACATCAGCCAACTAGAACAGCACAGAGGAACAACGGGAAAACATTACCTTCCCAAACACACCGACTCGCATTTTATCAATGTAATGCTCCTTCAGCAGTGTCCTAGAACATGAGAGAGGAAAAACAATGGGTTAATTTTTTTTTTTCCCTTAGATATAGCCAACATAGTGTGATTTTTATCAGCTTGAATTTGGGATCGCCGCAGAAGAATGATGTAGACAATCTAAATTCATGCTGCTACATGCTGCTTTCACATGTGTCTCTGTTCAATTTAATCTTGCAAACCATTGTGTTGGATTTGACCAAGCAATGGCAACAAATAACCTGCACCGCCTCTGAAAGTCATAATAAAGCTGGTGCTATTGCACTACAATGATAGCGTTTTTAGCGTGATTATGTGCAGAATAAATCTAACAGTATGACAGGACATGGCATTTAGGGTTTTGCACCGTTTTTTTTCTATTTTAAAAAGTTTAAGGGTTTAAAGATGGATTTTTTCCAACTACCAGGACAGCAAAAAATTAATGTAGGAGCTGATATTCAAGCTTACTTGTTTGTAGCTGTATGACTGTACAGAGCTAAAAATAAATAGGCTTTGAACATGTGATACAGATAAGTGTGCTCTAATTTAGCTCTGTTAAAGGCTTGTTTTTCTCCTTCTGCACTGGCTGGCATGATCTCTCTCACATGCCATCACTTGGCCACAGCTGTATGACCACATTGTCCTTCCCTCCCATCTCCTTGTTCCACCCTACACATCATTAAAGCAACCAGGACTAATGACAGTCTTTAGTTAATTATCATTAATGAATTAATTTCTTCAGTAACAGTGTCATTCACCGGACAGCTTCCAACTGATCCTTCTCTTCCAAAAGGCCCAGCCTCCTCTTAACCTCATGCAACAGCTTAGTGCCTTGGAAGCCACTCCCACGGCCGTCGAACTTCAGCACGATGGCGTTGTGAGAGCTGACCATGACGCTTTCCCACGTCACCTCAAATCTCTCCGTTACGATCTGGCTGCCAGGCGTCCCATCTCTGAAACAGAAATAGGCGTCAAGCAAAGGCAACGGCACCAAGCACGGGCCAAACGCTCTCCCCGGGGCCGTGAGCTTGCCGTGGCAATGGGGATCAGCAGCTCCCGCACGCATCGTAAGGCAGGGCAGATTTCAAGAAGGGGAGACCAGTCTTTGCAATGATCATGAGCAGAAGGCTGGTTGTGTGGGATGGGTTTTGGGGCTGGGGTGGAGGCTGCAGGCTGGTTTCTGCCTCCTTCCTTGCACAGCAGCTATTGCTGCGCTAAGCTGAGCTTTGAACCGACCTAGCAAGCACATCACTAACTGGGCAGGATTCCTCCTGTGAGTAAACCAGGGCAGCCATGATTTTTCAGTTGATTTTTCCCCATTTATGCCTGCTCTAATCTATAGCTATTTTCTACAGGGATTTTTCTGGCGGAGGGGTTTCTGTGAGGAGCCTGGCTTTGGGGAGTGCTGGGACTGCCAAAATATGTTGCATGAAGCTCGTGGACATCAATTCCCCTTTCCTTTACTGGCATTTGGGTGTCATTTACCGCAGCCGTTCACCCCGCCCAGACCTTCCCTCTCCCATGGGCTTCTCCAGAGTGGCTTTAGATGGAGCTGTCAATCACTTCTGTCACCACTGCTTAACACAAGAACACTTTAAAGCGATTAAACAGCTTAAAAATGTCCAGGATGGCCCAAAATTGGTGGGTAAGGGGGAGGGGTGGGCAAGACTCCCTCTTCGCCCTTCTGCTTAGGGCCCAATCCTGCCCAGGAGAACTGTCTCAAGAAATATTGACCCCGCTTCAGCCAGACAGTTTGGAAAAATCAGGAGATGGTGATGATGAGAAGTAATATTTTAGGGCTGGATTACTGTAGAGCCACTGGCAATTCCATCTTCTTCTTGTCTTTTTGGGGTTCTCGGAGGCATCGCTGCAGGATTCTAATGCGGGTGTGACTTCAGTCATTTGCATTTATTCAGGCGAGACCCAGGCACATCCAGCTTTCGAGCCAGCCTAATCAAGTGCTGTTAGCTTGATGAGTACCAATCTTCCTCAAGCACTTGTATAATGAAGTACATTTTCTCTGCAGTAATTTTGTGATGTAATGACATGCTTATTGCAGTGTTTTTGTCCTTCGTGGAGGGATGTGCAGGATGGTGTTCAGGCATTCATCAGGCATTCATCACTCCTGCATGAGGTTTCTCTCCCGGGGTGTTTTCTGGTAGGGAGCAAGCGATGCAGTGGGATGCAGCCAGGACCAAGCAGGTTCTTCCAAGATCAATGACTTCCCTCCCCCAGTTTCTTTCAAAATTGCCAGAAAAAACTCAGTAATGTGTATTATTCTTATTACTAAATGTTGCATAAAGAAATACCCATCTGCTATGCCTGCCAGGAGGAAATCCTACCTACCTACTATAAATGCTGACGATGTGAAGGTCTTCAAAGCTTTCTAGCTCTCCCTTCACTCTCACTTCAGGGAATGCCGGCATTTACATGGGAAGGACTGCTGCATGAGGGTGCCTGAAATTGAAGTTCTAGTTCGGCTGACTGCATCCCACGCTAAAACTACTTGTTAAGCTCAGAGTGAGTGCCCTAAGCACTGCGACAGAAAGCCAACATCCATCTTTTATTCCTCTCCCTCCTATTTCTGCCCCCAAAATTACTGAATTGCAAGTGTACATGGAACAACTTTACAAAATCCTACAATTTACTCTGCAGGATTTTGCTAGGGCACCCTCCTGCGAGCTGAAACCCTTGGCTCGAACATGGGAGAGAAGGGAGCTACAGCTAGCCTTCCCCAACTCTGAGGTGAGACAGGGGTAGGGACCAAGGTGCTGGGCTTAGGTGCTAAAGCAGTCTGGCATTTGTTGTACGAAATATATGTTAAAAGGCTCTGATCATGGCTGAAGTTTCCATGCTGCCCTAAAAATGTGACCGGAAAGAAAGGATGAGCGAGAACTTACACAACCAAAAGCAAGGGGTAGTGCGCGGTGTCTGAAAAGGTTGCTGGCTTTAAGATTTGCATTGGCAATTCTAGGGAAAAAAAAAACCAAACCGTCAAACAACAACATGTCTTCAGTGTGGGAACGCTGACATAACTCTAATAGATTTTTCTGGTGTTTTGGCCACTTATGAGCAGGAACAAAACGGCATTTCATCAGACGCACTAGTAAATAACACCTTAGGAACACAGATGTTGTCAAAGAAAAGACCCATATTATGATAGCCGAGGTGACAAGAAATGTAAATCGGGAGTACAGCGCGAGCTGTTCAGTCATGCATCACTTTTACAGCATTCAATTAACATCTGGCAATAGCTATAATTTTCCTTTTTGGCAGCTGGATGAGTGACGCAGCCAGAAATCAATATTTCAGGGCAGCAGAGGAGGGGGAAACTTGGCAATGAAAATGATAATTTAAAACCCAATTAAGTATGGTGGCTGGGGGAGAAAATAGGATTATTTTGCTATAATGGTGTGAAGACAGATAGAGAAACATGTATTTTAATGCTAACTTCTAGAGGGCTTAATTTTGCGGTAAAACAGGAGGTAACTGTGCTGAAGCCCACATCGCTATACTGGTACCGAACCGATGTAAGCGAGGGACGTGCTCACCAAATTCATTTAACTCCTTCCTATGGCTTCGTGTCGATAGCCAAAGACGCTGCCATACAAATGCTTTCCGTATTAATGACGGAACATTTATTTTTACAATGTTAACTACAATCCAGATTAGCAAAGGCCCAGCAATTAAATCGGTATTAGAAGCATTTTCAGTAGATTAATACACAGATTAACCGTGCGGTTTAAGTGGTTTGCTTTGCAATCATTGTCTGACACTCCATCTAATTAGTTATTCCATCTGAATGCTAATAGCTGCAAATTGGATCAATGGCCCAGGGACAGCCAAAAAGGCCATCGCTTGACTTTAAATATAACTAAGCACTACATGCAGTGCTCCCGAGGCTGTAAGCCCAAGGCCTCGAAAATACAGAGAGGGCACAGAAGAGCAGCTACGTGGTCGCAGCCAGCTGGTATTTATTACACGCACACAGATATATTTTAGGTTAAATGACCAGAATCATGCATCAGTGATACCTGTAGTTAGGAAATTTAGCATCAAACTGAGTTATTCCTAATAAACTGCCGGTGCCACTACAAATTGGCTCACGATGGGGATAGACGTGATCTTTATGACAGGCTCTCTCCCCATCTTTTCCTGCCCGTGAGGCCTGGAAATGCACGCCCATTCTTGTTATGTCATGCACTGGTTTATGTTCCTAATGCCCATGTGGCACGCAGAACATTTTAGGGCCATTATGATGTTTTTCAAATGGCAACTGTCTCTCAGCCTTTGCTTCACATTTTTTAACACCTGGTAGTGGCTGAAATGAGTAACCTGCCATCCATCACACCTCTCTGCTTTCATTTCGCTGCGGCTGACTGAAAGGCACGCTCCTTTCTGGCATGGGAAATATTATGGGTCATATTTTGAATCCAGGTTCTTTGTTTTTGGGTTTTGTTTTTTTTTTTTTAAAGTTGCCACCATACACACAAACTGGGATTTTATGGAGCCATTGTAGAGCTCTGAGTATGTGGCTTTTCCACATATAGGTAAGATACCTGCTTACCGCCAGAGGAGATGCTTTTTAGGTTGTTTCAGGCACAAGTACAGAGACAGGCAGAAAATGCTTACACTTTGGCTGTTTGCCATTAGGCTTTTCCCTATCTCCAACCTCTTTGGCATATAGATATGTGGGGAATGATTACACAAATGGTACACATAATGCACCAGCTGCAGATATAAACTGCTCCAAGTTTCTGCCACCTTTACTCCAGATGAAATTTCTTTTGGCTTTTCTCATAAAGCTATTTTTTTCCCCAAACCTGTCAAATGATATGGCTTCGAAAGGCGGCCACAGCTATAGCCAGTAAGCACATACAGTATCCCACTTCAAACCCATCTCAAATAATACACCAGTCCAGCTGGGGCAAATGCCCTGAACAATGGGGGCACCACACCATGCCACTTCTCGGAGTGGATTTTTCTCTACAAAGAATATTTTAAAAGGAAAAAATCCCCAATGCTATCATTTTGTCTTTCTTCAGCTGCGTTCTCATCAAATCCTGTCTCTGTAATAACCTCCTTATGTAGCACATCCTAAGAGAGTGCTTTGCAAACTGTGTGAGTTTATTGAGAGCCAAAGTAATTTTTCCTCCTGCCAGACTAGCCAAGATGACTGTATCATTTCACACCAATAGCAGTGAAAAGGAAAAAGAAAAATAAGAGAGAGGAAAGGTGCTACTTACTGTAATCGTCTATCTTGATTTCCATGTATTCTACCTTAGGCATTTGCCTGTCATTTACAGTCAGCTGCACATTTTCATTTACCTCCAGCTCAAAAATTTCTGAAAGAAGGACAAGATCACGAAAACTTTTGGCATTGTTTGTGAAAAAGCATTTTAACATTTTATAGCTACCTTAATATTTGTAACACAAGTTTTCTTATAAAAGAATTTCCTTCTAGTTTTCACAGATGTCTAATTCAGTTAAGTCTTTGAAACCTCTTCCAGGTTCTGTGTTGGCAAAAAGCTATATTCCTGAAATTGGTGACATTCAGCTGATTTATAGCAAATGGGAATGTGACCTTCCTTGTTGAGGGAGTATTATGGATCCCAGTCAGATATCTATCTGCCATGCAAAGCTAGATATCAAATGAAGCAGTCCTCAAGTCTGTGCCCAAGTTACACATAATAAATGGGTAAAGGGAGGAGACTACGGAGGGCTTCAGGACAAGGTTGTGCTGCTACACAAGAGAAAATCCATGAGAAGGAAAGCCACGGGGAGAGAAGAGTGGACAAAGATCGTACAAACCTGCAATGTCAGGTTTTGGAGCAGTCTTGGCTTTCAGAGTGTTTCAAGAATTGTTCATTTTGCTTGTCTGTCTTACCCCAGGACTCTCTGAGACTGAAATAGAGGATTCCTTCCTCCTTCCCAGGATTTAACCTTTATACCCCCCATCCTGCCCATCTCTTCTAACCGCTGAGCCTCTTCGAGAAAAAGCAGCCACCTCCAACATCAGAAAGAGCAAGTCCTTTCCAGCTGGTAAGGAAAGGGCTCATCTTCAGGAGACATTTCAGGTTGTATGTCCTAGGTGGTGGGGGATGTCTCCTGGTGATGGTGAGGCTCCTGAGCCCCATGGGGGTGGGATTCAAGGGCCAGGGGCATCCCACTGTGGTGGCAGCGAATCCTGGTCTGGGGAGCCCATTGCAGTGCTCACCCCCATGGCATCAGGCTGGGTTTGAACCAGGGGGATCCGGGGCATTATCTCTGCCACAGGAACCCAAGGAACATTTGAGGTTTCACACCAAATTATGTGTTTTATTGACTGTAACTTCCCTTTCGAGACACCGATAAATAGATGTGTAACCCCAGCTCCTCAAATAATACTTATGGTACCTGATTGTCATGCTCTCGTTGCCCATCTCCCCTGAATAGGCCGGCACAGCACAAAAACATGCCCTTCCCGGTTAATACATTTCACAGATCTTTCAGCAATAGTATATTGGTTCAACGACTATTCACCCTGCTGCTGAAAAGCCTGGCTCATCTCTGTTGAAACCACAACCCCCACAAAAGTGCCAAAGCAACGGCCTATTACATTTAGTTAAATATTAAGATTCTCATTTAATTATGGCACACACAAGTAGCTTTATCAGCAGAAAGGGGCTTGCCACGTAGGGGAATTTAGTCAAGCCGTTTTATTTGTTCATATAATTGCATTCACAGAAAGCCAGGAAGACTGTGGAGGAAATAAAAAAGATTGGCATATCTCCTAAAGGACTTTCTTTTCTGCTTTAGGACCACAGGGAGCTTCAGTCTGTGGAGTACAAATGGTCATTGCTTAATTAAATGTAAGCACTCTATAATATTCAGTGCAACTCACTATTATCAGATTATTGCAGAATACAGAGGCGAACTCCCTCTATAGAGTAATGGGCTCATATTAAATAAGTAAATTCAGAAACACGCAACTGTCAGTTGCCCTTTATTCAAAAGCAAAAGAATGAGGGGAAAAAAAGGAACCAGGGGAAATGATAATCATATGCAGAAAATCATGAATTTCAGTAGGGAATGTGTTCTGGGCATGACTAGATCGAGTTCTCTATTTAATACATGCTACACATATATGTCTGTCAAAATAAAACTAGTCTCGGTGTGGTTTATGTTACTTTTTTAAGCCCTTCATTTGCTGTTTCTGTTTTACAGTATCTCTCATTTTATTCACCTAAAAGTATTTTATAAAACTATACAGGAGGCTATAACATAGATCATGAGAGCACTACCCTGTACATGCTGTTACAGCCACTCAGCCGTCTCCATGTCTATGGTAAAATTAAGGTATTGTGTTTAAGGAGGGAAAAAAGAAAATCACTTTGGAGCTGTAGGTCAAAGCTAAGAAACTCTCCTGGCCCTGTGGCAACATCCTCTGTTTTTGTAGACCAGAATAGGTACAAGTGCCAACTTTTGCAAATTTATAGCAGAAGCAGTTTCAAGAGGGACCAGACCGGTGCATGGAGCTATAGCCCTAGCCCCCAGCAGCAATAACCCTGGCTCCACAGTGAGACCCCTCCTCTGGCCAGCAGCATCAGTCAGCTCCATGATGGCACTTTTCTCCAGAAATTATAGACCAGTGGGGAAACTGAGGCACGAGGAAATTGTATATTTATCTCACAGTCACCCCGTAAGCGAGGTGATGGCAGATGGTCTAAGTCATGGTCCAGAGTACGTGATCCTTCTTTGCTTTGGCAGAAAGATCTCTCTTGCTGCCCTTACATGACAGTCACGCAGCAGTATATTGCTTTAACCTAACTTGTTCCAGGATCCTGCTAAATTTTAGGCATGTCTTTCTCTGCAAAGGAACATTTTAATTGGAATAAATCAATTGAAAAGGATAAAAGGATAAATTAGAGTTAAATGTACAATACATTTCCTTAACAGTATTGGACACTGTTGACACAAGATGGAACACTACTGAGTATTTCTGTTTTAATGGTGGAGGATACAATATGGAACAAATTTAATTTTAAATTTGATTTTAAAAAAATCAATCAGGATTTGGGATTGCACTCTACACACGCTGCTTACAAGCAAAATTTTTTTTAGGTGGGATAAGGACTTGAAATGCATGTTGCCAACAGAAACTGAGAGAACAGGGAATAAAAAGTCACACACAGAAACTCTATAAAGCAAGATGGATCCTGTGCTTTTTTCATACATGTCCCGGTGCCGCAGAAGTCGTTCCTTTGACACGTACCACCTTCAGTGGGAAATTAAGCAGCTCAGCATTTCACAGAAAGCTTTTATTTTGGGAGCGAAATTCCCTGGTTTCTGCTGCTCCTTTGCAGATACAACAGCAGTGAGTTGCTGTAAATCCAGTTAAGTGAACCTGATACCTGATAAACTGATGCTGGCCATGTACAGAGCAGCTAGAATAAAAGCGTTGCTCATTATTTGTACTACAGCAATCCCTAATGTCCCTAATTGCAGGTTAAGGCTGAGCTAAACTCTGTATTCCAATGAAAGCAAAGGGTCTCCCATCAAAATGATGTGAGCAGATAAATCTTGGTCTCACATGAGACTCAGTCCCACGCCATGCTATGAAGTCTCCTGAGGCTCATGAGAGAGAGAAAGGGGCACCGTGGTGTCAGACCCCTGTAGAGAAGGGACAGAGAAGGGCTGTCTGTCTGAGGCTCCCTGCCACACTGGCTTGGGGTAAAAAATGGATCTTTCTCAATAATTTGTATTGCTACGGGTGTGAAGGAGGAACCTCAGAAACCTCATGGCTCTCTGGGCTCTACAGGGAGTCCTAACCAGTTTGGCGATGGCTACAGCCAGTACCAAAGATTTTGAGGTAAGAAACCTGAATTTGGAATAATTCCAGCTTCACACTGGTGTAGACGTGGCTCACTAGCATTAAAAAAGCCGTACTGAACAAAGAAGTGCTGCAATCCCTGGGAACAGATCAGGAAACCAGGCAGAGGTACAACTTGTGGGGCTCATTCCTCTGCGTTATCTCTTTCAACCTGGTAGTACATATCAGTGATTTTTTTTTCTTAAATTGTAGATTTAGCTAAATATTTCTTATTTTTGAGTAGGACATAAATCAATATTTGTGAAAGACTAACAAAAAGAGAGAGAGAGATATCTGAATTTTGCATTTTTTTGAGAAAGTTGATAACAAATGTCATGTCCAAACCACTGTCTTCGTGCCCCAAGACTTGGACCTAGGCAGAGTCTGGGCTCCCCACTGGTGTAAGTTTACTAAAAAGCAGCTACATCTCAGTATCCTGCCTGGCTACTTTGCTCTGAAGAATTACAAGGCTCAAGCCCATTCTTACTCTGTGCACTGGTTGTGTTGTGAACAGTCACCATCGGGACTCGGGGACCTTGAAAAGAAGAAGAAAAGAACTCGGTTAAATATCTATCGAAGCACACACAGACACACGTGAACCTGGTTTTGAATTCCACGGAGCTGAAGACTCCTGAGACTTGCTTTCCATGCAAGAGTAATCTAAAAAGCAAATCACCCTGGTATTAGAAAGAGTCTATGAATAAATGACAGTACTGTAGACTTGAAGATATGTGAGGTTTCAAAGCCCTTTCCCAATGGACCACTAAATGCGTCTTTCCCTAATTTGTAAACATTATAATTAGCACAAACACAATTAAATCACTTGCTTTTTAAATTATTCTAATGACACTCAAACATCACAGCACAAAGCATTTACATTTTATATGCTATTGATAACTGTTGCTGTTTTGCACATGGTTGGGGTTTTTTTTGTTTGGTTGGTTGTTGTTGTTGGGGTTTTTTTTAATAAAATGAATTAAACACCAGTTTGACTCTTACACTAAAAAAAGATCACATCTGCCATCTTAAAATGCAGCCTTTGGGTATTGAAATCCGTCAGTAGGACACCAAGATGATTATCATTACAATGCAATGCACATGAGTGAACCGCAGAATTCATTGCCATAGGATGCTGCAGTCTTTAGGATGCTGCAGTCTTTACCACAGGCCGCTATAGTCTTCCGCACAGGGTGCTGTAGGAGGCTACCGTCGTTAGCACAGTGGTCTGGATTCAACTTCTTGTTCAGAAAGTCACCAAGTGGCTGATTGATAGAAAAACGGGATGGTACATGAGATCAGGTTTGTTTTTTAGCTGTCAGCTTCTTTCTCTCTGTTTCTCAACTACCGTCTGCTGACTGCTCTTGGAGACAGGACGCTGGGCCAAAAGGAGCTTTGGTCTGACCCAGCACAGCTACTCATAGGTTACTACCATACCTGTTCACAGCTTTTCCAATGAGTTTGACAATACTGCTCAGGCAGGTGGAAGAAGCACTGCAATAATGAAATGGTTAATCCTTAACATCAGAGATAGTGGTTATCGCACTTTCCTTCCCTTTCCCCATAATGTAATGTGATGCAGCAGCAGCATCCATACGCCCGGCAAAGATCCCAAACAGCAGGGCCAGAGGCTGCCATGCCGTGTGTGGGTGAAGACCATAGATCAAAGAATCATAGACTCATAGAATCATTTAGGTTGGAAAAGATCCTTAAGATCATCGAGCCCAAGTGTTACCCTAGCACTGCCAAGTCCACCACTAAACCATGTCCCTAAGCACCACATGTACACCTCTTTTAAATACCTCCAGGGATGGTGACTCAACCACTTCCCTGGGCAGCCTGTTCCAGTGATTGATAACCCTTTTGGTGAAGAAATTTTTTCCTGATATCCAATCTAAACCTCCCCTGGTGCAACTTGAGGTCATTTCCTTTTGTCCTATCACTTGTTACTTGGGAGAAGACACCAACACCCACCTGCCTACAACCTCCTTTCAGGTAGTTGTAGGGAGCGACAAGGTCTCCCCTCAGCCTCCTTTTCTTCAGACTAAACAACCCCATTTCCCTCAGCCGCTCCTCATCAGACTTGTGCTCCAGACCCTTCACCAGCTCTGTTGCCCTTTGGACACGGTCCAGCACCTCAATGTCTTTCTTGTAGTGAGGGGCCCAAAACTGAACACAGCACTTGAGATGCGGCCTCACTAGTCTACGTGGCAGGACTTCTCTTTTGTATGTACTGTATTTCCAGTTCAAACTTCCTATGTGATGAGGGTGTGCAGCTGGTGGGGAGGGCAAAATTCGGAACCATCTGTATGAACGACCCGTGGAGGAAAGGTTATTAGAAACAACATTTCCTACTTTCTTAGGCTCCAACAGTCTGGTGGCACGCTGCTGGCATGCAGGGGGAACCTGCCGTTGAACTACATTGATATCAAAAAACTCGACATTTTTTAAGCTTCGAAATTAAGACAGATTAAAGAGGCTTGATATTCACTGAGACTCAAGCCCCTTTAAGACATCTTGAGTCCTTCAACCTACAAGCAAATCCTGCGTGATCAGCAGTCACGTACATCAGCAATTTGTGTACAAGCGGCTGAGGAAAAGTGCTTGAAATGCCGTAACTGCCAGTACGCACACAAATGGCAACAAAAGTGGGTAACTGCGAGCCACCCATACTCGTTCGGTAAGTGAAATAAGTTCTTGAGAGCAAGAAAGATTTTAGGGTGGTATAATTGTGTCAGTGGTTTTCCCCGTGCTGCCAAGAAACCAGATCCCACTGCATACCATCGAAAGCGTTACATGTAGACCTTACCTATACAGGAAGAGGCAGAAAAAAAAATATCTTATTTATAATTAAGCTAATTTATAATTACTGATATGGCAACCTGACTTTTGTTTCCTAGTAATTGAGAATTTTCTTCACTAACAATGGAATTCCTTTGTTTGGACCATTTTCTTTGGATGCAGCTCAGTGAGTATAATGCACAGAGGAAAACTGTGTTTTACTCACCAGGATTTAGCTGAATTTACCTTCCTACTACCAATACACATTGATATGCTGACCATATTTATTTATAAATCTGCCCTGCTTTTTCCCTGCAGTCTCAGAAGCCAATCTGCTGGGAAAGCAACAAACCTAATAAACAACTCATCATGAGCATGATAAAATCATCACTGAAAATAAAAGGAATCCTCCCAAATGACTTCAGTGGGAGCTAGAGCAGTCCTTTAATTAATGCCTAACAAAAAGAAAGGGATAAAGAGAGAAATACAATGCATGTAATCCTTTTATTTTCTAATTTATTTTTCCTTTTTGTGTTGGCACTGGCAAAACTGTGAGAAACTAATAAATAAAGAAAAAAGCCAGTATGTAGTTTAGAAAATTCCATGTACTATATATTGTGTTTCATTAGTTTCTCACTACCTTACTGTCATCTCCACAAATGAATATTTTAAAGTGAGGTCCCATACTAAGATATACAGTTTGAGGTAATATAAAATTAAAATATTTTAAAATATGCAACAGTATTCTTGAAAAAGTATACTTTTGAGTTTCTCAATTTTTATTTTTCAACAAATTAGGAAAAAAATGCTAAAGACAGAAATCTACAGAGTAGAATCATCAGGTTTGTGTGAAAGATTACTCTCAATATTAAATATTCCCCATGACGACATTCCATTTAATAATGCATTTCAGTTTCAGCAGGCCGAAAGTCGTTAAGAAGAAAAATACCTTTTTTTTTAGGAATGATGCAAATTGCTTATTTCCATGCCAATTCTTAAAGTAAACCAGCCTAGTTACATGCTAGACTATGTCTTTTAATATGCACACATCAAGTCTTTCAACACTCACAAGTCGAGTGCCTAATGCCTGACAGGGATAGAACGAAATTCTTGAAATTAGGAAGTGTATATTCATTAGCTGCCTCCCATACTTTATTTTTAAACCTGTAACGGTGTGACAGTCCCATTACACATGCCATCTGGTAAATGCCATCCACTGTCATTTGCAGATCTGAGAGTGAAACCTAATTTGTTCAATGAACTGCTGGGAGCTGACAGAAGCAGAGCGAGGACATCCTCTGCTCTCTCCAGAGCCCTTCCAAACGGGCTTTGATTGGGACTCCTGAGCCCTGGCACATTCTGCTGCTTCTGTTCTTTAATCAGCGCTGATGAGCGCCTGCGTCTACCCGTCCCCCTTGGAAACTTCGCAAATGCTCTGCCTCTTGCGTGGAGAGGTCCTGAGCACACGTGAGCATCAGGTGCAGGCTGGATGTAGGCACTTGCCTGTGCTCCTTGCAGAATAAAACACAATATGTGCTCTGCTTAAAGAAAGTAAAGCAGATACTGAGCTGCTTTGCTATTGATGTGAAAAGGTAAGAGAGACTCAGCATATAGCCCGTAGCCTGGGTGACCATTCCCAAAACCACGGGCAGGCTGCTTTCCTGCATGACGAGGTGCTGCTGCTGCTGCTGCTGCTGCTGCTGTCGAATTTCTTTCCCCAGCCCCGGCTGCAGAGGGGTTGTTATAACAGGGCTGTGATACGCCCTGAGGTGTGGGACCTGGCACTGCTGCTCCCTGACACCTCCCTCAAAATTTTTAGGATGCTGGGTGGCACCGTACAGGCTCTATAACCCCATTATCCCTCTCTGCATCCCTCTGGCAGGAGCGCGATGGGGTGTGCTGGAGCACTGTCAGCTGGAACCGCTTCACCTGGCTTGAAGCTCTGCTCCTCTCCTCGGCTCCAGCATTGCACCACCTAACTTCAGTAACTTGACAGCAGGTTTACTGCTGCTGCTTTATTTCTAGCAAAAGCGAAAAGACCAAAACAATTGGCAGGAGAACTTCTGTGTGTGTAGACATACTCTATACATTCCTGGATAGACGTGTAGTTAACAATGCTGCGTAGACCTCTAGTTACTGGAAGGAGATTTTCAATTAATGCAGCTAAAAATCTGGCTTTATCATAAGGTCTTTGACTTTAAAAATGTTACTGTCATTATCCATGCTAGAAGTAAATTAAGCCATATCACTATAATGACACAGGCAAATTTATCATCAAGGAAGTACTACCCACCGCGATCTGAAAGTGCCTCAGTAATTTGACAAGAAAAAGCATTGGCCGTGGCTTGTCATCAATGTTTTAAGCAGCTTTCATTATTATTTCCAAGAGGGTTCTGCTTAAACACTATCACGAAGAAGCAACTGTAGATATTTAGGTGCTAAAGTACAGATTTCCAGAATAAAAATGAAAAATCATACAACTTTGAGCAAAATATTTACCATTCACTTGTTTTGTAATACTTTTAAGAGAATATTCATGTTTTCATGATCTAAACAGCATAGGGAATCGTATCAGCTACAACTTTAAAATGAAAGTACTGGTTATAAAAAGAATATGAAGTAAAATTGCAAAAAAGGTAATCAAAGTTATATAAGTGTTAGAAAGGGAAAAAGAGAGGAATTGTCTTATTCTTCTCATCCATATTCTCAAAGGCTTCAATGTGGCAGATAATTTCAGACCAGAAGCTAAATTCGCAGTGTGTAAACAATGAAAATTCAAATACTCTCTGCCAGCGCCACCAGCATATCTCTTAAGCGCTGATGAATGATTTAAAAGAGCAGCTGCCAGCAATGGGAGCTGAGAGGTTCTGGCTCTGCACAAGTGAGATAATTGGCAACAGCCATCTCTGTGTACAGATTCCAGATCTCTTTATTTGCTAATCTATGAATTATTTATACGTGCTGCATAAAGTTCAGATGTTGGGGTGATATTATCAACCTAATAAATAAAGACATGGTGAGTTCTGTGAACCACTGCTTACAATTAAAATATTTTCCATTTACAGCATTTTCCAGTCTATGCTACAGACAGATGTTCGTGCTGTTTGCTTTGGCAACCTTGTTGACACAAACATCAAACAGATTTGTGCTGCTCTTCACCCTCCCCAAGGCATTTAATTTTTTAATCTAATCTTTACTTCCTCAAATGTAACTTGTCTTGTAAAATAATCAATACTGTCTTGTTCTCAGGCAATATGCAGGATTGCACAAACGGCACCGATAGTACTGCTTGTTTCTGCCCTGTCTGATACTCGTAATAAATTTCATGCTTACTTTATATAGAGCAGAAATAAATCTGGTTGTTCTGAGGTGACTTCAGTTAGCAGTGTCTAGAGGGCAAATGAGCAAGAGATTTGTCCTTAATTATATCACACAATACAGCTCTGATGAATTCTTCAGAAGGTTGCTCAAGTGAATAAGCATGGTCAAGTCCTGAGTTTGTTCCACGGGATTTTGAGAGGTGCCTACAAAAAGCGGTGTGGGAAGCTGGGCTGACGCTAACCAGCTCCATCCTGCTGCCTCTCCCGTGGTCACTGAAACACAGAAGGACATGGCACCTCCACATCTGAGAAGACCCTCCCTTGCTTCTTCAGGTAATTGTACTTGTACAATTGTACAAGTAATTATAATTGACAAACGCCCTCTAAATATAATTCTATTTTTGCTGACGTAATTCCTACCAGTATCTTGCTCTTCTGGTAGGAGCTGCCTTCGAACTTGAAGCTACACTGGCTGTCACTCCAGTTTACACCTTTTTGTGGTTGTGCCAACAAGCTGCTTTCCACTAATCGTGAGTATTCCCATTACAGTTAGAGCAGTCATGTGTCCCCAAAGCCCTCATCCAGTAGGATAAATTAAATTATTTTAGCTCCCTTTTGTAAGACAAATTTTCTTTTCCTCTTATCGTTTAATGCAAGAATGTTTCACGTTCAGTTCCTGCTTCCTGAACAGAAACAACCAGGGCTCTGCCCCTGCTGCAGAGGATGTCTTCACTGGCCCTTATACAGTGAAATGGCTGCTTGCCCAGTTCTATGGAAAATTGTTTGCCTGACCCATCCTAAAAGAGCACTTGCCTTTTCCACGGCCACAGCCCGTAGGTGGTTTGCGGAGATCCAGTGATCAGCATTGCATGCCCAGACACCCATCTCCTCTTCTGAGGCATTTGTCACTCCAGCGCTTCAAGCATACAAGACAAATTCTTGCCCTGAGTTGCTGTATGTGCTTAATCTTGGTCTTCGTACTGTTAATTTTTCCCACTCCAGCCCTGCAAGACAGCCAGCTTCTCCAGTATTTCTCTCCACCTTCTGATGATGCTTATCGTCTTTATGGCCGTAACAAATTTCATTAGCTGCGTCCAGCTTTGGGTTCCCAGGCTGCCAGGGAACAAGCTAAGTAAGGTCATTCCCAAGACCAGCTTCTGATGAACGCTGCTGCTGATCTCCAATTAGCCTTATATTTCTCTTTATCATAATCTACTGCCTTCTTTCATTTAGCTGGTACTTAACCTTCCCTTACAATACTTTCACTAATCTCCATCCTCTCCTTCCTAATTAATATCATCCAATGAGGCATCACATCGAGTAGGCTGAGTGAAAGCATTTCCTTCCTTTCATGTGGCTTCGACTAAAGTTTTCAAAAGACGTAATGCAATAATACATGTGGATGGTTCCAAGGGGGAGTGAGGAAAACCTACAACTTTAAAGAAATGTTGCAGGTATATTCATCCATTTTAGCAATAAGATCAGCTGAAAAAAGGAGGTTAGGAGAATTTGCTTGCAGAGTTCCTGAACCTGATCGTGCACTCTGACTGTGTATTGGAGATGTAAATACCAGAGGTAGAAGGGAACCACTCCAGCCCACGTGGGGATCACTGACTTCCCAAAAAGCTATGTTTTTTTTTTCTAGTATGCTGGTTCAGATCTATGGTTGGAAGAACAACTCTGAATGGAGAATTCCCCATACCCACGTCTCTTTTTCCAATTTCTTTTCTCTTTTCTGCCATTTGTAATTGAACCTCTCATTAATTTAACCTCCCTCAATTCAATTTTAATCCAGGCTTTCTGCAAACTTTCAAAAGAGATGCAAGCAAAAGTTTAACATTTGTCCCTGTTATTAAAATATACTTGAGTTTCTTATTGGATTAGTACATGCTAATCCTAAGAGAAATACCATATGTGGAGGACCATGCCTGACATTTTCTGTGCTCCCTGCCTACCTCGGAAAGTCTCTGGATAACTCAGGATGGCCATGGAAGTTTGTGCACTCTCCACCTTTGGAGGCTTTGAAGACAAGACTAGACAAGAGCCCTGACCAACCTGGTCTGATCTCTTCTCTGACACTGCATGGAGCAGGAGGGTGCACTTGAGACCTCCTAAGTTCCATTCCAACCTGAATTTTCCTTTAATCTTGTGATTCCATGATTAAAAAGTACCATGGCAGTGTCGTCATAACAGAGAGACTGTAGCCATGTTCTGGTAGAGCTGCGGAAGGGGAGGAAAAGAATTGCAGTCCTTGTTACTCTTCCCAGCTCCTCTAAAAAACATACTGCTGATATATTCAAGGGAAAAGGATATTTCCTTGTAATCGCAGCATGAAAGAAAATACTCTCTTCTCAGTGCCATTTACAACTCATTAACACTGACAGAATAAAACCCCATAGCATATTTTGTGTTTATTCCATTAAAAGCCTAGGATGAATCGATTTAGATAATTTATTCTTTTCCGTAAGTAAAATTCTCTTGCAACAAAATAATGATAACCTACCTAGTTAAATAATAACTGATTCCAGGTAATAACTTTAAAAAAACCCCACATAAATAACATTGCTTTGCATTGTTTATTTATTAAGCTGTTTTTCTCTCATGGGTTCTCAGGTTTTAATATATCCTTAATGTGCTGACTGCATTAATAAAGAACTAAACAAGTATCATGCAAACAGAAAACAAAAGCCAGCAATAAACCTTACAGCTGCTCCAGCTGGCAAACAAGGTGAAAGAAGCAGTTTTCCTCAGAGGAAGCTTTAAATCTTGCAGGATGGTAACATCTGTACTACCCACTGCAGAATAATGAGTTCAACCAAGGTCGCTCATATAGCTGGAAATAACGCACATGCACCCTAGTCTCAACATGCAGGAGGCCACTGCCTGATTTGTGAAGCTTCATTATTTGAAGCATCGGAGGAAGCCTGTTCTCAGGGTCATTTATCTCCTACGAGTGGAGTTCAGATAAAATTTTATACGTACGGAATGACCGAATGACAAGAACCCTGGCTGTAAGCAGATGATAGATCACCTTCCTCTGGGCAATGCCAGACAACTCATATTTACAAGCAGCAGTCAAAAAGAAAACAGGATCAAAGCATGTAAAAGCAAAGAACATGTAGTGCTTTGCAGAATGAGGTAATTTTAAAGGGGATAGGAGTTTCACTTTCATTCCACAATCTTCTTTTTATTTTATGCACTGGAAATTACAGGTATTTTCTATTAATTTTATTAATAAATATTCATGCATAATTTTTTTCCACTGGTTCTATGTCACTGAGTATTTATGGGTACTTTACACTGTATTACAGATGTATAAAAAAATACAGTGAAGTATTTTATAACATAAATGAATGGTCTACTTAAAAGAAGACAAAATGTGACTGGACCATCCACAAAAGTCACCACTTTAATTAATCTCAGACTACTTTAATAACTATGTTGTTAACAGCTGATAGAAAAGAAGTTCTCTTTCAAATTTCAAACCACTGATAGCATCCTCTCTTTTCCTGGAGAAAAAGCTCTTTTGATACCTTCTGTTTGTGCAAAAGGGATTTTTCATATCAGTCTGCTATTTTGAAGTCCTACGAGCATGTGAGGGAGCGGGAACGAGCTCTCCCCATCCTGCCTTTGCCCATGGGATTTCTGACCCGTGAACTGCACACAAAGGAGTTGAGACACAAGAGCCAACCTCGGCTCTTAAGTAAGAAAGGGAGTCAAGTGAATGCAAATGTGAATTATATAGTAATTATAATACAAATAGGACCTAGAGATTAAGTCTGTGGATGCTTTCAAACGGCAGAAACTAATTTAAGCTTCATAAGCCTCAGGAAAAGTTCCAAAAGGTCACAGTTTGCCTGGAAGCACTAATTACAGCCTCCCGCTACCGGGTATACAAAAACCCAAGCGTTGTTGTAATCATCCTTGTATAGGAAACCATCCTGGTCAAAACAGATAACAGTCACCCAGTGACCCAATATGTGAGCAACCACCTTCCAGGCACGAGCGTGGCTGCTGTGCTCATTTCGCATTCGGCTGGGTGGGAACCTGCACCCACACCGCTGGGTCGTGCTTCGTTCCCGGAGGCTGTTATCACATTGCAGGGCATTTAGCTGCACTTCAGTGTTACCTCCATGTTTCTTATGCATCCTGGATTTTGTTAGCCAGATATTTTGGCTAGGACGCCTGGCTTGTGGAGTAGCACAAGGACAGCACGCTCTTGGGGATTGCCTGTCCTGCAATCCCAGAAAGACACCACCATGTTCAGACCCCCAGAGCACAGAGTGTCAAACACTGGCTTTCTACCCCTCGCTGTAGAACCCAGATCCAGGCCAAGGACAGCTCAGATGGTTCAGAAAATCTGAACCCCCATGAGCTGCATGTAAGGCAGTAAGTAGCAAACCTTTCTGTTGAAGCATATTATGCATATCAAGCATATTATGGAAAACATTGTAATTCCGGGCCAGTAGATGAAAACCATAATTTATTTATATTATAGCTACCACTCTACTCTGGGGTGCAGCAGCAAAAAGCTGCAGTCATCAGATGGCCCATAAAATACTTCCAAATCCTTGCTCTGTGGTTCCCTAAAAAATTTAGCGTTGTCCGCTTCCATCCCCACCTCGGCCACTTGGTTCCATCCCAGCATTTCCCACTGCCTTGCACGATCAGAAATGTTTGTATAACCATCCAGCAAAACAGCAGAACAGCTTCTAGAACGGATCCCAGCAGAAAAATAATATTATATATAATTTTCATTCAGTTCAGTTCCTAGACCCAGCTCACAGTGAGCCTATTTGTGGCACAGGTAGCAGACTGGTGAAAACATCCCCGAGAAGGACAGAGGAAGGAGTTGCCTTTTTCAATAGTAGCACTGACTTTGTCTTCCAGTCCCTGTGGACATACAGTGCTGTGATCCTCCAAGATGTACTGATGAAAAATACCATAAGGTGCTTTATAGGGGGTTATTGCATTTCACAGCAAGATGAGGTGGGACACAGAGAAGCTCAGTTGGGAGAGCAGGTAGAAACCACCTTCCCCTGAGCCCCTTCCTCCCAGTCACTACCTGTGAGATATTTCTTACGGTGCCTGCAGTAAGGAAAGTATTTAAAGTTTGCTCTCAGCCTTGGCTGGGGTCTTCAGAGCTACTGACTTGGCTACACTGAGGTGTGGTGGCAGCTGGTGCATACTCCATTAGTAAAATCCAGGAAGCACCGTTTCACATTTGTTTAAATTGGGGTGTGCCTATTGCACTGCTCTATCCATAGGCTCTCGACTTGGTTCATAAAACTCCTTTCCAGCATGAGTAGTTATTTCAGCATCTAATGAAGTCTCTTTAGACTACCTCAATGATATAATTTATTATGATTCTCACCAAAGGTCACCTGAATTGCCAAGCTCTGGCCCTCTTAGCAGGACCAGCTGCACTTAGGAAGCATTTACTTGAATTTCAGTAAGAAGTGTTTCGGAGACTCTCTAAGATGCTTTGCCATTACCGTGATGGGTAGTTTTATGACATTATTAGGTGACACTAAACCCACATGTTTCAGAAATATTGCCAGGCAGCAGGCTTTCTACGTAACGAAGTTTAAGTAGGAATTAAATGTAGGTATTTCCCTTCTGTGTGTTTAATGTTTGTTTCAGGCCCTGGAGTTAGATACTTGTACCTACAGCAGCAAGCTTTCCCCAGCCATCTGGCAGAGATACCCCAAGCCACATGAAGTGGTTACCTGGAGAGGTTAAATAGGAACTTCAGCTTCTTCATCTCTCAGAAACAAGAAAAAGAGTTTCTATCATTTTAACCTGGGTGTTATCGACAGAAAATCCTCCTAATGAAACACTCTCCCTGTAGCGTTTGACAAGCAAACACTTTTTTCCCAGTTCAAATCCTTCTTAGAAGATCAATACTTCCATATCACCCACAAGGAGCAAATTGCACACACATATGCATCTAAGGACCTTCCAAACTGAAAAAGTCACAGGATGATACTCCCTCTGGGTCTCTTTGGTAGCACACTCACGGTGCTATAAAAACATATAATACATAATTATGTGCTTTAAGCCAAAATGGGTCATTATATTTTTTTGTAAATGCTTTACTGCTGCTATAACTCAAAATTCAATCCCTCGTTCAAGAGATCATTGCCTATCTCTAAAGACACGGAACGATGCTACGGTGGCACGGGAGGCTGGTCTTGCCAGAGTCCCGTGACGTTCCGAGGGGCTCTCCTGCTGCTCTGGGTACCTCCAGCCTCTGCTGTGGCTGGTGGGAGTTAGGAGCATTCAGCACCTGGGAGGACTGGCCCCACACTGATTAAGGCCTGCGATGTAATTACAGCCCAGTTATTGAATTGCTATTGAGACGAAACATTGCGCGGTGCTGTGAGCTAACAGCAAACGTGTGCAGCCATGCCTTGTTAACTCTTCACTCCGGTGTGATTTAATGATTTTACACGCTGGTTTTGTTACAGGAGTGCTCTCCTGCATACTAATAGTTGGGTTTCTGCTAGGAAGGTTTCTCTGCAGTGAATAGATTGAAGATTCACTGAATCTTTCAAAACCTTTCTGGTAATTTATCCATCTAGGAGCCTCGATGCCCCTTATTGTCACGACACATCTGAACATTGCAGTCAGTAATGGATTTTATTTCCACAACACCTCTAGGAAGCTGGAATTACGAGACCTGCTTGAGTTCTTTAAAGGAGCTTGTGACAGAGAGAAAAATCACACTTGTGTGTCCTAACTAGCATTTTGCAGCTAGTTAGGACTTCTTGGACCACTCGGACAAAACGTGTCTTTGAACTCTCCATGTCTTGATATGGGCCAACAAATTAAAACAACTATTATAAACCCCACCTGTTTTTAAGTATATGTATCATAGCTGCCCACATTCAACTCAGGATTTAGAGAATCCAAGAGTACTATACAAATAACATGATTATTTTGTTACAGAAAGGGAAAAAAAGAAAGCAATCCATCTACTTTTTGCAGATATATTTGCCTAAATATTGAGTTGTTTTATAGTCCATAAATAGCCAAATATAACCAGGGAAGAGCTAAGCTGTGTACTTTCGTTATTGCTTGCGCTGATGTTGACCTGGGCATAAGGACTACTAAGAACAACCTAGTTCCAGGAATGCTATTGATGAGACTGTGGTATGCAAGATTGCTATGTGAGATGTAAGGCAATACATGAGCAAGGTAGTTAGGTTTTGTGGAAAAAATGTTGCTTTATGAACTTGTGCTTTATGAGTGGTAGACATCTTACATCAATTTACAGCTTCTGGCATCTGCTTGTCCATAGTTAGTATAAAAAATCCTTGTCTCCAGATTTTCCATTCCTTCCCAGGGATGGTAGGTCTGTCCCGAATGGCACAGGTTAAAAGGTCTGATTAAATGAAGGAACTGAGAGAGATGTAGAAAGAGGTTCATTATTCTTCTGCCTGAAGGCATCAACCAACCTCTTATTGCAGGACCTGGGCAGACATGTCCCTGATGGGTACATTATTGCAAAAATCCTCAAGAGGGTAATTATGCACCATCCACTCATGGAGACAGGCTACAGAGCCAGACACAGTTCTGGTCTGTTCCAGTAGCCAATGGTGCTTTTCCTCGGAGTGCTGTCTTGCAATATAAGGAAGGAAATGGGGGTCACGATACTTGACTCAAGATGTGGCCATAGGCAAACCACTAATTCTCACTCTACCTCTGCTCCTCACTTGGCAAAAGCATGAAAATGATCATTTGAGGAAAGGTTGCAAAGGGCTTTACGCATCTTTCCAAAACCTGAATTAAACGCTTAGTGCAGTATTTATTTTACCAACCATAAAACTTCTATTCCCTTTTCCCTGTATCCTGATAAATCTCAATGTAGAATTTTCGTGAGGTATTAGATAATATTAATCTCTTCCTGTTCAAAGTGACATAGATGTACAAATTACTGCCAATAATGTCTCTGTGATGATCCTCTGCCCCCCCACATATTAATGGAGAAACTGAAGCAAAATGTGGTTTGATTCACTCATGGTGAAAGACAAATGTCATGATATTCTTTACTGAGGCAGAAAGGATTCAGACACTTCTATTCAGAAAGTAAGTCCCTAGCAATAGAAATCCCTGTGGGTTTTTGTGACAAATACTACAGACAAAAATTTCTTATGACTGATATGCTAGAATTAGTATATTTTTGTGAAGATATTTGTCGATTAAAACTCATACCTCAAGGATTTTATGGGATTTTCAGGGAAAAAAGTCCCCCAAACTCAGCATTATAAAAAGAGCAGATGAATCCGTAAGAAGATGGGCAAAATAAAATGTTCATTACAGTGAAATTCATCATGAAATCCAAGCACTTTATTGTTTTTAATTTAGCTTTTCTTTGGGATGCATTCAAGCCTAGCTAAATCAGCTGGTAATCCCATGAAAGAATAAAATACTAGGAGATTTTCCAAAATATATATCCTCAAAAAAGACAGTGTCTTTATGCAGTAATGGCATCTAAAGTATAGTCACAATACTAGAAACAATGCCCAGAATTTTATGTTTACTCACATTTAAAAAAAAAAAAAAATCACGGGTTTTTAAATCCTTGAGCTGAACTATGCCAATGGTAATGGTGCTGGATGCTGGCGCTTCGAAGGATGTTCCCACCCACCCGGCTGTTGGCTGAGCTTATCTCAGGCTGCGAGGCACGTGAGGCAGCATTAATCACCCAGTTTTCCCACTTTTCTGACCACCTCCACCCTCCTGTAAAAGTTTTTTTGCCCAGGAGTGCTGGGTAAAAAGCCCTTGCTGCATTATTAAAAGAAAGCAGGAGAGGTGCTAGTTAGCAATCACTAACCAGGTTTAGAAAGATCGCACTGATCAAGGACATGAGCCCTGTTTTGAATCCTGGTCCCAATCAGCATGAATGCGGAGCTGACGCAGTCTCCTAAAGCAGCCCCCATTATAAATTAATGATTTCACTTAACATCTTTCATAACTTAGACTCGCCTACACTAAAAATTTCTGTGTATGTGGTATCTTCCAGAAGTGTAACCATACATTTCAGACTTGTATCATCTGTGTGGGAAGGAGCTTGTGCTGCGACCGCATCAGAGGGCAGAAAAATCTAGTTTTTAAAAATGATTCCAATATGTGGGTTTAGACCTTTCCATACTGGATAGGCTGAACCTTGCTAAATCACGCTCTGGACTCTGTGGTGTTAAAATGTGATTAAAAGCGAGGTCAGGACACTCTGCCACAAAGTAGAGCCAGATGATTTGATGAAACTTGGTAGTGAAAGTCATTGCTAGCAACTCCAACAAAAATCTGGAAAATGAAAGAAATGTAGAATAATAAAAGGACTTTTTAATGCTCAGAATAAAGCTAATAAGTGGAAGCAGCAAGTAATGGTCCTAAGTGTTCCCATGTCCAGATGGTGTTTCCATATTTCACCAAGAGGGAGGAAAGAAGATAATTAAATGCTCAAGAAAGAGTTTAAGGAGCTAAGAAGTTTATAGCTACATGCTGCCTCTATAAAGAATAAACTTGCAGCGCTTGTCTTTAAAACTCATAAATACATAGACAGAAAGAATTACATGTAGAATGGTACGAGGAACGTGACTCAGATTATTGCTAATTTGATTGCGTTGCTTCTTCATTGGTATCAATCACTCTCAAAGAAAATCCTTAAATTGCAACATTTTCCTGCTCTGTGCTTTTGCACCACTTGTTCTCTGATTATGGGACCGAACCAGGATTTTATCTGGCAGGACCTAAGAGCTATAAATCCCATTTTTAATGATTTCCCAGGCCTACAGGCATCCTTCAGCACTGGAGGGCCAGGAGTGTAGTTACAGAGCTGTCATCGTGGCTGCTGGCTCTGAGGACGCACCTGGGGAAAAGCAGATGTACAGCCAGATAAATCCCTTTCCCGTTGGTTCTTTAGGTATTTTATCAAGCACAGCTCAGTTACAACATATCATTTTGCTCTACAGCTACAAAATCACCTGCTAGAAAGGCAGAAATGACTTCATTCCTGTTACCTGTCATTACTGATCTACAGTATCTAGGCTAAGCTACCGATAACCGCAGTGCTAGAGAGGACAACCAAATCAGGTGGTAATACTTTAACATTTTTGTCAGAAGAGTCTATTCTCCTTTCTCCAAAGAGAGAGCCAGCTTTAAAGTCATTTGACCTGCAACATACTGACAGTAAAGACTACCAGTCAGTTACAAACATAGGTTTCAGCAGCAATAATCTTCAAAAAGCTAGGATAAACTATAGTGATTTTATGGTATTTTGAACCAAAACAATCTTACTATTTTTGGAAAAGAAGGAAGGACTTGAGACCGACAGAAGAAGACAGCGTTCCCTGTTCTAAGTTATGCCGTTGTCTCTTCTCAAAGTGAAAGCTGTTTTTTCCCAAATCGGTCAATGAGTGAAAGGACAATACACAGTGCAGTGGCACTTCTCTATCACCAGCAACCGTGCCGAGCATGAGATAATGGTTTTCTCTTAGCCCTCGTTACAGTCTTCTCCCCTCTGTGTAACTACCAATTTTCTTTCTGCCATCCCTAAAAATGATTAATCCCTTCCTGATAATGCATGATTACGGAGAATTTTAATTAGCAGGCCACGAACAACACACCCTCCTATCATATTCATCATGTATTAAATGGCATTAATTGCAGTAATGTATTCATGTGCCAGAGGTCTTCCTCACTATTTCTCTTGTCTCAAAGCTGGAAGGCGTTAACCCTTTGTGGGGACCCTCAAACCTCCCCAAGTGCATGGAGCTGGCCAAGACCAGCTTATGGCAAAGGTCAGTTGATGGAGACTGGCCAACTAATGTAAAGGATGCTACCACGCCGCTGTCTGCAATAGCAGGGACTTGAACTCCAGGATCCAGAACATCTTTACCGGTTCTGTGCGTTCAAGCAAAAGTCTCAGTGAGGTCACAGATTTTTTTATGAGTGAAGATGCTGTAACCAAACCTGCTACACAGAGCGTCAGAGTACAAGTTAGCCTGCAACAGAAATGGTTGCACGTCCTGTCGTCCCCCATGAAAACTTCATTAGGACTCAAGTTTTAATGGTGCTGGTGGGTTAAACTGGGGAGCGAGGGAAGGAGTCATTGAGGACAAAGTGCACCTATTTAAAATGGAAATACTAAAACACTACACAGCTGAATACAGTGGCAGTCATTGTTAAGGCTTCATCCTTAGGAGGAGAAGGAGCTATCACCTACAAATGGGCTTTAGTGCTTTACTGGCTCAGCATCATTCACCCTTGCACCGTACATGTCTGAGCCCCACTAAAGAAACAGGAATAAAGTGCTTTCCACAGCGAAAACTTGTAATTTCTTAACCTTTTCTCTATGCAATTGAATTTTACATCCCTTTCCAGATGAGAAAACCCTGTCCTCAATTAAATTTATGTATAAAGTAGCAAAAGCCTTCCATCCAGATCTTCTTTCTGTTTATCTTAGAGGGAATCAGTGGCAGTGCCTGTGCTGGTTTATGAGAGGAGACAAAAGTGTAAGCCCATATTTTATGATGAAAATGACAGTAGGAGTGACCTTGCTCCAGCACATATTGCTTTTTCGACAGTGTCTAGAGGAGATAATCTAACAGCAGTCTGCAAAGCATCATGTTTCCTTAGATCCTGCTACAGTAATTCAATCATGAGCATATAAAATTAGATGAAAAATAAGGTAACTAGCCTTCTGGGACTGAGTGATTGCAATAAATGTTGCCTCCTGACAGTAAGCATTACATTGTCCTCTTGAAAGAGAGGTTACCTTTTATTATAGCATACTTGTTCTCTCATTTCAGTCTGTGCTAGGTAGCACTGCTGCCAAGTATAGTCTGCAGAACAGCAAAAAAATCCTTTAAAACAATTATGTGCTGTCTGTAAGGTACCAAAGCAGTGGGTAGAAAACTTCCAACTCTTGACCTCTTGCCCTTTGGGATCAAATGAGCAACACCAGACCTTTCTTGTTGTGGTTTTCTTCTTTTCTTCTTTTAAAGATACATATTTTCCTTTTCCATTGCCTTTCATCTAAGTATCACAGAGTACTTTATAAGCATTGGTTGCTTAATCAAATCTTATAAACCTTGCCATGCATTTTAGAGAGGTTAAGCTGAGCCACAGTCATGTCTGCGTCTCTAAACTCAGAGAAGTTTGCGCTGAAGTTCACAAAGCAGGTTAATAAAAGGGATAGAGTGAAACTGAGGTATGGTGGAGGTTAGTCTCTTCAGTGTCAGGACAGAAATTGTTTTCAAGCCATAAATATTTGTGCATGCATTTTTCCTGTGGAAAACTGAGAAAATACATTTTTTTTTTAAAATTATTACAGGCTTGATCAGAGTAAAATCATTTATGTTTAGCTATCTTTGAAGATACGTATGAGTCTGACATAAAGTCATACACCAGTTACTGCTATGACCAAATACTTTTGCAGGCAGTCACAGAGTACACAGCTCTGGGTGCTTTCATACAACGTAGATGCAGAAGAAAGCACCAAAAAGCAATAGGTACTGTCTGCCACTTTCTGGTCACTAAAATCAACTCCAACAGTGACTTTTTTGGGGAAGCAGAGGTGGGAACTCCAGGCAGAAGCTCTTGAGCACCAGACATTGTAAGACAAACACTTGTCCGCTCTGGTGGGCTGCTGCTGCTCTACCTGCTTGATCAACTACAAAATAAAGCTCCTTGATATATCCTCATTCAAGCAGCTTTTCCATCTATGTGTTGTATGTTTTATCTAGCGTAGGACTGCTTATGAGCAACAAAATAATACCCTGAGAAAGTGAGGCAAGGCCAAGCTCTAGCTAAGCAGCCTGAGGAGCTGTGGAAAAGGAAGTCTCTTATTAGGGGAACCAAGTGATTCTCCATCAAACCACAACAGCTCTAACCTAGTTGTATGACCAAAGCCTGAGGGGATGATTACTTTCATCCAGAAGTCTGCATTTCAGCCAGAACAGATGCTTCCACTGACCTGACCCACATCAGCTGTAACAGAAGCCAAAGGGAGTGGTCTCTGCTGTAAATGTACCCATAGCAGATATCTGACGTTAGATGGATCGACACAAAGAGTGCTAAAAAAAAAATATTGTTCCTGTAAACTGCTTGAAAGCAAAGAAGTTGAAAGACCTCTCACTTTCAGTTATGTAAATGAGGAATAATTCCACCAAATGTAACGGACTGGTATTTTTATTAAATCATTGAAAATTGAAATCCTACCAAGATCCCCATATTTTCTCATGTATATGTATTTTGCAGAGGTATCTGAATGGAGACATTGACATTAGCTCTATAGTTCAAGCTGTGCTGTATTTGTGCTACACTGACATTAACGTTTGAGAATTTAGTCCTGTATAATGAAAATTCAAAGATACATTCAGCAGATGTAAACAGATCTAACTCTAATGACCTTATAGTGGAGGTATAGTTAACAGCAACTGAGAATCTGGCCCATAGTTTCTTATGCAAAATCATTATCTTGTGTCCTTGGATCGGTGTACACACTAACAAAATTCACTAATCTCTTCAGGTATCACTCCAGGTTTTATTTGAACGAGACATAATGTAATACAAACATATCACCTCGTAACTGTTGATAGGACCCTTTAGAAATCTTAATCTTGTTATTCACAAATGCTTCTAATTATGGTAATTATCTTGGTGCAAAGAAAATGGTCACTGTCTCTAGTAGCTATTCACAGCTTTTCTTGAAATGAAAACAAGAAACAGGGCTTTTCTTGTAAAGAGACAAACTTCATAAACTTAATAGCATTTACTGCAGAATTGAATGTTTGGTGGGAAATCACCCTTCTCTGCATACATCTGCATACTTACAAATTCAGAGATTTACATGTGGTCCGTTAATTAGTCCACTGTAGTGTCAATGCTATTTCACCGTACTGTATTGCAAACTGTTTTTCAGAATACCTCTAAATGACCCCAAAATACAGTCCATCTTTCCTCCTTGGGGCAGAACATGTTTTTACAAATGTCCACGTCCAGACATTTTGCTTGGTATCATGTTAACCATTCTATTTCTCCCTTTTATCTTGATTATCCTGGTTATTTCCCATTTTGCCATCTCAAATACTTCTTCTCTAACCTTGGTTTTCACCAGAAACAGTTACCGCACCAATGAATACTTGCCAGTCAGAGAAGGGGCAGTCCACGCATCGCCAAACAGACTGCTGACGTTCAGCAGAGAGTACTTCGAGCTGCTCTACAACAGCGTGCACAACAGCTAGTTGTTTTTATGCTACACATGTGTTTGTTTGTACCTGAGCTGTTGAAAATAAGGCGTTTCTTGTTGGCTTGCTGCTTTGCCATAGTTGCTTTAGAGGACGTGCAGCCATTTGAGCAGCTTCAATCGCGGCATGGATGACCACTAAGAATAACGCTTACCATGAGGGGCTCCAATCCAGTTCTGCGTGCATGCACTGTATGTGCAATTTAGGATAACTAAAGCAGAATTAAATTACATAGGATTAAATACTATGGAATTTTGCATTTATTGTTAACAGAGCTGGAAAAAACTGACTTTTACAGCTCTTCTCCTGAAATGCCCTCTATCCTTAGCCCTTTGGATACTGTAAGGCATTTTCAACACTAGAAGTCTCTGGCAGACCTATAGATTGCTCCAAGCTAAGGGAAATTTATCATGAATGAGCAATGAAACACTAAATATTCTGTACTCATGTTGTCCATCAGGTAGCTTTCTGCAAACTGCCTTTTCTTGGCAAACTGTCTTTTCATTGTAACTTATATCTACTTTGCATCCCCCTGCTCACAGTGCTGGTATGAGTTGATGCATTTGGAACTCAGTCCCGGTCACCCACAGTTAATCCCACCTCACTGGTTTATCTCTTCACAAACTTTCTGACGGTTTATCTCCTCTAGGTTTTGATGTTACTTTCACTTGGAATGGCAAAAGGAATGGACCTCTATCTGCAAGTCAGATATGCACAGTAAAAGGTTGCACATATCTGCTTTTAGTTAAAAAAAAATACACAAAAGAAAAAATGTTAACAGTAAACCTTTAAAAGCAAAGTGACCTAGATATTTATGTCCAGTCTTTCAAAGCTGCCCACAGGTACGCAGGATATCTAAAGATATCAATGCTGGCTCTAAATCCTATCCTTAGGCACAACAACTGCAATAACAAAACCCAACGTACCTTCACATGTCAGTAGGAAGTATTCCAGATTGTGACTGAAGGATGCGCTGAAATAAGTGCAGTTTTCAATCAGATCACAAGACAGACACCGCCTGTTGAAGTTGCCATTTGTGCTTGCGCTGAAAAAAGTTAATACAAGTCCATGAAGGTCACCGAGCAAACGTTATCTGGAAGCAACATTACTTGAACCTTACTGTACTGTAGAATAAGAACATAAATATAATGTGCCCAACATTAATAAGAGACAAAGCATTTCCAATTGGTTGAGTTTAAATAGCAGTAATGGGTTTTTTTTGCCTGAATGGAGAATATATAAAATGATACTGACGTCTTTTTTTTGCAAGGTCAGGTGGTTATGAAGGAAGGTATAGTTTTTAAAAGAAAATGATGGTTGCGATTCCACAAAAGGAAGTCATAATTTGGTGAATGAAGGCATGAAATAATGGAGCAGTATTTGTACACCTACTTATATTTTAACAGACAATAAGGAGCTGGAATTGCTTTATTTAAGTTTCTTACTGGTTGCCTCATTGGTCTGATTTGCCAGCAGCTGACTCAGAGGCCAAAGCCCTTTCTGGGGGTTTAAATAGTTGCTCTTGTAACATCCAAGTAAAAAAAAGAAAGATTGTATTTAGAGGTCTGGTTTTTAAGAAGGTAATGTGGCCTGACCATATGCTCAGAAGTGTTTTGGAAGTGGCTACTGAAGGTTGAAGAATGAATTACAGATTACTAACAAATATTAATAAATAAAATTTTGCACTGCTATAGCATTTTGAAACTTCAAAATGCTTCAAGAATATTAACTAATAGATCTTTCCAGTATTACTGTGAACCAGATGAGTGCTTTTTGCTATTATTTCAAGGCAGAAAGAGATGAGGCTAAGTAACCTGTTTAGAGCCACCGAAACTGAACGGAGTAGCTCTTGGGTTCTTGTTTACGCTCAGATCATGTCTCTGCCTTAAATCCTGTTTAGAAGCTGCTAAATCAGACACAAAAAGAAAAAAAAAAAAAATCCCCCGGATCTTCATCTGATATAAGCTGTCAGAACTCCAGTGGAGCTCTGTCAATGAACACGTACCAAAGATGCTTTTGAGCTGACACACTTGGGCTGGGACAAGAGACAATCAAACCACCCAGCGCAGGAAATCAAATACCTGAAGCAAGGCCCAGATCCCCGGGCAATCAGAGCGAGGTCAAGGACATTGACATTTTGGGCATCTCTTTCCCTGTCGCCTATGTGGGCAGGTGAGGTTAATGAGGCACCAGGGTGAGGGGCATGCCAAGATGAGCGAGGGGTGGGAAGCTCTTTGACTCATGCCAGCAGCTTTTGAGCAGCTGTGCCTGGACTCAGCTTCTAAAATCAGATTTTCTTCCCATTTAAATACAAATTAATGGTCAAAACAATTTTGATCTTTTTTCTTCAGGAAAATAAATACTGAGCCGAGTTACTCTCAAAAACCTGTGGAGTGCAGTGAACAGGCATAGAGATCTCAAAAGGAAAAAAATGATTAAATTACAGGTAATTTAGTTTGCTCTAGTTTCCTTCCCACTGAGGAAAAAACCCATATGACATCATGTTAGAGAAGGAAAACGTACTGACTGTCCCTTACCAACTGATGCTATCACCAGCTCTGCCCTGCGCTGCAGATGCTGAGAGGACAGCAGGAGGATTTAGAAGAGAAATAGGACAAATGGAATAATGATTCCAAAATTATTATTTCAAAGTTTGGGTTTCCTCCCCTTTGTAATCTGCTCCCACAATACTTCGCAATAGCTAGACGACCAACAGCGTACTAAACCCCAGCCTTTTACTCATCATACAGTTACGGAGGATACTGAAGTCATTTGGAATTGCAGAAAAACATTTGCAAAGATAATGTTAATTCTGTTCAATTTTCTGAAGAGGTGCTATCAAATTTCCATGAAAACTGCTATCTGGAAGTATAAAAATAGTTTATACCATTTGTTTATGTAATTCTGAATTCTTTCAAGTGTTAAGCACTTCTTTTGGAAAGTTTTGTGACAGTTTATCAATCTTAAGACCAATTTAAAATTTGCAATAAAATGAGAAAATTGCTAAACTGAAAACATTTCCAAATGTCAAGCATTTTGTTCACTATTGTTGTGCTGTTCTGTCTGTTGCAGTGACACACTGCAAGATCTTGCAATGCCATTAAAGACAAACACGTAAGAAACTGTTTCTATCGCAATCTCTATGTAATGATTTGTGTAAGACTGAAAAGAATGGGAAATTCTGTTTGTGAAGTTAGGAAAGCACATACCTGTATAAATGTCGCCTTCTTGGCAAATCTTCTGTGCTGTGGAAATAACTGCGGAAAAAAATTTCAGAAGATAAGTGTAACATTAGAAAGGTGTTTACAAGCATCTCATACAAACCCATCTTTATTCATATAGCCATTTGACTGACCTTATAATGGCAAGGAAAGTTTAAACTGAATTAGAAGAACATACAGAGGGACACATCACAGGCTCAAGCAAGTACGTACACTGCAGTTAAAACAAGTGTGGCAATGTTTGGGTCCTGCACTGGTCATCTCAGTGGATCAAAAAGGATCAAGTGATTAAGCAAAAGACTTTCACATCTTCACCTCAAGCTTTATGGTGCAGAATTACCTTTAAACACCTTTCGTTTTTCTCTAGAACCAGTTTTTACTTCTCTGACCGCTTCTTATTCTTTGCTCAGATAGATAGCTAACCAAGGTCTGATGCGAAACCCACTGAAACGTCCTCTTTCAGGGAAGACAGAATATGAGATTGAAAAATGCTTCATTGCCCTTGTTTTGTGCTGAGACTGTGGTGAGCTCCTTTTCTGGCTGAACAGTGAAAGCCGCTGTACGGTGACAGCTTCTGGAGGTAACGCGGAGGTGCTGCTGGGGCTGGCCACCTTCAGTCCAACCTGCAGGGTCCAGCCTGATCCCCCAGATGCATTTCATGTGAATAATGACAGACCACGGGAGTGAACGCTGCGTCCGCGGGGTGAATAACGTGTCAGGCAGGTTATCCAGCCCAGCTGATCTGCGTCCACTGAGCTGCACTTGCCGAGAGGTACATTTTGATTGCAGAAATTGTACGCCGCATTTTTCTGCTTGACTGGACACGTAAAATGCAAATAAGACTTTGGTGCTAGTTTGCTAATTAGCTCTGCAACGTGGTAAAGACCTTTATATCGTTCTAGGTCCCTTCCAACCCAAACCATTCTATGATTCGATGATTCTATTGTTCTGAAGTTATTGACAATTGAGGGCATTCAATACTTTGAAGGAGCATCGTGCTCTTAATGATCATTCAAAGTTTATGCTATCCCAGAGTCTTTTTACTCAGCTGTTCAGTGACCTTAAGAAAATGAGAGGTGAGAGCCTTGTCTCCAGCTGAAATTTTACCAGGAGAGGAATCTATGTGATATTTGATTCCAGTAAAACTTCCAAATATTTTATTACGTGATTTCTTGAAATGTATTTTAAAAAGTAAACATTTACAGAAGTTATTTAAAAGCATAAAGGACAAGTGTGAAGAAGGGTGAGGTGGGTTTTTTTGGTTTGGTTTGGTTTGGTTTGATTCTAACTAAATACTTTTTTGCAGGTCAATAAAGGATTCTTTCTAAAACTATCATCCAGTTGGTAAATGAAAATAGACATCAGGGGTTAATATCAGAAGTTGCAGCTGGAGAAATCACTCCTCTACACAAATGCATTTAATAATCACAGAAAGAAAGGTTTGAACTATACAGAGAAAACCAAAATAAGACAAGATATTTGGAATGGTGTCAGAGGTTAAGCCAAAATGGAGATAGCTTCTCCTGCTGCCTCATCCCCATCCTCTTATGCTCATACGTTTCAGACGCATCCACAGCACGATTGTAACTAACCCTATAGTCCAGGGCTAAACAAGGGAAGACTGATTTGTCGGACCAAAGTTTACTTACATTACATGCCTCTTTTCGTCGTATGCCAATATCTTTGTCACGTCCCAATCGCCAGACGTAATAGACTGTAAGTGATCGCTGCTAGTATTGGGCTGCCAGAAAGAAAAGAGAATTAGATTTCTTTATTCTTAAACGATATCTGAGCAAAGCTTCTCTGCTGAAAAAGGGAGCTCTTTTGACTCCATCACCTATTAAAAATAAACCACTCATCTGCACTTTCTACCCCTCCCCCTACTATTTCTGTGAATCTGCAGGCATAGAAATAATACAGAGTCAGAATCATTTTAACCATAACTCCACTGAAGATAATGGGATGAATTCAGCACAGAACAGCTTCAAACCCCTTCCTCTAATCCAGCGTGCCCACAAGCTTCTGATTAATCCTTTATGGCAGTACAGGGATTTACTTATTTATGTACAACTAAGGCGGCATTAAAAAACCAAAACAAAGCAATGATATTGTTTGGAAAGAGACAGTTGGTTGACCTTTTTCTTTCAAGTATCTCATTTGGAAATTCATGTTATCTTATGTCTAATAAACCATCACTGAAGGTTTTCTTTTATGCACAAGAGCCACATTCCACATTTGCAGCTTCCAGTCTCACTGCTATAAGCACAGATACTACTTTTTATTGCTTTCTACTGCAGGTGAGACCCAAAGCAGCGGCAGCAAGTGAATCACCTGTGATGATGACATGGCGATGTGGTAGAACTTCCCACGTCCTCCCTGGGGAATGGCTCGGACAAAGAAAAACTTCCGACCATCCTTGGAAAAAATTGGTTCTTCATTCTGTAAGCGGCAAATTTATGGGTTGTATTACTATTAATTTATTGTATTTAAAATTGCTCAGCACTGCAACACCCTGTGAAATTAATTCACATTGAAATAGAGAGTGCTCTTTAACAGCAACCTGAGGTAAACAAAAAAAAATCCGCTGAAAGCTGGAGAAAATTTTGAAAATTATTGCTTCTGTGCTCTCTGGAAAGCAGACACCTTTCAGCTGGGGGAAGACAGGGCACAGGCAGTAAGGAGAGTCCCTTGGCTGTAAAATAAATTCCCATTTGCAAAGCAAAAAGTGCACACATACAGCTGACTGCTCGGGGCAGTTGGAATAAAGCCGTTGTTAGAAATGGTTTGAACCTTGTTGGCACAAGTATGACAAACCCTGTTTACTCTGCTGGAAGATCTGATTTATTCCTGTCCTCAAGGAAACACAACTAACAACATCTAACTGCTGTTTTTTCCTACTCTCTTACAAATGCTTCTTTCACTGAATTATTTATGAAGGGGAGGATATCTTGCAAAACTGTCTTTGACACAGAGCTCCCAGGTGAATGGGATGATTGACTGTTATTGGGTGACTAGAACTTGCAACCAGAGGTGGAAGGGACTCAGCAGAAGGAAGTCAAGCACCACATATGGCAAGCAAGCATTTCCTGGAAGAGCCTTTGTCTTCTTTTTGTACAGGAACCCCAAGCCACATGGGAAGTCTCCACTGTGGAGATGGTTGAACAGCAGATTACAAGGGAAAGCAGAAGGATGGTCCATATGGCGTGACACAATAGCACTGTACCAAGGGAACTGGCTAGTTGAAGGTCCTTTACTCTGCATCTTGAATAGTTGGGACTAAAACAAGAGCTGGACCTCTGCTGACCCTTTCCTGTGATATTTTTCTTTTCTGGGAACTGGCTGAGCCCTGCCTGCCCCAGCCCTTGGCTCCATGGAACTTCATGGCTCCTTCTTCTTCAAGGGCAGTAAACAGAAGCTGTTGCTCAGCCTCTTCTGGGTCATACTTTGGTTCAGTGTTCATCAAACACCCCATCTTTCCGCCTCGCACATGTCAAGAAACCACACGGAACCAAGAAGAACTTGACTACACAGGGATACTTATGGCTAATGCAAACACCTACAGCAAAGAAATAAACATTTTTATTTCTCATAAGCTAACACATTATTCTTACTGTGTGTTCCTTTGTTCCCAGTTCTTTACTGATTAATTCTTTTCCACTATTTATCAGATTTATCAACATTGTATTAGGTGTCCAAACTGTTTGTTTTTCCTTTTATTTTCCCCTGCTTCGATTTTCAGTATATTTTAAAATATGCTTATTTACAGTTTGTTGCAGTTCTATGAAATAATGGTTTCATTTGTTTCTGACATTTTTCTGGAACTTGAAACATGAAGCCCTCTATTATTTCCAAATGTCTTTCATGACAGGAGAAACCTCACTGAAAAACAACTGTCATAACTTGGGCAAACCTTCTGCTCGACAGGCTTTCCTTTACCGAGGTGAAGAGCAATGAGTTCACCCTACATCTCTATATCTGCGCCTCCTGCATTATATATTCCTGCAATACGTCTCTGCCGGCGAGAGCAGGCATCGTGCAGATTAGTTTAAGGTTCATTCAGAGTTCCAGGAGAAGGAGGTACACGGCACGGGTGACAGATGCGAGACGTCAGCACTCGGCTGATGTTATGAGACAGCCTGTTTGCATGCTGCTGTTGCCTGAAAGACAACACATTAATACAACAAGAACTTTATGATCTTGACAGAGATGGTGACTTATCCCGGATGGCAAATGGGGGAGGACATCAGGCTGAAAGGCTTTTGGAACAGGATTTTATACTGTCGGGAGATACACTGGGTGTGTAATTAAAATATTGTGCACGTGATACAAACAGTTTGAGCCTTTGGCTGACTGTTTTTTATTGAATGCCCAAAACACTAGAACAGAAGAGCATGCCTTGAAAATAATAGGAGATCAGTTTAATGAGGTAAAATAAAGTACTTTTCCTATGAAGCAGGTAGGGAATTTCTGGAAGCTTTTGCCCCAGGACGCTTATGGAAGCAGCTGGTATCAGAAGGTGCAAAAAGGGATTGAGTGAACTCATGACTCATTAACAGATCCTAAAAGGAATAGAGAGGGATATAGACTCAAATGTCTTTAATCTTTTTATTGTAGATGGTGATGAAATAGCAGAGGACTGGACTGCAGAAAGCAGCCAGCTCACACACTGTCCTTAAATACCATCAGCTGCTGTGACCGTTAAAGACAGAATGATGGAGCAGAGGAAGCAGCAGTGGGGCTTGGTGGGGCACTTCTTAAGTCCTTATGGCTCTTCTTGTCTTTTTGCTCAGCTAGATCTCTGTATTTAGACAAATGAATTCTACCCAAACAGTCAAGGCCAGTTTCCAGAAATCCTCTGCTTTGTGCAGATGAAGGACAAAGCTGTCCTCATGTCAGCTAGACCTAGCAATAACTTAGTGCTCTCAAACTCAGGTATAAGGAGGAAAAAAAAAAAAAAAAAAAAAAGAAAAAGGTAACTCTTGTATGATTCCACAGCAGCTTAAACTGAAGCTTAAATCTGAGTCAGTAAGTGTGGATCCCTGATCCCATTTGCCTTTCTGGGACCTGTGTGAAGAGACAGTGGCCTGGCTCAGGCAGCAGATCTACCCAGAGGTGCTCACCTGCAATGGGCAATTGTCCCCAGGGTGGAGGGGGGGAGGAAATAAGTGGTTGGAGCTGAGGACTACTCAGTCATCCTCAGAATTGAAGGAATAATCACTAAAAGGAAGACCCTGTGGTTGGAGGAGGAATTGGTGGGACTAACCAACCCGAATCACTATCAGTAAAAGAAAGCAGTAACAACTCCATTTCCAGCAACCTGTTTATTGCTACATCAAAATGATGCCACCAAAGACTTCAGCTTTTCTGCAAGAGATAGGGTGACGTGAAGCTGCTAGAGGGAACCGTGACTCCAGAAGGGATCAGTGCTGGAGTTCAGAGTTGCACAACACGAGTCAGTGTATCTGCAAATGGTCAGGAGGAGAAGAAACTAAGGAGTGCCTCAGAGGCTTATCCCAAGTTTGGCAGAACCAGGATGCATGAGTGGACAATGCTAAGGGCAGTCTGAGCTTCTGTAGGTCTCAGAGAAGGGCATAAAGTCCCGGAACAAGAAATAACAATTTAAAAAAGGTGGAGTGTATTACAGAGGTATTGGAGAGGGATCACTGAGCATCACTGGACCTGCAGCCACTCGCTCTGATCCACCTTTGCCCAGATCCCAGAATTAACCATTTTGCTCTGTAGATGTGTTTTCTTTCAGGGAAACATCCTAATACTTTAAGTGTCACAAGGCAATAGGTCTGATAAACAGATAGGTGTGACAAAAATCCTTCTAACTCTTCTCATTTTGGTGAACAGTTCATTGAAATCCAATGAAGTGTTATAAATGCTTGTCGGCATTACTGTGGCAATGAAGTCACCTTCTCCTCTGGGCACAGGGGGAAGATCTCTTTCCATCCCCTGCTACACTCAGCCCCTGGGGAAATGCTGAGCTTCATCCTCCATCCCTGTCCCCCGCTCATCTGTTGTTGGGTGCACTGCACCAGTGGCCATCTCTGAAGCTGGGGCACCTGCCATCAAAATACAGGGCCATCAAGTGGCGAGGAGAGGAGCCCATGCCTCTGGGTATCAATCGCCTCCACGGGATGAAATCACGACTCTTCATTTAAGCACCAAAGACGTTGTAACCAGAAGCTGCTTTGTTAGCTCTGGCAGATGAATTTGAGTATTTGAATTATGGGGCTTTTGGTCCTATTTCTACTTCATCCTTTGTCTTTAGGGCAACTTTAGGTCAGTTATGGGGTTATTACATGACAAAAAGACTTCACAGGGTGAAACAGTCAATCCTCTTTGTAAGGTTCTCTGAGCTCTGTTTTTATTTAAAAGAATCTCATTCCATTGCCTATTAACTACGTGTAAGAGTGATTAGTGGGTTACCATGCTGTCAGTTTTAAGACAAGGGAGTTGTAAAAGAAAAATGGTGCGAGGTTTTCAACATTTCAACCTTTTGACAGAGTAAAAGTCTTTATTTTCAGACTGAGGTGATCTGAAACACTAGGGAAATAGGAGGACTGGAAAGAAAAACTCAACCCAAAGGAACTGTTATCAGGGGAGGCCAGCCAGCCCACACAAGCAGTTTTGGAGGTTATATGTCTCTAAACAATTTTGTGGTAATCTCCTGATCCTGCCAATGTCAATGTCAAAGCCTTTGGTGGAGTTGGAATTGCACCCTGGTTTATAATTAAATTTGTTCAGGCCACATTCACAATTAAATAAATAAGCCAATTAAAATGCCAGTAAAGTTTATCTTCAGCAGGTGCTCACAAATTGTCTTATTTCTCCCTTGCTGACTCATTGCCTGTATATGACCATCACCGGCACTATCGAAAAATGGCTTCTTCACAAAAATGGAAACAAAATTGTTTATAGCTATAATCACTGTTCCAGAGATTCTGCATATTTAAGCAAAAGTACGAGTAAAGTTCAGTCTGCCTTTTATGCTCAGAAGTGCACAAGCAGGTATATAAATAAAAGCAGTAAAAATTTCCAAAATCCCTAGGCAGCTTCGCTAAACTTGTGCCTGTTCTTATTTGTGCAAAAGGTTTGAAAACTCTGGTCATATCATCTGACAAGGAGTGACAGATATTTTCTAGCAGAACCTATGTAAATATTGTATATTTCCCATATTATTTGGAGTAGTTTATTAATTAATAAATTTTGCCTGTTTTGTAGAGAGCCTCTCCAAAGTTTTTAGACATGAATACAATTCATTCATGAACTTAAGCCCAGGAGGGAACACAAGATCATTTACCATGACCTTTCATACACAGACTATTAAATCTCACTGAGTTACCAAACTACTACAACATGAACAAAATTCAAATTCATGGGTTATATGCCCTATCTCAGAACCCCCAGTATTTCAAACAGCTGAACAAAGTCAACCCTGTAATCCTTGGAGACTCCCTCATGTCCCTGTTGAGTATCTTCTGATACTGAAGTTTTTCTCTCCTCCTCTCCTGCTCCCAGCTTACTGTGAAGTTTGCCTCTATTCCAGGAAGACCAGATGTACTTAAACTTCCAAGAAAAAGGTAAAGCTCTTTTATGCTTTTCAAAACAGGTGTATGGAGTACTTTGATGGAGTATTTTAAAGAATAAGGCAAGCAGTTAGATTCCCCAGTCCTATTGATTTAAAATTGGGGTACTTCTTGAAAGGAGGTCTGGTCAACGGAGCATACAGAACAAGTTCGCAAACCAGGCAGTGGGTGTCTTCTTCAGAGTGGGCTGAATCATGCTCAAGGTCCATTGACCGTGTGACCACACTGCTCACCATACTGGCTGTCTACAGAGGGGAACTGGGCACTTGGCTCATATGCACATACCTATATTAAAATGTCTCAACCAAGGAGTCTTCATCCTGAGCTGAGTCACACTCCTGAGCTTCTTCAGTAGCCACCTAATGCGCAATTCATCTCCTCCTTAAAGAGGTTAGGGGACTCACAGTAGCATTTAACGTTTTCATATCATTCTCATAGTCAGACACATGTACCATGAAAATAACTTTCCAGTTATCTAGATTAATGTGTCATAGAGTAAAAAAAAGGTAAATATAGAAAATACAATTATCCTAGTAATCACATATTCAGTCAAACCAAGAATTTTAAGTAATTTTGTTGTCAGAAATACAGGTGAAAGAGCTCTATAATCCTTCAGACTCTTACAAAAGCTTTTGAAGAGTACTATCAAATGTCTCCAAAGTCCACAGCAAATGTTATCATCTTAGTTGAGTACTGAGATGTGTGACTCATTTGGCTGTAATGAACATGCTTCTCTAACCTCAGACTAAGTATATGATGTTTGGAGATGTAGTAAACCAAACTATATTTCCCTGGAGCAGGCCTGTTACAGACTGACAGGTCATTTACTACTGTTATTAAAAAAATAAAAAGGAAAAAGGAAAAGGAAAAAGAAAAAAAAGAATAGAAAAATCCCATAAATCAAAACTTCTTGCAGGTTTAAATTTTCTATCCTATTTTCTATATCTGGGTTTTTTCAACATTTATTTTCATCTTTGTTTTATTTCATTTGGAGGATGAGAACATGTAGCCAAACAAAGTAATAGTATTCTACACAAGTTACAGTGTCAGAAGAATTATGTGACACACACTGTTTGTTGTCTGTTAAAAAAGGGTATTAAACTCCACCAGGCAGTTTCTCCTCTTCTATGCTCCACATAAGCCCTTCTTCTTTTAACTGCCCCATTGACAATTTAATCTCATTTTTCACCTCTCTCACATCTGCAAAGAGCTGCAGACTAACACAAAAAAAATTGTCAAATTTAGCTTAAGTGACCTAACAGTCCTATCTGCATGATTTTGGCTCTTAATGGACATAGGCCCTCTTAATAAAATTAACCTTAATCTTCTGTTTTCAGCAGCGGACTTCTTTCCTGTCTAGAAGACCAGAAAACAACCACTGTACTGCTTAAAACCATCAGTGTCAAAGCAGGGTACGAAGGACTACCTCTGAGGTTGATGAGTCTTACACAGACACTGTCTGTGGGTGAATTTCATCCAGCATCAGCTTTTCATCTCTTTTAAATCCAAGTAAATTGCAGGCTAAGAACTATGGGACCTACAGAGAAGATGGCATCTTGAATAAGAACTTGTTTATTACTGTCTTTTCTACAACATAAATCATGCCATCTTCAAAGTATCTTTCTGGGGTCTGGAAATCAGTTTTTCTCTTTGGGGGGAAAAAAAGGAAACAAAAAACCTACCAAAAACTTGACCACAAAGAGAAGATCACTATTACCTGTCTGTGCAGCCAGCCTTCACTTTCATCTTCATGTTTCTAAAACAGAAGAAGATCATTAATACCATCTTTTGCATGTATTACATTTTGCTTACCAGGGCAGGAAGCAGTTGGATTGAATCTGAAAAGTTGTTCAGAAATACAAAGAAACTGTTTAAATATGCGCTTCAGGAGCGTAACGCAGCGGCTGCTCTCCTTGTCTTTCCTCTCTGATGAATAAGCAAGCACTCATTCAGGAAAGCATTTTACTCATACAGACAAAACACATAAATCCACAAGATACATTATTCCCCAAAGAAATAAAGCTTGTTAAGAAATAAATAAAGGTTTAAATGAAAGTTGTTAAGAAAAGACTCTGCACTGTGCTCTACGCACAGTATTGCATCATTTTTTCCAGGGATGGATATATCAGAAGAATTTTCTGCTGTGGAAACACCTATGCCAGTTTAAAAGATGGTATCTGCTAATACTTAACAGGTTATATCAATACACCATTTACATTAGTATGTCTACAGAAGGGATTAATTAACTACAATTAAAATGCATGTAGATAAGCATGAGCCATTTTTAATGCCATTAAATATATATAATGCCATTAAACTAAAATATTGCAAAGATATTCAAGCTACAGACTGTTGATGTGTGTGCTTGTGCATGTATGCAGTTGTTTGAAGACAAGTAATCACTCTCTTACACACACACAGACACACACACACAGAGTGTTCCTGGCTTTCTAGAAGGTAAAAAAAAAGAAAAAAAGTAAATATCGCAAGCATTGTTTATATTCTGTGTCTGCCTACATAACTGTGTGCCAGCTGACTTGTCGCCAGGTAAAATAACTGAAATACGTTCTCCTTGCTTGTGTTATGAAAACCGATGGCAAGCGACCATTTGGCTCATGTCTCCTACCTTTGTGCAGACTCCCGTGGTGGCATCGCACAGCGTCAGGATAGACACGTTCTGGGCCCTGTTCAGCCAGTTTACTGCCACCTTGGTGCTGGTTGCCCATTTCACCATGGTTATGTAGTAGTCCCTGCAAACACGGACGTACAGAAGGCAAATCACGATACTGACATCCTAATGAATTGCCACATGGCAGAGCAGTCGGAGGCTGCTGCAGGCAAAGGGTCCAGGAGAGATCTCTGGTTATTAAGAACGCTGCTTCTTCATGTCTCTAGGCTGCCTTATGTATGGATCTCAACCCCTAAAAATGACATTTTTAAGGCTGTGCAGGTGTTTTATCTGCCACTTCTGAAAGTCATTTTCAAAGAAGAGATGAATGCGGAGATAAAGAATCTTTCAAGCTATTCTGTCTTCCAAGACGGACTGAAATGCCTGGAGCTACAAATTTATGCACAGGTGGAAAAGAAATTGCAAACAATTTCCATTCTGAGCGCACTAACCAGCTGAGTCAGACCCATCACTGCCAATGGTTGGATTCTTTATGCTTATGAAGAGTTAATGGCCTCTAAATATGCCTACTACACACCAAAATATCCACAAGTGTTGCAGTAAAAGGAAAATAGCAAGAAGGATATAGTTTAGAGAGACACAGGGTTTCTGAAATTCAGATGCAGCTGGTTGCCATAAAGATGTCAGCAGAGATGTAGACAGTTTGCATTGGCAAAACTGCCACCCCACATTCCCTGTACCATCCTCCATTGCTGGACATATTCGGGTTGTGATAATACTTGGAGTAAATCACCAGTGGGGGCTGCACAGTCCTGTAATCAGTATCTTTAGGAAAAGTTTGGGGCAATAGTGAGCAATGCAACCACTTAGGCTGGGCTGGGCTGGAAAATACAGGTTCACAAATAAATACACGGACGGTCGCCTTCTCAGAGCCAGTCTGCAGGGGTACTCACAGACGTCCATCTCTGCAGCAATTCAGGGCTTCACTGGTTTATCTGTAGGGTAAAACTCTGGCTGAGCTGACAAAAAGCCACCGATGTTATAATATACTGCTGGGCTATGCGGGCCAAAGACATCCTTAAATTATAATATGACTTTTCACAGCATACAGTCTATAAAAAAATTATTAGTTCATTTGTTTGCTATAAAATATGTATAAGGAATTGTTGCTCTCATTGGAGTTAATGTGCTGTGTCACTGGAGAGTACTTTGTGTTCTGGCAAGTGCTACTGCATACACTGAAGAGAAAGGGCAAAAGCAACAAAGGCCCATTTGTCTAGCAAAATAACAAGGTGGGAATTGATTTTGTAGTTTTCGGTAATATTTAGTGCCTGAATTTGGCTGGGGAAAAATAACAAAAGACCTCAATGATCGCATCCAGTGCACTGGAAGGAAGGATACTTCCAGGTGAGACAACAGCAGGCTGAAAATTCAGTGCCTGAAATAAAATTGTAATTCTACTCTTTATCAGCAACAGCATAGGCCCTAAGAGGAAAAAAACAATGAAGCAAAATTAAACTGTATAACCATCTTTTCTTTCTCTCCAAAATTAACTGAGCAGATTCAGTCTCCCTAGAAAAGGGAATTTAGTACATATTGTGGCTTGGAGCATTTTTTCCATAAATCCAATTTAAAGTTTGAAGGACGTATATCCAATTTTTACATCCCTCTCACTGTTTGAACACGGGAGCCAGAGTTCTTTCTCAGGAACTTTTAATTATTTTAGGTCAAATATTATCTTTTCTACCACCCCAAAGATGGGCATGAAGTCTCAATTTCTCTCTGAAACGTCTCCCAGCCATCAAGCCCATGGATGCTCCAGCCAGCAGACAACTACAGATGCTTGTATAGTTATTATTCTAGTCTCAGAGTAGCATGGAGTCTTTAATTTACTTCTCATCTCTTGTGTAGGACAACCAAGTTTCATGTTCCCCATTTTGCAGAGGAAAAGACAATAAGGTGGGATTCATCTCAGTTAATTTTAAACATCTGCAGCTCCAGCAGCTGCACTGGTTGAGCAGCCAGTGGAGAGAAACGGGGCACCAGTGCGTTTCCCGAGCCCTCTTTGCCTGACCTGTCCCAGGTGTTATAGAGTGCTGATTTGAGAACCTATTTCTTCCCATAGGGCGAAATCTAGACCAGCAGGTACCCGACCACTTTGTAGACAGTCACATCAGAGCAGTTTACACCCTCCCAAAAGAAAGGAATAACTTGTCGGAGCCCCTTCAGAAAGGGTGTAGTTATGCTGAGCTTTGCAATGTATTTACCCATCCCAGTAAAGATGTTGGTGGTTGGGTTTGCAATCATCTGAGCCTGGTTATTGTGCAGTGCCATTATTCATACCCTAACTTGGCTGCTTTCTGGAGGTGTGAATCTAAAATATGAGGTATGAATCTACAATATGAATACTTAAAGTGTGACAGCAGTAATAAAGCCATAAACACCACAAAGAACAGACAGTGATATATTATGTGGCCAAGTGACAGGCAGCAGCCCAGGCCACGGTCCCTGGGGCACAGCTGGCTCCTGCCTCTCATCCAGACTCGAGCTGTCTGAGTTTCTCCATTATTTATTTGTCCATGTCCTATGCAAGGACTGGTGGTGATTTCTACACTCACACCTTTGTTTAATTTGCCACTTGGGATGCAAATATGACATGCGAAATAAGTTCGATCATGGTCCAATTCTGATGACCTGCTGATGTAACTCTTGGGGTCCAATGGTTTTCACCAAAATAAAAAATGCCTGTCAGGTGTTAAATGCTATAATACTTTTTTTCCCCTTGCAATTTCCACTCCTTCCCTTCACTTTCTTTTTCTTATAGAAAAACATGGCATTGGAGAAAATTTGGCAAAAATACTCAGAACGAAAGATTTTTTAAAAGGAAAAATTATCAAAATTGTACATTTTTCCTCCAAATATATTTTCCTATCATCAGCTTTGTGCTTTTTTTTTTTTTTTTAAACTGGAAAATATCCCAATTCTGTGGAAAATTTCTGACTTTTAATTGTGAAAGAAAAAAGACCCTGGCATATCTCCACTTTATTCTCAGCTTTATTAATGGTACTAAACCACTTTGCTCTAGATAAAAAGAACACCAAGAAGTACCGCTCTGTCCATATATCATCTGCGCGAACAGATTGAGCACATTGAAATGCTTCAGATAGGACCGCTCTGCTTGAAGATCCTTATCACCAGCTTCCCCTGCTTCTTTGAAACTCCCTTCTGTAACTAACTGTATGGTACATCCCTCTTGTCTATTTTAATGAAATGTTATCACACTAATCCTCTCATTTCAGAAAACATATGCATAATGAAAATACACCCCTATTGCTCTAGCAGCACTACTTATATCATGCCCTAGGGATGGAAATTGCCCTGGTTTTGATGAAATATACAGAGACTAATTAATTATGATATATTTTGCATCATTTTACAATATTGATTGCAACCAAATAAATTACAGCCACCCATAACCACATAGGACAAATTTATTAACAACACTTGGATCTTGCAGGCTGAAGTTATTACCATAATTAAAATGTTTCTGAGCCTCTCTGTTTACAGAGGATGTTAGCAAAAGAAAAATGATATTGTCCAGGAGCCGCAGTTCTGATACTGTGATGAGGATACTCTGACGGGGACACTGCGATCCTGAATTCTACCTGCTGTATACAGATCTGAAGTTGGGTTTTTTTTGAAAGGCAAGTGCAGTTATGTCCACTTGGCTTGGTCACAGGTCATACATCTTTTGTTGCATAAATAGATTTGGAGTATTTTAGAGTTATTCAGTGAAAACATGCTCTGAAGCTGACATTAGCTTTCCTAGCAAAGAAAGGCAACTGCCATCTTAAATAATCCCACTGGTTTAGTATCCTGTCATCAGATGACTACTCAGCCTACCCACAGGCCTTATGTACTTACCATGCATAATGAAGACCACCCCTGTCCCTTCCCCTGCCCTTCAAGCTGCCCTGTTTCATTAGCTTTGTGCCGTACCTCTATCTTTATTGGCACTGGAATTACAGATCGAGCAATATAATTTAGCAGTCAGTAAACAAAGGTGAGCATGCATGTTGGTTGGATGCTCCTATGAGAACAAGTGATGTGCCTGGGAAGGATAACCATGCAGCATTGCAGTTGGAGGGGTCACTATAGATACTTCGGATGTAGAAGCAGAGTCTGATTTCTCTCAGCCTGCTGTTTAACCTGGAGAAAAGGAGGCTGAAGGGAGACCTTATCGCTCTCTACAGCTACCTTAAAGGAGGTCGTAGGGATGTGGGTGTTGGTCTCTTCTCCCAAGTAACTAGCAATAAGACAAGAGGAAATGGCCTCAAGTTGTGCCAGGGGAGGTTTAGATTGGATATCAGGAAAAATTTCTTCACCGAAAGAGTGGTCAGGCATTGGAACAGGCTGCCCAGAAAGGTGGTGGAGTCACCATCCCTGGAGGTGTTCAAAAAATGTGTAGACATGGCACTTTGGGGCACTTCGGGGCATGGTTTAGTAGGCATGGTGGTGTTGGGTTGGCAGTTGGACTTGATGATCCTAGAGGTCTTTTCCAACCTTAATGATTCTATGATTCTATGTTTCTAAGATTCTTTGATTCTATGAAAGCTATTTCAAGTTTAAATCAAAGTTATTGAAATCCAGATTTGGATTCTAATCTCTGAGTTTTGCAGGGAGGTGTGCCATGCATTATCCTGAACAACGTGATCTTCCTTTCAGTTGCGCACCGACCCATAAACGTAGCTCAAGCTTTGACCACGTGCTGAAGTCCAAACCAAACTTTAAAACTCTTGCTGAACACAGACTTAAGCGCTTGCTTAATTAGAAATGGGTGTCTAAGTAGTTGGCTGAATTGCAGGCCAACTTCTAAAATACACTTGCCCTAAAAACAGAAAAGAGCTTTCCTTTTTATTTTTAATGAAGATTGGGCAATGTATTTGCAGAATGTCCACCTGGTTTCATTCCTGTGTTCATGTCATGAAGCAGTGAGCTCGTGTTTGCTGCATTATAGGGCTGCCCTGTTTCTGCTTCGTGGTCTTTCATACAGGCTGCAGACAATATCCCCTTTACAATGCCCGTGATTACATGTGAAGTGAACGTGTTATGGATTTTGGGACATCATGCTGAGTTCTCTAAGAACAGCCTTAAGCTGAAGTTAGTCTGGGTCACAGTGATTTCAAGTAAAAAACGAATAATGTTCTATACAAATACACAAGAAGAAACATAATTTTAAAAATTTTAAACAGATTTACACAAAATTAAACTTCTCGATAGTGGAAGAGAAAAGCAGTGTAAACTGATCTTGAAAAAAAGTCAGGGACTGATTTAAATCCCTGGCAGAAAAAGGGTCCAGCATCCCAGGGCAAGAAAGCACTTACCTCATTCTCTGATCATCGGGGGGAGTCATTTCCAGGTCATGGGTAGGTCCGTTCAGGCCAATCACATGCAAAGAAATAGTTGGATTTTCCATTCCAGCCTGGATTTTAAAATAAGAATAAATTACCCTATCTTATAAAACACAGAATGGTTTTGATTTGTTATGGCCCTATGAACTATAAAAACGTTTTCCCATTTTATGGGGTTACGGACCGGACTGCTGCAGCTGTTCACACGAAAACTGTAACTGTAGTGATGTGGCACCGAGGTGTGGAGAGGTTGGTGGGCACGACCAAGCAGTAATTTTACTTAAGACACCTCTCGCCTTGGTAAAAAATGCTACTTCTTGTGGTGACTAGAAATACTGGTATTTTATGTATCTTTTGATAAAAGGTTGTCTAACAGAATGATAGTAGATACAGTAAAATACTGATTCATTTTGTATTGTAGGAAAGGGCATCCCCTGCTGAATCACTGCTACCTTCCACAAAACCTGCGTATATGTGGATCTCTCTCCTGTTAAATTATGGTTCAATCTGGACTAACATATGAGGTCTTAGGTAATCAGTGCGTAAAGCGAGATACCCAGAAGAAATGACTGCAGCACAGTACGCTTCTGTACCATCTTACAGAAGAAAATTAGAGCAATAACGGCAGCAGTGTATGGCTGCCGGCAGAGAGCTGCGCTGGTGCTGGGTACCTGCTGCAGGACTGCTGCACAGGTGTCTGCGATCAAAGAGACATTGGCTCTTAAGTCTTTTCTGTCTTTCACTGTGTTCTTTGTAATGCTCAGGCACATCATGTGTCTGAAACCAGGCTATCTCCTCTGACATCAGGCCACCCTGGATATTCTAAGGAAGCCCAAATACCACATTTTCCTTCTATATAAAAGGAAATGTATCTAAATGTAGTAATGCTGGCTTCCAAACTCTCAGGCACCTATCTAGCATGGAAGCGTAACTGCTTTTGTGTGGGTACAAAGCAAGAAATTTTAAATTTTACTTGCATTATATTCAGAAAGACTAATACTCGAATCTGAGAACTGCAGTTTTACAAATGCAACTAAAGAGTAATGAAGACCACATTCATCAGGGAACAGCTATCTTCCCTCAGATCTGTTTATTCTCATTGCTTATGAATGTGCACTAATATGCAGTCTCCTGTCTGAACCTACTGGAAAAAATAAAAAATTGATAGAACAAGACTTTGTTTTATTTTACCTTACCTTTGGATAATGATATGTTTTAACAGTAGGGTAAAGGCTGCCAGTGTATACCGGGATCTCCATGGTGGGGACTCTGGAGGCATTAATTGTTGCATATGCTAACCTGGTGCCATCAGGAGACCACCAATGAGCAATATGAGTCTTCAAGATCTCCTCTAATTAAAAAAAAGGAAAAAAAGGCAAGAACAGAAAAAAAGGCTATTAGACATAAATTACTAGTTAGCAATAAATGAAACAGCATAGATATGAAAATCCCAGTCTAATCACAGCACAGGGAGGATGCCACAGGAATATCAATTAAAAATACTCATTAAATTATGCCATATACACAAATGAACACAATTGATAACAATTACTCTGAATATATAGGTTATTAAGCATAATTATCTTCTCTCAAGAAACATCACATTATTCAAATTAGTACACACATCCATGACAGCATAAAAGGCGCTGCTACTCCTACTGTGTGTCCTGTACATGGATATGTGAACATATATGCGTGCGTGTGTTGGCACAGCTTGGGTTCCTGCCGGTGCGATGGTAACACAACCGAGTTCCCTCGGGGCTAGCGGAGGACTGCAATGGCTGAGATTTAGTTCTCCTCCATAAAGAGTTCACAAAGTCATACCAGACACGTATCAATGGATTCAAATAGTGTTTATACTCAGATACAAGTGCTTCAGCTACAATTTAAATCTTCTTAAGCTCTGATGCCAGTTGGGAATAAACAAAAATAGTGATTTTCTATAGGTTATGAAATGCTGGAACTTTGTAACGCTTTACAAGATAGCAGGCTTTAGAGTCTGTGGCTCGGATACCATCTTGACTTTTATCCCCATTTCATTTTTTAAATCAGTTTTGCAAAGCAATTTTCAATAAATAGCCAGGGTCAGGCTGAGTTTTAGGATTATGGATTTTTTGGTGATTTGAATAATGTAGTTGCTATTGAAAAGGTACTCAGAAAGATGCCAATGTAAACATGTCAGAGTTCAAGTATGTAAGGAGAAAACAAAATTGCCGTTATAAGAAATTATTTTGCAGGCTGGCAGACCCTAATTCTCACTAAACATAAATTCAAAGAACTTCAAATTTCTAATACCTTTTCTTATCATTTACTTATCATTTTCATTGCAAAGATGACTTCAGCTTATAGATATCCAGAAAAGCTATAAAATTCACTCTTTGTCCAAAGTGTCTCCAGTTACTGACATTTGGAAGACACTAACTTGGCTTTTTAAACCTCCCATTTTGCAAAAGGCAATAATGTAATCCATTTTCATTAAGAAGCTTAATATCATGAGTCATTCCTATTTAAACCATAGCAGAAGGACTTGCATATGCTGTACAGATTGATGGGCAGAAAGACAAGTCTCATTACTTTAATGTGAGAATGAGAATTAAAGATGCTGCAGAGGGTTTTGAAGCCTTCATCACTGAAGCCCTGCTGCACAGGTCCAAGCAGCTCCAACGTCTGCTGTTATCGCTGGTCATTGCAAAAACAAATGAGGATTTTCAGAGTTCAGACCCACTATGTTCGTACACCACTCTATGATGACCCCTCGATCCAGCCAGAATGTCCCTCTGGTCTGAAGAGTAGAAAATCACCAAAGATTATTTTATTTTTTTTTAAAAAATCTTGGATGAGTGATCCTTGGAGAACAGACAGTTATATTCATCATAGAGTAAATGAACACCTTTGTTAATCCAGACTTGCAGATGGCTTGAGATAAAACTCAAGGTAACATTAGAAAGAGTGCAAGGGAAAATCGCCGATAGTTATGCCTTCTACAAATAACAAATTAGTTAATCAATACTTAATAGCAACATCTAAGTGAGGTTTCAGAAGGATGTCTAGGAAGTTGCAAATATTGCACGGGAAAGCACGCGTCTGGCAAATTTGCTTTGCTGCATTGTCCCACCTGCTGTGCGTACATTTAAAAGATGCTGCTTTTGACTTTTATATTGGTTGCTTATTAAAAAGATAATTAAGACCATAAAGGAAAAGGAGTAAAAATGGATGGCAGATGAATCCTTGACATTTTAACATTAATTAGGAATGACTTTATTCAGCAAACATCTCCAGAATCTCAGACTTAATGAAGCAGTTCTGCTGAAGGTCACATGCCAAGAAAGGTTTTAGTGCAGGTTTTGTGGTCCTCTGTTAATGAGATTTAATTGTGTGAACCTTTGCGTTGAAACAAAGCCAGGACCTTGTCATTATTAGAGAGATCAGTTAGTTTTAGCAAACTAGAGAACATTCTTATGAAATATAAAATGCCTTAATACCAGAAAGTTTCAGCTGAAAATAAAATGCAGTTTGCAGACAATTTGTTCTTGGGGACACTTTATTCTTTGTGCTTGCATTTGCCACATGCTCAGAAAATCAGTTATATATTCAATACTCCTCAGTCTTTCTAAAGTCAGTTCAGAACCCACTTCACACATATAAGTAACCAGGTTCTCCTCAAACACCAAAGCCCTCTTTCACATATACCTCATGACCTCCTAGCTAAGAGTATAAAGTGCTAATTCATCAAAACTTTTGCTCTCTTCCTCAAAGCTCACAGTCACCGGGTGCTACACAATGTAGGGATGTTGTGAGTGAGATGTGGAGATTCCTCACAGTTGGTTGCTGGTGGCTCTGTGCTTCTTTCTCCACAGCTTTGCTTGCCAGCCATCGCACTGGGGTGTGCAAACCCCAAAACCAGTGAGAATGAAGCGTGCGGTTGCTTTAACTGAACGAGGACTGTGATACCGCCTGGTCAGACTTGGTCGCTGGGTTCAAGCACAGTGTCTGAGGCAAGTCAATGCTCATTCCACGTTACTACATTCGGTATCGAACCACTCCGAAACAGCTGGATGACTGTGCTTAGTAGTAGTTAATTTTTGGTGGGGATATGTATCAGCCAGCTGCTAATCCAGTGAAATGTTTATGCTCAAGGAGTGTTAGAGTACGTGTATTTTAATCCCTCTTCTAGCTGAATACGACTCAGTTGAATGATCATTTCACAGCTGTGAAACAAAGAGTCTTCTAAGTTAACAGACCTTCAGGAGGCAGTTTTGAAGTCCTAGATTGGAGTATATTCAGTGACAACTGGGTATATATCCATTTTAGAGACTTTAGTATCACTGATGAGAAACGAAAGTGGAGGTAATAACAGAGGCGTGATGAGAGGAATCTTCCCTGAGCCGAATTAAAGGTTGCTGCATTCAGTGCATTATGTAGGTGGTAGTCTTTGGTATCAAGACCTGAATAGCATCCAAAATGAATCAGGCTGCCCTCAGCAGGAATGCTATCTCTTCAGAAGAACATTTCCTTATAGATCCTTTCCTGCTCACCGTCAGGAAGCAGAAAGGAGAAGTCCCTTGCTGTGGTTCTCAGCTGTCAAGTAGCAAGTGATGAATCTGGGTTTGGATGTAGCATTTGGCCATGATACCACAATGGCAATTCCTGGATGAACTGCACAATGGATCAGGGATTGGATGGACATTTCTACTAGGTGTGTTATCCAAAACTAGCCCAGCACCTATATAATAGGAAAGGAAGTGTCTGCTTCTTTTAAACTTTGAGTTAATGCCAGCAGTACTTGCAAGAGCAATGAAATGGGAGACTTGTGTCTTACTTTAGGGAACAAACTTCTCGGGAATCAGGAAATAGGGCTGGAAGGGATTTCAAAAAATGATCTGGCCTCTTTCTCCATGGACAATATCCACCCCAATCCTGTAAGAATCTTCACAAGTAGATTTTGCTATTCCTTTGGATACTTGTATAGCACCTTTAGCAGAGGTTTGGCCATAGAAGTCAAACACTTTTAATTTGCATGTCCACCTCTGTCTAAGCACTGAACAGCCCCACTGAAGTGCTTCCAGACCTCTGCCTTCCCTTATAGAGTCAATGCATGAAAAAGCATCGGGGCTTTATCTTCTGCACCCTCAGTGGTGACCAGCGAATTCTGGATAAAACCTGTTGTATGGACCACATTTGGAAATCCACACAGATGGTTTTAATGTTGTGAACCATAATCTGCCATTGTGGTATTTCTACAGACATTTCCATACCAAATCCACTTCCCAGGCTTGTGCAGAGTTCTAGACTGGCAGGCTCCTCTTTGTTACTAAGTACAGGTAAACGCCATGGCCATAGGGGTTTCTTCATGCATTTCTAAAAATCTAACTAGTTCTGCACCTTTCGTTCATCCTGAGTCATATTTGTGAATCATGCCTTTCTGCTGAAGGTGGCAAAGATCTGGCTTGCAGTCAGTGAAAAGCATGAAGCCTTCACCAATGACTGACTGGGAAATTCATTGGTAGCTTAGAGGTTGTTTCCAATTTTTGAAGTGGCCACAAATAACTTGTAATTTGCAAGTGCGAGTTAACAGAAGCAGAGATGTGCACAAGAAGACAAGGATGCTTGGACAGATTGATGCTCTGACAGGTACTGTTGCGACTCCTTTCTATCAGTTCAAAAAAAAAATGAATGAATATGATGTCAGGGTGAAAAACTGAGAAAAAGGAATAAAGAAATAATTGTCAAGTGAAAGGATATATTTGGTTTTTTGTCATCACAGTCAACAGAGGCATATAGCTGTATCAGCTGTATAATTTACCAACCAAGGCTATATTTATTACAAGCATCAATACCCCAATTCCCATGTACGATGAAATAGCCTGAGACACCACCCTGATCAGCCATTTTCCTTTGGCCACGCTCATGCTTCTGCTCTGTGCAAGGCAGGATCCCATCGCTTCACAGCCATCCTCAAGATGTGTCCATGCCCATTGTCCATGTTGCCACCCCTTGTTGTGAGCACGGTGATAATCATCCCTCACAGCCCCACGGGCAGCGGCACGTAAAGCCCGTCTACAGGAGCGAGCCACTCAGTGCAAGACTGGTCTTAAGAGCTTTTCAATCTTTAATTGCTAACATCTTCTAACAAGAAGGCCCAGGTAAAATATTACAATGAATGCAAAGAAACTAACCTTTTCTCTTCCAGGAAAAAATTACTTGCTCATAGATCCATGCTGCAGATAAACAAGAGATCATCTGGAGAACTGAATGGTGTGTCCACCCTTGGTGAAGCCATTCATGCTATATGGATGAGGTGCAGCTAACAACGGCAGTGTCACTAACTTGGAAAAAGTAACTTCAATTTATAACAGCTGAGGTGTGCTTGGAGACTGAGCAGAAAGGGTTTTTTTTACTGCATCTAGAAAAGTAGAGGCTTTCTTCATCTCAAGAGATGAAAATAAGGATGTAATGGGTAGAGGCACTTAAAAAGTTTTACCTATTAAATAAATCAATTTCTTTTATACAATTAAATTCTCTTCTCGTTCCAGACATTGCATTTTCTTCTTCAGTAGGAAATCAAAAGTATATTATTAATGTTGTGCCCACAGAAGACAAAGACAGAAAATAGTTTGATTCTCCTCTGAGTAGATATAGATATATGCGCACACACACACAAACTTATCTAGTTTTCTGTCAATACACCCATTAATATCAGAAAATTTTAATTTTTACACAAAGAATTATGCAAGATTTTGTCTGACAGAGGGAACTTCACCTTTGTGTTATTTATTGCTGAGGTAGTAAAGTGCAGCAATTCCAGAAAGTGTAATCAATGGGTTTGTTCGTGCGCAGCATTGTAGACGATGCTCAGATCATTATTTGGTGTGCTGAAGACATTTTGCTGTTTTATTAAAACTGTTAATAAAAAGGAATTTTAAACAAAACGAAATTAAAGCCTAACATAAAGGCCACGGCTTACATTAGGAAAGAAAGCTCAAAAGAATTTGTCAGTAGGAAGCATCAAAAGAACATAAGAAGAAGAGAGATCAGAGAACAGAAAGGGGGTCTAGGAAAGGAGAAAACAAAGACTTCTGAGATAGCAAAACCCCAAGGGTTCTCATAGAAACATCAAATAAATACAAATGCTTATTTGACAGCTGCCATCTGTTTTAAAATCAATTACTAGACCATCTCAAACCACCAACCACACGTCCAAATTGATTATCGTTGTATAGTTCGAAAGTATTTTTACCCAGCGAGGGAAAACACATTGTTCATATCGGCCTTCACTGACATATGTTTCAGGGATGGCTTTAGAGGACCACCCTGTCATCTTTCATACTTACGCAAGCAAATTTTTCTCTCAGTTGCTGTAGTGTAGATCTACATTGACTTCCATTAAGTCATTGTAATAGGTATAAAATGGGTGTAAAAGTAGTTATGTGCATGCAAATGGCATAAAACTGTTTTATATTACTATATCCAATCTGCATTTTCCTGTGTCGACGTTATTTTATGCTGATGTCAGCAACAGCCCTGCAGCACTATTGATTTCAGTGCAATTAATCCTCTTTCACAGCTGTCTAATTGAGTCAGGTGAAGAAAAAAAAGAAAGTAATTTTGCAGGACCACTAAACAATTCAACAACCTTTTGTAGGAAAATTAAAAAAAAAAAAATTTTGGTTGAGCCTAAACAAGAGGCTCAGCCCAATCCCACAGCCCTTATATGCAGACAATCACCATTCTCAAGGTGTCTGTGCCATCATCCAGGAGATCCTTAAGAAAACCTGAGCTGTAACACTCACCCCAGTGACCCTTTATTCCTTCTCGAAACGTGCAGCCTCCTCTGCCACTGACAGGCAACAAGCTTATGAAGAATAAAATACTACTTCCTTTCATGGCATTTTTGAGGACATACTTTAGAGAACATGTTTTAGAGAACACGTCATGAAATCCTTCATCCAAAAAGCTCACCAGCTGATGGCAGCTGTGGAGCCGAACAGACGCAGGCGAAGTGCTCCCATGTGTTTGGCAGCCGCGAGAAGGTGGCAGCCCCTCATCTCGGGGAAAGGAGCCCAGCCAGGAGATTTGCATCTCCTCAACGACAGGGAAGGTGTGGGCTGCAAGTGTCATTAATTTCGCCTTAGTCATACAGTTTAATTGCTTGAACACGTGTTGTTTTCCACTCGCACAGCCTTGCAGCCCTTTGCTCCTGCAGAACATTGTGTTGAGACAATGAGCGAGGGTTTGGCCAGTGCTTTCTGCCTCCCTGTGCCCAGATGCTGAGGGCCTGAAGAGAAGCTCATTCCAGTAGGATGGTGCATGCTCAGCACCGAGAACAACCCCATGGGACTCTTCATATGTTCTTCATGGTCAACAAGGCCATATCTTACCTCCACATCTTTCAAAAGCTGCTGCATGGCCTGAGCCAAGCCCAAGCTTGGCAAACAGTCAAACCCCACCAAATCTGAAGGCAAATTGGCTGCGGTCCACCTTTACTTCTGCAAGCTGAAGGTGGCTCTGTGTAACAACATCACAAGCTGCTGTGCTCCAGCAGAAGACATGTCACCTCTGTGATACCTGGCAAGGACCCTTGAGGAAATGACAGAGAGACAAAGAGCAAACAGCATCCAGCAGAGCCAGGGTGCTCACATCAGAGGCAGCTCTGCCAACCAGCCTGGCCAAATCCTGACCACTCCAACCCAAGCTCCTTATCCATAGTCCCAACTACCAGCAGAGCCAGGATGGCATCAAGCTGCTGACAGACAGAGAGATTTTCTGAGGCTACTCATCTTGCCCACATCAAAACTGTTGGTTTAATACTTGTGGTTTGTTTTTTTTCCCCTGGTCCATTGATTCTTCTAATTTGTTGTGTTTCCAACAGTAAAAGATCTTGTAGTTGTTATATGAGTCAGGGCATTGGGGTGTTGTTTACAAGGTTATTGACGAGTACTGCCAGACCTTCTCTGCTGTCTGAGTGCTTCGGGGCTTCAAAATGCTGGTAGTATTGACTACTGGCCTGATCCTGTCCTCAGGTACGCCTCCGCAGTTCTTATACACACGCAGGAGGTCAGGCTCAGGTTGTAATAACTAAGAAATCGCAACTGTTTACAACCCCCCTCATTCATACAAATGGATTGGTTGACAAAAACCACCGAACAAAATAGATGCACACAAGTCTGTGATGTCGTCTGAGAAGTACAGGCAGATTCGCACAAATAAGAGAATTCAGCAATTCAGAAATGGCCAGAGGGGCTGGGGGCTCCTCCAGGCCATCTTCACATGCTGGCACACTGAGCACACTCAGTTGTACAAATCCCACTTGAGGTGCAAAAAGCCATGGAGAGGGGCTGTCCCTTGGTTCTCACATGGACCCTGTGTCTCCACCAGCAGCAATAAGCAGCTCCCTTGGAGGGCTGGCACCCCTTCCAGAGCAACCATGGCAGGCAGGCAAGCAAGCATACCATATGCCATACACACTGCCATACTATCGTGAGGCCACGCCAGTATTTTAAAGCCTGTTTTGCAGTAAGTGCTGCAAAACATAAAGGAAGGTATACACCTCTTTGGACAAACGCGCCAGAGCAACACTGAGTTGCCTCCATGCCCTCCTTCTGCTCTTTTTAGAAGTTTCCCTTCTCTGTGCTACTGGCTTTTTCTCCCCTGTGCACCATCCTTAGCAAGCCTTAGCTGTTTGCTTTCAAAATCATTAATGATTAATGCTCACAATAGCTCCTAACAATTAGCAGGTTTCCTCCTTTCATGACGTGTCAGCCACAGTAAAAACCTCTTGGACCATCCTTGGCTTGACCATCATGCAGACATTTCATCAACACAGGCAAGTCTGTGATCTGTCAAGATGTTCAGATGTAAGAATGAAAATGAGAACTGAATTATGCAAGTAAAAATATTACTTAGATATCATATTGACAGATACTCCTGTTTCTAACTCCCACTCCAAAGAGCAAATGCATCTAGAAATCCTGTCCACAGTGGCACACTGCTGTATGTCCCTAATGCATAATAAGAATGTATTTTTCCATCACCTGGCACCAACATAAACCCGCAGCCTGTTGTCAGCTCTCCACGAAAGCCTGTTAGCTACAGGCACTAAATCTGTAGACACTTTTCCTGGCAAAAGTCTTCTGAGTAATTTGCACTGCAGCTCATTGCTGTGGGTAAATGTTCATTGCAAGGTCGTATCGTACCTTTTCAATTGCTGAGGACCTAGACAAGACAGAATTCCTGTTGCCCAACTGACTGGATGCAGTAGGGCACCTTACAGTCAAAGCCTTTTTTTTTCCCTTTCTCTTTTTTTCCCCCCTGCCATTTAACAGGTTGCTGTGGCTGGAAATACAATTTGCTTATCTGCGCAATGCAGTGAGACAAATCAAGGCTTTCATTATATGCTGAATATTACTCTATTCAAATCTGCTCAAGTAGCTTCCACTTCACCTTTCCTTTAAATTAAAAGTTACAGATTCTTCCCAACTCATTTGTGGGTTTTACGATAGGAGGAAGATGGACAGTCAACCTTGACACAGGGGATCCATTTCAATAGCTACAGACATATCAAGAAAGTTAGTGATCACAAAACCCTCTGAATTTGACTATCCAAAATACATTAGACAATTGCAATAGTTCAAGAACACAAATGCCCAAAAGCAATCTCTTTTAATGCTTCATAAAGAAATATCAGAGATAGAAGACTGAACAGCCTGACATTGCTATCAAAGAACTTGATTCTTCAACCCCATGGACTTCTACCAGCACTTGCGCAAGCTATCTTTCACATGAATTACTTGCATGATTTATTCACTCTGAGCAGCACCTGCTAGTCACCTAGCATGAGTGCTAATAAACGTCAGTTAATATTGCAAAATATGGTCCAGCATTATAAAATGAGAACTGTAGCACATTGACGAAATTTAGTTTAGCTCCAAATTTCTTACCCAGTTTAAACTGCTACAGTCATTGAACAGCCATTAAAAACCCACTCAGAGTTTATATTGCCTTACTATGGCAATATTCCCAGAGGTTTCAACCTGAACAGTGATTCAGGATCTGGCAAACTGAGAGATTTAGCTCCATAATGACTCAGAGGATGAATCTGATTTTATAGTACTGAATAATCAGAGGAACCACTGAGATCAATAGACTTACCCAGGAATAATAAGAAAGAGAGCAGGATAAAAACAGAATCTGAATTAGCTTATGGACATATTTCAGAAAAAACCCACTCTTATTAAAGAATAGAAAAAATTATTATTAATGAAAGTAATGGCATGTAGTAAGGTTATGCCACTGTTGGGTCAGTGTGGTTTGACTGTGTTTATCAGAGTGGTGGCACTTGCATGTTGAACAGAAATTATGTTCTTCCTAGGTGCAAATCTTGAAGGACCTCTCCTATTGACACAGAGAAACACACAGAAAAGACAAACACACCTGTGACCCATAGAAATCTCTTTTTTTCTCTACTACTAGGAAATCCTTTTTTTTTTCCAATATTTTTCCGCTGTGGACTACTGCACAGTAATTCTAAATCCACTGACAAAAGCTTGCATAGTGACCTTCCTTGGACCACTTGGAATTACCCCACCTCTCTCCAGGGAGCTGCAGACCTCAGGCTGAACCCCACTAATGCCTAGAAGATAGTTACAGATGGTTTGGGTACCGGCGATGTCTCCAGCTGCACTACAACACGAGGGAAAGCCGCACGGTACCCTGCACCGAGGACAAGGGCAGCAAGTCCGTGTAACTCTGACTGACATCCCCAGCCCAGAAACTCCCATAAATAAGTGAGATGATAGTAAATAAACCCCAATGTTTTGTGTATGTTTAGCGCCCAATAGAGAAATGCTGGCAAAGCATAAATCGGTTTGCAGTGAAGAACATTTCTGCAACAACCACTCAAAAGCCCTTTTTATTAAGGCAATAAGCACATGCCCGGACAAGGACAGACAAATCAGGGAAACACCTTCTCTTCTGGTGAGGTGGAAGGGGATGGAAAGAAAGATGCTGTGAGTGTTTCCCTCCACATCTGCAGAGCACGACGGGTGCGAAGGCCTGAAAGGGCATCGGCAGGGTGAGCGAGGCGGCATCCCCCAGCTCTTGCTCGCGAGAGGGGAGATGCTGGGGTTTGTCGGGCGCGGGGCACTCAGCGCCTTGCCCAGCAAAGGTCTGGTCCGTGATACGTTTCTCATCACAGGCACTACCCCCACATATGTCTGTATTCACCAACTTTTTTATTTTTTAATTTATGACCATTTTAATTTCCTTGGAGAGTCCAAAGTTTGTGTCTCTAACGACTGCTGGTTTTACTTTAAAGTTACAACAATTAGAGTCTTCTAATGAGAGTTTTAATTGGATAGTGAATTAAATACCAGATGAGGTTAACTATTCATAGTGGCAATGGAATTACAGAGATTCAGATATTATTTTCAATTTTGTTGTATTTATTTGAGTTGTCTATTCCCTGCTGCGTCTTGTTTCTCATAGTTGTACACTGATTCTGTTATTTTCAACTTTTTAATTTCAGCTGACAAAAACCTCATCTATAAACCAGCATAGAAAAATTTCAGGAAAAAAATACCGAAATGCATAGAGAAATGTACATATAAGCACACACACAGAACCATGCAGTAAGAGAAAAAACAATATCTGCATAATTGGATCTAAAACTGGTAGGAAAAAAACTTATTAAAAATGAATTTCATAGAAAGGCAATTAAGAATTTTAAGGAAAAAAACCACGATTAATTAACTGCAAATTATAAGTATTACTTTGAATTGCGTTGTGCAGAACAGTATCAAATTACTAATTATCCTTGCCCACTTTGTTCAAAGATCATGAATGTGCATTTTAATTTACACTGGAGTAAGCTAAATACACTGAGAAACAGCATGTAGAATTTTGCAGAAATCGCTGGGGATGAGGGGAAACTCCCCCATTACCATATAAATGACATGCACAGAGTTATAAATGACACACACTAGATCCAGCTCGTATTGTTCTTTAGGATGTGGCAGGCAAATACCGGAAATTATAATAAAGCTTATAACCTACCAGATAATAAATGTAACCCATACCCCACAAATCCCAATCTACCAAAGATAATTTTGTCTGCTGGTTTTTGCTGATTAAGGGTGGAAAAAAGGGTTGGAAAAAAATGCCCTCCTCCTTTCCCTTTTTTATCTGTTGCATTTATTGGCAGGATGGAGACGGCTCCATTTTTATCTACCTAACAGCTCACGATATCTAACGTAGACTAATCTTCATTTCCAAGGCCTTCATAGCCTGCTCTACCCTTAAATACTTCCTATTTAGTATCGAGGACAATTCCCACATAAAAAAAGACTCATTATAGCAGCTCCTTTTTTCTCCGGTATATTTTTACCATGACATCCACGACGTTAGCAGCGCTGCTGTGTTGAGACCGCGGCTGACCGATATCTCCCTATTCCCCGCAGCAGTCTGGGGACTGGGTCTGGCTTTGCGGGGTGTTAGCTTAGCACTAGGCAGAGCCAGGCCTAGTACATAGGATACTGGGATGTACCAAGTTGGCAAGTGCTTTCCCACCACCAGGCTATGGAACACATGTTTTGAAATGCCTCAAAATGTTCAGATGGCAAACATTTATCAAATTGCAACGAATATACCGTCGTCCATGCTGAGTAGAGCCAGAACTGCTGAGTTGTACTCCTTCCCTTCTATTGTTTATCACTAAACCCAGTCATTTTCTAAGTCATGTTATTCCTGGAGTATTCGGATGTGGGTTAAACTCAGATGCTAATTTTAATATATATTGTCCTTTCTTTCTAAGGCTTTCTTGGATGTCTTTCATCTTTTCATGGTAACTTTACCCTTGGAAAACACAGCAGCTCTGGGCTGGCTGAACATCCCTTCCCACTGGTGATGTGCGGCTGCGGCAGTCCCCGAGATGGGTACTCCGTCCTGCTCCCGTGGGGACAGAGACCCGCGTGTGGGAACGTCCACCAGAGAGGGAGGCTGTGATTTACTCTTCAGGTTTCTTCAGGGTGATATTTCTCTGTCATTCCCTCCAGCCGCTGAAGATTGTGTGCTGGTCTGTGGCTATAAATCCCAAGGACTTTGTTGGCACATTAGGTGTGAGGTTTCATCTTCATCAGGCTTAGCAAGATCCCAGCAGTAAGTGAAAATACTCAAAGTGTGGTTACATCACGATAACACAGATTTTTATTATTTTACAGTGTGAAAAGCATTTCTTTAAGGAGTGCTAACAGGATGTATGGTTTCTGTTTTGCAGATCTACGTTCACGAACTGAAAAAGGGACCATGATATACGGCTATAAATACAACCACCTGATTGACTAATTGCCTGTAAATTATCTTTCTGTGCCTTGTGTATTCAGAGAGCTGGCTTAGTGCAGTTTTCAGTCCAAATCCATAGCTGGTATAAATAACGTATCTAGTGATACACACTAACTAAGGATCCAGCTCTTGTTTTTCAACGTAATACAAAGAAATGTAACAGCATTATGTTTGTCCACTAAGGACTCCTGTGTTCAAAGGAGCCAAATGCACTCCTTTCATACCTGTGAATCCATTACGTGATTCATTGTTTTCCACTTGAAACCAAAAATAGACGTTTACTCAGGAAAACTGTGCAGCCAAGCAACTGTTTAATGCTTTCTTTCCTTTCTCAAGTGGTCAGCAAAGTGCACGCTCTTTCCACAAATCTAAACTACAATCTTAAAATGAGGTAAGGTCAGACAGGAGAAGTGACTCTTGATCTTCAGGCACATTTTAGCTGCTGTATTGAAGGCAAAGGGCTAGTTTCTCCTCTAACGCATAGCTTAGCTGTGCTTTCCAATGCATTCTTTCTCCTAGAGGAGGTGAAAAGGTCAAACACGGGACACAGCTGGTCAGGGACAGTCTCTGGATATCCCAGGAACATTATTTTGCTGGAACCAAAGCCAAATGCTTTGTAACCTGCTGTTTACTACCAAGCACTCAGTGGACTTGCATTTGTAATTTCTATACACTTCAAGCAAATAATTCATAGAGGAGAACATCAGTTCTGGGACGGGCACAGAAACGTTGGCTGTTTTAACTCTAATATGCTTAGTCAGAGCTGGTGCTTGGGCTTTGAGCAAGATGGCTACATCCGTCATGTCGCCGCTTTCCTCCTCTGCCAGGGAAAGGAGCTGTGCCAGGACTGGATTCTGCAGTGGCCCTTTTGAAGACTCGATGGGCTGGAGGCAAACATACCTCTTGGCTTCTCCACTCTTCCTGCAACTTCCCTTCAGGCTGAGGCACCATTCAGCAGCATTGTGCTGTGTGATCTGCTCGTTAAAGATAATCTTGGGCCTCGGTTATGAGTAGATCATCTACTACAACACTTCCGAATGGCAGTTCACATTGGAAAAAAATTGTTGTTACGTCTGCATTTTTGTCTTACTACTCCCACCTCTCATCTGGCACCACATGCTCTCTGCTAACAGGGCCAGAACAATCCTGTTAAAGTTATCTTGTCTCCTTTTTGGGCTTATTATTCTGTTTTGAATCATTTTAAATCTTACAAAAGAACTGAAACATTTCTGATGCATGCCAGGCTTTCCTGGTTCACTATTTGCCAGGTCAGCATCCAGTTCAAATTCTTCTCACTAGCAAGGTCAAAATCAGATGCCCAAAATTCATAGGTAGGCTCTTAAACAAGAGGTGCCCCATATGCAGAATTGTGATGTTCCTACTCAAACAACATAACATTTTAACTGAGTCAAGCATTCCCAAGAAGAGCGTTTTTAGAAGAACCTCGAGTTCGTGAGTGGGCAGAAGTGAACGTCTTGTTTGCCGCTTGAGCCGTACAAGCAGAAGGATGCCAACTTCTCCCACCGCTGCTCCAGGCCTGGTGCTTATCGATGGTACCCATGAGCCACAGCAGCAGCTTCACTGACTGACCTGGCTAAAATGGGGAAATCCACAGGGAAATTCCCAAATTGCTCTCTGCTCTATAGTGCTGGACAATAACCCCATCAACTCCCTCAGCCTTCTCCTGACCCTCCCATCCACCAGGTTATTTTTATCATCAATAGCTGATGCTACCTCCACAGTTGTTCCAGATGTCAAATATTAGAGAAAAGAGCCAAGAAGCAAGACAGGATCCTAAAACACCTACATCTGGCTGGAGAACGATTTCTCCAGGGTATATATTTACTCACGATAAAATCACGGCAAGAAGCGCTAAATCACAGGGCTTTTAGACCCTTATCAAGAGTCACCACACATATAGACAGATTTTCGGGCAACACACAGGGTGTTGGGGAGAGAAGGGAGAGAAAAAAAACCCAAGATAATTTTAAAACACCATAATTAATCCTTTCCCTCTCCGTGTGCTGCAACTTTGTGCCGTGCCTGCGAGGGGCAGCACAGCCTCAGCTATCGCACCTGAGATCGTGACACTGTTGGGGGCACAGCTCTTCGCTCCTATCTTATTCTCACGATTTCTAGCCTGCTGGTCATACTCCAGAATAATACATAACAGTCTCCAGGTTAGTATGGGTCAGTTCAATAATCAAGTGAAGTTTAATTTTTAAAATGAGATATTGAATCTTTTAAGTCATCTCCGTGCCTACAGTCTGAGGCAGAGACTGGAAAATCAAAACAAAGGCAATAAAATACAATGATCTCCAGATAATTCCCATCAAGTAGATTTATTTCGATGTCTGTTTTCAGACTGTTGCCTTCAATTTTAAAACATGAAAACATAATGTTTTGCTTTTAGGAGCTGTTTTTCTTCAGTTCTATTTCTTACTAGTTTCCCAAATCTTTAATCTAGCTATCTTGAAAGCCTCCTTTAAAGAATTGATTTTGATCTATTTTATGCAGTGGCAAACAATGTTGATTTTTTTTTTCTTTCTGCTATTGTTAAATCAAATACAAGACAATGACTCAACTTTGAGGAAAAGCAAAACTAATGTGGGAGGCAAATGGTTGTGAGTCATATGTGTAAAAAGGGAAGGAGTGAAGTGATTTGTTCTTACTTTCTGGAATTTGCAAGTCAGGTGAGAGGCCACGAGCCCCTCCACGGTGCTGAACAGCTTTAGGAGCAGGCATTTGCTTTCTGCTTGCAGGGTGCCCCATGGGCCGGCAAGGCTCTTGCTCCTGTTGAAATCACTTGGGACCAGCCCAGTCTTCCTGCACAGTGACCCACGTAGACACATCTCTCCAGTCACGCATCCCTCATGTCCTGTGACCAAACCTGAAGGGGACCTGCCAGGCGTCTGTGCCAGAGACGATCCCAGGAACAAGCTGAGAATAGCCAGATCTGGGTTTTCGTGCGATGCTCTGCATTTTATTTGGCATCTAGGGGCCAAGGTGAGACTCTCACATCAGTTTTGTGTCCTGATTTCTCTCATCTCATCTAAAACCAGGTCAATAATTGTGCCTCAGTTTGCCTGCTTCTAAAAAAAAAAAAAAAAAGTGGTAATAATTCCTGTTCTACCAGGACATTATGTGAAGTTTTATTAATTGATGGTTGCAAAAGACATTAAGATCAAGACAGAATAATTGCCTCAGTGAAGGTCATAATTAGACATGTACCAAGAGATACAGCTGAGCGTCATCTGTGATGCTCGTTTAATCTCGTTCTTGTTTTGTGGGTGCTAAGGAGGAGAGCTGTTCTTACAAAGGCGACTGCTGCATTTAGCATGAAGTTTAAGACTTTGTTACACTGACACCCGAACAACCCCATGCAAGGGATGTTACATACATTGGAGAGGAGACAAAGGTTCACACTACAGTGAAGACAAGAAATGGACCTTGCAGTGGAGCAGGACAGACCTCTCTGAAGGGAAAGCGAGCAAGACCATCAGCATTCCCTGGTCTGGGAGGAGAGGCTTGCCTGGCGCCTGTTGGCTGTGGGTCAGCTCAGGGGCCAGCGTTAATCTGATCAAAAAGGTGATTGCGAAAAGCTCATCCGACTCAGGCTGTGAAATCATGCTCTTGAATCCAAATAATTTCTACAGCAACCAGTTTTCACGTCACAAAGAATTAGGATCTAAAGTTGGGGGGGCGTGGTGGGGGAAGAACAAGCTGACACACTTTTGTGAATCCCAAATCCTGCTTTAGGCAAAACTGAAGACTTCCCGTTTGAAAAATAATTATGTTTCTATATTATGTGCTCTAAAAAGTTCTTTGTGAAATGTTAAGGCCCTTGTTTCTAAATGTGATAGAACTGGGAACTATCCCAGCATTATTAGAAGAATTTGAGAAAAATTGAAATTCATGAAGAAACTTTGGAGACAATTTCAAGATGATATGCAACAGAATGATGGATTTTTGTACTCATAAAAGCTTATTGACCTCATTTTAAAAAGAGAACTTTTTTAATTCTTTTCTGCACTCTGTTCACTTTTCCATTGAATATTTCATGTAACCTGAGTTTTGAATTAAAATTCAAGTCAAAAAACCCCACAAACACACCACCAAAGAATCGATTGTACACACTAATCAAAAGCAAAATGGGATTTCATCTCTCATTGCTTCTTTGTAATCAGGATGCCATTTGCATACTATATTTTTCCAGCAAATCATGCAGATTTCTGATTGTTTGCAGCACTCCTATCAAATCCTGATGGTGCAGTTGGCTCCCAGCTCTCCACAGTCTTACCACATGGTAGTAATAAAACTTCCACCTTCCTGCTAAGGAGGTGAGTTGACTCTGATTTCCTCCTTCATTACTTCTTATTCACTCTAATGATTATATTTGTAGGTGGCAATTACAGCCTTCTGAGTTTCTGCTTTCCATTTCCTCTATAAATTTAATAGAGTATTGTTTGGTTTATTTTTCAAATAAACTCTGCAACATTTCCAAGGACATTAAACCCTGTTATATAAGAGTTTTCTTTCAGCTAATGCAATATTGCATGTTTCTCTGATCTCTAATGAAGTTTTGAAGACCACTCTGGAATTATTCCTTTTTGCCAACCTGCATTCATATCCCTTCTGTATTAACTCCTTCCCTCCAAGACAGCACCTGTTTCCTTTAGTCTATGATGCTCTTGCTTTTGTTGTCTCATCTGAATTAAAAAGAATAATAATCTCAAATGATTTAAAAAGAGCTTAAAATTAATACATGAAACAGAAAAAAAGAAACATTAAGAATATGTGCATAGAAAGAAAACATTAAAAGATCCAGCCTGGAAAGGAATTACAGATGCGTAAGAAAAAGGCCGTGAGAGATCAGGCCTTTTTAAACCACACTAAGAAGTAAACTTGTAGTCTTCATTTTAAATGACCGCGATACTGAGAAAATGAAAAAAACCCGAATCTATCTGTTACTACATCATTTTAAAATCAGTATATAGAGATAGTCTAGATCTAAAGTACGATGTAAACCTTTTTTCTGCATTTTTGAAAAAGTGTTGGTACTTCTCAGACTGGAGTATAAATTACCAGATCTCAATAGAAAGGTATTATTTTCTGGTCCCCAGCCCAGGTACTACAGTTTTAAAGCTTAATTGGTTACATGCAAGAATACAGTACTATATAAGTCAGTGGAAACACTCAAAAAAAGAAACAAAATCTTGAAGCAAAACTCAGAGAAGTTTAAGGAACATGTACATCTGTTAGAGGTATCAACTTCTGCTTAATTGTATAATTTTGCTCTGTGTCTAATATATAGATCAGAGTATTGTACATGCTAAATGAGATTGTAATTGTGATTTTTACATCTATTTTTCTGGCATATTTGTGTGAAATATGGGAAATATTTTTCTGCTAATAGATTGGAATTCCAATACCCTGCCTGACAGACAGCAGTGGTTGCCCCTTGCTGTAGAATCAGTAACGGGTGAGACAAAGAGTGAGTTTTCTTGGTGTAGCTTACATCCATACAGCCACTACGGTTGCAAAAGCATCCAGGAGACCTATCTACATCACAGGAAATTTTATGGATAAAAACACAGGGCACTTCATAGTTTACTTTGGTACTATATGATGCTTCCACTCTCATTGAAATCTTAAAAATCCTTTAAAAGTGAAAAGAGATTCCTTCAAAATCCACAATTAAGGAATTTGTTAACAAGAATTTTAAATAATTATAAATAAATGACAGTATTTAGCTCTTATCAGCATTTTATGGCTGTGCTGTTTCATGTGACTCAAAACAATAGACTAAAATTTTGCAGTGCAGAGCGACATGCAAGAGCTTTTATGGTCTTAAAACTTCTTATGGTTGGGGATTAGGGCACAACAAATTTTCAGTCATTATCCAGAAAAAAAAAAAAAAGGTAGTCTAATCATAATTTTCTGGTATGCAAACAATAGCTTGTTAAGCTGCTAGCACAAGCTGGCTGAAATTGTGATCATTCAGCACCGCGATGACACAGGTGAACACAGCAATGGCTGCGACCCCTTTGGAAGAACTGAACTGGGAAGAATGGCATCAAATCCAGCTCTACAATATTTCTCAAAGTAGGAAACCCAGTTCGCAATGGAAAGAGTCGAAATCAGGCGAAGAGGCTGGGGAAAACACAAGTGGTTGCTGCTGTTCTTGCTGAAGGCTGCAGAGCTAAGCAGACGTAGAAACACCGGTTTATTCCTCAGTCTTACCGCATTATGATAGCTATGGTCTGGCTCTGCCTTGGTGGGCAATGAAACCTGGCTTGTTATGTATCACCCCACCTCCAGACCCTGGGAAATCACAGCAGATGTGGGTGAAGGCTGCAGAGAGGCAGAAGCAGGGTGCTAGGTTGGAGCAGCACCTGCCTTTGTTTGCCATGGGTTTGAAGGAAAACATCTCGCACTGGTTGCTCAGTCTCTGCAGAACTCAGCCTGCCTCCCAGGATACCAGGGCGTGATGAAAGGTTTCTGCTGTCCGACTGGAGGCGGTTCCTGCTGTCCCATGCTGGTTGCTCTGCACCACAGCAGACCAGTACCAACTGCAACCTCTGCAACCCATCCTGCTGCAGACATTTGGAGTTTGTAGGCAGCTGGTACCCCAGCCCAACCTGGCACACAACAGCCAACACATACCTGGCCATTTGTATTTTACTACGTATCCATCTGAAAGTTTTAAGATCATCTTTAAAATATGCTGTTTTCCTCCACTTTTCTAATTACCGCTAATCTGTGGCATAGTTTCCCCTGTAGACCTGTACCCATTGAAGACTGGAAAACAGCTGGTGCAGAAGCTATGCCATATGGTAGTTACTTATAGCAACATAAACTAATTGAGTGTTGAGGGTGATATAATCCCTGGATGCTTTATCTTTTAGAAACTGCTGGTATGTCAATCTGATTGCTTTAAAGATCTGCCCTAGTTCTTCAGTTCTTCTGAGGCAGAGCAAAATCCAGGTAAAGTCACCTCCATGTCCTGGATGGTAACAACATTGCAGCCATCACCGGGCTGCTTTGCCCCAATTTGAAAAATACATTGTACCGTAACACCCATATCCCTCATGTATTAAAGGTCCCAAATCTCTGTCCAACGGAGAGCTGGCAGCCTGAAACATTGGTGCAAAAAAGAGAGTCTTGTTAGTTTATCGTTCCTCATGCAACATTGAGCACATGGAGCACAGATAGGAATATTGAAGGTCACTCTTCACATACAGGGATTTAACCTCCTGCCTGTTCTGCTGGAGGAAGCAGGGGACTTCAGCTCTGTGGGGGCACCCCTCGTCCCCAACCAGCCCTCAGCAGGAACTTGCCCTTTGCATTTCACAGTTCATTACCTCCTCTGCTTTTCCAGTCAAAGACCCGCTCTGACCTCCGACTGTTTCCAACTGATATTAGGATTTGGACTGCACTTCAGTTTGGTGGGGTTTTTTTGTTTTTTTTTTTTTTTTTCATTAGGAGAGATGACACACAAATTATGAGCGGAATTCCGTCATTATTTCTAATATTCTTTCTAATATTCTTTTGATTTTGCTACTATTATACAACAACGGATAGGCCAACTCTCTAGTGAGAATCCCATTTCTCAGCAGAATTTTCATCTCTTTCATGTAGCTTTCACTCGTTCTAATTTGGACAGAGTACATTTATTTTTGCTTTTTTTATTATTTCTTACGGCACATACTCTTTATTCAGGCCAAGGAACAGTGAGACAAAGAGGACAGCTATTTAAACAGCTTGTAGTTTTTGCACTGGCACCTCAATTTCCATAAGCAATGCTGCACCAAAGAAGAACCAGTGCATCAAGAAAAAAAACCCTATAGAAATTTATTTTTCAGGTCAAATTGATAGAATTATGCACTAACATAAAATTTAGAATCATAGAATGGTTTGGGTTGGAAGGGACCTCAAAGATCATCTAGCTCCAACCCCCCTGCCATGGGCAGGGACACCCTCCACTAGACCAGGTTGCCCAAAGCCCCATCCAGCCTGGCCTTGAACACTGCCAGGGATGGGACATCCACAGCTTCTCTGGGCAACCTGTTCCAGTGCCTCACCACTCTAACAGTAAAGAATTTCTTTCTAACATCTAATCTAAATCGACCCCTCTTCAGCTTAAACCCATTCCCCCTTGTCCTGTCACTACACTCCCTGATAAACAGTCCCTCTCCAGCTTTCCTGTAGGCCCCTTCAGGTACTGGAAGGCTGCAATTAGATCTCCCCAGGGCCTTCTCTTCTCCAGGCTGAACAGTCCCAACTCTCTCAGCCTGTCCTCATAGCAGAGGTGCTCCAGCCCTCTGATCAGCTTCATGGCCTCCTCTGGACTCTCTCCAACAGCTCCATGTCTCTCTTGTACTGGGGCCCCCAGAGCTGGACGCAGTACTGCAGGGGGGGTCTCACAAAAGCGGAGCAGAGGGGCAGGATCACCTCCCTCGACCTGCTGGTCACACTGCTGGTGATGCAGCCCAGGACACGGTTGGCAATCATCTTGGCTATCTTTCAATTTGGTTGTTCATTCTGTCCTTTTAATCACTTGCTCCACTCTCATAATATTAAGCTCGGTTATTTTCTTTAAAACATGTTTTTCAACAGAATTTCATGGACAGACTCAGATGAAGAAAACCACCGATTTCCCTCAGGGGAATAATGAGGCAAGTGTACAATTTATCACAATAGAGAGCTCCATTCCCTACACCTATCTTGTACAAGCAGGTTATGTGTATATTTACCCTATTATATATAAAAACAGGTATTCTGTAACTTCTGAAGGGATATTCCAAAAGCTCCTACAGTGACTTTGTAATCTTAGAGCCAATGTGTTTAACTGCAGGGAGATCAGAAAAAGCCATCAATAAAATCATATAACTGTAGGTCTAGAAGAAGCTCAAAACCCCTCCTTCTAATCCCCCCCTTGCACTGAAATAGGATTGATGCTTATCACAACAACCTATGACAAAAATCTGTCTAATTCACTCTTAAAAATCCCCCCAGGACAGACATCCCTACAGTATCCCCGGCAACATGCCTTCACAGATATGTTTTCCCCCAATATTCATGTACATAGTTCTTGCAAAAATTAACCCAAATTCTTTTAATCTTCTACAGCATTCTACAGCCTGGAAGACTCTGACGTGAGTCACAGCCACCAAGCTCCATTCTACCAAAACAGAAATGATGTATTTTTGGTTTATCTGCAGTGAACCTGATCACCTAACTGCATTCTCCGTGTTTTATCATATCAAACTGCAGATATGATTTCATGGAAAAAAAATATAGCTCTCAAAATTGATTGAATTTAGAGGTACTCTGTAACATTCACACTCTTTTTCTGGAAATAATGTCAATTTAATATATTTCTTTTGCAACGAATATTACAGCAAGACCCTTGCATTCGGCACCCTGGTGCAGATCCAGAGCATCACCATTAGCTTCCACAGAGTTATTCCAGACTTCAGGTTAGCCTGGCACAGGTGAAAATCTATTCTGCGATATTTAAAGTGCTAGTATACTAATTAGTTATTAAAAATGCCAGCATAATCAGAAAGTGGGGACACAGATCTCCAATACAGTATTTAATCCAAGGCTACCGTAAATGACTTTGGTGCAGAGAAATAGAACTGATGTACAAGCAAAACCCCCTAAAAGCTCTGTTATACAACTTTAAATACACCATTTTTTGGAAATATTTGACTCAGTGATCCACTATCTATTTTCAGATAGCTACCAAATGCTACTTTTATACTCTGATACTGTTTTACATATTTTATTTGTCAATTTTTCATTATTATTCACGTACTCTTGGTTAAGCAGAAGAGTAGCTAACTAATTGGGTTTAATTGGTTGCAAACCGGGTAGCTCTTTTCTCACATAAGGTAATTGAAGAGATAACTGTATCCCTGACAAAGCAGTGGCAGTAAAATAATAGTGGAAAAGAGAAGACATTCTACCACAGCAGCTGATTAAATTTTGTGGGAAGTTGCACATCTCACCTAAATCTGCAGAGATCAAAAGACTTAGTCTGGATTTAAACTGCTGTAACCGAAGACAATTTGTGCTCTCAGGTTTGCTATATAGACTGCAAGTCTATTTTCAGGAAAAGATTCATATAAATTTCAATAATCTCTTCAATCCCATAGCCAAGCAGACCTGAACAAGTCACTCTCAAACTGTTGTGATGCAGACAAACATTGCCTTATCTTACAAGATTAAAATACTGGCAACAGCAGAGTATGACATTTTTATTTTTACTATTATCTCAAGTATGTAGAAATCATGCAACGAAGATTGAATGATTTCACCCAACAAATTAACAATCATCTCATCCAGCAAAGAATGAATTGCAAGAGACTGCATGGAACTAGAAGAAACTACCTAAAATATTATAAAAACAGTTCAGACTTATTTAAAATCTTCCCTCTGACTGTGACTAGGCTGGCATTATATCTGGAAGCACAGTACCTAATTCTAGAAAGGAGAATTTTCTTTTCCCTTATCGGCCTGAGCTGAGCTAGCATCGAGGTCCTGCCTCCAAGCATGATGCCAAGAGAAGCATCAAGGCTCAGAGCTCTTCCTGAAGCATCACACTTTTAAATAAGACCTCTGTGAAAGAGGAGTGCAAGCTTCAGGACAAACACAAACAACTTCACTTGCCAAACACCTCTTGACTTAGAGTACTGGCAGCTGCTGGCTGGCCAGCGACATCAGGATGGACATCTGGCTTCCTTCCACTGCCCCAAGGAGATCACTGACCACAGTAAATAATATTCTGTTTTCCTTCCAAACTCCATCCTGAAGCCTGAATGATGGCGATCCAAAAATTAGAGGATGACAGGTGTTGGGTTTGGCTGGCAGCCCCCTTCCAAACAACCTTCTGCAGAAAGGGAAGGTTAAAGACTGGGCTGGAGCTGGCAAGGTTTATCGTGGTGCGGTGCTGCATTTTGAAGTCAGTCCAGATAACAGCACATTTTAAAGTTTTCAGGAGCTTGCTGATTTCTAGGCAGGCATTTGCAATGTGCATCATAAATGGTTCAATTTTCCCTGACCTTAACCAACCGAGAAGGGCCAGAAGCCTGTTCCTGGTGATGCAATCTATAACGTGAGCTTCCCTATGACACAGGAACCTCCACTAAAGCAAGAAGGTGAGAAAACTTCTACCAAACCTTTTGTGATATGACCTGGTGAAATTTAAGACTCTCTTTTCCTCTGCTTAACATGAATAAGGCAAAATAATGGTGCATCTAGTTCATCTTCATTGCAACAGAATTATGTATGGTGGAAATATCCACTTAAAACACATGGCTGAAGCCAAGAGCTGCTCTTTGATCTTATTTTGACTGCAACTGAAATGGCCACATTTTATGCACATTTCATTTAAATAAGCATGCAAATAAAGGTGCACCAAAAAATAGCCACCTACATTTTCAACAGGCAGCTAAATAACAGCTAACCGCCCCAAGTACTACCCAACAGCTGCACGTACCGAATGGGCACCACTGACTGATGTCCAATATGCAAAACAGAGGAAAGCTTTCTATTTTGATATGGTGACGATGTCACTGAAGCACTGCACTGGCTTCGCTACCTCACCTGAACAAGCACAGAAATGAGGGGAAAAAATTCCATGCAGCTTCCCCAAAAGCCCTGAATAACATCAGCATGTACTTGAGGACAAACTAGTAATTTTTTTTTTTTAGACTTTTGTGCATTTGTGGCACCATCTGAGGCAATTTCCCAGTTCGAAGTGTTTCCCTACCCTCTTTTACCACATAGCACATGTACAGAACCGCAAATTTATCTATGTCCATGAAACATTTTATTTGCCACTGAAAATGTGAAACTTCTTAAAACCAAAATGGAATATGTATTCACCATCCCAGTGAGTCTTCATATATCTTGCCAAAAAGGAACCATTTGCAGTCCCGTTAGGTCTGGCCCCTTTTACTGTCTGGAGCCTTGGCTTCAGCATCCTTTTGGCAAGAGATTAATTTATCCCGAGTATCTTAAAAAATTCAGTGATGACTCAGTCTAATTCTTCATCTCATCCTCCCACACCAGGTCTTGGAGCTACTAATTACTGGAAAAGGTTAGCCCTACACTGTGAAATATTAGGATATGTGATCTTTTCTGGTGACACCAAACAGGAATTTTAGGAGTTACTTGCTTTCAGCCTAATTACAAATGTCCCTTTCCAAATTCAGGCATAATTTGATCATCAAAGTTCCTGTTTCCAAGAAGTTCAGTGTTCTCATATTAGATAATGAAAAATTGAGCACACAGACAAATTAGGGAAGGCACTGCTTCAATAGACATATCTAGCATTTTCCCAGTATTAAGATGACTTCTGAAGTCCCAGGATTAATACTTCTAAACTTAAGAAATATATCTACTTCACTTGCTTGAAATACTATAAGCATAAAAGATACTGCTCAAAATAACTGCTATTTGATTTGGCAGCTGCTACCAGGCACTGCATCTCTGCGACCAGCCATACATGTTCTAAATATACCCTCTGATTTTTGTGAGATGTTGATTAAATTATGGAAAAGATTTTTCTTTATTACTGTGTTCTCCTTCCTCTCTTTATACAAAGTCTAGAAAAGGAACAGAACCACTAATAGCATGAATCAGCCAGTAGCTTTGAATGTGTAGTTCTCATAAGCTCAGGGAGAGTTTCAGGGAAATGTGTGTGAGGGGAAATTGGGAGCCTTTACTAGATCTTGCAGCAAAAAATTCTGCAGTTTCACTGTCTTAATGACGATGACATCCTGGCCTCTCCCACCAGGTGTCACTGCGAAGTCACATAAGAGGATCTGTTGGTGATAACGTAAATGCAGGCAGAATGAAGATTAATAAGGCATACGAGTCATCGCCGAAAAAAGTCTTTTTTCACTCCTCCTCTTGCTCCCTAGCCAAAAATAAAGCATAGCAGCACTGCTGTGCAATAAGCTCAACAGAGCAGAGTATTAATTTTAAATTATGGATACGTCTAGCTCATATTGCGTAAGAGTTTGAAACGCGTGAGCTGGGGCTGGTGCCTGGCTGCCAGATGTGGTTCTCGCTGACGTGAGGATGAGGAGATGCCCAGATGAGACGTCACAGCCATGGTGTCAGGACTAAGTCTGGAATGGAGATGCTCACTTTGATATGATCCTCAGAGACTTACAGGACAAACCTTTCTGATTGCTCTGACAGTGACAGGAGATGAGGGAGTAACTAACTCACGTGTAACTCTTCCTTTTGCAACCAAAGTCCCTAAAAACCACAAATGCGTCCTGCAGACCAAGATGCAAAATAGCTTCTAAAGGACTATTACATGCAGCAAAACACAAGGAAACCCCTCAGTTTCACACTCTGTGGATGGGATAGGCCCATCTGCAGGTGAAAATCCTTCCACCGGTGACAGGAGCAGACACCACCGTGTCGCATCCTGCTCCACCATGATTCCCAGGCACACGCTTAGCGGCATGCTAAGAAGCTAAGTAGCTCTCCAGAAGTCAAGTACCTCTATCTGTGACCACAGACTTGCTCAAAGGAGGTCACACCAGGGGGGAGGTCCCTGTCCTGCTCATCAGAGCCACATGAAGGGACCCTGGATTACCCCGCCGGGGTATCCCCGGTCTGGCAGCAGCATGCCTGCGTGGAGGGAGGCCCTCCTGCCCCATTCCCCAGGATTTGGCATCACACGCTCCCAAACACGAGTGAACTCAATGAGCTTCCAAACTGCAGCACAGGAACATCACAGCCTTCTCTTTGTCCCTTAGCAGGACCACACAGCTGACCTCTGGCAGAGCCCCTTGTTGCCACCCTTCTCACAACATCTGAGCAGCCTCTCCAAGTGCCTGGCTGCACATAAAGATGCTTTAATTACACCGTGACAGAATTCATTTCTGTTGAAGAGCGCTGTAACAATGTGTTTAAACAAAATGAATTTTACCTGCACTTTACTTGTTAAAATGCACAATACTTTAACAAAAGTACTATATATATAAAGAACATATAAATATTCTTATGCTATCACTTTGGAAGTACTTTGTGATATACCACCACTTCTTTTAAAATTATCTTCAAGCCTTATTATTGGTGAAACACATTCTCAAACCAACAACGATCATACAGCAAACTGAAATATAAAACACTCTTTGCCGGTGCTATGCATTTAAATGCTTAGCTGGTTTCGGCTGCGGAACTTTTAAACTCTCTTTTATTGGACATCACTCTATTTTAGTCTAAGTATCTATCAGGCACAGCTCTGAAAATGTTAAGTCAGACTATGAAAACAGTGTCAATGCTTATTTTAGTAATAAAAGCCATGTTTAATCTATGCTTTCATGTTACAGTAATCTATGTATCAATCTATAACCTTCCAGCTAAATGCACTAAGTAGATTAAGCTCTGATTGATTTGAAATGTTTTTCACTATATTATCAAAAGTCTACAGATCAGCATAAATACCTCGAAGAAATTTTTTCCCCTTTGGCAGATTTACAAAAGCAGAGCTTAACTGGAATTGAAATGAACTTCTGCATTTTTCCAGGGCAAAAACCCTGTCAAATCTACTCTACATCTACTCTGCTTCCGGACTTAGTAAAAACCTGTGATTAATAGTACAGAGCATCTATTCTGTCGTGACAAAAGCAATCACGTTATGAAGAAAAGTGTTCCCTCTGGGTCTACCATTCATATTAAGCATCCGGAGTTACCCCGAGTGGTGGCACTGTGGGGAATGCGATCTGCATAGCTGTGAAAGGGCGGGGGGGGATTTCTGTTGATGTGCTCTTGCCGATTACAATAAAAGACCTTAAAAATTGGCTTCCTCAAATAGAAAACACCACGGGGTAGTATTTTTTTTTATTTTTTTTGCGCTGCGTTTAGGGAAAGTGAGAAGCAGGTCATGAGCTGTCACAGTAACCCGGCGGGCGCTGCGGGGAGGCTCGGCTGCCGCTGCCGGAGGTGGTGAACTTCAGCAACAAAAAGAGCACGAGAAGGAAGAGGAGTGCGCTGAACTCTCTGTGATCCCTCTTCAGCGTTTCTCGCAGCTCCTTTTTGCAGACTATCTGCTGGAGATGGCTGCACAGATGGAATGAGATTTCTACATATGCTCAGCGTTCATCTTGGTAGCTAGCTGAGACGGCAGCAGTGCAAACAAATGTGGGTCTGAGCATCCCACCCAGCTCTGCTAGGGAGGTGGGGAAGACACGTCTATAAAGGCCAGTGGGAACGGAGGAAGAGGAAAAATAGCCTTGAGGTGGTAAATTTTGATTCTTGCCCAGATATCAAGCAATTCCAAGCAGGTGAGTTTGGATTTAAAATGTTGTTTCTGTTTACCCCACAGAAGAGGAGGCACCCCAGGAAAGGAGAGAATTTGGAAAAATAAAGTCGCTGTTACCAGTGTGTTGGCAGAGCATCCCAGCTGCTGCTAGGGTAAAACTTCAGCCTCACTGACAAGGATGCCCGAACTTCCATGGACTTCAGCGGGGAGATGTCATCCCCCTCCCAGTGGTCCTTACCCATTTACCACCACACAATACCCAATTTCTTCTTGGATCCCGCTCCGTCCATCCATGCATTCAGAGAGCTGACATCTGAACATCGCAGGCCCAGCTGATCCCGTAGCCCCACAGCTTGTTCACGCGTCTGCCATGAATCTCAGCCCTGACTCCAGTCCCAGGCTTGCCTCCACGAGGACTGCACAAGTGACGTAGTGCAAGAGAAGGGACCCAGCTCACGCAGTCCAGCTCTGGATTTGATTTTTGGATTCTGCAACTTGGAAATGTATATATCTTAGGTTTTCCTTGGGGTCCTTCTACACCTTGCTTGTGAAGTAAGAGACATTTTTATTTTAATATAAACCGTACTTGGACACAAAGTGACATTTCCAAAGAGATGCTATATCCAAATTTCTGCAAAACATGCTCCCAGTGAATAGCAGTTCAGTGGTCCGACTCTGTATATGCTGCTCAGAGAGGTTACAGAATTTGGCTTAGTATATCCAGACTGCATTTGATCATACATTCATTTCTTATCCCAGTACATTAACATAAAGTTAACAAGAAAGTTCATTATAAAGGACAAACCTGAAAGTCAATGTCAGCCAAGAAATTGCCTGAGCAATCCCATAATTGAATAAAAATATGCGTCAGCAAAACAAGTGTCATCACGGGCTTGGAGTTCACTGGCTTGACGAACTCCTCTCAGCACGGTGCTGTGCGCGAGACTCTACGAGAAGACCTTATGTACTAAATGATGTTTAGCAGCAAAATATGGGTACTAATATGCACACTGGACCTACAGAGTCAATCAGGCCTGCCCACAACTTCAGCAACAAATTAATAAATAAAGAAAAATTAGAGAAAATTAGCATTTTGGAACTTCTTAGCCACTCCTCTGGTTACAAAGTGCTTTACAAGGAGGACATTCACTTGCAAATATTCTGTGGTACAGTGTAATCACACATTTAAATATCAAAAGTAATCTAAACGGCTATCAGATTTTTCCACTGATGCGTTTGATGATTTTATACACTGATTTATGGGACCAGCTTCTCTGGGAATGGCAAACAAAAGAATTTATTTTAATTTGCTCATTTTTGAGTCCAACAGCCCCAGCTTAGCTGTGATACAGAGTAATTTAAGGAGTGATTCATATTTCTACAACAATTAATGGTGAATGGCATTTTGCAAACTATTCTGTCGCATTAAGCCTTAAGGAAACTGGGAGTAGCCAACAGAGCATGGTTAATAATAGATGTATCTGGACATTTCTTTCTGTAGAGATAAGAAAAGCTTAGGACTGTGCTTGGACCAGCAGGAGAAAATGTGACGTTAGAGGGAAACTGAGTCACAGGAAAGAGACACTGCCAGGTCCCAACACCAGGATCCTTGTGAAAAGGAACTTCTGGCAGCATTAGCCAGCAACAGAGAGAGGGATGAGGGATGCACGTTGTGTGCAATATATCTTCATATATAGAGAGGTATTTATTTTAATTCTGATAAAGTATTAGCTTAAAAGCCTATAACGTCCCCCAAAAGAACTGGGGATCCTTTCTTAAACTAGGGAGCAGGTGAGATTATTTTGCAAGCTCACAGACACCTCAATGGCCATTTGCCACCTGAAAGGACCAAAGTAAAGCAGCACTCCAGTGACGACCCTCTACCCCATCAGGCCCATTTTCAAGGGAAAGAAGCCAATTACTGTAAGGACCTGTCAGCTTTTAGAAAATTTTTAGGTAGCAAGACCTGGGCAGCTTCTGGGGCCCACCTAGTGCTGTGGAAGACAACCAATCAAGTAAAATTGTTTCCTCGCTTCTTCCTTTAAAATACACCCCTCCCTTTCCTCCCCATTTCTGTCCTTTTCTGTGATTTGAAAACTGGCACGTCTATGAGTGATTGCAGGTGCCATTAAATCATGAAGCAGTTCTGTTCATTAAAGCTTGGTGATTTATTACCTTTGGACTAAGGGAAAGAAAAACAGCCTGAAAACAGAATTCTTACATCATTTCACATTATTTCCAGTGCAGCAATTCAGACAACTGTTAAAATCGCAGATTTTCAGCTCCGTGGTCCACTGGTCCCCAGAAACACAACGCTGAATGTCTAATTCCAGCCAGTTCTGTAAATCTAGAGTGTAACTTCAACTCATAACTAACTGCTGCCCTGAATGTCATGTCCTACCTTCGTACAGCCAGTCGCTGAGCCCATTGAAAATAACACCTTCCTTTCCTGTGGAGACCACTCGGATGGCTTGTTTCCCCACATGGGCACAGTAATAGATGTTATTCTCAAAGATAAATATCTGATTTGAAGGGAAAAAGAAAAAGAGAACAGCATTAAGCAGTGGCTCCATTAAAAAATGTTGCATTTTACTTTTACAATAATTGGCAGTACAAAAAACCCCACATATCACATTTTTATAGTGTCTTTTGTCAAAAAAAGGATTTCCACAGCTTGGTTCCAATGCCCTCAGCTAATAGAAAGATGCTAATTTACACCAAACTGAAGCCTTGGTCCTTTGATACAAGCTTTATTTTTCTCGCTCCTGTCTTCATTGCAGAAATTGAATAGTGCAGTTAGAGGGCATGAAATGAAGAATGCCATCACATAGGATTTTGAAAAAGCGGTCCAGGACATAGTAGCAGTTTGCAGAACTGATGTTGATGCTATGTGGTGACTGAACCAGCTACTGGAAATGGCTTCTTGCCTATTTCCAGCTGCTCCTGCATCCTTAAACCACGGCTGGCAACCTATTAAATCTGAATCCAGTTTTTAACGCAGATTCAACAAGATGACGCGTGCTACTGAACAAGGGCCAGTCCACGTGACTGCAGCACACTGGCCAACAAAGCACAAGGAGGTTGGTGTTTGGGCTGGGGAGCAGGTGCACATGGTCCAAGGACCCAAAGGGGTGTGCTAGACCTCCTGCTCTGCCCTGGTCCCAGGTGACCTTCCTGCAGGAACCAGGGTGGATGGGACAAAGACACCCATGGGCTCTCACCTCCCTGCCAGCATGGATGCAGCTGCCGTAACGCCCAGCCTGTCTTTGGAAACCTCTCCCCTCCTGTTGCAAAAATCGAGTGGATTCAGGTTGATGACAGATTACATGACCAAAGTGTCATGGGACCTCGCAGCTCCTCGGGAAGGCAAGGGCAGGCCCATGCCAAGGATCGCCAGCGGGTACCTAAGCCTGCCTCTGCAAACCCCTGCTCACACAGCTGGTGCTGTCTGTGGGAACGCTATTCCATCTCGGGGAAGAATTTATAAAATTATTATCAATCATAAAAATTTCAACTTGAGGTTATTAGGAAAGGAGCCTAACATAAGAATCCCAAATAAGCCTTGTTTTTTTTTTAAAGCCAATTTCATGCAAGTTGTTAGATCTACTGCTGTGAGAATGCTTTTGGGAATCAGGCTGTTTATTTAGGTGTTCAAGTGCTGATCAGCAAGCAAAACTTTAGCCAGCCATTTAAAAATATATTGTTCCATGGCACCAGTCTTTATCATCTGGTTAAATGCTTTGTTCTGTGTATTGTTGTCATCGATGATACAGAGCCTGTACCCTCCTCACTCCAAAGTGAATAGCATTCTGCTCAAAGTAGCACTCTTGCTTTAAAATATTTTAAAACTCCATTCAGACTGCAAAGATGTACTGCACGGGGTATCAAAAAGCCATTTAGACTGAAAGACAAACTGTTAATATAATTTAGTAGACATTTACAGATGGGGTTTTATACACTTGAAGATATTGGAATAAATGTTAGGTATCTTTACAACGATACTAGGATGCAATTTCTCATGTTACAGTCATGAAAAGACAAAATTATGAAAAATATTTGCTTTCAGCTTCTGTTTCACATCCTATTACGGTATGTGTTTCACCTAAAGATGAGCTGGAAAGATTCCAGAAGAAAGCATAGATCCTAATTTAATTCTGGCAGCAGTTACAGTGAGTTTGCCTAAAGGTAAAAAATATGACTGAAACTGTAACTGACTTTTATTCCTTTTAAGCTAAGAAAAGCTGCATCCAATTAATATTTTTTGAAAGTAAACAATATGTTGTGGAAGATACTACTTTCTCTTTCCTACCTTGATTTTTAGTAAGTAGAGGAGCCAGATGAGGGAGGCCAAGTAAAGGATTTTATGTGCTAGCTAGTCTGCATATGCGAGGGTTGTTGAAGCTTAAATGTATGTAAAAATCATGAAGACTAAGCAGAATTAGGTACTTTGGGCCCAAACAAATCCAAATCTCCATGTCCATCAGCTAAAAGTGCTGGGGGTGCTTGGGTGGGGGTTCTTCTGCGACAGACACACAGTCAGGCGGAGTTACTCAAGCAACGCAACCCTTGCGTTGCCCAGATCCTCCCAGCCAATGAAGGTCTTGCAATATTTTGTACTGCATTAAATTTTAAATGAATTTACAAGAAAAATAAGGCAGGTGGATTGACAACTTGTTCCTGCCTTTTGCTTTGTAAAGCATTGCAATGTTTTCTTTCTTCACTGTTTTGTCTTTCAAAACTTCACTGCTCTAATCAGGCTGCACGAGGTATCCGGTAGCTGCAATGGAAAAATAATACAGTGCTCTGACTTAAAACTCTCTTCCATATAATTCAGAGCCAAACTGCAGCACCTCATAGAGAATTTAAAATTATCCTCCTAACTACAGTTGCCTTGTACCCTAAAAACGTCAACCATAATCAAGATAAAAGATAACTGAAGCAGCACAAGGAAGATGTCTGTGTAATGTATCTTATAAATTAAGAAAAAGCTTTTGAACTTCCGTTATTCATCAAAAATAAATGTCTTTGGATTACTTCACATTCTGGGTTAGAAAGATATTAGATGATGTTATGAAATACCTATATAATATTTTTTGCTGTTTTGGTTTTATGACATCAAAGCAGTGCTTTTATCAAATTATCACAATCCTTTCAGCTAATTACAGGATAAGAAATTTTAGTAAATAATAAAAAAATGTACAGACATCACTTTCACATTATTTTATGCTTTCTTTACATAGCAGTTCTAGACTAATGTAAAATCACAACAGAAGGGATCAAGCTCAGTTTTATGCGTCTCTGTACAAGAGGCAAAGATCAGACTCAAAATTTGTGGTGTCTTCTCTTTTGGTGTGCATACCTGAGCAAGGCTTTACCCCTGACATTCTTGCAATATATATGCCTTTTATCATGGCCAGCACATGAAGTCCAACACTGAGCGCAGCTAACGGGACGGAAAATAAACCTGTGTTATGTCAGGAAGATACCCCCATGTTGAATGCCATGTCCGTTTTCATCATGACACATTCAACGCAGAGAAAAAAAGATATTCGGGAAGAAGAAGAATGCAAACGTCCATACATTTGCAGAAGAAACTGAAATTGCTAACTCTGTGGAATAAACAAGGAAGACATAAGCTCCACAAGGTAATGGAGAAGAAATAGAGAAAAGGAAAAGGATGTTTTTACCCTTCATTTCTCAAAAACAACAGGGAAACCAATGAAACAGAAGAAAGCTGTTTAAAAGTGGATAAAAATATTTTTCCTAGTGAAATCAGAATTAACAAGTGGAACTCCTTGCCACTGGATGTCACAGAAGACAAGAACTTAATTCTCTTCCTGCTGAATGTTATAATAGATGCTCAAAAGATGAAATACTTAAAGATAACTGGAAGATAAAGTGTTGTGGGTTTGTTTTGGGTTTTTTTTTTTTTTTAAATGCATTCACTTAATCCCAGGGTAATAAAAATCAGTGGCAATTTTGCTGTTGGCTTAATGTGACTCAGGATGTCACCTGAAACTTTCAGCATAAGATACAATCCCTTTAGCCCCAGATGTCAACACACCACTAACTCTTGTGGGCTGGGAAGAAATCTCTGCCCGTTTGCAACTTGTAATAGAACTGATTGCTTCAAACCATTTGACATCCTTGTGTGACAATTAACATTAGAGAAAAAATATCATATTGGTTGGACCACAAGCCTGAGACAGGAGGAGAACTTTAAGTCAAAGATTAAGTATTTATCCAGTAGGATAAATTTATACAGTAAGCTAAATGTTTAAACTAACAACAAAATAAACTTAATATACTTAAACCTATGAGAGTCTTAACAACACTGATTGATTTAAGGACAATTCATTTAAAATATTTTTGCAACTGCTTAAGGGCTTCTGAAGTAATGTTCTCTACAAAATTGACCCAGAGTGGTATTAAGTAATTATGCTGCAGTAATTAAAACATTGGTACTTCAAAATGGATTAATTTATGGACCTTTTCAGGAATCTAATGAAAATAATCTCTTTAAGACCACTGCAAAAGTCACAGTGACCAATCATTTTGAGTAGATAAATACTACACCTCCTTTTATGGTTGTTCAACCCACCTTCCTTCCAGCCAAAGAGGTGAGTGAAGTTCCTATTTCTTCACAGACCAAGAGAAAATAAATTCATACGCATTAATCTGCACTTTTACTGCTTCTATTTATTTTCCAACTGTAGGTTGCCATTCTAAGTTTATGTTCTCTTTACCCCATCATTTCTGACATGTATAACTTGTCAAGTGAATGAGTGACATCATTCAGATTTAGCACCTCCAAACCGAAAGTTAATGCTTGGATGCTTATTACTTTAAATTATTAGCATATTGTAGAAGTGTGAATGTTTCTTACACATTAGAAGGCAGCTTTCCAGAAGCCTTCTTCCACATTAGAATGCACATTGCAAGGCCAGCCCACCGGATTTAACTACTACAGAGTAGTTAACATGGAAAGGTTGGCCATTTAACAAGGAGAGTGGTCTACAATAACTGGCCGTCATGTATAGAGAGGCAGAAAGTCTTGCCTTGATACTGTTTCAAATTCCAAATCAGTCCAAACTTCCTTGGAGGCTGGAAAAAACAGTCACAAACTGGAAGACTCAGTGAGTGGGGAAATATAACTAGAAATCCATATGCTACTCTCTCCTCATCCAACATAACGTACTTCATTGTTTTCTGGTTTTAATGTTAAAGCCTTCTTTTATTTTTCTTGTCCCTATGTAGAAGTCTACTCTTTTTCTGGCAAACTCATTTACCTGAGGGAGTATTCTGCAGAATAAATAAAATAACAGATTCATTTTATAGTTTTGTGCATCTCTCAGAAATGCTTATATTTATTTTGCAAAGATGCTGAGCAAATGCACAGAAAAGACAGTTCCTACCCCAACAACATATAATTTTAATAGACAGAAAAGTACTATTGTCTCCATTCAACGTGTGAAAAAATGAGAGACAGGGACACCAAAGACAAGACTCAGTCGCCCAAACATAGGCACCTAGAGCCATTTTAAGCCCCTTCATGTATCTAGAACATCTGGTAGATATGATACAGGACATATGGGAAACCTCTGCTCTCACAAAGTAGCATCTAGAGGCTACACACATTTGGCACTACTCAGCTGAGGTGCTCTAGGAACCTACGTTTAAGCAGGCAAATCCTATTTTAAATGTCACACAGGAAGACTGGCAAAACCATGAGTCAAACATGGGTAGCTTGAGCTCTATTCCAATGCCTTAACCATAAAATCATCCTTATTGTAATTATTTCCCATCAGGTAGATTATTGTGAAGACTGGGAGAGAAGAGATCCAAAATGTGTATTGTCCTGCCATGAACTGCAGGTCTAACTGATCTGTTTATCGGCAGAGTCACGGTCAGCTTCAACATGATACGTATTTGAACTCATACTTCCTTCTACAAAGGCAGATCTGTAATAAGAAAAAAATAACTCTTGTATGTATCCTGCACTGCAGATCTGCCATTGTACATTGCCAACATACGTTGTCAGGATTCAATACTGCCTCATCTTGTGCAGGACTTTCTGTGGCCTTTTGTAGATGGCATGATCTAGTCTGCCTTAGACAAATGCCAAGTAGACTCAGCAGAGAGATGCAGGTACCAATGAAGACACAAAGGAAGGTAAAATCCGCCTGACTTCAGGGGATTATTCTCCAGCAGCTTTTATAGTGAGCTGGGTGCTCCCAAGTCCAAACAAAGTCCGTCAATGCAGTTCATATAAGTTAGGTATCTACCACTTCCACTGAGTACAAACAGCCAATGTCAGATGCCTTCATCCACTCAAGATCTGGTCCATTATCTCTTTGAGGGTAATGGCAGCACAAGTATGCATTCAAATTAGACCACCAGTAGATTAATGTGGAAATAAAAATATAAAATGCATGGTGAAAACAATCTTGGAGAAGAGACCATCCTCCCTCCCAGCCCTACTGATAAGCCAGACTGTCTTCCTTGTCCACAGCCTTCAAAGCCTCTGAAAGCCCTCTCCTCCTGCTGCAGGGTGGCAGAGCCCCAAAAGAAGGACTGCAGTATATGTTCAATGACTATTGCATCGATGCTGTTGCTCATAGTCCTAAACATATCCAAGTCCTTGGGCTCTTCTACCTAAACCCCAATCACATCAGATTTCTTAGGCAACAGCCACTCATTTCACCACACAACCCCTGCGAGAATATACATTGGCAAATTAAGTTAATCATTTGAGGTAAATCCAGACTTCTGTAAGGTTAGGCAGTCCTTGAACAGTGCAGGACCGCACAGGTCTGATACATAAATGGGGATACAAGGCAGAAATCAGTGTGGGAGACCCACACTGGAGCAGTCTGCTCCTGAAGGTCTGCACCCTATGGAAGGGACCCACGCTGGAGAAGTTCATGAAGAACTGCACCCCGTGGGAAGGACTCACGTTGGAGAAGTTCATGGAGGACTGTCTCCCGTGGGAGGGACCCCAGGCTGGAGCAGGGGCAGGGTGTGAGGAGTCCTCCCCCTGAGGAGGAAGGAGCAGCAGAGACAAGGTGTGATGAGCTGACCACAACCCCCATTCCCTGTCCCCCTGTGCCGCTGGGGGGGAGAGAAATGGGGAGTGAAGTTGAGTCTGGGAAGAAGGGAGGGGGTGGGGGGAAGGGAAGGGGGTTTTAGTTTTGCTTTATTTCTCCCTATCGCAATCTGTTACAATTAACTGGCAATAAATTAAATTACCAAGTCGAGTCTGTTTTGCCTGTGATGGTAATTGCCGAGAGATCTCCCCGTCGTTACCTCGACCCACATGCTTTTCATAGTATTTTCTCCCCGAGTCCCATTGAGGAGGGGCGTGATAGAGCAGCTTGGTGGGCATTTCGTAGCCAGCCAACAGTACCATAGCTTAATCAAGGGTATTTTTTTAACTTTTCAGTGTAAGACACTTCCTTAAATTTTTTTAACTTCTATTCATTTTTTTGGATGTCAATGATAGGAAACTTTTGTGCTGAACTGTATATTAACTGTCTATGTATATGGTGTTACACATCACATTGGTCTGAAAGCCTCAGAAAAATACACAGATTGAGCTTCCCAATATGTCCAGGAAGTAGAAAAGTATTACCTCTTTATTATATGCTAACTAACCAGTTGAGATCTGTAACAGTGTCACAGCTTGTAACCAGGGTTTGGAAATGTCAGATCACAAACATAAATAGTTTTGAGCATGATCAAGCTCTTCCTGGAAATGCACACACAGAAAGACCTCTCCCTTCTCCCCTCCATTTCTAGTGCTCTCTAATTCCATCCAAATATTTTGGAGACTTTGGAGCCCTTCTCAAGCCAGTTTTGTTTTTCCACTGCTGTATGAAACCTGGAGGCTGAGGACTGTGAAAATAAAAAACTGCAGAGAGAAAGATTCCCTGCTGTTTTGTTCAAGTTAAAACTTGTCCTTACTACGCAGAATTAGCATGCCCATTGCTGTCGGTGCAGCATCTTGAAGCAGATATGATAATTGTGTTTTCACTTCGGGATATCAAGGAAATCTGATGAGCATTGTACTGGAAAGGTCTTGGCATTTTGCAGTTATCATTCTTACATCAACTGCAGCAGAAAAATGTGTGATCAATTAAAAAAATCAGTTTTAAAGCTTGTTGCTGATTGACTATGCATTATTTAATGAATACTCTGCCAGTTTCTTCTTTTGAACCTCATAAAATGCAAACTTTGATGTTCAAATAGCTTCCATTAATGCATTCTGTCATGAGTGTTGTTCTTAATGCATATGACATGATTACACCAACTCTTATCAGTTCTTCAAAAAGGGTAATAAAACCATAAACAACTTCTCATCAGTGAGCTTACATAATAAAAGCTAGTATTTTAATTAGGCTTTCCTTGTTCCCATTTAAATATAGCTTGATAGCAGGTGGAAAAAAAGTAGTAAGACAAGAAAAACCTTCAAAATATTTTCATTCTCTCCATCAAATGGTTCATGTTAGCAATTTAGGAAAGAGACAGATAACAATTATGATGGTGGAATGAGATAGATAATTTTTAAATAAACTTTTTTTCTTTACAAAACCAAAATGTCATTATTGAAACCGGTGATGAATTAATGAAACTCTTCCACATGATCAACACATTGCAGGGAATCACATCTTGATAAATTATTGACAGAAAAGGCTACAGTTTCAATTTTTCATGCCAGGGTTTATCTTTGCTTTAAATCAAAGTAAGAAGCTAAGTCCTTACCAAGCCAAGGGTTTAGAAGACATAGCAGTTTCAGAAAGTACGCAACAAATACATAAGGGTTACTTTAATTCAACTTTACCCTGCCCAGAGATGGGCAAAGGTGACATTTAGACCACAGACAGAACTACACTAGTTTTAAAATGATTCTGCAGGAAGGCTTTCAGGACAGAGAAGCTGAAACCACCCCAAGGGACCACTAAAGCCAGAGAATACAGTAGTACAGATTGATGCATGTAAGAATCGTGCTGATCCACAAACACATCAAAACCAGTAGTTATGATTTCTCATTGGAGACCGAAAGCTTGTACACATCTGATATCAGTGGTCTAAGAGATTATCTGCATGGAAATCAATGCAATGAAAGGAAATGTAATTGATTCGGCAAAGGAAAACCATCAGTTACTGTAAAAGACAAATGAAAAATCTGCTGCCTTCAGTGGCTTTGATTACTTATCTAGGAAAGGAAGTGCAGAAAAGTGCACTTGTAAATTGTGCAAATCTCCTGATTTTAGCCATATATCTTGAAAATTGCTAATATCCCTTGTAAAATAAACATTAAGAACTTAATTTTGCTTTCATCGCACGTGATCAAAGAGACTAAGAAGTCAGAGAGAATGGAAAAGCATTCCTTCATGTCTTCAGATAAATAAATATTTTCTATTTCTATGAACAGTGTCTAGGCCACATTTAAGAGCTTCCAAGAGAGGAGATGGTTCTCCAGGTCTGGGGGTGACTTCTCTCTGGTGCTGGGGGAGATGATCACCTTGCCTGCAGGAGGTGGGCGTGGGTGGAGTAAGTAAAGGAGCAGTGGGAGAAGGTCAGAAGACTGCAATATCAGAGGTGTCAAAAAGGATGTTGAAGGATCCTTTCCAAGACCCTGCAAGAAAAGAGGGGCAGGCAGAGGCTAAGCTGATTGGGCTGGTAAATGGAGACTCCAGTGAAGGCAAAGGCTGGAAGCTGGTCACTTCAGGCACCACGAGGAAGGTTCCTGCTCCACTGACAGATCTGCAGATACAGACCAGGTTCAGTGTCCTGGTTCTGGGAGCTCTCTCCTGCCTGGGGAGGACAGCTTTAAACCCAGAAGAACAGGGGAGGGAGATGATGGCCCACAGTCAGGCAAGGAAGTGGTAGGCTGGCCATAAATGGTAGATGTGGACAAGAGAGACCCTAGTGAACAGGGCTGAAGGAGGCGCACCTCAAACAATGCACAAAAATAAGGAGAAGTTGAGCACACAGCTCCGTGGGGAAAGCTTTCATGCTTTTCCTGGGAAACCATCCCAGCTGGGTGCCCCTCTGTGCCTGGGCACTAACACATGCAGTGTGCGGAATAAGCAGCAGGAATTAAGGTTTATGTGCAGTTATGGAACTACGATCTCAATAAGATCATAAAGAAGTGGTGGGACAGTTCATACAACTGTAGTGGTGTGATAGATGGATGTATGGATGGACACAGGCTCTTTAGGAAGGACAGGCTGGGACGCTGAGGAGGGGGAGTTTCCCTTTCTGTGAGAGGAGCGGAGGTGCATGGAGCTTGGTGAAACATGAAGAGCCAGATGACAGCCTATAGGCCAAGATTAGTGGGCAGACTAATGTGGGTGGTGTTGTGGTGAGTGTCAGCTACGGACTGACCGATCAGGAAGAAGTAGATGAGGCCTTCTTCATACAGCTGGAAAAAACCTCACGTTCAAATGCCCTGGTCCTCATGGGGAATCTTAAGCATTATCTACTAGAGGGACAACAACTTGGGCACAAGCAACCCAGAAGGTCTGTGGAGGGCATTGATGAAAGTGTCCTGACACAGGTGATCAAGGAGTTGACAAAGGGAGATGCTCTACTGGATCTCACACTTTCAAACAATGAGAAACTGCAGGGGAAGGTGAAACCTGGGGGCAGCCTCAGCTGCACACACCATGAGGTGGTGAAGTTTAGGATCATGAGAAGAAAGATCATGGCAAAAAGCATTAAGCCCTGGGCTTCAGGAGAGCAGAATTTTGCCTGTTCAGTGGCTTGCTTGGAAAAATCCCGTGGGATACAGCCTTGGAGAGAAAAAGAGGTCAAGGAAAGATGAATTTTCAAGTATCACCTTCTCCAAGTTTAAGAATGGTCCATCCTGATGTGTATGAAACCAAGCAAAGGAGGCAGGAGGCCTGTGTGGGTGAGCACATTGCTACTGACACAACTCCAACATTACAAGGAGTATAGAAGTGGTAGAGGCAGGGGAAGGTGTCCTGGGAGGAATATAAAGACATTATCTGATTGTGCATGGATGGGGTTAGGAAAACCAAAGTTTGTCTGGAGCGAAATTCAGTAAGGTACATGAGGGGCAATAGGAATGGCTTCTATAGGTAGATCAGCAGCAAAAGAAAGTCTAGGGAAAATACGGATCTGCCACAAATAATATTCTTTAGCTATTAAGCATGTTCTATAAATCCTATATATTGCAATTCCTTGTTAGGGACAGTTAAGGTTTTTCTAAGATTATCATTCTTACTAAATCACGTTTGTGGTATGTCTACGGTATTCAGTAAAGTCTGGAGACCTTTCCTCCAGGAAATGTTGAGGCTCCCTTTGGAAAGCAGAGTTCATAAGATCCTGTGGTTTTTAAGGTCTTTAGAGACAATCCAAAATTGGCAAAATCGATACTCAAGATAAAGTCCCATATAACGGACTATAGGAGTAATGACTGAATTCTATGATCTGGAGACACATTCCCAAACTTTTTTCCTTTAAAATTGGGCACAGAAGAGATTTTTTTTTTGTCTTGCTTCTGCCAGGTTGAGTCCTAAAGAGCATTAATATTCTTCTCAGGTTTCTACAAGCTTCTCTACGTTTTTGACATTGCATCATTACCAACATGCATTTCCATTTGTATTCTGTGAGCAGGCTAGTCCACAACACGTACAGATTCTAATCACACCTAGAATCTGCCAGAGCCCAGGCAAATAAGTGATTATGATGATTCTGAAGATTTAAAAAATATATATTTCAAGAAAAATACACTGTCCTATTTTCAGTTCTTTAGGGAAGAAAAGAGGGATTATTTCACCTCAACAAAGGGAACCATGTCTGCTTAGATTTCCTTGCCCCGGATTCTAATGGGGTTATTTTAATTTATAACTGCCTTGTTATATTAAAGAACGTATCAGTAAATGTACCATTTAGTATGGAACTCTGATTCTGCTTTTAAGTTCTGCTTGATGGATTATCTTGTATTCTGTAACCTAATATCACTGATGGCTATGTAGGGCATCACTATAAATTAGATTATTTAACGTGAGATGATACACTGTTTCATTTTAAATATTTTATTGTGTTATAGAATGAATATCTGCCTAAGGAGAGCACACAGATTACTTGTCAGCATAAAGAAACTGGCAACTGGGATTCGGGGTTCCTCGAGGTATACATCTGACCTCGGACAGGTGACCTACTCCACAGTCCTTTAGGCCTAGTCCTGCCTGTGGCGTCCTAACACTGGGCACTTAAACATACACTCACCAACAATTGCTGCTGTCTATAGTAAAAGGTAACTATTTCCATGGCACAAAATAGCAGCTTTCCAAGAACAACACTCTTCATGAGCACTTGTTTCAATGGGCATCGTCTACCAACCACAGTTTCATAAGATGCCAGAAACCCTTATGCACAGACCTAAATTAGATACTTCTGGCTGTTAGATCTCTGAAATGAAAAATGCCTTTAACAAAAGATACATGTTCAATATCCATAAAGCACAACTGAAATTAAGGGAATATCAATATTTGAGATCTTTGTAATAGGAGTGAATTATTTTCAGTGGAACAGACCCTATGTTATTGTGTAGCACTGTTAGGAATTTTGCACTTTCTGTGACTGCAGTAGCATGTAATGAAATGTGGTAACATATAAAGAAAGAGAATTCAGTTCTTGCCCTGTAGTGCAACAAGATGGTGAAACACTCTATGACAAAAAGAGGAAAACCTCTAAGCTAGCAAGCCCATCAATACTTGCATTTCTTGCAGGTACATACTCAGCTTCCTTAATGCAGAGTGTGAATGTCCACAACATTTAATATGTTAATTCTGTAAGTCCACTGTAAGAGAGGAATATATTGCCATCTTTACGCTGTAACTTAACCAGAAAACAAAGTGACATATACGAAGTCACAGAGGAAGCCTATGGCAGTGCGTCACCCAGGAGCGATGCCCTTAACACCATGTCATCCTATGTCTCATATTACGATGTAAGAGCAGTAACTTTTTTCCTGATTTATTGGTAACACTTCTATGGCAAATCATTAATTTTTTTTTTCCTTTGAAATCTTTCATGCCCACAAGAAGAGCCACATCTTATTTACAATAATCACCTATATCTTCTTTCAATAAGATTTATTGTAGCATCCTCACTTATCTTAAATGCCTTGCTCTTATACCATGATCAAATGCAGTACCAAGGATGCTGAGGTGGGAAGGGACACAACCATTCTCAGCAGAGCTCACAATACCAACTGTGCCAAAGCTTCTCTTTGGTGAACAGAGACCGAACACATCCAGCCCACTGATACTAAAGAAAATTACAAGCATGGGCAAAAATAAAAATGGGCCACTAGGGCCACTGCAACCAAAGAGCAGAGCACCAAAGGAAAGACCAAACATAACACTTTTCCAGTGGACACCTTTGAATAAAACAGGGGGAGAGGGGAAGGGGAAGCTCTGACCAGAGTAACCTGTCCGGGTATTCAGTGTACATGTAATATGCCTGTCATGGATTAACCCCAGCCAGCAAGAAAACCCCATGCAGCCGCTCGCTCACTCCCCCAGGTTGGGATGAGGGAAATAATTGGAAGAGTAAAAGTGAGAAAACTCAGGGGCTGAGATAAAGACAGCTTAATAGGTAAAGCAAAAGCCGCACACACAAGCAAAGCAAACCCAGGAATTCATTCCCCACTTCCCATGGCAGGCAGGTGTTCAGCCATCTCCAGGACAGCAGGGCTCCATCACACGTAACAGTGACTTGGGAAGACAAACGCCATCACTCCAAACATCCCCCCCCTTCCTCCTCCTTTCCCCAGCTTTATATATATGCTGACCATGACATCATATGGTGTGGGATATCCCTTTGGTGACTGGGGTCAGCTGTCCCAGCTGTGTCCCCTCCCAAGTCCTTGTGCACCCCCAGCTACTGGCTGGTGGGGTGGGGTGAGAAGCAGAAAAGCCCTTGGCTCTGTGTAAGCACTGCTCAGCAGGAACGAAACCATCCCTGGGTTATCAACACTGGTTGCAGCACAAATCCAAACCACAGCCCCATGCCAGCTACTGGGAAGGAAATTCACTCTGTCCCAGCCAAACCCAGCACAATGTCTTACTGGGGTTTGCCTGAAGAATTCATATCCTGACATTGGAAAAGAGGGTGAGGGGGAGACAGCACATCATTATTCTGAAACTCTTGCTTTTCCCAGAATGCAGGAATCATGTAAAAAGCTGTCTGAATATTCCCCCACCATGCTTTAATAGGGCTTATAGAGACATTAGGAAAGGAGGAGTGGGGAAGCTTTTCTTCCTTGCAACTAGCAAGATAACCAAGTCAGAATAATTACATACAGCAGACCACAGCTAAATATTGATTCAGATGTCATTGCACAAAGAAAAGGTGAGAGAACAGCAGCTTGAAAATAATGATGTAAAAATCTATGAAATAATGGTGGAAACAAATAGACCTACAGCAATTACACACACAGCAGTTCAAAAGCCCTGTGGATTAGGAACAACAGCAGATGATTCAGTACCTCCCATGAAAATTGTCCTCCTCACTTGATATCTATGCAGCCCTTCTGCCTGGAACTAAGCTGGCTTGACAAGCAAGAATTCAGGCAAGAAAAAACGTGCTAATTAGAGGAGTCACTCCAGTTTAGTTCCAGGTGTCATCACTTAACCAGCTTTTTGCATCTAGATATCCTAGTTAGCAAGACATTGTGCTACAGTGTTAAAAAAAAAAATAAATTGATAACAACAAATGAAATGGATGGGTTCTGGCCCCGTGCAGCAGGACCTATCATTCAAATGTTTTATATAGGAATGAACTCCAATATTCCTCTAAATTGTATTGCACTTTTTAGACAGTAATATCTATGACAATAAGCTGTTTGCTACCATTAGTATTCATTGTTCGAGAGCACCTGCAAACCCCTAACATGACAGGGGCTGAAAGACTTGCTGCTCCTTTTTTCCTGGCATTTGCATTTCACTGAAATAGAGATTTCTTAATGCAACTTCTGCACCTGCTGTGAAACATAACTTCTATTATTTTAGAACCAATTATACACTTAGTAGCTGCATAATCTACAAGAATAAAAAGTAGTTCCTGCTTCAAGAGTTGACACTGGAAAAGGTTCATTGACTATGAATGTAGGAGAAACCTGTTTTGACCATTCTGTGGGGTTGCAGTAAATGCAAGGGCATACAAAGCTTCCAGGGACTAAGTACAGCTCTAACCCTCTTGCTGTATGGTCTTGGTAGTTTAAGGAAACAGTAAAAGACTGACTGGCCAGGAGAACCTCAAAAAAATGTTTCTCTTTGCTGAAGAATAAATACAATTATGTATAAGAGAGATTTTTTTTGAATTATAACTGCTGCCTCTAAAGTTGTGCAGAACTGCTTCCCTCAGCATCTGATGTGTCACCATTATCATTAGTATCTGTCGGAGCTGTTACAGGTTCTGGTTTTAAAAAAAGGAAAATAGCAGCACGGCAGAAGTTCTTCCGCTTTTGAAATCGGAGTTTAACAACTCTTATGAACTGAACTTTAGCGCTGTCAACAGAGGCAAATATTCACTGTGCATTATTAGAGCAGTCCAACTGCTTGCTCCTTCCTTTTTGACCACAGGGCCCATGTACATACCTAGCTTGTCCTTAAAGCAAATATTTTGAACCTAGATGAGCTCATTTTGGGATAACTTAGATAAAAGCATCCTGAAAACTTCAGGTTTTTTGGATTCCTTGAGCACTTCAGCTACAGATATGCACTAGACAGTCTCTCGCTCCTCTCACCTACTTCAGCTATGCTGCCAAGCAAGCCAGCAAAGGAAACCTATTCACACTTCACTTTTTTTTTCTTTTGTGATAAACAGAGGAGCCCAGAAGTTTTATAAAAACTGAGTTCAGGGTGATAGTAACTTTTGGATAGATAATTTTGGGGCAAATGTACCAGTGAAACCTCATGTGAGCCCTCTGCACATGGGCAGAACCTCACTCTAAAACATGTAATATAATAAAGCATGAAACTGGTAAAATATTCCAATAAGATCAATTAACAGAAGTTTTGGGGGTGTGTGTTTTGTTGGTTTTGGGGTTTTTTTGTGGTGGAACTGAAACTCCAAAAGTGGGTAGCTGTTAAGGCATAAAGGGCAACATCAGAAAAAGAGGAATTCTAGAGTGAAGATTTTTACGAAGATAAGCATACCCAGAACAGGGCAAATGTACAGCCTGACACTTTTTTGCAGTCCTGTTATGCCATCAACATCCTCATACTGCTAAAAAGTATCACACAAACTGTTTGAGGGTAATACAGCCTATTCACTGAAAACCACCGAGGACCCTGCTGATGCCATCGCATACTAAGGGGAACTTTGGGCTGTCGGGTGCACTACGGAAAGGATGGATTATTTTTTCATAGTCATTTTGCATAGTCATTTCCACCTACAAAAAGTGAATATATCACACTGCTATTCCAATTTAATGGTGTTTTTCACCATTCATTCTATACAAGCATAACTGATGGCTCACGTTGTAGGACAAATGAGAAGAATGAGCCCTTTAATAACAGCCACATTTAGGAAATGTTACCACTTGTACTGAAGATAGCGTCTCTCTTTCTATTGACTCTGGAGCCCATAATGGTAAGGGCCTAATTTTTCCATCAGCTTTGTAAGACTTAATTTGTTAAGACTTTGGCTGAAATCTGAGAAAGGCTGAAGCATTTTTCCGAGGTGCCAGAAGTGAGGGCATTTTTGCATTCTGATCTTCTGACAGATTTTCTCGGATCCAATATCTGCCGTTATTTATACAGCTCTGTTGGCATGTGTGGCACTCTGCAGGCTAGTAAAAAGTCAAGAACCATGCTCTGGGGAGTTCATCATCTAAAAATTGGCATATAATTTAATGAGTAAGGACAAGAGAAAACAAGATAAATAGAAAATTGCTCCTGGGAAAGTTCCTCTGTTTATTTTTAATCGCAAAGAATGCAGATCATTCAGGCTGCTTCTGTTTCAGATTTGTTTCTTTTTTGAATGATTAGACATGCAAGAGAGAAAGAGGTCAGACACAGTGACCAAAAGTTCCCCTAGGAAGGATGAAATAGAAGCTACAAAGGGAATAAAAAATTTTGGAACCAAACCGTCTTATTCTCCTGCCCTGCCTCTCCTTTGTGTTGCCAAAGAACAAACCAGCAGATTTCAAGGGGAAATCTTTTTATTTCCTGAAAACTGGGGTATTTTCAAGGTGATGCAAACCCACCCACCCATCACTCCCGCCTTTCCTGGGAGGTGCAGTGTGAAGTCGGGGTGCAGACTGTGCACAGAGGGGGGGGCTGCTGCAAGCAGGGATGGAGCTGGGACACGCTCACGTACCTTACTGCAGTTGTAGGACCACCCTAAAATACTCTAACAAGTGTTTGGCCCTGGAACCGCTGAGAACCAGGGGAGCTGATATGGAGTTCCCAGTACGTTACTCCTTTCCATCCCACTTGACATTTTTACCTGCCTTCTCCTGCAAAACAACCCAGCCTACATTTAGCAAACACTTTCATATCATCAAGTTTAAATAGACTTTAATTTTTCTCTGACTTTGCACTCGATGTTGTCCCCACAGAAAGAGACATGGCAATTATATTCTGAGTAACTCAATTAGTCCTGAAATACACAACAGTGAGCATTGTATATTTTCTCTATCATCTCATCTATAATGCTTGTGGAATTTTTTTTTTAAAAGCTTCATTTTTCTCTGGCAATTCTCCGCTGATTATTAGCTATAAATAGATTATATCGATGCATGTAAAAGCCTGCTTATTTTATAAGCTACTGCTATAATTTTATTTTAAGGTAAATGACAAGGAACAGAGGAAAAAAGCACATATGCTAGAGATATGCAAGATGATAGTGCTTAAAACTACCAGTCAGGTTCTCCTCACCTACCCTGATTCCAAATGCAGGAACAGGTAATACAGCTGAATTACAGGCCAACAGATTTACTTACTTGGAAGAAAAAAACCCAAAACATACAGAACAAATACACTGTTGCAAGATATTTCCAAGATTCATACGGAATTAAACAGAAACAGGAATATTTGCAGTTACCGAAAAAAAAAAATCTGCCATGCGTCCCACAGAAGGGACATGCACTAAACTTGATGTCTTAGGGAATTAAGTTTTCAGTGTATAGTTCTCAAAAGAAATTGGTGGAAAGTGGTATCAATTATTTCAGCATTAAAGGATAAAGCTGGGAGTAAAGAAGACTTTTCTTCTCCTGGACTGTGTATACTGTCCTGTTGTATACATAATTAGTCCATCTTGATATGAATATTTTTCCTTTCTGTATAGTTATGTTACCTTGGTAGAGAAAGCAATGGAGGAAATAAATTGGTCATCTTGACTTTGGTAAGAAAAAAATTAAATCCTCTTTCTAAGATGGAGGCTAAGTACACCCAGTCAGCTTGGTAAAACTAACATGACCGGGAATCAATAACATGCTGCGACTCAAGGTGCTGAAGGCACACAAGTTCACAGCAAAACTATATTAAAGAAAGGAAGATTCACTTGTGAAATGGAGAATATCACTAACACAACTCAATATTAGCTTTCAATTAACAGATGTAGCTTTTGCTATACGTCGTGAAGCTCAGACTGTTAGACTTAAAATAGAAAAAGACAGCGAACAATGAAGAAAGAAATGCTGGCCTCTTTTTGCTTTCTTTGCCATGTTCTAAAGGCAGTCTCCAGTTGTTGAAGGTCACGATAGTACATTATCAGCTCAGCAGAAGCCCAGTGATGAGATCACATCAGTCTTCACAAATGAATGTAAAAGAAAGAGTTTGGTCAGCATCAGACCCCAATCTCTCGTGAATCGGTACAAACTATCAGCAGCGATCTGTGGGCAGCAGACTAAGGGATTTGAAACGGCACATGTTAGAGGATGAAAGTGGGGGATGTACATGTACGCAATGAGAAAAAGATGAGCTCCTCAGAAGTCATTTTGCATAGAGGCAAAGGCTGCTGCATCTCCACTCCTGTCAGATTTGAGGTTGATGACTCTCTCAAACCCAATTTTCCTGATGGAGCGGAGGAGAGACTCTCCTGCTCCTGTATCTGTTACATTTCCTCCGACCTGATTTGCAGACTGGCAATGATAATGTCTTCTATTGCTGTTTTTTAAATCATAAAAATTGAAAACAATCTAGTTAAGGGCACAGACAAAAAATCCCCAAAAGAGCACTGGGGACAGGAGACATATGCCAGATTTTCTCAGATAATGAGCTTTTGAAGCTCATTTTTTGGTATAAAAATTTTGTATCAAAAGAGAAGTTGACACTTTTTCTTTTCTTGTTACAGTAGAAAGACAGTGTTTGGCATATGCAAAAATCTTAATATTGGACTTGCACCAGGAAATGAAGCCAGGGGATCAGGCCAGGAAGTACGTGCTCTAAAAAATGGGCAAATCCATGATGGCAGTGGCTGGGGGACAAAACACTGGCGATTTCAGGATTGTTGCAGTATGAAAGGCTCCATGAAACACAATGAATGCCCAACAAGTGTTTGGGGTTTTTTTTAAAAGCTTGTTCTGAAAACGTTCCAGAATACACTTCTACTTTTCTCCATTTTGCAAACAACTGCAGGGCAAATTCAGGGCAACTCCGTTCCAGAGAGATGCATTCTCCAAACAGGGCTGCTAATATTAAAATATCCCCAGTGCCAAGTTTGCAAGTCTGAAGACACCCTTGTGAAGCAATGGTATGCTAACTAAATCATACTGTCCATAATGTGTATAATCTGTTCTGTGTCATTGGGAGAAGCAGGTGCATCCCCTCAAAGAGCTTTCATAAAGTGTTCTTTCTCTGCATTTTTAGACACAATTACTTTGCAGTAAATGTATATATTTGGGAATTTTATAAATAAATTACATGGTGAAACAATCCCCATTAAGATGCTAGAAGCTACCATACAGGTTTCAAGAAACCAGTCAATATAGCATTATTCTTTTTTTACTTCCAAACAATAGCAGCATGGTCTCTAAATTCATTTGCACACTTCTTTCTCTTACCAGCTGTTGCCCTTTTGGACCCCAACCAGCATACTGAAGCTTTGCATTGCTGACCTCAGGGGGAAACAAATTCTGGGGATCCCTGCAAAAAAGAGAAAAATGAGATTTCAACTTCAGGAATGTCCTTGTTTAAGCTGGTTCACATGTGCCTTGGAAATCCACCATGACCTCATAAAGCATCTTTCAGCTGGAATCATCTAATATTTAGTGCCAGATTTCAGTAGATTTTTTTATTGTAAGGTAAGCACTATACATACCACTAGCAAGCATTGGTAAGATCAAGTATTTAACTGACAATTCCTATTTCTTATTAACAAGAAGTTAAACAGATTAATTCCACTGCTGACTTGCCTAAGCCTTAAGAATTAGTCAAGGGATGGCAAAAAAGTAATTGTATTTATCAACACTGATGATGTCCACAAAGGATAAACAATAATTATATTTTTGAATCATACTGTGACAAGAAAAATATAATTTCATCTTCTTCACCTCATGTATCTAATAATTTTCCTTTGAACATCATGGCAGGAAAGTTTAGCAACTGTATAACAACTGATATGCAGCCTGGCTTTGAAGGGAAAAGCTCCTATTCATACCAAATATCTCATCTTTTTAGAAAATAAAATCAAAATTCTTCTCTTGTTCTTTCATCCATTACCTTCACTTTGTAGCAGAACATCAGTAAGACATAGCAAATGCAATATAGAAAGAGGAGGCTTTTTTGGTAAATGTCAGAGCAGCATAATGTCATTTTATCATAGCACAGACAGCATTGCCTTCACTGTATTTATACTCAGCACAAATAATTTCATTACATATTCTGAAGTCACGTTGCCACAACTCTGTGAATAGTAATATTCTACAAACAAGAACACTAATAATGCCTGTATACAGTACGCCTCATTAGCAGATCTCAAACTACTTTAAAAAGTAAGGGTATTGTCATCACCGGTCCACAGGTAAGAATAACAAGGCAAGTTGAGGCCAACATCACCCCAAAACAGAGAAAAGAGCCAAAGTCTGCCTACCCTTTCAGCAAAAGGCCTTCTCTGCTTGAACAGAGTTTATTTCTTCATTAAAGGCAATGTTTTCCAGATCATATTTTCAAAACAGAACAAAACTGAATGCAGTAATTAGATACTAACTGAATTCTCTTTATTGCCTGTTTTGTGACCTGGTGCTGTACCACAGTTACACTCCGGCTCTGCCCTTTCAGGCAAGAACTCCCTTGGCTGCACATTCCCGCTGCTCTGGGGCTGCTGTAGCAAGGCCAAGGACAGCAGGAAGAGGAGTGCTTAGAAATTGATTTTGTGCACTCTCTCCAACGTGAAAAAAACTAGCTTTTCCTGTAAGCTCCTGTTCAAAGGCCAGCTAGAATCAGGGCAGACCCTAGATGAGGACACCAATTTCCTCCTTCCATAACTCCTGCATTTGGAACAGCAACTTCTGCTCTCCTGCTAGAAGGTGGGTATCAGTGGTTATAAACCACAACCCACAATGTCTGCAAGGCCCCTGGGAAGAGGTCCATGGAGCCAATTAATCATTAAAGTGCTCGAGATGACAGGTTTGATGCAGATGGGACCCATCAGGAATGTGGAGGGGCAAGAGTGGTTTGTTGAGGCACAGACCCCTCAAGTCTGAGCGTACTGCAGGGTGCCCAGACAGATTTTGGCTCCGTAGGCAAAGTGTCATCCACAACTGCTGCCGGTGAAGTAAAATTGTATCTTTTCTTCTCATGGTTTTTAACCAGAAGGTTTCTTTGTGGGTAGCCTGAAGTAATTTTTGTAAGGTACGGATAAGAGAACACATAACTCTCATACTGAATTCCTACTAACAGCAGCCACAAAATTCCCATTGCAGTAAGAAGAATAGACATAACAACTTCTGGATCTTTTCAAGCTTGTATGCATTACCCACTTAAGTTTCAAGTCAGCTATTCCTGTTAAGACTCAATCTCTTTGGTTAGCTATCTTGATTATCTTAACAAAGAGTAACCTCTGAGTGCAGGAGGAAGAGAGAAAAATAGTGAATCATATAAAAACCTCTTATGGGAGAAAAAAAAACCCCTTCATTATTTGTCAAATGAACTATCTAGTTCTTGGGGGTTTTTTACCCATAGTGAGAAGAGGTACAAGATATTACAAATAGAGGGGGAAATATCATCTCTAAATAAATGGATTATACAAATTGTAAGAATTCAAAGCTGTAAAGCTTCAGATAACACAGATGGAGCTAAGGGACAGACACACCAATTACAGCCAATAATTCAGACCAGCGCTCAGACAAGTCCCGCAGTTCTGCTCACTGCATCATCTTTTAGAAGAGGAAAACTCTAACACAATGAGAAATGCTGCATAAACCAGCTTTGGTAGCTGATAAGGCTGAAGAAAAAGCACTCCGTTCGATCTACCAGCAAAGAGCTCTGCTGCAGACGAAAAAGCAAAGTCAGCTTCCCTTTCTGGTATGCCTGAGGAAAAATAAAATTGCATCTCCTGGGTCCTTCTTAAGTTGTTGAGAATGGCTGGGAAACTTCTTTTGTAGCAAAATCTTGTTTGCTTGCATTGAAACCTTTTGATACATATGCAGATAGAAAGGCTGACTGATGGAATTGCATTGTCTGGAGGTGCCTGATTTACAAACCTAGTTACCATAAACTGCCTCTATATTCAGCACATAACAGTATGCACGTCCAGGTTGTGATGTAGACCACTGAAGACAGGTGGGAGCCAGGCATCCATCCTCATGTTTGACTTATCCTTTTCTACCACAGGCTATGAAAGCAGTCTAAGATCCTAGTTTTCCCCCACAAACACTCCTGGGAGATGGATATTTTCCTCTTGGTAGATTTTGGGTTGTTCCTCATCTCTTCTGAAGAGAATCCTCTTCCCTAGAGTAGCAACATTGACTCCCTCACCTGTAGGAAACTTCAGTGTCATGTGCAAGGGGATCGAGAAGACATCATCTTGCCAAGCCTGATCTAGCAGGCTTCAGAGAAACTGTAGGAATGATCTGGAGATGGGCTGTATTAGCAGTGGCCAGGAGAGACCAGGCTGTCAGCCAGCCTGAAGGTGGCCAGAAAATGGATTTCAGCTACTTGTGAACCGTACTGTGAAAGACCAGATTCCCACATGCTTCTCAGGCTATGTTGGGTGCATGGTCTTTGGTGGAATATGCGTGCACTCCCTCCCTGGTAGCCCCAGGCAACCCCTTTACAAACCCATTCTATCACCTTTAGAGAGAGGAGGAGGAGTTGTCTACACAGCTGCTCCAGGTGGGATGGCCACAACCCTCTACTTCTCAGATCGTCAAACTGAAAAACCCTTTTGGAGACCAGCTATCAAGCACATTTCTGATTATCTCATACTCTTCAGGTCCTTTAGCTCTCCTTGGTAGAAGTCCCTTAACGGAGTCAGACCAAATGCACACCTATATCCCAGGAGCACTTGTCCATTTCCCAAGTGCTGCATAAACGGGATCTCATGCCAGTCAGCTCCTTCTGGGAGGTATGTTACTGCTGATAAACTATAGTCCTCCATAGCTACACCCCTGCTTCTCCTCCTAAACACACTGCTTAAAATTCTTCTGTATTTTTTCTGGAATCAATCAATATTATGGGTCATCTGAGCCTCTCCAAAGAGCCAGTGCTCCTCACAGAGTCTCATAATTAGGCCTTGGTGGGATCTGAGCCTTCCCCTTGTGAAGTCATTTGTGCAGGATGCCGCCTTGGAGATGGACTATTGTGCAGGCAGCCTCTGTATCTCCTGTTATTGGTCTGCGTGAAGAACTAGGTTTTGCTGCATCCTCACGCCATTTTCACTACTTCCTTATGGAAAAGAACCTTAATCTTCATTTCCAGCCAAAGAAAAGACAAAGCCTTATTAAAAGATTGCTGTTCTTTCTTTCACTTCTTAAAATGATTCATTTTAAAGCCCGGGAAAGAAGGGAATAATAACGTTGTTTCAGGCCAGACAGAAGATGGAGCAGGTGCTGTATAAACTCTTCCACATTAAGATGACATTGTCTGGAGCTGAGGCTGTTAAACTGCTCCAGACACAGGCAAGATTTCAGCATAATGTTCAAAAAACACTACTGCCATACTAAATTGTGAAATTTGCTCATTTAGATGAAGCTTCCTGCCAAAAAGTCTCTCCTCAAAATTTCCGAATAATGAAAATTCCTGAGTGCAATTAGCGTGCTGCCTGCCAAATCATTTTTACTTGTAATTTATATTAGAACAGCTATGTAGAACAAAACAAACTAATCAATTGTATCACATTGCCTGGTTTTGACCTTAAAAAATACCATGATTAATGAGGAACTAGTTTCATAGAGATTGTTTTATTTTTGCCGAAATTTTTACATCAATGTGTTCCCTCTTCTGACATTTTCTCCTACTCTAAAGAAAACCAGTTTCCCTCAGAGACTTCATGGCACCGAGTCTCCTGCTGAGCACAAACATGACAAACTGTTCTATATTAAGTTCTTCAAAAGCATCTTAAAAAAAAAAAAACCACAATAGAAATTTTCCACTATAATTAAGGGAGAGGCTCCTTTTACTTCAAGAAAAATATTTTACAATGCCAGACTGAAAGAGTCGGAAACTGAAAAAAGCAGTTAAAGTCTGGGGTATGGTATAGGCTGTTCTTCTAGGGTCTGTTTTAATAACTTTTAATTTTAATTTTAAATGCAGAACAATAGGATTTGTATGGAAATTCTTTGCACATGCTGCCAATGTGAGCAAAAATGCAACAATTTGCACAAAAGGCTGCTCTGAAATGTCTACCCTCTAAACAAATAACCAAAACTATGTATATGAGCTGGAGTGAGTTTCTTAAGAAAAACTTCAAACCTCTTTATGCCATAATTTTGGAAAATATAGGAAAATATAGAAAGTATATTAAGATTAAAGCAGTATATGCAAAGAAGTTGAGGAAATAAAGATAGTTTTAAAAAAGTGTGTAGAAGGCAGATATATCCCCTCCTGTTATTTCCATCAAGCCAGCACTGAATATTTTGAAAGACAACAGCCCTAAACACATCGGCTCATGGTACTTTAAGACTTTTTCACGGTTAACTATAAAAAACTATCTATTTATCTATCATCTCAACTATCTGTCTCAGCACCAGAACTTCATGTCTTCACATCTACTTCTAATAGCATAAAATCAAACAGCAGCTTAGACAGATTTCTTCTTCCTTAGAAAGAAGGAAAGAAAAAAGAGATATAAACCACCATGTAGAGAAGACATCTGGAAAGGTCATAAAAAACTGGAAACTTCATCGTATTTAAGAGTTTTTGATGCATGATGAGAAAAAATTGCACCAGAGAAAATTTGCAAAATAAATAAAAGCATGTAAAACATATGTGTTCATAAATGCACAAAGAACCATAGATAAGGACTTGAAGAAAGAGGGAAAGATTTCCAAGAAGCACGAATGCCATTTCTTGAGAAGCAGAAACGCATTCTTAAACAATTAAATGACTTGTTTACTTCAGTATTCACCAAGGAGGAGACAGGTGCCATTAAGAAAATTGCTTCCCAGGAGATACACAGCCCTGCAGAGACTCACAGTGAGATAGAATAAAATATAATACAAATGGGAATCAAAGACTTGCCAGAACAGATAATCAAGAAATCAGACTGTCAGAAGATGCAACTAAAAGAATCCCCCTGGAATTCTAATAAGAGGGCTTAAATAGATGGGGAAGCCTCTTCCATTCATCTAGGCTTGTCCGCTATTAAATATTTAATGCGCCCATGCACACATACACATATTTTCCTTACAGCACTTTTGAGTGAAGAAACGTAGAAGGAGGTAATGAAAGCAATTTGAACTTCTTAATTTCAGCTACAGATACACATCAGATCATTCAGCTGTTCTTAAAAACAACTGAGCTCACCAACTATTTTGTCCAAGATGAATGAACTCTATGGATTTAGACCATAACAGACAAAAAGCAAGGGAATCTAAAACATTTGTCCCTAATTTGGCAATCCAGTCAGATTCAAGCCAACAATATGACCTCGGAGATATTTTTTATTATAGTCTGCCTGTGTCTGTAAATTATCCATCAATGTGGTACTTGGTACTGGGCCTGCAAAATTTTGAACAATACTAATACTATAATTTCAATTACTTCTCAGAAAAGAAGCCACCAACTTCCATTGTGAATTATGTAAAATGATGGCAAAGGCTTGCCCTTCTAGTGAAGGTCTATAAAAACTGATTTAAAAATGCAGCGGAGACTCATACATGGCCACGAGCCACAGTAATGCAGTCTGGAGGACTGCAAGCCGTTGATCAAAATCTCTAGGTTTCCCTGAGTAAGCAAACAGTGAAAATGCTCCTTAGATACTGGTAGCATTATTTTTAAAATGATGACATTATCATGTTTCTCATGTGACCTCTCTAAATCATAAATGACAGAGTGAATTTTTACTGCATTTTTTTTGAAGAACTTTTGATCCTGGAGTCACATTTTGTCCCCTAAAGAGACAATGAATGGTGATAGCATTCAGGTGATAAACAGAACCACTTAAAAGTAATTTTCTCTTACTCATGTAATTTTCTCTTACTCTGTAGAAGTTTCTCAGCCATCTCTGATCTCAGAGCTACTCAAGGCATGAGGTACGACACTGGATTTCTCAGGATTTCAAGTCTATTTATCTACGACAGAGGCGTGGAAAAAAGAAAATCTAAATATTTGAATGCTATCAAGAAGGCTAGTCCGAATTACAGCTATCCAAAGACCAGTTATCCAAAATATGGGCAAAAAATACAGGTTGAAGAGAAACAACCCAGTAAGCACTGAGATGTTTAAGAATGAACTGGGAAGATTTCAACGATAATGAGCCATGAAAGTACATGGTTCTTCAGAGCGACTCTGCCAGTCTCCAGGAAAGGATGTTTGTGATGAAACTGTAGCATTTTCTATCCAGCTGACCTTGTCTGACTTCCAAACCCTAATAAAAATATAGCACCATGATGTGATGCCTGCAGAGAGCAATATGGGATTATTAGTACACAAAATGAGATACAGTTGTGATCTCCTGCTACCAGAGCCAGCAGAAGTGCCTCGTTACAATACAACTTCACTGGACACTAGGTCACACTTCTAATTGAGGCAAGAGATTGATTCTTGCACTTGTGCTCTAAACTAATCTAACAGCTTGTGTTACTGAGAATGACTCTGTATTCTCCGTATCTTTTTGAAAACTTACAGTCTTTGAGCAAACCTTATTTCTTCTCATGTCAACAGGATAAGGAGATCTTGGAGGTTTGTTCACAGGTTCTCAAGATTATTGAAACACAATACTCTTTTAAACAGCCTCTCCAGCATTGGAAAAATATTCTCCTTATTTATAAAATACCACCCTGGCCCTACAGTTCTGCCCCATAACAGAGATGCATAAACCCCAAGTATACACGCAAAAGGAAACGTTCGCATTTGAAATGGGGTGTAAGTTTTGCCTTCACAACTCTGCATATTGAAGGTCCTTTCATTCCTCTGTCTCCTTCTCGTGTGTGACATGGGAAAGCAACCTTTTCTGTTCCTGTCCTCTCTCCTCAAATTTGTAGTGGAGCATTCAGTAAATGGAAGGTTAGGGTAAGGGGTGAAGAGACATCAGGGCTGGTGTGATGCAGTCTGAGCTATCAGCCTGGGATTATATCACCTTTGCCATAAAGAGACTTTCTCAGTGGTTACTGTATCAAGGAAAGCCCTGGCTGTCGCATCCTTTCTCCACCCAAAGGTCCTTTCTTGCACTTCTTAAATTTCCCCTGTATGTTCTGAGCTCTCCAAGGGGGCAGGATGCCTATTTTGGGATAATAAGATATTTTCCACCCATTAAATTTGGTTAGTGCCTACCTGTGAAGTGGTCACAGAACCAAATAGCAAGGACAAAAGGGAGCCCCAGGACACTGCTGAGGTGCACAAGTGCTACGGCACAGACTGCTATAAATCTTCCTCAGAGTTGCAGCACAGATCTCTATATAGTCCTCAGTAACTGAGCACAGGCCCCTGTAGAGCCCTCACTATATAACCTGAGCCCAGGTCCCATTAAACTCCACGACAGTGAGGAGATGCTCATAGTCCTGCAGGTTTGGGTCATCAAAACTGGCTTTTTTTCAAATGATCACAAAAAAATTAGTCTGTGTTTTGTAGCATGCGGTGCACATTCTTTGTGCTGTGTGATCAAACAACAACACACTGAGAGTTCGAAAAGGCTGAAAGAGTTTATCACCCAACCACAGCAACAAATAATCAAGACCCAGGCTGCAGGGTCTGCAGCACGACAGCAGCGGAGCAAAAATGGATGCCGAGGGAAATGCATATTTCTTGTTCCTATTTTAGTGGACATCCCCCCAGAACCTTGAACATTAGGACAAAGATGCAAACAAACAAAAAAAATCCCAATCCCCACTATGAAAATTCCACCTACAGAACAATTTTATTTCTGGGAAGGTGATGGACGGAAACAGCAATTGTATGGGCTTCAAAAATCTGGTTAGTTGCCTATTGGGTGCCATGCAATTGCACCATCATTTTCTACTTTTTATTTCATTCACCCTTATTTCCCTTTTCTGTCAAAACTCTATGTACTAACTCAACCTTGTTGAGTATGAATAAGGAGGAAAACCCATGCCAATGAGCAAAGTTTTGGTGGTGGTCAGCATTGCGTTGCGATGTGCGTGTACCCTGCAGCAGTGGTTTGGAGGCTGACCAGAGCCCGGGGACTAGAGGATGTTCATTCACCCTGAGACACATGAACAGTCCAAAATCCAGGTGAGTTCCTCACCAATGAAGCACAGTTTATTCCAGAACTGAATTTAATAGAACCCCTGCCTCCATTTCAGGGGGTGCTACCTCACACAGTCACTTATGGGAGGGTTTGCTTCAAACCTTTCTTCTTTCCTTTTTTTTTTCCCCGATGAGCCATAAGCTATTGACCTTTTCTGTAACATAAGGAGGTTGGTTGCTGGGCTTTTCTCTGCTAAACTGCTAACATCTAACTATTAATTACCCAAGATCTTTTTTCTTTTTTTTTTTTTTTAAGTCTCAGCAGTCATTTCTCTAATTCTTAATATCAAATCCTCCCATCAGGGGACTATTCATTATTATTATTGCTATACATGGTTTCTAAGGTGTCCGCCCACATCACAACTGACTCTGGAAGAGAGAAGCATGAGGAAGAGTTGCTTTGCCTACACAGGAAAGGAACATTTCACATTACAAATGCTATGCAGTGACCAAGATGGGTGAGGAAATGGCAAATCCCCTGGGGAAATGATATGGTGTTGAGCTGCTGAAGTGGATTTCCTCCCACCGGCACAGCCAAGAGTCCTCCCTGAACTGCCTTCCGAGGCTGAGCTGCTTTCAACCTGCCACTGCTTGGAAGTGAGTAATGCTCAAATAACAGCTTTGCTTAATAAAATGCTGGCTATTTCTTTTTAAAGAGGTGCAAAATGTATTTGCAAGCAATAAGCCAGTATGTGATTTAACCACTGTTCCAGTGATTAACAGAGTGTTTAAACTCAGATGATTATAAAAAGCAAGGAGCCCAACAGATCCATCATGGCTTGAGCCAAATGCCAGTAAAATCAACTGAAAGATTCCTATCCACTTCAGAGGATTTAAGGTCAGGCTCCACAATCAAGATATCAAGTTTTACTATTCCAAAGGCCAGTCTTCCATTGTCAAAATACAATTGAAAACGTCTATCACATCATGAGGATGTTGCTATTTATAGTCTGGCATAAAAGTTACCACACTATGCAGCAGAGGTGTCTTAATTAACCTGTATAAACTATCTCAAAAAGATGATAAAAACTATGGAATGATAATTGGTAGAGGGAGGAGAGAGAAAAAGTAGCAATAGCTGATTCTTCACGAACTGCAGAATACATTTTTCTACTTATTTAACAAATTTCACATTGTTATTTGGTTTTACATGCCTTTTTATAAGGGCTTATTTCAACCTCTATATATCATTGTTGGGGGAAAATATTCAGCTCCTCTAAGTAAAATTCAATTAGCTGAAAACAGACTCTGTTAATTACAGTACTTTTTCCTCTTAAAATAAAATGTGGGCTCTAGTACAAGTTTATAAATGTTAAAGAGTGAAATTGTGCAGCACTCTCTACAGTAATTACCACATATTGCCTTTGTTGGGTAAGCAATATTTCTCTCCTTGCTTTGCAGATGGGGACACTGAGGCATGGGAAGTTTCTGTAATACTACAGAGAAGGGGCATAACAGGCCAGAACAAAATAAAATAGAACAGTCTTGGTCAAATGGACAGATGTCTGCAGCAGAAGTTTTTTTAACCATGATTTCAAATAATGAAACACATTTTCTTTTTATGGTGAACGTGGAAATGGAAGGATGTGCCTTCTTGATGAACCTTCTTGTCTTTCAAAATCTTATACAATAGGGTATGTACAAATATGTTTAAGTTTTCTTTAATTAACTTTAACCTCTTTCCTGCCAGTAGCTTGTATCAAAGAACAGGAACATTAGTAAGAGCTCTGCCGAGACATCTACAGGCATGACTTTGAAAATTTACTCACAGGGATGCACTGGCTCAGTTCCTCCTCCTGTTACCACTCCTGTGGATCTCCAAGGCATACTTTGCACTCACTCCACTCATGGGACTTCTCTTGAAGTTCCTGGGAGTTCGGTGTGGGGGATGTCTGCAGTATTTTACAGACCGTCAGCAGTGTAGGCAGGAAGAGCTGAACTCAGCTCCGTGCTTGCTCCTGTGATCTACTTATGATGTTCCTCTGACTACACCACATAAATTTGGGAAGAAGTAGGGATTCTGCATATTAGTAACTGTGTACCATTCCCTCCTCCCCATACACAAAATCAGGGAGGAGTGGGAATAACTGCTGATTTTCTCACTGATTCCTACAAGTGTATTTGGAAGCTCCCATTGACATGCCCCAGCTGGATGTGCTAACACTGTGCTGAGAGCTCATACGAGAGGGTCAGCACTAATCTCTGCCACTTAGCTGTGCTCAGAGGGGAATGGTTCATGCAGAACTGGATGAGCACGAGGAGGTCTGAGGAAATGCAAGTTTAAGGCTGGGCTTTGTTTTAGAGAATGCAAACACAACACAAAACTGTAAGAAAGTGTAACATTTCTGCTGGCCACAGCAAAAAGTTGAAGATAGAGGTATCACCTCGGATATCAACCCAAAATTAGCACTTGCTTAGAACCTACAGTGCCAGATCAAACCAGTGGTCCAGCAGCACGCACTGGTGTGAAATGACCTTAACACTGGTGAGAGAAATCATGCAACAAGGTTAGGGGAACACTCTGGTTGGTCATGGCCTGACCATGAAAACCCTGAACAAACTAAGCTTTTTCTCTTATTTCAGTGAAGGTTATGAATGACTAAGCGTCATGGTTTAACCCCAGCCAATACCTGAGCACCAGGCAGCCACTCGCTCTCCCCCACCCCTTCAAGGGGATGGGGAGGAGAATGGAAAAAAACCCCTCATAGGTTGAGATAAAGCCAGTTGAATAGGATAACAAAGGAAGATGATCATGATGATGATGATGATAATAATATCATCTACAATAAACAAGTGATGCACAAATGCAATTGCTCACCATGGTAAAAAAACAATCTAATGCCCAGTCTGTTTCTGAGCAGCGATCCCCCCTCCCAGCTCACTTCCCCAGTTCTATCCAGAGCACGACGTTCTATGGCCAGGAATATCCCTCTGGCCAGCCTGGGTCAGCTGTCCTGGCTGTGCTCTCCAGCTCCTTGTGCCCCTGGCAGGGCATGGGAAGCTGAAAAGTCCTTGGCTTAGTGTAGACACTGCAACTGCCTGGCAACAACTACAAACACCAGTGTGTTATCAACATTGTTCTCATCCTAAATCCAAAACACAGCACTAGACCAGCTACTAGAAAGAAAATTAATTTTACCTCAGCCAAAACCAGGACACTCAGATAATCCGTATTAGACTCAGAGGAGCAACATTATTAAAACCCACAAAAGAAAAAAACAATTTTCGGTGGCTGGATTTCATAAGTAGGTTGTTCCCTACATTGTATTGCTAAATTTTTATTTTCAAAAGTTAGGAAAAACTATATTAGGAAAGAACTGTATATGGTATTTGTGTTCCACTTTTTCCCAGCACTTGCATGAGAGCTCCGTGTTCCACATCTAGACCTACAGCTGCTATCGCAGTACCTATAAATTACACCAACTGGTAATTACAATGCGGCGAGTGCAACTGTGAGGTTATGAGAAGAGCTTTGCAAAAATATTTCTAATGCAGACAGCTGTAGGCAGTTATTGGCAGATATATCTGAAAAGCAGCACCGTTCAGAGGAAAGCAGATGGGATGGGATGGAGGTGTTCATACCAGGGACCATGAGCAGCAAGCGCAGAGGCTTGTTCCACTAGATGGCACCCGGCGCCAGCATCTTATTTTTGGGTGAGCAGCAGGAGAAAAGTGGGTGGCACGCAGGAAAGCTGAACTGAACATAACCTCCCTGCACACCTCAGCCCAGGAAAATGAGATCTGAGGATCTTAGCCGGCTCCCCCTGTGAAGACTGAAAACCACGGGCCATTGAAAACAGAAGGCTAATGTGGCAAAAACGGTAGGGGTTTCTACCTTGAGTTTACCAAGAGGCTATGAAAAGGCTGAAATAACAAAAAAGCAGAAATTAAATCTGTGCGGGGTCCCTGCATGGATATTTACTCTTTCTTCTACCTCAGCCTTATTTTCATTTTTACATAAAATCCTTTGAGTCTATGCCACTGGCATACATTAGTTCTCCTACAGAGAGCCAAATTGTTCTACTCCTCCTTATGTGGGGAGTTCACTTCCACAACAGCTCTCATGGAAAAATGTTTCAGTCCTGCACCCTGTATAAAATACCATTTGTGCTAAGGATGTGCCCAAAGTGGCATGTCAAACTTACGGAGAGCTCAGAACGAAATCTAGAAAACGCTGGTACGAGCCCCTTTTGACTTCAGACATGGCCTGAATCTGGAGAGTCTGCCGCCCATGGCAAAAATAATTAGAAAATTCCCGTTAAAAAACAATTTATGCTGGTAGATTAATGTCATGTTATTTAAAAAGTGATGCCACAGATTAGATTAATTGACTTCCCTATTAGTTAGCCTCAGCAGGGGTGTAGCAAGGGCATGAGTGGGTACAAAGCCTAAACCGTCTGGCCTTCCTGATGAGGCAGATCATAGCTGAGGACGAGGAACAGGGTAGAGAGAGCAGAGGGAAAGTCACACTGTCACTGCCTGTGTCCAGGACAGAGTGTCTATGAGCAGGAGGGATATTGTGGAGGGGAATGAGTTTGTTCACCAGCAGTCGCTGGCTGCTGATTTGGAGGTATGCCAAGGTGCCACTGGCACACACCGATGGGGTGTAAAGCTGGTGCCTACTTGCAGAAGAGGACTAATGCATGAAAATGGTTTGTAGAAATGGCAAAGGGGTTGTTGCTCTGTGCCAAAGGCTTTTGTCACTCGTGTTATCATCAGGTGGAGGGCAAGGATGCTACCTGTGGATTGCAAATCTTGTCGTCACCAAAGGACCTGGAACGTCAAACTGAACTGAACCTTGTCCTGTGTTACTGTGCTTGGTCCTGCCCTCAACAATCTTCATTCACACACATCCATCAGAGCTATATTCATGGGTTAAATATGAAATATGTGCTGAAGAGATTTTTACTGCTTCATCCAACAGAGGCTCTACTTTCAGTTGATGCATTTCATCATCTGTTACATCATGTTCACCTGCTACACCTGTCGTCTCCATGCACCACCCTAAAATATATGCAGAACTCCAAAGGACCACTAAATGCCCATGTTCCAGGGAAATGGTAATGTGCCACCCTTTCCACTGCTCACATGCACTCTGATCACCTGAAAGATCAATGCAATTGTTCCTGTGCAATATGGTTTACAATGCCTGTGTATGTACCTTCAGCCTAAACCACTTTGTAAACCATACTCATACCAACACAAAATGCGGCACTCCTTCCAACTCTCTTCCTGCCGGTGGTCGCCTGATCCATCACTATACCATGCTGTGGGGCCACCAATGCCTGACACACCTGTGTGCCTTCTGGCACCCTCTCACTTTCCAAATCTTCCCCTTATACTGGATACTTCTCCTCTGACACATCCAACCCTCCAACTGCCTGCATCGCTGCTCAGCCAGAGCAAGGTGAAACACAGCTGGGTGTGCAAAGTAGTTGAAGCTGGGGGAAACAAGAAGCTGGTTGTCAGGGATGAATAAAGATCATGCTGTAGTAGTAAGCTGCCTGGACCACTGTATTGTTAATTTTTAGCATTTCTAATACATACTATACATTACATTTCTATTTTTTTCCATCTTTGTTTTGTCTGGAACAGAACTGTGCTGTCAGTCAAATGCTTTTGCTCTTAGCTAGGTTTACTGCAGATACAAAGCTTATGTGCTCATGCTCTGTGTTCATCCTGTTGCTCAACACCCTTTCAGCCCACAACCTAATTTCAGATACATTGCCAGAAAGATGGAGTTTTCAAAAATTAAATAAATCCAGTAAGTTGCAGGGTGGGGTGTTTGGGGGTGTGTGTGTTAAAGAAAAGCAAAGATCGGATTGAGGCAGGGAAGGAAAGAGACTGAAGAAGTTAGGAAGTCTGGAGTGTGTCACACTGGGACACCAGAACTCTGACATGGATGTTGCTGAGAAATCTCCTAATTCCCATATTCCAGCTGTACATGGAAACAACTTATCCTCGAGCTCATGATTTTTTTGTGGTGAGTCAATCACAAGATATAAGCTTTGGGAACAGGCTTCACAAGCTCCAGGGCTCACAGATTTTAAAACATGTATGTCTCTAGTACAGATTTTTTTATACAAAGTAGTGTTTCTCTGCTGCTAGGTAGAGGCCAAAGAGAGTTATTTCAGGGATTTTTGTTGGGTTTTTTTGAGGATGTTTTTTGTTTTTTTTCTGTGGGGTTTTTTTTGTGCATGCTCAGGTGTGCTGAGACAAATCCTTGAGGAACACCTGAATGTAACTAGCATTTTTATGGGGAAAAAATGCTGAGAGAAGTGTTCATATCTTGCCATTGAATCTGTACTTCTCTATTGTTAAACTCACTGGTTACTGTACCAAAGAAACTGGATTGGAAAGAGGGCATGGGTCTCAGAAATGTAGGTGTTGCAATCTCTGACTTCCAGGACTTTTGCCCTTAAAACATGAGTCCTGTGTTAAACAGTGAGAGCCCCTGAAGAGGGAAGGCTGCTGATCTGCTGTACACAGGCATCGTGGGAGCTGCCTACAAAAAGCAGTAGGAAGCGCTGAGCACACAGGCATGCACAGGATCCTGCCTTCTCTCCGTTGGATGCCAGTCCCAACAGGACTTTAGGACTTGCCCAGGGTTTTCCTAAGTCAGAGACACAGTAATCCATTTAATGTGGTGGTATGGGTGAGAAAGAGTGGATATAAACAGAAAGGGGAGGTTCAGACTGGATGTAAGGAGAAACTTTCTCCCCATGAGGACAGTCAGGCAGTGGGAGGGGTTGCCCAGCAAGGCTGTGCAGTCCTCATCCCTGCAGGTTTTAAAACCTCAGCTGGATAAAGCTCGGAGTAACCTGCAGTAGGTTGGACCTTGGAAGAGCATTTCCAGCCTGAGTTATGTGGTGATCACTCTGTGTATAAATCAGGCAGATTTTTTTAAACTTTGCAGGTTTAGTCAGCTATTGCAAGGATGCAAAACATCTACTACCTCCTTAGCCATAACATATAGAGATGGCAACTTAGTGAAGAAGCATAGCAAATACTGAAATTACGTGTTTTATAACCAGAGTCAAGTGCAATGTTCTGCAGAAATAGCAAAGCACGCCTATATTGTCCCTTTGTACCATTCCCACACAGTTATCACCAATATGATATTTAAAACACACAAGGTGGCATCAGCTTCCTGGCTTTTAGCTTTGTATTTACAGACAATGATTTGAGGAATTTCGCTGTGCAACTTACGCATTTCCATTGGTGCTATGGAAATGTCACTCTGAAACACCATGTATCATCATATGCCTACATGTGTCTTATTGGTATGGTGGCATCCCATTCCTCATCAGTTGGGCCAGTCCTTTAAGTATATTAAAAAAACCAAGAAACTTTTAAGGGAAAAGCAGGTAGAAACTATGGGCTAAACTCTAGAGAAACAAGACAGGCAAGACGAGCTGCAGGGTGATGGAGCTAGAGCTGCAGGTAACCTGCAGTGCCACAAAGACAAAGTTGAGAAAGGGAGATTTAAAAAACCTCGACTAATCAAAGCTAAAGAAGGATTCCCTCAAGCTAATTGATGCCTATGTTAAACACTGAGCCTACCTCAGAACCTAGGGGGGACCTAAATGAAGAGGCATTGTGTGCTGGAAGTTTATTACTTGTAATGATACATAACCTTTCATGCTACATGCTTTAGGTAAGGCAATATGCTCTCATTAAGTTTAGAAATGCTATGTAAAGCCTATGTGTCATTCTTGTTTGTCTGCACTTACCTCACACTCTCTGAAAAGATAAACTATAAACCCGAAGGCTTGTAGCTTCAGTGAAATTGTGAGTGCATGTGTCTAAGCAGCATCGGGATCCTGGGAAGAGACTACTGGTCTATCTGCCTTCAGATGGGATGCTAGAGAGAGCATTTGTATCAAGGGAATCTGCCAAAAGACCCAAAACCGAAGGGCGATGCCTCAATTCTGACTGAATTTAAGGGACGAAACACCCCTGGATAGATCCTCTGACAGTGCTCTGGTGAGTGGCCAACTGCGACTCTCAGCCAGACGCCAACACATCTATATTCTAGCCAAAAACTTGAAAACTGGAATATAAAATTCATGTAGTCTGACTCTCCTGGGAAGCTGAGTACTTCTGTTTCCAGACTATGTCATCTTTTGTATAACACACAGCTCAGTGGATGCTGCAGCTGAATGCCAGACCATTGCAAAGGGCTGTCACAGAAAACCATTTGTCATGATACACATTATTTTGCAGAATTCTTAATGGATGAGTTTTACAATGAAGACATTGAAAAATTGCTTACCCATGAGGTATTTTGCTGAGGACATAATATGCTGTATATGAATGCTGATACACCTGCAAAACAAAATTAAGAAACAAAACAAACAAAAAAAAGATTAGTAATTGTCACCCGTGTTAATAGGGCTCTTTTTCTGCAAAAACAATCTAGCATTTATAGCTAGGGAGCTCTTATAAGCACTTCAAAACCCGTAGCAGAAAAGAACAATACATTAATTCACCTAATGCTGTTGTGTGTTCTTTTCATCTTGCACTTTATTACAGTGTTTGGCAAATCGTATACATCCAGATGCTCTGTGTCGTTACCATGACTACCAGGTCTTTGATTAAACTGGGGGCACATGGTCTCTGCAAGGGCTAAATATAGAACAATCATTAATGAGGACACCTTGGTCAGCTGGAGACGTTCTCCATCATTATAGCTAGACACAACAGGGATATAATGCATATTTCTCTGCTTTATTCCCACATAAATAAAACAGGGAGTGATGCTGGGTGATCTCAGAGCAGGTTGTAAGACCCCTGTCAGCCAGCAAATGAAACCTTATTGACTGAGGGCGTAAAGCTGACCTCACGTTTGTTTGACCTGTTACGTTGCATCTTCATATCAATTTGCACTCTTTGGGCCTTGGGGAGGAGCTTGTCAGCTTGCATGGCAGGTCATCTCAGAAGGGAGAGTTTATTACTTATTTTCTAAGTAGTAAATAATAATACCAGAGTCAAGGTCAGTGATTTAAGAGTGGGTGGACTGATTTTCTGCCAGCGGCAACGCAATTCCTAACAGGGATCTGTGGTTGCCCAAGGTGAGCGATGCCGAGCAGCACAAGTCAGGGCACTAGTGTGAAAGTTCTAAATATGAATGGCTTTCTACACATTTATACAGGCACTCACTTTTTCAAATCTGTTCTGGTACTGTATGCTACTAAATAAATAAATAAGACTCCTAACAATCATTTTGTTTGACTTCTACTTAAATCTTTAAGCCGCTTGCTCTCCAGTAGCTGTCATAAAGCATCCCATCCCAGAGCACAAAGAAGGAACTTCTTGAATACTTGCTTCACCAATCAAGTTTATCTGATCAAAATTATTTTTTCTATCTCTGGCTTTGCGCAATTTTTTTTTTGGCTAAGAAACCATGAGATGTCCTGCATGGTGCTGTCAGCCTCACCAGTGACCATCCCAAGCCCATTTCTAGCACCACAGACAAGTAAGCATGACTTATTAACAATCGCTCTCGAGGGCAAGCCTGCATACTGGCATCTAACAGGGTTACATCTTTTTGGGACTCAGTAGAGAGGCAGATAAATGCAAGACACTTTAATATCCTATAGATATTAAAACAAACTGTTACAATTTGTATCCAAACACTAAATCCTTACACTACTGCATGAACCCCCTGAAAAAAAAAAAAAGCAATCACCAGAATATAGAGGTGAAAGCACTGGATTTCAGCCTACGAAATGCAGCAACTGATGGCAGACTGATGTGATTCCCTTCTTCCCCTGTGCAATTCACTGCCTTCATTACAAGGACATCAGCAGGTTACATCCCAAAATCGTATCTCCTTTTAGGCATTCAGATACATAAAGACTCCTCTGGCAAGGTGAGTCTCTGGTATATTGATATCAGGGAAGGTCGAGGAATACAAGTGAATTCACCGAGAGCTAGCATTTATTTTAGTACAGGTGTCCTTTTTAGATCCACCCGTTTCAGATGATGTCAAATGAATTACCATTATCTTATCTATATCCAATCATACCAAAGAGCTCTTGAATCTTAAAATGCTGATATTGGAGACCTGGCTGATGCATGCAGCTTTAGATTTTATTCCAGCCTTGCTGAAGTTCTAAAACTGCTAAAATTTCTTAAAGAAAATGCACCGGAAGACTAAATTTGTCTACAGAGCTGAGAAACCTAATAATACATTGCCAATAAATACTGAGCAACTTTTATCTTCAAATATCCTGGCATTAGGATGTAGAAAATGATGTAGATATATAACATGTGATCCAGGACAAGGACTGGCATTCAAGGTAACAAGCCATGCTGTGTTGTCCAGCTATCAGAGGCAGAGGCAGAAGCCAGCCCCCAAAATGAGTATGAACAGAGGCCTTCAGGGAAAAATAGAGAAATGTAGCAGGCTGGAGGGAAAAGAAGCAACCAGGGAAATTTTGAGCAGGACATCTGCTGATGTGCCTGCTCGTGGTACAGAGTCCCCACAGCCATGCTAGAGAGTTTAGAGCTTAGAGCCATTAAGGGAGACCAAGGTAAAACATTTTCTTTGCTGAGAGAGTTTAGGAGTGGGGAAAACAAAAATTGCAAGAGTCTCAAAGAACTCTTTTAATTTCTGAATTTCATTTGTCATTCTCTTGGGTCTTTGGCCAGACTCCAAAATATCTCACATTTGCTGTGCCTGTAGCATGTAGTCTTCAAAGGCTTGTAGCTAGCAGAGTTCATTCACCGGGGCAATCCTTTCTCACATAAATCCTTCAAATCAGTAGGTTTGTTCATGTAAACAACAACTACTTGTATGAGTAAAGATTTCAGGATCAGATATTTATTATTATTATTATTATAGTTCTTAAGGACAAGAGCCCATGCAGCTCAAAAGTCCTTCTTATCCCTACTATTTCAAAGCTTTTTGGAAAACACACTGCAAGCAACCCTCCTAAGCAGACAGGAATCCAAGAGAAACATCGCTTAATGTCTTTCAGAGAAATGAAATGGGTAATTTCCTCTTAGCCATGCAAACGAAATGAAGTTATTTTAACCTTTCAAGAGGATGACAATGTCTGCTTAATCTCTCAAATAAAATTTCTGCTGGGGTCAAGCTGAATTAGGCTATTCACTTAACAGTAGGGAAACCCCAGACCAGTGAAAAGTGCAGGAAGGAGATGAGCATTCTTCTGAAATCCAAAGCTAAGTCTCAGTGCTTAGAAGTTAGTATTCATTTCACTTAACCTCTCTGTTTCGGATTAACTCCCTGTGTTCCCCTTCTCTATCCAAGGTTTGGTAAAAGTGATTGCACTGATTTGATGTTCTTCGCCCAGATTTTTGGCTGGATCCCAGCTTTGGCAGAGCTCTTCTCAGCACAGAGGCATATTTGAAGGTAGCAGAGTTTTTGGCAACTGTTTTGCGGTGTAGACCATGTGTGCCAAGTGATCCCACCAACATAAGTTAGAACAGGCTTGAGACTGCTCTGAGGGGTTCTAGGTAATACCAAAATTGGGTCACAAAAGCTCCCATGCCAGCTGTGACCAATGAGTGCTGTAAAAGTCATTATACTAAACCCACTGTGCCAGAAACACTCTCCCACTGGGCTTGTCATCCCAGGTCAGAGCACAGATCTTGCTTACTTTCAATCTACATTATGCTCTGCAACATGTATGTGTTTACACTGAAATCATAAAGGATCTAAGAGATGGATCTATCTGTTTCCACTTAAGTCTTGGAAAGGCAATTATCTCTCTAAAATTCAGAAAAATACAGGACTAATCATATATGACAACACTGTTGTGAAGCCACTGACTTCATTTTATGTAATCAACAAAAGAAACCTGGATCTGAGCAGATGACTGCAGAAATGCAAACACTGCAGCACATATAGCTGAGCATCCACCTCTCCCCCACCACCAAATTCCAAAATAACAAGTATATTGTGGTTCCTACAAGCTACAGAAACAAAATAGAAGTTTTTTGCCACATTAGTGCAGAATGAAGTATGGTGTGAATGGTAGAGTAACATTTCCTTGAAATGTATCCTAGTCCTAGTCCAGCAGGACTTAAATAGAAAATATATGTTATTTAAGAATAGAATGGATTTGGACTCTTTTATTCATTGTGACTTTTCATATCATTTAACTTCAAATCCTGTCCTGGTTTAGGCTGAGATAAAGTTAATTTTCTTCCTAGTAGCTGGTCTAGTGCTGTGTTTTGGATTTAGGATGAGGACAATGTTGATGATAACACACTGTTGTTTGTAGTTGTTGCCAGGCAGTTGCAGTGTCTACACTAAGCCAAGGACTTTTCAGCTTCCCACGTCCTGCCAGGGGCACAAGGAGCTGGAGAGCACAGCCAGGACAGCTGACCCAGGCTGACCAGAGGGATATTCCCGGCCATACAACATCGTGCTCCGGATAGAACTGGGGAAGTGAGCTGGGAGGGGGGATCGCTGCTTGGAAACAGACTGGGCATTGGGTTTTCTTTCTGCACGTGGTGAGCAATTGCATTTGTGCATCACTTGTTTTATTAATACTGTTGTTGGTATTGTCATTAGTTTTATTATCTTCCTTTTTTATCCTATTAAACTGTTTTTTTCTCAACCCACAAGCTTGGGTGTTTTTTTTTTTCCATTCTCCTCCCCATCCCTTTGTACGTGGAGGGGTGAGTGAGTGGCTGCCTGGTGCTCAGTTACCAGCTGGGGTTAAATCTTGACAAATCCATAGTTCTTGGTCTTGCCACAAAGCAACTGCACAAATACTTGACATAAGCCCAAAAAGACAGGCATGATCATGGTTACCTCCCTACATCACACCTGGATCGTCAGACAGACACAAGCTGGACACTCAGAGCCTTCGTCTTCATTAATTTCTTGTTAAAAGTTTGAAATTGTCACTGTTATTTTCAATTTGTCACTGCGCAACTCACAAAGGATTAGGAAAACGTTATAGATGGAAATTAGGGAATTTTTAGAAGGAGATTGTGAAATGTGTTTTCAGTATATTTTGCCTGGTACAAAAGACTACACTACCTGCTCGGGATTTATCTCTAGCATCAGAAAAATGGAATAGTTTAGTTTACACTTCCATCTTCCGTGCCGGGTTCTGTCACATTTTGTGGGCTGATACCATGGTAGCACCAGCAGTAACCAGCATTTATTGAAAGGCATTTTTTTATGTTCGTGTGACAAGGTGCTGAATCAATACAAACAAGAGGCACATGGAGACTTTCTTTCAAGGTTTACAAGCAAACAAGGGGGAGGAAAAAGCCCTTAGAAGACTCACCAAATCAGCCCAATCCTCTCATCTTCCCACAGGCTGTTTTATCAAAACAGCTAATTTAGGGTCTTACCACTCAGCATATTAAACAGTTTGTGGATCTGAGATTAAACCCAGGTGGACTGGCTGCCATGATCTCATGAGAATTACTTCCGTGATAAATACAGGAATAAAAAAATCCCTTGCATCCATTTTCTAAATGACTTCATGGAGCTGCCTGGTCCTTCATGCAGTAATGTTATTTACATTAAAGAATTATCTAGAAAACCCACAAAAAATCCCATAAATCTTAAAGTTTGAAAGGGAACAGCTACAAGGCAAAGTAGAAGCGCAAACTGTGTTATAAAGCAGTTTGCAAGGTTTAATACAAAATTTCTAGTATTTAGTGTCTTCTTTTTCAGGAATCACACATTTCATCCAAAAAGTACCCCCAAATAAAAAAGAACACTATAAATAATCATCAGAAATAAAACTGTACAACGGTGGGCTAAAGTCTGAAAATAGCAAGAATATATTTTAATGTAATTAATCATAAAGCACTCAGTAGTTATCTGGGTTAAAGGAATCACTTTTTATTCCGTAACAATAAAATATATTTCCAAATAATAGATCCCAAATTGTCTTTATAATCTATTCCCTTTTATACTCTACAGTAAGATGGTAAAAATACAGCACAAGTGGCTGGTGGAACAGGAACTGCCAGATCCATTAAAAGGGTTTCCCCTGAAAAGTCTCTGAAAAGACCTTTGCTGGAAGTAGATTATATAGCCCATTTTCCTACTTTGCTATGAGCAGACAAATCCCCAAATGCACATATGAATGTCAAACCAATTGAATAATCACAAACATCTGACATAATTACATACTCCACCTTTCAAAATTGTCCTGGCACCCTTAAATCGTATCTCATGCTGAGATGCAAAACATGCAGGTAAAAGATGATTTGCCATTTGGCCTTTAATATCTGTGATATTTAACCAGGCTCTGAAGTTGACAAATTAAGAAGGAAAAGAGAATAAAGTAGAAAGCAGGAAGGCTGCTGCTCTGCATTGGCAAACAGCTCACGTATTTGGTACCCTGTTATCTAACGATGGCATGAAAGGGAGGGAAAAACAAGTTCAGAAGGAAAATCTCAAGCAAATGTTAGCCAGAGGTTGTGTTTCGTTCTACTACATGCACATACCATGCACAGTAAAGGCTGACCTTACCACAGTGTCACACTGATTCTTCTCTCGGTCAGTCACCAATAAACAAATACTGTGTTACCTATACAGGGTAACTATGTCATTCATACCAATCTTCCCATAGAGAAAAGGATAATTGTCTGACTAAAAATACCTCACTGCCATACTTCTTTATGGTATTCTGTGGAGAATTACAGCAGGTCACTGTACCTGTTTGCAGAATTTTCTGTATTTTTTATGAAAGTCAACATCAAAGACTAAATTTTAACTTAATGAGTCAACATCATTTGCCTCAATCAAAATTCTTTATACCATTGGTTTTGTTGGGGCTGTACAATCTGAAAACTGATGAATAACTTGAACTCTTCTGTTCTGTTGAGAAGAAATCCTTCTTTTCCCATTACATGTTGAACTGGTCCTTCATAGGGATGAAAAAATCCCTATAACTCACCACCAACTTCTTGGTAATGTTTTGTTGAATTTCTGATCTTTCCTTCTCCCATTTAGAGCACAAGGGGTTACCTCAGGCTGAGGCGTGGTTTGTGGGCAGTTAGGTAATGATCTTTCCATTTTTTTTTCTATCAGTGGAGACAGACTGGTCAGCAGTATTCTCCCCAGCCCAACTATTTTAGGAAAGTATTACCACCACTTTATTACTAATAGGCATTCCATAGTAACCAGCATGGAATTAGATTATCTGGAAAAAATCCATGCTATCTATTCCTTTTGTCACTGTAATAAAAAAACCCCACACCAAAATCCATACTGGTATTTTGTACCATACACTCAGTGAAGCTCAATTTCTTGCAAGGACCAAACAAATCAATAAAGCCATATAATTTGAGCTCTTTTCAACATCCTCACCTTTCAAATTCATTGTGATACTGACCTATTTTGTTTACTTCTGAGACAGCAAATCGTCTTTTGTCTCTACATTGAATTATCCGTTTATACTTTATCGCTTCCCAAGTAATGTACCTCTACTACAGTCTCATGCCATGTGCCAACCTGTTTCTGCAGCCCCCCCAGGGAACACTGCCCATTTCTCTTTGTGCCTCCAATAAATTAGGAAAACCATAATGAAATGCTATCAATGAGCATTTCCTGTGCATTGGTTCAGCTGGTAGCCAAATAACCCACAGTTGTTACCAAACACCTGATTTGGGTGACTGCACCGTATTCAGCTGATCAGCCACATGTGTAATGTGGTCACAGCCACGGAAGGTGTACACCGTGAGAGCGGTGCCACTCTGGGATGGTCTGGGGAGCTCAGGAAAGGGCAGAGATGGGGGAAATAGGTTTGAGCAGGAAAGGTGATATGAAGAAGGGGTCTCTGGGTCAATCAATGCACAGAACATTTGGCAACTGGTTGCCTTTGCTATAAATGTCTCTTTTCCAGTGGAACTAACTTAAATTCACCTTTGGGCAAAAGGAGCACATATTACAGTTGAGTTATGGGAGGAAATTACTTTTCTTGGAAAGAGGAGGGGAGGATCCCAACCCAGCAGCATAACTGTGCCTGGGCGAAATGACACAGCCAACACTAAGCGGTCAATGTCTCAGCTGACCAATGGGTCAGCGCCTCATCTCAGCCACACCACTGTGAATAAGGAGCTGCTCCACTGCTACTCAATGTTGTAGAAAATCAAGGCTCAGAAATTTGGTATCTCCAGTACGAGGAAGAAATTTTAGCAATTGATTTGGAAGAAGGGAATAAAATGCTATGTACAAGGGATGGAGAGTGGAAGAACAACAGAGGCAGTGGATCATCAGTGAGAGTCTTTGCATGGCTCCGTTTTTCAAATCTTTTAACAATTTAATCTCTAAGACTGAAAATTAAATCATTGCAATACAAGCCTGAAGGAGCCTTTCTCTGTAAGCTTGTCCTTGGTGTGCAGAGGACAACCAGAACAGCTCTCTAGTCATGCAGTGCTGTGAACACCCTGTCACCCACTCTGGACAGGCTTCCTCGGAGCAGCAACAATCTCACATCAAGGTGACATCAGGAAGGGATGGCACAGTCATGCCACGGGGACTTGCATTTTAGAAATGTTCGTAATTCAAGCTCAAGCCGATTGTAATAGGGTCATGTGCTGCAGGCAACACATACAGTTAATATGTAAATCTCTCCCACAAACATACAGGGGGAGTGCTAGGATTAGAAGCTGATTTTTCAGCTACTGAAGCAAAGGTGTCTGAACCAGCAAAGCCCAGGAGTTACTCCTTCACAAATAATGTCATCTCTAGTTTGCAAAATAACCATAAATAAAGTGTGATGGCAACATCCCCTACAGTAATAGATGGACTGCAGTGTTGTAAGATAATGCTGTTGCTTCATGTTCCACAAACTGATTATCTATCTATCTATCTATCTCAGTTGTTTCATGATAATAATTCTTTATTAAAAGATTTGTTTCCAAATTACACTTTTGAGAGCCTTATATTGCTGACGATGCCAAACGGGAATTTCAAGGCTGACTTTAGGATGTCACTTTGTGACATGGTGGAGGTAAAGTGGATGCTCTTTTTGTTACAAATGCAGCTCCAGAACCAACTTAGGCTACAGGTATTAACATACAGCTCGTGTGCCAGAGCTCAGCCCTAGGAGAGCGTTAATCCAATCTGCCAACTGCTGCTGCACTCTAACACAGCTCTGCCCTGCCAAGCAATTACAAAAGCCTCCTTTTGCTCCCGAGCCACCTGTCCCTCCCAGCGCTCCACTGGCACCAGCAGCACCAGCTAGCACTTGCAGTCGCTGGCTTTAAAGGACGACTGCTCCGTTTTTAACTGGTAAATAAAATGGCAGCTACAAAACACTCGGTAGGATTTTTGCACCAGCCTTTGTGCACTTGTTGTTGCTCGGGTTATTGGGAAGCATCTGCAGCCAAGTTATTAGGAATTACAAGTGAGGGTTATGAATAATAAGCTCGTTTTCTGGTTGATCTTGTTTTTTAACTTTTATCGGTATTCACATCACATGGTATAAGCTCCCAGGTTCCCCTCCCACTCTGCAGCAGGCATAGTGTAAGACTGGATGGAAATTCTCCAAGCTCTGCACTTGCCTGTTTTACAGTCCCGTTTAGCAACTTGGAAATGAGAATTAAATTATCTAGTACAAAGTTAATGTCATGGTTCTAACATAGAAACAATATATCTAAGGAAAAGTAGTAAAAGCAAACAACTTTGCATTATTACACAACAAGAATAAGAGTACAAAAGTAGGCTAAATCAAAGTTTTAGAAGGAGACAATAATTATCCCAAACCTAGGAAACATAGAAAACCTTCAAACCCACACAAACCCATGCAAAACATACAACCATGATTCTCTTGTAATACCTATGGTCATAATAATAATATCTGTATTGGGTCAGACCCAAAGTCCATCCAGTTCACTATCCTGGCTTGGATAGTAGCCCAAAGCTGATTCAGAAAGAAAACTAGAGTTAGCTTATCTATAGCCATCCTTCCCCAAAATACTTTCCGAGGCTGTCGCAGCGTGCAGCTTGGAGCCACTCTCTTTGCAGCTGCCTACCTCGAGGGATGTCCCTGCCATTGACCTCTCCAGTCATTCTTTACAAGCAGTTACCCTTTTTGCACCTACAGCCTCATGTAGCAACACCACCTTCCCAGACAACGGTGCCAAAAGCATGCTTGGAGTATGTCCTCTGACCAGTCTTTGGTGTCTATTTTAGCCCCAGAGTTACACCCTGGAGTACACTGATTATAAAGGCAGCCCAGGGCAGCTGACGCAGATGGGGAATTTACATTGTTCACATCTACATTCACTTGACTGATGCTCACCTTTGTTGACTCTGGAGTTACAAGTCTGAGGGCTGAAGGACAACATGAGAAATCAATGCTTAATAAGCCATGCTTTTAATGAAACTTTAGGTAATGCCTTCTTTAAACAAAACATTTCCTGAGCTGGGCAGGCTGGATGTGGAAAGGTTCTAAAAACCTCTTTTTTGTGAAGTTTACAATCCAAATGATGCAGCTTTGTAGCAATTTCATGACAACCAAGCCATGAAAATGGGCTGAATGCTAAGTATATCTAATTAATTTATTCACTTTTAAATAATTCACTTTAGCAGCAGAAATTAGCAACTACAGAACGACAGCATATGTTCTTTCTATTAAAATTTACTCTTAGCATATCAAAATTGCTTTTTCTAGCACAGCAGTTGAGAGGTTGAATAATACAAAGAAGTTAGTGCTGTCATTGAAATGATGGTCATAAGCTCAGGGCATTCTTAGAAGACTCAAATAAAGGAATCCAAGACAAGAAAGATGAGACCTTCAAAAAGCACTAGAGAGCAGAAGTTTAAGAGCACTGAAGTGGATGGGAAAGGACAATGAAAGTTTTCAGATATATGCCAGGGACCTTGGTCCAAAAATGCACTGTTTGTTCAGTGAAAGATTCATTTTCTAGTTCCATATGAGATCAGAAGACTTTGAGCTGTATCTTGATGTACATGTAGATCTAATTCACTGGAGGTTACATTTCTATATTCTGACATAAGGAAAAATAAACTGAAATCACATATGAGCCAATGGGGCTTTTCGTCTGTCACCCTTGTGATGCTATGGATACCTCCCAACAGGTAAACGGACTGTGATGATGATGGGCATCTCTTCAAAAAGTGTGGGGAGAGCAAACAGGGCAGGAAGAAGCACAGAGCATCCTCTGTTCCTTACCTGCTGCACAAACCTTCATGGCACCACCATCAACAGCATTGCTGTACGGGTACTCTTCCACTCTTGCACATAAAAACCTGAGGACTCACGCTTCTAAAGACCTGACTAAAGCCCTATGATTCGTTTCCCTTTTCAAGAAAGAGGGCGGGTGGGGGGGGTGGGGGTGTTGAGCAGAGAATAAAAGAAAAGAGAATAGAGGATTCCATTTTCAAATCTGGGTCATTAGCTGCCCAAGGAGGAACGTAAATTATTGGTTTTAACATAGCCCTGATAAAAACAGAGTTCTGCAGGCAGTTAAAGAGATAAAAAGCATTTGTTCAGGGTAAACACAGAGCCACACACTCCTAGGGTTTAGGCATGTAACTCGGGTAAAGTGGAGAACACTGGCACCAGAAGATTTGCATTTTTGAGTACAGGAATTTCATTGGGGTGCTCTGCATAGTAAGATCTGGTTTTCCAGAAGAGGGCACTAAATATATATTTTTTTTTTCCTATTTCAGAGATTAAAAACAAGTAAATAAATAAAAAACACTGGAAATCAGAAGAATTAGATTAAAAACTCCTGCAGGCTGGGACTGCCTGCATTTTGCTTTCTAATGCCTTTTAAATCACTGTTGTTTTCCCATTTTACATCTTATTCTTAATATATTTCTTTCCTTAACATTTTAAAATAACTATCTATACTTATGACAATCCAGCATAAAGCGGGATTTTTATTGTCCCCAAACACTTAGGAAGCAAAATTATGCTAAAACCAGGAACTCGCCTCTAATGTAATTTTGAAGTTTCGGTATGTTGCAAGGAACCTAGTTCTTTATGAAGTTCTATTTTTTTTTTTTTTCCAATAATTTCTATATAGCTGCATTTATTTCACTCCTCTTAAAGCACAGAAGGTTCCCCTGTGTTTCACCAAGATGGATTCCCATGGGAGTGCAAAAGAGAAAACTGCAATGATTTTACTGCTGACTATCTGATTTTGACTATCTAGGAGACCTTGTACAATTACCTTACCTATGTTTTATTCAAAAATAAATTGCAGGTTATTTTTAAGATGTTTTGTGAATTTTGTTAGAAAATTAATCTCTACCAGTCTGTCTGTTCAAGTTAGATCATCTATACACTCAGAAAAGGAAGCAGAATGAAAAATCTAATATTATCCAAGCAAAAAAAAAAAAAAAAAAATCAGTTATTTTTGTATCATAATGTTTTGCCTTGAGTCTTTTTATTTTCCCTTCCGTGTTTGGTAAAAATCTTATTTGCTAAAGAAAACATTTACAGAGGAAGACTGCTTATGGCTGATACCGACACATAATATACCTATATACTCTTGCATGACAGGATAATTATTTCTGACTTTTGATATTACTCTAGTCTTCCCTGGAACTGTGGATTTTCTTTTCAGTTTACTGATGTATATCTGTATCTGTGAATAAACGTAGGATACAGTTGGCCTCTGCTACATGAGCAAGGCTGTCCAACTTAGTCTGAAATATTATTTTGCACTCAGTCGTGTCTGTACAATTTGTGTTGAAGTCTCACAGCTCAAATCAGGAGGCTTAAAGTTTAGTCCTAACTCCATTTATGTACATTAATAGAACAACAGCAAGAGTTTAATCCTTTTTTTAAAATAGAAAATAGTTAAAGCTCGGAGGTGGCACAGCAGCTGAAGTCAGCATACTCAGTTTTTAATGCTCTCCATTTCACACAGGTAGTATTTTGTTGCAATAAACACACTAAACAACACTCTTTGAAATGGAAACGCAGTAAGAAATTGAGATTTGGTGCAGTTTTATTTAAACCGTTACTGTAGAGGAAGCACGCATTAGCCCAATGGAATGTGGGGACTGAGGCCTGCAGGAAGTCCTGCTGGGCAGAGCTTTGCCTCTCAGCTCAGGCAAACACATCGTTATCATGTTTTATGAATATCTAGATCGTCACTTCATAAGCACCAACTTCCTCCTGAAAACATCCCCCAATAATTGGGAGCAACAGAACTAAAAAACTGGGATCCCAATGCGGTTTTATTGTTTGCCCCAGGAAAAGGCCGCAGGCCACAAGTAAGCATAGTGGATACCCACGATAAACACAGGGTCCCCACCAGTTCCTTCGATGTTGAGATGATCACTCCTAGAGTACCTGGTGAGGATGTGATGTTGGGGTGAGCACACATTCCTTGCATTTAAGGGGTGCAAACCCCTTTGTCCATGGACAATAAACACAGGAAGGCTCCACCCACCCATTCCCCTTTGCTGAGATTCAGTGCCTATCATTTCCCCTTTATTAAGAGTTGAAAATAAAGAAAAAGTATGCAGATTTGGGATATGTCATTTCATTCCACATTTTTTGTTGCTGCTTCTACCGGGAGTTAACAATGACAGACCCTTAATTTTAACTAGGAACCCCTTGTCCCATGGCCCAAGGAACTTAACTACCAAAATGTCCCTGCAGTTCATGCTCTTGAGTGCCCAGTCTACCTCCCTGTTTAAGCTGGAAATTTTTCTGTAATTAAACTGAGCTGTGCCAAAGCAGAAGGATTGCTGCTAAGAGCAAAGAACCATTCAGGCTACATAAAGGAACACATTTTCTGGTGGAGCTTTGTGGGGATTTGAAATGAACCATGAGGCTCCTTCAAAACAAATAAAGTCAAGAATAGGTTTGACCTCTTTTCTTCCCCTGTGTTAGTCCAAAATTGGTCCTGAAAGTTACCAACATGAAATTAGTTTCTGTAGTTTCTCCCTCAAAACGGAGCTCTAGGATTAAACTTGTCACTAATTATTGCTCCACCATCCTGTGCCTGTGTCCAAAAATTTCTATTCTAAACACACAATGTGACAGAAATTGGACAGAGAGATGACTGCTGAGCAGTAAGAACAAATATTCCCACCACCTGATAACTTGTTTACTCAATTAAAATGGGTAGCCACCCTCCCATAGCAATAATTTTTAATTTTGTAAGCATGTGCAGCAGAAAAAAATGTGTGATCAAAAGGGCTCTGCTGTCGAAAGCACAACTGAGGACACCTGAGAAGACTGTTTGCACAATGCTGTAATAGAGTTTTGAAAACCCATAAATCCCTCTAGAGTTGTGTGGCAAACTTCCCTCTCTCTCTGTGCCACTGCAGATATCAAATATTAATTAGGTTGAACCAATTACTGATACCAACGTGCGAGAGAAAAACTCAGCACGTCAGTATGTCTGACAGAGATATTGCTACTTCTGCCTGAACTGAGATTCATCGGGAGAAAAATCTCCCAGTTGCTCAGACTTCAATTATTAGCAGCTTTGGTTTATTTAATGCAAGGTGACCACCAAATGCTGGTGTCCTGGGTGAACTGCATACCTCCAGGTCTGACAGAAAAGCAAAGGGAAATGTAGAAATGTTTTTGAATCAACCTTCTCTGACGCCTTTGAAAATCCTCTTTTGTCTATCTTGTTGTTGTTCACCCCGCATTGAAAACGGCAGATTAGGGAATTTATTCATGGTGGGTTTGAGATTAGAAAAGATAGGCAGTCTTTCACAAAGGGCATTTTAAGTAGACCAGATTCATAATTAAAAAAACCCCACAACACTCTCCTTTTAAAATAAATGATTGCCTCTAAATTTCCTCAAATAATAGCTGCTTCTTTAGCTTCAAATCCAAAGTAAACTATCACGCAGAAAATTAACCTCCCTTATGTTCTCAGTACTTTCTTGTTAATACAATACTTCTGGACACAAAAGCCTTAGCTTTTATTATGTAAATGTAGCTGGAGCACTTCTGTTCTCCTTATCACTACAAATACGATAAAAAGCACATTATTAAACAAGGATATTTACACTACTGATCTTGGCTGTTGAAATAATATGACTCAAAACAGGACGCAAGAATATGTAAGAGGGAGAAAAAAGGCAGCCCTCGCTTTCAGCCCTGGCGTCCCAGAATCACCGAGCTAACCCTACACAGGCACGCTCATAAAAACGATGCCATTTTCAGAAGTTATGAGCGTTTCACTGAAATATATAAATATTAGATGAATGGTATTAGTAATATTTATTCTATGGGAAGCAACTCAAGATGTTGTTTTCATTACAAAGACCCAAGATTTCGCAAATCTTAATAGATTTAATGAGTGTCTGGTCTATGTGGTTCCACTAATTCATTAATAACTTGACTTCTGCTCATTACAGAAGCACTGAAAGACTACAGTCCTCAGGTGAATCGAGAAAAAAGAAGATATTTTGCTTGAAGATACAAACATGCACAGATGTAATAACAGAAAAACATTTTAACTGATATAAACTTTACATTATTAGGACTGATTTTTTTTCTTTTTTTTATGTAGAAAGTGAAACTACACTTATTTATCCTAATAACAGGTAACTAATTCTCATAAGTAAACAAAGTTACAGTGGTTTAGGCTTGAAAATGTTGGGAAAACAGTTTTAGCTACTAGGCTTTGATAACGGTCAACACTGCCCTTATATTGTGCAGTCTTACAACAGAGAAGGAGTCCTTCTGGTTTATGAGCAACAAAGATGAAAACTGCATTCATGTGAAAAAAAGGATACAAAACCTATAAACATAAGCTTTTCATCTCAAAACGCTCTAGTCAAAAATTCTACTGGCTTACAACAAACATCAAAAATTAAACAAATCGCCAAAACAGGCAGCATTATTTTATGATACAAATGTTCAAACTGTGCTCACTTTACATGGTGTAAACACTATAAATTTTCATTGTTTCTGAAAACAACATTGGGTGGGAATGAAAAAAAGTAAATTTGAAATATATTTATTGCCAGAGAAAGAAAACAGGTTTATGCAAACCTATTCTAGCACTGGTAAATCCATTTCAATTAAGTAATAAATATCATAGCTACAATATTAGCAGTATTACTGATGATAGTTATGACAGTGTCTAATTTTCAGAGGCATATTTATCATAATAATAGTTCTCACCTAACTCAAAAGGACGTTGTGAGGATTCATTAATATTTATACCCATTAGTGTTTTGGAAATAACAAGCGTTATATTATTTTAATTTTTACATGACTAATTAAAGCAGTATGAGGTTGTAATTGGATGCAAAAGCACAAAACCTATTCATTCCACATAACAACGAGACTTGAACAAATAGTAAAAAAATAGTAACAACAACAATAATAATATGCTGCTTTCTATAAATAATGCTTTTTCACTTCATTCATGCTCTAAATACAAAGTCCAGGGTTTGGACTGGGTCTTTCTGAGGTCTCTTTGGCCCCACAACTCCCATGAGATTTACCGCAACCCGCAGGGTAAAAAGAAATACTAAACTCACCACATAAACTACTCCAGAAAAAAAAAACCCTAAAAAACCCCCCCTTGAGCCTATTCTAATTACAACGATGATTAATTCTTTGCAGCTTTCAGCATTATAAAAATGCATTCCTTTAACTGCAAAATAGGTAATAGCGGCTGTTGTATCAGCCATAAAAGTCTCTAAGCCCTAATTGTTGTTCAGAAGACTTAGCAGTTTGGTCGGTATTAATCAGCCAGGATTTCCTGTGTGTAATTGCTCTTAACTAGCTCAAACACAGTAATGGACTGGTAAATTGGAAATGAAGAACAGATAGCTTTAAGAAGAATCTTGGCCACTTTATTTCCTCTCTTGCATTACAACAACAGCTATTCATAATAAAGACAATTAAATATTCTCTATTTAATGTCTCACCATGTCACTCAAGGAAATAACTTTTCTTCTCATTTACTTTCCTCTGTTTCTTTTATCACCATTACACAAACTCCACCGCTTACCTCTGACTGCCACAGAACTCTGTATAAGCCTGTGGGGTTTGGTTTCTCGTCATTGTCCTCACCCCACCGCTCTCCCAGTTGCAGAAACGCTACTGAATTTAAGAGGTGGTTTTTCGCTTGGCTGTTTAGGAAATCCCTTTTGGAGACCACAGAGAGCCACCAACGTGATTCCAACCCAAACACCAGAGACCTCTGTGTCTCCCTGGGATGCGTGCAGGGAGCGTGGAGCTCATCCAGCAATGCTGGTGGAGCCACGTGCAGGGAGAGTGCCTTTGACCTGACTTTGACCAAGTCTGCTGAGATGCTGTGGCTAAACCTCAATTTGCTTTGGGGTTACCGAACTCTGTAGCCAGAGCCCCATACACTTGTCTTGAGGAAGGATGATCTGAAATCAAAGTTTCTCTATGGGCGTATTTATTCCCCAGCGCTTTCCCAAAACTTCACCCTGTGGTTTCAGCCTCAGGTTGGACCTTGTTCTAGTGTAAAGAAACAAAGAACAAACAAACAATAGAAAAATTGCAAGAGTATTTTAAAGACAAAGAAGCCTGGTGCCTTCCCTATGACCTTTCCAGAAAAAGAACAAATCTTCTGTGTTCAAGGTTAGAAAACCTCCCTATTAGCACAAGGCTTACCCAGAATATTGCTGCCTGAAAGATTAAACTTCTGTAAATATAAGCACTGCAAAAAAAATTATTCAGAATGAAACCTGGCAGCCTGACTAGCCACAATGTACCCACGCCAGTCTCACAACCGCCTGCCAAGCTTCCTGGGAGAAATATATTTTAAGGAACAAGCTTTAATTCATCATCCTCTAAGATGATGAAGTGATACAACAGGAAAACACATATTAGTTGCCTCAATAGCTTTGCAAAATAGGTGTCTGCCAGTTCAGGGCTGTGTTAATCCAGTGTGGGTGTCACTGCCGTTACCTGGACCCAACACCAAGCAGAGATGCTTCTGTGCAAAGAAAGAGAAAAAACTTAGAAGGAAGCTATGACTGGCAGGAAATGCTTTGTAGCATTTTTCTTAAAAATATTTCACTTCATTGGAGTCACGCACCATTCTTTTTTATTTTGATGTTTATTCCTAGCTGGTATTAAAAATAGAGGCTGAATCCATTCATACTAGAATTCAGATAAATGATTAATTCATAAACTGTACATTAAGGTATTATACACATATGTAAATGCAGCACAACTGTATTGTGTACAAATTCTGAAAACATCTATACTCACAAACAAAAAGGCAGCACATCACACTTCTAAATGGCAAAAAATAAAGCAACACTTTCTGACACCTATGAAATAAGCACACAATAGTTTCAAGAAGTTTCTTTTTTGAAAGTGTTTGTAGAATTAAACTTCAAACAGACGTCCTTTGCCAATACATTTCCTGAAATTTCCTTTTGACTTTGCAACAAGGACAACTGCCCAAGGCTTTGCTAATCAATTTCTTGTTTTGCAGAAAACAGTGTCATTTGAATTTTGTCCAAGAATAGAGTTTGAAATGTAGAAAATATGAAAAGCTAACTAACGTGCAATTATTTGTAGCCACAATCTGCATACCAAGTAAGAAGCTGAATAAGTAATTTAACAGTTATTGCAACTTTAATAAACAAAGAGCCACCCATTGTGGCTTAAGGATGCAATATTCAAGAGTGAATTTTACTACCCTTCTATTAGTATGCTTCTTCAAGAAAAAAAAAATAAAAATCTTTGTATCCTTTATAAGTATGGATCTTAAAGGAAAAAGAAGAGGGTTTTGGTTTTTTTTGTTTCAGAAGACTATTCCAGGATCTCTTGCTATCATAATCTCCTATATGAAGACTTGAACAATTTGTAATGCTCTCTTACACCAAATATATGTCTAGTCACATCCCAAAATCTTCCCAGAGGTCAAGTTTCCAGCTTGCCACCTCGGGTCTTCCTTTCTGGAAGAAGACCTGGCGTGAGGAAGGGCGCGCCTGGCTGTGTGCTGCTCTCTCTTCTCCAGCCAGGTAGCTAAAGCACCAAAACCCCAGGGTTTTGCCTGTACCCCAAACCATAGATCTACAAGCACTGAAATGTAGAGAGGAGGACGTGGAGGAAACATGTCCATCCCCATCTTCCTCCTCCTCCATTGGCCGCATCAAATATTCCACTGCAGGTGGAACACAAAATCTGGGCTGCAAAAGCCTCTGTAACTTTGCTTCTTGCAGATATGCTGAACGTGCAGCCCTTTTGATGGGTAAAGCTTGAGAATAAAAAGGGAATTTCTTACTACTGCTTTTTAGGAATGAAATTTTTTCTCTCATTATAATTTTCTCTTGTTCTCAGAGAACTGAGGAAGCCCTCTCTACTCGGGGCTCTTCCAGCTTGCACAATGCATCTGAGCAGTGTCAGCACAGGGCTTCCACAGCCAAAGGCCACTCTCCACTAAAAGAACGGAGTTTTACAAAACACCTCTGGCGCACAAGGCAGGGGGGCTTTCAGGCCAAAGCTTTGCTGGCTCAGTGGCCATTAGGCTGTCTTCCCCATGTTCAGGTTTCACTGAACACTTCCACATCCATCTCTGTCTAGAACTTTGCTAAGCTTTGGGTAAGTGAAGTTGCACTAACAATGATTTCCCAGCACAAAGTCTTTATGAATTACCCCTAAAGTTTCTGATACAGTTTTATTTGAACTTTTTCTAACACCAGGCATGGTTGTCCTGACTGTTATACCACTGTGAGTCAGGAATAATTCCAAAGATGACAGCAGAGAAATCAGATGAGCAACAGAGTCACAACCTCTACTACCTAAAGGACCAACAAATTTCCTTTTGTTAGCAGCTGAAATGAGATTTCTTTTATGGAAGAAGAATTACAGTTGCTGGTGAACGAATTATTTTCATTTTGAGGAATTGGTGCAATTCTAGATTATGGAAACAAAATGTATGGGGCTTATAATTTATCCAAGTAGTACAGCATAGCTATCATTCAAACATTTCAGGTCTTATACCAACAGAATTTAAAAAGAAAATAAATATTATTCATGCCCAAGAACTGTTTCCCATTTGTCTGATTCTTTAGTCATCCTTTAAAAATGACTCATTAGACATTTCTCTTTTGTAGTTTGGTAGAAAATTCACCCTAATCTAAAACTTAGTAGAAACCCAACGGTGATTTCTTACGAATGATTTATACCTAACCCTCTGAAGAAAAGGATTTATAATGAAAGTGATAGCTCAACCCTAACTGCAGCACTGGGAATGGTGACACCATAATTAATGTATTATTTCAGTGGTGGGAGACACTGACAGTTGCTTTTTGTTCTCGGACAGAAATTTATAGTGTGACTGAAAAAGCCACCATGGAAAAAAAAATTACACAGAAGAGGAAAAGAAATCCTTGTAGCAAAGGCACGTCCTTACAATCCCCCTCCCAAGGACTATAAAATCCTGGCAATGACAGCGTTTCCTCTACGGTGTAATTTATACCTTGCTCCTCTACTAGATGGCAGTATGACATGCTCTCAGAACATCGAAGTGAGGGGCTTTGTTTCATAGGAAGCAATTACTTTAAAATATCATCTTAGTGGCACAGAAGTGGGGAAAAAAAAAAAAAAGAAAGAAAAAAAAGCCCACCACTGGCTGTATATTTTGAAATTGGATCTGTTTACTTACTGGTTCAACATTAAAAGCAAAAAGTGCATATTCCCGGTCAGGTGACACTTCATATCGAATAGCCTTTAAGGAGACCTAGAAAATAAATCAGACATTGAAATAAATATTTTTCAGTTTTCAAACAATAACATCTAGAACTAATTGTTATGATCACCTTTTTAACAATAAACAATACTGTCAGACTAAGTGTTTTGGAAAATATACATCACATCTCTTTTCAAAACCCAGAAATGTTATGTGGGCACATATATGCTCCCATAAGAGAACGCATAACTGCATTGCGCCTCAGACCAGGCAGCTATCTCAAAAAAATCAGAATTTTCCTTGCAAATCTACTGCACAGTGGCTGGTGGAGCAGCTGTGGACAGGTAGTAGACAACCCTCATAAACGTCAGTTTACTAATTCCCTCTCATTCCCTGCAGTCATGGGCCAAAGTGCTGGACATAACAAATAGTAAATACCTGCTGGAGCAAATTATTATAAAGAAACAGCACTACCTGTCGCAATTAAGACAACACTGAGGAAAACTATCCCATTTCCCCCAGTTAAAAGTCTTTGGGATGCTGTGGTACCAGGTGTACCCTGACCTGGGTTCTGCAAAAAGGTGTGTTGCAAGTCTTACTAACAAGAAAAGATGCCAAAATACCTCAGACTTGTCAGGAATTACCTCTTCTCTGCTCCACTTATCATTTGTATAATACAGACATCCCTCCTCCTTTCCAGCGTGTGTCAATATAATACATTGCTGGCGCATCAAGGTCAGAGAGGTGACACTAACATGCTGCTCATCGGCTGCCTTTTAAATCTTACCCTCTCACCTAAAGAATTAGATGCAAGTCCTTGAGAGATTCCCGAGGACCAAACTGGAATGGGGAATTTGGGCTTCAGGGGAACGCACAGCATCCCATTGGGAGAGTCCTCCCCAAGGCCAGCAAGGCTGGAGGCAGTGCACGGGGAACCAGGGGACAGCCAAAGGCAGAGGGGACTGATCATAGAATCATAGAATGGTTCATGTTGGAAGGGACCTTTAGTCCAACCCCCCTGCAGTAAGCAGGGACATCTTCAACTCGATCAGGTTGCTCAGAGCCCCGTCCAGCCTGACCTTCAATGTTTCCAGGGATGGGACATCTACCACCTCTCTGGGCAACCTAATGGGTTGATGGTCCAGCATAGATCAGGACTGGGGTGCCAGGGGATTGTGAGAGCCAGCGGTGTCAACATGAAGACAGATTTTATTTATTGTTATATTAATAACATGGAGAAAGGAAAACATGCCAATGCAGCGAAGTTTTTCTGACCCAGGGCTGGGAAAGAAGAGGACAAAGGCAACGTGCCTGGATGAGGTGTAACAGCAGCTCTTGTATCAGGACTCTTTGGATGAATGTGGAGGTGATGTTCTGCAGATTTATTTACCGAGAGGGCATAGGAGCAAGGGTAGAACAGGCAGTAGGGAGGCCATGGCATGAAAAAGTAGGATTATCTTGTAACACTGTGCTTTTCTTACAAAGAGCAAAAATTAAAAACCAGTGGAATAAACAGAGGCCAAATGGAAGCAGTTTGACTTCAACAGACCTTGACATTAAAGGAAGGTAGCTCATTCCTTTACCCTTAGCAGAATTGTAAAGAAAGCAGTTACGGTCTGGTAAAAGAGGATTGCTTACGTGATGTAGCAAAGGTTGAAGGTTAAATGGCAGTATGTGAAGTTTAAGATTGGGTCCTGCAATAATAATTCAGTGATAAATTCTTTGTCTCATTAAAAAAGAATTAGTACATACTTGAGCTTTGTATGAGTCGTATACTCATACTGCAATATAAAATCAACATGGAATGTGGTTTTAGAGTTTTCTTGTAGATTCACTCTTAGCTTTTGAGTTTCTAAAGCTGTTTTCTGCAGATCTTGGGTCATTAAGATAAGTCTGAGAGCCCTCCTCTGCTTTTGTAGTTTTGCAATGATACAGTACAAGAAAACCATCAAAAGTTAATCAAAACCTTAGGCAGGTACTGGATAAGTGACAATTTTACCAGGACGACATGATTCATATCTCATTGTTGGAGCAAACATAAGTGTATTTTACTTTGGAAATTAACTTCTTACTGGAAATATTGAAAACACTGACATTTAATGTACTAACTTCTGACATAATGCTGGCTTCCTCTACTACAAAAAACAATGCTACAAAACACTTTCATCATTATAAATAATACTCTGTATCAGCTGTGAATTTATTTTCTTTTCATTCATTTTAATAGCCACCTACTAACTTCTTTTCCCAATAATTTCTTAGGGTTTCTCTCATATGCAACCCATTTCCATTCATCAACGCTATTCATTAACGACACTGAAATGGCACTTCAACCATCAGACAAGAAAAAACAGCAAATGCACAAATTAAAAAATAAGTATTTGCATGGAGGAATGTGGAGAATGCTACTAACAGACAGTAAATTGTATCAATTGTCTTTTATATTAAGCATACAAGGACGAGAATTATGCATTTTTCAATTATATATGATACACAAGACTAGCTTCAAACATCTATATGATCCTTTGCTGTAGTATGAAAGAGCTTGCAGAATAACAACAAAAGCTGGAGTTCAATTTCACATTATCAGTCATTGTGTAGGCCATGGTATTACCGGCGTATTGCTTCTCCTTGACAATACATGAAGTTGAAACCCAAGTCATTTTCTGCTTTACTGATCCAACTGCTAGAGAACTGTGAAATTCTGCTACTTGTTATAGAAAATACTTACAATCTTTTTGTTTTCTATTAATATTGTTGAATTGTTAGTTTCGACATTCCTCAGAATCACTGTGCCATTCTGGTTTCTATAAATGAATTCATTATCTGCAAGGAGGAAAAGAAAAGAACATTAAGGAAATCTGAAATTGTCTGTTTGTGTAGAATCTAATTACGAGTTTGAACCAAAAGTATTGCTGGGAACTTCCCTCTAAAGAACACAGATTTATTTATTTTTTTAACTCAGCCATTGCTGTGATGTTACAGTGGCTTCCAGGTTAGTCATTAAACAACATGGTTAGTGTTTGTCACATGTCTGTTCTGCCACACGCTTATTCTGCCACACTTTCCCAAAGCTGAATGCACAAGGGTGATCTGTTTTGAATGTACGTACACAGCTTGCTATATTCTTAGTATAGAAAAAAACAAGGTCGAAAAATATTCCTTATGCTTAAAGGTTTCCAAGATCCTCAGTCTCTGTAGGACTTTAATAAGCCAGATGCCTAGAAAGCCTCTGAAAGTTAAAGGCAAATCACCCTCTAACAAAGCAGATTCTTGAACCTAATATTGTGCAGATCTTCCAGCTCTGCCATTTGTCCTGAAAATTAATACCAGAAGGAGATGCATGTGAAGAAATTGCCATTTTCACATGGAACCAGGCAAATCAACTTGTTCGTATTGCATTTTGGGATTACCCCAGCACTCAGGACATCTGGACAAGGACAAGAATCCCCCACGGTAGCTGCTGCACCCGTGAGAGTCTCCAGCTCAACGCTCAAAACCTACTTGACAAGAAAGGCTGGGGTAGACATATGAAAGAGACTCCAAATGAGGGTTGGGTAGCAGGTCAAAGGTTCAGGATGAAAAAACATTACAAGAATAAAGGGTTGTGATCTTGTCAGATGTCATAAACTGAAGTTCAAGTCTGATCAGTGCTTACATGCACTGCCCCACAGATAAAACATAAAACATAAGTCATAGGTCCCAAGCACATTGCCATTAAAAGCTTCAGGAGCTCTTCTTGACAGTGGAGAAGGATTACTGGTTTTTTGCAACCGGGCTAATCTAAAATCGAGAACTGATGGATCCTACCAAACTTCTGCCTCCAGTTTCAGCTAGGGAATCAATTCCTCATTGCCTACCCTCACTGTGGCTACCCCGGGGTGGCTACCATGGTGCATCCCACAAATGTTAGGGACAGGTGAATGGTTAAACATTACCCATGGCTTGTCCTGGGATGAGTCAAAGGTGAGTTTATATCCTACCGGATTCATAAAAGCACAGACCCAGCTCACTGTAACCACAAAGAGATGTGCACTGCCCAGCTGAAGACAACACTGGGTCCAGATATCCAGTTCTTCCAAAATTCTGGTGTACAGACCTAGCACACTCCCTCCTTATCCATGTTTCAGTCTTTTTTAATTTCTAAACTGGTGATGACAATCCTCATCACGCTCATTAACCATCTTTGTAAAATGCTCTGAAAGTGCAGATGAAAAGCTTCTACATTCTACTTACTATCAATAAAAACACTCATCTCCTACATATCACAGTTTTACATGTAAGTGTAGGGAGGAAAAAATCTTTTCTGAGATTGGGATGAATCAGATTCTGTGAGGCAAAACTGTTGCTGCAATAGAGATGATCCTCTCCAAACAACAAGATTTTAGAGACTTAAGATTCTCAGTGTCCAAATCACAGCAACAGCCCTTCAGACTCCTAGGCAAAGTTCTCAAAGCATCTCTTTCTTTTAATTATAGAGTAAATTTTATCAGCGCTTTCAGTCTGGATTAAAAAGTGCAGGTTCTGAATTAGATTAAGACTTGCATTTGAGACCAGAATAATGAAGAGCTCCCATTTGTCCAAAGGCATGGCATTTTCATAAGCATGCCTGATTATATCCAGGACTTTAAAATATTGCTTCATACAATTTATGACTGAGCAAACAAAGATTTTTTAACCTGGAAAAGAACTGATTGATTGAACAGAACTAGGACAGAAGTCAAAAAAGTCATAAGCAGCATGGAGAAGATAAATAATGAATGCTCGTTCCCTGCCTTTTCCAAAATAAATATTGGGAGGCACTAAATGACACCAGCCAGTGACAGGTTCAACACAAATAAAAGGGATTACTTCTTCATGCAGAAGGTAAACAAGCTGCAGAGTCACAGTCCCAGAGCAGAGCGGGTGCCAGGATTGCATTTCAGTCCAAACAAGAATTAGAAAAATAGAAGAAAAATACATCAGAGATTACAGGTTTTGAGGGGAGAAGCTTTTCTGAAAGCTGAACCTGAGACTGCGAGGGACTAGAAGCCTATCCTGAAACGTCACCTTGAGAAATTCACCCGCTTTTTAAAACCGGCCCTAAGCGTTCGCTCTTGTCCCAGGCGAGACACCAGAGGAGATGATCTGTGGGGTCTGATCCAGCGCTGACTTATTTACAACTTCAATTTCCAGCTTCTGTGTTCAAATACTGAAGAAATGTCTTTATGTCAACAGTTTAGGAGGTGATACAATAAAAGCTGTTAATGCTCCCTACACACCTTGCTCGTTTATATCCTTAGGCCGTTAAGGCTGAAGCATCTTTTGTTATATGAGGAAAGTACACAGTTCAAACTTTTATTTTCGGGTATTCCAGAAATAATAAGAATAACTAAGCTGAGAGACAGACTATTACCTAATTATCAGACATTTTGAAAAAGATTGCTGCTTTAATAATCACCTTATGTCAAAAACACAGAATGTTTTCCAATTACATACTAAGTTCTAGACAGAAAAATCACATTTTAAATATGGCCAGCAAAGCATTTGGATAATTGTAAGCTTCTCAGGATGTTTTCTAATTACAGAAAAAACTAGCCATGAAACTCAGCTCAAAGTTCAGTACACAAGTAAAGTAGCTTATTAATCTAATGAGTCTGCGGGGCTGTTAATATTTGGTAGCTGTTTCTTGAGCATCGCATGAACTGATGAAAGTTACATAATGACATCACTACTGAACTTGTATTGCTCCCTACACTCCAAAAAAACCATAACACTTTAATTAACTGCAAAACTTTGAGATGATTACATAAAAGTTGCTCCATGGATGGAAGAAGGAGATGACTTTCCCATTATTTCTTAAAGTGTAAGAAGTTTAAAATCAGGTGCTAATCTCCTGCATGCACTTCTGGTATGAATAAGGAAGAATAAATGAAGCAGTGCTGATTTGTTAGGGCTGTAAATCTTGCTATTATATTCAATACAAGCCATCAACACAGTGTCTGAATTAATGAACAGAAAATTGGTCTGCTTAAGAGAAGAACAAATTGATCTGCATTATATTCCAAGCAAAACACTGTTAGATTTAGCTGGTCTGTAAGTTGTATTACCTAAGTCCTCAATAGAATCAATGAATAATATTCTTGGACTTCTGTTTGGAAATGTGTGATTTGTTCCAGTGGAAGAGCATTTATTTAAATGGGACATACTTCAATCAAAGACAAAAAGCAAAGCAGCAACCTCTGTCTGTAATGAATTCTGTCCAGTGAGCTGATGAGAATTTGCAGCCTGATTTATAGCTGTCACCACAGCTGATAAAGGTCATCACTACATCTCATTTTTTATACCTGCCTTTCTTTGGGGCTGGTGTTCAGTGTAAATGATGCTGAAAATTGTAACTTTCAGGCATAAAGCCATTTATTCCATTATATAATGGATTTCTTCAACAGCAGAGTTCACTTCGCCAACTCCTCCCTCTCTTTCAACTTCCAGGAAATTGTCTGGTTGGTAGAATATATTATGTGTCTGTGAGTGCAGACACAGATATGTAGTCACGCTTACAAAAGTGACTGATTACAAAAAGCAGTGATTACCAGAAATAATGGAGCAGCCTTGGTGCTGTACAGAGTCAGCGCAGAGGAATGGGGGAGCCTTGGCAGAAATTTTTAAAAACCCATTAAGCAGAACGGGTGAAATCAGAAAACCCAAGACCAATGATATATTTACAGTGTCAGGGTTTCCCAGTTTCTTTGTACACATCTTTCCTAAATTCAGTCAGGAAATATGCACACAGACAAAACGGATGGAGCGACAAGGAACGGCACACACGTGGGTTTGCTTAGCCTGGCAGCTCTGCCCACTGACCTCTTGTTTGGGGTGAAACAAGACAAAATATTGAGATTTCTCTGAAAAGAATAATGCATTACGCACTATGGTCCAAATGCAGGTTTTGCATTTTCAGGCATGCTACCTGGCCAGCCTTCCCAAGATTTTACCGTCAGAAAAGGCAGGAGGTCTCTGGAAACTTGCCCACTGGTGTTGCTGTGATGCTGAACCTGGAACCGGCAGTTGAAACTCAAGACAAAGATCATGAGGCCATCACTGGTATCTTTTGAGGACCCCAAATCATCAGCTCAATATGCAAAGACAGTCTAAACAGCCAACAAAATGCTGGACACCATCAAGAGAGTGAGACGGCATGGATCATTTGCCATGATATAAAACAAGGGAGTACAAAAATTCATGGACAACCGATAAACTGAGAGATATTAAAGGAAATAGGCAGGATATACCCTGCATCATCCTTCATGCAGGGCTGCCTCATTATGGACCACTAAAAGGGGCCAGGCTCAAGTCCAACGTAGCATCAGCTATCGCTGTGGTTAGAGACCCAACACTGGGCTAGAGGAGCACTTGGCTGAGCCGGCACTGCTTCTTTGTACCTTGCTGTGTGCCAGACCGGGCACCAGCCTAAACTGCTTGTCACAGTGGACAGGAAGGTCTGGGATGATTTTACTTCTAGAAGGAGTAAGTTTGAGTGCTGGTGGTGCAAAGAAGTTTGGGGAATTACATCCAGCTACGGGAACACAGATTTGCATTAGCATCAGTGCTCACGAATTTATGGCTGTACAGCTTCTCTGATGCGACTAAGTAAGTACACGCTATCAGAGATGAGAGAGTGGCTTATAAGATAATAGCAGGACCGCCATGCTTTTGAGAATTTTCATTATTTGTCAGAGATTATGGAAAGTGGAAAGCAGAACTATGTGATAAAATATGAGAAGGAATAAGAATTTAAATACAGCTCTAAAAAAAAATAAATTGTAACGGTATTGTAATTTTCTATCAGTTTCACAACTGACAAATGAAAAGCAGAGAAAAAAAGTTACAAAATTCACATGCAGCAAGTCAGCGGTAAGAGTTAGTGAAAGGTAGTATCAGAGCTGATAGGACAGCTCCAGTCATTTAGAGCCACAGACTTAGAGGAAAAGGCAACTTCTCAAGTCCTGTAGTTTCAGATCAACAGACATGAAAGATAATTGAATGAGTCTCAGTCTGATGAAAGTCATCGTCGAGGGAATTATCGTTCTCAATCCCTAAGATTAAGGAAGATTGGTGAATAAGGGAAATTTAAGTCCTGAAGTTGTTCTGAACCGCTTCAGATAAATGAGCCTCCAGATACCAGCGTGACCAGCAAGGCTGGCAAACAAATTACACCGTGTCAAGAGAGCAGACGGCAGCACGCCCCGTGGGAACAAGCCCGCATTGCTCCCTGGGGACCGAGGGCACATTGCACTGGGCCACGCGTGCTGCTGGGATGGATGGAGCTCTGCGCTGGCACAGCGAATGCCACCGGGCCACCAAGAGACGACTGGCACTCTTATTGCTCATCCCTGCTGCTGCAGGAAGGTCCTTGCTAGACCTGACCTCAGGCGTGACCCACGGCAGCTGGCAGGCAGTTTGCATCTGATGGGCTTTACAGGAGAGTAAGAAACGCCGAGAGAGCCCTCTGAGCTTTGCAAGAAGCGAAAACGCCTCATCCTGTTCAGCCCCATGAAGCCAATTACTGCAGCTGGAAACAAGTCGAGAGCCTGAAGTTATCACCCTCTCTCTTCCAAAAAAGAAAAGCCGTTGTGGGTTTTTTAATGACCCAAAGCAGTCAGAATTTTAGAATTTTATCTTACATCTGAAGGACAAGCCTTCCACCAGCCCTGCAGCACTGCCAGCCACAGTGCAGGGCATCGCTCAGCACTCAGCCAGGCTGAGACCCCTTGGCTGACACGATGGCAGCGCCTGACCCAGCCGAGGGTTTCCTGGAGTCCTCCCAGGCAGGTATTGATCAGACACAACTGGTTAGCACTTACCATCTAACAAGATAAGGGGCAGGAAGGTTGCAAGGACAGATTTTTTTTTCAGACAGAGTTTGTATTTTCAGACTGGCAATGGCATGTACGACAATCATACTCATTTGGAAAAATACATGAGGATGAGGCGGTGGGATTAAAATTTAAAAAAATAATCTTCTGCTTGTTTAGCATCCCAACAAGTTTTCTGAAGGGCCAGGTGAGCGCCAGCACAGTGGATGGAGACCAGAGGTGGGGAAAGGAGTGTGTGTGCCCCTCGGGTGGGCTTGGGCATGTCAGAGCCCTCACCCCCAGCACACACACACTGTGGCTGAAGAGAAGGGTCCGGTTGAAGAAAGAAAACCCGGGCTATCCACAGCAGACCTGCGGCACACAGGAGAAAAAAGCACTGCCTTGTAGTGTTTACCCACATTCGCAGGACTGGGGGAGACTGACAGCTTACGCTGAAATACAGTATGTCTCAGTGGGAACAGCGTCACGACCGAACCGGGTACCCGGGCAGGCTGTGGGCTCACAGCAGGGAGTGATGGCCACTGTGACTACCAGCATTCGCACCCACAAGCCAGCCCACGCGAGGCAGAGCCCCGAGGGGAGATCCCAGCCCGTCGGAGCCAGGCAAAGCACCAGGCGTGTGTACGTTAGGTACAGTCACCCACACAGCTCACGTGAGCATCTTGCATGGAAAGTTAACTGTGGGGGGGACTTCCTGAATGACAAGTGCTTTCTGAGTGACACAGGGGAGCGAATGGAACAAGCTGAGGTTAACAGGCTGCTGTGCGTGGGACCAAGACCTTAAAAAAACCCCTTAATTCTGCCAGATGCAGCACAAGCACAGGACTGCTGTCTTCAGAGACTGGTTTTGAGAGAGAGAGCCTGAGGTTTTGGGAAATAATGGAAGCAGAGGGGAAAACGACAGAACAGGGTAAATTCGCAGAGGGAATAGAGACCGTAAGGAAAAAACCAGCAAACATTAACAAGAAGCACCAAAGAAGAGGAAGAAGGTTGAGCGTGATATGAGCAGGGAGAAGGATGAGCACTGACAGGCTTAGAAAAAAATACTTATTTTACTTAGCTATCATGAAAGGGGAAATTGTATTAGTAGGTCTGCAGGATTATCGACCCACTCAGGACAGTATCTGCCTACTGGAGCCACACACCTTTGCACGACTGGGAGAGTGATGCCCCCAGGGCCTGCACTCCCTGGGGCAGGTATGGTTTACTCCTCAGAAACGCATGGGGAATAGATGTTCAACAAATGGTAGGACCACGCAAGCTCCCTAACCGCTGTAAAACTTAATCATATAGAAGATAACGCAAAATAAAAGCACAATCAGTCCCTGATGGAAGCCTATTCAGTGCCCAGACAGATGCAATCCCAAATTCAGGTGGAAAATACGACTGTTGTGATGATGCATTTAATACTACGATCTGTTGTTCTTTCAAGATGTGCTGCAGTGCATCTATTTGATATTTATAGCATGAACCAATAAACAACTGAATCTGAAATTCCCTCCCCAAGGCAGAAGCCAAGCCTGGTTTGATACCGAGCTGCTTCCCAGAGAGAAAAAGCAGGGAAGGCTTCCCATCCTCTGTGCCCTGGTGCTGCAGTAAGCTGGCTCTGGGATAACAGAGAGGGAGAGAAGGAGCACGAGTGGTGAATGACAACAAAACCCCATTTCCATACCCACAGCTTCACCCCACCCTCAGTGAGAGGTGAGAGAGCTGGTCCTCAGGTCCTCATACACTTTGGCACTTGTAACTCATCACAGCCCCCTGGTTTTTGTCTTCAATCCAGCCACCCTCCACCAGCAACTCCTTTTTCTTCAGCCTTGCTGCTCTGCAGTGCAGAAATAAGTAAGAGTCTGTTATACTTTTTGTGATGCTGATGCAAGGGAGCAACAGGGGACAAAGAACAGCTTGCCTTTAAGAACATTGCTACAGCCTTTAATTCCAGGAGACAACTGAAATCCCATTTTTATCTTTCTGGCATTATGGGTCATTATCCTTTTACTCTTTCCAGCTTTTTTTTTCACATGAGAGGCTGAAAGAAAAACTTCTTTAAATAGCTGATTTACCGTAATTTAGCTAAATGCTGTATAACACATCGCATTGGTACATTAAGTAAGTGCAACACGATAGAAAGTGCTTTATTATGCAAGAAGTGGTTTTAATTGCTCAACACCTCAATGCGGTTGCACTTGGTGCACTGATATAGCGCTTTCAGGGTAGTACTAGTAAAATAAAACACAATTATAGCTCAGGAAAATTCCCATATCAACAGGAATCTCTAGCTGGCTTGTAAATTAACTTGTGAAAAGCTTGAAGAAGGCTCAGTCCTGGGAAAACTTGAAACTATAAAAATCTTTAAAAACTATAAAACAAAATTCCAGTTTGTTTCTCTTCTTTTTGGTCTAATTTTAAACCTTTCAAGATCCAAATTTTTTAAAAAAAAAGCTTATGCAACCTCATTGACAGAAGACCTCAGCACCAAGCCTGAAATCCAGGCAGAGCACACCTTTGAAATTCCAGTCCCAAATTTGAAACCAGGTACAATTCTGCCACTGCCTCTCATTTGTGAGACTGAACTCCGCTTCAAAGAGCCCCAATCTGGGAACTCTGTAGGCTCAGATCATGGCTTAGTGGCATAGGCATGAAAAGATGAAGTCCATGTGTGAAACACAGAACTCGTTTCAACTTCAAATAATAACTCCTCTTCCCTGCTTCTGCTTGCTTTTATAACACGAGAGGGAAAAAAAAAAAAAGAGAGACTGCAATTAGAAAAAAAACGAATGAGAAATCCTCTGGAGTGATCCACTCTGACACCATCCAGGGGAAAATCATCTCTATTACCAAAATGCTGCAAAATCTTAACACCACCAGTAAAATGTACATTTTGTTGCTTGCTGCTCTCTGTTTATCTCTCTGTAATGACTGAAAGCAGCGTGGGGACTTCACAGCACACTGAGCTGACTTTGGAGTATCCCAGAGCTGAGAAATCTTCCTCAAAAATTCTCTGCCATCTTCTTTGCCGGTTCAGTTGTGCTCATGCCATGTGCTCTTCAAACCCTGGATGTTATAGCAGGAAAAGTGCAGATGACCCCTGGGTTACCCGAGTCCGGACAGCTGGAGATACCAGATTACACTCGTCCCTTTGATTCCCTGCCAGAAACTTCCCACATTCAGCACAGGCCAAAAGCAATTTAACCCCAACCAACCAATTTCCCAGGAAACGGCCCCTGATGCCGTTATCCACACCCCACATATTTCTCACGGTCTCATCATGCATCTGAACAGCAAAACAAAGCATGGACAACAGGTAGCTGCATATCAGCTCATCCCAGCTCCGCAATGTGACCGGCGCAGCTCCAAATATGCAGTGGCACAGATTTATACTGGGAGTATAAAATTTCCAGGGCTTTTGCCATAGTAGTTGCTAGCTCATATGAGAGCCCAAGCTACCCTACCATTCCTGCTTGGTCGTCCCCACCTTGCCTGCTCCGTGCAGGTACACTTGCTCCAAGCACTCCCTGCTTGTCCCCCCCAGGGCAATGCAGCATCGCTCAGTGACCTCTCTCTCCTCTGCCGAATGCACCGGGTCTTATCTGCCTCATTTAGTTCGGCTTCACACAGGGGAGTGCATAACCCATAGTGTTACACAGAAATGCAATAATCCATTTGAAACCGAGAAAAAAAGGAATCCATGAATAAATTTTCATTAAAATGTGACCCTACAGCTTGCTTTGGCAATTTCGCTGTGCATTTCCTTGCCTCCTTCTCTTTGCCCCCAACCAAATTACATTTGTTAATGCCCATAATGGAGAGAAAGAACATATAAAGTGTTGCTTTTTTTCATTTTCATTATTATCGTGGGCAGCGTACCAAAATTTCAGTGCAGACTGAATGATATCTTTGTATATTAACAAGCAAATTTGCTGTGTATACAGCTCTGGATAAAGTTTTAATTGTCTTTGCGTGCAATAGTTCACAATCCCTTTTATGCTACTCTATCATTTCAGATGTGTCTGGTGAAGTACGACTGTGCTGAAGTCCAACGGTAAAAGAAGTCAGGCAGAGCCGTGGCCATCATCCTGACTTCAGGCTTTTGAAAATAAGGATGGATAAGACATAAACCCCAGCATCCTACACATTTTGTTTACTGCGATTACTGGTTTTGGACTGGTCACAAGAGGGCACCATATTACAGAGCCAATGGAAACACTTGCACCACTTGCAAAGAACCATTAATAAATAGTTGGATGCGATGCTGGGCAGCAGACCTGGCAAGGAATGGCACCTGGAGGAGAACAGAGCCTCCCTGCACCCAACTGCAAGGGAACCGCTATCGGAGGAGCAGTTTGCAATTATACATACAAACCCATCGTTTTTAAACTAACTGATGAGGGAATGAAAAAATTAGTGGCAGCTAAGTAAACAGCTTTCCCTTAACATCTCACATCGGTTTGTCTGCAGTGACTGGGCCAGCTCCTGCAGGGAGCCCCATATAAACCCCAGAAATGATTCCTGAATTCCTTATTTCACTTGTTCTTGTTCACTTTCCTCCCTCCACCAAGGAACCGACATCATGCATCGTTTACTGCCTTGCCTGATGTTTGCTGCTCAGAGGGCAAACGTGCTGACACAGGCACTGAACCAAAGAGCTGATACAAACACCTGGTTTAAGTGCAATGGATGAAGAATGGTTACACCAAAAGAATGTCTAGTCCCTTCTTGAATCCTGGTCAAGCTTTAATCCAAAAATATCTTCTCAATGGGTTCTCAATGGGTTAACAACTTTCAGCAGAAGGCATTAAAACCAAACAATGCCCTTATTCAATGAAAAGAACTTGACTTCTTGATATTTTTCTTTATCTTCTATCCTTACATAATATCTTTGTTATTCAGGGCAATTCTTTTTATCGTGCATTTCCATGCTTCTGTCATGGTCTTTATCCTTCCAAGGACCATGTCTATTCCCACTACAACCTATCTTTTTTGGATGAAGAAACCCAAACTCACTGTAGCAATCAAGGTGATAATGTCCCTCAAAGTGGATAAAAACATGCTATTTTCAGTATTGCTCTCTCCTGAATATAGTCCAATATTGTTTCCCCGAAAAAAGTTGATTGCAACAGAAAATTGATTATACGTTCTCAGTTTCCTGCCCTAGGAGAAGGAAAGCAAATATAAAATACGGAATTCTAATAAACCCTCTCCTGTTTTTCATACTCGTATTATTCTGGCTTGATAATTCAGCGATATTAGCCATTCTGTGCTCATTAGGAAAAAAAAATCAGGAATATTACAATTATTGGTATACAATTCTACTTATAAAAATACCTCCCTTTGAGAGACATTAAAAATAGAAAAGAAATAAAGAATAAATGTTAAAGGTTAATTTATTTTAAGACCATATCTTATGCATGCTGCTGAGTTTGGTATCAGCCAAATGCTTCAAGGCAAAAGGTAATAGTAAACTCTCACAAATGCTGCCCCTGAAATTAAAACCTGGAAGAAGGAAAATATGGGACACATGAAACAAATATATATATGTACACATATAGTCTTGGTGGTATTTAAAAAAAAAGGTTTTAAAACATTTTTTCTGTCACAGTTCACAGCCCACACTCCCACTGGGAAGGAAAATAAGGAAGTAAAAGATACCTCCAAATTATCAATAAGGGTCCTGGCTTACGCACAAGTCTTCCAAGAAATAAATCTTGTAAAATGACTCAGCCCATCAACCGAAGCAATAGTAAACAACAGTGAAAACAGCTTCACGTGGCCCAGCGTACATGCATTCACCCCTTTACAGTGCGGATGGGCCGGGTCGGCCCCGCTGGTGCTGCTCTGCTGATGCCGCCAGCCAGGTGAGCAACCAGCGCCAACTGCGGAAGCAGGTTTCGGATATGGGCTCTTGTCCACTAGCAAATAGGAGAACTGGCTGCTGAGCAGGGAATAAGTGTTTCTTAGGGTGATAATAAATTAGACTACTGGAAAAATTGCTGGATACTTTGTCCAGGCAGAAATGGTGGATATCTTATGATTGTCCAAGTCTTGCCGGCTCTTCTCAGCCTGCCTGAGGGTTCCGTGGTATTCAGATATTCCTCCAGTGCACGCATGGCAAGGACAGCACTTCCAAGCAGCACCTGGACTGACTTACTCTGCATAAATGACCACACTGAACATAACTGCAATGAGGCCAAAGTCTCTTTGAACTGCTGGATTTGCCACCCTTGCAATGCACAACTAATTTTTTACATGCCAAAATAACCATCATTTATGCAGTAGATCCAAAATTTTGCCCTATATGGAGAAATTGCTTCTGAGCTGAAACTTTTTTTTCCCCTTTTTGGCGGAAGATTTTGAAATTTCCCACTGTCTTTTTTCTAGACTTTGTTTACTTTTACCATCTATACCATTGTCATCTGCCTTCCCTGGAAAGTGAATATGCTTTGAAGCTGATTATCCAGATTTTGTGAATTATTAAAAATCTTAAGCATTGACAAATCAGGTGTAAGGCTTCAAAAAATCCTTGATTTTTTACAATATCTTTCCTAATGAAATTAAACACTGGATTCTTTTCCAAGTTTGATTAGCCTTTGGATGGCTGTTTAGATATAATTTTAATAATATCTTTGAGAACAAAAAAAATTTAAGATTTATTTAATTCTCATTTTGAATCAAAGTAAGTATTTTTCTAAGAAGTCACCTGTCCCCAGAAGCTGGGACTTAAAGTAAAGTAGCAAAATGAAAGTCTGACATCATACCCAGCTGGCAGTGTTGTGAAGGAAAACTCCCTCCCCAGCCATACACAAACCTAGTCATACGTTCAACTCTTTCTCTCCATCAGTCAAATGTTCTAGGGAGTTGTTTCCCACGCTCCTTTTCCTTGCATTTTTCCTTCTTTCATTTCTTCACACTTGTTGTCTTACCTTGAGTTCTTTTCCTGCTAAGCATGAGACTAGAAGTGGTTTTTAAGAGGTGTTACACTCTGATAATCAGGGATTATTTCACAGCATGCACGACCACTTCTGTCTCAGGATCACTTACAGGAACACCTTACTTTCTACTTGAGATTATTCCTCATTACTGGCAATGGAAAGAGATGTCAGCAGAGTAGTAAGTTCTAAAACACAGGGCACGTGTATAGACCCAGCACTGGTTTCAGGTAAAGCTGTGGAAGCCCTCCTGGGGACCTGCATCACATGATTTTATGGCATTGTGATCACTCAGTGTGGTACAACCTGGTACTGGGACCTATAGGTTTTAACACTAACACAGTGCAAAATCTTTTGGCTTTTCTTCAGGGTCAAACAACTTATATTACATGCATGCACTTGCCTTAAAGTGCCATGAAATGCAAATCATTTGAACAAATCTGAGAAGCCAACCCTGATACTTCTGTGTAATCCTTGTGTGTAGTTCCCATCCCATCCTCTCTAAAATGATATATTAGAGATGGAAAACATTCAAGAAATAACAATAATAATTGAAAGCACTGATCTAAAGGCCATTAAGCAAAACATATGGGAGCAAATTTCCAAGTAAGCAAAATGAAGCCATTTCTCATGCAACATGTCTTAGGCTAGTGAAACTATTTGATGAAGGACTTGGTGGATGCAAGAGGCTCTGGAGGACATGTGGCAAGAGACTTGGAGGAGAAATACATTTGGGGTTACTAAATAGACAAATCACAAAAGGATCTGGCAATTCCCTAACCTAAAAAGTCTGTGAAGTTCTCTACGCTCTCGCTCATGCTTCTGCACACACTATTGCCTCCCAAGGAAACAGGATTTTGGGCTGGGCAGACCTTTAGCCTCTTCCATTCTTAATTGAATTTTCACTAATGTGAGATTTGTATATCTACATTTTAAAGTATAATTATATTCCCTTGATCAGTGATAATTATCTCGTTCTAAATTTCTTTTAATGAATTATATAAGTCTTGTACTATTTCTTGCAAGAAAAAAAAAAAGTACTGCTTCTTATACATTCAACAGCTTAATACAGTCAGGAGATCCAAACTCACCAGAGACTTTCTTTCTTAGATAAGTAAATCTTTGCTTGCTAAATTTTCAATTACAAATATCTGCTATGAAGTTTAATCACCAGAAATACAGTATTTCCCATCTCCAAATTATGAAATTATGGTATCTCAGCACATATTTATTTAATGTTCATTAAAAGGAACAAGTGGAAGAATACATACTGCTCTAATTAAACCTTGGTAAGCACTCCATGTTCAGCAAGTGTCCAAGAGCAGTGGAGCAAGCTCAGGGGAAGCTACTGAGGTACAGAATTACGCTTCGCATCAAGTAAAAATCTTCAACAATGAATCAAAGTTGGGCAAGGCAATATGAAGAATTGAAAATTGCCTTGATTCAAAAAAGAAAAACAAAAGAAAAAAGTAAGCAATGCCTCCTACAAGAATAGAGGGCATGTAAAGGTTTGTGTCGAAAGACATAAACCCTTCTGGAAATCAGTATTGAAGGTACCAGCAGGATGTTGTAATCGGGATCAGCTGCTTAACAAGAGGCCCAAACACCCTGAAGAGCTCTCCTTTCTTCATCATCCCTCTACAGTCATCCCTTGAATGTGCTTCTTGCCCAGCGTGTCCTGCAATTATGCACCTCATTTTTTCCTTCCGTTTTTTCCCAGCCGTTCAACCCCTCGGTGCTCCTTTCACAAAACTTTTCCACCCTTACACCAGCCTGATCTGGACCAGGAAAATCTTCAGTAAGTTCATGCAAACCCTCGTTCTTGACCTTCCTTTCCTACAGTTCAAAACAGAATTCCCCACCTATCTGCCCAGATTTTCTTAGCAGTGCTGGATCTAAGTATTTCTTACTCCCTCCTAAAGCAACCCTCCTCATGATGAGACACTGCCAACCTCCTGGGCAAGGGAGAAGACCTCCACTCTCTGCTGTGTCTGGCTTGCTCCATCACCCAGGAACGTAGCTTTCCTTGTTTCTCTCCCTCCTCTTTCCTGTGCTATACTCCTCTGAAGAGGCAAAGGGAAAAAAAAAAAAACCCAACCCAATAGCTTTATTTTAGTACAAATTCAACCAGCTGGGCTGCAATTATGACCATCCTTTTAAAGGCTTGTGGAAGACCATTTTTGTCACAGCAGTTCCCCCTTCCCCAGGGGCTGGGGACAGCTGGGAGCTCACGGTTACCTGCTTTGCAGGTGTCATCCAGGGAAGCGCATCTAGCAGCGTCACACTGTACCTCTACTTGTTCACCTGGATTTTTAACTAACACCCACTGAAAGAACACCTAATCCCACTCCCAGTTAAACCCCTGCAAAACCAGTGCCTTTCCTTCAGCTCTGAGAGCAGCAGGTTTTGATTTCAAACCACTTTGAACCAGATGAAAAAAACTAGATCCTTTTTTAACTGGCTTCAAACTGTTAAGCACCTAGGCAGAACTGCCGCTTGCGTTTCTTTTCTTCCAGCAGCAGAAACACCGCTGATGTGAGCTGCATCTTCAAAAGTCCCCCACGGATGCAGCCGCTCCCCATGGCAGCATGTTGTTTCCTTCCCATTTCCATCCCTGCTGTTCTTTTTTTTTAATCAAAAGGCTCTCCCACTGTGAAGTGGGTGCAGTTGCAGTACGGCTGCCTGGCTGGCAGGGTAAAAGGACCCAGCACTGTATTCAGCAGCTTTGCATTAGCCACCAGCCATACAGAGCACAGAAACGCCGCTGTGCACCTTGGTGTGACATGAAGCACCATGATAGGGAGGAGCAAAAAGGGCAGCTTCTACCTAATTCCCATGGATTTTTACCTCAAATCTGCAAACAAATGTAACACACAAAGGAGCCTGAGTGGTTCCAGTTTTCACACCTCTAACAGTTTCGAATTATTCCCCAAAGCTGCCTCTTGCGAGCAGACATGAACACGGTGGGAAGCACCTCCTCGCTTGTGAGTTATTTTGGGAGGAAAGCACTAATTTTAGTGGAGCCGGTCTTGAAAGGGAAATGGGGAATCTGTTTTTGCTAATGGTTATAAAAAGTATAGGAAACCAGCTTGGCTGGTCCAACATGTGAGAGTGTGACCATCACGTTGCCTGTGGGAAGGAAGTCTATTTTTCCTGTTCTTATAAAAAAGATCAGTGGGCACAGAATTAGGTAGTTACCAGGAACAGGTGTTAGTAGAACCCAGACAAGAAGGAGAACTGAAGTCCAAGGACATCTCTTGCTTCTTCCAGCCATCTTTGATTCACTAATTGTTCCCTTTGATATGACCCTAGCAGTTGAATGCATTTTCCAGCTCTTCATCTTAGGCCATTAAGCCATTTCTCAGGCAACATCACAGTACTGACTTCCAGGCTCATTCTCACCCTTTGCACAACTCCAGCTCCTGCTCCTCCCTGCAGACCCCCAGAAACCTCCCGCTTGCCTGGGCTTCTCCCCCTGTCGTCCCCGCACAGCATCGTGCTGCCAATACCCTCCTCATTACTCATTCCCTTTCATCTCACTTCTCCTAGGTGACCTTCATGCCACCAGCCCTGGGCCACACTCTTCACTCAACCTGGCACGATGCAGAGATGTAACAAATACAAAGCTATCGCATTGAATGTCCGAGGACACTTATTTTGGTACCTCAAGAGGATGTCTGACTCAGAGGCTCAACAGCAGTCAGTGACACACAGGGGAATGGTTAGAGTTCGGCAGGCTTTGGAGAAATTAGGTTACCTATGGATGTTCCTAATATAGGGTTAGGCACATATGAAAATCTTGACCCCCCTCAAGACATAAAACTTCTCAAAAAACCCCACAAACAGAAACCCCTACATGACCACTGCAGTGTTACTTCTGCTTTTCTAGGGTGCAATTTTTTTTTCACAAACAGGACTTTCCCCAGTACATTTCTCCCTCCAAATTCAGGAGTTGCTGTACCTGCCAAAAGATGATTTTCTCAGTCTAACAGCAGCACGTGTGCCCCACCAGCACCCCAGCACTGCAGAGAAGCCGAGCACCGAGGCGCTGCTAAAGCCAAGGTACAAAGCTCCTCCCCAGCTTGCTCCTGCAGCCTGTATTAATTTTTAAAAGAGCCAAATTGATTTCTCATTTCATTCTCTTTAGCAGTAATGAACAAAACAGCTACATGGCAGAAATGCTCTCCTCCGTGGTCTATTACAGTATGTTAAAAAGCCATTAATTCCCGGGTTTCCTGTCTTTAGTGAATAGGTTACTGTCACTACTGAACTTCGGCAACACAGGATGTCACTTCAGGAAGGCATTTAGATTAAGAATAGCAATCAACCATCTCTAAAGCACATGGACTCTTCCACTGACACCAACACTACCTAAAAGCTCACTGTGTGCTTACTTAACCAGCATCCATATCTTCAGGACTCACAACAGAGGGTTTCTGAAGGCCACCCCCAGCAAAACCTCCACGGGGGGAGGGGGGGGGGGGCGTGTGCAAACAGCACTGCCACTCACTTCCATGAAGTGCTAGACCAGAACAGCCTCCTTCAGTCCTTCTCATGTATTTTCCTCTGGTCCACACAGAGCATAAGGTCACTGTTATGGCTCCTCAGGGTTGTGGGGCTCTTTGCAATTGGGGCTGGAAGTTCACCAAAACCTTCAACACCGCAAACCGATCTGTCGTGCTCCAGGTAGCTTGCTGTGTGTCTTAGAAAATATTTCAAGAGCATTTGAAAAAAACCAGAGAACTCACAAAGATATTGCAGAAACAAGCTGCCATGAGGTAGGATATGAGGTTTGGCACACCAGAATTGGGAGTGGGACAAGTTTTCTTTGAACTCTGAAGACCACTACACCCATTCACTTCAGCCTTTTTAACACATATTTAAAACACATTGAAATTAATAAACTAGTATCTCTGTTTAGCAAGGTGGGCAATGAAGCAAATATCCCAATAGAGTCACCCAATTTTCTTTATGCCTTCACCAGATTTACACTAACAAAACCACCTGTGAGCAGTTTCTAGCTTACATTAAGTTAACTGGGGCAAGTGCGTGGTCCTCATCTGGCAGCACCTGCACGGAGGTGTAGCTGCTTCCTAACACAGACCACAAACACACAAGAGAAGACTGCAAACTGCACTGCCCAAGGAAGATGACTTTGTTTCTCTGTTCAGAGAAAGACGAGTTTTTCTCTCATGCCAACAGCCCAACCTTGCCAAGGGAAAGGCTCCCGCTGCCTTACAATTTGGACGGTCGCTTGGAAGCAGTCAATCTTCTGGTCTGTGGATGAGCAGCCTGGAGAAGCCCGCACTCCAACTAACCATGTTATAGCTCTCCAGCAGGGCAATTTTAGTCTTAAGGGCTGTCAAAGCAGCACCTGAATGCAAATCTTTTTCACAATGAAAAATATTAGCACTTACAAAGTTCTTAATATCTATGCAAAGCAAACTATAAATAATTCATTTACTCCACACGCATCTGCATCATTTGAAATGCATCAATGCTTTTATCAATACAGTGTAATGGATCTACACTGCACAGAATAGACTTGGGGGCATTTGGACTATCCAAGTACTGTTGATCTGAGCATTATTACTAAAGGTAAACTGAAATAAATTACCTCAGTTACTACACAATGATTTTTTTCAGCATGGTAAATAAAACTTATTAGTTCTAGGTCATTAAATTCAATATTAGACTTTAAAAGAGCCTAGAGATTCTATGATGTTATTAGTAAAACATGCAATAAAACATATGTGCTGCAGTATTAAAGATAAAAGAATTACTCTATTATATTTAGATATTAGTTATTAGCACATATTTCAGAAGGACCTTTGAGATAAAAGCCTAGCTGCCATTCCCAGATGCGAGCTAGGCACGCGGTGGTTCTGGCTCTCACTGAGTGGCAGGTTTCCAAACAACTGAGCCATTTCTGAAAATGCCATTCCAGAGCCTTTTGCCAATTCAGCCATTATTCCTCTCTGGATAAGAATAAATACTGTCTTGCCAGTGTTGCAGGTGAAGCAAGTGGGCAGAGACCTCGGAAAGCAGGGCTTGATTTTGAGATTATTGGTTTTTAGTCAGCTTCCTATGATCCCCAATGTGTCCTTTGATGTCCTGTGCCTCAGTGCTCCTTGCTGCTTGATTATATTGTGATCTTCATTTCAACCTTGATTCTTTTCATGTGGCTACAACCACTCCGCAAGGAATGTTCCACTATGTCTGGCCAGTGGCTAGCACAAAGAAAATGCACTTCTAGTTAAAGCTTCCAGTCACTAACACACAGCCCAAAATCCTGGCAACAGCCACTGCTACGTACACTCTGACTTGCAAGATGCCAGCAGTAAGACTGGAAAAACATACTTCACGAAGTAAGTAATGACGGCACATTGCATCCAATCAATTGCAATAACCACGGGCAGCTTATTATCATAGAATCATTTAGGTTGGAAGGGACGCTTAAGATCATCAAGTCCAACTGTTACCCTAGCACTGCCAAGTCCACCACTAAACCATGTCCCTAAGCACCACATATACACATCTTTTAAATACTTCCAGGGATGGTGACTCAACCACTTCCCTGAGCAGCCTTTTCTAATGCTTGATAACCCTTTTGGTGAAGATTTTTTTCCTAACATCCAATTTAAACCTCCCCTGGCACAACTTGAGGCCATTTCCTCTTGTCCTATCGCTTGTTACTTGGGAGAAGAGACCAACACCCACCTGCCTACAACCTCCTTTCAGGTAGTTGTAGAGAGCAATAAGGTCTCCCCTCAGCCTCCTTTTCTCCAGACTAAACAACCCCAGTTCCCTCAGCCGCTCCTCATCAGACGTGTGCTCTAGACCCTTCACCAGCTTCATTGCCCTTCTCAAGCAGGACCTGCCTTTCATGAACCCATGCTGACCCAAGGGCCTGATCACCTTGTTGTCCTGTACATGCTGTGTGATGGCACTCAAGATGATCTGCTCCATAACCTTCCCTGGCACCAAGGTCAGACTAACAGGGCTGTAGTTCCCCAGATCCTCCTTCCGGCCCCTCTTGTAGATGGTCATCACATTTGCTAACCTGCAGTCAACTGGGACTTCCCCAGTTAGCCAGGACTGCTGATAAATGGTGGAAAGTGGCTTGGTGAGCACCGATGGGATCCCTTGGGTGGATCCCATCTGGCCCCATAGACTTGTGTGTGTATTATAGGCTGCTACTATGTTTTTCCAACTACAACAGCAGCCAAGTACTTTCAGTGTGGGGATAATGTATTTGCCATTAAGTACAAAGACAGAAGATAAGCACCGGTCTCCACAAGCAGTGTATACGATTCAGTCTCTTCTGCTTACTTTGACACTGGGCACGATGCTGCCTCTGGATGAGAAAGGAGGAGTGCTCCTGAGATGCGCAGGGGCAGGAAACCAAGAACAGGGGGTCAGGTTCACAGCTGAGGAATCACTGCAGCTCTGTGGGGCCACAAAGACAGCACTCATAACCTGACCGGCTTCTCAGGCCAGGTCCAGGTAATGACTACTAATTACTGTTTTGAGGACAAATCAGTAAACTGAGCTGCTCTTCAGCACGAAATGCAGATCCCCTTCTTTATCCTGGTTGTTGTCCACCATTACAGGAACATTGCAGCATCCCATTGAGCTTTTCAGAAACCTGAGCTAAAATCCTGCGTGAGAGGAATTACAGGAAAAGCCTAGTAATTGTGAAGCCTAATTACAAAGTAATGTGGAGCTTGAGAGCAGACCTGCTGAGCAGTTAGGGACTAGACTAACGAGTGGGCCATCTGTCATCCGCGAGAGGGGTAACGAAAGGCCGGCACAGGACACTCCTGATGGTGTATGGAGGAGGATATGTAAATCAGGAAACGTCCAAATGCAACATTTAAGATACACAGTGTGAAATGAGCAGCTAATTGGAGCTCGCATGCATGCTTAGCATATGGACAATATAATTATAGTTGTACAGTAAAGGGAAGTTCACAATAGAGGATGGTAAGAGAATGGCGCGGGGTGCGATGCACCAAGCGATGAGCAGAACAGCGCAGGAGGAGGCACAGGATGGATGGGGCTGGAATAGAGATGCAGCTCGGATTCTTTGCGCTTGGATTGCAGGGTAGGGGGATGCCATTTGGTCACCAGCACAATCTCAAATTTCCTGTACTACATTGCCATATACCTACTATACTATACCATACCATATATAATACACTGTACTACTTCATACTGTGTCGTCCTGAAGAGTGAGACCTTCACAATATATCCAGCACTTAGTTATGCTACAGGGCAAAGCTAAGTGATAGCAGTCCCTGGAAGTGGAATTAGAAGTAAACTCTGGAGCAATCAGTTCTGGTCTATGCTCCCCTCCAAAGCGCTTTTAACTGAGTCAATGACAACAATGGTCATGGCAGTAGAAGACAGGAGGTAATTGCACAAAATATTCTTTACTTTCCCTAAACCACTGGATAAAAATGCAAACTGGCATTTGAAATTACAGTGGCATCACAAAAATTCTAAGAGGTTCAAAGTTCCATCTTTGGCACATCTCTCACTTCATGCAAGTAAATTTAATTCCAATTCCAATAAAAAAGATGCAAACATATCCACTTACCAGCCACGAATTGTGATTGAAAGCTTAGAAAAAGCCTGTAATCTTTGCACTGAAAGTGTAGTTATGTCAGCTTTGAGACTGGTTGTCTTTTTTTTTTTTTTTTCCCCTACCGCCTTTGAAATCAATGGAATGACAGAGCTATTGATCAGAAATACGTTATTTTTCCACTTGCTTCCACTTGAGAATCAAGAAAATGCTTAAACATCAGCTCATCCCACCACTTTCAGTGAGCTTTCAGCATATGTTTAAATGTCAACCGGAATAGAAATGTTTTGGGTTTTGGTGGTTTGGGTTTTGGTTTTGGTTTTTTTTTTTTTTTTTTTTTAATTCTAACACTTGCTCTAAGACTTGTTCAAGTCCAAGGAAAGACCTTGCTCCTTCAGAGGGTTTGAATCAGCCCCTCGCTTACAGGGAAGAACACAGATATGTTACTGACTGAACTATTTTGGAAGCAAATCCCTCAGATGATTCAAATACTTCTAAACATGCAACATGCTTCATCTTTAGTGAGGCTACCAAACTCCCATCTTCTGCAATAATGAAGAGGGAAAGGAAGGAAATAGAGCTTTGAAGAGCCCTGAATTTTGCAGGTCTCTGAATGACCAGGATATATTTTGCTATATAATAGAAGAGTGGGAAGAAGAATAGACAACAGCTACCTGGATTCTCCACCAAACACCAACTCATTTTGTGAGCTGACATGTAATTTTAAACATGAATTAAAATTTTTAAATATGAAATTTTTCTGCTGGAGTGCATTCCAGCACTCTTGTTATATGAAGTTTTATTAGTTTGGCTCTGGCATTTTCAGAGTCTTTCATTTGCATTCTAAAAACTGAGAATAAGAGACCAATAGCAATGTGAGCTTGGGAATCGGGCTACTGGTCTTTCAACTTGATTATCAGGGACCTTAATCAAGATTTCACTACTTAGCTAGCTAGAGAAAGCTGCGAAAAGCAAGTATAATGCAGAAAAGTAATTAATGTTATAAAATGGCTTTCGGTCCTTGGATGAATGACATTGCGGATTAGCGGCTTGCCCTTAAATGCAAAGTCACCCTTGGGTAAATCTACAGAATATCTATTGGCTTCATAAAATTTCTGTACCAGTATCAGTGGTATTAGTAGCACAGCAACAGAACAAGTCCTTCTAAAATATCTATGCATGCTTGCACAGTACTACTTTGTGCTTTGTACTTTACAGAAACAATATTTTAGTGATTTCAGATCAGGCAAGAGACTGATGTTAAATTGTGTTGGAGTCAGTGAGAGTACATGGGAGGACGGAGATTGATTTTAAAACACTCAAGTCTTAATAAAAATTTATATGGCACTAGTATGTGATCATAATTGGAAAAGCATGAGAATTTTTTTTTTCACAGAAGACTGCAGTTTTCTGGAAAATATGCATTACATCCATGTAAAGCTATACTCATCAGAGAGAAGATGTTATACATAGCTCTACGGCAATACTTCATTCTCTGTTCCCGCAAAAGTTTATTTAATTCATTATCATCCCCTCATATTCTAGTAAATAAAGAAAACGGCAGTAAAGATCTCAGTAAAACACCTCTTCCCTCATTAGGGATATCTGTGCTAAAAAAAAAGGATGCTAGACAAGTAATTCTGAATTGAAATGCAGCTAATATTTCCACTACACTTATTCCCGGAGAGTGGTTATGGGAAACACTATTGCCCCAGAGTACGCAACCTGAAAAAGAGCTCCTGCCCATCGGCATTTGTGAAGGTGCCTACGCCTGCAGTTGCTTTCCCCTGTAGTTGAATTGGTGGGAGAAGCTGGAGACAGCTGTGCTGAGGGTGGCTGGGGAACATGTGAAGTCAGCACTACCCTTTAATACTCCTTCTTTTCCTTACAGGTATTAAAATTGTTCCCAATGGGCATAACAGACAAGGAAAGCCAAACACAAGGAAGGATTCGATCCAGTTCCCCATTAAATTCAAAAGAAAAATGAATAACTTCAGTGATAATAGAACTTGGACTGGAACCTACATGAACAGCATACCACAAATCATTTTATTCTCGCCAAAGCTTGTTCAGACTGCAGCAATTTCCAGCGAGAGCTGGAATCTACATCCCTCAAAACAGCTCTACTCTAGCAAATACTACGTGCATTAATTCAAGTACTATTTGGTTTTCCCCTGACTAGAAAACATAAGGCAGCAGAGGATAAAAAGAGCACATGGCTTGTGTGCAGGCACCAGCCCAGCTGCTGCTGCTGGACCACTGTTCGCCTGTTGCTTAGCAATGCTTCACCTCTCTGTTGGGAACATAAACCTGAAGTTTTGTTTATGGGAAAATAATGACTGTGACAGTGCTCCAACCACTTCTTCCAACCACGTGCTGCATCACCTACTGAATGCTGGAAGCTCTTTGGGACAAAGGCTGCGGTTTTCAATGCCTAGCTTTGAGCCCACTGAAAAGCCTTATATAAAAAATTATAATAACAGAGCAGTGGTGTTTGCATATTTATCAGGAGGAAAGCTGGAATAGGAATTTAAGGATTGAATTTTGGGCATGGTTCTGAGCAACCAGCTCTAGCTGCCCTTGCTTGAGCGGGGAGTTGGCCAAGATGATCTCACGAGGTCCCTTCCATCCTCAACCACTCCTTGATTCTGTAATTTCAGAAGCAAAATAAAGAACAGGAGGAATAAAGAAGGAAGTAAAAAAGAGGCGCCAAGAGAGCGAGGTAGCAAAGCAAAGACATTGCAACACATTCATGCCTCACTCACCAGTTATCCATTTAGCCTCTGGGTCATGAATTTTGAAATCATCGCTGAAGAGATCTTCCACTGTTATCTTCTTCTTCTGAGACAAGCTGTTATCTTCAACTGTCAAGCATTTGAAAACAAAATTCCATTACTTCTAGTTTGAAATGTATCTGAAAGTACAGCAACTGTGAATAATGCCATGTCATATCTCATTTGGAAATGGTCCACATTAAGCTTTCTATCACATATAAGTCCCTTCCCATTGTCAGTGTTATAAAAGAACCACATAGTGGTTCATAAACAGAAATCTCTCCATTATTTATGCCTGGACTCAGCAACTACAAAAAGACAAAGATATGGCCCAAACCACACATTTTTGGACAAAACTTGATCAAAAAAGATTTTAAAATTCATGAAAACACACCTAAAGATATCATAGTGCTTTATAATGCTGACTATTCCAAAGGAAATCAAAGCTACTTAACACTATGACTATTCTGAAATCATTAGTTAAATTAAGAAAACAAAAAACCCAACTAAAACTGACCAAGTTTTTATAGCTTATATTTTTATTTCCTTAAAAGTGTCATGCAGAACCATAGCTGGAAAGGTATTTAGCCTTCTAAGGGCTCAGACAGAATACTTCAGGAATTCACAAAAGATTTCCCATGGGAATCAGACACTTGAGTACAGAAATATTTTTGAAAAATCTATGAGACATAACCCTAAATCCTTAGGTGTTGCATAGCGGGCCCATACTAATTTTCATTATTAGTGCAAGAATATACAGTTTCATTTGCAAACATGGAAATCTGGACAGCTTTTAAATGGAAAAATCAGAGTGGCAGTTTAAGATGCTGTAAGATCAATTCGTAATAAACAGTGTCCTTCATTCAGTTCGTTCTTCCTAACTCTACTCCATGGCACTCCACTTTTCCGACAAAGAAATCCTCGCTGTACATCTTCCTCCGCTGTCCTTCATAGAGTTCCCTCTGCATTTCTCGTGATTCAGTCAGAGATTACCAACAGATTTCTGATCCAAAGCACAATCTGAAGAAAATACAGAACTGATTTCTGTCTGTGTCTGTATTACTGTTAAAAGGAAATCTGTCTCATCTAGGATGCCACCAAGACTAAACACATGAGTTAAATGAAATAAAACTAATTTTTCCACTTGAAGTTTGCCACAGCTAGCATCTTCTCCTGTGCCAAAATTGTAACTTCTCATTTCTATCACCACCTCTCCGATATGTAACAATTCTTATGAACACAACACAGAGACTCCTGGGGCTGAAACGGAAGTGTTTATGTTGAATCAAGGGATTCTTGGGCCTTACAGATGTAGAGTATATATATTACATCACAAAACCCTCTACTGGGTGCTTAGTTAATATGAAAATAGATTTTTATTTTCTCAAAGCTGTAATTTTTAGAGAAAAAAATGAAACCAACAATTTTGATTAACATATTCTTTCTTTTCCTTTTTCTCCCAACAGTAATTTTTTTTTTTTTTTGTTATGACAAGCAGTCACCTTCTATGAATAGTTTGTTTCCAACATTCAATTTTTTGCTAAAAAATATTTTCATGGAAACTTTTCAATCAGTTTAAACACATTTGCTCTTTAAAGGAACACGTGTGGTCGCATTCTGAGTATTTCCCCAGCAGGTGTGTGTGCTTCAGCACCTCTCCTCAATACAGCATCCTCATGCCTGCGGTCTGTTGGTATCATGCAGCCTTAGCTATCTTTAAGTTAATTTTTTAGTACTGAACTCGTTACACTGAACACACTGGTGATTAGATAGAGTGGAAACAGACTCTCTGAAGCCATTAGAGAGAAAACATCTTCTTAACTACACTAAATTGAAGCCCCTGAGCTACTTGAGACCGCTGAAAATTACCTACGAACAATGTTTGTTCCACTAAAAGGTGTTTCAATATAAACTATCATTTTTACCAAATTAAATTATATTCTTTATTTTTCATACTTTTTAAAAGTCTGATTGAAGTGCTCAATGTGGCTTCCAAATACCAAGACACATTAATACAAGTCCTCAGCCAAATCCTCTGTGTGACAGCGTTACGCCAAGTTCTTCTGTATAATTTTATTTATTAAAATGGAAAATATAGGTCAGAGGAACTCCAGGAAACTGTTCCAATTAGCTCCCACCGTGTTGCAAGGTGCCAGCACTGGATACCCGGGGAGATCAAGCGGTGCAGAGCAGGAGGTCGGAGCTCACGTACAGCCCTGGGCTTACAGCTGTTTCAGAAGCCACTTCCTAAATGCCACCGCGAGGAACACGGACACCCTCTTCCCCACCATGAGGGCATATGGACAGGCACAAGCAAACCTCTGCGTTGAAGATTTGGGAAGGGGCAGGGTGGGAAGCCCTTCTCATGCCCTCTTTCTGTGCAGGATGGACACAGCCAGTCCGGGCTGAAACCCACCATCCAAACAGCAAAGATACATGCTAAGAGAACCAAGTGAAACGATGTCAGTTTTATTTTTAATTCAATATTAAAGACATGATGGGAACCCTGTGTTGGCCAGACATTTTGGGTTCATCTGTCTGCACCTCATTCCTGAAGTCAGCGCTGAATTGATAAAACCTTGCTCTCCAGACCACAAACAGAACAAAGATCCTCCAAGCCCCCAGAAAACTCAAGACAGGAGGGAAAAGGGCTACGAGCGGCCTGTTTTGCCTCTGCAGTACCAATCCTTTCTTCCAAGCTTCCTCTCAACTCCAGCAATGCCCAGAGGCTGCTTGAAGGGTGAGAAGGTTTCAGTCACTTTTGGGTGCCCACCTCTCTTTCTGTCATCCCTAGGGATCAGTACAGGTCAGCACCAGATGCTTTTCTCACGCACCTCCTGGGCTATTGTGCGTGCCTGCGAATGTCCACCTCTCAACAAGCCTGACCCAGCACACCAGGAGCTCCCTTCCCACCTCAGCACACCTGCACGATCCCTGAGCAAACCTGAGCCCCTTTTCCCCCAGACAACCTCCCTGTACCCACAAGGCAGTGGCCAGACAAGGCAAACAGGCAGCCTCTCTCTCTTTTCTGTAAAATCCTACTTTTTTTAATGGCATATAATATACATTTAAACGTAGAAATTGTGAACAAATTACACTCCTGCACAGCTGGTCACAGGGTATTTCCTTGCTCTTTCCGACTAGCAAAAGTCATACTAAGCTTACAAGGTGATGCACTTGGCTGGCTGACAGCGTGCTGTGAATTAATGCTATGCAATGACTACCTCAGTATCATCTCTGAAAAAAGTTTCCTATGAATTCTGCAAAAATTTTAATACAGAGTTGGGTGTACTTTCTTGGTTTTTTTTCAGCTAAAGGTCAGACTTGAAAGGACCAAACTTGATATATATCTCCAAAAAGCTTTAAATATCAGGAATAGATGTGCAAAAAGTCCTTGTTTGCCCGCATTTCCAAATAGAGGGGACTGGAAAGCAGCCTTTCTGCAAGCAAAATGTCTAATAGAATTTTGAGGAGGTTTTTTATAATCAAAATTTCTGTAGGATTGGTTTCTATAGGATTGGGTCCTCTCTTCAGCTTTGATATCTGTGTGTGCATACATGCATAGCTACAAACGATTGCATGTGTTTGTACAAATGCACACAGCACTGCTAGGACGGGATCCCTACAGGTGCCATATGCTGCAACAAGTGAGCAACTGCCAAACAGGGAAGGTGGAGTCCCACACTTTTATCATTTGTATAAATAGCTTCACATTTTGCAAAGGTGGGTGGAATGGCAGGACTCACACACACACAAAATCGGAGTGAGTCCTTCAGTGTAGGCAATTGTGTGCATGCGGTATACTGTAGTGTAATTAAATGCAAGCTTTTCCCGGTTACTGCTTCTTTTGAGAATGTTGTTCTAGAATACCAAAGGATATACAAATCATAGAAATGCTGAAGTTTTATTAGGATTTTATAAAATAAGACCAAAATGTTAGCTAGCAATAAAGCACTGTTATTGCAATTACAATGTCTGCTGAATGCAGAGAGCGCTGTTCCTAATTCATGAGCTCATCTGAAAGAAGGTTGAATGACCTGCCTCTGAGAAACCCAGACCTGTAGGGATTTCAGCCTTTCTGCAGCTGAATCCAGAGTTAAAACTTTTTTGAAAGGTTTGGGCTCATTTGCAAAAGACTCTTGAAGAAATATATAAATTCTTTTTTTCCTCAGTTATTAAATATCTTGATCATTATCTGCTGTGTTAAGCAAACCTTCCCTATTCCGAACTCTACCACTCACTCTTGGTTTTACAGGAGACTACCCAAGCAACTACCCTGACTTTCACAGTACTGGGAAATACCATCATCATGATGCAAGTTGTGGGTCCAGTTAAACACTTTTGTTTGTCTGAACATGGACTAGAAGCCTGCATGCTGCACTTTATCCCATACATGCCCAAAATTATTCTCTGTAGAAATAAAATAGCATAGCATAGCACAGCATAGCCTCGCCTAGCCTAGCCTAGCCTAACATGATGTTCAGCACTGGGTTTAGAGCACCTCTGCACTGCATCCCTTGGTGTTGCACTGCAAAACAGGCCTTCAAAACAAAAGCAAAACACTTAGAGAGTAATGTTTTCCCAGCCAGGGAGAGGGCTTAGATAGACAGGTACGAGTAAGGAATTCAGAGATAAAATTCAAAAGGATATTTGTACTAGCAGGACAGTATCAGGATGGACTCCAACATTATCATCAGAAGGAATACTTAAAATGAAATTGCAGTATTCTCAAGAATTGTGCTCTCCCCACGTGTGCTGGGTTTGGCTGGGACAGAGTGAATTTCATTCCCAGTAGATAGCGTGGGGCTGTGGTTTGGATTTGTGCTGCAACCAGTGTTGATAACCCAGGGATGGTTTCGTTCCTGCTGAGCAGTGCTTACACAGAGCCAAGGGCTTTTCTGCTTCTCACCCCACCCCACCAGCCAGTAGCTGGGGGTGCACAAGGACTTGGGAGGGGACACAGCCGGGACAGCTGACCCCAGGGACCAAAGGGATATCCCACACCATATGAATCATGGTCAGCAGATAAAGCTGGGGGAAGGAGGAGGAAGGGGGGGATTTTGGGAGTGATGGTGTTTGTCTTCCCAAGTCACTGTTACGTGTGATGGAGCCCTGCTGTCCTGGGGATGGCTGAACACCTGCCTGCCATGGGAAGTGGGGAATGAATTCCTGGGTTTGCTTTGCTTGTGTGCACGGCTTTTGCTTTACCTATTAAACTGTCTTTATCTCAACCCACGAGTTTTCTCACTTTTACTCTTCCAATTCTCTCCCCCATCCCTCCATGGGGGGAGTGAGCGAGCAGCTGCGTGGGGCTTAGTTGCCAGCTGGGGTTAAACCATGACACCATGCCAGACTGCATCACCTTGCTTGAGAGATTTCTAGTGAAGAGGTTTTTATTCTTTTTTTTTCTGATGCCGCTCTCACAGTTGGCAGCAGCAACTCATCTCATGAACATCCACAAAACTGCTTCGCCTCCTTCATTCCTTGTCCCTGTCCCTTCGTTGCCTCTCATTCAAATATCCATCATTTATTTTTCAGTTTGGCTGTCAAAGGATAAACATTTGTTTTTCCAGTGACCTATTTTATGGCAGGCAAATGCAGACTCTGCTGCTCCTTTTGGACTCCTCCATCTTTCCCACTCATACCTTGTTGGGAAGTGCTATCCCCAGTCAGGATTAGTAATTTAATACTTTTTACGTTTGTCAAGCTAGCTTCAATGTCTCACTTAGCACTGGCTGGTGGGAAATGCCCGTGAAATGAGCCTCGTGTTACCCTCTGCCATAGTGTGTCCTCGTAACAAGCTGCAGGGCCAGTGGCCCAAGAGAAGACTGACTCAGCTGCTGCCAAGCCACAGCAGCAACCTAAGCTATCTGATTTTACCCTTGGCAGAGTCTCACCATGAAGCGCTCTGGATCCATAATAAAACCAGAAGCAGTACTGAGCTGAGAGTTTTTGTATTTGCATGTAGGACACAGTTCTGAAATGTCAGCAAGGAAAAAAAAAACAACCCAAACCCAGTTTACCATCAGATCAGGTAATTAGAAATCTAAAAAAACATGAATGGAAATTTTAGCACAGAAAATTACTTTGCATATTCATAAGTTTTAAGCACAGAGACTCTCTCAATGGTGCTATTTGGCGTTGTTGCTAAGTACATACTAATAACCATGTGATTTATGTGTATACATGCATACACATACATATCCCAAACTGAGAATGTCTTTGTGTATGCATATACAAATATCAACACACAAATACACTTGTAAATTTTATTTACAACTGAATGTGGGTATTTCACATTCCCACTTCATACTACATCAAATAGAAAGTCATCATAATAACCCATATGTACTTGTGTCTTCCTAAATTAGAGAACATTAACTACAGGGTCTCAGTGCTCAGTACACCTTTTCTATCTAGGCACTTACCTGGACAACAGCACTGCAGTATCTATAGTCATAATAGTCATTACTGAATTTATGTGTGATTTTCTCTATGAACAAGTGGGAGCAGGGTTCAGCAGAAGACCTAAATGACATCTATAGTGGAGCCCACAATTGAAACCAGAGCTGCTAAGTCCTCACCAGATACCGCTCTGATCATCCTTATAAATTAATCCTTATTACATGTGGTCACATAAAAGGAAAGTCTTGTGACTTAGACTGTATTTAGGACTGAACAGGTATGTTTATGCTTCTCCCCACGTATCCATCTATATGGAATCTTGCTTTTCGATGGAAGTGGTACTCATGGTCTCATTCATGCAGTGCGAGCCACTGACAGCTTCTTGAAGCCCACAAGTATGGCTGTAGGAATCTAGGCTTCAGCCTACATTTCTGAAAAATCTGGGACTGCACTTTAATAAAATAGATGGTGACATTTCCATACCTAATGGGTAAGGGATGATATTTGCCACTGCAAGAAAGTAGTGCCTGATGTGAGTACACTCCACAGACCATGCCCCAACACATCTCACAGATGAACTGCACTGTCCAAAGGTTTTAAATCTGAACCCTAGTGAAAGTAATTTAAAAAATGATCCTTAATTAAGTTTAACCTTAATTAATTTAATTACTTAATTACTCTGGCATGACCATGTGCCACTTAAATTTACATTGAAAACTTCAGGACAGAATGAAATAAACTGAACATAGCATGACAATAAATAACCAAAACGGTAATGTAGTGATTGTTTCACTCATTTTCAAATTAACTCAGTGCAGTCCTGTACTTCTTGATTTATCACTGTCTCCAGTCTACCACACAGCAGGACTGTGGAATAAGAATTGTGTCAGGGAAGGCAGTCCACATCTGCTGAACTGCATGTCAGTTCACTCGCTACAAGCTGGAAATTTCTGCCGCACAACTTCCATCTCGTTTTTCCACTTCACCATCCTGCGCTCTTTCCGTTTCCTCTGGTTTCATTTCTCCCTTGCCTCTGTTCTCCTCCTCAGCCCTGTGCTCTGTCCTGCTGTCCCCTAGAATCACTCACATGTATTCATCCAAGAAGGAGCCCCTTTTCTTCTCCTCCACGTCCCTCTGCAGGGGACCTTCTGCCACCTTCTGTGTTTTGCAGCTCCTAACCCTTTCTGACACTGAATTCTCTTTTCTATGTCTCGTCTCTCATTCGTTTGTCTTTTCGTATTCAAATCAATCTTCTAAGAGCCGAGAAACATTATTTCTACTCCGTAAGCAGTCATGGAAATTTACAGGGCTGTATAAATATGTAATAATCAATAATCATAATGATATCACATTAAAATTCAAGTCTACAACCTCAGCAGCTACTGTAAGAGAAGTAATTTACAGAGGTTACATGCACAGAACTTTGCTGAAACTCGGTAAGGGGATTATCTTCGAGAATCCTTTATTGGGAAGTTACTAATTATTTGCTGTGGTTAAGTGCTATCTATCTGGCACATAGTTATCTGGAATTAATTTGTAAAGCTGGAACACTATGGTCTGATTTTAAAATCAATCCAGCTGAATGGGATGGGATTTAGGTGCCTAAGCATAGGCATGTAATGCCATTCTAGATGCTCTAGGATATGCCACCCAACTGGAGATGCTGCTCCACATGGCACGAACTTCAGGAATTCCTGTGTCCTAACTGACTGCCCTGTGTAGATGTCTCTTACACCCTGGCACATCTAAAATGACGCTCCTCATCTATGTTTAGGCAACCAAGTTTCAGCCTTGTACCTTCAGCACAGCAGCCCTGATCTTAGAATCTAAATGTAAAACTCTAAAACAATCTGCACAAGAACGGCCTTGAACTCATCTCACATCAAGCGAAAGAACAGGAAGGATAATTCCTTTGATGTTAAATTTGCAGTCAGTTTGCAATCCCTTTACACAGGAAGTGTAAAATTACAGGAGAACAGAATGGAAGTGAGTTAAAAATTATAAATACCTGGTGTCAGGAGTATAACAGAGGTGACAATCAGGGAGCAGATAACGAGAATAACAAGTAAGGCAATTGCAATTCCTTTCCAGTTTCTTTGAGGAGGATTACTCCCCACCAGCTCCTAGAAACATCAAAGGAAAGTGAACATTTAGAAAAGGCACTTAGACAAGGAAACAAACAGCAGAATCCAGACAGCAACGTATGTCCGCAGAACTACACCATGCACCCTGAGACCATGGGAGGTGAAGCCCGTAAGCCAAATACAGTTCATGCCGTTATAATACATTGAGGTATTAATTGAATCCACACCAAGCCGTATTACAGAATGAATAAATGCAATGCACCCATAGGATGCTCGGCAGTGAAACCCACACTCCCCATTGCCTCCTCGCATACGGGCACCAGCCGCCCACGCCAGCACTCATCCAAACTCACTTATCAAAAGCCAATTTCCTACCAACCCTCATTAAGTCTGAGAATAAAGAGCTTTACAGTAACTTTCAAAAGACTTTTATAATAAGATGCCAGAGAATAATACAGGAAGATAAATAATTCACAGGGTCATGTATGGAGATAAAATCAATAAGGATATCCCCATGGTGAATTCTTCTGCTTTCCCAGAAAACTTCACATCTCCTCAGGCCATCTTGCATGCATTCCTAGCTTGGTAGGTCTAAGGACATGAAGACAGGCTTAACGTCTAGCATATACATTAAATTTAATCACATCCTTAAAACTTCAGAATAAAAGCTCCATCACTACTCTCTGATTAGCTTTGACTTCACTGTGGTTGTACCATATGTTCTGTCTATGATGTATACAGCACCTCTGCTCTTGAGACCGAGGTTTTTATGAAGTGCTGTGTTTGCATTCACAAGATCTTAAACATTTATTGCACTTTATCCCTTTCATGCTTTTTGCTGGATTCTCCTTAGCACTGTGCATTAAATGTGATTTCATGCACGCATTGAAGCATCCCCAGGAACTGCATGAAATATCAGTGCGCTCCACTTTCCTGGAAGGCTGAACTCACTCAAGAGATCTGGCCTCACAGCCAGAACAACTCTGGATGCTCCTCCTCCTTGTTGACCTCACCAATTTAGAATTTTTGCCCCATTTTCCATATCATGAGGGATAGTGGGTCTAAGACAGACCTGCTGGTACTTCTTTGAAAGATTCTTTTTTTTTTTTCTTTTTTAATTTTTTCAGGAAAACAAAAAACTTGATGATAGACTAAGTTCTTCTGTAAGTCAGAGAGATTGTTTCACTTAGTCTAAGTCTTTCTTATACACAGCAACATGATTTGAATGGGCAGGTCAGGCGAACATCACAGTTTTTATTTCAGAAAACACTGGAAAATATTTTTCAACTTTTTCCATACCAGGAATCCATTTCACAGAAAAAGATAATGTTGAGACTCTCTTCCAATATGTTTGGAGATTACAAAGGCAATAAATCTGCAATGGAAAGTCAGGTTTGAGGTATTAAACATCTGAAGTAGCATCTGTATTTCATTATTTATTCTAGTTCTGGAAAAGACATGATGGTTCTCTTCCTTCTGGAAAAGAGGGGTAGAGGTTAGCACCCCTTCCTCTCCTTGCCTTCCCCTCATTTGTACTTGGCTTTCTATTTGAAATGAAAATAATTATAAGGAACAAATTTATAGTTTGTTATTCTTACTGGAGTAAAATCAGAAAAGTAGGTCAGGAGCCTTGAGAAATGTGATTTTGCTGACAAGCAAAAAGAAAGAATATAAATATTTGCATTTTTATAGTATCTTCGCCCTAAGCACCAATACAAATATTAATTAATTTAGTCTTCTAACACCTTTTTTAGGAAGCTGCTATGGTCCCCATTTTTCAGGTTATGTGAATAGGCTCAAAAGAGACTCTGTGACTTTCCCAGGGTCACACACAATTTGAGAAATAAAGCCAGGAAAAGAATTCAGGTCGTCTTAGTAAGTGGCAGAAATATTCTCCCTTTCACAGGAGGGCACAGTGGGACCTGGAGGGACGACGGGAGAACGGGGGAGAGGCATTTGTGAACCCACTGTGCTTCTACCCAGCCAAGCCCTAACAGCATCTGAAGGGCAGAGGTAAGACGCAGGCAGAACTACAGGCACAGTCACGTTCCTGAAAATAATCTAGCGACCTTCTCCCCCCCAGAATGGTCATAAGTTTTAAAATTTGAAAAAAAAAAAACCAAACAAAACAAAAAACAAACGTTCACAGACTTGAATTAGATCTACAAACCCAGACACAGTTCAAAACCTTAATAAAACCTTGCACGAGGTGAGGTTTCCTCATTCATAGGTCCCAGTGTGATAGAAATCCACACACATGCTTAAGCTTTTGGGATATCAATACTTCCACCGAATCCATTATCATATCATAGTCCCACTAATTCTTCAGTCATCCAATCAATATTTGAGCAAAATCACGACAAAAAAAGACTGGGAATTTCTAGTGTATCAAGAGGAGGAAAGCTATTCATAAACAAAACTTTGGGGTTTAATACACAGCAAGGAAGCAGAAAGGAACGTTTTCACTTTATTTTCAAAATTCCATCAGGAAATTTCCCCTGATAAAAAGCAAGAAGAGATAAATGACATTTCAAAGAAAGGTAAACAGCTCTATTCAGCACAAGTTTGTAAAGCAGTTTTGTTCTCAGTCATTTGCAGCCTCTTTCGATGGAATCACTTATAGTAAATCTGCTGCACACACATCCTACCATATATATGCTAACACCAACAGCTGAGATCTCTCCTATCTGTATTTCTTTTCATTCCAGAGGGATGTTGCTGTGTCACTGTGACGAGCTTTTACATCCAGGGGATTACAGCCCCACCACCGGTCCCCGATAGCCCATGCCCTTGGCAGCAAACTCCCACCCCTTCAACAGGAGTCCCCACAAGTGGACGTCAGCTGCCTATTTACATTGCTCAGGAAAGCCTCTGTGCTTGGGACCGAAGCCAGGAAGGTGTTTAATTAAGCCCTAGGCAGGTACAGATTCAAGCCCCAAAATAATAAAGTTCTTGAAGTGGCACCTCAAAGGGTTTGTTTCCAGCGCACAGCAAATATAGCCATAATTTGCCCATTCTTGAAAGATCCCAGCTTGCCGATGTAAATACAGAGATCTAAACCAACCAGCAAGCAGATACCCTTCGTGACCCATGGCTGTTAACCCTAAAGATACCACTTTGGTTTTAATACTGAAATCTGAGCATATTACACAAATGGACACAAACCAGGCAAGCAGAATTTCTGGTCTGACAAAATGATTCTGCTGAAAACAAACATTAAAACAAAGCCACTCATCATTAGGAGTCACCTGCTCTCTGCTTCTCGTGAAGAACTAATATAACGCCTGCATGACCTCTGCAAGCAAGCTAAAGCCCTTCAGCCTGTTTTTTCTCCCTTTTCCCTTTGCTGTTTGTTTTCCACCCCCTTCTTTCTCTTACATAAAACCTTAATTGGTTTTGGATTAGGAAAGTAAAACAGATGTTACCTCAGGTTTTAACATAAGCACACTTCATTGATGCTGCATATTAAAAACTGTAAATGTTATCACTTTCTTCTTCATTTATGACTGAAAAATAACACTACCCACCTGTGAAGTTGACTTTGAGGCCATAAATCTAGACATCTACAGTATTTTAAGACTCTAAAATACAGATCTCTGATGGTATATTTTCCTGCCTGTGAAAGAATCACTGTACTGACACATTGTGGATGAAGGCTGGATATGCTCCAGTCCAAGATGCTGTCAAAAAAATTATTTCTGGCATGTTTATTTGAAACCTGCCAAAAGTCTGCCAGCACGGTGGCCATATTACAATAATATCATAGCTTCTTAAAACAAAAACTCATCAAGCACAACCTTTTTCTTTTTTTTTTTTCAATAGCCATGTCTGTATTGCTAAATGAAAGAAGGACAATATAGACATCGCTTGTCAAGTATTGGTATTATTTAATCTAAGCTATACATCCTGGACCAAAATCTCTGACGGATCAATGCAGGGATGGTCATGGTGGGCCTCTTAGTCCTTTTCAACACGGAGGTGCGCTTTTGTGCAATAACAATAAAACCTAGATGTGTTATCCTGGAATATATACATTCCAGATACCTGTGCTGTACGTGAGGGCCCTTGCCGAAGCAGGTCACACTGGGCCACAGCTGCAGACAGGAGGCTGAGCTCTAGTCTCAGTTACACCATTGTAAATCAGAAAGAAAAGGAAAAGAAAAAAAAGAAAACCCACAAAATTAATGGTACGAAACAAAAGCAAGTGCAAGATGTTTTATTGGCTTCAGAGGAGGCAGGATGGGGTTTATAGCAGTGGTTTTGTCTGGGTTCCATACTTGCCATTCTTGCAAGCTCTGCTTCTTACTGGTTTTTTATTTGTTTCTAAATTTTAACTAAATAACCTCCTATGATGTTCAGAGGAAAAATAATCTTGCTGTTAATTAGTTCTTTATAATACAAAATTGCAGCAGATTAAAACTGCTAAACAGTACAACAAATGAGATGAAGAATGGGTAATTCATATGGTTAGATTATTAACCTTGTGTTGCAAAAAAAGAAACATTAATTGCAATGATAATGGCAGTAAACTATGGCAGTGGTTATGGCAGGAGGTTTGCTGAGACCTCTGCTAATACTGCTGATCGATACTGCCTTACTGTCTCATCGCACTCCTCCGCCTGTCTGGATCCTCTGCTGCTCTTCTGCCTTAAATTTAGGATGGAGGTTCTTTATGGGCAGGAATCAGTTTTGGTACCCTGCCTGGCACAGTAGAAACCTCAATCACTAAAGAACTTAGGCGGTATCATAATACAGATAAACAATAATAAGCACGTAAGTGCATCCTTCTCATCTCTGAATTCAAGCTGAGTTACTTTTGTTTGGTTTTGGGGTTTTTTTTAAACTTATTTTCTTTCCTTCCCTTCTCCTCCCGACTCACCTCCCGTCCCTCCTGCTGCTGCAGACCACCCTGAGCTGTGCTCCAGCTGAAGTGTGATGCTGAATAGCAATCGGTTTGCAGATATACTCCGAGAGCCTGAGCCTGAGGCCACATCAAACTCAGTTGTTCAGATGCTAAAGGTGACACTTTAGAGTGAGAGGAATGAAAACTTAGTTTGTTTTTACAAATGAGGCACGGTGTGTATGTGGGCTTTCCTGCAAAACCCCAACAGAAAGATTCAGAGGGATAAAACCACCCTGCCTGTCGCGGTGATAAAAGACAACTATGTTATATTTTTCTTCATCTTCTGGTAATAATAAATGCTTTTACTAATAGGGACCAATGACTTAATAACAGTTAATCTCTTTGCTGTCTACTCCCCAGCAAAAATCTTTTACGCTGCACAGAATGCAAGATGCTATCCTGCCCCGCATTTCTGGGAGGCTCTTTTTTATGAATGTCCTAAACCCACTCCTTTTGGCCCTGTAGTTCCATCTCCTCTCACAATTTTCACTCAGCTCTCTGTAAAAATAAACCTTGCATATTTTATGCTTCGATAGAGCTCTCAGTCTCACATGTTTCTATTACAAAGCGATAGGAGAAAACGAATGCCATCTGCACCTTACACCTAAGTGTTAGCTTTAACAGATGATGGGTCTTCCACAGTTTTAGAGCAGAAGGCACCAGATCCTCAGCTAGCACTGACTGACACAGATCATTGGCTCCACTGGAGTAAAGCCAGTCTGTGTCAGCTATAAATGAAACCCAGTGCTGCTTCTAAATTAAAAAGAAAAATCTGTAAAAAGATCTAAATACAGTAATATCTGGAATTCCTAGCTGTACTGTATTGCAGAAATGGATATTTAATAACTTCTCATCATTTTTATGAGTATTATGTTGAAACAGTTTTGGATCATCTCCAGACCTAACAGCACTAAAAGATTAATTCAGCATCTCTGTATTTTGAACTGGCATCTCACATGACTTTTGTACCCAAGTATAGTAACCCCACTGCAACATCCTCCTACCCCCTTACAATGTATAAATAAGCAGCGCTGCCATTTGAAACGTTCCCAAATTATTCCTAGTGCTTAGGGACAGAGTGACTACATGGAATTTCCAAAATAAACCAGAAGTTGGGAACAGAGACTCTGAAATCCTGCCAGGAGTCTATTGTCAAGGTGACAAAATTTCAAGCTGCGAACACCAGCTGGACCTGTTGCACTAAGAGTGGCTCCAGCCAAGGGCATGGCCATCTTCTGACTCACGGCCAGGAGAAAGGAGATGGCAATATTGTACGTGTGTACGACACACGACATATGCGATTACAGATACTTTTAGCCAAGAACTGTGATGGTCTTGATTTAATGTCATCTTATTAATTTTCTTCACTTTCCCACCATCCGTTTGGTTCATTCATCTCCTGTAACCTAGATGTTTTTATAGCACCTGGCGCAGCGGGACTGCGAATCCTCACAGGGGCCCTTAGCTGCTACTGTAATTCAAGTCATAATTAAAGATCCATTCCCAATAGTGACAGAGCCCATAAAATCAACAGCATTTCTTTTTGATTTTATTTCACTGTTTGATATAAGCACATACATTCATCCACTAAAACAGATCCAAATCATCTCCTTGGGTGAAATATCTGCCATGGCACCAGTAAAACTTAGTTTGACACTTAGAATTTTATTTCATGAGAGTCTGTGTTATCATCAGATCCGTGAAAAGGTTTGGCAAGCCCAAATGCCACAGATTATATCACTGATCACAGGACCCCTGTATGCCACAGCACTTGCTTAACTCCAGTTTTTCCATGATAATGCTCTGACAGCCTGGCTCCCTCCAAACCGAGACACAACACACATGCAAGTCTTAAAAGAGTTCATACCCATGCAGAAAGCATCTGCAAAAAGTCATGTTGCCAAGGCATGCCAGGAGGACATCTCTCTACTCTATTTCTTGAAGAATTATGATCTCAACAAATGAGAAAAGAAGCTACTCTGCAAGATTTGAGAGCCTGCAGAAACCACCTCTCAGCTTTGTCGTCTCTCCTAATTCCAACAAAATGCCATTCTGCTTACATTTGTAAAAAGGCAATTACAATTTTTAGTGAAACTGTATTTCAGAAAAAGAAAATATCATTCAATTTATGACTCTGAACACCGAGGAAGAACTTGTGATAAGGGAAGTAGTGAGGTGTCTAATCTCCCTGGCTAGAAAGACAGCATTAGAAATTCTGTTTAATATTATATTTTACTAAGTCCTAGGCATTCGTTTTTTCTGTAATCTAGTTTGTGAATAATTTGTTTCTAAATGGTACAGGAAGGAAAACATGAGGTGAACAAAATTTAATTCCTAAATAATTTGTTTGCGAACAATGTGAGAAAGAGCCATGAAGACAGCTGAGTTTTGAGGTTGCCATGCTGCAGAGATGGTGGGAAGAGGAATATGAAAACGGTGTGTACCACGGGGGGGAAGAAAATGGGTTTATCAATTTCATTTTGCACTCTCCTGAGGTGTCCATCAAACTCAGGATGCAGAAATTGCACTGCGTGCTAAGAAAGTAAAAATTACCTTGCTGGGTTACTTGCAAATACTTCTGTGATACAGTAATTATTATATGAATTCATGTGTGAATTAAAGCAGCTGGGGGCTAGGAGAGGGTCAATCCTCCGTTGGTCGACATATGTAACTCTCATTAACACGCGGTAAAGCTACATGCACAAAGCTTTATGTGGGGAAATAAGAAAACAGAAAGAAAGAGAGAAGCATGCTCAGTACAACCTATCATGTCAACCACTATCCACCAATACTATCCGAAATTCAGCAGCTGCTTTCTGTTCCAAATACATTTCTCTCATCATCACTTCATATAGGATGATGGGAGCAACTGATGTCATCTACCTGGACCTGTGCAAAGCATTTGACACTGTCCGGCATGACATCCTTGTCTCTAAATTGGAGAGACATGGATTCGATGGATGGACCACTAGTGAATAAGGAATTGGATGGATGGTTGCACACAAAGAGTTACAGTCAACAGGTTGATGTCCAAGTAGAGATCAGTGACAAGTGGGGTTCCTCAGGGGTTGGTACTGGGACCTGCACTGTTTAACATCTTTGTCGGTGACAGAGACAGTGGGATCAAGTGCACCGTCAGCAAGTTTGCCAATGACACCAAGCTGTGTGGTGTGGTCAACACGCTGGAGGGAAGGGATGCCATCCAGAGGGATCTTGACAGGCTGGAGAGGTGGGCCTGTGCAAACCTCATGAAGTTCAACAAAGCCAAGTGCAAGGTCCTGCATGTGGGTTGGGGAAATCCCAAGCACAGCTACAGGCTGGGAGGAGAACGGATTGAGAGCAGCCCTGAGGAGAAGGACTTGGGGGTGTTGGTGGATGGGAAGCTCAACATGACCTGACAATGTGCGCTTGCAGCACAGAAAGCCAACTGTATCCTGGGCTGCATCAAAAGAAGTGTGACCAGCAGGTCAAGGGAGGGGCTTCTGCCTCTCGACTCCGCTCTTGTGATACCCCAACTGCAGTACTGTGTCCAGCTCTGGGATCCACAGTACAAGAAAGACATGGACCTGTTGGAGAGAGTCCAGAGGAGGCCACAAAGATGATCAGGGAGCTGGAGCACCTCTCCTATGAAGACAGGCTGAGAGAGTTGTGGTTGTTCAGCCTGGAGAAGAGAAGGCTCTGGGGAGACCTTAGAGCAGCCTGCCAGTACCTGAAGGGGCCTACAGGAAAGATGGTGAGGGACTGTTTACAAGGGCATGGAGTGACAGGACAAGGGGGAATGGGTTTAAGCTGAAGGAGGGGAGATTTAGATTAGATGTTAGAAAGAAATTCTCTGCTGTGAGGGTGATGAGGCACTGGCACAGGTTGCCCAGAGAAGCTGTGGATGCCCCATCCCTGGAAGTGTTTACGGCCAGGTTGGATGGGGCTTTGGGCAACCTGGTCTAGTGGAGGGTGTCCCTGCCCATGGCAGGGGGTTGGAACTAGCTGGGCTTTAAGGACTCTTCCAACCCAAACCATGATTCTATGATTCTGTGATTTCAGATGAGGTCGCTAGCCAGCATGAGGGCTGCAAGGTGACAGCTCCTGAAGGTCCTGCAGCTGTGGGAGAAGTTGGGTAAACCAGATCAGAGAGAGGCTTAACTCCCATGAGTCCTGGAGTTACATGGGGAGGTGACGGACATGGACAGACCAAAGGGCAAGAGGATGGTGTGGGATGGCACTGCAGGGAGGAGGAGACTGCAGTGACAATTCAGAGCTTTTTGGGGGGAGAGAACATTTGATCAGAGCCCATAACAGTGGGATTTCAAAAGCAATGAAAATTACCTGAATCTTCATGATGAGACACAACATAATATGCTTTTACTTACTCAACAAAGAAAAATGTCCAAACTAACAAGCATGTGATGATAAAATCTCTTTTGTGTGCTAAAACACTCTCCAAATTTAGTAAAGAACCAGTAAAAATTACACATTTCTGTTCCCTGTGGGACTCGAGCAATGTGTCTTTTACGTAAAAGCTGAGTTCAGCAGGAAAAAAAAAAAATCTCTCAAAGCAGCCAGTAGGATCTCACGACAGAGAAAAGTTCTTCCCCATTTTAAACCAGAACCTGCCTTTATTGAAGTCAATAACAACATTTTTAGTAGCATGTCTGAGTCCTTTAATAATTTCCATATCTCATAAATTAATCAGATTATGGTGCTGGATTTCTCAAGCATCTGTAAAAGGTGTGTAAAGTGCCCATAACTCCAGAGTTATTCTGTATGCTACAATTCACAGATAATTTTTATACATCTTTTACACAACTTTTATTTCAAGCACCAACCATTTACTGTTTTGAAAAATAGAAATTGTTTGATGTATGGATGTTTCAAAGACAACGCTATTGCATTATTCATTATTGTAGCAATATTTATACTAAAATGCTAATTATCTTTTATTTTACCTTTAAGAGAATTTTAATTTTCTGTTGTTTCTAGGATCAAAGGCCAAAACACTCAAGTCATATTTGATGTGTGGTTCTCTACTGCTGGGTTTCCACCTGTAGTGTGTATCCAAGATTTTAATGGAAAACTACAGAAGGAATATTCTTCTCTGATACAAATTTTAACAATATGTTGAGCAATGGAAAAAAAAATGTGTAAGTGTGGGCTTGTATTTTACAAGCTTTAAATGATTTTAAATGAAAAGACATTAGCAGTTCTTTGAGTAGGACACAGAATGGAAGCTTTTCTCTCCCAGCTAAGTACCCTTCTCTCCTGCCTGTACAGCCAAGATCTTTTTGTTTAGTATCTCTCCCCATCTTCTCATCTCCTGAATCTTCCAATCCTGATTTCATAAGTACATAAAAACCAGTAAATAAAGCAAATCAAAATCTGTTCTCCTGTCCCAAGGGCAATGGGCAAAGCATGCCTCTCACCCTCAACAGCCAAACCCTCTTACGCTGCAGTGAGCATGACCACCCCAAACCCCAGTCTTTCCGGCGGCAGATCTGGGACAGCCCTGCTCGTCATGGGCCAACCCCATGCTGGGGGCATGCTGACAAACGCCACCAGTGATACCTACGCTTGGGCCCACGTGCTCCTCCAGGTTACTTCACCATGTAAGTGCAGCCCTAAACTTCACCTGAATCCCAAATCCTAAGCCTAAACTACAGCCCCCAGCTCACCCTCCGTTCTGCAATTCTCACTCTTAAGGAAAAGTGCTTGCTTGAGCTCATACCGTCACTCACGCAGAAGTAAGGAGCAAGGGACACAACCGTCTTTCCCATTTTTATAATGGTAACTATTTCTTGCTGGCTAGCAGCAACCTGAGAGTTGCTTGGATGATGAGGCAGGGCGCAGAATCCACAGGCTGTGACACTGTCCTCAAAATAGCTGGGAGACATCTCCGTTCTCCTAGAGGGATTTGCTTGGGCTTTTCTCAGATATTATTGAACCAGAAGCCACTTCATGGATATCCTGATTTTATGTTCATGAAGTTTTAAAAAAAAAAAAAGTCTTAATTCTCCCTGGCCTTTGTCCAGCTCTAGCTTAGGAAAACTGTGGTCTGAAGAATTACGGCTCTCCCAAGGGTACTCGGGCTTTTGGCGTTGAGATGCCAGTGGGCTGGCTCAGCACCGACTGCTGCTGTCAGGCAAAGTGACTCCAAGGTCTCCAAAGGTTTATGAGTCTTATGCTTGGTCTGTTTTAATTGATTTCTATTTTTACTAGGGTTCTCACAGCACATTACAAAGAGCTTTGCAAAGTCGTTTATTTTCATTTTCAAAACTTTCTGGGCGGCTGTAAACACAACCAGCAAACAGTAAGTCATTTTTCCTTGGGAAAGCAAGATGCCAACTTTCTTTCTCATACTGGGTTGTGTTAACTGTGGCATGACACTACAGGAGCATGACTCTTTGTATCAAAAAACCACTTTCCTTGCTCATTTTTCATTTGAAAGAAATATCCTTAATTCACTACAATCCTAAGACTCAGTAAGTGAATTACAGAATGGAACTGAGACATCCACCTTCCCAGTCAAAAAATAAAAAGCAAAACCGACTGACACACAAATTGCAATTTTTTTTTCTCTATTTCATGAGGGTCAATGCCACCCAGCAGCAAAGCCACTGCATTACCATGATCATTTTTAATCTCCCGGCACAATTCGTGTTAGCATCTCAACAGCACTGACAAAAGCACCTCTTCTCCTGAATCATGCTGCTGGTTTATCTGTCTGCTTTTCACTGGCTTCAAGCCATAAAATTTCCTCTGTAACCAAAATTCTCTTTTTTAATTTTGTAACTCTGACGTCAAAAGTGAGAGAGCATGTGTTAGAAAGGTCCCCTTTTATTTGAAACTGAAGATAAATGTAGGGATATAATATTGATTTAAGCACGCTCTAGGATTTGAAAAGAGAAAAATCAGCCAAGCAGACACAATGACTAGTGTGTGGCAGTTTCATTGCCTCCCATGAAAAAATGCTCCAGAGATGAGAAGGAAAAAGGCAAGTGTCCAAGAAAGGAGCAGCTTCTCCGCACCTCACCAACCTGTTATTGTCTCAAGAAACAGGGTTTTGCTTCTGAAATTAAGGGGTCTTAACAGACCCAGCAGGCAGAGAGAGCCATGTCCTCATTTCCCTACAGTGCTCAGCAGAGCTTGAGATTATCTCCTGATCTAAACACACCTAAAAAGGTCCTTTATCTTCATCTCCCTGTCCATCTCACTCACTTTGCAAGACTTAAAGACATCCTAAACTCATGTGACGCTGTAACAAACCTTCCAGTACAGATTTCCCCACCAAGTACCCCGTGGAGCCCTCTCATGCGGTGCTGCAGACACCACATTGCACCATGCACAGGCCAATGTCCTCAGAGGTGTTCAGATCCTTAATTCCCCGTGGCTTCACCAGGAGTCAGGCACAGAAACACTCCTGAGGACCTGGGCCTTGGTGCCTTTCTTCTCCCTATCTAAATTCAAAGATAAAACTCTTCCATAACTAATGAAAGAGTTCAGAAGTGATCAGATATGTAGCACTGGGAGAAGGAAAATGATGGGGGCTGGGGCACCGGTATTTTTACAGAGAGAGAAGAGCATTAGCACAGCCAGGATTTCATTTACCATGTGAAAAATCTGTCCAAGGCAGAATGGGAACTCTACCAATTAATATACTCTACAGATGCGTCTCTCCAATAAGCAGAGTTACAGGGATCATTTTTCTTTGACACATACCATAAGGGAATGAAAAGGTTAATGTAGTGTATGTGAGTGCATTTTTAAAAATCAATTTAAGGGAATTTTCTCTGCTGTAAATTAGTCTCTGGCACCAGGGAAACCCATCAAACTCAAATTAACAAAAAGAACAAAAGAATTTAATTTAAAACTACATTGTGACTGTATTGCTCATCAGTGCACACAAAAAAATCAGCAACATACATTTTATTTTTACCTTCTTTGATTACAGAAAGGCTATTATCAGTGAAAGATAATGTTGAATCATAATGAGAAGCAGGACTCTCCCTCCTACCAGCCTGCACAGCTCAACGTTTTCTGTAATGCAATATAAAGTCATTTTGTTTAGAAATCCCATTTGTCAGCTCTCCTCAAGTTCACCAGATTGCGACCCCTCTACCTCTGGTAGCACACGCTTCTGTATACTCAGAAAAAGCAGGGTTTGACTTCTGAACACCAGACTTCCCATTCGGCAAGACCTCACATTGGCTGAGTTGCAGCTGAAGACATGAAGAAATCTAAGGGCAAAAATGATGAAGCTATTGGACTCACGGTACCCGTATAGAAGATCTGAACCAAAGTTTTCAGGTTTCCACTCATTGTAACTGGCAGGAAAGCAAACCTCAGCTGAAATCCTGCTTTTTCAAGAGGGCTAAAACAGTTCCCGTAACTTCACGGCATTGCCACAGGCTCTCAGTTCCCGATTATCTGACTTGCAATCTGTGGACTCCTCTCCCTGTCACAACAACTAAACATAGGGTATCTTCTTTACCTGGAGAGGACACCTAGCAGTACAGTGACATTCACACTCAAAGCTACAATAAGAACGTGTCCTCGAGGTGATACAGCTCCACATGATGTTTCCCAAAATTACCACCAGTCAGAGCCCTTGTGCTTTTCTCAAGTGACATTTGCTGTCATCAAACTCAGGAACTGAAAGCTGGCGCTGAGGACAGCAAGATTTTGTGACATGTTCTGCATCAATGAAGTGAAGAAAGAATATGAGACAACTGATGTGTGCTCATACGTTGGCCGCTGTGCTGGTTGCCAAAAGCCATCAGCAGCACAATGAAGGGACAGACAGGTCGTATGAGCTACTAAATCAGCTGCGTTATTTTCCTTCCACTTCATTGACATAAATACCTGAATTGTTCCCCTTGTGCATTCAACAGCTTTTCATCCGGTCCATCACTGAAACCTCCCGCTATAGAGTGCAGATAATTGTCAATGTAAAGAATCTCAGTTATTTAATGATGACAGATGAGTCTTCAACCATTGCCAAATGCCGCCTTGAGGAAGAGAGGCCGAGGCTGTTCTGCTCTTGGCATTTTTTGCTCCTGCAGTGTCCCCCACATTGCTGATCAGGCCCCACATTGCTCTGCCGGTCCCTTCACACTACTGTGGGATTTCCTACCTCTCTCTCCAGAAATTCTTCATCTGTTGGTAAATAATGTCAAGACTATATGGCTATATATAACTACAGTCTGTTATGTCTGACCAGGCTGCTATAGACCATTTATTCCCCCCCCCCCCCCCCTTACAGCTGGTTTGAGCTATTAATGAAGGAAGTGTCAAGTGCTAGTCTTTGGTTACCAGGATAAAACACAATGCCAAAGCCACTATTTCACCTAAAAATTGAAATTAAACAAACAAGCAAGCAAGCCATGGTACTAAAATATTTGCAGTCATTTTTGTCACATTCATCTGGACAAGGGGAATGAGGGAGGCTGGATCAAAAAACCCCAACTGAAGACAAATAGACTTGCACAGATTCATTCACTGCATCATATTGCTACAGCAGAGAAGTATATATGCATAAATACACACACAACCCCCTTTTTTCTTTCCATTTCTTGGCATGGGAAAGCAAAGACTCACCCTCTACACACGCGCATATTTAGCTCTGCACGAGAAGTCGGTTCTTTTTTACCCATTAGTTTTCATCTCCTTTGAAATGTGAAACAAGTTGTCCTTTTGTAAGCTGAGTGGAGCTGGGCCTTGGCTCCTCTGAAGAAACAGCTCGCAAGTCGAGAGCTGCAGCCCCTTCCCTGTTGGGTTGCACCAAGCAACAGTGGCGAACTGCAGCTGAGGTTCATCGTTTCAGCTAATCCCCTCCTCATATGGTGAGGGACTATGACTGTAGTGAATAATTAATGAAAAATATGTCTGATCAGAAGTTCAAAAGAAGCAGAGGAATTGCAGAAGTAAAACCTAGTAGGTGCATTTGTTGGGTGTTTTTTTTTTTTTTTCCTTTTCTTTCTTTTTTCCCCGTGGGCTTCTTTGGGCTGATGGGGGAAAAGAGACCCTTAAATCTGAAAGCACACCCCATCACCATGGGTGCTCCTGAGAGCATGGTGGCTGTTGGTGTGATATATCTGCCCCGTGTCTCTGGTAGCTCACCAGGGCACCTAGAGCTATGCTGTATGTGAAACATGGATCTCAGTGCTACACCACCTGCCCAAGAAGCTGGGATGGATGCTGGGGCAGTCAGCCTGGGCTAAGCTTCAGGCTCTTGCAACCACATGCACTTGGGACCCCAGTGAGCTAATTTAAAGCTAAGACTTGTGACAGTGACTGCAAAGCAGACATGCTCTCATTTACTTTTTAGTAGGAGGAGGATGGAGGAGGAAAAACTGCATGTTTTATGACCTCTCCTTGTTAGCAAGAAATATGTGAAGGCTGTGCCTTAGTGACCAACACTTTTTTGCAGTCTTGAAATAGAAAAGAAAAAGCATTTCTTTTTTGTACATAGTATTTTGCCTTCATAAAACATCACTATCATAGCCTTGTAATGTAAAATGAAAAGTCATATTATTTTCAGGAAACCTCATAGCAAACTAATGGGGCACTACAAACCTCGGATTGTTCTTTTTTTTTAATTTTCTTGGAATTAATTTAACAAAAAAATCAGAATCTAGTTCATTCTCTTACATAACCCTTTGTGAAGGACTCTTAAAATTCACATCAACAGCATCTCATTCCCACTTTTCCCTTAATTTCCATTTTGTTTAATGGCTTTGTCACTATTTATTTCTGATTTCAGTATTTTTTTTCCCCCTCCTGAGAGACAGAAAAACTCCCCTAGGTACTATGACAAAGAGCTAGAATCTGCTTCTGTTGTGTTTCTGTAAAAAACATATTAACAAAAAAATTCCCTTGCAGGGAATAAGCCCAGTTCTACTTTTTTTCCCTGGGGTCTGGTAAGCTGATTCCAGCGATGCTGAGTCCAGATGCAAGTGCCATGCGAGGAGGTACTCTCAGCACGAGTTATGCAGTCACACAGCACATCCCCTTTGCAGGCTGAACACATGAAGTGTAAAATAATCAATCTTCCAAGGTCTTAACAAGCCCCTGTGTTACAGACTGTACCAAGCAGTCAGCTTCCAGAACAACAAAAAATGTCTGGCACGGATAGAAAAGACAGCTAGAAGCTTGTATTACATTTCTTTGTGGAATTACAGGAGGCACTCAACCTTTGCCCTATAACTTTTCATGGGAAATGACAACATTTGCCATCCAGGCAGGAAGTCATTATTCCCCATGGGAATGAAAGATGTCTCGATATAATCCTGATCCTTTGACAACAAGACTTCTGAACCCAGACACCCTCAAAAGACGAACCTACGAAACCTCCCTGCTTGGGTTCATGCTGAGCATGGACTTCCCAAGAGCTTCCTATATTCTATACCATCCACACTTTACATACCTCTTAATTACAACTAACTTCTCACTTACATTAAGCCTTACATTAAGAATTCAAATTCCTAAACCAGCAAATGCACCCATTGCAGAAAAAAATATGTGGAAAAGCCCAAATGAGGGAAATTGCTAGAAAAAATTTAATTTGTATAGATATTTTCATGCTTGTACCAGTTTAATTTTCTGATTTTGAACTAATCCCTCTACCCATCAGTTGGTCACTCCATGGTAGAAGTGACTAACCACGCATGGTGGGACCCCACAGTACAGATCCAGTAACTGACCATTTGTTAACCTGACCTAGTAGTGATGCTAACCCCTTAATCTGCTTCTTCCTACCTCCTCACCGGTTTGTAGCTTTTGCTGCCACTGTTTTCCTCATAGTTTTCTTTTTCATAGAGTGAGGAGATAGGACACCCTCACTCTACGAACAGAAATTTGTGGGAAAAATGGAGGGTTTACTAGGTCATGTATACAAGATATTTGGGTAATTACATGGAAAGCGGGGCTAGGTTGTTGGAAGCCATTTAATCACCTGATTGCCCTCAGTTTCCCTGTAGGCAAGGCTCCCAAACATCTCTAAAAATTGATGTCCCAATTCTTAGACACCTCTCCATTTGAGATAGCACCCTTTATGATCCTTATTCCTATGGGTTCCCTGCTCACATACAGCAAAAAAAAAAAAAAAAAAAAAAAAAAAATCTCCCACAAGGATTTCAAGGCACGGGAGAACCCTTTGAAGGTTAGCCTAACACATGAGAGGTTTGCTGGCCAGGGCAGAGAGCAAGGGTGCAGCTGCCCTTGTTCCTGCTCAGCAGGAGCGGCCAGAGCTCGCCCGCAGCACACCAGCCTCCCCGCTCCGCTCTCTGGTGCCAGCGATGTCTCCTCTGAAGCCGTGGCCAGATAACAAAACACGTGCTCCGGCGCTGCAGCTGGTCTGGCATCCGTGCCCACAGGCAGCACATCTGCGGTGTGGGCAACGAGGGGGGAGGGAAGGGCGTCATTTCAAGTAAGAGGAGCAGGCGGTTACAGCTAATCAACTGTCTTCATCGCCTTGTCAGGACAGGAGCGTTTGAACTCGGCTTGAAGAATACCATGGGCGTGCTATTTGTTATCTGCTGTTCTGCACAGGTAGATGTCATCTCCGTATATTTAATTAGCTACTGTTACCCTGCATGAATGGTTACCACATATAGTTCCAGTTTACCACTTTCACTATCAATTATTAAAACATTTGTTGCAGAGGGAAGAAGAATCCCGTTTCCCTCTGCTGCTGCTGGAATGATCGCAGTGGTCACAGCAAGCTGCCCGAGCATCTTTCACGGAGTCTGATTCGGGAAAGACCACTGCCATGGGTGCATGTGGGATCAGCAAGAGGTGGGGATGCTTGGCCTGCCTGATAATAGGGCTGTGCTTGGAATCAGCCTCCGGAAAAATGCTTCCCATGTCCATTAGAGTTGACATTTACCTTAGTCCAGATGGCATGCATCACCCTCTGTGCACCATTTAAGCTCTGAGCTCAGAGGGATGGTGTGTGGTGTATGGGGATGATGTGTGCAGTTCTTCTGAACTGCAAGTGTCATCCACGTGTGCATGTAGGCAACTATTTTTTTTTTATTTTAAGGGAAATATGGGCAATTAAGCAAAGGAATAGAAAACAGGTAATTTCCACAAAAGTAAAACATGACTCTATTATAGCTGGTTTTTGTTTGGCCATCTATGTCTTATTAAGTAACTGCACAGTGTGCCTTGGAGTATTGTTGGTTTCTTTATCTAAATATAAATTTAACGCTCTATATTATGGGCATCTCCTAAAATCAGCAACTGCATTTAATACTTGACTAAATCCTTTTGATACCAATTAAGAAATGCTGCTGTCAATTAACGCATGATAGTGCACTATGGCTTTTCTGCACTCCTCCATCCACGGGAAAATATTGCAGGGAAAGGGCAACAGCTACCTTTGGCCCCGCACGCCCCACAGGACCGCTCCGCTGCAGACGAACTCAGGACAGCATTTAGTGGGATGCCTTTCTCTATCAGGGAAACCATTTAAACTTGTGTTCCTATGGACTTCAGTGGGGTGCAGCTATGAATGCTAAAGCACTTCTTAGATATTTTGGTATAAGATTTACCAAAGTAAACACTTGTTCTGCAGAGGAAGACCCAAGATATAACGTAAGTATCTATAACAAGGATATCCCTTCCTTAAAGGGAGGATGACCGCCCTGTGCACAAACTCCTGCATCACCTCCCCACAGCACCCAGCCCTCTCTATGCATGATGTGGGAACCTGAGCCCAATTCATGGGGGTCTGACTCTAAGTGGATCTGGCCCTTAATCAGGAAAGGGAATTAAATATTATGGTGTTATTATGACTCAAGAATATAAACTGTATTTGACATAACATATTAAACATCATAACATATAAAGCTTCATCAACATGGCAGAATATATCCTGTGTTTTCCTGCTTTTTAATAATTTTAATAAATCAGATTAAAATGATGCCACAATGTAACCATTACAAGAGAAGATTATCAGGAGCGTAAAAATAAGAAACCCAGCCTGCTATGGCACACCTCAGAAGACAAAACACAAAGAGGTGTTTACAAGGTTGGGTCAGAAAACAGAAACTCTAATGAAGTTTTGGCGATTAATACGGTGGATTTAACCACTCCATTATACAAGGCAAACCAATGAAATAGTGATATGTTTCCTTGTCTTGCTTTAGGCCGCATCTCAAGGGTGCTTATAAATAGTTACGCAGCTATATGGGAAGTCATCAGTTTTTAGAGAAAAATTAAACCTCAACATTGCTATCTATGATATAATGACTTACAAATCAGACCATAATTAATCTTGATATTAACCGCATACCCTTGTGGTGTATGATTTATTATGGGTTATTCATCTAATTTCTTCTATGGGTATTACTTCATGCACATACAATCTAATAACTTTTAATGCAGTAGCAGGTGCTACTTCATAATAAAGACATTAACATTTTTGGAAAAAATACTTTTATATCAATTGATCATACTCTATTTTCACTTCTCTAATGGACTTGATAATGATTAAGAATTAAACCTCAAATATAGATCTCGTACATCCATCTTCATCCTGACTGCATTTTCATCACGTTTCATACTGCGTTTTTCTTATTTCAAAACCATGTTATACACCTATAGTTTCCCATACCCACAGCCTTCTTAAATGTATGCTTATTCAGGGAGGATAACATCCTCTATTGTTTCCTCTGTTTAGACGGCGAGTTCTCCGAGAGGTTTAAGCATTCCGTCAGGCAGCTCCTTCAGTTTAACTAACAAAGTTTTTCTGGACGATGCTGTAACATGTCGCAGGATACAACCATTAGTTTTATTTTGGTTTGTAGCTCTAAATTGTCTTTCTCCCTACATGAACTCTAGCTACTGCAAGACAAGTGGTTACTTACTCATCAAGGCAGCTATCAGAGATACACTCCCTGAGATAGCCAGACTTGTCTTTGAGGAATGTTTCCAGACAGAGCTAAAAGAGAAAACTCGACAGATCAAATAATTTGAAAAAAATGCTTGGAAATAAATGAAAAACTAAAAGCATTCCTGCAGCAGCCAAGAAACATATGGGGGAACAAAATATAATGACCACAATTGACCACAACAGAGACATAACTATTCAGAAAGACAATTTCCTATACTAACACCACTTCTTTACTCCTCTTTCAGATATTATTCATCCTCAGACTAATCAGTCATTTATAGATGCCTCTAAATTCAGCCAGCCTCCCAGTGATGTAATGGGATGATTGGATACTTTGGCAATTACTAGAAGAAACGCTGCAGCTTCTAAAGAAGAGGGCAATGTTTAGGTTGGCATTGCATGGGTAGGGTGAGATGCAGGCACGAGACATACTATATATCCACAACACATAAAACAGAATCTACCAGTAGAGACTAGCATTCTGCTAATAACCAGATTTTCATATTCTCAACAGTCTTGACAGTGGCCACTGAAAGTTCCCATCAAAACTATGATCTCCCTGTGTTAGGAATTCTCCTAACCTTCATGTAAAGAGATTTTAATTACAAGAAGCAGTGCTGACCCGAAAGCCTCTGTTAAGCAGATCGCTGTTGACAACCTGAAATGTTTTAGCATCGTTAGTGTACCTCTGAGACAGCCAGCAGCCGAAAACCACGATGTTCTCTGAAATTGTTAAGGTACTCCTCCCACCCCTGTCTGTAAGAAAGTGCTTTCGGAGTCTCCCTCTACTTCTACATATTGACACAAAGTCAGAGAGTTAATTTGTTAATATGAATCAAATTCATGTGAATTAGGATGTATTTCAAGAAACTCTGTCTGCTGCTGCTGAATCCTGCCTCAAGACAATGCCCTGCAGCAGATTCACACCTAATGTTGCAGTATTCTGGCCACAGTAAAAAGCAACTATGTTCACCATATGTTCAACAGATAAAATAAGATTCTTGCACAGATGTGATGGATATCTCCTTTGAAATAGGCAATGAGCTACCACACGGATGCAGAAGTTAGAAGCAGTGAGTCCACCACCAAAGTCCGAGCAGGTGGCACGACCTGCCGCAGGGAGCGATGCACGTTGCTCAGCAGCTTAGCAGCGTGTGCTCACACACGGAAACCAGGCTCTGCGGCCCAAAGTTACTCCTTCAGGTGCAAACCCACTAGCTTTCCAAATTGCTGTAAAGTCATAAGCCAGATCCATGCTAAGCTAACAGCTGTTTGCACACGATGCCCTTAGAAAGCAGCTTTGCCATGCTGTCACTGCGAATAACAGAAAACTGCTTTAGTTTGGTCTTCCATAATCATTCTCAGCTATGCTTCAGAGTTTAAAGATCTAGTCCTGTATGTGAAATTCAATCAGGCTTCACAAAAAAAAAAAAAAAAAAAAATTAGTCATTAAAGTTTTAGATAAACAGATCTAAGCTAAGAACAAAGCTGCACCACTACTCCAGTGAATTTCAGGATTAAAGAAAATCAATGTACTGTGTCATATTCCTGTAAAATATTATCTGCAGTTTAGCTTGCTTTCTCATTTGCACAGGAAGTTAAAATTTAAGTCCAGTTTTCAGTGACTGCTATTATGGTAGAAACATTCAAAAAAAAAAAAAAAAAGAGTAAAAAATATTCACCTTCCATACAAGGACATTTCTTTTTACAATAGGTGGCCAAGTAATGCCCTGACTTTTTGGAGTGGCTCAGGAGGCAGAAGCCCTGGGTCTGAACAGCGTCCCAAAGGGGAGGCAGCACAGAGGCACCTGCCTTTTATTAGACATCTAACATAGCAGTGCAATGACAATTTTCATTTGCAATCAAATAAAAATTAGTCAGGCTATTTTTTCACTTGCTATCTTTGCTTTCCATGGGTTTTTTTTTTGCTTTCAGGGATATCTCAGGGCGGGGAAGAGAGGAAGTTTTGGGGGAAGGAGAGAGCGTTAGAGTTTGCAAACGTTCCTCTGACTGGTGGTATCTTACAAACCCCAAGTGCAGAAAGCGCACAAGTGGGGTTTGCTCTCTCTTCTAAAGCAGATTCTTGTAATTCTTAATAAATGTTAATTTCATCCCACTGTGTCTACAAGGTGATTTTCAAATTCCTGTTGATTTAATAAAGAACTTAGGTGTTCAGCACTTGCAAAAACAGTGCCGTTTAGATAGACACCTTCAGACAGATTTAGGTATTTGACCTGAAGAGTCAACATTTGCAGTACTCCAGCAGGATTACTTAGGCTTTCAGGGCAAACTTCTGCATCGTCAAATGTGCTGCATGCTGTGCTAACCTGGATCCTTGCCTTGCCCCTACAGATGTGCCTACACTAAGAAATTGGGTATGGCCTGGCCCAGGCAGTGGGACTCTTGTTGTTCATACCATCGCAACTCCTTTGACATGGCTTTGACTTGTGCCACAAGCAAAAAAATAACCAAATCCCAGAGGAAACTTTTGAGTTCAGCCCAGGAGCATCAAGCGGCCGACTTGATCCGCAGCGTAAAAGAGCTGAACAGTGCAGAGGTGTCAGAGCATGCCCTGTCATCACTGAATGGGCCATTACAGCGCGTCGTTTATTGGTATAGATGTGAGGTTTCTGCAAACTCAGGAACAAATCCTTAATGAGCCAGGAAGAAAGGAAGAAGCTCTTTTATATTTATATTGTATTGAACGTTCACTGTCCTCTCACACGTTTCTGGGATGCATGTTTTTCCAGAATCAACGTGGACTTTATTCCAAGAACAATCTGATAAATTCCTAAAGAACTTGCAAGAAAATCATGAAGAAAAGAAGAAAAACAAGTATTTTTCTTATCAAATATTGAATAGCCGGAACCTACAAAGAACTGTTGAAGATCTGCCAACATTTCCAATGATTTTCAAAGTCATACCATTTTAACTTGCTCCAGAACTGCTGATATCAGCAAGCATGCCCTTCTAAATAATTTATTGGCATTTCTACATAAATTAGACACTTAAAGGTGAAGATGCCATGAACCTTGTGGAGGCTGAGTGCTCACTACATGGACTATAATCCATCAACCCAACAGACAGATTTCCAAACTGGCTTAAACCCCAGCAGGCTCACTGCTTGGAAATAGTTCAAGGACTCCAGAGACTGCAATACACTATTGAAATGTCTCTTGTAGTAAAAGCAGATTCTACACAAAAATAAATCACCATAAAATAGGGTATAAACCTCAGATAGTTATAAATTGATCATTTAAATCACCTGGTAGTTACTGCTCACAAAAATAAGTAATGCAAAAAATATGTTTACTTCAGCTAAGGACAATGTATTATAAAAGACAGGGCAGTTTATAAGGCAGAGCCATCAGCTAAAACAGATATCTACATAAAGTATAAAATCTTCAGCATCACACTTTAGTCCCGCCGATCAGTTTTTAAAGTTACCATGGGCTTTTTTTTTTTTTTTTTTTTTTTCTTTTCCAAAAAACCTATATAATAGCAGATGATGGGTTTGCAGGCTTTGGCCACTGGAAAATGTTATGTTGGTATTTTACCCTGTAACTACCACACTTATAAAGATTCCCTGACAGCTAACAAGGAAACAGTCTGAAGAAGGTGATGAATGGTATTTCAAGAAGAAAGGTGAGGCTGAGAAACCTGCAAACAAAACCCACGGCACTACCAAGGAGCAGACCAAAATCTTAAATATCCAAAATTTGTTTTGAGATGAAAGAGAAAAAAAATTATCAAAGAAGTCTCCCATCCTGGCTAGAGAATCGCTGCAGCCAAAGTTGGGTGGCTATTGTTAGGATGGATCCATTGCTCGGATGGATCCCTGAAATATATTGGTATGAGGGGGTGAGAAAAGCCAGTGATGAATGAAATGCTAAAGGGGATGGAAAGATGATAAAAGCAGAATTTTCACCAGAAACAGTAAGAGTAGGAATGGCAAAGTTGCTACTTGAGATAGAAGGGAACAGGATAGAACAAAACTAAAGATGGAAAGGAGCAGGACAATCCGCAACAGTATCTCAAGGGATTAATTTACAAAGAGTAAAAACAAATATCATCAGGAGCTCAAAACAGTTGTGAAATCAACACTGATGGCCTAAAAGTTATGGAGAGCCTGAGTTACAGCAGGGGAAGGGGGAAGGAAGCTGCTGTCGCCAGAGCTAACAGGAGTGTCAGTGAAGGTCATTTATCTCCCCGGTCTCTGGGTGACTAAGCACAGCTCACCAAGAGATGGGAAAGGAGTGCTCAGCCCTCCGTCTGCAAGGTGCAAGTGCAAGAATTCCTGTTTGAATACAAATCATGGTTTGCATCTATTAAACGGGCTGATGTTCTCATCACTGGGAATTCACAGGAATGGAAACAAAGGAAGATGTCAACATAGTGAACTTTTCAGCTATTAGTCAAAAAACTCTTTGCAAGTGGTTTTTTTTTTTTTTTTTGATCTAATTCATAGCACAGACCCAGATTATGTGGGGACCCAAAAAGAATGAATAAACTGAATGGATGATGATCAATGAAACAAGGGAATTTTCAAGTGTAACCAGAATGTGTGGATTCTGGGGTTTTTTCCTGTTCTTGAAAAGGCTGCTTTGACAATGGATTAAAAATGTTTCATTGCCCATTCTTATTCAGTTACTACCAAAGGAAAAGGATCAGCCATTCGTGTACTTGCTGTAAACTGTGAGTTTTGCCTTGCTCCCCAGCTCTATGTTCTTTTCAGTATTTGTTTTTGACTCTGACAAATCAGGTCTCTTAGCACTATCCAGATTATGGTTTTGAGGCCAAACAGAAAATAAGGTATAGCATCATCTTCCTTGTGAGAAGAGATGCAGCAAATTAGTAAATCAGAATTCAGTCACCATAGCGATTTAAACCATGCCTGACTTCCTACTTTGCTACTTGCCATTCCTAACATTACTACCTGTTTAAGATGAGACACCCAGAGGAAATGGGGTTCTGCTCTCACATTTACACAACACCATTACTTTATCTTAATGACTAACACGCCCTGTTTAATAAAGCCCTGGAATCAACTTTATTACATCCTGCACTGCTAATGATTTGGTAGTCACCTAATGCATTAATCTTGATTCATGGCTCACTTGAAATATTTATATAGTACAAAATGCTTAAGTGAAGGTCAGTTGCATACAAAGCTTCAAAGAATAAATTGCAAGACCTTGTCTTGCCTCTAGCTCCTCCTCAGCAGACCATGGCTCCCTCCATCCCAGGACTAGCCTGGTTGTGCCCCCACACATCTCACCCTGCTGTCCCAAGCCAGAGCAAGCCAAGGACTCCCAGACAGACGTGCCTGGTCTGCTCCTCTTCCTCAGCTGCCTACACCTAGCTACAAACTGAGACCTACTGAGTACTGAAATTCCTACTCTGAGTCCCTAATTTCAAGCAACTAAAATTCCCTAAATATAAAGGGAGAGCATCATCTGAGGATGCCCAAGAACCAATCCCAAAAGGCCTTTGCATCATGCCACGGATGAAGCAGAAGCTCCTATTACTAGAATATTAACAAATATACGGTGACAAACAAGGTGTTGATATAGACAAGTTTAGAATTGCTGATTCAGAAGCACATCAAAAGAATATGGAAACAGTTGAAAAGCACAGAACAGTACCTACAACATCAGTAGGCACCAGTGACCCTGGCAGGCAGGTAGGAGCTGGGTTTAGGAGATGGTCCAGCAACTGCGGGCAGCAAAATGAGCCATATGGCAACAAACATAAGATTTTATTACTGAACGAAGAACTTTATTCTCACTGCTTTTTACCTTCATAAAAGAACATGTACAAATGCTTTCAGCTGGTTTCATCGTAATTCCTCTGACATTAAAAGTATGTGCTGGACCAGGGAAATTCAAGCCACAGGGCAGAATGTTTACAATGTGGGTTCTAGAATTTAGGCAGAGAGATGAAATCTCTGAAAAAGCTAGCTAGGCTTTTCTCTAAGTACAAAAGGAGTACACTGAACCCCGGCCATAACTGCTTCTGCAAGCCACATAAGGCAGGCTAGACAACATAATGCCACAGGCTGCCAAGCCTCTAACCGGCTTTTTTGCCACTTTTCCAGTATATACCTCAAAGTGCGTAGGAAATGTCAGTACTGCCTCCAGCAGCACTCGCTTTATGCGCTACGGCTGCATGTGGTATGTGGTTTTCTACCGGAGCATTTCAGCATGGGTTGTTGGCTGCAAGTTGTTGTTGAGGCTATAAGTTAGCTGTAAAAGCTGGGGAGGAAGAATCCTACACAGTCATCTTCTTCTCTACACTTTGTCCTCTTTGCAGCTGTTTTTTGTTCCCTGTGCACTGTCTAGTGACATGAATCATGGAACAGAAGGAACAGTTTAATCAATAAAGTGTTTAATTGCTAAAAATTATGCCACAACCGCAAACTCACAGCCAAGAGATCACGCTACTTGTCACTGAGGATGCATTATGAGGGAGAAAGAAAGAGGTTTGAGTGTCATTAGCAAAACAATAATAAAATAACCCATAAAAATTGAAAATATGACCCAGTGAGAGCATATAAACATAAAACAGTGTGGTCCCCAAGATGGAATCATATTGCATTACAGATAATTCCATATAATGTGGTTTAAAATGGCAAGCTGTATTTGTATTTTAAGGTGTGTAGACATATTTATTATGTGCAGCCAGTTTACGCTATTGCTTCTGAATTCAAGGAAAAAATGAGTTTTCATCAAATTGAATTGCAGTAAGTGGTCAATGCACATTGATAAACAGAGTCTACCTCTCTCAGGTGAAGGATCTACCTGGAAACATGTGAGACCATGAATTTCTAAATATTAGACATTGTGTCATATAGCAATGATTAAAATGAATCTGTTGTAGCTCTGATCTTTTATATGCAATGCTTCCTTGAATACTTACTCACTTTGCTATGAAGATATATGTAAAGAGCCCAGCAAAATAATCTGCCTCAGCACTTCTGTTATAATTAAATGCAGTCACATGTTGGCACAAGTAATGACCACCATCTGCTCATATCCATGGCTAGTCTGTCCTTCAACACAAATCACAAATCTCCACATGTCCAGCAAAATACCCATTACCAGCTGATTCTTCAAAGCACCATATGAATAATCTGAATATGCAACATGTTTGTTACAGATGAGTGCTAATGTATTCGGCCTCTAAAAAGGCTGGCCCGTTTTTGGATGCTTTAATACTAATAACATCAAATGCTTAAAAGAAAATATACTACATGACCCGGGTTGCAAATTCAGGTCTCAGGAATTAGAAAAGGCCAAGACTTCTGTGGCATCTTCAGGCTGTAAGCATTTGGATGCAACACCATACCCTGGTCATAGAGTATCCTTGCCTAAGACTGTATCTCATTTATTTCACAAAGTTTATTTCACACTGTGGGTATGCTCAATGCAACTACTTCACTAATTATTTTTATTCCATTTGTATCTCTCGCTTTTTTTACTGCTCACCACTCAAATCTTGTTACAGTTAAAGATTATTAACACCCTTGAAAGTTTTCCATTAGTCTCTACGCCCTGAGACAAGGTCTAAGCACTTTGTGAAGTCTAGACTCTCCCGATGTTCACATGGTGGACTTGCAAGCAGACCACCGCCAGGACAAAGCTCAACACTTCGGCATTGCTTCAAGCTCTCATTCCTGTCCAGATGGGCTGGGCACGGCTGTGTCACAGTGCATCACATCCCAGCCCGCTAATAAAAATTTGGACATCGCTTTTTCTGAAACTTGCAATCACTAAGTTTATACTATAGCTCTCAATGTTTACAGGCCACATATCGGCTGTGGACGTAGGTGTGAATAACCTGTCTGTGAGCCTGCTTTTCACCTAGCAGTAGGTGGGCATAGTCTATGGTATTCATCATTCTAAAACCCCCAATATTTATTCACTTAAGGAATTTTTCTTCCGTTTTTTTGAAGAAAGTGAGAATTATTATCCTCTTTTTACAAATGTAGAATCAACGCCTAGACAGATGAATGTCCAAATTTACTTCTAATTTTAGATGCCTAATATAACATTCACTATGTCCTCAACTTCCGCAGCCAATCTGGAACACAGCAATTTATCTTACTATACAATCTTGACTTAATCTCCGAAATCATCAAGCCTGGAAACTGAATAGGATAGAGAATCCAGTGAAAAAAACCACACCTCAGGGTGTGCAAGGATACCTGTATACACAAGAGACATTCTATATTTGCATGCAGCTTGACTCTGCTGAACAATCTACAGGCAACTTCTAAGTGGACACTGCTGATGAATGGGAGTGTCTCTCATGATCCTGATTATTCTTTTTTTTTTTTTTTTCCTAGACCTTTAGTGAACAGAGAAAGGTTTCTTGGTGGCTCTTTCATGCACAGCAAAGGGCAAGTGCAATGGCCAAAAGTTGCAACATGGGGAATTCTGATTAGACATTAAAAAAAAATCATAATAGGAGTGGCAAAGCATTGGAACAAGGACTAGAGAGGTTGTGTCATCCCCACTCTTGAAGGGTTTCAAAGCTGGACTGCAATAGGCCCTGAGCAACCTGAGTAACTGCAGTCCAGCCCTGCTTGGAGCAGGTTTGGGCTAGGTTACTGCAGCGGTACCGCCAACCTCAGCTTTCCTGTGACTGTCCTTCTGTGACGTCTCCACACAGCTTATACTGCGTAGTGGGGTGTAGAGACTTCTCCCCAGTGCACCATGGGCATGTTCATTGTTTCAAATAAGAAGGAAATAAATGGAGCACATTCCTAATCCACTTCATTTTGAAGATACCATTTGCACAATCATGTACACATAGGGCAGGTTATTTATGCACAATCCCTCCTAGATCTCTCCATGACTGAGTAAGCATCACACAAATGCATATTCCCACTAAGATGCCACAGTTTGGCTGAGGCAATTAGATCATCATTACTGGAAATAGTAGTGAGCTATATTCTGTCTGACTTAAGTAAATTCAAGGGAATAAAATACCTACTACCGAATTATAGTATCATCCATCTAGACGTTCTGATAGTCCTGAAAGACAGGTGGTCTAGAAATGGCTGTAATCATCATACAGGTACAGTTTAACTCCTAAGACATGTTAAAACAGCAATATTTGCAGAAATATCAACCTGCAGACATGAATGGGGCCTTCTGATTGGGTAGGTAAAATTTCAAAGGAAATATCCTTCAGATATTTTTCACTTTCAAAAAACAAACATAACCACAATTAACTGATTTATCATCAGTAATAATGAATATGTCAAGCTCAGAATCTGTGATTCTCACTTTCCAACAACTCTTCTTTGAGACAGTTGGAAGATCTTCCAGGGTATGAAAAACACAGGACCAACGCATGCGTCAGTAAATAATGTCAAAAAGCTACTGTTAACCAAAAAAGGCCAGGGCTCGTTCTCTGTTTCTGAGGCCAAATGCCATAACTTCTCTTCAAAACAGGATGGTCTTTGGAAGGGTCATGGGCCACCTTGTTCCCCAAACTGTGCCTCTGGTGCTCTTGGGAGAGCACTGACTGTCAGGAGCCAAAACCCTGTCGAGGAGCAGCTAACGGGAGCAGTAAGGCCAGTGCTCAGCCCTGTGTCCAGCCCGTCAGCTCCCATATTCATATTTGTGTTGCAGTGTGTAGGTGTATGAATATGTCTGGGAGACACATTTTTCTGCCCTACAATACAGACATAGGCTTGAATGGTGCATAGTCCTACACGTATCAAGGTTTTGTGTATTGTATACAAGTACAAAACACGATTCTTGACATTCTCAAAGCGCTACCTGAATTTATCAGCTAACAACTCTTACAACAAATAATCCCAATTAGTCCTTAAACCAGGACCTCTGTACCATACCCATTTTAAAGGAGAGGAGTTTCTGGAAGCACATACTGTCTCTGAAAGAGAAAAACAAAAAGTTAATCCTGACATGATTTATTCTCCCCTTCCTCTCATGCAATAATTCAATTGTTCCTTGTGACACGGCCTGATCCCGTAGTCCTCTCTCTTCTAAGTCACGCTGTTTTTAGCAAGGGGAGGAAAGGCTACAGGATTAGGTCCTGACCTCCAACCAATATTCTCCTCAGAGCAGAATGATGCATTCTGCCTGCTCAGAATTGCCATGATAATAGGTGGCATAGGGAAATGTAATATTTCTTTGGTAAATAAGGTTAAGTTATATTGCTTCAGTTTTTCATTTGAAGAGAGCAGAGAATTTCCTTCTCCTGGTTTTATTGGATTCAGAAAGTCACCCACAAATAGAGCATGTGGGGATGAGATGCAGAGTATCAGCGGAAAGATCCATACGGCACATACAGATGGGATTAATCTACTCGTTCCCTAGATATAATTGCAGTTTCACAGAAATTCTGCTAAGAACACATTTATTTGGCAGTAAATAAGATGACTAATTGCAATGGATAGCTGCATATAAATTCCAGACTGAAATTTTTGGCACATTTCTAATTGTCATATAAAAGAAAATTACATACTCTCTCAACTCATTTTTCCTAATTAAATGCAAAATATTACATTATTCCTACTACTCTTATTGATGGAAATGAAGGCTATTTCAATTTCACTATCAAATGCAGCATATGGTTCCCTGATTATTAGTTTACTGTGCAGCAGAAGTCCAGGGCAGATGATTTCAGGAGAGGATCTGACCATGCCTCCTACTGAGACCCATACAGATCCCCTCAATCCCGACTTGCAAACTGTTCTGTATGGAGTTCTATGAAGGTGATGTGGTCCTAAATTAATGACTATATGATTAGGGTTTGGTTTCTTGGGGTTTTTTATCCCAAAGTTCTCTAAATAAATTGTCACATAGATTTCAAACACAATGTTTGTATGATAATCGAGGCATTAAAGCCATTACAAGCCAATGGCTTGTCAGCAATCTTTGATTGTCTCTGACCTGTTTATAGCAAAAGGCTATTACAAACACCCGGTACCCAAAGTCACATGGGATATATCTGGCAGAATAAGATGAACTCAGATCTTTTGTGTCCCAACCCAATGACAAAAGTGACTCTCCATATAGGATTTCTAATACTGAAAAGAAGGCTAAGAGAAATTATGTAAAATCCTTTGCTGCCAGCTTGGAATAATGAAAAAAAAATTCCTTTAAAATAGCACACAATGTAAGATATTCCTGTATGTGTAACATTAAAAAAACACCCATACAACAGCAGTACAGCCCTAGTTTAGCACAGAACAGACATGTTCTAGTAGTAAGTGGCAATTTATTGTTGCTGCCTTTATCTGTACACACAGGAAGAGCTCTGTCATTTTGTCCACATAATAGGATGCAAAATATGCCGGTTTATTAATTACTTAACAACTACCAAACAGCACAATATTTCCCATGTGGGAAATCACATGCTATGAGGGGAAAAAAAAGCTCACAACAAAACAAATGACAATTTAAAATGTAACATTTCTCAGCATTGGACATAAAAGAAATGCAGTAAGAATGCAGCTGGTTGAACAGCGTCACTTGCCCTGACTGTGAGCCCTTCTTTATGCATGAAGATTTTGAAGTCGAATGAGTATGCACAGAGCATTCACCACCAGAGAGAAAAGATTTGGCTGGGATTTCACCCAGAAAGCAGCTAAGAAAACAGCAAAATACAGGTATGGGAGAAGCTTTGCTGTGCTCCAGGATTCTACCCTCCCTTTGTAATAGAGCTACCTCGTACAACTGCAGCTATTTTCCTTGCCTCACCGCACATAAACCCTCTCTAAAGCATGCTTCTGACACTTTTCCATTAGGAAGTTCTTCCAAGGAACCCAAGGGAAATATGCTGCAAGCCAGGGCTCTTCCTTGCAAATCTCATACACTGAACTCCTCTGGTCTGCACAAGGGTCTCAAATGTCTGGATACCACGACCAGAAAAGACAGAGAAGCGCCATTCTCCACTTTTTTTGATAACTCATCACACATATACAACTTTTTTATTGTTCTTCTGTCTTCATGAGCACATCTCAGCCTAGCAATGCGCCGGGCCATTGACTCATCAGAGCCAAAGGATCATGAGATCCACCTACTGACCACAGTTACTGTGACAATCCTGAGACACTGCTACCCCTGGAAATTTTGAAGTCAAACCCAGTCTTTTCGGCTCAGAGATACTCATCTCCTTTCATTTTCTGCAGCTTAAGGAGTGTCAGCACTGATAGGACTGCAGGACACAAACCTTAGATGTTATTTAAATATATCATTTTAGGGGAAAACATCAGCAAGATATGGCAACAATACAAGCAGGTCTATCAGCCACAAACATTTTATATCTAAACCTCAAATTCTCTAGAAAAATCTGCAGTCTCAAAGAAACAGAAAACCACCATATAATTCATCTTCATAATCTTGATGTGTGATTTTTATCACTGACATACTACGGCACTCCTGGCTTCTATTGTATTCGAGTCCTGTTAAAGGTGTCCATTTGGCCTTGTTGAGGTATAATGCAATAAAATCACCTTTTCCTGCTTATTTCTTTTGGAGTCAGTGAGGGACTCAACAGCATTGTCCTGCTGGAAAGCTAAAAGCTAGACCTTATACTTGTTTCAGCAGTGTAAATCTATTGCAATACCACCAGTTTCGGCAACATTATATGTGGTCACATCTAGAGGCAGCTATCTTTAGCAGTGCAAACCCTTCTCCACGTACAGCTGGAAACAGGGAAAGTGTTTTGAGAAAATACAGCTGTGTGTTTGCCCTTTTTTAATACTCTTCTGCAGATATCTGCTACTGACCGCTGTCCGAGACAAGGCACTAGACTAGATGGATCCTCTGTCTGCCCTCCTAAGGGCATTCTGATGCTTTTCTGTAGAGCAAAAATCTCAGAAATGCACCGAGCCTGCTTATTTAGCCTGTGCAGTTACACCTCCGAATCCATTTCTTTAATTACATAAAATATTTGGATCCTCTTGTTTAAGTGGAGATTGTAAATAATGCACGGTTTAAGACATTTTAAAAATCACCTGGTATCGAACCAACCATTTAATCTAACTTGGTTAATTTGGAATCAATATTATAATTAATTCTCTACTTCATCTGTCTTATGAAGCAGTGGAACGAAATAGCTTGTAACAGTTCAGCCCAGTAGGACTGTGTGAAACACTGGGGCTGTATTCCTGCTTCCCCTTGCTAAGTAAGATTAATCAGCGGAAGGGGTCCTTACTTTTAGGAATGCTTTTTAGAAGCAGATCATGTCAAAAGGGGAAAAAAAAAAGTTTCACAACTTTATTCATCTGATCTAGTGTCTGATTTGATTTTTAAATCATTAGTCTGTCTGAAGGGTACTGGCTTCACTTTAGGTAAATCATAAGGACTTGTCTTCCCTGCGTTCCTGTGAAATGCTGAAGTACTCCTGGGCTCACTTTGCTTGAAGGAGGCTCAAGGTACAGAGACTAACAGGAAAAAAAAATCACAGTCCCAATAGTTCCAATGGAGGAAGAGTCCAAGCTGCCAGACTCCTCCAGTGCCACCAACTACAGCACGCAGGTCTCCAGTTAGTATCACAACCACCAGACATAGCCTCCCTCACCCTTACAGAGAAAATAAACCCTCTCAGATTTATAATACAGGGCATATTTTACACGCCAGCAAGAAAAGCAAGCCTGCTAGAAGAGCAGGTAGTCACCAACCCTGTCACTCTCTTGTCCACTAATGACCCAAAAGCTGAAGGATCATCAGAAACCATGCTAACACATAATAGGTTTTCCTAATTACCGGTCACCCAGACATATGACCAGAGGCAATGGCCGTGGCTGAGAGCTCCCAAACGCAGCCCACATTGCAAAAAGACCAACTGCTCTGCTACAGAAATTAATTCCTTCTCCTGCAGTGGAGAGCTACTCTGCAAACCTTCAATTCCCTGTAACATCCAATCCAAACAGGATACAGATCATTGTATTTTAAAACCCTTTCCAAAGAAATATTTATATTATCTGTCTCTCTCCTAGCAGAATGGCTCTCCTGTCCCACGGGACCTGCACTGTGAAAAGGAGAACCAGGACAAGCTGGAAAAGTCTGTCTTCTGCTTCTACCCTGAGAGCAGTTTGGGGGGGTCTGGTGCTCAGCCAGGGGCACTGGTCCCTTGGTTGGGTGTGATGCCAGGCAACATTGTAAGTGAAGATCAGTGATGAGGAAAGGGGCCAGAAGGCTGTAAATAAAATAGAAAACGTATGCCCCATGGAGATATCAGAAGGATTTAATGATTTAAAACTTCCTTTCCAGAGTCTTCCAATTCCCACGACTCTTACTTAGTTTAATAAGAGCTGTGAGCGTGCAGATTTACTCACCAGTATTGGCAAACTCTTGATACTTCCTTAACACTCCTATTCCTTTAGCCATGTGATTAATAGAGTGCTTCTTTTTAGGGCAGGGGGAAGCTTTTATGGTGCAGGGAAAGTTTGTGAACATGATTCCTGAGAGATTCAAAAAATCAAATGATAATTCAAGACAACACAACAGTTTAAATTTCCTGTAATCTGGGGTAATCATGAATTCCTGGAGAACTCAGGTCATGATTTCTAAACCCCAGAGGTCAACATCTTTGGGATTAAAAACCCCATGTTGCTTTAGCACAGTAAACACGTACTGGCATCTTAAGGCACCTACCAGTGAACGCTGCCCTGGCAGCTGGGCTTTCTTTGATGGGGCAAAAATATATAAAAAAGAAACCACACTTGCAACAATATCAGTTCCCAGCAGCGTTACTGCAATCTACCCATGTGCTGAACGTGGCACAAGGGAGGATGTTCAACCCATCTCTCACCATGAGGCATTTCTCCGATCCCCGCTCCGGTCGCTGACCCAGCAGCTGGACTTCTCATGAGCTCTCTGGAAATTGTAATGCGCTGCCCATAAGCGCAAGTAGGGCAAGTGAAAAACAAGTGTGTATCTGAATGACTTGCAGATTTTGGAGGCTTCGTCCTTAATGTTGTGCTGCTGGCAAAGTCACACTCTCCTAATGCAAAAGACCAGCAGGGGTGACAAAATCAGAACAGATCCCTGATTGATACAGTTTGCCTCATTGCCCTTTCCAGTGACAACAGCCAAATGTGGGGCTGGCGTTGGGGAGCAGCTCTGCAGCCAGACTGCATTAAGAAACAGATTCCCCCTTCCCCTGAAATTCCTCCTTCTACGCTCAAATCTCTCTGTGATCATTTCCATCCTCCCGTAACAGATGTCCCAGTAACACATTTGCTCTTGCAGGTTTACTGATTAAAATAGCTCAAAGAAAAGTCTGTGTGACTTGGCTTTTAATAACATCATTTAATAAGAAAGAAAAACAAAACAAAACAAAACAACCCCCACACTTTGTTTATTTGCCTCATTGGATATGAATTTTTGGCAAATGCTGCTACCCAGCTGAATTTAACAGCCTACTAAGTTGTTGCAATACTGACAAACACAGAGCATACTTGTTATAACAGTGTTAAAAATGATGACAACAAGAACCCAAGCCCTTCTCTGAGAATTACTGGGAATCTCGTGCCCTTTTCACAACTGAGATCTCTGGAGAAATTCCCTTGTGCTTTACCCAGTTTAAAATTTTAAGATGAGCTGCAGCAGGCAGCAGAAGCAGTAGTCAAATGCTGCTCTTCCCATGCCAGCCCCACTAACTTCAAAGAAGTTGCACAGGAAACAGAGAACAATTAAGCTCAGTTTTCAAAACATGCCATCTCAATACAGGGCATCACTGCTAAATTTTGTCCAGTAGCTAATTTATAATCTCGGTTACAGAAATTTTGAGAGAATTAGGAGAAGCAAACTGGGGACAGAATGGCAACCCAAATACCATGTTTGATTATTAATCTTTCTGAGACCAAAAGGGATCAAATTTAAAGCTGAAAACAACTGTAAGATAAGAATATTAGTCAAGAATCCTCTTCAAGCAATATTCTTAATTTAGTTTCCACTCCAGTGGGAATGTCAAGTAAAGGTAAGCCTGAATATATGGAAGAAGTTATTTCATAATAGTGGTTTGGTATATGAAAAATTTCTATGCTCGTAGTGTGAAAATCAGAGCTTTTTTCCTTCCCAATGTATAACCATGCAAACAAACCTCCTCGGGCTCATTTTTTGGACATCTGGTCCTTCTCATTTGCTTTCTGAATTAGGTATGACATTTTCATCGTGCCAGATTCCTCTCTTTGGCCTTTTTGTACTATGTGTGCTGATAAAATACAGGGGCTTGTGAGCTCTTCTGAGGCAACAAACTCGGTATTTGGATACCCAATACCAACCATAATATATCCGGACAGAGAAACAGCATAGGCTAGTCTTGTGCTAAGAAAGCACCTAGCAACTTGCAACAGGCAACATAATATTCATCCTCCCAGTAAAAAGGGCAGAGTAAGTTAATAGGCATATATTTTTTCATGCTTCAGCTTCCAAGGTTCATCTGGGGAAAAAAAAACTGTGGCAGGAGGTCCATTCGAAGAAATATTTCTAACGCTTTGAAGCTAGTCAAAATTTTTGAAACAAAAGTGTTGAACCGGACACGATCTAGTCACTGAAACCAACACTTCTGCTGAGAATGTGCTAATTTTGATGAAATCTTTAGAAAAGATGTTTTATGTTTAGAATGGTCTGAACATGAGAGAGACCATGGGCCATAACAGTAAAGACAGATAAAATATAATCAGCTGACCGAGACCAACAACTCAGAAGTAGGTCAGAAAAATTTACTTTAACAGTTTCAGAGCTGAGAGTTGAACTTGGCCACTCATGTCCCAGGTGAGTGTCTTTTTTCTCCACATGGCCAATCTGTTTCTCTAGTCCAATTAATATTTAATTGTTTATGCAGCTGCAGCAAGACTGCGAGAAATCCAGCCCAGAGCAGCTCACTGCTGAATGGTTAGCACATTCCTTGGGGAGGAGGGAGAATGGCAAATATCCTCCTTTCTCTGCAGTTTGCTCTTCTAAGCTCTATTATTTTTTTACCAAGAACTTAACTCAGTTCTTGGGTTTTCATCCACACAAAACAGGGAAAAAAAAGTCTATATTAAAAAAAAAAAAAAACCAAATCACAAACAAACCCCCCCAAACCATTTTTGTTAGAAACATTTCTCCCCACACATAACTGCAAATAAAAAGTGTGGTGCAATTTTGGTCCCTCTATGGACTCTCTAAGTTGGTGAGACTCTCCCCATTTCTGCTTTTCAGGAAAAGATCCAGTTGTTCCCTCCCATTTGAAGACATCTCACAGCAGGCTCTGCACTGGCAGCACCAGCTGGTTTTGGCATCGACACACTTTTCTCTTCAAAGATTGCAACCCAAGGTTACTACAAGTGATCAGATTGGTCAAAGATTATTAAATCTTAACAAAACAAAGAAAAATAAAGACTGAATAAAAAAAAAGTTTAAATACGTAGAAAAAAATCCTTGATGAGATCTAGTTTACCCAAGCCTTTTATGTAGGTCACTCCCACCCCATTCCCTTTGAGATAGGGCAGCTGTTTTCTCTTCTCCTTTTCACCTCCTCTCACCTGTCCTTTTCAAATCCCACCCAAGGTCACTGGTTTTGTCTGCGTCTTCTGAGTCTCTTCTCAGAGAGCTAAACCTCTTCTGCAGAGTGTCAGAGGTGCATATCAAAGCAGATGGCTCTACATTGTCGGATATCCCTTGAAACATCAACCATGAGGTGCGATACTACCAGCTAACACAGTCCTCCTCCCTCCCTCCCATTCTTGGTTATTTTTTATTAGCAAATTAAATACTCAATATGTGCCCTGATGAAATCACTGCAGTAGCTAGTCAACACATTGCATTACTTATCACAAATGTTTCTCCTGCCATTCTTGTCTGCCAGTGAACCAGAAGCTGTAACAGCACAACTGTGACTATTATATATTTTTCAGAAGTTGTTCAATACACTGAAGTTACAAAGGGATCTGTGGGAGTTGAGCGGTTCCCACATCTACCACAGTACTAAACACCAGCTGCCCATTACTAAGTCAGTTGTTTCAGCAATGGGGCACTTTGTGAGAAATCATAGAATCACAGAATGATTTGGGTTGGAAGCAACATTAAAGCCCAGCTAGTTCCAACCCCCTGCCATGGGCAGGGACACCCTCCACTAGACCAGGTTGCCCAAAGCCCCATCCAGCCTGGCCTTGAACACTTCCAGGGATGGGGCATCCACAGCTTCTCTGGGCAACCTGTGCCAGTGCCTCACCACCCTCACAGGGAAGAATTTCTTCCTAATATCTAATCTAAATCTACCCTCCTTTAAGGTCATTACCCCTTGTCCTGTCACTACATGCCCTTGTAAAAAGTCTCTCTCCAGTGATATTTCTGCCAGAAACGTGAGCTATGTGGGGAGCTCCTACACTGCAGAAATTAGACACTAATCTGTGCAGAATCTCAATCTGCACCACCTAATGAAAAAATGGCTTATCTTCTGGCATTGCGATAGTCAATGTACAATGGCAACATTTACTGACCTATCCATATCTGTGACACAATTAATGGCAATTTGGTTCCAGCAAAAAAGCATGTGATTGACCCTACTTCATTAGTCTGGAGATTATTTTACAAACTGAGACCAAAGTGCTGTGATTTAACAGATGAACTACAATAGCTGATTCATTTAATCTTATTTAAACTCCGACAAACACAGTTACCTTTCAGAGATAATATATTAATGAAACAGCCTCTATACAAGTATTGGTCCAAGATTAAAGAAAGTAAGTATCTTTTCTCTGGATGTGTATTTCAGATAGATCTCCATGTGTTTAACTTTATTGATTCAAGCAGTAGATATATGATTAGACAGATAGATGTAGTGTTTCAACGGATCTACATTCATGACACCGCACAAAAGCATCCAAACAGCATTTTAGCTTTAATTTCAGATATCTGACTCTGCAATAAATTCTTTTTCTAACCTAGGACATCAGCTTATGAAGCTTCCACTGAAATAATGATATGGAGAATGCAGAAAAACTTTGCTAATGACAGGCAGTGTAAATACCTTTTAATTGTAGGCTACGGTGGAAAAAAGAAATAAGGCAGCTTTTCCTAGCCTCCTGCGCTTTTATGTGGGGCAGGCACAGACAAACCATTGTGTGGCCTCAGTGAAGCACTGAGATGGCAAAGCAGCCTTGGCATTGACTGGAATGGGCCAGAACTCCAGCCCCAAGGGACAGGAGTAAAGGATGCCTAGAGCCAGCCAAAACTGGAGAGGCAGAACACTATTTTAATAACAGAAACAACAAAAAGGGTTTCTGAGGAAACATATGATTAATAGCAAGTTATTTTTTTTCCTTGTGATGTTTCCAAAATGAGTCTGCCTTTGTCTCTTTTTAAAGGTATACTAGCCACAAACCAAGACAGACAACAACATTTTTAATTTGGTTCAAAGCTATTAAGTTTTTCCCAGCTCCTGGGGAAGACTCTTTTTTCATTTTTGCACTGTAACTGCTGTAGAAAGGAAAAATGATCACTTGCACAGCACTATGGATGTGACGGCCTGGGGAACGGGAAGGAGCAGGAGCAGATCCGTGGTCCCATGTCCTTCCCATACCCTGCACATGCACCTGGATGGCATGGGGAAAGAAAAGAGCGTGCAGTCCACAGTGGAAGAAAACCCTCTAACTATGTCTGGTATTTTCAAAACGCCAAAAGGAAATTAGGCAACTCATGGACTTGCCTAATTCCCCCAGGCAATGCGATAATCCCAGCTAGACCTGAACAGTGAGACAGTACACAAAGAAAACTGCAGTCCCTTTTGGGTCTGGCTCTCAGCTGGGATAGCTCAGAGCATCTCCACAGACATCAGAGCCGGTTTGCACCCGTTGAGAATCTGGCCCAATATTACTAACTTCCATGTCTTTTAAAGGAAAGGGAACTCTAGCCACGCAGTTTATATGCATTAGCCTGGTGATACGGGAACCACTACCAGACATGATCTGAATTAGGAAACCTGTCATTCACCCTGACTTGTCATTGATCGCGTCTCCTTTAGAGACTTAAAACAGCTGAGAGGAACAGTTTATGCTGAATAGACTTCCAGAAACCTCCAGCAGTGAAAACCAGCATCAGTCCTTTCAGGGCTCTGGCTCCTGCCGGGAGTGGGAGGAGGAAGAGAACTGGCTGGCACCGACTGAAGCGTGCTGTTGCTGCAAGGGCTCCTTGCTTTCACTTGTCTTCTCCTTAGGATTTGTGAAGATTCACGTTATTTCTGCCTTCTGCATTCATTCGACATATCTTGCTGGGTTGTCTTGCTATGCCATTTGTTTTCTAATGGATGGTACAAGAATGTGATTAGCCCTCAGGTTATTTGAGTCAAAGTAACAGGCAAATTAGAAGCCTAGAGGAATCAGGAGCAAAAAAGGCACTTGGAAATGAGCACTGAAAGATATGCAAGCTTGTCTCAGACCCTTACACATCTTTCTTCTGTTGCAATAGCCAGGGGGAGATTGTTCTATTCTTTTCTTACAAAGCTGAGGGATTTAATCTTACCTGGATTCTTGCATCAGAAGCGTACAAAGCTTGCACAGGGTCCGTCGTTTGCTGTAGCTTCCATTTTACACTCCTGTCATGCATCTTTCTTATCTGTTTGCTCAGTTTCTTTTTTTTATTTTCTTTTTAATTTTTTTTTCTTTTTTCTTTTGAAGATAATCTGTTTGCTGTAGACAAGTTCAGCCTGTGTTGATTAATTCAGCAGTTAAGTCTCCTTTTGTTTTTCTTGTGAATTTTAAAGATATAGACTGGAGAGTCTTGAATCAATGATGCTATCAGGATTGCTTTTTATTCTAATGCAAGCAGTAGCCCATTGCTGATTTCCACCACAGAATCACTAGTCATTTTGATACAGTTCAGCTTTAATAAACTGAATCATTGGCTGCTTTTGTCTCTTACATAAAAGAAGAATCAGCCTCAGTAATCAGAGCTAAGTCTCAACACTAGGAGAAAAAAAAAAACCCACATCACTCTTCTTCCTGGTGCCAAAACCCCCACATGCCCACTGCATAAAGACAGCACTGTTAAAATCCCGTTAGCCAATGCCTAATAACCAAAGATCCTTTAATCTGGTTAGATATTTTATCAGCTCTTTGATAATGATCACCAGAAGAAAGGCTTACTCCACCCTATTCAATTACTATGGAATTGTCCCTAAATTGTCCATAGGAAAATTCACCTGGCAGTTTCAATCATTTTGCATTTTGTACCTTTTACCATCTAAAAATGATCAGGTACAGGTTCTCCCATGAGACATTTTTTCATCTGATCCTGTAAACCCCCTTTTCTGATTATTTTAAGACGTTCAAAAACTGCAGATTTGCCTCGCTCTAAGAGCTACCCTCTTCCATACTCAGATTGAAAGTTTTACCTATAAATGAGTTTTGCTCCATTTCAATTACATTGGCGTTACGAGACACACTTCCACATGACAGAGATGTGTCCATTTGCATGTATCACCCTGGTGCAAAATATTCTGTGGCAGAGAAAGGTTCATGACCTTGTTTCTCAAATAAAGTATCATGCTATTAGGACACCCCTGAGTTCAGCGACAGGGCATAGGAAAGGACAGGAACCCCAACCCAGTGCTGGAGAAGAAGCACCACCCGCTCATTGGCACAGCTGTTTTTAATGAAGCTTCGTATTCTCTGAAACTTGTGACACTCATTTCGGAAATCATTGCTGCAGAAAGCATTCAAAAACAGAAGAGAAATCAGAGCAGCATGTTTCCAAAGCAATGGTTATAGCTCTTAGTGTCAGTAAAAAGGACGATGTTACCAGGGCTTCCTACCAGAAGTGAAAAGCTCAGTTGTTCCTGGCAAGGCGAGCTATTGCTATTCAAGAAGATGCACTAAGTTCCACTCTTGTCCTGGGGGTCTTTTAAGTATTTTTAACACATTCAGTTGTCATAGAAGGGGAATCAGTTGAAATTTAAGCTACAAGGAAGCGAGGCTAGTCATGAAAGACTGCAGCGAGCCAGTGGTCCAGCTCCAGACTGTGACACAACGGACAGGCAGTTTCCTCCGTCTCCCATCGACTCGGGTCTGCTGGAATTAGTTCTTGTGAGAAAATAAGTATTTGTTACTGCAGGACTTAGCGAGTGCCTATCGGATGAACTCGCCTGGAAGACTGGAGGGTTTAAGGACAAAAAGATTAAAAGCTCTGCAACACCAAGCAAGAAAAAGGTGTTATGCAAGTAATGGATTTTTTACCCTTTTTCTCAGTCTCAGGTTTCTAAACAATTTTGGCTGGAAGATGTTTGGATCCGCTACACAGATTTCACTACATTTACAAGAGTAATCAGTGACAAACAATTCCCAGTAAGCTACCATCATATAACTCCAGTCCTATTTACAGAGAATCTAAGTTGTATTAGCAGCATTGGGACAAAACGAAGCTGGCATGAGAGTGTTGACTTAGACATTATTCTTCATGGATTTCTAGAGAGAAACTGAATTGCACTGCAGAAATGAAATACAGACACACTCCCTGCCCTCTAAACAGGCAAAAACCTCTGTAGGCTTTTCTGTTGGGTTAAATTGCCAAAGGAAGCATTATTATTTCAGCCTTTCAGAGTTACACCAATTATTATCTATAGAGCAGATAAAGCAGAGATGCAATTTTACAACTGTTTCTGTGTAAGATGCAAATAAATGTTAGGGAAGACTGGACCGAAGTCAGTACTTAGTGACCAAAAACACTTGGGCTTCTGTCTGCTGAATATGAGCAATTGACCTAACGGTTCCTGTCAAACACAACCAGATGGGTAGATTTTAAATATGATCAAACATCAAAGAAAACTGCTGCAGAGAAATACAGCTGGGAAAAAATCAAAACATTTTCTTAAAGTATATTGAGGTTGCCTCCTGCTCCCCACAACAAGGTGAGAGAGGCCTTCTCATCCCAAAATGAGAAAAAACACTGAAAATCTGCCACAAAGGATCCGTTATGATGCACTTGCAATGTTTTGTACATATCAGACAGGTTTCCACTGCATCATTATTTCTACCGCAGAAGGCTCTAGTCAAAACTGCCTTCACAGTTTCAGGCATTGCAATTGATGCATGACCCCAGCTTAAAGACAAGTAGAGTTTTATTTGAACTGCCTGGAATGACTGGATATGGAAAAGGAAGAAAGAAAGAAAGAAGATAACAGGAATAGAATAACACAGTCCCATAGATGCACAACCTGACCATCTTCAAATTCAGTGCCAATTTTATTACAGGATCAAGCAGTCAAGTCATTGGTTTGTAAGATAAACAATTCTTTTGGGGTAAATTAACATTAATTGTCAAAAAACCATAAGGATTTAGCTACATACACTCTCATATTTAGTTGGGATTAAGCTCTGAACATGGAAATGTCCACTCAAAGACTAACTGGGCAGCTCAGGCTTCATAGTCATGATTTCTGGCACCTGAAATGACTCCCAGGGTGACAAACAACATAGTTGTTCCAGAGACATGAAGTTTTCTTGAGCACATCGGCCCAGTTAAGAACTACACAAACCACTGAACAGTCATCAGGTGAGACTCTGGTCACTGTGGATTGTCCAGTTAAACTTACAACAGTGGGATATAGACTAAATGTTAGAAAGTACAGGCCATAGAAATTACCTAACTATTTTTGCTGGTTTTGGTTTGGTTTGGGGTTTTTTTGTTGGTTTTTTGTTGTTGTTGTTGTTGTTTGGGGTTTTTTTAAAATATACTATTTGTATTTCTGCATAAATTTTGCTCCCTGTAACAAGTGGTTAGACCTTGAAAATTATGAGATTGCATAGAAATACTCAAGGATATCATCAACCTTAAATTACATAAATGTTTTATCAATTTCTCTGTATAGGAACAAATTCTGTTCCACCTCAGTTTATGTGGCAAAACAAATTTTCAGAGGCATACACAGATAGTGTAATATCTTGTGTCATGAAATCATTTAATAATAAGCCATTAATATTATAATCTTTGGGCATGTCAGGGCAGTGTTAAGGGCCTAAATCAGAACTGCATTTCTCTGGAGATCTTGCTGAAAACTTTTACAGTTTCCTTATTTGACTTTGTATAAGCAGAGCATGATGGTACATATCTGCTAAGAGAACATCCATTCATCCTTGCTCCAAGGAGAAACAGAGAAAGAGGATCACATCCAGAAAGTTGCTTTGATATCCTTCCAGTTCCTATTTGAATGACAAAACCTACTTCAACTTTTGCTCCCTTGTTCTCATGGGAGAGAAATCTGAGGAGAGAGCTACCAGTAGTCTTGTTGTAAACATTTAAATACCAAGTTTTATCCGCATAAGACTGGCAAGATTTGAAGATCTGAAGATCTTTTATAGAGCAATTGATACAGTTTTTGCTGAAACAGAGGCAGCAAACTTCAATTTCAGTACAAACTGGGACACGCTTTTCTGAGCTTCGTTTAGTTATGTTAATCAGCTAAACAACTTGAGAGAAGAGTGTCATGAAGGGTAACCAAGGGGAGAGGTGATAAGGCCCATTTCCTTATTGGATGGACAGAAGGTGGAACAGAAAGGGTTTGTCAAGAAGGCTTAGAAAAAATTGCAATTCAACATAAAAATGAATCTGTTTCATCTGATGTACAGAAATACATCTGATGTATTTCTAACATCCAGCAAAGTTATGCACTTTATCCCAAATCGCCTCCCTCAAAGGTATTTCGTACATCTCCCTTGAGAAGCAGGCTCAGCAAGTCAGAGAGACATTATTTGCATGCAAGAAATGTTCTTCTCTGCTATGGGCTTTTCTGTCCTTTCTGAATTATCAGCACAGCAGTAGTTTGGTGCAAAGTCACTGTTTGTTTCATTCACGTAACTCCAGGAGGGTATTAGGTGCACTGGAGAAAGCATATCACACTCTAAGGCTTCCATGCACAGAGCTCACTGGTGATTTGGTTGTCAAGAATAACATTTTTGTGGTGGCTTTGGAGATATTTTGGCAGCTTTTTTATTTGTTGCGCTCACACAACCTGATTCCATAAGGCTTCTGGTAATCAGTTTGGTGAGGTTTGGGAGAGCTGTTTAAAGGACAGCAGGGAGAGGATCAGCATACATTATTTTTCCAATGCAAGATGCAATCATGGAGTGATTTTCTGTATGGATTCCCATATGGGGTAGTCACATAAAGCCCCTAGACATTTTCTAGTAGTGTGCTTAAGCGTGTTGTTCAGGTGCTTTATTTAAATGTGTAACTATTTCCATAGAAAAGTATCTTGCCGCATGAAAGTTGTACTCAGATGGCTGAGACCGGCTACGTGCATTTTCCCCTCAATGCAGATGCAGTGATGTCTAACTACATCATGAGCATGGGGTATGTTTTGAATCATAGCTTGTTGTGTAGCAGTAACAGTGTGGGTTTGTGAGTGTTCTGTGAAGAACACTTTATAGACTGCTCTTTTTGCTGTTGAACATGATACCTACAGAGTTTCCCTAGTATAGGAATATTCTTAAGACAACTTGATGTAGCACAAGGTAGTTAATGAATTTGTGCTAAAAAGACAGAGAAAAGACTTGCTGCCTGTCAGACCGGAGAATTACATGTCCTACTCCTTTCAAACACATTAGTAAGTGGGTATATGCTTGTCTGCTATCCCTACTGAAAATCCACTCTGGATGTCCAGCTGTGATTTTATGTTGCTTTATGAAACCCTATTAAAGTCCATTTGCTCTGGGGATTTCATTATGTGAATATTTCAAAATCCATTTGTCAATGAATAGCAGAATCACCAGTCCTTTCTTGGGGGTCAATTCACACTGAATGTTTGTTGCCTTTCTACTGACAGCTGAATGACAAACCAGTGCAAGCAGAGCTATTTGAAGTCATAGGAAAGAAACCTATTTCTATGCTAATATGTTTGAAACACTATGTTTCTCTGACAATATCATAATGTTCAAGTCTATAAAATGTCTATATGATATTTGTTCTGTTGCTGTGTCAATAAACAAAGATTCATTATTCTAATTTTGTCCTTCATTCTCTGTAACCTTTGCAGAAAGGAAAAAAAGCTCATAAATATCAGTGATGATAAATTAGCACAGAGAACTAGACATATTTACATGGACATAGACTTCATATTGAAACACTAATTACTGCAGGTAAATTTAGTTTTCCCTTTAATCAGATTTTACAGGTAATTAGCAGTCAACTAAGATTAATTACAATTCATTTTGTGTTAATGTCATCTTTTGGTCACAGAAAGTTTACACAGTATTTTATTTGCCAGATGTAAAAGCTAATTCTTACATAGATATATCAAGGTTACGCAAACATGTTTTTAGTTTACCACACACCCCTTACTCTCTTAGAAATATGCTTTTACATGAGATATCTGTTGGGTCTCCAAAGAGGCGTACAAGATCTCCAGCAAGCCATCTAAATCTCATGTAAAGTTGCAAGATGTTCCACCCAACCAGACTTCTGCATTATTCAGCTGTAGTCAAAAGGGTTATGAGATCTATTAAGTTCAGTACACTCAGTGTGAGACCACACTTCTGTATCCCACCCCATGCTTCTGCAGTTAGATTTATGCAGTTCTGCAGCCTCTCTCACACTCCTTCCCCCAGTGCCAAATACAGCTACTGATGAGTCCTTCAGCTGTTGATGAGCGGTACTGCACTGTGAGGACAGGATCTGCCAGAGGTTCAGAGAAGCTTAGCTAGCTGGTGGGCTCTGCAGTTGCAGCTTAGTATTACAGTCCTTCCAGTCAAGCAACCCATGCACCCAAAGTGTCTCACACCATGGAGAAAAGGGACATGTCCTAGGCAAGCCTGGGGATATTGCTGGGGAACTGCCTCCAGGGCAGGTTGGGGTTCTGATAGAAACATCAGAATACCAAAGGAGAGCTGGAGATTTATGGCCAAATTTGGCTCTGGGAAAGATCATAGAAAACACAAAGTATAATTGCTCTGCAAAAATGCAAGGTAAGACCTTGAGAAGGCTGTAACTCTTGACATGGAACTAGGTTTCCCCATGCTGAGATGCTCTTGCCTTATTTCCTACTTGGACAAGTCTACCATTCTGGTTTGCCTTCCTCTGTCCTATCGCAATCCACCTGCTGTAGCTCCTCAGAAGTCTCATACAGGAGACTCACTGCCTGAAGGGCTAGTCCTCCCTGGCAGAACCAACCTGAATCACCAAAGCTCACTCTCAAATTAATAGAGCCACCAGTTTCTGTCCCCTCCCAGGCCACTTTAACAGAGATGTATGAAGTCCCCATCTTACTTCATATCCTACCACATCAAATAATTGAGCTCACATGACAGAGGTTATTCTATACAGAACCAAAGCACCTCCTGACCTGTCACCATTCAGGAACGTGAAAATGCAGAGTAAAGGAAAAAAGTTTTTAGGCCTCATCACGAAGAGTCAGCAATCAGAGCTGCTACTGAAACCAGAAAATAAAGAAAATCACATCTGAAAACCTGTTCAGAAAGTGAGCTATAAAGGTCAAACACAAAGCTCATGGGAGGCTTGTGGGCTCCAGCACCTCAGAAGGCATCAGGGCTTAACTCTAAACATCTCATTATGTGGGAGAAGGACATTTGAGAACAGTATTTTAGGTATATCTCACCCATCCAGAAATGAGAAAATGTCTATCAAATAGAAGACAGAAGCTGAAAGACGGAAAGCATCAATAAACAGTTAGTTCCCAGGAGAGCCACACTGCCTCTGCATAAATGAAAAGGGTGGCACTGAACAAAACTCACTGGTAAGAAATTTCTGTAAAAGGGCAGATCCCTCTGTGGAACACCACTGACCCAGTTTCACGCAGGCTTGATCTCATTGAGATCTTTCATTCTTTTTTGGCTGCCCCAAAGCCTTCATAGGCATGGAAAACTCTAGTATGTGGGTGACACCAAGACTGTATGAATCTGTGGACTTGGTGTCATAGATGGAGGAGGTAGAGGGAGGGAATGCTGAATCTACCGGGATGGGATCTCTATTGCCATCGCATGCAACTTGTGCTAACTCTGTGCTTGTGTCAAGTGAGAAAACACTCACTGATGGGTTTTAATACTCCTCTCTGAACTAGAAAGGCTTAAATGTCATAGTCTGACCTCAGACAAGCAAAAACAAACTGACAGAAATCATTGTGGGAGTCACACAGACATTTTCCTCTTTCGTCTTCCCATTGCCCTCTTCTCATCTACCTCAACAAAACAAAAATAAGAAACAAACAGAAGTATATGAATCAAAAATGAAGAAGTGGACATAAATTTACCATGACTGTTCAATGTATCTGACTGTGGAGCACACTGAAACTGCTTAGTCTGAATGAGGGAACAAATCTGATCAAGAGGTGAATAACGGAGTAGTTCATCAAACTCACTTGAGGCAGGAAAGCAGAAACACACGTAAGGTGTGCTCTCTGCAAAGCTTCCGGCTGCAGTTACAAAAATCACAAAACACATTTCTGAGTGTAAGACCAGAGTTTGAGGAATTGTAAGGTCTCCCTCATGACAATGTGGAAAACTCTTTTTTCAGCATATTGCTTCCCCCTTGCTCAGGTGGGAAGACTCTTGCGAACATCTGCCCTAGCTGCAAACAACTCCAATACCTGCAGACCATCAGAGCAGGGAGGATGCTTATCAAGTCTTAGAGTAGGGCAACATGGCCTTTGAGTTGACCGTGCAACTGCCACGATATACTTCTAGAGTCACGACACAACTGAAAGACAAAACCCACTGGCACCCTATTTTTAACTTCTCGGGATGAGTCATTTGGCAGTGAAATAATTTAACAATACCCTGCACTGATAACCTGTTTTCATCCAGTAATTTCAAAACACTTTACAATACTTGGCAAAGCTTAACCTACATTACCCTTGTGAACTAAAAGCTACTTTACAGGGTTCTCTTGAAGGAAAAAAGTGAAAGAAGGTTCAGGGTGAACAAGTGATTTTACCAAGGCTACTCTAACAATCAGTGATAAAACTGGAAACAGGAATAGGAACAGTGACAGTCCAATTTTCATGCATTAATCTTGGAAGAGTACTTCTCTCTCTGCAACTGTGTTGCAGAGGTGATCACAATGACTGACTGTAGCAGTCAGATCTCCTCATAGAAACAATTCTATTAAAATCAATTAATTAAAAAAATTAAAAATTAATTTAAATTAATGAAAATTAATTCTGCCTGCACATCAATTCCATCTTTGCATTTTCCTAATTAGAACCTGTAAGCTCTTTTGTTTACTGATCATACATGTACAGAACTAAAGGAAGAATATCATCATCACTGCCTGGCATCAGAGCAGTTGTCCAGGTCCACACTGGCCTCTGGAATAACCATCTGACTGTGAGGTCTGCGAGTGTCCCAGCACTGTGTTACCACGCGAGGCGGTGGGGTCCCACAAGGCCAGATCAGACGTGCCCAGCTGGTGTGAGCCCAGCACAAGCATTACACAGCTCTGTACCCATCAATGTGTAAAATTCCTCTTCTCTCATTAAAGTAGATGTGTGTAGAAGAATGACTTTTCCTTTCCAGCACTTTTGTGCTCCACACTACTCTTTTATTAAACTGGAGAACGGGACCTCTAGCAAGACCTTAATATCTGCTTAATATTAGGAGGATATTTTTCCTGTCCCCTTCATCACACAACATGGTGATCCATGCAGTAATATAGGAGTGAACCAGGTGATGCAGAAAAACTAAACCTACCACCCCACTCAAGAAAGCTGAGCTGTTGAGACCAATACAGAAGGATCTGTTGCCCTTATTCCTGCACAATTCCCACTTGAGGACATGGACAGACCCAGCATAATGTTTTAATGGTCTCAGCTATTCAGTCCCTTGAATCCTACTCTGCAGGGTTCAACAGACTGCCCTTGTTGGTGCCGAGCAGTAATTACGCTACCACAATGTGGTTTCATAGGAAACATTTTTTTAGCTGAAGTTGCTGCATGTGTAGCAACGAGACTGGCAAAATGAAACTGGGGCTCGTGATCACATCTGTGTGTCTGCACAGCACCTTGCACCAGTCCTGCCCGAGGCCTTTGAGCACTACCGCAGCGTTAATATCAATGTTCCCTACAGACAGCAAGTTCATTAAACTCCGTCAGGAAGCAAAGTGAGTTCAGCAGACAATGGAAAGACCAAAAGACCAATTAAGTGAGACTTATACATCATTCATGGAGGCTTCCACCAGAATTCAATAAAAAAGTCCTGCTTCAACAAGCTAAGCAAATAATTTCTGAAGAGGAAATAAAAAATGAGACAACTTTCACTACTTACATATGACAAAGTACTTAAAAGTATTGTTGCAGTTTATGCAATACGTCAAATGCTAAGCAAAGATACAGAACCTAATTTACATCAAACAAGTTCTTAATACATATTCTATAAACTTTAAAATCAGCAGTACTTTATATCAAATGAGTTATATCTGTCTTCACAGAGAAACTTTTAATTCTTTTCCCTTTCAATATTCCTCCATAAGTACTGCTCTCTAAATTCTTTATTCTCTACAGTCTCTGAGGCTGTAGTTTATATTTCTCCAAACAGCATGTTGGAGCACACCAACACTGGCTTTTATCTGTTCCACAAGCTTCTTATCTTCCATCCAATCCAGAGCATCAATCTTCTCCATTGCCGCACTCCATTTTCTTTCTCTGACTTAATTTGTACCCTTCTGATGCAATATTCGTATCCTTTCCCAGTATCTCCTTATGACAGAAATGCCTTCAGGAGCAGACAAAATAATTTAGTCACTTCTCCCTGATTCTGAGTCACCTACATCTATTCTGAATCACTATGAAACACTGCATTAAGCTCTGTATTTAGAATATGTTGCAAATATAATGGGATTTGAAATACATTTCAACAACCAGCTCATGTCGTATATCAATATGAGCAATAAATTAGGAGCCTGCAAATACATATCTATAAGTAGAAGCAACATCCTAATCCTTCATGTAAAGTAGATGAGTAGGAAAGCAAGTTAGCTATCCTAGCTAACTGCAGGCCTCTAATTTTGAACTATATTTTCAGAAGATTTTGAGAGGTCTCATCCTTTAACTTTAGAGGAACCAGCATTTCATGAGATATGGTTTATTAGGTAATAGCTTGGCTAATGGATTCCCAAACTACAGTGCCTGGCAGTGTATCTCAAGCAATAGTCTTTGGGCCACTGCTGGTCCACATCTCACCAGCAGGAATTTCACATAACAGCGCCAAAAAGGTAACACAGATTCCTACATGGGCAAAAAAGAACAGAAATAAAACAGAGAGAAATACCAACAACAAATAAAAATTCAAAGTTTAGCCTAAACTTTATTTTCTTATGCAATTCTGCACAGGAAGGTTTGGAATTCTTTTTTAAAGACTATGTAATCCTGGAATAAGAAAGGGCAAAGATATTGGTCTATGGAAATGCACAGAAGTGGGTGCTCACATGGTGCTGATGTACCGCTGGCTGTCATTCATTAACCTACATTAAAAAAAAACAAAAAACTTTACCAGAACCCATTGAGAGCTTGACTCCCTATATTTTTGCAAGTTTTCAACATATTACGAGACAGCTAGAAATATCTACAGTGCTTTCTTAAGGCTACTATTCTCTGCAGGTAACTGTTTTAGCTGCTGCTTTCATGTAGTATAATCCTTAATGGAGACAGAATATGACCGTGGCATAACTTTTCTCTTACGATGTAGTTCACATTATGAAAAGTCTTCATATAACCCCTCTTGGTTCAACATTTGTAAGTAGTGCCAGTCCAACTTTCTGCAATCATTAATGAAAATATCAGGCTGGAATTTCCTTCTTCAGCAACAATACACAGCAGGAAACTATGCAGCATGACTGAAAGTGATTAATAAGGTTTCCTTGAAATAGGGCACTGACAAAATTCCCCTAGTACTTTCAAACTCCAGTCAAGTAAAATCAAACTGAACAAAACACCAAAGTGATCCTTAGATTCTATATTGAGGATCAGAACGATGCTCTAGCTGAGTGGGTACCCTATTTCCAAGTGTCACTCATGCTTTTAACCTCAGAGAGATGCATATGTGCTCCACAGACAGCTACGAGAAACCCAGAACAAGTAGGACTCTGATAACAGTGCATTTCGGTATAAAGACCATGCCTTAGAGAGGGGCAGGATTAGATAAGCACAAATCCTGGCCCTGTATGGGCTAGTTTAAAACTCCCAAACTGAGTGAATACTTCAAATAATTTAGTAACGTCATTTACTTAAATCAAAAGTAGATACTGCAGGCTCACCAAAGGGACATTTCAGTATATTTAGGTTCTTAGGCCATTTCGATCACTTCAATTCTGATTTTATGATGAAAGTTAAGGACTAATCTTAGGTCAGAGATGTGTTCTTATTAATCTGCTTTCTGGGAAGGGAGGTTAGGTGTATTACCTTTGTGTATTAAGGTTAACAGTACTGTCATTTAAGTTTATGAGGTCTCTCCTCGTTTGCTCTTGGTAAACTAGGAAACAAATTTCATCCTTCATAATGCTGATTTGCTTGATCAAGAAATAATTCAGCAACTGATAGTGATACCAAAAAATAGATTTACTAAGAGATGACATAGGATAGTGATAACTATTGTGCAGAAGGGAAGAATAAAATGACAGCAGTTAAAACTGAGAGCATCACCACCGAGAAAAAAAAAAAAAAGTTCTCATCTAAAATGTGCTGGGGGGGAAAGAAATAATCTCCAACTAAATTCTGCACACAGAGATGCAAAAGATCATTCTCACACGCACCTAATCACAACCCATTCGCTACTGCCAGCTCAATGAGTGCCCTGAGGCCAACACCTGCTGCCTCGGTGAAAGAAACCCACGCTACCATAGTAAGAGCTTCCCTCTTGAATCAAAATATAGCTTGTAAGGGGGCCTTACACCCGGACAAACCTATTAAACAAGAAGCAAATAAGCAGTAGAGTATTTAAAATAGATGTCCCAAGCATATAGCAAAGTACTGAGAACAAGTTTAAACAATAATCTACATTAAAAAGAGTGAAAATTCTCTATGAAGAAAAAAGTCTTGCATATAACGCATAGGAAACAGGGAAATAGAGCCAGTATTTCTATAATGCTGCATGCAAAAAATATACATAAATGTATATACATGCACACACATCCATGGACACATACATGATCCTGAACCATTTCACACACCAAGGCATTTTAATTTTACCTCCACACTTTAGTTACGCTTCTTTCTGAAAAGCAAAGACTTAAAATGGTTGCTTCCTATTCCATTCTCCTTTCTCATCCTTGACTTGACACAGGTCCTTCTGTTGCATAGTGGCTATGATAAATAGACAGCCCATGAAAATATTATGCTTTAGATACTTATGTGTATTATAATGCCTTTCAATGACTACCTACAATTTCAGTAAAGGAAGATTTTGGGATAGATCCAACAGCCTGGACTCCCTTTTAATAAAATAAGAGACAGCACAATTGGCTTTCTGTAGTCCTTCAAAAGAAGAAAACAAAACTTAGAATTCTTTGTGTTTCAAACATTTTTTTTAAAAAATTAAGAAAATGCAAGTGTAGATATACCTATGTGTAAAATAAATGGTCTTTTACGCTAAGTTTACATGAGCATTTAAAATAAGGTTTGCTTTTCATGGAGTGGATTGTTTCCTTTGGGTTGCAGACAGCAGGGAAAGCTTGTACAAAAGAATGCAGACCCTGATATCCTGATAGTGATGCAGGATTTAAAACCCCACTGCTGAGAATTTAATGGTTCTCTCTTCAGCACTTCATACAGGGAAGAGAGTCAGAGAAAACAAAATGGGTTTTCATGGGTACTTCTAAAATTGAGTGAATATTGACAGACAAATTCTCAGCTGAATAGCATTGTTTGATCTATCATTATTATATGAACAATTTTTTGATTAAAAGATATCTCCTATAAACTTAATGGATCTACTTGCATGAGCCAGGTGTGCAGGATTTTCGCATAAATGTGACACAACGGGTAATATAAAGGCTTGAGAAAGTAGTAACTGCAATAACAACTTATACTTTATTCATTACAGATACATTATTAATATGTTTATGTAACTAGAAATGAAAAGAAGTACAAAAGATACAGGTGAAAAAGGGGGCACAGAGCAGCTTGGTATTTAATAAATGCATTGGTCTACAATTTAAATCATGTATATTCTTAACACATCTTGAAAAATTAAGCTTTCTGGTGACACTTTTATCTGGCTCTGAAGTAGCTGTAAGTTCTTTGTCTCAACTGCATTTGGAAGAAATCAGCATTGCCATGTATATGGAATCACAATAATATATATGAAAACAGATATCCTCACTCTACCACACTTGTCATCTTGGAGATAGCAGTTCATCAAGATAACAATACTTGTAATTGAATGAATTCTATCTTTAACTGGAATTATTCCATACCTGATATTAGCCTTTATCATGCTTGTATGTCTCTCATTAGTAGTTACTTGTTTCTCTTTCCCCTCAGTACTTCCTACTGCTGCCCATCTCTTCCACATGGTCCATGTCGTCTTTCAGACGACAGTGCTTTGGGGGCCATGACTGCTGCTTACTGATATTTTTATTCATGCTCAGCACAATACAGCTTAAATTGTTCCTGGTCCTGCAGGTGGTAATGCAAGTTAATATACAATAATAAACCATCTGTGTAGGATAAGAGTCAACCACTTCCCTGGGCAGCCTGTTCCAATGCTTGACAACCCTTTTGGTGAAGAAATTTTTCCTAATATCCAATCTAAACCTCCCCTGGCACAACTTGAGGCTGTTTCCTCTTGTCCTATCACTTGTGACTTGGGAGAAGAGACCACCTGCCTACAACCTCCTTTCAGGCAGTTGTAGAGAGCGGTAAGGTCTCCCCTCAGCCTCCCCTTCTCCAGGCTAAACAACCCCAGGTCCCTCAGCCGCTTCTCATCAGACTTGTGCTCTAGACCCTTCACCAGCTTCACATGAATCACAGAAGAGGATTAGTGCCATTTGCAATAGTTCTTGCTCAGAGGCACATTTTCCTCCATGCAGAGTCCTGGTGAAGACCACACAGTGCTGTGTGGACACAGACAACCAGTCTGACAGCAGCCACCTACAGGAAAATTTTCTGGGGCCATGAACTCTCCCAAGTGACTATCGACTTGCTGGCTCTGAGCATCAAGGAAGTCTTGAATTTTCAGAGGCAAAGGGACTGACACACTGACTTCTGCACGCTCATTTTAAGGCTGATGCTAGTCGTTTTCATTTTGGCTGGAAACCTTGGACGCAGGTTGTGACTTGATTGTGTGGATGATACAAGCAAAGCTGACATCTAACCAAAACTTTTGTGTATTAAGAGAAAAACAACAGCAGCAACAAAAGGTTATAATTTATATTTTAAAAAAAAAAAAGATAAAAGAAGCTGAATCAAAGAGCATTGAAGAGTGTGTGACAGGGGAAAAAAACAACCCACAACTTAAGAAGGACAGTGTATCTCCAGTGTATCTCTTACAAGAATGTGGGGAGATGAGCAGATCGATGGAGAAGAAACAAAGAAAATTATGGAAATTAAGGAAAGCTAAACATTACAGCTCAAAATCTCAAGTGGCTATATTCCATTTGGGGATTCTTGATTTGTCAAGCTCTAAAACTGTTTCCCTATTCAGACCTTCACAAGAAAGAAACCCATTACTTATGCTAATATAACACTATCCAACATACAAAGGCTACACATATACGCAATTCCAGCTGGAAGCCATCAGTCTGCCTGAAGTTCTTCAAGCAAATTACATTCTTTCAGGTGGAGATTTACAAAGCTGTCGAGTCCTTACTACATGAATTTTCTCTCTGATGTATCTGAGACAGAAAAGCTAGCAGCTTCACACTTCATTTGTGGCGTCATATGCTATTCCCTCGGGAATTCCTACAGCCACCGAGGATTTAGAACCCACTTCCCAAGCTGCAATACTCCTGTCACTAAGCATTGCAAAATCTGAATTTCTTTGCTTGAGGAAAACTTGTGGGACAAGTGCTAAAACCCACAGGAATCCTGAGGATTGCAGCAAAACCAAATAATTTCCAACACTTTTTTGCTCAGAACCTCAAACTTCACCTTCTAGACACTTTTTCAACATTATTTGCCTACGTACATTTTATGAATTCTGGTTATGATGTTCCCCTGCAAGTTACTGTTGCTGAAAAGAGAGTATCAAATCTCTTCACACAAAAAGGGTTAGGGAACTTTACAGCTGTGATCTGGACAGACTTACAGCCCAAGTCAGAAAATTGGCCATGGAAAAGGAAACTACTCCATGAGCTGACCAGCCAGCTGGCAGGACAGCCAGATCAGGCAACCACCGAGTTCATCCTCCATCCTTTCCCCCCGCAGAGGCATTAATCTGAGTTTCTTTATTCCTATGCAGCCACTAATTTTAATATTTGGACTTAATACCTTTGAGATCACTGCCCACTCTGTCACATTTGGCTGAAATCAGCTGCTGGATTCCACAGTGATTGGCAGAGATGGACAGAAAGGTGATGGCATGGACAAAGAGCACGACCGTACTTATCTTTCCAATTCAAGCCTAGGCGGGTTTTTTCAATTACAAGTTTTTGGTATCAATATGCAAAGACTTTGTCCTACCAGAATGTACAGTTTTAGGTATGAAATAACCTTGCAAATAAGTTTATTCCATTTTTTTTGTCACATACCAAGCTGTCTATATGAATGACTCTGGTATACTCTTTCTCATTCTTCAGCAGCCACTGTACCATTTTCTGTTTTTCCTGCTGCATTCCCGAATAAAACGTAGTTCCAGAATTTCAGGCTTTCAAGTTACACTAGAATTACTTTTATGATCCTCTCTGGTTGCATGTCATCTTACATCTAGTTTCAATGTGAGCAACTGAGACATTTCTTCTATATAAATTACAGCAAGTAGGTACATAATCTTCTGGCAATCATTGCTATCCTTTGCTGAGCCACACAAAAAAAATTGTCCCATCATTCTTGCAAAATGCAAAAAATTCTGCTTTCTAGAGGACTACATAAATAGCACATATTTTTAACTTAGTTCATAATAATTTAGTCTATTCTGCCTACATTCTCTTAAACCAATAGATCTCAGATACTGTGGCTCATATATGCAATGCTTAGCTCATGATAAATATAGAAGATAAACATCACTTTTGCATACTAGAAACTTGAATACAGAAGGTAACCCTAGCTGTAATTCTTTCAATTAGACAAGAAATAGCCTGTAAATGCCAAGCAGCTTTCTTTCATTTCAATGGAAGTTGAAATCGTGTCTGTATATATTTTGTAAAGACATTTGTTAGCTTTAAGGCATTCACAAATGTATATAACTATTATCTGAGATGAGGTATACAGAACTTAATATGAAGCTATAGTTATGGGATGTCAAAGACAGTACAGGAAAGACAACATATGTAAAATCTTTTTAAAAAGAGCATTAGCTGGAACAGTCTCCTACGAAACTAAATGCTGCTGAAGTACTGTGGATCTGGAGGATTGCATGGGAGGCAAAGAACATCAGCTGATAGAGAGCATTGCAGGAAACCAGAAAGAAATGAAAGGTTACTAAAAAATGAATATAACTAAATGATAACAGTAGGATTCTGTTCCTGAATCACAGAAGTCACGTACTGGTTTAGATGTCATGGGGCGTCCTGCCTGGCTTACTTCTGCCACTCCAGAAAGATGTAGGTCTTAAGTTCCCTGTATGTAGCAGGCGTCAAACCTGTGCAAGTGTCTTGGACAACTAAGGGTATGAAAATGGCACTAGGCATTTATGTTTAAATAATTGAATGCCACTCTTAATGCTAGAACCTTCCCCCCCACCCCCAATCATATCTGAAGTAATTTGCAGACACAGTGAATAACTGTGAGGTAATGACTGCTTATGTGCAGTGTCATTTTAGCCTAACTTCAAGCTTTGACTTAAGGTCAAAGTATAAACATGTCTGACATAAACGCCATCTTTCAATGGCACTAAGTTCCAGCTCTTAGAAATAAGAAAGGCTTTACGCAATTAGTAATTATCACAGCAATTCAGTCTCCAGCATAGTTCCTACTAGAACGGTCTCACATAAATTTCTATTTATGAGTTTGTAGGCCCTCTCTTCTAACTCCCTGTGTAGAAAAAGAGGTAATTGATTTTTCTGCAATTTAAATAAACTGTAGGTCCATTAAACAAATCATATAATTTAATAATGACTCCTATGACTAATGATATCCCGGCTTACAATCTGCAATGACATTTCTCAACATTATCCTTGCCTTGGTACGGTAGGGATGTTAAGAAGAATGCAAATTTAATGCTTGAGGATGTTTTCAGATTCATTGGCCAAAGGGGTTGAAGTGAGTAATAATTGTTTCATATCATTTCAAATAGAATACCTTTATCAGAAATAGAGAATTTCTTCCAACACAGCACTTCAAAGAACATGCCCAAGTCTCTGCAAGACTGTTCCTAGAGGAACTTCCAATATCCTATTGTTAATTCAAGCAAATTCATGCTTTGTGTAACAATGGCTTCTCCTGTGCAATAATGTTAAGCCAAAAATACCTATCAAGGTTCATGCAGTGCTGAGCAGCCATTTTTCTGTTTACAGATATTAAAAAAGAATATTAAATACCACACATTTTCTAATATTAGCAATAAAACTGAACAGATAGAAATAGCTGATTGAAATGCAGTGAACTATTCATAAGTCATACACACAAAAAGTTGCAAAATATCATTATAATAAAATGCAGCCACTAAGCATAACTAGAAGTCTGCTTATCAGAGACATCAATAATTTCTTTGATGTATCTAAGCTAAAAGCCAGACCCTAAGAAGTATTTCCTTACAACTACACAGGGAAAGGTTCGTAATGTGTACACAAGAGAAAATCCTTCAAGGCACTTATTCCTGAACATTTGCCAATAGAGAAATACGTACGATAACTGCAGACATGCAAATTGCAGACACCAACAGTTTATTTCCTTTTTCTCAGGAGTAGATGTTGCCCCAGTGGACACAGAGAGGATGTCTCACCCAAATTCACCATCAAAAAGGGGTTTGAGGAGGAAATGACATGAAGGCAATGCAGTTACCAAGAGACCAGACAGCAGTAGATGCAGTCATAGTAAATGTGCAATTTAAGACTCATTGAATAGCTCCTATAATTTGAGCACACTTCAAGCAAAAGTGAGCCCAGAATTCTTTGCTAGTAGACATTTGTAAGTAGATCACATACATTTTCCCACATTGATATGACTGGCATCCTGAGCTCAAGAGAGGAGCAAGGAGCGATGAAATCAGAGCTGTACTGAAAGAAGGTTCAGAGAGATACTGAAAAAGTCCTGACTTTGACCAGCTTTGCACCCACAAATTCCAGAATCCTTCCTTTTTACTGCTCGAAGTATTTCTCAGACATCACATCTTTGCATAATTTGGATATCAGATGAAAAACAATCTAGTCTGTGGCTAAATTCTGGAAAAAATATGTCATGTAGATTGCTAAGAAATAGAATTTTGCTGCAATATCATAGATCTGCAAGAGTTCATGGAAGATAAATAACATGAGCTTTTAGCAAGCATTCTAAGTTCCTGGGGAAGAAACCAAGAGTCACAAAAGAAATCAATATAACTAAAAGGATAACAGTGTTTCAAGTCATAGGGTTTAGTGCCTCTAAATATCACTTGCCTTGTAGGGACTTTTTAAATAATACTAACATTTCAGGAAGCCTGACATGTAGTTACTGGTTAGACTACGTTCTCTTCCTATTTATAAAGAGTAATCCCAGTTCCCAGAATTAAAAATTGATTTTGGTTTTGGTTTATAAATGGTTTGGTTATAAGTGTTTTCTGTCATGATTTGGAGAAGGTTACAACTGGAGTATTTAAACTGATAGCTATAGATATGGCAGACCTTATCTTGTTCATTTTAAGAAAATAGTCCCAACGATGGACCTATTTTAATTCATCATGGGCTAGACAGCATCTGTGGTTTAGTCACTAGCACAGGGGAGCAATGGCTCATGCAGTTGAAGAGGTACTCTGCAAAGAGCTGGATGGTCCAGGTCCTTCAATGGACCGACCTGCAGAAATGGAACAGCTCAAGAGCTGTAGAAATCTTCTAGCAGCTGATGGAAGTTATTTCCTATAAACTTCTCCCAAGAGTCATCCTGCCACGGTGATGATGAATGCTGTTCCTATTCAGCTGAGCAATAGCTTCTCCATCCAGCTCTAGAAAAACAGCTGAAGTCTTGGAGGAAATGGAATATGAAAATACATTAGTCATTAACCTCACTATTAAATGGAGCTTTGTAGTGCACACCATAATTCAATTTCTGGTGAAATCTCATTTTCATATGTTTTCTTTATCTTACAGAAATTTACTGGGATGAAAGTTTTTACTGTCCCCCGTGCTCTATCAGCTAAGTTGGAACGAGGGACTGATTTTTTTCCCTCAGAGGAAGAGACGGCAATCTCACGGATGGCCACAAAAACCATAGATGTGCACTAGCATAAGGAATTTAGTCTCAGTCTTTCAGCAATAAAAATCTTGCTCCTTTTAAGAACAAATCTTGAAATGTGGTAGATAGAGGAGTGATATTTTGAACTATCAAATCACAGACACTTCCAGAAGTTGACTCATCTATTACAGATGGACTTACGTGAGTGCACACCATGTGAAATCCCTAATGCTCTTAAGAACACATTTAACACATAATATTAGAGATTTAGTGATACATTCCTGTTGTGTAAGAGAATGAAACCTTGTTATTCCTAAGACTAATTTATATCTAACATTTAAAATCTCATCATCAAATGGACTGTTACTATCTCATTAGGGTTGTTAGAATGTTTTTTTTTTTTGTCAATAATAAACACAATAAAAATGAAACAATACAGAAATGTGATTTAAAAGAAATTTAAAACAGAGAGTTCAGTACTCATAAAACAGAAAGAGATGAGATACTAGGAGAGAAGGAGTAAAGAAATCACTTTTTTTCGCATTCCCCTCTGAATTGTGTTGCCAGAACCACTGCAGGCAATAAGCAACGCAGAGTCTCTCTTTTGTGCCACCATCCAGACGGGTTTGTCAAGCTGTGCGTTGAACTTCCCTCCTGAATACAACAATGGGAGAAGGGGTTCCACTTGCAAGTGCACTTTTCCTCCCTTTCAGAGTCCCACTGAAGAAAACACTGATTTTCAAAAAGTCACACTCTTTTGGGATGACCGTGTCATTCATGTCTATTCATTGATCCCAGGTATTGTAGTGTGTTCAATGTACAGCCCTGTGCTTTAGAATCCTTATCAAATCCTAGGAATAAAGTGGCCTTTATATTGTCTTCCTATTTCTTTCTGTTTCACTGTCTGTGCTCATCATCAACACGATCTCTCACTTTACACTTAAATCTTCATTGCTTTGGAAATAGAGACCATTGTAATGACTAGAACTACCAGATATTATTGCAATATGAGTAAATACATGATAACCTAATAATGTGTGTTAGATTTGGTGGCTAAGAGAGAATAAAGGGTGTTGGAAAGTCAATTGAATTAGAAAAATTAGGCAAAAATTTAGACAATGATTTCCCAGAAACGATAATATCTTCATCCAGTCTAGTCACCTCTAGATGTGGTAGTCTCCAAAACAGAATTCAGTATGATGGACCACCTCTAGCATGGTAAAGAGACATCCTTCCATGATGTACACCTCAGTTTGTACCTGGCCGTATCTGTGCTACCGAAAGATAATCATTGCTATTTGATATCACAGCTCACCATCGAAGGTGGAGCTGATGAAACAGTGGAAAAAGATAGAGTGCTAGACCAGTGGGCTTCCAGAGGAGAGAGCTGACAGATATTTTCCAAAGCACCCCCTTAGTTTGTGAAAGTGGACAGCTTCCTGGAGTTAAGAGGTATTTCAATTCAATTGCTAGCTTACTTGAAGTCTCACTGTGAGGAATATTTCTATTTGCTTCTGCAACTTCTAAGGAAATAATGTTTTCCCTGTGAGGACCCATAAATTGTAGAGGTTAAAATGTTTATTCGTTATGACTAAGAAAATGTGCATGATCAGGGAGTCTATGCCAAGAGTATGGTAGAAAAGTGTGCTGGGGGCAGGAGGAATGCACTGTGGCATTGATTTCAGTGCACTCCGATTTCCAAAGACCAAAAGAGACATGGTAGGTGCCATGAGTAAAGCTATGATGAAAGACTTCTCTTTTGCAGAGGAAGACAATTATTTGCTACTAACATAAGACACTGCATATCTAAAAAGAATAGAAGAAGGGTGGAGAAAAAAAACAAACACCCAAAACCAAACCAAAACCCAAAAAAGCAAAATCTCAGCATGCAGACTGGAACACTGTATCTGCAAAGGAGAGGAGAAATGAATTAATGCTGTTAAAATTACAGTTTTGACCCAACAGCTCTGGATTCTGGTAGTGAGTCTGCTAAAGATTTTTGTGCCTGACTTTGAGGAAGTCTCTCCTCTTCTTCAGTGAGTGCAAAACAAGTTCAGCTCCCTGCAGGCCAGATTCTGCTTCCTCTGCATGTAAAACAGGAATAAGAAAACTCAATTTGTCAACTTAAACTGCCAGATCTTCATGGCAGTGTCTGATAAGAACCTGACACAATAGGGTTTTGATCTCTGATGCTTGCTGTAATGTAAGTAATACTAAAACTTGACTCTAGGTCATTTAAATACCACTCAGTGCATGTCAGATAAAAACCTCTGTAGGTTACCTCAAGGTTTCTGATGTTCCGAAACAGGTCAATGAAATTCTGCATTCAAGGTTAATAAGAGAATTGTGCATACTCATGTTATGCACTAGCAAACAACAATAAACACTGCCAGTACCTAATTTTAGCATCTCACATACAAGGTTGTTCTTATAGAGAAAGCTAACAGCCCTTAGGAATGACAAGAGCATCACTGAGTTCAAGCATTAAGTACTGCATTTTTTCCCAGTGTATTTTTCAGACAATTTGCAGCATAAATCATGGTTTGTGACTTGAAAGTACTCAACATTGGCCTAACTCTGCTCCCACTAAAGTCGTCCATAAAGTCCTGTTATCTTTACTGGCAACAGAGACAGGACAGAGGCAAGTGGTTTTGAAAATCTCACCTATATTCAATAATAACAGACAAAATCTACTGTAAGGTTAAGGTTCTCACATAAGCAGCAAGTTGGGAAATGTCAGATTTAAGCCTCAAGGCCCACAAGCTGTAATTCAGCTCCTTGTGTGTATATATTGTGCTAGAGTCTAATTACATATCCTACACAGCTTCAGCTGCCTCAGACGTTGCACCAAGTGGCTGGTGCTCACACGTAATGGGGCCTCTTCGATATTTCATTTGATCCTCACCATTGTACGTGCGGCCTTATTTGCAGCACACAATCCCGACCGGCTTTAAAGGTAGAGTTATCAATTTTCTCATAGCGGTTTCTATGGAGCTCATCACTACAATATGTGAGTGCTTCAAATATTAATCACTTTCTTTCCACAGCACCTCGACGTGGTGAAGAGCAGATATTATCCCATTGCACAGATGGGGAGCTGAGTCAGAGAATGATTAAGGTCAAACATTTTGCTAATTTAGGGTGTCCAATTTCAGATGCCTGAGATCAGATTTTTTCCAGAGTAATTATCATAACTTTATATAGTTACGTATAGCTCCTATCTAGTTCAATTGCAGCCAGAAATGTCTAGCACTTCTGAAAGTCAGGAAAAAAAAAAAAAAATTGGTTTAGAATCCAGAGTCTTACTGAGCAACTACATCCAGCTGAGCTTTGGAAAAAAATGGGACAAATGAGAACCATGGAACCTGTAAAAAATTTGGCTAAGGAGATCACTTAGCATCACATAGAAATCACGGCACGAGGGGGCCCATGATAGTGTTCAACGTCCTCAGCCACCAGACAATCTTTCTCTCTTGGTCCCTACACCCCTTCTGATACCTTCAACAACTGAACCCAAGTCCTAGTAAACTCATCGGTACTACACTCCAAAATCATGCTTACCCATAATTCACCTCAATATCAAAGACTGCTTTACAGAAAACCTTTAAATTAGACATGTGGACTTTTTTCAAGCTTCCTACCATTTGGCTCAAGCCTTATTTTGTTGTTTCTTTGGATAAGAGAGGTTGGTTTTGGGTGGGTGAGTATGCCCATGTGCATATCTGTATGTATTGCTTGGTAATATATGGATGTAACGGAAATAAAAGGAATATCTTGGGTAGTTTTCCATATTATGAACCTTTACAAAGGAGTCAAGTTAGTCAAACAACCAAAAGTGTATGTATTATAAATACATTTAAAATTGAACTACTAAGTCAAGGAAGGAGAGTAATTTTAGATTATTAGAGGCAAAGGACTATCTTATTTAACTGGAAAATATTTATTGAAAACAGCATTTATTGCAGTCAACCAAGTGCCAGAATCCTTGTCTTTTGGAACACGCAGGACCGTCCAGCCAGGTCTGTGCCACTAACACTGCCACAGCCACAGGGAAGGGGAAAACCCAGTTGGAGTATTTCAGGTCAGAAACTGTCTATAGTTTCAGATGCAGAATTACCAGAAAGAACAGGAAACAGAGGGTGATGATGATTTATTTTACTAGTGATTTTTCCTCTTCTCAACATATATATTTTTAACATACTACTACATCTATTTTCAAGGGAAGGGTCCCTTCCCTCCAGCCTCCACACTTTCTCTAAGCCCTCCTTGTCCTCATTAGTTGTAGTTTACTGAAAACACAGTTGCTTTGCCATGCTATGAAAACCAGAAAGTGAGAAATTTCAGGAATTTTCCTGAAAACCTGATCATATTTCTTCTTCCCATCCCTGCAACCCAGGGCCACAGAACTATCTGTCTAGTAGGACAGCTAAAAGCAGCACCGTTCACACGTCCCTCATGCCGTTCCTATTTGCCCACTAAGGAATGACATATATTCTGCCCCTCAAGGGAAGCAAACACATTTGCAGGTTATAAAATACTCCTGTCACTGCCGAGTGAGGACAGGAGATACTGAATTTTCTAGGAGAAAGGCTGGTTTGGTGGTGAAAGCCTTGAAGACTTGGGAAGCAAGGGTTAAGTGCCGGGTCTGGGACAGAGCTGGATCATCTCTTGGTGCCTCCGTCCTCTCTCTGTGAAAAGGAGAAGCATGAATTAAAGGTAAGTGTGCGGCCTCTGATAGATAGACTAAGCAGGTAACCAAAATGGTCTGTTCAGGCTTCACAAGCTATGCCAGCATCCCTACCGCTGAGGTTAAATTCCTTAGGAGTTGTGAGGCACTCAGATACTGGAGGAGGTTGTATCAGCACACCCAAGAGGCAGTTCTGGGGCTCATTTTCTCCTGTCACTGCAAAGCATTCACCCATGGCTCTTGGATTTTTTTTTTTTTACACAAACCAGCAGATATCATTAAATTCTTCCTTCAGGAGCAAATAACAAACCACTTCAAATTTAAAACTATCCGCAGGGGAAGGGCACTATTCTTTACTCCAGAGGTGAGACATTTTTCGAGTGGTGTACCAGTCTGCTTTTTCTTTCCCAAGTCAGCTATTACTTTGGCCTGTAGAAATCCAGTGGAAGCTGGAAAATGCTGCCTCTCAAAGGGGAGAGACACTGCCCAACACCTTCCTGGAAGCATCTTAAGGCAGTGATTTCTTGCTCTCAAGTTCAATGGGTGCTGGCAGGCACAAGGATTCATTTGATGATTTTCATGGTGGGGTCGTATGTCTGTGTATGTGAGCGTGTATGTATGAACGTGTATAACCATACTGTGCACAAGTGTTACTGCTGGAGTGTTAATATCCACAGTTACTTGTTAGAGTCTGGTTTAGGATGAGTTTCTTTAAAAGAGTCGAATCTCTAGAGGTGCCCATAAAGATCCAAAGACCCAAGGGTGTCTGATCTTATTTAAAAGAACGAAAACCTGAGTAATTGAAAGAATGAACAAATAAATCATTGTTAACATTTTCAAAATGCTTAACGATGTAGGACACGTCTACACCTTCCAACAAACTGCCTGAAGCCGGTGCTGACCCAAACTGATAGTCCCCACAGCACTGAACAACGTTGCATCGCGTGGGCTCGGAGGCTGAAACGCAGGAGCGATTTAACCCTGTGCCAGTCACTCCATTCTCATATTAAGCTTCCCTTTCTGCCACATGTAGGTAATACAGTTTACCTACATCACTGAGATGTCAGGAAGAATATTTTAAAAAGCAATTTGAAGACATAAAGCACAAAGAATGTGTTAGGTATTATTAAAGCACCAGTTTAGCAACACACACCTTTCTGTAAGGAGCCTATATTTAAATAACATAACCCTATAATTACATTCATTATTGTTAATAGTATAAATAGTTATTTTAGAGCATCTCCTGTCCTAAGGTCTTTCAGAGTCTGTTACATTCCAATTAAAAAAAGAAAACAAAATCACTAAAATGGCAATTCAGTTCCATTATTATCTCTTGGATGCAAAGAAAAAGGATAAACTCAACAAGATGATCTCGTACCCTAAAGTCTGAGAAACTGCTACCTTTTTCTTCTTAATACTGACCAGCACACCACCTTGGATTCCCAAAATTAAATGCCATAATTAGACTACACAGCAGTTCAAATGTGTTTGTTTCAAGTGTGCTACCCTTTTAGGTGCTTTCAAAAGAAAACAGAGGGGAAAAATAAATGGCCAGTAACAGTAAAAAGCTTTAAAAAAACCCATCCTTTTTAATATGCAAGGAAAGTGAGCCTTCGAAGTCCATGCATAAGCACCTACATAATTGGCTGGATTTTCAAGAGCACTGAGTTTTCAGCGGTCCCCAGTGAGACCGACAATAGCTTTTGGATGCTCAACAATTTATCACGACTCAACAATTCTCCCCCTGGGCATTATTTACCAACTACGTGGTATACAGAAATCTAAAACATTTGAGACTGTTATTTTCAGTTGGACTTGGACTCCTAACTCTATTAGGCTCCCCTAAAACAACCCCAAGTATTTTTGTAAGTTTTATTCCTGGATCTTACAGGAAAAAAACCCCAGATTTAATTTAAATGAATGCTGCACACTAGGAACCAAATGTCAAAACTGTATCATGCTGGTAAAGGTTACATAAAGTAATGATTAATTAGTCTTTTTCCTCGTTCAAGTTTTACTTGCCTGTCAATAAAAGACAGTAGATGATTGCCTGGCCAAAATATGCATTATTTCCAGCTCTCTAATATCACTGAAAAGCAGGAGGCAGTTCAATTTGCCAGCAATAATTTATTGTGTAGAATCAAAATTCTGCAAGCAACCTCTTCTCATCTGTTACTTTCAACATCTCCCACAGCTATTTGATTTTCTTCCTGGCTTTTCGTGTTAACTGGTCATCTCCTGCCAAATCCCAGCTATCTAAATAAGACTCTGCAGCTTGTTCAGTAGTTATAGCTGTGTTTCATGCATGCAGAGTGCATTTCACAACAAACAGAATCGCATCTTTCAGCGGCATTACTGAGACAAAATTCAGGAGGACATTTGTCTCAAACACTCTAAAAAAAATAATCAGAACCTACCCGAGCTTTTTAAAAGCTGGATATGTGGCCAAAGTTTGAAGCTTTGCCTGACTGATAAAAAGAGTAAATGGCTAGCAGGCACTGAAATCTGCAGCTAAAAATGGACGGGAGCCTTCAGTGCCACCCTCAGCCATCTGCCTCTGCTGCCGTGTCAGAGCGTGCTGCAACCGAGGCACCGGGAGGACGAACGCCGCAGCCAGGCAGCGGGAAGCGGCTGCCTCCCGTCTCCAGACCCCTTTGCAAACCACCTTCCAGACAGGGAACAGGGAGTCAGAGAGACCAGCAACAGCAGCAGCTACTTCTGCAAAAACCTTTCTTCCCTTAAATCCATTATTTGTGCAGGCAAGAGTCACAGGTGGATTTTCTTTCTTTCTTTCTTTCTATTTTTTTTTTTTTTTTTTTTTAAAGAAAGCTCTTAGCCTTCTCTTACTGGAATCTCACAAAGCAGACATCAATGATTTTATTGGTCTGCTTACTTAAGCAAACAGTCTGGCTTAATACACTTTTTTTTCTGTATCCTCTCCTCCCTCCCACAATATGAAAACAAAAGGAAAATGTAGTGATAGATACCATTTGCAGAGAGAATTCACACAAATGAACAAGTGAATGCCATACCTTTTTCAGACAGACTTAGGTCTTCACTTTTGCACACTGCCAACACAACCAGTCTTGAAGAATCCCTCAACTGAGGTTGATCTATTCTTCAGTTAGTTGTATTATATATGTTGATGAACAATATAAAAAATGCTGTTCAACAGTTTTTTGGCTTGGGGCCATGGACTAATCTTCTTTTGGTAATTGAAGGCTTATATGATGGAAAGAAACTCTATGGAAACTGTCAAGACAATGAAAAGTAATGAAGTATAAAAAAGTAATGAAGTTAATTTAGTCACCTAAATTCAGCCTCCTTAGAGCAACTGTCATCTCTTGTTTTATCAGCAGTTTCAGCAATAAAAATAAATAAAAGTTATGCATTACACCTGACGAGCAGCCAACCACACGTAAAAGTACAAACAGTATTTGGTAAATAGCTTGCAACAAGTTAATTCCTTTTTCCTCACAAAACCAGTTTTTCTTGGACTGACACAAAGTATTTACTCAAGAAATTGGCCAAGGAAAGACAAAATATAGGTTCGGTGGATATTGGAGGCTGTGTTTCTTGCAACCTATAGGCATTTGTGACCAAAAAATACAAGATCCTGGATAGAACAGAATGAAAAATAATCCGGAACATGGTTTGAAAAATGTGTATCATAGTCTCCCTACACAGTGACTCCCTAGAGAAAGAGCACACTCGTGTAGCTTTGTTATAATCTCTCATTAACTGCTTCCCCAAACCTCTGCCACATCTATTATTCTTCTCTGCAGGATTACGCAGAACTTGTGTATTGCAGTAGACTGTGCCGCAGCAACTTAGCTGAAGAAAGAATTGATTCTTGCTCAAACTTCTTCATAGAGGTCAAGGAAAAATGACAAAGAAGCTATTTGGAAAACAAAAGCAAAGAGAAATAAGCTCTAGTTTCAGCGAGAAGCCTAGAAGTAGCATGAGCACCGAGCATCCCGCTAGGATTCATTTAGGTTTATATTTTTAGCCTCAAGTACATATGTTATTTCTCATGTGTATTTTACATGGCCTGTTGAGCTCAATTACTTCATATCTTTGTGTACATAAAATGGTATTTCCAGAATGTTTTATTACAGAAGTAGCAACCACCCAAGGCCTCTCTTCTTTCCTAGAGCAAGATGGGGAAGAGCTTTCTGATATTAATTGTGGGGTGTAATTAACTCCAGTTGCATCACAACTTGGACAAAAAGTTTCAATTTTTGTATATTTTAAACTCTCAAGAATAAAACTAGAAGCTTATCACATATTTTGGCAGCAGAAACAATTTTTAGAACAATGAGAATTTTTTGGTTTGGTAATTCCCCATCCCATCAAATCTCAATTTCAATCTTTTTTGGTTTTACATTTTAATGTAGATGCATATAAATTCTTAAGTAAAACCAGGTTTATAGTCCTAACATCTTCAATGTGTTCAATATGAATATTTGAAGAGTCTCCCCAAAATACTTTGAGTTAGATGATTTAGTGGGAATATCCCTGCATGAATGAACTGCATTTTACAGAAAAAACCCCAATGCATCATAGTTTCAAACAAACAGCCCTAATTTACAGCAGGGTGAGCACTGAAGACTTAAAATCTGGGGTCAGCCTGTGACAGTGGCTGTGTGCTATTGATCACTGTAGTCCTTCTGGAATTCACACCAGTATGCTGAAGAGCAAAAAAAAAAAATTGCTCCCTTCTGGCATGACATACAGGATGACAATTTATTTACTGACCCACCCAGATGCTAAGAGCATTATAACTGACCAGAGAAGTTCTAAAATTTATAGGAACTTACAGGAATTTATAGGAACCTAGAGGAATTTATAGGAAGAACACTATCTAGCACAGAGGTTTGGCAGTGGACTTACTTGGTCCCCAAGTGCATTCTAGTCACCTCCCACCTCAAGGTCAGGAGAAGACCAGCATGAACAGTACTTCCTCCCAAGCAAGAGGATGGGAGCCAAAGGTGCTAAAATAAATCTTCTGAAACAAATGATGAGGAAACCAGGCCTGCAACCTTATTCCAGCGTGTAAACATGGCCTGATTTATATTGTGATCCTAATCCTGAAGTCCATTCTCAGACAGAGCTCCATCAGAGTTCACATATCAGAGGACCTAAGAGAAATTTGACTTCTGAAAGAAGCATTTCTCCCCATCATGACAGAACAGAGAAGAGCCACTTAGAATATCAGCTTTTTCCATCATAAAAGCCACATGAAAACAGAATGGACCAGCTGGAATAAAACTGTTAGTTACAAGTTTGTTGCTCTTGTAGATTTAAAGCCTCAATTTTCTACATAAGGGTTTTCAGACTAGCTAAAGATAGTATAGTGGCCAGCTCAAGGCTCGATGAAGTTAATCGATTTATTCTCAATTTGACCACTTGCTCCAACCATCTCATCATCATATTTCAGATACGTGCACTTTCCAGAACTCCTTGAAGTTCTCTGGTTTACACAAGGACACTCTGTCAACATGCAGTCCAGTATCAACACTGAATTCCTCAACACATTTGTGTTTGAAAGATGCCTAGCAGATAACAACACAGACTCCTAATCTCCCAGAAGGGCGTTGGAAAGCCCAGGTTGTAAACAAGGAACAAAACCGAATGAAGACATCACCTATTTACTTACTATCAACCTTAAAGATGTTATGGGTAGGGAGGTAACACTTCTCAAGCAGACAAGCAATAACTGAAGTCAGCTAGTCCTACCAAGACACACTTATTTGAACAAGAGAGAACTAAAAAGCCTTCAGCAAGGAAAGTCAAAACATTTCCTAATCAATATACATTTTACTAATGGACAAACCTTATGTGTTAAGTACTTTCCAGGGCTATTTCAATCAATTTCTCCTTGGATTTTGCTGTCCCATACATTCACAACTGCTCTTTGTTTTATCTGGCTGGTTTAGCTTGGATTGTTGGAATAAACCTTCTAATTATAGCACGACTTGCAACAGCAAAGTCAAGCATCGATATAATCCATGTAAAACCATGTACTATACCTTATGAGGAAAAGACCATGGGAAAGAATTCAATTTAATGCAACTGAAGCCTCCAGTGATTAAGCTCACAAAGATTAATCTCAAATAGTCATTAGATTCAATGGATCAGCATTCTCAGAAACATTTGTAAATTAACTTTTACATCAATGATATTGGGACATGAAAATTATAAAAAAGAAGTCTGCTGGTATTATTAGATTCTACTAAACTGTGAAGTGCCAGGATTTCTTAAGTAGAAGAAATAAAGTTTAGATACAAATTTCCTGCTACAAGGAGCAGTCAATACTTAATACACTCAGTGCAATGGCATCTACAGAATCTGAAAGTTAGGAAATAAAAAAAAGTTTAATTATCCTTCCCCACCTTGAGCAATTCCTCCATTTTATCTAATACCACAGTATCTCAGAATAATAAAAAGCCTGAAGTTTTTGCTTACTATGTCCTTCAAGCTATATCATCTGCTTTGCCATAGACCATTTTGTAGAACTAAACCCCCATGAGTCTCTTCCCTCTCTCATTTTGATACGGGCTAAGTTGCAATATGTGTTCCCTATACATCCTTGAGTTTCTCTCTAACAGCAGTCACAAAATGCTGCATATGCATTTGAAAATAACCTTTCTGTTCCTGGCCGTGAAAACAGAAAGATAAAAGTGTAAGGCTGTCAGCGTAGTTAAGGCTGGTTACAACTTAATGTACCATTCATTAATTCCTACAACCACATTAAGATTAAGTATCAAACCCCTTTAAACCCTACACAAAAAGAGTTGAGAGGTTGGTCACAGTGTGTGATTAAGCTAAATTAAAGACCCAAAATGCATTCCACATAATATGCTACTGTATACATTCACCCCCAGTCAATTACATGTTTATTATGGTATCTCTGACAAGCTAAATTAACAATAAATTGATGTCTAAGTTGTGATTTCACTTTTGACAATAATATACTACAAAGATGCCTTAAATATCTGCATGTAACTATTCAACTGCAGACATAAGCAAAGGTAATGGAGTCAAAAACTGCAGACTAATTGCTTCAGATGAAGGCTTATTATCTCTCCAATTTCAAGCTCAGCAGCAGTTAAGCAGTAATATAAACTACTTTAGTCAAAGCATTGTGAATCTTTATATAAAATTTACTTTTATTTTTATCTGGTTTAGTTTTTATAAACAATAAAAGAAACAGCCATTTGTTTTCAGACTGACAAAGGTAAGGATATAAGCTGAACTGTTAAAAAACCCCAACCAACCAACAGTTCGGCTTTCAGATTTGCTTGTTTTTACTACTCAAACTCTTCCTCTTCCCCTTTCTGATGGGTTTTCGCGTGATCATTTCATGTGTAAACTCAGCTTAACTCTTCTTAAGTGCTTCAGCCTGCCTCATCCTCCTTCACCATGAGACATATTCAGGGCTTGATTCCCCACTCAGCTTAGACCTGTGTGTTCACACCCGTGAAAGCGGATGCAATGAGGGCATGAGGCTTTCCCACCCAAGGAGGGTGGCAGTGCGTCTGCCCACCAAAGGGCTGTAAGGGACACAACAAGTTTGAGGCAGCAGCAGAGAGACGATGTCTAGACACTCCTGCTCCCTTGGTGACTCTCCACTGAGTGTCTCCATCCCATGCCAATTCTAACGAAACTAGCCTATCGTCTACAATCTGGCTTTTTTAAGGTGGTCATGGAGACAGGGGAAATGCCTTCCACCAGCACCCCTCACTCACAGGGACGCAGGGAGATTGCCCCATCCTTTTGCCAGCCTCTCCCACCAAGGCTGCTGAGAAATTATAGTCTATCTGCACCTTTTACCTACAGTTTCCATCACAAAATAATACGTCATAACACTAATAGCCATACATTGCTTGCCAGTTACCATACATCATGGGTACAGCACACGGGTTGTGTCTCAAAAAAAAGCTTTACTCCAGCAGCAGTAAGGGCTTGGGCAATTAGGGCACTCAAGGATGGGTAATACAAGGGAGAACGAGGGAAGCAGAGCCCTTTCCCTGGGCAAGAAGAGGAGATTAACCCTTTTCTTCCTCTTATTCTTCCAGGGATCTTCTCCCCTGGCAAAGGTGGCTGCTCTTTTTCCACACCACAACCTCGATGCAACAGAACAGAAGGCAGTGCCTTTAGTTAATGTGTTATTTAAATACTTATTTTGAAGACAGCGTGTTTCTGAAGAGACACAGGGTATCTGAGAGCTGACAAAACCACAGCCATCTTCACTGCTTCCCTCAAGGCAGGGGGGTAAACAGTTACCAGTGTGTTACAGGATGGAGATACCAAGACAAAGCACTGCCCAAGGCCACAATGTGAATGCCCAGCAAGGGCAAAGAGGCAGTGCTCTGAACTCCCTCTGCCACACAAGCCTTGCAGCTAGTCCTCACCTTGCACCTCGTTACTCCACGTGTGGTGCCACCACATCGCCCACACTCTGCATGGAGAGCAGCCACTGTCCCTCACCATGAGTCCTCAGGAAGGTTGCAAAGCCTGCTGAGATCCTCCACTGGGTTCCCAGGAATAACAAGCATCATTGCTGCTCTCTAAAACTTGGCAGTTGTACAGGGGGCCATCACTCTAACCATAACCTTGTACAACATGGCCATAGCTGATTTTCCTTCCTCCCCTGCCTCATTGCTCCTGGTGCCACCTCTCTCTGGGATGGGGAAGAGTGCTGCCATGTGCTCCCTGCTTCCTTATGAAACAGCTGCCTACCTGCAGCTTCCTCTTCCTCCATAAGCCTCTTTCACCACCAAATCCAATCATACTTCTGTAGTTCCACTTCAATAGTTAATAGTTACTCTCTAGCCCACTCCTCTCGTTTTCCTTGATCTGTGGAGGATTTTCACCAATGGTGGTGGGAAGTAGCCATCTTATCTCCATTTCCATCATGTTTAACAGCTCTCTCCACAACTTCCACAACTTTTGTCAGGGCTTTCTGTAAGTACCAGGCTCTGGGCTTCAGCCTTGGCTCATAGCCTCACTGACTTTCAGGGAGATGCCTTCATCAACCTCCTGGGCCCTGAACTTCAGCATCTGGTTTCCACTTCTGAAAGGTTTTGTTTCTACCCTTGACCACACATATTCCTGGCGCATCATCCCTCCATTTACTTTTCCATTTCATCTCCACGGCTCCTAATTACACCGCAGTATTCCTATTGAAAAAAAATTGAATTACTCCTTCCCAGAAAAGGTCTTTCTGCAGTATGCAACAGAGACCTGAAAGATATATCTCTGTCTTACCTCAAACTCTAAAATTGCTTCAAGTTCCCAAAGTCTTAGAATCAGATACAATCCCAAAATTCTATGCATTTTCTCTCTCTCTCTCATTTGCAAGTTTGCTTATAACTATCTGAAGTCTTGCCAGGATTTACCTTTATCTTTATCTGCTGAAATTCTTATTCATATCTAAGTCTTCAGAATGAGTTTTAACTTTCAGGTTTTATCCTATGACCCTTTCCCCACACTCTCTAAATGCCAAGAAGTACAATCTCTCTGATATCTCAGGTGCTTACTTGTGCAGCCTGAGTTACAACAGTATCTCAGAACCTCATATTTCATGTACTTATCCTCAGGAAACCCCCAGGTCTTTTTTTTTTCCCAACTTAATGTGACAATGGACTATCTCCGGAGAAGAGCACCTGCTCACTACCACCGAGGACCTATGTCTAACACTGGCTCAAAGCCACGACAGAAGTCTGCAGCACAAGAAGGACAAAGTTCCATGCTCCAACCACTGAACCGTCACTCAGTCACCTGATAATCCCACTTAAACTTTGCCCTTTAATCAAAAATTGATACTAACTCACCTTTCCATTCTTGATCACCTTCATTGATTTCAAATATAGGTCCTTTTCCAAATTTCTGTTTAATGAAGGCTTTGCAAACTTTCTGAATGCACTGCGCTCGCTTCTGCAGTTTGTTCTTCTCCACATCTGTGGCAGCTCTTTGGAGAAGAAGTACACTCAGCTTTCCTGTTCTGTTGCTGCTGGCACTATCCTTTCTATGAATCTATTTCACTTACATACACCCCACTTTAGAATCAGAGAAAGGACAGAAGGACGAAAGAAAGGATGAAAGGAAGGAAAAAAAGAAAGGAAAAAAGAACAAAGGACTTCAATGCAAAACATACAGAATAAACTGACTAATAGATATTACTGTACTCTACATAATTTTAAAAGTGCCACCTTCTCCAAAGTGACCATGATTCTCCACAACTTAATGCATGATAAAGATCACAAAGATGCAGCATTAAAGGCATAAGAACTGAAAGCAGGTATAACTATTGCTCATGAAATGACTGTAGCAACGCATAGCACTGCTAATGCACCACAACTGGAATGAAGCATTCGATGCTCTAAGATAAGAGTTAAAAAAAAAAAAATCTAAGACTTTTTTCTTGTAGAGTTCAAGCACAGTCTCACGACCTCTAGATAACCGGTGAACTTCAGAGACAAATTATTCTGTCTTGATCCAACAGCAAAAGAAAGACTTAATGAGAAAGAGAGCAACACAAGGTACCTCTGCCAGGAGTGGAGGGCACAGCAGTCAACCAACACTGTCCCAAGGTCAAGCAGCAGTGCACATCCTACTTGACCTGTCAAGGTATAGCTGGACTGTAAAGTATACACAATCTCAAGCAGCATCCTGTGGAAGTATACCAACCCTTAGAAGCTGTGTGCTTAGAAGATCACCAACCATAATGTGGTCTTGACACACCTGAGGCCTTCCAGAAGCACTTCCATTTCAACACTGAACACCAAAAAAGCTTTTCTACAGCCTTCTCCTTTTGAGACTTCAGTTTTATGCCAAACAGGCTCCTTTCCATCTCTGTCTCCCCCTCCCCATTGCTTAGCTGCATGCATTCCTCACGGCAAATTAACAGCCTGAAAAGACTGCCAGTTTGATGCAATTTCATGTTCTTGAATACAGTGTTCTCAGGAGCGCTATTACGGAAATTTAATCTCTTGAGAAATAGATCACATACCATTAACAGAATGAAACACAAATGTTCTCTAAGACTTCCTGGAGAAAGCCTGTGTTGGGCCTACAATAAGAGATGTAATTTGCAGAGTTGTTATCAAGAAAAAAAAGTATTGTCTCATATCAACAATTTTATTTTTTAAAAATTATGCACTTAAACAACTAACACTAAGTAGTTCCATTAGAACCAAAAAAAAAATAATCCTTGTTTTCTATGCAAGTCAGAGTCAGGTTTCTCCTCTTTCCCTTTTCTTTGCCAGACACCTCCCAGAAGGGGACATTTCTCCCTGGTTTCTGCACAGGTGTAATAATCAGAGCCAGAATACTGCCGCAAATCAGCGAGAATGAGGGATTCTCGCAAGCAGGGACTCACCTTTGGGATATGACAGTTTTCAACTCCAGCCAAGATCGTAGGAGCTCTGCTATCACCAGTCACTGAGATAATACACGAAATTAGCTCATCTCCTGGGAGACTCACTCCCACCTGTTCAACAGCTCCAGGCCAAGCTCCTTTCAGCCCACTGTTGAATCTGGGTACCGCAGACATACGTCACGGCGCTCCTCAGTTCCTCTGCATGGATTTTATGTCACTGGGGTGCTGCAGTGGGGAGTCTGACTGTGCCAGCTAATGGCACCGTAAATCAGGGCTTTCCTGTAACACACTCCAAGCTCAGTCTGCCCCCAAACAGAAAGTTACAATGCATAACCTCAAACCTTGCTAAGAAAACAGAAGATTCGGTAGTGGCTCTGTGTAGCCTAGTATACACCAGGGACGGTACTGACAAATAAAAGGGTAAAGTCTCTTCCCTATTTAAACAGATAAAATTCACTAGTTCTAATATGTGCCTGAACCTGCCGTACACCACAGCCTGTTTACAACACGAAGGGATGGGGCACTCGTTGGAGTCAATTTGTATTGCTGATGTGATGTAAGGGGGCGTTAGTGTCACCGAGAATCAGGATTGCTGCAGTCTTTCAGGTAACGCATGTTGAACTAGTCAAGATATTTGGCAGCCAGGGATGATGATTTTCTGGACAGCACTCAGGTGAGTAGATTTTAAGTCATACCTCACACAAAAAAAAAAAAAAAAAAAAAAAAAAAATTAAGAATATCTTCAGATACAGCAACATAGGTGACATGCAGTTACATTTATTTAACTGCATCCCCCCCATCCATACTAAAGACACGTTGGGTGCATCTAGTACTTTTGTTCAATTCAGAACTGTACTACTGACCAAATCTCTCAGTTGTACCCATGTACAGTGCTCTAACTCACATTTTATAGTGGCCTCTGAGCACACAAACTGGCTTCCTTTTCAATAAAGCTAAATGAGAAGATGCTGCTCAACCACTAATGGACATTCACACCAGTCTGGAACTAGCTTGAAATAACCCCCTGTCCAAAATGTGTATTTGGGACCTCAATACCATCTCTCTCACCCTCATGGAGTGGCTCCACACTACTTCCCAATGTAAGCACACCCATATTATTTAGTTTAACCTACTGTGGGAATGAAGAAAGAGCAAAGGACTCAGCTCACAATGGTGGAGGACATTTATGACCTTGAAGGAAGACAGCAGGGTACACAGGGATTGACACCCCTTGCTGTAGGAATCCCAGAAGTGCCTGAATTATAACTATGTAGCGGAAAAGCCTGCAAAATGCACCTGAAGTGCACCCTTTTTTTCTTATTTGGATAACTTTACTCAAATAGAGGCACATTTCAGCATAGCATATTAGATACTCCAACTGTACTCACTCTTCAAGATACTACAGGCTATTTCTGTGAAGTACAGAGTGGCAGGGGAACATTAGGAGCATGAAATATTAATCTTTCCATCATTTTATTCCTGAGTCTGGCCTAAATTTTCCAAGTTAAATGTGTTCTCTCACCACTTGAAGACATCCATTATTTGGAATTCCATCTGTTCCGTACAATTCAAAATTGATTACCTTAATGACAGCTAATAGGCAGAACTGTTCTATTGATCTGACTCCATTCCTCCACAGAGCACACTTCAATAAAAGGCAGCCCTCAAGCTATTTTGCCTCCTTACTTAATTTTTGGTCTTTTACATGGAGCTGCATGCAAACGATCATTAACATAACAGCCTTGTCCGGGATGTGCACATTACAGAGGAGGATCTCACGCCCTGTAAGTCCATGACAGTTCTCTATACAGCAAAAGAAATGGGAACAATCACTTCTTCTGAGTGTTCAAGTACTCAATTAACCAATCAACTCTTTAAATATGTTTTATAAAAGGTGTTCTTTGAGAATCTGTGATCCTGTTATCCTTGATATGCTGACTCATTTTTAAAAATATTTAAAAGTCTCATTTTAGCATTATGCCTATTATCACATTTTCATAAAATACAGCCTCCTTATTTTTATGTATGACTGTAGAGCGATTTGCATTCCCAAAGGCTGTTAAAAGTAGCAAGAATTGGGCTAAACAAAGATAACAAATTTACAGGCTCATATTAAACCACAAGGATCTTCAACCAGTGTAAATTACCAAACATCGACCCAGTACTTGACCTGTTGTTGTTTTCTTCTCCTTTTGTAGTGAAAAAAGTGAGTTTAATGGTATACTCACACACACAACTAACAATCCCCAAGACAGAAATCAAGATTCACTAGTCCTCTTGAGCCAGATCCCAAGTCTATTAGCGTCTGCAGGCTTTTCTATGGACTTCAGAGCATTGGGTCCAGCAGAAAGCCAACTGTAATCATTGTACACTGCACGGTATCCAACTCCAACCATTTGAGCAAGAAACCATAGCCGTGTCAAAAGCACCTAAGCGTACAGAGGCAACCGCATTCAACTTACATCTTGATCAAGCAATCACAACTTGACAGTAAGAGACAGTATTACATACCACTTACAGAATGTTTTCTGTACACGATGCCCAAAAGACTAAAAGTTCAGACCCATGAAACAGATAAGCAAGGAGATAAATGATTAAAATTCTGAATAGTTTAACCGGCATGGAGGTGAGCAACATTGCTTATCAGAAAGAAACTGTATAGTAACATTTTTAATTAACAAAGGGAAGAAAGGGATGCTTATTGCCTGGCTTCAAGCAGGTAAGGCAGTGCATTACTTATCTCCACATTCCAATAATTTTGTAATTATTATAATTTCTGGAAATGTCAAGACAGAACATCCTCTCACTTGCATATAGATACATGGGTCTGAATTAGATTTTTAAACTTATGCCCACAAAGCTTCTGCAGGTGTTTTCAAACTTTCCCCACCCTGTTCCTGCCATCTCTTTTTGTGCCCAGCTTCTGTTTGGGTTAGCACGGTAGGACACGCCATAGACTTAAGCCAACTGTGTCACTTGCCTGCCTCTGGATCCAGGGGATGTCACAGCAAGGAATACAGAAAAGGGACGGTCACAACCTCTTACGACAGCAGCAGCTGCTTCTGAAAAAGACTCAGTCCTCTACAGACAGACTAGCACTTTGCCTTCAATTGTCCCCCAGCTATAATTTTCAGTTTCTTGATCAGTTTTAAGCACGAGAAAAATCTCAGCAATTCTTGATATGCACAAGCCTGGAAATAGAATTTCAGCTGGAAATAGAATTTGGATAGAGCTTTTTTTTTCAGTTATGAACTGTTTTAAATAAAATAAGGGTTTTAGATCTGCATTTGGTGTTAAAAGATAAAAGTGCACTCAAATCAATGGACACAGATTGGATTCGACCCCCCCACTGCTAAGCCACTTTACTAATAATGTATTATGAACACACACACACAAAAAAAATTATGGCTGTGAGCAAAGTTCCTTACAGACTCAAGCATTAATATTCATCAATATCATTGATATTTATATATGCCTGATATTTCTATTTCATGCTCACACTAGGGCAGAGCTGAGAGAGCATGTACTTTCAGAATATTTAAACGTACCATATGGGTATAATTGCAACTCAATCAGTTACAGAATCTATTCAATCAAGACTCTACATAATACTAAAGATCTATTCTGGGCATTTTATACTTCATATGGGAAGAGAGAAGTAGCGCAGACATGGCATGCCAGTAGCCAAATGGCATTAGGCAGGTAACACTACCTGAAAGAAAAACACTGCTTCTTTATAAAAGGCAACCGACTTACACTTCTTGACTTACAAAACCCGACACAGCTTTAAGGAGGAGGAGGGGACAGCCCCACAGCTCTCCTTGTTCAGAAAAGGCACTTACACACCCCTGCCTCCCAGAAACACAGCTAGACTAATTTTAATCTGCAGCAAACAGTGACAAAAATACCCACTCCAAAAGCAACGGACAGAGAAGCCCAAGACATGTAAGGTTAGACTGAAGGCACAGTTTCTTTAGCCTCAGTATCAAAGTTGTTTTCTTCTTGTTTTAAATGAACCGTTGAGCCTGTTTTGGCCATTAGTAAAATGTCACCCTGAAAATGCAGATTATATGATGCTACTTGTGGTGCCTTCCCATGCTTTTCCCTTCCCCAATTCCCTAAAATAAAGCACCAAGAAAAAAATAAAAAAAGAAAAACAATGTGCGAGGCTCTCAGCCTATCAAGCCAGGAAGAACTATTTTAAGAATTAATTTGTGCCCTGAGAGATCCGTTTAAATTATCCTCCCGTGCTGTCCTAACTGAAGATTAAAGCGGTGAACTTCCAATGTCTTAAGGAGACGAGGAAAATCGAAGAACTGGAGCGTACGGGCTCCTCCATGGTCCCCACAGGCACAGGGCCGAGCGTGGGGAGGGGATGCTGGTGCCGAGGATGGAGCTGCTGATCCGCCGGTGCACCAGGAGCCCACGAACCTTTGCCATCCTCAGCTGGAGCTCTGAGATCGCAACCGGACTTTCCCTTATGACACCACTTCTTAATTATGCCTATCCTTCACAGCTGAGTATATGTCCCCTTTTTCTGCCACCCGCTGCTTTTTTGACAGGGAAAGTTTTGACTTCATCCTGTCCTGGTAAGTGCAGTCACATAGGAATATCCTCTAAAAAACAGGCATGACAGAGAAAATTAAGTCTTTAACTTTCTACCTCTACAGAAACACAAAAAGCACCTACCAAGAGAAAGAAAATGAACCAAGTTCAGCTATAGTGTGAGCACTGCAATTTTCCCCAAAGTCAATGGAGTTATACCTACCTACAGCTGCTGTTTGCCCCCCCATCACGGCTTGCACACGCACAGCCTGAGCACACGCTGTACTCTGAAGTGTCCCTCCAAGAAAATGTCAGACACACACACACCAAAAAAAAAAAAAAAAAAAAATCCCTGAAAGTGCATGACAAAGTAAGAAGCTGAAACCCACTTTTGCAATTTTATATCCATCTGCAGAGGGGCTGTTAAAAAGCCTTACCCCTTTCCTCCAGCAAGAAGGGGCCTCCGTCCCAAAATCCTGCCCCCCACATATACACATAAGGAACAAGTTACAGAAAAAACCTCTATAGCCTTCAGCAAGAGGTACAGGCGGTTAAAAATAGCAAAATTTCAGCTTCCCCCCCCCAGCCTCCACACACACCGAGAAAGCAGACCTTGAACCCAGCTACACAGTACTTTCCTCCTGCCACTTACTGGTGACTCAGTTGACAATTTTAGGAATGCACACCAAGAAGACAAAAAAAAAAAATAACCATACAAGAAACAGAGAGCTATACAATGCAAATCTGTATTTGTTTTAAATTGAGGAAAATAAGCATTACCTGTTCTTGTTGTTGGACTTGTTTCCCTGATGCATTTTGCTCCTTGGCTGTAGTCATGCTCACCTATTTGTGCCCACTGCAGTGGCAAACAGGATTTTACACTCTGTGTGTGTGTGTGTGTGTGTGTAAAAGCTTGTCTGTGTGTGTTCAGACATACACGCGCACACACACACAAAGACTAAAGGGATAAGGATGAGTAACTAGTCCATCACTTAATCACCAGCTGAGAAATTTCCCACCCCCACAAAAAGAAATAAATAAAAATGCAATATAAAAAAGCACTAGTCTAGCTGTCTCCCCCCCCCCTTGAGCCGCTAAAATAAAAGCAGAAGCAGGAGCAGAGAGAAGGATGCTGTGGGGGCTTCTTCAATTAGCAACAGCCTCTGCAATCGTCACAGAAACAATGATAACTGCTTGGCAACCAGCAACTGGCAGCTCGGAGCCGGGAGGCAGCGATGTGGTCCTCGCTCCCCACCTCCACGGCGGCAGCCCGCGCGTTGCGCATGCACCGGCCGCCTGGTAGCACAAAGTGCCGCTCGCTGGCGATGTGCAGAGCCAGAGCTCGGCAGTCATCTCCCCTCCCGCAGCCGGGGTGGAAGGGGCTGCAGGGCCCCACGCTCAGGGATTAAATCCATCGTCCCTCCCGCGCTGCCGGCGATGGGAGTCCCGCGGACGCGGAGCTTCTGGCAGACGCGCTCTCGTCTTCTCCCAACTCGAAGAGGTTTCGATGCCCTGGCAGTCCCCAGCTATGAAGGAAAGCTGTGCCAAGGGCAGCCCCTGTCCCGCTGCCGGGGCAGTTTTGGAGGATGCAGCGTGCGCTCCCAGGGAAGCAGGTTCCCACTGACAGGACGCAGACAGTCCCAACGCTCCCCGGGGAGCCGCTTGCCTCACTGCCAAAGGTGGCACGTTCACCGGGCTCAAACATGTCCCCAGCCTCCCCCTGGCCCTCTGCATGTCCCTGATGTGACGGGGACCACTTTGCATTCCTGCTGTCCTCGCAGCCTCCTGCGCACTCGCAGCTGCCATGTAGGTCACATTGCAGGGTGACACACCAGCACGCGCTGCCTGCTCCGCTCCGCGCTGCCGTAGCTCGCTCCCCGTGGACTCCCTGCCATAACAGAGATCTCTCCAACACAACGGAGCTGTCAAACAAGCCTTCGTAGCCCGCTCACCCACCGTGCTGTCAGCAAGGGGTGACATGGGGTGTTCCTGAGCATGAGGCATACAGCAAGTACCGCTCTCCAGTAGCCCTCAGGGGACCTTACACAGTCGGACAAAACTTACGGCAGCATGAAAGTGGTTTAATATTTGCTCAGGACTGACGCAAGCGCTGGCTCACCTCACTATCAGCGACATGAAACTGCCATGTTGCTGTTTTTCCCCTCCTCACCTCCTTCCCAGTGCGCCCAACGTACTGGGCTGGATGGAGCCCGGAGCCTGCCTCTGTAGTGTAGAAAAGTTAATGTCTTCTCACTCACGTGATACTGGGATCTCTGCTGAGTCTGCAGATAACCAGCTAAGAGAAGGGAATATCAAGAGTATTTATCTGACAAAGAAGTGATTATGCCCCATTTGATCCTCGGTTTTACAGCAGAGATTTATTATACAAGGTTACATTCACCAAGAGCACAACTCTGCTGGAGGCAATCCCTCCTTACACCAGGGATGAATTTGATCCTTGGTTCAGGGACAGATCAACGGCAAACCCAGTTTTCCTAGAGATTATCTACTAGCCACCACTATGGCTTTCTAAGTATTTCTGCATTTTCACCATTACATATCACATCAGTTCATAGAAACTATGGCACAAAAGATCTCCAACATGGAGTTGTGCTGGTAGGAAAGTGGACAACCTTGCCTGGTCCCAAGCGCCAGCATCCAGGCAACCGCTCATTAAAAAAAAAAAAAAAAAAAAGTGAATAGCACCTCTCTAACAAGAAGCAATAATTTACATTTAAATCTAACACCCTGTGTCAGCCTCTTGCTGGGTTACACTATGACACAGTCCTAGCTTACATTGCAATTTCATCTCTTCAGTCCCAATTGTTTTAGGCACAATATTTTGTACACGTTTATAGTGAGGTTATTCTTGCTCATACATTTTCCCCCAGCCATCAGAACAGAATTGCTTTCAATGCCTTGTATAAGTGGATCAGTTTGAATTTTCCCATCGGCTTGGTCTGTTTTTCTACCTGTTGTGGGTAGGAATGAAGGCTTGTTTTACCCCACACTTTTGCGATTTTTCTTTCCAAGAGGAATTCAAACTAAACAAAACTGTATTTTCTTTTTCTTTTTCATACTTCCTTACAGTATATCCCAGAAATTTCTGCAAAACAGATCCCTCTCACCACATAGCCCCTTCACTGTGTCCCTGACCCTTCAGCACTTACACTGGCAATCACTGAACTGTATATTGAAAATAAGTATATTCCTACCTGTCTGTTTACCCATGGACGCCCTCCCCATGCGTATTCAATTCTTTCACAGTTAATAATTTAAGGCACACAGTTTTCACTAGCTCTGGAAATCGCCCCTATTCCTCACAATGTAGATTTTTTCCAATAAGCTTGTTGTTGGGCACATAAGAAGTGAATGGTGCTAATTAGTCCAGGAGTTAGCTATCCAGATACATATGGCTTAGCCTCATTACGGAGGTGCGTTACGATGCCGACTGTTCTTACTGCACATCCCAATGTTTTGGCACAGCTACCCTGAAGTTATCGAAATGCCTCGATCTCTCTGCCCCGTGTACCTCTCTGTCACCCCTGACCTGTGCGGGGGGTTTCATCCCCTCAGACGGGAGGACGTGGAAGCAGGGGACAGTGACATCCTCCAGCTCTCTGCCACCTTCCTTCCTTGATCCTTGCTAGAGGAGGCAGCAGTGGCCATTGCCATTCAGAAATACTAGCTTGTTACTAACAGGCACAGAATAATCTGCTCCCACGTTAGCAGGGCTGAGGCCATCCATCCTGACCTCTGTGCTATGTTAGGTACCAACTGTACTGCTTGGCTGAGTCATCACTTATGAAAGATTAATACATCCCTATCACAGGACAAGAATCGGTATCTGCCAACGCCAGCAGCTGCCCAGGTAGAAGGATTTATACAGACAGTCCCATTTAGGGCGTTGCAGGAGGTGCTGGTAGATAAGAACCCTGGGAATATGACCTTCCCATCCATCCCACCCCACAGCATCCCAGCTGATCACAGGGATACAGGCAGCACATTTTTCCTCCCCGCCAGGTCTGAAGATGCATCAGGCTGTTCATCCCCTACCACCCATCATTTGCAACAGGTTTGTCTCCACTGGCTGCCTGGGCTATATGCAGGGTCTATCTCCAGGCTCACTCCCTGCCATACAAGCTGCAGTCCCATCATGAGCATCCTCCATTAATCCACGTAGTCCACACTGTGCCACCAGGAGATAAAACATAGTAATCATTGTTTATGACCACAGCAACGCATGCTAGGGAAAGCAGCAGTTTGTTATTGCTCCCCAACTTTTTAAAGCAGATCAGTTTACTAAGGCCGTCTTTGATCCTGCCCCCTCTTCCTGGGAAGCAGCAATGGGCTCTCAGGAGTCGGTGCAGAGCATTCCCATCCCCTGCATGTTACAGAGGCCAGATCCAACAGCAGCCAGTGCTCACGGGGAGCCCTCCAGCTGCACACGTCTGTTCAAGGGACTATAGACTAAGCAAGGACAGTAATGAGCCTGCAGCAGCAGCGGGCATAGTTATTGGATGCAGAACCCTTCTGCTCCTTTGAAACCTGGGGTTCTGGCTCTGTCACACTAGGCTATTTATTCCCCCCTTTACTACCACATCAAGGAAGTTGAAGCCAGTGGGCAGAGTGGGTAGAAATGAATTCTACTTGATTAACTATACTTTTGCACAGTCTGTTAATGTTCTCCCCTCTCCAGATAAAGACCGGATCCCATGGAGAGCTATGTATCCGAAATTTTTAGTGGGTCTAAACCATTACTACCTGGGGTGTGGAAATGTGCTACCTCCAGCAGAACACACCACGCGATCTGCTTTTGTACAGCCGGTCCCTCTGAGCTTCCCACTCACTACCAGTTCCCATTGGTTTGGCTGGTTTGCTGTCAGTTCAGGGAGGACGTGTGGCCCAGGAAAGCACGCACCGCGGCAAGCTGTGACACCAGAAAAAACTACTTACAGGTAGGTTACAAAGGAAAAGTCCTACGGGCTACAGTTTTCAGGATACAGTGTTACGGAGGTAGTAGATGTAAGATAACTCAAGAAGAGACAGTCTGCCAGCACAGACATCCACTGTAAGAAAGGTGAGATGAGCCTGTTTGTTGTAGCCATGGATTTTAGCATTGAGTCATTTGAAAGGTCACTGATATATCTCGGATCAAAACAAGCCCACAGGAGGCAAAGGGAACAGTGTTCAGCATGCGTCGGTGCTGCTTTCCCTGGGGGCAGACAGACTGATGTGGGCACAAGGCTGACAGCTCCTGGCAGCTCCTGCAGCAACTATCTGAGAAGAAGGTCTACCTTACCCGTGCTCTTTTAAGACCAGTGGCATACTCCCAGAAAGGGAAATCCAGTTAATCTCCTAGGCTGACTTAATACATCTGCAGCTGCCCTATTCCCCCACCATTCCAGCTTTCTAGAGAATTTCAAAGAGTGAGGAACAAGAGGGAAGAGTCTGTACAAAGCAGGCTGTCCATGGCATCATCATAGTCCTGAAGATGTGCCAAGGCATGCTGGTGACTAATTCACTCTTCCCAGTCCCAGTGCCAACATCTCATCCACACAAAAAGCAATGGCACAGCCCCTCTTCATTCTGGACCTCTATGGCCCAGATGCAGCGAGTCAGAGGAATCTGTGCTCCATCACTGCAGATAATTCTGGAGGTCAAGCGCTCCTCACACAGGGGATGCCAGAGCAGAAAGGATAGTTGTAAAACCATGAGGGTTGCATGGTTAAAAACTCTCTTTATAGGAGTTTATGCTTTTAGATGCTGCAAAAGCAGCCAGACATCCTGGCTGTTCATTCTGGAGGTCTCTGTTCTGTGCTCATCTGAATAAGCTTTGGAGAGGGAGAATTTAATTTTGTTTTGTTCTGAAAGCACAGTTTGTGCTCTGCCCCTCTCCAAGAATGTGACAACAGTAATATCACATTATTGCACAGCAATGTCCCCAGTTGGAATTGGAAACACTTGGATGGTAGATCAGCTGACACTAGTCCTACTCCTACAAAGGCTGCAGAGCATCTCTATTGCTTACACACCATCCCCAGCACTGCTTCTCAACCTTGATTCCTATTAGAAGACCACAAAAACACTTAATTTTGTTCCAAATTAATCCCTATCTTTTGGCAAGAGTTCTTAGCTTATCAAAGGGCATCCCCAAAATTATGTTTTTATAAAGGAGGGAAAAAGCTTTGGCCTTTAAGGATGTGTATTAATTAGCTTTATCTTGCACCAGCCCTGCTACTGTTGCCCCTCTCCGTTTGTCACCAACATGTTGGTTCTGCCAAGGGTTAGTCACGGGGGAGGTTCTATGTCCAGATGAATTTTCAGAGGCTCCACTGAGCAACTTGTGGCTTGGTGATCCACTCGGATGATTTTCCAGATTTCAAAGGTTCTCGGAACATGCTAGCGGCAATAATAGATTATGAATATAGTTACAGATAAAAATATACCACATTTCCATTAGCATGACCAAGATCATTAAGAAAGCAATTTGGTGTAGTATTTTCATTTAACAGATTAAATCCAGTTTATTTATCAACGCCATTACTTAGTTATTTGCATGAATGTCTGTTCCTACAGGGGATACACTTCAAAATGTTCCTACAAGCTTGAAAACTGCGACAGCGGATATGTGCAGCGGAGGACACAGAGACAACGGGCGCTGCAGGAATGACTTGTGCATCTGTGTAACAGTCCCATGGCGTTGCTACTATTTGTGCACTACTGAAGCCTCACTGAGTTGCTTTTTTTTCTTTTTTTTTTTTTTAACTTGAGCATGAGAAGGTGGTTTAAAGTGACTATAATACTTTTATTTGAACCACTATATTCTGCCATTTCCTGTTTCTCACTGCTGCTCCAAGTTCCAGGACCCCACAGTTCCTGGTAAACAAATAGCACAACACTGGGATGCAAGCTGTGGAGAAGTCTGCTCGCTCATGCACAGCTTAGGGCTGTTTTGCATAGCACTTTCCTGCCTAAAGTGGAGTGTGACTCTGGGAACACGGCAGGTACTCGTGCCCTTCTCATTTCTGGATTATATATCCACTTTGGTTTGCTTACCCTAAAGATCAAACACGTGCACTGATAGCCAGACGTTCTGATTTAAGCGGAGTATATTTTTCAAAAACATTACTTTTGATCCACTGTAGGGTTCTTTTTGAGTCAGCATATATATTTCAATACATCATTCTAGCCTCAAAGGCACATGGTTAGCAGGGCCATCGTTGTTTGGCGCCGCGTTATCCCTGCAAGGAATACGGACCGTACCGCTGCCTTTTTTCTTCCCCTCTGCCTGCTCCTGCTGGTGTGACCTTGGCAGCTGTAATGCAACAGATGCCTCTTTCTCGCTTGTTTATCTGTGCAAGAGAGACTTTTGAGGCCCCAGCTTCAGTGCCAGCTGTGAATCGTCTCCAAATTGGTTTTTCAAAGTTTGCCTCCTCACAGTCTGGCTTGGTATTTCTGCTCCCTGCAATCTCAGGGATCAATCTTCGCTGACATTTCCCCCCACCCCCAGTTATTTCTGAGTAGCAGCTGAATCCCTTCCTCACCGATTCAGTATGGGCTCTTTTTGACTGTTATTTTAGGAGTAGAAGGATTTATTTCTTTGCTCCCTACTTTTTTTTTCTCTTTATTTAAACATAAGTTTTACAGAATACCGACAATGTATTTCATAACTCAAATATCCAGGTCAGAAAATGTAAGAGACTACCAGCGATGAGAAAACAGAGATAACAAAATAACCCCCCTCCCCCCCCAAATTACTGTCAAACAGAGAATCCCCATCTTCAAAACAGCTGCAAACTTATTAGGCTATTCAGTAGCCTACTGCTTGGAAAAGGGAGAGCCTCAGCTTCATTTTTAGCTGCAACAGTGATTTATAGGATGAATAAATGATCTGCATATAAGATGATGACTGGTTTAAATGTAAATGTTGTGAAAGACTTCTTATGTAAGCACATACAACTGCCTGAGAGATCCTTGTACATAAAAGCCACAGCTGGAGCAAGTGGCTTTTTAAGCATTTGTTTTATGAAGTACACTTTTCATTGCAACGGTTATTATTTTTCATTTACTTTTATATCAGCTTTAACCAAAAAAAAAAGAAAAAATACTTTAACTTACAGCACGATCCATACACTTTCAATAGTCAGGTCAGGCAAAATACTGACGCTGTTAAACAGATGCATATAACATACCGTCATCTGAAAGATGTCACATTTAGTTCATGTGCTGGGTTTGGCTGGGGCAGAGTGAATTTCCTTCCCAGTAGCTGGCATGGGGCTGTGGTTTGGATTTGTGCTGCAACCAGTGTTGATAACCCAGGGATGGTTTCGTTCCTGCTGAGCAGTGCTTACACAGAGCCAAGGGCTTTTCTGCTTCTCACCCCACCCCACCAGCCAGTAGCTGGGGGTGCACAAGGACTTGGGAGGGGACACAGCCGGGACAGCTGACCCCAGTGACCAAAGGGATATCCCATACCATATGACGTCATGGTCAGCATATAAAGCTGGGGGAAGAAGAAGGAAGGAGGAGGACACGTTTGGAGTGATGGCGTTTGTCTCCCAAGTCACTGTTACGTGTGATGGAGCCCTGCTGTCCTGGAGATGGCTGAACACCTGCCTGCCATGGGAAGTGGGGAATGAATTCCTGGGTTTGCTTTGCGCATGTGGCTTTTGCTTTGCCTGTTAAACTGTCTTTATCTCAACCCACGAGTTTTCTCACTTTTACTCTTCCGATTCTCTGCCCCATCCCACCATGGGGGGAGTGAGCAAGTGGCTACATGGGGCTTAGTTGCCAGCTGGGGTTAAACCACGACAGTTGGAAGTTATACCAAGACTGATGAGGTTTCACAAATGATGCGGGCATAAGGATCAAATGTCCTCAGTTTCTGAACATAAAAACAGACAGGTGGCTGCATTGGATCCTATAGGCTGAGCAGGGCTGAGCTCGGCTTTACACAGTGGAAAGGATCTCCTTGAGACTGCTACCACCTGTAGCAAAGGGTGCAACCATTGGACCCTGATGAGCGGTGACCCATTGAACACCATGGTAGTCTCATGATAACTTCTCACAAGTGTTCCTGAACAACACCAAGAGGGGCAAAGGTGTCAGCTCTGCCACTTGCAATAGTATTTTCACTGGAATCCTCTGCCTCCCCAAAACGCTCAGCGCAGCTGGATGGCTTGTGGTGGCCGCCTGTGCTCCCTGGCCTTACTGGTGAGGGACTGTGATGACTGCGAGTGTGTGTATGCAAGTGTGTTTCTCCCCAAGTGTTTCTAGATCTCTTGGGATAGAATCTGTTATGGTAAACATATGTTGCTGTATTCCTATTCCTATATCTACGGTAGATAAGCATTTCCACCAGCCCAAAATAGCCTTTTCAAGAGTCTGAACAACAAAAACACTGCAGACGCTTGTCTTCTCTAAAAGAGGCACAAAGGGATTCAAGGCCCTTCCTGTCTGCTTCACATCTTTATTTATGGAGAAGGCAAACCCAAAATATTTTCAGATCCCTATACTCAAGTCTTTGAAAGTGTAAGGAAAATGCAGAAAACAACACCTGGGCATAACTCTGCTTCACTGGGTGAATGAAACAAATGGCACACAGATACACGTCACTTTGCTCACGCCCTCTGTCCCCCAGTGCCCCCTTCAACATTCACCTTTCTAGATTACAGGTCTTCCACAGCACATGCACTATAGCAGAGGACAGCTAAAACTTGTTACCTGTATTTTGAATGCCCTCTAGTGGAAATGCTATTTATGGAAAATGGGCCAACTGGAGAAGCCTACCCAGAACCCCTAACACAGAGGTAACAGTAGGTCTTTATTAAATAAGAGAAAGGGGATGAACAGAGTTGACTTATCACCAGTACAACCTCAAGAGTCTGCTTACCTAGTGATGAAGCAAACAGAAACCAGAACAATGCTTTGCTCTAAAAATTGACCAGCAGTTTTGACGTGCCACTTGAAGCACCTTTGAGAGGTTTCGTTTTCAGCAGATGAGAGGTGCTTTTCAAAAGTGTGCTAGCACTCTGTCTTTGTTTTAGCTGCCTCAGTGGGGTACTCTTCAACTCTGAGAAAACTACATCAAATCAGATTCCCAACTCACTTGAAACCAGACGACATGGTAAAGAAAGTGGAAATCTTACTGCATGAAGTGCAAACGCATACAATATATAACTGCCTGAATACAAACTGAAATAGCGTAAGTAATTCAAGTAATGTAGCAGGGTAAGGTCCTGCTCCCATCCATCTATTTGATCTGCTTGTAACACAAAAGAATTGATGCAGAACTGACGTATAAGATCTATACATACTATACATCTTACTGAGATCTTCTGGAGAACAGTAGGGCTCTGAGCACAGCATATTTATTGGGTTTGCATGGCCAGGTTTTGGTAGTGGGGGAGCTACAGGGGTGGCTTCTGTGAGAAGCTGCTAGAAGCTTCCCCTGTGTCTGATAGAGCCAATGCCAGCCGGCTCCAAGACGGACCCGCCGCTGGCCAAGGCCGAGCCCATCAGCTGTGGTGGTAGTGCCTCTGGGATAACAGAGTTAAGAAGAGGGAAAGAAACCTGCACAATAGCAATTGCAGCCAGAGAGAGGAGTGAGAATATGGGAGGAACAACTTTGCAGACACCAAGGTCAGTGCAGAAGGAGGGGCAGGAGGTGCTCCAGGCACCAGAGCAGAGATCCCCCTGCAGCCCACGGAGGACCCCACACTGGAGCAGGTAGATGCACCCAAAGGAGGCTGTGGCCCTGTGGGAAGCCCACGCTGGAGCAAGCTCCTGGCAGGACCTGTAGCCCCGTGGAGAGAGAAGCCCACGCCAGAGCAGGTTTGCTGGCAGGACTTGTGACCCCGTGGGGGACCCACGCTGGAGCAGTCTGTTCCTGAAGGCCTGCACCCCATGGAAGGGACCCATGCTGGAGCAGTTCATGAAGAACTGCAGCCCGTGGGAAGGACTCACATTGGAGAAGTTCATGGACTGTCTACCATGGGAGGGATCCCAGGCTGGAGCAGGGGCAAGGTGTGAGGAGTCCTCCCCCTGAGGGGGAAGGAGCAGCAGAGACAAGGTGTGATGAGCTGACCACAACCCCCATTCCCCGTCCCCCTGTGCCGCTGGGGGGGGGAGGGGGGAGAGAAATGGGGAGTGAAGTTGAGTCTGGGAAGAAGGGAGGGGTGGGGGGAAGGGGGTTTTAAGATTTAGTTTTATTTCTTATTACTAATCAAATCAGAGTAGCATAATAAATTAATTTTCCCCAAGTCGAGTCTGGTTTGCCCGTGACAGTAATTGGTGAGTGATCTCTCCCTGTTCTTATCGCGACCCAGGAGCTTTTCGTTATATTTTCTCTCCCTTGTCCAGCTGAAGAGGGGAGTGGTAGAGCGGCTTTGGTAGGCACCTGGCCGCCAGCCAGGGTCAGCCCATCACAGCATAAGACCTCTAAAAGAGACTAAGACATCCTTTACTTAGCGTTGATAACGTGCATTAATTACAGGGACAGAGCAGGTATTCAGCAATGCCACCTCAGGTGCTCAGACAGAGCTGGAGCAAGGGCAGCTTGCGCAGAGCCTGATTTGCCACAAGCAGCAGAGGTGTGAAAGCCCTCACATCTCTACTTGAAATGACAAAGCCTGCCTCAACTTTGCCCCCACTTGTCCCTGCTGGAAGCCAGAACAAGGCTTTAAAAGGCTGCGACTGCCAGTGGCACAAGAGCGGCAGCAATGGGATGTCCAAAATGTACAGGGAGCATAAAAAGTCTCTTGCCAAAGTTCAAGACTACTCGCTTTGTCTTCCCATCCAAAATGTTTGTTCCTTTGAAGTCCAACAGCCAGGCAGAAGAAGGGTGAATGCATAAGAGTAAGTGGCAGTGACTTGGGTACAGGTAATTGCCCTGGGTGTCTAAGTGCTGCCATAGTCCCAGAAGTGGCAAGTAGCATTCACTGAGGGACTGAGGACCTCTGCTTAAACACACAGTGACTCAATGTAACTTTGAGACTGTCCCACTACAGTTTGCAGGGCTTCACTATTTTTTGTGAATATAAAGTACAGCCTCCCCAAAACATTACATAGATACTCCCTGTGCTGTATTTAATCATATCTTCTTCCACACAACCCAAATCACGAAATGCATCCTTTCTGTAGCACTCGCCAGTGAGTTTGTCTCCAATAACACAGTTTTCATAATGCCATTGTTTGATACGGTATCTGTGACCTTTCCATTTCACCATATTCTGAAGACAGTGAAGAAATAATGACACAAGCATTTCAAAGTAGCCTACACCTGAAGAAATGAGCATGTGTATGAATTATTTCACACCAAAAAGAAAAAAAAGGTCTGTGATTTCCTTTAATTTAGAAAATAGCACAAGGATGGGAATTTGAAATATCTGGAGACTAATAGAAAGTTCCATAGCATTGCTATGCAACTCCTACAAATCCTAGGAGCTAGAAAAACCCAACCAATCAAAAAAAACCCAACAAAAAAAACCCCAAAAACCCAAACCCATCTCCCACCAAACCACTATGTACAAATATATCCCCAAGGAAACCATACAAGTATGACATTTGAGCTTGAGCATGATAAAGTGCACGAGGAAGAACCGTGTGCTTGTCACAAATAAGTAATGCATGTCTCATTCATACATTTCACAGGTCTATGTAACATGCCCATCATGTATACCCATATAAAAATCAGACACGTACATCACAAGATGCAAGTGGCACATGTGATTGCCTACATATGCTGTGGAACAACAATGACTCCCATAAAGAGACAAAAGTTGAGCCTGCTCCTGCTTCCAGTTGTCAGCCAAATCTTTTGTTATCCCAACCTATGGCCTAGTTACAAGAAGTGCAGAAGGACTTAAAACCCGCTGGCTAAATGTAAGCGGTAGGAGGCAATAGAAGATCAATACGATGTACTTGGATCAGGCTCTGCTGTAAACAATGTGTTGTGGAAAGCCCTGGGTCACTGCCCAGCTCTACCTGTGAAATGTCTGCAACTGCAACGTGCTGCATTTGGAAAGCTTAAGAAGTCTCACCTTCATACGCGAACTCACGCTGGAAAAAAGAAGTTGCAACACCCATCGCTGCATGCTCCGTTGAGCAAATCAGACCTTTTAAAACAAGAAGGGGCAGATTATATCAGACCTGAGAACACTATCAGCCCTTTATTGCTAATATTACCCAAAGACAGTCTTTTGGAAATATTTTTCAGGGATAATAAGGCAGCTTAGGGCTTATATCTATTCATAGAATCAGCGGTCTTTTCATTTCTATCATTCTCCTCTATAGATCAAGGCTTCTGCTTGTGTGGGAAGTGGCTGCAGAATGGGATGTTTAGAGGCTTAAGCTGCAAGAGCCTGGAATAGTTGAAATAGAAGTTGGCCAGCAGAAAAAAATCAATTCCATCTGCCCTATAAAGCAATCCAGAGCACTGAATAGTTGGTTAACTACTTTTCACCTCATGTTGTAGTTTGGTAATATCAGAACAAGCAACAGCTATCCTGAAAGGATTAATATGAGCAGAAAGCATAACTGATTGATGCAAAAAGCATACACGTTCATGCTTGCCAGTAAGTCTGAGCTCAGCATGAAAGGAAAACTATTGCCAACTGTATCCTGGGCTGCATCACCAGCAGTGTGACCAGCAGGTTAAGGGAGGTGATCCTGCCCCTCTACTCCACCCTCATGAGACCCCACCTGCAGTACCGCATCCAGCTCTGGGGGCCCCAGTACAGGAAAGACATGGAGCTGTTGGAGAGAGTCCAGAGGAGGCCACAAAGCTGATCTGAGGGCTGGAGCACCTCTCCTGTGAGGACAGGCTAAGAGAGGTTGGACTGTTCAGCCTGGAGAAGAGAAGGCGCTGGGGAGACCTTAGAGCAGACTGCTAATACCTAAAGGGGCCTACAGGAAAGCTGGAGAGGGACTGTTTACAAGGGCATGGAGTGACAGGACAAGGGGTAACGGCTTTAAACTAATAGAGGGTAGCTTTAGATTAGATAGAAGGAAGAAATTCTTCCCTGTGAGGGTGGTGAGGCACTGGAACAGGTTGCCCAGAGAAGCTGTGGATGCCCCATCCCTGGAAGTGTTCAAGGCCAGGTTGGATGGGGCTTTGGGCAACCTGGGCTAGTGGAGGGTGTCCCTGCCCATGGCAGGGGGTTGGAACTAGATGGTCTTTGAGGTCCCTTCGAACCCAAAACATTCTATAATTCTATTTTACAAAGCTTTAACAGACAGGATTCTTCAGCAGTACTTCACCTGATCACTTTGACTTTTCTTTAACTACTGGAATGGGCAAAGTAAATGAGAAAATTCTAACAAACAGATCAGGCTTTTAATTATGTCCAGAAATGAAGTTAAGAAACAGAGTTTTTTTTTCCCCTTCACAGATGCCAGGGACAGGCTGCATGTGATTAACTGACTATTCTGATATTTTTCTAACTTTTATAGTCTTGAAAGCATGCTTTCATTTGGTATTTTATTGAAACTGATTTCTCTTCAGATAGTATTGGCAGCAGAATGACATACACCTGATTCATAGTTCATCTTACCAGTAAGGTACTAGCCTGAGATTGTTGGTTTACCCATGTGGCAGTTGTAGAAGGCAAATAAATATTCACTTACAGTCCATTCAGCATTACGTTTTAATGCTTTCTTATCAACTGGTCCATTAGGATGACACAAATTGTAATAAAAATGAACTCCTTTGTATCTCATTGCTAAATAAACTCTGCAGTATCGTTTTCTTTGGTACAGATATATTCCTTAGCAACACAGAGGATTCAAACAGTTCCCTTAGAGAAACCTTTCAGAGATTTAATTTTTTCCCCAAGAAGAGTATGGCACGTTAACAGAAGTTAGTACAAACACAGATGGTAGAATAAACCCTTATGATACACAAAGACCTTTGCTGAAAGAGCGGAGCCCGCATTGTTCTGGAACATGGTACCAGAACGCCTCTTCACTTTGACTTTCCTTCCACGAAGAAAAACGGGTAGTTAATTTACCTGGTATGAGTCCTTTTCTGGGAGACAGAAACTTAAATTTATTCATCAGATTTTGCACTGTAAATGAGGTTTAGATTTCTATAATCAAAGATACTTGATTGCTTTAAAAGGCTGATAGAGTTTCCATCCTGGCAAAATCGTATGCATCATCTTCTCCCAGGCACTAAAGCTCCTTGACATTACTCTGGCTCTGTAAAGTGGCTGTAAGTGGCTGTAAGTGCAACGCACATCAATTTTAAAGCCTCCTTACACAGTCAGAGAAGTGCAATGCAGACACAGTATAAATGAAAATCCATTTGTGCGTGCTGAAGTCAAAAACCAAAAAGCATCTATTCATAAAATAGTCCTGTAGTATAGTTGCATGCAATCAATATAGTCAACATATTAAGAATTCATTGTAATGAAACTAAATGAAAAAAATAAACTTTTAAAAAAATTATTTGTATTACAGCAGCACCCAGGAGCTGCACAGCCCAGGATTCCCCATGCTTTGGGCTACAGATATTTCCAACAGAACAACAGACCATGCTGAAAATAATTTATAATCCCAAGAAGAATATTCTGCCTGTCATGTGCCCAGCTGTCTATTCCTAAAGAGACCATTTTTACTATTAGTGAGTTTCTCTGTCCACATAGGAGAGACATTTCTTTTTCCAGTACTAACTTCTGAGGCATCCTGTTAAAAGACTCTTTTCTGTGTGTGCAGCTTTGCAGCTCTCCCCATCCTTTCAGAGACTGTTTCAAAGTATGCTTCCTAGATACAAAAAGCTTAATGGTTCACATCATTATTCAATACCTTTCCTTTCTATTACATTTCCATTTGGGTTGAGCAAGGTTCCCTGCACAGCTTTCCAGCCTCTGTCAGTCCTCCGTTGCCAGTTGAGGTTTGATGCACCCTCCACTGAACTCAACGTTGTGTTTCTACTTGCAGCACTGGGCTTGGACACCGAGACCACAGCCTTGCTGGGGGCCAGGACCTGGGCTCAGCATTATAGAGACGTACAGCTTTGTGTTAAGTATCAGGAGGTAATTCAAAGTATAGGACTTTTTTTCTTTTCTTTCCCCTTTCATACAATGCACATCTAAAGAGTAACTCATGAATAAGACTCCTGATCCATATGGAGTGAGACACAATGGCGTATTTACAGTCCAGAATCCATTACAGTTAATATTGCACTATTTACACTCATCTGCCATAAATCTAATATTGTTGTTATGGCTGTCCAATTAACGTACCCTAGGAATACTCTTCAAGCCAGTATCAATTACATTTGCAAATAAGCTAATGTTTTGGGTTAAATAAAGTGGAAACATTCTTCCTCTGAGAAATTTAGTACTCGTATCTGCATCTATTCCAAGTGAATCTTGTGTTTTATTCAATTTAGTACCAAAAAAGATTACAATGATCCAGAAAACATTAAATGAAAACATCGATTCTACAATAGCAGCATCGGATGAGCCATAACTGCTACCAATAACATAATCATGACGCATCAAACTCAATTACAACTTCAAAATAGTCCTTTAATTTCACAGTAATTATTTAATGTTATTTTCAACTCACTTCTTTTGCCACTGACATTTGCACAAAGCTGTCTCTAAAGGTTGATATTTCGTTACCTCAGTCCACACACCTGGCACATAAACTACCAGGTAGCATGAATCTTCTAGAATAATATGTGTTCTCATCCTCTTCGACACTACTGTTTGCAAGACTAGATCCTGCAGGCACCACGTCAAGCCAGAGGCTTTGCACCAAACACAGACATTCATATTTCTTTGCATTTTGCAATGCTACGGTTCCCTGACTTGTCAGGGAAGTCAACCTCTTTGACTCCTTTCCTTCTGTGTTAAAAAAAAAAACCAAAACAAAAAACCCCAAACCCAAACAACCCAAAACCCAAGGAAAGCCAAAACCTAGAGGTCTGAAAATGAGATACAGAGAGAAAGAATTTCCAGCCTAATCCATTGTGCCATTGTGGACATTTGATACACCAAGAACTTTTTGCAATATAGTTTCACATAATGGTGCGACTTTATCAGACATATCATTCCAGCCTCAGTACGATGGTTTAAAAGGCAATACCAGTTCTCATTAAATCCACAGCACAGCTCTTAAAATGTCACTTTTCCTTTACAGATCAGGAGTCTTACCAGCCGCTTCTTTATAATTATGTTTATTATCAGCATCAATTTCCATTTCACCATTCACCTCAGAGGAACAGCAGATGCCTTTCAGCATTCACAAGGCAAACCAACAATAATTGCTTTACCTACTACGGAAACGCAGTCAGTACTGGGGTGAAGCGAGGCAGCTCTTCCCAAATCACAGCAACCCCTAATGACAAGTTAGTCAGCAACTAAGGAATAGCACTGGCCAGTATTTTTTCCAGGATTTCCTTGATCTATCAACCTTTTACTCAGGGCCAAAATACATTTGCAAAGAGGGAAAGAATTTATTATAAAGTATAGTGGATACAGGCACGTTTGGAGACGTTGCTAGACAGTGCAACTAAATCTTTGGGAAATAATGACGTATGAAGCTTTCTTTAAACTACTCAATTAGGCATGTGAAGTCCAAATTCCATTAAAAAGAAAAAAAACCCAACACAATCAATTTCTGGCCTTCCTGAAGAAAGGGAAAAGCTTGACTTCATTAATACAAAAAGTGCAAAACCCAGAAGAGAGATAAAGAGGTCCCAAAATACATTCCTTTTTAAAATGACAGTATTCTTTTCCTTTATTTTAAGTGCCTATACTCTTTTTTTTTTTCTTTTCAGTATGGATTATTACTTCTTGAACATTCAGGTCTGAAAGTACAGCAGCTTGTCCACTCAAACGTTTAGCAAACTTGACTATACTTAGCTCCAATAACTTCAAAGCCTGAGAAAGCACAGGAACATCAGCATTTCATGCATCAGACCTGTTTAAGAACAGATACAAAACAGTGCTCACAAGCCGTAACAGAAACAATATTGTCCCAGCAATAAAACCACAGAAAAAAAAAAATCACAGAAATATTACCCATTTTCAAGTTTCATGAAAAGCAAACAATCAAAAGTGAACAAGATTTTGGTCATGCTGCTTTTGCTGGAGAAACTCTAAAGGAAAAAAAGGTTAACACCGGGTACTGAAATTATACATTTTCTCCTCTGCTTGAAGAAGGCCACCTGACCAAAAATGAAATTAAGCTAGTTTTCAATATGCAATATTTAAAGGTGGGGGTTTTTTTTTCTACCTACTACTGCTATTATTATCTGTGATACAGCAATACTAAACTGAAACAGTCCATTAATCTGTCAAATATGGTAATAAAATTTGAACCTGTAAGTACAGCCACCTTACATGTGAAGCCATTTCGGAATGAAGGATATCTTTGAATCAGCAGGCAAGAGAAAAACCACAAAACACTTTACAGTGGATCAAACCGATGATCAGTTTAACACAGCATATAGCACGACAGCCTGAATCAGCCAGAGTAAAGCATAAAAAGACTTTCACAAACTTGCTTAAAGGCAAAAATTTTCTGTTGTTTAGAGTTATTAGTAATCCTTCCAACAGCTCTTTTGAGACATTTCTAATCTTTATGCTTATAAATGTGAATGCTTTTTGTTCATGTAAACACAGGAGCACAGAGAAGACCTGACTAGAAAGTAGAAGTGGGTGAATTAATTGTGTAGAAAGCATAATTAATTCCAGAAAGTATAAAAACCAGGAAGGATGCTGTGGTTCCAGCTTAGCTTTTATCTTCATCCCTAACAGTTAAAATTGACTTAAGTCATGGAGTTTGACTATCCCTCCTGAAGTGTATTAGTGCTCATCAGAACAGCAGCAGTATTCTTTGTTTTGATCCAAGTTTCCATATTCTCCCAGAGCCTGGAAGAATTCTTCTCTGAGCACCTTCTCATGGCAACAAGCTCCATATGTGGAAAAAAATGTCCTTGTATTTTATTTGAAATCAAACATTGGAAATGTCAGGCTTCTCCACTTGTTCAGAAACTTTTGGTTTCCCCTTCTGTGGATCATACTTTCCAGTAGAACTTCAAGTGATACAGGGAAGTATCTGGGGGAAGCAGGTAAGAAGGAAGACTATTTGACAGGAGTCTGGGTGGGAAATGTCATTGCTCTGGTTTCTGCTACCCGGGTTTCTTCCTCCCGGCAGCTTCTTGGATATCTGTTCAACAATGACAATGATCAATCTGCATGTGAAGAAGGAGAAAATATGTCCTGAATCTTTTTAGTCCTATTCCCTTCCTTTGTCCTCTCCTACTGTGAGGAAAAAAGGCTTCAAACTTCTAGGTGTCTTGGCCCTATGCCCCACATGTCCCTTCCTTCTCCTGCTCTATGGTTATTTTGCACATCCCCAACCAGAAACACACCTCTTCTCGCCTGACTGCTGATCGACTGAATTGCTGTTCAGTTCCATTTGTTTAAGAACCTACTGTCTCCTCCTACGGGACACCATTCATTTCCACCCAACTCCTCCAGACCTCAGCACCTCCCAAGCACTCACCCAAGTCCCTATTCCCAGGACTTTCCTGTCCCCCAGCCGTGCCACAGGTCCATTTAATGTACCTCTTCTGCAACCATCCGCCGTGTCCCAGTCTTCCTCATCACCCTGGAGACAGGCAGTGGCACAACACATCTCCCCTCTTCGCAGTGCCCTCGCCTCCTCATCCACCACTTTTCATTCTCCTCGTGCATGGGGTAAAATTGGGATGCCGATTCCTGGCAGGACATTTGCCATTCATGGGCTAGATCCTGGCCCATAGATTAACACCTGAAGAGCCCTACGTCGCAGTTTGATGTCTTCTTTGTGGTCTCCTTTCCAAAACTAACTAACACCAATATCTAACAATTTCTCTATGTGTTAGACTTGCTCAAGCCTCAAAAAATACTCCTGAGCCATCTCTGAGGCCAGCCCTGCATGCAGCGTTCCAAATGAAGCTATAGTGCTTACTTGTATAATTATATTTATATAATTACATTATAATTACCCTCTATATTATCCTCCATCACATTTTTTATGCATTTTAACATCTTGTTTGCATTTTGTTAATTCCTTTTTTTCCCTGAATCCTGCTAAGCTCCTGGCCTCAGTGATGCATTGTGGTGATGTAGCTCCAGAGGTGCACTGTCATCCGAGCAATTACTGTTCGCCATTATCAACTAATTTCCATTGTCTATAGAAAAACTCAAGGTCACACCATTCCACTGCAGCTTTCGGCTGATCACCCAAAAGAATATGCCACTAATAATTATATTTAAATGCTAGAGCAGATGAACAGCAAACACATTAACAGTGGTTCAGCCATGAAGATTATGCTAGAGGAGGAGATTACCACAATGCCACATCCCTGAAGGTGCTGAGTACTTACAATTCCTGTTGGCATTCCTACTGGGCCAGTGCAGGAGGGCTGTTCTGGCCTGGCAGAGTGTACCACAGAGAATGGCAGCAGAGGCATGCACAGAAAGCATGCTTCCTTTACACCATGGGACAGATCCTACAGCGTCATGATCTGACTGCAGTTCCACCTACTTTCAATAAAAATCTCATCTGTAAGAAACCTGTTACAGATTTTTCTGTCTGCAAAAGAAGACAAAATACCCCAAGAAAGAAACGCATATAGAAAAAAGCAGGGGGGAGGGGGGAGAACACGACACAGGACAACACGGATGGACTGACTGTCCCCCCAGCTGACACCTACTGCCTTGGGACATGGCAGGGTCAATGTAGCACTGGCCTCTATCACTTTGAAACACAAGGAGACAAGCAGAACATCACACACAGGACAGGGATGGACAGCTGCCCGCTGCCATTGCTTCTGGCGGGCTTCCATCTCCAAACAAGCATGGGAATCCTCTCTGGGGAAGGAGCCCAGCCCAGAGAGACATGTTGAAACTATCATACTGCATTCTTCATCTTCTGTTAAATATTTCCTGACATCACATTCAGCAGTGCTTGAAACAATCTAGTTGCCATCATTAATACTTACAATGCCAATACTCACCACAGACAGAGCTGAGCTCCTTCAAATATGGAATTGTGCCTCAATGGCAGCCTCTGCCAACAGTGGACATAAGATTTTACATAGATTAAAGGTTATCATCCACAGTCTTGAATGGCTTCTCATGGTCCTGCCCCTTGCTGAACTGGAATTGTGGCACAAGGACGGACAAGATTTCCCCCTTTTTCATCTACAATATTTTAAGCCTAATGCTCAAAACAATGCAAAAGTTGCATAAGGATCTGTAAGAGCCCACCTAATGCTAGTAGATAGAGTACCACACGTATTTGCTCTCCAGCTCCCTGTTATCCCTCTGCAACGCTACTGACACTACTTGTTCTTCTTCTTGAACTAATTTTAAATAATTTTCAGGACATAATGTGCATTTATTAAGTAGATCAATATTTTGCATGCTATGGTTTCAGGAAAGTCAGATAAATTATAGACTTTGCTTGATATTTGTCTTCTGGTGCAATAACATGTTTCAGAAACTCAAGTAAATTTATAAGCCAAGAACTCCCTTTTCCTGAGTCCAAGCAAACAATCCTCTGTCATGTGTTTGCAGAAGTGAAACGTATTTCTCCCTTATCAGTTATATTCTTACCAAAATATTGCATCGATTCTGGATTTTTTTCATGACTATTGCTTATATATAGTAACTGCAATATCTCCTCTTTCCCCAGTCCTCCTGAATCACCCCATCCTTGGAGATGGATCAAAAAATCTCTGCCAAAGCTTTCAATTCCACTTGCTGCTTCCATCTCAGTTCTCCGATGTAACTCATCTGGACCCAGTGCCTTCTCAACTTTTAACAGCTCCAATTGCCCAACTATCTGCTCTGGCACAATTATAAAACCTTCTAGCATTTTGTATTGCTCCCCAGGAAAGTGTATTCTAGTCTCTGAAGTGACCTTCACGTTTGTCTCTTCGTACCTATGCCAAAGAATTCATGGAGGCTCTTTGCAAGGACAACCTCATCTGTCACATCCATGTCTCTTAACGCCTCATTGACCTCTGCATCCCTACATTGTTTTTGTAATATTTAAGGACATTGCTGCTGTTTATCCATATTCCAGTTACTAACTGGCCCAGCTCAATTTTTAGATGCTTTTTTCTCTATCGAGATTTTAAATTTTTAAGTTTTTCTCAAAACAAGGATGTGACAAGTCTGACAGCTACATTGAACAAAGGGCCTAATTATTTTTTTTAAAGGAAATCCATAACTAAACATCCCCACACTCTCTTTATACAAATGCACACACACATTCATTTGGGAATCTGTTTCGGATGCGTTGTAGTTTAGAGCGGTAATTTTCTTTATTCGAACCTCCAGCACATTGGGATGCTCACAAGGGGAAGAGAGGAAATAATTTGAAATAAAAACCTGTGAGTCTTTACATCCAAGTCTTTGAGTACCGATATGTCTGATCCTTGCATTCATCTCTGCATGCTGGCGGGACTGAAGGGCTGGAACATGGGGGAACCTGCTCCCAGCAGGGGCTCTGAGGGCCAGACTATCATTTACCTTGAGCCTCCTCCTGTGCTACTCTCATCAGAACAACACAAGAGGGAGTTAAAATAAATTAAAATTCAGCTTTTCCCCACTGTTTTTGCCCCATATACTACACAGACTTTCCTAAGCACCAGGCTAAACTATCTATCACACATGATCAGCTCAAATGCCTTAATGCTGGTGACCGTTTCCCCATTCTAAATTCTCATACGTCTTCCCTTTTGCCAAAACGTTACCTCTGGTTTCTCTGCTGAAACCTATATCCATAGGCTGCTCTGTCCCTTGGGTTTATCAGCCAGTCCAAGTTCTTTTAATCCAGTCTCACTAACTAGTTACCCCTTTATCTTACTATTTCTTGTCTATATTGAAGCCTCTCCTGGGTAGTAAAGCACGCAGAGCAGTAGCTGTCAAACAGAGAGGAATCCCATGTCCACACATGCCTGTGTGACCTGTTCCTTGAACAGTCCGAACAGGCATTCAGCTTTTTGGGAATAACATCACATCGCAAAAATAAGTCTACTTTTATTTCAGCTAGGCCAGGTGTGGGGTTTTTTGGTGTTGGTTAGTTGTTTGGGGGTTTTTTTAAGCATATTCCCTTCCTCCACTTCAGCCAAATGCATTAATTTGTGTTAGGCAGAGATGAAATTAACTCTATTATCTGTGAGTGTTTATCATCTCTCTGTCCCTTTGTAGTCTTTTTCTTTTCTGCCTATTACTCACAGTTCCTCCCTATATAGCATCACAAGCAAATTCATTAACAGGCTGTTTACTCCCTCTTCAGGATCATTAAATGAAGATGCTAAATGAGACCTAACCTAACACAGACAGCTCCAATAAGCATTTCCTTGTAAATAGAGTCTTTGCCATTTATCAAAAACTTTGTACTAATTTTCAGTCCATTCAAAGTTGTTTACATTGAGGCAATTTCTACAAGTTTTCAAATTTAGACTTGGCCCATTATTTTACTCTGACAGAAGTTAGAAAAAGAGGCCAATAACACAAACCTAAGAGTTCTTCAAGACATTAAACTGATGTCTGAAGATGCGCCCTCCAAATCAGCAAGAAAAGCTGAATACATCTATGGAGTCATCAACTGCATGAAACAAAACTAGCAATTCACAGATTGGTAGGCGTTGGGAGGGACCTCTAGAGATCATCTAGTCCAACCCCTCTGCTCGAGCAGGGTCACCTACAGCAGGTTGCACAGGATCGTGTCCAGGCAGGTTTTGAATCTCTCCAGAGAAGGAGACTGCACAACCTCTCTGGACAGCCTGTTCCAGTGCTCGGTCACCCTCAGAGTGAAGAAGTTTTTCCTCACGTTCAGATGGAACTTCCTGTGTTCCAGTTTGTGCCCATTGCCCCTTGTCCTGTCACTGGGCACCATTGAGAAGAGTCTGGCCCCTTCCTCTAGGCATCCACCCTTTAGATATTTATAAGCATTAATAAGATCCCCTCTCAGCCTTCTCCAGACTAAACAGCCCCAGCTCTCTCAGCCTTTCCTCACAAGAGAGATGCTCCAGTCCCCTAATCCTCAGTTCTTTCCAGAGTTGGAGAGGTCGTGCGTAGGGTACCAGCCGCACTCAGCCCTGGGCTGTTGAAGGATGCAAATCAATTGGAGAGAGTCCAGAAGAGGCTCACAGATTTCCAAAAATACATCATATCCGAGGAAAAACTTGAAAGAATTCAGATGGTTTAATTTAGAGAGGCAGAGGCCAAGGAGATGTAACATCTCTCAGGAACAACGTGGGTATAATTAAACTTGCCTTCGGACAAAAGGGTGAACTAGATGACCTTTAGAAATCCTTTCCATTCTTATTTTCTCTGATGCTTTGATTGCATAGGTCGCCTGCCCAAACTTCTCTTACAGACAGCAGCCGTCACAGCTAGAAACCCTGCAGCCCTGAACCTCGTGTTTTAGACCCAAAACACATCCACCACTGCTCTGGAGTTGCATCTCCCCTCAGATCCCATGGAGCAGATGATCAGTCCTCTGCCAAATCTGCATTTCAGGGGCAGGAAAATCAGCAAGTACCATAATAAGGGCAAGCACCGGAACTGCTGCACATCAGGATGCTGTGGCCAAGGCAAAAGCCCTACCACTGGGCATCAGAGAGCATCTCAGCTCTGGATGCTCCCCTCAGACACCCACACCAGGCACGGGAGACACCCAACTGCCAGTAAATCACTTCTGGAAAGTTAGATCTCGGTGGCCCACCAAGGACAGGGAAGCTGCCTGCAGCGTTGCTGCCTGTTACATAATTCACCCTGCCCTTTGCTGAAGCAGGATATTCCTCAGTTCCTGCTGCAGTCACCTTACTGGCTTTTTTTTTTTTTTTTTAAACACTTCTAGCCATCCTCTTGGCCTCTCTAATGAAGAGGTGTCATGATACCCAGAACAATTTACTACGAGAGATCACTTGCCTCAAAGCACTTCTCTCTGATCATTGCTTCTGCTAATACTTAGAGACAAACATTTTCACGCACACACCTTCCCCCCACACACACCTTTTTCCTTCCCCCTTAAACAAGGCCACGCATCATTCTCCATTGATCCCTCCCTACCATCACACTGGACACCAGTGCCCACAAACCCTTCCTCACCACACACAGCATGCTGATGAGGGAATATCTACCATCCTACACCCTATCCCTATCTCCAAACCAGCTGCTTTTTATGTTCTCTTGGATTTGTGAATTTGTACAATCTATTTACAGATATAAATACTTTAAACAGTAATGCATCTGACATTTTCTTTCATAGGTGTGCTGTAAACCTCAGATTAAGTCTGCTGCTTAATTAATTTGCACTCAGAGTGCCCATCTCACTTTGTTTTCTTTGGAGCAATTCTTCTCTGGTTTGTGCTGCCTGGTGCATTCACCACCTCCTCCTCTGCTTCCCTGGGGATATAAATTGCTCCTTTTGCTCAGGTATAGCCTTATCCGTATGGGCTGCATACAGCTGTACAAAACTCATATTTAGAAACAATTGTCAGCATGGGAATTTGGTGGGATTTGGTTTTAATCAGACACTTTAGGTAACCTTATGCATCTCTTCTGTTTGATCATCAAAAGGGACTAACTCCCTGTGTTTGCTTTAGAAATCTCTGCTCGACAGCAAGTAGTGTATTCCAGCCCAGAGAAGAGATGCACCTCTTGGTGAAACAAGCACTATCTTTTCTTTGATCACAGGAGGTTCATATAATCCCCACCATACTCTCTGCTCATTTACCTACAAAACATGCTCTCAGTCCATCCCCTTTGGCTCCTTGCAGCTCTCCTCCTGCCCTGGCTCTCTGCAGAACCTCAGCCCCCCAGTATCCCCAAGCCAGGCAGGTCACCCCACATTTCTAAAGAAAAGGGGAAACTATTGCCATTTCCTCTTTCTCCTCAACAGCTCGGCTCCTGCCGACCCAGACAGCCCAGCACTTCCTCCACTTTCTGCACCTGGGAAGGCAGACAGACACACAAGGCACCAGGGGAGTTGAATCCACTGTGAGAACACATCCCCTACAACACCCCGCTGGCTGATAAGGGCTGTATGGCTCCCCTCCACCACCAGATCAGACAGGTGAGAGCAGTATATATGCAAAAACTGTGTCAAGCCCCAAAACAGAGCAATGACTCTTGCTGTCTCCTTTCTCACCTCCAGCCAGGCATGACTGGCTCAGAGTTAGTGGAGCATCAGTAAAGCAGGTTGGATTAGCAATTAGCACCTCTGAGCAGCAACCCACATATAGGAAAACACTAGCACTGAAAAAATTGCAGACATAGGCAACGAGGATGCTTTAAAAAAAAATCATCCCTCCTCCTTTTTCTTCCACCCAAAATAATTCCCATTCCTATTCTAATCCACTGCTTCCTTCTAGAGAAGCAGAGACCCTGGACCCTGCCAGACCACAGTGGTGCACATCCACCATGATGCTAAGGTCCATGGAGAGCAGGATGAGTCCCCACAAGCTGGACACCACCTGACCAGACCTCCCAGGGCCTCGAATTCTGCAGATCAGCCCCTGCCAGAGCCTCACTCAACGTTTAAAAGCTACCCAGGAATCACATTGGGTATCCAAAAGAAATGCTAGGAAAGGAATTACAGGTGGTAACCAAAGGCAATGCTAGGTCACTACGGAGACTGGCAACTGCCCTTATCCCATACTACCTATACATAGACATATACACACACACAATTATATGTAAAATTTTCTGTAGTGGTTGGTTGATTTCTACTACAGACCACTTACACATCTATATACAACACTCTACAAGCAGCTCAATGTGCCATCTCTATATATTTCTACTGCATCCATGGCTACATACCTGGCTGTCCTCTACCCCAGGTAGTACTTTAATGAAATGCTAATACTCAGCCACAGCTGAGCAAGTGTCTGAGCAATCATGCTGCAAAACCAAGCAATGAGTTAGAGAGTGGATTATCCAAATCCCATCATCCAGAAAACTATTTACTAAACTTTATTTTTCTCCAGTAAAAATACTGCATTTTGTAAGTGTCTTTAACTTAAAAAGAAATGAAACAGATAAAAGAACCAACCCCAACCTTGAATATAGTCGGGCAATATCTTAGATTAAATCAATTTGCACACCCTGTCAGAAATGAAGAATAGGATTATAATGGATTATTTTAGTACAAGATTTTGATGTTTTGTGTAAATGTTTTTGGTGTGGTTTTATTTTTTTTTTCCTCTAAGAGAGCTGTTTAATGACAACTGCTGAAAAATCTATAAAATGCAGTAGTTATGAGCACCATGTGCTGCCTTGAAATCGTGAGTGAAATTGCATACAGAGGATAAATACATATTCAGCAGCAGGAGAACTACTAACAGAAGGAACAGTATTAAAGTATCTCTATTCTAACACTTTAACACTACAAATCCCAGGTGAAATCTTACTATAGCAGGCATAGAACTCATGTAATATCCAACCCAAAAGAAAGAAGTTTGTGGAGTAGGAAAAAAATGCTGGCATATTATTAAAATGTTAATCATGTCCAACAGAGTACTACAGGCAGAAATAAAATAGCAAGAGATGCACTACTTGCTTTCTTTGTAACCTCAGCTTGAGTGCTCTTCGCTTAAAATCTCATCAGCATCATCACCTCTCATTTAAAGAGAGAAAACTAGTGCCCAGTGATGACTTATGGTCACTAGAGGACATTATCTTTGCTTAGTTGTGACTATAGTTGTCACTATATAAATTACATAGACCAGTTAGGTTATTCACATTACTAAGGTGTGACAGCTAATAACACAAATACTGCTTCAGGTCCTAATGATTCCTCTGCTGGGCATGCTAAGAAGGTACTTGTCTTATTAGGTGATAAGAATGGTTTCTTGAGTTTGCTTTCTATACAAAAACTAAATACATGAACAGAGCAAAGAAAAATGTTATTTATAATCCTAAATATCATACCATTCCCCAAAGTGACAAGATCAATATTGCAGCTTGGCACTTGCTACTGTGACAGATGGTGCTATTAAAATACCGAACGTATCTTTTCTGCAGGAAAAAAAAAAATCATAAGCGAGGACATTATATGTTGTCCTCATCCAATTTGCATTTTAGGTTACTAAGAAATGGTAAAAAAAAAAAAAAGAAAAAGAAAACACTTATGTGTTCTCTTTCAAATACAACAAAACACTAAAAAGGACTATTATATCCTTTTTGGAACAGGGTAGTGAGGGATGCTTGCAGCAGTCTAAAGACTGTCAGAGTTTTCATTATGTTCCCAACTGTATTTTGCATTAATTTCACCAGGGCTCTTTCATTTTTAATACAAGTCTGTACAAGAACAGATGAGGTTGGGAAGATTACCCATGTCTTTGTGAGCAGCTCCAGCCTGTCTGCTGGGAGCCTTTTGCAAAATGCACCTGAGAAAAGCTCAGACAAGAGTCAGTTGTTTCCTGATTCCCCAGATATTTTAAATGAAGATTAGTTTAGATACTTACTACGGGTCAGCATTCAGAGAGCTCATTGTACTGCTCAAGAACCTCCCAGCTGAAATCCTCTAGGCTGAAAGCCATCTGTGAGGACTTTGGCAATTGAGATTACTCATTGATAGAAAGTTCCCCATTTTTATTTCTATCTATTTGGATTTCCAGTTTGTTTTAATTACCTCCTCTCATCCCTATCCCTAGTATTTAATTCTCTGTTGTGAATTTCTGGGAGTTGTCACAATTGGCTTTGCTCTAGTTATTTATTTGTCTGCTCATTTAGATACTCAGAAGAAGAGGAGGCATTGGGTGTTGGATCAGGACTTTTTTGTATTAATCACAGTTTTGCAGAAGATTTTCAGTGTAAACCTAGACCTGACATTTCCTTTCTCATACTTTTTTAAAATGGTAACCTTTCTGAAACAAGTTCTGTTCATTATGCTCTTTTCACTTCCAAGGAATTCTGGGCATCTAGGTGATTCAGAAATACTATTTTCTTTTCTTTTTTTTTTTTCCTTAATGAGAATTGGCTGGAAAAGACAGACATTTTTGGTAGGAGAAAATAAAAAGTCTTCCTATTGAAAACTGTTTATCTTTTGCAAGATCTTCTAAGTGACAAGACTTTGAAGCAAAGCAAGGCAAACTCAATGGAGAGCTTTCAACATTCGCATTAGCAAGTAAAAATATTTCTTCTTGCCTGCTTCTGACTCCCAGATTCAACAGCCCTACACTGCCCAATTTCTGTTGCTATTGCTGTGGGGCTGAACCCCCCCACGCTTAAGCTGCCCAGAGGGGTTTTCCTGCTGATGGGGTTACATCACCCCTGCGCTGTGTCCGCCAGCCCCAGATTACACATGCTGCCTCCACACTGGGACTGTTGCATTAGCTATGCTCCTAATGGTAAAGTGAAACAACATCTGTATTTAGAAACTCAACATCAAGACCGTGACCTTGTCTATTATGTCGGACAAACAAGAACACCTCCCATGTCAGGTGCCTGTGTGTGGTGGGAACGTGAACATCCTGACCAACAGGAAGCCTTTCAGAAGACAAAGCCAACACAACTTGACAGAATCTGTACTGCCAAGAAAATACTTGTAAGCCCCAGCAATTTAATTTACTATCTACAGGACACATGCCAGCTACTGTAAGTTCTTCTCCACAGTGAGTCCACTCATTCAAATGCTGGATTCTTTAAAAAAAAAAAAAAATAAATGGGGTTCTGTGCTCCTTCAGTAATACTAAACAGATTTGGGTAATGACAGAAGTTTAGGGATGGCTGCTGGCAGTGGTTATCCTGGTTTCCCCACAGGAGGGACTAGATGGAGAAGATGGTTTTAAGGCTTGGAAAATGGACAGTGAACGCTGGCAATAGCTGCTCTCTTTTCATCTAAGACAGGAATTGTAGTCTCTGGACTAATAAAGGAGAAGGGGTCAGTCCTAATGAATGCAGATTTTTTTAGAAGAATGTAATCTAAAGGGCACTTTTAATACAGAGAATCTAAGAAATAATAAAATCCTGCAATAATGAAGTATAAAGTTAGGTATAAAGCATATAGTCATTATATGGGATATAAAAGAGTGCAACAGAACATCACATTGGAGCTGCTGAATATATCATGTCACAATCAGGAACTCTGTTCAAAAATTGCAGTAGAAGATGGAAAACTGAACTTCTCTAGACGGCCCAGGATACAAAGAGGTGCTGGTCAATAAGAACTAATTCTGTCTAATGCAAATGACAAAGTCTGACTCCGTTTTAACGTGCCTTTTAGCTGATGCTTGACCCACACTACAAACCTGTTCTGGAATTGAAGAGGCTAGTGCTGTATTCCAGTTGCTCCAGTGGCAGCGTAAACTGCCAACTGTTCTAGTTTATAGAAGTTTAAAACAGATGTAGCTAAATAAATTTTTAAAAAAAACACCAAACCAAACAAACCGACCATAATCGCATTGTCTCTATGTGTTAAGGACATGACAGTGTGGAAGAACGGTGGTTAACGGTTAACTTAAACAGGCACCAGGGAACTTGCACAGGATGGAACCCATTAAGAAGGCTTGCTTGAGTTACACACCAGACAAGAAATTATGCATGCTGTTGGTAATGAAGATAAATAATATCTGAGCAACTGGTAGAAGACATTTGGTAAGTGGGGGAAAGGAAGCCAAAAGGTTCTTTGGAAGAATCATGTCAGATGATTAATCCTACAAAGAGAAGAACTATGTATTTATAGGGATCAGATAATAGTGTTTTAGATGTTGGCAGGCAGGGCTAAGACAGGATAGTCCAACAAGAACAGATCCAAGAAGCCCAGTAGGAAAAGTTAACCCTGGTGCTGCTAAATACAGTGTAGTCAATCCTGATGTCTAGATCTTGGCACAAATTAGATGTCTAATTTAAATCAGAAATGCTCCATGCTATAAAGTTCCATTTTTGCCAAACTGAAAAAAAAGAGAGAAAGAGATGAGATTTTTATTGCCAAGAATAGAATGTAGAATAGGAATAAATAATATCAGTAAGGGAAAAATGATGAAATTACATAAATTCCAGTATTATACAAGCCATGACTCTGTAATTAGAGGTGACTGAGTCAACAAGTCAAAGCACCCACATTTTAAAGAGATTAATCTTGAATTTAGATTCTGCTAGAAGCAGCAGAAATAGTGCTCTTGATATTACCCTTTCTTGTGTCTAGGTAAATAGAGGAAACCAAAACAGCCCCAGAGCAGACAGGTGGGGGACATCAGAGCCCTCCACCCACTGCCCAGGAGAGGACTAGCCCTCCAGTACCAGCAGTAATTCCCTTCCTCTTCCAGTGGTTTAACGCCACAGACTTCAGGGGATGGGTCATCTCTTCATACGCACAATGTCTGCTTTTGTTTACTGACTTGACAACTCTCCAGGGACTCCAGCAAGGTGTTCCTTACATACTGCCATGCTGATTTAAGACACTTTTTGTTATTCTCTTAACTTTTCCTTTTAGGGAGTTTCTAAATAACAAAGAAAGTCACAGTAAATAATTTAAAATCCTTTTTCTCTCCCCTGCCCCCCAAAACCCTTGGGGGGGGAAAAAAAAAGCGCCAAAATCTGCATGCAGTTTAACAAGCCAAACTCATAAGAATTCAGGAAAGTCGGAAAAAAAATTAAAAAAAAAATCAAGCAAGCAAAACTACCAGAGAGCTCCTCTCATTTCCCCAAATCCAGTTAACTAGCAGGATGCATGAGATCAGGCCAGAAAAACATTCAGGCAAAGAGAGGCAAATAAAGTCACTCACACACGTACACGCTTTTACTTTCCAGGTATACTGCAAACCTCTCACTAAAGAGGGGCTGGTGGAGAGGTGAAGATGAATTAACCAAGACTATGAAGGTGAGGAATAACCCGGTTCCCGGCTTGCCAGCAACAGGAAGCCCACAGGAAAGTTCATTAGCAGCACCCGTGGTGTAAAAGTGGCAATCAAAGAAAATGAGAAGGTAAATGATTCAGTCCAAGAGCAGAGAAACTAAATAGATTGCTTTTCATTTCTCTTTCACTTCAGAAGGTGAAGGGGAAATATCCATCCCAATGTGACACTTTATAGGAAATGAAGGTGAGGCGCTCACAAAGGCAGATGTATTGAGAAGAGAGGTGAAAGAACAGTACAATAAATTAAAACACAATAAATCACTCAGGCTGGTTGGTATCACTCCAAGAATACAGACGAAATGAAGGTGAGCAATGAATGTAAACGTATATTTTAGTATTAAACCATTTGAATCACAGCTTCAAAGTGGTAGAGGGTGACCGAAGCAATGTCTGTTTAATAGGAAGGATGCTAGAGGGTGAGAGAGGGCTAGGAGATACATGTTACCTGGTCTTGCCTCAGGAAGAAGCAAGGGCAGAAGGGACACCAAATGAGAGAGAAAAGGATGGGGAAAAGCAATTCACTGCTTATTATAAAGAACGGGCAGATATGGCCAAACCCACAAACCACTGTAGTATTTGCCAGAGCAATTGAGCCAAATAAGATGAGAAGGGGAAGCTGGGGTCAAGCCACTAAGAGTGTTACTCTCTCTCAGAACAGAGATAACAAAAAAGCTGAAGAATAACAGCGGATTTCCAAAAAGACCTTCCAAATAGACTCTCCTCAGGATGATATTCGGGTAACAACCCAGGAATGGAGCATAGACTTCTGTCACACTTTAGGAGAGAAAGCATAGCATTAGATGTGCATTTATTCTTGACATGCTGCAGGATGATGGCAAAGAGTCCTACAGCCAGTGAGCTGCTCCAGCTCCTGGGCATGGGATTCATCTGACTAAAGGAAGATGTCCACACCCAAGCTCTCCATACAATTGGTGGCTTCCTAGTCAACAGCTATCTGCCAATATATTCCACGGGAAGCCTGAGGGAACCCGGGTCAGAAATCACACCCTTAAAGTGCCATTTTCCCTTCTATGACTATAAAGGGAGCCTGGAGTGACCAGGTCAAACATATACCCAGATATGAATTTTTCTGGCATTTATACTTCAGAGAGGGAAATCCCATTCAGACTGATGTCACTGCTCTTGTTTTTTCCCTGCTGCAAATATATATCAAACCCATATAGAACATGCCAACAACACGGACTAGATTCGCAGCAGAACAGAGTCCTGCCTGCAGCACGTTAGCTGCTCTGTAGCATTGAGGGATGTCAAGTGAAGATTACGGACAAGTTGTTTCAAAGGTACCCCATACCTGAAACGCAAATCAAATCTTCTTGAGCTCCCCAATGCAGAGTCAGCTGCTAATTGCAGAGGTTTACCCTCCTCACCTCCTTATGGAGGAGCAGCAAGCAGGTTTTGCAGGGAAGGAGGACTGAGAACACCAGACCACTGGAGTGCTTTCCTAGAGAGCTATTATCTGCTCAACCAAGGATGAAACTCCAGGGGGGACACCAAAACCTTCTAACCCACTTTTCTCTCTAGTCAGACATTAAAACGCAGCAGCTGTTTCCCCGTGGAAGGCAGTGCTGTGAACACGGCTGGATTTTCACTCCACAGCTGAATCCTGCTGAGGCTACAGTCTCCAGGGGAAGGGAATGGAGTCTCTCACAGAGGTCAGCCTAGCTCGTGAGTTATCAAGCCTCAAGGCAAGCTGGTTGACAGGTTATAGTCACATTATTTGCTTGCAGTAAACAAACAAAAACAGAAAAAAATTAAAACCCTGAAAAAAATACTTTACCTGATCTATTCTTGCTCTCATCTGAAAGATCACCTTTTTCTGACCCTGTTTTCTTAAGATGGGCACAATCCTATCAAGATAATAGATGATCCAGTGACCTCACTGTACATGATGAGGCTATTTTAGCTGACATGGGTTTGGAGCCAGCAGAAGAAACCACACAACCCCAATGGCAGGCTCAGACACTGGATCACCCTGCAAACCACGAGCCACGTGCTACGCCATAAAACCCCAGAGTAGATGGCATAATCACAGCAACTATCTTGGATCTTGCTGGAGTTTCATGACATCTAAATTTACCAGTCTCTTCCCCCTCAATTCTCTTTCTCTAAATTTAGGATTCAGACAAACTAAGAAGCTAATAAAGTTTTTTAAGAGACTTACATAGCTTCTCTCCTAAATTTCTGAGCAAACAATCTTTTGGGTTCTGGCTGCCAGATCTGTCAGGTCAGGTAAACAGCTTGAAGGAGTCAGGACAAAATCCAAGACCTGTTTAACTTTAGGGGTGAAGTTCACCACTTGCTAGGCTGCTCTTAACAATTTCAATCCATTGTTTCAAGAACCCAAGCCCAGACTCAGGGAACCACCAAGATCAAATACTCACCTGGGACTCCAGTACACACAACCTGCATAAGCACCTCTCAGTACTTTTAGTCCTCCAACTCCAGTCCCCAAAACACTCCGTGCTGAGCAGATCCCAGAGGCTACAGAAACACAACAGATTTCAGCAAGCTCCCACTGCACTATCCTGTGAGCCTAGAGGCACCAGTATAACCTCCTGATGGCTGTCCTTCTTGCACTCAGGGAGGAAAAGAGCTGCCCCAGCATCCTGAGATGTCAAAGAGGATCACCTGAGATGTCAAAGAGGATCACCTGGGGCAGATCTGCCCAGTCCTCTGCACAGGTGTGCCAGTTACAGTACTTAATTATATATAATTTAATTATATCATCCCCACAGCAGGTTGGGGAGAGATAGATGACAGGTTCTTTTATTCAATACAGCTGAGAGCACTCTCTTTGCTGGTGTAGGAAACTGTCTGGCTGCTTGCTTTGCTCCTGAGGGATTCTCTGGCTGTCTCCCACAATTATTATGGACCCCATTTGCAATCCTCAGGTCTCAAGAATTTATGTGTAGGCAGTGAGGATCAAGGGGATACATTTTAAAGAACTCCCAACAGTTCTAAACTTCAATCAAGCCTGGCTTACAGAAATCTATTTACAAAATCTCTTCCTAATCCAATATGTTTATGACACAAACATATACAGAAACCCCCAAATCTGCAAAACCTAGAATTGCTTCACATTTGGAGCCAAACTCAGTTCTACTTATGCCAGAGGGAGTTAAGTCATACCAAGCATTGTATAAGATGAGTATATTTATAGGCAAACCTATACAATTGTAATATGGTTACATAATATTTTTTTTGTTCTGGGTTTTTTTTTCTTTTTTTTTTTTTTTTTTACTGTGTGCACAGTTTCTAGGCATATCTTTTCAGACATTGCAAAGACTGCAGTACTTCAACACTTGACATTTCTTTCTTGCAAAGATCCCAAAGAAATGTGAAATGATAAGTATGTCTCATAGCACCACTGTAAACTCCAGGTAATTATCTCCATTTTAGCCGCTGGGGAAGCTAACAAGTGACCTGCCAAAAATGAAGTACCAGCAGAACCTGAAACAGAAATTTGGAGCTCTGGCTCTGAACTCTGATCTAACCATTACATATTCTGGATCCTATACAGATTCAATTAACTTTGCAGAAAGAAAGAAAGAAAGAAAAAAAAAAGCACCTATCATATAAGGAACTGTATTTTCTCATTAGTTCTCTTCTGGTCATGCAGAGAAAGCAGACTTCAGTGGATGGGGTGGGGAGTTTCAGACACCCAGGTTTATCCTTGGCCTTCCACAATTGTTCTGATCAAGCCACAGTCTCTGTAGCTGTTTCTTTCCTGAACAAAAAAGTTAACGGTACCGCCTTATTGAGCAAGCGTATTGTTGAAATTAACCCATTGCTTTAGTTGGTGCATTGCTGCAGATTATTAAGTGCTATTGAACATCTGCATGCTAGGACAAAGTTAAAATTAGCTTTTGCTTTAGCTGAAGTTATCTCAATTTATCAGCAACTATTTCTTGAAGCTTTCCATCTGCAGAGCTTTTTCCTCAGCGCTCTGCAGCTCTGCACTTATGCTTAAGTGAAATGATTGTATCCCACCAGCTCTTTTGAGCAGGATAATTGGCAATTACTTATTTTTGACATATGCAGGAAATCTAGTAAAGCATAATTCAAATTCTGTTACCAGTGATGAACTCCTTTTGCAGAACAGTGCATTACAGTGCTCATCTCCACTGCCAATATCCCTGGCAGTTTTAATTCAAATCTCAGAAGTATTATGTGCAGCACATTGTTTCTTATCTGCAAGTTCCATGCTAGAGAAAGTCTTTTGTTTTGTAACCTTGAATCCTTTTCCTATACTTTTTGAAACTCCTGCAACACTTGACTGTTTAAAAAGAAAACAGAACTGATTTTATCTTGTTCCTCTTTATTTTCATGGCTGAAGCTTTCTGTGTAAAGTGTATTAATTATCTCTTGCTCTTGTTATAAACAAATATATCTAGCCATGCAAAATGCCAAACAGCAGCTAATCTTACTAAGACGTTTTTTAATGAGAGTACGAACAAAACTGCCCACAGATATGCCTGGTGGAACTCTACCTAGAAACCAGAGTAATAGGCTCATTACAAAAAGATTACACATTAGATACGCTGCTCCCTCAGTGGGCACAATATGTGAGTGCAGATTATCAGTGCACATTTAGAAAAAACAATTCCACCACTGGTAAATTATACCTGAGGCCATTGGATAAAACAGGTATGCAGCACATGATTGTGTTTTAGCTGCATCCAAACCCTGATGGATTATCCCAAGTATTAAATCATGCAGTGGCTGAATAATAACTCATTACTGAGTGTTTTACTTTTGTAAAACTGAAGTTGGTTAGGAGACTGGAACAGAGGGAACCTTGGATAAAATTTCACAATTAGGGCCTGTTTCCAGTTAGTAGAAGTGTTCTTAGTTTTGTTTCTTTCTGGGGAAAAAAAAAAAAAAAAAGAATAATTTGAAAAGAAAATATTGGAAGTTACATTGAAGATTTTTAAATTTTTCTACTATTTCTTCAAGTCCTACTCTTAAAAAAACCCCATGCAAATCCAAATCACATTTCTAAGGAGAAGTTGGTGCATAGACCCAGAAAACTATTTCACCCAAGTCCAGCTGAAGATAAATAAATAAAACTAAATAGAGAAGACTTTGTCCTCAGTGTAATGTGCAAAGAGAGATTCTCACTCTTCAGAAATATCAGGGCAACTTTTACAAGTAAATGCAGCACAAGATACCATATAATTATTTTTTTTTTAAATAGAGTGCCATGTTTCTAACATTAGTGTTTATTGAGAATTTCTGTACAATTTAGTTATGTGGGGTGTGAAGTTATTGACCTGGTAGTTTAAACACTTTTAAAAAAAATTCATTCAGTTATAAGCTATTGGATTTTGTAATGATGTCATTCTTAAAGCTTACCATTATCAGTGCAATAAAAGAGAAGCCATTTCTAATTAGATTTTCTTAATGTGATACTGTTCATTATAGATTGATTTTCTCTTTCCCTCTGCTATTTCTAAATGAGTTAGGTGAAGTTTCGTTTTTGTGCATGTAGAGGTTAATTTTCACTGGCAAAGAAGCAGAGAGATTGTACAAAAGGTTTATGAAAACCTCCTTAGGCAACTTTGTCAGATCACCTCAGTGTTAAGTTTCCGTACCATTAGCATTCAAGCCCCAAGCTTCAGCTCTAATAGATGTTGAAAGATTTGCAATATTACACAAACCTGTGAAGAGTCTAAAACTTTTTTCTTTAATGAACATAGATTGCACTACAGCACAGCACTGCCATTCAGGAGCGGTGCTGTTGCGATGAGGTAATTCATAAAAATAAATTAATGACAGCTACTACCAAAGAGATTTGCAATAGAGATTTTAGTGCTGGTAAGTAGGGGTAAATGCAGGACCTTTGATGGTGGCACCTTCACGAGGTTATGTTGGGAACACAGGCAGTGTGTGCGCCCTGTCTCTGCGTACTTGCCACTCCTCTCAGTCATTCACATCTCGATCTGGGAAATGAAGAAACACCATGAGGGGTGAGGTATTAATTTTCAAATTTCAAACTACTTTTCCAAGTTGCACGTGCCCAGCAAGTGCCCATCGCTCAGCTCCCGCTGGCTTTGGGTACAAATGAGGGGTCTAAACGGTGTGTAGGGTTTGAGATGGAACAGCCAACAAGCATGTGAACTCTTAAGGCCAAAAGCAAACACTGTGAGTTGGGTACGAGCCATCCCTTTTCCGTTACACAGCTGAGAAGTACCTTTTCTTGCCTTGTTAACTCTTATGCACCTCTAAATGAATGACATTATGATTTCCTTTACTTAGCTTACTGAGATTGAATTAGTTCCATAAAATCCACCTATATCCTTTTTGTTTTAGAAAAGTGTAGTGAAAGACTTTGCAGAGAGTTTTGTTACCAATTTTCCTCTCTGCATGGAAAAATCTTTCCCACTGTCACATTGCACAGTATCAGATGTGGTAGGAACTAGGAGTAGGAGAGGAGCTGCTGCATCATGAAGATACGTCGTCTATCTACCAGTCTATACCAACGTGAAAGTCTCGAAGTTCAGATTGCTGCTGGATCTTCCCCCACCTTATTTAAACCAGTTGATGATTTTAAAGTATACCTTTCGGATATGATGAACTCAGAACCTTGCAGAGAAGCATCTAGACTTGAGTGAAAGCATAGGAATTAATGGACACATGATAAAGCAGAAACAATCCCACCTCCAAAAAGCACAGAAAAGAAATGGAAAGGTGATAGAAGGGGAACAAGTTTCAAGCCGTCACATTGGCATCGCAGATTGATCCATCCCATTTAGCCAAGTCAATTTGCCAGAGCCCTCGGGCCTGCCCCACGTTCTTCAAAGAACAGTGGAAGGGAGCATTGATTAAATTGCAGCAGAAGCTGCTGTGCAAACACATCCTGGTGGCATCCTGGCGTGTGTGGAAATTTGGAAGGGTTAAATGTAAAGACAGCAACTCCAGGCAGTTGCTAGGAGACAGTGTCCTGCCGTGACATCATGCATCAGCCTATGACAGGCTGTTCCAACAGCACAATAATCTTCTGAGTCACTGGTTGTGTGTGCCTTCACTCGGTCCAGAGAAAACAGCTCTCACCCGAAGGTGAAGTGCTCCCAGCCCTTTCACGTGTTTTCTCAGGTGAATTAATTTATTTCAACAAATAAGTTATTTAATGTGGTTTCCCTCAGGCCTCAGTAAATTCTACAAAACCCAGCAAAGCTGTAGCGCTCATCTTTACTTATGCAAAAAGAGCAGTACTGATGCAGCACTCACGGCAGTCTGGAGGACACCTACTCTGAGCACGAGTCAGTGTTGGATCAAACTGACCGGCAGAATTTCTGCTCCAAAGATCTTGAAGTAAAAAAGTGCAAAGGGATGCCAGGTAACAGCAGGAAGCCATAAAACCCAAGTAAAATATGGATTATTAATAGCAGTGCCTGCACGGTGTAAAGCAAGCCACCCTTTGAGACAGACGTCAGTGTGAACAAGGTTGTGGCTGGGCAGAAGATAGGAGGATGTGCTACGCCAGTGGGTTACTCCTGTTAATTTTGAAATACTTGCTGCTGTCTTAAAATAAAGTCAAACTGAATGGCCGCAGGTTGTACTACTCCTACTGAAGCTGGCAGGAAAAACGACTCCTGTGAAGAAATACCAACAGAGGAGCTTAAAGAAAGGAAATCACTTACAATATTTGTGATCGCTTAGGCTAAGAGAGGAAGCACGGTCTTGTCTTTAAGGAAAACACGACAAATCTGGGTGTTTTGTCTCAGTCCTGCTTTACCACATTTGACAAATCACTTCTCCTTGTGGCTATGGTGTTCGTCCGTAAGGCAAGGATATTGATGTTTCCCCTCACATTCTTCGTCTGACCTTTTTAGATTATGAATTCTGCAGGGCCAGAGCATTTCTTTACCTTTATCATTACTGTAATATGCCAGCGCTTTAAAAGCATTAATGGATTATACCTTCACTGCACCTCTCATGCTAAACAGTAATAATAATCTCCGATTTGAAGATGGAGAGTTGAAACACAGCTCAAATTAACTGATGTACCCAAAGTCACACAAGAAGACTGCAGCTGAGACAAGGCACCCACCCAAAGTTTAGCCCTACACTGTATTGGAAAAACATAGAAAACAGGTGTGGAAGAGCCTGGGAGAGGTTGTTTGTCTAACTGTCCTTCCGAAAAAATAAGTAAACTCCCCCTAGGCCATTCCTGAAAGATGTTCATCCAGGATGTCCTGAAACATCTCCAGTAATGGGGATCTCAGAGTACTGAAAGGTGACCCTATCCTCCCTTTGCTTAATGTTACCATTATTTCCTAATGTCTGACATCAATCACACACTACTGAAGCCTTTAATTTTTTGTCATAATCACAAGTCCATGCTTCGTAACATTTTTTCCCAACACTTTTAACTGAGACCTCCTTACAGTGTTGTTATTTCTCATTTGAAGACATATTGCACAACGATTTCAATTAAATTCTACATCAATTCATCAATTTCTGCTGCTGTAACCTGTGTCCCTGGGCTGTCATCCTTTCACCTGTGCACCTCCAGAAGGTATGGAGTCTGGCTCTTCCCCGGGCTGGACAAAGCCATCTCCCTCGACCTCTCCTCACACAGCCCCTTCCCCAGACCTTGACCATTTTGGTGGCCTCCTCTGGACTCACTCCAGTTTATCAACGTCTTCCTTTTACTGAGGATCCCAAAACTGGACACAGTACTCCAGAAGATGTCTCACAAGTGGTGAAGAGAGGGGAAACACCAGTTAGAAAGTGCAGAGGAATTTTAGAGGTAATGGGAGAAAAAAATCTGTGCCTGGCCAAGCTGGAGGAGTCTGTCAGATAAATAATCAGCTGGTCAACATTGTTTTGATGAGAAACTGTTTTCAACAGAATGAAAATGTTCCTAACAGGTTTCTCCTTTCTGCAGCAAATGTGAATTTCAGTACCAAATGACTGTAATAAAGAAATGCTGTTTTGACGAACGGAGGATTGGCCACTTTCTCTATGAGTGACCCAGACTACCCACAGTAACCAGGCGAGTTATTTTGTGATGGACATGGCCAGAGGTGCTCTTGAGATCAAGAGAGAAAACAATATGTAGTTCTGCCAAGGAGGAGAAGGGAATATGGAGCTCAAGAGCTACGTCTCCCATGAAGCATTACAGTGCCAATTATCAATACGCTTTTTGTTTTTCACTTCAAAATATATGAAGATGCACTCTCCACCCTCACACACCAAAAAAAAAGAAATTAGAGTGGCACAGATTTTTTTCTAACTCATCTTTTAAAATAGCATTAGGCAAATACGATATCAGGCTAGTTTTGCTGATGAATGCTTAATGGTTTTGGCTCATGGTTATGCCTCCAATGCCAGATTAAGTCAATAGGATTAGGCCCATTATATCTCTCACATGTCTGTTCTGCACAGTTCATCTTCAATAAAATATATTTAAAAGATATTTACCTGTCTCTGAGGGGTGGTGTAAGGATAAATTCAGCAGTATTTCCACAGTATACTGAAAATATATCTGAAATTTTCAAAGCCACCTAGTGGATTTTGATGTACCATTCCCATTAATGTCAGTGGGAAGTGTATATCTCAGAAATCTCAGCTGTAAAGCACTGCAATACATGAAGAATAATGATGAACACAAAATTTAAGTAGGGAATGTAAGAGGATATACCTAAATCAGTATTCCACATAGACATTTTATTAATAATTTTTATGTCCTTATACGGACTATAGGAAATGAAATCAGTAAAATGTGAATCATTTTTTCTAATTACCCCATTAAAATAAAAACTAATCAAATTATTTTTGGAGATAAAATCTTATGATTGCCTCATTAATATTCTCTCTTCTCCTCAGGTTGACCACACTTACTTCATGTTTTTATTAAATTAGGGGATTCTAGAACCAATTGTACAAATTGGCCTAATCTCCTTAACAATGATTCTATACACTATATTTGGGAGATTCTGCCACTTACATCCTGACAGGAAAGAACTTCTGAAGAGATTAGATTTGCTCTTTTTGAAAAGTCTAGCTGCTGTATTATACTTAAAATAAATTGGAGAGTTGAAATCCACAACTCTTGGCTTCTGTAAATTGTTTTCCCAAGAAGGAAAGCAAACAAGAAAGAAGCAGCAAATGGGGAAAAGAAAAAAAAAAAGAAAAAAAGAAAACAAACAACAAACAAAACCATGTTGGTTTCAATGTAGATAAGTGTGTGGGACACAAAAAGAGACACTGAATAGCCTCTGCTGATGGATTCAAAGTGCCAAGTACACAGTCCCCTTACTTCTTGGAGCAATAGGAATATCAAGGAAATCTCTTTCCTAACCACACATTGCTCACTGGTCCTGAGTTTTCAGAGCTGCACAGCTCTCTCCATCATTTGTCCTTCTGTTGTCATTCTACAGCTGACCTACCTGAAATTTTACTTTTCAAAGTGGATGAACAGTTCCAATTGATTCTACAAAGTGTCTTCTTTGGGGTGAGTGTATTTAATCCGGAATCAAGCCAAACAAAATCTAAACCGGAAGATCTCCAAAGTGTCCAACACTCCTTTCCATAACCTGTTCCATGAAAAATGAGTTTTCGAATCTATTATGTGATTAAGACTAGTCCACAGCAGTCATTTCCATGAGAAGATGGCAGCTAACAGGGTACGACTGGGTAAATGAAAATTTCTATCAAACTTGTGCCTTTGCAGCAGATCTGGGTATGCTGACAGTCCTAATGCTCCAAGATAAGCTTAATGAGCTCCCTACTCCTCTTCTGCTGCTGTACTCTGAGCCATAATGTGATCTAGAGGGACCAAAAAGGAACAGAAGGGGCAAAGCTTCTCAGTGAGACACCAGGCTGACCCCTCTCCATTAGGAAAACACGTTAAATCTTCATTAAGACTGACACTGTGATTATGTTCTACATACGTCTGGTCCTGAACCAAATTATCTTCTACAGGTCCTCTAAAGCTCAGTATCTCCACACTCTTTTCAGCCCCAGGAAGCTGTGCAACATATGACCCTGGATCTCTTGCCCTATAACTACATCTCCATGAAAAAAAGTAACATCAGACTGCAAGTTATGTGAATGGGGAATTCTAATTTAAGAGTACTTCATCCTAAATCTTCCCTAGTGTGAAAAGATCACTTGAGTCACAAGGCAATGGAGAAACAGGTTCCTGAGTTAGAGTTTAAGCAGCAATCCTTATTAGTATATTCTACTGCACTTGGAAATATTTTGTAGACTAATAAGCATAAAGATTAAGTAATATAGAAACCAGGTTCCCATTATATTAAGGATTAATTGAATAATGATATGTTTTAATAAGTGCTTATATCCTATTTCACAAAGTTTATGAAGATTTGGATCCCCTCCAAAGTTGCTCATCCATCCACACTCTTAATTCAAGAGAGTTTAATGACTACATTCTGATGACTTTTAACCAATGGCTCCCCTGGAAATTCAGAAAAGCTCTGAAGAGAATGAAGATGAAAATGAAACAATCTTTAAAAAGAACAAAATCAAAACACTATTTTTATAACTTTTTCAACATTAGAAATTATGTCTTGCAACTTTTTCTGGTAAGTATAGCTCCCCTGAACAAATATGCTGAAATGACTGTCAACTAAGTTATCAGAAGCAATAAAAATCCATAACAGAAGGAAAGATAATGCGGCGGCGAAGGAGAACATTTTCAGCACATCACTGAGAAACCATTAGCAAATTAAAAAAATCAATGGAAGATTGTTTTCAAGTAATAACTGTTAATCTAACTCATGAAACGTTAACACATGCACTGTTTTCCAACTACTTAAAAGCTTAATTCACAGGTGAGGATAACCAGGGATCCCTAAGAATGGTATAATGCTATTAATGGGATCCTTTTGGTTTATATCAGAGTGGGAGGTATGTGAATCCATACAAGAGGAACAGGAAATAATGAACCTGAATGGTGCCAATGGAATAGGAATTCTAGTGGTCTGTATGACATTGGAAAAATGTGCACTGCAAATCCTCTTTGGCTTTTAGTTGTATTTCAGACTGCTCCTTTTTTTCAAAAACTAAGGAAAAGCAGCTTTGAGTTAATTAAGATAGGCTAGTTTGAATCCAGCTGCTAAAAATGTTCATTAACAGTAATTATTTTTTATTTATGCAACCTCCAGCTTAAGCTGGAGAATTCACAAAAATGCTTATAGGGCTTTGAGAATGAATTAATAGTGTTGTACAATTAGGTTAGTGCATTATGTTTTGGTTTTGGTTTTTTTTCCCTTTAGTTCCTTTTCTGAAACTTTACATATTGCTCATTGCCAGAGGCAAGATACAAACCTAGTAGATGAACACCTTTTTGACAGGAACTAGCAAACCAGACACTAAACAGGACTCAGGCTGGACTGGGAGCATGGATTCGGTGCCAGGCTCAAGCTGAATGCAACCCGTGCAAAATTGCAAATGGTGACTGTTTTCACCTGTGATTCAATTACTACATAGGCAACAGGACATCCACCTCTCAACAAAAGCATAAAGATGGCATACAGTGCTAGCACTAAAAGGTGCTCAGGTAGCTGTGAGCTACCTCTACCATATCTTACATATGGCAGGGAAGAGCACGACCTAAGGATCCAAACGGCTATGGAAAAGTCTAAGACACTAGGCTAGAGCCATAATTATAAATTCCACATAAAGATAATCTCACTAATTTAGAAGACGGTTCCTGCTCCTGCCTCTGTTGTTAATGCAGTATTTTTGTGTCTGGTACTTGCCTTCTAGGGTTACTGTTTCTTTTGCTGTCTCTGCTGAAATATCCATTCTCAGTGAAAAATCTCCTCAGCATACCTGAGGGATACGTATCTGCCACAGCAGCCACATTTTGATAATAGGAACTTTCACTAAGACAAATGATCCTGTGGTCCCAAAGTGTTCAAATCCACAAGGGTCCACTTTATATACCTGGGGCAGAGTTAGCACTGCTAAGTGTATAGGAAGACTGCAGTAGGGTTTAAGTCATTCAAGAGTTCCTTTGAATGCTGACCTTTGAGGGGAAAGATATGCCCAGTCTAGCTGTGCAAACCCAGAGATTGAGATCAATACTACATCAAGATGGTCAATAGAGAGGCGATAGAAATCTTAAAAAAGATTTGAGAAACTGCAGAAGTCTATTAAGAAGACCCTGCTTGTGAAAAATGACCATGAGCAATGCTAACTTGCTGGCAATTTTTTCCAAGGACATGAACAACCCAAAGCAAAGGGCTTAGCCCTGCCTAACAGCCATGGTGGTGATGACTCTGAGGAGGTCCAACAGTGCAAAGTGCCGTAGAGCATGAGTGAATACTGTTAACTCAGTTACTAACTGATGATAAACACTTGAAACTCCATATTGTTTTAAAGCTGCTTGTTAGTTATTATCATAGATATGCTAGATTGGGGAAAGGCATGAGGGAGCTGCTGCCTCAGAGGATCTGGCAGGAGGTGGCTGGAGCCAGCTATTGTGCCACCCTCGCATCACGTAGGGCTCTTTGTGTTTGCAGAGTCCTCCCTAAATCACTTTGGCTTACTCATACTGTGAACAACATGTCAGGAAAGCAATGGGCAGGCTCTTCCCAACAGGAACCACCTTTTGTGTTCATAACACACCAATAAAATGGAGCTCTGGTCCACTCAGCAGCTTCAAGGCACCATATTGACCAAATGAAGTAAGTTCCCTGGAAAGATTCACTATTTTGCAATGGAAGACTTTCATGGATGTTGCCTTGGCAATGTTTTCATCCACAAGAAACGTTTTGTGATACAAAAAGAAGCAACAAATGTTTGTAGTCCTTTAGATCCTGTGGTTTTTTTGAGTGCCAAATTAAGGAGGTTGCTCTCTCTTCTTTCCCTCTTTTTTCCTTTTTTTTTTTTTTTTTTTTCCATTGGGAAAGAGGGAGTTAGGTCATCAGTTTAGTTAGAGGTCAACATTCACACATAAGCATTTGAGATTATTATCAGTTATTTTGTTTAGATGATAACTATAAATTCCTGTCATATTACAAATTTAAGAACCCCCAATGGACTCTGGGTATTATATTGAAGCTTCCAGGTTAGATATTTAGGTTTTCACTGCTTTAATAAATTGGTCAACAACACCAATTCTACAGCAACATGTACTGTACTAGTTCAGTGGCAGTGTATTTTGATGAGTTAGATGATAGTTTCACAGTATCAATTATCTTTAGATTTGTGAAGTAGAACAGAGGAAAAATGATGAAGCACAATGTACTAGCTCTTAATGCAGAACTACAGAATGTATAATTTAGCATTTATTTTATTGCTAGCATTATCTATATAATGTGTTAGTGCACAAAATAGCCTATATCAAATGCATCAGCAAACAAAAGCTATATAAAGACTCCTAGAACCAAAAGGCAACTTATGAATAATTCACATTACCATGCATTAGGAGTCATCCAGATAAAACACATAAAGTGCACTTAACTTGTCCCAAAGAAAACTTATAAATTATCTGAATAATTGTATATAATATCAACATAATATTTCAGTTACTTTGAAGGATGAAGTTGCTTTCTTGGATGACTTTGAAGACAATTTGCAAGCTTGCTCATTTTATTTGCTGACAGTAATTGCTGTATAGCTGCCTGATTTAGACAGAGGGGAAAAAACAAGATGCATTGTGCAAGTTACAACTTCAGAAGAAAAGCTGGCGGGCAACCTTTTGTGGTACCTTTTGTACTCATTGACAGGACTAATGCCAGCTGTTCAATTACCTGTCCAGAACAGACACTGTTTTATTGGTAACTGTACTCAGGGAAAAAAAAAATGGAATACTTTTGACTCATGTAACACTTAGCACTAGATAAAGTAAATACACATTTATTAGATTAACATGGAAGATTTTGGGAGTATCCCAACATTATGATTACAGAAGAAATTACATGCTTCATGCCCAGAAATATAAAAGTTATCAAGGAAGTTATGGAGTGCTCTGATTCTAAACAATTTGTTGATTCATGACTTTACCTATTTTTGGTTCATTATTATTAACAAAATAACATCAAACTACGTGTACAACTCTGCAAATCCACAAACATAAAAAGTTTCGTGCATTCACAGATCAGCTGTACACACTCAATTTTAGAGGTAGTTTTCACTTCCACACTGAAGCCCACCGCTGCATTACCATTAGATAGACTAAGGAGCAAGAGCCACAATTCATAGCATTGTTTCTGTGGGTTTCAAATATTGCCAAGAAACCTTCAAGCAAGAGCCGTGCTGCAACGGTTAACAACTGACTAATGACAGACATATCAAGTCATCAATGTAAATGGAGGGCAATGGGGTGGACAACTGTGGTTACAAGATTTAACCTTACAATGGAGGTCACACAGCCTAAAGAATATAAAAAGTTCCCCTATTTATGCTTTTTGTAGTTATTAACTCTTGGAGGAAGTGTGAAGTATGACCCAAGATGTAAAAAGGGACAAAATTTTGGCATTTACACTCAGCTGATAAGTACTCAGACAGCATGCGGCAAAAACTGAGGACTATGGTATAGACACACATCCTCCCAGAAACATACAGGACTGCAAAGCACTGCCATGCTTTTAGGTAATCACTGTTGGGTGCAAATGTTTCTTCAGGAAATATTGCCATTATCCTCAACTTATTCTCTTCCTTAGGATTGCAGCTGACTAATTACCGCAAAATAATTTAGGAACAATTAAAGCATTTCTCATTGCTTGTCATTTGACTGAGAGCAAGTTTCTTGACGGAGTAATGAGCAAAGGCGTACGCTAATCACCCATTAACTGGTGGGGTGCTTAAACATAATTTCATCTTGCTCTAGAAAAGGTCGTTTGCCGCTTAATTTAGTGCCATTGGTTTACAGGTTGGCTTACAGGTTGAAAGCTGCTTAAAATGGCATCCATATATTTATCAAGTCTGGGTTCTTCTCAGGATATAATTTTGCTGTGCTTTACTGAGTGGCGCACAGTAGGAACCAGTGCTGCCCCACCTGCCCTCAGAGGCAAGATTCATAATTTAGGGAAGCAGCTCTGTTACCGCTAAAGCCTGAAAAACTGAGTACAGGGAAGAAGAGCTTTGCGCGTCCTGTCTTCATGTGATGCCCAGAAAGCAGAAGGTGCAGAGAGTGAACACTTTGTGCCATCTCCAGCTTTACCTCACATTGCAGTCACTCTCTGCTCAGACAGGTTTTGCTCCACATTTTTTCTTTCCCACATCCCCCACTCTCTTTGCAAAGAATCTGCCTCGGAGGATCCTAAACAATTTATGAATTGCTATCGAAATCTCCTCTCACTGCTCTTGCTTCTGACTGCGGACTCCGACTCTGCTGAGACCCTGCAGAGCATCATCATGTCCTCAAAAACACTGGAAACGGGATTCACAGAACTCCTCACTGGCTGCTTATTTTTAATCTGATTTTTTTAAACCTGGTTTACTAAGGAAACAAATCTGATTGGACTATGCTGTATGTGTGTCTGCCCTTACTTTTGGACTTGTGGCTACTCAACAAAATTTCACAAAGAAGTAAAGTTTAACAAATATATTAAAAGCCCCAGAAGCTTTGGGACATGGGCAACCCAGTAGGGAAGACAGATGAGAGTTAACAGAATGAAGTGATAGATGATGAACACAATCATGTCAGTAGGCACTGGAGAACCTACCCCAAGACCATCCACAGCAGTCAGGATTCAGAAAATTCACTAACTACAGAACTACAACTTTTATATATAAAGAAACTTCATTTTTACAAGGCTGCTCAGATACACAAAACTTTGCTGGGAAGATCTGTAATCCTCTGTTGCAAATAAAATATGCACTTAACCTTTACAGAAGACATTTCACTTGCCTTTACTTTGTCAGTGAATCAGACTTTTAGTTAGCAGATCAATTTTACAAATTATGTAACCACAGAGTAATTGCTTGGTACTTATTATAGAGCGCCGAAAACAAGACACAACGGGAGTGACTCTCTGAAATATTTCAGTGAGAGTCAGCCGAGAGGTTTTGTTTTTTTGAAAAGTGCAGGATTTGGAAGATGGTGGAAGACTCTAGGTCTGCAAAAGTAAAAGCCACGTACATATTACAGGATATCGGTTAATAGCAAAATATATATTTAAATCCTTGGTCAGTCTAGGAGTTTTCTAGTGAGTATTTATAGATAAATGCTAGGTATTGGTAGATATGAATATCATATGTAAGCCAAACAGAAAATTATGCCAAATCCTAGAGCATATGTTTTTTAAAAAGCTACACTTCTTTCTGGTAGTCCTGCTATTATTGAATTGCTACACATAGGCTGGGCTTAATTTACACCTCCCTGCCAGTGACCCTCATGGAAATGACAGTGGGGCAGATGCTGTATTCCTTCTGTTCCCCAAACTGTTATGGAAATTCCTTCAGCCACCAAGCCCTAAAACTCTAATTTCTTTCATGTTTGTGTAGAAAAAGTAGTGCTACTGCACATAGCCATTGAGTGGAGGAATTACAGGATCCCCTGAGATTATCATAACCTTTTAGTCACCCAACAAGACAAAATGAGATCATTAGGCAAGTCAAATTTTGCTTTGAGGCAGAGATTATTCATGGGTGTTTCAGTGTCATTGATCTATGGACAAATCCAGTCCTCATCGCTGCTCTGTCTGAACACTTCTCCCTCCTCAGTGGATATTATCTTCCCAGCATTCTTGTGCACTGAGGAAAAGTTATTATAACCATTAAAAAAAAAAAAGATAGGAACAATCAATTTGCGAGGTAAAGCAAATACTTGTCAAAGCACCTGCGACTAAGGAGGGAACTGGGCCCGGCTCTGCAGTCATGCCTTGTCCAGGGGATTGTCCTTCTTACCCACTTCTCATGGAGCCTTAGGTTTGAGGCATGGAGGACATTGCACACAACATATCCCAAGAGAAACAAAGAGGTAGAAGAGGCATTGTTTTTACCGGAGGACTGCAAACTCCAGGTAGCCACTCCCTGCAGCCTCAAAATACATGTTTGATGCAACTGATCCCTAATGATATTGCAAAGATACTTGCAAATGGACCTATAGCCCATTGGGATGGGAAAATAGTCAGAGATTACAAGACTATGCAAGAAGGTAGTGATGACAGCAATACAAGCTTAAACCAGATACTCGGAGAACAGGCTCAAACTAGCAATGACCTGTTTTTGTCAATTAAGTTTTGTAACTTTAAGACCAGACAGAACTGCAACTCCGAAGGCAGCTGTCAGAAAAATGAAGCTTCAATATGGATTTCAGTGAGGCTGCTGCTGAAGCAGGAGTTTTAAAATATTTATAGGACGTTCACAATTCACATGTTATAGGACATTCAACCAATCACATTGTCAAGCTCTCTGAACAGCCATCATAGTGTGCCTTCCATTTTATACATATGCAGCGGTTGCTTTATGGTAACAGTTGAAGCATGAGGGTACTGTTAAAAAAAAAAAAAAAAAAAAGTTTATTTTGTCCCTGCATAAAAAATGTATATCTACCAGAAGTGCTCAATAGTACCTTTACCCAAGTGTTCTTTGACTGCCTGCTCAGGCATCACATAACCCGGGCAGCCTGCCACCATCTTTTCATCTTGATTTCATCTTCTGAAATCTGGCTTGTGACTGTGATGGAGAACAGCTAATAAAGACTGAGACAAACCCCAGTCACAAGACTGGGCTTGCACATCCCCAGGAAATGTAGCATTAGGTCTCAAGCACAGTCCTGGTGCTTTGGAACGGGACTCTTGCAAGTGCCTTGTGCCTGTAGAGACATGAGCAGGAAGGTGCTGGTCCCCTGGCCAAAGGGATTGCAGGCACCCAACTCTATTGCAAGGAGTTTTGCAAAATCAGAACAAGAGGGTTTCTCTCCCTTAAGTGAAAAACAGAGGAAACCTGCATGGGGGTCAACTTCTCTTCACAATTAAGTTCCCTATTGTGCTGGGTTTGGCTGGGACAGAGTGAATTTCCTTCCCAGTAGCTAGCATGGGGCTGTGGTTTGGATTTGTGCTGCAACCAGTGTTGATAACCCAGGGATGGTTTCGTTCCTGCTGAGCAGTGCTTACACAGAGCCAAGGGCTTTTCTGCTTCTCACCCCACCCCACCAGCCAGTAGCTGGGGGTGCACAAGGACTTGGGAGGGGACACAGCCGGGACAGCTGACCCCAGTGACCAAAGGGATATCCCACACCATATGACGTCATGCTCAGCAGATAAAGCTGGGGGAAGAAGAAGGAAGGAGGAGGACACGCTTGGAGTGATGGCGTTTGTCTTCCCAAGTCACTGTTACGTGTGATGGAGCCCTGCTGTCCTGGAGATGGCTGAACACCTGCCTGCCATGGGAAGTGGGGAATGAATTCCTGGGTTTGCTTTGCTTGTGTGCACGGCTTTTGCTTTACCTATTAAACTGTCTTTATCTCAACCCACGAATTTTCTCACTTTTACTCTTCCGATTCTCTCCCCCATCCCAACCTGGGGGAGTGAGCGAAAGGCTGCGTGGGGCTTAGTTGCCGGCTGGGGTTAAACTACGACACTTCTGAATTCTGCCATGCTCATGAAACCCAAACCACTCAGATATCCAATCTCTGCTCATTGCAAGAGTTCTCTTTGTGACCCTGGGTTATGAAGCTTTTTGTCCTCTTACCCTGTGCCAGCCCATCAGCAAGGCTGGTTGCCCCAGTCCTGTGTCCCTGGGCCCTTCACATTGTCAGGGTGGTCTTGTGACATTGCATTTGACAGGCAACTCCATATTGCTGTGGCATTAGCCGTATACTGACACTGGGGCTGGAAAGATACACAATGTAAAGAGAGACCAATGTACAGCAATAGCTCTTATCATACAGGCGCACTGATCGGTGCAGGTGGGTATCCTTTATAGGCTTCTCATGGGCAGGTGGTTTTCACACTTCAATCATTCCCTCACAACGTGCAGATTTCCATTTCAAAGATTTGGCAGTGTCAAAAAGAGGTTTTTCAAACTACACAGAGTTCATTTAAGTTAAGAGAGGTTCATCTTCCCCAAGTTTGTACTGCTGGAATGGTTTTGCTGCTACAGTGTTCAAAGTTCTCTCTAAAAACCTTTTGGTGAAGCAATATAGCTCGCCTCCCTTGGAATGACTCCTGTATGTGTACATCCACAGCCATACATAATGTGACTATGGCATATACGGAGTTTGTGTGTCTGTGTGCAGACGCAAGTATACATATGTATATACATAAAAACAGAACACGAAGATTTGAGGAATCTGCTTCTGAATTCTTTTGAATCACGTTTGATACCAAGAACTCCATACGTATGTCAAAGTCCTATTTTGCTTTATGTCGTTTCTTTGCCTTTTTTTCTGCTATTCCTCTGTATTGAGTTTGTGAGGATAAGAGGAATTTTTGCCCCTGGCTCTGGGCTTGCAAATGAGGGGATTCTGCCGTTTATGAAAAGCTCTTTTGCACGGAGCATCCCTTAGCCGGGGTTCGGCTGAGTCCCAGACCGGCTGGTGCTTCAGCTGTATGCCACTGCAGGGAGGCCAGAGGAGGGATTACGGTTAGTAACTAAATAATGGACTTTGATACTGTGCCGAGCCATGTAAGAAAGTTATCTGAGCACGCCAGGAGCTTATAAATGAAAGAGCCTCTCATGAACCACTTCAGAGATGTGGGAAGAAGAGACCTGTGAGACTTAATGACTCAAAGAAAACCTATCTGCTAGTTAGGAGATGAATTCTTAGATGACTGACCTAAATCCCAAGTAACGCTGAAGAATGGCAGAAAGACTGAGCTGAATGCAGTCCTCTCATTTAATCTTAAGTCTTTCTGTAGTCCTACATGTATAACTAAGTAACAGAGTACAAAGGAACAATAATAAGATATCCAGAATAATGTAACAATACATGAAGGAGCTTAGCATGGACAAGTAATAACTGTAGGTTTCATCTGTTCTGTTTAGTTACACTAACAGAAAACAAAGATTCCCAGAAAACCCAGAAGTAAGATTCAAAAGGAGTGGCCTGGAGCTTTCTATGGGCCAAAGTCAGAAAGCCAGCTTAATTCCAAGTCAGTGAATAAATATATTCATTACCTTGCAGAGAGTAAAATAACTTTATATTAGCAGTATGGATACTTGTTTACCATGCAGGTATTAAGATAATTTAATAATACCGTATTTAGTTGCCTTAGAGAAATTAAGCTAACTTCATTCAAGTTATAGGATAATAAAAGGCAGATTGGTTTTGTACCAAGATGGTGTTCCTTGGCACTGAACCTGCTTTACATTAGCAGATGGCCTGAAACCTCTCCTGAATCTTAACGTGTACCTCTGAACTGAGGTAAGTCAGGGAAGATTTTCTCCCCAATTAGGTTACATGCCTGTTACAGTTCTCCTTGTGGTTTGATTTTAACAAATTCTCTTTTTTTTTTAACATTTATTTTCTTTATCACTTACTGGCCACATAATCACGCATTCATATATTCTGTGTCACTGTAATGCACAAATCTGCCACATCATCTCTGTATTGCCTTTTGCTGAGTATTTAAAATTCAAAGTGAAATTATTTGTATTTAGTTAAAGCTCCATTTCTTTGGAAAAAGTTCTTCCTTTGAATCTCATGGTTCCCAATTCATGTCTGGAGCCTGCACAACAAATTGCATACTAGCGTGTTATCTTGAATGGTTTATGGACTTTGATAATGCAAAACGTGCTCAGTTTCTGAAAGTCTTGCACAGGTCCTACGTCTCTTTGCTTCCGTTATGGCACAGATCCCCATCAGGTGAAACGCTGCCCCAGACTATTCTCAGCACTGGACCTCTGGGGATGGACACACTTAAGCTTTCGGGAGGTGCCATGCCAGCTCCCAGTTGTGTGATGAGGTTGCAGGAGGTCTGCGCTGGTGCGGGTACCAGCGAGGCCACGGAGGATGGCAGTGCTTTGACCTGTGCAAGCCTGGGAAGCATCACAGCCCATCGACCTGCAGGCTGGGTCCATCTCCCTCGTCTGCCCAGTGCACATCCATCAGGGAGAGCTGCACTCGGGCTGTGAGACAGGCAGACATTGTTGAAAAACCTTTGAAGAAACTGCTAGCACTACAATAGGGGATGCCTGTTTAAAAACAGACAGGCATAAAAGTTGGAGTAGAGGAAAAAGCTAGTATTTTTCCATCAGTGCCTTTGCACTGGTGTGTAAAGATATAGTTTTCTAATTTAGGAGACTAAGCCCATTTGTAGACACTCACAAGTAAGCTGGTTTTGAAACGTGCTGAGTGACTCCAGCACATACAGCAGTCGATGTTCATGTCATGCCTCTAACTCTGGGAGAGATTTAAGTCTTTCTGAGGAGCCTAGCCTGTAAAATGAGGATATTGATGCTGGCCTGCCTGAGAGGGCTGCTCGAGAATTAACTACCGCTGGTGTTGTCCTGTGAAATTTCTAAATATTGCGGAAGAGCTGAGGAATAGCTTTTGCTACAGGTAATCTGAACAGACTGTTTTCTCTGGACCCATTATCAGCCACACCGCACAAACACTGTTTCTGCTAGAACAACATTAGCACTTCTCCATTAAAGCACTGCTGGTGCAAAAAGGAAATAAGAAACTTCCCCCACCCCACCCGAGCAGCATCAAGCTAAAATAGAACACAGTCTGTAAAGCAATTAGATGTGATACCATCATAGCTTCATGAAGGCTGGAATTCATTGCAGCAGTTGCTGTTTATGCTCACTGCATAGCACAAAACCTAGAAACTACATCTCTGAGATTGTTTACCCTCCGCAGATCTTGCCAAATTCAAAGACCATTGGATCCTGGGAATTAGTGATGGAAAACAACCCCAAACATTAGATCATTCAGACCACCTCTTTATGGATGCAAGGCTGTTCTCCTAAATAAATATTTTAGTGTTTCCTCTAGGTCAGTTGAAAATTTTCATATAATGGCAAAGAGATTTAGCTGCATCCCCTGGGAACTATTCCGTAGCTGAAGAGATGTTATGGGCAGGAAGCTTTGCTTTATATTCAGCACACATTATTCCATTTAAAATTTCTTTCCTTATATGTAAATTAAACTCCAACTTGTTATGACAAATATTTTCTCATTTTCCTCATGTTTACATCTTTCATAAATATGTAGACACTTACAAACCCGTCTCCACATTACTTGCCAGTAAATCAAAGCATTTTATACATATTTTAATGTTCTTTCATACACTAATTGTTCCAATCCTTTGATCATTTCCTCTCGCTCCACATGTAATCCTATGAATGAGTGCTGAAGGAGACAAACAAACTCATCGCAGAAAGCAAAACAAACAAGGGTAAGGCAAATAAGATTTCTGGATTTGATACGGTAGGAACAGAGGCCAAGGGGGATCTCTTCAAGATATTCGTAGAAACCCTTTTATCACAAATCAGGAGGTAGAGTCCTCTTTACATAGTCCTAGCTTACAACAGGCTGACAAGATGAGGAAGGAAAAGAGAACAGTTCCCACATATCTGAAGGGTACGGGCAGCAACGCACACACCTGGCACCCCTGCGAGGCAGAGCCCCGGGCTCGAGGCTGCATCCCGTGGCAAGGAGCAAACTCCTCGGGGAACTCCCGTGGGTCCCTGTGCGCTCAGTCACGGGGAAACAGGAGCAGGCTTACTATCAGGAGCAGTCCCAGAGGTGAAGGAAAGAGCCTAAGAGTTTTTAATAATGACTTGCGTAGAGCTCGCTCACTCTGCAAAACCTCCACAAGCTGCGTCTGGCTACTCAGACAGGGAACAAGCCAGTGGTGTCAGAGTGCTTATAAGCAGAAACATTAAAAATACTGTCACTTTATACAGAGGCACAATTAGAAGTAGAGAGGAGAAATGAGTACAGGAGGAGGATTTAGCACAGAAGCTAAGGGCTGGCCTGAGCAGTGGGCTGAGTCTTGCCAAAAAGAGCAGGATTCCTGGTTTTTGGGTAGCTCTGTCAGCAGGGCACGGCTTCTGCCAGAGATGTACCTAGTATTCAGATGCCAGGGTCGAATTTAGGTCGCTGCCCAGAGAAGCTCCACGCACAGGAAAGCTAAAGCACACTGCACAATACCTTGTATGCAACCCCACTGCAGTCCAGTCCATAATCTGCAATGGTCCAAATTAATGTGTATACATACCTAAGATGCAAGTTCTGAGGCAATCATCAAGCCTTAGGAGCATGGACTGGGAAAGCAGGGGCCTTTGCCATACTTAATATATACAGTTTTTATGTATCAGCTTTTGTGGTACCAAGATGACTAAACCAATTAGTTACAAACCAATAAAAGCTAGTTCGCATTTAAAAGGCAAAATGTTGTTGAAGAAGAATCCATAAAGAATTTATGAGTCACCACAACCCTATGATTTGTGGGGAGGCATCCATGTGTCTTTCAAAAAAGAGCTCAACTTCACTTTATTATTTTATTGTTTTTAAAATAAGCCAGATTTATTCTAAGTAACATATGCCATTACTGCTTCATTTTCTGAGCAAACAAATGATTCTGGCAAAGCTGACAGGGAACACGACTGAAGCTGAGAGCTTAGAAGTCTCTGTGTCACATCTCTTTGCAGTACCTCTGTGAAGAATGAAATGCCAAAAAACTTCAGTCCACCCTAGTGTGGCTTTTAGTTGCAGCCATCTATCAGTCTCAATATTCTACAGGAAGGATTGCTCTTCACCAAAAGAAAGACAGTGAGATGATGTGTCCTTCTGCAAGAGGACTTTTTACCCTATTAATTGCTATACATAACCTGAAACTGTAGCAGATGTTGAGGAGAGTAATATCCCATCTACTTCTTGTCAATCAAGTTAGTATTTGAGAGATACTTAGTTCTCAGGAACAGTTCCACAGCAATAAAAGCAGTGAAATGCAGGAAGCAGCCATAAACCTGTTTCATTCATGTGGTCCAGCAAGGGCTTGCTCCAAGCTTTGTGGGGAGCAACAACAGGGAAAGAGTAGGAATGGCAAGAGATGCTCACTAGAAATCCTTTCCACATTCCCTACGGGTTAGATCCCAGCTTCAAGCCAAATGATCATAAATTCTATCATACTATTGACTTTCCATATTCCCAAAGGGCCAACCAAGTCACGTCTAAAGCCTCTCTGCTTGCAAGGGCTCCGCTTTGTACAAGCCCAAAGTCTAGATGCGAACACCATCTTGGGGTAAATCAGCGTACCCTCCTCTGAGTCACTGCACCTCATTATTCTCTGAGAACATCTGTGGGATGCAGCTTTACTACACTTAATGCAGCTCAGCTATTCTAATACATTAACCCAACAGAGATGTTCAAAACAAACGGGTACTTTGAATGATAGAGAGCTTTCGATAACAAAAACGGCTTTCCCAGGTGGCTGAGACTAACAGTCAACATATTAAGAGAGACCTTTTTTTTTTCCCTTCTCAGTCTCTGAGGCTGAATGAATTAAGATACATTCTCTCAAAGGTGCCCTTGCAGGTCCCCATTCACCCGCCCAGTTAAATATGCCCTCTTGGGCTTTCTACCAACACAAGGGTGCCTGCTGGCATCACTCAGTCCCAGATGTTGTCCTTTTCTTTGTGCAGAAAATGGAAAAGGCATTTCCTTTTCACCAATGAGCAAGAATGAGAAAATTAAGACTGCCCTCAGAAGGATGCAAGAGACCCCCTTCTTCCCCCTCGTAGGTGTTAGAGAACAGCCTCAACATACAGAAATACTTTTCCTCCTCGCCTCACATGAGTTATTTGGAAGCCCATCATTATAAAAGAAAATCATAATGGGAGAAAAATGGCCATAAATATAATGGCATGTCTGAGGCAAGGACAAAAGGGATCTGGGAGATGCTCTGTTAATGAGATGGAAAGGAAAATGCCTCTCTGTTTATCAGCCTGTGGTAGAACTGTCCAAAAGTCACTGGAAAGGAAGGAGGTAACCATCTTCCTGACCAATCCTCCATCTTAGGTTGTCTTCAGTGTAGGATGGAGAGCTCTGATTTTTGCCATATGATGTGAGGTCTGAGCAAAAGCCAGTCATCCTGCCTGAAGACATGAACTGATAACCAGAGCAGCTAGTAAAACACTTATAAGCAAAGGGAGCAAGTCCTTAGAGTTCAGTAAACTCGAGAGTTTGCATAAACAAAGTCTTTATGAACTGAAAGACTCGCCATTTTGTTTACTGCCATCAGAAATCATTACTTTTACATGGCTTTTACACTCACCAAATTTGTGTAATTATGCAAACTTCCACATTTGCAGAGGCATTCTAAGCTATTAGCACTGTTTCTCTAATCTGTGCAATTTTTTTGCCAGGACACCGTACCATTAATTCTGTACCCTCTTCAAATGCAGCAGTTATCTACCAAACAGATATTCCACACCACACTTCAAGGATACTTTCACCTTCCCATCCTCCAGTGCTGTTGCTGGGCAAAGGAGAAGAAGTCACCATTACACTCTAAGGAGACAGGGTCAAGAGGAGTCCCCAGTACAATGTCAATAGTTCTTAAAAAAAAAAAAAAAAAAAAAAGGATAAGTAGGCCTTCACTGACTGTTATTTGCCATTAAATTCTGCACACTAGTTTGCATGAGTATAACCTATAAAACTTTCAGATCAAATACTCAATTTAGCACAAAGCGCATGCACGATTAATCAGCAACAGTGTTCCTCAGATGCCGGCTTGGACCTCCTCACGTGCCTCCTTGCTTATGTAAACTATTCCTCGTATCAAAGATGCATGAGCCCTTGGGTGATAAACATTTGCCCTGCACTTGGAGGAGGCAAACTGTAACCGAGTTGTGTAAGAAAGCCTCTGTAAGAAAGGCATTTCTCAATAGAGGTGCCAGCAAAAGGGAAAGGGCTGCTCCCTGCTCAGCGTTTTGTATTGGAGAGGGGACCAAGGTCACCGTCTGTGGTTCCGGTGAGCTCTGTCACATCACAGCCCAGCTCCCACAGTCCCGCTAGACCCCAGGGACCCCACACTACTCTGGGTGATGGGGAGGTGGTATGTCCCAAAGCAGATCTGCCCTCATGCTGAGAGCTTCAGGGCGCAGGACTGAGCAGCATGACCCCTCTATCTCGACAGGCCCTCAAAGGACCATGAAACTGCCAGTCAAGAGCGACTCAACCCACTGGGTTGAGTCAACCCGCAGGCAGAGAAACCCCTGAATCCCTCTAGCAAGGAAGTGTACTAAAACTGTGAGATGCGAGCTTTCATTTTACATCAGCATTTTGTCAGTCCTTTAAATATGGGCAATAAAAAGTGCATATTTTTTTTGCTGAATGTAAATAAATTACATTTCAGCTTCCCCCTCATTAAGTACTTTTGGAAAGACAAAAATTTTCACAGCTTTCCTCCTTTTTCCTGCTTGGAAAGAGAGGGAAAAGGCTAGAACCGATTTGGCAACCTATATTTTTCTTGGGAGGACTAGCCTTAAGCTCCTATACCCAATAGCGACAACACAGATCCTTTATTTTAAAAGCCCCAAGACTCTACCAAGAAGTTCATTGTGGCTATATAAAATGAATCAAAGGCCAAGTACCGGCTCCCTGTCGTTGTTTTGTTAGTGCCAAGAAGCTCAGTCCATGGGAGCGAAACACGTGCTGATGCAGCCCGCGTGGGTACTTTCAGAAAAGAGCAAAAGGAGTCTGGGCTGTGGTGGTAAGAGGTCCCTCCGCCCTGGAGGTAAACAATGCAAAATCAGAGAACCTGCTCATCTTGTCCCTGAATAGGAGAGCTGAATTCCAGTGCTGTCCTTCCCCTTTCTCCTCTCTTTATAATTTAAAAATAAATTTAATCAATTAAGAATATGTTGCATCTCATTTAAACAGTAGCAGAATATTTGGAGCTACCTGCAAGCCACATAGCCAAACCCCTGTGCCACACAGCTTCCTAAATTAGCTGAATTCACCCAGAAGACGCTCAGCATCTCATTCTTGACCTATCAAAGCTGATGGAGATCTGCCAACAACTTCAAGTAGGACCAGATTTCACTCCAGAAACTTCAGATCTCATTATTCATACTGAAAATGCTGACTAGAAATGCTAAAGTAAATTTTGTACGGTATGATGTCACTGCTAACAGTGATTACGAGCAGCCATTAGCACAGCATCAGCAAGACTGACTTCCGAATAGAAATGCAGTCAACTTCTTAGCATGTTCTATCATGAAATGAGGATCACAGGTAAAAAGTGATTTACAAAAAAAGTGAGCACTTTTAAAACCTGTTTTAAAAGCATGTTTTCATTTGCTTGCTGAATTTTCCATTTTGGCTTTATGTTGCTGAAGTGCTCGAACTGCAGTGTGATATTCTGGGAGCATTATTTCTTCTGTAAAATTTTGTTTAAAATGCTGCCCCTGTGCTAAAGAGGTTCTGATGTCATCCCTGGTATGACTGTAACTCAAACTGAAAGTTAACAAATAAGCAACCTCTCCTGTATCTTCAGACAAAATAACCTCCAAATGAAAGGAACTTGGTAAGACAGACAAAATGCTGGGAGGGGCCCTGGCAGTTTCTGGCCAGGTTGTACATCCCACGGGTGAGTGAGATGAATACACAGTCCGCCAGAAGACCACCCTTAGGTTCCCGATCTGTGTATCTACGGAATAGCTACATTACAATCAACTCCATATGAAAACCTCGCAACGTTGCCAGGATAGTGAACACCTAACCTAATTTATTTTTTAACAATGCGATTCATTAATTTTGCCTGATGGTGCAGTAAACATTTATAGATATGTTCCATTTTATAGGCAGTCCTCACAGAAACTAAAAGAATTGTTGTCATGAGTGAAATCACTTACATAAGGGCTTGCAGGATCCCTGTGTTAAGTTTCAATATTTTTTCGCCATAGGGGTTTGCAAAATTCAAATGGAAATCAGAAGCAGCATTTTAAAATAGCATGTGCAATTTCACTCATTCTACATTTTAATCTAAAGATGCAACAGGAGAGATTTTCAGATTGCTTTACAAAGTCCATTTTAAAAATTAAATCAAGTAATTTAAATCCTGGTTACTGAGATTGCTAAGAATATGTAAATTCTCTAATCCAGTTTACACTTAACAGCTTTACCATACTTGAGAGTCCCTTACCGACCTTGGGCAATGAACAGTGATAGATCCATCACTTACACATGTACTGAATTAAGTAGTTCCCATTTTGAACCAATACACCAGATATTAATAGTCAAGTGTGATTAGAAACACTATAGGAGTTATAAAAGGAGCGATATGCAGCAATATCAAACGACTAAATTTCTATTGATTTATAGTTTGTTTCATTAGTTTCTCAACACAAAGGACAGCCCTGTAGAGCTAAGACCAGTTCAAGCAAACCTGTCTTTGCAGGGGAAGACCTCTGCAGCACCAATTCCCATGCCCAAGAACATATTACAATGTTTTCCATTATTATTTTAAATCAGTGCAGTTTGTTTCCAGCCATCCTCAGCAGCAAAATGCATCCTGGCCTCCCCAGGATGAACATTTGGACATTTTCAGTTTCATAAACAGAAAGTAATAAGTGATCGATTCGCATTTACATGCAATTGGTTGATGTTTAATAGTTTTCCTAGTTCACTTGTCTGAGCGCTTTCCACGCGAGTCCTTTCGGCACAGCTGAGTCCTGGGCCAGGGCACAAACCACCGCTCTGGAGGGGAGAACGGCTGAGCCTCCCGACTCAGCGCTGGGAAGTCCTTGAAAGCAGGGGACTTGAAGGAGACATGGCCAAATCTTTCCCCAAACACTGGGGCTACAGGTCACGTACGTCACTGCTGCTCCTTACCTGAGGACAAAGGACTCAGGGAGCTGGTCCCAGCAGAAGCAGTGGTGTTGTGAGCTGCTGCATCCAAACCCCTCCGTCCTTCTCCTTTCCTCCGATCGCAACCCTGATCTCCCCCATCGAAAGCGAGGAGAGGAGAAAGGAAAGGGAGGACCACAAAACCAGAAATCCTGACCCCTCTGTTGCCCTGTGCCAACACAGTAAGCAGTTCCCCCAGCCCGCCTCCCACCCCTGTACCTCAGATTCGGGGGGTCTCTGTCACCCTTGTGCCTCTCAGACCCCCATTCCTACCTGCCAGCACTAACCAGATCGGCATCGGGCAGGTCCCCGCTGCTCATGTTGCAGGAGGGCTGCTCCAACTCTGCCCGGGCAGGCACCCATGGGTGCTGCAGGCTCATTCTCTGCTGCGGGAAGGGAGGAGGTGCTCAGCCAGAGGCTGCCCAAGCCCTTCCCTGCCTGCCTGCCTGTGCTGAGGGTCATCTGAAGACTTTCAGATGCCTCCTCCCTCTTTCCCACTCTTCTCCCAGTCGTCCTTCTCCCATTAGTGCCTGCTGCAGAGGATGAGAGAGGCATCCTTGAAAATGGAAGCGGAGGGGAGTGCTAATTGATGGACTTTTGCGCCCATTAGACTCCTGTTAAAAGCTACTAGAGGGAAAGGCAGAAAAGAAGTCATCGAGAAATTTCCTGCATGCTCCCTTCCTCAATCCATCTTTGCTCATTCAAATCGTGTGCCATCAGCTTTTACTATTGCATACGCTTTCTTGGGCATGTGGATAGGCAGAGCTCCTGCAGGTTGCTATGACACAGCACGACCCACAAGTTATCTGTCCTGCACGCTGCAAGGAAGAAATGGTACTTTCCAAAAAGACTCAAAGTTACACCATATTGCTGCCTGATGGATGTGTTACGGAGAGCAAACAGAATATAGGAGGCCACACTAGCTGGAACTTGCGCTCGTACCCTGTGCCTCAGTAATGAAACTGCAGGTCGCTGCCACTTCAGTGAGGGTGAAAGCCTTTTTACCTAAAAGTGAGGATTACAAGACTCGATATACATTCTGTTAACCGGTTTAAGCATTTCAGCCTTGCTGCTTTTGGGGCTGAGGGGGTCAGGCTATAATTCTTTAAAATGTTTACGTATTTTAAAAGCACTTAAATAAGACATTCTTTTTACATCTCAGCCCTATGCATACTAACACAAGCCATCTAAAATAGTATTTATCAAGATAAGGTTTTAAGAAGCAGCAAGACAGAGAAATTGCTCCAGAATCCATGCTTTTATACCAATTTACAGCCTAAAATACACAAATTACGAAGTATGAAAGTACAGCTTCCTGATGGAATCAGTGACAGTTCCAGGAGCTGTTCCTAAAGAGAACAAATTGCTTCAGCCCACCACCATAAGTACTTTCCAGAGCAAATTACAGAGATTTTTTTAAAAGGCATATTTACTCCAAACATCCCTTCAAATACTTGGCATGAAAGACCACAATAGGGTTTTATAGCCGTCACAGTCTATTGGGTCAAGAATCCATTAAAAAAAATGGAGTTTAAATACTTATAGGTATGATGGATCACAATGAGGTGTACTATTGAGTAAATAATGTGTGCTCTAAACATTTTCTAAATAAAGGTTTACACAAGAGACTCGGTGGCTTTGAAGTAGCCATTACATACTTTCATATCAATTTTCATGTTTCCATGACGATTGCTTTATTTTTTTATTGCTTACAAAACTTGGCACAGTGTTCCTTCCAAGCTTGGTGTGAGCGTTAACCAAATATCTCTGCATCATTAACAACCATTACTAATGAGCTCTCAAGACAGCTCGCTATGTAAGTTAAATGTTATAATCTTCAGACCTCACGATAGCCCAGCATGCCCATTAAATATTATAATCTGCAATCTTCTTTATAATGACTGTAGGGAGATGATTTTTTTAAGTAAATGTACTCAGAACTGAGTACAGAAAGATTGATCGCTTATTGTTGCTGCCAGTTTGACCTTATAATTCATTTTCCTGTTTGGGTTTGGTTGGGGTTTTTTCCCTGATAAGTTTGGCTTTCTGTCCTTAATTAGCTGAGTTGGCCATATTTTCAGGAGTGTTTAGTAACCAACCTCTTCACCAGCAGGAGCAGATACTTGCTGAACACCTTGGAAGATTCAACTGTCAGTGATATATGCCAACACTTTGGAGATCCACATGAAACATAGGCCAGATCAAGGATTAATTGAAAACAATGAGAGCCTTCCCATGGATGTCAAAAGGCACTGAGGAAACAAAAGTGAAGTTTCGCTGCCTTTTGCTGAAGGACATTCCATTCTGTGTGAAAAATGAGCGATACTTTTCAAGCAATGCTATCTTTGAATGTACATATTTCAAAAATATCTTGAAAGCATCATATTTTAATAAACAGTTTCTACATCCAATTTTTATTAATATGTTTTTAAAAGGGGAGTAGATAATTAACAGTATGAGTCAGATCCTCAAGCAGGCATAAATCATCATAGCTCCATTGGTTTCAATTTATACTGCCTGTGACAAAGGCTCTCTATACCTTTCTGGAACCACAGAGTGAATTCATCATCCCCAAATAATTAAGGATTTAATTTAATTATCTGTTAATCTCTTCATTTTATGACTGTATTCTGAAGGATGGCAAGAACTATGGAGAGCTATTGCAAGGGATGTTAATGATAAGTACAGCGTAAATCATAATTTTGATATATCCATAAATACTGAGCGAGTTAATGCCGAGAGTTAGGTGAAGGAAGGGTGTGTGCGCCATATCATAGACATATAATCTCCTGCATAAATATATTATGGCTTATTATAAATGCACACTCTGCACAATAAAAGGTCTACCTCTTTGGTTTTAATCCCAACCATACAAGCCCTCTTTGAGATTTTCACATACTTCTATCCAGAATAGTTTAAAGTAGGAAAAAAGAAACAGTAGCATTTAAAACTGACATTTGCTTCTGTAGAAATTTAATTTTGAAGTATATTACCCTGAAATATCAGGTACCACAATGATGGCATAGGGACAAATGCTTTAGGGAGAAGAGCAGAAAATGCATCAATTAAAGGATGCTTAATAGCCTGCAGTTTAATAGCTTTTACAAATAGGAGGTAAAGGACAAAGTGTTCAGCTGCATAACACAGCTATGGGCAAATAAAATATTTCTATCCAAGCAGGACATTTTGCCTCTTAAAACTAAACCGCTCCCTGAGCCCATTTAAGTACCATGCTTTGTCTACGGTAATTATCTCATGTCACTTAATATGATATAATATCTACTTATGCTTAATGGATATGTTTTAATTTCTAAGGAAACTGTGCCTGTTTGCACAAATGAAACTTGTACGATGATTAAAATATAATTTTCACTCAGGCAATAACACTTTTCAACAAACAAAACCATAAATAGAGACATTACTTCTATTTGAAGGCAGACTTAAAAATGTGGAAATCCTCTACTACTCAATGTCCTGACTGTAAATTGCTGTATATTACAGAAATCAACCATTTCTCATCATTGATGGAATCTCAAATCAAAGTTACATTTAAATACTGAAATCAATATTATCAGGAAGCAAGTCAACAGACTTTTGGATCAGGAAAATACACATTATTTAACTAATAATGCAAGATAATTTATGTAACTGAATTAAATGATATCAGAGCCCCATCTTCTGAAAGCATCCATACAAATTTATTTAATGACTGTAAAATTACTTTTAAAATTACTATTGTTTGCGTCATCTTTAACAATGGGGAAAACTGACCCCAAACTTCTCAAGAAAACCCACAAAAACAGTTTATGAGACATCAGAGACGCCCATTTCACTTGTTGCACCAAATTAACTTCACGTTTGGTAAAGAATCATCTGTTCATTTTCTCTGTGGTCTTATTTCCAACCTATAAGACATGCAATTGTTTATAAAGTAAATACGCCCTTCTATTATTATGTAATTAATTTGACCATCACACGGGATTCCAATGCCACATGGGCGTTAAGCACGTTCCATATAGTTCGGCTCTACAATATATCTCGGCTCTAAAATACAGCCTTAGGGGAAAAGAGGTTTTTTTTTAGTAAGGCTTTTTTTGTATTCATCCACCCTTAAATGGCATTTTTAAAGGCCACAGAGGAAATCCGTTTAGCTTAGTTTCCTCCAGGGCTTTTACTGTATAAATGATGTTGTTGTTTCAAATTCTCTAAAACTTTTCTCAGAAGTCAAATTAACCCGAATGCTTAATGTCTCTAGAAATTTGCAGAGATTCAACTAATCTGCAAAACAATAAACATACAATCAAACCCTGCAGTGAAAAGTCTGATCAAATAACGTGCATGCAGCAGGACGGCTTGTCCGCAAACATCAAAATTATCTGCTCGTAATTTATTTGTTACCATTGCAATCTTTCTAATAGACTAATGCATATTTTTCACTCACCCTCCATAATTTTTTTAATCTCTTCACTCTGGACAATTTGGATTTGTTCATCTCTGATGTCTGCAGGTTAAATATGTATCCTATACGGCTGTAAATATATTCTACAACCAGTCGGTGCCTAAAACAGTAGAGTGATAGATACTCTTGAAAACAGAGGCACTCCCTGGCTTTTAATGCTGCTTCCAATAACCACACAGTTCACAGCTCAGCATAAAATAACCAATAGCCGAACATGACATTAAAAAAAAAAAAAACCCCAAACAAAATCCCTCCTTTGAGACGATAGAGGAAGAAGTCTTGATCCATCCAATACTTGATTTAGGTCAGTGAAAAAAAAAACCAGATGCTATTATGTCAGCCATCCAACTTTAAGAAGACTTGTGAGCTGACAGCCACGGCACTTTAAAGCACTGTCATGATGAGTCTTTACAAAGGGATTGTTTTAATCCTAGATTTAAAAAAAAAAAAAAAAAAAAAAGGCAAGCTACTTAAGATATATGGAAATCACATGATATTATAAAGATGTCTGCAATGTGCTGCAAGGGAATGATGCTGAGAAATACCTCATGTAGCGTTTCCTACTTTATTTTTGTGGTTTCCCAAGGATGTGAGGTTTATGTGATGGTGTGAGTGGGCATACCTGTCATTCCTCCCAAATGATTTTTAAACCTTTGTCCCTTTTTATATAAAAAATAAAAAAATCATATAAAATAGAAGTGTCAAAGATGCTAATTTTTAGGTTTCCTAAAATCAATGAATAACTCAGGAAATTGTACTGATTCTTATTCTAAGGGAAAGGCAGCAGTGAGAGAATCTATCCAGAAGGGAGAACCTGTGGAAAGTCCCAACCATGGAAAAATTTTGATCACATGTATCATGTTATCCAGGTCACTTGTAAGAGAGAAGAGCCAGTTGGTTTTATTGTTTATACATTCATACGTTCCCTTTTATAATTTCAGGAAATGGAAAAGAAAGCAGAAAGTGTGTGAAATATATCTCTCTGGTAAAACATAAAAAACCCTGCCATATATCAAGTCTGTTTCTGGAATGAGAAAATAAGTTTATTTGACAAACACTATGATTTATTATGGGCAGCTACAACTTCAAAGCTGATCTCCTGTGGTGCTGTGCTGCGCAATGAGCCATCTCTACAGATGTGATGATGCAGAGGACACCCTTTTCAAGCATCAGCTCTAATTGCAGACCTGGTAGTGCCAACCCGGGCGGCGGGAAGGCAATCATTCAGCAGAGGGACATAAAAGGGTTTGCTTCGAATATCTGGTACACAGAGTGGCTCTCTCCACAAGAACAAAGGAGTGACCAGCACTTTCTCATGCGAATGATACTGCTTTCTTTGTCACTTTGTGCTACCCTAGATCTTTATCTTGGTGTTATGGGATCACAGGAACCTTCTCTTCCCATCCTAAAATACTGTGCAGTGTGCACATCTAAGGCCACATTTGTTACTACTGGTCAATATAGATGTAGCCCTTACGAAACTTTCCCTCCCTTTCTCTGCAAGGAAAGGTCTAGACAGAAGTGCTGCAGGTCTGAAACTGCAAGGTTGTACTTGTGCAATGTGTCATTACTTACATGGTACAGCAAAACCCTTATGGGGATGTGCATTGACCAGTAATTCAGGACTTGGCCTGCACTTTCTAATGGTCATGAGATGTTTCATTAAATGTAAAGCTCCATTTCAAACATGAATACCAAGTTTAGTTGACACTGAGAGCAGTTATGTACTATTTTCAGAAATGATAGACTGGTCCTAGGGATCTATTTCATCATTTTATTCTCATATTTGATGTAGAAGTCCTAATGTTGTTCAACTAGGAGCATTCCCATTTATTTTAATGGCAGTAGAATCTGACCTTTGTTTAATAAAGAATAAAAGTGATTCATGTCTTGTTTTTATCTAAAAAGACTATCTAGATCTCATTTGATTTTCTGTAAACACTTCATCCCCCCTTCTCAATTATTTAACAACAGCATTCCAAATTTTAATTTTTCAGACTAAAATTTCAGTCACTCTGACAACAGGCTCTTAATCTGCTTGCCACTGAAAAGACAGATAGGAATATTTCAAATTCCTTAGTGTTTATTGCTAGCTTGATTAGTTTACAATTAGTTAGATATAAGAGAATTAGATATAGAAACTCTTCTTGATGTTATGCGGAATTAGTACTGAGGCACTGAGCACTTGCAGTTAAGCTAAATGCTGACAAGTGCTGTTACGGGAGTAAATGCACTAACGTAGGTGCAGGTAAAGTGCAGTCGTATGACTTCTGCCTCTGACCAAAAGAGGGCTGACAGCTTCATCCTAACACCTGCCTGCCCAGTAAGAGCTGGGTCAGTATCTTAGTGCTGTTCTCCTCTTCCCCACCTTTGTTTTTGCACCACTAGACACCGACAGCTAAAGATGCATTTTCCTAGACTCTGGTGATACCCAAAATGAAATGCAGTCATTTCTTGTACTGGTTCCTCTAAGCACTAGAAGAACCTTCTTTATATTTCTTTGTTCTCAAAAGATGGGCATGAACTTCTGGCTTTACACAGTCTAATAAGTGAAATTGTTCAGGACATTCCTTTCCCTTGGCGTGATCTGGCCTTATAAATAACACTGCATGTCCAGGCCAAGGTCAAGCTAAACGTGACTCTACCTTGTAGCTTGCTTCTTTGTGGTTTGAATGTTATGGTTAGAAGCCAAGAAAAATGTTTCTTCTGAATTAAACCCACTTCAGAATCATTCAAAATGCTTTCACCAATTTATGGGCTTTTGACGTTGTAAATTACTGAAAAGTGGCTCCCAGCACATTTTTACCACGGTTTCAGGATAAAATCCTAATTTGTAAATAAACTGGCATAGTTGATTTGCTACACTCATTGCACTGACAGGCGCACTTCAGGAAAATAGCTTCTCCCTAGATTTAAAAAGTCTGAGGCCCACAAATGTCAAAGCACCGGCATTTTCAGGATATCTCTACCAAGGTGAGGGATCTGGAGGAGGTCGGAGAAGATCCCAGCTATTAATGACCAAATCACTCTCTCATGTGCCCCAACTCTTTTCCATAAACTCTGACCTCAAAATAAACTTCCTTAGAGCAAGTATAAGGTGTCAGTCTAATTCCCGTTCTCTCCTTGTTAAACCGTGGAACTTCTCCTACGTGGCCAGCACTTTGTAAGAAACAGAGCCAGATGAAGAAACGGAGATAAACGGAGGTAAAAAACCCTCATATTGACATTTTGTAAAAAAAGCAACAGAACACTTTAGACATGAAAACTATCAAATTCTCCTCAAGTGCTTTCATATTGTTCTTCAATATTCTTTTTTTCCATTTGGCTGCCTTGGTGGGTTACACGCTAACATGCTCTTTGTGCATCCAGCGATAACTGCCGCTATGGGTTTTGCTGCTTTGCTTCCAGTAAGGTGAGATGCTTTTCCCCAGTAATTTAGTTAAACATAATGGAGTAAAATCATCCCAGAATATTTACTGCAAACTCAAAATCTCACCTCAGCTGCATCTACTGAGAGCAATAGTGCTGTATGTGTGTTCCTGTAAGTATAATCAGGTTCCTATAGCAGAATCTCAAATTAACAGAAGAGGAAGAAGATTTGATTGTACTAATCGATCACAGGATTATAAACCACCAGTGTGGACAGCAGTAGAAATCTGCAATGCACGGAGTTATTGGGAAAGCCTTTACTTTGCATTAAAGACTGAGAAATATTAGTAGGAAATCACAGAGTACTGCTGACACCTCATTTGGATAGTGGGTACAATTTTGGTCACTCATATTCAAGACAAATGAAAGCAAAACTGGAACAGATGCAAATAATGGTTGACAGATGATCAGGGGAATGGAGAACCTGTCATCTGAGAGAAACTACGGGAGCCTAATTAAAGTAAGGCTAAGAGGGGATATGACTGCGTCTATAAATACACCGGGGAAGGAAGGGGAAATGGGGAAGAAGAGCTATTTAAACCCAAGGTCAGCACCGGGACAGGACAGATGTATATAAAAAAGAAAGCACAAATGTAAGCTAAAAATTGGAAGGTGGTTTGTGACCATCTAACTCTAGAGTAGCTTCCTAGTAAGAATAGAAAGGAGAAAATGTTACACAATTCTAAGATCACAGTTTATGAGCAGGACAGGACAACAGAGTGCCCACAGTATGAGGGGTGCAAACTACCCTGAAAAGCAGCTAACAATTTCCTACTGCTCTGAGTAGCTGGCAAAAATGAAGTTGAGGCAGGTGCTTCAGGAGAGTAAGTCATAAAACAATGGTGAAAAAAATACCAAAATAGCTATTTCTACCACAGGGAGAAAATCTGGGAAGAAATACTGGTGGCAAAGTGAATGCCAAGGTACAATTGGACTTTCTCTGCTCAGGTGAAGGATCCACAAAAGTCTTATTTCAAGCAAGCTTGTGACCTCCCACACTGTACCCTCACCTGACGGAGATGTATCCTCGCCACAGTGGTCTTGTAAGAGAGTTAGGCACACATCATTGCATGCTGGACCTGATGCTCGGCTGCACTGTGAGCAGCAGCTATGATGCCCTGCTTCTCCTGGTGAGCATAAACTGCCCCAAGGAGTGGTCTTAGGACTGGTCTAACTTTCACCATCTACTTATGAAAGCCCACAGTTCATATGCCAGCAGACCATCACCTGTTCATCAGATCATGATCTGATCATACCCCTACATGGGAGATCTGTCACAGCAGCCACGTTCAAATTCAGGGCTGCCCAAGTTCAGGAACATATCAAAAGACAGCATAGCTGAAACCTTACCTTCCTCCAGAATTAGACATCTCCTTGCATGTAAATTAGATACACATGGTGTGTTCATGCTGCAAATTACATCTGAGTTTGAACCTTTGCTTTTAAAGCTAACTCAGCTCACATTTCATAGAATTATAGAATGTTTTGGGTTGGAAGGGACCTCAAAGCCCATCTAGTTCCAACCCCCTGCCATGGGCAGGGACACCCTCCACTAGACCAGGTTGCCCAAAGCCTCATCCAGCCTGGCCTTGAACACTTCCAGGGAGGGGGCAGCCACAGCTTCTCTGGGCAACCTGTTCCAGTGCCTCACCGCCCTCACAGTGAAGAATTTTTTTCCTTATATCCAACCTAAAGCTACCCTCTATTAGTTTAAAGCCGTTACCCCTTGTCCTGTCACTACTTGCCCTTGTAAACAGTCCTTCTCCAGCTTTCCTCTAGGCCCCTCTTAGGTACTGGATTTCAGCTGGTTGGCTCCCAAGCTGAAGGAACAGGACTCTCTTGTACGGTAGCTAAAGCCACAGCCCAAATCAATGAACAGGGAAAGTGAGAAGCCGAAACTATGGAGAAAAACAGAAAAAAATAAAATAAAATGTATGACTGCAACAAGAGCAGCACCTGCCAGAAGTAAAAGGAGGGCAACTGAAACACCCATCTCTCCATCGTATTGTATGAACATCCTATAATGGCTGAGCCTTGGACATGCATTAGTGCCGTTCAGCACTCTGATGAAAATGGGTGCAAACACCCAACGCTGCAGTGACAGGTAGATGCTGTGCCCAGCTCTGCCCAGAGAGAGTTGTGGCTCATGGTCAGAATCCTGGAGAGAAAAATTTTCACACCTAGACCTTTCCCCTCTCTCCAGCCTGAGCTGCTCAATGTTGTCCCCAAAGATGACAGCAGCTTTTGGCCAAAACCCAGAAAACAAATGCTCCATCCTTCCCTTAACACAGGTACTCAGTTTGCCACTGACAGCAGTGATTCTGCAGCTCTTAGGAGCAGGGCTTTGCATGGCAAACTTTGCCCATTCGTAGCAGTGAGGTAAGTCACCCCCAAAACTCTTCCACACAGTATCTCTGGCTGACTGCTGCTCTCAGGAGACTAATGAACAACATGCCCATTGCCTGCCCTGCACCACCCTGTCAGATGGTACCAAAGATGGATGAACATAATCCCCTTTCACTTCAATAATGTTAACAGAAAAAATCAGGAGATGCTTTTACCGACATTACTACCTTAAAAGTGAAGCACGCTGCAGTGTGTGGCCCTGCTTGGTTGTGTCAATGCAACTGTTTGTGGGATCACATTGTGAGATGGATCAGAATATTCACCTTCTTTTACCAGGTTATTTTCAAGGCAGGTCAGTTCACTAATCAGCACATTGATCTGGTTCACAGCACGGCTGTGCAAGCAGTTACGTTGGCAAGCTGAGGACAAGCAGCTTCCTTCGCTGGCGTTACCTTCCAGCCCCTCAAGCTGAGAGCTGCAGTGAACTGCTGAACCTGCCCCCGATCCTTGGAAACACCAACCTTCCCAGGGTGAGAACCAACCATTTGCAGGCAAAAAGCCCTGGGAAGAAGCCATACTACAGCACTGTGAAAGTACTGAAGATCGTTAGCAGGAGGAGATAATGTATATTTAATGGCCTTTAATATTTGCGTATATATTAATTCAAATGAATAGTTCAGCCACATCCATGCACTGTGCTCAAGAAATATGAAAGGAAAAAAAATAGTCCTTCCTCATATGAGAGTGTGCATACTTACAGGCATGGAGCCTTTGCAAAAAGTAGCACCTATTGCTTAGTTATTCAAAGCCACGCTCAGTGGCTGATTTCCAGTCTGCAGGAGATGTGGGAGAGAAGCCTTGAAAGCAGCATGTGCTCTGGGTGGAACAAAATACTCTGAGACAGCCTGGCATCCCCACTGTCTGTCACAAAATGCCCCATTTGTTACAGATTTTATACTTTTTGCAAGCAGTGTCTTCATCAAACTCAGCTACACCGTTTGCAGTGTTCCAGTATGAGTCCTTCCTTCCTGCATTGCGTATGTTCTGTGTCTCAGCATATATAAAAGCTGTCGAACACAGTAGGTTAGAGAAGATAAAGCAAAAACATTCTCACCTCCCCACCAGTGTGTTTAGACCATGGTATCCAAGATACCTGGTGCCTTCACGAAATTCAGTCCCAAGAGGCAAAAGCTTCTTAATATTTAAGGTAAATACAGTCGGTAATTAATTGGTGGTTTTGTTTCATTTTCTAAATTAACCACCTCAGCACTTCCTTTCTCACCCATGTGGCAGTTTTACAACAACAGCGACTCCTGATTTGCACCACTGGGTCCATTGGGAAGGAAGTCCCGGCTCCTTCACCAGCAGCACCAGCATTATGTGACATGCTGTTGCATTCAGGAACCCCATGCCTCGAACTTCTGGACTGCAGAAAGGACTGGGAGCAGCAACAGAGACTGAGGACTGGGGTCTACTGTCCACTTTGAGAGACAGCTGAGTGAACCACTCTTCTTGCTTGCGAGCAAGAGGGCTAAGAACGTAAGTAGGAGAGAGAAGTGGATAGACAGAGGCACAGACAGAAGCACCAAAGATAGTGTAAACCTCAACTAACCTGGAAGTATATTAGGAGGGTAAATTTATTACCGATTGTCATAGAATCATAGAATCATTCTGGCAGGAAAAGACCTTTAAGATCATCAAGTCAAGCATTACCCTAGCACTGCCAAGTCCACCACTAAACCATGTCCCTCAGCGTGACATCTACATGTCTTTTCAATGACTCCAGGGATGATGATTTGACCACTTCCCTGGGCAGCCTGTTCCAATGCTTGACAACCCTTTTTGATGAAGAATTTTTTCCTAATATCCAACCTAAACCTCCCCTGGTGCAACTTGAGGCCACTTCCTTTTGTCCTATCACTTGCTACTTGGGAGAAGAGACCAACACCCACCTGCCTACAACCTCCTTTCAGGTAGCTGTAGAGAGCAATAAGGTCTCCCCTCAGCCTCCTTTTCTCCAGACTAAACAACCCCAGTTCCCTCAGCCACTCCTCATCAGACTTGTGCTCCAGACCCTTCACCAGCTTCATTGCCCTTCTTTGGACACGCTCCAGCACCTCAATGTCTTTCTTGAGGTGCCCAAACCCGAACACGGTACTTGAGGTGCAGCCTCACCAGTGCCGAATTGTCAAATATGTGTAGACAAGAGATCTGAGGTCCATGGGAAGACACACTTCTCTGAGTTACCAGATCTCTCCATGCATCTCAGCTTTCCAGGCATCCAGCAGCTGGGGCTGCCCAGATGACCAGTAACTTTCAGGACAAGCAGCTCCAGGGCTGTCCTCCACCAAATATCTGTAGTTTGACTGAGCTCAGAAACTAGGGCACCGTATACTTGCTCTACATATAACAAAATCCAGTGAATTACATGCCACTTTGTAAAAAAGCCTTGATTCTTTGAAATAAAATAAACAACCTTACAAAGTAGAAGAGAGTTACGCCATTCCCATTGGATATTTGTCCAGCCCTAGTTTAGAAACTTCCACTGATGTAGACCTGACAACCTTTGTAGGCAATCTATCCCAGCCTCTACAGCTAGAAAGCTAATTTTTCAAGCTCATTATTCCATACCATGCCTACCCAAGACCTAGGGATAGTTTTTCCCTCTTTGCAATTACTCTTTAGATAAATAAAAACTACCATTGTGTGTCCTTTTGAGGGAAGGCATTAGACAATATCTGGGTTTACACTTTACAAATTAATTTTCCATCCATGGTGTAATATTCATTCTCAGACCTGACAGCACGTTCTTTTATAAAGGCAGTTCCAGCTTCTCTCCCTTATTAGGTACAGATAAAGATTTCTACATGGTATTTAATGGTGTGTTGTTCTTTAGGGGAGTGTGTTTTGTCTTCCTATATTATGTTGCTCTTGGGCATTGATTGGCACCTTGCAGTTTTCCGCTTTTGTTTATATATCCTGCATAGACCTTGGTTGTATGGAACAGTAACGGGCTTCCAGCCCTGGTATTATTTCCATTACTGTAGCTTAGCCACCTAAAGTCAGTATGTCCCCCATCATGGGAGACAACGATTTATAAACTGAAAGATCAACAAAATAGACTTAAAGAAAATCCGCAACAAGCTAGTTTCTACTCCCAAGAATACAACCTGTATTTTAGAGAACCAAATACTGAATTATAAAAACCATGGAAATATAAAGCAATTAGGACAAACATAGATGTAGTGACTTTGGAGGCCTCCAGACTTGGAGAAGGTAGGTAACTCTCTGTACATCTAGCAGTTGTGCAACCACCCCCTCAGGGTTCTTCCACCTCCTTTAAAGCACAAACTCTACAAGGGAAACAGAAGCCCAGTGAGTGTCTGTTCAGACAGATTTTTCATCTGAAGTCTCCACTAAGGTGACCAATTAATGTTAATCCAGAGGGCATTTTGTGTGATCAACCATTAGCGATGCAATCAACCCATTTCATGGCCATCTACTGCTAGCACATTTTGATCATTATGAAGACAGATCATTCTGAGCTGCTAGTTAAACGTAAAAAGCTCCTTATCCCACTCCCATAATCGTCTAGACTCTGCTCGATGTAATTATTGCCCAGGTGATAAGGGAGACTAAGGAGAGGGGCAAACTGAAATATGTCCCCAAGTGCCTTAACAGTTTTGGATCTTAATTCTTTAAAACCTCTTACCATTCTAAAAATATTAGCTTTGCTACCAAAGGTGGGACTCATTTGGTGAAACACAGACATCTGCCCTGTAGAGGCCTCCACCTGAGCTAGCCATCCTGGACTGCTTTTGCAGTCAGCAGAGCACAAGCCAGTGGAGTCACTGTATCCTAAAGCAGACATCTAAACGGGTCAGAAGAGTCATGACCTGGAAGTGCTGGTATTGCTCTTTGGATTATAAAGGGAGCCTAGGGTGACTAGATCAGATGGAAATTTCTTGGCTTGATTAAAACTAATTCTGCCCCATGAGTCTCCTGAGCGACTTTTCACCTCTGATAAAATCCATTGCGTTGCAACCCCTGCACATTTTTTGCACTTAGAGAACAGGATTTGTGTGTGCATCTGGATGCACGCACGCACATGAGGTCAGGAGGAATGATAAACGTGCACAGGGCTGGATATCGCAGATACTGATATCCCAGAGGGAAGTGCATTTCTTTGCTCTATTTACTAGAAAAGCAGAAATGCTGGCAGGCTCCTTCTGCCACTAGATTTCCCAGCAGCTGCCCAACGACCATGTTAGTGGTTGGTTAGGGCACTTATAGCACTCTCTAAATGTTTAATATTTTATTCTTCCCTTGAAGCATCTGGTGTAAGTCACTTCTGGAAACAGAACACTGGACCAGATGGAGCATTAGTCTGTGACATTCTGATCTGGTAATTCTTATGTTAATTTTTACAATTTAGATGGGCATTGGCCACGGAGACCAATCTGAGTCAATTTTATTATAGGAAAAGGACGTCTTTTCCCCTCTCTTCCCTTTCTATTGAGAAACATTTTATTTTTTTAATGGAGATTTTCACAGCACAGTACCTGGAGAGAAGAAAGGGGCACTGCAAATTTCAGGAGTCAAGAGCTGGGCTCCCACTGCTACTTCAGACACACAATGAAAAGGGGAACATTTTTCACAGTTGTTATCTACAGATTCGGCAGATGTCTTTTAAACTTTTTACGAGCTTAACTACTGCATGATATGTACCAGTAAATGCAGTGTTTAGTAGTATTACTGTCAGCATCGTACAGATGCCTGAAGGTTCCCTCATGCACCCCGGTTGTGTTGGCTGGCACTTAGAGGGAAACAGAAAAAAAAGAAAAAAAAAAACTATATTACAACATGCAGTATGGCTACATTTTCAGAAATGATCAGTAATCCTGAGCATATCAGAGTCCAAAAGGTCCAGCACAAGTGGTCATAAAGGGAACTGATTTTCACTACATTTCTGAATGTCAGACATTTTCCATGTTGTGCTTAAGAATAAAGGAACCCCAAACTATCAGGCATCATTGAAACGCCACTCTGCAATACCAATGTCTGCTCTAAACTGTAGAAACACCGTGCAGAAGGTTAGGCTGTGCCCCCACTTAAGGACAGTTTGATTGATCAAGGTCAGCTATATATAATGCTGACAATTTTATAGGCACATAATTTTGTCTAATTAAACCTCCAGCTTCTATCTAGGTGCATGTCCCTTATGTTGCTTTTGCTTATACACCCTCATGGTGTCAAGCTGTGAAAAATTCTATGGGTCATATAAACTTGTCGTTGTTCTGTTCTTACATTAACATATTAATTCCAACAACACAGAACAAAAATACGAACAAAAAAATGTCACAATGGAAGTACTGTAGTTAGATGTGAGTCCTTGCAGGCATTTTAGAGATTAGCAGCGTAACAAATTATTAGTTCCTCTAAATATCTGGATCTGGCGAAAGAAACTAATCATATAAAACTGAATCATTAGCCCTTGGCAAACTGCCTCAGTTTCTGTTAGAACAGGCTGGTACAAGTTGAGAAATTGAATGAGTTTTCCTTTTTTATTTTAAATAACACAGGAAAGTAGATAATTTTCTGCCGTTAATTTTTACAAACTGAATAAGGCCTGGAAATACCCAGTAGAAATAGATTTGTTGTTTTCCAGTTGAGTTCGTGAAGGATTCCTTGTCGCTGTATGGCCTTTTAAAATAGATACTATGATTGCACTCAGAGGCTGATAGGAAAATTCCTATGTAATTTTTTTGGCCGATTTTTGTTCCTTTGAGTTACAGTGATAAAATGTCAAAGTGCTGACTTTGCCAACGAGTTTCACAGGGCTGCACCAGCAGTGACATATTCCTCACTCATTAAATGGAGTTTGCTGCATGAACTGACTCTGGGGCGGGTTTGTATCAATAAAGCATCACACTGAGTGGAGAGGACACAAAGCTGCATCGCTACCAGTGACATCAGACATGCAGCCCGCCTGCCCATGTGATGCTGTAGAGGTACAGCAGAGCGCTCCGCAGCAACCAGAGGCAAATGCTGCCCTTGGACCTCACACCCGGAGCCCAGAGAAGCCAAGCTTTAGGGGCAGGAAGGTCCTGCCATCTCTGTACACCTTACGAAAGAGGGGCTGCTTGCTCAGAATGTTCAGACAGAGCATATTATCTTGCTGAAATGCCTGTTTTCCAGCTCACCCCTCACATCTGTGTGGCCTCTCTTCCAGAACAAGCATTTGCCAGAATTGTTTTTCTGCTTCACAATAGAAACCGGTTGGACTAAACCCAGTCTTGTGAGAGTGCATCTGCACGGGCAGTCCTGAGCAGGGGAACAGCATCCAAGAGACTGTTAATCTCAGAAATGTCACTTGGAGAATTTTTTGTGTTAACTGCGTGGCCAAGTGTCTGAACTGAATATTTTGACTGCGTTTTTTCACACAAAGAATTAACGTAGCATGAAATAAAGGCCTGGACCAGTGTAGTCTCATACAGTAAGTTTACAGTCTCCATAGCAAGCCCCCAAATCAGCTGTTCCAGCAACGGAAGTGACTGGGGATGGGGAAGGACGCAGAGGATGCACACACACACAGACAGCCTGTATTTGGCAAAAAGAAACATTGATATCGAGGGGTATAGGAAATTCAGTTCCAGGACTTTCTGCAAAATACAGCATAAATTTTGAGGCTGCCTCGTCATGCCGTCCCACATCTCCCCAAACCCACCTTTGCAGCAGCGGCGAATTGCCAGCGCACAGGGAAGCACAGCCGGGGCAGCAGTGCGGGGATGCTGTGCCCGCGGGCGGGAGGTAACCTGCCAGGAGTGCTGCTCCTGGGGCCACAGATGCCCAGGCTGGGATGTGCGGGGTACGCTGTGGAGGAACAGGACCCCAGACCATATGGCTGCTCTACCTGAGCCCTCCGACAGAGCGGGGAGGGAGAGGAGTCCGAGAGAGAAGGAATTTATGAGGAGGGATAGGAAGGCAAGCCTGGAGCTGAACGATATGGGTTAAGAAAGATCCTCTTAGAGCACATCTGAAGAAACTGAAGGCCAGGGAAGAAAGAAATAGAGAATCTCAAGGAAACAGTTATAAAGCAGCCTGGTGAGAAGGATATGATAAGTGAAGGTTATGGGAGGGGGAGGTTGCTGAAAGGCAAAGAGAGGTGCCAAGAGGAAAGATACCCGGTCCTGACAAAGTGAGGACAGACAGAAGAAATGTTGTTATCTGGGACAGAGTAGCTCCCAAAATAGAACATAATCTTGTCCCCTATTTAGAGGAGGAAATGGCGAGTCCTATCTATAGACCTGTTTTAACAACTTCCACATTTTTTCCTTTTTTCCCCCCCTGCTGCCTCCATCAAAACCTTCAACAGTTTGAAGTGACAATAAGCAAGTTCAGGACTATGCTAATATTCACATGGAAAAATTCATCATCTGTGTGTGGGCTAATGCCCGTTTGTAACACTGCCTTCACCTGCATGCTGGGGCCGATCTGTCTGTGGGATGAGAGCTGTTTCCTTTGACCTGCAGTGCATGTGAAGGTCATCGAAGTTCAAGGAGCAATCCATGAGTTAGAAAGGCCTGTTGTGGAAGAGTTCTGGCTGTTTTGCCAGGACAGATGATTTTTCTGAACTGATTTCTGAAAGGAATAAGGCTTTGAGAAAATCATTAATTCCATCCTGAATACAATGAACAATAAGGGGAACAAAGAAAAGGCAACGTCCTGCTGAGTGCTCTGAAAGGGCATAGATTTCTTTTTTCTTAAAAGATAATATCAGAAGCATTACTGGGCAATTTTTACCACTTTTGTTGATTTTTACAAGTGTGAAAAGATGGATGCAATCTATTCAGTACATAAGTGGGATGATTAAAAAAAGCTTCCTTGTTGGGTCTCTTGGCCAGCTTGTTTCTTTGAAGCTGCCACTCTTCTGTTACCACTGGAATTTAGTGAGCTAGTACAAGATTTTGGGATCCTCTTGTGTGTCCATCAGAGATAAAGTTGAAGTGGTAGCACCAATCCAGGCAACTTTCAGTGAGAAAGAGGATCCTAAGAGAGATCACTTTTGTGAGCGGAAACTGTAGCCCACACTGCTCTGTCCCAGTAAGTGATGACTTTGGGAAGGGCTCAAGAGACCATGCAACACATAAGCTCTATTTATTATGCATACCACTAAGCATATATGTGCCAGGTTGGATTTGATTAGGTAAGTTCTGATGCCTAGTATAAGAAATTGGGCATGGGCTTCTCCAGAGAGCTTTCCTACCTGCAGAGAGTCTCACCCACACGGCCCATGATACCTGGAGGTAGTGTCAGATAGCAATGCTAGCCAGATAAGCTGAATAACTCCCTACCTAGAAGGGTTCAATACCAGAAATTTGCAGACATCTGAGATACAGCCATTTGCCTCTTAGCAATATGGTCTTATGAAGCCCAGTGATGGGGTGCTGCAATCTGCCAAGCTCAGCCCAGTGCAGTGGTGGGAGGCAATGCAAGGTCTACATTTGAAAAGTGGGGAGTCAGAAGAATTTCTGGGTCTGGCTGCATCCATCAGACCTCAATGAGGACCACCTTGGCAGCCATCACAGCTGAAGTGTGTTTTCCATCCATTGATGAGGAAATAAAATGCTTGTCGCTTCAATGTGCTGACAAACAAAAGAACCTGTCTTGAAAATTCAGATAGTCAGGAGGAAAATCAGGCCAAAAAATTCATATTTCTTCAGAAGCACTGTACTAATATAACACTTTCAGTGAAATTAAAAAAAGGGAAAATATGACAGGGCAGCAAAGCTTGATAAGCTGATATTAATGGCCCTGCCTCTTGTAATGATCAGAGAGGGAACTATCTAGACCAGGAGACTTATTAAGTTTTTGCATATAAGCAGTATCTCCTTGCGAGAGCGAGAGGTTCAATTAAATAATCTGAATGAGTTTTTGAAAGTTTGGCCAAGGTACTTTATCTAAGGGAGACTGCCTCTGAAATGAGCCTGCAGGCCCCAGTGGAATGTGCTTGGCTAAAAGGTAGCAAATTCCATCAAAATCATAGTATTATCATTAATGATGTTACTTTCTGAGTTCTGGAGGATGGGGGATAGCCCTTGGCTCAGGAGGACCAGCGGTGAGATTAGCTGAAAAATTACTGCGTCTGTCAGAACAGTCAAGCTTCTAAAAATAACGCTCGATGTTTTATTCATATGGGTAAATTACTTAATTTCAAGTCCCTTCATGGAGTTCAGCTTCCAGCAAGGCTGGGATCTGCATTCTGCCATGAAAATTACTCTCGTCTTCACTCATTCATACATGTCTCAGAAAGAAACCAGTGAGAAGGAGATGCTGGAGGGAAACTGAGGCACAGGGGACTGCAGACGGTGCAGAATAACTGTTCGGTGTCCTTTCAACACTGACTTTTTAAGCACACTTACTTATTCTAAAACCAGGCAAATTTTTCAAAGTTTGTGGATTTATTCTTTGTGGACTTTTTTGTTCCCTGAGGTTCAGATATTAATTTCCTGTGTATAACTGATGCATGAGTTAGATACATTTAGTAAGTGATTTTTTAAATCTACCTTTGGAGGTATACACACACATCCCATGACAATCTCTGTACATAGAGCCAGTAGCCCCATACAGCCAGTTACTTATATTTTTCACCTGACCTCCTAATAAAGCCAAATGCTATAGCATTGGTCGGCACAATAACAGATCATTGCAAATTTCTGATAATTCTTTAAATTTTGATCTGAGGGAAGAGTGTGAGAGCTCATTACACATGCCAGACTATCATCTACCGGTTATACATCTTAAATATTAGTTAGAACTCCCTGCTTTTATTTTCCTTCCTTGTAGTGCAGTTTTTATAAAGCCCTTCTAACACTACTCACTAGGTCTGGACAGGCAAAAGACATTGGAGGGTCTGGCTTTATTTTCTTTGATTTTTTTGCTTTTAAACTACTACCTTTTGCCCTAGGAATTTCTTCCATTGCCATTAGGATGCTATGAAACTAGGGGCGGCAGGGAATCTCTTTGAGTTTGCAGTTTCAAAGAACACCAGCTCTACTTGGTCATTATTTGCCTTTTCTGCATTAATAATTACACAAATGTTGTAAGGATTTGATGAAATATGCACATTCTCATATTTTCTTCAGTATCGGAGAAGCAGTCATATGAACCAATAAAAAATATTCCCTTTGATATGGGTTTAACTCTCGGAAAGCACTGAAGAAGAACAGGTTGGTAAAACCATGGTAAATGAAGAGAAGCATGAAAAAAAATCCATCCAGCAGAAATGAGTTGGAAGTAACCCTGCATCTCAACTCATCAGAGGCAAAAATGTTTCCATAGTAAGAATAACCAGTATTTCAGGCTGTAGAATAACCTTCCAGCGCATTTCACACAAAACAACACTTCTTATTTACAGCAGAACCGGACAAGACATTGCACGGCAGGGGATACACAAACCAGATAATCTAATAGATATTTTCCAATTCCAATGCTTGATGGTTTCGGCAGAGGAAAAAAACAATTGTTTCAGTAAATGCAATAAATCTCTTACAATACCAAGCAATAATGCAGCAATTACTAAAGGTCATGACTGTAATTAAACAGCATTATTTATTTTATTACCAGTGTCTCATTTTCTATTCAGCTAGATGATAACCTAGCTGAGCTAACCACCACCCTTACCTCTAATTTTTTTTTTCTTCAAATCTTTCAGAAAATTTATTGCCAGAGATTCTAGCCTCTTTTGCTTATGCAATGCTTAGAATTTGCACCTTTTCACACAAATATAACAATATATAATATGTAACATTTTCTGTAATCTCAAAGTTAAAATTAATTTTCAATGCCTGCCTTGTATTTCTAGCTGTGTTCACTCATGTTTTCAGCGCATGCGTACTCGTCTGAATCCTACTTGCTTGTCAAGTCCTGTAAGTCACATTTTGTTAATGAATCTCATCTATTACTGAAAGTACAGAACAAAATCATGATGCTAATTACTTCCATCTAAATTCCTTCTTTTTAAATGCTGGGATGGGGACTGTTTTCCACCCGATGAGGTGTGAATACTCATTAGTAGACTTTACTGTACTATTTTGTCAACTGCTGCTTCTGACAATCACATTTGTGCTACTATTGCTCAGAGTCTAGATTTCCAACTCTGTGCCTTTTTTTTTCTCTTTGTTTCCCTAAGGTTTACTTGCAGCCGTACATGGAGTTTTGCTGCAAAGGTAATTTCTGGATATGAAATTCAAGTTCTCATCTTCCCACTAAAGACTGATGACAAGAAAAGTCATTAAAAATTCCCTGTGCAGAAGAGCCTCAGCTAGTATGGAAAATACCAAGAAAAGGAATGGCCTGGATGGAGCCCATGAGTCCTGCAACGCGAGAGATATAAACCATGCAGCTCCGTGCTGCCAAGGCGCCCATTGCTCTGCTCAAGCCCAGCAGCAGAGCGTCCAAGGAGGCTTTCAGAGGGCTGTTCCTGCTCCACGTTTTGGACTTTGGAGCTTATCTCGGTCTTCCTTGCGAATTTAGCCCAGAGCTATTTACAAGTGGAACTGATCCAAAGAGAGGATCAAATACTTGCTCTGAACGAGCAGTTCCTCGCTCAGTTTAACAGCCAGCAGTTTGGGCGCTGAGCGAGCGGAGATTTCCTACAGACGTCATGGGTCAAACTCTTCCCAGAATTGCAGTCCTGAGCCAAGCTGTTAGTCACAGCATGGCCTTGTGGTCTTTTCCCCAAAATACATCTTTTAACTCTTCTCTCCTCAATCATACTCTTCAGAATGTTTTCTAAGTGGTCTCTAGACACAGTGTATTTTAGGCTTATAATCTCCACATGTTAAGAAACATAATTCAGCACAGCCAGAGATGACGAAACCCTGACATCTCAGGGACATGGCTGCAGGGACAGAAAGCCAGCAGAGATCATAGAAGAAGAGAGCCAAAAATGTCAGAGACTATGAGATAAGGAGAGAGATGAGGCTGGAGAGACTGCAGAAACACAGGCAGGCAGTGCGGCCTTGCAGCCAGACAACCCTGGGGACGGAGGGGCCCAGGTTACTGTTCTCTGGCTTAGCTTGTCAGGGTGACCTTAGACAATTTCACCATATATTTTACGAAAAAGGGAAAAACTGCCATGGGTTTGGTGTGCATAAGGCACTGTGACGCTCCTTCGCTGGGCAGCACCTCAGGCACTGCAATTAGGAGGACCTGGTAGATGTGAGCCTGGACCAGAGTAATTGCTAACTTACTAGCACTAGAGAGCTAGGAGCATTACATAGCTTTTAGGTACATCAAGTACTGCAAATATTATGGCTATTATTCTAAGCTATAGAAAAACCTCCGTTATTTGAAATGTTTATCTCAGCTAAACTGAACCTTTTGAAGTCTTTGAATCACTATTTCCCCAGCTAAACTATGCAGACCTTCAAAGGCATCCTTGGGCTCGGGAAAGGGGAGAAAACGACAGCTCTGAGTCCCCCCTCTGCTTTTCAACATTCACCCTGTGCAATAGATTTAAACAAATTGCAGGATCCAGGACACCTCAGGAGTTCAAGTTCTGCAACTTGAAATTCCAATGCATTGCCCTTCTATCTCATATCTGCATTTCAAATTGTATTTACCAAGTGCTTCAAATTTTTCTTTAGAACAGGTTATTAATCTGACACAAGATTTTGCAATACTTGTGCATTCAAATTCCTGCATAGTTTAGCAGATACATCTGACCTTGCTATTATCCTTCCTTTAGGAGATTTATACAGCATTCCTTCTTTGGAAAGATCATTAATTAGCATGCCAATAGAAAAAATGAAATTGCCTGCCATCTCCTATGTAAATACTTCCCCATCTGTTCCTTTCTCATTTTCTCTGCACACACTCTACCAAAGGTAGCTTTAGTTTTTATACTGCTCTTAGAAAATAGTACATTCTTTGTTGTGCAATTTAAATCTGTTAAATTGCGTTGCATTGTGAAATGTGGCTCTATTAAAGTAATATATAGTTTCATGCAGTCTCTCAGAATCTGAGCCAACTTCCAGCTAAGTTGGTGGCTGTCCTTTCTTTACCACTTATGGATTCAGTTTAAGGTCTAAAGAATCATGTTTTGATATTTTTGCATCTAAGACTGCTACCAATAATAATAAAAAAATGCAGTCATTAATTAATAACAACTTATAGCAGGATTCCAGTAATAACAGCCCACTGAACTCTACTGAAGTTTGCACATGGCACTGTAGCATCCTCCACAGCTCTTTACTCTGCAGTGTTCAGAGAATCATAGGCTTTATCTTAGTTAAAAAAGGCATCTATATGGAAGGTAGTTTTTGGTGGGTTTTTTTTTAAATTATGTTAGGAATGTTCAGAACTGATTTTTGAAGGGCAACTGTTATTTTAGCAAATATTTCACAAAAGGTGGTGACTGTGTGTAGCAAAAATGTGAATACCCATCTTTTCCCTTGAATTACCAGATAGCTTAGCAGTAGATGATTTAAGGAGAATCTACAGTAGTTATACTTGGTATTGTAAGAAGCCAATGGAGATTTGTCGTTCAGCTGCCTCTCATCCAAGATGTTTTGAATTACCCCATGACATACAATGGCAACAAGTTCTCATGGTCTTGGCTCTTCAAGAGGAAAGGGCATCAGAAATGATGGCTGACCTCAGCACTCGGTTTGGAGCAGTAGGGCACTTAGGTGGATCCCTCAATAGTCCTCACTTACCACATCTTGGAGCAGGCTAGAAACTGGGTCTGGCACAATGAATAGATTACTTTTGGATGAAACCAAGCTAGCAAACCCACTCCAGATGTTCATGTAGTGTGGTCCAAGCATTAAGGAGAGCATAGAGGTCCAAACCAATGGACTGTGCAGTCCTCCAGCACGTACTGAGCACTCATTACCCAACATTATGCTCTCAAATCACCATAAGCTCATGCAACACTCAGAATAGCCTCTTGCACAACGTGAAGGGCTAAATGTGTCCATCCCCATACATAAATGCTGTCCTCCATCTGCCCTCATGGGGCTCTGCAGGCCCATCACAAGCCTGGAAGGCCTAGTGATGGTCTGTTTCAGTTACTGATAGAAGATATGGATCATTTACGGATCATTCTCCTTAGAGAAGCGAGGAGAAGGGACCAGGACAAAATCTATCACTTCACTGGGGAGGGAGGCAAGAGGGGGGCTGCCTTGTGAACAGTGTGTCCCACTGTCCCACAAGGAGTAGGGATCTGCTGCCTTTGCCTCCCTACTACTCTGTCACTCTCATCCACCCAAGGTGTAGCAGCTAGCGGAACTCATGTTTCCCCTCCTCCGTGCTCTCCCCTCTCTGCCATTTCCAAGCAAAGCCTCTCTGCACCAAATGCTGGTTGACCCCATGCTGCCTCCTCAAGCTGCTGCTTGTCAGATGCATTTTTCCCTTGCAGACAACTCAGGCCCTGGTCCCTGAGGTCTCCTGAGGACTGTTGAAACAGCAGTTGCAGGCACACCCCAAAGCACAGGCAATGGTAAAAATGCTTGCCCAAAGGGGATGGGAGACTAAGTGACACTAGGGAGTATGACTATATATTTATGACTATATGTTCATGTGGGGTTAAAGGGACTGGGTCAATGTGGTACGTGCTATATGGTGAGGACACGATTAAATGGGAGCCAGGCTTCATCCTTACCCAGGCTTATGACCTATCTGCAAGGGCAGTATACAGCTTCTCTGGCAATGAAGGCAGGGATGCAAAGACGGCAGAGGATCCTGCCCCTGCTTGGAAAGGTGGCAACATCCTTTTTGAATCTGGGACTTGGATGATGAAAAACATGGATCTCTTGAAGTTTTTCTGAGAAGGCCATATACATCTAGCATAGTGGTCTACCATGACCTGCACAGCAACTGAGAAAAAACAGTTTATATCATCATGGATGATCTTGGCTGAGTTGGCAATATGCTTCTCAATATCCCCTACGTAGTTAGGGAGTCCATGCAGAGTAGATGCTCACATAGTTTTGCCATGTATCCCAAATGTCTTACCAACAGTACAGGGTTTGGAGGATGGCCTTGGAAAACTCAAATTATGTTTTTGTCCACAAAAGACTACCCTGCCCAAAACTTTTCAGCTCTCAGCCAGACAGAGGCAGGCGTTGTGTGGCTCCACAGTGGAATAGCCACTCTCTTGAATACAAGAGGAGCTCCCAGAACTTCATCTAATGAATAAACACGGCCAACAGCTCTCAGTAGAGGGTCTCTACTGAGCACGTCCAAATTCAAAACATTTTGCACTTACTTCTTGTCATGCTATATCTCGAGGATAATGTGATTCCATCAGCTGGAGTTTTTCTCCCAGGTCCAAATTTTCAACTAGAACATTATCATAAATGTTTATGATTTTGGAGTCCACAATTTTGACTACCTGACTGCTCATCACTCCCCACGTGGGAACTGAAGCCTTGCATGACCAACCCAGCATGTTGCAGAGAAGAACTTTCCTTTGCCATGTGGTTGTGTGCTGTATCTTTGTTTTAGATTTCCTCTTTATTTCAGGTTGAAAAGTTTCCTGTTCAGTTGTGTTCAACAAAGTTTTGCACCACACTTCCCATGAATTTTCTGGACATGGAATTTTAAATAGTAATTAGCCAAATATATTATCAAGTTGTCTTACTCGTAAATATCAAATAGTAACATAAAAGGAGCATATGCTGTTGTGGTTCTCCAACTGGGTGCCAGATGGCAATACTAAGATTCAGACTGACTGTGTTAGAGTGGGTTGGGAATATACCACTCAAATAACTTTTTCTTTGCAGCAGGAAACACAATTTCCAGAAAAACAACATTTTGCATGGATGACTTCTGCTCACATATTTCAGGTTTCTTATATATGCACTACTGAAAAATAACATTTTGGTTTGTCAAAATGAACGTGAACATTTTCATCTGGGTTAACCACACCCTGGTCTGTCCTCAGCCTGAGCTGCTGGAAAGCTCCATTTGTCATACCTCAGGTGCCTGGTAGCCCCGTTTTCATTACAGACCTGTAATGAAAGGACATTTAGGGGTGGAAAGGAAAGTGGAGATTTGTATGGGTAGGTTAAAGAGCAGCATCCCAGCACATTTCCACCTCTGCATGTCCTGCCTGTAATGTAATTTGCACCTGCGTGTCCTGTCTATGGTTGACATGAGCACAACACTCACCTAGCACAAGACCTAGCACATGTGTATGTCCTCTATGCACCAAGGACATCCCTGAGCACAGGATGGAGCACATGGCCTCTGAACAGCATGTTCAATACCATGTTTGAATTCAATCAATGCAGCCATCATAATTCCCTTAGGGATCTGAAACAAAACTGGTTTAAGGGCACTCAGATATTTTTCCCTTCAGCCAAACAGTCTTGCATGTCAAATCAGAGATATCAGAGATTCTGATTTTCCAATCAGGTACATCACTGCTGAGAAAATGGGAAGACTCCGGTGTTTATACCTCCAGATAATACAGAATGTCTTCCTGGATGATAAATTGCACAAATTGCAGGGTTTGTGCAGAGACAGGTGAAATTTAAAAAAAAAAAAAAAAAAAGATTACATGATCCTATGATCTTTTGTGAATTTAAATCCTATAAAAAATAGGAACTTGAAAAGCACTACACATATAAAATAAGCACAAACAGGAACTGCAAATAACCTACAAATGAAACACTTTTGCAATGAGGTTTACAATGTGACTGAGACTATTCCAGGGTGACATGTTGCAGACACAGTGACAAGACTTCCAAACTTTGCTCATGAACCTGACACCTCCTGGCCAGCCAGATTACCTTGTCTGGTATCTGGCTCATTAGGCTACTTACTATCATCACACTATCCAAACTCAAATCTAAGTTCGTAAAATTACTAGGCAAAACAATGGATTGGAATTGTTTTGCCATTACAGTGCAGCATGATCTCTTCATTTATTAACATCAATTCAATGATTTTGAGTTTCCTGCCATTTTGAAGCCTCCTGCAGAGTTTGTGCATTGCTGTGCTTGCCTTTCCCTGTGCAATCTGTGCCTCTTCTTGCAGGTAGCATTTTCCTAGAAGCTTAAGACCTCATTCCTGCCTATTTCTAACTTCTTGCAAGCTCTGGTTTTCCAGACTGAAGAGGGGAGCTCTGTCAGCTCCATACGCAAACAATGTCGCACCAGATTTCACCTCTTTCTTATCAAGAAAGGAACTTTCTGCTGCTATCCATTATCATTTTCAGCAGCTTACTTAGAAGCTTAGAACTCTTCTTGAGTTTTTAACCACTTCCATTTTCTTTTCTCTCCTCCACAGGCACAATGTTTTGTTTTGAATAAGAAAGACCAGCACAGAGTCTTTGTGAATTCAAAAAACATTTCAAAAAAAGGCCTTATAGTTCAACTTCAGTCCCTCTCGCCAAAGGCAACATTGGAAACTTCAAGGAAGGAGTTCCTATTTAAGTTCTTAAGGATAACCTTCATTTAATGTTACCTCCCACTTCTCCCTATCAAAGCAAAGAAGAAAAGGTTTTCATTTTGCAGTGAACAAATTATGTTTTTATAACAGGCTGATCAGAACATGAGGCTGCATTTCTAGCATAGTTTTGTTCTGTGTATCCTTCATTTCCTGAAGTCCTTTACTTGCAGAACAGAGAAAGTCTGACCTCCCCAGCCCTCCGCGCTGGCTGCAGCCATGACACACCATTGCATGTCTACACCATGCAACGCAGCTCGGAACACACATTCTGCATGCAGAGGTGCAAATGTACTGAGACGCTGCTCTTTAACCTACCCATACAGATCTCCACTTTCCTTTCCACCCCCAAATACACGAGCCTTCAGTAGTGTTGGACCCTGGAATCCTCTATGTCATAAAGCAGCCTGCTTTGAACAGCTTGCTCTCAACAAATAAAAAATATAGGGATGGAGTTACTGAACTTTCTGTGTTCTCAAGTAAGCAGAAACCGATCAGTCTGATTTGCCGAAGAACAGGGAACATGAAGTAATCTCAGATGGTGTCGACAGACTCTCCGGAATATTTCTAGAATTACAGCAGTGGCAATCATGACGCATCGTGTCTTGCTGCGAGCCCATCCGTCCAGCTCTCATGAGATACCAGAGCAGCCCTGGAGGGGGACATCGAATCTGTACTGCTGCTACATCAGAATAAGGATGTTATATGGTGTTTTGTGCCATCTGTTCTCCTAGGTTGTTCTCTCAGTGTCTCATGAAGATATAGCAAAGCATTTAAAGATTCTGGAGTAGTATAGTGTCACCTTTCCTTCATAACTGCACAGTGGTTTTGCAGAAGTTGGGAGTAAAACTCAGTTATCCTGAATATTTTTGATACATATACACATAGTATTGTGTAGTGTCTAATAAAAATAAGTAGTATATTTTACATCTTATATTTTATAGTTGGTTTTTTTTTTCTTCTTTTACCATGTGTTTGCATTTGGAGCAAAAGGTTGTGTTTCAGGAGTAGCACAGCACAAGCACCAGTCTAACGTTCAGCTGAACATGACTTCAGCACACACAGGCAGGAAAGCAAAGGCCATTCGGACTGACACCAGAGACCGAACAGCAGCACTCCAGACCTGAAAACTTCCCTTGGCTTCATGCACGCTCTCTACGTAAGAGAGCATCCTTCAACAAACTCACGTGGCTGGCTTGGCCACAGAGGAGGACACATTACCAACTCTGAGTCATCCATTACAGCAGCAGGGTGAAGATAGCAAAAAGATTACCTCGGCGTAGGAAGTGCAGGAGTGATCCGTGTCTCTCTGCTTAAATTCTCCACACTGAAACATGGTGAGGAAAGGCTAGGGACCGCCTCTACTTTCATTTAACAGGCTGGGAGATGTAGTCGCAGTGGCCAAGACATCGTTTCATGCTACACCCAAAAGTCGTAGCTGAGAAAGGACACTGAGAGGGGCACTCACCACAGGTGCTTCAGGAGTGCCTGTAAAATCCAGCATCATGCAGCAGGGACGTCAGGCACAGGCAGTCCTGCAGACAACTGGGAGGCATGCAGGGGCAATGCAGCAAGGGAAAGGCAGGTTCCCCTCCCCAGAGCTCTTGGGGGCTGGGACAGTCTGTACCAGACACCAGTGGGTCCAGACCCCGGGTGTACCAAAAGCCTCTGCAAAGCCTCGTTCCACCTCGGAGGGTTTGGCTGCTGGTGCTCCAGGCCAGCTGGGACGCAGTGCAGAGCAGGCTGCTGGGAAAGGAGCTGTGTGAGATGAGCTGGGAGAGGCTCTACCAGGGGCTGACCCCTTTGCTCCGGAGCTGCCTTCGCTCCAGCCCTCAACCTGGGTCCTTGCCTGAGCAATGCTGCGTCTGAGCAGCCACGTCTGAGCCTGGCCATGTGCCCTGCTGGTCCTGACCTGCCGATTTGAATTCTGGCTTGGCTGTGGACCTATCTCATCCTACAGACAGGTCTGTAGGCCTGGCCTGTTGGCAAGTCCTGGCTACCATCCTGGACCAGCTCTACTCATCTTGCCCTGCCCTGCCAGCCCCGTTGGCTCCCCGGCTCCTGCTGACCCTACCTGGCTGAGAAGACCCAGTTTGGCTCCTGCCCAACATACCACCTTTAACAGGATCCCACAGCCACCCTCTGCTTAAAACAAGGGATGCAGCACTTCAGGGTGGATTCAGAAATTATCTAACAGGGTATAAAAATAGCTCTGGTACCTCAAAAGTGCATTTCTAGATTTCCCAAGCACCTAGCAATTCAAACGGCCGTTTACATAAATGCCACATGGTAGCGTGACATAAAACGACTTACATTTGTTTCCTGCCTTTACTTCAGAGGCTTTAGAAATTCACCTGCCTACCTCACATTCAAAGAAAATAATCCCACAGGTTTAAACTTTGTATTTAAGCTGAACATTTTGCTTTATTTCCCCTTTCAAAAGAAACAATAGATGCCAGAGGAAGGAGCACGCCAATGTGACATTGCAAAACCTCCTCATGCCTGCATTTCAAGGACAACTAGAAACAGCTTGGTCCCTTGCTGACCTCAATACTCAAAGGCTGAAGAGAACAATCACAGCCCTGAAAGCAGACCAAACATTTGAACAACAAAGAACCTAGAAAGTATAAAATCAAACTCTTTTTCATAATGGTCACACGTGAATCAGAAGTCTTTGATACTCATAGTGATGCTTAAATTCACTTAAGCATTTTGGCCATTAGATTTCAAGTTCCCTGAGTGCCAAACACTGAAAAAGTGTTCAACATCACCTCAGAGTCCCTGAAATCCTTTCATCTCACTAAACTCACTGTCCACTTCATTGCAGGGTCACAATGAATTTGGGATGAGGGTGCTCAGTAGCACCGTGAGTATCATAGAAAAAGCTGCTGATTTTAAACTGAACTGAGTTCAGGACATGTTATTGTATTTTCCCTTGAGTCAACAGACCCTAAAAAAAGTAGAAATAGCAATACAGAAATAGTAGGGTCTTGCATTAGCTACTGTATCCTTCAGATGCTCCAGAGACTTTTCTTGTTCTTTAAACTTTTTAATATGTAAAGGTGTTGTTATTTAGCAGACTGATAGTTCTGCAAACAAGCTACTCATCCAAAAAAAAATGCAATTACTTACAGAAGAGATAATTAATGATCCGTATAATTTTGCCCACAGCCCTTTCTGAAATTAGAGCCTGTGGACTAGTTGTCATGTAAATGTCTACCAGGAGGCACTCCTTGCCATTAAGTACTACCATTAAAAAAAAAAAAAAAAAAGAGGATTAGAGAAGAATGAAGGGACATGGAATGAAGTGACTTCCCAAGGATAGCTGCAGATCACAGGCCTCCTGCAACCCAAACCTACACCTTCACTGCACCCTTTATTGGCATCCTATCCAAAGACACATTCTGGATTTTGAGCAGTTCTTTCATTCTAACATCATTATTGGTAACTGTTGAGAAGCCCAGAGCACGATCTGTTCCTACTTGAACTTCCCTTAATTGTCACTAGATGTAGTCTTAATGGATTGCCTAAAAGTTCAGCGAAAATGAGAGAGAGGACTGTGATTCAATGAGGTTAAACTTAAATTTTATCTGGGGTCTTATAAAGGATCTGAGAAAGACAGAAAGGTTCATTCTTTCTAGTTTTTACACTTTTTAGTTAAGCATGACTTGAAAAGCATTTTGCACCACCCCTTTGAGTTCCTCACTCACTCACTCTTCAGGCCGCAGTGCACTCACGAGAGGCGGTGGGCAGTTTAGGGCACAGCAGACAGCCAGTTGCCACTTACCAGGGCAATTTAAGGATGAGCAGAAGTTTCTCCTCTCTCCAAAAGCCCTCCAAGTCTCACAAAGAATAGTCTCAGAGGCAGCTGTAATGATGCGGCGCACCAAGCAGCGGGATGGCAGTGCCCGCTTGCTTGTAAAAGGGGGAAAATAAAAGATGAGGAAACAGGGTTTCTGAGGAGGAGCAGGACTGTGACTGACGGAGGCTGAGAGATCCAAGCGTTGAGTCGTACTGTGGAGTCAGTAATTCGCAATCATCTGCAGACATTTTTATAGCTAGAAAAATAGATTCTAAACAGGCTAAACTACCCACTGCGACAAAAGGAAGCACTGCTTGAAACAGGGATAGCTCATGTTCTCTCTCATACCTGTTACTTTCACTGGAGTATAATAAGTATTTAATAGTCTACCAAACAGGGCAGGAATAATGCTTTTCTGTCTCATATCCCTAGGCAGAGTTGTGATTAGCGACGTTTTCAGGTTGCTGTCACATTCATTTCATTAACATGAAATAGCATTGCACCTTTCATTTGGAAGTGCTGTTTCTAGCCACAAGGGCTGTGAAGAAAACCTAAAATGTGTGAGCTAGGCAAAAGCGCCGAATTCCTCCTCAATGTACAGATAGATGGCTGTGAAACAACAGAGTGGTGGGAAGAGCAATATCTGTTCTGGTCTCCTCAACAGATCCTCAGCCATGACCTTTAAATAAATCCTGAACTGGGACAATCACTTCATTAACTGTTTCCCTTTTGAATATTTTTACATGAAAATGGCAAGCATAATTCCCATACAGTATCTAAACCCCTTCCTGGCATTTTCTGGCCCAAATGCCCTATTTTATTTTTTTGTTAAAACTTGCCACATCCACTATGACTACCTCCACAAGGCTATAATGAACTGCATGTGCAGTCTCATGCAATGCTAAAATTAAAAAAAGGTGGAGAGCACGACACCGCATTTAGGGCAGGACTGGGCTTGCAGACCGATGCCCAAGTGAGATCCAGTCAATGCAGCTAATGGAGGTTCAGGCACAGTTCAACCGATGAGACAGATTTCTGTCTTAGGGTGATCTGAATTCTGCTGACTCCACTAATTTCATCAACAACCTCCACTATCACCGGAACTTAGTGTGCTGGCTCACATTTAGATGCCCAATGTTTAGATCCCATTCTTAGAGCTTGTTTCAGTTGAGAACATAGCCAGTTCAGTTGAAACAGTTGTTTCAGTTTCAGAACACAGCCATCACTTTGAGAGTAGCACTTTTGTATATCCTAATGAACAAGCCCATCAAGAAGGCATCACTTGAAAGCAGACAAAAGGATGCTAAGTACCTTTGACTTTCTCAGAAATTTTTATGCTTAGTAAAGTGCCAGAACTGCAAGCAAAATATTTTATAAAACTATTATTTCCATTCAGTTTAATTATATGACTAACATAATTAGGAAATGTCACTGCTTAGTTCCAGATGGTATGTGAAATGTATTGGGTTTATACTAGAAAGAGTGATTGTTAAACTATACTAATTTTTAATGAACCTCTCAGATATGTAAAATACTTTAAAAAATAATATTGTTCATAATGTTGGCACTTTTTTCTATAAAGAAAACCCAATTCACATGAGAAACGAATAAAGCCAAGGGTCTTCTGGCATAAAAACAACTGAATCAAAATACAGTAAGTACAAATAAAAAGCTTAATAGAGGATTATTTTTCCCTATGGGTTCAATTGAGTTGGCAAGTCCTTAGAGTGAGCAAGGGAAATAACAGCTACTTCCCTCCAACCTGGGCGCTGATGAAGGGTGATTTCAAAAGCCCTTTTTGGCCTTCAAGATGACTGTGGGCAGGCAGGCCGGCTGAGGACCAGGCTGAGGACCATCAGCTGTGACACAACTAGGACAAGTTGATTCCCTGCTCTTCAACCACAAGGAAATGTTCTCTGACCTGCCAAACTATGTGCTGCAATGATCTTTAGTTAGGACTATGTGGGAAGCTGTTGAAAGTGAAGACTGAGTATTTCACACCTGGAAAATGCCTGGCACGCTCTGGGGAGCTATAAAACAACACTGAAATTGCTGCAAGGACAATACGCTTCTTCGTTTCCTTTCTTCTCCTCTGTGAACAGGGAGTTGTTGTGTTACTAATACGATGCTGTCCTTGATCTCCTGGCAATGTCACTTGTGCTACTGCACCTCTTCTGGGGTGGGGAGCAAAGTGTCTTTTAATAATAGTACACTCCTAAAGAGGAACATGCTGGAGGAGGTGGCCAGACTCACCAGTGAGGGCAGAGATAATTAATGATCTGGAATATCAGAGGTGGAAAGAACTCTATGGCTGAATCATGTCTTAGATGATTCAGGGCTTCAAATCAGGAAGGACTTTAGCTCTCCCCATTTCCTTAACCCTGATGTGATTGGGAAGCTGTTCCCAGAGCCATAGCTTCTCTGTAGCTCCCTAAACGTGGTACCTGGGGTACCACAGACAGGGAAAACACCAAGAGTCACGTGTGGGTACTGTAGGGTGGAAACAACGCTAACAGTCCCACAGCTCCTCCAGGAGATCTGTGCCCAGTTATCAGGGACTGTCACCAGACAGTGGTGGGACACTAGGGGTGGGATTCAACTTGCAAATTAAAGTACCTAAAATTACAGACCCACATTTGCCTGAAAACATCTTTAGTTCTTGGGCACAATTGTATTGGTTAGATCTGCGTAGGATGTAATGTGAGTTTAGACAGTCATGCAGACATTGATATTTAGGTGTCTTAATCTGTGAATTTAAGCCACCTCCAGCACTTTATAACACTACCAAACGGGCCGACGCGCGCATGACATGCAGTGGCTGCTCAGAGCAGGCAGCCAGGAAGGCTGCAATGACCAGAGAATTACCCTATTTCCCAATTCCTGTAAAATTTCTGGGAGAAAATAGAAAAGAAGCCTGTTTAAAATACCTCTGCATGAAAAGACAGTTTGGTGTTTTGGTGGGGTTTTTTCATCCACATTATCACATGGAAAGGATATATGGTCATATTTAGTCCAATTACAAACAAGAAATACCTATTTAGCATTTCTTTTTCTAAAATATTAGCACTTAGACCACAACAAAGGAGCTATATTGCATCTATATTTTTCTTCCTTGGTTTTGTTCTCCTCAGTGTGTTTTAAAATCCCTGTCTTTATTGGAAGTCATTGGGGTGAATACAGGGATATCAGGAAAAAGTTCAATGACCTCTGCATGCAGGAATTCAGATGGAATTGTTTTTTCTCACCTTAACATCTATAAATGTGATTATATTAATGCTGAATCATATTGTCGACTACAGCATGGGAAGGCTAAAAGTTGACATACTATTTGGGACTTACAAAACCAGTTGACTTTGAGGTTACCTCTCTTTAGGTAATTGTATCTAAGGTGTTTCCTCTTATCTTCAAAAAACCGTGTTTACTTCCAGGACAATCTACATCTGCAAAGTGCAAACAGATTTAATGCTTACGTACCATTTTCGATGGAAAATCTCCTGTCCCACTTTACAGACATTCTTACAGAAACGTAAAAAGAATATTCAGAGAATGCCTAAAGTCAACAGGATTAAGGACTGTCAAGTACATCGCTTAGAAGGTATAAGTCCTATCTATGCGCTAAGGATTTTGTTGTACTTTCATGAGAATATTTGCACTGGCAGTCACGGATGTCTCTAGGGTTTAGCTTTTTTTCTCTTTAGTGATAGCTAGGGAGGTAAAATAACTGCCAGTTGGGATAAGAAACTGAACCCCTGGCTCTCTAGCTCTCTACTGTCAGTTTAATTGAATTCACTGCACAACCTTTCATCTGACATCCTTTACACTTAACACTGAATTGTTTTACTAACCCTTTAATTATCAGTATGTACAAGTGCTGATGACTTGAACACCACGACCATGCATCACGCTGCTCCCTGGGGAAGCCACCACGGAGATCTGTGACTTGGAGAGGCTGCAGGGAGAGATGGGAAGGTGAAGAAGGGAAGGAAGCTGGATTCTGGGGACAGATCAGCCAAAAGAGGTAACGGATATAAGGAGAGCAGAAGAGTGCAGCAGGCACGGGGAAGACTAACCACTCAGAAAACTGGGAGTGTTGGAGAAACAGGCAGAAAATAGGGAAAGATAGAGGAGATACAGAAGTTAAGAGCAACAAGCTGACGAACAAAAAGCCTGATAGGCACGATCCTGGCGTTAACGAATCCCCCTGTGTTAGGTGCAGTACAAAGAGCAGGCAAATGATACAGCCCCTGTCCTGATGAAATGGCAACCTGCATTTCAGACACACGTACATGAGCATGGAAAGTACCTTCTGCAGTTCGGTACTCTACAGCCTAGTAAAAGTTAGAGAACTAGGACTCACAGGACACAGTGGTGTCTGCTGGAAAGATACATATCAGACTAATCCTGGAAAACCTCAAAAGATTTAAAAAAAAAAAGAAAGAAAGAAAATTAAAGGGAAAAACCAACAGATCTTTCTTTAAAAAAAGATATCGTGTTAATTTTTCATAGAAAAAAAATAAAATTTTAGAAAATATCTAGAAAAATCATAGTGAAATTGAAAGTTTTCTTTTTTCTCACTCTCTTCCCTAATCTTCCCCTCTTTCTTCTGTTTTCCTTTTTCCTCTCCTTACTTCTTTTCCAGTAAATCTGAAAAAAAAAAGGAAAAAGGCACAAAGCCATCCTTTTTTCACCTCTAGAGAGATGCAGCAGAGAGAAAGGAAAGACAACTAAAACAGTGGAACAAAAATGCTGTGGGAAGTTTTGAAAAGGCATAAAAATTTATGGCCAAATCAAGTAAAAAAGATGGGGAAGGGAAGGAAAGAGAGCAGATTTGTTCTCCACAACAAAATGCAAGTCGTTTCCTTTATATGTTTTCAGCCTGTATAAACTATTATTCTCTTTGAAGACAAAAATAAGGCTTATTAATAAAAGATAGCAACTCCGCTAATATTACATCTGTGTTTTATTAACATGAAACAATACAACTGTAGATTTTGTAATTTACTTGACATCATAGAGTAATTTTCCATAGTGGATTACACACTGAATGTTTCCATCTCCATCCGGAAGGGCAGTTTGCTTGCAGATGAGGAGTAACGCACCAGACAACTACCAGATTGATAAGGCTTTTAGGGGATGCAGTAACAAGGAAGGATGGCATTGACTCGGCACCATTCAGACTCTGAAGGGGTTTATAAAGGAGTACCGGGTTGTGAAAGAACAGGGCAAAAAAAAAATAAAAAAAATCAAAAGTCCAAATCTGCTGCATCTTGCACATGTATGAAAGAAGGTGGGAGAAGGAGGAGGGTACGAGGTGTTCTGGCCTGCCAGTGCTTATGTCCAAGTCAGAGAAAACACAGAAAGTCACCAGGAGAAATGCAAGGTCTCAGGGTCCAGATCTCCAGGGCAGGGACCATCTGTCTGCTCTGTGTTTGTACAGAACCAAGCCCTGTGGCGTCTTAGTTAAAAATATAAAAATAAAAAATAACATTGACTTTTTAGTTGAAAGGAATTCAGAGGCTGTATTTTGGGAATATACACAGGTAAACAATGACTTTGACTGCTTTATTAAGTTAGCATGCCCATGGACTAATGGTTCTGGCAGCCAAGATTTGCCTTTTCTGAAAACATCTGCATTTAACCAAAGGACATGCCATTCACTGGGACTTTAATGCTCCATAACAGTACGATCCAAAGCACAACGGTGTTATTGTCTTTTCTAATTTTAATTAAATCACCACTGCCTAAGTACCTTGCTTGACCATCAATAAATTGCAGATTTCATCATTTCTCAGCTGTTACTACCAGAGGTGGAGAGAACTAGAAGAAAATCATCAAAGAAACAAGATCTGACATCTATGAACCACAGAAGAAAAACTAAAGGGTTGTATAGTCTGAGATGCCTTTATCGAGCTGCCAGCTTCTTTGATGAGCTTGCTCAGAGCATTTACACAGAACTGGGACTGAAGGTTTTGCTTCTTAAACATCCTCTTCACCGAAGATAGACTTTCTCAGTGCAGTTCCCACTTGTGCCCTGTGGCATAAGGGACATGTTCATCAGCAAAGGAAGAGGGAAAGAAGGAAAAAACCTTGCACTGATAATGTGAATTTAACATCCATTGCTCTTCTGTAGCATGCAACTGCCAGAAATGCTGTAAAGTTTATCTCATTCCCCTCCCATAGAGACAGATGCTGACCATATCACTTAATGCGATCATGAAAACCTCCATGATGAACACCATATTAAGGTTGGAATATAATTAAAATCTTCACATAAAGTACAGTCCACCCTTCTGTTGTAAATGGCTAACTTTGATGTTGTTTTGAACAAGATCAAGCACCTTCAGGGCTTTGGCAGTCACAAAGTGGAAAATGTATGGACCAACAATGTAACATGGATTATAAACATCTTAACAGAAGACACAAGGGTGAATTCGTGTCACCACAATTCTTGGAACAGACAGCATCATTATGTTGAAAGATACAGAGTGCTCTCATGAAACATACTTTTTAAAATGGATTTGCAGTTTTAAGAACAAACAAGTCTAACAAAAAGGGCCAGCTGAATCCCCATGGAATAAATCTAGTCTGGTAGACAAATCAACTTCAGGTGATTGAACTTTGCCCATGCAGTGCACAGGGCGTACTGCAGAGCTCTGTACCTCATGCTGCAAGGCAGCGGAGCTGCCTAGGTGAAGCAGATACAAGTGTAGAAAAGTCCAGTATTCGGCAAATCTGTCAGAAGACAAGGTGTGGAGCAGGAAGGGTCAGATCCTCCTGCAAACAGGTGTCCAGGGACAGCCCAGGTTCCTCTGGCACACACAGAAGAACGTGCTCCACACTTCCAATGAGCTGTCTGCACAGGGCGAAACCAGGTGTTCGCTTTTTGCTACCCAGACATGCTCATTCTTCCTCTTCAGAGGATGTTCCCATCGTGCTGCTAGAGGAAATCTGGTAAATCAGACTTTCTGTCAGTGGGACCAGAGGTTTGTGCATTCTGGTTTCACATTCTTTGCACCTTTTAAAGTTGAAGTAGACAAAATAATAAGCCATCAGCAATGGCAGGCTTAAAACAGTGCATCATGCTCTCAATGTAATTATTTCATCAGACAGAAAGAGGCTAACCAAACCGATAGGTGTGTAGTGCATGAAGATGAGCCTATCACACAGTGTTTTGATCACATTTTACCCACGTAAGTGCCTGCTGTACGAGTTTTAGAAGCTTTTCTGAATGTCGGCTGCTCTGGAGTGGAACCTGTTGTGGTTTGTTGTGGCTTTCCCAGTTGTTTTCTTCTTCCAGAAAGAATTCTTTATTCTTGCTGGAATAAGACTACACTAAGATTTTTATGAAATACATTTCCCCATCACTAAGCTATAAGGCATGAAGTATGGCTCTCCAAATTAACTATCTGCCGTGATCGGTGTGCTTAGCTACTTTGTGAGCTCATATTCTGAATTCAAACATCAAAAGTCAGATCCATGTACTTATGTTAGTGTTGCAACCACTTCTGTACCTTGACCATGAAGCGTTACAGAAAAACGATCTAAGAATGTCCTCTACACAAAGGGCGACAAACCGGAAGTGATGAAGGAGAAACAGAAAAAAAAGAAATCCCTCCCTCTGTTAGAGGAGGCACAAATTACTGATCTTGCCCAAACCACAATAAGAATTTCATGTTGGAAGTAAGGACTTCCAAGTCTGAACCAAGAAAACACTTTTCCTCCTTTACGTTCTCTTAAGCTTTCTTCACATTGTTTCTACTGGAAGATATGAGGTATGACAGTCCAACCTGAGTAGAAATAAACACATAACTGTGACCAAAGTGCTTCCAATTTGATGGGTGTATTTTTCTGACTAGTTGCAGGTGGGGAAAAAATGCCAACGCCTGTGTTTATTTTGATCAATAGCACTGAAAAATCTTATAAAATCCTTCTTTAATCTGAGCGTGCCCTTGAATGAAGGAAATATAATAAAAGAGGAATCACCTCCTTCTGTGAAGAAGCCATGAAATAATGTTATTACTTGTTCAACCAAAGGAGATAGATTGCAACCTCTGTAACTCAGAGTCCCTTTTGGATACTTCAGACAACATGTGTGCTAATGTGTCACACAGACTTTGTGGTTAAATATCTGTCAGGCTCAAAAACTGCACCATAATAATAATAATAACAACAACAACAACAACAACAATAATAACAATAACAACAACGACAACAAGAAGCACCAAAATGATTTTCTTTTTCAGAAATAGGAATCCAAAAGCTTAACTGTGTGCATTAAATGCAATCAAATATCTTTCTTTTAGATACCAAAACACAAATATTAAACCACAGCTAGAATTCAGGCAAATTAAAGCATAAGTTTAACAGAATTAAGCATAAGCCTAAATACTGTGGATTTCAATGAGACAGAAGCCCCTTTTCAGAAATAAGTAATTTCCTTAATTGGGCTTAAGATTACAAATGCACATTACAATTTCATGATGTACCAAACTCAAACTAGGTTTGGGAAAGGCACAAGTGTCTGAGTTTCAGTGTATTTGCTTTCATAAATGCCAGCTTCATTTGATGCATGTGGAATATAACTAGCAAACTGAGAACTTAATCTGATCAATGATGAGCATGCAGTAAATCAGCAAATCAATCAATGATACTAACAGAAGCCCCTTCTGTTAGTATCATTAATGAGCCTTTATGGAGATTTCTGTTTAGTGATTTATATCTCAATATCCAATTGTGACAAAAGTATGGAGTTAAGACCCAGGCTTTAATGTATAAAGAACTAAGGGTGTTTCTCATAGCTATGCTTAAGTTTAGAAGAAATGATTGAGTGCATGACCCAAATCCATGGAGGCTTTCTGCTTTCAGTGCTCTGAATCATTTGTCCTTCAAGGATATTAAATTTTATTTGTTAAAGTTTACTAGTGAGAGAATGAAAAGACCTAATTTATTTCCACATTTTCAAGCTCATATTTAACTTTTCAGAACAGCATACAATTTCTGAAATGGAATGTATTTCAATTTCAAACAGAAGTTGCTCCATACAAAGATCTATGTTGCATTATGCATTTGTTTCCTCATAAACAGGAATGTTAAAAAAGGGACATTCCACAAATGGAATTATTTTTCTTTCTTTAAAATGTCATTAAAAACACCTCACCTTCTCAGAGTTTAGTCAATATTGTAACCTGCAGCTAGGACCAAAAGAAGGACAGAACTGATTTTATTTTTCATTTACTGATCAAATAAAATATTTTTGATCCAAAAGGATTTTGGATCAGAACAGCTTGCTTTTTTTTTCCCCAAAAACAATGTATCTGTTTCAGTGTATGCTGAACTCACCAGGGACTAGTGATGCACTTTTCCCAGAAAACCTCTCTCTGTAAGATATCTGTAAGACGCAAACGATATTTATCCCTGATTATTTACATACCTACTAAGAGCATAAATATACTATGAAGTTCTTTAGATTTAGCCCCATACCTCCTTGTATGTATGGGGGCCAAAAAAGACCGACTTCTGTCCCTGGCTGGGAGTGTGGTTAGATCTTTAGCTTCATGGAAGTATTGCCCGTGACCTCTATACATTTCAGCATGCAAAGACTGCAAGTGCTGATCATTCTCCAACGCCTTGCACATGTCCTACTACAAAGGGCATTGAACTTCTTTCTACCAGCATCTGAGGACAAAAAAAAAGACCCGTATTGTCTCAGGACAGTACATCCCTGCATCCCCAGGCCTGACAAACATGGGCGCTCCGATCTGGGCCTCTATTTTTCAGACTTGAGGCACAGTTGTTGTGACGTACTGTTATTTCTAAGTTTCAAACTGGCTGTTTTTCCTTTCTTTTCTCTACTGCTTTCGGTACAATTTTCCCTTCATAGAAGGCACCAGATCTATAATCACTGGTATCAGTAGGACCAGGATTTCACAGAATGGTTTGGGTTGGAAGGGACCTCAAAGATCATCTAGTTCCAACCCCCCTGCCATGGGCAGGGACACCCTCCACTAGACCAGGTTGCCCAAAGCCCCATCCAGCCTGGCCTTGAACACTTCCAGGGAGGGGGCATCCACAGCTTCTCTGGGCAACCTGTTCCAGTGCCTCACCACCCTCACAGGGGAGAACTTCTTCCTAACATCTAATCTAAATCTCTTTTAGTCTAAAGCCATTCCCCCTTGTCCTATCACTCCCTGCCCTTTTAAACAGTCCCTCTCCAGCTTTCCTCTAGGCCCCTTTAGATACTGGAAGGTCTGGATTTCATTCACCATCTTTGGCAGCACACAGTTCTACCCATGCACATCCACCCTGATGCTCATAGGCAAATGGCACTGAACAGAGCTAATTATCATCGGGAAACCTGCAGTGCAAACTGCCCTCCGTAAATTATTTCAAGTCAAGTTTAGTGTTGGATGTAATTATTTTGTATTACACTGCAGTAGTACATAAAATATTTCATGCACTCTAACACATACAGTTGCATTGCATTTTGTGGGTTGGGTTTTTTTAGCTATCTGTCACTAAACAATCATCGAGCATCAGGAATCAATACCTGTAGGTTTGCTGTAGGTTGAATCTGAGACACTGTATGGAAATAAGCAGCAAAAAGTAAGGAAGAACCTCTTTGCAAGGATGCACCTGATGAAATCCCATCTTGCCCTAGATGTGAGGGCAGGCAAAGAGTGAGTCACAGAAAAAGGAAGCTGCCTTGGTCAATGACTTGCCCTTACATTACAGCCCCAATGATTGCAAGAATTTCTGAGTGGTGGATAGTGAAAACAATTACTAAATTTCTCCAATGTTATTAAAGAGCATCACTAGTTTGGGCATAATACCCTTAATCAGACATGGTCATACTTCCTATTTCTGCTATCAATCATTTCAAGCTTGTTCCAATGCTTAATTATTCTTAGAATCATAAAGTTTTTTTCCTGCTACTAAACTTAAATCTTTCTTACTGAAAAATTAAGTCCATTCACTCATTCTGTTTCTGACTCACTTCTCTCCATTTTCTAAGCAGCTCTTCTGCACTGCAGAGACCTTTAATTCTCCCATTTTAAATCAAACAACATCAGTATTGTAATTTATTTTATTTTATTTTATTTTTTAAATCTTGTCGTCATTCTTGCTTTCCCCTGGCTGCTCTTGGATTTGTGCATATCATCCTTAAAGTGTGGCTCAAAGCACAAAAAAGTGTATATAGCAGAATAACTATTTCCCACATCCTGCTCATGCTACTGCTATGAAATCCCCACATGAAATTCCCTTACATCTTTACAACAGCATCAACAATGCCTGTCTAGTTTATGATCCTCTCTAACAGCAGGTCCCTATGTGCACTGCTGCTGCCCAGTGAAATATTCCCCATTTTATATCTCTGCATTTGATTTCTCTTCCTTCAGTCTTGTAGGTAGTGTTTGTGCTTATTTAACTTAATTTTAATGATTTTAGGCTATTTTGCAAGCGTAGCCAGGTGACTCTGTATTCTAATCCTGTATGTTGAAGTGTCTGTAACCCATACCAGGCTGGCATCAATAGGAAATGTTAGAAGGATAGATTATCCCCCATCATCTGAATCACTGAAAATTTTGACTACAAGAAGGTCCAGCGCTAGATGCCTGGGTAAATTCCGATGAAATGATCTCCCAGCTCAACAGCAAACCATCGATAGGTTACTCTACTGCACTTCAAGCAGCTCTACACCCTCTTCAAGATGACTGTACCCTAATGCATTTTTCTCTACACCACTTGGGAAATGTCATTTGGAATGGTGTCAAAAGCCTTACTAAATTCACAATATATCACACTTACCACTTTTTATCCTCTTGGCAGTTTTGATCCTGTTACAGGGATGACACAATTTATACTTGACAAATCCCCATGGTCTATTTTTATCTCCTTATTATCCTCTACAGGTTTATTAATGGAGAGGCCCTTTCTCCTTTGGGCTAGCAGAGTCAACCATTGGTTGACTGGTCAACCATTCCCTTAGACTTCTTTTTCTCTCCTTGTGGTTCATTCCCCAAGTATTCACAGGCACTTCTGAACTAAATGCTTTTGACTCATCTGCGTATTTTGTAGCCTTTTCTCCTCCCCTGTTTTCTTCTGGTCACCTATCTCCTTGTTAAAATTAATCACTTTAATTATAGGATCACAAATTTCTTTCAGGAGAATGAAACGATGGACAATAAAAATTTCAGCCTTTTCTCAGCCATCTTGTTTTGTTTTCTTTCCACATTAAGTAATTGCCTATCAATTTATTTTGCCTTCCACATGATCATAACGTATTTATACTACCTTTTCTTGTCTTTTAGGTCACTTGCTTGCTGTAAGTTATTCTGTGCATCACCTCAATTTCGTCTCTTTCCAAATTCTTGTCTTATTTCTCCATGACTGGCTTTCCAAGTTGCCTTTCGAAACAGTCTGACCACTGAGAGCTGAACCTTATGTAGCTTGTTGCCTACACTAGAAAATATCAGCAAACCATCATATCACAGCTTGCCCCACAGCATGTTGCCAGCGGTCTGCTCAGCTGCACGAAGACCTACAACCACAGAAATGCCCCATCTCTGAACCTGCCCTTCCAGACCACACAGATACACTGTCAAGATTCAACTCCGTTAAAAATCTGGTCCAAAATACGCTTTTTTTTTTTTTCCCTCGGTGTGCCCAGTTGTGCAATTGCCAAGTCTTTTGTAAGTCAAAAAGCACAATGAGCCAAAGCCACAAGGAAAGCACTGAATGAACCATCATTTGTGGCTTTCGCATACCATTCTTTATTTCAATAATACAATTTAAAATTACAGCGGTGAACACACATAAACGTCAAGTAGAATAGCATTTAGTGGAGAAATAAAACAGAAACGGGCAATCTAATTGTTAGGCTATGTACTGTCCTACCTTTTTTCTATTCAGCTTATATAGCTGTTGCGAAAGGCTGTCTGTCAATACGGCCGTGTGTTATTGTCAACCTATTTGTCCTTTCGATCAAACCGACAACAATTTAGCCTGATTGTTATGCAGCTGGAGTAATTTGGGCCCTGCTCTCCCAGCCGCTTTCGTGGCAGCTGCATTTCCATGGCTTACTGCAGCACACCTGCAGAAGGACTGCAGTCCAACGGCTGCAGGGCTACAAAATACCATAGTTTGACCATATTTACGGCTGAAGTGGAACAACTTAATTACAAGGGAATTGGAATTAGACGATCACGGAAAGTTGGGATGTTATCTGATACAAAAGGATGAATGCCGCCACTTCAAACGCAAAGAAATCACTCCGATTGCTTAATGTAGTGGTGGTTTTACTGTATCACACCCGTACTATCACACTGCGAACAAAAACCCCAGCCTGAAACAGAAATTGAAATTCAAAACTCCCTCCAAGCATCTGTGTGCTTCACTGCACCTGCACATACCCATCAGAGCCAGAGTGTTTGATTGCAAGGGAAAATCCTGTGCTTGTGTGCTATTTCCCACCCTTCGGTATCAGCGCAATAGCACCAAGAAGTGCTGCGAATCGGTGCCTAATTTACCACTCACCGCTTAACGTAAGCTGTTGCCTGGGATTGCTTTCAAGGGCAGGTATTTGCTTCGTAGCTGGGTTCTCGAACAACCTGGTGTGGTCAGTCAAGGGCACTGGCATCTTGCAGGGGGAAGGGCAGCTCCTCCCTTTACAACTGCCCCTGGGTTCCATTAGTTCTGAACAATAAGAAGAAAAATTAACCACGTAACCTGGACTTTCATTCACAAGAAGGGAGATGAAAGCCTAATCATTGGAAATTCTGGGGGGAGCAGCACGAAGAGGTGAGAGTTCCCAAAGACTACAAACATCCACTGGTTTCACAGGAATAACTCACTGATAATTCATCACTATGAAATAAAATGCTTTGTTTTCAATAAACACCCTTGACCTATGCAAAATGAAAGATGAACCTGAAAATGGTTCAAAGGAACAATTTGTAAAACTTGTGAACACCAAAAATTGGATCGCTAACACTGCAAGAAACAATGGCCTGACTTTGGTGCTCTTTACCTTGATCGGCCAATTTGCCTAACACTATACCTTAAAAACTGCTTTTCCTTCATGGGATTTTACTCTGCCCAGTGATAAAACCCTGAAGACAGTAAAGGCAGAGGAAAAAACAGTTCAAGGTGTAAATAACCGAGTTTGATTTTTGAAGGCAAACAGTCCTAGGTAACAGGTTAAAAAAAAAGAGGGGGACCTGTAATTATTTGATGTGGTGCACACATAATAGACTTTGAGGCAATTATTAAAGAAAATTCAGCCGACCAGAGTTCATTTCCCATGCAAAGCTCCCCCTCCCCTGAGATTGCAGCCAATTGGGCTACGCAGCCCCGAGCAAAAACCTCAATAACAGCATCTCTGGGGATTTCAACCCATTTGATCACTTTAATAGAAAAAGTGATGTGACACCTGTTAGTAATCACAGGGGTTTCCTTACGTAAGTCACTCGCTGCCATACGACAGGCGTGACCCCACGCACCGTTCCAGTTTGTGTGTCACGCTGGGGTTGCTACTACTTATTTGAGAGACTCTGCATCTTTGACTCTCAATATATCCCCTGGAATTAAATGATACATAATAAAATACTCAGCACTTCTCAGGAGAAATCCTCTGATGCACAAAAACATACCGTACACCTTCTGCTCCCCTGTTTTTCTCCACTACCCAAGACCTGGGCACAGATCTGAGAGAGAGCAGCTGGAGCTGAGCTTAATATTAAATCATTTCTCATGCAAACCCGGGTATTTGTAATGCTAGTCCATTGGACTCTACATCCTCTGCAACCTCTCCAATTGTAAATGATTTCTAGAAGGCAGCTGGATGAAAAAAATGTAAGTTTGGGCTTGGCAGAATGAAAACTATCAGGTAACAAGGGCTTGCTTAAATAGAAATTACTCCAGAAATGCCTGTTCAAGAGCAGCTATTCCACGTAACTCACCATCTGCAGAGTCTTATACCTATAAAGTGTGTCTCAAGATGAGGCTCTTGGAGCCACTTTGAAAGTGAATAGCACCACCTAACCCCATAATAAACAGAAAAAAGCTCACCTCTTCCTTTTTATTTTTAAGCCATAAACAGAATCTGGACTATGCCCTGATGCCCAGCTAAGGTCAGTGCCACAATGTGCTGGGCCCACATTTAAACAAAATCGGACTTAACAGCTACTGTGCAGCGTGAGAAACCTGGAGCTCCAGCACTGCAGCCGCAAGCACGCGTACGCCTTGCCCGGCGCCGGGCACGCTCCCACTGTTTTCATATATGCGTGATCAGCTACGGGATGCACAGCTTGAGAACAACCTACCTGAGAAGAAAAGGGTAGGAAGGCCAACAGAGAGGTCCATTGCTGTGATGAGACCACTGAGACCCAGGAACAGAGGTCCAGCCATGGGCCATTAATATCTGAGCACCTTCTCTTTCATGCCAGTGTGCCTACCCAGATTACGCTGACAAGAGCTTGCTTACGTACCGTATTCTTGTAAGGCCGTCTGCACCTTGCAGCTGACAGGAAACTAAACTGCTTCTGCCATTTCTTCATTTCATTTTCCACCAGTGTACGTGGGAATTTAAAAGAGTGACAAACTCATTTTGGGTTTGTGCTGCAAACCTGATCAGCTGGGGTTTTGCTCACATACCACTACTGTCTAAATAGATTTGCCAGAGACTCGAATCCAGCGGGCGCTGGATGGAGCTTGGGTGAGTGACGCATGTTCCCATTGACCTGATACACTGGCAATCTTGAACCGCTACATTTCGTCTAATTTGCAGGAACTGCTATACAGAGTTTATAGTTTATAAATTCTGCCTTTCTGGAGTCTTTGGTTCTACAGGTACCTGATTTTGCATTTGGATTCTTCATTAAATGCCACATTCCCCTAAGCCAAAAGACAATATGGTAACAGGCTGATAATTGTACAGGGGAGAAATAATTTGAGACTAGATTCCATAACAGAATATAGGAAATACACCCATATATACAGCAAGCACTTTTCTTCGGGCTTGCATTTCCCTCTTTGAATAGTGAGCTTCACTCTTCTTTTTTCCCAGCACATTTTTGGAAAGCGTGAATAATATGGATCAATATGCACAAAGAGTTTATCTCTAAATATTTCTACACTTCATGTTAATTTTCCTGCCTGCTACACATAGATAATTTTCTGTCTGTTTTTACAGCTCTTTCATCCTTCCTCTTTCCCACTGACTTGGTCCCTACCTGCATTTCTACCCTGTCTGTATTTCTTTATTGCTTTCATTCTTTAGATATAACCGTTAAAACTGAGCCCTTTGTATTTCTTACCATCTTAGAGTCACATAGAAAGCAGCAGAAGCTGTAGAAGTTTATTTCAGAGTTTCAAAAGAGCTATTTGGAAATTTTTAAACATCTTTTATCCTGAGAAAATTCTAATACATTGTCACATATTGACATACAACCTCCAGTGACATTCGCTCAAGGGAAGGCTTAGGAATAAATGTCTGTTTTAAGAAGAATGAAAAACCTGGTGGCAAGGACAATCCTTCAGGTCATGGCTTGTCTCCCAGTAGCTATCTGACCAGTAAACTAATCTCCTGTGGTGGGAACTTCTCTGCTCAGTCTGATGGGATGACCCGCCGAGGCTGATCCTGGCAACCATGCTCAAACAAGAGAGGTTTATATTATATCACCTTCGACAACACAAGGAAATATCTAGATTTTCAGACATTGAAAACCATGCAACTGTAAGATGAACTCAATGTGATGCACTCTCCAGAAGGCTTCACCTTGTACCTGCTCATGGATGATGCAATAAACATTAAGCATTTCATGGAGAACATGACGGATGAGCTGAGGGTCCCTGTGGACTGACTTTTGGGTGGATTCTAAGACACAGGTCATGATCTAGTAGTCCTGTAATTTACAGTAGTTATTTGGCTCCAGTTCTCTGGCATTTGACGGTCTCACCATTTGCAAGGTATTTATTCTCCCTGTGATGGAAGGAACCGATATTATTTACTTTTTATTTACTTTAAAAGTGGAAACCAAGGCACCAAGAAACTAAGTGCATTGATCAACTGTAAAAACCCTGAAATTGAGCACAAGGACTAATCTACTCATAACAGATTTAACTAGCAGTTGCCTAGCCTCCAGAAGTACCTTTCTTCATTTGCACAAAGGAGAGGCACTTGAGCTGCAAGACCCTTTTTGCAAGAAGGAGTCCTGAGCAGACCGGTCCTTCGAGGCTTGGCACTTTTTCCCTCTCCTGGTCCATCTCAACTGGATGCCCTTCAAAGAGGCAACTGAGAATGTGCTTTAATGTGCACAAGTGTTGGAAAGGAAGCAGAAAGAGGAGAAAAGACATGCGAGGGAGTAATGATTTCATGTAGCGCTGATTTATTGACTAGTTGAGGTTATGTATGTACGGTTATTTAATGCCACTGGCTGGCTGAGCAAATTTGTTACCTAATTCTGAGTGCTTAATGCTGCTGAATGGTCATTATGTTGCTGTAGGCTTAATTAACTGGTGGGTGGTCTATAGGTTTTAATATAGATGGAAGCTTTTTTTGTTTTTAAGAAGAAAATGTTTTATTATTTGTCCTTTTTTTTGCATACTGTCTCAGTATTGGCTATAAAACATGCCAGAACACACACTAAAATCTTCCTGTCGTGGTCATTTTTGTTAACGGTCTTTTTATTTTCTTATGCTATTCAGAAATATTCCATGCAATGCCCTAGCCAAACATATATGAAAAAAGTATTTTTGAATGCATTTATGTCATCAGAGTCTTTCACATTTCTATTTAGTTGGTATCTTTCAAGGTTTGCACTGAACTGATTTGATGGTGGAGTATCAGTCTATCCAAGAGACGCTGCTCCGGATGGGTCCAAGGGCATATTCAGTACAAGTGAGGTGATGAGCCTGATGAGTTGACAGGTCTCTTTGATTTCCGATTTTCATGTTTCTATTTAAGTGTGTGACTCAAACCTGTAATATTTCCACAATGACCCATGTCCCTGTGACATTTAAGGGACAGTCACTCAGACTGCAGGTGCTTTGTGATTTATGTCAGAAGAAATGGAGCTATTCAATTTATCCCACATCCAGGACTTCATTACATAAATCCTGAACTAATCTCCTCTCTGTCAGAAATTAGATCCAGAACTACCTACCTGGAGAATTTTGGCTTTGCAGCAGTAGTAACCAGCTACTTGGAAGAAATCTTTTAGCTGCTAAGGTATGTGGAAGGTCCAAGGAAACAGCTCGAGGAATCTTTCTCCCTCAAAAAGGCAGGCACAAGTAAGTCTGATGCAGTGTCCCTGCAGGTGATGACCACTGGTCCCCTGTTTCTGGGAAACATCACTAGCTGACTCACAGTAGCTATAAGGAAGGCTCATGGCATGTGAATAAACTTGTGCTCTGTTCATCAGAAATACTGGCTTTTTGTAATCTGGGGATTACAGGAGAGCAGAAAGCAAAGGGACCATCACCATCTTCCCCAAGGCTGGCCTCTGGAGGACAGCGGGGATGACCAGCACATGCACACAGCAGCACGATGTGAGAAGCCCAGTTTCTCCATGAAATTAATCTCTTCAGAACATCACTGGACTGGCTCCACACCAATCCTCAGCACTGGGCTTTGCTTCAGTGGGTCTCAATTTGATGTGTGGCTCCTAATTGGCTAAATGAGCACTAAAATCTCATAAAAAGATCTGAGAAAATACTGGTCCTTTTTATACAGTGTCACTTCATCTATTATTATGTATCATTTAGTATTATGTATTTATCACTAGTGCGTTTGGCGGCAATTACTTTGCTACTATAGACATTTTCTATTACCTGCTTCTCAGCGAAAGGTGCCAATGAATCTGAGTTTGACCCATAGGAGGTTTCTTGGAAACCATTGAAGTGGTTAATTTATACAGCTCTGGTAAGAATCGAAGTGCTTTACAACAAGAACATCATATAAACTCTCCTAAATGTAGGTATTTAATTGAGTCTTGCAAATTCTACTTGCCCACTCAGCTGGGACGAGTAATTATTTTTGATGGACGAGTAAAATGTCATTAGTATTTCCATCCTGCTAAAGCTGGAGATTAGTCTTTGTGGCTGAGCTGATAAATTTCCATGACAGTTTTGTAAGGCTGAATGAATAAATAGATGTAGCTGTACTTTTAAAACTGCACACAAAGTCTGCCCTGATAGGTACAGTCACAACCCTTACTCAAAGCAGGAGTCTCTTCTATAGGCAGCAGGCGTGAATCCTACAGAAACACTGACACCCACCCAGCTCGAGGTCTTATTGATCCCTGCTGTTTAATAAGGAACAGACGTTATCCGAAACGCTACATAAGCATCTAATCGCTGAATAACATACCATGAGTACATTCATTAGGACAGTATTTGCTGTGTACCTAAAACTCCTGTTTACCTCATTCCCATCGAAGTCTCGATCCCTCGAATCGCTCCTCCTATGCGATGTACGTTGTCTCCTGAAACGCCTCTCAAATTATTCCTACCCTTTTTCCCCGGGTTCAGTGTTAACAGTTCCAGGCACCCAGTACCCAGCCGAATCCGCGCACACAGAGGATACGGGATACAGCCGGGCCACGTGCTGCGGAGTCTGTGCAAGGCTGATGGAGGACACAAAGCCTCTCCCGGGAAGAACAGGCAGGAGAGGTCACTGGCGAGGAGCTGATTGCAGGAGAAAGATTTGAGGATTGCATTAGTCTTCACAAGTCTTTAAGAAAAAGTCTCTTCAAAGGAAACCTTTGGCTTGAGAAACAGTAATAAGCACCAGTTCCTCGGATTACCCTGAGACTTGAAAGGGAAGGGGTGTCACAGCAGGGACAGCCCGAAATAGCTGGGAGAACTGACATTAGGTGTCTGAATTTGATTACAGCGGGTGTACGTGCCCTCGCTGAGACACATCCTCCTGCAGCATCCCACCACGCAGAAGTCTGCCCTGAGCCTCCAACATTTCCGCCACCATTCGCATGCATGGAAGAAAGCTTTAAACAAATGACACAATCGCATCTGCGCCTCGTGCGTCGCAGGTCACGCCGCAATCCCTTGCCAAGGCAAAGGTGTACACTGGAAAAGGTGGTTTGCACAGCAAGGTGAGATCAGGGACTTCACATCTTTCCCCCCGCACTGACTTTCTCCCCCCCCGCCCCACTGACATACCTACGGCAACAGGTCCTCGTGCCTTCTGTAGGGACTCGGTGTGTCCTCTGCTAGCAGAAAGGTCAGCTCGCTACACTGCAAAAAGCTCTTGCTGCATCTTAAGCAGCATCTTGTGCTAGAGGGCTCTTCCAGGAGACCTTTGTTCTCAAGCTCTTACAGTACAGATGTGCTGCTCTAAGATGCCACAGAAAACAACGTCCTCCCACGCGCTCCACGTTCCCCTGTTCTTCTTTGTTAACAAGGACTCAGGAAATGGCTGCCAGGTTTCTCATACCCTGATTAACAAGTGGATGTTGTGACATTGTTTAATTGCTAAAGAAACCTGCAGTCTGAAAGTAACCGGAGACCCAGAAGGACAAAACCATGTGCAACGCATTTATCAGATGCACTGAAAAACGGAAATAACATCTGCTTAGCAAAAAGCCTGATCAGGATAGGATAGAACAATGCAGATATTAACTAGATTTTTTAAACTGTTTTCACTGACGTTAATAGACATAGCAGAGTGTATGTCAGAAAAGATTCTTTGAAAGTATTTAAAACATAAATTGTAAAACACTTTATTTGGGGAGAAAATGAACAGTAATTTTTAGCAGCTCCAACTCCTGTCTAGAGCAAAAATAAAATAACATAATGTAACATAACATAACATAACATAACATAACATAACATAAAATAAAATAAAATAAAATAAAATAAAATAAAATAAAATAAAATAAAATAAAATAAAATAAAATAAAAGCTGAACATCCCCTGGCCACTAATAACACGCTGTCTTCCCTTTCTGTAACCTTATTTCATTGCACCTTCTTACCCACTACAATACTATCCTACTAACTTAGAAAGAAGCAGTCTCACGCGCTTACGTATCAATGTCCTGTCAGATCGAGCCCAATATGGGGCACTAATGCTCAAAGGAGGAAATGAACCTTTCCTCTGAAGCCAGAAGGAATTTGGTTTCCCGTGTCACCGCAGAGCGATACCGTGCTACCCCCAAAGCGGTGCAAACCCAGAAACAGGCACAGCACCATAACGCCTTTCTGCTCTGGGATGATAACGGGCAAAAATTACTGCTGTTTCTGCTGATTTTCAAAGAGCATTAGGTACCTGAATGCCTGCTGTGCTTCTGAAAAATCTCCCGTAAAGTATTTTTAAATCATAGCAAGGCATTCTACAGGGTTACAGTATTTACTAACAGCAAGATTTAGTGAACTATAGTGTTAACGCAACTCGCATCAAACACCTAGAAAAGGGGACACAGATATTCCCTGATGTTACTGAGTTACTGGTAAAAGAAAGGGCGTTTTCTTGGTTCCTTCTTACCACAAAATAAATCTGCGTTCGCATCACATCACGGCTGCAGCCTAAACAAGTGTGAACGGTTCCAGGCTTTGAAAGCATATGCACTCTCCCACCTTTATTGCATTTCCTAAAGCCATTAACTTTCATAGTCCTTTCACCTCGTGAGCTCTCCAAACAGCCACTCACACATCTTTATTTTGACTTACCAAGGTAAAAACTCATTCAACCGTACCTGACCTAGGGAATTTATCAGCAGGCGGAAGGCTGCAATTCAAGACATTCTCAGAACATAAAAACACAGCAATATTTTATCTGACACCTTTTCCAGCAATCTATGCAAATATATACATTGGTCTTTGGGTAATTTTTTTTCCTTTTATTTTATTGCAACCAGACACAGGAAACTATCACAGTGGCATCAATGGCACGAACACATACAATCTAATAAATGTCCTGGATCAGAACTGTTCTGACAAGGTTCAGTGTAATAAATATATGATGAAAACAACACCTTGTTGATCACCAAAACACGTTCCCTTACAAACACCAAGGCTTAGTCTGGCTTATGGGCAGCATACCAGGCTTTGACAAAGCACCAAAAATAGAGATCCTTACTTTGCCAGAGCCATAAATCTAGCATGTCCAATTTTCAAACCACTGACAAATTATCTCCATAGAGTGACTACATTTTTCAGATAGTATAATCTCCCACGGTCAAGTGGTAAAAATGCAACAATTATAAGAAGAACCCCAAAATGCCAGTTTATTTTATGATTTATTATATAAATTGTAACGAAATTATTATCTTCCTGAACAAAATGACTGCATCTCTGATCATGCTGCCAGGAAGAAAATGAATACTATCATCAACCATTAAATCAAACCAACAAGTTAGAGACCACGTGGAAAGGGAATTTAACGTGACATCTGCAGGGCACACATCTCCCCCAGCGACATCCCTGTGAGTGCATCTGCCAGCTGCAGTGGAACTAGGATTAATGCCAACAACCAGCTCTAGCAACGAGGAAGACAGAGGAGCCAACATGTCACTGACAGTCAGTGGGATAGGAAAGGAATGACACCGAGATTTGCTCAAGTGACCGTCAAGTATCTTGAGATCAAACCCTCATGGGTAACCGAACACTGAAATGACCGACAAGAGCCCAATGTAAATACACCTAACGTGAAGCACAAAGGAGAAACAACCCTAAAGTTTACATAGACAGTGATGGGCTTTGAGGGATTAGCACTCAGGGAGGAGAGCTTGGGTTATAATAAATACACCTATGAAAACGTCAGCTCAGTGATCAGGAGCAGTCAAAGATGCAAACCAAATGCTGAGAATTATTAGGACAGAAAGAGGGAACAAAACAGAAAAAAAAATACCGCTATATAAATCTATGGGAGATCCTCATGCTGAAGACGGTGTACAGTTCCCATGCTGCTCCCTGCCCCTAAAAGCATGTAGGGGAAACAGAAAACATACAGACAAGGGCAAGAGGGATGACTGAAGACAGAGACTGGCTTCCATATGAGGAATGGCTATATAAACTCAGATTCTTCAGCCTCGAAAGGGACAAGAAGTTAGGCGTCTATTTAAATGTGTGGAAAGGAGAAGGTGAGCAGGGAACGCTTGTTCATTCTATCATCCTATAAAATAACTATGCAACATCACATAAAATGGCCTAAAAGGTTACATGGATTCAAAAGGTATTGGACAAATTCAAAGAAAAAAAATTAATTTAGGACTACTAAATGCAGACAGCTCTGCCTCGTGAAATTGCTGCAGGCTACAAGGATGTTCTTGAAAATATCTAAGAGTGTGTTCCTGAATCCTGACAATCTACAAATTTCAAGATGATTAGTTATCTAAAAACCAAACCAGAAAAGACCATGTTGGTTTCACAGCATCTTTTTAAAATTTATTAGCTATTCAGCCACAGAACAGGAAAAACACTGTGATCATAATTTGCAGAGGATCTAGATACTGAAATGTGTTTTGTACTCAAACAGCAAAGACAAATACAGAGGAGACAAAGCTGGTCTGAAAACAGCTTGAAAATAGATGAAAGGGCCAAGTTAATTGCATAAATTTATTTTAATTGTTCATTGATCCAGCTCTAGCAATACCATAGCACAGCATCTCTATTTCCTCTTACTTTATTGTGGAAACTCCAACAGTGTGATGTACTGTCTTGATCATCCAGAAAATGAGTTGTTGGTAAGGCTGTTTTTCACTTTGGGAAAAAAAAAATGTTTACTAGCTATATTGTAATGGCTTTAGCCCTTTTCATGCTTTATACTAGAGTTTTGGATTGTCACAGCAACAGATAATCCAGGAGAACTCCGTCAAAGTGATCAAAACACACATGACATATCAGTGCGCTCCTTAAAATGTCAGTTTGCTCTGTTAAATCATGCTTAAGCTGTAACAACCTCCCTTCTCAGCAGAAAGCATTAAGAGTTGTTCATGTTTTGCATTATAACCTTGGTAAATATCACCAGACTTAGAAATTCAGGAATATCAAGCTAGCAGCGGCACCTTCATTTACTTATTTTCATCTAAGGATTTTGCTGGGTACTGACTCACCAGAAAAATCCTTTGCCTGCTGCACAAGAGCTATAGATCTTCTCCTAGAATTAGCTGGGCAGATGACAACTCTAGATCTCTGATTTTGTTTACTGGAACCTATGGGATAACATATTTTTTTCAGCTCTTCCCCTGCTAGCCAAGCAGTAAAGTGGGACCTCTTCCAGCAAAGGAATCTTAGCAACTACCCCCAAAGCTTTCTCTGACTCACTCTCTTTTCCATTTGTCCCCCACCTCAACATAAACCACAGTGAAATATCCCAGTCAAAAGCTGGGAAAGCTCTAAAATAATGATCATCTCCGCAAGCAAATGTCTGAGGAGGTAATTTTGCAATCGGGATGGGTTGTTATTTGAAGATAGAGGATGTTGAGCAATGTAGGATCAATCACTTGTATCATTTAAAGAATCACAATTCTTCCCAAATGGATGTTTATAAACTTGTGTTTTGTTAGTAAGCCGCTCATCTGCAGGAGTTCTAGGAATGCCTCCTTGGCACTTAACCCAAAGGAGAGCAACAGCAGCACTTCTCTGTTTATGAGAAACAGGCACGACAGCTAAGGATGCTAAGTATGCGACTGACTCCACGGGACCTTATCGGTAGCACTTACATGGGTCTTGTTTCTGCACATCTCTTCTACGCCACCACAAAACTCCTCTGAAGCACACAACAAAAATCCTTTTTTTTTTTTTTTTTCCTAGCACATAGCATGTACTTTCCATAGGAATAAAATCTACGGAGAGACACTGTTGAAGAAAGCCCAGGAGAATTTGCAGTCCCTTCCAGCACAGTTTCCCAACTACCACTGATAGATGTTTGTCTTCTCTATTCTGTCTTCACAAAAAAGTACTCTGTAATCTTTCCTAAAGCCATCTATTATTATAAAGTTTCTCCTAAAATCCAACCCAAATGTCATTGTTGCAAAATAAGCTTTCACAGAAGAAACTTTTATTACAAAAAAAGTCTTTGCATAGCTAAGACTATCAAAATTGTTTCTCTAATTTTTCTTTTTTTTTTTTCAGCTAAACAATTAGAGTTTTTCAAACTTCTGTCATGTTTCTCAACCCTTCCGAGTTCATCTGGACTCCTTCCAGTTTCCCTAATTTTCCTCCAAGCATCAGGCCCAGTACTCAATTTCAGACTTCTCCGGTATCAAATAGAGCTGAATAATTACTTCCCAGAACTTAAATACAACATATCCGGCAACATACCCTGGAATGAGCTCCAACACTTCTGCAATTGCACGCATTTTGGATCTATATTTAACTTATCATCCACTATATATATAAGCTACAAAACCCCCTTTCTGCAGAGCGCTGCTTAGCCAATTATTCCCCATTTTGTCTGGGTGTCATATGAATTTCCTTCCTAACCACGATACTTAGCATTTGTTTTTACTGCATTTTATCGTATTGATTTCACGCTGTCACTCAAATTCATTGTGTTCATTTGAAATTCTATGCCCGTCCTCTTCGAGAGTGCTTGCAATTACCAATTTTGCAAACTTTAATTTTACTCTTTATGCCATTATCCAAAATGCTTAAAGAACAGATACATAGCTAAAGAACAGATACGTAGCTATCGTGCATACTCTCTCCTCCTCATATTAAAATATCAGCCTTTGCAAAAAGAGTGCAAGCATGTGGAAATCTATAGTAAGACATAATTATTGTAAGTAAGGTCTTTCTATTAAAAGAAACACACGCAAAATTCCCCAGTTTGGAATCTGACCAATTCAAAGCCACTCTTCCCCAGTACCTCCTTCCAGGAGTACTTGTAAAAGAAACGGCTGAACGTAACTCTTTGTAAGGGTCCTACAGTGCTCTTTACACGCTGGCACACCGCTCCCAGGGGAAACAGGCAATTAAACAGGGCACTTTCAAAGTCATAAAGTCCTGATTGACACTGACATTAAGCTGGAGTCCTGTTCTGCTTGGTAGCCAAACATCTGCATCAGTGCAGATGAAAATGAGCTATCCAGCACAACAGAATTGCCCATATAGACTGAGATATGAGCTTTATCTAAATCACTCAAATAAATCTGCTTAAAGAAGTGGTAGCCTGTTACTGATGTGCCTGCTTCATTATTTAACACAGGAACGTAACTCCTCGCTCTTCTCACAGATACTGTCAGCTTTCCATAAAGAAAAATCGCCAAGCTCAATGTACATTTACTTGCCAAATTAGTTTAGAAACAATAGGCTTTCATTTCACAGAAGAGTCAGGAAACATGATGTGACTTTGCAAAACATTAATCTTCCACTTCAAAATACCATCATCGGATGAATGTCCTGAACATCTCTTCTGAAGCTACTGAGCAGGCTCGAATTCTTCTTCAGCTTCTCTAATCAGAGACACAGATCTTCTCATCGGGTTCAAAACACCATTTCGGGCACAAAGTGAACATAATCTACCCATTTAAGGCCCCCTTAAGCAGCTGCAGTCCCATACTATCTGGGAGACTCATGAAGTATTTATCCTCAGCACATTCCCAGGCGGTAAGGAACGCTATTATCCCCCTTTCACGGTGAAGGACTGAAAGCCCAATAGATGAATAACTGCCCACCCACGCAGGAGAGCTCAGAATAGTGAGTCCCTAAGTTGGTGCATCCTGAGTCTGCCCAGGAGCCGCTGAGAAATTATTTTTGGGTGTACCATCACTTGAACACAACCTCCTGCTTGGGCAGCCAGGCCTTGCACCACCATGGCACGCACCAACAACATCCAGTGACTCCCATTCACTGCGCAGATTTCTCCCGCACTCACAGGTTTATCTCTCGGTGTAGGATATTGTGTGCTCTCAGCTATTATTTCCTGCACGCTCTCTCTGGATTAGGATCACTGGAAAAGTGCAGCACGTTCTGATACTGCTAATGCAGCTGAAATTTTTAGGAGTTATTCAAATAGCAGCAAAACTCAGTCTGCATTCCCGATGTGGTCAAAGAGAATAGCTCATTTCAAAATATGCCCATCGGTTAAAGAGTGAATTTGAATAATTAGCATTTATTTAACATTATTTTCCACCTTGAAGATCACAATTTGTACAGAGTTACATCTTAGACGACTCAAATCAATGCTAATGTACAACTCTTCAAACACTACAACATCAGCATGGCGGAGAGAAAGCAGCATAACAGGTAACTTCTGCACATTTCTCCTAACAAAAATGTTCCCCAAATCAGGTTTGGCCTAAAGGACCTGCAACATTAGCAAGTCACCTGCTGCACTGCATCCTTTTGGTCAAACTCCGCAGCATTAACCAGATTCAAATTTCTTCTCTACACAACGATCGCTATAAATCATTTTGTCCAAGGGTACCGCTTGGCCGGAAATACACCTATCTAGGGCATGGTTGAAGCAACAAGGTTAGCAGAGGTGCAAATAGCTAAAGAGTAACCAATACACACAAAAAACGAAAAAAAAAAAAGAAGAAAAAGAATCACTGAGGAAGAAAACGTTGCAGAAAGGACACACCTGGTCCTGACATAACCTGTACTGCAACGATGTCCTCAGTTATCCAGCTCCAACACAACGTGAAATGGGAAAGTCAGAGAAGCGATACGGCGCCGACAGACCCATCTGAGCAGAAATCGGTGAAACACCCATCGCAACCAGGCCTGCACGGGAAACCTCCAGCCCGCTCCTCTCCTTCCCCACTGCCCGCAAGACTTCAGAGCTTCCCTGCTCGGCATCTTTCCTGCCGAGTTCCCTCCTCCCTGGAAAAGAGCTCGCTGCTTACAGCAACACCCGCGCCGTGAGCGAAACACAGAGGTTTCTGGACACTCGAGGAAGTTTTTAACCTTCTCCTGGCAGACACTAGGGCACATTCAGCATTAGAGGCTGCTCTCAGCCACACCTGATGTGTCTCTGAGAGATCCTGCCATCCCTGCTCCATTGCAGGTAGCAAGAGCTTGTAAGCTGGTTGGAGCCTAAGTCCACTGGCTTTAAATATCACCAGCCGTCGCGGCACGCTCAGGGCTCTGAGCGCCTACCCCAGCCCGCCTACCTGTTCCACTGGAGCTGCCTCCTCTACAAAGAAGTCTTCCATTGCTGCAGCTGCTCACGTCTGTGCGAGGAACCGGGGCGAGGGGCGGGGATGGGGGTGGAGGGGAATCCTGGAAACTGGCACAACCTAGATACACAGACTGGCAGAGCAACCAATGTTTAAAAAAAAAAATCTTAATTAATTACACAGAATCCAGCAAAATTCTGAACCACTGAGCTGATTCTCGGGGTTTTTTTTGGTTTGTTTTTTTTTTAAGCACTCATTACTCCGATGAGGCAGAAGGTACTTTCAAAGGCTTTTTGCTCTCTGCAGAGAAGTAAGCAAGGATGGCAGCCACCCTTTGAAGAAGACACACCACCAGCCGCTAGCGACGTGCTTTGGCATAAAGCTAAAACAAGACCAGAGGGTGCTTTTTGTCAGTAGTGGTACCTAAAACGGGGTGGTTATTTAACCATTTCAGTGCTACACTGGGGTTTACAAGAGTTATTGGGAGTGCAAATGTCCCGTGGAGCAACAGCAGATGGGAAAAGCAGGACAGAGGCATCCTGCAAGGGTATGCTGAACGGGGACAGGCTTTGCTGATCTTGTGCTACTCATTGTGGCCCTGCACAGGTCAAGTGGCTCTGAGTGACTCCAAAGAGACAAAATTCCCACCAGGACAACAACTCACACACTGCCTTGTCTTCATCTGCAAAAACCCAGCGGGCTGTGTCCAGTGGCTGGGATACATCTTCTCCTCCATGGCATTACTGGCAAAATTCCCTACTGATTCACACGGGTCAGGATCAGGCCTGCAGGCATGGGTTAAAACAACTCTCTGGTGAACACCAGGTCTTGTTGTACTAGCTAGAGGCTTTCATAATTCACAAGGGAAGTATTTAAAATAATCCAAACAGTTGTAAAAAGCAGCAGAGGATTCCTGAAGTAATAAAAAATACGTTCCCCCAAGAGCATGGAATTGGAAAAAAATTATTAATTGAAAAGTAAGTGATGTGGGATGGAGAGTCACATAACCAATGAAGGGGAAAAGCACTTCAGATCTTCACAGAAACAAAATGAGTTGGAATCTTTTTCAGCGTATCACATCACAGCTTTCATCCTAGAAATCATATAGGATTTTTTTTTCTGATGTAAGTAGAGAAAACAGACTTCCAAAGTTCAAGAAACTCTAGTGAACTCCATAGAAAAATAAAATTGCTCAGAAACTTGTTTTTAAACCTACCATGGTACAATCAGACACCAAAAGAGAACTCTATTGGGTTCATTACTAATGAAATGACCTTAAAAATCTACAGTTCATTAAATGTGGTATGCACTAAAATGCCACAGGAGAAACAATATATTATTTTACTTAGCAATATCAAAAGCTGTCATTTTCTGCAACAACCTGGGGCTACAGAAAAGCATATTCCCATGAATAATTAGCATTTGGCATTAAGAAGTATTTTATCAAGAAAGCTGCCACAGCTGTAAGTAACACAACTAGAAGTGTTGGATGGTATTAATGAAAGGTTAAGGTGACTGTTGGTCTTACTTATTAATTTGTCTTTGCGGAGTTAAAATCAGAACCTTTTCATTATTGTCAATTTTTGGTTAAATATTAATGAAACTAAAGCCATATGAAAAGTTCTGTACAAGGAAGAAGAAAAACAGATGGAAAATATCAGCAAGAAAAACAATTACTTGCAACAGTCTGACTTGAAAATGGTACTTTTCTCTGAAAATAAATAGCCCAGTTCAAGAAATGACATAAGAATATTCTTAATTTCAAGGATATAAGCCTTCTAGTACCACACTTGATGCTTCAGAATCAAAGCTGCTTTCTAGATTTTAAAGGATAGACTTTACCACATTTTACTATCTGTGAGAACTTTTGCTGCAAAAGCAAAATCTCATGATCTTTATGGGTTTTTTTCACCTGTTTGCAATTAATAAATAGCTCCTCTCTATTTTTGAAAGTTGGAAGCAGAAAAAAAAGAACACAGTTTAGAGTATATTACCTGCTGGCATTTCTAAAGGACTTGAGCACAGGAAATTACTAGATGTCAGTTCCTCTGCAATTACTACGCACATATCCACTTTTATGACCTGGCACTCACAGGTAAATGTTAAGGTAAGCTGAGTTAATCAAGTCTGGACTGAGTGAATGATACTTTGAGTAAGAGGGAGACAAGCTACCTCAAGGAGTTGATGGTGGACGGATGTATATCAACAATCCTGAAGCAATTCCTGTAGTGCAATATCTGGTTCACATGGCAAAGCTTTCACAAATCAGAGACATTCATATATTCATCAACTATAAAGGACATTTATAGTCATTTATGCAGAAATCTTGATGGCTGCAGGTCTCCTCTGAATTTGAATTCTGTTTGCATTAGTGTTTTGTAGACCATTGATTAGTCCTGGCTAAAAAATTCCCCAAGATAAAGTTCACTATAAATAACTCTTGGCAAGTTTTTCAACTGGCAGACTACACCCACCTGCCTCATTTTGAAACTTTTTCCTACGTTCAGTTTCCTTTACTATGCTCTGTTTAGATCTTTTCAAGCAGATCAGAGAGATGTGGCAGAGCCCTGAACTTTCACTTTGACAAACTAAACACGGAAAACTCACCCAACTCAGTCACAAGGCATATTTTTCCTTCCCTAATTCAACACCACAACTTCTCTCTGGATCCTCTTCACGGTGTTCAACAGCTTTTTTGAAATGTGAACACTAGTTACTCGCATAGTTTTTAATTAAGGAACCCAAGAAGACCAGTCAAAGACCTACCGCAACTTCCTCCTTCTTACTGAAGGGTCTAATACACGTTAATGTTTCTGGACACGGTAATGCCCAGGCAGTTTGTCCTTCACTTGATATTCCTCAATGACACTAAGTCTTTTTCTCAGAGACATTACTTCCCCTGACAAATTCCCTTACCCATCAACTATGACCCATATTTTTTGTTGTTATACGTAACTTTCCTGAAATAGATGGATTTTGTGTTCTGTCAGATGTCCTGGATCTGTCCCGCTATCTTTAGTATCGACACAAAGACCAGTATAGCCTAATCAGAAACTTTGCCATTGCTTCAGGCATTCTTGTGGGTGATTCACACAAGGTTTGAGACGGCGGATCAAGAAGGATCTGAGGAAGCACGTTTGCTCTGTGATGATTCTCCACGTATAATTATACTATGGTACAGTCACTGGCCAGATGTCAGTCTAACCAGGATACGCATACTGAACTAGTATGCTCACAGTTTCTTGAGTGCCACGTGGGGCTGTGGTGCAGAGCCAAGAAACTCTCAGGTGTTACATCCATTACTCAACTAAGACGGCTCTTGGGGGGAAAAAAAAAAATATGTCTGATAAGACCTGATCTTTAGGATGTCACTATCTTTGGCTTTCGTTACTGAAGGTCTGGAAACTCTATCTTCCTTTCTATGATAATGATTACTACTACTGATTTTTTCTTTGCTTCCATCCTGATTTAGTATTTTTATATTTATAAACCATTCCCTCTTTGCATTTAAAAAATCTCCTTTTGCTTTTTCTCTAAAACAGGTAAATTAGAAAAGAAAAATAGTATTTTTCTTTCTATACTGTGCGGTCATGTCACTTAAAGGACTGTTCCTGAGAATACACATTAAGAGATCCTCTTGTGAAAGTTTGGGTGTCTGAAAGTTTCCTGAGCTTCAGTTCCCTGAATTTCACTGTCTTCAGCAGTTGTTGGGAATTCTGGATTCAAACTGATACGCAAAAACCACAGCAAACCTCTGTCAAAGTTGTCAGCTGTCGGTTGGACTTTCTTTTTTGAGATTATGTCATTTCTACTTGATTTCTTTGTGAACCTATAAAGGAATCCAGCCTTGCTTGAAGAAATCAAACCCTTAGTCAACCTTCAGAGGAACTTAGCCTTAATTTTGAGAATTTACAGCCAGGAGGGTCTGAATTACCCTTGGCCTTTCTCAAAAATATTCTGCACAGATCAAATGATGAGCAACATATATGTAGGGTCACACATTGTCCAACACCTTGACATGCATTCAGGAAATAACAGCAATAGTTCCCAATCATACTGGACTCAACTAGGGATACAGGGCCAGGAGAAGATGCTGACAACTCTTGGCTTTGTGCAAGCTACAGCACGGACAGGAAAGAACCATAATCTTTTCCAGTCCTCTTTTTAGCAGTATTTCTCACTTTGTTTCTTTTCTCCTAATATTTGGATGAAAGTTATAATAATTACTTTCTCTGAAAAAAAAATCCTCTGTGATTTATTGATCTTTGCCTTGTAAACAGAGAGTTTAGGATGGAGGAACATTTTTAAAAATCCAAATAGCACAGCTCAGTTTTATTCCTTCTTTGATACTGTTCTTTTTTATGTTGCTACGGTATGTGTGCACCATGTGAAAGTGAGGTTGCTATGGAAACTACTCATTATTTTTCAATAGTAGGCTAGCTACTTAAAAAAAATCCTACATCTTTTTAATCCCTAGAGAGTCCTAATTTATCCCGTACACAGACTTTCCTTCTTGACAGTTCCTTTAATATTCACTGCACTGCAGTGTGCATTAATCTGACATGTCTAACAAATCCACAACTTACTTCTGAAATCAACTTTCCAGCAAAGTTTGGTTCTAAAAAAAAAAATATTTCTTCAGCTCGGCTTTTCCCAGCTTATATTTCTCTGAAAGATTGTAGGTATGAACAGCAAAGCCAAGAGCAGAGCTCTGCAAGTATCTCGCTGCTTAGAGAAAAAGGCACAGCAAAAAAAATATCCTTTATCTATAATAAATGGTAAAAGCTGCAGGACGGGAGGATGGACAGTGGTCAGAAGTGTTAGCCTGGAATTTGGAGTTCATTCCTTCCGGTGCCACAGGCTTTCCTTCAATTCTCCACCTGTAAAAAGGCATTTGAGAGACTAAATTCACCAGTGAACGTCTCAAGCGTTAAGGTAACAAACCACATCAGCGCAGTGGGTGGGAGTCATGGGACTTTCCAGAACTCCAGACTGTCACCATGTGGCACATCTTACCGCTTCTCTGCTTAGACATCATACTGTCCCTCCTTTTTTTTTTTTCTTTTAAAAAAGCATCAAATGAAGTAACTATTAATGATGAATCAATTAACTCCTTCCAACCCAAATCCTTCTATATTATTGCATTAAGTGAGAGAACGTTGCTGGTTGAAGGTCCCAATTTCAGAACATCAACTGGTGCCTAAAAGAGGCTCCTCAAAAGGATTAGCCTCTCCCAGACAAAATATTCATTCCCCCCCTGAGGATGTGACTATTCCAAAATATTCATTCCCCTCCAAGGATCTGACTATTCCCACATTTCGTTGTATTTATTAGAAGCACAGCAGTGGCATCTCAGTGGAGCGGCTCTCATCAGAACAAGAATGAAAACCAGAAGAGCTGCAGTAGCTAATTCTCTCTTCCCTTCTGTATTAGGCATCTCTGAAGCATCGGTGGCATCTCTTTATTTCTGCAGAATTTAACTGCTTGGACAAATGACAAAACTCATGTAATAATACACACTGAACAGCAACAGGAACTCCAGAGTTTAATGAAAACAGAATTGGGCTAACACAAAAATAAACTATATCTCAAGTATTTCAGAGGTATTTCAACAATATTTTCATGGTTGTCACTGTGACTCCTTTTTTTTCCCAGTGATATTTTCCTCTAAATAACTTTTCACATTTCCTGTGTGCAATCACATGTAAACCAGATCAAAATTCAGCCACAGATGAGAGCAGCTACTGGGAAACTTTTAAAGCTAGCCGGTCCAGATCTAAGACTTCCTATATATAATCAGCTTTTCCTTCTGGGATATTTAAAAGGAATCAGTTTTCTTATTCACTGCCTATGAGTCCTCGCACTGTGCCGTTTATTCTAATTTTAACAAAGAAGGGAAAACATTAGGGTTTTTATGTAGGTCAACAAACTTTCCTACTAGTACACAGCTCACAGGTATTACATATCAATATTAGTTAACATAAATAGCTCAATAATTTGCCACACACAGTCTGAAAGGTTTAAAGCCTCAAATGTCTTTATCATCGATTCAGGTAAAAGACTGCCAACATACTTAACATTCTCCCCAACCTTTTTGTCTGGTACTTATTACCATGCTAGGACAAGAAAGTCCAGAATTTATTCTTGTTCACTGTAATTGAAACTCTTTCCTGCAAGAGTATTTGGCTTTTTCCTGACCTCAGATCAGAAAAAAATCCCCGTGACTCTTTCTGTATTGCAATTTTACTTTGTTGAACTCTGCTACTTTTTTAACATTTCCCAAAAGAGAAAATATGGCTAGCAATGATTTTCAAAAATGTGTTTATGAAAATTAGAACACAGTCTCTGAACCTACAAAGCTCAGAAATATGTCCTAAACAGCTGAGCCAAACCAAAGAGCTAGTGGTATGTTTTAGGTGGAAACCCTGAAAGAATTAAGAATTTTTTTCCAAGCAGATCTAAGTAAGAAAGCCAAAGCTGAAACTGAGAAGAGCTGAATTAAAGGGGGAGTTGGGGGGGGGTGGGGGGTGGGTGTAAGTATTGATGCACTGACATCTTCAAAATTCCTCCTTCCCGGTTTCTGTAGCTCTTTCCTCCGCAGAAAGAATTTCTGCTCAGCAAACCCTGCCCTCTGCTGACTAAATGCCATTAGTGCCATACATACATGCACATCTGGTTTTTTGCCTATTTGCACATAGATTGCAATAAAAAACACAAGCAAATATCCATTCAGTGGCATGATTTGGATTTTATTTATTCCCTCTTAAGATCTTAATCAACAATACTTCTTTTAAAAAAATTCTGGTTTAGAGAAATGTTCGTATCACCTGCCCCAAGGAGCTCTGGGCATCACGTACCTAAACAATTGGTGTTGTATTCACCCCGCTTCTCTTCTGTGGAAATAACAACTCTTTCCAGACAGTACTACATCACGCAGTACTACAAAATTATCTTCCAGCCTCATCCCTCTGCCACTGCAATAGCAAGCGCCTCAGCCAGTTAGGCTGCTGTATGAAAGAACATCCCTGAGCCCAGCCCTGACCCCACGCCTGCCAAACTGAGAGACGCGTTTCACACACCGGGCATCGCTACTTTGAAGTCACCATGACATCAGGCAATACTGGCAAAAAAAAAAAAAAAAAAAAAATTACAGAGACAATAAATGATTTGCATGATCAGGGTCCTAAGCTTATCACGTTTGTACAATCAGAAACTAAGCCTTCCACAGGCAATGGGAAGATAGTGAAATCCAGATACGTACATGATCCTTAGCAAAAGACTTTTTTCAGACTTCACATTCAACAGCTTTATTTAAAGCCATTTGCTAAATTGTTTTTCCAAGCAGGTATCAGATTAGCACAAAAATATGTTCCTACCTGAACCATAGAAAGAGTGGACGCCTCTCTCCCATTGTGCAAAGATGTACCCAGTTGTAACATATATACCTGTATAATTGCTATCAATCCAAAGCTTAGCACATGAGCAGTCACCAAACCTAAATAGCATTTGAGAGGCAGAGCTCAGCAGGTCACTGGATTTTCAGAGCGGTGGCCAGAGTTTACCGATGTGCTGGCAACGCTGCTGAGAGCTGCCAGGTGCACGCGCTGCGCTTCTCTTGCAAAACTGAGGAGTTACCAGAATTTTCAGTGGGTTTGGGGTTTTTTTTCCCCCTGCAGATTTCTAGGCAGCAGCAAGGCTTGGCACAAAGCTTTTCATGCCGGGACACATCTGGACAGGCAGGTAAAAAGGTGGGGGAGAGGCCCATAAATCACAACTTCTTCCTTGCCCGATGGCTCCACGCCACATCCTGCCAGTCCCAGGCTGGGAGCTGCAGCGTGGGGGAAGAGTCGGGTGCCAAGTTGCAGAGAAGTTGCTTGAATACAGGCTGCAGGAGACCCACAGAGCACTTAGCTGGGACTGGACCGTAGCTGAAAGACTGGAAACAGCTGGGAAAACTGGTTAACTGCATTTCTATCGCTATTACAGGAGGACCCATTTGCCCCATGGCGCTAACATCGTAGCTACAAAGAGGGCTTGAGAAGGTATTAAGCTGGCACCACAGCCAGAAGACGTCCTGCCTTCTCCGTTCTCTGACAGTGACACAAATGTCTGTGTGGCCACAGAATGACGCACAGTCAGGAAGCTAAAAATTCCCAGCGAAGGGAAGAAAGATAAGTTTTACCCTGCTCCACAACCCCCCTCCCCATCCCAGCCCAGCACCGGAGCTGGCAGTTAACTCTACTCATTTCAGTTCTTATCATTGCCACGAGAGACCCCAAAACCAAGAAATACTCTTAACCCTCATCCACTGTAGGGCCAGGGAGAGAACGGCGCTATTGCTCAGCAGGGAAAGCTGCCTGCTCGCTCCTCAGGACCATCGCGCAGGTCAGCGAGGTTGTTCCTCTGCTCACCGGGAAAGCGAGTCGCCTGCAGAGACCCGGCTCCTCAGGAGCGGTGCAGTCCTCCTCCTCCTCCTCCTCCTCCTCCTCCTCCTCCTCCTCCTCCTCCTGCTGCTGCTGCTGCTGCTGCTCCGGGCACGTGCCTTTGCGTAAGGCAAAGAGTGAGCCACACGCAAGAGCACGGCCATCTTGCTAACACGCAAGGCGAAGGCAAAGCAAGCGGAAAAAACAAATAAAGCAGTAAGAACAACAGAGCTCGAAGCACAATCAAGAGAACAATTATCAACCCAAGAGGAGAGACATTTTATGCCCTGCTACTTTCTCTCAGTCACGGGGCTACTGCTAATTAGAACAGATACAATTTTTAGGCAGAGTGTGATTTTCAAACTGACGGTGTCCTTAAAAATCTTTTCTGGCTTTCATTGCTATTCATGGCTCAGCAGTTTGCTCACACTTACCCTGACTCAGCAAAGCTCTTACGTGTGCTCGGTTTTAAGCACATGCTTAAACCAGTATGTTGTGAGAACATGGGTCGTCTGCTGAGCCAAGAGGGTTTTATGCCATACTCAGAGCTTAATCATGCCCTTTGGTGCTCTTCTGAGTAAGAAGCGCCGGCAGTAGCTCTCAGAAGAGAAGTGATTTTGACCTGCATGTCAAAGGTTAAGGTATTATATTACATTTGCCCAACTCTAAATGGTTGGTTTCCTCATCTCTCCTGCTCCAGGGATCCCCCACCCATCATAGAAATTGCAGGAATCAAATAGTTTGACCATCCAGTGGACGGATATTTTTTTGGTAGGAAAATCACGAGTTGGAAATTAAAGGTTGTTCTTCTACCACAGCCCCGTGAAGAATGACTGGAGGTCCTGTCCCCAAGCGTGGGAGGCAGTGGGTGCAGGCTGCCTTCCAGCACACACAGCACACAAGGGTCAGGTGGGTCTCTGGGGTGCGGGCACGACTGATGCACGCTTAAGGTAGATGTGGGCATAGACTCAAAATAAGTCAGTGTGACACTGAAGAGGCTCAGATCTGCTATGGATCAGCTAACAGGTGCCAGAGAACGAGCAAATGTGGGGCACAACCAGCACTTGGAGCAGTGGGAGAAGCCAGAGCACCTGGAAATCTAAGTAGCCATTACTACAAGCTCGGGCAATTGAGTTCAGCACAGTTTTCCACAGAAAGATCCCAGGAGGATAAATCATCTTACTAGCCAGGGAGATGGGCTCTGTCACTGTCAAATGCCTTGAGGATGATGCAACATCACGAGGCAACTCAAAACCCAACGATTTTCCACAATCTTTAACGTGTGGCATCAGTCTCCTAACTGTTGGGACTGAAATTGTACCGCCGAAGGGCCAAAACAGCCCACGGAGAGAGTGGCTTAGGCCCTGACTTTGCCGTCGGAGTACACGCAGCGTGGCTTCATCAGCTCATCTTATCCACTGCTGCGGACGGCAGTGCCAATGCAAGGAGGGTTCCTGCTGCTGCAACGATTGTCAAATTGCTGATTTACTGAAGACGTGCTGAATGGCTTGGAGACACAGAGAACACTTCTTTCCTGCTGACAATGCAGAGCCCTGCTATTAGTACTAAAGTACTGGAAAAGGAGGGAGAAAAAAGAAGAGTCAGTTTACTTGCAATTGTCTTGTCTCCAGTTCTGTCACTTGCTTTCTATTCTTGGTTTTTTTCTCCTCACCTGCTCTGGCCATAAATTTCTGGCTGTGCTTGTAAGGCGTTTTACCTGTACATCAGCGCCCAAGGGATGCGCGCCGTGCGCAGGGCTTGCCTTCTGTCGCAGGGTCTCCGGAGGGCACAACCGGAGGGTTTGATGGAACACTGTGATCTTCGTTTCAGCGACACATCCTGTTCATGCTATTTTAATTGTGGTTTAGTGGCTTACAGCCAAGGCAAGGAGTGGATTTCAGGGCAGAAGGCAGACAGCTTTTTACTTTCGTACCAGTCTCTGGTATCAGACATGTCTTCAAATCACCACATAGCTTGAAAAATGCATTATGATGCACAAGCATGCCAGCCTGGTGGCAAAGCCACTTGGATGAAAAGCAATGGCACACATATATTCATTTCTCCCTTTTTCTGTACATTGTCCCTTACTCTCTCTTTCTCGATTTGACTTCCTTTTCTTTTATCTTCCCCTTTTTTTCCTGGAAATATGGAGAACTTCTATAGCAGCTTGAAGCTCGTGCGAGTTTTACACAATTCTCACCTGGGAGCTAAAAATCAAAGTCAAGTCCACGTCACACTGCTTAGGAGAGACTGGTGCTTTCTCTCTCCACTCCAGCAGCACAAACTCGCAGCGTGAGGGCAAGAGAGGCAGCAAAGCCGGGCTCACACACACCTTCCTGGGAAGCAGCACGCTAACTTCACAGTCATATCATCTGCCCTCCCCATCTCTGCTCCCCACCTCATGTATTTCAAACATACTGCTAATGCAGCCCAGAGATTTCCAGAATATCCAGACTTTTGCTGCTCACCCTTACTTGGGGAATCTGGCCGAGTTCTTTACCTCGCTGGTAAATAATAATATACTTCTCACTTGGAATAGTTCTGTGAATGTATTGCGTTGTGCCCACGGATTGCTCTGACGGGACACAAGGTCAGCCCCTGTCAGTCCCAGTTTCTCTCACTTTGCCAGGCAGTAACTTAGACTGCAGAGGGGAGCCCTGTTCCTTGATATACTGAGATAGGACATAAGGGGAACCACTCCACTGTGTCCCAAAAAAAAAAGACTACTCCACTGACATCTAAGAAAGAAAGGGGATAGGGGGTGACCAGGTCATATGTGGAAGCAGAGAACCGACAGCTTCACTGCCGGGGTGAGGCGAGCAGTGAAGGGGATGTCAGGGCTCGGGTGCACGGGAACAGCAATGTTACCGTTATTTTCTCCTCTTCTTACAAAAGGCTTATTTATTTCTTTCTTTTCCCTTCCAAATAGCAGAAAGCTAAACTATGAAGCTCATTGCCCCCAGATGCTCTGTATGCCAGAAGTTTATATGCGTGTGTATGAAAAATCCAATGACACAACCTTGGGCACAGCAACGTCCTCAGCCACAGGCTGCTGGGAGGACACACGGGGGGAGCTACACAGTCTGCTAACACTAGTCTAATATCCTTTCTCTAGGCAACTGCTATTGACAATTGTCAAAGAGATGAAAAAAGAAACTATTTTGACCTTTGGTGTGATCCAGTATGCACTCTGCTCTGTTTTAGTACTGGCATTTACTTGATGACTTCACCTTTCTTTTAGAACCCCAATGCCTGAAGTCAAAGAAGTAAATCATAAAAGGCCTTAAGGAGACTTAGAATTGTTTAATCTCCTGCTTATCTTCAGCAGATCTCAAATTGTGGAGGCTCAAGTTTAAAGATGCTGGGAATCAGCAGTATTGATGCCGTACATCTATTTCAGTACTTACCTGCACCGTTTCTCCATGATAGTGCATTGCTCAACTCATAGAGATGTTTTCTCCTGCTGTCCTGTGCCAGGAAGAATCTGGGAGGCAGCAGCACTAGAGGAGTTAGGCTACGCATTGCTCTGGATGCTTCTCCCAGTCTATGTGTTTGTAATAGGTATAATAGAATGGCAGATGCACGACCTGCCGCACGACACACTACCTGGTCTTGTGATGCAACAGGGATCCTGATGTGAATCTTCCCAGTGCCTCCATATCCTGGGTATCTTCCCAGCAGCAACGTGGAAGCAGAAAAGTAAAGATTTGGCAAAGCTCAGCCACATTTGATGTTTACTCCCAGGAGGGAAAGAAAGTTGTACAGGACTGTTCCGGATGGCAAACAGACATGCACAGTTGAAGCTGCAAAACAAGCCCTGCTGACCTGCTACCACCAACTGATCAATGGTGAGTCAAATTCTTCTTTGGGGATTGCCATTGACCTAGCTCCTTAAAAGGAAGGAGTTCACTACTCTGTTCACTGATGGAAGCTGGCAGTTGAGAGGAACGGCAGAGCAATGCCAAATCACACATCACGCGTAATCCCATTAATGGTGCCTAAATACAGCAGCTACAACCTCGGCTCCGCTGAAACCAACCCCCCTGTGGCCCTCACACATGGGTACTTCAAAATGCCTGCAGAGAGACATTAGTGCACACATGGACAGTTGGTTTGTTTTAAGCTGAGATCCACGGCTTGGATCACAGGGTCATGCTCAGCCCCTGTGGCTGACCACGAACAATTTCTATTCCATGGTCCACAGCCCATCCCAAATCAGCACGCACAGCTCTCGGAGACACGCAGCAGGTTTTGTTCTGTGAACTGAGGGGCTCAGTGAGATTCTAGTTACGAAACAGGCTACCTCAGGGATGTCCGTAGTTTGTATAACTTAAAGTCAAACTGCACAAACACAAGAATGTATTATGGAGAAAAGCCTGCTCTGGAAGGACAGGAGATAACCTCCTTGGTCTCATCTCTCCCCTTATCACTTCAACGGTTAAGAACTTAAGCTGCAAAACATTTTGCCCAGTGGAGTAACTTTAGGGCCATTTAAAAACCAGACTTCAGCACACCAGAAAAACCAGTGTTAGCTGCGGTGCAGAGGACCTGCAGATGTATTTGGTGAAACATCAGATCTCTGCAGATCAGCGTCTCCAGCAGCTATGAATTTCAATTTAACCACACCCAAAGTTATCCAGGTTAGTTTACCACCTACCCTCACATCTTCTCAACAGGAGGAAGAAATTAATCTCTCCCTCTGCATCAGCAGTGGCTCCTCTCAATTTTTTTTCTGCACATGTTCCCAGCCTGTTCTCTTAGTCCTTTTGCCACCATTATTGTGGTTTTGCCTCTGCTTTTTCTCTCAATAGGCCGTTGTGTCTCATCGTACACCTATAGTATACTTAGGGCAAGAGAACTGTCTGTTCCCACCCCTTAATCTTTCTTCCCTCCCCCCCACCCTTTTTCTTTCTTTTATCCTTGAATTTCATTTTGGGGTCGGCACACAGAAGCCTTGAATCCATCATTTTGGTGTCCAAGGTGCAGGATTCTAGGCCAGCTCCACAGAGACACTCAAATGCCAAAGCTCTGCAGATCTCCGTTCTCTCACATAACCAGACTAACGTTCAAGCAAACTATTATTATTTGTAACATGCTTTATCATGATTTTAAAAGGCAGTACATTCTGAACCTTTGTTTTCTGTCAAAATTATGACAGACACAACCAGAAGTGAGCTAGTTTATTCAAACTTCAGTAATGTCATTCCACAGAATTTCCATTCTGATCAGTCCCATAGACAATAAACAGGCAATCTGCTGACTCCTAAGTGGAAAGAATTAATTTGAATTTCATGACCAGAGATATGGATCAGGGAGAAGTAAATTAAGAAACACAGTATATCTTCATACCCTATGATAGGAGACTGCAGCCCACACTCGCTTTGTTCTAGCAAGTTCAGGTCCCTGGAGCAGTTAAGTCCCAGCAGCAAGTTCAGCAAGGTCAGCCATGCAAACACAAACTTGTTGTATCTGGCAGCCATAAGGAGCCCACAGTGGGCTTTGTGCTGCCAGCACTAAACTCCTAATGGCACCCAGTCAAAATAACCTTTTATCAGACATGGCTACACCTACAGGAGTTGCAGTTCTACACCCTCAGTTGCAGTAATTCCATTACGAACCTTTGCAGAAGCAGGACAAGGTTATTTTGTTTTGGTTTGGTTTTGGTGAGAAGAAATGTCAAAGAAGAGAAAAAAAGGAAGTGACATTAGCACAGACACACATTTATCAAGCACTAGTTTCTTCCCCTACCATATATTTCGAATGATAGAAAGTTTTTCAGCCTCCCAGCAGAGATCAATGCTTGAAATCTGAAGCCAGACAAATTCAGACAAATTCAGGTGAAAAATGAGGCACACAGTTACAAGCAAAGTGATTAACGACTGCATGACTTAAACACCTTGATGGATTCTGTGTCACCAGGGCATGCTCTGATCAGACTGGATATTTTTCTCTGATTACACGCCATCTCAAACAGTTCCTCAGCTCAAAGCAGGCATAATTCATGGAAGCTCATGACCTGCAGAAGGAAGGTTTCAGTCAGACAATTTCAGAACAATTCAATCTCATGTAACACACTGCAGTTTAGAAGATGTCTTTCAGCCACAGCCAGCAGCAATACTCCATGCACTGCTGGACCATGCCTGGACAGGATGAAACACGGCTATGGGTCCACCAACATCTGCCACGCAGTCCAGGCAGCAGCAGCTCCACTTACTCCATCGGTAAAGGAAGTGCAGCATTTCCTGAGCAAGCACCTTCCAAGGTGCTTGCTTCCTTCAATTTCACCAAGCAAGCACTTGTCTTCACTAGCCTAAAAGAGATGGATGGAAGTATCCCATGGACCACACCTGACCTGTGAGCTACCACAACAGACTGCAATGAATTTAACCTTCTAGTAGACAAACATATCTGGATTTAAGGGCACCATTCTTAACATATTACAGTCCAGTCTAGATGATTGGCACAATGGATTGCCGCACCAGTAAAGTATCCTTAAGAGTTTTGGGTGAAGGAGAAATCTTGCAGATACAATCAGCACAGGGGTATTCAGACATTTGTTCTGGGAAAGCGTAGAAAGAGTATGAGCTGGTTATCTGCAAGGAGATGAGACTCCTACCAGTCTCAGGGAAAATGAGCAATACAGCTCTCAAATTAGTGGCAAATAAAAGCAATACTTCATCAATTGTTAGGAAGCATAGAATGAAATGAATAGGATAAGGACAGGGATACCGATGCTTTACGCACTAAAAATTCAACTGAAGATCACAAGTTTAGTTAGAGATTTGAAGCGGCGCAGCAGATAGCTCTCACCCACACTGATGAATCCATCACTGTATTGTCATAGTGCCACTCACAGATCAAAGCTCCACCGGGCAAGGCACAAACAGGCTGTCTCCAAAGGATGGATTGTTCCTTGGGGCTCAGCTGCAAACAGGCAAGCTACAGCAAGCAATATAACTATCACTTGGCAGCTGATTTGCAGTGACTTTCTTTGTGCATACCCTTAGCCCATGGCAAATGGAACTTAATTTGGATTAGTTTAGCCTTCACAGGGCACTTACTGCCTGAGAGCTGCCACTTAACAGCTCATGTGCCTAAACTCAGGTAGGTGCAAGCTCATTGCATACATCAGGCATGCAAGCTGCTCTTGTCTACATTAAATATGCCAGCACTTGTCCAGCAATGCAGCAAACTCCTGTTCTGTCCGACACAGCAGCTCAGGGTTACTGGGGAATACTGAATATTGTCTGGTGCTCTCAGAGCTACAAGTTCTTTAATGGTTCAGTATCCGCACCCAAAACCACAGTTCTAATGCAGCAAAATCTTGTGACCTGAGGATTTCCATGAACGTAATTATGGAAAACTGTGAATAGATCTATTTTATTTCTCCAGGTAGTTCAGAACTACTCCTCTTAGCATAGAACACAGCACCAAACATCACTCTGTTTGATCTTAAATCTGTAACTCCTTGTTCCTGAACATGAACTACTAAATATTTACAGGCCACAAAGTGAAATTGAACTTTCTTTCCAGCAAGACTTCTCAACAGCCTCAGGAATTTCACCCTTAAGAAGTTTTCTTCCAAACAGACCAGACTTTAAACGTGTTTTCCTCTTTGTGGCCAACTCTATGCAAATCTTCTTCCCAAAAGACATTTATGTCCTCAGAGCACACACAGGAATAATTTCTTTAGCATTCATTCATAAACCTGCATTTGTTTCTTTTAATTTTCCTCCTCAAATTTGGTCCTTTGAGCCACTCAAGACACAGGAAAATTTCTTTTTTTCCAGGCACATGAAGTTTCTCCAGCCTCAGAGAATTTGGAAGCAGATCTTTTGTCATATAAAGCAATAAAAAAAAAAAAAATCCTGTGGTGCTGCATTTCTCTCTTAGCAGGAGGACTACTGTTTTCCATTAAGCAATGATGAACATTTCTTGCTATGGACTCCTTCAGGAGCTGTTCTAAAACCCTAAGGATGCTTTGTTTTATTAAAAGTAGGAAAATCCTCTAGGTATGTTACATCAGCTCTGAAGTTCTGCCTAAACTTAACTCAGACGTGATATCCCACAGAGCAGGAAGATGAACGGGATACAGATTTCAATTAGTCTTTCTCAGGACTAAGAACACTGAAGATATAAAAGATAAGCGTCTCTTGAAATGCTTCAGTAGAAGTAAACTGTGTGCAGTAACAACTAGAATAATAAAAAATTCCAGAAAAAACATGCATGAGAACAAGAAGGATCATGAAAAGGTAGTTGTACTTTATGTTTTTGTGGACACTGCTTCTTTCAGCTTAGTTGTCTTTGTTGTACTGCTGAGCATCCTGGAATATCCCAGGCTAAAGATTTTGGAAATCTGCTGGGAGAGGATAGTCTCATTCTTTTCTAGGTTAGCTGATCCACTTTGCATGGAATAGTTGAATCATTATGTAGGTCAGAGAACAACAATAATTCTCTACCATGGGATCCAACACACTCTCTTGGGAAACTGGATACCTGGGTTTAAAGCTTTGCTCTTGGGAATGTTTAATTATCTCTATAAGGTGGTATGGCAGGCCCATAAAATCCTGTGTCTTAGTGATTAGGAAAGTTTCTGAAAGATGATTTCCCCCATCCTGACAGATTGCTACAACCCCCTTCTTCTCCTTTTTTATTTAGCTTAAATTAATTTTTTATTGCCAAAACTGTCCATGAAGTCAGGACAACCTTGCCAGTTTCATGAAAACTGAAATAACAGAGTTTGGAAAAAAATTACAGTTCATTTGGAAAATAGCTCAGCTAAGTTTACTTAGTTTACCACTTCTGTTCCAGTGATGAATCACTGGGGACTCCATTTGCTGTCATGCAATGTCATCTCTCATTTTCCTGCCTGCTTTTTTAAGACGGGGCTGCTACCGTAGACTCAGTAGTCTGAGGATATAAGAGATGGGGTTTGTAGGAGGAAATGTCATTAAATCAACTGATGCAAAAGGAAAGGCTGCAAATCTGAAGGGCTCATGCACTTGAAAGTTTGTCTACCTACGAGACCAGTTACCCTAATAAAACATATTACTTCTCCCCACAAGTATTGCTTTAAAACTAAGTACAGCACAGTATCGGGGGTCTATATAGAACTGATACAGTCTGATGTAACCTTAACTTAGCCTTGTCTTCAAGCACACAGGGACTTCCACTGCAAAGGCCATTGCCTCATGAGGGAATTAGGAGGGCCCATGGTGACATGCACGGCTGAAAAGAATCAGCATGCAGTAAATGAAGCACTGAGCTGGAAAGAAAGAGGAAGGACGGTTTCATGACTAGGCAAATGGACTGACACCCTGAAGAAACAGATGTTTTCCCTGTCTTTCCTACAATCAGATTCTGTGATGCTGGGCAAAACATTTAAGCTGAATTCTGCCAAGTGAGCACTACAGTGTTACCTCACAAACATTCATCTCGGGGACTTCTGATACTATTTATAGAAATGCTGAGGGTCAGCATTGTCACTGAGGTCACAGACTTGTGCTTTGGACTCCCATGAAAATAGTCCCCACATCAAGGTATTCTGGACACATTAAGAATTGTTCCTCAACTCGCTATCTATAGAATGGGAACAAACCCCTCAGCTCAGCAGACATCCTGTGAAAACAAATTCACTGGGATTTGAGATGCATTCAGATACCGTGGCAGTAAACGCTAGAGAAGAGCCCATGAGAAAATTAAACAGCATCTGAAGAGAGCATAGGTTAAGGCCTAGGGCCGTACATTAAACAATGGGGGGAAAATGAAACGTTGAAGAGCTTTTCATTAAATCACTGTGAGCATGGGAAGAGGGGTCCTGTGCAAAAAAAAAAAAAACCAAACCACAATGACATGCAATCATTTAATTAAAGACTAACGTAAGGTACGCGAGGAAACTAGAGTAATGAATACAAGAAAAAGTTGAATGAAGGGATAGACTGTAAGTACTTTTTTTTGAGTGCCTGACATGGTGATGATTTCTGTGATGTATATTGTAATACTATGCAGAGATACCTAAAGGAGCTCTGAACAACCTCTATCAGAGACTGAAAGTCTGCAGCTGTGTGAGTGTGAGTAATCAGTCGATACATTAGTTCTGACTAATATGAATGAGCAGCAGCTGAACGCTGGCACTGCATCAGCACAGCACGGTGCTTGCGGTAGCCTCAGCTCTTCCACAAGAGCCATGCACACAGAGCCTTGGCGCGAGGGAAGCTCATCCCTTGGGCAGACGTGGCCCTGGGGAGGCACTGATTTACATCAACTGTGTGTTTGATGGCATGTGAAATTCCAGCTCAAATAACCATGAAAATCCTGAGTCTTCAACATATATTAGCACTTGGAAGCAGTATAAGCTGTACCGCTCGATCTTTGCTGTCTTGAGAAGCAGAAAAAAGGCAGGAGTTTTAGTGCTTCATGGTTTGGACATTTTGTTGGGTGAATCATTTCTATCACAATGCCTTTTAGCCCAGGGCTTAGAAAAACCATCAAGAATAGAAAGCACGAGTAAGATTATAGGGTATATGATGAATGCTTCATCTTAACAGCAGTGTAAAAACAGTATCAGATGGCTTTTATTGCATAACCAAAATCTTCTCGAAAATCTGCCCAATACTACCCAGGGATTTAAAAGCTCCTGAAAAATTAAATGGAAAAAAAAAAAAAAAAAAAGAAGAGAAGCCAGCTTTCTACCTCCCAGTCCCATGCTACAGCCATGGTATTTGCTGACTTACTGCTCATGTGCAGCATGCTTTCCCTCCGCTGCTGGGATGAGATAACCAGAGATTACTTTGTCAATTCCCACCACATCAACATACCCACTGTCCTCTGCACCCAAACCACTTCTTTACACTTGTGAGAAGCTGTCATCTGCATCCCCTGCCTATACCCGCACTGCTATAGCATCACCACCTCTCCCTCAGCACCTATTTCGGAAAGCACCACTTCTGCTTTTCCCCTCCTGCATGGTCCAAAAAACGAGAGGGCCCTTCTCTGCCAATGCTGGAATAATTGGCAAGAAATTCACTGCCTTAGAGTAGTCTTGCTACATTAAATATCTTCACGCGTATGCCTCTCATCACTTCATTTGAAGAAGTGGCTGCATTAGTTTTAAACAAGTCTGTGCCGTAGGTCAAATTTTCAGAAGTGCTCAGGGCCAGAGGCAATAAAGGACACAGCTCCTGACAAGCCAGGCACTGCCATTCCTACATTCAACATTTTGAGCCCAGTGTGAGCTTGAAAAATCGGCATTAGGGGTACTGAGGGGAATAAGCTAACAGGAATTGCCTGGCGTGGGTAGTACCCCTTCCTGGGCATTTTTTACACTCACCAGCTGCTGAGGAACAGAGCCCTACATCTCAGAGGTCTTCCCAACACCACACAGCCATGCTCGCTTTCCCTCAGTTTCCTGGCCAACTGACCCATCTCTGCTGTGTTCAGAAAGGACAAGAGAGGACAGTCCTTCTGAGTCTGCAGCAACAGCCAAGAGCTCATCCTGGGAGACGGGGTTTTGAACGAGGCTGAGAACCAAACCCAGACTTCTCACCGCTGCTGCAGCATCACGTAGCAAGTGGGAGTTTCTAAAATAATTGGTGGTTTATAATGGACTCAAACCTTTCAATGCATGTTAAACCCACGCTGAACCCATGTAATGCAATGAGGCATTGAAGGGCACCAGGTGCGTTCCGAGATGAAGTGCACTCTTCCTCTGCCTGTTTCTGATTCACAGAGACTTTGATGGACTTGGGTGCTTACAGCTGGGCAATTCTGTCACACAAACAGCACTGCTCCTGTGGCCTAGGGATCATTTATATGAAAAAAGGGAAATATCCAGTAAGGTTGTTCAAACTCTGAGCTAGTTTTCTCGATCCTTTGGCCATATTGAGCTATTAAATTCTCTTTAGATACCCAAATCTGCAAGTCACATAATCTGGAGCTAATTTGCATTCAGATTACACTACACTGGTCCTATAACATAAAACAAACTCTCTGATATTCTTCCAATAGCTTCTCAACCACAGGTTTTCCTTTGCAATCTGTCTTTGTTAAGGAGATAGGCAAGGGTACTGGGTGTAAAGGACCCTGGGACTTGGTAGAAACACCACCGCAAAGCACTTTGGCAAAACAAGAACATACAGTTCTACAAGAATACGGGAAAAAGAACTGCTCTGAATTAGATTTGCCCACACACACCATTTGCAACTTAAATGCCCTTGTAGTGACAGACCCCTTAACATCTTGCCTCTTGAAATGGAAAAGTGGTTTTGGCCTACAGGGGAGGTAGATAGAAATCCTTGGAGAAATATCATATACCTGGTACACCTGACACAATTTGTTTAAAATGCACCAATGCAGGGACTCTTGAATAAACCTGACTGAACAATCTGAAAAAGATGTGCAAAGGATGGATTCAGCCCTGTATAACCCATGTTACTACTTTTTAATTTTTTTTTATTTACAAACACTGAGTGTAATAACCTTTATCCCTTCAGAAGATTCTTTGAAAAATGTGTTTAGCCTGCATAATTAAAACTGAAGTTCCCGTTACCTAGCTGGAGGCAGAGACTTCTTCACTGGCTGCATGCAAATTTCAATAGATTTAGTTGCAAAAAGGGGACCTTATGTTTTCTCTGCTCCAAGGGCAGGTATACAATCTCAGTAAAACAGTTACCGAGATCTATCTTAAAGCTAGATATTACTTTTATCTTTGCCCACTCCTACCTGAAGATTCTGCCAATACTTCAATGCTCAACATCTTAGAAAACTTATCATTTCTAGCCTAAACCAATTTATGGCCAGATTACAGACATCTATTCATATTCCAACAATATCCTTCACCTTAAAAAACTTCATTGTCTCCTGGAGAAGGGCCCATTGACCTGAATAAATGAGAAGCAGTGATTATTGAAGCTGACCAAGAAAAATACCTGGGTCTGACAATGAAACTTTCTCCTAGATAGATATCCTGAGGATGGACAGATTCTCCATTTCCACCATTAGCAGCAAAGGGGAGAGACCAAGTCATAGAAAATCCTAATCTCCTGCTTTGGTAAGAGATAAGACCCATTAAGTATGAAAAGCCTCTTTGCCTTTTAGCAAGCACAGGAATTTACATTTTGAAACTCTGAAGATTACATCACTGAGAAGTAAAGAACAGATTTTGATGCTGTACCTTGCTGGAGTGCTCTGAGCCCCAAGGGAAGAAAAGAGAAGTAAGCACTAACTATGACAGATATTTATTCTAAGTTTTCATCAGAAAGTTTGGCAATGTCAATAGGCAAACTCTCAAATAATCCATTTGACTAAAAGTAGCGACCAGATTTCTTCACCCAATCTTAGAAATTCTGGGTATCCAAACTGATGTTAAGAGGCTCAGTTTCCAGAAATCTGGTTGCCCATTCACCCCTTAACAAGCCTCTTCCTAGGATTCATGAAAACAAATGGAACAGAAGAACAACATAGAAATAGTCACATTGTCTTGCCTGTACAGCCAGCCTGTACGGAAGGGCGGAGAGGGAGGCAGGAGAGGCAGTCCCTCGTGCCCAACGTGTATTTTGCAGTGAGTCGATCAATCATTCTTCTCCTCTTTGTAGAAATGCCTTAAACAGAACAGACCGGTCCTGAAATGGTTCACCACTCACAAACATTTGATGAAAGTGGTTTATGATACAGCATGCTGGAGATGAGTTTTCTAGATGAGATACAGGCAGTACACATAAAACTAATCTACTTCTTTCTGCTTTCCAGTGCTGTCCAAGGCACTGGGTTAAAGAAAAACATAGGAGTGGGCTGCTGCCAAAATCAGCCACACAGATCTCACTTATCACTGCTAGAGACATCGATCCTTGTACAATTCATCCACACGGCATTGTGGCAAACCGGAAAAACCTCTGTCACACGCATGCGCTATCATTTGTTCTTTAAGTTACTTTAAGCATAAAGCCTTGCATTTTATTAGCCTTCCCCTCAATTAGTATCTATCTCAGCAATCTGCTGTACAAACAGCGCTCGCCAAACCTTTCACAGAGGCACCTGAAGCCTGCTGATCGAGTTGTCTCACAGAAGCCTCGCTAATAATATACGTTTGGAGTGCTTTTAATCATTTTATGAAGTTAGGAAATCCTCATCTGTTGAACTCCAGTGGACCACAGAGAAATTTTATGGCTCGTCACCAATCAAGATCAGGTGAAAGGGATACAGAACGGTGCTTTCAAATTAAATTACAGTTTTTCAGGTTGGACTGGCACAATCTGTCTTTACCAAAAGAGGAACCTTTTGTGGAACTTTTAGAGCAAATTCAGTCCTCTGATTCACACTGCTGCTCCCTACATTGTATACTAAATGGCACAGTTAAAAAGCTGACTACGGCATTCTCCCATACCTTTCCAGCCCAATAGCGTTGTGCTATCTGCCAAAAGCCCACTTCCACCAGAACTGGAAGAAATAGTGAAGGAACATGGTTGTAATTTGAGGGATTTCACATGCAGATTTACAGAGTGGGATTAAACCAGCTGTAACCTTGCTCTTCACCTTCTCTCTCTAATGCCATGAGACACTTCTTTCTAACTCGTCCAAAGAGGAGAGAGCCACTACAGAGCTGCGCAGTTGTACCGAGCATCGTTGTATCTGTGAGAGAAAGACAATATTCCCTCATGACCCGACATGAGAGAAGACAGCTGGTTTCCTCTCTTCTCCCTCTCCTCTAATATGAAGCTTGCCCAGTGCCTGGAGAAGAACAGCTCATCGAGGAGCATATTATTTGCTATTGACTGAACCATAAAAAACAGAACAAACAAACAAACCACCACAAAAGTAATCTTTTCAGTCATGTTTATACTCTGAATTTACATCCTGGGAATGTGCTAAGTCACTTTCCCTGAACATTCATACGAAGAGAATTTCAACCCACCCTGAGCTTAACTGCTCACAGTGAATGTTTCAGTGATGCTTGCTGAAAGCTTTCTTACCAGAAACCTGATCCAAGCCTATGCCATCAACTCCACTCTTGCAAACCCACATTGACAGACCTGGACAAGAGTCTCCTAAAATGACTGAAAGCTGGAAGAAAGGGGTGCAGAAAATGTGTTTTTCAGCTACAGATTTCCTAGCTGAGCAGCACACATAATGGTGAAGGGTCTGGAAAGATGAAGACTCATCCTGAAAAGCCACGTAACTGCAATCATGTCATGCAACATAGGAATGTGGACTGCACTTGATGTGATAGTGTGGGAAACTCAGCTCTCATCTGTAAGTGAAGCCCTGAGGATAAAAGGAGGTTCTTCCTGAGACCTCTCCAAACCCACGTATCAAACACAGGCTTCTGTACAACCCTGTAATATAAATACTGTTGATCTAGGCTGAACTTGCACCAAAAAGGATATATTATGGTGTAAATTGAAACGGAAAGGGACAATGGTTTGTAAATGCCAAAAGATACATTGGATTTGTTATCCACAATGCAAACATTTCATAAGGATAATATTTGTTTTCCTAAGATTGCAGCTGTAATTGGTCACTAACAAAGTATTTATAGAATATCTTCCTAAAGAAACTACAGAAGAGGAGAGTATGAGATTTATACACAAACAGCTTTTCTGTCAGGTATTTTATAAAGATATGAAACACTTGGTGCATTCTAAAGAGAAAAAAAAATCGGTAAAAGTTATCATAGAACCAAAATATGGGAGAAATGGCTTCCAACCTCTCCCCTCTGAGGACATCAGAACACTTCAATAGAGGTGGGATAAGAGTGGGAAAGACATTTCAGGAAAAAACATGAGACAAAACCCCCTCTTCTCCACTTTAGGGAGAACCTGCCCTCCTCCTGCCCAGAGCTAGTTCCTGGATTAGGCGGAAAGGGCAAATGTGGAATATTCTGTCTCAGCCACAAGAAATACTCTGCCCTGTGGCAAAATATATTTTAGGAACAAAATTCCTTGGCTTCCAGTATTAGAGCTGGCATCCAGTTCTGTGCATCACAGCCTTCCTCTTTCTTCTTTCCCTTCATTGTTCCTTGTCTGGCTTTCATCCTCTTGCTGTTCTCTCTTGCTGTTGGAGTTTGCCTCATTCTTTCCCCCAGTGGCAAATTAAACTGAGGACTCTGCTTGAAAATTCACATCCAGCCTCTTAATCAGTGCATCACAGCTGTATCTCCTTTTCTGCAAGAAGTCATCTCAGAAAGGTTTTAACACACTAAAGCAGCCAGAATAGCCGAGACACACACAAGACAGGGTGTCTTTGAAAACAGGAAAAAAAGAAACCTTGGAGACAGCAACCACAAATGACTCCATTCTGCCCATCTTCCTTTCCACATTTGCTTCCTTTTTTTGTCTCAGTGGCCTTTCCCACCTTCCCAAGTACATAACTTTTGACCCAGACAACTCTTCCATCTATCAAGAGCCTGACATGCATGTTTATATTCCCCCAGGACTAACCTTGTCACTTCACCACATTAGCTCACGTTTCCATCTCTGACAACTTGTGGCATGTTTTCCCTCAACCAACAACCACTTTCTTTTATGACACATAGCACTTTAGCAGCCAAAGCACAATAGGCTGATAACTGCTCATCCAGCATCATGTATCTTCTTATTATCTGCTACATTATCCTTATCTAATTGCATGCACTTTGGCTCAACCTGACATTTTCAAAACTACAGATGCTTATTAGCTTTTCTTAGCTAAAAGAAAAATGTGCATTATAGTGATTATCAGCTCCTGGCACTGCCTGTGAAACATTGTAATGAGAGAGACCTTTAGCCCACCATAAACAAGCACAATATCAGGCCTGTTTTGGTTATTAGCAATGCTCCCACAAATGTTGCCACTGTCAGAATTAATGACCACACTGCTAATTATTAATAATCTCATGTTTTTATGGGTTCTTTTTAGCCCAAAGCTTTAGGCCAAAAGCAGAAATTGTTTAATTCTGCACCACCACAGAGAAACCACAAATGAAGTCATGGCCTTGATTCCTTTATGGTATCCAACAGATCCCCACAGGGATAAATAACCAGCTGAAGGTTACAGGAACAACAAGACTTCCCTAATGGTCACCCCACTGCTCTACCACAGATCCATGCCACCTCAAACAGAAGGTAGGAAATGTGCCCAGAAATCCGTGAGGATTGCCCACTCCTTGAAGAAGCCTCTTCCAAGTACACAGAGCTCAAACACAGAGAGTGTAAACAAGGCAAGTACAATACATCAGGTTACTGTGATCCTAAACCCTGGCTGTGTCAGTCTTTATTAATTACTCTTGTTTGCAATGAATTACTGTATGTGTTTTGACAAGTGTTGTTTTGCTGCAGTTCACAATAGATCGAAGGAGCTGCTTCAACAGCACCCACTTTATTAGAGACACCATTGTGAAGCACTATCAATACCTTTAGTGTTTTCTCCAGGTGCCTCCTCTTGTATCTGGGATTATAAACATCCAAATTAAAAAAAAAAAAAAAGTTAATACAGAACAGACAGAGGAACTGTATCAATAAAGTGCTTACATTCAGTATGCCTATCAGGAAGACCAGTTAAAGTGGAAATCTTTGGTTCACTATAAACCATTTATGTCTCTATGGCAACATCGTTGTTGATTTCTACAGCTTCCCTATCAACAGTGTAATAGATGTTTGGACTTTTAAATATTACCTTTCTTTTCTAGCACCCAGAGGAAATACGAAAAACAAAACCAAAGATGAACCATATTTAATATAGATTATGCAGAAACATGAGGGGGGATTTAGCAATAAATGACAAACAAATAAAGATAGGATTCTACAGTCACATGAAACATAATCCCATGAGCAATCCGTGCAAATCTCAGAGCTGTGTATGCAATAAACTTATCTTGGGACAATCAGTCTCTTATGCAAGAGGTCAAGCACTATTTAAAGCAGATCCCAACATCCTCTTTCCTCTCTGCTCAAGGCTCCTTGTGTTCCTCTGGAATATGAGATGACCCGGCCTGCCTGTCCTGAGAGGAAAGCAGGGAAGACAGGCAGCAGCTGAAACTTGTATTTTGCAATACCAGAGGGCATGTCACTGTGAAGCTGCTGGAGAGGAGCCATCGGAGGTTTTTTGCTGGGAGATCCATCTTTAGGCGCCAGGGCAGAGGGAGATAAGGTTGCCAGCAGCCACCTGTTAGATAGGGAGGAAGAACTGACTCATGGCTTCCTGGCAGTGACAACAAAACTGAGTTTTTCTCCCATGAGGTAGAGCTGGAGAAATGAAGAGAGGAAGAGCTGAGCTGTGCTTGCAGCCTCTATTGCTCTTAAGTACTGGGAGGTCTTGGGAGCAAATGGAAGAGCCCCCCCACACCACCATACCTGACAGCAGTGGCAGCTCCCACCAGATTGCTTTTCTATGACCTTGGCACAAGCATAAATGTCTGGTTTGCTACTGCCAGCAGTTCAGACGTTTTCTTTTGCCAAAGGCTGGCCTTATAAATATGAGGGTTTTTTAGTCCTCCTCAGCAAGAGGCACTGCAGGACACTTGAGTTCATCTTCACAGACACAAACTCTACACGACTGGGCTCTGCAAACCACTGCTTATACCCTTGAGAAGGGACAAGCCTCCTGCTGCTGCCCAGATGCTGGACATTATTCTCCCTCTGCCTCTGCCAGCATGGGAGGAAAGCAGGAGGCACAGGGATCCTGTGTAAACCTGCTGCTGGCTCTGCTCACCAAGCGTCTTCAGATCTACGGCTCGGAGCCTGCAGTAACATCTGTAATGGCTCAGTCTCCCTGGGTTTCATTTCTCCTCTGCCCAAAATACCACAGCTACTTTCTTTTATAAAGAGCTGGAGCTCATTTTAATGGAAAATAAGGAACACATGACAACTTTTGTCATAAACATTTTGAAATTAATGACTCTGGTATAACTGGAGCTGAGGTTCCAGGTATTTCCCACCGCTGCTTTGCCATTTCACGTAGCTCTGTGCATGCAAGATAGCAAGCCTGGGGAGAAATTTGCATTTGCTTTCGAGGTCTGCCTAGAATGAAATCTACTTGAAATGCTGGAGCAGATGCTATTGACAAATACAAAAAAGAAAATGAAAAAAAAAAATAAACCCACATCTCCCCCAAAATGTTATATAGTTGAAGTATTAAGATACTCCAGTCCTTCCTTTTGGATGCTTTCAATCTCCCTTCTCTCAAAGCAAGCTCCAAATGCTTTAACAGCTAAACATCAGACATTTGCAATGTCACAAGAGAACTGTCATTAATGTGTGCTAGATACAGAGAAGACTTAAATGTGCTGGACTTCACAATTAGTTTTACACCCATAAAAATATCCTTGGTGATAACTGAAATAATTTTTAGCCTTAAAGCCCCTGCAGCCCAGGAGCAGAAACTGCAATAGCTCACAGGGCTGAGCCACAGCAAACCATCACTGCCGTAGAGCTGAGATGCACAGTCTATGAGACAATGTGTCAACTCAGGCTCTGATTTTCCACCTGCAAAGTGAAGATAATAATGTTAAATGCAGTTTTAAAAGGCACAGAGACAGCAATTTGTGGAGGAATCTTTGTAATAGCGGAGCTCTACTAACAACTACCTTGTCTAGAGGAAAATAATTTACACTACACAAGTTATAAGCAATTAAAATATATGTTCAGTGGAAATCTGGTAAGATTTCATCAGCAGAGATTCACAGTATCGGCCTTTTTCACATTACCTCACACACTCCGTTAGCTCTGCTTAAACTTACTGCTTGCAATGTGGATGAGTATCAGACCCCCCTCTTCCTCTCTCCCTGGCTCCACATTACATTTAAAACTGCGTTAATCTTTGCTGTAATCTTTGGTAAGACTTTCAAGTGCTATTTTAATAAACAAAGTATGACATCTCTCTAAATTAAAGTGCTTAAAAGCTGAGAAATAACTAAAACTCTGGTTGAATGTGGGAAATGAAGGTTCCCAAACACTCTACAAGCGGAAAAGTTGCGAAGGGCTCCTGTTTCCACTACGCAAAAACCACAGTCCACTTATCCTTCAAAATATCTCACTGGATTGTACCACTACGCTCTCCCTCTGTTCCCTTTTATGCTGCTCTGTGCTGCAAAACATGCACGTGCCCAGTGCCCATGTCTTACTCTCGGTTTTAGTTACATATTGGTAGTAAAGACTACGGCACACTACAGCTCTTCATACAGTCCAATGCAAAAATTAAAAATATGTTTTAACCCAATTAATTCATGCACAATGAATCTCATCGTTACCAAACACATCAATACAAACACCCACAATTTAATGAATACAGACAACACTTTCAAAGGCACATAAGTGAGTAAAAACCTCATCCAAAATGCGCCTCACTAGGAATTACATTCCAATACATATTTTTGGATAGGATTACAAATCGTTTTTCAAAACCCCCTGAATTTACAAGCGTATATTATCTGTGTTCGCTTTTGAAAGTTCACGCTGCATCACAGCCCAGTATGAGTGAAAGAAGCTTTTGAGGAAAGGCTGGGTTTTGTTTTCTTTCGGGAGAAAAGAGAAAAACATTCCCTGAGAAGAAAGATTCATTTCTGCACTCCTTCCTCCATGCTTGAATACGGGACCATTGAAAAATGTTGTTGAACCATTTTTTTTATGAGCTTTGAAAAGGAATATTTCTCCCTGATGGTGAAAAAGAAAGTAACAAATTGTCATCAAGTCAATCAAACCTAGAGAAAGCAATGAGGAAGCGAAAATAACCCTCACGTGTAGGTATGAGTATGTAAACAAATGGTTGGTTGGTGCTTTACTAGAAAAGCAAAGCAATGCCAAGCGCTCCACAGGAACGGTGTACTCAAGACACACTGCCACCCCTTGGTCACAGGATGAAAATGCAGGTACATCACTGCAACGTGCTGGGAATCATCCAGCACATCAGGCAAAAATCCCAGTAAAATCAACCTGCAGTTAATAAACCCTAACGGGACGCTTTGTTGGACTATAACAAGCATAAATATATCAGCCCAAATTAATGTAAAGGTTTTTATTTCAAGGGATAAAATCTTGTGAGTCAAGATAAAATTTTGAAAGAGCATTTTCACAGCTGTTATGGACCCACTAAGAACTCTCTTCTTTCTGGCCTTTTCCGAAACAAAAATATACAGAGGAATGGAGAGCAGCACACATTCATAGAATTTTCTCCCACCCCTTACGCGTTGAAAACCCCTTGAAAAACAACACAAGCTGCTCTGACCCTGGGCTCACTGTCGTCTTTCTGCACTAACTACTGCTCTTGAGCTACTAACTCAAGAGAAACAATGTGAGTACTCTACGTGAGGTAACCCAACTTATTGCACAGTTCACTACTATTAGAGAGATGATTCAGCCTCTTCACACAGTTATTCCTGAATAGTTAAAAATACATTCTCTCTGGTAGATTTTTTTTTTTTTAGTGCATGCATCATCATCACAGCTAGTAAAGACTGAAGAAACAGAGGCTGATTTTAAACTGACAGCAAATATCATAAGGTAGTTTAATTCTAAATTTAGCTACAAAGCAAAGTATAAAAAACCCCTATCACCCCCAGATCTGAGTGTACATTATTCAGTAATCACAAAACATAATGGGCTTCCATGCAAATAAACCCCATGACTTTTATGAGATTTATAACTATTTCTTTTGCAGGAAGTAAGTTGTAATTTTTATTAATTTCAAAAGGTGAGCTTACAGAATGTCAGTAGGGCCTAAATATTTCCATTGAAAGAACCAGTCCTAGCTCTCTACTTCTTAATGGCTGTAGGATAACTGAGTTCAGCATCCAAGAACTCACCAAGAAGAGGCAGAAGAAGAGACTCTTACAGACTTAGACAGTAGTTCCTGTCAATAAACACAGCAGTTCGCATCTGTAGATAGACTTCTGGTTACAATTCAAATTACTGTATCTTACAGTAATGTTATGATTCCTGCAGTTCTACAAACCCTTCTATAAAATCAAATCACTCATCTCTTTGGGAAAAGATCACATCACTTCTGAAATGCCTGTTGTCTGCAGCTCAGGCCTCAAACTTTCTGAAACACTGTCCTTGACACACATTTCCAGGAGGCAATACCTCTTCCCATTAGGCAAATAATGAACTAAAAATTAACACTTTCAATTACATGCAACAGCAAGTCTGACATATCAAATTACAATTTTTTTACAGTAATGACTTTGATTCTCAATTTCTCAGACACACTCTATCAACAAACGATATTCGATTTTCTTAATCCTTAATTTATTCAAGTAGGAACCACAGTTTTACTGAAGCATTTCAAAAATATCGCTATTTATATCTGAATGAAAAACTTCTCAAAATGTAAATCAGCCTGAAAAATCAATTGCAAAACTAGTAAAGTATAATATATGGCCAAATATTATACAAAGGCAGGAAAGAAAGAAATATTCAGAATTCAGTTACGGAAAGAATATTCACAGTAATGAATGTTTTTTTTTTACTTTGGGTCCGACCACATTTACATGGTTAAGTCTCCTATTAAAGCCAATAGGAGTTTTAGCTGAGTAATGAACCTGTGAGAATGTAGCGTATGGCTCTTTATATAAAAAAGTTTTACGATGTTTCAGTGGAGGGTTCAATATTTTTAACACATAACTTATCATACAAAATTTAATTTAAAAATTACTTCTACGATCATCACTTTATAGTCAGTGCCTTATAAACCAGATCAATATTCTGTGTTACAGAAAAGTGCTGAATTTCTTATGCACCTGATTAATGCATTGTTATAATCTCAGTAATTAAAAGGAGCGGGGTTATACACAATCAGCATGATACATCTTACTCAGCACCTCCTGGCAGTTGCCTGCAAAAATTAAACTCATTAATCACTGTGATGCCAAAGAAGAAAAAGCTTGGAAAAGATGAAGAAGCTCTATTTTATGGGAAAAAAAAATCTCAAGTCAACATCTAGGACAAAATCCCTTCCACAGTACGACATGGAAAGCATTGACCTCATCAATCTAAAAAGGAGAATTATGTTACCAAAATTCTTCATAATCTGCTATACCACCACACTAGATTTTAGTAAGAGTCTTCACAGATATTTCCTCTCATCTAAGTGAATGTAGTGAAAAGGTAATCCTATAACAAAGCAAAAATGCCATCAGAATTTTTTTTACAGCTGTTGCAATAATTAACTTCAGTATCAAGACTCTCACAGAGCCAATCGGGAAGTGGTTTTCTGGGTAATGAGGACCTAGTTTCCTCATTACTCCTCCCACAAATAACATGATTTTTTTCATCAGGCTAGTAGTTAACGTGAAAAATTTGCAATATTTAACCCAGGTTTTGTTCACAAGTTAGGTCTACCATATATTTTTTCTCATATACCTACCATGATCTGAAACATAGTAAGAACTTGTTTAAAATACTAAAGAACATTGTGACTTCTGCTTTGCTATACTTTCATGTTACAAAAACAATGTTCTCAGGTACATCTCAATGGTGGCTGTAAAGTGAAGTGAGCTGTTGTCATATTAAATCATGATTCTCTTTGTTTTAAATTTTATTTATTACAAAGTTACTGTGTTGTCTTCAGCTTCATAGAGGTTTCATCTAGTATTTTTCCACCAGTAGTACTTCCAGTGGACAAAATGCTTACTAACAATACTGTGACCTTCAAAGGCAAGATCCTGTCTTTCCCTCTGTTTTGTACTGCATTGAGCTCTGTACTGCTGCTTAAAAATATAGTACTGAATGCAGCATACATATCTCAATAGGAAAAGTCATCATCAGTAACCTATAAAAAACCGCTCAGTTCTCTACCGATTATTAATCACATGGCAGAGTTGGGAACAGAACAGTCTCATTCTCAGGTTTGTTTTGGTATTTCCAAGTGTGGCCAGGCAACAAAACTTTTTTTCTGTATGTTTAAGCTCTGGCTTTTCCTACTAGATTGATGTTGAAGGATGAAAGACAATGTGAATGCCCTACTATTGTATTGTGTAAAACAAAAAACAGAAGTCTGATCACCTTAGAAAGGGATTTCTAACGCCGTCTCATTAAGCCCTTCCCCGTGATAAGCAACAGCACATGCTCCTGGCACCCTGCACAAACAGACCGCCCTCCTTGCACTTCTCCCATAGTCCTTGCCTGCTGCCTGCCTCGGTTTTCCCTTTGCCTCGGGGATTTCATGCCTGGGGCTGCATTAGCTCGTCCTGGGCGAGCCTGCCTGCTGCCGCCGGGGGCGGGAGAGAAACCCCCTCTCTCCGCGGCGATCTCGCCACGGCCAAGGCCAAGAAGCCGCCGCCAGCTCGCCCCAGTGCCGGTCCCGGTCGGGTTCAGCACCGCAGACAGCTCCTCCCGCCCCGGGACCCCGGCGTTCAGCACGGCGGACAGCTCCGCCGGCCCCCGCTCCGCTCGGGCTCAGCACCGCGGACAGCTCCGCCGGTGTCCCCCCCCGCCCGTACCTGCCCCCCGCCCCCTCTCCCCCCGCGGGCAGGCCCCCTCTTCCCGCAACACACGCTTTAAAGGCCAGTTCCACTGTTCTTGTCACGACTTCATCCTTCCGACCTGAACGACCCTCCATCGGAGATCCCCCAGAGCAGCTTGCCCAGCCTCTGTTGGACGGGAGCACCTTTGAACTGCCCGGCCCAGTTCCACTGAACTTTCTCAGACGCGTTGCCCCCTTTAAAAATAATTCACACGAGGTGCCCACGTGCGTTTAGATGTCACCCCAAAACCTTGTTTCTGGCCATGCTTTTTGCGCTCCATTGCGGGAACCACCCAGGCAGGCATCTTTCCCTCTACAGATGGCACCGCACAGCAATGCCCTCCACCCACACATAAACCCCGAGGGGAGGAAAAAAAAAAAAAGAAAAACCCAGAAAAAAGAAACCTCTCTTTTTAGTGGTTTAATATTATTCTTATCAATATTATTTTGGAGCCTGTCAGCACAAATCACTCGCACACGCTAAACTGCGTCCTGTGCTTCCTGGCTCAGCGCTTCTGGTGATCAGAGAAGCGGCTCCAGACATCTGCCGTCTCCAAACCCAGGAAAGCGAAATTAAAACAGTCAAATAATGAGGAAAATGTGCGAGCCCAGCCCCGGCGGCGGCACTCCGCTGGCTCGCAGCGACACCTAGAGCCCAGCACGCCGCCGGGAAGGGCCCCGGTGTCCCCAGCCACGCCGGGGAAGGGTCACGGGTGGGTACGGGCGCCACGGACACGGGGCCGGGTCCCCTCCCGCAGGTGACCGCGGCCAAGGAGCAGCAGCGCCGAGATCGCTGCCGGTCAGCGGGTCACAGGGAGGAGTTACCTCAGGGCCGTGTCGCCGCCGGTCCCGCGGGGCCACCAGCGTGGCAGCCACCACGGGGAGGTTCAGGCCGATTTGCCTCGTCGCTGGCAGAAGGGAACTTGCTCTACGGACCGCGGAAGTTTTTACGAAGGGACGGGAAAAGGAACAGGGAATTCAACCCGAGGAAGTTTCCCTGCGAACACAACTCTCTCCTCCGAGCGAGGCTGACGTGCCGTCTCGGCTGGAAGCGGTGCCGTTCCCGGGAAGGCTCCCAGAGCCAGAGCTGAACCGTGCCGCAAAGTTAACGCGTCCCACCCGGGCAAGAAGTGTTTCTAACCGGCACTGACATTACGTCCAACTGCAGCCATTTGCTTCCCCTTGTGTGTGCTTCCACAGAGGCGAAACACCCTCAAATCCCTCTGCAAGCCTAACACCAACCAGGCTACACCCGCGATGGGGAGCCAGCCGGTTTGATCTACGGCCGGCCCTTCTTCATCTCCCCGCTTTCTAAATACCCTCTCCACCCCCCCCGAAAGAACTAGGCGCCATCGACCCAAGCTAGTTTAACCCCATCGGGCACAGCAGCGAGCCGGCGGGCGGGCTGAGTCACTCGTTACTAGGGCAATATGCAGATCCAGCCTTTGAAGTCGCTGCTCTCGGAGGCAGCGCGGGAGCGGAAGGTGCGCGGCCCAAGTTTGCGCCTCCCCTGCGGGGGTTCGCCCGGGGTCGACGGGGAGGGGATGAGAGAGAGGGAGGGAGCGAGCCCCAGAAACGGCTGCTCAGGGGTTAAAAAGTTTCCCCGCTGCCAGGTTGGGGGGGGGGGGAAAGCTGGCGGGAAAGCAAGGAGGGAAGGGACAAGGTGAAGACTTCTGCCCCGGGGGAGAGTGAGAGGGTAAAACACCGAATAACAATTTAACAAAGGGGGAGAGGGGTGGGCAGGAGAAGTCTTGTGGCCTCTCGTGGAGGCAGACGGACGGAGCTTGCCACTTGCCGCCTCCAAACGCGCTGACCCCGCGCCCCCAGCCCTGCTCCGCGGCAGCGGAGAGCCGCGCAAGGAGCCACGTAACGGGGAGAGATGCGGCGGCAGCGCCGGGGCGGGCGAACCCCGGCTCGGCTCGGCTCGGCTCCGGCGGGCTCCGTCCCGTACGATCCCCGGCACTTCAGGGGAAGAAGAGGAGCGCAAAGACCCGCTTGGAAGAGCGGACAAACCCGCAAGAAATCGCCGCCAGCCAGGAGGGGCACACAGGCAGGACGGGGCGGGGGGGGGGGGGGGAACGGGACACCCAAAACCCAACCCAACGCGAACGACACCGGCGCTTACATCCTCCTCCTCGCAGTCACTTCGCGGCTGGTACTGGAAGCGGGGCCGGCTGCTTTCCTGTTGCAATGGACGCGAGGTCTTGCCGGCAGCGCCGTCCTCCTCGCTGCTCTGGGCGCCCAGGAGGTGACTCGCTTCGGGGGGCACGGGGAAAGAGCGGGAGGTGTTGATCTTCCCGCTGAACCGCTGGTACAGCGAAGCCATGAAGTCAATCCGCGGGAAACGAGGGGGAGGGAAAGAGAGACGCTTCTCCCTCTCTTTTTTTTTCCTCTCCCCCTCCTCTCTTCTTTTTTGGCTACAGCATGCTACACGCGGGCGAGGCTCAGTCCCACATCAGTGGAAGGGAGAGGGAGGGCTCCTGCTCCCCGGTCCTCTGCCCCGGCACCCGGAGAGAAGCGGGGGGGGGGGATCGAGAGAGCAAGGAGGGGGGGAGCGACAGGGGGAAGAGGAAAGAAGACAGATAAATAAATAATAAAACGCAATCGAGCCGTAACACCACAGGCCCCGGGAACGCTGCACCATCCAGTGTTGGAAAGAAAAAAAAAAAAAAAAAAGAAAAAAAAAGAGGAAAAAACCCCAAAACACTCCACGAAGACGTACCCCCGATAATGGCGCCTGAGTGGATCAGCATTAAATGTGCTTTGGGGGTGTGCGTGTGTGTTTGCAAAAGCAGGGGGAAAAAAAATGGAAGGGGGGCTGGCTCAATGGCTGGCTGTCAGCGGCTCCCCAGGCAGAGGTGGCGGAGCAGTCGCCTCCGAGGTCGCATACCAACAGTGTGCACAAGCGAGAGGCACAGTGACAGAGTGTGTGAGACGGAGTGGAAGAGGCTGGGAAGCCTCATTCAAAGCACGTTGCTCTTCTGGGGAGGGAGGGCTCTTCTACAATCATCTCCTTCTCGGCACCTTCTTTTTCTTCTCCCCAATTTTTTTTTTTTTTTTTTTTTTCCCCGGGGAAACAACTTAAAAAAAAAAAAAAGAGAGAGAGAGAGAGCAACAGACACCTGATCGCCAGCCGTGAGAGAGAAAGAGAGGTGGGGAGGGGAAAGGCGAGGCGGGGAGGAGGGAGGCGGGACCGGCAGCTGGAGGGGTGAGGGAGGCCGGTGTGCCCGGCCGGCTCGGCCCCGCGGAAGGGGCGAGGGGAGGGAGGGCGAAGGCTCTCCGCAAGCGGGCAAGTGCCCGGTCCCCGTCCCCTCCACCCCGTCCTCCTCCTTCCCCCGCCTCCCCACGGCTGGGGAGAGGAGGGAGGGGGTGGGGGGTTGCGGGTTTTCGGAGGTTGTTGTTGTCGTCGCTTTTTAAAAGAATCCGGTAAATTGTGTCTCTTACTATTTTTGTATTAATTCATTTTTGCTGCATTAAAACGTGCTTCAGCGCCCCTCAGTGGAAATCCGCCCAAAGTGGCTCCCGGCAGCACCGGCCGGGGATAAACAAGCGCGGTCCCGGCGCCGGAGGCGGCCGGGCTGGGATGGGCCGGGACCGGGGCCGGATCCGGACCGGGGCGGGGGGGGGGGTCGGGACCGCGCCCGGAGACCGGCGGCCGCCGCGGCCCTTGCGCCGCCTTGGAGTGGCCCTGGAGCGGGGGCGCCCGGCCACGCTCGTTCGGCCCGGAGAACCGCGGCCGGTAATTAACGCTCCCGGAGGAAGAAATGGGCATGTGCTCAGGTAGGTACCGGGGGAGTAGGCTGCGGGTGTCCAGCCGCTTCCAGCACGGCTGCATCGGGACAGAGGGTGACAATTCCTGTTGCTCCAGCATCAGGCTCCGGGGTTTCCATAGCAACAGATGCTTAGGTTTAAAGGATAGTGGCAGAGTTGATGTCCCCTCTTCTCCTCCCTGAAATCCTTCTCCTCTTTGACCTCTAAGCTTGTCAGAGATATTGGGATTACCAGGCGTCCTCTTATCGGAAACGCACAAAGCATAAACCAGAGTTTGCCCGCTCCCATTGAGAGACTCGCTGCTGAAGAGCTCACAAACTTGATTATACTTTAGCAACTGGATTTGATGGGCTGAGATGTTTCTAAACACGGTTCTTACTTAAAGTTTTAGCTGTTAAGAAAATACCATCTTCGATATACGTAATTTCATCAGTCTTAAAATAACCCCACCTCAGTAGATCATGGGTACAATATTCTAACGTGCAACTATCCCCCCTCTATGATTTCAACAACTGCCTGATCAAAAATCTCTTTACAGCTGAATAGTTTCATCTGCTGCTTTTTATTTGTGTCTTCAAAGTCAGGGATGAAAAGTCTTAACATTTAGATGAAAAGGGAACCTTATCTCATCAAGAGAGAAAACCAAAACAAACGCTCTGCCTCCTTCCTGACGGAACTTGAAAGAAGGAATCATTTTGATCTTCACAACTGAGATCCTGACATTTAATTAAAAAACGAGATGAGCACACAATGCTCTGAAGCAAAGCTCTAGCTTCTAAGTCACAGCGACATACATCATAACAGAGGTAACTTTGCAGAAGCCACTTAGACCCCTCATAAGTTATGTTTTGGACACAAATTGACTAGACAATACCAACAATCTGGACAGTTAACTCAGCTAAATTCCATCTTGAACTGCATTAAGAGTGACTTTATGACTATTTGGAATTGGTGACAACTAGCACTGAAAAAAAAAATAAAGGAACAAGAGAATCTAATTAAAAGAAATAATACATTTTTAACTTCTTAGGAAAACTAGGACACAAAAGAATCATCAAAGAAAGCCACAAAAAGGCAAGACGAAACCATCAGGCAGAAAAAACACCAAAGATTAAATGTCTGAATTAAAAAGTCTCAGAGAAAGTACAAGAAAAACAACATTCTGCCTCACAGCTCAGTTCAAAACTGAAAAAGCCACTAAGGACCAATTCAGTTCCAAATACATTTAGTTTGTGGTTTTAATTCTTATGAACCATGATTTCACACAATCGAGTTTGTCTAGTCATGCACGCACATATCGCGCACGTACGTGTGTACACAAGTCATGGAAAAAATATATTACGGGAACATAAAATTGCAATGTCAAATACTTTAAAAGCTCAGTGAAAAACAACCAGCCAAATGGTCCTCATCCACCAAAAAGCCCTGATCATGCAGCTTCGGGCTGTGATTCATTTGCCCTGAAATAAATAATTACAGCTATTTAAAGGTCTTCCTGATTCCAGCTCTCTACTCCATGACAGACCAGGGACAGCAGAAGCAAAGTCATGGCATGCTCTGGGTATCGCGGTGGGTGAAGGAAGACGGTTTGCACCAGTTGGGAACTGCAAGGCACATTTCTCTAGCCCTGCTACAGTCAGAGTGACCTTGTGTGGAAGGGCTGAGCAGGCAGCTGGAGGCAGAAACATCTTGAATAACCCCCCTGCAATAAGATTCACCAGAATCAGTCTGTCGATGTCGTTATTGAAAGCAGGAGGATTTTTCTGAGTCATAGGAAACCCAGATGATTTCATTAGGGACTCTGCAGAGCGCATCAGTCTGCCTGTGCACAAGTAACCTCAGGACGTAGCTTGTCCCCTACAAGCATGTATTACGGTAGTCCTGACACCTCTCAGGGAAGGACACAACCCAGTGCTCCTGAGTCACAGCTCAGTGCTGGAAGTCCTCTACTCTCCGCTTCCAATTCCATGGTTAATTTGCTGTTCACCTGTGCATGACTTGGAGCCCAGAGTCCTCTACAATGTCCCGGTTATATGACCAGATACTGACATACAGTGTGCACACCAACAGGGCATGGAAAACAGGAGGGAGCCAAAAAAAAAAAGAAGAAACACAGGAATCATTGAGGCATGATAGTAAAATGGCAACAAACAAACACCATATCAGAAACCAAGATTTCATCACAGCAAAAGACCTTTTCAGCCTATAGTGAGATTCGAGAAGCAAGTCACTTGCATTATGAAATATGTTTAAAGAGGCAAAATGTTTCAGAAGTACAAATGTGAGATTCTTGTCTTTAAACATACATCTTATACATAAGAAAGATCCTTTCCCTAAATCCTGCAAACAGATCCCAAGATAAAAATCAAGGCATTTCAAAACGAAGTGTCTTCAAGCATCTCTTAGTTGTATATTTAATTCAGCATCCAAAGTTTTGCAAGGAGGTTTGATTCCCAACTAGTGACATTTCCATCAAACTAAAGTGTGTTAGCTTAAGATATTTTCCCTGCAGCAGCAAAGTAATTATGTTTTATTGACATTTTTAAAGCATACAGATAAAAATGACACTTGGTTTTCCCACGTTGTATAAACAAACAGCATCCCCATACTTCAGCACTACTAATGTCACACTATCAAAAGCAGGTCAGACCCAAGCCCTACTGCCTTTAAAACTATACATAGAAGATTTCTTTTTGGTAACACTGGCAAAGAAACATTTTTTTAAAAATATTACTTCTGTCTGTCAGGGAATTCAAGCATTCTTATTCATGTTCCATTCTTCCGTTCTCACTAAACAATTTATGTTTGCTTAAACTTCAACTAGTCCTCTAAATAATTTAGGGTTTGCTGCCGACAGAGCTAAAGATGTTTCTAGTTTTCATGTGGTGATAGTTCTAAGCAGCTGATTAGTGGATTTTTTAAAACAAAAATTAATTTTTCAATAGTTTAAGTACACTTTTGATTATTTCAAATATTATATTTTCCTTTTCCAATGAACTTTTAAAGGAATTTTAGAATTTCCTGGCTATCTTTTCATATCACTCCAGAAAACCCCAAATTAATATTTGCTCTTAAAATTACTGTATTTATTAAAATAATCCCTCTGATTTTTTATAATAGCAACTCTCCAGACACTACAGAAACAAAGATACACTATTTTAACTCCTATTACTATTGTTAGCCAAGATAAAAACGTCCAACTCGTGAATCTCTAATGGCCCCAGGCTTATGCCATCTATACATCTGCTGTCTGGTGTCATCTGAAAACACAACCAAATTGAAACAGAACAGAAATTCTCTTTCCTATGTCAAATGCACCACTTCAGCACTCCCTGCGGATACACTTGATCGTTCATTTTGATCTAAGGTGTGTGCTGGGAGGAGCATACCGCCGTGTCAAGATAAGCGACACCAGGGCTGCGGAAGACTGAGGGGTATTACATACTGCGGAATTAGTATGCCGATCTGTTCATGTTCTTATGTCATTATTTGCATCTCAGAGCAAATTCTGTAGAAATGCAGCATTGGACAGTGACTGAGCTTGGGATATAGAGAGGCATATTTCTCTCTGGCATCACACAGATTATTAAAATAATAATAATAATAAAAATAATCTTGCAGGTCTGACAATGATTAAAAACAAACAAACAAACAAAAAAAAACCCAAACCAAAAAAAAAAAAAAAAACCCAAGCCCAAACCCCTAAACAAACAAACAAGCCAACTTTCCAGGCTGGACTAAGAGAAGCATTGGAATAAATATTTTTCTGGGCACTGCAAGAATAATTCAATCTTCTACAAGTGGTTGAATGAAGGCTTTTTGTGGGGAAAACACTGATACTCAAGTACTGGGAACAGCAGGCAAAGATGGCTTTACAGGATACAAGATTTTGGGGGAAGAAGAAAGTAGCCTGGAAGAAAAGGCTCTTCAGGGGAAGAAATGGACCCAGAGGGAGCAGTGAAGAAAAAAAAGCACATAGAAGAGGCAGGGACACGGTGAAGTATCAGGAGGGTTGAGAGAGAAAGGAGATGAAGGCAAGTGAGGTCAAAGAGAGAAGAAATGGACCCAAACTGGCAGAGATGGAAAGCACCAACACGCCTGGAGAGCAAGGAGACAGGCTGGAGTGGTACCAGGTTAATTGGAGCCACGCACTGGGAGGAGTTTCAAAGCCCAGGAGATCAGCAGCTCCAGAAGGTACTTCCAACACCTGGTGGATAGATGTTTGCTCAGTGGTCAGTAGACAGGTAATTTTATCCACCAAGAATCTTGATACATACCTAGGCCTAATTAAATGAAATCAAGAACACATAGCTGAGTATCAGCAAGTACTTCCCAGTAGTGTGAGCAGGACTGTTTCCAAAGGAAAGGCATGAAAGTCCTAATGCTGAGGACGTTTATAAATAGCCTGTATGAAGCACTAGAAAATGTGCTGTGAGGCATAATCCTGCCAACTGGCAAAAGGACAGACCACATGACCAACAAGGTTTTTCCCATCTTTAGTTTTTACGATTTTGCAACTGGTGCAGGGGTGATGAAAGGCACAAAAAAACCCCACAGAGAAGAGAGCGCTCAGGGACAACGGTTGTGCAAGTTTGTTGCTAGAAAAGGTAACTGCAAGCCTAAGCAGAAGGTACAGATGCACACACGTTTGTACAGCTGTACCCCACTTTGGGGTCCTGGCCTACCACAGTACCTAGTATTGCCACACATGCAAATAAGAATTTGTGCTGAAGACTGTCTTTCTTGCCTTAATTAATATCCTGTCTTTGGAAGCTTTATCTGAGAGAAGTTAGGATGAGATCCCAATTCCATCTCTTCAAGACAAGCCAGGAAGTTAAGTATTAAAGTTACGGATAAATACATTTTTTCTTTGGATGCCAAGAGCCGTTGGCAGCCACGCAAGACTCAGCCAATGCTGCTGAACTGGTCTCCACCATGCATATTCTTCTCTGCTTTGCCAGTATTTGATGCTTAAGTCAGATACACCACGACGACAGCCAGTTTGCCTGATTAATATAATCTCTCAAGGGTGTTCTCATTAAGAAACGGAAATAATTTTTTCTTCAGAAAGGCAATCCTTTGTTTGGCTGTTGCAGGTCTATCAAAAATGTAACCATCTTGTAAAAGTATCCACTGGCACTTCAGTCAGCTGCTTCAGATGGACTCTGTCTTGAGGCAAGGGATTATGCTCCGCTCTACATGTGAAAGGGATGCCCAAGGTTCCTGCTCCATCTTAAGTGCCTGAGCCACATCTGCACATCCTTAATTGCCCATGATAGGGGAAGCTGATGCGATTCCTCTCTAATTCAGCACTATAAAACTGGTAGCACACAGAAGCAGCATACTTTGAAGAAATTCTGAATTTCCACTTGCCAAAAAGAACTTGTGCATGCAGAATCTTTGGGAAACAGAAGGGATTTAACCAGTCAGCATTTCAGATGCATGTCAAAGATTTCAAACGGAGCAGACAAGACAAAATACTTTCATTTAAAGATGACTTCTTTATAATACAGAGATTTTTTTTTTAAACAGATCTGTGACTCCTTGGACTAGCTGTCACTAAATTGACAGCTTTCTTGTTGGTTGGGAAAGAACTAAAACCTAGATTTAATAAAAGACCCAGGGGATGTAATGACACAATTTTAGGTTTTGGAACCCTAGAGCTGAAGGAAAATCCTAGAGAGAGATATGAATATGCAGAGAAAAAAGCATATGGAGAGAGATGGACATCTCAAAAGGCTAGCTGCCACTAGGATAACAAAATATCCCACTCCCTTGTTCTCATTCTGGCCCTGTCGGACATAATTTTCTTCCTCCAGTTTGGCACAACTTCAGCAGGTTCAAATGTTCTTCTCTTGCAGGCTCTTACAAAGAAAGGAGCAATGATGGAGGTTTGTAGAAAAAAAAAAAAAACAACACCCGGTGAGAGAGGATGTTGGATATTCTCTAGGAATAAATACTGGATCAAGGGAATCTTGAAGGCTGTGGGTACAATTCAGTCTACTTTCTGTCTCGTACAGGATCACAGACAGGTGAGGAGCTGTCTTGAGATTCTTCTCAGGGCAGTTTTGAATGTACGCAGCCGCCACTACAGCTACTGCAGCAAGTTTTCAGACAACAGAAAAGCATCTAATGAGTTCCAGTCATCTGGAGTTCAGTGGGCTGTAGGCAAGGACTTTGTGGGACACAGTTCTAGATTAGCTGTCTGAAGTCCCCTGAAATCACCTAGAAGTAAATAATTCCTTTCTGGATTTGGCACTAATTTGAATTGGTAGATGTTTGTGCTACTTCACTGTTAGTGCTGTTGCATGTTCTTTCTTGCCCATTTGTCTTCATAAATTGATCAGGAAAAAAGCTTACCAGTTTACTTACAGTTTTCTAAATACAAATTACCCCATTCATCCAATTCACCTGTCTTAGTAACATAAAGTCTAAAATGACTGAGGCTCTTAGAAGCTATTTTAAAGGTTTGTTAATGCTTTCCATCAACTGCTATTCTGTAACTGCAAAAATACAGGATTATAAATGGCTGTCCAAACAGCGTGTTCATTTTTCAAGAGGTGGGAGACACAGGGACAAGAACGGAATACTGATAGGAGATTAATAAATTATGTCCTTACCGATCTAACAGAGGTTTATGAGCACAGTTATTTAGGACCAACAAACATGCCACCCAAAGAGAGGTTTTAATTTTAAATACTCCTTAGGATGTGTCTTGATTTAACTCATCAACATATGTGCTTCCTTTTAATCTTACCGCACTCTTTCAAAGTATGTCAAACAGAGGCACCGCTTTACAACGGTATTTAGCAATGCGAGGTGCCGGAATACACACTGGAATTACCAAAATCAGATCAGTGATGGTGTAATCAATATGAGCTGCTGCCTTGGAAAATTCCAGTGGATATTCACATGCATCTTTACGTATTCACTGTGCGTACCTAAATTTAGGGGCATTTGATTTCAAGTTGCTAGTTAAGCCAACACATATCTTATTGGCTTGCTAAGTAAGATCTTTAAAAATTAAACAAACCCAAAGCTTTGTGAAAGAAGACATGCATATTTCTAGTCCCTCCTGACTCAGAGGTAGATCTATATGTATATTTATTTGCATATGCCAAGGAATCATAAAAGCACACCAAGTGAACCAAACTAAAGCAAGTGTGAAAACTAACTTTAGAGATGTTCAATAACTTCACCGCAAAGATAAAAGCAATCCAGGACTCTGCTAAGCAAGAAAATACAAGCTGCTTCATCATGATCTGAATACAACTGTGACAAAGGCAATCCTGTGAAATTTTGACTGCAACTGATAATTTCAAACCTCTGAAAGAAGTCTGATTTGCTCTTCCAAAGAAAAATAATCTAATTCCCTCCAAGTTATGCAAGCCCACAGCAGTATTCAGATCCTCTTGTTCCTCCCCACAAAGCAGGCAAGCAGCAACTAGGCAGCTAAAAATGTCACAACAGGGCTCCAAGAAACAACCTTTGAGTCCATCACAGTTTCTGCAGCGATGACATCAACAAGACTTCAGCAACACAGACAGAGGTGCATTTTGTAAAAGCACCAACACTGAAAGCAATTGTTGAAAAAAATGAAGGTACCATGACTTAAGGCAGTATCAATTTCTGATGAAATGCCAGCTGGTGCCTCCCCTCCAGGAACACTATCAGCAAAGAGCAGACAGAAACAGCACCACCATTTATCGGGAATTTAAAGTTCTTGATAATCATCAAATTGTTTCTCAACACTACATCTTCAATGATTTCATATAAATAATCACACTAAAACCTTCTTCAATTTCATGAGACTGAGCAAAGTTTACCGTTTTTCTGTGGGAATTGTTTATTCCAGCCATTATTCACCAATTTAAATATGTCTTTGCCTATCCAGCAACTCACTAAAACAGAATTCACTACTGATTCTGGGGATCATAAATTTATTGAAAATATCCTTTACTGAGAAAAGAGTATCCCCATTCAAAGGAACATATCCTTGTGTTGGTACTGCTTGGTATTTTTGGAAGTGGATGACACCTCAAAGCCAATTAGCATGGCCTAGTTGTGTCACCTAGAAACATACGGGTCCTTCAAGATGAAGCACATGCAGTACTGACATTTGCAGCACATCAAGACAAATGCAGGCAACAACTTGTCAGAGGTGGAAACATTTGCTGGATAACAGAGACGACATAACCAGAAAGTGGGACTGTCCCCCCAAAGAGGGGCAACACTGTGTTTTGTCTAGAACTTGAGATGTCACACTGTACTTAGAAGAATTTAAATGACCCGGGATATTCCCACCAAAGTCATCTTTCCTCAGCTTGTGACACTCCGAGCTTTCTTTGTATTAAAAAGGAGCGAAAGCACTTGCATGGGGCTCAAACCTTTGGAATTTGCTGTCTCTTAAGCCTGGAATAGTGTTGTGTTCAGAAATAAATATTTCTAAATAAATACACCGGCAATGATTTCATCTTTGGCCTGCTTTTTCCAGGGAGCTGTAGAGAAGCACTGCTTCCTCTGTAACGTACCTGCGTGTTGAGCTCAGGACCCAGGGCTGAGGGGCTCCCTGTTCTCGTGTCTGACTCTCGACTGGGATTCTCATGCTGAGCTTCAGCTTCCCTCTCCACCACGGGCAATTCTCTAGCCAGGCCACCTAGTTTAAGAGACAGCAGGAGCCACATGTCCTGCCACCTCGCAAGCCCTACATGTGCCCCAAAATATTTTAAATTAGGTTTGTGGGTCAGCTGCAGTGTGGGCTGCCGGCATATCCCAGCTTAGTACTGCAGCCATGGTGGGAGAGGTCTGACTGCACCTTTCTGCTTATTTTAGGAGCAGCCTAAGGCAAGTTTACAAAGTAATCTCTCTCTCTCTCTCTTTTGCGTTAGTGGTAGTACCTTTCTATAGAAAAAAATAAAATAAAAAAGATACTGATATGTTCACAGTGTGATTTCTAAGCTGACAGCAGGCCGCTGAGAGCAAGGCATTATATTAAACATACACCATCATACATAATTTTTGTCTGTTATCTAGTTCATATTAGAAAATAGTTGTCATTTCTTTATCAGATCCCTTTGGAAACTCACTACTGTTGAACCCTGCCCTCTACTGACATGCTTCTCCTGTGAACACAATGCAGTTTGTTCTATACGTGACAATCTAGATGGCACACTTTAAATGAGATGAGTCTCCTATGGAAAGAGAGGCAAAAAAAAAAAACCAATGACATGAGCATAAAGCCTAAAATGCTAGTGATTTCTGTTTCCTAAATCAAATAACTGGGAGAGAGGGCAGAAAGAAAGAAAGAAAGAAAGAAAGAAAGAAAGAAAGAAAGAAAGAAAGAAAGAAAGAAAGAAAGAAAGAAAGAAAGAAAGAAAGAAAGAGAAAGAGAAAGAAAATTTAAATTTTCTTAATAAAAATCTGAAGATAATTCATTGGGATCAATAGTTTTATAAATAAGAGTCTGGATCACTTTGTGCCCTTCAGAAATTTTTTTTTTATTGTTTATAGTGCTTCTCAAGCCTGTTTTCTGAGTTTGATACCGAAAACACGCTGGATCTAGTAGAAGTTGCAGTAGTAAACAAGCAGCTGTGCCACTCAGCTAACCTGCAGCATTAGCACAACCGGCACAAAGCAGTGCCGGCGGCGAGGGAGCACTTCCACTCCCACCAGCCTGTGCTCTCTGCCCAGCACACACCATTACAAGTGACAAGAGATTAGGCATTTTGGTATCTGTTTTCACTTAAGGCCCTTAAAGTGCAGACAGCATCCATTAAGACTTACAGTAAACTTCTGAACTAAACCTCCTTGTTGGTGTTTTACAGATGAGACGAGCAGAGCTAAGTGATTTGCTCATGCAAGGCTGTATCGGAGGCAGAAGAGTGAACAGACTTCACCCTATGGCCATTTATTCTACGGGGTAATGACTCTCTTTACGTCGAGTACTGGGGAAGTTCAGCAGAATTAGAAGGAGGTGGAACATCAGGAAAGATGCCACTTTATTTTGGAAGCAATGGGCCTCAAACCAGGGCCATTCATCTGGTCCAGTACACAGCTGCTTGCTTAAATTAGGCAGCTAAAGGGGGAAAAATGAAGATCCAGAACTGCACTACAAAGACAGTAAAACTGGCCTGAGAAACAGCCTTCTTCCTCAGTCATTACTACAGGTGTCACTGGTGGGTGTGTGTGCTCAAGCAGTATGTGTAGTTTGCAATTGCGCTTCTTATGCCACAGTTGTTCTACGTTTGCATCTGCAGTCCTGAGAAAAACCCTAACGTGCTGGTTTCTCTTTCTGTAGGGTCCTCAGGTTATTTCTTCCAGCCCACCTGACAGGAAAGCCAGAGTTACTGCAGGCACAGAGAATGCTTTATGTTCTCCATAAAATCACTTGACAATCCAAGGGAAAGCTTTCCCAAGTCTGTTGTACAGATTCCAGTGTGATTAATTGTATTCAGCGGGAGCTTTACCTGCAGGGTCTGATAATATCTGAGCAGGTCAGCCCAAAATATAAAAATTATTCATAATCCTAGAAATAAACATTTGAAAAAAAAACCCTGTAAATACAGATCAGCATCACCACTTGAGGGTGCTGCAGTAATTCTTAAATATTAACTCAAAGATGTGCTACCAGGCAGGTACTGTACACAGAGCTACGTGGCAATAATTCACCTAATTACTTCCATGGAGGCACTGAGAACATTTGGAGCTAAATTCGCACAAAATACAGCTGAACAGGAGATCTTCTGAAACAGAGGTTTAAATCCTAAAATCTTCCTAGCTAACTAAGGTGATAAAATAGGATTCTCCTTAAAAAAAAAAGGTGGGAAAAGGAAAAATTAAGTAGAACAAAAGAGGATTTTCAATTACAGAAGCATGTGTGTTTCCAACTTCAAAAAATTCATGACAAATATAAATTCTCAGCTCTGCGCACACATTTCCTCTGACTGTAGTACAAGCAAATGTTTTCCAAAGCATATCAAATTGATTTTGCTATAAGCTATTACAAGATTATAGTCCCTTTGAATAGTCTTCACTACAGGAAACACACAGAACTAGTCTCTGTGCGAAATATATTGAATAGTCAGTAAAACACAAAGCAATACCAAAATACAATAGAAAATGGTTCAAAAAAGCCAAAGCAACCTAAATGGAGAGTCTGAATCAAACATTATCTAGGATTCTCCTATTTTGTAGAACCTCCCTTTTATCATAAAACACATTATTTGCTCACGAGGATATAAAAAACATGAAAAAAAGAACAGATGATAATGAAGTTAAAAGAAACTTAAGACATCATTATATACGTGAAAGCATAGTGGCTGCACATAAAATGAGCTCTGGTTTGGAAAGCACGTCTAATTCCAGTTCTTTTATCTGACTCTTATCAGACACTCAGGAGAGCTGGTCAGGAACTATTTGATGATACCCTTGGAAAATGCTGATACATCAAAGTTAAAACTGCTGGTGGAAAAAGGGCTGGTTTAAAACAAAATTCCCAGCTCAAAGACATTTGTGGTGGGCGATTTATTGCTTAAGGTTATAAGATACAAATGGACCACTTTCAGACTGAAAATAACACAAATTTATTTCCAAAAATGAAGTGATTTTTGAAATCTTGATGAAGAATGAAAAAATAAAAAGTCTGAAATGAAAATAAATCATTTCAGTTGACCCAAACTGATTAAATTCTTTGGCTTGCCACAGAGCAGACATTTCTAGGACCGATTACCCAGCCCAATTCAGAGCAGCAAAGTTTCTGAAGCCTTCAAACCCGAGTCCTTCTCAGCTCTAATCTCTTTGCTGAGTGCCTGCTAGAACATGGTAGGTTGAAAGGCTTTCTAAAACTACTGAAAAAGTTTATGATTACCTGGACCTTGGTCTTGAAGTCAAAGAACTGCCATCAGCTAGAAGAGTAAGACTGCCCTGGTGCAAGGGTGAATAGAACCTATGAAGTACTAGGGAGAGTCCTCTGCAATGAGAGGTAGAGGCTCCACCTTCTTCCATGTCCTCTCCCTTAGATGACTATTCAACAACAAGCTGCTGCTGAAGCTGACACCACCCATGATCCACAACATGCATTTCCCAGGGCTGTACTCACATAGACAAGGAGCTGACATGATTTTAAAAGAAGATTGATTTAACCCCAGCGAACATCTTTACATAGTACATACGCACAGCTCAACAAATGCTTGCTCCTCGCTTTCCTGGCGAAGGAAGACCAAGGGAAAGCAATGAGATGAGGGTGAATGTATCAAGGAGAGGTCTGCAAGAGCCAGAAATTCATCCTGCAAATGACAGGATTAGCTACACACTTCTTTGGCCTTAGCCCCCTAACAGACTGGAGTAATTTGGCCCCTATATTACAATACTCAGCATCAGGAAAAGAGAGCAAAAGCTATACTGAGAGAGGAGCAATCCCTGAGCCTATGTAGTGAGACATTGTTTCATTAGGCCATCTGAAATTAGAGCAAATATGTCAATATTCCCTTTCTTCATAAAAAGTGTGTTAGAAACAGGCAGACAATTTGACATTATGTGGGTTTTTCTACAGCCTATTCATTTCTACATTGCATTGTTCAACTAGTTATTTTTAAATTTTCATTACTTTGCAGACAGTGCCCTGATTATTCCCCTGAGAATGGTAACCTTTTAAATACCTTTATAAATGCCTTTACATATGATTAACATTAGCACAAGACCTACCCACTTCCCTGTATCAAGGTCACTAATACCAGATGAACTCTTTCAATAAGAAAAATAAAAGATATGTAGAATTGTTACAAGTTAGAGAACTGCTGTGAGGACCTCTTTTAGAGACAAAAATAGCAGAAGGTGGTAGAATAGCATCTTGGCCTCATTTAAAACATGAGTCCATCTCACACAGGTTTATGTGGAGCTCCAGCTTGGCCTACAGGTATAGGAAGAGTCAGCAAACAGGCCACAGCCAAGTGATTTGGCTGTCGGATGCACAGACAGGAACTCCTGATTACTGACTTTATCTTTACTGTGGGGGAAATTGCGCTTTCAGCAAAGCGATGCATTTACCTCCTATTAACTTCAGTCAGACCAGGATTAAATTTTGGGCAAGCTGCTCTGATTCTGTTTAAGTTACCCCAGGAATAAAATGCATGTATAATAACCTCCACCTGCCCCAGAGGGGGCTGCGAAGATTAATGGTAGGAAAGCACCTGGATGCCAAGGACAGACATTCGTCCTAGTTACGTCTACACATGAAAAATGATCAGACTCTTTTGTTTCTCAGAAAACGGTCACAGTTACTTTAAAATACATATTCAAGATAAGAGCTGTGAACTCAAAGACCAGAGTAGTCGAAATTATTAACAAGTAACATGTAACACTGTAAATGTATTTCATTGGGAAAAGGTCAGCATTAGAGATGAGACAGCCTTTTACAGTAGAATAACTCATATCGCCTTCTCTTCATCAGTCATGTATTTCCATAACTCTGTGCTTTCTTTCAGTCATCTCATTTAACAAAAAAGGATTTATGTTTTGTGGAAAATAGCACTACAGAAAAGGCATATTTATTAAGTCTGCCATTGCAAAATCTTTTGTGTTAGATAAGTGTTAGCAGGCCTTAATTTTTTCAATAAATAAGTTTATTATTTATTGCACACTCCTACCTTGTATTTCATTCAGTTTAATTATACCAGTAACATGCTGGGTAACATTTCTAATTTTCCTTCTGGAAATAACTGGTATCATAGCAAATGCCTGTAAGCACTTATTACAAATGAGGAATGCTTGTCACTTATATTAAACCACTGTGGTTTGCTATGCACAAATGTTTTTAAAACATGCAAATCTTTGGGCTGAAATATTTCATTCAAAGGAGCATGTGGTTGCTTTGTGTCAATGTACACAGGAGAGAGCGACAGCTGTGCAAACACAGAATTATGGCATACTGCAAAACACCCCAAACTTCTCCACAGAAGCATTTCAAAACATCTGTGCTCCTAGAGGCAGGTCTTGAGCAATGCAGTTAGTGCCTAGCAGGGTCAGGATCTACCATGCTTTTGCTCTACTTCTGTGCAGCGTGCATGGAAAGGGGACCACAAAGTGATTTCGTTACTCCTGCTCCACATTCTCCCTTCATGGCTTCACTAGATGAGCAGGAATGTTGCTACTGTTGAGATAATTAGCACAGGCAATTAGTAAGAGATTGTTAATGCTTCACTGAAACACAAATAGCAAAAGATAAATAACTCCTCCCTTATGATCTAAACCAGAAGAATAATTAACAGCTGGAGGGGAAGCAAGAAGCTAGAACACACTCCAGAACTGCAATCTGTTATCCAATTTTTGCAGAATAACATGTGTGTTCATGCATTATATCCTTTTCTCAAGCATTTATCCTGCATCAGCAAAGCACCTGCAAAGTTCTCCACTGAGCTCAGTGATAGCAGGATTGCACCTGAAGTTGGAAATGCTCATCCTTAGAAATGGGTTGTCCTAATAATGTCACCATATGGCCCAGTGCTGTAAGAAATGTTGTTCAGTCCGCACAGAAATCTTTGCAAGACCAGGGCTACAGTTTTATATTATGGTGGTAACACTCTGGACAATCACCTCATGAGCCAGCACCCTCACCTTTACTCTGTGAAGAGCTACGATCCTTCTTTTGCTCCTTGCTTTCTCCATCTCTGTCATTCTCTTTCCTGTTAAGGATAAAGCTTGACTATTTCTTAATATTTAGTAACTTCTTTTGCTCCTCAGGGGGAGTGAAAAACATGCAAAGCAGAGTTAAGACTTATCAACAACCATGTGTTTTAATTCAGGACCCCTAGAAAAAGCACCTGAAACTAACTCATCCTTCTTTTCATGCTGTCCCAGGTAGTGCTCTACCTCTTTTCTCTTTAGAAGACATCTTTCCATGCTCTGGAGGGATCTTCCCCATGCTCTTCTTCCCTAGGACACAGACAGCTCTCCCCGAGCTTGTCACTACACAAGGCTCTTTCCCTCGTAAGTCCAACCATCAGATGTACTTCTTCATGGCATGAACATACCCTTCTCCTAAAGACAGCCCTGGCCAGACACTGTGGCAGGCAGGCAGTTCCTTGTCTGCACAACTCTTGCTCCCTCCTGGCTCAAGTACAGAGAAGGAAGGTCACCTACTGCACTGGGACAAGCCACCACTAGGCTTCCTTACTCCTAAAAGGGGTTGGTCTATGCTGGAAGATCCTTTTCAAAACTACTGCATTTCAAGGTTGAGCTTTTCAAGTGGTTTGAGCACTTGGTTGCCTGGTTCCCGTTACCTTTACAGAAAGGCCTGAAATAACACCTCCTGTTAAGGCAGGAGTGCTTATTTGTGTCTATGTTGAGACATTTTGTTTCTGAGCTTGTGTTTGGGTATGTCAGAGAAACTGTGTGAAACACACTGATGATGCTATGTGTAAGGAAAGCACTGCCCATCATCATCTGCCATTTACGTATCTGTTCCAGAGCTCTGCCAAGCTTCAGGACATAACAGAGGAAGACACACATACTTCCCCCTTACACACAGCAATTCTGATTTACCGAGTATCAGTACAAGGACAGAGGAGAGGTAGGCTTCCCCTTTCTTCTCGCAGGGACTCTGGGTCTTCAGGCAGCAGATGAGCAGGTTATGTTGTTAATAGCATGCTACACACCTCTCACTTCTCTCGTACAAGAACCACCATATGCTCTCTTGCTTCCAGACTGTCTCTCCACGCAGGATGGCCAGAGGGCTCTGTGATCCAGGGCAGCACAGCACGAGAAGGCAGGAGCACAGAAGCAGTGTTTCTGTGTCCAGCTACTTTCCTGTTTCTAGGATTACTGGTGAGCTTTGAAAGTATGGAATGATTCACATCCATTTCTTAACATCATCAAACCAAATCAATTAGATGCTGTCTGCAACACTGAGCATGGGGAGTTCTGCAGGAGAGGGTAATTTATAAAGAACAGAATGGAAATACTGCATGTGCTATAACAACTTATTTGTTTATTTAGAGTTAAAATGATTAACAAATTTGCCTCTCCATGGCTCTCAGTGCCCTAACATCATTAACCACTCAATAAAATTTCAACAGCTTTAAAGTAATTAGTTTTACAGAAACCCAGTCAGCCAACCACTTTCACAGCTATCACTTGCTTCAGTGCAGGGGGAAGAAACCCAAAGTCTTCTCTGCCTTTTGCAACGTACTCTAATTCTTTAAATATGGGCTATTTCAGATCTGTGATTAGAAGCGCATTCCAGAGTCCTGGAGAACATTCTGCTAATTGCCTTAGCTTTTAATGGGCATACAGGTCAGGCGCCCTGCTGATCTCAGCTCGATGATGCAAGCATGATCCTTGTGCTGCACTAGCTCCAGGCACAATAGATCATAACTGGCATCTTATGCGCCACCCATGACCTAAAAATGGCCAGCGGAGATCCTGGGCTGGGCACACCAAGCAAAGTATTTCCCTCAGAAGGAAAATCTGTGCATCTCCATAGCTGATCTGTGACACTGCGATAATAATCTGGCCACAGATGACCAGGCATGGACAAGGCAGGTGAAAAGAAAGGTCAGCAGACATTGTCCAGAGGGGATTGGATGCAATTCCTTCCTTCCAAGGCACAGATAATACCTCTGCCATCTTATCTGTCTGCTTCCTCATGCTATTCTCATGACCTCCCTATTGCTGCAGTTCAGGCAGCTCACCTTCACCCACAGCCAGACTTGACTGGAGAGGGAAGCTGTTTTCCAGCACTCCAGATTCACTTTTGAAAATGTTGGCAAATATGTCAGTGCTTTTATATATATATATATATATAAAAAAAAAACCCCATGTATATACACAAAGCACTGGCATGGCAAAGTTTGGAACCTCAGTCCAGATAGGAGACATGCAGGGCTTCCAAACTCTTGACAGTCTAAAGCCGGAACTCAGGCTTGATCCAAAGTCCACTAAAGACAATGGCAGTCTTTTCACAGCCTCCAAAGACATTAGACCTCTATGTGGTGAAAGAAGAATTGAATTCTGCCAAGAATGGCAGATTAACCCCAGATAGGTACTGGCTAGGGGAGTAGAAGATTTATGAGATACTATGTTCATTCCTGGGATTATTTATATGTGATGAATCAGGTTTCTTGTTTACTTGCAGAGAAAGTACAGCCACAGCATGTTGTTTAAATGAGCAGTCTCTTGATATTTCAGTAAGCTTTTCTGTTTATACAATGGGGCAATATTTCACTCTCCTCTCACACTCTGAATTTTACCTGTGATGCCCTTGCCTGTACACGTCTTTCATGACTCTGGCACAAATGAGTACCACAGGCATTTCAAAGCATCACCAGTCATTTCACTAGTGTACTACAATGCAGTAAAATATATGGCATATTGCAACTACAAAATACATTTTAATCTTTACAAAACCTGCTTCCTGCTGATGACCCATAAAAGGGAGAGTTTCAGAATACTATTTCATTGCTTAGCTTCCCTGCCCAAGCTCCTACATTACAAGCTGAGAAATGCTATGAGTCTGAATGAACTGACCATCTGCAATAACCATATTTCTTCCTACTATTTGGAAAGCAAATATGCACAGGAAAAGCAATAGCTTTCCATATATGTCAAAAGGGCAGAAGAATCTTTAAGTTCAGTGGCCTATTCATATAATATCAATGCCACAAACCGTATTAAGTGGGCAGTTCTCTTCCAGCTGGAATTACACTGGTTTCCTTTTAGCAAAGCAATACTAAAAACTAATGCAGCACAAAAAGGGTTGCTTGAAAGCAATTTTTGGTATCGCTCACTTTGGCCATTTCCTTACTGCAGATTTCCTTGCTGTTTCTTACTGTCTCCAATCAGAACAGCAACCTTTGCTTTCTTAGATTAGCACAATGACTTCATGCAGACATTTTACATGACCATCGCCATGATTAATGGAAATAGATTTGTCCCTACTGTTTAATGTTAAACAGCTGAGGTCAGGTCATATGCTAATTTTAAACTTCAGATAATCCTACTGGCATTGATGGAATCATGTATGGAGCAAAATGTTGCTTCAGTTGTATTTTCCATCTCCTGAAGCCTTCCATTGTATCTTAACATACGTCTTTGGTGATGTTCTAATGGGTACATAGCAATGAGAGTCATTCACAGCAGATGGTATTTTGCACTGCTGCTCACAGATTGCAGTACTTGGATTTGCCACTCACATAACAAACAACTGGCCTAAAAGCAGAGAATAAAAGCATTTTTGTGGAGCAGCAGAACTAACGAAGCACACTTCTATCCAGATATAGTTAACGGTTAGATTGTCTAGTGTCTAATAAGGTATCAGCTGTGACTGAAGTTTGTCCTGCAGGTGAGGTATTTCATAACAATTCCTCCTTTATAAGGCCTCTAGTGCTTGATAAGACCAAAAATTACACTGCACTCTCCCTTCAAGGGTCTGTGAATTGTGTCTTTTCTTACCAGACTACCTATTTTCAAAGAAAATAGTGGCAATATAGACTTCTACCCTCAGATAGCTTTGCCAGAGTTGGTTTTAAAATTACTGGAATAGGGAAAATAAGACAGAAACACATAAGCATGACTGCAAATGCCTCACGTTCTCTAAAAACCAAACAAGACAAAGCACTAGAAAATTACTTACTATATACAGTTGGGGTCTTTAGTCAGTGGAAGTAAGCATGCTTAAAACTTACGAAATCTGAAATCACGGTCTGGAAGGGTATCCTCACCTCTACTGACTATGGAGAGCCCAGGTTCCTCCCTAATGCACCTGAAATGAATGCCTCAAATGCATATGCCTTAAGTTGGCAATTGTGGAGATAAAAAACTCTGTGGACACCCAAAAACACTCCCCTCCATGGAGCCATGGAGTTTCCTTTGAAATATGATTGTCAAGTTTTGATGGTGTCTGGATATTAGACAGTCTACGAGCAGTCCCACAAGAACTACGTGGCGAAGCTCATTCCGAAGGACTTCTAGGGAAAGAAGCAACTAGATTGTTTATGCTGAAGCAGAGCTGGCACAAAACCAAGGAGAGGCAAGATTTCTTTGTGAGACTGTTCTGGCAAAGATCTGACACACCCTGTGGAATATTTGTGAATTTGAAGGTGTGATGTGAGTACTGTTTCAGCAAGAGAAGGATGCTGCATTTGGCCAAAACCATTGCTCCTTACGTAAGTTCAATGTGCACAAAACACTGTCATCACCATTCACTACTGGAAGGCCGTTTGGGACCACATCTTCAACTTTATTTCCAGTAATGCTTCATCCCAAGCTCAGCTGCAGTCACTGGGGTTCTGTTCTGACATCAGTAGGGTAACTGGTAAGCAAGGACTATGTGCATTTCCTGAAATGTCTCGTCAATCTTGTCAAATAACTGAGCACAACTAGGGAAATATCAAGAGATGCAGAGTTAGAATTTGTGAAGAAAAAGGAGGTTTATTATTTTATTCCAGCAGCATGTAGAAACCCCAACTGTGATTTGAGTCTCAGTGTGCCAGACAACATATAAACATGCAGTAGAAGCCAATTTTGGCTATGAAGAGCTTGCAGTCTTCAGAGGCAAGACAGACAGAAGGTGAGAAAAAAACCAGAGAGAACTAACATACAGCACAATCAGTCCCAAAGCTAAGTAAAACTCTGTCTCCCTCCAAATACCAAAGCCTTTCCTCTGTCCAGTCTGTCAAACCGCCTGCTAATCAAAACAGCTTGACACCTTGAATGCATTCGCTTTCCATAGGATCTCTGCAAGCTAAGCTATCAGGACCCCCAAGCAGAAAGCAATCTGAATCACACCCCCAGAAACCAAAATGATCAGTTTATTCTGCTATAATTCTTCATGAATCCACATTAGGTTATTGCTCCTTTGTCCTTTACTTCTCTTTTACAGTCTTTTTTTTTTTTTCCTAAGTAGGTCACCTCATCTCCTGAAGTATGAAGCCATAAGACTATGAAAGCATAAAGGAGATTTATTCCCCTCTGTGTGCATGATCTTCTCCACTGCAAGAAGTATGGGAATGACTACAAAGTTCATCATCGACTTCCAAGAATAGACAAATGCCTTTGTTATGCTTCTGTGGCATATCTCAAACACAGGCAGGATGAAACCTACAGTGAAGACAGAAGAACTCATGCCATTAAGTTGTCCACTAAAACATTTGAGCATGGTCCAAAGGTGGCGGAAGGTTAGAGACTAATTTCATCTGGGAATTTTAGTTCGCTAGATTTAACATAAGGCCAGTAACGCTTTGGGTTTTGGTTGGGTTTTTTTTTCCCTCTCTCTCTCTGTCTCAGATCTCTCTCTGCTCTTAGATACACATTTATATTAAATTTATGATTTACATGCTTCATGATAGACTGCCCTTTGCTCACCTTTTAAAGGGCTCTCAGTCACAATGATTGTTCACGTATGATGCTTAATTACATTTTAATAAGTTGTTCTTCAGAAAATAAAATCTCCAGCAAGTGAAGCTGACAGAAATTTAAACCTTGAACATGCCTAAAATACAAAGTCTTTGTAGAATAAAATCAATCACTTTTTCCCCGCCTTGGTACTCTTATCTGAGGTAAGTACATCACTTTTTTTTACTGATTTCTGTTTATACTAATTCCAGAGGTGTCAGTTTACACCACCAAAAAATTATGTTACTCACAACAGATGCTTGTTCTCAGGACACTTCTCCACATAAGACAAGGCAAGATTGAAGAAACCCACAGAGTAAACCAGGGTTGCATTCAAGCTGTTTGTAGTGCAGGAAAAGCTTGTGGCTATTTTATCAAGAGGTGGATGCTGATGCTATAATTCCAGGATTATTTATGAATGTACTAGACAGCATACACATGCTCACATATGCAGATAAACACAGTGTTCAACAGAGTCAGGAAGAACCTTGATTCACACGTGGCCCTTTAAATAAATACACTGTAATGCTGACATTTCAGTGTTATGTAAAATGCTTCTGACAATAGACTAATACTGTATTTCCTGAAGAAATTAATTCTATAATTCCATATTCCAAAATTTTCTGAAAAAAAGCAAATTCTTTTCAGTATATAAGAAATAAAATCATGTTGAATAGGAAGATTTCCTTACAAAGTTAAAGTTTTAAGATGTTCCTAACTCAAATTTTCACTTACACTAAAAGCTCACTAGCTTCCCTAAGGATCAGCAATTGTTAGGATCCAGTACTTTTCCTAGGAATGAACTACAAGTCCATGGACCCTACCATCACCAGAAATACAGCCTACCTTCCTCTGCATCTATCCACTTCCTCAGGTGGACACATTTTTCAAATAAACCAGCCCTGCTTTTGGGGCATTCTTTATCAATGCTTCCTTACTTTTGATGAAACAGAGAACAAAACATTCAAAGCAAGAAAGCTTTTATGTGCAAATAAATCAATGAAGTTTACAAGATGAATTAGGTATCTAGCTATGCTGAGATCCGATTCCAACGAAATCAAAGGCAACTATATTAGCGTAGGGTCTCCTGACCTGGAGTTTTCATTAGATCCACAAGAAATTTAAGCTCTTAAACACACTTGTTAATAATGCCAGATGACACAGTTATGCAATTATCTGGCCCATTAGTTTTGCATTTTACAACCACTAGCAAGTGGTTTTCCCACACTCTGAAAACTTTGATGAAAAACAGTATTTACAAAGAGTAGCTGATAACACAGTGCTGATACCAGAAACTCTGCTCAAGTCCCTACTTGCAGGACTGGAATACAGATATCTTCTCAGGGTTAGGAGAAGAGGTTAAGATCCTGTCTCAGTGTACGTGAGAGCTCCTAATGCTTCCAGTAACCGTCAGTTCAGTTTCCTCACGTGTCTAAAGCCTTTGAAGCCCCATTATTTGAAGAACCAGATTTTTCACACAATTTAGTTGTTGCAACATTCTCCAGGAAACCTGTGAGCAGAATCACTGACAAAGAAAGGACACACTGAACATCTACTAAATTTTGAGACTTCATTTGACCTACAAGAGCAGTGAGCTTAATAGTGCTCCATCCATTAGTATTACTGGCCAAGGCTGCTCAATAAAGGCTTTACGATGAAAGCATAACAACCACAGTAGGCATAATTCTTAGTGTTCTTGTGGACAATGACTAAATCAATACTGAGTACCAGCCTCAGAGTTTTCAGATAGCAACACAGTAAGTCTTCCTTCTTCATATAACTTCGCTAACAGCATGCAATAAACATTTCAGCAGGCACAAAATTCCTGCATTTCAATACAACAGCACAAATTTTCCCCTTCTAGATTGTCCTCGGTGGCGCAGAATAGATAGGCCAGTGTAAAGTATGTTACCTAGACATGCATTCACTTCTATGGGTTTCCTCCTGCACTGCGAAACTTCTCTTTTGTGATATTTAGATGAACGCACAGTTATACAACTCCAATGCACCACAGTTGCCCAGTTTAAACTTGCATCCCCAGTTATGCAAGTCTGCAAGGTCACACAAGAAAAACCCAACAATGACAGAGAAGGATCTCAAGCCAACAGTGTATCAGACAGACTTTCCTAGAAACCACGTATGGAGTCCACAGTTAACTCACTGTTTTCTTGTCACCTTAGCTGTACCCTCACTGTACGAGCTGAGCTTTCTTTCACACCTTTAAGCACCTACAATTTAAATATTTATGGCTAAGCTCTAGAGACATAAAATCCCTTTGTAAGTTATGACCACTTTAGGTTAGGAGTCATTTGATCTATTTCAGCATCCGTTTCATACAGAGACGAGTTCTGTGCAACCCTCAGTAACTATACTCACTAGATCTCCACAAATTTCAGTAGGAAACCAGGATGACCAGCTGAGATGTAACGTGTCTACCCTGTGTATGTCTACATTTAATGAGGAATCCTCAATCAATCATTGATTAATCCTATTCTGTGTCTGTCAGTCTCCTAAGTGGACCATAACACTGTCCTCTCGTAAAAATATCGTGAAGAAAAAGGTATTAAAGACTGTCATATGTGGCTGTTAGGGCAGTGTGACCACAGAAGAACAAGGCAGAGGTGAGACTGGAGTGGCCGTCAATAACCATATATTCTGACACCTTCTCAGGAAGAATTTAGGTAAACAAGTGGAGCTTTCCAGCCTTAGGACACAGCAAAGGAAGTACCACAGCTGTTAAAAAAGGGGTATGCTTGGGGTCTAACACAAATTGAATCTAGCCAGCACTCTCTGTGCAACATTTCTATGTATATTAAATTATTTTCAAATATGCTAAAATCAAAATAAACCAAGTATGGTTTCTTAATTGCATGCATAAACACTTCTGTAGTATATATGTAAATACCATAAATAAAGGCACTGCAAACACATATGCATGTGAACAAATATTCATTTTAATTGTCTGCAAAACCCCAAGCTTCCTAGGATGCTTGGCCTCAGTTTCATATCTGACTATAGCGCACAAATGCTTTCGATGACTTGGGGGTATTGCTGGATGAGAAGCTCACCATGACCTGACAATGTGCGCTTGCAGCCCAGAAAGCCAACTGTATCCTGGGCTGCATCAAAAGGAGTGTGACCAGCAGGTCGAGGGAGGGGATTCTGCCCCTCTACTCCGATCTGGTGAGATCCCACCTGCGTCCAGCTCTGGGGGCCCCAGTACAAGGACATGGAGCTGTTGGAGGGAGTCCAGAGGCCACGGAGATGATCAGGGAGCTGGAGCACCTCTGCTATGAAGACGGGCAGAGAGAGGTGGGGTTGTTCAGTCTGAAGAGAAGGCTCCAGGGACATCTTATAGCAGCCTGCCAGTACCTGAAGGGGCCTACAGGAAAGCTGGAGAGGGACTGTTTACAAGGGCATGGAGTGATAGGACAAGGGGGAATGGCTTTAAGGTGAAGGAGAGAAGAGTTAAATTAGATACTAGGAAGAAATTCTTCCCTGTGAGGGTGGTGAGGCACTGGAAGAGGTTGCCCAGAGAAGCTGTGGCTGCCCCCTCCCTGGAAGTGTTCAAGGCCAGGCTGGATGGGGCTTTGGGCAACCTGGTCTAGTGGAGGGTGTCCCTGCCCATGGCAGGGGGTTGGAACTAGATGGTCTTTGAGGTCCCTTCCAACCCAACCCATTCTGTGATTTTCAATCATTAACTCACTTTTGAAACTGGGATGCACAGGCCAATTCACTTGAGGTGGTAAAAATTGCAAGGATCCTTAAAGAATACCTGTGACATTCCTTACGTGTGAAGTCACTCACCAGTGAATGCAAAAGGAAAACAAACAGAGCTGGGCCCAGTCACAAAGGTGACGGAGAAGACAGGGTAATACCATAATCAACTTGTTTCACAGGGAGTACTGTTTTCTAGTTTAATCCTCTTTCACAGTGCATTAAGTTAATTTGGAAAAAGCAATGAAGAACAGTGCCTGTATACCTATCCCAAAACTGCTCCATGAGTAGGCAAGCATCAATGTACTTAAACTCCCACTGGCAGGCCACTGAAAAACCACTGTTTGGCAGTGTCTGTTATACTCAGAATCAAGCGCATGGAGAAGCCAAGATTAAATCTACAGAGATATTCAGGTGCGGAGTCTCTCTTCTGTCAGATGTGGATATGTCCCCACGCGTCACAGTCGATGAAAGAAAAGAACCATGAAGCCAGGCTGCTGTTGGAGAGCGTGCATCCTACGGGGTCACGGCACAGGGGAGAAACCATGTGTACTTCAAATGCACGATGCACAAGCCAAGGGACTTGGGAGTGTGAGGTGGAAGCCAAATGTGTGATCTTAACTTTATGTGTGAGACTTGTCAGGCTTGCCTACAGTCTTACAAAAACACTCACAAACCTAGACTCAGCCAGCTGGTTTGTACTTTCACTCTATTTCCTAGAGGCAGAAAACAGCGTCTGCCCACAAACTGCATTCATATTCTCCTCGTGTAAATTTTATTTTTCAGCACAGCTATGATGGGTTTAATTTCACCTTGATTTCTTTGGAGGGTAAAAGCATTACAGAAAAAATACATTTCTTCTGCTTTGCCTTCAGCCTGAGAATGACAGCAACATTCTCCCTGTGAAGAAACTGGTAATGCTGCAGTGATTTTTATCACTAGCACTTGTATCTCCTGGATATTAATAGATGTTTGGAAAATGCTGTAGTATCTCATTATTTAGAAAATATAACTCGGTATAATTCTGCAAAGAGATTAATACCTCTATATCAGGAGCTGAGCAGATTGCTTGTCTTACTCCGCAGTTTACATTAATGGACCACTAAGGTTTGGCTTGGAAAGGTGATGTTAACATCACAGATCTACAGTTGTTACGCAATCAGCATCTACTTTGTCATGAGAAGGGTACAGCTGTACTCCTACCCGCTGCAGTCAACAAATATGAGTGCATCACCTGTAGCATATACCTCTCCATCTCATTACAGTGCAAAGGTATGTCTTATTTCGGAATAAACTGACCAATGCACTATTGTATTAGTCAAGACCAGAGTATCAAAATTCAGACAGATTTTAAACTGGAGAAATAAAAAAAAATGCAATAAGGACAAGAAACTACATTTCGGGTTGGGGAATTTCCAGATAGATGGAAAGGATCTCATATTAAAACAAACCTTAAACTCAGTATGAGACAATAACATCATGCTTTTGGGAAGTGCAAATACTATGCTGGGAAAAGTGAAGGAGAGAAAAGCTTTTAATACGCTTCCAGTAAGATTTTTATTTGACTCAGCATTCGGGGTTCTGTGCCCATTTGCAGACACAAAGTGTAGATCAGTTTGGAGAAAGCATGGAGAAAAACAAGGATAAGCACACAGAAGGAAAAGTAACTGTTTAATTAAGAGGGATAAAAAAAAGCCCAACAGCTTTTTAATAGTCAGTTATAAAGGAAGTGGCAGAAATTGCCATGTCTGTGGTAGACAGAACAGATAGTACGAGTTAGGAAAGTAAGAGAGGGAAAACCTTTCTAAGGATGCTGTCATATCACCCAGGAAGATTGTGAAACCTACCCCATTTTAATTTTCAAAAAAGTTAAACAGACACATCCCAAGAGTGACTAAGGCAGAGCTGATCTTGGCTTGCGGCTGGGCAATGAATGAAGTAAAACCTAATGTTCCTTTTTAGCCTTCTATTTCCATTTTTGTTGCCAGAGGCAGTGAGCTTTTTTCCTGTTCGCTCTGTTTTTCCTGTGGATGAAGAAGATGGAATGTCCACAGTCTGGCTTTCAGGTCCTCATGGGAGATCACAGGGCTTAAACATATGGGAAAAAAATCTTTCTATTCTATGGAAACTGGGCACATTTGAAATGATGCAATTCCACAAAAAACCCTCAGAGCCTTCAAACCATCATGTGTCAGAGTAGGTATTTTAAAATGATTTTCATTATATTACACATCTCTCACTTGATTATACTCTGATTCTATTCTCACTTTACCAGGCATCACTCCTGCTGACTTCAATAGCATTATTCCTCCTGTTTTTACACTACACTGAATGAGAATAGACCTAGCCCTGAAGTAGTAAAATGATTTTGGGATTATAAGATCTTAATGTTCTGGGGCTTTTTTGAAATTTACTACTTTCCTCCAGGTTTCATTTATGCCTATAAATTGTCCCTTTGATGGCAGTGGCATGAATGTATTTGTTTAAGACACCGCTTGCTTCCGTAAGCACAGAAAGATAGATGAATCCCCGCAGAACCCTGCAGCTGGGGCTAGATTGATCTGTAACTCAATCCAGCAGTTCTTAAATACAGGTAACATGAAAAGCTCTTCAGCAAGCTGCTGAATACAGCAGTCTGTTTAAAAACAATAGAAGTGACTAAGTATATTCATCTCATTGTAAGAAAATGCTCGCAGAACAAGACGAGCTTCCTCAAAAGGCTGGGTTTTCCAGTTAGTTGCTGTGACTGCGTCCCCTGGTGAGTTGCACTTCTGAGTTCATGAATGCAGCGGCACAAAGTAAGGAATACTGAGAATTGGGGGCTCTTTTTAGACCTCAGTCCACCTCTAGACAAAAGCCTTAATGACCTTCAGTATTTTACACATGGGCTGAATCTGAGGAAAAGCACAGAATTACCCCAAAAATAAGTCTAACAACCTACAAGTTAAACTAAACTGAAAATACCCTGAAACTACATTCTACTAAGTATTCTACAATTACATTCAATATTAAAATAGCAGAGATCCCCAGCAGTGCCACATCATTGCTCAAGTGTGCTTCCTCCACACACAAATTTCATTTTTGCAGACGTAAACCTTCTCCAGCTTCCGAATGTTAAAATGGAATTTGTAAGATTTGAACAGAAAACTCATGAATAAGAACTTGCCTCTATATATCTCAGAGAACTCTTTGAAGAACCCTAAGCCCCAAAAAGGCACATACTATTCAGTATTAAGAACAGTATTAAGACTGCCAAAGATAGCATTGCTGCGACTATCCTTCCTGAAGCCCCACCAAGAGTAAATAGTCCTGATGACCAAAGAAACTCCACTTCTAAAGGCTCTAGGAAAGTCACAGTAGATAACTTTTGGTTTTTTCTCCAAACACAGTTGTCTCATAACGAATCAAAAGGCTAAAGGGTCTAATTCTCAATCAAGTAAAAGCTAGTTTAGGTACCCTTCCAAAATATTGTTTTACCCTGTAAGGTAACTGGCACCGGAAAACTGGGTTTTCGGGGAGCCAGGAGACATCAAGTCATATGTCATGACCCTTTTTTGGTTGCTAAACTCTTTCATGAAGGTCGAACCTGAGGAAATCCAGAGTGTTGATAATCAAGATTATCTTCCCTTGCAGGTATAAATAGATAAGGTAGAAGTGTTCTTCAGGTGAAAAAGAGTTTCATTACTTTCACAGCAAAGAAATTCTGCCTGCCTAACCACACCTCTAATGCCTTTCTCATAAGAGAAGTCATTATGGTGGCTTTTATAAAAGAGAATTTCTGACTTCTGCACATGATATAAGCAGAAGATCCTGGAATCCTAGATGAGAAGTAAAAATGAAGTGCCTAAAATGAGGTAAGCCCATAAATCCCAGCTCTAGAGCTGGGGTTAACTGAGGATGCCATGAACACTCCTGTGGATCATCAATCAAGACAAGCACTCCAAAGGAAATGCTTCACCTCTCTTCCCTATAAAAGAGCTCCTGCTGTTCCTCACATAGTGCACCATTGTTGGGAAGCCATTTCAAGAGAGAACTGTTCCCCTGATTGTGCAGACTGTCAACACCTGAGAGGACCTCTAATCAGCTAGTCACAGAAGAAATCTCAAGCATTGTCCTCTCTCAAATCTATGATAATTCTCCAGGTCAGGGTCAAATCCTTTGGCAATTAGCAGAATAAATGAGTTTGTTAATCACCTTGGAGGAACAAGTACCTAATTAATGGGGAGGTGTTGTGCATGGATGACTAAAGATATTCACATAATCACATAGCTAGAGTGACCTGGTTTTGAATGACATACCCTACCCAAAATTGCCTCAAGCAAGAGAAGTGCTGTTGACAAATGGTAGTTGAGTAAAGCTGTTTGGGTATGCAAGAATGGTATGTTGCCTTAAGCAGTATAAGTGGATCTGTGCGTACAGCAAAACTATATCTTTGAAACTATTTCAAAGTTAGAGTTGCAAGAATCGATTCAGAAAAGAATGTAAAAAACAGGTCTGGTGGCATCGATCAGAAGTTCATAACCCTTCCACTGCATGGAAAATCGGGAAAAACTGCACAAAACTGAAATTGGGAGAGGAAAGCCACAGAGAAATCAACTGACAAAATAAAATTTCCCATTGGCTACGGCTGGGAACTAGACTTCCACTTAATATCACTGTATGCTTTGCTTTAGGTAGATATTCACCATTTACTAGCACTAATAAGATTGTGCCCTGAATGCAGGGATCAGGGTATGCTCAAAACTTTCCAAACAGGAGAGCTGGAGTTTGCTCCTACTTTAAGATGAAAGGTTACAATTCATATAGCTTTTTAACTGGATCTTGCTCTCATACGTAACTCTGATGCCATCCAGAACAACCTTGCCAGGCTCAAGGAATGGGTCTGTGAAAACCTCATTAAGTTCAACAAGGCCAAGTGCGAGGTCCTGTGCCTGGGTTGGGGCAATCCCCAGTATCAATACAAATATCAGTTGCTCTTCAGCCCAGTACCTAAAGGGGCCTACAGGAAGGCTGGAGAGGGACTGTTTACAAGGGCATGGAGTGACAGGACAGCGGGGAATGGCTTTAGACTAATAGAGGGTAGCTTTAGGTCGGATATAAGGAAAAAAATTCTTCCCTGTGAGGGTGGTGAGGCACTGGAACAGGTTGCCCAGAGAAGTTGTGGATGTCCCTATTCCTGGAAGTGTTCAAGGCCAGGCTGGATGGGGCTTTGTGCAACCTGGTCTAGTGGAGGGTGTTCCTGCCCATGGCAGGGGGTTGGAACTAGATGATATTTAAAGGTCTCTTGCCAACCCAAACCATTCTACGATTCTATGAACTTCTTGTGCTTCCTACGCAGGCCTTATTGCATTCATTTCTGGACAAGTTGGGGGTTTTTTTGAGATCCACAGAAAGACACAGTAACTCTAGGTAGTTTCTGTGAAGCAAAGTACTTTCCCAAGGAAATTATGGGCTATCACAGAAGGATTATATGCACTATCTCTTACAAAGAGCTCTTAAGAGAACCCAATGTCTTCTTTTAAGTGCCCCAGTTACAAAAGCCAAGGTTTCCACCTGTTTTTCTTTCCCCCCTCTCTATCAAGACTGTTCTTTCCACCATTTACAAAGTACTTATTTAATTTCCTGAATGAGGAATCTCAGTCCAGACCCCAAGCCCTTGGTTAAAGTTTTATCCAATCAGGACTTTGATAAAATTTCAAGATCTTTATCCCTATTGTTTTCTGTCTTAGGGTTCTCTAGGGTTATCAACTTGACTTCCTGGAGCAGGTCAAAATAACTCTCCAGTATAACTAACAAACAGGCACAAGCTCATGCAAAAATAAAATAAAGAAACCTTCCAGACTTCTCCTTTCTCATCTGTTTCTTCGAGCCACTGCCATGGACCAGAAGCGTGTCTTATACTGGGGCCCAGTACAAGCATAGAGCAGAAAAATGGTCAGACAGCATTCCAGTCTTATGTAAGGTAAGAGACAATACACTCTGCAAGTAAAGCCTGCCAGCCAACCTAGCACAGAAGCTCTACTGGGTCCCCTGTGGACGTGTGTTGCATAGAAGCTCTGATTAGGTTATCATAATGATCACTTTTAGGCCACAAAATCTATGATTCTTTCCATAATCTAAACTACCACATTATCACAGATAATTTTGTAAACTGATGTCAACATTAGAGAAACTCAGATTACTATTCAATCAATACTCTGAATTCCTAAGAGCCCTTATGTGTATCTACTGCATCAGTAACAGACTGTAGTATTTGCAGAACTCAGGGAAAGTATCAACTCTATTTGCTTAGTCAAACAAGAGCACTCTGAATTCCTGGTAAGTTTCTCTGGCCTAATTGACATTAGCTAACAGCTGCACTTAAAAATCCTACCGCTTTTACTAATGAATCCAAGGAAAAACCTCTAGGATGTATCGACAGGACCAACCTTCCCTAACTTCCTCCTATGCAGGAGTAGATTTTTCAATAGCTTATCAAAGAACTAGAAAGTCTGCTTTGGAAATTAATCAGTAGATATCACAGCTGGAAAGAAACCAGCTTTTCCTGACGCATTCCTGTTATCAGCTAATTTAATGATATATTTTAATCTTCATCTCTCTTTTATTCATAAAGATCCTAAATGTAGATATTCATCTATAAGGACCCTTAACATGGACAAACAGCATAGATAATTTCTTTTGACTCACCCCATCAGGCTTGAAAGTGAAATGAGGGTGAGGCACTGCATAGTGCCGTCTTTTTGGCCAAAGCACCCATCAAGAAAAGTCAGGAGAGAAGAGCCACCTATTGAAGAGCAAACATGTACCAGTGGAAAGTGGAGAAGCTAAAGCTCCTTCTCCTTCTCATCAGCACACAAGGAACAGTAAAAATCAGACCTCTGATTTACTATTCCTTCCACAGTCTGACAACCTGCTCTCAGCAGGCTTCAGTAGCCCAGCACCCAGGTCCATCTCCTAGCCCAGCATAACCAGCAGCTCGCAGCCCCAGTAGCTCCTCACCCGCAGAAGGACAAAGGCCAAACACACACAGAGTTTCAATGGGTAGCAAGAACAATTTGAAAACAAGCTACAGAGACATTCAAACCAATGTTGGTGTACAAAATAGCCCATGTTGCTCTGGATCCCTTTGGCTAACTGAATTATCTGGGGAAGAAAAAAAATAATCTCCACATTCTTCTGTTTTGCCCAAAAATATGTAACCAGAGACACGTAAGATTAGTGCATAATGAGCTTCTAATTCTGAACTGGTATCTATAGGTCCTTGATCACCCTGGGCACCAGAGTGGAAAATGCCTCACAGTCAGACTGCTTCTCAGCTGACATGGTTAACTCTCTCACTGATGTTTTGATTGGAGAAAAATGCTCTGCAAAACAATTACAGCATTTAAAATGGTTTAATACATACCAATTTTCCAACCCAAAAGTTGAACTTTCCAACTTCAAAGTTTTGGGGGTTTGGTGGGGTTTTTTTGAGATTTTTCCACAGAAAGTAACAAGACTGGAAAATGGACACACCTAGAATCAAGCCTTCTTCCTGCCCCACATCAGTACTTCTAAGTATTTTCACTGATTCTCTTGAAGTCTATCCTGACTGCTGGAAATTTGTACATACAAGAAAAGCCAATGTCCTGGAAAGGTCTAATTAGTTCTTTTGGGGTCTGGAAGACAAATAAAGGTAAAAGAGAACATGAGGAGACTTCTTTTACCCCTAAGCACAGCTTCGAAAATTTATGGAGTTCTTTTAAGATTTTCTTTTTTTTTTAATTGATGGACTATAGAACACATCTAAGGTGACATGAGAGCTAAAACCAGGAAAATCTCCTTAAAATTGTACCTCTTCTGAGCAATAGCAATTGGTAAGATGGATACAGCCAACAAAAAGCAACGCACGCAGAGCTACTGCATTTGAAGTTGGGTATTGTGTCAGAAAATAGTCTAGCATTTCCTAAAATAAGTCTCTGAGCATACAGTATAGCACTAGACTCCTCCAATGGAAAGTCTGCCAAATCCTTTCAAATCTGAGAAAGCGTAAGTGCAAGGAAGTGAAGGTTTAGGCAGTTTTGATTTTCTAGCCTTACACATTCTCTAAAAGACTGATTTTTATCTGCATATACACATATACACATATATATTCCTGAGAAAAGCCTGTGATGAGCTACATATTACAAAGTCTAAGATTACTGTATACTGCTAATATTTCTTATAATATATTTTCTAAAGTCGTATCAACATCTTTTTAAAAGGCTGTAAAGCGGGGTAGGCAACTTAAAGCCATAGCAGGAATATAATGCAATCCAGATATGCCATAAAAGTGTTAATTAAGAAACCTTAGGAAGGACAGGGGAAAGATATTATTTAATAATGCCATAGTACCTGTGATGTCCCAGTGCCAAATCACAAGTAACAAAGAAGTAAGATCTTGTAAAGGAGTAACTGATCAAGGCTAGATCATTCTGTCTTATGTTAAAAAGAAAGCAGGTTGCTTTTTAAAAACAAAAGGCAAGGAGAAGATGTAGGTGTAAGAAATCTCCAGGGCACATCAGGTGTGATGGGTTGTAGAAGTTAATTAGTTGGCTGACTTGGAAGAGATAAGGAAAATCCCTATTGCTTAGCATAACGTTAGGGATATGTTTTGGCATGGTATCTCTTGCTTTTTTATTTCTTTACTACACATTTATTTTTTTATCATTAAATCTTGTCTAGTGATAAAATAGATTCTCAACAATCAGATGTCTACTACATAGATTCATTATTCAAGTACAGCCCAGCAAAATTAAGACAGGGTTTACTACGTGCACAACTACTAAGTTTCAAAAGCCTACTCAAGTTGTCAGGCTGAAGAGGGGCATCTTTCTTAGCATGTATTAGTCTCTGCTACTTGAACAAGCAGTGTCAACCCAGGATATTACTATCATTCTTGGTTCTTATCCTCCTCCCCCAAAAACAGTTTTGCAAGAGGCCTGAACTAAACTATTACAATCAAGTGAAATGCTTTGTGAAAGTCAAACACTGAGTATATTTCAAACCCTCAAGAAAATAACTGTTTATTCTCTGTATGAGTTCTTTACACACTCTGTGATCCATCTCCTAGAAAAAATAGTAAGTGAAGTCCTGCCAGCTTCCCAAGTATGAAGCTAATACTGACAGCTTGAGCAGTGGGATTAGGGAGTGCACTGCTTTCAGGGGTCCACTTCCCATTGGCATCTGTAGCAAGCTATAAATGTCTCATATGTAACTTATTTAATGAGACATATAAACTAGATATATTACTGAAAATCCACTTTCATGCAAGTTTTTAATAGACCTTGTTTTACTAAAATTCATGTTGCAACAAAAACTGCACAAGTGTGTCCTTGCCCTCTGTTTACAAGCGGAGTTAAGAAGTAAAGAATTTCTAAACCTGACGTTTCGTTGCTCAGACCACAGCTCAGTAATACAGCAAACCCAGCTGTAAGGCTCACAGCACCAGATCAAAAATCTTGTAGCTATATGACACAAAGCATTGCTCAATAGAAACTCATTCTGCTAGTCCGAATTCATTACAGAAGTATGGACAAGTTGAGGTTTTACCAGCAGCTTTTGGTGAGATCAGGGATGATCTTGTCTTCCACAGCAGCCCTGAAAGCCAGCATCCATGCTAGGGAAGCTGACAGAAATGTGGGCATGTGCCAACATCCAAATTAGATCCAGCTCATCTTGCTGGGTGATCTGGTAGTCCATAGATGAATACAAATTATTTTGAAGCCATACCTTCTGTCTTCTCCAGGGAACACAGATAGGCCTGTCTATTCCCACAGATCTGCACTGCCCTCAAGCTTTAATATAGTTTGAAAAGCTTCAACAGCAACAGCACAGGACAAGAGGAAGTCTGGACCACAGCACAGAAGAGCAAAAATATCTTTGTTTACAGTGTTTCAGCAATTCTGGGCAATTCCGCAATTCCAACAGAAGCTCAGAAGTACAAATCAAAAGAGAAAAGGCAGAAATAGTATCCACCTTACCATTTCAGAGGCTTTCAAATGGCCAAGCTCTTGATTAGTTTTCTAAGTTGCTGAGGGTCTAAAAAGTGTAAGAGTACAGGCACAAAACAACTGTTTCTGCTGAGGGCACTACCTGCAAAAAATCTTGGGAGTCTGATTTTCCAATGAGGCCAATAAAACATTCTCTCTTTACACATGTAAACTTTGTAAGAATGATGAATTTTGCAACTGAAAAAATCACAATGCTTCTTGGCACTACATACAGAAAAACACTGGTTTGAGATACGTATGGGTGGATGCGGTCTAATAGCACGCCTCTTCTGGAAGACAGGCCCAACAGAACTTCTCCATTACCAAGACAGCAATGAGACTGGCTTGGATGACTTCTGTTCACTTCTGCAAGATGCTCTGAAAGTGCATGAAATAGAGAGAGTTTAAAAAAAAAATCACTAGGGTTAAATACAGACTTGAACTGAGCAGTAGTCCAAAACAGACCAGAATGTTATCAGTCGCACTTTGAACACTGGTACCTAGTCAATGATGCATAGCAGTAAATGCTGGTTGTCTGCACTCATTTTTTGAGCAGAAATAAAGTACTTAAACCAAAACCGTAATAAACCATTTAACAACTCAGTCATCAGCAGAAGACATGCAAAGACACACTATTCAACAGTCATATTTAGACCGATGTGTTGTAATAGAAATGTCCTTAACCTGACATGATTGGTTAGCAGGATTGTTTTTTCCTACAGCACTTTCACAAGCAGGAGACCAAAAAGCATTTGCAGCTCTTTACTCTGTTTTAAGGGTTTGTGACGTCTGAAATGACATAAAATGCCACTTCTGCCATATTTCGGTCTTAGCAGTTAACTAAAACTAAAATTTATCCTCAGTCCTATATTGAGCTGGATACTGGAATAAACACCACATGTCACTAATACGAGCAGCCAGCCAGGTACTCCACCCATTATGAAGTACTTTTGAAATATTATTCCTCATCACATCAACAGCTTCTAAAATGAGTTGCTATTGAGAATGTATTTTAAGAGTTTGAAGTCAAACATCAATTGGCATCTGAGAACTAGGGAGACGTGAGAAAAACTACACCTGTTAAAGACAGTCTCAAACAAGTATATCCTTCAATATTTTCAGCATCTCCATCAAGACTCATTCTGGACAAAAGAACCTATTGCTGAATGGATTTTCCTCCACATGTGGTTATCCTAGCAGAGAAGGAAATCACTGTACATCTATTCTAAGCACCTGAATTAGGACTTCATGCAGTGTTTGCATTGCACCAGACAAAGGCACAGTTCTGGTTTGTGAATGGGGCTCACAGCTGCTACTAAACCTGAATTAGTATCTTTTTAAGCTGGATGAACATTTCCTTGTAAATAAGGGAAAATATAGATAAACTATCACTTTCTGCCTAACCGTACTTTTTAAAATTCTGCTAATGCTGTGCCATACGTCTAGTACAGTATGTAATAACCTGGAATTAATGAGAAGATATTTGAGGATCTATTATCTTTCAGGTAGCACCTGCTGCAGTTAAGTTTTAGAACTCTACTGAAGATTTATTATGTTTCTATAAAGTGTATTTTTCATATGGGATTATCATACTGGAGAAAAACTTTAGAAATATAAAACAGAGAGGTTTTTCCCCTCTGTGTGTGCATGTTTTTATATTCTTTATGCTTTACTCTGTCCAATTTATTAAGTTATTATTATTCATTATATTTCCAAGTAGCACCCAGAGGCATCACTGAATACACAATAAACACATACACCAAGTCAGCACTGCAAGTTTTGAACAGGTATGAATTAATTCCAGTGCTATACTTCCCCAAACACTGTAACTAGCCTAAAAAATCATGAGGTCTAAAAATTATTTAATCACAGTGCTTTTATTTGCCATTCGCTTTTCAAATGACTACGAAGATTTCTATTTGCAAGGTCTGTCATAAGCACCATGGACAGAAACTGCCTTTAAAAATACTGTAATTGACTATTAGATTTTCCAATAAACACACGACTGCGAGACTGTGACTGTAAGATGGGAGAAAGTTCACTATAAAATGTTAGGCAACACTGACAGACTCTCAACAACATAAAAACTGGCAATACAAAGGCTATTACTGCCTTAACGTACATGAGAGTACAATAGCCTAGTATAACAAAGATAGGAGAGGAACAATAACAAGACCATAGTGTAAACAGAAAATATAGTTGCATTGAAATAAATATCAATTACTTCTCAATCCAGAATGTGTACATCTATGCGTAAACCACAAAAGTAGCTTAGTCTAGTGTTTCTGCAACATATTAATATAAAATGTCAGTGAGAGCCCAATAAATTTAATTAAAGCAGAGGTCTGCTGGAAGGCAATACAAGTCAGTCTGGCCAAACTGACTGGGGCAGTGCACACACAGTGATGGAGCATCCAGCTCATCAGTATTATGCTCTGACCTTTCCTTTACGTTTCTTCTTGTTGCTAATGCTTGTACCTGCATGTACACAGGTAATAGACAAACAAGAGTGGCACTCTAGAGTTTTTTAATGCTTGCTAACAATGGATGTTTCTCCTTTGTTTTAAGGGCAAGGGATTGCTGTCTAAGCATAGCAGAGGAAGTATGTCCATACGTTAACGCCAAGCTGAGCTGCTACTTGCAAAGGACAGAGCCCAAATACAGCTGGTCTTGTGAGGGTGTTTCCTAAGCCTGGTTACAGGCCAATCCCCATATCTACTCTGGAGGAAGTCCTGCTAATCACCAACTAATGCGTACGCCAATGGCTACAAGCGGTATTCATTGTATTTCAGGATCCCAGAGGGAGAAGAGTTAACAATGCCTACGCACAAGTGATGGTCAGACCTAAGTTTGGTGCAGTTATATGAGAACTTCCTGGGGTTCCTAAAAATCAAAAGGAAGGACAGGGTCTGTTGCTAGCCAGATGTATCACCTGCTTCAGTTTCTAGCTTACACACAAAGCCTCCCGGATTTGCCCAAGGTCACAGAGAACAGCAGCAGTATAGAACAATCAAAGCACCTCACCAGAGGTTATTTGCTGTATTTATAAAATGCTGAATTTGTGATTTCTCTGCAATTTCTATTTCAACAGACTAAAGTGACAAAGGTCTGATTAAGGATTCTCAGATCAGTTGTGGAGAGAATGCTTTTTAAATATATGTTGTGGATAAAGGTTAAACAAAGGGGGATTTTACAGAGCCACTGAAAGGAGTAAATTGCTTTTGCACACGTCTCCTGTACTCATTTTTCTCCTGTATAAAACTCATCTTGAAGTTGAGGTGCTGATTTTTCCAAGTGTTTTGATTACTGCAAAAATAGCAAGGTAAACTGAGAATTTCCCTGGCCTAAGGGACATTTACATTTATTTAGTTTTTGATCTGACAGACACAGTTTATCACCTGGCTCTTTAGGACAGGTATGCTATTTAAAAATACAATGAAACAAGCCATCCAATGCCAGTTTGAAGGACTCAGAGCTATAACCAATAACTGTTTAATTCAAAATACATAAACAGGCCTAGAAGCAAGAATGAGAACCAAAGACTCCCCATTCAAAGATAAGCATTTTAATCAGATGGGCAGTGGGTCTTGCGCTGCCCCTTGTCCCATGAATCCCAAACTGCATGCATACTAACATTTTAAAGCATAAAAGGAAAATGCTTTTCTACATCTAGGAAGGGACATATGGGCTTGAGCCCACTGAGGCAGAGGAAGGATCTCATGCTTTATATGGTGAAAACTCTAACCACAGGTCCTACAGAAAAAAGACAAGCTACCCCTCCTCTCTATTCCTCCGACGTTCTATCTGAAACAGCAGCTGTGTTTTTTCAGTAGGATTTGATGAATGCTTGGCAAGTACAGAATGGCAGCACCTACTAGAACAGTTTTGCTGGGACTTGGACACTTCTTCCTGGCACGGCACAGGCAGGAGGCCGTTCCACTTTGGAAAAAAGAGACAAACCTCAACATACAAAGAGGCTGTCCAGGCACTTGACAGACTAATATTAAAAAGTAAGAGATGGCCAATAGCAAAAGACTAGATAGATAAATATCCAGAAAACACAGACATGTAATGGTGGATAACAATCTTAATGAATTAGTTTTCACTCCAGAAATTAAATAAAGTTTTCCATTGTCTTATATATTGCTGAATCATTTGTTTACCACATTGGCCAAACAGGAGAGAATAAAACAGATCTTGAAAAGAGTTTGGTGAAGATATAAGACAATGAATATGTTTTCATGTCTTTCATATAGTATTTTTGCAAGTATTTCTCTGAATAAAAAGCAAGTTCAGATTTAAAAATGGGAAATTCTATGACCTAGCAATTGATACAAAGAACAGAAATGTAGTAAAGAATAAAGTGAGAGTAACAAGGCAGAAGATCATTTACTATAAACTAAGGCAGACAGATGGAGATTCAGATTTCTGCTTGGCAAGTGGAGGAAGCAGTTTCTACATAAAACCTTCGCACAAACATGGAGACAGTGAAAGAAGAATCTGTATTAACAGCTAACTATCAGGAATAAAAATGAGAATTTTTACAATGTCATTGTGGAAAAAAATGAAAGGCCTATGAGACAGACTTGCCAGGAATACTGCCTCAAACCCAGTAACAGCTAATGAGAGTGTCTAACAAGCGCTGACATTCAAGGAAAAAAAAAAAAAAGAAGGCAAAAATAAAATCCTGCAGAAGAAATACCTTTCTTCATATAGCCAGAACCAAGAGATGGAACAGAATGGTTGGTTGTTGCTGACCAAGCATTGTTGAGCAACTTAGTGCTGAGGAGTCATGTCTTGTTGTAAGAAAGACCTTTCTGCAACCAGCGTGGAACTCTGTAGGCATCAGAGATTTCTAATCAGGGAAATGTTTGGGACATTTGATCCTATCATGTAGGAGACAGGCTTGAATTGCACCTGACCTTAGAGAAATGGTTGCCAACAGCAAACATAAGTGATCTGACAGGGAAAAGAGGAAAACAGTAACAGAACAAGTACTGAAGCCCAAGGTAAAAAGGAAACAAGAAGAACCGATACACAGGCATTCAGGGCCAGGATGCATGGAGGGGGCAGGGGGTAGAGAAGGCAAAAGACAGGCATGTCACATGGGCTGAAAATCACTACTTTTAATTTTTAAAATGACAACCATTCAGAGAAGAAAGAAGGCAATGTATGCAGTGATTGAAGATGTAGAGATTTTCTATTAAACAGAGCTACACAATGTGACTTCAGCAAATTCAAGGACTATCAATGTGCACACACCACAGGAAAAAAACTGCCAACAATTCAATCACCACGTTGGCAGCTATGCTATTAGGTCAATGGCCAATTCTGTGCCAGCAGGATTCAATAGCCAGCTGCAATGTTATCCCTCCAACACTGACAAGGCAGTAACAGCAGACCATAATACCTGTGAGCAAGAGCTGATGGTAGACAATAAAGCCATGGTTGAGGCCAATGGGGAAATGCTGGATGTCGATAAGAGATCCGCAAAAACAAGAGCAAGTAATGCATAAAGCTCACAGTAGTTGACATGCAGGAGAACCAACCACTGCTGGGAAGCACAAGCTATGGATTTAATTGCAGTACAACATTAGGAAATCTGAATGTGATACAGGAGGGAGAACTGTCACCAGAGGCTTTACGCTGCATTGTATTACAATCAAAAAAACATATTTTGAGGTAAGGGACTAAAATTCAACAAGCTAGAGCTACAACCAACCATCCCATATAGCACAGGAGGCTAGTGAAATACAGAATTTCTGGGGTCATTGAAAAAGGTCATGGAAATCAGAAACATTTCTGCACCCACTGAAATGACCACAGAGCTGATGATCAATGGAAAAAAAAAAAAAAAAGGCATTTATGAACACTGAGGGTTGTCTTTGACTTCAATCCACCTTCTACAGCACTGAATGGGGAAGTGTCTGCTCACAGGTTAGTGCTCCAGCTTCTCTAAGCTCAGAGTTCTGGAGAAGTTCAAGCACGGACTGTTGAAACAAAAGGAAAGTTTGCCATAGGTAGCACATCTGTTGTGCTGGGTTCAGACAGGGACTAAAGTAAATGCAACCAGAATGTGGTGAAACATAGAAGTGTTGTCGTGCCAGTTCTTCCCTGTTTATCCATGGAGGAAGGCAGAATCAGCAACAGAGAAAACCAAGAGACTAAACAGCAGAGGCAAAAGGGAAAGTATGGACTCCCTACTCAAGAATGTTGAAACACTCGAATTATCTCCTTCCAGAGGACAGTCAGGATTCTGCATGGTCTCTTCAGAACAGACAATTGCAGCCTAGCAGAAAAATGACCATCAAGCCAAGAAAGCAGATAAAAGAAGTCCAAACCAGGGAGGCATCCTACTGAAGCAAAGAAGCCAACAACCTAAAGCCATTGCAAACTTGATCTGGGCTGCTTCCAGCTCTAAAACAGCCACACAAAGGAAACAAGCTAAACTGCGGTAGAAAACGCATCACAGAATCACAGAATGGTAGGGGTTGGAATGGACCTCTGGAGATCATCTAGTCCAACCCCACTGTACTAAACAACAACGGACTTGGGGGAGTAAGACAGGGGGAGAGCAATGGAGAAAGTAACTATGGAGTAAATGCAGAGAAACAGATGAAAAGGGGTGATCAGGGCAAGAGAAGAGAGCCTTCTGCTTGCTCTACATCGAAGGCGCAGAACTTAAGCTTAAGGATCACTACAGTGTCAGCCAACAACAAAGTCCTCTACAACAGCAATAATAACAGGAAATGAGTAATCAGAGTTTAACAGAGCACAAGACGTAGCTCATCCAAATGGTTTGTTATTAACAGCTACATCCAGAAATGTACTACAAACAGGCAACCGTGTGTTTTGCATGCTGCCACGCAAGACACAAGAATTACACAGGACACTGCATGGGACTTGCAGGGTGGTGCACAGGTAGCAGCAGGAAAACTTTAGAGGAGCAGCAGAAATTAGACTTTTCATCTATGCACCAAGAATCAGCCAAAACCGTCACATCAGGGTAAAAAAGTTCCCTTAAGCTCTAGCTGTTTCACTTTCAAGACTCCGAAGCCCTCCTAGGTTATTTCACAGCATGTGAAATGATTTCCACTCATGCAAAGTGAAAGTAAATCACAACAATTCTGTTGTGGCAGAGGGTTATTCCTCCTTGCCCAGGCTGTTAATGACTGCCTCAAGCACAAAGCATTGGAGAGGCAGGCTGCAAATGATAATGAGTTAAGTGATCAGCCAAACATATTAAATGCTATGATGATCCAATTGCACTGAATTAGCATATTTTGATAGACATGTACATTAATAAATATTAATATAAATTCTTAATATTCAAAATCATATCAATTCATTTTGCATGCATTGATTTCCTAGAAATCTGAAAACATCAGCAAGGTTCAGCTGGCAAGTCTGTTCTCGGGGCTTTGTAACTGTGTGCTCAGATCCCAGGCAAGAGCCGGCATTTTCTGCAATATTACTAAAAGCTTTATTTCTTTTTGGTTTTTTTTAAATACAACTTCAAGTATGACATCACATCCATGATGAGTTTTTCCTGCCTAGAATGAAATTACTTGCTGTCTCTTCACATGACCTGGAAACTGTGAGTTTAAACCCTTTTTCCTCTGCAGCTGTTGTACTCTGGAACCACTATGTGAGCATCGCTGTCTCTTTGTGCTTCTACACACTAACTAAATTCCCTCAAGCAGCTGTGACTGGACCTCTTCCACTCCTGCTCCTGCCAAACGTCCGTAACATCCACAGAACTTTATTATGCCCACAGCTACTCTCCTAAAAACATCACTGTTGCATCATCCTCTGCTCCACCTGTGTATTTCATTCACCTTTTGACTCTTGTTGTCCATCAGGAACGTCCTGTGCAACATGTGACTACCACACCTGGCTCTTCTTCCAGAAGCGAAGCCCACAGGTCCTCCCGGAGTATGAATAATCACATAAACCATCAGTTCTCAAATCTCACCAGGACACATTATTCTGCTCTTGCCTGCAGCTCTTAATTTGCTTCTGCCTTTGCCATTATTTATGATTAAAAGCCCTGACTCTGTTATTTAACTCCATGAAGCATGCAGCTTGTATGAGATGGTGTACAACGCAAGCTGAATCTTACAGCTTGAAACACTTCATTTTATTAAAAAGAAAAAAGAGCCTTATGATTAATTTTGATTTCAAGCCACAAAATTAAACAGTTTAAAGCCATCTTAAATATATTTCTCACAGTAGGAAACAGAATAACCAACAAAACAAACTAAACATTATAATCAACCCAATTATTATCTTCTATTAGCCAAGTGCTTAAGGGATGAAAAACACCAACACTGTAACCCAAGTGAAGCATTACTGAGACATTATCCTGGGGAACAGTTTCCACCTTACTTTCAGCTTAATCCTCAAAAATATTTGCCTTTCTCTTAAGGGCATTCAGGTGATTGATCTTATAGGTGTGTGGGTGATAAATTAAATTTTAGGACTAGCTTTGGTTCAGTGGTCTTCACATCTCTCACGGAGGAGCATCAGTAAGAAATATGAGGGATGCTGTGTAATAGTTCTTCTTTTAATAATAAAAAACCATGCACATATAGTAATTGCAACGCACTAAGCCAAAATCTGGCAACAGTTTTCAGAAGGGCAAAGGGGAGGGGGATCCCAGAGGAGGATCCATCAAGCAAATAAAAAACCAGCCCACCTCACATCACCCAGTTTGGCACTGTGCACAGCTTCAGATCACTGGGAATAAAACTACCTCCCCCTCCTCCCCGAGGTTTAGAGGAGCACACTGGCCGAGATTTAAGCCTTCTTTCTCCTCAGAGACAGGCGCAGCCCCACACGCAGCCAGCCGGGCGAGGCGAGGGGCCCCGGGGTGCCTCAACCTAACGCCCGCTTCCCTCCACGCCGCGGCCATGACAGGCACCGGCCCCTCTCCCTCAGCGCTCGGCGGGAGACAACATAGGCTCCACCGCACACCGAAAGGGACTTGCCCTCCTCAGCGGGGATTTCCCTCCCTCTTTCGCTCCCTCCGCCTTTCCCCACGCCGCTTTTAAGGGGCAGCTGCAAAAGTCCCGCCAGCCCCCGGCTGCAGCGCGGGGCTGAGGCGCAGCGGTTGCCTGAACCCGGCAGTTCGGCCCCGCCGCCGCTTTCCGCTGACTCCGCTTTACCGCCCGGGGAGGGAGCTGAGAAATACAATTCCCATAGTAATTTGTATGTCGCTGAAACAGTGAAACTGCATCGCGGAGATTAATTTATCCCTCCGTTTTACGACGCGCGCTCTCAGCGGCTGTATTTAAAAGCAGCTCCGGTTGGCCTAACTCACCCCCCCGCCCCGCCTTGTCTGAGGTGCCCCCTCAGAGCCCAGCCCAGCGCCCCCGGCTGCCCGGGGCAGTGAGATGGAGCCGGAGGGGGAAAAGCTTCTCCACACAACAAAGTCCTGGGAGGCTTTTTCTCCAGGGTGGGCAAACTTGGGATGCTCTGCACACTCTGCACACCCTGCTCTGGGAGAACAGCAGGCAGCTGGTGTGAGCAGCCGGGGCTCATGGCTAGGGTGCGAGGGCAGGACACCTACCAGCTTGCTGAGAGCAGTGGAGGCGGAGGAGAAGGAGGTAGTGGGCACCTTCTGCGGAGCTGAAATCATCACCGACATTGTGGTAAAACCAGTAAGAGATGGAAGGAAAATGCCCCTTCCCAGTCAGGACAAGGCTGGCCCTGCTCCCGGCCCTTGCTCCAGCTGAAGGCCCCGATGGATCTTGCCCCTGCACCCTGGGGTCTTCTCATTAGTCTTTTCATCAGCTTCCCCTCGCCTTCCTCAGGGTTCGATCAATCACCAAAATAAAAATCACCATTTCCCCCGTTCAGGGAAACCATCCTGCTTTCCCCCGCCGTGTGCGGTGGTGGGCAGGGTTGGTCCAGTCACAGCCATGGCAGCCTCAAACCCCCATCCCCACATGTGCAGCAACAGCTCTCTCCTCTTTTATTTCTCTTCTCCGTTCTCCAATACTACCCATCTTCTACCAGCTCGACTTGGTTTACCTTTGGTTGTGATAACAAACTGATGATATTTATGCTGGTGCCAAGCCTACCATAAATTCCAGCAGCTCCCAGGAAAATAGCCCCTTTGGCTCAGCAGAGTATGGCATTTTATTTATGTCGCACTTATACCCCTGCATATTGAACTCTGTATTTAAATGGGACAACAAATCAATACTACATAGGGGATGTGTGTGGGGAGGGGAAATCCAAAAAGTCTTTAACTTTGCTCCCAAAACACAGATTTGGAGGAGTGGGAGGAAAAGATGCTCATGGGATGGAATAAAACTCATCTGAACACGCTGCCCATGATCCTTCACCCTGGAAAACAATTACTATTACAGATCCAATTAATTCTTGCAGTGTGTTAAAACTAATCAAATAGAAGGGGAGAAGCATGGTACAGATGATTTATGCCCAAATTTGAATTTAATTGTCTTATTTAGGAATAAAAAGTTGATTTAAGCGGCTCCATTTTCCACAAACTAACGGTATCTATTGGAGTTTGCAGTAAATTGATAGTTATTGATTATAGAAGGTTTGGATTATGAGACTAGTTTACACATACCCTAGAGACACAGAAGAGTTTGAGAGACCTAGATTTCACGTTTTCTTTGGAGTAATGAACAAGTTGGATTGAAATACTGGTGAATGCTATACAATAAAATAAGAATTTAGCTGTTGCAAAGCCATAGAAATCACTATGGGAAATAGCACTCCCTGGCTAGATCCTGGAGCAGGATCTTTGCCTGAAGGAATACTATAGAATCAGGCCCCTTTATTATTGTGCTATATAGTAAATCATATCAAAGGCGTCAGCATTCTGCAAAACTACATGACTGACTAAAGCAATACTGCTCTGGTGTTTTTTATGATAGACTGGTGATGGCAGCGATGTCCAAATTAAAGGCCATCTCCCGAAAACATAAAAAATGCACATACTCTCTACAGACTCTTAAGAAGATGTTAAATCACAAATTGTGAGTTTAGACAAGAACATACAAAATTAATGTGCACAAGGGAAAATATATCTGAAGTCAAAGAGATGGGAGACCTGATTCTAAAAATGTTTTTAAAAGAAAACAAAAAAAAGACAATTTCCTAAAAAAAAAGGAAGTGATTTTCTTTCATTTTGTTTATATTCTGTTCTTCATTCAACATTGAAAGTGACCATGAGGTTTTACTTCAACAATGTGAACTACATCATTAATGACAAGAAGAGTCATGCTTCAAGAGTTCAGGAAATGCATTTAGCCACTTCACCATCTCCCACCTCCACCTGCAGCAGTCATTGAACAGATACAAGTTTTTGGCATCCATTAAGAGCACGCTCTGAATGAAGCTCATCCCTTCGACCTTCCCACTGAGACCTATGAGTCTTTCAAGTTTCAGGAATCACCAACATGAATTCATAACACTATTAAAAACAACAGTTTCTTGCTATCACAATTTCCTCCTCTACTAAGAAGGAAAAATGGAATCTACAATTGAGGTTAGCCCAGCCACCTTTGAAAGGAACCAGAAGTTCTGATGAACTCAAGACAGGTAATCTCTACCTTGCTAAGGCAGATACAAACAGTATCTAACCCCCTTTTGCTGTTGCCCTGAAATGTTTTCCATTTACTTCAGTTGGAACAGGAGGGGTCATGAAGAATAAAATCTGAGTTGTGTGAATCTCTTTTTTTTTTTCTTTTTTTTTTTTTTGTTTTGTTTTTCTGCTATTGACAGATTAGAGGTGAAGCAGAGAGCATGGAGGTTTTAGGTAAAAAGTTGGATGTCGTAGCGTCATAAATAAATAAATAAGAAAACATTACTTTTGTTTTCATTAAACACACATCACCCTTGTGCTTTGCAGAAATTAAGCACATGTGGTTGAACCACAAAGCAGAACACTGTTCTGAGAAGAAAAGTCAAAATATTTCATTTGGAAAATGCTAAAGCAGAGCATTGTGACTTACAAGTCTTCCTTTTCCCTTTCTAGGGTTCAAAGTGATTTGCCAAATTCAGAGCAAATTTATGCACAACTTTTGGCTGACCGGAAAATACACTGTTGCATAAGCTCGCCACTCAAACAATTTCACCCTGTCTAAACCACACCACAGTATATAGCATCGTATGTAGTGTAGATTTCCTTCAGCCTTCATGTTGCACCAAGTGCGCATGGCAGCTTATTGTGCACAGGACCACGGAGTTACAAGAACCCTTCAGGAACAGATTTACGTAGGACGTGGTAAGCATCAAGAATGCTCACCCCCACTGAACCTGGATTTCATACCTCTGAAGCACCACTGATGAATAGTAAGCATTTGCAACAGGACCAAGAGGATGCTTTTATGGTTATGACTGAATGTAGGCATTTATTGCCAAAATGTGTTAAAAATATTTTCACTGAGTAGATTTCTGTATTTTGTACTAAGGCCATATGTCAGTAAAGGAGCTCTCAGAATAAACAGTTGACATTGGCAGATTAATTCTCCATGAATAAATTAGCTCAAATTTATGGCCCTGGCACCACATGTGAGATTAGGTATCCATACAGTGTCAATGGGCTCATCAGAATTGTCTTGACAGTTTAAGTAACATCTTTTGTCAAACTTGGCACCTTTGCTCCTAGCCCTCTTTCCCTGAAGTCAGCAGGAAATTCATATCATGAATGCAAGCATTTTGCTTTGCTGGGGATTTTTCTGTGTCTTTTTTTTTATTCCTATTTGCCTTCATTTATAATTGCTGCTATTGTTTTGCCTTTATAATATGTTTTTCCTTCCTGGAATTGGTTTGTCCCAATTACAAAACAGTACAAAGTTGGGTAATGTGTATTTATTTTTTTTCATGATCAATATTTAATTATTTTTTGCCTCAGATATTTCCTTTATGATGAGAGTCAAGAAATGGAGCCTGTAAAAACCCCATCGAATATCTCTTTCTTTTTCTTTTCTTCCTACAAATCATTACAAATATGAGGTTCCTACCACAGAGTCCACGCCAAAGAACTCTCTCTCTGGAACAGACTATCAAGGTGTTGTGATCTTGTCCCCTCTGGCATTTAATCCACACAGGTATGTCATCCGAGTCCTACCTAGGAAAAGCTGAATGATACACAGGGTTGAAGGAAGTAACCTCACAGCTTTAAGCCTGTTCCAAACTTCCTGGCAGTTTTTTGCTAGTAGTTACAATATACAGTAACAGATATGTTGCATACCTCTAAGAACAGCGGAAGCACAAAGCATGGAGCTTCTCAGCCTTTACTCAAAGGAGATCCTCTATATACTTTTCATAAGCTAAGCATATATATGATTTTACTGGCTACAGTTTATTGATTTTCTTACCTGCTTCTAGGAGGTCAGTAGTTTACCAAGCACATTATTTATGTCTTGTGTCACCACTCTTGATCTTTGCCATAGATTGTTTATGTAGACTAATAATTTAGGTACCAACATGTACCATAGACAACCATTTCTTGAACATCCTTTTGCATTCCTTGAACATTGCTTTTTCTCTGCCATACTCGTCTGTTTTGCTTTCCCTTCAAGACAGTTAAAAGCAAAGAACTATAGCTTATTGTTCATCCTATAGAGGGGTTTCCATCAAGAGATCTCAAAATGTGCAAGCATCAATTTATTCCTGCTGTCTCATTTGTTAGTCCCTGCAATTTACAATAAGTCTATTGTTTTACACTAATAAGTGGATTGTTCCTATCAAGCTGCAGTTTCTCATCTTGTTAATCAATGCAACTCATGCTGACTCTTCACAGGGGTCAACCATTACCAGAAAGCGGATTATTATCCATCAGTAAAGTTTCAGCTCTTGATTACTGACCTAATTATTCCATTCAGCACATGTAACTCAAAGGCATAGGATAATTTTGTGGAACTGTTGAGTTCTACAAGTTCAGACCATTTTTGTTATAATACCCCAGGCACACCAGGCCAGTGTGTCTCTGTGCTAATAAGCACTGCACTCTGCTACAAGAACCTTTGCACAATTTTACCCTATTTGCTATAGCTGATGATCTGCTTACATCAGGAAGCAGATAAATGAATAGTTCTTTATAAAAGTTCTAATTTGGGGGTATGTAGATAGCCCCTTTTCCCAGTTTGCCTGAGAAAATGAATGGAGTCAAGAGTAACAACTGCTTTTTCATTGGCACAATTATTTATAGCTGTAGAGGTAAAACCAAGACAATTATAATTTGGCCAATATGTACTAATTAAATAAAAATCACCAATAAAAATGAAGAATCACTCTTTGTGCAGCCTCCTCAGCACAGACTCAGACTTTATTTAAGCATGCTCTTGCAGTAAAATATAGATGTAAAAGTAATTTACATATTCAGTTACAGTCCCTTGCAATTACCACGTAATGTTTATCCAAACTCCAAACTTCCATGATTAACAATCAATTTACATGTATATCATCCCTGAATTTACCGAGAGAAATGATATAGCTTAATAAGAGATTTTTAAGGTAGTGGTGTAAGTCTGTGCTAATCAAATGTTTGCTTCTTTCTCAATAAACTCTTCCAAAAGATATCCTTCATAATAGCAAAGAGGTTTATCACAGAGAGATCCGTTTCATTAAAAGGTGATATATGTGACCACTGAATTTTTTTCAGATATTCTCATCTAGAAATACTGAAATCCAACCCCAGACCAACACACTTCAGGAAAGCATCAGAGTAACACTGAACACATCTTCTGTATCACATACTCCAGAGAATAAGAAAGGCTTCTGCTAGATGCCTATCAGAAGCTGCTTTTAACAGTAAGGTGACACCTAAGCAGTGATATTATCAACTTGTTCCCTCGGTTGCAATAGGCAGGGAGAATGAAAGCTCACATCAGTTTAGGTTTGTCTGATATTTCAAAGATTTAAGGTGATATTTAGAGTTTTCTTCATTGCTAAGGGATCCATCATTTCAAAACAGTATTGCCAAACGAGAATGATCCTTTGTGCTGACAGTCATTGATACAAAACAACTTTGCACTTAAGCTGCCAGAGAATCCCAGCTCAATTAAATACAACCTTAATTGTTAGCATTTATAATTTTTACCACGGCCATATCTACGAGGTCTCACCAAGCTCATGATTTCATTGACATTTTATAGAAAAGAATGAGAAACTGTCCCTTCTCCCAGAACAGAGTTTTCTTATGCACAGCTGTATGTGGGCCAATATCGATATGCATTTTATTATCGGCATTGATGTGAAGTCCTGAGGCAATAAACACTACTGCTACAGGCCTGTCTAATAACCTCCATTTTTATTCCTCTGCCATTGCGTGGGAACAGGGATATAGAGGTTAACGATGATGTCTTGTTTTTTTCCTGAAGTGATTTAAGTTGGGGTGGACTAACCAACCTTTTCAGGGCTGGTGACTAAATGTCATGCTGAAGATTGCTCCCTTGCAGTACATGAGCTTATTATTTAGAGCTCAGAGCAGTAAGTGCTACGATCCATGCAGGGGTATGGGGCACTGTGTGACTGTTGGGAGTCACATGCTGCCCTAGAATGAAGCAAATGTGGCAGGCCAGAAATTATCCTCCAGGTCATTGGGAATAGCTGTCAGAACTGGGATTCAGGCTTAGTATTTCTTGCTTTGCAATCTCATCCTGGAATCAGCTCTGATCCTGCTGCACATCTTGTGGCACGTGTTGTCAGCAGGACTGCAGAAGGTGTCATGTCAGTCTGAGTTAAAAAAGAACGCTGTCATTTTTGATTGGGACACCTCAGTGATTGCCTTGATTTCACTTAACATCTACAGGTCTTTTCCAACGTCCTCCTTCTGTCTGCTCTCCCCATGCTACCCATGACATTACACAGAACTAACATTGTCAACATTACCAACATCTTCAGATTCCATAAAATCCCTGCAACAACCAGTGAAAACTGAAATGACAGAAATACTGCTGTAGTAAAAAAGTGAACCACTGTTTTACCAGTAAGCCAGTAGCAATGCTACTAGAGATTTTCACATTCTTATCATACGGGGACGTGGATCAGAGAAAGATAATGTGATGTCCAGCGAGGACAACTTCTCTCTCCTCTGATGCAGAAACTGAGCAGAGGATGGCTTATCCACTGTGCAGTCCTCCTAGTGTCTCGTCTCCAGCACAGAACACGAGGAAAAGCTGCAGAGAGTCGTCCAGACACCCCAGAAAATAGAAACAATTCTGGAGGCAAATACATGAGGAGCCTTTGACTGTTCACAGAAACACTTGCAGCGCAGTGCTGCCTGGACTTCCTCCACTGTGTACTAATACGCTTTGGCTCAAGCTCTCTCCACCTCTGTCTCTCACATCTTCTGTCCCCAGACTTCACTTCACACCTGCTCCATTGCTTTGCTTTTAGCTGAGTCCCAGCTGAACAAGCAGAACCACTGTAAAATGTCCCAGAAGCTGTTATGAAAGTGCACTGCCCTGCTCTATACACGTAAGACAGTCTTAATGCTTGTGTGAAGTCTAAAACGTGAGTCCAGACCTATTCCTCACAAATGTATCTCACGCAGACCACACGCTTTTAGGGTAAGAGCTGCCTATTCTCTATGTCTACAGTGCCTAAGATACCAGGGCTCTCTCCTTGGTTACTTGGTAATAAATGCAACTTTATTACTTGCTAACAAATGAAACTGATAATAATAAAATTCTTCCCCAGAGACAAAATATCTGTTAAATCTACTAGGAAAAAAAATGAACAACCTCATTTTAATATCCTTGTATATAGAAAGACCTCCTTAATCAGCATGAAGCTTAAATGAGGTACTTGCTTAGCAGGAACACCTACACAGGAACTGATTTTCAGCAAATTGTTTGAGATGGCCCTTTACTCTGGATAATTTTCAAAGTGATTACTCCATCATGCCCAAGGATGAGGAGTAGGACATTACACGTACTAACAAGTACCTGTGTCCTCTACATTACAAGCTGTGACATTGAGATCAATTTTCACAGTGTATCACATCTCACTCACAGCTGCATTTGGGCTTCAAAGCCAACCCATTTCAGTATTCAGCTACATGGGGAAATTAACTGGTGTGGCTACAAGCAGAAAAAAAATAATGCATGGCTATAGATAAATTAATACTGTTCCAGTGCATGCACTCGAATCTGGAATAAAATAATCTTCATTCTGAATTTTTTTTTTTTTAATTAAGACCTATGTAGTAACAGAAGTGTAATTAGTCTTTTATGTTTATATTGCTTTTCATTTGCAGAAAATTAAAATTCTTGCAGCATTGATTATTACCATGCATTACTACAATGACCAGTTAACCACTGATGCATGTCTCAGCGTTCGCCCAGGTTGGTTCCAAGGTAACCACACTGGCAACTCATTTGGCAGCTCCTACTAATTTTTTCTTCTGTTGAACACCCTTTATCTGAGAAATCGGCAGGAGATGGGCACACACAGCCATCCAGGGGGCTGCCACGCTACACTACTCTTCACCACACATACAGCGCGGGTTACCGTGAACTGAGCCAGCTCCGTCTGTTTACATTACCACTGCTAATCTTGCCTTGCAAGCACAACTAGTAGTTCATTAATCACGTAAAAGTACAGTTAAAAACACCAAAACAAAACAAAAAAGTATCATCTTTAAACTCAGAAGGTTCCCCTCCCTCTTCGTTAAGCCACGTTTAAGCTCATCTGACACCATACCAACACTAATCAGAGGTTCTTTCTCCAGCCTCTTTGCTGCGTGCTCCTTGTTGGCCCAGATGTCATGCTGTGGCTCAGTGAATCAGATCAGCACATTCAACCACCCAGACCCAGCAAAAGAAAATAAGATTCCGTTTCAGCTGGATCAATGAGCCGATCTCACTGGACGTGAGCACTACTGCTGAGCAAGGGAAGGCAAAGTACCATGCAACCGTGGGAGCAGAGAGGGGAAGCGCCGGGGATAGTTTTAGACTGACTTGGGCTGCAAAAGTCGGTGCTGAGAGTGCAGCCATTCAAACTGCTCCTCAGGAATCAGAAACATCAAATGTGGGATGGAGGAGGGAAGAAGTGACAGGGCAGGAGAGTACTCGGATGTGCCGTTAATGGAGAATGCAGCTGATCTCTTCAGTCAGTCACTATCGCCCCCCCCCCATTCCTCCCACCATTCCCCACGTTGTACCAAAGAATCAAAACTTCAAGCAGCGATCTGAAACAGAGAGAGTCAGGTTCTGCAGGGACTGGGAAGCTCTTCAGAGTATGAAAGTGGGATGACTACATGGGAAAATGATAATTGATACACCAGCTACTGTCCAACACTCCTAGTATGGGCCTCCTGGTGAAGAGACACCCTGAGGTTCATGGAGTGATCAGCTGTATCACAGGTTCACCTCTGGGCCTTGGAGAGTGGAGGGTCTCAAAGAGAGACAGGGGAACCATTCCCCAACTTAGAGATACTTGGCAGATATCTATTTACCACATTTTATTTTCAGCCTTCCTCCAGATAAGATTTCAATGGACCTTGGCTAAGTGCTCTCTATCCATAAAGGAAAACCAAGACACTGTAACGAATCACTCCAGAGAATGAAATACTTACTAAGGATGGGAATTATCTGATCAAATGTAGATACTGTGGACTTCTGAGCTGGCCATCCTCAGCTTCCTTGACAGCCAACCTCCTGTGAGGAAGGATTCCTCTGTTCCTAATGCAGAGGTCTAAAACAGGTGAGAGGAACTATATCCTAAACATGCCAGTTCTCAAGCCCAGAATAACTAACAGAAATGGAGACAGTCACAGTGTAGATGACTTGTTGGTATGTGTCTTGCTCAGGTCACCTCTTTGGTGGCTTAGTTTGCCTGTTGAATAACTGGAATGAAGTTAGTTATTCTCCTTTGAAAAGCAGTTTTATCCCTGTGGACAAGAAATATCACAGAAGTTAAATTCTTTTAAGAAATTATCGTTTCTGTTTTACTAAATGGGCTAAAATTAATTGTATCTAGTTAAAAGAAATTAATTTCTTGAAATCTAAACTGAATTCCTCACAGGAATGATTTAAATGATTTTCATAAATTGGTAATCTGGTGACCTTTTGTCCACAGCACATTTCAAAGTTGTTTCTAACATGTAATCAGCACACTGTAAGAACCGAGTAACTCCAGTTAAAAAGGAACAAAGTTCAAAAAGACATCTGAATTCCTGAAATCACGAAGGGAAGTCTGATGACCTATTAGTCACTTCTGATGTAAAAAGAAAATCCAGATTTACGTTTCTCCCCTAAACTCTGCTGCTTCTAATGAAGAAGGGTACCGGCTTTGAGGAGTCTCGTTCATAAAAAATACGGAAATAAGTTGTCACTCACCCTGTTCGGGACAGGCTTTTATTAGACTAAGACAGTGTCATGCCCCCAGGAGACCTGTGCCAGAGAGCCCCAGGAATCTTTCTCTAATTTATATCTGAGCTGACAGGCTGGGATTTCTGCACCACACTCTGAGCAGAACAACCTGCTTCAGCCACGTTGGGACCAGCCACTGTCTCTCTGTGCTCCTCCATCTTCCAGCACTCTTAACGCAACAAGAGTAACTGCATTTGACATCTCTAAGCTCTTTCACTCAAGGGATATCTGAACAGCGAGTTGATCAAAATGACTCTAGGACTTCAGCACAAAGCATTATTTAATCAGACACCCAAAAGGAACAAAGCAAAAGAAGAAAGTAGTAAAAAAATTCCTATGTCTTACATTTATTCTCCTTGTTTAGTCTTCTTTATTACAGTCCCCTCAGTTTAGCTAATTCCAGCTTGAAGCAGCAGACTGTATGGCATCCAACATGCCCGCTCTACATCAGTCTTATGAATTTGCCAGTGTTTTTGTTCACTCAAATCTGTTCCAGCCTCTCTTACCACACTAAAACATTCTCTCTTACCAGGTCAACAGCACCACAGCACTAATTTCTAAAACCCACACAATGACATTTTGATTGTGGAATAGGACTAGCCACACAGAGCGCTACTGCAGAATAGTGAGTAAGCTTTGTATCTACCCTGTACCAACTCTGCAGTAACTCCTCTTTGTAAACAAGCTCTGTGTTTTCTCCTTCATTGTCAATTCTCAGCATTGCCTATGTAGCTATGGTATGCCAGAACTGGGCCCAAGAAATCAGTCCTTCAGGGCTTTAGAATTTTTTTTTTTGTTCTAGGTGTCTCCTTTACACCAAACTCCTGCACAGGTTACACAACATAAAATTTCAGTAAGTTATGAAACAATAATACTGACATTTCCCAGTGTGCTGGGTTTGGCTGGGACAGAGTGAATTTCCTTCCCAGTAGCTGGCATGGGGCTGTGGTTTGGATTTGTGCTGCAACCAGTGTTGATAACCCAGGGATGTTTTCGTTCCTGCTGAGCAGTGCTTACACAGAGCCAAGGCCTTTTCTGCTTCTCACCCCACCCCACCAGCCAGTAGCTGGGGGTGCACAAGGACTTGGGAGGGGACACAGCCGGGACAGCTGACCCCAGTGACCAAAGGGATATCCCACACCATATGACGTCATGCTCAGCAGATAAAGCTGGGGGAAGAAGAAGGAAGGAGGGGGATGTTTGGAGTGATGGCGTTTGTCTTCCCAAGTCACTGTTACGTGTGATGGAGCCCTGCTGTCCTGGAGATGGCTGAACACCTGCCTGCCATGGGAAGTGGGGAATGAATTCCTGGGTTTGCTTTGCTTGTGTGCGCGGCTTTTGCTTTTATCTGTTAAACTGTCTTTATCTCAACCCCCGAGTTTTCTCACTTTTACTCTTCTGATTCTCTCCCCCATCCCTCCATGGGGGGAGTGAGCGAGCAGCTGCGTGGGGCTTAGTTGCCGGCTGGGGTTAAACCACGACACCCACTTAGCAGAGACATCTTCAAAGCTAGTGCTGGTTTGCTGGCATTTGTTATGCTGGAACAATCACATCCTCATCCTCCCCTCTTGCTGGAGAAGGCTGCAAGCATCTTTAGAGGAACTAGATTACAGCATTGAATAAAGCTAATACCTAGACTATAAACAAAGCCCTTGAGCCCAAAGAAAGAAAAACTAAAGCTCTGATAGTCCTAAAAACCACAATGAGAGAACACCACTTAACCTTTCATTTTGACTACACCTGGGAAACTCCATCACCTCTGGGCCATTACTGCTGTGCCGATCAGACCCGCTCTCAGCAGGGTTACTCAGGATTGTGGATTAAAACACTAGTGCCAGCTGATAGTTCATCATTTGTAGATGAACGAGTGGGACACTTTTAGATTTCCCAGTGGAGGCTAGGCCCTTAAGGCTGCTTTATACCTTATCAGGAAGGAAAGGGAAAAAAAAAGAAAAAAAAAGCACTTTTCTTTGACATCTACCTTCAGTGATACAGCACTCTACTCCCCAGCAGGAGGCCCAACCTTGTAAAACAGATTGTACCGAAAAAAATTCAACTGTCACCTGAAAATGCTGAAAATTAGACATTACTGCTGTTGTAGAGAAATGATGTATTTCTTCAGCATTGTATGTACGTCAGGCTTAAGTTAATCTCATCAGTCGGCTGAGAAATGAAAAGCTGGTTTTGAAATACTGAAATGGTTTCATTTTGAGATGTTTGTAATGGACTCAAAAATACATGTATATATTTGCACGCGTATATATATACACACACTTAGCAATCAGTATTTAAACTTTTTAAGAGAAGAGAAAGTCATTCTCAACATTTTCCATTTATGAAAGTAGATCTTGATACTAACATGCTGGAAATAAGTAATTATTACTGATTTTAATAATAGTTGCAAAGACATGATTATTTTTTAAACTTGCAAGATATTTGATAAATTTTAACTTTAGAAAATAACTTTTTAAAAGAAAAAATGTATTTTTAACAAATTAGGACCAGACACAGGGAATATTTAATTAATCACTGTATTAACAAAAGACACTTCTAAGAAATAATTTACGTCCAGATGACTACTTTGAAACTGGTAGATTTCTTGTTAGACCTGAATTTTCTCAGCTCTCCCCTGCCTTCAGAGTGATGATTTCCCATTTCCTTGTGAATTGTTTTTCTGACAACATAGTCATTTTGGAGACTAATTTTTGCTACCAGTTACATTATAAATCTTAAGTTACGAGTTTTTTGGGGCAGTTACCATGTTTTTATTCTGCTGTGAGCACCATGGGAGTCCTGGTCTGTAACTTAGGTCTCACAGGCACTGAAGTCATACACGGTTATTCATAATTAAAGGCAATGATTATATCATGTCCCACATCACACAACATCTTTGCTTTAGCTGTTCAGTCAGGCTCACTGGTTAAGAGAATTTTACTGAGCCCTAAACAAGAGCACCCTAGGCAGCTCCTCAGGACTCTGCAGCCCCTGGCACCTTGTGCTGTGTGGTGGAGCATTTCTTTCACCATCATACTGGAGAACGTGCCAAAGCAGTGGAGATGAGTGAGGACTTGTGGTTGAAGAATGGCACAAATCCCACAATCAAAACACAAAAGGGGCAAGTGAGGAACTAGATGGACTCAAGGTCTTTATCCATAACACTGGGGACAAATTGGAGGAAACAGACCAAAGAATTCTTGTGGACAGTCTTCAAGGGAACAAAGATTCATAGGCAATTGGGCTTGGGGAGGAGGAGAAATTTATTTGTACCATCCAGTCTCACACCTTTTCCCAGACAACAATTAGACCCAGGTTTCCTTTTGTTTAAACAGAATTAGTATGTGGTTCTTGGGATAAGTCAGACAAGGACAGACTAGTTCTACATCTACAAGGAACCCTTCCCCGATCTTCATCCTTAAAAATCTTTGAGTGCCTCTCCTTATTCCTACACCTCTCTCCTGGAAAAACCTTCACTCAAAGAGAAACTGCCAACATTTAAATTTACACCAACTTCACTTCCTTTCCATCAAAGCTGGTTTTGAATGTATAAAGCTTGGTGGAAATTTATAATGTTGAGCAATACTCAAATATCTGCTTTATCCTCCACCCTCAATGTTTCGTTGTTTTACTTGTTACTCTTTGAAAATGTAGTGTCTTTTTGAACCACTGTGAATGTGTGCATGTGTATTTCATCCTGGCATCTTTTTTCTCTCTCTGAAGATGTAGCAGCAGCAAGAAGGTTATGGCAGCCACTGTTGGGTTGGGACATCCGAGGGCTTCCCTTCGGTCTGTCCCCTACTGTGCCAGATGCACCATTGTCAAACTAGTAAACAGCAGACAATATGAACAAATACTCCCTTTGACCTTTTGGGGGTGCTTAGCACTAGTAAAGCAATGGAATATCACAGCACACGCCTATTTTATCTCCTCCCAGATGCAGATTATGGAAACTTGGAAGAAAATAAGCTTTTTAGGCTGTTAGTGCAGATTCATGAAAGGATCATATGACATGGTGGTCTACTGTGTGTTCAGAAAATGGTTTCTTCACTCAGAAGCAAATTAACCAATTGTTAAGTTTGGGGGGGGAGGTGTTGTTTGGTTTTGTTTTTCTGAATACTCACAGCTAACAAAACCAGCTCACTCTAACAAAACCAGCTAGCTTGTTTTGCCCAAATTTTACACTTCACTCCACAGAGCTCTGACGTGTTGCTGTGAAAGTGGAACTGTGCTGAAAGAAAATTTGGATCCTAGCACGGAAGTCAAATCAGTGCATCAGAGTGATAAGACCTAACAGCAGTGAATAAGCTTCTGCAGTCATCTTATAAACCTATCCTGTAGGCAAACTCTGCTCCACTTTCAAAAGGCTGTTGTAGCAGTACTGAATGTGGGAATTTGGAAACAAACCACAAGACTTGTGCCCTTATTTACTTGTTAATCCCTAAAATGCTTTCCAAGTCACAGCTATTTCACAGCTTGCAGATATTAGTGTCAACTCTGACTTCAGAGTGAAAGTTCAAGGACTTTGCTTATGTGTGCACCGGACTCTTTCGAACATGCAAAAAATGGCACTAGTTCTTTCCCCGCATTTAACTTCTTTGGGAATACACTTCGAAGTACGGTGCCAAAAAATGGCACTGGTGGCAGATCTCTGACAAATCACACCAAATTCTGTCATGGTGAAATAAACTAAATCAAAAGCATCTTTCTCTGAACAGTGGACAAATAACGTTCAAAGCTCAGAAATGCACATGAAATCACATTTGTTGTTAGCCCTCTGATTATAGGCAAAACCCAAGAATCTTTTGTTGCATAACACACTGGGAGATGCCCAAACTCTCTTTGTCTTCCTTGGAGAACTTTCCTTCTCTCAGACTGAGTAAGCGGGCAATAACTAGGGGAGCAATGACAGGGTGCTGTGTTTCCCTTCTACCCGGTTTTTTAGCTCCTGTTTGCTCTAGGAACCCTGGGTTGGCTATCGTGAGTGCTCCAGCCTCCCACTCACAGCAGCACCTCTGTAATCTCATGTGAGGGTGATGCTATGCCTTAATAACCTCAGAGGGCAGCATGCCTCTGCTTTCCAAGTCCCAAGGGTCTCATTAGATGATCTGCTAAATCAGGCTTGTATAGCCTGTCATTAACTGCAGAATTTAATTAGTCTAAGTTTGCACTGATTTGCATTTAGGAAAGACTGAAGCTTGCTGAGTTGTTGCTGTTATCGTGCTGTGTTTATCTTTTCCTTTGTTTTGTAAGGGTTTTTTTTACAGTACATAAAGGTCAGGGGATCAAACATTCTTGGTGCAAAGCCACTCCTGAAGATGTAGTCATATGGGGGACTTGGAGAAATGCTTACCAGTAACAGAAAAGACTTAGCAGCAATACTGGAGTATACCTACCCCACATATCATAACAGCCAACATTACCACGGTATAATCAAAAGAAATTATGAGAAAGGCAAGATGATGGAGCTCTTGCATTGAAACTCTTTGAAATGTACCCATGGGACATGCATTTGCAAGCTGCTTAATTAAAACACACAAGTTCCCCGTACCCATAACGTCACTGAGGAAATGCCTGCTGACTTCAACGAGAGCACTGCTAAGCCTGACACTTTTGGTGATCGCATCTGTGACGCTGAACTGCTGATCAAGCTTTTTGGTGTCTTTCAGCTACATCACCCTAGATGAAGACTCGACAAAAAACATCCCAGATTGTTCTCTCACTGTTAGAGTTTCGGTGATCTTGCCTGCAGTATTAATAAGGTTTATATTCTGAGTATTGGCAAAAAGAAGTTATTATTTCCTTCAGAGCTCTTGCAATGTCACTGGAGAACAGGAACTCTGCTGCTGTAGCAGAATGTCTCATTTCCCATCTCACAGGGTCTCTACCATGACAAGTTCCTACTTCAGTTCTTTGCACAACACCACAGATCTGAGAAGCCCTGTGAAAAGCTTTTTCTATTCTCATTCTAAACACAGCCAAGCATAATCACTCTGTGCCAAAAGGAAAAGACTGCAGCTGGTAAGGAAATTAAATTTACTCCAGATCTTCCAGTAATGCATTACAGCATAAATGATGGAGGGATAACAATCAAGACATGCATAAAAATGTCTCAGAGAGCACTTTAAAAGTTTAGGGCTTTATCTAAAAGAGCAAAAACCCATCTAGTAACCATGTCTTTTTGTTTTTTCCTTGTGGATGGATTAATAAGACAAACAATGTATTAACAGCACAAATACAAAGTTTACTCTCTAGTTTTCATTTATCACACAGCTTTTTTGAATCCCAGTAAATGCTAGATCTTTTGCCAATTTTTCTTTTTTTTTTTTTTTTTAATGGAAGATTGTAATTCCAAAGACCAAGACTTCCAAGACAGCTCATAATTTTTTCTCCAGTGCAACCCACCCCTTACTGGGCCTTATTTCCCAAAGGTGCAGAGATTCTTCACCAAGAATCTTTAAAATGTCCTCTTGAACACTGGAAAAACAAAAGCCTCCTATAGAAATCACTCCTGTAATTCTTGCTTTCACGCTATTATAGTAAAAAAGTTGTATATTAGAACATAAAAAGAACAGTGCCTCAGGTTTTTTTTACCTTTGAAAATGATTTTCATCAGAATTTCTCAACTGAACCTGCCTTAAAAAGCTCAATCAAAAGTCCAGAAAATCCAAATTATTTCACTGTCTTTGCACTCAAATAGATAAATTCATACTCAAAACCATTTTGATGTTTCCTATGAACTGAATATTAGGTCTACTGGAGAAACTGACAGAAATTCTAAGATATGAACGATTTGTGGAAATTTTTTCACCCTCGCTAAAATTGCTTTCAAGCACCTGGAATGCATTGCTAAGCACTATACAGAAATGATACTGTTTAATGTATTACAATCCAATTTACATTGGAGAAAAATGCATTTGTGAAGTATTTTTATACACAAAGAAGCATAACATTAACTGCACTGTGGAGATGTTATCACTTACAGGCACTGAGTGCCTCAACTACAAATTAGAGGATAATTAATTTAAAATAGTCCTGTACTAAAACACAGAATAAAGTAGTTAAAGGAAACAGCTGTAATAATTCCCTTGGTAGATTTTTTTTTTATAGGAAGGACATGAATGTTGCATTAATTTACTTAACAATGAAATATCGGAACAGGTTGTAGGGCAGGGCTGACCTTATACAATACAAGGCCCTGAGTAAGACTTAGAGGTACAGCACTACATCAATCCCAAATTTGCCTCTGCCCCGCCTTGAGGTCCTGTCTGACCTCCATCTCTACTGCCTTGTTTCCTGCCTCTTGACATGCAGATGTGAAGTCACTAGCCCCTCTTTTACAGGGTTACAAGCGATTGAGAATTATTTGATACAGGCTTTGGGGTAAGAGTTTGAACACAAGCAGTTGTGGCAGAGCCACAGTCCCTGCAGCTGGGGAAGGGGGAGGGTTGGGCCAGCGCGGCTCCAGCCACTCACTGCATCACCGTTGTGTAAGAGCTGCTCTGGTGGCCTGCAAACGCTCACCCACGTGCGCATCTCTGCACATGACACGCTCGCCAGTGAGTTCCAAGTACAAAACACGGATGCAGGTTGCTCGTGCACTTAAGCATTTACAGATTCAAAGCCTTGGCTTTCGCCTAGGCCTCAGATGAGGAAAATCATGTCTGGTCACGGCCAAACTGTTTCAAGTTTGCTTCTCAGTAAGCAAATTGTTTCTTATGGAATAGATTTTTTTTAATACATAAAACATTTCTCTTTTCTAAAATTTTCTTTAGACATCTGTGTAGAAACCCATTGCAAGTTTGCAATTACAATCAAGAGATAACTTTTGACATGGAAATTATTTTATTCCTTTCAAGCTCTTGGGAAAATACACTTGGATTTGTGATTTCTTTTTTTCCCCCTGTTTACTGAGATGCTAACATAAGTTTATTTTAGGTTATTAACTTTAGGCTATTTAAGGTTTTTCAGCATCTTCAAATATATCTGTAACCTCAGTCCACACACTTGGAAAAAAGAATGTATATATTCGTAGCTAATAATAATATATATGCATTAAACAAAACTCTTCCTTCTTGAAGTATACTTCGTGCTTCCTAAAGCCCCACTGACAGGTCACTCCTGTCTCAGGTAACTGTGCTCATTGCAGCTGCTCTGCAGTACTTTGCAGGAATGCCAGCGGCACAAACCAGATGTTTTCTGTGCTATTCCAATGACACTGAAGAGAAACAGTCATTCACATTAGAAAGTTTCAACCGCCTAGGTAAATTCTTACAGTTATCCATTTAACTATTTTTCATCTTTAAAGGTGTTCTTTCTAATTTAAAAATGTTTTAAGTTTTAAAACTAAAAAGAGGATTAGTGGCGGAGGATTTCTTTACAGTGGCAAAAATATGTGAATTTCATAGCAATTACGAGGTAGTGCATGATTTCCCATAGCCTTCCCCAATGATTCCTTTTGTGTCATTATTTCGCCAGGAAATATTCATCTGTGACTGCAATAAAGTACATCAACAGCTTTGCATTACTTCACGATAGTGCTGCTATTAATGTTTTTCACCTCCTAATGATGAAGAGAGACTTCCTGTAGTAAAAGCTGCAGATATATAAATGTAACTAAATTAAAATTGGTGGAAAGCACACCACTGTTTTGCCAGGAAACTAAAAAAAAGTTTAAAAATAGCCTTAATAAATGACAAACAACTTTAATTAAAAAAGGGGTTATAAAGCTGTAATCGGTAAGACAGCCAGGATTCAAATGAGAAGAATGATTGTATCGTCCAGGCTGATATTAATTCTGAAGAAAAATCGGACTTCTGAATTATTAAGGAAGACTGTCACTGAAGTTTTCATTGAACATCCGTATCCTGAAGCCATATAAATGTCACAAAAAGCCACGGCACTTTGGCTCTGATTCAGCACAATTCTTAACCAGTCAATCAAACTACCTCTGTATTTAAAGCTAAGCATGTGCCTAGTGTTTCCTGCTGAATCAGGCCTCAGATTCCAACTTCACTGTGATCATCATGTTTCTAAGCAGGACTTAGGGTGATAAATTCCACAGGAAAATGCTTATAGACCTCAGCAGAACCTGTTTTGTCTATATAGAGGGAAAAGTACTACAAGTCAATCTAGGATGTGAATTGATAGTCCACTTGCTGTTCCACGCCAATTCCCTTGTTTATTGTAACTTTACACGCTTCCAAAGTACATTGTCTAACAGCAAACAAAGGTCTTTTTGTTAAGGACTAAGGACTTGTTTACACTGAGATTCTCAGGAAGACACATGTAAATTTACTTTGTGGATGGATAACATATGCCACATTAAATATCTGAGATGATAGTACCATATGGAATTAAAATAGCTTTAGTTTAGTTTAGTTTAATCCACTTCATGAGTAAAATAAATAAAATGAAATGAAGGCTACTTTAATTCTGAATGAGAGTTCAGTGTGGCTTAAATAGGCAACTGACAACTATTTAGTTAATTCAGATGACCCTTGTTGAGGACCCCCAAGTAGATGAGCCCTGCAGTGTCCAAACAGAAATAAGAAGGGGCAGGTGGTCTTGTACAAATATTCCCCCTCATCTGCAACACACTGATACAGGACAAGGCAGAGAATATTTGTGCTGCGTTTTCAGACTGGCTCCGGAATGACTAACTGCAGCCGTATTTTAAGAATTCTCATGGTACCTCAGGAGCAAGCCTCCATACAGTTCTTTGCACGCAGGATTCTATGACAATCACACGTTAGTTCCAAACGCATCCCCGTGTGCTTTTTGGCAAGAAGAGGGCTGAGACCTGGGGGGTCTCAACCCGGGGGAGGGCAGCACTCAGCCATCCCTGTGCTAAGCGGAACGAGCCCCAGCCCCGGCCCTCGGCCCTCCCGGCGCCGTTCAGCACCCCGGACAGCTCCGGCCTAAGCCTTTCCCCCCCCTAAGCCTGTGGCAAGGGCCGCCCCAAGGAAGGGGGAGCCGGGCAGGCAGGTAAGGCAGCGCAGGTCATCCCGAGAGTCCAGCCTTCAGCAGGGACTTTTCCAGGCCACCTGGAAGATTATTATATTTCCTTACAGCCGTGCATTCAAGTCTCATCAAGGCTTTTGGAAAACCTCTGACTAAGCAGCAACTTTTATTCTTTCAGAAGGATGCTCATAACACCACTCAAACCTCGCTAAAGTAACTAGGTGATTCTGTGATTCCAACTGGCCGGGCCTGAAGAGAAGAGCAATCAAATTACAGACTTGGTTTTCTTCCTTGCTTCTGTAACTAAAGCCTGCTGAGGAATTCTGGCAACATTTGGCCTGGATGTGGAAGCACCTTCCTGGTGTGCCCTGCTGTGAGTTAAATCTACCTGGAATTAGGTGGCTTGACTCTCATTTCTAAAGGCTTTGTGTGTGCATGCATGGGGAATACAAACACCACTTCTCAATAAAAACAGTGAGCAAATCTGCTTTTGTCCAGCAGCAGAATGCTGACACTTTGGCATAAGTGTGGATTTGGACTTAAAATGGAAAAGAGGAGCAGTAAAAGAGCACACAGAAGCAGTGCTTTGCTACAGTGTCTGTCATCCAAGGATCTCCAAATGCTTTAAAGGTTACTCTTCAGCAAGCTTTACAATACTCCCATGTGATGAACAAACGTTTACAAACGGATAAACACAGATACAATGAGGTCAATTAGAGTTTGCTGAAAATTTTTTTTTTTTTTTTTTTCACCAAAAATCCCCGGCATGAATATGTTACAGAGGAGCAGTATGCCTTATTCTTCAAAACAGAATCATACTGCATCAGCAAGAAGCTACACACTAAACTGAGGTACCACATGTACTCTCAGTGTTGCTCCAGAATACCCTAGTCTCCAAAACAGCCAAAACAGATACCCGCTCCACACTTGACTGACAGGCAAGCAGTCAGCTTTGAGAAATGTGAAAAGGAGAAAGGACATAGTAAAGTCAGCTCAGAGATAGATAGAAAATGCAGATTAAGACAGACATGCTAAGAAGAAAAGAAGAAATAGAACAGAAAACCCTAAATTACCTTCCACTCCCTTTGCTGTCTCACAAAATGGGGACCTAATATTAAATTTGTTCAGGTTTTCAAGTCTATAATAGTAACACCTACAGCAGCTGTTTCGGCACCAATATTAATACTTCACCTTTAGACAGATTTGAAAGATCAATATACTGTGAGTTTCCACTAGAGATAGTAATTAAACAAACAAACAAACAAAAATAACCCAAACAAAACACACCAAACCAACCAAACCCTCAAATGAAGTAATTCTTTGATATAATCTTCCCAATGACTGCTTGAAGTTTAATTGCTTTAACTTTTAGCAATGAATAATAGCCACCTATACAACAATCTGATTAGGGAGCACAGATTCCATTTCTTATAATTAAAAATCTCATTCAATGTCTTTCACTTCATTGGTCATTTGGTTAGAAAATGCAGAGTCATTTATGAAAGTGATAATCAGGGTCATTTACAGGATCACTCCATTCTACTCACAGCTCCACAACTCTGCTGGGCAATGCTGGGGCAGCCCAAGTGAAAAGGGAACAAAAACATCCTTTGCAACAAAAACATCCTTTGGTCTATCTGGGTCAGTTCGCTAATAACCATGAATTTCTGTCATTAAAACACAGAAGACTGCAGAGAGCATGGATAGAAAGACGTGGTCCTTATGCACTGCAGCTCTGAGATGAAGTATTGGTTTTGCTTTAAGAAAAGACACATCACCTCATTCTCAATAGCCGTTGGCACCCAAACTCTGTGACAGCTTTTGTGTCCAGAAACATGCAACTACCTCGCTAGTGGCTAAATCCAGTGCTTTGGATTCAATATTGATCAATTACATTTTGCAAAAATATATATAGAAGTGTTCCTTGCCACATTGCTGAGTGAAAAAATAGGAAGAAATAGGAACATGGCAGTGTGACACCCAAATTCTCTCCTGGTGAAGTTCAAAGACTGTCTGCCTCTCCTGTACATCACAGCAAAATAAGACCACGACCTAGATGTACACCATAACCATGTAAAGGCACAGAGAGAGAAACCATAAGGACGGCATGACTTTCATCCCACAGTACGCTTGCAATCACAGGAAAAGCCTGAAGGAAGGAGAGGGTGGAAGCTAGATCATCCATGCCAGGGGGGAAAATCAACCAGGTTAGGACAGCAGTTAAAAACTTTGTTACTGTTACTTTCAGAGTTTTTTTAGACAATGATCCAGAAACACGCAGTCCATGCAAGGAGTAACAACACTGTAGGAACTGAAACGGTATTTAAATGAATAATACTTTGCAAATTAGGTCCAAAGAACTCATTGAGTGCTATGCTTCAGCACTTTTCCTCTTTTCTTCTTTTCTTTTACCTCCTTCCAAAAAAGCTCACGACATATAAATTTCGATGTGTCTGCTTTTGGAAAAAATAGCAAACCACCAGGCCAGCTTTTTGCGTAAGTCTTTTCTGAGTCAATTGGCACTGTTCTTGTAGATATCTGCCAGTGACACCGGGACACTGGGACCGCTCACCAAAAACTCACACTCCTGAGAATACAGTCCCCATTCTACCAGCCATACAAACCTGCCATGTAATAAGGATTATCTTAAGTGAAAGCATTTCTGCAGGAGCTGTTTGCCTAAAGCCAACTGTGCTGGGTTTGGCTGGGACAGAGTGAATTTCCTTCCCAGTAGCTGGCATGGGGCTGTGGTTTGGATTTGTGCTGCAACCAGTGTTGATAACCCAGGGATGGTTTCGTTCCTGCTGAGCAGCGCTTACACAGAGCCAAGGGCTTTTCTGCTTCTCACCCCACCCCACCAGCCAGTAGCTGGGGGTGCACAAGGACTTGGGAGGGGACACAGCCGGGACAGCTGACCCCAGTGACCAAAGGGATATCCCACACCATATGACGTCATGCTCAGCATATAAAGCTGGGGGGAGAAGAAGGAAGGAGGGGGATGTTTGGAGTGATGGTGTTTGTCTTCCCAAGTCACTGCTACGTGTGATGGAGCCCTGCTGTCCTGGGGATGGCTGAACACCTGCCTGCCATGGGAAGTGGGGAATGAATTCCTGGGTTTGCTTTGCTTGTGTGCGCGGCTTTTGCTTTACCTGTTAAACTGTCTTTATCTCAACCCACGAGTTTTCTCGCTTTTACTCTTCTGATTCTCTCCCCCATCCCTCCATGGGGGGAGTGAGCGAGCGGCTGCGTGGGGCTCAGCTGCCGGCTGGGGTTAAACCACGACACCAACACACACAACTCAGCAAATTTGGCAAGGCAAGCAAGGACAGAATAAACTGTGCTTAAAACAGAGGTGTGATCGTGATCAAGGGCAAGTTTAAATGCAGTCAGGATGCAACAGCAACTCTGATATATCTATACAAGCAGGTCTGGGACGATATTAGACTAGTCATGGGAATGTGGTGCTCAGAGCAGCTGCCTGACCCAGATTCACTGCCAGTAGCTGGCTACTTGAAAACAGGATGAAGAGTGTCTTTATTGTGCTCTGGTTTCACCTTGGTCATCATTTCCTTCTCTGTGCTCCTCTTGAAAGACACAACTGCATGTAGTATGCATGGAGAACCAAGATCTAAATGAGTGGCACTGAAACCAGCATGAATACCCAATGTGGGATTCAGATGCCACATTCAGCTAAGCATGTTTGAAAGTTTTGTCCATATGGAGAACTTAGAATGGTCTGCTTGAAACCAACCCATGATGTATGCCAAGCACTCTAAGGACGCCTTCAGTACTCATCAGTGCACTCAGTAATGAGTGACTTCAAAAGTACATTTTTACAGGTATATTCATAGCTGCAAAGGAGCTATTGCGTTCTTATTGTGAAGGCTGTGATGACTCCTCTGGAATCATCTCAGACCCAATGGGGCATCAAGGCAAAGCAAGCTACACACACTCATTGCAGATCTCAAACAGTGGATGTCTGTCTGTCTGATGAAGGCAGAGAAACAAGATACTCCTCGATGTAACACACTTCCATCCTGTAGGCAGTTTTAGACCCAATCCTGCTCGCTTTATTGATACAAACAACCTGAAAGGAGTCATTTCATGCTTGAAATACCATGCTGGATATTAAAGGAGTTGTGCATGGAGATTGTGGTCTTGCATAAGCAAAGGATGAATTAAGCACTGACTAATAGCTTGTGTCTAAATATGCTTTCTTCAGTCAGTTCAATTTACAATACATTTTTAATGGTATTGATAGGTTGTAGATGGATGGGAAAATAATGTGCTAAAAAGCAAAACCAAGGTGAGGAAAAGAAATTAAATCTCCATTTAGCAGAAAAAATTATTTCAATATTTGTTTTCCTTCCCAAGCAAGATGAAAACAAGGAGTGTTGAAACTTCCCAGTAAACAAAACTTCAGTTCCCATCAATCAAAATGTCTCAGTTTATTAAAACTGAAATAATTAATTTTCCACATATTATTTATAAAACATAAAAGCAAACAATCATCAAGGATTACATTTCAAAGTTTTTTCCAGATGTCAGACTTTGGCAGAGTATTTTAATTCCTCTTTTTCTAAACAAGGCATTATCAAAACCACGATGTCATTATAAGAGGTTAATGGTGCAAATACAGAAAGAAATATTTGATCTGAAAAGTTTATACTAGATTCCACTATCTGTCAGAATTTTTTCATCAACTGAAATATTATCAATTTATTAATACATAGGATATTGCCTGATCCAGCAAAAGAAGTTAATTGCTGTGCACCAACTGTGACAAATACGGCTTAGATTCATAATAAAACCCTGATTCAGACACAAACGTGGACATGAATAGAAGACATTATCCTCAGGGTCTGGTTTTTTTTAATTTAGAATAAACCTGTTCTACAAGCGTAGCTCAACTACTATTGTACAGATTTACATGTTCCTACAATCTCTTACCGAATGCTGTATCTTCAATAGATCAATGACATTTGTACCATTTAATATAATGCTAACTATAGGCAAGTGCCCGAACTGAGGAGAAGACGACACACCCTAGGCACTAAACAAATACATACGGATAGTATGGGAGCTTAAAATACCCCAGTCAAAAGATACAAAAGGGAATGGAAGAAATTATCATCCCTGTTTTACAAACGAAGCAGGGGGTGGGTTAAAGACTGGCGAGAAGCTCCAAATCAGGTGCAGTTACGGCGGGAGGAGGTGGTAGAGCCGCCCTGCACTGACACGGCTATCCCGTGCGTGGCGGCATTACGAGATTTGCCCAAGGTCACGCAAGACATCAGTATCATAGTCCCGCTAAATTCAAATTTGTTACATGCCAATCCAAGTATATTCACTGCAGGACAATGTTCTCAGAAACCATACGACATGTCAAAGCCTGCAGGAAGGAGATAAGCTGAGGGTACCACCACGGCCACTGCTCTGTGTGGTTTCCCGACAGCATTATGTTTATTGGTATTTCAATAAGGTTTTTGTTTTAAATTTCATTTTTTTATGACTAGATCAGATGCAATGCCCACTGGTTAAATATCACACTCTCTCAATCACATGCAAAGGCCCTACACTTTCCATTTTAACGAATCACAGTTGTCTTACACATCCTGGAGCCTCCGGTAGCCAGGAAACCTTTAAAGCCATTTGACTCCACAGAGCTCCAGCAAGCAAAGGAAGTGGCAACAGTGAAGTGTTACCACACTCTGCAATCAAAATGGACATCAAGGGCAACATATACTGTAAGAAGAAAACCTTGTAGACCACGGGGCTCAAGTGACACATTCATATAAAAGATTTACTATTCAGATTAACATGCTGAATTTTGATCAGACACTTTGCATTTCATTACCATAGGTTAGTCCTTCCTCTCGTTAATAGTCAAATCTCTAGACTTGCTTTTCTCCCCATGGCAGGACACATTTGCATTAACAACTTCTTAAGCTGCTCCATATCATAGCAATGTGGCAAAGGCTTTTCAGTCAGATCGCGTGACACATACTGCCACTCCAGCACGGCATGCACAGAACCGCATCAGTATTCTTCTGCTTCTCACCCCAGTCTGTCCTCATTATAGCTGAGAATTGTTAGTGCCTTTCTTCTCATCATAAAGTTGTTTCTCTACAGAATCATCAGTATCATTTTTGCCTCTCCTCACACCCTCAGCATACATTCCTACTGCTTGCAAACAAAATGTATAACATACAGTACCACCGCCTCAGGACTTTCACTAACATCCATTTGCTCTGTCTCGCACTCTCCTGTCCTCTTACGGACGCACGCGCTCTATCATTTTACTGATCCATCTTGAATGGACCTTCCTGCTGATGGTGCTTTGTCTCACTGTGTATCATAAAGCAGCTCCCTGCATCTCCTTTTCACCCTTGCTGGTTTTAATCCTATGACTTACAATTTACAACCAGCCTTTTCAAAACTAACGTCCTATTTACCCACAGAAATGATACAGCTTGGGTAGTCTCCCTTTAGAAGGACTCCTAAGAATGGAAAAGTAGTAAAGCTGATATGGGAGACAATTAATAAAGAACTAAAGGATAGGAGTATAATTAATGTTAGTCTGTACAGGTTTCTGGAAAATAGGTCTTCTCAAACAAACCTGATTTCATGTCTTGATGAAATTACAGATTTGATTGATAAAGGTAAAAGTGTAGGCGTAATAGACATTTGCAAATACACGTGGCTTCGTTATTTGAACACATTCCATCATTGGACTCGGACAGCCCTCAGCCCTCCTGCTATCACCTTTTCCAGTCACACCTTTCACTGGCACGGTTGCCATCGCACGGCTGAGGAGGTCAGGAGATGTGACCTTCCCCAATTCTCCTATCATCTGTGACCTACCACAACATATAGATCCTTGCTGCTAGCATGCAGTGAATGAAAGACATCAATTCCTGAGTATGTGGGAAATTAGGGTAACAAGCCCCAGTATGAGACCTTATGGAAGAAGATGGTATTTATTAACAAAATCTGAATATGCTGGTTCTATCCACTCACACTCATTCCCTCTCAGAGTTCATTCATCACGCTCCCACAGGCACCAAGATGTCTATGCTCAAGTGGTCTGGCCAAGATGATGCGTACGTGCCACGGTGGACAAGGCATATCAACTATTAAGCTCTCGTAGCAACGCTTTGTTTTTCTTGACTGACAATGACAAGCTAGTTTTTTGGCAGGTCTTTTCCATCTTTTAGGAGCCAACAGGTGATAAAGGTGGTCCTTTGTTTCAGAATCTTGCCTACTTAGGCACTCATAAATGTTAGCAGAGTTGCAGCTCATTACCTGGCTTTGCTTGTATGGAATACATCCGAAAAAATACACATCTGTTTGGCTACAGATGTTGGCCTAACAGGAAAAGGAATTGTGCTAGTGAGGCACTAGTATCTTGTGGCCTTTTAGTGTCCTTAGAAAGCAGGATCTTGTGCTGGAGAGATGCCTGTGACTTTTATCAGAGCCCAGCCTTCTGGGCTTGACAGCACAGCACGTTCCTCACTTTTATTGCTGGGAACAATGTTCTTCATTATCAGCACATGACATTCGCCTCACACTTATTTCGCTATTTTTTCCAGTGTTTACAGAAACACATTTGCATCTGTATTTCATTCGTACCAGTCCCAGTGTTTCTGTTACAAGTCTCTACATGTTCCGTTACATGAGAAGAAAAGTGATGTACTATGAAGAGTCTCCAAAAAGAGAAAGCACATGATACTGGATCTAGCAGAGTGGATGTGCCAGTCTGACACATTTACAAGGCACAAGAGAAATAATTGAATTCACTTTTCGGATAGTAAATGTGTTTACCAGGCTCAGCTTATGTGATCCAATGGACTCTACTAGCCTCAAGCACAATTCCTCCCATGTACACCAGTGACAAAGACACTACGCTACGATTGCTTTAGCTAGCTGGAAACTAGACTCTATATCCTCCAACGCAACACTTCCTATGCATTGCAACTTCTTGATGTGCCTGTGCCTGAATTCACCACCTGCAGCATTCTTTGACATATGGACTCCACCCATAAGTACCCAGGACACTGCATATGTCCTGACTACAAATTTAGCTCGCTCTTTATTTCACTCCAGGAAACGAGACTTGAGCTTCTAGGCTTCATACATGGCACTTTACCTCGAAGCTGCTTTCCAAGCAATGCTGGTAGCTCCCTGCACGAGGCACAGTTCATAGAGTCCACCCCAGAGCCTGCCCCACAGAGACGGCGCACACTTCGGCCACATCTCTTCCTCCTGCAACTCTCTTCCAGCCTTGTCTCAGGAGGCTTTGCACTTTCAACCCCTGCATGCAACACACACACAAATTAGCATTTCACGGAACAAAAACGTCGTTCAGAAGGACCGAATCCTGCTCTTCCAACTGAAGACATGCACACAAATTATTTCAACTCCAGTAACAACAAGACCACTTGGGGACCAGGGCAGGTCCTGCCAAGTGATGTGCAACGTGTACTCCATCAGTCACCTCCAGAGAGTGCCTGAGCAGCGTGGTCACAAGCTAGTTCACAGCAATTACTCATGCAGCTGGGGCTCTCTTCCTCCTACAGCACGCAAAGATTAGCAAGCAGGCCATGGATGTCAGCAACCATCAATAACTATCAGTTTACGATAGATTCAAACTGTGACTGAAGATTGAAAGCTTCTCCATACCCAAATGCAAATTGCGCAAAGCCTTCCGGTCTTTCCATTGTTCTGCCTCTCTTTAGTCGTATCTATTCATGCCGTGTCTTCTTTAACATAGCAGGAAGCAGGGAGCTCAGGACAGCACTACAGCCATTCGTCACCGTGCTGCGGATTAGCCCACTTTGTCTCAATGTTTTCCGTGATATCACTGTTAATATGTAATGCTTCACAAGGATATAACTCCTCAAAAACTTAAGAGGTTAGGTTAAAAAATTCCCAACAAACCTGAATGTGACAATTAAATACTAGAGAAGTCTCTAGAAACCAGAGATTCAGATGTTATAGAACCGTATAAATACGGAAAACAGGGAATCTTCAGAGGAAACCAAGGCAGCCTCTCCCTGAGAATACTGGAAAGCTAAATTTTGTGCCACTGAATTCAGCTAAAATGGTCATCCTCCTCCTCATCTATTTAATATCTCCCTTAAAAGCGTGTGCTTTTTTTCTCCTCATTTTAACCCATCAAAAGGCCTGAATGGCTAATATGATTCTCACTGCTACGTTTTTACACCTTGGCAAGTTGCTTCTAGGCATAACGTGGGGTCATTTTCCTTTCTTCATTTGGTAAATAATAACCCCCTTATTCCTACAATGGGACTCCATCTCATTTCACTTGCTTTAGCGAATAGACAGATCACCTTTGACTTCATGTAATTTTGATTTTCTTGCAAGACTTCGGAGCATCAAGATCTTTTCTTTTTTTCCCCCTTGTACTGAATTAGAATTATCTTGATTCCAATTTTTTTTTTTTTTTTTTTTTTATTGTAGATACAGGCATGATGGACTCTGACTAGTATTGCAAAGAAACCTGTAAGGACATTATATTTTATGAAAAATATCTGCAATTTATACTTACAGCCAGCTTCAAATCTTAAACACTCCAAATCATGGTCAGGTGAGGTTTAGGGACAAATACATGCATAATTCATGAAAGCACAGCCATTATTGGTAGCTCTGTAGAATAAATAGTCCTCGGTAGGCACTGTGCATTTGAAGGATGCACCATATTCATGCTAGCAATACGGAGCCAAATTGATATTTATGGTGTACTCACAATCCACTCAATTCTGTTTCCATTTGAACACACTGGTGAAATACAGTGCAATATTCTGTCTCAGTTACTAGCAAAAGATACACTACTTCAAGCAGAGCTCCCGGTAGCCGGAGAGCGCAGAAGAGCTGATGACTGCACAGAGTCCGCTAGGGATCTTGTTATGCCAATCTAATTAACCTGGAAAATGCTCAGCTAGCACCACGCTCCGGGCTCGCACACAGATGGAAAACGGGCTGTTCAACTACTGTGTGTGCAAGGCAGACTCCTCCTAACTCCCAAGTCAGCAGAAACATTTAAGCATATGCTTACCATTAATGTTAAACAGGTGCTTAAGTACGCTGCTGAACAGGGAACATAACAAGGAGCACGCCTCTGGAGTACGTGATTTTTGCTTTAATTGCTATCGCATACATACGGGTTTTATTTATTTGTTGCCCTTCAATATTACCACCAGCCTCCTCTCCCCACCGAACCCGCAGTTCTGTTAAAATCTGAATTTGAAAAAATGGTGAGAGATGGTCTCTTTGTAAAAAACAAGGTGTATCTGTAAAATCCAAGATACTGGAACAAAGGAGATAAGTGAATTTTATTTTTAAAATTTCTAGAATCTTTTATAGATTTTGATTCCCATATGAATATCCAAATCCAAATGAATAGTACCTTTCGTAACAAAGTTTTTAACAAATTATAAATGTAGATGTACATGGCTAATGCAAATGAAATGAAATGCACGGAGAATAACATCGAAGCAACGGGGAACGTAGCACGAACCTCCCTCTTGTGAGAAAAACTCTCAAATAGTGAGATCAGGAAAGCTTCAGTCGTACTGATACGAACAACAATTAATTTCTGAATTACTGCTCTACCCACAGCATTTTACATATCCTTCCTGTGGACGATAGATCCGGTTTTTAACAGAGTCAATAAACTCAGAGCTCATGAATAGTAATAATCCCGCATTACAATCATTCCCTTTACAAACCAGATCTTCAGAAGAGGTACTTGCAGTCCCCTCACAGCCGGATGAGAAGGCATTAATATGAGCGCATTTTTCACATCCTCGTAATTAGGCACAAGAAAAGAGCAATACAAGCTTATTTCTAGGTTACTTTGGTTACATCATACGCTGCAGAAGAACTACTGAGTATTTACAGAAAACATGCCAAGCTATCCTTTCAATTTTTCTCCCCGTTTTCAATAACTTCAGTCCCAAATGATAAACAAATAAAAATGTTTCATTTCCAGCATGTTTTCCGGTTTATCATCATCAGTGAAAACAAACGCAAGCAAAAGGGAGGGCACGCAGCATGCTTTGTGAAACATCAGATCGAGGAGCTGATGGGGTTCTCCATGGGGGCAACTTACAAACTGAGATGAAGTAAAAACTCCAGAGCGCTTTTCTTAACCTGCAGCATCCCCCGGGATAACTACCTCGTTCTGCTTTTCTCCTGCGTGCTTTCTTACCCTGCCCTTCACCTTTTTTCTTTTGTCAACTCCAGTGTATTTCACCGTTTGCTACCTTTAAAAAAATACTGAAAATCCTTAGCGACACAGAACGCGGTGGGGTTTTGTGTTGAGACTCGGGTCTGAAGGCACCTGAGCCTCAGACAAATTTCTTACTCATTTCAGCAGGAGTAGTAAATCCGTTAAGTTCAGCAAAAGTTTTGCTTGAGTAAGTGCTGAATAATGACTACAGAATGAGGCCATCTAATGTGTGACTGGAATCCATGCCAAGTCTAACTGTCTCTACACATGCCTGAGTTGACAAAATCTTCTGGCCAGCATTCCCTGTAACTCGAGAGGGATTTTTCACAGCATTGACCAATCTGCTTACTGCCCAGTGCTTCACCTGGGCACGCACCTTTCCCCGCTGCAGCTAATCCCACTGGCTTGAATGGCCGGTTTTCTCTGAAAATGGACTGGGAGCTTTGAACGGACATTTGGGTGCATCTCAGGATAACCTCTAAAGGCATTATTCCATAGTAATTAGGGATGAAATAGCAGAAATACTTCTGAGTTGGTAATAAAGTCAATGTATGTTCGGTCACACCACGAAAGAGGTCTTATCACAAACAACATCCTGTCCTGGTTGCTGGATACACACTGAGTTTGCAATTCTTCTGTTGTGCCTTGTAAGCGTACAGATTGGGATGCACCTATTTGCAGCTGAGGGCTGCACTCAGATTTAGTTACATGTGCAACAATTCTGCCCCCTGGTCAAAATACCGCAGGGGATTCCACCGTTCCTGTTCCCAGCCTTGACCTCTATAGCGATGAAGAGGGCAACACCAGACATTTTGTGCTTGGAAACCACCTGCAAGACACACTCTTCTTCCCAGGGCACAGCATAAGCATTACGACACAGGTGCTCCAGGAATTCCCAGGACCTTACCGATACCACCACAGAGGCACAAAGCCAGTTTTTGCAAAAATAGAATTTTAACCTTGAAAATTCACTTCAAGGGCAACCAGGATACTATAAATGCAAACTTTGCTTGCTACGATGTCCTTAAAAGTGTAGAAAATCCACAGCATCTACAGGTGAATTCATGCTACAGCTGGGACACAGTTACCAATGTGTTGTCACCATTTGGGCTCTAAAGGTTTAGATTTATTCTGTAAACTGGATTTATTTTAAAAATTTTATTCTCAACTGCAGCCTTTTCAAAGCGAACACTATAGGAACTTGCTAAATCTGATGCTCCGTTAGGAAGGAATGCCAAGCTTCCTAAGTGACAGCATTATGCGTTAGTGGATTACACAAGATTTACAGTACATAAAACAATTTAATAAATGGGCTTTGCTTGTTAATCTCACGTGAGTCACTGCTTAGTACAATACTGTACAGAAAACACACATGGAAACCCACAGACCTAGAGGAATAAATGCACGTATTGTGCTTGTGATGACATGAAACCATTTGGATTAAATCATTTTAAAGCCAGAGGTGCTTCATAATGTTCTAGGGCAGCTCCGTATACGCGCTAATCATGGACCAAGCGATTTCTGCAGCAAGACGGCATCTGGCTGAGATGGAGCTCCTCTCCTGCTACAGCTGGACTGCAGTGCTGGGAGACCCAACCTGCTTCTTGGACTGCAAGCATGCTGGGACCTGGAAGGAGTAAAGCCCTACACATGCAGCTCATGTATCCCTACATCCCACCGCAGATGGCTGACAAGCCCTGGAAAGATGTGCAGAGCAGTAGTTGTCTCACGTAACTGCCTAATGGGGTGCTTCGGGTCATCTGAGATGCTCTGGAATACCTATGACTATGTTTAAGCAACGGACTCAAGACTCGGATATCTGCAGGGTAGATGTTTACGGTTCAGCTAGTACCTCACATTTCCTGAAGTCAATAGAGAGAAATTGGCATCTAAGAGTGCAGGTCCTCTGGCCCAATTTATACATCTATGTGAAGATGGGACGAATCATGCCCCAGACTCCACTGACTAAATTATGAAGAGAGCCCAGGCTGACGAACTTATATGTCTACACTGAAGAAGCCAACGTTTAGTCAGAGGAGTCCTATCCCCATCTTGTTTTAATGAAAAATGTCAAGAGCCAGAGAAACTACTGCACTCCCACAGAGACTGCTCCAGTAGCTCATCACCTTGGGTGACTGAGTCAAAAATGCTCTGACTCCAACTTCCAGCTTCGAATCTTGTTCTGCCTTTGTCAGCTACGTTAAAGAGTCTATGGCTACTAGGAGTTTTGTACCAACAGGAGGTGTGCTTAGGCATGATTCTCTACGGCCTTACAGAGTCAGTTAGACTAATACTAAATGAGTACAAAGCTGTGCCAAGAAATACAACCTCCGAGATATACAGGAGTGACACCTGGTGCAAGGGAACATGCTATGAAGTATCTTCTGGCAGCTGAAAGACTCATTCCACAGTGCAGAGAGGGGAACTCTCCTCAACAAATAAAGCCTCAGGTCATCAACCCCTCCAAAACGTATATATTTGGTATTTATCTTTAGAAAGAACAAGCAAATCGAGACTTCATTAATGAAGAAACGTAACCTCTCCAATAGGGATGACTCCATCGTTGCCTTGCTGACTGCACAGCCAGCCCTTGTGCGTTGTTGCTGCTCAGGGCTCTACTGAACAGCAGCTGAGCGGGTAGCAGTGCAATCCTCACAGTCCCTTCAACTTCTCCTCTCTTACTGTTCGGAAAAGCAGTGAAGAGATTCAGAAAGAGAGGGGAGGGGATAGACTATCCTGTGAACAGGCAGACAACTCAGAGGAGGGAAGGAGGAACAAACACAAAAGCGTTCCTTTTGCCTTGCAAGCAAGAGGAAACAGACAACCTGCTGGGTGGTACTGAGGAAAGAGAGGCAGGTGTGAGACTCACCATCAGAGTCAAGATTTTGAACCTTCCCAATCACAGGAATTAAAGTTAGATCACAAGCCTCGCTTCATTCTCACATTGCTAAATAATGAGCTAGCAATGTGGACTACTTCGCATAACTCCCAAAGTTACTCTGAGACAGCCTGGCCCCGTGTATTTCTCGTGGGACCTGCAACTTCCAATACACCACGGGCAGACTCTGCACTTCTATCCCCTAAATAAGGATGTATCTAAAGGGACACTACATTAAGCGGGCAACATTGGGATCCTACTGGCTATCGTGGAGCTCCCTGCCATCCTACCCTAAACGTGCAAAGACTCTTCATTTCCATCAACTAGGAACATGACATTAGAACAGGCCCAGCACATCTTTCCACTGGGTGACAAAGCAGCAAGTCCAGTACCTCCTATGGATTGTACCTCCTACTGCATATTTTATCCCAAGAAAGGGGAACGCTTGCTCTGCTTTATGCCCAAATCAGGATACCAGAATGTTACAGTCCTTAAAACACAACTTGCCTCTCACTGAGCAGCAGCTGCAGACCAAAGATTTTTCTGCTGCAATTCTTGCTGTAGTTTGGCAACTAAATTTCTGCCTGGCTTTAAACATCAGCTGGAGTCATGATAGCTCATCTAGGAATTGCTACCATAGTTCCCCTGCTTTCAGCTCTGGAGGACCCTGGGTTTCAGCCGAGGCAGTAGACAGCTAATGAATCGCACACAAAATCTGGACTGCATTTGGCTTCTAAGCCAAGTGGAATCTGAGACAGAGGGAAGGATAAAGTAGCAGGGAGTCTGCACTGGGTCAGAAACTCCACCACCTACTTCAGTATGGGAGTTTCAAGAAAAATTAATCTCTATGCAGCTTCTTTACCCCACGGTAGGACAGCTGCATTCCTCACTGAGAAGCATTACACCATGTTTCAGTGCAACATGATTGATCACTGCAAGCAATAAACCTGTAGGTAAAATATGGCAAATAAGGGAAATTACAATGGGACTTCAATATATTTTATTTATGTTTTCAATATGAATTTACTGCTTATGAGAGGCACTAGAAATACAAAATGGGCAGCAGCAAAGCTGGATTTTTTATTTGGCTGCACCAGTGTGTCTCCAGGAAAAGCAGGAGCACTCCAAGGACGACAGAGTCGCTTAGCCTTCATGCCGTTTGTACCCACGAGGTCTCTGAGGCCTCAGAGATCCCAGCAGACTTGCTAGGGGATAACATTTGCCACTGGGCTTACTTTTGGTTTTTATATGTATTTCCAAACTGCAGCTATCAGAGTTGGGATCTAAATGGTCAAACTAAACATCTAAATCTCCAGACTCTTCTACAAGTCCTCTCACTGAACCAGAACTGCCTCTTTTGCCCCATTCATAAATTATTCATCAGAGTAAAGCAGAAAAGTGACACATCCATCAGAGTTTCTCTTGGTAGTTTCCAAACGTTAGAGCAGCTGCTGGCTAGACTGAAATTCAGAACAAGAGTTTCACAGCAACATCCTTCTAACAGAGACAGCTAGCTAACGCAGAGTGCTTACTCCTTTCACTGACAACTAAATGTGCTAAAATAACAGCATGCTCCCATACAGCACATTAAATTTTGCCTTCAATACCCCGATGCACTCTCACTAAGCCCATTCTTTCCACTCACCTAATTGTCTACATCCGAAGGTAGTAGCTCCTTTTCATCTTTACTGCACCTGCACCTCTACCAAATTGGGTTCTCGGGCTTTGCATGAGTGTACGTAAGAGAAGAATCTGGCGCTACACTAAAGGTCCTCTTCAAAACAGCTCTTTTTGATGTATTTGCTTGTAAAACCATTAAAGAACAAAACAAAAAGCCCCTCTACATGATAGATCAGTCCCTGGGAAGTCACAGACAAAAGCAGAATAAAACAAGTGTAGTAGGTATTACTGTCCTTGACCTGACAACTGAACGTGTAAGGAAAAAGGAATATTTTAATGAAATAAATTACATAGCTGTACCTAAGGTTAGGATCAAATGTAAGTGCATTAAATTTATCGCCAAAAGTGATAAACATTTATCTCCATGCCCTACTGTTGCATATTAACTTGAAAACTCATGGGGTATGTCAGTTCTTACTAGAAGAAACCACTGTGTATTAATCACTCCCTACAGCATTTATGTAGAATTAAGAGAAATCCCATTGTAAGAGCTGGAACTATTTCTGTACGTTACGTTCCCCTGGCTCAAATGATGAATGGGAAACAGTGCAGTAAAATAAAAATAGGCACCTTTCCAGGTGAATGTTGTTGTTTAAAAAAGCCAAAAAAATACTGTGTGAAATACTGTCAGAAGGATAAAAACATTTATCTCCATGTCACAAGAATGGCTTCGTTTTTGCTGGTCTAATTAGGTAATAAAGAAATCACAGGTGTAGTGACTCCATGAGCTATCACCGCACTTAAAAAGGGCCCACTGCATGGCCAGGGACCAGCGTGCCAGTATTATCACTTGCTGTCACATCATTTTAGGAATGAAATAGCTCAATTTAAGAAAGATTTTTAAGGAGAAGAAAATCAATACATAGTTAGAAGCTTGTCAAGATTCTAAGCAACAGCAAAACTGCCAGGAAACAAACAAACAAACAAAGCACGCCATGGTGGGCTTTGAATTTTCAATGACTTTTCAAATTCTGTTAGGCAATTAATGCAGCGCGCACTGTAACGTACCTCCCGGGCCTCCACACACACCCAACCCTGTATTCTCAGGTATGTGAGAGAGGACACTCACGCCATTAGGTTTTGACATGACTAGTTCAGGATTCTAATTTCAATTGTAACAGAAGTGATAAATAAGTAAAAAATATTTTATTTTTTTTTAACAGCAGCTTAGGGCAAAAGGTAAAGAAAGTAATAGTCTTAACTTGCTAGAACTTCCATCAAAACCACATCTGAGATTTCAGGATTAGGTCCACTAATTATTATCTTGAAGAAATATAAAAATCTGTTCAAAGATAGTAAAGCTCAACTATTCAACCCAAATTCTATTCTTGCTTAAATAAACTGCAGATCCAGTTGCAACCACATACCAGATTAACACAGAAACCAGCTCTGCGTGTTTTAGGTGGCCCATAAAACCACAGGCATTAATTAAAGAAATCATCTGTGTCCGTGTAACAGTTTCCCTGTCTTGAAATTTCATTGACAGTGTCTCAAAAACGAGTACTCAAAGGAAAACCTTGCATTCAGGTCCAGGGAGACTGCCCGGAGTGACAGCAAGAAATAACTGTGACTTGGCAGCCTGGGGGGCCGTATCCTGCTCCCGGTTGAATCAGAGGCAAAAACTATTGTCTCTGGCAGAAGGATTTGAATTGCGGGCAGCCCTTGCTACACAGCTCTGTGTGCACATCGATCACTCCAGCCTTTGCTTGTCTCACAGAGGTGATATGCGGATCCATTTTGCCACGCTCAGAAGCGCTAGCCAAAAATCCCAGTGGAGGCTGTAGCCCTTCGCTGAGTGGGAGTAGGGGGAATCCCTGCCCGCTCATCAGTCCCGGACTTCAGAGACCCGGAGGGAAAATGTGCGAGAGGATTTTAGTAATTCTGTGCCATTGTGTATGTAAATTAGGTTAATCCTATACTTTATTCGAACCGTGTCATCTCAGGTGGTTAATTATTTTTTCTTACTGATAGAGAACATCCTGGCCACAGACTACAATGCCCTCTAGGATCGGTAGCTTAAGCAAATAATAAACTAAATTTGCCCACGTTAAAAAAGTTCCAGCACCAGATATTTCCCAGGCATTCAAAAGGCATAATGAAAGGAGTACGATGCAATCACACAGGCTGTGCAATTCTCCTGGAAAAATGTTTGCAGAAGTTCCTGTTCAGTTCCCTTAGTTGAATTCACAGGTCACATAGCATTGCACCTTCCTCTTAAAAACTGCTGCTGGAAAAAGCAGTATTATTGGAGTTGGAAAAGAAGGCATTTCCTTAAAAAGCCAGCGAAGCGTTTTACTACGGAACTTAATTAAAGGATGGAGAATACTTTGGCCACTTCTTGAACACGTCAACACAAGGCGTAAGAGAAACGCATACGGCCTTCTGTTCAATATTAGCATTTCCTCTCACAGGGGAGGCAAAATAGAGATAGAAGTGCTTCGCTTGAGAAGAGGGAGGGGACAGAAGACCAACAGGTACCCTTTCCAAGCTTCAGGTTATTTGAAATAAGTTGGTTTTAAAGCAAAGCGCCCTGAAGCCATCGCGTTTCCCACCCTCCGGTGCACACCCGGCTCCGCCAGCCGCCGCCGCCCCCCCCGGAACCGCCCGCATGCGGGGTGCCCCGCACCCCCGGCAGCCCCGCCGCCCCCAGCGGGTCAGACCAGCAGGCAAAACACACAAATATATTTCCATCAGCACAAGATGGCAACCAGCACTTCTTCCGGGAGAGCAGCTGCCTTTTTTTTTTTTTTTTTCCTTTCTTTAAGGGAGGGGGAGCTGATTTAAAAGGCATCCCGAGTAGTTTTTTTTTTTAAAAAAAAAAAAAAAAATGGCATCAAGACAAATGTTTCCACTAGTAATGCCGGAGGAGAGGCAAAGGTAACCCCCACACCCACCAGCTCACACGCACACACCGCGGTCACCAACTTGGGGAAGTTGGCCGTGCCGGAGCGCGGAGCCAGCCGGCAGCCCGCCCCGGTACCGCCGAGCCCCGGCGCCCCCCGCCCGCGCTGCGCCCCAACTCCCCGCGCAAAGGGGGACACCCCAGCAGCCTCCGCATCGCCAGCGACCCTCTTCACGAGAGGGGGGGTGGGGGACACACACAGACCCGAAGCGAAGATGCAGCCTCGCCCGGCTCCCCCTGCCCCAGCAATGGGGGGGGCTCCGCACCGACCGTGCGGGCGGTGAAGGGGGTCCGGGTAGCCCCGAGCCCGAGCAGGGAGCCCCGCCACTCACTTACAGTCACCGGAGGCGCCCGCAGCAGCCACTTACCATCATGTTTCCTTGCATTTTAGCCGTTTGAAACATTGCCTTTTCCTTCATTTTTGCCGTGTGTGTGCGTGCGTGTGCTGTTCTCCGAGAGTTACTTAATCCAGCGGCTGGATCACTTTAGTGAAGAACTGGCGTGCACTTGCGATGGCTCTTTTTGGTGTGGAGTGGAGGGGACTACGAGCAGCAGAGGGGGAGGGTGCCTGCTTGCTTTTCTTTCCTTCCCCACCCTTTCAATAGATATTTTTCCTTTTGCCCAAAAAAAAAAAAAAAAAAAGGCAATAAAAATCAAACAGCCCTTGTCAAAGGGGAGGGGAAGGCAGGAGCGGCGGGGGGCAGCCAGGCTCAGTCACCACCCAGATTTAGCTTTTGCCCTGCGGGAGCCGGCGGGTTGAGGTGGGCAGGAGGGAGCCGCACACACGCCCCCCTCCCCGGCCATGCCCGGCCGCCGCCCCGGGCCCGGGCGGTCCCGCCGAGCCGAGGCCACCTCGGGAGACCAGTTGCAGTAAAAGGGGGGGGGGGGGGGGGGGGGGGGCGGACGACACGGCACAATATAGAAAAAGAGGGAGCTGGTGGAGGGCGGAGGGGCGGCCGCCCCCTCCTCCCTGGCCGTGCCCGGCTCGCTGCTCTCCCGGGGGGGTGCACACGCTTTTTCCAAACAGGAACCGGGGCGGGGGGAGAGGAGCCGCCTCTCCCGGCGTTAACCGTTCACCGGCTAGAGCCGGCGCGGCCCCAGCCAGGCCAGGGCTGATGCAGGGAGGGTCGGGAACAGGAATAACGCTGCCGCGGGGGGATCAGGGGACGCACGCCGCGTTTCCATGGCTGCGCCCCGGCCCGCCCGGTCCCGCCGCCCCCCGCCCGGTCCCGCAGCCCGCAGGATGCGCCGGGCGCTGTCGGGGGGAGGGGGCGTTTCCAGAGACCTGCCCCAACGCCGGGACCGGGGATCGGGGGGTGAAGCCCTCCGCAGGAACGGGCAGGTGGGTGCCGGAGCTCGGCCCCGCCACGAGAAAACGCAAAGGCAAGGGCACAGCCCGCGCCTGTCTGCGGCCGAAGCCCGGCCGTGCCCTTTGCTCCTTCCCAGCGGTGTCCACGCTTGTCCTGTGAGGATTTCCACCGCTGTGAGCTGCAGTCCCTCAGCTGAGCCGCCCCACAGGTGGCTGGAGCAGCTGCTGGAAGATGGTCCTCTCCTGCTGCCCTTGGTGAACGTGGTCCCTCCTCGCCTTGGTGCAGCTTTCCAGGGGCACAGCCTTGCCGCTCATCCCAAAGGTTTACACCTCAGCATGCACACGTGGAAAAAAAAAAAAAAAAAAATACTTCCAGAGAGCAGTCTCTTTTGTCTCCCCCTGATTCACCAGCAGTAATTACAGTCATCTCCAGGAGAATTAGGTTCCCACTGATTTCATTTGGCATGAACAGGACTGCTTCAGATGTTACCCACTCAAAAGGAGAGGAAGAAACTCTGAGAAGAAAGTGAGTGATTCGCTTAATCGCTGAGAAGGGAAACCAAGATGAAAAAGCAGAAACTCTCTTGTCATCCAAGGTTTAAACAAGCCAACAGCTAGAGCAGAAGCTCTCTCTTTTTTTCTTTTCAGTGGGGAAACTGCAAACCCTTCCATGGGTCCTTTTGTTATACCCATCTGGAGCACCTCGAGCTCTGGTCCTTCACAGCTTGTAGCATCTTCATGCTACATAGAAGGCAATGGCTGTTCACTAGAAATAGGAAACAACTTGTGCAATCATAGCGTTGCTCACACTGTGTTTTTCCTTAAGACACCCAGCTGTTGAAAGATACTCTAAGATCTCTCACCTAAGACATTAAGCATGTATCTTGAAAACAACAGTAATGGGGAAGCGAGACCCCAAAACACCCGTGGGAAATGCCAACAGCAGATGATGTTGGTGCCCCTGAGCATCACCTGTGGGAGCTTTTATTCTACAAAAATGTCACCCCTCACTTGCAGGTCTTGATTATTTTCTCCCTTGTCTTTACTTAGGAACTGCTTACACCTTGCACATGGTACATCTTGAGCAGGAAGTTCTTCATTACTGTCATGGTTTAACCCCAGCCAGTAACTAAGCACCCGACAGCCGCTTGCTCACCCCTCTGCCCCCCCCCTCCCCCCGGGGATGGAGAGGAGAATGAAAAAAAAACAACTCATGAGTTGAGATAAAGACAATTTAATAGGATAACAAAGGAAGAGAATAACAACAACAGTAATAACAACAATAATTATATATATATTTATAAATTTACATATATATAAAGTGATGCACAAATGCAATTGCTCACCACGTGCAGAAAGAAAACCCAATGCCCAGCCTGTTTCCGAGCAGCGATCCCCCCTCCCAGCTCACTTCCCCAGTTCTATCCAGAGCACGACGTTCTATGGCCAGGAATATCCCTCTGGCCAGCCTGGGTCAGCTGTCCTGGCTGTGCTCTCCAGCTCCTTGCGCCCCTGGCAGGGCGTGGGAAGCTGAAAAGTCCTTGGCTTAGAGTAGACACTACAACTGCCTGGCAACAACTACAAACACCAGTGTGTTATCAATGTTATTCTCATCCTAAATCCAAAACACAGCACTAGACCAGCTACTAGAAAGGAAATTAACTCTGTCCCAGCCAAAATTATGTTCCTCAAACTCTCGTCTCTTGCTTTCTTCAATTTTGATGTTTTCTCAGGCAGTTCTTGTGGCACCTCAGTATTTTACCCTCAGGTGCTTTAATTATGTATGAATGCAAAATATTTGCTATCTACTTCACAGTTAGTAGTCCCATTTGCCTCTGCATTACTTTATACACCAATGAATTACTCTATTGAACTCTGGCAATAGTGGGGTTTTGGATATTTTTCCCTCAGCTTTGTCATAATGTAGTTACTGGGTTTGTCTGTTTACTTTTATTGGCATAACTGTAGCAATTGCCTTGATTAAACCAGCTTTGTTTAAAGTTGAGATTACTGGCAAAACGCTTAGTTTCACCTTTGACAGTATCCAGTTGTTGAGTTGTCTTTGTTATTATTAAACATCAACCAGGGTCCATTTGGCCAGCATTTGTACATCACTGTGTTTCCACTTCTGCCATGAACTATGCCCCCATCCATCATCATAATCCAGAGATTTCACAAGAAATAGGACAGTGTTTTGCAACACTGCAAAATTATGACATTGGTGAGGTTGGGGCAAAAAATCCCATTATGAGAGAGAAATTCTTGATTTGCAGCTTTTAGTTCTCTTTTTTCTTTTTTTTTTTTTTTTTTGACTCATTTGACACTTTGAGAAAAGACACAATGAATGGTTTATCTCTGAAAGTTTTATGACCAGAGTCCACTTTCAGAGGTTTCCAAAAGCCAACTAGATAAAGCCCTGAGCAACCTGGTCTGATCTCAGAGCTCACGCTGCTCTGAGCACGAGGTTAGGCTAGAGACCTCTGAGGTCCCTTCCAGCCTCGATTGTCCCGTGACCCATAGTATCACAGCATCCACAGAATCCCAGAATGGTAGGGGTTGGAAGGGACCTCTAGAGATCATCTAGCCCAACTGCCCTGCTAAAGCAGGAACTGAGTGACCTCTTCTGTTACAGATTAAAATGTCTGTTTAACAAATGACTGTTTGGTCACTTCCTAAGATGATTCCAAAACTGTATCCCTCATGTTCCCAAAGACTTCGGGTTCTGCCAGTCATGACTTTGGCTGATATTTCTCATGTCTGAACCACTTTTGTTTGGCTGATGGAACAGCTAAGACTTGCTCTTGGATCTTGAAGCATGAGATTAAGTCGTGGTGCAGATTTGTACTCCAAGCTGTGGCCAGGTGATTCCATTGCAAATGGTCAATGAAACTGTCCTTCAGCTTTGGGACATTTAAGACAGCTACAAGTGATATTACCACATTACTCCCTCAAGTACATTAACCTCACTGGACTCCTTTTCATCTAGCCAACACCCGTTGAGCTTTTCTTCTTGATGGATGTTCTCCATGTCATTTTAGTGGAAAGTCACTAGACCCGCAACAAATACTTACTCTCACCGAACAAGGAATCAAGTTTTTTATGATTAAGAGTGAAATGGTGAATGCAGAAAGATGATCTGAAATTTCTTCCACATTTTTGTAGGGAATATTTTTTGTTTTCTTTGAATGATGTGGAAGGATAGCCAAACACCCTAGGATGCAAGAAGGCAATATGATTTAAGCAGCTAAAAAGCTTGCTGGTGGCTATTCTGAATTTAAGGCCAAAGATCTGGCCCAGGTAGCCTCAATATGAAAATATTTCTTCATCATGTCAGGCTGTTTATCAGAGGAAAATTAGCAAAATTCATGACTTTTGCATTCATTGGTTTAGTCCCAGTGCACCTCCTTTGTCAGTAGAATTACTTTTGATATAAACATGGGAAAGTTCAACCCAGACTCAGCTGCATCTTAACAGCAAGATCTTAAGTAAAACCCCTGTATAAAAAAGGGGGTTTTTTTTGCAATCTGTCCATTTGTATCCAAGGTACATACCAAGAAGAAAACCCTGGGAACTCAGGTTTCATACTATATCTGATCTAGAGATAGTCTCCATATCTCAGGTACTATGACAAAACTAACATGGCATCTTCATCCACCAATATTTTTACAGGCCATTTTGAGGAAATGTGCTTTTCTCACATCCATCACAGAATGAGATACATGGGGGGAAAAAAAACCCACAACCCTTATAGATATTCTATTCTTTGTGGGTTTCAGTACTCTGAGGCTGACTTACTTTATCTGAAAAGGAACACAGGCTACAATGCTTACATCCTATTCACAATACTTTATTTAAAGCTATGATGATAAGAGAGTGGGAGAATTTATTTTATCAAATAAAACCCATTCAATGCATTTGATGCTGGCTTTCCTTCTCACTAGCCAAACAAGCCTGGGAACAGTCCTTCTGAATAGAAGGAAAGAATTAATTTCACACAGTATTAGCTGGCTGCACAGCACAGACTTTTATTTATTCAGTATTTTTAAAGAAAAATATTTCAAGGATGTAAGACCACAGACAACTACAACAGCTGTTGTACTAAAAGTCTGTTTTAAGAGTATCAGGATTTCACTTTCTCTCCTTAATTTAAGGTTACTTTTTACTATCCCCAATAAAAGAATTCGTGTTTTCAAACTATAACAAATGGCTTTTTCTTCTCAGTCAGACCCTTTTGTGTGGATCCCATCTTCCTGTTAGCCTGATCCTACAAGCCTGTGCTCAGGCTTCTCTCCAGCCTAATTTCAAGTCTGTGCTAAGATCAGGCCAAGTCATGCTACACCTTCCCCTTGAATTCTCCCCAACCCTTACATCCCGTAAGACCCAGGCCCACAGCACAGTGTTTCATCATGAGACCCATATGTTCTTCCCTTCACCGGGCCAGTAGGTTGAACCGAGCATCAAGGGAGTCTGATTTGCATTTTGTGTCAAGCAAGCAGGAAAGATAGTGCTTTTCAGGAGAAACGCTGAGGAAACCAACCCAAATGCTTGAGATCAGAGGATCATGCTGGCTGGAAGGACCACAGGAGATCTCTAGCCCAGCCTCCTGCTCAAGCAGGGTCAGCTCTGATGTCAGACCATGTTGCTCAGGGCTTTGTCAAGTCATGTCTTGAAATCCTCCAGGGATGGTGACCACACAGCCTCTGTAAGCAACCTGTCCTGATAGCTGATGTTCTTACAGGGGGAAAATTTTTCCTTACATTCAGTCTGAACTTCCCTTGTTTCAACTTATGCCCATTGTCTCTCATCCTCCTGCCATACCTCGCTGTGAAGAGCTTGGCTCCATCTGCTTGATAACCTCCCCAAGAAACTGGAAAGCTGCTATCACGTACTTCCAAAACCATCTCTTCTCCAGGCTGAACAAGTGCACCTCCCTCAGGCTCTCTGCAAGGAGTAAGTGTTCCACCAAGGGGTAAGTGTTCCAGCCCCGGACCATCTTGGTGCCCTTCTGCTGAACTTGGTCCAATTTCTATGAGTCTTGTACTGAGGACCCAAAATGGGTCCACAGATGTGGTCTAATGAGCGCCAAGAAAAGGAGATAATTGCTGAGAGAGAGATCATCTGTAGTACTTGCTTTACTATTAACTTATAACATTCAAGAGGAATGGAAATGGTGATATCCCAAATGAAATTGTTGAGTGTTATATTGTGCAAACCTAATGGAAGTCAGGAACAGAGCTTTAGTGACAATAAATCTATTCCATAATGGTATTTAGAAGTACAATGCAGAAAAAGACAGAGTTAGAGCAAGCAACCTTTTTCTTCCTAAGTGGACCAATTTTGAGAATTTTGTTATTCAATCCATGCTACATGTCTATTCTGAAAAATCTTCACTCATACTATGCTAGAACTTTGCCCATGTATTTATAACGGCAGTGATTGCTTCTTCTTGTAGAGAAGACATTGGAGAGTCAGATAAAGTAAATACATTGTTAAATACATTTAAAAATTACTTCTCAGGATCCCTAATTCTTCAAGAAATTAGAATAATGACAGAGCAGCTGCTGTTAAAAAGTTAATATTTGCTAGCTCTTACTGCATGAGGGTACTTAAGCCATCTTTGTTAACCCAAACGGCAGAGTCTGAAAAAAGGGAAATGATGTTATCTCAGACATTCTGAGGAAAAGAGAAATATGATAGAAACTAAAGAATTTTAGAATGATTTGTTTTTGGACCATTCATTTTTATTTTTCTTTCTAACCCTCACTTGAATTTTTGTGGGTTACTGCCAACGTTGTCACCCCATGGTGACATCCTCCTACTCTGCCCATGTTCTCCACCTTACTTCTTTGCAAACATGGCCATTCACTTCTCATCCCTCCCAGTGAGACCCAGGGCTAAGCAACTTTACACGCTCAGGGAATTTGCAACGGCATAGCTGACAACTGTTACCTTTGAGAAAAGACCTAACAATGTGTTCCTGTTACAGCAATAGGAACGTATTATCCTAAAGGTATAACTGGACAGTTTATTTGTCATGTACCAACTCCATCCTGGGGAAAACAGCGAGGAGCTCAACACAGCTGATTTCTCCTGACATTACTTAGACACAAAATGCCCATATCTGTGCTTTGACATTTAGTTCTTAGAAAACATGGTAATTTGTTAGATTCATCAGGGATTTCCCTTGAGACACATCACCTCTGGACAGCTACCTGGAATGCAGTCAACTCCCCATTATCCGCGAGTGAATTATTCAGCTGCAAATAGACCATAACATTGGCACAGAGATCCCCAGCTTGTTTTCGTGTAGTCCATGATAAACCCAAGAGCTTACAGGCACATATGGAGCACTGTCTTCATGTTGTTATGCAGACACCTCAACTAGCCTGGACAGAAACTTCCACTGTGCTCTCATAAAACCAGATCAGATGGGAGATCTCATACTAAGATCCATAGCACTAATGGCTGTGCTGTATTTTTACTTTGTTAGGTGGAAGTACTAAGTATGTATTTCAAATTCTGGGAGTCCAATGAGTCCCTGTCCATATTGAGCATGTGAGGTTTCTTGCTAAGACAGACAGCAGATACACTCCATAGTGCAGCCTGGGCATGAGGCAATGTTGACCGCTGCAGGCTAGGCAGGGTGCCTCCAGGGAAAAATCTGGAGGGACTTTCTACTAGAAGTATAGATTCTCCCTTAAAGCTTCTGGTTTTTTCATATTTCACTCTTCTAAACTCCATTAAAAAAAGATAAAAATATACAGAATTCAAATAATTACTTTTCCATGAATGAAATTGTTGAAGTTGCTAAGGGATTCAGAGTAGGAGGAAAAGCATTCAGAATATAATTTCTCCATAATGATCGGGTGTATGAAATTTAAATACGTATGGGAATGCTAGGAAAATCTGGGCAGAATCATTAAACTCACTAGTGGTAACAGGAAAACGCTAAAAGGAAGCATTAGAAGACCTTGCTTTTCAGGCAGGTTAACCAGAGGTAGTATTTTTTTACACTTTATAAACTACAAGTCCTGTAATAGAAATGACAAACACCTCGTTAATCTCTTCTAGCAAATTTCCTTACCCTTAAATGCACTTTGGATTTCCAGCTGGACTGCACCAAGTCCAGTGCCTAACTGATGGATCATATTGTCTTTGCTAAATTAAGAGTATCCCGTGCTATCCAGCTTCTCCCAGCAGAAGTGGATACCTCAGGGTTTTAAAAAACAAACACATAAAAAACCCACAAAAGCATAAGTAAAACATAGTATGCTAAAAGCAACATATGTGCTAAGCTTTTTCATTAACACTGAATTGAAAATATAGACAGATTCATGTTAAACATCTGAAAGTTTGTTATGCAACAGATTTTATCCTCTAAACCAATTTTAATTTAAATACCACTCTGACAGTTACATTTTTTAATGACAATTATCTTGAGAAGGCAAAAAAGCATCAAAGTCCCCTTCACTCAAGTGTTCACTCCTGACAGTGATTCCAGCCAAGTTGGAATGCTATCAAAACCACAAGTCCTAGAACCAAAAAGAATCTCCCACCTTGCCAAGAAAATGCCAAGCGTTAAGAGCCAAGCGAGCCCATCCCATTGAAATCAACAGAAGTCTTGCCATTGCGTCCCACAGCTACAGCCAGGGTCTAGCCATACACCTTCCTTCAACGTGCACCACCGCCACGAGTCAAGCTCACTATTGGTATAAAATAGTACAGTTCCCACTTTAGCCAAGTAGAAAATCTGGACCCATGAACGGACCTTCTTTTTAATCCATGCCCTGGTGATGGCATATTGCTCAGAAGGCATTCGGCCTTTGGTATATACTATTTCACTATTTCAATGCAGTAGTCCTGTAGATATTTTGTGAATATAAATGTATTTCTATTTAATTCAGGAAATTGTATAGGATCTTTTAGGTAGATAATTTAATGCTTGCCAACTTCCATTAATTTTTAACTAGACTTTCTGGCTTGGAAGACATACTGAAACATTCTAATTTCAGATCAGGTGGGTCTATGTTTTGATTAAAGAGCCAATTTTTTTTCTTTCATTGTCATACGGATGATTAAATTTCTCTCCTAATTATCTGTATCACCTCAGAACACCCTGTGCCTGACAAAAATATTTCAACAAAATAAGACTACATTTAATTGCATTACTCTTTTTTTTTTTTTTTTTTTAATGACAGGAGGTTGATATAAGCCTGTCAATTCCCTTTGAGTTCTTCTCCACCTTGAGGGCAACGCTAACGCTTCCTGCTGTTGGATGATGTTCCTACCGCAACTCCAGATATTTTTTGCTCCACTTTTCAGTGGACTTTCAGTGGAATTTCATTACAGTGGATGATCAAATCTTGCAACATAGGCATTGTAACACACAATTTATTCTTCCTAGGTGTATGTAGTAAGTTAAACTCAAATTATACTTCTTGAAGAAATAGGTATCATGCCTACAAGTAATCTGTTATTGTCTATTGGTGTGAACCAGTTGTTAGGATGCTGTTATGGAGTTCACCAAAGTCAAGGACTTAGTTAATCTGTTTTGCCAATCACTTAATTTTCATTGAGTTTATGAAAGTGTGAACTCTCTAGGGCAGGACCTATTTTTATCACATTTATAAAATGCTGGAGCAAACAGGGCCCTGACTTCTATCCAATAATATAAAAAACTACACAAGAATAATTGTTTTCCCAGTGTTAGTAAGATGGCTCCAGACCAAGAGTTTGTCTCTGAATGCCTAAAACATTTAAGAAGAATAGTCAAGGGTTTCAGCTCTAAATCAAGGTATTTAGAAAGCAAACAATAACTTACATAATATTTTTGCCTTCAATTAAAGATTCAATGCTACCTAATATGGGTCCAACCCTTTCCCTAGTAGAAGCAATAGGAGCTTTAGGAAAGTTAGTAGTTCTAGATATCAGGTCAGGTTGCCAGCTCTGGAGTAGGAGACCCCAGAGTTTAAACCTGCCTCGGACTTCATTTTCATTAAAAGTTCTCGGAGTTCATTTTCATTAAAAGTTAAGGTCACAAGCTCTATTTGACTTGGAATCATAAATTATTTGCTTTCTAATGCATCCCATTGTGTCTAATTTAGACACAGCCATTTAAATGTGGAGAAACAGCTAAGTAAGGAAAATGGTGTTCATTCATTGCAACAAACGCCTGGAAAGCAGCAAAGGACAAGCTTGAGAATTCCCATCAAAAAGAAGAAGGATTATGCCATCCTTTTACAAAGACACATAGTTATAAACTGATAAACCAATCCACCAACTGTGATGGGTTTTTTAGGAAATTCAGCTGTTGGTGGTTATTATGGGGAGGTGAGTCAGCCCTCTTTAGACTTTCAGTTAACTGAAGCAGATAGAGTGTTTTTTAAATAAATAAATAGCAACAATATTGTTTTGCTCCAATACAGTGATGTAAATAATAGCTTGCTACAGAAAGATGTGAGGAAAAAAAAGCCCCTTGCTCAAAACTTTGTCTCTCCCTCTCTGTAATTACCCCTGAGGAGAAACGGCCCAGGCAGCTCACCCAGCTCCTGAGCGACGACCCTGCACGGAGGAGCACCAAAGCACCAAAGCTTTAGCCATCCCTTCAGAGCAAAAGACTTTGTGCCTGGAGTCTGTGGGGAAAAGATGACATATGCTGTGACATGATCACTCGCGGTCGCCATTATAGCTCCTTTGCATGTGGCAGAGGGGAGCATCATTTCAAATAGCTTTTTGGGTGCTACCACCTCTAGCAAGCACACTCCTTGGCTGATCCCAAAATCAAGGGGTTTTAAAGACGTGCTTCCCAAAGCAGCAGCGAGCGCGGGATCCTGGCCAAGGCTGTTGGCAGGAGGAGACTCTGACCTGTGGACTTGGTGGACAAGCGAAGGCCATGGCTGTGATGGAAAGCAGGATGCTTGTCTGGTATGCATTGCGGAGCCTCTTTGTGATTTCAGTGGGCTTTCATTATCTATTTTGTTTTCTATTTCAGTCTTAGTCTTTTTTTTTTTTTTTTTCTGAGAGAGGAATAGAGTTCAGTGGTTGGTTTGGCAAGAGAATATTTACGTATAATTTTTTTGCATAACAAAATATAATTAGACAATGTAAATATAACTTAACTCCATTACTGCACTGAACAATAAAATGACCACAACACAGGCTACTCTGGCTCTCCGATAATTCATCATCCAAATTATACACCACATTTCCATTAGACAGTCCTTTTCCACAAAATTCATCTTGCCTTGTCATGGCTGAAAAACAAAACCGATTTATTAAATATCAGTACAAGTGAAACAATGAAGTTCAGTGTTTGGAATACAGCAAGAGAAAACATTTTGAAGTAGAGCTGATTAAAACCTTCTCTTACAGACAAGAATATATTTTTATGCCTAAGCTTTCTAAGAAAAAATTATTCTGCTTGAGTACTTGGTTTTGAAACGCAGCTATTTTGCATCATGGGGGTTCACATGCCACTAACTCTTTCTATAGGCCTGGATCCTTGGTTAAATGACATTTGTTTTCAACTCCTAAATTCTTTACCAGGTGTATTATACACATCCTGGATACAGACAACATGATTTGCACAAGGAATCTTAACCAGAAACAGGAAAAGCCAAAGCATGGTTAGAACACAGCAAAACCTTCTCCCTTTCCCCCTCCAAATGCAACCAAATGCACAAGCAAAAAGAAAATGTGAATGTTTCTGTGGAAATTCTGGCCATGAAAATTTTTATTTATCAAAACCTACAAATTGCATCTCAAAATTGTTTAGTTTGAAAATATTTGATTAAGTATTTATTAAACTTCTAATTTCCAGAGAAGCTGAGTCCTGTAAGCCCCCAGTAACTGTTGCATCAAATGCAATTGTACAGACTGCTGAAAAAAAATCAGGCTACCATATCTCACAAACTAAGCTAAAAATATATTTTAAAAGAAAGACTTTTGTAACCAACACTTGCATATTTTATGTAAGAAAAGCTATTGACTTCTCTGATAGCTATCTGCAAGGTGTTTCACACAGTGAACGGACCTCAATTATCGTTTATAAAGTCAAACAAAATGCATTATACAAGTGGAATCACTGATTCCAAAGATGAATTGGCAAATTCAAAAGGTAAATGGCACATTTTAACAATCCATGCTGTAAAAGAACACAGAGACCAAGCACATAGCAGAACGGGCAGAGTCAAGAAAACTTTACCACAGTAGTTCTTCAGCGGAAACATGGAGCAAAAGGAGTTAGGGCCAGTGGAAGACTCTGAGGCCTAAAGCAGAACATAAGTGGAATTTAGATGTTTGGTTCTAAAGCTGGAATCTTCAGTAAGAATTACTGCTCAGCCCTCACCTCAGTCTGGTATCTCTTCAGCTCCACTGGCATTGGGGTTTGTGACCCGCAAAGTTGGCTGGGCTCATATACACCTGGGCTTCTACACACAAGTCTCCTGGTTTTGAGGAGCCATGGTGCTCCAAAGCTTGCCTGTGTGCTTGGGTTGCCTGCAAACCAACATCCAGCAACCACTCTACAGTATTGAGGCAAGGTTTCTGTCCTGGCTTCAGCTGAGATAATTTCCTTCCCAGTAGCTAGCATGGGGCTGTGGTTTGGATTTGTGCTGCAACCAGTGTTGATAACCCAGGGATGGTTTCGTTCCTGCTGAGCAGTGCTTACACAGAGCCAAGGGCTTTTCTGCTTCTCACCCCACCCCACCAGCCAGTAGCTGGGGGTGCACAAGGACTTGGGAGGGGACACAGCCGGGACAGCTGACCCCAGTGACCAAAGGGATATCCCATACCATATGACGTCATGCTCAGCAGATAAAGCTGGGGGAAGGAGGAGGAAGGAGGGGGATGTTTGGAGTGATGGTGTTTGTCTTCCCAAGTCACTGTTATGTGTGATGGAGCCCTGCTGTCCTGGAGATGGCTGAACACCTGCCTGCCATGGGAAGTGGGGAATGAATTCCTGGGTTTGCTTTGCTTGTGTGTGCGGCTTTTGCTTTACCTATTAAACTGTCTTTATCTCAACCCACGAGTTTTCTCACTTTCACTCTTCCAATTCTCTCCCCCATCCCACCGAGGGAAGAGCGACCAGCTGTGTGGGTCTTAGCTGCCAGCTGGGGCAAAACCACAACAGTGTCCTCTCCTCAGCCCTTCCCACAAGGAAAGAACTGGGTCCCAAAGGCCTCTAGGACCAAGAGCTATTAGACATGTGCAGATATCCTGAAGAGCTGAGGAGAAGAGGAGCTTGGAAGCAGTTTTGAGGGAGAAAATGACATTATTTTCTCAAGACTTTACTGAGGGACAAAATTTATCTTTCTACATCTGCTACTGTAGTTGGAAGTGGATTAAGATCCTAACCTTAGGAAGCCGCTTACTCTCTCTTCTGTCTCCCATTCACTTCAATACAAATGCTTGCTACCTCCTTGAAATTCACGTGTTCAGTGTTTTTACACAATGCAAAGAAAATAACTTCTGAACTGAAAACAAGTGTTACAAATCTAGGCCAAAGCCAGAGTGGAGCAATGTGATGTAACTCCAAATGCTGCAAGAGATTGGCCATTGCAGTTGTTCTGCCTTACTCACTCTTAAAATCATTGACTTTTTTTTTTTTATTTAAATAAAAAGCAGGCATTTTTTGGTACAAGAGATGAAACTGTTCCCCAGTCAGTGGTAACACAAAGCCTGTTAAAGCAGTTGTTCTGATACTATTTCTATCTCTGTAAGAGAATTTGAAATCAAAAAGGGGCTTATGAGACAGGAGTTCAGAATATGTATTTTGGTGTTCTCTTTTTCCTGCTGTTCCTCGGGCTGCTCTTGCCTATGCAATAAATACTCCATCTACTCTGTTTTCAGCTGAGTCTGCCTTCTGTGTGAATTTATGCATCTATGAAGTGAATAAATTAGATGTGAGCTGAGATGATGGAATGTAAGAGAAATTATTTTCTTTCCTTTATAACTCCCACGGATTCATTCTAATGCCATAGCTATTGTTTTTAAAAATAAAAATGGAAGACTACTAGTTGAGTTAACACGCTAGCTCTGCGATGATACCTAGAGAAATGAATTCAGAGACAGGCTCCTGCACAAGTAAATTGGACATAGGTGTTTGTTCTCCTTTCACGTGCGTTACAGAAATATGGAGTGGTTCTGAGTCCTGTATGAGAGGTGCTGCACAACCCCGTGACCATTTCTGTGCAATGTGCTCACCATCCAGGTCCCCTTCTCTTCTCTCTCTCCCCATCCACTCCTAAACCCTTTTAAATGGCTTATCTTTGAAAAAGATCAACCGACCCTTCACATTTGCTTTCATTTTCCCACATTCTTTTCCATTGCTTGTTTCTAGTTTCTCTATAAAAACTATGATTTTATTAAAATAACCTGTTTGTCTACAGTGGTCAATTCTCAGGCCTGAGCTAACAACAAAGACCTTCATGTCTTTATCTACTAGGTTTATATTATAACAAAGTGGAAATCTGCATGTTGCCCCACAGATTGCGTAACTCTAGCCTCTAAATGTAAAAGGAACTAAAATGCTGTGACATTTTTATGAATACAGAAGCAATTAAGTAATGGACGTAAGTTTGTAAATCTTATTAATTACTGAGGATTGATGCAGCACAAAAGAAAGATGGTTCAATGAAGACTTCTCATGTCTGCTGATATTGCTCCATGGCCTCAGGCGAGACACAGGCCAGTTCTTGAAATGTCTATAAATGGCTCACTGACTTCAGCCGCGCTGAGTGCCAGGGAACAGCAAAGGCAGGGCTGCTCCACGAGGGAGCCTGAGCCAGGAGCTGAGGGTGACCCAGCACAAGCCCTCACTGCCAGGGCACCGTCCCACAGCATGTGAGCAGGATCAAGGTGGTAACAGGTCCATCCACAAAGCAGGTAGGTCCAGGTTTATTCAGAGACCTCCAGCACGAAACTAGTCTAGAGACAAGCTACCAATGCTGTAGGCTTGGGGTGCATCCAGGGAGGGCAGTCAGTGCAGGACAGCACGAGACAGGGCTGGGCTCAGGGACACCTACAATACAGTTCAGGCAAGCCCTGCACACCTGAGACCAAGCTTAAACAGCGCTCCTTGGCCATGAGCAGAGAGTGAGGACAGAGGTCCAAGATGAGGCTGTTCAGGGCAATCAGGCCTGTTAGTGCACTCACAACCCTGATATTAAATGCCAAAAGCATTTGAGGACCCAAATCTTGCCTTCTCTGTGCATTAGTCCATGGAAAAGTTAGGACACTACTAGCTCTATTTCAGATTTATCCTTAGAAAACACATACTGGTGTTCAGGATTTGTTCCTAATAATATCAGTAAAGTCATTTCTGTGAAGAAGAGAGCCTGTCCAGCAATAATGCAACTGTTCAGGTCTTACCTACATACTCTGCTCTTGAATGTTCACTATCGAAGAGGAAAAACTTTACATCAAGTAGCAGAATTTTCAGGTCTGCTTGCACCCAGCAGACCTCATCCAGCTCCTCCAGGCACTCAGCAGGGTCCATGCAGTGGGTGAATACCCTGTGTGCTGCCTCCCATAACCAGCCTTGCTCATGAAGCTTACAAAGCAGAGCTGTATCTTCTTCCCCATGAAGGAGTTCTGTGCCACTCAAAAAGTCCTGAAATCTCAAACTTCAGAAAACATGGGATTCAGGACATCCAGGATGGGACTTCCATGCGGTTCTACTTCAGTACAGAGGGGCTAGTAGGGAACGATTAAAACCCCCCAATCTCTAAATCACAGAAACTCCTTACTCGGCAGATTTATTCTCCGAACTTGGGAGTTTGGGCTGGTTTCTGACTTCCGACGCATTCCCCAGTGCAACCAGAACAAGTTCGGCATAAAAAAACCCCACAGCACAAAGTTCCCACAGAGACTAAGAGAATGACTGGGACCTACAAGACACAAATTTCTAGGACAAATGCCAAGCTTTGACTTCTCCTAAGCAGATTCAGAAATCAAAGGCTGATGAGTTTGACCCCCCATAGACTTTGAGAGAAGCCTCCCTGGCCAGAGCAATTAGTGGGCTCTCCATTGGTATAGTGGTCCTCCTTTTCCACCTACCCAATGTTCAAATATCCAAATGCTTTTTTAATTTTTTTTTTTTGTTCTTTTTAAAAAAGATTTCTTCCCAAACACAAGCCTGACTCTCCTCTGCCTGCTTTGGAGGTGCTGCCCCTGAGATGAACTGTAGAGCCATGGGCACATTAATTTATCATACACCTTTCAACACTGATCATCTGTTGCCTGCCCCATTTTCCCAGGGACTTACTTTAACTCCGAAATTGATGGTGAAATAAATAGAGAAATAAATCAGCCAGCCAGAAATATCTCCCCTTCTATTACCTGATGCTCTAATATATGCTGGTTTCCTCCTCACCTCCAAATTTTGTCTTGACTGGTGGGCAGCTCAGATAATATTCAATCTCCATGCCTCTTTCAGGTTATCCATATATAAAACTATCATGACAAAAAAGCAACCTGCTGGCTCTGGAAAACTGTAGTGCTATGGGAAAGAGAATTTTTAGTTTCAGGGCTTTTCACCATAACCTTCTAGCACACCAGGGTGTGGATACCCAACTTCATAGCAAAAATACCTGAGCTTTGTCAGCACAACAGCTCTCAGCATGGCTTTCTGGTTCACACTCCTGCTGGGGACTCCGAGGAAGACTACAGGAGAGCTGTAAAAGGAGCCCTACAAATTGTCATCAGCTGCTCATAACATGTTATTGGCACTGCCACAGATAGTGACAATATTGCCCCACTGTGCTGGACAATGCTTTTTCAGTACCAATGAAATCTGGACACAGGGTCAGAACAAAGATCTACTGAGCATTGTCCAGTCAGCCATTGATTTTCTCTTTTGGAACTAATATATGTTTGACATAGCATTTCTGGTAGTAAAACAGAACCTGGCAGACCAAAAAATGATGAGCAAGGACAGAAATTTGAAACGGCATGATGAGGCCAATAAACCTTCATTACAAGCCCATCCAACAGAGGAAAACAACAAATGAGAAATGACATTAAAAATGAGACAAATCTTAAGCCAGCACAAGTCAATACAACTCCGTTCAGGTCAGAGAACTTACACTGATTTACATTAGATGAGCATCTGGCCTCATATACCTTATGGTTTAATACAGGCAGACTTAGTTTTCATGGATATGACCTCATAACTCTGGGATCACCCTTGTTGAACTGATATCAAAATACAGTCTGTCACAGATGTGCAAGTTTGTTACTATTATTAAAAGCAAAAAACCAAACGAGCCCCAAAATCCCACTACATGCTTAGATGCAGCATAATTTCATGCCTTGAACTACAAGTGGCTGCATCCACACTAGAAGCGTTCGGTAAATCTGTGGCAGGCAGCCTGTCTGGCAGGGAAAGAGCAGGAGCTGCATCCCCTTGGGGGCTATTCCCTGGCTGTGAATACAGCTTGCTGGAGACCCCAGCCTTTGCTAGAACCAAGCTGTTAGAAGGAAAAGAGCGGATCTGTTTGTGCAGATGGTGCCTGTCAATCAGTTGTTAGTTTATTCCTGATGTTCAGAATTATTCCCACTGCAAAACTTTTCATCCAAAGGAAAAAAAAAACAAACACAAAACTATTCAAGTAGCACCGCACAGAGTTCTTTTTAAAAGGAACAACTCTTAACAAAATAATTCAGGGAACAGTTCACACCGCAAAGGTGACTGACTGGAAAGATGACACAAAAAATTATATAGTCATGAGGATGAAGTGTGTACATCTTATAACATGTAATGGAAAACTTCCTTGGGAATAACAAGAACATAACATCTCCAGCTGGTCATAAAGTCAGTGATGTAATTTTGCAATCCAGTAGAGGGCAAACTTAGCCTATATATTCCTCAAAGCGTTCCTAAGACAGTCAATGGCAAATGTTCAGACATGTTTATCTTTTTGATAACCTATAAAAATATGTAGCAACCTACAGCACCACAACATATAAGATGAAACAGCATCAATCATACCTATCATTCAGTGGCTTTTCAGCCCAGTACCTAAAGGGGCTACAGGAAGGCTGGAGAGGGACTGTTTACAAGGGCATGGAGTGACAGGACAAGGGGGAATGGCCTCAAGCTGAAGGAGGGTAGAGTTAAATTAGGTATTAGGAAGAAATTCTTGACTGTGAGGGTGGTGAGGCACTGGAACAGGTTGTCCAGAGCAGTTATGGATGCCCAGTCCCTGGAAGTGTTCAAGGCCAGGTTGGATGGGGCTTTGGGCAACCTGGGCTAGTGGAGGGTGTCCCTGCCCATGGCAGGGGGGTTGGAACTAGCTGATCTTTGAGGTCCCTTCCAACCCAAACCATTCTATGATTCTATATTTATGATAAAATCAACAAACTGATAGGGAACAATATACATTTTGAATATTTTCCATTAATGTACTGTTTTATCCCATTAATTCCAAGATTTGATTAATCAGTAATTACACACCTATTTTCTGCAGGTTGCCCACATATATAACAGAGAAATGAAGAACTCACCTCGCTGCTCTTAATAAATACATATCAGCACACCTGCTTCAAGCAGTTTGGTTTTCACTTAGCTGCTGTCTAAAAATGTAGCATCTGCTTGAAGTGTAGGGTTCTGGGTTACATGAAGGAACGCAAGTGGTTTTGGAGAACATTTTCATGAAGAACCTCTTGCCTCTAGCACACAACCACGCTGCTGTTATTGGCCATGCACAGCAGCCACAATCTTCCCAGCAATGCCTTACATAGTCCTGGCCAGATGAATCGAATAGACCATTTTTTGCTCCTAAAAGACTGTTTCACATGTGTGCCTTGTTCCTCTCACAGAACTAATGGCTCACAGCAAGCAGGTGGAGGTGCAAGAAGTTCAAATCCAGCTCAAGCAACTCTCTATAGGATGAGCAGCAAAATTAGCGCCCAGTGGTGGTGCTTATCCTCTTGGAAACCTGAGGAAGACTGATGAACAACACCTCTTCCCCATGGCCCCACAATAAGCTTAACCCCACAGGAAAAGGTGAGAGGACATCATCACTCACAGTGACTAAACGAAGAACAGGGTCCTGCTCACTCTTTCCATCACCCACACGCTTACCAGTATGAGATATGGAGGCCAAGTGGCAACTAATAATTCCTTACACAGTGACTTTTTATGATGGTAGAGCCAAAGGAATCGGAGCTGCACTGCAGTAGGCACCATCCATATGCGATAGTGGCTCCTCAGGGAGGCTCAGCAGCTGAACTTACTCTTGAGCCCATGGCTCAAGAGACTTGACATTTACTTCCAAATCTGCCACTGAGCAAAACCTTGAGCAAAAGACCTTATCCATCCCTAAAATGAGGCAAAGCGACAGCCTGTATAAAGTGCTTAGATGAAAACCACCACCCTGTCTGAATGCTGGGAAGTACCACTATTACTGTGTGCAGCCTTGCTCCTTACAGCCTCCATCTTGCAAAAAGCTGAGCACCCTGACTGACACCAGCTGAGTACTTTGACCTGCAGTGACTATTCCCGTGCTAAATGCTCAGGACACTGTTAAACATCCTCCTGGACCCAACACACCCAGTTTCAGCTGCAACACTCTTTCAGCCAATCCATCTCACGGCCTGCCCAGCTGTGCCCCTCCTAACTCTAAATGAGCCATGTGCCATTAATTAACCTCTCACATAATTGATCTTGTCAGGGACACCAACCTGTCTCTCTGAATTGGCCATCCGATCCATCAGCACCTTAAACTGACACCACCAAGAGTTACGTCCTCTTCCTTCCCCACAGCCGTCAGCAGCTGCCTTGCCTCACGTCTTCCACAAACCAGATGGTCTCCTCTGAAGATGGCTGGCATAGGCATTAAAAAGAAGAAAGGGAGACACAAAAGAAACAAAGAGACAAAGAAATGTAAGCAGCACAAATGTTGTGCCGATATAAGTCTCTTTTTCCCTTTTCCGAGAAGAAAAAGGCTGCTGCAGGGCTCAGAATCAGCCCAGTTTTCTTTTTTGCCCTTTCAGTGTGAAGCGTAGCTGAGAAGAAACGTCTAATGAGAAAGTTAACCTCCTAGAAGCAGACATGGCCCAATATCTACCTATTTGCTCTCAATTTTGAAAATGCATGCAATGGAGTCAAAACTCTCCATCCCAGAAGAAAGGCTCAGCAGAGCAGTAGCTACACAGTAACAGCAAGGTACTCCAGGTTCCAGTTTTATTCCCACGGTGGTATCTACCACCTCTTATAGCTTCTGCTGATATGCAAGTTAAGGTTACAATCCATTTTTCCACAGAAAAGCCTCAAGTTTGGCCTCTGCTGCCTGCCCTCCTTATAACCACAGATGTTTCCCTGCATTTTGGATTTTCCAGTGCCCCCCTTCACCATGGGGGAGCTTTCTGCAGAACAAAGGACCTCAAAAACTCCTATTTCTAAACATTTTACATACAGAAATAAAAAGAAGTAAGGCTTCATTCTCATTTCACTGCATGTAGGCAGATTACAAAAGATGTGGCTCTAGGAGAGATGCCGTATTGAGTAGTAAGCCACTGGTGAATGCAGGTCGCAGGTGGCATCATAAAAGGAAAGGACCAAGAAAAGGTCCTGTGCAAGCAGAGCAGCAGACATTATCAGGCAATCATCCTCATGGATCTGCTGAGGGCTGTGCCATTCCTGCAGGATGTGGCTGAACCTGATCGGTTAATAGCAGAGGCAACGCTAGTCTGGAGCAAAAGTCCTCATAGCCGGAACCTGGACCAATGGTCATATCCAGCACAGCCAACAGTACGTTTCTCATGAAGAAAATTGAATTCCTCTAGTAATATGAATTCTTACAGATGCTAGCTATTAAATACTGCTAGTGGCAGCGCTTTATGCAACATCAAAGAGAATAATATTTTTGGTTTCCTATATGCACTGAAAAAAACCCCACCCAACTTAGATGGGGTTTGCACAACTTAGCATAGTTTCTTATGAAGCAGAAGTTAGCTTTTTTCATTTTTAAATTGACTCTGCTTAATGCTTCCTGTGCCTCAAACCATTCTAGACAACCATCTCAACCCTTTTCTATTTTCCTGCATTATTTTACATATATAATTAATTTTTGTTGTTGTAAAAACTATGGTCAAGGGAGTTAATACTGAGGAATTAGAAACTCATTTTAATATTAGCCTGAGTTAGCAAAGATCCCAATTTAGTAACATAAGAGCACTTCTCAGGGGGTCACGTGGAAGCTCTCTATGAAGACCACCAGCCACATAAATCACTGCAGACTTCCCTGTCAATCTCAGCAGAAACACTTACCTACCTATAGATGTTATCTGGGCTTATTGCTGGTGAAGAGGACTCCACATCAGGCACCGTACACCAAAGAACATTCAACTGCTCCATGACATCTCCTCTGGACACCACGGTTTCAGTGGTGAACTCAAGAACATTGTTTCTCCTAGGGATGTCTGTTTTACCTCTGATGTTGGATGAGATGAACCGGTCATCACAGTACCAACTTCTCAAGCTGAAAGTACTACACTAGAAACTAAGGAAAGTACAACACGAGAACAGAGAAACAGATGATGGGAGTCTCTCCCCTAGGAGTGAGACGCGCAGCCTGAAACACCATTTTTACAGTCACTTTTCAAAGGTGACTTTTCCAGCATTAAGGGGCTAGGGATATTTCACTGGTAAAGATCTTAACATTTTAATACATTTATTTCATTTATGTACTTCAGAGACACACATGACAGCATGATGCCTTCCAAGAAGGCAAGCGCAAGATGAATAAGACAGCTATTATAGTGAACTCTGGCTGTGAATTTAATTCTTCTGTTTGACACAGGCACGCTTGCTGAAGAGTCTGTGCCAGAGAAGCATGTTTAAGCAGGGCACTAAATCAATATTTACCATAATTCTGAAAGATGTCTGAGCACAGCCTGGGAACCAAGGCAACACTTGATGCATAACCATCAGTGAAATACAGGGCTCTAAAACTTGCCAGCTAATGAACTGCTCACAGGGCGCTGGATGGCAAAGACAGCTAAATTCACATTGTAAGTACCCAGACCTGGGTAGTGCCACGCCAGCCTTCCCTGCTGGGGTCTCAGCTACAAAACTTGTGTGCCACAGTAATTCTTTGTTGTTGTTGTTGCTAAATGCACTGTCTGCCAGCCTGTGACTCATCTAAGCTCCTTCAGCATGCCTTCCCCCAGTCTTTGTACCCTTGCTTCTTAGAGACAGTCTTTGAACCGCCTTTTCCAAAACCCTCTGCTGTCCTCCACACAATGAATCATCTCCTGGAGAAAGGCATATCTGTAACTGCCAAGCCAGTTTTTGGTACTCAGTGACATCTGGATGAACCCTCTGGTGCCAAAGGCCGTCTAGGGAGGACTGATCTGGATCATTCGGTAATAAAATGAAAATCTGGGGAAGCTGTATTGCCCATGAAGCATAAGAAATACAGAGAAGGGGCTCACTGCAAGTTTACTCCTGGAATTAGGAAAAGCAGAATTAGAAAGGAAAATTGAACATCTAAATTTCTCACTAACACAAAACTCTAAAAAAAAAAAAAAAAAGCCTATAATAATACAGGAAAGTTTTGGGTCAATAATGCTGAAGCATTTTAATTAAATATTAAATATAAATTGACACACAACAAAGAGCAATATGAACGGTGTTTTGACTGACAGTATGACAGCTGAAACAAAATGAATCCAAACAGGAAAGTAAAAATGAAATATTTCATATATTTATATGAAACAAAGCTGACACGATTCATTTACATTCATTCTCCATTTAAAATTGTATCAAAACTGAAACCAATTTGTTCCTGCAAAATGTGTCTACTTTGATTAAGCTGCGTTTCCTGGTGGTTGTTACATTTGAAATGTTTTTGATAATCTCTAATTGAGAGACCTCTAAAAGTCGAGGAGCTGCTCAAACCAGAAAGGAAGTATTTTAGATGAGAAACAGAGATGTAACTAGATGCTGGATATGTGAAATGGCCATTTGATGATGGCACGTGTCAGCAATATGAAGAGAGAAAGGAATAACAAGTAATTTCAGAATTTTTTGTGAAATATTGTGTATGCCTTCTCACTAGCTCCTACACGTTAAATGATCTCCCACACCTGAAGCACCAGGTTTTAAGTCCCTTCTAGAGTCCTACTTCACCAGCGAGTCCCATAAATGTCACATTTCTTAGTATAAAGAGAAGAGCATGCGGAGAGTTTGTGTAACTGAATTAATAAATCTGTGTTAACACCTTTTCTGCGTCTCCCAAAGCACCTCAGCTGTGTGCATCTTTTAGGCTATGATGCTTCAAAGGTTTTTAGAGTTGCTTAACCTGAAGCAGATGAACGTATATTTCTAAATGTTACATGTATTTTTAAAAGACATATATTTTTAAAAGTGAAATAGATACCTAAATCTATGCAGTACTGAAGCATCAGAATACAAACTCCCTGAAACTGTTTTCGTATCTCTCTCACACACTGCTGTCAACATCTTTGATTCTTGCTCTAAAACAAACACAATGTGATAACTACAATAATAAGTAATGAAGTTTCAGAACATGGTTTTGGGAGCATGTGAAAGCATGAAAGAAAACTAGATCTGTTCGACAAAAGATGAAGCCAGTCTCCAGGCTTGGATTTACTCAAGGGACCAAAGTGACCCCCATGCCCCGTGCGACCCTTTGCTGTCACGCCACGTGTCCCAAGCTGCATGACATGTCTTCTTCAGAGCTTCTCAACCTTTCTGAGCAGAGGACAGCGCTCAGGCCACCAACCTGTGCACCAGGGCAGGAGGAAACCAGCAGTGTTAGCTGTAATGAGACAGCGTGCTGCAAAACTACATAGCAGCTCCTTCTGTGGCATACAACTGCACACGAAGGAGGGGTAGAAAGGGGAAACATCCTTTCAAAGAGTTTGCTGAAGAGACACGTGGCCACGTAAATGCACAGGTTCCCCCACTCTCCCCTTTGTGTCTACCCCAGACACTAAAAAAGAAACCAATGGCCTGAAAAAGTGCCTGGGAGGAGAAAACATCAGCCACAAGTGGCAAAAAAATCCCCTTACTATTAGATGCAGATATTGCTGAAATAAGCTCAGAATTTTATAAATGCTACCAAAAAGAAGAAATACTGCCACCTCCCCTACTGCAGGTATCATTTACATTTTTAATGCATATTTGATGCAGATTATTTTTCCTTTATTGAACCTCAAATAGAGATGACTAATATTATCATCAATCATTTGTATTTGTCACCATACACACAGAGGTGAAACAAATTTAAACAAGCCCAGGTGCTGCGGAGAACAACGAGGACGATCACACCAACCCAAGAGTCTGTGTTACGAGAAGAGACAAGCTTGTCTTGTTCAGCCTAGTAAAACAAAAGCTCAGAGGGGATATGAATGTTGTCTATAAATACATCAAGGAATACAACAAGAGAGGAAGGAGAGCTATTTAAGCTAAAGGACAACATTGGCACAAGAACAAATGGATATAAACTGGCCATGAATAAATTGAGGCTGAAAATTAGAGGAATGTTTCAAAGCAACAGAGAAGTGAAGCTCTTGAACAATTTCCCAGTGGGAGTAATGGTAGCAAATGACCTAATTTGTTCTAAGATGGATCAGTTAATTAGTTTATGAAAGGGTTTATCTGACAGAGGCTGGCTATGACAGGGGGTTGGCCCCAACCCCAGATGTCCTTTACAGCCCCATGTTCCTAAGTAATTTGAGGTGTTAATTCAGTTCCTTATTAAATGGTATATCATGATGGCCTCTAAATCCAAAATGTTTTTTTTTTTTTTTTCTGAGTGATTCCATTATGCAGTGCCACTGACGTGCATGTTACTTTCCAAACACCAAGAAAAGGTCTCTGCACGGAGGAGTTCTATTTTAGGACATACACAACAGAGCTCATTAGCACAAGCAAAGCGGCGTGGTGCTGAGATGCTTAGAGTATAAGAAATGGAGATGAAAGACAAAGGTAAGCCAAGGCAAGAGCACCATCCTTGTGAAAGTGCACGGCCTTTTTTGAGGCAAGCAAACCATGGCATTTCCTTACAACTCTTAGTCTTAACATTTCCTTCTTACTTCCTATTTTTATACACCGAGCATTGAGTGTTTCAATGAGATTTAAGCAAAATTGTGAAGTAAGGTGGTTCATAAATTTCTGAGTGAAGGAGATGAAGACAAGTGGCACTCTGGAAGACAGGAGCTGCTCTTGATTACTCATTTCTGGCTGTTCATCACTTCCACCTTCCTGAGCAGATAGCTCTCCTCCTGCCTCTCATTTTGGTGGTATCTTTTCTTGGTATCCAGTCATACCCCCTGGCTGCACTGGCCTTTGCCTTGATGAGTGCTGATGCCTTTGGGATGTACACAGAAGAGCACAACTACATCTATTCCCTGAACTTCTCATCCCACCTATTAATAGATTTTCTTGGTTGGTTTTTGGTTTTATTTTTTTTATTTTAAGGAATGGAAACACACTTTGGTCACTTGAATGACTACTTTACAAAAATATGAGCATCATGAACTCAAATAACTAATTTCCCAGATTGTTTTCCAACACATCGTATTTTATGAGTCAGGCAGGTTTGCTGAGAAATCTTGTAGAGAAGGACTGCTCATTTACATGCTCTGAAATGCCCAACACAGCCCTACAGTCCTCCCCTCAGTGTGCAGACTCTCCCTGTTTTCATGCATTGGGGGGAGAAGGTTGAGGTTGTTTTTTTTGGGGGGGGGAGGGGGGAGTGTTTATATATATTGTTTGGTTTTGAGGTTTTTTTGGTTGGGTTTTTTGGTTTTGGGTTTTTTGGTTTGGTTTTTTTTTTTTTTTAAAGGTAAGTCCCTCAGAGGTAATTGAAAATGCACCTTTTCTGACTGCCAAAAAATGTTTTCAACAGATGTGGTGTTTAAGGGCAGAAGACAATTGCACTTCATAAACAGGGTTATTCTGGGGCAAGGATGGTCTCTTGTCCAAATGTCACTCTGATACTTACCTTTGTCTTTGAAAAGTGAAACCATATAATTGAAAACTCCCTGCAATATTGTGTTTTCTGTTTGAAGTTTTTATGTAGTGGTTTTTGTTTGAGGTTGTGGGATTTTTCTTATTTTTTTTTTTTTTAATGTGGATCACTTGACAGTGAACTTCACTGTTTCCAATCAAATTGTGAAATAGCAGGTACTTCCCTTAAAGGATACACATGAAGGATATCATCTTTCTCTCAGCCAACTGCCCACACATAATGTCCAACTAACTAAAAAGGCAACCATCAGTTTTAAAAGCACCATTAAACATCCTGCATGGATCATTTGGAGGATGACTCCATCATGATCTCGGCACAGGACATTGTGTGCCAATCGAGCTATAAGTAGGAGGGCAGTCTGGAGACAAAGACTGAAGGACAGGATATCAAAACTCGTTCCCATTTCCTTCTGTGCCTCTTCTTGCCCAGTAGTCAGTGGCAATCCTGCCAACCTTTCCTCAGGCACCCAAGTCCTTGGCATCCAGTTCATGCATCAAGCGCAACATTGTCTTCTGCATAAACCCACAGCATAAACACAAAGCTATGCAAAACACACAGCTTAGAACTGCTTGTTTCATTACCAGTTTGCATAGTTACGTCTATGCAAAAAGATAAAATAACCCACTGAATGGCCTCCTGTCCGGAGGCCAAGCAGCATAGCTGCATCCATCCAGCTCGAGTCCCTTGCTCCTCCAAAACAGGGAGCATATGCTGACAGCCCACTGGGGAAGGTCTTTAGCCTCTGCTACGGCTGGAGCTGTGCCCGAACACTTCTGGGGACAGTGACAGATGAAAACTGTGCCAGCAGCTCTGTTAACAGCCTAACGGTATGGACAACCACAGGCAGCCGTCAGGCCCTGCCCTGGCCCTCTTTAGCTCACTAGCGCAGATAGACTCAACACATCATACGTTTCGGAGGGAAGAAGTGAGACCTCTGTAGTCATACAGTGGTTTCATAACAGAATGGATAAAACTAACAACGATATCATAGTACATTTTTTTAATTATTATTTTTTCTAGAAAATTCCTCAGAAGACAGTCTGGGGGAAACGGTCTTAATCCAAAGTCCTCTAAGGTCAGCAGAAAGTCACTCACACCAGCTTCAGTGGGCTTGTGTTAGGCTTCACAGACTCACGGGATGGGAGAGAAAGTAACACCGTGGATTAGAAGCTAGTTAAAAATAAACCAATGAGAATACACGGCACTTTTCAACATAGTAAGGAGAGGAAGAGGTTTTTGCTAGGCTCTTTGTTTATAGATTTTGGGGTAATAAGTTCTCATAAGTGGGAATACTTGCAAGCAAGAGAAATAGCTGGTCAGGCTAGGAAGCACTGAAAGAAACTGTATTTACATGTTAACAAGGTAAATGACAGGATGATTAGATCAAATCTAATATTTTTTCAAATGACCAGTATGTATGAAGCAAAGTTTAACAAAACTATGTAACTTTGCCTATTTCGACTTGAGTGCCAAGCTAATGTAGCAAGTAAAAATAAGCATTTCTAAAAGCATTAACCATAACGGATAGATCATCAATTACTGTAAATTGCTCCTAAAGCCAGTAGACCTAAATTAATTTAGGTTACTTTGGCTGCAGCGTTGTGACAGCAGTGATGCCAAAAAAATCTGAAAGCAATCATGGATGAATTTGAATTCCTGTAGCATGAAAGGGCACTTACAAAACAGGATTGCTCCATGGAGAGCAGAATTACCAATAGTCTACCTATGAAAAAACATATAGCACTGGTATATTCAACCCCTTGAAAAAATGAATTAATGGGGTAGCACTGTGTGTAAAAGGATCTGCAAATAGATTAAGCTCCTGCATCTGCATGGATATGGACCATATGCTATCGGGATATAAAAGTACTGATACGGTTCTACTCTCTCACCGTAAGGTAAGGACAAGTTATACTGAGGACACAGCTTCTGAGATGGACAAATGAACTAAAAAGATCAAGTTTTCTGAACGGGGCAACAACTACTTCAACTATACACACATAAATTGATCAAATAGTAAAAAAAAGCCATAAGGAACAAATTCTTGATGCTGTAGGTGAATGCATTCTGACACAGCTACGTTTAGATAATGCAAAAGCATAAGCTCTTTTTCCACTTATTTTCAAGTAACATGGTGACTGGTGCATGAAATGAATGAAGCTGAGTTGTTACACGAGGAGCTATCACCTGATTTACCAGTTGAACAATACTGGGAGACAAAAGACAGCAATACTGAGGATGGAAATTTAGATAAGAACTAGCAAAAACATCAGAAAACAGTTATGGAAGTTTTAAGGTCAAAACTAAAGAAATTAAAAGTTCTTTTTGATCGAAGTGCTTAGATAATCTTTGATGGGTTTTTTTGGTTGATGACAGTCAGATATTTCCTTGACGTAATTCTGCTTATTCACAGAAAAAAAAAGCACAAAATCGTTTTTTTCTTTATTCCTGGAACACAGTAGGAAGGTAATGTCCTGAAATACTATTCAAAGAAAGAGATTTCTGCTCACAACACTGAACCTCACTTCTTGGTAAAAACCTTTATAAGAGAATACAAGTTTTTCTGTTTTCATTAGTGCCATGCTGTAGCCTCTTCTGTGCCTGCTTCTGGACACCAGACAGGTCCTGCACCAGCAGCTATGCCCAGACTCCCGTGTCTGCGTTCGGTCTATTTGCCTGATTGCTTCCACCTTCTCAGCCCTTGCTAAATCAGGATCCCACTTTGGCCAGTTTGGCTGCAAGGCAGGCAGCGCTTACATCGCCTGCAACGTCTTGTGTCATTCCCACAACCAAACTCATCTTCTGAAGGAGGTCCTCCACCACCAGCACAGCAGTACAGTGGCATCCAAAGCAAATGAAAAGGAAGCAGAAAGGTACGAGAAAAGCTGTAGGGATGAATGGCAAGGTTCACTAAGTTATGGAAGTTTAGCCAGTGTCCTTGCAAAATGAACCTGGCTTGAATGAAGTCCATAGAAAGCAGCATAAACTATAGCCTGAAGTCCATAATTATCACATTGTGATGGCTAAGATTAAATATGAAGGCTGATGATGGCATTTGTCTCATTTCCTCTGACACCCTAACCTCAGGCATCAATGTCAGATATCGTCAATGGAGAGAGATGGGCATTTCCAGCAGTTTTCATCTAAATGTTTCAGCTGGTGATAAGCACTCCTTGAGAGGTGTCTCCCTCTTCCTGAATATCGTCCCTTTGGTGACTCGTTCACCCACAGAAATTAACTCTCACGTTAGGAGAAATGAACTGCACCCCAAACAAGCAAAGAAAATCAGAAAAAACAAGATGCTTTTAGCATTTCATATATTAAGAGTGGGCATTTCCATTAGCCACTCAAAAAGCTAATCTTTGTTTTAAACTTGACTAGTTCCACTTAGCTATTTTAGCATTTCTTAGTTCTACTCAGTACCAGAGCATGATTTAAAAAAATCGGCAATAATACCAAAATTCTTAACGGATTCTGGGGCCTTTTACCCACTTCTCTCTTTGCTGACAAAATGTCTTTTTGATGCAGAAATTTTCATTTTTTTAAAAAGATGGCATTAATTTCCTTTTTTGTTTTGCAGTTATGGGGTGGGTTGCGGGGGGAGCTGTTTGAAAAAACTGCCAAGATGTCACAGTGTACGACACGGCCTTGTTATGTCTTCCTTGAGATGGTCTGCATCCCACAGACTGTACACATGCTACTGCAAAAATAATACTAAGGGATAATTTTCTCCTGTAAAGTCAAAGTTTTAAGTGATCAAGACTGCAAAAACGGACCATTCATTATCTTAGTTACCTTTACACAAATCGTCTGTGTTCTTCTTTTCCGTTATGCATGCCAATGCGTTCCTGCCATTGTAAACTGATTTAAAAGTCAAGGTTTGCAGTACTTTGTGTGGAAAGGACGTTTTTCCTGCAGTATTTAACTGCAGCTGTTGTCACATCAATCTTTCTTCAAAGTTTCAGTATCCCCTTCGGTGCATTTTTTTTTCCAGTTCGATACAGTTTTGTGACACCCACTATTTCCTCCATCTCTTGTAATTTTATGCATCTCATTCAGGTCTCTTCACATTCAGTTCTTTCACTCTTAATAGAAATTAATTTTCCTTAAGCTGTCTTTTTAATATGTATACTGTCATGGCACAAAGCTTAATCATACTCGTAATGCCAGTGTCTGCTGTCTTCCCCCACGTTTTTACATTTTTACTTCCTCCACAAAACACACTGTTTCAAAGCAATAAAGTAAGTAATGGAAAGTACACAATAGCAGGGCTTTCTTGGAGACGGGGGCGAAAGGTGCCCAATTCCACAGGAAAACATGCTGATTCCCAATCATATTAACAGAGTTCAGTGCATTAAATATAGCCCCATGTCAGTATTTTACAGATCTGCTGTGCACAATAGACAGTAATGGCTCTATAGAAGCTCTTAGGGCCTTTTATGAGAACTCTCAACATGAGAGAGTCTTTTATTCTTTTTGACAAGTTGATCTTTTAAACCACTCTAGTAAAGGGAAGAATGGAACAAGGCAAAGCTAAAATTTCAGCTTTTGCTCAGCATGTCCAGATCAATGCTAATTAAGAGAAACTATAAAAGAGAGGCTGCTAGGGATTTCAAGTCTAAATGTAATTATGTGTAATCTAACTATTAAAAACAGGTCAGAAAGCCTGATGTTGAGTTTTAATGAATCTCCATTTTCCTCAGACTGAGACACCTGGAACTATATACAGAGCTTTCTGAAAAGCATTCACAACAACCCAAATTTAGACCAAACTCACCTGATTTTGGGTCTTGTTACGACAGCCAATCTATTAGAGAGTTGCATAATCTTTTTCTGCTCTATATAGGCAGTCAGTGGAGTGAGCAGAGCACAGAGGCGATGTGATTTCAGTAATCCATGTCGCTGAGGAAGCTTACAGCTCCATTCTGAACTAGATGATTCCCCCCCCGCCCCCCCAGGTACAAAAGCATAATTCTTTTCAAGGTCAGATGAAGTATGCTGCAATAATAGAGGTGTGAAGTACTGAAGGCATTTAGTGTACGATCAAGTCATCAAGCCTGCATTATTTCCAGCAAAGATGGCACACAGCTCCCCAGAGATGGGAAAGTATGTCGTCTTTTGTTTTATTTGGGTTTTTTGGTTTTGGGTTTTTTGTGTGTCAGAGATCGGTACGAGCCATTCAGAATTGGCAAAATGCTTAGGAAGGCAACCTCATAATTGCAGACTCTGTGGACAGTTTGCCATGGGCAGAAGACTGCCTTCTGTTGATGAGCCCCTCCAAATTTTTCCTTTCTGCCTCTCTGTTTGTGGAGAGCAAGGATGCTTTTTATAGTAGACCAACTGATAAAGTTGGAAAAACTGTGGAGTTTTTGGACACACAAAGACCTTCTCCAGGTCTGACACAGAAACAACAATCTTCAAAAACAAATGCAAGCTAAGAACAGCTGTTCAGAATTTAATGAACTATCTTCATCAGTTAGACCATCTGAGAGAAAAGGCAGCGTGCACCTGTGAAGCAGAAGGGGGAGTTTTGCAGAGGTCAGGGTGATAAGGTGGTTTCTCCTACGGGAAATGGAGAGCAAGACAGGTAATTCATCAGCGGTGCAACATGGAAGAGTCCCCAAGGAAAACAGAAAGTTTCCTATAGATATAACTTTTGCCACACTGGTACCTGGGTTCAGCTAGCTCCCAAACGGAAGGGGCAGGCAGAGATCAGAGGTGACATCAGGGCTGCCACCGGAGCGGGGCAGCCTCCCCACTGGACAACCAGGTTGAGTTTTGCAGGGGGAGGGTGAGACTAAAGCACTGTGGAAATCCAGAGAGGACTGGGGGCTCTGTGCACAGTCCTCAGAGAAAAGCATCAATCATTCCAAAATATTTTCCTGGAGCACTGCCACCATCCTTCGGTACGACAGCAGAACAGCACCGTCAGCTATTGCAGGAAGTCCAGAACTGGGAATAAAAGTCTGCTCCTTTCCAGAGAAGTAGCGAGGGTGCATCCATCACTGCTCCTTCCAGTCTGTCTCCTGGTCTGAAGTCAGAATGGGGAATTTATAAAGTCAATGTGGCCAAATCCAAGTTTTGTTCAGGTACATGCTTGAAACTCCGCAGTTCCAGTCACCAAGCACAACTCTCACAAACATTTCAAATTTAATGAAACCATCCAAACATCAAAATTATAAAGATGAAAATGAAAAGCATATGCTGCCTTAGATTATCAGTGGTTTATACTATTCAGGATTCTTTTTATCTGCCTATGACAGTTACACCTGAAGGCTATGTCTGATACAGACAGAGGGTGGGATTTCCAAAAGTACCGTTGGCGTGACCTGGCTCTTGCCAAAGGCAAACTCACTTCATTTAACTAATAGTCACTGCCTCACAAATATGTCACCTTGAGTTATCATCCTTCCACTGTACCGGGACACAGCATGAGTTAAAAAGCCTCGAGGACTTCTGGGCCTTGAAAGACATGCAATTACACTGGAGATGAATACAACAACTAAATGCTTTAGAAATCCGTGCTTTTTCCTGCTGTTTGAAGAAAAGGGCATCAGAAATGGCTGAGTGGGTGAAAGATGGAAAAACATCTTTGCACCTGAACATCTGATGTTTCTCTTCATTCTGGTTTTTAATCTCTCTCATGTGAGCTGTGAATTTCAGGATCAGTAGTTAGTGGGAAACAACCGAGATAGTGGGATAGATGTTTGTTCAGGAGTCCACTGGTATTGAAGCGATACTAGGTCTTACTCCACACCTACACTGAAATTGTGTGGGCTGAATGAAGCCAGTCATCAGCCACCATGAAGAAGTCAAGCATAACGTCCTGCAATAGACAGAAACACCCATTGGAAAGGGTATCTCTCCAAGGAAATGATCTACAAAGTAAAGCTGTGAGATTTTCAGGACCTTTCATTCTGTCAGGTTGATGCACTGTCCCTCAAAAGACCTTGCTGCTGCTGGTTACTTCAAATTTGAGGCACCTGATGCAGGTTCCTGGGTTGGAAACTATGCTAAAATACCCAGCTCTACCCATATGCGTCACACTCTGCTGCTTTTCACATTTAACATGCATTTTCAAAAGGATTTGATTTCATATTTGCTTGTAACCTTCCCAGGATGATACAACCACAATAGTTGTGGACGGATTACAAAATAAAAGGTCATTGCCCATATCCCCAATTTCCAAACACCCCCCTATACACACATGCCTCTTACTCAGCACCACTGATGTGCTCAAATCTGCCACCTGAACCAAGGCTGCTTGCTTCGATGCTAAAATTGGCTCAAAGAGTCCAGCTCCCACTGGATAAATGAGAGCAAGGCGTAAGCCCTACGTTCATGATTAGGATATGATTACGAGAGGATCCTCCACATGGGATTAGATCATTAAAGGTGATAGGAAAATGAAGTTCAGGTTTAACTCACACACTGACACTCCTAATGCCTTTGCAGGGCTAGCACCTGCCAAAAATATTGTTTGTCATGATGGAGCCTTAGGGTTTGAGGCTATGGACATTAACTACGGCATGGAGAGGTCAGGACTGGGGGAAATGCCTTTAGAGCAATTCACATAAGAAAATTGCTCCCGTGTTAGCACTGGCTGGGTTGCATCCCAGCACCCGCTGGGTCCTGCCTGGCTGCCCCCACCTGCCTTCACGGTGACTATGCACTGATTGATAGCTGTGTTCTAGAAATAGAAACAGAAATAAAGAAATAAAATTAGAATCAGTCCCATACAGATGGCTCTGTCACTATAAAAGCCACCTGCTCTCAAATTAACATTTGTTTATACATAAATTTAGAACACCATAATAAATTAACACCCTCCCAATAGAAATGAACTCTTCTGAGTGGTTCTTCTCTTCCCAGCGGATAGTGGGAGGGGGAAAATGCTATTTTCCCTTGAAGGCATTCACAGCAGAAATTCAACAGCAGCACAAACAGTGGAAGTATTGTGGATGGAGTAAACGCTTCCCAGATGCCAGCATTCACTCTGCACAAAAGACTTGGTTAGGGTTGGTAAGTTTGCAAACACCAGCTAGGAGTAGATGCAGAGTACCTATATCAACCTCTCAAATCTAAAAAAAGTGTACAGCCAGGTATTAAATCAATAAAGCAGTCAAGCTTAAAGTTTATGCAAAGAGGAAGAAAGTAACAGGTCTTGCGGCAGGAAGAAAAAAAAAGCAGTAATAATAAATAATTTAAAAAAAAACATGATAAAAATGAGAAGTTTTAGCACACTGACCAGGAAAGTGATTTGGAGCTGTTTAAGAGATTAAGGATTTTTACTGTGAGAAAAAAATCCCAAAGCTGTTAGTCCAATACGCAGCTGAAATGAAGGTGGCAAACAGAATGTGTGGTTGCTAGGAGAATATAACATAAATCAGAAGCGCTACTATAATTGCTATACACTGTGAGGAAGTGATAAGACCTCTCTGGGTATATTATACCTAGTCTTGGTTGTCACATCGAGGAAAGTTCCCATGCTTTTTCAAAGAATGCAGTGCAGAGCAAAACAAAGTGAATAGCAAGCCTGCAAATTTTAAATTATTAACTACAAAAAGAGTTTGGGTGAGAAACTCACAAACAGCAAAAGACAAAATCTGACAGATGCGAGTCTGAATGTTGGGTATTATTCATCAAAAAAAAAAAAATCTCTTGAGGCCTGTCAGCCCCAAAGTTTGGTTATTTATTAAATTCTTGCCCCTTCTTGACATCAATGACGTACACAAACAGCTCGTAACCACCACTGTGTCCATCATATCTCCAAGGTTACAATAGAAGCACTTTCAAAGTCCTGAATCTCTCCTGGTCAAAAGTAACCCAACTTTGTAGCCGGTCCCAACCCAACAGTAAAAATATCAAGTGAGATCTCATCTTACACAGATTCAGATGTGAGTCTTGGACCTCAATTCAAGCCTCTTTCCAGCAGAGGCCTCCTGAAATACATTGGACAAATAACTTCTTCATGCCACAGTTTCCTGTTGCAGAAGGGGGCTAGTGGGACTTCTTTGCCTTCCAGGAGTAATGTGATGATGAATGCATTAAACAACAATGGAATAACTTAAATGAAACATTACTTCTCGTGATAAATTGGCAGATTCTGCGTCTGTCACACGCCAAACATACTCTGACAGGTTTTAGAAATATGCGATGCAAAAAGGGGAATGGATATCTCATGCAAAAGTCATAGGACATGGCTCTTTTAGTTTTCACATGTGTACAGAAAGATAATGGATGATCCAGAGTCATCCCACCTGACTTTCAGCTCTTGGCTCAAGGCACTAAGTTGGGAGTGCAGCTGAGCTACCTCTAACTACAGTCTATGCCCAGGAATGGTTTCCCTTCAATGAGTTCAGCTACGGCCTCTCCAAAAGAGGTCGAACTACAGCCCATCTGTCAAGGTAGAGTTTCAATCCAACACCGTAATCACCCTACTCCATCATTAGCTCCGTGTGTCAGCCAGCCAGTCTCTGCCCTGGGTGAATGGCTCTCACAAGCTTCCTTTTTCACTGCACTTCAAATGACTCTAAAGATCTGGGTTTGTGCTTCTTCATTTGTAACTCATGTATCCCCGTTAATGATCTATTTGTTGATCTATTGACCTTGTTTTTAAGTTTATTAAATATAAGGTTAGTCATAAACTGCAGCAGTGTAGTCATAAAACAAGCACTACAGAAGAAAAACTCATTACCAAATGCTTGATTTCTTATTATAAGAGAAATCAAAAGAGCATTAGTGTCACTAGTCTATTTTGCTAATATATGAGTGTAAGTATAAACCGTTTTCAGCACAAGAAATGCAACGGTCAAAGATTGACACTGCCTAGGCCAAAGCTGGAAGCTCTGGGACAGATGCTCTTTCATATATCAGGGGGAAAAATTGCTTTTGGACATGTCCATCAAACCCCACTGACTATAAAGACAGCCTGCAGGGGACCAGCCTTCTCACTTAAATTCATCAGTAAGGTTGGATGAAGCCAAGCACATAACTCCCTGTGGCAAAGAGAATCAGGTCTGTGCATCAAAAGTAAAATACTGCTGCTGTTGTCCAAGCTACTTGTTGGAAGTGGGAGAGGATCCTACAGTGGGGATGGAATTGGGCAGGTTACTACCAAAAATGATACAAATGCTAAAACAGATTCAAGAAATAAGGCAGGAACAGGACACAGGACCTGATAAAGTGCTAGTCAAACTCCAACAAGGCCCAAGGAAAAAGAGAAACACGGTAAAATTCTGGATAAAAGTCCCTTGTAGTTGGGGAAAAAAAGCCCACAAAATGAAACAAAAACCCACAAGCAACTCTGCCTGCAAAATTATTTATAAAAATGCCAGAGAGTTCACATTTCTCTTTTCATTTCCAAAAAAAAAAAAAAAAAAAAAAAAGAGTAAATATCTCTGCATGTGTGTAAAGTATGACTACTATAAAAGTAATACAATATTTTCATCAGGTATTGGCTGTGACCCATTGTGCAACATGCTATATAAATTAGAACAGAAAGAGAGCTTGTGCACCAGAAATCTCAAGCCAAATTCCAGAGAGGAGACAGCACGCAGATATAAACAGGCAGACAGGAGAGAGAAACAGGGAAGGGAATGAAGGATGGTAAGCAGCAATAATTTGAAGGATGATAAACGATGACAGTGGGATAGTTTCATAAATGCTTATACAGAGCTCCTCTTATGCAAAGGAAGAAAGTGTGGAAGTCATTATTTGAAGATGGATCTAGGTAAACGGCACTCGCATGTACCATCACATCAGCCATGTGCTCTGATTCGGCTGGTCCTGTGTGGAGCCAGGAGTTGGACTCGATGATCCTTATGGGTCCCTTCCAACTCAGGATATCCTATGATCCTATGATCTTGCGAGTGTGGCTCAAACTGCTCGTTAGCTGTTTTCAATCCTTTTTCTCTTTTAATTCCTGCACACATAACCACGCTATTGAAAGGCACCAAAGGACGCTATGTCTGGACATAGATGATTTTTTTTTTTTTCTGCCCAACTGCTCCTACAGAAACTGTTTTCCTTCCATTTCCACTTGTGCTGCCACTGGAGTCATTAGCGGGTGTTAGCTCAGCTTCCCCTGGGTCACCACAGCCACACAGACCTGGGGCTTTGTACAGGGGTCATTTGCCCAAGGAGTCCCACCCCCCCCTTGCAACTCATTAGACATTACAAATAACCTGCTCACTCCAAAAATGAGCAAGACTTGCTAAAAACCACACACTGCCCTTTTATCTGCTGGTCCTGAGGGCACAAGTCACAGGCTGCATTACAAAAGGTCCATAACCCCTTCATGGCACAATCCTCACAGTAATAGCTGCTCCTCACTCACAAAGGGCCCAACCTTTCCTTACAGCAGAAATGCCCACAGGTTCAAAGGAAGATGTAGAAACCTGATGCTTCTCCATTACGTTGTTGCCTCAGGAAGGCAGCATGCACTAGATGGCAGATTCTTTACTAGTTATTTCTTTGCTGTTTCTAGAACTCTTACACAGGATGCCATACCTTCTTTACCTTTTAGTGACCCATAGCTCTTAAAATAGCATTATATTGCTGGCTGAAAGAGCAGAAAGAAAAACAAACAAAAAAACCCCCAAAAAATCACCTCCCTGGGCAATGGAGCTACTGAAGTCTGGTCTTCCATGGCTCTGTGGCTCATGGCTAGATTCTCTGATGTCTAACAAGGTATCAACTGCCTCTGATGCTTCTCCTTTGTCTGAAGGATTCCTATTAATCCTCCTTTGTACAATGCCTCCGTTGTCCCAGTGAGTAAATCCATACTGCTGCCTTTCGTATTGTGGAGGCACAAAAAGAATGTCCCTCTGTGAAGCCATTGATTTTCATGAAGCTTGTTGGGCCTTTCATCAGATCTGGTTGACATTGGCAGTTGAATTAAAAAACTACTGGGGAGGAGCAGGAGAAGCAAGTAAGCATTCACACACATATTGTGATCATGCAACACCTCATTTCCTCAGGAAACCAGGCTAAAGATCTTACTCTCTGTACATGCCATTGAGCAACTCTATCCACCAGGACAAAATTATTCAGAGTATATCACAGAGGCAAGTTCTCAACACATACACTGTGCTAACTAAGCTCAGTCAATGCAGAATCCACCAGCTCCAGGCTCTGAATTAACATGCAGACCAGCAATACAAAAACCCAGTCTTTTTTGCAGTTTCAGTTCATCAGTTCAAGCAGGGATGAGCGTACTTTATTTTTCTCCCCAGATGGTTGGAAGCTGCAAAGTAATTTAGCAGCCTATGTTCTTCTAAAAAATTATCATGCTTTTTCTTTCCTGGGTGACTTCTACATCCCCTGCCGACTCGTTTAATGGTACTAAGAGTTATGGAATGATATTGTTTTTATTATGTGCCTTCTTTATTTTTAAATTGCATTTTGACACATAGCCTATCCATTCATGGATCTTTAAAGAAGCTCTGCCCAAGTGCCTCCAATATCTAAGTAACAGAATGGCTACCTTGAAAAGACACTGAAAACAAGCTAAGGTGCCTTTGGGATGCCAGTGTTCATTTTCAGTTCTTTCATTTTGTCATTCTCTAAAGATGCCGTGAAACAATGTACTGCCTTGTGAGAGTAAGCGAAACACTTCAGGAGAGGTCTTCCTCTGGATTTTAGTCCTAGCTTGGAGCCATGTAGAGAAATCAGAAAATGACATGATTTTAAGAAAAGATTGTTCTCTTCACTAAGGCCTCACAAATGCTGGCATCTTCCTGCCCCCTGTGCACTCAGGACCACTGGGTATGACTGTGGGGCCGGTCCCCTGAAAGAAAAAAGGGAAAGGGCCACGTGTCTCTGTGCTAATAAACTAACAAGTGTCAAGGACCATTTGTGGGCACTAATACCAAGGTGTTTATAAAGTTAAATTAACACAGTCACGGTTTTGCCACCTAGTGCTCCCCCAAGCCACCACTGGGTGCAGTTTGGGACTTGACAGAGGTGCTGGCCCACTGCCAAAAGCAACTGTCACCCTTTTTGGGAGGCTCCAAGAGGTTAGCAATAGAGATGCAGGCAGTTCATGCCAGACGGCTTCAGTGTCTGAGACCTGTCCCTGGCACATTTAATCTACTGGAGTTCAGGCAGCTCGTGAGTCTAAGGGAACAGAAATGCGCCGGCTGTTCTGCACGGGGACATCACATCCCCTTCTCCTGCTGCCTCTCCATAAGGACCAGGCGTTACAGAAGAGACCACATAGGGAAGCAGCGGCAGAGAAGGGAGCGCTGTGCCTAGGGACACCAGGGACAATTAATTCAACCCCACTAACACTCAGTCCAAAAGCTGTTGCTGGCTGATTACAGGGTAGCAATCTGAAGAGTGCTCTAACACAAGGAGTGCAGCAGGGAAAGGAACAGGTCATACCGCAGCAGCACAGGAATTTCCAGCCTCCTGGCACCCAGGCTTCAGGCCACACCAGGTAATTCAGTCTTCTGTTGACAGATTACCAGTGGACTCGGTCCAGAAGAAATCAGAACTCATTTAAGGTGATGGTCATCATCTTGCCTAACTCAGTGGGGACTTGAAGCAGAGCCCTCTACCCTGTTGGTCCGTGCCAGAGCCCTGAGTTGCACCAGGGCCGAGAGCAGCACCCACGTTTCTCCAGAGCCCAGCTGAAATCTGTTCTGCACACTCAGGTGGACTTTTTTGCCCTGCAGTTCATGGTCAGCTGGAGACAGTCCCCTCCTAGCACAGAAAAACCTCCTACCACAATTAGCAGTCAGCCGTATAAGGCCTCCCCTAACAAGCTGTGTCAAGCTATTACGCCAAGGTACAAGGCACGTGCCCTGAAACAGAGACGGCTTGAACGCTCCAAGCTACATCTTCCTGCCGTTTCTGAGTGCAGCAGTGGCTAGAGGCACCCAGTTCATCTCTGCCATCCATCGGGAAGAGCTCTCAGGATCAAAAACACCCCAGGAAAGCCAGCTGGGGCTCTGACTGCCCCCGTCCAGGCAGCAGCTACTGAGAAGAACCAGTAATACCTAAACAGCGGGAACTGGGGATCTACAAGCCTCCCCTCAACTTCTGCCACTGACCGGCAATGAAATAGCGAGCAAAACGCTTTGCCTCTCTCATTCCATGCTTCTTACGTTATTTGCTGTTTATTTTGGGGGTGATGAACAGTAGGGACGTTCTCTTAGAGCAGTTTAAAAAGCAACTAGCACACATCTCTAATAAAAGGCTCACTGCAATTCAAATGCAAAATGATTCTGTGATAGACATCTTCTCAAAAGATATTTTGATTTTTAGCCCTTTCTCTCCCATGCCACTTTTTCCTTTGGTTCATCTCTAACTGTTCATTTGCCTTAACCACAGAGACCAGTAAGGCGAGCTTTGGGAAATGTGCCAGCATTATTTAAAGATTTATCCCTGCTGCAACAAAATCCTTTCATGCTTCTGATTGCTAATTACAAGCAAATACTTTGATAGGAGTGGAAATCGGTTAACTATCCTCCCACCTTTCAAGGCACTGCGTCAAACTTGTCACTACGTATGAATGCACGTCTTAATCCAGTTTGATCACAACCTGGAATGAATAAACTAAGAATAGGCTGATGCAACTGAGCACATGAAAGTTGAAAACATTCACTTACTATTTGGGACTCCATTTCTATTCGAATTAATGAGCATGGTGCTATAAATATCTAATTTCCATGAATTTCAAATAATGTGGGAAGCACATCTGGGATGTCAGTGTTGGGAAAGAAGCATCTTTGCTTCTTCACTGCAGCAAACCAGCGACATTTCCATTTTAACTCGAGGCCCCAGCCGAGACCCCGCAGGAACTTCTTCCTGCCAACACTTGACCCTCCCCAGAGGATTTTTAGCCGGTGACCACTAGTGTTGGGAGAAATGCAACAGAAGCTGGCAAAACCCCACAAACTCTAACCGGCTAAATTAACTGTGTTAGAAATACTATCCACATGAACAAGTAAAGAGAATAGACTTGAGCCAATGAGCCAAATTCAGCATTGCTGTTAGAAAATGCGTATATTCACTGTAAGAAAGCACACTTCCGTGATTTAATTCAGTGCATGCAATTGAAGGATATCTCTTAGGATGCTCATCTTTTACCTGGAATATATTATCTCTCTGAATGTTGCTATGAATGTGCTGCCTTCCTCAGTGTTTTTTGTTTATCTGACAGCACATTCAGTTCCCTGATAGGAGGCTTTGCATCTTGAGTTTGAATATGCCTCTGTCACACACCTACAGCTTTCCATCACAGGCAATAAATGTATTTATTTTATTTTTCTTGAATCTAGTTTTGCGTAATGCTTTCTTTGCTTCAGACAGATGTGCATGGCTACCTACATGCTAAAACTGTTTTCCCAGAAATGGAGATCAGTGCTTAGGAATTCTGCTCAGACCGAGAGCTGCAACTGGAGACAGATGGAGAGATGTTAAGTCCCAGAACAGCGGTTCCTCTTGTTGTTGTGGATGTTTTTTAGTTTGGGTTTTTTTTTTTAAATGCACAAGCAGACAACTGGCTCATTCACTCAGTCACAGCAGTTTTAGGATCCATATGTTCTTCAACAAGATCTGGCAGAAGATTTCCACTGGAACAGATTTCCACCGGAACAGATTTCCACCAGGAAAAGCCAGATTGAGAAAACCAGTTCTGTTTACGCAATCATACCAATTCTGACAAAATTTCAGAGGAAAGATAAATTCTGATTTTTAATCAGCTCCAGTCTCAGCAGTTGACTCATGCACACACAAAAAAAGTGCAGAATTGAAACCTCATCCTTTATAGATTTTTATGTTTTCTGGCTCCTTGTGTAAAAAACTTGAATAAGCAGAAAAAAGGTCTGGATCCAATTCCACCATTAATCACTTCTGCAGTCTCCTGGTATGAGACTTAAAGTGGGTCTCGATATTATGAAGGCAAAAAAAATTTCTCATTGTGACTACTGCTTTAGATGTACGTGCACGGCAGGGTCACGGGTTGCTTCCATGCATATTGGTGTGCTTAAAGCAAGAGCTGTGCTACAAGAAAAACTTCAGGACTGATCAACAGAGCTCTGCCTTCAAATATTTCAAGCAAAACTGTGCCAGCTTATTCAACGGTGAAACACAGACTAAAGCACTGCATTATTACTCAGAAATGCAGAGTCTCTGTTCTTCCATTAGCTGCATTAACGCACAGACAGCCTGTATTACGGGTTCAAATGCTACAATGCTTGACTGTTCTACAGCTTTCAAACAGGTACTGAAATTTTTCTATTATGAGTGACATCTACCTAGATCCTTGAATAAAACAGATACTAGAAACTAGAGAAGCTCCTACAAAAGGCGGCACTGAACCTGCAGCCTTTGGTTCCCAAAGCACAAACCCCATCTCTAGAAACAAAGCGGACTGGTTTGGTTAATAGAAGTAGCCCTTGAGATCACCACACCTGAACCTGTCAGCAATTCACATTTAATACAGAGCAGATTAAAAGTTAAGAGGGAGTTAAAAAAAAAAAAGAAAAAAGAAATTAAAAAAAGTTGAGACTCTACCGATGAAGCAACATCTCCAGGTCAACAACTCCTGAGCAAGTAACCCACATAATTAACCACCACAAATCTCCATGATTAACCTGCAAAACCATACTAATGAGGGAAGTGAGAAGAATTTAGAACATGAGATATTTATTTGCAAGAGAGGATATACACCAGGACAAATGACAGAGCAGCCCAAAACTTCTCTGAGGCAAGCTAAGGAGGACAGCATTCTCCGATTGCCCACCAGTACTTGAACCAGGCAGTGCTTGAACCCTGCCAGCTCCATGGATATCACTAGTCCCCAAAAAAGCATCCGACAGGAAAACTTAAGAATGCAAAGATGAATTTTACAGCCTGAGCTAATCCCTAATTGTTAACATACAGTAGCAGCCTGAAATACTTTCTGTATTACACAAAGGACACACATAAAAACTGCATTGATGGAAGAATGTAAATCACTTCTTGCTTTATAGCCCTGCTGGTCTGCAAGGTATGTCACAAATTTGCATGCCAATCCCAGGCTTTTGGGTTTACACTTGGGTTTCTGAGTCTGGAAAAAAAGATTTTAGAAAAATCACCTGTAGACAGAGACCTCCCAACTCCTGTCTGAGAAGGTATCTGTGAATTTTCCATCTTGGCTTTTCTAGCAATGTTTCATATGCATAAAATATGCCCCAGAAATGCAATGTTTCAGGATGAACCAGGGAAAATCTGTTGTGTAGAGCACAAATCTGGCTTCTACTGGACTGCTGCCCAGGTGCTCAAAGATGAGTTAGGCCCCTGAGTCACAGTGAAGTTGATCTGTATAGATTTGCTACTCCTGAAGTAGGACCATTTCCCAGTATTGTAATCTGCAGAGGCATTAGTAGCTGTTTTTCTCCATCTTACCACTTCATTTATTGGATGACTGGACTTTGGAGTAGATCCAACCAGTCCTCAACCCCCACAGATATTGTCCCTCTTGGTGCTGAGCAGTTGCAACTCTCAGCACACGCATGAGCCCTCTTTTGGGGTGTCTGACTGTTTACGACAAAGCTGTGCCAAAATTTCTGCTAGTGTGAACGAGCCCATTTCCACTGACCCAAGGAGCACCGACACAAGCAAAGAATTTGGGCATATGTGATTCCTGCACAAACAAATAAAGATGATCCAGATGGGTACCATTCTTTATGTTTGAGTTACCAGCCAGTGAGCTGAATTAAATCCTAAGCTCACGGTCAGCAGGAGTGTAGGGCTGATTCAGTAGCCATGCACCTGCGGGAAGTCACTCACCCCTCTCAAACAGGCTGCTCCCAGGCAGCGGAGGATTTCTGTTTGGCAGCATTTCTCATCAGCTTTGCACAGCTGTAATGAGTAAAAACAGTCAGGGACCTTCAATGTAGCTTAGAGAACTTGTTTCATTATGATGGGAAGCATTTGACAGTTTGACGGTTGGACTTGATGATCTTAGAGGTCTTAGAGGTCTTTTCCAAGATTAAAGATTCTATGATTCTATGATTTGTGTTCTTTTTTTGATAAATGCCCCAAAAATAATTCAGTAGGTACTAGTATGGAAAATAAATACATAAATAAAATCATAGTCTACCTTTATGTAAGAGACTTCTGGGCTGCTTCCATCCAGCATGGAGCAAAATAACCCCATACTTGTCGATCTGAGGATGAGGGAGAACCAAAGTTCTCGTCTCGGTTTGCAGTGAAGTGCACTGGACCCAGGATCAAGTCACGGTGCCCTCAGCCCAGTCTGCTGCGGCGGGAGTCTTTCAAGCTCTGCTTGTTAACCACATTTTCAAAGACCGATCTTCAGTTCACTTCTGATTTTCTTGTATGAGCTGTACAACGCAAGTTAATTGCCTCTGTCTGAAATAGCCTCTTTAGCATATAAAAATCTCTCCATGTCTTGTCTTTTTTTTTTTTTTCCTTCTGCAGTGCACCGTGAAAGGAACTTTAAAAGAGAATTAGAGAAGTAAGTGAAAACCAAACAGGTCACAACTTACTTATACCTTTTCAGATGGAAAGGGGCAGGATGAAATGGATGTCACAGTCAATGCTTTCCTCTTCTGAAAGGGAGCTATTTTTTTTTAAAGTATATCTAAATAGATTAATTCCACAGTGGAAAAAAAAAAAAGTGTATATATACTTTGGTTAGGATTTTTAAAAACTGATATGCAGCTACCTAACTTTGCTGAATAAATAACCTAATTCTTCTCCTGTGGGAGGCTAAAGCCTATCTGGAAACAGTCCCCTCACAGGGGGAATCTCAGGTTGGGAACCCAAATGCCTCAGATGCCAAGACAGTAGTCAACGGGTGCAAATATTGGCCATTCAACCTACCAAAGGGAGGCCAAGATCCAAGTTGAAAAGCTAAAGAGAATAAAAAAAGTATAGCTCGACACTGCTTCTCATTTTGAAAATATGCAAACCCATTACAAGTGCTAAACGTATCAGCACAAACTGAACTGAAACTACAGCACAGCCTACAAATCAAGGGACAGGCAAAAATGGAATAGTCAGGACCAACAACATTTATTATCCCTAGGGAAAAAAAAATCATGTAGCTTCTCCATAACAGAACGAAAATTAAAGAAGTTGAAGACAAGAAAGGCACAGAATTCAGTATGCAACTTACTATTTTATCTTCGTTTTAGTAGAAAAGAGTTAATGGCTGCTGCCAAAAGATAAAACCAAATTAGACAGAACAGCCCTGATTTTCAGCCAGTCTTGAGAATTTCTGCCTAGAGCAGGTGGAGAGAAGGAGCCTTAGAAGTAGCACAGGAGGTAGACAGAGTGCTAAATACTGCACATCATGCAATAGCCTCAGCTTGCCACTGGCACGTGAAAACTTCTTGACTTGACCCCCTGGAGATCAGGCTCTCCATCACTGGGGTGCTGTGAAGGGCAAAGAGCACAGGGAGCTTGCTAAGCTGGAAACGCGTGGCCATGCATTGCACGACACGCCGTGGCACGAGGGGGTTGCAATGTTTGACAGCCACCCAGAGAGTAAGAAGGGCCCTGATGAGAAAAGGCATATTGGCTGCCAAAATACAATGCTGCAACTCCTCTTTGGCCTCAAGGTTTCACACACAAAGGTCACCCCAGAGGAGGGGAGAAAGGGTGGCTTTGTGCTGAGAATGGCATGCCAGAGTTGGGTACCCCATGCCCCAACCCATCTCAAACATTTCAGTGTCATGACAGTGTTGAGACTCAACTGGTCCATTACTGCTGATCTCTGGCTGTTGCAGTAGTTTCTTGGGATGCTGGAAACTAATGCCTGCTCGAGCAGCCTTAGAGCCACCTCTGTTCTTTGTGCTTTCCTGATTTCCCTTGTGCTCTTTGGCTATACTCAATGATCAAGGTCAAAATATGCTGTAACTGCTCGTACAGCACTCACATTTTCTTCTGAAACTTTGTCCTCAAACACAGGGCACGGCTATGATCTTAAACTAGCAGCCAACCATTGCTGGCTATTAATCCATGAGTGCAACCAATGCACAAGTGAAGATGATGCACACCAATAGCACATCACTGTAGCCCACTTGTTCTGATTCAATAAAACATGCTATTCGTTCCTAAACAACACGGTTTTCTCAGTCTGCCAGCTTTCTGATCTTTATTTGAAGGAAGAGGCAGCTTTGCAGAAGGACTATGCCCGGTTAGACAGCAAGACTCTTTCATCGTGTATATCATTGCTCTAAAAAATCTAAAATTCATTTCAAGTCCCAGCAAGGCAGGAGAATACAAGTCAGCTTACAGAAAATTAAGTATGTATGTATTCAAGAAAAATTTGCTGCCCTTTTTCTGTCATATAATGAAGGAAATGGGAAAACAGGGATATTACAGAGAGATAAAAATGCCAAAATCTCATGATCAAAATATTTTAAGGAGCAGCAAAGCACTGTGGTCATTAGCACAGTGTGTATGAGTTCAAGTGAACAAAAACCTGGGCTTGAATGAGGAGACCTCAGAGCTTCACTCAAGCCAAGCATCTCTGCTTCCCCACTGATAAACAGTGCTGGGGAACAGAGGTCCTCTGTGAAAAGGTGCCAAGTACCATTCAGCAAAAAATCATCACTTAAAGCATTCAGGTCACTAGATAGTCCTCTGCTCCTGCTCTCTGCATGCAGCAAAAATGGAGAAAAAGCAAAGAAGGGAGGTTCTCCATGACTTTTATTGAGAACTTTGCAACCTGGACCTAATTAAACACCACAGAGGAGTTTTGCTCCGCAGAAGCCAAGCGAAGGACCCACGTCTGTTCACATATCAGGGGCATGGCATGCAGAAGGTCATCACACCTGCCCAGATGAAGTGGGAGATCCCAGAAAAGCCCCTTTGTAGGATGGTGACCTTACAAATAATAAACACTTAGTAGCATTCTGTATTCATCCCATAGGAGTTCTGGGCACCAGTATTCCTTACCTGTGTGATATATAAAATAGTTTACAATATGGAAAAGCACAGGAAGACTTTTCATAACTTTTAGTGTGAAGAGTCCACAGAAAACTTAGTAATGTAGCAAAACATTGGTAAAGTCCAAAACCCTGGCTTATATGCACTGCCTTGCAGAGAATTAAGCACCTCACAATAAGATCCTGTCATTTGACTGCAGAGGGACTTCCTGCAAAGTAGCCTGAAACCTTGTGAAACTGCTCAGCACCAGCCCACCAGGAAAAGAAAAAAAAAAAAAAAAAAAAAAAAGCTATCTTGCTTTCTGCACCCCCTTCTCTCCCTTGGCCAAAAGGAGACTCCCACTCACTCCAGATTCACACTGCTCAGTCTCCCCCCTGGACACATCAACATATTTTTTTCCCCTTGAGAGCTGGGGAAAGCTGATGGCTTTCTTTAAAAGCCTGGCTGGAAAGGTGGTAAGAGGAGAAACCAAATCTCATCTGTGGTTTAGGCATGCTTTTAAACTCCTCTCCAGCTGAATTCCTCTGATTTAGATGGACATTTAGGAAAATTCTTTTTCTAGATCCCCACTGCCCCTGGACACATAGGAGGCACTGAGTAAAATCAGTCCTATCAAAACTAGCACTTTTAAATCTCTGAGGACTATTGAAGTCATGCAACTCATTGGTCACGCACCTTAGTTATTTCCAGAGTTAGTGACAGAGAAGCTGATGGCACTTTTGGACATAACTTGTAAAATTTCACCTCAATACCACTATGGAGCATCCTCCTGTTACCACTTATGGTCCCCAACTCTGACTACACAAATATAATATTTACAAATACCATCCATTGATCTGAGTTAATTTAAAAATAATTCAAATACCATCCATTGATCTGAGTTCATTTAAAAATAATTCAAAGGCCAAATTTAAATTTACCTGAAACCATTGTCTAAGTGTTTCATTTGCACAAAATGGATTGTATTTTTGATAGAAGATAGAAGCGAGGGACCGCACATGTATTTCCTGATGGCAGTGGATACTCCTAAATCAAAATCACCCGGGAGCAGTTTTAAAGGGCTAGAGCATTTGAAGTGTTTAGAAGCACAAGCCTCCTGAAATCAATGCAAGATAGGAACCTACATTTCCAGGCATAAACAGGCCACCACCAATGGCCAGTGGTCTCCAGGGATGCCACTAGACCACCTCAGTGCAAACACCTTCCTTCTGCCAGACAGAAGAAAAATAATTGAGAGGTTGCTTTATCGATGGTGAAGGCTGGACCCCTTTCTTTTGCTCTTGCACAGACTGCCCAGAGGAACCCAGGAGAGTTAGGTGGGCTTCAAAATTACACGGCCTGAATTTCAGGAAAGCACCCCTGGGGTGTTCAAAAAAGAAAGAAACAAACAAAAAAACAAAAAAAGAAAAACTGCACAAAGAGCTCCCACCTCCCATGCAATGGCAGGCACTTGTGCAAAGACCACCAAATGTCATGTTTTAATACATAAGTGACTAAATATCTTTAAAAAAATGGTCCCTGCTGTCCTTGTTTCTCAGTTCCACTGTCTATAAAACTGGAGTAACACTAATCTAATATAATCCAATCCAATCTAACAGCAATCAGGAGTTATCTGAAGAAAATCTCATTAGTGGTTTTGAGGAGCTGAAACACTACAGCAATGGAGTCCACAGAAATATCCTACCTGATGACTGACCCTTCCTTCACTCCTAATCTCCCCCTTCTACAGATAATGTCTCTAAAACATGGCTTACTAAATTCTGGCAGAGTTTTGAAAATAACTTTCTTATGTGTCCATATTTTCCCTTAGGAGCTGATGTTTTCCCCACTGATTTTTAGAAATTGTAATGTCACTTAGCTGAAGAGTTATTTCTAAATGGAAAAATATATCTTCTTTAAAAGCACAACTAAATAAATATTAAAAAAACCACCTCTAAATGTAACAAGCCAAAGCTACCTACCAGAAAAACAGACTAAAATCAGCTATATTTCCCAAAAAAATAACCTTCCAAACATTTGCTCATCTCAAAGGTCTAAATAATTTAGATTTGATTTCCTAAATATCAAAGAACCAGGGCAGGATGCTAAGACTGTTAATATAACAAGACCTGTTAGAAATACCGACGCAGCCTGATTTTTCTTTACTGTCAGCCATGTGCTGGATTAAGTCCACTGAGGCTATGGCAAGACAACTGTGGGAAATGTCACCATGTTGGCATCAAACCCATGGTAAGCGAGCAGAAAATGAGCCTTGGCCCTTATTTTAAACACTGAAGTAAATACCCCATCTTTAGTTCTTAAAGCAGTAAGGGGAGGGGAATTTGCTGTGCCAAAAAATATATGGTATCAACAGAAAGCAGTGTATTCTTCAATACAAGTTCGCATTATTGATTAAATTTATTTAGAGCAACATTTATGAAGTAAGGCACGGCCTGAGTAGTAGCTGACCAGCTAATGTTTGTTCTGTGCCCTACAGGGCTCCCAAAGGACCTTGCAGTCAAAGACACCGACATTGATATCACGCTCACAATTACAGGCAAAGCATGATTTAACCTTGCCTGCTTTATCTACATCTGCCTTCCAGTCTGCACAGAGATTCATAAATCTTCTATGCACCGATATCAGCATTTTTGCAATCCTTATTCATCTGTTTCAAAAGGATTGGCTTGGCTGGACTAACCGTAAAAAAAAAAAAAAAGAAAAAAGGTATCTCCCAATTCATGTAAGCATTCTTTTTCTCTTAGTCCAGACAACAGGGTGCCTCTCCAAGGATTCATCAAGACTGAAATGCAGACATCAACCTAAGTCTGTTGCCACAATTACCCTGATGAGAATAACCCAAGCTTTTCTGAAACCTGAATTTTAGGAAAATAAACCCGGTCATTTTTCCCCAAGCTCTGACTGCTGTGCCTTGTATTACTATAGATAAATCAATCTCAGGTATGATTGCACTCAAGTATTCAGCTATCTGTCCTGACCCACAAGAAATGTCCTGGCTTTTGGGAAATGGCAGGCAAGAATTTAATACCATAATTCTTCCCAGCTTTTCTTACCCACACTGACAACTAGCAACACGGTAGACAAGGCTGATGCTACAAGAGGGATGCAGTATGAGATTAGGATGCCTACATTTAGGGGCTTATATGAGTGCCAGGTGTCTAAATTCCTATTATACTCAACAGGGATCTAGTCAAAAAAAGTCAATGGAATACAAGAAGCAAGTCAGGGAGCAGCCAGCCCACAGCGGCCTTACAGTGAGCTTCATCGCTCTCTAGACTCTACTGACTGTGTCCCATTGACTATACTGGGAGCTTAGGTATTGCCTGTCCAATTCCACTGCCTACATGGAGATACCTCAAATTATTAGAGATGTCTCGGCATCTTCAAAACATACTGCTGGTGCTGGCAGACACCACACAAGACCTGTGGGAAATTCATATCTCCATGGTACAGCAACTGAAGGGATACCTGGCACATCTCACATAGCACTAGTGAAGAAAAATCCTGCCCCCGGGTTACATGTGAACAGCAATTAGATGCCTAAATATTGGTGCTGTAATCCTTAAACTGAATCCTATCCTTCAAGGATCACCTTACACTAATTACCCACTTAGTGCAGACGGAGAGTTTCAGTTTTTCTGAGGACTCAGGTCAACACCTCAGCATCATTTTGATGGTATTTTTTCACCTTTTAACAAAACACCACTGCAGCAATATTGGCTATAAACTTGAGCTTTTCTTGCTTTTCTTTTTTGCTTTATTAAACGAAATTGGAAACCGTGGAAAATACGAGTGCTGTTACAGCACACACAAACACGTAGCCAAAATGTGAAGACTTGTTCACATTTACACATCAGAAAGTTGCCTTTTCAGTGATGCTCCAGTACAGCCTTTCCATTCATCAAAACAATCTCTTTTTTGGCAAATACTATCACTTGGACTCTGTGATACTGCTGATGAGATCACACATACTGGATTTCAAACAACTCACAGGACAATAGATACCTTTTCTACAACACAATGTAAATATACACCTTTGCTTTGATAACACATACATTTTATCATCTTATTTTAGTATTTGGGTGCATCTGTGTGCTTCAGCCTCTGCAAAGAACAGCTGTTTCTCAGCTGGATGTAGTCATCCTTCATATGAACAACATTACAGTCTTAGTTGACTTGCTAAGACTGGGAACAATGGTGGTAGGACCACGTTGTAATTTGCTAGCTTTCTCCTAACTCTTCTCAAATTCTATTTCCAAAGCATGAGAGTATATAAGTGACAGCTTCGATGATTGAATAAAATATTGATTTTTTTTTTTTCTTCTGGATGATCTCCATATCAAAATCCAAATCTAAGTAATGCTTACAAGGAAGTAAGAGATGAACTTTCAACAAAGAATAAGTCATTTGTTGTAATGCCTCTACAAACTATAATTTAAAGTGCTGGAGGCCTCATTTTTGTACAATCACTAAAATTTTAAGCACCAGAAACCATAGGTCTTCATTACAGGGTTCCTCAATAAACTTTATGCTTTACACTGAAAAAGCTTGAGTCAATTCTTCCATCAGCACACAAAAGATTTAGGTATGTTGCTTCTGCTGACATTACTGGAAGTTAGACATGGACATTCCTATTGTGCTTAAAATAAAACCAGAATAATCTTCTTCTCTTTCCACTAGTTCGTATCAGCTGCCAATCAGAATTTCTCTGGTGCCAAATATATACTGTAAAATATAATGAAGCTACAGCAGGAAAGTACCTGAGGAAGGCCAACCATTGGAGGTCACTTACAATATTTTGCTGTCAAAGATAGTTTTAACTGGGGTATTTTTATCATAATATTGTGATGGTGCACAGCATTGATTACTTTCCATTAAAGTCATAAAAAAGCACTGAAGTTTTCTACTGTTCTAGAACAAAAAGAGGACGAAAGAGAAAAAATTTCCAAACACTTGAATTACTGCCGTAAATAAAGAGTTTGAGGGTCCGTAAACAATTTCTTTCCTCCCTCCATCCTTGGCCAATACCTTCTTCACCTCCATTATGATCATACATGGCTAGAAATTCTTGGTGCAGTTTGAGTGGCAGCTTGAAATACCTTTGTAAAAGCATAAGCTGCAGCGACCAAGAGCCATCGCAACCTTTTCCGTGGCCCATGTGAAGATACCTGTGTTTCAATCTGAATCGGTCATTCAGTGTCCCTGAGTTGGATAAACCAGCAAGGCGGTATATTTTTATGCTATAAAAATATATTCACACAGATTAACAAAAAGCACAAGCAAATTTCCCTTACTAATTAAAGTAAGGGAAAAATCAGCTAGTTTTATTCACCAGAAGTAAATTAACATCTTTGCAAAGTGGAATATTTGGTGACCTCCCCTGCCATACAAAAAAGAGTAGAACAAAAGCAGAGCAGGTATAGGAAGGCAGCAAGAATGAACCCTAAATGAAGGCGTGAAAGACGTGGGCAAGGTGCAGATATGCTCCGTAATACAGCTGCAGCCTTAGGGAATTTTAGCAATATCAAGATAACTCAAGTGACTAAAGTTGGAACAAATCAAAAAATATGGAGGTACAGAGCGTGCAGAGAGGAGGACTTGGGAAATTCAAGGGTAGTCCTGACCTGCTGGAGAAGAGATCTGTAACAATAACACGCGGCTAAACTTGGAGTAAGTGACTGAAAAACTTCGGTGGCCTCTCTGCTGGCAGATTAATTGTGCAACGGGTGGTCAGACAAGAGGACTGGCGATGCAGCACGTCAAGGAAAATGTATCATACCGCGTGCTTTCATCGGGCCCCAGACGCAACACTGATTCACCGTGAGCAGCGTAAGAGAAGCCCCATGACAATCAACGGGATCGCACACAGCAATCAATGCTAAGCAGCGAGAATATAAAGTGAAGAATAAAATCCTTAGTTTGAGGGATGACTGTAAACCAATGAACAAATTTTTAATATAAGTTTTTTGATGTAGGAAGTAGTATTATGCTCTCTGGCTGGAGAGCCTCTTGTTCAATTGAATCCCAGTATGTAACTAGCATTCCTACAGAGTGCAGCAATAGAAATAACACTGCTGCGAGTCCCTGCTGCTGGACCTTTCCTGGACTTGTTACTTTTGAAAAACTATGTGATCCTCCACTTAGGAGAACAGAGTTAAAGCAGTGGCAAAGGCTCTGTGTGAGGTCATTATCCAGCAAAATCTGACTTGAATAAAAAAGCACACTAAAAATCTAGGATGTTGTGATGCTAATGGGAAGTCCATGGAAAGTCAAAAGCCTAGAAGCATAACCTAATGTATCAAAAAAAAAAAAAAAGAAAAAAAGAGCGTATGGTGTATTTGCTGCCCTGAGCAGCAGTAAATTACCAGCAGCACACTTCTGTCTGCCTGCCACAATTTCAGCCTCTTCCTAGCATTCCAATTTTAGATGCCATCTTCAAATAAGCAAGTAAGCTGACCTCAAAACATTGATGTCCTGCCCCTTTTCAACTTGCTGGAAGAGCTGAGAGGAGTCCAGCACCCACCACCTTTCTCAGCCCCCACCCCTCTCCCTGGGGCTCTCACTGAGGACAAGCCTTGGCTTTGCTGCAGCAGATTTCAATCGGCCTACTCAAATATGTGGTCAGTGCTAAATGATAATCAAACTATTTCACTCACCAAAAAAAAACCAAAAAAAAAATAAATCCCAGCATGTCAATCTGGTTATTTTGTTTCAGAACCAGCATAAAAATCCCCAGCATAATGTAAATATAAACTCAAAATAAAATCAAACTTTATCCAGACTAGGCATGGGAAAACAGCAGGAAAATAAATAAAAGTGCTAAATAAATAAATGAATGAATGAAAGCAAATTACTTTCTGATCTTTATTTAACAGCACTAGTATAGAAATAAGCCAAATGTGTTCTAATGAACAAGAAATTGAGTCTGAAGTTCATCCCTTCTTTTTCTTTTTTTCTATAGCCTAGAGGTCCTTTGTACTCTCACTGAAGTCATGGCCTGAAGTGATCCATACAGCATTCACAGCATGATATTATATCTATTTTATCGGGAAACACAATAATCAGAATGCTAAAATAAATCTTCTTCTTATTTGACTTAAGCATTGAAGTATTGAAACGGCTAAGCTAATTTATTTTGATTATCAGCCCATTGGTCTTATAAATTAACCCCACAACTTTGACAGAGCTTTTAGTTATCGAATGCCTGAAAACATGAGTTTGTTTAAGCAACCTATCATGCTAAGATTTTTTTTTTCTTTTTTTATTTCAATGAACCAGTTCCGGTCAATAAAAAGTTAATATAAAATGGTTTACTGTTAAATGACATTGGCGCTCACACATTTGCTCTGTCCTACACCAGTTAAAAAGCCATTGCAGATTCCAGTTATAGTGCTCAGAGCTCCGGCTGCATTTTTAAAGCACCAACTGTTAGTTAATTTTGTTAGCATAAACACCCAATAAAATTTTATGGTGTGCTCAGCTCTCATTAAAGATGAAAAACAGCAGCGGAGAGCAGCACCCACAAATAAACCAGGGGCAGGACAGCTCTGGTGTCGCCCATCCCCAGAGCTCCTTCGGATTCAGGGCTGGGGGCTCCCCGCGCCGGAGGGCACTGCAGCGATACGGAGAACGAAATCCCACGCACCGCTGGAAACCCCTCGAGCTCTGCACAGCCCTGCCGTAACGCTCCGAGCAAACATTTACTGTGGGGAGAAGGGTCCTTCTCCAGCCTCTCTCATACACCCCCTAAAACCTTAAAATAACAGCTGTTCTAGGCAAAGTGCACCCTTCTGGTGCTTACCTATGCAACAGTAAAAAAAAAAAATCACTGCTCCTTTTGCTCCCCAAAATAGCCTAGGCAAGGTGCTCCATCCACACCAGGACTAGAGGAGCCTGCTCTTCCCCAGCTTGTGTCTGACAGTCGCGTTCCCTCCAGTCGGGGAAAGCACGACTCCTGCCAGGAGGTTTTTGATCAGTCAGGGCATTTATAAAGTCAGCCTGGCCATCTCCCGTTGCAGTTTCCCCTTCCCATCCTTCAAAGGGGTGTTTGAGCCTTCCACCTTCCATTTCTAGTCTTCAATCTGCCATCATCCTCCTTGGAAAATTTCCTGTTAATGGGAACTGTACTGCCAGCTGACGGACAGTCCCAGGAAGCAGGCAAGGGAATACGTCTGGAATGAACTGACAAAAACCATCAGGTTTGCAGGAAGAATTATAGAGAAAGCAGATTTCCCTGTCTGAAATAATACAAGATCTGGTCAAGAACTTCCCACAGTTATTAGTCCTAAAATCCTTGAGGCAGGGCTGCTTAAGGTCTTAGAAATTCTAAAAATCTTTCCATTTACATCAACAGAAGCAAAACTTCTCTCACTAATTCAGCACTTCCACCGGATAATGTCAACTGAAAATGTACAGTTTACAGGAAAGAGGGAGTGTGTGATAAAAATTCACTTCAAACAGCTCCCCTGAAGTTCCCTGGCATTTTTTCTTGATTTAGAGTTCACCATTCCTAGTTTTGACAAGTTTCGTCTTCCTCTCCTGCTTTGTGAAAGATCCCCCACAAAGCGTAAAGACGACAGAGGATCTGTAAAAACTGCTAGAGGGGAAAGAGTTAAATCAACACTACACAGTCCCACCCCAAAACAAAACCTTGCTCCACAAGGAGCCAGACTAACACCTGGTTTCCTAATGGACAGAGGACCCAAGTCTACAGTTTTCTCCCACCTCTTTGCCCACAGCTTCTTCCTGCTGACACCTACTCTGGGCAAGGGATAACATGCTTCATAGAGAGGGATATGCTGGTGAGATGTCAGGAGCACACGCTGATGAGCCAGCTGGCTTTGAAATGGCCAATGCCTAGTATCGCCTTCATTTTCCATGGCAGAGAAGCTATGAACTTCAGTCTATCCTCTCTACCTAGCCTGAAGTTTTCACAGAATTGGAGATCATTATTATTCTGTTAAGCTTGGTAGGTTTGGTGGTTTACGCTCAGCACCTTACTTCACTGCCTGTAAAACTAGAGTAATTCTCCCCTTCTCCCAGCTTTTTGCCTCTTATTGACACCTTAAACCATAAACACTCTGAAGGCAAAGCCATTTCTGTCTCTATGGCGTCACAACATCCAGCAGGACTGGGTCTTGATCTTGGCTGGGCTTCTGATGCAATGCTGTATTAGACCACTCTGAAAGGTTAATGTTTTGATATGCAAGTGTAATTTCTAAGGGGCTGCCCTCTGAGCTAGGCTGGATTTTGAAGATAGCTGGCTGATCTTGTTTTAAAGTCCTGGCAGCTACATCAAGTCCTACTTTAATACTTATTAGGTGTGGAAGTCAACCTTGCATTCCCACTAGAGTATTAAAATTGGACTACTCGAAAATATACTGCTTAGCTGTGCCCATACATGGTAACTTACCACACACAGTAAAATGCAATGTGCAAGTAAAAGTCAACTCGTTTCTGCTTCAGCAATAATACAGAGGAGCTGCCATAGCCTCCTTATCTTCATTTTCTGCATCCAAGAGTGCTAGAAATGCTGTGGTTCTATTGCTTCTGTAACTTTAGAGGTATTGAATCTCTCTGCAATTAATCCAACATAAGTAAGTAGTATTTCAACTGAAATCAGTGAAATTCACAGGAGGGGAATAGTTCGTGTAAAAGAGAGGAAAATTAGATTCACTCGGTGTAAATGCAATAAACAAATATAAACCCCAAACTCTCTCATATCCTGTTAAAAAGACATTATTGACCTGCTGACCATGGCTGTACAAACACTGCACTGCCCCTTTAGACCAGGGCAACTCCCGGCAAAGATTCAGTTCTGTAGGAACACCCCACATCAGCAATTTGCTTTTCTTATAGGTTAATTTTGTTCTTTTCAAAACAATCGGAGCAACCAAGGGTACAATCAAAACTGTATTTCCAGCTCAGCTTAATTGAGTGTACTTTATTTTAACAAAGGCTTTAAATTTCCTCACCGAGTTGTTTTTACACCCACTTTCTTACATACTAATATTGTTAATTAGTACAATTGTCTCTCCTTTAAAACAAACAAACAAAAAAAATCTGTCCAAATGATTTGCTGTTGTCCTCAAGCATTCACTACTGCTGATTAAAAATCAGGTTACAGCTATTCAGGCAGATGTCCCAACCTCAAGACTTTGATTCAACAAGCTTTTCGTAACGCTTACATACTTACAGCCAAGAGAGGAAGGGTGGTTGCTTAGCGGCCCACAGTGTGTCCTGTAAGCCACATCTGGGAGACACATGATGGAAACACACAGCATTTGCTCAGTTTTAACTCAGTGTTATTTCGTTTTGCCATACAGCCTGAGTGACTCTCATCACTCCTGTTGGGAGAGGAAAGCACTTATCTTCTACCCACACATCAGGACCCGAATGTACGCCAAAGGAGCTGTACCTACATCCCACAGGACAACAGGTCTCAGGGTTAGGACACCTGACCCAGAAGATATACACTGACCATGTCCAAGACTGAGCTCCACACAAAACAAACAGCTACAACATCTGAAGTCATTTAAAAATATGGTCAGAGAGAACTCAAAAGAAACTGAATCGGCAGCAGCGTTGTGCCAACCAGTATGCACTAACGTACAGCTGAGGCTGCTGTACAAAGCTGGGGGCTTAAACCTTACCCTCCAGATTGTACACCTCAGCCAATGGTTTGGCTAAATGTGTTTTCATATAAAATAAAGAGATGGTGCGTCCCCCTCCCCCCCAGGAGACACTGTGGCTTTCCATCTTCCCCACTCTGAGAACATCCCTGTGCTCTGCCCTGGCCCCTCTCCAACAGGGAGACAGGACCACTCTTGCTGGTTACATCAGTCTCCTGAAGGATGGGAGCTGGTGGGTCTCTGAATCCTCATCAATGCTTAGAAGGACACCAGATCCACAAATTCTGCTCCACAGGATACCTCCCTGCTCACCGTACCCAGATGGAGGACCCCAAATAGAATTGTTTCGAAATGAAGAAATGACTCCCAATGTTTTCTGTAGATTTTCCTCCCTCAAGATAGATGAAATTGGAAATCCCAACGTGAAGCAAAGTGCCTTCTCACAGCGTCTTCCTCGGTACTAATCTAAGAAAAGAAGTGAAATTTAAGACACAATTTCTGTGCCTTGCATTGGCTGGCACGGGGCTCTGGACTGCTGAATAAAAGCCAAAAGCCAGGAGCTGCAACATGCAGCGTTGAAAAGCCTGAGTCCCCATATGGAGTTAGCCCTCATTAATTCCTTCAAGAAATCTGTCGAAATGTGACAGCTCGGAACTGAACTCCAAATTCTTATGCCAGGATCTGCATAACTTTCCAATGATGTGCACTTTCTTAATCGGAGTGGAAGCCTGCTCCCAGCCCCCACGTGAGAGGTGGTTGGTTTTGTACAGACCCTCAGCGGCTGTAGGGCTCACTACCTCAACCACCCAAACACATCCGAAGTGTTCCTATGATGAAGCTTTTCATGACAGCACTGGGGTGAATCCTCTCGCCTTCCTCCCACAAATTGTCTTAGGAAAGGCAATGGGATTAGTCACAGGCAGGAAAAAAGAGCATTAGAAGCTGTATGAACACAAACTATTTCTCAAAAATAGTTCTCTCTAGCCAATAAATCACTATCTTCCAATAGCACTCACAAGTGGCTTAGAGCTAGAGCTTGGTTAAAAACAGCTAAAAAGTGTTACATAGAAATGTCAAAAACCACACGGTTTAGTGGGCATGCGTTACTACAGTTTGGAATTGCAATCAAGCTATCTACTTAAGGGCTTTAATTGTATCCCTCCTGTAAAGCGTTACCTCCCCTGCTCATCACAACTGTGCAAAGCTGTAAATCTTGCAAAGGAAATTTGAAGTCTAAATGTTCATTGCCTAGCGAGAGGAAAACTCAGAGCGAAGCCAGGAAGAAGAGTGACCTTGCCCCGGTGAGTTGGCAATTGCAGCTCTTTGAGGCGACACAACATGACGACTAATTTTCTGGGGAGGAGAAAAAAGACAACTTGTTTCATGAGCAGTGGAAACAGTGTTCGATTTACAATGGATTTTGGCCATGCATTATTTGCTCAACCCACTCCCTCTTGCAAATACCCCAGCCCTCACCCAGGGCCACCTCTTCCACCACTCCTTCCTTTCTCTCATTCCCTCCCAATCTTTACGCAGCCTGTGATGGGCAAAGGACAGTCCATGATGTAGCTACAGCCATGTGCTGACGGGGTTGCTGGGATGGAAGGTATGAAAGTATGGACAGATTTCTCCCTGCTTCTTCCTCTGCTCAGGTATTAAATAGTTCTTCTCTGTTAAGCAATAGATTTCCATTACACTTGTAGAAAGTCGACATTTGCAACACTTCTCCTGTTCTGTCAATTTTGGTTAAAATTGGCCAGTGAGTTCAAAAGTTAGGAGATTAGGAAAGTCAGACGAGTCCTGTTTGTGGTTTTGTTGTTTTGGTTTTGGTTGGGGTTTTGTTTGTTTTTTGGGAAAAAAAATAATATTAATAATCTCACAAGCATTTCTGTGCTTTAGAAGTCAGTGTCACAAAAAAACTTGGCTATTCTGCCTCTTGTCGACTCCATCACAGACCTCTTACAGATCAGTTATTTGGTTTTTTCAGCCCTGCTTGATACAGTCTCATTTCTGAACTCTGCAAGGTTTCCTTGCAACCGAATCAGTCATGCATGGAGCTTTCTGTGTTTTAATTAAAAACCTGAAACCATCAATCATGTCAATCTTCTGACTTAAAAAAATATATTTATTTCCAATGGAAAAAATATCCACATCCTACAGCACTTGACAATAAGATGAAGGTGCCTTCAAGACAAATACAAATGTATCAATTATCATGTGCTAAGAATATACACATTTGAGCCTCATCTCTTCCTTCTGCATTAAAGTGTTAGGTCAGCAGCTTGACACAATAAATTATTACTGATATGCCATAACCTTAGCTGTTCAACCCAAAACTCAAAGAAAACCAGAAAGTGCAAAGAAAGGAGGCCCAAACATTGAAATCACAGGCAAGATCCATGGAGGACCTTCAATTTAAGGACCTCGACTTATGCAAAGAGCTTATGCATGGGTTTAACTTCAAATATATGATTAGTCATGGGCTAAGTAAATAATTTCAGCACACTCATCTAATCTGTTTGTGTACTTCCACAGCCCTCATCATGTCGCATCTTTTAATACTTGCATAGCCTCGTGATTACTGGGTTTAATCCTAAAAAGATCATATGAAAAAAGGAGGAATAACTGTATTCACTTTACAGAAGGAGAGGTTTGAGGTAATTTTATGTGCCTAAGAGTTTGTAGAATCAGGTCTGCGCTGACTAGACATGAAGTACCCGAGCAGGTGAGCAGCAGCACTAGCATTTCAAACAACAACACAACATCAAGTCTAGAAGATGGAACGTGATGCCAGTATTAAGAGGTAAAATAAAAAAGAAGTTAACACTAACATTTCTGGTGAAAGGTAAATTTGCATTTCTTTAAGGTGCATCCCATTAGGTAATATGGAATCATGTCTCTTTACAAAATGCTAGGCTCAAAAAGGCATTTGAAATCTTTGGGCGGGGGGGTCCCCCATAGAACAGAAATAAAAACACTGAGAAACACTTCAGAGAGTTGCAGAAGGAGCATCAACAGAATTGTCTACAAGAGGGCACATACATCCAACCAATAGTAGTTTATATTGCAGTGTATCGGTGTTGTAAAGGCAAATGTAAGGGCCATGTTCATTACTATCAAAAAAAGGTTAACGCAAATTTCATCTGGATCAGGTGCGAGCACCCAATTACATTTCTGTTGAATTCAGCCGAGTACACAAGAAGGTGTTTTATCCCAGTTATTTTGTTTAATGCTGGCTATGCAAACACACGGTGGCAAGAAGCAAAAGCAGCAGATAAAGATATACCTGACCCCACGTTACACACCAAGCACAAATCTTTACCTTCAAGTCGTTTGAACCCGTCTGAAGCAGGAGCGCGAGTTCGGACCGTTCCAGCACTTGAGGCTGGGAGGCCGCAGCATCCTCGGTCCCTGAGGACCCGGTTCCACACCTCGCCGAGGCGCAGCCCCGGCACGGCACCCGCCGACCCCTGCGCGGGGAGCGGTACCTGCCTGCCCCGAGCACCGCTGCAAGGAGGAGGCTCCGAAACCGGCCGGTCGGCGGGGAGCCGCGGGATGCTGAACTTGGCGAAGTGATGGGGGAGCGGGGAGCGCAGGGGGTTAACTGCCCAGGGCGGGAGGGACGCTCTCAGCTACAGGTTTAGGGACCAGGGACAGCAGAAGGGGGGTGGGGGGAGCCGGGCAGCCCCGCCGCTACGCACCCCACCGAGCCCCGTTTCCAGCGGGCTGCGCACCCCGCGGCCGGTCTTACCTTGGGCCCCTTGCCGCTGGAGCAGCGGACATTGTTGGTCACCCCGGCCGTCTGGTTCATGCTGCGGCCGGCGGGCGGGCAGGAAAGTTGGGCTCCGGGCGCGGCACCCCGCGGAACGGGGGGAAGGAAAGAAGGAAGGAGGGAGAGGCCGGGCTGCCCCCGCACCGGGACTTTGCCCCCGTCCGCCGGGGTCTGGGCACTGGCGGCGCTCCCGGTTTCCCGGCTCCAAAACAAAACCCGAAACACACACACACACACACCCCCCTCCCAGTCCCCGCTTTCCTCCCCCGCCCTCCAAAGCAGAGGCGAGGCGAGCCCGGTTCTGCCCGCCCCCCGCCCTCCGGGGCCGCCGCGGCAGCGGGGAGGGCTGGCACGGCACGGCTCGGCTCGGCCCGGCCCGGGCGCACGGTGGGCGCCGCTCCGGGGGACGCGTTGTCCCGGAGCCCGGCCTCGCCCCCAACTCCCCCCCGCAGCGAGGCCGGATCTCCCCGGAGATCCCTCACTTCTTCGGCCGAATTTTGTTTTAATCTCCCCCCCGCCCCGTGGGAAATCACGTTAAAAACCGTCAGGGTTTCCACCAGGGTCGGGGTTTGAGCCGCTGGTGCTTGGGTCAGTTAGTCCAGCTGATTGGAGTGAAAGAAATGCTGGGTTGTGTTTTGATTGACAGATGTTTACTTGCTCCCAAGCCGCAGGATTCGGGTCTTACTTTTTTGCATAATCCCTCTTTCAGGTGTGCTGGAATTCAGGGCTTTTGTTTGTTTGTTTGTTTTGTGAAATAAGGGCTACACAAATGACTCTGCTGGTAAAAAAAAATTGGTGTTTAAACAAACAAACAAAAATCCATGTAATGAGTCATTATCCAGATATTTTCTCCTGTGCCTGTTCCACCCCTCCACTTCAGCCCATGAGGCCAGATGCTGCCTCCTCTGTTATTGCAACAAAAACTTTGTGAAATTTGGTTCTCAGAGTAGGAAAAAAAACAAACGAACAAACCAACCCACCTTATGTCTGAGTAAGAAGATCTGGATAACCAGGGCTAAAAGCATCCACATTTCATTTTATGAAATTGTTTCTTTTCATAGCAGTTAATCTAGCAGAATAACTTATTTCAGGTATTTTTGTTATGTTTCTACAGCATACTTTAAAATCTTTAAATAAAATCCTTTCTCGATGTTGCTCCTTTTTCAGGTCAATGAGGCCATACAGCACTGCCTCTAGAAGGACAAAAATACTCTGGTTTCTACCAGTGCTGCTTTGGAGAATCCCAGCTCCATTTCTGAAGGGTGCATATCCCATCACACGCTTAACTGGCTCTATCTTCCAGCCCTGCGGCTAAAATGGATTTAGAGAGACCACCATGGAGGCAGAGAGCAGAAGAAAGCATAGTTAAAAGGTAAACTCGGTTAGAGCCACTGGCCTTTCAGCTCTGAGGCAGGAGAGAGGTCCCAAACTTCCCTCCCTGTCAGCAGGGCATGCTGATGTTGAGAGAAGAGCAGACGTCTAATGACTGGTTTGATAAGAGAAACAGGTTTCTCCAGGAAGAAACCATCTTTTCAGGGTCAGTCCTTCCTCTCCAAGGAGCTCTCATATTGTAATGACCACACTCTGCTCCTTAATCTTGCAGCGTGTGCTCCCCTTGCTTTGCCGAAACAAGGTGTTCAGCCCAGAAGTGCTGACAGCAGGTGCCCCTCAGGGACGAGTGTCCCACCAACCCCTGTGAGCACTGGGTGCTGGCACCCTGGCTGAGCTATCAGTTACGCTGAGCCTCAAATACCACATTATTACTATTCCCCGTTACACCCCTCTGATGACTTTTACTTTTTTGTACTGATTAAGATTTGAAATTTACTGCTCTGACTGCTCCATTCAATGGCTTGGTTTTCATATCTTCCCAAGGAAAATGTCTGCTAATATATCCAATTATAGACTTTGAGTTGCATATCTGATGGGCCCTGGCTACATTATATTCTCTCAATATGGTTTGTTGCACTGAGACATGCAGAAGTCCCTGGAATTATTTGCAGTTGTACAAAGGCAGAGAACAATTTTGGGGGAAAAAAAAAAAAAAAAGATAGGCAAGCAAAACTCCTCAAAGATATTTTAAATCCACGGCAAACCCTTCCGGCCACTACATGGAGCAGGTGAAAAATCTGTACTCTTGTCCCATCTCTAAAGGCAAATTCTTCAGAAAAAATAAAATAAATATATACATTCCTGCCTACACATTCGTTCTTGCACAAGAATCTCTTCGCATTGTACAGTCTGATCATGTGAGTGTTGCCCCATGCTGGTTTATCACAATTTTGTCCTGAAGCAAAGCAGGAAACGAAAGATGCTACCATTTCCAAGGAGCAACCTTCTCGTCAATCTGCAGCCAGTCTGTTAGAGCAGGCAGGGTGTCTGTTTCCACCAAAGGGCACATTTTGTCTTTTGCCTTGGCAAGAAAAAGCAAGGGAAAGTCTCCTCCTTACTCTCATTTTTCCATTTAATGCCTGCCCTACTCATGGGAATCTCCATTCTCACCTAAAATCAAGACAAACCTCCTTTCTATATAGGAAAAGGCAGGTTCCAACTGGGATAGTGGGGAGAATTCACAGGAGAAGGCATTTGCCTTCAAAAATATGCGTAAGCATGTTGATGTTCATTAACATCATTTAGTAGGCATGGTGGTGTTGGGTTGACGGTTGGACTTGATGATCTTAGAGGTCTTTTCCAACCTTAATGCTTCTGTGATTCTATGAACCCTTGGAAGGAGACTGCTTAATGCATAGTAGAAGTGCAGCCTTTGAAATGTGGGAGGAATTGATTCAATTCCAAACTGTCCAGGCCTCTCTACATGATCCTGGGGGAAAAAACCACCACCATCCTCCTTTGCCCTTCATCGCCTCTCCTGCGCTGAGGAAGATCCCACCTCTGCCCATCCACTTACAACTTCCCTAAAGCAGGACATACCCATGCACGGATCCAGCACGATTTGGCCCTTGTTTCAGCGTTGCCCCCTAAATACTGCAGAAAAAATGTGAAATCATTACAGTCTGTTGTTCTTTAAACTAAAGAGGTTTATATATCTAGAAAAGAACAGACAATGCCACAAACAGCACAAAGTTTTCAAGTGCCTGTGAGAAAAGTAAGTGATTTATAGATTAGTATTCGTAGACTGTTCAGTGGAGTGTGAAGGAACAACAATATACTGTCATATAAGCTGTAGCATATAAACATCCCTTGGCATTTTACACTTTGAAAAGGATTATACATAAGCTCAGCTGAGAACAGTATTAAAAAGGAATCTCAGTCATACTTTTTGGGAACATTTAGTAAGAGAGCTAATCTGTCTTTGGAGCTGAGCTAAAGCTATGAAAAATGGATGCAAGGAAATTCATACAATCATGACATAACATTCAAAAACAAAACAAAATTTTAAGGCAAAAATTATGTCCAAAATTTTAATAATATGTCAAGGGCTTTTCTGAGTTCTTCAAATTCCTACCTCACAGATGAACTCTATAAAATTGAGAGAAAATAAAAAACAAGATCAAGGGCTTTACATATTTATCCTGTTTCCAAAAGATGAGGCATTTGGAGAAACATTCAGTGTCATAAAACTCAAAGACAAAACAGCGGGACTGCCAACACTGTTACATTCAGCTGGTTTCAAGTTCCAGCTCAGTCTTAGATGAGGACCTTTGAATTATCTCCCCATGTTTATTCATTCTTCCCAGGAGCTTGTTCTGATCTAAATTTGAGCTGTTTGGGGCATGGTATCACTGCTCTGTGAACTCCAGGGGTTTTCAGGTTCTCACAATAATATGGTGAAGACACACTTCTGATTTCCTTCAGTGATATTTTCAGTAGAAAGCTGCCTGAGATAGTCCAGCACTTTACCACTCTGCACTTTTTGACATCACTTGTGACTTAACCAGAAAGGTACATCTATTTTGTACAGGGAAAAAGCCACAGTATAGGACCACAGAAAGTCTAACGCAAACTTGCACTTCTACAAAGGTCAAAGCGTTTCTGAAATCATCAAGGTTCACCTTGCTCTCCACCTCAGAAGAGAAATGTGATTAAAAGCCTGGTTTAAGGAAAACACTTAGAAGAGTAGTCAACATGCAGCGAGTGCGGAGAAGTTGAGAGCACAGGAGACGAGGAGGATGTGAAAATTGAGACCACGGAGTGCTAAAGAACACAATTCTAAAAATCAATGCAATGATGGATCAGGAACGAATGCAAAAAGCGCAGCACGGGAAGGCTATAATTAGATGATTTAGTCATAGCCAGGAGCCTGACTGAGCTTTTTGAATCCACTGAAGTGGACACAGTTAATGCAGAGTGTGGCTTGATTGTTACAGTTCTTCTCATGACAGCAACACAGAGGAGGTTCACAGTTTTATTTAGTCTCTATTACAGCAATATAGGTAAAAACCCGTTAGTACACACAAGGGTCTCTAACCCTACGGAAAAATAATACCTGCAGACAAGGCTGAGCATCTCCTACTGCAGCTGTGCTTTGGGACCACTGATGTGGACTCAGCAAAGCGCTGGAAGGCAGGAATAACCCCAGCAGCGCTTGGACCTCTTCTGTCCACACTATGTTCCACGGCTCTGCAGTGAAATTGCGAAGAGCCGGTCGCCACTCTCACTTTTATTGCTACCAGCAGTGGAGATTAATCAAAGCTAATGCAGTGATGGGGGAAATGCCAGTGTAGAGTAACACTGATGTGAACATTAAGCCTCCCCAGGATAGAGCCACCTATGTGGACTTCCAGGCTTTGTGAATGGACAGGGACAAATAGGTGTTTTGAGTTCCCCAAAACCTCAATCATGAACAGAAATCTTCACTCAGCAGACTTCAGGACACATCCCTCTGACTATAACAGGGTGAATACCCAAGCTGATGCTGCCAGCACAGAGCCCAACTTGCTCTGACATCCTGCCCCCAAGAAGGACAGATTTCAGTCCTGGAGTGAGTGCACTCTGAGCCAGCTCACAGCACTTCTGCAGTTCCCTGCAGGCAGCGGTGCTGACTGGTGGCAAAACCATTCCTGAAAGAAGTTAACGAGTGAGAATCTGAGAAGTGAGAGAGAGCAAAAAAACTCCACACTTCCCTGGTATTGTTCTCATCCCAGCATGCTCCCAGCAGCTCTCACCTTGACCAAGCCCGTCCTGTCCCCTCAGTTACATTTTCCAACTCTTCTTTTGCCTGAGCTGTTGTTCTCCCAAGATGTGATGGCAAAAGGGAACTTAAAAAGCAAGCAGCAATTAATTCCACAGATGCTGGACCCCTCGGCTTGCCCACAATACTCGCCCTGCCTTTCCCTGCCTACCTATCTCATCTCACTGTCGTAATTCAGAAGGAAGTGGTAGCTCAAACACTTGAGCATAATTGTGGGATCCAGGATCAAGCTTGCTTTTGGCTCAGCTGCTGATCCGCTGAGTCCTTTCAGCTCCTTGGATCATCCACATTTTCTTCCAGCTGCAGGTTAGCCCAGCAGCTGCTCTAAGGCCCTTGGAGCCCAGACAACAGGCTGGATTTGGTAAAGGACTTTAGTGGAAGTGAAACACCCAAGTTAGTTAGAAAACAGCCAACCTCACTTTTGCATTTTGTAGGTCCCACGTGCTCCTAAATTCACTGGGCACCAGGGATGCCCAGAAAGCCCCGGATGAGGCACTCAACCTGCATCCCTTGAAAGCTATGACCTTGCCCAGCAAAGAAATCAGTTTATAAAGCTAGAGAGCTTCAACTACAGTCAACTTCAACTACCTCAGCTACAGTCTGGTGATAGAGGCTTTTTCTCAGGATTTCTAGCTTCTGTGCCTGCCTCTGGAACTGCATTGTATTTTATGTTACGCAGCTGCTGGGTAAGCAGTCCTTTGGCCAGATGCATGAACGCTCCCAGGTGAATGCCCTAACTATTAGGAATGTTTTAAGCATGGCATTATTATGTAATAATTTACTCATCCCATTTAGTCTACAAGGTCTCCTTATCGAGGAATGTTATTCATCAGAACCACTCTAGCTCTCACTCTAATTTATTTATACTTAATGGCCTTTCAAAGACATCTCCTCACATTACTTTCAGGCACAAGAATATATATGGGATATTAAATCACATCATGTTATATGACATGTTACAAAAATATTGCATAATTTATATAGATTATAAACATTAGAAAAATCATCCAATAAACTCTGCCATCAAATGTTCTAGAGGCTAGATGAAGGCTACATGAGGCCTTTTAATTTAATAAATCAATGAGAAATATTTTTATTCAAATCTCACCTTCACAGAAGCAGCAAGCTGTTTGAAGCAGATAAAAGATTGGTATAACTGTACGGAAAACGAAGAGTAGCTAGCTAGCTGAAGCTCTACCACCACCTTCTTCCTATGGGTGAGAGGGATTTCCGCAGTGATGCCATAATCCTGCTGACCACAAGATGGTGCAACATTTTGGCCATGCACGAGTTGGGCGACACGTTCAAAGAGCATCGCTGACTCTTACACTGGTCACCACTTAGATGTTTTGAAACTTCAGGTCACTTCTGACAGCTGTCAAACAGGGTGTGAATTCCATACTAATTAAAAAAAAAAAAAATCTTTACCAGATACTTCTTTAGAGAAAGTTGCACTTTAGAGCAAACTGAAGGCTAATATTTGCTTAGAAATTAAGATTTTTGAAAGAGACAAATAAAAAAAAAAGAAAAACAAATCAAGTATTTCAGAAAAAAATACTTTTCATTAAAATTTCAATATCCATAATTTGCCAGAAAAAAATGAAAGTTAGTTGGAAAGATTGTTGCAGTGTTAATTCTCATGGGAGAATTAACTCAAGTCCATTTCCCTGGACTTCTCAGTTCCTCTTCATCTATCATGTTGCGACACTGTTATCTTTTGGAGAAGCAGCAGGAAACCCAGCATGGGGTCTGCAGTTCCTCTGTGGATCCTGGACATCAGAGAAGGATAGGGAGACTTGGATCCACCAAATTAGAATTTTTTATAACAACAAATAATTATATTCATTATATAATTTTGTGTATATATTATACATGATATTTTTTTAATATCAGAACATTAAAACTTTCCAGCAAAAAATACTAAATCTTCCCCCACCCTCTTAAAAGACTTTTTCTTGGAGGAGGTGAGGAAATCCATGCTGCCCTCATTGAGTTGAAAACACAGTATTTTTCAATGGTCAGTTTTGATGGAAAATTCCCAGGCAGCCTTAGTTTTCATTTTTGTTCTGTGTGAACTACTTTTTAGCACGAAGGATGTGCAACACAGACACACAGTATCCCCGAGGCAACTAAAGCATTTGCTTAGATGGAAAAGCAGTAGCAAAAAGATGTTTTAAGCCAAGATTCTTGAAACCAGATGAATTATTCTGAATGCTTCAGTTATTGGACAACCAGCCTGAAAGACCTTCCTCATTTTCACGAAGTGCTGAGCCGTGAGCTTTTGCTCCCTAAAATCAGGTGCTTTTAAGACGACTTGCATTAGCCTCCTAAAGAAGTCAAATAGCAGCTTCTGAATTCTGAATTGCATTTTTAACTCTTTATTTGGTCAACTTGCAGTGGAAAAGAAAGTAGAAGATGAGCAACATACGACCCACCAGCTTGCAGCAGGTCCCTCCAGTTTGTCTATACCGGCCCCCCAGCAGACAGTCAGTCCCTCACACCTCTGTCTGAGCAATCCCTTCTGGTTTGAAGGGTCTTTGCCCTCCCTTTACCCTCCTGTTCTGTTGACCTGGAAGAGAAAGTTAAAAAAATGAATCAATTCAAAAACTTTTTCAACCCCAAACTCTGAGCCCATAGAATTTGCTGTAAAATACTCTCTTTTGACTACATCAATACAATATTGCCACATGTATACTTGTCCATTTGTTAGTCAATGACAAAACCTCTGTTAACTCCATGAAAAGACTGCCTGTTGTCTTCTAAGACCCTCTGTTCAAACCTCCAACTTTTACAAGAAAACAAAAAAAGCAATTTGAAGTAAAAATATTTCAAACTCCAGTATTTGAAAACCACAGTCAGGTGTACAAATAAGCTGGTGAAGGTGACATGAAGCAGTAAGAATCGCACCGAAGCATTTAATCTGTATTTCCTTTTTTGTGGTATCTCTCTTTAGTGATGGAAGGTTGATCAGGTCAGTTTGGTGACTGATGTGAGGTGAGCTGGGGTGGAATAACCATTACGCTTCATTTCAACACCATGAAACAACTCAACTCAATGGCCTAAGCCTTGGGCTGGGACCCCAGGTTAGAGTCCTGTTCCCATCATGGCCACCACAAGCTCTGAAGAAGTCAGAGCCAAAAAACATATTTCTAGAGAACACTGTAGCAGGCATATGAAGATACACGCCACTGAAATTATCAAACTCCCACATAATATTTGGAGTGATTGCTCAGGAATCCACTCTGTTTTCAGTCTACCATTTCTTAAGCATCTTACCTTGCACTTTCAGTGTAGGTACCATTGACTTGGCCATAATTTACTTTATAATTATCTCAAGAGATGTTGTTGAATACACACACACACTATCTGTAAAGCAGCAGCAAGGAAAGTTATTGCTTACTACTGAGACTGTAAAGAAGAACTCCAAGACAGAGATACATATTGGCAACCATAACTGAAATGCTACAGACCTCCCCGATACCAATGTCCTGCTTTGCAAAACAAGTCCATCTGAGGAATAATAGTGATGAATGCGGCAACCTGACGGACAGAAAAATCAGGAGTAAATGAGGTGCATTAGTTTTGTACAGAAAGATAAAGGTTTACCAAGTCTTCCTTCCCCCTTCAGCAGCAGTGCACCAGAGGGCCGGATATAGTCTTGAATACATGGTTTGGGGCAAGTTTTGCTTATCTCCTGCATAGGAAGGAAGCAGTCAGAAGAGCAGGATGGTTGGCTTTGCAGCACAAGAAGATGGGATTGAGGAGCCTCTAACACATACAGGACTGCAGCTCCTGCTCTGTATGGCAATGATGAACTTGAGCTTTGAGGTAGACCCTGAAAGGCAGCTGGAGATGAGCCGACTTTCACACCAGCCAAAATCTTTTTGTGCTATATGAGTCATTTCTCACAAGATCTCTGCAGCTCCAGAGTTTCAGGGCTGGCCTCAGAAGAGTTCAAGCACAGCTTGTGGTGGCAAGATTTAGCTGCTCATCCACTGAGCAAAACAGCCTTGTGTATCTTACGGTCTGTATTTTCCTACTGAAGCCTTGTTTTAGGTGCATATTAGTTATGGTCTGAACTTAGATTAAATGTGGCTCTGAGCATGTTCTCCTTCATCTCATCCTTCAGAGTCATCTAGCCTGGCTATCTACCTGCATCCCTCCCTTCCTCTGCTCTTCAGCTGCAATCCCCATCTCACACTAGTGATTCCTACCTGTGAGCAGAAAATTAAGACAGGACATCCAACCCAACCAACTTCAGGGAAGGGCCTGGTGGCTGGGTCAGGTCTATGGTCCTCCAAAAACTTGAGGCTGCAATCAGCCCTTAGATTGTGCCTTAGGTCAGTCAACCCTTCCATCAACACAATGAGGTGGCATCTTCAGGCAGGCTCAATAAACTCTAAGTTAATAGTTTCTATAAAGCCTGCTGCCAAGGGCTATCAGACATCTACAAAAACTATTATAGCTGGAAGTACCCTTACAGTGCAAAACCTGAAAATACACTTTATAACATATTCTATTTAACAGGACGTTTTAGCCTACACATTTGTGATGGTTTAGCAGGAGTTTATTTTGTGTTTGATTGCTTTGGGGTTTTGTTTTTGTTTAAAGCAGGCTATATTATCTCTCCAGGGGTAGTTACCTGCGGCATTGCTGCATGGAAGCAGCTTTTAGTTGCCTGGGAAGACAAGTGGGGTATCCCACTGCACGTACATTCAGCAGAATTCATACACAGCAAGAAAAAGAACCTTTGAGATGACAGATTCTCCCTGCATCGAAGGCAGCAAATGAAGCAATCATTGCTATAGCTGTTTCCAGAAGAATTAATCATGTGTTGCTGTGCAGGTGTAAGTTGCTTTTCTTGTTATTTTTTTCTCTCTTGCATGCTGTTTCTGGTGTCTTTATCAAACCATTTACAGAAATAAGTTCTTTTATATGAACTCCTAAATAAAAGTTCAAATCATACAGGAGCTTAGAGAAAACTTGACAAGAAGGCTCTCGTTAACTTAAATGGATCAATATGGAAGCAGCCAGTTGCTTTGAAACATACTTTCATCAATAAGATGAAAAAGCTTACAATACAAGCAGACACTACCTAATTCTAATATAATATTTAAAGGACGCTTTCCAGTCTTTTAAACCAAAAACACAGTGCAGCTTATGTACTTAAAGTTGTAAAACCTCGTAAAGAATGTGGTCTCTGTTAATTACAGTCTGTCTGGGAAGGGGACGGAGAAATTAAGTTGATCCTTTTAGTGATGAATTATTCAAAATAAAAAAAAAAAAACCAACCAACAATCGACTGCAGCATTAGAGTCAAGCCCTACACATTAACCTCGCACTACGCATGGGGGGTTCTGTAGCAATGCATGCGTACTTTTAATTTGACAAATAAATTAAGCCACTGGGGTGCTCTTGCTGACAGGGTACATTTAGAATTAATCAGAGCAGGACTGATTGGGAGGTATATTATTAAGATCGTTGTTACAAATATAAAACTCTCATTTTCTTCATTAAAAGTTAGAGAGAAACAGCTCCCAGCATTAGCAATCATTACAAGTGCATGCTTATTTGTTGCAAAAGAACTAGATTCCAGTTGTAGTTTTAAAGTCACTGTGCCTGGTCTTCTTTTCTGGAAAAAGTCAGTGTGCCTGGTCTTCTTTCTTCTTCTTTTCAGGAAAAACTTCTGGTAAGGCTGGGATGGTAAAAGAAAGTAAAGGAGGGATCAGGATTTCTACATATGCTGTGTCCAGTGCAGATGTGATCCAAAGAATATCCAGATGTTGAGCGCTCAGCTGAATCAGCAGTGTGCATAGCTAACCTGACTTTTTTGGTCAAAGACTATCCACAGTTACTCAGCACATACGGTTCTTCAGTGTTGTATAATGAACAAACACAAATACTCTTACTATTTGTTCTGAAATGTTGACTGCAATAAATGAAAACACTTACCCATTTAACACTGAGGGCCACACCAAGTTCCTGAAAACAGAGATCTTTAACTAAACATTAGCAACCACTAAAAAATGCCGCTATGAAAAACAAACAAAAAAGAAAAGTGAAGCTCACTGAAAAAAACCCACCATGTGAATCTACCTCCAGATTGTTCAGGGTTTTTTTCTTCTTTTTCTCCCCACAGTTCATTTTGGTCCTTCAATAGAGTATTACATTTTTCCTCTTCCAGGCTAATTAGAAATCTTTGTATTTCTCTCATGCCACGCAGTACAACCAAGACAGAAAGGTTTATCAGTGGAAGAAGAACATGGGGGAAATCAAGGGAAAGAGCGACAGAGTCATTAAGGAAATGAAGACCAGGTTCTTAGGAAGGGAGCTTTCTGGTCTCCAAAACAGGACAAGGCTCAGCTGAAGCATTTGTTCCAGCTAAGATGTGCATAACTGCTGTCCTTGATTTGGGTTCTCTAGTACGAGTTGGCTTCATGCTGCAGCCTTTTCCTCTCTATCCCTCCTCTCCCAGACTAACTATTTACATGAACCTTATAATAACTCTGAGACTCTTAATTCTCCATCCAATCTGGTTAAAAAAAGGCCAGTTCCAGCAAAAGGTTTTAGGGAGGAACAGGCCAGCGTATATGTACAGAGACATGCACCCAGCCATGCACAGTATGATCATATCTTCAGCAAACTGAGTTGAAGGATTCACCACGTGTCTGCCAGTATCTCATTTCTTCTCAAGTTGCTGATTCCTGATGGATGATAATGATACAGATTTATTGTGAGGCTTGCAGTGGGTGATCTTAATTGCAGCCTATTAAGTTGTTACTGAGCTACTTGTTCTCTGCATGACAACGTCCAACCCGTTTTGACCTCTGGAGTTTAATCAAAGCCTTTATTCTTACCAGTCTTAGCTGTGGACTTGTGGAATGGGTAGGAAATTTACACTGCAGTTCATCTTTGGCTAGTTTTCAAGTTTCATATTTAAAAAAAAAAAAATTAATTCAGATTTTAGAGCTAAGGAGTTTTTAGCTGTCATTTGTGACAGCTCAAGTGTAATGTCCAGCATTTCTGTGAACTCAGTAAACTTGACTGAGTAGGGCAGCAGCTGTCAACTGAGCAGGAAGTTCTTTATACTGTAAATGTTTACTAGTGGACAGAAAAAGAAAGTTAAAGTTATGTGGCAATCTGATTCTAGGTCAACTCATGTAGTCAGAAATTATGAGTTTAAAGGGTCTCTGAGTAAAAAAATAAATTTAAAAAATAGGAGAGATTACAAGGATTCAGTCACTCCTTTTATTTGAGTCAGCAGAAAATTGAAAATCAACAGATTTTTCATGCTGATCTTGCACCCTTTAAAAAAAAAAATAGGTACAAATGCAGTTTGTATATATAAAAACACTGGCTTTACATTCTCTTTCAGTTTGCTTGATAAGAAGGTAATACCATTTCAGCAGAGTGTTGAATTGGCTTGTTCTCTTTATAAGGTCTGGGAAGTGGCAGACCAGAATTTTCTCCACTCTAATTCTGTTTTCTCCATGGTTTTGATTTGGTTTTCCCTTCAGATTGATTTTCTCTAGCATATAGATTTCTCCAGAACCTGATTCTGCCCAACTGAGACAACACTTCAATTACCACCACATCTAACTATGCTTCTTGCAATTTTCAGTGTATTTACCCTCAGAAATGTTTTTTTTTTTTCCCTGTTAGAGAGAGAGACACCCAGGACTAGATCCAAAGAAAGCCTCAACACTCACTGCTGCCCTCTCACCTCACCCTGGAGGTAGTGAAAGACTGGACATCTTTAATTTGAATCTTAATTTGAATCCCAACGTGTCTCAAGTTCTCTGTGAGGGGAGAGTTAGGAGAACTACCTGGAGAACACGGAGAACATGGACAAACATGTTTGTCCATCTGCTTCTCACAGCCTGGGCTGATGGACATCTTACTGAGGCTGGCCTGCAATAAACAAGCATCAGTTGTTGTGTTCCTTCAAACACGGCTCGAGTTGGGTGTGTGGTCTCCATCTTTCTGAAATAACTCCACCAGGCACTGGGAAACCTAGGTTCAGCTTTATTTTATCATAGGTGATTATGGAAGCATCTCCTACCTTAAGACTAAAGGTGAACCTGGGATGTGTATGGTGTTCCTTTTTGAGGAAGGAAGGCTGGGAAACAAGAAAGTCACTCTCAATTGCTCTTGTCACAGCTTCTCCATTGCATTTTGAATAAAGATCCTCCACACTCAAAAGCATGGTTCAAGCAGCTGCTGGTTTAAGCACTCACAGGAATTGTGAAGTTGGAGGCTGCCAGCTTGCTCACTACCCTTTGTAGACAGTGGGTACTAAAGGCTTTAATAGGCTTGAAGGTGACGTTGGTGCCTTATGGCTACTGAATTATCCAACATGGGGTATGTGTGATACATAAGCCTTGCCACTTCTGCAGTCTGTGCTTTGTAAGGCAGTATTGATCTCTGCTGTATTTCTCAAGGAAAGAATAGAGTTTAGGACTTAATCCTGAATGGAGGAAAGTGATGCATTAAGTGCTTGAACTGTGAAGAGAGCAGGATTTAAGAAACACATCTGCTGCATCTCTTGTTGGCTGGTGCAGACACCTTTCTATTTGGGTTGTGAACTCCCTTCCAAGGTACTTGGTCTCCCCAGGCGTTACATGGGACAGCAAGATGACGCCAGGCCAGTTAGAAGTCCAAGGGCCAACTACTCAAGTCCTTCATGGGTCTAGTGGGCCAGGGGGACTAAAAGGCTGCTCCCAACTCTAACAAATCCTTGGCAAAGCAAGAAATTGGACCTGGGTTAACATTCTCCCCACCAGACCATTTTCCCTGGGAAAAGGAATCAACATAGGAGGCAATAGGCACTTTTGTAAGACAGTGATTTTGGTGAAAGATATGTTGATATACAGCCACATTTGTTTGGCACTATATCATCAATAATTAGCAGAAATACACAGAACCTTCTCAGAATAGACCTGACTCCAGCCATACATGATCTTAATCCTTTCTTAGGACTCACACAAACACGTGCATGGTGACTCTTACAACAATACTTTGCCATGAAAGTTAAGACTTCTTTCTGTCACCATGCAGCTCTGCTTGGTTTAAATAAAATTCATGCCTTTTATATACTAGAATTCTAGTTATTACAATTACATGTTACAGGTTATTAGTTTGTATGCTAAAGAAGTAACAGGAAAGAAAGCAGGAAATATGTTACATTGCAAATCTCCCACCCCATATGTTACAAGTTAGCATGTAATGTATTTTATTCCCAATTAAACTATGGCAGGGCCTTTTTGCAGTGCTTCATTGTCCATTTTCCAGAAAGAGGCATGGCCCCATCAGCCTTTTGATGAGATGCTACCAAATAAAGTTATATTATGCCAAGAAGCAATCTAGGGAGAAGCTATTATCTGGATTTCTACAAAAGCAGTTTCTAGTCTTATTAGCTTGCATTATATAGTAGAAATTGAACTTATACAGCAGAAATTGAACTGAGGAGGTACAGTGAAAGATGCACGCTACCCATTTTTCAGCCTAACTGTAGGATGTTAAACTTCCTTAGAGCAAATAGTCCAAGATCTTGAGGTGCACAGTCAGCATCTCAGTTGCAGACAGTGGAAGAAACCATGCAGTTATGATAAAAAGGGTTATACAAAAGCCATGCTGAAGTCTACTTCTCAACCAAATTTGGTAGCAAAAGCCAGCAGGCCTGAAAAGAGACCCGCTGTCCCCATAATTGCAAGTGCCTTTACAAGCTGTTTATTTACAAGAACAACTATAGCTCTTGCACGTGTAAGTCTTTTCATATACAAATGGCAGTTTACATGATTTTGGCTGCACAGTGGTGAGCCTCCATGTGCATTAATATGCATTAGGGCTGGGCTCCAGATTAGAGAAATCTGATCCTGCGAGGTCTTACTGAGCTCTGCAAAACTGAAAACTTTTGTTACCCAGATGTTGCTTTGAAGTATTTTGACTGAAATTTTGCCTGAGGGTTTATACAGGAATAAAACAAGAGGAAAATTTGTTCTCTTGGAATGTTCTTACTGGGGACATTGCTGCCATTTCAGTCACATTACAAGGAATTTCTGTGATAATTTATTCTGAGAATTTAGAGAGTGCAGTGAAATTCCAGCAGAGGATTTTGTAATGTCCACCCAACATCAGCAAGTATTCAGATTTGAAGCCAGGTTATAAAGTGGGGACAGATTCATGTGAGGTATGACAGAAAAGTATTAAATCACAGCTGTTTAAACATAAGTATTCACTTTCAAGTTATACTGATAGGGAGAAAAAAGAGAAGGGGAAGGGAACATGAATGGGGAAGGGAATAGGAAGGGGAAAGGACATTTGGAGCCTTTTTGCCAATTTGGGATTGAGATCCGTTAGTAAAATAAACTAGGTTTCGTTCTTAAAGATAAAGCACACTCAGCAGTCTTGAGAAAAAAACAAGTCCCCCTCATGTCTCTTTCATGGGACTTCACTGGTTAACAGCACCATTGATTTTACTGTGATTAGTTTGTTCAGTCTTGTGTTTTGATCTGTGATTTAAAACTGTGTTCCATGGGAGGGTCCTACCAGTGTCCTTTATTATCTACAATTACAGCCACTTGCAGCCTGTGCTCAGTGGAGTGCCTCAGTGTTTGTTATGATAAATATCAGGCCACTGACTGTATCATCTCTGTGTATTGAAATGCTTACCTTACCAGAATGACATTTAGAAAGGTGTAGCTTTGGGCTCTTAAGAAAGGGAATAAGAAAATGAATGCAGCTTTTGGAAATAGCAATGCTGCAGAAACCTCTCTGGTTTCTTTCAGAAATACCACCTTTCCAATATAATTCATGACCAGTCATCATATAACAAGGAACTGTGAGGTACACTCAGTTTTAACAAGTTTTTATACCCCTATCTGTCTGCCATCATTAAGCTTGTGCTTAAAGGTTTTGACAAGTCAGGTCTTTTTTTGGATCCATGCGTGAGCCCATCCTAAAGACTGAGGAAGAGTCAGCCTAGGACATCTGTCATCAGCCCACCATGCTGGGAGGCTGGAGATAGTATAGAGAAGGGAGAGGATTGCTGAAGACTTTCTAGAAACGTGAAAGACTGTACCCTATAAGATTGAGTCATATGCATCTAGGCATTGTGGTCATGTGACTCAGTATGGTCATAACACTGCATGGAGGTATGACAAACTGTGAGGCCAGGATTAAAATTTGATACTGTCAAGGGTCTGTGATTGCTTTGTGTCTATTTTGATTTCTAGAAAAAACTCATGCTGTTCCTACATGAGCTCCCGTGTGTCAGTAAGCGCAAGGTCTTCTAGAGAAGCCTGCTTGGCTGTGGTGGTGTCAACAGACTGTTGTAGCTCTGAGGTTGCTAAGGGACCACAACTCTCCCTGAAGAATTGTAGGAACAGAAAAGGAAAAGTAGAGGAAAAGACACACACCCACTCATGGACAGACATCTGGAGAATGGAGAGGCACATCTGTGACCTCAGACTTCCCCAAGAAACTTGAAGGAGCCCCAGGAGGGGAAGGTTGTTCTCCCGAAGAGCTAGCAGAGCAAAGGAGACAGAATGAAGGAATTCACTTGCTCAAATTACTCTGGCATTGGTCACAGCTCTGGATGCTGCTGGTTAAATCTCATCATATGTGTGAAAAGAAGACCCATTGCTCATGCAGAAAGGTCCTATGCAGAGGCTGTGCAGGACAATGGAAGGTGGTATTGCAGGGGAAGAAGGGGCTAGGACTGAAATTCATCCTAAAATTGCTGTCTCATGAAACCCACCTCTCCTTTGGGTTTGGGATTGTGATGGCCAAGGAGCAGCACTGCAGTTTAACCTTCTCACTCCCAACACTGCACTTCAACCCCTCCTCTGACATGTGGGTTTCCAGTGCACATCGTCTTAGTCCTCCAAAGCACTTTCGTAAGAGGACATAGGAAATGGCCACCAAGGTAACAGCTCGTGTAGTTGCAGGGCTACATAATCAAAAGCAACACAACAGCAGTAAGTCAAAATACTTCACTGCAGTGAACCCATCTCTCCCTAGGAAGTCCTCTGGATGATACTAACCTTGAAGTTGACATTAGATTTACAGCTCAATTCCCTTGGGTAATGATGCTGATTACATCCATACTAAAAGAGCAAAGTAAGTTCACTTCCTTCCCCTCTGTAGCGAGATTTCACTCATGCTGTCACAAGGAAAGCCTGTGACAGGTCCCTGAATTGCTTTAGACATTTGGCAGCTGCAGAGCTCTTTCTAAAGGATAGAAATCTCTCCACTGCTCCAGAGCAGCTGACAGCCGAAGAAAGATGGTCAGTTAAATTCTTTGTTGTAGCCACTCTATATACCAAGATAAGTAGAGTGATTAAACTGATTTATAGTGCTTGGATACCCAACTGCTTTAATCCCCAAAATAAGATCCTCAGAGCAGGTACTCAATTGCTTAATGAAATGAAACAGCCATCCTTCTATTGACAGTGATATTTCTGAAATGTAATCAGAGGGATCCCAAATTGTTGGTTTAAGGCACATTCACCTTTCACATGTGGCTTGAGTCAAAAATCCTCTGGTTCAAACTGAATTTGCTGGGACAGGTATTTAGTATGCGACTCATCTGCCTAGCAGTAGGTAGCTACAGCGGAGTTGTCTGCCTCTGAGTTACACTACGGGCTCACTTTCTAGTCAGCGCAAATCTCATCTATCACTCAGTGGACTCTAAGACATGATAATCTCACTGTAGAATAGACATCTGAAATATATCAGATGAATCATCTCTGAAAATGTGTATTTCCCCTCAACTTACCTAAAACTGCACTTGCAGCTAAGGTTGCCTGAGAACCAAGAAAACCAGGCACGTAGTAAATCCACTTATATGATTAGCAAAATCCTCAAGTACCTTATCCATGCTGGTAGGCAAAGGCCCTGCCCTGCTCTAAGCTCTTCCACTAATTGCTACATTAACAACTTGCACACTTAAATCAGAGGGTCATTGGTCACCAGGTGAGTCATGATGAAGGGAAAGGGCAGGGAGGAGGGCTTTTCAGATAGCTTTTCTTGGCTATCACTGAAGTATTTATTCCCAAGGCCTTTTGATAACCAGGGGTAGGAAGGCTGCTGACAATTTTCAATGACACACTAGCATTTGAATTAAAACTGCAAAGCTTTTGGTTTCTTGGTGTTTCAGCAGGCATTTGACCACCAGCAAGACCGGGAACAAGTGCTGCTGGTAAACACACTTGACAGGGAGCATTTGTAATCAACATAGCTCAGCACAGCCTTTAAAGGAGCACACCTGAACGAGACTGCCTGAGGCAATTCTGTTCAAGTACATTTACACTGCATATAAATCTGATGAAAGTTCTCTCCTTGCAATGATGCTAAAGAGTCAGTGAGTTTTAGGGGCTAGGTGAGACGTTACTCAAGGTGGTTCGTGAACAGTAACCAGATTAGGACTCATACTGAAGGCTATGATACAGGCTTAGCATGTGCCTTGGGGCTATGGGCATACCAGTATATCTACTGTAAATGTATTATTTAGCATATATAATAATAGCAGGTCAGGCAGTAACCTCTAGTCCCTGTGGCACAGACTGGGTTGTGTGCACCCTGCTTGGGGCTAGCTCCTGTTAGAGAAGACCAATATCCACATTACATGGGACCTGGCTCTGGGCTTATTGGAAAGACCATTTTCAGGGAAGGGAGCAAACAAGGGACCCTTGTCCATGCAGCCTCCAGGGCACTGTATCTGGAGAGTACAAGCCCTAGAACCATGTCAATTTTTGTGTTGGACAGAGAGAGTTAGGGATGCCCATGGTAGAGCCAAGGAGCCAGCTAATGACAGAGTGGAAAATCAGAGGTCCATTTCTTGTGTCCATTCTTTGGACCTTATATTTACCGATATCTGTGAACTCTGAGAGGCCATAGTTAGGCTTTCATTTCAGCCTACCAATATCAACCTAATCTGGGAGGATACTAGATTGAGTAATTTCAGTGATTCACACAGAAATACTCACTATTTTAAGTATATGTTTAAGCATCTTGTCCTATCAAGTATGCCTTATTCTCACAAAAAAAAAAAAAAAGTAGTGTCTGAGATAACACAACATATCAGTGCTAACCCACAGTACTTCTCCTCACATGCTTTGGCTGTCTGTATTTTAGGAGAGCCAAACAGCTTTCTTTGGGAACAGCAATGCAGCCAACTACTACCATATGCTGTGTGGGTTCCCTCTTTCCGCTCCTCAAAGAACTGACAGCCTGGCCTGGCCAGAAGAAACAAAACAGCGTGCTTTACACACACAAAAAGAGGCTTTGAAGGTTTGTTCAGGATCAGAATAAAACAATGAGATCTTACATAGGAAAATTCAACAGGGAAACCTCAGAATAGTTCAAAATCTGGGACGCTTGTGACCTATCTTCCCACTTGAGTCAAAGAACCATTCTCCCTTGGTTTCTCCTTTGGCCACAAAGGAACTTTGGCCATTGTGATATTGGCTGCTCCAAAGATACATGTTTTATCCCTTTTGTCTAGGAGTCAAATTTCTGTACTGAGATATAGTTTTGACTAGCCATTTTCTAATGAAAAATCTTTTTTTTTTTTCCTGGTATACTGTGAGGCTGAACATTTTAGATTACAGTAGCTGACTTGTGCACTATCCTCTTTTGTTTAAAAAAAAGCAGTCAGCTCCCATTTACAGATTCTTAGATCACCACCAACTTGATCCCACCACCCTTGTACAAACATCCACACAGTGACATCAATGGGAATTGTGTGTGTGGACAGTTGAAAAGCTGTACCTGTTAAATATCTGTATTGCTAATGTGAGGATTACTGTTCTGGGTTTCACATAATGTCTTTGTTCCTTTTAACTACATTGTCTGCTCTCAGACATAAGAGCATCATTTGGTTAGCTACTTAGCTGACATCAAAGGTGTTCTACTGAAGTCTACAATGCCAACACTTAACTGAATTCCCTCCTGAAAAATGCATGTGTAAGATAATGCACTGCTGAGTGCAGTTGACTCTCGCTACCTGGGCTGTGGGTTATCCGTGCCAGAGCTTCAGAGCTGGCTCAGCTCTAACTGTGCAGTTTGGGGAAGCACATGGAGATACAGCTGTATTATTTCCAGGGCCTCCAATAAGGCCATTGAGTTTTGGGCTGTGCCAACTTGAATTAAAAACCTGGTCAGAATAAAAGTCACTCTATCTAGAGCTGGCACAGGTATCCCTCCTGTGTATTGGTTGGACCAAGGTCTGGATCCCCACTTTATGGTTCCACATTCACTTGGCTCGGATTGAGCTGGGATCATTACTTTCATCCGTGATGGATCAAGAGTAACATATCTTCCTAGTTCCTGCTAGGAATCACAACCAAGATAACAAACCCTCTGCCAGAATCACCTTCAAGATAACTATGCAAAATGCTGAGGCTATGACTGCTCTCAGGACATCCAGGCTGTCTGGAGACTGGTTGGAGTGCACTGACTCCTATGACCATGGGGAATGAGGGACAGGAGAGAAGGATGCTTTTTGCCAGGTGGTGCCATGCAGTCAGGATGTGGGACTGAGACTGGGAAAGTACTCCTGAATTCCTTGGTACAGGCATAACCTGAGCATCTTTACAGCAGTGAGCCTGGGTCCCAAATAGGTGGTTTTGGATCAGAAAATTTCATCTGAATCCAAACAGGCTCTGCCTTTTTAGCTTAGTTATGAGACCAGATTTGAAGTGGTTTCATGCACTGTGCCTTGGCTGGTAAGTGGTTCCTCCAAGAACACAAAGCATGAAGAGCCCAGTGCAGTGAAAACACAATGACTACACAGCAGCCTGCTTGGGCCTGGGGTCAGCAGGGAACAAAACTAACAAGCCTGAATGACCCCATCCATCCCAGGGTACTGGTGCAACCTGGGATTTGTTGTTATCCAGAGTATTCCAACGTAGCAACACCCCTGGATGATGGAGTGGTGACTATGATGTGTGACAGATGCACTCAACCCTTTAACCAAACTGGCCGCAGTTTGGTACAGGCTCCAAAGGAGGTAAAGGCTTGAGCTGTAGCCGGGCCAAGAAGTCCTCTAGTTTTAATCTCTTTGCTGAAAACCCACAAAGGAGCAGAGTGGCACAGTGAGCATCGATGCATATGAGCTTGGATCACTGATCATGTGATTAACACATGGATAGCAGGTGACTTTTTCAAGAGTCATTTATCAAGGAACAAAGAAAGTTGTGGGTACAAGGAGTCTCATGCATACCTTTTCCATTGCATATAATTTGAATACGAGCCAACAACTTTATTCCATAAATATGACAGCCTAAGTGAGCCTTCTTTGAGCTCTCCCTGCTAGGCAGCATGGCTGCATGGCAGTGATCTCCCCTTGAGCTGGGACACCTCTCAAGGTTTCTGCTCAAGGCAGAGAGACCTTTTACCGATGGCAGATCTTTGGATAACCCCAATCTGAGCTCTCCCTGAATTGCAACTGGACTGCACGCCAGGTGACTCTCCACTTGAACAGGGACACCTCTCAAGGTTTGATATTTATTACCTGAGAGTAAGAGATCCTTCCTTGCCCATGGCAGAGAGATCCCTTACTCACAACAGATTCTCAGTAAGTGACTGATAGTGCTGAATTAATACTAATGAAACTTTATTAATCCATGTAGTTACTCAATATTAATTATTACAAACTTTGTATAGATAATTCCACTAGACACAAACCGTTGTCCAAGTCTGAGACTAAGATTGGACCTAGCTGCACTAAGCTCCATCAGGAGTTTAGAAATCAAGGTCCACTCTGAACCTCATGACTCAACAGGAGGGTCTTCCTTACCCTTTGCATCTCTGGTCTCTGTAAGAATCATTCTAACTCAATTCTATCTCAATTTTCCCTTGTGTGTTTCTTCCATGCAGTAATTAATAAGATGAACCTTACCAACAAACTTATTGAACCTTGTTAAACCACTGTTAAACATTGTTAAATTCCATCAAATTTATTGACTTCTGACAAATTATTATTTTGCCTCAATAAAACATATGGCTGCTTCTCTCTTTTGAGTGAGGTGCATTCCACTCTTTTGTGACAAATTGGCATAGTCGGCAGGATGACAAGTAGTATTGCTGAATTCTTACGGCAGCATGGAATAAGTCTGAGTCCAAATTCTCAGAAGAATGGGTTTATGACCACTGGCATGACTGGGATGCTATTGAAGAACAATTAAAATTATCAAGAGGAAATATTGAAAATGGTAAAGCAAAAAGGAAGTATACGTAAGATGCTAGGCACCTGCCTAGAAGCTGCCTGTCAGGATAGGAGAAACCATAATAGAGACAAGAGCTGAGAGAGGAAATAAAAGGCAGGAAGGCTGCTGAGTTACCACTGTCTGCAAATTGAACAGCTACAGAAGTAGTTACAGGAAGAAAAGGAGAAAACAAAAGTTGGAAGAAAAGATCAAGATGATGCTCACACGGGCCCTGCGTTCCCCTAACCTCATGCAAATTAGGAAACTAATAGTGTCTCCAGAGAACTGGGACAGTGATATTTGGGGTGATCCTGATCACTGCATTGGGGGAAATGATGACCCTCTGTTCCCCTCAGATTCCTCTGAATATGAGGCTAGACCCATCATTAAAGCAGAATACATTCTGATTCCAGTTGGTCCTCAATGGCAAGTGGTGAAATTTCTAATAGATATGGGAGCACAAATATCAGTACTAACACAACAGGATGCCAAGAAGCTGGGTGTGTGACCCGGATGGCGAAGAGTTAAAGTCACTGGAGTAAATGAAGCAAGTGTTATTTGCCAAACCTTGAAAGTTAATTTATGGCTCCCTGGCAAGAAGTGCATGTCGTCTACTCGCTTTGTGATTAAAAAGCGTAATGAAAATATTTGGGGTTTTGATGTTTTGACTGGACAAAACTGGCACTTGTCAGATGGCAGCGTGTGGTTCTTTGGTACATGTACGGACCCCAACCCCAGTAGAAACTGGGAGGCTACAGTGTGCGGACTCTGCACAGCCCCTGCACTCCCCAATTCGAAAATTACCAATGTATTGCAGTATCCGATTTCTGCTGCAGAACAAAATGGAGTTTCTGATGCAATAGCAGATTTAGAAAAATGGCACATTATTTCCAGAACTCACTCCCCATATAATTCACTCATCTGGCCAGTCCGAAAGCTAGATGGGAGACGGCATCTGACAATTGATTATCGGCACCTAAATGCCAATACAGCTCCGCTATACAGCTGCAGTACCGAATATTGCAACTTTAACAGCCACACTATAAGTAGTTGCACATCCATGGATGGCAATGCTAGATGTCAGAGATATGTTCTTCATGGTCCCCTTGCAGGAGGAGGATAAAGAGAAATTTACTTCTACTTGGGAAAGTCTACAATGCACCTTTAACAGACTTCCACAGGGGTATAAACACTCACCCACAATTGCTCATGCTGTGCCTGCTAAACTTTTACAGACAGTCTCACTCCCTCAAGATATGAAACTGTACCAATATTTAGATGATACTCTAATTGGAGACACCTCCCCTGAAAAAGCGGGAGAAGCGGCAGCAGCAGTATGACAGGCACTATATAGAGCAGAAGTTGAAGTTCCACCTGAAAAATGTCAGGGACCAAGTAGAGAAGTAAAATTTTTAGGTTCTTGGTGGATTGCAGGTAGTACAGCAATTCCACTGGACACCTTAAGTAAAATAGAACAATTGCAGATGTCCCAGTCTAAGAAAGAATTATAACAACTTATGGGTACTTGGAGAAAGCATGTCCTGGACTTCCTATCATTGCTCACCCAATGTACTCACTTTTACGAAAGGGAGAACCATGGAAAAGGAACCCAGAACATGAAGGGGCAGTCAAAACCCTAACACAGGAATTGAAGATGTATCAGTCACTGGGGCCAGTACATCCCTATGACCTTATTAGAGCAGAATGGGGTTTTGCAGAGCATGGTGCTTGTCGCAGCCTAGTCCAGACAGGGCCAAACAGGCCAAAAAGGCATCTAACATTTAGCTCAACTGCATTTAAAGAGACAGAACAGAGATATTCTGAGTGGGAAAAGGGACTTCTGTCTTTAGTCCAAGCAGTTCAACAAGTTGAGCCATTAAGGGGTAACCCATGTGGAAAAACCCCACCAAGACTTGCATTGTTTTCCCTTTCCAGGAACGATGTTGGGAACGATACCAGCACACCTCCCCTGGAGACTGGGTTAACCATCGAAGGATTGATTACTCCTGCGAGAAGGATAAGCTTTGCCAGCATGAACAAAATTCAGTTCACATGTCTACAAGCTCAACCCACAGGTTGGACACCCTCACTTCTTTTATTTATGCTAATCAATAGGGTAACTATAATACATTCTGCACCATACATATTTCTCAGTTGTGGGTGCTATCTACTGTAAAAGCAATTATAAGGGATATAATCTGGGATAACACAACTGAATTTGAAAGGGAATTACAATCCTGGTGGCATCTAGTCAACTGTACCTATGATCCTACCAACAGTAAAGCCACAGCTTTTATTCTAACAATACACAATGCACCACATACCAAATCATTGCTCTGGGATTAAATCATAATGGAACTGTCTTCTATCCATTAGAACATAGAGTATGGGCCCCCAAAAATGGGAACAAATAGCAAACTGTTGATGTTGATGCATGTGTTGTATGGGAACAACAGGGATTTATTTCTGAAAGTAATACCATTAAGGCCCAAGACATTTGTCTTGACACTAAACAAACTGTTTTGTCACTTTGAAATACATCCTGATGAAACCCCTGAAACTGTACTTGTATATGTTGGAAATGAATGTGTTTGTGTGAGAACCCTTTGTGATTCTGTATTTATAGACACCACCACCGTAGAGACATATAATCACTCAAATACCCACGTTTGTAATTTTACCAAAATTTTGCTGTGTGACTTAACTATTCAGCTCCTGTCACAACACACCAATTGCTACAATCTAACTATATATTGTATCACGATTTATTGCCTACCCCTATTGGAATGAATCTCACGTTGGTAAGAAAACTGTCGCAACATAATGACCCGACTCAATTGCTAAAATGAATTCAAACAACAAAGAACCCTGATCACCGTCCATCATGATGCAGAAAGGATACCTCATGTTCAGGAAAGAATGAAGGATGGAGAACATCATTGGTGGGATACCTCATTCAGATGGTCACTGACAGCAACAGGAACTTTGAATCTAATGCTTCATCCAGTTGTGATTTTGTTAGCTCTAACATTATTATGCTTATTACTTATAGTCATTCTATATGTGAAGGTTTGGTACATAATGAAGCAAATACTCCTTGGTTCATCACGTGAAATCACCCAATAATGTACAAATATAACATGTAATTAAGAGCAATATTTTATACTAGAAGCTGTTTGCTTACCGTGAATCTGCAAGCATGCCAGCATGGTATATAACTAACATTAATTGTGACACTTAAACTAAACAGATTATCACGTAGTTGGACTCTTCCCACTGATCTGTAATATGCCACATATTTATGACATAGAGGCAAGAGGTAACTGTACTACCACTCTATGAGTCAGTAAAGTGGATTGACTGCAGTCATGGGGTGGAATGTGATGGATTTGAGTTGGTCCCGTGCATTTGTACTGTGCCTTGGCTGGTAAGTGATTCCTCCAGGAACACAAAGCATGAAGAGCCCAGTGCAGTGAAAACACAATGACTACACAGCAGCCTGCTTGGGCCTGGGGTCAGCAGGGAACAAAACTAACAAGCCTGAATGACCCCATCCATCCCAGGGTACTGGTGCGACCTGGGATTTGCTGTTATCCAGAGTATTCCAACGTTCCAACACCCTGGATGATGGAGTGGCGACTATGGTGCCATAGTCACACCCTAGTTAATGAGGTGTAAGTTATAACCACATGAATCTCTATTGTTAGTGATAAATACTGGCTGAGTAATAACTAGATGCTTCTTCAACCTCACACTTAGCAATTCATGTAACAGGTAGCCTACTATAGTAGGCTACCTGTAAATCTGATAGACGATTAGAAATTTGCTTTTTCTGATAAATATACCACCCATTTTACTCTTTCCACCTTCTACATTAAGCTGTTTAGGAAAATGAATACATTTAAAAGTCTCTAAAAGTAAATTTACAATGGACTTTTTGCCTACTGTATTTTTCTAAATACATTTTGCTAGAGCCATGTTAGTACAGCGAGGTACATCACAGAGTGGAGGTCATTGCAAATACAAGGTATTAATTAATTTTCTCCTAAAAATGTCTTCAGTAACAGATCTTTACCCACATAACAGCAACACTGAAGTAAATTAGCCTTGTTCAGTCTATGTCAAAATATATGTATCTGCTTTACGTATGCAAGACATGTTGAAGGGAATAATTTAAGTAAAGTGACTTCTGTTTTGGAGAAAAGGCAAAGTCTAGGGAAAAGAGACATCTAATTTTCTTATGAAGTTACAGCTGAGCTGCCTGAGGTTTCTCATGCAATTTTGCCATCATGAAGCTGCATTAGAATCTGGTTTTCCAGGCACTTTTCCTACAGCTCCAGTGAAGTTGATTTATGACCAATCCACTTCTACATGTTACAGCAGCAATATTAGCCAAGCTTCTTCAGTACATATCCACTCTCAGACTTTCTTACTTATAAGAAATTTATTTAGTCTATACTCTTACCTGGAGTATGGTCTGTATTCACACTTCATTCCCCTTATCACATATAGGTTAGAGGAAGAAGTCAAAAGAATGTTTCTCAGGCAATTTCCCTCACTTAGGTCTTAAAGTAATATTGCCCACTTTCCTTACAGAAAAGAAAACAAACAAAAAAAATCCTTCTCTTCAGGAGTGAAAGTCCAGAGTCTTTGCTTTTCCCTCTCCCCAAATTAAAGGCACTTACCTAAAGCACCCTAAGCTATAAAACTAATAGGCCAACGATCCTGCTGTGCTAAGTAGAGCGGTAAGATCTAATGACTCCTGCACCAGCTGCAGCAATGATTGGACTCCCAGCACATCTAAATGCCCAACTTAGGTAAGATTAATTCAGAACAAGGTGCAAATGGGACACACGCTTCTCACTCACACCTGCAACAGCTGGTACCTTGGTTTGTGTGCTGCCTCCTTCCTGCAAACACACAGACCCTATTTAACCAGGCAGCACCACTACCTGTCCCCTGCCTGCCCCTCTGCCAGGGCAGTGCTTCTCCGAGCAGGTAACAGGGAGTATAACCTTCCTGGGAGAATAACAGAAGAAAGGGGAAAGGGTGCAATCCCTTCTCATTCCTCCTGTGAAGATGATGATGAAGGGAAGAGAGGAATGGATTGCCCTTTTTCCTTTCCATGGGAAATTAATTCCTGGTGCCTGGAATTAGGGACACTTGGGTGAGGTGTCACTTGTACATGGCTCATCCCTTCGCTGGGACTGATCACGGAGTGAGCATGAGAGTTGCAGTTCCAGTATGGCCAACTCAAAATACAGTTAAAGAAGGGAAGTCAAGGGACAGGATATAAATGGAAACTGCAGGCTACAGAAGTAAAATGTCCATTTTGAACCAGGCAGAAAAGAGCTGTGGGGACATTCTGAGCATGAAATATTTTATCCAAAGCTGAAGAAAGGAGTCTATTTGTTTCACAGGGTGCGTGAAGCTTGCCACTGAAGGAATCATATTTTGTTATTTTTTTCCTGCACTGTGCGTTTGCTACCCTCACTTTTGAGAGCTTGCTGCTCTCTGTGTGGTACCTGAAACATCCTGCATGGCTTTCAGATGTATTAATTGTGAAGCTAGTGAAAAAAAAATAGACAGTGACAGACAGGAGTTGCAAAAAAAAAAAAAAAAAATTGCCAGCAGTTTTCACAGAGAGGGGAGAGAACAAGCAATACAAGGAAAGCTGCAGATAGACATACCTCAATGATTTCTTTCTGATTCATTTGATGCCTGATAATTGACAGACCTCCACTGTCAAGAGTAAGCAGGGAAAAGAGGAGGGAGAGAGAGCAAAATAAAATCAGATGCAGAAGGCTCAGTTGCTATTCATTTCAATAATTTTAATCTCCCAGCGTTTTGCTTTTGTATCTTTGTTATTCTAGTGGTGATAGATGGAGAGGTAAGAACATGGAAACCTAAGTTTTATCATCACATATCTTCCTAACAAAAGACAGGCAAAACAGCAACTTCCGTAATAAGACAGGATGATAATGGATAACTCTGGGATAAATGGTTTCCAAGGACACCGCCTTCGGGAGGAGGCAGGGTTTGCAGTGCCGGCTTGGCAAAGACAGTGCTAGGAAGAGCCGCAGCTCTTTCCACCCTCCCCTCGGGTCAGCAGCACTGTATGTGTTTGATGGTCTTCATGGACGAAAGGTCTCGCTGGTGCTCAGGAAGCTGATCCCAGTGTGGTTCATGCCTCTGTGCCCCAGTGCTGGAAAATGCAGTTACGCTCACAGGGGCCTGAAGACAGTGGGGTTGGGGGCATCTATTTGTAGCCCTGTGCTGCCCATGTCAAGAGGAGTGAGATATTTTCACCAGTGCCTGAGCCAACTACTCTTAGGCATCTTGGTTAATTATTTTGAATGAGGGAAGGGTTAAGTGTGAGCCTACACATCCTCTTGTTTCAAACTCTGGTTGTGCTTGAGAAAAAAGGCTGAATGCAATCTATCTTGGGACATGGAGAAGTCCTGATTCAACTACACATTTCAGCATATATATAATTATCAGGAAATGTATCATAAGCAGTTGTTTAGGCAGTGTTGAATTAGGGCCAAGTTTCTCTCTTGATGCTAGATTGTGATTTTTTTTCTATTATGACCCAGTGGAAAAGAGCAAGACAGCTTTGTTGTTAATAAACATATTAGAGGATCTGAGAACAGCTCATAACAATTTTGCTTTGGTTTTCTAGTAGGACTAAAAATGCAGAAAAAAAAATGGCAATAGTGCTCTTTATCTCCTCTAAAGCTGTTTGATTTCTGGGAGATATGCCTTTTTCTTTTAGAAAATCATAAGATGCTTTTTGAGGAAGGGACAATATTCAAAGGATTAGCTAGTAAAACATTACATTGCCAAGATGCATCTTATTTCGGTGTGACATCTTGTTATAGTAAATGGAGATGAAGTGAAGACAAAGTCTTGGCAAAGTTGTGTTGACAGTATCACTGACTCTTGACACAGAAGATGACCCTAATGTTGGAAGATTTATATTCTTTAGAAAAGGAAAAAAATCATGTTGGAAGCAGGCTTAAGTAATCTCAGTTCAAACTGGGATAAAATTCTTTTCTGACATCCTTTTCTTTTTAGAGCTTAAGCTGAAACCCCCGTTCAGGGTCATGTCATTACCTGGTCAAACATAACTGCACTGAGAACAAATTGTCCATCCAGGGTAATGCCCTGTTTCCTAAAAATGCAATAGGTTGCTGAGTATTACATCAAGTGACAATGATTATCTGTCTAATTGCAAATGAACTGTAAGGCTAGGTCATACAGTTGGGGTAACTCATGCGTCCCTTACAGTCCTGCAGAAAACAGGTACAAGATCAGCTTCATGAATTCAGAGGACTTTAAATACTAAATGGATCATTAAATCACTTATTTTGACCTCTTTGGTGTCCCTCACCATTCCAGGTCACAAACAGACACTGGTGTTTAGCCCAGAAATTTGTGTTGGATCATAGCATTTATTCCAGAAAGCTGTGCTGACTTTAAGGACAAACAAATGGAAAATCCACCATTTCCTTTGGGAATTTTTTTCAGCAGTGACACCACCATGCTAATACAGAACATATCCTTTCATATTTGTCTTTGTTTTCACTTCCAGACACTGGTTCTTGTGATGCCTTTCTAGATTAAAGAGCCTTTTCAGAAGCAGGACTTTTCCTGGACATCAGTACTCCCGCAACAACAATCCAAGTTGATTCTAATCTCTTCCATTAGCTGGATGGACAAACCTAAGTGTCCTGGTTTAGGATGTTTTTCTCTAACACTGAAATGATTTTTGTAGCTTTCATTTGCAAATCTTTACAAATTAATATAGTGTGAAATATGGATTAAAAACTATCAGGAACAAACTCAGTAGATGAGACATTAGCTTTCTGATTTGGTGTCTGTCATCATCTTTCTTTCTTTCTTTTCCTCTTCAGGAAATATTGCTTTAGTGGACAAAAATAAATTTTCCAAAAAGATTCAGATATTGTCTGATGTATAACACATCAACTGTACTACAGCACAGGAATGTAGACTCTGACATGTGTTGAGCATTTGTTCAGCATTGCCTGCATGGAAATATGGACCCTTGACAATGTGGCAGCTGAAGCCCATGGTTCTCTGTTTAGATTGGGGCCACCTCAACCCTTTGCAATTCAGCAGATGCACAGGTGTCTGCAGTCTGTATGTACTTGCTGTGGTAGTTTGTGAGTCAATATGGCTCATCCCTTTGCAGATTAGATTAATGAAGCCATTCTTGCTACTGGAAAGAAGTTGAACTCACTGTTTTCAATCCTAGCTTTCTGGAAATTTAAAGTTTAGTCCCTCAGCTTCTTCACCAGAGGAAGAGTTTTATTGAGTTGACTGAAAAAGGAAGAGAATGAAACTTGATGCTGCAAGTTTATGGCCTGCGAGCGCTTTATTCAGAAGAACTTCAGCAGCAGCATCAGAGGAAAAACACACTGCTCCTGCATAGGTGCTTAAAGATTATCTACAGTTTAGGCCTCCTGTATAGACTCTGTGTGAACAGCTAAATGAAAGCCTTTCAGTTTTGGTGTGCAAGAAGTAAGATTCCCTGACCCAATAGTCTGTAGCAACTTTAAGAAGCAAGTTGGAAGTCTTGAAAGGACTGAATTTCAACTCAAGGGACTATTGCATTAAAAATCCTTCTGACTTCAAGATAAGTACTTCATAACTGATTTTAAAATCTTACTAATTCCTGCTGCTCCATTGTTACACAGGCTTTATATTCGAAGTCCTCAGCACAGTGTGACCCTGTACCAGTGGAGACCTTTAGATGTAGCCTTGCTGTAAAGGCTGTATACTAGATAACAGAAGTTCATTCCATAAGGCTTCCTAAGCAGCTCATGTGTATACAAGGAGATCATACAGTAAAGTTTTCCTGTCATTCATTAGCTTCTCAGCTATTACCTACAGAACTTCCACATCTTCCAAAGATTTACTAAGCAAAGGCTGTATTTTTCAGATGATAGTTTACTTGCTATGAAGCACTTAACTATTTATCTTAGTGGGGCATAACTATTTTAGGATACTGTCAGTAATTTTGTGGTTCAGCAGTGTTTAGCCATAAACACCTTCATTTCTAATACATGGATTTTGCACCACAAAGAAAAATTTCAAAGTGGACTAGTGAACTGGTAAAAGTTCTGAGATCACATAATACTATTTCTTGTCTAGTTCTTCCAAAGACATCACTCCTGGAGATCTCAAGCTTAGACTTTTTCTGAAGAAAAAAAAAATAAAGAGAGAGAGAATAAATTAACTCAATTGTGAAATACTATTGGGGCAGCTGGAATTCAGCTGCTAGAGCAGGCTCTGTTAAACCATGTAACCTTTTTCATGATCTTTTAAAGATAAGAAGCATATAATCCACAGGTTTAGAGTTAAAACCTGAGTTTTAACTAAGTTGAAACAAGATCTGCACATAACAAAAGCTACAGATATAAAACCAGCATAATTGTTTCATACATACCTTCACCTCCCTGGTCCCCATTGAAATTAAGCAGCCCAAACTCACTACAGCTTTCTGATTGGTATGGTTTAGTTAATCAGCTGAATGACATTATTAGAAATCACAGTGCATTAGACTGGGGAACCCATTGCTGCCTTGGTCAAGTACTGAAAACAAAGCATCTGCCCCACAGAGGACAACTAGACCATCAACCCACTCACCTCTATTTCTGCTCTCTGCTCCCCCATTTTAAAGCTCTCTGGCATTCAAGCCACAGGATTTTCTTCCAGGTCTTTCAGAAGCACCAGCTGGATCTGTCTGAAGGATAAATTACCTGTCACCTGAACTATCATTTGGCTTTACCTATTCATCTGTTACCTTCTTGCTCTCCTTAATCAAGTCGCAAACCCTACATATGTGTGGAGTTTTCACCAATGTTACTTTTCATAGAGTAACACCTGTTTTTCAGTCCACGCACAGTGGCCCATGAGAGGGAAGGGACCCTTGTTGCTATTTCACTGGAGCAGAACCTCTACATGCCATAACGGATCACCTCATATCCAGGAGGACTGGGATGGAGCCGAGATTTGAGCACAGGCTACAAAGGCAGAGGGGTGAACCACTCAACTATTTCATATCAGTGAAGAGTTTCTCTCAGAGATCTCTGAATTCAGTTGACAGATTAGTACATTCTGTTAAACTGTTTATATAACCTGTCTAGATTACACAGTCCTTGTAAAGTCACTGTGCTTAGAGAATTAGCTAATTAATCCCCTGTATGAGTGACTGAGCACTCAATCTCCGGTCTGTCTACCACATTTTACCCTTTTAGCTTTTAGTTTCATCTGAAAATGTAAAAAGCTGGCATGTAGCATAGAGAATGTTTAAATTGTTTAAATATACCGTACTTAAATACAGATAAAATGCATATTATTTATAAAAATATTAAAAAAAAAAAAAAAAAAAGAAACCAACAGAAAGAATGCCAGTATGGTTAGAGGACAAGGTAAAGAACGCTATTAGAAAAAAACACTTTTTAGGTAGCTGAGGTTGTGCCCTAAAGAAAAAAAATAAAATCATATGTTCTGTCAGACTAAATGCACAAGCAGAACGTAAACCAAAATCCATACTGAATAACTTAATATTCTTTTCATTTAAATCTATGAATAACCTTTCCAGACACATCATTTGCAAGAAGCTTGGAGAGCCAAAAGATGATCAAGGCATAACAAGAGCTCTTAGAAAAAATAAGGCCAAATAAGACCACTGACCTAGTGAAGTATAACAAAACACATAGATTAGATGGTATTCATCAAAAACTGAAGGAACTGAAGTATAAAATAGGTGACTACTAGGTAAGACCTAGTCTTTTGTTTAAAACTGTCTTAATACCAGAGGAGCAGCCAGCCACACGATGGCCAAATATGATGCCAATTTAAAAGATTGAGGCAGAAGAATCATGGAATTTTAGCTTTGGGGAAGAGTGACATTCATACTGGGTAAATTTGTAGAAGCTGTAGCGTAGAACAAAACCAGCAGGCATATGGATAAAAACAGGGATATATTACAAAAAGTCAAGATTTTTGTAGAAAGAAGGTCATGCTGCACAAGTCTGTTAGGGTACTTTGAATGAATCTTATCTGTGGACAAAGGACTCTAGTCAGATGATAGATTTCCTTACATTTCCTAAAAGCTTTTGAGAAATGGTTTTAGCAGAAATTCTTTAAAAAGTTAGTTGTTTTCATATATGAATGAGAAGGTATTTGCATGGATGAGCAGCTAGCTGAAAGGTAGGAATAAAAGGGCAGGAACGTGGAGGTGGGGGGGTCACCAGTGCCATCCTGCAGATGGTTCCAGCACATGCACTTTTCAAATTATATACAGAAGATGGGTGAAAGAGTCTTATCAGTGAGGTGGGGAAGCTTGCCGATATTTTATTATTCAGAGTAGTAAAAGACAAGCTAACTGCAAAGGATTGCAGAAGAATTACAGTGTTATGTGACTACATGATAAAATGGCAGATGAAATTTAACACCTAAATGTGAAACACTGCAATTTTTGTTTAAAAAATGAAAAAGAAAAAAAAAGCGCAGAGTCTTAACTTTGCATACATGATGATGGGCTCTGAGCTAGTTATTACCACTCAAGAAAAACATCTTGAGGTTAGAAAAGTCACTTTCATACCACTATTAGCTGGATGCTCACTGGCAATCAAAAAAAAAAAAAAAAAAGCAACGGAATAGAGAATAGAACAGAAAACATCATTATGCCATTGTATGAATCCATTAGATGATCCTGTGTCTGAAGTAATGTTTGTAATTTTAATCCCTCCTCTCAAAAAGGATACAGACAATTGCAGAATGCTCAGAGGAGGTCGCAAAGGTGAACAGAGGTATGAAGTTATTTCCATACGAGAAGTGACTTGACTGAGTAGAAACACTGAGCAGGGCTACAAGTTGTTAATGTTACAGTGGAGGTGGCAAGGTGATACAGTGGAGGTGTCTTCATGATACAGGAATTAGAGGTCATCAAGAGATGATATGAGGTGGCAAGTTTAAAAAAAAACAACAGAGTAGGTACTTTTGTAACAATGAATATTGTGAGTTTTGTCAGAGGTATAGGTGTTTTAAATGCTAAAAGTTTGCATAGACTTAAAGAAATGACTGTACAACTTCAGGGGAGAAAAATTTATGAAGTGCTGTTACACAGGTGCCACTGCAGTCCTAGGGGTTCCCTGGACCAGGCACGGTGGGAGGCTGGGTGAGGCTGGCAGCTTGGTGGGAGCAAGGGTGAGCCCTCCGGATGGGAGAGGTCTGAGCTGCTCCCAGTGACACTCCTTTGGTCTGGCCAGAAAGTGTCTGGAGGTTTTTAACATTAATGAAAATCAGGCCCTTTGTATTCAAAATGAGGATGAAGTTGCTGCATGATTAAAATAATCCAACTGTAGGAAGTCCACAGGGAATTCACAGCTTCCTCCATAGTTGATTTTCAAATACAAACCCTTTAAAAAGCAATAATGTATCTGTACAATGCACAGCTGATTTACAACCTAAGTGACAAACATCTTGGGGTTTAAAAAATAATCTCTTCTATTTCAGTTTTCTCTCTATCCCTCAGAAAATGTATGCACCACAGCCTGAGAGACGATACTAGCCCTGCTGAAGGACATTCTGATGAAACAGCTACTGCAAACAAGTGTATTACCACAGCAAGTAAAATAGCATGAATACAACGAGGTGCAAAATAGCACACTCAGCATTACCATATATATTTACCCAGGCTAGAGCTCAGTGTAAATAATATATAAAGAATGACTCTTTACTGTATCCTAAGGGAGGAACAGTGGTTACAACAGATCATCTTAATAGGACATAGTGTCTAACAGGCCCTGGAAAATTCCTGCTCTAAAACTTCTGCTGTAGTGTAAAGATGTGCTTGCCTATGACCTAACTTTTACAAATGTTTAGATCACCCATAAAATGCCTTTTCTGCAATATTTATTTACAAATAACTCCTCTGAATTTACAGGGAAGTGCAAAATGCACGGAAAGCTGTTCAACACCAAAGGTCTCCCATGGAAAGCTTTCCCTCAGCCATCATCCTGTCTGGGTTTTGTACATGGAGATCGAGGTGACCATGATGCATCTGGGTTGCCAAGAAACATGATGGAGAGGTGGTAGAGAAGGCTGATTGCAGGATTGAACACGTGGGTTATTAATGGGACCATGAAGGGAGGAATGGGGTTAGTACCACTTATAAAATAGAAGTGATCAGAGGAAGAAATATTAAAAAAGCAGAACAAAAAAACATGGATACAAGGTTAATTAGAAGACAGTTGTTACTGTGGGAGACCACAGGCTGTAAAGTGTTGAAAAAACTGAGAAATAACATCAGAAGAAGCCGAAATATCGGGGAGGATGGGGAAGGAACAGAGACCTAGAGACGTGGCCAAAAGAAGTTGTCAGTGAGTGTTCAGGGAGAAGATAAAGTTGGGTGAGGAGCAAGCCAGAAAAATGTCTGGGGGAATATAAACTTGAATTCATGATTTTAATCAGCATTCCCAGTGAGTTGAGAGGAGAAGGAAACCAGGGAGGTGATAAGGTTATTAGGGAAGCAGGTGAGTACAGCCCTGGTCATGTACTGGCTGTGATGGGTTGTGGCTTGTAAAGCTAGGTAGTACAGTGATACAAACACTGTTTTTTCCCTCAGAAGTATTTGAGTATTGAAGGAGCAGACCACTTCAGGAAGGGAAGTTATGAAAGAAATAAAGGCAGCCAATAGCTGGGAACGCAGGATTTATCAATGGAGAAAAGAACTGGGAATAAAGAGCAAGCAGGAGACCTCAAAGTCGGAGTGAGAAAATCAAGGGAGAATGAAGGAAGAAAAGACAAGATGATGAAGAAGGAAAGATGGAAGAGGCTGCAGTTGTTAGCCACTTTGTCATGGTTTGCTAGTGTGGGATTCAGTTGGGGAGGTGAAATCAGAGCTGAGGGAACACAGGACAAATGCTTGCAGGAAATTCCTGCGATGTCCCTGAGCCCTCGCTGGGACAACCCATGCACCGGCACACGTTAATCAAAGCTGGAATGTAAAATGAAGTTTTGGGAGATTGAGCATGTGAGGGGAAAGCAAATGGAAGAGAGAAGTGCACAAAGCATCAAGGACAGAGAGCAGATGGGAGAGAAGACTTGGTCACTGTGCCAACGCTTCATCGTCCACAGAAGAAAAGTGCCTGAAGCCACTTGTTACTCATGTTGTAGAGAGCGTGGCATGGAAAGTAACTGAGCGGGAGTTATAATCACCATAGCATCATCATAAATGATGAAACATATCCTCCCCGTGATCACTTCAGCAGCTGAATCACTCAGCTTCTTCGTTAGTCTGTGCTGAAAAAAAAAGGAAGAAAAAAAAAAAGGATTTTTGTATAAGAAGCTATTTTTCTGAACAAGCAAGAAAATCACAAACAAGCGTCCCAGAAGAGAGTTCCTGCACAGAACTCATTGCAGGTTAGTTGTACATCATTTTATATTAAGTGTTGGACATATTGTAGAGGGACCAACTTGTTGCCATTTTACATTTCCCAGTGGAATGATGTTTCTACACTGATTCTCTTGACAGCTCCGGTAATACTCTGGATGTGATGGGTAATGGCTTGTAAATTCTGCCTAGGAAAAAAAATTGCTTTTAGTTTGGTGTTGTGGAAAAGATATTTGTCTTCCACTCAGACGTGTCTGCATATAGCTGCCAGAGCCCATCTGCCTCTGCACAGCCACGGGCAATAGCGACCAAGGGGACATGGGAGATCCCTTTGCTTTCCACGAGCAACAGTCAGCATTTTGAGGCACATCTCTGAGTATAAGGATTCAGAGAACATGAGGACAGTCACTTGCTCTGGATCCTCCTGCGGCTGTGAGATTGAAATCATGGATCCTCTTTTCTGTCAGAAGAAAGCTAAGGTTTCTCTGAACAGAAATGTGTCTTTGTTGTCTTCGCACCATGTAACAGGCAGAGTCAGTAGCACTTTCTTTTCCATGGGTGGGCCATTAAAATCTGGTTGGATTTTATCAGTTTTCAACCATTTAGGACTATATTCTTGATTGGAGGATTGAAAGTATGGAGGGAATCAATTCTGGAGAAAAACAGCAGCCTGTCTTGGTCCCCTGCTTCCTTCCCCAGCCTGGGAGAGGATATTTGGCCTCATGTAAAACAGAGAAAGATATGCCCATGAGCTCAGCAGTTAGAGCCCACCTGTAATATGAGTAATATCTCCTAGCACCATTTCCTAGCTTTTCTTCCCCTATTGATCAATCCTTTGTCACTGAAGGTCAAAGCTGGTGCCAGGCACCTCTATGTTTTCCCCAGGGCTATCATTAGTTGTCCTTTAGGTAGCAAAAACTTGTCCATGCACATGAAAGAGTCCAGCTGGTGGGTAACATGCTGAGTTTGGGTGTAGGAGACTTTGCTCCGAGTCCCGGTTGCAGCAGCCCTCTGTAAACAGTAAGCCACTAGTCTTGTATATCCAGATCCTGACCAAAAGGATGGGCGTAGCACCAGGTAATATCAACAATTTTACAAGAACAAAGAATTAAAAGCATTTAAAACCTAGTAAAAAATTATTGTATTTTACGTGGCAATGGAAACAAAACGGTTGGGACAAATTTTGTTTTTACAGCAGCCTCAACAAGGGATTGCAGTGGAGAGGAGTTAGAATGGAAAAAATCAGCGTTTAACTTTCCATATATTCTCCTCCTGTTGTAACTACTCCCATTAGCCTCTTCCCTCCATTTGTACACCATGTTCCCAGGCCTTGCCATCCCCAGGTTTTCACAGCTACTTGTTTTATGCTATTAAATTAAATGCTGATTTCCCTGAGGTCAACGGTGACTTTACCTCTGCTTTTACAGCTCCCAGCATAATGGGACACAGCCCTCAGTAAAGCTTTAAAAATGCCATATGATGCAAAGTGCATATCAGTAGCAGCAATATCACATTTGCAGTCTCCCTCTTCAGGAATTATTTAGTAAGAAAGGAGCCAAGAAGAATGTCTTTAAAGCCAGAAGGGACTTTGTGTGAAAAACTTGTTAGACCTCTGTGTAACACGAGGCCAGGGTACAGCTTTGTATTAATTCCTGTTTCAGGTGCAATAGCTGTAGTTGAATTAGAACTATTTTGGGGGAAGGGGGGATTTTCTTTTTGGCCAAAGGTTGCGTGTTCATGCTAGAACATCCACCATATGTCTCGGCAAGAATAGGCATAGTCAAAACCCCTCTGCAACCCAGAAAGGGTGGTACTGCAAATTCATGAATGACAGCAAAACTGCTTCCTAAGTCAACTGGTTGCCAAAAAGTACTTCTGCAAGTCTGTGTGCTTATGCACAGGCAGCGTTAGGTGATTGTGAGTGCAAATTACAGAGCTCAGTGAAAAAACAATCAGTGAAAATTTCTAATTTTTAATTTTCAGCTCACACTGATGGCTATGTGTTTGTTCAGGAAGCATCACACATGAAAAATCTCACGTCATGGCCATCTGGACATGCTCAGGGGCTGCCACAGATACTCGTGTGCTTCTCCCAACTTCTGCTGTCCCCGTGTAACACAAGGATCACACACTCAGGGCAGGGAACTGGCATTAAAGTAATACACATAGCTGCAGAAGTGTGCAGAAGCACTTCCGTTGTACATTATGTATCTTACTACTATTTCAGGTAAAACTGCATGTTGGCAATTTTTTTGAGAAATAAGCAGCAAGTAATGAATGAAGATAAAAAACCCCCACGAAATAGAATGAGATTTTAAAAGAAAAGCTGGGTGATCCACAGGTCATGTAACCGGTAGGATACATAACAGATGGGCGGAGATAATCTTGGATTGGGGGCTGAACAGTAAAAATGCAATGGAGTGACTTAAAACTTGCAATATGAAACAGTCCCCTCCAGAGTAAGGATCAGATTCCCAGGAGCCCTGACACAAATCCCCCTGTACTCTAGCAAGGATGTAGAGGCAGGAGCCATAGGATACAGCTCTTTCTGAATGGTATCAGGAAGTTAAAGGGAAAGAAGACAAGAAACAGACCTTTTTAATCCTGAGAAAACACCTGGGTCTTCCATTTATAGAAATAAATTGTAATATTAATGTTTAAAATAGAGTGACAACCAACCATTAAATCTGCTACAAACTGGAATAGCATTATCTCAGGGTTACTGAAGTCAGTGGTGATCTAAATAGGCATGAAATGAGGTTCTGAATGAATGTGGTGTTGCTTTCCTTTTCTTTAGAGCCACAACTGGGATATTCTTATCACCGATATGGGAAGCAACCACTGCTTCTGGAAACAAGCCGCATTATCAAGCATAGGGAACCCCCTAGGAAGGAGGCTATTTGCAGCAGGCGAGGTGAAAGCAAGGCGAGGAGCCATGGGCAGCGTGAATAGCTGTTTCTTGGCTTTGTTGGAAGCCGTGTGGTTGCTTTGCTGCTTTTTTTCCTTACGCTGTGTAAAACACACTCCCTGGAGAAAGCTGGATTTACCCAGCTAGCTGAAGGTTCGCTGCTATTCAAGCTGCCTAATTACAAATTACGTCACATCAACTCATCTCAACCCCCATGCAGAGGGATTACAGACCATTAGGGAGTCAGATGAGACCGCTAAGTCTCAATTCACTTTGAACATTTCACAGAGAGCTACTAATCACGGGCACTCTGTTCTGAGCGAGATACAAGGCTGGGTCATGTCTTATCCGGTAAATCAGTGCACCTGCTGCCATTATTCTCTGGGTAAACACAGGACGCGTGGGTGAAGGCAGGTGACCTGGGCTTCCTACACGTGCAGCTAGCAGATTTTTTAAAATCAGAGTATATCATGAGCAGAAAGTCTCCAGTAAGCTGGCAATTGAGAGTGATTTACAGGAGTTATAGGCCATTTGCAGGGTGGCACTGTAAGTCAGATGCTTTGAATTTTATTCATTTAAATTCCCTTTCCAAACAAGAGGAATGAGGCTTGCTGCCTGCAAGTTTACTGCTGAAGCCAATAATTCAGTGTTGATCTTATTTATTTGCTGAAAGTATGAATCTGCTGGCTCCTGAGGATTTGACGCTGAAGAATGACAGCAACTGATTCTGCGAAAGTTCCCCAGAAAGGCACAAATTCTCTTCTCGATTATATGAAAGCAATGACGCCCCAACAGAACCGCAAAGGACCTTTCCTGGAATATTACTTACAGGTTTTCGGAGTATGTGTATCTTCTCTGGAGTCTGCTTTGCTACCTAACCATCTCTCCCAGGAAATGAGAACCAGCTGAAAAACAAAATTTCTGACCCAAGAAGCATTCTCAGATTTGAAATTTAATCTGATACCATGATGAAAACACAAGCTCTGTGTTATTTGTTTGTGGTTTGTTGTTTGGTTTTTTTTTTTCCCCTTAACACAAAATAGTTTGAAATGATGTACTTACTGAAATATTTTTTCTTGAAAAGATTAATTCATTTTGTTTAATCAGCAATTGTTTGTTTTCATTTTGTAATTGTAAATTCTATGTTGTATTACACATTACAATTAATTGGTCCAACCACCAACCAAAGTGAAGCCGTTGAAGTTACAGAAAAAGCTATCACTGAAAACTAGTTAAGGTGATAGGGTCTCAAAGAAAGATTTTTACAAACCAAAGTGATAATAGAAGTCTTATATTATCTCCAAATACTTGACTCTCAAGTGAGTTACTGGCCAGCTCCAAACTGACTTTTTTGGCCTCACTTTGGGTCACATTCAACACGTTATAAGCTCTACCAGCAGATATAGTGAAAGAATAGTGAATCCTTCTGCAGGTTTCCAAAGGCCTCTCCCCATGAAACCCGTGTGCTGAAAATTGGCACCATTAGCCGGTGTGGTGCCCAGGAGTTACAATGATGTGACCTGTGCATAATTCAGGTTCAGCCTTACTAACTCAATGTGTAAGTGATAGCTGGGATAGAAACCTAATCTTCTCAGAATTTCTGAAAAAGCTGTTTATATTCCTCATTTATAGAGCAGCCCAGACAATGTTAAATACGCTGGGTTCTGGACAGTATGACTGGTGCCCTACTGCTGAGCAGTGGCAGGTAGCTGTTGCCTGACATGTCTGCATTCCTGATCTCCCCTCCTGTAGAAGTGCATCTAGTGGTACTCTGTGACTGTCTTAGAATCATAGAATGGCTTGGGTTGGAAGGGACCTCAAAGAGACCAACTAGTTCCAACCCCCTGCCATGGGCAGGGACACCCTCCACTAGACCAGGTTGCCCAAAGCCCCATCCAACCTGGCCTTGAACACTTCCAGGGAGGGGGCATCCACAGATTCTCTGAGCAACCTGTGCCAGTGCCTCACCACCCTCACAGTGAAGAATTTCTTCCTTATATCTAATCTAAATCTACTCTCTTTTAGTTTAAAGCCATTCCCCTTTGTCCTATCACTACACTCTCTGATAAACAGTCCCTCACCAGCTTTCCTGTAGGCCCCTTCAGGTACTGGAAGGTGCTATAAGGTCTCCCCGGAGCCTGCTCTTCTCCAGGCTGAACAACCCCAACTCTCTCAGCCTGTCTTCATAGGAGAAGTGCTCCCGCCCTCTGATCATCTTGCTCAATGGTTGCCCAGACACATAGTGAAATCTCCATCCTTGGAGACATTCAAAACTCAGCCTGACCTCAAGCAAGCAGATCTGAGCTGGCCTTGCCCTGAGATGAGGACTGCACCAGAGACTTCCAGAGGTCCCTTCCAAGCTAAATTACTCTCTGATTCTCTTGGCACTTTGCAGGCTTCTGGCTTGCCTTCTCACCCCTTGTTTTGCCATTTTGAAAAAGAAGAGGCCTTCATTCAAAGTCAGATTTAATTTAATCTGACTGCTTTTATTAAACATTCAAACATTAAAAAGACTCCTCACATAAGCATTTTGCTTTGGACCAAGTACAAGATTTTATCCAATGATGTGACATGAATTATTTGTTACTTTCCCGTTTGCAAAGGTTTCGACTTTCAGCTGAGATAAATGCTTTCCTCCTTCCCACTGCTCCCTGCCCCGGTTTTCATTTTGGCTAATGAACTGAAAAAAACCCAGGCCTTTGCACAGCTATGCTAACAAACAACTGTGAATCCAGAAGAGACTCCAAAAAAAGATTTATTTCTGGAAACTCATACAGTTCCCTCTCTACAGAAGCTGACTTGACTAACCCAACACCCCAGAGCACATACCTCCAGCCTGGACATCTGCGGAGGACCTGATACAGCTCCTCTGTCCATCTTGGGAACTCACTGATGGATTTGTGAGTGAACAGAGTCCTCCTTGTCTGTCAGTGGTATTTCTGTAATAAAAAAGATCATTTGTGACTCAGTGCTATTTTCTTAGGCATTTCTTAGCTATTTGATCATGACTTCCCTGCAGATAGAAGCCAGACTCCCCTTGGCTTTAGCAGTGCAGCTTCACAACCACGATCAGATCAGAGCAAGAACTACAATAGCAGCATTTTTGCAGCCAGCCCAGGGATCCTCAAAGATGTCATGAACTGAGAGGAAAGCCTGGCAGATTTCAAAGAGCCATTTACCAACTGTGGCCCTTTTATCTCACTGTGGAGATAGGGGAGGAAGCTAGTGATGTGTGGAGCCAGGCAGATCCAGATCCTTCCCTATTGTGATGGCTTTCCTCCATCTTCTATAAGCAAAATGGTGATGCACTTTACCTCTCCAATGAAAGCTGCAACAGAAGGCATGTCCTCTGAGGGGGAGCATACTTGGATATCTGGACAGGAATACTCCATCTCTGAAAACTGCAAACACTTTGAAAATGCTCTGGTCAGCTGCTAGCCAGAGGCACAGAAAAGTTGTACTGTTTAGACTTAAGCCCTAAGTGTGCATTCCATGACTATGATTATTGTTTATTCTTTCCTCAGACTCCCCTTGTGTCACTAGAGAAAGAACAAGCCAAACTGGGGAATATGGTTAAATACTACTCTGGAAGTTACGGGTTAAGGGAGAAACTTTCACGGAGCGAAGCAGCTATATTGTCTTCAGGTCTGAGTTGATGTGGTATGGGGCCTCTGAGGAAGCCAATGCCAGCATATGCGAGCTTGACTGGGTATGTTTAGATCTTGAGACCTTCATTCAGCAAGGTACTTAATCATGTGCCTTAATATTACGCCCCTGAGTACTCCTTCTGGACCTCATCAGGAGTCCTCATCTCTCTAACCTTGTGCTTGAACACGTAGCTACATCATTAGGTTCATCTGCAAGAAGGACCTTAAATAGAAAAGGACTTCATCTGAAAGGTTCACAGCTGAGCTGAGTGCAGAGGGGAAATCAGCCTCCAAAATCAGATCTCCTCGCAGCACACTGTACATCGCAATGAGCTAATCTGGAGAGAGCAGCACTTTCGGTACCATGGAGAGACTCACCAAGGGAATGGAGGAACAGCAGCCTCCTTGTGCTAATGGATGGGCCTTTTTTAACTGCTGTACTCATAAGTAGTGAGAGGAAAAATCAGACGCCAAGGGGCCAAGATAGAAAACGAAATGGCTCCTGGGACAGGAAGGTCTGGCTGCTTTGAGAAGACAGCAGATCCAGATGTCACCAGGCAGCGTTGCCTTGTACTGAATGAGAGTCAGGACAACTCCAATGTCAAACGTAGGGACTGTGCATGGACTGAGATATCCCAGTTATAAGAGTGTCCATGTAATGACTTGTGCTTTCATAAAATGGGGCCAGGAGAACTGCAAAAGTGCAGCACAAAGTGAACATTGACACTGCATAATCAAACACGGCTTCTGTACAAAGGTGCGATAAAATAATTTTACATTTATCATCCCACTTAATTGTAATGAGTCTAAAACTAATGAGCCTTACCTCTAAACTCCATTTAAGACAATAGTTAATTGCTTCATTTTAATAAATGTTGGCAGAATGGTGAGTATAACAATGACTGAATGCTCGATTACTACCTAGGCTAGAAAATGAAGATATACAGTATTAATGATATACACAATCTGAAAAGCAATTAGGATCCTGAAGGTGGAATAGGCAACTCACTTAAAAATAGGGTAATAAATGAACTCTCTTCAAACATAAAGCAAAAAGATGTTTCAGAAGCCTGGGATTTTTTATTCATTTCTCGTTCCCCTCCTCTCTACCTGTGACGTGTTCAAAACCTGTCAACAATAGTGTCATGGGAACACAAGAGAGATGAGCAAAGAGCAATACATTCATGCTGAACAGCTTGTGCTGTACAGGACGGATGTATTAAATGCATTAGAGAGTTCAGCTTTACAGCAGCACCAATAAAGGAAAGGAGCACACGGCAGATCTGGAAATTGAGGGTCAGAAATGAAAAGAAGAACGGTTGCCGAAAAAGCCCATGGGAAAGCTTTGAACAGAATTAATCTTCGCTGTACGTATGTTGTACACATCAGAAATATAGTGGTGTATTTCTAAACCCACAAAACTGTGGTCTGTGTGGAATCTGGTTCTACAGCTACCACCCATCTAAGTCGCTATAAATGTCTTGCTTTCCCTGGGTGCGTTTCCCCTATTGGCATTGAAAGCTCTCCAGAGCAGAGCACATCTCTTTGTAAATGGTGTAACAGTAGCCGTTGGGTCCTCAGGGCATTTCTGGCATCTCCATGACTGCACCAAGGACACCTCATAGAGGGGAACCTTCCCCAGCACGTACTTTCTGAATATTTCACTGCCATCTGCCCCAGTGAACAGTGCTGCCCTTGTATGCCAGGAGGAGGGCATGGGATGGAGGGTGTTTGGGTAAGAGTTGTCAGAGGTGACTATATCTTTGCTCTCTTACAGCTGTCTATGTGTATTTTTCTTTGGAGCAATGCTACTGATTCAGAGTGACAATGTTTATATATATGGCCTTTTTCATTAAGCTCTGAAGAATAAGTTTAATTTTTATTAAATTTCATCATCATTCAGATCTTTGAGATGTATAATATTAGACTTCATCTCTATTCTTCCCCAGTAAGACAAATTAGATTCTTTCAAAAGCATAATGACAGTTACTATAGACGGCCTTTAACTAATACCTTGTACAGAAACACTGTACTTCCTCTCCCTTTGATTTACAAATGATTATATTCCCCAACAGTGCAGATAAAGTCCTGCTTGCATTCATTAGTGAAGCTGCTGCCTGAACTCAGGACAGCTTTGGATCCATTTTCTCTTTCTTTGACAAATCTCTTTTCTTGGCAGTTTGCAGCAGTAAATTTCCATTTTTGCAATTGCTTTTTTGGTTTCTTGTTCCATGACTGATTGTTCTCTGTTTATCTATATTTAATCACATTCACTATTTGATATTACTTCAGAGTCCAATTTCAAAGCCCATTATCATTTGTTAGTCTTTAGCATAATTTACAAACCAGAAAACCTTGATTTCAGTGTTCATTATACCCAATGTTAATATAAACAATAACAAAGCTCACATCCCACAGCTGGCTTCTGCACAGTCTCTCATGGTCATTAAATTATTTTTTTTAAAGAGATGGTTTCTAGAATTAGCCTAATTTTAAGCACTGCACTAATATCTCATTGCTCTGTAACTCTGCCTTTTAGATGTTATTTTAATTGGAAACCAAGGAATTGGGTTAAAAGCTCTATGAATATCCTACCCAGCGTAGTGATCAGTTTCATTACAGAAGCCTTTACGCTGACAGTAAAACTCAACACGTTTTAACAAGCTAGCGAAGCATAACCCTCTTTTTCTGAAATCACATGGGTTTTCCCAAGTAGAGCCTGTATCACACATTTTGTGTCCTTTAGAAACAGATCCCTCCTCTAAACTAGTTCCATTCACAGGAGACAGGGCATCAGCTGGCGTGAAGCTTTGGGGATTTCATGCAGGATCAAAGGTGCAGCCTAAGTGGAGCAAGGAAGTCCTGGCAATGGCTGCTATTGACCTCTCTTTTTTTATAAGCATGGCTCCTCAGTTCAACTGCTTTTCTGAACAAATGTTTGCAAGATGAGACTGTTTCCACTGCTTTTCATTCTCCGTGTTCTGAATCCCATCAGTGAGGACTTGCATATCCTAGCTGGAACAGGATGCTCGCCTGAATTAATCCTTGAAGAAAATTTTATTCAGCCAACATCGAGACCTGTAGAGCAAGGTGGGGTTTGTGTGCTTTGGCTTTTCCATGACCTTTTTATTCAGGGGCTCTGTCAAAGTATTACAATCATTTACTTCATGGAAAACAACCTCCTTTACGCTTCTTGTCTTATGAACAGACACACACATGCAAAAGGCACATACCTGCACACACTGTGAGTGGGGCATCATTACCATGGTCCCCGTTTAATGATCTGCTTTCCGTTGTTTATAACTTTGCCAAACATCCTTTATCTGAATAAAATTCATCACCATGTGTCTGCCTCAGGCTGAACTTACACGGAAACTCTCAGTAGAGTCACCACGGCTGTTTTGAGGGGAGGATAGAGAAAAACATGCTGCACTGCTCATGCCAGGCAACCCTTGAGATTTTTCTTAGTGACTTTAGTACCCCTTTCCCATTTGAAACTATGGCAGGAGAGTTGATGCCTTTACGCCAAGGATAGTTGTGCAAATCCCTAGAAAATCTGTTGAGCTGAAGATTTTGGATGTCACTTTTTTCCCAAATCAGTAGAGACTTCTGAAAGCTTGACAGCAAAGATCTTATCTTCCAGGTTCCAGTTTTCACTGCGGGTTCCTCAGCCTTTCAGCTCTTACTCCTCCTGAACTGCACTTGCGTGGAGACAGTGACTGAATTTGCTCTTCTTAGCTCCAAGGCAGACCCAGATGTTCTTTCAATACCATCCAGCTCCCCAATGTCAGGGGAAGGCCAGGGATGGAAATAAAAGTGTTTCTGTCTCTCCTGTGCTTCCCACAGCTTTCTCTTCTTTGCTCCCAGTACACCTGTAGTTTGAATGTGAGGAGGGGAATTGCTGGGCTAGACAGAGTCTGGTGAAAGAGAAAATTAAATTAGGTAGAGACAAGGGAAGAAAGTTAGAAAAAGTGCTTGGACAAAAACACAAGCACTAGGAGATAGAAGAGGAGCCAAGGAAAGGGGAGTAAGACTGGGACCAAGCAGGGAGAAGGGAAGGGAGAGACACCTGGTGCATTGGTGCTACAAGGTGGACAGAAAAAGCTCTGACCACCATGGATGGAAAAGAGGTTCAGACCTTCATCAGACTCTCCTGCCACCAATGGAAAAGTGTGAAACCCTCTGGCCAGCTACGTGCCTTGTTTTTCAGTGCCAGTCTGCACTGGAAACAGTGACCTAACACTGCTCTCCTTTATTGGTCCAAGTGACCATGACTAAAGACCATGCTTTCACTCTGATGGTTTTGGCAGATTAATCTATATGACACCATATTCTGAGATGTATCCTGTGTGGTGGGGAGGTTCTATTTAGGTTTTTAAAAGATGGAGGAACCTTCACGTTAAATAAAACTTTCATTAGAAGATCATTACAGAGACTGCAAAGTCAAGCAGTCAAAAGTTAGGAAATGTAGATTGACAGCAGAGTTCTCTCATTGCTGTAAACACTTATTGTAACTGAGAGACCCATAGAAGCCTTAAATTCTTCAATAGTTATAACTTCTGGTGCCCTTTTCATAAAATATCTAAAAACAATGAAAAAATCAGTTTTGTCACAGTCATATCTCATATCCCTTTCTTTTGTGTCTGCAAACGTTTATAGGATATGGGTCAAGAATGAATTTTAACCTTTATTTTTCTTTTTCTAAAGGAGGGGGTAGAAATTTTTGACATACAGAGCAGTGAGTAAAAGTTGGCTAGCTTTGTCTGGAGATGAAGGTAACCCTATCAATCTTATTAGCTGTTTTAACATCTTTGAAGATTAGAATTGATTCTTCAGCCCCCAGAGATCACCTGTGAGGAGGGAAAGGTGAAATAACAGAACGGAAAATGGCAACTTGGAAAAACATCACAGTTTACAACTCTGTAAAGAAGCTCTGGTGTATTGTAAAATCCTGGAAAGGGACAATAAAAGACACACATTTGAGACATATTCTACTCCTGATACCCCAGCTTATATTGATTAGTCCCTGCAGAATTCGGTTTTACAGAGTCTATTTTATAGACATAAAAGGCTAGATGGCTTCCCTAAGACCACGTTGGGACATCAAACAGAACCCCACATTTCTGCTCTGGGGAAAGGGGTGATCTAAGCTGAGATATGGGAGCCACTCAAACCCAAGAGTATTAGGAGATGGAAGAGACAAATGTCACTTTGTCTGTCTCTAAGCAGCTGAGACAGTCTGGCTGTAAGTTGTGCCTTCTCCCAGGCTGACTCCCAGAAAGTGTTCTCTTTCCATGGTTTTGATAACTTCCCAAGGAGATCTGCTGTAGTTGGCACCTGGTCTTAGAGAGGAACACTTGAAAGGACAGCTGTAAAACTGAATTTTGAAAGGGTTGAGAATTAATAAGAATCAACTTCTCAAACACTCATGGTATTTTATATTCCTGACACAAGAACTGGGACTGCCAAATACATTGCTTAAGTCAGACCAACCTAGCTCATAAATAAATAGGTAATTTAAGGAAATAATCATAAACCTGTCTCTGGCCACACATCACTTTTGAACTTTGCTTCAACTACAGTGGAAGACAAGATTATGGAAGTGTCTAGGGACAAAAAAGAAATTTACTTCCATGTAAAGAGATCTTTCTTATTTCCAGTATTTAAACAAACAGTTCAAAACAGATGGAGGCAATTTCCTTTCTAAAGGACACGCTTGAGAAGTATAGACATAGGGTTGTCAGTTCTCCACCCTTCACCAAGAAAGGTAATTCATCATGCAAGCATCCTGAAATACATTTCTGGAGGCTGTGTCCTGCAACCTATTTCGGACAGTACAAAGAATGGTTTCATGGGCAGCCATGAGACAGAAGTGAAGCAGAGCAAGGGCAACTACATTTTATTCCCTGACTATTGCAAGATTTCCTGATGGCACTGGCAAGTGATATGGCTCTTAGTTTCTGTCTCAACTTCTTCAGGAGACCACCATTCATCGGTACTTGTAAAGCAATTCAGATCTTTAGAGGGTGAGAGCAGAACTGCCTCCTTACTGGGCTCAGTAGTTGTTCTGAGCCTACAGCAATTACAGGAGACAGTCTGGGAATTTGTATCTTTATTAAGGACCAAAATAGGGAAGTCTCAGGGCTTTTTTTTTTCATGCATTGCACATTTTTCTAGCTAACTAGGGCTGTGATTCATCTCACCTAGTTTATGAACCAAGCTAATCACTCTTCATGGTCACTAGAGAGACTATAGGCACTTTTGGGGCATGTTTTATCACCTGTATTCATGATCTCCACCTCAGGCTGCTCAGCTGTTCCTACCCTCTGTGCACTCCACCAGCTTGCTCAGAGATGGATGTCTACACTACAGGTGAATTTCAGCCTCATTGCCTGATTTTCAGAAGAGTTAAACAACCAACTTGTTTAAATGTCAGAGGCTTGTGAAGCTAGGTTGAGGTGTTTGGATACTTGCGGTGTTAACTTCCCCAAACCCTGTGACTTGACAAGATCATGAGATTGTGAGGGCTCATGCAAAATATCAGCTCGGTACCTCCAAGACACTTTCCCCTCGATAGACACATTCCAGGCAGGGGCATCCATTGAAACATATCCTGTAAAATGGATGAGAAAGGCTCTGTCCTCAGAGCCTTGTCTTGGCAAATCCAGCTCCCAATTTTACCCTTAGAAATGAAGGTTCATCTCCCCAGTGAGGCTGGTATCCAAAACTCAGCTGGGCTTTTGACCCTCTCTTAGCCATTTCGACATCAAAGATGAAGTTTGCAAAAGACTATCAGAGAGTTGAAAGCAGTTAGGGCTGAATAAGCCTTCTTCAGAGCAGCTTTGTTAATCCTATTATAAAATTAAACTCATCCTCTCCAAAACAGATGTGTTGTTCTGCCCCCATGGAAGTCAATGGAAGTTTTAGATACACTTCAACAGGGCCAAGTTTCAGTCTTTGCTCTGTTTTAACTCTTTCCCGTGCATTTTACTAATGCAGGTGCTCTTATTTAGCTCTACTCATGGGATTTGGGGAGAATCCAGGTCTAAGAAAATTATTTTCCTCTGTAAAGAAAAAGACTGTAGCTACTTGCTCTGCGGATGTTCAGAAATTTTATCAAAACATTTTACAATGGCCAGAAGATGGTTTGATTTTTTTGAGCTGTTCAGAAACTACAGCTCTCCTAACTTCCATTGGTGTTTTAAATACTCAGAACTCCTTCAATAAGGGCTGAAGAGCAATTAACATGCAGTGCCGTCCAGCACTGTAACCAAAATGTTCTCAAAGTTACATTTTGGGGCAATGACTTGTATTCCTCATAATTTACATTGATTTTGACATTTGAAAAAAATTGCACATTTGAGACAGCACTTAGCAGAGGTTATACATTTCTCTAGCTTTCCTTGATTGTTTTGTAATCGGCTTTGTAGAAAAGTGTTTCTATTTTCACCCTGTCTCACCTTTGTTATTGAAATGTTACGAGACCTCTTGGTCTCACTGCAGACTGTGCAGAGTACTTCAGCTCTCCAGATCTGAATTCTGCAGCCTAAGATCTCTCTTACTTTCCTAGGTTCTTTCTTGCCTGAGCTGTGGTTCATTTCCTAAGAACTAAGTTAATTACTCTTTGATCTTTTCTTCTTCCCACACAAACCCTCTTCTCTGATTTCAAAAACTAGTTTTCCTTCTGGAGCTGATCTTAGGGGGCTAGAAAGAACGTGTGCAGACATCCCCATGGGAGATGGGGAGAGCAAAGAGACCCTTAAGCCCTCAGATCAGGCCTGAGCTATGATCTTGCCCATCTCCCAAGCATTGTGATGGTACCTACCTGATCAGCAGAAATACCTCAGTACCCCTACACACACTCTGTGTTAGTTGTGCAAGATACTGATCTTTTCCGAACACCTATGAATGCCTTATTAAACCCTGGCCTGCGTTTGCAGGTACTGCCCCAGCCTATACTGAATGAGCTTTGTTGTCTTTCCTACTGCTGTTCACAGCCAAGCCAGCTGGGGGAATGACAGTTTCCTTCAACCCATATCTGCAGCGGTGCCTAAATCTCCCTGCTCCACACTGCCATGAAATGCCTAAATGCCCCTATGCATCTGGAATCCTGCCCAGAAGAACACTGTGGGGAGCAAAGAGGGATCAGGGACGGCAAGCACCTGTGGCAATGAGAAATAGTTGAGAACCGTTTTCAGGCTTGATGTGAGGCCACAGGCAGAGCAGGCAGGGCTGGAGGCACCTTTGTCTCAGCTCCTGCTGGAGAAGCTCCTGTAGGGGAGATCCTGGTCGGGCTCTATGGGTATTCTTCCCTATGGGAAAATAACCTCTCCCCACTGGGATGCACCAGTGACACCCAGTTCTTCTGTTCCTAACCTTTGCAAACCGTAAAGGTTTCTGAGACATGAAACTGCAATTGAGCATGTGTGAGAAGAGATGTGCGTAAGCCCTAAATTTATTGTCGGTATTATTTCATGATTGTTTGCCTTCAGTCTTAATACTCTCCTTAGAAAAATTCAGAAGACGGAGTGGAGCAGCAGAGATGAGATACCACATAACTAATCAGGGCTCAGCCAGATCCCCAAAATAAGCAAGCAATATCAGAAAGATGCTTCCACACTCCTTCATGATTCATTTTGATGAGATTTTTGCCCAAAGAAGGGGTGTTAGAATGAAGGCTCATGGTGTTACTGCCTGACCTTGAAACTTGCATCAGAGAGCAACTGAATAACAATATGGAAGAGAAGAAAAAGCTGCTAATAGGATCTTCAGGGGAAAAACCCACAAGCCTAAGACAGAAGTATTGCATTCGATCAACACAGCCAAATTCTGGTGCAAGGAGGTCTGTTAGCTTCAATGGGCTTATTCTCAAGAGGCAGGGGAGAAGTATACAAACCCAAATGCATGACAGTTTGCAGGAGTTTGCTGTATGATACAGATAATTACAATTGCCCTTATGCACAGCCACTTAACTGTAATTAATTCATAAAATAATTATCAGAAGAGTGCTGCTCGAGTTAGATTTCACATTGAACTTCAATAGAGAATTCTGCGGCTGCTGAATACTGAGACCTAAAAATAATCAATATGAAATAAGGGCTGCCATAAATACTGGGTGGGACTGATTCACCATACATAAGGGAAAGACAGGAAATAGTTAGAGTAAAAGGAACTGGTTCAGCATTGAGGCAAAATTGATTGAATATGAAATGGTGAAGGGCTGTACTGAAGATGCCTCCTTCCTCCCTTCATGTGGGATGAAAGTTCATCTGTTTGGGCTTTATGTGGTGTGTGCTGTCAAGTGGTCCAATTTTCAGCTCATAATTGTAACACCAACTGCTTACAGACTGAGCACAGGGACACACTTTTGTATAAGAGTAAAGGCAAAAAAAAAAAAAAAAAAAAAGCCAAGGAAAATTCAACATCAATTTTTTGCCTAGGAGGATTTATGTGCGGCGCCAGGACAGTGAGCCACAGAAAGGGCGGCTTTCCATTTTGCCAGGAACTGGGATAGATTTAAAAGGATTTACAGTATCGACTTTCATAAATATTCTTTCCAATATATTCATATCACTGCTACCTTGGTTTATTGGACTTTACTTTTGCCACAGTGACATTGCTTTACCTTTTCCATCTAGTTTGACTTATTTTACTAGTGATGTGTTGTCTGCCTCTGTTTATCAGTTTGTATTTCTATGTAGAGCAAAGTGAACACTGCAAGATAAAATTAAAAAGATAAAATTAAAGCTCAGCAAATTGTCTTTCAAGGGTGTTCACATTGTCTATACTGGGTTCCTGCATGTGCGCAAAGCCCATGGTCCTATGGCTGCTTTGGGGTATGTGGGCACCTCACTCATTAGCCCAAAAGTTTTCCTTTACTCCTCCTTCCCATTGCCTCTGTCACCACTCTGGCATAGGACACACAAGGAAATGACATGTGCATACACATCACGTGCTGACCATACACCTCACATTGAAGGACTGCGTTTTCCAACGCGTTTTCTCCTATGGTTTCAGGATTCACCCACGTGCCATGTAGTACTTCTTCAGTACAGACACTTGTTGTGGTTTAACCCCAGCTGGCAACTAAGCCCCACGCAGCCTTTCGCTCACTCCCCCAGGTTGGGATGAAGGAGAGAATCAGAAGAGTAAAAGTGAGAAAACTCGTGGGTTGAGATAAAGACAGTTTAACAGGTAAAGCAAAAGCCGCGCACACAAGCAAAGCAAACCCAGGAATTCATTCCCCACTTCCCATGGCAGGCAGGTGTTCAGCCATCTCCAGGACAGCAGGGCTCCATCACACGTAACAGTGACTTGGGAAGACAAACACCATCACTTTGCATGCTACCACCTTTCCCCTTCCCAAATCCCTTATATGCTGACCATGACGTCATATGGTATGGGATATCCCTTTGGTCATCGGGGTCAGCTGTCCCAGCTGTGTCCCCTCCCAAGTCCTTGTGCACCCCCAGCTACTGGCTGGTGGGGTGGGGTGAGAAGCAGAAAAGCCCTTGGCTCTGTGTAAGCACTGCTCAGCAGGAACGAAACCATCCCTGGGTTATCAACACTGGTTGCAGCACAAATCCAAACCACAGCCCCATGCCAGCTACTGGGAAGGAAATTCACTCTGTCCCAGCCAAACCCAGCACAACACCACAGCCATCAGAGCTCTCTTGTACCAGTGATAGGACATGGCATGTCTGGGCTTCCCACGTAACATACCTGTGGGTGAGAGCTAAGCAAGCGGTTGGAAATGAATGAAATGTGTCTTTTTATCTTGAAGCTGCAGAATATCACAAGGCTCTTCCACAGCTCATCAGTCAGGCATTGATTTGGTTAAGTATCTTCCCCTTCTCCTGGGTCATTCATGAACATGCAAACAACACAGTCCTTAATAGAGATCCTTAACGTAGGAGCCCACTTTTTCTCGCTCTCTGGTGTGAAAACGAACTCTTCATTCCTACCCTATTGCTTAATTAATTAAGCAATTCCTAGTTAATTGCTTTCAGTAATTAATCTGGAGTAGGACTTTCCTTCTTATCCCATGAGAACTTAGTTTCCTTAGCAGTGTTTGGTGAGACATTTAAGTTTTCTGAAACTCCAGCTTCTCTGCACTGACAAAACTTCATTTATCTTCATACTCATTAGCTCATTGCAAATAATCCTAAGAGGTTTGTAAGACCTCATTTCTTTTTTACAAAAATCCTGTTAATTCTCCACAATATATTTTTTTTTTTTCACATCAGTATTTTCTAATTCTTTTCTTTATTGTATCTTATACCTTTTTGTCTGGTGCAAAAGAGAGAATCACTAACCTCTGGATCCTTACACTACTCCTAAAGGTCTTTTAAAGACTAGTAATATATTTGCCACTGAGATGGTATTTATTGCCCTGCATTTCTCAGACAGGAAGGCTCAGTTAAACAATACTTAGTGATTCCTCAATTTCATGTTTGAGTACTATTTGAACACTTGACTTAATATCATCTGGCTCTAGGAATTTGGGCCTGTTTAATCTATTAATTCACTCCTAAATCTCCTCTATAGTAATTTCATTTTGAGACACTTTTTCCAGCTCTGCAGCTGTAAAGTATGGTTTGGGTGTAGGAATATTCCAAATTTGTAGTGAACCATGAAGCAAGAATTTAATTTCACTTTTTTGTTAAATAGCTAGTACTTCACTCTCTAGTCAAGGGTAGTTTATGAATGTAAGAAGGGGAAGCAATATTTCAAAGTATTTTCTCAGCTTTTGTTACCTGCAATAAAATGTGGAAACAAAATTAATAAAATATCACAACAAGCCTTTGTAAATAAATCCTTCAAAAAAACATTAGAAGGCACTATTGAAGGAACAGAACTGCACACTAATTTTTGAATTATACATATGTGACAAATCATGGCAAATCGACTGTCTTCTAGAAGAAGTACTGACTTAATTCCCCGTCAGTTTGGACCTGCTACCTCCAATCCCCTGGGGGTATCTCCTCCCTTCAAAGAACTCTGTTGCTCTAATCAGGCCTAAGCATGAAAGCCTGGAGCTCATTATCCCTGTCCGTGTATCATGGCGTGAGAGCGACCTGCTGCTTTCTGCCAGCAAACGAAACTCTCAGGGGGATGCATTTTGGCAATTGCTGTTAAAGGGAGGGTGGGTCTTTCCCCACAGCATCCCATGGGAGCTGTTGCTGGGTGATGGCTGTAGGAAGCAAGGGCTCTACCTGCCCACAGGTAGATGTCTGCAGGGGGGTGTCTAAGGGGAACCAGCCCTCCCCAGCTCCTTTCAGAGGCAGGTGTGCTCATCTGAACACAGCCTGAAGTGAGTCAGATGGCCGATAACTCAAAAAGCTCTGTAGACTATCAAGGGAGCTCAGGCTAAGCTGTGCCAAGGTGGTCATGTATCTTGAGTCCCTTCTGCCTGGCTGCGAGTCCTCTGGGAGCAGCATGAGCAACCAGGGACCTTGAGGACTCCCAGGCTCCTTGTCTATGTTTTTTCAGCCTGACTTTCCCCCGTTCCATGTCAGAGCAGAGACCGAGAGCCAAGGGGAGCACAGAGGAGAACTTCCCTGAATTTCCCAATTCCCTGCCCTCGCTACCTCTCCCCCTGCGGCGGAGGCTGCCCTCGCTCAGCACTGATGCCATATGTCCGAGGACGAGGGTAGGAGCAGGTTGTCCCCAGGCAGTCAGCCAGGAGAACAGATGGCCTCGCAAAGGCACTAAAGACTGTGAATCAGCCCTGGATGTGGAGGGCACAAGTCAAACAAGAACATTTAAAGGTCTGCTCAGCCTGCACTCAGCCATCTGTGTTAATTGAGAAGAGACACCATTTGGAAGTAGTACTGGGGATTAAGTAATTCTTAATGGTGGTGGTGTATGAGTCCCAGTTAAGGGGGCTGCTCCTTGGATCTGAGACGATAAATGTGTCCCATCCTGAGCTGCTCGGAAAGAAGATGCTCTTCTGTTCCCAAAATAGTAGTCTGTAAGGGAAGCAGCTTTCATTTCAGCATAGCTATTTGTCTGTTTTCTTTTAAAAGCAATCAAATCAAATCAGATTAAATCACTCTGAAGAATCCATGATGCATCACAGCGCTGTGCCATGCCTGATGCTGCTCCAGACACCAAACAGCGCATCCTCCCTTAGAAGGAACTGTCTGAGGCAGGGAAGTACCCTCTGAAGTCAAAAAATCTGCGCAATGAGGCCAGCAATACCTCCTGTTAAAACTGGAATGGCTCATTTCTTATCTAAACAGGAAGCAGTGAGTGTCTGGGAAGTGATGAGCAAGTTTTTGCCTGCTTACCTGTGCTTTTTGGCCACCAGGTCAGGAAGGTGCTAAAATCTGCTGCAGAAGATATTTACTTGACAGGATAAATCTCTGCCCACTCAGATGAGAAATGAGCCCGCTTTGCTTAATAAGTTTTGCATGCATGCTCCTTCCAGTTTTGATTAAACTTTCTTTTAAATTAGTTGTTTAGTGTGGGGAAATCTCTTTAGGTTTTCTTTGAGCAAAGAAAGCTATTTCCCATCTAATAGGGGTTTTATTATTATTCTAATCCTAACTGCACTAGATCTCAGCATCCACACCTGCCTGGGCAGGGAGATAGAAAATCAAAAAGCTAGCAAGCAGCAGACCCTTTTTTCCTTCCAGCATAGCCATGCTGGTGTTGATGGCTCTGGGGAGCAGCACCTGCAGGCGAGCACTGTAGGCCTGAAATCCCCTCTCCCCCATGGACTTTGATGTCTGTGCACTGGGGAGGAAGGGTAAAAGTCAAAAAATGAACAAACAGTGCAAAATTAAGTGCCTCTAATTTTAAATAGAAGCTGCCCTGTGGTTGCCGCAGGCCATGGAGGAGGCGACGACTGAGACTCGATAACGTCAGGGAATTCTGTTCAGTCCATGCCGAGCTTTTCTCTTCTTTTTGGCCGCCCAAGCAGCACCAGGTGGCTTCGTGCTGCTCGGTCTTGGCCTGGGACACAGGAAAGGAGCAGCGATGGCTTCGGGCCTTGGCGAGGAGGGGTGAGCACCTTTTGCAGGATGCTGGCTCTCGCAAGCCCATCCAAGCTGCGCAACCTTCACAGGGTTGTCCAAAGACAACCGACCCGTGCCTGTCATGGACCTTTAAAGAGCATCGTGCAGCAAGCGTGGACTTAAAGCCCACAGTATATTTGTAATCTGCTGGGAGAAAATAAATCAGGGAATGAACGCAAAGGTGTTTTTTTCCCCGGCACTTTTTTCCTTGCCATTTTTCAGCAATGTGATATGAAGGAGGGGCACAGGGCTAATGAATTTCGACCTGTTTAGTCATGAAGATTTATACCTGTGGCTTAGAGCTAATATTGACCAATCAAATGGCTCCCCAAATCCTGCCCATTTTATAAAAGTTAATCATACCCTCATGGAAGCCCAGGTACAAAATAAATTTTGATTTACAACTGTACTAAAATGATCGGTATTTTATGCTGATCATTAACAGTATTTCACACTGGAGAGTTGTTATATTAGAAAGCAGTAAAATGGTGTGTATCACATAATGACATTATATTTGGGCACCACACAGAATATTGAATTTGTGTCTGAAGGGGACATTTGTTAAAAACATGACCATTGCAAGTGGTAAAAATGTGTATTATTTTCAGAAGTTTATTCTGCTAACATGCAGTTGGTGTTAGTGTAACCTTTCTGACTTTGGTGCTATAAATGACACTGATTCCTGTATTACTCTGCGATGACCATGGAGAGGGCTGAATTTTCAGATTTGATTCCTCTTTGGCCCGTGGAAACTGCAGAGGATATTGGTGTGGGTAGGCTTATATGTAATTTTATTCTTGCAGCAGACCTAAGGTTGTAAAAATATATGCTTGGTAGGTTTTTTTATTCATCTTGTTTCAAAAATTGTTTCCTGTGCTAGGTTTTAAAAACAAACAAGATCAACATTGGGAATTTCTCCAGTAGGTTTGTTGATATGGCCTCTGGCTTAATAAGCAAGCTACAAGCACACAGTATAATTGTCCTGGAGAACAAATGTGATACTCATAATCTTGACACCTGAGCGTTCAAAGAGGAGTTGCTTCCTAAAGTATACACGTCCATGCATGTGTGCTTGTGCAATGCCCAGATCCTGGGGAGTTCCGATGAGGATATGGCAGAGCAGAAGTCTGACAGTATATGGTCCAGCAAAAATGTTACTGAATCAGTCTCCGAAGGCAATTGTAGATAACTGCACCACTGCTGCTGCAGCCTAATTACCCTTTCATTACAGTGCCTTTAAAATAATGCATTAAAAAGTGCAGGAGGATGGGATTGAACAAAAGATCAGGAGGGTACTTTGTAGGCAGTGTGATTTTCCTGCCATGTTGTTGTCTTGCTAAGTAACATCTGAAAGCTTCAAGATTTTCAACATTTTATGCACAGGAACAAAGCAGGTGGCTTTTAAGAGGTGGCCACTTACAGAGGTGCCTGAATGAAAGATGAGTTTTTAGCAGTCTCCTTGCAACTGCTTGTATGCTGACCCCTCTGGAAATACCACCTGGGGTGTTTCTGGTTTGTGCTACTGGTTTAGGTGTCTGAAATTTCATTTGAGAGGGTGCCTTTCGTGTGGTTCACTGCAGAACGGGGAAGTTTGACTGCGTCTCGGCTCACTCTTTGTTCTGTATTGCTAGATACAAGATAGCTGCTGTTAAAAGACAGGACTTCTGCGTACAGCTTTCGCTCACTGTTATCGTAGGAATTGCATTACCTTCCTGAAGCATTCGCAGATGCAGGAGTTGTCAATGCAGCAGGTCACAAATGAAGTTCATTTCTGTTGTGAGTTCCTAGGAACTAGGAATTAATCAAGACTTCTCCTCCCAGCTCACTCCTCTCCCCTGTTGTATGTATGATTGTATAAGCACCGAAAAATAAGACAATTTCAGTCTGTAAATCCATATCAATTTTAGGCCTGAGCCACTAAAATAAGTTAATTTGTGGCAAGCCAAGTTGTACAGACTAGGGCAGAAAATCCAGATAATGCAGAAAACCCCCAGACATGATGCAAACATTCAAAGCAATATGGATCCGCTCAGATGGTGGCAGTTCTGATCATGGATGAACCAGGATTAAACCTTCCAGGCTTTCAAATGCCTATCCTTAACCTGCTTATTTGCTTATCACTCCTATGTTTCCAGATTTGTTCCATCACATTGCCTTAAGCTTTGCCTCTCCGGTCGTGTGTGAGCCTAAGGAATGTATTTTCACCCGTCTATTTTCCAACAGCTACTTGTGAGGGGAAACGAAACCTAGAAAATGTACCTTTTATTTGGCTGATCATTTTACAGAGCTGGCATAAAGAGAGGAGGTGGGCATCTGAATGCATTATTTGTCTTGTTTTAATCATAGTTGTTATTGGATTCGAATTCCTTGGATGGAAAGGAAAAAAACCGCTCCTGAATTAGTGGTGAAAAGCTTGGAAACCGGGAGGGTTGACAAAGCACTTTAACAGCCTGCCGTTCCCTGAATGGCAGCTGATAATGAGCTCACAAACTTGTGACTTCCAAGAGCTCATCCGTGAAGGGAGAATCTAAAAATTGCTTTTATGAGTTTTAAAACACTCATAACTTTATTAAGCTCCACTTTTCACTAGTAAAGTAAGTTTAATTGCCCTTCATGGGTGAGGAATTATGTTTATTCTAAAGTGATTCAATTTTGTCTCCTGCTGAACCCCTGCTGAAGGGGTTCTTTTCTTTTGCCTTTTCTTGTGCATCTACCAGCTGTTAGCATGGCAATGAAAGGAGGGGAGGAGAAGGCTGTCACCAAAGCCCTGGCAAACCACTGGTGCTTAATTCCTTGTTTCCACTTCATGGGTTTATACTGTGCCAGTTTTTTCCAGTGGCATGAAGGGAGTAAGCTCACCTGTTCCCTTTGACAGTCAGTGAAAGCTGGGAGCCTCATAAACATTTCACCACAACAAGCTCTATAATTAAAAATAATTATAACAAAAGAGCATTCAGCAGCAACCGGTCTTCAACTTATTTGTGAATGTTTGGGTTTTAGAAATAGTATCTTGTCACAGTCACAATCCTTGGTATGCTAGTTGGATGCTCAGAAGATCATGTTTGGTGCAGTCATCCTGGAAAGTTTTGTTCCATGATTACAAATGTGCATGTTGTGTAGTACAGGATTTCCCAGAAATCATGTTGACTGAAGGACTGCTGCACCAATCTGCTTTGGAAGAGTTTCTCAGATCTCAAAATCTGCTTGCCAGTGTTAAGTCAGATTTCATTGAATGAAGCTTGAAGGGCTCTTTTTCCTCTTCCTGAAGGTGGTCTTCAAGGAGGAAGAGCAAATATTGGACCAACAACTCTAAATTGAATACTGTCCTCATGATTAAGATGGCTTTTCTCACCAATAGTAGTTTGTTTCTAGATTTTTAATGTTAGCTACCAACATTTGGAAGTTCTTACTCTGTTAGAGTCAAGATCCTATAATAAATTAGGCTGACAGTGAGAAGAGGCAGGACCTGTCTGCAGAAAGACCTGAGAACTCTATCGTGGACCAGAGCACCTTTGTGGTGATTCCTGGGAAAACATTTGGAAGACGCAATTGTTGCCATTCCTAAATTTGTGCAATAGTTCATTGGAGACTTTGGCATCTACAAATAGCACAGCACAACACAAAGTAATGCTGAGAAAGCTAGAATTCGGAACTGAGAAGCAGAAATGAAGTGGGAAGCTTTATTCCCAGGTAAGACAATAGATAGACAGAAGGTGGAGAGCAAAATACTGAAGCAAAGGCAGCATTTATGAAGAACCTGGCAGCCAAAAATGGAGATATTTTATGATTGCAGTGTCACTGTCTCCTGGTTGCTTGGCTTCCTTTCTAGCTAACCAGCTTGTTTTGTCCCAGAGATTTAATTTCCCATACACAGTTTGTCTCATCACTTTCACTTTTTTATTAGTGGTGATGGAAAAGCCCAGCTCTTCTTTTTCTTTTTGCATTTTGGCAAGATTCGATAATCTCTTCAGCAAATTAGCAGGCTGGTCGTTGGCTGAACCATCAGTTTTTAAGTAAGCCTAGCTGTTGGAGCAAGATGGATTTAAAGTCATAGATTTCAAATTTAGTGCAAAATACCTTTGTATTTTGGCAGCAACAGTAATTGTGGAGACATGGGGAAGTTTTGATTCACTGGTTGTAAGGACCATATGTAGCCATAACATTGTAATCCAGTTACTCCAGCAGAATTACAACTGAGCAAAGGGGACTTGCTGACCAAGGTCTGTCATGGGTACAGCTCATCAGTTCTTGCAAGCAAACATTTCCACAAGGTCAGGCTGGTCCCCAGCTCCAATCGGTTAACAAAGATCCAGAGGTTTTCCAACTTCTCCTACATCTTTTTTCACCTATGCTGTTTCCAGCATCCTGAAAAGGAGCATGATATTTCCCTCGCCGTAGTCCTAAACCGTGAGGCAAGACCAAGGTTTTATAAGATGTGCCTGAAATAGGGATTTGTTCCTGTTCTCATTCCCACGGGTTTCTTTGGGAATTTCATGGACTTATGGTGGTGTGGCCCCTCTCCTCAGAATCAGGCCAACAAGAAAATGCGAGTCTGCCAAGGCATTTTCTTCAGTTTGTGGAAAGAAACAAACATTTTAAAGTCATGATTGTAGGCATCTTTAGGATGAGATGAACTGCATCTTAACTTCCCTGAAAATTACCTGGCTGAGTTTCCAATGACCACACAGGGAGCCCAGGGCAACTACCAACTCCTACATAGAAGTCTACATTTTATGTGTCTAAATTCTGTTAGATTAATTCCACAGTAATGATCACAGTCAGTCAATACCTCGGTCAACAAGGAGCCCTCAAATTAAGTCTTTTGATTGCCCTTCTGTCCTTCATAATGCACAGTGAAAAGAACTTCCTTTTATTTTAATGTTGTGATTTTAACCTGGAAATTCAGATCAGTCCTGACCTATTAATGCAGCTGTAACCATGCAAACAGTAATGTTGTTCACAAGATTAATCAAGAAACTGGGATTTTGCTTTAAATTATGCTTCCTTGCTACTTCCTTCGAGTGCTTACTCTGCACTGTAAGGTGAAATGTGTTAGGTTAACTGCATTAAGAAATGAAAATGGAGATTTGTGTTTGCAAGATCTATCAAAATACCATCTCACCCTTGATGTTACAGTCTAACGGGATTTGAATAATGTACTGGTATCTAACCTCTGTAAACAGATTGAATCTAAATTATTTGTATGAAGGATTCAAGGACATCGCTTTCGTCCTTGCTGCTATTCCCTCTTGTCCAACTGGTCTACAGCTGGTTAAGAAAACATTCCTGCTTTTAGACTGAGGCAGAAAGTGTTTCCTAGAGGACACAATATTACAAGCAGAACTCTGAGCTGGTAGAGGAGAATTTGCAACAGCAAAGAACCACATCTTGCTAACTCATGAGAAATTTTCCTAAACATTGTATGACATATCTGGCTCCTTGATTAGGTAATTTGCTACAGTAGAAATCGTTTTTATGGGTTCAGATATGAATGAGTCTCACTTACCTTTCATCACCTAACTGTTGCACAGAAATTCAGCAACAGAGTGTTTGATAAAACTGATTTATTAGAATTTTTGCAAAAGGTAATGCTCACAAGGGGAATCAAAACTCCTGAACAGTGTCTGGTTGCTGTCTGGATGGGGATGGGTGCCTGAGTTGCAAGCAGCCTTGCAAGAGCATCTCCATCTGGATTACATGAGAATCCCCAAAGTGCAGTTCTTAGATCCAGCTCCTACACGACCACTACAGCAAATACATGATCGATAGTTATTGGTTATCTTAAACTGCAGACAAACATCTCCTCTCTTAGTAAAAAAGTACGACAGTACAGAATAACAAAAAATTTGTCCTTTGTGACCCTTTCTGCATCTCAAAGAGAAGTTTCTACTGTCTGTTTTCTGATCTATGTACAATATGATCGATTTTGCAGTGAGAACTACCTCAGAGAGTCCAGATTCTCTATCCAGGGTATTAATCAACATGTCAAAATGTACAAATTGCTCTGAAACATAAAAATTGGTCTAGGCACAGGAGGCACCGCCCGTGAAAGTCTTCAGGTTACTCCAAAATTCCCACCTGGATACTTCCTACACTGAACAGTGAAATGCTTTGTGTGAAAGGTGGCAAGGAGTGCAGTCAGTCCCTGTGCTTCAGGTCACTCCATTACTTGAATTTCAACCACTGTGCATCTGTGCAGCTGAGGAGTCCCTGACCACATGAGGAATTTATGACAAAAGTGCATGAGATGTGCGCACAGGCGTAGCCCTGACTCCCCGCTGCACCGCAGCTCTGACTACAGGACAAACTGACTGACCTCCATAGCTCTCACCCAAACACAGGTGTCTGCCCAGGCCTCCTGTCCAGTGAACAAACCAAAACAGTCCACTGGGATACAGGTCACTATTTAGTAGTTCTGCTTCTTTCCAATGACTAGGTAGTAAGCTTGCTTCCAACTTGGGTGCTCTGCGTGGATACTAAAGCTAGATTGGGTTAATCTAGGTTTCATTTCTCTCATCACCTGTGAATGGTCTCTCCCCACTTAAGTCTGGAGCTCCTGCAGAAACAGACACACAGTCGCTATCAGGTACATCACGGTAAGGTATTCTGCCAACTTGCAAACTCTTTCTGGCTCCCATTCCCATGCCGGGTGGTGACACAGTTAAATTAAACATACCCTATAATAAAAAGGATTGAAGTCAGGGCAGAAATTATGTCTGCTTAACATTCAGTAGTATCTTGGATCAGCCACAAGCATTAGTTACGCAGAAAATCCTCTCACACTCACAGAGTTTCCAAGCAGGAGTGAAAGGTCATCTCCTGGGCCAGATTTCCAGCTGCTTCTGGTATGCTGGCAAGTGCAAGGGCAAAAGATGGCGGGTAGTCCGTACAGTCTCTGTATGGACCTTTTCACAGCTGACAAGATAACAAGAAGGGCCAGGAGGAAAGTAAGAGGGTATGTCAGTCCTGGAGGTTCATGCAGAGTCATGCCACCACTCCAGATGGAACAGGCCATGGCATCTGGGGGCATGGAGGAACTCATGGTTATTGACTGCACTGAACAGCCTGAGGTACGCGTCTTCTGCGACAGGCGGCTCTGTAAAGCCCCTCTACACAAATCTGGGCTAATGACACATTGTTGTATTGCTGTCCTCTGCGGATTCCAGGCACTGAGATACAAATTTCAAAGCCCAGAGTTTTGGTAGCAGCATTGGATAGATGTCATTAATTTTGCAAAGCCAGTCTCAAAAATCATTGTGGCATTCTAGATGATAGAGTATTTTTTCTTCACCTTATGTGTGCACAATGCTTTAGAGAGCAAGGACACAGTTCCAGATAGAGATATAGCCAGAAAACTCTAATCAAGGAGTAGCACAAGGGGGAAGAGGTAAAGGATAACTTTTCCACTCACTAAACCTTTCTTTCTTTTCATTTAGCTGTTCCTGTTTCCTCCGTCTTTCCCACCTGCTTTACTTCCACATTTGAAGTTTTTGCACATCATTACTACGCTGGACTGTTCATACGAACAGTTTATTGGCATTATGGGTTCACAGTATTAAAAGCTCCCTTAGACCATGAAATTTTAATAAAGTGAAATATATTCATTCTCGTGAAAAAGCAGATGCAGGGAAAATGAATTGATCAGGAATGTCTGATAATCAATTTCCTCTGGTGAGCACACAAACTAATTATTCATCCAGATCCTGCTGTTTAACTTGCCTTCTCTGCTCGTGCATCTTACAGGCAATCTATCAGCTTTTGCCTCCTTCCACCAGAAGTAAAATGATATCTTAACAACACAGCTTTCAGATAGAGATTGTTCAAGTATTATGTGCAAAGTACATAATCAAAGCAATCCCCTCCTGAAAAATGTTCTTCAAAATCTTTAACCAAGTCCACAAAATAAAGATTTGTCAGGCTGAGAGCATTCATTACAAATGGAAGTTTAAAAATAACAGCATCATTCAAACTAAATAGTGGTTCTTTGAAACAATGCCATGGTCTCATTTGTAATGGCTGTTTAAGATTTAGTGGTGACACCAGCACACAGAGGTCAGCAATGCCTCTGATCCGACCTCTGGTCAGTTCGCTGCTGCCTTGGGAATCCCTCTTCAGAAAACAAACTGAAAACAAGTGATAGAAATAACATGTTTATTAGTGATTACAAGTTTGTAGCAGCAGCGTGTTAATTATTGAACCTTCGGACTAGGTTTGTGTCAGAACTGGTGGTCTCAGTGAGGAATATGGTTCCTTACAGTGTCAGGCATTGTATAATGGGCAGAGGCATTGTCCTGTCCCCAGAGACCTTCCACATGTGGCACAATCTGCAGACGGGGCTGATTCTGACCAAACATGGATGTCTGGAGTGGGAGTAGAGACCATGACATCCATTACAGTCATTGGTGAAATCGGTGGGTTTAGAATTTGTCATCTAAATGAAAGGTCTAGCTGAGGCCAGGTGGGTTACATCCTGACTGCGCCCATCCATCTCCATTGACTGCAAGGGTGACTGGCTCAGAAGCAAACTTTTACCCTGCAGACATCCCAGGTTAAGAAAGGTGATCCCACCCCAGGAAACTGCAAGGCAGAGACCAGCCCAAGGGAGTCAGTGAGATGAACACAAGTCTCATTGGCTGTGATCCCAGCACGGCAGAGACAGAGGCGATCAGTTCCCTTGTTCACAACTGCAATAGATCCTAAAGAAAACAGTGATTACAGTTAAAAATAATCCCTGCCTCTGCCAGGCTGCTGTGGAAGATTAAGATATTTCCTGAATGGCCTACCATAGATACCCAGGGGGATGAGGGAGAATCAGTCTCAAAATTTGCATTCGGCTAGCAGTGCTGGTGCAGGCTCTCCTTGGCCGTAGGTGAAAAGCCCACCACCACACTCAGCAGTGCCCCTAGGGTAAACTCCTGGAGGGCATACCAGCCTCAGGCTGTGGGTGCACCTCCACCTAAAGCATCTAGGAGCCACATTTAGTTGAAAATACATGCTACTGCACATCTGCCATCTTGGCCAGAGCAAGGGATGTGTGTGGCTCCTCACTCGCTTTTCTCAAGGACCAATGTAACAATTACTCAAATCACACTTTCAGAGTGGTTGCCCCCCAGGAGCACTTCTATGCTATGAAATCAGAGTACACAGAGGAAGCTGTGGAAAGTGTATCAAACTAATAAATTCCTTCTAGAGAGGAGGAGAAGGGTGTTTGGCTCTGGGCATGCTGGGCTGCATATTCAAAATTGATTGCTCAGCTGAGCCTCATACTGGGGAGCTTTCTCATTTCCCTTCTGGCAAACATTAACTTCCTTTGCTTTCCTGTTATATTCACTAATCCTAGAGGGAAATATTTTGCTGACTACAACACTATTTTTCGTGCTAAATTATTCCACTCTTGTGCAAATCTGGCCCTGTGAGGTGCTCAGTCCTCTCTGCTCTCTCCAGAAATGAGTTGGGATGCAGAGAAGCTGATGGTTTGCAAAAGGATCATAAGATCTTCTAGGTTCATGCTTATTGCAAACAAAGCAAGGAAAATGTAGCATCCAGTTGGCAAACCTGCTAAGCAAATATCAATGCTCCTAAGAAAAACAGAGCTGGACAACATGATGGCTGTGATATAGCTGTTCTCATCTGCGAGAATAATTAGGAACTGAATACATAATTTAACAACTACTCAGTGAGTTTGTAGATGTTGACATACTGGGCTAAGAAAGGAATCTATAATGTTACAAGGACATGCTGCTCTTCAGGTAGCACTGGGGACTCTAGAAATATGTTTTGTTAGAGGTATCTTGTAACAGCTTTTTTTCATAGCCCTCCACCAGAGAGAAAACCATTGCATTTCTTGTCCCATAGCATTGCTCTGTCTGCTCTCTAAGTATGGTCAAGCTCATCAGATCAGTGGTGTCAAGTTAAAGATGGATTAAGATTGGACTCGCTGATCTTAAAGGTCTTTTCCAACCTAAATGATTCTATGATTATGAGACTGCTAGAACTGGTGGTAAAGCAGAATAAAGCATTTCTCTAATCAAATCTAAATCGTATCATTTCTTCACAGGGAAAAGAAGAGTGATTCAGGACCTGGCCTGAGCACCTTTTATTACCAGTTATTTTCTAAGTGGGAAAATCAATAAGAAATTAACTTTCTAAGACAATCTTAAATTTCAACTTTCAGAGAAGGCTCTGAATGGGATTTTCAGATGTTCATTTGCACCTTAAAGTAGCTGAAGTGGAAGCAAGGCATGGACTTGTCTGTGTCTATCTAACTTCAAAAAATGTTGTGTATCAATGGGAAAAATGATTTTATGCAATTCTTTTTTTTGTTCTCTATGTATTTTATTTTAAAATACAGAACTTGGGGAAAAAAATGCAAAGCCAGGATGACTGGGAAAAATAAAATGTCTTGTTGAAAAACTGTCAAGGAAATTAATGGGCTGAAGCTTTGTTTTAAAAGTTGTTTTTTTTAACAAATTCTGTTTTAAAAATTTCTGTTTCTTTTTAAGTTTGACCCATGTTTGAAGAAAAATTCAGTTTTACCAAGCCAGCATTTGAGGTAAAGCAGGTGGTCTAGCTTCCTAAAATTTGCCCACTACCTTTCATTTGACCAATGAACACATAGGTTTTGCCAAGGATAAGCGATCGGAGGACTCTGATATTCAGACAGAAAAAAATTAATTCCCTCCACATACACCCCTGGATGCCACTGAGAAAGGCAGCAAGGTGCTGCCAAGGACTTTTGAGCATTGCTGTGTTTGGAAGCCTATAGGCAGCAGCTGCAAGCTTCCTAAATTATGTATGGGCGCTACGTGAACCACTGGCTTCCCACTCATAGCACACGAGACCTTCAGAGGTCAATACACTCAAAATCACCAGCATATTGCCAAAAGGTGTCTGTACAGCTTCTTTGTAATGTCCTGCAAAGGTGGAGATGCTGGGCCATCCTAGTGCTTCAGTAACCTTAAAAGGTTTTTCCTAATGCCTAACAAGAGCCTCTGTTGCTGCAATCTAATGCTGTTTCTTTCCTTCCTGCCCACAAGGAACAGGGTGAGCAGTTTACTTATTGCTGCTTATAATAACATTTTTCATCTCTGAAGGCTGTTACTGTCCATCTTTGACTAAACAACTCCACTTTACTTCTCAAATCTTCCACACGTGGTTCACATTATTGCTGGAGTGCTCTGGACTAAATGCAGGGATTGCGCTGAATCTGTACTTTTTCTGCAGGGAATGGATGATTACACATCCCACCATTTTTAAACATCCCAACATGATGCCTCTTTCCATGACCCCGCTGATGCATTTGCCATGGCACCTACTCTTATCTCCAAATCCTTTTCTGCAGCACCACTACCCACCCCAGCACTCCCAAGCTGATGGTTTTTGCACAGCTGATTGCCTCTACCCAACTGGAACCAGGCACTCATCTTTACTGAGCTACTGCATCTATTTTGTCATAAATAATTTCCAGTAGTATCCCCTTTGTATCTCATACAGGAACAGGTCTGTACCATAAACAATTGACAAAGACACATTAGAATTTTTTATCATTTTTCTTTTCTTTTCGGTGCTATTACACACCAAAATGACATTAGACATTTACCAAAGTCAAAGCACTATCAATTCTTGAGACCTTACATTTCCTCCAGGTCTTTTCTGCAGTTTGGGAGCGTGCAGGTGGCTTTGAGTCTGCCGCAGGGTCACATATATGAAATCTGTGGTGGATTAATTTAATATTGAAGAAAGTAGGACTGAATATGTTATTAGTCAGGTTTGCAATGCAGGTAGTTTGCACCTAACCCAGCGAGTGGCCTAGGTACATATTATCCTGAACTGAAACATCACTCATGGTAGATGTGACAGTAAAAGCTGCCATCCTACCTGCTTTGGTTCACCTGGAGAAACCTTTCCCTTAAATTTCAGTCCCAGAGAGCTTTCCTAGTGCATTCCAGTACACTGAGATTAGGAGATAATACGTCGTTATTAAGGACACAAGGAGTGTACAGAAGTGATTTATAGTCTCATGGGCTTTTACTGACTGAAAGAAAACAAGTCTTTCAAAAAAAAAAAAAAAAAGATAAAATATAATCCTTGTGGAATGATAACAGTAATTCAGGAGGAGTCACTTAGCCAGCTTAAATTTCAGAGGTAGCATAAATGAGGTGCCTGAATTCAAGTGTTCATGCCTGTTGGCTGCTTTACTATCAAACATTTCACTCTCCTGAACAGCAGCAGGTGTGTTCCTGCACTCACATCACGTGCTGTGCTCAATGAGAGAAAGGGCAAAACCTTCCCAATTTCAAAGCTGCTGCTCACCATGATGTATCAGACTATGTAAATCACTGGGGGGCTTTCCATCTATGATCAGCTGCTATGAGGAACCCAGCGCTCCTCTGATTTATGTACTCGTGCTTCAGAAAGATGTTTTGCCCAGCCCTGCTTGCAATCCCCATGCTGAGCAGCGTATCTAGCACCCCGCTGATTTTAAGTTCAAGGCACCACTCCACGTGAATGGCAAGATTAGGCCCTGCATGGTGTTTCCCTAGTGGCCATACCTAGGGCACCAAGTCATGGATCAGAGTCTCATTGCGGTAGATGATGCACAAACACAGATCTTGTAGCTTAACACAGACATGTTGCTTTAAAAGCCCGATATTTCCCATGTAGGTGCTGAGGCAGTTAAATATGACCCCTAATGCATTACCAACGGAACAGGAATGAAGTGTTGTGTTGCTACAGCAAACCGTTCAGGTTGATGCAGAGGTGATTCTATACACATATATCTGCACAAACTTTTTAAAGATTAAGCCAGTTCATATAATTCCTCATAAGGCAGACAGTATTAGCCCAATAGAGCTCCATCCAGTTTAAAAAAAAAAAAAATACAGGGGAAAAAAAAAAAAAAAGTAAAAATTACAAGTTGAGTCATGAAAATTAAGTCTGAATAATATTTATGCAACAAAATAGACTCAGAATGTTATTTTTTCAGCACTGATCTAAGTTATTCATTAAACTAGGCAAAGTTTGTAGGGGGAAGGTAACTGATTTACTTTGAAACACAGACAGGTTTCAGGCTCAAAGGCTCTTTGCTGGGCCAGGAATAGGTACACCAAACTTCAAAGGTGAATATGATCGGAGAACAAAGGATGGAATTTAACTAGGTTCTCTTAATCAGCTAGGGGAAAAAAAAAGAAAAAGAAAAAAAAAAGTTTGGTACCTGTGGTATAGAGGAAAGGATATTGCAAAGTGAAAGATGACGTGGCAGTGTCTTCTACTGGAAAGAGATACATGGAGCAAGAGAAAGGAGAGAGCGAGAATTTATAGCTCATGGCACGTGGGTGGTTTTGCTGGGAAGCGAGTCGGAGTGGTGGTGAAAGGGAAGAATTACAACATCCCATAAATGTTTGTCTCTGTTGGTGCTGTGACTTTTTCTTATCATGAGTAATGTCTTTTGATTGTCACCTTTGGAAAGTGTTTTGTAGCTTTCTCTTGAGGATCAAGACTGAGAGAGCGGAAATTGAGTGGCTGTGTTGTAAAAGTTTGTTGTCTAATAATTATTGGGTGGGTTTGCCCTTTTACTTTGCCAGTGCAAGTTTTTTTCTGATTCATGGCGATTGATTCATACATAAAATCTCTATGAAGACATCGTATAGTGGGTGAAGTGCAGTACGTTCTGGAAGGAGCAGGCATAAGATTCAGGGATATTTTTAAGATTGGGAATATATTGACAATTTTCATACATGTTATTCAAGGAATAATCTTATTCCAATTGATATGTGTTGGTTTGTGGTATTTGCCTTTCAATGTTGAGTTTAGTGATCTGTGATGTAGCTTAAGGTTTGGGAAGAAAGTTTCTGAGAACATTTCAAAGTTGCATCATATTTTACTGTCTTTATTGAAAATATTTGCTGGGCAAGCATAGTCTTTAGACTGTCAAGGAGGGTATGGTTCTCCTTAGAGCAGATCATAGAATCATAGAATGGTCTGGGTTGGGAGCGACCTTAAAGATCATCTAGTTCCACCTCTGTGCCATGACACCTATTATATCTTTTTTGATATGTTTTGGATGACTGCTGGGTTTGTGTAGGTGGGTGTGCTGACTTGCACATTTTTATATAGCATAGTTTTTTGGTTACCATTTCTATCCTGACCATGGTTTGCTGGGCTTTGATACTGCTAAAGCAGTGTTCAAGAGAGAGTTTGATGGAAGACTGAAGTGTACTAAATTTATTGTAGAAACCAGTGAGGGAATCCAAGCTTTCAGCCCAGACAATGAAGATGCCATCTGTGTTTCTCAGGTAAAATGCTGATTAAAGTTGGCTTCAAACTATGGTTCTTTAAATGTCTTGAGCATTCAACGATGAAGTTGTTGCATTTTGGAGCCACTTTGGTGCCTACAGCTGTTCGTACAGTCTGGAGAAACCGTGTTGGTGAGAGCTATGAAAAAAATGAACTTGGCAATATATTTAGCCTCGCCTAAAAGTTGGCCTTATTCTGACAGCTTCCCTATTTTGGGCACTGATGACAATTAATCCAGAAAACTATTCTACCTCTCCACAAAACTTGCTTAGCTTATGCGCTTGGCCCATCAAGCTTCAAAGCTTGCTAAATATTTCCATGACTTTTCAATGGAAAACCCTTGTCTCAGTCTGCAGCAGTGCCATCTGCTTTGGCTGCAATCTGGAACAAGATCCTCGAGCCCTGCCTGGCCACACAACACAAGAAACAGCTACCAGGCAGCGGTCTCCTCCCACCAGTCCTGGTTCAGCCACTGCTGATGTTACATCTCTTCCGATCACACTCAGGAGCAATTGTTTCTCCTGCTGTTCACTTTATCCCTGTGTCTCCATCCACGTGCCCCCAAGGTCCTGCAATGACTGCACTGGAAGATGTATAAGCTGTTTAAAAACAATAACAATTTAATCTAAAGCCCACTACACATTACTGCACGCAAGCCAAGGACACTGATTAAATATATCAAGAGGAGCAAGGGCTTGAATTTCTGACAGCCATGTAATGAATTGCCATTAACTATGCAGGCACCATTCACGGAAGAATTATAGATGGAAGAAAGAAAAGAAAATGGAACATTTGACAGCAAAATAATTATTTAGATCCCTCTATTCAGAGTGCTTAGGCAGACACATAGCGGCTCAGTGAGGGAGATACAAGGGGCAGGCGGGGAGAGGGGGGAAGCAAGAAAGCAAGCAAGCAAGAAAAGAGAAAACCAGGCTGATGAGGGGAGTAAGAGGGTAGGTGAGAGGCAGTGCTCAGTCGTCAGGTTGCTGTGGGAAAAGAGAGGGTGACCTGATGTATTTGGGAAATGTGGGAGTCTCACACAGCCTCCCTGGCAGGGAGGGAGGGTGCAGATCTGCCCACCATTAAGTGCAGTGCTTGCAGGATGCCCTACTGCACGCGGCAGGCTGGGAGAACACCAGCTTGCAAACACCATCAGGTCCTTCACTGTGCAAACTACCACAGCCTTGCTGACTGCCTCCGGGCTAGGCTCACTCACATCACTTGCCCACAGGCAGGGAAAGTCCTTTCATACCTGAGGTCACCCTCCTGCACTAGCCCCGTTAGCCCTCAGGGCTCAGCAGCAGCTGGTCTGAAGCATCTATACGGGCATCAAAAGCCCAGTCCTGCGCTGGCAGTGGGGACGTTCCACCCACCAGCAGGCGTGGGCTCGGGGTCTGTCCTTGAGCAGCGGATTCTGTGCTCTCAGTACACGGCCACCAGCACACGGCAAACCACAGAGCAGACCAGCAGGGCATGAAGCCAAAGGAGCAAAATCAGCTCCAGAAATGGTGTGATCCCTGAGTTGTACCAGCATTATAGTATCAGAAATTGTTTCAGAGAGTGGGAAAAATATAAGTAAATCAAGAATGTGGCAAAGAACTGGAAAAAGAACAAAAACTTGGAAGTAGAGAAACGCCACAGATTAAAAAGGCACAGGCAGAAAGTAATAGAATAAAAACACAGAAAAGACTGCATTATAATAAAGAAGAAAGAAACTCACTGGTAACATGAGAGGAAAAAGAAAGGATAGCTGAATCTGGAACAGAATGGCATGTAGGAAAACAGAGCATCTGATTAACACAGTGCTGCAACTTTTCTTTGAAATGGGAAAGGAACACACTGAATATTGCAAAAGATACAAATTATAGAGAGGGGAAAAGGATACTACAGGAAACACGTCTGTGGAGGCTGAATCACAGACAAGAGTGAAACTGGACTGGGGAGGGAAAGAAGCAAGAATTATAGGCAAGGACAATAGGGTTTTGTGCTAAGTACTAAGCGGGAAATTACAGACAAAGAATGCAATTCTAGGAAAAATAGCAGCTGTACAACACAATATGGCAATGAAACAGTGCTTGCAACAATGAAAAGTCACTTATGAGGAGAAATTGCATCCATGAAAACAACGATGACAATAAAGGGATTAACAATGTGGAAACAACTGAAGATGAAAATATTTGGGTTAGAGAAAGGGTAACAATGGCACAGAAATCAGTGACAAATCACAAGCACAGCGTTCACAGTATTTTTTTGCATCTTGTATGAAAGAATTACTTCCAGCAGATGTCTTTCCCTGCACCTCTAGGAAGGCACAGATTTCTTTCAAGCTTGTTATTGATATTATTGCTGGCATTATAGGAAGCTTAATGACCTCAGACATGGGTCACAGCTCCATCTGTGCTATGCACTGTACAAATGTTCAGGGCAACTTTATGATTTATGGCCCGGCAGGAGGAACCTAAGCTGATCAACAGGAGAGGCAAGAGTTTGGTAAATTCACAGGTCAGTCAGTAGTGAGATTCTTGGAAGTGCCAGAGAAAAATGTGGTCCAGCGCAGTAAACTATGGTCTGGACACCGCATTAGTTAGGTCCCCGTCTGGTACAACCACTGGATATTGGGTAAGTTATTTGTTTATTTTTTTTCTTGCACAGACTGACACTCTCTGATGAGCAGACATCCCATACAACCAATGATTTCAAGGGGTTTGAGATTATTACTGAAGCACCCCATACCAATTTTGTTATTTGGAGCATAAAGTTCAGTCAATGATATCTGTAAAGTAAAACTGGTGTGGAAGCAGGGAAAATGCAGAGCCTTTAAAATGTTTTATAATGTGAGGTTTAAGGTTTTACCAAAACGTCTTCAGAAGATTATATGGAGTTTGCAGAGAAGAGGCTAAATAACCTGAGACTAGAAAAGTACCAAATAAATTCTATAACAGAAACATTACAACAGAATCTAGACAAGGATGAGGAAAGAAGGTAAACAAGACAGTGGACTGTACTCACAAAATCTTGCAGTGACTCCAGAAAGAAGGCATTAACTTTCTTTAGCAGGGAGTAAGAAAGATGGAGGTGATGTAGAGGGCAGAGTGTGGAAGAAGACCTTAACACTCGTACTGAGCTGTAGCATTCCTTTGGGATCCACAGGAGAAGCACAGGAGCAAAACCAGCCCTTTTAGTCAAAGAGACTAAGTGGATAACCTAGAGGGAGAGAGGTGAGACGATGAAGTAGCCAAGAAGGGTATCAGTGATGTATTTTTGCATTTTAATCTTCTTTTGTAACTTCATTCCAAACCCGTATTTTTTAAGTAAACAGTACTTCTGTTCTTATACCTTGAACAGAGCTACTACTGGGCTAATATAACACACAAGACTTTTATTACCCAAAGAACAGCAAATCCTAACATTGGGATGTTACCTCAAATACGTCTTGTCAATAACTTACCAAAATGCCCAGCTGCCCATCTGCCTGTATCCAGGCAGCACCATGGTGAAATCTTCCATGGGAGCTACACAACCCTGCTTGTGAGTGGTGTGGAGAGACTCAAGGGATGAAAAAATGACTTGCAGCGGGCAGTGATAGCCAGAAAAACTTTCTGGCACACAACAGCAAGGGAGGACACATGCTTAAACCCTGCATTTTCATAGAGATTACAGGATATATTAAAACTATTGCAGTGAGATCTAACAGAGGACCAATAATGAACAATTCATTCAGGTTGGAAACAAGGAACTCCTGAAGCCATTTCTGTTGCAGTCAGCCTTGCATGACAGAACCTCTTCACCTAAAATTCAGATACCAGGTAGGAAATGGATTTAAAAAATCTCTGACTACAGACAGGTTGTCTCTCAGATGCTCTCCTCCATAAGGCATGGCTCTGAGGACCACCAGCAATTCTCACAGGTCAACTGAGGGGGATATTCTGCTCCTCACAGAGTTAGTTTCAGATTGTAGTCAATTGTCCCTGTGACTGGCATGGTTCATCTGGCCTCTTGAGCTGTTCCTGGCCTTCAGGAAATTGTAGCACTTTGACAAAAATTAAAAACAGAAGTCATGTCACATTGTGCAGGGCTGGGAGAACATGAAATTACAGGCTGTTGTCTTAGCATTGCGTTTCATGCTATTAAGGATTTTCCCTGACAGATTTCTTCATGTTGCTGGCTCCTACACTCCTCATAAATGACTGGAAAAGGTCTTAACTTCACTGCCAGACAGAGTCTTCATTGACAGAAATACGGTAGTCTGCTATTAGTGCCGGAGTACTTCCAACTCAGTCTCCAGCAACTTCCTTCTGTCACCCCCACAACTGCAATGAGGCATCTGGATAAATCACTGTCTGTAGACTTCCAGACAGTGCTCGGCACCCAGCACCCAGCCAAAGAAGAGAAAGCAGTCCACATGCTGTGCTTTGGGCACATTATCAGTTAGGAAACTCCTACAAACACTGAGTACATTTAATTCTCCTATGCAAACGGCTCATTCTACAAAGCCCCGCACCTCTCGAGGGATGCAGAGGTGACCGAGAGGACCATAAGCATCAGTGAAAAAAAGCACAGGAAATATTCTCAACGGGGAAAACTCAGAGTCCTTTGGATTTGTTTAATTAGGTTTGCAACAATCACTTAAACATCCCAAATGCCCTCCCCTCCCCAAATAATAAGGAAACTGAATTAGTGTTTTGACCTAATTTTGGTTAATATGCAGCATTGTTTAGACAAGAGCAATCTTGGTAAAAAAATAACCTACTCTTAGTACAAGTTGAGATCATGATATGCAGAGAAAATACTGTGAGTTCCAAGGTTAATTCTAAGGGAAAATGTGAAATGTGAAGGAGGACCTTTAAATGAATAGCAATCCAAGTTAAGCACATTTTAATGAAAGGGAAGAAACAGCTGTGTACTGCTGCCAGTGCACCAGCTTTTCATCCAATAGACGAGTTTGATGAATTTGTCTGTTCATTTCTTTATTAGTTTTGCACTTGACATCTCTGACCCAGCTTCTGTGTATCAGGCTGTGGATTTAGCTGACTAAATGGAGAAGTCTGTAGCTGAGCTAGTTACTGTAGGCTCTCTTTAAAGTCAACGGAGATCCAGTGAATGGGGACAGAGGTAGGAGAGAATCATCATACTGAGGGAGACATCTAAAATAGGTCAGGTGACCTCTGCTCTCAAACTACCTTTTTCTGTCCATTGACAACAAAGAGTCCCTTAGAGGCAAGGGGACTCTGAAGAAGTCAAGAAGTCTGAATGGGGAAAGTTATTTCAATTCCTCTGTGATCATACTTAGGTCTTACAAAGTCCTTTTAACTCATATACCCTCTTTTTCTGGAGTCGTCTCAAGTGATTAATTAAAATAATAAACAAAGGGGATATGGTGCTGCAGTTCCTGATAAATACTCACACAGGAAAGCCATCTTCCTGAGGTGTATTAGCATAGCCCAGGAGTAGTCTGTGGTCTTTAGATGCAAAGGTCTGAAGATGCAGGAGCTGTAGGGCAAAATTTTACTTTCAGGCCAGACAACCCTGTTTCCTGCATTTGTGGACTCCAAACAACCATGTCTTTGTGGCTGAGGAAAGAAACCCATCTGTAACGAGCCTCAGCATCCAGTTCGTCTTCATAGGAGCACCAAGCATCCATATGTAAGCGTGAACACCTAGCACCAGCTCTTCAAAATTTGGCATAATCCACATGACTTCTACACTCTATACCATCTTGTACATTCAGGATCCTTTCTGTCTTGTAGAGCACTAAATTGAGCTTTGTTTGTCTAATCAGTTACCACCCCAGGTCCTGTAGGACAGATGCCATTATCACACTTGATTTGCCCAGGACTCACGTTGTGGACACAAACCCACACTCAACTGCAGAGTCTCGGGCATGGTGGATTAAGCACATGTATATTCATGCAGTCTGCACAAATGCTGCTGCATTCAGAAGCTTTAATTTTAACTCCCACCCCTTGCTATTGTAGTAGACTTACTCGGTTTCCAGCTGTCTCCACAGAGGTTTCACTGTGGAGCTCTTGTAACTCAAGACCTTGTTAGTTTATAATTTGAGTTAAGTTAGGGCAGCCAGGGGACTTGTGTCTTCCTGTATCACTTTCACAACAAGGACGTGCACTATCTAGCTGTGTGCTGGATAAAGGCAGTTGGGAAGGTACTGGCAGATGGTTTTGGCCACCGCATCACGCAGCTCTTCCACATCACAAGGAAAATACTTAGCTCCCCAGTCAAAAGCGTGAGAAGAGCGATTACAGCATCTGTGCTGTCTAACACAGGCTGTGGGAGACCATAAGCAGCACAGCTACACTGTAGTCACTGCTGTTGCCCTTTACGGTCCCATTTTTCCTTTTATTTGGTTCATTTTATACCTCAGTGCACATGATAGTTTTTGCTTTGCCTCCAGATTGCACAGAGCCAGCTATTTGTTTTTGCAGAGATCTGTGCACCTTTCCCCGTTAGTCAGCTTTACGCTTCCAGTTGCCAAATTCCTGCTTGTCAACGAGCCAGGCAGGCCACTTCAGAATCAGCCATGGCAGCTTAAGAATAAGCACATATTGCTAAGCAATAAACACAGGGTTGATTTACTTCTTTGCCCACACCTCTGGCTGACATGCCCTGACAGCCACTCCTCAGGTGGCTACTTGGACTTTACGCCCAAGTCTCTGGCTTGCAGAAGGTCTTGAGAGTCTGGACACAAACCTAGAGCAGATGTTCCCAGTGCAAATGCTGGTTTTGACCCCGTGGTCTAATTGTCTTTGGCCTGAACCTAATGCTACGTTCACCAAGCTTTTTAGTAGCCGCTGTGTGCTCTGAAGTAGCCTCCAAAGCCATCTCTTGTTTACCACTTTGGGAATGGTGAGACCCACAGGTGATCCAGGTTTCTCCGAAGTGAGGTGTGGCTTTCTAACCCCATACTTAATGTACAAACCAGACCTCTCCTCCAAAAGCTCATCTCTTCTTCATCTTAAAATTTTGTCATCTATACATCTAAAAATGAGCAAGAGTCCCAAAAGTAATTGTATTAGAGTGGACGTTAACATAACAATTTTCTCATGAGGGTTTGGAAATTATGTGACACAGTCCCAGTTAGCAAGTGCTGACACATAATTAGGGTAAAAAGCAATTAAATCAAAACTCATCTGTTTTACATAAACTTAATTCCTAATTTTACAACAGCAGTGTATTAGGGCCATGATGCCCCACATGAGAAGGAAAGGAGAAATAGCAACTTGGATCACAAATGTGAAAAACAAAGTTTCCATCTAAGGTGATGAAGAACACAACAGTAAGATGTGTTTAAGAAACTGTAATAGCACTATTTCTAAAATATTCTCGATCCACTTAGATGCCTTTGTGCTTACAGTGTGCCAAGCAGAGCATGACAACTGGTTAACAAGGGAAGCAGAGCTGGAACTCAAGCCCCATGGAAGCTTCTATTTTTTAGCACTTGTAGCCTGAAATTGTTTATCTGAACATCTGCTTCATTAAGAGATATTGTGATGCTATTCACAACAGCAACAAAGAGCTACAGAAAGTGCTTTTCCATCTCTCTTTTTCCTACCCACGTTCCATACCCCCCTTCAAAACTTTTCCACTACAGATGTATGTCACAACACTTACGGTTGGCTTTCATTGTGCTTCCCTACGAACAATGGTAATATTGTGCTTCAAGGGAGCATCTTGGAAGGCGGACCAGTGATTTCTGAGTGTTTCTGAAGTAACAATCTAAGCGATTTTATTGTTGTTTCTGTTGTTGCGAGAGACCTTAAATGGGGAATAAGGGAATATCTGCAAGTAATCTGCAATTACGCAGATATTGTCAGTGCCCTGCTTAGAATCAAGTTGAAAATGCTGAATTACAAACATGGTTTTGGAGTCCTGTGCTCCACTGGCAAGCAGCTGCATGGGGAAGGCAGAATTTTAAGCTGTGCCTCAAGCAGGATTGGGAGCACTGCTTTTCAAATATTTCCTCCTTCCTCAGCTTCTTTGATATTTCATAGGAAATAATGAAGATTAACAGAAAAACCTGTATTGCACATCCCCTTTTAACAGGAGAGCCTGTTAGTGTTATGCTGCTTAGTTGTTATTCCATTCATTCTTCTTATTAATATTGCTTACTGCTGATTTTGCCTTTGATTTTCTACTTGGTGACTTTCTGCTCCATCCTTATTTAGAGAAGTCTAGCCAATGATTGCAGTATTTTTAGGTCAATACCAAGGATCCTCTGTCTCTATACTGTTAGACTATTTACTAATATTTTAATATAATATCTAAAACAGCCAGAGCGGATTGCAACCAATGCTACCCTCCTGTCCTGGTTTCATCTAGGATAGAGTTAATTTTCTTCTTAGCAGCTGGTATAGTGCTGTGGTTTGGATTTAGGACGAAAACAATGTTGATAACACACTGATGTTTAATTGGTGCTAAGCAGTGTTTACAATTAAGTCAAGGACTTTTCAGCTTCTCAGGCCCTGCCTGCGAGGAGGAGTGAGCCTTCCGCAGGGGCGTGCGCAAGAAGCTGGGAGGGGGCCCAGCCAGGACAGCTGACCCAAACTGGCCACAGGGATATTCCATACCATATGACATCATGCTCAGTAGGTAAGCTGGGGGGAGTTGGTCGGGGAGGGCCATGGCTCAGGAACTAGCTGGGCATCAGTCAGCAGCTGATGAGCAATTGTGCTGTACATCACTTGTTTTGTATATTCTTATTATTATCATAATTATTGTTATTGTTGTTGTTACTATTATTATTATTACTATTATTATTCCTTTTCTGTCCTGTCAAACTGCTTTTATCTCAACACATGAGTTTTACTTTTTTTCTATTCTCTTTCCCATCCTGCTGTGCGGGGACTGAGTGAAGGGCTGTGTGCTTCTTTTAGCTGCCCGCCAGCTTAAACCACAACACTTCCCAAAAAATAACAGCAATTGCTTAGGAAAGCACTAAGATTACCCAACAGATGGGTGAACAGGGATGCAGGACACAAGCAAATGTTGGTAACACCCCAAATCTCATTTTCCTGCCATTGTACAGCACCTTGCACATTGAGAGCCTGGCTTTATGACTGCAGTTTCCAAGTGGTACAGCGGTGCAAGCATTATCCCAGACAGAAATGTTGATTTCAATTAATTTATTCACAGATATTTGCTTATCTTTAAGCAGACATGACTTGCTGGAGTAGGATGAGTGGGTGTTGCACCTTGCAGGCTGTTCTTTAAAAGTAAAGCAAGCCTCCTTTACCCAGCATGTGCTGGCAGATGTTTCTTTAATAACATTTGGCACAAACACAGTCAGCCACCCTATGCTTTAACACAGCTTGTGCTGAGACCTACCAGACATCCACAGTCTCCTAGGCCAAAAATTAAATAAATGGTGTAGATATAGCCCCAAAATGCCAAAACAGTGAACAGCAAGGGTAGCGAAGGGTTGATAACTGACATCATTAATAAAAATTGGGAAACTGTGTTGCTACACAGTCAAGTAGAAAAGTTTGGGTCAGGGTTCAGCAATGCCTTAGTGAAGAATAGACATGAAGAAGCATCACTTAATCCCTTATTCTTCTCTACCTCCCTTTGCTATTGGGCAAAACCCTGCAATTGGGAAGAGGGCAAAATTTAACCAGGCAAATTTAATACAACTTTTTATAGCACTGAAAGCCATATTCTCATCTCATTTACCCTGAAAAACTCCCCTGACAGTGACGATGTCAGACAGATTGCTGCAGGTGAAAATTGATACTGAAAGAAGACCAAGCCCCAGCAAGTCTAAAAAAATATATCAGAAGTATTCACATTCCAAACCTTAATTTCCCAGCATGAGGCTTTTTATTTCACATGATTAATAGAAGTAACTGCTTAAACAATAGGTTTAGAATTTTTACCTGGATCCCTTCTTCTCAACCTCCACTTTTCATAATCTGTGTGATGAATAAGTTATAAAAAAGGTATTCAGTGGAACATTTCTCTGCAGAAGAAAAGTCTTCAGTTGTGAATCAGCATTCCTTGTTCTTCTATCAATTAACATCCTAATAAACAAACTACCTGATGTTTAAAGCTGCTTATCAGAGAGCTAAGTTTTCTGTTTTTTTCAATTGCATTCTTTAATGATAGTATTTGCTGTCTCTTCTACTGCCATTCTTTCCATTACGATATGAATGAAACTATCCAAATTATTTGTCTCTCCATCACCATCTGCATGGTACATGAACAGGAGGGTCAAGTGCAGGGCTTTGGACTTTCCCAGTGGCTCCATAGTAGCTCACAAAATCATCACTGGCTTCATGTCTATCCCACTGAGATGCACCACATTAGTGACCACTCCTGCATCAGAGACAAAGGCAGCAGAATGCAGAGTAGAGAGCAAAAATTAAGCTGAAGAGAGGATACCCTGAGGAAGAGCTTCCAAGCAGGAAGGTCTCCTAATTTATGGGATATTCTAAGAAAAGTGGTTGAATTTAGACTTGTGCAGGATGAGAATGTACATAGGAAAACATGTTTGCAGGAGTTATAATAAATAATTTCTTCTTCCTTCTGAAGGTTCCTCTTTCTGGAGCCCTGCCGGAGTAACTTCATGGGAAGACATGGCCCATCATCTTCTCTTTAATGTCACCATACCTTTGTACTGGAACAAGGTCTTCAACCCATGCTCCTCTGCCAAACAGCCTGATCTGGCAGGCACCCAGTGGAGCTCAGCAGGGTCTTTCCCACTTCAGGACCTCACTTGTCAGATGCAGCTGGTGACCAGAGAAGCTGTGGTGCTGTGTTGCAGCCAAGAACGGCAAGCCTTTGTCCTCAGAGAAACTCCCTCTTGCTAGCAACCTACATGCATTGCTTCAAATCTTGGCATATCACTCTCACACATTGTATTTTCATCAGATGAGTTGGAAAACAAGAAAAGCCTCTTTTAGAGTGACATGAAAGCCCCCTTGTGTGATCTAGTAGGTAGAAGGTTCACACAATAGAGTGCAGAAAGCTTCAAAGCCTGTTGCAGAGGCCGGCAATCTGGAGGGATCATGAGCAGTGCCCTGGAACACTGTGTTCACCTCACAGCAGCCACTGCCAAAGCAGGAAAGAGCCAAGCTGGGGTGATTCCCGAGCCTGCTGCACGGAGCTGACGGTCAGGAGCCAGCTTCTGGAGGGTACAGCAGTAGAGGGCTTAGGAAAGGAAGATAGGTCCATGGTGGCAGAAGAATGGCAATCTGGCTGGACTCCAGCTGGTGTGGCCACTTTCAATGCAAAACACCCTGAACCAGCAGGACAGCTTTACATTTGCACAGGCATCTGCACTCTCTGTCCAAGGTCATTAGGCATTTAAGGTGAATCTGTCTTCGAGGACGTACTTTTCTGGGACTTTGCTGTCTCCATAGTGAAGGGCATGTAATCAGTAGACACATGTCAGCGTTATAGATGAGTTTCAGCTTTTAAAGTCTGCCTGAGTGGATGTAGGTAAATATTGATGTTCCTAGGCCATTATTTTTCCAAAATGAACTATATTAAATTAAGCACCTTTATAACATCCTTGGGTTTTGGTTTGTTTTTTTTTTTTTCTTTTCTCATTCCCTTGTGTCCATGTGAGCTCCTAGGCATTGGCATGTAGAAATCCAGGCACTTACTTTGGTTCCTGGATATGTATTTAGGAGTTCAATTTAAAAAAACATTCACCATAGTCTCCTAAATTGATTACTGCGATAAGCACTAAAGGATATGAAAGACATCAGCTGAAAAAGAGGAGCAGGTACTTTACTGCTTGAAAGCATCCTCTGGAAGTGCTTGAGATATGTGGAAGCTGCTCTTTTGTTTCATATTGACAAACAAGCAAACAAAACCAAACAGTGAAGTAGGAAAATCTGAGCACTCCATTCATCACCCTCAACACAATGTTGCCTGAAGGACCTCATACCAGAAAGACTTTGTTTCTGCTCTTTTTTCCTCAACCCTCATTCTTGGGTACTTCAAATGTTAAAAATTAGTTGGTATTTGACCAAGTGGCCTCACCTGGTATAGGCTCAAGTCTAATCACTGCGCTATGTGTCACAGACTGTAGCACAAGAGCCCTCTTCTCAGCTCCAAACACAACCATGGCAGTTCTGCAGAGGACCTGCACCCCAGCCCCATGCGTAACAGGAAATGCAGTCTGGTGATGGACTTTTTGCAAATGGATCTGTCTCCAATCCCTTCAAGGAAATAGGGTAGTCAATGTTTAACTTTGAGTTTTGTGTTATTGGAAAACTAGAATAATGATGGAAACCTCAAAATAAAATATTGTTGAAAAGATAGTGACCTTAGCTAACATTTATGTTGCTTGGGGAGTGCGAAGTTTTCAGCTCAGAAATAAAACACTTTGCCAGGACCAAATGCAAATTGCTTACCTGGCCCTTGCAGTATGCTATACTCATTTCTGATTAAAAAATAAATGCATCTGAATATGCCAAAGGCACTCACATACAATAGAGCAATTATGTACTTCAACTCGGACCTCAGCTGCCCCCAAAAACCAGCTCATGGGAAGGAGGATGCCAATATCCACTTGCAGTCAGGACACAGCCAGCAAAGAGCGATTTTAACCTAGGACATTCTGAGCAAAAGCAAGAAACCGAGGCAAAGTCCCCGGTAGATAGAGAGTACTTGGTGTGCCCCTTCCATCTGCTAAAAATAAATTACAGCTGCACTCTGCTCCACTCCAAAGGTGCAGTCTCCAGAAATGAAAATCACAGTAGCCACATACCTAAAAACACCACGCAGAAAGATATATCTGAATTTTTTTTAAGCACTCTTGTTAGAGCAAGCTGGTATGCAGAGTGTCCTTAGCAATTAGGGCATGAAAGGTTTATAACACTCCCTCCTGTCCCCAGTTCTCAAGCTGGGAGAGATGGAAAGGTGCAAAGGTACAAGTATGAGCATTGCTATAGACTCACATCAAAAGCTGCTCCAATCTAAGCCATGTAGAAATGGATGGGTTGGGGAAGTAGCCACACGTAGTGGCAGTTTTACCACTGAATCTTATACAATTGTACACAAAACCAACTGTGCTGTGATCATGCTAGTCCAGGTGGGCTACCTCAGCTGATCCTGGTCAACATGGGACTGATGAGACCCTGGAATTGTTTTCTAGACATTTTCAAAGTCCATATCTACCAAATTATTTTGAGTTGGACAAAACAAAGTATTGTATATACTCGGGACGACAGTCCTGTAATAGTAAGGGGATGAATTAAATGACCCAATAAGTCTTCTCTATCTCTAATCTCTGTGATTACATGAGATATATGAGAGAGGGTTTTTAGAACCAATAATATTCATAGACTAAATATCTTTCATCCAGGAGAGAAAGACAAAAAATGAAACGTGTGCTAAAAACCAATAGCTGTGTTCATAAATCAATTCATTCAGAAGATTTTTTTTTTTCCTTTTCCCAGGCATTTGGGTAAAAGTAGCTCATGAGAAAAGGCTTTAAGAAGTGCCTTGGGCAATGGAGAAATACAAAAAGCACTTTGCTGCTTCACTGACATGTTTAACATAAAAGAAATTTAAACGTGATCATTTTTCAGCTCAACAGTTTTTGACTTTATAATGAATAAAAATTTGAGTAAAGAAGAAGAAGGAGAGAAAGAAGAAAGAAACACTACATTAAAAAGTACTCCAATCAGAAGCCTTGTGTTCTGAAGGAGTAGCCAAGGGCATTGGCAAGGTATATTTTTTGCAGTCTATGGCTAGATTTATCATCAATCTTTTTCAAAATTAAAATTATTCTCAACAGAAAAAGATGAGCACAACTTATGTCAAAAAGCATTTCTCCATGCTGGTAATGTTCTCTGCATTAGACACTCAGCTGTGTTTGCTCACAAAAACTACATGTTACGTTTGCTGGTGCAACTTGAATGCTGAACCATGCACGTGAGAAACTGGGTATTACATTTTGCCACAATAAATATTTTTTTTAAAAAAAATGTTCTTTGTTTAGTTTAAAGCTCCCAAAGTTATTAATGTCTTGGTGACCTCACACTGAGCTTTGGTCTGGAGAGGGTGATTCCTCCAGTGCCAATGGTGACAGTGGTGAGGACACACTGGTGCTCTCAGGCTCTACCCCTCTCTTCATCCCAGATCTCCCTTTCTCCTGGCAGAAGCATCCTGCTGAGGACATTGCCCAGCCCCATGCCCAGCATGGAGATTGGCACAGAAAGCGTTACTTTGACCATGACTACCATTGCCCTGAAGATGAAAAGGCATTAGTAACTGCCTACTGCTTACAGATTTGCCTTTACCATCAAATGGCTTGGAAAAGTCTAAAACTAGGCACTGTAACAAATGCCAGCTTAGTCATGTTTCATTTCTTCTATTTAACAGTCCTGAGCATTATTTTTCTTACAGTGAGGTAATTAAGTGCATCTGTCATGTATTTGACTTTTAAGGTTATAGTCATTTGGTGAAACATTAAATGAAAACTGCAGTGATTCAGAGTTGTTGAATTTCTAATATAATATTAATCCTCACTCAGTCTTTTATGTAACATGCACACACGCTCACATGCACTCTTACTCCCCCTGCTTGATTTTTCAAAATCTTTCCTTTATACCAGTCATTATTTTAATAGGACAACAGCAGAATGCTTTTTCTCTTTGTAAAACAGATGCACAGTTATTCCTCGTCTCCAGCAGGCAATGGAGGGATTTCAGAGTTTCCTGAAAAAATTGTGTACTTTTCGGTCAAGGCAGCCGCTATAGGTATAACACACAAGGAAAGGCCTCACGAAAAGCACCTGTGATGTCTCTTCTCCACTGCTAGAAGCTGTACCTGGAGGTAAAACAGTTCCCAATATAAAGCTAAGCGAGGTCTAAGGGCAGCAAAATTGTTCACGTGGACTAGGACCCCTGCAACGCTTCTGGTGCCAGAGGCACTCATCTTGGTGATGGAGAAAAGTAGTGCACATTCGGGCTGCCTTATCGCTGCTGTTATGAAGGTCAAAACCTGGCTTACTGGAAGGAGAATTAGGCCAGCAGCAACTGCTTCGATAAAACCCACCATGAGCACTGCCAGGTAACTCTTTTCCCCATTTCTATCAGTGTAGGGAGAGCAGAATTTTGTTTCTTATTTCTCCATCTTCCATACTTTATTATTACCTTTTTATTCTCTGGAGGTGCCTCACTGGTTCATAAACCACAAGCCACTAGCAGTGTCGCTAAGGTTATTTTCATAGCTTCCCTCTACAATACACTTTCTAAAACTCAGTGGTTTATACCCTGTTGTCCACAGAGCCTGGCAAGTGAGAGGACTATTTCTATGGAGTCAGAGAAAGATAAATAAGAAAAACAAGCTTTTTTCAGGAGGCTTAAATTTGCTACATATGCATCCTCCCCTCCAGGGAACAGTTGCAGATAAAAAGTTGGAATATTTACATTTACAGCAAAGACAGCTTCTAGTAGATAGAAGAAAAAAACCCTTCTACCCACCAAATATGCATTCAGTTAGCTGAATGTAGCTACCTGCACTTAAATATCTCAATGCACACTAGTCTGCCAAGGCTCCCTTCAGAGTCAGTGGAGATCCAGGCAAGAGAGCCAGCAGTGTCTGGGGGGGGTCACCTCCTCTGAAAACAGGCATCTATAACACTGCTGTAGGTGCCTATTTCTCTTACTGATTGTAAAGGAAGCCCGGGATGATGCTGTAGATGTCTAAAGCTACGAGAGATTAAATCCACCCCAGCTGGCTGAGCACAGCAGGGCTCAAAGGGCAGCTCTCCCTCCCACCCGAGCAGTGCATGATCCCCCGTATACCACGCTGAATTAAAGTCTCTGGCCGAGGAGAGCTACTGTGTGCTCCTCGCCTGTCCAGCGTGTTCATTATTCATTCTTAGTGCCTTTATCTGCACAACGCAATCTGCCCCCGGCATAAATAAACAGGCTTGTCTCACTGGAGAACAAAGGGAAAGACAAATACATGCAAAGCTGAACTATCATTCTGTCAACAGGCCCTCTGTATCAGTACCAATATTTTAAACAGCCACCTTGGCTCTGTTACAGAACGTGTGTCCTTTTCTTTGTTTTCTGAAAATAAACACAATGTTTTTCTTCTTAATTTTCCAAAAATATCCTGTGGATTCTGATATGTTTACTGCCTGTGTACAAGCTGAAAGAAAGAAGTGAAAAAGCACTAGAAAAAGAAGTTTGATATACACCGAAATGGTTCTGCACAGCTCCAGAGGCCATTGACAGGCTGTGCTCAAGAGGTGGCTGGAGTAAAAAGAGGACCAAGGAGGAGTTTCCAAAGTGTGGAATTTCTGCTGAAATTATTCTTAAACCTGCATTGCTGTGGAGATAGTTGGGCACAGAAGGGATCGCCCAAGGCTGCTGTTCTTCTCACTTTGCGTACCACTGCCAAATCCATGCTTTTGGGTAGATGTTAGCTAGTAATAGTTACTAACGATGAATAGCTCAGCTGCGGGATTTAATAGATCACGGAAAGCGAGACTATCTTGCAGCTCTGTCCCAAAGCAGGCGAGACAGACAGCTGATGCACCAAGGGCAGGACTGGCTGAGTTGACACACTGAGGGATGCATCTACCGACTGCTCATTTTTCTCTTAGCTCTTTCTCCCCGTTTAGGCAGAGGACCTCAAATGCAACATGATTGACTGGATGCCTGTTTGTTAGTGACATGCCCAAACAACTTCTCAGACACTTTGATCAGCCCTGGAGGCATGAACAACCTTTGAAAGGCTGCAATGCCCTTCCTTCTCTTTTCTCGTCAAACTCCTGTGTCCTCCGGGTTCTGATCTAGACCAGCTGGAAGTCAATACACAACTCTTTAGCTGATGTTCCCCTGTGCTTGGAGGGAGCCAGGCTGAGGACAGGAATCAGTTTCTGCAAAAGATTCTGACAGCCAGGCAGGGAAATCCCCCCTGTTCCCACCCTCTTGTGCACAGCCACCAACTGGCCAGTGTTGGTGCATTACAGTAAATAAATCCTGGGTGCCTCCCTAGAGGAATACATGGGAAGGACTGCAATGCATCTAATCAACTCACAGTGTATTCTTTGTTCTAGCTAAAGTACAAATTAAGCATCTTCCTGCTCCAAGCACATTAAAGTATTTTAAAAAGTAGAGAGCACTGATTTAATAATTTAATAAGCGGAATTGCAGGCATTTCTGGCAGTCTTGGTCCTTACTGTAATCTCCACAGACATTGGAAACACCTGTGTCCACCCTCTTCTGCTGTTCATCCCCTACTCTCTCCCCTTCTAACACACGATTAGAAAAAGAGAGAAAAAAAAAAAAAAAAAAGAAAAAAAAGAAAATGTTCTCCCAGTGGGAGCAAAGCAGGAGACCAGACCTGAGCTGGTGCTGCCAAGGAGAGGTTGAGCAGAGAGCAGTCGCTGCTGCCCTGGGACAGGCAGATAAATTCACATTGTGCTGCAGACAGGTCTGAGCACTCTTCCTATGAGGACGACCCTGCTACAAGAGCTGAATTTGGACAGAGAGAGCAGCAGGGAGGAGCTGTGCACAGAGGTTCACAGGTAGGTGCAGCCGGGGAAGCAGCGCGCAGCGGGTAGCAGGCGGTACATGCTGTGGGACCAACCCTGCTCTGTGCCAAGAGGGAGGCAGGCTTAGGAGAGATGCTCTTAGGGGAACCGGGTCAATTGCTGAAGTTGGAAAATGACATACAGCCTGCTACTTTCCATCCCTGTGCAGCTTCCACAGCCTAGGCTCCAGTTCTTTCAGACCTTTAATAACAATACAACTTTGTAGGAAAGTGCAGGTTTTGGCACATCTCATGAGTTGGAAGAATTAACAGTAGTGAGCCACAGCAAGGTATGGGGCAGGTAGATCTGCAGCAGTGTGACGGGTCCTGATGGCAGATAAAAGCATGAGATGACTTTTTAAGAGCAGTGAAGTCTGTCTGTGACTCACATAGCAGGGAGAGAAAAGACATAAACAGTATTGCAAAGAGTTGTGGGAAGTATCAAAAAAAATGGAAAAAAAAAAAAATCCATCTCTGGTGCTCTTGTTTCCAAATTCATCGATTTAGAGTTTTGCTCATTTACCTATATAAGTGGTGGTGGGAACAGAGGTTCTACTAAGGGTCAGATTAACTACCCTATCCCCCTTGGCCTCCTTTCCCATTCCTAGTATCACAGAATCAGGACCTCATGAGAGTAAATGCTGGTTATCTCAGGCCCCAGTGTGAACCTGTCCCAACATCTCTCCTGTCACTGGTCAGTGGGACCCTGTAGTTCATCTTAGCTGTGCTAGCTGAACCCAATACACAACCGTATTTGGGTGCAAAATACAGCAGGACTCACCCAGACACAGGACATGGGAACAAAGCGCTGCTGTCTGTCTTCAGCTGTGATTGTTTATCAAACCAGAGATAATAACCATGAAGGTTAAAATTAGCCATGCTCAAATATTTTTCTGATTAAACTGTATTACAGCAGCACTAGAGGTTGCAATCGTATGCTATTCAGGTACAAATCTACTTTTCCATCTCTTTTTATAGTCCCTTGCGCAACATATCTGCCCCTCTCTTCTCCCTGGTGTGTGCAAGGTTGCTCTAAATGGCCCTTGTCCCATTCAGGCAGAATACCTTAGTTTGCATTATTCAGTTGATCAGTGACATAACCAGGACTCCAGGAGAGGCTTAGTAACCATCAGCCTGGCTCCTGGAAAAATCACTAGCCTGTTTTGGTGGGTGGAGGAGATTTCACAACACCACTGCCAGCACCAGCAAGGAAACATGAATGGCAGCTAAAAATATGGTGCAGCAGGTATGAACTGTAACATCACTAAAATTAGCATTGGGTAATTTCGGTACAGCCTAATATTCCTCCTCTGGCTCTAGCCTTGCCAGCAAACCTCCCACTGACAGAAAATGCATTTGTTATCGTTCCTATTACAAGTTTAATTCTCTGAACAGTCAGGTGTAACTGATGGAGATTGCCTTTCTCATTTGCTCAGTCTTGAGGCTTTCCCTGGAAGATCTCCAGGAAAATTCTTTAATGATAATTTTTCTTCCACCTCAGCTGCTCTTTATGAACAACCAGTTCAAGGACAACCAGTGGACCCTCCCTTTTTGAGTCTCCCTGGAAGAGTACATATTTGACACTACAGAGAACAGGGCATAATAAAAGAAAACCATTAGCAAAGACTCCATTTGTGTCCAAATTTTGAAGATGTAGAGTGATAAAGAGTACTACAAGGGTCTTCATCACTTTTAACCAAAGTTCACAGACTTATCTGGAACCAAAACCAGAAACAGATGCATTTAAGATAAAAGCTTTCTGTTGGAAGTGGAAGAAATGCAAACTAGACCTTCTATAACCTCACCCTTAAACTTTGAGAATTTAATGACAAAATTGTGCAAAGATTTTCAGAGAGGGACTAATATATTCAGGAAACGACACATGCACAAAACATTAAACCTTTGAGTTTGCTGATCCCTTTAAATTGTATTTACCTGCAGCTTAAAAAAAAAATTTTAAAAAGCCCAGGTATTAAGTGAGGTACCAGATTCAAGGGAAGGAAAAAAACTTTTAGAACAGCTTTGATAACGCTAAAAGGAACTGAGAAACTTCTGCTTGAAAAGGTCTCTCTGCAAGTATTAACATTTCACATATGGTAGTGTATTAGGAATATTTAATGAAATGTGATGTTAGTACAGGTCTTTGCACACATTTGGATTACTGCACAAAAAGTAACTATGAGCAGCCCTCATAGTGCCGTGCTGTGTACGGGTAGCAGCAAGGTGTTGGGGACACCCCAGGGTTTTGGCCACTGCTGAGCAGTGCTGGCACAGCACCAAGACTGTCTCTCCAGCATCCCCCTCACCAGTAGCTGGGGATGGGCAAGGCCTTGGGAGGGGACACAGCCAGGACAGCTGACCCCAACTGACCAAAGGGATATCCCATACCATAGCACGTCTGCTCAGCAATAACAGCTGAGAGAAAGGAGGAGGAAGGGGGGGCGGGGATTTGTTATTTATGGTATTTATTTTCCAGAGAAACCACTATGTGTACTGAAGCCCTGCTTCCCGGGAAGTAGAGAATAAATCTTTTGGTTTTTTTCCTTTGCTTCTGCACATGGCCTTTTGCTTTTGCTTTTTTAAACTGCCTTTATCTTGACCCACAAGGCATTTTTTTCCATCTTATTTTTCTCCCCGCCTTGTCCTGCTGAGGAGCGGAGTGATCGGGTGGCTTGGTGGGCACCTGGCATCCAGCCAAGGTCAACCCACCACAGCAGCAAGTTTACATTCTTCCCTGACTTGAGCAATGTTGTGAAGAAAAAAAAAAAAACAAACTTAGCAATAGTTTTGACTTGATTCCACTATAAATGCTGTTTCCTGGGGTTATGTTGAATAAAAGTTTCATGTCACAAGAGCATCATGATTTTCACTGCTTCGTGTTCATAAACCACAATGAAAAACCCACCACTACATACTTACCAAATCCAGAGAAGTGGCAAATGCAAGAAACCTGCATTTCTCTTTGGACATGACATTTTCCTGGTTATAGACTGTTGAACAAAAATTGCAGTAAAAAAATTCAGATTGCAAAGCCAAGTATTTAAAAACATTGAGATATCTCAAGAGAAGCTGGCTGAGATACTTTCTCATCTCTGTTTTCTGAAAGAGCAGAACTACTTTAACCAAAAACATTCTATAAATGCAGCTCGAAGCATAACCGAACATGGAAAATTTGGATTGAAAAGGTTGTAAAGGACTGATGAAGGGAAGGAGTTTTAAAATGGCTGCACTCCCAGCTCTGCATAAACAAAAGCCCACACACTCTTTTGTCAGATGCCTCCATTAGTGGTGGTTGTGGGAGCTGGGAAAGTAGCTCCTAGTCCTGTGCCAGGTCAGGAATGACCATGCAATGTTTTGGGTGCCATCATTGCTACAAAAGTCATACCTTGGCACTGCTCTGCCTGTGGCGTTGTAGGATGTTACACCAAGGCTGGGCATGACTTCTTTCTAGTCTCTCACTACCTTGTATGTATCCTCAAAGTAATAATTTGATAGGGCTTTGGGCAGTAGTCCACTTAATCCCCAAGAGATTGAAAGCTGCTTCAGGCATTATCTTCTATTCAGCATTACTAAACAATGCTAAGACCTTGAACATTGCACTTAGAAAAATTATATTATCTATGTGTATTGTAGGAATACTAAGCAATCATTGCCTGGGTTCGGGGTCCTGCCATGGTGGGGCTGAGAAGAATATGTCCTCCCAAACTCTTAGTGAACCATAAATTGCCTTTCCAGGCCATTCATAACTGCCAGTCTGAAATCTGTTTTTGTTTGTGGGTTTTTTGTTTGTTTGGTTGGTTTTTTTCAATTTATATTTATTTAGATATTATTCTGCTAATTTTAAGCCAAATGTGCTGGATTTACTACTGTTTATCTTTGGAGTTTTAAGTTGTAAATAATGACATTTCCAAGGTTTTCTCATTAATCACAAAGCCATTAATGTCTTTGCTTTTAATCAGAGGAAGAGAAGAGCTGTGCATGATCACACAGACCTAAACACTAGCATTTGAAGGAAAATGCTGAGTATTTGGAGCTTTGTGGAAAAAATGGCAATGACAGCTGGTGCTTTACAGAGCTAAAATCTTTCACACTGTTACAGGTAGCATAACCACTTGCTACCAGCTGGTAAAGTCTACATGTAAAAATAAGCTGTGTAGATGGGCTTATGGTGTTGTCTAGTTGCCAAACACCTTGCAGTAAATTTATTTTCACCTGTGGCACCAAGGTTTATATAGAAATTTCTTACTGAAATGCAAACAAATGCAATTTATAAAACAGAGAAAGAACCTGAGCGTCAGTATAAGCCAGGTTGTAGCATTCTTGCCTTTAATGTGTTTGAAATTGGCCATAGAGTATAAACCATACAGTGCAGCTAGAAATTTCAAATGCATGCCTATGAGCTTATTTGAAAAAGTCATTGTTCAATGTGGAAGAACTGATAGTCTAATTTTGTGAAAATTCCAACTTAAATAACTCGGGGTCAGATCTTGGCAATGTTGTTAGTGGGGTTTTTTCCTTACTTTTCAGTGTAAGAAGCAAGTTCTGCCTTCTCTGGTTGATGCAGATAGCGCTCAAAGCATGGTGGATGAGAATTAACTATCTCATTGCGGTTGACTAACTCAATACATATTGATTTGTGGGTCCTGTGACCTAAACAAAGACAAACTATATTAAAGTTTGAAATAATGTTAAATAAAGATGGGCTTCACCAAATTAGATAATAGAAATCACGTCCCAGTAGAACTCTTGTGGTAGAATAGTTAAAAGACATTGGCTTCTGGAAACCATAACTTATTGATAGTGATATTCCTTTGGCTAGTTTGATCTCAAGCCAAGCTGCCTGTCTCACCGTTGTGGAAGTCATCACAGTCATATCAATCCCGCCCAGTTCAGACAGAGCTCAGTTCAGTGGTAAAAGCTGGAGACATCTCAAGACTCTGTGACTGAGATTATTGACTGGTATTCAAGAAATTTATCTCCAGCTCTGCAGCAGAGTTCACATATTTCATTCTACAAATCCATGCCTTTTTTTTTTTTTTTTTTTGGTATATCTCTACCTGAGTGGTAAAGGCTTTGACCACCCCACGGTTCTGCGGCCCTGATGTCCAGACAGGGATTTCCGGCATACAGATCAAGGTTTCTTTCTCATGGAAATCAGGATGAGGCAGAAGAGGCCCGTGAGTATCTGCATCTTCTCCTGGTCCTGTGTCATGACATGATGAAGGCATATATCTGGACCTGGAAGCTGGAAAGCTCCCTAGTTCTGTTGGACTGGAAATACCAAATTAAGCATCACAAGCCATCTCTACTGAGCTGGCTGAAAATTTCACTCACCCAGTAAAATTACATGAACCATGAAGAGAAGGAGAGGAACGATGCAGATGAGGGCAGCAGAGATGAAGAGAGACTCTCCCTTTCAATGACACCCTTTGTTTAAGACAGCTGAGAAATGACATTATACCTTTTCCATTCACATTTCTCACTGATTCAGTCAGCACTTTGCTCCATGCACTGGGTTCCCGTACTCAAGCATACGGTTCTTCCCAGGTATCACATTCACTGTTGTCATGGTTTAGCCCCAGCTGGCAAGTAGGTACCATGTGGCCACTTACTCGCTCCTCCACCCTGGTGGGATGGAGAGAAGAATCGAAAGAAAAAGGTAAAACTCATGGGCTGGGAGGGCAGTTCAACAGGACAGCAAGGGAAGAGGAACATAACAACAACAATGCAATTTGCATTGGTGACACCAAGTACCGGATGTGGCTCTATGACGTTGCCTGTGAGGCAATCAACAAACGCCTGGCTCTGTTCATTTGGTTTGATTTTTATAGGTGACATTGCGCTTCTTCGCATCTTTGTTGTGACACCTTTAATGTGACACATTCAGGTGAAAAATACCAACTAATAATGCATTAAAATAAATGTGATATTAGATGCAGTATTTACTGGCAAGACATAACTGACCTTGTCTACCTGGTAAAGAACCTTTTCTTTTGAAGTACGGTATATTGGGAGTTTCTCATGGAAACAGAGCACTGATAATTAGGTAAGTTTATTCACAGATATTTTATTACAGCATTAAAATAAAAGCCCTGCTGCACTGAAAACTTTATCACAAACAAATGCAGACTCATCCAAGAAGCAACATGCAGAAGAGCTGGTTTTCCCCTGTGTGAAGAACAGTAAGATGCTCCTCTGCTGGCATTTGTACCGACCCTTCAAGCCTATGAAAATCTACACTTTGGAGGGCTGTATAGGGAATCCCAAGTAAAAATTAGTTTGCTGACAGCCGTTCCTTACAAATGGGTAAATTGGTATGGTTTATGTGTAAACCAGCTCTGCCTTGGCCAACGCAAGCCTGACAAAGCTTGGAGAGAAGGAAGAAGATCCACCCTCCATATCCTTTCTTCCCCCAAACTCATCCCTGTCCCAAAGCTCTCCACAGCCACAAATGTATTTCCTTCTGCTCCAGAAAAATTATACAAACCTGCTTGAAGTACCATGGGCTCAAAGCAGCAGTGTTACCCAGACGCTTCTCCAGCTACTGTACCCCAGTGGCCATTCCAAGATTAACAGAGAGTTTACTGAAGTTTATTAATACAAACAGATGAAGACGTTATCCCCAGATGGTGGGGAGGGCCAGGTATCTAATAACTAATGACTGGCTTGTGGAGCACATATCTTTACCTGTTGTATCCGTCCTATTTTCCTATATGCTTGTCTCATCCATCTCTTCAAGATTTTTAGAATACTTCTGAAAGTGCTATGAAGTCTTTAGACCAAGACTCTACTTGTGTTACATTCCGTCAGTTCCTAAGCCTACAGACCATGATCCCTCAGACTTCAGCTAGACTAAGCAGGGCTTGGGCACTTGTGACATCTCCCAGCCTACATCCACAGGGCAGTATAACAGTAGTATTAGTCTCCTGGGGGATCATACAGGTCAGTGACTGGTCTCAAAAGACAGTATGGAGGAAGCCACTCTCTTGAGGGAAACGGTTGTATGGAAACAAGCAGCACTGCATGTGTTCACTTCAGAGCTAGAACATGTGCCCTGGCATGGTTACTTCACTGTGTGGATAAGCCTCTGAGATCATGGGCTAATAGCTCTAGTACTTAATCCAGGCATTTAGAAGGGCTCAGGCAGTGGAGCATCTGCTGCTCTCATTGGGAGATTATTTCCCCCAGTGACAGTACCAACAGAGTCCACCCCCTGTCCACCATCAGCTAGCCAACCCCAACTGTGGCAAAGATGGGAAAAGCTCCTTGGGTCTCTCCACCTGCCTGCTCCTGGCTTTATATTCCCTGCACGTGAGTGTCACGCTGCCTCACCCTTCCTTCCACATCCTGTTCTTGTGCTGTTGCCAGATAGCATTTGTCTTGCACAGCTGGGGAGCCTTAAGCCATTTCCGGGAAGGAGCAATCCTCAAGTCTGACTTAGGTAGGACCTTATAGTTCCCTGTGTTCTGGAGGCCCTGGGTCCCCCTGGAGACCTCAGTGGTAGTCTCTTTTCAGAAACGCCTGGCCAGAAGTTTACTGAATTTAACATCTTGAGCCATATATATGGAGCACTTTTCCACTAAGCCTCCTAATTGTCTAGCTTACTTGTATTTTGCTTCACTGTTCCCATGCTGATGCTGTACAAATCACAATTAGTGCTCATAACTTTCATTTTAATAACTAGAATGTCCATGAGCAGAAAGTCAGGAGATCCCTGAAAGATTTGCCAGGAGTTAGGAACAATCTTTTATCTTCTTTTTGTTTTTTTATCCTTTTTTTTTTCTTTTTTTCTTTTTTAATTTTTCTCTCCAGAACAGCTGGAATGGTAGGAACAATTTTGTACAGTGTTTGGTGTATGTTCAGTGGAAGTTTAGAGGCATTCTTTGAAAAGTTTTAACCACAAGTAATGACAATCTGTAAAAAGTTGAGCTGAAGGGCACAACTATCAAACACCAGCTCATGAACTGGCAGTGCAAAAGAATAAAAAGAGCTTGTAGAAGCAAAATATCTCCACTTTTGTACTGTGATGTTAAGCTTGCTACATTATGGCTTCTGACAACAACAGGTGACAGGAATTTAAAAAAAAAAAAAAAAAAAAAAGAAGCATTCACTCTCTTCTAGTCCACTCTCACCAGTTTTACAAGCTAGCTCATCAAACAAGAAAAAAATCCACCACAATATCAAGGAAACACTCCCTGCCACATTCAAGGACATATAAATGTTAATAGCGCCTGGCACCAATCTCCTGACACACCAGTTGGCGGTAGTTGCTAAGTGCTATAGTTTGGTAGAAAGAAAAAAGGAGACAGAGTTTGAGAGAGAGATATTTTATTTTTTTTAAGTGAAATTAAATGGGGCTTCTTCACTGGAGATGCATGCCTCAAAAATATTTTCTAAATGGAACTTCCCTCTTAGTCCTTCACAGGATATTTCTTATCTTTTGACAGAGCAAAGGATATTTCCTATCACTGTTCCCAAAAACATCTAATAGCAAAGAAAAGAATTCCCCAGGCTTAAAGAATTCAAGGAGGATTTTTTTTAATCTGAGTTCCCAAATTTCCCAACTCCCACAAGTCCAAGAAATCTCAAATATTTTTTCCCCTAAGAAAGTCTCAAAAAGTAGAACAGAATAGGACATGGCAGAAGAGAAGCATGCAAAGTCTTTCCTATCCCTCCACAGCAGGATGTGAGCACATTATGATGAGAAGCTCCAGAGCATCTGAACGTCTTCAAATGATGCATTAGAAACCTTGGAAAATCCATATGTAAATAAATATATGGCCTGAATATATATGGTGTGTCTGAGGCAAGAATAGGGCAGGCTAGAAAACATGGCTGGTCCCACAGTGTTTTCTCTTCCAGAAAAGCTTGGATTGGCTCTATTTGTTTCCAGTCTTGGTTTAAGTGACTTAGATGATGTCAAGATCTGTCGTCTGTGGGAACATTTCCCAAAGTTACCTCTACAATGTTAGGAGGATCTTCCTGGCTGTCAGACGAGGCTGTCCTCCCACTTTGAGCAGTTTCACTCCCTTACTCATGCGTATAACTTTAGTTAAATTCAGAAAGTCCTGTCCTCAGAGCAACCGTGAGAGGAGCCACTCTGCATGGAGAGGAGCCAGACAATCAGTGTGGATCATTTACCATCCACAAAGCATCCAAATTGCAACTGCGTTGTCTGCTTTTATCTGGATCATGCAGGTCAGATATTTTAAGATATTTATAGAAAGGTAAGAGAGGTACTTATCAGCATTTTGTAAATCACCTGCACTCATTGAAATGAAAGAAAAGTAGTCATCAACATGCTTTGCAAACCCCATTCAATACCAACACACAAAAATGCTTTTTAATATCCAGTCTGCGTTTTGTCTTAGACATTTTTCTAAACGAGAAAGGCATAGGTTAGTGGAAAATTATTTCCCATGCTTTTAAAAAGAGACAGATCTTCTTGTTTCTGAACAGGTCTGTAGGTCAGGAGAAGAAAAATGGACTGGTGTACAACATTTCCCTTTCAAAAGGGGCTCAACCTTCACCCAAATCTGTGAATTCAGGTCAAATTTGGGAAAAGATAAAAGGTGAGAAAGAAAATGGCAAACCCCGAACCTTTCATTGCCACATCCTCCAAACAACACATTCTGTTTTTTTCTTCGGCTGGCTCAGAGAACATTTGTCCTCACACTGCAGACCTTCTTCCCAATACCCTACATTGACCAAAGACACAGAGTGGAAAACCAAAACCCACACACGTCATGTGGCACATCAGTAATGTGAAGTGTGGCTGCTGCCTCCCTGCTTTAGATGGCTCCTTTGGCAGAGGACTTGCTAAGTACCTTTTCTCCTTTGCTATGTACTTTTTCCCAGGTATCCTGGGAAAGCAACTGCAGCCCATGCCATGGAGGAAATCAATCCACTTTCCTACTCTCCCACGAACAAACCTAGGAGAAAAATCCTTTCTGGAACCTCAACGCAGACAAAACACAATAATAGGTGATATAAAGACTGATGCCACTAGGAGCACCCAGCGCACCCTCCTATATCCTCTCTATATTCTCCCTATATTTATAACCGTAACATTTCTTCATTGTTTTTCCCTCCCAGCAACCAATCTATGGCTTAAAAATGGGGCAAAGAAATCTTTCCTGGCCCCTGAGATGTCCAGAAGGAATCCCAAAATAAGGGGTTAATATGACATAAACATAACGTCCACGGACAGAAAACAAATCAGGTCTTTGGTTTGCTTTTCCAAATAGAGGTCTTGGATCAAAACTTCCTTTGTTCTTCTAAAAACATAGAATCACAGAATCATAGAATCTTTAAGGTTGGAAAAGACCTCCAGGATCATCAAGTCCAATCGTCAACGCAACACCACCGTGTCTACTAGACCATGTCCCAAAGTGCCATGTCTACACACTTTTTGAACACATCCAGAGACGGTGACTCCACCACCTCTCTGGGGAGCCTGTTCCAATGTCTGACCACCCTTTCAGTGAAGACATTTTTTCTAATATCCAACCTAAACCTCCCCTGGAGCAATTTGATGCCGTTTCCTCTTGTTCTATCACTTGTTGCTTGGGAGAAGAGACCAACACCCACCTCACCACAACCTCCTTTCAGGTAGGTGTAGAGAGCGATCAGGTCTCCCCTCAGCCTCCTCTTCTCCAGACTAAACAACTCCAGTTCCCTCAGCAACGCCTCATCGGACTTGTGCTCCAGACCCTTCACCAGCGTCGTTGCCCTTCCTTGGACAGGCTCCAGCACCTCAATGTCTTTCTTGTAGTGAGGGGCCCAAAACTGAACACAGTGTTCAAGGTGCGGCCTCACCAGAGCTGAGTACAGGGGGATGATCCCTTCCGTACTCCTGCTGCCCACACTATTCCTGATGCAAGCCATGTAATGATTAAAAATTCCTCTGAAAATAAAATGGACCACCTCCTCTGGAGAATGAAATTTTTTGCATTACTAAAATTATTAAGAAAAAAAAAAGTAATTGATTTTCACCAGCCTGATGAGATCTGCACTTCTCATGCTTGTCCTAACCACCACCACTAATAGCCAATGTGACTGCAAAGGACAGGGTGCCTATCTATTGCTAGAAATCAGTGTAACATGATTTGAGCTCTCTCTCTTCTTGGTCCTTTGCTGATGTGGAGAAGGAGAATACTGTTCTAGAGCATGACTGCAATCTGGGAGATCACTGCTTTGTATGCACCCTGAGGACACCTCACTGGAAAGGGGTCCCACCTTTACTCCTCCTTCTGCCTTGTATTAACTTCTTATTTATATTATTTTAAGTAGAAGCCTTGTGCAATAAAATGTACTTTTTTGTCACCAGGAAAAATTCTTAGGCAAATACATTTCTAGACCTTGTTGTCAATGGGCTGAAAGAACATGTTTTGCATTATGCACATGCTTAAGTGGTGTTTAGGGATTTAAATCAGGTCTTCATTTTGTGAAATTCTATTTCATGGAGTTTGAAAAATCTTTGGCTTTTCTCTTTTGCAAAGTGAAACCCACATACATTTAATGTAATAGTATGTTAAAAACAAACAAACAAACAAACAAACAAACCCCAAAAGATTCAAGCAAACTTGCAGTGCTGTTCCAGATCAATAAGCTCAGAAGTAACATTATGTAGATCAGTACTGCTGAGATCAGCTTTCAGGTGTTACAGTGATGAGCAATGGTATAAAATCCTATAATCTTGGGGAAGGATGTAAGTGCTGTAGAATTTGTGCTGGATTCCTGTTCAGGGCTTCACTTCACCCCTTTGACTTTGCCAGACCTCCCTCTGACACCACCAAAAGCTTTGGGTATGCGAAGAGCAAAGAATCTAATCAAATGAATTATGTATCATTTGTTGGCACTCTTTAAAGATGACTTAGTTTCTCTTGCCAGACGTTTTCTAATTATTTTTCTGCTGCTTTAAGGGGAGACTGTTCTGCTTGTCTACACCTTGTTTCCAGCCTGCACACACTTTTTCTTTTTAGGATGATATTTATCACTCTGTGTTTATCTTTAAAAAAAGAATCCATTTCCACTACTTGTAGTTATTAATTCTTTCATCTTCTTCCCCATTTGCTTCACCTGCAGTGCAATGCTACATGGTTTATATGCATTATTGTGCTATTATTTGCCTCAAATATGTTTTGCACTGTTGCATGAATTATTTTTGACAGCTGAACAAAGGCAAGATGTTAATCCAAGGAAGCAATCGGCAGAAAGTGCTGCTGAACAAGAGCAGGAATGTCTGTGCAATTTACCTTACCCAAAGAGGTACAGTAGAAATTGGGAATCATCAGTCTGTGGATATCATCATGGTGATGAAGCCAACAGCACTGTGAAGTCATGGACTAGGTTGTTTTGTCTGCTTATCAACCATTCAGAAAACTTTATGTTATTTCTACTTTGGGCTTTGAGCAATAAAGATGAAGTCAGTCAAAATGCTGAGGGTCCTTCTCCAAAAATGAAGACAGGATATTTCTGCTCATTAGCTACCAGTCTTGCACCAGTGCACTCTCGTGACTGCAGAGCGAGAAGTTAGCACGTAGGGCAACATTTGGGCATGACACCACAATGACACAGCCAGCATGCTCCTGCTTCTGGCCAAGCTAATCGGGGCTTGTTTGGGAAGTTTCTGCACACACAACCACTCTGGGCAACCTGCTTCACTGTTTGGGCAACCTGCTTCACTTTTTAGTCACCCTCAAAAAATGTGTTTTCATATGTTTAAATGGACTTTTCTGTATTTCAGTTCATGCCCATTGCCTCTTGTCCTGTCACTCAGCACCACTGAGAAGAGCCAGGCTCTATCTTTATTTCCATCCTTCAGGTATTTATGAACACTGAAAATCGCCCTGGGTCTTCTCTTCTCCAAGCTAAGCGGTCCCAGCTCTCACAACCCGTTGTCATGTCCGCTACTCCAGTCTCTCTGCCATTTTGTCATCCTGCACTGGACTTACTCTAGTGTGTTCTTTCCTTTTGTCCTGCGGACCCCAGACCTGGACCCAGAACTTCAGATGTATCTCACTAGTGCTGAGCAGAGGGCAAGGATCATCTCCCTCAACTGGATGGCAACATTCCTCCTAGTGCAGCTCAAGTGACTGTTGGCCACCTCTGTTGCAAAAGCACATCGCTGGCTCATAGTAAACTTGTCCAGGGTCCTTTTTGAAAAGTGCTTTCCAGTGGATCAGCCCTCAAACTTCATTGGTGTGTGGTGTTATTCCCCCCCAGGTCCAGAATTTGTCACCTGAGGAAGAATAATTTTTCTCTGATGTAGTCTCCTGAAGCGTAGCCTTTGATTAACTTCATGAAGTTCCTGTTTGCCCATTTTCCAGTCTGTTAAATTACATCTGAATGGCAGCAGAACCATCTGCCGTATCAACCACTCCTCCTAGTTTTTTATCATCTGCAAACTCGCTGAGAGCATACTCTGTCCAGGTCATTAACAAAGAGGTTATAAAATATTTGTCCCCATAACAACCCTTAGGGCACACCATGGCTGTCTGCCCTCCAGCCAGATTTCATGATGTTGATCACAACCCTTTGAGCCTGGCAGTTCAGTCAGTTTTCGGTCTACCTCACTGTCCACTTATCTGTACCGTATTTCATCAGTTTGTCTATAAGGATGTTATGGGAGACAGTGTCAAAACTCTTGCTAAAGTCAAGATAAACAACATCCACTTCTTCCTCAAGATGCAACATGCTGCCTCCCATCCACTGCCTCCCATCCACTGCCACCCCAATGTGGTGGCTTTTTTCCAAACTGAAACAGACACAATGAATTACACTTTGGAGGTATCTTTCTCTATTCATTGAAGGTAGAAGGAACTTTGCATGATTTACTTAACTTTAACATGGTTAAATTACGTGAAGTGAGTCCCACACTTAGGGCTCATATTCCAGTTGTTATTTTCTGTAATTTGCACAGGCTAATAACAACAAACCTCTTCCAAATATCTCATGTCACAGCCTTTTTGATACATAGCTCCTCATGCAAGGCAAGCAGGTAGTTAGGCTGCCTCTTATTCCTGAAAAGTGCAATAACCAGGTGAAATTGGTCATGCTGAGGCTGGTAGAAGCTTTGCCACAGTCTGCAGAAGCAGGATTTCAGTCTTCTTTTTCTGCCTGCATGCCATGCCAGGAGACCAGGGAAGGGTGGTGCCCATGTGAGGTACAGATGCATGCCTGGTTCACTTATTTTTAGTATGCTCTGTTTTTCATGGAGGGAAATTCTTTAGAAATACTAACAAATCTCCACCATTTCTACTAAAATTTGCAGCAAATTTCCTTTCAAGAGACATGCTCACATGTTTTGGATGCTGATTATATGCCATACATGCCTCATCCTTGATAGCAGACCTACCCATGGCTTATGTTTCAGTCTCAAGTCCCTGATGTATCACTCAATAGGTTTCAGTTCTGGAACCATAATCTTAAAACCCCACTTGCTCACAGGGCATGTAATAACATTCAAAAACCTCCATCATGCCAGAAAAGTTATCCTTTCTACTTCAGTGAACACAAAACTGTACTCTCTTTTAAGGTTGCTTAACTTTCAGCTGTTAAAACTGAAGTAGTCACTTACCAAAAGCACTTACATACATTGCAGAAGTAATAAAAAGCTAATGTCTCTTCATTTATTTATCTTCTGAAAGATGGCTTGAGTGCTAGCTCACTCAACACTGGGAGGTATGAGTATCTTTCAAGTATTGATATAGACAAATACATATATTATTGCTTATTACTGATAAATATACATGACTGCAATAGGAGCAACAGGGCTCTCTGTGCAAATGGGAAACGGCCAGGACTTTTCCTCAAAGTCACTCTGGTCAAAAGGGCTTGATGCAATAGAGCAAGTACAGCCTGATCCTACTCACGAATGGAGAAAGCATCACCCTGTCAAACACACACCTTCCACAGCTCTGCAGCCGCCCATGCACCCGCTTCCCACGTACAAAGCACTATTGTTGACAGATAATAAATTATAGCTCCTCAATGTTGACTCCTATTCAGAGTTCATTCAGCTTTTTTATGGGTGATCCTATTTTCCCATTCATAATGTTAACAAATAATCACAGTGTTCAGACAACCGTGTGATGTCAGGAAACTATCTGAAGTTTTCAAAGCAGAGACTACAAAATAACCATAACTGCACGCCAGTGGGGTGTTTCTTCTCTCTGGTTTGGGAAGCAGAAAAGCGGGAGTTGGCCATGGATTCACTGTTATCTCAGGAAGGGGAATGCTGTAGGAGAACCAGAGATAGTTAGCACTTCTCTGTGAAGTAAATGATAACAATAGATTTGAGTAGTTATTTTTTAAATAGTTTTAGTTAGTTAGTTAGTTAGTTAGTTAGTTGTGATGTTATAGAGACTAGTGCAAGGTTTCAACTTTCCCCCAGCTGTAGTTACAAGAAGTATGGAAAACAAAGCCTGTGGGCCTTGCATTTTTTTTACTGATGAAATCTAGCTCACTGACCATTTTTCCAGTGGTTCACCACTTTGCCCTTGAGAATGTAGTTTGAAGAAAGATTTTTTTTTTTAATTACTTCATGCTCTGCAAGAAGTCAAAATGGCTCCTGAAGTCCCCTAGCCACTGTGTGCCAATCTAGAGAGCTGGTAAGCAGCTGCAGACTAATTAAATAATCAGTGAGACAAATCCTTTTCTGATTTACTCCCTGTGGAAGTTGGCTGAAATTTTGGAGTTGTGAAAGATGTAAAGCAGGGCAGGGTTTGTCAAAGTCCTTTCCATGTCATTTTTAGAGGTCTTAAATCAACAGCTTCGCTGCCCTTGCAGAGACCTGCAGAGAACACCCATGGGTGCTTGCAGCGCTGCTGAGGTAGGGGGTAGTTCCTGTGTGTTCTTGTATAGCTGTTCCTTAGCTCCAGCAAAAATGCCTCTTCACATCCTTCCTCTTAAGGAGATATTTGGAAGCACTAAAATATTAATAACAATCTCCTGGGCCGCTGCTGCAATCTGGCACCAAGAGACTGGCTGTCCTCATGTTTCCCATGAATCTCATTTTTCTCTTTCCACCCCAGTGCCACCGTCCATCCCAGTTCACCCTCTTTGGGCTTCACAGAGGGATCAGAAGGTCTGAGCTTAGTCACAGTTGCCCAGTAAGTTTTCTTGCATCTTTAGCACTGACTCATGAGTCTCTGGACAAGACAAATCCCTTTTTTGTCAATGCTAGTAGAGAACCAATGTTTCCTTCATCACCATTCTAAGGGCACTTGGTCATTCTCCATCCTTTCTTCAATGGGCTGCACCCCAAAAACTTACCCGTCACATTTCCATCTTGATGAGCTGCTCTTTAGCACTCCTATCTCAGCTCTCTGTCTATCCTATCTCAGATTTAATTAGAAGGTCTGTAAACCATTACCTCCACATCACCTCTACAGAGAAACAATAACGCCAGGCTTATTTCATGGGAAGGAGAGTTTTGCTATTTTTTTCCATATGACAGGATCAGCTTTTTGAGAACAAGAACCAATCTCGGATCTTCTAACTATACTCTCAACTGTGACTAGGAAATTGATTATACTATGCTGTCAACAGAACACATCATAACATCTGTGGTCGTATTAGGTGGTTTCATGAGAAGTGGGAAAACAAAACGAAACAAAAAGACTTTTCAAACACAGCAATCTACTATCTGATTTCAAGACTACAGAAGCATTTAATTTCAGCAGTGCCAAAATGTTTTGCAGAGATAAGGTAATAATATCTCAACTTATGTGATGCCTTTGCAACACTGTAAAAATATATATATTGGCATGTGATAGAGAAGTCTAGGCAAAACGAATCTGGAATATAGTCAGAACAAAGCATTTTGGGCTTATCAAAGCAAAATGAGGGGAAAAAAATCACTTTGATTTTTCCCTGTCATTTTTTGTGAAAACTGACATATTCTTACAAGCATTTCTATTTAAATTATTGTGAGGTTTTTTTGTGGAAACATGATGGACCCAAGCTTTTCCATAAGTCCTACTAATGATTCTCTCTTATCTTGTAGGTCAGACATAATAAAGTAATCCTTTGAATAACTGTGCCCCACATGGAAAATAAGGACAGAAGCATGAATTAAACCTATTATCTAATGGAAAAAGATCCAGGGAAATGTGAGGAACCCAAGAGCAATATGTTTTCTGGGACTCTTCTGCTGAGAAGACAGATTACTGGGTGCTGGAAAAGCTGCAGTTTCTATCTGGCCATAGATGAAGCATTTCAAGAACTGGATAATTACCTAAAGTGGTCAGCTATTGAATTTTTTTATTTCCCATTGGTATGAAAAGTAAGCACGTACTCTTTGCCAGGCAGAACAGCAATCAATAGGTAATGGAGAAGTAATTTGTCTGATGACATCAACTGGATGCCAGTCCTTCAGCACCTCTATTAATAAATGTCATGTATCCATGCCAGGAGACTTGAGATGACATTGAGCTTTGAAGTCATGGTATTGACTATGAAATATTCCTAAAATAATGTCTCAATCAATCTATATTGCCAGTTTCCACATGAGATTCTAGATCAGATTTGCTTCTCATTTCCATTAGCCGTAGTTCAGAGCAACTGCACTGGCTAACTCCAGTCTGAAATTAATGTTGCTGAAGGCAAGAATTTGGTTCACTGAATAAGTGTCAGATGCAAGTTTAATTCTTTGCAAATTTCTAGCAGGGGTCTCAGAGTAAATGAATATCTCTCTGCTGAAGCCAAATAGCTTACCCTGGAGATCTACATGTCTCAGTCAATATTCTTCAGAATGGACTGATCCAGCGATAGCTTTCACCTCCTTAAAGTTCATTCACTTTTTAAATATAATTTAGGGGTCTGGTTTTGAGCCTGCATTCTGTTTTAACCATGCACATCTTCAGAGAGCAAAGACCTCCCAGGTCACTGGAAAGGGGAGCAGTAGCATCGAACAATTAACAACCTTAAAGGCAGAGAAGTCCTTTCCTTACCTGGGGCACTGAAGGGTTCTGTCATCCTTCCCTGCCATCTTCTTCTTCATACCATCACTCCTCACCTGAGATTTTGGAGGCAACTTTGCCAAAGTGACTCCTGCTTGCAGGAACAGTGGCAGTAGCTGCAATAGCTGTGAACCATCTGCTTTCTCTTTTTCCTGCGGAATAGACTGAACTTTACCACCTGTCCCTTGTATCTTCACTCCAGCTCCATATGCCAAACTTTTCCTGTTTCTTCATCTCAGTTGTATTTCACACTCACTGTTCTAGCCCTTTTCTTCACTGGGATTTCTTTTAAAGCCTCTTGCCTCTCATGAATTCTTTTGGTTGTTCCTACACACTGTAATCATATACGTTGTTACACTGTTTATTACTGATATTCTCTTTGAATTCAGTGATGTAGACTGGCTCTTTCAGGGAGCCAATTCTTCTATCGCTCAGGGATCTGCAGTTGTGAAATGAATGGATTCAGAGACTGTTGACTTTGACAACTTTGGGAGAGGCCAATGATGCTAAAAAAAAAATAAATCCTGTCCAATGGCAGCTATGCAATAGTGTACCCTCAGAAAACTCTTCCAAAATGCATAGACATAGATTTAAAAGAGACCCCTTATAGAGGATTGAAACTCTTCTCGTGGCTCCAGCGGGAGCAAGATCAGGGCTGCAAATTCAGAATGTAGAGATGTGACTGTGTCAAACTGTGTGTGACAGCACCCATTAACAGTCTGTTGCACTCCAAAATGTGATGCAATTCAAAGTGAAGTGAGCAGATGTAACACCCAGCACACTTCTAGAGTCTCAAAGGAGCTTTGCCTCGATTCACTTTGATTTGAAAAGCAATTAGCTAATACAAATTAAGAACAACATTCTAACATTACTGTCTCGGTGTCAAATTTCCACAAGTATTTGCTTTGGTAGTCCTGAGTCCAACAGGAGCTGCACACATGCAGTAAAGTAGCATTTTTTAACATGTGTGAAAAAGTCATATTCTTTTCTGAGACACTGCCCATTTTTCCAAAATAGTCTTGTCATGACTGTTTGTAGATAAGATATTAGGTATTAGTAACACAAATTATGCCTTATAGCTAACATCCAATGTATAAAGTAACCTGGGTGTTAGTTGGCCAAGCACCTCCACTAAAGTGTCCCTTCTTCCAGTTCAGTGAAGTTACACTGCAGTCAGTAAAAGTGGCAGGCATTATTTCTGAAAATCAAGCTGCCCTTATTTCAAGGATATCTCTCGTGCCCTCAACCCACTGTCTAAAATCCCATCACCAAAATCCCATCAGCAATGGAAAAAGACTGGAAGCGCTGGCACCTCCTAAGTTCCCAAGCCAGCCTGCAAGTGACATTGCTGTTATTCCCTTAAACAGGGATGGGACTTTTTTTTTCCTTTTAACTACCAAATTGAATGAAGAAAGGAGTTTCTGTGGGAGTGAAATGCAGCTTTATGTGAGTAAAATGCCCTGCAAATTCATATATAATTTCCAGAGCATTTTTTGTTGTTGTTTCTGCTGAAAAAAATGAAAGAATTTTAGAAATAATGAAGTATTGAAGTTTTGTTTCCAAGTTTTGCAAATAAATTATTTCCTTTCTAACATGATGGAGCATTTCATTTCAAACAGCTTTCAAAATGAAGTTCTTGAGTTATCATTTTGAAACCACATTTTCCATTCAAAAACAGATCTAAGTTTGAAGAGCAGAAGATAAACTGAAGGCTTTTACAGCCCACCCAAATGAAACTAAACATTTCAAAACAAGTATTATGATTACAGTGTAAATAGATGCCCACAAAAACAGACTATATCACAACCAAAAAGGGGGCTGGAGAGAGGTCTGCCAAGCCCTACAGCCTGCGCTGTGTGTCTGCGGTGATGCCCAGGACAGTGGAGCCGTGAGGATGAAGCTATTTCTACTTGCCCATCTCCACTTTCTGCTCCATTAAACCTCTGCCTGTGCCGTGATCTTGCCACACACCACTCAACACAGCCGTTCGGTAGCACCGTGAGTTGCTGTCCTCTCCTGGACAGAAATACAGATGGTCCGCTGTGAAACTCAAGGTCCTCTGCAACTCCTCCTACTCCTGCTGTAGCTTTGCAGTTTTTAACATCATAGCATGTTGCAACTTTATCTTACATCACCTAAATGTTTTGCTCTTTAAATCCCAAATCCATAAAGAAAATATTGTTCCTGTTGTGGCTGGAATTTAACTGCAGACCGTAGTTTACTGTCTTGAGTTCTGGCCATGCCTCAAGGTATGGCTGGAGCAGAGGGTCACTGGTTGCTGTATTTGTTGGGATGTTTAGTCCGGCATGTGGGCCTTACTCCTTGCTTTGTATAGTCAGATAACTTAAATAAAAAGAAAGCTGATATCACAGTTTAATTGGTTGGAAACAAATGACTCTTTCTCCAGCTGGAAATCCTAGCAGAAGCTGTACCTGGGTAGAGAAGGTTTTCAGTGTGAACGCACAGGAGCTACACTGCCCAAGTCTAATGATAACCCGCTCACACCTAAGATGTTGTGTATCGTTTTGAAACCTGCCTAACACTTGTAGAGGTCTCATCATCCCCAACCATGAAAAAAGCATATCTGAAAATGCCCTTTTGCTTCTTTATTTGCCTTAAAACTTTGACAAGTAATTTAAATCCTTGTGGAAGCTAAAAAAGTATGAGTTTGCATATTTATGAGAAATTATGCCAAAACGATCCCAGTCAACTATTCTGTAGCCTGGTTCTTCAGGTGACAAAAGGATGTCAAGCGCTAGTTGTGTAATTTATTGTGTGCCATTGCTGTAGGAACTGGTATGAGTCACTATATGCTAACGCAGGCGAAATTATTTCTTGCTATTAAAAAAAAAACAAAAACAAAGAATACACCACGAAGGTTTCCTTAGTTTCTGTTTTAATCATAAACTTGCACGCTAGGAACCACATTTTGTTTTCATACTGCCTTTCTCCTCGAAGATGAAGAAATACTTGCATTTCTTTACTAGGTGCGTTCATATATAAGCTTAAGGCTGGAAAGACACTGTGGGTTTGACAGGTGCTGATCCCACTTGGGCACAGAATATTCTGGCACAGCGGCACTTTTCCAAACCATTCTCTTTGTGCTCACTGGAGCTAAAATAGAGATATGGAATTGATTTTCCAAGGAAATGGTAAAATGGATTGAACAATTTGCGAACTATTTGGAAGCAACGAGTGTGACTGTATTTTTTTATTGTCTCAAAAGGATTCAGATTATAACGTGCTGGCAGTGAAATATGATAGCTGTAGAAACAAAATATCCACGAGGATGAGAACACACCTACTTATGGCAAATCTCCGTAGTGCCTTTTGCCTGCAATATTACTTGAGCTGATGTTTACTACATCGATTTATTACCCCCCCCAGAAAGCATTTTTGGCAAGTTCCTCTTATGTTGTCATCACAGTATCCCTAAAAGGGGAAAAGTATTACTAAAAATTGAAGTGCTTTAAAAAGATGCTTTATGATGATCTTTGATGAACTATAGGCATCTAAGTAATTCATGTGTTTAATTGTAACTAATAAGAGAAGAACTAGAAAAGTTTAGCAATTAAGAGGGATTTTTCCCTTAACTCACTTTGAAAACAAATTCTGCAGTGATAGATCCTATGAGAGCAGAAATGATAAATGAGGAGCTGAAGACATTTTTTCTTTAGCTTTGTAGTTTGGGATGTTTGAAATATAAGAGACAAAGCAATATCCTCCGCATATTAGATGACAACTTTTCCACTAGCCAAATATAACTGAGGGGAGTGTGTGATGCTACACTGACCACAAGAGAGGGAATAAACAAAAAGGCACACAGTCTTGTGGCTAAGCAAGTCTCAAGATACTCAGTCCCAGCTCTTACACAGGCTCTTTACATGTGACCTTGGATGAAGTACCTGGGTTAAAATTTTCCAACACCCACATTCTCAAAGTCCTTAAATTAGTGGAGTAAGACACCTAAATTATTTTCAAAAATGTATCAATGAAAGTTAACAAATATAAGTCCTAGGCTGAGACAATTTGCAGAATTGTCACATTTAGTCTCCTTGTTCCTACTACCACCTATAGCTCTATCTCCTCTATCTGTCACTTGTACTGTGAAGTCTCATCAGAGCAGGTGATTGAACAGGGACAAGCAAAATGAGGTGGGGATCCTGCTCTGTGCATTACTCTGTGCATTAGCTGTGCAGCAACACAATTATGTGAGCGCTGGAGTCTCATTTCCCATCTTGTCTTGTGTGTGCCTGGCTTGGTCTTAAAGAAAGTACAAACCCTGACTCCAAACTTCCTGTGGTTGGAGTATGGAAAAGGTCTCTTCTCTCTCCTCCCTTTCCTCTCAGTTTGGGATCTCTGATACTCAATACCATGGAATCTTCAGGCTGAAGGCTTTAACTCATATGGGGCAATTGCAGACTTCGACTTGGTGCCCATTTCCACATAACCTTTTGGAATTTCATTATTCTTGCTACCTTGTCATTTCTCACCAATTTGACTGAAACTGGGCAATGGTTCAAGAATTATTACACACACACACACACACACATATGCCTTATTATGCCTCAGGACAGCATTCTAAATAATAATAATAACAATAATAATCAGACGTATCCAATCCAAATGAGGAATACTTTCGGAGCAAGGAAAATTAGAAGGAAACAGTCACGCTAATGTAAGTGTTCTGTCGTAAACTGACGAAATCGCAAAACAGCAGAGCAATGCTGGTCACTTGGTGGGGATCTGATAAATGTGAACTTGCTGTCAGTGACTATGAGAAAAGGCTATGAAGAAAATCAGACTTCTAATTCTTATTCCATTTGGACAGGTCTAATGATAAATAAAAGTGATGTATGTTTTATCAACTGCCATCAAGGTACTTGGGGATTTTCTTGGGAGGTCATGATGGCATAGTATAAGAATAAAGGATATGAAGCATAAAATCCTTTCTAACTGCATTCGCATTATCTCCAATATCTCTAACCATTTCAGGGTGTTAAAAAAATAAAAAGCAAAATAAATGCCACACTCTCAAAATGGGGGGAAAAAAACCCAATTCCAAGCCATGAAAGTCTTCCAGGCTGTGTGGCTGAGCTATAGATGTTCAGCAGTATAACAGATACAAATTGATTGCATAGGTCAACAGAAAATCTTGATCAAGGAAACAGGTCATACACAGTGCTTCCCTGAATGGCAACACTTATGCAGAAGAAGTATCTGATCTCGATATTGAAGAAGACAGTGACAAAACTTCAAAGGAAGCAGGACTTCAGAGAAAGCAGCACTGGAGCCAACATTACGCAAGGCATCAAATTAATTTTTAATAAACTGTTTGTGGATCAATCACTCTCTCAGATTTAAGTTGTCACCAGTGATACACCCACTGCAACAGTGATTCAGATGTTCCAAACCAGTTATGATTCCTAGAGAAAGCACAAATTCAATGTGCTTTATAATGACCAATATAGAGTCCTTTATGTCATAGAGAAGTAACTACACATTCTTCTGAGAACTATATAAATAGCAGTTATTCTGTCTACAAGTACAGCCACAGAACCTATATCTTATTTGTAGGATCACACAACAGTATCCGGGGGGGAGAAATGTCTTTTTATATATTTTAAAATGAAAGAAATAATGAGCCACTCTAATAAAATTCTAGTCCAGGAAAATGCCTGGTTAGCAGTGATGTGGTCAAACTAAAGAGCTGGAGTTAAAACCAGGTTAACAGACTCCCAAATTTTAACCTTCACTTGTACAATCCATGCTGTATAGCTGCCCTGCTTCCCCATCTGAGCATGCTGCTGGCAAATAATGAAGAATAATCTCCATTCTGCCATGATAATTCAACACATTTGCAAAAAGAATAATTCACAGATGATATTGCTTCCAGGACTTGGAGTTACTCCCACTTACATCCATTGCAAGACTCCCACTGACTCACTGGAAGCAAAATAAAAGGTAAATAAGAGCTGAAGTTTAAAATGCCTGTCATCCATGAAGATAATATTGGGACTGTTGGGATGGAAGTTGTCTCTGCACTCAAGAGATGGTGGCTGTAGGGACCCCAGAAACATGAGAGGGACACGTTCCCCCAGCGCCTCTGCTCACTGTTTTTGTTGCAGTGATTTGCTGTGTGTGATCTAAAATAAGTGGAGCTGGCCACTAATTTTCAGTTAACTTTATTTCTTCAATGACACAGTGAGGAAAAGGAGGAAGGAGGAGGCCGGCAGAGGAATCAATTAAGTAGGAGAGTTCTTCTTCCTAGGGAATACAAGAATAATTTATATTTTCTGATGGGGATTTTCAGAATGAAGTACTTCCTCGTGAATCAATATTTTGCAATACTGGCAGTTTCAATCAGCTTGTTTATTTTCATAGAAAGTGTGGGAAAAAAAATACTTTCCAGAATTTTTGAATCAACTTTTTGCAAAATGTCTGCAATTTTAAAACATAAGCTTGTTTCATTTTGAGGCACAAATATTAAGGCATTGACATCTCTCTCGGTATGGAAATTCCCTTCTCCACATAGCTGTGGTTAAAACCTTTCTGCCCCTTCTTCCTCTACTCTTGCAAATACAAATGGAAATATGAACTCAGCTATGGAAAGCTTTTGCTCTTCTCATTGCTGTTCATGATAAAACCCAGCAGAAGAAACAAATAAAGAAAAACATTTTTCTCTCAAAAAAAAGCTCACTTGACATTTTCTCTTACGTACTTGTGTCAAATCCTTTGCACGCCTACCTGACAACCATTCATGTGGCACCTCAAATGGAGGCAAACACTGTTGTAAACACTCTCAAATGTTATTTTCAAAGTCAAACTATGTTTCTTTTTAATAAGATACAAGACACACGCACCCCCCAAAAATATCTGGACACTCTGATTCCCCATGACAAATCTCTGTAAATATTTCCACAATTTAAAAAGTCTAAATATCTCTGAGACCTTGAGCTTTAACTTAAGAAATCCCTGCTGCAAAGGTAAGCTTATGCAAGGGCTCAATTCTGGCTGGTGCTGAACACTGTCACTCTGATCTGATGAAGCACATAAGCATGTGCATAAATTCAAGTATGTTGATAATCACACTCCCAGCCTAAAGCTCAGGCTGAAGTTATTCTCAGAGCAAGATTAAGTGCTGAGTACCCAGCAAAGCAAAGCCACAAGTGACGTTGGGCCTTAATTTCTTCACAAATTACTGCTCTGAGATATATGAACTAAGGGATACTTTTTTTTTTTTTTTTTTTTCCAGACAACTATTCCCCCTTGGCAATCTCCTCTTGGAAGCATAAGGAAGTCACATCCCAAAGGGACTACACCATATAGATCCAAATCCCTTGTGACCTTTTCTGTGTCTCTTGGCAGTTTATAACCGAAGGTGTCCTTAATTTGTCTGTTAGGGTCTAGAAGAGATGTCCATAGAAAAACTCAGATTTGGAAGGCATCTCTGCATGTTCCTCTGGTCCAATACCCTGCATGAAGAGAGCCTCCTTCAAAGTTATATGGCATTGCTTAGGGTGTCATCCAGGTAGGTTTTGAATATCTCCAAGGATGGGCAGTCTGCAACCTCTCAGAGCCCCTGCTACACTGCTTGGCCTCTTAGAGGCTTAGTCTTTGTGCTTCTGACCCTGACCACCTTAGGGCTGCACTGCAGGACTCTGTTCAGCCTTTTAACATCTTTCTTGCACTGGCAGCTCTTACACTCAGGTCTGTGGATCAATCCCCACCTTTGGAAAAATCATCCTGTGTCTCATTTCCCTCCTGTACCCAGGCTAACACGAAGCCCAGCAGCACTGCATGCACACATGGCGCTTTCTCTCCATCTCCCCGTCTGCAGTGTGGTCATGTCTCTGAGGGTTAGCTCATCTGTAGAGCAGAAAGTACCTCAAATTACTCAACATTTTCTGTGTGGTGAGAACAGGCACAGAGGGGAGGGTGAGATGCTGTTGTGTAGTCATACCTGCCACCATGCAGTCATGTACTCGTGCTAAAGGGGTGGTCATGACCTCATATCCCATTGAAGAGGGTTTAGCAGCATCGTATTTTCCAAGGGTAGGAGTGAACATGAATGGTTCCCAGGGAGCAACTGTTAAACCTGCACACTGCTATTCCCAGTATCTTCAGGTCTAGAGGTTGCCGAGACACTGAGAGAGGGAGATGAAAACAAAGAATACATGAAATATCTTTCAAACACAGTTTCAAAGAATGATTTCACGTGCTTTGAAGATAAATAGACTTCCTCCTAATTAATTCATCATATTAATTTCTTCAAATAAAAGATACTCATGAAATGTCTGGATTTATCCTGGGTTTTTTGAAACTGTGACTTGTCCACCACTTCAGTATTCCTGGACTATATGGATTCAAAATAGCTCTGAAACAAATAGATGGTGTTCTGAACCTGATCAGTACAGCCAGCTAAGCACAGATGGTGCAATGCAAACGGTTTTGTTATTAATACCAAATTCATTATATGACTTCGATTCAGTTTGATGTCTAGGTGGAAATTATTGTCTTGTATGGAGGAGAGGTCCTGAGGTGGAACCCAGAAGGTCTGATCTGCGGGCCTACAAAAGGCTCCCAGCGTCACCTGAACGAATTCATTCATGGTTCTCCTCCAGTATCCACATGCAATCAGTGGAAAGTCTTGATGTCTGCACCCCATCTGCTTCCCTACGTGGGGGTCAATTCCTCTACACAGGACTCCCATGAGCTTCACAATTTTATCCCTTCCTTGCCATCTCCCTCCTCCATCCTGAGAGAGCTTCATGCTCAAGGGTTTTGAAACCTCACCCATCAGGACTTAAGCCAATCTCCTATGATTAGAGGCCGGTATGGGGAAGTAAATTAACCTATCTGTCTCCTGCCAAGCTCTTTGCCTTCCCTCTGAAGCATTTCCTACAAGTCGGTGCCAGTGGCAGGGTAACAGACAAGGGGGATTCCAGGTTTGGTTTTGGGTAGCAAGGTTCCTATATTCGGTTCTTATATTCCCTAAACTACACCATTTGCCTTTTTTACTGAGATCAGGGGACTTTGGCACATAGAAAACATCTTATGAGGTTTATAAAACATTGTGTAAAATTTAGCTAGAAATTTATCCCACTAAGCAATAATGGTAAAGCACTGTGTGTGAAATCTAAGCTTTTAGAGAGAAGGGGGTTTATTTTAGAATCTGTACTCTCCTTACAAATCCAAAAGCTCATATAATGGTGTGAAATAGAAAATGTTCCTTGACCGTGAGCCAAAACATACAGTTTTAAAAGTCTCTTTTCAGATAAAAATTCTATTTCCTATATTTGATGACATTTGATGGGGATGGTTATTATTATTTTTTTCCCAGCACCAAAAGGTGTGGTTGAGTGCTTGCAAAGGAGCAAGGGCAGGTCAAATCCTTCAAATGAAAACAGCATTTGATCCAGGATAGGATTAATGTCCACATTAAATGATGGCAGGCCATTTTTCAAACTTTGTTATTTTTGAAATATGATTACTCTAATCATAATTTCAATGGAGCAATTTTTTAATTATTTTTTTTATTTTCTGGTCCTTAAGAGTAGGAAGCTACCTTAGGAGATGATTGATAATGTATGGGAGGGAGGAGAAACAGTTTAAAAATGAGACCTATCAGGAATTAAACATTAAACCAACTCCCAACAATAACAATAGAGCCGTGCTCATCGGTAAACACCAGCATTTCGAGAGAGCCCAAGGACATGAGAGGTGTTTAAGAGCATCCCTCCAAAAAAACCCCACCTTTGTTCAAACATTTATTTTGGCTCTCAATTAAAATACAAAAATATGGCTCCAAACTAGCCAAGCACAGCTGTGCTACTGCTGGAATTGTACTAGTTAGATTTTGGGTCAGTGTTCTGTGCTGTCCTTACTAGCATGCTTGCTGGCCTTCTCGGCAGGTCTGGGGGGAGCCACTGGCAGCACCCCCAGCAGAGCTCACATGCCCTGAGGCTCCGCGCATCCCTCTCCCTGCCCGTTTTGTTTGCAGAGCTGGCCCAGCCCTGCTGCTCTGAGTTTTGTGGCTCTAACCCTTCTCATCCTTCTCCCGTCAGACTGGAAGGAACAGCCCATAGCAGTGGACAGCCTCAGGGTATGAAAAAACTTTGCATCTTGGGAAACCCATGCCAAGGACCATTATCAGTCATGGTATTACAGTTATTAACATTATTACCACGGGTTACAGCTGCAGCCAGAACGAACAGATGCTGAGCAGTGTGCCAAGCTACGCTACATGCATTATAAAGCTGAGCCAGTATTTCTCACACAGGCGCTGCAGGAGGGGTAGCGCCCCACTGGGACTCCTAAATTTCCGTTTCAGCCACTGGACGATAGCGGATCATCACGCACTGGGCATTCGTGGAAACGCAGCTTCCCACGCTCACACGAGCCCGAGGTAAAAGAGCTGTGAGCAATACTTGGTGCTCCTGCCCCTTGTGGCTCCTGGGCTGCAGAAATCTGTTCCTTGGGTTTTATTCAGACAGTTTTACACTCTTTTATGGAGTCACAACGTTTTATTACAGAAACATTCCTAACGAAAGCTGATTCTAATAGCTCCCTCTCTGGTAGGAAAATTATTTTTTTACCAGTTTTATAGCTCTTTAAATAAACACTGCTTCATACTTTTCCATCCCATGTATCTCTTACCTCCTAATTACACTGAACTTCTCTTGACCTCTTGCTCAGGAAGAGTGGAAACAAACGGGTTGCTGAGCAAAGTATGACCTGCTTGTCACAGCAGTGCTAACAACTTTGCAGTCATGGGGCAACCCTTCCTGCTGCCTCCCCATGATTTAGTGCTTCATGTCTGGACTAAGAAGTACCGTATCACAAGTTTCATGGCAAATGCAGCTTCTGTGTCCTCCCGTGCAGAGGGAATGCACTGAAGCTGTTTCAGCTTCAAACCTCAGGGCCAAATTCAAACATGAGAAAAGTTTCTTGTGGAGTTAAGCGAGCACAAGCAGGGGGTGCAAAAATGGACACCAAGTGGTATCACTGTGAGCTTTTAAGGAACTCTGGATGAAACATCACATGGCAACACTGAGTTGGGAAGACATGGTCTTTGTATAATACCACGGTGAGCTATCCTTCATTTAAATATGAATGTAAGTCAGTTCTTAAAACCTGAAATAATTTTTTCCTCTAGAAATCAGAATCTTCCTACTGAAGTCTACAGCAGAGATATTTTTCTTAACTACTAGTGTCCCTCTTTAAGATGACAACCTTCATCTACTTTCACCTAAAGCTGTTCTTGGAAGTGGCCAAACATTTGGAGACTTTCAGTCAAACCCTAAGATACTAATTTGTGAGTTTCCCTGATAGCAGAAGGTGGCGTTAACAGTAAGAAATACTTGCCAAAGCTTAATTTTTCTGGGTGCAGTCTGAGGAACATTTACAAAAGCCTGAGAGAAGCTGGTCCATTTCCACCATGTGGGACATGGGCTCAGAGCTGCATATTCCTCTAGAACGTGCTCCAGCACGTAAAGGTTAGTTACGCTGTCTTGCACTGGGATCTCTAATCTCCCTTCCTTTAGACAACCAAACTAAGAATGAATGCGGCAACTTTTGCAGAAGTGGAGAGAGCAAAATGTGGACAGTAAGGAGCACCAACAATCCATAGTCGACCAGGCTTTACCACAAGGAGAGTTAGAGCAAGAAACTGGGAATTATTACAGCTGTGTTTTCCTTCCAGCTCTATTACCGATTCAGGGCATGAATTGGTCCTGACCTCCTCTTGCCCCACGTTCCAGCTGACCTACGATAAACATATGTAACCCAACAGAGGAGCTGTAGAGCTCAGTCCTTTAGCATTAGTCAAGCCCTCATGGTTAACCAGCTGGAAGATGTGGGAATTAATACTGTAGTCTTTTTTATGAGAATTCGCCAAATGTGTCCAGCAAAGGAGGGGGAATTTCTGTGGATGTCCATCGTTTCTCACCAGTCAGGTCATTTACATTAAGGTGTTTAGATGCAGAGTTAGCAGCCCAGTTTCAGCCACCTGGCTTTGAACCCTTTAGCCAACAGGAATTTAAAGGAAGTGCTGAGCACACCTACACAACAGCAGCATATTGTTACCCCAGCCCTTGAATTTTCCAACTCTATTCTTCATGTGCAACACAGAAATTGAAGAAAAGCTATCTGCACAGACAATTACTGGTTGTGTAATATCAGGACACAGCCAAACTGATGTGACCAGAAAGTCAAAGAACAATATCCTCCTAAAAGAAGGAAGAAACATGTAAAGCAAATACCAGGTATGCGGTGGGGTGTCTTACCTGCCACCAGGCTCTTCAAGTGACTGGTACACAGTGGCAAAATACTCTAAGTCTTTTGACATGTCATGTCCTGAGGCTTCTCTCCCTCTTGATTGCACGCTCAATGGCTGTTTGCCACTTCTGTTACGTAAGGCAGTTCTTGTCAGCCACCACTACCTTTTTTAGCCCAAGTAAAAGGCACTCAGGCTTCCTCCATGCAGCTATGCAATGTGCAGCTTGCTGCTAATTTGAAGGGCACCCCTCCTCCTCCTCCCCTGACAATCCGGGAATACAGCAGTGAAGTGCCTTAATGGTAGCATCAAATAGCCTCATGCCATACATTTTTAATTTCTACAATGGTCCTCGTTAGAGGTTCAGGGTTCTGAAAACAAGTGTGAAACGTTGCTAAAATGGATGAAAACATCTTACCTAAAAATAAACTATCATCCAATTCATGCTGCATCACCCCAATTACTGACACTTTTTCTGGAAACTAGTATGGTTTTATTACCACAGTATCCAAAGACCTGGTTATCATGAAGGATTTTTTGGCCTTGTACCACCCTAGAGATGTAGTAGTGTAAAATATAAAGACTTGAGCCATTGATGGTTGAAGAAAACGTGCATGGACAATGCAAGCTCTTTACACAGGCATTGAGATCATGTACAGTTTCAAGAGGATTATGAACTGCCAGCATGCTAGAGGTCATAACTCAGCTCTCATTGTCAGAAATGTTTATCAAACTTCAATATCCAGATCTGGGGCATGAGGAAGTTGATTTAGTTGTCAGAAGAGTCAATCCCAAGAAGCCTCCTCCCAACTACCTAGAGACAACCTTTGCTTCTCTTGCCTGTCCATACTCTGTCAGCAGAGCAATTGGGCTTGATCTATCACAGTCAAATAGGAAATGTAATTAAAGGCTCCTTTTGAGTACCTACCACTCCAGAAGTCCTCCTGCAGGGACTTAGAAAGACTAGTTGCAAAGCTCCCTTTTTCTTCTTTCTTTTTCTGCTAACAGATGTCAAGTCGCTATTTCCAATCTTGCCCCTCCACCTAGGAGCAGAACAAAATGTGTTACTTTTCTGAGCTTCATGAGAACCTTTTGAAGTAGATGGCGCTTTATTTTACAAAGGAAGAAACTGAACAGGTGATGCAAACTGTTCCAGGGCTGAGCTTTAACACAGATGTTTTGATCATCATTTGCTGTTATACCCATTGCCTCATCCCCTGGGGCTGTGGTGGTATCGTGGTCCTTTATCTCTTGCTCATCCCCCCTTCCTGCAGAACACAACAAACCTGGTGTGCTGCTTTGGAAGAGAGCTACAGGTTTACACTGGCAACTTTCAAAAAAAATTGGGATGTTATCCTGGGTCATGATAAGATTGTTATCTCTAATAATGTCAAAATTATCAGGAGGACTCTTATTTCATATATTTTCAAAGCTTCTGTATGAGCTACATAAAGCTGAAGCTAATCTCATTTGCTTGAAGTGCATTCATTAGCAATGCAGAGACAGATCAGAGCTGTATTGCATGCTCTTGTGGTTCCATTAGGATTCATGATGAAGGGCTGATCAATAACTACTGAGCTTTTAGGGCTGCCATACAGAGAGGAAAAAATAATATATAATCCCTTAAAGATCTTAATTAGGCAAAAACAAAATTATTATGTTAATAAGCCAAAAGTAGTTAATATTAATCTAGTTGCAACAACTTCTTCATTAATCACTGAGTGTATAAAAGCAGGTGATAGCTGAGAAAAGAAGCAAAGTAGGCAGCATCTGGCAATGGGATCTGTTTGGCAGTTTGTCTCCTTATAAACACTAAGCTGTGGGATGTTTTGTCTTTATTTCCACTGAGCTTAATGTTCAGAAACTCTTGGTGCTCAGAAACTCTAAATGGGGCAATATTTTAAAAAGACACCTATTGCAAGCTTCCAAGGAAATGCTTTTGAGTGTCTGGACGCTTTGTGTAGATCAGGGGGTCTCAACCCCTTCCATGCTTTGAATTCATCTCTCCAAAGGGAAAAGTTTCAGCCTTGCGTTTTCCTTGTTCCTTTTGCTTTATAGCTAGAAAGATAGACAGAAAAAGAGAGAAGATGGGATTTTCCCTGTGATCTTTGGATCAAGACTTTATGATCTAAGTCCTTAACCTCATTTGAAGATGTTGCTAATTAATGTGATGCCTACATTTGCGCAGAGCAGATATTATGCCCTTAATGCAAACACTTCAGTCTAGAGATGTTGAGAAAAGAGTAACACATGAAAGCATAGGCAGAGCAGTTAGATCTAGCATCCAGCTTGTGACTTCTGAGGACCTAAAGTTTTTACATTTAAGGCTTATATTATACTAGGAAGTAAACCAAAGGGTTATCAGGCTGGGCATGGCGAACGGCAGCAAAAGGCCCAGCGGTAGAAAGGGGGTTTTGAGAAAACAGAGTGCAGATGTAACATGGAGGGAAGAAAGAGGAAAAAACTGCTCCAATTCATGGCTGCCTCCCTTATCTTACAGCAGAAACAACCACTTTGCACTGAGTGGTACTAAAAGCCTTCTCTTCTCCTTTGGAAATCACAGTGAACACATTCAGTAAGCAGAGACATGAGTAACTGACTGCCATTCCTCGGACAAACCTGATTTGCTACAACTATTTCCCCTGAGATACCTCCTTCTAACAGGATTTGGACAGTGTGAGCCCTCTCAGTACTGCTGCCTTCTCCTTTTGCCCACGGATGGTCCATTCCCCAACCAGGAAGGAGTGACACGAGGTAGATGCACAGTCCTCCACCCCGGGTGTAAAGCATCTGCTCTGACGTTCCCTTGATGCTGGCAAGAAATAGGCACCTAGGCACCTGGCAACTCTATGTGTCTGATTTAGTCACAGTCTCCCTGATGTTTCCACACTTGTGTTACCAACTTTCTGAAATTGTGTCCATTACATACAGAGACTGACGTTTTCTAACAGCTTTGGCAATCAGCCCCAAATATTTCACTGGACTGTTTTTTCAAGAAACCATGCAGATGAGGTGCCTGCGAGGCTTTTGCAGTAGGGCATCCAGATAGCAATCACCAAATACCTTTGACATGGTAACCATAAAGCCAGTCACATAACAGACCCATAAAGACTTAAAGGCAAAAAGTAACAATTCCTCTCCTGAAATTTCAGCCAGCAAGCAAGGACAAAATGAAGTCTCATTTTGTCATTAAGTAAAAAACCCCTATATATTCATAAAATGGAGATGTGCATTGTTATATACTGCAGAGTACTGTTGCTCTCAGACAGAGGGGACCCTGATTTTCAGAAATCAGTTTTAAAAACACTAACATAGAAATATGAATCCTCTCCATAGACTAACAAGTCAGTGTACACTGGTTACTTTCTAGCAGCCAACTTGTGTTCATACTTTTAGTCCCCAGTGAATATAAGTTAATGCGTCCCTTTTTCATTTTGTGCGTTAGCCCAAAATCCCTCATGTTTACTTTCAGGTCCCCTAAAAGAAGCTCATGTACCTAGGTAGTGATCATGAGGCAGCTGACACACAGTGACTTACTACTCGCCAGTAATGCATTCATATGTCAAAACTTTTCCATTGCTAAACATTTGGAAGGACAAGCACATCAGAGCTATCTTACTGTAGTTAATGTACCACTGGGACAGACTAAACTATTTTTTTCCTGCAATAACTTGAAGCATTTTTCCAAGGTGGTGTTCTAAGCACATTCAATTTCATCATCACCATTTTCACAAAGACTAAATTTCTGTTGGGAGGTATTTTTTTACCCCTGTTTGATACCAGGGCTGAAAAGGCTGCAGGACTGCAGAACGTTGACATTTTGCATGAACATCTAATTTCAGGTTTCCATAGGTGACATAGTAACAACTAAAAAATAAGTTAAGGGACTCAACTTCTATTGACTTCAACAGACACTGAGCTATGACTTCTTCATAAAAATGTTAACCTAGATCAATTTCCCCACTTCACTGCTAAAACAGGGTTTATTCAGAAGCATGGTCTATAGGACAGATCTGTCAGTGTCCTGGTTTCAACTTCCTGGTTTCAACTGAGCTAGAGTTAATTTTCTTCCTAGTAGCTGGTCTAGTGCTGTGTTTTGGAATTAGGATGAGAATAACATTGATAACACACTGATGTCTGTAGTTGTTGCCAGGCAGTTGTAGTGTCTACACTAAGCCAAGGACTTTTCAGCTTCCCACCCCCTGCCAGGGGCACAAGGAGCTGGAGAGCACAGCCAGGACAGCTGACCCAGGCTGGCCAGAGGGATATTCCCGGCCATACAACATCGTGCTCTGGATAGAACTGGGGAAGCGAGCCAGGAGGGGGGATCGCTGCTCGGAAACAGACTGGGCATTGGGGTTTTTCACAGGTGATGAGCAATTGCTCACTTGTTGTTTATCATCATCATCATCATCACCATCATCATCATTTTTTGTTATCCTATTAAACTGTCTTTATCTCAACCCATGAGGTGTTTTTTTTTCATTCTCCTCCCCATCCCCTGGGATACACACACACAGGGGTGAGCGAGTGGCTGCGTGGTGCTCAGTTACCAGCTGGGGTTAAACTTTGACAGTCAGTTAAAGCAGGTATATGTTCACATCTGCAACTTTAGCTTGTACTGTCAGCTATCATGATGGTGCACACAACAGCACTGTCAGAGATCTGCTTATTTAGCCATCTGTGCATACAATGGGGGTACATATGCAAGAAGCAGCATTGGTCTGACTCGCCTTGCACCCCTGCCTGTTTGGCCTTCCCAAGTCAGGACACAAGCAATAACAACTCAGCTCATTTCAGCTCAAAGTTATTGCATTTTCTTTGGTAGTTAGAAGAGTGTAAATAAGCCACATAAGAAGTAAAAGCTACATAAGAAGTATATACATGAGAAGTATATCTGATTAGGAGATGTAAATTTTATTATAATTTACAGTACTGCTTGTTCAGGAAGCATTATTGTGAACAGTAAATAACATTTCAATTTTTGTAACTGTCATAAACCAATAGGCCTGAGCCTTGATCAGCATACTGCCACTTATTCTTTCATTGTATGTTTTCTAAATGATCTGCCAACATTGCTGTCAATACATAATGAGTGATTTTTTCCATCACTCAGAGAAGAGGTACAGTCTGTTGCGTTCATAACTAATATCTTCATTTGGACAGTGCTTGAGTTTATACCCTTACTGTCCAAGAAGGTTTGTATCCACTTGTAGCAGCCTGATTTGAATTAGGCTCTGTCACCTTAGAAACCCAACTTGTTACCAAAAGCAACAGCTTTGCTTCCTTTATTTGTATTAGGTTTGCCTCCTTGAACAAAAATTTTGATCTTATGTATATTGCTAGCATGTTTCTCATGAAACTCAAGATTCTACTGGTTTGCATTGGTTTAAACAATGAGATGCCAGAGAAACACATCTTCTGCAAAGGTACAGATAGATATCTTCTGCAGGGGGGTTAAAGAGACACCTCTATATGCAGTAATTAGAAAGATAAGCGGACTAGCAAAGTTATATATGAGCAAGTCGTCTGAAGCTGATAAGGTACAAGCAGCAAATTAATGAAATCATCCACATTTTGTCATGTCCACTGAAAACTATGTCTGGCTTTGGGGCTTTTCAGGGGTTGTGCACTGAGCCAGCTGGAACTGCTTACCTAGAGCAGAGGCTCATGTTAGAAAATGCTGATCAGCCTGAATTCACTTTGTGAGCCTCTATGGCAGGGATGGCTGATGAACAACATGAGAACAAAAGCAAAAGACTAAAGGAGAGTCTGGAGTACCAGAATGTGTTGAAAACCACTAGAAACATAGATGAAGTGTGATTTATTCTATCTGAAGGCAGTGCATGGCAGTAAAAGAAATAAAAGGGAGGTGAAGGGTAGGAAAAATCTCAAAGGAATAGAAAATACGGGTGAAAGATCCCAACTGTCCCACAATCCCTACCCTGCAGAAGTTCTCTTTGCCCTAAGGCGACAGGCAAAAGAAGAGCTAGAAAGGCTTATTGCACTCAGAGACTGAGCTATTGTTCTCACAATATGGTAAGCAGGCCACAAGAATGAGTAGTCTGCACGAACACCATACCACACTTAAATTGTGTTGTGATATATCATACAAGCCAGAAGAATAAATGGATTAAAACCCAAATTAGTCATAAGCTATATTAATGGGCAGCAGGTCTACTGGCAGCTATTAAATGAAAAGGTTAAAATGTGTTTAAGGTTAAATCCTTTGCAATTCCAGGGCCTCTTGTTATTTCCTGAAATTTGCTGAACAGGTAAGACTTCAATTTGATCTCAGGCAACAGCATTTCCAAGAGCCACAGCCCACAGCATCTTTCTGGTGATGGATTGTGATCGTGCATCTGTTCCCATTTGTCGCAGTTTAACCCCAGCCGACCACTAAGCCCCACGCAGCCGTTCGCTCACTCCCCCAGGTTGGGATGAAGGAGAGAATCAGAAGAGTAAAAGTGAGAAAACTCGGGGGTTGAGATAAAGACAGTTTAATAGGTAAAGCAAAAGCCGCGCCCACAAGCAAAGCAAACCCAGGAATTCATTCCCCACTTCCCATGGCAGGCAGGTGTTCAGCCATCTCCAGGACAGCAGGGCTCCATCACACGTAACAGTGACTTGGGAAGACAAACACCATCACTCCAAACATCCCCCTCCTTCCTCCTCCTTCCCCCAGGTTTATCTGCTGACCATGACGTCATATGGTGTGGGATATCCCTTTGGTCACTGGGGTCAGCTGTCCCGGCTGTGTCCCCTCCCAAGTCCTTGTGCACCCCCAGCTACTGGCTGGTGGGGTGGGGTGAGAAGCAGAAAAGCCCTTGGCTCTGTGTAAGCGCTGCTCAGCAGGAACGAAACCATCCCTGGGTTATCAACACTGGTTGCAGCACAAATCCAAACCACAGCCCCATGCTAGCTACTGGGAAGGAAATTCACTCTGTCCCAGCCAAACCCAGCACGCCATTCCTTTAGACATGCCTTCTGCCTTTGACGCCCTTGATCAAGACATTTTTTTTCTCTGACATTTTTGGTTCCCAGTGGGTCTAAAGAGATTTGCTGCCTCCTCACTTTTGGGAAGCTCCTGGAGTTGCATGAAGAGCATCCACCTGCCCAGATGCAAATGCAGGAAGAGCTGCAATGCTTTTAATGAAGCAGGTTGTGAGCCCGGCTCTGCTTCTCTGGCCACTTCATCCCTCACTTGCTGTTTTTATTTTTGGTCCACCCCATTTCAGCTGACACTGATTTGATCCCAAATGTTACACATTGAAACAGGAGTGTTATGCAGCTCCTGACAGATCCTTCTGCCTGCCCTCACTTCCGCTGCCCCAATCCTGCCTCCACGCTGACATGTTACTGACTGACAGTTTCAGTGCATAAAACTCTTCTTAGTTTTGGACACTCATTTTCAGGGAAAATATAGAGGCACTGGAAAACATAGGAAGCATCGTAGAAGATAACTGACACTCTGCAGAGGAGCAAAACGTTTCAATTTAAACATGAGGCACACATACTAATCCCCCTGCCCTGTCTCTGGCTTTTGGTGTTCCCAACTTGTTGCCTTTACTGGTAAAAATGTAACGCATCACTTTGAACCTCCCCGTGATAATAAAGAATTAAATCAAGGCTCCGACTCACCTTTCACAGTCAATTTAAGGGTGGCTGAAGTTTAGGCTCTCTGCCTCTCTCCTCACAGTGGTATCCAAACTGAGCTTGTAGCTACCTCTGAACTGCTACAATTCACAGCCCCTGGATTAATGTAAATCACCACCAGCTACAGTTTATATTAATGCCCTGGGCTTCAGCAGTTCCGGCTTAATTGCCTGCAAACCTGAAAGCATGGTTACATATTTTGATATTGCTGTCGAAGTGCTGGTCCCGTCCCTCCCCCTGCCCTGGGCTGTGTGGTCCCAGGGACCTGCTCCGGGTGGAGCCTCGTTTATTTGGCTGCATCAGCATCGCGCTGGATCAAGCTCCTCCAGCTCTCCCTGCTGTGCCGGGATGGACGATTCTGAGGCATGGCAGGCTGCTGGGGCAGAAAGTAGTGCAGACTTAGGTTGTCTTAAACCAGCTATTAAACTACATTCTGTATCTGATAGTTTTACAGGCCAACACAAAGAGACACCAAAGCACTCCTCTTTGTCTGAAGGGTCTGTCTTTCTGGGGTGTGTATTTCAGATAAGCTTCAAGGCTGATGTGTCTAGGGCTTGCACATGTTATTGTCAAAACCCGAGAGAAACAGTTATTTTTGTGGGGCTTTTTTTTATTGCCTGTGAGGAAACAATAATCTTCCAGATGAAAATCAAAACCAAATCACTCAGAAAATCCTGTAGAGACTTCATTTTGCTCAGCTTCAAAAGTGCAATAAAAAAAAAAAATAATCACTGTTGCCAGAAAAACAAACAACACATATTAAGCCTTTTTATCACCATGTCTAATGTTTTACTAACTGTGAAATCACATTTTCCAGGATGAACTGTCTCAATACACTTCTGAAATACCCTGGTAGTGCTCAGTGGCCATTTGAAAGAGGAACTGGGTCCCAACCGCAGACAGTGGACTGGAGGACAGCACAAGACATGCTGCTCCATCCAGGAGTGTACAGGGACCAGATGCAAATAGCTGCACAACCTCCAGTTCACAACAATCCAGCTCCTAAAGGTAGGGTTTGGAGTTTTCTGGGGGCGTATATTTATTTTCCTCCTCCCTAAAATACATATGACATCTTCAGTATTAACCCTGATAATAACAATGGCTAGCTGTTGTGTACATCTTTAATCGGCAAACAACAAAATGATTTGCAAAATGCATTAATATCTCTGTTTACTCTTGGGGAAAATGAGGCATGGGGAGGTGACGGCAGTTCTCCATGGACACCAAGTAGGCCATAGTCATGAATGGAAACCAGATCTCCCCACCAAATGTTTCACCTACTCGGGCACATTTTTTTCACCCATGAGATGAGAGTTATCCACTTTAAAGACCATTGTGGTAGGAAGAAAGAAAGAAAGAAAGACTATGATTTGCCCAAGTAACCATGAGAAGACAAAGGAAGAACAGAAACCAGAAACAAACTCTCAAGTGTGCATCTGGGGTGGAAGGAAGAGAAGAAAGTCCCAATTTTACCAGCACATGTGTAAGTGTCTTAGCCTGTTACCTTGGGTCTCTGTACCATTTCTTGGCACAAAATTCACACAAAGTGAAACCTGGAGATATTGCTATTTCAGCGTTTCCACTGATTTCAGTTTTTCAAGGTGAGTATGTGGGTGGGGACCAGTTGTTCTCCACAACTATGGTGTACAGTTGTGTTTGAAATGTATGCTAACTTCTCCATGCTTCAGAAGAACCTTTCAATGGTTATAAACAGTAATCATCTTTTAAATGTGTATATAGTGCTGGTACTTTGGCTTTGGTGTGCATGCCCTGGATCATGGAAAAGGGATACAAAGGCAGTCTTATTATTAGTATTAGATATTATTAATATAATAGTCATGAGAAAACATCTAAAGTGGTGCCAGTTTGCATGAGGTGCTTTAGAGCCAAACAGTTAATCAGAGTTCTTGACGCAAGCAACTCACATTTTACATGAAAACTTAAACCTAATATTTATCTCCTGATTTGCTTTCCCTTTTTCCTGAAGCAGACAAGTAATTTCTTCCTATATCTGCACAAACCCAAAAGGATTAATTCTCTGACTTCTTTCTATGCTGAGAATGCTCTTTTGGGGCATCTGGAACTATTGAATCTATTGAATTCAATGCATTGTTTCTAAATAAATAACAAAATGATGAAAGATTTCAGAAGTGTTACAGTGGCGTTCATATAATAAAAGCAAAGGAACGAGGACTGAATCAAGTCTAATCTCACAGGGATACACAGCAAAAGTTTGAAGCAACTTTCTCACTGTTTAGATGACTCAAGCTGCAGAGGCATCCTCCAGATTACTGGCTCTATGACTCTTTAAGGAGGGGTGCAACAGGTCCTGGGAACCTGACAGAAACCCAGGCAAAATCACATTTGATTCTCTATTTTCTGGATTATAAAAGCAGGGGAAAGGGCTCCAGCTTTGTCTTTTTCAGGGGAAAAAAAAAAACAAAACAAAACAAAACAAAACAAAACAAAACAAAAGAATAAAAAAATTAATCCAAATCTCAGGTCTTTATATCAGAGTTAAGGGGCAGATATTATTACTGAGCTCCCAAACTGCACTACAACAACATGTGCTACAAGACAGAGGTGTTGGACTCTACCACAATTCTGTGCCATGGGTACATCTGCTAAACCCTGGCCGCTAAATTAGTAGACGCTCTGTGGCAATGTATTGCAACAGAAATTAGAGGTCTGCCTAGTGGTCCTGACACAAAGTCCATCTCACTGAGTCTACAAAGTGACTTTCAAAACAGGAGGTCAAAATAGTTTCCTAATAACCAACAGAGTGTAAACCAGGAAAAAAGATTTCTAGGCACTTTATAAACAGGTCAGGGTCCATGAGAATGGGCTGCTGGGGAGTGTATGAATCTCTAGCACTGGACATCTTCAAGAACAAGTTTGACAGGAATAACACAGATGAAGTTGGTCCTGCCTTGGGCAGCGGATGTACTGGCTGACCTTTGGAGGTCCTTTCCAATACTATGATGCTATGACATTGAGAAATCAAATGACTTCTCTCAGTGATTCCTCCTGGGAGTTTAGGACAGACCTTAGCACTCAATTTCTTTGCAGTACATTGTAAGCTATATGTCTTCCTTTCACTCTGTGGACACACTAAAACTGCAGCACACAATTCGCACAGTGCCTTTAACATCACTACTGCTGAGAAACCTTGTTCGCCACCCTAATGCCATTCCTAATAACAATTCACCTCTTCTTTGTTGTCCTCAGTAATGTCACATTTCATAATCATGTCACAACAGTTCTATTCTACTTTATCACCAGAGAAGAAGGAGTTTAGCTGCAAAAAACATTTAGCTGTAGCATTACCAAAAAAGTAATCAAACGGAACCTAGAAGCTGATTAGAGGGAAGAGACAAATACCTCTCTCCCCTCATATGGTCCTTCTAATACCCTTTGCTCTGGTCTTGGCAAATGTAATTCTGCCCAATAATAGTCCCCACGTGATCTTGACAATATATTTTTTTTCCCACAGCTGTCTTTCTCTTAACTTTATGCATTTTTTATCACTTTCTCTTCTGTACCCCATCAGATATAAGCCTCTTTACTTGTCTTTCCATGTTCCTCAGGGTCTATCCTTGGGTTAACCATTGCCTACTTTTACCAGAGAGATGTAATTTCTCCCTTCAGCTGGCCCATTATCTTCCACTGCCCACACATTGTATTTCCAGACAAGTACCCTCATCTCCATTCTAATAGCAGAAGCCAGAAGCCACTGAGGTCCTGTCTCCATCTCCACATGTAAACAAAGACATCTTTTCTTTCAGAAACTGCAGGGAATGTGAGGCCATTTGGATGTTCTGAACTTCTGAGACATTTGTCAACTCGAAGTGTTTGAACATGGTCCGGGTGATGAGAGCACCAGCACTAACCCAACCTGTGCAGCATCTTCTTGGCGTTGCAACTTCCATGAAGGCAATGATGATCAAAATAACCTTTTTCATGCAACAAGCTCAGAAGTGCTTGAATCAGTGGGCCTTGAAATAGAAAGTGCCACTTCAAATAAAGCAGTGAATGAGAAACCTCAGCAGATAGTAAAACTATCTCAAACACTGTAACAATTTATAGAGAAGAATCAATTAGTGGATGTGGGTTGGAAGGACATGAATATTTTGGAGAAAAGCTAACTTTAGCATTAACCCACAGAAATGTAGTGAGCCATATACAAAGGATCAAATTCTGCTCTCTTTAAAGCATGTCAATCCATTGCAACTCACAGGATCTCTATATTTACAGAAGTGAAAGAGAATCAGATATCGCTAATACATCCCATTTAACTACACTATTGTGTATGTGTAGTACTGCAATAAGAGACTGACAAACAAGTTGGCAGTAGAAAGAACTACATAGAAATAAGTTTAAAAGAATATTGAAGACCCAATTTAAATTATCACAATCTCATATCAGCAAGTTGGTCAAATGATAAAGAATAGAGTACAGACTGTAGCAGACAGCAGCTGAAACATTGGATTAGTATGTGTGCTATCTGGCAGATTATGTCTACAACTATTTAATTCCCTTCCATACTGGAAGGTTTAAGCAGTCCACTCCAGATTTAAGTAAGTGGACTGAATTTAACCCTGCTATAACTGTAATAAAGTCTCAAAAATGCTGTGATGTTATGGTAGGGCTGAATACAGTCCTACGTTAGAGTAGATAATTTTGTCATTCCTTCTTGTACACAGCTGCTGTTTCCCATGAACATGTAACAAGCAATAAAAATTATGTCTAAGGGTATAAAAACTTCACATTTTAATTTTTTTTAAAAGCAAAGTAAACAAAAATTAGTAAAAAATGCCTTGAGGCTAGTCCATAGTAAGAAGGAATATAATTATGCCAAAATATAAAACCTTTAAGTTTGCAATAAAAATTTGGTTGTGTGACACAGATGCCTGTAACAGCAGCAGACTGACTTTCATGTTTCTGTAAAATCTCCTTTGATATTAAAAAATTGTTGGTTACCCCACTAAGGTCACTGCTTTTCTAGTTGTCTATCAATTCTTTTAATGGAGAAAGTCTTATAAAATCATGGAAAAGTCTCACTTCTACTACTCAAAGACAGACATTTCCCTCCTCTCCCAACTCACCCTGAGATAGATTGCTCTTTAATTAGTTTGTTGTGCTTTACTGTTTAAATCTACTTTTAATGGACATCATGGACATCATGGACAGAAATTCAATTTGTTTTTTCTCTGAATTCCCACAGTGAGGTGGGAGCCTCACTTCAGCAGAACACTTGCCTCGTATGTACGCTCACAGCAGCTCCCCTCTTATTTTCCCTATCATTTTTCAGCTTTTTGTTATTAAGTAACTTCACATATAGAATCATAGAATGGCTTGGGTCAGAAGGGACCTTTAAAGATCATCTAACTCCAACCCTCCTGCCATGGGCAGGAACATCTTTCCCTAGACCAGGTTGCTCAAAGCCCCATCCAACCTGACCTTGAACACTTCCAGGGATGGGGCATTGAGACCTTCTCTGTCAATGTGTTCTAGCATCTCACCACCCTCATAGTAAACAATTTCTTCCTTTCATCTAATCTAAATCTACCCTCTTTTAGTTTAAAACCATTACTCCTTGACCTAACACTACAGGGCCTTGTAAAAAGCCTCTCTCTGTCTTTCTTATAGGCCCCCTTTAAGTATTGACAGGCCACAGTAAGGTCTCCCTGGAGCCTTCTCTTCTCCAGGCTGAACGACCCCAACTCTCTCAGCCTGTCCTCATAGCAGAGCTGCTCCAGCCCTCTGATAACTTCATGGCCTCCTCTGGACTTGCTCCTACAGCTCCATGTCCTTCTTGTACTGGGGACCCCAGAGCTGGATGCAGTATTCGAGGTGAGACCCCACCATATATATATATATTGTCTAAGATTCCTCCTTTCTAAGTTATTTTAAAATAGCTACTTTGCATCTTTTCTGCAGATCAGATCTTCCCTGCTCAGATAGCTATCTGTTACTCTTTTCAAAGAGATATGTTGTAAAACCGTTTTCATGAACAGCAACTGCCAAGCCACCTCCATTCCAAGGCAGGCTTGGGATCCAACCAAACGGGTTGGCTGAAAAGTGCCAGAGCCAGTGCACTTTTGCTGCTCTAATTCCTTCTGCTGAGCTAATCCAGCAGGAGATAACCCCATGTCCATGGCAGAGGGAGTAGTGAGCCAAGTTTGTCCATCCTCTTCCTTCCACCAACCTCACCCAGGAACTGTTTTAGCTGATGACTGAAGTGCCAGATATATTTTGACTTTTTCAACACTGCCAAAAAGTTATAACTTTCAGAAAACCAAACAGATGTCACATCTGGAAAGCTCAAGCCTCCAGCTCCTTCCAAAAGCATAATCCTGTTGCCTTGAGCAAGGTTCTGCTGCAGGTAGGCTGGGGAGTGGTGCAGGGCTGGGAACTGCCTCTGCAAAGATATAAGCAGCTTGCATTTTCCCTTCTTCCCTCTATGGTCCCCTGCTATTAAATCTTTTTTTTTTTTTTTTAACATGCCCCTCCCACAGAGGACCCCAGCTGAACACACCACCCTGCAATTTAAAAAATAATGCAAAAAGAAGAAGGATTAAACCATCTAATCCCAAGGCAAAACCTAATATTTATTTTTAGTCCAATTTCCAAAGTGATCTTGAATGTGTTATTTTTACCCCAGCAGTCTAAATTTTGTTTAGCATTGTATTGATTGAGCAGTATTTGATGAAAGGCACTTGTGGGCTGTGGGTTTCACTTACATCTTTGTCATTGGTTCATCTTTCAGTAAAAAGTTTGGAGCATTCTCCTCATCTTTTATTCTCAGAATGCCATAAAAAGCTGCATATTAACCACTTATTTTCCTTCACAGAAAGAGTTATCACTCTGATGTAGATAAACCATTTGCAATACAGTTTTTGCCAGTGTAAACTAAGGCAAAAATACATTTACTTGTACAGGCAGGAGTAACTCTACATATTAATTTAAGTAATTGCACACTGTGGGTCAGGAGTTGTTTTCCTCTTGTTTAAGTTCACTTTTGAATATTCTTGATTGGACCTTCACTCAGTGCTGTATGTATTAATTTTCTACATGTTTGCAGCCAGCCATTCTACAAAATCCAGGTTGCCCTTGAGAAAGATCTATATACCCAAAATGAAGAAAGGTAAGTCTTTCTCAGAAGAAATGACTTTTCACCAGGAGCAATGCATCACAGAGTCTGACTTCTAAATGTATATTTAGGTAATAAGTATCCCTTTTTTTAGATGCCTCTTTCTTTGTTGCTGAATATGTATTCTAGAGCCAGATCCAGAGTTCAACAAATTAGCCCACCAACTCAGGTACCAGAACATGCAAAGAACTGGAGAAAAATATTCAAAGTATACAGCATTTGGAAGTATGAAAATATAAGGAAACATCCCACAGAAAGACAACACCCAACAGAAACCGAAATTTTTGGGCCAACAATGAGCTGTCCCAAAGATCCTCTCTCAAAAGGGTCATTTCTGAGCTGTCCTGTGAGGCCTGGAGCTTGGAAAACATAAATACATAAGTAAAATCACCAGCAGCTTGGGACTGGACTTTGCAGCAATGTCTATTACTCTTGGACTTGATGATCTTCTGGGTCTTTTCCAGCCTAAATGATTCTATGAATCTAGAGGGCAGAAAACAGTGCCAGGTTGAGCAGGCAGAGAAGGAACACAGATTCTTGGTTCTCCTGGAACGGATTTGCTACCCCACCCACACAGAGGTGCCAGGATTGGGCCAGGCTCTTCCTCCCATGGGAATGGGACAGAGAAAGGTCACAGCTGGAAGTGGGAGCAGGGTCCTAGGGACCCCAATGTGCTGCTGTTGATGGAGGTGGACAACATTTCTTCCTCCCAGCAGTAGTTGTCACCTTGCATAATCCCACTCCTTCTTCAGAAGCTACCACAAACCTGCCTGCCCAAGGCATTGCTGTGTGTGAAAGTACATGGACCACGACCACCTTCCCATACCGATGTGTACTGTGTATTCCTTGTCAAGAAAATCCATAAACGACACCCAGCTAATGCAGTGATATGCTGAGGAAGGTGTCTTTAGCTCATCAAACTGAAGAGACGACTGTGCAAGAAGTAAAGAGGATTCAGAGGCAGAGGACGGAAAACTGTCCCGCTGTGAACACTGCTGGCGTTAGCGTGTGCCACTGATTAGTTCACAACAGCCGCTTGTTTTCACCTCCAGATGAAAGACGAAAGATGAACATTCTCTTGACTCCCAGAAGACTGCTTATTCCAAATGGCAAAACAAATGATGATTTTTATTTTTTTTTTTAGAAGGGGAGAAGAAATTAAAATATACAGAGCTATGAAGTGAAGATGAAAATACTCATTGTGTTGAATAATTAAAGAGCCTGAAACCATATCAAGAATAAAGACAGAATTCAAGCAGGAAAAATTATACTCAAAATAGTAAACAAAGGCCATGATTCTAATTTCAGATATGCAGTCGCCTACCACCAGGCAAAGCTGCAGGGGGGATGTGGTGTGGTGGTGGAAATCAGCTTTTACACATTTGGCCAGTGAATGGTACAAGCTTCAGAGTGATGTGATTTGAATTGTAGCTAAATCAAGACAGTGAGACTAGAAAACACTTAAGGCAGTAGGTTAAGGCATTGTCCTTTGAACACAAATAAATTCAGTTCAAATCTTAGAGAGAACAAGTAAAAATTAATTAACTTATGCTTTGTTGGACAAACTCACCATTTAATTTAATGTACAGGGCTATAATTACCAGCCTTTGCTCTGGAGAAGATCAGTGGAGGAGCTGATAGTCTTGTCTGAGACATTTTCCATTTATTCAACCATTGCTATCTGAGCACATTGCAATCTGTCTGTGGTGGACTTCTCTGCCCTCGCAGCATTCCTGTGCAGCAGGGAAACGGTCTTACCTCTGTTTTCCAGCTGGGACCTGAGGATTGAGGTCTAGTCCACTGATGGAGTGTGGTATTGCAAGGTTGAATGTCACCATAAGCCTGTCTGTGGGGGTGAAGCTCAGAGTCACGCCAGCTGGAGCACTCATTAAAGAAGAAAGCCTAAGTCCAAGTCTTCCCAGATGGTGCAGGTGTTCAGACCCCTACCCCACTGCTCTGGGCAGTGCGAGAGGGGAGCCCTGTGCCCAGGTCCCTGCTCCCAGGGTTCCCAAACCCAAAAGCAGGTGTTCCATTGACACAGGTGTTCTCACGCTGGCTTGCCACCGACTTGTCAGGAGAGCGGAAAAGAGCTGATTTTCCTCCTGAACCCTCACATCACCGAGCAATGTGCATAATTAATTATGAAATTAAAAGGCAATCAAAGTGTCTGTGCATAAATTAGCAGTCTTTCCTTAATTCTGGCTTTCTCTAGACTCTGTGTGCCTGATTTTGTAATCCTACTTATGGTTTCAAATAGTTTTTATGAGTTTAACATGAATATACATTGCTATCTTCATGCCATTTATGGCTCATATGGCCACAAAGGGTCATTGCTATTATCTAGTCTGACTCCAAACATCTGCTGTAACAAAGGCCAGAGAATGGCACTGTGGTGGGTTGACCCTGGCTGGACGGCAGATGCCCCCCAAAGCCGCTCTATCACTGCCCTCCTCAGCTGCGCAGGGGAGAGAAAATATAATGAGAGACTCGTGAGTTGAGATAAGGACAGAGAGAGATTGTTCACCAATTACCATCACAGGCAAAACAGACTTGACTTGGATAAAATTAATTTATTACCAATCAAATCAGAGTAGGGTAATGAAAAATAAAAACTAAATCTTAAACCCCCTTCCCCCCACTCCTCCCTTCTTCCCAGACTCAACTTCACTCCCCATTTCTCTCCCCCCTCCCCCCCAGCGGCACAGGGGGACGGGGAATGGGGGTTGTGGTCAGTTCATCACACCTTGTCTCTGCTGCTCCTTCCTCCTCAGGGGGAGGACTCCTCACACCCTGCCCCTGCTCCAGCCTGGGGTCCCTCCAATGGGACACACTCCTCCATGAACTTCTCCAACAGGGGTCCTTCCCACAGGCTGCAGTTCTTCATGAACTGCTCCAGCATGGGTCCCTTCCATGGGATGCAGACCTTCAGGAACAGACTGCTCCAGCGTGGGTCCCCCACGGGGTCACAAGTCCTGCCAGCAAACCTGCTCTGGCGTGGGCTTCTCTCTCCATGGGGCCACAGGTCCTGCCAGGAGCTTGCTCCAGCGTGGGCTTCCCACGGGGCCACAGCCTCCTTCAGGTGTCTCCACCTGCTCCAGCGTGGGGTCCTCCACGGGCTCTAGGTGGAATCGCTACACCCCCTCATCCTCCCTCCATGGGCTGCAGGGGGACAGCCTGCTTCACCATGGTCTTCACCACGGGCTGCAGGGGGATCTCTGCTCTGTGCCTGGAGCACCTCCTGCCCCTCCTTCTGCACTGACCTTGGGGTCTGCAGGGCTGTTCCTCTCACATCTTCTCACTCCTCTTTCTGGCTGATACTGTTCCACAGCAGCTTTTTCCCTCCTTAGATACATTATCTCAGAGGCACTACCACTGTTGCTGATGGGCTCGGCCTTGGCCAGTGTTAGGTCCATCTTGGTGCCAGCTGGCTTTGGCAATGTCAAACGTGGGGGAAGCTTCTAGCAGCTTCTCACAGAAGCCACCCCTGTAGCCCCCCTGCTACCAAAACCTGGCCACACAAACCCAATACAGCCATCCAATGGTTTCTATATGCATGCCTTAATGTTTAACTAGGACTCTTCTTTCAGAACATCATCTAATTGACACTAAACTTTTTGCACCTCTCCCAGGAATTAACACTGCACTTGAAGCCTGGACTCCCCAGACTCTGCTATAGGCAGACTATTAGGCCCACGATGTACTCTTCCTGCATAGGAGATTTGGCAGAAACTGGTTTTAAATGCGATGTTGCAGGATGCAGACAGCTCATTCACCAGCTTGAAAATTGTTCATCGTACCACTTTGCAGAGGTAAACAGTATGATCAGCTTGTTAAAGAAAGGGACCTCCAAATTGAACAGTACGGAGAAAGCTTCTTGAAAAGATGCCCCTAATATGACTCAGAAAACAAACACTCCGATGCTCAGTCATAGCTCTGGCATCTTGTGCTTCTGTATTTAAAACATGATCTCTCTTTACAGCTTTACCTGTGCTGTTTGTCTCTAGCTAAAATTACATGCAGTTAGCTTCATCTTAAAATCATGGTGTATGAACTATAAAGCTGAGTACTTAAAAGTGGGGCTGTGCCTGGACATGTTGTCCACTCTGTGCTCTCCCTTCATGCGCTGCTGTAAAGTGATACAGAAAAGTAACTCAGAGATTTAGGAGCCTAAGTACTGTTTCACATGGTGACACCCGAGAACAGAGAGAGAAAACAGAGTTGCCTGAGGGGTTTTAGGTGTTGTTTGCTTTTCATCTTTGGAAATCACATGGTGGCAAACGCATCGGCATGTTCGTTCCTTCCTCTCTACTTACAGCAAATAAGACTCCACTATCCTCTTTTTTCCATTTCTCCAGAGGCTGATTCCAGGGAGGGCTGATCATGATTTGCTTTGCACACAGTAAAACAAATGCACGGATTGTTAGCCCAATTTCAGAAAACCTAGTCAAGTATGGGGGATTTAATTTTTAATTGCATGAAATGTATTTATAATTAAAACCAATGCAGCCGACGTGTCTTTTTTCAAGTGCTGATTCCAGAGTATTGGCACATGTTGTGTTCAAAAAGTGCCAGAAATAGAAGGCACGTCAAGACAAACCAGTGTAAGTATCTAGGAACCACACAAGATGTTAGACGATGTTTCCAGAAGAGACTCAGGGATGTAGTGGCATAAATCCTACTGCAACTGAGGTACATGTTCCTAAACCCCTTATGCCAGTTTGTAAATCTCCTATTTATAGCTTTATGGTCAAAATAAATTTTGTTTTCTGCACCTTTTTTAATCTTTTCTGCTCAGAGCAGTACCACAAATAAATATTTAGCATGCCAGTATGTTGCTAAATTATTCATGCTTTAAACTCATAAATGGGAAAGACAATCTTCCTGACTTTACATGCTTTCCTGAAGAAATGCGTTATTCATTGGTGATTTTATTTTCATATGCATCTTATTTGTCTGTCAGTGCAAAGCAGAGTTGGAACATAGGAGCAAAACTGACAAAACATTTTAGAGGTATTTAATTGCACCCTACTTCTTTTCATTATTCACAAAAAAAAGCTGTCAGCTAGACTTAAATGAAAATACTTTGGATGGTTTTAATGCTCACAAAATTGAGAGACATGATTAAACTGGAGCAAAGCACCACCATTTTATCTCAGTACGGACATGGTGACCTCTAAGAGCCCTGTGGCGAGGTGCTCTTCTCCTAAGCTAGACGCTGTCCACACACCAAATGGATGAGTTGCTCCTGCTCAGCGGAGCTTGCATGTCACGTACGGTGGGACACAGGGAAGTGGGGAATCAAGGGACAGTCCCCTACGAGGGATGTTAAATTAAATGCATGTGTCAAATATTGTGACCTTTCCATGGTGGGCTCCAGAGGTCTGATGGGAGCTGCAGTCTGCGTGCCATGGAAATTAAGTGGGATCAATGAGCATGAAATTGATGGTGCATCCCATGCTGGAAGGTCACTGTGATGTTATCTCTAAATTATTCCATTACCAATTAAGTTCTGTTTACAAGTAAAGGGTTCTTGTTTATTCATTTTTAGCAAATGACTCCTATAATCCAGCCTGAATAAGAAAGGCAAATTGGGACCATCCTCTCAGAGCATTACCAAAATATTCAATCTGTTAATGCTGTCAAACTGAGTTATTTCTGGCAAAAGAAATAAATATGAGGTATTCAAAGGTGTCTAGCTATTAAAAGTAAGAAGAAGAAAAGAGGCAGGGCAAGCTCTAGACAAAACATGAAATGAGCATTGTGTTTCTTGTTTTAATAAGGAGGAACTACAGGATTGCTTGTAAAATCCAGGTGATCAGGAAAATGGAGCACATGTCAAAGAATAGAGTCATATCCCAGGTAAGAGCCAAGACCAGAGACCTCAGTATGCTCAGGGGACTGAAAAATCTCCAACCCAGAATGCTGGAAAAAAACCAACACATAAAATCCAACCCTAATTGGGATTCGCGGGAACTATAAAAAGCTTGCTGGGCTGGGAATAGTCCCGCGTGACTGGAAGAAAGTATGGCTCAGGGAGGAGGAAATTCAGCACGAAAATAGTCACTGTGAGCCAGGGACTTTTCAGATGAGATGCTTCCAGTAATGGTACAGCAGGACACGTATTTTTTCCACAGGAATCAGCGAATCTCTGTCTTTAATACTTCACTGCACAACTCCAATCCCCCATGATCTAGAACAACGAGCACAGTTTGGAAGAGGTGCTTGAAATTTCCTGTGCAATTCTGTGAGACAAGAAGTCTGATTTCCTCTAATCTAAAGCCATTTATCTTATGTTTAACTTGCTTGGTTTAACAAATGGAATAGAGGTGATCATTCCGTATAATGTGACATGAAGGGTTGGGTATAAACCATAGAGGGAGGACTACTAAAAGAAGTGCTGGAACAGCTATTAGTTTAGGCTGAGAATTTTATGGTAGTTTCTATTAGAAGGGTGAGAATTTTAAATGCCACTCTAGTTAAAGTAATGGAGGAAAGGAAATCTAGATGATTTCAAGGTAGGGCTTGGCCAGATTATGAACAGGATTTAGAAGGTTGTCACTGATTGTGAAAGGGCTTGATGACCCACGGCAGAACTAGCCACTCCTTTGTCCCTTATTCATGTCCAAATCTACCAACTGCCTTGGTCACCCTTTAGGAATAACGTAGTTGTCCAGATACCTTTGAAAGGTATATGGTCTCTGGGAAGGTTCCCAGGCAACCCCTCCTTTAGCTCTGGGTTGACTTGCATCTGTGAGTTTGAAGGAACAGGAAGCAGTGGTGGGAGCAGACTGGATGGATAAGCTCAAGTCTATATTACAAATGTCTGCGCCCAGTTGTGTTTTTGAGACACACGGGCAGACAAACACCTGTGTTGTCATGCGATGAGGGTGGTGAGACACTGGAATAGGTTGTCCAGACAAGTTGCAGATGCCGCATGATTGGAAGTGTTCAAAGTCAGGTTGGACGGGGCTTTAAGCAACCTGACCTAGTGAAAGATGCCCCTTCCCATGGCAAGGGGGGTGGATTGGATGATCTTTAAAGTTCTTTCAACCCAAACAATCCAAACCATTCTATGGTTCTATGATTATCATAGATCTGGTAACAAGAGGTTCTGGTGTGGTGTTATACCATCAAAACCGCATAATTTCTTGGGGATGGGTAGAATAGAATAGTTGATGGTTTTGTTGTGCAGGTATTAGAAATGGCACTTCAGTACAACAGAATCCAGAGCAGAATTTCTTAGAAAATGTGAAAGCCTGATGCTTCTGCCTTGTTTATGCTCTTCTAGTGTATACATGATGTAATTCTTTTTTATATTTTGACTTTTTAGCTATGTCTCAGAAACTGAATTTTTTTTATGCAGGGTAACTAGTTGTTCCAGAGCTCGGTGTGGAAATGAAATATACAGTTGTACTGTCTTTGCTTGAATTAAGAAGTTTCTAGAAATCATTTGTATCCTTGTTGTAAAATAACACTACATACCTACCAGACAGGAGCATGAGTTTCAAGGACATCATCCTCAAAAGTTCCTAAAATGCTGCACACCAAGTGGCCCCACAAGCCCCAAGCCACTGATGATCAAGGTAGTACCAGAACTAGAAACGGTGTAGAGGTGTTAGCATCTGAGTTAATATGTCCTGTGGAAATGCAAGAAAGGTCAGCTGGACCATAGCCTGAGCAGCTTTACGGCTGCCAGACCACAGCTGGCATCTTCCCACAGTGCTGCACTGTGGTATTTGCAGCACCAGCGTGGGTCACTGCTGGCCCCTGTCTTCTCCATACTATATTCCATCCCACAGTTGGACATGCCATAATTTAGTGTATTGAGGCACTAAACTAGCAGTGAAATCACTCTTCCAGTTTTGAAAATGTCCCTGGAATGAAGTACCTGTGTTTCAGGTTGAAAATTCTTAGGAGCCAAGTCTGTCACTCAGTGTTCTCTTGTATTCAGTTTGTTTGGCACGTGCCTACGCAGCTCAGTTCCAGCAGTTACCCCAGTTGTGGTTTGTGGGACTCCAGAAGTCTGAGGCACAGCTGGTCAGCACATCCCTGCTGCATTTGCAAATCCTTCACAAGGAGCATGCATGATTGAGGTGCAATCGGGGCTGTGAGACCTTTCTGTGGTCCAGAAAATGTGAGAAACTCTTCTCCAAAACCTGTCAAATAAATGAGAAAAGATCTTATTTTGAGATACTCAGACTGAGGGATTTCATTGAGATTAATCTTACATTATTGCCTTCAGAAATAAGCCCCTTGTTCCCAACATCAGGACCCAGAAACTGTGTTCAGAGTTAGAGATAGCTAGAGACAGTGTTCTGCAATATCTCTAACAGGTCAGGGGGCATCTGAGGTCCCATTTCTGTCAGTGTCCTTTGCATGATCATTTCAACAGTGTATTAAAAAACATTAACTGGTAATGCAAAAAAAAAAAAAAAAAAAAAAAAAAAAAAAATTATATAAAGAGATCCCAACTAGAGTGCAAGACTCCTGAAAACTCATAATCCTGACTGAAGACCTCTAAAGACCCTAGAAATGAAAACTATAACCTTTAAAAGCTGAATGGAGGGATTACCTCACTGGGAAGGTAATTGCTACCACAGATGTTGCCCTGGGGCACTCCAGATAGTTTATTTTCAATATTAACCATCTTTCCCAGGTATGTAGAAAATGGTTGTAATTTAGGATTAAGGAGGTTAAACTGGGCATATCTTTGATGAAGATGGCTTAGAAGTATCCATTCTAGCTATCAGTCAATGTTTTTCCTATCAGTTCGCTCTGGAATAAAGTTTTAAATGTAGGTCTCAGGCAGCAAAGGAGATATGTAAAAAGAAAATGGGGTTAATAGATTGTACCCTTAATTTTTATCCACAAATCAAGAATTGAGCCAGACCACCAGGTCTGGAAGAAAAGGTAGAAAAAAAAGTTTGTTAGTATATGTGGATTTTGCTTGAAAGCCTATATTGGTAATGGTGAAAAATATAGGGAAAACAGCAGTCTTACAGAAACTGTATGATAGTTCATATTCTGAAATGAGGATTAGCCCAGTGGGACAGTGGTACTGAAGGAACTCTCAGGTGTCTCCATGAAACCAGTGGTTAGAGCCAGCACAAAACCAGACCAGCAGCTTTCAAAGAGAACAAAAAAGTTCTACCTGTCTCTAGAAGTGCAAAACAGAGTAGATAAAAATAACGCTGAAGTTAAATATGGAAATGGCAGGGGATTTTGCTGACTTAAAAGGGAATATTTAAAAATATTTTTGGCACAGTAAATGGATGCAGAATTTTAGAAAGATGATTTGGGGAAAATTGGAAAGAATATGGTTTGATGGTTACTCCACTTTCTAAAAACTGCACACCAACTTCCAGCAATCAATAAAGCCCTGCAAACATGACATAACCTGTCCATGGGCATGGCTCCAGCAGAGCCTGTCTCTTTGACTCAAGCACTGCAGAGTCCCCTGAACTCAGCTCAACCTTGGTTGTGGCTGGGACAGCAAGTGCTGTATGTGGTATTACTAACAGTAAAACATATTCTCATTGCCATTTGAAGGCTCCTCAGTCTGCTTCTAGAGATAAGTCAGGTTTTGGCTGTTAACAGACCTCCAAGGCAACTTACTGTAGTGAGAGTGTGCCTGGGGAACTCAGTTTCCAGCAGAGATATGGCTCTGCCTCATTTTTTTAATGGTCTAAGATATACAAGGATGACTCGGGGCAGGCAGTCTGCCAAGAAGCTTGCATCTGCCATGCTGGCTCCCAGGTGGTCAATTTGAGCCTGTATTTGGGAAAACTCTGCTAAAATGATGTTTTCCTAGTGTCCTGAGAACTTCCTCCACTTATAAAACCTGAACAATCCCAAGCTCTTCGGCTCTTCAGATGTGCAGCTGTACAGAAACACAACCTGTGAAATACCACCCTACCCCAGTGAAAAACTGCGTGCTCCCAGTGGGAACCAGGCGTAGTAAGAAAACCAGTAACAACGTCAATCTTGCTGACATTGACCTCTCCTTTGAGAACTGCAACACATTCTGCACACATCTGTTAATTATACATAATGCTTTTAAGACTTAAAAAGCATTCGACCCTGTTTGCTATTTTAGATGGATTGGCTGAGTCAAGAAAGTGCTCAATGAGTTTCCTGTATCACACAGCAGCGTGGGGATGGTTTCCTGAATAAAACCTGATAATCCTGACTCCCAGACATTTGCCACAGCCAATGAATCATTTCTGTTGTTTGCTAGCAGGTTGTATACCGTTCTGCAGAGTGGATAACTGAGCACATACATGGCCAGCTCATACAAACAGGAGGAAAACAGCATCAAAACTGAGTAGTTTAAATATTTTGCAGTCATCCTGTCACTTTCTGCTCATTCACACTGTTCAACAGGGCTTTCCTTAAGAAGCCTCCTTGAGATAGTCCTGCATTTGTCCCTTGCCAACAAGACAACAGAGCAATGTTCAGCCCAAGTCAGCTACAATTGTAAAATAGTGTTTGTGTGTTAACTCGCTTCTTTGTTGAGCATTTATACCAAAGCCAGCTGTCAGCCTGGAGTTAATACTTCATGATCTGTCAGTAAGCAGTCTGGTCACGTCTCCAGTAGAGTCTTTCCCTATTAAACCCAAAAGCAGTATGAACAGTTGGGGGGGCGGGGGGGAGCAGTTTTCCTGTCTGCAGGAAGTCAAAGTATTTATGTTCCTGAAGAAGACAATTCAAAAAGCTGCAAAGTCATCAGGAAAAACATGCATATGTTTTTCAGATAAATACAAGTGTTAGAACATTTTAGGGGAGGAGCAGAATTGCCCAGGGCTCTCTGGCTTTGCAATCTGTCAAGGAGAAGCTTTATCAATAATTTATTAAGAGAGGAATAGTTAGCAAGACAGTACCTCATGCACACGCTGCACACTTACTGGGAATAAATGCACTGTAGTGAAAGGACCCAGACTGTATGCATGGCTGCTCAGGAGACAAATTTGATTCAAGGCCATGGTATCGCCCTGGCTGAAGTGAAAGGAGAGCTTTAGAAGGGTGTGCTGTGGGTTAGGTGGGGAGGGTTTCACACTGCTCTGCATGAGCTACTCTGGGCAGGAGAGATCATAGAATCACAGAATGGTTTGGGTTGGAAGGGACCTCAAAGATCATCTAGTTCCAACCCCCCTGCCATGGGCAGGGACACCCTCCACTAGACCAGGTTGCCCAAAGCCCCACCCAACCTGGCCTTGAACACTTCCAGGGATGGGGCAGCCACAACCTCTCTGGGCAACCTCTTCTTCTCATAGAGAAGAATTTCTTCCTAATATCTAATCTAAATCTACCCTCTTTATTTTAAAGCCATTACCCCTTGTCCTATCACTACTTGCTCTTGTAGCTACAGCTTTCCTGTAGGCCCCTTCAGGTACTGGAAGGCTGCTCTAAGGTCTCCCCAGAGTCTTCTCTTCTCCAGGCTGAACAACGCCAGCTCTTTCAGCCTGCCTTGATAGGAGAGGTGCTCCAGCCCTCAGATCACCTTTGTGGCCCTCCTCTGGACTCACTGCAACATTTCCTTGTCTGTCTTCTATGGGAGTCCCCAGAACTGGACGCAGTACTCCAGGTGGGATGTCACAAGAGCAAAGTAGAGAGGGAGACTCGCCTCCCTCGACCTGCTGGTCATGCTTCTTTTGATGCAGCCCAGGATACAGTTGGCTTTCTGGGCTGCAAGCATGCATAGCTGGGTCATGTTGAGCTTCTTGTCCACCAACACCCCCAAGTCATTCTCCTCAGGGCTGCTCTCAATCCATTCTCCACCCAGCCTGTAGTTGTGCTTGGGATTGCGCCGACCCACGTGCAGGACCTTGCACTTGGCCTTGTTGAACTTCATGAGGTTTGCACAGGCCCACCTCTCCAGCCTGTCAAGGTCCCTCTGGATGGCATCCCTTCCCTCCAGCGTGTTGACCACACCACACAGCTTGGTGTCATCGGCAAACTTGCTGAGGGTGCACTCGATCCCGCTATGTCACCAACAAAGATGTAAACAGTGCCGGTCCTAGTACCAATCCCTGAGGAACTCCACTCATCACTGGTCTCCACTTGGACATTGACCTGTTGACTGCTACTCTTTGAGTGTGACCATCCAGCCAATTCCTTCTCCACCAAGTGGTCCATCCATCAATTCCATGTCTTTCCAATTCAGAGACAAGGATGTTGTGTGGGACAATGTCAAATGCTTTGCACAAATCCAAGTAGATGATACCATTGCTCTTCCCTTACCCACCAACGCTATAACTGCATTGTAGAAGGCCACCAAATTTATCAGGCATGATTTGCTCTGAGTGAAGTTATGTTCGCTGTGACCAGTCACCTCCTTATTTTCCATGTGCCTGAGCATAGTTTCCAGGAGGATCTGCTCCATGACCCCTTCTCTGGTCTCCCTTATCTCTAGCCCACAGTTTGGAGAACACGGTGCAGCCTTAGAGGAAGTTTCTGCACCACCACTTTTCCTGAAAATGTGAATAAACTGAGATCAGAGTGGCCATGTTTTGTTTCATGATTCATAAGCAGAGCAAGCTTCACTCCATAATTTTGGGGCACATCATTGATATTAAGCTCTTCACTGCTCCATACAGCAGCTCTATGAAGGGCAGCGATGTCCTGCTGCTATTAGAGGATGAAGGAGCCCCAAGCCTTTGCAGTTGCAGATCTGAGGTTGTTGCTTGTATCCATGTTAGAGTCCTGAGCCTTATCTCTGCTGCAAGGATATCAGCACTTGTATGAAGTTAGCAGAGTCACTTCCATTCCCCTCCACAGACATCATGGGGCCTGGCATGCTTTGAGCGAAAAGAATGAAAAAAATGTCATTGTTTCAATCACTGACTGTCCTGGTTTCAGCTGAGAGGATTGATTTTTCTTCGTAGTAGCTAGTGTGGGGATATGTTTTGGATTTGTGCTGGAGACAGCATTGATAATATAGAGATGTTTCTGTTCTATGGACCTATTGTTGAGCAGTGCTTACACGGGGCCAAGGCCTTTTCTGCTTCTTGCACTGCCCTGCCAGTGGGATGGCTGGGGGTGGACAAGAAGTTGGGAGGAGACACTGACAGGACAGGTGACCCAAACTGACCAAAGGGATATTCCATACTATAAGACATCATGCTCAGTTTATAAGGAGCTTGGAGGAAGGGGGGGGGGGGGGGGGGGGGGGGGGGGGGGGGGGGCGGCGGCATTCGGAGTGATGGTGTTTGTCTTCCCAAGTCACTGTTATGTATGATGGAGCCCTGCTGTCCTGGGGATGGCTGAACACCTGCCTGCCCATGGGAAGTGGGGAATGAATTCCTCGCTTTGCTTTGCTTGTGTGTGCGGCTTTTGCTTTACCTATTAAACTGTCTTTATCTCAACCCACGAGTTTTCTCACTTTTACTCTTCCAATTCTCTCCCCCATCCCGATGGGGAGGGAGTGAACGAGCGGCTGCGTGGTGCTCAGCTGCCAGCTGGGCTAAAACCACGACAGTCCTTTTTGCCAGCATGGGTCCCCCATCCTTATCTCGATTTTCTCGTGCTTGTTCGTCTCCATGGAAATCTTTAGTAAAAGGCGAAAGATTTATACAATCTGAAGAGAAACCAGAGTACGAGAAAATCGAGATAAGTATGGTAATTGGAAGAGGTAACGGGCAAAACATTGACTGAACGTAACTTGAGAGTGATATAGTGGTGAAGGGACTAGAGGTAGATTTTGTGTGTAGATTGTCCACTCTTGTTTGGTGTTATGATAGTGTTGTTTTGATTTTGGTGTGGGGAATTCTTTTTTTTCTTTGTTGATGTGATTAGTGTTTGTGAAGTTTTGTGTTGAATGTATATTTTAATGATAATTCTTAAGTATGTGATTCACAGAGGCGAGGGGTGGAACTCGTGCCCCACGTTGGGCGCCAAAAAAAAGACTGTAGTGGGTTGACCCTGGCTGAGGACCAGGTGCCCACCAGAGTCGCTCTATCACTCCCCTCCTTCATTAGACAGGGGAGAAAAGGTACAACAAAAAAAAAACTTTCGGGTGGAGATAAGGACAGGGAGAGATCATTCTCTAATTATCATCACGAGCAAAACAGACCAAACTTAGAGAGGGAATTCATCTTATTTATTACTAAGCAAAACAGAGTAGAGGAATGAGAAATAAAACCAAATCTTAAAACACCTCCCCCCACCCCTCCCATCTTCCCGGGCTCAACTTCACTCCCAGCTTCAAACCTCCGCCCCCCTCAGCGGCACAGGGGGACGGGGAATGGGGGTTATGGTCAGTTCATCACATGGTGTTTCTGCCGCTTCTTCATCCTCAGGGGGAGGACTCCTCTCATCGTTCCCCTGCTCCAGCGTGGGGTCCCTCTCACGGGAGACAGTCCTTCACGGCCTTCTCCAACGTGAGTCTCCTCCACGGGGTGCAGACCTTCAGGAGCAAACTGCTCCAGCGTGGGTCCCCCACGGGGTCACAAGTCCTGCCAGCAAACCTGCTCTGGCGTGGGCTCCTCTCTCCACGGATCCACAGGTCCTGCCAGGAGCTTGCTCCAGCGTGGGCTTCCCACGGGGCCACAGCCTCCTTCAGGTGTCTCCACCTGCTCCGGCGTGGGGTCCTCCACGGGCTGCAGGTGGAATCTCTACACCCCCTCATCCTCCCTCCATGGGCTGCAGGGGGACAGCCTGCTTCACCATGGTCTTCTCCACGGGCTGCAGGGGAATCTTGCTCCGGCGCCCGGAGCACCTCCTGCCCCTCCTTCTGCACTGACCTTGGTGTCTGCAGAGTTTCTTACATCTTCTCACTCCTCTCTCTGGCTGCAAAAGCGCTCTCTAACTGTTTTTCTCTTTCTTAAATATGTTATCATGGAGGCGCTGATTGGCTTGGCCTTGGCCAGCGGCGGGTCCGTCTTGGAGCCGGCTGGCATTGGCTCTGTCAAACACAGGGGAAGCTTCTAGCAGCTTCTCACAGAAGCCACCCCTGTAGCCCCCCTGCTACCAAAACCATGCCACGCAAAACCAACACACTGACAATGGTGATTTGGCATTTTGGTGGAGGGTTGTTTTCCTGCTTCGTATCTGCCCTTGGGTAGTTGCCCCACACCACTGTGGAGTTGCTCCAGCCAACAGATACTGTATGTGAGTGCCTGCTGGCTGAAGGGAAAGGGAAAGGAAAGGGAAGGCAAGGCAAGATTTTATCTGAGTCAAAAAAAAAAATAAAAATAAAAGCATCACCGAAACCAAAGAGTCAAAACCACCATCTCCCCCTATCCCCACACAGATCAGCCCTGATGGGGACACGTAGCAGCTGCATCAGGGCAGGAAGCTGCCATTGGCTCCCAAGGTCTTGCTTAGTGCCATACACAGGGCTTTGTGCTGAACACAACGAAGTGGTACCACAATAAAAAATTATCAGTCAATCAGATTAAGTGGCTGTTATCTTTCCTACAACCTGCTATCCAAGCACTCATTACCAACCAGCAGGAATGTCCCCTATGGGAAGTGATTTCAATGCTTTGAGATGGGAAAGGCAGTGGAGATGTTACTGCTGTAAATAGGGAGACATGACAATTTAGAAAGACTGGAGAGAGCTGGTATGGCCAAAAATAGGAGTTTAGACTAATAATGTGGGCTCCTAAATGAACCCCCATGGGAGGGAAGGAGGAACTTCACAAAGCACTGAAATAGAGTTGGTGCTGGGGGACAGGGAAGGGCAGAGGATTAGATTCCAGGAAAGAAATACAGAAACAGCAAGAAGACAGCAAGAACTGCAGGCACTCAAGGGCAGCAGCAGCTAGTTTGAAGCAGATCAGATCTATCAGTTCAGGAAGACTCTGAAATTGGATCAGGTCATACAAAGCCACCCCCTTCTTCCAAGCATGAAATGGAAATTCCGCATTTGCATTGGCATGAAATCTGCATTTAGCTTTGTCTGCTAGGAGGATAGGTGCTCATTACTAAGCTTCAAATGTCATACCCCTTTGGAGATAAACACTGAATAACTCTGTGGGAACTGCAGCTCACGGCTTCCCTCTTTTGTAGCAGAATCAAAGAAGTACCTGACCTGAGTAGGTGTTAAGACTCTCACTGTACGTGTCCTTTTCAACAGGAATTTAAAACTTTCAGTGTTTCCTGGGATCTGGTCTGAAACCCAGCTTTGCGTAGAGAACCAAAAGACTGCATAAATGTTGTTTGATAGTGACTCAGAGGAGTTTACATCCCAGAGAGGAAAGGAAATGCCATAGGCAGGAAGCAGCATGACGTTTTTTCCATCCTTGTTTCCTGAATGCAGAGAGCTGTGTCCCAACCATATAACTCAGACAACTAATAGTAAATTTGTATGTTATTAATTTAAGAATTTATTATTTAAACACATTGGTTATCTGGTGTGAGGAACAACCATCTCTTAGTTGAGATGGACATCTTTCTGACCTTCTATTCAGATTCTAGCAGTGGGCTGGGTTATTTTAAAGATGGTCTAAGCTCAAGATACAAGATAATTCTTTGTTGTGTTTGCTTTGCTTGCAGTCCCCTGCAGCTGGGCTAAAAAAGATGCAAAGGAGTAGCACAAATTGAGTACCTCCATGCAACAAACTAAAGGCAGCCATGGAAGCAGGTAGTTTTCAGAGATATGGAAGACACAGGTATGATGGGAAGGGCCACAATGCTAAGTCCTGATAACTGATCAGGAGATGCATGTTGTATGAGCTCTACATGCTGCTACTGAAAAGGTTTTTTGCTTGAACATAGTAAGTGGACAATTTGATATTGTTGTCAGTAAGATGGTGAAGAAAAGTTGAGTGGCATCCTTTAAAAATCTAGGTCTCAGTTCCTATCCTCCAACAGTTCAGTCATCTTGAAATAAACTGTATCACCAGCATGGCAGTGTAACTGCAGGTGAACTGGGGTCTTTTGCCTGAGCACTGAGTTCAAGATGAAATCAGCCTCATCACATTGACCAGCGAAGTAACCATGCTGGCAAAAAAATGATTGTGTAGAAGCCTAGATGCCAATGAATAGAACTCTTCATTTCAGAATTTATCTTATCTTCCTTGAGTGACAACTATCAGTGGCCAAGAAACTCTGTCTTTTTTCTTTTAACTTTACATTTTCGCATTTTAATGGAAATAAATTCAGATACCTGTTTCAAAAGGCCTCTCTAAGTCTTCCAAGACTTTCATAGAAATGACTTTTGTTTGTACAAACTTCTCAGGTCAGCAGGTCAAAACAAGGACAAAATTTATAAGTGGTCAATGGCATGATAAGAAGTGATTCTTCATTTCCAGCAACTGCCGTCTTCTGTTTCTCAAGTGATGCTCCTCTCTCTCTAAGTGCTGTCTCCAAATAAACACCACGACATATTCACATCCTTCCAAACAAAGGTTGTGCCGCTATTGGCAGCACTATTTAAGAGAATCAGTGGAAATAAGGCTTGGCCTATTCAGTCTCTGTACACTTAATGTCATAACCTTACAAAATAAAAGCTTCCCAGTTGTTTTTCCAACTATGGCATCATCCAAAAATCCCAGTTAAGGACCAGGGTAGCATTAGGGTCTTTACACAGTGCTTGTCAGGAGTCTAGGTTTCACCCAGCTGGTCTGGATTTCAGGGTGTTTTTGCCCAGCTTACCACGCAACCCACACCATTAAAAGTTCTGATATGGTGGTGGCCTTCAAAGTGTTTAGACCCATTGCCAAGTTTAGGAAGTCACTTTGTGTCCACAGATACTTTTGGAGCAAATTGAGAGGGAGAGCTCTGGGGAACATCTTTGTCATAGCCTGGCTGAGAACTGGGCATTGCATAATGACATCAGCAGTCTAGCAGGAGCAAAGCTCCTGCTTCTGGGGTGGTGTTCAGACAGATCTGGCAGCTCTTCCCTACATGTCACAGAAAGGACAGTCCTATTTCTACAAGGTGATAAACTTTTTAACTAGAAAAATCTTGAGATTGTAAATATGCCCTGTGACACTGTATACAACTAATATAAACCAAAATCATGAACTGGCTTTGGCCATCTTTAGTAGCTCCTTGTAGAGAGAGAAATCCAAAGCTCAGCTGCTGGGGGGTGTTTGGGAAGGATTTGAATGGTAGCCCACTGATTCCAGCTCACAGAATCAGAAGTCTCAGTGTCTACTCCTGTAAGTGATATTTATAGATTTCCTAAAGGCTGAAGTAATTCAAATATTACTTGCTTATAAATATCCCAGTACTATGTGGGGAGTTGCTAAATTAGAATTATTTTTTTTTTATTTTGTTTTACTAAGATGGATGCATCTAGGGGAGCTCTGTTATTAAATTGAGGAAGAAAGTAACCTTTAATTCGCAGGTATCTGTCAAGCGGCTATTTGAAACACTAAATTATCCCTCTAGATCTCTAAATAAAATTGTATTTCCCTTTCATATTACATTATTCAGGTTATCAGATAAATGATAACTTTACTCTGTTAAACTGCAGAGATAAATGCTGTATCCAAATTAATACATAGTCTAAGCCTAAAGCCACCAGGATTACTGTGTGGCCAGACCCAATCCTGGTGTAAAGAGGTGGAGTTTTATTGAATTCTAATTACTAGGGCTGCATTTCTGACCCAGAGAGTCATGAAGATTTAGTGAATTATGGTAGCAAGCTCTTTGTAAGCCTCAGCTATTGGATTAAAGACCAGAGGTCTTCTTAGAATTGATGGAGTGTGAAGTCTCTTAGTAATCGCAAAGGTAGTGCTCGACCTACAGTTTATATTCTGTACTTCGCACACTACCTCTTCCCCACAGCAGACATATAAAACAGAGCATCTCTTACAGTTGCAAACCTGCCTTGCTGCCTCAATGATGTGTTGCCTTCTCCAAGTGACACCCAGCTCTTTAGGACATATCCTTGGAGGGCAGGATGCTCAGGGATGCACTCCCTGCTGGACGACATGCTTTCAGGGCGGGGGAGAAAGGTGTGCAGATTACTCCAAAAGGTATCGCATCCAAGACTCAGTCAGCCAGTGTTCAAACACTGTCAACACAGAAAAAAACCCCAAACCCAAAACAGCTCAGCAAAGGGCAATGAAGAACAATTCAATAGGGAGATTATTTCCCTATGTGCACCCATGACATCGACCATTCCTCCCTAACCTAGAGGAGCTCAGGGCGAGAAGGGATCCCCCAGATCATTGTATCCAGCTCCTGCTGTTGCAGGCAGCGAAATTACGTGCCAAATTCAAAATGGTTTAGTTTTGTACCCTGCCCTCATCCTGAAACTGTTCCAGAGCCTTGCTCCTCTGATGGTTAGAAATTTCTAGCTCAAGAGTATCCCCAGCTAGTTGGTGTATGTCTTTACTTTCACCTGCATTAATCTTCTCTTCTCTGGTGCTGAGTACCCATCCTGTGCATTTGCTCATCCTCACAAATTTGCTGACAGTGGTCATACACTTGCTCATCCTTCTTTTGCTAGGCTGTAAGTTATATCCTTCTCATATCTTTTTGTAAAAAACACTCTCTTGCTCCTATCCACTCAACTTCCCTGCTCCTGTCAGTTTGTGATTAATCTCACTTGAAGGTAGATGGCCAGAATTTTACATTCACATTTACATTTTATATAAAAAAATGTTGCAATTGCTGATGCCTGACCAGTGCCTTACACTGTGGTGTCACCACTTACCCGCCTCTACTGGATGTGCTTCTCCCAGTGCAGCCTGCCATGGTATTTGCTTTTTCAAAGCCATGTCACATCTGTGGCTCATAGCCATCTTGTGAAGGAAGGTATTTCTCTGTCTTTACCATTTCTCCTTTATTGGCTGTTGCATGATATTGCAAGGATTCTTGAGAAAGATTGTCAGTAATTTCCTTCAGACTGATATAGCTCCTTTCTGGGCAACTGCTAAAGCCTCCTTATTCACCTTACAGTTCTTGCACTGGTCCTCATGTTTTCTGATTTTACTGATAGTTTCCCATGTGGCACTGTCTCACATGGGTTTTGATTTTTTATACAAGGGAAATCCCAGAGGTATAATCTCTTTATCAAATGAAGATATCAGGCAGCACAGTATGCTCTCCCTTTGAAAAACCTCTGTTGTTTTTTATCCCACTTTCTGCTCACCTCCATGTCTTTGATTGTTCCTTGCTTTCACACTGATTCCAAAACATTTGGTACAATTGCAGTCAGATTAGTTGTCTCTACTCCTTTCCCTGCTTCTTTCTCAATGACAGCACTGTACTCTCCAACAGTTGTAGCATACATTTATAGAATTGCTACTGTGAATGCAATTTCACCCTCCTGGCTTTTGGTATCGCAGGACAGTGATTCTCCAGTCTCCCCAAGCAAAGCACATTAATCTCTCTGTGTTCACTATTCCTTCACGTTTACCTATGTATTTTTCCGTATATACATTCTCACTGGCTAGCACACCTTTACTTCCAGGTCTAGCCTCATCGTCTTTTGTGAAAATTGATGCTAGGTAAACAGTTAGCTTTTGACCTATATTTGCTCTGTCCTTAAAGGTTATAAAAGCCTTCTTCTTTCCTCGTTCACCCACTAAGCTGGAGATCAAAGGGAAAATTATTGTGGGAAAAGCCTACTGGTCATCACAGCACAGGCAAGAGAGAAGGGAAGATGATAGCCAAAAAATGTTAGTAATGCAGAGCTGCATTTAAATGTAATCCTCCCTTGCTGTGAACTGTCCTGTTTTAGGGATGAAGGATGATCTGGGCACGTAGGATTTCATTACCTTTTCTTTGATATATCAGCACATTCAATGTTACAGCCCTCCCACCTGTCTTCTTTAGTTTATTGTCTGCCATTACTTTACAGTGCTAAGCGCAGTCTAAACTGAGCTTCTCACAGCAGATACCTGCCATTTTAGAGGTCCATAAAGTGCTGTGCCTATGAGGCTGTCTGAGTAAACTACAAGAATGCAATAAAGATGACTGGAGTGCAATTATAGTTCCTAGCTTGGCTTTGAAAATGACATCTTAAGTCAAGATCATCCAACAAATAGACAAAAGATAGGCTGCAACTAGGAAAGCTTTGGCTCCTCTGCTAACCCTGCCCTGGCTCTGTGACCTTGGGCCACTGCTTCACCTCTCCAGGCATCCTTTTCCTCTCCCACCTTTTGTTCACTTGTCTGTTTAGACTGCTGGATCTCTGGGGACAGAAGTGGATTTTTTTCTTTCATTTCTTTTTGGTGCCTGATGCTTCTCACAACACAAAAAATATACCAACCCTCTCAGGTTATGATTCTGTTTTAACCCTTCACCCCCACTTGAAAGCTGAGCTATTCTCTTTCTGCCCTGAGTGCTGTCACGAGCAGATGCACCACTTGGGAGTGTGAGCTTTCCTCTCTGTGCACAGTGTGTGTACACACATGGGAGCAGGGCCGCAAAGGAGCAAGGTAGCTAGCTTCCTCACAAGCCAAAACTGGAACTTTATTTGAAGTAAACCTCAGGGGAGCAAGACCATCTTTTTCACTCTTTAAAGGGCTGTGCCACAAGGTACAGCACTCATTTCTTTCTGCATCATGCCAGAGGATTTACAGTAGAATAGGTTTTTCTCACTTTCACAAGGAATAGTATTCATATCTTCTTTCTAAATCACTTAAGTCCCTTCTGTCTGCTATCAACTTTCCTTGCCTGCTGCTGACCTCTCCCACATTGTCCATCTTTGCCAATGAACATCACAATGTGGTGCACATGCTGCAGGAGCTGGGAAGGTCCATCTATGCTGCTATTTCCTAGCCCACCCTCTAGCAGACCTTGGTGCCCTGTAAGATATCAGAACATCCTTCACAAACTATTACTAAAAATAAAGTTCAAATGTACTTTTTTTTTTTCCATACATGGAAGTGAGCAAAAACTCAGCATGAGAGAAACAAGAGAAACAAGAGAAACGAGAGAAATGAGAGAAATGAGAGAAACAAGAGAAATGAGAGAAATAAGTAACCACTGCACACTGACCTTATTTTACTTTGATTACATATAAAAAGCATTGTAGTATCAGCTCTGAAGGTGATACCTGATGGATTTTTTTTTTTTTCCAGAAACTTTCATGGTTCTTTGAAAGGGGAGTCAAGATGTTTTGACTTGTGCCATCCTGCCCATGCCTGTGGCCTTAGCTCCCCAACAGCACATCTTCATATCTGAGACATGTATTAGCTCTCCTGCCTTCTCCCCGCAGAACGAAGCACCTCACCACACTCTTTCTTTTCCTTAGGAGAAAATCATGAACAAGTGTGAAGAGAAAAATGGCTATGGAAAATAGGAGCAGTTATCCCTGATGGGTTGACTCAAGTCTAGGTCAGCCAAAGTCCCCAAATACACTGAATGCTGAGAATCTCTACCCGTTGCTGAATTATGTCAAATGGTCCCTATCTGCTTTGAGCAGGTCTGTCCAATGCAATGAGGTCAGTGCTGGTGATGATGTGACATTTTTACCACTGCTAAAGCACATTTTCAGATACAGCAGGGTGTGGAGATTGCATTTTCAAAGGCAGAAAGTTTCCCTTCTTCGTAGTACTGCTTTTCAATAGATTACTGAGAACTCACTGGTGTTAAACTTCTCGGGCTGATTTCTGCCATAGATGTGTGAGGTTTGCTTCTTCAAGAGTCGTTAGCAAGGTTTGAACCCCTGACCTGTGGAGCTGAATGCAGATCTACACCTCTCAAACTCAAAGCTGAACTTCACCAGCTGCATTAGACTCTTATCTTCTTAGACAACAGGGATGCATGACGTACACTTTGAAGGCACCTGCAAGTTCTCCTGAAGCCAACTACCTAAGGGCAAAGATTTGGCCTCTCAGTATTTTGTGGATTTCCTTGCTCAGACCAGTCAATTAAAACACACTGACATTTGCTACAATATTCCCTTTCCAGCTGTCTTTTAGGGTCTTTCAACAGGCTTTGGTGCCCAGCAGGAGCTATAACTGGAGCAAGTCTCTGACATTTTAAATTCAAGCAGCCGTGACACTTGCTGGAGCAACCCTTCTGAAGTCAGTCACGTAATGCTCCCCTCATCCACCTGTCCGAGCGGGTCTGACTTGAGTGAATGCTTGTGCTGACAGAATAAGTTTCCTTTGGTAAATTTTTGCCTTGTGTAGTATTTATTGATGAGGGTTGAACTGAACACGAACCTGGCACAAAATCTTTCCCATGTTCATAGGCCAAAAGAGAGAGAAACTAATTAAAAGAGCAAGCCATGAACTTTGTGGTTTAGAACAAGTCCAATAGGAATATGACAGAGGACAAAGATGTTTTGACCTCTGAATGTAGCAGAGTGGGCTGTAGAGTGCCACAGGACCACTGCTGGTTTCTACGAGGTAAGCAGAACCCACTGGTGATTCATTAAACAACTGAACTTTGAGAATGGGGTTGGAAGGGGGAAGAGAAGTGGAAATAGAAAAATACCACCTTGTTTCTGTGCTTACTTGGCTGGCGTAATGGTCCCAAACTAGAGAGACCCCCGCTGAATGCTCCCACAACAGTAGAAATTTGCCCATTTAATGGTATACTTCCCACATGGTCACTGTGGTCCTCTTCAGGGTATTTTAGTGCTCAGCCATGTATCAACTTCCTTTTTCCTTCTCTAGTAGCTGATTTGACTCAAACAGATGCTTTCCTGCCAGGAGGGTTTTTCCTCTGGATAGAGACTCAAACCTACAAGCTGTGGAGCCAAGGGATGGGGTGGGGAGGGGACTCTACCTTATCTCTCTTTCCTCCTCATGCTGACAGATTTGTTGTCCTTTTGCCTTGTTACTCTTGTTTGTATAGCTAAGTATTTCAACACAAGTAGGAATGGTGCTGATATAGGCTAAGCTCACTGGGTCCAGCTCCGGAAGACTTGAAGGATCTGTCCTCTGCCTCCCTGTGCTGCTGCTCTCCTGAAACACCAAGTGAGTGCTCAGGACTCATCCCAAGCTTACAAAGTGCTGCCACCCATGCCTCAATCTCTCCTCAGCATCACAAGAAGAAAAGCAGTACTTCTATCCTCTGTATCATAGCAGTGCCATCACTTCTGGCATGGAGCAGAAAAGCCGGGTGCTGAGCTGAACGCAGGAAAAAGCAGAGCTGTTTGATTGGAAAATGTTCAACAAGACATTCTTTGTCAAGAAATGATGAATTTTCAGGAGCATTTGCTCTCTTTTTTTTTTTCCTTCTTTTTATTCCCCTCCCTCCCCCTCCAGACCAGGTCTTTTTGTTGAAGAGGATGAGAAACCAAAATCCCCAATCAGTAGCTGAGCAGAGAAAGGAGACACAAACTGCACTACTCCAACATGTGCTCATGCACGGATGTTTACTCAGAGAGATATCAGACACGGTGGGGAGGTTGAAAGAGCCCCTTCCCTACTAACAAGCAGAACATCCACAGGGTATGCAGGAGGGGGACTCGACTACAAAGCTATTTGCTCTCCCAAGTCTTCTCTGTTCCTCAATCTCCCTTCCTCATTTATCAGGAAAAATAAATAAGTAAGCATAAACATTTTGATAGGTCTCCAATGAGCATGGGTTTGGCACAGCGAACTTCTTGAAGCTTCAACATTTTTCGCAGGACAGGAAAATGGATTCACACTCACTTCTGGTAACAACAAACCATTTTCTGCTCTGAGCAGTTTGCATTCAAAACTACCTCTTAACATCCATTCTTCAGCCAGCTCCTGAAATATGTGCCCCTTCAAATGTGCTTCTGTTGGGTTTCTGATTAGCTCTCAAAGGCAAATCTGCCTCATGAGAATTTAGTCGCTCAGGGTGTTGGTAAGTAAGGATCACAGTGCGTTAATGCCTCAATAGAAGGCATTTTATTCAACGTGAAATACCATTCTTTTATTCCTTTAAATCATTTAAATGGGCTTGATGATAAGAGGTAGATATATTCTCAAACATCCAGGAATTATTAATCTTGTTTGTTTATGCAGGGAAAATTGATAGATTCATGTAATATAAAACAAGGGCAAGAAAAAAAAGTAATTTTACACAAATGTCTTATTAGTTAAATGCTTGCTTCTGTTTCATGATTGAAGAAGACAAGGATAGCGACAGAATGAAAAGAGTTTTTCAAAACTAAACATTTCTTCCAACATTCTCCTGTCTGTTTTCTTTCACACACAGGAATTGCTCACAGACAGCTTTGTGGCAATTTTAATGACTTTTGTTAAGCCTCTGAACGAGGGGAGGAAAAACTCACCCATAGGGAAAGCTGGCAAATACAAAAATAAGAGAGAGCCAGAGAGATTTCACCCAGTTGAAACATTTCTTTGTAAGGCCACTGAACTTTTTCAAACAGTAATCTGCTGCTTTGAAACAGAGAAACACACCACCACTGCACGGCCAGGGATGCTGCCGTGGGAGCAGGTGCATTGTTACAGTCTGCAGCCTCCAGCATACAGATGAACCTCCCTTTTGGGGCCAGCACTCCTGGAAAAATATTTTCATATGTTTTATTAGAGCCTGTTCATATGTGGAGGCTGTCATCTGGAACAATGGGGTCCTTCTTATGCCTTACAAAATATTTGCCAGCCTCATGCGGATGGCTTAGATGAGCAAAGATGTCTCAGATGACAACAGGTGCCCCCTTAGGAACAACCATAAATTAGAGCAGCCCTACCGCTACTGCATGTTGTGTCTTGTGGATCCACGTGGACGTGGCAGGAATTGGATATTAACAATTACCATCTTTCCTTTAGCCATGTTTATAGCTAACATGAGGAAAGGGCAGCCAAAATAAGCTGGGTTTTCTGGAGGAATTTTCCATCAGAAAAGGGCAGCACAAGGAGTGGAGAGGAGCAAAACTTCAACCATGCATGAGTTTGAATTACCTGAGAACATCACCAGCCCCACAGTATTGGATCCCCTTTTGCTGACTGCCACTAGTAATAACTCTTTTTCTTCTGAGGTTGCATTGCTCTCCTCTGGTAAAATGAATTCCTACAGTGGGAGTTACAGCAGGAGTGACAGAGAGACCCAAGTTTTGCAGAATATCTCTATTCATCTCACACTTCAGTGCTAAGGCTTGTCTTGTACCAGACTGGCACAAGCCAGAATGACTCAAGAAGGTTTAGTGGAGACAGTGACACACTCCTGCCCTATTTGCAGTCTGAAGACACTAAAGGGCCCCAAGTTGGGTTTTTCCAGTACTTCCTGCTGAGATTTTCAGCACTCTGAATGGGTGTGATGTACTCCCATACTGACTGATGAGTGTGACAAGCAAAAGAGAATCAAAGCACTGCTTTCCCCCCTTCGATCAAACTATTCTGGCTCATTCGAACACATAGATACCCTCCAGCCCTGCTCTTACTAGACGTCTTCAACTGGGCCAAGCAAATAAAAACTGTAAATACTCCCAGTCCTCACCTGCGTGATGCCTTCCTTTGGCAGAGGCACCAAGGTCTAGACACGGCGTGGGACCAGGGAGGACAAGAGCTAGACAGCGTAGAGCAGTTGCACCCATTCTTGTAAATGCAGTGTTTGAAGTGATAGAAGAAGCAAGAACATGGTAAGGCATCTAGTGTAAAGATTTAAATAGGGTTTGACTCTTGCAGAATGAGGCATGCAAGTCACAGCAACCAGTGGGAGGACCGTTTTCATCAGCGAGGGCTGACCTCATGGAAAAGGATGGCCCTTACCTCTCCATTTCTCTATCTGCAGTGTCTGATGAGTCCTCATTTTCCAATCTCCCACTGAAGTTATTATGCAGTTTAAACATTTGTTTGAAGTAATTCATTTCTAGACAATTTCAGAGTGCTAAATTCTGCTTGATTACCATTTCCCTCATTACTTCCATCATTATAGCTGCAGCATGAATTTTATTTGTTTTAGGTAGATGAAAGACAAAAAGAGACATATAAATCTTCTAGTGATCCCCTGTAGCGAGCAACCTTTTTGTTTGGAAAGGCAGACAGATGCAGGTATATTTACCCTTCTCCAAATATGACCAAGCAGCATTTGAAAATTAGATCTCAGCTGTTTATGTTTGTTCTAAATATTTAATTAAGCTGCCAGATAAACATTTTTCAGCATTAAAAACATACTGTATTTCTACTTAATGGCATTAATATAAATTAATGTGTTAAAATTATCTTCAACTTTTTAATGGAGTTCGTAATGTATTTTTAGGCAGATATGCAACTTAAATATCAATCCTTGTTTGCTATTTTAATTTCACTGAGCATTAAGATAAGAATTTCTGGCATAATGTAACATAGGAAATTCAGTCATGATTTATGAAAAGCCTCATTTAACATTAATAGACCTACAGGGACCATTCACCCCTGGTCAGTGCTGTATCCTTAAGCCAGAGCAAAAAAATGTGCCTTAAAATATGCTTTGCAGTGCCAGAAGAGTAAAGAGAGAGAAGGAGTGGGATTTCAGCTTTACTGCTCAACTGCAAAATGGTTGTTGGAGTAACAGAACCGAAACGCATTGAGCAATCTCAGGTGGGACAGTCCGGCCACCTCTCCCAGACCTGGCACCCAAGAAAATACAAGTGAAATTCTGCCATCCTTGTTCCTGGGGTTCTCCAGTTCGCAGCACGTGCCCTGGAAATGTACAAAAAGGGCTGTAAAAGTGATAAACAGACAGATGGCAGAAAAGATCCTGTGGTCCCAAAAGGAAGGGTGCAGGAAAGCCCCCAGAGCAGAGAGTGCAGGGGTGCGTCATCCCCTTCCTCCCTGAACGAGCTACATCAAAAGTCTTCCTGGATGTAGAGGAAAGGAAATAACATAACTGTGGTGAGCTCAGAAGAGGAACGTGTCCTAGCAAATTACTAAAAAGCAGTACACTTAACCTGCTAATAAAGTAGAATTATATCAATACACAAATTACATAGTATATAATAATGTTATTACATTTTTTAGTCTTTCACCACTTCTATTCTGAATGTGGGCTTGAGATATTCGATAATTTTTAGAGAAAAGTGTCTAAAAACCCCAAAGCTTTACCTCCTTCATCTCCTCAATTTAGCCTCCATGCTTTTCACTCACATACTGGCAGTCAGAGGGAAAATGTGTCATTAGATGAGATTTCCAAAGGGAAAGAATGATCAGAACAGGAAGAAATAACCCACAGCAGATCATTTTTAGTGGTCTCTGAACCAAGCAGGATTCTTGGTTGATCAAGATTGGGGAAACCATGCCCAAAACCTGAGCTGGGAGATGTTCAAGGTAATGCCTCTTCAAGGCGCTGAGGCCTGGGCTCCATGAAGGCAGGAGGGCAGTTGTACTGGAGCACTGAACGGGACATTGATGATCAGCAAGACAAATCCCACTTGTATCTGTCCTGGAGTGGGGACAGCTGGTTACACAACTGCCAACCTTCAAACCACTAGTGAAATGACACTCGGCTGCTTTCATGAGTACATGGAAATACTTTACAAACAGAATGGTGTAACTGCAGTAACCATCCGTGCTGTGAGAACATGAGCATCCTCCAGCATTACCCACTTGCTGCTTGCCCAGGCTGCTGTAGGGAAGGGAACCTGCCCTCTCCCCAAATGACAGTCCCCTCCCTCCAGTCAGTCCCCTCCAGCAACGGAGGAAGATGCATTCCCAACCTCAAAAAAAGCATTCTTGGTCCTAACTTCAATTCAAAGGCATTTGGCTATTAGCCTGTCACCAAGTGGCTCAGTGAGAGAGTAAAAAGTGATGTCAATCCTTCTCCTAAGTGAATAGAGGCCAGCGAACTTCTACAGGTCTGTCTATTCTGCCAGTCAGTCAAATCACTCCTTCAGAAGCCCGAAGGGCAAAAAAAGTTGTGAAGACGAAGGGACAAAGGATTTCCTTTTTCTCCCTGTCTCCCCAAAAGCCTCTTCATCTCTGAAGTTCACGGTGTCATTGTTGCTCTAAATGCTTTTCCTCTCTGATTCATTTCAGATCCAATTTGCTGCCTTTGTCCCTGCTATTTAGTCTGTGCACATCTGTGGAGCCAGATATTATTGAGCTCTTCATATTTTCTATAGTTAAAAAGGTTGGGAGTGATAAGTCCCATTGCAGTTCTTACAACTGGGTATCCCTCTTACTTCCGTCCAACGTGCTTTTTTAGCAAATGGAGGGTGACATTACAAAGCGTTCTGCTCCATCCCAATCCTACGAGCCGCACACTGACTGCCATCTCATTGCCTTCCCCTGCAACCCACTCAGAGGTCTGATAGCCCAAAGGCTGAGCTTCAGACAGCAGTTCTTTTTAAAAGCAAGTTACCTTTTTAATGAATCCTTATCACTGGTAATTATTCTGCTCACAACTAGATGACAAGCTATTGGATCTAGGGCTGGGTATATTCTGCCTCATTAAAACCTCACTCAAATTTTCTGTCTGCGTTGCGGACACAACCATCATCTGTTTCTGCCACAAGTTGTAATTTCACTGCAATCACCAGGCTAAGTTACAAACTACAAACTGTTACTCCCTAACATTCATTCAACAAAAGAAAACCCTCCAAACCAGCAAATTCTTTTCAATAGCATTCATAGCCTTCACACTTTCCTGATGCAAACAATCCCGAGGCAACTTTCTTCTGCAAGAACATCACTGGAAGGTCAAGGCACGGACTCATGCAACAACCAGTGAATACAGAAGTTGACCATTGCAGCAGTGATTTGCACACAAACAAACCCAGCAAGCAAATTCAGAATTAGCTTAACTATTTTCAGCCAAGATTTCTTAAGCTGTTTTTCTAAGGATATAGAATTTAAGAAGCTATTTTCTGTATGTGCGTGTGCACGCGCACACAAGAGAAACTGTGTGACAGTCCTGCTATAATAAAACCAAATTCAAGACAAGAGCAGAATTCTCAGAGATGTTTCATGAAAATTGGCTGCCAACGAAAGCTTGTAAAGTACTAAAAGATGCAACATGAACACACACTTCATTAGACACTAGACAGCCAACCACAAGATATAACCTAGAGGAAAACAGACCGCATTAACTCCAGTGCATACAGACCAATGCGCTTTCAAAAGGGAAGCCCAAACACCCAGCATCCCTGCTGCTTTTAGCATTAAGTACTTTGTTTCACAACAGGCCAGGAATGAAAATTGCACTCCATGGTGTAACAAATCCTGCCAGAAACAAAAGTAATGTGTAATTTTTTCTAAGTGTTAATTTCTGAGAACAAGAATTTTAAGTGAAATATCTGAGTAAGTGAAAATCAGTGTTTGTCGGCAGGCAGTCTTTGTGGAAATTTTCAGTTCGGTTCCTTGCACAACTGCTGTGTTGCCTTTGACATTTGGAAGCCCTTGAGATTTAAGCTGTAATCCTGGATCATCTGTATCTGAAGGTTTTAACATGAATATATTTAAAGTTTCATCCTACAGAGGATCTGTGATCTTCTCAGGAATTTGAAAGCAGAACAGAAGGACATTTACTGGAAAAAAATAATAGATCCTGATGCAGAAAACAGTTAAATAATGACCTCACTTCCACTGAACTAAGAAGGATAATTAAAACATTTTGGCTTTGTTCAATTTTTAAGGCAAGTACCAGTAAAGTGAACCACCAAGCAAGGAGAGCCAGAAAAGGATGTGCCACTGCCATCATGAGATGTCAAGACTGGAGCCACAGTTTGATGGTACTGAAGCCACAAGTGATGGCACTGCAGTGCTGGTTTCTATTACCCTGCAATGAAGTACCACTTTCTCAATGGTATTGCCACAAATATTGATGGGGTCTTCTGAGTCAGTCTAAAAATTAAGAAAAAAAAAAAAAAAGTGGCGGGGTGTGGAGCAGGAGTGGGAGCAAGCTCCCTGTCCTCAGGGGGCTGGGAACTCCTCGAGTTATTACGGTGTCCCCCTTTTCTGGGAGGCTTCTCTAGGTCGAATGAAACATGAACCAAGTCTCAACCCTCATTCTAGCCTAAGAGTGACTCTTTCCAGATTTTTTTTCCACTGAAGACATCTCACCTTCTGATAGAGGGTCTCATTGTTTCAAGGGTAAATATGTAACTTTTCTACACTGTGCACCTACAGGGCACTGAAGGAACCCACCTGGTCCACATACTTGTGAATCAGCAAAAGAGATCTGCATATCTATGAATATTTTTGCATGCCACCATTCTTGTCTACCATAAGCATTCAATGTGTCATTGTATAAAACTTACAGGCACCCATTAAGGTTAAATGTTAACATAATTAAAGCAAAGTAAGTTTTCCACTGAAACATATTATCCAAATTTTCTTTCATTTTTGAAAGGAATGGGAAAATAAAGATGCTTTGCATTTCATGTTGCTGTTTTTTTAAGAAGACTTTGAACCCTATTGAGTATTTGATTTCCCACTTCCCCTACAGGAAGAGACTATATAAATATCATAATTCAAACAATGGCATCAAGTAACCATAGTTACTCTATGTGAAGAAAAAAAAAATTCAAAATGAAAACTCAAAAGAATAATCACTAGACTAATCCCAAAGACAAAATTATTTTCTCTCTTCTTGATCCAAGAAGCAACCCAAATGTTCTGTGATGCAGGGCAGTATCAGCTGTATATATGCAGAAAACACTACACGAGCAAGCTGTTTGGCAAAACATTTGGCTTTGACACTGGAGGAAAAAGGCTTATGCATGCTAAACATGATTTCTTCACCTTGCTGACTGCTAGACTGGAAATCCTTGACGTGTCTGGGCCAGTTAGAGAAGGTTATACAATGTTTTCAGAAATCATTATGTTTATTATAGAACATCAGCAGGAGGATGATGCTGGTAATTATTTAAACAGGTGATTATGCAAAATACTATTACCGAACAATTTGTAGCTCTCTTCAGAGAAACTGAAAAACGTTTTCCATTAGTGGGAATCTCATTCTGCTGCCATCCTTGGAGTTGATAAGTAATAAGTAGAGGTAAGATAAATGCTTCAAGTCATTGTATAAAATCAATATGCCATCAATGAATTTTGTATTTATGTTCCTACATAACATCCCAAGTGTTACCTGCAAGAGTGTTTGTGATTTTAAAGGATAACCAGAGAGCACTTTAGTGACATCATAGCCATTTATCTTATACAGTCACTCCAAAGGAGGTAGATTATGAATCTTGTAGTCTTATAATTGCTTATATCAGTTAATTCTGTCTTCATATTGGGGGGAAACATGCAACAGCACTATCTACAGAGCTGTTCTGCTCTGGATTGCAACCAAGCACTGATAGCCTAAGGACAAAAAAAAAGGCATAGTGTTTAAATACTGCAAATACCACCAATGTTAATAAGAGACAGGATAATGCACCTGCACAGTTTAGCAAATCAATTTTTTCACTGTGATTTCTAAGCTGGACAACGCCACCTGACCCATAGTTGTTTAAATGGGCAGCTTCGGTAGCTGTTTTGGCGGTCAGACTAGGGTGGTTGGCCTGAGCTAAGCTAGGCACTGTGAGTCATCGAGCTGCCCACCATCACTCTGGATGGCAGAGCTGATCCTGCCACTCGGACAAAACTTTGGTTCATAAGTTACTAAAACTGGACTTCTCCTTCTTCCAACCAGAAACTCTTGGGTTTGCGGAGCTTCATCGGGGTTCACACATGATCAGTACAACAAGAAAGGGATCGATCTCACTTAACCTTTGACATTTGAAAAACAGAGGGTTACATCAGACCATCTCATGTTGGGTTCCCTTTACAGTCAATGGAGAGAAGTTGACACATCTAGGGTGGGAGTCATATGACCAATTTTAGATGTCTGTTCCAGGAGGAGATGAATTGCACCATAGATCCCAGTGACTTATACTGACTAAATCTCAACTGATTTAGTCATGGTGTAGTCAATGGGCCTATTGACTAGCTCGTACAGATATCTGCATTGTAGGTATGTAGATTTACTCAGACAAACCTCTGTGTGGGCATAATTAGTTTCCTAAAGACAGATATACCTCCCAGACAAAATGCCCTTGGATATGTGGTAATAATCCTTGCAGGCAAGACACAGGATCGACAGAAGTCTTGCCTCCTGCAGTGACACTGGTTGGGTGGGACACCATTGGACATCTCACATGGCCCTGGGTGTGTTTGCAACTGAATTGGCCCACAGAAAAGCAGGAAGAGAAAATTATTGATATTTTCAGATGAGCCAGGCTTCCACACCACCCTTCATGATGGCAGTAGCAGCAGCAACAGCTTGGAGCTGCACATGTGGCCAGGGAAAGGAGTTTAGCCATCTGTTCCCAGTAGTCACATCTTGCTGCAGGCTGTCCTCTGCCAGGCAGAAGGTCTTTCCCAGGGGGATCTCTGCAGGCACTGCTGCAGAGCTCCCACTGCAGTTACCACATTAGGTAGTTTATCTTGCAAGCTTACTGAACTCTGCTTCAAGAGTTGACAAGTTTCTTTGCCCTTATTAAACTAACCGATCAGAGCAGTCCAGTCTAAATTCATTCATGGAAAATTTATAGTAATTTTGTGTTGTTCCAGTTCTGACCTTTGGCTGAAACAGTTCTTTCTTCTCACTTATGCCTTCTCCTCTGTTATACTCACAGCAAACAAGAGTTTCCTATAACATCCACATGCAGCTTTTCTCCAAAGGATAAAAAAGGGAGAAGAAAGCATTTCATTTTTCAGCCTGGGGAAATGAACACATAGTCTCCTCCTTTGTAATATAAAAATGCTGCTTAACTAACCTTATACATGTCTGTTCAGTTCACAGCTGGAAAGCAACCATTTTAAAGTGCAAAATATTTTTCTTCTCTAACATTTGTTAGAGGGGAATAATGCTGGGCCTTCCTTTCTCCAGTTTCATATTGCAGGGATTTACATCTGGTAGGAGCCTTGAGAGATATCCCTTGTTCAATGGCATTGCTGTCCTGCAATTCACTCACTTTCAAAAATGAACCAGGATTGTCTCAGATTTATATTAAAGGCTGCTGAGGTGAGCCAGACACTTCTCTTCTCTATATGCTTTTCTCTACCTTTCTGTACAGCTTAAAATACTAAAAAATCAGTCTCACAAGTCATGCACATGAGGAAAAAGTCGCTACAGATTACAATGAAGCGCATAAACTTGAAAATTATATCAAATGCACTAATGGAGCCTGGAAGAGTAAATAATGATGGTGGAATAAAAATATAGTCCTTTGAGAATCTATGAAATAAAACAGTCCAAAACTATGCTCCAGGAAGGATATGAACCTAGTATTAAGCTGCAATCAAAAACTGACCTTACTCTGAGACATTGTTGAACTGTGAGAAGAAAATTGATGCCTGATCAGACAGAGATCGATGCTATATAATACTTGACCTTATTGATTTGTTGGAATAGAAAAGTTCTGCAGGGATGTATTAGTTTTGAAGATGCTCCAATAGATCGTAGGTTGACTGCCAGCTGAGCTCTGCCTGTCACATACATTTGGAGACCTGGTTTCCAGTCACTTTGTGCCAGCTCCTTGGCCATCTGCCTGGATGTTTTTCAAGAAACTTCAATGATCTTCCTGACTCTGGTTCTCAGCAGTCCAGTCCCACTTCTGGGGTGTTACTACTGGCTAGGGGAGCAGTCACCCTCAGCCACTCATTACCAATGAGGGCGCTTTTTTCCCTCTAATTTTTACCCATGAAGGCTTTTTTCCCTCTAAATGACTCTAGTAATGGAATGGGACCCCAAATAGAGAAGACACGAACTTTTCCTACAACCAGTTCTGGGATTTCAAAGACTCTGAAGAAGATGCTGTAGCTTGTATGAAGATATGAATCAGTCTACAGACTTCACACCATAAAAAAGGAACAGGAGTAGTGTATCTTTGTTCCTGTTTTCTCTGTACCTGTGCTAAATTCATTTCAGCACTGTCCTTGGAATGATTTTGGCCTTGTGTAAATACTGATTGACTTTGAAGTGCTATACAAAAGGAAATTGATGTCAAAACTGCAATTTATGTCAAAACCATGTTGTTGGTTGTCAATGAACAAGAGTCCATATGCATTCATTCCCTGACATGGCCATGAGCATGAGGCACAGGCACTACTGCTAAACCATTTCTACTAGCTGCAGGATGCAGACTGCCATGAGCTGAATGGGATATCATTAGCTTCAGAAGATTTTTAAGTATCCAGTACAGGTGTTAGAAACTTCCCAACAATTGGCCGATTTTACTTATTTCATATAATGCAAACATTATGGGTAATGTTTCATCTCTGTATGATAGCAACTGAACCATGACCTCTACCAGTAAATCTATCAGTGGGCCATAAGCAGCATGGGCTTGTGCTGGTTTCAGCTGTGTTTTGGATTTAGGATGAAAATAATGTTGATAAAACACTGATGTTTTCAGTTGTTGCCAGGCAGTCAAGGACTTTTCAGCTTCTCATAGTGCCCTGCCAAGGAGAAGGCAGGGGGCAACCGAGAAGCTCGGAGTGTCCACAGCTGGGACAGCTGACTCAAACGGGCCAAAGGGATATTCCATACCATATGACATCATGCTCTATGTATAACTGGTGAGTTGGCTGGGAGGTGAGGCAGCGCAAGAACTAGCTGAGCATCGGCTTTGGGTAGTGAGAAATTGTGCTGTTCATCACTTGGTTTGTATATTCTTTCATTATTATTGTTGTTGTTGTTAATAATAATAATAATTAATAACAACAACAACAACAAAATATCTTCCATTTCTGTCCTATTAAACTGTCTGTATCTCAACCCATGAGTTTTACTGGTTTTGGTTTTGATTCTCTCCCTCATCCCACTGGGGAGGGGGAAGGTGAGCAAACGGCTGTGTGGTTGTTTTAGCTGCTGGCCCAGTTAAACCACGACAGGGCTGACACATGGATCCCTGGGTTGTGAAGTCACGCGTGAACTACAAGAAGAACATAATCCACTTCTAAAAGAGACTTTAAAATATCTAGTTCTGCTGAGCAAGCCATATGGAAGTTTATGAATCTCCACATGATGGCCGTAATGAGTGGTGACCATTTGTACTGTTAAAACTTCAGCACATATTCTAAGTAGGGCATCTATCTAAAAGGATAGATTTCAAAAGGCCATGCAAAAATATCTGGCCTCCAAAAATTCCTAATCTCTGTGGGTTCAGCCTAAATCCTGGCAAAGTTAACACAATCTTGCCACTGATTTCAGTGGCTTTTGGATCAAGTCATTTATCCAGTCTTACAGAAAACACCATGAAACTGCTCCATTCAGGTTTTGATGAACGGACAAGTTACAGGTCACTGTTGTATGCTGCATCGGTTACTCTGGCACTGCTGTGCAAAGCAAATTAATATTAAAATATTAATTCCATTGGCTGTCAGAACGTGAGTTTGGCTTATAGAGATATAAATCCCTGGAGTTTTTGCTGAGATAGTGTTGATCTATCTGTGATGCAAACGAGTCTCAAATATTCATAAAATATACCCAAGTTCCAGCACCTTCAGTGTGACACAAAAAAATCACCAGAATCAGCAAATGTTGTTATACCAGTCCAAAACAAATGCACAGGGAAAATAGAAAGTGCAAGAAGCAAACTGTGTTCACAGGAAGCTCAAGAACATTATTGATAACAGCCTTTAAAATATGACACAGCTACATCTTGTGTCTGGGAGCATCTCCAGGAGACCTAACAGCAGATCTAGCAGCAATGCTACAAAATCTGTGAAGTTTTATGGCCCATACTGGCACAACTGCTAATGTGCTCAGAGGGGAAAATCTAACTGGGTTTTAAAAATTAAAAATTTCAGCTTGAATCAAAAGGCTTGACCAACTTGAGTTGATAGAGCAGAACCATACTCAAGACACACAGACTTGTGTGTCTTTGGCTTTGGGATGAAATCAAGGAACAGATTGAGGTATATTCCATGCTTTATCTTAGCTTTTTTTTTATTGCATCAAACTAAAAGTAAGCTTTTAAATATATAAATAACATGTAGGTATGTGGCCTGTTTTTCTGATGTTCTTAAGTGCTTTCTGCTTCTACTGATTTTAATGGGCACTGCTTACAATAATTAGGCTGCTTTGGTACTTCCTAGCATCCCAGGAAAGAGAAAAGGCAGTACTTCTGGTACGTCACATAGACCCTTTCCAAATATCAGGGCTAAGACCAGGACTTCTTTGAAGATTTGCATGTTGATGGGGATGTTTCAAGATAGAGAAACCAAAAATGTTCTCTTACTGCAACTACCTAGGCTTCAGTGATACTCAGAAACCTGCACAGATTCACTCACAGATTAGAACAAATGTACCTAGAGCTTTCAGTGAATGCATATAAAATTTCTAGTTTGCAACAAAACCAGCAATGGGTTTCTGCAGTTTTCAGTTTCAGGCTGCAAGTTTCACAGTACTCTTGTTTCCTGTCTCTGGTAAACGCCTTTTCAAGTGGTAGGACTCCTTTTGAAACCATGAAAGGCGTTCCCCTTTGAAAAATGTCTTCTGTGGAGATAGGTATCCCTATGATCAATTTTTCATGCTGCCCTTTTTCTGTCTTCATGTGATTCTCATTTTCAAATGATAACTACTAGAGTCATTGCACATTTTATTTTAGCTGAGCTATCATTAAAAATAACATTCTCATCATATCTCTCCCAGATAAATCATGTTACTTTATGCAGGACTGACTTTTTTTTTTTCCCCAGTGAAAATAGTACCAGGACTTCTTTCACAGAGAACAAACTGCAACATTTTTCCTAAAAGTGATAGACATATTGACTAGAGCTGACTCACCAGCAGTCAGGAATTGTGAGCAAATTGCTTCAAATTGTTTAAGAGCAAAGTTGAGGGATTGTCAAGAGAAGTTAAACTGGAGACATTCAAGCTCAAACACAGACCTCTGTCATGTGTGTTAATAAATCCACCAGCTGGGTGCAGTCTTTGGCTGGTAATGGTCAATAGCTCAGATCAGAGCCAAGAAGCCACATAGACCTATATCAAACTGGTGGAATAAAAACAGAAACAAAAGTACTGTCAACTTCATGTTTTGTTGTTTTTTTTTTTAATTATAGCTCTTGATTTGTCTATGATTAGAATAAAAATTACTCTTAGAGAAATTACTGTCATGATGTACCCCGCTTAGTCAGACCCAAAGCTTATAAAATATCTCAGAAAATATCTGCTTCCTGAAATTTCGGGTATGGTTTCTTGAGGACCGATCCTATAGAAGTCTCTTTTACATAAAATTAATTAGAAGTGGAGAAAATACACTTTTTTTTTTTTCCCCCCCAAAAAGGAAGCTTTAGAAAGATAACTAGCATTAGCTATGAGACTGCATCTTCTTCACCACTACGCTTACGCACACAAAGGAGGAAGTCCCAATCCAGTAATGAACTCTCCCAGAACAAAGACCTCTGGGAGTGTCCTCCTTAACCTACCATTAGGATCTAGACCTCCTGCCATGGGTTTCCCATCAAGAAGAGCTCTGCTTATTCAAATAAGCATATGCTCAAGCTGTTAATAAGTCATGCAGGTGATTTGTGGGCCATGGTTATTGTTACCCCATGGGTTGGCAGAATTCTATTAGCTCAGGACTCCTAATTATAGGAGACACAGAAGCAAACCTTGGGATATTTTCTACATGACTTGAGAATAATATACAGTGCTTACGCATGTGCCATTGTTCAAAGTACCATTCTTTCTTTTTTTGGTGTTGGTTTTTGGTGTTTTTTATAGCCGATATGGCCTCTTTATGTGCAGAATATACTTTAAAATAGGTACATTTATTATGAATTAATAATTCATCACGCACTCTGGTAACACCTTTAATCCTTCAAGAGGACTTTACAGAGTGAATGAACAAAATCTAACAACTAGGGCTGCTCTAAATATTTGCATAGAGCCTTAAATCTGTACAAGCTGGATCTACACTCACAGAGCCCAGTGTCACATTCTCAAAAGCCTTTTCCGACCTAAAGTGAGGCTGCTTGCATAGCTCTATGAGGCAAATCCCACCTGGCCTCTTCAACGCTGAAGTTCATTGAACTTTCAAAGAGCCTGCAGCACTGGGCTGCACCATCAGACGCCGTGGAGTCTGCCCAGCCTATGCTCATAAAACCTCTCTGTGATAGGTGAGCATTAGGGCCCTCATTTTACAAACAAGCCCAGAGGCACAGTTGAAAACTGTGATCAGTATACAGACAGAATAAAAGAAGAAGAAAAAACCCAAACAAACCGATCAAATAAATTATTTGTTACACATTATTCACTCAGCATCCCCTGGAAGCGAGCAAATTCATAGTGAAGTCTGGAAACGTTGTGCTGTTCCAATGTTGGTGTATGTTAGTGGTTTTCAGCTCTCCTTTTTTTTTTTTTTTCTGATTTTCAGACCTTCAGACATTTCCCACAGAGACAGGAACCCCTGGATAGTGAAGTAAGCCTGAGTATTTTTTTTCTCCTAATTACTCTTTCAGGATCCCTAAGAAGTAAGCACAAACCCTCTTAGCCCCCTGCCCTCACCCTCCCTCCAGGGGACCACAGACTGAAAATCAAACTGCATAGATTTTTCTGTATGTCTCCAGCCCAGACTGTTTGTAGCTCTCTATCTATATGATCTCCCATCTTCAGAGCCTGTTCCAAAAGCACTGAAAACCAGTCAAGAACAAAATAGGCTCTTAAAGTAACATGTTGGGGCTAATAGAGTTTGAATACAGTACAGCAAAATCAGAAATGTTCCCTTTATTAAGATTTGCTTTCAACATCTAATAGCTCAAAGTTGCTTGGTTTTTTTTTGTTTTTTGAAGTACCTGGTGCCTGGACTGATTCTTTCTCTGAAAGAATGGGTCCTCTAATGGGTCTTCTGAAGGCTGGACTGTAAGTATTCAGGTATTATTAGGAATAGACCAGCTTCTACTGACAGGTATCTGCACCATGACTGTGTTCTAATGTCTTGTCCTGGTCGCAGAACTATGTTTTTCAAGCCATGTAATCCAAATCACAGCCCAGAGAGATTGTTCTGTGCCTTGATCTGTCAACTCACCCTGAGAACAGGAAGAAAACTAAGTCTCAAAAACTATAAAGCAGATCTATGTGGTCAGCACATCTCATTAAATGGTCCAGGACAATAAATTTGTTTGCTTGTTACCCACACTCTTTCTCACATTTACCACCATATCCCAGTGAAAACGAGGGCCAATCCAACAGAGGTCTATGCAGTGAGACCTCCGGTGACAATTATTTTCAGCTACTCTTCTGCACTTTCTAAAGCTGATGGTGATTCTGGAGGCCTCTTTTACCAGCTGCATAACCTGAAACACAGTAAGTCTCTCCAGAGAATCACATCAAATTCTTTCTCTATAAAACATAGCCCAGTCTAGGTTCTGAAATAAGGAGCAACCTGAAATCACCAACTCCATTTCAAAGACCTGGCTCAGATGGTACCAGTTCTGCAAACATTGGTTCTCCTGCTGCTGCCCCTTGAATTATCTTGGTGCAATAGTGGGACAGATGAAGGCAAATGCTAATAAAGGTTTTAGTGTTGTTCAAGAAAAAAAATAATCATCCCAAATAAACTGGAGATACTGCTTTTGTGCCAAGTCCTGCAGCCTACTTTAGAAGCCCTGTTGGTAATTTCTGTTTACCGGAAAGCTTACATGAGAGGCATAATGCATGGGTTCTCTGCAAAGTCAAAAGCTCAAAACCCCGCCATACGTACATACCTGGGAGCTTCCCTCTGCCACCCAGAGCAATCTCTCCTTCTCTCCAGGGTTACAGGGAGAGAAAACATCTGTCTATAAAGAAACATTTCCAGAATTCTGTCACTTTATCAGCCAAGGCATTGAACTCACATAGAAATAGAGAAGGCACTGGAAAATTAGAAGCTTTTCTGAAAAACAGAACTCTGTTCACTTGCCAAAAAGTCTCTAGGGACCAGTTTAAACACTAAAAAATATTTCTAAAGCTTTGCTTTTTTTGAGAGGGGAGTCTGGCCATCCCAGATCATATCTGATAAAATATATGCTGGTCAGAGAGGACGGTGACAACCGATCTTGGCAATTGTTGATACAAAATTAAAATGGCAAAGTACGTAATGTGCTCAAATAAGAGCTAAAGAATGGCTGGGAAGCTACAGAGCATGAGGTACTTGATTAAAGGTGGCTTTTATCTTAAATCAAGTCAAAATTGTACCCTAGACAAATTTGGCTTAATCTGCTCAAGTAAAGTAGCAGCAAGAGGAATAAGTCAACATTTAACAAGCAAAAGTGATGGTTTTATGCTAAATAATCTGATAAAAACAAGGCAACCCTGTTTCTTGCTCCCTACACACAGTTAATATGCTGAATTGTCTCCACAAATAGCTCATTTCAGTGGCCCATAAAAGCCATCAGTTGGCGCCTGGTAATGTCAACTTCTGCTCTAAAAAGTGGTTTTGCATTAATGCCAATGATGTGGGATTCTGTGTTTATTGCTTCTCAGTGGTTTCCAAATGAAATGGACTCAGGAACTGAGTCATTTTCACATGAGGCTACTCCAGTCTCAAACACTCTCTCCTGAAGGAGACAAAAGAAAAGCAAAAAACATGCTGTGTGTAGGTGATGCAGCCACGAACCATTCTGCAGATGTAAATGAAGGCTTTCCACCTCAGTAGAGCCTCCTGCTGGAGTCTCAAACTCAATAGACATAAAACGGTCTTCCCATGAGCCAGTACAATATTCCAGAGACCGGATAAATTTAAATATCAGTCTGGCTGGAGAATCAAATCAAAAACTCCAAGAGAAATTGAACCCTCCAGAAATAATGCTGGAGGTAATGGTGGCCCCAAAACGACATCCCAACATATCTGCTAGTCTTTCCATGCTGCAGTTGCATTCCTACTCATCCTGGATGTAGCTAAGCCAGCCATTTGTGTGCAGGGGTGCCATCCAAGGAGGTACACATCTGCTGTCTTAGAGTGCACTTTGGGACTGAAGATGAAGGTGCCTTGAGGATCACAGCCTGGGTGGCCTTCACAGATCAAGAGACATCAGGGGCTGCCTCTGGGCAAGTGTGGCACTTACCAGGGTCTTCGCCACACCCTGTACTCTTGCTGAGAGCTCAGTTCTCACAGAAAAACATTCTCATTGCAAAAAGCCTGTAACACACATGGCCTGGGATGAGTCCCTTGGAGCCTGGGGAGGGGTGAACCAGGAGGCCTGGCTGTGGAGTATCGTATTTATCTCATACACAGGGAAATACAAAAGCTTCCAGTTTCTTGCTTTCATCAATATAAGTACGCATGTTTAAAATTTTGTGGCTTGTATTCATGCTACTTCCCTTCCCTGTCTTTCCTATCCCTTTCCTCCTAGAGTATGTCATGGATCATATACCACATCAAACCTTGGCACTCAAAGGTTTTGCCAGTGGCAACATTTCAGGTGTGTCCACACTGCTGCCACAAAGCCGTAAGTTTCCATGACTTCAGCATGCATAGTCTGTGGTGTTTCCAAACTGAAATGACCAAAAGGTCATCAAGAAGGGGTCTGTGGTGGAAAGTGCATGGAGGACTCTGGTGAATATGGGAAGGTGCAGAGCTTGCTGGGGTGCCAAGGAGGGCTAAAGGGCAACCAGGTTTAATATAGATCCAACCTGGTCAGTGCTTTGGCACCAATACAACATATCAGAGCTCAAGTACTGCTCAGAGCCCATCATCCTGTCAGGACAGTGAGCCAGGATGTGCTGATGTTCAGCCTGAATGAGCACTACGGTGTGAATTATCAGGGAGCCAGGGAGATCCTGAAGTCATCTGATGATACAGGGAGACCCTTTGGTCCCAAACCTGGAATGCCAAACTCTTGGTGCTGCTGTGAACTGTGTCTTTCTATGCCACCTTTTGAGGGAAAACTTTTCTGTCTCTCTGGTCATATGGAACAGAAAGGACGATTTGATTTCAGTGACACTGACAGACTTGTAGGATTTGTATGGAACCACAAAATGATGGTCTTGCAAAGTCTGATAAATTGCATGAATTTATACTCCAGCTTATGTGACCTATAAAGATCAATCTACTCTCTGTATTTAAAAGCACCATCTCATTCCATTGCATGGATTATTTTGTGTGTGAAAAGCTTGAGATAAGAGCCGGAAATCTTAAATTAATTTTGCAGCAAAGACAAAAGGTTTTCAGCCTTAACTGCTCTCAGAAGCATTTTTTGCCTTTGCACCGGCACAACTTCTTGGAGGCAGGAGAGAGACTCTGATGATAACACACACAAAGAATCAAATCCACAGTTCATTGCCTCTTTGCTGTGCAGTTGTCTTGGCTGCAACAGTAATAAAGTGCATTTGTCACCAAAACCAGGCAATCTTCTTGAAAAAAACATAGGAAGCCACAAATCTATGGATAAGAAGGTGTCATTTTTTAAAACAATTTTCTTTTCAGAAATGCACTCTAAACCACTTTCTGGAGTGGTCTACATTGCAGTTTAAATGATTTATATACTGGCTTACTTCAGAGTTTGAACATGCTGTATTTTCATTTTTAATTTAAATACAAAAAGCTCCTGGCATTGTGCTGATGGTGAGTAGGAAGAGAATGCAACCAGGCTTTGGGGAGCTGTTGCCAAATCACAGGTTCTATAAAATCTATAGTAGTGGAACACTGAAGGTATTACCCTGCCACCACCATAAATGCAGGATTACATGCATGCCATGATTTCAGAAAGGACTTGATTAAAGTATTAAGTCCAACTCCAAGAGACACTCTTTAATTAATCTCCTCAGTACATTTCAGTTACAATTTGTTCTTTATAGGTACAGTGTTCTCATGGTAACTTGAGCCAAATCCCACTTAATTTCGGTTTCAGTTTCTATATGATAGAAGACAAAAATAAATAAATCTCTTCCAACAATGACATTATTGATATTTTGCTGAATATTAATGGGCTAGTAAGATACAATTTGCTATGTCATGATACTGGTATAAAATGCAAATGTTGCTAGCAAGTTGTCAGTCAGAGACCTGTGATTGTTCACATAACTTGTATTTAAGTCAATAATTTTCCTAAGTTAATATGAACAGATGTTATTGTACTGTATTAATTAAGGATAAACATAAACACACGTTTTTACAAAGGATGTTTCATGAATAGTACTCTATTTTCAGCTAGTACATAGCATTCCCTCACATCTACTTAAATACAAGAAACACATTCCACATTCATTAGGTGTTCCGAGCCCACGGGTCTGGTATTTATGAATGTTGTATTTCATGTTTATCTCAGTAGCATACAAGTATGTGTACTGCTCAAGGCTGATGAGATTCTCCGAAGCCCGTAAGCCCCTGCCAAAGTTACTTTCTATCACATCTGCAGAGAAGCTCTGTGACAGAAATAGTAATCTGCTGTGGGTTGATTATATTCACACTACCAACATAATTCTCCTGAATGAATCAATTAGAGCAAATGCTGCCAGTGAACCATCCTACAAATGTGGAATGGCTACCTCTTAATGACTTTTTTTCCCTAAAAATCTGAAGGCTGTGGTAATTTGCAATGCATGCATTAAAGAAAACAAAAACAAACCAACAAAAGCATTCGGTGCAATTGCTCAGAGATCAGGTACTTCTCCAGAAGCTATTATAAAAGGACTTCCACTCTCTCTTTGAAAGTTTCCAACCTACCTCAGGTGAGGGCATGCTTCTGGCTGTGGGTTGGTTCCAATTTCACAGGCCCATAACCTTGAACATAAACAGTAACTACTGAATTTTTAAATTTATAAATGCCAGGTATCTTTTAACCTATAAAACACAATAAAGCAACCATACCCTGGGCTTGGACTTCACATTCATAAAAAAGGGTGATAATTTAACAAAGTTCATGCCAATTCTTCTCCTTAGATTTGGCCATTCCTTCTGCTTGCCTAAGTCCACAGCCTAATCCCTGCATCCTAGAGAGCCCTTTCGTCACTGTTCAGAGCAGAGTGAGATGTATGCAGGAGATGCATTTGGGAATCTTGCAACCCTTTCCTAGGCAGATGATCAACAACTACTAGAACGAAGTGTTTGTGAGAGATGCTAAACCCTCTTATATTGACTAATCCATTGATCAAGCCATGGAGCCACATAAGTTCGCTTTAGAGTGCTTATTTTCATTAAATTTATGAGATGAGAGAGTATCGTGCAGGGAAAAAAGTTGCACCCACTTAATTGCAGTGTTAACCCATTCTTCTAAGAAGACTCTATGGCCTGGTACTCTCTAGGGTGGAAATCATTTAAAGACAAATAATTTAAAAGTAAACACTTTCCTAATGGGTTTCTTCTGTCCCCACTATTGAAAACAAAGCATCAATATTAACTGTAAGAAATGAAGGAGAAGGTCATCAGGTCTTATCCGAATCCCACTGAAGTCAATAACCCAAGATTTACTTGAATAATATGGACAAAACGCTTACTACTGCAGCCACAAAAATATTGTTGGTGATTAAATTTAACCCCTTTAAAATGTCTTTCTTTGTAACTAGTATTGTGTTCTACAGCCTTGAAAAGTGATTGGTGCTGAAGAAAGACTACCTGTTTATACCCTGGGCCCTTCTGGAATATTCAAGTTAAATAACTGAACCAAGGAAATGCAAAGCTCATAATGTGATGCTAACTTTGCTTTGCTTCAGTTATCAGCACACTGATAATGCTGGTACCTCTGCGGTCCCACTTCAGGCCTCACAGGAAACACCTAGTCGACCACACCAGCATGAAAAGGCAGAGTTGAACTGCTCTTTGCTAAAACCACGGTGAAATTTAGGTCTAGTAGAGCAAGAGTTCCAGTTCTCCACAAACACTCTGCACTGGCAACGGGTTGACAACAGCACGTTTCTTGACTGTCTCTTTATGCCTGCTTGTAGAGATTCATATATTTTAAGGTCAGCAGGGACCACCTGATTCTCCAGCACAACAGAAGCCATCCCGTTCCATCTGGTTACTCCTGTGCTAAGTCCAATAATTAGCGTCTGGCTAAAGCCTGCCTTCCAGAAAGGCATCCAGTCTTGATTTGAAGGCTGCAGGAGACAACAAAGCCACCGATTTCCCTGTTAATTTGTTAAATTTGTCATTTTCTTCACTACCCAGATCCAAATCTTACTGTCAGTTGGCCATGAAGTAGCCTGTGTTATAAGCTGGAGGTGTCAGTGTTGTTTGCAGAAAGATGAAGCTCAGTAATGTCTACAAACATAAGGAATTCTACAAGTGTTTAAGTGAAGGTGAAAGAGGGGAAGGAAGGCAAAAGCCTTAAGACTACATCTTTTAGATGCTCTGGTCCCTTCCAGCCTCCAAGACTACAGCTTGCCTACAAATTTCCTGGTTTTACAAGGTTTAAATCTGCCTGCTCTTCCCATTCTGGAAGGGCATGAAGCAAAGAAGTCTTGAATTAATGGCACCATTAAAAGAAACATTTAGGGATATTTTTGATCCAATGCTTAACATGTGGGAACTTTACAGCCCTGCTAACCAATCAGCAAATACCTGCTAGCCTTGTAATAGAGAACAGCGACTAAAATATTATTGCCTATCTCTCAACAAGGACTTCTGGCCTTCTAGCCACCATGACAGCAAGGCTCTTCCCCTTTACTCACTCAATGTTTTGGTCGCCAGAATTTTTCTGCTACCTTCTGCTATGGCACCTTTTCCTCTTTTTGAATTTTAGGCAACAGTTTCCCCTAGCCGTGCTCTCTGAAACCATCAGTTTCCTGGCTACCTTGTTCTCTTTTTCTCATTTCTGCTTGCTAAGGACAAAGTATTTAGACCTCAGATAAAATCGCACCTGAAACCCTTACCCCATATAGACCTTGTCAGATGAGATAGTGGCATTACCCACATCAGCAGTCAACAACCTACACAGAAGCAGCATCAAATGCAGCTAAGGTACCTACTTCAGTACTAGATTTGACAATTGTTTGCCATCAACCAGACATTATTGAATCTTGGAAAGCTGGGTTACAAGCTGATAAGTGCACCACAATGGTTATGGTGCTATCTTCTGCTCTTCCCCACAAAGTTTCATCGCAGGTATTCCATCACTAGACCCCTCTTCTTCCAGACACATCTTTGGTCTCCTTGCACTTCATGGCCCATGGTCCTTGTCACACCTTTCTCTCTGCTGCTGGCCTTGAATCTCTGTATCTGATGAGAAACATGTACAAACTGCAGGTTTTTAAAGATTATTACATTAGATTTTTGTTGGCAGATTTTTCAGAGGAATGGCAAAAGCACAGATCTGAAATACAGACCTTCTATCTGCTGACTTCAGTCTTTGGCTCAAAACCCGGAAGGATAGAGTTTCTCAACAACTTGACTACAAAGAAGTCTTTACAATGCCTATCATGGCATTTTTATCCATAGATTCATCCTCTGACTAGTTTTAGATGAAATTAGAAAAGCAAAAATAAAAGGAAAAAGAAAATGATGTCAACGTGAGCTGGTATCTTATTTGGAGAATTCACTGAGAACAGTTAAAGTGTAACAAAGTTAGCAGCAAATGAATCTAGGAGTTAAAAAGGGAAATGCCACAAAAGTCAACTGTGTGAGGTACTACCTGTCTTGCTCTGCCTCTGCTTCTTATGCCCCTATGACAAATGCTTGGTTTGTCACATGAGGCTGACCACAGTCTGGCTCTCCTGGCTAAACTGAGCTGGTGTCCAAGGACAGAAGAAATTTGACTCTTTCACCTGTTCCCTTGCCACTAACTATCAGTGTTGTCAGAGTGAATTTCAAACTAAAACAGAAGCAGAAAAATGCTCTTAGTACCTACTACTTGCAATGAACCTCAAAGATCTGCACAGTTAAACCAAAAGAAATTAGGAGCTCCCAAAGACATTGGGCAGGAGGAAGTGAAAGCCAATCCAATACATACAAGAGAGAGGGAAAAAACGAGAAGCTGTGAAGAGTCCAAAAGTTCTGATGTGCAGTACAGAAAGTCACCAAGATTGGAGCAGGAAGATGATATGGCCAGAAGACAGAAGAATGACCTACTGTCCTGGTTTCATCTGGGATAGAGTTAATTTTCTCCCTAGTAGCTGATAAAGTGCTGTGTTTTGGATTTAGCATGAGAATAATGTTGATAATACACTGGTGGTTTTAGTTGTTGCTAAGTAATGCTTATACTAAGTCAAGGACTTTTCAGCTTCCCATGCTTTGCCAGTGAGGAGATGCCAGGACAGCTGACCCAAACTAGCCTTAGGTATATTCCATACCATATCATGTCATGCTCGGTATATAAACTGGAGGAGTTGGCCAGTGCGTTGGGAACAGGCTGGGCATCGGTCAGTGGATGGTGAGCAATTGCATTGTTCATCACTTGTTTTGTGTATTCTTTTATCATTATTATTATTTTCTTTTCCTTCGCTGTCCTATTAAACTGTTTCCATCTCAACCCATGAATTTTACTATTTCCACTGGAGGGTGGGAGTGACCAAGTGTCTGTGTGGTGTTTGGCTGTCTGCTGGGTTAAACCACAACACCAACTTATCACTATGAAGAATACTAGTCCCATGGATGGCTCCAGTGCCTCAGCTGATCAACGTGGCTGTGACAAGAAAAGTCCTAAGTTGCTCTATTTTCAGGATCAGTCCAGGGGAATATAATTTTTAAAAAAAAAAAAAAAAGTTTGTTCTCCATGAATTATCAGTTCAGTAGGTGATAAATGCGTTTCATTTCACTTCTGAAGTAAATTATTCAAGGTCTTTGGTACCCAGCTGTGAGTTAGGCATAATATCAATGTATCAGGCTTTATACCACTTTACACCAGAGGGATACATTCTGACAGGACAGGTTTTCAAAGAAATTTGAGTGGATTTTCCAGCGCATAGAAAAAGAATAAAACCTTTTTCCTGTGTCCATAGAGCAACAATGACCAGAATAAACCCACCAAGATTTCTGGCATAAAGCAACAATCTTTGAGCCTGCCTAGTCGCAACCTGCCTTTATCCCATACAAATTGTTGGGTTTGAGTAGCATAAAGAGTGCAAAAATTTCTTGAGCTTAAAACCTGATGCACTCCTGGCTCTGTTCAGAAATCAGCCTTAAGCTTGATAGCAAAATAAAAAATCCATGAATGAGAAACAAGTCTAGATGTATATATATGTCTGTGTGTGAAAGGAGCAGGGAGGGATAAGAGAAGCAAAGTATAGGAGCAGTAAGGAGGGGAAGGAAAACAAAGGAAATAAATAATCATGCAGAGCCAGATTCTCAGTTGGGATAAATTATTGTTGCTCCATTAAGGTTAATACATCCAAACAATTTTTAGTTTAATATAAGACCCTTTGGCTTCATATGTTAGACCAATTGCATTTAAGCCTATACCAATTATTTTCCAAACTGACTGTAGGCAGAAGATACGATAGTCACTCTACAAAACTTACCTAGTACACTCATTTTTAAAAATAACATCATTTCATCCATACTGAAGTTTGGGGTTTTTTTGGGTTGGGGTTGGTTTTTTTTTTTGACAAAGTGAGTTAATATCACCTCCAGCTGAAGTCTGAAAGAGCAGTCGCCACTGCCTCTAACGCAAGGCACCCTCTGCAGGCATCTTCATACTTTTCTCCTTTTCTCTCCTACTGCTAAATTGGTTCCTGTGGCTGTGAGGAATGTACAAAGTTCCTCCAAACAAACTGCTTCCAATAAGCCAGGGGTGGGAACTGTCTCGCACTTTCGAGGCAGGGACTGCATTTTGCTCTGCACTTGTACAGCATCTTACACTCTAGGATGCTGGCTTAACCCTGAGAGGATGTAGGTGCTTCCAGGAGGCATATAATAAACATTTGATTATCTTTCATTGCCACCTGTCAGCAGACTAAAACATCTCTGGAATAACTGAGATGTGGTGGGATAGCTTGCATGACTGGAGTGTTGTGATGAATGGATGCAGACTCTTCAGGAGGCACACTTATGGAAAATAAGGAGGGGATTACCTTCTACATGAAGCAGCAGCTGAGATATATGGAGCTCTTGTATGGGATGTGATGGGAGGTGAGAGCTTGGAGGTCAGAATCAGAGGAGAAGTCTGTAAGGGTTATAGTGGGGTGGGAGCCAACCAGCTCCAACCAGCAAACAGGATGAGGATGGGGATGAAATCTTTTTAAAGCAACTCAAAGAAGTCCATGCCACAGACCTTGGATTTTATAAACTCAACACATACAACTGCATGGAACCAGATGGGCTGCATCTGAATGTGCCAAAAGAATTGGCCAATTTCATAACAGACTCCACTTTCTGTAATCATTGAAAGGTCACAGGAATCATAGGAGGTCACCAAAGACAGGAGAAAGGCAACTGTTGAACTCATCTTCAAAAATGATCAAAAGAACAAGCCAGTCAGTCTCACTCCAGCCCCTGGGAAAATTATGGAGCCATTTCTCAGCACGTGTAGGAGAAGGTGATTGGATAAGAGTAGTTCATGCCACCCAGTTGTCTTCTGTGATAAAACAAATGGATTTTTGGACAAGAGAAGAGCAATGGATGTCATTTACCTCAACGTTAGCAAGGCTTTCAACACCATCTCCCACAATACTCTTGTATCCAAGTTAGAATATTACAGTCTAGGTAAGTAGACAATCAGCTGGATAACACCTGGTTGGATGATTCACCTTGGAGCATCATGGTTAATGGGTCATAATCCACCTGGAGTCCAGTAGTTAGTGGGGTAATGCAGGAGTGTATCCTTGGAGATGTCCTGTCCTTACATTTTTATCAATGATCTGGAGGAGGTGATGGAGTACTTGTTCAAAAATTTGCAGATGACACCAAACTAGGATGACCAAATGATACACATGAGGGAAAGGTTGCCATCCAAATGGACATTTTTCTTCATGATGACAGTCAAGAAGTGGGATAGGTTGCCCAGTAAGGTTGTGCAGTCTCCATTCTTGGAGGGTTTCAAGACCTGAATGGGTAAAGCCCTGAATGACCTGGTCTGACTTCAGAGTTGACCAGCTTTGAGCATGAGATTGAGCTAGAGACCTCCTGAGACCTCTCAGGTCTCTTCCAACCTGAATTTAAAATATTTTATTCAAAGACAAAAATATGTTTGCAAATGTCTGTAATTATTTTATTTTTATCAGCTTTCTACAAGGAACAAACTTAGCAGGTTATTTGGCAGAAACAATTTATTTCTTGCCATTCCTTTGTTGTTCTTCTTTTTTTCTCTTTTTCTTTTCCCTCTTCTCTTCTCTTCTCTTCTCTTCTCTTCTCTTCTCTTCTCTTCTCTTCTCTTCTCTTCTCTTCTCCATTAACAGAAATACTCTTTCACCGTTTTAATGTAATGTTCAATACATTCATCCAGATTCAGTTTTCTGCTTATTTCTGTACTGACTCTGCAGAACAAAAGGATTTTAAAATCACCTTAAGTTTGCTTACTGAGCTGAAACTGGGAGCAAAGGAACAGTCCTACTGAAATTTGTCGAGATTTTTGCACATGCACTTGCTCACACACAAGCACATTCATTTTTTAATGACACCTTTACCCAGACCTCTATAACCAAACATCTGCTTTAATGGGATAAAATCAGGAGACATTCCCGGCCTCTATTAAGCTGAATGAATACTTCAGTGTTTTTACAGAGCTGTTCTTGGAAATAAAGCCTGTTTTGCGAGAAACTGTTCGCAGGACTGAGCCCAATATTTGTTTTGTTGTATTTATGTCATGAGAGCTCTCTAATAGGAAAAGATATATGTTATAAGTATCTACATAATGGCTTCCTTCCAAAAGGACCATTACAGGCTGTAAAATAAATAGTACTCATTTAATTCCTTTTGTAAATATACACAGTTTGGAGACAATAATAACACAGAGAAAGTAAATTAAACCACAGAAAACCACTGCATCCAAATGAGTTTATGAAACCAAGGGGAAAAAAAAACAACCGCAAGATAATGGAAGAGTATCTTGTGGTGAAGGTCCCCAGCTCAGCAAACTCTTTAAGCATATGCTTAATGGAAGAAAGGACTTAGCATGTCCCTACGTATCTTGCAAAATGAAGGGTTTAGTTGTGTATAGACATATACTAAAAGTTTTAGGCCACAGCAACAACCTAGCTGGGATGTGGGATATTAAAACCCCACAAAGACAATTGGATAGTCCCCTATTTGATAATCTAAGGAACCCCTCAGCTCATCTGGTGAAATCCCAAGCCAGGAGGCCACCTTGAGTCGATTTTATCCACCGTGACTAGACTTCCCAGAGAATCAGCTTCTCGAGTGGCAGCCTCTGTCCAGCATCAATGCCTTTGTTCTTTGTTCAATTTATGACTTTATATTTGCTGTTGTAAAAGGCACAATGCTTGGCCAAGTGCAGTTTGCCAATTGATTCAGACCACTCTATGTCCATCACCCCTCCTCTCATTAGTTATCACTAGCCCAATATTCATCGCTACACTTTATCAGGAAGGATTTTATGTTTTCTTTCAAAGCATTGACAGGAGTGTTAAACAGCAGCCTTAACTAGCAATTCACCTGCCCAGTAACGATCCCCAATTTACAAGAATGTTTTGAGTTCTTCTCATTAGCAGCTTTTAATCAATTTAATGCATCCATGTTGATTTTCTATTTTTCTGTGTGGGACTAAGGCAAATGTTTTAGCAAAGCCTAAGTCCATGAGAAACTGATATTATTCCCCTTATCAACAGTTTGTAAAGCCATCAAGTAAAGCTATCCACTTTAGTTTGACAAGATCTATTTCCTATAATCCTAGGTAGATTAGCATTAATTACATTATTGTCCTTTAATCCTTTGTCAGCCAAATCCCAGACTGAATGTTCCATTATCTCCTCTGGGATCAATGTCATTGCTGAAAGAACTGTAATTACCCAAGTCATTCTATTTATCCTTTAAAAACATTGGTGTATTCACTTTCCTGCTAGTTTCATGGCCTTGCTAACCATCAGTTTTAATGAATCTAAGAGTACCTCGGTTCCTTTAAAATTCTTGGGGGCAAATTATCCATCTCTGTGCTTTTACAGTCCTTTAACTTTCAGAGTTATCTTAGGAGTTGCAACGAGAGCACATGCTGGTGCTGCAAGATGAAGAGCGTTACTGAAGTATCTACAAGACTCCTACAGAGAGGCTGGGCTTAGTTTAATGGCAGGGAAGGGAGAGACCCCCTTCAGAGCAAGCAGCTGAGTACCAGCCATCCCTGCACACTCTCTGTCTCATGCCCCAGGAGCAAGGATGTCCCAGGGGAGCCCAGAGCTGCCACTACTATGAGACTTTTCCAGGGGAAGAGCCTTTCTCACGTGGAACAAATCTGTGCTAATCTTGATGCATGGAACAATCTATAGCCCGCTCATGGAAAGGCACGTTTCCCCATTCTGGGGGAAATTTTGGCTGAAATGGAGCTGTCTGAGGACTTTCCGAAATCCAGGCTGTGTAGTTCAAGGATTGCTGAAGGAGCAGACTGGTGAAGCCCTTACATCCTTTAGGAGTGGTTAGGGAGCAAGTACATTGTGATCCTTACTAGCTAAGGGAACTAGAAATTTGTATCACATGACTCTGGCACAATTTTTTTACTCTACAGTAAACAGAGTGGGACCAGACACTGGAGTTTCAGCAATAATTTTACTGCGAATAATCTTTTCTTTTCTTTTCTTTTCTTTTCTTTTTTTTTTCTTTGGTGTGTGCTAACACTATAATGTGATTCAAACAACTTTTATTTTATTTGGTTTTTGAAACAGTCTTGTAAAAACAAGAACAGTAAAGATTAATCCCTCATCTCCACTAAATCATGTCCTAATGCTTCAGGAACAAGTTTTCAAAAAAGACTGAAAGCCAAACACTCCTAAACGCTGGGCCGATATGATTTATGGGGTTTTAATTACATTATACTGAATCAGTCACCTACTAAGTTTGTCTCACTGAATTAACAGTAAGGTAGTGGGAAAACCACAGGATACATAATAAATACTAAGCATGACAGTATGAATTAGGAAAACATAAAGGGTTTGATTTACACTTTATAATAAAACCTTTTTACTTACCTTTTGAAGCAAATCTTTTTGACAGTCTCTTAATTTTTGTTTTGTTACTTACTAAACACAGACTTGACAAATCATTAATTCTCTTGGCCTTGTTCAAATTGCATTTGGCTGTATCCAACTAATTCTTTTCTAAATTTGGAAAGAGGCGTGCATTTGGCACTTAATTCAATATAAGTGAAGAGGTACATACAAATAAACCAGCCACTTTGTCGGGGGATGTAGCCTATTTATTTCCACAGTACTCAGCTGATAGATTTTGCCCTCAGAGGGGCTGAAAGACAGTGAACCTGTCCCTTGCTTTGTACAATGTGCTATACAATACACCACAATATAGCTTCCCACTATTCCCCAGGCTCCCACTCCTTGGTTGTAAGGTGCAGATAAGTGTCAATATGCTGCGTAGATGTACACGATGGCGTGTCTGAAGGACTCAATAATTAAAGGCATCTCTAAGAGAGGCTGAAGAGTGAAGGATTGCATGGGGTATCTCCAACAGAACCCTTGCTTCCTCCAAATCCCAAACTTTCTGCATTCCTCAGCACCCAGAGGAGAACAAGTCAGATCAATGGACTTGCTTCCTGTAAGATAAAATGGGAAAAACAATTTTATTTAAAGGTTTCGGTGAAGTATGTGTTGTTTCGCTGCTGTTGTCATTACATTTGTTTGTGGGTTTTTTTGTATAACTCTCAAAGGTTTAGGAAATTCTGAAGTATGAGATGACTTTGCAGTGAAATATGGTGCATCCAGAAAATGTCAAAAGCAGAATGTTTTGCTGCCTTCAAACTCTTTCCCTGGGTTTGCAGGGGGTGATCACGTGTGATAGGGAGAGGCAGGGTGGCTTAGAGCATTTTGTTTGCTTTGAACAAAATGTTGAAGCTGATAGATTCCTATTGATTTTTATTTTTTTTTCTATTTGGGTAAACCTACCATTATTTGACAGAAAATCATAATAATAGGAAATTGCAATAAATTCTGGAAGCAGCCCCATCACTCATCTGCTCTGACACTGGTACTAAGGACCCCCAGGGACAAATCCAGGAGTTTTACTGCTTCATCAAGGGATTCTCTTTTGCTTGTGGTTGCTGTGAGCCTAACCTCCCCGCAAACAAGGTGCTGAAAAAGGATATGCAACATACACTCAATCCCTTGCATTCAAAAAGTGCTCACACCTTTCGCAATGCAGCATTTTCTAATAAATTACTGAAATCGCCTCCTCCCAGAGCACAGATGCCAAGAATCCTGCACAACTAACCGCTATAACTCTGAGCACAAATCCCAGCCATGTGTGCAAACTCATTTGGTTCACGGAAATATTTGTACAGTTTATGGACACACACACTAAGTTCCTGAGGCTTCTTAGTAACACTAAATACCTTGCTATTGTTTGCTCGTGGCCTTGGGTAAGAATTACTAAACGGGTGCTTTGCTTAACTGTAACGGAAAGCGGATATGAAAATAATAGGTAACAGCAATTTAAAGCAAATGATTCAAAGCATCTCCATTAAAGCATCACCATAAGCGTCAGAGGAATGGTTATGAAACAAGAGCACAGCACTTTGCTTCTTAGCTGTTCCTTTGTGAGAAAGGAAATGGATCAGGTAAAAGACAGAAAATCTATATCCATTTTTTTCAAATGGCCTATTACATCAGAGTAACACCTCCATATCATATTAGCAATTTTATAGCTTAGCCTATTGGATTCACATGAATTTGATATCTGGTTTTACTCGCTGAACACAACTCATTGTGGGCACAAAGGGGTAACAGCGTACCTGGTGAAGCTGTATGAAGACGGCCCTGCTACCTTGTTCTCCTTCAGGCTCATGCCCTTCAGTGGAGCTTTCCAGCACACAGTGATCTTTGATATTCACCTCACATGTAAGTGATTTTGGCTGTTTCTTCACTAGAGATCGGTTTGCTCAGGTATGGCAGAGAGTGACAAAAGCAGGGGATCAGCTGTGACCTCTGGACCTGGAGCATCCCTGGACCTCTGCTGTGATGGAGATTGGAGAAGCATCAGGTGTCTAACGTGGGGTCAACAGTACCAGCAAGGGATAAGAAGCTCAGTTCATCAGCTCCACTGGGATGGGACATATTGTCCATGCTGGGATGTGGTGGCAGCAATTGTGGTCTGGGCAAGGGGAGGAAAACTGTGCCCTGAGAGGGTCCCTGGGCAGTGCGTTATCCCCATGGGTCTCCAACAGCCACCAGATGCAACAGGAACAGACCCTGGGGAGCTTCAGCTGCAGAAACAGAAATGCTGGCAAATGATCAAGTGAGTTCAGATTTCAGAAAACAGGGCCCAAAACCAAACCCTTCATACCCAGATTTATTAAGAGTGAGGAGCAAATCCTGTACGAAACTGCAATCTGTTCTCGGATACGCTCCCAGTGGCAAGACAAGGTCTTTTTTTGGAGTAAATTAATCTCTCCACATGCCTTAAAATGGTATTAATAACAACCACTTTGGACTCATTCATAGCAAAAGGATGGGTCTGGATGATGCATGAAAGCCCCCTGTATGCCTCACATGTACAGACATCATGGGGCAGCAGTAGTCACTTTTTGTGCTGCAACAGGTTTAAAATACATCCCATTTATAGGACCTTGCACATCATTTCACTATGAAAGAGTTCAGTGCAGAAAAGGAGGAGAAACAGGAACGTGAACCCTTCAAAGTCGTTCCTCCTGCAGAAGTTGCTATCAGATTTGTACCTGGAACACGGTGATAGCTGAGCTCCCCATCCCTATCCCCAGAGAGACTCTCTAAACCTTCACAGCGGGATCCTCACTCTGAGTGAAGTACAAAATAATGCAAATTCCCCCCCTCTCTTGAGCAACTGAAATGGTTCTGTTGAAGTGATTCTAGCAGATACAACACATCAGGACTGGCCTTGGGGAGACATCGTGCAGAATGCTATAAAACATAACTCTACTTTAAAATATACAGACATGTCCTTTTTGCTTGCAAAACACCCTCCTGCAAGCTGTGTCATACTGGAAACTGTTAACTCTATAATTCCCCATATTAATTCTGATATAGGCACCCACCGAGACCTCCATGGTGTAAGGAAGCATAACTGCTCATGTTCTACAGTGAAGAAAACGAGCTACGGAAGTATTAAGAGCAAAATTCCAAAAATTTTGACATAAGGAGCCTTTGTTCACTTTTCTGACTGTAAGTTAGATTCCTGATGCACTTAAATATTTCTTGTAAATATGACTCAAAAGAGCTTAAATATTCAGAACATCTGTGAGAGAAACAGAGTCATGCCCTGAGTCCACCAATGGGCTTTAACTCCCTGGAGCAGCCTGTAACCATCTTTCTGTGCAATCCTCCTCTGCAACCACTTCTCCCATTGCACTCCTAGGGCTCTGGCTGCCTGTGATCAAGGTCTGCTCCCAGGAAATACCACCTGTAATCTTGGATCAGATTTCTTTAAAATCAGCAAGTTTGAGAAAGAGGTACAAGAAGTTTCCAGACCCTCCTGTCCACATCCCATGCCAGCCCTGCTCTCACTATCTTCTCTCCTTTGCTCACAGCATGGCCCTGCTCTTGCTGTTCCCTGACATACAGATGCCAAAGCTAATCAGTGCCAGTTACAAGCTATACCTCCAGCACCACTCCTCTGCCAAGTGAGACTGGGAACATGATAGAGAGAATAAAACCAGATGTATCTGAGCAAGATTTTAGGATGGTCTTTACAATGTGTCTGAGACTGCCACAGAGAGACAATTTGTGAGAGAGGACTGATGATGCACTTGCAAAAAAACCAAAAGTAATGTTTAAATCACAGTGAAAGCAAGTGGAAGGAGAAACAGTTCCTTGCAGGATCTGATGAACAGCAGTGGCAATGCAAGGGGGAGGATGCAAATAGCCAGCCAGGGCCAGGGAAATGGTAAAGTGGCACCACTCATTTTAGCAGGCTGGTTGTGTCACAAAATCACACCCCAGTAAAGTGCATGTCTGTGGCAGGGCACAAAGGTCACAAGAAGGTTCAGAAAAGTACATGGTGATCACTGTTTTACTGGAGCTTCATCTTGGGAAACCAAGTTCTAGGTCTTGGGTTCATACTCTGGCTTTTCCAGACTTTTGCCTGCTGGAACAAGCCTTTAGCTATCCCCTTGAAGGGCTAGCTAAGAATTAAGGAAAGGAAATGCCCCACTGAACAAAGTGAAGATCATCACTCCCCATGGGGTGCTCCACCCAGATAGCTGGGTCAGCCTGAGACTCAGTCACCTCCCAGTTGTGCTCTTCTTATTTAGTGCAAGCACAAAGGTGGTCCTCCCTGGGGCTGGCACGGGTGCCTCTGAACCGGTGTGCCTGTAATCAGCATCCTGCTCCCAGGTCCATTTTCAGCTGCTCAAGACAGTCAGTGTTCATGCTGCAAGTGGGTTTTTAGCCCTATCGTCTCCTGCTTGATCTATTTGCTGTCTCATCAGGGTGTAGAACATGCACTTCACTCCTGTCCAGAGACACCCTTCTCATGCACCCGCCACAAAAGTCAGTCTAATTTCCCTCCGACCACATAGATCCCATCTCTGTGGTGCCTGTTAGTGCTACCTGCTATCCGAATCCCCACGGGCCCTTCAGAGTCCTGCCTTTCTGTCTCAGGAGTTACCCCACTAAACCCAGATCCCTCCCTCGATTTCCTTGCATCTGAAGGTCATTCACTCTCACCTTCTGTTAAATTAACTACACCACAACAACCTCCAGAGGTGCAATCTTTTGGCCTAGGATATTATTTCTGATTTACTTGCCATCATTCGGGAATAGGTCTCACCCGCACACTTTGGCTTGGCGTGTGTATGCTGATGATATACTAGTATCCACCGAAACTGTCTGTTCCTGAGATGCCCTCAGGGGTGTCTGGCTCTCTGTCAGATATTCACAGTTGGATGAGCAACAATTTTCCAGAGGTGAACATAGCAAACTGAAGCCACTGGTTCCAGGCAGCTACATATGTTGACTTTTCAACCCAAAGCTAAAATCTGAAGTACATTTATTTTATTTTTCCAAGGAAGCTACGCTCCAGTGCTGCCTCATATGCAGTATGATAGCTATCTTTCACATAGTCCCATTCCTTAGACTTGCCTGCCAATTTTTTTATTAGAAGGTGATGAGTTAGTACTGCTGGGTTTGCTGCTTGTGTTGCTAGACTGACACCACTCAGTACTGCATTAACTACCGTCCTTGAAATGGCAAGAAGAAATGTATTCATAGCAGGAAGAAAAGAAAAGGAGAGTTGGGGCAGAAAAGATTCAGTAAGGACTAGCTCACATTCACTTAGACGTCACTCAACCTTTGCCTTCATGCCCAGTCAAGGGAATCCACATTATGATTTATCTCACCCTAAAACAGATGTCTAAGTAATTGCATACATCATCCTCTAAATTGCTTCTTTCTGTTAATTGACTGAAAAAGGAGATAAAGTAAGATAAAATGATTCCTATCTCTGGGAGAAAGAACTCAAGTACTCAGATTGATCCCACTCTACCTGTCCAATTTAAACAGGTTTCAAGGCTTCCTTCATATTCAGATATGATATATCTGTGGGTGGAATCGATTCTCCTTAGAAGATACCCACAGGACACTAACTGACCAATATACCCTGGACACTCACTTCATACCTGACAAAGATGACATACAACCTTCCATTCACTTCCTGATCCTTCTTCCTTATGTCTGTGTCAGAAGTGTGGGAGTATGAAATACTGGTGGAAGTGTAGGTATGGATAACAGTGTGGTATGGGGGTATATTAGTGTTATCTACAACAGATTGCCACCAGCAGCTGCTGTGATCTGCATGAAAGGTGATCATGATACACAGGTTTCCCCAGTTCAGAGTACAACCTTTCCAGCACACGTTTATATTCAAGTCTGGTTCTTGTTATGCGTCCCAAGGGCATATCAGCACCAGCATTCAACAGGAATAAGTTTTCTAACGTATTAGAAGTGTTTGATCAAGTGTTAGGTCAATCTTTCACATTCCTGTCACTATGTCCCTTCAAGTCCTTTAATCAGAACGGGGTTTTTCTCCTGTTATCTACCAAGAATAAGCAAGTTTGCTTTTATCTTTTTAGCCCAGGGTTTATTTGGTAGAAATCAAAATAGACTGAAACACAAGTTGTACATGAGACCCACCATCTATTTCTAGAGTGTTTTGCTATCTTTGCTCAGGTGAGGCCTCAAGCTCACCATGTCTTGTGCCCTCAGCCAGCCCCATCCACATGATATCTGGAATTGCTTTTCTTATGCTCAAATATAGTTGGAAGGTACCGTCGTACCCTGTCTCCCAAGCTGATTTTTTCTTTGCCTACAAGCAGCTTCTTACTCTTGGATGAAAAGCTGGAGGATTTCTTCAGAAGAAGCTCTGATGTTTTTCTGTCTTAAAATAACTAGACTCATAAATAAAGCAGAACTGTGCCGTGGGAATCAGATAGTGCTGCTCAGTATGTGCTCGCAGGAAACAGATGAAGGCCTTTGTGGCCTTGATGACTCTCTCTGCTGTGTAGTTGAAGTGTTTATGAGCAAATAAGGCTAAGGAGGCACCAAGTTCTCCTGTCAGTGATTTTTCTTCCAAAAGTTTAAGTGATTCATCTGACCTATTCTGGGAATCTTCTTTATGACAAGGTGAAGCATGTCTGGATCAATGGTGTGATTCTTCTCAAGGTAAAGATGACATCTAAGATAGGTCAGATGAGCCACTCCCTAAACACACCTATTTCTTTCCCTTGATTTAAAAGGGTGACACCTAAAGTTAGGTGAAATCAATCTTCGAAAGAGGTAGACCCCAACACAGAGAAAGTAAAGTAGAGTTTGGGAGTCACACAGCAGTTCAGGGGTTGAATGAGGAATATAAAGCAGGTTCTGCTTCTGTCCATTGTGATACTTCTGTCCTGTTGAACTTATTCTCCTCAGACCTTGTAGAACAAAACCAGTTATTCAGAGCTTGATATTTGTGTTGAAAGGCCAGTGACAGAATAGGCACTGAAGCTGCCTTTATGCATCATAAAGAAGCGATAAAGGGCGCAAACTTGTTTTTCTCATTTCAGCTTTGCAATTCACTGTAAAAGGAAAAAGCTCCCAATAGTGGACATAGCATTCAGAGTTCAGAAGAGCACTTGTTGTAAGACCTGACGGAACAGTGTTATCTTCTCTGACAATCTAGGGCAACAAAAAAAGCCTCATAAAATTGCCTAGGAGAAACAATCAAATGCTAATGAAATTACAAGAGGCTGCAAATAAGACTGCCAACAACAGCCATGTTGTCCCAGTCCTATGCACTCTTAACAAGAGTTACATTGCAATGGTCTTACTTCTCAAGGCTTTGTTTCCAAATAAAGACCTTGACAGATGGGATATGTGCTTTACTGATCTATGACTGATTAAATATTTGTTATCTGACAGCCCAGGGAAATACAGTGGGAATTCCATTGTGTGTTTTACTCGTGTTTCACAGAGCTCTGCACTCCTTTATGCTCCATTGAGTGGCCAAGCCTACAACAGGGGCTGTCAGTGCTGAGAGCTGGTCAGCAGGATAAATAATTAAGAATGCCAGTAGACAAACATGTTCAGAAATTATAATGTGTCATTAGGTATCTTCACGGGCTTCTGTTCAATAGTGTGACACCATTGCCAAACTGTATCCAAAAACAGCATGAGTGCAACTCAGTGATGGGACTTGTCTTTGCCTGATCATAGTAAGAGAGAGAGGTAAATACTTATCATGCATCAATTTTGTTATTGCTCTTGGGGCTTGGATTTTTTTTCTATATTTTCAAACAAAAAGCAATATTTTTCAGAAGAATAATGTTTTCCCTCAGTTAGCATCTCTTATCTGCATAACTTCCTCTTGGTATCGGATTTGCCAGGATGGCATAACTATGTCTTTAGTCCTTGATAAGTTTCATCTCATCTAAGAATATTCACAGTGCAAGAATAAAAATGCCAGAGGTTCAGCAGGCATCAGTCTACTTTCATCTCAGCTGTATCTGGAGCCAGCTTTGTAGCAGTGTTTAATAGCATAGGGTAAGAGCCACTGACTGTGATGATTCACTTCATGAATTCATGATGTAGAAACATGATTTTATCTCCTGTGAAAACCACTCTAGCCCTGTCCTCTAATCCCACTCCTCCTAAAAACACTTGAGAACTTGTTCCAGACATCAATGCATACAGAATAGGGAACAGACATTTGTAAATGAAATTAGAATATCACCTTTCCTCAGTGCAGAATAAGTTAAATTTGATGTCAGTTTGTTGCCACTCTAAAGCTTCTTCCTAATACTACTGACCCCAGCAAAAAAAAGACAAAATAGAATACATATTTGGTTTATGTTGGCATATGCTGAACATTTCCTGGAGCTGTACCTAAGAAGTGTGAAATAACAGCAAGAAACAACATGCTAGGTTGTCTGTGCAAAGCCTGCTCTGTCAGGTTTGTTTTTCAGAGCTGTGCAGTGCCATATGGTACAAGCACACCCCCAAAGGCTGTGGTTGGCTGGCAGTTGGAGGGGATTTTCCTTCTGTGTTGCTGTTAAGATCTCCTCTTCTCCCGCCTTGCAGCCACCCTGCGGGTACAGGATGTCTGTACAAGACTGGCAAATAGCCCAATGGGAGTGAATTGGGGATCAGCATTATCACTCCCAGCAAAGACCACGTACTGGCTGCTGATGAACTCAGATGCATGGAAGGGGCAATTATGATCCAAAATTCAAGAACAGCTCCGATTCCTCAAGTTGTTCTCCACCCCATTGATGAAGGTCGGCTGTAAATTAATGATCTCAGGAGCATGGGTTTGAACTTCACATGCCTGCAGTTTCCCTGAGTGGGTCCTCTGAAATGGTAATTGCAATGACCTCAGTGAAACAGGAATAATATTTTTAGTGTAGCAGGGATTTCAGTTATCTGCAATAGTTCACTGGAGCAGATGGTGAGATGAAAAGCAGCCCTTGCCTTGATACTGAGCAATGCACTGGATCTGATTCAAACTTACACAGTAGAAGCCCTACGTTTTATCAGTAGCTAAAATGCACTTAGATTTAATATCCTTACAAGTGCAACAAAAATCCAGTATAGTAGATCTAAACTCCAATAGACAGCTTCAGTAAAAATGAGAAAGCTTGTTAAAGAGTTAAAATAGGCAGCTAAGGGAATTAAAACCCTTTAGGCAGTATGGAGACTAGTGAGGGATGAGAAACTGGAACCACAGCACCAATGAATAGCACCCATTGAGAAAGTCTTCAGAAAGAATAAAAGGAAACCAGTGTGACGACACAGCAAAGAAAAAGAAGTTATTAGAATTAAGAAGGCATTGTTCAAAAGACTGAAACTGTACCCAACCCAAATAATAATAATAATAATAATAACAACAACAATAATAGTGAAGTATCATAAATTCTGTTTAGTAAACACAAAAATAAAATCAAGCAAATGAAAAAACAGTTTGAGAAGCAATCAGCTAAAATATTTTAAAAAAAAAGTAATCTCTTCTTCCATTACACAGGAGCAAAAAGCCTGCCCAGAGAGTCTGTAGGGCCAACTGATGACCTCAGTAGACTAGGAGCACTCAGGGAAGACAAGGCCATTGGCAGGCAACTAATAAATTCTTTGTACTGGTGTTTGCTGTAGAAGAAACTGGGAAGTGCCTTGTATAACATTTGGTAGCCTGTAGGTATGTCTGAAACTAAAGTAATCACAGAAGAGGTGATGGCACAAATAGGTGAAGTGAACACTAGCAACTGACCAGAGCATCCACTCCTTCTAGGGAGCCCAGCGATGAAAGAGCTGAAGCACCAATGGCAACATTTAACCTTTCACTTGGCGCTTCCTTGGGAACTGAAGGACGTAGAGAGTGGAAAATAAAAGGGTCACAGGGGGACCTGAATCATTAAGAATCTGAAAGTTTGATAGCTGCACTAGGCAAGTTAGTAGAAGCTATACTAAGGAAAACAAACAGCAATCCTAGATTCAGTCAGATTTGACTCCCCTCATATTTAAGCATTGGTTGGGTAGTCAGTCCAGACACTGCTGCTGTTGTAGCCATTGCACCAGCACTGGTGACTGCTGTTGTATGGTAGCAAAGGGCTGGAAAACACAACACAACTGGCTGAACTCCTCGAACCCAGTGGTCTTGATACAGCCATGACACAGGGTTTTCGGAGCCAGTGCCTCCACTTCGGGGTTTTGCAGGAACCGAGCACAGAGGCTTGGTGAGCAGCAACAGCATGCACTGCTGGGATTAAGGGACTTTTTATCTCAATTGATATGGCCACTCTTATGTTCTTACACTCCTGTGGCATCTTGCATTGGCTGTTTGCAAAGGTCAAAGCCTGCATTTTGGTGTTTCTTTACTTCATGAGAGCAAAACTGCTGTTTCTTCAAACTAATACTGGATACAAGCATTTCAGCAGGTAGCACATCAAGGAAAGGATATGAATTGTCAAAAGGGCTCAAGGGAAGCTAAAGTTTTAGGAAGCACTTAGTGCTAGTCTAATTCTACTTCTTTTAAAATGAGGCAAGGTTTGCTGCAGATTTTTAGTTCTCAGCTGGGTAGTAGAGAGTTTATTTGTGCTAAGAGCTTCAGCAGTGCTAGAGGGCAGCTCTGCTTGAATGTATAGATGTAGATAAATGACCTCTCCACTCACCCCTGGTATGCAGCACAGCTCTGAAGTAGTTTACTGTTTGGGCATGTTTGATATCCAGGCTTGGCCAGATTGATTTATCAAATCACAAGACATGGGATCACCATCTGAAAAGACAAACACAAAGGTCTTTTGTTTGGCTGTTGAAAAGATGAACATCTCCTCGTGGTTGTCCTCCTTGGAGCTGCATCTCTTCCAGCCTGCTGGCTGTCTCTCACCCCAGCAGCACAGATCTTTCACAGCACAAAAAGTCAAGCTGCAGCAAGGAAGGCAGCGATACCAGTCATGGTAGCCACGTAAATAATAAAGACTGCTGTTGTGCAGGGTTACAAACCTGCCCACAAAGCAGCAAACACTGCTGTATGGGAGAAAAATGAGTCCTTACGGTCCTATTTGTTCCCCCCTCTTAGAAGCCAATGCACTGGCTTGTGGAAATGTATTACTCAATGCTGAGAAGCAGAAATCTCTAGAGCACTGGTCTCTGCAATTTTACTTTTCCCCTTAAAATTCATTCTTGCCTCAGATCACCACTTTGAACAAAAATATGTAACAAAAAGAGCCAAAGCCAGAATACCCTGCTTTTTTCGACTTTCCACATACCGAACACAGGCACAGAAATGTTTGGAGCTTCTGATAGTGACCCCACATCTCTTGATTTGATAAATCGATGTGACCAGAAACAGTATGTCCAGGCTTGCATACACCAAAACAGACAACTGCATCAGAGATTTCTTAGTTATTTCACACAGAAAGGGCTCCTTTAATTCTCTATAAGTCTCAGCCACATGGGTTTTGCAGCCTGATAGTGGAATGAATGATAATGGAACAGAGTCAGAAACTGCTATTGCCAGTGAATTTTGCATGGCGAGTGCTAGCGTGTCGTAATGATGGGCAACAGAACCAGTTGCTGAGATTGATGGACAGGCTGATCTCACTAATCTGAGTGTAGCAGGAGGACACAGCTTGTTCATTTGTAATTCAGGACTAATACACCTCATCCTCCTCTGGAGCATGGGGACTGCACAGAGCACCAGCCCTCTGTCATCATTGGGATGCGAGGTGCATCTGCCTTGGAGAAAAATCCTTGGAAGAAGCACTTTTCATGTCATTTCTGCAGTTTTCTCCAGAATGAGAATCACTTCCTTGGATTTGTTATGAAAGAAAAATGGGCTTTATTGTATGGGTCAGCAAGCAGAAAGGTTGCTTTTTTTTTTTTCTTCTTTTCCTGTTTACTGATAGAATTGGTTTTATCTGTTTATTAAACCTAGATCTTCCTGGACAATCTCCACTTAGGCAGAGACCCAACAAAAACATGAACAGACATGTATCTAAGGCATAAAAAGAGGAAACTAAATTCTGATTCTACTTGTGCTATAGTAAATCTAAACTAACTCCACTGATTTCAGTAGTGTAACTGCCTTTGCCACACAGCTATTATCTCCTGTTGCAAGAAAAGACAATGCAGGAGATAGTAGGGGAGATCTGCAATTGATAGATTCTTGTCCTTCCTGAAATTGGTGATCCATCAGGCTGCAACATCCTACAGGATATTTCTGTCCTTCATTAACTGCTTTTGCTAAGCAAATTTGTTCGAATTCTGTTCTTAACCACTGTAACTTGCCTGATTTCAGCAGCACACAGACTGTTTCAACTAAGGATTTGCCATGAGGAACACATAGCTGCACAATACATTTAAAGAGTCCAAGCTTCCATATATAGATGTGTATTAGGAATCATTCACGGTTTGAGCATTTGGGGGAAATGGAGTCTTACTGATGAGGAATGTATAATTTGGGAAATGGATCTGGATTTCAAACACCAACCAGCCTTCAAGTACAATCAGGCAACATGATGGTGTGACAAAAACATCCGGATGCAGTGGATGGATTCTCTTTGCCTCTCTGCAAGTAGACACGGGCATGTCACATAATTCTTTGTAGCAGTGTAACAGGGAAAATAATATTCTCTTTTTACAGCAGGATCAGATCTGGAGCTGAAAAGCTTACTGCATTGTTTTTTAAAGCTGTGTAGTAATTCATGACAAAATCAGCCAATAAATATGATCTCTTCCTTCCTGGCATTTTCCTCCTCATGCGTGCCAGCCCTTTGTACAGCCACCCACTTTGAATCCAGACTCCTTAAAAATTAATCAATATTTAACCCTGAATCCACTCAATTATTCATTTAAACAACAGCCACAAATTAGTGTCAATAAAAAGCCCCAGAAATGATGGAGAAACAAAGCAAGCTGTTTGAAACCCTCATAAACAATGAAGAGAAAAAAGTGTAAGGGAAAAAGATAGATCACCAATAAAGATCATAGTTGAGATTAAAAGTAGAAGTCACAGAGATGTATGTGTGCTACATCATCAATTGTATAACAGCATTGTCTGCAAATTATGCACTGAGCCCAGCTACAGAAATCCTACAGTCCAGCTGAAGGTTAATGGATTTGCGCAGGGGCAGCTTGACCCAAAGAACTAGTGATGATGAATAGGAAGGAGTCTTCAGCTTTACTTCCAGACTTGAGTCCAAATTTGGAATTGACAGAAATGAATCCTTTACTTGCAAGACAAATAAATTCACCGAGAGGTTTGTGAAACACCAGCTCACACATTTCTATTTTGCAATCCCCTTTCTCTAGCTGGCCAGAGTGCTAATAATGTGACATTGTCCACAATACAGCGAGTAGCTCTTACGGGAGTTTCTTGAAGTTACAGCCCTCCCCAGTAAAATAGTCATACTGAAGAAAATATGTGATTATACATGCACATCTTACTAGCTAGCCATCTTTAAAATGCTCTGAGTAGGGGCATTCACAGTGCAAAACCCTTTGGGACACCCACTCCACAATAAGCAGGTGGTGGGAAGGCTGGCACTGTGGGTTATAGACATTGCACGGTTGCCTTTCACCTGCCAACAGTTGCTGCTTTCCCCAAACCTGGGGCCAAGTAACTGAATCCAAGAAGTTTGGCTCCTTGTTTTATGGATTTAGAAGTGCTGCCTGTTTCTCTGAAGGGTGTTTCCATCTCCACCCTGCAGATGATCACAAAGTTTATCTCCAGCAGCACCAGTGCAATTTGTGTCATAGAATCATAGAATCATTTAGTTTAGAAAAGACCCTTAAGATCCTTGAGTCGAAGCGTTGCCCTAGCGCTGCCAAGTCCACCACTAAACCATGTCCACCACTAAACCATGTCCCTAAGCATCACATCTACACATCTTTTAAATACCTCCAGGTGACTCGACCGCTTGTTCCGATGCTTGATGTGGGTCCAAATTGTCCCTTCCAAAATCTGCAGCTCCTAACTGGATCTGACATTAGTGTACAGCAGAAATATATTCCTCCTTGGAGCACTCTCTACATCAGAACATCAAGAGATGACAACTGATGGTTCATGTACACCATTCTGTATAGTAACAGTGTTATGTATGGATCAGAGTCTGCTCCATAGCTTTTTTGGTGTCAGTATTATTATTTGATATAAGCCCCTGAGTGTTTGAATGATGGAAATAAGTGGTACAACATGTAAATCCACACGTCACAGCAGACTGGATGAAGTTATGCCCATCAACCTGTTTCCATTCTTAAGCATTACTATGTCAGGTATGTAATGAAAATGAATTTGATGAGTACTTGTTTAGCTGCAGAGTCCCCTATTAAGGTTATCTCAAGGAACTGAGAAAATAGTCTAGAGTTACAATATATTTTTTCCTACAAACAAAAATGTATTGACACTGCTTAACTAAAGGAGACATTATTTTCATGGGACACCAAGATAGATTCTTTCAATTATTTTGATTGTTCTACCACAGACAGAAAGACTGAATGTTCATTTGAAGTCAGTAGAAAATATCTTTGTTTTCTCCTTGTTGTTATTTTGTGGTTTGGTAGGTTGGGTTGTGGGGGGGTTGATGGTGGGTTTTTTTTTTTTTTTTCATTTTAAAGATTTTTCTTGTACCTTGTAAACATTTTTTTTTCCTGAAAATATTTCCACACTGTCTCTCCTGGAGCCTAGGAGCAGAAACTAGATTTACCACTGAGAGCTCCCTTTTAAAACAAACCAGTGTGATGGGTTGACCCTGGCTGGGGGCCAGGTGCCCACCAGAGCCGCTCTATCACTCGCCTCCTCAGCAAGGCAGGGAGGGGAGAAAGGAAGATGGAGAAAAACAACCCCAAACTCGTGGGTCAAGATAAAGGCAGTTTAATGTAGCTAAAGCAAAAAGCCGCGCGCGGAAGCAAAGCAAAAAGCAAAGATTATTCTCTACTTCCCATCAGCAGGCGATGTCCGGCCACTTCCTGGGAAGTAGGGCTTCAGTAAGCGTGCCCCGTACTCCAGAAGACAAACATTGTAAAAAAAAAAAACCAATGAAAGCCCCCGCCCTGTTCCTCCCCCTAGTCTCAGTTTCTTACTGCTGAGCATGACGTCATAGGGTATGGAATATCCCTTTGGTCAGTTTGGGTCAGCTGTCCTAGCTGTGTCCCCTCCCAAGATCTTGCCCACCCCCAGCCTGCTGCTGGGGAAAAAGAAATGTTGGAAAGAGAGCCTTGATGTGTGCTGGCACTGCTCAGTAGTAGCCAAAACACTGGTGTGTTATCAACAGTTTGCTGGCTACCAATACACAGCACAGCACCATGAGGGCTGCTGTGGGGAGAATTAACTCCATCTCAGCCAGACCCAATACAACCAGGAACATATTGTTCCAGTCACTATTCACTGGAAGAATTAATTCCTTTTTCTGTGGGATCACACCTCCATCAGTAGTTCTGGAAACCAAAATCCAAACTTTACCTGACTGAGCAAGATTTGCTATTACTTTAATATGTAACGTCTCTAGCTCTGGTCTTTGCCTCAATATATTTTTGTCAGATGCTCTAGAGGATGTCTGAACCCACAAAATACAGATGCCATTTAGAGGATGTTTGTGAAATCTCTTGAGCAATAGCGAATTATGGCTAATTCTGCTAATATTTCAAAAAGTTAAGATATGGTCTTTGCTCCCTTTGTGTGAAACCATTACCCTTCTCTCTGACTGCATGGACATTGCTCTGCTTTCTGCCTCTGCTGCCCAAAACACTAGTCTCCCACATTTATCAGCCACAGACAGCTGTGTCAGAGCTGCTCTCTCAGTATCTCAGTCACTGCTGTGGAACATCAGCATTTACGCAGCCCCACATATGCCAGCTGGTGCTTCTGATTCCATCAAAATCAATGAGTGTTAGATGTCTAATTCCTATCTGGACAATTGCACGCCTTTGAGGACCTGGGTATTGGCCCACACACCAATGTCATTTGGAGTAAAGAATATGTCCCTTGATTATTTTTTTTTTAATGAGATCAATATTAAAGTTGTTTTATGATGGGAGTTAAACATTATTTGTCCCCTTACAAATCACTAGTCCAAATAAATCTGTTAAGAAGTTGATCTCTTTTAAAGGCTGTAAGTTCCCAGGGGCAGAATAATTAAATTTTCCAAAATACTTATCATAATTATGTTTTGTTGAGAGATTAGTTGAGCTATCCTCTTGGGATCAATTATGACTCATCCTAAAGACAGAAGCAAAAAAGTTTTTTTGGTAAATCCTATTGGAATGAGTACCAGCTGCTCCACACAATAAAGTTGCTGTTTTCCCATATTTTAATATGCTAGTGAAGTTACTAAAATGTTGCTTTGGGTCATTCTTCATCATTTTGCACAAAGCATTTGAAGGTCAGTGTGGCTGGCAATTAGAGAACACGATATGCAAAAGAGCTCTCAAGGAGCGATGATCCAGGTGCAGGAGTCTGTTTAATAAGAACATGTGGTTTGTGTAAGACGAATTAATTTTGTTCTGCATTTTCTGATAAAAAGAAGCAACAGGTTAGAAGAACAGAGCAGCAGAAAATAGTCAAAGGGCCCGATTCTGATTATCTCAGCATTTCCTACCTTCAGTAACTCTAGTGGAAGCAGCTTTCTCATGTCCTGGTCCTGATCATGCTAAAAAGAAGGGAGAAATTACTATTAACTTCAGCATGAGCAAGTTGTTTTGGGCTCCTGAGTCTCAAGCTATGTTTTTATGGACAGCATACCACCCTCTTGATTTCCGAAAAACCCCTAAAAATCACGCATAAATGGTACCTAATACTTTAGCACCTGAATTTTAGCTCCCTGTGATGCTGTATGGATGAGAAAGCTACCAACAGTTTGAGTACTGAGTACAAGCACCTTTTGTTCTTGCATAGAGGTGGTATAAACCAATGGTCTCCAACCCTTTCCGACCCCAGCACGGGACTGGCACAGGACAGTGGATCCAAGCACATTTCACAACTGAATCCATGTTGCACAGTGATACTCCATGCTTTGCCTTTTTTTTAAGGCTTTTACTTTTGGAAAAACGTTGTACGTATCTGTATGCATTTGATATCTTCTTCATTTGAAAGATGATCCTGAAGATGATTTAGAGAGGAGAAGGAAAGAGCAAGTGGTTCTCCAACTTCTTAAAGTAGCTCAGCCTTGCTTCTCCAGGTTGGTAGATCCTTTGATGCTTTTCAGTGGATCAATTTAGAAATTTCATATACACAGATGGACACACAGCACTCTTTGCCACAATTCACAGATTTTTTAGAAGGCAATTAATGGGTATGGACCATGGCTCATATAGGTAATTCCTATGACTCGGTGGCATAGTCACTGAAAGCCACTAAGGTATGTCTGTGTAGGCCTGGAACCTACTCTGTTCTTCAAGCTGCTGCAAGGCGAGCACAACTGGAGCTAAATACCATTAAAGTAGACTCCAAACCCTCTTTTATTTATGATGCACTACAAAGGAGTATAGTGCTACAGTAGGTAGCAGACTGATAGCATCTCACTCTAGCACACGCCATATTTCTGTTAAACAAGAGCTGCTTTTACACACCCTGGGTGATGGACCCAGTCTTCACCCCATTTTCTTCACCCAGATGGCTTGGAAGAGACTGACTAAGGGCAATAGATCTTTCCAAGGTCTTTACCTTCCAGTTGTGTCTTTCAACAAGAATGTAATTTGAAACCAGCTATGAATTTGGATACCTTCACAAACTGGCATTAAACAAGATAATTTCACAGAGAAGTGAAAAGCTTCACATTCTGTATCATTCTGCATTCATTGTCCAGCATTCATTCTCCATAACTGGTTTAGTGAATTTGGTGATTCGTTAAATTTACAAGAGAAGGGTATTTTAGGGAAAAGGGTATTTTCCACAGCAAATAGTCTACCTGTGACCAGAGAAAGCAGATTCAATTCTCAGGAATTATCTCTCCCTATTGCAAAAATTACTTTTGCTTTTTAATTCATTGTGACAGATCTCCTTTCGCTATCAGTTAAACACCTATCGCAAAGAAAAAAGATTTTTGGTGGGCGATTCTTTTGTGATATTTTCCACAAGAAAAGAATTTATCTATCAAAGGATTTGTATTGTGAGTATCATCAGCCAATCAGCAATAAAAGGTAAATCAATTGCATGAACCAAACAGATCAATAAAAGATGGAGCAATTAGTTTTGCTCAAGACACTTTACAGGATATCATTTGCCTAACAAGAAGCAAACATAATGACATCAATTACTTCTTAGGGTTAGAAAGGTCTGCTATGAGAAATAATTGGAAGTAATGATAAACATCAGATATTCGAGTTTACAAAGATTAAAGCATTGCAAAGTTTGATCTCTCCTGTGAAAAGCTATTTTTTCAACAACTGAAGAGTACTGTAAGCAGGAGGGAGGAAAAAATATCATTTCCATTACCCAAAATTCAAGCCAGACAGCCTGAGAGACAGTACTTAGAATACATATGATGTATTAGTCTTATCAGCAGGAGAGAAGCATCATTTAGTATTTACTGAAAGTCAGTCTGTTATCAAAGTGATTTCTATCCCTATAGAGCACAGGCCACCATGTTACGAATATTGTCACCTGTCTGCAGCTGGCCCTGCCAGCCTGGGAAATCTCTGTGTCAGAGGGTTTCCTCATGGAAAAAGACTTCTGGTCACAATAGCAGCAGCAGAATCAAGGTCTGTGTGGAGTTGGATGCTGTTATCACACCATGTGTCTGCTGTAGGCTTGTCTCTGAAGGACACCAGTGAGTCTCAAACTTCTCAAAGCTACACAGCTGATTGACAGAGCATCTGTATGAATTTATTCAGTCTAATTTATCACGTAAAGATACCTGGCAAACTGACAGCCCCTTCCCCTAGGGCAGTACCTGGTTATTTTGCATCCCATGGATTGCTCAAGCACATAAGCATTTGGTCGGTTCACAACACTACCCGCACTGGGTCTGCACACAACTGCATACAAGCAGAGCTGCACACAGGCAGATCTCACTGGATATAAAAATACAACATAAGCTACTAAAGAAGGGTTAATTAAGCTAAAAAGACATTACCATGAGCCCCAGAATTCCCTTGCCTATTTGGGACAAAACTGGAATAGAACATCTCTCCCCTTTTCACTCTGTTGTTGACCAGCACCAGACCCTTAGAAATCTTTTGAGGCTTCCTCTATCCAAGCAAGAGTTGAAGAAAAGCTGGAAAGGCCTGAAAAAAGGTGAAGTGTAATAAAAGTGTTTGTGCAATTCAAGGGATGGAGAGCTTGAGAGTGTGACTGATAACCAATTAAATACAGGAGTAATGAGCAGGCTGCCTGTTGTCCATCAGAGGACTAATGAAGGTCTGCACAAGACACATGTGGCATTTCTATGGAGGAGGATGAGCAGACTGGGAAAATGTTCAAATACAGCATTTAAAGATACATGGCATGAATTGAATACTTGGTATTGCTAAAGCCTGGAGCTAGTTTGTGTGCTAGGAGTATAGATAAAATAATTAAGCAATAAAAATAGGTACAACAGATGCTTGATGAGAACCATTGGGGTGATCTTCCCATTTCTACATAACGTATAAACAACTGGTCAAATATACACAAAGAGGAACTGTATCTTTGATACTTTGAGCTTGGGGTTTTGGGGACTTGTACCCATCCACGTACCCTCTCAGCACCAGTAAAACTGAAATGTGCTACATCTAGTGTTGCACTGAGCTGCATGACTGGGCAAGGCTATATGAGTTGGTCTAAAGAAGAGAAAGAGTAGTCACCGGCTGTTGCTGTCAGTACATGCCAGTACACTCTGGACAAAGCAGTCAAACTCTGGGGGTTTCCAAGACCCTAAGCAAGGGTGCATGTCATAGCTATATCCCAAACTGAGTGTAGGGTCTTGGGACAAGGCCTGAGTTAGCAACATGCACCTGGTTTTGAGGGAAAAAAGCCTCCACAAGGAGCTGAAGAGGAGACCCAGCATGGAGCTAGAGCACTGATGTGGGAATGAGGGAGGCAGGACCTCAGGGCACACTGCAGGATGCACTCAGTGCTCGGCTCAGACGCCGCCACTCGCTGCCTAGTGCTAATTGCTGCTTGGTACAGAACTCCTCCAGGGATTAAATACTAGAAAAATAAAGGTCCCTGAAATTAGTCAAAAACGCCTAAGAAATGCAAGGTGAAAGTTTTCCCCAGAACCAACTCTGTCCTAGAGCATTAACATACCGTCTTGGCATATGTGGAGGATTGCTTCACTGAGGCCTTGCTCCTGATTTTGCTTATGCTGGTGTTTTCGTGGAATCGCTTCTGGTCAGGGCAAGGCAAATGAGAAAAGGAGCCATTTTGGGGCAGAACAACAGGTATTTCTAGGTCTGGCATTGTGGCTGTGCAGGTAGCCTAGGACTGACATAGTGGAACAAAAAGGAGAAATAAACAGGGCAATAAAGAGTATTAGGGTGGTCTCATGCACTGGAGCGTTCCCACCAAGCTTAAAAGGACTGATGTGTCTCCTGGTGTATGTCAGTGACTGAGTTAAGAAATGGCTGCACAAACAAATAGGCAAACAGAAAACCTGACAGGAGCCTGTCAGGGCAAGAGTGCATACAGCTGACAGTGACAAATCCAAAGAAAACACAAACATAGAAAAAGCCCACTAACGCAGCACGAGAAGATAAGAAGGGAAAATAGCCAGGCACCAAAGACCATTCCATTAGAGTGCAATTTGGTCTTAACGACTGCTACTCACATGGCCTTAATGAACAATTTGTCTTTGCCAAAGCCTGCTGTCCCTACTACCTGCCACCATGTTTGATGTCCTTTTAAAGTTCCATGTGTTTCATTTGTAACAATCCAATTAACAATCAGGCTCCAATAGCTCTAATCATCATATACTGTTAATATTGTTTCTGTTTTGTCAGGAGTTTCACAGTTTGTTAATCTGCATTTTGCACAACTGAGATTTTCAAACTCAAAGATCTGCTCAGTCTGTTAAGCTTCTGGAGGGGAATGAACTGGTAAGGACAAGAAAAATATAGCTACAGAAGAAGCAATGCCACTGAGCTGGTACACTAATTCCCCCTTTTAGACCCAATTCTTAGCCGCAAAGAGCTTATTGTGTGCACAAACCATATGATACAGGGGCTGCAAGAGCCTATGGGCTGATCATCAGCATTCGGAGATATCTTGAAAGGGAGAGGCAGTATGTGTTGATTTATTTGCCGGTATGCTGACAGAGGAGCTCACACTGCTGAGTCATTGCAGCTGAGCATCACTTCTTCTATCCTACAAGTCATCATGTTGCAAACAATCCAAATCAAGGAAAAATTTCTGCCCCAGACACAAAGTAAACCCAAGTGTGCACAGCTCTGAATGGACCAAATTAAGAGGATCAGCAATGTTTTGTGAGCCCAGCACTTCATCTGGTTTAATATGCACTGAGCTGTGCAGAGTGTGTCCCTTATACCCCACGCGCCATGCAGGAGCAATACACTGCACTAAGGCCGTGCCCCTCTCCAGCTAGGGGACAATTACAGGATGGACCTGGAGAGGGGAGATGATTTCCTGAGGTTATTGTTTCTCCATTGCCTTAGTTATCCTGCTTCTGTTTAGTGGTTAAAGTGTGGTCTTTAATGAGTGCACTACTCCATCCCACTTGGCTTAACACACAATCCTCCATGAATAGTGCGTGAAAACACTCACATATACAAAGAGATTTTCAGTACCCTACATCAGTCTACACAGAGGCGGAACAGAAAAATCTTGATTCATTTGAGGGACAATCTAAAAAGTCTCACTATTTATATCCTGGCTGCTGAAATATAAGCCAAGCAAACAGAAAAACCCAAACAAAACAAAGCAAACAAACAAAACCTCCAGCAGCTCATGAACCCTTTATGTAGTTGCAATCACTTATGGAGTTTGCAATGTGTGACTGATGCAAAGGACAAAATTATTACCTGATAATGATGTGGACTGACTGCCTATCCACTAATAAAGCCCTTTGGGGGTACTTAGAGGTCTACAATAAATAGGTAATGAACAATTTTAGAGCATCCTTAGTATCACCTCATTATCTCCTTTGAATCTAATGCTATTCAGGACAGCAGACTCTCAATTGTACCTTTCAGTCCTTTAGTAGATGTTGAACATTGCTGCTTTCTTAGAAAATATACATGCACATAGTGTATTATAGAGATATACAATGGCTAACTTAACTCTATTTTTAGCTTTGTTATACCCTTAGTGGTGTAAAATTAAATTGGGATTTTTGTAATGTCCGATTAGAGATGCTGAAAGAACAGATCGGTCCAACATCAGTTTTCTTTTCATCCTCCTTGTTGATTCATGTTGCTTGATTCTCTGCATAAATTGGTAATCTATTTCTAAACTGTGTAGCAGTGGATAGCTAGTAACCTGGAAAACAACAAACTAACTTTTTATTTATAAGGAATAAATACCTGCTTTTTTGCAGCAGGTTATTTTTGGTTTTGCATAAACAAAGACAGAAAAAACATTTAGAAAATCTTTGAGATTCAGAAAGTGTGAGACTAGGTTAACGTGAGAAAAAATCTGCATATAAACAGAAACACAAAATGGAAGTTATTTCTCAGCTTTCACTGTTGACAGCACTCATCTACATTTAAGTGTAATGTACAAAAAAACCCCATGATAGCCTGATATTTTATATATGTAATTAAAGCAGCAAGGTCCAAATCCTTGGTAGTCCTTGGAAAATTATGTGTGAGGCTGATGACCAGTGAATCTAAAATAGTGTACAGAACCAAGTGTAACAAGGCTACCCAAAACCACCAAGACCATCTTTCAGCTACCTGATAGATGTAAGTCCTGTGGAAAGAATCTGGGTTTCTGGAAAGTATGTAAAGTTTTCCTATGATAGCAATGGGCAAGATGATTTTCACTAAGACTAGCAGTGTTTGCTCGTAATGACAGAAATAATTTTCCAGAAAAGACAGAGGAAGAAAGGAGGATGTAGAAAGGGACTGATTAACAGCTGCACTTAGAGAAGATCAAACAATCTAATAAAATTAAGTGTCTTTGCAAGACCAAAATAAGATCCAGAAAACCAGACCCTATTTGATTCGAGTAATAAAGATGTTGTAGCCAATAAAAGTTTATGTGGAAACATAATCCTCTAAACTGATAAAAACTAATTTCACCCAGAATAGTTAAGAGGTTAGCAAATTACCCCGCTTTATTTTAACTTTCTTGTAATGTCAGTTTTATTTCATAGATTCTGTGACAGATCTCTGTGTAGAGGTTGAGTTTCCATACTGTAAAATGTTGAGCATCCACATCTTACCAGAAATCAGATATCTGCCCAAAGAGAATAAGATAAATAAATTATTATTATTTCTCTTCTGATATTACTGAGAGCCTTTACTACTATTCCAAGACTTGTACCTGCACCAGCATGTCAGGATATTTCCTGCCCAAAAGATTTAATCACGTAATCGATTGGCTTCTTTTTTACTTGGTGGATAGACAAGTAGAAAGAGCTTTTCTGCACTGAGTGTAGTGTCTACAGGAGGCTTCACACACCCCATCTTTGATATCCGTGATGCGAGCACTTATAGCTGACCTAAATGATCAATAGAAAGAAATAGGCACTTCTGGGGGCTTCATCTGACTCAGATGTCTGCTTTCAGGAGATGAGTCATGCCTTAACAGTGCCTACTTGACTCCACTGATATTAAGGCAGACTGAGGTCATTAGGTCAAATGTAAATTTTATCAAACAGCCTGCCCACGCCTGCTAAGTGCACCAAAATGGTAATGTCAAAAAAAATTACTGTTGTGCTAAATTATATTTTCTTCCTTTTTATCCTCATTTCCTGTCTAAACCAGCTCCCTAGGGATGCCACATTGTTCCTGGAGAAAGTTTAATTAATAGGTGCTGTAGCAGAGACTTAATGCTATTCTCAGAAAGCGTTCTGTTCATTCACAGATTTGGTGTTATCCATGTCACACCCATGCTATTCTAGCTTCATATGGGGCAAGAAGATGATGCCACAGAGAAGAATCAACACATCCTGTAGCTCAGGGTGCCAAAACGGCACAGTTTGTGCCATGAAAACATGGCCTGGACCTCCAGACAATGCATCTTCCAGCCTCCTCTCGCTACCTTCTGCACCTCTGCCTCTTTGGACTAAGTGATGAAGAGGGACCCGCATCAAGTCATGGGGTGGGAAAGAGGGAAGTTGCAGGATGGAGTTGCTTCCTCAGACGTGTGTCTTCTGGCAGGGCCTCTGGAAACCCAGGGGTCCTGAGGGAGATGTCTTCTGGGTCTGTGCCATGACCACTCCCTTATTCTGGTAGGAGAAAGTAGAGGATGTGCAAACCACAGTGTTTCCCATACTGCACCTGTGTTCTTACTACATAACACATGATTTGGCCTCTGGTTTGAGTTTCCAGGTTCAGTTGATCAAAATATGATTTATAGACCAATAATACAATATGAAAAACATTCTCATTTCCTGCAATCTGTACAGTAATTGATGTTGATGCCAACTGACTGGAAGATGCAGGGAAAGATAGGGAAATTCAGAAAATCTGGCCTCAAATCCTTGAAAGTTATTTCTACTCTCTGCAGAGGGTTTTGGATGCAAGTCTCTGTGAGCCCTTCAGAGAGCTCAAGGTGTTCAGCATTGCGTTATTACTGAGATACTTTTTCTTAATAAAAAAATGAGTGGCTGATTTATGATAGTTTTCCTTTATTTCTAGACAGCATAATACTGGCTGGGTGATTTTTCTATTGGCAGTGACAAACTATGGAAAATTTTAGTTGTGTCAGTATTTCTATGAGCTTGATGGAAAGGAGAATTTGATCCCAGCAGTATGCAACCCACAGCCACATGCCATGTAATGCTCTCTCAGTTGGTATATTCTGTCATCTTTTATATACACATCAAATGTATGTTAATCTCCACTACAATAAATAATTGTGGCTGAAATAGCTAGCCTACTGAGTATGTTTACTGATTTATAGTCTATACTTGTCTATACTATAGATTTAAACTGATTCATCTACCGCTATATCTGCACAACTGCAATTCATTTGGGTGAACTCTTTATGGCAATCAACCACAATTTGCATGATAATATCTTCACCTGTTTTCCAACAGAGGTAATTTCCACTAGTGGAAATGGAAGTTTTGGCTGTCACAATAAAGGTTTGTAATTGCACGGTATACCACTGGCTGAAAGTGGGGAAATCTAAGATGTAGGCAGAATTGTACAGTTCCTTTTAAAGTCTAACTTTGTTGCTCATCAATGAGTTGCCATGAGAATATATGCAAATGAACTGGAGTTGTCAAGAAAGAAATACATTAGAAAATCCCCTACTCTGCAGGAAAATTTAACTAGAACACCATAGGGGAGGACTCAGACTGGCTGATAAACATAACAATATTTATGAAACTTACGGCTCAGTAATTTCCTACCCTGTTGACTAACAGAAGCTAAAGGGTACATACAGCAGGACAGCCCTATATACAACTTATGTTGATCTCCTCAGAGTTTCCTGAATATCAGTGTCTATTGGATGTCAGCCATAGGACAAAGCACTAGACAAACCTTTGGTCTGACCCATGTGGCCATTCTTACACACAGTAGTATAAGTAGACCTAGTAGATTCAGGTCAAGTACTTGAAGATGACTGAGAGCCCTTTTCCTGCTCTATAAACCTGTCCTAAAGCCCCAGTCTTGTCCTTATAAGAGCATTGTCCTCTGGCAACAATTTCAAATAGTTAAATATTCAGACTTTGGGGCCTATTTCACATGGTCCAGGATTAAAAAGATGGGAATGTTTTCCATATTATTTGCATAGCCTCAGAGTGCTGATTCATTGCCAATGGATTTTGAATTAGACCCACTCTACTTTCAGAGAACCAACCTTCAATGACAGCTGTCACACTTGCTGTTGTACAGGTCGAAGGCATTCGTGGTGAAACTCAGGGCATGGTAAAGTGGTAAAAACGAACCACCTCACTGACAGCTCTGCTTAGGTAGGCTCATAGGTAGGAGCTGTTCGATTAGATATGAATTAGATATTTAAAGGCTAGAACAGGAAAGACCTGGGAGCTCACAGGTATAGAAGGAGAGAACCACAGTGTGACCTCTCACAGACATAAGTAGCCCAGGAGCCTTCTGCAAGCTGATGGGCATCTTCCAATAAAGTGTTTTATCTCATCCGAAGTGTCTAAGGTGTGTCATATACATTTTTATGTGGAACTGATATCTCCATCAATTAAAGGGTAATCTTGGATGACTTACTTAGAGCAGATCACTTACTAAAGTTGAGATGAGTCCCCGCTTCCCATGCTCTATTTAGAACTATGATGAAATCAGTGGCCAAAATATCTGAGGAAGATACTCGGATGAAAAAAAAAACCCATATATTCACTGTAGTAACAGAGAAAGAAAAAGGAGAAAATAAACTCAAACATGCTGATTATAAAAAAACTGCTGTAAGAAAACGCGTTTATCAGAACTAAGATAGCCAAGTTGTTCAGAACAATAGAAGGAAAACCACTCACCATGAAACTGTGTCTCAGTTTCCCCTTCTTTGAAGAGGTTACTCTTGAGATCTCCTGTCTCCTCTTTACCTTTCACCCACAGATCTCCTTTATCTTTCTATCAGTTTTATTCAAATTGCCCTTTATAACACCTTGATTAAATTTAGGTTGGATTCCTTCACATATTAAGTTACCACTTTCATATAGCTATTCTGTTATGTCCAAAACAGTGTTTACATGAAAGATAGATGTATATATACAAGTAGATATAGACAGATAGAGAGAGAGAGATTTAAAGATCACCTCTTCATACTTCTTATACCTTGTTTAATTCTAGCTGGTATGAACAGACTCACACATTTAGATCATGATTCAGAGCCGATTAAGCTCAATGAAAAGCTCACACGGGCTTCAACAGACATTAGATCATTCTCACAGAGAGGATAATAGACCCTTCAGCAGAGGAAATGAAAGTGTAATAATACACTGGCTTAGTGTATAATCATGTCTTCATCTAACAGCAAGCCCCAGTGTCTGTAATAGTCCAATGGTTTCTTACAGATAAAAGGCCTACTTTTTTGGCACAGATCTTACTCTTTTGGTATTCAAGGTCATGGATTCAATTTCCACCAATTTTTAGATCTTACTCTTTGGTATTGAAGGTCACGGATTCAATTCCCACCAATAGCCACAATGTCTGAAGGGATGCTGCCATATCTGTGTATGGAGGCAGCTGAGGAAAGACGTGAACTCTTGGGCTTTTAGAGGCATTTGTCTAAAACAGATAATATGTAATAGAGCGATTTAGTTCCTTAATTCTTGAATCATGTATTCTTCCTCTAATCCTCAGCCTCAGACAAAAATGAGTTTTTTACAGGCAGCATATGTAACTGGCACATAACTCTTTAAAGCTTTGCTGGTAGAGGTAGCTTTTGAGTACTGGGATTTGTGATATCAAAAACATGTAACTGGTTTTTGCAAAAGCTGTATCTCTACTACTAACCTAAAAAATGCCAGATTATGTTCCCAGACTTTGAAATGCTGTCCATCCTGGTACACTGTCGGAATGCTTCCAAGGACAGATTTGACCATTGTCTCCCAGAACCTCACAAGGTTCCTGGGCACAGCTGGCCATTCCCAGTAGATTACTTTGGAGGGTATGAGAACTTGGTGATATGGACACAGGCTGTTTGGTGCCACTTGAACATTGTGCCGGTCCCAGGCAAATTTAATTCCTTAGAATACTTGAAGACAAAGAATCTAAATCTGTCTCCCAACATCGTCATCCAGCAGTAGTCCCAGAGGAAGAGTCCTGTTGGAGAAGTCAGTTGCAAGTGTTATCACTGCATTTTGAAGGGTGGCCACCTACACTGGAGTGAAGAATATTGTAATTACTTGTCTATATTTCCCATTTTACAAGAACTAGTCTGAGGAGGTTTTGACCAAAGGCTGCAAAGATAATACAGGAAAAAAAAAAATAATGCTTTATTAATGTTGTATAACAATGACTCATAGAGTCTTTGTGTAGAGCTTTTCCAGGTTGTACCTGGATGAAACATTATTGACCACAAAAAGGAACTATCCACAGAGAAGAAAGCAAAGGAAAAGTATACATAACCTACATCTGTGAAAGTTCCCTCTGTTGTATTGTTTGTCATTGGAAGAAACAGAAACAACAATACCAGAGGACATAAAATTAATTTCAGGCCTCTGATAAAAACTATATAGAGAAGGTTAACTCCAGCTAAGCAACTTTGGCAATCTTTCATCTGCTAAAATATACCATCAGTATTCTCTTTCAGGTTCCTTACAGGACAGGTAAATGGAAGTTTGAGACAAGAAATGTTCTCTAATGATGAATTCTGACATGTATAGGTTGCCAGGATCAGTGGGAACATATTCCCAATCCGTCATCTCCTTCACCTTGCCTTCTTTGAAGTTTCACTTGTAACAGTTTCCAAGGCTGTAATATGCCATTCCTTTCAGATTCCTGCATTCATGCTTTCATTTCTATGTAGGCAGTTGTAGGAATGCAGATGTTACCTAGTTTTAGCAATAATCTAATTTTCAAGATGTCTTATACCAAAATTGTCAAGAATCATGTTCTTCTATGATTGTCATCCCCATCTTCTATTGTCTCCACTCTATTCCATTGCCCATTAGCATTCTTGTGCATTGCTGACCTATAGTGGCAGAAAAAAACTTCCCTTCAAAGTACTATATCCATTTGCTCTAGCGTGTAACTAACATACAGTAGGTTATAAAATGGAGGTAATGTTCAGCCACAACTATTATCAAGCCAGAGCTTCTCCAATTCATTTCTCAAGTGGGGTATCACATTAGCACTTTATAACAAGTGTATGAAATACCTGAGATCCTCCAGATAGGACTCTGAGGAAAAATTCATATATGCCCATTTTAAATTATAAATACTTAGTTTAAACCTGATCCATAATGAAAGCAGATGATAGACTTTTAAGTCAGTAATTATTTCAGTTCAGTCTTCTAAAGATAGCTTCTCCTCCTTTTTCTGACCTAGGAAATACATCATAGCATAGTAACTCATAATCATAATATTACTATTGTAGCTATGGCATAATATTATAGCTAATCACAGTATTGTAACTAGAAATATGAAAAAAGTCTGATACTGTAATCATGTTGTTGATTTAGCTATTCTGCAAACTTTAACAGTAGCATCATACAATGAATCTAGTTTTACACCATTTAAGTTCTCCTGATGCCATATTATACACAGTCTTCCTGTCTTGTCTCAAAGAGTCTATGTGGGTGGGATTTCATCTCACTTTGAATGCCCACAGAAAGGATGTCAGCTGCCAAACTAATCACCTCAGTGTCTCTTTATGGTCAGCGGGAAGAATTAGACACTTCGAGGATGTAATTAATTTAGATTATTTTAAGATGAGAAGAATAACACTCTATGAGTCCCGGGATTTGGCGCTGGTGTCTGTAAAGGAAGACAAGGACAACGAGTTCAGATGTAGACATCTATGCAAGTAATTCCTGTGCACAGGATCTTGCTGTTTGAGCTAACTTCTTTCAGGATGTCACACAAAATTTGAAACACGATTCAAGAGACCTAGAATGTCCAGAAGGCTTAAGAAACTGTGTACTCCTCGTAACTTCTTAAGTGCCATTTCCCTGCTGCTCAAACTTTTAAATACTCAAAGTGATGTGGTCAATAAAGCTAATAATATATGTTATTCTCCCCTAAGAAAACAATTCACTGAGTGGCAAAAACTAATGGGTTCATTTTTGAAGAGTAATATCAAAAGAGCTGATTAAAAAAGAGCACTTGATTTTTATAAGGTTTGTGATAACTATGAAAACCGCACTTTTTGCAGTGATGAGGCTATGTTAGAACCACTGGTTAGGGCCAGAAATAACTAACCAAGATAAGTCAGGAAATGCAAAGGAGAAGAGTGAACAAATACTACCTGAATCAAAGTATTTTATCTCATTAGTGTAAGTACTGCAGCTTAGAGACAGCCAGCACTTCCAGTCTCTGCTGTGCAGCTCCAGCGAGGAGCCCTTAGACGTCTGTTAATGCTTCCGGAGCTTGTGCCCACACCTGGGATGTACTGAATGCCCTTGACTGCCCCAAAGCCAGTCAACGCTACAGACGCTCACATCACCACAAGACTAGGAACTTACCGTTCGTTCCTCGTGTTCAGCTTAGATACTCCAGAAATCTGAATCTCATAACAACCTTTTTTTCTTCCTTATCTGACTATAAGAAGTTGCATTTGTTGATACATATAAGCTACTAATTCATACTTACTCTTTGAAACAGATGCAGAGTATTCTTGACTTTGCAGAATTCTTATTAATTTAATCATTAAAAATTTTGATTTATTATGATTAACCACCATAACCAACCATAAAGCAAGAAGAACTGTAAACATTTCCCTTTTGCACTCTGAAAATTTGGCTATTCTTGTTCTTAGGACAATGAGGTAAGAAAAGTAACAGAAACAGGATGAACCTTTAAAAAAACATTGACAGGAATCTTTTTTCAGCCACTTACTCTGACTGTCACCAGATCCCTCTGGAATATACTTGGAAGGTTCCTTTAATGACAATAACTTATCAGAGACTATTGTAATAAAAGGAAAACTAATAAACAGAAGATATGGAACCTAATGATTACTAAACAAGAATTTTTAATTAATACTGACTGAATTATTTATGATGAAAGATTCACTCACATAATTGCAAAGCCTTTCATAAGACCACAGGCAGCAGATTCATTTATCTATTACATTTTAAAAGTACTTCAGTATATATTCTTCTTATAGCAAACATAAGATCAAACACAGGAAAATCAACAACAATATAACAAAAACAAGCTGAAGAGCAAGAGGATTGCTTTCAAAACAAAAAGCATAAATTGCTGTTTAATTTTTCCATAAAATTATTTAAAACTACAAAAGCAATGGAACTGTTATGAACATTTTCATTAACAAGCAGCATGTTTTTGTTCCAATTAGGTTTATTACTGCTAGCGAGGGGCTGTCATTGTCTCAAATCTACCCCGTGCTTCAAATGGCTGTTACAAGAACAGGATCAGATCAGTCTTGGAGAGGAATCCAAAGGAGAACTCAATCTGCTTTAAATCAACCAAGTAAAACAGGACTTGCAAAGGCAAGGGGGGGTGGTCAATGCGGTGGTGTCAAGGGGCCAGGATAGCTGGAGTGTTCCCTGCTCCACAGGCGCTCAGGTGCATCAGTCTGCCGTGTCTATCGGAGGCTGGTTTGATCCGATCTGGCCACAGACTAGCGCTCAGACAAAATGCCCGGAGCGGTGCTGGCTCTTCCCCACTCGCCCCCCGGCAGCAGCTCTGGGATGCTGAACCCCCGTGGGTGGGCTAAACCAGCCTCTTTTGAACATTCGGCATCTGAGCATCCTCATGACAGTACACACACTGCGGCACGCAGGAGCCTCCTGCCCTCATCCCCAGGACGGCCAGGGACAGAGGACACTGCCGAGGCATGTGCTGACAGCGACTCTCTCTGTGAAGGCCGTGGGGTTTTACAGCACCTGAAAATTGAAGTAATAGTTTGAAGCAGCAAGAAATATCCTGGAAGCTTATTAATTTCCCTTCAATGTGTTCAAGGTACAGAACAGAGCTTAGCTTGTGCAGTCTGAGAAAGGATGATGTGAATTACAGCTTGCTCAGGATGTTTCCTGTCTGCTTCACGTTTGGTGGGGTGGGGAGTGGTTCAAACAATCCCTATAATTTAGTCCATCCCAAAAAAGAAAATGGTAACAGTTCAGGAGGATTCTCTTGAGCCTAGTTGTAAGTCATGCTGAACAGATGCCCTGTAGTTCAGGAAAAAAAATGCTGTTGAGCCTCCAGAAAGAGAATGAGTCTACCAGACATTGGACGAACTGCTCAGACCAGGACCGGGATTCCCTGCTCACCTTTTCTGATCGTCAGTTCTGAAGTGCAGAAAACAGGTGCTGCCATTTTTTTTATCACTCCTGTCTCTCCTGCCGCAAGCATCAGATATACAAAGGCAGTTAAACAAGGCGTGGGCTCCAGCGCACACACATGTTGTATATGCCATGCTCCACGCTCAAGGAAACTCTTGTTTTTCTTCACAACAGTTCCAAAACATCAGATAAAAATTAATTCATGCTTGAACTGATTCAGTCTGAATATTGATGAAATGTCAAACATAGTAAATTTTTTGGAATAATGCCCAAGACAAGGAGCCTACCCAAAAGCTGGCTGCGGTTGATTTAGTTACCATTGACCACAATTAGAACCCAAACCTGTTGCCATGATGATGGAGTTATTTGATTTACTTTGTTATGTGATAGGAAGCACTGCTTTTTTTTTTTTTTTTTTTTTTTTAGGAAAGCACCCAAAAGCACAATAATGAGTCCATACATAATGCTTTCTTTTTTCTCTTTTTTTTTTTCTTTTTAAGCTTGTCATTTGCAATCTATTTTTTGTTTTGCGGCTATTAATCTGTAATCTTTGCAGCTCATCTGCCACCTTGTGGCCCCGTTGCAGACTTTTCTTGGAGCTGAAAAGGCAGAATGCGTTCTTTAGCAAAACCTCCGCATCTGCCCTGCTCTTGCCAACCTGTCAAATACAGTGGCCTTCATATTAGCCTGATTAGCCTTTCATTCCACAGTGTGAAAAATTAGAAATCTAAATATGAAACTACTCATCCAGCAGGCCACATCTGTAAACTATCACTATATGTTCGTCTGTGAGCCCTATAAATGTGTATATGTGGGAATAGAATCAGTTACATCTATTAAATCACATACATGATGTTCAGAATACATGTATCATATAGCATGATACATATACATTGACAGAATGATAGAAAATGAGGCTAAAGAAGACCTTGTCAGCTCACCTAGTCAATCTTCTTCTGCAAAGATGGCCCAGATGTAACAGATCATTCTCAGCAGGTATCTAAGCTCTTTGCAAAAACTTCAAACAAGAGAGATTGCCCAGCCTCCCCAAGAAACTATTCAAGTGCTGACCGTCTTGCTACTAGAAAGCTGCTCTTCATATTTAAGCTAAACCATTAATCCCATCACTTTCTGTCCAATGTGGACATGATGAATAGTTTATTCCTTTCGCATACACATAAAACATTAATGAATTGATATCAGGTTAAAACATTTCTCTGATATTAACTGATTCAGATATGGATAAATGGTGGGTATTTACATTAGAATTATCTGGGCCTGAATTATTCACAAATAACTAGGGATTTTGCATGTCCAATTTAAATCTCATTGAAGAGGCTTGATTTCTGAAGTGTCTTTTTTTGCAAAAATAGGTCTCTATATAGTGGAAAAAAACTAGGAAACTAGAAACTGGGACACCAGAAATAACTCGTTGTTTTTGAAAATTTAAATGCTGATATTGTGAAGAATGAATCAACATTTTTTATCTCATAGTGATAAAAGTTTTAGCTAAAGAGGGTCCAGGTGTTTGATCTTGCTATCTTGAGAACTTCCAAAATTACAGTCAGTAACTCCCCCCCCCAAAAAAAATTGCCTCTCATTTCTTATATTTTAGCTCAATTTCAAAAACAAGCTGCTACTCCATCTGCTGCAGCAGAATGCATTTACAGAGTTGAACTGCATGGTCTACATGCTAATACCATTGTGTGAGCTGCAGAATTACTGCTCAAAGACAGATTATACCTACACATCAAAAGGATCCTGCAGAATATGCCAGTCTGAGGTGTTCATAAAGCACAGTTACTTTTACAGCTAGTGCCATGCCTAATACAGGTATTTATGTACATCGCTAATATTAAAGACATCCCTCAACCTTATCTGGTTATTTACTGAGATCTGGTTTTATATAAAATGCCACCTGACATACAGTTTCTTTGGCTGAAAGGGTGGAAGAAAAATGTACAGCAAAACACATCAAGGAGATGAAATAATTTAACATTCTTTTCAGTCTTTGCTTTGAAATGTCCCTGATTTTTTACTGATTTTTTTTTTTCATCCAGTACTTTAGTCCACATCAGCTCTTACTCACCAAAAGAAAAGCTATCACAAGATTCTCAGTCATCTATAAATATGCTAATATTGATTTTGGGGACAGAGACTCCTCCTTTCCTATAAGGTTTGCAGTCCCTTGCAACAGCTATCTTTTAGGCACATTTGAAAGTCTTAAACCCTCATCCACACCAGCCCAGAACAAGTTAAGCTTCATCCCGCGTCAGTACATGGCCATAGGTATGAATCACACCTAGACCGTGCTCTATAGGTTTTCTGGCTAAAGCACTGACCTTAGTTTTTAGACCTCAAAACTGATTGTAATGGCAAACAGATTAATTTAGTCCTGAGCATCTTAAGTGATCAGAAATATTGACAGGAGATGAAAAAGATAAAACTCAGGCCACCACAGAGGGCAACATCTGATGCTTCCCTTGGAGGGTCGCTATGATATTTGTCCAGGGGGCTGTGATGGCCCTTGCTGAACGTTGTCCTCCAGCTGATTTACTCATGACCAGATCAATATACTGGCTGGGGGCAGAGAAAGGCTGTGGGGTTTGAGACAATTTTGCCTATTTACTGTTGCTGGACATGAAGAGGGTTGAAAAAATACCTGCCATTCTTGTGGCACATGTCTTCCTTCTCTCCCAGAGCAAGTCTGAGTGCAAAAATGCAGCTTTTTTTTTGCTGAAGTATCCCAAACTGGCCTCAGCCTGTCTCCATGGAGGTGCCGCATACCCCAGGGTTGAGGCTACCCCCAGCTGCCCCCCGATCTGCCCTGCTGGCTTGGGGGTCCCCTGCAACCCCTGGGTCTTCTCTACAGGGAGTCACCAGCACACATAAGCCTTGACAGTTTGCTAGCACTGGTCTTGATGCTTGTGATGAAGAAGATAAATCCCAGCTCCTTTCTCAATGCTACACGTGTGCTGGGAATGGAAAGAGAAGTGTGCCTGGTGAGGGGTGTTACGTAGGGGGGCTCAGCTGTTGCTGGCTCAAGAGCAGCCATACGGAGGAAGCAGCAGACTGAAGTCACCATCACGCTTCAGTCTCTCTGCCAGTTCTGAGCCCCGATGCTGCCATTTCCACCAGCAGCAGCGGGATGCCAGGAAGCCTCTCAGGCAGCATATTGCCCTAAGGCAGGAGGATAACACTGCAGACTCCTGCAGACAAACTGTCTCTTTGTTTTCTGACCATATAACCTCTACCACAATGCAGTCCTCGTCAACAACTAATGCACGTTTTCCACAAGCTGCAAGCTAAAGATTTAGTATAAGTGGGCACCAAGTACAAACTGCACTTTGTTGCTTTCCGCTTGAAGTGTTTGTGCTGCAAAATAAAACGTTGGTGATCCCTGCTTAAAAATAACAGGGTGCAATAGGTCCAGCCGCTTCTAGGGTAGAAATACAATGTGTTGTTGCTGTTGAATTTCCACTTATGAGGTGTGGTACAGCAATCAGAGTGATCCCCACAACCATGTAGGTCACCATTGCTTTCTGAGAATGGAGAACATCCACCTACTCCACATGTTTGATGGGCAGGAATGTTTGCTGGGAAGGAACACAAGATGCTCAAGAATGTTTAAACTTCTTGATGATAGGACTTCATGGAGAGGCTGCAGGAAGAGCTTTTGTATAAGAAACAATGTCCGTGTCACAAGGGAGACTTGTACACCGGCTCCCTCCAGATCAAGCAAGCGTGTTGCACAGTCCTGAGAGCAGCCTCTCTCCCAAATACCTTCCAAACAGGCCGAAAAACACTCTAACAAGGCACAGAGACAGTCAGAGTAGGGAACAGAGAAGATATTTTCCTTGTGGCCACTGAAGATGGGTTGTGGATGAAGAGCTCGAAAGCAGTGACACTAAATAAGAGAAATAAAAGTATAAGCAAGCTGACCAGTGATCATATTATTATCAAAGAAGGCTAAGAAGGAAGAGGCAAGGGAAGATTCAATAAGGTGGGTTGAGAAGAGGGTAAAAGATTGAAAATATTTACCAGGGCCTTTGGAATTGGAAGAGGAAGAAGGAAAAATAAACTTTACAAGCTAGACAGCATCCCTGTAGTGCATCTGATGAGATCACAGCTGGGTCCCATGTGCTACTGCTTCTTCAAATTTCTCACTTACATATGTATATAAGACCATCTGCATACATTATTTTCTATTTCAGAACTAGTCCAAAGAGCTCCCTTGAATAATACATTTTTATCTATACCAATATTTTAAAACAAAGCAGTTCTGCATTATTTGTTCCAATCTGTCTGCAGTTTAAATTATGCCTCAGCAGAATGTTTCAGCATGAATTGCATTTGAAATATAAAATTGTTTATGCTGCTTTTTTCTCCCTTTCCAATTGAAAACAACCCAATGTACCAGTTGTAATGGATTTTTAAACACATTTATCATCAAAGAATCTTTCCAAGGAGGAAAAGCCAGTAAGTGGAACACAAACGGACCTTTCTTACGACATTTCCCCATGGTGTGGCTGTGTACTGTACAAAATACAATGCCAGAAGCTTACACCCTCTAATTACATTTTCTTTATATTTGTCGTGATTGTAAATTTTCAGCTTAAAAAAAGAATAAATTTTTAAGTGCCATAATTAAGCAGAACATGATTTCCTTCATGCCTTTCTCAACACAGCCTTCCTGCCTGCCGTTCATTATGGAGGAAAACCCAAGCAAAACTCGTGAGACCATTGAGCATTCCCACCAAAGGACATGTTTTTTCCTGTTAAAGAGCTCAAAGATAGTTATTTCTCAAATAAATAAAGTCGGAAGTAGTTAAGAACATCCCAAAATACCCAAGTTCAGATTGTTCTAATTTTCATAAACAATGGTTAATTATTTGCCTACCTACCTAGCATGGACACAGACACCTTCTGTTCTTCCTGTGAGAGGCACTAAAACACTCTGCTACATCCGTATTTATAACTTCTCTGGATGCAGGAGCATTGAAGAAAGGCCATATTGTTACTGTGGTGATGTCTTGCCTCCAGGGAAGCTCTTGCAAGCAGGGAGTTTATTTTATGACTTAATTTGTCCAGGCAGAGTGAATTGTGAATGGTTCTGTGGTTGTTTGGTGTGAGAGTTTGATTTGCTTTTTCTGAACAACTCCTTACACAACGAATGCGTTATATAAACTTTATTAAGAATTCAGATTAAGAAAATAGCTATATTCAATGCCATAGGTACTTCTTTTAGCAGGAATTGATTTCCAAGGCTCCAAGGTTTACCATTGTTTATACGTCTTTGACTTCCCCATTGGCTGCCTCAAAAGAAAAGTTTCTTGAATCTATACTGTTACTAAATACCCAATCCATTAGTAAACCAGACAGAACTGTGTGGGTTTTCTGCTCTAAATTACCCATCCAAGGGCACTGTTATGAAAATGTTATTAACTAAATAGAAGATAAGTCTTCATTTCAGCTTCAGAATTAGCAACAAAGTCTAAATTGCACACCACATGCTAACAAAAATTATCAATAATTATGGAGAATATAGGTAAATAGTAATATCAGACCTATTAGTTATAAAAAGGAGTTTGAGCAGGGTTTTAGCCTCACCTAAGAAGCAGCTATAGATGCAGGGAATTGCAAAACTGATCATGCCGGATGGCCCAGAGAGGTAAGAGTGGCTGGGCTATTTCAGTGTTGCATCTCTTGCAGTAACGGCTATTGTAATAGTTTTATGGACCAGAGGAGAGAAGTAATTTATCCAGCAAGTCCAGGCTGTAGGCTGGACATGATCCTTGCCACTGTGACCTGAAAACATATGTGTCATGTGCTGAAGCTCTGCACATCTTGCCACACACATCACTTTCAGTCTCAGCTCCATGCAGAACATAGCAGAGTCCTGATTTTACCCTCAGACAGGTACATGCAGCCCTCAAAGACTTCAGACGGCCTTACCTGGCCATATCTGAAAACATATTTCAGCTTAAAGCTCCAGCAGCACCCACCATCTTGCTGTATATTACAGACACGCAGACATCCCCGCCACGAGTCCTGTTACAATGCCGACTGCTCGCTCTACTTCTGCGGAGGGGTTCCTCAGGATGGAGGACCAGTAAGGCCATGAGGTTAGCAGATGGGTAGGATGGACCAAACCTTTTTTTTTTTTTTAAATAAGATCTACACAACTTTGGTATTTTGAGTATTTACTGCAATAGATGTGCCAGTATGGAGGACTGTGTTTGTCGGGTGTTTGACTGGCGCGTGTGAAGATGTTATCACTTCAGTCTGCTCCTCCAGAGATCCTGAATTCTTACATATTTCTGATAGGCTTTGTGGTCTTTATGGATCTGGTATGTGTACTCAGACATTGCAATGTATTACAATAAGAGCACAATGAAGTTGAACTCAGTTCACGTGGAAGACACTGTGGAGCATGATCAATAGGTTGTCCTTATCCAGATCTTTTTCTGAACAGAGACTTTCTTGAACCAGATTGTCAGGGCTCAGCCCTGTAAGCTTTCTTAGCATTCAGAATTAGATAGCTTACACACAGTGTGACAGAGCAGAGTACATCTCTGGTATATCATTCCCCGTTTCCTCTCACAACCAGAACACTAGTACAGGACTTTCTTTGATTAAATGATGTCTAATGATGGAAAACAAGACTGTGAAGGACCCTTAGACACAGAATCAGAGGGGTCTTTGCTATTCCTGACACAAGCTTGTCTTCTGTTTAAAAAAAAAACATAACCAGCAGTGATGATCCCTTAGTCTCCCCATAAAGACAGCCATTCTTTATCTAGGAGCATTGGGGGAAGATTCACTGCTAACAAATGATTAAAAGATACCTAAAACTTACATAAGGAACTTTGTTTAGAAGGAATAACTTTCTTATGATGTATTTGTTTTGATTAAAAGATATACATTAATTGAAATAAAATAAAAACCACAAAATGTCTCTGCATTTGTAACAAAACAAAGAAATGGAAATGAATGTATTTATAACAAGGATGCAATCAGATGAGGCCAGTTTTCTAAAACCTCTTTTTCTATAATAACAGCTGCATGAAATATGTAGGCAAAAGCCCAGTGTTTTTCTCAGAAAACAATTTATATCTTGCTAGGACAGTACATTATGCTCACTGCTACTTTTGAAAAAAGCTGTAAAGGGAAAAGGAAGAAATCACGTATTCCAGAGACCTCAGCCTGTCAGTTCTGCCTGCACCGGGTGTTGTGCTCATTGACGTCTTTGCATCTTTATTGCGCCTTTAATACACATTGACTTAATGTGGCAGACAAAGCTTAACTTCTCCCTGAATTTGCTTTAAAATATCTTTAAGAGTAATGGTGCAAAAAAATCCTCTCTCTCTCTCTCTCTCCTCTCCTGTATGTGTGGGGGTGTACGTACGCATGCCAGCGTGGGCATAGACATGTGTGTCACATGCATGTATGTAAGCAGTATTTTTTATGCTGGGGTGCTGAAACAGCTTGTTAACATAAATATCCCAGTGATTTGTTTAGGTACTCAAGTGGTAATAAAAACCACATTATTATAATCTGATGTCTTTTGCTTTCAAGAGTGCCCCCAGGAACTTAATTTGGACCTGATGTTAGTAAAAGCTGAATGCTTAAGTCTGCTTTTCGTAAGGATTTATTCCTGAGACGTAGTTGAAAAATCTCAGTAGTGATGGTGTGCCACCGTTTACACATCGCAGGGCCAACCTGCTGTAACGGACCCAGTGAGATTTCCCTGGACAGTGTGGGGCTGCCCATTGCTGGTCACTTCTAATAAAATAAAAGGCCATTTTAAAATCTTTAGAGTTTAAGTCTACTACGTGGTGAGTATATTAAAACAAAATTTTACTTCCACCCTTTTTTATTGATATTCTGCCATATGATACTATAACAAAGCTACTTATGCTTTGTAAAATGCTGCACAGTTCTGACCTCAGAAATTTCTGATAAAAGTAACTATTGCTGAATTGGTGGTGGTACTTCTGCTGGTAAGGGTGGAGTAAGGTAAACGGCAAAATCTGTAACAGGACTCTGCTACTACTTTTCTCACATCATACACAAACAGAACAGAACTGCCATCGATATTATTGTCATTGCTGCAGCCACATAATTACAAACCTCTGCAATTTGCCGGATTTACACCTCTAACTTGCCTCTAGCTATTATTTTGCAAGGCAAATATAAACATTGCAGGTCAGTATTATTCCAAAATATATCCACACCATTTAGACTGCCCTGTGCTTTGTCAGTGCAGGAGTGACAAGTTCCCTGCACAGTTGACCTTCACTCTTAAGACAATAAAATAATTCAAAACAAAATTCAGGATAACAGATCAATAGTTGCAAAGCCTAAGGGCTGCTGACGGAGAAGAAAGGGAGCAGAGGGGAGGATTTTAAATGATTTTAGAAAGTAGAAGGAGTAAATAAATAGGAAGAGGCAGAATAACAGATGTGTAGCACAGGGAAAAGAAACACAGAGGAAGGAAATGTCAGAGGAGTGGAAGAAGTTCAACATGTGGAAGAAAATGGGAATGAGCAAGAATGTAGGCAAGAAGAAAATTTGCCTAACAAATAGTTTAAAAAGAAATGGACCTACCCCACTAGTCTTCACAACCCTTCTGGGAAAGGGTCAAGAACAGGGATGTTTCCATCTCTATGTGTAAAAGTGCTTTACCTCCTTTTTTCACCCTTCCACAATGAAACCCATCCCAACCACCCTCAGACCTATGAGAAAACTGCCCTCTGGTGAGAAATCACCCCAAATTTGTGACTTACTGTAGATTGCTGGTGATGTTTTGCCAGTTTATTTCTCCAGCTCCATTACGCTGTCCTATAATTGGGACCACGTCCCCTGTTCTCTACGGAGAACATAACTATAGTATGGGTAAAACACTAATTTACCATCATAAGCAGAGAGGACAGCTTCACATCAATTCACCCCAATACGGTGCTCAGGAAGCCTTACAACACTGTCAGTTCCCAGAAAAGTGGAATGTTTGTCAGGGGACAGTTTGTTTCATTATGTTTTGCACATAGTGAGTAGTCTCAAACCAATGAAACAAGTCAAATTCAGTAGGAACTTCCTTCCTACCAATACGATACCTTTGTCTGGAGCCAAGCTGATGTTTTCTGAAAACACCACTTAATATGATTCAGGTCTTGATCAGCCACAGTATCAACCATTCAGTTCAGATGTACTTCCTCACCTCAGACCATGCTGTGATCATTCGAATCAAAGATTCAGAAATCATTAAAAAGACAAATCAGAATAAATTCATTCCTGTATGGGAAGACATCACAGGAGACTAGTAAGATACAACAGAGTTATCTGCCGAGAAAATGCGAAAGGACAGAAAACACTAAGGAAAGTTCCTGCAAGAGGAAAACATGGGAATTGGAAGATGCTGGCTTTTAATCTTTAGTTTTGGCATTTTCTTAGGTTTTCAATGTTTTTTCCCCACATTCAGGGTAGGCTTACATATCTTTTGTCACAGCAAGCCAAACCCAGATGAGGGTTATAATTCTTTCTCCTAAGAGACCACTTTCCATCACCCTTATGCCTGGCTCCCATCAATGCATGAAGAGGCAGTAGTCCTCATAGATCTCTGCAGCCCTTTGCACTATGGACTGAAGGAATGGATCTAGGATGGTTCAGGTCTGGCTTGTCAGACCCAAGTTAAACATACAACTGTCCTGTTAAGCTTTCCCCCTGTGGTGATATACAGTCCCTGTTCTCTCTCTGTCATCTCCCCATCCTAATTAGCATTTTCCTGAAGGCACTGGAATAGTATGATATATACTACAGTGTTAAATAATTCATATTGAACAACTCTGCAGCTCCTTCAGATCACAAATAAGGAAAAGAAAGGGTTTTTATGATTTTTCAAGATTAGCAGCTATGTCCCAGTCAAGGCAAAGAAAGACTGGAGTGATGTCAGTCTGAAGATGGAAACTCCCAGGTCACCCATCCCAGCCATGTCTGCCATCTGTCCTCAGAGTGAGATTAGTTCACAGCCATGCTTCAGGACTCAAAGTTGTCTCTGGACTTTCCTGCAGTGATAAAGTCAACCCATTTCTGCAGCACATTGTGCTCTAGCAGATGTGAACACGGCCCAAATAAACTATGATTTCTGTGCCCTGAGAACAGGTTACATCAGTTCAGGAGTCTCTTTCCTTGGGACAGAGTCCAGTCCCTGCAGAAGGCCAGAGAGAGAAAATGCTGGGGACAGACTAAATGAAATCTCTAGACTTCTCTTCTGATTTGCAAGTTGGAGAATGAATGTCTACATAAAAAAATCTGACTCTCCCTTTCCCATCAGCAACTGCACTGTAGCTCCTGGAAGTGCAAAAATGTTGTTTGCTATTGCCAACTTAGAATCTTGAGAGACAGAACCCCAACAAGAGCTGAGATGATAACTGGGCATAACCCAGTAAACTCTTATCACATGGGACCTGCCGGTGGGATCTAGGGGGTGAAGAGTGTTATTGTAGCCAACTTCAGACATCTATAGTATAGACACTGTAAAGGTGAACCACTCTAACTCCTTTCCTAGTAGACAAAAGAAAAAGACATCACAGAATGGTTTGGGTTGGAAGGGACCTCAAAGACCATCTAGTTCCAATCCCCCTGCCATGGGCAGGGACACTCTCCACTAGACCACGTTGCCCAGAGCCCCATCCAGCCTGACCTTGAACACTTCCAGGGATGGGGCCTCCACAACCTCTCTGGGCAACCTGTTCCAACCAGATACATGATCTATCTGATTTAGTTTATGTACTTTAGAAGGACACAAAACTTATCCTGTGCTATATTGACACCATTACCCTGGGCAGCTTCAGTCACCTGGCTCATCTGCATTGCAGTATCTGCATTGATCCTACTGCTCATGGCTAAATTACATATAGACATGGCAATTGCTAGTCTGTGCTTCAAAGATGCCTTCTCCCCATTTACCAGCTTGGGAATGGCAGGAGAAACAAATGAGGTAAAAAATGCACATCACTGTAGGCAGTGTGTTTCTTGAAGGAGAATTAAAAATCCATATGAATTATAGAAGAGAGGAATGAGCTACTATAAATTCATCTGAGGTACCGTTCAAGCCTTAACAGGTAGCAAGATTGCTTCACCCCAAATTCCCATCGTACTTCAAAAATTTTTAATGCAAATGACACCTTGTGTAATCACTTTCTTGCAAAGTTGGCTTCTGGTTTTAGGGATCAAGTCACATTTACACCAGGAGGGAAGGCTGGGGAAAATTAGATCAACAAGGATGTGTGGAAGGAGGCAAGCCGTACCCTTTAAAAGCTCCCTGCTGGAAGGGACTCAACACTCTCAGTGCTTATGGGAGCCCACTGAAGCTAGGTCTTCTTTCTGTGGCTCCCACAAAGCACTCAGGACTCGACGGGGCAAAGCCTTTGATAGATTTATTTTACCTGGAGGAGATCTGAGATAGAAAACTGTAGCATCCAACTAACCTCAGCAGACCAGTAGTGATGAGAAGAAAAGACTTCTCCTGAGTGCCCTGTGCGTTGGACTACATGGGCTCCGGGTTGAAAAGTATTTCAATCATCTCCAGATTAAGACACAACAGCTGGCACTTGAAGACAGAGTATCAGGCACCCATTTACACCAGTCAAGAATCTGTTCCTAAGGTCCAAAATAAGCTGACAGTTTCTCCAGAAGGAATCAGAAGTAACTATGGATTTTAAAGACACTTATTTCTAGAGCAAAATGGCAGTATGAGCTAGAATGCCCTGGAATAACTTTAAGGGAATATTTTTCGTGTGCTTTTAAATTGTATTATTCTTTTTTTTTTCTGTTCCATTAATATATTTAAGCTTCTAAATATATTCACCGAAACTTGAAAAATAAACTATACATAAAGACTGTAACTAAGGAATAGGTGGCCAAATATGTCCCACCAAGCCAGACTGGGGTTGCTCTCACTACTCTGGCTATCTGACAGTCCACTCTTGGGCTCCTTGAATAGCTGATGGGGAGAGGGACACCTCGACAGAGCTGTTCAGGCCATCTTAAGGTAGATATCAGAAGAATCAGCATGAATTTCCTTTGTAGAGTAAATGGGGTTTTCTACATGGGGTATTTTCCAACACATTAATCACACTGTGATTATATAAAGAGCATGATGGGAATTAATTTCAGCTAATACTAACTATTTAGCTTGGCTAGTTGTTTAGCTTTCCACTATAATTAAAGGAAAGAGAGGCAACCCTTGAGAGTAATACATGCCCCTTGCTCAGATACTGCTGTTAAGGCAGGATGAATTACCTTCTGGGGATGCTGCTCACTCCCTATCAGCTTCAGCAGGACCACGGTTTTGGTGAGAGCCTCTGGACATGAATACAGCACAAACAATATTCTGGTGCTTTAATGTGGAGTACATCCATCGCTCCATCTTTCCTGTTACTAGTGGGTCCGGATCATCCAGTATTTTGCTGGGAATACACAGTCCCTTGTCAGAGAGGCAGTGAACCACTCAAATGCTGAATTGGACCCTGACTGCCACTACTGAAAGACTCACAAATCAAATGGTTGAGTTGTTTGCTAGGTCTGGGGAGAAGCAACCCAAACATTGTCCCCTTAAATCTAATTACACTCAAACAAGTACACAGATGCATGTAGTTTTCAAGTACTCGTTTCTCACAGACCGATGAATATTATCGCACATTATTTTCTCCCCTCAGAAGAAAAGGTTAAGCATCCATTTGATTGACAGGCTTCCCAGCCGGAACACCAGAGTAATATAGAAATATGAGCAGATGATAGTGTTTAGCAGTGTGTTTTAAAGTCGTGCCTAAAAATGTAGGCATAGAAGTGCACTTGAAAGACAGCAAGGTGAGTCAGAAATCCACCAATTACATTGTACATTAAATGAGTGAGAAGGTTGCTGCTGGGAGGTCATGAGAGATCACTTTGTCAAGCAGCGTTAAATGAAGCAGTTGCCTTGCATCTTTCTTCGGAGCTGCTCTGTGAAACACAGCATCTAGTAATTTAAAGGTGACATGAAGAATAAGGCAGAGAGTTTTAGGAAGAAAAGCCTGGCCATGTCTATTTGCTTCCATTTGCCACGGCATGGACAAGAAAAGATGAAAGATTACTTTGCATGAAAGTCAGCGCACCTCTGCATGCTCCAGCTCTCTGCTGAAGGGTGAAGAGGCGCTCTGAGGGTCTTGTACAGGATCTTTGCACAGCAGTGGGGCTTGATTTCATGCACCGAGATTTAATTCTGGCATCCACTGACAGGCAGAGTAGCCTGGATGTTGAAGATGTCCCAATTCCTCCACTGTAGGTGTGATGCCATTATCAAAATCATGATGCAGCTTATATTATAGATACCATTGTATATGGAGTGAGATATTCAGGGTACACAAGGACTGTCCTGGTGTTTTCATTTCCAAAACGTATTTTGTCCAACATTTTCATCTAAGCTCAGCATTTTTTCTGTCTTCCTTCAGTTTGGCCATTCCCAGCATGTGACAAAAGAGTAGCAGATAGGAGCTCTCCCTCGTACACTGAATGAGATGATCATCTGAAAAACAGCTTGATCATACCGAGCTCCTGCAACCTTGATGTGAAGCACCAGCTGCAGTTCCTGTGTGGTTTGCTCTGTTTTGGCTGGTTTCCTGATCCAGCTATGGATTTGCTCACCTTGTGTCCAATATCCTGGGTCTTCCAAAATTCTTGGTGTTCCCCAAGTGTCATCTTCTGCATGCAGTGCAGTTATATTTAAACTTCCTTCTCAAACAGCAGCACGCAGGGGCTTGGCACTATTTTCCTTGGAATAGCACATATACATAACGTAGTGATGGCCATTGTCCCAAGAGACAAGAATCTGAGTGCTACTGATTGCTGTGACAAAAAGATGTCCAGTGCGAAAGTTACACTCCGGCACAGCTTAGCACATTGAACATCACTAACTTTATGCTGAATACTCACAGAGCTTTAAGAGCCCCACAAGTGCTGAGCTGATCCCATAGTTTGTCCTTTGTGACTGCAGTGGCAGCACACAAGAGCATTTGCCCTTTAATAGGATTTCAAAAGCCTTTAGAATCCTTTAATAATAAAAAAATACAATCAACAGAAAATAAAGCTGCACTTTCAATTAAGGAGGACAATTACTTCTAATTGTGAAGCTTATACATTTTTCAAAAGAAGAGATATCATTTTGCCTTAATTGCTAGGTGCATTGAATAGGCAATTAAAACCGCATTAAATTTGGACCCACAGATAACAAGGAGCAAATTTCTGTCCTGAGCAGATTACAGTTGTGAATGTGCCTCCGTTTTCACTTTAAAACCAATACAGGGGCTCCCTGGGCATATTTCATGCTTCCTCCATTATAGTCACTGCAGATAAGATATCAGCATTTCCATTACAAACAGCTGATTTTCAGGGGGAGTGGACTAAATGTTCCTGCAGGCAGAAGCGTGCCATCCCTCAGCCCAGGAGAGCTGGCTCTGTATTGTTTTCAAAACATTGGCTTGCTTGGGCTCCCCTTAGCCACGCAGTGGCTGCGCTCTGGGGGCTGAACCCCAGCAATTAAACAGTGGTGGGGGGACTGTGTTAGTTCTGAAGCGCAGATGCTCTAGAGGAAATCAGCTCCCTGACAGAAATATGTCCCCTTACCCCCACACTGATGTATGCTGCTACCCTGCTGGAGGCACTAGCTCACAGTTGCACACATTTGGTAGAAGAAAATAATCTGCATGATTTCTCACTCTTTCCTCTCGTCTCACTCCTGCAAACATTGAGCACATCAGCCAGCTTTGCAGAGGAACTTGCTACCCCTTGAACTGAAGCAGGCAAGCCCTGGAGAGCCATGTTCTTTTTTGCTACATAGCATCATCATGGGACAAATGTACATGTGAGTCTATTTGTGCTGCTATTTATCTGCAAACCAAGAATGATACATGCAAAACAACAGTCACAGCTGAATGTACTTTGCAAACTAGGATAGCTTCTGTATTCCAGTTTCGTTCCCGTTGTTCATTTAAATCCTGCCTCTCTCCGAGACCCTTTCTCAGTTAAAGAAACCGAGGCTCTCAGAGGGTTATTATAAGAAATATAATTAGCAATTTCCAGAGATTACTAGAGGTTGAAAGGATGGTGAGTGTAAGATAGCCTCCAAGACCAAACGTTGTGGCCATCCATCACTCCAGCCTATCACGCCGTAGGGGTAGCAGAGGGGTAGAACGGTGCAATCCAGGCCTTGTTCGTAACAAGGGTTCAAGCCAGCATTCAGAACAGATAATTGAAGGTTCAGGCTGCTGTCGCTGAACTCTCCCCAGCATTAAAGCTAATGTGGATTATAAAATTCTTCTAGTCATTTTTCTGTTCATGCAGCACAGTGAATTTTAGCCATACCTACAGTTAATAGGGGACATTACTACACAAAGGACTTTCAAAGCAAAAACAAACCAGTAATTGCTTTTTTGTTGGTTGCAGTGGGGTTTTTTGTTTGGTCTATGCTCAGGAAAGCACAAAGCATGCATTTCATTTATGATGCACATAAACTTATTTCATCGAGACGTCTTTACTTGAACTGCTTGCATGCCTGGAGCTAAGACAGCAGAGAGCGGACTAAAAGACTGATCAGATGCTTAAATGTACCCCTATCTAAACATCTGCCTGACTTAGCGGCTCTAATGAAATCGGTTGTGGAAACCTAATTCATTAGGCTTTAGTCTTTATTTATTTCTTGCCAGGACAATTTATACAGGCACAGAGCCCACAACTTCCTACAAAGATTCTTGTAGAACTAGTAGAAGAGAGAAAGACAGTCAGAAAGGTCCTTGTGCTCATGGATGAGCAGCTCTGGCCTCTGCCTCTCTTCCAGAAAGCTCTAGAGCTACGAGTATTGCTATACTATGAGTCTTTACAAATATAAATAATGTTGCTTCTCAAGCCTATTTGCACAGCTCTGGCTTTTAAATGCTTTCTTTCTGTATCATCCGAGGCAAACTTCATACTAATGGTCAGAACAGTTGCTGTACAAATGAGAGCTTTGATAGTAAAAAGCTCTAATTTATTTACTTATTTGAGACACAGATCTAAACTTTGGCTTGTTCTGCTAGATGGCATTCATGGCACTGTGTCGTCTCTTTGCTGATGACCAGTCTACTTTGCATTCTCCACTCTTTACTAAAGGACATCGTTCATTTAGCACTTTACAGCACCCATCCCAAAAGTTCCCTGGTGCCATAACGAACTGAACCAGCAAGTCCCTCTGAGTGCTTCAAGCAATGATTCATGGCAATGCATCCACCCTGAAGGGACAGTGTGGTGACATCTGAGCTGCTTTCAGTCCCAGATGTTGATGGTGACTCCAAAAGCTGTCCAGGAAGCAAAGCTTGCCCACACTGCCCTGGGTATCACCCTGCTGTGTTAGCTGCTGGCTCTGGCTGACTTCAGTATCCACAATGCTCCTTCTGAAAGGAAGATTCTATGATTTCAGAGCCACCATCTCTCAAGAACCACCTTCTAATAGAGAGACATAGAAACTCAATGACGTGTGGAAATCAGGACTCTGAAGTCAGGTCTGATTCACCCGAGAAGCAGAAAGAAAAATATCCTTCACCTAATGATGGGAAGCCAGGAGAAGTCCCTTCCTGATGGATGGTCAAAGCCTGGATGTGCAGAAGCACATTACGCCTCTTTGTGTTCCCCTTGGCTGCTCCAGCTTCCCAAGCCACCAGGCCCGGGGCTGTATGAACAACAACTGCTCTGAGTGAGCTGTGTAAATGAGGAGCGGTGATATTACTGAGAAGGCTCCCTAGGGCTCCAGCACATGTGGGTTCTGCATCCATGATATTTCTCAGAATTTTCTGTGTAAATAGACAGATACAGCACAGATGGAGAAAGAGAATTGCGGAGCTTCAGACACAGAGCATGTCAGTAGAACTGGTTGGGCATTTTCTGTTTAAAGGCTTTTGTCCTCTCTGGAGACGTAAGTTCATCAGAACAGAAGGCATCTGAGGCAGTCAGCTTCTCTGACTTTTCTGATCAGAGTATTTTTCTACCACCACTTCCAAATTTTCCAAAATACCTGACTTCAGCATTATGAAAACTATTTCTTTAAAAACATTCTCAAGTTTGGAAATTTTAATTAATTGATATTCACATTTATGTATATATATATTTAAAAGATGAAAATAAAAATTAAACAGCTTGATTGAAAAAAAAAATTGAATGGTTTTGTGTTTGAAAGTTTTTTGAGATTGAGATTTGTTTTTTTCAGATTATAGGTTTGCAAAATTTCAGATTTTAATTCAATGGTAGGAAAACTCTGAAGTCTTTATAGTTCCAAAAGACTGCTAATCCTCATTCCATTACCTACTCACTCTAGATGGGCAAACTCAGATTAAAAAATGAAAACTGGACTTGAAATAGAATATTTCTCTGTGCTATCAGAGAAAGGGCAAATGATGAGCCTCTTGTTTTGCACTGTATTTGCATCTCATGTTCAAAATCATTAGTATAAATGAGGATTTTAAAACACTGAATTTATTTATACATCTGAGAAAATTCGTCCAATATTAAGGTGATGAAAAAATATTTGCCTGAAAATTTGTACAATATTAAAATACTCCATGTACAGCAAGCCGAGTAGACCGAGTGAATATTTCATACTTGGAATGTGAGATGCATACATATGATGCATTACATCAACGAGTCCTAAGATGTATTTATAATTTGAAGGACTTTAGAGACTGAAGCAGCTTCAGTGTGGAAGATGAGATACCAATAAAAAAGGAAGTAATCTTGAAGAGAGCTGTGCTATATGCCTAGGAAAGCAAGGCAGCAAAAGATAAACTGTGACCACAGGTGCATACTTAGTTGTCTGCCTTTATAAATATGTATCGGCTAAAACCAAGTACATCTAGTACATCTGTCTCAATATGTGTGTAAAAAACCTAATCACTATGAAGGATAACAGAGTACAGGTTTGGTCTGGTGAATGCATAGATGTTGTAATATATGGACATGTTAATAGAAGCCTGGGATGGTAATGAGCATATGGATGGTTCTATAAATACACACACATGGGCTGTTTGCACCGAACTTTGCTCTTACGGGCAATGCTGAAGCAGCAGTTTGCCATTGCTCTTCCTGACTGGGTCACTGCTAATCAATAGCCTTATAAATCAGTGCTTTTAGACCACTGCCAGCCTGATTCCTCGTGTAAACACTTGTCAGGTTCAATTAATGGCCAGCCAGGTCTCCTGTTCTCCCCTTCCCTCATCTTGCTGTTGCACTGAGCATAGGCTGCATGTACTGTAGTAGCTGTAGTTGTTCTTCTCTTCCGATGGTGATAAAGGAAAGGGAAAAGCATCATGGCTTCCTTTGTCAGTGGGATTTTTAGGCTTGCTGAGCTGCTCCTAACTCTACTAGCCTTGCTCCCAATTCACTCCCACGTAACCAGCAGGGAATTGGTCTCCCTTTGTGAAAAAAACTCAGGAGCATGTGAACATGGATGGGAAGCAATGTAGTGTGACCACAGGCACGGACAGACCAACCATACGAACTATCTCCTTACAGATTAGTATAAATTTAAAATAGAAGAAACAAAAGGAATAACAGAGAACTTCTTGAGTGAAGGAAAGTTGCCAGGGAAGTCCTTCAAGGATCGGTCCCAGAGTTTGTTCAGCTCAGCATATTCATAAACGGACTGGAAAAGGGAATAAATAACACAAAATTATTCAGAATAGTCAATTCTGTGCTGATTTCAAAGCCTCACAAAACGATCTCACAATGCTGAGTGACAGGGTGATAAGATCGCAGTTGAATTTCAATACTGATGAATACAAAGTAATGCGTTTGGGGGGGAAAAAAAAAAAAACAAACACATAACCACACATACAAAATTATAGGTTGTAGGAATTATAAAGAGGGAAGAAAAGGATAGGAGAAGTCTGTATAGCTAGGAATTGTACAGACAATAAAAAATGCAAATAATCATTCATGATGGCCAAAAAATAGGCAGTGTGAAATAAAATGATCAGAAGAAAGGCTGAAAAGAAAACAACGGAAATTCATACACTTCATAATTAAATTGTGGAACTCATTGCCACAGGAAACTGTAGAGACAAAGGCAAAAGCTGGTTCATAAAAGAGCTTGAACTCACTGATAGAGAATATGTCATTGCATATTAATGCTGGCTCAGAAATTCTTAGAACTGCTGTTTGCCAGGAGCTGGTAGGATATACCAGATAAAGATAGCTTCATACATGGCCTGTTAATCCTCATCCATGTGAATCACTGATTACTGAGAGAGACAGGATTGCAAACTATATGCTTTTATTCTAGCCCAGGAAGCTGGTTCATATATTTTTAATAAATAACACTATTCTTACACACTTCTGGGGAAATAAAAAAAAAAAAAAAGAAAAAAAAGGGGAAAAAAGGGGGGGGGGAGCAAAAAAAAAAGCCACTAAGCTGTACATTTGTATGAAAACTAGAGGAGGTGTGAAAAAAATGGGATATACTACTTTCAAAATTGCCAGCCTATAGGAAAATTTATTATTTCCTTTGCTTTCCTACTTATTGGGGTAATATCCATATCTTAATCAGCATCCCTGCTTCCCTATCACTCTCATTTTGCCACAGACTTGATTCTTCCAAGCTGTTATCTTGCACAGCAATACAGGAACTGTCAGTCATGAACAAAAAGTGTCCTGCTTGTCAGCAGAGAGTCACAGCATGGCTTTAACCATATCAGAAACTCAATCCAGCCCCAAAATAAACAAGCTGTTTCATGAATGGCAAAGTGAAAAAAGACTGTTTTCTTGCAGATTTGTGTCCTACATCCTACAAGCCAGGTTTTTCCCTTCCTTCCCACCCGCTTCAACCAGTTCTTCCAGTAGACCTGTTTGGGTCATATGTGGCATGGCTGGTGGAGGCTTAGGTGGCTCTTAACTCTCAGGCTATATGGGCTTATAAATGCCTCTCTCAGTGGGTCTCACTGAGTTCCTTCTTTGGCATTCTTGTCCTTTATTTACCCAAGCTTAAAAGATATCAAGATCTTTCATTCTCCATCCGTTTTGAGTGAAAACGGCCAACAGCATCAAAAGCTATAAGAGGAGAACCAACAGACCAAGAGGTCTATTACACAACTTTGATTTCACAACAAAAGGGTCACATAATAAGTGCCACATGTCATTCTTTGGCTATTTGCCTGCAGAGCATCTGAAACTTCCACCTCTGGGGATATAGTGATTGAGAATGCCGACGTGTATTAAAGGAAGCCCACCCTCGTCCCTGACACCAGTAACAGACAGAAAAAACAACTTCCAGGACATTTTCATTTATAAGAACATATTAGGGAATAAAAGGGCTTTGCAAGAGTTGCCCAAACTTGTAAACATTTTCAGTGTTTTCTGTTTCAGTATGAAGAGGGCAAACTAGCTTTTCCCTCTGCAGTACCTGAAGAAAGAAGGCATAAACACAAGCACAGGATGGAAACAAATTCCAGACCCCATCCAATTACACCGTTCAAATTCTTAAATTGTAAAAACTGCAAGTCAGGCGTTTCAGTTCAGTTTAGTTCAGAAGAAGAAGGAAAAAGAATATTTCTTTGAAAAAACGAATTTTGTCTGAAAGCAAACCGCCGCAAGCCAACCATGAGCTGTAGGTTCAAACACTTTTGCTAAAAGCCTCTATTCATTTGCAGTTTATTGCATAGCATGAAGCTGCCCACCCTGGTTATATTCTTTTTTAAAATGCTTGGAACAGTAAAATATAAGACGATTAATCATATGCAATATATATTCATTAGGTAAATATTGAGTTGCCAAATCAAAGAGATTACTTTGCATAAACATTTCTCATAAAATATGAGTGGGCATCATATTTAATAAAAATCACAAACAAGTGAAGAATTATTACCCTGCACACAAAAGCAATATAAAATAAACACCTTCATAAGCAACAGTTTCACCACTTACCTCCAAAAGCTATTCATATATACAATCCATTTATAGCAGTAAACTGGATCTGGGGTTTGCAATTTTACAATTATTATTCCCTCAAGAGGGAGACAATATGCAACTTTATGGCTACTTTTCTTTTACTTAGTACTGCACATAAATTATTGTCAGGTCACAGGGAGCAGAATAAGCAGGGTAAGTCCTATTTTCCTTCCACTCCTTCCTCTCTCCTTTATTTATTTATTTTTATTCTTCTCCTTTTGAGAAATGTTTTCCATGAGAGTGTTTCCTTCCACATTAAATTTAATCACTATTTGGGAAAAAAAATGGTCTATAGGTCAAGTTTTATTACTGCCTGTTAAGAGACCAGTCGTTGCTATGGAAGGGCAGAAAATCAGCTATATTGCAGAATCAGTACAGCACTGAACCAGATGAAAATAAATGATTTGAGAAATGAGTGCACGGTTTGTTGGAGGAACACAGAGGTTCACCATAAAAACCTCTTTCTTCACACAGGTGAATGCCAGGAGGAACATGAGAGCAGTCATTGAGGACCACCACGCAAGGCTGCCCAGAGTCGGCGCAGCACTGGAGAAGGACCGCTGCCCTACTGTGGAGGGAGACAATGCCTGTCCCAAACTCCCTCACCATAAAACTAAAATTTAGCATAGTCAGTGTCCTGACTCCTAGATTACATCTCTTTACATAAGAGAGTCCTGCCTCCCAGTATAAAGCTTGGCACAGAGGTCAGCATCCAACGCTATCTGGAGCTGTCTAACCTCTGGAATTTGTGGAAATCATTGTTACATGAAATTTTAGTACAAATACATTTCAAAGCAATAAGACAAATTAATGGAGAAAAGGAAATTAAATGCAAAGATCTACCACCTCTGGTTAAGGAATTCACTGAGCCACATACCGTGAGAGGCTGGAAGAATATGGTGGAAAATATCACTCCACATTGCTTGGTCTTACATTGCATCTGCTATTGCCCACGCTCAGAGACAGTACTGAGCAAGATGGACCTCTGCTCTGACCTACAGCAACGTTGAGTTTTTGTGCTGCAGCTGCACCTCCAAGGAGTCTACCAATTCCCTCAATTCAAATCAACTACTGACACTATTGCTTATGAAGATACGTGTTAATAGTCTGTATCTCACCTTCCTAGGAGAAGTGTATATGGAAAAAAGAGATAATGCTGGCAAACAAAAATGTAACCTACTATTGACACTTGGTGCTTTGCAGCTAGGACACCATCCCTCCAAGAGTGCTGTCCGAAGTGTTTCTAAACAGTAAGGTATTAATTACATTAATTGCAAGTAGCAAAATCTGGGAGTTTCTTAATAGTTGGTCATTTATGGTTGTATTTGATGATTTTAAAGGTCTTTTCCAATCTAAATGATTCTGTGATTCTTTGATCTTCAGAACTGATCTAACCATGTGCTTCATATTCTTTGTCAAGTAGAAGGAAAAGCTTGAGTATAACCATCTATTTCTGGTGTACTGTGATCTAGGAAGAACTCTGGAAGAGTAAGCAGTGAAGGAGAATGAAGAGAAAATGCTGGGTAGAGAAAAGTTGCAAGCTATAGGATGCAGCGCACACCTAATTATCACCAATGGCAAATGTCATAGAGTCAAATACAAGGTCATACCATTTACTGAAAACAAGGACTGATACTATCCTGAACTTGTCGGTGCATCATTTTTACTGACACCAGGCAAGTCAGTTTGCTGAGGAGAAGAGAGTGTTTTTTCCATCCCTGATGCAAGCAGTCCAATGACACTGTTTTGGGAATAGATAGTAAAGGCATGTTCGTGTCAGAGATTGCCATTAACAGCTTTGGGAAGTCATGATGAAGCAAGAAAGCACGCTATCGTTCTTCAGCCCTGCTTGTCCCGGTCCTAGTGGAAATCAGGCTCTCTGAAGTATGTATTTAGCTTTAAATAACAATCTGCATTATGCATTTTAATTTAACATAATATCTTTTTAATGTAGTAGGTGTAGTATGATACATCTGACATAGCTTCACTAAGGCCTTCAAGAGGCTTGGATTCTTAATAATTCAATTTTCCCACGATTAGCCTAAACTGTGTGGTTTTTACCTTAACTTATGCAGAAGACTCTTGATTCTAACAGCCTCAAGGGTTTAGCTCTGTGTTTGCATTTGTGTTACTAGAGAATGGTCCAGGTTACCTAACTCCTAAGGTGGGGTTGGCAGCTCCTGCTAGAACTATAAATCCAAGTTAATACTGAGTCAAGAGGTTAATCAGCGCAAACTTTCATGTCCATCCCCATCAATCCAGACAGTTTCACCATTCACAGACACATCTGATTCTCACAGATCCTCACAGATTCTCAGCTAACAATGTCTCCAGAGGTACCATGATGACTTACACTAGCTAGCCTGTAGTTTCTGAGCTTTGGACTTTTGCTTTCCAAGTAGGTGAGAGTCTCTCAAAGGAGAAAAGTAGGAAATAGGAAGTAGGAAATTAAGAGGGAGGAAAAAGAAGGTGTATTGGAACCCTTCTGTCTGAAAAAAAACCCTCAACACAGTCTTTCAGAGTATCCATGAGGATGCACAGGCTGTACTGCACCAAACTGTGGCTCTTATTCAAAAGGAGTTGAGATCTAAGATTGCTATTTTGCCCACCTTGCTGAGCTGTCTGCATTTTATTGCTCTATCAACAACCTCTTTCTTTTTTTCCCTGTGCCTTATTATCATATCCTCCCCTGCTAAATCTAGCCGCAAACATACAATATTCTGAAATGGCATCATCTGTCTTACCAAAAGGATGAAATTCTACCATTTGAATTAAAACAAGGAAAGATAGCATGGAGTCTCTCTTATCAGGCAGAATTACTGCTTTAATCCATCATGCTGGCTACAGTGATAACTTATGGCCCAGAACTGTTGGGAGACCGCTTGATTAGCTTTTAATTACCCATCACAGTGATGCTGTGATAAGAGATGCAGGATGTTCTTGATTTCTACATGAATCACGTTAAGTCAGCTGATCGGCCCTGATTAACGTAAATGCTATAAGAGACTAATAAGAGTGTTACTGGAAGAGATTATGACGATATCTTCCCCAATAAAAGCAAGAGCAAGCCATGCTTTATAGGTTAAAATACAACCTTGCTTCCTCCCTCTTAAAACTTTAGAGTCATAGTGCGATATAGCGTATTGCCTTGCCTGCTGGTACAGCTATTTGCATTTGTAGTAGGCACTTTATACCTGGTTTTCAGGGGAGAAGTGGCTGCCTAAGAGCAAGATGTTGGAGAGTCAGCTTCAAAATGTGCATAACACATCTGAATATTCCCTAACAATGTTTTTCTTCTGCTGCCTTAGGAACCAAGTCCTGAAGGATAATCTGTAAAATATGAATACCACAAATGGACAGGCATGCAAAAGTACACACAAAAGGGGAAAAAAAAAAACCAAACATACATGCCATCTTCTAGCCAAACCAAGTGGCAGTATCAGTTATTAACTTGACCTATTACGCCATGATGGTGGGAAATCTGTTGAGGAAGGCAGAAGCAGGATTAAGAAAAGGAAATACTGCATTCCCCAGCCATATATATAAAAACAAAAGCAAGCTTATACTGTTTTTTATTTCTTCCCCAGGTACCACACTTTTTGAGGGTGCTGAGATTAACAACCTCACTCTCAAAATGTGTGGCCAGCCTTTGCAGTCAAAATAACAGTTTATGACTTCATTCCCTGGTAGGTCTTGATAAAGCTTCTGCAAAATTTTTGATGCAGAGCATTCTCATGCTGCTGTGGTATTGACTGATCCACTGCGAGATGGGCAGGAGGTGCTCACATAGGCTTGAAATCCCCTGCTTGAGTTTGCAAATAGTTCTCCTAGGTAAGATTTATGTTAGTGAGATGGGAAGAAGTGAAGCAGAGTTCACAGGGATTTGAGAGGTGTAATCCCAGCTCCAAAATAGTTTGTATATTTTAAAACATATGTGTAAAAAACGCACGTATTAGTTATATTCATTGTTCACAAATACTGTGCTACAGGGGTGTACTGGGTCTGGCTGAGATGGCGTTAACTCTCCCCACAGCAGCCCTCATAGTGCCGTGCTGTGTACAGGTAGCAGCAAGGTGTTGGGGACACCCCAGGGTTTTGGCCACTGCTGAGCAGTGCTGGCACAGCACCAAGGCTGTCTCTCCAGCATTCCCCTCACCAGTAGCTGGGGATGGGCAAGGCCTTGGGAGGGGACACAGCCAGGACAGCTGACCCCAACTGACCAAAGGGATATTCCATACCATAGCACGTCTGCTCAGCAATAACAGCTGAGAGAAAGGAGGAGGAAGGGCATTCATTATTTACAATGTTTGTCTTTCCAAGCAACCACAACACGTACTGAAGCCCTGCTTCCCGGGAAGTGGCTGGACATTGCCTGCTGATGGGAAGTAGAAAATAAATCTTTTGTTTTTCCTTTGCTTCCACATGCAGCCTTTTCCCTTCTGCTCTATTAAACTGCCTTTATCTTGACTCATGAGTGGTTTTTTCCGTCTTATTTTTCTCCCCCACCCCATCCTTCTAGGAGGGAAGTGATTGAGCGCCTTGGTCGGCACGTCCAGCCAAGGTTAAGCCACCACAGAGGGATTTCTCAGTGATTATGGGATGCTAATCTTCCTATTTTACATAACACAGTTGTCTGGTTTCTCAGACTATGTACTACAACACATTTTAGGATCAGTTTTAATTGGCGCCTGAGAGAGAGCTATAGTAATTTGATTTGATGCTACCTCTAGCCAGCAGACGGCACAGAAGACTCTATCAGCTCAGAGGACAGAGTTGCATTTGCTGAAACTACTAGCTCAGGGCAGCTGCGGTACGTAATAGCGCAAAACTACGTCCAACCAAGAGGACACAATCAAGTGACAATTCAGACCCAGACGTGCAGATTGCAGAAGGCCAACTTCACTTGCAGGATTCTTGTCCTACTGGAAGTTGTGAAGAATGAGAGCTGTGACACTGGTTTATACAGCGTCAACACTTGGCATAGTCATTGAGTGAACAATACTGCATTTCAATTAAAATGTTTAGGATACTTCAAACACTGAATTGGTTTCCTCCAGACTGAATGTTTTTTTATTGCAAATTGATCTACACCCCCAGCTTTCTTACTCTATCAGAGCTCACACTGTGATAATAGCAATCATGAAAGTGCAAGAGTTGTTCATTGCAGAAGAACATAAACAGGACCTACATTATTTCCCTATATTAGTCATGTATTAATTTCCATTAGTTACTAATTACCAGCAGTTACCATCCTCAGGCTCATGCCAAAAAGAGACAGGAGGAAGTTCCTAAATCTCCTATATAACTTGGGCTGTGAAAAGAGCCCTGCTGTAACTCAGCCCTGATCTAGAGATGGTGGGAAATACTACAGTCTGCTACTTCAGCCTCAGAAAATACCAGGACATCAAATTCTGAATGTTTCTACAGATTTCAATTAAACTCTACTAGAAAAAGTGCTCTGATAAACTACATTCTCCCTTATCCTTTTAGATCTGCACTTTGCTCTGTTCCAAAATGGTTCCATGTCAGTATTTAATGGTATGTACATATATTATACATAAATAGGATAAAAGATGCTCAAGTTAATGCAGAAATTATGTGGGTTTTTTCCAAATTTCTTGCAGATACAAGAGCTCTCTTCCTGGACACTAAACCACCCAGAAGTGCAGTGAATATGGTTAGCATATCTATAAATAAGGGCTAGTACATTGTGCCTTTGGCTGTGTAGAGTTGATAAAACTATCTGCTTGGAGAAGCGGCCTGTAAGGAACATAATGCAGAGCACAAGTGCAAACTCCGCAGAATAATCAACTGCATAAAAGCTGGGAAGCAGCTGGTTATGCAGCTATTCTACAAAAAGGATTTGGAGTTTCTAGAGGATCACAAAGTAAACAGAAGTAAATGTCAAACTGCTGTAAAAACAGAAAAGAGGAAAAAAAAACCCACATAAAATAACTCTTGAAAATACAAACAGAATTCCTTCTTTGCAACTCAAAGCTGACCAAACCCCTAAGAAAGCACTATGTTTTGCTTTGAGCATCACAGTTCAAGGAATGCATGGATCAGAGAGAGTAGAGAACAACAAGACCTCTAGAAAATATGACCTGTAGGAAAGACTTAAAGTATGAGGTCAGTTCAGTTTGGAAAGAGGAGACTGAGACAACAAACATCAATAACATAAAAGATGTATTAAAAAGAGACAGAAATCTACTTTTCTTCATGCCTGCTATGGCTAAGAGAACTAAGAGGCTTAAGCTACACAAATGGATGTTTATACACTGGGAAAACTCTCTAACTGTACAAATGTTTAAGAGCTGGAACAAACAGCAGGGAGGGCTGTGGACTGTCATCATTAGCAGTTTCTAGGAACATGGTAGCTAAACTTCATCCTGGACCGCTGAGAAAAAAAAAACAAACATTCCTGGTGTCAGCTTTAATAAGTACATATCCATCTTGTCCAGCAATCATCATCCTTCCAATCCAAAGCAAACAGGGAAAACCACTCTAGCCTTCGTGTGTTAGATAAAGGCTTGTGGTCTGTTTCTAAAGACTGGCCTGAAACTGCTAATTAACCTACATTTGTGAAATGCTTTGAGATGCTCTGAAAGATGAAAGTGTGTTTGGAGCATGGAGGAAAGCAAATAAGACAAACAGAAGTGAGAACAAAACCAGAGTAGATCAAGTTCTGCTCTTGCAATTCATGCTGGAAATCCAGGGCAATTTTCTTTGGGTTCACATAGGTGCAGCTAACAGCAGAAATTCACCTCTTTTATTGCACGGACTAGTTAAGGCCTCCATTTGCATCACTAGCATCCAGCTACTCTTGCCCTATCCATATTTTTAGACAATAAGGGAAATAGCCTGTACATGAAGTGTCTCAGTGTCACATCTCTGTCTCTGGTGGGTGTCACAGTCTTTCAGCTGCATGGTCCAATTGCTGATCCTGGTGGGAAGAATGTTGGTGGGTTATAGTAGGGCAAAGAATTGGAAACAAGAGGATGTCGTAAACAAGAGGTTTGAGCTGAATCCAAACTGGATGTGCATTAACTTTCTAATGCACATTCTTTTTGGTCCGGTTGAAGAAGACTGGTTCCCCAAGTACTTTGGGCAGTGTGAGGAGGTAGCTTTTTCAGTGTGCTATTCATGTACCTCAGAGTATTTCAGGGTAAATATCTTGTGCATTCTTATTTCTCCTTCTTTTATGAGCATCTCATCTCATTCTTCATGTTGACATTGCTACCATCCCAGTCCATTTTCCAGCTATGTGTACAGTACCATCCAGACCTCCTTCCACTTGATGCCCTGTTCCTACTGCCAGACCCTGCTCTGTACGTGGGCTTGTTCTCCTTGAAGCCCTCTTGCTCAAAATTCCTGTGCAAAAGTAGTTGGCTTCAGTGACTAGTTACCTTAGAGAAATCTAAGGTCCATTACGCAAAAATTATCCATCCCTGAAGCTCTGCAGAGTGCTGGCATGCTGTAGATAGCACTAGGAGCCACACACCTACAGTACCATCAGCTGACAGCAGCAGGTTTGTAACTTACGGGACACCACATTTCTCCTCACATGGGGCTCTGCTGGGGTTAGCTCACTGGAACCTGAGGTTGCTCTTTGCACACCTGCCATCTGGATACCCGCTCACCAGCCGCCAGCATGCCCAGCGCACTCACAGTAAAATATTGCCATCCGATGGGGCTGCATTTCACATTCCTACTTCTCACTCATTCCATGACTAATGTGCTGCACAGAAAATGTACCTGCTTTTAGTGAAATCAAGAATACGGAGCTCCTATTTTTATTTTACCATATCAGAATACACCTGCGCCCATTATTACAGAGTTCATGCAATTGGTTAGGAAGAAATCAGGAGCAGGCTGTAAAATACATGTCATTATAAGCATTCACTATACATTCTGCTGACTAGCAATCACACCTGAACTGGAGATATTTCTGTCTCAGAAACCAGTCATACACTACCTTTATGATGCATTCCTGCTGCTTTACTAAATACTCCTGAAAGGAAATTCAGGTGTGAGTCTAGGATATCTATCTATGGCACACGTTTCCCACAGCCTCCCCTTTTAGTTAGTAAGTGCAAAATTCACTTTACCTCACTCCAGTCCAGACGATTAAGGGAATTTCAAGACTGGATCTGGTCTTGCATGCAGGTGTGCAACTGTGCATGTGCGTCTACTTTAACTTCTGCATTTCTGAATACGCTGCTGGTACTGAGAAGAGTCTAACTCAAGGTTGGAGGACTTGAGCAAAACTTTCCCTCTGATTGTTCCCTCTGCAGCCAGGTGGCAACTAAGGGCACAGAAAGGAATGGGAGAGCTATTGGTCTTGAAACATAGAAATAGAAATCCTGTGAAAATTAAAATATCAACTATGCTTACAAGTCACTAAAGTCAATGCCATGACAACGTATGCTCAAAGTGACAAAAAAAAAAATCCTGAGTATGATTCTTTTATACTGGCACTTCCTAATTTTTAAATTCTGATTTTGCAATTGGAACAGCTTTAAATGTGCATGCATACAGGTAGAGAGTGAGATCTGCATGGTTTCTTATAACAAGAAAAAAATTAAGTGTATCCAATGTATTTCACAGATCATATGTTCATTCCTGAATACTGGCTTTCATGTATGGTCTACAACATATTGCTATCAGATGCTGAACTTGATTTCATATTAAAAAGTGCCTTACAAGTTCTTGGAGACCATAATTGCATCTGAGGAGCTGCTGAGATAAAGTGTGTTTAATACTTTGATTAATTTGCATTCCCTTGAATACCAAAAAGGCATTTAGCTCCATACAGAGGAGGCTAATTATTTTACTTTAAATTACTAATAAGTCAAAAGAGCTGGGAAATCCTGGCTCACCTAACAAACCACTTAGTTATAATCATTAAAGGATTAGACACTTACACGAATAAGAACAACCTCTACGGTCACCATTAGTGAAAAAATATCAGGCCTATCCATCTTTATGCTGTAAGACATAAAGGGCTAGCCTTTCAAATTAAGAGAGTACAAATGCAAGAATACACTCAAAATAAAGTACATGTTGTGCACAATCCAGTCTGGAGTTCACCATGTCAAAATCCTTCATGGCCACGGGCCTTGAAGGGCAGAATGAGATTTCAGCTGTGTGGGTCTCACTTTTAACCATCACTGATTTCACTGAAAAATGAACATTTTCCTCTTCAACAGATTTTGATCATTTGCATTTAGATGAGATGCTGGCTGTTCTATAGTAAGTAGGTTTCTCTTTCTATACACCTGGCAGGAAAATCCTTCTGCAAGATCTTTTTGTTTTGACAAACCATAATTTTCCAAAATATTGTCCATTTTTCTGAAGATCACCTGCCCAGATCAAGCTGAGATGAGATGCTCTGGACCCTTTAGAGTTCGTACATAGTCCATCCCATCATGGGAGGGAAGGTGGCCTCTATCAAGTCCTTGGCTCTCAAGTATTTTGAAAATGGTAGGTTGGGGAGGGTAGGAAAATCTGTCTTGCAGAGGAGAGTAGTCATGTTACAGTGAAAGGAAAATGGGAAAAAAACATAATTGCCATGAGGAACTGGCAGGTTTCTTGGAAATTTCTGATTGGACTGTTCTGATTTACAACTGAAAACTTTCCTTTTTTAGTTTTTGCCAAAAGCTTGAAAACATTGAAACATTGAAAACTTGGATTTAAAACACATAAATTTTTAGTTTTAGCACAGATCAAGTATTCAGACATGAACAGTCACTACAGTGCTTAGACGGCGATATTTTAAGGAACAGCCATGTCATTTATGAAGAGTATTTGCTCATCAAAACTAGGCCTGAGTAAACCTAGCTCAGTTGAGCAAACTTATATATATACAAATATTTGTGCACATCCAACAAGAAATATAGCTCCAGTTGTTTGGTAATGAAGCCATGAGTGTGTTTTTTACATGGTTTCCCACCACAAAAGAAGGCACAGCCCTTGAAATCCATTCAAATGAAATTTTGAAATCACATTGATCTGAGCAGAACTGACATCAGGCCTCAGACACATCTATGTTTTTGCATAAGGTTTTCACGAATACTAAAACTACTCATTTCAAACATAATGATAGTTTTATACCTTCCCCATCCGTAAAATGGGGGTAATAGTTGTTATCTTACTCCCAGGGAAATGGTGGGTTAGCTCAGATTTGCAGAGCAATCTGGAAATGGAAACGTTACACAAGAGCTAAGTGTTACTTTTATTACTCTCTAAAAATCTTTGTCACCCACTATGTTTCCTGGAGAACTACATCTACAGCATTTGGTTGTATGTTCAGAGAAGGTTTTGTTCTGCCAGACAGTTATGGCTGGAGCCCTGCCATACATGATGAAAAAAATCTGTGCATCTTGCAAGTGAAAACAGAGAGCATTATTCACATCAAGGACTCTATGCACCTCATTCGTTTCAGACTCAGTTTTGAAGTACTGTAAGCAATTAACTTTGCTAGGATTTTTTTTTTTTTTAATATATACATTAAGAGCATAGAAACACATCTGGGAGACAGCTCTGAAGCTTTAATCCAGACTGATACCTACTTCTTCTTCATATTAGCCATGCCCCAAATGCTCATATGTCTACAAGTTCAAGTCAGAAACAACAGTGAAATATTTAAAGGAAAGGTAAAGTTATCAAACTATTTGGTTGTCTTTGCTATGCTCTCTAAAGTTGTTTTGTTTTGGTTTGGTTTTTTTCCCTAGGCAGCAGCATAACATGATCAAAAGAAACACATAAACTCAACCACTTTTCTCCAACTCTTCAAAGCGAACTTCAGTGGGCATGGAAGCAAATGATAACAGTCAACCTAGACGAAAACCCAGAGTGGCAGCCAGGAAAAGAGTTGTAAGAATTCCTGCAAAGACATAATAATGTAATAATTTCTGTTTGTGCTGTAGGAGGCTCCCTATGAGAACCGTGATGCACATTTACATCTTACACAATAGCTTTAGTAATACTAAAACTTCAGCTGAATGATCTGATAAGAGTCTGATTAGAGGGAAATTCCCTACAATTGGGAATTTCTGCCTCCTATGACTTCAAAGCCCATCAGAAAGTCTGTCTTCAAACACTTTGTCTTAGTAGATCTCATCTTTAAAGATTTATGATCAGTGAAGCTTGCCCCCGCATAAAGATTTCTCAGTATTTGAAAAGTTAGGCTTTGAAGAGTGATCAAGTTACTCAAGAACTTTGAGATTTTCATGTTTATAAGAGGAATCTTTCATTCAACACTTTAGCATAAGAAGGAATTTTTAGAGGAAATTAATAGTCATAAACTAAGGGCATGTCAACTTTATTCCAGCATTAATGGCATAACAACAACAGTGTTTTTCTCTTGTGATTTACTTGAGTTTCACCAGCTTTGATTTTTCCTGTCATTTCTCTTTCATTTACCAAAACATAGTTTCCCTTCCCCCTGATTTAAAAAAAAAACACCAAACAAACCACCAAACAAACACACATGCCACCCCCCAAAACTTGAGAACAAAATCAGAAAAAGTTCGCTTACCAGGAGCTAAGCTAAAAGAACCCAGACTTCAACATTAGAAAAGTAAATAAATAAAGCTGCAGTCTAAACTTATGTGAATGTGATTCATGACATTTAAACTGCTGGGGTTGACAATGCTCTTGGGCTGTCCACCTAAGTGATGAGGACAAGACCTGTCTCGTCTTCTGGGTTTGCACAGTACCTGTCATGCTCTGCTTGCAGCTGAGATCCTTTTAAACACTGCAGTGATAAGAACAATACCCAGATTTCATTTCCTTCACAGGAATGTTATCTGGAGCTCACAGCCAGTTTTGACACCTAAAGAAGATGTCTAGGATCTGATGCGCTTCAAGATGCCAACGGAGGAAATAATGACAGTGGTTACAATAGTGAGTAACATGCCCCAACAGGATTAGATGTGCAGAGATAAACAGCACTATGAACCATATATGCATTACTAGTTTTATTTCAGAAGAGCTCTAAGCTGGTTCCCATGGTCTGTTCCCATGGTCTGTTCCCATCTATTAGCAGCTGGAGCACATTAGATGCACTCCTGGAGCTTGCCTTCTGGGATAGTTTTCACTGGCAAGAGCTCTCTGCAATGTGAGCCCAAGGACAGTAAGTGGGACTGCTTCAGAAATGCACTCCCAGTTCAAGACAAAATGGTAATTCATCTGCCTTCAGTTAAGGTGACTGTATGACCACAATGTTACGGCACATCGGCTTAGCCACTGTACGGGCTGCAGAGTAGTTTAATTCAGCTTATCCTGCAGTGAAACCAAATGAAGCTAAACTGCAATATCTTGTGTTTGGCACAGGCAGGGAGCATGCACGTAGACAGTGCTCACATTCATCTGATGCACCGTGCTGGAGCTTTACAGCTGTATGTTCTCTCACAGTGCCTTTGAAACCTGACTGGCTGTGGCCTAAGCAAGGTTGTGACTCTTCTTTTGCTTTAATATGCTAGGACCCATCCAAACCGTACAGAGAAAAGGGAGTGAAATTGTCCTGTCTTCTGTGACCCAGCACTAATCAGATAGCACCAGAGAATTTACAAGACTACTTTCATCTCTTTTACAGCCTGGGCTTGGAGGTCTGGATAGTTCAGGTAAGCTTGGTGAATAATAAGCTCAATTTCAGGCTCTTTCCACACCAAACTCCAAACTTGAGATATGCCCTTCAGTTTGCCTTCTATTTTGAGCTATTGGTAAGTATTGGACATTTATTCAAGCATCATACAGTTCAATCATGTCAAGTTTCAACCAGTATTATCAGCACAGATCACTATTTGAATGGATTGCGGATTTGTCCTCCTGACAGGTTGTTTTCCATCTTCTGGGGGACAAGTCAAGCTGCTATGCTTTACTGAATGACTGCTGGGGAGGCAACCCATATGAATTTAAACTGATCATCGGTCCATCTGGTTTGGACAACGATTCATTCTATTCCTTGAGTTCACTTTGGATTTTGTAGCTGTAAATGGATGAGATCGGTAATAAGTCTACTTTGAGTCACTATCTAAGGATCTGCATTTCTACATGTGGCTGCAAGGAAGATGAGAATCTAAAGATTTTTTCTTAATGAAGGGGGCCCTGCTTAAATCACCAAATGCTTTTCAGAAGTAGCACTACAATCAAAATGATGGAATGTATTTTTATTGCATTTTTTTTATTTCCAGATCAATCTCCTACATTTACAACTATGGGCATATCTAGCTGATATTCTCATTAACATAATTGTAATTGTCACGGGTACATTGCACATATTTGTTTCCTTTCATATGAGAATGTGTGATGACAATAACATGTGCTACATACAGCCGAAAGCACAAATAAAAATTCACCATGAGTCAATAGGTTTTTTCAGCCACCAGGTCTGAAAAGTCAGACTAGCATTGTAAATAAACCAGATCCCGGACTTCTGAAAAAATCAGTTCCCATCATATATCTTCTGCAAGTCAAATAAACCCTTGGTGCAGCTTTGCTACACAGCTGCAGAAAGGTAAATGATTGTAATTTCTTAATCTAGATTCTTAACGATGCCTAAAATGAAGCAGTATCCAGATCATCTGCTCCTTGCAGTCTGCGTTTTGCATCGCCGACAAGGTAAGTCACATTGAACAGGTCTGAAAAGGGACACTAAGCACCATGAGTAAGAAGCCAAGTTTAGTCATGCTGAATTCCCAGATGTTACCTGATGGATTAGGGGTCTGGACTGTCTCCAGATACTGGTTTTCTGTTACTACTCGATGAGCTTTAGAAGAAAGTTTTCAGAAGTCAAGACATTTTGGTTATAGCTTCTCCAACAAAAGTTGGCCATGTAAGCTTTCTTTTAGGGTAGCTTAGTGGGTTTTAGGATAGAACTGTGTAGCTCCTGCTTGACTTGCTAAACCTGTGCCCAGCTTCAGCACCTGAACATCTGCCACACTGCTCACATATTTCAATTCATAGTTAACTGCTAAGGTACAGAAGAATCTCATTATCACCTTGCAGTTAGTTCTCTACAGATGGGACATGTGCTTACTGTGGCTATGAGAGAAACATTATAAACCCAACTCTGTACTAATTCTATACATTACTTTTCACTGTCTTATTCTCTTTTCTCTTTGCACTACTGAATCAATTAGTTGGATGTTCCACAGCTGGAACTGGAATGGTGAGTACCGTTGCAATGGCCCAAGACGTGCATCTATTTTGGAGAAAGAGTTTCATAGCTGTGTCTTCTGTAATAAGGGAAAATGAGTCTCCAAAGTCTCTGCAGATCATTTAGGGCAATAACAATACTTAGCAGTTACAGCCCGTTTTCTACTAACCATTATCTTAATTGAAATAGAAGAGTTTGATTCTTCTTTCACTGCTTTACAGCTCCCTCGACACCATTCGCGCCATTCAGCGTTATGAGCCACGATGTCCCAAGGGGCACCTAGTGAAAGGGCTGATCCTTAAGAACTCCTCCGTTCCCCAAAACGCACATCTCCGGAATCAGTTTACAGTAAATCTAGTTCACAGCAGAGGCAGCCGCATGCCACAGCAGAAGCAAATCCCTTTGGTCCTCTCTGCCCTGTGAGAAGGAATGAGCACACCCGGACACTCCGAAGCAGGAGTCCCTCTGCTATTCCAAGTTCAACATTGCAGGTCAGGCTTGTTCAAGGAGGAATATTTGTTTTCAGCACAAGTCAGAGAAAATAACCATCCACTTCCAAGAAGAAGGGGTACTGTTCACCCCAACATCATGCCAGGGAACACAATCCTGCCTCCCCATGCAAAGACTCACCTGACCTGACCAGCTTCAGAGGGCATATGGTCAGGGCATGAGCTCAGAGTTTATTTCAAAAAGTTGTTTATATTAATCACTTGCACCCGCTAACAAACAGACAAGGTTAAGACACTGTAGCAACAAGTAAGAGTCTTTTAAATGGCTTTGGCACCATGGGACCCAGAGACTATTCATTTCCATCAACTCTGATGTGACAAACCAGGGCAGTTTTCAGATTACACAAAGATCATTATGCAATACATCATTTCTTCCAAGTGTAAAAGCTGTCTTGGCAGTTGCAAGAAATGGCAGTTTCAATGTTCGTCTATAATTTTCCTGTCACGCACAGGACTGTATTTGGGTTAGTTTAATATTTTATGAATGTTTACAAAGTTTACAATGTGACAAAAATTAAGCATGAAATTTAATGGCATTAACTGACACATGACACAAAAGCAGTGTCAAAACCCATGATATTTAATAGCTTTGCAAAATACATTTCAGAAAGGATAGTTAATCCTATATATGGGTACATGATTTTGTCTGAAAAAAGAATAAACAAAAGTGAACTGCATCTAAACATTTTTGAAGAAAGCTGTGAAATATATAGTGAAGCTAGCAAATTCCACACCTGATCATCTAAAAGCCTGTCAGACATAATCCCTGTATTTTTCTTTAGCAGAAGATTATGAAGTCTCCCACTAGAAACTAACATGAATAAAAGCAAGGTAGAAACCTACACATAAATCTGGATTTTAGGAAGATCAAGATAATTTGTTCAGCCTAGGAAGAATGAGTGATGAGATAGGGAGGAGGGGGTTTGTGCTGGTGTTTTAAAGGCAGATGACGAAGAATATTTTTCTGAAAAAACCTTATGTTATCAGTTTAGTTCTTCTTTTCCTTACATGCTGAGGGATAAGAACTGATTTGAAAGATGTCCTTTGAAAAGCCAAAACTACTAATAAATCTCAAACATTTTACAATTGCTCAAGAAGCCAGGATTTTTCCAGTTTTCCAAGATCTGTGAAAGATTAGAGTGGGATTTTTTGGCCAAGTCTTCTAAAATGCCTGGGTACAAGTTTTATAATTCTATGTAGCTTGAAGTATTTTGTTTCAGCATTTGGCAACACTTCTACATCTCTGGATCAGTGTATTTTTTCTTCACATTTTCTTCCTAAGCCAAGGCGCGCTCTCTTCCTATGTTCCCATAGGTAAGACCAACAGAAGTGCTGAACCCTGCTTTGAACATAAGAAAGGAAGCTGCTACTGGAATATGCTCTCTGAGAATTCTGCTGCTTGTAATCCTCCTTTTCTCTGCTTCCAAAGGACTTCAGGTCTGTTGTTCTTGAGGGCACATGAAAATCCCATTGGGGATGGTCCTTACAGGGCTTCAGAGATCCAGAGTGTGTGTTTGCACATAAGGGTTGAGAAGATCTGAAGGAAGCGTGGGAAGGAGAAATCTGTTTTTTTCAGATAGCTATTTTAGTGCCAAAAAAAGCTTCTTCCAGTTTGCTAGCGCTCTTTCTTGTCTTAATTTGGTTGAATTTTTAACTATCTGGTAGGGTGTCTAGATCCAGGAAAAGGTGCTCTGTTAATGTGCATGTAGAAATTGGGAATGGATAAATAAATAAAATTGCCTCCTTAGGGGCACTATTATTACCCCAAAATGTGATGCCTGACGTGTCTTACTGCTTAAATATAACATTAAGTGCTTATTACAATTGCAAGTTTTCTTATTTCACACAAAATCAACCTTAGAAGGAATTAAAAAAAGAAAAAGAAAAAAGGAAAAACCCTCTTGTTTACTCCTAATTCTTGTTTTGGCTAGGGTTACAAGGAGCAATCTCTTCATCCCTGAGGGATGCCACTTCTGCAGCACATTGTAAAAATAAAATCCCACCCCCACATAACAAAAAAGAGCTCAGTGTTAGCACAATTACACACACCCTTCAGTATTTCCACTCTTGGCATTCATCCTTTGCAAGTTTTGCCACATTATTAGAGACATTAGTGGTTGCTAATACACATGGATGCAATTAAGAAAGAGCAAAGAAAGGATTCACAAACAAGCAGATGAGCTTTGTATTTGGAAAGGGTATAAAAGCTGAATCACTTACTCATTTTTCTGTTTAAGCCTTGAAAGGAGGGTATAGACTGATTGGTATGAAGGGTCTTGGAGCAAGGCTTATATCATAGATATAAAAGAGGATTAAAGAGGGAAATTTCTTTTACACTTTGTGCTGTTTCTCTTTTCATACCATTTATGTCTGCTCTTCAAGGCGAGGAATATGTTTTCATTTGGATCTGTGTAACAATGTTGTTGACACAGAGGGCACAATTCTACAGACCACTGAAGTCATTGGAGATTACTGGTAGAAATAATTCAGTGCAAATTTTTTTTTTTTTTTTTTTTTAATCTCAGCTCAAGAGACCTTGAACATTTTCAGCCAAAATTTTACTAAAATAATTTAATTTCATGATAACCTACTTTTCATCTATAAACAGCATCTGTGTTCCCTCTTTCGGAGGATTTTCCATTTCCGGCAGAACATTGTAAGGGCCTCCCTGGGAATTACCACATAATGAATAAATGCCAACGCTGAGCCAAGGTGCTGAGTTTACCTCCGAAGCTGTCTCTTCGTGCTTTCCAGGGACATTGACACCATTCTGATTTTACTTGGGACTCCAGAGGAAGCCTGGAATAGAAATAATTTAAGACAAGGGATTCTGCCCTGTGTGTTACCCAGGGGCCTCAGGATTTTTATTGAGGTCACTAGGCAGTCATGAATACACACCGAATATGAACAGTTGTCTAAATGGCCTATATGAACAAAAATAGCCACTACATTGGCACTTACAGCTGTGTTTTCCCTGCTGAAGATGTAGGGTTCCCCATTTTTTATGTGGGACCCTGGATAGAAAGAGGTTTGGAGGAGAGCAGAAAAGGATGTAAGCCTGGAACCTCCTTTGCTTCACTGCAAACAGTTCGAGCGTATCTTCCCTGGATACAGCTGGCTATAGGAATGAGTTCATGCAGCAACTGAAACACACAAAATAGCCCAAATCAAGGAGAGATTCAGTGTACCTCAATTCAAATAGTAAGGTAGGAGCATGGTATGACTGGTCCAGCTATACATATCAATAATTCAACTGTCTGGAGGATTTTGTCTCCTCTTTAGGAACAGTGGGTGCTCAGGAAGATGAATTGCTCTTTTCAGGAGCAGTAAAAAACCCTTTTTCCAATCCAGTTTTTTAAAATAAAGTGCTGACAGACATTCAAAGCTACTTGAGGTTGCCCTTCATAGCCACCTTTGAGGCATGCAATTTGCATATCTGGTTATATGCCCTTAAAAAGGGAGTGAATAAACTGATAGTGAAATCTATACATTGTCTACTAATTTTGGAGCTGACATGGGCATTTAATTCTAACTACCTGAGCAGTCCCATTGAGTTCAAAATGCATTAGCCCAGTAAGACTCTGTCTTGACTTAATCATACTGAAATATTGCTCTCTATCACAGTTTGGGCAATTGCTGTGAACAGGTGGATAATTGTAGGCAATTTCAACAGTACATGCAAACTGACTCAACTCTTGCAAGCAAATGTCAGGAGGGAATAGCAAGAAACATTTACTTACCAAACTTCCCAAGATTTCCTTGAAAATCTTCAGATCCAAGCACCACCCATGACTTTCATGAAATTAAAAGTTCGATTTTAAACACAGTGGTGTCAACAGGAGCTCTCTGGTGACTACCAAGGGAGCTTATGTCCCTGCTCTAAATTCTTGGGTCTCCAACTGCAGTGATCCTATAAGATGTGAATATTTTAACCCTGTCAGAAGTAAGGGAACATTTGAGATCTGGACCTTTTCCCTGCAGCACTGCCTGAAAAAATCTTCTGGGGCACCATTACTAATAACTTGATAAGGAGTTAATTACCACTGGATTTGGTTTTATTATCAACTAAGCTAAGAGGTTTGTAGTCTGACATTGTTTGCTTCCATAACCATGAATAAATCATGGAGATACTTAGGAGTGTTCATATATTTGACTTACAACATGTTTCCTAAGCTAATTAAGAAATATTCATCCAAATTATTTGGGCTGTGGCACATGTTCCATATTGGTCATGTCAGCATTTTACATATTTTCCCCCTGAACCTATACAGTATTGACAGACTAGTTTACAGCATCTGTATTACCCATGGTCTGCCTAGCAGCCCCTAAATGAAAAAGGAGTAATTCTCTAGCGATATTTTCTGTATGGATTTGCATCTCTCCGCAGATTATTAGATCTTCTTCACCCCCAGTTCATAATATCTAATTACCCTGCTAGCATGTGCTCAATTATTTAAAGCCTAACCCTTACTTATTGAATTTTATAATTTAAATTAATAGATCAGAGGTTAACTGGCTCAATATTGCAAAAGGAGTCACTGGCTCAGTAATAGAAAAGGAGTCAGGATTATGTTGAGCTCCCAGATGTTAGTACTGGGGTTTTAAGGAGAGAACAGAGAGCAACAAATGCCAGCCACAGCAGGGTACAAAGGAGAAAGTCAATATTTACAGACAAGAGTATCTCCCACCTGAACTGCAGACAGTTCTGAGCAGGTTCTACCACCTGCTGAACGGTTTTCACCTGGACCTTGATAAAGTCAACAGAGAAGCTTCCAGACTGCAGTGGATCAGAGCAGGGCCAAGGAAGAGATATTAAAAAAGCAGTATCTTATCCAATGAAACCTGAATACTCTTAACACTAAAATAGATACAGTGTCATTAAATGACTGTCCTGAGTGGACAGGAATGATACAGGGTTGTCCTCAATCAGGTAGAAATGATACAGGGTTAATTCTCCATTTCTCATCCGTTTCCCCTCACGTTTTGTACGTGTTAAAGATGTGGCAGTGATAATGCTGCAGGCTTTTAAGGATACAAGGGAAGCAACGCGCATAGGGCAAGATGACTTTATTTTTATTAGACTAGCTGATACAGTCGGAAAAAGCATAAAAGCTTTTGATCATCTTTTACATACCTCTGGGGTAAATGGGCTGTTTGCCATGGTATGAGAGGGGAGGACAAACTAGATGGCCAGCAGCTTTGATCTTCCAGATAGTGATAAAGTAAAATCCCAGTCCCACTAGCCCTGGTGCTTTATAGAAGTGTTCAGAGCCTTTTCTTTTTTCTGTCTTCTTTTTTTTTTTTTTTCCTTGAGGTTCAGATGCACAGTCAGGTCACTGAGGAACGGCTACCATGGGCTAGCTCAGCCTTGATAACCATCCACAGGCACTGCTGCCCACAGCAACTACAGTGTAATACAAGTTATTTTCATCTCAGTGGAAGAAGCTTAAGCCTCATTATCTCACATTCACCAGGACTTACAGTGCTCCCAATACAGTTATTTCTGCTATTCTTGTCTTGTCTTTTCAGACACACAGAGTAACATTTTATGCCTCAGTTATGAACTTAAGTTTAGACTGGTTTCCAACAGCCTTTTCCCTGGTTTTTGGGAGGGAATTTTTGACAGTTTGGATTAATTTTACACAAGCAATCTCTTTTTACAGTAACTGTAAACCACATCACCCTTCTCCCAACATAAGTCACAGAAGCAATTTCTCCCATTTAAGCAAACAGCAGTTTTACTATTACTGAAATCAGGATTTCAGTTCATGCTTCTCTTTTCCTTATAAGCATGAGCTCAGTGTAACCGGCCTCTTAATAGAAATTGTTCTAAAGACTCCCAAATGGTGGTACTCACACAAAGCTTATCTGAAGACCAGGATTTAAGAAGTCAAATCTCTTCTATGACTCAAATTATTAGGCCAATTATTCTAAAAGCCAAAACATTCCTAACCCTGTTGTTCTCAGTATTTATTGTCCAGGGTAGGAGCTCACATCTGTATAATAAATGAAATCATTCCCTGTTGAGGATGATCTCTCTAATTGCAGAACTCAGTAGCTTTTAGGCTTTTAAAACCACCATGCTCTTTCTAAGCCAAACAATTCCAATTACCCTTTTTAGCACTAGTGTAATTGCTTGCAGTATCTTTTTAACACCCACGCTGAACACAACGTTTTGCACTGTAACAATAGCCTTTTACCTGGAGTTTGCTTTTGAAGGCGTGCAAGCTTTTAGGGGAAAGGTAAAGTAAACAAAAGAATAGTTTTGAATGCATTGAAGAGCACTGAATCATTTTAAGAAGCTGAGTTCAGTGACACTCAGACTCAATTATCTGCCAAGAGGTGAACCTAAGCCTCCCAAAGGTATAGAGCATTCCCGATTCCAAAACAAGACGTTATCAGTCTGTATAAAAGCTGACAGCAAAAGAAAACAGTTGTTGTGCAGCAGACAGTAGGATTCAAAGCACTTTGCCCGGCTCTGAGGGCTGAGAACTGACTGGGTCACACCAAGATCAGCGGTTAGTAGCGGCCAAGAACAGAGGTGCAAAGAGGAGGAATTTGCTTGCAAGCAGGCAGCGTTTGCCACAAGGATATTCCAGCCCCCATGGAGTCTCCATGTTTTCATTGTGAACCTTGCCTTTGTGGGGGATATTTTGTGCTAGTGTTCTCCAGCCTTCCTTCCCTCTGGCAGAAAACCATCAAAACAAAATACCTCCTTCACAGAGCTGTTATTGCAGAGGCAGCACCGCTATGCCTTACTTTGCAAATGCCGTCAAAATTCCAAAGAAAACTACTCAGTTCATTGTGCATCTTGGCAGGACACCCTCAAGCCTTCAGCCTTCCCGGCAGCTCAGCTCAGCACAAGGAGAAATGGAGATGCTCACCTGACAGATACTAGCCTCTGCGCAGGAGGAGCACGGACCCAAGAGCCTCGGTCATCCTTAGCTCTAAAAAAAGCAGGTTATTGGCAAATCACCTTCTGGGGCAGTTGTTTTGAAAAAGATTAGCAGGGAAAATCCAGTCTGATTTCTTCCGGGGTTTTTTGGACTTGACCCCATGGCTGCTCCTAAGCTGGGCACCATGGAGAATTGGCCCTTGGGCTATGCAGGGCCATGCTCTAGGGCTCCCCATAGCTTTGGTTCAGCCTCCAAATCCTGCAGGAGGTGATGGCTGGTATCAGAAGCAGGTCATGGCCCTACAGGCTTCTGTAATACCACCTGCACCCCATATCTCCTCTGGCCCCAGTTGCCCAATTCCTTGGTGGTAATTGCAAGCTCCCAGCCCCTTTTGATCTTGTCGATGGAAATGCCATGAAATTAGATGCACCTTTCATAATAATTGATAATTGTAGGAAAACAATTCCTACAAAAACCATGAGCCCAGCTTTGATTATTTAGGTGTCTTTTGTCTTCTCATCTGAAACAGTGTCCTATCCAAATTATAGCTCCATATGTACAGATATGGTCCATTATATCTCACCTTCTATGATGGGAATGTGGTTCTTCTCAGATGAATGCCATCAGCAATGCTAAACAATATCCCTGTTGGGAAAATATTGCCTTATTTCTGAGGAAATGGGTTTGCCTTTAACAGACCAGGACAGTTTTATGTAACCACTGACTAATGTCAACAAGATTTCTACAATAATTATCCTCTTTCCAACTCCAGTTTCCAAGAAATCCACCAGCAGCAATTATTTATCAGTTTATATACAATCGCTGTTAGAATTTCCTTTACATCAGCAACACATACCTAATTATTTTTAGTGATCTCGTTATGTAAGACACTTCAGTGACCAGGACCTAAAATTAACAAGATTTTGGGGAGCCAAAAAATAAAACACCATCGTATCTCATTTGACTTTACTGAACCCAATTTATTTTTATGAGATTCACTTTTTTAAGCCATCATTTTTACCTGCTCATTTTTATTATTAATTTTTTTGAGTTAGGAAATAATTCACATTGTGAAACTGCCACCATTTTGCTAACATAAGTGCTGAGTATTTCTGGAGATGTGCTTCTGGTAGTGTCCTGTAATGAGATGATTCTGTCATCAGTGAGTTTGGACAGACTTTGAGATGCTGCTTCTGGGGCTGACAAACTAGAGGCATTTTAGAGGCAATCGGGGTATTACCAGACACTTCCTAGTCCTTGCACAACACCACACAGCATCAACCCCACCACACAAGTGCTCCATGCTGCCCTGGGGGCAGCCATGCTTCCAGTATGCCCTAGTCAAGCTGCTCTATCTGTGCTGTATCATTACTTGTTCTGTAGCTCAAGTACAGAAATACAGTGAAGGAGGCACAGAGACAAGTGTCCTACTGCTATTATTCATAGATTTATTTACCAGTAAGTGATAGTTAAAAGTCTTCAAATGGATAAAAATATTTCTTTGCATCCCAATACCAGACAAGTCATGAAAGAAAGCATAGAAATACAAACAGGTATTTATTTTGGAGGGATGAATATGGTTCTGAAGTCTGTCTAAAGACACAGTCTTTAGAGTCTGTGAGCAGGTGATTCCTATGGCCATTTACTCCTTCCCTAAGCTTAGAGGTAGAGTTAACAAAAGCTGAAGACAGGGAAGATTAAAATGAGACATCGCAAGGGAATCCAAGAGATTCCTTCCAAAAATCCAGTTCACCGCACCACTGCAGGGAAAGACAATCTATATTTTGCAAAGCGTGGGCCAGACTCTGAGTTGTCTTATAATAATTTCCATAGAGAGCAGAGGTGGGACAGCAGAGGAAGGAAGTACTGTGCCAAGTTATTTTTTTCCCTCGTTACAAATCAAGACGCTTATTTATACATTTTTCATTTTTTAATGTTTACTTACTTAGTATCTCCTAAAATGAAATCAAACCCGATGTCTGGAGAAAGACAAGCAAAGGACAACAACCCAGCAAAATCAGTAGCCACTTTTTAACCAGGATGTCTACATTCATCTCCCAAGCTTTTTGGGACTGGTCCTGGCTATAAAATGGGGACAGGCAGGAAAGAGCCCTCATCCACACTGGGAAGCTGGAAGGCAAAGTGGGGCTGGAGGCTGGTTGTGCTCTAGAGAGGTAGGAGCAGGGTCCATGGGAGAGATGGTTTGACCCTTTTGTTTTGTTTGCATTGTGGCTTTCTCCACATAGTGGAGAAGGGAGTGGTGCCTCCTTATCTGTTATGGCTGCTGCTGATTGCTGGAAATTGTCTGTCTTTTAAAATTGCTGTTTTCCAGCTCATGTTGAGCTCCTTGTTTGGAGTTGCCCTGTGCTCAAGATCAACATCAGCAAAACTGAGCATTTTCAGGGAAGAAACAGTGTGTGAAGGTTGGGTGGGATGTGGCTCTCCTCCTTCCTCACCACCAGGCTCTTCGCATCAGGCCATGAACAAGTCAAACTAGTGATGCTTTTTAAAAGATGGGGCCTCATGTTCTGAAGTTAATGGATCCAGGTGTATTACAACAGAGAAAGAAAAGTCATTAAGCCTGATTTACATCTACCTCTGGAGTACTACCAGTGATAGCAGAAGAATTAGGAAGAAGAGGTGTTTTTTTAGGTCTCCTCAACACACCCAGATAAGAGACACTGGAAAACTACCAGGGCTTCTCCATGATAAGACAGCAGTACAGGAAAGCAAAAGTGAATGCAAATTAACTTTGCCCCAGGGAAGGCAAGGTACCAAAGGATAAAGCAGCTTTGCTGAGCTCATACGAAGGACCATTAGCTATGAACTGTGTAGGTCCAGTACTATCAGAAGACAGGGGGTCTGTTGTAGTGGCTCAGGGGAAGGTGTAATTAGAAAGACCAGCAGCTAGCTCTAACATTGGTCTATGGACAGTTTAGCATTAAATTGATGGTTCTTTCTGAGCATTTCCTACACTGCCAAAATTAAAATTCCAACTCCATGGCTCTGCTGTTTTGGTCACTCCCTCCCAAAAGAGCACACACTAACAGAAGGCTTTGCTGTCCTGTTCTATTGCCAGCCCTTTCTCACACACCCACACACATAAACACGCACTTTGGCTCTCCAAAAAGTCAGAGAAATTCAGCCCACGCATCACAGGGACCTTCATGATCTTCTACTAGGCAAAACATCACACAGTGTGAATCACCCATTGCTCATGCTCCTGGTCCACATGGACTTCCTCTGTGGAGCTGCAGAGAAATAAGACACACTATACCTCAGCAGGAAGAAGAAAAGGAGGGATATCTGTGGATAATAGGGAAATATGTGAGGATAATATCTTCTCTATTAGGGAATATAACACAGAATGCAGGCCAGGAAGCATAATTATTCTAGAATTCATTCATTAATTGAATTTAATTCAGTAATCCTCACTTCCATGTACTATTATTTTTGTTCAGATCCCACAGAGACAGGATATTAATCTATCATCTTGATAAGGAGTGCTATAACATCACGTACAGTGATGGAAATGCAGCCAACCAGCCTAACAAGAGGGACCTGAACTATTCAGCTAGACAGCACAGAACCAGCAAATCTCCCTTTAAAGAACTGGAGTATGGAGGCAAGTTCCTGCATGAAAAAGTAGTGCAAACAGCTAGGTTTTCATCACGGGAGGAAGCAGTCTGTGAACAAAAGAGGAAAATATCACTTTTCTTTTTCTAAAAGTAGGTAGAAGTCCTAAAAAAAGGTGTGAATGTACAACATTGAAAATAGCACTGCATTCACCAGCAGGGAAACTAACAGTTGTTTCCACATATGTTATAAAATATGGGGGAACAGTCCTTAAATGGGCTCCCAGACAGAGAACATCGTTAATAAGGATGGGTTTCAGTAACAAGCTGTACAGAAATGTCCTCTGTATTTGAAAAACTGTCTTTTTTCCATCCGGATCAAGTTGAATCATCTTTTCTCATTTTCCAAATTAAAATGGATGCAATAGAGCAAAAATTTTAATGTATAGCTTAAGAGAGGATATAAATTCCTTTTCTAAGGGAAAAAATTAATTGTATGGGAAAGTTATTGTGCAAATTGGAGATGAGTCTTTCTGAGGGGAGCAATATGAACTTTCATAAAAATGCAAAGAGGCAAGCAGAGAAGTTTTGCAATAATAATTTCAATCAGGTGGGCAGAATAAATATACAAAAACAATGCATAAACAAAGTACAGCAAAAAAAGCAGCATAAACACTAAATGCATACAGTATATTACCTGTAGGATGACAAAGAACAGGAAGCTGATATCACAGGGAAAGGGGTGGGAGTTATCCTTAGAGCAGAACAGGGTCAAAGTCAGCACAGGTCTGTAGCATTATGTCTTATAAATAAGATTTACTTGAGCATCAGTGACTGGCAAAAGCAGGTGAAGTGGGATTGAATTGTTACATGAACCTCATTAGCATTATTATCCAGCTGCAGAAGACTGAAAAAAAAGTTGTCAGGTTCAACTCAGTTATGGTAGCGATGGGCTCAAAAGATGATTGTGACCCAAAACTTTGACAGCAAAAAAGCAGTTATATCCTGAGATTAAAAATAAATAAATAAATAAATAAATAAATAAATAAATAAATAAATAAATAAAACACACACACACACCCATTCTCTTTGCAGGAGAAGAAAATAGGCTTATCATTTTCATCCTAACATTTCATTGAATAGCCAGGACAATTAATAATGCTAAGAAATGGAAAAAATATAAGACTGCAATAAAAATATTGTGACAGCAGTCCAGAAAGTTTTTGGAATGTCAGATAACCTATGCATAGAGAATATAAACAGAACATGTATTCTTAGATGTCTCTTAGATCTAGAAAAGTGCCTCTTTGATCTAGAAAATGCTGACTTCATAAAGAGAGAAAAATATTAGTGACTGCTGGTTTGAGAACCAGGGTTTGTGCTGATGCCTTTTGAATTCAGGAGAAGAGCCTCCTCTGTGCTTTCAGAAAACCTTGCTGAGGAAGCTCTGAGCATCCTTGCACTTAGCCCCTGGTGGAAGACAGAAAATATTTGGCTTCAGCTCAGTCTGAAGGAGGAAGGAGAAATCTCTCTATGCCTTTTACTTTTATTAAAGCTGGTAAACTTAAAACATGAAATGGGCTTTTTCCTTTTAAGCAGCTCAGCAGAGGGCTGCTGAAGGTTACTGTTTCCCCATATACCATATACTACATTTATCCATAAATAACTACAGAATGCACAGACAGCTTGAAGCTCTAAGAAAAGTTGTTACAGGTTTTAAAAAAAGAGAAATAAAGATAGCTAACATAATGTAAACATTAGAGGTAGGTGTATAATATGTATTTACTTCTGCTTGTAGTTTAGTCAGTGATTTTGAAAGTCCCTCCCAAAAACAGGAAAAATACTTATGGCATTTTGGAACCAATCCAATTTCCACTGCACTCCCCAATATTCCAAGGAAATCAAATGTTTTCTCAGGGAAGGTGTAAAGCAACAGAATTAAAATTGTATAGCCCATCTTATCCAGGGCAATGTAGATAGACCTATGCTGGGTCAGCTGCTCCAGTCAGAAACCCCAGAGTAAATTCACTTCATAGCAGCCACATTGATATTTCTCTAAATGCTCACCAGTGTAGCAAGGAACAGAGGAGAGCCCGATGCCAAGTACCAGAGTTGTATTTTTTGGGGGGGTGGGGAGGAACAAAAAAGAAACAACAAAAAAACCCAAACCCCCCCCCCAAAAACCCCCAAAAACCCCAACCAACAAACCCCAAAACCCAAACCACATCAACAGGACTTACAGCCCGCATGGACTTCAAACCTGGACTGCAGATTGATACAAAAATAGATACCTGGCAGAGACACACTCTTTACTCTACAACTCTTTGTACGTGCAGGAAGAAACATGGAGAATGTCAATGCTTATACCAAATACTAACGATAATTGGCCATTGCAGTTTCAGTGAGACCTGTAGAGTGGGGAAAATGGAAGAGGTCCCTGATGTCTCCAGAAGAGATGTCCCAGGGACCAGCAAAACCAGAAGGTGCTGTTTTACTTCTGTCTTCCTGCAGAGTCAGCACAGGTGAAGGGAACACCCAGGAATCAACCAGGCAATATGGAACAAAACAGACCTCAGAGGGCAACTCTGCATGGTGCTCCCACAGCAGCACAAATGCACTGAGAGCCCCATTGGAGGACAGTGGTGGAAGGAGCCCTTCCTGGTGATGAGAAGTGCTGAGCTGTTTCTCATGACCTTCAGCATGGATGACTGCATGTGCCCTCTCTACATGCCCTTGCTCATCAGAGTTGCTGAATGATTGTTTAAACAAAATAGAAACAGAAGGATCTCCAGCTGCTGAGAGGACGTAGGACAGGCTTCTTGTGCAAAGTACTGTTCCGAAGAGGTAATCATTCAAAGCTTAAATGCTGCAGTAACTGTGACCTCTTAGCTTTCATGCATGAGCTGCACAGTAATTCCCACCTTTGACCTGCTCCTACTGAACTTTTGCAGTCTTTTCCTCCAGCTCTAAATCCAGTGCTTGCCCTCCAGAGTCTCTCAGAAATCAAAAGCAAGGTGCAGAGCAAAGCTGCCGTGTTTTGCTGTGGTTATACAACTGACAGCTTGCAGTCTTCCCAAGAACAGAGGTGCAAAACTTTAAAGAACCTTGCAAGTGCAATGTAGCTGCTTCACACGCTTTGATCTTGCTGCTCCATATTTCCAGGTGAGCAAGTGCATATACAGCAGGAAGGGGCGAGATACTCCTGCACACACAGTGGGAACAACAGTGTGATATGAGCCAGTGTTAAATCCTGTCTTCTGAATAACTGATTGTCGTGGTTTAACCCCAGCCAGCAACTAAGCCCCACACAGCCACTCACTCGCTCTCTCCCCCCACAGTGGGGTGGGGGAGAGAATCAGAAGAGGAAACTCGTGGGTTGAGATAAAGACAGTTTAACAGGCAAAGCAAAAGCCGTACACACAAGCAAAGCAAACCCAGGAATTCATTCCCCACTTCCCATGGCAGGCAGGTGTTCAGCCACCTCCAGGACAGCAGGGCTCCACCACACATAACAGTGACTTGGGAAGACAAACGCCATCACTCTGGATGCTACCACCTTTCCCCTTCCCAAATCCCTTATATGCTGAGCATGACATCATATGGTATGGGATATCCCTTTGGTCACTGGGGTCAGCTGTCCCGGCTGTGTCCCCTCCCAAGTCCTTGTGCACCCCCAGCTACTGGCTGGTGGGGTGGGGTGAGAAGCAGAAAAGCCCTTGGCTCTGTGTAAGCACTGCTCAGCAGGAACGAAACCATCCCTGGGTTATCAACACTGGTTGCAGCACAAATCCAAATCACAGCCCCGTACCAGCTACTGGGAAGGAAATTCACTCTGTCCCAGCCAAACCCAGCACACTGATGCAGTTGCTTAGTGCTTGTACACATGTCTTACCCCTCAGACCCGGTCTTGACTCTCCATCAGTTTTTACATGACCCTTGGTGCCATTTTGAAGGCTAAGAAAAAGTTTAGAAATAAGAGCAGGTGAGACTCCTCAGAAAGGCTGCTTTTCAGTCAGGAAGCGGAAAGGTTAGGGGTAAAGCAGATTGGCAGGGATGCTTAAAGCCATCGTCCCTGTGCTCCAGCAGTGTCTAGACAGGGATGAGGAAACAATCTCTTCTGTTGACTGTTAAAACAATACGAGACTGGAATAAAACCTTTAATGGATTACAGGAATCATAGAGGGGCCAATGGATAAAATTATATGGGATGCCCTTTTCCACTAATTCCTGACTTGAATCCCAACCCAAGGTTTCCTAGCCTAACTGTCAGGCTCCTGTGACCCATTTCTACACCCACAACATGTACAGGGCAGTGTGGTGGGAAGGCTGCCGGCTGTGTGAAAGGAAAGGTTGGATCCTCAACCAGTCCCTCCCTGTAGCTCGTGACTTACCTGTCGGCCACAGGGAGACCAAGCACATCTTTCAGTAGAAATGCACTTTTCTTAATTGCCAAAGATTGGCTTTGGGTTAAACTTAGCTAACAAAAGGGAACAAATAGGTCAGTGCAAGAGAAAATGAAATAAAAGTAGGACAGGCAGATTCAGACTAGTGGAGCTACAGATCTTTTAAGTAGAAGTTAAACATGAATTTTATTCTATGAAATCCATTTAACTTGCAGCAGTTTTGCATGGCTGGAGAGCACCAAGAGAAGATGACGAGGAAGCCTTGGGACAAAGACACAATCGCGAACAGGAAAGCAGCCAGATATGTGGCTCCTAAGAGAAAATCTATCAGGTGCTCCACAGCAATTCAATATGGCTGATAGATGAGGTAAGATCCTCAAAATAAAAGTGAGGAAACTTCTAGGAAGAGTATAAATGTCTTAAAACCTTTTAAAATGTAAATCTCTGTCAGTTGAACAGGTACCAGGTAGGTATTTTCACTGCTTTTAGGAGGAAGATGTAACCAGCACAAATGCTTCCTCCTTTGCAATTTAGTCCCATGTCTTCCCCAGGGAAAGAACAGCCAGGTTCGAACTGCCTCTTGTTCCTCTAGCAAATGAAATACAGGATAAATTTGCTGCATTCTTTATATTTGCAGTCATTAGCCTTTTAAATTAGAGGTAGGAGTACTTGAAAGGACACACTCTAAAGTACTTTTCCTACAGTTCAACTTTGTTTTCGTTTTCTCTTCTAGTTTGCAACAGCCTCTTAGGAGCTTAAAAATAAACGCTGTTTCATTTTCCTACCAAACGTGTCTTTTTCCATTTGTCAAACACTAATTCCCCACACCCCCTGTGTTACTAATTAAGCTTAAAATTAACACGCAAGTGAACAGCTAGAACCTCGTTTGTGCATCTGCATCATCAGAGATGACAGGAAAAGAAATGTTATGTCGAGCCCCTATCCTCACTGCATGTCTCTCGGAGCACAATGATAGTAAAACCAGTGAAGTTTCAAGCCCCGCTATTCCACATGGGTAAATATAAACGACACCAGGTCTTCAAGGCAACTTTCACCGATTCTCAGATGAAGGGCAGGGAGAAAGACACTGGCTCAGAAAAGTCCACAGAAAGCTACCAAAATTTCCATCTGGCATTTGCTTCTCCTGAAAATTCCCTCCCTTCTGACTGATGTATAAAAAGAACAATATTTACGACAAGCCAACGGGCACAACAGTTGACAGGCAACTGCCGGGGGAAGGTGCAGCTTGAAGTATTATAGAAAAAGGAGGAGGTTTTAATGGTGTCAGAAAAACAAGCTGTCGCACCCTTTTGTGCACCACAGCTAATGAGCTGCCATCAGATAAGGAACTGAAACTATTTCATGTCCATACAACAGGTTTAAGAGACTAAATTTTCCTCTGCTCTGTATGTTATTTTTCTACACATTGAAAGGTGAGATCTTAGTACATTTTGGAATAATAACTTTAGAATAATAAAGTTTGCTCCCACTTTCCAAAGCCCCAAACAAGAAAATCAAACCCTGTGTCATACTGGTTTTTCTAAATACTTTACTTACCTGTAAATTTCTTTTAAAATATGTAAATATATAAAACTGCAAGTTCTAGTCTGATTGACTTGTATTGGGCATAGAGAAGTCCTATTGGCAAACAACTCGTTAACCCTTTGAAAGCCACATTTTTTTTGGAAAGCAGAGAAAAATCCTTTTAATCAGTAAAGGAAGGATTCATTCCACCCCAAAGAAACCATCTGAAAGTCAGAAATCATCTGACAAGGTCAAGGCAGGTGTCTGAACATCCTCTATTTATATGTAGGACACATGTGGACATGCTGCTGTCCACCGAGACCCCTATTTTGAGGCAGGTAAGGCTCATGGGGGAGGTCCCAGGGTTTGTGTCACTGCTGTGTCTGAAATATGAAGCACTCAGATAGAAACCTGACCTTGAGGGCTCTTTCCCTCTTTGATAATTATTTCCTCTCACTAAGTCTAAGAGGAGCAGTGGCAACGGCTGCGATTACATGCATGAAGGAAGCATACTAATACAATTGAAATGCTAATGGCTCTAGACAACTTCCAAGAAGGTATTTTCTGCCAGTGAGCACTGAAAAACTACAGAGCAACTCTTTTCTGTCTCAGCCTACTCACAGGAGAGCCCGTGAGCCATTTCAACACTTAGACACTGTTGTCCTCTACACTGCACTAAATGAAGCCTACACACACGCAGAAAAAAAACAAACCACCTTTGGTTTCATGGGGAAGACACAAGCCGGAGGTGCTACTCACCATGGATAACAGTGAAGGAATTAAGGTCATGCATGACATAATGCCCCTGATTAGAAGTCTACTTTAATCCCCAAATATTTGGGACCAATGCCATCAATATTCCTATTCCTACCTTCCTCCATATTCTTTTTTTCACTGGGACTTATCCATGGAGCAGAGCACTGGAGCAGTCCTTACAATAGTGGCATGTCTGGTAAAAATAATCTTTACCAACAAAGTGACAGAGATGTGACCTATGGTAAGTATCTGGCCCAGAAAGCCAACCGTGTCCTGGGCTGCATCACCAGCAGTGTGACCAGCAGGTTGAGGGAGGTGATCCTGCCCCTCTACTCCACTCTCGTGAGACCCCCCCCTGCAGTACTGCATCCAGCTCTGGGGGCCCCAGTACAGGAGAGACATGGAGCTGTTGGAGAGAGTCCAGAGGAGGCCACAAAGATGATCAGAGGGCTGGAGCACCTCTGCTATGATGATAGGCTGAGAGAGTTGGGATTCTTCAACCTGGAGAAAAGAAGGCTCTGGGGAGACCTTAGAGCAGCCTTCCAGTACCTGAAGGGGCCTACAGGAAAGATGGTGAGGGACTGTTTATCAGGGAGTGTAGTGACAGGACAAGGGGTAATGGGTTTAAGCTGAAGGAGGGTCGATTTAGATTAGATGTTAGAAAGAAATTCTTCCCTGTGAGAGTGGTGAGGCACTGGCACAGGTTGCCCAGAGAGGTTGTGGCTGCCCCCTCCCTGGAAGTGTTCAAGGCCAGGTTGGATGGGGCTTTGGGCAACCTGGTCTAGTGGAGGGTGTCCCTGCCCATGGCAGGGGGTTGGAACTAGATGATCTCTGAGGTCCCTTCCAACCCAAACCGTTTTATGATTCTATGACTCTATGATTCTACTTCTGAGTTTTTCAATAAATCTACAGCAGCTAACTGCAGACATGAAAAGGCTTGGTATTTTATATGCAAATATTCTTCCCATTTTGAATTAAACTTTTGATTGTTTTCCTCAAGTTCTGACATTCACAGGTTCCGCTGTCTCCCAAAGCAAATTTCATATCAGATTCTTCTCCCTCTCCCCGCAGTATTCGTGGATCGTAACATCCAAAGAGATCAATTATAACATCAGCTCTTATCTCCCGTGTCACCTGGCCACAGAATTTCTTGCCTTTGTTGAAGATACTCCTTCATCAAACTGAGTAATTAGTGTTTGTCTAAAGCATATCCCTTCAGTATTTCATGTTACTTCTTAACTAAATACAGGCTATTTAGAAAAGCTCTAAGAGCTGTTCTTTATATTATCAACCCACCAAACCACTTCAAGCTTATATCTCCAGCTGATTTATGCCTGTTTTCTGACAGAGCGCCATTTCCTTTAGCTCAGAAGGTGGCTTAATGCCTGTCTGGCTACCTAAGTGGCAATTCCATCTTTAATTAGACAGTACTATTTCCACTACTCCATGTGTCCAGGAAACGAACTGTTTGTAACATCTACTCTGTACAGCATTGATCAGAAAGAAAATTTGGCAAGGGTTCTGCAGTTTCCTGCAACTCACACCAGAGGCTGGGGGTGGAAAACACAGTTATTAGTGGAGTTGGATGCCTGAAGAGATAAATTCAGCCCTCATTCTACCAGATTCAGGATGACAAGGACAGGAGAGCACTGTTATCAGCTAGGCAAGACTGAGATTTTAACGTGTTTCTGCCAAAGTGCAAGCTGACATTCTCCACCCAGACCCCAGAAGTAACGCATACACATGCACACTGCTGTGTCCTCATTTCTATGCAGAGTGAAGAACTTACCATAACAGGTGCTCAAATACAACCACTTCCATTTCTCCTCTTGGGAACTGAATGTCAGTTAAGTACTTACAATTTCTATACCAAGAATTATGTTTTCTAAGGATTACAGTTACCCTGAGCAGGGGATGCAAGCAACAACAAACGCGGCTTCCCCATCATTATTTCATTACATAACCCGATGCCAAAGAGCTTCTGCATGATAGTATCCAGTCTGTACTTCAAAGTCCATAACAGAGTCCAGGGCAGCCGGGTTTGACAGCAGAGATGCTCAGAAGCAGCCCAGGGGAAGAGGTGGTGCAGAAGGAGCACTAGCAGCATCTGACAGCCTGGCACGGACAGCGTCTCCAAGAAGGTGATGTTATGGGAGAGCAAAGGCCCATGTGAAAGACTGAGAAGAGAAAAAAACTATAAAGGGGTTTCTGGGGGAAGACTCAACCTTGTCACCTACTGAAAGCTACAGAAAGTCAAGGCAGCCAACTCTGAGAACCAAGGTGAGCTAAGCACTCGAAGGTGTGTTGTGTACACAAACTCAACAGCAGACAGAAGGCTGGTTGTGAGGAGTTCAGGGGGCATAGCTGAAATTACTGAGTTCAGAGATTCTGATGTGGGTTTAGTTTGGTTCACAGAGAGTGACTGTGTCAGCCTTGTGTCCCACAGAGAAAAAGGATTTCTGAAAGTAGAATGAGATGTGTAAGGCAGAATGAAGCAGTATAATTTGGGACTTATTTATAAGGAGCATATTTTGAATGGGGAGTATAAAATACTCATAAACATAGTAAAATGCTGGACTTTCCATCTCAAGAGACAGCTGAATAATGACTGAGTAACATGCTGAAAGCTGTGCAAAAAAAGAAAATCAGCCCAAAGCATAAAGGTGGTACAGGAATTTATAAGCAAGACCATTTGCTCCAGAGAAGGATTCAGCAGGCGATGTACTAAAATGATAAACTCTGTCCCATCTTCCACATCCAGTGGAAATACAAGAAGGGCGAGGTCACACAGTGCCTCATCTATCAGCACTGTGAGTCCTTCACGCATCAGCTCTTGTTCAACCAATCAAGCAGTCACCTAAGCAGCACTATCTGGAAACCAGATGTAACAAAACTCACAGGCTTCCAACTCCACTGAAAAGGGAATGATGCTGCTCCTCTAAAGGTCTCCAGCAGGGAATTGTCATTCTGTTATATTTGTCTGCTAAATTAATCATTCAGTCTTGCAAGTATGCAAAACAAGTAAGTATTGATCTCAGGATTCATTGTGATATATTGACAAAGACTGGGATGCTGTAATACCATTAAGCACAGGCAACTACTACTATTTCCGCATACTCAGTCCAGAAGACGCCTATCATCTCCAGCTCATTTAATCTGAGCTATTGAGATTTCTCTTCATTTACAAGATTGGATACTTCCATGCTTCCTTCCTGCTGGTTAGTTAACCTGCTTTTTTCATAGCAATCATATTACTGCATTGTGAGAAGGACGGGCAAATGCAATGGGGTTCCAGCATGAGCTTTGCTCTTTCCTCCCAACCATCACAGAAACTATCCATTAAAACTTAACTTTTACAGTATTTTTAGGCATAACCCAAGTCTACTGTTTCTATCACTTTTTTCATCCGTAGAAACAGTCTTTATAATTCAATTAATATCACACTACAGTGCTCCCAACCACACATTACAGCCATGCAGGAAGAGAATCCAACCCAAAACACAGAGAAACAAGAGCAAAACTAATCAAGCTCTTTACATTGTCCATGCTGTGAAAGGTCTGCTTACAAAGAGCAGTGGCATACCTGTGGAATATAAATGCAGGATAAAATCCCCGCTACTTTAATAATATAAGGACCCAGTAGGCCAGGACTTGAAACCATGGAAATGTTATCTGCAGTAGAAGAACTACGGGACAGTTCCAGGGCCAGACCTGATAACCACAACATTTCCATACAAGCTGTTACTGCAACTCCCCGTGTAGCTTTCCGGGCAGACCCAGCCTCCCTACCTGCCCACGGCAGCTTTTCCTGCCCTACCCCAACAAGCTCTCCACTGTGGCAAATTTGGAGGCAGAGCTGGGAACACATCTCTAATACATGGATGAAAATGCTTTGCTCTCTCTTTATGGAAACAATGTGAGATCAGAACAACTTTATTTTAGGAAATTTTTATTTTCTTTTTCATTTGAACAAAATGACTCTGAAATTTTGGGTTGAGGTACCTATCCCAGGTGGCACATCATTGCCACCGAAAAATGAAATGTGACAGAGCTGGAATGCAAGTTGTCCATTCACCTAACATATGTTCTCCATCTTCTTATGACAGCATGACAACGGAGGAAGAGGCCAACACAGAAGGACAGAAAGAACTTCCTCCCAAGGGAAAATTGTTTTCTTTTTGATCCCTAAGTCATTTCACAGTTCATACATACACAAGAGCATTTTTCCTCCTATTCATAAGCCTCCCCTCTCTGTTTTAACAAAGGCAGTTTCAAAGCCATTAGGTATCAAGAACACCAATGAACCTACCTTTTATATTGCAGCACATTATTTTCCATGGGATAACTGAATCTCACAGTGTCTTACATTTTGCTAATAGATGCAGTTGTTTTACTAATCCAATCTCGCCAAAAAAGGCACTTTCATATTTCACTGTAGGTTCAATGGCTCACGGCAGAAGAGCTGGCACATAATTCTAATTTTGTATGAGCTTTTAGTCTTCTTTTGGAAAGATAATCACTTTGCAAGATTCCCTCCTCTCGCCCATCAAATGGAGACTGTTCTTTAAGAGCTTTTAGCTTTACAAAAAAGATGTTGATGAGCTGGCTCAAGGACCTCAGCAGCTTTATTATTGCTTTTTCCATTATCCACACTTACATCAACCTTACCCCAGCTGCCCTCCACCTTCTCTGTGCTCTGGCCTCTCTCCATTACCTTCCTAGCAGGTCCATGTTTCATTATATGATGGTCAGGGGAAACAGGACTAGCTGGAGTGACACACAACAAGCCACAGTCTTGACCATTGCCCAGAGAGAGCCATAAATCTTCTTTCTACTGTTTGCCCAACTGAATCCACGTATTCTTTTCTAATAGATCAAGTCCAGACCTCCCGCCTTTTTCTTTAAAGGTCCTACATAAATCTTCCTGCCGTGTGATCTCCTTTCCTGCTGTTTCTCTCATACTTCTACACTACACCCAACTTGCATCCCCCCCGCCCAGATCTCTACTTAAAGCCTGCAGCTTCACTGCACTGACCCTGTTGAAGCAGATCCCCTGCCTTGATGTTCAGAGAAGCTTCTTGCCCTCACAGATATGCCGGTTAACTTTTACTCATTTCTTTTCTCTCTCCTTTGTCTTCTTTACATGCAGCTTACCAAGATTTCCACCTTCTCCACGTCTGTCCTGGTTTCAGCTGAGATAATTTTCTTTCTAGTGGCTGATATAGTGCTGTGTTTTGGATTTAGGATGAGAATAATGTTGATAACACACTGATATTTTTAGCTGTTGCTAAGCAGCTTCTCATACTGGCCTGACAACAAGAAGAGGCCCAAGAAGCTGTGAGGGGACACAGGCAGGACAGCTGACCCAAAGGCATATTCCATACCATATGACATCATGCTTTGTATATAACTGAGGGGTAGGCCAGGAGATGGTTCAGCTTGAGAACTAGCTGAGTATCAGCTTCAGTCGGTGAGCAATTCTGCTCTGCATCACTTGCTTTGTATATTTATTATTGTTACTGTTATTGTTAAAGACTCGAGGAATAGAAAATCTTAAAGCTTTGCCCAATAATGTCTTTAATGTGTCTTCTCTGGTGGGAAGCCAGTGGTAGTAGACCTCTGTGTGTGTACATGTGCTTTACACAAAGGAGGTTTGCCACATACCTTGCTCTGGCAGTTTGAGGATTGTCAGCCAAATGTCCCTTGATGTCTTCTGCATGGTCACACAAATGCACAAGAACTCTGCGATAAGTGCAAACATGAGTGAAAAAAAAACCAAACCATCTTATGGAAACGGTTTGTCACATCTGGAACTTACTGTGTCACAGAGAAAAGTGGCAATTTAAGCTGACCAGGATATGGCTGTGCAGGAGGAAGTTACAAGATGCTTTACAGGGAAATGGTCATTATTTTAATTTCCGTGTGTAACAACTAATTATTCTCACCTTGTTAGCATTATCTGGGTAATATATAACCTGTATTGTTCTTGTATTGTGCAATATTGTTCTCATAAACCTCTGTAGTTTGGTGCCTCTATAGCATGTGACTATTAAAACTGAACAGCAAAGAAAGGTTTTGGCAAGGTTTAAAAAAAGTTCGGGTGGGAACTGACCCAACTATGTCCAAAGGAAGAACTGCCTGAACTTTGTCTTTGCTCAAGCTTTGTAAACTAGTTCCCAACACAACCTAGTGGAGCAGCTTTATAATGAAACAGCTCTGTCATTAACTAACATTAACTTTTAATAGCATCTATGCTGGCATAAGCAAAGCAAGGTCTGGTTTGCTTGTATTGCCCAAATTGCTAAAGCAGGAGGGTTTTTTTGGAGGCACAAGGCCTATAGCAGAGATCTTTGTCACCAGCTGTTGCTACAATACTTATTGCACCCAGCCGCTGGGTAAGCTGTGATTTGTGACCAACAGCTGTGCTGAAAAGAGCTTTGCAGTGTGGTTCTGCTGCACGTGTCATTTTGCCACTGTGCTGCTCAAGGGAAAGATACAAGCTGTGGCAGCAGAAACATCTCTTCCCCAATATAAGTTGCCTGCACTTTGCCAGTCAAATACTCATCAATACAACTACCTTGGCCAACACCACCACCCCTTAGATCTTACTCTTGAACAAGACATTGGCTTCGCATTGTCTATATAACATCAAAACCAGATCTCGTCTTTTCTGTTGCTCGTGACTTTTGACAGCATTACTTATATCTTCTTTTCTAAAGTTTCTCCTAGTTCTCTGGTTTTCTACAGAGCCAGTAAAAATGAATCACCAGAGCACTGGGGAGCCATCCCCACCTCAATGGTTACAGCATCCAGGCTCCTTCCTGCATCCAGAGAGGCAGCAATGCTGATAAGCTCTCATACAGCTACTCTGCCTGGCTCTTATTAACCCATTTTAACCTTGTGTTTAATCCTCTCTTTTCCTACGTTCCCCTTCAGCATTATCATTTCATTTCTTTTCATTAAAAAAATAGAAATACCGCCTGAAAAAAATTACCCACCCAAAAGAAAAGCCAGACAGTGGTCTGCAGCTCACACTTCACTGTGCTAATTCCCTGAGCTACATCACGGGTATAATCAGATTAAAATGTTCAAAAATGGATCATACTAAGACCAGGAATGATGAATGGTGGATCAAGCTTTCATTATCATAAAAACAGATAAATAGAAGTGGAAATGGAAAATAAATTGACTTGAGTATAAGCAGTAAAAACTCTTCAAAAGGATTAGCTGAACATTATTAACAATGATGTCAGGGAAAGTACTTGATTGTGGATGCTGAGTAATAGCTCTGCAATCATGTTCTTCTTACCACTTTTTAATTATTATTTATTTTTACTAAAAAAAATGCTGAAGACTGGAGTCAAGACTGAGACTCTTCTGTTCCTAGTGCAGCTCATTCATAGAGATGGAAGAGCTTCCTCCAACAGTACATTCTATGATTCTGAACCTCAGGAAATCAGACCTTGTACAGACCACAACCAAATCATATCTTTCAGGGAACTGAATTTAAACCAGTGCCACATTTCATACCTGGGCCCTGGCACTGAAGGTTTGGGACATACAAAAGGGAAAGAACAGGAAAGAAATAAAATATCACTATTTTGTGTTATTGAGGCTACAGACTGGAATATAAATAGGTGAAAATTAAGTAGAAAAATTCAAAGCTGAAGCTGAGAATTTTGGGGGAGGGGGAGTCAGTGAAAAGGTGACAAAAGGAATGATGTTTTTAAATCCATTTACATTAAGAATTCTGGCAGATTTTGAAATGCAGCTTTCCTCCTGCTCTAATCACAGAATACTGCAGAATAAATCTATATAACAAAAAGAACAAACAGCTGGCTGGTCCAACTCAGTGAGACGATAATAATCTGACAAAGGAATAAAAGCACTTCAGCACCCAACACTAATTTTGTATTGATTCAAAGCTATGTTTAAAACAAAGTGCAATTATTTTCAGATCTGTCTCTCTCAATCACAGATTACATATAGACAAACACTAGAAAAAATACTCTGAAGAGCTTTGCCCTGGCTGGGGAGGATGATAGGATCCAGGACTGAAGCTTTCTGCCATCTACCATTTAAATCTCCCTTTTGCAGATCGTTGGGCAAAGCTGAGCAGCAAGTTCAGTTCAGCTTGTGTTTGTGTGCCTTGAACTATTTAACATCTTCAATAAACCTTATGGCTGGGAGCTCATCATTTTATGTACTGAGAGCTCCATTAGCTAAGGCTATAAGTGCCACTTTACATTACCCAGTTGCTTGCAGGTGTAGTTTTTGCCAGAGGGTTCTTAGTTGGAGAAGAGTGCACTAAGAGGCATTAATTACATGTTTCTTGTTTTTATATACACTGATTTATTTCCTTTTGCTTTTTAAACTCAATGGCAAATCTTGTACTCTTGCACATGTAGATTCATTTGCTATATTTACACATATCAGGGCAGAAAATTACTAGAATTATTTGCCCAGCTTTCATGTCTGCTCCTACATTAAGCAAGGTCCTGATTTTATGAGTAGTAGCGATGTCATCAAGATTGTTCTGATGCCTGGGTAACAAACATGATTCATTGTGTTGGATCATAAATACCTGTATGAGCTGGATTTTGGTTACCTCTTAAAAAAACTCTCTTAGTTGCATGCAGTGGTGATGTAACCAGATGAGGCATCTCAAGGTTTCCTCAACACATGACCACCTTCTTCTGTTGAAGGTCTCTCCCAGCTCGCTTTCGAGGAGACTAAATTGCATGTACATGACAGTAAGAGATTTTTTGCTTGAGCGAAGATGGACCTAAGATTTGTCAGGACGTACAAGCCATTGCAGTTTTATAATATTTGTTTTGACATACATGTTATTTAATCTCTCCAACACTTTCCACATTTCTCATGGAATTCATCTACTATTCATTTATGCAGAGTCTAGAATTGGAAATTCATTTGGAAGAAGAGTTTCTGGCCTTCCAGGATTTTTTTTCTTTTGTTAGTATTTGACATGATAATTTATTGTGATTTTGTGTGTGTTTGTGTTTTTATACTTCATTATTACCGCATTTGATACAGTAATTAGAAAACAAGGCAGTCTAGCAGACCTATAGGCTGTGTCCCAGCTGAGGATTTGCCATGCCTTAACCACCCCAAGTGATGCTCAGCTGAGTGCTTCTCAGAGACCTCCAGTGACGGGTGTTACACATCTCCCACACAGCTCTAAAGCTCTTCCAAGAAGAGTTTTTCCTAACCTGAATCTCCCTTTATGTGGGTTAAGCTCTCACCTTCTTAACCAACTCCTAGGCACTGCAAAATTCATACTCCCTATTTTCAGCAAACTGAAGACTTAAGTCACATTTTCTAGGCCTCTCCTTCTGGAGTTCATCCTCCAAGATGTCTACGATTGCTCAGCATTTTCTTTAAATGTCTTACCAATAGGTGTATATAACACTGCAGCTGAGATTTAATCACTGCTGACTACAATGTGCATGGTCTTAAAGTCTCTTGCAAATAAGTATTTGCATATACATCTCCCAGCCCAACATATGGGTTTGCAATAGCACAGCACAGTACGCCAGAGGTCATGAAGATCTCACAAAAAGACAATACACAAAATTAGACTTTCCTACTTTTTCTGAAATGTCAATATCTGTAAAAACTTTCACTCTAGGATTTCACAAAATAGTTTTCTCTAAATATTGGGATCTAGACCCTCCACCCCAAAAAAAAAAAAAAATCCAATATTTTCAATTTTTCTGTTATTAATTTCCAGTTTCTTTACTAGCTTGGTTTGTAAACATTGAAGAAAACATCATCTTCTTAAGGAAAGCTGTCTAGAGGCCTCATCCTCTAGCAAAGCCTGCATCCCCACATAAAACCACATAGGACAAGCACTTCTGCTGCAACCACAAAACAGACACGCTGCTTTTCTACTCCCACTCCCTCTAACTCTGCTAGAATCATAAAACAGGCCAGGTTCTCTGCTGGGATCTGGGCTGTCTTTTTTGTTTAGGGTTACACTGGAGACTGCTAATGCATATGTTTTGCTACCATAATTAGGTTAGTCAGGAGCATGAAATGAAGTCATACTTCTAGCTGACCAAATTAAGTTTGGCAATGAAATCAGCACTGTGACTATCTTGACGTAGTGCTGAAACCCCCCACTGGGAGATTTGGCAACTCTGTGTTCCTACGTCTTGCTAGTCAGTGGTTTCTAAAGTTTGAATTTAAATCTCCAGTCTTGCTAGTTACAAAATGGATGCCAAGAATTCCCAATTTAGCTTTCACTGATTGTTTAACTGTTCATGGCCTATCACCTGTTTTTCTGGTAGGTTATGATGCATAAGAAATGCAATTAGGTGCAATTTGTGGTACAGTTTTACAAAGCCACCTTTGTGATGAGAGAAACGCAGGAATGCAATTGAGAAGAATATGAAATAAAGCGAGAGCAATCAAAAGGGTAAGTCAGACCACAAAGAAAGAAAGTGGCAATATAATGCATTTGACAAGCAGAAATATCAAAGCTAATAAGGTGCAGCTGTGTGAGGCACAGGGAACTATGTTTGATTTTGAATCATTTACAAGAAGCCATTCAATTGCCTGTCACCATATTAGCATATTTAAATAGTTTTAATCTGATTTCATCACTGTGATTAAAATTGCTGGCAAGGATGGAAAATAATGATGAGCAGATTCAAGCACAGCAAATAGTGGGACTGTAAACGGGATTACAGAGGCATTAGGAACAGCAGCACACCTAATACAACAGCAAAACCAGATCACAAGGGAAAAGCTCAGGAAGCAAAATTACAAGAAGTGAGTCTGTTTCAAAACCTTCTTTCCTTTTCTGATTTTAGTTCCCTCTTTGAATTAGATCATAGCTGAAGTGGGTGTCGAAGGGGGTAAGAAGATACATGCACCATTCAAAAGGCACAATTTAAGAGATATTACTTCTAAAGCAATTTGCTCAGAGACAGCAACTCTGATAGGTCCTGTACTGTCTTAGGTCTGTCGATGAGCAGAGTTAGCTGGCACGTCACTGGTTCTGCCAAAAATTACTGAAGAGACTGACTAGTGCTCAGAAATACCAGGAGCCTGAAAACTCATGAGACCCTTCTGAAAGTATCTTTTGCTTTAAGAATTCTGATTTGTAATGTTTTCTGATCTTAACTTGGAAACTAAGGGAGCATTTTGATTGAGAACTCAGAAACATTGCAAGTAAGGCTTTAAGGAAAACCATTGACGGTTCTTGAATTGAAAGACCTCGAAAGTATCTCCTTCCTGCATGCCCGAAGTAATTCAAGCAAAGACTAATTTCAATCCTTAAGCAGAGTGGTAGTGGCAAACTCATTTCCACATTAAGAAACAACTGACGTGATGCTGAAGAGCATTCATGATGTAGAGGAAGTTCCTCTGTACTCCCCAATGTCTGCAAAAGTCTATTCCGAGATGCTGGGTTTCTACAATCCTTCCTTGTCAGAGTTTGGAGCCAGAGCAGCTGCTCTTTCTGGAATGCAAGAATGGCAGATGCTGGCAGTACTGCTTTCCTGAAGGACTCCCTTCTCTGCAGGCACTACTGCCTTGGGTGCTGACACTCAGAGTGAGATGACATCTGTCCCAGAGCCTCCTCCATATACCCATCTCCTTTTTTTAGCATTTAAGCACCCCAGAACATTGCAGCATCCCCATACTGAAAGCGCACAGAGGATCTGCATCTTTAGGCCTCCAAAATAACACTAAAAACCTGCCCTCTTCTAATATTATACCAATATACAGACAATGCATTGTGACATGTATGGGAATTAAGCTCATGTATGAAATTTCAGGCTAGCATCCACAAGATCGTTCTTCTTCTCCTCTGCAGGGTCTACAAGCCTTCAGAGGCTTGACAAAATCAGCATCTCTCTGTTCCTACCAAGAGGGGTCATGGGGCAATGTCCCCAAGATTGGATGCTGCTCCAGGGCTGCCTTGCTTACCCCCAGGGGCAATCATTTGAGGTTGGGAGTGTGTAGACCACATCCAGCATCTGCCTCTGTCCTCCTCTGTAGACTGTGGCTTTGTCTGTTTTAATAGAAGTAGCTAAAATGCAGGAAAGCATGCTAAAGCTCAGTGGGAGGGTAAAACAAGCAGAGAGAAACCAACTGATCTGTAATCACACAGAAGAAATACATGCAAAAGAGATTCCCCTTATTCTTGCAGCTCTATCTCCCTTTGTATCTTTTTCACCTAAGCTTTTTCCATTGAAAATGACAGAAGGCAATATGTCACTGAGAACAGAGATGACAATTGCAAACAGTAGGTGTTTTCACTAGAAATTGCCAACACAAATTTTGATGTCTTTCTCCCATGGAGGCCTTCAGAAAAAAAGAAATGATGCCTTGGAGGTTTTTTGAAAAGCTGGAATATTGCAATAAAATATAATGCAGTACAAGGCTATATAAAATTTATGGGGCACCTTTTATGAGAACATCCCAAGGGGCTTCATATAATAGCTATAAAACAGTAAAACACATCATGGCACAGATTTAATTTTTAAAATGGCAGAATATATATTAATGATTTACTATCGTTACTCTTCATTGGAGGTCTAAGAACACTAATAAAATGGTTCTATCTAAAGTCGGTTTAGGTGAAAGGTATTTAATGTCCGAATACAGTTCATATTTTAATAAGTTTGATTGATTAAAACAATACCAAAACAAAACCAAATATGATGTGTTTCAGCCAGGAAGGGTTTCTGAATTATTAATCACTGTACTTTGTTCACCGTTCCCTCAGGTTACTCAGCTCCATCCCTCTCAAACTTACAAAGGGACAACTGAGTGGATAGCAGCTGAGCAGAACATTTTGCTTGTGTTGAAACACGCACCCTTGTGCCACCTAACCAGGCAAAATGCCTCTACCAAGGATAGTATGTAAAGAAGAAGGAGGGTCCTGGCAAGGGATGGCAAGTAAGAAAAGCAAAGGAATATACATGACTAACAGCACTGGAAATGTCTTGGCTCCCTTTCACACCTCTCCTCTGGCTTTGCTATAACTTACTCCTATGTCCCCATGACCACTTGGACCACCTTACATATTAGAAGTTGACTCTATTTGTGCAGTCGAGAGCTTTCTCTGCACTCCCATGGGTTATTAGCCACAGACACTGTTTTCTGCTGAACCTAGGTTTAAGCTCTTTTCAGTGAGAACTAGCACCAGAACTCTAGCAACAAGATTGAACTGCAACTCTGCAAATGAGTTGTTTGAAGAAAGATAAGCCAAGCACAATGCAACACACAATTAATAGGCTGAATAAGTTATGAACTGACTTCAGGGAACAAAAAATAAAAGAATGGTGTCTGGTTTTCAGCTCTTTGATATAGAAAAGAGGTCAAAGCTGAAAAAAAAAATCAAAGACTAAAGTGGGAACATCAAGTCAGAAGGGACAGTAACAATTAAATGCATTAGCGATTGTGAAAGCTCAGCAACTGTATTTATCTGCTTCTGTACACTTAAATTTAACACTAAAGCAACCACCAGCCCACATACTTAAAAGAATATCCAAGGAATCTATAAGGTCTTGCAGGGTCTTGAAATATCAAAAAGCAGCCTGGGCAGTCTGCTGGGCTACTTCTATTGGTAATCTGTCTGTGGGAGGTTAGGTTGAAGAAATATGTTTTGTTTTGTTCTAAACTACAAGGTCCTTCATCTCACACTGGAAATGAGCTGAAGGACCATCACAAAAAAGTGTCCAGGAAACACAAGCGCTAACCTTGATACAGCTGTCTAGGGACAAGGAAAGTCATTTGCCACAGACAAAGACCATATTTGTGTGAGATGCATCCCATGGCATTGAAGATCAACACAAAACACAAACCCACATCCTGAGTTCGACCTGATATTTGGCAGAGTATCTGGGAAGACTGGGCTGCAGAGATGCTTTCAGCAGAGCATCTGCTGAAACTGCCACAGCTTTAGCTGGGAGGGACGTGACAGCATTCCCACCTGAATGCCCCCAGTACGTAGGCTGCTGTGGGTGAGAACAAATGTATCACAAGAGCCAGGCATACCCATTGGCCTGCAGAAGACCTCTTATAGCCCTAACTCCTGGTACAGAGGAGGCAGAACCGTGTGCAGGAGGGTAATTCAGAGTGATCTTCTGACCCTATTCATGCACTTCTGATCGCCTCTGTACTGCCTCAGAAAGGGGACATACAGACGTGCACTTGTACCCTCTGTCCCCACCCTCCATATAGTGGAAATGCAATTGTTCTTTTGCCCGGAAACCACCATAACAGTGAAGTGAGCATCTGGATTCCTGACCTTTCCCTCCAAAAACTCTTTAGAAGAAAGCACCAGATGAAGCCTGGTCTTCTGCAAAGGCAGATCTGGAGTATTTCCACAGTAAGGTAGACAAACAATCCAGCCAGGCATCCCCTGAACCATCTTAGTATCCATCCTTATCTCTGGATGAAGCTGCAGAACGTCAAGTCCTTCATATTAATTAAACAAAAAAGCTTCTGATGCCAAAACTTTCTGTGTACTTGCTAACAGAGAGGTGAGTTCAATCCCCACTGTCGCTGAAGTCCCTGTAAATGCCACACGGGCTGAGGGCTCTGTATTCACAAAGGTCATACCTTGGTCAAGCCAACAGAAGCAAACGTAGCCTGTAATAGGACTTGTCAGCCAGGATGTCACCTAGCAGGCTTAATAGCTCTGACTGATCTAAAAAGCTGTAAATGAACAAAATCTGTATGTTTTACAAAAATGGGTAAGTAATCAGAGCCCTGCAGTACTGAAATGATAAGCTCAAAGATACAGCATAGGAGAAAGCTCCTTATTGCTTAATCCTCAGCTCTCAAGCAAGCCAAGTGTAAAATCCTTTAATCAAATCTAATAACCTGGGATAATCTTCAAAATAATGACTGCAAGGAATAACACATTCCTGCATTCATTAAATCCTGAGATTTTTTTAAAAATTATTTTCTTTAGCAGTGGTGTTAAAGGTATTCTCACATGTTGCATTATGCATAACTTCCCACAAGTAATAACAAATATTAAAACAAAACAAACAAAAAAAAAGATTATATATTCTGATTGTACTCAAACTAGCTTCCTCTATGGAATACAGCTATTTTCTGTATACAGGAACAGATTACATGCCAGTGTAACCATATCAAACGCTGAAACATGATGCTCTTTGTCCTGAAAAAAACAGATTTATTAGGAAGAAAAATCTCTCTTGTCCTTGTTTCCTCAGAAGAATTTTTTAGTTGCCAGCCTTTGGGAGCTTTGGGTTCATATGTATTAACCAACCCAGAGCAGCATTTATTTCTAGGAAATTCTATCTACAAATATTATAGAGAACTGAGAGTACACAAGGCTGAAACATATTGCCTCGTGGACAGTTTTAGTGCCATTGAACACAGCAAACTCTGTCTGAACATAAAGCATCTCAGAGTCTAACAAGAGCCATCTATGCCCCCTTTTCAACTGGCAGATGACAGACAATAGACAAGTTAGTCCTAACTCCCTGGCCAACTTCCATCTTCAGCAATTATATTTTGCCTGTTTAAGATGCTCTTTCAGATTTATTCAATTCTGAAGCATAACAAACCTTGAAAAAAAAAGTTCTCAGAAGCTAGTAAAACTGATTTCATTTCATACTGTGAACAGATTTGTCTGTATTATAAACAAATGATCACAAAGACGTTTATTTTTCTGCTCACTCGTGAAGTGAGAATGTAGTATTTACACATTACACACAAAGTTAAACAGTTTTCAATCAAAGGCTTATATATGAATTTCACTAGCTGTCTGTATAAAGTGAGCAGTCAGCTATGCCACGTGATATTATCCCTTTTTTTGGTAACTAGGTGTCTGAAATTAAAGATAGAGCAACAACAAATGATTACTGTCAGCAGTATTCCTATTCATCCTCACATCATTCTGTTCACAAGCCAGTATGACATTACTAAGAAGAAGGGTCACTGCCTCCAAATAGTCATGCAAATAAAAAACTCATTCACTCACACCACAGAAAATTAGGCTGGAAGAAATCCAAGAGGGCATTAACTCCCATCTCCCTGCCTAAGGCAGGATCCCTACTGACATTCCTGATGAATATTTGTCAAACTTACTCTTAAACCAGATCTAACAATGGATTCTCAGCGGCTCAACTTGAATCTTCCTTGCTGCAGGTCAAGTCCTTTCCTCTTTCCATTTTTGAAATGCATTTACAGAACATACTCTCCTTTTTTCCTTAAATAGAGAAAATAGGGGAAAAATAAATAAAAAATAATATGAAAATTAAATAAGGGAGAGACTATGTTCTCTTTGGCATCCTTTCTTTAGCTTGAACAAGCCCAATTCTTTCAATATTTTCTTATAGGCCATGTTTCTAATTGTTCTCAGCTAGAGAATACGTCAGGTCTTTCTTGAAGGCCAGCACCAAAATTGGCACAATTGTCCATCTAAGGCCATCCTTTCATTATGCAGAAGAGGTAATTACATCACTTTGCAGACTGTGCTCCTGTTCACAGGCCCCCTGTGACACTAGCTGGTTTGCAGAAGCTCACTCTTATTCACCTGTGTCTAGTTTGCAGTGCTCTATAGCCTCTTCACCCATCTCTGAATGGCCAGATAGTTTTCTTCTCATCCTGTATTCACACACTTGATTATTCCTACATAAATATAGTCATTGACTATTAAATAATATTTTAATTTTTCAGTTCATACCTCCATTCTGTCAAGACCATTTTGAATTACGGTCTGTATCGCAGTGTACTGATAGGGATTCTCATCTCAGCATCCTCTCCATTGTACAGGTCACTAACAAAAGAACTGGGCACAGCCAAACTCAGAGGAGACCCTTGAAGAACTTCACTGGCAATATCCTTCATTTCAAGATGAAATGCTTGTGTTCTATGTTGTTCTGAGAGTACTAATCAGTCTACAGCCATTTTCTCTAGACTATATTTGCTTAGTGTCCATCCACATTCTACACCCACTGGGTATCTTACTTATCTCCAAGCACTCTCAGGGGAAAAAAGAAAAAAAAAAAAGGTAAGGGCAGCTAAAAACGCTTTGACAAAAAACTTTGCGTGAAGATTTTGAAAACTCCTTCTGCTGTGTTCCTCTCCTGCTCTAGGCTGGCGTTTCTCTCCTTTAGGCACTGGTATTAATCCACCTGATGGCAAGTGAAGATCAATACAGAATAAAGCATTCATCGCTTTAGGCTTCTCCAAATCTTCTCTCTATTAAGTGTCAGCATTTGGACTTCTCATAACTAAAGCACCTTACTATTTCATCTCACTTTATGTCTTGACCTTTTTGATTATGTCACTGAGAGCTCTTGCAATGCCTTTATTCTCTTTCCTAGTAGCCTGACCTAGTTTCTACTTTCTGTATCCTTTCCTCCTGTGTTTGAAGTCAATAAAAGGGTCATAATTTAGCCAAGTTGATCTCTTACTGACTTCTTATCTCTCCTCCAGAAGGAGAGCGCCTTATTAATATTCTTCTTTAAGGAACTGCCAGCTTTCTTAAATTCCCTATTCCATCAGGCTTGCCTCCGAGGCAACACCTACCAATTTTGTGAGTGTTGAAGTCTTACTACTTGAAATCCATTGTTACTGTTTTGCTACTTATCTTCCTTCAAGTCCTATGAATCATAAAGGTATCATTTCATGATCATTGTCACCTAAACTGGCCTTTGTCTAGACATTGTCAAGCACTTTCCTCCTATTGGTCAGTATCTAATCAAAGTTCACCCCATTCTAGTTATCTTAATCATCTTTAGTCCATCAGAAGCATGTTCAAAGAACTTGCTAAACAGATTGTCTCTGAAATACCTTTTCTTTGCAAAAGAATGTGGGTAACTAACAACTTGCATGAACACTTACAGCTCCTTCTGCTTATTCTTCATCCTTCTTGCATCACAGTGAGTGATTGCTGTCCAGTCCTATGACTTTATGAAGAGCAACCCAGCCTGGTTTTTATGTCCATCTGTCATCATTGTTTATGCTACTTCTGAGTAGCATATGCTACTTCTGAGACTGATCTGAAGTCAAAGATCTTCACTGGTCTCCATTTTTGCTCATCACCATGTGAAACATCATTCTTGGGTGAGGAAAACAAAGGCCTCCTGGTATGTAGCAATGCATTTACTTCTAAAATGCATATTGGCACTCCCTGTGCACTGATCCCAGACTGAGAGAGAATAAAAGTCCCACAAAACAGGAAACCTGAACAGGTCACTGAAATTGAAAGCTGTGTCTGTACACGGCTGACCACAGCAGATTAATTTAATTCAACAGTTCAGTGAAAGTGTTTAGCTGCTGAAGAGAGACAGGATGATCCAGCTGCTGCACCATGAAATTACAGAAGATAGGACAATGGAAGAGGGAAAAAAACACCTGAGAGTGGTGCTCAGGAAATCTCCAGCTTTGGAGATTTTCAAACTGGACAGGACAAGGCCCTGGTCCCTGAAGAGGCCAAAGTCAGTTCTACTGAAATCTGGGGCTGTGATCCCACTTTTTGCCTTGTTCCCTCCTTTTATAATCCTGACTTTTACCGTTACACAGTCAGTGTCATCAATGTTTGTGCCAAACTTCACATCACCCAGCAATATCTCCTTGCTTGTAAGCATGAGGTTCAGCAGAATGTCTCCTTACTCATCAGCATCTCAATCACCTTCTCAATCAAGAAGCTGTCATCAGTGCCCTCCAGAAACCTGCTGGATTGCTTGTGCCTTGCTGCATGGATTTTCCAGCAGATACGATGGTGGCTTAAGTACACCATGAGGTCTAGGGCTTATCAACATAAGGCTTCTGCCATTTGTTTGAAGAAAGTCTCATTTACTTTTTTTCTTCATCCTGTGAATGCAATGCATTCTGTGAAACTTAACACAAAAACTCAGCAAAGATGAAAATGCATTTACAGATCCATAGCCACTCTTGAGCACTGTGCATTACTTATTAAAAAACTGCAATCAGGAGGAGACAAAATGAAGAGGCAAATTTAAGGACCTTTTCCTCTGAAGATGGGGTCATAAAAGACTTTCTTATTAAAACCCAGACAGGTTGTAACTATTAAAAAACAAGTCCGTGAGCTCTACGGGGATGTATTTGACACTACTGAAGTCAAGATATATACAGATATGCATATATCAAGCAGCAAAAGAAACAGTTACACAGAACCCTAGAGAAAGGCCAAGAAGATATATCAATAAGCATCTGTAAGCAAAATTGGGAAGTAAATGCAACAGAGATGTATTTGATGTATTTTACAAAGGGTGGAAAGCAGGAAACAATGCCAGTAACACAGGAATCAGCACGACTATCGGAAATGTCCCTGTTCAGGCAACTGCATGGGCAATGGAAGAAAGGTTGTTGTGCAATGTTTATGCTCCAGTGTACCTGAACGTCAATGAGATGTATGTGTTAAACACAGAAAGGTATTTTTAAGCATTGTTCTTAAGAGATCTTGTTAATTAAATAGTATTCCAATAACACACATAACACATACAAGATGGACACAGAGGGACAAGTATAGCTAAAGAAAGCAACCAAATTAAACACATTGGGAACTGCTAAGTTTCACCAAAAGAGTATCCTATACAGAATACAGATATGACCAAACACCATATATGAGTAAATTCACAGCAGTTCAGAAAAGATGTGGAGCCTGTAGCATCTGCTATACAAAAGCAGGAGATACCATTCAGGGAAGAGCCAAATCAACAGATCTGATTTCTCCTTGGTTACCAGTGAAGGAAGGAAGAAGGCAACGCTATATCAAAATTTAAAAAAATCTTCTTCATACCACCTAGAGAAGCTGCTGAATCTTCCTCATATAGAAGCTTTAGAAAACAGGCTAGACAAGTGTCATATGTAGATAGCCTGGGTGTACCTACACAAACTGCATCAGAGGGAGGTGGCCCTCGAGCACATTTCCCTTGCATACAACTTCTGTTGCAGTAGGCACTATTTTCTTCACCTTGGAAGAATTCTGGGCTATTATCTTGGACAGCACAGTTTTCAATTTTGACATGCAACTGGTCAAAATGATGCAGAAACATCAAGATTAATAAGAGAAGGAGCTGAACATCCTCCTTCCCTCACGACAAGACCATGGGATGCAGCAAATAATCCAAAATGAGACTTTTACAGCTTCTGCGCCATGAGAGAGGAAACTGGGAAAGCAGGACGCTAAATCTATGAGCAGAGCTGGAGCCCTTACATGTGTGCCCACCTCACCATTGTAATGTATAATTTAAGCATTTCTATGGAAATACATTTGTTTCGAAAGAAATTTCACTGAACAACAAGCCAGACATTATGCATCTGAAATATGTGAAAGGGCATGCTGATGGCATAGGGATTTGAGCTGCAGCAAACATTGATTGAAGCAAAGGTCTTAAGCCATAGAAGACCAAACCCTACTTTCAAGCAAGGGCCATATTATTCTCAGGTGCAAAAAACCTTTTCCCATGAATCTCACATTCAAGTAACTGAATTGGCATATTGCATGTGCCAAGACTGGAACATAAAATGGTTCAAAAAAAAGAGGGGCAAATATAAGCTCTCTGCAAAATTCGTAGAGAATGTGCTTAGTGAACAGACATTGATGCTACAGCACAAGAGGAGCCCAACAAAAGAAGAATCTTTTGACATCACCAGCAGACACCAACTTTTGACCTGTTGAAAGGCATCAAACTCTCTTCACAGAAGCAGGAGGGAGGGCTGGTAGCAGTACTGTTGCAGCATCATAGAGCAGGTTGATTATTAGCCTTTTACACACCCACAGATTTGAGAGCCACTTGAAGATGTGTACCCAAACTGAAATAGATGGTACATTTGCTATATTGACCTAAGCAAGGATCTATGAACAACATTTCCAAGTTTCCTCTGGAGTTGCAGTTTCAAAGCAGAAACTAATCAATGCACACTGGCTGCAAGACCCAAAAGAGAAGCTCTAACAGATATCACCAAAGAGGATTTTGCAAATATGGAAGTACTTCATCACAACTGAGATTCGGCTTGGGCGTCATTAGTAATGGCACAAACACTTTCAAGAGCAGCTAATCGTCTGAAACAAGCAGTAAACCTGCATGCAAACATGATAAAAAGCTTTGGATTGAATCTGCAAGTCCGCAAGATGAACCAGAAACAAATCACTCAAGAAGAAACATTGCAAATAGAAGTGAATCAGTCTGTGTGCATATTTCTATGATCAAAATACTAACACTGTTGTCTGGGGTGCTTCTCAGGGCTGAGCAAACCAACTCCTACAGTAAAGAAAAGGAAAATATCAGAATGAATACTAGAATCAGAAAATCCTAATAAAGCAAGGTAGTTCTCATTTGGCCACAGATAAATGGACACATTAAAGAAACACTACTGTACCAAAAGAACAGAGATGCTGAAAACAAAGCACTTAAAATGAAGAAAAGTGTTTCCACAGTTTAAAAAAAACAGACAAGAATTTGGCAAAATGGACAGTGCTCAGCCAAGCTATCATGTTCCAGAAAGAATCATTTCAATCACAGTCACTAATGAGAGATGAAGACAAGACCTGTAACTGAATCAGGCTTTTGAGAGTCCTCAGAATTGGACAGATGCAAGTGAAAGGGGCAGGCACCTGATAATCCCGGTATTGACAGCTCAGCAGCATGATGCCCCAGAGGACTGCAGAACAGTGGCTTAGAAAGACTGTGCCCCCTCCTAAGACACTGAGACACATTAAAGCTGCATGAAAGCAAACTCAAGGGCTGTATCGGTGATTGGATTCATTAGAGCTTACTAGTTTGATAATATTTTACTTAGAAAATATAGAAACGGATCAAAAGTCAGAGCAGTAAAGAGAGTTCTACAGGAACAGAAGCCTCCTTTTCCTGTGATTTCTATACCATATATTATGTTTTCTGCAAGATTTCATGTTCAAGTAAAGCAAACCAGCACTGAGCCTGGCCAGAACGTGTTGCTTGTGAACAAGTGTTTCATGGCCTTTGAGGGTAGATTCAGACTAGATATTAGGAAGAAATTTTTTACTATGAAATTTTTTTTACAATCATGTTTAGTTAAACACCACAACAGGTTGCCCAGAGAGGTTCTGGATGCCCCATCCCTGGAAGCATTCAAGATCAGGCTGGATGGGGCTTTGAGCCACCTGATCTAGTTGAAGATGTCCCTGCTCATTGCAGGGGAGGTTGAGCTACGTGACCTTTAAAGGTTCCCTCCAACCCAAAACATTCTATGATTCTATGGTTCTAAAATCCTTACAAAATGTCCTTCCTTTAAAAAGAATTGTCTTTCATGGTTAAAAGGTATGGCCAAGAAACATTTGTTTTCTGTCACTTTGAGTATTACACAAGAACAGCACTTGGTAAACAAAGTTCAAAAATTATAGAGAAAGGTGATTGAAGAGCTATTTCATAGCAAACTTCTACACTGGCTGCACACTGCTCCTGTAGTCCAAGTCTCTCTCTTTAGTACTCTCTAACAAGAACAAGTTAAGTTTACATCATTCCTTAATACTGCTGCAATCATAGTCTTGAGACAAGATTCATATTAGCCATTTTCTGCTCTTGTTGCATCATTCATCAGGAAAATGAGGAATACGAATTTCAGTGCCTAATATGCTCTGTGAGTTATAGGACTGTGTCAGGATTATACTTCGACTTTTCTGATAGTTGGTACTTCTCTGTCCTACCTTTCTCTGCATACCTCTGCTTGAGAGCTGACTTATTACCAGCCATCACTTCACTTTTCTAGGCAGACTCTTCACTTCTGGATCTGGCCAAGCTGTGACACCCCATAAGCAACCAAAAGACAATAGTAAATCTCTTAATAAAACAGCCCAGCCATAAATCTGTTACCAGCTCAAACCATTTTGGGGAGCTTGCTTCCAGCTCCCAGGTGAGGGCCTTAGTATGCATGTAGTCCATTTGCAGGGTTACAAGGAGACAGGGATGTCAGGGCACAAGGGTTTGTATGTGTGCACCCTTTGGTTCTTGTGTGTGAATCAGGTGAAGGGGGGGATATAGAGACCTGAGCACTTATGTGTAAATTTTTGTGGGTGTGGACATTGATCCTCCGCATAGAAATATCTGAGGTACTTGGTGCTTTCATTGTCTTAGTCTTTACTGGAAAGGTCTTCTCTCAGTCCTCCCACATCCCTGTGCTTAGGGCAGTGTCAAGGACAGTAGATCATCAAGTTGGGGACTACATAAGCCTGTACCAAAGTATATGAGACCAGGCAGGATGCATCCACGGGTGCTGGCTGATGTCATTAAGAATCTGCTCTCTAGGTCTTTGAAAGGTCATGGTGACTGGGGAGGCTTCTGGTGACTTGAAAAAGGCAAACATTATATGCATCTTCAAGTAGGACAAGAAAGAGGAGCTGGGAAATGACAGACCAGCCTCACCCTGGGAAGGCTATGGAGCATATCTTCCTCGGAGCAAGTTCCAGCCATGTGTAGGACAGGTGGGTGTTTGGGATCAGGCAGCAAAAATTTGCCAGGAGCAAATCATACCTGACAAACCTGATTGCAGTCTACAATAAAACGGCAAGAAAAGAGCAGTGGATGTTGATTTAGCAAAGATTTTGGCAAGGTGTCCCATGATATCCTTATAGCCACAGTGGTGACATATGGACCAGGTGGGTTGTGTAAAAGGTGAGTGGATGACTGTCCGAATTGTTAGGCACAGGGAGCAGTAATAAGAGTTTAAAAGTATAACTGGAGGCCCATTGCTCCTGGTATTACTCAAGGGTTGATACTAAGGCAAATAATGTTTAACATTTATATTAACGACATGGGCAAAAGCATGGACTCCAATCAGCAATTTCGCAGATGATACCAAACGGGAAAGAAGAAGTCAACACACTGGAGGGCTGCCATTTGGGGGACTTAGACTGGAGAAATGAGCTGGCAGAAATTTCCCAGAGTTCAGCAAATGCAAAGCCCTGTGCATGGGAAGGAATAACCCACACGGTGGCACAGGCCAGGGGCCAACCAGCTGGAAAGCAGCTCCACAGGTAAAGACCCGTGGGTCCTGGTGGACAAATTGAGCACAAGTGAGCAGAGCACCACTGCAGCAAACGAAAGCAACCAAATATTGGGCAAAAAGCACAGACAGCAAGTGAAGGGAAGTGACTTTTTTTTCCTTTGTATTTGGCACTTGTAAGACAGCAGATGGAGTACTGCATCTCACTTGGGGCTCCTGTATACGATAGGGACACGGACATACCAGACTTAGTACAGCAGATGGCCACCATGACGCTCCAGGGCCTGGAGCACATAAAGTGCCATGAGAGGCTGAAAAATCTGGGTTGGTTCAGCCTGGAAAAGAGAGAGGATCTAAGGGAGGATCTTATTACTGTCTTTAACTACCTAATGGGGCAGTTATAGAGAGAAGACACACCAAAACTTTTCTCAGAGGTGAACAGCAATAGGACAAGGGGTAATAGATGCTAGGTGTCACAAGGAAAATTCCTATTAGATATAAGTAAAAGCTTATCACCATGAGGGTAGTCAAAGCCTGGGCTCAGTGTCCTCACAGGGTGGGGAATCTCTGTCCTTGGAGATATTCACAACCCAATTGGAAAAAGCCCTGAGGAAGGTGACCCAACATTGAAGTTAGTCCGGGGACTTGGACCAGAGAGGCCTCTTCCAACCTAACTCGCTCCATGAATTTGTGATGTAAGAGAGAGCAAGTTCAACACCATCCCTTTTCTTCTCTGCCTTTTTCTTCAGCCTTACAAGGTTATTTGTGTTGCTGTCTCAAACACCCTCAAATGCATCCTCCTCAGGGAGCCTTCTTCCACGTCTTTAAACCTTTTGAAGTCTTCTAATGATGCCAATAATTGCATTCTACCTTTGTATTATGTATGGAAAGTGGCACATTGTTGAATATGAAAAAATAAAGTCACTTGCAATGTACATTCTAACAACAGGGAAGCTGAAAGTGGAATTAATGACTGATGAAACTACAATGAATTGAGAAAAGGGTAATGAGCTCCCTGTAGCCTCCACCATGCTGCCCACGTTCTATTATCTGCTAAAATCTCTTTCTTCAAAAATCTAGATTAAAATAATATGTGAACTGAAACTAATGAAAACATCATCTTAATTAACACAATAGTGCAAAACAGTTTGAAAGTACCTCTGAATGGCAACAAACAGCAGTCCTAGATGCAAACAGACGTATGGATAGTTGTTGCAGAGAATTCTTTCCTATAATTAATTTCTTGCATGGGGGTTGATTCCAGGAAAGTATTTATACCTCTTCCTTATCCCAGATATATTTAAATATTTCAAATTAGATGTTCCAAAACATTCACATCAAACAAAGATAATAAGCAGACAAAGTTTTCTGGTTTCATCATAAACTTGCAGCCCAGATTCCAATAGAAACTGTACAAAGCTTTTGAATATATTTGTGCAACTTTATGGCTTTCAGTCAAATTCTCAAGTTCCTGCAGGCTTTCCAACAGCTGCCTCCCACACAGACAATATCACAGAGGAGAAAGAAAAATGGGAAAGCCTCTGTCCTGCTCCAAGACACTTCTTGCATACTAAATTGACTCCCAAATGGTATCACAGGGAATTCTTGTAATAAGACATATTGTCATCCTGTTTCACAATTATCATTTTAGAACAGCAAGATGTCTCTGGAGCTCTGCTGGACTGAACAGTTGGGTTTAAACCATTGCCTGGGTTCTCAGGGGACAGATATTTACAGAAGAGGAGAGAAGGTTAAATGTTATCAGTATCTTGGAGTCTTTGCTCACAAGAAAAAAAAATGTGGTGGCTTTTTTTTTTCACACTGCATATTTTGCTGCTCTATCTTGGACTGATTTAGATTATTGCTCAGTTCCTGAGGCAGAATAACTTGTGCACTAATATAATTTCTATCTCTGGACACAGATTTAAGGAGTTTTTAAGAGAATTTTTTTTCCTCCAAGTAACTAGCTCCACAGAAAGTCTGTATTGGATGGCAGCTGACAGGAGGAGACAGGCTCTGTTAGCTGCACCACTGCACTGCGCTTCTGACTTCAGGACTCAAAATGGCTCAGGGCACAGACAGGACCTGCTACAATTTGCTGGCACCTGTCCCTACAAACACATCCTCACGTGGCTCCTTCAGCAGTGGAACCACTGTCCCAGCTCACAGCCCTGGCAGGGACACACAGGTTCCCATGAGGCAGCTGCTTCTTCTCCTCACACCATTCCTGAGATGTGCTGGGAAAAACGGAGAAGATATCAGGGATGAATGGCACAGAAATCACTATCTAGCAGAGTATTTGCCACCCTTACCATTCCCTTTAAAGCCTGCTGCAAAACCTGCTGTCCAAGATCCGCTCCTGGGGGTAAACTCAAATTTAAGGACACTGATGTTGCCCATCACCACAGTATTGCAAGGTGCACAGCACTGTGGTCCCTGTTGCAAGGCAAGGTCAGTCTTGATATTCCTTCCCTTGCTCTAAGCTGTATTTGAGCTTGTTCACTGAGCAGCTACTGTGAGATGGATTATGAGGTGCAGCAAAATGAAACAGCACAAATAACAAGGAAATGTGAAAAGATGGCTGACCAGCTTCCTTCATATTCCCCTCACATTTACAACAAATTTCAGGCTTATTTAGCTTTCACTTGGCTGCAGTAATCACAAGAGGCAAAAAATCGCTATTCTGACCCAACTCTGTTTCTGCTGCCTGGCTGGTGGAGGCTCTATGGCAACAGGAGACACAGGCAGCCTCCTTAAGCCAGAGTTTCATAGCAGCAAAACAAGGGAAAGGAAAACATGTGGGGTAAATAAGTGTACTTTCATGATATCTAACTGTGTCCTGTCTCCTTATCAGTAGGTTAGTCCTGGGGCTATGCATTCTGCATTGAGCATCTTTCTTCCCATTTGGATACCTGCTTCAAATGACTGAGATGTGCTAGACGCTGCCTGTAAAACACCAAAGTAGTAAAAAGGCTAAAAATAGCCGGAAGGTACTTTTGCAGCAGCTTTTCTCATATCCCATACTACCTAGCTGTGGATTCACACAACTCAGGGGGATACTGGGTAGTACTGGCTCGGCCGCTCACCTAGCTTGCTGTGTTAGTGCCTGTAATTCATGCCTGGTCCTTACATGGGATGGGGTAGGCGGTAGCCAGGATGCAGTGTCAGAGGCACTGCTCTAACGCAGGAAACGTTCACATTACTATGGGAACATTGCTTTCAGATGCAGATCAAGAGCAAAGCAAGCTCATATCCATCTACAAAAGACAACATATCTGTATTCTGCCTCCTTTCACAAAGGTTAGATCCTGACTTCGTATTTCATCCAGCTCCCTGGAACAGACACATTTAGGGTCCAATTCATCTGACCTATTGACTAAAAGGAGCACAGGCTGGCTGGGTTCAGCTCCAAATGACTAGATTATAGACATCTAGAGCTGAACAGGATGAGGTCATCCTTAATAACTGTACAAGAAACTGAACCTAGGAAGAATGATATCAACCCTGCATTGAGTTGTTCTGACACAGAACAGATGGAGCAGACCCTCCGCTGGGGTTATCTGAAGCAATTCTGCTGACTTCGATGGAGCTGCACTGCAGAGCATCGTTACATTCAGGAATTAAATACCTGACTTTTTGATACGGTTTCATTGCAAACAGCATTTCTAGAGTCCATTTTAACTTGGCGTTCAACGAGTGCAACAAAGAACTCAAAATGAAAGAGATTATAATCCAGCTTTTTGCTGTTCTTTGTTTCCCCTCAACAAAACACTTGCAGATTTATAGTGAACAAGATAACAAAGTGCAATATTAGTTCTAGGTGGTAGGTCTTTGTACTGATGGGATGTAGGCTTTCTCGAAAAAACTGATGTTTGTCACATGCTACAGCTACTGTTGTATGCATCAGCACGTGAAATATGACCCAAATTCCATCTTCAAAGCTATCACAAGAAATATTGTTTGTACTGAGGGTTCATAAAGTGCTCTAGCAAGTTATTACATTTATAGTCTATTTTTTCTTTCCTTAAGATTTATCATCAATTTTTACTCAAAAATCTGGGGCCAGAAAATCAGATTTGAGCTTTAAAAAAAAAATAATCTAACTCTTTCACTCATATCCTCTCATGATCATAAGTTAGTCTTAGTACCTAACTTAGAGATGCTTTCTCCAGCAATGCATAGTCACTATACAGCTACAGTCTCTTAAAGCAAAGAACCAATATTTTATGAATCATTACAGTAAAATAAGAGTTTAGAGTAGACTTTAATATTCCTATTTCCCAGCTGCATTTAACAATCTAGCTGCCTTCATGAAACATCAGCAAATCCCATATCACCCTTAGTACTTGTTGGTCTTTTCTTCCTGGTTTCAGATTAACGTCGCAACAACAAAGCTCCATAACGAGAAAGTACATCTTCTTCTTGCCCAGAGAGAGGAAGAAACTTGATAGGTCCCTGAATTCTGTTCCTGTTCCTGAAATCCTTTCTTGGAGTGTGTTGTGCTGGAGTGCTTCTAAAAAAGGGAAGATGTAAACCCAGAAGTAAACCCCAGGTTACTTCTCTCTGGAGAAGCTTGTTTCACCATGGACAGCATATCCCCAGCACTGGTTGAAGCAACAGACACTGCTTGCTACAGAGCAGAGATAACAGACGTGTTGATACTCAAGGACACTGAGAAACAACTGTCTTGCAGTCATTATAGACCCATTTTCTCATCTAATTTCATTTTAAATGCTTTCATTCCTGTAGCTCTGAAGCTCACAACACCTTTTGGCAGGGATGCCTCTCTCTCGTTAGCGGTGGTGATACAAGCTGACAGTGGCAGGAATCACAGGGTGTAGAAACTTCTCTTCAGGGTACTGATGCCCACTGAGCTGGCTCTGACAACTCTGCAGAAGTCTCCTTCACAAGAAGACATCACGTATACTCCTAGCAAGAAGATGACTAGCAATTTTCTGAATTGAAGGTTGCAGCTGGATCATTGTGTTTATTAGCCAAAAGTGGAGCAATTCTGTGTGAAATTGTCTCATCCCACTTGGTTTTCATATTTTTATGCTGCAACAAGTACCATGGCTTAATCATACATTTGGTGGGTGGAAAAGAATGTTTTAATTCTGCTGCCTGGTAATACCAGAATAAGGAACACACAATGAAGTCATGAGGAATATGGATTAGTTGCCTACTAGCTTTCTCTGCATCACCTGCGATTGCTATTTCATTGGCTCTTAGGACTTGGTGGGATACAATGAAGAGTGCAAAGCAAGACCTTTCGGGAGACTTTTCTGTCCGTAAACATGTGCTTCTTACTTCAGAAAGTTAATTTCTGTGAAATTTTCAGCTAACCAGGCAAGAGGAGAGGGTGAAAAGAAAAATGTTATAGTTTACCTTAAAGTACCGGTGAGGCTTAAGAGGCAAAGCATTCAATGATTAAGCTGAAAAGAACAAATATACATCTCTTTATAACTCAAGTGAAGTCTTAACAACGCTCTGTCTGGGATGGCTGTGGAACTGTGAAATTTAAAAATAGAAATATCCCATGGGAATATAGGACTGCCTGTTCACAAGACCATGGGGACATCATGACTGGAGACCAGCCCATTAGATTTTCGTCATCATCATTCTCAGAGTGCAGAGGTCAAGAAAGGATTCACAAAGGATAAAGAAAAATAATTCAAGGTCTGTAAAATCAGCTTTGCACAAAGAGATTTTAAACCGCTCAATTTGGCTTAAGTGATGAATTAGTCGATAAATATCTACTCAAAGAAAGAGATTTTTCTGACTTAACAGGATATTTAGGTTAGCAGACAAAGGCATAACATGGTCCAACGTCTGAAGTCTGAAGTGAAACAAATTTCAGCAAGAAATAAAATCAAATTTTTAAGAGAGAATAATAATCGCTACAGGATACTTACAAATTACTAGAAGGCACTGGCCATCTCTTGCCATGAAAAACAACTTTCTAAAATACATGTTTGGGAAAAATATTTATTCAGGCAGACTCAATGCAACACAGGTTAGACTAAATCCAGTATACTTTTACAGGCACTCCCTTCCTCTGTGTTTCTGCAGAGGCAAATAATGCTGTGTTCAGAAAGCACTACAGAAGTTGGTTTCCAAGTGGTTCCTCACATCAGGAGCCGTGTCTTCTTTGTTTTTTCACTTGGCATTTCTACAAGGCAGGTAGGCATTAGCCGTCAGCTGGGATTTCAACGCAGGAAGAGGACACCTTCTTCAAAAACGTTCAAGTCCAACACACAGCAAGGCAGCACAATGAATGGGGGCAAATGTAACTCGGTGCCATCACCTAGGTTCATCAGAGAGTGAAAAACTGGAGGACCCAGTCCTTTCTGTTTTGATGGACAGCATTTTTAGATGGATAGACATCAGTATTTTATTTCCTGCCTACACACAATAGAAACACACTCCTTCCCACTCTCTACCAGTACCCAAACTCTGCCAAATCCCTGTTGCAATTTCCCCATTCAGAACAAGTACCTAAATCAAAGGGAGCATGCCCCTCTGTGCTGTCCAATAACTATAAAAGCCAGATGTGTACGCTACCCACATAAGCAGAACCTCTTTCAAAAGGGAAGCATACAAGTGCCTTGTGGATGCTTAAAAATCTGGATTTCTCTCTAATAATTTCCAAAAAGTAAATTACATTCTTGTTTTTTACGTCATTTATAGTCTAAATTGTTCATGATTTAATTCTATAGGAATACATTTCAAAAATAAGTCTCTATGAAAAGGGTAGATATTTTAATATTGTTACAAAGTCCTATTTCCTATTGTTTGCTTAGAATGAAGCTGTCTTAAAAAATTATATGTAAAACAAGAATAAACCTTGTTCTCTACATCTTCTGACATGCCAAGATGTTTTTTAAAGCGTGCCCATGGATGATGGATACTCACAGTATATTTGTAATTCAGAGAGTATCTGTTGAGCGTCAATGACACTTTACACTAAAAAACAAGCAGAAAATTTTGTAGACAATCCTCCATCCATTCCCATAACTAGGATACTGCCATCAGTTTTCAAAAGAGTTGGATCATGAGTCCTGCTCCAACCATTTTTCTAAGGTTGAGACAAAAAGGGGTTGGCCAGTCACGCTGCCTTTGCGTGTCCTCTTAACATCTGAGCGGCTCAGCCAGTTACAGTGAAAATTTGAAGAGGGGAACTGAAGTCTTAAGGGCATTTATTCTCTAAAAGTTTTGTGAGAAGAGGTTCCAGTGCAGAAGAGAGAAACTTAAATTAGTTCAGCATGAGTTTAATTATGGAGTTAGACATCAGAGAATCCCCCTGAGTGCAAACTGTTACAAATATTGTTACAAATTCAGGAGAAGTTTCAGTCAGAGACTGCATTTAATTTGATGGAGGATAATCCAACCACACAATATAAAGCTACAGGAAACCAAGATTTCAGTTCCCTTGGTCACAGAGTAGACTCTCGTATTTTTAAACCTGCCCGGATCTCACGTCTGCAGTTCTTCCCAATGCTCGCAGGCTCTGTACTAGCGAGTTAACTCTTACTCACTCATAAGCCAACTTTACTAATATTTAGAGTTTGCAGGCTAGAACACAAGAAGGCTAATCACCAGTGAGATCTTGCAATTTAATGAATTAGGACATTAAGGAAAAGCAGGTTAGACTCATCCAGAGGCTGTTGATGTCAATGCAAGAAGTACCAGCCAGTTTCAAAAGGATTTGTTAGAGCCTAGGGGATTTTTATTAGAGCCTTAGAAAATAAATGAGATTTGAAGGATAAGGATCGCAATTAGCACACAAGATAACAATTCAAAAAGTGTGAAGTACTGCATGAAAGGTAGAAGGATGCCAGAAGCAAGAGAAAGATAAAAAGAGAAAGTTGTGAGGTAGGAGGAGATGTTGGCAGGCTCAGAACAATGTGCAGTCTCTAAATAGCAGGCAAATGATAAAGAACTACTAAAACACATCAAATTGAGAAAAGGAGGCAAGACAGACTGGCAAAGACAGTGACACATTAAGCATAAGAAATGGTGCAAAACTATCAGAAAACTCTACAAACACGCAACTATCACCAGTTCTCTAGGAAAGGTGTAGCAAATCAGGGGAAGCTATTTTGCCTAAGGCCATTTTCACTATCATATTTATGTACACCTCCTTGTAGTGCTTTTTAACAACTCAAGTTTCATTTTTCATCTCCTCCAAGACATCAACTGTCTATTGATTTCTTCATTTCAGAATACATTGGCCTCAACTTGAGTACAAAGGGGATTAAGACGGCCATTGATTTAGCACAATGGATTAAAGTCAGTGTTGACACACACAGAGCTACTCAGTGAGGAAACAGGACCACAGCATTATACAACAAGCTCGCACTGAAAGCAAATATACAGACCTGAAGTATAAACTGCCAGCCAGAGAAATGATCAGAGTCAGACAAAATGTTAGTTCCAGTGTAAAATAATAGTTTCCATGGAATCAAAAGCTTCAGCGGGAACATTTCTATTTTCTCAAAAAACATTTCATTTTCCCCCCTTCCCCGGTTGTACATAAACCGAAATAAAGTACGGAAAGATGAATAATATCAACTCATCTTCTGTAACTACATGTCTTGGTATGTACTTAGCTTTTCGAACTCTTCTTTCATTTACTCAAGCAAAGTCCCAGTGACTGTTTACTTTTGTCCTTTAGACACCTTTATTAGGCAAGACGCTGTTCCTTGGTTCACCTTGGTAAATTTGGGGTCGCTTCAGCAAAGCCAAGCCCTTGATTTATTGTTTTAAGAGAAGTTATTTTGGATCCACACATGTGTAACTGGAATTGAGGCTTTGCCCACTGATCATAAACAGAAGATATGCACATATTTCTTTAAACCCTTAAGGCTTCAGAGTCAGATACAAGACTTCTTAAGCTATGCTTTACATATTTTGACAGAAATTCACTTGCTCCTACTATTACTCTTTGCTGCATCACAAGATCAGAGTTTAATACAGCCATTAATCAAAATGTGACAAGAATTTAAGATCAGGAGAGCCACATTTAATACACAATGGAAGCAAAGGTCTGAGCATATTAACTTACTCAGCAAAGTTTGGGCAGTAGATGTGACACTGGCCATTTGCTTAATGTGATGTAACAGGCAACAGCGCCTCGAGGATAAATAATACACTCAGGGGAACAGTCTTGTGCATGCCTCTGACAAACAAGGTTTCCCATATGTTCTTTTTAGTTGACTAAACAAGTTGTCATGATACAGCACTCACAGACAAAACCCTTCATACCTGAGGGGTTTAACTGGATTGTCAAGAGCTCAGTTCCATCCTTCTCATTCAACAAATGAAGACGGGGTTAACACTACGCTAAATGCAGGAATAACACAGACCTCAAGATCCAGCTTGGATTGCCCAACCTTTTTTTTTTTTGGTTGGTGTTGCATCCAAAAACTCCAAAGCAAATCTAAAGCAAACCCATATAAAACCTTCTTACTTTCATATTGTATTCAATGGCAAAACAAACTGGGCACTTAGGAAGGAGAAAATGTGATCAAAAATCTAAAAATATCAGGCTATACAGAAAATGAAACAATTTGGCATGCCCCACTTAGCAGCAGTAGGTGGAGCAGATTTGAGACACCATTGCTGTTATATATTATTTACCACATTTGTCTACTGAAAACACTGTAGTAATCACAAAAGCTGTCTAAAACATGCTCCTCCACTGTACTCAAAACAGCTGAGTAGAGGGAAATAATTTTAAGACAATGCATCTGCTGACCTGTGTCTTACAAGGCGTTAAAACGTGAGTGCTCTCTAACCTCAGCTTCAGTTGCTTCCAAGGTAGGGGGATTCCTGCTGCTGCTGAATGGACTTCCCAGACTGCACTCAGCACGATGTGACTTCTGACCTCTGTCACTAATCTTGCCTTCAGAGTTTAGTATCTGACACATTTTTTGTGCAGCAGAGTCATCCCTGGAAGAACTGGAGGAGGAACCTCGGGGAAAATAGATCAAGGCACAAGCCAGCCACATTTATTTGCTTTGTGAAGCTGGGTCCTGGTCAGATACTTCTTCAGATCCACTCTGTCTTTGAAGTCAGCCTGATTTTGAAGTTTGCAGGTAACACATAACTGTAACATTCAGAAGGTTTTTAAAAGGATCAGACCCAAGCAAGTATAGCTTTCTCACTTGTACTTCAAGAAAAGGTTTGCCTCAGCAGAATACACGTGACCAACTAAATGTCGTCCATAAGTCTATGAGTTAAAAGACCTCAGAAGTGACTCACAGGAGACGTTTATGCTGGGTGGTGGGTCTCTGGTTCCAGTGAGTCCTAGGTACACCGAGTCTGTGTAGCCCCACAGTTACACAGCCAATTCTTTTCCCACAGAACTGCATGTCTATCAGGCTAATGATACTGCTGTGCTCTCCCCAAGGTAGGTTGCCATTGCCTGGAATTCGGAAGTTAAAAACATGATACAGTCCAAAAAAATCCACTCCCCCCAAGAGAAAAGGAATGCATGATAATTCACACCACCTAAGAATTGGACCCAGTGAGGTTTGGGGAGACACAAGTTAAAGGATAACCCATTGTTACTATTTGGTGTGGAGAATTTTCTTCATCTTGTTGGAAGCCCTCCTCAAGACCTGTTCTAGCCACCTAGCCCCACTAGTCCTGAAGAAAGATGCTTTGCCTGCAGAGGACCTCTTGCAGGGATGGTCCTGTTGTACACTACAATCTTACTGATCTTCACTTCCTTTCCTTGGAGATCTTTCACGGAGAGCCCTGTATCTCCAGCTGTTGCTCTGCAGCAGATTGGATGGTGCTAACGAAGCTCCCGCTGTTCTCCAATTGCTTCTGAGACCCTAGTCAACCCTGGTGTAGACAGGACACCCAATGTACGCTCGAATCTTGCACATTTGAAGTAATGCCTCCTGCTCTTGTGTGCATAAAGAGAACCAAGGGATGGAGGTATGAAGATGGGGCATTGTTTTCCTGTTTAAATACATCATGATTATATACTAATTATGCTGTCTATTTTTTCATTATTGTGACTCACTTAAATTATATCTTTTCTGCTGCTCATTTAGCAAGTTTTACTGCATACTGATTTCAGTATCTTCTTGGACAGAAAACTTGGAGAGACAAAGTAAAGTAGGAGTGATAATCAAGTTTATGTAGAGATCTGCATCTGTCATTTTCTCTTCCCTAAGGGTGGATCCAATCATCTTAAAATATTGTGTTAACACACAAACCTATTAAATGCTATTATGAACTAAAAGGTAAATCATTCTACAGTCAGATCATCTTCCCAATAGAGTTACTGTCTAGGAACGCATACATCAGTATTTATTGTTCCATTAGAGGATAATGGGATATTTAATATCAAAATCATCTCATTGATCTGAATGTCACATTTAATTTAAACTTGACTCAGAATAAAAGAAAATGCAGTTGCATTTAATTCATTATCTATTACATCATAATATTTTATGATCTATGGCTGATCTTTCATTGTTATTAGTGCCATGGAAAGTATCCACTACAACAACATTTAGGGTTAAAAAAATAAACTAAAAATACAAAAAAAACCTAAAATAATTAATTCTGTTCTAAACTTTCTGTTCTCTCTCTAAAGACAAAAGAGCAATGTTCTCTCAGTGATAAGAGAACTAAACAGGAATCCTAAGGAGATTGGAAGAAAGCCCTAATAACAACTCATCTTAAAATAATAAAAGTAGCTCTGCAGTATTTACTCTTCCCAAATTAAAGAGGGATTCCCCACACAAATCTGAAGTATGCTGGGAAAAAGCTGCTATCAGACAAGTGCAAGGAAATAAAAGCTTGTTGGACCTGCTAGTACCACATGCCAAAAAAATTATCTTTTAGTAGCCACCAAATACATTGGGCAGGGTGAAAAAAAAATGCTACAGAGAGGCTCCCACTCTGCAGAAAGTTCAATTCCTTGCTGTAGTCCCATTGAACTCCATGGGACTTACACAGGGAATACACTTTATGAAGTGCAGTGTATTTTCCTCAGTGAGGATGGCCTGTTAAACTCTGGCCTAAGTGCTTGGCCTCATATAAAGATTTCTCATTAGGTACCCAGAGCACAGTCATTTTTGACCTAAACCTAAGATCAATGTCTTAATTGGTGCTTTCAAACCACCCACTCTGCTCGTCCCTCCGCCAGTACTGGGAAAATGAAGCAACAGAAGCAAAGCTGCATGCTGCACGATTCAGCCTTCCCTCTCTGGGAATCAATAACAAAACACCCACTAACTTCAATGAGACAGAAAAAGACCTTCAAAGTCTAGAAGTTTGCCCTTAAGTCCAGTAATGTTAAAAAAAAAAAAAAAAAACCACCACCAGATAAATGGCTTCATGGTATTTCAAACACATTTACCATCTGCCCTGTGTAAATGGTCTCAGTCGTTCTTTGAAAACAGAAGTCAGGTTAGACCTGAGGCCACTGAACAATTGACATATGTCCAATAAACACGTTAAGATGTTATTCACTTACAGCAATGTAGTTTCTGGCCAGCTCACAAGAGGGAATTGTCCATGTATCACACATGCAGCATGATAACCCAGCGCTTGCTGTCCAAGCTAGCAATGAGAACAGCTCGGGCAGAGATCGGGCTGTAGAAAAAGGGACTACATATCCCATACTCCAACAGAAGGTGATGGGAAGAAAAAAAAGGAAAGCTCTTTTTCTACAAAATTGTCCAATTTTGCAGAATTCAGTAAGCAAATCCCTCACAACAGAAAGAAATCTCTGGCAGTCACCAGTGAATCAACCTCAAAAAAGTTAGTTGTTGCTAGGGCTTCAAGTGTTAAGGCAAACACTGAGAATGTTCTGTGAAGATATCTATGGCCACAGACATTGTTTAGGTACAATACCCTTCCCTGAAGGATAGCTCAGAAGCAGTATGGTAATCCAAACAGTGATAATCTTTAATCTTGCAATAAATTTAGTTTTGCACTTAAATCTTACTACTTATTACTCAAAAAAGAGGTTTTTAATACATACAAGGAACTAAAAATATATAATATATTCCTTTTTAAAAGTAACATACATAAGCCAATATTTTTCTCTGATAAAAGAACATCAGACATATGGTAAGGGACTTGTAAGACACTTAATATATACTTCAAACATTATGGTAATTCTCTTCCTCCTTCTTATCTTCATGGAAATGATCTAATACTCTCTTTTCCTCTTCAACATCAGCCTTTTGATTGGTAATACTTGTGCATCACTGCACACTCAAGTATATTACTAATGCACCTGCATTCACTGATTTGTCAAAAGTGGAGACAGCTGCATTTTGTTCTCTCCTAGGTAGCTTTGCACCCGCCTGCGATGACCTACCCAAACAAACTCCATTGGCATCAACAGTGCAGCTGTCATACCCACCACCATGTGTTGTACACCAGGCGGTGATTACCATTGCTGAACCAAGACCGCCTGTTTCTTCGGCTCTGATTGACTGTTCTGTATCCATTACCCGGTGCAGATAGTGCATGGAAAAACACTGGAGCATGAGACCTCAAGAGAGGAGCACAGAAGTTGTCCTCACTTTCATTGCTTTAAGTTAACTGGAATCAGAGGGGCCCACAAGTACTATAGACAACCTGTATACCAAATCTTTATAACCTTTTTTACCCCCATTTTTCTAGCTAGAACATGGTAAGGCTTGATTTGCTGATGAGACTATGGGTTGGATTTTGTAACCTGCCCCTGTGTTCTTGAAATAAATGTTTGTGTTTAATCCCTTGTTTCATTTCTCAGCATCTTTAACTGATATCTCCTTGTAAATGCTGAACACTACATTAATTCTATGACTTTCTGCATCCTCACAGAGCTCAAATGATCAGAAACATCCCATTCAGCTAATGTCTTCTTAACACCACTCATCGTTTCAACCACACTCGCTCTATTAGTAGTACAGACCCATAGCCAGCAAATGGGATTACTTGGGGATCTCTGTGAGCATACAGTTTCTTCTTTGCTCGCTCTCAGCTTTTGCAATCTCTTCTGTAAAGCAGAAATCCAAAACCATCTCTCTAACACTGTTCTGCAGGTACAATATTGACTTTTCTCTGCTTACTCTTTCCAGCATTAACAGCCATTTTCTGGATTTCAGGTTAATGAAAAGTAAACACTAGCTCCAGGTGTATCATGCAATGCACTGGTAGCTCGGCAGGATACCTGAGGACATATCAAAGGATGGTAGATGTCTGTGAGTGGGCAGTTGAACTGAGCCTTTACTATTTCTGCATGTGGGATTCAGCTCAAGAAGCAGGCACATAAATCATTGTGTCTACATGGATCTAAGCTCCCACTATACCCAACAGTGATTAGGTAAAAAAGTCAATCAACACGGTTATGCAGCTCAGTCTAAAGTAAACATCTATACTCACCCACCTCTCCGGTTTACTTATGTTGCTCCAAGCTGGAGTAGCAAAATACAAGATTGATGTTTCTTGTAAACACATCTTCTTCTGAAACAAATCCTAACTTCTGAAGGCTAAATCCTGTAGAACAGTACAGGTAATTCATTAATTTACTAAGAGAATGAGGATAACACTGATTTTAGAAAATCCATATTAATGACCAGAGCAAACAGAAGCAAGATGTGCTTTCAGGAGATTTTTTTTTTCCACCTGTACTTACATAAGGCATCCCCGAAATAACTTATTAGTACCTCTGTTTTGGCTGATGAGCGCCTTTTGTTTGCATTTCTTGTAAAGAAGAAAAGATATGATTGACTGCGATGTGTTTCAAAGCAAGGAGAACATCTTTTGTACTTTGATGTCATCTCTTACCTGTGAAGCTTCAACTCATCCTTCTGTGAAATCTGGAGTTAGGAAGCCATTAGCAAAAGATTCATTTCCGATGAAAGCAGCATTTTCTATTGCAGTGTATATATTACTAACGTTAGCGGTATTCTACGCTTCTGGGGTTTTTTTTCTTCTTGATTTTATGCAGAGTCATAATAACTACTGGGACAGGGACCTTCTGCCATATTTATATGGGCAATGGTGGGAATCCTTTCACTCATCTTCTGAGCTGAGTTCTTTTTCATTTGTCCATCCTCACCTAATGTACTGCACTTACCCAACACTTCATTAGTACTCCGTATTTTCAAGTACACATTATATTTCCAAGAGAAGCTGTACTGCAGTTTATATGTGGTTGATCAGCTTGCAGCCCATCTTTTTCCTTGAAGTCTCATTCATTCGAGTCCTAATGCCCAGGTCTCTTCATTACATTCAAAAGCGTTTTCACCAGGAAACCACTTCAACAGCTCTGAGGATTTAGAATCTGCAGTATTTCTGTTTTAACAAAGCTCTGGTGGCATCTGTAGATGTAAATGACTGTGGATTTGGGAAGGTCAGAAGAATATCCCATTAGTTTGCATCTGTTGCTGACACAAAGCTGACAGCATTTTTGAAGTGACAATTCTGCCTTGTTAGGAAGGGACACTACTGACTCCTCTCCTTCAGCGTCCACATCTTGAGATGATACATGTATGTGATCTAAAATTATTAATTACATTGCAGGCAGCACAACAAGTTTACTGATAACTTTCAAATAAGAATAAAAATATCAAATGTGTAAACAATAAAGGACACAGCCTAGGTGACTATCCTGAACAAGCTATTCACCTGGCAATTTTATCACATATAAAAAGATGGACTTTAGGGAAGACTGAAGTATATCCCTGAGACAGTTTATTGATCAATATCACGTCCACTACCTTTGATCCTAGACAAAATCATGCATTCATGCAACCCTTTTAAGAACAATGGATCATAAAGTTCATTAGAAACTTCAAACTGCTGAAATTTCAACCACTACTAACATGCAAGAAAAAAAAAAATCAACTGTGAAATGATTTCTTAGAATAGCCTCAGCCTGGCCAAAAAAAAAGATTAGTGCATAAAGATTACTATAAAGAGCACACGCTCTTTTATTTTCCAGAAATTATTTCAGCCATGGGCTGGCTGTCAGTGGTGAGTACCGATCACACTTAGACACAGTATCTGGGAAGCTATGAGCCAACACAGAGGGAGCATAAGCAGACTGGGTGAACTTGAGCTAAACTCAAATCAGTGGATTATTTATGTATTTACCGTTCGTTGCAGTAGAGCCTTAAAGGGTTTATGACCAATACAGTGACAGAGATGTAAACATCCCATCGGCAAAGCAAGACGTAAGCCCTGAAAGAAGGAAAAGCTTTGTATTTTCTTAAATGAGTGGAGATATGATTTTCCATGGATTACTGAGGAAAGCAATAGTTGCCTTAAGGCTTAGTGCAGTTTATGCAGGCAGAGTTTCTCAGTTGCTCATGGTGGATTGTCGGAAGGCAGCATGCAAATGGAGCAGATCATAATAAACATCTATAGCTTTTAAGATCAAAACTTTGGAAAGGTTTTGTTGCCAAGAACCTTGGAGGAGATAGAAAATGACAAGGTTACAGAAGGGACAGGAGTGTCTTTTAGCATTACTCGCAATCATTCATATGGATATGCCGAGAGTACCTGCAAAAGCAAGTGTGAATCTTGGAAAACAAAACTTAGAGATAACAGGATGCATCTCAGTAGCTTCGTGCATGGCCAAAAATATATCAGCTTTTCCTCCATATAGCTTATACGTATATATATATATACCTTTTCCAACTGAAAAACCCTTACATTAAATGGTTGAAAATAGCTTATTTTTTCTCTGCACCTACTAATACTTGAAATCATGGACACAAAAATGTCTCCAAACCTGCTTGTTTCTTTGTGCTTCAAAGGGAAACAATCCATTGTCTGATTATCTGCCAGGCAGCAGTGAAACTTAATTTAGAATAGTTGCAGATGTAAAAAGGTTACTGCAATCAAATAAATGGCTGGGACTTTGAAAATGCAACCTCATTTGGAGCTGCTAATTTTAATTTTAATACGTCTACTATTAAAAGGAAAACAAGAATAACTATTTGCTTCCAGCCAGGTGCTTCACTCCCATACTGTGTAACACAGCAGAGTATAATCAGAAAGTCATCCTTTGATCTGGAAGTTTATGTAACATAAGTTTTGAGTCACTTGTCATCTGCCAAGGGAATTTCAAAATTATAGGGAATCCGTTTGTCAGCCTTCAGCACAGCAAAACTTTGAGGCACACCCACACAGATAATTATATGTATATTGAAAGGATCTTAAATATTTTCCAACTATTATCACTTTCTTTAGAGACAAGGTGAGGGTTACCTTTTCTTCACAATGGCAAATATGAAGGTAGTGGAAAGACACTTTTGGTGATTGAATACTAATTATGTGCTAAAAATGCATGCTAAATTTTCAAGGTGCTGTCTTAGAAGTGGAAAAGTCTCACCTGGGATGTACTCAAATTTGTGACACAAAGGGTTCGCTAAAAAGCAAGTTATAACTAACAAAACAAAACAACAAAAAAACCAACAAATTCTCTAGCCAGAAGTGTAACTTATCTAAAAAGATAAGTAGAAAAAGAAAATATGGAAAATAATTTCATTCAGTGACATACGTTGGCTCTTGGATACCTAACTTCACAGCAAATAAGATCATCTTACTCCAAATCAGTCATTTTCTCTGGGAAATAAAAAATGTTGACTTCTAAGGTTATCCCAAGCACTGATGGGTCAACCATTAATAAAAAGATGGATCTGAACTTTTTGTGTTAGAAATACCCCGTACCTAGTGACTCACTATGGCGAGTACACACAAACTTCCAGAACCTTCAACATTGGTTTTCTCAACTTTTTTAAAACATGCAATTTATTACCTCCTTTCCTATCTCTAATGCAGCAACAGAAAGAATATTTTTCTTTGTAAATGGATTTAGACAGATGCGGCAGCTTGCTGAATATGGATTCTGCTAAAGCTGCACTTCTATTGAAACTGTCAGTGGAACAGGTATGGATTTTTATGAGTAGCTTTAAGAAAACAAAATGTACTGAAATATATGAAAAGTGATAACATGTAGCATTTTCATCAATAAATTGAGATTGTGATGACCAACAGTATATTTGAAGGCAGTAGAAATACACATTTGAGATAAAAAAATCACATGATATACTAAGGGAAATGCTGTTTTCCTAGAAAATTGTCTAAAATAAGGCCTTTTCCGGCACTTTCCCATGTTTCTGTCCCAGCCGTGACCTTTTGCCCATGGCTGCAATCTGGTGGCAAAGAGCCACAAGGTCTCAGGCTGCGTTTCAGAGCACAGATCAGACCAGGCTCCCTCCTCCGGTGCTGTACACGGAGCCCAAGGCACTTCCCAAAGCCTCTGCCTGTGGCAACACGGCTTTGCTGAATGAGCATTTTCAAAAGAAAACCTCATTTTTCAGCAAGGCTTTTCAGATAATACCAGCTCCTGTTAAAAATCAAATCTACCTCTGCTTTAAATGCAACTTTTATGGTTTGCTTGATCCACACATTAACTACACATGTAACATTTGCTCTATTTTTTTCTTAATGTGCTGTTGAAAATGAGTAAAATCTTCTACAGTTTAGAAACTTTGCACCTAGCTAAGGCATCTCTAAAACGGCCAGCTTAGAGATAAAAAAAGAGCCCAGAAATTATCTGATGGTCTCCATTTTGTGGGTTTAATTAAATTTTCTTGCCAAAGCCAAAAGCAGTCTGTGTGCAGAGCACTTGAAGCAGCAGCAGGCGCTGGATTAACACCACTTTCAAACAAATCACAAATGTATTGCTTCCGTCCTATGGAAATGGTCGTGACTTACAGGAATAAGCACAATTATATATTTATTTTGTATATCATTAAAGTCAGGAAGATTGTTGTATAAGAAATATTTAGATATAGGAGTGAGCCAGAGGGAACTGAATCTACAGGCAACAGAGAAGCTTCGCCAAAAGATCGCTGTAAATGAAACCTGCTTCAGTTGCAATCAAAAGAGGTTGGTAAGAAATTCTCCTAGAGAGCTTCCAGAGCTTTATATCATTTTTGAAAATTACAAATTCCTAAAAAAAACCCAGAATATCTATGGCATGAACATCTTAGTATCAACTCTGGATGTTAGCTTTATAGGCTTAGTGATTATCCTACTCTTAATTATAATTTTTTTTTTAATAGATGTCAACTTTTTATATTATCCACATTACTGGAAGATGTCGTTTTTTCTAATTTGTGTCTTATGCTGAAAGATAAACAGCACTTTTAGCTTCTAGTAAATTGTCCTCAAGGTTTTCAGTACCGCCTGGCAGACTCAGACATAAAGTGTAGCAGAAATAGAATTTCATTCAAATAATCAAATTCCAATTTTATACTGTGATGAGATTAAGCAACCCAGGTAACTTTACAGGCTAAATTATGGGTATGTAAAACTGCAGCATGCAAAACATTAGGCTACTACTTTATTACTCAATTATGTATTAATACGGAATTAAAAGACATCATGGCGTGATTTTATTGCTAACCACATCTGTTTGCATTTTTTTATAACCAACCACTGAGTCCTTTCATAAGAAATTTCCCTTTTAAAGTCTGAATTACTATGCCAAGAGAAAATCTTTAAGAATTCAACAATCAACAGGGTTGATCAAAAATATTTAATAACGCCTTATACTGGAAAATTGCACTCATTCAAAGTGTTCTCTTAGGATAATTTCAAACTTTAAATGAAAAGTTTAAACCAATGTGAAATAAAAAGGGGGAAAAAAGAGAGAAAGAGAGCAAAAGATCATAAAATCTACCCAAAAATACAGGTTCTAATGTGGTTCAGCAGTCTCTAGTGGGGAGTTTGGTGCTGGTTTTTCTGTCCTGGTATTTGGGCCAGACCCCGGGCTGGGTTGCCCATCCCATCGTGGGCTGCAGCTAATGAAACCCATACAGCTTCAAGGTGCCTCAGCTCAAGACCCCAGCTGACTCAGCCCATTCATAAAGCAAAGGTTTACAACTCAGCTCCAGTCCAATTCCTATGTGCCATCGCATTTTTTAATCGATTTTTTTCCCATTTGCAGCCAAAACAAAGAGGGTGGGAGCAGGTGGATTTGTTCTAGTTAATATGTGGACAGGGCATATCTGAAAAAACTCCCAATCGTGTCTAATTCACGATGGTTGTGTCTGCATTAGGATGGTTTTTTGGTTCAAAGCAGAAAGGTTTTCAAATGAATCCCCGAATGATCCTGACTTCCAATGCATTGGTTTGGTCTGCAGTACAGTGCATGGGTGAAATAAATTTCCTCTGGAGGAAACTACAGCAGAAACTCTTCCCCAGGCATTCACCAAATGCACTCTAAATCCCACTCCCAAACAGGGGGTAGGGATCCAAACCAAAGGCTGGTCCTTTGGACAGCTTCAAGCCACATGTAAGACAGAAAAGCTTACTCCAGAGCACCAGGTTAAATTTAGTCTGAAGTAAAAGCCCTCATAGTACGCAGCTTTATGGGGGCTCAGCATCCACTCCTCTGAGCTGTCTTTCCTAATGTAGACGTAGCCAGTCATTGTCCAATTTAACTCATTAAGGCCAATATTTAACAGGCACGTATGTAATAGCACGGGCTTATGCAGAAAGAGCCATTCTCACTGCCCAGTGATGCTCATATAAATCTCAGTACCTCCGTGTACTGCTTTTATTTGGTGTTAAAACCGGTACAGCTGGTGTAACTGCTGCCCAAAGCACTGTGGAAATCAGCCTGTTCTCTCTTTGTCAGCAATAGCCATCAGCCTGGGCATGAGACAAAAAATATACACAGCAGAGGTGGAGGGCCAAAAGCAAACCCACCTGCTTGCTCATCTTAAGGGAAAAGGATGGCATCACTCCAGCCTCGTGCAGTTATTTAAATATTTTTTCCCCTAGAAGAGCCTCATGAGACAAATATCTAATTTCCTTGGAGTTCCCAAAGAGGCAGCAGTCATAAAAGTCCTTGTTTCAGCATCCCGTGCACAGCACAGACAACGTGAAGCAGAACAGATGTCACCATGCTCTCGCATGGAAACCCGGTAGCAAACAAGCGGCCTGCGTCTTCCCTGTGCCTGCCAGCCGAGCCAGCGAGAGGCAGGTGTCGTTTGCAAACAAAAGTCACTTTCCAGCTCCTGACCAGCTCTTAGTAGTATAAACCGTTGCAAAACTGAGCGCACACCTTAAATGATGTCATCTTTGTAGCGTTGTTTCTGCACATTAGCAGCTACGAACAGAAACGGTAAGGGTAGGGCCACAGCCGGAGCTGTGCATTTACATCAGCGTGTGGCTTTGACATTGACTGGCACCAGGAAGGACCACTCGTGGCTCACCCATATGCAGGAGCACCCAGGGCCTCTCTCAGGAAAAAAACTCCCTTGTGGGTGGCTCTGCAAAAACACAGAGCAAAGATAAGCCCCATACCAAAGACAAGGTAAAAAAAAAAAAAGGAAAATTAAAAAAAAAAAAAAAAGTTCACCAAAGCCAATGAGTAGGTGACCATCTTCTCTCTGGATGAATTAGGGCACTGCCTATGTGTAGGACAGTGGATGCACTAGGAGTCAGGAGTCCCAGGCTGTGACCAGGCAGTCAGGAGGTAAGTCTTGTGAACATGGCTGTTGGGGAAAGTTGCGTGTTGTTTGCTGGATGAACGTGTGTCTGGCAGCTAACGTGGGACCCAGAAGCAGGCAAAAATGTTGAAGGAAAACCAAGGAGACCACCAAAACACAGGCCTGGTGATGAGGTACAGGAGTCCTTTCTGAGCGGTTCACTGAGTGGGAGAGGAGTTGGCACCGTGCATAAGGATGCAGGAGCAGAAGATATAAAGGAACCAGTGTGATTCAGCAAGACGGGTAGTGGCTGCTCCCCATAAACCACAGTCATGTCTGCGTTGACTTCTTGTGCCAATCTATAATTTATTCATTACTTAAATGTTGCATCGTTAGTCACAAAGCATTGGCTTTGGACATCTCTCTGTATGGGTTTGTGCATAGATACATTCAAAATGTGACATCATGCACAAGTCCTCCCTGTCCCACCTATAAAACCCTCATGCACTGTTATGTCGTACCCATAGCTGTAGGCTCTCGCTGCCCCCACGCTTCCCTGCAACTTTGCAGCTGGCTGGCTCTTGCGCACAAGCTGCGGTCAGCCCCTGCTATTTGTTTACTGGAGTCAGCGAGGGAAGGGAAGAGTGGTAAGGAGAAGCTCTTTTGTTAATCTTCCCACAAAGAGTTCCTATTCTGGAGAAACCCCTTCCCCGTTATCAATGTCCTTGTGTGATAAACTACACTGGGATATGCACCTGTCAGGAAAATCAAATTGCAATAGCTAAGAATGTGATAATAAATGCAGTGTCATAGCCTCCAGTATTAAAAATGAAGTCATGCCCTACGATATTTACCTAGAAGTGATGAACGTTTCCCGCCAGGCAGTAAACAATAAGAATTAATCAAGTTGTATCCAAGGATAGGGCATGGCATCACCTCTGCTAGCTGTTCTGCTTTCTGTACCTGACACACCTTTTGCCCATTTCAATTAAGGAGTAAGTTTTTAGGGCAGCTGAACTATTTCTAAGGTAATAACAGTGACTCAATCAGCAATATTTATCTCTGCATGTGTATGGTAAACAGGGGACAATGAATATCTAAATTTAGTATTTGGCCAGGCACCAAATGTTGTATTAGAAATGATACTCTCCCAATGCCAAATTAGAAATGAGAAAGGCAATGAATTATTGGGTACACCTCTTTGTCTTTAATTTACATGGCACCTCACGCTAAGGTCTCTGTAGCAGCCTGATAATAATGAAACCAGAACCAACTGGTAGTTGATAGCAGAGCTGAGCAAAGCAGAACATAAATGAGGTCTGTATTACCTAGCATCATTTGTCAACAGCCTGAAATCTGCTGCAAGAGCAATACGCGACTCTGCTTTTTGGTAACAGCAGCACGAAGGAGAAGACAGTGCAGGGGAGGCAGCGGAGAGTCAAAGTCATGCAAGCTCAAAATCATGCCTCATAAGCAAGCGTTGGATCGCACCGTCTGTCTGGGCATTTCAGTGCCAGGCTGGGCAGCAGCAGTTCAAGTCGTTCTTTCAAGCTACAGCGGGATGTATTGACAGCTGAAAATAAAAGGGTCTTATGTCATTTGTTGATTCATGGGGGGTAATTTCAGTGGGAGACAACTGGGCACACACGGCCAGAGGATTGACAAGGAGCTCAGAATATCTCACATGGACTGACTACAACACAGTGTATCTCTCTGGTGGAGCTATGCTCATATACGAAGACTTTTTTGTCTTTGCAAGAGTATAGCAGAAGGGACACTACTGCAAAGGAGACACAGGGACTGAAGGAAGAGTGAGATTGTCACCAACCTGCAGCAGCAATCCCTGGGGAGCACATCTGAACAGCTGGGTGAATTCTCACCCTTTGCAGAGCACCAGCACCCACAAAGGTGGGAGCATTCTTCAATGCTTTGTCTCTACCCTTGAAATGTTCTTAGTAATGCAAATTAATTTTTATGGCAGATTCTGTAATCTAAGGTAGATGTAAGTCACACATAGCAGGGAAGAAGCAATGGAGAGGATCAGTTGCACTATGCCTCTCATTATCTAATGGCAAGAAGTTAATAATTCACAACTTTTTAACACTTATCAGTGTCTATTCCCATAAGTTTTTTTAATTCTCTCTTAGCTCCTTAACTATCATTAAATTAATATTCATCCTGCTTTGTTTGCAGTACAACTTTTAATAAATTTAGATGCCTGCCATTTATCTCATGTGGCCCTATCAATAGATGCAATAGTTCTTCGAACAAAGGGCTCGGGGCAGCTTTGCAGGATGAGGGGAGCATGGAGACATCCCTGTGCCCTGCTCACACACCTTCGTGCAGTCCCCGCTCTCTTGAGTGGTGCTTGCGCTTGGATGCTAAAGCTCAACATCAAAATATGGGAGGTGACACATAGTGAACTGCATGGCCCAAAACCTTTCCATCCCACACCACAGCTACTGGGCCTGCTGGAACTTGCTGCAGCTGAGTCATCAGCCCAAAAATCCCTTTCTTTCCCATGAAAGGGCCTTTAGAGCACAATTGCTCTGGCTTGCTGTAGATTCACAGATTGGTAGGGGGTGGAAGGGACCTCTAGAGATCATATAGTCCCACCCCCCTGACAGAGCAGGATCACCTACAGCAGGTTGCACAGAATGGCATCCAGGCGGGTTTTGAATATCTCCAGAGAAGGAGACTCCACAACCTCTCTGGACAGCCTGTTCCAGTGCTCAGTCACTCTCAAAGAAGTTTTTCCTCATGTTCAGATGGAACTTCTCCTGTGTTCCAGTTTGTGCCCATTGCCCCTTGTCCTGTCACTGGGCACCATTGAGAAGAGTCTGGCCCCTTCCTCTAGGCATCCACCCTTTAGATATTTATAAGCATTAATAAGATCCCCTCTCAGCCTTCTCTTCTCCAGACTAAACAGCCTCAGGTCTCTCAGCCTTTCCTCATACAAGAGATGCTCCAGTCCCCTCATCATCCTCGTAGCCCTCCTCTGGACTCTCTCCAGTAGTTCCCTGGCTTTCTTGTACTGGGGTGTCCAGAACTTGACACAACATTCCAGATGTGGCCTCACCAGGGCAGAGTAGGGGGGAGGATAACCTCCCTCGACTTGCTGGCCATGCTCTTCTTAATGCACCCCAGGATACCATTGGCCTTCTTGGCCACGAGGGCACACTACTGGCTCATGGAGAGCTTATTGTCCACCAGGACTCCCAGGTCCTTCTCCGCAGTGCTGCTTCCCAGCAGGTCAACTCCTAACCTGTACTGGTACCTGGGTTTGTTCTTCCCTAGGTGCAGGACCCTACACTTGCCCTTATTGAATTTCACATGGAACGAAATTTGCCCATTTCTCTAGTCTGTCAAGATCTTGCTGAATGGCAGTGCAGCCTTCCAGTGTGTCGGCCGCTCCTCCTAGTTTAGTACCATCAGCAGACTTGCTGAGGGTACACTCTGTCCGCTCGTCCAGGTCATTGATGAATATGTTGAATAAGACCAGACCAAGCACTGACTCTTGGGTCACACCACTAGATACAGGCCTCCAACTAGACTCTGCGCCACTTATCACAACCCTCTGGGCTCTTCCATTCAGCCAGTTCTCAGTCCACCTCACCTACTTTACAACGGTGATCCAGTCTCTACCACAGAGCACTGAACGTCTGACTGTAAAAGGATCACGGGGTGATTCCAAAGTTTCATGCAAAGAACATGTACCTGAAATGGCTGCATGCTGCCTAAAATTACAGATGAAGGCACCAGCCCTGAAAAGCAAGAACTAGATGAGATCACTGCCTGTGTCTGCGCCTACTTTATTGTTTGCCTTGCTCAACAAATGCTTTTGGTTAAGACAATTACAGCTCTTTGGATTGTAGCTTTCACCCTTCACAAATCTCTTGAAATTTTGAGGTGGTGTTTGCTTGGTTTTTGGTTTTGGGTTTTTTTTTTTCCCCCTGAAGAAACCCTACTTAATATTACATCCCATTTCCTACCTTCCATTTAACAATTGCTTCCTATTTGCTTAACTTCAGGGGACTGTCAAAGATGCTTTGTTTTCTTTTATGCTGTTCTAACATCTGTTCCACCTTGTTCAAGAAACACTAAGTCCTGATTTAAGGTTATACAAAATTTAGTAAAATATATCTCCCCTTTGGGCAGGATCACTCTTTTTATACTATAAAACTGGATAATTTCTTGGGAAATTGAATTAAGTAAAAACATAAATTATTGTTCTGCCCCTGTTTTAAAGACTCTTTTTCTTACTGCTCCCTAGAGTTCCCTGATATAACATTTATTTCAGTTTTGCATGATATTTAGCACTCTCATGAAGAGGAGCAGCCACTTAATGATATTAAAATATTTATGTCAGCAGTATGTTCATAAACAAAGAAAAGCTATTTAACCTCCTTTTATGCTAGCTGATCTTACCAATATATAAACGCATTTCAAGAATAGCGCTAGATAGGCCAACAGAAAATTTTTATCATCTAGAAAACAGAAGCTATATGTTGTGGTTTAACCCCAGCCGGCAACTAAGCCCCATGCAGCCGCTTGCTCAATCCCTCCATGGAGGGATGGGGCAGAGAATCGGAAAAGTAAAAGTGAGAAAACTCGTGGGTTGAGATAAAGACAGTTTAACAGGTAAAGCAAAAGCCGTGCACACAAGCAAAGCAAACCCAGGAATTCATTCCCCACTTCCCATGGCAGGCAGGTGTTCAGCCATCTCCAGGACAGCAGGGCTCCATCACATGTAACAGTGACTTGGGAAGACAAACACCATCACTCCAAACATCCCCGCCTTCCTTCTTCTCCCCCCAGCTTTATATGCTGAGCATGACGTCATATGGTGTGGGATATCCCTTTGGTCACTGGGGTCAGCTGTCCCGGCTGTGTCCCCTCCCAACTCCTTGTGCACCCCCAGCTACTGGCTGGTGGGGTGGGGTGAGAAGCAGAAAAGCCCTTGGCTCTGTGTAAGCACTGCTCAGCAGGAACGAAAACATCCCTGGGTTACCACCACTGGTTGCAGCACAAATCCAAACCACAGCCCCATGCTAGCTACTGGGAAGGAAATTCACTCTGCCCCAGCCAAAAACCAGCACACTATAATAAAGAAAAAGAGAAGAAAAGCATACATTCAGTATTTTAAATGCTTGGAAATATAATAAATATGGGAGAATTTGGCAAATGCTTTGTCTCACACAACAAGCTTCTCCCTTTAGCATGCAAAGCGATAACCAGAGCTGTACCATCTGCCCTCTCTACAGGCCTCCTGCCACTCTTCTCACACCAGTTTGCTGCTGGCAAGCTGAACCAGTCCACATATGGAAATGCCTTCCAGACAGTTATGCATCCTTCTCCATATCTTTTGGCTCTGTGTTTGATTGTACATGGACTTTGGCTACACGGCAGCCTATACAGAAATTTCAAAGTGCCTTTTGACCGGGGTGACCTTTAAGCTGTAGACAGTGCCTTGGAGGTGGAGGGGGTCTGTGCTGACCCTTCCCATTGCACAACACGTAGCGTGCAACAGCTGAAGACACTACGGCCCTATTAGCTCAACAGTGAACATGTCCAGATATTGTCATGTCTTCTAGGTCACCACTCAGGCAGTCTTAGCTTCTCCTGAGGCTGTGCTCATGCCTTCAGAGGCAAGCAGGAGTATCCAAGGATGCTTTTATCAGTAAATGGCCTGCAGGCAGATGATCTTGGACTCTGACAGTGTAAGGTCACATCAAGCAGTGGCTCATCTGGTCAGTCGTGACTCAAAGTGCTCTAAGTAAATCCTAGCAATGTGATATATCCATTTTCAAGAAGATGCTGCTGGGGGTTTTTTGAGTGTTATGGCTTTTTTTGTTTTGGTGTCGTTCCCCCCCCCCCCCCCCCCCCCCCCCCCCAAAAAAATAATGCTTTCTACATCCCCAGAAGCTCTGAACATCAATACCAATATACAAGGTATGGTTGGTGGTGAATATGAGTGTTTCTAAGGTGAAGGCCATTCACAATTCTTATTACAGATGTAGACTTTCAGTACCTCTGACCCTGCTACTACGTTGTTCATGCATGGAGCCCTGAAGTTCAAAACTGAGAAGCCACCGTGCACAGCACTGATCTTCCTGAAGGCCTGAGCAAGGACCGGGAAGACCAGAAAGAATATTCATTGTAGAAATATGAGAAAGGGTGTTTGAGTCAATTACAGTTGCACATGGCAGAAAAGAGATGCTATGGCAGGTTTGGTGTGTTCCAGGTGATTTTCAGTTCTGACAGCTTAGCAGGAAGGGTCCTTCTCTGCACAGAAGAAGACCTGATAAAACATCCCTTCTGCCAGATTTAGAGTGGAGCATTGATTTTTGGATCTCCACTTTCACAGAAAAATATTTGCACTGTAGGACTTAGATATGCACAAGACAAGCTCTCCTGCTCCCGTTGTTTTGTGACGACACATAGATCCCCCACATAAACCTAATCCCTCACTATTCAATGGCCTTCAGATTTATTGAAAATAAGCCAAATATTTTTCCTATAATCTTGAGTGAGGAAAGAGACCATATCGTGGATGGATTGCTACAGAATAAGAAATTCCTACAAGTAAAACCCTCCCCTACTGCATACTTCTATAACCTTTAGGGGAGCGGGACTTGGTTTTTAGTATTTTTTGTAAATGAACAGAAAAGAAATATCTGCTCAAGTCATCAGCTCTCCCCCCAGTGGAAAAAACATTCTTAACAAGGCCCTGAATATGAGCTGGTGGGATGAACTCCATGATGGGCCTCAGGCTGGGCAGACCCATCCTTCCCACGAGCTGCGAAGCACTGGCTGGTAGAGGTAGCAAGTTATCCTTCAGAGCAACCATTTCCTGCTTTTATTGTGACTGTCAAAAGCTTCTCTTGTCTTGAAAATGTAAACATCCTCATGACTTCTTGCGTCACCTGTCTGCTTCTTGCAGGGTCTTAGAGGTAGAGAGGACCTTGCACCCACCTGGCTCCCTGGCTGAAAACCACTGTCCTATGGGACTTGCCACAGGAGTGTGAATATTGCACAGGCTTATTTCCCTGCACTACGCAACACAGCACATGCTGAGCCTCAGAACCACATGGGAAAACTCAAACGTAGACATCAATGCCATTTCAGTTGCAAAGAAAAACACGTTTCTTCCCAACACAATACATCTTACAAGTCTTTGGGCTTTCTTCAGCAAGGATCACACCAGCGTATAGACATTAGAGCTGCCCTGCAGAACAGAGCAGAGAGACAGCAGCAGGGGAGAGATGCTGCAAGCCCTGTCCATGGAGAGAAATGACAAATCAGCAGTTACATCCAGGACTCTTATTTGGAGAGCTGACCCATGCAACCTTCGGATCACAGCTTGCACCTTCCACAAAGGTCTCTCCCCCGCCTCTTTCTGCTTGTATTTGGTGTGGGCATCAACACATGCCTGCACTCTGAGAGCACAAGAGTTTTTCTTTTTCTCTCTGTATTACGAGAGAGAAAGAAAATAGACAGAAGGAAAGGTGCTTACTAAATATGCGCATTTTGTGAGGCTCTATTGCTGTTGTTAGTGTAGTAGTTTTCTAGTGACCCTGAAAATACGGAGCAGAAGGCTCAGAAATGGTTTCATATCTTTTACTATACCCAAAAAATAGTGAGCATCCTGCACATCAGGCACTGGACTACTATTTAAAACTTATTTAAGGCATTATGATCTCTGTAAGTTATGCAGTGAATTTATCTTGTGCCACTGTTCGTCAGCATGACTCTGACTCGTGGCTGAAAACTTACCTTATTACCTGGGGAAGCTCAGCATCTGCCAGCTGTGCAGGGGCTCCTCAATTCCGTTCAAGCAAGAAGCTGTTGCAGTGGAAAAATACACTGAAACTGCTTTTTATCAGATCAGAGACTGCAATTACTAATTCACTCAGCTCACAAAGACTCAGAGATCCAAATGTCCTTCTGCTTTTTCCATGGACTTTGATGAAGCTGGCATTATCATGCTAAATTACAGTTCAGGACCGCTGTGTATGTACAGATTTATCAGAAGAAAGCTATTAGATGTCTTCAGTATACTGCCAATTATGCAGTCCCTGACACATAATTAACTAAGGCCCCAAAGCATGTATTTTAATCAATCCCTGTTCAGCAAAGCACTTATCTGTGTGCTTAACTTCAACACACATCTAGCATACATGCAAGTCCTCTTGTGAATAGAAAAAAACGTGGGAGCTGCAAGAACTGTCCTACCAATAGTATTTTGGGCCAGTCACTACCAGGATAAGATACTGTACTACTTGAGTAATGGCTTACATTTTCAAAAATATCTATTAACTAAGAAGCCAAGACCAGTTTCTAGAGTGACCTAGTCATGGTGCTGTAACTATGGTGATTAAAGGACAAAAATACTCAAGTTCTGGAGGAAATAGTATCTTTTACTACATTGTAAGTAGTTGGATAAAACTTGCAAACTTATGCAGCAGAAATCCTTATTCAGCCCTGTAAAGCTAGAATTCATCCCATTTGACCTGAGCTGGCTACAGGTTACCTATCCTGTCTAAAGAGGACACCCAGCATTTCTCTGCAGTCAATGGAGAACATCTCTATATATCAATTCATCCCATGGGAAGGTTTCCAATAAAGGTAGGACAAATCACTCTCTCTTTCTGTGTTGTTGCTGTAAAAGGCCACAGAACTAATTTAGATTAAACACATTGGTTTCATCTAACCAAATGCATGCATCCATCCAAGGTACCTGTCTGTCTATATAACTAATGAAGACATTCATGTTGCAGGCTAACACGCCACAAAGTAGATATCTGAACTAAAATGACTCATGCCTTAAACATATTTATTTCTCTCCAGCCTGGCCTACATTGACTAGTTTAGCTGCAGACAGAGGGCTAGATTCATTCCCATAAACATAGGAGCGCAGCACCATTTTGAACACTGAGGGTTATCACGTCTGGCCACCAGCTGCCATCCCAGAAGGGTGCAGGTCTGGAGTCACCCCTTTAGGACCACTGCGTATCATGGGAGTTTAGGGAGCAAGACTACATGAACCCTACTCAACCAACACTCAACATTACCTGAGGTGAACTCCTCCCTGTCTTCTACCTTGTTAATGGCTCAGTGAGGTGCAGCAGATCCCCTTTAATTGCCAGACAATGCAAGAAACAAAAACAGGTGGTAAAGGCCAGGCATTTACACACCTAATGGGATTTCTTAATGAACCTAGGCAGGTGAGTTCCACTGCTCCCACTTTCAGCTGAGATCAGGCAAGGATCATTTCAGAGCAAAGTGGTATATCTTCCCAAAAAGCAAAGAACCTGTGAAAAACGTGTATTGACTTAGAAGCTGCTATGCAGCCTGAACTACAGCAGTGTGAGCCTCTCTGTAATCCATTATGACTGTGCACAATGTAATAAAACTACTACAAGGTGCTCTAATTCCATTTACTAATAATCATAAAAGTATTTGAGATGTGTCTGATGAACCGTTTAGAAGACAGCATTTTCCAAAGATGATTTGTAGTCTAAAGAAAAGCCTTTAATACCATATAAATTAGATTTTATGTACAACAATATTTAAAGCCATTGCAAAGGAGGTGTTTTTGTTGTTTTATAGTCACTGTTCAGTCTTCATTGAATAATTTGTTTGAAGAAAAAAAAGATACTTGGCTTCTGAGTTCTTCCCAATGAATCACAGAACAGGAGTAATATCATCATTTGTCATTTTTTATTTGCAGATGCCATTGTGTTCAGTGTAGCTCTACACAGTTAATCTGAGCAGCTTCTGATGAATTGCATTTAGTAAAATACACAAAATTATTTTGCACTTAACTAACATGCTGAGCAGCTCCACTGACACATCAACTCCTACATGCTGCACACACAGAAATGTTTTGCTTTTCCAGAGATGAAGGCCGGGTATGCCAGAGAAATAGATGTATAAATAAATCAACCGTTAATTGATCTGCTGTAGCATTGAGATTAGCTAGTTTGCTAGGTTGGAAGTGACTGCCGTATTTTTATTTTTGTCTTACCATGAGTTTTTGCTATCACCAGACACTCCCAGGGCATCTTGGAGCATATGGCTGGTCTAACTCCAAAGCTCCAAGTGTGGGTTTGGGTTTTTTCTTTACGCCATCTTTGATCTACATAAGGTGTCTCCTTAAAGGTACAGCTTCCTCGGCTCCCATTTCCTCCAGGAGAGCAGGGGTTTCCTGCTAGCTCCTGTGAGCATTAAGCTGCCTGTTACACTGAATTTTTCCATTACACTGAAATACTGAAGATGTGTCCACTCCTTTCACCTGGCACGGCCTTGAGGAGCGAAGCAGACACCAGACACACTCCCTTGCACCCGTGCCAGGCTGACCCCAGGCTTGCCTTAATCTCCTCTCCCTCAGCCCACCCAGGCATCCAAGTCAGGAGCAAATTTTCTTCTCCCATCCACAGAATTTTGCACCCACTTTCCATTTGCAAAGCTGGACTACAAATACTCCTCCACCCTCGCAATGCCATATGATTTAAATATTGAGTCACAAAGAAGTTAAGCCTGTTTTCATCTGTCCACCAGAGCAAACAACATTTGAAAAACAATCCATAAGGCACAGTGAAATAGAAAATCTGTGTCTCTCCAGGATTTCTGGGCATCCAGAAAGTTTTCAGCAAACCACTATCTCACCATCAGAAGTCTCACAGAAGCAGCAGTGCTGGCTAACACTGCCAGTGAGGTGTGGGGTATGTTAAAAGGAGCACGGACTCACACAAGATGCCTCTGCCACCTCCATTCAACTTCCCCCACCTACAGCTTGTGCTTGCAAAAAAACAAGAAAAGAAGAAAGCTGGAAATCTCAGTAGCACTGGGCTGCCATTTTTTTTTTTTTAAAGTATGTACCAAGACCTATGTTATCATCAGCTTTTGCTCCTTTTTCCCGCTCCTCGGTGGCACAATGCAAATGCCTTATCTCCAAACGTCTTCCTCATCCCCGCAAAGGGAGCCTGAGGTCAGCTCGAACAGCAGCCAGAGGAGGAAATCTCTGAAATGAAACACCTCTTGATTCAATGAATTTAGTGAGTTTAGACACTTCTGAGCTTCCAGCAGACAAAGAAGTGCCTAACATGTAAACACACCTTTCCATTTTAGCTTATTAAGGGGCAGCTTCCCATCCAAAGCTGCATATAATGAATTCAGGACAGATTATAGAGGACCGTAAATCCACCACAGATCAACAGTGCTGGGAAGAAACATGGAAATTTTGACAACCCTCCCATCAAACCCTCCACCACCAAAAAAAATGTTTGGGAAAGACTTAAAAAAGGAGAAGAATAATTTTGCATTTAGAGAAAAATCTTAATTTACTCTACTTATTTCTTGAATGTAAATTCATACAACATCAAAGAAACCAACATTTTCCTTTACATCTTACACATAAAAAATGACCATGGAAAATTCTCCTTTCCTGCCATGCTGTCCAACAAAGACATTACCAACCCCAGCTTAAGGATTTGCTTCTGCAGTAAAGTTTGATCACTACAATGCACCATGTAATTCTCAGTTACTTACAGTTATATACCCCATAGACACACCTACTGTAGCATAACATGGCCTTTTTTCCAGCTTAGCTTGTCATTTTAACCAGGTTAAGCTGTACTGAAAAAAATATTTTCACTACAACAGAGGAGGATCTACAAGGGAGTTACATCCTCATGGTTACATTTTCATGACACGCAAGAGTCTTAGCCACGCTTTGCTGGGTATTGATAACCACCATCCCAAGGAGAGTTTGACTAACACTTACATGATGAAATCCAGGGCAACTAGACAGGCCAGCAGTTCAGTAGACTCAATGCCCACTTTCCTCCATCGCAGACACTAAATAAGTATTTGCACCATTCAAACCTCCGCCCATCACTTTCCCTTCCCCTACGTACACTACCTGCTCCGCACTGCCCACGTATTTCCACCTTCGCACTGAAACAACAAACTTTTACAAAACCTCACCACTTCACCGCAGTGCTAGCAGCAGGGAGTGGATCAGCAGAGCAAATGGTGCTTCTCGGTTCTTTCTCACTTCACACACACTTACATTTGGAGCAAGACTTCAAATACACCAAATCTTATCGCTCCCTGCAACTACCTGGTTGTAGCCAGGTGGGTGTTGGTCTCTTCTCCCAAGTAACTAGCCATAGGACAAGAGGAAACAGCCTCAAGTTGTGTCAGAGGAGGTTTTGATTGGATATTAGGAGAAATTTCCTCACCGAAAGAGTGGTCAAGCATCAGAACAGGCTGCCCAGAGAGTTGGTGGAGTCACCATCACTGGAGGTGTTCAAAAAACGTGTAGACGGGGCACTTCAGGACATGGCTTAGTAGGCATGGTGGTGCTGGGTTGACAGATGGACTTGATCTTAGAGGTCTTTTCCAACCTTAATGATTCTATGATTCAAATACAGCCACACAGGACAGTCACTCATATTTCACTGCCATCAGAGCAGCAGATTTATGCCAGTCAAGTGGGACTTGGTCCTCTAACCTGAGCAAGGCAAGCCCATGTTCAGGAAATCCTACCTGCTCTCACTCCACAAAAACTCAAAGAGAAATTGTTCATGGGCACTGCTGGCACAGCAGACCAACGGTGATTACCCACCAAGACCAGTGAAGGTTTTGGCTGGTTGGGCTCCATACACCATAAACTATAAAAATAGGGAAAGGCAGCATTTCCATCTTTCCCACTTTGGTGTTACTTCTGCTGCTGTCAGTACAGCTCCTATGGTTTTCACTTTCAAGGCAGCAAAAACATTAAAAGAACTGTAAATCCTGAGTTTCTGGCTCACACCTAACACAAAGCCCTTGGAGTCATCCATGTCACCTGCTTTTCAACCTGCTGCATCAGTACATCTGACCACTGCATTCACATTCTCAGTAGTCATTGTAGCACAACAGAGATCACATTGCACAGCTTACACTAAAAGAAACAAAGACACTCTTACTCCAAAACCAGAGTTATCAACATATAACTAGAACATGCATCTAAAATCATCCAGCATAGACCACATTTTGCATTACAGTTTGGTGTGAGCAGCAAGATACTTAAACCAAGAGATCAAAGTCAGGGCTAGGAGGCAGCTGCCACTTATTCCAAAGCAATGGGGAAGACTGAACAGCTGCAGGTGCTTTTGACTCCTACAGGTGTAAATCATACACTGGAAAATTGAATTGATACAGTCTGAAGTGAAGTCTTGAAAGTTTGTATTTTAGCTAATTTGTTATGTAATTACAAATGTACCAGTTTAGTTTGACTTAAGTATATTTCTGTAGGAATAAGTAGTATTTTTCTTGCCTGGGCAAATGCTCCCAGTGTAAAACTTCTGGCAGCCAACAGGGACAAAAGTTTGACTTCAAATCTTCATGGTTTTTGTGAAAACAGAAGAAAGTCAACCTAGAAAATCCCATGGGAAATTGCCCAGAGGGAAGATTTTTCAACTATTGTTCTTTGCATCCATTCTTTATTCATCAGTCTTGAAAAATTCAAATACCCTGTCAAAAGGATAAGCTACATTTTGACCTTTACACTTTCAGTGAGGAACTAACAGAGAGTCCTGAAGGACGATGTACGGTGTGGCACAGCAGACACCACACCACCGCCCAGACAGACCATTCACAACCTGGGTTTACAGTTTGGATTGCCAGCACCCACATGCAGAATAACCTTTCCAGGGTAGTTTCATCCAGACAGGGAAGACTAAAATAACATGTGATTGACATGGATACTCAAAAAGTTGTCATACGTACCAGTGGAAAACTGATCTTCATGCATTATTTGTTGAAATTTTCTACCAGAGACAATTTCCAAAAGAGATGGGACAAGGCAAAATGAACCTCAGTTCTTATCAGAATGGAGCCAATAATTGTTGGCTGGTTCTTAACCCAGTCAAAATACCCACTGTTTTGCCTCAGGAATATAGGACGATAGAGTTCAGAAAGTTTTAAAGGTGCTGTTTAATTTGTCCCCCTTTCTCAAGGCAGAACTGATTAATGTAACTTAAGCATACACATCCTCCCCATCACAAGCAATGTGAACAAGAGAGCACCTCGAAAAGAAGCGTGCAATTCTTGAGGCATGAAAAAGATGTCAGAAACTTCCCCGGAGGAATATCACAAACCAGGCTGAGCTCAGCAGCCAAACTCTCATAAAGGAAACTCTCACACCTGTGTCCATTCCGCCGACTTTGGTCAAATCCCAGGCAGATGTAGACCCGTACGGAACAGACTGCAGGACCAAGATGCTGTTTACATGGAAAACCTGTCACTGTGAAACAATTTTATCTGCAGCTGTCAGCTAAATCTCATTTGAGAGAACACGGCCTGCCAACAAATGTAGGCTATGTGTTTGTGAAAGGCAGGACTAGTACATTTTCAATGCCACTCCACACTTTTTAATGCTGAGCACTAATGTTTCTAGCATATTACCTTCCAAATGTTGAAGCGCGACATGCTTTATGGGAACTAATGAATCACATAGTAAAAACTAATTGCAACTTACATACTGTTGTGAACTGAGTTTTGCAACATAAAAGCAATCAGCCAGCAATTAAAATGCTAATATGGGGCTGAACCTCATATAGCAGTTTGCCAAAATCTAGTGCAATACAGTGCTTCCTGGAGAATTTTGAACAGATGGAATTTAGTTAGTAGGTAGGCATTTCATCAAGCTTATAAACCTTACCATGCTGAAGGAGGGTCCCCACCATGATGCATTACATATTTCCAGTATTAGAAATGGTAGTAAAAGATCATTACATATTTTCTTCTTTTGACTGTCTTTTTCTGTTCACATGTAAATGATTCAGAAACTCTTAGCAAGTCAGAAAGGAGTGGTACATAGCAAATGTTCTTTCCAAATACAGATGTCTTGAGTTTCTTTTGGTTGTAATGTAGATGGACTCCCAACGTGGTGGTGATCATCATCAAACCTACTTTTGTTCTTAATTATAAAAGCTCCTTTTCACAGATTCACTAATGCAAGATTGTGAATTGAATGAAATAATTACATTTTAATTGGGTTCTCCTCTCCCACATCCATTTTTTCTTCATTACATTCCTAATACTAAGACAATTGAAATACATTAATTAATTCAAGTGGGGAATTATTAATTTTCAACATCATCAACCTTGGAGAAATTACCAGTGGTCCTGGAAGAAAGCTTCCAGGAAGATGAGGAGCTACAGACTGTGCCCTCTATCCAATTCTAGCGCCAGCCACACAAATCTTCATTTTCCCTGAGGACAAGAAATGTCTCAGTGAGGTATGATCCTGGGAAGTTACTGAATTATTCTTTAGCAAGCCTCATTCATTGCAGGTTAACCTTTAAGTTTCTTCAGTCATTATTGGCAGCAACACTGGAAAAGCATGAACAAGCTCTAAACCAAATTAGTAACCCCTTGGTACTAAGTTATCTGCAAACAGAAGCCAGGGAAGGAGACCAGAGAAGGCCCTGGGAACTCGTCTGTGTGCACGTGGTGATGCCACCCAAAGTCCTATCAGCTGAACACAGGACATGGAAAGTCAATGAGAGACTCGGGAATGTCCCAGGTCTTGCCTGCTTGGATGAAGCTGTCTTTTAGCCACAGGAAATCTTGAGTAATGGGGTCTTGGCTCTCAGGTCCTTGTACCCTTCCAAGCACAAAAGCAAGGATGAATCACTGCCTGGTCCCAAGACTTAGTCAGGCACAGATAATTAACAGAGGTATCAAAAATGGACTGAACTGTTTTCTTCTCACTCGTAAGTGGCTTTCATAGCTTCCTTAAGGTCTTCCATTCAAAAATAAAGCTATTTTTCTCACTCTGTCTACAGTCCCTTTTCCTGTGCAATGCTCTCCAGGACAGACTCTGCATGGAGGACCATGTTCCTGGCTTGATAAAAACTTCCCTTCCTTACATTTGATCCTTATCATCTCCAAACTCTCACTTTCCTCATCTGCTCCTCACTCCAGCCTGAGCTTCAGAGCAATATGCAGCTAATGCTCCCAGCTAAAGCTCAGCAGTTAACCTCCACGCTCAGCACACTTTTCGCTGTCTGCACTCCCCTCCCATTCATCCACCCTAAAAGAAAACAGGGCACAAAGTGCAGCAACGTCTGAAGGCATGACAGATATACCTAAAACACAGATGATGTCCCAAAAGGTAAGAAACACCCCTCCGCCTGCTCCGAAGGATGGCAGATAGATAGGGTTTGCTGCTGTGTTTTACTGCTGCAGCTCTACCAGCACATCAGAACAGAAGGTGTTATTTTGAGCCTACTTTAAATTTATGAAGTAGTAAACCTATTGCTCAGGGTGGCAAAAGGTGAATTGCCATTAAAGGAGTGACCTGGACTCTAAAAGAGGTCTGTCAACAGAGGAATTGGAAACTTAAGGCATGACTTCCCAAATTACCACTCTGAGATTGCTTTGGAAGAAAATTGCCAGGAGGAGTGGGGGGGGGCGAAAGCGCATTACACGTAAAATTGTCTTTCACGACAGCAAGGAGCAGCCTCCATTAGCCAGGCTAGAAAAGGAGCGGGTTTTGCAAAAGTTCATGGAAGTCATAGAGATTAGCCTCTACCTGTTCCTCCAGGGAACTCAAAAGTTGGCAGGAGTGCTTACGACTCATCACCAAAACAGAAGAGCTCTGGTGTTCGCCCTCCCAGGCAATGCATCAGTACAGATACAGCCTGTCTTTCTCAATGAGCGCTTTATGCCAAAAAATTAAAGCTGCTTTTCTCTAACGTCCTCAGTACAGAGAAGAGGAGCAGTACCTTTATTTCACCACAGTGAGGAAAGACTGTGGCTAGGTGAAGGATATGCCCCAAATTGCGCAATACCTTGGGTAAAGCACCCAGTGCCATCGACATTGCATCATTCTGCTTCCCTTACAGCACGTCCATAAGGAAACAGGCAGTAAAATTCCCAATCCCTCCTTCCAGACACCAAGCTCCCAAGCCCACACGCTTAACACTCACCAACTGATATGTCGTTTGGGGCCTGTAACACCACCACTGTTTTCAAATACTTTATTCATCTTGCAGCTGAATAAACACTCCGGTTTGACCCAATTCTTCACTGTTTTATTGGTAACTGCAGCCTTGCCACCCATGCATTGTATAAAGGGGGAAATGGCTATAAATATCTCTAAGCAGTGGAAGTTGGCTGATATTACAAACACGTTAATGAACCGAGGTTGGTTTGTATCTGCTGAAAATCTGACCCTCATAATGTGTTTTTATACACATTTATGAGAAACTGTAAGCACACACATTATCTAGTTTTTGCCAGGCAGAAATAGCCACAGTACATATTTGAAGTATAAATACACTGAATTTAAAGATAAGTAAATTGAAGCAAAACTGAGACATAAGTTGGACATGACAAAAAACGCTACTGTGATACCTTACAGTATTAAGCTCTGTTGTTGCCCTCCGATGCCTTGGGATGCATACTGCAATAAAGGTGATCTCATTTCACTGTGCCCTGGGAAGGGATTGGGTTCAGACTGCCTGCCCTGGCAGCCGTAGAAAGAGCCTTGCTCAATGACCTTGTAACATTTCGCTTTCATGCAAAGCTTTGGGATAAATGGGAATCTGAGCATACCTGCAGCTCTGCTGTCATATTATTGTACCTGCGTGTACCACACAATGTGTCAATGAGCAGTGAAAGCAGAAAGTTCTCCTCTGATTAAAAAAACCCCAGTACTCTACACAGAAATAGTATTTTCAAGAAAGCAACCAGATAATAAAAAACAGCTGTGTATTTTCCAAATTTACACTTTCTTTTGTTTTATTCTCCTGTATCTCTCTAATAGCACAGCAGAGTGAAGAGACGAAAAAAGGACTTTTGTGGTTAGCAAGGGGATTGCAGTAGGAGCTTAATGTTCAGGAAGAATATGGAGACAAAGGAGTACAGTCATGTCAAAAAGAAAAAATACTAAAAAGTACTTTCTCTTCTAACATAAGGTCAGAGGAGGAACCTGGCATGCTGTTTCACTCCTTTGCAAGCGAGAGATTGAGCAGTAACTCTGCTCATTGCCTCTGGAGCAAGCCCCAAGTAAGAAAATAATTCAGGGAAAATCTCACAGCCTGATCCCTCGCAGGAAAACCCTCACCTGAGACTGCACAGGCAACTGAGGAATTTGCATGTGATTTCAGGACCCACCCTCCCACTGAGGGCGATCGCTCTCACTGTGGGAGATTGAAAGTCAAAGTTGTTATTGGAGACTTTCCCTGAGGTGGGGCTCAGCTGCTGGACATTGGCCCTTGACTCCCTGTGCACAGGAAAAGACCCAGGCAGGCGGGTTTTACATACAACCTACAACAAAACGCCTGTGGTATGCAGACATCCTCATGGCCACTTCTCACCATCAGCACAGTGAGAAACCAGGGCTGCTCTTCAGCCAGACCAGAGGAGTGGAGCCCCTAGGGCCAGTGACAAAGCCCAACCTCTAACAGAGAAATGAGCTGAAATGGGAATCAGACTTTTGCGAGGAATCAGAAACCTAATCAGTGCGTTTGAGACTCATGCAACCTAGAAAGGGTAACATCCTAGACCCTCCTCACCTCTGAGATGTATTACAAAAACAGACAGAAATTATACAAATGGACACTTTTTAAGAGGCTTGAGCTCCTGCAGCAGGTCCTCATGGCTGGATCTTCTCCTCTCATAACATCCCTGACATGGGGCACTATGGCAGCAGTCACCAGTCACAGAAATTCTTTTTTTCAAGAAGCACTAATGAGATGAGCGGAATTAACATATACAGACCATGGTATATTGTCATCAGTAGATAAAGTTTGCTTCTGGTGACGTACAGAGATACAAGCACTGACAAGAAACCTGTTGAAAGAGGAGGACGGAGCTGAGGGCATAACTCAGAGCCTAATTCAGCCATATGAAGGGGCTTCAGAACAAGAGGCAAGAAAGAATGGAGAGGAGGTAAATGGTCAAACCCAGGAACTTTGAAGGATCAACTCAGTGAGAAGTAAACCTTCAGGGGCATTTCTGTATTGTGGCTAACAGTCTTTCAAGAGATGAACCATCCTCACTTCCAAATAACAGCCCATAAATCACGCAGACATCACCATCATGGGAGCCAGGGCATATGAAAATAAAGGTAAAAATTAGAAATGGGCAAAAGGAAAGGATGTTAGCTACAAGCAAGTCATTAGCCTTTCCAGAGAAGATAACAAAATCAGGAATAAACAAACAGAGCAGAATGAAGAGAGAGAGGAGGGACAGCGAAGGTGTGAGAGAAGGAAATGCTGTGCCAGTGTGCGCCTCCCTTCCATGCTATAGATGGGCTGGTAAGAACAAAAATAACAGGTACAGAACAAAAATAGGTCAGGGAGTGAAGGACGAGGGAAATTTAGGCTATTTGAAAGAGACATATCTAGAAATCGTGACCTGACAGCAATGGGATGGGATGGTGGGAGAAGAGATAATAGTGAGAAGAATGAGAGAAGCAGGAGAGGAGGTACCCAGGCACCAGTGGAATAGCTTTCACCGGAAAAGTGTTATGAAAATTTTATTAAATAGTTTTGTATGAGCATCTACGGGTTAATCACAGCTGGGCAGTTGGTGTAGGAGGGTTTTTTTTACCCGTACTATAAAGTGCTGCTCTATAGATCAAGTTCCCTCAAGCCAGGTCAAGGTGCACTGGTTGAAGCCACTGTCTGAGTGCCACTGGTCCGTCCGTGCTCTGATGGACTCCACGACAGCTAGGAGACATGAAGGCAGGGAAACACAAAGCAAGCATGTCCTTCATGCTTGGGAGTAGTCAAGAAAAGGAAGTGAGAGATGGGAAGAACTGAGGTCCCTGTAGAGGGTACTGACTTTGTACAAAAGTAATGGGCAAAGTCAGAGGGGTGAGATTTGATGAGGACAGAGACGTCAGGTCAGTGAGATGAAGGCTATAATTGAATATGGTGAGGTGGTAGCAGAGGTAATTAGGGCTCAGTAAGCTGCAAAGGGCACAAATTAAATGAGGCTAAAACAGAAGTTAAAGCACAAAGAGAGTCAGCGTGCTGAGTTTCTTTGCCAACGGCAATCTGGCTGATGAAGATCAATTAATTGAATTCAAAGAGCTGGGATGAGCCAGGCCTCCTGGGAAAACAGTTTGGGTTATAAAGAGGAAGAATAGAGCTGGTGAGAGAACACCGGGTGGTGCTAAACAAAAGTAATTTGGACTCAAAAGAAGATAAGAGGGAGATGCCATGAAAGGAGAAATTAGGAGACAGTGCTGGCAGTGCAGGGAGGAAAACACTGAGAGAATTAAAGTTTGAGAAAAGGATCAGAGAGCAGGAAAACCGAAAGAAGAAAGGAGAGAAGAGTGCTACCAGAAGTGGCAAGAATGAGCAACATAAATTATTTTGTGTCATTATCATGTTGCCAGACTGGAGAGGTGGGTAGTTGGAGACCCTAACCAAACCCAGCACCTCTCCTCTCGTTAATGGCCAACACAGTCTCCCAATGAGCAATCGGTGGAGCAGCGCTCCATTCAACACTGTATTTCACCTGCTTTCCTCCTCCTGTTGCACCAAAGCCATGAAGCATGTTAAAACTACCAGATGAAAGATACAGTCATCATTCCTGTTAAACCATGGAAATTATCAACTGGAAAGCACCGCTGGTAATTTTCAGGATTTCCCTCTTCTACACTCAATCCTAGTGGGGAACGTCTGGCTTTGTGGTCAGAAATTTGGCTGCACGGAGCCGTTTCCCAACACTTCCCAGGCACATGGTGTTCTCATATAACAAGATGGACTCCTCCTCTCCACCACCTGGTGCCAGGGAGGCTCTCAGGTTGGTGCTGGGGAAGGTTGAGTCCTTGCTGGACAGTATGGCTTGACTCCCAAAGCAAGCCTGCCTGGGCTGTCTGCACTGTAAGAAGCATCAGGCTTTGAGGGGGCTCTACCTCCATCTTCCCCATCAAAAACACTTGGTCTTTGAAGCCCAAGTTCTGCACTTTGTCAGAGCACACACTAGCAGGAGGTAATTTTTAGGTACATGAAACTTGGGTCTTATGGATGTGCTGGACCAGGACCGGAAAGTAAAGGGGTTGTAACTAGATCTGTCGCAGTCCTCACATGGAGGGTCCATTTCTCTCAAATGGATCTCAGCCCAGCAACCTGCAGCGACTTCTGGGGCTCAACAACCTCAGGATGTGTAGGAAATGTCTCTTTCCTTCATTCCCCTTGTAGGCTTGGATGTGGGTCTGCTCCCTGACTCCCTTCAGATTTTCCTGGTCATCACCTCTTCTACAGCCCTGTTGCATGTCTCCCAGTCTCTGCACACTGTGTCCTCACATCAAGGGGGTTTTCCCCAGTTAAGTGAGCTCTGCTGCTGCCTGGGAAGGAGCAGCTCCTCCCTCCCAGGATCCTCCCCAATCCAAGGTGAACCAGCCTGCACAAGGAGATGAGGCTCTCCTTTTCCCTGCTGCTGCACATCTATCTACACTTTACCTCCTACCCCTAATAATAAATATATGCAGGATTAATCCCCAAACTTCTTGAGCTCATGTTAATTAGATTAGCAGCCTAGAAAGACAACACAGTGGTGAGATTTTTCACAATTCTGATTCAAATAAAGATAAAAATAGCCATTTAGAAAGATATTTTTCCATGGATATTCACATGCTTCCCTGCACTGTCCATCCAAGAGGTGCAACAAATGGAATTGATCCTATTTCTGCCAAAGACTGATGGTGGATACAGGCCAAATGCAGAAGTGAATTTACCAGCAGAGTGAAATCTGCCAAAGGTAATGGAGAGCCTTCCTTTCATTTTAAGGTTCTTGAGAGGACACACAGTGGGTTTGTTTTAAAGCCATCTATGTAAGATTACCAGCCGCCTCCCTACTGTGGGACTATAGATGATGTTGATAAAAAAAATAAATTGCCACTTGAACAGTTTATATCCCAGCCAATGCACAATAAGGATGGAGATAAGGACAAATGCACCCCTGTCTGTGGTATTTTGAGAAAGAGAACATTGAGTATTACACGTTTGCCTTGTCTGCAGACTAGTTACAACTGTATCTGACCACCTCCGTAAAGCGCTCTTAGATATGCTGGTTGAGAGCTTTATTATCTGTATCACTATCTGAAGTTCATGTTATTATTTAACTTTTGAGTCAAATGGGCTCATCTATAGCATAAAAACAGCATGGCCATTATTATATTTATTTATTTATTATATGCATCCTGGTAACATGAAAATAGTCAAGAGAGACGAAGCTCCCACTAGGCCAGATGTACACGTAAAGAGCATGCAAACCTTGCCCAAAGAGTTCCCAAAACCAGGAATTATTTTCTCTTTTTGTCTTTCTTTTTCTATTTTGCAGGCTGGGAACTCTGGCACAGAAAGAATTAAGCATTTAACTATTTGTTTAATGGCTTCAAAGTCTCACCAGTGAAGATCAGATAAAATAGGAATCCGAAGGAGAATATGGTTAAGAACTGACCTGAGAAACATCCCAAGCCACAACAGACTTTGCTGCTGTTCATTTGGCTGAGAGTGCATGCCCACTGTTATAATTTCTGACTCAGCAGTTACAGAGTAATAATCAAAATTGGCAGGGCTGGCACCTGCTGCCTCCCATGGAGAGCAAGAACCGTGGCGGAGCCTTTCCACGGACTCCCAGCGCAGGCTCATCCCCTGTAGTCCAAGCTTGACTCAGCACCAGAGAAGACTTTTGCAACTTTGGCTGCTTTGTGTCCACTATACAGTGGAAAATCTATAGGTTGCATCAGTTTTTTCTCCTCAACAACTGCTTTGGATTTCCAGTACTACTTTGATTAGACTGGTCCAAGTTATGCAATCAGTCCAATTTATATTCCCAAAACAAAAGACAGAAGTGCTCTGACCGGAGTCCAGATTTTCTGTCTGATTGCTTTTCATTTCACACTTCCTTGTTTTAATTACATTTTAAGATTAAATACAGGGATTGTGGTTAGTTGCACTCAATGGATATTGTACAGATTTAAGGGTCATAGGGAAAGGAGAGGGAAAAAGACAACTAACCTCATTGTTTACTGTGGTTCCTATAACATGTGCAGTCAAGTGCTCAGTAAGTTTTAGTAGAAATCTGGCTTGATTGTGATTAAAGGAAGAATTTGCTGATGAATTCTTCAGCTCAAAAGTATGGGCTTTTAATTTTTTTACATGCATTGAGCCTAAAAAAGCTGATTCTGCAAAACTTTCTTGACCTCACTGATTGCAACCAATTACAAGATGGATGGCCAGGATTTAAAAGTATCAGCATGCTGCAGCAGCTGGTCAAGTATGTCTTAGACAGCTCAACAAGGAGATGGTGGGGAGGAAGGGGACACATAATGGATTTTATGATTCCTTTCATTAAGGCAGTAAAAATCCTGCTTGGCTAGAAAATAAGTTTGTTTGTTTGTTGGGGTTTTTTTAATTAATAAATAACAAAAACAAAGCTAGCACTTACTTGCTTTAATAATATTTAATTAATATAATTAATAATTATTTAAATGCTATTCCTTTTCTTTATTCTCATTCTCAACAGCACTGAGAAAGACTTGCACACCATCAATATAGTACCAACAGCCCCCTAGCTCCCTTTCTCTTTCCCCTCTGCTACAGCTTCAAGAGAGATGCTACCCAGACCAGGCAGTAACATTGCGAATGGTGCTTTCACAGCTGAACTGCTGAGGAGCAGAGTGGCTCACAGTACATGGAATGGCTGAGGGAATTTGTAATGTTGTACCGCATCTGCATAGCTCTTACATTAGAGCTCATACATAATTTTTGCTACGTTGCTATGAAAAATCCAGTATCTGCACCTAGTAGAGCAGATTTCAAAGCTCCAGAGGGAGCAACAATTTCCCAGTGTTCAGATCTTGTCTTGATGTCCAACGGATGTCATGCTGGTGGTTACACTCAGCTTTTTAAAAAGAAAGCCCTGTGAAATTCTATACAAAGCAAGCAGTCTGTCCCACAAATGCATCATGATATAATCATTCACTGCACCTTCATACGTTTTTTTCCACGTATGACTCATTAAATGATGCACAAAGAGGGAGAGATATGGCCGCAATTTCCTGTTCTTTATATCTGGATTTGCAATCTTAAAAATGTATGACATATCTTTCGTGTTAGGAAATAGATACAATAAATCGCAGTGTCTTCTTGCTCCAAGTTCTCTTTAGGTATAGAGATATTGAATAACGGGAGTTACACTAATCAAAACACTTAAAAAATCCATGACAATCTAAATCAAGAAGAGGAACAATACCAACAGCTCTTCCTGTCCAAACCTTTGCTGACTGTGAAACCATTTCTCCGACAGTAAACACATTAGCGTTTTTTAAGAGCATGAACCAGCTTATAACTAACTGGGCATTAACTTGCTCAGCACTAACTGAGCATTAGCATCACTGACCATGGAGGCCAGCAGTCTGCAAGCATCAGGCACCTCGAGGATGCTGAGAGTTCTCCAGATGAACAGAAACAGCAATAGCTTATGTGATGAGGCCCTCACTGCAAAAGCTAATGAATTTTTGGTCAGATGCACTTCATTGGTTTGATGGAGTATATCTCCTTTGAGTGTCAAAGGAGTACAGGTTACTAGCTGTACCACAAACCTGCCCACTTAACAACACGAACCCAACCACAGACACCAAGTGACTTCTGGGTTTCTGTGGAGGTGTCTAATTCCACTCCCCTTTTCAACTCTGTTGATCAATTAGTTGTTGGTAGAAAATGGCAACTTTGCTGATGAGGACAGAAATGAAATGTCAGGATAAAATACACAACTATACCATGCTAGAAGAAGAAAACCAAACCACATTCTGAGTTTTATTAAGAATATGGTGCATTAAACAGGAAACAGAATAAAAAGATTTTTTTTTTTAACTCCATCCTATTCACATTCTCATACCACCCTTTTTCCTCAAAATCTGAGTGTGAACCCTCAAATATATATAGCCAACTTTTATGAATGGAAATTTGGGCAGAAGAGCCTTCAAGGCAAAAATTAAGTGATATGGCCACTCTCTGGGCCCCTGTCAAGGTTCCCAGATAATAGAGTTTTGATTCCTTCTTCTGCAGTGGTTGGAGAGGAGCACATTCTTTGCTTTCTACTCTCTGTACAAAGAAAGTTTAGTAATTTAGGGTGATTGCAATTCTTTATTCTCATGCCTGCAAGAGTGATGCACAGAATTCAATAGGCAGCTTTAACCTTCCCTCACACTTTTTATTCTGTACTGGCCTAGTAAAATCTTTCAAAAATATGATTTTTAATCAGTTCTATAGTTTTGAAAGACATTCCTACAGAACACTACTCACTCACGGTTCAGAGTGAGTGGCTGGAACAAAGCATGCCGCTGCTGAAATTAGCACTCTCCAGATCTCCTTAAAAATAGACAGAGAAAATGAGATATCTGCCATTTTCTCATCCCTTATTAGCAATCATAGAGCCAAGGCAACCTGTCTATGTACTCTTGTACTAAAGGGTTGTTTCCCAAAATTACCTTCTTTAACTAGCTGCTTCTTCCACCTGAAAAATGTTTCCTAGCACTAAAACAAGTAGGAAAGTGCAATTCCACTTTACAAATGGCAAAATGGAAGGACCTTTCCACCTCTCACCTGAAGATCTTTCACAGATGAAGCCTTCCAGCACACTTATTCCATCAGATCTAATGAATGGTGTGACTCATAGCTAATGAAGTGATATTGGCATTACAAAATAATAGAGCTGAGTAAATTTAACCAAAAAAAAAAAAAAAAAAAAAAAAAGAGAAGGAGTTGGTAGAACAGGCATCAGCTTTGCAAAGCCTGAAAGGTTTCGTGGTCTCTTTTACAGGCCTTTTTTTTTTTTTTTTTTTTTTTTTGTTGTTAAAATGGCAAGGAAAGCCAAGCAATTTCAGACAAAATCCCCACTTCATGTAACGTTGCAAACTCTCCCTACTAGAACCACAATGTTGCATTGAACCAGGCACCCAAAGGGTTCCCAGTGGATAGACATCAGCCTAATTTTGAACCAGGCCTAAGGTCATTGATGGATTATCTTAGCCCTCCACCCTTAGATTTTCAACAGGGCACGTGCAAAGGGAAACTTCTCCAAACATTACCTCACTGCAGCAAGGTACATAGTGCTCAACTGCAGTGAGGGACATTCTTCTGTAGGTTCTGTGCTATGCATTTACAACACAAACAGTTCTTAAACAAATGCACTCAAGTTAATTAAATCAATAGCCCAAGCAAATTACTTTTTCAAGTGTAAGTTTTATTAAGCATTATTTTACTTTACTGGGAGTCTATTACCAGGATAAGGAACTAGGTAAGGTAGTGAGCTAAACACAAAGCACTGAGCCTGCTGGGAATTTCTTTTTCTATTTTCCTAATATGCTAGTACTAAGCCTATTACTCAATTAAGTGCTTTATACAATGTCCTCTCCTGCTTTACCTAAAGTAACATAAAAAAAGATCACTAATGTGATGCATTGCACTTAGACTTTTATTTGTACAAGTGGAAAAAGAAAAAACAAACAAACACGCAAACAAACTAACTCCACCAGAGTTAGAGCATTAATAGCTGGTTTTAGTAAGACTACGTAGCCACATGAGTACAGAATGTTCGCACGTTATTCAGCAAAGTGACAGAGCTTTCACCTCTTCCCTGTTGTCTTGAGCAAGAGGTCTAGATTAAACTCATATTCCCTATAGGTCCCTCTCGGGAGGGTCATGGCCATCTTCCCCAGGGAGAAAGAGGAGGCCACCCTTTCAGATGTGACTGACCAAGAAGTGCAGATCCCATACCTGTGGGGGAGAGCGGGGCTACCAGGCACCAAGACTTTGGATGTCTACAGTGAAGGTCTTTTAAAGCTGAGCTCATTGCTCTGGTGCCTTTGCATACTTAATGGCCATGGTTCATCTGATCTATTCTGGACATCTGCTTCAAGGCAGACACAACTGAAGATGACAGAAGTGTAAGTACAAGAAGATCCATCAAGTGTGCAGGTGGTGCAACCACTCAGAGACCCAGAGGCCAAAGAAACCTAGGGACAGGAATACTGAAGCTGACAGGAGAGGAAGCCCCATTTCATTCTTTATAGCAGATCCAGTCATAGTGCAATGATCATAGGGACTTACGCAACACAGTAAGCATCAAGGAAAAATACAGTAATGAATGAATAGGCATCACAGTTCTGGCATTCATCATGATTCCCATCATGCTTAAAGCCAGATGAGAAGACAGATGTTGGTTCTTCTCTTGTAGCATTTAGTACACACGTGGATTGCATGTTCTTGTACTGACCAAATGTTGTTCCTCTCCCCAGTTGTGCACCCTTCAGAATAAGGAGGAGGTTAACCTGAAAAGAAGAATTGAGAACACATAGCTGTGGAGGACTGGAGGAAAAATTGAAACAGTCAGCACTAGCCCTTCTGCAAGACATTTGGTGGCCAGCCAAATTTGAGCAGAAAGGATTTCTTGAGGGTGGTGAATATTTCCTTCCAAATTACCTGCTCATGTTAACTTCTATAAATTTATCAGCCATACATTTCTTCTTGGAAGATAAAACAGAATAGATACCCTTGACAGATGATTGCTTTCTTGATTTAAACTAAGGAGTCACAAAACTTTTTATCTCACAGTTCTCAGTCCCAAATCCTGCTTCAGAGTTTTGATTTTGTAATCAAGCTGTCTGAGCATAGGCAGTAAGCATGCATTTTGGATGTTCTTCAATCTCCAAGAAACTACCTCACAAGGTATTGCAAAGGTATGCACTGCTCAAGGAAAGAGCAGGGGTCAGACAAGCTCTCCAAATGCAAGGCTGACACTGAATGGGACTGGCTAACAATTCAGTCCCCATTCCCTCTGCCAATCAGTCCCAACAGTCTTGGTCACAAGAATGATGAGCTGAAATGACCATCCTGTCAACATCATCTGTTACAATATCATGTGCATTTAGGTCACTTGGTGAATATATATTATCAGTGCTATATTCATTTATTTTGGATCCTCTGGAATGTAGGAGGTGGGAAAAACTGAAGTCCAGTGGAAAACTTCGTCATGGTCAAGAAATTGGTGGCAGCAATACCACTGTCTTTGGTTGCACCAGCACCATCTTCTTTGGCATGAGAGCCACAAGAGTCTACCAAGAATTCTGGGAAGGTTGAACAGCATAAGGGTTTGCTGGAACCCCCTGAGTAGTGCAAGAAAGATGGTTTTCCAGAAGTGGGGAATGGAAGGATGAAAAATAATTTGAAATGGGTAGCTGGATCTCTGAATTGAATATACCAGGGGTAAGGGCAAAAGTGAAATACTGATGTGCTGAGCTGCAAGTCTAAGGAAAATAAGGGGTGGGGTCAGATGGATTTGGTAACCAGGAAGGAAACTGAAGGTCACAAGAGACTTTGTTGAGGGAAGGACTGAATCTAAACTGTCTGTGTGACTGCTTGGGCTGCAGCACTAAGGAAAAATAAAACAGACACAGTAGCACTTAAGAAAGGGACCCCGAAATCATAACATTCCTCTTGTACAAAAATTTCCAAACTTCCTAGTAAAATTCTTTCCTGGAATGGGAGGCAGAAGGGCAGGTAGCAGTGGAAAGAGGGAGTTTTCCTAAATAACTATGACAATATAAGAGCTAATTTCTTCCCCAGCTGCAGAAAAATAACTCCGCAATGCGGGGAAGGAAATTCATGGAAACATAGAATCATTTAGGTTGGAAAGGACCTTTAAGATCATCGAGCCCAAGTGTTACCCTAGCACTGCCAAGTCCACCACTAAACCATGTCCCTAAGCACCACATCTGCGCGTCTTTTCAATACCTCCAGGGATGGTGACTCAACCACTTCCCTGGGCAGCCTGTTCCAGTGATTGATAACCCTTTTGGTGAAGAAATTTTTCCTAATATCCAATCTAAACCTCCCCTGGCACAACTTGAGACCATTTCCTCTTGTCCTATTGGTTGTGACTTGGCAGAGGAGACCAACACCCACCTCACTACAACCTCCTTTCAGGTAGTTGTAGAGAGCGATAAGGTCTCCCCTCAGCCTCCTTTTCTCCAGCTTAAACAACCCCAGTTCCCTCAGCCGCTCCTCATCAGACTTGTGCTCCACTCCCTTCACCAGCTTCGTTGCCCTTCTCCGGACACACTCCAGCACCTCAATGTCTTTCTTGTATTGAGGGGCCCAAAACTGAACACAGTGCTTGAGGTGCGGCCTCACCAGTGCCAAGTACAGGGGGACAATCACTGCCCTAGTCTTGCTGGTCACACTATTTCTCATACAAGCCAGGATGCTGTTGGCCTTCTTGGCCACCTGGGCACACTGTTGGCTCATATTCAGCTTGCTGTCGACCAGCACTCGCTGGTCATTTTCCACCAGGCAGCTTTCCAGCCACTCTTCCCCAAGCCTGTAGCATTGCCGGGGGTTGATGTGACCCAAGGGCAGGACCCGGCACTGAGCCTTGTTGAACCTCATACAGTTGGCATTGGCCCATCGATCCAGCCTGTCCAGATCCCTCTGTAGACCCTTCCTGCCCTCAAGCAGACCAACACTGCCACCCAACTTCGTGTTCTCTGCAAATTTACTGAGGGTGCACTCAATCCCCTCGTCCAGATCGTTGATGAAGATATTAAAGAGAACTGAGCCCTGGGGAACACCACTTGTGATCAGCTGCCAACTGGATCTAACTCCATTCACCACAACTGTTTGGGTCTGGCCATCCAGCCAGTTTTTTACCCAGCGAAGCCATCCAAAGGTATTCACCCATCCTTATTTCTTTTCTCTGCTTTTCTGTATTTTCTGAGCAGCAGTATATGAAATAGCTCATGTAAATAAAGTGCAAACACTTAACTGAAATAGCCTCCAAGTCTAGTTAGTGTCACTCGTGATATGTGGCAGTGAGTTTGGCAGAAACTCAGATCATTAACAAAATTTAACCCCCTACTACAGAATGCCTTTGGCACTCCAGCTCTCGGCAGTCATCACCATCCAATACTGGCTCTCTGCCTGTCAATAATTAAAATGCAGTCTAAGAAATAATGGGAAATTACTACTTCTGGATGCTTTCCTGATAGCTGAGCACCAGTTGCCTTGTTCTGAGCTGTAGGAGCTTTCAGGCAGCTGCTACCCTTGAGTGAGGAAATGGCGAGGTTCGGAAAAGGAGCTGCAGACAGAGAGAGGAGCCACAGCTCCTGCTGGCAAGAAGGTCCTATTCTGGTGGACAGATTTTTCTTTCTACCTGATGGTTTCCAAAGCTTTCCCTGAGGTTTGTGACCCATTTCACCAGCTAAGTGGTTGCTTAGGGCCAAGTGTACCCAGACCTTTATGTGCCATTAATCCAAGGAGCAGCGTTTGACTGGAGCACTCAGGTAACTGAAGATAACAAACTTAGTAGCTACAACTCAAACACAGCCTGAGCTACGGGCTACAGGACAGCTAGTGTTGAGTACAGCATAACGCTGACTAAGGGGATTTACACCAAGCCTCTGGAGAAATGGGAAAGGAGTTTTGCTGACTCCCAGGAGAGGGAGCGACTGCCTCTTCATCCCACCTGGCTGTGACAGTGATTTCCCTCCAGGGAGGAGGGGTAGGGCACAGGCTGAAATGGGGGGGCGGGAGGAATCTCAGCAGCAGCCAAGCATGCAGAAGGGGTAGACTTTAGTCTTCATTAATGTGTGGACTTCCTTCAGGTAAGGACCAGGGAAAGCCCTTGCTCACAGCATCCTTCTATTATGTTAAATGACACGTCTTCCTTTTCATCTGTATTTACACTGCTCTAACATCAGGCTGTCAGAGACATACTGTGCACATTTGGTGCTTAAATTTTCTTCATAAATCCTGCCACACAGCCCTTATTATTATCTGTTCTTGAATTCTATCCAGTCCATCAGTGTGTCCCAGTTATGACCTGCCCAGGGAGACCACAAAATTCAAGGTACACTGGCTTGGGAATGTGGAGGCAATGCCTTCTTGTCCCATGGCTCCCTGCCACAACACCCACTTTCTCACTCCCACCCCCTTCCTGCTACTCCTTATGCACTTGGTCCTTCCACTGAATCTGAGTTTTGTGTCAGATTTTTCTTCTCTAACTTGCCTCTCATTTCATTTTTCTCTGTCCCATTTTCCAGTCTCTCCAATTTGCTGTCTCAGAAGTTTTGTACTGAGTTGTAAAATGTCACTGTTCCCTGGGACAGGTGCACGACTGTGTGTCCGCTCCCTCCCTTGGAGGATACAGCACTTACCCACCCCTCTTGTGAATCTCTGGCACCCAAATTGGGTGTCATCAGGCACCATAAATGCTTTGGTAAATTTGGGGTTGGGAAGGAGGAACACCGAGGTGCCATGTTTGGGCTGTTCCTACTGTAAGATGCCTTGTCCTGCTGCTGCCGCAGTGCCACTGTCCTGCATGCAGCGATTTCTCAGGTTTCAGTAGGTCTAAGCACTTTAAAATTCTGTATTAGACTCCTAGTACAGACTTACTTAACACATGATTAAGGAACAAAAAGGAAACTGCTGTAACAAGCATTTTTTTCCACTAAAGCCCCTATATAGAAAAAATTGATAAAATGTCAAGTTTTTCCTTTAACCAATTTATCTTCCCTGCTCAGTTAATAGTAAGATCATCTTGAATAACTAATCCACAGCCCTAAAGCAGAAGCTATCATTTATTTTAGCATTTGCATTTAAACAAAATGATATTAAAATTCAGCAAGACATGATATGTAATCCAATAACCAAAGGTAATGTAATTCTAGTCCATGTAGCAATCATTCCCACAAATAATCTGACCATACATGACCAGCACAATTTATAGCAAGTTTTATTGTATTTACTGTTATGATATGACTAAAGAATAAATGCTCTTGGCTTTAATGAACTGATTAGCTGAACCTCAAGCATTCACTGGCGAAAATTTCATTTGTTCTAGTATATCAGCTTTGTTATATCATCAAGGCTTCTGATCTCTACTGAAACACCAATGCGTATCGTTGACAGCTATTTGAGGCAATTCACTACCAAAGTTTATTTATTAGTGAAAGATAATCCCTGGTAAATCAAACCAGACTATTTTTACTCTTATAGAATGCCAAATCAGTATCTCAGTTCCCAAAGAGGCAGTCAATCCTATCTAGTCTTTAATTGTATCTAAATCTAACCACTGAAGACCTCCAGGTCTGGACTCTTCCTGCGGAAAGGGCTTTTTATCAGCATGGCAGGTCTGCCTAGGCATGGCTTGCATTACTGACCCCAGCCTGATGAGACCACCAGACTTTTGTTATACAAATCTAGAGTATGGCTACTGACTTCAGCACCATCTGTGTTTGTGAAGGTAAGAGAATAAACTACAAAAAAATTGTATACATATAAGGAAACCATGGAGTGCTGGTGGTAAAGAGGGTATACTGTCTGCTTGCTCTTTCATTCTACATTTTCCCTATGCAACCTTTATCGGCTGTACCAAACACAGGCTTGAATGAACTTTTGATCTAGCTTTGTATGGTCATTCTCATGTTCTTATGAATTGTTCATTCAGTAAACTTTATAGTAGAAACCATTTCACCCCCGCTTCAGACTGATAGTCAGCATGATTTTCCTCATATTACATGGACAACTTAACAGACCAAAAAGGTATAAATGGGATTTATTTTTTTTTCTTTTTCAGAAAGCTTTTCTGTACATAAGGCAGCCATTTACACATGAAGTGATGGAGTAGTTGTGTAAGCTCTCCAGGGACCTTCATCTATTGTAGGGCAGCATGAAGTCTGCAAGATACTGGTAATCTTTAGGAGGTTTTCAAGCACCTTCCATAAAATGTTTTTCAGCAGAAGACTGCCATTGGCTGAGTGGGTTTTGAATCATGCATCACTATATGTGGAAGGTTTCAGTCTTTTGCATTAGTCACCAGGAGGGAAAGACATCAAACTCCTCTTTCCCTGGAAAAAAAATCCTGCTCACACATCTGTAACTGCATGCTGCAACCCTTTGCAGCAATGAGGAAAATTAATTCATCAGTAATGCTGAAGGCAACTGGCCTTGGCTGCCCCAAGGGGATCTCAAAATAAGTTTGTTGTCATATAGCCATGCCTGAGCTGGGCATGGTTGAGAGACAAGCTGAGGAAGACAGAAATCACCAATCCCATCCTCCTTGAACTGTCCATTCAAGAAAATTTATCTCTAACAATTAATGTTTGGAAAAGTTATGCCAACTTAATGAGACAGTCTTATAGCTGGACTTGTCAAGTAGCATCAATGACAGGAATGTTACCTGTGAATACTGCAGGAGCTGCTGCCTACATTGGACAGATGATAGCTGCATCACATGCGTAGTAGCTGGGAAAAAACGGTACATGCTGCCTACACCAGCTCAATAGGCCAGACAGGCTCAACTGTAATGTCAAACTGTCAACAAAATGTAGCCTTTCGCCTTATGACTATTTTTTCAAAGAATTATCTCAATGTGGTGGGCACCATGACAGCCCAAGGCAATACATTTCACAAGTTAAGTATTCATCAAATTCATTCAGCCTTCAGGTTCACATTTTCTACCTCTGAGTTTCTCACTGTCCCATGTTGTTGAATTATGGAGAGGACCCACAATCATTTCATGCAAGGGGCAGGCTACTGCTGGTCTCATTCTGTAGGCTGGAGAAGCCCCAGATCTGTCTCAAGGTTACCTAGGAGAATAATGGCACTCAGATCTCTGCTGATATTAGAAGACTGTCACAGATGTTACTCCTAAACCTTAACCTCTTCAAATAATAAACTGCTTGCTTTCTGCTTTATTGGTTATTTCTTCCTGCCTCAGATTCTTTACCTCAGGGCAATAACTCTCATAAAACTTCCTGTTGAAATTGCATTTTTTCCTGTACTTTGCATTTTATTCCTTGTCTGTCAAACTATCTTTTGCCTACCTGACTTGTTTGACTTATGCTTTACATTTGTAACTAACTGCTTTGCAATTAATCTGCACTCCAACAATTTTCCATTCCTGTTGCTTTGTTCTTTTTGTTGGTTACACCTTTCAATCTCCCCACCTGATCTGTTATTATTTGCCTGTAAAAATGCCTGACCAATTGTTGATGTGACAATATAACAACAGCCCTGTTATACACAACTCCCTGTTCGGTTCCTGGGAACAGCCATGATTTAGCGAGTCTGAAAAGAATTTAAGAGTGCGTCTACATCGCACCATGATGAACAGAGCAGAAATGCCAGAGCAAACAATGACCACCCAGGCTCCAGAACAGCACAGTCCTATCTCTGAGTACATTAGTTTTGTTAAGAGGCAGAGAATATCGGCTTGGGCTTATCATTGTGCTAAGAGCAATGAATTGCTCTCAGAGTCTGAGCTGGTATCTCTGCATGACTCAGTAGCCCATATGATATGTGTCTGCATCAGATAACTCCACATTAACTTGCTGATGTTTGCACTGAAATCAGTTACAAGGTGTAGAGATGACTAAAGGCGGGATAGCTCAAGTGATGGTCTTCTAGTGTAGCTTTGCACTAGGGAGGGTTGCAAGGGGGGTAAGGATACATAGCCATTTTTGACAGCTCAGGCAAAAATGAAGCACAGGAACTCTCAGTCCTCTCCTAGATACCTGTGTCCCTGACTCAATGATTGCCACCTACCAGTGTAAGCGAAGGGGGCTGCTGTCACGCAAACCTGCTCTGCAGAGGTGTCCCAAGTGTGGCATTCAGCTCACAGCCCTGGGGATGTCAGGCTGCAGGGGTACGATGCCTTCCTTGCATTGGTGAAAATCTTGATAGATGCTTCAGGTGGCAGAATGACCACCAGCAACCCGACTACTCAAGCTAGCAAACTGGTAAGCTATACAAAACTGGAAGGAGTGGTTGATGCAGGCGAGAGCTGTGCTGCCATCCAGAGGGACCTCGACAGACCACAGAAATGGGCAACAGGAACCTCATGCAGCTCAACTAAGACAAGCACAAAATCCTGCACCTGGGGAGGAACAACCCCATGCACCCCATATGCTGGGGGGCTGACTGCCTGGAAAGCAGGTCAGCAGAAAAGGCCCTGGGGGTCCTGGTGACACCAAGTTGAACGTAAGCCAGTTCAATGGCCAAGTGCCCTTGTAGCTAAGAAGGTAAATGCTATCCTGGACTGCATTATGAGGAGCACTGCCAGCACTGGATGGTACAGTGCTAATTATGGGTAATATCGGTCTGAAATGTTGCTTTGATAGGGTAGAAACATGCTGACTCACTCAGGGGCCACCCAAATAGCCTTCCTCTACTGCAACCCCTAGGTACGCTCCCCTGTAAAAATGCCTTCCCCCCGCCCCACTGTGTACCCCTTCTCAAAGCCTAGTGCAGAGCGAGTCAGATACTGTCTATAGCAGACCTTTGCAGAAGCAAGGCTTCCCAGGACTGGCAGGAAAAGATGTATTTTTGCAAAGAATATGTATTTGCAATTCCTGTCACTGTGAACTAGCCAAAGGTCAGTTCTCACCTCTGCCTGTCTCCCCAGCATAACACAGTCTCTCTCCCAAAGATACGACCTGGATAACTTTCTCCACTTAAGAATGCAGTAGCTGCACCATAGGTGCCCTTTGGTCATGCATTTCTTAGGTTCACAGATTTGTAATGCCAGAAGGGAACATTATGATCAGTGAGTATGACAGCACCATAACACAGGGCATAACATTTCACCTGGTAATTCCTGCATAACTTCTGCTTCAACAAGTAAAGCTTACCAAGAGAAATCCATCAGTGATGGAGAATCCACAAAATCATTAAAGGTAATATTACCAGGGCTGTTACCCCGTAAAAAGTTACTTCATGTTGTTACCTTGAATATGTCTGGCTTGGAGTTCCAGGCACGGGATCTCACTATGTCTCTGCCTGTTAATTTCACCAGTCCTCTGCCTTCAGTAATTTTTTCCCTACATAGGTGTTTACAGTCTGTGAGTGAGACACATCTTTATTTCTGAGTAACCTTCCCCTTATAAGTAAGCTTTTTTCCTAAACTCAGATAATTTTTTTTTTAATTGTAGTCATTCTAGTAGTAATTACTGTATTGTGCTTTTATTCAGACCCCAGGATCATTTCTGACTAACGGGCATACTATTGCAGCAAGCAGCGGTAATATCACTTTCCTCCTTCTACTCCGTCTTCCCCTGGTTATACATCTGAGGCTCCCATTAGCTCTCTTAGCCACACGATTATATCAGACAGCCATCATACGCTGTTTATTGACCATGACCTCCCAGCCCCTCCCTGAGTCAATGCCTTCCAGGAGGCAGCCCCATATCCTGTAAGCGCTATGCACATCTCCACTTCCCAGAAGCATGTGCTGGCATTTGGTTACATTAAAAGCACTTGTTATTTAAATCATTCCAGCTTACGAAACGATATGTAACTGCCCTTCCCTTACCATTATTCACCACTGCCAGCTATTAGTCCAAACTGCAAATCTTACTAGTAGTGAGCTGATCTTTTCCTTTAAATCATTAATAAATGCACTGCACTGAGGTACACCCTATGTATAACTACTCACTGAGACCTCCTGGTAAGTGTCGTGGTTTTATCCCAGCCGGCAGCTGAGCCCCACGCAGCCGCTCGCTCACTGCCCCCATGGAGGGACGGGGGAGAGAAGCAGAAGAGTAAAAGTGAGAAAACTCGTGGGTTGAGATAAAGACAGTTTAATAGGTAAAGCAAAAGCCGCACACACAAGCAAAGCAAACCCAGGAATTCATTCCCCACTTCCCATGGCAGGCAGGTGTTCAGCCATCTCCAGGACAGCAGGGCTCCATCACACGTAACAGTGACTTGGGAAGACAAACGCCATCACTCTGAATGCCGCCGCCCACCCCCTCTCTTCCCCCAAACTCCTTATAAACTGAGCATGACATCATATGGTATGGAATATCTCTTTGGTCGGTTGGGGTCACCTGTCCTGTCTGTGTCCCCTCCCAGCTTCTTGTGCACCCCCAGCCATCCTGCTGGCAGGGCAGCACGAGAAGCAGAAAAGGCCTTGGCCCCGTGTAAGCACTGCTCAACAATAGGTCCATAGAACAAAAACATCTCTATATTATCAACGCCGTTTCCAGCACAAATCCAAAATATCCCCATACTAGCTACTATGAAGAAAGTTAACCCTCTCAGCTGAAACCAGGACATTAGTCAGCTTTTTAAGACATTTTGCATAGTTTAACATGCCATTTATTGTGAGGCTTAATAAATGGTTTAATAATCATTTAATATCACTGGGCACAATTGCTGTAATACTCTCCCCAAAGTCATTGGTCCCAATTCATGTCATCCCCCAGGGACGATACACCAAGGATTACTGTGGTCCACAGGCATTTCAAGAGATATATCCCTCTTTTCCAGGAGGCCTGAGCTACACTGTAAACGTCAATACAATTTTAATCTAAAGCCAAAGAGAGCAACAGTACACAGCTACGTGAGTGTGCCCATACACATCTATAAACACACGGGGCATATGCATTCACCAGATGTGTGGGTATGCAATCCTCACCCGTGTCTCTGCCAGATATATTACACCAACATATCATGAGCAGAGCGGCACTCTGATTAGGACTTGCAGTGATAGACGACCAAAACCCATCACTTGGGCTGTGAACAGCTCACAATACTTCAGCAGATGTGTGCATGATATCCTACATTACTAGAGGAATGGTCAGCACTGGGACAGGCGTAACTGAGGAGCCTTTAGCAATCCGTACTTTATATATGCAGTCAAATCTCCAGCCCTGTCTGGTGTGACTCTACTGACAATTTGTCAATATTTGTTATAATATCCCATATTTTCAGGGTGTATCACGGTCATGACTCATACTAAGGACACGTTCATATGCAGTTTTTAAAAGGTCATTCATGTTATAGATGTGTCTGTTCAGTGCTATAACTTCCAATAACTCCTACTTGGCTTTTGCAATTTCTTTCTGAAGTTTGAAAGCCAAAATCAGCCCTTGGCAAGATACAACTCCATTGACTGCAACGGGGTGCTATCAAATCAGATCTGCATCTGAGCCTCAACTTTATAGTCTGTGGTAACATCATTCTTGGCAGGGTCAGGTGAAAATTTCAAAATCCCATTGATGGCTCAACAGCATGAGCCCCATGAGTTGCAAGTTGAAATTTTGTGGACTTTAACAAGAGTTCTCCTCCTAAATAATTTTGATGCTTTGGAAATCTGCTCTTTCCAGTTGCCTTTTGTTTAACAGCAGGATCCTCTGCTCCTGCAGAGGTTCTGTTTCGGTTGCTGCTGTTACAGTGCTAGTGAATATGGTGGGGGGGGAAATAAATGGCTGATCTGTTTATTTTGATGACTCCACTCGATGCATCTGGATAGAAAGATACAGAGAATTATTGTCTGATTATGTATTCTTTGGCATTAATCTCAGTAGCTGAAATGAAATGTTGGGCTATTATGAAGTGTGAATGAGCTTCTAATGTGTTAAGGAAGGTTAAGATTTGAGCAGTGGCTTGGTTTTCTCGTCGTTCATCTTCAGCGTGCCAGATGGTGTGTCACTGGGCTTTTATTGGTTCTTTATCAATTTTATTAGCCATATGATTTGATTGATCTTATTTTGCCTGAGAAAAAATCAATTCAAAAAATATAACTTACAAGAGCAGCTCTCTACCTTAAAGAAATTCTAACAAGCATGAAAAGGTGTTGAAGATCAGAGTGCTTAGAGGGGCTCCAAAACACAGACGTACACGAATAGGTGTGTTGTCAGGCAATGAGGCTACCAGGAAAAGGAGGAAGAAGGACTTACTTCATCAGATTGGAAGACACTGATTGCTCCTGGAGGTGCAGCTGAGAACAGGCATCAAGGCACAATAATCCTGCAGAAACTGCAGCGCAGCACGTACCCCGCTGTGCACACTCCATTGCCCAGGCGGGAGGCAGTCTGCCACACACAAAGCTCATGGCCTTTGGAGGCATCAACAAGGAAGAAAGAAGCACATCCAGGTTTGGGTTCACCTCAACAGCATTTCTGGAAGCGCTCTCTCTCAGATGGGGAAATATGAGGTGTCTGGAGAAGGCAATTTTCAAGGTCCCTACCATCCCTGGAGATGGATATCACGGTTGCAGTCTGCAGCTAGGACCGTAGCTTCAACATCCAGCACCGCCACCTCTGGGCACCACATCTTGCCAGAGTCTACACAGAGATGTCTATGTGTGAGCTCCCATTATATCTCATAGAGAGCCAGCCCATACAGTTAGTGAAATCTTGAAAGTATTCATCTTATCCTACATTTATGCAGAGCTGAACAGCTCTCTGCATTCTGCTGGCTCCATCAACTGGATATTCATAGATTAAAATGAGTGTTCAGGCACCTGGCTCACACACATCCACCTCGATCTGAGAGTTTAACTGTCCCTAAATTTAGGACAAACTGAACCTCACCAGCAGTTTCTGAAATCAGGACTAGAATACATCTCTTTTTTTCCAGACATAAATCCTTTTTCCATCCCATACTGGAGTATAGTTGAGGCAATTTTTTACAATGCAGACATCCTAAATTAGGGGATATAAACACCACTCAGACTGGTGGCCATGGCTTTCCTACAGTAGAAAATGGGCGCAAACAGGTACCAACACCACTGTGCTGCAAGAGCAGTGCCAATCCTGAAGCCAATCATGGAGATTTATAAAGTGCTACATAAACCTCACTCAGTGCCAGGAGCAAGCAACTGCTCAGCTCTGAGGTTTTATGCCTCACGCCCTGCCAGAGTAGTGCCACCAAGCTGGAGGTTTAAGGATGGAGTAGCTTCTTCCACATCCTAAGAGGCAGGGTTTTTTCAATAGCACTTGTGAAAACACATATCCTATTCACAGCCATACGCTCCTCCAGCATCCAGGCCTTTTTGAAACACCACCTAACAGCTTCCTGATAAGAAAGAGTGTTTCATAGTCAAGGTTAAAGCAGGAAATCAAAAACGAGCGCTGCCCCCCTCCCCACGGTCCAAATGGAACAGAGAGAGGCACAAATAAAACTCCCAGTCAAGAGGAGGGAGGAAATGCTGATGAAGAGAGAGTGTGAGTGAACATTATGAATCCCATTACACTTCTATCTCACGGAGCAGATTGCTGCGGGCAGGAATTTCTGACATACAGTCTAACTTGCTGTAAAGTCTTATCACATATAAAATTGCAGTAATCATAATGCCAAGGAATGAGACAATGATAAATGAAAAAGCTTTCAGAAGTTAATGTTCACAACACACTGCCAGCAAAACACACAATCTATTTAATTAGTAAAATGCCATGAGATACTGTTCAATTCTCCATTCAGAGAGACTGTGAGTAAATATGCAAGAGTGTTATAATACAATGAGATGGCTACATTAAAGATTGAAATATATGTGGTTGGTGAGATGCAGACGCTGCACATTAAAATAAACACATTGCATCATAAATTTAACAGACTTGACATCATAATGGGCAATGAAAACTATGTCACCTATGAAAACAGCTGCAGCTCCTTTAGAACCAGTGGCACTAAGTGCTGCAGACTCCTGTTGACTTTCCTGGTCTCTAGTCTTGCTACTCGGGTAGTCCAAGGCCACCAGAACAGCCAGTGGTCTAAGAAGAACCAGCGGGGGGTTTTGTTTGGATGGAGGGAATCAATCGTTCATCCATGCCATGGTATCAATTCTTACATCACAGCTCATTGTTCCATTTTCTTGGCTCTTTGCTTTTCTCCACACCTCAGTTTAGATACTAATTCCACACTCTAAATCAGATAAATTCTCACCAGTCTCAGCCTTTCCTAAGAGCTCTTCCACCTTCTTCCTCTGATGCTTGGGGACTAACGCATGCCTTAGTCTGCTCCTGGTGGAGGTGTAACCCTGGTTGCAATCTCCACCAGATACCACCTGCAACGGTTTCCTGATACTCCAAGCCAGGAATGGTCAGATATTCCAACAAGCTCCTACTTCTTTGGCTACAATCTCTTTCTAGCATGCCCCAAGCCGTCTCCATTGCTATACATATTCTTAAAATGTGATTCACACTTCACAAGAAACCCTGGAAAGTAGCCTTAGCCATCATGAGCTTATCCAACCTACATAGATGCCAAGGGGTAACTTCTATTGTGGGTAAGCTCACCTGTGCCACCTGCCACCACTGCCAACAGCAGTGGAAATCCCCACTGCCGTTGTTGTGCTGGACCAAATTGACTGTGGAGGGTTCATCACAGCGTTGCTGAGGTTCCCTGGAAATGGCTGCATTAGGATGAGTGAGTGATGAAAAGGTCACAACGGCAGACTTTGATGCAGCAGCCACTGTTATCGATTCAGGTCCCTGTGCATATTTTAGACCTTTCCATTGCATTTTTCACACGCGGCACAGGATATTTAATATTCATGGAACCCCGTGTGGTCCTCAGGATGTCTACCCAGCAGACCATATATTCTGCTCTATAAGCAGTAACTTTGATTTAACTTTGCTAGTGTCTCTTCCTAAATCAGTTTTGATGTCTCCAATCCCATACCGTCATATGTCTGTTTTAGCAAGTGATGCTATGATTCACAGTGAGCAATCTGGTTCATCAAATAATCTATTCCCTCACCTCAGTAATTATTTTTAATAGGTGATTTATGCTTTTATGAGTAAAGCAGATTAAAAGCACAGCACAGCATATTTCAGTATATGTGGTACGTAGCCACTATTTTTAGGAGGTGGATTTGAGTTGATACGTCTTTTTCAATTTCAGGACTGACTGACACATCAACAAAATGTCACTTCATTAGGAGACAAACAGAAATAATCCAACCAGAACAATTTTTATTGATAAAGTAGAGCAGAGAAATATCAGGGTCACTCATCATTTTCTATGTGGGGAGCAGGCAATGAAATCTTTATCAGAAAATTCTCTCTGACAGGAATGCACTTAATCTTGTCAGAGATAACACAGCCACAGTAATATATCGCTTGATATTTATAATAGCTACAGTAGATAGCCCTACCCAAACATGCTGTTTCAGCAGTTCACAAGGCTTAAATGACTTCATGTCAAATGCCTTTGAAGATATCATTTCTCCCTATTTTTTGCCAGGAAAATCCAGTATCTAAGCATTTCTTATACGCATATTGCAAATTCACAGCCTTAAGATAAAGCACAAATTGTGTGATGTGCTCTAGATCACACAGGTTTTGATAAGACTCTTGCAGCTTCACAAGCTGCTTCTGCATGACTTGATGGGCTACAGTTTCAAAATGGTGGATCCTTTAGCGGCCAAAATGCTACCAGAAATGCTCATGCCACTTGATTTTAATCCTGTTTTATAAGTAGCTTAAGCCTTTGAAAACCAGACTGTCTTTGCATTGCTCCAGAAAGACATGTCTCTTCTAGCTGTCACACCAGCGACTCCTCAGCAAAATGTAAGCATGGTCAGTAACCTACACATGGGGACCATCCCAGCCTGGTGACATCCCCAATTCCAGGGTGGGGAACTGTCTCTATAAATGAACCTGTGGTTTGTGTAGTATTTTATACATCGTCTTTCAATTATATTACAACAGTAAAGTGACCTTATCTTTCAGTCACTGAACTGGAAGTAATCTAAACCAACCTCCTCTGACAGATATTGTCTATATCTGTTGACAAATACCTCCAACAATGACAGATCTACATCCTTCTCAGTAAATCTATTCAGTATTTCATTACTAAGTTTTTTGTGATGTCAATCTTAAATCCTCCTTCTTGCAACCAAAATCCATCATTTCTCATCCTCCAGGGATTTGGAAAACAAGCTATTCTTGGTAGTAGTCCTCTGTGTATTTGAAGACTAGCACTACTCCTCCTCAGTCTTTTCATGTTTAGGCTGAGCAACCGTGTTGTTCTTAATCTCTCCAGATCATATTTTCCATAATTTACAGTAGGATTCAGCTCCAGATGAAAGAACCTATATGTAAGTGACTACCCATAGCTCTATACGTGAAGCCAGGTGTCTAAGATCCCAGTGTAGCTGATAGTCAATCAACAGTTTAGAGAATTATTCCATTCACCGTAAAGCAGACATTTCCACTCCTACATCATCATCAGCTATGAGAGCTCAGATGTCTGCTTCACTTGCAGACGCTCGCATTGTAGCCACAAAATCTTTGGTATCTAAACCAGGTATTAAATGATCCTCATATCATTTTCATTGTTTTCCACTGAACCATTGGAGTCCAGTCTCTGGGGTAGCTCCAAGACTTCCAGCCTACACCACTCGGCTTATATCTCTCAACAATTGCATTCTAAAAGTTTCCCCCCAAAATAGCTATTTACACCACAGAAAAATAATTCAGAAGACTCTTATCCTGGCCTGGCAACATTAACCTGGCAGGAACTTTTTGGCCAGGGATATTTTTAATGACAGATGTCCCAGGCCTGGGAATTTTAAAGAGATTAAAACTTGGGCTGCGGAGCAGTTTCAATGCTTCACCAGCCAGAAAAGAATTATAGCGGTACTGGGAATCCCCCTGACCTTCCCACAGGGCCAGATGCATCGTGATACAAGCAGGAGGACTGCACAGCTACGTAGCTGCGTCTTTATGACGTGATGTGGGAACCTGCTTCAGCATCTGATGCTGATCAAGGCAGACTGTGCCTTTCTTATCCTGTCCCCTGTAAATCTGTGCTCATCTTTACGGTCCACAGATGCAGCTGTGATGAATGTTGGCACAGCCTCTCTCCCTTACAGAAGATTTTCATATGGGTACTGCTATCCACACAACCTGAGCAGCATCCAGACTGCTGCTATCATTTCTTGTACTACAGAAATGCTGAGCCCCGCACAAACACACAGTGAGAAGGAGTCCCTGGGCAGGTGTCTGATAGAGCCAATGCCAGCCGGCTCCAAGACGGACCCGCCGCTGGTCAAGGCCAAGCCAATCAGCGCCTCTGTGATAACATATTTAAGAAGGGGGAAAAAAAACAGTCAGAGAGAGCTTTTGCACCCAGAGAGAGGAGTGAGAAGATGTAAGAACATCTGCAGACACCAAGGTCAGTGCAGAAGGAGGGGCAGGAGGTGCTCCAGGCGCCGGAGCAGAGATCCCCCTGCAGCCCGTGGTGAAGACCATGGTGAAGCAGGCTGTCCCCCTGCAGCCCATGGAGGAAGGATGAGGGGGTGTAGAGATTCCACCTGCAGCCTGTGGAAGACCCCACGCTGGAGCAGGTGGAGACACCTGAAGGAGGCTGTGACCCCGTGGGAAGCCCACGCTGGAGCAAGCTCCTGGCAGGACCTGTGGATTCATGGAGAGAGGAGCCCATGCTGGAGCAGGTTTGCTGGCAGGACTTGTGACCCCGTGGGGGACCCACGCTGGAGCAGTCTGTTCCTGAAGGTCTGCATCCCATGGGAGACACCCACGCTGAGGCAGTTCATGAAGAACTGCAGCCTGTAGGAAGGACTCACGTTGGAGAAGTTCGTGAAGGACTGTCTCCTGTGAGAGGGACTCCATGCTGGAGCAGGGGAACGATGAGAGGAGTCCTCCCCCTGAGGATGAAGAAGTGGCAGAAACACCGTGTGATGAACTGACCGTAACCCCCATTCCCTGTCCCCCTGTGCTGCTGGGCAGGGAAGAGGTTGAAGCCAGGAGTGAAGTTGGGCCTGGGAAGATGGGAGGGGTGGGGGGAGGTGTTTTAAGAGTTGATTTTATTTCTCTGGCCTCCAGCCAGGGTCAACCCACCACACCCTCACAGACAAAACAGCCTTAACAGCAACAAACAAAGGAGAAAATCATTGCCAGGTCCAGGATCCCCAGTGTGGAATGAGAAGATCCACAGGACAAAGCATTCCTCCAGCTCTCCACTCTCCCTCTCTCTCTTGCTCTATAAACACATCACCTTGCAGACTCAATGGCCAGTTTCCCCAGTGGGACCAGTTCCAGCTCCTGGCAGCTGCATGGGGAGAAGTAAAAGCCAGTGCATGTTAACTGGCAGTGTATTTCTGTGAGACGAGATTGGAAGTGACTTCAGCAACAGCTGCCAATTGAAGCATCTTTGACTGCAGATAAGGAAGAAAATTTTGTTTTCACCTGTGCCTCCCCTACAGACCAAACTGACTGACGTATGTTCCTAAAGAGCATCTAGAAAGCAGGTCCTGCAAAAGTCACCTGAGGGACAGGAAAGGGCAAAGCACACCTTGCCTCTCCAGGCTGTTCAGAAGACATATTTCGAACTGTGATTTTGATTTCCACAGCTGAGGTGCAGCATCCCCCCCTTCAAGCTGGAGCTGAGCCAGCGTGCAACTGCACTGTGTAACGTTGGGCTGAGGCTGAGGTCTGGAGCAAGGCAAAATTTTCCAGACAACCCTTCTTAATAACAGAAATCTGTTTGGGGGACTAAAATTTTTCATGAGTTCATTTGAATCATTTTGAGGAGGAAAAATAAGGTAGTTTCCAAGGGCTCCAAAGTATTTTATTTTGTTATTTTTAACTTATTTGCTTTTTTTGTGTTTAAACATATTTTTCACCCTGAATATATTTATTTTTAAATGGAAACATGGAAATGATGTTCTGTCTTGCCCAGAACATATAGTTCACTGAGAAAGAAGGCTCACTGAAATGATGGAGTTACACAGCCAGTTCTTCCTGACCCTCCATGAAGTCAGGTATTGACCTAACCCTCTGCCTACAAAAGTCTTGCCAGTATCACTGGCTTCCTCCACGGACAGACCTGGCCAGGACATCACGTGTGGCAGCTGGAGCTGAAAGAGTCATTGATTTCATCTGCACTGAAAAGTACTCCATGCTCCACTTGGTTTTAGTGCTGCTTTTGTGCAGGAGTCTTTTAGACTTGAAACCCATTATCTCCACACACAAAAACATATCCTGCAGCCTTGAATTACAAATGCTGATATTCCACTTTTAAGACATCAAGTTACCAACTTGCTGTAAAAGATGTACAGATACAAATTCATTGCACACGTCTGAGACATCTCACTACTTCTCTAGTTCAACAAACTGGATTTTGAGGTGTGGGGCAGTCAGGCTGTTTATTTTGTTTTGGCACATTGAATTACATGGAGGGAGGCACTGATACTCAGAAATAAACCAGCAAAAGTCTTGACCAGAAGGAAAAGTTGCGCTCTCGACACACGTGCAAACGTCTAAAAGCCTGTAAGCTCTGTAATCTAAGCCGTACAGTAAAGACAAAGAACCAGGAAGGTTTGGGGGCTCAATGGCTTTGCCACAGAAATCCTGCGCATCTCGATGTACGCTGTTGGCTCACGCTGCACCTCAGTTCTTCCACCTCTAACCTGAGAGCATCGGCATTGCTGGGCTCGTGTGATGGTGTAGGGTTTAGTTCATTAATAGTTGCAAAATGATCTGAACACAGAGAAGTGCTAATTCAAGATTCAGAAAGCACCAAAACCATTCGACCAAATCCAAATGTGAGAGGAGGGAGAAGCTGTTATAAGAAAAAACTGACAGACTCTTCACAAACTTTTAAAGAAAACAGGCACAGAAACCTTCCTGTGTGAAGCCACAACTCCAGCAGGAAATAACTGATCAAACTGTTGAAGTCAATGAGCGTCATCCCACGGATAGCAAAGAGTTTTGGGATCAGGCCGTTAGGGAGCAAGCACGTGAGCACATGAGCATGATGTGCTTCTCACTGGAAAACACTGCTTACATACAGCTCTACCAACTTCAGATACTAAAAAGGAGATTTTTTTAAAGAGATATTGAGTTATTTGCCATTCCACTGTAGCAGGAATTCATCGTAAGGGAAGCTGGTCACCTACCAGGGTGACCAAACTTTTTCTGGAGATCAGAGAGACAAACTCACTCAGAAAAAAAAAACAGTTTCTTATACAGAAAATCTATTCCAAATCTTTAAATGTCATTTGAAAATGAGTTTGGAAAACCACAGTCGTGACAGGTTGGTGATATTAAAATTACTGTTTAATGACGAGAAAAAAAAAGCAGGGCTGAAATGACATTTATCTTAGACAAAGAGCTCCCTCTAGCTAATCAAATAGCGTTCAGTGGCACAAAACTATTTCTTGCACCACAGAGCAATGCTGTGTACATGTAAGTTGTACTTTACAGACAGTATTGCAGTATAGTGTATATGCAGTATGAAAGTCCACTTCTCATTACCCCCCAGGTTAGAGAACAGCAATAAATATGAACAAGAAAGCCATTAACTTCAGCTTCCTCAGATGTCACATCCAAGGTTATTTCCTTAACGTTAAATCCAATCTGGCTTAAAAGAGTTTTTGCCACTTCTTGTAACTCTCCTGGCATCTTACCCAAAAAAAATCACAGCGCTCAGCATTGTTATGTCAATCTGTGTAATGCAGCCATTGTTTTCTCTCCCAGATCACCAGGAGGAGATGGCTAAGCAGAAATTGTTCAATTACCTCTGAAACACAGTCATTTTAGGGAGGCAAAGCAGGAACTCTTCAAATTCATCTGGCAGCACTAGCCAAAGGATGCTTCCCATTTTTAGAAAGAAAACGTGGAGATGCAGCATTCCCCCAGTAAGCAACACACTGGAAACAGAATAGCTGTGATACACAGCTACTTACTGGCCAGGAGAAAGGGACAGGGCAATGGCTACGCTCACTGCAGCCATGATAATTAACATCATTCTGCATTCCCAAAAAAGTTGATTCCACCTATTCAAAATCCCTCTGAATGTTGATAAATTTGGGGTCAATTCCTGGTCCATGAGCCAACCTAGTGACTGACCTGCTGCCTTGGCCTCAGCAGAGATGGGGCAAAGGTCTTAAAGCAGCCTGACTGCCCTACCACCCCTTCCTGAGCCTGCACGGACTAAACATGGGTCTGAATTACTGGCTCTGCTTCTTCAACAACCACGTGCCCAGCAGCAACACCCCTGCACTGTACGTTAGGCAGCAGCCACCATCGCACCCTGCCACACTTTCCTCTCCTCATCCTCAGGTACAAGATAGGTACCGAAGAGTACCTATGAGTACAACATTGTACCAAGAGTACAATGGCTGCTGGAGAGGCAGGGGAGGTGGGAGAAGAGATGAAAATGGTTGATTTTCTGGAGGGCAAAGAAGGTTACATCCCTGGAAAAAGAGATCATGGGGATGGGGTCACACCCCCCCAAATATATGGATGGGCTTTCTGGGCTGCAAGCGCACACTGCTGGGCTATGTTGAGCTTCTTGTCCCCCAACACCCCCAAAGTCCTTCTCCTCAGGGCTGCTCTCAGTCCTGTCCTTGCCCAGCCTGTATTTGTGCTTGGGATTGCCCCAACCCACGTGCAGGACCTTGCACTTGGCCTTGTTGAACTTCATGTGGTTTGCACGGGCCCACCTCTCCAGCCTGTCAAGGTCCCTCTGGATGGCATCCCTTCCCTCCAGCATGTCGACCACACCACACAGCTTGGTGTCGTCGGCAAACTTGCTGAGGGTGCACTCGATCCCACTGTCTATGTTGTCAACAAAGCCGTTAAACAGGACTCACATCATGCTTTAATCCTCTGCCAAGGAACTCAGCACAGTTTGAGGAAAACAAAGTACAGCTGCCCTGTATTGCTTTATTGAGCATTAGAGAAACTGGTTTCTCAGTTAGCTGTGTCTGTCTGGGGGTGATGTCTGAACAGAGAGCTGCGTCTGGATTCTATCAGAGCTGGATAGAGCTATGATAAAGACTGGGGAGGATGCTGTATCAGGAGCAGACAGACTCTTCCTCCTTCTGCAGCATGAAGGCAGCACCATGTGAGGCCATGATGGGGTGACTGGTGTCTGTAGCCCCATAAATCTACACCTAGACAGTGCCAGCTTCTTCAGTCTCTGCCAATTTTCACCCTTTGTTGAGTTTTCCCAAATACAGACACTGTTTCTCAGAAGTCATAATTTTTGTTCTTGATTTCTGAGCCATGCAGGAAAAACTGATACAGAAAGTATATGGAAGCAAGGCTTAGAGTAAAACAACATCCTGAGACAGGTCTATGTCTGCTTTCTCCTAGTCCCCCACCAGACTCAATTCAGTATTTCTCTTCGTTAGGGCAACACCTAACCAAGTAAGTAGAATCACCATAAAACTTTACCTTATAGCTGTATTTAACTTTCCCTGAGAAATAAGTCCTACCTAAAGAGAAGAAAGCTGGGAAGGGAAAAGTTAAATCTATTAATCATCCCAAGCTGTATCAAGACACTTATTTTTAGTTAAAGCTCATCTTCTGTATGAATGTGCACAGTGCTCAGACTCGAGCTTGCCTCAAAACAAAATCCTGGTTAAATACCTACTCCTAGTCACAGAGAGCTTTATGTACAGAATAGCAGTCGGACTTCAGAGATTAACCGCAAAGAAGTTTCCTTCATCTAAATTTAATTAATGTGCATCCTTATCAGGTTTTAGAAAATTGCTGAGAAATCACAAGCACTGTACAAAAAAGTTTCTAGATGCATAAAGGTCTAGGATTTCCTTTCTGGTAGAAAAAAGATAAAAATTTGCATTCCTATATACTCTCTAATAGTCTAATAAACTGCAACTAACTGATTTTCTATTAAAGGCCAAAAGGCAAGAATTCAAATAGAAATGTCTTCTATCAGTATGTTCTGTACATAATGTAATGTAGAGATGCAATAAGAAAGTTAATTGGTTTCATGTTGCTTGGAGTGCACATGGAAGAAAATTAAAAGAACCCAATTGCTATCTCTAATTAGAATTTCTGAGGAACAACATTGTAGAGATGGATTGTCAACTTCCTCAGGCATTTCCTACTCATGCCAGTCAAATTTATGCACCCCCTTTCCAATTAGTACCCTAATTGCCTTTCCATAACTAACAAACTAGTGCTGGCTGCTAGTTTATTTTAATTCAGAGAGTCACAGGGATGCTAACACCTACTTGCCAATGAGCAGGTGGCCGTTGCAGTGATGTCCAAACACTCCTACATGGTGTATTTCTATCATAAAAATAAACCTGTTGTGATCATCACCGAGGAGGTCAATGTGCTTCTGGTTAAAGGACAAAAGGTAGGTGAAAGATAGCAAAAACATCTTGCAAAAAATACGTCTGTTGTAAAACATTCAGATACACAAGAAGGCTTTCATAAATACTTCTGCTTTACTCTTTGGGTCCTTTGGCAGTTTAGGTTAGGTTTGGTTACCAAATACAGTCTCCTTTTACTGCCTTGAATCCAAACAGGAGGCTGTCAAGTCAAGCACAGCGTAAGCTGGGCAGAGGGACAGCAGAAGGATGGGGTAGGGCGATGTGAAATCTCACCCCTGCCAGGCTGTAGTTCACATACGCTTTCCTGCTTGTCTTCAGTCAGATCGAAACCTAGAAGTTTCTTCATTATTCCATGATAAGAAGCTTCAACTTTAAATTACCATCCAGCATCATTGCCAACAGTATCCTGGACTGCATCAAAAGCAGCGTGACCAGCAGGTTGAGGAAGGGTATTCTCCTCCTCTGCTCCGCTCTGGTGAGACTCCCCCTACAGCACTGCATCCAGCTCTGGGGGCCCCAGTACAAGAGGGACATGGAGAGTCCAGAGGAGGCCACGAACCTGATCCGAGGGCTGGAGCACCTCTGCTATGAGGACAGGCTGAGAGAGTTGGGGTTGTTCAGCCTGGAGAAGAGAAGGCTCCGGGGAGACCTTAGAACAGCCTGTCAATACTTAAAGGGGGCTTATAAGAAAGACAGAGAGAGACTTTTTACAAGGCCCTGTAGTGTTAGGACAAGGAATAATGGTTTTAAACTAAAAGAGGGTAGATTTAGATTACATGAAAGGAAGAAATTGTTTACTATGAGGGTGGTGAAACACCAGAACAGGTTGTCCAGAGAGGTGGTAGATGCCCCATCCCTGGATACGTTCAAGGTCAGGCTGGACGGCTCTGAGCAACCTGATCGAGTTGAAGATGTCCCTCCATTGCAAGGAGGTTGTACTAGATGATCTTTAAAGGTTCCTTCCAACCCAAATTATTCTATGATTCTATTATCATGTGTCCTTCCTGAGCATGAAACTATGAAAAAGACAAACTTATAAAAAGCAAGAAATTAGAAACCAGGATATACAGACTCCCACTCACTGTGTTTTTCCCTTCCTGCCACTCTTTCCCTACACAGCTCAGCGAAGCAAATGAAAACTCCTGCCGCCACTCAGCAGCTTTCCCAAAGTTAACAGGTTTTCTTGAAAGACAGAGAGATTCCTAGGAGGGTCAGCACAATTCTGATTGTAATGGAGATCATCATGCCTTTCCTGGGACAGAAGACCCCTCGGCCTGGGCACCCGGATGCTAATGAGGTGTTAGATGAGCATGGTTTGTGGGTTGACAAGTAGCACACAACAACAGGAGGCTGTTAAACACGGTGTGCAGCATGTTCTGTCTGTGGCACCGACCGACAGACTCTAAGGCAGGTGTAAATAATACGAGCTGTTGGCCAGTACAAGCAGGCAGAACTAAAGCATGCTATTCTACAGTGCCTTGAGCTATTTCTCCCCACTCGCTTGGTGCTGCTCACCCTAACGTTCCCCATCTTGGCTTCAGAATTTGGAACTTTTCTAAATACAGTTGTCTGCAAAAAGCACAACACACCTGCCACCTCCATTTTAATGAAGGGTTTCCTGACCAGATTTGTTTTAACCAAAGACATAAATGTTAATTACAGGAGCTACGAGCTATGCAGGCATTTCTGTGGTTGGGAAAAGGTGCAGTAAGCTACGTGATCTGTAGCATTTCTACTCATACACAGTGTTACTGTACATGTGACCTAAATGGGATGTAAATCGTAGCTATGCATCAAACACTGGATTGTATTCTAGCTTCTCCTGATTGCACTGGCCAGAAGATGCTATTTACACCTGCCAGGATCCTACACAGACAGAGAAGAACTCAAACCACTCTCCCCCAAACAAGCTGCAAGATCCCCTGGGATACTGAATCTTCCTACCCCACCACCTCTCCTAAACTGTGCTCTTCTGCAGATGACAAAAATAGAAAATAAGGACCGTGCAGCCTTCCCGGACCCCGTTTAACTCACTGCTGAACATTATATTCTGCATTTGACCTCCAATGGGACAGCGAGCACTGGACGGTCGCAGTGGAGTCATTACTGACAGTTGGGGATCCTGCTAAGACTGATGAGAGACATTTTGACTGTATAAAGGGCAGATAAAAACAGCAAAATCTGTCCATCAGATTCCTAATTATCAACGCTGCCTGAAAGCTCTCCTCTGCTGATCCTCGCGCGCTTCTGAAATGGGGAAAGTAAATCAGATCCAGGCTCTTGGGCTATCTCCACACTTCCATCATGTGCCCCAGTTAAATTTCAGCAAAGAGCACTGAGGTGAATGACAGATTTAATTTTTTTTTACCATCTTCAAAAGCTTTGAAAAAGCACCCCTATTAATACTTGGCCATTTCACTATTCTGAAAAGTATAGCTACGGAATGCTTTCAAAAGAAACTGTTACAGTATACAGGAATTCGTAATTCAACTCAGAGAGCTGTACCAGAATTAAGCAGCACAATACATTAAATAGAAATGACCTTGAAAAAAATGGTTGTCAATATACCAGAAGTACTTTACCTACACAAAAATCAGAGTAATGAAGGAATTTGCTGCCCAATAGCTCGGACTTTGCACTTTGTAGGCTAACCACAGTGGTCTAATTTAGTTTTGCTTATACAAATGTTAGCTGAAGAGTAAAAGCTTTGCATCAGTTAAAACTTTGTGCAATGAACTGGCCAGGTGCTTGGAATTTTTTTTAATTATCAAGTGCAATGGCAGGATCTTAACACTACAAGAAGAATTTAAAACTGACTAGAAAGCAGGAGCCAGCAGGTTAATGGACACTGTTTGAGATGATGGTGGTGGACGGCAGTTGGGAAATTATTATACGAACTTTTTTCATCAAAATTACGAAACCCACATGATTTCAAATTCCTATTCAAGTTGAGCACAGCAACAAATAAGCAAAAGTAAATCAGCTTTTTTAAAAGCATCTGAACTGTTAGCAACTTCCCTAGAGAAAATTACAGAGCAGTAAAAATACTTTCCCTAGTAATCACATAGGATAAATCAGTATGTCCTCTCCCATGTTATGAACCAGCACAGCAACTCAGGTTCTTGCTTAGGACTCTCAGAAGTACTGTGGTAATCAGCAGGACAAAATGTAATGCTACGATAAACCTAGCAATCTCCAAAAGATGATGGATACAGAATTTCACCCAGCAGGTATGCGTATCTGCGGAGTAAAGACGTGCAGAGAAAACACCATCAGGTGCCCACAGGATTTATACTAAATGTCAGCACAACCCTCCTCCCCATCCGTCTGTGCCCCACAACTCTCTGTGTTCAAAAGCCAACACAATCCAGAGTAATGCAGCCGTTCGTTAGAGTGAATTAACGCTATTTTTGACTCCTTAAGGAAGCTCTTATAGTTATGCCTGACGTATTATAACAGCTTGACTAACAGAATTGCACTGTTCTCCCAAGCAAGAGGATAAACTGAAGACACCTTCCCCGTACCAGTGAGTGACAGGACCCACTGCTGTTGCTCTTACATTTTTAGCCTGGAAAAAAACAACCGTTGCTTGATCCTGGCTGCTACCTTCTCCCCAGTGCATCCTTTCTATAGGTGACTCCTTCCCAAGCACACCAGAGCTCCACCTTGCTGCCAGAAACATCTATTGTCAAGATCCTTCCCATCCAAGGAGGTAGGAGACATTTGCCCCTGTGCACATGCTGGCATCTCACAAACTTTGCTGCCAAAGAATAACCCAATAAATGTTTTCCAGGAACATTTACCCATGAAATATTGGTCTGCTACAACCACAGACATCCCATAGCTGTGGTACAGTTCCAAGACACCATTACAGTATATAGGAAATCCACATGATGGATTTTCAGATGTCCAGATGAAGAAAACGGTGGTGTCCTGAAGAGCATCACTATAGACTACACGTACCAACATTTGAGCTGCTTGTGTTGCTTCTGTCAGTCATTGAGAAGGAGAGAGCACGGGCTGAGCTGCCATACTTCCCCTGGTGCATTCATAGGGAAAATTTTCCTGCAAAGAACTTAAAAGCTCCATGATGTGCTCAGCACTCCTGATCAACGCAGCTGAAACACTCTCTTACTATCACACCCTACACCCTCAGGAAAGCCAGTTTTATTAAGACACCATGTGGGTAGCCCAGCAAATCATCCATCTGTGGACAATTTAATTAGAAGCTTATCCTCAGAGCAACATCCTAGTACAACGGCAGCCCACAGCAAGAGAATATTAATAGCCCTGCGTGTAAGCAGGGGAAACGCTCCGATCTGGGCTCGGAGAGGAACCTCTGATACTTCAGCACAGCCACAATCCTGTGTACGCTCTACAGCTAGTCATTTACTGTCCTCTGCTCTTCTTCCACCATCTGTGAAGAGGCCATAAAAATATTTAGTCACCTTGTACGATTCTTGACTTGCAAAAAGGAAACGCACGTGCAAGCGGAGGGTGTTACTCCTGTGACACGGAATATATTGTTCTCTGTTACGAGGACATCCTTTTTAACCGTACAATTCATGATGTGGTTTGAAGAGCAGGCATGAAGGTACAAATAACTGTAGGTACCAGCACATGCCTTTTGCTTCTTCGGAGTCATTCTTAATGGATTAACTTACCTTCACCATTTGAATCATATTGTGATGAGGAACTTGGGACGCGCCTCAAAATTCAGAGACAGTTGACTTACAGCGCTCTGATGTCAATGGCAATTGCCATTGTTCACTGCAGAACGTAAGTGGATCAGACAGGTAATGACCTTACGAGAAGCAAACATGGCTGAAACAACAGGACGCTTGGCAGCAATTTTCAATGCAAGACGAATAGCTGGATATTGTGCAGGTGGATAGCTTGAACGATAGATGGCCACTGTATTATAACAAACATCATGCGGCCGCTGAGAGGGGGGAATGGAAAGACTGCATTCCATTTTACAGCAGCAACGAAAACATGACCAAGCTGTAATTGTCCCAATGTCCTGAAAAGCAAGAGCTAAGCTGACCACAGGTGATGCTTCAGACTGACAAAAAGTGATTTTTTAACTGTTGGCCAATGAATTTGGCACTGATAATTTATTTGTTTAAAATTTATGGGAACGGAATACTTAGGACTTCCAAGTTCTTCTTTACTTCTGCTCATGCTACACCAACAGCTGAAGGATTGCACAGGGACTTTAGCCAACACCACGGGAACCAGAGCACAGCTTTTTTACCAAGACCTTCAGCACCACATCACCTGCTTTGTGGAAGAACACAAGAAGGACCACTGAGCTGGGTGTTGCCTTTCAAAGCCCTGTCAATACTAGTCACATTCTTCATCAACACCAGAGGCAATCAGAGATGTCAAAAAGAGCAGGCCAGCTGTTTAAAAAGGTCGCACGCTGCAAAGCCATGGCATGGCTGTCTCAGGTCTAATAATTCCCCTTAAGATTAAAATAAAAAGATCAGGCTCAAGATAACAGTGCCACTTCAGCTCTGTGGCACCTTCCATCTCAGTATCCATTTAGCAAACAAATACTGGTAAAACAGGCTCCGCTGGAGAGCTGCCTGCCCTCCTTCCCCCTACTCCAGGGTTGCTCAGGCTTTTAGTTGCCATCTTTTTTCAGCGTGCACGTGTTTAACACACTGCCCTCCTCCTTGCTCTTCTGTCTGCTTTTTCTTAGAAACTCTTGTTCTTGTTGTGGAAAAGGTTAAAGCAACACCAAATGATACAAAATGAATTCATAAAGGCATTTAGGAGTTTGGTCTTTGCCTTCAGTGGCAACAGATACAGACCCAGGAACAGGCATTAGAGTCACTGATGAACTAAGAGCTGCCCTTAGGATAAGAAGGCAGAATCCCAGAATCTGAACCTCCTATTATTGAACTACAAAGCTGTAATAAATGCCTTAGTTGATGTCCCCAGCACGTGATAAATCACAATCTAGCAAGTCATTGCAGCATTGCTGGTTACAAGGAAGAAGTGTTGATAGCTGAGTGAAGATAAGCAGCAAAATAACTTCAAAAGCAGAATCATGAAACACAAACAATGGAAGGACGTAAGAGCAGCTACAGTCCAGGAGTTAGATGATTTCAAAGATGTCAGAAGAAGATCTTTAAACATAAGCGGTTCTGTCACAAACAACGGCAATGTGAAATGAACCTTTGCAGCTCTGACACTACACATCAACCCAGCGCCTTTGAAAATATGTAATATTCAGACTCACACAAATTACACCGGACAGTTAAAATACAGCATCACAAAGTACAACTGAATAATGTAGAAAGGATACACAAAAAGAATAAACACTCACAGTTTATATGATCGTGACTGTTACACTCAATTTAGTGCTACTATCAGCTGGTAATTGGTAAGTGGATGTCTGATTTGACTCAAATTCAGGACAACATGAAAACATTACCAGAAACATCATTAAGAAATGCAGGGTCTTTCCCTGCTTCTAGGGGTAAAGAGGTTTTCTCAGCCTTTCAGAGGTTTTAATCCTAACCTGATGCTTTCAGACTCAGAAAAATTCCAATGTTTCTGAAGAAGGGTTAGCAAACGTCTGTTCTTGTCAGAGACCAGAAAATTTGAGCCCAAGTTTGTGACACAGATCTGAGTTTCTGGGAAGAAAACTCTTCTCTCCTAAGTTCAGCTGCATATCTTGATGAGTGAAGATCTTTCTGAAAAGAAACAGGCAGTGCCACAGAGTCACACATCCCACCTATTTTAGATACGTGTGAATTGCACTTGGGCCCATACTTCTCTCCTTGGATTATAAGGGAGCCAAAACTGATGAGCTCAGATTTAGGTATCTTTGAGAATCATAAAGTAGAACAGATTAATTAATTCTGTCCTCAAAAAATAGCACCTTGTCTCAGAATTATAACCCTGTTTTTCAGCACACAATAGTGAGTTACTTGAATATCCACTAAGGAATCAAGAACATCAAATGTGAGGACTGTTTTCCTCACGTGAAGGCTGACGCCTTCAGGAGAAGGAATGGTTGTAAAGTAACAGGGTTTTTATATCATCTCCCCTTCAGGCGGATTTGCCCACATCTATCTTAACTCTGCTGCTCTTCACAGTCCTGCCCGCAGACAGCTGAAAAAACCATGACAGCACAGTTGACAAGACAAAGCAAAAAAGGGGCAAAAAAGGAAACGTTGTGGTTTTACCCCAGCTGGCAGCTGAGCCCCATGCAGCCGCTCGCTCACTCCCCCCATGGAGGGACGGGGGAGAGAAGCAGAAGAGTAAAAGTGAGAAAACTCATGGGTTGAGATAAAGACAGTTTAATAGGTAAAGCAAAAGCCGCACACACAAGCAAAGCAAACCCAGGAATTCATTCCCCACTTCCCATGGCAGGCAGGTGTTCAGCCATCTCCAGGACAGCAGGGCTCCATCACACGTAACAGTGACTTGGGAAGACAAACACCATCGCTCTGAATGCCGCCGCCCACCCCCTCTCTTCCCCCAAACTCCTTATAAACTGAGCATGACGTCATATGGTATGGAATATCCCTTTGGTCGGTTGGGGTCACCTGTCCTGTCTGTGTCTCCTCCCAACTCCTTGTCCACCCCCAGCCATCCTGCTGGCAGGGCAGCACAAGGAGCAGAAAAGGCCTTGGCCCCGTGTAAGCACTGCTCAACAACAAGTCCATAAAACAGAAACATCTCTATATTATCAATGCTGTCTCCAGCACAAATCCAAAACATATCCCCACACTAGCTACTATGAAGAAAATCAACCCTCTCAGCTGAAACCAGGACAGAAAACAAAAAAAAAGAAAAAGAAAAAAAAGAGAAATCTAGAGCAAGAGATGACCAGACATGCCAGGCTTGCGTTCCTAGTCAGCACTCACCATTCCCATGATACTATCGGAAATCATCTGGATTGAAGAAAATTAATATCTGCTGTTAATTATTGCTGTGAAGGTCCAGTAGCATGATGAGTGCATCTCTGGCAGTACATAATATTGGTCAAAATATTAGGTTTATTGGAGTTTTGCTCACAAAACCAAAAGAGCAGTTCAACCAAACTCTTTTGAGAAGATTTCCCAAATCAAATGAAAACTTATTCTCAAAAAAAACCCAAACCCAACCCAAAAACCCCCAAACCAACCAACCAACAACAGTGAGAAATCCTGGAAGCATTTGCCTGTTGTCCCAAAGGAAAGGTAAACCCCAACTGGAGCCGATCTGTAGTGAAAGTGCAGCTTAACGGTGGTACCTGATTTATAACTGTTATATTAGCATCATTTGGAAAAGAACAATTTCAGTTTGGGGATTGAAATGCTTTATTTTCCACACAAAAAAGGCTCCGTTCATGAAAAAGTGCTTAATCAAAAATCTTTTTTTGGGCTAACCTAATCTGGCTGGGAAAACATCAAGCAGCCCATCATGAATCCTCCTCAAGTGCCATTCACTGAGCTGGTACCACTTTGGGACAGCCAAAGCTAACGGGGTTCTACTCAAGGACCGTACCTTTCCCGTGATCTGTTTGATCCCAGCTCAGTTGTGCCAATCCAGAAACCATCCTCACCGCTGATGCTTCTCAGATACGTTATTGGGAATTTCAGCAGAGCCCAGAACAGGGTTAACAAAGAAAATGGATTATTCCCATTTATTTTAAACTTGCATTATTTAAAGAAAGGTGGCTTTTACTTTGATGTCCACAACTGTGTGTGCTTTTGCCCGTTATGTTCATTTTCCAGCTCACAAGTGCTGTGCCTCGTTACACTTCTGCCTGATCATAAAATACAGTAACAAAGCCATTTTCAATGCTGGTTTTTTTCCACTCCAGCCAGCCCTTTTCTTACATGCACTTTTAAAAAAAAAACATTAACGCTTAAGTTAGAGCATCTCACTTCAAGTGACAGCTGCTTTAAGAAGCTACAGAAGGTGGCAGAAGTCAAAACACAACCCTGGAAAAGGCAGAGAACCTGGGAGTGCCAACCGCAGGACATGGCCAGAAGGTACCTGAACGATCTCAGCAGGCTGCTGATCTGCCGCGTGATTTCTGGTGGCGGCTGGAGCAGATATAAAGTAGCTGCAAGGAGGCAGATCTACTTCCACATAATTTATTATTCAAGTGTAAAAGTTTAATGTACCTATTTGAACAATTAAAGTGTGCTCTCTGGAGCGTAATTGTCTTTTTTTGCTTCTGAAGACACGATGGCTCATGAATCAGTAAGTGCTATGGCCAGGACCCCAACGTGCATTTAATCACAAGTTGCTTGTTTCTCTGTACACACCCAGGAGGAAGAAATAGCTTTAATAATAGACACCATTAAAGAAAGATTTTAAGAAAATTAGGAACCTCGCACTAAACTCCCTGGGCTTCTGGGACAAATTTGCTCCCAGCTAGAAGCCTAATATGTTTAAGGGTGGCTGATCCTACTCTAATACAATTTTTATAAGATTTTTGCAGTCCTGCTATAAAAGCCCATGGTGCAAATCATGATTGGAAGAAGCAGACCTTCCCTTGGGAAAGAACTGAGTTGGCTTTACTGCAATTTACTTAGTGTAATTTTTTGGATATTTTTATCTGTGCAGTCTAACTGATGATAGTACCAATCTGTTGCCCAATTACATTTAGCCCCAGAAGAGGAAAGGGGAATTAATTTCAGTGTTACCTTCAGTTATTAAGACTTTGGAGAACTCATGACCCAGTGTCTCTAACTCACAGGATAGATTTAAATTACTATTCTGTGAAAGATTTGCTTTCTTTGTTTTTTATTATGAGCGTACAGCCCAGCCTATGAAAGAGAACGTAATGCTTGGCTTTGAAAAAAATGACACCACTAAACTTGCCTTCTGCTAATATTAACAATTAATTTTTCAGTGCTATTCTGCTGCTATGCACACCATGATGGCAACTGCATCTAGCAGCATCTTCAATTCCGCTTTACAATTTCATTAACTTTGACCCATTTGGGAAGACAAGTTCAAAAAAACCTGCATCTTGCCAAATACTGGGAATTGTATTCCTGGTTCTGAAAAATGACTATGCAAAGAAACTATTTCTAGCAGAGTTGCCAAGTCTTCCCCTTTCCACTGAAAAGTGCTGTTTTGTCACAGCCAATCTTTTTTGTCAATTTAATCATTTCATCAAAACATCTACGCAAGTTTCTGAGGTCCAAGACAGAAGAAAACTGGGGCAGGGAAGGGAACAGGGAAAACACCATACAGGCACAAAAGGTGAAAGAAGAATTTTGACTACAATTTCAAAGCAGCTTCTGCTTGAAGAGAAAGACATAGGAGCTTTAATGTTCATGCAATGCACATAGCAGGCTAGTTCCAGCTGCCAGGCCTTATTTGTGGCAATACTCCAGAACAAATTGTTCGATTTATAGTTCCGTAAAGCCATCCGGAGAAATGTAAAAGTCAAGCTGGGTTCTTTTTCTTTCTCACATGCTCCCATCAGGAGGAAAGATTCTCAAAGACCAATTAGACGCTAGATACATCTCTGTAATGAGAGCCTTCCTCAGGTTACATGATGGTAACTCATGCAAAATAGCGACATGAAAAGACTAAGGAAAAAAAACCCGTTAACCATGAAAAACTGCAAAACCCACCACCCCACGCTACAGAAAGAGTATACGCTGACCCATACTCTTACATATGTACAACTTCAACATTTAAATATTATTCTGACGTTAAGAACCGTAACACTGGCTTAAAAATTATGGTATTTTTTCAAAACAAACTGAAGAGTCTTTATTTGCCATTGCCGACAGCCTAAGGTTCACATTTCTTCTGCAACTATAGCAGAAGCATTTTCCTAAAACACAAATCAGATTAATGAAAAAACAGCATGAGAAAGATCTGGAGCCTTAAGAAAGTAAAATAGCCTGTTATTTAAAATATTTGGCATCACTCCGCCACTGAAAATACACAGGTTTATGCTGGTAAATTAAACAGCGCTGAGGAACATTCCCAGGCACGGGAGTGCCACCAACTACACTGCTAAATTGTAAGCATGATCCATGGCATCATTTTGGGCCATGGCCAACTGTCAGTGGGCCAACTAACGGCAGAGCACAGCTCAGGGATGAACCCAGGCCAGAGCCCAGCCCAAAAACCAGTCACGTGTGGTCACTTGATCGGCAAAGTCAGGAGAGTTTAGTAAGAACTGACTGGTTCGTGCTGGTGGGTCTCAGTGCCAAAGAAGGGGTTTGAGTACATTTAGTTTACAAGTGTTGCTATAACCACTCAGAATTGACATGGGAAGCAAGATGTTGCATTTTGAAGTTAATATAAGGTTTGATAGTACCCTTAAAGGAAGTCATCCAAGTTCAGAGAAAATTAAATGGCATTTAGTTTACTACTTGTAATTCAGCAGAAAAAAGCCTAAGTTTCCAATTTGGGGATTCAACTAACAGTTCAGCACTATTTTGCTACTTCAAAGACAATCCTGAGTTACATTCTCATCCATTTTAAATAGCATCAACAGTGGTTTATCTTCATTACAACTGAACACCGCCAGTTCTTCAGAGAAGCATTGATTGCAGAGGTTCTTCAAGTACATCATATTCAGATAAACAGAAACACAATGTTTAAATCCTACTACTTGTGTAATATGTAACACTGTATCATGAAGGTTCTCATATCCATCCCATGAGGACAGAGAATCCAGAGCATCTAGCAGAGAAACCTCTTGTGCTCTTCCCTCACACCAAAGAGGAGCAGGCTTAAGAGCGCCAGGCTGTCTACTGAAGCCTGTTTGCACTGCTGTAATACTGCAATTTAAGGGTTGTTTACTCGAGATCTGAGCTATTCAGACTAGTCACCGCATGATAAACTCAGGGTAAGGGAGGGAAACAAGCATAATGTAACACAAAAACATTCCGCTGGACAGTATCCTTTAATAACACTTCCCATGGGAGGTCACTAGCTCCTCAAAGCCGGTGAATTGTAAACTGCCTATCTGTGAACTGCACGTTACAGGAAAACAGTTCGTAATCCCCCTATTAATCCTTGGCATCAGGGCACACACAGTATAATTATAGACTGCGGCAGAATAATTTGAAAACTTTATTCCACAGGGCCATAATTATATCCTAGCTGTAATCCTTTAATTGCCAATATCATCTAATGCATTACAGACATACCATACGACTAGATGAACAAATGTACTAAAACATTCTGCAAGCAAGCCACAGTAAAAGCAATAGCATAGCAATAGCATAGTGATGCAGGCTATTAAAACAAGAAGGACAATTAATAACCATCAGAACACAAAGCCTAGGAAACATCAGGATTTCTACTCTCGTTTTGCGTATTTGTTGCACCAATAGTTGGTTTTCTAGAGAACCGTACTGGATGCATGAATTAAAACTACTGAAAGAAATCTGTCATCACTTGCCACTTACATCAATCAACCATCAAGCAAAGGGCAGAAATAGATTTCTAGCAATTCTTTGGAAAGAAGTTATGAGGTCTTGTGGTGGGTTGACCCTGGCTGAGGGCCAGGTGCCCACCAGAGCCGCTCTATCACTGCCCTCGTTCATTAGACAGGGGAGAAAAAGTACAATGAAAAGCTTGTGGGTCGAGGTAAGGACAGGGAGAGATCATTCACCAATTATCATCATGAGCAAAACAGACTGAACTTAGAGAGGGAATTCATCTAATTTATTACTAAGCAAAACAGAGTAATGAGAAATAAAATCAACTCTTAAAACACCTCCCCCCACCCCTCCCATCTTCCCGGGCTCAACTTCACTCCTGGCTTCAACCTCCGTCCCCTCAGCAGCACAGGGGGATGGGGAATGGGGGTTACGGTCAGTTCATCACACGGTGTTTCTGCCGCTTCTTCATCCTCAGGGGGAGGACTCCTCTCATCGTTCCCCTGCTCCAACATGGAGTCCCTCTCACAGGAGACAGTCCTTCTTGAACTTCTCCAACGTGAGTCCTTCCTACAGGCTGCAGTTCTTCATGAACTGCCTCAGCGTGGGTGTCTCCCACGGGGTGCAGACCTTCAGGAACAGACTGCTCCAGCGTGGGTCCCCCACGGGGTCACAAGTCCTGTCAGCAAACCTGCTCTGGCGTGGGCTCCTCTCTCCACGGATCCACAGGTCCTGCCAGGAGCTTGCTCCAGCGTGGGCTTCCCACGGGGTCACAGCCTCCTTCAGGTGTCTCCACCTGCTCTGGCGTGGGGTCTTCCACGGGCTGCAGGTGGAATCTCTGCACCCCCTCATCCTTCCTCCATGGGCTGCAGGGGGACAGCCTGCTTCACCATGGTCTTCACCACGGGCTGCAGGGGAATCTTGCTCCGGCGCCTGGAGCACCTCCTCCCCCTCCTTCTGCACTGACCTTGGTGTCTGCAGAGTTTCTTACATCTTCTCACTCCTCTCTCTGGCTGCATAAGCTCTAACTGTTTTTTCCTTCTTAAATATGTTATCACAGAGGCGCTGATTGGCTTGGCCTTGGCCAGCGGAGGGTCCGTCTTGGAGCCGGCTGGCATTGGCTCTGTCAGACACAGGGGAAGCTTCTAGCAGCTTCTCACAGAAACCACCCCTGTAGGCCCCCCCCGCTACCAAAACCTTGCCACGCAAACCCAACACAGGTCTTTAAGTGGAATAGATGCTGACCTAGCCCAAAATGGAATGATACCACAACAGGCCATACACACAAGCACTACTGAGGACTATTCTTCTGGTCATCTCCATATTCTCCATGCTAACATTGTCAACATTTCGGTTTTACTTTGGAAAATAAGAGCCAAGGAAGCTGAAAGAGTTTGCTTACACTTTTTGCTGATCTACAGCCTAAGAGCATATACAGCATATGGGACCTAAAAGAAAAAGCTTAAAAGGAAATACAGTTTGGAACCTAGCCATTATTCTCAGGTAGGTGATGCAGTGTTCAAGAACCTCTTCACTGATCCAAGAATTACTTGCATTTTTAACCAATGATTGCTACTACAAATGCCTAAACAGTTCAAATGTAGAAACCAGAACTTGCCCACTCTGCTCCCAGATGGTAGATCCAGCCTCACATCCTCTCCTAGTGTAAAGAGACTTCAAAAGCAGGAGAGACCACTTCCACCTGATGAGAAGTTTCCTCAGCAGCTGTTCCTCCCGGAAGGTGGGTACCTTAGAGGCAGGCATCGCCTGCCACATTAAAAAGGCTGGGCCCTGCCAAGCTAGAGCACTCTGAAGGAGGGTAATGCAACACCCCCCAAAAATGTAATCTGTTTCTGGATCCAAAGTGTCCCCGAAGCACTTTGATGTTCCAGAGAAAGGACAAGAATTAGGACACAGTCATGCCTAGTATTTTATAGAGGCTGGCTCCGTCCCTGCTCATTAACTTCAGTCCAGACCAGGGGACCCTGATCACCCAGCTGCCAATTCTGTGCTACTGTGCCCGCAAGGTGCCCACCACCTCAGCAACGTATCTTCTACTTTGACTACATCCGTATTGGAACTGACCCAAAGCATCTGTCTCCTGCACCAAACTAAAGATTACCAATAGCAATAGAATTATGAGCAATATAGGTTTACATTAAAAATATCTCTTTCATATACAGTATCTACCACCTGTCAAAGGCAGTGAGTAATTCTCCCTTTGTAAAAGTGGCTGCAACTCTTGCCATTACCCCACAGGGTGCTAGAAAAACAACAGCCCAGCAAACTGCTGAAAAATTGCTTGTGGTGAATGCAGCCTCCCAGTTAAACCCCCTTGCTCCTTTATTTACTGATGTAGGGCACCACTTCTTAAAGCGGACATGCACATGATTGCAAAGGCATCAGAAGCTCAAGATGCATGGTGGCGATCATCCTGATAAATACTATTTTCTGACTTTTCAAATCCACCATCTGCTCATTTTGTTTCTCAGGCAGTCCAAGGGTTAAACAACCCCCATCACTGGCAGCCCTGTCACTTCCTTGCCCTAATTACGGAGGAAGATAAATTGAAAATGAGGGGAAAAAATCCTTCATGATTTCCCAAGTATTCATTTATAACACAAGATGCCGCGTTTGTTGGGAAGTGTAAAATCTTTAATTTTAGAACAGCTGATGTAACTGGGAAGATCTAACAGGCTCCTGGGACCACAAGCAAAGCAGCACCAAACTTCAGACTGGACATGAGTGAGAAATAATAATTAATAATATAACCTAGTTACGTTCATCAGCTGAACTCAAGAGAACTTAAAGGAAAATAGCACTAGAGAAGCAGGAGAGGTGACAGGGAGTTTGTTTATTTACAGGTACTTATGAACCCCATGCCTCTCCCCAGTATGACGCTTAGCTTTTATTGTAAAGTATTGGTAGAAAATTAGTCTCATTTAAATCCCTAAAGAATTACAAGGCACTCCCTCTTCTTCCCAATCCCACCAGAGGGAATGTTGAAAAGTAATCCAAATGTCCCGATTTAGCTTGACCTCCGCTTCGACAATAGCTGAAGGCAGCAGACATTCTTAGGCTGGCTCCGCAGCCTTTCATCTGCCTGGCAGGAGAGTGCTGCAAGACACAAACGCCACTGAAACCGCACGGCACATACAGCATACGAAACCGCTTTCTCAAACAACACGACAAGCGCTGGCGCACGTGAGAAAGCCACCGCCTCGCAGGAGCTCTGTGCTGAACGCTGCGAGGACACGGCATGGCAGCTGGTAGACGCTCGGTGCATCCTGAGGCACGTCGGAACTGCGGGGCTAGCACACCCGTACCTTGCACGCGAATAAGCTGCGGTTTGACAGGAGTTACTCTTAAACCGTTTATAAAAACAGGTAGAAAGTGTAACTAACATGTAACAGGTTGGCACAGAGACTAAAGCTGTGAACATACAAGGAGGATCGGAGATTGTTTGTTTAAATAATATTAAGGTAAAAAAATCCTTAAGTCATTTGGAAGCTAAAGCAGCACAGCACTCATCCTTCACCGCTTTTCCTGGGTACAGTGCAGCAAACTGCATCAGCCCCCCTCCTCAGTGAGCCTGCTCCCTCACCACACTGCTCCAGTGTGGACCATCTGTAGTGCCCAGAGACCAAAATCAGGGTGGGATTGTTTTTTTTCCCCTCTAATTCTGAGCCTTTAAGAATTGGATGCAACATCTGTGCTAAACATCATAGATTTTTACAGTCAACTGAATGGAGAAAGCACTGCCAAAGGATGAGTCAACCAACCTGGTTTAGATGCATATCCTAGGATGAGATGACTTGCCCTCAAGATACAATTACACTACTCTCTTGGAAGCCAAAGTGACCACGTCAGACATCTCCACCTAACGATTTGACAGTTATGTCAGAGCAGACAAACGCTAAGGTATTGTCTAGGAGGCAGTCACTAGGAAAAGATCAGGAGAAAGGATACAGAAATGAAGTGACTTGCCCAAAATGATGCAGCATTGTCAAGACTGACATGGTGGGTGGCAGTAAGAAATGGAATATAGAAAATTACAGGATTAATAATGCCAAAGAGAAGTCTTTTCCACTGACTTTGGGTCAGGCCCCGAGTGTTTACAGGAGAATCATTAAATTTGAAAGAGTAAGAACAAGAGTGGCCACAGAAGCAAGCTGTGAATACGTACCATGCTGCCTCTTTATTGTATTGTGTGAAAAATTGTACAGGCACTCCCCTTCACTACTTCCTCTCCTTGTGTTTTTCTTTCACTTTTGCAGAAATGTTCTTGGTAAAGACCTGCCTATGAGTGAGGTAACTGGCTATTCCTTTGTCACAGTTTTACCCGAGCTGTCATTTGCTGTAAGTATCTGACAGCCACCACACAGCACTTTTTAATATTATGCAATGCACTTTCCAATTAAGCAGGAGGCTGAGTATCTCTGCTCAGTATCCCTGATGGTTTTAAATAAGCTTTTCACTTGTTCCATCTCCAACACTTGTTTGGCACAACAGTAATTTTTCCAGATGAGAGAGAACCCAGTGATCATAAAGAATGAATTATTTACAGAAAGGTCAGTACTCCAGTTCACGTCAAGACTTCACTAATTGTATTTAATTGGAATTACCACACTGAACATATACACAATGCTCTTCAGGTTCATAAAAGCCTTAAGCACTTTTAAATACTACTGAAAAAAAGAAAACACTCTGAGAATCAGTAGCAGGAAACCATACCTTGCCCTTTCAGAGCACTGACTCAAAGTTAATCAAGGCTAAAACACATAATTTGCTAATTGGTTGATGGGGACAGGTAAATTCCTTTCTCTAATGGGCATATGGTACCGTAAACCCTCAAAGTCAGAAGCCCTAAATATAACTATGCAGATCAGACTGAACTTCTTGCTGCAATTTAGCTTACCTCTACTCTGTCTCCATGCAGTCCCACCATTGGAGCAACGCTGTCGAGCTAGATCTGTACAGTGCTTTCCAATAGATATTCAAGGCATTTTACAAACCAATAAAAAAAAAATAACAAAACAGAGGAACAGACTTCACAAGACTCATTAAACAACCAGCAGCAAAGCTCAAGACCAGTTTACGCCCAGGTTCATTGTTCTATTCAGTAAACTTGCACTGAGCCAATCTAAGAGATCACTGCATCCAAGAAAACAGCAGTGGGGAAAGTTTCCTGCAAGGTTAGCATGTCAAATCATCTCACACAAGTGCCCTGTGATTGCCAGAGCCTGCTCCAGGGACAAAGCAGTACCACCACTCCTTCACAGCAATAGCAAGCTATTAGAGCGGCAAACTACTACCTTCATCAAGCTCCAGAAATCTGCCCTGATGCATTAGGTATAAAGAGCACTCCTTCAGAAATCAGGCTTTGTGGAAGTGCACTAGTAGCTCCTGTTGTGTAAATGTCTGAAGGCAGAATAGATCCCTGCTGGCCCTTCTGGCTTTAAGTCTTGGGTTCAATTCCTTCCTCTGTCCAAGAGGATTCAAAATGAATGCATGTGCTCCTTCTCAGGTGAGCGCCCAAAACAGCAGGTTAGGGAATCAAGTTTGAACTTGCTGTTGACAGGTCCTTGTGGTTATTAACTACTTGCAAGAATCCATAAAATGTAACTGAAAAGGCAAGCTTAATTGCCAACAAGCTTAAATTAGCCCAACAGTAGTCAGCAAGACAGAAGCTAACAACTCGCATTTGCATTCATCCTCTGTCACATCTCATCTTGAAGTTTTTTCTGCCCAATGACTGTTTAAAACTCACGTGGTCTGTAGTGTGTGTGATAGGTAGGGTCAGTCTTCCCAGAAGTTGAAAGACAGGGGAACTCAGCTGCAGGACATTTGAACATCCATGAGTTTTCTTACTATCAATGTGGATTTTTATTTTTTTTTAATGAAGAGTAAACATGAGCACGTTTCCTCATTTGTTTTCAAAGCAAGTCTTGCTTGTTTTTTGAAAGAAGTTTCTTCCCTCCCCAAAAATGAGTGCCCATGCCATATACCAGAAGTGTGAAGCAAAAAAGGCCACCTCCTGTTAACTTGAAGATATCTCAATGCCTGGCTAAAACTGGTTGCAGGCGACATGTAACTATGCCACATCCCCAGCATTCCCTATTTTGTAGCACCAAGTGAGCGTGCCAGTGTTTCAGCCCACGCTTGCTCAGTGCACTAAATGTATGAATCTTCCTCTGAAGCCTGACTCCAGCCACCTTGTGCTCATGGTTCTGGATTCTGCTGTACAAGCAACAAACCCCTAAGTAGCCAGCAGTGCAGTGATAAACTTGAAACATAGATAAGCTGATATAATATTGGAACAAGCTGAAACAGCACACGTTATATTAGATTACCTATTTCTTTCTTAGTGAGAGAATTTAGGAAATTAAGCTTCAATGTGCTTCTCCAGAGAGCTGAGCTTTAAGTTCAAAAGCATTCAGAACCAGGCTTCAGTCATGGAGTCCCATTTTGTTTAATTTCTAATTTATGCTGAACAAATAATTGCTCGGTCTCAATCCCTCCATGTCAGTTAAAAACAAATTGATGTGTCTTGCAAAATTCTTATCGGGCTACACAAACTGTTACAAAACCTCAGCTGACAGATCAGATAAATATCAGCACAGACAGAGTAAGTAGGACTTCCTACTCCATTTACATTTAAACCACAGAAGAACAAACACCGTGTCCACAACATAAGAACACGTACCTACAATAAGGTAGTGAAGCCCTGGAACAGGTTGCCAGAGACGTTAAGGAATCTCCATTCACAGAAATTTAAACTTGACCACCCCTGAGCAACCAGATCTGACTTTGAAGTGAGCCCTGCACTGAGCAGGAGTCTGGACCAGAAATCTCCAGAGGTCCCTTCCAACTTCAGTGTTACTATGATTCCACCTACATTGATATATAAATGGAAAGATAACCTTGTGAAATAAAATGAACGAGTATCTAAATCATGACTACCACAAACATTCATAAAGATGTTAACAGCTTTTATTTCACTGGTGCAAGGCCCGTGTGTCATCCACCACTCACCAACATCAAAACAAAACATTATCTTCTATAAAACAGTTTCAGAAAATTCAAAACAAAGTAACAGTGGCTATAATAAACTTCATACAATACTGTAAATTCACTTAGTTTGTGTCATCCGAACAAGAACAAATCAGTTTCCAGCATACATGGCTTTTTTTTTTTTAAATAAAAAAAAAGTACCAGCATAACTCCAATACATGCCTCACACCTGGAAATGCATAACATCACTCCATGACATTGATAGCTGTTCGTGCTTAGAACTAGTCAGTCATCAATTCACCCTACCAATATCATAAAATACAAAATGATATGAAAAACCTACATTTACAAAGTACAGTCCCAATCCTGCAATCTAATCCTTTTGGGCAGGTACCTGCATCCACTCCAACTCCCTCAAAGGCAATGTGGTATTTAGTGCTCCATTGCTAAAGATTTGATTGCAGAATCAGGGCACAAGTGGGAAAGGTTTAAACCTTTGCACAAGCAGTAAAACACTGCCTTATTCTTCTAAATTCAATTTCAGTAGTGTCTGCACAACCTCCTAAACCAAGACTTACCTATTTTCAATTACCTCACATTTAGGAAGAAAGAAGGATAGGCTTTAAAGTAGTCAGCAGAGAAATGGCTTTTACTGAAATGACCTGGGGCTGTAAGTTGTGCTTTAGTGCACGGTGGTGATCCAAATGCTTCCAAGAGATAACCACATCTTGCTTCAGTATTTACAGTATCTGCTGCCTTCCTCTGCTTTACATGAGTTTCTTCACCAGCAAGATATCAGAGATCTTGTTTCCATACAGACGAGCATTATGACATGACTCCAAAAACAGGATTATGACGACAAATACTAGGGCCATACTCTTCATAGTCTTTCTTGGTGTGACATACTTGGAAAAACTCTGGCTATGAAAATACAAAACAAATCCCCTCAAAAGCATAAGAATACATCAAGTAGAAAAACTGACAAAAACTAATGCCTTCACATTTTTGTAGATTGCAGCTTTATGATGTGGTAAATCATTTTTGAAATGGAACAAGACTAGAAATATTATGATATGAATACAATTAATCAAGAAAAGTTCGTCTGGACAGAAGACTGCTTTTAAATACAGGAATAACAAAGCCCACTTCGGATACAGGAATTGCTCCAATTTTCCTGTATTTGCTTCTCTCTCGCATTTCAAGACCATTGATTTAGATCCTATATTCCTCAAGTCCTAACTAATCCCTAGTGCTGACTTCAGGAATAAAGGAACTACATTGCAACTATGACATAAACTAATTCAGAATTACATCAAATCATGCTATCTTTACTCAAGTAAAGCTCCCACTTGCCCTGCACAAATTTTACTGAGATAAAAGTTGTATAAGGATTCTAGGCTGTCACAATGAAAAGGTTTAAAACTTAGTACTCGGATCAAATATAGCCAAGAGACAATATAAAATTTAAAAAAAAAAATCAGAACAATTTTGATACTTACTGTCGAAGCCAGCATGGAACCACCGAACCAAACTGCGTAACGCTGCATGTGATGCGTTATCACTTGAACTTCAACTGGTTTGGGCTAAGAAAAAATAGTTTCCATTTAGCTGCTTTACATTTTCTGGCGAGATCCTTACAAACTCAAAATGCTCAGACCCAGACATCTTCACCCCTCCATTCACATCACTGTCTCACACCTATTACTCAGTCTGCCATATTCCCTAAGATACCAAGTCATAAAAACCCTTCATGATTAGCATGCTGAAGGTCACAACAGTTAAATCCCTCTTGCCTACTGCTAAGATCACGTATCTCCTAGAAGGGAAACCAGAATTGCCCTTAGAGACTGCTCACAGTAACTTCAAGATTCCTATAAAGACACGTCATACATTGCACAGCTACCAACATATTTAAACACGACATACACAACATATACTACTCATTTTACAACATTGCATTCTCACTAGTGAAGTGAAAAATTTGAACTTTATTTCTTTCACTACTCATGTAATCAATGCACTTGAAATTCTTACTTACTTTTATCCGACCACCACTGAGTTCCTCGCTAAGTCGCAATCTCGCATCTACTACTCTCTTCAAGTCCCTTTGCAGTCGTCGTCCAAAATCCCTGAACATCGTGGATCCTCCTGAGAGGACCACATTCTGCACAGAAATTAAAGACACGTTCTTTAAATGCATCTTTAAGTGAGTTTCCCAAAAGCCAACCCTGCAGAGTTGACTATTTGGATCTTAAAATCATTAAGAAGCTGACAAGCTACACAGAACACCTTAAGCATTGCTCAGTTTCCATAGGAGGCCTATGGTGCCATCTAAAGAAGAGTTTTACGTAGAGTATGTTATTACAAAAGAGAAGGATTCCATTAAAATGGTGAGTTAGTACCCTACACGTGCAGAGCAGCAGAAATAAAACACTAGATCAGAAAGTTTCCCAGGGATGCTCGTAGTAAGCAGTTTTAGCCCTAATACCAAATAAGGCTCTAGCCTCATCATATTACTGCTAGTGTCTTTCCTAAAGCCGTAAAGTTATCTAGAACTCTTTTTTTAATTATTATTCTAAGAGTTAAACTTCTAAACATAGCAACAAGCAAGTCTCATATCTGGATTTTTAAATAGGGGTTTTAGAATGTCACATCCTTAATTCTGATAATGCAAAGTCATGGACTAACGGAGAAGTCATTTTAAAGGTGGGGGGATTCAAGACAGGAACCTTAGAACATAACATCGGTGGCACCAAAATGCCTTTCATGATCAAAGTTCATTTTTGCATGCTGCTGCAACTGCAAACCAAAGTGCCAATTAGCACTTACTGAAACCACTTGTGTGCCTTAGACACACATCCACAGGAACTCAACTGAGATCGAGTTCATTACACACAGGTCAAAGAATTCTCTCTCAGTGATAGTTTTTGACACTGCAGACCAAGACTGCACACATAATGATCAAGGAATCTCTGAACCACCCTTTTCAGCCAGAAAGCCTGTACACTGATCTGAAGGGTCAAAGACATACATAATAAGCGTTCACACTTGCAGGGTGTAGAAGTAACTGCTTGGATTTTAAGCAACAGATAACAAGGAAAATTTTGTTTGTGACTTGTAAAGTGAGAAGTTGTTTATTAATGAAAAAAATAAGTTTCTTCACAGCTTTGGATTATCTACAGTATAAAAGAGTGCATAATAAGGCAGGTGCACTTAAAAGAAAAGCACACATTCCCATAACATTACTGAAACATTTCCCAAAAGAAAGGGGAGGACAGGGAAGAGGAGAGGAGCCATATGTATAAGCTGGAGCCAGAAACCAGTTAGTCCTAAAATTTAAGGTGGAAGGAAATCCCCCCTACTCCCTCCATACACAACAACATCTCTTCCCCTGCCTCACAGTGGTCATGCACTCCACACGGGAAAAGAAAATTGCTAATGGGGAAAAAAGTCAACCACCAACCTAAGTGATAAAATAGCAATTAAAAAGATGCCATCAGAAAATATTAGCTGGAGATAATGAAGTTGCTGAAGATGGTGAAAGCAATAATTCTATTCAAAGCAAATTAAACTTCAAGTATACTGCATAAAGTGGACAATACTATCACTAAAAATAGATTCCAGAATACACCTGAGAATAACTTTTTTAATACATCCAAGACCAACTCATGCAACTACAGAGTTAGCAGCAACACTGGGAGGATCTTTTCTTATTCCAGGGTTAGAAGCTAAGAGGTTACACCTTCCTCAGATTACGATCATTCAAGTACTTCTACACACTGAAATAAGTCTAACAATAATACCAGTCAAGGAGAACAGAAGCACTAGGGTATACTTGTTGAAAAGGTGAGTTCTCATTATCGCATATCTGTACAAGCCAGGCCAAGCAGAATTTTGGATATAAGTAACTAGGTAATACCATCTGCCATTACAAGATGGTTAATTATACAGTTACAGCTCCCCTGTTCCCTGCACTTCTTGTCAGCACTGGGCCAAAGCTGTGCTAACTCTTTAGTAGAGGACTGCTCACATATGGGCTTCAGTAAGTTATCGCAACTCAGCAGGTCAGTCTTCTGCAAGGAGGTCAGAAGCCAGGCAGTCCTCACTCACAACGAAAGCAGAATCCACACACATTCCCCACCACTCAAACACCGCACCCACCACAAAGGGCCCAATGAAGGTGGGAAAAGACAGTCAGATCAAAAAAAACCTCAACCAAATTCCAAAAAACGACCAAGAAGCCACCCCCCCCCAGCAAATACCTTCTCTCTGAAATAACCGAGTATAAACACAACCCAGTAATTCCAGTAACAACTTAATGAAAAACATAACAATGAAGCATACTAAATACCTCAGTGGAGAAAGCTTACTAGCAATGTTTGGGATTTCAGCCTGCCTGGGAATCCTCCGACCTCCCAGAAAAAAACCCAAGGAAGTTCAGATTTAAGTATCTGTTTCCAGCTGACTCCTTTAAACGAGACTTCTGATCTTACTCTGGTCAAACACACTTCTGCTGGTTTAACAGCTGTAAGCAAACCACAGGTTTCACAGCTAACACTATCATACCATCTAAAGGAAAGAAGCTTCAGTTGATTTTTACTTTTATAGCTAACTGGTTGAAAATTTAAGTTGTTTCAAAATAACATATTCCCTTAGAAGAGGTCCTGTGCATGGGTTAGGGCAATCCCAAGCACAACTACAGGCTAGGAGGAGAATGGATTGAGAGCAGCCCTGAGGAGAAGGACTTGGGGGTGTTGGGGGACAAGAAGCTCAACATAGCCCAGCAGTATGCGCTTGCAGCCCAGAAAGCCAACCACATCCTGGGCTGCATCAAAAGAAGCATGACCAGCAGGTCGAGGGATGAGATTCTGCCCCTCTCCTCTGCTCTGACCCTCCCAGAATACTGCATCCAGCTCCGGGGTGCCCAGTACAAGAAGGACATGGAGCTGTTGGAGAGAGTCCAGAGGAGGCCACGGAGATGATCCGAGGGCTGGAGCACCTCTGCTAGGAAGACAGGTTGAGAGTGTTGGGATTGTTCAGCCTGGAGAAGAGAAGGCTCCAGGGAGACCTTATTGTGGCCTGTCAATACCAAACACAAGGTGCTGAACAGGTTTGTGCATCTTTACACTGCACCTTGTAACGTGGTATAAGCACACTCTCAGCTGGACACTTCAGAATTTGCAGCACCAAACTGAGAAGCATCCACTGCTTTTCTGGTAAATATGAACTTCAACACCACATTGCAGTTTCCCTTCCTTCAAAAGGATAGCCTAAATTAAAGTTAACATGACACAACCACACCACCAGAGACATGTAATGAGAGCAATATATGACTGTTAATAATTATTATGGCTAAAAATTGTGAAGGTTCACAGACTGTTAATAAAAATTATTATGGGTAAAAACTGGAAGGTTCACAAGCTGAAGCCAAGCACTTCATGAGCAAGTGAATCAATTAAGCTACATGCCTCTGTTAATTTAGCTAAAAGAGGGTAGTATTTGCCAACATTGTACAGAAAGTATAAGAAGAAATATTATACATATCAAACAAATATATTACAGAGAAGTAAAAGTATTGTGAGAAACACTATTTTTTAAATTACTTTGACTTTTAACGATGAAGAAACAACTTCTGTTCCTTTAAACTCATGATTTGCAATGTTCTTTTAACAGCTGGAGTAATAGCAAAAGATTTCAGCATGACTTATGGTCATGCTGTTCCGCAGAAATATGCCTGCACTCAGACACAAAAGTAACCACAAGATACTGCAGATGTATTGAGCTACTGTTAAACCAGCTAGCATGGGTAATGTTATAAATTTAATTACAGCTGCGATAGGAATAAACAGGGCTTCTCCTCAGTATTTCTGTGCTACGCTAACAGTGTTAATCACTTGGGGCTTCCACGTGACGTAGCAGGAATACCTTTCCTTTCCCATGTCTTATCATCGGTGCCAATATGACGCAGATCTAACAGCCTGGCAGTCTCTCCACAGAGCCTCTCCACTCTGTACTTACTAATTAACAGCAAACATTGTCATTTTGCTGGAGCACAGAGAAGGAGAAGTCAGTTGAACCCTATCCAGTCTTCTGCTTGAGGACACCTACAATTTCAGAGAGGAAAGGCAAGAATAGGGTTGATACAGGAAATAAGTCGGGAACCACCCAGGCTGTATTTCTCCCTGCAGCTTGCAGATGTCCAGCCAGACACCACACAGCAGTCTGACAGCGCCATCTACACACCGCATAGCACATGTGTAGCTGTTTTCACATGAAGTATGTACCAGCAATTCAAGTTAGAAGTGATGCTAGGTGGATGTTCCCCACCCCTTTAGCCTCTCGCACCCCAGATCTCTCCAGGCTTTGAGGATGGTTTGTTATGAGCTGCGTGGTCAACAGTTTAAACTTCTGAGAGAATGCTGATACAAGCAGAGTCCAGATCTCAATTGTATCAGCAAGATCAAGTTCACTATTGTCCCCAATAGCTGCACAGCCAGCTAAAAAGTCATCTTCTCTAAGGAAAAGAGCCAGTAACGTTAAAATCCTACATGATTTACCTACAATAAAACACCACACTTGCCAATACACTGCAGTCCCCACATCATGCAATGTTTTCAGCCTGAGAAGCTAGCTTAAAAGTTTGAGGTTAAAGATGTTACAACTCGATTCATCATGATTTTAATCATGAATATTTAAACATGCTTGACTAGGATGTTCCAGAGATACTTCTGACATAATTTACCTGGTTTCAGGTAAATTTACCTATATTTGTGCCAAAAACACAGCAGAGAAAAGTTGAAAGAAATCAACTGTTGGGACAGCCAGTGACCCTACACTTACATCCTTTCTACTGAGAGAAGGCACAGAGCTCAGAACTATCAATACTGTTCTCATCTCCTGCAACCATCTAAACTCTGCAAGTATCTGGGGAGAGACTCTGGATGGGGGAAAAAGGAAGATGAAATAGAGCATGGAGTAAGAGTGACAGTTTCTGAACCTTTTACCAATAAAAAAATACTGTTTATTAGAATATCAGGCAGTTTTTAGAATTTCTGAAAGCCCTTTGTCCACCTCTAAAGTTATTGTAACAGCCACCTAGTGAATATATAGTTAAATTCAGCTACTCTCTTTCAACACTAAGTACCAACACTCATGCCCTAACCAACAAATGTTAGGACAAGTTTCAGAGCATTTCCAGGTTGAAAATTGATTTTTAAATAGCAACTAGTATTGAAAACATCCAACACTAGCATCTGTTGTAGCTACACCATGGAGCAGATGTTTCCCACTGATGCAAGCCGAGCATGCGTTAGTTACACTGTGTTTCGTAGTATGCTCATAGTAACCTGAAAGCTGGGGGAAGGACCGCGTTTTTCTGCGGACCACAGTCCCCATCGTGCTACTGCTCTCTCCTCCTAGTTTCTCTGCATTTCTGTGATATCAGTTATCCTATATACTTATATAAATGTAGGTATAAGGAAAGGTTGTGGAACAGTATTTTAAGAAAAAAAGAAGCTAAAGAAGTCTAAAAAAAAAAAAATATAGAACTAGACAAGCTATACACCATTCTTCCCAAAGAATGCCATGGGTGATGCAATGCCTCACTGAGCCCCATAAAAGCATGATCACATTTCTAGCTGCATGCAGGATGGGTCATTTTTCAGTGGAATTCAACACACAGGAATGATCAACATAGCAAGGATGCCAGATTATTTCAGCCATGTGATAAGATCCAAAACTACTCCTCTATCATTTCACCTGAGCACTCACTTTAAATTTCATTCCACTTTCTGAAGATTTGGGTTTGTTTAAAAAAAAATCCACCTTATTTCTTCAAATTTCAGTGCAAGTCTCCTGGTACCAAACCCAGCAGCCTACCTATCTTCTTCCATTTTAGCAGAAAGCAGCTAATTCCAAGCAATCCAGAACTCTCAAGTCTGTGTTAGACACAGAGAGACACAAAATAAGAATATATATCAATTCTTCCAAGTAATCACATTAAAAGACAGTGTAATCATGGGAATTGAAAGAGTACATTTTTGGCAGCCATTATACAATCAAAAAGGCTTCATCACATGTGAAAGACTGCTTGGTGTTGAACAGCTACAGGCTATGGGATCTGGCTGAAGAAGTCAGTCTGATGAAGGTCCTGCTGGTCCAAACATCAACACGAGGTAAGATAACTGGCTTCATAAGACAGATGTTGATCAGATTGGGAAACAGGGATACTGGCAATAAAACCAAAAAAGAGAAGTATCACAGGACATCAAAAGATGGGTTGTGAAACAATGCTTCAAAGGCTACATATCACATATAATCTGCAAGATGGGTACTTGCAGGTCTTGCCAGTATTTTCTGCACGAACACTGAGAAAGAATCCAAATACCTCTGACGGAAACCCAGCTCCAAAGCATGGGGTCTCGGATGTCCACCACGCAGCACTGTGGCACATGAAACTCAAAAACCAGAAACTAAGAGAAAGTATGAATAGACTTCTGCACCTATGCACTGTTTTAAACAATGAGAACAGAGATGCTCGTCCCTCTGCAGTGACCGTGTTTAAAGAAGATAGCAACTATTAGCATTAATAACTCCTGACATCTATCATTAAATTCAATAGGCAATTGTGTTACATTGTTTTAATTAAGCAAGTATAATGAAAAACAGAGAATGGAAAAACAAAAGTCTCAATCAGCAGCAAGCCAAGGGAAGTTATTTGCCTGCTGATTATAGCGAGGAAAGAGGAACTTAACCTCAATTTTGAAACGCCACTTTCTGGAATCAGTACTAATCCCTATCCTACCCTACCAAGCAATGAAGCTATTGCTCTGTGGCAACTTTGATCTTTCAGAAAAAAAAGCAGACACCCTAAGCACAACCAGACACTACAAGTTTCCTAAAACCTTCTGCAACATACCTAAGTTTGAAGCCGTTGAAGAAATCTACCGCAAAATTCACTCCACATATGAGCTTGTTAAGCAGTTTAACTTCCCGTTTTAACCTGCTCCACAGATTTGCTCTGAAGCACTATGTCTCATTGTAGATTACAGAGTATGTTTATTAGACAATTAAAACAGACTTTGTTCGTTAATAGTTACGTTAATAGCAAAATGTTAATAGTTATGAATTACCCTGAGATATGACTTAGTTGGAACTTAACGCTCAGTCTAATAATGAGGAAAACTACCATCTTTAATGAGTAAGCAAACCTCTCCATGCTGTTACTTTACGCAGTTATTTCTAAGAGGGCACTACTGCTGCACGAGCAGAGAACAACCAGGAAGCATAGAATGTGCTGCCTATACAGAGAGAGCTTGCCATAGGCCATGCCTCTCAGTACCTTCCTCTTCATTTCTTAAAGAATCAGTGACTGGAAGTACTCTCTGGACTACACCCTTGGCAAGTTTAAGCAGGCCTAATTTTTGTATCCTAAAAGATTTTAAGTCTTCATGTACTTTAATACTGGGTTCAATACCTGGCTAAAATTGCAGAGTCTATAAAAAAAAAAAAAAAGTATTTGAAACCACTGCTTAATAAAGGCAGAGGGGAGTGAGAGGGGCGAGACCATGATGTAGTCCTTAAAATGAGCAAAAGCCAAAGGCCTTCATGCACAGGAATTCACATTACAAGTGTCAGATACAAATAACATCCCTCTGTCTCAGTTCCTCAGGGATAATGCTTACCTATGTATCAAGCCACTGTTACTGCTTTCAAAAATAAAAAGCAGCAAATATCAAGTACTCTTCATTCAGAAGTGGTACTTTAACTTGAACTTTACTTCTATTCAAAGTTCACATTTCTCATAGTAGGGGAAGTGGTAGCTACGTATATGCTTCATGATGATGATGTTGATATTTAGTCTTCAAATAAATTAAGTTAGTCTTACAACAGAAAGACCATACCTTATATAATGGACGCCGGACATCAATGGGACAATTCTGTATAACTTCATCAACTACATCCGAAATGGATTCCATAAAATCAGGATTAGCAAACTAAAATGAAAGAAAATAGGCATTAGATTTTTCATCCCAAGACAGAAGAAACAAAAAGGTAGAAGTGAGACTTTAGAGAGGTTTAGTAATAGCACTTTTAAAGGGCGTGGGAATCAAAGCCAGTACTACTCCTGCTCACCACTTATTCTACATTATAACAAACCCAATTCTGTGCAAGGGAAATGAGAATTCCTTTTTCCGCCGAGAAATTCATATTCTCTTCCTTGGTCATAAATTCACTGTTCACAGTTTATAGGCTATGGACCTACTATTGCATGTGATGTGAGTTTGAGTTCTCCTGCAATATTAAACATACTGTTACTGTGCAATGTGGCCCTGTCTTTCAAGTGAAATCAAAAATATCAGTGTGCAAATTGAAATGTTCACCTGTAAGAAATTTTCAATCCTACTGAAATACTTATGTTAAATTACCACCAAAAGTCAGATTTTTTTTTCCTAAGCACACACAAAATCTCTAATATTCAAAAAGGCATAAATATTCTAAGGTCTTGAGTGGAAGTCACCATCAATGCAAACATCAATACAGTGCTAATGTAAATTTCTGCATTTACAAATACTAGAGAGTCAGAATTGCTAATGCTAGAGAACATTCTTGGACTAGTAGCAATTTGCCCATTTAAAACTTAACATAAGCTTTAAAAAAGAAAGAACAGTTCACAGCCTAAAGATTAAACTTTGAGAAATTAAATGAATTATGAATAAATAATAATATGTTATTACAGATACATTATTATATAACTTTAAAGCTGTCCCAGAGGTGTAGAAACTATTTTGGGATTTACATCCTAAAGAAGATGAAGCATCTAACTGGATGAATAAGAAAAGCCAAAACACAACAAGTATGCATTGAACTGAAAGAGAAATTAGCAAAGGAAGTTGGCTTGGAGATCAGGAGCGATAAGAATGGCATGAAAAATCTCCAAGAATTAAAGATAATTTCTATAGTAAGAATTAATCATGCAAGAAGGTAAAACATGAAGCCATACAAATTAAGAGAAGAAAGAAGTGGTGTTTCTTCACGCAGAGAGTTCTCATCTGAATGAGCTATAGCCTGAAAACTTATCCTAAGGTCTCCATAAAGATATTGATAAAACAGCAGGGCAAAAGGAATAGGTAGAAGTGAGAGTTATGGCATCCAAAGCAGAGTATAACATGCTCCCAGACTGGGGACCGCAGAACTGACATGTGAAATTGCAGTCTGCCAGCAAATACCCTATGGTTGGCGAATAGCAAGTAAAATACCTAATTTAAAAAGTGGAGAGAGAATCTGGATAACTACAAACCCCAAAGCCTAACTTCAAGACTATTAAAGACTTCAGAACAAATTTCGAAAACCAAAAATAGGAAAAGATTACAAGACAGCTTTACCAAAGTCAGCTTTTACTTAACTAACTTGATACCCTTTAAGTGAGGAGTTAATGAAGCCCGGGAAGAAATTCTCTTTGGATGCAGTACATATCACCTAGTGTGTTTTTCTTGTCTAGAAAGTCAGTTCAGTTTGTTGTGTTTGGTTTTGTTGTTGTTTTTTTTCAATACAGAGCCAAGAAACTATCAAGAAATGAAGAACATTGAAATTAAGTCCTTTATCCTGTTCGTAACAGTCTTTGAAGGGACTATGGAAAGAGGAGCTATTAAAATGATGTCAAGGGTATTAAAATGTTTACAAGGGTAAACAGAAGGGAGGACAAACTATTTAACGTTGGCACAAGATCAGATGGCTACAAACTGACCACAAAGAGATTAAGGCTAGAATTTAGACAAAAGGTGAGAGAACGAGGTTTTTTAATATTCCTCCAATAGGAGGAGGGTAGACCAAGGGAAACTTCACCAGTGTTAATTGACTCAGTATCAACAGAGAAAGCACACAAAAGCCAGTATCCATGATTTAAAATATTATCAATGGAATGCTACTCGTGCTTTTCTGTGCTTATGTTATCTGAGGCTGTACATGGCTCGCAGTCAGGAGACTGTACTGATATCTTACTTCCACATGATGGCACACTGGCTCCAAAAATGATAGTACCTTCCCCCTCTGCTTCACTCACAACAGTAAAGTTTCAGTAACTTCAATATTGCTAGTCACTATTCTTACCTCAGGATGAAAGAAAATTTCAGGTCCAAGGAACCTTTCATAACCGACATCTATAACAAATTTGGTTTTGTTGATTGCATTGATGCCAGTATACTGTTTGATCCATTTTCGAGAATCTCCATCGTACTTGGCAAATTCTTTCACTATGTCAGGGCAAATATAACAGTATTTCTCCTGTTAAGAAATACCATGCATTAAAAATTGCCAAAATAATAATTCCATCATTGAATTAAAGTATAACACAATTAAAAGACAAAAATACGTGAGCATTCTTACAATGGGGCTGTTCAACTGATGTTCTCACCTAAATGACTACTGAAGACTCAACCCTAGAAGACAATGCACATGGCCTATTTGATTCAGTAAGATTGCACACTGACTCCTCTAGATCAGTCTCTCTCAAAATGAAAACCTCACAACCATTAGGTTTGTGACGATAAAGAAGATCAACGGCGAGCACTGCAAGATCAGACCCACACAATCACCCTACTGATGTTTTTTATTAAATTAAAAAGCAAATTTTAAACAAATCTAAAGCTTAAAATGCTGATTTAATCTGCAGAACATATTCACTCCAAACAGTCTAGCATGGAGATTTTCTTCCTCTTTCTCCTTCCCCCGCACTTGATTGGATAAACAACCAGAAGCTTGTGTAATTACAATACACTGCCTACATTTGCATTTTTAAAAGAGCCACTGGCAACTTGTTGAAGCCAAAAAAATTAGCTCAAAGAGTTTTATTTATTTATTAAGAGATAAAGAAGGGTGTACCTTTATGGCTTTTGCTGTCTCCAGAGATTGTTCAGGAGGAATTCCCACCTCCCTTTCCCTTAGGAGTTGTTGAATAAAGTACGTAATGTCTCTACCTGCAATAGGAATATGTTTGATGCAACTTCCAATTACATAGCCTTCTGCCTACACAGGAGGAGAGGAAAAGAATATTAGGGGGAAAACCTACAGTGTATCAATAATTAACAGCAAAACTAACATTAATTTTTATAGTTGTTTTGATTTTTACAGTAAAATCTTGAAACTGTAAAATTACTAAAAAAATGTGCAACCCAGTGAAAAGTGGATATTATTTTTATTTAAAAGACCTTGATTACCACATATAAAGAGAATGAGGTTATCTAATAGATACGCAAGTGATAGATGATAAAAATCTTGAAGACATTAGAAGACAAAGTCTGGTCAGATGGTTCCTTTTAGGCATGATCTGAAAAGCAAACGTAATATAAAATAGACCACTCGTGTCCTGTTTGAGAGTGAAAAATGAATAGGAAAAAGTATAAAATTTACTAAAATCCTCACACAAGAAAAATTCCACGAAGTAGTATCTAACAATAAGCACAATAAAACCAAGAAATCTATTTGATGAATTTTTTTCAGGATGCATTTACTGAAAACACTGGTATTGCTGAGCCAACACTACTTCTTCCCTTGCTTTTTTTATACTTTTAAGAGTTTCATATGGTAAATGTTTTTTCCCAGCATTTCCCATATGAAGAAAATACTGAGAAGACCTGATCAATACCAACATGCAAGATGAAGTTTAGAAATTTTCATTTCTAAAACAAGTGATCACTCAAGCATACTGTATGCTTCAGAAATACACAAAATTACATCAGTGGAACAGATGCCACTATGCACAGGTAATTCTGCATTTTAAACATCCTAACATAATTAAGCCATTTGAGATAGACCATGTATATGAACACGTGTTTATACCAGCTTGTAGTTGTTTCCACACAAAGAGAGATCACTAACTTCTAAAATACAATAAAATTATAAAAAAGCACACATTTTCAGTTGTATTAAACAATCAAGATGCAGGACATCAAAAAAGTTAGGTCATTTCTTGTCAGATATTTGGAGATTCAAAATTGTGATAAGCATTAAACAGAACTGAGGCATCACAGTAACAAAAGACCAAGTTTTACATAGAAATAGCCTTTAAAAGATAGCCTGACGATTCCTTACTGCGACCTTCTTTTAGTCTGCAAGCTAAACTCATTTTCTAACTAAGTTCACATAATAAAATACATACTTTTCAAACAATCATAAGGGAGGAAAAAATCCCTAACAATCAAGCAACACTAAAAATTTAAAAATAAAGTATAGTTTGACACTTCTTAACTTAAACCTATAGTAAACAAACCATGTACTTGTCCAAACCACTGATAATTTCAAATTGCATCCTGTTACATACCACAGGAATTACATGGGTCACTCCATCACCACTATCGATGACAATTCCAGTCAAAGTACGTTCTCCAACCTGCCGTGATGTCCAAGAGGCAGCTAAGGCCAACACTGCCTACGTGAGAAAGGGTTTATATTTAGAAGCAGGCAGAGTGTGGTAATTTACAATCTCAGAAAATACTGTTTCAAACATTTTAGACATGTGCATACAGAAGACTATACATACTGCAGCTATACTATACTTTAGAAGTATACATGCACTTTGTTCACCTGAACAGCAATGTAAAGTCCTGGTATGTTAAATGATTCAAACATGATTTCTGCAAGATACTCTCTGTTTTCTGGTGTGTTCAATGGAGGCTCTGTCTGGGGGGGGGGAAGAAAAAAAAAAGTTGAAAAAGCATCTCAATGAAGTCCTAATGGTTCATGCATTGACTAGCTTGGTATGGTAATAATCAAACTTTGAAAATTTTCAGTGCACTCAAAATAGACAATTTCCGATAGAATTTAGTTTAAACAAAGTGACTAAAGCTTTTCAAAACCAAAATCCAATCTGCACTAGTCTGCGTTACAAAATTAACAGAATTCGGTTGTAATGTAGCTTTACAGATTACTTTCCTCTTCCACTACCCCTAACCTTCAGCTGCTGAAGAAATAAAAGACATATACAGAGAAAAATCCTCCAACAGAGCTACTTGTGCTTGGAATATTATTTAGTTTTCCTCTTACAAAAATATTTTCTCACCCAGTCTCATTAACTCACCATTAAAAAATAGTGATCCTCAGGTTCAGCTCGTAGGTATTTAAAAATGACCTGCTCCATGAATCTCTCCATGAGGTCCCAATCTTCAACAATACCATGTCGTATAGGCCACTGAAGCAAGAAAACTTGTCAACACTCTAGACCATACAAGGACAAACAAACCCAGAAATAAGAACAGCCTAAGTCCCCAAACCCTTACATCTGCAAGAATGAAAACAGCTCATCTCATGGTCACCTTATCAAATCCTCCATTCTAATTTTAATTTAGAGGCATTATTTGAAGTTATCTCCTACTCCCAGGTACTTCAAATTGCGATTCTACCTTGCAGGACTGGAAGCCAGAATCCAGACTCTATTCCTAATACTGCTATTGCTCTATTGCGGCACTGTGTTTTAATCTCTTTTCTGTATCAATTTTATCATTTAAGTTGAGAATCACACTTGGCTTCAATATGCCTTCCAATCTATAAAAAGAAATAAAGACCATATAGGCTATATATTTTTCAACAAAAGTTCTGGCAGGGATGATGTTTACATTTTGTTCAATGTTAAGAACACAGCTGACATTTAAGTAATACAGTAGGATGTATAAAATATGATTTTTTCCACATAATTCATAAGCCAGTAACATTTTGTAAGTACAAGAAGTCCTTTACTAGGGTATGGAAAATATGATTCACAGAAAAGCTGCATTGAAGACAGCCCTCCACAAAACAATTGTGACATTCCCTGAAGTATAAGTATCCAACACATTCCCCAGTTCATATGCCATGTTAAGAGGCTATACTTTTAGCAAGAATTTAAATATTCAGTGTTTATGACTATTTTAATAGCTAATAATTTTGAAAACCCAACAGCTGCACTGTATATCAATGGATATTTACAAAAGGGTTCAAGCACCCGTGCCACAGGACAGCACTAGTACAACAGACATTCAAAAAAGATAAAGTCCTGAACAAAACCACTCAGTTTTTAAAGAGCAACAAAAATACTTTACAAAAAGCAAATGTGTGTTTTACATGGCTATCAAAAAGGCCTAGAACATTATATACTAATAAAAATGTGAAAATTTGGAAAGACTTCTTAAAAATATCCAATGCTTACCTTTGTAGCGTAGGTAGGTTTATCTATGGCTTCATCTCCTATGAAAAAGTCCAGATCATCAACGCCTTTCATTACCCTTCTCTGAGCCTGGTCACCTACTTTGGCTGATTCTCGGATTGCAATACCTTAAAATAAAACCCAAACAAATCAAAACAAAATTAAAACAGTTAAATACCAAGAAATTAATATTTAGTTACTTAAGGATTCTTTTCCAGAAATAAAAATTTGACATAGAAACTATAGTTTCCAGAAAGCAAAAATTATGACAAGCCAATATAGCAAAGTTCACTCTCACTGCGACACGCAGGATTCTGGTCACCCATCCCTCGTTAATGTAAATAATAACTTAGAGAAAAATCTTAAAAATATATTCTGTTACAGACTACAGCAGTCACTAAACCCGCACAAGTGTGGCATTCCACCGGAAATATTCTTTAAGCCAATAAGTAACATGAGTTTCTGAGTTTCAACTCTGAGAATTAAGAGCACAGGGGGAGAAGAAAATAAACTATGTACTTCAGAAATAAGTATTGGAGTCATTATCTCCGTTGGTGAGAAGGAGGAAGGGGGAAGGGGAGAAATCAATTTGCAGGACTACAGAGAAATCTTTGGAGACGCTTACGCTTCCCATTAGCAGGCTGCAACTATTACTAAAATTATTATATGATGGCTGCTATAGGCAAGAAGATGAGACAGCAAAAAAACCAAATCTGGGGCAAGCTATAAATAAAAATGGAATAAAGTACTCTTAAAACATAGCCTTATCTATATACAGTTTTCTTTTAATAGGTCATAATCAGGATCTAAATAACATACAGTAGAAAATGCAGAGTAGACAGACATATCCACAAACACGCCAAATACTATCAGCACCAAAAATTACTGACAGGCAAACAATTCTTTTGGAAACACCTAAGCCCCAACAAGTTTATAGTTTTATAAAACAGGATTTATAACAAATTCACAGGAAACTCCTGCTATCCCACTTCTTTAACATAAGACATTTAAATCTTTACCAGTGGTTTAGGTTTGGATTTATTTTTTCTTTTACAATGCTTAAAATAGAAAGACTATAACCAGTACTGCAGCTACATTTGTAAAGAGCACATCCCCCTCCACCTCTTTGGCCCTCAACTACCTTTATTATTTCCTCATCTTTACACCTTCTACTGTGAGTAGCTACAAGGCAGTGTAGATACATTAATAAGTAGTTAATTGATGAAATTAACAAAAAGTAAAAGGCAGCGTTTAACATAAGTGGAGATAACAGATGCCATTATAGATGTAAATACGTAGTGAGTGCAACTATTTATAAATATATTTACCATTTGAGAGAAACTATTAAGATGATAATTAAAATCAAGAACATCAGAAAGGTATAACATTTTAAGTAAGTTTAACATACAAAAAAGAGTAAATCTGCTCAACAAAAGCATGTTAAATGGGCAAAACCATTTTAATTAGTAAACACACAGCCAAAAAGAACATTTTCTAATAAGAACAACTTTTTTTTGAATATTAAACTGTCTACAGTCCCAGACAATGTAAATAAGGCAGACACCACCTGTACTTTAGTACTTAATTTGATTGGAAGCCTTCCCCAGATTATCCGGGCAGTAACCATGGTGTCAGGTAGACAGGAGGTAAATTGCATTCTGTCTACTCAAGAGTCCTGGCAGAAAAATAATGGAGATAAAAAGGAAATTGGACTGGAGTTCTCTTCATCTTTGTCATAGCAACCAAGAGCTGATTTAATGAGCAACAGTCCTAGCTAACTGCAAACAAGGAGTTCTGTTTAGCTACACTATCCAAAGATGCTAATACAATGAATATCACTTCTCAGATGGACAAGAGACTATGAAGGCTGAGTTGGGAGTTGGAAAGCACATCATTTACCCATGAAACTGCTCAGTGATAGCGGTGTATATTAGAATTTGGAGGGACAAAAAGTTACTCACATGATGGGATAATGAACTGAGGTTCTGTATTTCCTGCATAGCCAAGTTTCGTATACCTAGGAACAGAATGATCACAAGGTCATTAAATGCACTTAGATGTAAAGAAAAAAATTACTTTCAATTCACTACAGTTCTTAAAGTGAAGGCAAAACAATCGTATACCACATCTACAATTTTCCGGGTTATGCTTTCAAGTGTCATCCTGCAGAGAAGAAAACTCAGAAGTGGTAAATATTTTAGGTGTTATTTATTTTTCAGACTCCTTCAGCTCACAAATGTTGGCAGTGTTTTTTTCAAACTATGAAATCTGAAAACTCAGCTCTTTGTCATAACCAGTCAACAAGATGGAGAAAGATGGACAAGCCACGTTCCACCCTTTAGTAAAAAAGAGGCTGTGCAGATCTTACCTTTCAGAAAGCTACCGTGACCAAAGATGTCATTAGACTTTGCATATTTGTTCAATATTGCCAAATACAGAAGAAAAAAAGAAATAGCATGTCTTAAGTACAAACCACAGTTCAGAACTCCACTTGCAATCCCGATACAATTCCACTTCATGCCTTGCACAAACCACTCACTTTGTCACAGGTATAGTATCTGTGTGTGGTAATATACACATACTACATCCAAGTAAGCATGCACTGATAAAATGCTTTAGAAATGGGCAGCAGATGGTATGAAGCACCGTCCGTCTCTTTTAATACGCATATAGGATCTATTTTAACAAGTAAAGGATCAAGAGAAAAAAGAAAAAAGTAATTTGGGGAAGGAAAAAAAAGAAAAGGAATTTTCACACAAAACCTTAAAGCTCTGCATGGTGTTACTGTCTGCAGGTCTTTAGCAGCTAGAAATAATTAACATCCCAGACTATGAAAAACAGCTCTAATTCCCGGAGGGGGGGATGGGCACACAAAAACAAAACCCAATTCAGAAGTAGTTTCAAAAGAAAAGCCAACAAAAATAATTGAATGGTTGCAGAGACAGAAGTCTTTCCCTAATATTTTCATTAGATTGGAATAGAAGTACAATAATAGCATGATTTGAGGGAAATTAGCATTATTCACATCCATTTTTTCCATGAAAACCTAAAGCCATGACATTCTTAAATGAGAAAAATCACAATCTAGGTCCTAAAGTGAATTTAGGGTCTTTGCCTACATCCTACTCTCAATATTTGCAAACAATATTATGCCATCACTAAAACAGATGGTTGCTTCTTCATTAACAGTTTAAACAGTAAGTTCCCTTTTATGGAATATTTGGTATAAAAACACTCATTAAGAGTTAGTTTGCTTAGATAAAGGAATTAAATCAAAACTGAATTAGCAAGGACCTTGGAATTTAAATATTATATTTTCAACATCTCTTCAAAGCTATAGCTTCAAGAGACTTCAAATAATAGTTTAAAAAAAACCCAAAAAACAAAAAAACATTTTCCCCAAGGCTAAAAAGACAAGGACTATGTTTTGGGGGCAAGGGTTTGTTGCATTTTTAATCATCATTAATGCGGGCATATGCTTTCAGTCTAATCCAAAATGTTTGTGCATACTTTCTGTGGCTCTCAAAAAAATATAATCAGGACATTAAACTAAACTGATTTGTAGAGAAGACCATTACTAGCATGAATTCTTTTTAGGATTATTATTGCATAGCTTCTTTACATTTTAGAATGAGGCCTACCCAGGGAATAGTGTTCAAACATAACAAGCAACAACAGGAGTTACACTGGGATTTAAGACACATTACAGGATACTTCCTCTTCACTTCTCTCTCTGAAATGAGTTTTGCTCAAATGCACGTAGCAAGGACCAAGGAAACCGTTTTTGGATTCGAGAGACCTAGTTCTGAGACTTAGAAATGGCAATCAGGCAGAAACCTCATGAAAACAGTCCTTCAAGCCCCAGGGATAAAAAACAAAGTTAATACATACAAATATAGACATATACCTAAGCATGTAAAAATGTATATATACTTTTTATACAATTTTTATATATGCATGTGCATATATATACACACACACTTAAAGGTTCCTGCAATATAATCGGAACTCAACTAAACTCTGGCCAAGAGGTCAATTCCGTTGCCATCTTTTTCCCCCTCTACACACATGCTAAACTCACACCCACTCACAGTATTAAAAAGAAAACACTCTCTAAAAGTCAACTTGGGCTATCCCTCTCAAGTAGGGATCAGATCCACCTACTAGAATAACTTACAAAGTTACCAAAAGCCTATAGATCAGTATTTTACAGACTTATTTTTTCACTAGCTGAATTAACCCCAGTTAGAACTATGGGATAAGCTTATTACTCAGTATCCGTGAAAAATAGTTCTCTTCAAAGAACACATCTGACAGAAGATAAAAATTGGGAAAATTTCTTTCGCATGCTATTAATCCACGAAGGATTAATACTAGAATTTTGAGAATAACTAAAATCTTAGTTCAATGTTGATGCAAGTAAGTAAAAAAAAATGCTGTTAAAAAATTCTATTTAGCATCAAACAAGAGACAGACTTGAATAAGCAGCTGTATTTCAGGTGTTTTGACAAAACCAAATGGAAGGGTAACTCAATCTACTCTCAAAACTAATGAGGAAGAGAAAAGACGCTATGGTTGTGCTGCCCTTTCCTATCCAGTAGCCTACTCACTCAGGACATGGCAGATTTGGTCCCAGATTTTTCTTCTGCCCAGCAGGACCCGAACACATTCCACCTCTGAAAGCCATGCCCATGAGTACATTAAAAAGTGTTTGGGTGACCCACTTCCAGGACCTCCTACAGAGATTGTTCCCTTTTATACAAGATATTTAAATATTCATTGACCTGAAAGGCTCTGGACTTAAACAGTTAGAGAGGTTACCTGGTCTCCAGTCCCTTCTCCAATGAATATTTAAGCATCTAAAACATGGGGTTTTTTTCTCCTGGGTTACAGCCTAGCAGACTAATGGTAATGTAATTTACAGATCACAAGACGCTACAAAGACAGCTGTAGGGAATGTGTAGATAACCAGTATTCCAACTTAATTTCATTAAAAGTAGCAGATTTATTGCCAGTGAGATAGGAACCTACTGGAAACTCTCCAAAATATAGGATACTGGAGGCTGCATTAAAGATTAGTAGAAAACTGATCCAATAGACTAGGGCTATTTCATGCAAAGGGATGTGGAGGGATGACTTATTAAAAAAAAAAAAAATCACTGCAAATTACATATTGTTGAAACAAGCAGTTTCTAAAAATCCTGTTGTGTCCTACATACTATTTTTCCAGGCGATTAGTTAGTTCACAAATCAATTTCACTAGTTTTCGCATAAGGAATGGTCATACTAACCCTGTTCTCTTCTGAGGTCCTACCATGGAAAGACAGAAAAACTTCCTTAGAAAAATGACTGCAAAGATATGCAAATGGACCAAACTCAGAAGCAGGTGCTGCACCCTCAACCACTTTAAACAGCAGAGATATATTTTGGAAAATTCTTACTAGAGCAGGAGAACAACATAATTTAGGCATTTAAAAATCACAAACTCAGGCAGTTGCTTTATCCATCTCAAAATACAAGATATTTTCTCTGGACAGGTATGTAAAAGACCAAAACACAGATGTGAACATTTTAGTATTTCCTCAAATTCTATTGCTTTTTGGCCCAGATCTTTAAAACAATGTGTTACCTTCACAAAAAAAAAAAAAAAAAAAACCACCTCTAAATAGATAGATATGAAGTGATTGAAAACAGCAAAATGCTTTAAGAAAGTCCTGTAAACAAACAAACAAACAAACCTCTGTAAAGAGAACACTTTCTCAAGACAGCTAAGATGCTAAATAACTAACAGTTATTACTGCCAGCACACCTGTGATGTGATGCTGTCATAAACAGACTGTATTATCATTATTAGAAATATGCTGGAGAAACCTGCAATACAAGGTCTACATGAAGATGTGGAAAGGCACTTTGGAAATGAAGGAGGATGTGATGAAGGAATGGGAACAAAGAAAGAAGGGATGAAGGAGGAAACATCAAACAAAAAAAAATCTATTATATCGGCTCAATTCACCCAGGAGCACCTGGGCGAAGAATAAAGTGTACATTAGAGCCATTGCTTTTTTTGAGAGCACCTAGCACTTTACAGGACTGAAGCCTGTGATTATAAACAACAATTAACCCAGGCCCCTTAGACCCAGAACCGCAATTACAATAACGCCTGTTTACAAGTCTCACGTGTAAATAGCAGAGGTAATACTTGGCTAAAGCAACTCATTTAGCATCAGAAATATAGTAATAGGGGGGGAAATGTAACATGTTCTGAGGTTCCAGCTATCTTTAACAGCCCAGCAACAACAACAAACAGCCTAAGCTTCAAATTTTAAGACAAGTCCAGCTCGCTTCTCCCAGTAATCAAGTATTTATCTCTAAGCTCATCAGTAAGGCTTTGCTGAATTTATTTTTCTTTACTAAAAGAAAAATGGAGTGACATCAATAAAATACACCCAAAATAGAAGTATTCCTCAGTGTCTGCAAATACATACACTGAAGAGAGGTATTTTAAGCCATCTTTGTTTCACACACCCACCTACTAGCATTCTGATGTCCCACAGCTAAATGCCAGTTAATAAAACTAGTTATGAAGTCTAAAGCTACTTAAAACGGCCACACGAGAAAGGCCTGTTAGTCCTAAGAAACTAAAAATAGCATGCCCTTCTCCACAAAAAGACCAATAGCAATGTGTAAACTGATCACGAGGAAAACCTCATGCATGATCAAAACTGAAATAGGACGTGTCATTTGCAAATACTAATGGAACTGACGATACCAAATTTTTACCACTGTCTGCAAAATCTGCCATAAACTGTCTCTATTTATAAAGAAAGTTCAAGTCATCTATCTAATAAAGAAAGGAACATTATCCTGTCCTGCTACGATGATATGCTTCTCACTGAAGGTCTGTACTTATTTTCTATACACCTGTTGTTCCTTTTTTTGAGAAATTCCAGTGTTTTACAGGACTGAGGCCTGTGGCTGCAAACAACAGTAAATTAAACCAGGCTCCTTACGTGCAAAACAACAACAAGAGTCTTTTCATAAACTTCTTAAATCCCCTTACAGAAAAGGAAGAGGGATTAGTGCCTGGACAAAGCACCTCATTCAGTACCAGAGTTTTAAGTAGAAAAGTGTATTTTATACACATAATGTTCCATAGTGCATGTCTGCATATACCTTTTCCTTTCTGCTATGCTCTTCCAAGTTTTTCATCTGAAAGCCTTTTATTGGAATGAATTGTTTGAAGCTTGTAACCCAAAGTAGATTCATTCTAACAATAAGAAGGTTTTCAGCCCACACAGAGGAAAATTCCAGAGACTGCGTATCAATGAGTCAAGCTACTTCTTTTGGCTGCTTTGGTTCAGCCTCTTATTTCTTCTTGAATTCTGCAAGATAACTTATTTCAAATTCAATAATCTCATTGCTGAAAAGTCTTCTACATTTCAGTGCCCTGCAGTGAAGCCAAGCAGAAATCCCATCAACTGAGACACAATGTTGTCTCATATGAATTAAGATCATTTGAAGACATGGAAATGCAAAGTTGTATCACTTGGGGACTATCCGAACCCTTCCTGAAACAAACTGATATAGACAAACTCCACCAGTTTTTCACCATGCAAGCACTAAATAGATTTTAGAAATTCTACTTAATAATTCTGTGTCACTGTGATTCCCTGAAAGGACACAATAAATTGTTTCGTGTCATTATTTTGGACAACTGTTGGTCACCATCAATATCTACTGATAGTAAAACACTGGAATCACTCCACAAACTGAGAGCAAAGAAGGTCTTCAGCAAGACACAGAAGAATTGTATTTAATGCATTTTCTTGTTTTTGCTGTTTATACTCTAGCCATTTTAAAGGATCCACCTAGAGCTCCCATTTCTGTCCTTGAAAAACTCTTCCAAACTGTCAAGTAATATTCCTGTAACACTAACAGTTCTGTGAAGAACAGATATTTAAAATATCTTCAACAAATAAATAGAAAAAACCTGAGAAACTACCAAGGAGTAGCACAGGCAGAATTACATGCAAGATGAAACCCAGTCTCTATTTTACTCCCAAAGTTTCCGTCTGTAGACTCCAGTATTCTCCACTGAGGGGACAGAGCTGATTTCTGGTAAGATAAGGTATAAACAGAAACACAACAAGAGACTTTTAAAAGTTTTGTGACAGTTGAACAAAGATGTATTTCAAAATATGAAACACTTTTTCAGGAGAAGGCAGTGTGACACCACATCACTGGAAAGTGCTTCCTCTGGTTATCTAGGAGGTTGGGTTTGTTTGGTTTGGTTTTGGAGCTTTTAAGATGGCTCAGTTTTGTCTCCTCTCCTCCTCAGAGCTGCCTGTAACTGTTTGGCCAAAGGAAAGATATTAGCAAAAGCACACCAGATATTCAGTATCACCTTCATTAAAGCTCCCTGACACCTCCCACTCCTGAGGCACACCAGAACTGGTCTATCGGATGATGAATGGGTCTTCTCTAGCCACAGACACGTAGGAAAGACCTGTTCCTGAAATGCCTCCTGAGCACAGCCTCTGCAATTTAGATTCATTTTAGTCCTCAGAGACAGGAGAGTTACAATACTTGTGGTTTGTCTAAACGTAGGATAAATCTCACACTGATTTGACAAAGGCGAAGAAGGGATGACCTAAGATATCAGTAGTATAAAACAGCCAGCTCCCATCTGATTGCTGGCCAGAGGTTAATACCGGGAAAGGTTCAAGACGTACACGCTGTCTAGAGGCACAGCCAGATGCAATCCAGCAAGGCCACTGTGGTCCTGGAGCTCTGCACGAAGGAGATGCTGCAGCCCGGCAAGCACACCTCACCTGCCTCTGGACCACAGTCAGTGCCCATTCGTAGCTCCCAGGTGAAACAAACGTGTCCCCCCTCTCCAGGCAGTCATTTGAAATAAGCCATCCCCAATTTTAGCGTTTTAATTATGCAACAGTTTAAAGTCAGAGAACGTGAATGAAAATCGAACCCAAGAGGAGAAAAGGGCACAGGGAGACACACCATCCCCGGGGGCACACGGCCTGCCCGGGGCACACGGCTAGGGCACGGCAGGACTGCCCTCCGCCGGGCTCCCAACGGGGAGGAAGGACAGGACGGGGGGTACCCGGTGGAGAGCGGTGGGTGGGCAGCAGCGGCCACCCCAGCGGCAGAGGGGCCCGGACGAAAGGAAGACCCTCTGTCCCAGAGGCGACAGGCCGGGAGAGGATCGGGACACACGGCAGGAGACCGGACTCGTGATAGGCAAGGGACTCCCCGCTGAGGGCCCTCGCCAGCGGCGGGAGGCGGCTGAGGGGCGCCGGCAAGGCGGAGACAATCCCCCGCTCCCCAGAAAGGAGACTGGCAGCGCCGATCCCCCCCACCTCTGCCCGCACTCACCCGGTGCCTCCGTCTATCACGCAGGGGGGCAGGTAGCTCGCCATGCTGGGGAGCCGGCAATGCGGGCCCTACACCACCACCCAGGCCGCCGCCGGCTCCCCCGGCCCGGCCTGGCCCGGCCTCACTGCATCGGCGGCGGCGGAGCGGCGGGCACCATGCAGCCGCCTGTCAGCGCCGCCCCCAGGGCGCATGCGCCGCCCGCCGCCACGTGACGCGCTCTCTGCCGCCGTCCGCCCCCGCCGCTTGCAGGCCGCCATCTTGGGTCAGGGCGGTGCGGGACCACAGGCTTGGCAGGGTGTCGCGGGTGGCCTCGGCCCGCTGCCATCGGCTGTGGAGGCGGGTGGAGAAGCTTGTCAGAGGCCATGTGTGTCAGCGCGGCCGTAGCCTTGTTCTGGGCTCGATGCCGTACTTGCCTTCCAGCTTTCTGAGGAAAAAAAGCTTTCTGACCCGTCAGCCAGGGCCGACCCTAGCAAGGACACACTGGCCAGGATGGATTTCATCAGCTTCAAAGCTGCCTTCAAGCCACGTATGAGCACAAAGGATACAGTGCATGGCAGCGGGAAGAAAGGGTTCACCACCCCCCAGCAAACGCTGCAGATGGTGCTGCCGTTCAGAGCAAGACTTGCCTCACTGTTCACGTTTCAGTGAAGGTGGGGTTTGCCCCAGGAAAAAACACCAACACTGAGCCAGTCAATTGTAAAAAACACAAAGCTGTGTTTCTCTGGGCGCAGGTGGCCATGCTACAGCCTATAAATCCTCCAGGTTGGCTGTAAACAGTCCCAGAATACAACATAATAGTGCACTTAAAGCACTTGAAAAAAAAATAGGCTGTAACAAACATCACCTGCAAAGTTGTTGATACCTAATTTACATACAGGATAATGATGCCTCATATGTGACTCAGCCCCGGTCACACTGCAAGTGCGTGGTAATGCCAGAAATAGACCCTCCAGATGCCTGGGCCCAAGCATGAACCACGAGAACAAGTGTGTTTCCCATGAGGGTGTAGTTTTCTATTGCCTTCTCCCAGCTCCGCATCGCTACACCAGAAGCTCATGCAGACTCAGGGCTCGTGTAAGAAAATGAGATGTATCCTTTGGACCTCGGACCCAACATGTGTGTGATGGCTATAGACTGTGCATATGCCCCAGGGGGGTTGTTCAGCCGTTTACCACAGACTGAGCACACTCACTCAATGTATTTGTTCGCTCCGTTCCCCTCGGAGATTTTGGAAGATAGAGTGTGGTGGAAGGCAGCCCAATTTGTTTGTTGGAAGGGCTCCCTTACCAGTGAGTTGAAACAGCTAATGCTCAGGCTCGAATAAGTAGGCTCCAGGACTGGGGATTGAAGCTGGATAGAAATTGTCTGTCTGCCCCCCTTTTCAGACCAGTCAAATCAGAACTGCATGTGAAAGGCACTGCTTTAGCATCCAAGAGATAAAAGAAAGAATATGCTTTGACTTCCCTGGCCAAAATTTCCCCTCTCCCATGCTGTTGCACAATATGCTGTGCTGGGCTCAGAGAATATCTGCTCATATGCTATATCGGCACATCACTGTAAACTTTCTGATGATTCTCAACTTTTTTCTTTCTTTTTTTTTTTTTTTTTTTTTTAAAGACGTTGCTAGCTGTTACAGCTGATGAGAATGCCTCATCTGGAAAGGAGGTATTGCTGTAGCTCACATGCAGCCTATGTAGACATTCAATTTGCAAACAGCTGCAGAGGTTTGAAACATTTTTGCCCAGCCCTTCTCTTCTCAAGCTGTTTATCAGGGTCCCTGGGGCATTGATTACTACCCCTGTAGCTCTGCCAGCTGTTTGTATGAGAGCTCCCTAACCCACTTCAAGAGGAATCAGCTGAGATAGTTCAAACAGTTTAAATAGGACCTATGCACTAACTCAGTTTATTGTACTTAAAGGGGGTTAGAGAGCACTCAAACAAGTTGCTTTGTTGGCAGAAGGGGAGGGGAGGGAGAAAGTGCAGTAACATCTTAAGCTGTTCCAGCTGAATCCAGAAGAGGACATCTGCCCATAGTCTAAGTAACAGAGAGACAAGTCTATGGAGAACGTGGAACAAAAATTGGTGCCATGAAACTATGATAACATACATCAGCTGATGGTCTTACAGCAATGAGGAATATGAAAACATTCATTCATTCTGGTGATATATTAGAAATCAAGTATCTAATGATTACCTAAATGACAACAATGATAACTAGTTCCTCAAGTAGAAGAGGAAGGTGGAGACACCTGATCTATACAGCTTAGTGAATGATAGATTCTTCCAATACCATCATCACGTGGCATCTGGAGGATATCATGGCCTCTCCCTCAAAACACAGCCATGGTTATTCTTGTTACATGCTTTAAGCCCACAGGGATCATTATGTCCTTCCACTCTCAGTACCATATAGGCCACAACAGTTAGCTGAGTTTCAGCTGTGCTGAAAGGGAAACGGATGCCCAAGAAGTGTACGTGATCTCAGTTTGACTATCTGTAGAGCCTGCCATGAGTTACACGACTGAAGCTATGCTGGTTTACGTTGGTTTGTCTACACCCGTTTTTACCACGGCATCCAAATGCCTCCCAGGAATCTGTTAAGTGATGTGGCTAATATCTGCCATTCTTTCATTTCGGTCTCAAAGGGAGAACTGTGTAGGCAGGAGAGGATTGGGGTTTTACTTTTCATTTTAGGGGTTTTATCTTAAAGTGTTGATGCTACTGTATGTTTACAATAAAGAAGGTAATCTAAAGAAGTAGAAGGTGTTGAAGTTTTGATAACCCTTTAGTCCTGTGAGAATTTATTCAACAGTAACAGAGCAGCCCCCAAGAAATTTTAGATAACTTTGAAAAAGCGAGCCTGCGCTTAGCTATGAGAAGCCAGTATCTGAGAAGAGGGTGATTTGATGCATTTATGCTAGCTCTGTGTTATTAAGATGAACTGCATGTTGTGTTCTAGATCATGCATCTTAAAAGCTGATAGTGTCATACCCAGATATATCACATTGCTATTTCAGAGAAGGGGTAATGGAAACCCAGGTTTGGTTACACATGTAATCTACCAGGAGGAGAGAGGGGTTCCTAAACAAAATGCGCGCGCAATCTTACTGACAGCTCAGAGTCCAGGGACATCACCAAATTAATTAGCAAGTTAACCAACTGTTTGCATACTCTCAAAGAAATGAGACTACAAAAAAGGTTTTCTTTGTTTACATAACCTCTCCCCTGCTTGGGATCAGCTTCAGTCAGCTTTTCTTCATGCTGAGCTGATCTGTAAAGGCACTAGGCTATCTTAGTGGAACTGATAAGACCTAAGATCTCTTGAAGGACTGTATTGCTGGCACTTAGGTTCACGTTGCCTGAACAACTTACCTGCAGGCCACATGTTCATCGTGAATTCTAGCTAAAGGGATAGTTGTAAGGGTCTGTTCTTCCATCACTCCTTATTTAGTGGACACCTTCATAGGGGCCCTGAGAATATTCTCCTGCACCTCTGCCTCCTCACAGAGGGGTCATCAGCATCTTAAATTGAGTAACGTGAGAGTGAAGGAGAACTATCACACAGCCCCTGAAGTTTCTGTTCTGTCCAGCTATCATCATCCAAAGTAATTTCAGCTATGTATTTTTTTAAAAATTACTTTCAAATCTAAAATTTCAATCTCTAGATAAGTGGCTGGTCAGCACTCATTCTTTGAACTTTGATTTTTGGCAAGTAGTAGAGAACTGCTGTCAGATTATATTCAGTGAATTACTTTTGAGCTAGATAAACTATACCATCTGATTTTGTTTATCTGACCAGCCAAAAAAACGTGCTTACATCATGGTCGCAAATACATGATTGCAGTCTCAACTTGTTTTCTGACTAGCAAAACCAATGACAATTAAAAAAAAAAAAAGACTCAATTCAGGAGCTCAAAAAGTAGCAACACGAAAGACAAGTCTTTAATCCCTTGATCATCTCAAACACGAGGCTAGGTTAAGGGCAGCTGTTATGCAGTTGTCATCATACAATCACTAGGAAAGGTCACCAAGTAATGGTGTTCACACACTAGCAATCAGAGTATTACTCAATCACTGGAAAGTAAATTGCTGGAGAAGCTAAGCTTTCCCCTTGGCTGCACATGAAACAAAGCAAAAAAAAGTGCAGCAACACAGTGCAAACTATTCGTACAAAGACATATCTGCAGAGCACACATTAACCTATTCTAAATTCTTTACATAGACCTGTATATGGCTATTTCTAAGACCATTCTTCAGCAGGGTACTTCAGTCCACCTGCAATTTAAAGCACGTGAATAGTCCCACTGAAAAAACCTCAGAATTATCCATGTCCTTAAAGTTACATGTCCTTTAAATAAGTCTGCAAATTAGGGCCTAAATGAGCTTTAATTCCTACCAAACAGTTGAACTTAATATATTGTGGCAGAAAAGTGCAAGCTGCTTATGCAAACAGACTAAAAAGTACTCGTCATCTTTAAATTATATTGGGGTCTTATGTTAGAAGACAACTTAAAGAGACAAGTTAAAGAGGGTTTGGTTGAGAGGGGACAGAGATGTACATCTTTTGCAGAACAGGTGACTTATTTCTGAGTGTCTTTCCTAATTGTGTATCCCACTGTTGTGGGATCCTTTATTTGCTTCATAGATACACAGGGGAACGTTGCCGTTTCTAGCACCTGTCTGTTCAAAAGAGGTTTTTGTCTCCTAGGTAAAAATCTTTCGGAGCTTCTCAAGTTTTGACATCATCTTCTGTGTCTGCTTTTTCTGTGCTAGGGTTGAACAGAATACACTCCTGTTGGTGTTGTATTACTAGCCATGATATTACCAACTGCTTCCCACCCTCCTCTTTCTATAAACCACTCTAGATTTACTATTGGTGTGTTTTTTTCTTAAATTTTGCACAGTGACTTCCTACCTCTCTTTCCTGAATGGCCACTGTTAATTTAGATCTACTCAGAAACATTTTGGATTCTGTCTAATCCATTTTCTATTTATACCACATTCATCACCATGGTAGCTGAATGCCTTAGAAAGTATCTTTGAGGTAGAGGCTATGCAAATCTTTTTTTAAACCACTCCAATTCTTTGCCTTTAAAATTGAATTCTAAGAAGTTCAGCTTACGCCAGCTGAGAAATTACCCTTTTGCACTTTGCAAGTAACAATCTGAAATTTGAAGGCAGTCCAGCATGACCCAGGGCTCAGTTTTAGCTGAGAATATCAACTGCAGTAATTCTGACACCTATATAAATAATTTTTTTTATTTTGATAGTTCTCTAAGAGAAGTGTTATGATACAGAACATTCATAATTTACAAAAGCAGCAGTTCCTCGAACTCAAGCAAAACCAGCAGACTTCCAGTAAACTCTTATGCTCACTTTCACCTCTGCTAACACACCTGTCTGCTTTGAAATCTAGTTATTAGTAACTATACAGTAGAAATCTAGTTATTAGTAACTATACAGTAGAAATCTACACATACATATATGGGTATATATACAACACAACTGCATTACATGGTTTTAAAATGGAACACAAAATTTTGTTCCATACACTCAGTTCTGTGTACTTTGTGATGTTGTACCATGGAATTTGCTGAACATTACACCTCTGGTTTTAAAAATAATGTAGCAGAAGCTATGCTTTTACATCAGGGGATTTTACCCCTGCACTTCTGAAGAAATCTGGAAAACAACAGAAGGTCTAGCAAGTACCTAAGGATGAACTACTCCGTCTTCCTAAACACTGCCAGTGGTACACACTTTTGAATTGTAAGTTTAAGAAAAGGAAAAAAAGGTGCCCCAAATTGAACACGGCAATAGCATAGAGTCAGCTGTATTTTTCAAGATATTCTATTAATTGTCATATTCCCTTTCAAATTCCATCTTTGGGTTTTCAGTTTGGTATTCTTAGGAAAAATCTTACATTATCTGACAGTTTCTTCCCTCCCTCCAACTTGAACTCACCAGGCAACTTCAACCAAGCTTGGGTAAGGGGTAGATGTAACTATATGTAACTATATAACTACTGAAAGATGTAAACATTTCAGTAATTGCGTAAAGAAAATAGCCGAGAAGCTTACAGAGAAAGGCCAGCGTTGCCCTCACAGAAAGATTGCAGCATCAGCACAACTATATCGTTAGACAACAACAAATGAACATGGCAGAGGCAACTTCCCAGGTGCCACTCTCCAAAGGACTGTTTGCTTAAGTTGCCCGAAATGGCTACAAGAAAGCCATCAGAACAGCGCAGAACGCAGCAACACAGTGATGAATTTGTCCTTGTTGGAGCACCTATGGCCATACAAATCTTTCTGCTTGAAAACAGATGCATTACAGCCAGTTCCAAAAATGGTAATTCAGGCTGCTTAGACACACCAAAAAAGAGAGAGATTTAAGTTCCTCCAGGGTACTCCAGGATGCAAACAATAACCCAGCGCCACACATATAAGAACCATCCCCACTATAAGAATTGTGTCACTCAAAAGCAACTGTACACGTATTTATGTGCAGAACCTCCTATCCAATGGTTTCCATCCTTAAATAAAATTGCCTGCAGATTGAACTACCCCTCTATTATGCTAGCTTGAAAACTGCACATCTTATCTCCTCTGCACTGAACAGAATATTTTCTCCTATAACTGGCTGAGTCATTAAAATACCATTCAAATAACTTTTATGCAATGTAGTTTTTATTAATGTCAAACATGTTCAAGTTTCATGGTTTGGTATGTTTCCCCATAACATGCTATTCGTAAAGTGTAGATCTGTTTGTCACAACGATGCCATATGAAACCTCATCTGAGGCCTAGAAGAGCTGATGGTAATACAGAACTGATTTCTTCATACAGACCATGAAGCAAACAAGAGATCACAGTAATCTGATGAGAGATGATCTTGACATCCTCCAGCCCAGCCTACCTCTGCAGATATGTCAGCTAGACTCGTTTGGACAAGCAAATCAGTTTGTTGTTTGTTTTCTTTTAAAATACATCAAATGAGTCAACACATCAACAAAGCAGCAACATATTTTTCCAGTTACTAAATGCATTTGTTAATCAGCCAAACCAGAGATATCAAGAAGCCTCTTTGTGGAGATGAAGTCTTTGGTTCTCCGAGTCACCACAAGCACTGTCACACACAACGCAAACATCATTTCAATCTAATCATGCTTTAAGAAAACATTTATCGTAGCTGAATACAGCTGTCCAAAATCACGGAGATCCAAACTGCACGTGACAGGATCAACCCCAGAGGCACAAAAAGGATTCTGACCAAGCCTTGCTGCAGGAGTAGGGCACTAGCTGGTCTGAAGCAGCATTAAAAGCAACATGCCATTCTTCATCTCCTAACCTTGTGCTATTTATACCAAATATCTTTCTGAGTCTGTATTTAACTTTCTCAAGCAAGCAGAACTGTTTTTAAAAAAGGCTTTTGAGGAAAATCTTGTGAATTTATCAGGTTGCAACAAGTCACACACCAGAAGGGCTCTGAGGCTGGTACTGGCAGACAGTACTTTGAGGTGGAAACCCAGCCTTCCATGGAGGCCAGGGGCTAATTCTCTTCAGTAACACAAAAATCCTGACATATTCTTTCTGCCAGCAGGGGAATGGGCCGTTTCCTTCTCCAAGGCCTTGCCACAAAAAGATTCACAACTAGAGCTGGACCTTACTTCTAACTCAAGCAAATATACAGGGCATTTGCATATCAAAACTGATCAAGAATCCCCAAAATCTCTAGTTGGACTCAAGTCACTGCAAGTATTCATCCATTTAGCACTAAAAATGCTGAGTATAGGGTGTTGTTTTGTCTCTGAGTTCACAGGTCCAACATGCAACAGCTGTCACCTACTGCAGAGTGCTCAGAGCTATGGTAGTTGTCCTGTTGACTACCTGTTGACTCTCCGTTGATTTACACTTTCTTTGCTTCTCTACCTCAAGCACCATAAAGATTTACGCCAGTGTCAGTGTTTCTAAGTTATACAAGCTCAGTCACCATCAAAACTTCACATTTCTGTACGTGAGATATCAAAGGAAACCCATCTTCCCAAACTAGTATTTTCATCTTCTGCTATATGGAAAAAGATAATTTTCTCGAACACTCTTGCTGCTTCTCCCCCGTTAGCTCCTGTGTCTCCACTAATGCCTCCCTGCATCCAGCTGCTCTTGTTTTTCGGGGGCTAAAATATATATCAACTAACAGGTTAACCAGGACTTTTCTATGAGGTATAGGATTTTGCTAATGAATTACAAAACATTTTGATACTACCACCGCATAAATGCAAACCCCCGTGTTTCAACTCTCTTGTATCATAGCATCAGCATTTGCAAAAACAAAGGCTTTCAAGTCTCTGGACACCTGGTTTCACGCAATACCTTCATGTACACCACAAAGCAACAGGTCTGTTCTGCAACTGGAAAAAAAACCAAAAAAAACCCAACATTTGCAGCACCTGTAAACAGCTGCAAACTGTTCCTAATCTTTATATCTCAACTTCAGGTAGCAGTGATGATGGAGCAGCATGGAGTGGGCTGTGGGTGATTAGCAAGTGGGTGGCTCTTCCATTGATCTCTTCACCCTGCTTGTTGCCCAAGCAGAGTAGATCAAAGCTAATCAAATGTATTTACCCACACTACAGGCAGATCCCCAACTGAGGCAGACATGCACAGCCGCTCCACTATTCTGAGTCCTCGCATACGAAATTTCCTCTTGCTTGTAATCCCACTCTGAGAAATATAAGGTTTGTAGCAACTCTTTAGAGCAGATAAGAAAGAAGTACTTCTGTGGTACTTGTGTGGGTGCCGTGCCTTTCCTCAGATAGTTTGGTTTTGTTGCTTGTGGGGTGGTTTTTTTGCATAAAGTCAGCTATCATTAAAGTAGCTGAGACTATCACATCATGAGGTTGAAAGTAAGAAAGACTATCAGTAGATGCAAGCAATGAGGTGAAGATTCAGTACTAATCATCTCAAAGCCTGACAATGAGAAAGTGGATATCACACACTGACAAAATAAGCAAATGTAATCAAGCAGCTGCATCCTTTACAATAGAGCAAGTTTTTCATCTTATCTATTTATTGCAGACCCACTGTTACTTTTCCACTTAGCCAGGCACTCTAGCTCCCTCAGGAAAGGTATGGAATTGGCATGGAAAAAATAGGAAAGAGAAATGTTTCTTACTGTTTGAAAAATGTATTTGCTTCCCAGCTTTATGGATGAAAGATGAGATCCAATGTAATTCGGGAGCTCAGAGTTACACAGAGTGAGGCAATAGTTTAAAGATTATCCAGCAGTCACAATCTGCCCAGCACACTGCAGGAACACAGCCACTGCATCATCACTTTGTAAACCCTTACTTACTTTCTAATGAGAAAGTCACAGCTCATCTCTGTGCGCCACAGGCCTGCCCCCAGCCATTCCTGCTGGAATGAGAAAAAAATGAAATACAAGGGGATTGTTGTATGTTGTACTTCTCTAACACACATACACAAAAGCCTGCTTGATGTAATAGCCAGAAGGCCAGATCCTCCCCATCTACATCACCAGCAAATCAGCCAGTTTGGGGGAACTCACTCTCAGATTCTGATTCTGACCACTTACTGCAGCAGTACCAAACAGGTGCCAGAGGAACTAAATCTATACGTACATCTAATCATACATACATCTACACATACACACATACATACACACCCCCCCCCCCCATATAATATGTGCATGTGTATATCTCAACTGTTGTCACCACTTTGGCATACAAACTTACCTGAGATCTGCAAGAGAAGAAACATGCTGAGCCCCTAAAGGCTGCCTCAAAATTGCCGTGAAACTTTTGTGCTTCCTGCAAAACTCCCTGAAAAAAAAGAAAAAAAGTTTCTCTTAGCATATCCAAGTGTGTCTTACACAGCAGTTCGCTGCAGATCACAAGTGAAGAAGCTGGTGGTAGCCTTTGGCATCATAAATCAATTTCTGCAGCACACTCTTAAGATGTTAAAGACCCAGAATCCTCTTTCCCACAGCTCCCACTTCTATAGCAAATAGAAGTATATATATATATATATATATAAAAATATATTTCTATAAAGTGCTCAGTCCCCGCTTCCCTCAATCTCCTCCTGCAGCTGGCACACTGAGCTGAAAAGACAACAATTTTCAATGGGCCAGTGAAAAAGTAAGCGTGAATCTTGACTCCTTACTGATGAACATCTCCAGAAGGCAGGAATCTGGTTCTCACTCAGACACTGCTTGTATTTTTCCCTTTAAGAGACCACCTATCATTACCTACCTTCCTAGAGCTCGGTATTCTTGATCTGTAAGGGACAGAGACACCCCCTAGGCAGTCCCAAGTTGGGCACCTGGTCTCAGACACATCTTCATCCATCACTTCTCATCGGCTAGCCCAAGAGCTTCTTCCTCAGCCCACAGGCTTCATCATCCCATAGGTTCATTACACACAGAAGGAGAGGTACTGCCTGAGGCACAGACATGCCCTCTGAGCTATCTGTCTTCACGTACTATGTGGAGACCAGCAGGACTTGGGTTGGCTGCTTGAGATCACTGCCTGATGGCCGGGACTTAGTTTTGAAGTATTATTTCACTTTAGCCAAGTGCCTGAAGCTACTGGGTATATTTGAGTCCTCAGTCATGTTTTCTAAAGCACTTGTGCAACCTCAGATCCCCAGAGTAACTTTCAAGCTGACTCATTGAAAACGTTCTCTATAGCCGCCAGTCATCTCTTCAGGCCAAGAAGTCAGTAAGATTGAAAAATAAGAGGGGAAGGTATATGCACATAAACTAATGATAATATTGAATACCACAATAAAAAAAGCATATGTAATTTTACAAATTACATAAACCAAAGTTTCTGAGTACAAATGAGGTAGTCCTTGATATAAACAAAGGAGACATTTCCCTTTTGGTACATGATTCTCTAGTGGTCCACTGGTTTCTTTTACCAGTGCTGTGAACTAAGCAGCAGTTCCTCTGTTTGGAGGTAGTGAGGTTCAAACCACGCAAAGCTTCACTAGTTAAAAACTGTTCTTTTTGAACTGAACTATATGCTAAACAAGAATATAAAAGGTCTTGACTATCACTTGACCGTTTCTTCTAAATTCCCCTTCAATGCCAAGTTTGGAGTCCAGCACTTGTGAGCCGGTGTGTTCCTCCCCATCCTCACCAAGCAAACTCTAACAGAGCTGTCTTGTCTCCTTGCAGGTGGCAGGAAGAAGTCATCACAAAAAGGAAATCCTATCATAGCCTGATGAGCATTATTTTCAGCAGCTCTGTCTACTTAAGGAGTCCCTGCTCCTACATCATTCCTCTTTGTACCTCCTAGGTTGCTGCAAATATATCGGAGCAGGGAGCTGAGCTGGCTAACCTCCCCCCCCTTCTTTCTCAGCCAGGATTTTTTCAGCCAGATTAGCTCTCCCTTTGCACTTCACCACATGCCCAAATGCTTGTGCCAGCGTAGCAGAAGGAGGAGTAAGGGAGTGGGAAGGAGTGGCTGAAAGTAGGAGGAGGTGAGGGAGCAGAAGGGACTGCTTCAGCAGGTCTGAGGCCTGGAGCCTAAAAAAATCTCTGCCTTGCTGGGATCAAGTACTCCTGGGGTGCCCCTGTGAGGATGGATGTGCTTTCTCCCTGAAACGCTTCACTTGATGAATCTTTGTGTGCCAGTGAGCATCTAAGTCACTGTAACGGAGATCTACCCCTGAATGCACTCATTATTTTCCAGCGGGGACATTACCTGCTAACAGACAGAGGGTTTCAGGCAAACGCTGCCAACGTCTCCTTCAGCGTGTTAGCCTTTGGGCCTTCGTATGTCTCTAACTTTCTCTTAGGGCACTAAACAGATTCTCACCTAAAGCAACATTGCAAGCGGGCGTACTGTTGCCTGCGGATTTCACACAGCCTACAGCACAATCACAGAACCTGCGAGCAGCTCGGATATATTTAGAATCCCACATTGTCATTACTTTCATCCTGCAAAAGGGAGGGGGAGGGAAATAAAGAATAGAAGCAGATGATAAATGCACAGCTGGAGAACGTCAGCAGACATCTCAGCACTGGCTGGGCCTGGTTCACCTCTCGTTTAACTGAAAGGGAGTGGATGACCCTGAGAAAAAGGAAAGCAACATTTATTTCTCTTGCCATGGTCAACACCTGGCTGCCCCTGTGAAGACAGTGTTATGATAATCTGCCAACCATCCTTTTCTGCGCCAAGTCACTGCTGCCTCTGAGGACCGAGCATGCCGGTGGGAAAGGACACAAATCAATGAACTGCCTGTGAGAAAGGGACCACGCGGCTGCTACCTGGCTTGAAATATCCCACGGGCAAAGCCCAGCAACAACATGCCGTAAGGATGAAAGAGACTGATCGTAGAAGGTGATAAAATGATGCAAGAAAGCCATGGTACAGGAGTTCATCTAGCCCTACAAAGGTCAATGCATAGTCGTATGTAAGCAGAGATGCTTGTAATTAATGATTTAAATCACAGTTGTTGGCTAATTACCTTGGATTGTGAAATGTGATATTTTATCCAAGACAAGATCCCAAGAGAAAGAGGACAATATTGTACATTTAGATAAAGTTTGAATTCTACCTCCAAAAAATACTTGCACAATCACTCCAACTTAACAGGACCGTTTCCCTTTCCTTCTCCAAGCCCCTAATTTCTGTCTGCGTTAAAACATTAGCAGAGCTGCTGCAAGGAAAGCAAGCTGACATTTGTGTTCCCTTTCACTGCTCCTGAGACTCCTCATCTATCTAGCTTTGTTTAATTCCTCAGAGGCACCTCGTTTCTTGAGAAGGTGGAGAATACTTGCTCATACAGCCTTCAGGCTATAATAATGGGTAAAATCACTCGGATTATACCATTTTTTCTACCTCCATGCTACCATTTAAGTTAATTTGGGGTGTTGGAGATTACCCTAGTGAAGGCTTTTGTCTGTTGGGGCTTTGTTTGCCAATGACAAGAGGGAAACGGGAATGGAGAGAAAGATTCTGGTTATTTTATTTAAAGCTATTTTTGAAGGAACTATTAGATTCACTTTAGAAGGGCAGGCAAACATGACAGTCAGCTGGAGACTCCAGATTATGGAGTGAGAAGAGCTTTTCTGGGTCCCCATAACTCTCACTCTCTAAATAATCCATGTTATTCTTAAACTCAGAAAAATTCACCGATTTTAGTGGCTGTTGTGTTCAATTAGAAGATACGGTGCTAATATCAGACTCCTAACCATACGAGCCCCAATTTCCCCTATCTTCTTGCAAACCAGTCCTGTTCTTTCCTAGTGCTCTCTTCTCAGCACCCTTAATACCACTCAAACCAGTGCTCATGGGCTGTGAGGCTCCTACAAGTCTGCTACTACTTCCCAACTCACCATGTTGTCTGAGATTGTTTTCTTTGTTATTGACCATCCATTTAATAAATCCAAGCTGGTGCTTGCGTGCAGGTCTCTGGGAAGCATTGTAACACATTTCTTGCTGCAGTTGCTACCTTGGGTGAAATCACTCTTGTTGAAACTCTGCTGATGACAGAGGATTTATACAGCCTACAGCTCTATCACAATTCCCTCACAAATAAAAGGGTAGAAACTGCCCTGTGTTGAGCCAGGCACAAAAAACATTTTGGATCCCCTACGCATGGCCTAGCAACAATGTTTTCTCCTGGATGCTTCATTTTGTGCTTCAGAATTTCAAGCTTTGTTTGTGATCATAAATTTCATGGAGGAGAAGTTAACCTTTGAGAGTAACCAGTGCTTTGAGGTCTCCCTGCAACTGGCTCTGCAGTCACTTTTGGCCAACCTAAATACAGGCTGCCAGCATGAGACAGTCCTGCCCTCTCCCACCTTTGGCTTCATGCTGTCATCTCCACATCAGGGAATGGAGCACCAAAAACAAAGGCAGATTCCTTCTCACCTCCATCAGCTCCCAGCTGGGTCACAGGGCTGAGCTGGTTCACTACACGACCACCAGCACGGCCAAGAATGTGCAGCCCAGAGAGGGATCAGATCTTGCAGGAGCAGCTTGAATTTATGTCATTTTAAAGCAATTGGACAATTGCAGCCTCAGCCTGCATGTTGAAAATTTTAAATTACTCAGATTTGTTTTAGTGAAGTGATTAATTTTCACAGTTAATGTTTCAATACAACGCTATTCACTGCTGCACTGCTTATCAAAGATTATGGCCATGAAAGAGGTGACCATGTTTTCATGATCTACATAATCTGAGAAAGTATTTCAGAAAAACCTATTTGCAGAGAAGGGATATTATCATATACTTTTTTTCTCCAGAGACTACCATTACCAATCTCAGTTCTAACCTTTTTTTCAAAGTTTTCTGTAAGACGTCTCTTTTTGTAACCTGTTCCTCAGCAAGTTATAAACATGCATCATCAGAAAATTCAGGCCATCACTGGTTATGTGGTGCAGAGATAATACAGTTGATGAAAAAAACTTGTGTTTTTTTAATATATATTTAGAATTCATTTTCTGCAGATACACTTGAATGTTCACTTACAAATTTGCTGCTTCAGTGAACATTCCCATCAGCAGCTTATTGTCAGAACATTTGCAGAAAATCAAGCATTGAAATAGGTATGAGCACAAGCAAAGTGAATACATTTAAAAATTAGAGAAATGCTACTTACCCAAAGTGACTTTTTGCACTAGTGTCAGGATGCACCAAATATAGGAAATCAAAATACAGGATGATGGTCCCAAGCCACAACAAGGCTATTTTGTGCCACCCTGACCTAATATAAAGTTAGATGGCTATTTTCTGTAACAAACAGTAGGAAGCGGTTTCCCATCCTCAGGGAGTTTCAAGATTTCAAAACCTAAAGAGCAAAGTCTTGTACTCTAATCCACCAGTGAGTCAACATGAACATTTTTTTAAATGTTTCATTTCAACTATGGCGCTTTTTCATTCAACTATCTTAGTATAATTAACTTTAAGATCTATCAGAAAATTTATTTTGCAAGACAGTTTTCACATTGAAATTGCTAACTAATGATGTCTCAACAACTTCCAAAAAACCTCCCCCTGCAGTTTCGAAGATGAGAAATCCATCCAACCCATTTTGATTCAATCAAAAGAGAGTCCACGACAACTTTTTGTTTTCCAACAGGCTGTATTCTCTGATAGGAAAACTACTCATCAGGAAGCTCTTGACTGACTCTATTCTATGTCACTACCATCACGATCTGCCACCATCGTGACAGAAGAACCATGAGTATGCCAAATGAACATGGGTGGAGCATGCTCTCTTTGCAACACTCCACATGTGCAACTTTATAAGAGTTACTGCAAGTTGCCTTACACAAGAGAGTCTCTGAGGCTGATGTAACATACATCATGGGTGATATAGCTTTCCATAGTACCCAAAGACAGAACGGCTTCTTACAAAGCCAATGCAAAGCCATCTTTGATCTATGCCTGTGGTCAGAGATGTCCATATCTGTCCAGTTTGCGCAGATGCAAGAAACTTCTAAGCAAGAAAAACTTAACAGATGTGGGGAGGTCACAAGCAAACTTGCATGTGATTCTTCCAGCTGCTGTGAGAAAACAAAGATTACAGAATGAAACTGGAACAAGGTCCTGCAGGCCATCTGAACCAACCTCCCACTAACGCCAGACTGTCAACAACTCTAGATCACATCAGCCATGGCTTTATCTGGCTGAGTCTTGTAAACCTCCAAGGACAGAGCTTCCACAACTCTTCCAAATAATGTATTCCAGTGCTTTACTGTCCTCCTACTGAAGAAATTTTGCTAATGTCCAGTTCAAATCTCCCAAGATGTAAACTGTGGCCTTCGCCCTCAAATTTGCCCTCAGTTTCCAGTTCTAACAGTGAGTTCCCAGTCTGTATTACTGCATGAGGTTATTCTGCTCCAGGTACCAAGCTTCACGCACCTTACTGAATGTCTTAAGGTCCAATCCACAAGTGTTTCAAAATCGCTCTGGACCGAAGCTCTCTTGTTCAGCGTGCCAATCATTTCCTCTAATTTAGCATCACGCAAAAGTTTTCTGAGGGTGCATTCTCACTGATGACAATGAAAATGCTGAAGTTATCAGCCCCTGTATCAACCCCACGGTACACAACTACTAACCAACCACCAACTGGGCATCAGGCCCTTGATAATTGTTCTTCACACCTCGTGGTCCAGGCAGTTTTCATCTGATCTAACGGTCTATTCATCCAAGCTATACTTCCTCAGCTTCCAGATAAGAATGCTATATTGTTAAAAACCTTTCTGAAGACAAGATATATTAGCCAGCCATTTCACCATAAAATGGTGGTCAAGCATGATTTACCGTTGGTAAATAAATCCATCTTCACTCTTCCTTGTCATTACCTTCTTGTCATTTGCCTGTTTGGAAATGGATTCCCAGAGGATGCACCCCATGAAAAGCATACTTGAGCTTTAGTTGCAGTGGCAAGGCCACCATCATACAACATCTAAATTTATTCACAGATACCCAGATATTGGGGTATGACTCTGTTGCAAGTGCAGCAGTGTAGGTGTACTCAGGTTAGCTCAGACCCTACAAACAGTCCAGCCAGAGCAGCACAGACTATAGCTTTACTGACCAAGCTTACATTGGGGCTTGTAGCTATGGTGAAACAAGACTGCTGTAGTAAATCTGTCATCAGTACCAAAGATGGCCAGTCACTGCAGTAAATATACCCCAGTTCTTTCTAACAGATTTATTTCACAGGCCATTCAGACTAAGTTGTAGATATCTCCTGGGTGAGTGCACTGTCAAGTCCCGGGTTCAAGACAACAGTCAAAGCCGAGGCACTCCCTGAACAGGGTCCAGAGTGTCATTACTGAGGTGAAAGTGTGGTCTAGCTTGAACAAAAGTTTATAGCCTTCTATAAAAACATACCTTTTTTTATTACTACCAGTAGCGGATCTGACAGCTGTTATCTCTCTACTTATATTTTATGCTTCCTAGTTCTAACATATGATGGCACTTCACTTCCCAATATCCAATTGACATTCTTTTGATGTATCTTTTGGGCTAGTGCCTAAGCACATTTGCAAATAGTTTAGTGCTCAATTTAAGGCTGAATATATTCCCAGAATTCCTTTGGCAATCAATTATTTATTACTTACAAGTGTTAAGATCAAAAAGAAAAGAAATAGATGTATATTTCACGCTGACAGGAGGTCCTTGGGGATTACAGAAAACAGAAACTTTAATGCTAAATTTGTGTAAAAAGGGTAAAATGGAGATTCCCTAGTCAGTTTAAAAAAAAAAGAAAAAAAGAAAAAAAAAAAGGAAATGGCCTGGATTATATAGTTTTTCTTCTTGGGCTTTATCTCATGGTTAGAAATGCATCGTTGACCTGCACCTTTAGTTCTTTGTACCACAGGAGCAAATTCTGGTTTGCTTTCATCAAGAAACATCAGTCAGCTTAGACTCTGTGCCAGCTACCTGGATGCATCTTTTATCAGCATACTCAGGGTGGCATACATAGCTAATGAATTAAAATACTGATTCTTTCCTGTTGACAGGCCTAGGATTTGTGTTAAGTTTTCAGCAAGGTCATACTGCCTGCATGGCTTCTTTTTTGTGTTTGTAAAACCTGAGGCTTGTAAGGGCATCAACATTCAAGCAAAGGGGAACTCGCAAGAGTAGAATTTAGAAAGATCATTCATACTTCATTGAACAGCTCTGTAGAAGGTGGAGAACATTTTCACAAGCATGTTTGGGGCAAAATTTGCATTATTCCCATCGGTGGGGTACGAGCAGCGATGGAGGTTCACGAGGTCAAATACAAGACCTCTTCCTCCATGGGCTGCAGGTCAGAGCTCAAGTACTCAAAACGAAACTTCATCTGTAGTCACCGCTGGCTATGAAGGTGTCTTTGCAAATCGTGTGCTCCTCTGTGTAAGCCTTTATTTATTTATTTATCTATCTATTTATTTATTTATTTATTTATTTATTGCTAACCTTAAACTGTGCCCCAAAGACAAGCAAGAAAATCCCCTTGGCCAGGTGACCAATACAAAACCAGTCCTATCTGTGTGATTAACGTCCGAGTAAGGAATATCTGGCAGCTTTGCAATGCTCCAGTGCAGAATTATGCAGATAGCATGGAAGAAGCAGCAGGAAAAGAACAACCTGCTACAAACAAATAAGGAGTAACTCCAACTTGGGAATACAAGCTGATAAAAGGCAACCTGCAGAAATAAGAAATCTAGACATAAATACAGGTGAATGGCTACACAGAGCAAGTTTATTCCTGATGTAACTCTGCAAGCTGAAATATAAAGCAAAATATGCAGCAACCAGCTATGAAACTCTATCACAGATGCCAGAACTTACTAATGACCTGGGCTGGTTTTTTCATGGCTAGCAGTCCATCTACCAATGGACTAAATTCTTTTTTTTTTTTTTTCCCCAGGTTACAGAGCAAATCTATCACTTTCTCTGATGTCAGTGAAATTATAACACCCTTATAATTTAAGTTACTTATTTCTCAAGTAAACAGATAAATTAGACTACCATAAAACTGGGATGCATCTAAAGAAAGTGGCAGCTCTCCAGGTAAAAAGAATCAGCCATCTGCTCTAAAAAAATATAATAAAACCCGGTGACAGATCACTTCACTCATTGAGAGAAACTTGGAACAGTGGGGCCGAAATCAGCAACACGAAACTGGAGGAGTCACACAACAGAGAGGTTGCAAATAATCTGACGGGCACTTCATCATTTCCTTCAATATCTACCTTAAGTCTCAATAGTAATAATAATAATAAGAAGAAGAGGAATGATGATGATGATGATCCTTGCTAAGGTCTACTTACAACTTTGAGATGATCTTTAGCTGGTAAACCTTTTGGGTTTTGAGCACTACTACACAAAGGAGTAGATAAGGCAGACTGAGAAAATGAGACCTTTCTATTTTGTTTCTTGGAGTGATTCTTCTGTGTAGTGACTTTTCGGATAGTCAATTTGTCACGTTTGGAGTGAAGGTATTTAAGAGTCTAGGGGTTAATTAGAAAAACAACAGCTGACTTTACTGAAAGAGTTGAATTCAGCTATATGAACAGAGACAAACTGTTTTCAACCTAGAAGATCTGTTTGGAGCTGGTTTGTGCTGGAATGTCACCCACTCAAATCTTGTGAGGGAACATTAAGTGACAATACGCTCAAAATGATGAAGCTTATGTTGGAACAAAATCTCTGCGGCTGAAAAAAAATGCTTAAAGGAGGAAACATTTACATTCCAGTTTCTAATTTAGCTATTACTTAATTAAATATAAAAGTTTGATGTATTTTTTGCAAATGTCTTCACACAATCTAAGTTTCTTATCACTACGTTGGTTTTCTTCATGCTTTTCGCTTTTCTTTAAGCTCTTACCTCAGGCCTTGTTCCAGGATAGGGTGTTAATTCTTTAGACTGACTCTGTATTGTAGACCAACTAGCAATTTAAAGTTAGGATTTTCCTTCTTTTAAAAAAAAAAATGTTTCTATAAACAGTAGACTGGGTTCTTTACAGCCCCCAGGCACCTGGGCTAGTCCTTCCTTCCCCAGAACCCAGCCCAGTTTCCTTCTATTGGCTGACATTAAGAATTATGAACATATGAATGAGCAAATACCCCCCCCAAAAAAAACCCAAACCAATTTTGCTTAGGGCTACAATTCCATTTAAAATATGTTCCTCTCTTGCACTGTCATTCTCTCTCCCTACGATGAAGGTCTTAAACATGTGCAGTGGAAAGCACAGCATCTCAGTGTGGAAGATGCTCAAAATCAAGATTGGGAAAGAGGAATTTTCTCCACAATACACATTTCATAAAGAGAGAGATGCATACCCCTGAGTCTGATCTTTCTGCTGTTAGAGAAGGCATTGCTCTTGCTACTGAATTGCTACGTAAACAGTGCCTGTGGCTCGAGGGGCGCCCTCAGGCTCCCCACATGCCAAACAAAGGAAGATTAATTTTCTGCCTGTAGAAACGGGAGTGCTGGGGCATAGAGTCCCTGGATACTCTGAGCTACTTATAGCTATACTGCATTAAGGAGGACTCCGCATTAAGGAGGTTTCTGCTATTTAAGAAGGAAGAATAAGGAGCGGGTAGGATCCTGTACTCCTGGATCACACAGAAACGCTACAGAGAAATATGAAAGAATGCAGACAGAATCAAAAAAAAAAAAAAAGAAAAAAAACCCAAAAAACCAAACCGCCAAAAACCCCCACCGCAAAACTAAAAAAAAAAAAAAACCCAGGGAAAAATCCTGGCTGCTGAATGCAACGGTAAAGAGTTTTCCTACTTACCTGTGTTACTGTTTTTCTCCAGAGGAGCAAGGTGAATGCAGAGATTTACTCTGCAGATAGAAAAACAAAAAAAGATGAACAGGTGAGAAATGCAGAGACGGTTTTGAGAAAGTACTACAATAGCAAATTTGGTAAGGTGCCAGCGATGCTGACTGCTGAAGTGCAGAGGGCGGGCGTTTGGATAGACAAAAATCTACAGAAGGCTGGGTGGGGGTTAAAGTTTGAAGTGTGCATCATTGCCAAAATCTAGCTTTTGATCTGCAAAGAAGAGAAACGATAGTACTGACAAATAAATGAGAAAAGCACAATGTGACTCTTTATTAAGGCAGAGTGCTGTCAAAGTAAGTATCAATTTTCTAACTTCATGATGCCAGCCGCACCGTATGGAGCAAATGAATGCAAAGGTAACGTATGAGAGATGGTTACAGCAATCTGCCTACCAAGGCAACCAGGGTATTTGATTTACACATTTCTAACTGTTATGAACTAAGTATGTCAAGCAATTAAATATCCGGGTGTTTTACTGCTCAGGTGAATTCAGTGTTTTTACCCTCTCTCTTGAATCTTTGTTGCTTGATCTCCATTGAACTGTGATACTTCATCTTGCATTAGATTGTAATACCAAAACTGCGTTCACCCGTGCGGTAGAAGAACTCCCATAGGACCCTACTGGGATACAGGCAGTGGTAAGTGATGAGGTAGGAGTGGGTTTCAGTCAACTGGCATTTATGTGTGCTGTATGTTTTATGTCTCTGAATTCAAGTAGCAATCACTTTTAAAAAATTAGTGCAATGGCTTTAATTAGAGGAGAACAGCAACAACGAGCTTATAATTAAAAAAAAAAAAAAATCATGTGGTTGATGCAGTGAGTAGTGTCTTTGTCATAAGTCACAGCAAGTCCACTCTGCTCTTGGGTTAGGTAGCTTCAAGGGCAATCACTTCTAATTAACGAGTCTTTTGAACTCTTCCAGGGAACATGGTCCAGACCTCTAAGGTACTATACCAAGTCAGACATGCAGCTCTTGTCTATCCCTTATGTTGGCTTTTTCCAAAATGCCTTCAGTAAAATTAAACTAATAGCATTGTAGTTTCATTTTTGTGCCATGTATCCCCCACAGCCATCCAAGTCTTTCTCACTGGACAACCACTTTCCAGGCTCTTGATAATTTTGCATATGTACCCATACACAGATAAGAAAGGCTACTACAGCTATCCAAAGAGACCATCTCCTTTCCATGCTTTAATGAGCATATTAGGACTTGACACTAAAAGTACGGGTTTGAGTTGGGTTAAATCTGACTGACCTTGTGGAAGCAGGTGGCATCCATCTAAAACCTTGAGTTAGAGTCAAGTGGCAACAACAGGGTGTTTTGAAGAGAGGGAGCATTGTATTTAGGGCTGAAAGAGGGTTGAAAGAGTAAACAAAGCCACTGCCTTGCATCTGAGGTTAGATTCTTCTGATTTGTGATGCATTCAGGACCATGCTAGCAGAAACTCTTTTTATATAGACAAATATGATTTCTTTGAAGAAACAAAGAACTCCACCACCAGTTTCTCCTCCTAACTGTAAGAACGTGCAGTATCACCGATAACCTCGTTAAACCCAAAGGGATGATATCATTAGTGCTCTTTGATATGCAGATACGGAGAGTTGCTATTCTTATCCCACTGTTTTTGCAGTTAGCCTATGGAAAACACAAACAGGTTCTCCGTGTTCTCCCTGTGCTCGTCCCTCTCGCTGCCTCAGGTTGCACAACCTCAGCAGATGTGGTCCTTGGGAGGAGCAGGTCCTACCAACGGCCATGGGCATGCAGTCACCCACGCAAGGGACTCACCGGGCGTTTGGCTCCTGCCCCGGAGCATCGTGCGCCACATAAGCCTGGTTCATTCAAGGAACATATGTAAAATATTCCAGACCCCTTTTAATCTAGGCCATAATTGATAGCTGGCTTTTTCAAAGAGCAATTTTGCAGGCGTCAAGAGTTTAATCGCGGCCGTGCAGATGAGCTTCCTTTGAGTCACGTCAGCTCCAGTATCAGAGATGAGCATCCCTTGAGTCACGCCAACCCAGCCACCTGCCCCCATTTCATCAGGAGGAAAAACTCACAACACCTAAACCACCGATCTATAAAAAGACAGGCCCTTTAAGAAAAAATAAACAAACACCCGCCTCCCTACAGTGACCGGTCTCTCGGGAATCCCAAGCGGTGCTGGGCCGGCGGGCACGACAAGAGCCCGAGGCGGGACTCGAACCCGGGAACCTGAAGCACGGGAACCCCACCCCACCCTCCCCGGGGGCTGAACCACGCATGCGCAGAGCGGCCGACAGTATTGCGCTCGGCGGGGAGGGGGGGAAACTCGCGACAGCGCGCTTGCGCTGTAACTGCTGCCGGCTTGGAGTGGGATCTGCGGCCCCCTCCCCCAGCTGCGCCATGGGTGACGCGTACCGGAGGGCGGAGTCGGGCACTCAGGTGAGGCGCTCCCCCACCCCCCTCCCCTGCCCGCCCTGGCGGGTTCTCCTCAGCCGCGGGGCGCTGGGTACCGCCGGGTGAGGCTAGGCGGCAGCCCGGGGAAGGGGAAGCGCCGGGCGCTCCCCTCCGCCCGCCCCGAGGGGGTGGGGGACGGAGCGACGCACCCCCTCGGGGCGGGCGGAGGGGAGCGCCCGGCAACCGCGGAGTCTCCCAAGGGGGCGGTGTGTGAGGGAAGGAGGCGGCGGGGGGGGAGAAACCGCGCCGCAGAGCCGCGCCTATCCCGCTTCCCTTCCCCCTCCCGTCTGCCGCCGCCGCCTCCCCTGTGTGAGGTGGGGAGGGAGCGAGAGCTTCGTCAGCCCCGGCGGTGCGCCTCACCCTGAGGGGAGCGGCGGGGCCCCGGGGTGTTCAGTCGCCCGTGGAACGTTTCGGTTTTGCGGGTGGGTTCTGGCTGTGAGGCAGGCGGCTTCAGGCAGGATAAGGGTAGCGTGGGTCTCGGTCCTGCCTTTGTGTCCCCGGCTCTGAAACTCGGGCTGAATGTCTGCTATGGCGGTCCCTTGCAGCACGGTGTGTGTGTTATTCAGGTGTTCCACTGATTCCCTTATAAATGTTTTCTTCGTGCTCTCCTTTCCAAACACAGTGGTTGCGGTAAGGGAGAGGAGCTGTGAGAAATGTTTGGTTTAAATAAACAGTATGGAAAGTGGAATTGTTTTCCTATTCTTTGGGAAAAGGGGTTTGACTTCGGGGTTTTGGTGGTGGTGGTGTTTTTTGTTGTTTTTTTTTTTTTCTCCACTGGATGGTTTATTTGTTTGTGACTTATACTTGCAATCAGCAAGTTAATTACTTGGAGATTTGTGTGTTATTACTATATCAGTATATGCGGAGTAGTGCACATAAAAGCATAGAAACCTGATAATATTTATTTCTTGTTAAAGCTCCCATGTTTTTTTCAGTGGGACTTAAGTCCCTAAGCCCTTTTGACACTTCAAACTCCCCTAGTAACAGCTGTCCACTATCAGCAAATATACACAAATTAAGGACATGAGTTGGGCTCTGTGTCAAAGCAGGTAAATGCATTTATTTGTCCACATAAGCTATGGCAGCAGGGTATGCGCGTGGCAGGAACTGCCCGTGATAGAATGGATTACCAACCTGAGTGAGGGAGGAATTGATAACCCCTGGGTTAAGAATGGTTAACGCACAAGTACATTGTCCAGGAAAAAATGGTAAAAGCCCTTGAAACAGAAAATACTTAATTTGAAACAATACTTCCTCAAATAAGCTCATGCATCAGATCAGATTTTAGTGAGAGTTATACTGAGACCGCAGTCTTGTATTCTTATTGAATATAATTAATACAACAAATTAGAACTTCTCACAAAACACCTTTGGGGTATCACAATAAAGTAAATGATAAATTGCTTGCATATGTCTTTGTGCCCAAAGTTTACAACAGCTCAGTCAGAGTGGTTATAGCGGTTGAAAATTAAATTTTGTCTCGTACTCGAGATAGGTTTGTATTTGTAAATAGCCTGTAGGTTAGCTCACAGCCTTTAACAGAGCTCGAGTATTTAATTTGAATTTCTTTAACATTTTAATGAAGTAATATCTCATTTCTGACAAGACCTACATGTATGCTTACATTTATGCATAGCTTCCTTGAAACCAATATAGTGTAAGCATATAATGTATTAGTCAATGGGACTGTCCATATGCATATTTATTAAAAAGATGAAATTGATAAATTATAAAAGACATAGTTGAAATATTTGAGACCCATCAGCCTTGTCATTAATGAAATTTAACCCAACTGTTGCCTGACTCGTGCTGCATAGCTTGTTTTCTACACGTAGCCGCACATATGTGCAGTTTCTTGCTAATATAATTACACTTTTGAAGAACACCTAAGAGTGTTTACCACTAGCAGGTTGCTAAAAGGGTTTTTTTGTGTAAAATAAGATTAAAAAGAGCATTATGAAAGAAGAAATGAATATCTACAGTGAAATTATAGAATCTGAAATCTCTAATATGCGATTTGAAATTGTTTTGGTGGGGTTTTTTCCCCAAGCTCTTCCCACTCAAAGGTTCCCTTCAGCAGTTCTGTGTTCTGTATGCTGTTTGTGAAAAAACTTGGGATGCCTGATGTCCCCCATCCAGATCACCCTTTAAATGATGTCGATCTCCCCCCCCCCCCTTCCTCATTTTACAGAAGAAAACGTGAGCAGGCAAAATGGAAATGCCTCCCCTGGAACAAAGCCAAGGTGGCTTTTGCCAGTTTGGAAAAACCCGTGTTGTCCCTGTCTTTAATGTCGACGGAGGTGAGGGAGGTGAGGGATTCCTGTCTAGTGACTCCTCTCAGCTTTGCTTCCATCACTACTGCTGTAGTGTGGACAAACCTTTGTTGGATTTGCAGGAAAATTGTTAGCTGTTTCTGCCAGGAACCCCGTTGCTCCCAGCGTGACACTAATGAGGCAAGTGCCTGTGGAGATCCTGCTTCAGAACTCGGAAGTAAATACAAGTTTGATAAAAACACAGGTGCGCTATCATCAGTGAATTATCATAAATTACCTACAGGAACAGTGCTCAGAGTAAGCACCTGTAGTTATTTAAAATGAATATATAAACTCATCATTTAAATAACCACAGATTCATACTTAAACGATAGCGATCAATCTACTGTGCATTTCCAAAGCTCTAGCAGTAAGCTTAAAAAGGTGATAGTGTAAGAAGAGATGGGGGCTCCTCGTTTCCAGAAGAAATAAACTGCAGATGCTGTATTCATTAATGTAGAAATAAATTTGGGAACAGGAGGCTGCAGAAATGTGTTCAAACCAGCGATAGTTGTGACTCCCGGCCCCAGCAGCACCCATAATCGAGCCCCTGTGATCGCCACGTGCCGCAGCTGTGCTTCCTTTGCTGAGAAGTGAAGAGCATCAGACAGCAGCAGCAGGCGGTGGCTTTCCTGTTTCTCTTGACTTCCAGGGCCGGATGAGGGGACGAGAGATTCCCGGCCCTTCTCCGTGGTGGGTGCAGCCTCTCCTCCCCTGTCGCCGTGGGCTGGCATTGGGGGCCAGGGCCAGGCGCAGGCAGCCACTTGCACAGGAGGGCTGCACTTGCAGGGTCTGCGATGGCCCTCTTGGTAGTTGCGAGCTCCTAGTTTACGTGCCCTGACATGCATTCCTATGTTCTTGTGTCCATATGTCCATCTGGATTTTTGCTTTGTCCAGGTCACAGAACCCTGCTGGATCCCAAAATACTCAGGAGTTCATGGTGTGAGCGTTTGCTGCGCTGCACAAATGTGTGAAATGTAATGGGACGGTCCACAGATCCAGAGCAAGGTCAATTCAAGTGTTTTTATGGCCCTTCAGTGGACGTGTCAGAAAACTCTCCTGAATATGTGTGAACAGGCAAACAAAGGCAAACACATTGACATTTTGTTAATGGAAGGGAATGTTAAAATGTCAATGAAAATGTCACACTTAGATTCCCATCGTGAGCACTTGAAGTAAATTCAGGGCCATTTAATGGAGTTTTATTCTACTATTAAAGGCAAACACACAACTGTTTAAACAACTTTTAAGACAGTTCAGAGCAAATGTTGCTCATCGATGTGGCAGGGAGGGAGGAAAGATAAGGCAGCGTGTGTTTAAAGGTGTGTGCTCACTGCTTGTTCAGTGACCGGCTTTAAGGAGGACGGGATAAAACTGAACTGGATTTGTTTTGTTTGAATCTTTAAATGACAGCTGAGTGTCTTGGAGAATTAAGTATTTGGCACCAGGGTACCTGTTCTGGCAATGCTCTGAGCATCCTGATAAGTGTCCGTTCCCGGGTGTGTTAATATACGTAGGGAATAACAGCTCTAGCATTGGGTGAAATGTTAATTCTTGGTTTATGAATGTATGCCAGAACTACGAATAACACAAATTATGTGAATACCTGTCTACTTGCTATGCAAATACCTGTCAATTTAAGAAATTGTCTATGAACTTTGGACTAATTTGTTTTACAATGGACTTGCTTTACAAGGGGCTTTGGAGGAACTTTACAAATTCGAGCTTGCTTTAGAAAGCTTCTTGCAGAGCCACTGGCGGCTAATTTCTTTTGATCGTTCTTAATCCATACTATGTTTGAACAAGTAACTATGATACAATAAGATTGTAGTCCAGAAGAGTCCTGTATAACTTTTCAGGTGAAATGTACATGGTTTTACTTACAAATGCTCAGAGGGACTGACTCAGGAGACTAAATGATGAGTAATGTTGCAACTCTCAACCAGTAGTTTGTTGTGGAGGTGATGGTTATTACAAATGATCTTCTTTCCCTTTGTTCTGTCAAACGGCAGCACTGCTGTGTACCAGAGGCAATCCCTCTTGCTAGTCTACCTGTGCAGCTTTTGCTTTTTCTTTTTTTTTTAAGCTTTCTTTCCCCTAACGTATATCCACTCCTTATTGTCATTGAGTCCCTGTGCTAATTGTCTGTGTGCTAATTGTTGCTGTAGTCCAGACTAAAGGTTTTCATATGTATTTATGAAAACATTTTTTAAATCAGACTAATCTTTTGATAGGGCTGTCATGGAAAATTCGCAGTTCTCGGAATCCTTTAAATTTGATTCCCCAGGTCTGTTATTTTGAATTAACAGCAAGTCTCTTCTGTCTTTTCTTTAAAAGCTACTTGCACGACTTGAGGGCAGAAGTTCTCTGAAGAATCTTGAACCTTCTCTGTTTGCTGAGGAAGGATCTCCTGTTCATGGTAAAAATGTATCTTTATCCCATTTAGGGAAAAATGTTGATGTAAAAGTATTCTCAGAGTAATATGACAGAGATAAGCAAACAAGTAGATCCGAATTTTAATTGTTGATGTAGTTTTATGCAAACTAGAGAAAATGAAATAATGCAAACACCATCCCGAACTTTATTAAATTGACTTTAAAATCTACTTTAGGGGTATCAAAACATGGGTGTAGGTGAGTAAATATCAAGCACGTTGCTCTGTTTCTAATAGTTTTACAGAAATTTGTTCTACGTTCTGTCACTTAACCTGTTTTTTAATCAGAGGTCTAAAAAAACACCACGAAGTCATAACTGCAGAAATTTGCAAAGAACTCGAGGTTCAATAAGTAGCAAAGAGTTCAGTGATACGGAGTGGTCTGGATCAGTCAGGGAAAGGGGCATGAGCAAACAGTACTTTTCAATAAAGCCGTCATCAAGCCATTCAGTCTTGGCCTGAAAAATCCTGATTATATGTAGATGGAACTTTGGAAATGGTGCCACTAGGAACATAGGTATAAATCGGCTGAATGAGTTCACGGACAATGTTAGGATCAAAATGGCTTGTATAGAACTTAAGTAAATAAATGAGAATTTCAAATTGGAGAAATTGGGCTACCTCCCAGTGATGCCAGTACAACAAGTTTAAAGTAGATTCTTCTAGCAAGAAGTTTTTAGATCAAGATTGAATGTTTTAATGAAAGAAATTACTCAGCTAAACAGAAGTGAGCATACTTAGTAATTCCTTGATTATTCAGGAAGTCAGACTGGTGAAATTGTGTGAAATTTCACATTGTGTGAAATTTCATGGATTTCACAATGGAATGGACTGATTACACAAAACTAGACATATATAGTAAAAAAGGAGTATGAATGGCAAACTGTAAGGCTTGTGCTGTGAGGTACTACAGTTGAATATATGTATGAATGAATGGATTTCATATTAAAAGTATGTGGCTGCAGAGGTTATCAAACGCACTTGTCTGCAGTTTGAATTCCTACAAATTGTAGAAGGTTCAGAAGAAAGAGCAGAAAAAGCAATAAAAAGAATCAGGATAATTGGATGAGAGATGATGCTCAGTCTACAAATGCGGTCGCTGTGAGACTATTCGTATATTATTTTGCAGCACTTGAGAATACATTAGGGGTTTAGCAATATATGATTCCTGCCTCTGAAAGTTTCAAGTATGATATAACAAAGATAAAGGGCAGAGAAATACTGGTAAGCCTGTGCAAATGGAGCAGAAAAGATTACTTAAATACTCTGAATTCTGAACTGTTTTGTTACTCACGAGAAGAATTAAGAACCAATAGTGAAATTTGTATATACTTCACAAGGCTCCTGAAATGTTAACAATTTTTTAAAAGATGAGATATTTTTGTTTTTAAAAATGCAGTAATAGAAAATGTTGGTCTTTTAGTCTTTTTTTTTAATGAACTTTATACATGAGACAAATGTTTAAGACTAAACTGAGCATATTGTGGTAGAACAGACTATAAGAAGCCTTCCTGGGGGTCAGTAATTGCCCTTGCCAGTCCACAGTGTTACATAATTTCATCATCAAATTATCAGCTTTGATCTTAAAGCTATGTTAGGTTGTTCTAGACTGTTCAAAGACTGTTCCAGAACCTCAGTTCTGAGATGGCTAGAAACCTAAATTCATCACTGGTTTCTCTATGCCAACACAGTCATTGAGCTTCTGAAGCACTTCTATTTTTCTTCTGCTTTTAACAAATGACATGAGTTATTATCCATATTGGTCGTGCTTTTTGGCTGACATTAGTGAAGGTGCGTAACATATTAGCACAGATCTTTAGCTTTATATACATAAATGGACTTCACCTTTTATTACATTTTTGTTTTGTCTTTTAATACCACGGCATTTATGTGAGTCCATGTGTTATTTTGATGTGTGTTCTCATAATTCAGTCTTAAATCCCTGTTGAAGACCTACCTCTCCATTTGTCATGAACTTGACTTTTAGTAGGTCACTGTGGAATACTGTAATAGATTGCCTACGAAGTCTGGATTGAACAGCTCTTAATCTAAAATGCTATGATTAAAGCAATGCAAAGACCCAAATTATTCTTTTTCCTGATGGTATTTGAAACAAACAAACATAAATAGGAAGTTTCATTAAACTGTTCAAAGGTTACATCATAGTTAAGTGTTCATAACATGTATGTCAGAGTACTATAAAATAGGAACAACTAATATAGGTACTGCTGTGATATTCTAGTCACTGCTTCTAATTATGATGGGCTTGCATATTTAAGAACACATAAGCATATTAATTACATACCATTTCAGTTCTTCTGAAATGAAGCAAAAGTGACACGAGCTTTAAATAATCATCCACTATTGCCAGTCATATTTCTCCAATGCCACTGGAATGAAGGTGTGGGTGTCAGTGTAAAGCTCTGATGTTCAGCAATGGTATGACACCCAACATTAACTTGGAATAAGAAGGCCTTTCTACTTCACTTATAAATGATACAAATATTAGTGACAGTTTCTGCACAGTATTGTAAATTACTAGGCCAGTAACTTCAACGTATCTGATGTGAAACCTGCAGAGCTATTGCTGAGTATTCTAATAGCCTGTTTGTAACTGCAATGTCAGAAAATAGTTTAACCAACATTTGCTAGTGTAATGATTACAGACAAAACTTAAGGCTTGTTGTGGTTTAACCCCAGCAGGTAACTCAGCACCAGGCAGCCACTTGCTCCACCCCCAAGGGGGTAGGGAGGAGAATGGAAAAAAAACCTTATGGGTTGAGATAAGACAGTTTAATAGGATAACAAAGGAAGAGAATAATGCACAAATGCAATTGTTCACCACCTGCAGAAAAAAAACAACCCAATGCCCAGTCTGTTTCCGAGCAGCGATCCCTCCTCCCGGTTTGCTTCCCCAGTTCTATCCAGAGCACGACGTTCTATGGCCGGGAATATCCCTCTGGCCAGCCTGGGTCAGCTGTCCTGGCTGTGCTCTCCAGCTCCTTGTGCCCCTGGCAGGGGGTGGGAAGCTGAAAAGTCCTTGGCTTAGTGTAGACCCTACAACTGCCTGGCAACAACTACAAACATCAGTGTGTTATCAATGTTATTCTCATCCTAAATCCAAAACACAGCACTAGACCAGCTACTAGAAAGAAAATTCACTATCCTAGCCGAAACCAGGACGGGGTCTTTTCATTCAAAAGATAACGCTAAATTGGTGAATAGGACTGAGCACAATGTTTCAATTAAAAATATATTAGTGTTACATAAATATTTATGTTTATGCAACATCATTTAGTTTATCCTGTTAGCCACTACATAGCAGTGGACTATTACACTGTTTAGTCTGACGATAGTGGGCCAGTTCGAGCTATTGTGAGCCAAGCAATGTGCTGGGTTACTCCTTAAAACATGCTTCTTGAATTTGTCAGTGCTGAATTTCATATGAAATCATCCATCTTGATCTGTTAAATCTTCACAGTCTGAAGTCTGTCTTAACCCAATTAGTTTGTCTTCTACATGTTCAGGCCGGTCGGTCTCACCTCCGTGCCTGGCAAGATCATGGAGCAGACCCTCCTGGAGACTATGCTCAGGCACATGGAAAATAAGGAGGTGATTGGTGACAGCCAACACGGCTTCACTAAGGGCACATCGTGCCTGACAAATTTGGTGGCCTTCTATGACGAGGTTACAGCATTGGTGGACAAGGGAAGGGCAACTGACTGGACTCTTGCAAAGCATTTGACATTGTCCTGCACAACATCCTTGTCTCTAAACTGGAGAGACATGGATTCAATGGATGGACCACTCGCTGGACAAGGAATTGGCTGGATGGTCGCACTCAAAGAGTCGTGGTCGACAGCTCAATGTCCAAGTGGAGAACGGTGACGAGTGGCATTCCTCAGGGGTCGGTACTGGGACCGGCACTGTTTAACATCTTTGTTGGCAACATGGACAGCGGGATCGAGTGCACCCTCAGCAAGTTTGCTGACACCACCAAGCTGTGTGGTGTGGTCAACACGCTGGAGGGAAGGGATGCCATCCAGAGGGACCTTGACAAGCTGGAGAGGTGGGCCTGTGCGAACCGCATGAAGTTCAACAAGGCCAAGTGCAAGGTCCTGCACGTGGGTTGGGGCAATCCCAAGCACAAATACAGGCTGGGTGGAGAATGGATTGAGAGCAGCCCTGAGGAGAAGGACTTGGGGGTGTTGATTGAGAAGCTCAGCATGAGCCGGCAGTGTGTGCTTGCAGCCCAGAAAGCCATGTCCTGGGCTGCAATCACAAGAAGTGTGACTAGCAGGTCAGGGGAGGTGATTCTGCCCCTCTGCTCCGCTCTTGTGAGACCCCACCTGCAGTACTGCGTCCAGCTCTGGGGGCCCCAGTACAGGACAGACATGGAGCTGTTGGAGAGAGTCCAGAGGAGGCCACAAAGCTGATCAGAGGGCTGGAGCACCTCTGCTATGAGGACAGGCTGAGAGTTGAGGTTGTTCAGCCTGGAGAAGAGAAGCCTTCAGGGAAACCTCATAGCAGCCTTCCAGTACCTGAAGTGGCCTACAGGAAAAGTGGTGAGGAACTGTTTGTCAGGGAATGTAGTGACAGGACAAGGGGGAATGGGTTTAAGCTGAAGGAGGGTCGATTTAGATTAGATGTTAGAAAGAAATTCTTCCCTGTGAGGGTGGTGAGGCACTGGAACAGGTCGCCCAGAGAGGTTCTGGAGGCCCCATCCCTGGAAGTGTTCAAGGCCAGGCTGGATGGGGCTTTGGGCAATGTGGTCTAGTGGAGGGTGTCCCTGCCCATGGCAGGGGGGTTGGACCTAGATGGGCTTTGAGGTCCCTTCCAACCCAAACCATTCTGTGATTCTATGATTCTGTGTTTTGCCAGGCTAATGGAAAATTCATCTACTGCTGTTTTTAACATCAGGCAACACCAATTCTAATGGAAAAATTTCCTGTTAACTTTCTTCCATGTTAAAGTGTCTGTTCCTACTCTGCTGCTCAGACTGTTTCCATAACAGTATCTCTTTAATAATCTTCCTTTCGAAGTATTTTGACATGACTGGATGATGCTCGTACTGATCACTAAGTTTCTTCCATGACTGTGAGGGTGTCAAAGGCTTCTCGAAAATGTTGCTGGCAACACTTCCTCCTCTGCTGTGTATGGTTTGTCCTCTCTGATCCAGAAGGATGAATTTCCCCTCTTATCTTACTGTAACAGCCTGGTTGCTAATTTAATGAAACCCTACATTTTTAGATGTTCTATAAATGGCTTGTTTTGCACCCGTTCTTCTTGTGGGCAGCCTCTTTGATAATCATGAAGGCACAGAAACCCCCAACTCTCTTGAGGTTTTCTTACAGTCCAAACTGTTACTCTTTTCAGAGTAACTTAAGTGTTTTGGTCAAACTACAACCTGAATGTGTATCTTGTTCAGCAATATTGAACAAGCTTTGAAGGGTGCTTAGCTGTCTTGCTGTTAAAATTTATAAACTGCCACCACAAAAACTCCTAAGAATGATTTTTCATTCAACTTAGAATTTTTACTTAAATAAATTTGTTAGTTCTGGTAATAAAAGCTCATCCAATGTTATTCTGTGCGTTACAGCTCCCTTAGGTAAAGTTTTATAGGAGGTAACACACAGACATCCTGATAAAACATCTGGAAATGGATAAAGTCAAGCATTTATTTCTATTTTTTTGAATCAGTACCAAACAGTAACTCAGACTTGTCCACTGCTGCTTCTGAGTGACAATATAGAGTTGTTGTTTTTTCTTAAACAAGTCATATTTTGCTGTAAAGGTAGGTGAAGCAACTTGTATTGCGTTTGGCCCAATTCATTTATTGGTCTGGATTCAGAAATGCCAGTCAGGGTGGCAGAAGTCTTCTCCCAAAGCCAGTGGCAGACAGAAGACAAATTTTGTTCCTTGAGAAGTGCCTTACGCAATTGTTCTAAAATATTTCAGTAGACTTGAAATATGAGGGAATGACCTACCCAGCACATTTAGGAGGGGTTCTTCCAAGCTGGTATCTTATCCTAACAGGGTGCGGTTATGTCAGTGCCACAGTCTGTGTGACAGCAGAGCAGCTGCTGGCTGCGAGTGGCAGAGTTGAACATTGCGATCTCGGAACAGGAAGAGAAAATGAAGATTTATGTCATAGGAAGTGTAGTTGTCTTTCATCTCAAAAGTGAGGAGAGCCATTCAGAACAGATAAGTAAGGGTTTGAGAGGCAATCAAGCTTTTTAATAAATTTCAAAGTATCAGAAAGTCAGGAAAATGGAATTGCAGTTGTGGAGCAGCAGGAATTTCATTATGGAGACACAGGCAGTCTGAGTGTCACCAAAATGGATAGAATTGTCACATGAAGTGTAAATTGCTTTCAGCGCTTGCAATGGGTGAAATAAGAGCTTAGTTCTTTCCCCACCACCCTCTGCCCCTCATCCCAAGCTGCATCTTGACATTATACGCATTTATGAACAAGGACATCCTCTGGAAGTTGAGTAATGATTTGAAAAACCCTGTTAACTCAGGCAGGCACAAACATGTTTAAGAAAAGTTGCAATTAATTCTCTACTCTTGCATCCCCCCTATGAAAAGCTGTTATGCCATTTGCACTTGCCAAGGCCACAGAAATCTCTCACCTTCCTGCAATTATAGTTGTGTGATTCTTCTTACTGCATGTATTTCCCCTTCTGCCTAAAATCCAAAATGTCATAAATAAATAATCCAGTTTCCAAAATTAGAAATTTATAAAGAGCAACTAATAAATTAACTCTTTTTAGAGTCTTGCTCTTATATAAAAGACATCAGAAGAGTTTGGAAAAGACTTTAGAGTATCTTGCATTCACATCCAACAAAAGAACTGGTTTCCTAGTAATGCTTTTTTAATTAACATTTTAAATGTTAATTAAATTAATTAAATGTTAATTAAATTAATCCCCTCTTCAGGGATCTGCTTGGTAGAGTACCATGGGACGAAGCCCTGGAGGGAAGAGGGGCCTGAGAAAGCTGGTTAGTATTCAAGGATCACCTCCTCCAAGTGCAGGAGCGATGCATCCCAACAAAGAGGAAGTCAAGTAAAAATGCCTGGAGGCCTGCATGGATGAACAAGGAGCTCCTGGACAAACTCAGATGCAGAAAGGAAGCCCACAGAGGCTGGAAGCAAGGGTGGGTAGCCTGGAAGAGTACAGAGGAATTGTCCGAGCAGCCAGGGATCAGGTTAGGAAAGCTAAAGCCCTGATAGAATTAAATCTGGCCAGGGACGTCAAGGGCAGCAAGAAAAGCTTCTATAGGTACATCAGTGATAAAAGGAAGACTAGGGAAAATGTGGGTCCTCTCCAGAAGGAAATGGGAGACCTGGTTACCCAGGATATGGAGAAGGCTGAGGTACTCAATGTCTTTTTTGCCTCAGTTTTCACCATCAGGTTCTCTAGCCACACCACCCATGTCGTGGAAGACAAAGGCAGGGACTGGGAGAATGAAGAACCGCCCACTGTAGGAGATCAGATTCAAGACCATCTAAGGCACCTGAAGGTGCACAAGTCCATGAGACCTGATCAGATGCATCTGTGGGTCCTGAGGGAACTGGTGGATGAAGTGGCTAAGCCACCAGCCATTGTATTTGAGAAGTCGTGGCAGTCCGGTGAAGTTCCCACTGACTGGAAAAGGGGAAACAGAACCCCCATTTTTAAAAAGGGAAAAAAGGAAGACTCAGGGAACTACAGGCTGGTCAGTCTCACCTCCATGCCTGGCAGGATCATGGAGCAGATCCTCCTGGAAACTATGCTCAGGCACGTGGAAAATAAGGAGGTGACTGGTGACAGCCAACATGGCTTTGCTTGAGGGCAAATCATGCCTGACAAACTTGGTGGCCTTCTACGATGTGGTTGCAGCATTGGTGGATAAGGGGAGAGTGACTGATGTCATCTACGTGGACTCTTGCAAAGCATTTGACACTGTCCTGCACAACATCCTTGTCTCTAAACTGGAGAGACATGGATTCAATGGATGGACCACTCGCTGGATAAGGAATTGGCTGGATGGTCGCACTCAAAGAGTTGTGGTCAAGAGCTCGATGTCCAGGTGGAGAACAGTGATGAGTACCATTCCTCAGGGGTTTAATATCAGCAACATGGACAGTGGGATTGAGTACACTCTTAGCAAGTTTGCTGATGACACCAAGCTGTGTGGTGTGGTTGACACGCTGGAGGGAAGGGATGCCATCCAGAGGGACCTTGACAGGCTGGAGAGGTGGGCCCGTGCAAACCTCATGAAGTTCAACAAGGCCAAGTGCAAGGTCCTGCACATGGGTTGGGGCAATCCCAAGCACAACTACAGGCTGGGTGGAGAATGCATTGAGAGCAGCCCTGAGGAGAAGGACTTGGGGATCTTGGTGGACAAGAAGCTCAACATGAGCCGGCAGTGTGTGCTTGCAGCCCAGAAAGCCAGCTGTGTCCTGGGCTGCATCAAAAGCAGCGTGACCAGCAGGTCAAGGGAGGGGATTCTCCCTCTCCACTCTGCTCTGGTGAGACCCCACCTGGTGTACTGCATCCAGCTCTGGGGTCCTTAGCACAAGACAGACACCGAGCTATTGGAGTGACTCCAGAGGAGGCCATGGAGATGATCAGAGGGCTGGAGCACCTCTCCTATGGAGACAGGCTGAGAGAGTTGGGATTGTTCAGCCTGGAGAAGAGAAGCCTTCAGGGAGACCTCATATGAGCCTTCCTCATACCTACCCTTCCAGGGGCCTACAGGAAGGCTGGAGAGGGGCTGTTTACAAGGGCATGGAGTGACAGGACATTGGGGAACGGCTTTAAACTGAAGTAGGGTACATTTAGGTTTGATATTAGAAAGAAATTCTCCCCTGTGAGGGTGGTGAGGCACTGGAACAGGTTGCCCAGAGAAGCTGTGGATGCCCCCTCCCTGGAAGTGTTCAAGGCCAGGCTGGATGGGGCTTTGGGCAACCTGGTCTAGTGGAGGGTGTCCCTGCCCATGGCAGGGGGTTGGAACTAGATGGGCTTTGAGGTCCCTTCCAACCCAAACCATTCTATGATTCCATGATTTGTGAACAAAGATCCTTTGCTTCTGACTAGAGTCTTCAGACTGTAGAGTTGTTGCCTGGACTTGAAGAAATCTGTGAGTCCCCCTTGTAAAAAGCAGCAGTTTCATGTGATCACCACAGAGTAATATAAGTGCTAAATAAATACACTGGTGTTCTCTTTACTGGTCACAGATTCCTGTTGGTATCCTGTGACATGCAGATATTGAATAAGCATACAGCAGACATGAAATGCCGAAGGACAGTCTGTGCTATAAAAATAGATGTGCCAACATGGTTTGTACCTCTAATTTGGCAACTTTCTTTTGTTTGTCCTCTACTTTTTTATTTATTTCTTAATTTTGTGCACATAGTGTAAATAGATGGTTTCTTAGCCACTTTTGTGTAGCAGCTTCCTTTTCAGCCTTCATCTACCTGTAATGATATAGATGAAATCTATACCTTTTATTGATATCTGTGTCCTAGATGCTGTTGGCAGGGTTTTTTCAACCTTTTTTCCCAGTTGATTTTCTTCACTTTAGAGGCCTTTCTTGAAAATTGCAATTTCCCTTAGTAGATGCTAACCAGGATTTAAGCAATTTTATGGATATCAAACTTTCAAAAATGCATTTTCCATTTAGTGGAATAGCAAATATTGGTTCAGTAAACAATGAAAACTGAGCTCTAAATTCTCTTACCTGACAGCTTGCTGCTTTGTCTTTGAACAGGAGATGTCGTTGAATTCCACGGTCCAGAAGGAACAGGAAAAACAGAAATGCTTTATCACCTAATAGCCCGCTGCATCATTCCAAAGTCAGGAGGAGGACTGGAAGTAGAAGTCATGTTCATTGATACAGACTACCATTTTGATATGCTTCGTCTAGTTACCATTCTGGAGAACAGATTGGCACAAAGGACGGAAGAAATAATAAAGCGATGCCTGGGAAGGCTTTTTCTTGTGAACTGCAATAGCAGCACTCAGTTGCTCCTCACTCTCTACTCTTTAGAAAACATGTTTTGCACTCACCCCTCTCTCTGCCTCTTGATTTTAGACAGCATATCAGCTTTTTATTGGATAGATAGAAGCAACGGAGGGGAGAGTCTTAAGTTGCAGGAGATGAATCTGAAGAAATGTGCTAACTTTCTTGAAAAGCTTGTGAGGGAGCATCACTTAGCCCTCTTTGCAACAACACAGACGCTTATGCAGAAATCTACAAACTCTGCAGAAAGTTTTTTTCCTTTCAAACTTCAGCATGAAACCGATACAGACTATAGACCTTATCTTTGTAAATCATGGCAACAAATGGTAACCCACAGGATATTTTTCTCTAAGCAATGTAATTCTGGGAACAGCAAAGCTTTTACAGTCATTTCTTGCCACCTCAAAAGAAACCATGTAGTAAAACGTTCATTTACTGTTGCGGAATGCGGAGTTCAGTTTTAACTTCAGTTTGTTTTTTAAACATGGAGCAAATCGTGGTGCTTAAAGCCTGATTATGTCTAAGTAGATTTTAGTGCCTTTTAAACTAGTTGGTTGTTGCTAGGTGATTAACAATTTTTGTCACCGTTTTCTTAAAATTTAGTGAAGGGCAGGAAATGGTAAAATTTTTGAATTACTGTACATGTTCAGTCCAAACTCGCGAGGAATGTTGAAATTTACTTGTTTGTGCTTAATGCGTAAAGAGATTAAATCAAGAAAATTATAACCGAAGACATTTTAAACTCGACTCGTAGTATCCTTCAGAAATCCAACCTATGTGATATGTGGCCAAATGCACTGACTTCATTTCTGGGTCGTACTGCTTTACACTCCTCCTCTTCCAAGCTACAGAAATAGGAGCCTAGTTGTCCGTGGGGGAGACTGCAAAAAAGGCGAGTGTTCGCTCTTAATAAATATTGGTCTTGGTTTATTCCCAGTAGCCTAGGGCGTATGAAATGCATTCACTACTTTGCCTGAAGAAGAGTATTCATTTTCACAGCCTGTTAAATAGTGGTAATCCTGACCACGCTTCTCCAAGCTCGCAGCCTCTCTGTTTACGTTAGCATGTGCTTGGAGAAGCACAGATTGCAGGTGTTTCCACCCTTACAGACATCTGGGTTTGAAGAATCTACAGCTATCACAGAAATGGAGGCCTGATTTCCATAAATGAAGGAGAACTCAAGACCCAGCTCTGGGTACCTGTGAGTTTGTGCTGCATGCAGCAAACAGTTCAGTCTTTGAAAATAATGAAGTGTGGGTTATGGGTTGTTTTGGGTGTGGGGGGTTGTTTTTTCTTCGTTTAGGTTTTTTTTTTAGAGGTATGCATAGACCCTTTTTTTCTCTGCCTTCCCTCATTATTCCCTCCCACTTCTTTCCCTTCCCCCACTCTCTCTAAGAAACCCAGGAATGCCATGCCTCTGGTCTTTACCAGTGTGTATTTGCCACATGCAGAACATTTGTGTGCAGGATTTGGCATGCAACATGTTGCAATTCTGGCAAAGAAGATTCAGAACTTATGGGAAATGCCCTACAGTTCTGGCAAAGAATACCATATTATTTATTAACCTACAGTGCCCTTTGAAAGCTTCAAAGTGCTTTACAAGAAAGAAAATTGCACACAGTACCTTATGGAATACAAAAACTTATGTTACCTTACAAATTTAAATTACTCAAACAAGGGGAAAATATTTCTCACAGCAATATTCGTTCAGTCATGTTGCACAGCACGTTTTATAGTTTAGATTGAACAGATTATTAACAAAAATGCATATTAAGAAGTATCTAGCACAGTATCTTTTTGAGGAAGATGCCTAAAAAACTCCATTGTGAGACACTTAACCTTGTAATTTCCTGACTTCTGAAGCCAGCTTTTTCAAGCTGAATGTATATCGGGATTCCCAGCTGTGTATAGTTCAGCTGCATACCCAGACTTCTGTACATAGAGGTAGGAGCGTGTATCTTTACTGTGGTTTAGAGAAATTGGCATCTCTGTGATTTGGCTGGATTTTTGCAAAGACGATGAGCGCCCTACCTCTAGCAGCAGCCAGTACCACAGGTTTTGGGAGGAGTGTGAGAAGACTCAGTTTTCACTGGCAGAGCCTCCCCCAGCACAGGGCTTGGGGAGCTCCTGACCAGAGTTTAATGGCCATTGATCGGACCCGTCCTCCAGGAATTCATCCAATCTGTTCGTAACTAACTTTACCCTCTTGGGTTCCACTGCGTCTTTTCACAAAGAGTTCAGATTAATTATTCTGTCTGTGGGAAAACTCCCCGCACTCCATTTTAATCCTGCCATCTGATCACTTCTTCACACCATCAGTTCACTTTCGCTGTGAGACATGAGCGAACTTTGCCTTTTCAACATCTCCGCAGAGGTGATGATTTTATAGACTGTCATTTCATTTGTGCTTTCTCTTCCATCAACACCAGTATTTATTTCATTTCAGAACTTGCCTAACTACCCAAATACATGAAAAACAAAACCATTCAGCCTAGGCTGGACCGAAGCTGGATGGTTTAACATGACTAGACACTTCCACTGGGAATTATGATAAAGGACATACTTGCATTTTTGTGTAAAGAAACTGGGAAGATTCAAGTAGAACTACGGAACTTTTAGATGGGAAAATTATAGGACTACATAATTTCTACTACAAAAAAATAAAGAACAATCCCCTTTTCTATCAGAGAATACAGCTCCACTGAAGATTAACTGCTTCAGAAAATCATACTTGCTAAAAAATATGTTTGAAAAAAACCACAATGGAAATGTTCTGGCATTCCCGTCTGGAAAAAAAGCTTTTATATTGTTCACAATGTAGTTTATATTTTGCATTGTACTATAAAATAAATGCCTAAATTGAAATGAAGCCAAAGTTCTAATTGATCAAAAAGAGCACCTCAGGAAATTTTGAAATTTTCCAGTTTTATTTTTACTTTGAATGCAGATTTTTTTTAAATTCTCTGGTAATTGTAATATTCATGCTCTGCCCATTTATTTTAGATGTATAGCAAGCCTATAGGCGTTCAGAAATGCTGAGTATATCGCTGTGAGTTTGTAGGAGGGATAGGCAGTATGCAATCTGGGAGTGCACTGACCTTATCCTCTGCCACAATTAGGCCATTTGGAAGAATGAACCTTTAGGATACAAGTCTGAGAAAGATGCAGTGATAAAGAACCTGGGAAGCAGCAATTTTGTTAGTACCTTAATGAACTGTGGGTATTAAAAATGGGGTTTGCCATTTTTTTTAATGCAGAATGTTCTTATTTTATGAAGAATATGGAGGGGGTTTTTTATTTAGTGTATAATATTAAATCCAAATTCTCCTCTTTCACCTAGACCTGAGTTACCACCCAGTCTCCAGCCCACTGTCTAACCTGGAGTGACCTGTGCTGCTGCAGCTCAGTCTCGCAGGGAGGAAGCGCATTTTGGGTTAGCAGGTCTATGCTGCTGGAAATTGGCCCTGCAAAGCTAAGCGCCACCGCATGCCAGTAATTGTGAGGATAGACTGCGTGTATTCCTAAACTCTAATTTATCCAGGTATTTGTTGGAAATTAAAATCATGTCAGTGTCATTGTTCTTCAGCTCAGTGTTGTATTATCAAGGCTTTTGTAGGCATAGAAACTTTTTATATTCCCTAGAATTTTTGTTGCTTCATATGCAATGTTGAATTAATGCAGCAAGCTTGAAATAAAGAGGAACTAGTTCACCCTTTTTTCCCCTCATCCTTTTTATAATGAGAGCGCTTTTTAGCAAAACCAAATCAAGGTATGTTTCACGTTTTATATTTATTTTTAAATAAACCGGTATTTCTTATGGACACCTGGAAAGAAAACGTGATTTTTATATTCAGCACAAAGTTCTTTGTATTTCTAGACTTTTTATAGAGCAAAAAAATACAAGTAACAGTTTACTTGGTTTAAGTTTGTACTTGCACATAAAATTCAAGTTTCCTTTTTTCTTACATAACCAGCCACTCAGTTTTCCATAGGGTTTGGAAATGGCAGAAGATAAAGGGTCTCATGTGGAAACATACCTGAAACATACCTGCAGTTGTATTTTTGCTGGAAACTGATGGACAAAGGCAGAAGGCAATACTGTTTTGATGGCTGTTGGACCATGTCCTGGTGAGGAACATGACATTTTAGTTATTTTCTGTGGTTGCTCCAATAATTGTCTCCTGAACTTCTTTATTGAAATGTTTTTTTTGATACGCAAGTATCATACCAGGGCAATGGGCAACATCATTTTGTGATCAGCAAGCCTTATGCCAAACTTAATACCCACCTCAGGAGAAAGCCATGCCACACCACGCCACCAAACTTGAGTTTGTGTAGGAAGTTGTAGTGAATACTCACCTGTGTAAAAGCTGCAGACAGTTGTAATGTTTCCAACAACTGCAGAATAGCATGAGACTTGTGCATTCTGTAAAGAAGAGGTAACACTGGAAGAGCTTGGAAGCCTTTGGCAGTGGAAAAATCTTTTAGACTGGGAAAGGAACATTAGTACAATGTATCTGCATGATCGTCTGGATAGAGAAAACTGATGACCTGCAGCAGTCTCTGAAATAAAAGGTCTGGCCATCCCTGTGCCTGGAAGAAGACAGCAGAGCGGCACTGAGCTATGAATAACGTGTAGTACAACAAAAGGATTCTTGAACTGTTAACTAACACGTGTAGCATGGTAAAGCTTTCAAATACAAAGTTTGCCATAGCTGAGCTGCAGGTTCTTCCCACCAAGGGATGAACCTGGTGATGGATTCAACTATGTAGATGCTGCATAGCTTAATTATAATGAAGATGTAAAACCCTGCTCCTCTGGACCCAGGAGGAATTAAATGTAAAAACAGACTTCTTTATGGGTGGTTTTTCTTTCCGTGCAGCTCTAAGCGCCTTCCCAACAGTCAGCACTGAGCCCCAAAAGCACTCTCACAGCTTTCTATGTCAGGACCATGCTCTACTGGAAGTGGATCATTTTCTCCTTTGCTGAGAGTTTTCACCCTTTCTTACTAGCGCAGACTGGGATACCTGAATATAAAAGATCGAACCCATGTGACACATCAGTGTAACTGGTAAATACCTTTGGAGACTTCATTGTATTTGCGATCAGGAGTAATGAAACATTGGAGTAGCTGATTTTGAAGAAACGTGGCTGTGACTTTCCTTGGGAAAAGTCTGGCAGTCTTCCCTTGGCTTTCCTGCACCGCTTCGCATCCTGCCCCAGCCAACTGGTCGGTGTACCTGTGTGGGCCTCAGTGCTCAAGGATAGCAGTGACAAGATGTCACCGCCTTGCCAAATGCTGGTGAACAGCCATGTTCTGGGTCTTGGCACTCTCATACTGCAGGAGTTGGCACAACCACTGTAGTTTTTCATTTAAGCCATTTGCCAAGCTTCTTTCTCATACTTGTAGCTGGGCCTATGCTAAAGACCTCCCTAGCCCTGTGGGGAGAGACGAAAGAGAAGAAATCCTGGTTTCTGAGTATAAGAAGGACAGGATTTTTAGGCTGTTGCTACAAAAAGAGGCCAAGCAAGGCTGTGGGGTTCCTGGCAGTGGCAGGTAAACGTCAAGACCTCAAAGGTGGCTTGGTGAAGGTCAAGGGATAGACTTTACATCACCCTTACCAACTGTCCATATTATGAAGAGGTGAGTAGGATTTTTGACTTAGGATATCTGCACAGTCACACACTTTCTATACTGCTGAGAGAGAAGACCGTGCTACGGTGGGCAGTACTGTCTCTGAAGTGAATCTCAAAAGCTCTGCTCAAACCTCATCACTGACAGATCTGTTCTCCAGCCCAACATCTCCATGGACTCCAAGCCCCCTCCTCTGTAATACGAACAGCAGTGCTGCAGAGATCAGTAAACGACATTGCATTTGCCTTTACTGGATGTAGCGATACCGTGTGTGTTGGTAGATGGTGCTGGGCCTGTCAGCTGGGGCAGGATTGAGCCACACTTTCCAGCTTTAACAGTCTTCTGCATATCCAATGTGATGACACTGGTCAGTGAAAATGCAATAGCAAGTCCACAGCCTTTGAACGGCCAGATCACCAACTGCAAACCCAGCCTCCAGCCTCGGTCAGCACCTCAGTAGGACCATCTCTGAGCCACCAGCTGACCCCTAGTCTTTGTGCTGTGTGCTCACCAAGTGCAATGAAGAATCCTTTTTCACAGACATGTACAACTCGAAGTATTGTCCAACGGGTGTGTAACAAATCTATGCCGTATTTGGACCATGCCATGAATGGGTTTAGAAAATCAGCGTACAGTAGTGGAGAACTTATCAGAGCGGGTTGATTTCTGCTCAGTAAAATCTCAGGCAATTTTAAAAACTCTGAAGCTGCTTTTGACCTGCAAAATAATAGCAGGATGTTTTTCTGATCTGTTAAAGAGCAATTGCAGAAATAAGTAAACAAGGCACCACATGGCACACCACAATTCACAAGGCACAAGTAAGATTAGTCCCAGAGAGACCCACAACTTGCTATAAAATGGCATTAGCAGCACCAAAAAAATTACCATCTTCCCAGGGAATATAAAATGGGATTTTTAGGTACAGAACCTTCTCGCTGCTTTGCACAGTGGCAGTTGGACTTGATGATCCTTATGGGTCTCTTCCAACTGGAGATACTTTATGATTCAGCCAAAACAGTTGTGCCATTCCAGCTGCACATCAGGAGGTGTTAGCCTAGTGAATACTAGCGGTGTGTCACTTGCTGGGTTCCCCTGAGCCTTCCTCAAAAAGCAGCACGCCTTTTCTATTTTGGTTCACAGACAGGGACGTGTCCTCCAGTGAACATGTTGGCTGCAGCAGTGCAGTATGATGACATTTCCTAAGTGGACCTCAGCAGGTTCCCTACACAGTTAATCTGAAGGCTGATCACACGCTGTCTCACTAATGTAAAGTGCAATACACTGGAGGAACAACCCAGGTCATCTCAGGCACCTAATACCACCCCTGAAATGATGGAGGTTTCTTCTACTCCAAGTTCAAAACGTGTGGAAGGGCAGCTGGAAAAGAGTCTTCAAGGTAGGGGCATGCCACAAGTGGGAAGAGGCTCGCGAGTATAAAACTGTGAAGAGTATTTTATAAAAATTTTCTTTTGCAAAGCTGAGTAGCGAATAAGAGCTTATTATTTTCTCATCCAACAAGACTATCAACTCACACAGCCACACCATCCAGAAGCTGGGAGTTTGCTACTACCCAGATTGAGTAGGGAAGTGAGAGGGGGCAGAGAAGAAGAGAGGCTGTTTGGGGAATTCCTTGAGGCTTTGCTGAAACATGGGAGAAAGGAAAGCCACATGATCATCAAAAGCTGGCAGGCAAAGGGCTCCGTTTCACTCACGAGCCTGTAGAAAAATGCCCACGATGGCAAGGAATGGCTTAGCTTGAAACAGCGAACAGACGCTAAAATGGTGAGGAGGTTGCAGGAGCAGCCAGTGGCCACTGTGAAGAGGAAAACCTGTCTGGAGAGGACATCACCACCAGAACTGCCGGTCTGCTCCCCTGAACTCTTGTCCTGGTGGGAACAGCAGATTGCCACACAAAACCCCTCTCGGAGCTCCTTCCAGCTGGAGACGGGACAGAGTTCAGTGCCTTCGGGCAAGCAGGAGGCTGGTGGGAGGCCACCCTGTCCCCATGGCTGCTGAGCAGCCTTGCCCCATGGTGGGGAGCTTTCGCGTACAAGGTCATGACTGAACATTCCCTCATCCCTTATTTATCTCAACTCTGTAGTTGTGCAGTGAGACTTTTACCACTGCTAGCACTTCGATTACCGTATCACCGGCACTTTTCTGACAATAAAGTCACATTTTGTGAAATTATACAGGTGCTTTTATTTTCACCCATCAGCAAAAAATGATGCTATTAATAAAATTTGTGAATAAGCAAAGAAAATTAAATAGACCAGTTGCATAGGCAACAAAGCTACAGAGGCCCGTAGAGCCGGGTATTTGAATTGGCTGTGCAGTTAAAGGAAGGGGCTCACCGTCTTTAAAGTCCATTCAAAATAAGATTATTCCGCAATCCTGTTCATGACAAACCCGTGACGCTACGCAACCCTTCCCGCTGATACAGCCTGCGCAAGTGCTCTGAGCATATGAAGCCCAAAGTCCTTGGCTAAAGATAGTAACTTAAACATGAGTACTGATGTCAGTAAATCAGCCCGGTGACCGACCACCAGCAGCACAGCCCAAAGGAGTGTTTCACCCGGAGGTGCCTGCCGGAAGGTCCAGCACGGCTCCTGGAGGGACATTCCTCCTGGCTGTCCTCCTGGGGAGAGCAGGCTTGTCTCCTCTCCAGAGCACAGTGCTCGAATGTGGCGGCAGTGACTCCTACCCACCGTCCCGCAGTACAGAAACGGCCAAGTAAAACCCCTTCTCTCATATTGACCAAATGCCTTAGCTCTGCACTGGTGGGATCTCGTGCCTGTGTTTTGTGTTGAAGTTGCTTTTGTTTTGTAAAGAAACTCAGCTGGTTTTGCTGCTGTGAATGAAGGGCGGAGATTGTATCTACCGGTTTTAGTGACATTTTACCCAACCCTAGCAGTATTGGCCATGAACTGAATGTTAATGAGTCAGAGCAGCATAACACAGTGTCAAGAGTTCAAAACAGGCTTTTTTTTTTTTTTTTTCCGTGTTTGTTTGGGTTTTATTGCCACTACTAATATCTCTTCCAGGAAACAAAATTACCCATACTTCCTTTTCTGGTAAGTCATATAGTGTGTGTGGTATCCTACCCACGGGAGATGTGAGAGGCGAAAGGCAAGAAAGGGACAGTCTCTGGGTTTATTTTCTGGACTGAAGCCATACTCCAGTATGGACTGCGCATTACACAACAGCGTTGTTCTGCGCATGGATTGATCAAAGATACCACGGGCAATGGGAGAAGTAGGAGGGAGTACTAGAAGACAGTGCAGGCAGAGCTACGGACAGAGAGGTGTTCAAATGAACGCACCAGATATAAAGAGAAGAGAACTCTGCAGCGTCTGAAAGCCAAGAGTAAAACTTTGAACTATTCCTTCTGAATTTGCACTTTTACATACACAGCACAGCGGAGTTAGAGCTAAAGCCTGAAGATGGAAACCTGCAGACACAGAACAACAAGGCTGATTTTCTACATCTTTTGATCCTACGATCTGTTTTCTCCAGGAGCAAGGTCTAGCTTCTAGGAAAATAAAGGTAACACAGATGAAAGTGCTTTCTGTTAGGATAAGAAATCACCCAACACCAGTGCAGAAGTTCTAAATGTGCTGAATTCCCCGTATTTAGAATTGGTGACTGGCTAATCTCTGCTCTGGAGGATTTCATTGTCACTGTTGTCCTGACATTTATTTGAAGCCAAACCCATTATTCTTGGGAACCAGGTAGGTTTTCAGACTCTCTTTCCAAAAACCATTAAGTATAATTATGGGGTAGGCTGTACTAAAACTAAAATGTTAATTCATCCCTAGCCTGAAACATCCATTTAGCTGCCTCTAGGATTCTTGTGAATGAGTGACACACAGATAGGACAGAAGGCATTTCATCTTGCAAAGCCATCACGATACGGAACGGAATGTTCAAAGGGAATGGAGAAACCCTTTAGCTCCAGCGTGTTTAATGAAAACTGAACGCAAGATGCATTTTTGTACGCTGTGGTCTCCCATCCCAGATTTCCTCCCTGTCTGCAAGAGTGTGCCAAAGCTCAGAGCAGTGCATCTCCCCACACCAAAAGAAGCCTTTTGTAAACCAGAATAAACACAAGTAGGGACTGTAGCCTCGGCTCATTTTGGACTTGCCTTGTTTCCCCACAGGTCTCCTTCTCACGAGTTCTTTGGTTTTGATGCTCAAAAGCAGACCCTGATAATCCTGGGTAGGGTGACATTAGGTTTTGAATGCAGAAGAAAAGAGAGGTCAGGGTGTAGTCTTAACACAACCACCCCCCCAATCCTATGCAACTGTATAAAAGCCTGAAGTACTCCTGAATAAGGACTTGCCTTTTTGTAGACAAGCTGATGGCCTTGTTCAAGTATCCATTTTTAATGCATAAAAGGAAATGTAGAAGATAGTTGAGAATGCAGCTCGCCAAAACTTCTGCCATGAAACAGCAAAGCTTAAACATCTGTTTTAAGATGATTTAGCAAACCCAAGTCTAAAAGGCTTGAGTATAGCACAGTGTTTTCAAAAACAAGTGGCCTTCTGCCACCAAACGGATTTGACAGTGCTGTAGGCTGGATTCATGTTCATCTCCAACCACTCAAGCAGTATTGCTTATTTGCTGGAAGTTTGGGTAGCTAACATTCACATGGGCCGTGGTAACTCCAGAACACCCTATAGATTTAAATGCTAATGACTACAGCATAAGCAAAACAATAACCTATCACGAAAACCAGATTGGAACAATGTGAATAAGCAGATACAGACAGTTAAAATGGAACCATTTCCCCTATGAATATTTAATAATAATTAGAGGCTAATAACTAATAGCAGAAGTCTTACTAGTCTGGAGAAGCTACTCTTTGAATGATAACTGCTTACTTCTCACCAGACTCCGGGTATCCTGCCCACAACAGACTGCGTAAGTAAGGTAGAGCGTGTTCATTTTTATCAGTTGTCTTTGTGGGGCCGTACTGGCGTTGGTTAAGTTTGACTTTGCACAGAAGCCACCACCAGAACTGCATCCCGGAGTGTGCTGCTCTATTGGCATGACTCAGGGCTGTCAGCGCAATGAAAGGATCTCAGCCGCACAACCCAAGTTAAAGTTGCCTCCTGCCAATCCACCACATGCTAAATTCCAGTAAATTGCTTAATTAATGTAACGAATGCAAACTGCACTCTAGTCTGCACTATGGGTAGCTGGAAACACCCTCTCGTACATAAGCAGCAATGCCTTGTCCTTTAACAACGTGGCCTAGATTTTATTTATTCCTAAGAGCTCCTATGTGCACACCCCTTGTAAATTTTCCCATTTCATTGCACAGAAAGTATTTCTGGTTAACTATTTTGGTAGTCTCATTTATATTTCCTATTTCTAGAAAGGCTCATGCATATGTTTAATGCATGAATAGTTCCAGGGAAGTCAATGGGAAAATTTTTATCTTTAAAGTTAAGGGTGTGCATACATCTTTACAAAGTCAAACTGGACTTTGCATCTGTACCCAAAGCCTTTCTCCAGCTGTGCCTGCCAGAATATACGTAACTGAACCAGTTTTCTAACAGTCCATTATTCCTCCAACGGGAAACTCAAAATCCACCATTGACTGTACAGTCATCACATACAGCTGGCTTCCTTTTTCCTACTTCTGTCCCAAAATACTCAGAACATGGGGCATGAAAAAATTATTGTGAGGGCTAGAAAAGCAGATGCCCACACCGAGCCAGCTGATGGTGGCTGGAGAAGGAAGGCGGGCTGTGCTGACAGGGGCTGTCACCTCACTTTGCAGTTCAGAGGCCTGTAGTGGTACCCGCTGCACAGAGACCAGTGTCCCCTTACCAGGCTGCGATGATTGGCACTCACTTCCACCTTGTTCTCGATCAAAATCCACGATCGAAACATCTTCTCTTGGCAGTCCTCTGTGCAACTCATGCCCTGGTTGCTTGTAGCGTGTTTCCCGTCAAACACGTCAGTCATGTTGATGGCTTAACACCACATTAGTCTTTTTGGTGTAAATGTTCCACTCAGAAAAAAACCCAAACAAAATAATAATCTATGTCACAGAAAATAAAAGTAGCTGCATTTTTTCTATCTATCTCAATTTCATTTTCCCTGCTGCCAAGGATGGGCCAGTCTAAGACTCCACAGAGTAGGAAAGTATGCTCAGTAGAAAAGCATAACTGCTGCCTACGTAATGTTAAACTATCAAGTAGAAACAACATTTTTTTGCTCGGCGATTGCATTCCCTCCCACTCTCCCACAAGCCAAGAGGAGTCTCTTGTGTACAGCCAGGGAACGGGAGACGAGCACCGGGCTGCTCTTGGCTCAGCTCGGTTTTTTTGTTTGTGTTGGACACATGGTGACACTCCCCTTGTCAGATCCAAGGTCCTAAAAGCAATTTGTTTTCGTTTAAAAACAGAAAAGGCAGTGCTTGCTCACCAGCACACGCACTGGGGAAGGCTGCCCTGCGGACAAAGCAGCCGTCTGTCCTTGTGCTTCAGCTGAGGTGCCGTAGGTCCTACGGCTCCCGCTCAAATCTCAGGCGCGTCTATAAGCACAAACTTTCCAACCCTTCGCTATCGAGCCAGCTATATTGCCACACCGGCAACTGTAACAGCCAGTTCTCGGCGTTACCGGCCCCGATCAGAGCCACGTGGACACGCAGATTGGCTCATACAGCCCAACTTGCAAGACCAGTGCCTCAATTTGTCATGCTCATATAATAAATCAATTTAGTTTCTTTAAGTAGGGGTTAGTCAGCAAACTCTTACTCATGCATTTCTCATACAGTCACACTTCCTGGTAGCATGAATGTGGTTTTGACTGTGGCCTTACCTTCGCTTTAGGAGAAGCAGCAAGATGAGGTTGGTTTTCCTGAGATAGCAATTCTCTTGTGACTCCTCACAACCAATAAAGACCTAATTTTTCTACCCATGGTGGCGAGTTATTGGACACGTGGTCTACACCATGTCCCATACACCATGGTGTAGGAAAGGGATGTTGTCCTCCAAGCAATTTGCCTGACCTGGATGCGAGCGGCCAAGCAGCAGAGCTGCATTTCACTTGCAGCCCCTCTGCCAGCCCTTGGTACGTGTCCCGGTGGCGTATGTGGAGGCTCTTCGTGCCGCAGCAGCCCGGGACACTTTCCCACTGAGCCATGGGAGATCTCGTCTGTCCTCCTGGGCGAACAGGTTGTTGCGGTAAGCACCAGAAGTATATCAGCAATGGCATCTCTCGGTCTGTCCCGGCAGGGCTGCGTGGGAGGGCTGTCGCTGGTTATCAGCACCAGCAAAGGCACCTCGGCGGTTCCCTGTAGCCCCCTTGGCCCCGCTCAAACCCGCTTAGGCGAGAGAGGTTGCGCGTGGTCCAGACCGGGGCGTGGAGCAAGACAAGGTCCCCTCGGCACTGCTCCTCCCAAGCGCTGGCTGAGGGGTTGTAAAATCTCGGCCTGCCTCGTCCAGCTGTGGGAGGACTTTCAGCTGTGGAATAATTTCTCAGAGGAAGTGTCTGCCCATGATAAGAACTAATTATTGGGTAAACGTATAAACAGTCCCTGGAGTGCCTCTTCAGTACTCAGCTTTTGGGCTCAAACCAGCCCGAGCAGGCAGGAAGAGTTTCAAAGGACAGTCTGTCTGGGCAAGGGATGATGTCGGTGACTCAATGGTTTTATCTCTCACAGCCTAGGAGGACAGAAGGGTCCACGGTGGTCATTTGGGGTGAAAATGTATAGCTTATTAATTAAAAAAGAAAGAAAAAAAAACCAAAAAACCATTTCTAGGCCAGATCATAGATTCTAGGCTGCCATCCAATGTCAGGAAATGTTCCCCTCCTGGCGGAGGATCCAGGCGAAAAAGTTATTTAATACTTTCAGGTTGATTTTGTGTTTGGAATAACTGCCTTAAATGATTGGGTTTGGCCTGAGAAACTGTTTGCTTACCTGGCACCTGAACTTCAGTGATAAACTTTAATGTCCTCCTCTGAGTATTCCCACAGCACACAAAGGAGCCTTCGTGTGGTCCCGCTAGCTATAAATCCAACCTTTTTTTTTAAAAAAAAATCAAAATCAGATGTTGCTCATTATCTCTTCCAACTCCTATCTATCTGTCAACATCCAAAAGTTTTTAAAGCCCTGCTTAAGCATGTCTCCACTCCATTGATGGAATATCCTTTAATATTTTATAGCTCTGACTTGCACTTCTAAAAGTACTAATTAATCTCACTAGATAAAACCTGGCACAAAATGGCACAAGTGAGAATAGCTCCATCCTTCCTCACGGCAATCGTGTGCCAGTTCATCTTGGAGCATGTAATGATTTACTGTAATAGTTTTAGGCCCGTAACGGGGCCAATAACTGGCATCTGGAAGCTGTGAGGCTCTTTCCCAATGGATGCCATTCACATATAGTTATTTAATTAATTAACAGCTCCACTAGCATAAGCCAGTAAAGGGTCCATTAAAGTGGGGTTTTTTTAAATATCTTCCAAAGTAAGAACATATGCTGCACACTGCTTTTCCCTTGGAGAGTGCTTAATGGTGCAACCTGTTTATCTTATGACTGATTTTCAAATTCCACCTTAACCAGCTGCTTTTTGCTTGACTTTAGGATTCAGCAGAGAGCGAACCGCCGAGCACTCAGCAGGAGCAGCAGAATAACATTCTACCTGCGTGCGCTCATTCCCGCGCGAGGTGCCAAACCCCTGCAACGGCTGCCTGGCTGCCTCCACGCCGGTCCCAGATGTTACACGTGATGCACTTCCACTTGCCCATTTCTCTGCTGAAAAAAAAAAATAATAATATAAATAAATCAAGGTGTGGAGTTCATTTGGAATAAGCAAAATATCAGCGGAAAAACAAACCCCACCGGACACTGGAGGGAGTCAGTCAAGTTTGTAAAAAAGCATTTGAGCGCCCAGACCCACGTGAAATGTGGAAAAGCTATCAGGGCCATAAAGCCAGCAAAGATGGGTTTGGTCTGCTTAGAGTGCCAAAGGATTTTGCTTCCCAAACGGTGAGGATTCCTATTCCTGAGCTGCAATTAAATGCAAATCAGGTCTAAATGGGTGCTGCTCTGCAGTAGGGTGAAGGGCTCATCCCTAAGCCTCCCTCCTCCTGCAAGGAGCTGAAGTAGGAGATACGAGTGGCTTCCCTTGCCACTGTCGGGGCACACGCACGTGCAGCTCCAGCTTGGTGCCACGCAGCAGGCGTTATCTAAGGAGCTGCCCCATAAGGATGTAGTAGACATGAAATTGGAGAACCTGTGACAAGATGGGAATGTCATTTAAGAATAACTGTCTAAAGTAAGCACTGCTAACATGGCATGGCACAGTGGTAGCTCCCTGGTACGGGATCTTGATATGTAGGACATGTCAAAAGTTACATAATCCCTGATGCAGAATCCTTTTCTCCTCTCTGGCTGTAATGTTTTGTGTCATTCCTCCTCCTGCTCTCCCTCCCACCGGCCCACCGCACAGCCTTCTGCCTGCAAGGCTTGTACCGTGGCGTGCTGCAAGGCTTTGGAAAAACAGCAGTGCCCTAGAGCAGCCGTCACCTAGAGCCCTTCAGCCGGGGCCTCATCCCTGCGATCTACCATGGATTGTCCAAGGGCTGTCAGAAACCCAGGAGAAGGCCAGCAAGAGCTCGGTTTGATACCCATGTGAGAGAGATGTCAGGTTTGCTTTGCCTCAAAGTCAGGTGTGGATGAGTGAAGAGGCATCTTTACAACCTTGACATTCCATGTTCCTGCCTAGGTAGAGCCTCAGGCCTGACAAGCGTGAAAAGTTGAGCACTCAGCTCACTTCCAAGTCCATCTGGACCTCTGAAATTGCTCTTCAGTCTAAATCTCATAAAGTGACCAGTCTGTCAGGGCTCCTGGGTCATAGCAAGACCTCAATGGTAGTCTTCCTCCTTACAAAAGGCAATGGTAGCTGCTACTGCCTTGCAGGCAAAGCAGGGACTGCAAAGGAGATGGTTCCCACTTTTAGGCAGTTGCCTAATGGTAAGAGCACTCCCCAGGAAGCAGCGCATGGACGGAGTCCTCCTCCTGAGGAGGACGTTCAAATGCGCATCTCCGACGTTCCTCGGCAATACCTCACCCTCTATGATAATGTGCTCTCCTGGGCAGGAAGAAGGAGGGAGACTGTTCATTATTGCCCACGTCTGTATGACACAGATGTCCCCAGAGCGGAGGCCAGAGCTCAGGTCCTCTCCTCCCAGGAAAGTGCCATAACCAATAGGCCATGCAAGGTCATCTCAGCTAACTTCACATATCAAGTATCTAGATACCTAGATGTCTCATACAGGCAGCAGAGAAACAGGCATTTCCTGTCCTGAAAGGAGACGGATACCTCTCTTGAGTTCCTTTTCCTCTCCACTGACTGTACGTGGAGCCTGGGGTGACTAACAGAGTCTTTGAAGTCCAGTCGTTCAATATCTAAATCAGGGCAGATGAGTTCCCCCTCTCCTCCCTCCACCCTTTTCCCGTCTTCTGTTTCTGTCCCAGTAAACCTTTCATGTTGCCGCAGCCCTAACAGGAACACCTGGGAGCACACGGTTACCCTAATCCCCTGCAGAACATCCAAGAGTTAGGGGCTAGAAGGCTTACCATGGAGCTGTGGGCTCGAACCGTCTCCAGAAGTTCTCCTGTCACCCAGTGAATGTGCGGAGGAGGTTAATGAGACACACTTTCCTCTCCCAGCTTATTTTAATAGACAAGACTGACCACTTCTTGGTTCTTCTCAACAAATGCTGTAGACACCTAGCTTCTGCAAAGAACTGTAAAAAAATTATTAATTAATATGGTAATTAATACCCCATGGGTGCTTTGTGCTTTTGTGGAAAGCAAAGCAGCTATAAACCCAGTTTAACTGGCTATTTTGTTTTGCTGATTTGTACTGCTCTAGTATTCCAATGAATACACTTTTTAAATGGGATTTAGGCTTAATATTACTCATCTTCAAAATATTAGAAGTATCCCACAGTAGCCATGACTTCAGGTTTCTTAATTAGTGTTCATTTACACATAAATTATCTCAAGGTGGAATGAATGTTAAGCACATATAGCCGGAATTTAAAGAAAACACCTCTAACAGAGTCTGCAACTAAATTAAAACCAAGCAGCAGAAAATCCAAAACACTCATTCCTAAAGTTACACTTAAAATCCAAGCAGGTTCAGATTAGAAAGTACATTCTGTAGCAAATATATTCCCTGGTAGATTTTATGTCTAAAAATTTTTTAGAAATTTTTTTAGAAAATTTTTTTAGAAAAAAATTTCAACCAGCTACAGCCATAGATTTTGACCTCTGTGAGGTCACAGGCAAGTCCGACAGCCCCACGTGGGACCTTTGCGTGCTGACTTCCCACCTCCACATCCCGCCTTTAGACCAACCTTCTGTTTCTTTTCTAAGTTTGCAAAGACATTGGACTGAACTTCTGAAAACATTAAGAGATTCTCTGATTCTTTCCTGTGGAAGAAAACCCAATTCACAGCCTGAGAACTTCCTGGGATGGAAACACGATGTAGTAGTGTCGCTGGAGGATCAGCGAGTACCGTTAAAACCGTACCACAAAACTTTCACTGGACATATGCCACAGAATGTAAAAACACTCAAAAGGATTAACAGCAATCAGGGATGTATCTCTAGCTGTGCACACACAGCAAATGTACAAAGAAGGGATTAGAGATATAGGATATGAATCTGCAAGGAAAAAAATACAGCGGAGTCAGAAATGAAATCATAAGAGAAAGGTTAGTCCTGTATTTGTAAAACTTCATACAAATCCTTGTGTTGCACGATGGCTTATTTGTATTGTGGCAACATGGAGAGATCCCGCAATAAGAGATCAGTCAGAAGATGCTGGGCTTTGTGCACGCTGATCGTGAAAACAGAGTATGTGCCCTGAAGCTTGCAGTCCAAGAGCTATTTCTTGCAAGTGCATCCACATGGTTGTACTGTCAATGTGTGGAAATCCAGTCCCAGGCATTAGCCCAAAATAGTTATTTAAACAAGAAACATCTTTATTCTTTTGATGTTCATTATTAAAATAAAACACCCATATTATGAATTTTAACAAGGCCCATGCACTCCCTAGCTAGCTTTACTTCATCACCCTCTTATCTAGAATTTTTTTCCTTATGTCAAACCTGAATTTTATTAGCTACAAACGAAGCCGATTCCTTCTTTCCCTATGCCTCAGTGGCTGGGGAGGGAGGGGGGAAGATTTATCACTATCCTCCTTACAATAAACTTTAACATATTGCAAGATTTTTATCATGTCTCTTCTTTAGACTCTGCTGTTCCCAGACTAAACAAACAATCCTTTCAACATTTCCTCCTAGGTTGTTCCTTTTATGCCTCTGATATTTCTCGTGTCTCTCTCCTGGACTCTCTCCAGTTTGTCTACATTTTTCTTACAGTGCAGTGCCCAAAACTGGTCACTGTATTCCAGCTGAGGCCTTACCGGTGCCAAGTGGAGTAGAATAATTATCTCCTATGTCTTAGGTTGCAGTCACACATCCTGTTCTGCCTGCAGCTGAGCTGGGTGAAAAGTTTATTTCTTTTCACCCACTCCAGCTGCTTATCACCACCCCTCAGCTGCAGGCTCTCCCCCTCCCAGGTCAGGCAGCGTAACTGCCGTACTATCGCTCCCTAACACAATCTGGGCAAACGATCCAGGTTAGAGTCAGTAACTCCAATTAACACGTCTTTTCTAATCATCAGTTTAACAGACCCAGGTAAGGCTGAGGCCTAAGCAGGTATGAAGAAGGTGAAACCTCAGGTGGGAGGAGATGATGAGCAACGGGGTTATAGACAGCGGCTTTCACTGCTGGAGCACCTGAAGCCAGAGAAAGATGTCCAATATTGTTCTTTTATTCAGCCTTTCGTCCACCCTGCACCCCTAGTCCCTCACGATGCTGCTGCCCAGCCAGGACATCCCCTTTTTGCATTTCTCCTCACAAAGCGCAGTAGTTCACGCCTAATGATCAGGTGTGATGTTTTCCCCATCAGGTTTTTCCCCATTATCAATGCCATTCTAAATTAATTCAGGTTCTGTTGTCCTGCTTAAGATCATCCCAAACTGAGGTATTCTGTAAGCGCATTCACTGTTCTCACACCCAAGGCGGTTATGAGAAGGCTGAAGAGAGCAGCAATACCTTCATAGCCTTCACCTCCAAGTTGTCACCCACTTCTGCAGTCGCCCGAGAGTGACAACGTATCTGCTCACAGCACTGCACAGGACAAGGCCATAAGGCTTCCTAGTGCCACAGGACGACTTTTTACCACTTTCCTCCACTTACTCTGCCTGTAGAGAACACCTAGCAGGACACCACGCGACCTTCTCGTGCTGGTTGAAGAAAAACAACCAAACATCTTGGAAATACTGTACTGATTAGACTGGAGATGAACATTTCTTAATCCGTGACTTCTGGAAAGATATGATGGAGACCCGAGTTGGCTGTCGATGAGTCTCAAATCCTCTGCTCCTCTGCAGACCAGCATGCTTCGTGCTCTGAGGAACGAAGACTTGGGAAAACAAGAATGCGAAGATACTCTTGCCACAGAACAGCACGAGCTGAGGACTAAGGGCATTGCTATACCAACCAGGACCACCAGACACAGCGAGACCTTTCAGGGAAGTGACCCTGACAGACTGTACCCCACACCTGATGTTTCTTTCTGCCATTTAGACGGAGTTATGCTCCCTTTGGTTTATCGCCTTCAGCTCCATGTATAGCTACATCCCACCCTTTGCTCATCCACGCATCCTTTCCCTGTCCATCCTCATTCCCTGTTTTTCCCCTTCTTGTCTACTTTCCATCTCCTTCCATTGAAAGTTTCCTCCAACAGCTTCCTTCTCGTTTTCTCAGGCTCCCCTCTGCCACCTTGCCATCTCCTCTTGGCACCACTGCAGCCCCTATTAACCGCATGCGTGCACCGCTCTGCCCGGGCACCGCTGCCATGACTCTGTTCACGCCGCAAACCCTGTCTGTCTGTTTTCTCAGGCTCTTTGGAAGTGGAGGGTTAGGTAGTGCGAGCTGATGGCAGGGTGAAGCAATAGGAGTAGAGATGAGGTGAAGTTCTTGTTCTGTCTTGAACACAGACTGCCAATCATGCCATAATAGATGGTGGTTCTAGGCAGGGAACAGCTTTTCAGCCCACCAAAATTAGACCATTAAATGGAATTTCCTCTATGGGCTAATCAGGATTTGAACCCATTTCTCCGGACATGAAAGGCACAGCTCAATCTCCTGATTTGCGAGGTCATCTGGAATACAAATCAACTTTCATGTATTCATTTGAAATGTTTTTATGTAAGGGATTTTTTTTTTTTTTTTTTGATCTGCTTGTTAGTGCCTTGTGCCTAAACTGGAGCTGTGAAGTGACTTTTTCTCACTAGAGGCTAAATAAAGTACTGTACTGTTTTTATAAATGTCCTAAGCCTTGCCAGAAGGCTGGCAATGAAAGAGGCTGGCAGGAGACAGGCACCAGCTCTGTTCTGTATCACGGAAGTAAGCCCAAGGACGCTGGCCAGTGCCTCCCATCCGCGGGAATGTGACCAATTAACGCGCAGATGATGTCATTGGATGGCAAAAGCACTTCCCTCGCAGCTCTCCCTGCTCTGCCAGCTCCAACCTTCAGTGTATTTTCCTCGGTCTGGTCCATGTACTGTAATAACTAAGTCAACTGGAAAAAATATTGAAGAAAAGACTGAGGAAAAACAGAGCGTAGGGGCAGCTGGAGCCAGCAAAGAAGGCACACTGAGAGCTATAAAGAAGCTTTGTGCAGCAGCTTCTCTCAACTTCAGGATATTTAGTTCCCCAGGAGTTGGAGAAGATGGGTAATAAGCTGGCCTTTATTTTAAGGGATATCCCTTGTAGTCTCAGCTGCATAAAGATCAGTCTTTGGGTATGTGGAAACAGTGCTAACAGTATCTCTCTTTCAGTACCTCCTGCTGCTCTCTCCATTGAATGGCCTTGGTCCAGCCAGAGAGGAAAAAAGCCTTCCATCCCCAAACAGTCATCAGTCTGAAGGAAAAGAGGTGATGAAAAGAGGCTGCAAGTGATGAAGTGAGGTAATAATTTATAGAAAGATACATGACCACAGCGCTCAGGTGCCTGCTGGGGAACAGGGCCCAGTACTGCTGATCCTAAACGTGAGGAATACGTGCCTGCGCTTCCCTGCCGCGGAGCAGGCGCCGTGTACGCCCCGGGGCAGGTGAGGAGAGCACGTCCCTTGGCTTCGTGCACGTGAACTGCCCTGTGCAGGTCAGGGAGCACCAGCCTGGGAGCGGGATAAGGCTGCTCCGAGATCAAGCCGGGAAGGCGAGGGTCAGCGAGGGACGCAGCTGGGCGCAGACGTGGCCGCAGCATCGCTCAGGCAAGGACCCGGGGTGAGGGCAGGAGCGAAGGCAGCTCCCAAGCGAAGGGGTCAATCCCCGATGCGGCTTTTTCCAGCTCGTCTCCCAGCTCCTTTCCCAGCAGCCTGCTCCCAGGTTGCAGCCACAACGCATCCAAGCTGGCCTGGAGCCCCAGGAGTCAAACCCTCGGAAGGGGGATGAGGTTTTGCAGAGGCTGTCGGTGCAGCCAGAGTCTGGATGTACCTATGGAACTACTTATAGAATTGGCCTGCAGAGGTGACTACTCCACACAAACTATGAGTCGAGACATCCAAATGGCTACGTGCAATTCAGGAGTCCACATGTATTTGCAAATCGGCTTTGAATTATTGTGAATCAATACATGCAATGCTGATTATGCATATATATAAATCCAAATTGGCTTTGTATTATTGTGGATCAATACATGTAGTGCTGATTGTGCACATATACAAATTCCAACTGGTTTTGTATTATTGTGAATCAATATAAGTATTGCTGATTGCACCTCTCCAAGCTTTCACATTTTATAGCTGGTGGGGGAGAGCCAAGCTTTGAGGATGGATGGGAAGAAGCAGCAGCCTTACAGGCATTGAGCAGAATGTCCCAGGGACCAATGTGTTAAACTGATCGAAAAATAAGTTTAAAATTTTACTTGGAAAGAAATTCAAAATAAAATTGCCTTGAATGTATCACAAGGGAAGGCCGCTCGAAGTGTTCTGTTGTGCTAGGCAAGCCAGCAAATGTTCACACTTCCTTTTAACCACAGTCACCTGCATACAGTTAGCGAAACATTTTTTCTACCCTCATCATTTTGCTCCCAACCCTATGCTTTTCTGTTCTACCTCCATTACAAAACTGGCTTCAAATCACGTCTCAAGTCTGATGTGACAGAGACGAAGAGCAAAAAGATGCCAGATTGCTGGTGGGGGCTCTGGCTGACTGGGACATCGCTGGTAGCTGGAATGTGCTAAGACTAAGGGAGAGCAAAGCCCAAGTTTTTCAGATGCAGTTGGAAGGTTCCAGGGGACTTATCTCTGCCTTATGAAACACTCTGCAGATCTTCCAACTGGTAAAATGTAAAGTGACACTAAGTGAAATAAGCTACTTTATAATTCAGCTATAAGTATCTTCAAGAACCATATGATCGAATTATAAGTTGTTTAATAAAATAAAAGTTCTTCTTGTTCTAGAAGGGTTTTCTTTTTAATGGCTACTTCAGATGTTCAGTTAAATGTATTGTGACCAATGTAATTACCATTTGCCTGTATCTCAAAATTGTCTAATCAAGCACTAGCGGGCCAAGTAGTTAATATGCACAAATACAGTGATACTGAACTCTTTTCTTGTGGATTTCATCCTCCATTTCCATTCACCAGAAATCCAAAAAATGTGGAGACAAGGGCTAGACCTAAGAGTATAATAGGTAAAACTAGCCTGGGATAAACACAGGCTCAAAAATCAAAAGTAAGGTTGGGCGTAACTTTACTGCGGGAGGACAGGAGAACAAATCAAGTGGAGAAAAAAAGGAAAACAAGCACAACTAACTACTTTTAGAATGGGAGTTTGCTCATGTAATGAAAGGGATTGCATCATGTTTGCCTGCAGTAGCGAAGGGCTGAACTCGGTGACCTCAGATATCCCTTCCAGCTTCTTGGGCACACAGATATCATTTCACTGAGCACAAAAGAAACACCTGACCCCGCTTCCTTCTGCCAATGAACCAAACAAAGCAGGCTGTCTGTGGGCAGGAGAGGCAATTTATGTATTGACTGCTTTTTTTAGAGAGGTACTCAGAGTGTTATCCCTGCTCCTTAACCTCTGGATTTAGGCAGAATTTAGGCACCTTAGTTCCAGAGGTGCCAAAGGGAGCGCTGCCTAACCAAGCCCCAAGGGGCCCTTCTGCTCAGCTTGAAAGCCTGGTCGGTGTCCCACCGACGCTCTTCTGCAACCCAGATTTAGGCTAAATCCTACAAATCACTTGAAAGATCACTGGATGGGCATACTCAGAAGACGGCGACAAATGCTGACAGAAACACAGAGATGAAGGTGAGACCTCTCCCCATCTTTTTCGCAGCAATTTGGACACACGCTCAGGAAGCAGGAAAAGCACACTGTAGGCTCCGCTCAGCCTACAGCCACTGGTTGTTTCTTAAAACAGAGCGAACCCGGCTGAGTTTGGCACCCAATAGAAGAGGTTCCTCCAGGGCCAAGAGCCCAAAGGACTGCAGTTCCCGTGAGCAGCCCTGAGGCCAGGGCTGGAGCTTCGGGGAGGGGAAGGGAGGGGAGCGACCGCAAACGCATTTAGCACTGGCTACGTCCCACCAACTCTTCCTTCACCTAGGAAAGCAGATTGGCTTTTGACTCACTCTCTGCATATGAAGCCTAAATGTCTAACCTAGGTGACCTGGCTTGTCCTGCTGGAGTCAAGTCAGGTAATTTCAGCTGTTGCAATGACTAATGGGGACCTAAATTAGGTGGTCTTTTTTTTCTGAGCTCAGTTCCTTAACCCAACTTCCCTGGTATAAGGTGACTTGCAATTAGCAGCACCATGACTAACCGGATAATAATAGTTTCAGGTTATGCTGCACAGATTTTACAAGTATTTCAAAATGCCACTGAGCTTTACAGTGCATTGCTTTTCCCTGCAGACTGAAGGAACAGCATCCACCAGTCCTGTGTACCAGGTATGTCTGTCAGCAGTGTTAATTCACTATAAATATCGTTTCCCCCTTTGTGGATGCCGTCTCCGTCTCTCCTTCAGGATGCAACAATCACACTGTGTAGCCCATTCCTCGGAATAGCTGGTATTCAGCAGAATACAATATCCTTTCTTTGGTATTTTGTGTCGCTACTTTTGTATTGCCATTTTGGGAAGAAATGGGTGTATGGGCCGCCTGCAGAAACTCAGCAAGAGCTGTTGTTCCTGCTGAGTTCCTGCGGGCGATGTGGAACAAGCAGGCTCCAGAGCCTCTCCCTCTCTCTTGCAGAGGCAAGATCCAGCCCAAGACCTCCCGCCGTGTGTGTGGCTGCACCCCAGCATCCCCCTGACTTCAAGCGCTCTGGCTGCTAACGCAAGGTGGATTCAGAAGTGCTCATTTAGGTTTTCTCCTGTTTCTTTTTCCACCCTGATTTTTAACTCCGTCAGCACAGACAGGTGCAGACAGATGTGAGCTCACCCTGCCCCTACTCCAAGCCAACCCGACTTGTGCCAGCTCCTGTCTAGGAGCCACAGAGCTATATTAGCGTGGCTCTGTGCCCAAGCTAATACGCCTGCTGAGAAGGCATGGGCAGAAGAAGCTTGTGTCTGTCTGCACGGAGCCGAACAGGCCTGCCCTGAAAGCTGAAGACCCGCTACCTCTCTTGAATATTGGATCCTTTATTCTTAAATATGGATACAGGTGTGAAAGCAAAGGGCTCTGATCATTTCAGGAAAGACTCTGTTATCTTTCTTTGAAACTGCCACGGATCAATCCGGCAGAGACCCTAGGAAGAGCACAGTGAAAGCCAAGGCGCTGGGGAGCTGGCTGCCTCCTTACCTCTGCTCTGGCCCTCCCAGTCCAGATTGCCTGTGTTTACCTCTCCTTCCTTGAGGGAAATGGAGCATAACATGCACTTTCCTAATGTAATTTTGGCCAGCAGCTATTGCTTGAAAGCTTTGTGGTGGTCTGACATTAAAAAATTATAAATCTGTTAAAAAAGGTAACACTTTTCTAGAACACAGTCACACATTATATCCTATTTTGATAGAAAGAACTGTACCAGCATCCTTCAGCCCATATGTAGGGATGTCAAAGAAAAAGAATAATTTTCAAAAGAAATTCCTGGCTGCTAATAAAAAGTTTACTATCTGATCCTTTGTGTATCAATATGGTGAGTCAAGGCTGCTTCTGTTGCAATATATTAAATGCATTCAGTGTTTCTTTGTGCAATAGCTACTTGGCTTATCCTTCTAAGAGGTAACTTCCAATGTTTGTGACCAGGTCCAGCAAAAAATCCCAGTGACAATGATGTGCCCAGTTTTCTCAGAAAGATAAGGAGAATTAAGACATTGAGCTGTTGGAGTCCCTCAACAGTATCAGAGGGAGGCGATTCTCCCCCTCTGCTCCGCTCTTGTGAGACCCCACCTCCAGTACTGCATCCAGCTCTGGGGGGCCCAGTACAGGAGAGACATGGAGCTGTTGGAGAGAGTCCAGAGGATGCCACGAAGCTGATCTGAGGGCTGGAGCACCTCTGCTATGAGGACAGGCTGAGAGAGTTGGGATTGTTCAGCCTGGAGAAGAGAAGGCTCCGGGGAGACCTTACAGCACCTTCCAGTACCTGAAGGGGCCTACAGGAAAGCTGGAGAGGGGCTGTTTACAAGGGCAGGGAGTGACAGGACAAGGGGTAGTGACTTTAAACTAAAAGAGGCGAGATTCAGAATAGATATAAGGAAGAAATTCTGCACTGTGAGGTTGGTGACGCACTGGAACAGGTTACCCAGAGAAGTTGTAGATGTCCCCTCCCTGGAAGGTTCAAGGCCAGGCTGGCTGGGGCTTTAGGCAATGCGGTCTAGTGGAGGGTGTCCCTGCCCATGGCAGGGGGGTTGGAACTAGACGATCCTTCAGGTCCCTTCCAACCCAAACCATTCTGTGATTCTATGATTCTATGATTTAGGAAGGGAGCTAGTTCTTAATTTGGGCTGCCTTCAGATAAAAAGTTTCTGACTTAATTTGTATTTGGTAATCAAAGATCAGCAGCCAAATCTACTTCCCTATTCTAAATCTCCTATGAGCATCACACCCAAAAAATTATCTTTTTATTTTTTGTTCTCTTTCTCTTTAACCATTATAATCCAATAGCAGCATTTGGTGGAATTGGAATGACAGACAATTCTCACAAATTAAATATACTTCATGAAGAAGATCTTAGTAGTATTTTGAAAAGCATGTAATCCTGAGATCTAGCCATGTCTAATAGATATTCAAAGTTTCAGTGATTTTTTGTTAATTGTAGGAGCCTTCCTATTGTAATCTGTCTCCATACAAGCCTGTAGAGAAGTTACTATGAATAAAAAAAAAAAAAAGCTGAAATCTTCAAGTCCTTGAAAAAAAATAAAAATCAAGAGTAGGAATTGCAGTTGCTGTATGTTTTCTTTCTGAATGGGTTAGCATGGAAGAAGAAACATCTGGAACAAAAATGGTCACTATATTATTGTGATTCCCGAGGTTGCACCTATCATCCTCTTGCATATCATCCTTGGGAAAGTCCATACTGAAAAGACTGCACTGTGCTGAGATGCTTAAAAAATTATTTGGGTTGTGGCATGCAACAAACATCTATTCATTAAAGTCTTGCAATTGTGACCCAGCCCTTCATCTTGCACAAGATCTATAAAAAAGGCTGAGTGACTATAAATGTGTCCCTTGAAGCAAATTATGGAAGACATTATAGGAAGACTGGTTTCTAGCCAGCTTTTCCAGCTTAATGAATTCCTTTCAAGGATGTGTGAAAGCTCCATTGAGACCAATGGTGAGTATCCTTGGGCTCCTCTAGGAAGATTTTATAAGGGGTCCCGACTATTGTATTCTTATTTTTCTTCTATTTTCAGAGAGCAGTTAGAAAATAATTTGAAATGGTAATTCTGCAGTTCAAACACTTTTCACTGTGAGAACAGACCTAACTGATCCATGAAGAGCCAGCAAAAGGCTCTTGGACAGATTCAGCATTATCATTATAACAATCAGCATGCAAATTACTACAATTTATGTGCTGCTCATTCTGGAAGAGATAAAAAAAATATTTCCTGCATCTTCCACATTCAAACTCAATTCATTTCATTAATGCACAGATCTGGACCTTCCATAAGTTCCTACAGATATCAGCTCTACATAGACACGGAACGAGAACACTAAGAGTCAAGGAAGACTTTAATCAGATCAAATACCTGTAGGTACCTTATATTTATGATACCTCTTGCAGCGAAAGGACTTTACACATTTACTATGTTATCAACTGACTTCACACATTTGCTATTTCTCCCTTAACAGAGAGAGAAAGATAATGATCTGTAGTGTTTCTCTCTCTAGAGAATGGTTTGCTCTTTCAGAAACCATTGTTTCAATCACTGCTGCCCAAGATGTCGGGATGAGTGGAGGAAGTGAGGGAGAGAATTATGAACTATATGGAGAGAATCTACTAAGGGCAATGAATGGGAAAAAGAAAGATGTTTCATCAGGGAAGGAAAAGGCACAGGGCAATGGAGATAAAGAAAGAGAACACTGTATAATATGCAGATAGAAAGGATAGGAGGTGAATGGATGGAATCAAAAAAAAAGAAAAAGGAATGAGGCTTCAGCTGGAAAGTTCATCATGGGTTCTTTATTTGTGTGTCTTCCCATCCAGTTGTACTAGAATATCCTGATAATCAGCTTTTTGCTTAGGTACTAGAGCAAGGCACAGAGAGTTAACAAAATACTACGTACGGCGGCACATGTCAGACCAACTGTATACACTCTGCTGAACCTTGTCAGATTAATTCCTGTAACTGCTGTTGGTATGCTTCTTTGTAAAGTGCTACATAAATGCGAACTGTTGTTATTATCCAGAGAGATAAACGTACAAAAATATGTGTTATCCAGTGTAGCAGAAATTACACACACATAGTAAAATACATGCAATTACATGGAACACATAACCATACAGGTCTACAGGCTGACTTTCAATAGGGTTGCCAACTAGAGGTGCTTTTGTCTTTATCAGCAAGGCCTAATCCATTATCTGTTTGTATGGAAAGGACATGCACATCAGGAGGACCTTTCTACAGTCTACATTCATGGGCGACGTGCGAGAACAAGTCTTTCAACCAGTGTGGAAAGCCAAGCCATAGATTCTAAGCATTTCCCTATTTTATTGTTTTTCAGACTACAGACAGAGGAAAATTAATTCCCCATGTAATTCCATTGAAATCTAGTACATTAACTGAGGGACTGCATTTATTTAAGCCTGTACCAATATTTATGAGATGAATTTAGGCCCAGAATGTGCTGGCTGATGGCCCTGCATTGGGAGATGAACTGGATTGCTTTACTGGGAAGACTCCCCAGCCATTGGGAGTGACAGTGGGGACTGGGGGGGAGGAAAGAGAAGAAAAGGGCAGAACAGTGTCAAGACCGCAATAATTAATGCTTAGTGAGGCAGAAAAGGAGACAGACTCACAGGACGGCAACGCTAGCATTTTAATTCATATGTTGTGGAGTTTCAAAGTCAAATCAATGGCATGTACACAGCTTTATCTACACAGAGCTGTGCCACAAGGAGTTTATACGCTTTCCGTTATTTAAAAAAACAACCACAACTAGCATTAAATTGTCCTGCCAGAGCAACAGAAGTCCTGCCATAGACTACGGTGAAAGCAGGAACAATACAGGTGGGACGATCTTTTAAACCTTACTCATTTTAGGTTTTAGAAATACACCTGACTTTGGCATCACAGCAGCAGAGGCCTGAGAATAAGAGACAGTTCATTTCAATACAGGGATAATGATTTGGGTATTTTTGAAAGTAATTAGAGATAATAGAGCTAGAAAGAAACTGGAAAGGATTACAAAGAAAGGAGCATGAAGAGAAAGCACAGTTCCTCTTCACAGAAACTATCATAAGAAAGATGTAGACCCTTCCAATGTTTTGCATATCCTGGAGATGAATTTTCAAGCTACTTTTCCAAGTTATTTAGAAGTTCCTAAGGCTGAAGAATATACTTCGTTCAAGACACAGATTTTCCACAGTGCTTTAATATAGATATAAAAACAGTAAGTCCATACCCTTAAATAAAGTGGACCATGATGCACAAAAATGTACTGTACCCTTTGAAATGCTCAGAAAAGTGATCAAGATTCAATAATAGCTCCTTCAGCTTTCCACAGGGGAAGCCGTCTAGAAGTAATGTGGCAGTCTCATGGAAATTACAACATGGAAATTACTGCTGAATTCAAGGTCCAAATTAATATCAGAGTCAGTATAGGATCAATTGAGCTTCTTTAGTTCAGTTTCAAATACTACTTATTTAAAAATATTATCAAATTTGTTTGTCACATATGTTCATATTTGTGAAACAGAACATCCCTATGTATTCTGTTTACTCATGTAGGAGTTGGATCTCAGAGACTTCCACGTCTTCTTTGCAATTAGACTTTGCTACAATTATTTTGTTACCTCCAGAATAATTTAGGGCAAGCAGAGAGGGACCTTTGGGATCACCAGTCTGTGGGCTGCCGTTTTGAGCAATGTGCCCATAGAGCCCTCAGGCTCTGCTCACTGCTTTGGATACCTCTTCAGTTCTAAGTATAATTCATATTTTTAGTGATATACTGTTAAACCGTTGATAATTTGGAACTCCATTTAAATATCATGCCTCCTTCAAATCTGAGTCGTTGCTGTTGGGAGCTTGGTTTTCCAAAACCAACAGCTGAGTATTTTTGGTCTGTACATCAAAATTCACACTTGGCACATTTTGGGCTGCTTAAGTCAACCCGACCATTTTCAGTGTTACTGTATTTACATATCTGCATTTGCTTGATTGATTTGCCCCTTTGTTGGTGGATTGGCAGGGGTGGTGTATCCCTAGTTTCTTGCTGGACTTTTACGAAAGACAGATCAGACAGCTCAGAACATTCCCGATTTTACAGGTGTTAAGAACAGGCCTGCCACGGGACTAAGGAGCGCTGCACAACTTTTCCTCTATGTTAGTACAAGCAAACAGCATGAGCCCTCCACCATCAAGCAATATGGTTATGCATCAGTACGATCCCCTCCAGCCCAGTCAGACTGGGGCTGAACCCTGCGATGCTGCGTAACAAAGTAAATAGTAAAATGTGCATGTCTGAAATGAGAATTACCACTGTTGGTATAATGACTGCTATGCTTCCCTGGAAAACGCAACATATTATGGTACTTTGTTCAGGCACTTTTCTTTTTCAAGCCACTATTGCCAGCTCCAAGTGTTAAAGAACTACAGTTTGACCCTTAAAATCATAAGCCTGTCTGTAAAATGATGAATGTGGAGCTCTTTTACTTTGCTTTCTGTTTTTTTGAGCCATTAGGGTGCACCTGGGTCACATTTGCAAGCTTTATACTCTAACCATTAGGACTAGAAACTTACTTTAAATTAAAGAAAGAGGAAAGCTGAGTTTCTAACCTCATTACACAATTCTAGTAGCTGGAGTGTAAAAGTGAAACATCAAACATCACAAGACTTGTGATAAAATCATGAGTGCTGACAACATCAATTTAGAGTAGGAGGTGGGATAGCAGGGGAAACTCAGGGCAAATGGATTTACTTTTTATCTTAATGTTTTTACAGGCTGTCTACTTTTATCTTTAGTCAGAAGTTTTCAGTGGCAGCTCTTTCTTCATGTATCTGTGCATGACATTAAAAGGTCACTTCTGCATTAATACCTGATGCCATTTGCTAACTGCATCTATCAGAGATAACATGAAAAGGTAGGTGTATCGATGGTACACCTGGTGCTAATATCACAGCAAAGAGGTATTATGGAAGTACAAGTCATAAGTGTGTGGCTGAAATGGTACTGAGAGGGATTCCAATCCCCTGTTGTGTATGTGAAGAATACAGGATGTTTCTCACGGCTATGATATTTACTGAGTGAAGAATATTGTATTGAGAATTTACCAGTAAAGCTCCACATTCTTTGTGAAATGGGGTGTTATAAGGCATTGCTTGCTGTAGCTTTTATGCCTCAAAATTATCTCAATGAAGAATACAGAAAGGTAAAAATCTACATATACTTAAACCTTTCATTAGAATAAATTAGCTGTAATTAAGTCAAGTAATTAACGGATCACTATGATTATAGATCAACAGACTGGCCAGATCAAGAATTCAGGTCAGTCTTAAGTAATGCCAAAGTGGCAGCGGTGATGAAGTGGCCAGCTGTCCCTCTACTGTTAGAGTTAGTTTCCAAACCACGCTTTTATTCTTTGAAATTTTCCAGTTAGAGGGAATTGTGTACTCCCCAGTCCATTCAACCACGTGCACCACCTGTTGGTGGTAGGTTTCTTGGTTACTCACCTGCTGCCATTGGTCTGATCTGTCACCGATCTGAAAAATGCCAGGGCTGCACAGTGGACAGTCAGGAGGCAGGTCCAGCACAACAAATACTCCTGTTCTATCACGATAATCCAGCAATTTAAAGGAGGTGTTAAGCCTGGTCCAAATGGTTCTGGTCCAAGCTGGTTCACTTCAGCTGCTTTGCACAGAGTGCACAAGTGAATTTCACGGTGACGAAACAAAGTTTTTTATATGACATGATGTTGATATTACATTAAACAGGCTCCAGTCCCATCTGGGTGGGACTGAGCTCTTCAGTCCATGTTCATACATGATTATGTTGCTAATTGGAAGGAGAGACCAGAATTCAGAAATCCAAATAACCTCAAGCTTGCTCTGACGTGAGACATAACCATTTGTAACTCACAAGCATGAGAGAATATTGCAGTTCATAGTCTGAATTTAGTAGAAAAACTATTTTTAAAGAGAAATTAGTTTTAAAAACATGTTTCGGTACATTTTGGTTCCACATATTGCTACAGGAACAGGGTTTGACTCATTCTCATGCAGGTGATTTGGTGTTCCGTCTCATTCGATAGATTCCATCTTTTATATAAAACTCTACTACAGAGGTCAAAGAAGGAAATGCATTGTCATCTCTGCCTGCTTTCTTGGGGGAGCATTGAGGTTAGCCTTCTGGATTTAAAATCTTACCACAGAGACAGAAAACAAGATTGGCTAACCACAATGACTTGACTCAAAGAATTAGCAACACTGACATAATGTAGGCATCCCTGAAAATCTAAAGTCAGAGTTCTGCCTACTTTTTTAGATAAATAGCAATCCAAAAATCTAGGGCAATAAAACTCCATAGGCATCTCAGAATTTTATTTCAGCCAACATCAGTCTTCCTTCTTTTCAGACAAGCTAAATTATACCAGTAAATCAGCAATGTTAGATCAGTCAGACCAGGTGAATGCAAAAGCTGAGGGACCAGACCAAATGTGTACTGCTTATATGAGTTACTGAGATAAAGGAAAACTGCTCATAAAGTTCAATCTTAAATAAACATGAACCCTTAGTAAGAGTACACAGGGAAAAGGAAAGACTACAGTGTAAAACTTCTGAGAGGCCTCTGATTAAATGTACAGTGAAGTGGGAAATGGACTTGGGTTTTTCTGTACTTCAGAGGCTGCAGCTTACGTAGCCAGAGCTTTAAAGGAGCTAAGTCAGACTTACCAGGACAGCAACAGAGCCATGCAGTGCCGGGGCTAACCACCCAGGAGCACACCCGGTTTGACAGATTCTGTAGCTGACACGGCTGGAACAACACTGTTCGAGGCACATGAACTAGCTCGTTCAAAGCATCTGCATAAAGTAGGCCACTGCAGCATGGGCACTCCTGGGACCTGCGCTCACTACCCTCACGGATTTCACTGCGGTGGCAGAAGACGTGCCATCCCTGCATCTCTAGCGGAGGACCCCTTCCTGCAGAGATGGCAGGTGCAAATGTGCGCTAGCTGCCGAGTCACTGATGTGGCTATTAAACGTCCCTGTTAGTTTAAACTGATTTACGTTAAAGATACCAGGCTGGGAGCTGCTGAGTTTCAGCAGTATGTGTTTGCTTCTGCTGATCATACTAGAGTTTCAGTGAATACTGGGTAATGGAAGCTCCAGCAGCTGAGGAACTGGTACCCATGGAAATGCTAACCACACTGCAGGGTGCTGTATCAAACCCTGTGAGACTCTAGAGGTTAGGCACTCTTTTCTCCAAGGCCAAGGACCTCTTGTCTTACATCAGCCACATCTCTTCCACACAGATCCCTACATTTGCAGCTCCCAAACCACATGGGACACGAGTTTTGAATGCTCCAATACAACCGTCCTCAAGCTTGCCACATCTAAAGGAATAGAATGTCTCACTGCTTTGTAGGTACCCTGCAAAAATCTTTAATCAAAGCAAATATTACAGAAACGATAATAAAAAAATACACATGCACATATAGACAGCACAACCCAGTAAGAAAATCATAATTTTCTCCTCCTGTAATGCAGATCTGCCCCAGGAGGCCTGTCCCTGTTTCACCCAGTGAGCAAGCTGTGAACTGTTCCTAGCTATGATCCACCATCCCCATACAATGATTTCGATTGAGGTTTTCTCAAGGAGTGCCCAGAGATGAAAAACTGAACTTCCCTTAATGGAGAGCTCACAAGAGATCTCCCTCTGCTCTCCTATTGAGCAAGGGACACCTGAACTTGTTTGTGGAAAGCAGCTGAAAAAAGAAGGCAGAAAGGGGATAAGGACGACTTGAGATTACCCATCCCTTCACTTGGAATTTGTTTGATTTCCTTTCACAACATGATACAGCAGAGGTGGAACAGGTCTGTTAGATCAGTGAGTAGATCTTGCTTGAAGAGCAGGATTAATATCTTCCCACAGCCATCCACAATGAAGAATGCTCCAGTTGCCAAAATAATTCTGTGCTGAATAGCAAAATCCACAGGTGGGAAGCAACTCTCAGTGAATTCGCTTTCTGGGGTGCTTAATAACTGCACGTATTTAATATCAGCACCATTCTCTCAAACAGAGTATTTTTTCTGTGGTGCCCTCCTGCCTGTTGGCCGAAGGGATCAGAATCCTGAGTCCTGTCCCTAACAGCTCGATCCACACTACCAACTGGTGGGTTGATCCTTGCCAAGACATTTTTGGAGGAATTATAAAAATCCCTTTTAGAGAAGGGACTCATATGTGGTACTTAGGCAAAACAGGCATTCCATTTATAAATGTAATTACTTTTGCTATTCCATCAAGAAAAAGAATTCAGTAGTGAGGGATACAACAGAGAAAATTATTTATGTGTTGACACTTACAATATAAATACAAAATCAGAACTGGCTGAAACTAAGAGGGAAATGGAAAACAAGAGAAAATATGTAACTGAGATTACCAATTGGAGGGTAACTTATGACCACTCTAGTGCATTCTTTCCAATGGAAGTACAGTCCCTCATTTTGCTTTATGTTTGCATTGTAATTATGTGTACACTTATTTAACAATAAATGCACGAGCTTACTTTGCATTTATTGGCAAATTCTCTTCGTTTGACTGATGACCTTGAACATGGCAAAGCAGGGACTCTTCCGTAGCACAGAGCAGGGAACAGGATATGGCTTGCACATAGTCCCTCTGCTTTACCATGCTGTAGCACAGGTTAGGAAAGAAAGGAGTGAGTATGCCATTCACACTCCCATACAGTGACTGGATGCAATACTATCACCTAAGAAATGATTTTGACCTCATCGCTTGAATTCATACACATGCTCCTTTTACTCAGGCTGCTTGTCTGAGTATGTCCATTACTGCACATCTTCTGCTTTAGATTTGTGAAGAATATTTTTATCCAGCATCTTCATTCTTAATATTAATGATTTATCACATATGGTGCACTATATTTTTATAAAGCTGTAAGATACCATGGTGATTAACACCATATGAGAACCTAAATAGAAGGGAACAGGATAACAGAAATGTCCTCCCAGCAGATACAGGGCTTTTGCTTGTTTTTAGGTAAAGTATCTCAGTTGCGTGATTTTACTCTGTACATAAGAATTGTAGGAGTTCCATAACAGAAGACTGTACTGTGCTTGACAATGTTGCAGAGAGAACAAGAAACCTTATGTTTAATTTCTCTCCAGCCCTAATTAGGATTTTCAGATCAATTATGTAAGGAAAGATTGATTATTCTAGCTCTTTTGATAATACAGATTTATTACTTTGATTTAAGAAGGCAGGAGGAAAAAAAAAAGTAAGAACCACAAGTATACCCTTGTGTTTATACATGTTCATATATATCTCCCCATATTTCTCATAGGAAAAGATCCCAGCTTCAAACAGCCTTGCAAATTTGTCCTGCCAATATTGCAGTCCACATACAGAATCTACTCACTGAATCAATACAGTAGTGAGAAACTAATCACATTTTACTTACCAAACACTGCGAAAGCCTGGAGACACTGTAAGGCTGCTTCAAATGAATGCTTTACTGCTGGCCACACTGCAGGCTGCTCAAGCATGCCTCAAACACCTCTGTCCTCACCCACCTGGATTAGGACTGCCACTGGGAGAGGTGCTCCCTCCCGCATTCCTGGAGCCAAAGCAAGGACTTTTCTGGAGTGTGACAGGCCAGCAAAAAAGAGGATTGTCTCCGGGCACTGGCACATACAAAGCAGCCAGCTTGAGGGCTGCCGGAAAGAGTCAAGGTGAAACCTGTGTGGTACAAAGGGGCTGAACCTGAACTTTTGGCTCCTGCCGGGCTCCCATGGGAGACAGGAGGTGGGGATGCCAAACAGCTGGCTGCAGGCTGGGCATCCCCGGCTGCCCGTTAATCCTCCGGGCCCAGGGCTGCAGGGAGTGCCAGGAGGGCTGTGAGGAGCATGAGGAGATGAGCAGTAGTAGCTCCCCATGCATCTTCCCCCAGGCAGCGCAGCGGAGGTTAAATAAAAAAATGCATTGGGGAAAAGGCTGTTTCTGCCAAACTGGTCACTAGCAAAGAAAGGCAGCCAGGCCCCCAGAGATGCTCTCCTTGCCCAAGGATGAAATGGGATTACGATGGTAATGTTTGCTGCGCTGTAATTAAGGTGGCGTCTGGACTTTCATTAAAAAGTGTGTTTGTTGAGGGGCTATGGCATGGAGAAAAATTTTGCTTGAGGCTGAAATATAACATTGTTCTCGGCCAGAAAATGCATGCACAGCCTTTATTATAGACGTAATTTAGAATCTCGGTATAGTGTTGACTGTGGAGGCTCTACTATTGTTTCCATATGTGTATGTAGCTAATTGGTTTACAACATTAGTTACTAAAGAAGTAAAGGATTGAATTCTGGCTGGATCTCACGTAAGTGACACGTCCCCATTAATCGTCTGCAATTAACTTCAAAAACTGAAGGCCAAATTCTGCCCTTCTTACTCAGACAATTTTATTGAAGTAAACAGCTACAAACAGGATTGGGCTCCTAGTGTTTACCTGACTTCAACCCAAGGCACCTGCCTCTCCCACATTAAACTTCTTTAAAAGTGAGGCCATCCCGTCTGGGACAGAGATTATTTCCTCACAAAACTGGCAATATATGACAAGGGTTTTCTACTAAGAGGATCTAAATTCCTACTATCATAGCACCCAAGATCTCAAATAAGGAACCAGGACCCCTATGCACTAGGTGCTGTACAAAACACAGAATAAAACTATAACCCTACTCAAAAAAATGTATGATTGAATGCACACAAACAAATCCTTTCCCCTGTTTCGTGGCCAGGTTTGTATTATTTGTGAAGTAATCTGAGCGCAATGCACCACTCCTGCAAACAGCAAACACTGCTCAGACATTTATTTAACTTTCTGTATGATAAAGTCCCAACTTCACACCAGTCTTTTGACTTTCCCCAGAGGTGCACGCGAAGCAGCCTGCTACTGCCCTGTGTGCTTGCTACTGGCTGCAGGTTTCTTCCTGGCTTGCATCTATCTGCAGTGCAGCCAGGATTTAGCTTGTACTGGTTTCAGATACTACTTCAATTTTACTCAAACTATTGGCATTCTACCTTTCTGGATAAAAAAAAAATCATGCAACTAATAATCTGTCATAAAAGATTATTTCTCTGCTGCCCATAACCACATATATGTCAAAACTAACATTCAGAATATTAAAGTTTATAAAATTACAGTTTCATAAAGTTGTAAACAAGAATTGCCACAAATTAGGCAAGTCACAAAGAATGGAAACGAAGTTCATAAGTAACTTGTGGATGCTTTACGTAACTTCACATGGATGCTAACAAAATACAACGCAACATAGCACAGTCCATTGTTCCTTATGAGAACAAATTACATAAATTGAAAGTTTAGGAAGAATTCCGGCACTTCTACAAATGCTTAAGCACAGAACAAACTTTATTCAGGAGGTAGTTGTCTTCAGTGAAACTATTTATGTATTTAGTTACTTATCTGCCTAATTTAGCATCCTCAGGATCATGGCCTTGGTATGGAGTAACTTAACGAACTTCAGTATAGCGCATCAGCTACCGCTTGTCCAAATAGCAAGACTGAAATGTAAACAAGTGATGGTCTTATTAAGTACAAACATGTGCAAAATTAACATTCTTAATAGACGAAGCTTCTCCACATAGGAAGGTATTATTAATTCTACTACCAGAGTCAGGCAAGCATAATTCCTCATGTGGACAAACTCACTCCGACATGAATACTTTTTTTATTTCATTGAAATTAATTAAAGAAGTTAATCTGGAAAAAAAAAAAAAAAAGCCAGAAGGTGCCAGAATGAATGAGTCTGCATGAGGGTTATACTATAACCACTAGTTCTAAATTCACACTTTGGCGTGCACAAAAAGAACATTTTCTTATGAAGATAAAAGCCTCCACGTGTAATAACTTGATAGATAGACAAGCCCTAGGGGCTTGCATCTTGAGCACTTAACATTTTTGGCCCTGTCTTAATGGATAGAAAAAGGTGTGTGTTTCTCAGTCACATTAGCCCAGTCAAAGTAGCTTAATATGATGAAAAGGCCTTAGGCTTTGGCGAGACTAAGGTGTAAAGGTGTGAGGTTAGCACATATATCACAGCGTGGGCAAGGCTGCCTTTAACACATACTAAACTAATCAAGTTAAAGCAGGCAGGGGATGGGGAGCCTAGACTGTATTAGCCCACGTTCATACAAACTCTAGATTAGTTTGTGTGGGGAGTAGCTATTGTAGAATATAATTCAGGATACTTCACGGTGGGGAGCAGGTGAGAAAACGAGAACTAGAATGAAATGTTTTTCCTCAGAAGTTTGTCCTTTTCTCTTCAAACAGAGCAGTTAGCTGGATTTTAGGGGGACGGGACCTCCACGCTATCTGTCCACTGCTCCAGAGCACCTGATAGCTGGAATTCTCCAGCTGTCTGGGAACGCTGCTCAGGACGAGAAGTGAGGTTTATCCCCCCACCATCTGCAGCAACAACATCTCACCAAACTGCTGGGAAAGTCACCACTGCTCAAGGGGATGTCGTACCCACTATCCAGGCTGTGCTGTTGCATAAAGTAAGAAAGATCTACAAGATGACAAGTAAGCAAAACTGATTAAAAGAACAAACAAACATTTCAAGTTTAAAACTAGACTTCTACAATGCATTCGTTAGCATATGAAAATTAACATATGCTAACTTTTTTTTTTTAGTCCAGCCAAGTTTAGTACAAATAAACCAGGATTATGATGTAATCTTGGTTTTGCCATTTGATTTACGCTTTTTATAGAACTCTTTTTAAATTATCTCGGGGTTGTTTTTTTTTTTTTTCAATACTGAAAAAAACAGTTATTCAGCTATTTCTGAACTACTTGGCTGAATACAAGTGCACATATAAAAAACTACCATGGGCAGTTGATGTGGTTAATACCCCACTGCACCTTTTTCCTGCAGTTTGCAGCAAGGATAGCCAAATGGGATGTGCCCTGGCACCAGAATCTCCCCAGTTTTCAGAGCTGCATATTGAAGTGAGCAGATGTTCACTACAGTCAATTATCAATTTAGCACAGGTTAAAGACAAAGTGGTTCAATACACTGAGCATTTAAAATGTTAGCATGTTGCTGATGTATCTCAAATGAAGCCTTTGTGATAACTTGGTGAACTTTTCTGCAATGGAAACACATGTGCTAAGAGACCAAAAACTAAACTTCTTGTTTTATGCAGAGCAGTGAACAATCATTAAACTGGCAGAGTTCTGAACTAATGTCATAAAAGAGAAAGTACGTGGATCTCATTCCTAATAGAATCTGGACTACTTTTCACATTATTTCTGTTACACACACCGCTTTAGTTGTATAATGGTACAACGGTATTTATGTACCAGTTGTCATTTTTCATTAATTATTTCTATAACAGGATCATTTTCCTTAACTAGTTGATTTAAGACAGTGTCCCATCTTCAACTTGTTTTATTATGAAAGTATCACTCTGTCATTAAGCACATTGGAACAGCTTAAGATGTTTAGAATTTAAAACCATTAGCATGCCTTGTTTAATCAGTATTGCAAGGGTCTCACTTATATTCCAAAAACGCTGAAATGTTTATTTGAAGGAAGGTTAGAATTTAAAATTCTAGTTGAAAGTTTCAAAGCTGCCTGCCCTCAAAAGTTAAAAAAAAAAAAAAAAATCAGGTATGTCAGTTCACCTGAGTTAGTTTACAATGAACCGGAAGATTTCTTAACATTCAGCAAAGCAGAGGACCCGTTCATTTAATATTACATTTTTGCTGTAAAAACTGAGTTTTCCAGAGAGAGATAATTTATAATAAGTGGCTAGCATTGGCCAGGTATAAAAGTAAAAATGATCCTGACAAGAGCTGTTCAAATGTCCTGAATCAACAAAACACTCCTCCCCTGGATTTATGTTTGGTGACCCAATTTCTCCTAGCTTGCCCCCTTGCCTTCACTAAGTGATAAATAACGCTAGCAAATACAGTTTCCTACAACTCCATCTCTGCTCACGAGTCTCTCTCAGTCCTACCAGCTCTTCACACCTCTGATTGCCACAGCAATGGCTGCAGCAGTTCACGGAACAGACCTGCCAAGCTTTGTTCGGACACGTAACGAGATACGGCACAGTAGCATAACTAACGGGTGTAAGTCACAGTAGCATAAATAATAAGTGTAAGACCCTTAACACGCTTTTGTCCTAGACCACGCTACACCAAAGCTAACTTTGTCCTGCCAGATTTTATATTGTGCTGGCTACTTATAAATACACTTAATATAAAAAACAATGGAGAAAAAAGTTAAACAGAGTTAAACACACATCTGCTTTTGCGTAAGAGACAAAGCACAAAGATCAACCACTTACAGGTGATCTAAGGGTATTAAACATGGGAGGATCGGAGGAACCATGCACGGACAAGCGAATCTAGTGATTTCACTGAACGTATTTCTGCTGTGGGATGTGACAGCTATTCCCCACACACCTAGCAGTTGATCTGAGCCCACAGCATGCTCACGTGTCTCAGCGCAAATCAATTTGCACATGCATAGTGGCTCTGACACATCCTAGGCTCACCCAAGCCATTGCGCATGCGCGGTAGATCCACGCACGCACAGTCAGTGTTTCAGGAGATGGCCATTTTTTTTAGCAGACCAGATGGCAACCTGGCAACTCCAGCAAATGCCACACCAGCAATCCCACTGCGCAAAGGCTGTGGCCTTTTACTTCCCTCTCCCTCCCCATCCCTGCCTTTTTTCTCTCTACTCCACCCAAGTCTGGGCCTGCATAGTGTTAAATGTTTTCAGTTAAATTATACTAACTCGCCTGAGTTAACAAAATTGAAGGGTGCTTTCTTCTGTGTTAGACAACCTGTAAACAGATGAAGTTCCCGTATCTGAAGCCATATGAGCAGTATACTTACGTTGTCAGTTGCAGACTTCATGACACAAACATTTAGCTCAAGATGTGTTTTTTAATTTGGCAGAAATGAGTACATTTTCAGTAATAGGGCCAAGAGAGTCATACCAACAATCCAGCTGTTGTCCTTGCATGGCTGAGTCAAAGGGATGGCTTTATATAATTATATATATATTTGTAAGCATACGTGTATAGATGGAGATAAATGTATTACCTCTGTCTCTACAGATATGAAAATGTCACAAAGATCTAATTTAATTACCCACACAGCTAGGAAATGAACTGAGGAAGGCTTCTTGTTATTAAACGGTTCCCAGAAAAACAGGCCAGTAAAAGCCGCATTTGCCATGGCATGCCATTTTAACTTGGTGTTTCTCAAGCTGACAAGTAAAAATTTTGGGAAGGAAGCACAGTGTAAAGCTCTGGATTGCTCTCGTTTATTTTTACATCCAAAAAAACAGTAATATGAGCTACTCCTTCCCTCCCATCCTTGTTGTTGTACCTGTGTGCTACCCTAGGCCATTTTGTCAACTGGGATTCGAACACACAACACAGAACGAACACTTAGCACAGGGCTCTCAAGGTGTATTTGTACGTATTCGGAGTCCTGGAGGCATCGCTCCCCACGACTTAACTCCGGCGGAGTTCTCAACCACGCCCGCCCCAAAACAGAGTCACCTCTGCACGCTGCAGGGCAGGGGGGTCCAGTTCTTTCCTGTGCGAACGACACGTTTCGTGATTCAGCATCTGCGCACGGAATTACTCCCTACGCACGGGCTGCTCCCGCTCCGGGCAGAGGGGAGGAGGGAGGGAAGGAGGCCCGGGCCTGGGGCGAGGGGCCCCGCGGCGCTGCCCGCCGCAGCAGGCAGGCCGGGGGAGGGGAGGAGGCCGCCTCAGGGGCTGCCCTCAGGGCGGCGCCCGGTGCGGAGGCGCGGCGACTGCGGGGGGGGGGGGGGGCCTTGGCCGGGCGGGCAGCGCCGCGGCCTGCTCCCCACCAGCGGGCTCGCTCCGCTCGGCTGCCGCCCCCGCCCCGGGCGGCGGTGCGCGCCGGGGCAGGACCCGGGAGGAAAGTCCGGGGGCGCGGCCCGCTTCCTCGCCCCGTGGCCGGACTTTTCTCTGGCTGCGAGGCCGTAGCGCTCCCCCGCCCCTTCGGAGCCGGAGTCCCTCCTGGCCTCCGGGACACGTTAAATCCCGTGTAATGAGGCTTAACCCCGCCCCGAGCGCGGCGCAGCCGGGCGGGCAGGCAGCCAGCTAGGCCCCTGCCCGGGGGAGGCCCCCCCCGCCGCCCCGAGCGGCCGCAGCTGTTCCAGCCGGAGCTGCTGGAAAGCGGCCACGCTCCCCAGACTTTGTCTCCCTCGCACACAGCGCTGAACTCTGCTCCCTCCCTCCCCTCCCCCGGGGCGGCCCCGGCTCCCCGCCGCTCGCTGCCTTCCCCCCCTCCGCCTCGAGCCGCAAACGAGGGGGGAAGCTCCCCGCCTCCAGGTTGCAGCCGGCCGTGCCGCGGCTCCCCGGAGCTCGGGAGGAGCGAGCGCCGCCAGGCCGGGCATCATGCATTGCCCCCGGAGCCGCCGTCCTGGGGAGCTCAGCCCATGTGAGGGGCTGGGGCACCCTGCTGCGGAGCGACCTTTTTTTTTTTTTCTTTTCCAAGGGGCCGCGGGAAAAATAAATAAAAAACAAGGGCGGGGAGAGGGTGGGGGAGCGAGCGGGCTGCCGGCCCCCGCGGGGCGGGGTGGGTGCGCGGAGCGCCCCGTGGCGCCGCGTCCCGTCCCGTCCCCGCTCCGCGGCTCCGCGCTTTCCCCGCAGCCCGCCGCGGCAGCCAGCCCGTGAGGTCAGTGTCGGCGGCGGATGGGTGTCTGCGCCGTGGGACGGGGGGTGGGCGGGCGGGCCGGGCAAGCGCAGTGTGGGGCCGCGGCAGGGGGAGGAGGGCGGCGGGCGGGCTCTGTGTCTATGTGTCGCACTGGCGGGGGGGAAGGGAGGCGGGGGGGGGGGGGTTACACACCAGGGCAGCGCCGGCAGCGCCGGGATCCCTTCTCCACCCCGCGGGGAGGGGGGAGGGAGCCGCCTCCTCCTCCTCCCCCTTCCTCCTCCCCCTTTTTCACCCTTCCTCCTCCTTCTTTCCCCAAAGTTAAACTTCCTGCTCCCGGCCCGGCTGGGAAGGGGACGCGGAGCCCGGCCGGACTCAGCCCTCGACACACACAACAGCTGGAGCTGTCAAAACTTCCTCCGCTCGGCCTCGGCCCCTACCGCCTTCGCCACCACCACCGCCGCCGCCGCCTGCTCCTCCTCCGCCCCCGGGGGCTCTGCGCGGGGGGAGGGCGCAGGGCCAGTGTACAATGAAGCGGCGGCCGCCGCAGCCGGGCAGCGCAGGAGCCGGAGCCGCCGCCAGCTCCCGGGGCCTCTGAGAGGGGGGGGCGCTCAGCGGCGGGATCAGCCGCCTCTCGCTCGCTCTCTTCACCTCGCCCGCCACCTCCCCCAGCCCCGACAGACCCCGCTGAGCCGGGGAGGGGGTGTTACTGTGTGAGACCCTTCCTTCCTCAGCGCTCTTTCTCTTCGCCCCCCCCTCCCCTCCTCCTCCTGCTCTCCCCATGCTGCTCCCTTTGCTACCTGTGCTGGTCGGCGGCGGCTGAGGCCAGCAATGCGAGGCGGAGGTGGAGGAGGCGGAGGTGAGGAGGAGAGGAGCCGCGGGAGCAGGAGGAGCATCGGGATCCCCATCACCATCCTCATCTTCATCCTCATCATCATCATCCATGTGTCTCTCTCGTCCTGCTGACTAGGATGTCAACGGAGGACAAGAGTCTGGTGGTGGCGGTGGTGGAGCCGCCTCAGCAGCAGCAGCAGCCCCCCGAGCCTGGAGCTCCCCCCCCAGCAGCAGCAGCAGCAGCCACAGACAAAAGACCTAGGGGCCGGCCTCGCAAAGATGGCGCTTCCCCTTTCCAGAGAGCCAGAAAGAAGTAAGTTCAGCGTTTGTGTGTGCGAGGCAGAGAGGGGCAGGGGGCAGGCGGCCAGGCGCAGGCAGAGCTGTCAGCGGAGACTCGCAGCTCGTCGCCCCCTCCCTGCTGCCTAATGCCATTTTGAGAAGGGCCCTTCTTTCTTCTCCTCCTCTCCCCTTTGCACTTTCCCCTCCTCCTCCTCCTTTTTCACCTTTGTCTTCCTCCGCCTGCTCTCCCTTTTCCACTTTTCTTTCACCGTCCCTATTCCTTTCTTCTCCTCCTTCTTCGGAGTTTCTCTCTAGCTCTTCCCCCTTCCTCCTCTTCCTCCTTTTTTTCCCTTGCCTTTGCACCTTCCCCCTTCTCCTTTTTGGGTCTCTTCTCCAGGACGCTTGTTTGCCTTCAGCGTCGTCTGGCTACTCCCCGTGCTTGACGGTAGTTCCTCGTCGCTTTCCCTTTTTATCACCCCCCTCCTCTTTTTGGGAAAGAAAAGACAGTTCTCGGCGGGTGGCGAGGAGAAACACCCCCACACACCCCCCTCCACCACAGGCGGGTGCGGACGCGCACACGCAAAGTTGAGGCAGGACTTTCCTCGCCGCCAGTGTGCTCGGAGGTGGGGAGAGGCTGGCGGCGCTGGGGGAGCTGTCAGGCGGCAGCCTCTCACGGAGGGACGCGGCGGCGGGACGGTGGCGAAGCACAGCAAACACAAGCCGGGGGGGGGGGGGGGGGCGGGTTGCGGTGTGGCGGGGGGTGCCTCTTGCTCGGCTCTGGCAGATTTCCCTTCACCGCGGCCTCTCCCCGCCGGGGGCGCGGGCGTTCGTTAGCCCGGGCGGCCGCGCCGCTGCCTTCCCCCCCCATCCCCCAGGGAGCCGCTCCTGAGGGGGCCGCTCCTCTCCCCTCAGCCCCGGGCGGGCGCGCACAAGTTCCCGCAGCGCGGGTACGGGGAACCCGTCGTGCCAACGACCGCTTCCCCGCTGAGAGACCCGGGCAAACCGATGGGTATGGCCGCTCCGCCACTGGTAGGCGTGAGGTGCCGGGCCGGGGTGGAGAGGCCTGGTGGAAGTGCCGCTGCCGAGCTGGCCGCGCTCCCCGCGGGTTATTTTTGAGTAGGACAGATCTTGCCATGACATACCTGATGGCAGCAGTAATAGGGCAAAGCTGGGTGAGCAGATTTTGAGAAGAAACGTAATGATTGTTAGCGAAATAGCCTCTGCGCTGTAGGGTCTGTTAGAGCCTCGGGGTTTCGGAGTTTGTTTCCCTTTGTTTTGAAGGGACGCTTTCAGTTTGACACCCTTGAGCGTGTTTAACCAGGTGTGTGGCCGGCGCTAAACGCCTGCCCGGACCTCACCCTTAGTTCCTGAATAGGAATCATTTCGGTTGGAAAAGACCTTTAAGCTCATCGAGTCCAGCCATAATGTCACAGTGGAGGTCCAAAACACTAGCAGGGGATTCTCCTTGGCTGGACCTAAGTGCACGGAAACACTACACTTTCCTGTATTATAACTTGTTTTTACAAATATGTGTTACATAAATATCCCAGGACAGAACTGTCATTAGTTTGGGTTATATGGATTTTTTTTTTTGTTGATGAAAGTTTCCCTTCAAAGCTTTTAATGTTCACACCCCCCCCCCCCATTTTGGTGCAGATGCATTGTTTGCAGCTCCCTCGTTTAATTATCTTACGTATTCACTTGATACAAATTTTCATATAGCAGTAGTTGAAAGTAGTTGGCAAACATACACATGCAGTAAACTTCTTAGGTTCATCTCCTTTACTCTTAGTTTTACATACTTTGGTTTTATTTCTACATATAGAATCCAAACCTTATGTAGGAAACCTTTGAATATTTTATTTTTTAAAAAAGTTTTAAGAACAAAAATGCAAATACAACTGAAGTCTACCCATCTGCATAAAAAACAAAATAGCGGCATTTGTGAAAATTGGCATATCTTGTAGGCCAACCTGAGATTGTCTATGTGCTCTTGATGAAAAGTGGGTGCTAAAGAGGTAATTTTTTCCAGTTAGGTTATTGGTGTCATGGGAATATTATTGACTAGTTTTAGGAGGAAATTAAATTTCCCTGTAAAAATATGTACTTATGTTGACATGACTATAAGTGTTTGTATAAGAGCCAGAAATGAAATTAGCTGAGACTAATATTAATCAGTACTTTTTTTCTTCACACTATGATTGTTCTTGTCTGGTGTGGTGCAAAGTGTGGCTGGTGGCGTTCTCTGTCTTTATGGAAAACCTGTAATGTTGGTAAAAGCCTTATGACAGAAGTCATAAATGCTTTTAAAACTAAGATTTCATTAAAAATAGTGATTTTTTTTCTATCTTTCACGGAGTAGATATAGACTGGTCTTTTTTAGTTGCATGTGTTTTGTGGAGAGATGGTTTTATTATGTAAGTTTTACTATTTACAAAATATTGATTACAATTGGCTAAGCAAATGCAGAAATAAAATAAGTAAAAATTTTTCTTTTTTTCTTTATTTTTTTTTTATATGACTGCTTGGTCCTGTCTTCCTTTTCACTCCTGTGCTTTCCAGTTGGATTAATGTGCCTCATGTAAACCAGATAAAAGAGCATATGTCAGACCATTTTCTGTACTGTAATCACATGTCTAGATCACTATTAGCCAGTCAAATTGTTCAACTGCTTTATCCCATTATAGGAAATGTTCCACTGAATGTTCAGTCTAAGTGCAGTCTAAGTAATGATAAAATGAAGAGCCGTGCATTAAACCAGCAAAGCCAAAATAGAATAATTCCTCAGCTATGGATGCCTCCATTAAAAAACAATACCATATTGGAGAATGCTGTAGGTTGGTATTTTACCTTCTTGAAGACCACATTTTTAAGCAAACTTGATGAGTTTAAGCAGACAGATGGAAAACTGCCTTGAATTTGCTTCTGTGAGATGCCAAGGATTCTCAGCTCTTCCCAGAAGTAGGCTTATTGCAAGGGAGCACAGGAGGGTTCTTCAGTAGGACAGCTCTGCACAAGTCTCTGTCATCCTGCATTTTACCTGGTTATCAGTAAAAATTCCAGTGGTACTGTGGACACAGGTACGCGTAGGGAACAGTTGAGATTTCCTATAGCTGATGAACCAGGCATCATTTCTTTTGTGGCGCCAGTACCTGGAGAGTTACTACTCATAGTAGAACATGATGCTAGAACAGCTTTTTATCATTGTTTGAAGGATATAGCTTCATGAATGGCATTGTCAGGAGACTTAATCTTAGGTGAACAGTTCATTTTTATTATTGTAATCGTGCCCGGAGGCCAGGGCACCATTATACTACAGAGAACACAAATGCATAAGCAAAAATTGCTTCTGCGCAAACGATTTCTTAATTTAAATGTAAAGATAAGACAGCATGTAAATGTAAGAAATGTGTTGGGAAAGCACAAGGGAGCTGTGAGCAGAAGAACATGCAGAAGTTCAAGTACCCTGGCTATCTCAGCATCGGTGAATGATTCATAGGCATCAGACTTGGAGGATGTATTTAAAGGAGGGTAGTAGCATTGTCACCCCGAGGATTTTCACAAATAGCTTGTTTCCTGCCTAAAGTGCTAGACAAACACTTGTATTTTCTTCTTTACATTTTGACAACTGGGTATCTGTATAGAGCAGTGGTTCAAATTTAAGAGATAGAGCTAGAATAGGCCATGCAGAGCCTTGAAATTGAGAGCAAGTAGGTTGTTCATCAGGAAGAAGGAAGAACACACAGAACTATAATCAAAGCAATGAACAAGGAAAATGTTGTTGTACTATCAACTTTCAAATGAATTTAAAAGGTAGTGAGATTGCACTTATGAAAGCCAAAAAAAGATAATACAGTTGCGTTACTGAAGATACAAAGTGATGTAGGAGAAAGAAACTTTCAGGTGTATGGTTAAAAAAGAAGTCTTGCTGGTATTGTGTGAGAAAATTGGAAATAATTAGGGACCATCTCATCGTATGGCCTGAAATCTTGGAAACTTAACTCTGGTACTTGAATTATACCTCAGCTTCCGGTCTACAGACCTGAAGGATAGGAATGTGATTAAAAAGAAGTTGCTGTGGAAGAGTATTGGTTCCGTTTTAACTATATTGTCATTGTATGAACAGCTGGTTACTCATGAAAATGTATCAGAATAGTATTGTACAGGTGCAGTAAACATTTTTGTAATCTATTTTAAGTACTAGAGCTTTCTTAATCTATACAGGTTGTAAGCAGCACAAACAGATGCAGCTTCTTAGCAAAAATTTAGCAGCAAAAGTTTCATTGATTGTGATAACAGTTACTTTGTAAGTCAGTATCTAAGCTCATTTTAAACTTTATTTTCAGCATCCATCAGGCTTTGATGTATGTTTCAAATTATTTTTTGCAAATGTGTGTAGTTTAAAACAACATAGCATAATGATTTCAAAAAAGCCTGAAATTTGTGTAAAACTTCTTGTGTGTTTGTTTTTAATTACATGTTTTAATTTTCATCCTAGTTTTTCATTACTTTGGCCAATGTAAGCTGCAGTAGGTTTTTCAAAGGCTGTAGATTTTACACATGCAGATAGTTTTGAGGACACGTAAGCACAGTATTTTTGCCAGGAAATTATTATTTAAGAATTTTTATCATTACTTTAGCTGCATTTTCATTAGGGTAGGCCAATACTTAAAGATATCTACACTCATTTCGAAAGAACCTTAATGTGTTGGGTGGATTCTCTTTATAGCTCAGCTGTGTTTCTTTAGTTCATCACACACCTTCTGTGTGATACTCGTACCTTTACTTGCTTGCCCTTTTCTCACTTCAAAATTTAACATTTGCAAATGTAAAATTTATATTGTGTTATACAATAAAAATGTTCCTAAATACACGTTCACAGTTAGGGAAAGTTGTTACTACCTGGCAAGATGGAGGTCTTTTGGTGAATGGCCTTTGTACAACTATTGTCCGGGTATAGGTAAAGGTAGTAAAGCAAACAGTGCCCTATACTTCTGCCTGTACAAGCCACGTATCAAAACGTTTGGCCAAAAGCCAGAAGGTACATACTCCAGCACGCAGTGTGAAGGCATGGGAGTAGGCTTCATAATCAGGACGTGACATTGGCTTCTTGAAGGCCTTTCTAGTCCATTGTAGAACAGGACCAAGCTATGTGCACCGAGGTCCCATGGGAACTGTGTGCCATTTTCTTCGGCAGCCCGTCCTGCATAACTTCATCACATTCATATTACCAAGTAATTTCCCAATTGTCTTATGTAGTGCTTGCATAGGAGCCTGGCTTGAACTGCTCGTAATACTCAGGAGGTAAATGATCTCTGGAAAATGATCTCTGTATTAATCTCTTGATTTTCAGCTCTTGATAGGACTTAGGTGATGTACGATTGTGGAAGTTGTTACACATAATTGATTTTATAGCATTTTCTTTGCCACATTATCAAAGTTGTTAAAATGTTGATGAACATGAAGTGGTGACTTCACTTGTGTCTTAAGGGTGAGTGAGATTAGGCTTAAATGTTGGAAATAGGTATTTTTCTATAACCTTAGCCTACAGTTTGCACAATTTGAAACAGACTGCACTTGCACATGAAGAATTCTTTGAGATTTTTTTTAACATTGCAGTTGTTAGTTTATTAATGTTTGTATTTGATGATCCATTGAACTTCTGTAGCGCTTGTCATGAGAGGACCTCCAAGAGTTATCAGACAGTATTATGTCAAGACCAAGTATGATGACAGCCTGTGAAATCTTAACATTTAGGTGTATTGGTCATAAGGCATGACCTTGTAGGAACAAGAACCTTGTAGGTTCTTGTAGGAACAAGAACCCAGTCTCTTGGTTTCTACTCTTTGAGCCATCCACACACCAGACATCTTTTCATCTTGTATTCAAAGACACAGGAGACTTTTCCCAGCTTAAAACAATAAAACACTTGAATTTTCTTGGCTTTGCTTGTGGATATTCTTTTTTTTTCTTGTTAGTGTGTTCAACTCCTACTAACTTTTTGTCATTGTTCTTTCATAAGATAAGTAAATGGAAATGGACATTTCTATTCTTTATCATCATTTGAGTTGAGAGATGGTTTTCCAAGGCACTTGGCTTGCTGAGAATAGGTAAGCTCTGCCTTTCTCAGGCTGGAGTTGGTTTTTTTTTCCTCCTTGACCCTGCTGTCCCACAACAGTGTTGGAGGGGTAGCAGGGTCATGTGTAACTAGAGAAAATAGAATTTCCTTATCTGCCACTAATGATCACTCCCTTATGTTATTACACACTGATGCTGTGGATTTAACTTCTAAGAAATGTTGTCATAGGTACACTAAAATGTTATGAAATGGTGAACAATTAAGCAACTAACAATTAAAAACATATTGAGAGCTCTTCTCCATTCCATGTTTAATATATTTGATTATCAGTTGATGCAATGTGCATGATTCATGTAGTTTGTATAAATACAGATAAACTAGATTTTACTGCTGCTAGTAACTTGCATTGAATTCAGCATTTTTTTGTTTTCTTTTTTACTGTTCTTTTAATCGAAGGGTGGCACTAAACGTTCCCATTTGTGCTATTCCTGGATCTATCAGATGGGTTATTCAAAATAAGTTTAGGCACTTGCTTTAAGAACTACATTCAGTAAGTTCTTCTAGTGGCATTGGCGCTTTTGAAAGAAAATAAGATAAAGTAGGTAAAGCCCTTAAAATCTAGAATATTTATTAGAGAAACATAGGCAGTGAGTGTATGGAGCGCATCAGGTGGTTATTTTCCCCAAACACTGTAAATCTTAAGCTGGTTCGGCAGCAAAAAGCAGCAGCAGTGCTGCCCTCCCTCCGCTACCAGCTGTTTGTTCTCTCCCTTGTGCTGACCCAGGCGTTTGTGTAGCCATGTGGTGAACTGCATTGGGAAACTGATCTGGGTTAAAACTAACCTGGCAGAGAAACGTGTTTGTGATAGCAAGAGGGAAGAGGCCAGAGCGAGCGGCCGGGCTGCGGAGAGACAGAATAGCGGCTTTCGGTAGCGCTGCCAGCTTAAAGTAGTATCTGTGAAGCTATATAGCCTTGGTTGTTGGAAATTTGAGGGTGTTTGGTTTTTAGGCTGAGTCCTTTGAATTCTTTGACCTAGGAGTTCTTACAGGAGATTGTGAGAGATTTTTTGCTTATAGTCATGTTATATATGCTCACTAGTTTAAAAAAAAAAAAAATTGCTGTTGAGAGGGTTCTTCACAGCATATAGACAGATGAGTTGGACGAATCATCTAACTGATTGTTGCCCCAGATATTGGCAATGATTAAATAAGAACTTCAGTTCTTGCTCTGATCCTCAGAATCATTCTTAAATTGGATATTTGAAGTACTCTAAAATAATACCGTAAGTAAAATGGTTTATATTAACAAAAGTTTCTGATAGTCTAAAAGCTCCTTCCTACAAGTATATCAATATATAGGCATTCTCATAAAATAACAGTAGATCTTGCTTCTTTCAGAATATTCTTACCTTTCATATTTTTGGAAGTATTTTTATTAAATCACTTAGGCACCACATCCTATTGCCAGCCATTCCAACATAAATATATAATTACTAATTTTCACTGCTGTATTTATCAACATTCTAATTGTTATTCTTGAAGAAACTGCTGCAAACCCTATCAAATTAGGATATTCTCCCCTAAACTGAGATAGACTAAAACTATTTTTTGAAAGAATTTATTGACAGTAATGACACAGCAGAAGAGAAAAAAAAAATCTGTCAATTGGAAAAAATCAGCTTTTGGAAAACTCACCAGTTTTTTATTTTGCCTATTATATTTTTATATTTGTTGGAGCATGTGCAGTTGAATCACTTGTATGGCATGGTAAGATAAAAGAAATTTTTGGTAGCGAAGATGTGGTCTAAATGTGCAGTCTCTGCTGCTAAATGTTTACCAGCATCATCTGTGACTGAGAGCACCGTCTGGAAGCCTTAGCTAATCCAGAAGTACTTCTGGAACATCCCAGGGTCTGTGGAACCCGGGCTGTTCTGATAGTGGTGTCTACCCTTCTGTCTTTGGCGGTGAAGACTGTCTGCAGTGTTCTTAGTGAAAGTTTTCTCAACAAAACATGATAGGATAGCTCCATGTGGTTATTAATGACAGAGGAGCTATGCTGTATTAAAATTTGGGAGATTTTATTAGTAAGCCATTTCATAAATACAGAATGTGAATTATTTAGGTTTTTTTCCTGAAGTGTGCAGTTCAGAAGCACAATGAAATTCTTTTCAATAAAATGAATATTTAGCATTGGTATATTGTCACAGATATAGCAGAATGCAACTATATATGCCAGAAAAGACTTAAAGGTGATCTTGCTCATGCTTCTGTGTTGTGTGTCTGTACCGTTTCTGACAAATGTTTCTCCAACTTGTTTTTAAAGTATTTGATGATTGCATCTCTAGGCAATTGGTTTGAGTAACTAATCTTCTGAAGTATAAAATAAATATTTTTTTACTGCTGATTAAGCCAGTTTTGTCTTGTACAGTTAAGATTCCACAGCTGATGAGAACCATTTTTATAATAAACTTTTATTTATTAGGAGATTGTCTCCTTTGTTCTGCAATGAATAAGCTTAACCTCTATAGCAGCATCAAGTTGACTTACCTGATTTATCCTTCAAAAGTTTGCTCGTCTTTATTAAGTTTCACTGGGTTGATATGAACCACTCTTCAATTTATCAGAATGATTCTTACTGAGATCTTGTCCTTTAAAATGGTTATAACCCCTGTCTCAGCCATGAGTCGTATGCAGCTCTTCTAGGTGTGTGAATTTCCTCATTCCTCCTTCAGAGGAAGGAATTTTCTTGAAATGATCTGCCACCTTGATTGAAAATACTTTGCAAATAAATACCCTGTGAATTTTATTGTTGCCAACCTGTCTTAGGGCAATTTCACCAGGACTGTATTATGGAAGATCATCACTCATAGTGTAGAGATCTGTTTGTTTCTGAAATATAGTGTGAATTTCTTCCAGTCCTGCTGTCTAGAATAATAACAAAATCAGGTTTTAGTATTAGCTACAATAAATTTGTTTTATGAAGGCTGAAATACAGAGAATGGCATTTGATTCCGTTTCATTATCCATTTGTTCTTCTTTAACACTGTTATGTACTGACTTTCGTGTTTTTATTCTTACTTCTAAAATATTTCTGAAACTTTGTTTGCCTTTTATACTCCACAGTGGTAATAACGCATGCTGTGCTTCTATCTCTTCTGATTTTTATCCCTGACAGTTTATGCTGTTCCTTTATATTCATTAAAAGGCCCTTGTTTCCATTCCTAATATGATTCTTTCTAGTTTCAGACCCTTATTACTGACTGCTTTTGATGCAGCCCGTATCGTTCATACTACATTTCCTATCTTTCCCCTGCATTGGAATACTTTGTCATTGTGTATATTCTAGTACAGTAACTCTCAGTCCTCCTTTAAATCTCATTCTCAAAAGATTCTAGCAACAAGTTCAAAGAGTTTGTTGAAATTTTCTTTTCTTTTTTCAGTTAATTGAAGATAAAAATTTGTTCTTCTCTTTCTACTGATCTCAATTTTTTCCCTTTCCTTGGCACAGTGAATGCTTCTCGTTACCACTTCCAGCCAAATCACTGTACACATTGAGATGTTTAAAATGGAGCCTGCCCTAATAGAGCAAAGTGTGAAGTAACTGCTCTTCTGGCATCCTTAACTTTGTGAAACAGTTGTCCTCAACGTTTTCACAAACATGTTGGGCTGTTTGTTCTGTTAACTTGGTTTTCCATTAGACGTCTGGCTGATGAAGGCCTCCTCTTGCCCTCAAGATACGTGCTCTGAAAGCTTCTGTTAGTTGCTTCAAAAGGCTTACCATCTTCCCCTCGTTTGGTCAGTGGAGCTTTTCTCTCCTAGTCATTCCAGTTCCCGATTCCTTAGTTCCCATTCTCTCTTGCTTATGTTTTTGTTTCTACTCCAGCTTTTTTCCTTGTCCTCTGCTGGTTTTCCCTCTCCTTGTAATAAAAGCAAGTGAGTATATGTGTGTGTGTATATATATATTTTCTTCCCATGGCCCACTGAACTGCATGAGACTAGAACTTCACTTAGAAATGGGCCAGGTGCTTTTTCATTGTGAAGAAAGGCTTGGAAAAGAGGATTTTGAAATGAAATTCAAAATAAAGAGAAAAGAACTGTTTATTTCAATTTCCTTAAATTTCACCAGTTATAAATTGGGCTAATTCCCATCTGTGCTTGTGTTTTGTACTGATTAGTGACATGGTTGTAGCTAGCAATACTGTTCTGGCACCTGAAGCACTCAGCTTCTTCTCGGTGGCCAAGTCTGTGCTTGTAAAAAAAAAAAAACAAACCCAAAACCCCACCAAATGCAAAAACCACCCTACCCCACCCCCCCAAAAAAAACCAACGAAAAACCAAACCAACAAAAAAACCCGACAGGGAAGGTTTGAAGTCACTGGACACAGTAATCGTCCCCGTTGTCAGATTATTGCAGCACTTGCTTGTACAGTTTCAACCTGGGTCTGCCAGCACCTTTCCAAACGATTCTCAGGGCTGGCCCAGGGGTTTGTGTGGGCAGTTTATGTGTGGCTGCTTTGTTTGGGAGGTTGAGAATTAGATAGCGTGGATGTAGGCTGTTCTGTGCTAGTCAGCCTCAAGGCCAACATCACCAACTATGTTTAATTTACTCATATAACTATAACCACTGTTTTGTTTGGTGGTGTTTTGTTTTTAAGGAGGAATTCAGGGAAACCGATAGAATTCTCATCAGTTTTACTTTCAGCCTCCTGGGCAAACACTGTGCCACAGTTAATGTTCTCTAACCCATAGGGATCTAAGTTTAGGAAGAACAGCTCACAGCAGAATTGCTCTGGAGGGAGCAGAGGATATGGGATGTACAAGCCATAAGGCTCTGGGAAACACTGGCTTTCAGTGCTGCTTCAGTCTTCTGACATACAATTTTTCCTGGTTCATGTTTTGCATAATTAACCTTGTGTCAGGCATCCTGGTAGAGATTTCTACAAAGGAAAGTGCAAAACAGATTCAGCGGGAATTCTAATTTATTTTTCTGCCTGTGTCTTGCAGAAACCCTTTAGGAGAGAACTGGGCCCAGAAATGGGGTGGGGGGAACACACGACACTAAGTCAGGAAATAAATGATCTGTAAGTGAGATTATTTAAAGAAATTATTTCCCTAAGGTCTTTCATGTAGCAGTAAGGGTTGGCTCATGGCTGGCTGTTCTAACGCCTCTTTTTGTAATGGAATGGGAGAGTATTCTTTGTGCTATCATGTGCTGCATACAGCTTGGAGATACTATCATTTCTGTTTTGAATGTGTTTGTTGCTAAAGAAAAAATAAAAAATCTTGGTAAACTGACATAGTTTGTATACTGTGCATGTGGTCTTCTCAGATAAGGATACACTAGTAGAACAGAACAGAGAAGGTACTGTTAATTGTATACGTGCTTTATGGACAAGCAGAAGATCTTGTTCTCAAGGCTTGTTAACCAGACACTGTCAGCGGGGGGTTAAATTATTGATAACTTAATGTAAATAAATATTGCTTTAAGAATATTTGCGGTTTACTTTTTTCAATTAATGCGGGTTTTTTTTAATCTTACTGGCTTTAGACTGTCTTGATAGGCAAAAAGAACCTGTTTTTAAATTGTTAGCTTGACCATGTTATTTTAAAGGCTTTTTTTAGGCCAGTGAGAGTTTCTTGTCTATACTTAACATGCTCACACTTCCAAAAAGTGAAGTCATAACTGTCTTGGACATGTATAAACTTGTTGATTTGAAGCTTGGGCTCTGTTATCCTGTATCCTCTAAGGTGCACTGTTCTCCTTGTTTAACTAGAATTTGGGAAATTATTGTGATAGATATTCATTAGCTGTCTTTTCTCTAAAGACTATAAAGGTTGTTAGATCAAGTTTTTGCGTTTTTCTGTGTTTTTTTTTTTTTTTTTTTTTTGCTTGGGTGGGTGGGTTTTTTTTGGTCCCCCAATACATAACCCTCAGTCTGAACCTGGGGCACATGCAGCTGCATGGATGTGACCACATCGTATGGTGTGGGAGCATATTCCATAACAGCTCTTAGTAATGGGCCTTGGGGACAGGGCAGAGACTGAATTCAAGCTCCCGTAGTCATGCCACCTAGGTTTCTTTTTCAGTAGTATTGTGATGGTCTAGTTTCTATCTGAATTGTTTTCTTTTGAAGCTTTAAAAGAATAATGATATTTATTTTACTACTCTAAAGGAGCTTACTAATGAATAGCAGGAAGCGTACTCAAATTCTGCTGAAGTCTTTATGCTTAGTCAGAAGAGAGAACTGGGTACCTCCAAAATGCAATTCAGAAGGACTAAGGTCTGAGCAGGGAGTTTCTTAAAGCCATCTAATAGAAAATACTAGACAAAGGCCATCCGAATATCAGCTTTATGCCCTGATCTCTGTTTCTGTTCTTGGTTTGTTTGGAGCGTAAGTTATTTCGAATAGGGTCCCACCGTCAGATTTCAGCACTGTGTATAATTACACAGCTTTGCAAACAACAAATTGAACTTCAAAAATATTTGCAAACGATTTGGGGAACTGACTCTGTTTGACCTGCTTTGACCAGGAGGTTGGGCTAGCTGACTTTTGAGGTCTTTTCCAACCCGAGTTATTCTATGATCCTGTTCTATGAGCATCCCTTCTGATGGTCATGTCCATTATTTATGTTGTAGCCATTGCTTTTACACAGTGAATTATGTGTAATAACCTTTATTTTGTAGAAGGTGTTTTCTTGTATTATTTCTGGAAAGAAAATAGTTTACTAAATCTCTGTTTCATTGTCTGTGTTCCTTATTCCCTCTGTCACCTGATACTTGCTTTATCTATTAATCTGTGTGATTCCACATATACTAAATAAATTATTACTTCCTTACTATGTTTTTTTTGTTGGTGGTGGTTTTTTTTTTTTCAGAAGTAGTGTCACCTGGCATTCCAGATTTTCTTCTTAAAGGCTATTTTGAATAGTTTATCTGGTAGAAAAAGGTAGGGCTATTTTGATTACTTTAAAGAAACTATGTCAGAATTTGAATTCTTACTAGATTTCCATTATGCACTGTTGAAAACAGTTTTGTCCTGCCTGTGCTAGCAGCTAACAACGCATGTCATTAGCAATGAGTCATTTTCTGATGGCCTGTTCTCTACCTCTTACCTTCTTGCATCTTCTTTTCAACTTGTGATGTATTTGTCTACATTGGTTTTTAGTCCTTTCTGAATTCATTTGCTCACCCCTGTATTTCCATTTCTGGTAAGCAGTACTAGCTACATTACCATTTCAGTTACACAACAGAGTTCACCCATACCAGCAGTTAGTAGTAGTGCGAAATGGACACAGGTCACAAGACTCTTGTCGCTTGTGCAATGTTCCTGTAAGAAAGCACCACATACCGCGCAGCTTCAATACCAGGTAAAATAGTGCTGTTGGGAAAGTGAAGATGTGAGTAAGGAAATCTGAGATTTCTAGAGGTAATGTGAGATTTAAAGACCTATATTTTTTATTTCAAAATTTTTTTTTTTTTTTAGAAATGCCTCTTAACCTGGTACAGCCTATGCTGCTCCATTGATACCACTGTTTGCATTGTGTTACTGGGCAAGATCTGGTGACACCTGGTGAGCTCAAGCTACCTCGAGACATCTATGCTGATGCTCTGTGGGAAGATATCAGCCATAGAGGCGAAAGGGTACACTCCACAGCTTGTCATTAAGGATTTCTACCTCAAATTCACATTCATCAGTGAATTAAGTGTAATGGTAGGCTTTGTGTTGGAAATGTCCTGTTCTGCCATCTCTTGCTGCAGGGGTGGTAACCTTTGGCTGAAGCATGAAAAGACATCAGAGAGGAAAGACACCTTGAGCCTTTTCAGTAAATTTTTGCAAAAACTTTTCTCTTGAAGCCATAAGAATAGACAGAATTTGATGCTTTCTATGTAGAAAGGTATTTCAATTACCTAACTTAGGTTACTGTTCAAAATTTTATTTCTAAGAGCATGCTTGCTAGATGTGACATCTTTGATGTAATGGCTTTAAATCAAATTTATAATAGTATGTTAACGTGGGTATGTAGTTAATGCACAAAATGCATTTCTTGGTGGTAGGACGTGCTGCTGACCTATCTTGGGTTCCAGATGTAGACTCATAGAATCATTTAGGTTGGAAACAACCTTTAGGATCATTGAGTCCAAGTGTTACCCTAGCACTGCCAAGTCCACCACTAAACCATATCCCTAAGCACCACATCTACGCATCTTTTCAATACCCCCAGGGACGGTGACTCAACCACTTCCCTGGGCAGCCTGTTCCAGTGATTGATAACTCTTTCAGTGAAGAAATTTTTCCTAACATCCACTCTAAACCTTCCCTGGCACAACTTGAGGCCATTTCCTCGTGTCCTCTTGCTTGTTACCTAGTGATATATGATCTGGTTCATGCTTACAAGAAGAGAGAGCACATGGAAGAGGAAAAAATATGATTTGGAAATAGTTTGGAACCTTTACTTTTTGTTAGTTTGGGGTTGGTTTTTTTTTTTAAAAAAAAACTTTTAGAAATGGAGTCTATCTCCAGAGACTGTCTTAGTACAGGTTAGAAATTAAGAACTTCCAAAACCCTTCAATAATGAAAGAAGTCAGTCTACTTCTGTTTAATCTATGCTCTGGCATGAAAAGTGGGATCTGCAGAGAAATTGTATTCCAGAATAGGGTGGTTCAAGTTGATTTGTACATAGAAGCATAAAAGGGTGCTAGAAGGTAGACTGCCTTTACGTTTCAGGAGAATTGCCAGGGTAAGGAAAAATGTTTGAATTTCCTTTTCTGCTTGTCTTTTTGCAGCTAGATACTTCTGGCTTAATCTCGTTATGATTCTATTATATTATTAGAAACCCATTGAAGATTTTGGAAGTAGCAGGTCAGCAGAAGTTAAGAAGAAACAAATGTTTAAAAAAGCCAAACACATTTTTGTGCTTCTTAATATATTCATCTTTGTATGTTTTAAAATCAATGAAGTACCAAATCAAATGTTGACCTAGCTATTGTAGCAAAATACTACTGTTGTGAAGCCTGTGTCTCTTAATTTGTGTATGTATTGCATCTGAAATTTAGATTGGAATATACTGGAATAGGTGACATAAATCTGAATTTCCCTTGGTTGCTGTGAAGTAACATTCTCCAAAAGAAAGAAATTGTAAATAGGGCCTATCATAAACAGATAAGGCATGTTTCACTAAATGTGTCTTAACTCAAAGAGAGTTGTATCCTTGAGTTAATCAGTTTGAGTTTGGAATAAAACTGTCCAACATATGTATAGACATAAGTTTTTATCTTAATCATTAAATCCATCGCTTCTGTTGCTTACAAAAAAAAAGTCTGTCTTAGGAGAGATGACTGATCCCATTTTTCCCATGTACATTTTCTTGGCTGAAGTGTTGGCTTAAACAATTTGTGCCTTGCCATCATGGCGACACACGTTTGTGGAGACGTGTGAATCGGGGCAGGGAGTCGCTGCAGACAAAACGGCTTTGCCTTTTTTCAGTGTCTGGCCCCGCTGGTTCCTGCTGGGTTACCCTGCAGCTGGATCAGTCTGCTCGTCTGGTTCACAACATGGTCCAAAATACAGCCGAACCACTCAGAGCCTGGGAAGAAGAGGCATGGGATGGCATCAGCCTCAGAATTGGTGCCCAGCATTGAAACCCTACCCCGAGTGGTTCCTTCAGCTCATTGTATAATCCTACTGAAGGCAACTTACGGGCAGTTTTTGTGGCAAACTAGTAATTAGTCAACACGACTGGTGTTGGACCATGCCGGACTGTGCTGTAGTAAAATTACAGTTTTGTCCTTACTAAGATTTTTATGGCAGTTAATGTGGTTTAACAGTAAAAGAACTAAATCTCACATCTTGTACGTGAGAGAAAATGCAGCTCCGTGTTCGAAGCTCTGAGGAAGAACAAGGCCAGCTAATACAACTTCATACCTGTTAGCTTGCATCTTGGGTCACATGAACAGTAGGGAAAAGTACTGAGAGTAATTTATTATTATTATTTTAACCAGCTATTATTAAATTGCAACTTGTCTTCTTTGTGCTAACATACTTAAACTTGTCAGGTGACCCATTACCTGCTATGTTAAAACATGCATTTTTTTTTACGGAGTGTAACATGTTTGAAAAATATCTACAGGTTTAAGGTGTAGCAGCACAAACAACTTTGTGAGTCTATGGCGCGTCGGCTGTGCTGCAGGGGATACCATCTCAGAAGGTACCGCACCAGTGTTGTAGTGGAAGCTTATATAAATAGGCAGTTATGGGATGGCTGACGTATAATAAACTTGGTGCTCTGGTCTTGCTTAACCTGCTAAGTATAAACGCAAACTCATTTTATTTACTACAATTTGGAAAACACACTGCTTCTGTCCACTGTTGGGTATCTTCTTTGGTTTAAGAGGAGCTTATTTTAGTTAATCTTAGAATGAAAAGGTTAGGAAAAGGGTTAAACTATACAGAGATGTATGTCCAAGAGGGGTTTGTCTTAGTTAAACCTAAAGGTTTAGTTAGGTTAACTAAAGGTTTTAGTTAAACCTAAAGAGTGCTAAAGGGAATAGGCAAATTGATTAATGTCTCAGTAGTGGTTTAGTAATTCACCGCTTGATGGTTGAACCAAAATAGCTGACCCTTACTGCAAAATAAAATATTGACATTTACCATCTTCCCTAAGGCTTAGACTAAGGTATTTAACCTTCTCATTGCAGCAGAGTAAGTGTGCTAATACGCGTGGTTACCAGAGATGTGCTGATAAGCGGTAGCTTGATAGCTCCTTGTAGCTAAATGTATTTATGTGTCCGTACCTGTACTAACATGGCACAATGGCTCTTATACAATAGTTACTTGTTTCAGAGTAAACACGTGGAGATTTTTTCATGTGAGTGTTTTCTTTTTAAAATTTTATCTTAATCTCTGGAGAATTGGTTTGATAAAAAAACTTCCCTGTAGGCTGGGCACCTAGAGCATGTTTCAATAGAAAAATGTAACGATAGGCAGCGTCGGTGCACTCCCTCTGCCCGCGTAGATGACGCCGTGTGAATCAGTGTGGGGTCCCAGGTTTATTTTGTTCAGTCCTAGAGGTAAAAGGGTCTTTGAGAATTTCTCTACCCGGTACTGATACGGCAATACTGAACTTAGGTGCTCGTCCACAGCAGAAGGTGCCCTGGGTTAAGTATGTCCAGTTGCAGCTCGGTGTAACAGAAGAGAATTTGATTAAAAAAAAATTCAGATGAGTGAGAAAATAGATGTAATGCATGGTCTTATTTTTGTTTGGCAAATGAGTCAGATTATTGTTGTCAACGTGTCAACCTGTGTCTTGCAGGTGTCTGGTATTGAAATTTTAAGAAAACTTGTAAAAGACTGACAGAAGCAAAGCATTACGCAAGAGTTGTTTCGGGTTTTTTGCGTGAAGGGAAGTTGAACAAAGGTAGTTGCGTTACTACTGAGACTGGCAGACCGATTGGTTTGCAAGTATCTATCAATATGAGCGAAATGATAGTTGCGTAATGTTTTCTTGATTTGTTTTTCTCCCTGTAGAAGAAAAAGAAAATTGGCAGGGACCATCTGAAGGATTAGGAAAGAGCCGTTTGTGGATGGACGTTTGTCAGGCTTGCTCTCTTAGCTCCTCCGTTCCAGATTGGTTTTGGAGAAGTGGAGAGCAGCCTGAAAAATGTTAAAAAGGAGGGAAAAAAGAAAAAAAAAAAGCCAGTCCCCGATGTCACACCTTTATCTTGAAGGCTGAAACCCTCTTTTTCCCCGAGTAGCCCCGCACAGCCGAGGTGGGGGGGCGGGGTGGGGTTCCGCCAGGGCAGCGGCCGGCATCTATGGAAACGTTTTGTAACTTTTCAGCTGCGCTGCTTTGTTAAATGGGAAAGTGCAGGCGTTGGGGGTAGGGAGGCGGGGAAGGAGAAGGAGCTCGGGGAGAGCTGCCGCCCGCCCTGCTCGGAAGGTGTTCTAGGAGAGGGGCCGGCGGGAGGACAGACCGGCCGCTGCCGGGGCCGGCTCCCGGGCGAGCCCGCCGCAGCTTGCCGGGACGCGCTGGGCCCTCGGACCGCTCCGCTCCGCGCCCGGCCGTGGCGGCCCCCGGCCCCCTCCAGCGCCGCAGCGTCCCCGCCGCGCCGGGGGGTGCGGGGCGGGGGCCGGGGCGGTGGGAGCCTCCGGCGGGGGCGCTGCGCCTCCGGCCGCCGCCGCTCTGCCTCGCTAGCGCAGTCGGCGCGGCGGCCCCGGCTCCTGCCGCAGGACTCCGGTCCGCACATTGGCGGCGCCCGGCTGCGTCGGATCTACTTTCGCTCGGCTCTTTTTTTTTTTTTTTTGCCTTTTTTTTCCTCTCTCTCTTTTTTTTTTTTTTTTTTTTCCCTTTCCCCTCCCCTCCCCTTCCCCTCCGCTCCCCTCCCCCTCCGCCCTCCTCCGCCGCCGCCGGCTCCAGCCTGGTTCGGGGAGGATCCCGGAGCCGAAGTTCCGAGGCGATCGGGGCTGTGGCGGATCGCTCCCCCGGCGGCGCCGCCATGGGGGCCCTCTAGAGCCGCCCGCGCCGCGCCCGCCCGGCCGCGCCGAGGCCCCGGGGCAGTGGCCTGGGAAGCGCTCCTCCCGAGCGGCGGGTCTGGGAGAGTAATATGGCTGATCTCGGGGAGTGCTGAGCAGTCGGTGTCTCCGCACGGCGCTGGGCTCGGGCCGTGACATGTAAATAACTTCTCTTTCCTCCGGATCGTACGGGCGGGCACCGATGCCAGCCCCTCCATTTTCCAGAGGGGATTTGTGAGAGGTTCCGCGGGGCCGGGCTATGTCGCGCAAAAGCAATTCGCCGGGGGTGAGTACGTGTGGCGTTTTAACTTCTTTGTATTAAAGGACAAACTGTGACAGCGGGCACGGAGCTGTACGCGGGGATCTGCGGGGTGATGCCCCGGGGAGGGGCGCGGGGGGCAGCGCGGCGGGGGGGGACCCTGCCGCCGGGACCGGGGCGAGAAACTTGGCGGGGGGACTCGGGTGCCCGCTGACACTCAGGAGAGGGAATTTTCCGCCGTTTAGTCAGAAAAAAAACCCCAAACCCGTACCCGAATTCAGACGCGGGTATATAGGTTCAAGTTACACGCTCGCTAGATAATCCTCGACCATTTAAAAAAAAAAAAAAAAAAAAAAAAGGTGGGGGGGTGGGAGAAACAACCACCACAAAAGCCCAGCTCGGGGCTGACCCGGGCGCTGCAGCCGGTGCTCTGGGCATCTCTTCTCTCCCTGTGCACACCTTGCACGCACACCTGTGCCTGCACGGACACACACGCGTATTCTTTTAAAATTGTGACTTTATATGGTTAGCTATAGCACAACTCCTCACCTTCCCCCCCCCCCCTTTTTTTTTTTTTTTTTTAGCACTTTCATTTCCTGGTGTGAATTCTGGAGTGATGGAAAATGAGATAGAATTAATTTTTCTGAAACATTTTGAAGTACTCTTTACACGCTATTTTTATAAGAGTGCCATTTTAATTTTGCATTATTTCAGAGCATATCTGTGTAGTGTTAATTTTAGATGATCCTCCTGGCTGCCTTTATATTTCTACATTAAAAGAAAGGGGGGGAAAAAAGCACTTTTAAAAAAATACACTATGTTCCTAGCGCATAATTCATGTTCAGACCATCATATATGATGATTTTTGTATGAGTAGTGAGCAAATAGGTCATAAGTCAAAGTAAGTGTTATGTAACTGGCTGGCTTTAGCAAACTTGATACCAACTGTAAAGGAAAAGTCTATTTTGTTTTTGTTTTTTTCATCTGGATAAAATGAGATGGCTTTTTTTTTTTTTTCCCCCTGTGGGATTACTTTGTAGCAGGTTGATTTGAAAATAAAAAACAAACACCACCCCCCCCCCAAAAAAAAAACAACCTATGCTTTAAAAATATGAGCCAGTTAATCTATATGGTGTTTTGTATTTTTCTAAAAAACTTTCAGTCGTGTACATGATTCTGAATACTAAATATTAGGTATTGACCAGTGAATCATTAGTTAATACTGTAACCAGTTTCATTACATAATTGAAAAATGTTCTCAAGTTACTTGAGTTTTCCTATTTCACTGTTTTGTAGAAGAGCGTTATTTGACATAGGTGGGTTTGTGAAGAACTGAAGATCAGTATGAAAATAATTTGGGTTTTTTTTTTTTTTGCATCTGAAGAAATACAGTGGTAGTGGGTTAATACTCCTATTGCAAAACTGAAACACATAGGCAGACATTTAAAGATTCTCAGTGACTGTATAAAATACTGTGCATTGAAGTAAACATAGTTACTAAGCTGCAGCTTACATGTAGGGGTCTTTGTGCTTTTTGTACAGCATGGTGATGTTAGTATGTTGTGTTTGGTGTTCCTGCACAATAAAATACACTTGCTACAGAAAAAACCTGCAGTTCCCAGACCGTTTAGTGCAAATATTTTAACCATCTACTTGTAAGACAAACAGAGGCAGGAGACAAGAGACACTTTTCTCAGTGCTAATGTGATCAGCTGCATCTGTGCTAGGCATTCATTAATTTCACTAATGACCACTGTACATTTATTTTTAAAGTAATTGATGTATGCTTCCTTTAATACTTTATTGTAAATGTCCTTTCTTTTGATACTATACTTGGAGTTTGAGGATCTGTAGTTTTTAATTGCTTGCCTCACTTGCAGGTCGTCTTTGTAAACTGCTTTGTGACTACTCTTCTTACATTGTATCTGTACAACGTAATATATATTCTGTTGGCATTAAATCTAGATGCTTTTAGGGCAAAATACTCCTCATTCTTTTTTTGTAGGAATTATTACTGAATATCGGTATAATTATTTTGTCAGGTTGAATACGAGTACTCAGTTCACGTTCATCTCTTTTTTTCTTTCCTTTTTCTTCTTTCCCTTTTCCCCTTTCTTTCTTTTTTCCTTTCTTTCTCTTCTTTCTTTCTTTTTTCCTTTCTTTTTCTTCTTTCTTTCTTTTTTCCTTTCTTTCTGTTCTTTCTTTCTTTTTTCCTTTTCTTTCTCTTTCTTTCTTTTTTCCTTTTCTTTTTTCTTTTTTTTTCTTTTTCTGGTTTTTTTTGCTTTCTTCTTTTTTTCTTTTCTTTTTTTTTTGATCATCTTTACTTATGTATTGTTCTTTCCCAAACAGAAACTCTTGCAGAGTTTTGGCAAAATGTTCTTTGAGAGTTTTTTTGGGGGGGGAAGGCAAGGGGTGGCATTATTGTCATTTACATAATATGTCGGTAGAAAGTAGTTGCATCATGTATGCTTTCTTAATGTGACTGTTCATTGGACTTGCCTGAAAATTATCTCTTAAAGGTAAACGGCTGAGCAAAGATGAAAAGCAGCCATATATTGATTTCTGCTTTTGTTTCAGGCTAAAAGGACCATTCAGCATGTGCTTCACAGGGTATTTCCAGCCTGAAATTTAGTCAGCTATTTAAAAATAATGGTAAAAGTGTTCTTTTATCATAACTGCTCTCAAGTCTTACGGCTTTGCAGCTCTGTTTTCCTGTTCTTAAAGTGAGGATAGAAAACTCTTAGTATAGAATGGTATATACTTTGTATGCCATTCAGTATAACTTATGCAGCCCAAGAAGAAGGGAAACTGGCTCTGGAGTGTTGTCAAAAGCGCACTCTAAATGAGCTGAAAGATACTTTTTTGTTTTATTCGGGCCGTTCCAATTTTTAATTACTAAGGCTTCTGGAAACTCTAGGAGGTAGTGTGTTTTCAGAAAGAAGTATTAAAAACCAGTTGACAGTGGGCCTTCAGCTAGTCTTTTATAATTCTGCCTTTCCTCTGTGAAATCCTTTTGGCACGTTGTTGTTCTCTGGCAGTACCCCAACATGTGATATCACAGATATCAGATGTCTTCTTGCGATTCATGGCATTTGCTGCGCCGCAGCGGTGCAGTCTGGGACGGCTTAGGTGAACCAGGAAATGTCATAGAAATTCGGTAGGGAAAGCGGTGTGATACAGAAACAGTCACGTAGTATTGGGAATAGGTGAGCACCTTCTGTTTAAGAATGTTCAAATCTTTGCGTTTGGTAATCTGGTGTGGAACGTATTCAGCAAACAGATGCGTCTTTGACTGAGTGGTCTTTACAGATTTTTTCCTAACCTCTTAGAAATAGATGCTTATCAAAATGAGTGGCAAAACATTGCAGTTGAACTTTTTCCTTTGGAAATTAAAAGAAAAAATCATAATTATATGTGGCATTGTTAGGATTTATTTTCATCTCAAAGCTGAGGTCCAATGCCAGGCTTAAGTATAGATGATATTGCACATATGGAGGATATTTGACTCCTCCATAAGATCGGTTGAAAGTTAGTCATAGCGCATGTCTGTTCGGTGAAGTCTCCCTGTTGTCTGTATTCACTGTTGAAATGTTACACAGCAAATGTGGTTTGTGCTGACGGTGCTTTTGTAATATTGCTAGAAAATAAAAGATTTCACGTTGGCTACTTTGACCCATGTTTTCATCCTAGTTACCAAGCATTGAAAGGTAAATGCTTGAGTAACATTACTTAATTAGGCACTCATAGAAGATGAAGGCATGGAAGGGGAGTCTGCTTGTGTATTCATCTGTTTGTTTAGTCAGGACTTGTAGTTCTCGGGTATAATTCTGTTTCAGTGATGAATTCTTTGTTTTAGATGGAACTCAATGTGTTCCTCCTAACCATGAACACTTCCATGTTGTTGTTACTCCAGACCTCCCTTTCTCTTTTCTTTTTTTTTTCCTTCTTTTTTCTTTTTTTGTCTTTTTTATTATCCTTATTTTTAGTCTTCATGCCTCAAATGCCCCAGAGCTGTAAAAAGAGAATGTAGATTGCTTTTTTAAGACTCTGTTTAGGAAGAACTGAATGTGAGAGTGGGTTATTACTGCCTGGTTTATAGTTAGGCTTCTGCCCCAACCAGTTTGCGATCTAAATTATACTCTTGCCCCCAATTAGTGTCTAACATTGGATGCTGTAGACAAAAATATGACAAACTCTGATGTGGGCAGTTATGGAATAATCATTCCATGGGGGATCTGTTTGAGATGGGATTAGACCAGGAGGAGAGCAAGCTGTGTTTTTTCCAGAATTCAGAAAACCTCAAGCAGAATTCTTATTTATGCTTATGATTCTGCAGAAATCTACCACCTTTGAATCAATTTACTTATGAGGATATTGAGTTTGATGGAATTTGAAGGCTTTTTCCAAGCCTGAGGACCAGGGTGAATGATTATGATATATTTGGCAGAACAAAGAGAACAGGGAGAAGGGGAGGGATGTGTTGGATGGGACTACACAAGGACAGCATATCTGGAGCAATGAGATGAAGGACTAAGGCTGGAGCTTTATTTTAATCACCTTGCACTTCCACTTGAGTTGGGCAATTTTGGCAAATCAGTTTTGTGGCACCATTGAGAATGAGTTTAACAAGCAAGCAGATTCTGACGGTGGTCAAGGAGGGCGTTGAGGGAATGTGTCTAGAATATTTTCTAATCTTTACTTGATCTGGGCCAAATAATAGAAGGTGTGCTAGGTGTTGTCACTGCCATGTCAGTCTTGCCTTGAGTACAAAAGCTTTAGTCGTAGTCGTGGCAGGAGTCATTCATTCATTGTATGTTGGAAGTGTCGTAAAATGGAGGTCTGGATTGAACAGTAAGTGCTCTGTTAACCTTCGGCAGACTCTTCTTGTTTGAAAAATTTCACTTTGGCTTTATGATATTTTAGTAGAAGGCTGATTGCACATAGGAACGGATACAAAAGCAAGGTAGAGTGCTTTTGGAAGAATTGTGGGTTTGCAGTGATCAGAAATGGGGAATTCAGAGTTACAGGAATGTTATCTTTAAGACAGATGGGAGATTGAGAATGAGAAGCATAGACTTCAGTCTTTTTCTTTCACGTTAATTCATCTCAGTGCAGTAGCTTGCCTGTGAGCAGTCTTCAAGAGCATTTAACCATCTTTTCCCTTCCATTTGTCCCTTGTCATCTTCTGTTTTCGCCTTGTTAAAGGAAGCTGAGATTTTTAATTAAAGAAAAAATAAACAGTTTAAAGAACAATATAAAGACAGTGTTGCACAACTCCAGAAGTAGCAACTATTATAATTTGCAGTCTAGTTCTTGGGAGAAGAGAGTGATGGTGAAGAAGCATGGAAGATTTCTGAGGTGATTTCTGTGGATCAGGGTACAGTCTTGCGTGAACAAATTCTTGAAAATGGGCTGGGTAGAGGAGTCTGGCCTGCATATTTTGTTTAGCTTATGTATTAGTCTACAAAATGTAAAATAATAAAATATATTTCCTTTTTTGGAAAAAGGAAAGGACTGTCTTCAGGTAGTAAAATCCACCTAGAACGATGTAGAATATTTAGCTATGAGTTTGTAAGTTAGTTATTTTCTCTCTTCCTTTTTTCAGAAATGCAGATAGCTATTGAATCTGTCTTGACAGCCGTGGTTCAGTTACTGAGATGGTTATGTCACTTTTCTATAGAAAGTTTTGGAATCCTAGAGCTGAAATGGTGAATAGCTACTATTTTAGGCAGTTCTATTGCCTCCCTTGGGGATGTTTTGAAATCGGTTGACTTCTGTTTAGTATGTTACCGGAAAGTCAGAGTTACTGAACTGTGCTGTATAGCCAGAAATGGCGATTGCCAGTTATGACATCTGCTGCCATCGCCCCTGTTGATGAAGACTGTTTGCTTCTGTTTGCTCTGGTGATCGCTGGGAGAAATGAGGTCTGGGGGAGGTAGTTCTCCTGATTGTTGATAGACCTACATATAGTTCGTACGTAAACAATCCTATACTATATTTATTTTTCTTACACTGCCTAATCTTCAGTGTATGCTGCTGACAGCTTCACCACTACTGTGGAGGAGTTCTCATTATTGGTGCCTCTGGACCTCCAAATAAAGAACCGTCAGTGAATAAGTACTGTATGGATTCATTTAATTATTAATCAGGAGGATAGGGTATTCTCTAAGGTACACAATTCTGTTTCAAAGACAACTGAAGTCAATAGAAAGTTTTCCATTGAAATAAAATAGTCATGAGAGTAAACGCTCATCAGTATGAGTAAGAATTCAATAGTCCAGTCTGTTCTGGATCTGCTATTTTGAATAGTGCTAACCGATTGCTGCTCTGCCTGATCAAAAAGCGTGGGGAACAGGATGCTTTAGAAAAAGTAAACCAGACGTTGCAGAATAGTTTTTCATTCTTCAAATTTCAAGAAAACGTGAGACTAGTTTTCTGTCAACTTAGATTCTGTGAAACAGTGCTAAGCTGAAATCATAACAATTACAAATTGCATAAACTTGCTCTTGATTTCAGTATTATTCTTTTACTGGCCAATTAGTCATGTTTTACTCCCACTGCTTCCAGATACCGACAAGAGTCACACTCCTGTTGTGTGTAGAGAAAAAAAATGAAGGGCACTTCTAGGCCACTCAGTGATAACCGGGTTTATTTGGTTGTACTCTTCCTGAGCTGGACATGTATTTCATGCCTCTGAGACCCAGCCTACTGTCTGATACAGTTTCATCAAACACACAGCAGCATCATAAAGACTGATACTATGTGTTAAATTTTGTCAGAGTGATGTAGGGCCAAATAATTTTGCAGGTAGGACTCCACATCCTATACTTACTCTTTTCGCCATCTCCTGTGCCAGAATTTTCAGGCCAGGAAGCAGATAAAGAAGAGCTACTTAGTTGGCTTTCCTGATAAGTAACATATATTTGTAGGTAAAGAGTAGGAGACTTTTTCTGGGGAAGGCTGTCTTGCAGATTTCCTTTGTAATAGAAAAGCCAGTGATGGTTGTGGTCTCTTAAGCAGGGTAACTTTTTCTGACTGTTCTGTAGCATCCTCTGAGCGTGACATTATTTGTGAAGAATTTGAAAGATGTGCTGTAGTGGTATCCTTAGGGGCAGAAAAACAGTGGTGGTAGTGTTATGTCTCTTAAGGCTGTAAGAGAAGCAAGGATGGGGTGGGAGTGATTGTATCTTCTGTAAAACTGTTGTAATTGGGTGAAACAGATGATCTTTTAGGTGCATACAAGGAAATACATGTCATTTTTTCACAAATTATACAACTGCCCCGTAAGTACTTAAAGTCAGTACAGAAAGCACCTTCTACATCTGGAGTACAAAATCAATTTTTGCAGAATCTTTTTCAGTGGTTGCAACCTATACTGAAAGAAGATGTATGTTGAAATAATCGCTGCCGGAATCTCCTCTCCAGTCCTTCCAACAGCTCCTAAGCCTGCTAAACTCATCAGAAGCAAACTTTCTGCAGATGACCCTATACCCAGATTGTACCCGAGTAGCAAAAGTGAAATTTGCCGCCAGAGCTCCATGACCACCCTTGTACATGCACTCCAAGAGACAGTCATCCAGATTATAGGATTCTGTGTAACGCACTTTGTCTTTTACTATATTTCCTCATGAACGTTCACTACATCCTCATGGAGAGTGGATAGATGAAATGAAGCAACTTTTAGGCATGAGGATGAACTTGTCCACAAGCAATGTCTACTTGTCCTCTCAGATAAGTTCACAGCTTTAACTTTGAAGATTGGGGAGTCTGCATAGTATTCAAATACAAGCTTTGGTGTCCAGGAGCTTGTTTGTTACTTAACCATATTACTTGGTCCAGGGCAGGAGGCAAAATAAACTCCCACAAAACACTCTCTGTAGTCTTTTAACGGACTACAAGAAACAAAAAATTACAAATTTCCTATAAAACGTAAGGTTAGAATGCTGCTATACTGGGATTGGATATTATTTCAAATTAGAAGATAGCAGCAAAATGTCACCTGACTTTCTTCAGTGACATGACACAAGATGCTTAGGTTATTTCTGAGGCTGTGCAAGGAATTTGGTGACTTAGGAGAGTCCATTGAGCTGCCAGAAGAGTTTAGTGTTGCTTAAATACGAGAAAAGTAGGTGGTTTTTGAGTGTGAATCATCTTGTTGAAAGGCATGATTGTATGATGTGAAGCTTTCTGTTCTTGAGGTTATTTTTTTTTACTGCGGTAGGTAATGACCGCCTGACTAAGGGATAAGGCATATATGGCATTTAGTATAATCTTTTCAATATGATATGGACAAAGACTCTCATAAGCCATCTACTGAATGAGAAGGTCTATAGGATGCTCAGACATTTTCTTTGGTTTTCCTTCCCCCCACCCCAATCTGTAAGACTGCATTAGAGTCTCTGGACGTCAGAAATCAGGAGCAAGTCTTTTAGAGGAATGAAACTGTTAGAAACCACTAGAGGCTACGTAATTGCGTGTTCGCTATGCACCGTTCAGGATGTCGAATACAAGGCTGGAAATGAAGCTTAATGTTGTTAAAGATCAGTCTTTAGGTGTGACAGTAATTTGGGCAATATGGTGAGCTTTGTTTTCTCCGCTCTTGGCTCAGAGTCTGTTTATAAGATAATATGGAGACATTATCTGTTTCACAAGCGCAGCTATACTGGATCACATCGGAGATCTATATGTCTCATCCTCGTGCTTTCTGCAGTGGTTAATAGCAAATGCCTAGGAAGGAAAAGAAGGAAAGGGTAATTTTGTAATGATACTTCCCTGAATCACTAATTATGGAAGGTTGGGAAAGAATTGTGGGATTTCTGGAGTCCAGAATGGTATCTCTGTGTTAGATCTATTGAGCATTAGACATCTCCTTTGAATGTGTCCAGCCTCTCCTCAGTCTTTCAACATGCTGAGCCTGGAGTACCAGAGTTAACTGCGTATTGCGAGAAGAACAGCCGCCTTTTACTTGGGGCTTTTTTGAACCTTCTACTTACTAGCATCAGTGCCATGTAGTGTGTGTTGGAAGACACAGTAAATGCTAATTCCCTTATCATCTTTTCAATGTGAATTGTGCAAATAATTGTAAAGATGCATGAAAATGTATGTGTGGGAAAACCAGACTGTATACTTTTCAAAGAGGTGCACAAATACCAAAGATCTTGTTGAGAGCACTAGGTTACATCAGGGAAATCTTATTTAAACTGAAAAAATTGCGTGTGTGTGTAATGGGACTGCTTTTTGAAGGTATTAAGAGACAAATGGACTCCAAAAGCAGGATGTCTGGACTGTTAGCAAGTTTTCTTGTTCTTAGGGCAGTACAGTTTTTCACTTTTTGCAGTGATTATTATGATACCATAATAATGGGATCTTGTTTTCTGATGTTAAATGTCTGTATTACATAGCTTAGGTTTTTATTCACTCTGTCAGTTAAATAATATTTGTATCTGGATGATGAACCTGTTTTATATGTACTTAATTATTCTGCATATTATGTTTCCTGATGGGTCTGACTATCGGTGAGTTCCTACTTGATCATGCTGATGTCTGTGAATCTACAGACCATTAACACTGTTAATACACTGGGGATTTTATCAACCAAAGCTGCTGCAGCTTTATTTTTATATATATATATGTATTTTGTCCTACCTCAGGGTACAGTAGTGGCCGGTTTGAGTATCATTTCAGTATCTAACGGACCAGGTCACGTGCAAACCCTCATTAAAATATGATTAAAGTATGGCCTTTTGTTTGTTAGATGGAGCCAAGCCTATGCTTTGTGCTGGGCCCTCCGTTATGTTTGGGCTGTGTGTTTTGAAACGTCTCCCTTGTTTGTGAAGCTGATTGTTTGCCACCCCAAGCTCCAGCCTCCTTCCAGCCTCTGCTGAGGATGCGCTGCGTTCAGCTGGCTTTCCGTTGTTCATCTCTCCTCTCACATCCACTGATGATTAAATGCGAGTAAATGAAAATGGTGTCTGCTTTCTTTTAAAATGTAGTCTTCTAAAAACAAATATGAAACACGAAGTTCCTGTTGTTGACTGGGAGTGTATTTTATTTTCTTACACCTCTGCTTTTTAACTAACGAAAGACTGTTGCTTTTTTTGCTCCCCACCCCGTATTTAATTAATAAGCTAGTCTGACAGTTAGAGAACCAGTGTAAATTATGTTGGTAATTTGCCATGACTACCTATGGTGGTATGTAAATAATGAGAGAATAACAAAAGCTTATGACTAAATGAAAAAAATCAAAAGGGTTTAGTTATGCTTTCTAAGACAAGTCGTCTTATCTTGTCTGGGAGTAGAAAAAAAAAGGGCTGCTCTTTAGGTTTATTTTTTGTGAAACATGGAAATCAGTATGCTTCAAGCTCAAAGACTCATAGCATGAATCCACAAATTTAATTTGTGTCTTTGATCAGGTGGCCTTGACAGTACATATGGAAAGCAGAAACTGACTGGAAATGTGGTGTAGTTGATCAAGTCCTCTGATCAGCGTAAATGACTGGAGAGGGACAGCTGACTTCTTGTGGTTGTTGGAATCTGAGCGAATGAAGAGTATTATTTCCAAATCAACATGTTGCAAAAGGGATAGAGAATGCTATATAAGTTCTTAGATCTGTCTTTTTCTTTTGACACTCTGTGAAATCAGATGATTTGGCACTTGTAACTACTGTGGGTAAGAGGCGTTTATAAGAAATAAAATGTATATGTGGCAGTGGTGGGGGAGGCGTCTGTTCTGAAAACATCTGAGATCCTGGAAAGTGTGTCCCCAGTGGGAAAGAGAAATTGCATAGCTGGCACCGAGGCTCGCTTCTTGTTCATGTGTGGCCATATTTAGAAAAGGATCAACACTACGAACTGAATTATTAGAGAAGTGAATGGCTGGAGGGAAAGTAAAGGAAATTATCTGTATCTTGCTTGTTCCTTTAAATTTGGCCAGACGATACTGTGGGAAGGTTGCTAACTCCAGCCTAACTGCCTGTGCAAAGTGAATCTTGAGATGAGTTTCAGAAGGTAAATGTTTGATTTAAAGCTCCACAGCTGCTGTTACTTGGGTTTGTACCTGGCTGCCTTCTGCCTGCAGGTGGGAGGTGAACAGGCATGACTGAAAACCATCCTCTTGCCTTGTGAGCCTGGTCTGGAAAGACCAGATCCAACACTTGGAGCAAAGTGCAGGATGCTTCTACTGTATGTAGCGCTGTGGGAAGCTGCTGGTTTCTAGTACATCTTGCAAACATTCATGTATATAAGTAAAGCAATCAAGAGCCAATTGAAAAAAAACCACCACCACCACATTTCAAAGAAGTTATGTATAAAAAAAGAAAACTGTCTGCTTGGCAAATACTAGTCAGTATAGTAATACAGATCATTACAATTATTTGCACCTATATGGCAGTTTTTAGCTTATCGCAATTTTGTTGAAGTACAAAAGATTAGCTAAATAAATTCATTTAGGAGGGGATTCAAATGATGCTTCTAAAGAGACAGCCGGAAGGTATGCTTTCAAAGTTTTCAGCAGTTAAACTCTCCCCCCTCCCCCCACTTACTTTTTTAGAAGTGATTCTTTTTGTTACACTCATCAAGACTCATTTTGAAAGACTTATTTTTCTTGTTTTGGCAAAATAGTTGATCAGCGCAACTGGCAAGGAACTGACATGGAGCAGCAAAGAATTTCTGTCTAGCTAAAAAACTGTATCCGAGGCCATCTTGGAGCACTTCGTGAACTAGTGGAACTAGAGTAGAAATTCTTTGTGTAAGAAAGGCCATTCAAGTTAAGTTGCACATTTTCCTCCCCAAAATTAGCATACTAGAATACTTTATTGCAGAGTGTTTAGGATACTTTGTACAAGAAATAACAGTAAGTTGAAGATTGCTAACTGAGGAGCTGTAATGATGACAACTGACTTTTTTTTTTTTTTTTTTTTTTTAATGAAAGCTTTGTATACATAACAGGATGAGTCATCACTGGAGAGTTCTGAAAGTGTTTGGCATCCCGAAGAATCCTTTTGTATGTCTCTGCCGCACAAACAAAGTATTTTTGCCATGAAACTCTGCCTTAAGAAATATTGCAATAACTGGAAGCTTTAGGGGAGGGTTTTCTAATGTGGCTTAAATCTTGACTTTCTATTATTGTTTTAAAAATATTTTGGTATTCTTAGATCTTCCTGAATAATAGAATGAAAATTTCTAAGTAGTTTGTTGGCTGTTAATTTTTTTAAGATGTGGCTTCAGACATACTTCTTTTATAAATTTGTTTTTAAAAGTATGTAATAGGAGCTTGACTGTTTTCCTTAGCTTTAATGCAAATATTAGAAGTCTGGTTGTAGGAGAATACTGGAACTCATTTTGCTTTACTGAAACAGGATCCCTGTTGTAAACCTGTAGTAGCTGCTTATCTGAGTTGCACTTATTTTAAGTACACTTTCTTTTGATATGTTGTCATGTGGAAGAACTGGTTTGCCTTGGTAGTTTCTGTTGTGTCTCTTAAAACCTTCAATTTTATAAGATACTTGTTTCTTTTCTTATGTGTACTCAGGACATCAGTAGTTGCTATCCTTACTCAGAGCAACTGCTTGATAAAAAGCAGCAGAAACCTTTCAATATTCAATTGAATATTAGTATATTCAATGTTCATAAGTAGTGTAGCAGACCAGCATTGTATTTTGCCCATGATTTTTCCTAATGATGTGAAACCTGATTCGTGTAATGTTCAAGTGTGTGTAAGGCAGCAGAGATTGAATTTTGCAGCTGGTGAAATAGAGGAGAAAACTTATTTTTATCTGAGATTTTTAGGAATGTATAAAAATTTTCAGTTTTTTTTCCCCCCAGTTCATTCTTCAGCAGTACATTTTCTAAGGCGTGCTGTAATTAATTAAAAAAATCAAAGCAATTGATGGATTCTTTAATGCCTTGTAGTAGTGATAATACAGATATATTTATTAGGCATTAAATTTAACAGTTTTAATTTTTGTGGTTTCAATGAATCTGAATATGGAATTTATGGCCAAGGAAACTTGAAAAAAAAAAAAATTCTTCAGAAGTGCATGAAGAAGTCTTCAGAATTTGTAGTTTTTCATCCAGGAAAAAAAAAAAAAAAGCTTTTACAATCATTTAGAATTGTATAGACTTTTAACCCAAATTCTCTGACTGATGCTGATAACAGAAAGCATAAAAAGCCAGAAGAGCTTTCAGACAGTCCTTGAAGAAGTACATAGGTTAATTATTCAGCACTGCCCGTGCAAGTGTGATAGTTTTGAGGCAGGCTCTCAGACTCAGGTATTTTTATTTTACTGTGCACATCCAAGGCTAAGCATTTAAACAGTTCTTTCGTTTGATTTGGAAGTGAAACAACAGAAGTTTATTTAGCTAACAAAGTTGATATTTAGTGACAGTTTTTATTTAAGCTTAGAATTAGTTCAGTGGCATTGCTAAGCAATAGTTTTTAATGGTAGCACACTTTTTCTGTGGGGTTTTTTATTTTTTTTAAGTCGAAGTTCTTACCCTGTGTGTTACCAACTTGGTGTTAGTCTAAAATAAATTAAATGTTGGGTGGTGCTAATGGGGTGTGTCTAGTGAGACTGAAGCCCTAGTTTGTTTTTATTTTCCAAGGGAAGCTAAACCTCAACTTTTGATTTAATTTTTGGAAGAGGTAAACCCTCAACATATCTGTAAATTGGACCATAGAATTGGATATAAGAAAATAAGGCATTGGGGTGTGCCTCTATCTAGAGGGGGTAAAATTTATGGTGTTATTATTAATTTTATGTTTACCTGGCATCCTCTCAGAGCTCTTACTGGGAGGAGCTCTACTTCAGAATACTGTACTTCCTCCAACAAAACATTATTTCCAGCTGTTCAGATGAAGAAAGTTTCCCTTAGGGACATTGAACCATGTTACCTTTACTGTAGGATCTGCATGCAAAGAAGAAAACGAGTGTTTGTTCCTCTGTGAGACGACTTTATGTGCTTGGTTTGTACCTTGTAGGCCAGAACATTGGCACCTGAAATTTCTGTGTGATTTTTGTCCTAAGTCCTGAGAATTAAAGTATCTTAGAATATTCATTTTTCAATATGCTGAATGCTGTGTATGCTGGATGCTGCTGTAGCGTTCTTCAGTTTGCGGTGAAAAGGCATTTCTAGTGTAATGTGTCATTGAAACAGAACAAAGATACGTGGAGAAGAAAAGGTGGTGAAGGTTATTGAAGGTTTCCTACCTCATCGCTTCTGATGAACTGTTCCCTGGTAATTTACGTACCCGTGTTTTGTTAGTAATGGAAACTTTCTAGTTAGCTTTATATTTACAGGGCATTTAAGGCCACGATTCCAGAGATCTGTTCAGCTGGCAGCAGGGACTTAGGCAGTCGCCTTTTATTGCAGCTGCTCAGCCCTGTTCCTCTGGCAGTGCAACTGCTAGCATGCCTGCGTGGAGAACCTGGCTGCGAACTCGCTTGTGACAGCGTGACCTCAATTTGTAAAGGGTACGTGCGGCTTACGTGTTGCTTCAGGTGAATATTTGACTGTTGGCCAAGTCCTGTTAGTTTTGCTTTGACCCATGCTAGTTTTTTTGTATGAAGCTATTTTGCGTATTTATAGATTCTCATAGGAAAATAGTAGTATTCAGAGAAGCATTGCTTTTAAAAGGAAGAGGTCTCATCAATGGCAATTGCTTTAAAAATAAAGTGTATAAGGGTTTTTTAATAGGATTTTTTATTTTTTTTACTTTGCCTTAGCTTTGAGGTCAGTGTTCCCTTTCACTTTCTCTGTTACAGTTTTAAATTAGTAAACTTGTGCTTTTGTCATTTTTTTTTTCTAGTTAACAGGATTCTTGATAAAATTTTAGATCTTCTACAATTTTAACCTCTGTAAGTAATTTGAGATTTGAAAAGGTTCTGATTCACAGGAAAAAGACAAGACTTGGCATAGTATTAACATCTTTATCAAGTCAGTAATATATAGTCAGCAATCAAATAGCTCCTGTTGTGCCTACATCTGTTTTACTTGCCAGTAAACTAAACCTTCCACAAGTCAAGGCATGCCATGTCTAGGCTACACACTCATCACATTTAAATTTTGAAGTGAATACCGTTATTCAAAATTATCTTAGTACTTTTGAAAAGTTGAGATACAGGAACCCAGCTTTGGGTTGTCTTTGTCAGAATTGTGTGCAAAAAAAATAGATTGCTCAAGATAACAACAACAAAAAAGATAAAAAAATAGATTGCTCAAGGTAACAGCTGTCTAAAGAACTCGCGTTGTGATGTGTTAGAGCTGAGCTTTTAAAGATGAGAAAATAAGTGTTAATAATTCATATATTTTACTTACGGTACTTGCAGCACAGTTTACAAAATGATAGGTACAGGTACTCTGTAATGTTTTGTGGAAATTTGACTTGAAAAATCAATACAAATTGAGCTGCAATTCCAGTGCGTTTGAAATTGCTTGTATCCAAGAAACAAGGAACGAAACCCGTCTAAAATATTGAAGCTGGATACAAATAGTTAACGGCAGGCTGTAGGGATTAGCATTGGGTTCAGCCTTACTGTTGTTAATGAGCTGGAAGGAGGCGGAAGCAGCAAGCTAATGGTATTGACAGAGGGTATGGAGGTAAATGGATTTGTCAACACAAGGAGAGAGAAAATGGAGAGGAACATAGGTTAGGAACATAAAAAATATAGAAAGAGGAGAAGGAGGTTCCCCCCAGCCTCCTCTGACAGATAAAACAACCACAAATGAGCCAGTCAGGGCTGATGGGTTTTCCAAACACTGCACTGATGAAAGTGAGAATCTTGCAATAAAACAATGCTGAAAGGGGACAGCAGATAAATGAGTGTTTTTTAGAGATTGTATTTTATTTACCCCAAATGTGTTGATGAATGAATGAAGATGAATGAATGAATGAAGATGAAAAATGAAGATGAATGCATTACCGTTCGTGATAGAGCTAGGCTTTGTGTTGATACTAACAACAGGCATGTCCACAGGATAATGCTGCTTTGAAACAACAGTTAATGCTCACACCTAAGTTTAAATAAAATGTGTCATGGAGGAGAAAAAGTGTTGTTGGTGAAATGTAGTAGTAAAGAGTTGAGCATATTTAAAACTAACAACTTTCGGTTTTTATATTAATCATATATGTAGAAGGTGGTGTAGTGGTAACTGTGCCTTTTAGGTAGAGTTTTTTTTTCAATATTCTAGGAACTTTGAAAACAAAGTTATACTCAGAAGACAGCATTTTTATAAAATACCATTTCTAGAAAGAATCTCTGTAGTTCACAGTGGATGAAAACTCCTAATAGTTATTATCATTGTACATAAATAAATAAATAAAATTATCCACTGTTGAACTGTCCCAAATGTCCGTGTCTGCAGAGCAGCTGAGGTTACATCAAGACTACACTAGCAGCATTTACCAGCTGTGTGTAAGAGCTACACTGCACGTAAAGGGATTTCACATTTTATTATGTGGGAGGGATGATGTCAGTTTGGTTGATTATGCCCCTTTCAAGCTGCTGTGATAATTACCTGCTTGTTACCAGAAGTGTCGAACCCATTTTCAGTTCTTGTTTGCTTTTGCTGTCATGCCCTAATTGCCACATAATTTTGTCCCTGCCAATTACTACCTTGGAGTTGAATTTTACGGTGAAAAAAGTTGTAAGAAGCAATAAAGTCATTGTTTTTTAGGTCTTGTAATTTCAATAGAATATTTTATTATGCTACAAAGTATATTGAAATACATGCTGCTCACTTCTGTGAGACGGTGAGATCCCATGGTTCCCACTGAAATCGAGGATGTGGAAGGCGTGACTTTTTGGGAGAGCAAGCCCCTTGCGGTCGAGATGGCTAAATATGCAAAAATGAAGAGGTGTGGAGAATTGATGGCTTCTAACTTTTAATTTTGGAAATAAATATATTTACAACATTCTTTAGAGGCAGGAACTCTTAGGCTTGGTGGCTTTTTTGTTATTCCTTCCCTTCTTTTTCATCCTATCTTTTATCCACTGTATGAGTTTAAAAAGTTGGCTTTGATGTAGATATTGGGTCATCTGATGTGATCCTTCATCCATGCTTTTCTATAAAGATGTAATGTAAATAGATTACTTTAAAGGCGCTGGGCCTAACAGTGTTTTATATTCTGATTAAAACTAATCACTTGAATTATTCAGTGGAATAAAACCGACAGTAATTGGGTTAAGGGCTGGCTGACCAAGCACTTTGTTGTCTTTGCGAACTGCATTGCCTTACTTTTTTTGCTTTTTTGGGGTGGTCCTCCAGCAATAAAGGCTGCTATTAGTCAATATTAATAGCAGTTACTGCTGTTGAAATTGTATTTGAAATGATGTGGATGAGCATAGGGAAGAGGCAAAAGTGGGATTTGGATTAAGCCACAGGTAAATGAAATGTTCTTCAGAGTAAGGAGGGGGATGATGTCACCACGTAGAGGTGTAGGGATGGGGCTACAGTCTAGAAAGGAGCATTTCTGGAAGGAGATTGCGTGGGTGGTGTCCTGAAGCTCTGTTTATCACAGAGAGTGTGAGATTGGCTGCTGCCATTTTAATGCGGTTCAGATAGCCACAAATGAAGAAAATGTTGGCAAAAAGTCACAAAGTGGACCAAAGATTGTAGAAAGCTTGGAGAAAATTCCTTGGTGAGAAAGGTAAAGGTGCTCAATCTGGGAGGATGGGGAATCCAAACTCTAAAACTGAGTAGTAGCTTGATTACAGTGGATAATATCTCCAGTGGAGAAAATACTGAGTTCTTCAGGGTTCCCTAATGTAACAGGAAAACGTACAACCAGAGCCAGTGGTTGCAAACCAAAACCAGAGAAGTTCACATAGGAAATGAGCACAGATTCATAAGGAGGAACATATGACAAAGGGTATGGCAAAGTGAGTGCCTTTCTGAAAGATGGGCTTCAATCAATTATGGTTATTGAGTGATATTTATGGATATTAGACTCGTGTGGATAATGATTCTGGCATTGCATTCAGTGAGTTTGAGAGCAGTCGGACTTCTGTTTTGATAGCACTCTCTTTAGCAGCTCTTTCATGGATGGTGTAATAAATGTTGAACAGCTTTCTGGTCGAAGATTCTTTTCAAATGTAATCTTTAATACATTGATTGTGAAAGACAAATGGTTTCTAAGTTTCTGAGGACATAGTATATCTCAATTGTAGTTCTTTTGTCATCATGAAGGCTTTCAGGTACTTCAAGGAGAAATTTCAGTGTGCAAAAATACAGAGGAAAAAAAAAGCAGAAGTAATACTGTGACAAAAATTAATGATTTTAGTGCTGAAATTTGTGTGTCACCAAATTGAACTAGCCTCTGCTCTGTTCTGTCATGATACCAAGACAGAACTTGGGTCAATCTGAGTAGCTTTAGGACTGCTGTAAGTTACACCTAGCTGTAAGTGCTTCCCTTGGCCATGTCATCTTCGTGAGTGGTTGCAAGTATAGCTGTCTAGCTGCTCTGCCAGCTTTTGATACCTGGAAGTATTTCGGAAAGGTTTCATTAAGATAATTTTTGAGGCTGTGTGGTCTGGTGAGTAGAACTGAGCTTTCATGCTGTAAATGTTAATTAGGAGCATATGTGTATATGTAAAAAGCAAGCTGAAATAAAAGTATAAATATCTAAGAAGCTGTCATTCCAGAAGGTCTGTGCTCAGAAAAGATTAGGTAAATATACAAATAGTCCCATTATAAATCAGCTTCAGTATCACTTCAGATTATCTTCATTACTGTTGTTCTGGTGGCTTCTGAAAACAGTTATGAAGCGAGTGATTCAGATTGTAATTTCCAAATCCTTTCAGATGGCGTACCTTACATCGTCACCAAAAGAAGCTTCACTCGCTTCATTCGTCATTCTCTAGCTACTTTTTCCTGTCATTGCTTTTCTCCCTTGGCTGCCTCCAGCACAAATGTTTGTGGACCTCCAATAAATGAAATAGGATAACTGAGCTGTGTTTTGCTGGATATACATTAAATCTGTGTTAATTTTTAAACTTTCTTCTAACATTACGTGTATGTCTTCAAGTCAGCGTGTTTGAAAGTTGAACATTTTTGGCATTTTCTCCATTCTGAACATTAAGTTTTGGAAATCAATTTCCTATTACCTTAAAAACCTGTTTTCTTGTCTGTTTAAACTTGAGGTTATCTGTGGAACTGGAGAGAGGTCTCAGAACTTGAGGACCTTTTGCAACTTGCAGGGCAAAAATGGAGTAAGCTTACTGCTTGTGTGTCCTTGGATGATGGCCTCAAAGGAACTTGACCTGGAGGTATCAGTTGGTCCTCTTGGATGACTTCCATTGTAGTAGTTGCTGTAACAAGGTTCGCTGGATATGTGCCCCTATCGTGTGACACAGATACAATTTTGTTTATAACTCTGACCTGTATCGTATGACGTAGGCTGAGCAGTAGATCGTTCTTTTGGTAGCAGTTCTGTCACAGCCTGATCCCAGCTGATGCTGGGGGGTGTGAAGATGATGATCAGGTAGTAGAACACCTCTAGCATCAAGTGCTAGAAAACCCATCTATTTATTACCTTACCTTTTTTTTTTTTCTTCTTTTTTTTTCTTTAAGGAAGTATTAAAGAAGTGAGGGGATAATAATAACAAAAAAAATACTGTGAATTCCTATGTTTAATTTTAATGGGCAGAAGACTGACATGAAAAAATGCAGAAAGCAGCTTGGTATGGTTTGTAGTGGTCTCAAATAAGAAGAGGTGCAATTTTGAGTACGTTGCTGTACAGCAACGATCGTTGTCCCAAATAAAGGTGACGATTTAACAGTCCTTTGAACAGAAGTTTAGGAGTTCTCTATTATGTGGGACTCTCTGTAATTTATCTGTAATTGTCAAAAGACCAATTTGTGTCTCCAGGTTAGAAGAATCCTCTTCAGAGATGGAAGAAAAGTGGTGGACAGCTTTGTTTAGTGGAATGCAGCATTTCGGCTTTATTCATGCCCCTGGAGATTGATATGTCTGTTTATACAGAAGCTTTTAAACATGTTTCACGGCTTGTGTCAGTTGTGACTGCACTTCGGAGCATTGCTTGTTATGCTACTTGTATTGTTGTTTATATTTCACAATAGTATTTCCAGAGTTTTATTTACTCTGGTATAAAAATAGTTTCCATGATCTGGCTTTTAGGATTTACTTCTAGTTTGAAAACAATTTTGTTAAAAGAAAAACAATCCATGTGAATTATAAATTTACACTGACACCCATCTGATTACATTGCCCATTTTCTTTTTAGGTCTATTTTTATTCTTCTGAGGTTTTCCAAGCCTCAGTTCCAAGCCTAAGTTTTAATGGATTTTTAATTAGCAAGCAGATCTTGTGTTTTTCCCTTTGGCTTTCCTAGGTTTAGCAGTTTTATTGAAAGAAAAATATTTCTTAATACTTGTTGACATTATCTGAAATAAAAATGCATTCCTTTATAAGGAGCACTAAGGGTGCTAACAGATGGAAAAGATATGTGGTGATATGAGATTCATTTCTGTTGTGTTTTTTCCTGTCTAAATCCATTTTAGATTGGTAATGACAAACTGTAGTTAACGTGCAAGAACTCCTTTTCTTAGATGCCATCAGTTAATTTGGGTATTATTAAGAAAGTTCTACCTAATGTGTTCTAGGGCAGCATCTTGCATAAAAGCAGGTTATTTACATCACTTTGGGTACTGCCATTCCTTTTGTGTCCCGGTCCTTCTAGTTTAAGCTTAGATACATGTTGGGGGAAGCGATAGGAAAATACACGGGTACTGTTGCCGTAGGTTGTTCATCGCCTTTTGTAAAAAGAAGCTCAGGTGAAATTGGAGGACAGATGCCTTTCTTGGGGAATCCTGTAGCACCCATCTGAGGGACAGACAGGTGGAGTGGTTTTGTGATATTGATGGGATCAGAAATATTTCAAAAGCATAAGAATGAATGGAGTTATTTTCCATATAATCTACAAGAAGACATGTTTGCTATTAGGTCTAAAGACAAATTGATTTGAGACAGGAGATACTGAGCTTTATTCGATGAGAAAGCATGAGATGTTCTGAGTTGACTGATGCATTTTAATAGATGTAAGATCTGGAAACCTTTCAAAACAATGCTGTGTGAGTGGGGTTTAGTTTGTCTTAAATGAATATACTAGGTAAGAGTCGAATATTTGCATCCTTTTTTGAGTATCCTACTGAATTAACAATGAATAAAAGCAGTGGTTAGAGCTCTTTGTGATCACTGTATGCAGACTGTACCTTCTGGGTATAAAAACAAATTTTTGAGCAAAAATTTAGTATTAGATCATTTGGTTGTTTGTATACCTGCAGTCCGTGTGGCTGGGTTATTACGGCAGGCAGCACAGTCTGCACCTGCGCTTGATATATCCAGTGAGAATATTTAACATAAGCAGACAAATGCATTTTGAAAGAATCTTCACAGTCTTACTGTGGTAAGACTCCAGCAGACTGCAAAGTTTCAAAAGGAAATCTTTGAAAATGACTCTTAATTAATGGTGCTAAAATTACAGAAATCTGTTCACAGAGACCAAAACTTCCACCAAGTTCCAAGTACTTGGCAGCTGTTTCTCATGCATGATGACTCAGATCCGCTGAATTTTATGTACGGGATCTTGAAATCACCAGGCATATGAGAATTACAGTCCTTACCATTGTATTGCCACCTTTATTCAGAATAGAGTAGCAGGCAAACCCTGCAATGTATGAAAGAGCAAGTAGCTTCTTAAAAAAGACATGAGCTTGGTCCTGTTGTGGGTAAAAAATTTTGGGCATCATGGCTGCAAAAGGTTGGAGGAGTTAAAACTTGCCATAGCCGTCGTCATGGAGAAACAAATCTTGTGTTCTGATGGAAGTGGATGCTTACGCTCCCTGTCAAGAAAAGACAGTGTTTGATGCAGTAGCATATTTTGATAGAGTTTTGTTTACTTGAAGGAAGGAGAAGCGTGGACAAGTACAGTGTTTGATGGTGCAGGTGCACACATGAAACTCTTGCAAAGGTTAGAAGATTTGTGGTTTTGACAATGTCAGTGGTCTCTCAGGTGTTAGTGTTGCCATTTCATTCTCCTTGCCTGTAAAGACAGAATGTGTGAAATCATTCAGTGGTCTTGATAAGCATTGTTTAGCAAGTTCCTCTTGATAAGCATCGCTCAGCAAATTCATTGAAGAGCCTCACGTGAACTGTTGTCCGGAGGAATCGCAAGAATATAGTCATTACAAAGTCTGGAGCCAGGTAGATAGATACATAGACCTAGCTGGGGTTGGAAACATGCAGATGGCTCTACTTGTAGCTGCTGGTGCTCCCAAAGATTTGTCTAATTTAGTTCCAGAAAAGATTTTGAAAAATAGTGCAAGTGCTGAAATTCTGGTATGCTGGTTTGCATCATTTTGATAGTGATTGTGGCTAAGTGCATTGGTAATGAATATGTAAAGGATGTACTTTGTGCAAAACCGCGAATATGTAATGTGTTGGAAGATTGTAATTGCATCAGAAATTGTTTTGTAATATAATTATTTCTGAAATGTGTATAATGGTTAAGGTCTGCATGTAATGTGTTTTGTGTTACAGAACTAAAACTATAAACTGCAAGTCAGACAATGAGAGTACCTATCGGTGGGAAGGTAGTTCTTGAGAAATAAGAACCTGTAGCAGTTTTTGATGCTGTAAGTTGCTGAGTTAATGTGACAGATATTTGACTAAATGTAATTTTCGCTTACAGAATTTATAGATGTCTAAACAGTCAGTTTGAAAAGGAAAAAGCTGAAAGATCTGAAAACCTTTTGTATGATTTCTCACTCTTACTCGAACTGTCTCCAAATCTGAATAGTCCATACATGTAGGTCAGGCAACCTGGCTTCATGCTTTTAACATCAGATTTTCTCATGTACTGGTATCGCAAAAAGGTATGCAGAAGTACATCGCAGTGCAGTAGCCCTAACCTCAGTGTTTCAGTCCGTAACTGGCTGTAGCAGAGCTGTGACACCATGGGTATTTTATGGGCTCACGTGAAAAGTTTATTATTTCACACGTCTGCAACTGTTACCGATAATGATTCCTCCTAGTTTGGTCCTTGGGAGCTGTGATGCTCCCTATATCTCTCTTGCTGTCCCACTGAGGATGTTCCTAAATGGGTAACAATTTGGGAAGAAGATTTCATGGTCTTGTTAGTAAGGCTCTGTTTCAGCTTGGATAGCTTGGTCTTCATCTGCTTGATCTTTTAAAAGAGCAGTTATGGACTCAAACTGAGCAGAGAAAACGCTGAAGACAGTCACTTTGGCCAGACCAACCTCATCACCCAACAGAGTAGCTTCAGGCTCCTGGATAGGTGGTCTTCTGCAAAACTGAGTTGAGATTAAGATTTTCCAACAGTGAGCTGACATTCCTGTTCCAGTAATTATGCCTCTTGATTCGGGTAGACAGTTGTGACGAGTGTCTGCTGGCAGGACGTCCTATTTGCCTTTTCTCAGTCTCCCATAGAAAGTAATTTTGCTCCAATGTTGGCCTGAGAGCCCGCCTAATACAGGTAACTTGTGCAAGAACAGTCGAAAATACAGATAACCCAAACTTCACATTTACTTAAGAGTACTAATTCATTTCGCCTTTAAATTGTTGTTAGAACTGTGCAATGCAAATTTGTTCTGACACACGATATTTTACTCAGAACTTGTCTCAGGACAGCCTTTTTTCTTCAAGAGCTCTGCGTTCATCAGTGGATTTCCCTTGTATTAGCTTGCTTTTTGTCAACAGTGACTGTACGTGAAAATGAAAGCAAGGGTGCATCTACCACATTCAGTACGAATAATCTTTAAAAGACTCCTATTTGCATTTCTTTGGGTAGCGTAGGAAATCTTTGGCAAATCTCCCTTTCACAGGGGAGTACTGGAAAAGTTGAGGTAGGAATGGTGGAGCAGAGGCTAGGCGTTTTTTATGCTTTTTCTCAGATATCCCTGATCTCAAAGGCTATCTTTTTTTTTTTTTTTTTTTTTTTAATTATTCCAGGTGTTTGGCGCTCTTAGTGGTAACTGTATAAAATGAAGTTGTGAAAACAGTTTCAGCTCTGAACATGTTACAGGCTGGGTGAATGAATAATGCTGATCGAATGAATAATGCCTTTTAGATCGTTACTGGTTAAAGGAGATGTAAGATGGGAAGTTGCACTGTTTTGGTTTTAAACGTAAGCGGGGTCACTTCTCTTTGATATAGTAATTTATGAAAAGATTATTATGCTTTATAAATCAGAAGTATTAAGATACATATTTTTCTTTGTATCAGGAGACAAATAGGCAATATTGAGTATATTTTGGAGATCTAATAATGAAACTGAAGGTTGAGCAAGTTCTATAATGATATTGTAATAAGTCTGGTTCTGTAGATGTTTAAACAAAAATGTTTCTTACAGTTTTTCACTTCTCTCTGTTACTAATAGGTCAACTTTTTTTCACCTTTACATCACTTGTGATGATTCTGTTGCACATCTTTTCCATACACCAGGGTCCTTCAGCCTTTATTATACATATATCTAATATAAGAAGTAAATAGGAAGAAAGTACATGCTGAGTTCTTTTTTTATAAGGTACGGAAGAAAATATTGTGGAGGGCAAGAGCAGAAAATATTTTCACCTGTTATTGATTGTTCAATTAAAAAACCTGCTTAAGAATCTTTTAAATCAGAATTGATTTGAAGCCGAAGTCAACATGATAGAGACTTCACTATTTTAGGCTTGTTAGAGTTTAGAGCTATTGAAATTAATTTGAGCTAGCCGGCATCTGCCTTGCTTCCAGAGCTGTATTGTTCATTTTATCCAGACTTGAATGTAGAACTTTCTCAACTCTTGTAAGTCATAAAGACTACATTGAAAAGTAACGTTCAGAGAGTGAAAAAACCCTTTTCCTGACAGATATTTCCATGAATTGATTCTTCCTTGCTTGCCGTGGTTCCCTTCACATGGAGCTACTAGCTGAACCTGGGGTATTCCAGCTTATACTGAAGCACAGTTAAACTTTTACAGCTGTACTTCTGACTTACTGCGCAGAAATAGCGGGAGCATGTGCTTTTGCACACCTGTTAAAAAGATTCTTGAAAAGATGGCACTTGTGAAACCGTCGTGTGAACATTAATTCATTACTAGCCGTGCTGACGGCAGCACTAATTGAACCTTTTATAAATCATTCCTGTATCATCTTCCAGAGTAAGGCTGTGGACAGATGTTCATTTAACAAAACATCTGTGCTGGTTTAGGATGTTACTGTATCCCAGATGTTACGCTGCTTTTTAAGGTTATTGGCCCTGTTTTATGTATTTAGTACCATCATTGCGCTCAGCACTTTGCAAAGCGTAGGAAGGAAGGTAGTTTCTCCCCCAAACGATCTAAAGGTTTTGGTATTTGAGAAAGAGGGGAAAACTCTGGAGTGGTTCCTATGTACACCTTCTCATATCCCTGAAACCAAATGCACCGGGTTAGTGAGGTAGTTTTGATGGGTGGTCTGAATAAATTGTCACCTGATTTTGTTGGTAGCATCTTAGGGAGAACTCGCAGAAACTGGTGTCTGGCAATAACTTTTGGGTAATCAGAAACTGGCAGCCTGGCAGTGACAGGCATCTGAGGGTCGTAGTGCTGTCAGTTACTTCGTGTGGTTCCGGGAGGTGTTGGCCCATGACCTCATTACTGATCACCTTGTGGAAAGAATGAGTAAGATCCAAGGTGTATTTTTGACCTACACTGTACTTGTCAGGTTACAGTGCTATGGCTGTCTCCTTTAAAAAAACAAAACAAAAAACCCACCCCAAAATGCACAAAACCCAAAAAAGCCCCAAACATACAAAAAATGCTATGCATTTAAAAAAAAGAGGGGGGGAAGAAAAGAAGCAGGGAATTACTGGTAGGTGAATAAGACACTTACCCGTTTTCTCCCTGCATTGTGCATCCGAGCTATTCTCCATGCAGCTTGGCAGAAGCCGCCCCGGTGCCCGGTGGTCTCGCTGTGTTAGTGAAGTTGGCTTCAGCGACGGCTTCCCCCCGGTGCAGAGGGAGTACCCAGTGCTCTGCTGAGCCCGGCAAAAGGGTTTTTCTGGACTCTTTTTTTTCCTCTGGGCTAAATTTAATTAGTTGCTTACCCAGAGAAGAATTACGAAATTTTTGTTTACTGTGGTGTATCTAAAGATGGAGATTAATAACAGGCATTAGCTGAGAAAACTAATTGATAACAAATTTAGGAGTAGGTCACAAAGGATTTTGATAAATGACTCCATTTTATGCAAGTACGAGTAAAATTATTGTAGACAGTAATTATATTCAACTGGAGTCCTATATACGTAAAAAAGTGTAGTCTTGTCTTTTGTTGACTTTGTTTCATGAAACACTGAATGTGCTTTAAACACTTAAAGAAGTTACATTTCTCTCAGTTGATCTGTTCTTTTAAACATAAATAGATGCGCTTTTCTTTTTTCCTTCTAAATCGAACTCCATTGTAGGAAAAGGCAAGCGAGAAAGCCAGCGGCGGAAACCTTGGCAGCAGTTCAGCCTGCGTACCAAACCCACTGCCTCTTGCAGTGACTAATATTTATTGTTGTTTTCTTGTAGAGTCTGGACTAGTCAGGCTCCGCCGTACATTTTGTTCTTGGTTTGCAAGCTGTAGGAGACAGGGCTCATCTGCGTTCGGTGCTTCTGCTGTCCCAAGCTGAAGGGGTTTCTGCAGTGATACGTAAAGGCGTGATGCAGTTACCTCTCCTAGTAAGAAAGTTTGGGATTGAGCTTCGAGATCTAGAGCAGAACTGAGGGTTTAATGTTCAATATAGAAATTGCAGTTCAGTACTGTCTGGCTTTGTGTGAGCGAAGGGGAGTAGTCACGGGCTGTTGTTCCATAATTCATTTAAGGCAGCAAAAGCTGGCCCCGCTGGTGTCTTGCCCCAACAACCTTTTTGCGTCCTCCTTCAGAAGAAAAAGTCAAGTCCCAGGAGGAGAACGGAGCAGAGGTTGCTTTTCCCACTTAATATTTAAGGGGGGGTGGAATAAGTAAATAGAAAAATGCAAAATATACAGGGTTTGTCAGTGGAAAAATCTAGTGTTATGCAAACCAGCCAAAAGCTTTCTGTATAAAACTATTGAATAAAATGTATAAACTTAATGAAAATAACATTTAAAAAATCCATCCTTATTACAAATGTTGATTGCACCAATTAGGTATGCTATATGGCCTTTTCTGGTGTTTTCTGTGGAAACTTTAAATTATAGTTGTCGGTACAGTGTATATTTCACTGTTTTGTGACTTGATTTTTTTTTTCTCTAAGCTAAGCATAAATTTGTAGGCTATAAAATCTCTTCCGATAATTGTGAAATGAATATAATTAGCAAAAATAAGTTAATGATATAATCTGGTATTTTTCCCACCACTTCTTCAGTCTTATTTAAAACCTGTACGGCATTATGAAGGCTTTTTGTAGAATATTTGGGGGAAGAGAAAGGCAAGAAAACATGAGACATGGTTATATCCTTTGCTGAAAGAAGCAATTATGTTTAATTAATTGAAACCTCTGATTTTCCTGAGTGTTAAATAGGTTGCTAAAATACAGTAGGGAGTTCAAGGAGTGAATACTGCTCTTGTTTAAACAAAATGTTTAAAAACTCTTTGTAAGGTACTTTGGTGTTTAATACATGATATGTAGTTTTAATAGAAAATCTAAAGCCATATGTAAATTACTAAATAAACGTAAACAATCATCATCATCTACTATCCAGTGACCTTCACCTACAGGGTTGTGTTGGAGAATACTGAAGTGGGGTGCTTGTGAAGAAAGCAGAATTATCATTTACCTCTCTGACGATGTCAAAGTAGTCCTGGTTTAGTACACACTTGTAGCTTTGCATTGCAGATGGATAGTTGGTAGAAGAATAATTGGCATAGGATTTAGAAATAATCCCTGTTTAGCTGGTTGTGTTCTGTAAAGCTTTTTAGTGTTCCTGCACCGAGGGAAGTGATTTCACTTACCTGCATTCCTATTCTTTCCTTTGGTGCTGGCTGACATGCTGGCATGTTGTGAAGAACTACAAGAAATGTGATACCTCAATGTTCTTGTTTTCTTACCAGCTGGTTTGTTTTTCTGAGTGTTAGAAGAGTGTTACCTTTTCTTGCTGTACTTCGATCCTGCTGGAAGAGCCTGTTGTATCCAATGAGTATGGTGAACCATTTGCTGTACTCCCTACTATTCATCACAGATGGGAATAAATCTGTGTGACTATCTCAGATGCTGCCGAGAGAAACATTCGCATCCTTCCCACTTCCAAAACATGTGTCCACCTTCGGGCCAGCTTACCGATCGCTGTATGCGTGGATGGGCTCATACGGTGGCTGAAGGGAGGAGTGTAAGACAGGTTCTTCTGATGGCTGTGCGGTCTATTCTGGTTTAAATATTTGTGAAACATGGGTTTTAAGAAACTACACTGGAAACTTGTAAAGTGGTGTATTGGGTCTGGCTGAGATGGAGTTAATTCTCCCCACAGCAGCCCTCGTATGCCTTTATCTTGACCCATGAGTTTGGGGCTGTTTTTTCCATCTTATTTTCTCCCCTCCCTGCCTTGCTGAAGAGGGGAGTGGTAGAGCAGCTTGGCGGACATTTGGCGTCCAGCCGAGGGTAAACCACCACAAGTGGTAAATAAATGAAGAGGATGCTGGCTTCCATCTCGTCTAAGACGACTATTACTTATTTTGTGTGTTATGTGTATCCCATCGCTGCTTATGGATAAACAGGCAAGGGGAAAGATGACCGTGTATCCCCAGGCAAAAAAACCCAAACTGTGCCATGTTTTTTGGCATTGTCCTGAACAAATTTCATATGGATGCCAAGAAAAGTCCTTCTGTCCTTCCTTTTGCTTTCCTCTTCCCCCCCCGGCTCCTTTATAAATTGATTTTTTTCAGGCTTTGGCTTGTGCTTCATTTTACTACTTCTTTTCCTCCTTCATAAAGACAAATCTGGTTCCAACACAATTTGAAGGAGTCATCGTGTTAGGTAGCCCAAGACAGTCACTCCACTTCTAGCAGGAGAGCAGCACATGTAGACTCAAAATATGGTTCCAGTTTTGTGCACGTTATCCTCTGGGATCCATGAGAACCAAAGACATTGCTCCCCTTTGATCCATGAGAACCAGAGGCATTGCATGATAGAGTTTATTTTGTAGCCAATTTAGCAGATCTAGTTCTGCAGAAATAGTGTGGATAGATTTAAATATTAGTAACAAGACTGTGTGAAAAAAGGAAATGCTGGTTTTGGAACGATTGAATTACTTAAAAACCCCCAAACTTTTTCCCCCCAACATAGAACTGAACCCAAACCTTTCAGAGTCCTCTGTGAAAGAGGAACCCGAGCGGTTTTCTGTTTGGGGGGGTGCGCGGGGGGGCAAGCGGGGTGCTCGTGTGCTGGCCTGCGTGGCATCCCGATTCAAGGCATGTTGGTTGGGTGAATGGTTGCCTGGGAGCTCTGGGATGTTGGAACCATCGAGATGCCCCAAACCGCTCAGAATTTGTGTACTTGGAATCAGAAGCTCCCAGGGTCTCCCAGGCTTTCCGTCAGCACGCCAGGCAGGTTGCCAAGTAGCCTGAAAATTTGGGAGGCGAGGTGCCAAGCTCTTGGCTCCCTTTCAAATGGGCTGCTGAACAGCTGGGAATCTGGACGCTTGGGCTTCTCAACAGCCCACCACGTTAGTCGCTGAAGAGTGAGGCAGGGAAAAAGGGCTGGAATTTGTGGTGCAAACCCATCTGCTTTCTGACAGCCCTCGGTTCAAATTGAAACAAATCTGCTAGGTGTTTTAGTTTGGATGTGCTGTCCTCACGCAATGACTTTTTTAATGTGATGACATCTAGTCGTCTCTCATAACATTTTATTTTATGTGTCAAAATATTGTGTGTCACTGAAAAGAATACATATTTCAATTTAATTGCTTTAGCGTCATTGTTATTCTAAAGAAATTTCGTCCAAGGATGCTCCGAATGGATCCATATCTATTTTATAGTGTGTCTGTAACTACTGGTCAGACTTTGGATTGTGTTCCTCCATATCTATCTATAGTTACCTCCTATGTGGAGCAAACAGGATGCTCATATCTTAAAATCTTGCTGATTTAATGTAGTTTTTGATCAATAAAAGTTTGTTACTGTCTTGTTCTTGTAAGAATAATCAGAAAAATTTAAGAGGCCAACTGCTGATTCAAGTGTATGTTGTTGAGAATGTTACCTAAAACAGGAAAAAAGGGGAGGAAGCTTCTGATTTGTACAAGACTCAAATCACGCATTAGCTTAAATGTTACGTAATTTAGTGCTGACAATTATCCCTCAAAATGAAATTATTTAAATCCTGCATAAATGTAAAACTTGAAAATTGTAAAAGCGCTTTCATTTTTAAAAGAGTTTTCCCTTCTTATGTTTGCAGGCCTCGGAGTAGAGGAAAAACTGCAGTGGAGGATGAAGACAGTATGGATGGTTTGGAGGCAGCAGAAACAGAAAACACTGTGGAAACAGGTAATGAAAGTGTAGTGTTGGTGCTGTCTGGTTATTGCTTCTGTCTCAGAAATGCATTTAATTATGCAGGACTTCTGTAGACAAGAAATATTTCTACAATTCTGTAGTATGAGATGTGCATTTCGGCAGACAGAAGAAAAATCCCCTGTATTATTTAAACCTATATTAATTAAAGCTATTCAAACCTATTGCTTTTAAATAGTCTAATGGGAATGCCTTGATAGCGTAGTTATGGGGTTTTATCTGGTTTTGCAACTCTATATCTAATAAAATAAAAGCTCTGAAGCAGTAGCTGCTATTTTTAGACTACTTGCCAAAATACATATTACTTATTGACCTGTATCTTCAGCTAACTACAGCAGATTATATGCGAAAGGGATAACTGGGATAACCAAATGTTAATGCTTCCTACTGCTGCTTAGGAAACAAGATAAATCTCTGTTCTTGCTTTTGTAAATATTTGTTATGATAGTACCCAAATGCTTCCGTTACCGGAGGGATCTCATTGTACTGGACCGAGTACTGTTGTAACAGTTTGTGATTTCAATTCTGGCAGGTTAAGAGTCTAAAGAGACAAGCAGATGAGCTAACACACGAGATAAAGGCTATGGTGAAGAACTGTCATCTCTGTGCCAGGCACATGTCTGTAGCCATTTGCCTGTTTTTAACCAGGGACGGAATATGTGTAGAAGGATGAAACCTGCCAGGAGGGATGAAGCCATGGCCAATTGGCGGAAGTTTGTCGGTTTGACAGAAATAAGCCTTAAAAATGCACTGAGACATAAAGGTTTATAAATTTAATTAAATGGACCTATATGTGTAAAGAAGGAAGGAAGTGCAGACACGCTAACAGCAGAAGCTGATGGTCAGGGCAGCAATTGCATGGAAATGCCGGCTGAGCTAAGGGAGATGTTGAATTACTCTCGTAGCCAGTAAGTAAAGGAGGTAGAGTTGTGAAGTTCTTAAAGATGAAGACAAGAATCTGTGCTTGTTGTAGATTCATGTGGTGAACAAGTAGAGGACCTCAAAAGAGCTATTTTTGCAGCAAGATCTTATATAGACCAGACAAGAATGTGGTTGCAGTGGTGAAAGCCGTAAAAGAGGCGGCTGAAATTCTCAGGCGGATGGAGCATGAGCTTTGGCTGTATACCCTGGTCTCTTGCTTCTACTTGCTAGATGCTGAAACAATGCTGTGAAGGCTTTGTACTTGAGACTCTAGGCTTTGGGGAGTGTCCTGAGTGTTCAGTTACAATTTATGTTGAATTTACATGTTGTTAATGGTTCATGGAGGGAGTCTAGATTAAAGCTTAATACTAGGATGTTTCATCATTTTATTCTGACGTTGCTTTTCTGACCCTGGTAATAACCTGCTGGTGGTAGTGAACTTGAACAGTCTTTTCCAGCTTCTACAAGTAGGTAATTACCTGTTACTAAAGTTGAAAGTGAAAAAGTTGTAGCAGTTATTTGTAGAAAAACAGAGTAGGGGAAAGAAAGGCTATTTTTAATTGTGTCCTATATTCCATTTGTTACTATTCCTATCCCACATGGTAGAAACAGTCTCATGAAAGTTAGGGAAGGGGACAGAAAATGTGACTGTAAGTGGTAAGTTTTGTAAATTTTAAAAATGTTTAAAAAACCCTCCAAACCGAAAAGAAATTCAAGCTTAACAACTGCTGGTACACTACTGTATAGGGAATTTAGTGGTAGCTGTGTTTTTTTGGCCTTACATGTCGTTATTAATAAAGTTCCTCAACAACAATCTGAGAGCTGTTTTTACTTCGGAGGAGAGAGGGACACACAGAATTATTTTTAAGGCTCCAGGAGTGCATATAGATAAGTCTGTCCATTATCCTTCATCAGAATCATCCTGGCTGTCACAGAGGGCTGATGCTCATTTCTGAAAGTACAGGCAGCAGTGGAACACTGGGCTAGAAATCCTGATAGACAAAGACTCCTCTGCTGGGTCTGCTCCTGGAAACCATGCACCGTCACTTCAGTGCTGAGCCCTAGATGGTTTTGCAAATAGCACTCTTCAGTGAAAAGAAGCCTAGTAAAAATACATGGGGCTGAAATCCCATTTTTACGGGGGAACCAGAATAGACTTGAAAGAGCATTATCACCTTGAGCAGTTTGATAGAGACAGGATTGCAGTTACATTATTTTAAAAGTTGAATACCATGTGACTTGATAGAATCATACTAATTGAAAAGGCTGCTGCCTCTAAAACTTTTTGTAAGTGCTTATCTGTGTTAATAATAAGTTATGGGAGAAGGAGTAACCCCAGCTTGTTGCTCCATGTAAAACTGTGTTAATGAAATTGTAGGATGTTTGTGTTGCAGTTTATGAATTTTTACTTTGACTGAAAAGGATTTTTATTTTGTTTTCTTGCAAATAGTGGACCTGCCAACAGTTTGCTGTAGTAGTTGGCAAACCGAACCACAATATAGCAGTATTACAACACTCAAAATGAGATCATCTGAACATCTTGACATGCGACTTCTGACATATTTTGAGTCGCCATATTTCTAGCTTCTTTTACATTGTTTGGCTTATGTGTTGAGAATAATCAGGAATTCTACTGTGTGAGGTTTTTATTTCTTGTTTGTTTGAGCATGGGAGGTTGTTTCTATTTTGTTTTATTTATGGGGTCTAGCATTACTGGTGCCCTTTTGTGAATTAATTAATTTTCATAAAATGAGAGAAGTCCATGTTACTAATTTCGTATTCAGTATAATGAGCTCTACTTTTAGGGAAGGGAGCAATGCAAGAGGAATGAGAACGTTCCTCACAGGGAGAGGAAAAAGGAGATTCCCCATATAATCCCACTTAGAATAGAGAGGTGTTTTCTAGCTGTCAAATCTTTTATAGGGAAAAAAAGAAAGGGGGGATGTAAGTACTAAACATTATACATTATTTCCATTTGTAATGTTGACACAAATGTTTGTTCAATTAAAAAAAAAACACAAAAAAAGAGGCAGAAATTCTTCCTGAAGTGGCTGGTTTGTAATGGTAAAGCACGGCTGCTTTAGATGCGGTTTGGGAAACAAGTTACTAACCTTAACAAAATGCTGTAATCTCATATGTAAAAAGAGGCAGAATTGGAAGGAAAGCAGGGTAAGCTGTGTGCTGCTCTGATTATTTCAATATGGGTTGTTATCCCCGCCAACTACAGTGATTTCTGAGCCCTGCCCATTTTCTGCCAAGTGCTATGTTCACTTTGGTATAAATGAACGTAGAATTCTTGAGGATGGAAAGAGAGCAGGATTTGGAATTGGAAAAAGGAAATTCTGGATTTTGGAAAAAAGACCTGTTTGGAGCTAAGTCAACTTTTTCCTAAAAAACGGTGCTGGCAACTGCTTCTACTCAATCATTAGACTTTCAGTTTCTTGTCAATCTTAGGACAGACTCCTTTCCTTTATCCACCAGCCCTGTCTCTCTTGCTGATTTATTAGTTTCTTTGATTATTCCCTCTTTTTTTTTTTTTTTTTTTTGAGAACACTTGTAAAATACCCAACTCATCCTGGAGCCTGCAATTCTTCCTGTCTCTGTATCACATAAAAATGTTGAGTTTCAGACTCTGATCTGGGAGAAGTGCAATGAAATAAGTTTATTTTAACTGCTGAGTCTCTTGGGAAATTCATAATAAATCTATTGAATATTCTGTTTACTATCTGTACCATGTCAACCAATTCTTAAAATAAATTAGTACTTAATAGCTTACCCTTACCTCCCTGTGGTGTCTAGAGACTTCAGAATTGATAATATATGACGGAATCTGGATGATTTTATCAACCAATAGCTTCTTGCCTGCATCATCATCATTAGTAACGTTGTTGTCAGAGCCAGTGACATTGCTTGGCCAGTAGATTTCTTGCTGGACTTCACCTTAACTCCCTGAAGATCAGTCTTCCTCTAATCAGCCTCTTTTTGTCTCTGGGCAAAGCACAAAAGGATTGGAAACAAACCCCTCTCAGTGGAGGAAAGTTATCTGTGTAAAAGCTGCCAGAGAATTTTGGACTAATTCAAAATCTCATCAGCTTTGAAGCAGGCTGAAAAGTACTTTTGCAGAGCAAAAAAAAAATCTCTCAATATCCTACCTATTAGAGGAAATACAGTAACCCTTTGCAATGGTAGGAACCATACTGAGTAGAGCCTCCTGCTAAGACAAAGTAAAACACACCTGAGAGCAAGTCCTGGTTTGGGTGAATCAATGGCAAAAGCTCTCATCAACTTGTTAACACCAAAGACCTTTCAAAATCCACTTTGTGCTTTTCAAACAGATGCTTTGGCCTCATCACTATGTTGCTTATCGCTACTAAAATTAATGAAAGGAAGAATTGACACTACTGAGGACATTGCCTGTAGATTAATTTTTTCCATACATATTTGGGGCAAATATGTGCTTAAAAATGCACTTAAATATGTTTTAAGGCAATTAATATTCCCTGTACTCATTATAAAAAGAGTAGTTCCTTCTTTCTTACGCAGCTGACTCCTACCTGTCCATCCACTGAAAAAATTAGCAGAACTGAAGCTTGTTGTTATTATTACAGGCATCTTACTATTTTTCTTCATGTTCTGGTAATTTGTTCGTAATAAGGAAACCAGACACAACAGGATGTTATTTGATATTTGCCTTTAAATGATTACAGGCTTACTTGATCATAACATTTATCATCATACAGACTTAAAATGGGCCATTAAGAAAAGTCTGATTTTTTTTTTTTTCTTCTGACTGATATCTCTCTCAGGTGAGATTAGGTGGAATATTTGGTAGTAGGTGGAATCTGTTATTTCCAAATAAATTTTAACCTCAACGAGTTTTTCATTGTGGGGGTTATTTCTGAAATGCAACCTGGTTTTTTGCTTGTTTATTCAATACTACTTTTGCAGGTTTGATATCAAACTATGCTTTTGTTAAGCATCACCAATAGGTTTTGGAAGGAGTTTTCAAGGAAGCAGAATATTCCACCTTCCCATTGCCCTGATGCGTAACGCAGCTGCTGCTGTGTCATTGCTGACGTGATGAGGGAATTTGCGTTGGCGTTACCAGTCAAGTATATTGAAATAGCAGTGTGTATCTTGTGTGCCGTACATTCTTTTCCTCACTGGAAATGATACTATTTTCAGTACGTTTTAGTTCCATGGACCTGTCTTAATTTTTGGTAATGCTGTGGTGAGGCCGACTCTCTAGTTCGGTAGAAAAAATATTACAGAAATTGAGACCCCAGCCCACCTAATTAAAATCATAGTATAAACCAGGTTGGCTTTGGAGTCTCATAAGCATCTGCCCAGGTAACCCTTTTCTAGGTCAGCTACGAAAGGGAAGAAAGTAGTGGGTAAAATAAACTTCAGTAGGGTAATAAAAGGGGTAACCACCTGCAAGATGCTGGAGACTGACCATAGGAAATGAAATGACTCTTAAATTGAGTAGAAGTGCATGTAAAAGAGCATGGAGGGGAAAATCACCATCTTAATTTTGTATAAACAAAAATCGGCTTTCAAATAGCTGTTGTTACCTGAGCAAGTGGTACTGTAACTCTTCCGAGAATTGCAGTAGCTTTAATAAGTCAAAGAAGGAAATAAGATTCTAAGAATTAATGGCAAAGGGATAAGGGGAAAAAAGCATTAGTGTGGATTTTTTTTACTGTTGCTTTTTAAACCTGTGGCATGACTGCATGTTAAATGCCATGTGCAGTTCTGCTTCCTCTTCTCCGCAAGGACAAGCTGCAATTGGGAAAGTACAGGAAAGGCCAAGAACAAGTACAACAAGAAGTAAATAATAGCTTCTGTGCGGAGATCAGTTAAGGTAAAAGACTTCAGCCTGAAGTGACGTGGCTGGGGAGGAATTTAATAGGGTCCCACAAAATGGTGAATGGTACAGAGAAAATGAACAAGGAATGATGGTTCATTTTGTTTAGCAACAGAAATTAGAGTACATCAGGTCATGTTCAGAGCGCAAAGGTAGGGGCATTTGCACTCAGCATCTACTTAAATTATAGAATTCATTGCTAGGGGATGCTTTGGACATGAAGAATTTACATGGGTTTCAGAAAGACTTGAACAAATTAATGGAAAAATAATCAGATGAGTGCTGTTGAATACCAGCCATAGCTTAGGAAGTTCCTTGGTCACGGATCACGGGGAGCTGGTTATCCATAATATGGTGTCTTGTGTTTAGAATGACCGAAATTATAGTTTAAATGGTCCTACAGTGAAAACCTTATTTTTATTTTATAACCAGTACAAAATTTGCACAAAGTTTTTTTTCTGTATGAAATGTATTTAACAAATGCGAGTTCTATGTGAATGAAAAGTATCAAAAACCACACTGAAATGTACAAAAAAGAATAACCGCAGGCTTTCTTCTCATCTCCATAGAACAATCACAGTAAGTAAATCACTGCGATGTCCTTCAGACAGGAAAAAAATAGATAAGTGGTGGTTTTGAAAGAAAATACAACACATGCAGCACTTGCAAAAAACCCCCAACAAAACACTTCTGATGCGGTTGTACATTTTCTTGTTTATTGCTGTGAATAAAATTTTACAGCATCGCCTTAAGACGAAGAAAGTACGCCTCTGTCCGTGGAGAAATGGTTCTTGCACGTGGTTATTACCCTCATGCTCAAACCTCAGCATGCATACCCCCTTATCTGTCTAAACTACTAGAAACTGGAGCATTTTGGTGTTGCTTGTACTTCTGTAGATCCCTACAAGGCCGTGTAAAACACCTCGTCCCGTTAGCCGTTTTCTGACGCAGTACTGTCCCTTTCTTCTGCAAAAATAACAATTGTATCTGCTGGTTAAAAGTTTGTTATTCCCTCTTGTGGAACATCCCCGTAAGAAACAGTTGAAGCCTCTGGAATGTCCCTGCTGTGTTTGGTGATACTGGTATTTTCCAGCCTGCAATACTTTGTGTTCTTACTGAAAGTTTTGGAAGCTAACGGCATTTGCTTTATTGCTTGCCAAATTAGAAGTAGGTCTGACAGTAGAGTCCCAAGTAGTCAACTCGCTGGTTAAAGAGTCAACTCCTTGCATTTAAACAGCAGTAGAATATTTATGTTTTGATTTTTTTTTTTCCTGTGTTGTTATCTCATAAGATTTTTACAGATAATTTTTTTGTGGCACAACTCTTACTGTATTATCAGTTTTTGACTTGGAAAATATTTTCTAACTTTAAAAAAACCCAAAACTTTTGGATGTGCTGGTGTCTTTGCCCAATTGCCATAGCAGAGACAACATATACATCTCCTTATAGGTTTATACATAGGTTTACCCAAGTGGCTTGCAGAACAGCCTCTTGTGATTGCTAAAAAACAGCAAAGGATTGTTAGTAACAAAAGAACATTTTAGATCTTTAGTCGTTGTTGCTTCATCACATTCCCAAAGAGATCTGTGATCATGTAATAAAATTCCAGCCGTCACCAGTCTCCGCCTTCCCACAAGCATGCATGTGATGGTCTGCAAGGGAACTCCTGCTACATACGGGCTTGCAAAACCCAGGGCTTCCACCCATGAGCCTACGTGTCCCGTGCTGTCTCTTACATGAGGAGATGTTTCTAAGACATCTGAAGGTAGAGAAGGAAAAGAGGAAATTGTCAACACAGTTGTTATTCTGAACGTTACAAATGTCTATATAAGACATGTAAGTAAGGAGACCAACTAGTATTAGGGAGGTGGGTAATCCATGTAATCGACTGAAAATGGTCTGTGCTGTTTGTTACTGTCTTTGAGTATTCGCTGCATTCTGCTCTAGAAAGAGGAATGAACGTAATTATTAAGAGAAGAAATTTTGGAATGCTTAAAATATGGAACCTTTGTAGAGATTTTTTTTTTCCCCATTTGAAAAATTTCAAATTACTTCTTAAATAGTATAAAGCCTAAGGCTTGTCTTTTCAAGCCCAGTGATGAAAGTGTTAATCAAAAGAGAAATTTAATACACATGCTGTAAACCTTACTGGTCCTAGTGACTTGCTAGGCACAGTCCTGGGCAACTGGCTTTGGGTGGCCCTGCTTGAACTGAAGGGTTGGAGAAGGTGACCTCTGGGGTGCCCTCCAGCCTCAAACATGCTGTCATTCTCTGAACGTTACCCAAGTTGTAAAGCGTATGGAATTCTCAACCCTTTCGGTGGCCCGTGTGGATAGGAACTTTACTGCTTGTACTTTCGGAGATTTTTTTTTTAACCCTAATAAGAAAAGAGGGCCTTTCTGTCCTCACCGGTCTGGTGGGGAAGAGTTATTGATGTAATTGTCTTCAAATACTAATTTTTTTTTTTTTAAATACTGTGTTTCCTAGATCATTAGATGATCTTTAAGGTCCCTTCCAACCCACACCATTATATGATTCTATGACTGATCCTAGTATTTTTCTAATGTTTTAGTAAATGATAGTGACATTAAAAAAGAACTTGGAGACATTTGGTAATTGTGCAATTAGTTTTTTTTAATTCTCAGTTGCCCCACCAACTCATTATACATGGGAAGACCTTCATTGTGACAGAAACAGTCATGAAAATAGGATGTAAAATAAAGCCGTACATATGAATCTGCAAACGAGCTTCACATTTATTAATCATTCATGGTTCCTTCATTCCCAGAAGCTTCAAAGCAGGATACCACAACCAAATCTGATGAATGTTCATTAAATACAGTGAGAAGCAGTTAATGTACTGTGCCAGATGCTTCTAAGAACATCTCTGAGGCAGCGATGAGGGTATCTGCTGTCCCTTTGACGTGCCAGTGCTGGACTCCCATCTCCTAGGAGTCTGACTCGTGAAATGCATTACTTCTGTTCTTCTTTATTCTTCTGTTGGAAAACTTTCACAAAGTTGGAAGTATGGCACGCAGAACTAACATAAACGCTATTTTCATTCTGTTTGGTGAGCACCGTGTTTTCAGTCTTCCAACGGCATATTGAGACACAGTTTGGTTTATTGCGGAGACAGCAGTTGAGATGTTGTTTGTCTCATTTAGTATAATTTGGGTCCCTTCTTTTCTAGGGAAGCAAACAGCAGGGGGAAAAGCACCATAAGGATGTAAGCTGATATAGTCATCGTGTGTAGTGAAACAATCTGTGTCTCCTCACACAGTCCAGAGTTCTTGAGAATGAGTTAGCGCCCGTGAACTTTGCCTTTCCAGTGTAATGGGTGCCCATTAATGTATAATGAGATGAAAGCTGGCAAAGAGTAAATGGCTTTTGCGTACTTGAAAGTTTTCTGCAGGCACACAATAAAGCAGTTCCTTTTGCAAAGTTTAACTAGGTTAAATAAAGTCGCCAAGATGGATCAGAGCAAGGCCGCAATTTCTGGTGGTTTTCCTAGAGCGCTTCATGTGTGGTTGTCCTGGGCTGTGTTGTGGGTTTTGTTTTTAGCGATTTGTCATCTGCCTGTCTTACAGGTGTTTGTGCTCTTCATTGAAGCTGTACTTAGAAATTTTGGCGTTACTTGCACAAAATGATCTTTCAGATCCAACGTAGTTTGGTAACTCCCTACAGACTGTTAGGAAGGGCTCTGCTGGACGCTGCCTGTTTCAGGAATCCTCGTCCAGGAATGATGGCAGGGATTGTTTGTTCAGACGTGCCAAATACTAAGGGTGTGGGGTTTGGTTTGGTTTTCTGTATGGAGCCGTTTGTTCTCACAAGGGATATATTCCTAACAGGATATTTATTTAGTGTCAAATGATTGTCCAGCATTTTGGTTTTTTTGAGGATAGGTTGGTGGACTGGGTTTAATGTGAGCTGTTTGAGTTTTGGACAGGTAGTCATTTTTGGATGTTTCAGGTGTCCAAAACCATTTCAGATATATGTTATGGAGTATCTTAACTGAAATAGGTGAAGCATTTCCAGTTTACACCTGTGGTGGGTTAACCCTGGCTGGATGGCAGATGCCCCCCAAACCTGCTCTATCACTGCCCTCCTCAGCTGGACAGGGGAGAGAAAATACAACGAAAGGCTCCTGGGTTGAGAGAAGGACAGGGAGAGATCACTCACCAGTTACCGTCATGGGCAAAACAGACTTGACTTAGAAAAAAATAATCTAATTTATTACCAAGCAAAACAGAGTAGAGCAATGAGAAATAAAACCAAATCTTAAAACACCTCCCCCTCCCCTCTTCCCAGACTCAACTTCACTCCCCATTTCTCTCCCTCCGCCCCCCCAGCGGCACAGGGGGACGGGGAATGGGGGTTGTGGTCAGTTCATCACACCTTGTCTCTGCTGCTCCTTCCTCCTCAGGGGGAGGACTCCTCACACTCTGCCCCTGCTCCAGCCTGGGGTCCCTCCCATGGGACATAGTCCTCCACCAACTTCTCCAACGTGGGTCCTTCCCACAGGCTGCAGTTCTTCATGAACTGCTCCAGCATGGGTCCCTTCCACGGGGTGCAGACCTTCAGGAACAGACTGCTCCAGCGTGGGTCCCCCAAGGGGTGACAAGTTCTGCCAGCAAACCTACTCCAGTTTGGGCTTCCCATGGGGTCACAGCCTCCTTTGGGCATCCACCTGCTCCAGTGTGGGGTCCTGCATGAGCTGCAGGTGGATATCTGTTCCACCGTCATCCTCCATGGGCTGCAGGGGGACAGCCTGCCTCACCACGTTCTTCAGCACAGGCTGCAGGGGAATTTCTGCTCCATGCCTGGAGCACCTCCTCCCCCTCCTTCTGCACTGACCTTGGTGTCTGCAGAGTTTCTCACATCTTCTCACTCCTCTCTCTGGCTGCAAAAACTACGGCTCCTTTTTTTTTTTTTTTTTTTCCTTTCTTAACTCTGTTATCCCGGAGGCGCTACAGCCGATGCTGATGGACTCGGCCTTGGCCATCTTGGACCCGGCTGGCCTTGGCTTTATCGGACATGGGGGAAGCTTCTAGCAGCTTCTCACAGAAGCCACCTCTGTAGCTCCCCCACTACTAAAACCTTGGCACGCAAACTCAAAACACCAGCCCAAATAAGTATCTGGCACACCCAGTCATGAACAGGAATTTCTTACTCTTTTTTTTTTTTTCTTTTCTTAATTTTGTGCTTCTCTTCAGTATGTTTTAGATGGCTTTATTGAGGGCTTTAAACATTATACATTGTCTTCCTAAATGAGTTCACTCTAGGTTAAAGAATAATTTTACTTCAATCTGTGTACATCAAACAAGAAAGATTTCCCCATCTCGATGTGCTCTAGCGGGCATATTATTTCAAGATTACAGACCAAGCTGTGCAGTTTTATGTTCTGAGGATTTCCCTCTCTTTTATTGTGCTGATAAATAAGATTAAAGCTTGTAGCAGGTTTTTGTGCACATCTACCCATGTCGCAGATTCTTCTACCCATCCATTTCTCTGCTTGAATCATTTATCCCTTGCAATATTTGATTACATTTTGACATCTTCTGCATTAATTTTTCGAAAAAGCGAATGTATCTTCTGCTTAAATCCTCCAGATAATCTGTTGCTTTGGCCTCATAGCTCGAACCCAGGTTCACTGGAAGTTTTAGGAGGTGTGTGACCCAGGCACGGTTCCTTGGTCTGGCTCTGCTGCGGGGACAGACGTCGCAGCCGTGGACACTGACTGGAGGAGGCAGTAGTGTCTTAAGCTGGATACACCAAAGAACGTCTGCCAGAGTCCTATGACTTTTCTGTTATTTGGGTCAAAATCAAAATACGGAGGAGTGTGGAAATACCAAATTTTGTTGCTCTGCAGCCTAGACCGTTGTTCCTGGCAAATCCCTGGCTCACTCCGTGCAAAGGGGAGAACCAAATGGGAATAGGATTTGAGTTGCACAGACAGTGGCAGTTTGGTGTTCCATGTTTGTGAGCAGAAACAAACTTCCTAGGCAAATAGTAGCATTGCCGGCTGTAGATGTATATATTTCTGTCTAACAAATAACTAAATTAAAAGGATGCTGCAAAAAATACTTATATTCTTGCAGTTCAGAATGACATTGAAGCTGGCATAAACCGTGTCCTTCCTTCCTTCACCTCCTCAATCCTGTGCCAGCATAGAATTAGTGTAATCAGGAATGAACTAGTGCAGGGAGCTGATCAGAGTTACAGCTAATCTGGGAGGAAAAAAGATTTATTATACCCCATATAAGCATGCTTACCCTGATGTTTGTTCAGGGATGACAGAGCAGGTGCACAGGAGGAGATGCGGGGAGAATGCGATTGTCTAAAACTGTGACCCCATATGAAAAGGTTGTCACTGAACAATGTTCCCCCTGCTCCAGTCCTCATCACTTATTGACCCTCTTTAGTTCACACTGGTGTGCTATGCTAGGGACATAACTTTATAAGCATTCAATTTCAGGTTTTACCTAGATGTGAAGGATAGTATTTTCCTACTCTTTTAATTTTGTTGTGCCTGAGAACATAGTTACGTGGGTTAATCTATCTATAAATAAAACGGATGTGTGCAGCACAAGGGAAAGCTTACAGATTTTTTTTTATAGTCTAAATAAATATTATTCTTGGTTTTTTTTAAAACAGAAGTCAAAGAGCAATCTGCAGAAGAGGATGCCCAAACGGAAGTGGACAGCACCAAGCAGCTAACACCAGTCCTTCAGCGCTCAGTATCCGAGGAGTCTGCAAGCTCCACTGCCTCTGTGGGTGTGGAAGCTAAAACCAGGTTAGTGAGCGAGGAGGCAGGTGTCGAGTCAGGGGCAGGGCTGGGAGGTGGGTAGTGGGGTGCAGAGTGATCGGGGCGCAGGCTTGGGACGTGCTGCTGGTGCTTTGAAGTGCTGGCAACAGCATCCTCTGCTTGAGACCGATGGCTTAACGGGCATATAGGGAGATGAAGGTGAAAAGCACATTCCTTGAGTGTCGTCATCAGACCACACTGGCAAACCCTTGAATTACAGCATATGAGCTGGTTAAACTAAAACAGACATAAATAATATGAGATAAAATGTGATTACTGAAACTTTCTTACTGAGAAAATGGTATATTGGCAAATCCATATAAAATTATTCCTGAAGTTTCAGCTTGTATGCCTGTATTTTCAGGAACAAAGTAAAACAAATCTCTTGTCATTTCTACTGCATTCTTCCTTATTTCAGAATTTATAATACAGAAAACAACATTTTTAGTTTTTTAAACTTATCAACATTAATACTTTCACTGCTTTTGGGGTAATTTATGATATTATTTGAAGGAAACCAAAACAGACTGTCTGTGATCACTGTGGAAACAGTATCACAGAATTCTAGCTGAGCTTCTCTGTTGAAGCCCTCAAAACAGCTTTTAACCCAGTAGTGGGTCTCTTCTGCTGCAGAGAGTGCTGTTACCAGTTACCAGACAGTTACAGATGTAATTATATTTGAGACAGATTTGAAGACAATAGTCATCATCATTTTACTTCCTCCTAATCCAACACAGAGCATATTTTCTATGCACAAAAAATTACTTCATCTCCTTGCTGCATATATGATTTTTGTGTTTTACATGCTCACAAACTTCTTAAGTTCCAACAGATACTTTCCTTTTTACAGAGATTTCTGTTAAATAGATCTTGTGTGTATACCTGAATGAAATACACAAAAATTCCTGTTCTAAATGGAATTTTCCAAAGCTGGTATTGAATTGCGGTAAATATGTAGAGCAGCTTGAACTGAACAGCTGTTTTGGTTCTTTATTTGACCCTGTTTTGGATCATTTGCAAAAGTTTTAGTGCTGTTTCATCTGCTCTCTGTTCTTCTCAAGGTTACTTTCTTGCTGTTATCATGAATAGTTGATTACAGTACTTTCTCTAGCCATAAACTTGTTTCTTAAAAACTGGACAACAGCCTTGTAAAAAAACCTTCTGAACCAGCCCTTATTTCCCTCAACTTACTCTTCTTTCCAACTGAAAGTGTTGACTTCTATTAGTCAAGATTAAAAGGCTGTTATGGGCCCATTGCTTTGGCTGGTCAAAGCGTTAAAAAGCTAAGAACTATTAATTTTTAATTAAAATAACAATGATCAGACCTTGTCTCTGACATTTTGGAAAGCAATGTGTTAAGGAGATGTGAAACAGTTAATTGGGAGTCATAGATTTCTCTGATCCCGGGTAATTTTGGTTCCAGACTTACGATGCAGAAGTCATCAGTGCCCTCATAATAATGGGGAAAGAAGGTAGATGTCGGGGGGGGGGGCGGTATTTTTGGTAGTGTGTCTTGAAACCTAGCAGAAGAAAGCCTCTTCTGATCTGTGACTTCTTGATCCATCGTCTGTGTTGTCATCTATGGTGTGCTGACACTGTCACCGAGCCGTGCAGGGGTAGGAGGACTGGGTTCTGGGTGTGTTAACTCCGTTCTCTTAGAAGAAAATACAACACGTGAAGTCACACACACTGATGATGTTTGGTTTTCTAACAGTGGGAGGAAGTGTGTCAAGATTTAGGATAAGGTGTGATTCCATAGACACTTTTAAACCTGTAACTTGGGGGAAGTAGTTTTGAAGCGAATATCGCAATTAATCTTACTCATCATCTTAATCTCTTTTTTTTGTAAGCTTTTCTGTTCTGTAACTAGTATGAGTAACTTAATCTAGTGGAAACGTTTATATATTTAGAAATAAATCTAGGTATGTGAGACATAGAATTATGGGAATATATTTTAACAGATAGTGCAGAAATTGCCTGGAACGCAGGAAAGAACCAAAGTCTCCACCAGAGGTAGATGCAGGTGCAGGTGAAGCTACTTTTGCATCACTTTTTTCAGAGTTGAGTATAAGACAATTCTGGGTTTCTGTCTTTGGTAGTGAAGATAAAGGAGTTAGAGAAGCACAGGACACAGGGCATGAAATGAAGTCTTGTACATGAAATAATTAAATAATTAGCTACTGAAAAATAGTGATTTTAACATAGTAGGATATATCAGAACTAGTATGGGGATTTCAGTAGCTGAGACCTCAGCCAAAGCTTGACTTGTGTGGTATTTTCATCTGGATCTCTCCTGAGACTGCAGCTAAATTAAGAACGTTCAAGCGAGAGAGATGATGGTCAATGTTGGAACCTTTCTGAGGTGGGATATGAGAGTCCAAGGGAACTGTTAACTGCACATGAGATTGGGGCGGGGAATTTAACAACAGATTTAGGATTACTGCTCAGAAAGCAATGTGCTAAAAAACCATTAAAATAAATAGTATCTGAGCTGTACTGGGGTTGGGAGGCTGAAAGGGATGAGGCGTGTGTGTGTGTGTGCTCAGAAGGAAGGACTGAATTACTGACCACATGTAGGGAGGGGCAAAAACGTCAAGTAAAGATAAACTGTCAGGCCTGGCAGCAGTAAAAGTAATGCTGCCAGCTCTTATATATCACAAGTGTCGTGGGTTTTAGAGCCTTTTCTTTTGGTTGTTCCCTTTTTCTTTTTATAAGCCTTGTGAGAAGCTTCTGTCAAGCCCAGGACTTACGGCTGAGTGGAATCCAGCTTCTCCGAAAGGAGTCTGCTCCCTTGGTTTGTGCTGCCTGCAGAGCGCAGGGGAAGTGCAGCCCGTGAGGCAGGCAAGCAGCCAGAAACCGCCGGCGACTTACAGCACAGCCCACTTCTACCTTCCTCCTCTGTTTCCCACATTGTCAACTCCAAGCATTAAAAGCTAACGAGAATGGCCTAGAAACACAATTTCATAGGAGAACAAAACACCTTTTGATTCATTTTACTTTCTGTCTACTTTCAGAGACTGTAAATTGCATTAATTGCACGTTTTCAGTCCTTTTGCAATAATCATGAGACAGAACATTCTTAAAATAAGTAGAAGCTGAGAGTTTCACACGGCTTTTTTGGTTTTGGTACTCAGGTCTGCTAAATATCTGCTCTTGTGAGACTGTTGCTAAAACTACAAAAAATCCCTGGCAACACACCTTCCTGCTTTCCTGCTTCACTTGTAATTGGGCAAAGCACGTAATTTTCATTCCAGACCAATTGCACTATTCCCCCTTGTTTTGTTGCTGCTGCTGCTAAAATCAGATTTGGAGTCTGGAGATGGAGGGCTGGGGTGCTTTATTCCATCTAAAAGAAGTGGTTAGTGAACATCTGTTAATTGTGTGAACAAAGAAAATGGTGAAAAAGTAGCAGTGAAGTTTGTCTTTGTTCCTTATTTTTTCTTTTTTTTTTTTTAATCTTCAAAGAAACTGTGTTACAAAACTTGCAACACTCAGAGCAGCACTCAGTGGAAAAAGAAATTGTGGAGTGGTAGAGAGATTAGATAATCTGGACAGAATAACACTGCAGTTATGGAAGGAGAAGCTGGATCTTTAGGCAGGGAGGGAGTTAGATAAAATATTTAATATTAAAATATGTTTAAAAATTGTTCAAGTTACAAAGTCAAGCACTTATTTTAGGAGATACAAGTATTAGGATTAATTTTGAAACTGATTATTTCTTTTCATGCACATGTATTATGATACAGCTTGTAGGTTTACATGAATGTTTTTCTACAAGAATTCTTTCTGCAGAGGATGGACCTTATGCACAAAACAGGGCATTTGAAATCATTGCGGAGTTTTGCCTTTACACTTTCAGATCTGGATCCATTTAAACATTTACAACATCTTCCTCTGAAGTCAGTGATTGACTTCTACATCTGCAAAGTGGAGATAGCATTCCTTCGTGTTACAAAAATAGATTATTTAATAATAATGAAGTAATAGTTCATCATTATATCAATGACCAGTCTAGTCCAGAGTGAAATTACTGATTTGGCTTGCGGAGCACAATTTGAATATTGTCAGTAGGTAAAGACTAAGTCCACACACTGAAAAATGAGAAAAAAGTTCAGTGTTTACTGGTTGTTCATGCTGTCTGTTCATGCATTGACTAGGGAAATGGTCTCAAGAGGAATTTTATGACAGATCGTTGTTGAAGGAGCTCTATCTCAGATTCATAGGGCAGGAAGGGACCTTTGGAGTCATCTAGGTCACCTCCTTTTCCAAGGCAGGTATCTACAGCTGTCATTCCTGACAGAAGTTTACATAAACTGCTCTTACATGTTCCAGTAATAAAAAATCCAGATCTTCCCTAAACAGTCCCTTCCAGTCTCTTCTTTGTTTTTACTGTTGGAAACACTTTCCTCACATCTAACCCACACTCTCCTCATTCTGGGTTTATCCCATTACTACTTGTACCATCTGCCAAGAATAACGAAGGATAGATTTGTGCAAAAGGCTCTCAGTTTATTTCCCCAGCATGCTTTACTTCGTAACAAAAATCCCAAATTTGTTCATATTTTCTTTGTAGATGATGTTTTCTTGAGCTCTGATTCTTCTCGCTGTTTTGCGTTCTCTCCAGATGGTCTGCATCTCTCCTGAAGCACAGAAGGCATATTGCACAAATAGGGCCAAAGAAAGGTTTCATAGGCAGCCTCAATCCTGCCTTTTTCTTAGGTGGAACAGTTGACATTGTGACCATAATGTGTTTAATGCTCTCATGTGGAACTTGCGCCTCGTGGGATTTGACACCCGTGATTGGGGACGTGATCCCCCATGATCAATGCCTTTAAGTTGCACGGACCTTTGCTCCTTGAATTAAACTGTTACATAAGTTGGTCCAACCACAGAAACCGTACTTAGAAATGTTTTCTGCCCTGTATGAGCAGGTACTCCTGGATTCCCACACTCAGCCTTTCACGGATGTTTTTAGGCATTTTTTCTGTCTTTCTCCCATCCTACTAAGGCTGCTGGTCTCCATCTGAGTCTGTCCTGCTGCTGATGGGCAGCAAGCCTAGAGCTGGCAGGTCAGGTCTGTTGACTAGACAGATTATCTTTCCTCTGAGAGATGGCAGTCAGACAGACAGAAGCATCTCATGAGCAGGATTTTGTGGCTGGCAGTCTGTCAGACCACGCTGAAGGACCGATGGCAGTACTTGTTACAGGGTCTCATGTAGACCTAGCTCAGAAGTGGATGTGGTGCTTGCTTTGCCAGAGGATTGCACAAATACATGTTAATCGCAAGTGATGTTGAGAGTCTGGGATCTTTAGTTCTGTTCCAGTGTTGAGTAAATACAGCGTCTTCTCTCATTTCCTCCAAATGTCAACTTTTTGGGGTTTTTTTGGTTTTGCCTTGGGTTTTTTTTTTGCCTTCAGCTGTCTTTGCCAGACTCTTGTCTTTTTTTCATGTTATTGACTCCTCATCATATTCCCATTCTCTTTACTTTTCTAATGCTAGTCTCTGCTCATCAGTTCTAATCAATGTTCCAGTCTCCACTCAGTTGTGGTTTCTTCTTTTTTTTTTTGCTCTTCGTCTGATCTGCATTTTCCTTCCCTCCATCTCCAGTGGCTCCGAGACAGATGTGTGATATTTCTTCTCACCCCTTTCTCCATTTTCTTGTTCATTTTCCTTGTCGGCTGAGGCTGTGTTCTCTTCCTGCTTCCTTTGGCTTTCTGTGTGGGCTGTGTTATGCCCGACAGTCAGTTGTCCCGTTTCCCCATCACCTTCCATTTCCCTCGCGCAGCAAACCCTCTGTCATGCCCTGCCCATTCATCGTTCCTTCCTTCGCTTCCATTTCACAGCTGATTGAGAGTACAGGCAATTTAATGTTAATGTGGTTTGTGTGTAACTTCAAAAATGAATATAGTAAAACATAGAAGGTTTTGTAGAGGAGCAGAAAGGTTGATCAAAGACATAGAGTAGCTTTCCCTGTTAGGTAAGCTGGGACCTTCAGTCTCTGAAAGAGGTTGGAGGAGGAAGATAAGATGCTTACAAAATCATAGGTGTCATGGGGAGGGTGGCTATATCTTCACTGTTCAGTTTCTTTAAATACAAGCAGGGTCGTCCAGTGAAACTTTTAAGGGTTAGATGCAAAATAAAAGGAGGTGATTCTTTGCACAACAGATAGTTGTCTAGAACGATACGGAAATCCTTGCCAAAGGATGTTGTGGATTGCTGAAAATAACATGTGAGTTCACGACGAGACTGGGCAAGTTCCTGAAAGAGAAACTGAGAATGACTGAATATACAGGAATCACAGCTGATTCAGGGAGGCCCTGGACTGAAAATACTGGGAGGCATGGATAGTATCGTATCACCTGCTCTTTAATATACCCTGTGCATCTGCTTATCATGTTTCTAACATTGACCATATGGGGCTGGATGAACCTTCAATCTGACCCAGCACAGTTTTGACTGAAGACCCCCACCCTGTTGTATTTCATCTCTTCTGTAAATGTTTTTCCAAAGAAAAAATACAAAGTTGGAATTATGCAGAACAGCGTGTTTTTCCATTCCCTAATGTGACTGAAGGAGAAAGTTTCATCTGAATTGAAAAACTGCTGTTTAAAGCCAACTTGATATGTGTTAAATTTCAGTAATTTTCAGGTAGTAAGACCCTACTTAGTGTTCATATGACATTGCATCCTAAGAGGTGCTGCCACCTCTGCAAGGTTTATGCAGTTTTGGTGTGATCTATCTTGATTTGCCAAGAGAGGGAATTTGGCTTGGACAGACAGTACTTTCTGGACACAAAGGCACACTGAAGATACAGGCCACTGTATCTTTATTTGGATTTTATCACTCGCAGGTTAAATCACCTCTCAAAACTGTGTGAAGTATCAGCCTTCAGGTAGGCTCACAGTTAGTTGTATTCTCTGTGGAGTTTTTGTTTGAGAGTACGAGTCAGTTCATGATTTCTGGATGGAGTAGACCTCTAAATTCACTTTATTCAACACTGACATTTTGGTAACCCCTCTTGCATTTAGGGTTTGTGACATCCTAATTGAGCTTTTAACGTTTGTTTAGATTAAATCTGACGTGTACTGATGGTGAAAAGAGCATATTTTCATATTTTTTTAGCTTTTAAAATGTCAGTAAATTGTGTTGTTTTGGTGGTGGCAGTTGGAGGGTAATGTTTTCTTTCTTTCAAGTGAGGAAAGTATCTTTAAGTTGATTTTATGGTGTAGAACTCCAACTGTGCTGGTTTGCAAAAAATTGGAAAGCAATTATTGTCTAATGCAGTTTAATTGCTTTGTACAAATGTAAAGTTTTAAAATTCTTCACCTGAGGTTCATATGAACTCCCTCCTGCCCTCCTTTTCTTAAAGGAATTGTGCTGCACAACTTAAATACTCGCTTCAAAACTAGCTCTATGTAGTAGTGTCAAACCACTTCAACATTTCCGGTTGTTCTCTGATTCTGTCTCCTACTGGAAGGAGATCACTTTGTGTGTCAAATGCTTAAATATAGCTTGCAGCTGAGAACTTTTGCATCTTTCTCTTTGAGGTAGCTCCATGTTGCACTTTTCATCCCTCTCTGTCCTGAGTATCATTCATGCAGAAGGGTGATATTTATTGGGTTGTCAACGGTGTATCAATGTCAAATTGTTATGCATTGCCTGATGAGTTTTTCTTGGTAGTTTCCTTTCAAGCTTCTTCATTAGTGAGGTCCAGATATTTACAGGATACTTAGATGAAGCTGAAAAGCTTAATCTAAACCCCTGAGTTTTAGAATAACTTCACGTCTGTGAATATCTCACATATATTACAACTCACACTGATGCAGAACTCCGCCGTTGTTTTAAACCAGAAATCTTTTTTTTTTTCCACTTAAAATACAGTTTATGGGTCTTGATTTCAATTTACATGAATGATACAATGGTGCATCTTCACTAAGGAGAATAACAATTTACTCTTTAAATAACACAACATAAAACAAGAGTGACGCCAAAGTAGTTTGTGCATTAGCACAACTTGGCACAGGTAAACAAATAGTAGGTCCCCTGTAGCATTTAATTTAGTCCTTTAACATATGTTAAAACTACTAACAGAGTTAGGCGGGAAAAGAATTCTCAAGGCCAATTCTCATCAGTCTGCATCAGTAATCAGTACAAATGATGCTCTGAAGTTCTGTTTTGTTCCCAAATATTCCATTTCATTGTACTGAGCTTAATTTTAATTGTGAAAAATAGATGTTAAAACCATTTTACATTTCTCTAACAACTTTGCTGATATTACCCAAGATTTCATGCTTCTCAGTTTCACCTTTCAAAAATGCTAAAGTGGATGTGAAAAAGATAGCCTGAAGGCATTTCCAGACACTGAGGAAAATTACTGCATAATTTCTTTAAAAACAAACTCATAGCAAAAATCAAATTATACCCTCTTCACCCTCTTTTTCAACCCAAAGCATGAATGAAATAGATCTTTATTTTTACGCTTTCCAATTTTTTATTTTTTATTTTAACTTTGATGGAATCATGATTATGGCACATGGCAGTAGTGATCGGCTGTAACTTAGTATTTAATGTTAAGGTGATGGTTATAGCTGGTGATTTAACCAGAATTGCCATGCCTTGGGTTTTCTCAGATACAAGCCATTGCCTTTTCCTGTTTAAACAGCAGCAATGACCTCTGCTTTAAATGCAATTGATTGAAAAGGTGAATGCACAGTAAAACTTCTTTGATAATTTGTGTCCCACAGTAGGCTGGGAGGGATTTGAGAAGAGGTAAGAGGAGAGCATCTCTTGAGCTGAATCCACAAGGTTTTGTTTCTCCTGCTTTTGTCAGCTTCCATTCATCTCTGTGGGATGCTTGGATTCCCCCATGCAGGTTCTCCTGAAAGAAGGGGACCATAAACACCTCTCTGCAGAACAGGAGGCTGCAGGATTTTCTTTAGTCTGCTTCCTTTACCATTTAGTACTAAAAGGCTTGTATAACTTCAAGCATCGTACTGATAGACGTTCTCAACATAGGCCACTTGCTGTCTTCCTTGGCATTTCGCTGTACAAGGATCCTGGAAACATGGAAGGAACTTAGTCCTATGAAAATGAGGAAGGGAAATTTATTCCCCCAGCTGTATACATAGAGTTGCAGGTGGATGGCAGTGCCCCATACTGTTGCAGACTGTCGTGCCTTCTGCCCAGGTATGAAAAATAGGCAGGGGAGTGAGAGGTCACATAGAATCACAGAATGATTTGGGTTGGAAGGGACCTCAAAGACCATCTAGGTCCACTCCTCTGCCGTGGGCAGGGACACCCTCCACCAGACCAGGTTGCCCAAAGCCCCATTCAGCCTGGCCTTGAACACTTCCAGGGATGGGGCATCCACAGCTTCTCTGGGCAACCTGTGCCAGTGCCTCACCACCCTCACAGTGCAGAATTTTTTCCTAATATCTAATCTAAATCTCACCTCTTTTAGTTTAAAGCTGTTATGCCTTGTCCTATCGCTCCCTCCCCATGCAAACAGTCCCTCTCCAGCTTTCCCGTAGGCCCCTTCAGGTACTGGAAGGTTCCATAAGGTCTCTCCAGAGCTTTCCCGGAGCCCTCTCTTCTCCAGGCTGAACAATCCCAACTCTCTCAGCCTGTCTTCATAGCAGAGGTGCTCTAGTCCTTGGATCATCTTCGTGGCCTCCTCTGGACTCGCTCCAACAGCTCCATGTCCATCTTGTACTGGGGCCCCCAGAGCTGGATGCAGTGCTGTAGGTGGGGTTTCACAAGAGTGGAGCAGAGGGGCAGAATCACCTCCCTCTGATACTGTTGAGGGTCGCACTAACTCACATGGACCACTCCAAAGATTTCCAACAGCTGCACAGTACAGTATTCATGCAGAGACAAGCGTAGATCTGTGAGATACGGGATACCACATAAACAAAACATGTTTACACGAGTTAGTCTGCACATCTGCTTATTGTCAAGGAGCTTTGGCTGACACAGGATACCCCAGTGCCATTTCCCAACTCAGAAGGATCCAGGAGGGGCTTCTGCTTACTCTTGGGAGTATAACTACAGTGGCACTTGGTGTACTTGAAGTGTTGGTATTCCTGGTGGTCAGCCTTAATTCTGTTAAAGTTTTGAGGACTGTCAATTTTACCTTAATTCTCTGACAGAATATTTGCAAGCAAACCAGATGATGTTTCTTCTTCTCTGGTTGTAATTTAATATTGTGCAACTGGTTGCCCAATACTGCATGTGTTGAAATGAACTCCTTTCAATGGGAAAGTCTGTGTTTTAGGATGAGTCCTAGTGACTGTATGTCATTGGTCAAGTAGAGGAAATAGTGACTGTTCAGTTCTGCAGGATTAAAGGGCTGGAGGGCATTTTGTTTTCCTTTGTCGGGATGTGGACTGTGCAGGATTGTAGCATCTTAGATTCTTGTCAGGGGGTTGAGTAAATTCTTTGTGAGGATGAGGCACCGATCGGACAACTCGATGAAATAAGAACTTGTAGAAGAAAATGGCTGTGGCGAAGTGCTGAGATGGACATGTTTCTCATTAGAAAAGGCATCTTTCTAACAAGATCTCCTCTCATGGCTTGGGAGGAACATCCATTAGCTTCAGACATTAGCTCTATTGCCTCTTACTGCATTCCCCTAAACCTAGCAGTATGTCTGGTTTGTCCTGAACATTTTTAAATTTTTTTTTGCATTGTGTATTAATTTAGGAATTAAGTCGAAGTTACACATAACAGTGAATTTATATTTTGGGTTGGAGCATCATAGATCTATCTTAAATGGAGTATTAGTGAGCTTTCTCTTTTTTTCCTTAGTAGCCTATAAAAAGTATGTGACACGTCGTCTCTTGCTTGTTATCCCATTTTGAATTAGCCTGTTCTGAAAATATGCTAATTATGATAACAGATCTAGGGTTTGATCTTAAGAGTTGCCAGTATCTTAATTCCGTTATCTTCAATATGAGAGCTCTTCTTGCATCACAGATTTGGATCCTCTAATTGCATATTGACATATGGAAAGTAGATTTGTAAGTACTTTCTGCAGTCCTCAAATGATAGAAATGAAAAGCTCTACCTTCTGCCCATACAGACATAACTTAAAATATTTACTGAGCACTTAAACCTAAAAGGCTAACGTGATGGAACTGGCCACTTTGTACTGCATGACAAATCAGCAACGTGACATGTTGGGAAGCAGAGGACCGTGGCTTTCCTGCGGAGGGTGTCTCTAGCATCCAGATGCTCAGCAGGGAGCAGGTTGTTTCTAGGTAGTTGCGTGCCTGATACATTTGAAGCCCCCCTGCTTATCCTGCCTGGAAAGTGTGAAACCTTTTTTTTCCTTCCCCTTTTATAATCCCTCCCCTCCATCTCCACCCCGCAGTCTCTTGGCAGTGGTCTGGGAACGTTCTGCTGCTCCTGTCTCTTACTTCTGCATCTGTGTGTTCTCAGCAAAGGGTTCCCCCAGCCCCCTCCCCGCGGCGAGTGCTCCAGCGCTTGCTTCAGCTGCGCTCCCCGGCTTCGCTGGAGCAGGAGCACAAACCATATGATTCTTGACAGCTTCACAGCTGTCCGCACCACGCTGCAGAGTAGCTGTGAAACTCGCTGCTCCTGTTGTTTCACTTCACTCTGCCTGCAGAAAGCTACTGCTGGAAGTTGTGATACAGGACCTGCCATAATCTGCTTTACTCCTGTATTCCTCTTTCAAATAATACCACTTTAAAAGTGACTTGAATTTTTTGTAATTACTGTTTCGTATTTCTCTTTTATAAACCTTCACATTATTGCATATTTGATATGATTTCACTTTAAGGAGCTTTGTTTATTTAGTTATAATTATCCTTGAGTCTTTTAATGAGCAGTGATAGTCTGTCCTAACAGGATGTATGAATAATTATTTATTCCACTGTGGATAATCTTGTGTTTGTAACTACTGTAATTTATATACCACGGTGCTGCCTGTTTAAATCTCTTAAGTCTCCTCACAAGTCTCTCTAGTCTCAGCTAGCATAAATGGCTTTGCTTTCCCTTCTTACCGACTCTGGCTGCGAGGCCAGGTCAGGTTTCACTGGTAGTCTAGTGGTTATATTCAGTGACATACAAACAATAATTTATTTGTTGCTCTATCACATTGAAAACTAGCTTTATAATAAACATATGTACTGTTTAGCTGTAACTATTCATTTTTCCTCCTTCTTACACTACGTTTATCCATATTTTCTTTGCATCTTTCTATGTTCGGGTACCTTTTTCTAAAGATTTGTGGAACGTGTCAGACATTTACCATCGGCTCCGGGGGTTGTGCTGGCTCACGCTGGTCCTGTGTTCAGGCAGGATCAGTGAAGGATGTGCGACCGAGGCCAGGAATGTGAGGATGAATGTTTCCTAACAGTTCTGTGGTAGAGTCTTCATTCGAGTACCATGAATGGGACCTATTTACCTGCCCACCAACCTGCATGTCCCCAAAGGTCTGGCTGCCTCCAGGAAAGTGCCATCCTACCTATAGAGCATATGTAAAAGCATTTGGCTTCATTCTGGGCTTTGCGTTGGTCTCGTGACATTTCCTTAGCATCTGACTGTCTGGTGTTACCAGTAGTGTAATAGCAAAGCAACTCAAAGGTGTTTTATGTACCCACTGGTATTTTTTTTCTTCCTTTTTTTTTTTTTTCTTTTCCTCTAGTGTTGCTGTATGGTGAGGGCAAAAAGACCCATCTCAGAGTATGTTAAACCAAATGTAAGAACCTCTGTTGGATTCTCAGGGTCTTCTGTTCTATCTGGAACTTTCCTTTTCTACTTTCACCTTTTTCTGTTGCTGCTCTGGCCTCACCTGGCTGAAACACACAGACACTCTGCATTTCCCCCCCCCCCCCCCCCCAGAATTTAGTGAATATTATACAGGAGTTTAGTCTTAAAGTTTGTTTTTTTTTTCTTCTTCCCACCTTACCTTCCACCCACCCATCCAACACAAAGTGCCCCAAACCCAAAAGTGCCACCTTGCAGATACGCTGAAATCTATTTAAATGGGATCCAGGCTAAACCAAGCCTCTATCCAAGTGCCTGATTCCCTGAGGCATCTTTTTGGGGTCTTAGGGGCATAACTATGAAGAAAACAGAATTGCTCATTTAAGCATAAAAAAACCCATGTGTGAAATGGCCTTCCTTTAATGCAAACTGCATTAGTTGCAGAAGTTCACATTTTAAGTTTGTGAATATGTTTATTATAGAAATATTTTTCAGTAGCTTCCATATGATGTGACACAAGGAGCGCTGTCAGAGCTGTCATTTCAATGCTGTTGCTATGTTATGCATGTTAAAACATAATTGCAAATGGCACGGGGATATTGTAGCGGTCACAGTTCTGTAAATACAAATTTCATCTAGTAAAACTTTTAGGTCTTGTTTTGGTTTTAAATATTAAAGTAAATGAGGATATTTGGATTTGTATATGTCTCATGCCGTGGTATGCATGACTGTAGCCGTTGCTGTGATTTTCTTACTATTCCTTTTTTTTCCCCAATATTTCATTAAACCTTTTGGTGTATAGTATTTGCACATTGTGTTACACATAAGGTGTGTGTGCTTACAGAAAGGTAAATGTGTGGTAATGATCCCTGTTCAAAAAGGCAGAGCTTTGCCTTTTCTGCGATGGCAATCCTGAGTTCTTTTAATGGGTGTGAGGTGTTAATTCAGTTCTTCCATTGTTTTTTATTGTCTGTGTTCCAATACCTGTTAGCAAGTGTGTGTCTAGAGATTTAGAAGCTTTGAACAAAAAGGTTATGTTAATAATTTGAAAATCGGTGGCTTTTATATGTGGGCTTTTTTTTTGTTAATCATGCACTTTTGTGAACAAAAACCTTCTTTTAACATAACTTTAAATTAACTGGAAATAGTGTTTCTGAATGTGGAGTTCTGATACCTGAGAGCACTGGGAGCTTTTATTGTTTTGTTATAAAGGGTTAAATTGGCATGAAAGTTGCTCTTTGATGGGGTATCCTTTGTTGTTTGCCCCCCCTAAAAAGTAATTATCTTCCCTTTCACAGCGAACAACTCTGCGCCTTTTGTTACTGTGGAGAACGGAGCTCATTAGGACAAGGAGACTTAAAACAATTCAGTCCAACTCCTGGGTATGTTATCCCATGGAAAAACCAGCCTTTAAATAAGAGCGAAGCCAGCGACAGCACCGATGGAGCTTGCGAGAGAACTCCAAGGCAAAACTCAGTGCCGCGCAAACAGAGAGGACAGAAGAAGTAAGTCCGTTCTACAATAAATATAGGCGTATTTTTGTTTTGCATGAAGTTCAGGAAGCATCTTTACAGATACTGTACTGCAATAGGCAACTAACTTGCATTTGTGAAAATGCGGTTCATTAATATTAGCCATTTTTTTGGGGGGGAGACCCCAACAACGCAAACAGTGTAGGAATAGCTGTCTCTTCTCCTTTTTAAAGGTTGGTTGGTTTCTCCCCTCCAGTGAGAACCTTGACTCTGGAAGAACTCAGAAAAGAAACATAGTTACTGTAAAGCACAGGTCTGCTTGTGTTGTGGCAGTAAGAGTTCTCACAGGAGTGGAAGATAACGGACTTGTGAGGCTTTGTGAGTTCTCTGGACTGGAGGGGCTAGAAGCCCATCTTGAAGCTTTTTCCCCTTGCCCTCCAAAGCTGGGTCTTGCAGCGCGCCAGTGTTGTTGCAGGCAGACAGCACACACGTTTCTTGCCCTTCAGAAGGAGGGCCGTTGCCAGGTTTCCCCACAGGGTGGGTTTAGCATCGAAGGATTCCGTCACCCTGGGTGTATGACCCGGTTTTATTCAGCGGCTGCCGGTGAATATGCCGATGCCTCAGCGCCGGCTGAGGGGTTTGCAGCCTCCGGAGTGGGGGGGGGAAGCGGGGCGGCGGGCAGCAGCCAGGCCCGGGGGCAGCGGGCGGGGGCGGCGGGCAGCAGCCAGGCCCGGGGCCGGCCGCGCCGCGCTGGAGGCCGGGGATTGGCTGCGGGCGCGGGGCCGCCGCCCGCCCGCGGGGCCCGGCCGAGGAAGTGGAACAATAACGGAGGCGGAGCCGCCCGAGGGGCCGCGGCCTCCCGAGGGGCTGAGGCGTCGCGGGCTGGGCCGCTGTTCCTCAAATCTGACCAAAATACGCCCCCAAAATGTTATTTTTTTCATGTATTTCTAAATGTAATTGCTGAAGCAAAGCATGCATGGTTTTCAGGAAGGCAAGTTATTGCGGGTTAAAATTCCAGTGCTTACTGTATCTCTTGGCTTATTGGAGATAGAAAAAGAGAGGTGGTTTTGTGCTGTCTCTACTCTAGAAACTCAGAAGTAACAGCAAATGCACACATTTGAGTTATTAATGGGGGAGAATAATGAAGTTCAAAGAATCTTAATAGAAAAGGCAGCACCGCCTTTCCTACTAACTGAGATCAGGTCTCTTGTCAGTGAGCCTAATGCATGTCCTTAGATGTCCAAGGTAGTTTTTTGCCTGCAGGAAATAAAGGAGGAGGAATCATCACTTCTTTTTCTTGAATGGAGTAATCTGAGGTTTATTAATTGTTTTCTGTTGAGATTAGAAAATTAGAATTTGGGGAACAAATTAATAAGGTTATAAACTAGATCCTCCCATGTCAGCACAATATAGTAGTCTTGATATCACTGCATTTTTCAATCCCCCCCCCTCCTTTTTTTTCCCCCCAACATCTTGATGGAATTGGATAAGGATATTTATTTCCAAGCAGCTTTTTCACTCCTGGTCTTTTTTCCACCTTCCCCTTGTAGCTGCTGTGTTTTATCCAGGCACCCTACCACTGGCTGTGGCAGCCTCCTTTGAGGATACAGTCAGTGCTGTACCCTGGACCAGCTGTTAAGACTGCAGGGAGAGGCCTACATGAGAGCTGCAGTGGGTGCTTGCCACTTACACTGCTGTTTTTTCTTCCTTCTACATCTCTTCTTCCCCAGAGTAACAGAGACTGCTTGCTGTTACCTAATTCTCCATTCCTAGGGTTGGGCAAGTTTTAATATCAAACAGAAGCAGGCTTTAAAAAAAGAAGCGTGTGTGTCCTGAAGAATTAGAAGAGAGCAGGCTGTGAAAAGGGGCATTTTACCAAGCACTTTTTTTTGGTCTATTGAATAGCAGCTTTAACAGAAAAGTTTGTTATTGGGAAAAATGTTGGTCTAAAGTATGAGGAGGAAGTATTTTTGTTCAGTTGATACATATTTTACCATGTTTGGAAAAAATTATAATCACTTTCCTTGAGTTTTGGGTCATTTACAAGTATCTAGCTAATTGATCAAAGAATGTGGTCACTTCGAAGTTTGTTTTTCTGCTCCTCAATACAGATCTCGATCGAGTATAGCATCATGTACAAGTGTAAGCACCCAAACTGCTTCTGACGATCAGGTTGTCAAATTCTGGGATGAACTCAGTTTAGTTGGCTTACCAGATGACATTGATGTTCAAGCCTTATTTGAGCCAACAGGTAAGAGATGTTGCTATCCTCCTTTCTTCCTTGTCCAGTAGCAGTACAGTAGCTACATTGACAGTGGGTGAAGTTTTTCAGCTGTTGCTTTTCTGTGCTCTGGTGTTTGTCAAGTCTTTGATGATTCTTTCGTAGCTTTTGCCAGTGTGGTTTTGTGTAGTCTCCTCTTCAAGTACTGGACAGAATTGTTGTCAGTTTTGTATGGGGAAATACTTGTAATCTACTGCTGAACTGGAGTTCAGGTAGTAATATCTTCATTATCATGATTCTGTTTTGGGGACAAAATGAAAAAGAGGTGAGACACAGCTTAAGATAGTTGTTGAAGTCCTAATCCTGTAGTCTTACCTACTCTGCTGCTAATGTGGGGTTATCGGAAGTAATGGAAGGAAAGATGTAAAAGAGCAGTATTGATAGAACAGTGGAGGCATAATACACTTGCAGGTTTCTGGTATCTGCAGGTTTTCCATCAGAAAACTGTCTGGTTTGTCATCTACTCTTTCATTTTAATGGAACTTTTTTTTTTTTTTACTCAGTTATGAATTACTTTTTCAGAAAGTATCTATGTCCAAATGCCTTGATGCCAGTAGCCACGTATTTTGCCTCAAAAATGGAAATGTGTTTGTGCAGTAATATAAATGTTATTCTTTCATGAGTGTGGAAACTCAAACTACAGTGTGTGTGGATGGACGGGGGGCTTTATCCATCTAATTTTTTTCTCAATTGTTGTTGTTATTTGTAGATGACTCTTCCCAGGCCCTTACAGAGATTTTTGGGGAGTTTTTTGGTTGCTGAATGATTAAGTTGACTAATTTCAACAGCTAATGTAAAGTGTCATTTTGAATTTAGTATAAAGTTGTCACAGAATTCTTTTGGAAGTATGCATCATTTACTTTGGTTTTGCCAGAATTAAATTACAAACTTCTTTTAAGATACACCTGTTGAATTCTGCAAATTCTGAATTGTTTAGTTATGTAGACAAACATTTCAAATTATATCTCTATAATGTGTTTGTTGTATTGACACAGTTTTCTTAGTCATGTATATAGTGTTTCTGTTCATGCTGTATTTTTGGCTTTTAAAGGTTTTCTGTAGAATTCTAAAGCATCATGTGAGTGTGTTCTACATTAGCATACAGATCTGTATCCGGTCCTTGGGAATCATATGTCAAGAGCACGTACATAGACGAATGTTACCTACAGTGAAATAGAAGATTAAATGTGATTCTGTGTGTGTGTCGCACACAAACGTTGCATATACACCTTACTGTTATGATTATATGATCAGGCATCAGAAAATTAGAAACAGATGTACAGAATGTGCTGAAATGAAGAGGAAGATGTGTATCAAAAAAATTGCAGTATATTTAGTGTCTGATAGTACCTGGAATATATTTAGTGCATGATAATAAGGGCATTAAATGTTGCAACAAGAAAAACAGGAGGAAGAGACAGTGTTCATTTTATCTGGCAAGTATTTACTACTAGAACTAAGTTCCATACTTAGAGGAAGTGCTTGACAGAGTCGTACAACCAAAGCTCTTTTTCTTTCATAATGCATTAGGTCATTGCTGGGCTCATCACCGCTGTGCGGAGTGGTCATTGGGAGTCTGCCAGACTGAAGAGCAGCTATCGGTGAACGTGGACAAAGCTGTTGTCTCAGGGAGCACAGAAGTGAGTAAAAAGACTTGAGTGCTCAATCCAGTAAGAAAATAGGGATTGGGGGTTGGAAAAAAACCACTGTAGACTAACGCAATACAAGGTATGACCAAACTTATCCACATAGGGATCTCTGAGCTCACATTTATAATAAGGTTTCTTTGGACAGGTCTTCATGGTAAACTCTAGTCTTGCAATTATTGAAAAGACTTACGGAGTTGCATGGAATATATCATTAATTAGTTCTGAGGTAACCAGAACGTAGAAAGTACCTGGCTGATGAAAACAAAATACAGACAAAAGAAAAGTTGAGTTCAAATTAGCAAATACCCCACTAGGTAAAGGAAATGCTTATTTTGCCAGTTTATATTCTGAAATTGTAGGACTCGAATATAGTAAAAAAAATTCTCAATTACTTTCATACCAATTTCGAAAAGCAAATTGATAGAGGAAAACAACTGTTTACCACAAAACCTATGTTGTTAACTTTAAATGTTGATAGAAATATATATATAAATATTTAGTCTTTTAATTTGAAATGGCAATGTATTTGGAAAAGTAGGTACTTTTGAAAAGGACGGGCTCCTTCTGGTATCATATTCTGATACCATTTTGAAATCATGAAGATACTGATTTCACATTGTTTTTACCATGTGTGGCTATATTTTTTAGTTGTATTTAGCCATGTCTGGTAGATTATTTTAATAATTATTTTTTTCTATTTTGATCAGCCATGGTATCAACAAATATGTGTAGTTTTTGTTGGTTTTCCCGTGATCATGCTTAGGCTTATTTTTACTTGATTCTTGAAGTTTTTCATGCATTATATTTAAAATAAAAAAAAAAATGATGCAGAAGATACCAGTAAATGTTCTCCATTGTGTAGACTAAAAAGCTGCTTTAAATCAGTCTTTCAATGCAAGCCATATAATGCAGCTTTCCTTGCGCCTTCTGCTTTTACATATACTCATATTGAATAAATGCTTTGCTTTGAATAATTTAATTGATTTCTGCTTTCAAAATAAAAGGCTATTCAGAATGAAAGAACCTGACTATTAAGTTCTAAATGAGGTTGAAGATGTTAAAGCATTTGTGTGTGTGCATGTATAAAAAAATATGAAAAGAATTGAAGGAACATCCAAAATTGGTTACTTTTTTAAAAAAAAAATTAAATCTGCCTGCTGATTCTGCCTGAATCTTTTTGTCTCTTTGTTTTTGGCTGATGATGGTGGCTTGTAGTCATTTTGTGATCAGCTCATTCCCGTCTGTGGTCATTTTCATTATGATATTTTGGTTTCTAACAGAAATCCTTGCTGTAGTGTTCAAGCTCTTATTTTGCTCTGTTGAATTTCATATTGTTTCCATTATGTCAGTCTGGTTTTTTCTGCACAGTACCTTGCTCCTCCCCTGTGCCTCAGGGTGATGATGTCTCACCTCCTTAGTACATTTTAAGTTTTGTGTAGATGTTTATAATGCAAATACTTAAATAAGAATTCTTGAAGAATCCCATATCTCGCTGGCGTGATAGTTTCCGCTTCAGCCCTGTCTTTTCATGTGCTGCTCTGGAGCTTCTCTACTGATCTTTTCAAATTCTGCAAATAATTTTTTGGTACCCCCGTTGCACATTTCAGTGCAGTGCGGAGAAATGAGAGAAATTTGAACTGAGTGCCATTCTGCATATTTTCTATTCAATCTTTGCTGAAACCTTCTTGTGACATCCCCAGAGAGAGCAGAGTAAAAGCATAACTGTGATTGATTCTAGAGGAACAGCCAGATGAAATGGGACATCTTTATCCCACGATCACACCAGGAAATGTTGTGCTTTGATTTTTCTTTTATTTTTTCAAGAAATAAGGAGCAAACTCTTCTGTAGTTCTCTATTCCTGACCGTGGAGCAGCAGTGTGAGGGCTGCTCGAAGAGTTTGTGTATAACTGGTTGGGAGCCCAAGTAATCCTGTGTTTGCTTGTGTTCAGGCTGTAGTGCTTGGTAACTACTTTTCCACTGCTTTTTAACTGGTCACTAAGCTAAAAAAGGCACAAAAAAGTGTAAGGTGCTGGTTATCGTATGTGATAGTGGAAAAGCTTAAGGGAAGAAGTTTTCTTTGCACAAGTTGTTTTAAAAAGTTTTGAATTAAAGGTACAGCAAATAATTTAATGTATGTTTTTGCATTTACAGCTGCTTGTGCTTTGCTTTTCCTAAAATTTTGAGCTGCTTTCTGATGTGATGTTACTGTGTTTTAGAAGTAAAGTTTCTGTTTAAATGTTCTGAACGCTGTTGGCAATGCAGATGCAAGTATGTGCTCAGGGCATACAGAAAAACAGTTTAAATAAAAACAAGCTGTATGCTATTTCCTCTACTTGCCACCAAATTTGCTTTGGGTTTTTTTGTTGTTGTTTGCTTGGTTGGGCATTTCCGTCTTCTTGGAAGTCCCTGTGGCATCACTTGGGTTTATGATGTGGTCTGCAGTATTGACATCTTTCCTTAGCTGGGAAAGTATGTTTTCTTTTCCTTATGTTAATGTACAGATTAGTTTTTGACATTTAACACACTCTTTCTTGATAGTGTAGTCAATTGGTTTAGTCTTTTAATTTGTGAAGAGCATTTTGGGCCTCTTCTTACCTTGAGGGTCTCTTTAATTTGTAAGTTACATTCATGTTTCTCATTAGTTAAGCTGCCTATTGTTTGCAAATCTGTTTTAACTGGATATGACAGTGTTTCTTATTACTCTGTTTACCACTTGAGATGTCCGTTTGGCTTCACTGAACTCGTGATTGCATTAATAAAGCTTGTGTGGACATATTTCATTGACCTATTCCAAAGTACCTATGTTAATTCATTTTGGCTTTTTTCTTGGCCTGTGGCTGCTGAAGGTTTAAAGTACGATACTGTAGAGATCACAGTATCTGTGCATGTTTCACAAAATACCCTGCTTAGCGTGTCTGTCGTCTTCAGTTCTTTCTTTTGATTCACTCATTTTAAAGGCCTGGCAATGTGGTGAGACATCTGACCCATTTGTTACACATATTTGTGTCTAGACATAGGTGGGTTCTCTGACTTTGTTCAAAGTCTTGGGTTTGCCTCTCTTTAATATTAATGACTGCACAAACATACATCCGTGTATGTGAGGTGTTTGAAATCTTGTGCATCGTGTTGTTTTATAACAACTGAGAAAGAAAAGCTGGAATATACATTTCAGTTTATGGTAGTAGATGCACTCCAGCCCTTACGGGTGGTGTAGGTGACTCATTTAATCTCTTTGCTCGTCTTGCTTACCTTGCTTATCTCAGCAAGTGAGAGTCATGGATTTTCTCAGAACCGCTTTCTACGTGTAAAAAGTCTTGATTGAGAACTGGTGATCCAGGTTACAAGCATAGTGTCAGAGCTTTTCTGAAGGTGACTCTTAAGAATTCACATAGTTCTCTCTGGAGCTTGTGCAGTGTGCAAGTTAAAGAGCCTGAACACACAGACATGGCAGTTCCTTCCCCCACTACTTCAATAGGTTTTCATGGGATTTTGGAGTAATTTTGTTTCAAGGTTTGAAAGAAAAGAACTCCTCAGAAGTTAGGGGGAGAGAAAACTTCTAGTAATTTGCTTGATCCAGAATTTAACTAAATTGCTTGTAATTCATAAGTACTCTGCTCAGTACATAAAAATTACCAAGTAAAGAAGCTGTCGTATTGTCAGCTTTATGAAGATAGACTTTTATCAGTAAGATGTTTCCACAGATATTTGTGGTAAGATGCAAAGACAGTTTGGAATGGAGACTTAGTAAAATAAACTAAGCAAAGGAAAATGATTGACTAAAATCAAAGATTTTGCTGAATAAAATAGACGTGGACAAGCAGAGTTTTCTGCTTTTTCTTGTATTTCTGTCTTTAGTCTTATGCTTTCTTAACTATGCTGCTTTTTGATATTTGGAAGGATGAACTTACTGGCATTACCATTTAAAATGGGGGCCTTCAGGGCTTGCATCTGCTCAGCTTTTAACAAGAGTGGTTTCTGAAATATTTTCAGGTATTTTTAAATACTGCTTTATAATTTCCTTGTTTATTTTCCATATATTGAGTAGGTGGCTGCTTCCTACACTCAGCTGAGGAAATAAAAGTTTACTACTTGTCTGCGTTGCATTGACTAACCATAGCTCTTCTGTATGCTACTAAGTCCCAAATAAGGTGGGCTGCTTTTTCTCCCCCATACGTAAGTAGCTCAAGTCAAGAAGTGAATTTAAGGAAGACACAGTAGATAATGTGTTTGAACCACTTCTGAATAAACTATGCGCAAGAAAGGCATGCAATGGTAACTTTCCCAGCCAGCTTTCCCTTCTGATAAGATGTAGAAAGCAGTTTACAAGTCAGGGAGAAATTGTCAAGGACATAAAGTCAAAGTAAACAGTATTGGTGGAAACCAAGAAGGAGGTTTCTATCTACTTAAAGACTGAATAGGGGAAACAAAATAGTAATGAAGTATCTAATGCACTCATTCCAAAATACTGTCTTGCTCGGTTTCCATTTTATAAAATGTGGATTTCTGTTTGCTTTGAAATTCTGTATAGCTCTTTGCATATTTATCTACTTCACAGCTTTCATTTTTCCAGTAATAGTCAAGTGTTTCTTCAGGACCAAGACTCTTGCAGCCAGAAAGCAGAAAAATTGCTGTCGTCTTCTTCCACCCATCCTTTTTTTTTTTTTTAAGTTAATCAGGGCAGTATCTTCTCTCTGTACAAGGCAGCTGTTTCCAGCTCCTGCTGAGTTTTTGCAGGCTGTGTTTGGCACGTTGTCATTGCTGAGAACTGTAGGAGTTGTTGCTTTGCATAGAGGCAAGCTAATCAATAGTATCTTGCCTTGTTCCAGACTCAAAACGATCTGCTGTTTTGACACTCCTCTCTCCTGTAAGCCCTTTTCACATGGTAACACAATCTTGAAATCTTTTTTTTTTTTTTTTTTAAGGCATCTTCCCTTGAATTCTGTCACCAGAGGCAGGAGATTGTGCTGTTTGTAGATACTTCCAAGTTGGGGCAATGTTACAGTGCTTGCATATTAAATATCTCGCTCAAATTTCTTAAAGCCCTTTCCTTCCACTGTTTTTAATTCTTTGCTGAAAACTCAGTTCTAGCATGATGCTTACCAAGCTAAGCCATAAAGAAATAAATTCAGGGGAAAGTTTGGAACCATTTAAAATGTTTTCACTTTTTTTTTTTTTTAAATGTTTGTCTATACTTTGAATGTATATTCACCCGTTAGCCTCAGTAGACTTCTCATCTTGTTGAGAGTTATCCACGTTTTTAGTGGTATGTGTGTATGTTTCCTTGTACTGCTTTAAGTTGAAAACCAATTTGGCTAAATCGATACTTCATTTTGGTTTTCCTTGTATGTAAAGACAAGCATCAACATCTTTATGTACCATTAACTTCATACACTGTGGAGGATTGTGCCTATTTAGCCATAGCAATTTTTCAGCTGGTTTTATTTTTTGTCAACATAAAAACTGTGTGGAAAATGGTTCAGATGACAGAATCCTGAAGATATGGCTGCATATATGTCTCAACCTAGCTGAACAGAGCATATAGCAATGTCTGGAGGTTTTTTGAGGTAGAGTGGAGGATTTGCAGTGCCTTGATGCTCTAAAAGCTCCCTTCTTCCTTTTTCATTATTGGAAGAGCTAGTAATTCTTAAAGCCAGGGAAAAATGCATAAAGAACATGATCTATCATAATTTATACCAGTTCTGGGCAGAGTCCTACCAGTTCTGGGCAGAGTCCTCTTCTATATTTGCCCATTTTTCAAGAAGAAGCTTTGTAACATGATACTAAATGAGCAGCTCTGGCATTCAGAAATTCCTCTCCCAACTCTTGAATTTTTTAATGGTACTTTTGCATGCGCAAGGCACTTGGCTTCTCTTCATCTCCCTTCCCCGCAGCTTGGGACTGACTACCTGGCTGCCCTATTGGAATGGGTTCTGATTATATCTTTCTGAGGTTTTTTGCCCCCTGTAGTTCCTTTTGTCTTGCAACTGAGGAAGGAAGTACTGCAGGAAATATTCTTCCAAAATAACATTTTACTTTTTTTTTTTTTTTTTTACGGGTGGCTGTCTCTTGGAGAACTCCAGCACACAAAGTGCTAGGGAAAGACTAGAGGAATAGTGACATATGTCTCATCAAGAAGACAATTCCATATGCTGTTGGTCAAGTTAGTAGTTTCATTCGGTTCCTAGCATGTTTTAGAGAAGCTGTAACAGTTCAGTAGTGGGGGCCATGAGCTATTTCAGTTTTTCATGAATTTCCTTTTTGTTATTTTGGAATTCCGTGAGAGATTTGTGGCCATTTTCCTGCCTGTGATGATAAGCTTTGTACTTCAAGGAAAGACATAGTGACTAAGAGCACAGCTCTGGTGACATTTTAATGCTGTAAATTATCTTCCATGAATTACTCTGTTCCAGAACACTTTGGATTTTGGTCACCTGAAGTCAGATCATTTTTGTCTTGGAGGATGTGAATCAGACTGTTCTTACAGCATGTCAATGACATCAGAAACGCTATGTCAATTATTTTATAATTGTATTTTCCAAGTTCTGCAAAGCAGCCACAATACCGTAACATTATTATGGTTGGTTTTGATTTACTACGTGTCATTCTTCTGGAACCCCTTTGTACACCAGAAATTATGTCAGTACAACTTTGGTAAATCTGTTCGGGTTCAAGAGCTACCATGGGACTTGTATCAGTTTTTTGCAGGTCCAGCAATTTGAGAACAGATACTTGCCTACTTAGTAAGATTTACAACTTAATTCTCATTAATATTGTCCCATAAACAATGATTAGAGTATTCTTTTGTTTGAACCAAAATACGCTTTATCATGACGTACTGTTGTTCATTTGAAGACATCGTCCTGTAGCAGCTGCTTTGAAAAGCATACATCAAAATAGAGGAACCAGGCATAGGGAAGAAGTGGAAAAAAAGCAGATAAGAAGGAGGAAGAAGGTTGACATTTGAAATTACTAGGAATATTGAAAAATTCACCCTTTCCTGTTTTCTTACCCATAATCTGACTCTAGGAACCAAAGCAAGTAAAGTGTAATGTAACTTTATGCAAAAACAAACTGGCTTTTTGCCTAGTAGTTGTTTTTAAGCCTATAGTAATTTTTGACAAATTTTTACAATTTTTTTTCCCCCAAATGATCCAGTGGGATTTTGTGCATTCTATTTTTTCTTCTGTAGTAAAACACAGAACAGAAAAAAATAAATTACAGTTCTTACAGATAAAGAATTTTGTTCCCTATCAGAACACACCACCTTTAAAACTATGAAGTTTAGGACTCAGCTTTCAAAAGACAGTTTTCATTTTCCCCAGTTGTCTCATAGACACATTTTCTACTACAAAATGAAATACATTTTCCTGTATCCCTGCTGGCATTTAAGAAAATGAAGTAATAGTTAAAACTGAGTTAAATGTGAATCAAGAGCTCTACGCTTCTCTGCTCCTAATGTGTTTTTGTAATTATTTTGGCACATAAGGTATGGATACCTTGAGATCTAATTAGATTCCACACTTGGATGTGGATCTTCAGTGATGTATTTAAAAGTTTGAAAGGATTGCTTTGAATTAGAGTGCTCTGTCTGAATAGAATCATCATAAAGTGAGAGGTGGTAGCATGTGGAAGAAATATGGCCTATGCAAAGTCTAAACTCTTTTGATGAAAGAAGGGATCTGAAATAGATTTTAATTTTGAATATTCCACTTATTGAGAAAGAAAACTTCATTTATTTTCCTAGTGTTTCTGATGTAATTACTGCTCGCTCATGAATACTTTGATATTCAGGTGAGTCTGCATCCGTTACTGAAGGAGAGGTAGTTCGTAAGTGTTGATTGTGACAGTCTAATTGAGGTTTGTTGAATGAATAGCTGATCTGTTTTTTCTTTCCCTACCAGTCGTTAGATGGATTAATATTTCAGAGTTGTACTGTCTGATGTGAGATGTGCTATTATCACTAAGGAAATTTTTCAAGTCAGCCAACCAGTGAAAAAATAAGGGGATACAAAGATACGTTAAACTGAAACTATTTAATTTAAAACTTGTTTCTAAGCAAATCTGGTAATTATCAGGCTATATGACTTGGTGCCTATCAAAAATTTAATTTTAAAGAAATACATAATTTTCCACTCATTTTTGCATTATTTAACATATTTATTGTTTAATATTCCAGTAAAGCTAGGACTGTGCTTCAGTGTATTAAGGTCTTTGGAATTTTTATGAGTGGAAAAGTCTATTATAAATTTAAAGAAATATTTATTCCAAGGCTATGTGACATATCCCCAATTTAGCACTTTTTTTTAAAATTAGCATCTCAAGAAACAGAAAATGTTCCTTTCTTTAGAGACACAAACCACACTGTCCTGTTTATGTGCTAATATACAGTAGAGTATCAATGTACCAAGTCTTGACAAAGCGTTTGATTTAGAGCCTTTTCTGGGTACTTGTTTTGGGAGTTTGATTCATAAAAAGTGCAAATACTCTAACAGGACTTTTCAGTCTTTATAATAGTTCCTTGCTTCATAACCTGTTATCATCATGATTCTGACCTGTTGATTAGAACAAGGAGCACATGACAATGTGAGACCAATTTAGCTATAGTAAATTTTTATATTGTCTTCAATGTGTTGATTCTATTTACAAGAGGAAGGCAGGCATTAATTTATGAACCACAGTTTGAAGGAGCATGTTTCTTCTCAGATGAAGTACAAGAAAAGATGTACATTTTTAAACTACTTTTTAATGGGTTGGGTTTTTTTGAGATTTTTCTTTTGATTTGATTTGTCCTGAGCCTTCTGTGCAATAACAGCTGTGTCTGTATCCCTCCCTTTCCGTTTCCAAGTATTTAAAAAAAAAATATTGTGAATTTCTCTGCATAGCAAGTAGTATTGTCAGTGCACATTTTAACTCACTGCTTAGAGTGAAACTGTCTTGTTCCCTCTTTGGTCTGTAAGAAGTGCGTGCTTGAGCTTAACCCCTGCCAGCTGTTGCAAAGGACAATGGCTAGTGCATGTATTCTAATACATACATTTTAGGATGAAGTAATAAACTTTATTCAGAGTAAGAGAGGACTTTTCATAAAGCATCGTTTTTTTCCAGTGCATGAATACCCTTTCTGTGACTTCATTGCCTGATTCCTCCTGCAGTTTTGCTGACCTGAACAGAAGCACAATGTCATGTCTGGCAGGCGAATCTCCATAAATGATCTTTCCCATAATAACTGCATTTCTCAACCACAGGGTTACTTAGGCAGCACAAGACATCTTTCCTTGAGATGGTTCGTATTGCTTCATCTAAAGGAAAGCGTTTGATTTTTCAGCCTCACCTATCCCTTTTTCTCTCCCACCGCAGCGGTGCCGCTGGTTTCCTGCTGCGGTGCCAGGAGGCTGTTCTGTGGGAGCTCACCCTGAGAGCGCTCCCTTGGCACTCAAGTCAGAAAGCGGAGTCAGCCTTAGAGTTTTCAGTCTGTGGAGTTGTTTCCAAGATGAATGCTTTGAAAGATGCACCTTTCTTGAACTCTAGATGTTGAATATGTGGGTACTAGAATTTGTTGCTACAAAGACGTTTCTGAGAGGGTTTTGATGCTGAATAGACGATAGGCACTGCAGATGCTGAGGGCAGTCTGTGAGGTGTAGGAAGCAGACAAAATGGACTAGGGGCACAGAGTGCGACTGAGAGAGAAGCAGCAATAGCCCAGAAATGAAAGCCGAAAAGCCTAGCTGAGAAACATGAAAGGGCCTATGTTCCTGAAGGAATTTCCAGTGCAGGTTTCCTTTATTCAGTCACATTCACTGAAATAATTTACTGAAAGCTCTGAAGTGAAATTGTTTAGTGTGTGTTCCAAACTGGTGAAGTGTGTTTCACAAAGACCTTTTCTTCCTTTTTGCATGACTTGAGTAGAAAACACTTTTTTCATAATACACCCAAAGAAATTCTCTATATTCTTTTTTCTCTTCCCCCTCCCGGGTGTCTTAAATGTTACACTAAGCATTAAGGCAGCGACATAATAGTTCACATTGAGGTAGTGCTGTTACTGAGCATTTGATTTCAAGAGTTTGTAATCTACGTATACCAAGTTATTTTGGGGGCTTACGTGTTAAAAACAGGGAGAACCTGACCCAGTAAAGGAAAATCACACTGTCTCAAATCAAGATTGTACCTTCTTCCTCAGCTAGTGCTTCAGTCCGCTGGTGGGACTGACCGGTTTTTGTGCTTTGTTGTAGATACAACATGAGAATATGGATACTTGGGCTCTCCCTTTCTCCTGTCTTTCCATGCTCAGCAGCAGTAGCATAGTCCTTCAAGGTCTGTGAAAGAAAATGACAATATAATGCTCCCGAATTTTAAAGGTGCAACAAGGAAAAACCAAAATGTTCCTTTAGAATTTATGAAAATATTTACAAATTTATTTAAATTACTATGCCATTAATATTTTCAGCAGATAAGAAGACTGGAACTCTATATGTATTTTAAAAAGCCATGAAAATGTACCCATCTTTTAACAAACATGCCAACAGTAGGCCCATAGAAACTTAGACACAGAAGTGTAGCAGCACCGCCTGTCTCCTCATGTTTGTAGGTATTTGAATGCCATTTTCCTGCCTTACTACCACCTCACTCGTGGCTGCTGCTCGTTTAAATATTTTATATTCAGTGTTTTCCATAGCTAATGTGGATCAATCTGTTGGTTTCTTTTAATGTTAGTGCTTACGGGTCTGATTTTGCCTTTATGTGATCGTTACATTTATGAAAAAAGACTAATCAGTCTTTTGTAGTTAATATTGGTTAGTTTTAGTCAAGGAGGGGTCCTCATTATGCTTTGAGCATTATAGAAGTAAAAAGGCGTCTTCCTTGCCTTCAGAAGCGTGCTTTTTAATAGATAGCACATGAATAAAAGGAAAAAATACCCCTGTGGGACAAGTTGTAGGTGTATTTGCCGAGCTGTAGCATTGGTTAGTGTTAGACAATTGACTCTAATCTTGGTTTCATAGTAGTTTCCTTTTTAAATGGTATTTTATTTAAGCACATCTTTTAAATTTTTCATGGATATGAGTCACATGCTTTTTTTTTTTTGAATGAGAACTTTAAAGTTCATTCTCTTTAATGAAATTAGAGTTATAAAGTGGTTTTGATTATTCCAATCAAAAGAGTGAGTAATATTTTTCCTGCTAATATAAGTTATATTATGAGTTTTCATTTGGGGTTTTCACCCATCCTCAAAAAAACTGTACTAACATATTTTAATTTAAAACTCAGGAGTACTCATATTAGTCTGTTGGCATCAGTTTGCTTTTAAGCAGTAGCCTAAAAACTACTTCTGAGATTGGTGTACTCAGCAGCCTGCAAAATCAAACCATTAGCAAAAAATAGTTTTGAACTCCCTAAAGATTTTGTTATTGACTTCCATTAGTGTAAGTTCTGTCCCAGAGTTGCAGATTGAGCATAAATATTGCAGGCATCAGTATGAAGTAGTCCCATTAATGCAGGTGGCCCTGAGTGGGTTTTTTTTCAATAACATGGAACAACTCACGCATGAGATTGACATCTTATGAATCTTCGCAAATGTGGACCAACTACCCCTCGTGTGCAAGTGCGTAATACTGGGTGATAAATACAGACATTACTTGCACTAAAGCTGTTTTTTATAATGATCTAGGCTACTACTGATAGTCATCTCTTCATGTGAAAGAATTAATATTGTTTATTTTCATTTATAGAACTGTCCTCTCCCTTCTGCAGAGCTAAGCTGGGAATAAAAAGTAGGCAGACAATGATAGGTTTGCTGCCAATAATGAACTAGTAGGTGTTCCGTCACAGTCATGATTAATATTAAGAATCCTATTTAATAATATTAATTGAAGAACTGATGAAGCGGCATGTTCTCAAATCAGCACTTCCCATAAGCTTTTTTGCTGGTGTATTTTTTCTTCAGTGATACTAATGTATTCCTTCAAAGGCCTCATGTTCCTCTTCAGTACATTGAGGGGGGAAAAGTTGCTGTTATGAAATAAATAAATATTTGCTTCCAGGAGCATCTAACGTTGGTAAAACAACTTGGTACACCCTACATACATTGCAGTGACATGGTCTCACTTCAGATACAGTGAGAATACATGTATTCAATCTGCAATCTAGACAATTTTTTTATAAAACTGGAGGTACTTCCACATCTAGCCTTCTCGCTTCCAATTTTTAATTCATAAAATAATACTTCCTTCTGTTTAAAAAAATTTTCTCCACTCTGATTCTGTATGAAATTGCCTTGCAAAGGACTGGGAAGAGTGGCAGATTCTGCAGAGTAAATAGTGAATCTGGATCTAAATAAACTGCTGTCAAATATCCAAGCAAATACTGGGGGTTTTTTTATTCCTTTCAATTACTGCAGGTTGTTACAGCAATATTAGGTGTTATTTGTATGGTATTTCCAGGGAGATGTGTTGACAAATCATAAACCTTTAAAAGCGAGTAGAGACTTTTAGAGAAATAATACAAGAAGACAGTTCAGTTGCTATCATCATTCTTTGTGCTTTGTGAGGAAAATGCTCATTTTCCAAAATGTAAATGGATTTGATACGTTGAATAGGTAGAGTTTCGGGTTTTCCAAATGTCATACCAGGTGAGGGTTTTTTTTAATGAGAGTAACTTGAAATAGATGGTGAATTGTTGGGAAGACTGTTACCGTGACACATCCATCACTTCAGAACGTGCCTTGGGCACCTCCAGAACGTTTGCTTTCTGTCAGATGTAAAATATTGTGATGGATAAATCCCCCAGTAAAGGTCGGACCTGGCAGCAATGCTCACTCATCTGAGAAACGAAAAGGTCAGAATACTCAAGATTCTGGTAAGACTAGAAGCTGAGCGTCACAGTAACGTATGGTTGTATTTCCACTCCTAATTTGATGTGAGCCTGTTATGTTTGGTACTTCTGGGAGTTCATTTCTGTAGGTGAGTGCGCTGTTATGGTCTTATGCACCAGTTTGGTGTTTTTCAGCCTTCACTGAACTCCTTTAATTGAAATAAATCCCTTTTGTGGTAAACCGTCTCTTGCCTTATGGGTGTTTTTAGTAAAGTATTCATCCTAGTACTGAGACAGCATTGTTATTGTAACACTACCACAAAATTAGGATGATCATCTGATACTAAGATTTCCATGCCATCAGATAAAATTGGTTTTAGAAAACAGTGATTGAATCTTGATTGTTTTAATCATCTGAACAGTCTCTCTAATACTGCTGGACTGCTCACATGAATTGGCTGAGCAGCCTGTGTCTTTTGAGGAGTTTGTAGATGATTATGGTTATTAAGCCCAGGAACCACAGTGAAGTAGACTGTCCGCTCTGTTAGCATGTGGACAGTCTATGTTTAGGACTTGTAACCTCGCTGTGGACTTATAGCCTGGTCTGTGTGGAGCAGCAGGAAAATGCTGTCTAGAGCATAACGCAGAATCCAAAACACGACTCTCAGAATCTCAGGCTGACTCCTGCTCTTTCTCCAGGCCCGTGTCTTTTGTTGACCCAAATTATTTCCCCTTCACTAGTTCTGATGTATTAGTCATGTTATTTCAATGCGGTTTCACTTTTCATAAAGGAATGAGATTTCCCCATTTTACTGTAAACATTGTGAGAAAAAGCTTTTAAGACATTATACTAGTCCTAGCTTAGCTGTAACCAGATAAGAATTAAAATATCAAAACCTCCTTGGCCTGTCACTGGGGATTAAGGAAAAGCATTATGAAGAAATAGGACTGTGCTTCGTTTCACTATATGCTACATACAAACCAGCAGCTTTATCTAATTGTCTGTGCCTTACTCCTTCAAGAGTGTAAGAAGCCTGTTACACATAGCAACATTAAAAACCACACAGAATCTTGTAGTGGAGAAAAGGAATTTTAATGTAAAAGAGACCAGGTGGGAATTGGTGCTGGAACAGAAGTAAATATGTACATTTACTAGGGGAATCTGTGACATGTAAAGCATAACACTATTTCCTGACAGTTTTTTTCCGTTCAATGGCACTAATATCTCTATAATTAAGAGCAATGGAAGTATTTAGAGGAAAACTGTATACTATTATAAACCATTCTTTTTTTAATTGAACAGCTGTAATTTCTACCAGTGGAACAAACTATATTATAAGAAAATGATTATTAGTTTAAAATGCAAAGTTAAATGAATGCAAAATTAACAAACAGATGGTGAAGAATTATTGTGTTTTATTTTACTCCTGGGTAAAAGGGCTCATGCATGATTGTAAAAATGTCATCACACTTCGTAAACCTGAAAGCAAACAGAATTTGCAGTTGTGCACATCTGTTTTGGGACACTGCTAAAGGGTTAGAAGAATCAATGTTGTTTTCAAATAAGGGTATTCATCAAAAGGATATCATTTACTTAACAGTTATAGCTTCTGCTAAGCATCAGACTTAATGTTCTGTGGAATTCATTACAAAATTTGGCAGCATTTTCTTCACAAGCTACTGGGGCAGCATGCTGCAAAACGAAATGAGCAGCCCCTTCTTATCCTCTGCTCCCCGAACCCCAGAACAACAATAGAATTACCTGCTAAATGTTTGACCAGTAACTTCAGGATTTTAAATTCTAGGTCAAGACGTCGCATTTCACAATGCTTGCCCAAGGAATGTCAGTGATGGGATAGGATGGAAAGACAAGGGACTTATTTATTTATTTCAGTAGCTAGTGAATTAAAAAGAAAGGATTATATAGTGTTTGGGGATACCATGTTTTGGGAGGAGAAATGGAAGAAATATGTGTGACTAATTTAGTCAAATTGAAAAAAAAAACTTAAAAGCCCCAGCCAGATAAAACATGTGAAGCTTTTATTAGAAAAGAAATTATATTAATGTTTCAAGCTGGTAGTTTCAAAGTATGCCATCTAATTGCCTTATTTGAGCTCAATTTACAAAAATTAGTGAACTGAAGATGTAGGATTTTGTTTACGATGACTCTGTGCCATTTGGAGAGCGCAATTTAGGAACAGCCAAGGAAATAGGAATTATGAACAATAAGGTACTGATTGCAGTCAGTGGGGAAGGAATACTAAGGAGGTGCTCACTAATGAGGAAGGTATTAAAGGCAGGAAATTCTTTTATTTTTTTATGTCTGTACATAATCCAGAGTTCCTTGTCACCCCATCCCTACTATTACATTGTAAATTAGGCATATCATTGACTATATGTAGTGACTTTTGCTGACATCAACTTTCTGTTAAACCAGGTTAATGTATCTACAAAATCTTTGTTACAAGAATGCATTATTAAGACTATAAAATCAAACGCACAAAGCTAGGACATGCCACAAGACAGGTTGTCTGCACACAATTAATATCTGTTGTGCATGTGCCTGATTATGCAGTCCTTAATGGTATGATCACATGCAGAACAGCTAGTGCCTAGTTCAGTCCATAGAATGAGCGTTGCTGTCTTAGTAAAAACCTCTTCAATATTACATTTTTTCATTGTTGTTCAATGTGTAGGTACGTAGACTGTTCAAATGCTGCTGAAAGGAAGGAATTACTCATTTCCCCATGAGTTTTTCTATGCTGTTTCTACTATAATAAAGATATTAATAATTTGTCTATAAACTCTTCCAAATAGCAAATTTATGTGGCCTTTTTATGCATCTTGGGCTCCATTTTCCTGAAGAGAAGTTGAATTTTTTTTTCTATTTTTTTATTAAAAATATCTGCTAATTTGGATAGCAAATTGAAAGAGTTTCAGAAATACTCACTTACTTACAAAGTTGCGCTGATATTGCAGTTTGTTCTTCATTCTGTTGGAGTTGTGAGTGCATAATCTGTGTAGAAATCAAGACTGTATTTTTAGCGGGACACCCCCACCCCACCCCCATCCCCCTCTGCTGTTAGAAGTAAAGTTAAGGACTAAAAAAAAAAAAAATCAAGAAAAATTTTACTTAGTGCCCTGCACAATATCCTAAAGGAACTCTGTGAAAGAAGTGAAACTGGAACTGTTCTACAGGTCATTACCCAGTTGCTGTAACTGTTTTTTAATTCCCCAAGCAATGTACAACTCTTTTTTTCCAATACATACTTTTTTCCCCTCTACAAAGTAAGCACAGTCCTAGAAGTAACAGGTTTCTGTAATGCAGAGATTCCTTTTAAGAGGTCTATTCTATGCACTAAATCCATGTTTGATCTGCAATCCTTTTTGTGTTTCAATGTACATACCTAGTTATAGTTGTGCATATGTGTATCCATTCCTTTATCTGTGTCTCTGTGTGTGTTGCCTTGTCATTGTCTGGCTGTATCATTTCCTGGGGTCGGGGGAAAAAAGGAAAACGCAGACCTCCCAAAGTGCAGGTTTAAAACCGTTACGGCTGCTTAGAGACCTCTGCTATCTGAGCTGGCTAAGTGATAGCGACGTGGCACTAGGAGTCAGAGGACAGCGTACTTTTCCTCCTTATAGTCTTCGTCCAATTTCAGTTGCCTCGCACTTCTGACTTTTTATTCAAGTTGATTTTTTAGCCACTTCCACTCTTCCTTGTTCTGCCTGCATCCCATCTCCTTAACCTTTCCTTTCCCTTTTGCCCAGGTTCCTTTTGCGATCTGTCCTTTCACCATTTCCTGTGTCTTAGCACATCAGTTCCCTCAGCTCTTTATCCAATTTTAGTGCCCAGTTTTAGTTAACTGGCCCTTGAAGTGTCATCCCTGCCCTTCCTCAGCTTCTATCTCAGTCCATGGTTTCTCCTCCCAGTCTCATCAGACTCGCTCACATGGTGTAGTTAGTCCCTTTTGTCTCTTTCACCCAACTTTGTCCATTTGTCTGTGTACTGGATACTCTCATTCAAATCTCAGACGATTTAAGTGACAGTAGTATCAAAAGCCTTAGGGATGTCTGCTTTCTATTCCAGTGGCTTATTGTGCTTAGGCTTAGAGTATTTATTACAGACTTCCTCTCTCTAATCCTCATCATACTGAAGCAATCTTTGCAGAAGGTACACAGTCAGATCAGTGCTAGAAATTGGAGACGATCAGTCATGATCAATGAGAGTAGATTTTTCTGTGATTTTTCACTGACAAACTTTTGGAAATGTTTTACATTAAAAAAAATAGTTTTTTCAAGCTCGGTCACATCTGGATAGATCTACGGGGTAAGGGCAAAAGTTGCATCCCCCACGCTGTGGTTCCTGCCAGTTGCAAGTCCTGTGAGTGAGGGTGTTTTTAAGATGAGCAAAATGTTTTTCTTACTGACTTTTTTACTCTCAGAAATGGCTGGAAAGTTTTAAGTAAGTGTTCCAGAAGTATTTAAGAGAATTTAGGCTTGTGTTATGTGAAGCTTTAGCACAAGTTTTTATCATTCAGAAAACTTACATGAATAGAACAGAATTTATATCGAAGTCTTCGTAAGCAGTACTCATTCACGTCCCTTCACTGATACTGCCACGCTGACAAAACCTTTGGTCTGGACGTGGCTGTGTTGCCAGTAGAGAACTTTTGTCAATGTGTTTTAGGCAGGCTTCAGCTCAAGACTGTCATCTAAATTTAGACCTGTCTGTGGATGTGTCTGCCCGCGAGCTGTGTTTAAATTCCAGTTATAGGCAATGGAGATCTGGCCAGTATTGTCAGTGGAGCCCAAAAGTGGACAGTCACTGTTTGGTCAACTGAATTGTGATGAAGTAAATTCTGTAAAATGACTAAGTGTCTATTAAGTGTAATGAGAGCTTAAACACTTGGCTTATGTATCGACGCTAAATTTAGAGCCTGAAGTTTAGATGCCCTCGTCTCAAGCCTTGTGTCATTTGGAAGCACAGCGTGACTGTATCAGCAGTAAATTCTCCTTTCACTGAGTTTCTATTAAATGGCTTTGCAAATGTAATTATGCCAGCCTAGCTGTAGCTATAAACAATCTATAGCATAGACTTAACCTATAGAATGCAGAAGCCACTTCAGAATCCTTATATGTGATTTAGGACTGTAGGAGCTGTGCTGAATTAGACAGAAAGTTGACTTCATCCCAGTATCTTCTGCAGTGACCAGTAACAGATGTCTAGAGAAGATCATTAAACAAGTGTGTAGCAATGTTTCCCGCAATTATTTTTTTTCAAGCCTCCAACAATTTGCGGCTCAGACTGTACTCTGCCAACAAAAAGAAATGTCTACACATACTTCTTAAGACCTTCCGAGCATGAATCAAATGGAACTGGCACAATAGTCTGTTTTCTGAGCCTGCCAAAAAGCAGCCTTAAACTAAAGCTGATGATTTCTGTTCTTGCCTTGTTTGTCCTGAAGTTGCTGATGCTGAAGCCTAATAATCACAATTTAAATTACATTAAACATGATTGACCTTCTCATTGTTGACATGCTAACTAAACAAGCTCGTGTGTGCCCTTCTGTCACGGTGGATATTGGATGAGAGTTAAGGGAATAGTTGGTTGTTAGCTATGGGGAAGCTTAGGCTCACTGAAAACATTTACATTATGCTAAATCTTGCAGAAAGCGACGAGGTGAATAAAAAAAAAAAAAGCTTTTCCTCATGAAAGTGTGAAAAAAGCAGCAGAGGCAGAGTCTGTGGAGGAAATCATATGCGAGCAGTTATTCCACTAGCTTATATAATGATGGGGAGAACACAACTTCAAGGCACACAAACCCTTCTGTGGAGGTTCTGGAGAGAGAGGGTTTAGGAACATTTCGGATTATATGAGGAAGGATTTGTGCGCCATGAAGTTTGCATGTTTTCCTCTGTTTCAGGTATTAAATAAAAAAATATTATCTCCATTAGCAAACTTGCTTCTTGCAGGCTATTAACCTATCACAACTGTTACGTAAAACGCTCCTGCGAAATGTGAATTGTTCCAATTTTTAGATGTCTTGATATCAACACCATTTATTTAATGTAACTTTTTATAAAGGTGAAAAAAGGAGGCAACTGGTGGGAAGGAGGAACAAAGTAGTGAGTTGTAGAGAGCCTGAAATCTCCACACTTAAAGGGACTTTTCCTTTCTACCGTGGTCCATGTATTGAGTCACTGATAGTGGTGTTTCGTCTTCATCGTTTGTATCTTCTTACCTTTGTTCCTTATTCCCGCATAGATAACTGGGCAGATTAGGGACAGATGGAGTATCTAGTTAAGAATTCTGCTTTATAAGACAGTCTTTCTCAGTCATGTGTTGAGCTTGACCAAATTGCATCTCTTCTGGGTGTCTATGTTTTTTCATACAGTTTTAGAAGCAAAACTCAATTGTTTGTTTGTGCAATTGTGATTTATTTTTTTTTCAGACTTACTTCAGAGTACCTAGAACATGAAGTAGACACTATAGTTAAGTTTTAATACATGCTGTCTCTGTTAAGGACATTTTAGTTTTAAATTACAGTTATAAGAGAGAAATCTGAATTTTAATTTCTTCAATTTTGGTATGTGTTAAGGATCGAGGAACAAAAATAACTGATATCTGATTGAATTGCTTGTTACAAATTTAAGTAATTTCCAAATTTGTGACATGATTAATACAAAATTAAAAAAAAAAAGGTAATTTCAGTACTCCTGGAAACATGTGTCATTTAACACATTTTCTAATCAGTAGTGTTTTTCAATTTTTCAATCGAAAGCCATTAATTGTTTTTACGTTGCCATCTTACTACATTGCGCTCTTAAATGCTTTATGATACTTAAACCAGTGTATTTGACGTTAGAGGTGCTAATGGTGATTAGTGTCTATAAGCAATATAAAGCTTTTTCTAGGTCATGGAGTAATCAATGAAGATTATCAGAACTACCAGGGAACACATTTCATTAATCACTCTTTATACTAAAATTTCTTTGTGGTCTCGTTAATGACAGGATGTTAAGGTCCAGTTCTCCTTAGTTACAGGTTTGTATGATAGCAGTTTTCAGTAGCTAAACAGTCTGAAATTTGTAATACATTAAACTGTTTAACTAAGGACAGATGGCTTGTGCACATTTTTGGGTACACTATCATAAAATTGCTTATAACATAGGCTTTGTCAGCTGACCTTTTTAAAGCTAAATATATTCATAGTCAATGAAAACCTTTTATCATGATATCAGATGTAAACGAAAAAGGTGAAAAGGACCAAGTAGAAGGAAGTGTGGACAGTTTTAAATGATGGAAATTCAATAGTAAGAAGTAGCAGAAATATGGATGGGATTGGAGCTTTCTTGCCATGGACTGTACTGAAGGAGCTTGCTGAAGAAAATGGTAATCATTGAAGGACTTTTTGAGTAGGAACATAGTCTGCTGACTCTGCTTCACAGGCGTTTATTTTATTGAATAAACTATGAATAAGTAATGAACCATCTCTCTAGCTTTCTGACACCTTGTAAAGTTTCTTTTTCCTGTAGAACAGGACTGTAAAATTATTTGATCCATGAACAAAACATTGTTTAGCTTGCTTTCACAGCTCACCATTTCCCTATACCTACTCTTTGAATACTCAGATTTAGCTTCCACCCCCTTCACATAACTCCTTATTTTCTGCTCATGCTAACGGAATTGAAGACTCCGTTCTGTCTCTGTTACTGTCCTTGCACAGTGTGGTAAAGACACTTGCATTTCACTGGCAGTGTGACTTACTCCTTTGTTCTACTTCCTACTGTCCTGATACCACATTTTAGCAATAGAGTAGTAAAGTAGTATTTGTTACAGAGTTTATTTAGCAGAGCTTTTAATTTATTTTTTTTTTAAATTAATATATTTTTGCTGTTGACATCCTTACTTTCTTTGTGAAGGTCAGTTAATTGTAATAGCTGCATAGTTGTTCTTCTGGGGTCATAGCATGTGGCCTGGTTTCAGAGAAGCGTTGGCTTCTGCTGCTGGAAAAGTAACTCTTCTCATCAACAGCTGTTGCCAAAAAAATCCCTTTGGGCATTTATTTCTTCAGACTGCTTTATCTCTCTTATAAATTCAGCAAATGTTGATATTCTGTGCATTTTATTTGCTTCAGATGATATATACCACATTGTTTTTAAAGTGTGTGTTTTACTTAGCTGCCAAATGCTTTTCATTGCCAGTGCAGTTTAGCAGATGGGTTTGAAGGGTTCAATTAAATGTAATTTGGGCTTCCATTTTTCTTCCAGCATCTTTACGTGGTTCCTTAAATCAACATCAACATTTTTCAAGGCTTTGCAGTAATCCTGTAGTTTGCTCATTTCTAATAATTTCATCATTAAATTATATAGCGTTTGGGAAAAGGTATATTCGGATTTTACATTGTTGGTTGATGGTTTTGAAAAACACATGTGATGTTTAAAAATGCTATTTATATTGCTATTTAATCCATTATTCCCAGCTTTTAGTAAATGCTGGATTCTTTGAGTGCTTACAGTTCTTTCATAATTTTCATTCCCGATTAGATAAATGTTAAGGGTTAATTAGGGGATCCACCAAAGCCTCTGTTGAATACTTTCTTGAGGGACACATTTTGGACCCCAGCTCCTCTTAAGTTCCTGTTCCTACTCTTTCTTACTGGGTAGTATCTTTGAAAACTGTGTGGCCTGTCTGTAAGAGTTGGGCCTTACTTATAATCCGGGCCATCTCAATAGGCTGGAGGAGTGTCAAGTACAAAATAGTGCAGTGGGTTGTGTATGCTGTTTAATATGCAGCTACCCTTCATGAAGTTGGAGGCTTTGGGCTATACTTTCGTGATTTCACATCCAGGTGACTCCCAAGTAACTAGCAAAAGAACAAGAGGAAATGGTCTCAAGATGCGTCAGGGAGGTTCAGAATAGATATTAGGAAAAATTTCTTCACCAAAATAGTGGTCAGGCATTGGAACAGGCTGCCCAGAGAGGTGGTGGAGTCACCATCCCTGGAGGTGTTCAAAAAAAGTGTGGATGTGGCACTTTAGGACATGGTTTAGTGGATGTGGTGGTGTTAGGTCGACTGTTGGACTTGATGATCTTAGAGGTCTTTTCCACCCTTAAGATTCTATGATTCTGAGTTCAGGATTTACCTTGTACAGCATCCTCAGTGTGTGTTTACTGAATATATCAATTCCTAAAACAAGTTTCTTGCATGACTTTGGTTTTGTTGACAGTCCTTTAACTTAATTAGTATTGCTACCCTCTTCACCTGCTTCAGGAACTCCATGTAACTCTGCTTATCTTGTCTTTCCTCCTCTTCACATTTCGGCTGGTAAAGTAACAGAATACGTCTCTTCCATACTGTTAGTAGGTGTTAGAGACATTGGTAGAGGTGAGATGTCCTACAGATCTGAGGACTAGACTAAGCTTTATAGCACAGAAACATGTCAGTAACTATCCTTAGTGACCCACTTTAATTTCTGTGCCGAAGTGGTTTTTCTTTTTAAACTGCAGTTCTGTTGAGCATAAACTAATATTTTTTTCTTTCCCTTGTCATGTGTTGTGGTATGGGCAGATATTTTGCTGAAGATGTTACTTTCTTCCTCGTTTTTAAGAATGTCAGTGTAGCTGTTAACATGAGCAGCTTTGTATTTGTATTTTCGTATGGGCTGGTTTTGATATCTGTGGACTTGTAGTAGCACTATTTCATGCCTAATTTCATTCCAGGCTTTGAAACACAGAAGAATTATGGTAATAAATATTGTCTGTATTCTAAGAATTAAGCAGATGCAATATGTAACTTTTCTTTGACTTGGTATATGTTCATATTTGGATGTTACTTGGCACTTGAGCTAGTAATCAAACATGCCGGTGTTAGTATTATATTTTTATTGTGAAAAATGAGAGTCACTGAGCTCAGTTGTTGCTGTATGTTATGTATGCTTTCCTGTGAGCCACTGACCTGTTTTTTTAAGTGTACTCCAAATCTTACAGTGCTGTGCTCTAGCCTTAAAAAGTATTGTTGCCTTGGTGAAAAAGTGCAAAAGTATGTTACAGTGCTTCAGGGACTGTAATGAATCCAAGAAAGAAAAAAAGACTGATTAACTGAATCAGAAAGGTGTGGGTGATATTTTACAAGCAGGTTGATAGAATCTGTTCCCTCTTGACTAGAGAACTGGAGGGTTATTGGGTCGTTCTTTCTGAGAAATTGTTTCTTTATAAATGTGACTATGGTCTCTAATAATCATCATGCTTAGATATGACTTCTCAAAGTTTGATGGTGATATTTGTGTAGCCTTGCAAGAAGAGATGAGAAGGAAGTGCGAGGTTATGTAATGCATTATCATCCCAGACAGAACTGGATAATGTCAACAAGATTTTCGGTAGAACATGATATTTCATTTCCACTTGCATTTCTGATTACAGTGTCTACAGTTTTACATTACAACTTACAGAGCTGTGTGGTTTTTAGTTAGAACCTATTGACAGCATAGTATGGTCTGCCGCCTTTACTCAGAATTAAGTCTCCAAGCCTCTTTACTGAAGGCATAGCTCAAGTGGGATAACATACAGAAGAAAAACGCTTTTCTGTGACGAGAAGAATCTTGGTCATCAGAGTGCATTTAGAGTGGGTTTTGTTGAGCATTTTAAGTTGGAGGGATCTGGGAGTGCCCCTGAAAGACACAGTCCCAGCCACTAGTTTCCTTCTCCTTGCTATTCAATCCCTTCTACTGGCCAAGGTGTATGTTTGTTAAATGAGGCTGGGGAAGAGATCTGGCTGGAAAATGAGAAGAAAAAATAGTTTTTTGAACGATTTGTTATGTTTGTTTTTCAGCGATGTGCATATTGTAAGCACCTTGGAGCCACTATCAAATGCTGTGAAGAGAAATGTACCCAGATGTACCATTACCCCTGTGCTGCTGGAGCAGGCACATTTCAGGATTTCAGTAACTTGTCCCTCCTTTGTCCAGACCATATTGATCAGGCTCCTGAAAGATGTAAGTACATAGTATTCAAATGACACCGTTAGTACTGGGCTTTATGAAAACTGCTCTGTGGTAGGATCAGCTTAAGAGTGCACTTGTTTAGACCTATTTTCCAAGTTTGCATACCCAAGAATTCACATATGTTCACTGTGAGAAAGACGCAAGTTCATACTCTTCTGTTTTTAAAGACTGACAGTGGTGCACAGCAAAGTTAGTATTTTTCTAGGGTTTTTTTTTAATGACAGAGCATGGGAAGGGTTTACTCATAAGGCTTATCTTCCCTCAGGTTTTAGTTCGAATTGATAGGCTTGCTTACTTGCCCTAACTCAAGTTAGAGCAACCATATTGCAAACACTTCAGCTAAATAACAGGTTTAGATCTGTTAGGAGCTTTATTTTGTACTTGTTCCAAAGAAGAGGTGGTCCTAAAGCTCTCAGTTTTACGTCGAGGAGAATGAAACTGTTTCTTTTGGTAAGACTTTATTAAGGTTTAAAATGAATGTACTTTTGTTACGAGAAGATTAGTTGAACATATCAGAAAAGCAAATGAAAGGAGTAGTTATTAAGTATATTAATTAAATTTGAATTTCATAAGAACCATCAAGTTTTGTATGCATAAGAACTAATAAAGAATTTCTTGGCTTCATTGGGTTCACTGAATTGTTCGTAATTTGGAATGAAATAATAATTGAAATAATGATTTCTTTGTAGCAAAGGAAGAAGCAAATTGTGCAGTGTGCGACAGCCCTGGAGACCTCTTAGATCAACTTTTTTGTACTACCTGTGGCCAGCACTACCATGGCATGTGCCTGGACATACAAGTTACACCTTTAAAAAGAGCAGGTTGGCAGTGTCCTGATTGCAAAGTGTGCCAGAACTGCAAGTAAGTGAGACTTAAAGGACATGGAGGATGGTGTGAGATTTATGTGCTGTGATTTTAAAACATGTATTTTATTAACTGTTCTTTTTTCCAAAAAGCATAGATTATTTGCCCAGGTATATCTGTTATTATATTAAATAGCTGAACAAATCCTTGCATTGGGAACTTTCTTCTAAAAGAGCTAAGCTGGAACTCTTGCACATTACACCCCCAGAGTTACCATTATCTTGGCAGGTTCTGGAGAGCAGCAAAACCTTCTGACGTTTTCCTCCTTTTATACAGGAGAATTTTTCTCAAATTTACCAAATTAAGGAATTAGTTTAATACAGTGCCTTTACAGTCTGGGAACCTGTGCTCTTACTCAGCTGATGTTTCAGCTATGCACGTACCACATACTGGGTAGGTACCCTGCATTAGGCCCTCTCTTCTATTTCGTAATACCTTTCAGAGGCAGTTAATGAGTCATTCTGAAAACAAAAACATGGCTTAGTTGAACAAAGAAAAAAAAGACATGAGTGACCATGATTGAATTGTTACACTGGACAAATACGGAGACAATGAAACATAATTGTTGCAGTATTACAAGGGCTCACTTAGAAAACTCTGACCACTTGTACACTTGTTCTCATATAACCTAATCTGATGGGCACTGCAGGGTTCTTTTGATTGTTTTGTTTTAAAGGGCTTACTAGAAAAGAAATAGTTTTCTTCAGCTTTAGTCAGATCAGCTGGGACAGTATGAAGGAAAAAAGTCACTTCACTACTACCTCATATACCTGAGCACTCAGTGCTGTGCTGTCTTCCAAGCAGAACACTCGGTATTTGCTAGCATTCAGATTCACCCACTTTAAAGAAGATTGTTCCCTGATCACAGGCAGCTGATCACAAATGTCAGCAATGAAGTTAAGATAGTGAAGCATGTTCTAAAAAGTATCCCTAAAAATGTTGTACTGGTAATTACAGTATTTGCTAACAAACCCTCTCTCTAGTGGAGAGGTGGAAGAAAATGTGATGTCTTCACACCGATTACTTTATGCAGTATGGCAGTTTTATGCCAGTGTTGGAAGAACAGCATTTTAAGCATAGCTCCATGCAAAGAGAGAGCATATACTGTTTTTTAAAATATCAGGTCTCCCAGGTAATGAAGTAGTATCCAGGATGTGTAATGTCATATATTGTGAAGCTTTATCCAGGCAAATCTTGCTGCATGCTTATTCATTGAATTAATTTATTTAAACTAAGAACACAATGCCTTTTAGATATTACCAAACTATTTGTCTTATTCTCTGCAAATTTATTTTATCACTGAAATTTGTGGTGGAGCTCTGTAATACATGATTGTAGGAAAATTGAAATCTCTTCATTTAATGTTTGTTTTGCTCTTGCAGTCATGTTGGTTGACATAATAGGAGCTCTGGTAGTCAGAGGTGACGGCTCGGTTTCTTCTTTGGAAAAATACTGTCAGACTGTTTGTAGGAACAAATACAATTACATGTTCTTTTCAGAAAAAAATAAAGCACATATTTCAGATTTCGAACTGATTTCAGTACAGAAGGGCCATTAAATCTGCCTACAAATGTGTAAATGAATGTGGGCTGGTTTCTGGAAGTGGGAATGGTTGCACGGGCTCAGCACTTGTTAAAGTAAGCATAGTGGTGTTCATTCATACCTACGTATGCGTTTCAAGGCATTAACATTTGAGCTATTTGTAAGTGGTATTCATATATTTTCACGTGCTCAGCTATGTGTCTTCCTGTTTAAACTTTTCATTAAATAGATTTTTTGTTACAGCTTGTTTAAATAATTTTTTTAACCACTTGTTACTTTTCTTAGACATTCTGGGGAAGACAACAAGATGCTGGTGTGTGATACATGTGACAAAGGCTACCACACTTTCTGTCTACAACCAGTTATGGATGCTGTACCAACAAATGGTTGGAAATGTAAAGTAAGTTGAAAAGTTTCAGAATAATTCCTTGTCATTATAGGGGCCGAAATTTTGTTATCCGTGTTATGCAGGTCTAGGTGTATTGCAGACTGCTGTTGCAGTGTAACGTAACTTGTAGTTTCTGAAGGAATCCCATTTGCATTTAACCACATGGCTCTACAGCTGGTCTGTGAGGGTACCTGTCAACGTGCCTGAAGCAGTCTACATAGGACAGTAAATCAACCCGCACAGAGGAAAAGAGAAGCGTAGGATCCAGGTGGAGTAGATAACCATCACTTAATGGCAGCTGCTGTCATGATCTAGTGTAAACTAAAATGTAAACTAAAACCTGTGCAGTAGTATATTTAATCTATACTCGATGGCTCTTTATATTCACCTACTTTTGGCTTGCTAGAACAGCAGTTCTGCAGCTCAAGAGTTCCTTCGCATTTCAGGAGGACAGGATGAATTTGCTGTTTTATCAGTAACTTTGTGAGTAAGCATAAGTAATAATAAAAGTACAGTTTCAGCATAACAAGGGAAGTCTCTGTACATAAGATGTATGTAATTTCATAGTCAGTATGTGGCAGTCATAAGATGACTGAGATTAGGAATAAAAAAGTTTGTCTCATAAGAAATACTCCTTTCAAGTCAGGGAGTAGTGCAAGGAAACTCTTCTTGCTGTTGCACAGGTTCTTCATGCTCTAGTACAGATCTTGGGTAATTTATTGGTGTTATCAAGGACAGAAACTTTGTTTAATTTAGTTCAAAACAGGAAAATGTCAGTTAATGGCAGTTCTATCACATTGTGAAATATTGTAATTAACAACTAAATTCTTGTGATCTCTAGAACTGTAGAGTATGTGCTGAGTGTGGCACACGAACAAGTTGTCAGTGGCACCATAATTGTTTGGTATGCGACAGTTGTTACCAACAGCAAGACAACTTATCTTGTCCTTTCTGTGAAAAACTGTGCCTGCAAGACTTCCAGAAAGACATGTTGCATTGTCACATGTGTAAAAGGTAAGAATCCTAATTTCTGTTAAATTGTACTAAAATGCCTAAAGCTTAGGGGAAGCTGCATGACATTGCATTTCTGGGGAGGGTGTAGACTGTGTTTGATGTACAATGCTATGGTGCCTTGTTGTGCAACATCTTGATCCTTCATTCCTTAATACAATGAACAATAGCAGGTAGTCTTAATCTTAGCAAATAAGTAGTAACTGGCAGTTACCTGAGGTGTACAGAGACATACGTGCTGCTTCTGCTTCTTAGATTGCATTTATTTTGTGAGTAAGCAGACTAGAAAAGTCATCATCCTAACTTTTAAAGACTTGTATCAACGGGGTTGTTTGCAGTGGTCTATTTTTGTTAAATTTAAAAGTAGATGTTCTCAATTTTACATCTTTTGCTATGCCAGTAATTAAAAAAAAAAAAAAGGCACTATTGGGAATCTTTTAAGAATGTAGGCTGTGTTTCATATTCAATGCTTTTGTATCTTGCTGTGCAACATCTTGATGCTGCTGTACATGTTGTGGCGTCCAGTTGGCTTTAGTGACAGTTTAGGTCTTCCTGTTTAAATTTGTTCACCGCTTGACATACTGGTGTATCATGCTTATTTCTCTAAAATTATCTGTAATAAAGCATTGGTTGCAATTTTTTATTTCCCTATAGGAATGGAAAACAGTGCTACTTTTTAATTGGTTTTTACTAGAATACTTTATATTTTTATTATTAAAATCATAGTCACAGTGCTACTTTTTAATTGGTTTTTACTAGAATACTTTATATTTTTATTATTAAAATCATAGTCACACTAAATTAATCTCCTCAGGTGGATTCACATAGAATGTGACAGATGTCCAGGTAGTGAATTGGAGTCTCAGTTGAAAGAGTACATCTGCACTCTTTGTAAACAAGGAGAAGGGGATCAGACTCAGTCATGTGATGTAATGGACACTTCTGAACTCATTCCTGAACCTGACAGTATAACAGGTAATCAAACATAATCTTTCTTTTTCCAAAATGTTAACATCAAATATAAAGATCTACAGCTGTCTCACAAAGTCTTTTGTGAACCAGCCACTCATATTCTACTCTGTGGAGTTCATCTATTGCTTTATTTAGCAGCAACTTCTCAAGCAATCCATTGGTGGAGCTGTCTTCTCAGTATGGTTTCTGGCTTTCTGCCTTCAGGATCCTGTATTAGAGACATGGGCAAGCAAGCACCTTAATAGTGGTGCTCAGCCTTCCAAGGCTGGCTTCCCAGCCTGTAGTTGTGAACTTCTCTAATTTTTTTTGATGTGGTACAATTCATAAATGTATTCATTTGCGCCTAACTACCAGACACGAGCCAGCTTCTGGTAGGTCTTCCTAGAGGCATCCAGCTTTCCTGTTTCCCTCTTGCTATCTGTCAGTCTCATAGTGCCCGTTTTCCTCACTCTGTTCAGAAGGACACAGCAATGGAGGCTGGAATGTGTTCAAGGGACAGGTATATTTAACTAAACAGCTTTTCATCAGGTGTCCTTTTTCAAAACAATATGTGATTAGCAATCTTGTTTTTGAGAGATTATTGTTTAAATGGACAAATCAAGCAAAAGGTGGAAAGGGAAGTTACAGAAAAGTGTAAAGTATTTTTTAAAAAATTACTCAGTAACAGTAAGGAAGCACAGAGAGAACTTGGATCTCTTGATCTGAGTCTGCTGGGTCATCCACAAGACCTGTGTAATGAACTTGTAACTGAATGCCTACGTGTGTTTCACACCACGTGCTCTGTTGGATAGTACCTACTCTCATGCAGGCTGAATTTCCTAAGATAACTACAGTTGTGGTTACATTTGGAAGTAAAGTAAATTCTAACAGATTAACTGCACTACCACCTCCACACACGTTTTTGATGCCTAAACAGCAATGATTGTGTATTGGTCTTTTGTTAAAAGAGATTGATGTCTCAGTTGCGTAAGTATCTGTGTTTTTGAAAGCTGTGGATAATTTTTGACTGGAAAAGGGAAGTGTTAGACTACAGCAAAACTCTTAATTTTTGTGTGTTCAAACTGATGTTTTGCATAAACAAGTCATTCTCTTTGATGGTAGCCTGTACACATAAGTGCATGCTTTTCGTGAGCAGTAAAGAAATGATGAAAAAGATGATCCTGGAGGAAGGGCAGTGACAGTAGGTAAACGTGCGTAAGTGAGCAGAACTCTGTCGGTGAACATGTGCACTGAGTTAGGAAGAAGTGGTGACTTCAACCTTTAAAGATCACTTCCATTGTGAAAGGTTAGTAGAGGCTGTTGGACTCTCAGGCTTCAGATTCTCCAGAACTTTTGGGAAGATGTCCAAGTAATATCCAAAACTTACACTGGAAAAACTCCCAATCTTCTATTGAAAACCCTTTCAAATAAGTAACAGGATTGTTTGAAAGGATAAAGTTTAAGTAATACTTCTGTTAGGGTTTCTAGCTAGTGGAAGCATTGACAAGCATACTCTTCTCCCCAAGGAGGAACAGGACTGTCATCTCAACTACTAGGAGTAATCTGGAGCTATTACATCAGTACAGTCATACAGTGTTTTATACCCAGGAGAGCACTTTTGTACATTAAAATCAGATTTGGAGCCAATCTAAATGATCATTTCCTCAAAGTTAAAATATCACTTTAATGTTGGCGGAGTCTGAGAGCAGTTTTTAGGTGCTAAAAGTAGCATCACCTAATAGTTCTTGGCTTTTTGAACTTTAAAGAGACTTTTCTGAACAGAAAGCTATATTCGTTTTACTTTTTTTGTGCTAACGTCCATGGAGAATCAGTTCCTTTTGAGTTAAAACTTAACTATTGTTGTGGTTTTAACCCCAGCCGGTAACTAAGCACCATGCAGCCGCTCACCCCTCTGCCCTTAAGAGGATGGAGAAGAGAATGGAAAAAAACCTCATGGGTTGAGATAACGACAGTTTAATAGGATAACAAAGGAAGAGAATAATGATGATGATGATGATGATGATATATAAAACAAGTGATGCATAAATTCAATTTCTCACCACCTGCAGGAAAAAAACAACCCAATGCCCAGTCTGTTTCCAAGCACTGATCCCACCTCCTGCCTCGCTTCCCCAGTTCTATCTGGAGCACGACGTTCTATGGCCGGGAATATCCCTCTGGGCAGCCTGGGTCAGCTGTCCTGGCTGTGCTCTCCAGCTCCTTGTGCCCCTGGCAGGGGGTGGGAAGCTGAAAAGTCCTTGGCTTAGTGTAGACACTACAACTGCCTGACAACAACTACAAATATCAGTGTATTGTTAACATTATTCTCATCCTAAATCCAAAACACAGCACTGTACTGGCTACTAGAAAAAAAAGTTAACTTTGTCTCAGCCGAAACCAGGACAACTATATATTTTGGTTTCCCTGCTCATACTTTATTGAGTGCATTTTAATGACTTTCCTTAACTGGAAAAGCTTTTACATGCAGAAGAAAATAAGTATTTGCTGTTTCTGTGCTCTATAATGATACTGTCAGCCAAAGAAGCTTCGGTAGCACCTTTTCCATGCAAATTCCTTTATTTAATATGAGGAACTTGCAGATTAAGGTAACCTGGTTCTAAAGTGGCAAAAATTAGTTTTCTTGTTGTTGAACAGGTAGGTCGAAAATCGGTGTTCCAAGTGCTGATAGTAGATGGAACCTCTTATCTATGCCATGAGCCATTGTAGTATTTGTATAAAAATTTGAAGCCTTCGTGCTACAAGTTCTGTTGAATTTAGCAGACTGGAACTTGAGAAAAGACCTTTGTATTGCTCGGGTAATGCAAAAGTCGGTCACTACGTGTAAATTAAATTTTCACAATTTTCACAATTGCCTTACAGACATTTTTCACTGTCTGAAAGGTTTAAAACAGTGTCAGTGTTAATGAGAAAAAGGCGCTCAATCTTTAAGGAGTACTATGTAGTCTCCCTAACCTTCTCATTGACGTGGTTTGTCCTAACTCCTATCATATGATTAAATACCATTCTCTTTAGTCAAAAGGTCTAACAGCGACAGCAATTACTAATGCCAAAGTAATAGAATAAATATCATGTCAATTTTGATAACTTCTTTGCCTCTCCTTAAGCTCGTACAAATGAAATGGAAATGGAAAGTGGTGGAGAGGATGCGACATTTCAGAAACAACCCATTACTGGTGATGGGCCTGATCAAGAATCAGCTGTTGGATGTGTTACAGATGGTAAGAAAGAGTTTTGCAGTCTGAGAAAATGCCAGTACAGAACCCTTCAGAACCTTCTTCCATTCAGTAAGGTTTGTGGTACTTTAAAATTTAAGAGGAAGAAGTGCCTGGAAAGTAGTAGGAGACAAATAGCATCAGTTCTATTATCTGAACTCTCAAGCAAGAGTATCAACTTTGTTGCTGAAGAAGTGTTTTATTAAAGACAAAGATAGTCTTCAGAATATTTGTGTAGGAGAAAATTTTTTTTACTTGTCTGGGACTGGCTTTCTCCAAAAGCTGGAAATACAGTTAAATGTTTTTGTACACTGGAGGTTTATAGTAAAAACTGCTATTTGTTGCTATTTAAATACAGTTGTTAATGCTTTCTCTTCAGTTTGTAGCTGCAAATAACTGGATTTGATTACCTTGTCCTGGTGTGTTTTGGGGCACACTGTAGTACTTCTTTCTAGTCTATGTGCTTTGTGGCTGTAACTCCACAAGTATCTGGTTAAGAATGTCTTCTTTTTTCCATTTGTAAGTAAAAGATAATTTGTTTAATAAACAAATGTACTCATCCGGACAGGGTGTGCTGCAGTAGCTGATCATTTGTGTTCTGGGAATAGATATATCTTATCAATCACCCATGAAGTACCAGCCAAATAAAAGAATACAGATAGAATGGTTTCTAGGTCAAGTCCTTGAAACGTGTTAGTGACCGATACCAATGGCAAAGAACTTTCCAGTATGTCCCATCCACTCCAAGCAGATGTTGGAGGATGGTTGCTGTGAGAGGGGAAAAAAAGAAACCTGCATTTAAAGCCAAAGCAAAAAAAAAAAAAACCCAACCTTGCAGGTTAGCTGTGATCATTGTGTTATGCATCACAGCCTGTGGTAGAAGGGCCATGATTTAAAACTCTTAGTGAAGCCACATACATAATAAAATGCTAGGCTTTGAACTGTAGTGACTGAGGAGGTTGTAGCAGTGTGAATTTAAGAGTGCAAGTGCAATGGAAAGTAAGTGGCCTGTAAGAGAATCGGGGTCTGTCAAAAGAAGGTATGCGAAGCCGAATTCAGAGCAAAGTAAATGGTTCTCTATGGATACAAGACTCTGGAACTCATGGATGAAGGGTGCTTGATTTGGTTCAAGGGAAGGCTAGACAAATATTTTTGAAAGAAATCCATGAGACGTCAGTAAATTAAAAACCAGCATCAACTGTTTTCAGGTGATTTCCTGAAGTCTGAAAGAGCGCTAGAAGGGAAATGTGTTTTATTTGTACTTGTCCCGTTCTTCTTAGCTGTCTGCTTTTTGGAAGTGTTGGGACAGTTGTTTAAAATACATTAGTTTATGCTAGCATACATCTTCAATATGCAGAAATGAAAAAGGAGAAGCTACTTTTAGCTGCCTACCTGGGAATGTGTGTTTAGATTCCTCAAAAATTAATCTTGAGTCTACTTTCTTGTGATTTACTCTGCTGTGTTTCCAGTGAAGAAAAATAATGAACTAAAAACCTGGCCTACTATATACATAGGTACAAAGAAAGATATTATGAAGTATATTTTAAGCTACATATTAAATTCACTTAAGTAAAGTGATACATACTTGGTGTACTTGATGTGTACCAAGTACACTTGTTGACCAGTACACCTGTGTAAGTTTTTCTTTTTCACACTGAGCCTTTAATATGGTTGTACTTAGTTACAGGCATATCACCAGAAGAAAAGACCACAGAACTGGAAACAGAAGTCTCTGTTGAAATTAATTCAGCTGAAGTGGAAATGTCTCCTAAAAAGACACCAGCATCTGGTGACAGTCAGAATGAGCAAATGATGGAAGTGATGGAAAGTGTTCAAGCTGTAATACAGCAGGAGTTAGACAAACAAGTGGAAGAGACAGAGCTACCACAAGGTAGTGCAGAGATATCAGAAGTATCCACAGTAGACTCTCGGTCTCTGCCTTCAGTACCTGAGACCGTAACTGTGATGCCAGAAATACAGGACGCTGAAAGTAAAGGAGATATTTGTATTCCTGTAGAACAACAACTGGAAGTAATAGAAGTGCAAAAAGATACAGAAAAAGGAGAAACCCATGAAAAGTCAGAAACACCAGCTCTTCTAGAAGTAGAACCTACTTCTGCAAATGAAGGTGTTGCAAGTAGTTCGCCAGTTGGAGACAAACCCATAAAATCACCAGCTGAGACTTACCCTTTACTTCCCCCATCAGTTAATATAAACAAGACAAATGTGTCTTCCTCGCCAGATATTTCATTAGACTTGCATTCTGCACGAGACGTACCGCACAGTCAGCCCCCAGCATTGCCTTCCACTACTGGAAGCGCTCTCCCAACGACTTACATATCAGTCGCTCCAAAAATTGGCATGGGAAAACCAGCCATCACCAAACGCAAGTTTTCTCCTGGAAGACCCAGATCAAGACAGGTAAGCGTTTAGAATATTTCATTATATATTTATGACGCACATAGTTCAGATTTCGGTATAACCCATTATATTCACCTATTTTTTAGAACATAGTATGCGTTTCTTCTCCTAAGTGAATGTGTAGTTTATTTCTTCCAAAAAGTGATTTCATGTTCAATAATTGAAAGATCAGCCATCATAAAGGTTCTCTAATGAGAATTATAGTTTCTTTCAGCTTGTACTTAGAGCAAAACAAAAGAAAATTTGTTATATTTTTAATACATATGCTACACATGCAGATAACACATAATGCTATGCCTTTTAACTTATCTCTTAATCTTTTTCATATATGTATTTATTTTGGCTAGTACTTTCAAACTCCTGTTTCCGTCACGCTGGCAAATGTTATCTTCATCAACATTTTTAATGTGTTGCAAATAATTTGATGGTTTTGTTACATTAGCAAATACCACGTAAGAACAGTCTGGTACAGATCGTTGTGGTTTGACTAGGATTAAATTTGATAAATGAGAAGAATCCTTAAGTCTTTTGCCTTCTGCAACATCTTGCTCTCTATTCCAGTCGTGTAGCTGTGGGGATAATAGTACATCAATCTGTAGGATTTATTTTGTATTTGCAAAATTCTGCACAAAAAGTATGTCAGTGTGACAAATTAGTGTTTCATTTCTGTTCTCATCACAATTTATTTTTAGTCTTTGGGACTTCTAGGTTGATGATTTCATGCTTTTTTGAAATTTGTGTTAAAAAACTTTTTATATATTGCACAATTCTTTCCATTTTTATGTGTTACCTAAGGATTCAAAATTCTTGGTTCTTAAGAAAAGGTATGAGATAGTGTTCTGAAAGGGTTAAAAGTATATAATAAAGGCAACAAACATAATATAAGAGATAAAGTTTGGAAGATTTTAGAGTATATCTGGGGATTTTTTACCCTCATATGTAAGTATGTGTAAAAATAGTTTTTCTTAATAATCTTTACTGTCTTAAAAATCAAATTTCTTTTCTCAGCTTGTCATGCAAATTGAAGAGGTGTTGGGGTTCTTAAGCAGTCTAAAATGAATTCAGGTTTTCTGTTGGGGAAGTTTATTTGTCTTCTTTCATGGTCCAGTAAGAGTTGTAGTTATTTTTCTATGCAATTTGTCCCCTGCTCTGCATAGGAACCAGCATCCTACGGTAAAGAAATTAGTTAACTACCAGAGAACCTGGTGAGGAAAACATGAAAGCTGTAAAACCCAAACTGTAAATGCCTGTAGGGGAATAGATACACATGTTTAAAAAACAAAAAAAAATCAGCTGTAAAAGTAGCAGTTTATAGACATTTACCTCTTCATATGTGGTGTGAATAATGCAAATAAAACTGAGTTGAATTGTGGTGTAGAAGTCAGGTGTAACACAAAATCCTAGCTGTGATGCTAAATCAATATAATCTGTTCAACAGTTTGCAAATTATATTTTAAATAAAAAAGTACTTAGCAGCTTAGCAGGACCTGTTATAGAACTGGACAAGTTACTGGTAAAATTCACAATCTGTCTTGTAAAAGTATGTTGGAAGTCTGTGAAGGTTTCTTTTGATTTCGATTATCTTTGTCTTGTACTTTAAACACCTGTTAAGATGGAACTTTTGTGAAACGAATAGCAATTTTCTGGTAAGAAAAGTATGAGCATACTTTGTTTTAAGTCCCAGTACACTTTCTTACTTTCCATTGGTTATTCAGTTTTAGCACAGATCGGCACCTCATGGAGATTAGTGAAAAAATTTTCAGTAAGGACTTAAAAACCCCCCCAAAGACCTTGTGGATACTTGAGTAGTGAAAAATAGACACTGTTTTCTTCACCTTCTACCAGTAATCTACATTCAGCTTAACTGGTTGGTAGGGATTTGGGCTTGGGGATCTGTTTCAGACTCTTCATTGGTCAGTTTTTACTTTTGTTAATCTATTTTCCATTTTGGATGAGAAGGATACAAGTCTTGAACTTACAGATAACGTATATTTTGAAAAAAAGATAAAAAGCTTGTATATAATAGATGTTTTCTAAACCCAACTTTATTATTAGGACCTAACTTCTGTTTTCACTGAGTTTAAGAATTCTGTGTTTATTTTGCTGCAGTTGGATTTTTCTAGGTCACTGTGCAGTAAGGTGTGTGTATCATCTTTTCAGAAATACCTATTTGCCTTAAACAGTCACAAAATTATCCTCGGTGCTGTAAGTTTGCCATGTTAACTTTCTCCTTTGGGCCTTTGCTGTCGAATGGCGGTCTGTAGGCTACAAATAAATAGATTTAGAACTATCCAGTTAGGTGGGTGCTTTCCTTTTGAGCAAGATATAATCGGACAAATCCACAAAGGGTAAGGCAGGGTTTTAGCCTTTGGATTGCCCACAGAAATTGGTTTTAGTTTTGGGTTTATTTTATTTGGGGTTTTTTAATTATTTTTGCTGTAAACATTCGGGGTTTTTTTTTTAAAGAATTTTGTACTTTTCCAAATTGAGAGTTGTGGATAGGAGCAGAAACCTCTACTGTCAAAGAACACCTCGTGTTTTTATCTAATTGTGCTTAATTTATGTCATCTTAAAAAGTGCACTTTGTGATTTTTTGTTAATATTTGAAGTTACATATATAGCAGTTCAGACTAAACCAAGTCATCAGTGGTTCTTCTGTGGGGGTCAGTAAAGAGGAATTTTACCTTCTCAGATGCAGGTTAATTTTATGGGTCTGAGGTCTGCCTCTTTATGTTTAAAAAATAACACATAATGCTGCTGTGTCGCTTTGTGTCAGGACCTAGGTTATGTGATGCAGCTGGATGAGTTCTTAGCAACATGTCTTAGAGGGCAGTGAAATCAGAGAGAAAAGTTACGCAAAATAGGATTGGGGTATTTTTACTGATTGAAGAGGTTATGGTTCCCGTACTTGATGAAGCTATCGCTGGCTCCGCAGCTGCTTGCTTTTGTTGCAGAAAGCAACAGTCACTGCAGAATTAGTTGCTTGTCCAGGACTGCACAGGTTTAAAATAGGTACTTTGTAAAGAGTCTGATTACTCCGTGGACCCCAAGGACAAGCCAACATCAGCCAGTTTCCACAGGTGGCAATATTCTTCTCTTTCTCCTAGAAGATTAAAATCTTTTAATATGTTGGAGTGTCCTATTCCTGTTTAAAAGTAAATAAATAAATCCATTGTAGTGGGTTTATAGAACTTCCTAGGAAGAAGAGTAAGAAAAAAATTCTCTGGAACCTGAATATATTGCTCCTCAATTTTATAAGACACATGCTTCGCTGGAGTCAGGGGAGTCCATGTAGAGGAATAGTTTCTGATTTGGATTTGCTTTCATTAAATTTAATGTGTAGAGCTGGGCAGTAGGATGAATGATTATCCCTTTCTTCAAAATCTATTGATACAATTGCTAATAAAATATATTTGAATAATTATTCAGTTTTGCTGTTGAATACAAAGTTATGCATAATCTGAAGTGATTTCCTGTATTGGATGTTAGTAGTTTGCATTTGTAACGAGCTTCAGTGAAGTGTCTGCAACACCACTACATCACTCCTATTTTGAAGGGACTAAAGCCCCTCTCACAAACCCTGAAGGCAATATTCTGCTTAAAAAGGCTTCATGAGTCCCTTCCAGGGCCACACTATCAGTGTTGTCATCACCACCCTTCTCCTCCCGTAGTATTTGTGCAGGCATCACTGCTTTGGTTAGAAGCAACAGGAGAAAATCCATCTTCTGAACAAAAGGGGAGCTGTGTATCGATTGATAGGTAGGTACAGTCACACTGATAAGAATTGCTTTCACGGGTACAAGCTTATTCTGCTTTGGAGAATGTCTTTTCTGTGTCAGCAGAAGAACTCCTGTCAGTAAGGTGCACTTCTACTAACAGTGTGTGGTAGGATAGCGTATTATCCATACCTACAGCTCCATGTAAGCTTTAAATCTGCATCTAGCTCAGTGAGAGGATCCTCTGTCTGCCAGGCTTAGCATCTTAGGGCTTTGGTCCATGGGCTCTCTCTTTCCTGTTTCTGTTATCCTACTCCGTAATGGAGCCATATTGATTTTACACAGATCCAAAATGTACTTGTTCATAGATCAGAGATGCTCACTAGTAGCTGCCAGCACGATAAAGTTTTTACAGTGCTGAGTTGTGTCCATACAGTGTCTTCGCCATGGAATATGCAGATTCTACACCCTTGCCTACAAACTGCAAATTTATTCCAGGGACGGGACCTCTCTGATCTTTTTCAGATTTCTGTTTTTCAAAGTAGTAGTCTTAAAAGAAATTGCCATGTAAGTTTATTAATGACTAATCTGACCTATATCTAGTTTGAAATAAATCTTCAGAAGGAAAATTGTTTTGTTTTTTTTTTCTGTGGAGGTATACTTTAAATGTACTAGGTATATTCTGTGTATCTGAATTGAACAAATTTGAAATAGTTATTTTTGCAACAGCACTGGAAGTCGTAACATCAAGTCAGTAAATGGAGGGCTTTACAACATATGCAGCATTGTAAGACTGGTAGGTAAAGAGCTGAGAATGATCTGTGGAATAATACTGAATAGAAAATAACAACCTTCTACTGTTTTTGTTTTACCATAAGTATTATTTTAGAATGCATTTCATGGAAAATACTGTGATCAGAGGTATTTGATTTTCATCAGGAAGATATTGGTGATTACTGTTATACGGCTCACTACATATTTCTAGGTGGTTTAAGAGATTTTCTGAAATGACACTGAAAAATGCAAAGCACTGTGATGGGTTTGGATGTATGTTCTTTCTTAGGTATTACGGCTTTTTTGCTGTCTTCAGTTACTTGGTACCACTAAGTATGTTGTTGCAGTGGTAGATGTTGAGAAAAAAAAAAGATCACAAAGGGTCTTTTTCAAGGATTAGTTTTTGTTACGGTTTTTGTGTTGTTTTTTTTTTTATGAGGGGAGCTATATTTTGAACAGATTATATTTTGTTCACAACCCTAAAATTACATTAAGTATTAAAATGCAAATCCAGGTTTGTGCATTTGTGATTGCAGTAGATTTCATAAAGCGTTAAGCAGCTAAACATAGCCAGTGGTAATTTAGTGAGATCTCCTGACCCTTGCTGACATTGGGTTTCCTTTTGTTATAATTTACTTGCAGCTGTGTTGTTCAATTTCGAGGACTCAAGAATATGATGGAGAATTAGAACTTCCTGTTTCTGTCACAGTACATAATTATTGCCGTGGTTCTGATGTAAATGAACTGAATAGAACTTTCTCTTCAGCGTTGTGTGGTAATAGGCATTAATTAAAAGCCAAAATATAATTAATGCATCTCTTTGATGTAATTCATTTGTTCGTAGTATTGTGGAAGTGTGTGTTTTTAATTAAGTTTATCTGACCAAGAATTCAAATGTTTCTGATCTACAATAAAACTTGGATTAAATTTCCAATTTAATTCTTAACAATATGGTTCATGAATCATATACAATTCATTTTGTTTTGCAAGACCAAATATTTCATATTCAGATTTAATATTCTGTTAGCTTTTTAATCTTTTGAATATACTTAATCACTAGAGAAGTGTATCTTCTTAAGAGGAAAATAATTTTGTACGTCCCAAATAAGAGTAGGTTGTTTTAGTTGTTGATTAAGTATTTTCAGCATGTTTGAGATCTTGAATTTTGACCCTTAGCCAGCATGCTGCCTTCCTTATAAATAGATGTAAAGATTGTTTCTACGATACACAGATTTTCTTTGTGTTGCTATACAGATTTTCTTTGAGTTGCTGTATTATAAGAACACTTACTATGCATTATGAATTTTAGAAATACAGGGAAACTGTACCTAAATTCAATGAAAGTTTAAACTTTATCTTGCTAAAATGGAATGTTCTTTGATATTAAAAGTATGGCTAGCATAGTGAAGTTAAATTGCCTATTACCACAAACCTCCTGATGCAGTTGCTAACTGGTGTGAGAGTGCTTAGTGAAAACACGAGATTTCGACAGAGAACTGATTAAGCTACAGTTCTCTTGCCATAGCAAGGTCAGACTTCACTCTTGCCATTTCTGCCTGGTGGAAATTGCTGCGGGCTTGAGGAGTGGTATTCACCCAACTGCAGATACCTGCAGTGTTACAGATCTGCTGTAGTCACCTTGAGGTTCTCGTCAGAGTCGCTGGAGGGAAGTGGGGAGACGCAGGGTGAGGCTAATCCGGCACCTTCCATCCCATGCGGTGAGTTGCCAACTGCAAGCGCCCGTTTCCCTTTGCTGACCGTGCAGGGAGCCCAGGGTGGTTCCGCACAGATAGGGGGGACGTGTGTTTCAGAGGAGTCACCCCAGGAATGTGTTTGGGTAGGGGCATCAAACCTCTCTTTCTGTGGAAGTTTGCTTGCTTTCTTAGTGCCTGTTTCTGACTTGGAAGCACCTTGGCAGAGGGAGAACAATGATGGGAAGTTGTAAACATGAAGGTAGTCTTCTGGCCACTAAGCAGTTTATAGGTTGTACAAGCACCCCTTTGTGTGGACAAAATTGTAAAGTGGTGGGTTGTTTGGTTTGGTTTGGTTTTTAAAGTGCTATCTTGTCCATATTCCCTTTCCATGCAGGCATAGCGAAACTCCTAAAAAGCAGATTTACACTGAATACCACCATGTCCACACTGGGTTGTACCGCTTGGACGATGTTGGCAATTTTAAAATGCAACTTTTATGCATAATTAGGCTTTTAGGTTTCTGACAGACTTTTTCTTTAGGATCTATTGTGCCAGTTGGAATACTGAGCTATCTGAGCAGCCGCAGGTTGCTGCCTACCCAGCTCTGCAAGCAGGCGGCGTCATATGAGCTTCTCCTCATCTGCTCGAGGGTAAGCGAGCTGTTGGCTCATACTCACCTTCATCAGCAGATTGAGCTAACCAGCCTGTGCCTTACGTGGATTAGGGAACGTCTTGCCCGTGATCCTTCTGGCCTGAAATCAGTTGAGAGGTAGCCCTATTTTCAGTCTGCACAGCTGTTAGCAAAACACCTATTTGCAGTCTGAGATGAATGTATGTTTTGATGAGCTGTTGATTCCAAAGAAGCTGTTTCCCACACATTCTTGATGGAGAATATTTCATTTCAGAAAAAAACCCCACATTTTGTAAAGCGATCTCATTTTTCTTAATGCTTATTATTGTATAGAGCAGTGTTCAAAGGTGTAAATGTGTTTGAGCTTGCCCATGTGAGCAGTTACGCACGTGTGAATAGTTGGGACTATTAGTATGCATGAAGTGATTCCGTATCGTCCGTGCGATTCTACTGCTGAATGTCATTCTTGAGAAGGTAAACGTATACTCGTATACTTTTCATCTGTTTTACTTTCCATCTGAGTATTCATTATTTCTTTACTTTCACAAACTTAGAATTGGGAAAACATATTATCCTTTAAGTGTTCTAATTTGTAAATTTAGAATGAAGTTATTTATTAAGTCATCGATGGTTATCTCCCACAGTCTTTACTCAGGGTTCGAGGAAGTGTTCCACAGATTTTAATGTGTATGAAGAACTTCAGCATTGTTTTTTCTTGTTTATCTTAGCATTTTCTTGTTTTGCCATGTTTCTTGTGACAGTCATACAATATCTCACCACGATGGGAACTATATAAATAGGGATAATAATTACTTAAAAAGAGTTTGTAGCTGCACCATATGGATGTATATTATTACATGTATATAATAATGTATTAAAAATTAATACCACAGCATAATGTGAAAACATTTGGATGAAAAAAAGTTAGTAGTGGGGTTTTATAATGGTTTATTTGTGGGAAACTTGCAAGAAAGAGACACTTTGTTAATTACCATGGCTATTTTTCTTTTCTTTTTTCCAATAGTTTATTTATATTCCTTTTGTTTCACACACTTCTCAAACTAGTTGTTGGTGTGATTGTCAGTAGTTTAGACTCAGAAGTCGACTAAGGCCATCTGTTCTTTCAAAATGTGATTTGACATGTAAAAGGGGGTGTTATCGTCTCAAACTACTGTCGTCTTCATTTGGTGCAATAAAATTCAGGGATATAATTTGTTGTTATGATTGCTTTCGATTTGTATTATGCTTTGTTTATAAAACTCACTTTGTTGTTCTTAACCATCAGTTGGAGGTTAATACTTGTTTTAGTGTATGTTTCAATGAGAACCTAAAAATTTCCCACCTTCTTCTCACTCAGTGAACTAATTGACTACATAAGTTAACGTAGAAATGCCTATGCCTGCATGTGCTTTGCTTTTCAGATTTTTTTTTGTTGCTTGCTTTTTTCTTTTTTTTTTCTTTTTTCTTTTTTCTTTTTTTTTTATGTTGCGAAGTTTTATACATCTATTTTCTCACCTACCGTATCCTAGGGGGCTTGGAGTACCAATAATACAGTCAGCCCACCTTCCTGGTCCCCAGACATTTCAGAAGGTCGGGATATTTTTAAATCCAGACAGCTTCCTGGCAGTGCCATTTGGAGCATCAAAGTGGTAAATAATTTGAATTTATTTTCATGTATCCGTTGCTATCTTTCTGCTGTAGAGACTAGTGATGAAATTCTGTATCTCACGACCAAATTAATCTTCCGTTCTATTACTGTTCAAGGCCTTTAAAAATTACTGAAACTCTGGAGCTTTCAGGTTAAAAAAAGTATGCTTTCCAGAGTATACAGTATGATGGCATTGCCCTGATATTCAGTGGCAAAGAATAGCTTGTATTACCAATTTTTTGTGTGTGTTTAGTACTTCACTTTTTGTGGCTGGCTTTATGTAGCTGTCAAAATAAATTACCTGAGAAGGAAAATGTCCTTAAGACTGGCAGTAAGGTAAGCCAGGCACAGAAAGGAGCAGAGATCTGAATTTGTTGCTGTGGAGAAATCTTGCAGAGTGGATTCAAAGTGATAGTGGTTTTAGCTTATGAGGGAGTAAATAACAACTTTCCTACCTGATTAGATGGACCAGAGCTTGTATCCACAGTGACATTTACCATTAAAAACACCTGAAGAAACTAAGTGGAACTATTATTTTTAAATAAAGGCAAAAAAGCTAAATGGTGAAACTGACAAATAGCTGTAGCTTCCCAATGATTTGTTTTCATCTCACTTTAACTCTCATGCTAATTTTATTTTAATTTGACATTAGCTTAGCTTTTGCTGCTTCAAGCATTAATTTTCAGCTTAATATTCAGCATTAACATTGATACCATTATGTGCTTATTCCTGTTACTAGTTGTGTGAAAATAACAATACTGATACCTGGTCTGAAATAGACAAAATAAGAAACATGCCAGAAGAGTTCCATGTCTTAAAAAAAGAAAATTGATGCTTGTATGTCCTGTGTGTGCATATGTATTAACTCCATATATATGTAAGGACAACTTTTTAACATTTTTTGTTTCACCTTAGTACATATAAATACTTCACCCATCAGTAGCATCCTTCCTTTCACTTCCTAAAATAGTGTTGCGTTATGTTACCTCATTGTGTAAGAGTAAGTCAGTTTAATTTCTCTTTCTATTAATAGATGGATGCTAATACAATTTTAATATTGGGATGCTTGGATTTTCCCTTCAGTTACGACCATAAATTTCTATATCTTCTTTAAAACAGGAGTTGGCATATTTGAAAAATACTGTTGGTTATATTGAATCCGTAGTGCTGCTTTCCATCCAGGGAAATCCTGTCTCCATCAGCAGAGATTGTTGTGGCTGTTGGCAACACCATCCCCAAGGAGCTTTGTGGTTCTGTCAACATTGTTTTATTGAGTAAATGTTTTGCCTTGGTATTAAAAGTAGTTTTCAGCAAAAGTTTGGATACAGACACCATATCTAGATATTCTGTGGATGGAGTTGGGCTGTATTAGGAGCCGAAATTGTTCACAAATTTGAAATGCAATAAATAATCTCATTGCTCATTTCATAGTAGGAAAGGTGCTTATTTGAGTATATACCATAATTTTTGTCATTTGTACAGATCAGAGGCTCTGAAACATGTTGTGAAGGTGTCTGACATACCAGCCAGAACTCATGGACATTGTCAATATGTTCTATTTCTCTGTGGAAAAATATTAAGGAGGATAGGGATCCTCTTTGTGTTTAGTTCAATTTGAAAAAAAAATTTATGAAATTCAGATTAAATCATAGTATTAATATCATTTATTATTAAAAACATACTTGCTTTTCCACAGTTAATTGTAGTTTAACATACTGTGAATACTCCAGAGCACAAAACACTGCAACTATATCTGCATCTAAAATAACGAAGGGGAGAAAAGCAGCTGTCTAAAAATAAGTGGATATTTTGTAAGAAAAACATCATATTATGGGAAGTGTTGATCTGAGTGCCATTGATATAATCACTATGAAAAGCTGTCTCTGTATCTGCTGAATTAAGAGAGTTTGGAGCCAGCTCCTGCTTCGCTTTGAGCGCAGGATTGAGTCCTAATAAATTCCAGTGTTTGCTTGATTATTCATAGCGTAAGAAAAGCATCTATGATTGCAAGTAATCAAGTGTCCAGACCATATTCAGAAGTCCCATGACTGACTGAGCTGACTGTTTAAAAAGAAAAGAAAAATGAATTATGGAATAGAGGATATTTATTTTGGATACTTTGCAACTGTGGGAAAAAGAAAAATACATTTCCATATTTCCAGTTATGTCTGAGCAGAAAATAAACATTTCTGGTTTTGGATGCTTTCTCACTGGTGATAAAGGTGATCATATTATGTCATGTAAGTAGTTAAAGGTATTTCAGACTGACTTCATAACTATGGCCTAGTATGCTCATATTCACTGGAAATCATAGGGTGGTTTTTTACTTATGTTTTTCCCTGGATGCATTGAACAAGTTTGAATGCCATATAACAAAAGAACTTCGGGTTGCATTTAAATTTTTATCTTATATTGAATAGGGCCGTGGATCAGGATTCCCAGGGAAGCGGAGGCCACGTGGTGCAGGTCTTTCAGGAAGAGGTGGCAGAGGTAGATCAAAACTGAAAAATGGCGTTGGGACTGTAGTCATTCCAGGGGTAAGAACGTTTATTTTTAAGTCACATTGCAGTCTGTTAATACAACATGATTTTATTCAGCTATAATTCTTGTATTAAAATACTGGGTAAAACCAAAGAGCACTAAAATGCAGACGTATTTGACAAAGCCTGGCTATTACTAAGTGTTTATGATGAAGAACTAGAGCACAGTAGCTTAATGGACCTGAAGCAATTTTATGCTGCTCTTGCCACTTAACGGGACAACTGTTGGGAGTCTTAGCATACTCCTTCCATTTCCTCGGGTGGAAAACATGCTGAGTAAAGGCAGCGCTCACTGGAACACCACAAAAAGGGAGAGCAAGACTTGTGTGTAAGAACGTAACAGCAGCCATAGCAGATCAGACCGGAGGACCAAAACCAGATGCTGGAGGAAGAGTGCGGAAACAGAAGAGGCTTAGAGAAGGACACGTGTCAACAGTTTGTGGCTCAGGGACTTGCTGAACAGGAGGTGGTGTCTTTGTCTTAGGCAGCCTGTGTTGGAGCTTTCTTTCATGAATTTCATAGAACCATAGAATGGTTTGGGTGGGAAGGGACCTTAAAGATCATCTAGTTCCAACCCCCGTGTCTATTCACTTTTAAAAACTTTGGAAACCATGTTAACTTTTTTTAGTTTTAGAACTCATCAGCCTGTTGTTATAAATTCCTGCCTGCTGGTTTCATTGCCGGCTCCTTACTGCTCTTAGAGAAGAGGCAATGCAGAACGTTTTTCTCTTCTCCTCCTCCATCCATACCACTCAGTTTCTATAGATCTCCATCATTTCTCCTCCTTTTGCTTCCACTCTTTCCTGGCTAATCTGGAGAATCCCAGTATTTTGAGTTGTTCCTTGTATGGAAGCTATTCCATGTTTTTGATCATACTTGTCATTTGTTTTGTCATGTTCACATTTTTTACTTTTCGGACTTTCATCTGCCTTTTTATAGCCCAGCACTCAGCTTTATGAAGTTCTTGTGCAATTCTTCGTGGTTGTCTTTAATTTTTTATTACTCTGAATATCTTAATACTGTTGGCAAGCTTTATCACCTTGCTCCTCGATTGATTTTTGAGATTGCATGTGAGTGTGTTGAACACCAGAGCCTGCTAGCAGACATCCCTCTCAGATTTCCACTAATGCTGTTCACCTACATGGAAAACTGATAATTATTCTACTCTTTATTTCATGTCTTATGTCAATATAGGGACCATTCTATGTCAGTTTACCTTTTTTTAAGGAGCATTGGTGAAGGGCTTTGCCAGAAGAATTTGGTAACTAAGTTACATCAGTCAGATTTCCCAGTCCCCAGGCTTGCTGACTCCTTCAGAGACCTCTGATAGATCTTGATTTACCATAATTAAAGCTTCCTTGACTCTTTAACAAAATACAGTATGTATCAATGTGGCTGCAAGTTCTCTGTTAGGATCAAATGTCAGATATTCTGTAGGATGGTATGCGGCTTCTCCCTAGAAACCTTTGAGAAAAATGGTAGTTACATTTGCCATCTGCCGTTCCTGCAGCACTGAAGTGATTCTAAGCAAGTCATTGCTCACTGCAATTGATAGTTATTTCATACTTGAAGTTCTTTTGAAACTCTTAAATCTCACACAGTCCTGGTCTGCTCCTCGTAAGAAGTAGGATGTTGGTATGAAAAACTGTTGGAAATTTGGACTACAAAAAATTCATATTTTTTTTCCTGCTATGGACTTGGCTTCTTTGAACATTCCTTTTAAAGTTTGATTATCAATCAGCCCTGCAGATTTTGAGAGACATCCTATTCCTCATGTTCAAAGGAGGACTTACTCATTTTTATGTCTTTATGAAGTAATTCCTCAGACTATTTTTTGTGTTCTTGCATACAATCTGTTGGAGTTTATACAGCATTGTGCCACTTTTTGCTGCCTGTATAATAAAATCTTGGAGTACGCTGGTATTTATGATGTGAGAAAGGAACAAACATCTCTATCATTGTTCCCTTTTAAAGCTTTGGATGGTCAAAATTCGTAAGCAAACATGTAATTTTAAACATAGAGGATGAATTCCACTCAAGCTAGTCAAGCGTTGAAGACATTCACATAATAATTCAGTCTGCAGTACAGGAGAGACATGGAGCTGTTGGAGAGAGTCCAGAGGAGGCCATGAAGCTGATCAGAGGGCTGGAGCACCTCTGCTATGAGGACAGGCTGAGAGAGTTGGGATTGTTCAGCCTGGAGAAGAGAGGGCTCCAAGGAGACCTTATAGCAGCCTGCCAGTACCTGAAAGGGCCTGCAGGAAAGATGGGGTCTGTAGTGATAGTACAAGGAGTAGTGGTGTTAAACTAAAAGAGGGTAGATTTAGGCTGGACATGAGAAATTTTTTACTATGAGGGTGATGAAACACTGGAACAGGTTGTCCAGAGAGGTGGTAGATGCCCCATCCCGGGAAACATTCAAGGTCAGGTTGGACGGGGCTCTGAGCAACCTGATCGAGTTGAAGATGTCCCTGCTCACTGCAGGGGGGTTGGTCTAGATGATCTTTAGAGATCCTTTCCAACCCACAATGTTCTATAATTCTGTTGCAAAGCACAAATTTATACTTCAAGAGAAGCTGGGTTTTATAGAACAAACTCTTAAAAATTTTTGTAACTGAACAGAGGATAATGAGTTGGGTAAATTGCTATAAATACAAAATGGACATTGCTCTCCACAATTTCCTATAGAAATTTGATCCTGTGACTTGTCAGGATCATGGCAAAATGGCAGCTTCAGAGTTCTAGAGCAGAGATGTGTTTGTCTTGTGATAGAGTAGATTAAGGCAGCAGTACCAAGAGACCAGCCTTTTGCCAGATAAATGTTTGAATTGGGAGTATTTTCAGCCCCTTTGCACAAACTGAGTCTTAGCATGGGATCATGACCAGTGGACAACTACGCAAGTTGGAAATATCTTGGTATGTCTGGGGAATGGGGAAGAAGGTGCCTGCAGGTTAACCCAGACTGAGTCATGGCTGGCATTAAGCAAGCATCAAAATTGAAGTGATTCAGTTCTTCAAATTCTGTTCTTTTGTATATGCAAGCAATTCCAAGAACTTTGTGGAACCTGTGGAAATACATGCAAGGGAAAAGCTCTCCCTGAACATAACAAGAGATGTTTTGGGTGTTTTTTGGTTAATTAGTTAAGTTATAGCTGCAGTGCTTTCAACCATGCAGTAATTAAAACACATTACCAATATACTCCCTTTTTAGCTGTTTCTCAGTAAACACTGATTTTGAGCAACAGTGTATCAGAAGGGTTTCTGTAGCTGTTGTAATGGTATTTACATTTGTCTCTAGAGTGATGTTTGGATTTGTACAATACTGAAATAATTATTTAAACAAAACTTATCTGTATAAGACTTAAAATGTATTTAAAGTAATCCACATGTATAAAATTAAAACAGCTGGTAAAACAAAGTTATATTTCTCTATCATGCATTTATTCCTTTATATAGAACTTAACGTTCCAAACTTCTGTGGCTGCTACTGATTCAGAGAGTAAATAGTTAGGCCTTTTAATTTAAATTCATGGATAGCAAATTCAACGTAGCAAGATTTGAATGAAAGTCAGAACACAGTTGAAGTCTTTTTTTTCCTTCTTTTTCTTCCTGGGAAGCTGTGTGTATTTCTGTACTCTTAATTATAAAGGGCAGGTCAGGATAACAATCTCTTGATCGGGAGGAGAACGACTGTCTGCAGTAACAGCTTATGGACTGAGATCAAAACAGCCGTTTCAAGTTCAATGCCAGTTTTTACGGTCAAGATAGATAAGCCTCATAAAGAAGCTGCTTACAGAGAGTATCTTAACTATTGAAACTTTAGAACTCTTGCTTATTCCTCTAACATACTTGGAACATTAGCTAAACCACATTTTAGGCAATATGGGACAAATTACATTTCTGCAATTGCTCTTTGAATTAATACTCAAAAGTATGTTGCTGAAATTAAGTTTGCAACGAGAACAACTTCAGTGTTTATATGCAGGCAACAGAGCAGACTGGTCACAGTATGACAATTTCTGCCTAGTGATTTTTATTTTTCTTTCTTAGACTACCTCTTTCCTTCCATTTCCATTTTAAAGTGCAATGGGGTAATGTGTAAAGGTGAACAAAGGAGAGGAAGAGAAGGTGTCTGTAAAACTGAAATAGTGATGATGCTTGTACCGATGTGAAAATGTAAATTAATATAGTAATTTCTGATGAAAGTAGCTTTTTTATGAAAGTTCAAACTATGAATAAATATTTGCAAAGCTTGTATTCTCTGGTACTATTAAAAATGAACAAACATTAGAAAATAAGTTTTATCTTGTCTCATCTCGTAGAAAATGTGATGTGCTTGCTATTTATGTGGTGTGGTTTTTTAACAGGTCACAACTATGGATATTTCATCTAACAAAGATGAGGAAGAAAACTCTATGCATAATACAGTTGTCCTCTTCTCTAACAGTGACAAGTTCACTCTCCATCAGGTGACGATAATAGTTTCTGTGTGTTCATTTTGTTTCTCTGCTTCTAATTAGAAAAAAAAGTAAATGAATGTCCTTGCTAGGAGTTAAATTATATAGTAAGCTGGTTGGATTTTACAGTTACATGTTTTCAGAATTTAGTGCCTGGCACGTGTTGAAAATCTGCTGTTTTCTATCATTTCAGGATATGTGCGTAGTGTGTGGGAGTTTTGGCCAAGGTGCTGAGGGCAGATTGCTTGCCTGTTCTCAGTGTGGACAGTGTTACCATCCATACTGTGTCAGTATTAAGGTGAGTGTTTTTGTTACATTAAAAAATGACTTGATTACACTTTTTTCTTACTGTATTTTAATAGCACTGTGCTGCCTTTGGTTTTGTGGTAATTAGGGGAGTCATTAACTTGTTAGATATTTATCAGCTAATGTGACCATTATTTGTATGCGACTTGTGAAAGACTTTAATTAAATGTCATTTTATAGTATGCATTGCCTCAAGAGAAATTAACCTTTTTGTAATTTCACAACTATAAATAGCACTGATTATCCAGCAGTTGGTTAAAATAACACTTTGAGATATAAGCTTAAAACCTAAATACAAGCAGAATTAAAAACAAAGAAAAAAATTATACTGCATCTTCATTTACTAGGGGTATAAGGTTTAGTTGATTCAATTTGTCTGTTGGCTGTCAGAATTGACAGCAGTTGGAGTGTTTAATTAATACATTTTACATTCATTAGTCTAGGAGAGAATGTGTGAAAATTAAATTTGAATGGTATGAGATGACTTAGCAAGCACATAATAAGCTATTGACTGCAATATACGCACTATACACTTTATTATATAAGTACATCTATGTAAAAGTAGGATTTTTTTTAAACGTTACAAAACTTTATCTTGAATGTACTTTACTAAATGCCATATGCATATTTAGTGCAACTGTAATTTGGCTTTGCATTTGTATACTGCTCTTACATTATGTATTAATTACAATAAATTAGTTGTTTGCTTCAGATGACTAAAAGCCCAGCACTGATTATTGCAGATCATTTGGGAAAGATACAGGATTTGTAGTGACCTGAGTCCTGGCTTTACTACATCATGGAAATAAAAGCAGCTGTGTGTTCTGCTCCTTCTTCCCTGCAGAACCAGCTACGCCTGTAAGGAGTAAACTGGCCTACCTGTAGACCCAGTGTAGTATATATTCTCTGGTCTGCTAGTTTATCTGAAGAAATTCTACTCTGGAATGCTATCAGCTGTCAGTAATTGTAGTTCCTTTCTGTTCAATCCATCCCCATTTATTGAAGCAGAAAGTCTAATTGATAAACAGATACTTGTGATGTGGATAGTGTGCACAAAAGAGCATCCTGTGCTCTGCTAGCCAGACTTTAATTTATACAACGACTGTACTTCATAGAGCAGTTGTCAAATAATTTTCACCTTGCCATTTGCAGATTACAAAAGTGGTACTTAGCAAAGGTTGGAGGTGCCTGGAGTGCACGGTGTGTGAAGCCTGTGGTAAAGCGACAGACCCAGGAAGACTGCTTCTCTGCGATGACTGCGACATCAGCTACCACACGTACTGCTTAGATCCGCCCCTGCAGACGGTTCCAAAGGGAGGCTGGAAGTGCAAATGGTGTGTTTGGTTCTGGGGTCAGAAATATTGTCTACTGGCCTCTTTTGTTTCTTTTGGTCACTTCGTATTTGCAATGGCAATTGAACTGTAATAATGTTTTAACTGTATTTGTCAGGTGCATTAAACAAAGGAAACAAAATACTTTTGAATTGTTTCATTCAATTGTCAATTTAGTAGGGAAACTGTTACCTCCTCTTAATAACATTTCTTCATGCCAAAAACCAAGGAAGTAGAGATGGACAAAATTTTTCTTTCGAAACTCTTGGCAAAAAAAAATAAACCAATTTACGTTCATTGGAAGGTTCGTTCCAACGTTCAGTTGGAAAAATGAATGGCTGCTTCACCAAATTGTTCTCAAAGTAAAACCCTCTGAAAACCATTCATGTTACTTGGTTGAAACACAAACAGAATGGACCTCTCACATGGCTAAGTCTCCATATCTCAAAGTGAATGGCAACTGGAAGCAGGAACTCCTTTGACCTGTTGAGCTGTTACAAACACCCATCTGCCTGTTTTTGCAGATTGAAGGGAATTCTGACTTAGAAACTTTCTTTAAAAAGTGTAAGAACTGTTGGTAATGTTCAAAATCTAAATAATAGCATTTTCGTTCAATTAAAACATTGCTTGACCTGAAATGAGTTCCCCCGCCTCCCTAGTGGTTAGTGATCTAAAACATAATTACTCACCCAGTTCTAAGTAGGAGGGTTTTAAAGCCACAAAACAATCTTCCTGTGAACTGAAAGTAATAGATCATTTTGTCTGTTCTGCAGGTGTGTTTGGTGCAGACACTGTGGAGCAACTTCTCCAGGTTTAAGATGTGAATGGCAAAATAATTACACACAGTGTGCTCCCTGCGCAAGTTTGTCTACCTGCCCAATCTGCTATCGCACTTACAGAGATGAAGAGCTTATAATTCAGTGTAGACAATGCGATCGGTAAGGATTTCTAATATTTTACAGGTTTTTCCTGTTTAAGACTTATTTTAATTTTTTTCCCCTAATGTAAAAGTGTAAAGATGAAAGGAATGGTCTTGTGGTAAAGAGCACTGGATTGAGTCTCAGAAGTCTCTTATTAGTTCATTCCTAGTTGTACCACAGACTTAACTATATGACTCTGGGCAAATTAATTAATCACTCTGTGCCTCATTTTCCCCCTCTGAAAAAATAAAACTATTTTACAAGACTATTGTTGTGAGGCTAAATCTAGATTACATTGTATGAAATAGTTAAAATGATTGCAATATAGGGAGAAAATTATAATACTAAGACATATTTGCTTCCGGGACATTGTTTTATAGAGATTTCCTTCCTGTGAAGGGAAGTAGATACTCTGATACTGTATATACAGTATTTAACACACACCACCATAGGGGAATGCTGTATCTGGAGAACCTGATTCATCATTTCTCCCTAAAAGAATTTAAACTAACCAAGTATTTCACATTAACTTGGACCATATACTGATATTTGGGTCTCCTAAAACACCACATATTTCCTTTAAATTGTATTTTTTCCCCCACTTAATTTCTAGATGGATGCATGCAATCTGTCAGAACTTAAACACAGAGGAGGAAGTGGAAAACATAGCTGATATGGGTTTTGACTGTACCATTTGTAGGCCATACATACCACCAACAAACGGTAAGAAGACAATTGAAACCAATGGCAGGATTGCGCACTGCAATAAATAGGTTTGGGAATGTGTTATGGTTCTTTTCTCTGGTGGAGATTTGGCTCGTGACAGCAGCAAGACTTCTCTTGTTTATTTTAAGGCCTTTCTGGAAGTGTCCTCAGCTTCTTCACACCCTTCTAGTGATTGGCTGCAAGGCCAAGGAAAACCTAGCAGAGGCAATTCTGGATAGATTTATTGAAGATGATTTGGGTAAATTACTAAAAGCATTTGGTATTGGAAAGGTTGTTGTCAAGTGGAAGGAAGAAAGCCCAGTTCTCTAAAGTTATTAACTGCAGAAGAACCTGAAAGTCAATTCCAAGCAGAAAAACTTTCTGTATTTCAACACTTTTGAGGCTGTCTGAAGCAGCAGTAGCTGTAACAATAGTCCATATAAGCATTTTCCCCCTCCTCCCTCATGTTTTATTAATGATACTCCTTCAGCTCTCCCAGTATTTAAGACCAGCACTTCCCTCCCTAGCTGTGGTCTTTGCAAGAATTCACTGTACTTTTCCTTGGGAGTCACCACTTTTTTTTTTAGTTAAAACGTATAGCTCTTTCTGATGAACTTTTGCTCTTCTCCGCACATGTTACCAGTGAATATATATACCAGCTTCCTCATTAGTGTGTACTACACAGTTCTATAGCAGTGGTACTTCAGGAGCTGAGGTTACTGCAGTTTTTGTCTTTAAGCACAGCTACAGCATCTGGTTCTTTGGGATGGTACTGATTAATGTTATTGTGAGTGGCCTGTCAGCAATTAAATTGGCCTTTTACCTGATTTATGGTCTTGCTACAAGGGTGGGATCCCAGGTCTGTTTTCTCTGCGTGTCAGCTCACGGGAGTTTCTGCTTCAGTCTGCTAGGTTAACAGGGCGTTGACACCTGTACCCATTTTTAGCCTAATAGCATGGTAAAGTGTTCACATTAACCCTTTATTGGGGTATCATGAGAGTATGGTAGAAGGAACGTACAAGAACTACGCAAATGTTTCAAAAAATGCTCGTTTTCACCCAGAAGATGTCAGTAAGATTGGCTTTCCTGGTCAAGATTGAAGATACCGTGAGGCGTGTGTTCAAGAGGTCTGCCAGGAAAAGTTCAATAGAGCATCTAATGTCCTTTTACCCTGTCATGTCGTCGTAACAGCGTGGCAGTAATTGTAACTTACTGACGTGACCTTGGAGGTTTATATACTCCCTTGTCAGCTACACATGGTTGTGGAACACTACCAAGTATCCCACTTTTACCACTGATAGAAGTAAGAGTGACTTATGCTTGTGTATTTCTACAAGCCACTTAATTTTTGATGTCTGCTTTCACAAATTCAAAAAGAAAGTGGTTTTATAAGTGGGAAAACCAAGAAACTTGTTTTTGTTTATTTTGATAATAAGTTTTGGGCACTTAAACCAAAAAGGCGTAAGTGAGAATACTGCCTCTTCCTTTCCCTTTGGAGGTGGCAGAGCTACCTTTTAGAGATAATTAAAGCCCATAATATGTGAGACAGAACAACTTCATAAGATGGTATCAGAGATGTTTCACTTCCAGGCGTAAGCTGGCCCCGGAGTTAGTCCTTCCTGCACACCTTCATGAAGTTGTGCTGTGTAGATTTGTCTTCCAAGGAATCGGAACCAGTCCCGCAAGACCTGTTAGGGAGTTCCCAAGCTTTCTTTGCAGGTTTCTTTTCACCTTTTTTTATAAGACAAGTTTCTCTGCTTATTCTTTCATGTTTTGACTCAGTATATTTAATACCTCTTTAACATGCGTACATTTGCACAGTTGCATGTCTGAATATGTCATTTGATGCATGTTCATAGAAATACTTGCATGTACTTTTATATGCAATGTCTTTCATTAATTCTTTTACAACTCCTTTGAAAATTTTCTATAATTTTTTTGTTTGAAGGTGAGAACAATTAGCATTTGATAAACTTAGAGAAACAAAAGTTAGTGGTAGAAAGCTACTTAAAATGTACCATATTGTGGGTTTCTTACTGGGATAGTTCTTGCTCTTTCTATTTGATGTATCACAGAGGATATTAATGTGTTGCAAGTACTATTACAAGCTTTTTAGCTGCTCTCTTTGTAGAAGCAGCAAGAGCCCCTCAACTTAGTAAATTACTAATACATTGCAGCTTTACTGTTGGTAAAGAGTAAATACTTCTAGTATGTAGGTATTGAGAAAGAACTTTTATTTTTCTCACTTCAGAAAATGGAAACGTTTAAATTTGTAAGAGCTCTTCCCTATCTCATCTTAAGAAGATCAGATGCGTATCTGATAATCTTACAAAGTCATCTTCTTCAGGAAAAGGAAAATGAAAGATAATTTTTTCTTTTCTTGAACATACATAAATATCAAAAGCCAGAATGTGGTAAGATTTGCTCCACAGTAGTGTACCATAAACCTTCATCACTAGATTCTTTTGAAATTTCTGATCAGTGTTTCATCAGATTCCTTTTAGTATGGTCTCAAGTTATAACATATGTCCCCCAACATATTGTGCCTTGTAGAATTTTTTTTCTAATTTGGATTGCTTGAATATTATCGTGACTGGGTACTAGCAGCTTTTCCTCTGTGCTGTAATTCCTGCGTGTTCAGGAGAGATGTGTGCATCTCTCATCTACATTCACTCCTAGACAAGCAATTCTCAACCATCCACCCATCCCTTCTGCCTTTCTGTCGTTTGCCCTTGTATGTCATATGTCCCATCTGCAAATTTCATCCTTTCCTCACTTACTCCCATCCTCTCTCCATCCACATCCAGCTTCCTCCTCCCTTGGTGCTGTTTCTCTTTCTCTGCAGGAGGCAAAGGGACCAGCTCTGCCTGGTTTTCTCAGCTATTTACAGCTGATGTGGTGAGAGTTTGTGCCTGTGGGTCTGTATTCCTCCTGTGGCTCAAGTAAGCCTGCCCAGAGAGGCAGCAAGGAGTTTGTATCACTAATTCAGAGATGCTCAATGCTGCCAGTGATAGGCATATTATGGTTAGGAGCCTCTGTTGTACAATTTTCATGAAACTGACTTAAATTTTTCTTCATTCTGAAACTTAATTGAGCCCAGCAACAGGACAAGGGGCAGTGGGCGAAAACTGGAACACAGGAAGTTCCATCTGAACATGAGAAAAAACTTGACACTGAGGGTGACCGAGCACTGGAACAGGCTGTCCAGAGAGGTTGTGAGTCTCCTGCTCTGGAGAGATTCAAAACCCGCCTGGACACGATCCTGTGCAACCTGCTCTAGGTGATCCTGCTCGAGCAGAGCGGTTGGACTAGATGATCTCTAGAGGTCCCTCCCAACCTCTACTAATCTGTGAATCTGTGATTCTATGTACTTTACAAATACAGGATACAAAAGCAACACAATACTACATGTTAAAAAAAATCAACTTTTGAATTTTTTATTATTTGGCACGTTTATTATGGCAACTCTTACTTTTTTTTGTAAGCTACTGTATTTCCAAAGCAATCTCTGGGTCATGCACACGGTTATGCAGGCATCCAGTAGTGCTCTGTTTAGAGTGGTGTTTCTACATAAACCGTTTTCCTCTGTCCCTTATGCTGATTTCATTTCTTCCTAGTATTGTGCTTTTCTATTACAGCCTTACAAATGGCAGTCCCCTTTCTTTTGAAACAGTGATTCTTCTCATCATATTGTATTCTGTGCAATTACTTGTTTTCAACTGAAGCAACTAAATGCTGGACAACATTCAACATGTTTAAACCTCTTTGCAAATATACATAGTAATTGTGGTTAAACTTCAGCTAAGTGCCTCAGAAAGCACCTTTTTGTTAATTTTTTTTCCCCTTGAACAGTCTTTCTCTAACAGTATTCTGTTCCTCTGTTATCCATTTTATTGATTTTAATCCTTAATCTGCACTCTAATTAGGTCCTTTTCTGCAAGTCTGTTTGATACTGTCTTCAAACGCTGTTCGTACAGCTTTTGTGAGTTGGTCTCGGGAGGCCTTACCTCTGTCACTATCGGCTTGTTTATTTGACTATTTCAACTCTATCCAGTCTCCAAAGCTAAAATTGTTCTCAATCTGACTTGGACCAGAAGAATACTTCCTGTTGCTTGCCTTCTAAATAAGGATTTCAAATTCCCACTCACAGCTGTCTTTCTGAATTTTTTGTTTACCTTAGATTCCAATTCAATAATTCCTATCTCTGTCTTAAAACATCTTGTAAATTATAACGAATTAAATGGACAGATGACATCTTATTCCACTTTGAGTATTTCTTACAATCTGCCTTTTTTTCTGTTTCAGTTCAGTACTTTTGAGTGTTCTCCATCCTGCAGCTTATCCCATGTTTTTTTGTTCCCCTCTAGCTCAGTGTCTCTTTCAAAATCTCATGTTCAATTTCTTGTCTTCTTGTCTCTTCCACTCCTGTGTGTATCAGTTTTCCAGTAGTTCTCATAGGCTGCGTTCATTTACTAATTGCATAGAATATTGGTTTTTTATAGGTTATATCATATATTTTAGTTACACTTTACATAAAACTTTTAAAAGACTGTAGTTTTATATTTTTAATATGCTTAGAAAGCATCCTCTAGATTTCATATTCAGTCTTGTATTTAGCAAAGAATTTAAGTGTTACTTGGAAGCTTTTGTGCTTTCCCTAGTCTTGCCCCCCTCCATATTGTGTGTGAGATGGTCAGTAGCAACACATGTCTGAGAAGCACTGAACCTCCCACACGGCCTTTGCCTCAGTGGTCTCATCTTGTGTGGCAGATGTAAAGTAAATACTCCAGATGTTTATGAGTCTTAAAGTCATCGTGGATAAGATTTCTAGGAAAAAAAAAAGTGTGGATAAACTTGCCTACGTGGTAATGCTAACTGTGCCAAACTAACAGGTTTTCTGATTTTAGTTCTCGATGTTTGTGAGATAGAAGCTTCTAATTTTCACTTTACTTACTCTGTCTACATAATCTCTAAAGTCACTACTAATGTTAAAAGCCTAGTCTGCACGTCACAGGTTAGTGAAGCGTGATTGTGGTTATTATAATTAAGGCAGATGGGAAGAGCATTTCTACGCACAACAACAGTACCCTAGTGTTGTAGGACATTTTGATCATTATTTGTTCAGTCACACTGTTCCAGCGCTTCCCTGAAGCGCACAAGCTGTAGTTTTTAAGTTGAGTTTCTGCTGTTTCATTTATCGATATTCTTATCTTGAATAAGAATTACCCTGTCTAACTTGAACAAGTCATCTATCTTCTGTTCTCAGATATATCAGCCTTATTCTGTTTCTCGTACGTGTTGTATAAGAGACCTGACAGCAGAGACACAGCTGGAATCTTGTGTGCAAAGCCATCGGAGGGTGCCTGCCCCTCCTTGGGGAAACACGGCAGCGGTTGATACCCCGTTCACAAAGCCCTCCCATTTTTCATGCGTAGGTCAGCAAAACCTGGACATCAGGTCTAGTGTAGAGGTTATTTTCCAATCCAATAGATGCAGTGTATTCATTTGCCCTTGGTCCAGTAGAAGGAGATCATTTACCATTGAGTTCAGTGCCGTTCCAGTGCCATTCTTGGCTCTAGGAAGTTGGAGAACTTCAGTTTGTATCAGGCTTGTTTTGTAGTCACATCTTCTGTGGCGCTGAAAAGCACTTTATTTGAAAGGTGCTAGTGAATGTTGCCAACAGTATAAATTAGGGAGTTTAATGGAACTGTTTGAAGGAAAATTAATTGATAGTTTCAGTTTAAATCAAGTCACCATTTTTAAAAGTTGAAATGATTTTCCTTATATTTTTCAGTGCCTTCTTTGGACTGTTGTGATTCATCAGTTGGAGCTCAGATTATTTCAAAATCAAAAGAACTAGGTAAAGAATGTAAATGCTTAATTTTTGATCATTTAGCATATTTTAAGGGTATATTTTTACATGAGACAAAAATTCCTTTTTCTATGATTTTATAACACACAGCATTAACTATCCTTCAGTTACCACAGCATGCTTTTGGTTTTTTTTCTCATTCTCTCTTCTTTCTTCTCTGTTGCCTGCCATACCTGCACTATAATAATTACTTTAAATTATGCTTTGATCCTGCAGACTTAGTTGCTTGCCTTAATATTAGCAGTGATAACACAGTGGGACTGAGTTAAGCATGTACACAAATGTTTACAGACTCAAGCTGTAGGAGGACACAACTTTTTTTGTATCTATCTGACTTGTGCTAGGAATTTACAATCTTGACAAGCCTACCCACAAGTCACTTTTTACAGTGATAGTACCATCACGTTAGGACAGCTTCCATCATGTCAACATTTTTTTCCATTTGCTGCTGCACAAATGTAGTTCTCGGAGAAAGTTCTCCCCTCAAATCTTCAATCTGAAAAGGAGTATGTGATTATTTTTTTTAAGGTAAACACTCTTTTTTTAGTTCAACTTAAGAAAACAGTCATCTGGGAAGAATTGTGTTCGGAATCAGCTGTGTTTTGAGATGTTACGTAAGAAAATATGTTTGGTTAAAGGGATCAAATGTTATGATGTTTATGTGTTTTCAAAAACCGTGTCATCAAATCATTATTTAATTGGCTCCAGAGAGCAGAAGCATCATTGCAGCCTTTTCATTATTTGGTAATTCCCTGAAAGTTGCCACTTGCAGGGCCCCAGCACAGATAACGATGCCTTTCTACATGGTAAATTAGGGAATGTTAGAGTTTATTGGTAGACTCAATTGTCATGTAGCAGCTTGAGGAGGAAGCAGTCTTGCAGGTGTTGGGAGACTTGGGTTCTACCCACAATTTCCAATTTGATCTTGAGCAGCTCACTTGATACAACTTGGGGTTTGTCCGCCTATAAAATAGGGCTAATAATTTGCCTTAGTTACCAAGAGTTCTGGGAGGCTTAACGTCATTGATAAGATGAAGGTACAGTGCTGTGGGCTGGATGAGACCTGTGGCCAATAAGCAACAGGAACCCAAAATAAGACTTGCACAGTTTTCTGTGGGTGCCAGAGATACAGAAATACTCTGCAAGGCACTAGTTTCCATAATCAAATTGTTCTTTCTAATGAGTCCTTGATGTAAGTTGTTTTGTAGCAGTGTAATGGATTGTTGCTGGATTTGACTTCAGACTCTAAATTATAAAGCTGTAACTGTAATATATAAGACAGTATCAGAGATCTCTGTTTTATTTATACCAACATCCTCACTCATGAATCAGCTCCATACATGTGGATTATTAATGCTTAGAAGTGCTATTCCTAAAAAAATCGGAGACTTGTAAATTAAAGAGTTTTATATTGCTGTTATGATTCATTTAACTTTTATAGACCCACCGAAGACGTACACCCAGGATGGAGTCTGCTTGACAGAATCCGGCATGTCTCAGTTACAGAGCCTAACTGTTACAGTACCAAGAAGAAAACGGACAAAACCAAAGCTTAAACTGAAGATTATAAATCAGAACAGTGTGGCTGTGCTTCAGACACCCCCAGATGCCCAATCAGAACACTCAAGAGATGGGGAGATGGATGACAGTAGAGGTAGCAGTCTACTTTTGGCATGTCTTGTATCTTGGAGTGTCGCAGTACATGTGTGTATTGCAAGATATCCCTGGGAGTTTTTCATTACACTTAAACTAATATGTTCTGTACAGAATGGTTGATGGAAATTACTTGAGTCATGGCTTCTTGTTGTCCATTTCAGGGATTTTTCTTATTGTTCTGTTTATGGGTCATCCATCCTACAGGAAACTCACCTTTTGAAGGCTGGCAACACTGGAAATACAAGTTGCCTTTTGCTTAATCCTTGGGTTACCTGTGGGAAATACTGTGCCCTCGCTGAGTACGAGTGTATTTTGAGGCTCTCAAATTTAGCGCAAATGCTGTCGGAAAGTGATAATGTTGGCTCAGCAAAGGAATGTCTCGCTCACTGTAAAGCTGGTGTTTAAAACAAAGGGGAAAGTGGAGTAAAAAGTTCTTTGCTGAGAGTGTTTCTTTCTTCTGAGGGAAGTAAGGTGGGCTGATCTGAAGGTCTGAGGAGAAAAAAATAATTTCCTTGTATTTCTGTAGACGAACATTTTGTTTGTCCTCATCTCCGAAGTAGAATTTAAGACAGAATTTGAGTTTGGAAGTGTAGTTCGAGTAGATGATGCTGTATGTAGAATCCTACTGAAGGATTTCAGGTTCCAGGATGGGGCATCCACGTAGTATGGAGGGAGAGGAAGATTGAGGTGGCCTCCAAGGCTGATGAGAGACGAAGGGATCTGGGCTAGCACTTGCCTACCCACACATCCCTGTGTATGGGGATGATGTTCCAGTCAATGGTTGATGCCCTCAGGAGAGCCTTTTCTATTGCAAGTCTAGACATGGAGCAAAGATCCACGCGTCCCAGGGCCAGCATTACTTGTGACTGCAGGTGGAAGATGAGAGTGGGAAGAGCGTGTAGGCACAGCCAGCCTCGCTCTTCAAATCCCCGCTCCTCAACAGGAGAAGCAGCAGCCAGCGTGATGCAATACCTTTCTCCTGTCCTCTTTGCTGTGGTCTGATGAGTGTGTTGGTAGAATAGGTGTTAATCCCTGGACTGGGGAAAGGCTTACTTAAATGGCAGGTGTGAAAGTCGTGACATTAGTCATGCAAGTGTCTGTTAGGAGAGGAGCAGGGGAACATAGGCACCCCACCTCACCACAATCTAAAGTGCTTTCTGTTTAAGCAACGTTGCCTCGTTGTTAATCAGATTAAATGTCATAAGAAGCTTTTTTTTTTTTTTTTTTTGATACAGAGAGTGTACTTGAGGTAACTGGGTAGTTTAACCATCAGTGCAGTTTCAGTGTTAACTTGTTGGTATAAGCATTGTTGTTTGATTAGTCTGCTGTTGACTAGAAGTGTATTTTTTTATAATAGCTTCCCTTTATTTATTTATAACCTTTAAAACAGTTAACCAGTTGTTTTTCTTTCATTTCCTTCAGTATTCACAGGGTTTGGTACATTATCCTAGCATTACACTGATTCTTAAATTCCATCTCATACTTTTATATAGTCCATCAGGTGGGTTGTTGAAAGCAAACAAGCTTTTGATTTTGGTTTTAAGGCATCAAGATAGAATTAACCACTTCCCTTGTTCTTTTTCAGTGGTTAATCATCTTTACTTTTACAAACACGCGCCTACTCTCTATATAACTTTGTCTAACTTCATTATCTGATTGTTGGCTTTTGTAAGTATCCCTTTTCAACTAGATTACAAGATACATAAATGTAATAGCAGTGGGTGAAAAGGAGAGCCAGAGTTTCCACAGACTTTAATTTCAGTTCTGATCACTTTTCGTTGCCTATTTGAGCATTAGAGCACATTGATATATGTGACGGGAACAGCACAGCGTGTACACAGTAGATTGGCTGGATTCCCTGGAAGCTCTACATGTGCTCTGTAGAGTGGATCAGTGCCTGCTCTCTCAACATCTAAATTTTTTGTATGAGTCTCAGGATGAATAAAGCTGTGCCACAGCTTTGATTGGAGCAACATAGTGTAGTAATTCCAGGCAAACAGGAATAAAAACCCTTACTTTGACTCTGAAGTTCCAGGTGTAAAAGAGGCTGTATCTGAGAAAACTGAGCTCGTGGTAATTTTGTTACCATCTCATCAATAGGCTTTTATCAGGTTCGGCTTTTCATCAGGAGTTCCACATTTTAAAGTCCACTGGAAAGTTCAACTTGCTTTGGGAGCTTTAGCTTTGGTAGACTTAATGCAGCTCTTCAGCTACTATTAGTAGAGCTGCGCTTTGCAAGTGAGTGGGAAGGACCACGATGGGGTTTAGCATTTGGCACTCTGCTTTGTGTAGCAGGTCACGTTAGCACTGAAACAGGTTTCTCCTCTGCCAGAAGTGGACACTTGCACCCATGCTCTTAAGGGGAGGAGAGAATTGGCTGTGGTGGTCAGTGGGGCCTGCCTTTGCCAGGCCACCAGTTTTATTGGCAGAACTTAGAAAAGTCTTCATCGATGGGAAAGTCTGGTCTGTGACCCCGCTTGTGGAAGAGCAAGGGTTGTAGTTCTACCATAGCAGAAGTCCAGCTCTGTCTGTTACAACGGTACTTCTCCCTCTTACAACTGTGTGTGGTTTTAGACCGTATAGAATTATACACCTCAATCCAAAGCAGGGAATTGGAATTCCAATACCTTTACAGAGGCGAGAGTGTATTTAACGTGCTTCAAAAGCTTTACAATAAAACGAAAATGTAAGGTCATTATATTGACATTTTGGGGATATCGGAAACAGAATTAACTCACTCTCTCTTCAGTACCAAAGGCTTTTTAATGCCATCATACTTTACATCTGTTTCTACCCTGCTTTCCCACAGAATATAAACTCAAACTCAAAATTACAGTCTTCATCTTCAAGGTTGAGTAATTCCTTTTGGTGGAATTTTCTACTATATAAGTCAAACTCCTCTGCATAGATAAGTTTGCTTTCAGTCAGGCACAGCTTCAAGTCAAGAACCCTCCAAATGAAGAGTCATTATACATTACCTTCCGAGTGCACAGTGCGGTTTTTCAGTCTCTCTGCTCAATTAAAAAAATCCCTACCAAACAAAGCTTAGGAAGACAATAATCAAAACAAAGTATATCTTATGTATTAAATTGTATCCATATTCCTTGATATATGGCTAAGTTGCCCAGACACTTAGAAAATGCAATAGCACAGGCTTCTGAAAGGGGTGCCAAAAATTTCTCAGATTCACATATAGTAACAATAACATCTATTCTCTGGTTTTGTGTAGCCATCATTTAACAGGAAATGTATGTATATACTGGGCCTTTGTGTATAGATAGGGTGGGTTTCCCAAAAGTGTTCCGAGAGTGGTTATCTATCATCCTGTTGAAAAATCTGCCATTCTCAATCAGTTTCTCAGAAATCAGTCAGATGTAGAAATTTTGGAAAAAAAACCTTCTTTCCCTTTTCCAGTTCAAGTTACCATTGCCTCTTTTCTGCAGAAGGTGATCTTATGGATTGTGACGGAAAATCAGATTCCAGCCCAGAACGGGAAGCTGTGGATGACGATACCAAAGTGGCAGAAGGAGCTGACGGGATTAAAAAAAGGAAGCGAAAACCATATAGACCTGGTAGGAAGCAATAATGTATATGATTGTATGTCCCTTATTTGTTTTAATGCTTTTTTAATGTATAATTAAAAAAAATAATTAGGAAATAGTATGGAATTCTGAAGTCTTCTATTGCTAACTGTTGATTTTAGATTTTTTTTTTCTCTCCTATTCTGTTCAAAGTAATTTTTAATTGTTTTATCAAAATACATTTCCGAAGGTTGCTGCTCAGTAGTATGCCTGTTCTTATTATGCTGTCAATTATTGGTTAGTAGTTCAGATCTATACCTTGTATTGATTCTTAACTTGATAGGAAAATGTGCTGTATTTATATAATTGATGTCTGCCTGTATGTATATGTATCTGGCAACTTCAGAGAACTTTTTGCAGATATCTTAATTTCTGAAATACTTGATAAAAGTAATTTACTAAATATTTGGAGATGACTTCTGGCAGTGAATTTTAATGAATTCAGTTATTGGATGAATTCATTTATTTTAATTTATTAGTGCAGTCGACTCTTAATCATCTTGACTGTGGATTAGCTGTGTGTCCTGGATGCAGAAACGCTTGAGCTGTCTCCAGACAGAAAAAATCTAGAGGTACCTAAGTGACTATGTAGGAAGTAGCTCTGATTCATTAGGGCTAAAACTCACCCCAAGATAATAACCAATGCTTAGATACCACCTGGCTTTTTGAAGAGCCCTCGTATCCCATACCTTGGTATGTCTCAGAATCTGTGTTATGAGTTGGTTTTGTGTTTCATTATGCAGCCTCCTGCTCCTTAATGGAGAGGCTATGTGGTCTTTGCAGTCACACATACTTTTTTTGCCAGTCACACCCATCCTGCTTGCTGTAACGGGCCATATCCTCTGATTGTGAAGATAGAAGGGGAGGAGAACAGAGGCAATGAAATGATTGAGGAGGTGCAGGCAAGGAATACAGTGAAGGAAAAAGGAAAGCCGGAGTTACAACATGGTCCAGTTTCTCTTGCTTCTCTCTCAGTAGCTAAACATATCTCTACCACCTTTCACTCTCCCCATGTCATTTCCCACACTGCTGAGTAAGAGCCTTGTCTAAGCAGGTCATGCCCATGAATTCATTGCCTTCCATCATGGCCCACCCTGTGGAGATGGTGGTACAAAGCCACGTAACAGAGATTTCCTTCTTCTCTACAAGTACCTCAGTAAGCCTTTTATTTCCACTGCTGGGTCCTCAAGAGAGTTTCATTTGCTCAGAGTGGTGCTGGATCATGAGTTGAGCAGCCATCTGTTAGTTTCCTGCAGCCAACAATTTCCCCGAAAAATGAGACAAACCTGAATCTGATGCATGCACATACGTACACACCACCTGTAAAGCACTGCAGTCAATCTCTAGTGAAGGATTCTGGAGTTTCAGACAGTATGATGTTGATTAATTATCTTTTTATTTTGTGATACATCCTTCTCTAGCACCATGATTTATAGTGGTGAGCTCTCTACAATTTTGTAGAGGTTTTTTTATAATCCTTTAAGGTTCTTTAATAGATTTCATTTGGTAGATGGACTTCTAATTCTAGCAATTCATCAGCTTGCCAAGGGGAGGGGAAAACCAACATCTAAAAGTTGTCAGATTTGGTAATTTCAACTTCTTGTGGATGTTTTACAGTCCTAAAATTCTGATCCTTTTTGATAATTACATATATACCCACCGAGACATTAAAATTCAGAAACGTTTTGTAAAACTCTGAATGTAAACTCCACAGGTATCTCAGATTCATTCTTAGACCTCTACAGATGCAGTAATCCCCTTTATCTGCAGAATAATTTTGGCTCTTATTCTTACTATGAAAGATAGTTTTAATCAATATATTGAACTTTTGCTTCCTTGTTAGGTATTGGTGGATTTATGGTACGTCAGAGAAGTCGTACGGGGCAGGGGAAGACTAAAAGATCTCTCTCCAGGAAAGATTCTTCTGGATCTGTTTCTGAGCAGTTGCCTGGCAGAGATGAAGGTAAGTGCAGAAACTGTTTTTAAGGTTTTTGTTCATGCTTAATGCAATAAAAATAACACAACTCATCAACATACAATTCTTTCCAGAGATGTACTACAAAGGAAAAAGGTTTTTTTGTGTTTGTCGTGATGGCTTTATTAATTCAACTGAAAATACACATTCCTACATACTTACAATTTCAACAGAGCTCATGATTTACAAAGAAACTGAAACAATGAATTGCCAGCTATTGTGGGAGATAAATAGTCAGGATTTTAAGGACCGCCGTGTTGTGTCAGAGCTCTGTTTAGCCTAGCCTTGACCCGTAGAAGACAGAAAAAAAGTGTAAAACATGAGGCAGCATTAGAGCAATCCTCTTTCTGATAAACCTTCCTCCAGATGTAGTCCTGATCCACAGGTGTCTTCTGGACCGTTCTTTTTTTAATATTCACCAGTGTTCCACGTTCCACAAATGTGTCTGATATTTTTATGTATCTTTTTATGCTCTGGAAAATCCTATATTAGAGAATTCAACGATATACTGTTGTTGCATGAAGAAATAATTCCTTTTCATTTTAAACTGGATATCTGAGAGTTTCATAAGCTACCTTCACCTTTTATGTTATGAAAGAGGATTTTTAAAAAAATCATTCCATATTAGTTTGTAATACAGAAAGATTTTCTAGACATGTGTCATATTCTTCCATCAGTTGTTGTGTTTTCCAGGGTTGAAGAATCCTACCCCATTTGGTCTCTCTTCTCATAGCAAAGCCATTGTAATGCTTTTGACACTGTAGTACTTAGTAGATTGGACACCTAACAAGAAGTTCAGATTTTGTTAACAGGCCTTGTTTTCTTGCTTGCTGTGTGTGATTAGACTAAATTATTTCATCCACCTGGATTTGTTCACACTAGCTAATCTAGAAAATACTGAGGTATCATTAAGGTGAGATGTGGAATGTGTTTAGTTCAGAGCCTGTTTCCTGTAAAGTCAGTAGAAGGAGGCAGCTGCTTTAAAGGTTGGCTGATAGCCTCTCAGTTACAAGACTTTGACTCTCCTATTATTCTCTCCTGTCTGTTTAGCTATTGTGTATTTAAACTTTCTAGAGCCAGATCGGTCTCTTGCTATATATTTGTACAGTGTGGTGGAGACTGGATCTTTACTACAGCATCCAGGCAATGTTAAAAGCTAATAGTTAAATGTTGTCCTCACTTGTATTTGCAGAGCCACTTTATGAAGTCAACAAATGTTTCTTTTATGAGTGCAACCCAGTATTCTAGCTAGGTCTCCTATTCAGATTTAGTGCTTGCTTTCTCTTTAATATTAGTGTTATAGCTATGTTTTTCTGCTTTGTAAATATTATTTCAGTGTAGTATAGTACATTGTTCCAGGTAGTGCTGGAAATGTTGCTTTGAAGTTTTTAATTTCTATAGGGATCTACTCCTTTAAGTAAAAAAAAAAAAAAAAAAAAAAAAAAAGGCTAAGTTAATTCCTCATTCTGGGTAACAGTACAATGCATATTGTTAAAAAGTGGTATTCTTAAACAAGTATTCTTCAGTTTAAAGTTGAGCTTCTTTTTGTCTGCTGAGGCACAATTGCTTGTTAAGAAAAAAATAACTCAGAAAATCTCTGTATGTCTTAAATCATCATAGCTTGCAGAGAGCCTGCATCTTGGCTGCCAGTGCTCATCAGCCTTACCAAGTTTTTTGCTAGTCGTGTCATGTTCCACCCCCTTTCCCTGCAAAAGCTCCCTCTCAAACAATACAGAGGTCACAGTGTTGGGGAGCCTCGTGCTACTTGCTGTCCTCTGAACGTGGTGTGAGAGATCACTACAGTACAAAGCATAGCTGATTTTACTGTCACAATAATATACTCTTTTAAATAACTTCCCAGGGTCATTAACTTCACGTAATTAGCTTTGGCAAGACAGAAGTAGCAGGACTTAAAAAGTTCTGCTTTTACCTGCAGTGTTTTCCCTGGTCTGTTGAAATAAAATACTGAATGATTGATGAGCACTGTCTGCTTTTGTGTTTATTAGAAAAAACATGCCACTTTGGAATATGATAGCTGAATAAATGTGCAATTTTTCTTGAAGGGCTTCTTCATAGATTTCTTTTTCTAGCCTGTTCGTTATTTATGTGACAGTCTTTTCTCTCATTTAGGAAAAAAAAGGTTTTTACTTTTAATTTGAGAAAAAATAGTGTATAAAATGAAAGGTGATTAATGTGTAACTTAACATTTATGTTTTTGGGGGTACTTCTTCAGTGGAATTATCTTTCAAATATCTGGTTGAATGACACCTATCATTTCTCTCAAATTACCAAATTCTTAGGTGGCTCAGAGATATGAAAGTTAAAGGTCTGTCTTCAGCCAGTGAGGTACAACAAGGTAGCAACGTGACTAGTATCACATATGTTGACATGGGCAGAGCCCAGATGATCAGGTGGCCACATACAGAATACATCTAGGGTCATATTCAATAAACCCACGCTCCCAGATAGGTAGCAAGATACGTTAGGTATGCTGCCACTGTACCTTTAGAGCAAGATACTGAGTATTTGATTTATTTGCACCTGAATGTTACTTTTTAGGTTGGACAGAACAGCTGCCAGACACTCCAGTTGAGGAGTCTACCCCAGCTTCTGAAAGTACTGAGAAAATAAAAAAGCGTTACAGAAAAAAGAAAAATAAACTTGAAGAAACCTTTCCTGCCTACTTGCAGGTAAAGCTATTGGTAAACGTCTTGTGTAATTCCATTTAAAAACCTGATCTTTAGGTGTGTTGATTCATAGTTCATTTAATATTTCTTTTCCGATTCCCAATTTATCATTCAAATGGAATGGAATTTCTATAAAGAATGTTCATAATTTTGGACAGAAAGCTGTATATTATGTTAAATCTCCAGTCCTCTGGTGTTACTTCTCAATGTATAGATCTCTGCTTGTTCTGAGAGAGGAGGTGGAAGGGAAAGCCACCTTTCTTTTGTCTCTAAACTGACACATGACATTTTCAGCATTCAGCTCTGTAGGATGTCTTAGCCTGCTCATGCCGTTTCCTCAAGATACTAAAATTTTTCTTTTCAGAAGATTATAAAATATGATTTGATAGGGGAAACTAGTTTGGCTGCAGTTTGGTGGTTTTATATGCCCTGCATCTCCCTACCACAATAATCTCTGCTTTTTCCCCCCCATTAATTCCGTGATGTCCCTAACAGGTAAGAGGTAGCAGTTGTGGATAATAACCAGGATATTCATGGTGATTGAGCAACTTACCTACCTTCAACCAGTTTATAAACTGCCTGGTTTATATATATCTCTCACCAAGAACATTATTTGGCTCGCTCTTCTTTTCAGCCACCTTTTTCATGAAAACTGTATTATCTTGTGGATGTTCACCAAACTTCATGGCATAGACTAGATTGGGATTGAAAGCAAAGAATTGACAGAGAGGCAGAACAACCTCTGTCTGAAAATAATTTGTATTTCGTAAGTGGGGAAGTGAGTTGGAAAGAAAATACTTAAGCAACATTTCCTTTGGATTAAGAAGAAGAAATATTTTTTTTCTTAATGCACAGTTTTCTTTTGCAAAACATAGAACAATTCTTAGCTTCTTTTTCTTGTTCCTGTAGGAATAAGTGATACTGAAAAATCTATCTGTAGCTTTATTTTTAGCAGCTGTATCCTCAATGAAGATCTTAAAGACTACACGAAAACAGGAGAAGTTGTTACATAATGAATAAAAATTGGCTTGAAAATTTGATAGGTTGTTGTCAAATTACTGAGTACTCAGGCTTAGGTGAGTGGTAGCTGTTATATAATATTTTAAAAGGTACTAATGTAATTGTAACTGCAATTTGACGTTAGGATGATTTCGTGCTAACTGAAACGCAGTGTGTGGTCATTCTAGAATTTGGATCACAGTGTGCTTGTATGGTTTTCATAAACTTCTTGTGTGGCCTTGATCAAGTCGCTCAGTAGCATTCCCCTTAGCTGTCCTTTTTGTGTGAGGAGAATTATTTTCAATACTGAAAATCTTGTCATATATAACAATACTGTATTGGTACGCTGTCTGTGCCACATATACATAAGACTATAGGTTTTCTATGTAATTTAAGGTGGGAATTTAATCATAAGATATTAATAATGTACCTGCCACCGGTAAGTTGTATCCATCGTATCCACGCCTCTTAGCCTGGAAGACATACTGTCATAGCAGAAGGCATGTGAGACTAAGACTGTATTTTTATATTTCTAGTAATCATTGGCTTTTAATTTTAACTTTGCTGTTTACCCAACTTTTTCAGTACAGTGTTCTTCCTACATTGAATCATTTTGTCTTCGTTGCAGGAAGCTTTCTTTGGGAAAGATCTACTAGATACCAGTAGACAAAACAAGATGAGCCTAGATAATTTACCTGAAGAATCGCTTCCACTCTCATGTAAAACAAATCTGACCACCAATTTCCTGGATCCTTCATCTGACCCCCTTCTTAGCTCAACCTCCGTGCCAGCTCAGGCAAAACTGGGACCTCAAGGTATACAAAACTAAAGTTAGTGATAATTCCATAGTTTGATTTTGTTGTTGCAACTGGGGCTTTTCCACTCTCTTTTCCACTTTTCTCACAACGTTCATCTGATGTATTTTTCAACATTCTGTATATTAACTGTCCTTGTGAGGTTAAGTGACATTGATAATCAGCGATACTCGGCTCCAGGGCTTCAGCTTTTTCAGAGAGAGCAGTGGATGGCACAACAGTTGGGACTTGATGCAAATCTGAAACTACTTGACTATAACATCCATGTCTATAAAATCCATGAAAATTAATTCTGTGTAAGAATAACCATACAGATCCATTCTAGAAGACGACAAAAATAATCTAATTTGAAGATATTTTTAGTAGTCTAATGAATTTAGTTGCATGAATATCATCCAACTTTGATTTTCTTTAATGTTTTAGATTATATTAGTTTGCCAGTCTCCTTGGAATTTTTGGTTCACCGTGTTCTTTCTGAACATGAGTGCCCTTTGCGGGTACAGTTTGTAGCCCCTAGGCAATCTTTTGCTTTTACTATTGCAAAACCTTACTGAAGATACTGCTGAGAGTTTTGCAAATTAGCCAGAGGGTTGTGAAGTGCTGCTGAAAGGGCAGCTTCACACAAAGGAGCAATTAAAATTGAAAACCTTACTGTCCCCTCCAAATTATTTTTTTCTCTGTGTCTTGTAGTACGTGCTGTTAGCTACAGGTGTCTTACCATTCTGTATTTTTAAACTTACTATTTCTTAAGTATATTACTTAATTTGTGGCTTGTATTTCAGCTCGCCCTCACTAATTTTTCCATCTAAAAATGCTTACACACATTGATATAGTTTCCCATGTCCAGAGAGTCATTTGAAGAGAGGTCGCTTATTTGTGATTCTTACTTGGTGAAAATCTGCTAACTGAAAAGCAAAAGGCTACATTACAATTAAATGTTGATTGTTACACAGTTGAAGTTGTGAGTAATAGAGAATGCAGAAGTTAACTTCCCCTGAAGGGGAGACTGCTGCGAATGGAGTGTTTCAAGGTCTGTATTTCACTAGTTCTAACGCTACAAGAAAATAAGCTCACGTAGACTTTTTTCCACCTAGCATTCTTCTGAAGCCAAAGAACTACAGATTCAGAAGTCTTTGCTGGCCTATCCAGCTGCAGGATTAAAGTCATTCATGTTCATTTATTATGGTAGTATCAGGTTTTAGAAATTCATGAGCTTGATGTTAATTTAATGTTCTATTTTTCCAAAGTTTGAAAGGAATTTTTTTAAAAACCTGTTCTTTATGAATAAGCCAAGTTGTAAAACTTCGTCATTTCCTCTTATTTTTATTGAAAAATAAATCATAACGAGGTGGCTATTAGTAAATAAATCACTAGCAACGGTTTTAGTGGATAACCTTCTGTGTTTCCCATTTTATATGCGAGAGACTCAAAGGACAGTGCTTTCTGGCCATAGGAACATTCTCAACAATTGTCTCTCAACTGTTAAGATTTCCAGCCAAAATTGTGTCCAGACAGAGCTGTTTGTTGTAGTTGGAGCGCCACTGGGTGAAGTCATCTGCCAGTATTGATCAGTTCCAGTGCAATTTTTCTTAACTCTTTCACTGTGACTTTTGGGGGGAGACACTTATTTCCACAATAGCATTCACATGGTTCATTTTGAGTGGCAGAGACCCTGGTAATTTGGCTAACGGCTGAGCTAGCAATAGGCCCATCTTCCCTTCCGGTTGGTATTGCAGAGGAGCTGCAGGTGAGAACAGTGTCGGAGAGCACTTGTGATATTTTCCTTGTTTTGATATGGATCTGCCTTTGGAGCAGGAACAACATGAACTGCTTTATTCACTGCACTGGGAGCCTGTTGGACCATATTGTTGCCAGCTGTGTTATTTTCCTACAGTGCTATTTCTCCCAAGGGTTGCTGACTCCTGTGAGAGTCCTTGCTTAACTGGATAGGTCTTTTCCACAAGGAAGATGTTCTTCTCTTGGCAACTCCACTTGTTTAATTCCAGTACTATCTGCTTTGCTTTTCATCGTGTGCATAGGGCTGCTAGGGAGTCGAACAGCGATGTGTTCAGTCTGCTCCTGAACTGACGGTGCGTTTCAATGACGCATTCTGTGACTGTTGATTCTTACAGCTTGGTTAAGGGTAGCTGAAGCTTTTGCCAGCCAAGATTGCAGTAGAGATGGGGATTGGCTGAGCTGGCCAGAAGAGGGTTTTTGGAGTCCTTTGTTTACTATTAGTTTCCAGTAACTGTGGCTGAAGTGAGCTTTAGGCTCCCAGTCCTGATTTCTGTCTGGCAAAGAGATTGCAGTTTTGTTTTCAGTTACAAGACTCACTTTTCCTGAGATTTTATAACATGTGGCACTCTACGCAGTGTATTCTGTATGGGACCAACCCTTATAATCGCGTCCAAGACAGCAGAGTGCGAAGAGTTGCTCACTGGGAACACAGAGCACCGGATTTTCAGGCTCTCCCTGCTTGTTTCATGGCATGGTGAAGCTGAAGGTGGTGACTGGGATCTCTTGCACCCTGAGTGGTGTGAGGACTGTCAGCATCTCTCTTGAGTTTCTTGACCTGGGTGTGTCTGACAAAATAGAGGCCTCCTGGCAAGGTGTGTTCTGTGAAGGCTCTGGCAATGTGAGCTTTCCTTTAGTTTGAAATAACTTAAATTCAGTCTATTTTTTCTAGGAATGCTGAAAAAGTCATCTGTTTAAGTAGGGTCTCCTGAGAATGCTAAAGAAATTCTTCCTAGACAAAAGGAGAGGAGTCATCTGAATCTCTGCGCAACTGACTGAAACGCTGCTGGGACATTTTATAACTAGATATGTTGTTGCAGTCTTGGGAGAGGCATTTTTATTCTTTTAGAACTTCATAAATAAATAAAAGTAAATGCATTGGAGGAATCGGGATCACAAGATAGCAGCAGAACTGTGCTCTCTTAGAGATCCAGCATTGCAAGTAAATTATTTTCCTTTTTGCTTTGTCTTAGTTTTCATCTCCATTCTGAAAAAGTCAAATTAATGAGCAGTATTGAGCTATTTGTTTGGCAGCAGATGTCAACCAGCTATTGATTCTGATCTGAAGCAGCTGACTAAAGTGATTTAGTTGTTTCCAAGATAATATTTAGCACACATGGAATTAAAATGAGGAAAAAAAATAGAAGAAAAATGTAAAAATATGCTTTAGATTAGATGTCTTACATGAGACTTATGGATCATAGAGTCTAGCCCTCTGCTATCAGTAACACTCAGCCTTTTTATAGACTTAACAAGCTCCATTTTGAAAGCAGGTAGCTTTTGTCCAACCTACTAATCTCATCAGAAGGCCATTACAGAATCTGATTGCCTTAATAGTTAGGAGTGCTCTAATTTGAAGCCTGAATTTATTCATGGCCAGTTTGTAGCTATGGGTGGTAAACTCTTCAGTTATATCTTTCCATCTGAGCTGTTTCTAGCTACTTATTCCATATATTTATATTCAAAGTAGAAGTTGACCTTTTAGGGGCTGTTCCCAAGAACATTACTAAGGGTTGTGGAGAAACCCACCATAACATAAAATACTACAGAAGAATTAAAGGCTGCTAATACAGTCTTGGTGCTTCCTTCATAAGGGCTTTTTTCTCCCTGATAAGGTGCCTGTCTTCAAGTAGGAATTCAGTGAAAGTTGAAGAACAGCTACAGTTAATCCCTTGCCTACCAGCCTGCTGAAGTTGTTAACATCACCTTGCGGTGGCTGATATTAGTTAGTGACTTGCATAATTAGACCAAATTGTCAGAAGGAAAAACAAGTATCTCAAAACCCCAAAAATAAGCCCAAACCAATCAAACCACCCAATCCCCACCAACTAGGTACTGTTTAAACCCTTACATTTCATAGTGCTTTTTATCAGGTACACAAAATAACTATACCCACAGAGCGATGCGGTTTTGAGGTGCTTTTTAATACTTCTGATACCAATAGGAGCTGTATTCTTTACGTACGTGTAAGCAGACTGGTCTGCACTGGCACATCGATCCACTAGTTGATTGGCAAACATAAAACATGATTTAATTAGGATGGTATCATCTTGTCTGCATTACAAAGGATAAATACAAAGAATGAAAATAGTAAAGTGAAGAAAAGTCATTTTCATTTTGACTTTCAGTAATGGTAGAAGGGGAAAGGATTGTCTGAGAAACAGCAGAAGGAACATTTAAATGACTAGAATTCAGCAGCTTGGAAAGTAGCCTCATGATATAAGTAAATCCTTGGCACTGGGCCTCTAGATTAAGCTAGGCATACCTTCCTGGGGCAGTTGGGTTGTAACAGTGGGAAAGATAACCCATATATCTATGAAATATGTTTGCTCTTTGACTTTCTGGTCCCTTTTCAACTGCCCCGTATTTGTCTTCCACATTGTACATTGTATGATTTGTATTAGTCCCTTTTCTCTCTTTAGTTGTATGTGATTTGTATATTTTACCATCTCTTCACGATTCATTGGTCTTGCAATGATTGCTCGTGTAGTCGTGATAGTCTGCAATTTTCCTGAAAAATATTTTTCTCAATTTTTATTTATTTGTCAAATAATTTTCTTCAAGTGTTGCACATCTGTAATAGTCCTAAAAAACTAGTTAATAAAACCAGATGGGCCATTTGGAGTAATTTCTCTCTAATGAATTGGATGTCATGAAGATAATCATATCCAGAATTTATTATTTAATATTAAATAATTTATTGCTAGGCCCAGGCCAGTTCTTCCTAGACAACAAACCTGACATTTCGATCTGGCTGTTCTCACTTCTTCAGTATTCCTTTTGATCTTAAAAGTAGCATTTCCAATTTCTATTTACTTTCTACTGCTTCTTACTCTTACATTATACTTCCCTATCAGGGTGTAGTAACTGGTTGCTCTGTAGTCTTAAGAAAGGTAGCGGTGGTAAAAGTAACTGATGACTTTCTCACTTCTTTTTTTTTTAATATTCCTTGTTGATTTGCTGTGAGCTGTGTCCTTTATAAAACCTATTTGTTGACTTTTAAATTCATAGGCCTTTGCGTCTTAGAGGCTGCAAGTTCTCACTAGATCTTGAGGTGTTTTTTTCCCCTAAAATCATCCAGTCTTTCTTCCACATGACTGATTACATTATCACTTTCAGTCTGTTGGAGAAAATACTAAATGTAAGCATGTGATGATGGCTGCAGTACTGGCTGGGGGGGAGGACCAGTCAGCCTAGTCTCTCACCCCAGAGTGATTTGGAGTACTTAACACACTACAGAAGGCCCTTATAGCCTGGTAAATCTGTGTTGGGAGTTTATAGCTCAAGCTATAGTACACCACCAGTCATGTATAAATGCCACGACTGGTTGATTTTATTTATTTCATCTTCTACAGGTAGCACCGACGATCCTTTAGCTGATCTTTCTGAGGTCTTAAATACTGATGATGATATACTTGGAATACTTTCTGATGATTTGGTAAAGTCTGGAGATCATTCAGGTATGTATGTTTATAAGGTCTCTCTGGTATTTGTTTTCTTTTTTCTCTCTATTATAGATGTCTTTGTTGTGTTATATCTATAGGTGATGGTCTAGGTGATTTCAGATACAGTTTTCATATCTTAAGAATACCTTGGTTTGAGATGATTTTGTTGTCTTCTACCAAAAAAAAATCCCCAACCTTTTCAACATTTTGTTTTACTTGGCTCTTTGCTTTGCTGCTTAAGAGAGAATAAAATGTAGCTGCCGTTGTCTGTCATACCTGCGTAGCTTTTTTCAGCATGCAGCTTTTTCTTTACTTTTTTTTGTTTCGTGTTATAATCATCCATTTTATCTGGTTTGGGTCCTGTAGGTCTTGATTTATGCACTTTCCAGGTTGAGAACTCACCCTCCCCATTTGGTAAGAAACTAAACAATGGATGATCCATGGTTAGAAGTAGTCATCTTTCCTAGTGGTTTTAGCTGAAAGAACTGCATGTGTAGAAGCTAGTATTCCTTTACTGTGTCACTAATTCATACTTCCATTTTTCACTCTTTCTGTTGTGTTTGAGTCTAACACGACCTGTAAACTCTGCCCTCTGCATTTAAGAGTACTGCCTAAAGTTTTGCTTACAGCTTTTAAAAATCTTCCTGAGTTTTTGTGTTTCATGATACAAAACCATGCATTTTCTTGCTGTCACTGTTAATTTTAATATTACTTCTAGTAGTAGTGTGTAGTTTTTATCATAGTGGTATCTTTTGTAAATTAAAAGCATTTTAACAATGTGAATATATTAAAGCATGAATAAAGAGGTTGGCATCAATATTTTTGTTTCCACTGGATGATGATTCATCACTTTATGTAAAACACAGGTCAACAATAAGTAGAACGGCATGTTTCATTATTTTAAATTTGTTTTTATTTGGTATCTATTACAGAAATATACTTTAAACACTGAAGTGTGTAGTGTTTTGGTTTCTTTTAAAGATCTCTCTCCTTTGATAGATTTGTTGACTTGTAAAGGATGTTAGGAAATTTATGTAGTAAGTTGCGTTTTCTCAGTACCAACAAATCACTTTGTCTGATGTAACCCAAACTATTCAGTAGTTGTTTTTGAAACAGAAACTGCTGTAACTTGTTTGATATTGACTACACTTTACCAGCACTTCAGTAGATGTTTAATGTAATATAAGAACATTTGGGGTGAACCTTAAGGTACATGAAGATAAACCATACGGACTACTGGTGTGATTGTTTTTAAAATGTGAAAAATAGTTGTAGTGAAACCTATATACTGAAAACTATACACTCAAAAACATGCTGTACCTAAACTCAGTAGTCTTATTTCAACAAAAATTTCCAATTCTTTCAGTTGCATTCTAGTCAATTAACATTCCTCAACCAATACTGTAAACTGGAGGTAAAGAGTGGGTGGCTTTGTTTACTTTTTTAATAAACGTCTTACCTTGCCTTACCTTTCAAATCATAGCAAGTCTTGGTTTAGGTGGTAGCTTAGCTCTAGGGGGAAAAAAAAAAGTTTTATGCTCTTTATTCTGTACCAATAACTTTTATTATTTATGTCTAACTTAGTATTCTTTCTTCCTTCAGCTGGATTGGATATTGGTCCCATCTCTGATGATCCCTCTTCTCTGCCTCAGCCGAATGTCAACCAGAGTTCACGGCCGTTGAGTGAAGAACAGTTGGATGGAATCCTGAGTCCAGAACTAGACAAAATGGTCACAGATGGTAATTTTTTTTGTCCTTGATCTTGGTCTTCTGGAAAACTTCAGCAGAAATCTTCTCTTTTGTTCTCAAATGGCTATCTATCTATTGTAACATACCTATTTGGACTTGGTTGCAGAATAAATTTTATTGCATCTTTTGATGATTACTCATTCTGTGTTGTCTTTACTTTGTCCAGGTGCTATTCTTGGCAAATTATACAAAATCCCAGGTACGTGCTCTAATCTTTGTTGTCTTTTATAAAATATAGTTTATAAATAATGCCAGCCAACTCATGCACAGTATTTTTGTAGAGCTAGGAGGAAAGGATGTTGAAGATCTGTTCACAGCTGTATTAAGTCCAGCAACCACGCAGCCAGCTCCTTTACCACAGCCTCCACCTCCACCACAACTTATGTCTTTGCACAGTCAAGGTATGTTCCTTTGTCACTTTTCAAAACAGCAGCCTGGTCAGGGGAACTCTTAAATACTGGTGTGACAGTAGGAGACACCTTACTTTCTGCTATTTGTGGAAGCTGCCATTGTTAATTTATGAAATATTCTAAAACTATTCTGAAGAGGATATATGATGAACATGCATGTAAATATTGCTAATAGAAAGGGACAGTTAATTTAGATTTTTCTGACATATTGGAGCTTTTATTTTAGCTGACACTTGAAATTTTTGAAATTTGTCTGTGAGAAAGCCTGTGTTCTCTTCTGACTTCACTCTTTAATTACTTTTGAGTACCTCCTCAAGGGTAAGAAAAGTGTCTGTATACAAGTGATTTACTGAGTCTTAATTTCCTTTAAGAATTTGGTTTAACATGTTAAGTAGTTCTATCCAAATAATAGACAGAAGGCGAAGTAATTTTGAAGTGTATCTGGGAGATTATAATTTATTTGTTACTACTAAAATTATCCTGAGCTGATACAGCATATTCCTGCCTTCATTGAAAGCAAGGTACAGATTGATTTTATTTTTTTATTTTATTTATTTTACCAGTAGAGCTTCCCCCCTCCCAGTATGTATGAGCATAATTATATGCAGTCTTTTCTCATCAGACATCACTTCTGGTGGATTTTCCTTGAGCTCATGTAAAGAGTGCCTATTCTGTTATAATGGTACTACAAAAAGTAGTATGCAAATTGATTTCACCAGTGAATCATAAGAAAAAAAAAAGATTAGTTTCCTAGTTGGATGAATTTCCATTACAAGGAAAGACTTCAAAAAGTCTTAAAAAGGAGAGAGTTTAAAGCAAATAATGAGGTGATTTAAAGTAAAAGATAATATAGATATCATTGCCTGTTTCCCAGTTACTTAAGTACTTGGAGATAACTTCAGCATTTGAGCTCTGTAAGGCTGTTTAACTTCTCCCTGTGGGAACCGCCACAATTACAAAGTTTTGGATTTATAATTTGGTTCAGTTACGGTATAATGATCCACATGTTTCTGTGAGATAAATGCTTCAGTAAGGGGGAAGCTTGCATCAAGTTTCAGCAATTTCAAATAAAATTAATGCTGTCTTCTCGTAAAGACATGTGATCCTACAGTGCAAACCAGAGGCCTGAGTCTCCGTCCTGTTTGTTTGCCAGGTCTTCACAGTTACTGTATATTGTCTATTTAGCAGCTATAATAAAGCACATTCTCTTAAATTTTGGGTTACTTTCATCCAAACAATACTTTCTGCATAGCGTGTATAACCTATGGACCAGAAGACAGTCTCCTAAAGCCTGAGACAATGATACACTGTCATCTTAGAGATGCATGTAGCTCCTGAGCTACTTCTATGCTTTTAAGATAATACCGGGACAACAGTTATAATCACATTTAAGTGACCGGGATTCAAAGGCCAGTGTTAATTCTATGTAGAAACATCTGCAAAGACCATCTGCTGGACTGAATCTGCCTGTGCCACATTTGCCTAATATTGTAATCAAATAAATAAAATTTTCTGCCTTCGTGCTGCTAGGCTGGACATGTAATTAGAAAATGCTGATGCTCATTTGACTACATTTATCTGTTTCATTGGTTACAAATTAGCAAGTTAGTAGATAATGAGGCTTACTTTGGTACACTGCTCAGAAGTCTCAGAAGAGGAGGTGTTTAATTCAGGTGTCTAATTCTAATTCTGCAAGGACTGAAAACAACCTTCTCCATGCCTGCTGCTTGGATCTGTGTATAACAAATATGACAGACCATTAGCCTTTAAGAATATCCCTCAATACAAAGTGCAGTATCATAGTGCGGGCTACTGCAAAAGTTTTGGAAATCCATTTTTAAAAACCTGATTTTTCAGACAAGAAAAAAAAAATCTGTGCAGGAATGTGATAGAGTATAAAAGAATCCCTTAAGAAGCAATGTAAATCAGTTTAAAATCTTTTCCAAAAATGTAAGGTCACTACAATTTTTTAAGCAATTAGTTTTTCATTAGATAAGACATCACTTTGTCACTGAAAATTTCCACCTCTACCTTAAAAGTAGTCACCCTTTAAAACTGTAATTTAAATTTCTTCTTTTCAGGAGAGAATGCGTTTCCAAGAGTGCCTCTTATGAATGGTCTGATTGGCCCTAACCCTCATCTTCCTCATACAGCTTTGACTGCAGGAGGTGGATTGGGCACTTTCTCTCCCATTACACAGCAACCATATACTGATACCAGGTAAGTCAAGATGGGAAATAAAAAATACCTGTTGTTTAGCATTTATCACTTGAGAGGTGGTGTTATTAATACTGTGATATTATTAATATTTAACTACTTCATTCTTGACGGTCACTACAAAAACTTCTATGTTCTTGCAGCCTGTTCACTACTGAAATAGCAAACAGAATAAGCACTTTGCTAATTGTTTTGATTTTTTTATATTGAGAGCAATGTATAAAACAAAACCCTTTTCTGATTTGTCAGGGATAAGAATTCAGCATTCAATCCAATGGTAAGTGATCCAAACAGCTCATGGGCACCGTCTGCTCCACCTTTGGAAGGTGAAGGCGATACAATGTCCAATGCTCAAAGAAGCACTCTTAAGTGGGAAAAAGAAGAAGCTTTGGGTGAAATGGCAACAGTAGCACCCGTTCTCTATACAAATATCAACTTCCCTAACCTAAAGGAAGAATTCCCAGGTGAGTGGTTTACTCAATAAAGTTAAATATTTTGTAGCAATTTTTGCATCTTGATTTGAAAGAATGTAAAATAACCTTACCAAAGCCTTGCGCATTAAGACATTTTTTTGGTTGCAGACTGGGCTACAAGAGTGAAGCAGATTGCTAAACTTTGGAGGAAAGCAAGCTCGCAGGAGAGGGCTCCATATGTGGTAAGAATAACTACCACCCGCAGTCCCATACTTCCAGCAGACATACGTTTCATTTATAAGGCTTTCATTTGTTGGTTGTTTTTTTTTAAAAATAAATTAAGTTCTAGGGTTAGTGAAAGTTTGTTGAAGGAGTAGCTGCTGCCCGAACAGTCACACACCATTTATGGTGGCGCGCACTCACACATATACACGCGCACTTATTCTTGGGCACACATCCTCCTTCTTCAGACTCGACCCTAGGTTTCCCACAGCAGAGTCTCTGGCATCAGATTTTAATAAAATAATTAATTTAATTGAAAGATGCAGCAGCAGGATCAGCCCGGGCTGGGTGCCTCCAAAGAGAGGGACCCAGAGCAAAGAAATCCCAGGGCAATTATACCCTTGGGTCCCATACACCCACCCCTTCACACACTGTCCGCGCGCCTTTCAGTCCAATGGTGTTTTTTGGTCTGAGGTCTTCTAATATCTAACTGGATTCTTCTTCTGTCGAGGCAACCAGGCTCTTATCTTGTTGACTTACAGTTTCCACAGTTTTCCCCGAAGGTTGGAGCCTCCTTATCTTCTGGTTTACACTCCTTGTGCACCTGCCCTTGCTGGTGGAACATAGAGAACTGAGGAATCCCAGACTTGGAAAAACACTACTGAGACATTAGTGTGATATCAAAATACTTTCCCATACTTAAAGACAAAACACAGTACTGACTAGCTATTAGGAAAACTACTAGAAAGATTACTGAGAAAAATACCTCTATTGCAGCCTAACGCTTCAGCAAATCTAGCCACTCTTGCTAAGTAAAGCTAAGCAAACAGCACAAATCACACTCTATTATATTCCTAAGTAATTGATTCTAATTAAACCCTACTTATTTACATTAAACAACTAATATCCCTCAACAAAGTTCACTTACTCCAAGAACGCCTTTGTAATTTGACTTCTAACTCTGAATGCTTCTACCTGTATTCTTTGCTTTTCAGTCTTGGAATAAACTGTATTAGTATTGAGCAGTCTAAAGACATGAGCTGAGACTAGAACATTTGTGGTTCCCACTTCCCCTTTGCTACCTTTTATTCATGCCTCAGGTCTAATTTGCCGTGTCTCTTTCTGCACAGGGTCTCACTAGTTCCTTCAGAAGGACAGGAACACATCGTTATGTGACCTACCTCTCTTTCGGCTTCCTCTATCGCTAGTCTTTTCTTTTTTGCCCCATTAGAGTTGCTGAAGTCTTTCCTGCTGAGCTGACCGTTCCAGAAGTGTCAGTTCTCACAGCCCTACTTTCCTCATTTTCTGCTACTCCTTGTCTTACTGTTCCCCTTCATTACTTGCTCTCTTCTATTGCTTTGCAGTGGAAACTCTTCTAATATCTTCCATGTTGTGGGGAGCATGAAGGACTCCATTTGTCTCCAAAAGCATTCACCTTCTTCACATCTGAGTCAAGTGAACACATGTATTTGTAGAAGCTCTGGAGTTACGTGGTCATTGATTCCATTCTGTAGAACTTCAAAGGGTACCATTGTGCTCTGTTGAAACCTCTTGTTGAAGACTGTCCACATCCAAATCTCAGAAGCTATATTAGTTTCATTCTTTTTCACCTTCCCAGCCATTGTTAGCAAATGTAGTTTTCTTTAATTTCCTGTTACATCCCCCTTCTCTTCTGGTTCTCATCTTTTATTTGCTTCCTCACAACAGTGGTTGGATGATCATTCTCGCTTTGTAGATTTCTGTGGGTTTTGCAGGGTTCTGTTTCCAGTCTCTTAGCCTCCCCGCACTGGCATTTTTTTAATACAGTCCTATTGGTAAGCAAATTTGGTTCCCATGTATGTTGATGGTTCAGAGGTTAACAGTACCAACATCATCTCCTACTCTCCAAATTAAAAAAAAACCCTTATCTGTCTGACAGCTTTTAGGGAATAAATCATTACCCCAAACTGAATGTGGGAAGCAGAGTTCTTGATCTATCTGATCCCCTTTCCACCTGAAAGAATAATTTTCTATTGTCTTCTTTGTGTCACTGAGGCATCATCATTATTCTGCTTTTTATTTGAGCCTCTAGCTTCAGCACCATTGGACCTCTATGTCATTTCATCCATGCTATATTGTATCTTGGTGATTCCTTTTGTGTGGTATTTATAAGATACTATCCACTGACGTGAGTAGATTTTTATCCAGGCATTTATCACTTCACAATTGTTCTTTCTCTTTGCTCTTAACAAATGCAGTCCTATTCTCCTGATGGATGTTCAAAAAGCAGCTGCAAATTTACTTCCTTCATGTTCAGGAGGAGAGTGCATGCAAGTGTGTGCACATGCACACGCGAGTATTTACATGGCAAGAAGCTGTGTTTTCCCCACAGAAAGTTACAGGCTGTGTACTCTTGCCAGTCAGTTGTTCCTAGTGTTCCTGGCATTGTGCATACAAGAAGCTGCTGTGGTACCTCTCCTGAGGGACTGACGCTCTGTGGGGATGAGGAAAGGCTACCTTAGAAATGAAGTTCAGTAGTGTTTGTAAATTTTAACTGTAGACTTTTTACTTTCCTTAGTATGCACAATCCCATTGCTTACAGGGGAAAATGACACTAATTTTTCTGCTGCTGTGACACTGGTGCTCTCATCCATGTCACTGTTGCATTGTTGGAGGGGAAGGATTTAAGCCTTTTCTGCTAGGCAACCCCCACTTGACAACTGCAAATAAAATTGTGAAAAAGATGCAAGGATTTGATTCAGAAAACAAATCACATCCTAAATTGGTGGTAAAACAGACTCTTTGAAACTTCTATTAGATGCTTTAAAGTGTCACTATGGCTGTAAAATGCCTCATTGAAGAGGAATTGCTGTTGTTCCATCCAATTTTTCCTGATCCATAAGCCCATATCCTATGTTTATACTGCTGACTTAATGCAGACTGAGATCTATAGAGGCTATTTAATGGAGTAGACTGTATTTTTCTTGTCATTGAAGTTCTCCACATTAGTGGCCTTTATTGATCCAAACATCATCTACTGTGCTCATGTCTTCAGATTGCGCACCACATCGATATGTGATTTGAAAGGTAAACTGGTGGGATTCATGCTTCCATGGCACAGCACAATACCTGAACAGAGACTCCTAATGCTTAAAAAACCTCCACTGCTAATAACTCCTTAGTTCTTTCCATGTATGTTAAACACAGAATTTCTATAGAGATGAAGTATTTTCAGTTTGGAATTCCTTTTCAAGTGCATAATTTAGTTTTCGCAAGCATGCATGTGATTAAAACAGGCTGTACAAGTAACTTGGTTGTAGATGTGTAGGAATAACAGATGCAGTGTTCACACTTAGCAGAAGAAGACAAGGCTAACTACTTTTTTTTTTTTATCTTTTCCCAGCAAAAAGCCAGAGATAATAGAGCTGCTTTGCGCATCAATAAAGTACAGATGTCAAATGACTCCATGAAAAGGCAGCAGCAACAGGATAGCATTGATCCTAGCTCACGCATCGACTCCGACCTCTTTAAAGATCCATTAAAACAGAGGGAATCGGAACATGAGCAGGAATGGAAATTCAGACAGGTGTGTTGCATTTAGGGTGTTTTGTTATTTTTCTTTCAGCTTTTTATTGCATTGTTGGAATCTGTTGTAATAAAATCAATTCTAATCTTTCTTTGTAGAGGAGTATAAAGTCAGCCATTCTGTGTAGGAAGAAAATAGATGCTATCAGAAGAGAAGCTGCTTGTAAATGTTAGAAAACTTTGCTTTAAAACTTTGACTCTTAAATCCTAGCTATTATGGAAATAGGTTATTCTTTCTTTGCATGGCTAGCTAGTGCTGTAGTTTGTTTTTATATACCCTATATTGCAGTAACCTTATCCTGCAGACTACTGCTTCAAATTGGGCTGGTTGTCTCTCGGAGCCCATTTTCCTCACATCAGTGCTGCATCTGTCAGTAACCTTTCGTCTTCAGAGTATAAGGTTGGAAAGCAGTGCTGCTCTTTAGGCAACCTGGGAAATGCTTCTTCCCAGGCAATCAAGGTGCATGCCAAGGTAATTGAACTTTACAAATAGCTAGACCCTCTGCTCCCATTGCATTTAAAATTCGCAATTTGCAATTCTTTATAATTAATCTTAATGTGTGCTAAAGTTTTAATTATTGATTCAGTCATCGTAAAGATTTTGTATACCCTGGACTTAAAAGTGTAACCTTTCTCTTCATAATTTAAAAATAGCAAATGCGGCAGAAAAGTAAGCAGCAAGCCAAAATAGAAGCCACGCAGAAGCTTGAACAAGTGAAAAATGAGCAGCAGCAGCAGCAACAGCAGCAGCAGCAGCAGTTTGGTTCACAACAGCTTCTGAACCAGTCGGGCTCCGACACACCTAGTAGCGGGATCCAGAGCCCCTTAACGCCCCAGACTGGCAATGGAAATATGTCTCCTGCACAACAGACATTCCATAAGGATCTATTTACGAAGCAGCAGCTACCTGCTACACCTACATCAGCATCCTCAGATGACGTGTTCCTAAAACCACAAGCCCCACCCCCTACTCCCACCCGAATCCCAGTACACGATTCGCTGTCTCAGTCTCAGACTCCTCAGACACCATCACAACAGATGTTTTCTCCAGGTTCCACAAACACAAGACCTCCTTCTCCAATGGATCCATATGCTAAAATGGTGGGAACACCCAGACCAGCACCTGTTAACCAAAACTTTGTTAGAAGAAATACCATTGCACCATTAGATACCTGTCCGCCACAGTCATCCATATCTAGGCCCATTCAGGTAACTGAACCATCGGGAAGCAGGCCTTCACCAGTCAGGGATTCATGTTCTTCATCTCCAGGTAGCAGTGATCCCTATGCAAAGCCACCAGACACACCCAGGCCTGTCATGGCATCAGAGCAGTTCTCCAAACCGATGGGGGTCCCAAGATCGCCCATAGTTATGGAACAGTCAGGGAAGGTTCCTTTAACAGCTGGAAGCAGTGATCCATTTACTAAGCCGGCTCCTAGAACTGATACATTTCAGAGACAGAGAGTAACTTCTGCTGATGCGTATGCACGGCCACCATTGACTCCTACTCCTACTCCTGTTGATGGTAGCCCTGGGCCTTTTAAAACTCCTATGCGGCCACCTCAGTCCCCACAAGATCCTTACGCATCAATGCCAAGTACACCAAGGCGCGTTGCTGTTGATCCGTATGAAAGGCCGGCTTTGACGCCGAGGCCAGTGGATAACTTTGCCCATAATCAGCCCAGTGATCCATACAGCCAGCCTCCCCTTACTCCCCATCCTGCAATAAAGGAGACTTTTGCCCATCCACCCCGGATTGTGCGACAACAGAGTGATTCTTTCACTCAATCTGGACCCATTTCAAGGCCAGCTTCTCAGGACCCTTACTCCCAGCCTCCCGGTACTCCTCGGCCAGTTGCTGATCCGTACGCCCAGCCTCCAGGAACTCCTCGGCCCACCACAGTTGATCCATATATGCAGCAGCCACCGACACCAAGACCTGCTCAGCCAGTGGATTTATTTTCTCAGTCCCCAGGAAATCAGAGACATTCTGATCCATATGCCCAACCTCCTGGAACACCAAGGCCAGTTCTCAATGATCCTTATTCTCAGCAACCAGCAACTCCAAGGCCAGGGATTCCAGAGACATTTAACAGACCTGCAATGACAAGACCAGGACTAATACCAAATAGAGATCCTTTCCTGCAGGCACCACAAAACAGGTTGCAGGGCACTTTTGTCAGGCCATCAGATCCATGTTCTCAAACTCCCAGACCTGCAGGACCTGCAATAACAGATTCATTTAGCCATGGTCCAGCTGCTCCAGCACGGGACCCATATGATCAACCACCGATGACTCCAAGACCTCAGCCAGAATCTTTTGGAACTGGTCAGCTGGCCCATGATGCTTCTGAACAGTCACGGCCTGGATCTGAGGGCAACTTCAGTGCATCTGGAAGTTCTCCAATGAGTTCTCAAGGACAACAATTTCCCAAAGTTTCACAAGTTCCTGGACCAGCACCCACTACAGGAGTAACAGATACACAGAATACCATGAATATGTCTCAAGCAGATACTGAGAAGTTAAGACAGGTGAGAATAATGTTGAATATTGATGGTACTAAAATTTCATAAGTAGAAGAATTTCCCCCATTCTTGTTAAACATTTGAAGTTTGTTGCCATTAAACACAGCTATGTAATGTGGAATTATCTTCATTCACTTATTATGTTAATTTGGTCCTCCTGGATAGAACCACAATATATAGAATATAGAAACATCAGTAATTTTTAAAGAGTTTGGACAAGATTCGAAAAGGAAGCAAAGGCCATCTTTGAAGCCATTGAAGATGTAGATGTTTGGTCTGTAATACCAGACACACTTTTCTCTACAGTGTGAGGAAAAAAACCATCTTGAAAGGAATTCATTAATTCTATCCTATAATAGATGAGATGTAGAACTGATAGTCAGTGAGTTGTTCAGTGACTGAAAAAGGGAGAATCGGCAAAGATCTCAGACAAGACATCTAACTTTTCAGCTGGCTGACGTGTTGAGGTGAACCCTACCATTGGTCCCTGGTCTTCTGGAGGCACATTCACTCCAGGCTTTTGTCAGTGACTCTTCGGCAAACAGCTCTTAGTGAGCCATAGAATTACATTCAGCTTGTGGAAAGCTACTCAGCCTTTTGTGTGGAAGAAGCAATGGGATTTAGTGGAAAAAATGGTAGTATTTATCATACAGAGTCAGAGTAAATTCTGGAGCTCTGGTGTAAACCTCTTGCTGAATTTTGCTCAGTGAACCTGTAGTCACCTTTCCTCCCTCAGAACGCACATTTTCATGTGGTAAAAGGGCTTGCGTTATTGGAACAGAAAAAGGAAAAGAGAGTTGCTTATATGTTAATTGGTAAAGTGGGTTCACACTATACGCTTTAACAAGAGGTCTGGAGATTAAGTTGCGTCACCAGCCTCTTGCACCATCTGATCCCTCTTCTAATTTCTGAGGTGATTATGGTAGTTTATAATTTTTTTCTGTAGTGATTGAAGAATTTCTTTCCTCCAAAAGGCTTAACCTAGCGGAATGTAACACTTCAAAACATGTCAATTGCAGTGTCAAGCACAATGATTTTATTTTTTTTTTTAAACAGCGCCAGAAATTACGTGAAATTATTCTACAGCAACAGCAGCAGAAGAAAAATGCAGTTCGTCAGGAAAAAGCCTTACAGGATGCAGCAGCTCCTACCCATGCAACTCCGCTTCAGCATTGGCAGCAAGACAACTTAAATCAAATTTTTAACCGCCCTCCTCCTCCATATCCTGGGAATATTAGGTCCTCTGTTGTCCCTCCAGGTGGGCCAAGGTTCACCGTATACCCAAAAGACCAACGTGGACCATTTCCCGCTGATGGGCAGTTCAACAGACCCCAGTTTCCAGGTGATATGAATGCCATGGGAATGAGACCTCATGGTCTTCGGTAAGCTCTTTGATCTCTTAAACCCAGGATATTACAGGGGTAGTTCTACATTTACAGAATTTGTTAGAGGGAGTGGTTTTTTTACGAAATAGCATCTGTGTTGTCTACAGTAGCTGGTAATCTTCCTGAAGTTAGTATGTCCAGTGAGTTTTCCTGTAAGAGTCTGTAGTATTAGAATGTGTATTTTACACTAACACTATTTTACACTGTCTTTTATTGGGAATTAATCAGAAATAAAAATGGAGAAACTGCAATACTTGTGACAGTTATGTGAGCTGAAAGATCTTGTGGCCCATGGTTTGGGGGATTTCTTTTTTTAAAAAAAAAAAGTGAAAGGTCTGACTTTAGCTTTGATTTATCAATAATTAATATATGTAATATTCTTGTTTTCATTTATAACGAATGTGTAATCAAATGTCAACTTCTGCCTGGCCATTTTTACAGTGAATGCTATGATGTAAAATGGATACCAGTATTGGTATACATTGCCATCTCAGGAATTACTGTTTTCCATATTTTTTGATTTATTTCAGTAATTTTTAAATCCACACAATTTTATTTTTTTACGCTGAGTTGCATTAGCATGTTGTTTGCTAAGATAGTTCTTACTGCCATTATTATTATTGGAATTGAAACCAGGTTGTTTATTAAACATAATTAAAGCAATTATTTTATTGTAGTCATAAAGCTCATTTAAATGTAAGCATAATTAGTCAAAATATTTATTTAAATATCTTAATGAATGCATCATGTAAAGCATTTTGGTGAATAGTTATTTAGTCAAATAATGCCAGACTAGGCAGTCCTGAGAAAAAAGCTTATTTAGTCTTTCATACTTTATTTTAGATATGGGTTTCCAGGAGGTGGCCATGGTCCACCGTCAGGTCAGGAACGTTTCCTTGGTCCTCAGCAGCCAATGCAACGCCCTGGAGTTCCACCACAGCTGAGAAGATCTCTGTCTATTGATATGCCTCGTCCAGTGAACAATCCACAAATAAGTAATACATCTGGGATCCCTCAACATTTTCCTCCGCAGGGAATTCCAGTTCAGCAGCACAATATATTGGGTCAGGCATTTATCGAGTTACGTCACAGAGCTCCTGATGGGAGGCCAAGGCTGCCTTTTAATCCTTCTGCTGCAAATGTTATGGATGCAGCAGCACAACATCAACGACACGCAGGTTTTATACCCAGGCAGGAGTTTCCAGGCCCGAGACAGGCAGAACCGCTGAGACATAATTCTCAAGGCATACCTAACCAGTTGCAGATGTCTACAAGTTTGGAGCATATGTCACAATCCCAGCCGGATCAAATCAATCCTGACAACACACCTGCACTTGTAATACGCTCTCTAAGTCATCCACCAGTTGCTGATGCATTCCCAGGACCGTCTTTGTCTACATCTGCGCCAAGCGATGAGTCGGCAAGTTTACAGATTCCCAACCAGGCAAGTGATGGTCTAGAAGAAAAGCTTGATCCTGATGATCCTGCTGTAAAAGACTTAGATGTGAAAGACCTTGACGGGGTTGAAGTCAAGGATTTGGATGATGAGGATCTGGAAAATTTGAATCTAGACACAGAGGATGGGAAAGGAGATGAACTGGACACTTTAGATAATTTGGAGACCAATGATCCTCACCTTGATGATCTTCTGAGATCTGGGGAATTTGATATAATTGCATATACAGACCCCGAACTTGATGTGGAGGATAAGAAAGGAATGTTTAATGAAGAACTAGATCTCAGTGTCCCCATTGATGACAAACTAGATATCCAGGGCAAGACAGAAGAACCGAAACAGAAAGAACAAGGTGATAAAACTGTTTCCCCTCCTGAGACCCAGTCTCCACAGAAGAAAACTGCTACAGAAAATGAAATTAAAACAGAAGTACTTTCTCCAAACACTCAGGAGGAAAAGAAGAATGAAAATGAAAAAAGTGATGGGAATGCTGAATCCACAAGTACTCAACAGGCTGCGGAAACAGAGTTAAAGGATGGAGAAAAGGCTCCTGCGCAGCCTGCTAATCCAGAATTCCCTGATAAAACTACTGCTGTTCCAAGTCAAGAAACAACTGTGCCTAGTCCAGATGCTCAGGGATCTGCTCCACTGCCTGTTCAAGGAGCAGTAAGTTCCTGCAGTATTCCTGGATCCACACCAGTCCTGTCAAGTTTGCTAGCTAATGAAAGCTCAGATAATGCTGAAGCAAGGACTCTAGGATCTCCATCTCAGTCTTTGCCAACACCACAAATGAACCACGCATCAGGTATTCCACAAACACTAATGACACCTGGTGGACAGATCTTGGAAAACACTTTAAACTCAAATTTGACCATGGTTCAACGAATGAACCATAATTTTACTCAAGGGTCTCCAAATCCAGCGTTTATTCAGGGTCAGTCATCTAATCATAACTTTGGGACGGGACAGCCATCTAATCAAACTGTGGCTGTAACAAACCGTCCTGGTCCTAGCGGCATGTCTGGTACCCAACAGATAATGCTCCCTCAACCATTAGCTCAACAACAAAATCGAGAGAGACCGCTTCTGCTAGAGGAACAGCCACTTCTTCTGCAGGACCTCTTGGATCAGGAAAGACAGGAGCAGCAGCAGCAGCGACAGATGCAAGCCATGATTCGCCAACGTTCAGAGCCATTTTTCCCTAATATTGGTATGTGGGTGATGTATTTGTGCGTGTTCTGGTTAGTTATTTAAAAATACGACAATAAATAGTTAAATAATCCGTATCACTGAAAGAAGCAGGTAGATATGCGGAGCTTGAAGGTGGCGTAACAAAAACCAACCTGCTTAGTAGGTACGATAGCAGTCTGGAAATTTAGCATGTAGGTGAAATTTGGAACTCTGTGGCAATGCTGCTGTTGATTTACCAGGATCAGGGTAGCTGCTTTACTGCTAATTTTTCTGACATCAACTCTGTCAAATATTCTCTGTATGCTTCAGTTTCTCATATGTGATATGGAGTAATTGCACCCTTTGTAATGAAATTAAATTATCAAGTGCAATAGCTGACCTTTTGATATTCGATCTATCAGTTTTCTGTTTATGGTTGGTTTTTTACGTTTTTTGCAGTGTTTAGTGTGTTTCAAGGAAGGGGATTATCAAAAACTGTGTTACTAACTCTCAATCCAGGCAAGGCCCAGAAACATCACAAAGAATTCTGCACGTACTAAAAGCATTTAAGATAAACTATTGTTTTCTGTTTAATATAACATAGCAGTTTGAGCATTCAGACCATTGCTATCATTTCATTGTTATTAATGAAATTTGAAATTTTTAGCAACATGTTAGTTGTAACTACACTGACCATTGAGGCTGGTGGTTTGTAAGACAAATTTAACCTACTACCTAAGTGATGGTTCCGTATTTGTAGTGTGGCTAGAATGTGCTTTAGCCACCCCAGGTAGCTAAGATGACCTCCAGAGGTCCCTTCCAACTTCATCTGTTCTGTGCTCCCATTTATCCTGCTCTGTGTGAGGCATCTAACAGGGAAGACAGCAAAAAGGCAGAGTTCACCGTGCTTAGGGTCTTTGCAGATGCTGTATGGGGTGTGCACCTTTCTGCCTGTAGTGCTACTGGTAATTACAGAGTGACTAAATAGTTTTCTTAGTATGTTAGTGGTGATGTGTCAGTTTTGCCAACTGAACTCACAGAAACAACTGTTTTTCCTAATACTTAAACCTATAAATAGAATTTATTAATCTTCTGGGTCATAGGCCAGATTTAGTCTAGAGCCCTCCTCCAACTGACCTGCTTTTCTTTGCGTATCATGGCTGAAAACAACAGTTGCTGCTGGATCAACTTTCCTATGAGGATATATGAAACTATATATTAACCCTGACTGTCAGAGTGGAAAGGACAAGTAATTTGAAATAGTAATGCAATTATGTTGTTTTACTAATGATTTATGCATGAACTAGATCTAAACAAGTCAGTTCCAGTTAATAACTTAGAATGTTCAGCTATTTAATTCACTTTTACTGTTTTTCTTTTATAGACTTTGATGCAATTACTGATCCCATAATGAAAGCCAAAATGGTAGCTCTCAAGGGGATCAATAAAGTCATGGCACAGAGTAACATGGGGATGCCACCAATGGTTATGAACAGGTAGGCAACGCTTGATACCATTCTTTAGGGCTACAAAATATAAAAGGAAGTGATAGAGCTAGGGGGAAGCTCTGCAGTGGAAATGAAAAAGTCTAAAAGTGGAAAAAGATCTTTTTGTCACGTGTTTCATAGTCCATGCTAATACAGAATTATCTCCAAAGAGTAAAAGCAGTGCAGCAGCAGAAACTATAAAAAGTATTAAAACGCATCAGACTTGTGTTACCGTTGTAATGTCATTGGTCAGCATGGTCAACATGTACACCGTTGATGTTTTTCTTGTTTTTCCACTTACTAATTATGTGATGAAAACATCTCCCATATGTTGTGTTTGAAGACTGTTGATGGCCATGCAACAGTTAACCTTCGTGTTCTAGCATATCATTTAATGCTAAGTGTGAGATGTACCCCAAGTAATGGAAGTTTCATCCTCTCTTTAAATCCATTCTAAGGATAAAAGGAGCAATGAACTGTGCAGACTTCACCATGACTGTCTTGATCAGAAGTGGGGAGTCTATGGGCTAGATATGATCTGCAACTTTTCTTTTTGGGTGGTCCTTAAACCAGTGTGTTTTCTTCTTCCTAACACATGTTCAGTGTTCTGTGATAGTACGTGGCTTACCAGCAGTGTTTGTAAGGCCTGTTTGAACTTGGTAAGAAGATTCTGTACCCCAACCCATTCCAATATTGTATATTACCGCAGTCTAATCTGGGTGGCCTGCAAGAGCAGAACTTTCTAACTGCTCAGATACTAATTGGATCGCTTATGTTCACTGGTTTACCTTACTCTTTCTTAATGCTAGAAAAAAGAAATTTTTGTTTTAAATCTGTGCTTTGTCACCATTACGTATGAAAGTTTGTGTCTTTCTCAACTGTCATCATAGACCAAGATCTTCAGAACTGCATTTAGTTTTGCTTTGTGGAGATACATTGTCTTAGAGTGGTACAGAGGTTTGCTTAAAACTTTCTGAAACCCAAATACATCTGCCCTACCATGACAAATAACTACATTAAGTCTCTCTCCTTTTTTTGTATCATAATATTTAAAATGCAAATACAGACACATTTTTTGTGTGTGTACCTTCACTGTTTTAGCATAGTACATCATGTTTAGTTCATCTCTCTGAAAAGTGTAAAATGCAATAGTTTCAGTCAAGGGCAATGTGTTGTAGCATCAAAGGAGAAAAAATATTCTCCAGACATTGAAAACGTTTGGTACGGAAGTTCAAGCAAATGTCTGTAAAATACTTGGACGCTTTGTGTAAGTTCAGTGAAAAAGAAAAGGTTGTCTCTCCTCTAAAATACCCACCAGTTCTAAAAGTTATAATTTCACTTTCTCTTTATATGTCGATAGGTTTCCCTTTATGGGTCAGCCAGTGCCAGGGGCTCAGACCAGTGAAGGCCAAAATCATATGCAGCAGGCAATTACACAGGTAATTACAACTTGATATGGAGTTTAAACAAAATTGTTTAATAATGATCATGAGGTTTTGAGGTTTTTAATTGAATCATGATTTAATATACTTGTCTGTATGTTTTACTGAAATTTCTAGGACGGAAATTTGACACCTCAGATTTCTAGACCTAATCCTCCCAATTTTGGTCCTGGTTTTGTCAGTAAGTACAGATTTAATCATTTATTATATGTTGATGTTTCATTCTACAGTTCTGTTTTCTTTAAAATAAAATATCCGTAAATGGATCCTGTCTCTCAAATATTAGTCCTTTAAAAATTGAGTCATTTCATCGTTACGATACCAAGTAATAAAGGGGTGCATAGTAAATGCTCTTAACATTTTTTCTCTAAAGCTATCCCCAAAGAAACATCACAAGGAAAGAGGGAATCAGAACAAACAAAATTAGCATTGTTTTAATTCATGTGAGAATAGTAATGTATAAACTGACAGACTGCTGTTTCAAAAACCTGGTGTTGAGTTGTGGTGTAATAGTCTGAGCTCAGTGAGAACAACAGTCTGTCTTGATAGGTTATCTTTTATTACAGAAGCAAAAGGTTTTGTGTCTCATTGTTATTTTAAAAAATACCAATAAAAGCTTTCTAGGCATTAGTTAAGCAAGACTGACTGGGAACCACAATTGTGGAAAGCAGAAGTATATAGCATTAGTATTTTGCATTTCTTATTTCTGCTTTCCCTAGATTGATTGTAAGTCCTAGTCTCTATGATGAGAAAGAGATTTATTAGCAGAAATTCAAACTAAGCAAATGTTGGAAGAGGAAGACCACATTAAAAAAAAGGTGTTTCTGTAACTGCAAAAACTTTACTTGAGATTTATGAATAAGAAACAGAAGTAAACACCTCCACCTTTTCCAGAAACTGGAGTAGCAGGGCTAAATGTGTAATGAGATGCTTTAGTAATATTTTCTGTATTAATTACTGGTGAAATTTGACACAGCAGTCAGCAGTGGCATTGCTTAGCTTGAGAGTAGGGGTAGTTGTGAGCATTTGAGAAGCACTGTTTTTCATGTCAGTAGTAGTTATTCTTAACTGGAACTTGTTAATATTTCAGTATTTTCATTTGCACTTTCACATTGCTCCCATCTGCAGTTACTCACCATGGTTTCCACGCGATTGTCCCTTCAAGTTATGTGATTAGTTTTGCAGAATTTATCGTTGAAAGAATGGGCGCCCCTTGAGATTGTAAGCTAGCTCTGTGGATTGATTTAGTTGAGCTGCTAGAGTTGATGGCTGTCTGTACCGCAGTGACTGTTAAACTGGAAGGTGGTAGGGATTGGAGCACAAGGAGGACATGGTTATATTGAAAATCATACTGTCGTGTGGGTATCTTTGTTAAACAAACTTTATTTAGAAAGAAGATCCATACTATATTCCTAGTTACCTAGCTCATTGCCACAGTGCGATCATGACACAAGATACCATCACCAAACCTTCTCTCTTGCCTTCTGGGCTTAGTGCAGATCAAGTGTTACCAGACATGATTGTTTTGCCTCGAGAAAAACATCAGAGAGCGATGGACTGCTCATAGCAGATGAGCATTTCTCATTTGTACAAAGAGTAACATCTCCGTTACAGTTTAAGTGAGAGTGCATTTTTGTGTGCAGAGGAAAAGGCACCAGTGCTGAAGGCCCTGTGCAGAGGACTGAGCAAGTTATTTTTACAAAGACTATATCTTTCTTTCATTTCATGAATATTTGATGGATGTTTATACTTTTTTTTCCCTAAGAACTAGTGATAAAAATAGATTTATATTTATAAAACTTTTCTGCAAACACCAGAATTAATGAGGCCGTGTTTCCTGTAAATATGTGTCCTTACTCCCTAATCTCTTCCCTTGTACTTGAGTAGTTCCAGAGGCCTTCCACATCTTCTGTGGCAGGGCAGGGTACCACCAGGTTCTGTAGCTGCTTTCAAAGGTACGGTTGCTCACTGGCTAGCCAAGTAGTTTACTACCTGGACAGCGGGCTGGTGTCCCTTGAAAGTAAGGGACTGAGGTGAGACTGCTTTCTCTCAATAAGGGCAGTCATTTGGATCTCTGTCTTCTTTACTCAGATCACCCCAAGAGCGCAGTATCTCTTGAGATCTCAACTCTGTCAACTTTGGCTTAACTTGACCAACAATTTCATAAACCGAGGGGGGAACCTGATAAACCTCATCTCTGTGAAGTAGGATTGAGAGCTTACCCCCAGGATGAGATCATATCATACTTTCTATTGTTTCTCTCTCTAGATGATTCACAAAGAAAGCAGTATGAGGAATGGCTGCAAGAAACACAACAGCTTCTTCAAATGCAACAGAAGTACCTCGAGGAGCAAATTGGAGCACACAGAAAATCGAAAAAGGCACTCTCAGCAAAACAGCGGACAGCCAAGAAAGCTGGCCGTGAGTTCCCAGAAGAAGATGCAGAACAACTTAAACATGTTACTGAGCAGCAAAGTATGGTCCAAAAACAGCTAGACCAGGTAATCATCTGGAAACAAAACTGATCCCCTTCATGCCAAGCTGTCATACTGGTATAACTCACTCCTTTAAATCTCCTAAGAGATGAATTGAAATACTTAAATACAGTGGAACTTATTTAAAGGGAGGTACTCCTGATCATATTTTGCGTGCAACAGCATTACTCTCAATTGCTGGTGACACTGGAGTCATAGAATATGCTACGCAAAAGTTACAACAGAAAGGTGTACTTTGGGAAGAGGGGAAATTGCTTAGCAAAATGATTTGCCACAGAGTTCCTGGCACCATGAAAGCATAAAGAGTCAGACTGCAAAGGAGGAAAGTCTTAGCATGTAGGGCTCTGTGTTTCAGGCTTGAATGAGCCTCATAACTCAGGCTTTTTCAGGTGTCCTTATGTAATCAGAACATCTTGATTATATGCCAGTTGAATGTTACTCTTTGAAAATCTCTTTTCATTACATCTGCAATGTTAGTGTAGTTTTATGATCTGTCTAGTTCCTAGACGCCGATCATCAGTGTGTTATCTGTTGCTGTGTCATAGAATAATATAGGTCAAAGGGATATCTGGAGATCATCTCACCTCCTGATCAAAGCAGAACTAGCTTCATGGTTAGCTCAGGTTGCTCAGGGCCTTGGCAGTCAAGTTTTGTAAGTCTCCAAGGGTAGACATTTTTCAGCCTCTCTGGGCTCCTGTTCCAATGTGTAACCACTTTCACTGTTGGGTGTTTTTTTTGTCTGTCTTTATATTCAGCTGGAGTTTCCCTTGCTTCATCTTGTAACTGTGATTATAATAAGTGAGATTAAAGTTAAACCTGTGATAGCTTTGATTAATCTATGATATGGCCAACAGTACTCAATGCTGTATTCTTCAAGACATCATTTATAAATTATCTGGCATGAAGATGTCTCCTTACTGCATGAGTGGGAAATCTTTTCATAGTCAGGAAAAAGTACACCTGCTGAACATGAAAATGCTTCAGAATTACCCTTTGTTAGTATGAAGGGAAAAATTGGCAGCAGACTTCGAAGTCCAAAGCGATATCTGACCATCGAGTTCTTGCTCCTGTGTTGCTTCAAGACAGAGTATGCACTGGATAGAATACTAGTTGGCTTGTCTTCACTATATGAAAGAGGGATGGAGCAGATAAATTATGTCTACACCATTTCTTCCTTTTTCTTTTTTCCTTTCCACAATGAATCACAGGTAGAATAAATGCAAAAAGAATTCACTTTAACCAATCTTTGTCGTACGTACGTCAGTCTAGTCTTACAGTGGAGTTATGTTGAAGTAACAGCTGCTAATCATGACATTTCTGGCAGATTCATTTAGTGCCCCATAATTAAGGTTCTTATATTTTTCATTTTTAAACTCAAGTTTCTCATGCTGCTGGTAAATGCCCTCCACTTGCCTTCAACCACTGATTTAGAGCAGTCATCCACATCCTAAACAACACTTTGTTACATACCTAGTAGGAGCCTAATAAGGTTTTATTAAAGTATATTTTTAAAAACCTTCTATTTGAAGCAATTCACCGCTCTTTCACATCAGATCAAGTATTTTTTCTGTAATCAAGCTTTCGTTAGTTTTTGAAACGGGTGAGGTCTATACATGTATGTATAAAGAGCTCTCAGATCCCTGTGAATTGCTGGTCCTGGTCACAGGCACAGAGAAAGCGGCAGTGACTTTGTGCGATGCGAGCTTATGTCTGACAGGGTTATTAGCTCAGGCATGGAGCCACACGGACACTACCATATTGTCTCTGCGGCCAGGGCAGTTTAACTGTGCTAATAAGCTCTGCCTTGTTCTCCTCCACGCTCTTAAAATCACCAGGGTGATCTGTGCAGGTCAGCTCAGGTCCAGCTGGGAGTAGTTGGTGCTGGTCCTTGGAGATCTCAACTAATTGCAAAACCAGTCGCGTCGCTGATCCGCAACTGCAGACCCTGGGAGGGCATGGTGGTTTGGATGCCTCGTTGTGTAGGCATGCGGAGCCAGCATGGGTTTAGTGCTGTGTACCCACCCAGAAGTCCTGGAGCGCTGGACTGTGCCATGCAGATTGATCCAGTTGGGTGGCTTTATGCAGCGGCACTGTTCATCTGGTGGTGTCAGAGCTCATAAATCATCTTGGATCTGAGATTACGATGCAAATAGCGTTTTGGATGCGTCTGTCTTGTGTTCTGGAGTTTGTTCGGTAATATCTCTGTTGGCCTGAGCTTTCTGGCTTGTCCCTTGCTCCAGATAAAGGAGAGTGCCATCAAACATTTTTAATTATGTTACGGGCTTTTTCTATCAGTACAAGCAGCAAATGGAAGTTGCGGAACTCATAATCTAATGACGAGAAGTGAGAGAGATTTTCTATAATCTATGTATTATTAAACAGTGGATTACAAGTCCTGTTATTTTTTTAGAGAGCAGTGTAGTTAGGTATCTGTTGTGTTTCTGAAATGCTCTTTCTTGTCCAGTTGACACTGTCATATCCTTCCATTTGCTTTTCCTGCTTGCCTTAAAAATAAACTGCTAGGCTTAACTTCTAGTGTCCAACTTGAGTTTATTTTCATCCTGAAATTTAAAATTTTCAAGCAGCGGTTGCCAGTTTTGTCTGCTGTGGGATGTTTGAGGATCTGCCTGTGAATAAATGAGAAGCTACCTCACTGTTTTATAGAATCCTAGAATGGTTTTCCTGCAAACTTTTCCTTTTCAAATACATCTTTTAAAAATTTTTGCTAATATGTGAAGATCATCCATCTCACTGCTTCCTTTTTCCTGTCTGTTCCCAACTGTTGTTATCCCGTGTGTGGAGGATAAGATCTGTAGGACAAGGATCACTTTTTGGTTTAGATTTATATAGTCTGTAGCACAGTGTCATCTTGGTACTTAATTAGAACTTTGAGGCACTGTTATTTTTTCTAAAATTTTGGGATGGATAGTGTTTCTAATGAAATAATGGCTATTTAGCCTTAAAAAGGGGGAGAAAATAAGACTGTGCAGAAATGCTGGTTTTGCCTGCAGTTCATTGTCTACTGAAATTACAATGGCGAGTTACATGTTTTATGCCACTTACATAGTCAGTACATGTCAGAGATAAATAATGACTTCTAATCTAATTTTTAGATTCGAAAGCAGCAGAAGGAGCATGCAGAACTAATTGAGGAATATCGAATCAAGCAGCAGCAGCAGCAGCAGCAGCAGCAGTGTGGAATGGCACCCCATGCTATCATGCCTGGCGTCCAGGCTCAACCACCAATGGTTCCAGGAGGAACATCACCAGCAATGAATCAGCAAAACTTCCCCATGGTGGCACAACAGCTTCAGCATCAGCAACATACGGTGGTGATTCCTGGGCAGTCCAACCCAACCAGAATGCCGAATTTATCTGGATGGCAATCTGCAAATGCCCCTGGAAGTCATATTTCCATGAACCCAGCAAGGATGCAGCCTCCAATGACACCGTTGCCAATTACTCCTGGTACGCCAGCTCCTGTGCCTGGTCCAAGTGCAACTGCACAGTCAGGGCCACCACCAAGGGTGGAGTTTGAGGACAATAACCCTTTTAGTGAAAGCTTTCAAGAGCGGGAAAGAAAGGAGCGCTTGCGAGAGCAACAGGAACGGCAACGCATTCAGCTTATGCAGGAGGTAGATCGACAGCGGGCTTTACAGCAGAGGATGGAACTGGAACAGCACGGTATGATGGGGTCGGAATTAAATAACAGAACATCCTTATCTCAGATACCTTTCTTTAATTCTGATCTACCATGTGATTTCATACAAACTCCGCGACCTCTTCAGCAGTCTCCACAGCATCAACAGCAACAAATGGGGCAAATTCTGCAACAAGGTTCTGTGACCTCGCCTCCTGCCACAAATTTTATGCAAAGCAGTGAGCGAAGGCCAGTGGGACCTACAACTTTTGGACCCGATGCATCTGCTGTTGCAGGTGGAGCCCCTAATTTCCATAATGTAAAACAAACTCATGGGAATCTCCCTGGGGCTGCCTTTACGCAGAACCAGGTCAGGCCTCCATTTACTTCTCCTGTACCTTCATCTGCAGTGCTCAGTAGTGGTGCCCCGTGTGGTTCGGACGCTAGTGTGCCCCAGGCAACAAACTTCCCTGGATCAAGCCAGTCTCTCATACAGCTGTATTCTGACATAATCCCAGAAGAGAAAGGAAAAAAGAAAAGGGCACGAAAAAAGAAAAAGGATGATGATGCCGAGTCAATAAAAGCCCCGTCTACTCCACATTCAGATATAACTGCACCATCAACTCCAACCATTTCTGATTCTACCTCCACCCCCACAGTTAACACCCCCAGTGAACTTTCACGTCATCAAGATGAACAGGAGTCGGTGGAGTTAACGGGCCCATCAACATCAAATGCAGGAGAGAGCCAGACCTCTCCAGAGCTGGAATGTAAGCTCCCCAACAGCAGTCTGCCACAGAAACAGCCGAGTGTAAATACAGAGACTGAAAAGGCTAAAACAGATACACCTACCAGCATTCAAGAAGTTAAACTAGAAAAGGCAGAAACTGACCAATGCTTGGGTCAAGCTGAGCCCAAACCAGAAAATCCAAGCGGTATTAAGGTGGAAGAAGATAAGGTCACATCACAGCCTGCCCCTTCAGTTCAGAGTCCAGCGCAACCAGCTAGCATTCCAGCAGCAAAAGGGGAGTCAGGGAACGAATTGCTGAAACACCTGCTTAAAAATAAGAAGTCCTCATCTCTTCTAAATCAGAAATCAGAGAACAGCGGCCGAACAGAAGAGGAGGCTTCTGGGGATAAGAAGTTAACAGAGAAGCAGAGTTCAGCTGAAGGAATGGTGAGCCTGTTACTGATTTTGTCATACAGTGGTCATCAACAATCAAAGGCTAGCTTGTGCCTTCACCGCGGGCATTTGTGAGAGGGTGGGGAGATAACCTACCTGCACAAGGGTGCCATAAACAGCTTTAAGGAATTTTTAGCTCCCTTCCTGCCTTTTCCCCATGCGTAAATCATCTGTGTTACAAAAAGAACAAATTTTAGTATGACTTTGTAGGTCAGTGTATTCAGAAGTTATTAAAATGCAAAAAAATAGTTTTTCTCCAGATAATAATTTTTAAAAATGCCACTTCCTAATTTTTACCAAGATTAAGGCAAGATTGACTCTTAATTACCTACTAGTATGTGTCTGTACACTCTACGGCACGTCCGTATGCCGCTTTCTTCTGTGACTCCACCTTAGTTATGCATGGGATGACCTGTGTGCCTCTGCAGAGGTACCGGGCTGGGCTTCACACCCCTACAGCTGCACTGTTTGGAGCGTCCTGTGAATGAACCAAGTCCATGCTCATGTTTTGCCTATGAAAATCATATATTGTCTCTAATTTTAGTAGAGACTATGCTCTAGGATTTTTCTCAAAAGTGTGAAATTGTTAAATCTCCTGAAATTGCTGCTTTTCTGTGTTACAGAATATTTCTCTAATTAATTTGACTTTAATGGAAGGGAGCATTAATTCTTCATATCAATGGCATTATGTGATTTACTGGTTTATAAGGTTCTTAAAAACAGACGTAAAGAGAATTGCTTTCTGTGGAGGTGGGATACACTTTACACTTAGATTTCTTGGTCACTTTATTGTAATCTTTAATGTCTACTTAGTTTTGGTTTATGACTGCCTAAACTCTAAATACGTCCTTGAAAGAAAATTTAAACACATTCAAACCCAATAAAGACAGATAAAAGTAAAGGTGATTGTGAACAGCAGGAAACTTAGGTAATTGTTAGAAGATCCACTGTTAAAACATATATGACAGGAATAGCGGTGAGAGTATTTGTGGTAGGGGTTGTGTAGAGCTGCTTAAAATAAAAATTATTAAAAAGAAACTGGACTTTCTTTTGGCTTGCCACTATCTGTTGCGTTACCAAGTCCCATTCTGATTTCTTTTACGCAACTATCCTTTTATGTGAGGCATGGCTTTGCAAATTCATACTGAAAGCATTCAACTAAATGGTACAATCCAGAACTATGTCACAATACTGGTTTTGTTTCTAACCTCAAAATATCGTATGAACTTACACGTCTTTTTTCTGTAACCAAGTCTGCCTTTCATTATGCCCTTGTGAAAATCTCTAAGGTTGCATGCACATGGAACTTTAGAGGATATTCAAAAGAAAATTTTTCTGGTCTGTGAGTTTTTAATGATGTTTTCAGATGTCAGTGGTGGTAATGTTAAATCATAACTCTGTGTGTAGGGACAGTGCAGCAGTTACCAGTTGCCAGTGAGACAGCAAAGTAAACAAACCGTAAAATAAGTTTGTTATCGAAGAGATTTATTATACTGTGCGTGTTCTTTTAGACTATCATGCCGTAAATTTGAATGAACTGTATATTAAAATGTCAACGATTCTGCTTCCCTTCCTTTTTTTTTTATACCAGCAAACTGCAGGAAACCAGATGCAAGGTGCATTTGGGTGTAGTAACAGCCAGCTTCAAAGAACAGATGTAGGACCTGAAACCAAGAAACAGAGAAATAAGCGAACTCAGAGGACAGGAGAGAAGGCAGCTCCTCGGTCCAAGAAAAGAAAAAAAGAGGAAGAAGAAAAGCAAGCTATTTACCCTAATGCTGATACATTCATCCAGTTAAAACAGGTAGATTAGAAACCACTCTACTGATGTTTGGAGATCTGCAATGCTTATATGTTACAGTTCAATTAATTTCTAATTTTGTATTATTTTTTTCAATATAGCAGCTTTCTCTTCTGCCTTTGATGGAACCAATAATTGGAGTGAGCTTTGCACACTTTCTTCCCTATGGCAGCAGCCAGCTAAATGGTGGAAATCGACTTGTAGGAAGTTTTGGTAGTGCTACTCTTGATGGGGCTTCAGATTACTACTCCCAGCTCATTTACAAGGTACAGTTTTAATCTGGATTTCCATTGCGTGCTCTCTGTGGGAAGAGAAGTTCATGGCATTACTACTGCTAGTTGGTTAGAGTTCCTGCCTTTTATATGCAACCAGAAGAGAATAATTTTCTGTTGCTAGATTAAATAAACAGTGCAGTGGTGAAACAGTCACCATTGTTTTACTCTCTGAAAGTGGAAATCAGTTCTAGAAACTGTGTTGTAAACTAATAAAAACTACAAGTATTCCTTTTACAAATGGATGCTAAATAGTGAAAATTGTAATTACAGTTTTGTGGCGCAGAAAAGGCTGAATTCTTGGTACTTTGCAAAGTCATTGAAAACATTAAAGCATTTCTTAATGGGAATTAAATGGGAAATAGACTTTCCTCATTTGTCCACTAAGCCCTAACTAAGCACCTGAGAACTCTGAACAAAATACGCTGTTTGTTGACAGAACGTAAAACTCAGTCTTTGGGATCAGAGTGGCAGTATTGGGAGAGCAGCAAGATAGTGAACAGATAGAATAAAATTTGCTACTTGGCTACCCTAATATAAAAACTGTAGTAACTTACTGAAAAACAGGGGTGTTTACTCCAGCCTGACACGGCATGTAAGCTGCGAATGTGACCTAGCAGGAATGGGCGCTGTGGTCAAAGTGAATAATAAGTATTAGCTTTGTAGGCATGACTGCGATGAGAACAGGTACTGAAGTTCTTATTTAATTTTCATTTAAAATGGGCAGTTAAGTAATCTAGTGAGAAGTTAGCCTGGAGTGTGAACTTGTAGAGTATCTGCTTCTCCATGGGAACTGCTTCAGTGAAAGCCCATCCTGTGCTAAATGTGAGGTAGCTTCACTGTTAGGGAAAACTGGGTAAGCCGACTTCTTTATGGTGATGGAGAGTCACTGTGGAGTAACTCAAACCTTCGCTTAAAATGTAGGAACTTGTTGGGGCTCCCAAACCATTCCTAAAAATGCTTATTGTGCTTTTCTATAACTAATTTAGCTGTATCTTCTTCCAGTAATAATACTCCTCGTGTAAACTATTTCTTTGATAATGTCATTGATACAAAAAAAGCAAAGCGTTGTGTCTTTTATAGTAGATACTTTTATGTAGTTGGTTGCATACTTGAGAATTAACTATCGCTGCTTATCAGTGCTACCTCTAGGTGTAAAAATATGCGAGCGGGTCACATTATCTAGTACTCGAACAAGAACTGTGTTCCGTGGCTGATTTATGGTTCTTTAATCTCACGTAGCAGAACAATCTGAGCAATCCTCCGACACCCCCAGCCTCTCTTCCTCCCACACCACCTCCAGTGGCGTGCCAGAAGTTGGTAAACGGATTCGCAACCACTGAAGAGCTTGCTGGCAAGGCTGGTATGTTAGGAGGTCACGATGGTAAGACTAATACGTATTGTTTCCGTAATAAATGAGCCAAGTTTGTAACAAATTACGAAACAGATAACTGGGATGCTAGTATAACTAGCTTTATACTAGTTGCTATAGTCTTCTTTTGTAAGAACAGTATGCCCAGGCTCTTTAAGGCTGTAATCATTATTATCCAGCTTTATTTTACACCAGTATAATGTCAAATTTTCCCTTTCCTTTTCAAAAACATGTTGAGAGCTAAAAGCAATCTTCAGAAACAGAAAAGAAAACCTTAAAATCAATTTTCTATGTCCAGTACAAATGACTAACAGCTTAGTTGAGTGAGCTCAAAAGCAGTCTCCCCGAAATGTATCCTCAACAGGCTTCGTATGTAGTCAGTATGTATTTTCTGATGCTTGTAATTTGGTCAATTAAAATTTCTTTCTAATAAATAAAAGTTTATGCTGCCTTTTCATAAGGACTGTTCAGTGATTAAAATCCCTTTTTCCAACCCCTTTTCCTTTATTGTCAGCAAGTTGTTGATTTTTTTGTTGATTTTTTTTTTCACAAGTGAATCAAAAATTGTCTCATACAGGCAAAAGGCACACTCAAAAGCCTTTTGAGCCCTTTTTGCTCAAAATTTGCAGGTTTTTGTAAATACGGAGATTAATCATGAACAGTCAAAATTTTTTGAAGTACAAGTGGGTGAGGGTGTTACCATCTGCTGTAATGCCTTGGTTGTGTCAGGGAGCCACCAATGCCCTCATACACAGAATGTCTGTCAATAGAAGAGCTGTACAGATGTCTCATTGTGCTGTGCATTTCTGGTTTTAGTTACCAAAGCTCTGGGACCAAAGCAGTTCCAGTTGCCTTTCAGACCACAGGACGATTTATTAGCAAGAGCAATGGCTCAGGGCCCTAAAACTGTGGATGTTCCTGCTTCACTTCCAACACCACCTCACAACAATCAGGAGGAGATAAGGTAGGTTTTCCTCGATGTCTTCAAATACGTATTTGGAGCAGATTCTGTGATCTTTCAGTAGGAGGTGAGACTCTGAAGAAACAAAACCTGTTGTGCGCAGCCACTCAGTGCAGAGAATGTAACGGGATCATTTGTCTTAGTTAACTCCTAGCATTCCACATGTAGTGTAGTGAAACAGGTGATCTCTGCCACTGCTAGACTCCAGATCCTGTGAAATTGATAAGAATTCATTACCTTGCTCTCTTAAAAATGGAAGAAATCTATATAAATAGATTTTTTTTTTTTCCTGGAGCAACATGGTACTGTTGCACATGCCTGCTGTACCAGACAGCAGTACTGTGCAAGTGTCAGACAGCCTGAAAACTCCCCAGCTCTACTGAGTTTCTGTTACTGTGTGAGAAAAACTTGCTGGAACATGCATTTCCCCACAAAGATCTTCCCTTTTGCCTCCCTTTCACTTGCCTAATCAAAAGTTGGGTGTCTGTGAAGCACTGAAGCATGAGGCAGGATGGACCAGTGAATACAGTTAAACCAGAAAGTTTAAATATTAAATACTAATTTCTACACACGTAGGTGGAGCCGTGGTGAACAGACAGTTCTGTGTTGGAGCCTGGGCTTTGTTAGTGCCTCTGTTTTTCTATATGTATGTTTCCCAAGAAACCAATGGAGTACAATGGAGTTACGAGATACCTAGAAGTAACGGGCTGCCACATAATTGCATTCCATGACTAGTGCCAAGAAGCAAGGTTCTGAGGTTGCGATAGCTCCCTGTCATCGTTTATGGCTTTCCAAAGGTTTTTAGACCATTTCCAAAAGGTTTCCAAAATAGGGTTTTTTTGGATTTGTTCCAGGGTTCAAGATCACTGTGAGGACAGGGACACTCCTGACAGCTTTGTTCCTTCTTCCTCTCCTGAAAGCGTGGTGGGAATGGAAATAAGCAGGTATCCAGACTTGTCAGTTGTAAAGGAGGAGAACCCAGAACCTGTACCATCTCCCATCATTCCCATCCTACCAAGCAGTACTGGAAAAGGTGAGACTGCAGCAGAGCAAACAATCACAACTAGGCTTTTATTTTCTTTTTTTTTTTCACAGCCACATGCACATAGGATTAACCTGGTGTATTCGTTTTATTTTCAGGTTCAGAAGCCAAAAGGAATTACATAAAATCAGAGCCCGGTTCAGGAGCATTACCTGGTTCTGGCTTCTTTGCCTCTCCACTTGGACCATCACAGAATGGTCCTAAATCTGGCCTTATATCCGTAGCAATTACTTTACATCCCACAGCTGCTGAGGTAAAAGAAATAAGCTTGTGTTACATATATAAAATACAACAGCAGTTAATATCTTTTCTATATAGTGAATCTGAAGAGGTTATAGCGTAGCACAATAAAGCAGCTGCTGTAATCTTCTAATAATTTGTATTAGTGCTATCTTACTACCTGCCCAATGAGAACCAAGGTATGTTTTTATTATTGTTTTTAGAACATCAGTAGCGTTGTAGCAGCATTCTCCAACCTGCTCCACGTCAGAATTCCCAACAGTTACGAGGTCAGTAACGCTCCAGACGTCCCATCCTCCATGGCAACCGCCAACAGTCACAGAGTGAACCCGTCTATGGAGTACAGGCAACCCTTACTACTTCAGGGTCCTCAGGCAGGATCCATGGGACCTGCCAGGATTGTAGGGTCTTACGGACTGAAACAACCTAATGTGCCGTTTCCTGCAAACAGCAATGGTGAGTAGGCATTAATTCTTTTAAGATGTCGGTACCAACATTTTAACTGAGTCGGTATTAATGCATTTCAGCCTCATAAAGTCATGCTCTGGAATTAAATTAAAGTCATGCTCTGGAATTAAATAATTGATTCTTGTTCTAAATAATATTTTTCTCTTCTTACGTGATCAGTACATGTGAACCAGCTCCTGACAACTTAATAGATCTGATCCATCTCCGATTTCTGTTATCTACATCACTGTCTGAGGTATTTCTTCCAGTAGTTCCCAACATTATTAGGGTTTTTTGTCCAGTCTGATTTTTAAATCCATCATTCAGACAGATTGTTCCTGTTCTGGAAAACTTGACACACGTGTTTAAGCATGTATTCCTATGTTGGTTTCATTATTAATTTCTTAGACAAGAATGTATTTTTGCCTTGTTCACACAGTTGGTTTTGGTCTAGACTAAACAATTTCCCCATCAGGACGGAGTTTAAAGCTTGCCTTCCGTGCCCTATCCAGGAGGATGCTGCTCCTCTAGACCACTGAAGAATACTGTGACTTCTCATAAATTTGGTTTAATCTGATACAGCTTCTAACAGACTTACCTATTTTCTAGGTATAGCTGGCTATAAGGATCACAGTCAGAATATTGCGGAAGGCTCAGCACTGAGACCTCGGTGGTGCTCTCACTGCAAAGTTGTGGTTCTTGGTAGTGGCGTGCGGAAGTCCTTCAAAGACCTGCCTTTCCTTAAACAGGTACTGCAGTGGGAGTGTAGTTTCTTGCGTGTAAGGGTCAAGGAGCAAACGAAGGCAACAGAAACTACCACTTCTCATGCCGACTGATACCACTTCCAAGTTTCTTTGTAGTCTCCTTTCTGTGTCTTCTGATTCAGGATGGGACATTCCAGCACATTCGTAGTACAAATAAGAAATGTCAAAGTTGTTACTTTATAAGATGAATTTTGGTAAATATCAGTAGACATGGCAGCTTCCTGAATTCTGCTACTAACCTCCTTCCCTGACCACTTCAGGGACCTTAATTCACAGGAACCTCCTTGTGAGGCAGCGCCATATTGCCACGTCAGAAAGTGCTACAAGAGCCAGAATGCTTACGCTGGTTTTGAGCCAGAAGCAGACTTCGGTCTCTGTGTCTTATATTTTACACTGTTTCTTGTGTAAACGATATCCCAGGCTGCTCCTTACGGCCATACACGGAGTATTTGCGCTGGGGACTGGCACTCATTAAAGAAATACCAGTGCTCTTTGTTCGAATGAGATTGAGATAATTATGCAACAACGGTATCTAGTTAGAATTTATATACAAAAGCAATGGGTTCATGTAGTCAGAAAAGCACTGAATTCCCAGTAATGTTTTGCAGATGGATTGGTAGATAAACCAGTCTGATGTGTCTTTGATGAGGCTGAAATGAGAGGTTCTTTCACCATCTACAGATAAAAGAAAATGGATTTTACTTTGCAAGTGTGCCTATGGAGCAGATGGGTGCATGGTATAGAATGCTTTATTTTGACTGTTAAACTTCTGTTAAAGGCAAGAAATGCTGAAGAACAAGGTTGTAGGCTGGCGGTAATGTTAGATCTGTCAAATAATCAAGTATTTATATCACTATATCGCTCATTATCTCACAAATGTTCTACAAATAAAGAGTTTCTAGCCAGATTGGAAGACGTTTCATTACACTTACTATGTGAAGAATGGTATTAAAGGCACTTCTGATAGTCTTCCCTGTTTGATTCCCAGGATTCCCAAGAAGGCTCTGATAAAATGAAGGACATTGTATTCTGTAGCAACAACTGCTTTGTTCTTTATTCAGCAGCTGTGCAAGCAAAAAACTCCGAGAACAAAGTAAGTATCAAATGCTGGTAGGCTCTAGTGAGCAGAAATTATTGCAGCTATTTTCCGAAGAACAGAAATGGGAGTGGGGGGAGTTTGCACTCTGTTTTACAGATTTATAAATGAATTGTTCTGTATTTGGGCGTTGAGATTCTGAACCAGCAGCGTGAAGTAAAATTCATATTTGCAGAACTTTCTGTCTGACAGAGATGCATGGCAGAACAGCAGCCACCTTTAGCTGTCCTCTCAGGCTGTGAAGATGCAAGTCTCAAACAAGTGGTCATTTAACTTCTCCGGGCGCTGTATGAAACCACAAATAGATTTTTCAGGGCTATTTTCTGCCTTGTGATCTGGCTTATACGGTAAAAAATATTGCAGTTGTGCAAATAATAACTGAACAGCAAGTTTGCAATGAGACTTTTATTTGTTCAGGGTAACTGGAAAAATAATCTTATTCCATTACTTTATTTGGGCAAAGTTACCATTTTAAAGCATTAATTACCAAACCATTCTTGAAGAGCCTGCTAACTGACAGTGACGAGGAAAATGCATTCCTACTTATTTTTTTAGAAGAAATATAAAAAACCCCAACCTGGAGGCGAAGATAAATGTGTGTACGTCCACATCCTTTTAGTGTCCCGTGTAGCTCATTTTCACTTGTATTTAAACAGGGTAACATTTCTGCACAAGTGCATCAGCATGTACATAATTAAGTTAATTAAATGTCATGTTCAGCCTCTTGATCCTTTCATTTACTCTCTCAAGATTAATCATACAAACCAATTAAGCACTTTTAAATCTAAATTTCCTTCCTTGTTCTTGTTTTCTCTCCTTTTTTTTTTTTTTAACCAGATCTCTGCAGGTTTAATTCTTATTTACTCTGACTGAATAGTTAAGTCCTCAAGGTGTGTGACTAATCTGGAGCCCTGCAGGGATTTCCTCCTCACTTGTTTCCAGGAGAAATATGTGGCATTAATTGCAAATCTCCCCCTTCTACCAAATAACAAAATTCTTACTCTTTACGTTAATTCTGTGACCCGTATTTTAAGGTTATTTTGTGTTGTAACAAAACTTTCTAAAAATACCCAAGAACTAAATCTGCTAGTTAGCTCATCTAAGGCCATTGAGTAGTTTTTCGTTGAAAACCTGGACAAAGGATTATTTGTGTTTCCTCTTCTGTGTTAAAGGGCACCGTGTTCTAGGTTGACTGGGAGAACTTGTTTGCCCTGTACCCCAGCACAGGCCGTGATCACACGGGTCAGGGTAATTTCTGCCTTTCTCTGTCGCCACATGGCGATTTTCTGAGTAGCCTCGTTGGTTCTGCCCTGACATTAACCATTAAATGTCTCTTGCCGCAGCAGGGGGTTGGAACTAGATGATCTTTAAGGTCCCTTCCAACCCAAACCATTCAATGATTTTATTCTATGAAAACAGTTCGGGCTTTTTTCCTTAAGAGTTTTCTATTGATTTAGCAGGAATCGGTTCCATCTTTGCCACAGTCGCCGATGAAAGAGAGGCCACCTAAAGCATTCCATCAGTACAGCAACAACATCTCCACTTTGGACGTGCACTGTCTGCCTCAGCTGCAGGAAAAAGTTTCTCCGCCATCATCCCCTCCCATCATGTTCCCCCCTGCATTTGAAGCAGCCAAGGTAGAGGCAAAACCGGATGAGCTTAAGGTAACGGTGAAACTAAAACCTAGGCTAAAAGCAATACACAGCAGTCTTGATGACTGTCGGCCTCCAAGTAAGAAATGGAAAGGAATGAAATGGAAAAAGTGGAGCATTCAGATTGTGATTCCTAAAGGATCATTCAAACCTCCTTGCGAAGAAGAAATAGACGAATTTCTTAAAAAACTGGGCACAACCCTTAAACCAGATCCCGTGCCTAAAGACTACAGGAAATGTTGCTTCTGTCACGAGGAAGGTGATGGATTAACTGATGGACCAGCAAGGCTTCTTAACCTGGATTTAGACCTTTGGGTCCATTTGAACTGTGCTCTTTGGTCTACAGAAGTCTACGAGACACAAGCTGGTGCCTTAATAAATGTGGAACTAGCACTGCGAAGAGGCTTGCAAATGAAATGCATGTTTTGTCACAAAATGGGTGCCACCAGCGGTTGTCACAGGTTAAGGTGCACCAATATTTATCACTTTACCTGTGCCATTAAAGCACAATGCATGTTTTTTAAAGACAAGACCATGCTTTGCCCCATGCACAAACCAAAGGGAACTCATGAGCAAGAACTTAGTTACTTTGCAGTCTTCAGGAGGGTCTACGTTCAGCGTGACGAGGTGCGGCAGATCGCCAGCATCGTTCAGCGAGGAGAACGCGACCACACTTTCCGTGTGGGAAGCCTGATTTTCCATGCCGTCGGTCAGCTGCTTCCGCAGCAGATGCAGGCCTTCCACTCCTCAAAAGCCCTCTTCCCCGTGGGTTACGAGGCCAGCCGCTTGTACTGGAGCATGAGATACGCGAACAGACGCTGTCGCTATCTCTGTTCGATTGAGGAGAAGGACGGGCTTCCGTTATTTGTCATCAAGGTTGTGGAGCAAGGCCACGAAGATCTGATCCTTACTGACACGACACCCAAAGGTAAATGTTCTTAACTAAAATGGTGACTTTTGTGGGTTGGCTATTGGGTGTGTTACTACTGACACTTACGGTATAGAAATGTTTCAAATAAATGTTGCAGATGCTGTTCTAATGCAATGCTTATAGTGAGCTTCCAGGGCCCATTTTTAGTAATTGTGCTAAGACGACTGAGGACGGCTTTGAAGAAGCTGGAAATAAGACGACTTCTTACAAGTTCACAGAGGAAACCCAAGATTGAGTATTGAAAATGAATTAAAAGAGTAGAATGTCAGCGTGGGTTTCCTTTCATGAAAAGTGACCGTGTTTAAATACGGTACCATTACTCAGTTATCTTCGGATCGGCTCTGGTGAAGTTAGTAAGCAATAAACTCAGCCTCGCTCGGTCCAGTCGAACCACTGCAGGGGGAATTTCCCGCCTACAAGTGAGAGCTGACTATAATCAATCAACGGAAACAGAATATATAGTTTATTTTCAGAAAATTCTACTTTGTGCAGGTTTTCTCAGGAGAGTCTGTCTTTGTTATTGGTGTCAGAGGACCAAAGGTTTCCATGCTGCGAATACTAAAAGCTTCATTTCTGAGAATCGGGTGCAGCAGAAATGTCGTCCTGGTTGGGATTTGTTCAGGAAAAAATAACAACTCGCCAAGTGATTCTCTGCTTCGCTGTTTAAAGGCTGCCCTGTTTGTGGTAGCAACCAACGCCAAAACGCTTTGTCGGTCTTGGTCTCTGGTTTCTGATATCCTCAGGCATTCGGTTTAAAGCCAGTACAACAGACTTTTATTTTTTTGATCACTGTAATTCTTTCCCGTATGGTTGTGTAGGTGTGTGGGATAAAATCTTGGAGCCCGTTGCTTCTGTTAGAAAAGAATCAGAAATGCTCCAGCTGTTTCCCGGCTATTTGAAGGGTGAAGACCTCTTTGGTTTGACAGTCTCTGCAGTGGCCAGGATTGCCGAATCGGTGAGTCTTCGCCATCCCAGTTCTTGCTGGATCACCCCACGTGGTTGGATAGACACATGAGAAGGGGCACAGGAAGAAGTGTGGAAAAGTAAACGTTTCATTACACGTGATTAACGTATAATTACTTGGATTTTTTTTTTTTTTCTTTTTGTCTGTTTTTTTGCAGCTGCCAGGGGTTGAGGCCTGTGAGAACTACACTTTCCGCTATGGCCGAAACCCCTTAATGGAACTCCCTCTTGCTATCAACCCCACGGGCTGTGCCCGTGCCGAGCCTAAAATGAGTACCCATGTCAAGAGGTTTGTGTTAAGGTATTTTGTTTTAATTTCACATAGTACAGCCCAGGGTTTATAGGCTGCTTAGGGTTATTTGTGCTTTCGTCTGCTGCTTACAAACCCTGTCGTCTTTGGCTGTGTATGTGCATGCCCAAATCAAAGGAATTGCTTTGTTGTCTATGCTAGCTGGCTTTCAGTGTCTGTATGTCTAAAAGAATTTTGAAGGGGTTTTGTGGCTGTTTTCAGAGAAACCTTCAGTTTTTCTTGTATTCTTTCCTGTTACATGCCCAATTCCTACAGGCCTCACACCTTGAATAGCACCAGCACATCGAAGTCATTTCAGAGCACAGTTACGGGAGAGCTGAATGCGCCTTACAGTAAGCAGTTCGTCCATTCCAAGTCCTCTCAGTACCGCAAAATGAAAACTGAATGGAAGTCCAACGTGTATCTAGCTCGCTCTCGTATTCAGGTCAGTTCTCCTTTTAGGAAACTTCTATTAAAAAAATGTACTTACAAATTTTATATTTTCAGGTAAAAATATTTATATAAAATTTACATTTAAAAATGGAAACGAAGGCTATTGCAAAACTCCTTCTAGTCTCGTCCCAAAATTGGCAATTTTTACGTGGCAAATCACTTCCATAGATTTATCTTAAGTAAGATTTCTTTCTAATTATTGTTAATATCTTAAAAATTCATTTGTTACAGTCATCTAGAAAAAAAGTTTCTTTCAAGTTTTGGGGAGGGGGCGTTTAGCATATTTCTCAAAAACTTAGTGAAACTTAATAAAAATACAAATACCCAGGGGCAGTATGACATGCTCAGAGCTGAGTAAAGCGGTATGAGACTAGCACCAAGGGTTCAGGGGTTGTTGGCATTCATCGTCATAAGGTACTCATTGCTTTATGTAATTCTTGCAAAAGCTTTGTAATTAATCTTGCCGTGCACGAACACAGTTGTTGTTTATTTTAGGTCGGACTTAACTGAGCTGCTGCATTCCTATTAGGTTTCTCCGTTCTAGTAAGGCTCGTTTTATTTTTCAGTGAATTTATAATCTTTACCCAGTCAGGTGTCAGAGGTATAAGAGAAGTTTTCTCGCCCAGACGGAAGCCAAGTACGTTTTCTTGCTCTCGGAACTGTAATGTGAAGCTGGGTTCTGCGTCTGGGCTGTTCCAACATCAGTTACTGTCTGCGCGGCTTCGTTCTTCCTGGGCAGTTTAACTTCTCACATGATTTTCTGCAGGAACGCCTTTGGGGCATGGGGAGGAGGGCAGCGTAAATGTGCATTTATTAGGAAATGCTAAATCGCAACGTATTTTTTGTAGGGCCTGGGCTTATATGCTGCTAGAGACATTGAAAAGCACACTATGGTCATTGAATATATCGGAACAATTATCCGGAATGAGGTAGCAAACAGGAAGGAGAAGCTTTATGAGTCTCAGGTATGGGTGGTGGTTGTTCCCTGGTTCTTTCCCCTTCCCCTTTCAAACGTTCTTACAACAAAACAAACGCTCTTCTTCTATTCGATGAATTCAGGTCCCTGGTTTCTGTTTTCTGCTGTGCTATAAATGCAATAGGCTAAAAATATAACCAGAGGAGTCTACAGTGTTTGTTATCAAGGGATCAGAGTATTTAAATGTTTAATAAATCTCACAGCACCCTGGCCAGGTAGGTAATATCTGTCCTCTGTCCAAGAGGACAAGGAGAGCTCCGGCAGAGATGTCAGGATCTCAATTTTTAATGAGAACTTCTTCAAATTTAAAGCAACTTCCTTTGTGTAACTTGGTGGTATTGTAACAGTACATGTTAGTGAAGCACTGCAAGATCCTAGAGGAGAGGCGGTGCAGAAGCTGTCAGGGGAACACTAATTCACCAGAGCCGGGTGTTCATGACCCATCCCTTCCTCACAAACCAGCGCGGGTCAGGGCAGCGTCGCACGTGCGAGATGCCGCGTGTGACTCGGGCGTTCCCCCCGAGGTGGTGGGCAATGTCTGACCCTGAATGCGGGAGGACACTTGGAGGGAACCCCCACGTTGCTGCTTCGTCTTAATCAGGGACAATTACCTAAAAATTCCAAGAGTCTTTTCTCCAATTCTGTGTTTCAGAATCGCGGCGTGTACATGTTCCGCATCGACAACGACCACGTCATCGATGCCACCCTGACGGGAGGTCCTGCAAGGTGGGTGGCTCTGGAGAGATCTCTGGCCCGCGTCGGGGCAGTCATTGCGTTCCCCGGCCTGGGGCCGTTTGCCAGGGACTCAAGTTTGTGGTTTTTTCCGTGGTTTTTATTCTCTGAGCTGGTACATTCTGTCTTCGGACTATCCCACTGAAATAACGTCATCTTTTTCATTAGCTTTGCTCATCTTGGATTGTGTTTCATGGCAGCTGTGAAGAAGGAATGGAAATTTTTTTTTCCACGCTTGACTTTTTTTGACATTTTCTAGGTAAAGAAACAAGTAGAGAGTAATAAATTATCTCTGGAAAGTCGGTGTGCCCCTGAAGCTTGGGTCATTCTAAGGTTCGGTTTAGATCTGCCTCAAGCGATGCATTTTCTGAAAAGGTTTCCTTTTTCAACCTCTGTTTTCATAGGTACATCAACCATTCGTGTGCACCTAACTGCGTGGCTGAGGTGGTAACTTTTGAGAGAGGACACAAAATTATCATTAGCTCCAGCAGGAGAATCCAGAAAGGGGAGGAGGTAGGGCAGACTCGTGGTTTTACTTACCTCTTGCTACGTGCATTCATTTCTAGATACTCACGTGATTGCTGCGGCCGGTAGCACCACGGGTTTGTGCCGGGGTGGGGGAGAGCGACGCTTCCCTTCCCCTCTGTCCATTTACACCTGGCCAGTTCCCAACAGTGCAAACTCCAGCGGGGTTTGCTGTGTAACCTCTAGGTACGAGGAAAGCTGTGGTAAATCCCGGTCGTTCCGTAACCATTCTCCTGCATCTTCTTCCAGCTTTGCTATGACTATAAGTTTGATTTTGAAGATGACCAGCACAAGATTCCATGTCACTGTGGAGCTGTAAACTGCCGAAAGTGGATGAACTAGAATGCATTCCTTGCTGTCTTTGAGGGTTGCTTGTCCCTAGGAAGAAGTGATGCACATTTTGATTTTGTCGACGGAAAATCGTTGCCTTTTTGAAGGGGGGAAAAAAAAAAAATCACTTCTGGAAGTCCAGATTTCTACTCACTTATTTAAAATAAGAAAAAAAAAAACAAAAAAAGAAAAAAAAAAACAAGCACCAGAAGCAAGCCGGCAAAATCTGAAGCTAACTTTCCAGACACGTGGAGGTTAAAGTGAATTAACAGAATGGTCCAGCACTTTTGTTTTTGAGCTCACTAAGGAGAAACTGTTTAACTTGGGCAAAGAACCGATGGCTGACCTGCGGGGCTGCAGGTGGCATCTATGAATGTAAGACTGAAATCACCAGCGAAAGGGAGAAGTCCAAAGTGCTGGCCACAGCCTTATTTGATAAAGGGGCAGGCCCTCTAATTAAAGAAAAATTTTAAATAAAAGTAGACACCACTGAACAAGGAATGTACTGAAACGACTTCCTTAGGGATAGAGCTAAGGGAAAAAATAACTTGCACTAAAATACATTTAAATACTTGATTCCATGAGTCAGTTTATTGTAGTTTTTGATTTCTGTAAAATAAGAGAACCTTTTTGTATTTATTATTGAATAAGTGAATGAAGCTATTTTTAAAAAGAAAGTTAGAAGAAAGCCAAGCTGCTGCTGTTACCTGCAGAACTAACAAACTCTGTTACTTTGTACAAAAGTGTAAATATTTTGAGGAAAAAAAAAAAAATACAGTATAAAAATAGTTATTGACCAAATGCTACCAGACTCCGCAGCAGTTCGGTGCTTATTATAAACTGTCAATAGGGATGTTACAATATGATCTCCTGTATTAACCGCCATGTGATTACAATTACGGAATAACCAAAATCTCAATTTAAAGAGAGAGAGGGGGTTTTTTATGTTTAAAGCAGTCTCAACTGTGGTCTTACTAGAATTTTTTTAAGTAAAACCTTGCGCCTGCTATGGGCATGTATATTACAACTCTGACTTTTGTAGATGTTTGGGTAATTTAGATTAATTTTATTTGTATTATATTGTTGCATCCCTATTTCTTAAGTCAGGTTTTTTTTGTGCTTACAATTTGTGATAACTGTGAATAACTGCTAAAACCACCCAAAATAGAGGCTGGACAGTGGGGTTTGTTTGGTTTTTTTCTTCAGCAAAAGTAGTCAAGATTAGGTGAGTGTTCAGCCTACGTTAAATCATGTAAACAGCATAGAATCATGTAGTTGGAGCTTAAGTCTGATACGATAGCCTTCTTAAAAGGAAAACAAGGAAAAAAAAAATTAGATGTAATGTGCTTGCAGCTGCAGGACTCTGGCAATAGGGTTTTGGAAAATGTAATTTAAAGATGTGTTTGTATGGATTGTTTTTGTTTACATTTCTTTAAAAAAAAATAAACACTGTTTTGTGTTTGCTTGTAGAAATTTAATCAGCATTTTGAACCAGGTTAGCTTTTATTTTGTACTTAAAATTCTGGTACTGACACTTCACAGGCTAAATATAAAAAAAAAAAAATGAAGTTTTTTTTTTTTTGTGTGCACAATTAAAGTGGACTGTAAACTGTTGGTATATTCAGTAATACAGTTCTGAACTTGTAATGTATATGGCATGATGTATTTTTATCTTACAGAATAAATCAATTGTATATATTTTTCTCTTGATAAATAGCTGTATGAAATTGTTTCTTGAATATTTTTCTTCTCTTGTACAATATTCCAACATCCTACCAGTATTTGTCCTACAGTTTTTTCTGTTCTGTATAATAGTATCTAATGTTGGCAAAAAAAAATACAAAAACACCACAAAAAAAGAATTTTTTTGAAGTATACAGAGTGTTATGGGTTTTGGAATTTGTGGAAACAGATTTAGAAGATCAGCATTTACAAATAAAAATATTTTACATCTATAAATCATATCCTACTGTTTTCATTCGGGGTGTCTGGTTTCCAGTTCTTTCGGGATTTCATTGTCTGCTTCCATCAGGGAGAAGCATTTGTGTTCCCCGCCAATTATGTTTTCCCCCAAAAAGCTGCCAAAGATGCTAAAAAAAGAGGCAAGGCTGCATTCTGCTTGTGCTGGGTTTGGCTGGGACAGAGTGAATTTCCTTCCCAGTAGCTGGCATGGGGCTGTGGTTTGGATTTGTGCTGCAGCCAGTGTTGATAACCCAGGGATGGTTTCGTTCCTGCTGAGCAGTGCTTACACAGAGCCAAGGGCTTTTCTGCTTCTCACCCCACCCCACCAGCCAGTAGCTGGGGGTGCACAAGGACTTGGGAGGGGACACAGCCGGGACAGCTGACCCCAGTGACCAAAGGGATATCCCACACCATATGACGTCATGCTCAGCAGATAAAGCTGGGGGAAGGAGGAGGAAGGAGGAGGACACATTTGGAGTGATGGTGTTTGTCTTCCCAAGTCACTGTTACGTGTGATGGAGCCCTGCTGTCCTGGAGATGGCTGAACACCTGCCTGCCATGGGAAGTGGGGAATGAATTCCTGGGTTTGCTTTGCGCATGTGGCTTTTGCTCTACCTATTAAACTGTCCTTATCTCATTCCATGAGTTTTTCCTCACTTTTATGATTCAACTTCCATCCCCCTGGGGGCAGGGCAGTGAGCAAGTGGCTGTGTGGGGTTAAAGCACGATGCTGCTGCAGTGAGAGCACCTGACAGCAGCTGTTTCTTTCAAGACCTCAGTACTGGGTCAAGGCTCAAAAAGCTCCAAGATTTGTTGCAGAGAAGTGGGAACTTCAGGGTTACTTATTTTGTGTCCGGTGGCTGCTGGAAGAAGGAGGCCCCACCTGCCCAGGGCCTGTGTACAGCGCTGGGGGTGGGCTCGGGGCACAGCCCAGGGCTTGGCTGCTGGAGCAGCGGCTCTTCGGGGAGCTCGCGTGGAGCTGTGCTTCACTCCCGAACCACAGAGGGAGAGGGGTTGGAAGGGACCCCCGGAGAGCATCCAGTCCAACCCCCCACTAAAGCCAGATCCGCAAGAGCAAGCATTCCAGTTTTGCATGCAATGACCTGGCTGTGTGGCTGCAGCACTAAACACACATGGCTTTGGCCAAAAATCGTTCCCTGCAGAAAGGACTGACTCCATCCAAAAATACGGTCACTCCCGGCTGTTCCCCACTGAAGCCGCAGACCCATGCAGGCAGCTCTGCAAACGTGGGTAATCTCTAATTTAAAAAAAAAAAAAAAAAAAGTGCCTTATTTATACAAGAGTGAGGTAGAATATTTATCTTTATATTAAGGAACAATCCAGCTGCAAGTCTATGTTCCTGTTGCAGGCTTAAAGACCACATGTCTTGAGCTGATTTTTGACAGCAGCCTCCAAATTTCCTCACTGAGAGCTAAAGGTCAAAAATTCTCTGTGGCAACAGACTCAGCTGTAAATAAAACAAGCTTCTGCTTTGCCTGTTTGAGGATTTAGTTTTTGATTTTTCAGAAAGACAGCATAAAGGCCACAGAAAAAAAGGCAGAACGAGGCTATCGCACAGCCAGTTTGACAGCCAAAACAAATGTCACGGCCTACAGGGAAAGCCGCTCCACAGCTGGCAGCAGCTGTACCGGCACCAGCTGCTGCTTCATGCTCACAGGAGCAGTCAGGGTTAATCAGGCGTGAAAGAAGCTGCAGCCCGTCCTTTCACCCCCAGCAAGGACTGGAATTAATTGCACACCCAACAGGCACCTCCCCCCGAGGAAGAAGCAGGTATTTGTGTGAGATAAGCAGGAGTGTTACGCTGCCGTCGCTGCCGCTGAAAGGGTTCAGTGAGCTGCAGGCGGCTGTGAGCTGACAGGGTGTGCACGGGTTCCAGGGGAACAGCCCCACACTGCCCCACACCCGCGATCTGGGAACCGCTTGGAAGCCTGGGAGCAGGGAGGCGCGCAGGGAGCAGGGAGGCGCGCAGGGAGCAGGGAGGCGCGCAGGGAGCAGGGAGGCGCGCAGCACAGCCCTCAGCTCAGGTACAGCTGCTGCTGGGCTGGTTTTAGAGACTTTTGGTGGTCAAAGGAACTTGGCTGGTGTCTAACAATTACTCCCATTGTAATCTTTATCCCAAAGAACTTCCACTTTAGCCTATCGTTCCGGTTTAGAATTAAACCCTGCTTACCTGGTTCCTCCCTGCCTGTGAATCACTGCTTCCAGGGCTGATGAACGAGGCAAGAAGCTGCACAGCAGCAGAGGAAGGCTCTTACCTGCTCATCTTCTTCCTCTTGCACTTCTCCTCCCAGGGCAGCTGCCCTGGCAGGCAGCTGAAGGACCAAACGCCATCTGTCACGAGTGAATCTCTCCTCTCTGCACCAAGACGCGGGTCTTTAATTATTCCAACGTTATTATTTGCCTCACACTGCCCAAATGTTCAGAACTGGATGCCGGAGTATTCGTGCAGTTGGAAAACGTTTCTGCCGCCCAAGGAAAAGGACAAAGCTGTCCCGGCACTGCCGGCATTTAAACGCAGCTTCCCAGGGAAGGCAGGGCGTGTGGTGCGGCAAACAAGGCCAATGTTGCTAAGAAAAAATACGCTGGGTAAGAACAGCTTTTCTCTTCTGCAGCAGCTTCCACACACTGAAGAAGCATCCGAGGCTGAAGCAGGAAGTCAAAGAAATGTAAACAGTGAAATAAATGAACTTGGGAAGCGGAAGGGAAAAAAAAAAAAAGAAATTATCTGTCAAACCCTCCAAGAGGTGAGAGAGGGAGAAAGGGCCGGCTGTGAAGAAAAAGGAGTAAAAACATGGGAAGACCCAAATTATGTCAACATTAGTTTGCATCAGTCTCTTAGTTGGTGCTTTCTCGTTCAACAGCTACAAAGAGTAAGGCCATACAGATTAATAAAAAAATGATACTTTATTTTAAATGCAGCTACTGTCATGAGTCATCAAAATAGACTTTGTAATAGTTACTTTGTTTTAAATATGAGGTGACGAATGACAGCTAAGAATTTAAACTACATGAAATGTCCTAAAATTGTAAATTAAAAGAACTAAATTTAAATATTACAAATGACAATTTTCAAAAGATAAAAGGGAATAAAAATATTTTCCAGAAAAAGTAAAATAATTTGGCCGGTAAAACCATACTAAAATTGTAAATTAATGAGATACTGCACATGAAATACTTGAAGAGGACTCCTTCCTGCCATTGTCATTTAAAAGATCCACAGAGTTAAAATCTCACAATTTAAATTACGTTGCTCTAATAATTTCTCTTACTTAAAAACAGTTCAATAATCCAGGATAATCCAAGGAACCGATGATAAATTGCACTTCTACATGTTCTGCAGTGGGGCTGCTCCTATGACTGCTGCATCTGACCAGGGACCAGTGACCACCAGGACCATCCCACGCACACAGCTCTTCATAGCAGAGTAGTTGTAAAGGGTCCTTGCAACGGTTGGGCCGGGCGTAGCAGCTAAGGGCTCCTTGCAAAGCCCTCCACAATGACTTAAAACCGTGGCTGAAGGGGAATCGGGTCTTGGCTCAACGCTTCTCAGCCGCGTCCTGGCTGTCTCAGCTCTCAAAATGCCACTGCTGAGGAAGGGACCCATCACAGATGGCCATGGTCACATACCCCTTGTGGCTAAGCGGATCTACCACCTTCATGCACTGCCCCACAGAGACCTGGTAGAGGCGGTTGTTTTTCTAGAGGAGAGAGAAAGACAGATGGGATTTATTTATTAAAACTTCTGTCAAACTGAAGCTGAAACCGATGCTTAAAGGGAGAGGATGCTCCTTCCCGACAGATGAGCCTTTCAGCAGCCTCCCTGACACACCGGACCCACAGCACCCAGAGTACAGAGCACCCCGTAGCCACATTCAGACCTTGAGACAAAGGCTCTAGCGTCCTTACGGGGACCCGGTTTGGATTTTGCACGTACCGTAGTCTCTTAACAAGGCGGAAGGATGATCAAAACCGCCGCCCAGCGCTCAGCAAAGAGAGTGTCCACAAGGCCACAGCGCAGCACAGCCAGGCCCCTGCTCTGCATCTGGCCAAGCCGTAGCAGCACCACAGCCTCAGCACCCGTGTGCTGGGGAGCTGCCACACCGCCCGACAGGCTTCTCATGCGTGGAGGGCACAACAACTGGGGCAAAGCCAGACCCCCGTCAAGTGTCAGAAGGAAACAGATCCTTCTCCTCTTTTTTCCCCCCAGAAGACCCTGTCATCTCCCCCCACTAACACCTTGTTGCAGCTGCTTTGGGCACCTTGGGGGTCCTATTTCTGTCTGGAAAGGGCTCCCTGCACAGCCCCAGCAGCTCCCATGGGCAGCAACCTCCGGCTCTCCTGCGTGGAGGGAGCTGACACATGAGAATAGTCTCTGCCTCTGTCTCCATCCATCCCAGACCACAACAGCCTTCCTTATTTGACTGCACTCAGGAACTCGTGCTGCCAACGAGCAGCATGGTATGAACCCAAGACAGTTTATGCAGCGCTGTCCTGGAAGTGCAACAGGCAGTGCTGGCAGTGCTCTCCTCTTCGTTCAATGGTATTTGTACTACAGACTCACTGCTATGCGGAGGCCATGTGAGGGAGCAGCCTCTGAGCTAACACCCAGGAGCCAAATCTCATGCGTATGCTGCGCTGGCTCAGTTTTGTGAAACTGGCCACTCCAGACTATAAGCAATTAAACTAACACAATTATAGGGCAGAAGCAACTGCAAAAAAACTCCTCTGTCGATCCTCAGCTCTGCCCTGTGCATCTCCAAGCGCTAAAGAGAAATTACGTGGACTGCTCCTGTCTCCCAGTCCTGCAAACACAACGCAACAAAATGCTGTGGGGTGGATTTTGTTCTCTCTGGCATTTCCCTAAGAGCCACAAGCACTGCAGATGGCTGTGACAAGCAGAAAAAAGGCTAAATAGGGCTGCAGAAACCCTCCTGTGTTGCAAAGGAAAGGGCCTGCATGTCCTAGAGCTCAGTGCAAGTCTTACTCAGGCTGAAATGCAGCCACCAACGCCCAGGTCACTTTTGTACAGGCTGCCTGGACTGTAGGCTGTGTCTAGTCCAGTACAATTGACTTGGTACATCTAAGGTTTGGTCATAATTAAACTCAACCCTGATGCCCTGTTAGTGCCATTGGCACTTACTGAGACATTAATTACAAGCAACAGGCTATATACCAGACACTCCGCTTACCCCAAACGTCCACTGCTGTGAGCCGCCGGACCCATGGCATTTCATGAGACGAGGTGGATCAGATGAGCGAGTTTCCGAAACATCCAAGCAAAGGAGATTATTTAGAATCAGCTCATGATCTTCATTGTAAATCCAGACCTGAAAGAGAAGACAGAAAGACTTTTATCCCAATGTTTCAGGGCAGGTGCCTTGCATCTTTTGTTCAGCTATAGAGGAGGCACTTCAGCGTCTGGATGTCAGAGATGTGCCTTGCAACGCCTGCTGCCTCTTTGCTGCCTTTTTTCCAGGCACTGAAATGCAGCTGCAGTGCTCTGTTACCTTCTCAACATCACACAACATTACCCCATGCAGATGCACTAAAAGAACTGCTTGCGATTCTGCTCTGGAACTGGCATTTTTAAAATTAAGCAGCCCCCATATGTTCCTCCTGGCCGGGCAGCTAGACAAGATAATGCGACAGGCAAGCAGTGGATCTCCGAGCAAGCGACCAGCCGCTCTCTGAGCCAAGTCCTTAAGCCAGGCAGTAAATCTCCTTATCCAAAGATGATCCTTTAGTCATGAAGGAGGGGCTGGTGGATTGCCAACACAGAGGAGGACACTGTGTGGCAGCAGACAGCCCAAGAATTGTGGGGAAGTAGCTTGGCAGGCATGCAAGGCCAAAAGGTATCTCCAATCTTCTTTGAAACTGGTGCATTTGGCCATAAACACATAGGAATTAATCTAACATTGTGCTCTGGGGTCAGCCTGTAGATGTTGAATGATGAGAAACCAAAATCAGCTGTGCAAATTCCAGTGCCAGGTAGCCTACATTAGTCCCTACTCCTACATTAGTCCCCACACTGGTCCCAGGGTCCTACTCTTTGCAGCTGGTGGCCTGGTGCTCAGAGATCTTCACTCAATTAGATGATGATCACTGACATGCAGGAGCTATCAAAACTTTCCATACTGCTCTCCAGGAAGCAAGAGAGATCACTGCTTCACCATTCCCGTTCTGAAACTACATGCTCCATAACTGACAGGTTTATGCCCTTCTCTGCTCCCCAGCCAAACTGCTTTTGCTAGCTGTGCCATGCTCAGAGGGAGACCAGCCCTCCCACGTCACACCCTTTGGTTTAGCTGAACCAACATGAAAATGTGTTGATTTGGACCTCAAGAACCTACACAATATCCTAGCAGGTGGGAACTGAATTCAGCCCCTCTCTGCAGCCCACCTGTATAAAACAAGAACGCACTGGTTCACAGCTGCAGCTTCAACTGCATTTGGGTTCCTGAATTTACATGACATTACAGGAATTTCTCTGTTACCATGCTGAAAACGATCACCACCTCTAACAAGAAGCAAGGACACACTCAAGTTGTCAGTTTGTCCTCTCCCACATGGTACTTTAGCAGAAGCAGGTATTTTTATTGTTGGCATTAAAGTGTCAGGCACCTTCTGTTGCAGTTCACGCCCATGCTAGCTGTCACTGGGCTGCCTGGACCTTGCTTTGGAGCACAGCATGCCTGGCACAGCTGAAGGTTCAGGGAAGCTGGATCATCAGTCTGGGCTAACTGCAGGAGCTGCTGGTCCCCACTCCCTCCTTCAGTGCCTTCAGACCTGCAAAGTCCCAGGCCAGTATCAGTTAGGCAGAGGACATGAAGCTCTCACAACCAACAGAAGACTCTGACCCTTACGCCAGAAAGCAAAGAAATGATGGGACTGTGGTGTGTGCACCTTAAAATATCCCAGGCTACATAGGGGTAGGGAAAGGAGAAGAACATATATGAAACCTCTAACTCTGCAGTGCAGGGAAGATGCTGAGACCGCTTGGCTAAACACCAAACAACTGCTCTTCTGAATGCACAGCGGTGCCCTGCAGTCACACCACACCTGGGCAGCATCTCCAGCCCCTCTGGATGCTGAGAAGGTGACAGCGTAGCTGGCCAGGTCTCTTGCTCTGCTGCCATTCCCAGACCCAAGCCCAGGCTAGTGTGTACAAGGAGCATCCCTGCTCATCCATCACGCTTCCCAGCATCAACTCCCTTTCCCTCGACTTCTGCCTCTGTGAATGAGAAGGAATTAAGGCCCTCATAACTGTACCAGAAGTACCTACAGGCACATTAGGAAAACAAATTCTGATTTTTTTAATTTTTTTTTTCCTGATGAAACTAAAAGCAGCCTTCTGGAGGGAGCTGTGATTCAGGACACTGCCTCAGTTGGACAGCAGGATTGAAAAGCCTACAGCTCATTCATTATAAGACATGGAAGGCCTCCTTTGAGGAAGTACAGGTATAACATTAAAATTTGCCCTAACCTCAGCCATTCTGTGCCTTCTAACATACTTTTTTCCTGTTTAAATCCTGTCAAGAGAAGAGGAGAATAGAGAAATAGCAGGACTTGCCAGAGCAGTATTATCATTAAAAGAAGAATAATGATGGAGCCAAATTCAAACAGATCAAACTGGTAAGAATTGAGAGAGAAGACTGCAGTGACACAAGGAGCAGACCTTTAATCAATACCTGAGTAATGGCAAACACACAGCAGTGGTGAAATCCAGTGTGATACTTCTCCAGAAATGCTTATACAAGATGGCCAAAATTAATTTCAAACTAATTATGTGTTTGGTGTAGCAAACAAAGGAAAGAAGCAAAAAAGGCCCAAATTTGGGACACATTATGGTTCCAAATTCAGATTAGAGTATCAGTATGAACTTGCAGATTATTAACAGACTGAAGCACGAGGAAAGCAAAGCCACCCCATGGGGTTTTTTTTGTTGTATAACTGCAAGCATTTGCATACCCCAAAATTTATTAACTACTTTGCTGCTGAATACTGGAAGGACAATGTTTAGCTGTTGTGGTTACAGGCTGCCATAAGCAAGAGCCAAGTATAGGAAGGAAAGAGCTCCTGGCAGCCAGCACCACTGGTATCTGATCTACACGGAGAATAAACTGCTCTCATTTTTGTTTTGTCCATGACTTGCTCGGGTTCATCCTCAAGCACAATAGCAAAAGTCTATAATCAAGAAGGTGCCTGCCTAGGATTTATACCTCAGTTCTGAGTGATGCTTCGTTTTATCCTCCTACGTACTTTCTACAAGAAATTTTTAAGATTTATTTTATATAAAAAAGGTAACAGACAAGGTGCAGGATATTTTCATCCTGCATCTACTTTCTAGCACCTAGGAAAGCATCACTTGTCAGATTTTGGTTTCTAAAACGGAATTGTGCCCAGCTCCCACCATAGAGGAAAGCAACATCTTTAATTGCTAATAACTGACTTGCTCCACAGGTCTAAAGAAAAATCATTCAGCATTTTCACTGAAGTCAAAGAAAAACACTAGGATACTATTAGAATATAATGAATTGTTTCTGTTCTCAAATAAAACCTAAAGGGCAGATGTCAGAGCAAAACCTCTCTCCATAATGAAATTTATCAAGTTTTGGGTTAAATAAATGATTTGGTGAATGCTGTAGGATTGGTGTCTGTCTTGCAGTTCTTTTTTCCCTGCTTCTCAACACAGGCACAGCAGGATAAGAAGGAAGGTGCAAGGACTCCTTCAGGCTTGGAGTGCAGTGGCCCATTCAGCTGCTGATCAACACTTCTGAGGTCCTACATGGCCCCAGAGCACCTAGAGATCTTCCCTAAGACAAAGCAGTTCAGGTTTGGCAGTGCTCAGATGCCTGCCCAAGTCTCACATCCATCAGAATCAACGCCTTCACCTTTGGCTACAGGGGGACAAAGCTCCTGCTCGTGCCTAGTCACCCGGAGCACAGTACCTGGTTCAACTTCCCTATAGTGGAAGTGGGACCCACAGATCTGGGGGAAGCATTCTCACTGCTAGAGCAAAGCCGGTGTGTATATCATTCTGCTCATCTACAGATAGGTGCAGAGCATGTGTAGAGTAGGTCTTGTGGACAAAATAAATGGGAGGAGGTCCAAAAGTATGAACTCTGTTAGTATAAACCTTTTTTTATGCAAGTACAGCTTAGAACTGGATTTTGAATTTAGTTCCCTCAAAAGATTGTTCAGTCTGTTTACAGATTTAAGACTGAGGTTTCCTAAGGCTTCTAGCACTTTCAGAATCTTACTTCACCCCCATATAACACAAATCACCCACAGCCTTCTCTTGGATTGATTGCTAAGACACTTCATTAATCTCCTTTACATACAGATAGGTAGGTAGAAACAGGGCTTCTCCTCATGCACAGCTTAAGGAACAGTTTCACTGATGACTGCAGTTTAACTCCTTGCAAGGACAGCAGTGTGACATCGCTGAAGACTGGATAGTGGAGCATTTTTGCTCTCTCACTTTACTAATATTTGGATTTCCTAACTGGTTTCAGGCTGCTACTGTTGGTAAAGGAGGCACACTCTACACTTCCTCCATAAACTCCTATATCCCAGTGATCCCCCTCCGGGATTATTTTCTACCATAATAGAGAGATTCAGGGCTGTGTTACTGGACTTTTTTTTGTGAAAGATGAAATTATTCCTACAGCGAGATTAGTTAATGTAAATAGATAACAGCTAGCTGAACTACTTCAGAGGAAATTCAAGTGAGGAAAGGGCTCAAACGGTGACTTGACATCTAGGAGGATGGCCCATACTATCATTTCCTTTTGAAACATAGTGTTAACTATAGAAGATTTTGAGTTCCAGTGTCAATACCAGCCAACTGTATTAAAACAAGATCTAGGGAAAAACACTAATTCAAAGAATATGTAGTAGATAGAAAATGGAAACTCACTGTTTCTAGGGAATAAATATTTCAAAATGATATATGTAATAAACCAGGAAGCATCAGCCTACCCTTTGGCTTTCAGAGTGCAGTGGAGTGTAGCAAAAGGCATGGCTGGCCAACTGGCAAAGCTTTGTGGATATACACTCCTATTTCGTCTGCAAATTGCATTAGCACTAGAGGAATGCATTGAAAAATTTCAGTGAATACAAGACAGTAACTACTGCAGAAACAGCCCTTTGTGTGAAAGAACGTCCCTGCCGTGAACCATGCCGACAGGAGAAGCATTCCAGTACTTTCATCAGTTACAATCTGTTGCTTAGATTGGCACTATTGTATTATTCGGTCAGGCAGTTTTTAAAAGACAAAAACTCAGCTTAAGAGCACAAAAAAGCTGCTTCAGCTCTAAGGAAGATCTGTGCCTAGCAATTTGCATCATCACAGCTATTTGTATATACTTCAGCTCCTGTCATTATGGGTAAAAATGACATCACAGCACCAAATGACAGCAAAGTTTGTTGGACTATAATCATTGTTTTAAGTATCATTATCCCAGAAACCAAACGTCCTCAGTCCTCGTGAAGGTCGTTCCAAAGCAGATATTGAACTGTGAAACAGAAAGCATGTGTGGTGCTGATGTTTCACGACAATTTGTTAGAGGGACCAAAGAATTGTGTTCCTTCAATAATTTATAGAAAAGCATCAAGTAGACTGAACTCGCACATCTTCACTCTAGACATGTATTGTATCAGAAAAGCAAACTAACAGCCATGATTCAGAGGTTTAGGGAGAAAGATTTTACAGAACTGCACATGTGAGCACGTCCTTCTAGACTGACTCTTGAACAGTTTGTAAAGTATGTGTGGTTACATTTATGAAGTGCTGCAAGAGCGTTAACAGAGCTTTTCTGAAATTCCATGCTCAAACCAGTTACCTCTGAAGTCCCAGAGCACAGATGCACATGCTTAGACACCTTAGCACCATCCCCAGCTTTTTAAAGCTTAGTATTTTGCTAAGTAAGAGAAAGGTTAAATTACTGAAATGAAGCAAACAGAGAGGAGAGGTTACAACACAGAAATAAAGCTTTGGAGTCAACCTAGTATGTTTGAAAACAAACAGTAGGAAAAAATCTACATAGTTCAGTGGACTACAAGAGATGATTTTTTGGAATAGAAACTTGGCTTTAAGCATTTAGGTCAGGCAGAAGGCAAGCACACATTAGACACATGACAAACATAATCTTCTTTCAGCTGTTAGATCACAAACACTCCCACTAGTTAGTCCTGCTGTTGGCCATTATGCTTCATTCCAAAACCTTCCTCTTTAGTGTTCTACAATGCTTCTCTTCCAAGTTTCTCAGTAACTACTCCTTCTCCTTTAGGGCAGTATCTAGCCCAAAGCCTGCTTCAGCATCCGTGTCTCCTAATCACCACCCAATTAACCTTGGCAGGATGTTTTTTGGGTAGAAGCACACCATGTAGGTTCTTTTACATCCACTTTTCAGACATCTCCAGCTTTTCATGATGATCTTTCAAAGTGCTTAAATATTTTCTATCCTCCTTCAACACCCAAGTTTTTGTGGTGTGCGCTACCTTGTGCACATATCCAATTTTTCTGCCTTTGTTACTTCAGACCTATGCCGCTGACCTTCATTCTACTAGATCCTGTCACCTCTTCTACTCGTGACATTTCTAACTACAAAAAGTTTGATCATTTATTCCTAAAGTTGGGTTCAATCCCCAGTATTATCCCAGACTGAGTATTTCTGTTACAGTTAATAAAATATCCTCGTTTTCATTATAGCTTAGACAAAGACCAAAATTTTAGAATATTTTCTAAATGGAATATGTATTTTTTTTTAATATTCTTGGAATCTTACTGCTTTTTCTTTCTATACTGAAAAGATGAAGTGAATGTAAATGTCATATCAAGTCCTAGAAAACAGGATACTTTGACGTGCTTGAGTAATTTTTAACTCAATGATGATCATTTAAGTCAAACTGAATTCAAAGTATTACTCATAACGGTGATACAACTGCAAGTTTCACAGTATCTGGTATTTCTTTTAAATCAAGGGGTTAAGTGAGAAATTGAAATTTCTTAGCAGCCATGAAGGGTAGAGGGAAAACAAAGCAAGCATAAACTAAAGGCAAACCAGACTTGCTTGTAAGGCCATTCTTATTACTCCAGGGAGTCTGGTTTCCCCACACACTTACTTTTCAAGGTCAGCTCTCACATGCATGAATTGTCTATATTACACAGACAACCATTTTCCAGTCAAAAGATGACACAGAAGATAATTTTCCAGCCAAAAGAACTGCAATCAATGAGTCTTATGACAGCCCAGTTTTGTTTTCCCAGCCCTTTGCGTGTTTTTCCAGGTAGACTGCACCTTGCTCCTTCAACTTACTGTGCAGTAGCATGTATTTTTCAAGGGAGGGTGTTATCTATTCACAGAGCAAAAGCAGTCTGGAAAGAAACAAACAATGATAACTTATTCCTGTTCCTCAAGGGAAAATTAGCTGGCATCAAATAAAACCAGCACCAAGTGGCATCAAGTTATTTCCACAGAAAGCACAGTTAAGTTGTGGTACTCATTGCCACAGGATATTTGAGGTCAAAATACAATTAGACACTCATGAAAAAGCAAAAAAATCTACCATCTTTGGCTCAGAAAAAACACTAAAAGTCACAAAAATATTGCTCACAAAGTGTAGGTTCGTATCTTCCCAAATAATTGTCTGCACTGCGTGTATTAAGCAACACACACTTGCTGCCAGTGGGCATCCAGGGAACAGGATACCGGGGTACCTGCCTTCCACCAGACCCAACAGAGGCTTTCTTATTAGGCCAATGGCATGAAACAGATGGTTCTGGAGCAAAAATCAGCTGAAAATGCCAATGGGTAGAGTGTTACCAGAAACAACAGTTAAAAGCTTCCAATATTCAGGAAGTTTCTTGCTATTTTTATAAGTAGAAGCTGTTAAATAAGTGTCATCTTTACACTGTTCTTGCATATCTAGAGCAAGACTATTCAAGACGATATGAAAAGAAAGTTGGCTGAATGCACTGTTGGGATTTATTAGGAGAACAAAATCAGTCTAGTGGCACAAAACCATAGTGTTGGTTAACATACTTGGAGAACAAAATCACTGTGAAAGAAAATAGTGCAGACAGGGTTGCTTTGGTTTGGGGTTTTTTTTATGAGAACCAATTACTTAATTTACCACTAGTAAACTAGATCAATGAGAAAAGAAGCCAAAGACCAATGATCTGAGCATTAATTTTTCTTTCTCAACACCAAAAGGCTAACTGAAGTTTCTGTCTCCAGAAGAAGAATCAGAAAAAGGTTACAATAAGGAAGTCATATATGAGAAGACCTGGCAGTCTGGCAAAGTTCCCACTGACTGGAAAAGGGGAAACACAATTTTCCCCCCTATTTTTAAAAAAGGGAAGAAAGGAAGACCTGGGGAACTACAGGCTGGTCAGTCTCACCTCCGTGCCTGGCAAGATCATGAAGCAGACCCTCCTGGAGACTATGCTCAGGCACATGGAAAATAAGGAGGTGATTGGTGACAGCCAACATGGCTTCACTAAGGGGAAATCGTGCCTGACAAATTTGGTGGCCTTCTATGATGGGGTTACAGCATTGGTGGACAAGGGGAGAGTGACAGACGTCATCTACCTGGACTTGTGCAAAGCATTTGACACTGTCCCTCATGACATCCTTGTCTCTAAATTGGAGAGACATGGATTCGATGGATGGACCACGCAGTGGATAAGGAACTGGCTGGATGGTCGCACTCAAAGAGATGTGGTCAATGGCTCAATGTCCAAGTAGAGAACAGTGACGAGTGGCGTTCCTCAGGGGTCAGTACTGGGACCGGCACTGTTCAACATCTTTGTTGACAACATGGACAGCAGGATCGAGTGCACCCTCAGCAAGTTTGCTGACGACACCAAGCTGTGTGGGGTGGTCAACACACTGGAGGGAAGGGATGCCATCCAGAGGGACCTTGACAGGCTGGAGAGGTGGGCCCGTGCAAACTGCATGAAGTTCAGCAAGGCCAAGTGCAAGGTCCTGCACGTGGGTTGGTGCAATCCCAAGCACAACTACAGGCTGGGTGGAGAATGGATTGAGAGCAGCCCTGAGGAGGAGGACTTGGGGGTATTGATTGATGAGCTCAACGTGAGCCGGCAGTGTGCGCTTGCAGCCCAGAAAGCCGTGTCCTGGGCTGCAATCAAAAGAAGTGTGACTAGCAGGTCAAGGGATGTGATTCTGCCCCTCTGCTCCGCTCTTGTGAGACCCCACCTGGTGTACTGTGTCCAGCTCTGGGGGCCCCAGTACAGGAGAGACATCGAGCTGTTGGAGAGAGTCCAGAGGAGGCCATGAAGCTGATCAGAGGGATGGAGCACCTCTCCTATGAAGACAGGCTGAGAGGGTTGGGATTGTTCAGCCTGGAGAAAAGGTGGCTCCGGGGAGACCCAACTGGGGCTTTCCAGTACCTGAAGTGGCCTACAGGAAAGATGGTGAGGGACTGTTTATCAGGGAGTGTAGTGATAGGACAAGAGGTAATGGGTTTAAGCTGAAGGAGAGTGGATTTAGATTACATGTTAGAAAAAATTCTTTACTGTTGGAGTGGTGAGGCACTGGAACAGGTTGCCCAGAGAGGTTGTGGCGGCCCCATCCCTGGAAGTGTTCAAGGCCAGGTTGGATAAGGCTTTGGGCTACCTGGTCTAGTGGAGGGTGTCCCTGCCCATGGCAGGGGGGTTGGAACTTGATGATCTTTAAGGTCCCTTCCAACCCAAACCATTCTATGATTCTATAAAAAACAATAGACTTCCTCCTCCAGACATGTGACAGTTCACTATTAGTGAACTATTCACCATAAGGACCCATTTGTTCTTACTGTGGACATAATCCACTGCAAGTTGTTGCTGCTCACTCACAGACTCAGAAAGCAGCGTTAACACCTTTGTCACTGTAAATGTACAATCACTGGTGCCAATCAGTTACTAATACATTTACAGTCTTCACATTTACAAGACTTGCTGACTTTCTTACAGCTAATCGAAGAGATCCCATATGAAAATCGTCATTCCCATTCCAGGTTAAATTCATCCACCTTTAACACACGGACCTACAATCTGGTCATAGCGATGATTAGTCAGTGCTCCAGAGGCAAAGTGCAGGGATGTAACACTCGGTCCTGTCTAAGTGGAGATCATGTATCTACAGCCACCCACACTTACCCAGACACTGGCTTAACACCCCTCATGCTGTCTTCCTCTGTCACATTCAACTGGTGAGGCCACAAGTAGGAGGGACAAAGTCCCATTAGTTGACAACTAATTAACACAGGAAGTTCCATCTGAACATGAGGAAAAACTTCACCTTGAAGATGACAGAGCACTGGAACAAGCTGCCCAGAAAGGCTGTGGAGTTTCCTTCTCTGGAGGTATTAAAAAACTGCCTGGATGCGATCCTGTGCAACCTGCTCTAGGTGATCCTGCTTTAGAAGTGGGGTTGGACTAGATCTCCAAAGGTCCCTTCCAACCCCTACCATTCTGTGATTCTGTGACAGAGCACACAACTTTTTGTTTGGGACTATTACAAGCCATCCTGCTTCTACTGCTGCAGTTTCTATATCCTGAAAATTACTGCCCATTTCATAAAGTATCAAGTTAGTCTAACACAACCCACGTTTGGCAAAACTATGCTGCATTACAATCCACGCTCCATTTATTTTGTGTCTTCGATTACTTTTCTCTTTAGATGTAATCTAGTTTATAGACTTGGGTCCCATGGGTTCCTAAATCACTGTGTTCTCAATGTAGTTCTTAGCTAGGTAAAAGTCTTTATGGCATTAGGTGAAGATCTCTCCACCCTGGAGACTGTTTATGCAAGTCCTGAATTTTTGTTGCCTGAAAGAAGTGGAACAGCAAAAACTTCATGTAGTAATATAAAAACTCTCATTAGATTTTCACATCCATCCCCAACTAATCCTCACCTGTAGCCAAAGAATTTTTTAAGTTCCTTATAGTTCCTTCTATTTAACAATAATAACAAATCATTCCTTCACCCCAAAATAAAGCCACTCCAGCAGCAAAGGACTAGCTGTACAATACACAAAGAACAGGGCAGGAAAAGGCTGCCTTAAATCCTGGTATGAGGAGCTGACTAAAAGAGCTTCTGCAAATTCTGAAGTGTCAATCAGTAGATTACGCACCCGTCAGGAGCCACTTAAGGATAGTCTTCAGCCACATACAGAGATTCATGCCATAAAGATAGGAGATTATAATGCTGACACTCAGCATTAGTAGGTACAGAGCAGTAAGCTACACAGTCTCCTCAGCCAGCCGCACGGTTTGAATGACAGTCTGCTATCAGCCTGCTTGCTGATGAGATGTTACACTAGGGCACTTTCCCAGGAGGAAAACATGTTAGCAATTTGTAAGATGTGAATCACTATTCAATGTAATTAGGAATATCATACCTGGTTTTGATCATTGTAGTCACATTCCCGAACCACTACCAGGCCTCCTTTCTGACTTGGGTGGCCCTGGGCAACCAGACATTTGTTGGTTTGAAGGTGATACAACTATGAAAGGAAAACAGTTTGATGGACAGAGTAAACAACAAACATCACATACCAAAGGGAACATACGGTAATGCTTCAGAAGCCCTAAGACTCAGTGTGCTCACAAACAAAAAAAAGCCAACAACCAACTCACAATAAAAAACCACAACCTCCTTCCCTTTTAAAATACCGTTTTGTTTTTCAGATAACTTGGAGAAAAAAAAAACAGCATTAATTTTGCTTTCTAATTACATCAAGATTTCCCTTTTTATGGTATAAGTGCAGTACACACAACCTAGCTCAGCACATGCCGGAGATACTCTGTCAAGTTTCTTTTCCCTTTTCACTCTCCATGAAAGTCTCAGGTCCCAGGCAGTCACTACTTCAGGAATATTAACCGTACTGTACAAACTACATTTTACTACAACTTAGCTTAAACATAAGTCTCATGCCACAGCCTCTCTTCATTAAGCAGGACTGCCTCTTTGAAAAAGAAGAGAAGGAATTACATAAATACAAGCAATTTCAGAGACTTAAGTTGTTTCAAATTGTTTTTGAAGTGTCCAGGTAACTGAAAAGCCAGTTACCAGCTAAGTTATTTTAATGACAGATCAGGGAAGGGAAAAAAAATCTTACAGACACCCAGTTCAAATGCACTGCCTAGTCTGATTTGGAGTAATGTTTTATCAAGGGACTAGATTCAGGTCAGGAGCCTGTCCAGGGATGCAAAACTGTAAGCATATACCATCAAATAAAAAAGGAGGTTCCCAGCAAGTTAGCAAGCTCTCTTGGTTTGAGCAATGATGCCCACCCTAAAAGTCACCCAAGAGATTTTCTGCAGAGCCTGAGGATTAGGTTGTCCTAATGATTCTTGACTATTCAACTAAGATGCTGATGTATGTAACCCCACAGAGTTACTCAGCGAGACAAAATGCCTCTACTCTGGCTTTAAATTACACACGTGCTCTAAACTAACATTAGTGGCCAGCAGAAGACCTCTTTTCAGCCTGATTATTTCTCTTACCCCATTGTGGTGGGGACCAGGCTAGTCAGGCTGCAGTCGCTGCCTGCACATCAAAGAACTGCACTGCAGGCAGTCAAGGGTACAAAGGAGAAAGGCAATTATTCTAGCAATGGCCACAACTCTGCCATTTCCTTCCTCACAGCAGAGTCCCACTCTCTACCAAGCGCATGGGAATGCGTTTCACAGTCACTGTGTATGTGCATGTGTGGGAGATGTCAGGGCCCCAAATCTGGCATCCATACTAAAAACAATTATTTCCAATCTGGAACCGAATTTAGAGCAAAAAAGAATTTGCTGTCCTGAACTCAAGGCCAGGCTGATTAATTAGCTAGCTGCGTTTTATTATGAAGACATACATAGCTGTCTCGGCATCTGTATCGATGCTACAGATTTTTAGAAACCGAAAGACACTTCCAGTAATAAAAACTAAGAACTGCTCCATCACATGATAGCAAAAATCAGAGAGCACAAATACCAAATCATATTCTTCACTAAATACCATTTCTGGAAATAGCTGTCCCAAGGCACATCAGCCTCCTCAAGTGCACCATGTTTCTCCTGTTCCCTACACACATCTGAAACAAATTACACAAAATCTTCTAAGTAACATTTCCTCACACGCCAGAGACTTCTAGGAGAAATCTCATTTTCATCATTCCTCACTCAACAGAAGGCTTTCAAACCATACAGCTCCATGAGTTTTATATGATTTTTGTCCTTGTTTTTATTGGCCACGATGATCAAAAATTGATAACACTGTTAAGAACTGCCACAATTTGTGATCATTACAGTTCTCCCCAGCTGTCAAACCAGCACTTATCTCTGGCCCAATTAGCTTTTGAGAATAAGCTGGGATTTGGAGTGATTCATCCCGAATCCTAAAGAGTCTGGCACGCAGCGGTGACATTGGCTGATCGTTCTGTTCCTTATAGGCATCTGGAAATATTTTATACAATCAGAGCCAAAGTTGACTCTCTTTCACAATGCTGAGTATAATTCTTGAACCGCAGAGAACCAAGCCAAGGAACTACATTTCTCTGTGTCTTGTCTCCCCCTTCTTAAAGGGTTCACAAAGTTTTTCTCCAAATTTAACCATGGGAAATTATTGCTAGGAAGATTTGCCCTTAAGTATTGTTGAGGGATTCAGATCCCTCAATAGCCTCTCCCTCATCAGCAATTCCTTAGTTAAAGTTCTGTCTGAATGAAAGCAGAAAACTATTAAATTTAATGAAAAAAAAAAAAAAAAAAAAAAGGTCTGACTAGGGGAATAACGGTATTTAACAGCTAGGGGAATCAGCCCATTGTGTCAGTTTTATTCAGGGAAACTACATTTGCCCTAATAAATAACTTCACAGCTTGGCTGTGATACACTTAAAATATTGCACAATTTGTGGATTCTCAGATTGCTGCTTCCAAGTAAAAAATCTAATGATGTCAACAGGTTCTGCGTGAACCATTCTGCCCTCCAGCCTGAATCTACTTGCAGGATGAGCAACTATCAACAGCTACTGCGGTCTGTGCTACCTTGTGCAGAGGGCTACACCCCCACTCAATGCTTCCAATTACTGAGAGAGAAGGGAATCTGCTAACCATAATCCATGTGCACGTAAAATAATTTACTGAAAGGTCTTCTCTGTTATCCATTATTTTTGAGAAGCGTAAAAAGCACACATAAGATGAATTTGGCACTGGAGAGAACAGATACAATTATGTGCTGGCTTTGCGTACATACACACCTATAAACATAGGTGTTAGAAATAAGGCATAAATTCAATCATGATATCCTTCATGAATACACATAGAAACATATCTCTTTACTTTTATTTTGAAGAAAAAAGCAAAGCTTTTTTTGATCATTATCTAACAGTCAAGACTAGAAAAGTCATCAGTTTCAGATGCAAACGTTCATCTTTGCAGAAAATTATCCAGTAAAAGGAATAAGTTTGGAAACTAATTGCACTGGACTCTTATAAACCAACAAAGCATGAGTATTTGAGGCCAAATTTCTCTCTATCCAAAACCATCTTCAGAACCAATAGCCATGAAAGTGCATTCTAAAGACATCAAAAGTTCGTAACTTAAGAGTTTTGAGGTAAGAAACTTCATTGAATATTATCTGGTCTGGAGATGACCTGAAATATAGATCAGAGTGAAACTGATTTGCCTTTCTCCAAAGACACAAATTCTGTTCAAGACAGCTTGTTGCAAAACTAAAACTCTATGCTCTATGGAAACAGACTATTTTTCTTGTATTTGAGCAAATCTTTCAGAAAGAATCTCAAAGTAATTAAAACATACACACGCATACGCCCCCCAGAATTCTGTATTTTTAAGAAATTTTATCTTACCCTTCCACGCTGGATTATTTTCGGTCGTTTCTGTGCTCTATTAATAAAAACTGGCTGTGGAGCTTTGGCATTTGGCCCAGATATTTGCATCTCAGGATAGATATTATCCAAATACCACTTAAATGACTTGCAGTTCAATCTTTTTCTCAATTCTACACGGTCGGTAATATTTCCATAGTTCCTCATCCTTAGCTCGGGTCTCAAAGCAAAATACTGCTCCTGCATTTAAGAGAACAGGTTGGGAACATGGGGAGAAGAAATTAAGATTATTGATTTCCAACTTTTTCCCTGTTTGCAGAATTCCCAAAGTTTCACTGCATTTTGCTAATGCTTTCACCCATTAAGTTTGAAAGCGGCATTAGGAAATTCCAGTGTTTAGATTGCCACAGGACGTGAGATTTATCTTGCCTCACTCTGAGCTAATCTTTCTAGACTGCTTTTTTTGATGAAAAGACTTCTCAGGCATGAATCTGCTGACCTTTTTTAGGTGTCAACTTGAGGAGGAAACAAATCAGCCCTACACTCCATTGGCAATAAAGCCATCCTAGAGTCATTAAGTCACAAACAGATGTGTATATAGTCATCATCCTCATCCAGCAAAGGTTTAATTAGTTTGACTGTCCAATTGATTGTTTTCATTGTTAGGGGGTTCAAGTGTATTTTGTCTTCCACAGTGTCCAGCTTTCCAACTATACAAGTTACCAGGGCAAAAAAATTCCCGATCAGAACAGACCCATAAATGGGACTATCTTGTGAAGTTCAGTGGGACCATGCATTTATTCACATGAAGAATCAGAACTGTCACCTGGGCTTTCTGTGAAACCCAGTTTTTTTCCATTCACCTGCATAATCTCCAGAAAGGCTCCCATAATGTTATTTTTTTCATGTTCTAATTTATGATTACACCCAGAATTGTACCTGGTTAGGCAAGCACGGATTAAGATTCCAGCTCAATGTTACGTGCTGTTCAACTCTAATGCAGAGCCAACGGGGACAAACAGGAATTCATGAGAGTACAATGTGACATGAATGCTATTACCAAAACTAGAAGAAAAATCCCCTTGTAGTGTCTTTAATTCCTGCTAGATTTACAGACCTCATAGAAAAAGCATTGTATTTGCGTATTAACTAGTTTACTAGATATTATTTAGAAATCAGTTTTCAGGTCACCGAGCTACTGTATTTTGTTGGATTAATCTCAAGTAGACATCTGGAATTTACTTAACATTATGTGGCTCTGACAGTTTTCCATTACCTACTGTTGTCTCTGATATTCAGATGACAGTGTCATCTCAAGATAAATTACACATCTGTCCTTATCAAGATCTTTGAGCATTTGGATGCACTTGATGTATCACTGCTATTGTAATAGCATAGGAAGGGGAAGCATTCAGTACATTGGACCATTGGACAGCTCTGAAGAAGTGTGGAGATAGACTGAACATCCCTATCAGAAATTGGTCTGCTTCAAAAAAGTAGCTCTGCTATTCCACTTGCCTGTTTCCTGGTTAAAGTTCAAATTTAAGCATCCTACCTTTTCTGCATTATTTATTTCCATTGTATACGTGAACTTCCTTCTTTTACATTTTGCTTTTGACAATTATGAGAATTTTGCTGTTTCCCTTCCATTATACACTTCTATTTATTAAATATTTATATTTGCTCTTTGTTGCAAAACAGGTCCTTTAAGTCTTAGGTTTGTACTATTCATCATACAATCACTTTAGTAAAGGATACTGTCCCTAAATATTTACATGACACTTACAAAACCAAAAATATTTCCAGGCTTGCATTCCATACATAAATCTGTCATAATGACAGCCTCTGGCAACTATCAGAGAATTAGATATCAAACAGCTGGAAACATTCAGTCTGTGATAACAGACTGCTAGAATCAGCAGTTTAAGTCCTTGTTGGACAAAGCAGTATTAACTGGAAATTATAACAAAGAATCAATTCCAAGCTTCAGAGAAAGCCATCATTAATCACAAAACAACTATGCCCAGACACCCATAAAAGGAAAAGTGATAGATCAAATCTACTAATGCATTACGGAGATGAAGAATGGAGATAAAAATTAATGACACTTAATAGGTTCTTCAAATGACTGAACATCAAGATAAAGGATGGGGTTTGAAACATAAAACTCTACAGAATATAAAGTTAATAAAATATGTCTTGTATAGAAATTGTAGGGACCACAGGAGCTGGCCACACAGCAAATCCTATGGTCTCACAAGGCAAAATGTCCTCAAGTATCACAGAGATGAGGGCTTCACCAAAACCTGATCTACATTTAAAACCATCAGTACCAAGATCAGAAGACAAGGAAAGAATACGCTTGCCCATGAATCCAGAGGAAGTCAATCCTGATTGATCTTCCAGGGCAAGACAGACTAAGAATCAGACAGCTAATTAAAGCAGAAACCCAAACAATCAATCAACAAAATTCCTGTCTCACCAGCATGGAAACTACCTGAAGGCATATAGCAGTATACGACTGCCACATAATACTGATTTGGACACAAAGCAATACAGAGCTTACAAGAACTCGTTCATCATCTTTTACTTCATCAAAAAGGCATAAAACTGAATCTCCTGCAGGCAGAAGTAGTAACAAGGAGTAGACTTGAGCACTCGAAAGTCAAATGACAATCCTACAGAATTTAGGAATTCACATCAAAATTAACATTAGGGAATCAGGTTACAGAAGGAAGATCCCATTAGAGGTGCTAGCAGAACCCGCTGTGACACAGTCCTTTGACAAACAAGCCAGTTAATAACCTTATTTCATGACCTAGAATTGTCTCTTACCTTATATTCATCCATCCATACATGTGCCAGCCTCAGTGAGTTATGAGCCATAGTGTCCTGTCCCCCGGGTGAGCCATAGGGACGCCTCTTACGGAAAATGTGTCCCACCCTGGAGCAGGGGATGATCAGAAGTCTACCACCACACATCCAGATCTGTCCATACAAAAGCAGAACACACCTCATTGTACATATACTGACAAGGCTCACTACATCCTCCCCTTCTCCAAGGGATACTTAGGTAGGTTTATACATGATGACACGATTTGGTGTCATCAGTATTGTCCTACACATCAGTATTGTCCTACATGTCATGCTTTCTCACAAGTTGAATTAATAAATCTTCAGGTTAGAAAAGACTATTTTTGTCGGATCATCCCACTTTTCCTATAACATGTCATGGCTTTCACAAAACAAACAGTTTTCTAAATTTTTATGCTCTAATGATCCATTAGAAAACACTGAAATGTAGGGGTTGGGATTCAACGTGCAGATTACGAAATCTAAATTTATTTGCCTACATGAGAATTACACGTGCACACTTCCATGATAGATAATGAAGATCAGTCAATATCATCAAGGGAGTCTGGAGAGCTTTACAGCTATGTGTAAGCACTTTACACAGCTGTTTATTTCTGTGAAGTATATAGGAACTCAGAAATACTGTTCACATTCAGATACTACATTTAGGTGCCTTAAACCAGCTCCATTGCACTCCAGATCTAGATTTCATTTACACTCTACTTCCATTTTTTTTTTTTTTTAATTTCTTTTTAAACTTTGGCTTCCAGCAAGTTATCATCATTGGGCCTTTGCTGGGCTAACGTGTTCTTTGATCTCAGAAAAGTCTTTTCAAATCAGTAGTTTATAATCAAGCCACTTTTAAAACTCCTCCTGGAAAAGACACAGACTAAAGTTTTTTGCAACTCTCCCTCAGGGAGAGGGGACTTCCAGACCTTAGAAAGCTCTCCAAGTATACTCCAATTTTTCAAAGCCCCTTTTATTGAAACTGTGTATTACACAGTAACAAGAATAATTTCCTCACACTCCATACACTTCTTCTCAGATACCTAATAATTATATTTTGTACTGAAAACTGGAAAGATTTTATTTATTCTGTACATACTCCTTTAAAGTCACTCAAATGTATGAAATGCCAGTTCTTATTTTTGAGCTCTAATCTTGATTTCTCTAATGACCTAATTTGACAGACTTCTCTAAAGGTTTGGCAGTTCTGCATTTGGTTTTGGGTTTTTTATGTAAACTTCACTTTTTAATCTCCCCTGTCACAAAGGCATCTCATTTTCAGGCAGACTCTTGTCAAACCTGTTGATGAATCCACTTCACAAAAGTGAAGAGGTAAACAAAAAGTTGTTTTTCTTACAGTGGAATGACAGAGAAGATGAGACAAAATATAGGAAGCCTGATGAAGTATCACTTTGGAATCTCCTGATTACGACTTTCTCCTATTCCCAACCAAGCTGAATCCTCTACAAGACTTTTAATTTAGTTATAAAATATTTACATTTCCAGACCCTCAAAAAGGAGGCTGAAGTGTCTGAAAAGCCCCATACCTATCTGAGGAAATATAATAAGCTTACTTATTATCAATGTTGCTCTGAGCCATACATTTTTTTTAACTGACTGTGAAAATCATTAGACATCGCTTATAAACTCATTTCAGAAATTTGCATGATTATTCTTTTCTTATGCCTCTCTATAGGCATTATGAAATGCTCACCAAATAAAGAGTCACAAACACTTAACCACAGAAGACAAAACTCTGTTTAATCTTCGCATTAAAACTTAACTCAAAGATTATTGTCAACGTAGTTACTATGCACTGAAGGCATCCTTCCTGGGAATAAAAATGCCAATTTCTCTGTGCAAATAGCTATTCCAGTGTTAAAGAAATTGTACGTAGGGAAGAGAAGCAGCCAGACAGTAAGGTTCATACTCCAATACACAAAATCTAGATTACCCGAAAAGATATTTCCAGATTTTCTCCTCCCCAGATGTCCATGCCACTATCATATTGTCCAAGTTCATTGAAGTACTCGCGATCCATGGCAAACAGGCCTCCAGCCATAGTAGGTGACCTAAAAAGGAATATTGAAAGAAGTTCCTTTTCTTAGAGAAAAACCAGTAATTTTAGATGAATTTCCTAATCTCAAAGCCTAAATTCAGACCTACACAATACAATTTAAATCTTGTAGACACCAGAAATCATCAGATCACACTTCTACTCTCAAAAAATTTTTCAAAAGTAGATCTGTAAGTGGTATTTGTGATCTTTCATTACTCCAATAGCAATAAACCATATTTCTTTGTACAGTAAAATTGAGGAAAAGAGATAGTACAAGGAATGAGGAACAAAGTGTCTGTGTCTCTACTAAAAAAAAAACAACCCCCAAAAACCCCAGAAACCACTCATGGAAAAAAAGTAAAAACTTGTGCAAGTTTGGAGTCCATCAACTTTTCTACAATGAAACTCAGAGCTGCCTTTAATTAGATCTGTCTTTACCAGAAGCTATTTCCCCTACAGTTACAAACGAATACATTTGCACACAATGTGTTCTTCCCCCTCTTACAAGGGCAAATTATACAGACCAGGCTTGACTGAACTGCAGAAGAGTAGAATCCAGAGTACGCATTACTTTCCCATATTAAATTAGATCAAGAAATGAGGTCCAAATTTAAATTATAAAAGCCAGGAGGCTGGTAAAAGAAATGCTACTCTGTTTCATAGATAGAACTGCAATACCAGGAGCAGTGTTGTTTCATCACGGATGCAATGACCAGTTTCTTGGTAAGTTATTTACAGTTTGTATATTTGCATACATGTTCTCTTCAGCATTTCCCAGTTTTTTACCTTGTCTATGTGTTACTAGAACAGTGCTCTATTTTGTAAAAATTTGTATATGAGCCCCATAATACAGTCTCTAGATTGAATTGCTACTGTATCAAAGTTATAATATCTGGATGCCTAGAGGAGTATAAAAAAAATAAATATGACATAATAGTTGGAACATACAATGCACAGGGAACAGGCTTTTTCTCATCCTTATTAATAAAAACCTGTGATGAAACCAAGCCTAAGTCTGGATTTCCTTGCTTGTTCTCACACAATTTTCTACTATAGTTTCTGTCACTTTAAAACCTAGGTTGAAAGGTTGCTCTCAATTTTTCCATCCCTAACACCAAAATATTTCATTCTGACCATAAAATGTAAGACTTTCCATTTGATGGAAAGCCATTCTCAAAGGTTAAATAGCAATCTGGCTTCTTTTTCAAAGCAGGCAGAGACCTCTAAGTAGGAACAGTGACTTTCATATTCAGAAAATGTAATCTTTTTAGATTATTAGACCCCCTTTAAGGTTCTCTGCCTTTTTCCATGGGAGTTTTTCCTAAAAGTGAGTTGAAGGAATGCAACAATAGCATTGAACACAGCAAGAACTAACCTTCAGGCATGACCCAGATTAACTGTGAGAACAGCTCTTAACAGAAGCAGCACTTTAAGACTGTTCATGCTGGTTCCCCGGATTTTCCCAGTCTGTCCTTTCCCTCCTAGCTTCAGAAACTGCCACACTGACACCTTCCAAACAAGCCAGTCAAGCTGTTAAGTAACTTAAGAAGTTTCCTGGCTTCTCAGACCAAATCTTGTGACAGGTAGACGTGGAAAGACTAACTGCAGAGCTGTCAGACCACAGCAGAGAACCTTGTGCTAGAGCTACTTGCGTCAGCCCTAAACGCTCTTCATTTACAGTCCAAGAACAGAGAATGAGAGATGAGACTGCCCAATTTCTGATTCACTTTGCAAATCTTCTAGAAGTACCACATTCTCTGCAAAGAGTTAGTTTGTAAAAAAGGTAAAGTTCTTCAACCTGACAAACCTGAATTCTGTACTAAGGTAGATACCTGCATCAAGAATAAGCACCATCAGCTTCTTGCCATCGCTTTACCAGCACTGGCCTGTCCCATGCAGGGATTCGTACTGGGAAAGCTTCTATTCTCATGGCTGAATCATAGATGCTACTAAAAAAAAAGGTGTCTACCAACATCGTTTCATTAACAGTTACATGTCCAGTAGGAACCAGATATTGCCAGTTCTGTACAGGCAAGACAGTCATCAATGGTCAAAAGATTAGGAAAGGGAACTTTCAAGTCCTAATGTTAAGCTTTACCAAGACTTTTGTTTCAGAACAGCTCTCAAGCAATTCAGACCACAAAACCAATACGGACAGGCTTCCAACAGACAGTTTTAGGCATCTGCCACATTGTGCAAAGAGAGAAGTAATATTTTAAAGATGGTTTTCATATCCATGTGTGTTCACTTAGGAAACTTTATGACAAAATAATTGCTTGTTTGAGGAAAGATGTAAATGAAATCTAAAGCAAAAAGATGATATTGACATAGAAAGTTAGCATACGCTCTGATGTTCTTTCCCCATCAGCTAGGAAACCACCTTCCTATTACCACAAAGACATATTTTCCCAATCTAGCAATTCTTTAGCATTTCATCACAGAAATTATTGAGCCTGTATTAGTGGGATATGCAGGCTATTACTAGCACAAAGGCAGTTATCAAAAATCATCATTAAAAGCCAAACACATCAACAGACTGGAAGCAAACATCAATGCATAGCTCAAAAGTGAAATTATTGGACAGATTTAATACAGAATAGCATAAGCGCCTTAAGACTTTTAGCAAAAGCTGCTGTTGTACAAGCATTCTCTAGAGGCGTGCTTTCTTGACCTAATAAGACAGATATATCTAATTTGTGATTAAATGCGAGAAATTAAACTGAAATAGGTAATAGTAGCCAAAACTACTTGTAAGTAAAATAAACAAGTCAGAAATTTGACGGGTTAGGCATCTGCTTCTAAAACTGCACATCCAGATACACTCCATAACGCGTAAGAAGTGCTTCTGATCATCCATATGTTACACAGAGCTTCACAACACGTAGGAGGAACCTTACTTGATTGGAGCAGTGGCTCCCTCGGGTCCTTCCAGTTCTGACAAAGGAACAAGATCCCACTTAAAGTGCAGGCCCCAGTTAAACCCTCCACGCACAACCGGGGAAGAGCTGTAGGTAAGCGTGTCAGCACTGATTATGTCAATCACAGGGCACACCACAGTCCTGCGATCTTCTCTGATAGGAGTCAGCAGAGGTTGTAACCACATCTCGTTCACCTCACAGTGACTGTCCAGGAATACCAGCACTTTCCCTACAGAGGTCAAAGCACACAAAACAAAGATCCATGGTAACATGAAACAAACAGATACGCAATTCTATCAACAGCAGAGTATCGGCAGTATCCTCACCACCCTGTGTCACAGAGGGGAAACACCACCTGCCCCCGGAAACACTGACAAACCAGAGACTCACAGGGACTAGTTCAGTTACAAAGGCAGAAGGCAGACCCTGGCTATTCACATTTAACCATGATTTGCTCAAGTGGGCCGTTATTTGCACTTCTTTGACAGGCTTTTAAAGTCATCACATGTTCTACCCAGATTCAGCAAAGCTACTATACTTTAAAGAAGCATCATCAGACTGGCACTCAGAGCCAGGCGGTGATTTGTCCTAATGCAGAGCACCTCCCATGCCTGAGTTACACTACAGAGATAGCTGAAGATGACAGATACTGGGCTGGACGAATTATCCCCATGACAAAGCTGGTTTTGTCCACTAATTGTAATCACCTTGGGCTCGTTTCATACCACACTCACCATCCATCCAGTTACTGTTGCAGCTAAGATCTGTGGATTTTAAATCAAGCCGTTGTGATTAATTCATCTGCATTCATTCATGATGCAGGCCAAAGCAGTTCAATTCCTGAATATAAAGTAACATAGAGCATCTCCCCACTTTGCTGGCTCGAGTGATGGTGGATTCGTACCACTTTAAAAAGAGAGTGAATGCCCTAAATGGGCACAGCCAAATCCACCAGTATAGACCAAGCAACACTTCGGTCCCAATAATTTACATGGGAATTATCCACATGGTCAGAGAGGACAGTTTGATCCATGAGACACCTTCAGGCTCAGCTGGTCTAAAAAGCCCCCTGAATTTTTGTGACACAACATAAAATTTACGTAATGTTATAACAACATAGAAAAGATGGGAAAGAGCTTTAAAGAAAACAACTTAGAAACAAACAAATATAACAACTCACCCATTAATAACAGACAGTATTTGACTGAGGAGAAAAAAACCCAGACTCCAGCAGTTCAGAAAAGCAATAAAATTACTTAAAATTGCACTAACTCAAATGAATCCTAGCACAGCTTGCAAAGCACAAGCACAATTTTCTCTCTGAATTTTGCCATTACAATGCTAATGAGTAAACACCAATTAAGAGACTTTATCTGCTACTCAAAATTATTTGAGAAAGTAGCACATACTTTCTTAGATGCCAAAGAATTTAACTGGGAAGCATGTTATGGTAAAAGATGCACAGTGTACATAAAGCACCAAATACAGTTTATCCCAATCAACACTCATTGCAACAACAGAAAAGCTTGTGTGAGAAACATTACAATTAGACGAGTGAATTATAAGTCAAATTAGAGTGCACCTTAATAAGGAAGCAGATTGCCATTTTAGAGCAACAGTTTTCACGTGAAACATGCAGAAAATATTCTGTGACCACAAGATCTAGCACGGATGGAAATATTCCTGAGACAACATTCTTTCAGGACATGAATAGGGAAAATTCTACGTTGCCTCACTAAATTTTGTCAAATACTAGTTTTGTTTTACTATTTCACTGACCTACTCTAAAAAGTTAACTCATTTTATTAAAAGCAAACTTCCACAGGAAGAAAAAATAAATACAAATCAGCAGTTCAGACAAGGTTTAAAAGACACTCAAATTTGGCTCCAAATTTGTGAAGTCATTGTTTGGGTGACTTGAAAAAACATCTCCCCTCTCTTACACAGCAATTTCCTTTGAGTTAATTACAAACTATTACAGTGAATTTATTATATCTATTCTATATTTACATATAGGCAAGGACCAAGTCCTCCTTGCTTCCTTCTCATTGAGTATCAGAAAATCCTCAGGTGAGGACCAATTCAGTAAAGTTGTGAGGAAATACTGAAAAAAAGATTTATAAAGATCATGGTCAACTGCATGATGTAAACATTTAAATGCACAGGTAATATTAGGAAAGGTTTCCCATTATCATTATACAGGTATCACTGAAGACACTTTGTGCAGCTGTTGCAACCTATATTAATCTAACAGCCAAAGATCAATGCAATTGACTCATTTCAAAATCACTGATATTCTGAAGCAATTACTAAAATGTCTCTCACCTAAGATAGCATTATCCCAAATCTTTCTTCCCCTATGCTAAGTTGTGTAGTTTAGAACATGGCATGACATGCAGAGTCCCTACAGTGGGCTACAGCAATCACAGGTCAAACATAAAAAGCTGCACTACAGAAAAAGGAGTCATATGGTCGAAGTACGAAGGAAAAGAGAAACAAGAAAGTATACCTGTGGCATGAGAGGCTCCAATCATCCTTCCTCGAATCAAGCCTTCCCGTTTCTCATTTCTTACCAATTTTGTGGTTTTTGGAAGCTGCGTTTTAACGTATTCACCCAAGTCTTTCTTCAAGTCAGCTGAAAAAAGGAAACCACAGATTCAACAACAGGATGGAAATTTTAAAGTCCTAAGATGTTCAACTCAAAAAGGGCCAAAAACTTGACCCAAAAACTACTCCAATACAGTACAGCTTCAAACCAAGAGTACCAAAACAACAGTCAGCCATCCCACATCCTACACCTGCCCTCCAATACCCATGGCCTTTTTTTTTTTTTTTTTGTTGCTTTATTCTCACATTTTCCTATTAGCTGCTTCACTTTGTCCTGGGGCATTGTGGAAACCCACACAGACAAAGCAGTTACACACCCTGCATTGAAAACCGTGATGAACCATATGACTGGGCCTTCCATGGGGCGCATTCCTGCTGACAAGCACTTCGTTTTATTTTGTCAACTAATTTTTTATGCACTGCCATCATCTCAGGTTTTACGCTTAGCCTTGGTTTTCTGAATACAGAATACAGACTAGATTGTTATCTTTTTGTTCTGTTTGCAAAGCCTTGAGTACAATATGACTCAAGTCAACTGGAACTACTAGACTCTATCCTAAAAGGAGCTGCTGCTGAAAAAAAAAAAAAAGATCAAAATAAAAGGCACTGTACAAAGAAATAGCATTCCTCTTTCCAAATTCTTCTCAGGGTGACTGTCACTTGCAGAAGTAATGAAAGCCCTTTCACACAAGCAAGTGATTTAAATCACTGCATTCCATACCCTAAAACAAACACTGACATCTTTAAAAAGCAGCATGAAGACACCTTTCATTATAAGTACCTGCTTAGCTGATAGAACAGCAGATACAAAGAATTACAACTCAGTCTCAGGCAGTTGCTTTTCTAAAATCCAAAAGGATCAAAGACACTGCTGGCAAGCATGTGCATTTGAAGGAGAGCAAAGTTCACTGAAGTCTATATGCACTACTGTAACTTAACTAACATCAGTGACGACTAAGAGTAAGGATACTTCCCGCCCCGAGGACAGTGGTTTCTAACATTCAAGCGGGCAGCAAGGTTTCACCGTTGAAGAGAAGATGAACACACGAAGACTGAAGTAATGGAAAAACAGAAGTTAATAAGCTTACAGTAATGGAAAAACAGAAGTTAATAAGCTTACAGAAAAATAAAATGGAACATGAAGGGAGGAAGAATAACAAAGAGCCAGCTGAGACTTCATAGAGAACCTTGGAATAGAGAGGCAGACAGACTTTCAACAGAGGATATGCTGGAATAAATATTATTCTGAATGTCAGTTCAAACTTTAAACTTGCTGTTAACAAGATTAAATGTCAAAGGAATATATGTGGAAGTCAGAGCTGTAACCTTCAGGGAGTACAAGAACTTTCAGGCAGGAAGACTGAAAAGCAGATTCCCAGAAGCAACTCCAAATGTTAAGATCTCAGCTTTTGCACTGCAAGGCAGCATTGTGGATCAAGAATGAGAAGGTACCTGTGGTGGGTTGACCTTGGCTGGACACCAGGTGCCTGCCAAAGCCACTCTATCACTGCCCTCCTCAGCTGCACAGGGGACAGAAAATATAACAAAAGGCTCCTGGGTCGAGAGAAGGACAGGGAAGATCACTCAGCAATTACAGTCGCAGGCAAAACAGACTCAACTTGGGGAAAATTAATTTAATTTATTACCAATCAGAGCAGGATAATGAGAAAATAATAAAAACTGCATCTTAAAAACCCCTTCCCCCCACCCCTCCCTTCTTCCCAGCCTCAACTTCACTCCCAGTTTCTCTCCCTCCTCCCCCCCAGCGGCACAGGGGGACGGGGAATGGAGGTTGCGGTCAGTTCACCACACCTTGTCTCTGCCGCTCCGTCCTCCTCAGGGGGAGGACTCCTCACACTCTGCCCCTGCTCCAGCCTGGGGTCCCTCCCATGGGACACACTCCTCCATGAACTTCTCCAACAGGGGTCCTTCCCACAGGCTGCAGTTCTTCATGAACTGCTCCAGCGTGGGTCCCTTCCATGGGATGCAGACCTTCAGGAACAGACTGCTCCAGCGTGGGTCCCCCAAGGGGTGACAAGTTCTGCCAGCAAACCTACTCCAGCGTGGGCTCCTCTCTCCACAGGGCCACAGGTCCTGCCAGGAGCCTGCTCCAGCATGGGCTTCCCATGGGGTCACAGCCTCCTTCAGGCATCCACCTGCTCCAGCACGGGGTCCTCCACAGGCTGCAGGGGTATATCTGCTCCACCATGGACCTCCATGGGCTGCAGGGGGACAGCCTTGGCCAGCAGCAGGTCCATGTTGGTGCTGGCTGGCATTGGCTCTATTGGACACAGGGGAAGCTTCTAGCAGCTTCTCACAGAAGCCACTCCTGTAGCCCCCCCCCCCCCCCCGCTACCAAAACCTTGCCATGCAAACCCAATACAGTACCGCATAGCAAATATGGTGCTAAAGAATATTCTAGGACAAAGAAAAGTCTCTAGAGATATGCAGACTGGATTCCATTGGGCCACAGGAATTCTCCCCCCTGGTCTTGGATGTCACATAATATGCCAGAGACAACAGGAAAGCTTTCTGGGAGAAAGTCTCCTAGAAAGTTAATGAAAAAGTCATCTCCAGGATGCTACCCAAATGGGATACCCAAATAAGCAGGATAGAAGGATTTGAAATCTAAAATAAACTAGTGCTTGAGTCACAGCAGTGTGTCCTTGTGGCCAAGAAGGCCAATGGTATCCTGGGGTACATTAAGAAGAGCATGGCCAGCAGGTCGAAGGAGGTTATCCTTCCCCTCTACTCTGCCCTGGTGAGGCCACATCTGGAATATTGTGTCAAGTTCTGGACACCCCAGTACAAGAAAGCCAGGGAACTACTGGAGAGAGTCTAGAGGAGGGCTACGAGGATGATGAGGGGACTGGAGCATCTCTTGTATGAGGAAAGGCTGAGAGAGCTGGTGCTGTTTAGTCTGGAGAAGAGAAGGCTGAGAGGGGATCTTATTAATGCTTATAAATATCTAAAGGGTGGATGCCTAGAGGAAGGGGCCAGACTTTTCTCAACGGTGCCCAGTGACAGGACAAGGGGCAATGGGCACAAACTGGAACACAGCAAGTTCCATCTGAACGTGAGGAAAAACTTCTTTACTTTGAGAGTGACCGAGCACTGGAACAGGCTGTCCAGAGAGGTTGTGCAGTCTCCTTCTCTGGAGATATTCAAAACCCTCCTGGATGCCATTCTGTGCAACCTGCTCTAGGTGATCCTGCTCTGTCAGGGGGGTGGGACTAGATGATCTCTAGAGGTCCCTTCCAATCTGTGAATCATTCTTCCCCTGAAGAATCATAGCAAGGGAAAGAGTGAACAGCTGGAGAAAAGAAAGAGCTAGCACAAAGCAGAAAAGGTCAGTTATCAAACTCATCACTTAGGGCACATAAGGCTTCATGAAAGGACATATAATACAGGTGGAAATAGTTTTGCATGTGCAATGGCATGTGCAAGTTTTTGAAAACAGTACATGACAAAAAAAAGAGGTCACGTCCATACTGGTACCTAACCCAGGCCCACAACACAGGCTTGAACAGCAGAACGTAAGAGCTAGTAGTACCTAATGGCAAACATGTTCTCAGAGTACAGTTTTGACCTGGACAATCTAACGTTGTACTGGAAAATGTGCCCAGCCATTGCCTGGGACTGAATGTATCATTGACCATTCTCAACAGGTAGTTTAGATTACTTTAGCCATTATCTTGCTCCATATGTATGTAACGAAGACTCCTCCAAACAAGAGAACTCTAGGATGGGAGTCAGGGGTGTTATTATGTCAAAGTACTGAGTTGCAGACAATTTGCCAAGCTCCTGATATCACTTTTCTGTTCTTCAGTCTCTTCTGCATAAAAGAATGCTTCAACGTATCCTGTAGGCTGTTCCACAACAGGTAAAGCCTAAATCAGGGAGAAAAAGGTTGTACTAGAAAAAAAAATCCTGCCCTGCAGGAAAGGGAAAGAAAAATGTAAATGGACTCAGCTGGGCCATGGAAATGCCTGCTTAGCTAGTAAAACTGTTGATGATTGAAGTGTTAAGAACCTTCTGAGGCAAAACTAGACACAAAGACCCAAGTTTTGCACAACAGCACTGATGTGCAGCAGAGCTCCTATACTTAAAGGTGAAGAAGTAGGCAGAATTTCACCTAAGATACCATTTCAGGAAGTATGTAACGTAGGGAAAATGAATTAAAATAAAAATCAAAGAGGCATAGAGATTAAGCAATTTTCCCAAGCTCACATGGGATCCATGGGAAAGCCAAAGTCTTTGTCCATTTCCTTAGTCACCAAACCAGCTTCGCTTTTCTTCAGCTGGAAAATTCCATCCATTAAAATTAAACAGCAATGCAAACATCAGTAGTATCATCATCAAGAGCAGTAATTCTCTGTATAAACAATATCTCCTCCCATCTTCGGCTTCAAAACATGTTCATTTGAAGTCAGAAAGTCAAAAGTAGCTATTTCAATGCTTTGAACTGAATTTGGCCTTTGCGTTAGCAACAGACCAGAAGAGCAATGGTATTACTGCCTAAACACAGGCATTAATCAACCAAATGCATTACCCTATTCAAAAGACTGAGTTTTGAAGTAAGCTTAGTTCTGAATACGAAGGTTACGAAACTTTAAAACAACAAATTGCACAAGAGACTTTGTAGCAGACTGCTTATTGCTTTCAAAACACTAACAAGCTTTTCAGTATTACACATTCTTATCAGCAAGGGACAGAGTGTTTGATCCTTGTTCTCTCCTGTATCTTGACATTTGATCTGACCTCAGAGAGATAAACTAGCTGCATAACAAGAGAATTTCATTCTACATTATACATATTTAATCAGTCTCTGAGAGCAAGTAAGACCTTAACCCAGAAACCAAACAATGAGACCAAGGGAGCTAATTATACGTACTAAAAAAATACAATCTAAAAATCACTTTAAAAATGCAAAAAGTTGTGGACTTTGTACAAAGGCAAGCAGGAAACTTGCACAGTCCTGCTTGCAAGTACTGCTACATTAACACATTCCTCAACAGGCACTTCACTTTTGAAGCGCTAAAACACTTAAATTGCATGTCTGTCTTTACCTTGCCCATCGTTTGAGAGAATAATTCTGAAGCATCAATCTTTCAACAGCAGTAAAGCAATTCTGCAAGTTTTACCCCTCTGGGGCCCCTCCCAGACTGAGTAGACGCTGCTCCAAGAGCTAGGGACAGCTACTCCTAGGGTGGCCACAAGAGGCTGTGCAAGAGCCAGGCAGAGCCCTCCCAGCAAAAGCTGAGCCAGTCTGAAATGCTGAGCAAGAACAAAAAACCTGACACACTGTTTCCATAGTGCCACATCAACTTATTTGCAAGACCACAGCTGAGACGATGTGCATTCAATTCCTTTCACACACATTCACAGTAAGTATTGGCCCACACAGTTTACAAAAAGATCAGTGTAATCTACTCTGAGCACCAAAGCAGCCCAAGCAAGGTACTGTTAAAAACAAGTAACACACTCCTCATTATTAGCTTCAAAACCTGATTTTGAATGTTCAAATCTGTATGATACAAAGCTCATCAATAAAATGGCAAAGTGGATGTCATGTTGGGCTTCTCAGAAAATCATGCACCTGTACTAGTGGCACTTTTTGAAGATGGACGGCAGTACAAATTGGTTTTGCATCATGGCTTCCATGTTTTTATTGTGACTAGTCAATAAAGCACAGGAAGAGACAGGAAGGTCAAGAAGTGTAAGCACCAACCAAAATATTACTGAAAGGTTCTCTCACCCAATTCACTGTTGTCATCCACCAAAATAATTTCATGAAGAAGGTGTGCAGGAGTGCGATCCAGGACACTATGCACTGTGCGAAGCAGGGCAGAAAGCGCTTCATTGTAGAAACAGATAACAACACTGGCAGACGGCAGATCAGAAGGGTAGGACTTCTCCCTACATCTGCAAACAGAAATACAGTACTTATCGCTATTTTCAGTGGGATTTCCTTAGACTTAGGTCCCTAGTGAAACTTCATAAATAACGATCAAACATTAAATGTGTAGGAAAACTAACTTGAACATAAAAAGCCCAGGTGTGTAACATCTATAGTAGAGCTCCATATAATACAGACTCACATTAACATTGCTATGAGGATATGATGGATTGAGGTGGGAGTGAGAATCACAGATCCTCGAGACATAAACAGGAGAAAACACTAAGGGCTTGTTTCAGCTGTCAAAACATTGCCTAGTACCCTTGGGGAGCTCAGCCATGTACAGGAACAGCAAATACAACATGAGGCCTAGAAAAAAACCCACAACTTTATTGGCCAGTTCCTGGAGACTATGTTGGACATCCCAGACTACCTCCAATGGTGCTAAATATCTATTTAGACAACCAAGGCTGGGATTCAGCCTGCGGATTAAAACATTTAAGTTTAGTCACTGCTGTCAGTGGAGTATAGATAGCACTCAGCTTACCCTAATGCTGACAAGCGTGTTTTGTCAGCTGAAGAGCTCTGCATGCTCCATTAACTGCATTGACTAGATCTCTGCTAATTACAAATAAAAGCAGAGACAACTAACATACCTAAAATTAAGCATCTTAATCTGCAAGGTGAATCTCACACAAAGCAGAGGATCATTCTTTCTTTTGCCTTATTTTCAAATTTTCTCCATACTTCTAATAGGGCACAGTATCACAGATTAATGCCACTTGAAGATGCCAGGCACAAGGGAATCCAATAAAAATAAGAAACTATAAACAAAACCCCAGAAGTATACAAGAGAAGCCTTCATAGACTTGGAATGAACTTAGCTCCTGGGAGAGACATTTCAACAAGTACAATTCATTACCTTTACCCATACCAGAGAAACCACTAGAAAAACAGATGTATGTTTGTTTATTTTTAAGTTCAGTGTTGGGGTTTTTTTAATTCTTGTTACAGTGGTGGGCTTTTTTCCCCCCATATGCATCAGAGATTATAGAGAAAAAAAATCTGCTTTTTAATAGAAAGCATTCAGAGCAGAGCAGTGCAATCCAGATACTAACCAAGGACTTTAACTGAGAAACAGACAGTCTTTGTCAGCAGTCATGCTTATATCTTATCCTCTGTAAGCTTACAACAAATGTGAAATAGTACATAAGGTCAAAGTCTCTCACTGACTTGGGCACTGGAACATTTAATGTCCATCCTTAAAAAGTACCAAGCAGAATTATAGCATCTCTTCTGGTAGTTACAGTACTGAGTATCTCAAAATGAAGCTTCAAAAAATAAAAATATTGTAGCTCGCTTTAAGTAACCAAGTACACAGCTAGCAAGATGAAAGAGACATCAGACACGTAATCTTAGTATTGCTGGAAAGAAAGTTCGATTCCTAGGTCTTTTCCACATTGACTTTTATTCGAAGTATTACTTTCGGAATCTTGTTTCTATCAAAATAGCTGTCTGCCAATCCTACTACTCTCAAAAAAATAAACTAATATGATAAAATTTTGAATAAACATGTATCCAATCTGGTTCTTCATTAAACAATCTTAAAGGGAATTAATAATCAGGAAAAAACTTTGGGTTTAGGGAGTAGCTGTCTTTCTTTTTTCATGAAGCCTGATTTCTGTGGGACTTTACCTATCACATACCTTCTCCTGATGGCAAAAAATTAGATTTCCAGAAACACTATTCAATCAAAAAAGACAGAAGAGAAGAAAGAATAAAAATCCTAACCTCAGGCATTGCTGTTTAAATAGCTGAAAAACTGCCGTTAGTAATACAGGAAGCTGAAAGAATATCTAACAGAAATGTAATACAAAAATGTTAAATACTACATCAAGCATAACGTAACAAGTCCTTGAGCACATGAAATTACACCATATTGTCTCCAAAAATCAGTACGTACTTCGCATCTCTTGTATCAGGCACCTCCCTGTGGTATCCCAGCCGATTACTGATAAGCATATTGAAAGCATGCTTCTGATAGCCCAGGTCTCTCACTTCCTGATCTTCTTCATTAAAAATCATTCCTGAAAAAAAAATCAGTTTACAGGCTCAAAAACATCCTTTGGAAACAATCAAGGATTCAAATGTATGCTTTAACCCCCCCTAAACCCAATTATGCTCTGCAAAACTAGAGGGATTTTTGAAAAGTATATTTTTGTGCAATTATTTTTGTTACCTCTCACAAACAGATAGTACTTATGAGTAGCCCTTGCAGCTATAATAAACACAATGGAGCCTTCAGTATTTGGAGAATGATTTCATTTTATTACCTTACGAGACATATTCCCTTCACTTAAATGGCCTCTAAATCTTAGCACTACCTAAAAACCAACATCAAACACGCAACAGAAGATAGACTGCGGCACACGATGCATCAGCACCCATCCAGATGAAGGGTCTGTAATGGGATTTTTTGAGAGAGAAAATACATTTAGAAAAATAGAAAAACCCTCACAATAGAAGCTCCAGTTTCACGCAGGTTTTTCAAGTCTGCAGTAACATAAAAATAGCTATGAAAAACCTGTAAACTTTGTGTTTGTATCACCTGGGACTTTGACAGCAAGTAAAATAGCAAGAGCTAGCTGGTTTATTGTTTATTTTAGCAGAAGCATCAACTGTTGCCGAGCATGGCAGAGGCAGCAATTGCTACTATAAATACATACACTGCTAGAGGCCAAGGTTGAAATCCTCAATGCCATCAAGCCTGCCTTGACTCAGCACCACGGACCACACTCTCATGGAGCCATACACTCATCAGTGTGAATTCAAACAAAATGTTATGGTGCTTCACTCAACTCTTCTACAGAAAAAAAGGAGGGAGAGAAGGGAAGTGGTAGCCACTTCTGCAGCATTCCAAGAAGCAGAGCAATGACTTACTGTCTCTGTTCAGCTGGCTGCATACAGTTGCATATGTCCTCTCCAGCTATTATCAAGCTACAAAAGCAATTTCACTAAAATTTCTGTATAAGAAGTGAGCAGGGATCATGTAATTTATTTCCTTCCACCCTGTCCATCATCTTCATATGGTTCAAAATTTGCAGCAAATAATTAACAAGGGTGTTCCCCATTCACAGGCTACCATGCATCCAGGATAACATGTTTCATAGAATCATAGACTAATTTAGGCTGGAAGGGACACCTATTTTAATCCTCTGCTCAAAGCAGGTCCAACTAGATCAGGTTGCTCAGAACTTGTCCCGTTAAGTTTTCAAAGCCTCCAGTATCTCCAAGGATGGAGATTCTACAACCTCTTCATGTCTCTGTTCAGACATTTGACCACCATCGCACTGAAAATGTTTTTCCTCTATGGTGGGTTGACCCTGGCTGGAGGCCAGGTGTCCACCAAAGCCACTCCATCACTGCCTTCCTCAGCTAGACAGAGGAGAGAAAACATAACAAAAGGCTCCTGGGTCGAGAGAATGACAGGGATAGATAACTCACCAATTACCATCACAGGCAAAACAGATTCGACTTGGCAAAATAAACTTAATTTATTGCCAATCAAATCGAAGTTGGATAATAAGGAATAAACCCAAATCTTAAAACACCTTCCCCTCACCCCTCCCTTCTTCTTGGGCTCAACTTCACTTTCTATTTTTCTCCCCCCTTCCCTCCCAGCAGCACAGGGGGACGGGGAATGGGGTTGATATAGAAATCTCCTCCTCACTTTAATTTCTTATCATAATTCCATGCACCTCCTGAAAGTGTCTGGCTCCATCCTCCCTACAGTCTCCCATTCAGTTGCTGTTGACAGCAACAAAATGTCACCCCTCAGCCTTCTCTCCAAGGCAGAATAAACCCAGTCCTCTCAGCCTCTTTTCATATCTCATGGTCTCCACTTTTCAACAGCTACGCAAAAGCCAGCTGAGCTCAAGCCCAGAGAAAATAAGATGGGTTAAAAAACAGAAGAAAAAGGTCATTAAAAAAGTTTTTAAGCCTTCTTCCTTTTCAAACAAGCAGTCTTGGTTGGCCTTCAGAATACAGCTGTGTCACTACCAGTTGTCTTTCAGCAAAGTCTACTTATAGGTATGAGATGACCCTCTAGAAGGAATTCTGCACATCCACATTCCGATCATTTACATTTCCCACCCTGTTGCTTTTAGTCTTGAGTACAGCAATGGCAATGCAGCTGCACTATAAACACCTCAAGAGTAGATACTTTGACATTTGTGCAGGACCGAGCGGGAAGTGCTGGGTATGGCTATCTACAAAAGACGTGGTGTACACCCACATAGTATGTCTTGTGGTGACTGATGCTATCATGCTCATGGATGAGTGCTCCCACTGCAGATAAGTTGCATCGTGGGGGCAGGAATGAGGTCTGTTCAGTGGCAGTGTCACTCCTCCAGCACTAGTGATCTAAAGTGGTAAGTCAGTCCTTTGAACCACATACCCAAGTAAGGTTTCCAGTTTGTCAGTTCAGACACCCAGCTCAACCATTCTTGAATTCACAGTAATACTGTGACACTGGGTCAACTTAAAACATTTTCTTTATACGAAGAATGAGCTTAAGAACCACATACCGAACGTTTCATTCTACAACATGTCCATAACCAACCATTAACTACTTTTTTCTGATCTTCTGAAAATAGACAAGAAGGAATGCTAGTATTTTTAAAACATTCTCATGAAGGACAATATCCAAAATGCAAGCAAAAGGCTTGAAAGATTTCAGTCCAAACAGCAGATAAAAGCCCTTGGAAAATAAAGGCTTTACAATCGAAACATCAGTTTAGACTTTACTTCAGCAGTATTATGTGGCTCTCCCAGATTTAAAAAAAAAGAGAGAGATTGTTCTACCAGATGATAGTTTGGTTTTGGCTATCACATGCCAAACTGTTTTGTTTTTTAGTCTTTGTGTGTTTATCATTGCTCTACCCTAGACAGACAGGAAGCCCTTTCCTGGAGCACCTGATCTAACAGAAAGCCAGCTGTCTCCCAATGATTCATGTGGAATTTATCCTGGCACTATAAATTCCCCTTGGCTTTCACCAACCAAACCAGTCACTTGGTTTGAAGATCAAGGGACTTCTCAGTTAAAAAGGTCCAATTTCTTTCCTGGCCAGTACTGAACAGTTGGAAAGAAAGGGCCATACAGGTCACACAGGTCTAATGACCAACTCAGAAACTGAAATTTGGTAAAGTTCTACAGACTCTTGAAGCTGGTGATCCAGCGTTGCTCCAAAGTAACGACAGAGGATTTCAATCAGATATGAGTATTAAACTCCTGCCATACTTCCCAAAGCAGCAGACACTGATACCACAACACTCAACATCTGCTTCCAGACTAAGAGCAAGTTGCAGGCCAGTATGCAACATGCCTCAGTTTGCATATCTGAACACACCAGCGAACACTTAGCTGCAAGCAGTTAAATATAGAAGCAGTTTAATATACAAAGCATTTTAGTTTGGAAGACAAGTTTGGAAGACAAACCCAAATCACCTCATTGATGAAATATGCTTCAATGAAATGCACAGACATTTGTTGGTGCAAAGTAAGTAGGATTTGGCCCTAAACACTGTCATCTCAATAAATCTTTCATTGTAATTTGTCCCACACACATTTTTTGTAGATTATTTCATAGTCCAAGGATATTCTCCAAGTCAATGGGTCCTCTTCATTGTATATTTATTATCAAGCTATTTTTAATTACTGCATATAGGCAGAGTTTCTCTTCAGAGTTTCTCTGTGGCTAATAAAAGTTCATGTATTTGAGCCCAGTCAACATAGGTGTAAGATGTGAAACAAGCATATACTGAACCTTCCAAAAGCAAGAACTACATCAAGGGTAGACACCTTGCTGCAATACAGTCCTCCTCATTAGCACTTCCACAGCACAGCTGTAAATGTTATGAATAGCATATTTTGGATTAAACACAAGAGAATAAATTTCAAGTAATTCCTAAAGAAGAGAGCAACTAGTACCACCTGCATTTTAACGAACAAAACTACTTCATTACACAATTTTCCCTGTGATCCTTTAAAAAAAAACAACAAAAAACAACCCCACAAACCAACCTTACTATCTCATTTCTTCTACTGTTTTAACAATTTTGTCACCAACACTGAAAGCCACTTACCCATTTCAGGAGAGAATTCTACCTGCCCCTTAACTGGGTCCTGGACATGATTTCGAAGAGGATTTCCTATCTTACTTTCTTTCTGTTGCAATTCAGGTATATGAACAGGCCCCCGCGTAAAACGGGGGTAGAACTTTTTTGGAAATGGCCTCTGAGGTTCCAGCCCCTTGACGGGCACATTCTTGAAGGACTGGTTCTCTTCACTGAAGTTGAAATAAACAAAGAGCAGAAGTGTCCAGGTCACAGATGTGAAAAGGCACCCATAGCAGAAATAGCGAAGTGTGACACTTCCCATTGTAGACTTAGCATCATTGAGGACCCATTCTCAATTACCTGAAAGAGAGCAAAACCACACATTTTGAGACTGCTGTCTGTTACCTCATCAGGTCTGTACATTAAGATATGCATTCTATAGGTTGCTCTTCCACTAAATGATTTTTGGAACCTAAACTTTAAGCACAGACCTTAAGAATTAAATCCTTTTCACTTTCCTATTCAAATAATAAACATGACTTGTTCGCACAATCTGTGTAGATACTACTGCTTTAAAACATGAAGCAATCACTAACAGCCCAGTGACACATCACAACTAAAGGTAAAAATGATTAATTGTTCCTCATAAGTTATGTAATTATCTCTCCTCCACAACAGTAGATTCCTTGTATGACTGCATTCATTTAAACATATCGCTATAACTAAATATACTACACTCAGGGAATTGATTCTTCACAGACTGGTTGAGTTTGGAAGGGACCTCTGGAGGTCACCTTGTCCAACTCTCTTAAGCAGAGCCACCTTGTGCCAGTTGCCCAAGACTATGTCCAGACATGTCCATTTTTGTAGTTCAGTTCCTATCCTAAAGCACAGAATGAGAGAGCACAGCCTCAGAAAGCTACATAGTTCAGTCCTCCTTGCCCCAGATTTAAGAACAACTATCACGAGCATCCCAGAAATTCCAGAAATCATGGGGTGCAATTTAACAACACATAACATCAAGACAGTCACGCTTACAGATACTCTTGTCTGCAGAAAGAAAGGAAACAGATATGGGATAGGGAAAGAGCAAAAAGCTCCAAGGTCATTTACCAGGTTCCTACAGTCTCTGTAGACTCCAGAAGAGCTTCCGTACTCCCTGTAGGAGATGACCTAGAGCTGGAAGGAAGCAACCCAGCCCAGAGTTTTACTTTAGGCACCCATCCACCAACACAATTTCCCCAAGTTATATCGAAAATTTCTATCATAAGCAAATCCCTGAAGTGAAGCATATGGAGCTGGTGATAACATTTTATTTATAGCCCAGGAGAATCAGGTAAACTTTCTGGAGTTTCTCAAATCTAAAAAAGGTTACAAAAAAAAATCCTCCACACCTATACAGCTCAGGTCCCAAAACTAAGGAAAACATTAACTCAAAGAATTAAATTTCTCTCATCATTATCTAACCACAACAAATTTTTCATATAGTAACAAAAAGTTAGGAAACCATTTAATCACCTTTTAATTAGCAAAACATTTGTTTTAAGAAAACAAAGTGTTGGGGTGAGAGTCAAGGATTTATGCTGATGCATTTTTCAGACTTCTCAAGAAGTCAGAAACTACCAGAAGTCTTCAGGTCAGCCTGGCAAAGAACAAACCACAACAACATTTATGAGTACAAACAGATTATTCCCTTCTCAATATGGAAAACTACTAGACAGAGGTAGAAGGTGTTCATGATCCCAAAGAAACCTATAAAGATCCCACTTATTTTGGCAATGTAATTCTGAGTCCTAAGTGACTTGCATCCAAAAAAAAACATCAAAATTCAAGCTCGTATTTCCCATACTGCAGCAGGTCACTGTCTCCCTTCCAAAACCAAAATATCTACAAAGTAAAATAAAGAAAAAAAGAAAAAAAAAACACCCACAAAAACCCAAACACCCCACTCCTCAAAAAATCATTTACCCATTATTCTTACCATGTCAAACTCCCTTACTTCTGCAAGGCAACGATCTATGCAGAAGTAAAGCTCAAGGAGCTTAAAAATGTCTTAACCAGGGTTTAAATCTCATACTGACCCTGTGCGTACAGATGAATTGCATGCTCTGTGAAACAGGCTCTTTCTCTAGCACTGTCACACTGAAATCTTGCTGCTTAACTGTAGAGCCATGAAATTAGTCAGGCAACAAACGCTCTGGGGCAGAAATGATTCAGAAAAACCTCATTCTAGTTAACAGAATGCATTTACAAGTTGAAGAGGTACAGACCACCAATCCCGAATGCCTTATTCCCTGTGCGAACAGTGGTGAACGATCATATCAAGGAGAATCTAGGCTCAGAAAAAGCACGCGAGGCTGCAAAGGAGCAAGATTAGATAAACAGTTGTATCCTCTCATCGTAATAATTCTTCTTGCCAGACAGTCTCCAGACAATTAATACTTATCCGTAAAAGAAGATCTGGGTGCTTGCCAGGGGTTTTTTGCAGGGCCACAAGGAGGTCATTTGCTGTAAGACTTGTCTAAGCCTTATATACTGCTCCTCAAAACCCGCTCGAGTTGTTTTTTCCATTCACTATTTTAACACAGACACACAACCCTAACATCATGGCACATACACTTACATTGTGGAACAGGATTGTTCTAATAAGACAAAAATTACTGTAACAGAGGAATCTTTTCATTTCAGAGCTGTTTAAGGATACACTTATACTGCAGCTTACATAGGAAAACCAAAAATAACCCTTGCTATCTCAGGTAACAGTAGGAAGACAGGCACGCAGAGCAGAATTCATCATGGACTAAGTATTTCTCCAGCTTCTTGCACCTCTCTCCTTTACAGCACAGAGCTCCACCTTGCTGCTGTGGCACTTCTAGCCATACTAAAGTTTGCTGTGACTGACATCAGGCATACTCAGCTTAAAGAGGAAGAAATAAATTAGTAATCACCAGTGATAAGACTGCTCTACATCTCGATCTCCAGAAAGCCTTCTGACCAGGCTGAAAGCACACATACTCTTAAAAGGCAACAAATGCAAAACTGAGCATGATACTATTTCCACATGCTCCTTGCTAGAGCAGAACTGCTTCACCTTCTTTTCCTCTCCTTCACTGTTTCGCAGTTTTGTAGAAGGATACAAAGGTTGAAATACTGCATTTAAATCAAATGAGAGAACCTCCACAACGCAGATGACTAGGCCCTTTCGGTAACTTGCTATTCAAACAAGACATTTGGTAATACATTTGGCAGGAAAATACAGACTTGCTATTTATTTTCTCTAAGTACCAAATGTTTTGTTAGACACTTAACTTCGAAGGCAGAATGGGAAAAAAATGAAACCCTGTCTATGAAAAGCACATTAAGGCTTATTAATTTACTTCATTCACCAACACATACACATTTACACAACCACTGTCCTATGGATTTCAACTACTTCTACCGTTTAAGCAGCCACAGGAGTGTCAATCTGCATCAGAGCTGCACACTCCAGTTTTAGACCATTTAGGTTGACCATGACTTCCTACAGATGCGTTTTAGCAAAGAGGCCACAATAGGTTTTCAAGTCCTAAGCAATGCCAGTCCTGCTTGGGACCTGCCCTGAGGAACCAGGAGAACATTTCCAGCCCTATACTTTTCTGTGTACAAAGTACAATCACATTGATACATCTCCACCTCTCCTCAGTATCATAGAACCATAGAATGGTTTGGATTGGAAGGGACCTTAAACACCATGTAGTTCCAATCCCCCTGCCATGGGCAAGGACACCCTCCACTAGACCACGTTGCCCAAAGCCCCATCCAACCTGAACACTTCCAGGGATGGGGCATCCATAGGTTCTCTGGGCAACCCGTTCCAGCATCTCACCACCCTTACAGTGAAGAATTTCTTCCTAATATCTAATCTAAATCTACACTTTTTCAGCTTTAAACCCATTACCCCTTTTCCTATCACTCCATGCCCTTGTAAAAAGCCCCTCTCCAGCTTTCCTGTAGGCCCCATTAGGTACTAGAAGGCTGCTATAAGGTCTCCCTGTAGCCTTCTCTTCTCCAGGCTGAACAACCCCAGGCACAGAGGTGAGACTGAGTAGCCTGTAGTTCCCTGAGTCTTCCTTTTTTCCCCTTTTTTAAAAATGGGGGTTCTGTTTCCCCTTTTCCAGTCAGTGGGAACTTCACCGGACTGCCACAGCTTCTCAAATACAATGGCTGGTGGCTTAGCCACTTCATCCACCAGTTCCCTCAGGACCCACGGATGCATCTGATCAGGTCTCACGGACTTGTGCACCTTCAGGTGCCTTAGATGGTCTTGAATCTGATCTTCTTCTACAGTAGATGGTTCTTCATTCTCCCAGTACCTGCCTTTGTCTTCTGCGACATGGGTGGTGTGGCTAGAGAACCTGATGGTGAAAACTGAGGCAAAAGTCATTGAATACCTTCTCTATATCCTGGGTAACCAGGTCTCCCATTTCATTCTGGAGAGGACCCACGTTTTCCCTAGTCTTTCTTTTATCACTGATGTATCCATAGAAGCTTTTCTTGTTGCCCTTGATGTCCCTGGCCAGATTTAATTCTACCAGGGCTTTAGCTTTCCTAACCTGATCCCTGGATGCTCAGGTAACTTCTCTGTACTCCTCCAGGCTACCCACCCTTGCTTCCAGCCTCTGTGGGCTTCCTTTCTGCATCTGAGTTTGTCCAGGAGCTCCTTGTTCATCCATGCAGGCCTTCTGACATTTTTGCCTGACTTCCTCTTTGTTGGGATGCATCGCTCCTGTGCTTGGAGGAGATGATCCTTGAATAGTAACCAGCTTTCTCATGCCCCTCTTCCCTCCAGGGCTTTGTCCTATGGTACTCTACCAAGCAGATCCCTGAAGAGGCCAAAGTCTGCTCTCCTGAAGTCCAGGGTAGTGAGCTTGATGTGCACCCTCCCTGCTGCCCTAAGGATCTTGAACTCTGTTTCATGGTCACTGCAGCCAAGGCTGCCCTTGAGCCTCACATTCCCCAACAGCCCCTCCTTGTTGGTGAGAACAAGGTCCAGCATAGCACCTCTCCTTGGCTCCTCTATCGCTGGGAGAAGGAAGTTGTCATCGATGCATCCCAGGAACTTCCTGGACTGCTTATGCCCTGGTGTGTTGTTCCTCCAACAGGTACAGGAGATGGCTGAAGTCCTCCATGAGGACCAGTGCTTGTGGACATGAGGCTGCTCCTATCTGTCTATAGAGGGCCTCATCCACTTGGTCCTCCTTATATCAAGAAAACAAATATTCCTTCACTCATTTCAGCACGCATCAGAAAAAATAACCACTTTGATACATGCTAGAGGGAGGGAGGTGAGAATACTTCAGCTGGTCACAGGGACCCAGGAGGAAACACTCATTTCACAGAGGCAGCCACTTGGCTCTCAATTCTTACTTCATCCATCTCCCTATCTTTGACTTTCTTCTGCAAGCCATCTAGACACAGTGAATACAAACCTTACCTGTCAGACTCCTTCGCTCTCCAGTGCTGTGAAGTCTTCTAGGAAACGTGCTTTAACAATTTACCCAACAACTGCCTCTGACTGCCTATGCATGGTCGCAATACTCTGATGATTGTCTTAAACATCCATCCTCTCCCAGTTGGTTTCTCCAAGCAGGATTTTGAAACGTAAGCAAAGCCAAACCATTCTTGGTTTGGTTTCCCCCCCCCCCCCCCCCACTTTTATTTTTAATGGAGACAAGATGTTCCTGAATACAGGAGATGCAAAGGATATGCCTTTCAAATCCAAAGTATTAATATCTTGCTCAGCCCTGATACATATTGCATGAGAAAAACAGATTATATGTATTTTTAACTCAACACCCCTAAAGCTCTGCTAATGCTAGCAGAACTAGCAGGTTTGAACAGTTAGACAGAAACAACTGAAATCAAAAAAGCAGAATTGCATTATCCAGATAATAATGTCAATGGGCTCATAAGAATAATTTTCACCTATGCAAAAAATATTGTAATACTGAGTTCAGTCACCAATAGATTTGGACAGTATAGTTAAAACCCCTTTTCTATTTATTTATTCAAATGCAAACAAAAATACTAATTGCCATTAAAAAAAAATCATTATTTTAATATATCAAGAAGAATTGTTTCACAATACAGTTCCTCACAGATTTTACTGGTAATTGAGACTAGGCTTGAAGAGTCTATCGTGTTTCTTCCCTTAATTTCTGAAAAGCAACACAGCTGCCAGAAGTAAGTTTCCAAAAATACCTCAAACAATTCTCTTTCCCAAAAGCTCATGTAGTAAAGAACATCCAGAATGACCAGAAGACGTTTCTTCTCCCTCAGCAGTATAGGCTCTTTCACAGCAAATAATAAATAACACTACCTTTAAGTATTTTACAAGCATTCATTCACAAATACAAGATCCTAGTGATACATGGAGTTTATGGCTGTTTGCATTGGTATAGTTAGCAATGCAGAAATACTTCAACATTACAAACATAAATCATTCAAGGTGGCAGCATCGCCTACATCAGGAAATTACAATCTATTCTGGAGGCAACTGGGGTGACCAAGAAAGGAAAAAACTTATCTGAGAAGCTGCTCCCATCACCACCAGCTCAGAAGAGCCCAAGACTGAAAGACACAGTATTCTGAGAATTTCTAACCAAATATTCTGCCTTTCAGTCTCTCTTGTTGGTCTGTTTTGACTATCATATATTTATTTCCTGATAGCTTTCAGACTTTGGCAAAGCCTTGGTACTGAGTTTGCAGACCTACATGCCAGAAGTGCTAAGAGTAAAATATTCCCCTCTAATTTCCATGAACTCCAGTACAGAAGTCTCAGTTCCTTGCACAAGTAGTAAATCATTTATATTTTTTTGACGAGAACTATAAAAGTTAAATATTAGTAACTTAGTAAAAGTCTCTGAAAGTTAATCAATTGCAAAGCTGAAAAAACCCTCCAGGAGCCTACCTGCTAGACTTGAGCTTCAGTAATTACTGTGGAATACTGCTTTCCATGTCACACCAGCTTCTTGTAGCATCCTTACAACACCAGCATGACACTCATTTCATACGTCAGACCCAGTAGCATTTACATTCATTTAATAATTGGTCCAACAATGATAGAACTCTGTTCCCCCAGAAAGTCTACAACAGCTTGTTGTTAGTAACCTGTGCAGCTCTCACACTGGCCCAATGTGTTAGCCTCCAATATTTTTAATGAAAAAAAAAATGCCAACCACATTTCACAATATTTTGGCTTAAAGAGAAAAGTATCTGCAGACTCTCTGACCTGCCACTGCTTAAACACTGACATCTGCTTGGATTAACCTCAACGGTTTAGTAAACACACCGTATGACTAGATATTTCATGAACGTGCCAAAACTCATGTTTGTCAGAGGTCAAACAGAGGATCAGATTAATCTCAAGATTTTTGAAACAGGAGTAAGAATTATTTGAGAAAACCTTAAAGTCTGCTTGTAGTTTTTCCAAAAACAATTTTTCTTCTAAGAAACCCAAGAAAATGAAGATGGATACATAACTCATACTACCCAGATTTCCTGCAAGACTACCTGTATATTTTGGACCTATATTAAGGCAAAGAACAGATGTGTATAATCTTCATTTTTAAAGAACATTCTAGTAAAAAAAAAAATCATTAAACTTATTTTCTCTTTCTAGAGAGTATTAGAATAATTTGCTACATGACCTTCTACAGATGTTTGTAATTTTTACTTTGTTATTTATTTTGGGGGAAAAACCCAAGAAGATAAAGTAACACTACTTACAAATGCAGTTTTGCTCTCTTAATAGCCTTAACTCCTTATATATTTCTTGGCGTCCAAGATGTTATGGCTACCATTGCTCCTCTTCCAAAACAAACATCAGCATGAACAGGCTTTCCTATTTTCTTGTTCAATCACTAGCAAACAACAGCATGATGTACAGAGGCCAGATTAGGAATTAGTACTCCAATAATACACTCATCACACAGAGACGCCATTCACACTAGCTTCTGCACTTTCATGAGAATTATTTCTTTCCAAGCATCTCTTCGGTTGCGACCAGTCTTAAGGGAGAGTCACAGTATAGACTGGCAAGATGAAAAAGAGATACCTTAGGTGCAGCTTTTCTTTCAGACTCCAACACACATCACCAGGAGCAACATCCATTGAACATACATTCAGAGCAAAAGCCAGAGATATTTCCAAATAAAAGTTTAGTGTTTCATGTGCTCCAGAATTTAAGTGCCAATCCAATTTAACTCCTTACAAAAAACCCTTCTACTGGATTGTTTTAGCACCAGATTGGATCTACCTGCCAGTTTGTTTGTAATTAAAAACAACCATTAATTTTTGACCTGACAGAAGGGATGGGTCATTGTACTTTATGAATTAAGCGGTTATTTTTGACACAGTATAGGCAGGTAACTACTCCATGTAAGGACAGGTTGGGCCTACAGGAACCTATCTCATGACATTCAGCAAGGACAAATGCTAAGACCTGCACCCAGGATAGACATCCCTGACACAGCCTGGGGACCAGCTCTGGCTAAGCAGGAGCCAGCAGTACACCCTTGCAGGAATGACAGCTTATCAATAGGAGCACAGCCAGCTGACTGAGGGATGCAATTACACCCCCACACATAACACTACTAAGAACACTGTACCCAGTTTGGGATTTGCTAGGACAAGACAGACGAGTTCAGTGGAAGAACACCAGGATTATCATGGGCTGGAACACTTGTCCTGTGAGGAGAAGCTGAAGACGCTGGGCTTCTTCGGCCTGCAGAAGAGATGGCTTTAGGGAGGAACCTAATAGCAGTCTGCTACTACCTACAGGGATGTTATCAAGAATATTTAGTGAGGTGCAAGGTGGGAGAATGAAAGAGTTAAAAAAAGACTAATGTAACTCCAGTCACAGCAACCCTCATTGACAGAAACATACTGTGGACCACAAGCTGTCCTCTTGCATAAGATCGCCATTCCCATTCATTTTAATGAGATGACACACTAAGATCTATTTTTAATCAGACTCTGTAAGTCACTTCTAAATGCAACTTTAAAAGCTTTGAGAGCCAACAGTTTAGTCATTTCAGCACAGCTATACAAATCCATGTTATACCATCTAAAACAAATCCTCCTGGAATGAATATAAATTTTGATCAACACTTTATAGATAAATAATCTTAAAATACCAGTAACATTCATTATACTTGAAAAAGAAAGGCACATAGATAGACTAGTTGCATGAATTGTTAAAGACCTAAGAAACTATGAGTATACTAAGTCTGGAAAGTATAAAGTGATTTAGGAAAAATTTAAAAATTCATCTTCTTTATGTCTTTAGGTTCTCACCCCTCACTATTTTATCACTGTCAAATGACTTATATACTCATTTATATTTCAGGTCTTGGACTTCAACCAGAGATGTCTAAATATTGCATACCATCATTCTAAAATCTGCGGACTATATATTGAAACGTCTCCTCTAGGAACATAACTCTGCTTATCAAGCTTTTTGGAATTTCTCAACTCCAGTAAAAAAGCTTTACTTAGCAGGCTGCCACACCAGAGTGAAAGTAAACACTTTAGCATTTCTGTAATAAAAATAGGAAGTTCTTTAACCACCTCCATTTAAAACACTCCCTTAAAGAAATTTCAAAGTATCTTCTGCAGTAACATCTTTCACTGCTTTGTCAACAACTAAATGTACTAGAATTTTTTTTCCTTACTGATAAAGGATACCTTTCTCCCCACACATGCCTTCTCTCCAAGGAGTGAGAATATTTCACAAAGGCTCTAAGTTCTTAAGAATCAGAATCTCATGTTAATGAACAACAGAAAAGAACACTCCTTTTAGTTACAACCAGTGGTACAACATTGCATCAAAAGTAACATAATAGTCCAGTATGATTAAAGCAAGCACACTTGGATTAGAAACATGAGCTTACCAAAATCCTAGTGCTCAATACTGAGTAAATAAGCACTATACAGTAGATAGTTTCATGCTGCTGCAGTGTCCTCATTCCCCCTCGAAAAATCTACTGGTTTCCCAAAGCACGATTATATGCACAGAATTTTCTTATCTATCCCCTAACAAACGTTGCACCATAGGGCTGCTTGGCTGGATGTTACTTCAAGCCATCTGGCATATAAATACATGTCATGCCATTCATGGAGTCCTAAAAATACCTTCTTCCTTTTCATTGCTAATAAATACTTTCTTCCAATTGAAACAGTGAGATTTTCTTTGCATTAGCAAAGCCAGTTCTCAAGGAAGCCAGAATGTTCATGTACTGTCTCCAAAGAAAGATGCATGCATTTTGTAATACACCCCTTCCTTCTTCACATGCGGCTTCGAAAACAGCAAGATTAAACAACCCACACTGACAACTTCTTTTTTCAATGCATATCTCTCACATTAAAGATCCATGTATCTAAACGTTAGTTTAACAACCCTCCAGCACTATATACAAATGCAAAATGTAAGAGAGCTTACAAGGTCAACTATACACAGTAAGCTGCTTAATACCTTTTCTAAATGTTTAAAATCTACTTAGCTGTTCCTCGCATTTTATGTCTGCAAAGCTCACCAAAATAACAGTAAAAATACAGATTCATGCAAAATAATTAGATAAGACACACTTCTACATGAACAGCTGAACAGAAGAGCGCTCACCTTTTTTCCAGAAGAGTCAGCACTAAGGAAGCAGTGCAAGGTTACATGGTGAAAACACATTTACTGCAGTAGCAGTCAAATCCAGTTGGTGTCTTCATTCTCAGTGAACAATAAAATGCTGAGCCTGAAACTTAACACTTTGTTGCTGAGTACTGCTCGCAAGTCCTAACTGGAGCAAAGTAACAAGCACAACCTTCTCTATGACAACAGGCTAATTTGGATGTGTGTTAGGGCATGAATGCTGCAAGGATATTTCTCATTTGACTGCATACCCTGCCCCAAGAACACCGATCTATTTTTCTATTTTTGCGGCAGGGGGGTGGTTCATATCTCCCTCTCTTTTTTTCTTTTTTCAGCTGATGCATGATCCATATGGATCCACGGATTTGGCAGCATAAACAAGACTCGTAATTTTACTGCCACCCACTAGAGAAGTATAATCAGTCAGTGTATTTCTAAGGCATTCTTCATCATAATATTAACAGATTAGACCACAGTAAAAAAGGCAATCATTAGGTTGTATACAAATTTCAATTCTAAGAATTCCTTTACTTCTTATTTTCTAAATCATATTTTGACTGAAATTTGTCTAGGTATGCTTTCTGTTCATCTTAAATTTTTCATCAAAAGTGCTTTGGGCTTTTTTCCAGTCTTTTACAAGCAAAGTGAAAACACATTTTCCAATTCTAAAAATAAATAGAATTAAAAAAATCAGACTTCCATTTGTACAGCCCTCCTGCCAAAAAAGCTGGCAGCAAATTTGGCAACAAATCAGACCTCACTGAAGTACTTTTGAGTGGGACAATGAAAACTGGGGTTGACTGGTCTCAATTTTAAACCTGTGACTACTGACCATGAACACTGCACTTTGCACAAGTTTTTCCTGCAAATTCCAGATTTGCAGTTAGCTCCAAGCAGACATCTACTATCCACTTGTGCAGAACTCAGTACTGAAATCAACAGCTGTATATAAAAGAAATACACAAAAGACATTTGCAAACTCAGACTTGAAACTTGAAAAGACTATACCTGAACATGTATAAAATGCAAAACCGCTGCAATTAAGTTATTACTAGTACTACAGAATTGGAAATTGTCTTAATGAGAAAGGTTGCATTGCATCTTATCCTATAGCATCAGATTACAAAATTCGTAGACTTCCAAGCTTACTCCCCATAAATCATTCAAGTCTACTTCATCCCTCTTTTTCTGCAGGGTTTTCCTTCGCAATATGCAGAAACTTACATAAAAATACATTACGCCACACTTGGATCCCAGACATGTTACATTCACTTGCAGTCAGATGTCAGAAATTGCCACAGTAAGGTAGCACGAGCCTGTCAGCTACTTGCTGTAGCACTGCAGCCTGCCCTCACAACTTAGTTTGGTTAGCCCACGATCAATCACCTTTCCTTTATGCAGCCCGAGTAACTGATATTAGCACACACAGACATTATTTGTTTGGGTTTTTTTTTAAAAAAAAAAAAAATAAAAAAATGTAGCACCAGAACTGTGAGTGAGGTTAAAACAAGTTACAGTTTAAATCCCCAAACTGCCTCTGATAGGAAAATATTTAACTCGTAAACAGCTTGGAGTTCTTAAATATTGTTCTGTTTTTCCACGCTATTACGACATGGTCATATCTTAGAGATTTCTTAAATACTTCACGTTCTAACTGAGTCTTCCTGGGTGGATGGGCATTGTTTAAAAACATACAACTGAAAGAAATACTAAAAGCAGGTGCTGAATTGAATTCAATGTCCATTTGCATTTCTCATGTCAGAAACAAAGGTCACTTGGAGTTTCTCACTCCAAGCTTTAGCACAGAGTCCACAGTATCCACGCCATTTGGAACAGCAGAGGCATGGGACTTTTGTTTTTCCCAGTAAGAAACTCTCAGACCAAAAACCCTGCAATCTTCTTGCTGTTGGATCCATCTCAATAGAAGTTTCAAATAAGTTCTGTGCACAAGTTTCTCTCTAGTTCTCTGATTTTCTCACTAATTTCTCCAGCCATTAATATAAGAAGAATAATCATCCTAGGGTATAAACCTACTACGTGTTCTCTCTGCATTTCACTGACTGAACCAGGACATCTATATAGTTATCAGATTGACCTGTGGGACATTCTGGTTGAACTATTTGCTCTGCTACAAATTTTGATGAGATCCTTAGCATCTCAGTGTCTCAGCTCTCACCTACAAAACCTGACTGATGCATTAAGGCAAATATATCAAAGGTTAGTAGGCCACAATAACCGGAGATGATACAAATACCAGCTCTGGTTTAGAAGAGCAGTAACTCATACCTTCTGCTCCCCCAGCGAATCTATTTCTAAATTATACTATCAAATACCTGTATAAGAAACATTCTCCCTTTTTCCCTCCCTTAACACAATACAGTATTACTATCAAAGAGGTACCATTGCTGGTACGACCACACCTACAGATGGAGTCAATGAAAACACTTTCACTCACACATCTAAACTAAGCTATCAATTTAAGCTTATCTTGCTAAATACTGTATTTGACAATAGGGTAGGGAGTTTTCCAAATATGTAAGTAAACAGACCTTCTATTAGCATGCCTCTGAAAAAAAAAAATCATTTGTGTGGACATTAACTGTTGGATTAGAATGGTAAGTCACTAGCATAAAGAGATTTTACACTATCTGTAAAGAGAGCAAACTTCTGCAAGTTATGCCAAAAATTAATTCTCTTTGTCTTTCATTCCCTTCTGCATGATCTTATAGACTCAATCTTTCCTTCTCCACAGAAATCCCTTTGAGGAAAGAGCTGTGGACCACTCCTTTTCCATCCTCTGTTGGTCATTTTTCTTCTACTTATCTACTGCCAGTGTTTCCAATGGGAAAACATACTCAGGATTTTGATGTTGAAATCATGGATGTTGCAACAAAATGAATAGCAGATCAGAAATACATTTTCCCACTTCACTAGGAGCCATGCTTTCCAACAAACTACTAGCACAGAAGGTTAGCGTGCAATCCAAAACTTAGCCTTCTCTTGCTTCACAGGCAATGAGTCTCAGCGTCGGCTGACGCAAGAGATAAGAGATTCATGCCAATTGACAAAATGAAGGTATTCCAGGAAACATAAAACTAAACAAAGCACTTCTAGAAAGCAAATTCACTAACAAATATGAGAGGTATCAACAGAGACAGTGATATCGTTTGTTCTTGATGGTACACTTCAGGAATTAGCAGAATAGTCAAAATACCTACAAAGATTGATTCATAAGGGGTTGTGTATCAAAACAGGATAGTTTTGTGCTTCCTGGAAAAGGATGTCTGTTTTAATTAAGGCGATCTCCAAAGTTTAAAGCATCTAATTTAATCCTTCTCTGCACAAGAAAATCTGTGTCATTTAGCCAAGCAATACTTGGATAGTTTTACATAAACTAAAAAGAAGACCTCTATATGAACATGCTCCTAACGTTCATTAAGTATTTGCTTAAATCAGTTTGGCACATAGCAATCATTTACTGAGGTACCTTCTTTTTAGCATGCCTCTGCAAGCTTATTAGTTTAACCTGCCAATTTCAAATTCTGCTTCATAAATGGTGCACTGTCTGATAGTTCAAGACTTAGGAATGACAAAAAGTTATTGCAGATAAGCAGTTACCTCCCATAAGCTGATCTGCTACATTTCTTCATGCATGTATTCCTTCCTTCTTGCACAGCAGGAGAAATTATTTTTCTCAAGGTAGCTCACTCCATGGCAAGAGGAGTCGGAGCACGTACGTGAACAGTCGCTGTAGCACAGCCAAAAAGGTGTAACTTGTTAGTCACAGCAAACCTTCAATCTCAAACTCAGAACTTGCAATGCCACTACTGCCAGGAGAGGGAAAGCCACAACAGCTTACCGGTTCCACACTGAACTTCGAGTCGGCAAAGATGTCAAAGTACCTACTTTGGTAGGTACAGTACGGGGTAGTGGGGTCTGGACTCCTCCCTAGCCTGCACACCTATTTCTCGCTCATACTACAAAGCATAAAACAGACAGTACGAAGTCCTGAGGTTCCCTGCATTAGGGGTTTCTAACCAGTGTAAACAGTGGAAAAGTTGATTCACCCCTCAGCACTATATTCCAGTTTTAAACATGCAAAGTATCTGGCTGCCAAAACCCTAGACTGCACAAGAAAGGGCTGAGATACAGCACGTCATTCTTTCAGGCACTCCAATCCATACTCCACACTTCGGTAACACCATCAGTTGTTCAACCTACAGACTTAGCATATTTTCACATCTCAGGGAAGGAGTTCAGAAGCTCATGCAACAAAATATCTGAAACTTCACAAACTTGAAGTCAGCTTTTGGTTGAAAGAGAATGATCAGCTTCCCAATTCTCCCCTTTTTGTTGCAGTGTATTTCTAGTTTTCAGAGTTTTCAAATAAAGTATTTACACTAATTATTACACAATGCTGACTCACATGAGAAACATGATAGAGCACAGCTGAAGGATGTGGTGAATACTATTAACTCTTACACAAAATGAGCTGAACAAATGCATTTACTCATGCTGCTAAACGCTGGTTTAACAGCCAAGGCCTTTGTACTGACAGTACTTCATATGTTAACACAGTAGCTGCAACAGCAGATGCATTCATCTCCATAAGCCACCATGTTTTGAAAAGAAACCTTAGATAAGAATCAAGAAAGTTTATCCACCTCCCACAGTCTAAGAGGGATTGAAACAGACTTCACATCTGTAATATTTTTTGAGAAAGTACAAATTAATTTCTGCATTTGAAATACATGACTATACTTTTGCTCTTCAACAGCAAGCAACATAGTTGTATTGCAGCACCTCTTCAAAATGAATGGTACTAAAGAAAATTACTTGATTTTAGGGATACCTGTAACTGTAGTATTGCCTAACCAGACAGATGGAACTGTTTAGGAAGTCGATAAGCTGAACTGTCACAGAAAGGAATGATTGTATTTTTTCAAAATTTTACCTTTTCCCTTCAGCTGGAAGTCTCCCCTTACTTCTCTGCTTCAGTAATCAAAACACAGCCGCCACACTGCCAAACTCAGCCTGCCAGCTGCTCAGACCGCAATGTTTTTACAGTACCTTGCAAGGTAACTGAAGTAAGAACGATCCTCCCTCTGTTCTCTTCACCCACGGTACCCTGTTCTTTCTTGCTGGACAATGTGAAATCCCCATTTTTACTATCTGCTCAGATACTTCTAATCTCATCCATTTGACTCACAAGTTTGCCCCCCTCCACACACACGCCCTGTAACTACCATTAAAAATTTGGATTTTCTAGCATTTACTATGAGGAAGCATGTTTTGTATAGACAAATTTTCAAAATACTAATAATTCACATTTATTTCCCTTGCCATGCTGCTTCAGGGCTTTCTTCCTCCTAAAAAGCTTGAATCACACCTACTGTTATTTTCTATCACTATAAAAATGATTAACAGATTCGTCCATTTTCATAAACTACTGTCACACACCAGCTTATCAGGAACTCTTTCCAGCTTTACTCCTATGCATAATGGAGTATCGATTTGCATCCTCTGAGACAAAGTGATTAGATAGAAGACAGTCAATAGGCCCTGAAATCTGCAGTCAGAATCTCTTAAACCAAAACACATGTCACTTAGCCTGCTGGCTTCTTCATCTGAGGCTGAGAGATGGAGGCTCATTAGAGCTGCAGCATTATTTCTCTCCTTCCCTGCTGCAGAAGAGCTCCTAAAACTCTGCAGGAGCTTATCTTACCCAGAGATGAGGAAAAGCTTATGCAGAAGGCATGCGGTTCTTCAGAGACAGTTATACTGGGGGAGGCCAATTGCTTGTTAATCAAAAGCCTCTTATCTGGAACCACCTGGACTTTTATGCTCTTCTAAAATGAGGTCCAGGAATTCCAGCTGGACTATTTCACACATGCAGAGTTTCTCTACAGGGTAGCAGGGCAGAAACATACTGTCAGGGAAAGGTTGGTACATCATTTCCTGGGCACAGCTTAAGCTAATAAGAGATGTCTGGGAGCAGTTTCCTATTAAGATGAAGTCCATATGAAAGAAAAAGCAGATGCTAGATTAGAAAGTATTTAATGTCACTTACAGACTACTCTTCCTAAGTAAGGACAGAAGAGATTTGATCTTGTGTTGAAATACATTTTCCAGGGGGGAAAAAAAAAAAAAAAAGAAAAAAGCACATTGGCAGAGTGCTGATGATGATCCTGGCCACCTACAACATAACTGTACTGGCATTAAGAGATTTCACCATTCCTTCAAAGAGAAAACAATACTCATAGAATCATAGAATCTTAAGGTTGGAAAATACCTCTAAGATCATCAACCCAACACCACCATGTCTACTAAACTATGGCCCGAAGTGCCACGTCTACAAATACACTCCAAATACACTGGACCAAACAGATAACACACAGATTGTTTACAGAGCAGCAACAAAGCCAGGTCACGATGGTTTTTTTCCTTTGGAAAAGTAGGGGCTGCATTTTATATCTAGTTATACAATAAAGTTCTGTAAGGTCTACTGCAGCTGTCCTGCAAGTGATACTGAAAAGAAGTCAGGATACAGTTTGGCAGAGATGCTGTACCAGACAGCATTACTGTTTTAGTTAGTCTCAATGGTGGTTTTAAGGCTGACACTCATGAAGAAACAAATGAAGGTGAAGCACCTATCTGGAAAGTCAGCTTCTGAACACAGCATTAGCTTCCAGCAGCACACTACAGCAGAGAAAAGTCTGACCTGCTAAGCTCTCTGCTACCAGCAGCACAGAGCTTTTGGTTGCTTGCTCAGCTCAGTCTGTTTTCATGCAAACAAGAAACCAGAGAACCCTTCTTTTGCCTTGCAAGTAACTTGGAGACAGTTAATTTGTTATCAGTATTTTCTGTTGCAGCCTTCATTATAAGCTTTAACACACAGGAAAAAAAAAACCCACCACACAGCAATGGGAACTGACTAGAAGGGCTGGAGACCAGCCACGCAGAATAACACATATTTGCTAAGAGGAAAAGTGAGCCTCAATATACTGAGCAACATATTGAAAACCATAGGAATAAAAAAGGAGAAACGGTTTAAAAACAAATTTTCCCAGTCATAAAAATAAGAAACCTTTAATACACCACGGAGTCGAACACCCCTCCAAAAAGCAATGCCTGCCCTCGCCCTGCAAACTAATCAATGAAAGGAGCAGGAAAACTCACACGTACAGATCCCCACATTTTGGGCTGACAGTTGCATAGTTTCAGTCTACCTGCAGGCGGGTTGCTGCTGCTACTCCTTCACCTGCATTTAAAGACTACAAAAATAACAACTACATTCTCTTCCATCCTATGTAGCACAACTCACACCGGCCCCACGGTCTCTCCCCGGGGGAGTGCTGCTGGTCAGGTTAAGCTATTGGCCCCTCACCATGCGGCTGGCTCACCCAGCGACCCAACCAAGCGCAGCCTCCCCGCTATAAGGTCACACCGTTCACTTCAGTCAGAAAGGGGGAAGCCCTGAAGCTGACCCCGGCCTCCGGCCCGCCGGGCAGGGGCGGCAGGAAACAGGAATCGCTGCCCCCGGGACAGAGTCTGCCGCGTCCCTCAGGGCAGGCGGGAAACCGGCCGGGACCGGCCTGATACCGCCGCCAGCCCCGTCCCTCACCTCTCGGAGCTGCCCCTCACACCGCCACCAGCCCCGTCCCTCACCGCGCGGTGCTACCCCTCATACCGCCGCCGACCCCGTCCCTCACCCCTCAGAGCTGCCCCTCACGCTGCCGCCGGTTCCCCTGCCGCGGCCGCCTCCCCTCACGCCGCGGCCGCCACTGACCCTGTCCCTCAGAGCCCCGGAGCCGCCACCCCCGCACTCACCGCGGCGGTCGGCGGGACGCGACGGCGGCGGCATCGCCCCTCACGCCCGCCCCGTGCCCGCGGCGGCAGCGCGCACCGCTCGCGCGCGGCGGTGGCGCCACGTGACCGCTCCCTCCTCCTCCCGCCTACCCTCCCCGGCCGGCGCGTCACGTGAGGCGGCCGGGGTGCGGCCGCCATGACAGGCGGGGCAGGGTCAGCCCGAGAAGATGGTGGTCGCTGAGAGGGAGAGGGGTGGTGTTGGGATGTTCTTTCTTGGACTCCTTTTGCTGAGCGGTGCATGGCTATGAAGCTTTAGGGGGAATTCAGCGCTGGAGGGCTGTGGATGTGCGGCCTTCAGTCCCCCCTTTCCCTCAGAGTTGCTGTGTATCTGTCCATCCTGCCGGGCTTGCAGTTTCTCTTGCAGCTCTCCCTGAAGACTCAAAGCCCTTTCCAGTCCCCCAAGGAGGTGTCTGCTTTGGGCTTCATGGGCTTAAGTGGCCCCTGGAAGTACTTGTCCAGGGGCTTTGAAGGGGAGAAAAGAGGTGTAGGTCGGGCTGATGGGGGGTGTCAAGGCCAACTAGCAATGTTTTCTTCACCGTGTGGTTTGATTAGCTGGCTGGAATGGGGGGGACTGAGTGCTTCAGCAGGAAGGGGGAGATAGCTGAGGGAAATCAACCACAACTACCCTAAAGTAACCTGAGCCTGGCAGTTAATGCGCATCTATAGTGACAAGAGTTGACATCCTCACAGGTGGAGAGGCATGTTGAATCCTCAGATCTTTCATGTCCAGAGTAAGTGATCTAACCACTGGCTTACTGGTCAAAAGGGTGGTGGGGTAGCTTCACCACTAATCCATCTTCATGTGGGACCTGACTTGGCAGGTGTCCTTTCAGGAGGGGAGGTGAAACTGGAAGGGTTGTTGGTTTTGTAAACCCTGGTGAGGTTTAAGAATGAAGTGTCAGATTTGCTCAGCATAGTTAGGGCTGGGGTTTGTTTTGGTGTTGTTTTTTTTTTTTTTTTGTGACTACCCAGATATAGAACTTGAGCTGCTGAGTGACACTTTGAAGGTGGCAGATTTTATTTTAGTAAAGTGGAAATTAAACAAGGTTGACACACCCAAACCCATTTTTTGGTGGATATTGCCCCTGGTGTCCAGAGCAAGGTGCTTTATAGTAACACAAATAGAGCAGAATACAGAACTTGTCAGAAAGCTGTAGCTACAGCATTGAAGTACAGGGGGCAAAAAGGCAATACATAATCAGAAGGTGCAGTGAGAGAAGAAGGGGTGGCAATCCGTGGAGGGGTTAGCAGGCAGATGACAAGGAGGTAGCAAGGATCAAGATGAAAGTAATATGTGCAGTTAAATGAGATAGCCACATAGTCACCATCCCTATCAGCCAGCTTTTCATAATTCCTGTTTCATAATGGCTAATATGCAGCTTTGATCTCTCTCTCATAATAATTTAGCCTGATGGCTAGAGATGTGTGTGAAGCTTTTTTAGGTGAAAGCAACCTCAGCACATATGCTATCTGCTTTCTGCAGAACCATTATCTTTAAAGTCCTTTTAATTTGGCCAGTTCTTGCCAACCTTGTAATTTCAGGTATTTAATCTACCCAAATAGTTATTTTAGTTCTTATCAAAATGAGTTTCTCTGGTGCCTGGATTATCATTTTATTAACAGAATTAATAAACTGCTACTTTTTAGCATCGTTCTTGTAAGGTCTTTGAGATGTGTTTCATTTCTCAAAATCCCTGATAATGATAATCTGCCCAGCCCAATTGCTTAATATACTCTATGATAGCTCGTTAGTGTTAACTAATTGACCCACTTCCTATGTGCTCACAGCAAGGGACAAGAAGTCATGTAAAAATGCCGGTAAGAAATCATAACCCAAAGTAATCCTCTATCAATATGGGCTGTGGTCAGAATTTGGAATCCACGTGTACTCAAGCACTGCAATTTCATTTATTAAATGTTCCTGTTGTTGACACATCTTAGACACATAAATGACACAAGAGAAAGGGACACTGAGCTACAAAGATATTCTTTAAGTCCTGTCTGATTTCTTAGATTAGCTTTTCTACTTTATGAAAAAGGAGGCGAGTCTCCCCCCAAACCCGAACAGAATTAATGTATATTATTTTTCTAAATCCAAATCATTCAGAACAAATTTCTCCAGCTAACGTGTGAAGCTTGTTGACCAGCTGTGATAGAGAAGATGAGGGAACTCCAACTGTTCATTCAGTAACTGGGAGAACTTGTATTTGTTACAGTAGTTTGTTTCCTTTTATAATAGTTTGCCTAGGGGCTGTCCATGATGGAAGTCAGAGTCTGCACATCCCCTAGTAGAGTTTCTATGTGATTATGGTTTTGAATGGAGTACACAAGCCCTTGTAAGTTCTGGACGGTTTATTTGCAGTATTTGAGGAAGAAGGGCATTTATCTGGTTGCTCTCAGACTTTTCCTTCCTACTGTTACTTTTGCTGCATATCATTTAGTGTGGTTTTTTGCCTGCTTTCCAAAAGAAAGAAGGTCGAATGACAACTCAGAATATGTATATGGGTTTATCTGATCTGCTCTCTCTTCTCAAATACTTTTGAACTCTTGGACCATATTCATCAAATTTGACAGTGGGTTGAGATTTCAAAGAGATTATATTCTAAATAGCTTTGCAAAAATAGATGTCTGAATATAAGAGAGAGACTGTTATCACTACTGAGGAAAAGCCTGTAGAACAAGTTCATCCCACATACCCTTAAATTCATTAGGAGCACTCAGGAATGAATCTGCGGAGCTGTTGTGACTAGTCTATTGAAAACATCAGATCTGTGCTTTGTAGTAGTTGAAAAAGCAAAAAGGATGTCAGGTACATTAGGACAGGGATAAAGGATAAAATGGGGTACTGTTGTAAAACCCAAAGTGCTTGTACATCTTCAATATTGTGTGACATAATGACATAAAAATCTATTGTCATAGAGAAAGTGAATTCTGTTTCTTATAGCACAAGATTTAGGTGTTCTGAGTGAAATTTCCAGTGAAAAAAATTTAAAAGAAACAAAAGAAAGTATGTTTTTTTCTTGAGTTACAGTTGTAAATTGCTGCAAGTGTATTGTAAAGGCCAAAAGTATAAATGTGCTCATGAGTGGATTAGAAATGGAAATGGAAAAAATGTCCATTGAGGCCCCTTAAATATAACGCTAATGCAGCTGCCAGCTCAGGAAATCTCCAAGTAAAGGAGTGGATTCAGCCAGCAGATTAAGACACCTAAATTTGGGTTTCAGTGTGTAGGTGTCTCCATATGAACCAGATGTCTAAGCTCCCTTTATGCTCAGTAGAGAACTAACGTGGGATTTAGTTACATAAATGCAGGCATCAAGTGCCATTTTAGGTATTGTGGAGTTTTCTACCTGGCCTGCTGCTCCTGCTATCTTCTAAAAAGCCTGTCATATCTGAAGTCTCACGTGGGAGTCTTTGATATCTCAGACCATCACTGATGTCACTAAGCACCTATGGTTAGCAAGCTGAACCCTGCTCAGAGCTGATTCAGCAAGCTATTCAAATCCCCTCAAGGTAGATATATCAGTGTATTTTAAACAGCTGAATAGCTCTCAGCTTCATTATCTGTATTGAGTAATTCTCTACTGACTGTAGGAGGAACTTATATTCAGATGAAAACATCTTCAGTCTAGATGTCAAAATTTATAGGTTTTGCCAGGCTGTACCAGAGGGCATATTGCTTAGCTTTTTTATGCTAAGTTTCCTTAGCTAGTCAGACCACCGAGTTGATTCAGCTGGGATTGATTTAGGGGAAGAATAGAGAAGATTGTGTGTGAAAAACCTTAAGATACTCCGATTTATTGATAATGAGGATTGTGTGAAGGTTTAGATTCACGGTGTGTTGTATAATGGTGCATTGATGTGTAGTGACACTTTGAACACAGTTTCATAACTCCCTAAACCTGGAAGATACCTGGTGGCCAAGAGCAACCACAGATATTGTTGATGAAGCCATCAGAATGACAAATTCTTAAGTCATTAGATCCTGTAACTGAAAGGAATTTTTTTCACAAATGTAAATCAAAACTAATTTGGCTGGTGACAGGCTTTACACCCTTCAGTGAATCAGACCAGTTAGATCTTGTTAGAGTGGCAGAACTTGCCTAAGAAAAATTTGGGCTAAGATTCAGGCCAAACAAATTAGAAAGAAAGGTAACTAGAAAAGCCAGATGATAATTAGACGAGTTTTGGAAAGCAGTTTTTTCCTCAATCTCTCACACTTCAAATTATTTACATTTTCTAGTTGGAAAGACAGAACTTTTAGCGCTAATGCTGTCCTCCTGGGCTGATGAAAGTTTTAACAAAATGAGTAAACAAGTCAGCAAGCTCTGGCATTGGTTTTTTGATATCTTAATAACAAGCTATGAAGGAGCATTTGTGCTTTTAAAACTGTATTGGTCACCATTTGTGCTACTGCAGCAGTGTTCCCATTTGATATTTACTGGCAGAATGCTGTGATAGTACAATAAATAATAAAGACTCCCTCCTAGCATCACTGCTGTTAACAGAGAATCTGTATTTCTCAAATGTCCTGCTCTTCAAGACGGGACAGAGACAAGAACAACCTAATATGATATAATGGGCATTTTTTCCTTTATTTTTCAGCCCGATCTGTGTTATTTTTCTGCACTTCTTAACACCTCTCTTCTGATATTTTCTGTAGAGTCTCTCCAGAACTGTGGAAAAATTGTGTTTTGGTTTTGAAGTGTTGCTGACAACATTCCATCTGTATTCAGCCATTCTCACTCTTAAGATCTGGGAGCAAGATGTTACATTTTCTGTCATTTCTTTTTATTGAAATAGAACATTCCTTGGAATCTGTGGAGGGAGGTAATTTGGCTAAATGGTCTGTCCAGGGTTGCTCAACTGTGCTCAGATCACTTCACAGACTCAGGGTCTGGGCCAGCCTGGGCTGATTTCTTTTCCATTTTGGACTGTTTTGCAAAGTTTTAAGAATGAAAACAATCACATAAAACCCAGAAATCTCATCACTGATTTGGCTTTTCCCCAATGAATTATATTAGAATTCTACCCAAAGTTTCCTTCCATATTTGTTTCTAGTCCCTGGTGAGAGGAGGAATAAAGTTTATTTGCAGTCTCTTTATCTTCTTTTTACAGATGTGGAAGTTAAAGCACAGAAAGATGAAGTTGTTTGTTCCAGGTCATCCAACAGAGCAGTGGCAGAGAGAAAAATAGAACCGAGTCCTTCAGTGCTCGCTCTCTTGCATCACTCTGTCTTCCTGTTTTGATGAAAACGTCTGAAATGTAATTTTCATAGGTAAGTATGTGAGAAAGATTCAGACTTCCTGAAGCATGGAAACTGAAATCTTTAGTTGTGTTACGTAAACAGAGGTTAGATAGAGTTCGAACTGAGACAAAGACTCCAAGCTTGAGTTGTGGCTCTTCTGTTGTACAGGTATCTTTTTGGTAATACTTTCTCATAGCAGGTATAATCTTCCCGGTATCTTTCATGAAAAGATACCTCAGCCTCTAGCCCCATACCTATTGTACAACAGGATGCTGAGCCTTTTTTTTTTTAACGACAGTTTCATTTTCTGCATTCTCAAGGATGGGGTTTTCACTTTCCTAGCACTGAGAAGAGCATAGAAAGGAAGTATGTGTAACAAGGTGTGCTGGTTTTGGCTGGCTTTGCTCTTTTGATTCTCTCCCCCATCCAACCAGGGGTGGCAGGGAGTAAGCGAGTGGTTGTGTGGTGCTTAGTCGCTAGCTGGGGTTAAACCACAACAGAAGGAAAGGATGATTATCTGGTAATATTCATAGTTTTGCTTTAGCTCTATTTTTCCCATTGCTTTTACAGAATTGTGCTGATTCATACCAACTAGGGGCAGTTCCTGCTTCTCTGCAGCAACTGTACAATCTGTCGTAATCACAGGGCTTGTACCCCTTCTGCACCCCCCTCTCCAATTTGTCATTCTTGTCTGCTGTTTCTGTAACCCATGCTAAAAAAAATAAAACAAATCACTTTACAATTTTCATGAACAACCAGACAACCATTTAGAAACTTTGACTCTAAATCATTCTTCTTTTTCAGAGGCCTGAGATATATTAGCAGTATAGCTCATCTTTCTATTGTTTTTTCCAAAGGAGAATATGTGAAATTCAATAGTAGTTGTGTTTCCCAACTTATTATGCATATGTGAGAAACTGAAGAGCAATTATATTCATATAGCTAAGAGGACAAGAATTAGGAGACATGACTGTCCCTCAAGGCGCTTCCTCCATAAATCTGAGTTTATTGCTTGATATCTTAATTTGTTATATACAGTATGTTGATAAAATTCTTACCCCCACAACCTGTGTCTATTTTATCTGTTTAAATTAGAAGCACTTGTGGCCACACACAGTTTCTTATTGGGCAATTATGTATCACTACAAACAAGGACAGCTGACCTCTCTTAGGATTCCTAGGCAAATCCAAAGCAAAACAAAACAAACAAAAAAAATCCCCATCAGCATCATACTCTTTGTTGCATTACTAACTTGCGGTTTACCAGAGAAATGAGTTAGGGTAGGCTATCAAAAGCAGTGTTTCTAAAATGTAAATTTTGGAAGAGTCATGAACTTGATTTCAATAAATGATGAAAACAAAATAGAAAATAAGTATTCTAATTGGTCTATACGGAACCCAAGAGCTGTGCAGTTACTTGTAAATTTACTCCTTTTTTTAGCATGGAAAAAAATCCATATGATTAAAAAGCTTAAGATAATTTTGGGGCCAATTAAAAAACCCTAATACAAATAACGTGACCTTTATGTTAATAATTTTAGTGAAGGATTAGTAGGCAATTAAATAAGTGACTGGAGAAACCATTATCACAATATCTGAAAATGTCAAGCTCTGAAAGAAGTATACTGCCTAAGGAAAATGGTGAAAATGGAAGATAAATACTGCTAAAATCTGTCCTGGATAGACATTGTGCATAAGGGGATAGCATAACATTCTGTGGAAGTTGTGAGATGCCCCCTGGTGTTATAAACCTCAGCTGTTTATTTCTGTTGAGACATTGCACATGGTCAGAGCAGGATAAAACACCCAAAGTACTGACAGAGCATAAGAAAGTGCAAAAGGTAAATGGAAGCTACAGAAGGCCACAAAACTGCAGAAGAGGAAATAGTAGCAATGCCATTTAGGATCTAACTGCCATTTACAATAAGCAGAATTAGCTATAAGCTTCTAAGTTTTAGGTAACATTTTCAGTAGCAAGAGTTAGAGGATGGTGTATGGTGATGGGGATCCAGGTGAGGAAGGACTCAGCAGCATTTTGTGGAGGCTATAGATGGAAAGGAGATTTGGGGAGGCTTTGGAGAGTCACAGAGAAAGGAGTCTCATTCTTCACAGTGACTTGGATGAGGGGACAGAGTGTACCCTTAGCAAGTCTGCTGACAATACTAAGCTGGGAGGAGTGGCCGACACACCAGAAGGCTGCACTGCCATTCAGCGAGATCTTGACAGACTAGAGAAATGGGCAAATTTCATTCCATGTGAAATTCAATAAGGGCAAGTGTAGGGTCCTGCACCTAGGGAAGAACAAACCCAGGTACCAGTACAGGTTAGGAGTTGACCTGCTGGGAAGCAGCACTGCGGAGAAGGACCTGGGAGTCCTGGTGGACAATAAGCTCTCCATGAGCCAGCAGTGTGCTCTCGTGGCCAAGAAGGCCAATGGTATCCTGAGGCGCATTAAAAAGAGCATGGCCAGCAAGTTGAGGGAGGTTATCCTCCCCCCTACTCTGTCCTGATGAGGCCACATCTGGAATGTTGTGTCAAGTTCTGGACACCCCAGTACAAGAAAGCCAGGGAACTACTGGAGAGAGTCCAGAGGAGGGCTACGAGGATAATGAGGGGACTGGAGCATCTCTTGTATGAGGAAAGGCTGAGAGAGCTGGTGCTGTTTAGTCTGGAGAAGAGAAGGCTGAGAGGGGATCTTATTAATGCTTATAAATATCTAAAGGGTGGATGCCTAGAGGAAGGGGCCAGACTTTTCTCAACGGTGCCCAGTGACAGGACAAGGGGCAATGGGCACAAACTGGAACACAGCAAGTTCCATCTGAACGTGAGGAAAAACTTCTTTACTTTGAGAGTGACTGAGCACTGGAACAGGCTGTCCAGAGAGGTTGTGCAGTCTCCTTCTCTGGAGATATTCAAAACCCTCCTGGATGCCATTCTGTGCAACATGCTGTAGGTGATCCTGCTCTGTCAGGGGGGTGGGACTAGATGATCTCTAGAGGTCCCTTCCAACCCCTACCATTCTGGGATTCTGTGATTCACCCAGATGTCTCTTTCATAGCACTGTGAGGGTTATGGGACCCCCAAACATGGCATCTCAACTCCAGTCACAACAAGCAGCAATACACCCTGTCTTTTCGCTATAGCAATTTCTGCTTATTTGGGGCTGCTGAGAAGAGGAAGGAGAAGCAGGGATGGGACAGGAGAAAAGAAACTATTTCAGCAAAGGAGAAGGGAGGAATAGAAGGTGCCGAGCCAAGGAGAAGAGCAAGGCTTTCTGTTCCTATTACTGGGGTCAAAAATCACTGCTCTGAAGAATCAGCACTCTAATAGCAATGCCTGCTTCCCCTTCTTTCAGAGACACTAGTGGTTGCACAGGCAGAAGGTAAGTATAGCTTTGCGTCTTGATGTTTCTATGTAGTCCAGAACCACAAGAACAGTCCCTGTGTCCCAAGTAGCAGTGCTCCGACTACTAGGACACACTCTTACAGGAGCCCTAGTTTTCAGGTAGCACTTATGTAAAGTGTTATTTGTTAGTGAAATGCTAATAAGTAGTAGTATCTTGAAAAAGACAAGAAGGGAAAAAAGTGGAAATAAAATACTTTCAAGGTCTGAGATTAGGCTGGTTGGCATAAGGAGGATTTAGAAGATTCAGAATTTTTTTAGAATAGTCTTATCAAGAAAGAGAGAAGAAGAAAATCGTAATTAGGATAGATAAACCAGAATTCTGATCTTACCTCTAAATTGGTATGGCTCTTCTCCAAATTTAAGTGGCGGTTCTAGATGCTAGCAGGTGGTTCTGTGGGGTTGGTTATCCAGGACCTTTCTGGAATTAAAGTCACATAAACCATGTGGACCTAAAAATGTATAGATAAGGGCTGAATCAAAAGTGAGTGATTTGAAGAGGTTTTGGGGGTGGGGGTGGGGGGGAATTCCTACACTGTAACATAGTTATTTGTAACTGGATATTTAGTATTTGCAACTTTGTTTCGGAGGGTCTTCAGATGGCAAAAGGTGTTTGTCACTTCATTCAAGCAGAAAAAATAGTATTATAAGCTATTTTCAATACTAAATGAATACCAAATCTCTACACCTTTTGTATGTCCTTGTGATGGAAAAAAGAGTATATCATTTTGTATCATTAATAGAAAATACCAATGGTTTAGCCAAGTATCTGATCTTAATGTCAACATATTTTTGAGATTTATTACTTACTGGAAGTTTTGGTTCTCTTGTGGATCAGATTAGTAACGACAGGGAAATGAGGAAATGAGGGCAAAATGCCTTTGAACAGCTGGATATTGATTATAAAACAATTTTCAGTATTTCATTACGTAAACATTTGTTGGAAACCAAGCAATCCTAGTGCTGTTCTTATAGCCTTTGTTGCCAAAAGAAATAAGGTAAGAATTTCAGCTTTCATTGTAATGAAAGCCTCCATCCCCTGTGGTCAGAGGAATAAAACCTTGAAGATTTGACACATACATAAAATGATACCTCATCCTACAAGAGTCAAATTAAAAAAAATAATAAAAAAGAGACAAAGTGATATATGTTCTAGTGTTTTTTAATAAAGCCATTCTTCTGATTTTACAGAGACCAAGTCCTGTTGTTGTTAGTGCTCAGGCTGGTAATACTGAGCATAAGTCCTAAATATGTCTTCTGGCACTGTACCAATTTGAGTTAAAGCAAAATATATTATCCGTTCTCCTAAATGCAAGTTTCTGCTGTACCATATTATGGAACCAAGTTATCTGAGAGTTGCAAAGTATTACCAGATGGTGATTGTAGGTTGGCTGGAATTTGCAGTCTCTCATCTTGCCACATGTTTCACCACTTGGAACCTTTAAATTATATTGTTCAATTATTCGTCTCCTTGGCTCAATATTCCCTTTCTTTCATTTTCTGGTTTGGTGCAATTCTTCATGCTTTCACTAGGTGGGTCCCCACAACAGTACACTGGGTAAGCAATGTGTTGAATAGCCTGAACACATTTAAGTAAATGTATCTTCCAGTCAGTTTTATTACCGCTCTCTTTGGCAGAAGTTCCCTGCGCCAGATGTTTCAATGTACAATTTAGTGATTTAAAAAACTGATTAGCGTGTTGGGAAGTTGTCATAAAGGGACTGGACTTGGGGATCTTCCTAGGACTATTGCTTTTCTAACTTACCTGTTTCAACTGGAAGTTAAAACAAATGTGCTGTTCTTGTACTCAGTCATGTACAATTCTATCAAGTTTTGCCATTATTTTACCTTTCAAAGGGTGATGCAAAGCTGGTTGGTTAGCAACTTTACATATATTTTTCTTTTCCAAAATAAAAAGTTAGTCCTCTTCAATGCTTTGCAAATTTCCATACTAGTCAAAACTAAAAAAATAATCGTCTTTTTCCATGTGTGTTAGGTATTTACTGACTACACAAGAAAAGGAAGACTTTTTAGCTAAAATCTTCAGAAATTTTCTTTCCAAGTATGAATGTTTTATATGAGTATGTACTTAAATTAAAAAAGATTTACCCGTAAACCTGACCGAAACAAAACCCAAACATAAAACTTCAGTTCTCTCTATCCCATAATGTCCCATAGAGAAGATTAAGGAAAAAGAAGTCAGAGATCAGCAATATTGTTTAATGTCCTATTAGAAAGCCAGTCTAACCCAATGGTGGGTAGCATAAAAGCCAGGCATACGTAGCTCTTGAGCCCTTTGTGATGCCTTCCCCACCTGAGGCAGCATATGATTCTTGCCTGGTGTAGCACCCATCTGTCACATCAACCTGGGAGACAACTGGGCAGCTCTTCACCCTGCTAATTTTTATAGTCAAAAGTCATGGTGCTCTGAACAAGGAAGCATGTAGCTTCTTTACTGTCTTAGGTTGTGTCTTCACCCTGCAAAGAAAGAGGATCAATTAACCTGCAGAGAGCTCTTTACAGCTAGCTCTCTTTGTAGTGTAGTCTGTAGCATTGATTTAACTTTAGAATGGATAACTCTTACCTCTGGGGGGCTTACCTAAAGATACCTTTTCAATGCTCACTTCTCATATCTTGGCACTTACAGAAAGAAAATCAAGAGATTTCAATTATTGTGAGGTTTGGTTTTATTTTTTCTTCTTTTGTTACTCCTCTTATCCAGGCTTATTAAATGAATCTATTTCATCTGCTTATTTGACATGGTAAGACAATTCAGGCAGAAGTCTAGCAAGAGGTGCAAATTTTGATTGAGCTAAAGGTTTTGGTTCATGTGATTTATGTTTAGAGGGCAAAGAAAGGTTTAGAAAATTCTTGCATTATGTATTACAAAGACAAGGTGAAAACTAAACTGGATTGTTTTCTTGTTCAGGAACCAACTTATATTAAATAAAATTGATATTAATTATTGAATATATTTCAACTCAGAAAATCTTCTTCTGTCAAATAATTATTGCAAGACAAGAAAAAGGCTGTCAGAGTACACAGAGGCATGGTAGTACTTAATGTCAGAGATCTAGCTCTAAATCAGACTGTAACATCTGATTTCCTGGTTTTAGCAAGTAGGTAAATAGAATTTTCTGTATTTTACCCAAACCAGTTTTAATCATCTCTTTGTCTTAATTTTGATGGCAAGAATCCCAACTTGTGAAAAAATAGCTTCTATATTGTTTTAGTTTACTTATGTCTCTGAGTGATGATTATGAGCTCCAATAGTTCATCCATCAAGCTAGTATTACTTACAATCTCCATTCTTCAACTCTGGGCCAAATCTACATTTAGGCTGAGTGCAAATGCTCTCACATAGGAATCCAGGGCAATGAGGAATGGTGAGAAATCCAGTAAAACCTTGATTCAGATTTGGAAAGTTCTTGCGTGTCTACACATGGAGACTTGATTTGGGGAGGGGGTTCTCATGCTCTCCTGAATTAGAGTCACCCTTCTGCTTCCCTGGGCAATTACACAAAGTGTAGTGGGAGTGCTCATCATTTCTACTTCTAGAGTTTCAGACCACAAAGCCAGACATACTATATGAGGTTGGTCTGCTCACACTTGTCTGGCACCATCATTTCCTCTGGGAAAATGGCAAAAGCAAATAGCAACTTGCCTGTTTGCATGTAGGCGTGATCCTCCTGAGAACGTATAATTTGGCACCATGCACAAGTGAAGTTCAAACATCCCCAAGCTACGAGTTGTTGACAACATCTCTCAGAATAGACATACAAACTATGTAAAGCAGTTTTAGTGCTCCCCTATCTCAACATTACCTTCAAAACCTGTAAGGGTTCCCAAGTCACTAAGTCATGCTGTTTGGGGAAATATGCTTAACCTTTGCATCGGCTCCCTTGTCTAGAGGCAGAGGGTAACATCACTTACCAGCCTCCTCAGGACCCTGGGAGATGCAAAGCATGCTTAAATTTCATGTGCGTTGATGAATGCTTATGTGTTGCTGCCCCACAGTGGCTATGTTTACAAAGGGTGTAATCCTCACAATAAAGGCAATGGTGAACATTTCACATACTAGCAGTTCCTCAGTCAGATTATTAGCTGTGCAAAACAGGCATTGCATTTAGACTGGTTCCCTTTTCACTACTCAGAATTTGAATGCAATTAAGTATAGCTGGTGGTGTCACACCTATATTACTAGTGATGGACCTGGCCCTTCTTTATAGGAGGTAGTACAGAAGTGCCAAGTATCACTACTGTCATGAAATCAGAGGGAGGTAAATATACCATATAAATATTCCAAGGCCTCCTGAGACTGAGAATCAGGAAGCGAACTTTGGCTACAGCACAGAAAATTTGAGAGTTGTTAATAAAGAGGATTAAAGTGGTAGGCATCCTCTGGGCTATAGCAGGATTTAACAAATGCCTGTGAATGCAATGTTCAATAGGACTCCAAGGCAAAGCTTGAGTGTAACTTGGAGCCTGCACAGAGGGAAAAGAGAAGGCAGTCCAGGATCATGTTACTCATCTGATTGCAAAGGGCTCTGTTTTCAGCGCTGCCCCCAGGGTTTTACCTGATCTATCCAAATAGAAGTTTGCCCTTCCCACCCTGCAATCATTCATACATAAACAACTCTAAATACTTTTCTGACTGTTCTGCCAGTTTCAGCTCTTCTTGCTTATTCGGTGCCTGCTCTCCTGCCAAAACAACAAGCTGAGCTCGTGTGGGTTTTGGTTGGGGGCAGAGGCAGGCAACAGCGGTCTGCTCATTTCCTTTGTTTTTCATGTTTCTCTTTGGCCTTTCCTTGGGTAAAATCCAAGGGATGGATCATTGCTGGTTCCATCATGATGCAGAAGGCACAGACATCACTTTTCAAACAATGACAGCTTTATGAAGCTTAACAGTCTCAGCCAAAGTCTTGATGCTATCATCAGACATGTCTTTCTTCCCAGTCCCTGCAGGTGACTGCAGCTGGCAGCAGATCTTTTGACAGTCAGATTCTGTATGTTATCTCTGTCGGACCAAGCCTTTAAATAATTGGACAGGAAGATCTGGGAAACAGATATGCTATTTCAAGGCATAAATAACATCATGCTGAGTGCTGCAGAAAGCCTTTATTTAATTTAGTTCAATTTGGTTCAAACATGGTCATCTGGTTTGGCTTCCAACCAGGATTTCTGTAGATCTATGCTCAGTTTCTTCTTAGACCACCAGCTGTCACATACAAATCACTTCTCACTGTGCTTCCATTCCGCAGCTCTTCAATGGGAATAAGATGTTCTTGACTTACAGCAAAGGGAGATAAGGAGTGATGGGAGTAAGTTTGTGAGATTTTCTGATTTTCTAGTAACAGAGATCCATATAAATAACTGAAATACAGGACTGAAGTGGCAAGAGTAGTTGCTACTAACAGCAGAGAAACGTGGAGAGTGTTGCTAGTACGCTGCCATCCAATCACATTGTACAACAGTGAAATCCATCTCTGTAAAGAAAGCCAGACCATGCAAAGTAAGAACTATTTAAGCTGTCAGGCTTAAAGTGGAACTTAAGTTTGGGTACTCTGTCTGACAATGTCATTGTGATGGTTTAAAGAAGTTTAATTCTTCAGTTTCCTTATTGCCACTTGTGGTGATTACTCAGAGCTTCACTTTAGGTCACAAAGTATTTCTGATAGTGATCAACTTCACATTTTAATCTGCAGGTATTAGCCCAAGGCTATTTGCTTCCAACACACCAAAAGTATTTAGCTAAACAACAACAACAAAACCTCGATAAAGTAAGTGCACATTCCTGTTTGTCTTTTTTTTTATTCCTCCGCCCTTTTTTACAAAGGGGCAAGTTCAGCTACCTGGCCTTTTCTGGAATGCAGTCTGGGAGGTGATTTCATTTTTGCTGTGTAAAGAGAAACGGCACAATCCTAGGAGTGACAGCATCCTGCCAGCTAGTGCTGCCATCAGCGTATCCGCAATAGCCATCAGTCTGAGAACTAGCAGTTCCCTAACAGCTATGGATCAGAGACAGCAAAGAAGCATTAGATGGTTTGACCTACGGCATTTTCAGATATTTGGTTGCCTCCCAGAAGTCTGGGAGACTCTGGATTCCTTGGCGTCTGGTTCAGCCAAGGAGATAGATTAACTGAAGGACTGTTACTGTTTTGTCTTGGGTGAGGCCTTCTGGGCAGCCAGCTGTTTTATTCTGTGTATTGCACAAAAGTTGCTTTAAATCTTCATGTTCTAGGGATGAGGGGTTGGAAGGGAGAGGCTAAGCTGTGGGATATTTCTTTCCTTTACACAGCAGTCTTCACTAGCCAATATTGGCGGCAAAAGCAGGTAGAAGAGAGAAATTCCTGTAGAGTAATGGTAATATACATTGCCCTGTCATGCAAAATTTAAGCCATAAGAGTCCAGTCCAATATGGTGCTAAAGGCCTGCTTTTAAAATTATTTATCTGCCTGTCCCTAGCTGCTACAGGTTGCTCTTGGAGCACTATGATATGCTGAATGGTTCTGAAAGTCAGGATCCAAAAGTCTAATGCTGTAGCTGGACTACAATAACCATGCTTTTGTGTACACAGTGAACTCTGCTGACTTCAATGGGTTTCTCCATAGACAGAAATGTTCACCTGGAATTAAATGCTTATCTGTTTGCAGATACTAGATCATTGGTGGTTTATGTGCTGTCCAGGAAACAGCCTGAACAAAAACCAGAGTCAGTGATATTTGTGTAAACCACACGACGTGTGCTTTCCCAGGTCATCCTTTTATAATGCAATATTCTTTTAACAGTTATTACTCTCTTCCACATTTGAAAGCAGAAAAATATTGTGTGCTTTCTCCAGTATATCCCTTCCTGCCAAAGCTGACTCAGAACAGAAGGAAAAGACAGCTTGGCTTTTCCAGCTATGGCTTTTTAAAACACTTGTGTCTGATTCTGTTAGGCTCCCAGAGAATGTTTCACGGATATATAGCATGTTATGTTATTACTGCAATGTAATTATCATTCCATAGCCCTTTGAAATAGGGAAGACTTATAAGTCCTGGGTAACAAATGAGAAAACAGTAGCACAGACCTTAACCCCCATAAGATTTCTCTTGGGCAAAATTCCCACATGGGAGGAGTCTGCTGCCTTCTTTCATCTTGCCTGAGACCACTAACGTTAATGGTGGTGAATGAACCGTGTGGGATTGGGTCCACGCTGTGAGTACAGGGGGCGAGGAGATATAACCTGACCTGCTGCAGCTCCCACTTACTTCCATCAAAACTGTGAGTGCGCAGTACTTTTGAAAGGCAGGTCTTAAATGATTCAGCAGTAGACATCCTCTAACAGCTTGTAAGAAAACTGCTAGTGGACATCTCAGTTATTTTGCTAGTTTGGTTTCTTCCTGACTGGAAGATAGAGAATGTGTACAATAGCAGATACATCACCCAATTCAGGGTACCAAGGCAGGCATTTGTGTGTAAGTCTTGACCTGCTTTTGTTTTCTTATGCAAACAATAATGAACAAAAAAATATAATTGATAAGCATATTAATAAGTTAATCATTAACTTACTTAACAATGTTGGCCTTCAGATTGCCATTAAGAGGCATTTAAGCTAATATAGAGGTCTCAGAATTCTTATTCCAGGTTCCTTGCACATCTGTCTGTCTGCACTGATGAAATTCTTGAGTTTTTCCTCACAGCTGTTAAGAGATAGAAACTTTACTCTTTAATAGCATGTATGCATGCGTTGTATGGCCAGGTTAATACTGCTATGAGAAACTTAGATATCTCAGGTTTCCAGGTTTATATATAGATTTTTTTCTGATGAAAAACAAACTCATAAAGCATGTGGGCCCACCCCAAACCGCAGATGAACACACTTTAAATCCCAAGACAATATAAACAGAAAAGCGTTTGCAGTGTTCAGGCTTCTGTCCTAGATTTACCCAGACATTTCCAAACTCTTTTTGGTTTTCCTTTCAAGTTTCTGGATGTAATTAGATCCACCTGCATCTCACTAACATATTACATGAGATGATACATAACATTAGAGAATCTCATAAGTTGTGATACAATTTAGATTGTCAGCTTAAAAAATAGCATTGCAGTGGTGACCCTCAATCTCCAACCCCTCCATTACTTCACTGCTTGCCAAGGAGACGGGCTAAATAAAACTTGCTAAGCAAGTGTTGCTTTTGCTCCCAGGAACGTGTGCTGTCTGCCTGTGGCTCAGACCTTGCAGCTCAGTGGTAGATCCCCCTCGTGACTTGTGGGAGTCCCACAAGTGGTGTGCAATAAGTATGCAAGGAGTTTGCCATTTACCCACCAAGTAATAGATTCATGATGCTGAAAAGAGTGCTGTATTCCTATGTCAGACGTGTAGAATCTACTTTATCACTAGAGAGGATTTTGGGATAAAACAATACTTAAGAACGCATGATTTTCAATAATGGAGAAAATTACAAAAAGATACAAGATGAGTCACTAAGATTATGTTTGGCAATAAAGCCCTTTCATAGCTGCTCCAACATCTCATCCAGTAAGAGGCTGACAGACTGATGCGTTTCTGCTGTCTGTATCAGACTTGGTTCACCTAGGAAACTTTAGAGTTACACCTTTCATGTTCTAGCGATAAAGAGGTTACTCAGAGTCTCCTGTTCTAGCCTAAAGCAGATTGTCTTGTCGCCTACACCTAGAAACACTTTCCCTTCGTATATCTTATGACAGGACACTCAGACTCATGTTAATGAAAGAGATCAGATCATTTCTGTACAATACTCCCTTTAAAGTGCCTAATTAATTTTTCTGTTGTACACTTTGATTCGAACACATTCCTGGCTTCAGTTTTGAATTGGTTTTGGGTTGATTTTTTCCTTCAGACAGGGTGCTAAATTTTGCAAATCATAACATAAATATATAATGCGCAATTAATAATAAATAATTATTATAATTTCATTGAAAATGCAGCTACACTTAGCTCATTTTTAGCAATTTAAATGTGATATTTGAAGATAAATGGATGGCAAAACTGGGAACTGGAGTTTCTAGAAAGACAGTTTCAGGAACTGTTAGTTACCAGGGCCTTTTTCCTCCTGAGCCCCTCACACCTCTAATTAGCTAAGAGATGGGAGAGTTTAGCCATTAGATATACTGAATGTACCACTCAAGGGTTCTTTGGTTCTGTGTGCAGGGTTGTGTATAGGAGTGTACAGTCCTCATACCTTTACACCTCTGGTGTAACCTTTTACAGGTGTTTTTACCTCTGTAAGACTTTGAACTTGGTACAGAATAAACGTGGTCTCAGCACAGTGTGATGACCTGTAATACATTACATTAAAACTGCCCATATCTGACACAAGAGTACAAAGTTCAGGCAGTTTGTTGAAGGCTGAACTGGACTGTTCTGATACGATTTTCTTTATCTTATCAAAAGTCCCCCAATGAGCCAGGTGAGTCCAGACTACTTTTTGGTCTCTGGTTCCTTGACTCAGTCTTTGTCTTGAGGCTGCATGAGTCAGTTTGCTATTCTCTGGCTACCATTCTATAATTTTCTATTTTTTCTCTGGTCATTTTTATCTGTGGTTATATGTTAGGAATATTTTAATTCACAAAACTCTGACTTGCCTTAATCTGTCCCAGAAGAAAACCTTTCTCTGTCACATTTTCAAAGTTCTGTCTCTGAACACAGCCAGAGAAATTTCGATTGCTCTGTGTACTTTGCCTGGCCATTTTGGGTTCCCTGCCACCTCATTTCCTATCCGCAAAATCAGATTAAATTTGTTTGCAGTTTCCCTACTGTTACCTTGTCTATATGATCAAAATGATGATTGTATATTAAATAGCAATTACATCTTCACAGGGATGGTCACAGCTGTGGTAGGCACCAGTAGCCCAAAAAATTTGGCCTGCTACAGTTATTACATCTCTCTGATCTGAAAAGTGTCAGAATCACAGTTTAAGACTGTTATGGACAGTTCACCCAGCCTTAAGTGAGGCTGGCGGGGTGCATGTCAACTGTCAGCCTGAGACTAGCACAAAATCAAAATAATTTTCTTATGTTCAGCTCCAGTTGTGTCTCTCATTATGTGTGGCTAGTGGCTCATTTTTCTGAAAGGCCTCTCTTTAATCAGCTTACTTTCCAGCTGACCTTAGAAGATTGCAATATGAGTCTGAAAAATCAATTAAAAAACCCTGAAATACACTTCTATTATATATTAACATGTGTCCTTGTAAAGAAAGGCTGTGATCTGGGTATGCAAAGGCTAATAATTGACCAACTTGTGGTGCCATAATATTTGTTCTATTTATTTTCTTTGCAGAAAGCATGCAAACACTTTGGAGGGACACTAAAAAAACCTCTGCAGAATACTCATACCAAGTTTAAATAGGCACATTTAAAAATGTTGAGCAATGATTATCAATGTTTATCACCAAGGGCTCCAAAACTCTTTGGTCTGACAAAAGAGAAAATGTAGATTTTATACGTTAATGATAATGCATGAAAAATAGGTTTACTTTGGCTCATTGTAAGACTACAAAAAAAGCTGAAGATCTAATGTGATAAAGGCACATGAAAAGACTGGTTTGTGGTTTTGTGTTACTCACAAGAGACAAGTTCAGCATTTGATTTCAGGAAGTTTCTGAGGGCTCCATGAGGTGCTCAGCATTTACACAACCATGTCTGCAAACCACTATAAAACTGAAGCTTAACCGTGACATTTGACTTGGAATAGCAGCTCTCAGTGACCTGCAGTGTTTTGGGGGGACAAAGAGGACAATGCATTCTTCTGTCAATACTAGTGGCAGAGGGCACGTACCCTGAGACTTTCATGTCCTGACTGCCATGCAGCACCTGAGAACTGATTTGGCCTCCACCCTTGTTTGCCTTCCTTAATTTGTGTGCTTTTTTTTGTAATTCACTGATTGTACTCCTTTTCCTCCAATTCGAATTGCCTTTGTGCCCTGGAAGTATTTAACTTCCGCAGATTTCATACCATGGGACTGTTTCTTCCCTACAATACTATTACAAAAAGATTTACTTTCATTACTTGGTAATCTTTACCAAGCTAATTGATATTTGTTGTGAATTCATTTTGAGTTGCTATGCTCATGGTGGTGCCATACCTTCTTTGGCTTAATGGTACCTCCAGGAGATGCCAGGACCTCTGAAAGAGTCTCATAATGTTCAGAACTATCTCACAGTCTGCAGGACTTTGGTAAAATGAGTCACTCTTATCCTTTCCTAGTGAATTTTGGGAGAACTCACCTTTCCTTCTGGGCAAGCACATATATTCTGGGAAAACTTCAGAAGACTTAGAATGTTTGAATAGTTTAGCTTCTATCCACATTATTCTAAGGGAATAATGGTCTTTCACCCAAATGAGTAAATTCTCTAGTTTCAATTTATAACTCAAAATGAGCTTGATAGATGAGCTAATCTGTGGTGCTTTCAACACAGGCTTTCTAGCTTGAGAGCACCAAGATTTTAGGGTTACATTTTTTTGTCTGAATAAGATGTAAGATGGGGGCTATATTTGAATAATATAATGGCAGGGCAGACTCAGTTGTGGTATCCAGCTGTAAATCTGACACTAATCTTTTGGTAGTCACACCTTGCTGGGCCTAATTCTGAGATTATTGTTTACATTCTGCATGGGAACATATTCCAATCACCTATTATTACCTATATCGTATTGTATATAATCCTTGTCGTTAATATACTGCACTTTTTTCCCCCCAATTTCTCATTGAAAATCCATTCCAGAATTTGCTTGCTCTTATATATAAGAAACTTCTAATTCTTGTACTAAATGTATACATGCCTTTTTTTTTTTTTTTTTTACATTTGTTCTTGTATCAACTTTAGATTTCAGCTTAATTGATTTGAGTTGGAGCTGAGAACACTTTCAGAGTCAGGCTGATGCTTTTTGAAAGAGCTTATAAATTCCAGTGCTCTCCAGTTTTCTTCAAGGAGAAAATACATGTTTCCTCCTGCCCAGTGACGCTTTGATACCAAGAGCTTTTTATTTGCTTAGAGCAATTCTTCAGTTTGGGGGTTTGTTTTAATTTGGCTTTTGCGTCTTGAAATATCTGGTCTCTCATAGTACATATTAAAGAGAAAAACAGCATACAGTACTTGGCGTCAGCTTTGTTAGTGTTTGCTTACCCAGAGGATAAGTAATGAAGCAGCTTTATCATGAAAAGAATTAATGAGAGACATATTTTTTACAGATAAGAAAATGGAATCCTTCACTCAGCATCACCATTGAAGCTGTAATTTTTTGTGTGATTCAGTGATAAATATTTGTGTGAACTTTGATATATACTTGTTAGGGTATTGGGATTTCCTCAGCTTCTCTTTTAGTGCTAATGAGCAGAAAGTACTAAAAATATTTTTCCTGAAGTTGCCCTAATTTCTTGGGACATCTGTGTTCTGGTAGGACTAAGCCTTTTGCTAAGGGATTACTGTCAGATTCTGAGATGAATGGGAAAAGTTGTCCCTTCATCTCCAAACAGCTTAAAACGAAATGTCCGAGTTTCCACTCCCAGGAGTCAAGTCTTGCTGCTGAGTTGAACGATAGCAAACCTTGGGGATTTGAAGAATAGTGTAACTGTTAGTCCAAATACCAAAAAGTAAATTCTGAGTATCGAGTGCCTAAGAGTGGCATCTGAATAACAAATCTGAATATTCCATTAAATCAAACACATTGTACCAAGTGCTTTGCATTTTATTTTGGCAGTGAGATAATATTTATTTAATATGGATCCTGAAGTCCTGATAAAAACACAACTTCCATTATGATAAGATTGCAGGATTAGCCCCAACTTTAGTAATTAATGGCCTGCTTCCAGCAAAAACTACCAACACTTTTTCCTCACTAGAAAATACAGTTACCTTGGGGCCAATTTTGTATGGAATGTTTGAGACAGGTTTGAGCTATATATGCCACATACGCGCATATGTTTATGTCTGCATATTAGCAATTCTGTATCTTTACTTTGGCATTGCCTTTAATATAAAATTAGATCTGTTTATGGTGATTTTTACATATGGATGGTTCTCCTATATTCTTAATTAGTTATACATTCTTTAATTACTCGTGTAGTATATGCTAGTCAAAATACAGACATGTTACTGTTCTGATTTGGAGTTACCAGGCACAAAATGCTTGCCATTATAATCTTCTAGATATTAAATATCAGTTCAGATATTCATAATCCTGGTAATCCTGAATAACTTATAATTCTACCATCAGTTCAGACAATAGAATAATGCTCAATAGAGCTTACTACTGTGCAATAAAAAAATTATCTTCCATATGATCAGCCTCATGCCATCAGGAGTAATGTTGATGGGTAGGAAAAAATTTGACAGGAGAATGACTGCTGTTTCCTTCCTTTCACCCAAGCTGTTGTGGTCCCATAGCTGCTTACCAGGACACACCAGAGTGGAGCACCAAGACTCCTCACCTCATGATCATCTCCCAGTGGAAATGGGTCTTGTGTGGACCACAGTAATGCTGGGACATAACAAACATATTTCACTCAGCTTAGAGAGTCTCCCTCATTTTCCACCCCATTTTTATGTATACCAGAAAATAAAAGAAAATAAATTTCTATTTAAAAAGAAGACTGTATACATTTCCTGTCATCTGGGAAGCTTGCAGAGATGTTTGCAGAAACAGATGCAGAAGTTGTTTGCATCTCACCTGATACAGGACTATAATCTTGTTTCGGTCTTCCTCCTGCTATTTATTTTCCTCCAGTATGTAGGTTCTGCTCCTCTCCTACAAGTGTTTGCTGATTTTAGTCTTCTGTTATACAGCAGTACCACTTTTTCACACTAGGAGCTCTGCTTTGTCACAGGATTTTAGTAGTTCATGACATTAGGCACTGCCAGATCTAGCTGCTCTCTGAATAGGGAAGGGTGCTGGAAGAGGAGGAGACGTGGCCCCTTGCTTGGCCTCAGTCCCGTCATCTCACCACATGCAAGTGTCTGTATTAGTGATGCTAAGGGGATGCTACAGTCCTTTCAGCCATTTAACTTTCCACCAGTTATACTGCTTAAATAAACACCTGATGATCTTTGTCTCTAAATTATGGCTCAAGCACATGCCCCCTTCTAAGGTTTGCTGTTAGTCTGTAGGTGGGGAGCTCTCAGGGCTAGCATCAGGACATTTTAAGACTTTAATATTACACTTTACATGCTATTTTGCAAGATTTTTACCAAGAAGCTGCCTTTCTTTCAGTCTGGTTGGCAGCTATCTGTCACATATTCCAGCTGGGAGAGCTTTCTGCATTGATTCTTGGCCAGTTTTCTCCCTAGCACCCATCCCTGTTGCTGGTCCTTGGAAGTGTGACTTCCTTAGTCTGTAGAAGTGGATACGACCTTGACATCTGTTTTTTCCAAGCAGATCTTTTGTATCCCATCCCTTCATGATTCCTGCAGGCAATTGCATTGTATCGATACTTCTATTTTCTTCCACGCTTTCCCAGCACTTTGTGTGAGCTTCTGACCGCATCCTCGTTCACTAAACCAAGAGATACTCCTGCTGGTGCTTCTGTTTGTTTGACTCTGTAAGCCAATTGCCGAACAAGGAGTAAACAGCACAGGTGGGGAAGTAAGTTTAACTTAAAATAACATAAATTCCAGACTGTTGTTCTCTGTGCTCTCCCTGCAGCGCTGAGCACGCAGGAAGCAGGGAAGACTGACTTTATGTTGAAAGCTGGCCCAAAATGGGGGCCTATTAGTTACCAATTACAAAGGTAAGAACCATTATTTTTTTTCATGTTGGTTTTCTTTTCATTTTATGGGGGACATTCATTAGAAAATACTCTGATTACATAGCCAGTATACCTCTGAAGATTCGTGTTAACTCTACCTTCTGCCTTTCATATGTTATTTCATGCCCTACCTAGGAACATTATAACTAGAACCTCTTCATCAGTGACATAAAACAATCAGTTAATGATTTTTTGATTTATTTTGTTTTCTATCTTCAACACCCAGAATTTCTCCATGAGCCATTCCTTTTCTTTAACTTGCTTTTTATCCTACATTTATCTACTGAGCCTATACACGTTAGCTTTTCATTTTTCATTTAAGACTCTGAAGTCCAGGTACTTTGCGAAATAAGACACAATCAAAATTTTAATTGAGGAAAAAATTAATAATCTCAATGAAGCTAAACTGAATCACACTAACTAGCATCTGTTGTGAACTCTTTGGATCCAGGGTGGGGAGCACCTTTATGTTCCACAGTCATCTCTAGACATTTGTTGCTTCTAAAACTTTTCTGATAAGATTTTAGACCATCATCTTAAAAATATCTTTTGAGATATTTCAAAACAAAAGTTCTTCCTGACATGAAATTATATTACCATAAATCTTCCTTTACTGTCATTTTCACCATTTTCTAACACTGTTGGAGAGATTTAAAGCTATTCTCCTGGCTTTAGAATCTCAGACTGAGTTGAAAAATGAAATGTGTTAAGTTTGCACTTGCTACATTATAAATACATACTTCTTTTGGAATTCCGTCGTTGCTATGGTAATGTGCAATCTGCAGTCTTTAACTGGATATATCCATCGCCTTCATGTGTCAGAATGATTTGCTAATAATTATGACCCTTGCTACCTTCCGCATTATACACCTCAGCGCCATGTGAAGAGCATTCCTCCTTGTATCGATTATTTTCTGCTGAAAACAATAGTAGTGTTTGTGTTTGTCTCTTCCTATGGAAGTGGTCTGCTGACAGGCCTTGAAAAGTCTGAGGAGCAACTTCAGTTTTGTTTGCAGAGAGCCCAGGCATGTGACAAAGCCAGGATCTAACATTTCCACCCTCCTGGCACAGGTCCAGGATGCAGACCTCAGATGGCTTTCTTGCCCTGAGGTCAACTGGTACAGCAAGGCCTGTAGTAAAACTCTTATCACTGAGACAGAGCAGCCATGTCCAGTCTTTCTACTGGGAATGATCTCTGAGCGGTGTTAATTCCTGAACCATGCCTTGGCAGTGTCTTGGAGAGTTGTAGTTGGCCTGAGCCAAAACTCTGCAGAGACTCTGTGAACGATTTAACAATATAGACAGTCATGGGACGGCGCTCAGGCCTGTGCCCAGATGCTGCTTGATTTGCTAGTGTAGATGAAAGTCCTGGTTCTGCGCAATGTTTCCAACATGTCACTTTTTGTGCTGGGGAGATGGCATCTTGGATCTGCATCAACGCACACCATGCTTGCCTGTGCTCATCATGCATGGAGAAGCACAAAAACAATTTCTGCAGCACTTCGATTATACAGAATAGCTAGCTGGGGATTAAATAATGTGTTGGCATTGTTGCAAGCAAGACTAGTTTGGTAAGACTGTGCTCTTAGTACAAGCGATAGACAATTTATTTATGAAAACAATGAGAAGTTGTGATTCACCTCTCATGCTTTTCTGATGTTTGAATCTTATTGCACGCATGTTGTGATATCCATAGGTCCAGCTGTGTAGGCAAGCAAAGCCTCAGTGCGTATTCTGATCCTCTGGAAGCCATCGTAGATGTTTCATATTGTGTTGGTTTTGCGTGGCAAGGTTTTGGTAGCGGGAGGGGGCTACAGGGGTGGCTTCTGTGGGAAGCTGCTAGAAGCTTCCCCTGTGTCTGATAAAGCCAATGCCAGCCGGCTCCAAGACGGACCCGCCGCTGGCCAAGGCCAAGCCAATCAGCGCCTCTGTGATAACATATTTAAGAAAGAGAAAAAACAGTTAGAGAGCGCTTTTGCAGGCAGAGAGAGGAATGAGAAGATGTAAGAAACTCTGCAGACACCAAGGTCAGTGCAGAAGGAGGGGCAGGAGGTGCTCTGCAGCCCGTGGTGAAGACCATGGTGAAGCAGGCTGTCCCCCTGCAGCCCACGGAAGAAGGATGAGGGGGTGCAGCGATTCCACCTGCAGCCCGTGGAAGACCCCACGCTGGAGCAGGTGGAGACACCTGAAGGAGGCTGTGGCCCCGTGGGAAGCCTGTGCTGGAGCAAGCTCCTGGCAGGACCTGTGGCCCCGTGGAGAGAGGAGCCCATGCTGGAGCAGGTTTGCTGGCAGGACTTGTGACCCCGTGGGGGACCCACGCTGGAGCAGTTTGCTCCTGAAGGTCTGCACCCCATGGAAGAGACCCATGCTGGAGCAGTTCATGAAGGACTGTAGCCCGTGGGAAGGACTCACGTTGGAGAAGGTTGTGAAGGACTGTCTCCTGTGAGAGGGACTCCATGTTGGAGCAGGGGAACGATGAGAGGAGTCCTCCCCCTGAGGATGAAGAAGCGGCAGAAACACCGTGTGATGAACTGACCGTAACCCCCATTCCCCATCCCCCTGTGCTGCTGGGGGGACAGAGGTTGAAGCCGGGAGTGAAGTTGAGCCCGGGAAGATGGGAGGGGTGGGGGGAGATGTTTTAACATTTGGTTTTATTTCTCATTCCTCTACTCTGTTTTGCTTAGTAATAAATTAGATGAATTTCCTCTCTAAGTTCAGTCTGTTTTGCTCGTGATGATAATTAGTGAATGATCTCTCCCTGTCCTTATCTCGACCCACAAGCTTTTCGTTATACCTTTTCTCCCCTGTCTAGAGAAGGAGGGAGTGATAGAGCGGCTCTGGTGGGCACCTGGCCCTCAGCCAGGCTCAACCCACCACACATATCATTCTGGAGTTTCTTCCTTTTTTATTCACTCCTTCTCATTGGTTCTCCACACATAATGTGATTGGTGCTCTGCTGTTATTAGTTAATACCATGTGAGAAAACATGTTTGAACTGGTTTGTGCAGGAAATACTCTTGGTCAGTGCAATTTTGCTTTCCCTAAACAGAACATAGCCACTGGCCTTGGGCAGAGGTCAAGTGGAGGAACATTGCTACAGGTATGCTCTGGGACACCTTGCCACTAATACTTTGCAGCATAACAAATTCAAAGCTAAATATGCAAAAATTATTTTCTTTGAGATCTTACAGACCATCCTGGAATTGACTGCTTATGATTGCTTTTGGAAACCTCATTTCTTTTTATATCTGCACCACCACGCAGTAACAGGGTGACGTTTTGGGGCAGTCTCACCCACTTTGCTCCAGAAGGAAAGCGTTGTTACTGCCTACTGTAGTGGCCAAGGCCCAACACACTCTATGCCAAGGAATAAATTCTGAGATTATTGCACAGAGAAGGCTCAGAGAAAGTGCATTTGTAATGCTTCAGCTCTCTGAATTCTTCCCAGTTCACTGGGAGAACATGGAAGTATTTTCAGATTTCTACTGCTGAACACACTTTTTGTTCTTATGCCCACACATATCTAGTAGAACTATGCCTCTGCGTCCTTTAAATGCTCTTTTAGCTAATGTAATGTAATGTACTGCATTACGCATACTGTTGGAAAAGGAAATGAAAAGCAGACTCCTCTTGAAGCCTATTTGTACTTCTCTGTTAATTTGCAGGACTGACAAAATCATGCTATATGGGAAACGAGTATCTTTGCGCTGGTTTTGCATATAATCTGCTATATGAAATTTTGATTGAGGTTATCTGTCTTGTAGGCCTATATATGCAAATCAAAAGCACTAAGTATTGTGTCTGGCTAACAGCCAGAAACTCTGAATCACAATCAGTAGAAAATACAAAAGAAATTTTCCTGTGTCAATAAGGAAGATGTTAGATGCTTTACAGGGCCTTGTCCATTTCTTCTGTCATTCTTCAGTACTAAGAAAACTTGAGGCTGAACAGCATCATTCTAGTTGATGGAATTTTTTTTATATAGAAACCAATATAAACAAAAAGATATTATTTCTCTCAGAAGGTACTTTGATCATTGGAAGGCTCTCTTGGCTCTCAGAACCAACAGAAGTTGTGTGAACCTTGAAAAATCAGCTTCAAGGTCTTTTGTCAAGCTGTCATAGTTCAAAAAAGAAAATGTGGTTTTCATGTTTGTACCTAATCAGGGCTCCCAGGCACTTACTTTCTATGCAGAGGTGACACTGAGAGTATTATTCTTATTTTGCTCTTGCACTGTAGCGATGCAAATGAGAATCTGAACTTACCTAGTCAGCACAGTACAGTGCTGGCACTAACATGACCCACACAACAGGGCTCAGGTCACATTATCATGCACCCATCTGATATACTGTGGTTGCATTTGTTCTTGTGGTGTCAGTACTATGGAGTATGTGGGCAACTGGGGGAGGACTATGGCTGTGGAGCTCTGAAGATGGGACACAGTGAGACCAGCATTGCAGCTGGCAAAATGGGGAGCCTTCTGCCAATCCTTATGCTAGTGCCCATGCCAAGCATGCTAGGGCGCTCTACATACCGAGTTAACCCATTGCATGGGCCTACTCATTTCAAATGAAGACTTCTGAAACTTTTTGATGCCCAGGATCAACTGTCAAGCTGCACAAGGTCTGCACCTGAGACACTTTTAGGAAAGAGGACTCAAAAAACTGCCTCTGCCTTTGGCTGTTAGGAGACAAACTAGCAGTCAGATTAAATTTGAGAAACAGCCTAGAAAGTTCCTATGAAACTGCTTCTCTCTCACTTCCTCTCCTCTGCATTACGGTCCGGATGAGAAGACATCTTGCTGACTCAGTGGGTGAATCAGTGCAGCGGCTCTGGAGTGACCAATACACCAGCAGAAATGGTGTGAGCAAGAGGGAGGGAGCTGTAGGGCAGAATGGCTCAACCAGAGCACGCAGCTTTAAAACAGCATTGTGATGCTACTGGGCTTCAGGTGACGAGAGAGAACTCATTTCAGTAACCACTCGTGTACCGGGCGGCATCTAACAGCGTGGAGAGGAAGCACAGCCACCTGACCACACAACCTCTCTCCTTCAGCATAAACATTTGTCAGTCTTTGCTGCTGTTACCTTCCTGGGGACCTTCTGGGGACCAGAAGTTCCTCTCTCATTAACCTTATCATCTCACCTTACTTCAGCCAGTTGGGCTTGCAATTTCCCCTGCAAATTTCCCCATGGAAGACCATTTTAATTGCAGTTTTGATGCAAACAATGCAATTTAACTGTCTACAGACATCTCCTCACGTTGACTATATTCTACTTAACTTGAAAACTGCTCCTTGCACTGTGCTGAGTGTTGGCGTGTAGCAGGCGAGAGTGTGAGTATGGGCAGACAGGTGTAGGGGAGGTTGTTCTCCCTGGCCTCTACAGAAAAGACTTGTGCAGGGGCTACTGCATTGTGTTAATTACATTGTACTGTTGATTAAGGAGCCCTATGCAGCAGGATCAAACTCAATCTAACAGACATGTTGAACAGAAACCGAACAATTGACTTTATGCATACTCAGGAAAGTGAGCGGCAAACTGGAAAACAGAAAGATGGAGAACAAAAATGGAAGGATGAGAACAAGAGGTAGAATATGAAGCAGAACAGAAGGGGACAGTCGGAAGAGGAACTGCAGAGACCAATGTGGAACAAAAGTTAGCATAAGAAGAAAAGAAAGAGAAAATTAGCTGTGATGAAGCATAGTAGGTGCTGGCATACTGGATACCAGTAACACCCAGACACATTCTTGAGCATCCAGATTTCAAGATATATTGACTTTCAAGGATTTGTCTTTAAATCCTGGAAACATTTTAAAAAAGGTTTGAAAGTCCCAAGTCAGAATATATGTATACACATACATTAGAAATAATGTGGTTGATCTGAGAAATTACAAATTTATCCTGGTATAAGATAAGCATTATTTATAGTGGGAAACTTAGTCCCCAAAAATGGGACTTCTGCAGGTTTTAGTCACTGCAAAATACTTATAGATTGCATGTGTGAAAAATCTACGTGAAATGCTCACAATAAGATCAATATATGTAGTCTGATGAGAAAGAACAATAGTTGTTTTCATAGATAGGTTTTTTTCTGTAATAAAATATACGAGTGCTTGGCAGTATTACTAACAACAAACTTTAAAGCATTAGCAAAAAATGCTGGTTTTAATAATGATTTAAAAACCACCGGCAACTCACATAATTCCCCCCGTGCACTACTTTTTTTAGACACGCTTTTTCACTTAAAGTCTTAAAAAAATCTCTATATATCACATGTGAAATTGCAGCACAAAAGTTAGCTGGTGACATATTATTTTACTTACGGCAACTACAATCGATACGACCAAGGCTGAAAGCAAAGTTTTATGGCTATTTTATAAACTGAGGAATGTACTCTGGGAATTTATCATGGAAAAATTGACTCAACCTGTATTTAAGGAATAACTGTAGCTGGTGTGTTTGAGATCCTCCTCTGCTGGCCCCCCAAGGGTGCATGAAACCTCAAAGTACTTGGGGTGATATTCTCAAAGGTATTTTGGTACCTATTTGTCTTTGAAATGAGTATTTTAGATGCTTACCTGCCTCTGAGAACACAGTTGTTAGTAGTCAAATTGACAGGATTTAAGGTAGAAAAAATAATTTTAACTCTCATTAAAAGTATTTACAATGTTGTCTGTTCATATGATGGCTGCATTTGTCCCCAAAAGATAAAAAAAAAAAAAAAAAAGGTTAAAACCATGATATTTTACTGTCTGAAATAATTGATGATTCCTTTATTTTATAGCAGGGTCTTATTAACACTTGATTTTATGGCAAGTCAAGCTCCTGAAGTCTGGCAGCTGTAGGAGGATTTTGGCTTTGGTTTGTTGTGTTGGTTTTTGTTTGGTTTTTTTTTTCAGTGTGTCTCTAATCCTCAGAGCTGCAATGAAAAGTTTAAAAATATAACTGGAGGATCAAAGGTGATATTTGGGATCTTAGAGGATCAACAAAGAGAAATAAGAATAACCCCACATTGTGATATTATTAAAGTTATAAATATGCTTAAGGTGATATCGTGATGGGGGTGGAGAGGCTGATTCATGGGGGTTTTGTAGGTTTGGGAGTTTGGCCATACTGCCTTTATGTTACTTCCTAAAACTTATTTTACATTATCCACCATTATTCATATAAATAATCTACCAGAAGAAAAGGAATGAATTTAAATTTAAAATACTAAATGTGGAAAATAAATGATAATATTGTAGGAAACGATTCTGCATAAATAAGGGAATTGATTATATATATGGTTGATTTTATTCCACCTCAGATGTTTGTTAATTTAATACAGAACAGCCAGGAGAGCTGCTTACTTACAATACCTAGTGCTAAAATCCTTCTAAAGAAATTATTCTTTTTTTTTTCCTTATTTTTTAACTTTGAAGACCATACTAGCAATGAAAAATGTCATGACAGTTTGTTTGATAGACATGTTTATTAGTAATTTGCTCACTTCCTGATTCCAGGGGTCAGTCATTCCCATATCCCCCGGCAGCAGCACTTCGTTGGCAGAAGCGTCTCTATAAATGTTGGGGGAAAGTGAGTGTTAGAGCCCCTCTCTTCTTTTTTTGGGGGGACTCCCAGGCTGCCCCAGGCACCGTTTACTGTCTGGGGGAATTCTGCTTCCTTGGTCTGTGTGCTTGTCCTTCCATGATGTCCTGTAGGAACCTACAGGACAGTTACATCTAACATTAAAGAAGAGAGCTCATATTTTTATTTGATTCTATATGGTTTTAGAGAAGTGGCTAGAGACTTTATACCTGACCTACCTTTGCCTCTGTTAAATCCTGAGACTTCCACAAGGAAGGAAATAAATCTGAATTCTTGCATTTCTTGAAGATAGCTACCACAATCGTATATTTTTTCCAAAGATAGTTTTGTGGAAAACAAAAATATCCCCTTCTCCCCTCAATGCTTATAAATCATTGTTTTATAGAATCCCATAAGATTTGTTAGAGGTAATCATGGTGTAGACTCTGTGAATGCATACATGGACAGCTTTGAACCCAGTGAAAATCCGTGTTTAAGTGATCAAAGGTCTGTGGCTGTAACAGGCTTAGTCTAATTGTCAGATTCAGACACTGTAAAATGGTGCAGAGATTGTCAAGGGAAGAAGAGTCACTTCTAAACCAAGAACTCATATTTTGATCCAGAATGTATGTTTGTTTCTGTGTGTATGAAAACCGCTCGCTGTGTTAAGGCAAAGACATCTCTCTCTCTTTGCTGTCCAGAAGTCTCAGCCCTGAAAGCCTGCCTGGCGGCAGGGCTGGCATTGGCGTGGTTTTGCTCTGTAGCTACGACCCAGAGCGCTCCCAAACGCCAGCAACCGGCGCAGCCACAGGTGAAGTGCGTGTGGAGAGCATTTCATTTTCGGATACTCTGCAACGCCAAAGCCGTTTACCCGCGGGTGTGAGCTGCCTCTTTGGCTCGGCTGAATTCGCATTCAGGCTTTTTGGAGGGACGGAGCGGAAAAACCCACGTCCAAGAGCGGACCGGGGTCCTCCTGGGGTTGGCACAAGTTCCCTGGCAGCAAGAGGCAGGGCAGCCCGGTGGTTTTGCCCAGCGGGAGTGAGTCTGGCAGGGGCTCCGGGCTGGTCCCCGTACCCAGCGCCATCCCTTGGGCCGCGGGGCCAGTGCAGCAGCCGGACGGGGCTCTGCAAAGCCGGGTTGCGTGAGGGTGCTGCTGGCCCGGGAGCGCTGCGGGGACGGAGGGCTGGGAAGGGGCTGCCTCCGGGGGGAAAGAACCCTCCTTTAGGGCACGACCGGGAGAAATCCTGGGGGCAGGGAGGTGAGGAATCAGCCTGTAAAGTCGGGAGGGAAAGGAACCATGCCGCCTTTGTGCGTTTTTGGCAAGGTGAAACCCAGCCTTTTCGCCCACCCCCGTGCGACTGGGGCGGGGGGGCAGCCCCAGCTCCTCTCCCCCTTCCCCACAAGGGGCCGGGCAGGGCGGCCCGGGGCGAGCGGGAGCCGGAGCAAGCGACCGGGCTGCGGAGTTCGCCGCGGGGAAGAGTTGCGTTGCGCTGGCTTTGCACTTCCTGGCGAGCCGGCCGGGGCTCTCGGCAGCGCTCGGACACCTCCTCCCTCCCCGGCCGGGCTCCGCCGGGCACCGCTCGCCCGCCGAGCTCCCCGCGGGGCGCGGAGCCGGCCCTCCGCGGGACATCCGCGCTCGGTCCGCGGCTCGGCCGGGTCCCCCGCGGCCGCCGGTCTGCCAGGAGCCTCGCCCGAGGGCCTTCCCCTTTTCGGGTTTTGTAGCCTTTGGGCGGTTTTTTTGGGTCGTGGTTTTTTTTTTTTTTTTCTTCTCTCTTTCGGGGAGAATACAGCCGGGCTGGGCGAGGGGAAGGAAACTTTCTCACCCCCCCAGGATGCTCCGGATATTTTTGAAAGGGCGGAAGAGTGAGAAAACGAGCAGCGTTTGTAAGGGCATCTCATGCTCTTGAGAAGGTTCCCCCTGACACCTCGCTACTGGGCTTAAAGAGCGGAGCTGGAGAAACTCCTCCCCTTCCCTCTGCTTCTCCTATCCTCCCCCCTCCCTCTGCTTCCCCCCCCCCCCCCATTTCCTAAGGCCATTAAAAAAAAAAAAGAAAATAAAAGGAAAAAAAAAGAAAAGAAAATAAGGAGCCTGGAGTAACTGCGGCCGGTGGGACGGTGGGGAGAGGTGGAAGAGGAGTCTCCCTCTCCAGAGCCATCGCCCAGCACCACGCCTGGGTGAAGGGATGGGAAGCACTGCCATGGACAAGAAGAAAGATGCCTCCAGCAGCAGCAGCAGCAGCAGCAGCAGCAGCAGAAGGAAAAGCTCCAGCCAGAAGAAACTCATGTTGCGAGTGCACATCCCCGTAAGTGGTGCCTTGCGCTTCCTCCCCTTCGGCAGCTGGCGTGACGGGTGCTGGGGCATGTTTTTCTCCGACATGTAGCGCAGCGAAAGGCGGAGAGGTGTTTCCTGCCGCTGAGGTCTGGAGTTTGGGGAATGTCGGGCTGGGGGGGGTGCAGCCCGTGCAACAGGCAAGTCCTCTACATCTGGGGTGGGTTGGAGCACGGGGGGCTCCCCGGGTCTTTGCCCCCCCCCCCCCCCCCCCCCCCGTGCAGCGCTGGGAGCTCAGGGTGCAGCGTCCGTGGCACGGAGGAGCGAGGATAACTCCGGCTGCAACACCGCTCCCCTGCCTGGGCTGTGGGTTTGTTCAGTATGTCTCATCCAGTTCATATGCAGACTCGCAGTACGGTTTAGCGAAAGGTCTGTTCACCCCGAAATGCTGGTTTCAACATCCCCAGGTTTGGCTCTGGGAACTGTCCGTGCCTTGTGGCTGAATCAGAGTGTTTAATCTGACTCTTCCCTCTCTCAGGACTAACCCGTATCTGAATTTCCCAGGGCTGGGGAACCCAGAGCTCGCTCAGATTTGGACACAAGCAGTCTGTTTATTGCCGAAAGAGCAGGGACAGTTGTATTGCCATGGTGGAGCAGACTAGTGAGCCCTGCAGTCTGCTCGCTGACTCTCTTTTGTTTTGTATATTCAAACTATAAAGAAACACACAAGAAATGATAGTATATAGATACAGAATAACCTCAGCCCAGAAGTTTCTCTCTGTTCCCAGTGAGTACTCAAAGGCTGGCTGGCTCTGTCTTCAGAGTTTATGTGCCTTTCAAAACTTTGATTATTGTTTTTCTTTACTATTAGGATGTTCTTGTTATCTATGTAATTATTTAGCTTTTTATTCTTAGGCATGATGTGCTTTTGATTTCAGTGCTTCTGGGAAGAAATGGCAGGGTCCTTGTATCTTTTTCTCTGCAATCTGTTTGTGTTTTTTTAAAAAATCTCATTATATAAAAGTGGGAAACAGTCCTACACGTGTCTCTGCCAGGCCACCAGGGAGCAAAGAGATATTTCTGGTTCTAAGTTTTTCCTTTGTTTTAAGGAAGAATAAGAAGTCAAAGCAAATTTATTAGGTGTCTTGAGTGTGTGGAATAAAATGGAGGAGAAATAAATGGCTCTTCTGCAGATTTCATTTTTTTCTGGGGAGGAATGCAAGCCCAGGAGCCTAAGCCAAACTTCTGGAGTTCTGAGTGCATTCAGTACTAGGAGAAAAGGGTCTGTTTCTGCTAACATGGGTGTTGCCTATGCATTTGTGACTGGAGTTTTTAGGCAATAGTCTTTGCCACGTTACCAGTAGTACTTCACAATAGGGTTGTAAAATACCAGGAAAATAAAATGTAACACACCAAAGCTCCACTCGCCCTGTACACCTTATTCCATTCCACCCTGCCTGCTGCATTGTCTCTGCCATCTCTTTCCATAGCCCCCGCCTCTGACTCAGTCTAGCCAGGAACTTCTGTGCAGCTGGGTCTCCACCTCTGCTCCAAGAAGCTGCATTTTCTGCCTGGTGAAGAGCCATAGGTAGTTTGGGAGATGCTGCGGTTGCTGCAGGATTTTACAGGATCCATCTGGTGCTTTTGAAATACCTTCCCACCACCAGATAACTCTGACCACACTAGTACTTACAGTAATTTTCTCCATTTTATGATTGTGAAGCTAAGGAAGAAAAAGTGCCTAAGTAACTTGTTTGCACTTAAGCATTATTGACAGAGGAAGGCTAATGCTTTTTCCTAATTGCCTCCCTAAGCCCGTAGACAACCCTTCTTCATGAATGTTGCCTTAGTTCTGTCTTGGATGGAACATCATTAGTAGTGGGCCATAATTTTTCATGTTCGTTAATCTCTTGGCTTCATTGCTATGCAGTTTGTCACCTAGGAAGTGGGAGTTATTCAGATATGAGCCTGAAAATGCTTGATATTGCACTGAAGTCAACACAAGTTTTATTGTTCACCCAGTTGGAAGCAATTCAGGATTTGGTCATGAGATAACACCTCCCATCCCTCCTCTCCATCCCCAAAATATGATCCTTCTGTTCCACTCTGCATCATTCTAGCGTTCCTGAAATGGCCTATTAGGCCCAAGATCTTTCAGGTTGTACTCACATTTTTGGTGGTTTTCTGGCAGAGTTTAAATATGACTGTGCTATAAGAAAGAACATTTTTCTCATTCTCCTCATTTGACAGTGGAATCTGCATTTGAAAAGATCCATTTAGACTGTTTTTTTTTCTCTTTCATAACGTTTTCTTGGCTGTTGTTTTGAAGCATCGTTCCTATTATTTCAGTGGCGCCTGTCAGTGTAGATGTAGTTGTCAAGGGAGCTTTCACCAGACAGTAATTTTTATTTTGTCCATCCTCTTCTTTGTTTTACTGTGAGATCATGTTTATTGCTGAGACATGTAATTCTTGCTCATTGAGATCTTCAAATTAGGAACAAGAGAAGGACTAACAAGGCCTGGGTAGGAGGGGAGAGAGGAGTCAATTCTGAAAGAGAAAGCAGCGGGACAGAAAGGTGCTGTTGTGATGCAGGCTATCCTAAAACATATTTATTGGTCACATAGAAATGAAAAAGTAATGACAAATATTGTGCAAAATAAGAGGCGAATAATGCAAAATACACTACAATTAGGTGAGAGGATTATGGAATAATAGACATGTCTGAAAATAAAGTTGTATGCTTTTCTCCCGCTCCCACATATTTTTATTTTTGGGGTTTGCCTGTGACAGCAGGAAAAAATGGATCAATTTAAGAAAGCTGGTTTTGTGTCTTGCAGCACTCCAGGGTATTTCTCAGGTACATCTTTCTCAAACAAGAACAGGACATGATACAGAAAGTCTGGAAACACTATTTTCACCTTCTTTCTGTGCTTAGTCTCCTTCAGCACAAGTGGGTGGTACCCAACCCTTGCTTCTGGGAATAGTGGTAGACCACTAAGTTCCTGCCAGTTGGGTTTCCTAGCTGCTCTCAACTTGTCGTTCAGTAGCCAAGAGTAAAGTGGAGGCCACTGTATTCTGTTAGCACGGCAGGGAAGTATTTCCTAAATTGTTGGACTAGTTGAACAACTTTTTGTTTTGTTTGTTTGTTGTTTTCTTTGCAGACAGACAACTGACTAACAAACTAATAATTTAGATGTACCATAATATAATTGCAGGAGCCTTGATATGACGGAGGTCATATCAACCTCCGTCTTTCCCAGCAGCACGTTCTGAAGTCCTGAAATTAGAGATGTCTAAATGGAAATTTCTGGTCCAAATATCTTTGAAAGCTGCTACAGATTTGAATAGAAACCTTTGCTCTTTAGATGCATCACATCTGTAATATGAAGACATTAGCGTTATAAAATTCCTTTTTAAGCCATCAGAAGTTAATGCTTGCGCATTGCTTTGAACATTTTAAAACCTCTATTCTAAGATGGGACGCAATTGTCTGCTGAGTAGGAGCTTACAGCAGTGAGATCAGTATGTTCTTTTGTCATCTTGCAAAATTGATCTGTTCTAATGTTAACATTACCATTTTAATCCGGTGTTACTGCAAAAGAAAATGAGAGATTCTGCTCTTGCGTACTTTGAATTTCATCTGGGATAGTTCAGTCAGTGCCAGCAAAGTTATGTTGTATTTACACTAGTGCAACCGAGGGCAGAACCTGTCTCAAGAGCGTCACCGTGGCAAGTGCCAAGCACCTGCTGCTCCCAGCAGGTGGAAATTGCAGAACCTTGGCACTTCCTCGGATTTTTCCCAAACGCATCACAAGGTGACTTTTTATTCAAAAGAACAAAGAGGGTGGTTTTTTTTTTCAGTAAGGACAAAAATAACATCTGCAAATGAATATAAAAACATCTTTCAGTTCAGTGAAGTGGCTGTTGTCTCTGGTACTTCAGCCCTGACAGCAGAGTTGATGCACTAGAAGGGTGCTCTTAGAGATCACGATCCTTTATTTTCAATGTCACACAAACAAACATCTCTGCACAATTTCTCCCACTTCTTTGTCAACCACTATGGTTTTGAACAGACTCCTCAATGTGCAAATTTATCACTGTTTCCAGGCCTGTTGTTATGTTGGGATGGCAGGCTGAAACATCAGATGGCTTAAATATTTCTAACCCGATAGATGACAATGATGTTCTGACAGCTAGTGTTGGCTTGGGCTCTGCCCCTCCATCTTGCTTTCCACACTTGTGAAGTCATTAATGGCTGCATGCCTAATAAATTACAGTGAAATGATTTTTTTCTGTCACAGTTTTTGCAGGGTAATTCTTGTCTCCCAGTAATTGCTGGGTGGGCTGATGAGAACAGCACTTCAGTCTAGAGATCATTTTAGGAAGCTGCAGATGAGGAATAAGCTGGTCAATTATTTCAAGGAGATGAGGCAATCAGCTTCCAACGTGATCTAGGAATGAAAAAAATGTTTGTTTTCTTGGGAAAAGGAGGTGGGGTGAGAGGGAGACAGAGGAGAGAGGAATGTTTCCCTAAAATTAACTGTACAACTGTCCTCCCCCTTGCTGTCACAGGGCAGACTCTGAGTTGTCCTGAGCCTGTGTGGGTTTGAAGTTTAAATTTGGATTCCTCCCTGAAGGGCTGATATATTAAGGATCTCAAAGGGCAAGAGGTATTTGCTCAGGAGTGTTGAGATTGCACTTTGAATCTATCTGAAAGAAAAAAGAAAGGATTCATATTTGCAGTCATAATAACTGCCACTGTAATTAAGGAAGCTCTTCGTCTTTTTGGTCTTAAAGCATAACACAAAGTGATCATCAGCATATTGAAAAAGTACTGCTTCTTTAAAACATCACTTTTTCTGGTAGGAGATTCTACTCCTAAGTGGTCTCATCCAACCTCCTTTATTTGTATCTGTGAGCCTGTGAGGGCTGTGGGCTCGGAGGAATGTGAATTTCCTTGGAGGAATAAGTCATAAATGTGGAAGAAACCTCACAGAAATGTGGATGGTGAGACTTTTGGCCTCAGGGAAGGTTACTCAAACAGTGCTTATTGGGAATTACTGAAGCAGAAGAAAATGCTTCTAGAGGGATCAGGAGTGAAGTGGAAAGTAGTGATCTCCACATGGGAGGCTCCAGTGCCTGTTCACAGACCTGCAAGGTTCAGCTTCTGCCCAATTTCACCTGGGCGCCACATTGCATTCAAGGGAGCTACTCAGATGTGTCTGAAAGCAGAATTTGACCCTGAAGACAGGATTCACCAATCATTTTGTTGATGATGTATGGACAGCCATGGAGGTAGGTTGGTGTGCCTGTGTGCTGGCTTGGCAAGGCTAATGGGAGTAGAAAGGAGCCGAAACTGTGTCAGCATGGCTGTTGGTAGAGCAAATTATGGACATATCCATTGAGTGAATTACCACATGTAATTCTCATCCCTTTGAAGAAGAGCTGAATTTATATCGAAAGGCATCCCATATATATGAATACATGGAATAATGAAAGAGCAGAGTTGGTTATGAGCGAAATGAAGCATGAAGGAAGACATCAGTAGGAGACAGGAGATGTCACAGAATATGTCTGTCTGGCATAGAAATAGCCCCTTTGTGGGGCCTTTGTGTTACCCTAGACCGATCATCAGGCTTTGACAATTAGCCTGCTTTCAGGGCCTGATCTGGTTGCAGAGGACTGCTGTCTCGATTTTCTAATATTGTTTGCCCTGTAGACATACTGGAGAAAGTGTTATGGCCTAACAAATAGGAAGAGTTATGCATGTCTTCAAAGACCAAAAAGCAGCTTGAATGTATCATCTTGAACGGAGTATGGTTTTTCTCCTGGAAAGGAGAACTTACGAATATAAGATGTCATCAATAAATATAAAATATTATTGGTGGTTTGGTGATATAGTGCTATGCTACTACTGAACTATTCCTAGTACTAGCAGTGAGTTGAAACAGTGATGTGTATGACAATTTCTGCCGCAGAATGATTTTTTGTGTTTGTTTTTAGGTAGTTGTAGAAATTGGAATATAATGCTTCAGTTTAGTGTTTGCTTCTGTAATACTGTCTCTGTTAAGTTGCTTGCACGTAACTACATATGAAATCTTTAAAGCATGAAAGCATTATTTACATGGTAGAGAACCAAACCATAACATGGTACTTCAGTTTTTGACATTGAGGATTCATAGAATGGTATGTAGTGTCCTTTCAATTTTCATATAATTTAGCATGACAGTAAATTACATTATGTAAGCATGACTTAGTGGGATGCATAGCAAATGCATTGCAGTATGTGTTTCATGGTTGTCATTTATATCACATACCGTGATTGTTCAGACCTTATGGTCATTATTGCAAAGGGTGCCTGTGACCTTCTGCTCCAAAACCAGAACCTATGTCACCAGCTGAAGACTTAATCTGTTTTTGCAATCAGGGTGATAGAGCTATATTCCTTTTTTAAGCCACATTCATAGATCTGGAGTTTCATTAGGAGGAAGCGTGTGCATTATAAGCATTATCTGCCATGTTATGAAGCCTTTTTCATAATTTATTCACAACAGGCATGCAATTTTCAGGCATCCTTTCATGTCAGTAATGCTGCTGGAACAATGAAAATAAGAAAGTATTCTGCTTCTGCAAGCTGAAGAAAGAAAAGCTATCTGAGTGGTTGGAGTGCTAACTTACAGCACTTCAGAACACAGGATTTTCCTGCTCGGTTGTAGGCTGACTAGTGGTCTTTTATGAATGACTGAAGTTCGGGTCTGGTTTGTGGAAGCTACGTGCCTATTGATTCCTTTAGAAAAATTTGGAAATGTTTTCCATGGAATTAGAGAAATCAGTACTTGGTGAGCTAGATTAGGGGTAAAATTTGAATTGCTCTAATTTTGCTGCCTAGCCATAATCTCTGACAAGTTTCCACGGATTCAGGACTGTTCTATGCCTTTAAATAGTTGTGCATTTAATATGTTTGCTAAGCCTGTGTTGTCTTGCTTTTGGTGGTCTTTAAAAGGTGTAACTGCTAACAAGTGTTTTTACAGAATCATGGAGTAGTTGAGGTTGGAAGAGACCTCTGCAGGTTGTCTAGTCCAATCCTCCCGCTGACTGCAGTCAGCTAGAGCAGGTTGCTCAGGACTATGTCCCATCAGATTTTGAGTATCTCCTGGGATGGACACAGCACAACTTCATTGCTCTGAAAGAATGCATTTGGGCAAGTGAAAGCTCCTTGAGACGAAATACTGTTCAGCCACTACACGGGCACATTGAATTTAACCCCACAGTTGTTTGGATCTTGTCCCAAAAGCATATTGTCCATCTGGGGAGTGAAATCGGATATGGCTGTGTAGTGTAGAGACTTCTGGGAAAACCATGTTCTGAGACGGGAGTTGAAACTGGAGGCACAATAGTCCCAACAAGGCTTGTGGAAGAAAGGGCCAGTAAGGAAGAGAGAAAAAAAGGTGCTTAGTCAGTGTTATCACAATATGTATGGGAGTTTGCCAGCTTCTCAGCAGAGCATTGCATCTTCTGGAACATGGTTTTCATCGTGCATTGTCATTCCTTTTGCATAAATTAATTAGAGCGGGATTTGCTGTTACTCAGTATTAATCATGGCTTCTGTGTTGGAAGTGTGATCTAAACCAAGAGGCATGAGGAAAGACAGTTAGGAATCAGAGCACTAAATCATCACCTAGCTGTCTGAATCTCTATCCACTGTATTGCCTGAGGTTGGGCAGAGGGGAGTCCTTGATGTAAGCTTTGCATTGCTGAATGGCTGAAGCTTGAGGTCCACAGAGAATAAACTTTTAAAGTATCAGTGTGCCACACCGAATCACCTTATGGGATGTTCTTTCCATCCATACTGAATACTGTTGAGCTAGATGTCTATGCATGCATAAGGCTACATATGTTAGTAAAGACAAACTTGCTGAAGAATTTAAAGCCTTGATAGATGTTCTAGAGTGGAGGCCAGTGAGAGGAAACGACGTTGCCCCTGCAGTACTGATATTCAAGTAGATGGCTGGAGTTTAAGCAACTTGCCCCATGTTGTACAGGAGTGTGACAGTTGGACTCATGAAGTCTTGAGACCTAGTTCACTTATCTTAACCATAAACCCAACCTTCTTCTTACGGTATTTGTCGCATAAGGATCCATGTACAAACTCGATCTAAGTCAGCAGTGATGGAAAGTATTTTTCCTTTTGCCTTTTGAAAATATGTGTGAAGTGAAAGGATTCCAGTCTAATGTCTACAGACAGTCGTGCTGTGTCCTAAAATAACAGTTAGGACTCTTTTGGCAGTCTGATCAGCAAGACCAAGGATTGAAGATATTAGATAAATTAAAGGAGACTATATTAACTTCCAGCATCAAAAGTGGTACTTCAGTGAGTATACCTAATTATCACACCCTCCACGTGGTTCATGTGGTTGCTGAAAGTTGTGAAACATTAGTCTTTTTTTTTTTTCTGAATAGCTGGTGGCACATCAGTTGTAGAGTTCTTGAAACAAGGCATCTGCAGGCATTTAGAATCATAGAATCATAGAATGGTTTGGGTTGGAAGGGACCTTAAAGATCAGCTAGTTCCAACCCCCCTGCTGCGGGCAGGGACACCCTCCACTAGACCACGTTGCTCAAAGCCCCATCCAACCTGGTCTTAAACACTTCCAGGGATGGGGCCTCCACAACCTCTCTGGGCAACTTGTTCCAGTGCCTCACCACTCTAACAGTAAAGAATTTCTTTCTAACATCTAATCTAAATCGACCCTCCTTCAGCTTAAACCCATTTAGCATGTAGTCATCTATAAACTCAAGCAGATGGGATTTGGGACATCCGAACCAGCACTTTACCAGCCATGTTCAACCTACAGCACCCTCCAAAAAGTTTGTAGGCATCCTGTCTCCATTCCTGCACTCCAGTGACTTGTCCTTCTAGTTGCTGGAGCTGGGCATTCCCCAATACTGATGCCAGCTAGCGCAGGAGACAGAATACCAGCATGGTCTCACCACTATTCTTCTGGGATAATCCTTCCACTAATGCTAGATCAACTCTACATTTTAATGGGAAAATGGAGAGCTTCTGCCATATGAGAAGTTGAGCCAACATTATTTATAAACATAAGATTTATAGCCTGAAATGAATAGGAGGTAGAAGATGTTATTCTGCTGTTCTCTTTGCCCTTTTATTTAGCTAGTTGCTGTTGAAGGTAAATACTAATTTAATAGACTTCTTTTAGTTGGGTGATGATTAATTATACATTTTTCTTATATTTTATATGTTGTTGAGAATGACTGTATGTGCTTTAAGCTATGCAGAGGCAGGAGAGTACATGCTAGCATTTTTCTTTATAAAGTAATACCAGTAATTCAAAAACTGCAATTACTTCAATTCTTTTTTCTGTATTGTGTACTTAGAGTTCTGGCTTCTTTCACTGTGGCAGACCTGTGCAGGCATCATCAGTTGGCATGCAAAAGTTGCTGTTAAATGAACTCTTCTGATTTTCAGCTGTAAAACACTGAAGCCGGTAAAAGAGGAAACATGCCTTACTTAACCATGTGCAGTAGTGGGCTAGTCTCCATTACTTAGTAAGACAAAAATGTTTTTCACCCAGTATTCATCAGCTCTCTGGGCGGACCTCAACCAATAGTTACCAAGGCAAAGCAAGCTGCTGTTCACCAGTTGGCTTTGTTAACAGACTATGTACATGCTCCTATCCCACCGCCATGCTGAATAAAACATGTTGCCTTACAATTCCTTCTTAGGTAGCCAACATGTTTTATTTTCATGGAGTACATTGTCAGATAAAACAAGTGAGTGGTAACTTGGAAAGCCTTGGTAACTTGTTGACTTTTGATATCCATCTGTCTATAATCCGAGATCCAAAAATCTGAGAACAACAGATGACTCAAGTTTACTTGAAATGCCATTCACAAGATTAATCCTTGAGGAAAAAAAAAAAAAAGGTGCTAAGAAGCCTAGTAATTCAGAGAGATGGGATTTTCAAAAGAATTTAGGCACACTAGGTCCCTTTGCAGCATTTGAAGATCCTACTAGTCCACTTGCATCAGGAAGTCCTCAAATGCATTTGAAAATCGAGCTTTATGTCTTCCAGGCTTTCAAGATGCCATTCTTCCCCCTCTGCTATTATTCCTGTATTACAAAACAGAAGCTGATTTTCCTACTTTTCCACTCCCAATAACATTCTCTTGCACCTGATAGCTACAATGGAAAAAAAAAACCAAAACCCCAAGTCAGAAGCTTGTTTTTCATGGAACAGAGATTGAAAGTAATACTAGGAAGTAATTTGGGAAGAGATAAATAGCAGCTGTTCTCTTGATGATAAAGACTGAAACTAATACTGATACTTAGTGCAGTGCAATCCGTTGTGACACATGATAAAGTCTATGTACGACTTTCTGTTTGGTCAAGAGTGACCATATCATAAACACTTCAGAAAGAAATTCCTTTTCTGTTCCCTTCAGTTTTTCAATGTAATTTAAGAAAAAGCTGCAATAATTTAAAATTTGAGAGAATTTTTTATTTGTATATTTTTTATCTGTGTAAACTTTTAAAGCTTTGTGAACTACAGTAGGCATTTAATGTGTTTAGACTCACTGTGGACAGTAATTTCAAATTTACTTTCAAATATAAATGTTTTAAAAGGAAAAATATATTTCACCGCCATCATCTGCATATACTTTTTGTCAGCATGTTTATGAAGCAGAGGTATATATGGGTTTAAAGGTATTTGGAGTTCTGCAAGTCAGTGTCAATATTGCTTTGTGGGCTGCTGCTTGTTGAGGTCACTGGAGAGAGATGGGAGGACAAGGGAGCTCCTCAGGTTGTGAGAAGCTGATGGGGTAACCAGCTTAGTCTTTGAAATTTCTCTATACATATCAGTTATAAAAAAAGCTTTTAGTCTGGACTGTATTTGGGTTGAAGTAACTGAGGAAGAGGCACACACGTAAAAGCAAAGGCTGCTGATACCAATGGCAGTGATCAGTATATGGACTTTCATGGATGAGAGTTGGAACACACAGGCTGAACATCTGGGGACATATGTTTGCGGATCACCTTCTCTTGGAGGAATGGTAAAATCTAATTTCTCTAGACTTTAGCAACAAAATGAGAGGAAATATTAAGTATACAGTCTAAGGAAACATCCATTTTCAGAGAAGATATTTCTAAGAGTTCATTTCCAGAGAGCAATAGGTACTTTTGATTATGTTTTATGGTCTTGAATGTTCTGTGCACTTGACTAGAGTAATTTAAAAAACATGTAAGGACACAAGTGCAGAGCCTGTGTGTGTGTGAAGGGAAGCTGCCCTCTGTGCAGCTGTTTGCTATAAACTGAATACAGTCAGTGTGTATGTACAAGCTGGCAAATTGCTCATGTTGCAGAGAAATGAGCTGTGATGGAAAAGGCAATAGATATTTAATTATTTCAGAAAAAACATTATGAATATGCTTCTGCCTGATGTTAAAACATCTGGATTTAGTTTCTAGTTGTACTAAGATTATTTTCAATTTCACATCCTGTGTTTTAATGTCACAAAACAAATAGAACAACGAGCTGACTTTGTATCTTGACCTTTAGGCTGTTTTTATTTCTGGTGGGCTTTGGGTTTTTTTGGTTTACAAGACTAGGTAATTTAAAGTCCAATCACCTGGGGTATTGTGCTAAGAGATTAAGGCATATTAATTTGAGTCCTACTGTCCCAGATAATTGTAAACCAGGACTAACTTTCTTCTCTCTTGTCTCTGTCTGCTTCCCTGCATACGGCTGTTCCTGTAGAAGGCCTCCAAGTCATGTCATGTCAAATAATGCATGGTCTTCAGAGCTCACTGGGGGAGAGAAAAGTCTGGGAACAATGTGAACAGGCACAGCCAGGCACTTCCACTAATTGTTGGTGTGGACGATGGAATACAAAAGCAGAAGGAGGGAGGGGGGAATGGAAATGTGTCTTGGTGTGGAAATGACGGTGTAAAAACAAATATGCCCAGGCTTGCTCGTGGGGAATGTACATGTTGCACAGGAGAACTCCCACAACAGGAATCCTCTGCTTTAGTCTGCCCCTGCCAGATAATTTAAGAAGGTTTCTTTTTTTATTAATTTACCTCTAGAGGCTTTCTTGGCTATTTAGGGATATGGACCTGAGCAACCATGAATTTTAACAGGTAGTGGGAATTTACTGCTGAGCTAGCTTGAAATTATATGTTAATTTTTGGTTCTAGTTATTTGGTATTGCCTAAATGTTGGGAATGGGAAATTTAAATGAATTAATGATTAATGTAACATGCTAGAGGCATTTCAAAATATATTCTGCTGAAGTGGAATTAAATATCTAAGGGATTCTTCCATAGTGGGTCCTGTAACCCAAAGCAGATCAATTATATAGAATAAATAAATTAGAATAAAATGACATATTTGAGTTTCTTTTATTCATAATATAAACCAGAATTTCCTCTCCAGAACTGCTGGACTGAAATATCTATACTGTATTTCTCTTAAACTCTTAAAAAAACCCAACAGGTAAAGACAGTGATGAAGGGATGACCATTTGGTAGCATGAGCCTGAAAATGGAACATTTATCCTATAGGATGGGAGCTATATGAAATTATGAGCAATTGAAAATGAAGTTAGTAAAGTTAGTGAGATTCATAAAGTAAAATGAGTAGATTTATACTTTATTACACAGTGGAAGTTCTGCTACACAGGGAAGCTACCAGCCCGTGCTGGGATTCATCATCCCCTGGAGATTAAAACACTCTTTACATCAAGGAAACAGAAAACACAAGTGATACACAGGGCACTTGCATGTTCATCTATGGCCAAAAGTTCATCATACTTACGCTGAAAAGGAAATATTTTTGCAGTGAAATGCAACAGCTGCAATTAGTAATCAGCACGATGCAACACAATTGGTAAAAATCCAAATGCTTACTTTATCCATTTACTAAATGAATCACAAACATCTAACTGAACCGAGAACTATTATGGAGGCAAGAAGAAAGGGAACAGCCAACAGAAACACCAATTTGTTGATTATATAATGGACCTATCATTAGTAACTTGATTATGCCAATGCAATTGCTTTTTCTCCAAGATAGATACTTGTTCCTACCAGGGCTGACTGATCTTGAAAAGCAGTCTGATTATGCCAGAGTGTGTTTTAAATGGAAAATAATAATAGAGTTAAGGAAAATGGAAAACTATTTACCGATAGAAATATGATTGCTGATAGCATTGCAGAAAAGTGAGAAAGCAGAAGAATAGGATGGTTTATCCAAGGAGTTAGATTTATCCCTTTTTAGTTAAAATTATGTAAATTCAGTGTTGTGAAAGTTATCAGGACAGCCCTGAAGACTGATTGTGGCTCAGAGCGCAAATCAAGTTCATAATACAAAATTCCCCACAGCGGTCCATTGTGGCGCTTCTATTTTGACAGGCAGGATTGGCCTTCCAGCAATTACTGCTGAAGATATTTATCACTGCAGTGTGGAAATCCGACTTCCTGGCACTGGGCTGGGAACTTCATTTCACAGCGATCTCCTAAACATCTTTGCTGACTAAGACTGATTTTGAGCGTGTTGCCAAAATATTGTAGTTTCTCAGTCTTCTTCCCAGTCTTTCATTATTTCACATCAGATTTCTCTTTATTACGTGTTCCTATTTTTGTAATCCTGTGATTTCTGAAAGCTGCTGTACCCTCCATGCAAGTAATATTCCCTTAGCAGTATCCCCCCAGCCAAAAGCACTAGCTGCTATCTCTAGATACAGTTTCTAAAACCCACCACAATCGCAAAATACAAACACCACAGAAATCAATCTCAGAGTTCCATGTTGGGTCTTTATGGAATGGATTTTCAGTTTTCTTTACATCCCTGAGACATGGGTAAACGTCAGGGATGATTATCAGGTTTTTCATAAATTTTGATGACTTTGGCTGCCCGAGGGTGGGATACTTAGTGCTAATGGGAACCACAAGGCTCCTGCTGTTTCATGGAGGATACCCACAACTAGCATTTTAGGGGATTTAAAGAATATTTTTTTGGCTTAAGTGACCTGTTCAGCACAGAACGGGGAGCGGCTGAACCTGCTGGAAGATTTCCAGTCGTATGAGCTGCTCACCACTAGATATGCTGGGTGTGATTCTGGTGTTACTTGCCTTAGCGGGAATATTTTCCCTGTCATCACTGAAACTGCTGTCATCAGTGGGGTTGGAGCTGGCGGCACTATTTCTGCACAAGATGAAAATGTTAAGATTTTGTTATGACTCTCTGCAGCTTAGAGCGATGGGAGAAGGAACCACCTAAAGTTTGTGAGTGTATAAAGTATAAATGAACAAAGTATGGTGTACTGGTAAATACTCCATCAATGGATACCAAAGTATTGGTTTGGTTTTTTTTCAATTTTGCAATCATTCAATTTGACAAACATCTAAGTTTCTTCTGGATGTTCTGCCGAGAGCTTTCTCTCCTTGCAGACAACTTTTACAGCGCTGCTTACCACAAATCTTACCACATTTAACAGGACTGTGCAAAAAGCCTGATATAAGAGATCTGTGATGGAGATGGGAGAGTGAAACCAGGGTAGGGAGGTATTATATGGCTAATGCTATGATTCACCCTCTCTGCTATTCTGATTGTGTTACAACTGTAATTCTGTAGCTGTGGTTTCTTCCAGTGGTCTAAATTGGGAGGCAGGTAAGAGGTTGAAGTCACTGTGAGCCAGAAAACCTAAAATATCTCTGTGAGTATTGGCAAGGTGCCCAGACCAGAATAAATATCAGCCTTTCTCTTTCACATCCCCCTTGTAGAGACAAAATACAAAAAAGGCCAAACAGAATTCTGACAGACCGTATTTTGTTTAAATAGAGGCCTGGTAACTATATGAGATCAAGAGACAGTTATAAGGCAAAGTCCTGTACTTTATATGGATTTATAACAGTCATTTAAATAAAATATGCCTTTGTGCACAGTCTAAGGATCTGTAAATTCAAACTGTTTTATGTATGTTTGCATAATATATGGGTTTTTATGTGTAGTACATATACTTGGCTAGATTTTTTTTGTTGGAATCATCATGGTGATTTAGTTAACGTTGTTTTTTTCTCTGAGCATCGTGTCAGAATTTATCACGATCTATTTAATAGGAAAAAAACCTTCTTTTATCTGTCCCAATTTGCACACAAGGTCAGTTCCGAGGAAGGCTTGACTTTTCTGAGAAGCTTCCAGAAGTTCCAAGAAAGGTTAATTTCCATCTGGTAATTAATTAAAAATAGGCCTTAAGAAGTTTGTATTTTCCTTTCTAGGATATTCTGTTACTCAGGCTTTTCGGCACTGCTGCCCATAAGTCTGTGTGTCATTTTACAGGACTTCTCAGAAAAGGATCCATGATACCAGTGGAAGGACAGGTCTCACCTCCAACGGCTGGAGCTAGAGTTCTTGGTCTGGCACATTGGTTGGGCTGCACAGAAGGTTTTAACTTTGGGAGGGAAATTTAATGATATGTTCTGACAAGCCTTAACATTTTCTTTCTCTTGACTTTTTATTGTTGGGAAATTACATGTAAAGCAACTGTGACTAGTGCAACATATTTTTCATTCTATGTATAACAACTTCAACGCTAAGTCTTTTCCAAGTATATGTATTCATTAAGCTGACCATAGAAATTCAGTCAAACATAAACTCAGGTATTGCTGGTAATTCATTAACAGATTAATCTAAAACTTTGTCCAAAGCTTTAGTTTCTGAATCAGGTCATGAATGTCTTATTTCCTCACCAGTCCAAAAATATGCAGTCGATTTGGTGGCTAAAGCCAAGTCTAGCCAGACTGTGAGCAACCTCCTAACCACAAGCTTGCTTTATCTTGGATCCAGCTGTACTACTTCTTCCACGTGTCAGGGCTGTAGAGGAAGAGGATATCCTTGAAGTGTGAAACATGACAGTCTTGACCCTACACCTGATGGTTTTGTTCTTGATCTTGAAGGGAGCATGTAGCCCAAACCAAACGCTCGCTCCACTGACCTTCTGGCAGTTAGTTACTTGGCTGGGTACAGAGTATGTGGCGTAATCTCTGGAACTGATACAAACCATCTCATATGAAAAGCTCTGAAGTGCTTTAGAAGTTATGTTTTGCCATATATGACTGACATATAGATAGATCTGGGACAGAGATCACTAGGTGTTTCACTGGTGCTTAGCAGTGCTAGGAAAATTTATGCAGGAATTCAAGAAAATTACTTCATCTGGAATATCTGATAGGGAGGACTTTGCCAAAAAACACAATGTGTTGAACAGAGTTTGGAGTCAAAATTAATTTTCTAAAGGAAAGCATTGTGAGATCTTGAACGGGCGCAAGCAGTTTACTTCTCTGTGTCTAGAGAAAAACATGTTTTTGTTCATTCCACGTAAACTCAAGTGCCTCTGTAACACTTTGCCTGCCTGCATTGGCCCTGGTTTGGAGGGGTTCATAGTGAACCAAGTAATATCAATGCCCTAATTACTCTGAAATGTAAAATATCATCGATCATCGGACTGTCGATTCTTGGGTACATGCAAGATCCGGATGTTCCCCAGTCTCATCTTGTTATCCATATGCTATTCCGTTTATCCTCTGTAGATCATAGCTCTTATCAGACAAGTGTACTCTCTAATATCAACCATCTGTGCACTCAAGTTTTCACTTACACCTTCAACATGGGGAGACCTGCTTTATTTGAACTTGCCAAAGAAGTGGACTCTTGGAGGATATCCAGGTTTTTATTGATGGGGTATTTGATCCAACAAATGTTTTAGAACTCTCCTCAAAAGAAAGCCTGGTGAGAGAGCCAACATAACATAATAACCCTGATGCACTGCCCTCCTCCATCTCCTTCCTTCTGCAAATTTCAAAATGTTCAGGAGAAATGGTTGAGTTAATAATACCCATGTTGCCCTGGAAGTATCATTATTTCTGATTTAAAGCTTGGAAAGCAAAAAATAGAACAAGTAATTCACCCAAGTCTATAGCAAGCCAGAAAGTGGAGCTCAATGGCTCCCTAGTCTTATACATAAGTTAAAAAAAACATAGTGCTTAAAGCCAGACTGTTCCAGGTAATTCAGCACTGGCAGATGTCTTGGCCAGCTCTACTGCTGATTCTGCACTGACTTGATATGGAGCTTGTCATATATAAGATCCACTGTAATGAGGCTCCCTTTGACCTCAGGAGTTTACCTGTGATGAGGTCTGTTGCCAGACTCCTGTGTCAGTAGATTTGCTGTCTTCGGTTGTGGATGAAGTCAATTTGACCCAGTTGAGGAAGAATCAGATAGCACCGTGAGCCTATGGCTCCCCATAAAACATCATTTCTCTGCCATTCATTGTTGTTAGGGCTGAATGGAAATAAGCCGGTGTTAAATACGGGGTGGGAAAGTATAGCCTTGCCTTAAACTGAGTACAGCTGCTCTTTTGTTACTCGAGCTGTAAGCCAGGGCAAGCAGTGTTTTGGCGTGCTCTTGGCTCCATAAAAGCACTGCTGAGGGAGCAACGGAAGTTACTCCCACTATTTTAAAAGACAGGTCACCAGACTCCCAAAGTTACAGCAGCTGATGCCTCTGGAGAGCCGGCTGTTCCCTAAGCCCTGGGGAGAGCTGAGGAAGAGCGTATGCTGTGAAGGACGCCCTCACCGTGGGAACTGTGGTTTGAACCTGGAAAGACGGTGACAAATCAGTTCAGCATTCTCCCAATGAGGGTCTGTTCTTTCTAGATGTGATAAAAGTAGTCTTCCAGGTGGCTGAGACAGGTGAAAGTAGGGACCATGGTGGTGGCTGGTCAAATGCTTGAAATACCAGTGCTGTATAATGCTGTGTTCCCTTTCCCATCCATTTTCAGGAAGTTGGGTTTTTTTCTTCTTTTCTTTCTCTGTCCTGTTTTACTTGTAATTTCACTTTTAAAGCTTTTCCTTCCTCTTTCTGAGCTTCTCTTTTAAATCTATTAAAAAGACATTTCTTTCAGATTCACAGAAATAGTGTTTGCTTGCTTATTTGCTTTTCCAGGCTGTTCAGTAGGTTATGGAGATAATTTCTGCTTGTTGGCTAGCTTGCATAGGTCGGATCATCTCGATTCCCCTTTGGAGTCATTATACAGCTCTTTGTTAAATCTTGGGGCATTTGAGACTCTTGTATAAGCTGATGATCCGTTTTTATGAGTAGCATCCCATGTTTGTCATGTATATATGTATATGGGTGTGCCTGCATACACCCATATTTCCATGCAGCACATTTGATGTGAGGTTTTCAAGAAGGACCAGAAGCATGGCACTAGGGAGCAAGGACTTCTTATGACAAGTTTTGTATGTTTTGATGCAGGTTTAGCAAAAGAATGTGGCTGGTATACTCTGAACACTGAAAGGGTCACTGTCTGACATGCAGCCACGTGTTGTGTACCAGTCTCTTTCCAAAGCTGGAAAACAGTTCAGAATTAACCTTTCTGAATAATCGTATACTTTTATGTTGACCCTCACACTATACATAGAATGACTCCTTTCCAGATGTCCATAGCCCTTCCTGATCTTCCAGTCATTAGACATCTGAACTGTTTCTGTTCTGCAGATCTGTCAGCTGTTGGGTCTCCACAACAGGAGCAGAACTTCTTGAGCCTAGAAAAAAAATGCTGGGAATGATTATTATTCCTTTCCCTTGTTGCTGCAGAAGATGCATAAAGCAAGGAGGAGCCTTCTTTAACCTGCCATTTATTTCCAGTTCCTGTTCCTGTAGGAAAATCCTGCAAGCACCCTCATTATATCTTCCTTGTAATAAACTTCACCAGTCTGAAAAGTAGTGATGTTTCTTGTTCTCATTAGACCTTTCCTCCAGAATTTCACTCTTTTCCCTTCCTAATTTCCAACCTAAATTTATTCACAATCAGTTTCCATTTTCTAATTGTACCCACAAAGCGTCCTTTATCTCTCTTCTCCCTCATTGGTGTTTATCCACCTTATGTAACTTTGGAGAAGGAGTGCAAACGCTCTCAGCTGTCAACTGCGAAACTAAGTGAGCCAAGCTCTTTTAGTCACGTCCCACAAGAGAGACTCTGTGTTCCTCTCATCGTCAAAACAGTCTTTTGGTGCACCTGTTCCCAGCTGAATTAACCTTTCTTGAGCAGATGACCAGAACTGTACACATTATTCCAGATGAGTTTTCACTGTGCTAATATATATATATGGTATTAAAGCTTTTTATCTGCTCTGGAGACTTCCTGGTGCATGCTCTAATCACACATGCTTTATCCATAGCGGCATTACAATGATAGCTCCTAGTTAACCTTTTGAGACAGGTACGCTTTGGTTTGTCTCTATCCAGCTATTGAATGCTCAAGTTTTAGACAAATTTATAGTCCATAAATATGTAATTTAGGGAATTAAACTAAATTCATTAAATTAAATTTATTAAATTAACCTGATTTCTGTTCTTCCACTCATTGATGTTATCCAGTCCTTCCTGTGAGATATTCTGGTGCTTCTGTTAGGGAGTGAGCCCAATAGCTTGGTATCATCACCAAGGTGTCTGGCTTAGCTTAAACATATTGAGGTTGTTTACCTGAATTTCAGTAAAGTGTTTCATGGAAAGATTATTGCTTCTCTTTGCACTAGAGACTTAAAATTCCTTGTTGTCCTCCATGCTGCCCAGGTTGTCCACAAGAGAAAGAACAAGAGACTCCTCCTTACTCTCAGCGTTGATAGCTGGCACTTGAGTGGCCCAATGTGGCAAAGAGAAACAGGAAGAGGATGTACAGGGGGTTTTAGAGAGTTTGCTATGTACAAACTAAATCTTGGAAGAATTTCCTAAGAAATTGAGATCTCTTGCACTGCTCTCTGGCTTATCACTAGGCCAGAGTTGAGCAGAGTCTCACAGAGATGGCACAAGACAGACCTGTGTTGCTCCATGAGACCCTACCAGATTTCATGGTCTTAGTGTCAGTGATAGGTCTTTTTGATTCAATATTGTATTTTTAAAAAAATTTGGCAAACCATTTATTTTTCTGACTTTGCCTTTTTTTATCCTGATTTTAGCTAAAACTTACTTGAAAAAAATGTACATCTGAGGGGAACATCTGTCAAAGTTTGTTGAATTATAGCCCACTAAAACAGCAGTTATGTTTGCTATGTATTTGTGTAGCATTTGCTATAGGTTGTATAGCCTATAGACCTCTTGTTGCAGAAGTATGAGTGAAAATAGATCCATTTCATGCAGGAAGACAACCTAATTACCTGACCAAATTGTAAAGACAGACTTAAAAGTGTTTAGTTAGGGCTACTTTTGTCATCCTTGCAGCAGTAGTAGCTGTCTAGAGCTTTAAATTTACAGTAGAGAGAGTGATTAGGGCAAGCTGATGGGGTAGATGTTTGGTGGTTTGGCTAAACCAACATGACCTTTGGAGCTAAGCCTGCTTCTACTTGGAGGCTGGGCTCCCTCTGTTTGGGGTGACCTGCTTTTCACACTTCTTTTCTTGATGGGTTTATAGTTCTTGAGAGAAGCTGAAGTAGGTTTGAAGTAGAAGTTACTCAGATTCTGCTTCAGGGTATTCTCCAGCTGGCTTGAGAGGCTGATAATGCTTGAAATAATTTTTAAAGCTTTGTTTCCTTTTTCTTTCTGCTACATTTTATAAACTTCTCTTATTCCCTCCTTCCCTTTTTAATGTCCTTTTTTCTTCTTTTTTTCTATCTGTTTTCTCTGGTCTCGTTGCAGGGCATGAGCAGTCCTTTTTCAGTGGTGACATTGAAGGGAAATAAAAGGTTAATACAAGATCTGGGCAAATAATGATTCCTTTCCAGCAGTGCTACCAGCCGAATTGGCTTTCAGCTGCATTGTGTGCTGAAAACTGATGACTTACAATTGGCTAAAGCTGACGGTGGGGCTGGAGCAGCTGTGGTACAGCAGGACGGCAGAAACTTGCAGAAACAACTGGTTTTGTTAAAGCTGAAAATGAATGTTGTTTTCCCCCCTTCTTGTGTAAGTAGGTGCTCTGAAGGTTTTCTTCTGCTGTTAGATACCTGCTGAGAAGCAGCAAGATTTCAAGAACAAAGCTGTTTGCATGTATGTAAACTAATGTAGTGAAATGTTTAAGTAATTTATCTGGTAATGCTTATGCTTTAGTAAGGATTTTTTTTTTTTTCTTTTTCTATAGATTTAGCACTTTTTGAAAAGTTGCTGGATTAACAGCCCTGTAGTAGTCCGTTTATCCAGAGAGCAGGTACTGCGCAGCCTTGGCCTGGCATTGCCTTTTGCTCACCTGCCAATCTAGACCCCCTTGAGAGGATGCTGGGTGTCCATTCCAGTGTCTGTTCACCCCACCACCATCCTGTGGAGGTCTGAGAAGTTATGCTTTGCTGAGAGCTGGGATAGTTTTATGTTGCAGACTGAGGACCGTTTGAAATTCAACCGAGTACAAATGAATCTCGTAGCAGTGAAGTTGATTTATGAGGGCACTCTCTGGGAGGGCTGCATGGCATTTGCCATGCCAAGGGAACTGTTTCTGGAGAGAAACCAGCCACTGCTCTCTCGGCCATTATTCCTACCGGCTCCTCTTTCTGCTGTGCTGCTATTAGGACAAATGTAGTTCTACCAGAGAGGGTTTTCTTCTGGGCAAATGTGGTTTTTATACTGTTACCTAGAGTCTTTTCATCTATGCTAGCAATGTTACTGCTGCTTCCCCTGGGGCTGCACTACGTACCCTGAAATGCGTCAGTGTGGTGCCATAAATGCTGAGCGCTTTGTTGTTTCCTTAATCCATGCTGACTCCATCGTTTCTGGATATTATCAGAAAAGTGCTCACCTCAGTAGCAATAGTGTATGGTCCACTAGGCTTCATGTTCTTGCCTGCGTCATCACATGAAGTGGCATTAGAACTGTCCAGATCTTTCCTCCAAAGAGAGGTGAAAAGAAAGGGGAAGGAAGAGCGTAAGTGGCTCTTCTTATCAGCAAAAAAGAGGATTTGTTTTCTCACAGACTAAGCTGCTAATGCTGAATGACATAAAGAAAGAGATAAGAGAGCTGCTAAGTCTCTGAGGAGGGTTGTGGGGACAAAGTGTGGTCTCCGAGGAGGATACAAAAGACAAAACAAAGGAAAACTGATGAAATTATGGAAAGAAAAAATAAGCCCCTCCAAGAGGAAGCTTAGCAAAGAAAATGGGCAGCAGGCAGCAAAGTTATGATGTCTATATCAAGGAACCCAGGGCCAACTGAGGCTGGTGAAGATCATCCTCCAAGTAACAGAGATAAGATTCATAACAGACAAGATTCATAAGCAACAGAAGAGAAATTTAAAAGGGTAAAAGGGGCCTAATTTTCCTTACCTTCCTCCAAAATAATTTACTATAGCTGCGCTGTTTGGAAGAGTTACTGCATCGGGATGGGTTGTTCCCATATAAACTCCCCTGGCTTCCATTGATTGTTAACAAATAAGCTTCCAAGGCCAAGGGTGAAAAATGTCTTCTACTGATGTTGTAGTTATTTCCCAAAAGAGAAAGAAGTGTATGAAATACCAGAGAAAGATAGCCAAGAAAGACTGCCTTTCTCAAGGAAAGGTACTGAAGGACCACAAATGGGTTTGAGTGTTTAGCTGGGAAGCCTAAATCATCTTCACAAGACATTGAAAGCAAGAAAAAACAATGATGAGATTAGGGGAACAGACTGAAATAGAGATGGCAGAAAATCTGACATTTGCTCTTGGTTACGTACCCAACAGATTACCTGTGGAAAGAGTAAGAGTTGTAATGAGATACGTTAGTGTTCCTGACAAATCTGAGAACTTCATAAGAGTCAAACAGGATGTTCTGGGTATTGTCCAGATCATTGATGTAGTAATGAGTGGGACATGGTGAAAGAAACTGGTGGAAGAAGCAAGACCAGCTTGCTTTCGGCATTCACCAGGCTTTCTGGAGTTGCTGATGTCTATTAATAAGCCATTTACCTGGATTCTTAACTTTTTACCTAGTAATAGTGGAAATAGAGATCTGAAACAGCACAGCCATACACAGGCTTGTGTATTTTGGTATTTCCCCCAAATTAAGCTTATTTTAGTGAACTGAAATGTTAACATTTTAGAGAAATAGAAGTGCCACTGATTCCTGGCATGATCCACCCCTTACTTCTTGCCACGAGTTTTGCTATATTTGCCATCTGAGCTTCTCGTGTGCTGGACAACACAAAGCAGGGTTGCTTCAAAACAGAACAGTTGACTTGTTATTAGTAGCCTGTTTGTTTGTCCTCAGGCCTATTTATAAAAACAGCCCCAGGCAGGGAATTCTGCCAGCAGCCCAACCGCTAAACAATTACAGATCTTTTCTTGGAGCAGTGTGTTCAAATCTATGCAATAATTCAGCAGCAGACCATAGCCCCTGCTCACATGTGTATGAAAGTAGCCATTTTTGTGTGAGGCACTTTTTTTTTTTTTTTTTAAATAAAACCACAGTCTCAAAAAGTATCCATGTTAATGCGTATAAAAATACAAAATTTAACTTACAGGGATCACTGCCAATTTAGTGAAACCAGGCCCAGTAAGATATGCAGGACTCAAAAGGAAGTCAAAATGGTCAAATAAATATTAATCAAAAACTACGTATAGGCTGCAAACTCAGACAAGGAGTTCAAGGGACTGGTACTCACAAGGGGCCAAGCTTTCCAGCTCCCTCTGGTTAGATTTAAGCAAAAAATAATAGAAACCCCCCCTCTGCGAGGGAGAAGATTTATCTTATTTTGGAAGGACATGGTAATACCTGGTTTTATTGGTGGTATGATACTTCACAGATTTCAAATCACGAGCGTGATAGATGGTTGATTGGCTTTGCACGGTTAGTGTTGCAATGCAGATGAGACGTACGCTTTAGTGGATGTAGAGCTATAGGGACTAAATGATAGTCCCTTGGTGGCAAAAATGTGCTAGAAGTAGGTGGAGGCTTAAATGTTTGGATCTGGCTTTTGGTTGTGTTCAGACTGCTGTAACAGCATAGCAAGAGGATTTTGTGAGAATAGCGTGTTAAACAACAGACAGTAAACAAGTCTCGTAAATCTTATGAAAGGTGGGAATGTTCAAGTGAGACTTTGGGGGGAAGTCCTCTCCAATGGAGATTGCAAAATTTGCACAAGGCTGGATCACTTCTCAGTACGAAGTACAGAAGTCATGAACCAGATGATCTCTGCTTGGAGAATGTGCGTTTGTTAACCAGATTGGTTGTATTTCAAGGATTTGAAATGTTCTTTCGGAACTTGAAATATATGTCTGTGTTTGCTAGATGTGACGCAAGATTTTGACAGTTTTGCATTTGATTTATAACTTAAGCCTTAAAGAAGACCTAGAATTTGGGATTTAACCCTAAATCACTATGGCACTTGTTAGACCTTTAGATATTGGGTTTTAAAAACTTGTTATTTTATAGTTATTTTACTGTATTCTTCCTTGGAGGGAAAACAAAGCAAACCTGCCTAGCTACTGCCATGGAGAGGTGTGGCAGGGACAATCTATCCCTCAGATAACTGAGACACGGATTATATAAATACACCCTTGAAACATTTAATCCTTCCATTGATGTCGGAAGATTGAGGCAAATCCTGAAGTAGCTTAAAAATCAACTGCTGTGCATAGGACAAGAGTTGGAAACTCAGAAATCCCTGACTCCTTTTGCTGTGTACACACATTTCTGGAAAACGTGCTCTATTAAAGGTATGACAGAGGCAGAGCCGCTGCATCTCCAGCAAATTGAAGGGATATGGCGCATGGATGGAGGAAGCCCACAGCATCGTCTGCTGCTTCTCCCACGCAGCAGCCTGGTAATGTGAACGAGAAAGATTGTATTTTAGGATGCATACTCTGTCCTTGTTCACTCTTCAGGTTAATGAAAAAAAGACTAAAGATGTTAAATTTTGGATGCCATAGTTCAAAAATGAAGTCATCGAGTATTAAAAGTGTATATACCTCTTGAACTAGGAGATGAGGGAATTGGAAGGAATCCTGTAGAATTCGTGTAAGTTTTTTTCTTATAATTTACTTTGTCATGTGCAAGGTAATATGCAATATTGGACAAAGGAGCAGATGCAGATTTTAACTATAAAGTGTTAAGTTCTGCAAAGTAAGTGACCTATTATTTCTTTTCTCTTTTTAATTTTACCTTTTTCTTTGTCTTCATTACAGTTTAAAAATGGGGAGCTCTCAGAAATGTAGCTCTCAGTTTCAGTTCCTCCTTTTTGCACAGAGCCCTTGTTGGATTGCCCTGATCTCCCTTCCCTACAGATTATTCAGCCACTGTTCTTTATAGAAAGGGTTAAGATCTGATGATGTTGAAACCAGTCTCCTGTTTACAATCATTGCAGAACTGTAGTATGGAAATTTCCATCTGCAGCAAGATTTAAAAAAAAAAAAAAAAATTCCCTGCTGATTTTGTGAACATTTAGATCCAAATAAAGAAATAGTGGCTGAATCAAGCATATTAATTCTGATTAGCACATACAGAGTGTTCAGCCAAAGAGGTCTAAGCTAACAGCCCCTCATCCTCTGAAGAAATTAGCTTGCTCTGCTATTACAGTCGGCAAAAGTGTTTCAGTATCAGCACAAGAACCACAGTTTCACTTGCAGAGGTACCTAAACTGCTCAACTCCGATCATCTTTGTATTGAGGTCTTCTAAAGTGCAGTGCTTCCTTCTTTAGGGAGATATGATCAAGGTAAAAAAATACTGACTTTGTAACTATTGCTAGCAGTGGGTTAATTTTTCTTGTTATGTAGCTCTTTCATCTGTTTGGGCAATGACAAGTACAAGGATGTCGATACTTTTGGAGGGTTCATAGTGCAAGATGTCTGTGGTAGATTTAAGTCTGTGATTTGATTATTTCGGAAAGGAAAAAAGATCTGTGGATCCTACAAGCCTTTTGAAGAAACTAGATAGTTGCTTAACTTCTCTGAAAGCAAGACCAGCGCTGTCTCTGTTTCACATGCTGTTTTATACATTTCCAGGATTACAAGGGGTGTAATTTCACATAGAAGTTGTGTTGAATTTTCCGTATCAGTTCTGAGCATGCACTAATAAAGCACCTATCTCCCTGCCGCCACAGCTGCCTCTCCTGCTCCTGCACAGCCCAGCAGTGTACAGTCATGCAGTGTTTGCGCTGGGCACAGGAGAATGCACTGCTTTTATTTAAAATATTGAACACTTTAAAATTTACATCGAAGACTGATATTTTCTGTTAACCCCAGAATTTAAATTATTGTTGCTATGTTAAGTTCCTGAGAGTAACAGATTACGAAAAGCAAACTTTATGACCAAATGTTCAGTTGTGGTTTTGGGAAGAGGTTCTTTCCCAAGCTGATGCTTTTTCAGTTGTGAACTGTTAAGGCTTGTCACTGGGCCAGCCTGAGAAGCAGCATTTGATATGTCTGTGAAACTATTGCTGGTTTGTGAGCCGCCGAGAGGAGGAATCAACTGATCCCTTTCTTGTGGGCTGTGTGCTTAGTTCTCACTTGAACACTCTTGTACACTGGCTAATGAGCTTGGCCATCTCAGCATCTTCAGGCTGCTCTAGGTGACTGTGTTTTTTCATGAAAGCAAAATTCAGGGTGTTCCACTTCCTCCTATTTTGCTTTTAGGACAAGTTATAATTAATCTTCTCTTGCCTTTGTAAACCCCAACCCAAAGTTCTGCATAAGCAGTAATAATCAAGGTTAGTAATTCAACACTATAGTGATTTATATTTTCAGAGGCTCTTACAAGCATTACATAGTTAATTGTCACAACACTTTTCCTGTAAATGGGTGTTACGCTCATTTTTTAGCTGGGCAAACATCTTGCTGAAGTGCAGAGCTGTGTTGAAAGCACGAATGAAACAAATGGTGGCATTGAGATGGATTTCAGCAATGCCTTTTGCCAGAATAAGGTGGGATGCCTTGGCTTTACCTGGCAGGGGAGGATATATGATGCTGCGTAACTGCTGTACTTGCTGGGAAGAGCAAGCATCCCCAGACAGCATCCGAGGGGGCTGTCCCGCGCGTGCTTTTAACTGTGCGCTGACAGCTGCGGATGATCTCCTGCTGGATAGCACGGAAGGTGGCTGGGTCTCTCTCTGTTGCTGTGTAGATCACGTGTAGAGATGTTGGCCTCGTGCTCCCTACCTTGCTGGTGCAGGGCACGTTGGAACAGTCAAGAGGGATTTGCCCGGGGGAATGAGGAAACAGTGTAAGAATCAGGATCAGATTTATTTTTTTTAATCTGACTGTCAGTCTCCACATGAAACATTATCTGTGGCACAAGGAATACCTCAGTGATTGCTTTTAGACTGTTTTTTTCAGTCATGGAGTTGTTCCCCTGGTAGCATCCTTGTGGTAAAGGCAGGTGGACGTTAAAAAGGAGAGTGTGGATGTGCAGATGAAATGCTGATGTGAACAGTATTCCCACCTCAGCGCTCACCTGGATCTTACAGGAACTGCCCTGGTCTCAGGGTGCTTTACTAAAGGATGCTCTGCAAGCTACTCTGTGTCAGGATAACACCCTTGTGGCATTACTGAAGATGGAGCATGGTCTCTCCAGCTTCACCAGTGGTGGGAAAGGCAGTGAAACAGGAGGAAGGCTTCTGTGCTCCTTGCCATTCCTAAAGCTGTGCTTAAAAGAACAGAAAAATCTGTTTCACAGCCTTTTTTCCAGACAGTTCCATTGTTTTTGTGTGCATACGCAGGCTTCCTAATTTGTATGGAAGGAAATATCTACAGTAGAAGAGAGAATATCTTAAAAATGAGACAAAACCCACAATCAGCTCTGGGGGAGATCACAAAAACTTTTCCAGGCTTTATTGTTGCGGAGAGATGCACTCCTAAGATACATCTGGGTCTTCATGCGTGGGTTTGCACAGTAAAGCTTGGACACCTCAGATTAGAGGTGAAATCCTGGCAGTGGTCAAGCCAGTGGGATTTTTGCCAGGGATTTTAATTAGAGCCAGAATTTCACCCTAGGTCTATAATCTTGAGTAATCTCCCTTTGAAATCACATGGATTTTTAACCAATGTCTTATATAACACCAAAACAATTCACTATCCACCCAATATTGTCTGTTTTCCTGTGTAACCAAAACTGAATGTTCCAAATGTGTCTTCCAAAACCTGAGATGATACTGAATTAAAAATGTGGAGGGTTTTGTCCTTTTTTTTTTTTTTTGAAATATGCGGTGTTTGCAGAGTCACTTTGATGATGTGGGTATATTTTTCTTTTAAACCTCTGGTCTGACCTCATACCTAACCATGCTTTAAGCTTGAGGTTGGGATAAAGATTTGTGTAGATCCCCTCCAACCTGAACTACCCTCTGATCTTATGGTCCTTTTCTGGATCTTAGAGAAATGCCTTTTAGACTCATACGCTGTTTAAGAAACTGATATGCTGCTGAAAATGCAGTTTGTCTCCTTAAAATTAATATAATTATCAACCACAGTTCCAAGTAAGAATTTCTGAGTTTAGGTCCGTATCGCTGCATATTTGGGGCGCTGTAGCCAGGGACTGGCTCTGCTGAAACCTGAGGAAATTCCATCTCCAGCTTAGATGGACCCAGAATTTCACTCTATCGTCAATGCGATGTCTGGGATTTTTAAGACTGTAGATGTGTTTTGAGCTTGCTGGGCTAAAAGAGAGAAGGTGAGATGGAAACACCTTCAGTACAATAGTAAAATCCTTCCATGTCAGAAAGAATTAGAGGAGTATTACACAAAAAAATTATTTTGAGGCCAGAACTCCTGTGTTGTTTTTAAAGGGCTTATTTCTTTCAGATCATCAAAGATTACGAATCTTTGGGGGTGTTCAAGACAAGACTGGTTAAAGCCCTGTGCAACCTGGTTGGAGTTCGCTGTTGACCCTGCTTTCAGCAGGAGGTGGGACTAGACACTTGGAAGTTCCTTCCACTTTGAATTGTTTTATGATCTTGAATCATGCATAAATCTCCTTATGATTCTATGATTCTAGGTAGATCCTTGTCAAACACAGCCTATAAGTTATCAGGTGATAGTACATCAGATAGTCTTTCTAGTGCAGATTGTTTTTAACTTCTCTACTCATGGAGGACTGAAAGCTGGATTTTTGCTTTACATTTAAATTCCTCATCACATGTTCTACCTGTAATTAATATATTTGAGGCTTCGGTGCCAGTTACTTTCAGAATTGCAGGTCACCGGCGGAAGGGGTACAACAGGTCAAACATTGAGTGCTTGGGATTAATGGAGAAATTACTGTATAACAGTCCTTGGCCTCTGCAGAAATCAAACTGTGTGGGAAGAACAGCCTTTGAGTGGTTTATGAATCTCTGTTGCTGCCTGCATTAAGGTAAAATATTGTTTCATCTTGATGCTAGGTCCTATATAGACATACAGCGAAAGAAAAATTTTGCTCTGAGGAGTTTATATTATTTATGGTCAAAACTGAGGAAGGGCTTCAACAGAAACAAACACAGGAGAAATGACATAGAAAGTATGTCAGTGACAGAGATGACTCTTAATTCAGTGTCCTGTTGACTTGATGATGCAATCTTGCAGGATTTAGGAATTGTAATCTACATCTGGGAAGATTTTATACTCCCCAACAACAGCATCTTAATTCAGCAGTAAAATTGCTGTGGACCTGGACAGGTTTATATAAACATTTTAGTTTAGAAACAGTTAAGGAAAATGTTCTGGCTATATTAATTCATCTATATTATCAGTTTAATTAGTTACCTTTTTCAACCTTATAGTTTTACCTTGGTATTTTGGGTTTTGTTAAAAATAATTGGCTGACAGTTCCTGTTTCTTTGTGCCTTCTTCATTTGCATGATTTTTATCTTAATCATTTTTTAACCTTTAATTTCCTTTCAATTCTTCCCATCTTAAAAGAAAAACCTCTGCCTTCACAGATCAGTCAGGTTTGAATGTATCAGATTCAAGCTAAATTTGCTGTAGAGAACATCTTTTTAAAGCTATGAGTTTTCTTTGTTGAGGGTTAACTTTATATTACTTTGAGTTGAATGTTCCAGCCTGGGAATTGTTTCAAGTGGTAGATTAAGAGGTTTATGAAGAGGTTTGTCTAAAGTACTTAGGAATGCAGGATTTGCACTAGCAGGTGAAATAATTTGTCAGTTAAGTGTGGTAACCTGCCTCCAGCAGTTGCCAGTCTCTAACGCCGTGGTGAAAATTTGCTGTCTTTTCTCAGCCTCCCTTGTACAATTGGGCTGGTTACTTGTATAATGTGATATAGGATAACTGTGGGAAAACATAGATTGTGTTTTAAAAGAATAATAAGTATAAGTTCCTTATACTGCAAGTTTGATCCATATTTTAAAAATTTTACTTTGGTACAGAAAGTTTCAGACTGTAAATCTGGGTTTTGTTATTAAAAAAAAATGGGGCAGACAACATTACCCGGGGCCTGTTCTCTAATTTCTCAGAAGTAACATGTATTTTTCTGTAGAGGTCAAGATAGTCAGAGCAAAGGAATGAATTAGCCTTGGTGATGTCCCCAAGGACTACTTTAAGACAACAATTGGTAGACAAGAGATGACCAGAATTAGAAATTAGTGGATCAAAATTTGTTTGGTGGAAATAAGGCCCCATTTCTAAGAAGATGACTCTGCTGCTTACTCCCTGGCATCTGTCATTCGTCAACAGTTAAAATCTACATCTGATATTTGGGGATTTGGAGGCCAAAGGAAGCGTGTCCTGCTTTCCTGTTTCTGCCAACCTGCTATCCACCACCTGCCCGACCTATCACCACACTGAGCCTTCCTTGTCAGCATCCCAAGGAATGTCTTCATCACTCTGGGACAGAAAGATGGACATATGTAACAGTATAATCTCTTTGTCCACCTCCCGAACTCTACCTAAACAGGAAGGTTTGAGGTTTTTTTCCCCCCATCCCTCTTTTATTTTGTGTTTTCAGAGACAGCGCAGCCTGTAATCAGTCACGTGGCTTGTTTTTTGCATCATGATTGTCAGCACTTGAAGGAAAACCTTAAATTGCTAAGCACTGCTGGCAATTGGACAGGTTGCTGCATGGCTGGTTGGGCATTGTACCGTGCCTGTGTTTCTCTGGCTAAAAGCAAAAGGAGTAAAGAACGGTGTTGAAATAGAAAGCTTTACATATTTGGCTGCTTTAAATTCTCTTTCCTCACTTCTGCACTTGTAATAAAACACTTTTAAAGATAGTGTTTACTGCTTTGACACAAATCAGGCCAATGTTTCTCTACCTTGAAATTCCAAAACTTGCTTAATTATTAAATGTCATACCGTGCCAGGGTCATATTTCACTGTTGCACTCTCAGCACCTATTTGTTATATAAATATTATGACAGCAAGCCCACTATGGTGGAGCAGAGCTTTCAGCAGTGTTTATGCTTTCATCAGCGTTACCCAGACAGCGTATGAAGAAAACTCCATAAAGCAGACAAGGACAGTGGTGTGATGTGGTGTTAAAGCACAGCGACAACCGGTTCACCTCTCGCAACTCCACTCTTCATCTTCTCATGGGTTATGGAGCCGTTTGGAGAAGGGTGTGTTGCCTGAGGAACGTTAATGAGTCAGGACACTTTTTTGCTCTTGAATCTGTGATTGACTTTATGGGCAGTCTTTGTACCGCGTTCTCACTATAAGCAAAATGGAAAGTGCTCATGTATTTTGCAAGAATGCTGAGATGTTCACCAAACACTTTAGCTACAGCTTGAGTAGGATTTTAGCCTGGTTGGAGCATTTTGCAATGTAAACATAGAATAAAAAAAAGACTGATCAGAAAATCTACTTGACCTGTTTGTGAGTTAAACTTTGTACTTTTTCTGGGGCTCCTTTTCCCAAAAGCGATCCCTGGGTTTTGCTGAAGGGAAGGTGAAGTTTCTGCCAAAATAATGCCACGTTTCTGGTACCAAAGAATAGGGGATTGTGCAGACAAGAGGACTTGAGAGACAAAAAGATTGGCACCTACAGGACCTTGCCCATTCACTGTAGGAGCAGAGGACTGGCTAAAACCCACTGTCTACCAATCTCAGTTAAAGTTCTGAGTGCACAGGGAAAATGGAGTTGATGTGGTTGAAGGAACAAACAAGAATGGATATCAGTATCTATGTGTTTGTTCATGTGTTTCCCGGGTTATTTTCTATGTTAATCATGTAATTTGTTGAAAACGATAGACTTTGCATAGAATCCTGTTTGTGGAAAGTTGTTCTCTAGCATAATTAATTTGAATACATTAGCACTGAATGAAAGGGAAAAAAATATTACAAATTTTGTGATTGTAAGAATATGTTGAAGACTATAGCATGTGAGAGAGCTATTAGAACCACGTTAGACCAGGACTATTCAAATATATATTTTTCTTTCCATTTTTGATGTGTGGTGAAAGGAGCCAGGTCTAATGTTACGAAAACTATATTTAATTCCTGCTGTGCATCATCAGACAGCTCATAATTATATTGTCTGTTCTGGGAGAAAACAACTGAAACTAGAGTGGATTCAGCCTTTATGAAATCAAAGCCAAGGTCTTAAGCCCCATCTCTCTGACACACCTTCTGGAAGCATTGGCTTCCCATTCTGGACCTTAGGAGATCACTCAGTCCAGGCTCTTGCACTAAAGCAGGATAGGTGTAGTTAGACTGGATTGAGGTCATGGATGGCCGATAGGTCACGCAGAGCAAGCAGGACCAGTGACAAGAGGGAACACCTGCTTACGCAGCACATGGTGTTCCCACAACCCACTCTCTCATCCTGGTCCTGCACACAGACAGATGGACGGGTTAAACAGCTGCCTCTGCTGAATCCACATGGGAGGAGAAGATGATGCTACGGCCTCCCTCATGCACGATCATCCTTTCCATGACAGTGGAGTGTGTGGGATATTACAAAACTCAGATCCAAACAGGATCAGGCCACCTCTAGCTAAGCTGTTTTTGATAGAAGTTCTTACTAGTAGGGTGTGCTGCCTTCCAAAGCAGCAGGTTCTGCAGCATCCCTTGGTAGTCTCTTACACGTTGTCATCATCTGGACAAGAAACTATCCCCCAACCTAAATCTTATTTCCTGCAAATTGTTTGGTTGTTTTTTTTTCTTGGCTCAGTGACCATGGAAACTATTTGACCATTGACATGCTATTTCTTGTTTTCTCTTTCCTAGTCTTGAAACCCCAGTTCTACCAACATATAGACCATATCTGATAATCCTCCTCTTGTTCTCTGGACTGTTCCATTTTGGGGCACTGTGTTTTGAAGAAGCTCTGGACAAAGAAGATGTAGCAGGGGACTCACAAAAGTCTTACAAAGCAGAAAAATGGCCTCTAATGCTGTCTGGTAGCTCTCTTAGCGTACCCATTGTGACATTTGTCCTTTTTTGCAGCAGTTTCGTGTCACTGATTCATCTTCGAGTAGTTATCCCTTTTAGCAGCCCAGCTAATAGCCAGCTGTTCCCTGCTTCATATTTAGGTATGTCCTTCCTCCTTTGTCTAGCACTTTGTAGTTTATCATGTTTCATTTCACGGATTAGGATCATTTCTCAATTTGCAAGATCGTACTGGTTACTCCTGCTGTCCCTAAGAAAGCTTTGAAACGTCATGCAGTCGAAATGAAATTATTTCATAATTACTATGAAATATCTTCTCTAACCTGTTATCCAGGTAATAAATAAAAGCACTGTCTACAACCAGGCCAACAGCAGCGCTATGCAGGAGTCTTCCAACCTTAGTGGCAAGCTATCGCTGGTTACTAGTTCTCCTTTTGAGGGCTTTTTTGACAGGGGGCATTCTCGCAATGATTTTTGTCTATACCTTATTATTTATCTAATTTGGTTATGAGAATGTCCTGTGTGGCAATGTAAGAAGCTTTACAGAATTCGAGGCATACTGTATCAGCTGTTTCTTCTTGACTCAGAGGCTGTTTACTACTTCAGATTAAGTTAGATTAGTTTGCGATTTATTCTTAACCTACCAATGTAAGATACTTATCTTATTTTCATCTGGGTAGCTGCAGTAATTCATTGATCTCTCAAAGGAATCTTAAATTATAGAATAGGGTTGTGCCTCCTGTTCTATAATTCCCTCATTTGGAGGATGAAAAGTACCAGTCAGAGAGAAAAAAACTCCAATGCAGTCATATTTATTTTATATATATTTTGAATACATATTTTTGGATGCTTTTGTTTACTACCTGTATACAAAATGAGAAAAAAAAGAGTTAAAGATTTCCTCTGCAGACCTTGGTGGTCACATAGGTGACAGTATGGCTATTATTTGAGTGAGTAGAAAGTGCTGCTCGTGCTGGTGGAGAGCAGACCATTATTTCCTTGGGCGACAGGAATGTTTGAGAAGCTTCAACACACAATTTTCCTTCTCCGTCTCTGCTTAAAAATGACCGAGCTTTGTATTATTGCCAATCTAAGACTGTTCTATCATGTAACACATCGTACATTTCTGGAAATATTCCCTAATTTATGTGTGCTCTGACATCTTACAGCATCCGTGTGTAAACCATGTTTTCTTACCTAGCTTTATTTTTTAATTCTTGTGCAATATGCACATGCCATTGATAAGCTTTTGCTGGGTCGTGGCAAACAGAGTAAGGGTCTCGAAAAGGCGGCTTTGTCTGTCGATTTGTGATCTGGAGGGTCTGGGATGTGGAAACGAACCTGAAGAGGGGCAGTGAGGAGGAGAACAGCCTTGTGTAAGCAGGTAGGCGAAGTGGGGGTTGTGGAGCCAAAATGCCACTGTGTAGTCCTTCCTTGGGTTGATTCTAGCTATTTTTGGTAAAAACCGAAACACAACCCTTGGCTGTTAGTTTGAACACTAGTTTAACTGTGTATGTTTGTGTGTGTGAGAGACGAACTGCTGAGCTGTCTTGCCTCTGAACATGGAGACCTGCTGCTTGGGAAGAAATTTGCCGTTTCCCAAAATCTCCTGGTGCATTTTTGCCAGGTTGAACAAAGAAATAAGGAGTATGTGTACATCTTCATCCCTCTGGGCAGTTCTCAGCCTTCACTGAATTACAAGCTTTTCTTATAGTTTTGTTTGAAGTCCTTAATTCTGTAACAGTCTCTAATCCTCACCTTCCCAATTATCCAGGTGTGACCATTTTTACTCATAGAGGCAGCCCTGTTAGCAAGGCCGAACACAGAATATTTGCATTTCTCTAAGAAAAAATCACTGCCAAAAAAAGAATGCAAGTACAAATAAACTTCCTTGGGAAAGCAGCATCAGCGTAGGCAGTAAAGAAGTTGTTGAAGTGGAACAATGAAGTAAACCTGACGTTGATTGGATTTAAGGCTCTAATCGCTTTCCCTTGCACATGAGTCTCATATCTGTTGTTAACTTTAATGAGAGTTATGTGCCAAGCTTGCAAGAAGAATCGGTCCTTAATTCATCTCGCTGCCTAACTGTTTCATTAGAAACTATTCCCATGTCTTTCTATTGAAATTTCAGTTGACAGTATTGACAGAAGAGCAGATCTTGCAATGAGGAATTCGCCTCCGATCTGGTAGCTGCGGTGAGAAACAGGGCCCAGGTAGATCCGAGACATGTGCCAACTAGTGCGTGACTGAAGATCAAAAGCTTGTTAGCTCCTGCTTGCTCCCGCAGTGACTCTGGGTGAATGACTTTCTCTGTTTCTCTTTCCTTAATTTCTAAAAAGGAGGATAATTTGCCCTTATCTCCTCAGTAGAGCTGTTGTGAAGATGAACTAGAACGTGTTTGTAGAACTCTCTAGGCGTGAGAAGTTTTATTTGCATGTTATTGTGAACTCTGCTCCTTATTAACCTGAACAGCATTTCTCTGAACTTTGATGTTAAACTTTGGCCTACAAATATCTTACGTGATTCCATAAAAACGAATACCAGGTGAGCAGCTTCAACAAATATTTGCAGTGGCTTACTGAGTATATTTATAGTAACAATCTTATAAACCCAGAATAATTGAAGAACAACCCACAAATCAGTCACAGCCTGGAAAATCCTAATTTGTGACCACTTTCTGCCTTCATCTTCATAACATTTTTAATTTGTTGCACTTCTTTTTCATGCTAATTTGTCCTGTATGTTGCAAAAGCTACTTCAGCCTGTTGGCAGCTCAGGAATGGGAGCAGACCTGTCGCTCCTTGGCAGCAGGTGAATGCCTTGTCCCTTGAAGAGCCGTCCAGATTTACGTTTCCCCGGCAGCCAGCAGTTCAGCCAGGCTTCTTTGCTGCAGAGCTTTTCTGGGGGAAATTCCTAACTTATTTTCACGTCTGATTAGCATTTTGGCTTCAGAATTTCTTTCTGCTCCCAGCAGTCCAGGAGTTTGCCTGCTGGGCTGCCTTGCCTCCAAAATTTAGACTTTTTTGGTTTGAAGGTGGCATTATTTACGAACTGCTCAAAAACCTTACAACCATGTAGGACAGGCAACAAAGAGAACCAAATTACCATTTTAAGGTGTTGAGGTACTTGAGGAAGGTAGGATGTTTTTTCCTGGAGTCATTCTTAGTTGCTATAATTGATGTAAATATTTCTTTAGTTTTATGTAATGTATACTTGTGGGTCAGAATTTTTCACGGCTATCAGTAGAGAAACATGACCTGTAGAGATTGCTGTTGTTGGCAATATATTGCAGGTTCTGGACCGCTATTAGTATTATTATATGATATATTTTAACAAACAGTACTTGAGAGTCATCAGTCATTGGGAAGTCTGCTGTGGGTTGTTCTGGGCTGGTTTGGCTCTTTCATTAGCAAAGCTTAAGATCCTTATCATTGAATATAACACTAAATTGTGTTCTCTAAACTAACCTTGCACTCTTTCAACTGAAACTGCAATTATTGTGAGTTGAGTTGGTGATAGCTCTTTGGCAAAAAAAAAATACTATATTTTTTACTAATTACAGTGCTCTGAGATCTCCAGTGAAACATACGGAATTATATACAGACTGTCAATCATGTTTTCCTTTTCCTGTTCACTTGCTACATTCCTACTTAGAAAAAGAAAGTAAATTATAGATTGTCACTTCCTTTAGTAGATCTTAAAAGAAATGTCTTCAGTCAACAGTACAAATCTCAGTTGCTCAACCTCTGGCTAGTAGTGATGCCTATAAAACATTACATGGGTTCCTGAAGTGTTTCTCTGAGCTTGGGTTGTTTTCGTGGATATGGATGATAAGATTGGGGGGGTTGCCTTGTTTTTCTCACATACAACTTTACTGGGGTGTTTGGCGTAAACAACCATCAAGAAGCAGGGAAATTCTGAGAGCATTTCTGTAATAGTTATTGGCAGGTACATATTGGAGCAAATGATAAATGTGCTCATTTCTGAATGGTTTTGCTCTGTTGGTTTACATCCGAGTAAATGGTGGATGGGGATATGTCTTTGTGAGGACCGATTCAACTGGTTGGGTTTGGTTTTCATCAGAATAAGGAAGGAACCCCTAGAATCACTGGGAAATACCCTAGAACTGTTCTAGCACTCCCTGGAGTCTCTGAGGACTCCAAAGGCAGGAGCACCTGGGATGCCATCAGCAAGGCCTGACACACAACTTGCATGGGAGTCATGTAGGGTTTTGTTGTGCTGTTGGCAGGCACTAACTGCAGGTGAGTTGAGCTTAAGTAGCTGATGACTCCCTGAGCTTTTTTTGGTCCAGTTGGATGTGCAGACTTCCAGTGTCCTTTCAGCTTTTCCATAGGTCAGTCTGAGAGATGGACTGGGACATGTGCTTCTTTGGGAGTGCCTCTGTGTGGGCTCCCACTGGTGTGTTGGGCCAGCTTGCCATTATCTTCAAAGCTTTTCTTTTCATAGACCTGTGTCTGGGTAGCAGCACGCTTCAGTTGATCGTGCTCTCCCCTCACAGTCCTCTAGAAGCAGATGTGTGAGCTTGAGCTTTTAGCAGAGGTGGTGATGAGAAAGACTGAGATTAAGCAGGATAATCCTACCTTTCAGCCCCTGAAGGACTTAACACAGAATTTACTTTATAGGCCTGACCTACACCGGAACAACACTGAGACCGAGAAAAGCTGTAATCGTGTTGGAATATGTGCATTGTATCCTATATGTGAAGCTAGAGTGTGATCCTAAGAGATGTGGAACTGGTATCTAAGGAGAATGAAAGTTAAAGACTTTGTATTTTATATGTATGTTAGTTGGCAGAACAAAATGATGAAAGGACAGAAGAAGGGAGAAAAAGAAGTGATAATGAGAAACGCAGGCCAATGTGTTATTGCCAAAACCAGCCAGCTGAATTGCTAGCAGTGTTTCAACAGATTAGCTAAATAAAATGAAGTACTCCCTAAAGTTACATGATTTAGTAAACTGCTGTGCATCAGAACCAGATGAAGCCAGTTTACGTACCTGCTATTGGTTACAGCAAGGATGGCATCACTGATATAATAACTTCCTTTCATATCCAAAAAAAAAATCCCGTATGATTTTCCTTGGAGACATCTGCTTTTCCACTGTGGGAAAAAAATACGTGCTTGCTAATGGAGTGACCTAGAAGAGAAAGCATGTTCCCAAAGTAACAATACAATTTCTTAAATAATTGAGAAATACTAAAAGACAAAAAAAAAGAAGTTCTGTAACACACCTTTTAAAAGTTTGTAAGAACCGTGAGAGATTTGTAAGGCAATTGAAATATGTGAGAAAAAAGAGAGAGAGAGAAGAGAAATCAGAAAGTTGATTCCTGATTTGGTCTTGGGGTCCCATGCTTTTCTCTGCTGTTGGCTGTTTTTCTGTCTCATCTTGTTCCTTCAGTGAAAGCAACAAATCAAAAAGTTTTGGTCAGAAGAAATGGCAACAGAATATCAAAATCAGTTGAAATATATGAGATGTTAGGACAGTTTTGGGATGATGCCCTGGCATTATCCTAAGGCTATTGAGCCAGGGCAGGTTCCACGGGCATCTGTGCATTCCCCCGTGGGGATCTGGCATGGAGCTGTGAACTTCTTATTGAAATGTTGTGCAGTTACAAAATTGGGCCTAAAAAGCCGAGGTTGCTGAGTTGGCTTTGATTTAACCTTTCTGTATGTATGATACATACAGCAGAAACCTGTAACTCTGTTACTTGTGAAACGACAGACCTGCTTTATTCTGACTCTTCTCTTGTTTTCCATTCCCTAGATCTTGTTTCATATTTTCTCTGCTCCTGTCCATTCCCATGGACATTCTCCTAGCTACCGTGCCATTTTTCTCTGTCTCTGTATTCTCCTGTTCTCTTGCTTCTGTTCATGTGCACTCTTTTTTTATGTCTCTCCACACTGTTCTGTTATTTGCTGATCTGCCCCCTTCCCTTGCCTTTAGTCTTTGACTCTTACACTATCTCTGTGCCTGTTTTCACTCCTATGCTTTCCAGCCAGGCTTCGTCTTCCTCCTCTCTGTCTGAGATCAGCAAGGGAAGCATGGAGAAAAGAGCTTTTTGACCTCAATTTCTGTGTCTGGGACTCCCCAGATCACAGGAGATGCGAAGAACAATTTAGAGGAAGTCCTGGCTGAGTTCTGTGTCCCCAGGTTGGGATATGCAGAGTAAACCAAATGTTATGACATTTTTCTCTTGCAGTTGTCTAATGAGTCTGTGTGAGCTATGGTTCTTTGTCATTGAAGATTTTTAGCTTCTCCTTTTCTGAAATGCATGATTTGTTCTAGCTTTGGATAGATCACCAATATTAAACATCTCAAGTATCTTCCATGGTTAAGGCCAGGGGTGGCAAAAATACAGTTGGATACTGTCTGGCAGAACATTTAATCTGCTGCTTAAGGACTTCTTCAGCCTAAATGTGTGGTGTGTCATATCACCTGAATGTGTAGAAGGCCATTTCAGTACCTGTTGTGTGAGCGTGATAAGTGTGAGCATGTGAAGAAGCGCACGGATACGTGCTGCTTAGTGTGATGGGGCTGCCTGTATGTTGGTCACCTGACAGGGGAGGAATTGGGATGGACTGCTCTTTAGTCATTCTGTGAAGGTCCACATGGCTCATCCCTACTGAAAAAGATAGTGTCCTCTTGAAGGGGAAAAATTCAAACTTCTGTTCCCTTTCATGATTAGTCTCATAGGCTCTTAGGTTTTATTTTTCCGAAGTAGCTGGTAAGCGATAAATCATCTGCATCTTTTTTTCTTTCTTTTTCTTTCAAGCTAGCTGACAGTTGATTTCCTTCCTCTTTCTCTTTGAAGATCTGAAGTCTTCTTTTGTAGTTGTTTGTTGAACTGTTGGCCCAAGGTCTACTGGAGTTCTCAAACCTTTGCAACTCTGTGGTTACAGAACATATTATAAGATCTCAGGAACTGTGAACTCACGCCAGAAAGTAAACAGCTATAACAGCAGTACAAAGAGAAGAGTTTTCTTTATTCTTTTGCACACAGATTGGTGATTGCCAAATATCCGCATCAGGTTTGGGGTCTGAATTGCTTGATCTTATGTTTGAGACTTCAAACAAAAATTGTGGTTAACATAGTGCGAAACATGTATGTGTTTCCAGTTGTTCTCTTCACTAGCCTGTTCGCAGTGCTTCAAGCTTCCTCTTTGGTCTTCATGAGTTACATAAAGAGTTTTCAGTGAGTTTGAATTCCTCAAGCACAGAGAAACAGGAGGCAGAGAAATCAAGCTAGACTGGCCTTGCTCTCAGTGGCAATCTTGCCTTGCTACTGGCTTTCCAAAACCATTTGACCGTATTTGTCTTTAGCAGTTGGGGAAACCAGCTCTGGGGTTGTTTTAGTTGGCAAAGGTACCTATCAGTAGAGAGCATGCTATGTATTATGTATGCATGGCGCTGTTTTATTGACTATTACAAATTAAAGAGGACTTGTATGAATTTCATGAGATGCTTCTGACTGTCTCAGTCCAAATACATAAGGACTTTATATAAGCATACACAAGAGGTGTTGATTCCTGCAATAGGATGCCAGGCCTCCTGTAGAGCATGTCGTGTAGATGCTGTGGCGAATGTCAGCCCTGTGTCTTCTCCTCTGTTAACTCAGATGTCAATAAAGATCTCTGCTTAGGCAACTGGTTGCCACCCTTCATATCCATTTACTATCCTATGACTTTAAACACTAGGTCATATGTTGACACCTGTGGTGAGACACCTGAGTTTAGGTGTCTTAATCTTAGCTGGCTGCTGCCCATAATGTCAGATGACCAATCCTGTATCTTTGCTTTCTTCAGGAGGAGCTGATTCTGTTTGATTTTTTGGAGGTGGGCAATAGTGAACAGAGTCTTCTGCCCATTCCCCACAAAGCTGCCTCACTCCCATCCTATGCCTTCAGCCACCCTGCACTGCCCCTACCTCATGACTGCGATCAAGAAATCTGGGATTAAGAAATCCCAGTTTCCATTCTGTGGATGTCTGAACTCAGCTTCAGTCCTCTTGCCCAACAAGTATTAGATTCTGTCCTCTACCTCTGCGTCCCTTGCTTCTTTTGAGATACTTCCTGACACCGTAGCTGCTTACTAGCTAGTCTGGCCAAATTCTCTCCCATCCTCCTTCTCCTCGTTTCTTATTTTGAGGATGTCAGTTGTTCAGTCTCACTGCTGCCAGTGCTTGTCCAGTGTGTCAAAGTCCCCATATAAAGTACCTGAATTTAGGTGCATTTTTGTAAGGAGAACAGAAATGTTTGCCTGATGCAGTCTGTCCTGCCAAATCAAAACTCTTTGACCCAAACCAAGGAGGACCTAGAAATCTCCCTCTAAAATTCACCACAAAATTGTTTCTTATATAGAAAGGACATATTTTCTGCAACATTTTTTAGAAATGGTTTAAATATTTTGGCTGAAGTTTTCCCAGCCAGTTCCTGTTTGGGGCAGGCGCGGCTTTGGAAAATTTCTGCCCTTTCTCATTGCAGTTTGGCAAGGCTTAAAGGCAACTTAAAACAGGTTGTTAAAATAGGAATTGCCAAATAGTGGATTCAGATGCAATCCCTGTTTCGAGCATGTGGCTATGGCTCAAGCCATGTATCAAGTTTATGACTTTACAACTAGTTTTGTAAGGTATTAGAGCTGCTGACATGCTGTGCAGCTTTCTGAGTTGCTGACACAGGATCTGCCTCTTAGTGATTTTTATAGACTGAAGAAATTTAGTAGTGGGGTAAGATCACTATGGACTGCTCTGTATTGTCCTGTTACCTCATTTCCTTGATGAAAAAAAGAGATTAATTTGGCCTGAGAGCTTAGTTTAAGCAGCTGAATGTTTGCGGTTACATCTGGAGGAACAAGCTGATCTGGTGGTTGCTTAGAACAACAAATTGAGTTTCTTAAAAAGATCTGTGTGCAATGGCACTTGTTGCCAGTGAGCATATTGCTGCGGGTGTGTATATGCGTGTGAGAGATGGAAACTTGAGGATACATCCCCAAAGTGCTGTGTTTGCTTTCTGTTCAGCAGGAATGACTCCAGCTCTTTCTAAGAGGTGCTCATTTGTCAGCATTGGTCCTGGCCGTCTCCAAAGGTTTCATGCTAGAAGGATCTACAGAACTTTTTATTAGACCCTGTACACAGAGACACACAACAGTCCATGGCATGTTTCACAGCTTCCTATAGCAAGGCTTAGACCTGTCATGAAAACCAAAAGCCACCGTCATAATGTGCTACAGAAAAAGGGCTGGAGTAATCAAGAGTGCTACCAGCTTTTTATTTTGATTTACTTTCCCAGCAGGAAGAATTTATTAGATAAATTTCCCAGGTGGCCCTGGAAAAGGGACCACACATAAAAAGATGAAAAACAACCAAACAAAGCACTTTCACATCGGCGCAGGAAGGAAGGAAGAAGAGGAAATCCCTCCTGTCCCAAACCCCTCCATTTGTTTTAACCTTGAGCGTGTGAATCACTACTTCTTCTCCCAGCGATCCAATTCAATTTGCAGCCCATGCAGGAATGTAACGTTTGTCCTTTCAGTACATGAACCTCAAACTGTAGCACTGAGTTAGATAAACCTATTTATTTTTGTAAAATTGAAGTGAGAAATGGATCCAGGAAGAAGATCGGCCATGTAATAAATCAATGGATGTTGCTGGCACTCAGTTTTCCCTGTATGGCTCTGAATCACTTGTCTGGGCAAGCTGTAGCTTGGAAGACCACAACTAAAGTTATCACAGACAGATAAGTAAAGGCTGGGAGATTTGGAGGATACTGGCTGGGCTGGCTTTCAGCTGGGATGTAGTCTAGAGTCTGACACAATACCTGAATCAGCATTGACTGGACTAGATGTTGGACTTGGCCTTGGGGGAGGAAATTCCACCTTGGAAACGCACTGCTAATATCTTGGTGGTGGTAGGAAAAAATAACAGACCTTGACATTCCTGTAGACAGCTATATAGCACTGTCCTGCGCTCCTGTCAATGTTAGAAGTTGCCGTGGATCGCTTTTTGTACGGGATGCCTGTTAGGAACAACTTTGTGCAGAAGAAAGGGGAATAGTTGTTATTCTTGCCTAAAAATAAGCACAGTATTAAGCTCCTTATTACATTTAAATATAGTCCCAGTTGGTGGTCACTTCCTTCTGTGACCTTGAAATCTAGCATTTGGAATGGTGTTTTCCAGGCAGTTATAGTGGTTTAATTTTCTTCTCCCAGTTCTTTTCTGCTTCCCTTCCTCCTGCCCTAGAGAAAATAAACCAAAATAGCTCTGTATGTACTGATGCTTGAGATGTTGTCGCTGTATTACACAGAAATCTCACTTCACAGTCTAGCTTCCAAAAGCAGTGAAAGATTATGTTGCAAAGTTCAAGTTAGAGATATTTCTCTTATTCCTTTCCCAGAAATAGCATCTGCCGATAAAATTTCAGTGGAAATCTGTACTGAGGGTCCTAAGAGACGTAATCAGGCTCTAACACCAAGGAGTGAATTCTGTAGAGAAAAACCTTTCCTAAAAGAGCTTCAGCTGAGGTGGAAGACAGTTTATTACATGTGCCTGTGTGCTGTCAGAGTTTCAGCAGGAGGTCCCCGAGGACCTCCTGCAACTTGTTAAACATGGGGATTTCAGGAGCATTAGAGGGACTGGGAAATTTGTTTTCAAAAGCTGCTTTGCAATCAAGAAGAGAGGCAGTGGTCCTGGAGAAACAAATATCTCAAGCTGTACGTGGATGGAAATGTTTATTCTGGTTTAGGACATTATAACTGGTGTGTTATGCCACACTCATAATGTTTTCCCTTCGAGTGCTAGGAGAGGGCAATCCAGGAGTATTTTGTAGCTGTGATTCCTCCTTTTTTTTTTTTCCTTCTTCCAAAATAGCTGACACCTTGTGCATTCTTGAAAAGAAGTGCTGCTAATAATGCATACATATAGTAATTAACATATCCTTAAGTAAATAAAATTCTGCCTTCAGAATGCGTTAATGAACCGTAGGGGAGAATTATCTTTGGCAGGAGCACTGCAGAGGTATCCAACAGCAAGGGCAAGGTCAAAAGACTTTCTGGAGTGGTTTGCATAGCCCTCAACCACTAGCTGTTTGTTGATCAAGATCCAAAGGGACTGTTTGTCACACTTACTCCTGGTGTCCTGGCCAAATGCTTTCTTAGCTTTTTTGATGCTGCCTATTTAATGCCATATTATTATCCTTATGTCATAATCACACTAAACGATACTTGTTACTGCATAACATTCTGTAAAAAGGCGGTATGTCTGAATAGCATATAGTCTAAAGAAGCAGCAAAGAACAACCAGGAGGGGAGAAATGAGAGAGGTGAGGAAAAAGATCCCATATACAGAAAAGCTGTGAGAACAACCATTAATGATTTTTCCTTTTTCATGATAAGTACAAATAAACAAGAGTTGGGGTCATGCTGCCGTGTTCTAAATTGATACTCCTGCATTTTGCAAAAGTGGCTGCACAGCCTGGTGTGGAAAAGTGATTTTTTATGCTGATAAATCAGTGGAAGCAAGTAAGACCTGCCAGACTGAAGCACATTTTTTCCTGTGGTCATGCAGGGAATCAGCTTAGAGATTGGGACCGGGACCCGTGTCTACCACTAGCTGCCTGCTGTGGTCGGAAAATGTGTATAGACTCGTAGCTACTAGAAAAGGAAGGAAAAGACATTTTATCAAACACATAAGAATGTGCTTTCAGTTACTGAATGTTGCCCAAGAAATAAAATTTCAGTCTCCAACCTACAAAACAGATGATCCTGCTGTTTAGGGGACTTGTTCCTGTTCAGAAGCTAACCTAGTGCTGACAGCTGGAGGGAAGCGGCTGGGCACTTGCAGGGCGATTTCTGTAAGCTCAGCAAGCTTGTAGATCTCTGTTACCCAACACAGCACTGTGATTAAACAGACGTGATATACCAAAGTGGCATTTTGAGGTATGGAAATGGTCTTGTCAGGAGGTTTTCAAGATGCAATTGGACAGGCTGCTAGGTAATCTCACCTAGGGTCCCCTTCCCACAAAAGGTTGGACCGGCTGATCTTTTGAGGTCCCTTCCAACTTGGGCTATTCTATGATTTGGGGAATGTGAGATCAAATTGGTTAATACTTTAAATTGGTATGGCATAATTAAGTATTCTGATTGCAGCCTTCAGTATTTTTGCAGCACATTTATAGGGGTTGTTTTTGTTAGAAGGGATGATAGATATGAAAGTGGGGCATCTCTGCTAACTTCTGGTTTTCTTCAGGGCTGGTTCTTCAGCTTAGTGCTTGATTTCACTGAAGTGAAGTGCAGCTGGAAATTCATCTCAGAAGTCTACAACCTAACAATGCCATTAAATCCCACCCAGAACATTTTCAGTATCGGCACACCTTGTAATCACAAATGCTATCCCGGGAGAATTAAAATAAGTGCCAGGAATCTTCAATCAAGTAGGTTGACTGGATTACGTCTGTAGATAATGAGAAGTAGCTGCTGAGTACTAAATTGAAAATGGCGAAGCCTGAAAGCCAGATGTCCTTGTGAGCAGAAAATGAAAGGGCCAGATGACTCCGTGATGTTAGTAGGTTGTTTGCCAGTTCATGTTAACTGGTAGAGATGTCCCAAATTTGGTGCGGTAAACAATAAATGACAGATAAATAATGAAAGGAAATTTCAAAGGGAAAAGTCTCAACTGGACAGCCAGGCTATGAAACCGGAGGATTGGAAATGCTGCTGGTACCCTGCCAGCCTCTGTGCCCTTGCTAATTTGAGAGGTTTTAACATTGTGTTTTCTTCTTCTTCACACGTAGGATCAGCTCCCCAAGAAAACACTGACAGTACAATTATTAATATCATGGTGTGTCCCTTCCTTAGGTAGGAGGATGGGGTTTCAACTGGGATAGGAATTTAGTATCGTTTGTTGAATTGAGCCATACCAGTGCAATAATGACGGGTTGGCCCAGTTTGCTGAACGCGGCAGGGTTGGAGCTTGCGGTTGCTGCCCCAGTTGAGACTGAGGTGTTTGGGGCATGTCATGGAAGCCTGGGTGTCTGTGGAACAGACTTCGGTGTGAGGAATCAAACCAGTGATGCTTCGTTTGTGGGTTGTAGCTGTTGCTGCTATTTTCTTTGTGGGTTTAGGCCAATATTATGTCAAATGTACACAGTTTAAAAAAAAATAATTCCGTTTTCTTCCAGTTTTATGAAAATGCTCAAAGTATGTTAAAAAAAATAACAACTGAACTCTTCTTAAACAAACCTAGCCAGGATTTGATTGAGAAGAGGGACCCATCAGCCGTTGGGGCTTGCCGGAGTTTATCCAAGCGGTGGCTGGGAACAGAACATGGATACCCTGCCAGCCTCAACCACAAAGCCATCTTTCATCACTTAAAATATAGAAGTACCAGGGACTGTGGACCACGGGAGGTGGGAAGACCTAAAAATATTCGTGTGCAACCCTAACTTTTATATATGTACCTGTGTCTATATATGTGTGTATATTTTCAGATAGGTATCTATATTCACACACATTATTATTCCTGTCGATCAGGATCAGGGTATGGGTAAGATGAATCCAGTGACAGTTTACACCCTTTTCTTTGTAGGGTGTAAAGACTACAGCCTTTACAAGATTTCCCCTTTAAAATTATTTCACTAACCTTTTAAGTGAAAAAAACCTTTTTTTCTATATGCCTTAGTGATTGCTTTGTGTGCAATGCTGTCTTTCCTTAAAAATAAAATTTAAAAAAAAATCAAATAACCAAACCAAAACCTGAATACTAAAGAAACAGACATAAGGTTTTCTTCTGCAACGGTTGTTTGTACTTGTATTTGATTTTTTAAAAATTTGTTGGTTGTTTATTTGTTGAGTTCTTTAAAATCAAATTGCATTCACTTTTCTTTAGGGAAATTTTGTTTCTAGCATGTATTTCAAGTGCTGTTGCCTGTGGTCAGAGACTTCAAGAGCACACTTTCCTTTCTGGTGCGGGTAGATTATTTTAAATTCTTATAGACGCGGCAAAAATTAGCAAGTAAAACCTAAACTCTGTGTGTGCTCTTATTTGGGTTTTTGTTGTTTCATTTTTTGTAAGTAAGTAAGTCCCTGTCGTGAAAATCAAACATTTAATCTTAAAATAACTACACTCTCACCGGGTGCATCCTATATCCAGAATTGCTATTTGCAAGCTGCTGCCCGTTAAATAAACACTGAACCTTTACCGTAAATGGCATCTACTTCAGCACTCATTACCGCATGGCTTCCACCGGGCTAGTGGATGCCACAGTAAAACAGCGGAGCTTTGCCTCCAAGCCTCTTGCATCCTTTTGGGGAGGGACCGTGGCTCTGATGAGAGGTCCCTGAGCTCCAGCAGCAGCGGAGGGGAGCCGCGCACCCTGAGGACATCCTCCCCCCCGCGAGCTGGGCAACGCGCAGGTGGTGCGGCAGCAGATGAGACGGCCTGGCTCTCAGGTAGATGGTCCGTCTGTATTCCAGAAATCCCTGCGATCATCTGTAGTTATAGTCTAAAAGTCTGACTGCTCTTTCTGATAGGAACTAGCGTAATATTGCGGATGTATCTATTCCTAAAGCGTTCGTGCCAGTCTGCAAATGTCCGTGCTGCTCGTACCCATTATGTTCAGCCCCCAACCGCAGCGTGTGTCTGTAAATGCAAATGAGTAGATAAACTGGTTTACTTTATTTTCATTAAGTTGACGAATACATTTACCACATTCTTTAATGGTGAAATTGTGACTCTGACAGGTTTCTGCATCACAATGTATTTATTTTAAAGTATTTCTTTTTTAGCAATGCTGATGTATTTTAAATGCTGCAGGGTGCTGTTACCTCCATTTTTTTTTCAGCAGCCAGTTGATACCAGCAGAGATCTTTGTACTTCAGCTTCTAAACCTTTGATGACATTTTAACTGCTCATTACTGTATGTAGTCAGTCACTTTATACTTTTGTAGGTGGGCTCTTGCTTCAATTCAGAGTTAATGGTTACTATTTATTGCATACTTTAAACCTGCGTGCAGCAAAGTTGCTACGTGCACGCAATACCTTAGAAAACCCAGAATCCCCAACGTGAAGAACATACTGTCCCTAGCCAGGCTGTGCAAAGGTGTGAGTACGTGGGTAATTTACCTGCGCCCTGGAGTCACGGGGACGCCTTAGATGAAATAACTCAATGTCCAGCATGACTGAGTCCTCAGATGGGTGACAAACAGTCATGAGGTTTAAAGAAAATAAAACGTGCTGTGCAACGTGCAAGAGCATCTTAATTCCTGGATAGTTGTGCTGTGATGTTATTGTAGTGGGGTGTTTTCTTTTGGGTAAATAATTAGCGCTCTCCAGAGAGCCGCAGATGTGCTGTAGCATTATATGTACTCAGCCACAAACTCGAAGCCAGGCTTAAGGTATTATAGACTGTTCAGGTGTGGCTGGTTTTATGTGGAGTTAATTACCATCACCTTTTTCTCTTTGCTGCCTTGTTGTTGAACCCCGTTCCCCTGGCTTTTTTGGCACCGACTCCCCCATCCCCGTTGCTGCCGCAGCCCCCAAGAGCAGTGTACATTGCCGAGGGAGGGAGCACGAGGCAGCCCGAAGGCAGAGGGATCAAGGAGGCAGCAGCAGAGCTGAGGCATCTCCGTTCATCCACGCTGCCGTTGCCGTGTCCTCATGGAAGTGCTGGTCTTTGGAGGTCCCACTCTGGGACCAGTGAAGCTGAAAAGTCGTATTGCAGAGTACATGTTTTCATAGATCTGATGAAGAGTCTGGAGTATGCACACAGCCATACAAGGATTTTATGCTGAAGCTCGTGGTTGGAGCTCTTACTGTTAACCCACCAGTTCCTACTCCCATGTGGTTTTCTCCCATTTCTAGATGCTGCTATCATCCTTCTGTTGTCTTGTGGGACTATTTCTGTCCCACAGAGGGTATTCCTCAGCCAAGACCTTAAGGGGTATGCTAGAAGCAGGGTGAGACCCGTCTCCTGTCTTGCAGGATTTTTAAAATTCAGTGCCTGTGTTGGAGAAGGAAAGCGCTGGGCTCTCTGAGCTGGCCCACAGGGTGTAATTCAGGTCATACTGAGTCACCGATCACTACCCTGGAGTTTCGCACAATTCTGATTCAAAACCTCCCAGAGCATCACTGATACCAGTGTCACAGCCCCTCTGAATGCCTCGGGCAAGGCTGAATGAGGAACCACCGTGTCACCACCGAGTCTCCAACGCTGACTGATTTGTCCTTGGGGATCAGGACATCTCTGAGAGACTTCACTCCCATCATGGAGGATTACAGTCCAAAGCGTCAGTCCTTCGCTCTGTGAGTTATCAAACACCGTGCTGTAGCCCAACCCTTGTAATTCTCCCCTGTCACTCAGAGACCTCCGCTGACCCCAGACCCAGCACAGCTCTGCGCTGGCACCTCTCCAGGAGCGTCTCCAGCCCCCTCCTCCCCACCGTGCTACAGGAAAGAGGCTGCATCCCTCCATCGGCGTAGCTCTGGGCAGGGGACGAGGTGGGAAAGGCGATGGGCAAGGTCAGTGCGGAGCAAGGCACAAGGCAGCTATTGTGCAGCCTGCAATACTGTCATTGTATGGCCACCTAATCATTTCAATATCGTTTGCATTTAGGAATATATGTAAATACAGAGGAAAAAACCCCTCTGTTTTAGTCCTGCTGAAGAACTAGGTGTATTAATTCGAGCATGCAGTTCTCCTGCTTTGGTACCCGAGCTGGCCGAGACATCTCTGGCGTGCAATCCACCTTCGTTGCAGAGAGTTGTGGGGTGCTCCCTCCCCCGGGAGGGGGGCACTTACTCACTGGTGTTTGGTGTTTCTCACATGGATGCTCTCCTTCTGGCTTGTCAGTGGTGAGTCAGGAATCCCAGCTATTCAGTTCGTTGCTTGGTAGATCATGCTGAAAAATTGCAAAGAAAAAACTGCGACTGTTTGAGATGAATAAAGGAATAAACTGTGGGGTTTGTTTTTCATGGGATATTTCTCTGTACTCCTCTCTCTTTTCATTTTGTTCTATCTCTGCCACTCTGATTTCCAATTTTGCCTGATTTGGGGAGATGGACTCCACAGTTCATCCCACTTCTTATTTTGGGGGCTTAAAGCTTTTTTTTTCTCTTGTACTCCTTTTTCCAACCCTTGCAGATCACAGCTGTCCTTTGCCAAACATCAACTCTTGAGAGACTACTTTGGATGTCCTGCTAAGAGCTGGTGTAGTTTATGGTGCAGTTCAGGAGTTTTCTCTCCCCGTTTCATCTTTCCGTTGGGCTCTGCTGGTCTTCCAGCCCCTGCTGTCACTTTTCCTGCCCTTCAGGGAGTTGCTTCTCTCACCTGAGCATCCCCCAAGCTTTGGCTTCTTGGCTGCAGGCTGCTGTGGTGCACATCTGTATTGTGCGTCGCTTTTGGTTGCTGGCCCCTGTGCTCAGTAGGAGCAGGGATAGGGCAACCATGAATATGATGATTGTGTTCCTTGTCAAAATACGACAAATCTTTCATAATTGCACCTTGAATAAATGCCGTGTCCTTCCACACAGAGCTCTGGCTCACTGTGTGCTTCCATAATCACTACACGCTGATGTGTTTCTAAGTGGTGTCTTCACAGACAGTAGCTCCATTGATTTCATGACACTGCTTGCTTAGTAAGAACAAGGAAACTATAATGCAAACAGACCCCATGAACTCATCTAATTGATGTAGTACTTACAAAACCACCAGATCTTTGTGGGAAATTATAGAATATAAATAACACCAAAAAATAGCTAGGCATTTTCAGACTCCTCTGGGAAACTGCAGAAGTTTGCTGTACTGCCAGTTTGAAATTTATGATACTTTAGGCTTGTACTTGGACCAAAAAGATGAAATAGCGTTGGTGTTTTGGAACAGCTCGAGGGAACTATGCAGGAATTGTGTGCAACCAAATCTGAAGCTGACTGAGGGTCTGGCTGTGAATTTTTGTAAGCCAGAATTGTTAAACTCTTCAAATGGAAAAACAAGATACAGCTGGTACAACACTGACTCTGTTTCAGTTGGACAAGTAATTCTGTAGCTTTATGCTGGTGAAATGTGATAGTCGTGAATCTGCTTTCCTCCTAGTTTGGTCTTTGGACCGTAAGTGAGTGTGTGATTCACTGCTAAAGGTACAAGTGGGTTTTGGTGATTTTTTTTTTTTCCCTCCAGTGTTACTGCCTGGTGAAGCGTGAAAATCATACGATCAGTCCAAATATGTGAGTGATCGAGAAGTGCTCCAAAATGAAATCTTTTCTAAAGACCTGTATTTATAAAAATGAATAATGACTGCTGAGCTTGAAATGCAAGGACTTAAGAATTTGAAAAAAAAAAAAAATTAAAAAAAATCGACAAATCTATTGGCATGGAAAGTTGATTATATAAAGCATTTTCTGGAGGCTTCTAAATTGTCCTTAATATATAAGGAAACAGCTGGAATTTTGGATCTCTGTTCATACAGACTCCTAGAACTTGTCAATAAGTTACAGTTGAAAACATAATTTAATAACTTTATTGGGGTGATTTCACATGTTGCACCATCTTGTGCAAGATGTTGTATACTAACTCACTGCTGCTTTTTGTCACCGAGGCTGCTGGATTTCAGTCCGGAGCCTCAGCATCTCCAACAGAGCATGTGCACTTGAAATCCCAATTTGAAACAAGGAATTTATTCAGAAATCAGTTTGGTTTTCCTCAGATCTTTGCCTAGTAAGCCACATATGAGCACAGGTATTTGATCTGGGAATATTTCAGTCATAAGAGAGATTTTAATTAATTAATAAAGAATACATAAATATTTACATAAATGTGATTTGGACACCTCGGGCCTGTAGATTCAAGAACAGCTTGGGCAGGACATATCAACATAAATGTGAGTAGTCATTAAATAATGGTAAGAAATGATAACAATAAAACCTCCCTGCCTGTTTTTCATCCCAGAAGGGTGAAAGAAAATGGCAAATTATTCAATGTTTTTCATGAATGTCAGAAACTGGACAGAATCCAAAAACTAGTTCAGCAAATATTTATGAAACGGTATCTAAACCATTAACTGTTCTGCTTATCTGAGATGAAGTTGTGCAATCTGTTTCTCCTGCTTTGTACTCCTTATCCAAAGGTGGGGGAGGAAAAGGCATGTTTTTGAGGTAGAATTTGTGCCAAATCAGACTTTGAGACCAGAACCAGTTTTGAAGATGAATTTTAAAAATCCACCTTAATAGGTCTGGGTGATTCTTTAAATTGGCTACATCAAACTGAGCCCTGTGAGTGATTTCGAAGGCTTGATTTAGGGATAGGAGTCATTTCTCTGGCTGTTAATATGCCTTTTATTTGATATGATCTCTAATCAGAATAATCCTTTTAAGTTAGCTATACAGGGAAGCATTTGAGCTGAACCTTGCTTTGCAGTCTGGCTTGTAGGAGGACCTCTTTTATTCCAAGGCGAATCCAGTCTTCCCTTTGCCCTCTCGAGGTCAGCCACAGACCCTGCCTTTCTCCTACAGCTAAAGCAGGAGAGATGCAAATGTGTTTTGCTTGTTCCAGCTGGGTGGCTGGTTTCCCTAGTACCCCTGAAACAGAATTTAAGAGGAAGCTTGTTTATTTTCCTAAACTATTTGTATATTCTGCATGCAGAAGATATCAATTTAGCTGGGGAAAAACCTTCTAAACGCTAAATATTTGTTCATTTCTGTGTTAAAAGGGCTGCCACTGAGTTTGTCTTGAAAGGGTTCAAGTACCAGCTGCCCTTTGTGAGTGAACGATATGCACCATTTTTGGCTTTTTTGCTCCGAAGGGACGTGTTTTATCGGATGCATTTAGCACGCCGAGGGAAGGGAGAGCAGCGGCAATTTCCTAGGACGTGCTCTCTGGTTGGCACATGAGGGGCATCAGCTGGACCTCACCTCTGTTGCTGCTGAAGAAAATGTAGTGCCCAACTTCAGTGGTATTTATCACTTGATTTAGACAGAATTAATGGCAGTGTTGGTTGCAGCCGGTTGCAAAGGGTGCAGGGTCCTGCAGTGAATAGGATAAATAGACTGAGAGTGATGCGTAAGTCAAGCCCACGTCACTGTAATGATTTAGTGACCTGTAGCCATTAATTAAAGCAAACCCTCCATGTTAGAGAGTATTTCAATACATCATCACAAATGTTATTTTGAAATGGCCAAGAAAGGGCTGGCAATGCTTCATGGCTCAGGATCTGGCCACCTGTTTCTCCAGAGAGGTGTCAGTTCGTTGTACGAGTATTTTGATGCCTTTTGTTAAAATACTGGAAGCTGCGGAGATGATCTTTCTGCCTTCATGTTAGCTTTGTTCTACCAGAGGTGACCTCATCAGTGGCAGTCTTCGATAGCATCTTGGCCAAGGATATGGCCTCACGGTCTGGGGGGTGATTTCTTTGCCAGTAAAGGACACTGCGAGATTGGTTGGTGGAGTAATCAGAGCTGAACGTGATTATAAAGAGGGATTTTTCGAATAATTCTTGATGAAGAAGAAAACTCAAATCCTCACCAGCCCTCAACTCCTATGGGGAGAGTTTGTGTTGCTCTGCTAGCATAAACTCTTGTGCACGTGATACCCTTTCAAAATCTGTGCTATTATCTTTATTTCTAATGGTAATGTTATACTTTGTACTCAAGACACTGTGATCCCAGTGAGATCTTTATAATAAATTACAAAGTCAATTAAGTCTTCCCCTGTTCATGCTGCAGATGGGGAAATTTAAGCCCAGAGAAATAATGTGACTTTTGTACAGCTACAAAGTGGACTTGTGGTTTAGTGGGGAATAGGGCTGTCGCGGTGCAGCAGACACTCCAGCACTTGAAAATGCATCTGCTGCTCTGTGCTGCCTTCCCCCAAGTATTCGATACTGATGCAGACGCAGCCTCAGTTATCTGAAACTTCAGCTATTGAAAACAGGATCTTTTTTTTCTTCTGATCACATTAAAAACGTCTGCGGTCATTTGAACTCTCCGACTTCCCTGGCGTACCCGCAACATGTAGCTAATGCACCCAACACGGCGCTTAATTACCTGCTGGTACCGTCCGTGCGTGTCGCTGGCCCCCGTCAGAGTTAATGTGGCAGGTTGCTGCAGTCGCGTAATCGAATCTTGCGATGCCTAAAGCGGTTTTGGCAGGGAGCCTGCAGCGAGGGAGAAAACCATCGCCTGCCTTCTCCTGCGATACCTACCGCTCCTGCCCTCCTCTCGCCGCGCCGCGATGGGAAGGGGGAACACACCCAGCCCTGGTCCCCATCTGTTGCAGCATCGGCTTCACTAGCAGAGCCTGAGATGTTTCAATGCGCTTGCCTTTAGGGAAAAGCTTTGAATGCAGTTCTTCAATGGACGTTTCCAGCCAGACTGCAGGATTTTTCAGAGCTGTAAGTCAGAACGGGGCTTGATTATCAGTGGGTTTCTTTGGATTTGGTTTTTGGTTTCTTCTTCTTTTTTTTTTTTTTTTTTAATTTATTTATCTTAGCAGGGGGAATAGGTTTTGCATTCATTTAGGTGGATGCCCGAGAGCACTGCAGGACTCTGCCGAGAGGCAGGCATTCTCCAGGCTGTGTAAGAAATGCATGGTTCTTGGGTATTTTGTTTTTTTTCATCGTGTTTTGTCTCTTTTGTATGCATAGCTGGCACAGGGCTGTTGTCCTGTTTTTAGAGCATTTAATTACAATAGATACTCCAAGGCTGAACAAAATGTTCTTTTATCTAGTTAAAGAATGTAGCTTGGAGGGTTTTTTTTCTCTTGCATAACTTTTCCTTAGTGTTTTGGAAAGAGAGATTATCTTTTGGGGGGTGTTTATTTAATTTCAGCCTAAAACCATCTGGTCTCTGCATCCTGCAATGCCCGGTTTCTCATACTGCTCATCTCAGAGCAGCCCAAACTGCTGGGCAACTAATTGCCATGGCTAGTCATTGCAACCCCCAAATGGCGGGTTTTCGGGCACTCCTCTTTTTCTTTTTGATTTTAATTTGATATTTGATGAGATTTGTCAGGATAAAGAGGCATATTATAGGCTTCACGCATTCTTCTTGCATTTTTCCCCTTTCTGCTACCGGACTTAATGCTGAGCACACGCATCTTGCACTGCAATTAATGGACCTGTGAGATAATGAATGTCTGATAACGACGAGGCTGACTCTTTCCTGGGATGAGACCCGAAGCCTGAAGGGTTTAAAGGTGCTCCTTTACTGGGGTGATGGGAGGGGGTTGGTGAATAGCAACTGCAATTTATTCTAGTATAAGATACAGGGGAATTTGCCAGCATTTTGTGTGTTTTGCTTGTTGGTCACCGTGTTTTAGCTGCTGTTATAGGCCACAGGAGAGCTCAGGGCTTCTGCCTTTGGGGAAGAGATGTCACCCCCAGCCATACCCCCCGTATGGGCTGAGCAGTCCTGGAGAGGCTGGAAAGCAGGGGCTGCGCTGACTTTGAGCAGCCCTGGGAGGTGAGGGAAACCTGAAGTTGCTGAAATTGGGAGTCTTGGGGGGGGCAGAAGGATCTGTCAGAAGAGGGAACGACGGGCTGGAGAATGTAATGGATCCTGCTGATGTGGGGCCAACCCTTGATCCAAAGGGAGACAGTGGGAAACCCAGCAAAAGAAGACACTGTTGTGCTTCGGTTTAGTCCATTTTTGTTACTGGGAGTGAAAGAAAAATATATTTATGTTGAAAAAATGCTGCAGTTTAAAATAAATGCCAAAAAACAACCCCCCAAACCCCAACCCTTCAATCTGTACTAGGATGTCTTACAGTCATGAAGAAAAAATTAGGAGAATTAAAAGCAGGGTTGTACCTTTAAAGGCAAACCACAGAGTTGGTGGAAATCACCTGTAGGCAGAGTTTGCTTCAGGCAGCAACCAGCCGCTGGTTTTCCATCGGGAGAAGAAAATCTCTGTGTCATTTCAGCATGTTTGACCACCCAAGTAGGTCCAGTGACGAGCTGATTCGGAGCCAAGAAACATGTAATCATCTTAAATTTAAAAGAAATGACAGTTAAAAATTATGAGAGCTTGTTACCATGTCTGCATACACACAGTATATGATTATATACATTTAGCATACATATTGTCCTATATGAGAGCATGTTTTATATGTGCGTAAAAAAAAAAAATTATGCCCATGAGATGAGCTCTAGCATGTCTACATCTGGGAGGACAGTCACCACTGACAGTCTGTTTCTCACTGTAGGTGCTAATGCTTTTGCTTTTAGAACTTATAGATGCTGTGATGAACTTACCCCCTTGCTCTGATGTAAAAGACACTTTTCTAATAGGTATGTAACGACTTCTAGTGCCTGATTGCAGTTCTAAGTCCAATATCCATTTCCAATAGAGCTCAAAATAAATGTGAAAAAAACCGTTGATTTAAATGCATGCTAATAGTCGTACAGCTATTTAGTACATGTAGGTAGAAATTAACATTCATGATGGGAAAAAAATAGCCAATATTTTTTAGGGCCGTATAACTTGCATGAACATGATTTTTGGTAGTGAGGAAAAATCAGTGTTCTTCTATGAAAACAAAAAGAGAAAGCAAAGCAACAACTAAAAAAATATTATTCTGAATCAAGAATTCCTGCTTGTGGATTTCATTTACCTCGAGATAAAGAATACTGGTTTGGTTGTCTTTTGCTTAGTTTTGTTTCCTGCTTGGGTGCTAGTTTGCTTTGTGGGAGGTTTTCGGTGATGCTCCTTGGCAGGGCGGGTGTCCGTACCGGGGTGAGCCGCAGGCAGAGGCTCTCCCTACGCCTTGTTTTGGTGATTCCAGTGTCAGCTTTTTATTTATTTTTTTTTGGTGACAAATGGGTTTGCACTGTCTGCCACATGGCTTGGAGCAACAGCCAGTTATAAAATGGCCTCTCCCATGCCAGGCTCGTACTCTGCCCATCTGTCGCCGTGTCCTGGGTGTCCTGCTAATTTGGAAATGTTTCTCACACTCTCCAAGCAGGATCAAATTCTTCTCGACATATTTTGATGCACAAAGTGCCGGCCAAATCAAATGTGGATTTGCCTATTTTGGCTCACCAGTGTCTGCTGGGTTTCAGAACCATTGCATAGGGCAGAGATGACTTTTGGCAACATGTATACGTAGATGTCAAGCTGAAGTTTTCACTTGGTTTTATCTGAATGTAAGCGTGTTTGCTTGTCTATTCTCCCCAGTCTGTTCAGATAGGTCCATTGTAATCATGATGCTTATATGGGCACATGAAGAATAAGATGGTTAAAATCAGAAGACTCTTACTAAAAGAACCAGAAGTGAATACAGCTCATTCGTAAGGGGTTTTTTCCTGCACTGGATCGAAACTAGGAACAATTTCTTGGAAAAAAAAGAAAAAAAAAAAAAAAGTAGATACCAATGAAAGGCATAGCCCTTGAAAGAAGCCTGCAGTTTATTTGGGGAACTATCTGCCTTAAAATTTTAGTGTTGCATGTACAGTAATTAGAAAAAAACACAGTGTGTGTTATTTCTGTCCTTCCCTTTTATTTGAGGATTATTTCCTAAGTGGACCCACTGCGAAAACTTATTTTCAGTGATGGCTATTTCAAGTGAGAGTGAGTAATCCCTTTGTTGTGTTCTTCCATTTGTATCATTGTTCACAAGATTTTCCAGATGGGTAAATATTTTATCCATCTCTTTTCCAGAGATGGTCATTGCTGTCTTCTAACACCTTTTTCGGAGCAGAGCCGTAATGCTTTTTGAAGTACATCCCTTGAAAAAGCCTTAATGATTGGCCAGGGCTCGGTCTGAGGAGGCCTGGAAGTGCGAGATACACCATCCCTTGGACTTTTCCTTAGATTGTGCCAATTCTCTTAACAAACGTGCTTTTCTCAAGGATTGTATAGCTGGCCTGTTTTCTTACAATTTAAATTCAGGTGTTTCAACTGGACACAGTGGCTCCTTCGTTTTCACTCCAAAGGGCACTCACCCTGTCAAAGAGTTAACCTCGTTTTCTACACAGCAGCCAAAGCCATGTAAAGAAAACGTACATTTTACTAACACTTAGAAATGCCACCAGAGATTAGGACCTCGTTGTGCTGCCCTTTGTATGGATGCTTATAGTGTGTCTAGACTGCAAGCAAAGACGTGATTGAAGCCGGGCTTAAATTAGCCCAGCTGAGTCCTGACAGCCGTACAACGGCGGGAGCGAGGATGTCGAAGTGAGCTAAATTGCCAGAGTATTTACTCAGCCTCCCGCGGGGATTTTGCAGCCTACGCTAACCCGTGTGTTGTCATGGCTACACTTTTATCGGTGCTGTGTGGAGCTGGGTGAAAGCAAGCTGGTGTAAACCACACTTGCGATTGCCGTGTAGACATCCCCATAGTAAGATGCAATCCGTTGTCTGGACAGCTTACTTTCTAAATAGAGAGGGAAAAAAGGAAAATAAGTGATTTTATTCCCACTTTATAGGCAGTAAACAGGGAGAGGTAAGAGGCAGGGTTCATTTATCCTATCTTGGATCATGCAAAGTTTAAGCAAGTTGTCTAGCCTCTCCCATACCAAGGGAACGGGAGCGCATTGCCCATTGGAGATGCTGGCTTTTCCCTGCTCTCTAGGCTGGACAAAAAGCACGGGGTAGTGTTTTGGATGGCTGAAGTTAGGTGACAGATAGCCCATCCTTGATGCCTTCCCAGAGGTAAACCAGAAAGTCAGAGCAGGCAATGAAAGTCTCATCACTTAAGTCCATCCGTGAAGCTATTCTGGACTGGGTATGCAGTTTGGAAAGCGGTTTGGATTCCCACAGGAGGAAAGATGTAATGTAATTTATTAGTATTGCAGGGCACCGCTAACTGGAAAGAATAATGGTACCAAATCTCAGCATCTGTCAGCTTAAAGCCAAGGGTGGAACCTGAAGGACATACAAACTGGATTTAGGGCAGAGTACTGTACTATGACCGTGATAATGTTTTCTAGATCATCTCTCAGAATTTGAGCTTTCTTCTGTCCTTGAGGGCTTTTTATGTTGCCAGCTTCAGCAAAATGCTCCTTGAAATTAGGAGTTCAGAGGATGAAGAATGAAGACGTCCATTCTTTTGGGGGAAAAAAAAAAAAAAGTTTAGCCTATGAAATAAAGCATGTTGTATATATTGGTGTCTTTTTACATGTGGTGCTAAAACTGTAAGGAACGCTGTAGCAAAGTGACTGTAAACTTTGTAGACATGAAATTGTAGACATGCAGTTCTCTGCAGCTCAGAGTTACATAGGAAAGCAGGAAGGCATCAAGAGGGGAGTCTTACCTCGTCGTGGGCTCCATGACCTCCCGTTCGGGTCTTCAGTACAACAAGCACAGAGCCATCCTGTTCTTCCTTTCCTTGTCTAATTTCCTCTTTGCTTCTACTTTTTTTCTTTCTTTCTTTTTTAATTGAGGGACTACATGATCAGAGCAGGGCCCTCGCTTGCCTGGCTTTCCAGCTATAAGCTTCCCTCTAATTGTTGAGATTATTCACGGTTATTTAACTGACCAGAATGTAAAGAGGAGGCAACAGGCAGCTGCCTTCCTAAATGCAGTGAACTGGAAAAAATAGTTGCAGTTCAAGTATTTATGGCAGAGATTTTCTGCCTGGTGTGAATGTCACCTTTTTTAGTCATATATATGCGAGGGAGAACCCTTCAAGTCCTTCTCAGATAAGGCCATCAGCTGGAGGTTTTCACTTCTGGTTTTGTTTTGTTTTATTCTTCCTTGAGGAACTGGTTTTCAAAAAGTTTTGGCCAATAGAGAATGGGAAAAAAAAATAAAAAATGCCAAAGACAATGACTTTTAGAGTAGCTGAAGTGTAGAGATGATTTAGAAAGCCTTATGATGATCCTTGCTTTGAATCCCCTTCCGACTGCCCCCATGCTGCAGCGTCTCGAGTGTTTTCATTACATTATGGCAAAATCATCTTTTGTTTCCTGCGGTTCTGCTATTTCACTGTGGCTGAAGTTATGTTTTATAGCAAATGCGTGCTTTTCTCTGCAAATACATTGGGATCCTGTGTCTCATTTATGTAAGACAACCGTGTAACTATTGGAAAGCAATTCTGTTGGCACTGAGTACGTGCCATCTGAAGGGTAACATTTCCAGTCTCCCGCAGTCCTTCCCTACAGTCATGTCTCTTTGTTGTTTCTTAATTCCTTCATCACTCATCTGACCACATTTTCCAGGTCTGAGGTATGTTATCTTCTCCTTTCACCTTGTGTCTCTTAACTTTAGGTGCTTCTTGGAGGAAACGTCTCACCAGAGAAAGGTTGCCTTTGGCTGAGCACCCAGGAATAGCATTTAATAATGAGTTTATGTGCGGATTGTGGTGTCACAGAGAATATTGAGAATTTTGTTTTCCTCCCTGACTTGCTTCTGTTCTCTCACTTTCTCTCTCTCTCTTTTTTTTTTTTTTTGACATTTTGTTATTTACACATTTGCTAAGTTGTCCATCTGCTGTTGTCACAAACATGCTGCCAGTCACTGCGCTGTGTGGTTCGTGGTGCGAAGGAGCTGACAAACCAGGCTGTCGTGTGCCTGGCAATCATATTCAGGCTTTGTCAGAGAGCCCATAATTATGGTCTGGGATTTACTGATGAGGCAGAGAGCAGTACCCTTCATCACGGTGTTTCATACAGCCCTGAGCTCTCTGGGCAGTACAAACATTACGGGGCTCCAGGCAGAACCGATTGCATCCCACCCCAGGCTATCTGTGCTCAGCTCATCCGCAAAGGCTGAGGCACCAAGAAGATATGGTGGTCTTTCCTGACAGGAGAGCACGAGGCTTGAAAGAACATTTCTTTTTTTTTTTTGGTGAACAGTGTAGGAATGTGTTCTAGTGATTTAAGTCTGAGTTTGAGAGCAAAACACAAAACAATCCAGAGTCTCTTGGCAGTTTTTGTTGATGAACAGCCTCAGAAGGAAAAAGGTGAATTTGCTGTAGACTGCTGGAGATTAATGCCTGTCAGGATCAGTCAAGAAGTTTAGAAATTAAGAAGGGTGTGCTGGAGGCTGCTGGTATCCCATGATCAGGATAACTCAGGAAGAACAACTTGAAGACAGCTGTTTTCAGGGAAATTTCAAGGACTTATTTGTTTTATGGATCTCTCTATCCCCTTCCCCTTGAAATTTTTAGTTTTAGCAACTCTCTCCGACCAAGTGGTGGCAATCCAAGCCGGGTGACCCATGGGTGAGAACAGGGCAGAAGTGGCTTCAGTAGCTCTTCAGTACTTTGCCTGTTTCTTGTTGCAGCTGAAGGAAACACCTTTAAATTACGTGTAGGATGATTTTCTTAGGTGAACTTTTGTATGTGAGTTTTTTTGATATAGGACATTGAATAACCACCTGATGGATGGGGATTTTCACATACCCAGATCTGGGTTACATTTCAGCCAGCCATTACTCTCTAACTTTTTAGATTATACCTCTTTGGGACTGAATATTTCCCATTTCTTCCAGGCATGTCATTTAGGGTCATTTACCCTCTGTTATTTCAAATCTGATGCTGTATCCACCTTGACATCAAAGTGCGCACAGCTGGTCCTGCGTGGTCACCCGGGTAACTCCTGGACCATGCTGCCTCTGGCATTTTCATGCTGCAGACAAAATCAAGTCTCTGTATCTCATTTCTACCATCTCAAACTCTCCAGACCCACTCAATTGTTCTTTTTTAATATGAATAGTCTTAAAAGTAATAGCAAACAAATAAATTGGAATAGCCTTGTGAAGTACAAAGCTGGCTTGCACAAATCTAACCAGCTTTGTACATCTGTTACTGCCCACTCCCATTGAGTCATACCGAGACTTAGTCACCAGCATCCTCAGTCTCACAGTACGACTTATATATCTGTCTCCAAAACACATGCTGCAGTCTAGATGGCATGGGGGAGGGAGAAAAGCAAAGCAATGAGCAACCTGCTCCTAAAGGAATAAAGCGATGTAGCAAGTGTTATTCTACTATACTCTGACTAGTACATCAAAACAACAAAAAACAAAAGGACAGAAATTCCTGTGTATGTCAGTTTTGAATCTTTCCTTGTGCAGTAATTGAGTGATTTGATATAAATCCCCAAAGGCTTCTAGGATTGTTCTCAAAAAAAGAAATTTTTTCTATTCAATCAGAGCTACCAAGTTATGCCCTCTATTCCACAGGGTTCAAACTTTGGATTCTGCTCACAGGCTATTAGCATACATAGTGTATTTGCTATTCAGAGTTTTACATAGACTTGTAATAGCTACAAATCCAAGGCTGATCTAAAAAAAAATTTGCTGGTGTGCAGACTGAGCTGAAAGAAACTGTTCACAGCTAATGTTAATAAAAATCCGGACTTTCTTTGTCCTTGGTAGGATAGTTGAAGTGCTCATAGCTCAGTAATGTTAGCGGAGGGGGAGACCCTGAGAGCCCTGTGAGGGTGCGATGCTGAGGAGTGCAGCTTTTAGCAATTTTTTGTGAGATCAGGGCTCTTGTCAGCACAGCGTAATTTCTCGGCATCTTGTTTTCTTTGTTTATTTTATTAAAGGAGCTGTCTCCCCATATTGAAAAGCTGTCTTAGTAAAGTGTCACCTCCTGCTTGAGTTATGTTGTAAAAAGAAACTGTAATGTCTGGCAGGCATCTCACATCCTTAAATTTGGTGCAATCCTAGCGCAAATATAGAACTTAGCGAAGCAGAAAAATAATGTCTCATAGATGACACCATCAGCAGTCAGGACTGCGTGATGCTACCTACGCTAGGACTCTGAATTTGCTTATAGCTGAGAAACCCAGCCTCTCAGCAGAGATGGGCCGTGGGGCTGCTGTGATGCCATTCTGACCTGAGTCACCTCTGAAACATTGCCAAAGAGTTGACCATGTTTGCAGGTCATGGACCCACCACCATGGGCACAGGACTTCACCCGACCGTGTTGTTCATGGCCATGTCTTGCGTTTGAAAGGACAGTTGCGAAGGATGGCAGCAGGGAGCTGTTTGTGAAATATTCTTTTGATACGCAGCCCTGAAATTTTGGACCACTGTTGAGCGGGGCCATAAAGAGGTCCTACTTCTACCCAAAATACCCTGGAAACTGGTCTCTGACCTGTCAATCACAGCATGCCCCAGAGTGCCTTGCTGGCTGCATGGCTTCAGCCGTTGCAGAGAAGCTTTATCAGTCTGGCTGCCAAAGTAGCCTTGAAACAAAACAATAATAAAAAAGGAATCCTGTTTATTCTGTGTTATTTACTGGATTCAAGGATTTAGCAGTCTGTTATTTAAGCTTGCAGCCTCCACACCAGAATTGCTGGAAGCCTTCTTCTGACACCAAGGTCTCCAACTGCAGCAGCGTCCAGACCAGCGTGTCTGGGCAAGACTTTTTGGCAGAAATCCTCCCCAGTAAGGAAAGGAACAGTGAAACTGGCTGGAAAAGGTGAAAAATGGCTTGGCTAACCAGATCTTGCTCCTGTTGCTATTTGGCTATGTTGTGCCAGCCAATAGATTTGCTTTCTGTATCCTAAAATGTAGTTTTCCTTCCTAGTCTCCAAAACAGTTCTGAGAAAAGGTTCTTTGTTTTCCCAAGATATCAAAGAACAAAAATTTTATTCTTCCTTCTTTTCACATAATCCCAAGTGTTCTGATATAAGGGCTGTCAAAGGAAAAAGAGCTGGAATTACGAAGGATCACCCTCTAGATGCAGGGGTAACCCAGACAAGAATCACCGTAGAGTTAGTCTCACCTTTGGAGGAGAAATTAGTGTGAGGAATCATTAACCTTCCAGATACCTGTTTTCCTCCCAGAGGAAATAGGGAAAGAAGTGGTAGGAGAAGGTAAGCATGCCTGCAGGCAGAATTATCCTGACTTACACCCTACAAAAACTAAAGCAGGAGACAAGCCTGTTAAAAACAATAAAGTCAATTTAATTGCTTTTTTAGATCTGTTAACCTCCTGTGCTATCAATAAGAAAAGGCCTGGAAAATCACCTGTTGAGTAGGTGATGTGGGAGATTGGTCTCCCCAGGAGGGAGCCTGGCTGGCAGCAGGAGCACTGAGCTGCGGCTCTTGTGTCACAGCTCTGCTGTCCTCCAGAGAAAGCTTTGGTATCCCTGGGGCCATGCTCTTCAGCAAATATAACAGGAGCTGCCATGACAACCTCTTGTAAATAAAAGTGGATTGAAAACAAAATAAATCTGAAACGGATTTGTGGCTGTAAAGTAAATCTAAACTGCTCAAGAGGTCATTTTTTCTGATCAGGGATGGCAGGAGTGATGTCAGGCTGTCTGACAGTACCGAGCGATGTGAAGGACTGACTGAGGAAAGCTAATGAAATTTTACAAACCAGACTTTGCATACTCTTAATTCCAGGTTAGCAGCACTAGGAGCTGCAATCTCTGGTGGCCTTTGTTCCTTACAGCGATGGTCATAGACTGTGGTCTCTGCAGAAGCTGTCTGTCCGAGGATATAGCACAGGACTGATGGACACAGCGAGTGATGCCATTCGTTCTTCAGCCAGGGCTCTGCAGTCTCAAATGAGAAGGACTCTTGCTCGTACCAAGAAGTCACTGTACACCTTTGGCAGAAGTTTTTTAATGTCTCTCCAGAACCATATGGTTTTCCAGGGCACTGATTCCAAGCGCAGTAAAGCAGAGCTGGAGAGCAAGAAAACTCTCGAAGAACAGTTTCAATCCCAGGTTAATGGCAGAGCAAGCCTTCAATGTGTATCTGTTGGCAGGAGATCAGAGCAGTCAGATATGTGGTAAGGCCTAGGGCTGCACCATTGACCTGTCAAGAGTACTGTGGTGTTTTGCAACACTTTTGGAGTGGTTTTATTTATTTTTTTTTAAGAGTTACTGTATCTTCCACTGCGTCCTCACTTGTGCTTCTGGATGAAGAGGAACACAAAGAAATAGGTATCTAGTCTGTATTCTGCAGAGATACATGCAAAGAGAAAATAAACATCTAGTATTTCCTTGCTTAACCCACAGGTTGGAATTAAGAGAGCAGTATTTGCAACCTGGCATTTGATATATGTATTTTCTCCTTCGCTAAATGGATGTCTTCACATACAGAATCCCACGGAGAAGTGAAAGATGAAAAAATTGTTAGGTAGCAGCTACAATTACAGACTTTATCACAGGACTGAGAGTACAATTATTATCCTGTTTGAAATGTTCTCCTGCTCTGTATTAACAAAGAAAGGTCTCATGCTGTCCAGAGAGGTATAGCTCCAGTTATTTCTGCTTACAAGTAAGAGATCTCCTGTTCTGCATGAAAAGACAGATGAAGTAAGCATACCTCCGTGGTAGCTGAGAGTTACAAATTAGAACATCAGCTGGGTTTCATGATAATTTAATATATACATGGTTTTAAGCTTGGAATTGTAACTGAGAACTGAAATTTAGCTCCTAGAAAAATAGTTGTACCTACCTGCCTACCACCTCATGGTTTTGAAGGTTTCTGCTCAAAAAAAGAAGTTATGGTTTCATTCCCAGCTGTTCCAGATTTTCTGAACAGCTTTTTCAACCTTGATTACTAGATATATGTCCCCTTAAACCCAGTTTCTTCCATCAAGTCTCCAGCCTTCCTAAACAGCAGGTTTTCTCCCTATAGATTACAAGTAGTAGTATTATAGGGATGCTAATATGTGGAGCACAGAAGAGGTTATTTCCTTGATTTATTCCATGGAAAATTACTTAGCACACATCAGATTCCAGCTTCTGCACTACCAAAGCAGGGTAGAGGAAAATGTTGGTAAATCCTTTGGCTAAGTTAAAGTAAACACGAGGGGATATGTTTTTGTGTAACTTTCCATTAGGCTCTTAAACTTCTTCACAGAGATTGCTCATTTAAATCCTGCAGTAGGATATGAAGTAGGAATAACAATAACAACAACAACAATAATGATAATCCATTTATTCACAGTGTTTATAAATGCCATTTATAAATGGTGAATAATTTTTAATTTTTATATGGAGTATGTAAGTCATTTTGATCTTAACTAATTATAAGAATAAGCAAATTAATACAGACGCTTTTCTTTAAAGTCTTGCGGTGCCTGGTTCAGCCTCCATCAAATCTTGATAGCAATGAAAATCTAAACCAAGCAAATTGCTGCTTCTTTTGTTTTTGAGATGTTTGCTTACAGTTTCATTTACAAACGAAGGTGATGTGAAACACAGACGTCAAAGCACGGCGACATGCCGTTATATAGTTGGGTTGGTGCTTTGTAGTTTGGGCCTTTGTAGATAGTTGCCATTGCATGTGCATAGACAGAGCCGGGAGCACACTAATTTGTCGTGAATACTTTGGGTTGTGGCCTAATGATTTGGGGCCAGCTTGGCCAAGCCTGGCTGTGGCTGCTTCTTCTTCTTTTTTCTTTTTTTTTTTTTTTCCCCTTTCAAACTTGGCATGAATTACTCCCATGTGCTTCAGTTCCAGTAATTCAATATTTTGTTCCTTATTTTTGTTGTTTGTTATGTAACCAGAATATTTTCAAACACTTGTAAGGATTATGCCTGTTATACACATTTTTGAGCATATTTTGGATTTAGTATGATTACGCAATGTGATGTGATTAGACCTGTGGCTGCTCTGAATTCTGAAGGCAAGCAAGCCTTGCAGACTTCCCGGCCGGTGCTAATTTTTAATTAAGCTCTATTTAATCTCAAATTAGGTTTACGTGAAATTGCTATTTATTTATGTTTTGAACTGTTTTAAATGGGATGCAGATGTGGTGGTAGAGAAGCACTGAATCATTACATGGAAAGTGTGATGCCTTGCATCTGGGAGGTTCTGCGTTGGGGAGGTATTCCTGACATTTAGATCAAGGGTTGGGATCCAAGCCTCAGTTCTTCAGCATTAGTCAGCTCCACACTTCTGGTCATAGAGTTTCTCATTATCTACTTTTCTGATCAAACAGATGCTAAACTTGACACTAACATAATTTCTTTATGCATGTAGAAGGGAGCTCTAAAACCTCCGTGGCTGGAACACAAGGTAGCATAAACAGAACAGACGGCAGGAGGTAGACTATAATTGCAGTTTGGTTTTGTTAGTTAAAGATGAGCATGTGTGCTTTTCTTATGGCTTTGTTGTCTTTAGTCACACAGAATTGGGTGCTCCTCTCCAATCTGTGCAAGTGAATTGGTTATTTCCTCCTCGAGCACCACGTCACAGTTTTCTCCCTCTTTGTCATATATGTTACATATTTTTCAGAGCATCAACATATTCTCATTCAGGTTTTGCTTACTGCAATCTTTAGACTAAAATTATACACCCCACTAAAGACAAGATAGGCCATTTGCTGAGCAAGTGGCTATATTTAAACTGTAATTTCCTATGAATTTTTCTGTGGGATTTGACTACCTCCCCTTGGAAGTTTTAGCACAGGACTTTTGATTTTGGCTGTGCAGGTGCTTTTTCATGGTGATGCAGTGCAAGTGCTGGTAAGGGCTCCTTGTTCACTTGTTACTTAGATCTGCCATTGGTTTCACTGCCAAGGAGAATGATCAGAGTCCGTGTTATTGCTTACCAACAATTGCTATGGGTAAAGCAGTGGGCACTCTGATAATAAAATCATGGGCTACAATGGTGGGATGCTCTGATGGAAGGAAGAAGACATTAATATAGGATATCAATTTTTCTTCTCTGTCCTGGCAGGATCTCAGCTCATTTGCCATGCCATTCTTGGACGGTGATGTGGAGAGCACAGACAAAAATGCTTCTCGCAAGGTAGGATATTTCCAAAGCTTCACCTTCGCTGCAGTGGTTGAGTTCCTTGGTGGTAGACACAATTTATTAGGCTTGAAAAACCTGGGATTTTAATCTTCCCTGCCATACCATTTACCTGTTGAGACTGATACACTAGGGGAAATACAGTGAGTTTGGCAGACCTTACCATGACACTGCTTATGCAGTATCACTTGTAAACAATGCTAATCTCTGGTGATATTGCTTTAAATACCACAGACATTGTTTCTAATACCGTTGTAATTCAATGAAGTGATATTGCATAACTGTATTCTCAGGAATATAGCTAGCTAACAAAATTTGTGGTGTTGCTACAGAAATACAGTGCCCAAATAGGTGTCTGTGGCTGTCAGTATGTTTTCCTGGAATTACCTCCTGATGGTTGCTCTCTGGCTACAGAGGTTTTAATTGTTCACTGTCATTGATCCATCTGTCCCTGGCACTGGCAAAATGAGCTGCCTTCATTTGCTGAAGCCATAGCGGTAGGATCTTCCTGTAAACAAGGTGGAAAGGTTCCTCTCTGATATAGGATTAACTCAAGGTTATCCATCTGGAGGCATCGCTGTGATTTGTTTTTCTGATGGCCTGCTATTAAATTAAACTAATACGTTCACAAAGTTTGCTTGCTTTAAAATGGATGACATACGGGATGGTTGTACAGTGCCTACACAGTCTTCAGAGCAATAAAAATTGTGGGTTGGATCTGTCATCTTCAGGTCCTGGCCACCTTATTTTCACAGAGCGTTGAAATATAAGCTGGTCTGCTAAATGTAAGCCTCCTACCAGCCAAGTTACGGGCTTGGTGAAGAGAGATACGCCTCTGAAAGGTAGACAACCCCAAAAGCTGATCTATAGCTACACAACGGACCAGTTTGACTTGTGACAATATTTACAAGGATGTGGACCTCTGTGAAGATTAAACCTGCTACAGACCGTTTGTCAAAGAGTCTGCAATTATAGTTCAAGGCAGGTGAAGCAATAAATATCTCCTTAGTGAAGCTAATCTGCATCTAGAACAATAATAACTTAGGTCTGTTGACAGCACGAGTCTTTACTCTTTTGCACCTCACAAGAAAGGACAGTTGTTTAAAAAAAATCTGCAATTCATCAGTAGCTGAATATGTTTATAACATTGGCCTTGTTCTTTTCTGTGTTGGACCTTTTAAGACTGACGTAGGAGTCGCTGACGCAGAGGAACTCTTGTAGATGCCAGGGAAGCTAAAATATACAGTGTTGCCAAAAGGCGCTTGTTTGGTGGGTTTGAATAAAGTGAACAATGTGATGTTTTTGGAAAGGGTTGTCATGCTGGAAGAAGACAGGGGTTTCTAGCTAAAACTTGATTTTCCCATTTGTCACCTCCTTCTCCCAAAGAAAGGTGAGAAAGCTGCATGAATCTCAGTCCTGAAGAAAAAAATATACCAAAGCTAATCTCGCTCATGTGTAATATTACGTGACATCATTTAATGACTTCCACTTACCATTTATGAAGCCCTTGTTTTTGCCCTTATTGGTCATGGGACTCTCTTTTGATGAGTGCTTCTCTTGGGGACAACGGGAAGAACATTTCAGTATTTCCCCCTTTTTGCAGATTCAGTAAATGCCAGGTTTTTTCCCCAGACTTGAGTCAAGTTCTGCTTATGGAAGTGCAATTAACTTCGGAATAACCATGCAACTGGGGCTTAACATCTGAAATTGCTCTTCAAACAGACCTTTTTGATTGAGTGTATAAGACCCAGGGTTTTTTCTAACATCATACTTGAAGCTCTGTTCAACACATGCAACAAAGTCGTAAGAAACCAACTGGCAGTGCCCAAATTCTCGTAAAAAAGAGATCAACTAGCAAAATCCATTGCCACACATCTCATCCTAAAAATCATTTTCCTCAATGTGAAGAACGGGATCTTTGCTGTTAGCGAATGATAGCTAGCATCAGACCGCAGTATTTCACTTAATTCTGAATAAACGTTTGCCAGTATGTTCCCAAGCTGCTGTTCACTTTCAAGTTTAAACTAAAAGAGGGTTGGTTTAGATTAGATGTTAGAAAGAAATTCTTTACTGTGAGGGTGTTGAGGCCCTGGCACAGGTTGCCCAGAGAAGCTGTGGATGCCCCATCCCTGGAAGTGTTCAAGGCCAGGTTGGATGGGGCTTTGGGCAACCTGGTCTAGTGGAGGGTGTCCCTGCCCATGGCAGGGGGTTGGAACTAGGTGATCTTTGAGTTGGAACTAGGTGATCTTCTAACCCAAACCATTCTATGATTCTATGAGTGAGATGGTTTTCCTTTGTTCAAGTTTGAACTCACAGCGTGATGTGTAATTTTTGTATATTAAAAGTCAGTATTTCATCAGTAGGATGGCTTTTCCATTCACCCGTCACATTGGAGACTGGCAATTCATCAGGGATGTCTCTCTTCCTGCATTTAACTCTTCTGTTGCCTGGGCTATAAATCAAGATAGAGAAGAGTAGTTCACAACCCAGCTTTCCAATCTGCCATTAATTTAATTCCTCTGTTCTTTGTGAAAGGCTTTTAGAAACGGAATTAACATTTTTCACAGAGATCCTCAGCACCTTACCATGTAAGTGTCTCTCAATCATTATCCTGTGACAACAATCCTCATTACGCAGCTGGGAAACTCAAGTGCAGAATTATTTGTTCAGGTTCACACAGGAATTTTTTGGCAGCTGTGGGAATGTGACATACATTTCCTGAAGTTTAGGCTTAATCGCTTCTCATTGACATGGCTACTATTATAAATGATTTATTCTTCTTTCCTTTATGACTGATGGCAGGAAGGGGATAGGGATAGTTTTCACCTTCCTCTGTTGAAGGTGGAGAATATAATGCTGTGAAGACTCTTGTGTAGCAGTTTTTGGCATGATGTGAAGGCGAAAGGGAGCTCTTGTGCCTCCAGAAATGGCTTCAATCCTTCTTGCAGAGAGACCTTAGATGATCATTAAATACAGCAGTATAGACAAGGATAACCAGGAGCTGAGAAGCTATTGGATACACTAGATTTCCCCAGTCTGGGAAAAGAAAGTGCAAAAGGGGCGGTTCACATGCCTGGAAAATCAGGAATGATGATGTGGAGCATCATTCAGAAAATAATTCTGGTACATTGTGGCAGGGCAGCAGTCAGGGATGAGTGCTCCTCTGCGCCCAAATGGCTCTATCAGTTTTAGAGGTCTTAACACCTTGAATGCTTATAGATCCTTCATCTAAAATATAGGTTAAAGGATAAGCTGTGGAAATTATAGGAAACCGATAGCCATTGCTTTCAGGTGAAAGCCCAGGATTGTGAATGATTAGAGAGAAGAAAATGACACCAGAAGACAATTGGCCATGGGGAGGCAGCTAGCAAATTACAGATAGAGGAGGAAAGAGGAGGAAGAAGAGAAGTTTGAAGAATAATATTGATCCATTCCTTTATGGAAATAATAGAATTTTCATAAAAATGTAGAAGATAGCTTGGAAAAGAGTGCGCATTACAAGTTCTTTTCTCTGCATGAGGAAAAAGCTGGTGAGATATTTATCCTAGATGATAATGGTGACTGTTGTATTAACGACTGAAGTGTATTTAAAGCAGACGATGCTAAAGCTAGACATTTTAAAATTAAATCCAAACAACTCTGATAAAACACCCTTGAATGAACTGGCATAGCTTTCTCTGACTAGTGCTGATTTTGAATAAATCTTGGAGCAGAAATGAAGTTCCAAAAGACTGCAAAAAAAGCAATTACCGTGTTAATATTTAAAATGTTTGCAATTAGGATAATTTACAGGTTTGTCAGTCAAACATTAGTCCTAGGCAAAACAATGAAATATCTAATATTGGATAGTTAATGATGCTATTATAATAGACTTATTTGGATTGGAAATAATGGTAAACAGTTCTTATTGAACAAATGTGGGATTTTAAATGAATTATAAATTTGGTTGGAAAATGTCATAGCATCGATGTCTTGTATATAAAAAAGTAGCACAAGACATTTTGATTTAAGAAACTGGAAAGATACTGAATAAACATGGAGCCTATTAAATGAATAAAAACCTGGCTGATAAAATAAATTGAGGCTCATCCGTGGAAAATTTTGTTTCTAGGCAGACAAAACATTCTGTTGCTATACTATATCATACTTTATCAGTGACTTGAAAGAAATACAGACTCATTACTGATACAATTTGTAATTTGTACAAAAGTAGGGGAAGAGAGCAGTAAATTCTGAGGAGGAATCTCTCCAGTGCAGAAGGACCTGAATCACTTAAAGCTCGTTTTGCAAACAAAAAGCCCGTCTCAATTTGGCCAAATTGTGATCGATTACACCTAGGAGCAAATAATGCAGACTTTATTTTTGGGAAATCTTTCACAAAGCTCTGATTAGATTTTGAGGCTAGCTGTAGATAATCAGCTGTACATGGATTGTGGATCTGACACGGTGGTTTGTGGATTAGTTTGGGTTGTGGATGTACAAACAAAGGAGTAGGGTGAAAAGTGAAGGGTTCGTTACAACTTCATTTGGCACTGACTTGCAGTTCTGCTATCAGTAATGCAGGAAAGCGTTGATGAACCAGGATGAGAAAACATCCGAGGAGTGACTCCAATATTGAAGGACTCTGAGGAGCGCTTTGTGCTACTTCTGGTCCCAGCATTGTTTTTGTTTTGTCCAGTGACTCATGGGAACTGCACAAGCAACCCCTGGAACAACGAAATGAAGTGAAAATATGCCATTTTTAAACCCCTCCTTCACTGGACAATAAATCTCATTTTGATTATTTTTTTCCCAGTCTTTCAATTATCCATTTATTTATGAGCAGTGAACTGACCTCAGCTAGCAGGACGGGGAGCGTGTCCTGGATGGTGCCGCAGCCTCGGCACCGGGAACCTGCAGTAGATGCAGTGAGCCTCAGGGCAAGGGCCCGTGTGCCCACCACTGCGCCGCTGCGTGCGTGGCTCCTTCCCATGTGCTCCTTTGACATAAATGCAGTTAGGAAGTGGACCAAGAGTAAGCCTTGCTTTCACCTTTCCTCAGGCTTGCTTCTGCCTTTGCGCAGCCCTGCTCGCCGCTGGAAACCGAACCCTGACCGTCTGTACGGCAATGCAGGACTGTCAGAGCCTGCCAGAGCAGCCAGCCGCATCCCATTGTATTTTAATTTGGGGAAGTGTCATTGTACTTTGGTTTTGGAAGGTGACATCTCTGATCCCGTAAAATATGTTGTCATCTCAATTGTTACTGCTTATGCAGAACCAAGGGAACTAATGGTGGTGAATGTGACCACATGGTGGCTGGGAGAGTAAGTCCTTCATTACCTTTCAGTCTAATGAAGTCAGCTCTTGTGTTTCTGTGAGCCCTTTGATTCCAGCAGAATGAGAGAATCATCCAATTAACTTTATCAAAGGGCTTTTTTTATTGAGATTCAGTGGAAGGGCAGGAAACAAGTGCAGACGTCTATCTGGTGTACCATCTCTAATTGTGTTTACTGTCCCTGTCAAGGATGGTGGGAGGCGATTCTTTTTCTGTTATTCGCCTTTCAAATATTCTTTTTTAAGTGAAGAGGCAAAATAAAGGTCAAATAACTCACTGTTGTAAAAGCAAACAGAACTCAAATGCTCCATAAATGTCCTAACTATTCGGAGTTGGAGAAAAAAGGAATGGAGCTCAGGAGCCTTTAATAGCTTTCGCTTAAATTCAGAAGCATTTTGAAAGGCTCTTTAGCTTGAGCCCATTTGTATTCCAGACAGATTATTTTTTCAGACTGCTCTGAAAAATGAATCTAAATTCACCAGAAACTGAACCAGAGCCAGAGATTTTTCAGGGAGGGCGTCCTCTGGGGAAAGCTATGGGCCATAGAAAGGACCCGTTGCTGGAGCACCCTGGCAGGGGAGCAGAGGAGATGGCTGTGAAGAGGTGCTGTGGCATGGACACGGGCAGTGCCTCGGTTTCCCCAGTTCCGACACAGCGTCTGCCTGTTCGTGGTCAGGGTCTTCTCAGCAGAGCTCGTTCACTTTTCTGGGCACGTCACTTTGGCAGGACACTTCTCTTCCCTGCAGTTAAGTCATCCTTAAATTCTAGGTTGGGAGCAGAAATGGCTTCTTAGAAGGACTTTATCTGGTAAAACAGAGGGGTCATATTTTCAATACAAAGCATGGGAAAGAAAATGACAAGAATAGGAAAATTCCTGCCTGTGAGTGAGAAGAGGCAGAACTGAGATGGATGGCGTGTGGACGACGAGAGACTACTTTGTGGTGAAGTATGAATAGTTTGGTCTCTTAGCACATTGCATTGGGGATTATCATACGGTAATGATTAAATTTACTACACTTTAATCTTTCATGTAAAATAAGAGGAAGAATTGTGAGTCAGGTAAGAAAATAGTTGAAGGGAAAGATGGCAGGCTGGTATTAAAAGAACAACTGTTAGGTGGGGGACAGAAGTGGTGGGATTTCCCCAAGCTCAGTCCTCAAACTGATCTTTGCTGGTACGACTGAGATGAAAAGTAGAAGCATACTAACCCAATTTGTTGATGATGCAGAGAGAGGTGGTTTTTTCATCACAGGGATGAATCACAGACCTGAATGACCTTCAGGATGGATAATTCTTAACAGCACAAGATACAAAGTTGTTTGCTTGTGATATGTCAACAGGAGCAATGAATAAAAGAGGTCAAGGACCGTTCTCTTGGCTCGGAGATGAAGGGCTTGAGCACAGTCCTGTTGCAGAGCCAAACTCTTTCACACACTAGAGCAGCGTGGCCACATACAACCTGGGACTGTCCCTGGCTTGTGCTGTCCCTGAGCCCAGGCGGCTCCTGGGGAGTGCTCACGGCACAGCCTAAATCCCCATCAGATGGCGAGTGAGCAGGGAAGCCGTACGGACCGCTGCTCCATGGTTTGAGCCTGTGTCCAGCTGTTTCATTCACTGGCATGGATAGAGTGGTAGTGGTTTATGTTGGGATTTTTGTCATCTAGGAGTTTATCTGTTGAAAATGAAGTTGTGGGTCTGTTGGTCCATCACAGGATGGCTCTGAGCCATTAATGTGTGTAGCTGGGAGAAAGGAAGAAGAGATTAAGAGGAAAGATCCCCATGTCCAGGTGAAATGACAAGGGGAGCTTTGAGGATGCTATTTCTTCATTTGAAATCTTCTACAGCTGCCCAGCTCAGGGCAAGTGCCAAGATATAACTTTACATTTCATTCCAAAAATTCAAAGTAAATCTGCTAGATGCCAAGCACTGTCAGACATGTCTGATTTTGTTGCTTTATTTTCAACAGCGGCCAGTTCTGGATGTGTTTTAGGAGCCTGCCTAAGATCATTTGGTGTATACAACACAGCAAAGTCTCTCCCTGGTCCCCAGCTGAGGATCCTTTTGTGCTCTGAAGCATGAAAACTGATAGCGTCTTAGAGCATTTTAGGATATATTTACTCAGTGCTATGTAAGGTAACTGGTTTAGCCTTGAACAAGTGAAGTCAGTTGCTAGAAACAGCACATCTGATGTAGCACAGGGCTCTGCTCGGTTGCTTAACCTCACTGAGAGCACATTGCCATAGGCTGAGGGTAGGGTTGCACTGGCACTGTTAGTGAGCTGCTAGTTTAGTCCTGTTCCTCTGCAGACATACGGTCAGGAGCTGAGCTTTCTCTCCAACATAACCAGTTTTAAGGCTTAGGGAGTCCAAGCTTTGGCATAGAGCTCAAAGATCTCAGATATGCTCTGCACAAAGCCAACCCAGAGAATGTTTTGCTGTTGGTTGGTGGTGATGTTTAGTTTTTTAATTAGGTGAACAGTCTTCATACTTAGAGGAAATTTTTAATTTGTTTGATTAGACTTTGTTTCTGCATTGATTTGTATTGTACTTTCATTGTGTGTTTGGACTTCTTATCTCCAAAAGGCCAATTATCCGGTCAGGGTCAAATGAACCATATCACCATCTGCATTTCTTAGGTGTGTTTCCTATTTCTGCCCATTCTTACTTCACTGCTTTTCCTTGACTAACACAAACTGATGTACAAGGGTTCTTAATGTGAAAAACCAGTGTGCAATGCCTTTTTTTTGCTGCTACAGCTCAGCTGGAGGAGTAGTTATCTTTCCAATGTGGGAGTTTTGTGCCCACCTGCCTGTCATAGCTTCAGGAAATGAGTCCAAAAAGCCTGAAGAACAGGCTGATGATCCCTCTAGCTGTGTAACCTGCCTCTAGCACCACTGCAGGAGTCATCACACCAAGTCTGCATAGGGTGGTTGGGTTTATTGCACAGCAGAGATTCTTCCACGCAATTAACATTGCCTTGTGACTTGTATATATGCTCTGAAAACATTTGTTGCTGCTGATTTTACTCATAGAAGCACCTAATCATCTTTTAAAGCTCGCAATCCATTAGGATCAAATAATATTCTAAGAAAGCAATCCTGTTGCAATTCCCAAAGCGAAATCACAGGTATTTATTCGCTTTGATGGTGGGTGTAGCCTGTGTATAATTAACATCTGTAGTGGCTAGGGAAGAATTTGATGTAGTAATTTCCTTTAATTTAGTAGCATGTACATGTGTATTTAGCAGTGTGCCCCTGGTACTCCAACAATTAGCTAATTCACCTGCCTGGCACGAAGGAAAGAAAGCAACTGGTTGTGACTGCAATAAATAAAAACATCCCGCTGCTTCTGCTCAAAATTTGAGAACAATTTGCTTTCATGTCTGACTTGTGCGTACAAGGGAATACTGATGTTATATGCCAAACTGTTGCTTGACATCTTACATTTCTGGAATTGCTTTAGCACATGAGGATCCCATAGTCTTTTAAAAGTGTCTCCTGTTTGTATGTCATTATAACCAAACAACCATATGGAAAAGATAACAAGAGATATTAACGGTGGCACCAGAATGACGGCGTCCTCTTAGCTTTATAAATGTCATGGCTTGTCACTTTAGGAAAAATTATAGTGAAATTACCATCCTCAAACAGTCCTAAATTATAGTAGTAGTGGCAGATTTGTATTATGATTAAAATGAACTTGAAAATATTCTTACTCCCTACTTGCAGGCAGCAGGTTTGGCAACAGACCTCTTTAAATCACGATTCGAAAGGAGGTGCTGTTGTGCTACTTGGTTGTTTCCTGGACTATGTAGTTGTGAAGAGAACAACATATAAGTAGTCTCTGATGATTTACAGGTGATATTTTAGTAAAGTTAATGACCTTTTATGCAAAGCTAGCACTTTGGTACTATTTTACCCATGACAAATGTGCAATTTGTTTATTAATTTACTTACAGTGTGGTATTATTCCAGATCTCAGTGGAGGGATTGTGTCTTATTATTCTTGATAAATACTCACCAGCCGACGGTCCGCGTGCCAGCTAGGACTTAGAGTGGGAATAAAGGAGATATGGTCCTCATGGCAGAACAGATGTGTAAAATCAAGTGAGTTCTCAAGGTTGCATACAGAATCTGTGACGGAGCTGGGAGGTAAAAGCCTGAGGCTCAGGCCACTGCATTAAGCATGAAACACTACTTTTTTTCTTAGCTTATGGGTACTGCCAAGAATCTGTTGTTGCGTTTGGTACCCATTGCTTCAGTTAGAATTCATAGAATCATAGAATGGTTTGGGTTGGAAGGGACCTTAAAGATCATCTAGTTCCAGCCCCCTGCCATGGGCAGGGACACCCTCCACTAGACCAGGTTGCCCAAAGCCTCATCCAACCTGGCCTTGAACACTTCCAGGGATGGGGCCTCCACAACCTCTCTGGGCGACCTGTTCCAGTGCCTCACCACCCTCACAGTGAAGAATTTCTTCCTAATATCTAATCTAAATCTCCCCTCCTTCCGCTTAAACCCATTCCCCCTTGTTCTGTCACTCCATACCCTTGTAAACAGTCCCTCTCCAGCTTTCCCGTAGGCCCCCTTAGGTACTGGAAGGCTGCTCTAAGGTCTCCCCGGAGCCTTCTCTTCTCCAGGCTGAACAATCCCAACTCTCTCAGCCTGTCCTCATAGCAGAGGTGCTGCAGCCCTTTGATCAGCTTCGTGGCCTCCTCTGGACTCTCTCCAACAGCTCCATGTCTGTCCTGTACTGGGGCCCCCAAATTGATTTATCTTTTCCAAAAAGTCCCCTTGAGGGCAACTGCTCCACTAATTCATCTGCAAAAGGATGTGTATACTTTTGAGATATTTTGTCCATGCTGTCAAAACTAAGTGTGCAGGTATAAAAAGCTGTTGTGTCTCTTGCCAGACATCTCCATGCTGCACAGACGAACACAGAGCAGAACTCATCAGCTGTCCAGGGCTCTGCCGGCGCATCTCTGTGCCCCTCCTAGTGACCAAGCTATTTGTGTCCGTCTACCAGACCAACAGCCACTTGCCTTTTGGGTTAGACACCTTCTGAAACGAGGGACCACACTCTCTGCAGGCCCTTCTGCAATTCCCACAGAGCAGGACGAATTCCGGCTCTGTCCCGTCCCGAGTGGAAAGAGGAGCTAGTCTGAAGTGCGTGTGCAGGAGACAGAAAGGGTTATGAGAAGTGGGATCCTGTGTTACACAGGGAGCAACTATTTGGCCGTTGTGCTGTTCATGTGTATTTCTACAAGTGTTTTGGAGCTGTAGCTAAATATTATTTCACAAAGGGCGTTAATTGCATGTATGTTTTAAACTCAGCTGACAATTTTTAGCTGGATTCATATACACAAGCTTTACTGACCTGAAAGAGGTTGTATGTACCTACAAGGCTTTGTTTTATCTCTTCTTTCATGTAAGTCATTCCAGTAAAAGATACTCTTTTTCTCTGTAATGACTTCCATGACAACAAAACCCGTACCTAACTAGAATGACACATCAGGTGTACCTGGCATCTTCGCAGGTAGAAGTTGCTGTCTGCTCCATACCTCCCCGTCTGTTTTGTGTAATTGGGAAGAGAGGAGGAGGCATGCCAAGGGCTTGAAGCTCAGGAGCACACCATGCCCGTGGGCACATACGCCGTGCCCTTTGCTTATGTGTTCCCTAGAGACCTGAAAACCACCACTGCCTTTTGCCAGGAACAGAGCCCTTCATTCATAAGAAATGCCCCCAGCTAAAATAGAAGCCTCATGCCCACAGAAGTACCTTGTGCATCCAAAAGAAAATAAACTCTATGTATAGCCCTGGCAGAGGCTTTGGGACAGCTTCTGTTAATTGTGTGTGAGGAGAATTTAATCTTTGCTCCTTTTTTTTGTTTGTTTATCTGGATTTTTATCCCTCCTTGCTGGGCGAGCCATCGACGTGCAGTGCTGTGTTGTGCACAGATATCACGCTAGCTGGAAAGCCAGCACAGGTCCCAAAAGAGATGCAGGTGTCAGAAAGGTTGTACCCAAGCTTGAAGCCAGAGCAATGAGCAGAAACGTCGCCGCTCTTAGCTGATCCCTTTATTTTGGGACTGGAGTTGCAATCCCACAGCTGTATCTGTGTCTGGCATTGTAGAGGCTTCTCAGGCACTTGGGAACTTGTGCACTGTCCTGTGTTGCATCGTGCAATGGAGATATAAGTACCGTAGATGCTTAAATTTGGGAGGAAGACTTTGGCGTGCTAAATTCATTCATTGCCCTAAATAAATTAATTGCCAGTCACCTTTCAATTGTCCGGAGAAGGAAGAGGGATGTGTGGCAAATAAAACCAGGAAAGAAAATCCTGTATTATATGTGTAATAATAAAATGTATGCACATAGGTTGAAATTTTTGTGAAATTCATGGTGTCTTTAGAAGCAAGGGGCAGCACGGAGCGCAGAGAGATGGCACATGCATCTGCCTGTCAGTGCGGGCAGCGCTGGGGAAGGTGAGCTCTTGCTAATCCACCACCCAAATAAACAGGAGCTGGCTGTGTTGCGACAAGTTCAGAGATCCTGATGGCCCAAGCTGAACTGAATTAATGGTGATTTTTCTTTTTTCTTCCTTTTTCTCTCCTTCTCAGGTAGAAGAAAGCTACTCTGGTGGCAGCCCTTCAAAAGGCCTTTTCTCAAAAGGACTCCAGAACCGACCTTCCAGTCCCGTTTCTGCCCCTGTGAGATCCAAACATAGCCCTGGCTCACCCAAAACAGTGTTCCCCTTCCCCTACCAGGAGTCTCCCCCACGCTCCCCACGCCGAATGAGCTTCAGTGGGATCTTCAGGTCCTCCTCCAAAGAGTCCTCCCCCAATTCTAACCCGTCTACCTCTCCTGGGGGCATCAAGTTTTTCTCCAGATCAAGAAAAAGTAAGAAATTGCTCATGTTATTTCAGGAAGATACACGGTACCTCTGGGCTTGGCCCATTCTTTACCTGCGGTAGTGAAGTAAGTGCAGATGAGGCATGTGCTAATTGTTCGTTATCTCTTTCACTGACCATGTGTTTTGGGTTTCTGACATGCTGGCCATTAGGGTGTGACCTCTGCAGGGCCACGGACACCTATACAGGGCTGAGGAGGGAAATCACGCTCCAAAGCTTTGCTTAGAAATCCCGTGTCCACGTCAGTGGGAGCTTTCCGGGTGGTTTCACCAAGGTTGGTTGGACGTCGCGGGGTTTGTGGTGGAGGTGGGCACAGAAAGGATGTCATCTCAGGAGCTGAGGGAGACTCGCTTTTGTAGACTCCGTAGAGCATTTCAGCTGGCTTTTTTAATTGATGTTTCTTTGCCCTGTTGTAGGAAGGGAAAGAGACCTTTACTGGATAGAAGTAAATGATATGTGTTCCCAATCAAATGACCATTAAGGGACTGTTTGTGCTCCTCCAAGAGAATATGAAAGGCATCGTAGACCTGAGAGCACTTTTCTGCTTTATGTCTGGCACAAATTTTATCTCTTCAGCAGCCCATGGGCTAACACACAATTAAGACTCAGAAATGAGCAGGATTGAGAAAAGGATTTAGTTTTAAAACTTTCTTGCTGAACAAAGGCTCCCAGTGCTGGTCTACAAACCAAACTTGGGCTACCCAAGGGGTTGGTGGCTATAGGAAGGGGACGGTTACAGGGGAAATGTACAGAGGAATAATATCTTGGAGGTGCTGGATTGTCAGACCACAGCATGTTTTCCTTCTCTGAACAGAAGAACTGACTCAATGATAAATTGTTGTTAAATCTTCTGTGACAATGTAGGTACGGAATTAGTGATGCATATACCTACATTTGCCTATATGTTTCCTGCAATGTATTGATAGCTTTCAATGACTTTTAAATAGCATAGAGGGATCTTCTTGTTTTTTTCTTCTTCAGAATTTCCCTTAAAAAAGTTGATTTTAATCAGAACAAGTAATTTCATAGTGACTTTTGTGCACAAGAACGCAGCTATACAAATCCCTATAGGATTTTTCTTTATCAGAAGTTTTGCTGCAGCTTAATTGAAATGGCATCTTTTCCAGTCCTTGCTTCTCTCTAAAACATCTTCAAGAGACTGAAGGTAGGAGAGTCACTGTTTCTGAAGGACTCCAAGTAGACTCCAAGCATCATTTGTATTCAAGGACATTTCTTCTTCTCTGCTTAAAGTTCAAGTATGCTTTTTATGCTCCCCTCTTTTTCAAGCCTCACAATAAAGTCCATTTAGGTCCACAGGTTTAAATATTGCATAGGCAATACGCAGCTGATTGAGTACGCAGAGAAGGGCTTGCTGCTGCATGAATAACAGCAATATACACTGCATAGCAAAGCCATCTCGTGACTTTTTAAGCAAGTTATCCAAGCAAATAGCACTGTTTAAGTCCTAGGTAGGTACAACAGAATATTAAATAAAGGAATCTTCTAGCAGTCAGCAAAATCCTTTTGATAAGGTCACATCACTGTCGCAGGAACAGGTTTGGAACGGGGCCACGCTATTTTTGAGCTAACAGAAGATACCCATGACCCTGCTGCTCCAGAGGGGGTTGCGGGAATTGTGCTGGGCTTGGGTGTCCGTGGTCAGGTTTTTTTTTCAGGCAGGAGAGACAGCCTCTTGGAAAGGGCATGATGGTTAAAATTAGTGTTTAAATTCATAACTCTTCCCATTCTGCAGCTTTTTGCAAAACAGAACATTTCTTACCAGGTGCTTTCACCTTGTTTAGCTCTCTTACAGAGAAACTAATGCAGATACAAACCCTTCGCTACCATGTTAAAGTAGATTTTATTGAGAATGTGCTAAACAGGGATTGGTAATGAATTACACTCTTAGAGTTTACTATATTTAATTAAATTTTATTGAATTTTATTTAACAACACTTTTTCAGGACTTCAGGAAATGTATGGGTTAGCATTTCTGTTGGCTTACGTAATTTTTCACATGCAAAACTTTTGCATTCTCCTACTTTGCAAATAAAAAATAACCCTATGTATTACCAAACACTAAGTTAATTTGTTACATCCCACTCAAAACAAAGTCTCTGTGGCTTGAACAGCATTTCCTGAGTGACAAGACTTCTCAGAGACTCCTCAGACCAGCCATCTCAGACCTTTGCACAGATGCTGTGCTGAAAAGCTCTGAGAAAAGCTAAACCAGCACGTTTCTGAAGGTACATAAATGCTTCACTGCTCAAAATTGTCACAGGCTACATGATTAAAATGCCATTTTCTCAAGCAGCTTGGGATACCTCCGTTAAAAGTGAATGCGACTTAGGTTGCTTTATGAGTTCTGAAACTGTGAGTGCATTGAAGTCAGATGGACTTGCTGTGCTTGCTTGCCTCTACAGCTGGCACTGGGTTCATACTATTCAAATGAAAATTAACTGTGCTGGGCAGAACTAGGAGGAGCATCACCAGCAGGTCAAGGGAAGTCTTCCTCTCCCTCTGCTCAGCGTTGGTGAGACACATCTGCAGTGCTGGGTCTGGTTCTGGGCTCCCCAGTACAAGAGAGATAGGGACATACTGGTCCAGCGAAGGGCTGCTGTGTCAGGGTCTGGGACATGCGGTGTGGGGGAAGAAGAAGGAGGAGAAGCCCTTTTTGCTCTCTCCAGTTACCTGACGGGGTTATGGAGAAGGCAGTGCTGGGCATCTCAGGGATGCCCAGCAATAGGGCAGGAGGCAGCGAGGGCAACTCCAGGCAGGTGTAAGAAAAACGTTCTTGATGGAGGTGACATAGCATCGGAGCGGGGACCCAGAGGGGCTGTGAAACTGCTGCCCTTGCAGATTTTAATAAGGTGGCTGGGCAAGGCTCTGAGCACCCCAATTTAAAGTTGAAGCCCTACTTTGAGGAGAGGTAGGACCACAGACCTCCAGAGGTCCCCCCAGCCTTGGCTTTTCTGGGAAACTCTGCAGTGGAGCCTTCCCTTTGGGTTTATAGCAAATCTGTATTTTATCCAGGCAATCTGCCATTAAGAAAAAGCACCAGGTAAAAGTTCACAGGGTTTGGGTTTGGTTTTTTTTGTGCCCCAGTTTACCTGAAATGTGTCTGTGCTGCGCTCCTTTCCCTATCAACACAGAGCAGTATGTGGGGGAAGTATATGCAGTCTTTGTTTTAAATAACATACCCCGTCTTCCCTCCACTTCCTCCTCCCACGCGTTGTTCAAAACACAGACGAACCTGTTACTCCGCATATTCCTTGTTTTTCTTGGAAGCAACTTCTTCCTAGCTTGTTTTCATTTTAAAGGCTACGTGTGGTATTTGCAGTGCTTTCTTTCCCATGTAGTTCTCTTTTCCCAGCTAAGTTGTTTTCCCTTTTGAATATATGCAGTTTAGGAAGGGCATTAATGGTTAGGGTAAGACGATATTAAAACAGAAAGTGATTTGCAGACATGAGGCTTAAAACATTTTCCACTTAAGGCTGGGAGTTTGAAGCTCTTGGTCATCTTTAATACTGTATCACTTGTTTTGGCAATAGCCAAAAGCTCATCTTTGTGTCTTTTCCCTTTGGTTACCCCAGTTCAGCATCCGGTCATAACCCCACGTCTCTGATCTGACAAAAGATTTGCCTTGAAAGGAAAAACACCTTCCCACAACGTGTACTTGGCTGCCAGCCACGTCAGGTATTGTGTCAGTACAGCTTTGAAACAGTAAACTGCTAGCTGGGGCTTCATGTCCAGCGTCCCACCTTTGAAAAGGCAACAAATCCACCTTGGACCCCTCCTGGCAGAGGCTCTACAGGGACTTTTTTGGGGTAAGGCGTGTGCTTGGCCACCAGCGCAGCCCCTTTGGTTCAGGAAGTTCACCACAGAAAAGTCCAAGACAACTCTTTGTGTGTTGGGTTTCTGTGCAAGTGCTTTGAAATTTAATTCTCATCTTTTAAATTTCTTTTTGTCTGAAAAATTGAAATTGAAAAGTGAATATAGATTTGGGGTAAATTAAGCTTGGCTTTGAGGTAGTGCAGATGACTTGTTAATGCACATTATGAAGCTTGGTAGAAGCAGTCCCACCCAGCGCTGCCCACCTTACACCTCCTAAAGCCAGGCGCCTTCTGCAAGCGGAGACTTGGCTCTATGAGATGTGGAGCTCAGTACGTGGTTTTACCCATCAGCATGGGCACGTGAACAGCCGTGGAACATTGAGCAATTGCGTTTTAATTATTTGTAGATGATTGGGTATGAAAACCTGAGTAAATTGGAGTGATCTGTAGCTAGCAGGAAGCTTCTGCAGATTCTGATTCCCTAGAAGTTTTTCAGGGACAACAGGAGCAAATGATGAATGAAGAGGTGCAAGTTGAAGTTTGAAGTGCTGTGAAAAGTGACTTCAAAATTGGCAATGTGGAACTGCTTCCTAGTTTGTCTTAGGTTTGCTCTCATGAACTGCTCTCATGAGGAACAACTTGGGACGTGACGCTCTAAGACGTTATTGAGTCTTGGCTGCGATGGGAGTGCATTTCTCTTGCATGCCAGTTTGCGTGAGCAGGTATAATGCTACGAGAAAGAAGTGGCACAAATTTGCTCTCAGTAAAGCAAACTTAGGTGATCCAAAGTAAATGTGGGAGGATGACCTATGCTGAGGGAAAACACAATTCAGATTACACTTTACCATGGTCTTGCATGAGCTCTCCTTTCAGGGCCAATACATACACAAAGAAATGAGGAGAGCTGTATTTTACTGAGTGGAAATTCGGGAGCTACCCCTGCAGACAGGCTAAAATCAATTGCCCTGAATATTTTATTAAAAGTAGATGGTTGTATGAAATTTAAGTCAGTAAAATACATTTTTTTCCATGGAGCTGACTGCCCCATTTGAAGGACAGCAGGGCATGTTCCAGTCCTGCTTCCCCTTCTAAAACCATCAGTTCAAGTAACAGCAATGCTCATGACACAGTGATGGTGCTGCCAGTTTTAACAGCAAAGGAAATCAATTTAAAAGTCTTCATTGACCTAAAGCTTAGAGTTGTGGTGGATGGGATCAAAAGGTAAATTTAGCTCAGAATTAAAGATTGTTTACAGAACTTTGAATCAAAAATTAGGCAGCTTTAAAACACCTTGAAGCTGGTGGTCAGATTTGAATCACAGTGTATTTGCTCTATATTTGAGGAAGGAAATATTTTTCAATGTAAAGTTTTAATTTTCTGCCTTCTCTTAGTAATTTTTCTCCTTCTGAAATTCAATACTATTAACTGTGGTGCCTAAAATAGTCCCTAAGGAGGACTCCTGGTGCTCCAGATAGTATTTTTTCAGAAGAATGTGAGATGCAATACAGAAAGGTTGATATATATATTATTCATTCTAATATTTTATTTTCTTGGAGAACATTTGGTGGTTAGACTATGCTTTCTGTAAGAAGAGCTTATGACTGTACCAGTTTTTACCCATAGATGGAGCAAGTAGCTCTCCTTTCCAATACCTCAGGGAAGAGATGGGGAACCTTGCAGGGTTTCGTGTTGCCATGTTCAGCCCTGCTCCCTTGAAGGCCTCCTCACTGTGGCTGATCAGTGCTAAGGCTTTTCTTCAAGCTTTAAACTGAAATTTATTTCCCCTCAGATTTTAATATGCATTCATGACGTTTAGGTAACAACTTGCAGTGAAGTGGGGTTTAGTCCGAGACAAGCTGCGGTGGAGGGTCGGCAGCCGGTTGCAGGCATTTCCCGTACTGTTGGCTCAAGCTATTTCCTACTGTTACTCTTTAGGAATACCTTCCCGTGACACTCGGCACCATGCAATGGGCTGTCCTCCTTCATGCCAGCTGCTGGAGTCTATATTTGGATTTTTCTTTGCTAAATCAATAAATTTGTCCCATGGTCTTGGACTCTCCCAGCCTTTGGACAACAACTGTAGAGAACCATCAATTATAACCAGCATCAGGATACTGGATAGCTGAGGCCACTTTCATCTGCACTTTTCATCCATGCTCACAGTTCCTCTGCCTTCTGAACGGGCAAGTGAGTAGGATGCTGAAAGGAAAGGCTGTGGGGCACCTTTGATTTGTGGCTGTGACTTACCCTTGCCATGCAGGACAAGGGGAGCAGGTTGTGGAAGGACAGGGCTGCTTGATCCAGTGGCACCTTGGGAGGGTGGTGTAGGTTCTTCCACCGTCATCTCATAAAACCGAGGAAAGGAGCAGAGCCATTTGTCTTGCTTTTTTTTTTCCAGTCCTGCTGCGCAAAACCATCTAATCATAATTTTTCAAGCTTGCTTTGCATGGAGAGGCAGACAGGGGGACTGGCACTGCTCATTTTGGTCTTGTCTACACTAGAAAAATGACTTTTTGCAGAGCATGTGTCAGCGCGGCTGCATCCGACCTGGTGCCGCACACAGCTTTGCATGGTCAAAGACCAGCACCATTTCTTCTGCCAGTTACTGACATCTGCTATCAGCAGCAGATGATTTTTCTGGTTAAAATGTGCCCGTGGTGATTGATCTTAGTTTATTTGGAGATATCTCTCAATGTGCTTCCCATTTCACCTTAGTTTCCCATGGTCAGTGTTATCTGCATAGGTGGAGTACATCCAGTGTGCTTTTATATTCTGTACCACACTTTCTAGCCAAAAAAGATTTTTCAGACTGTCTTCAAATAAATTGCTAATGATTTAGATGCCACGTTGAAAAAAAAAAAAAAGAAAGGAAGTTTTTCAGTCTCTAACTTTCATCTGTAGGGTATGGGACAGACCTGTGACCAGATTCATTCCCATTTTCCATCTCTTTCCTGAGGTTTAAACTATGGAAGGTGCTATAAATGATCAGACTTTTAAATAACAACCGAGTTATTATTTCTTGTGATGTGTAGTCAAGACTTTAGTTTTGTATTTGCTCTTTTAGAAACTGCTGCTGGCATGCAGGGGACATAGAAACTACAGTTTGAACATCTCCAAAGATAGATGAACCCTGGTGGCCTTTCACTGCTCGTCTTCTTTGTGTCCTTTGATAAGAGAGGTCTGCAGGGCAGTGTTCATATGTGCGGGTGACTTTGTTCCCCCACAGGTAGTAATGTAAGCAACAGTGAAGCTACAGAGGGAGTTTTGAAGTCTCAGGCTGTCTAATCACAGGAAATCATTTGGAAATAAGTTGTGGGGGATTTTTATGTGGTTGTGGGTTGGGGTGGGTTTTTTTAACTATCTGTAATTTAAGAATCCAGGAATACATGTAGGAGCATATTTTCAAAGATATTTATGTATCTATCTTCCATTTAGATCAATCATTTCAGAATTTGGTCCCTAAGCAAGTATTTGGTTATAAGTGTTGGAGAAATCCTGTTTATTTTAGTTAGTTTGTTCACACGTTGAATGCTAAGTACATTGCTTTATCTGAATCTTAGTGAATGCTTGTCATGATCCCATTGAAAATGCGTTGTGTGTCCAAGCTCTTTTGATATGTGGTTAGAGTATGAAGTATTATTAATCACTTAAGGTATCAGATCCAAGCTTTACAGATACCATGGGTTCTTGGCCTCTTAGATAAAATTCATGAAAAATGTCTCAAAAATGAGCTGAATAAAAGTGGTAAATGTTGAACCAATCAGTTTTCTGATCTGGAAAAATATGGAATGAAAGAACCTGATCACAAGGCAGAAAAATGCACAGTTTGGGGAATACAGTATGTGTAGTAGAATAAGTAAAGAACAGTTAAATCCCGGGTTTGGTCCAGCAGTCAAGTAGCTCTTATGTAGCCCTGGTTGGGTCAGTGTAGTTTTGACTGAGCTCGGACTGAATGAAAACACTGTTTTTAAAAAGAAAATGAAAACCATTATAATGATGGTAAAGTACTGGGCATTGTGCGAGTCAATAGGGCGAGGTGTTGATCACCCTTGTGTCTCAGTTTATGGGCTTTGTGGAAATGAGCCTTTGCTTTATGCAACCTTTGGGGCAGTGAAAGCATCTTGAAGGAGAGCCCTGGTGAAAACCAGTGATTAGACTGAGAGGGTTTTAAAGACTTCACACGGATTGTGCTACTTGCCTGCATGGATTACTAGATTTGTTCCCTGGTTTCACTTGTGTATTTTGTTTTCCCGTTGACCGTGAAGCCAACTGAAGATAACATTCCCATTTGTATGGGAAGTAAGCACAGGCAGACGCCGCAGTCTCACAGCTGAGCTGGTATGAACCATCACATGAGCTTCCAGCATCTACTTTAGCACCACGTCACTTCCAGCAGTCACTGGCAGAGTCGTCGATTGGGCAAGGAGAGCCTGTAGCATCCATTTGGATTCGGTCGGGGGTTGGAGCACCTTACAGGAACTTGTGTAGTGGTCATCCAACTGTGGAGTCGTTGGCCCATTTGAACTACACAGCAAATTTAAATGCAGGTTGGTTGTTACTGGGACAAGGAGATGTGGAAAAGCAAAGAAAATATCTTCTAGTATAAAGCTCTGCATGATGCCAGGTTTAGGATTTTTTTTCCACATTGCCACACTAAGTCAAATAAATCTCAGTCTGAATTAGGAGATCTAGCAAGAAGCTTTTTTTGTACTTGCAGTTTGACAGAGGTGAAAGGGCTGTGGAAATGACATAATACCAGTGTTATGTTAACGTCACTGATCTGACTAATTCCTATACTTCTGTGTCCGGGTAGTGGAGCTAAGTCTTTCCATGCTGCTCTCTATTTGACTAACATAAGCTCAACGTTTCCTTTGTCAAAGCAAAGCAAAGGAGAACAAAGTTGCCACTTTTTAAAATCAATTGGGTTAGGATTTTCTAGCCTACTGAGTTAATTGATTTGCGTTTTATTGTGCTTAACATAGCGAACACGTCAACTGAGGAGGCTAGAAGTCATGTTCTTAGTTTAAAACAAAAAGAGGACAGGCAATGGCTTCTACTCATGTCCGAAAATGGGTCTTGGGTCTAATTTTTGGAGACTGACCTATGAATGGTTCCCATCTATCAGAATCTTTAAAGAAGTTTGTTTGATTATGTGTATCGAGAGCCACTAACTGGTATTGCAGGTGCTCTGATAATCCAGCAAAACTTCTGACAAGCTTCCCTGGCACAGCATGGGACATACTGAATGAAGGACGACGCCATGCAAAGGACCCAGTTCAGGTTCACAAAAGCATTTTATTGCTCACAGGCACACACAGGCGTGTTAGCTAGAGCTCTCTGCTCCCCAAAGTTTGCACCGGTTTTGGATTTGCAGGATGGGAGTTGTAAAATGCTGGGAAGCCCGGTCTGTGCTGGGCCAGCTGGTGTATGAAATGGTTTGTGCTGGTAAGTGGGCACGTGTGGATGCTCTGCAAAGGAGAGTGCAAAGGATGGGGAGGCAAGGTGAGGGTTCATGGTAGGTACATTATGAAGCTGTGGTAAGCAAAAATGTTGTAGTAAGTGTAATTTTGAGAGTAATGATGTCCTGAATAGAGACCTTTCTGAAGAGAAGATTTCAGTCTGTAGAGTCATCTGTACACTACTAGCAATGACCTGTAACTGATATTCTCCCCAGATTGCTTTCTCTTTGCTCCACTTTCTGGACGTTAGAATTTGTTATCCAGCTAAACAGCTACACCAGCGTATCTACAGAGCATTGCTGGAAAGGTCCAAGTGCCAGGAACTAACTGATTTATGAGAATCCTAAAACCAGCGGTGTTGGTTGGCAAATGACAAACCCGAAGCCAGCAGTGAGCTTACAAAGGTTGCTGGGCCTGGGATCTCAAGGATGGATCAATACACTTAACCGCCCTTCCCACCACACATGGCTGGTTCTAGCACGGAGCACTAAGTGTTTAAGGAAATCTAAATTTTCTTCTTTCAGCTTTAAAACAAAACAATGTGTTGTGGATTGTTTGGGGGTTTGTTTATGGTTTTTTTGTAAAGAAATTGTTTTATTTCTCTATAGGCTTTCTGCTATTCCCTTTTCTATCACAGTTCACCCAGTATTTCAAGACTTTTCTATTTTTAAAAAATTCTTGTGTTAGATTATAGAAAGTATTAATCTGTGTGTACTTTATATGCGAAACAAGTACTCGGAGTCTTTGATGATCAACCATCAAAACACCTCATTTTCTCAGTTAAATGATTTGGAAGCTTGCCTCGGGGTTCCTATAAGCACACTTTATTGGGAGGCAACTGCGGCGGTTTGCAACGAGGTTTTATTGTAGTTTGCTTCTTGCACCATCTCCTGCTGCTTATGGCTCTCAGAGCCCAAAATGTAAGTGCAGCTTTGAAAGCCACACGTAGGTGTGTGACACAGGACTGCGGTGACAAGAGCATGCGGGTAGCTACGCCAGACAGTGCTGCACTGTGCGAGCCCAAACGGCATCTCCCTGCGAGCTCCTGTACGATTGTGAAACATAGGTGCCCTCCTGTGGGCATCCCGCTGCTCCTCCTTGCTGTATGGAGAGGCTGGGATTGCCTTGCCTGCCTGATGGTGCATTGGTTTAGGTTTTGAGCACGACGCTAAAGACCATTTATTATCTTTTCTCTTATTTATTTATTTATTTATTTATTCTTCTAAACCCATTCAAACAGGGGGAGCTAAAAGCATCCCTTGCTCCAACATGTGTTAACAGCAATAATTTCAGCAGTTGTTCAGGAAACTAACTTCTCCTCATCCAGGAGGATTTGCCATTGCCCTCAGGTCAGGATATGGCCCTAAATATTCTGATAGACTTTTAATTGCATTGACAAATATGTGGACCCTCACACAATTAATTTCTGCTGGGGAAGGCACGTGAAAGTAAGCCGTTAATCTTATGTTCTTCAACAAACACCGTTATTTGGGAATCCTGAGCAGTTTGTTTCAGGATCACTGTGAATGTATCTGCTTCATCGCCTGCCTGAACTGGGCAGAAGGTTTGGTGTCAGATTTGTTTGCTTAACCTCAGTATAAGGTTTCCATAGCTCTCCATGTTCACGATCTTTCTTAGAGCTGTTTAATGGTGAGTGAACCGCACTTGGCAACCGGAGCTGTAACTCCAACAGGATGATGCTGTTTGCAGTTATGCGGTAGCTCCAATTCCTCTCGCATGCCGACGTGCCCCCCGTAGCGCTGAGCAGCCAGAGGCCAAAACTGGCTTTAATCCATGCAAAATAAAAATCCACATCTAAATGCTACAAAGGTCAAAACTTTCTGGAGAAGGGGTGAAAGAATTGCACATGAACCAATGTTTAATGCTGAAATGAGAGTAGCTACAGGTGGCAAATAGTGCTCGTGTTGTTTACTCTGTGTTTAGCATCTACGTTAAGTGCCTGCCTCTGTGTTTCATGGAATTATAGAATCATGTAATAGTTTGGGTTGGAAGGCACCTTTAAAGGTCATCTAGTCCAACCCCCCTGCAATGAGCAGAGACATCTTCAACTAGGTCCGGTTGCTCAAAGCCCCGTCCAACCTGACCTTGAATGTTTCCATCTACAACCTCTCTGGGCGACCTGTAAAAAGTAGTTTGCTACAGAAGTGATGAGCTTGACTGTGTTAGGTGCACCTCAAAGGATTTCTGAAAGACAGGAAGCGCGAACAGCAGCTGAAACACAGAGCCAGGTAATAAAAATGGGGTTTTGGCACAGGAGTCCGCAGCAGCAGCAGCAGCAGCACTTGGTTGCAATGCAGCACTGGCCTAAACTCGTTCAGGAGAGCGAACCTCAAAAACAAATCGATGTGAACATTCAGATGAGCGGTTAGCTGAATTTTTTCATCTTTTAGAAGAAAGTATGCCTCCTTCCAGCGAAGATAATTAAAATGTGCCTTCTACCCATGTGAAGATCAAATTCTGCTCTATCATGTGTATTTAAACACATCTGATTTACTACATCTGACTTTCTCAGAGTGACACGGGAAGATTTGACCATTGGGCTCTGAACACAGTGGAATAATTTCCAAACTTCGGTGCCTGAAGTTAATAGAACAAATCCTTGTTGAGACATCTAAGCAAGATTGACTCGGGTAAAAAAGGGACCTTCTTAACTAAAAAAAAAAAAAAAAAGGCAGAAGAAAAAAGGAAATATTTTGGCTAATTTCAGTAATATGTGCTAGTCACCCCTATGAAGGTGGTGAGCAATTAGGAATAGTTTCCTACGTGGGGATCTAAGTTTTACTGTGTTGGGTTTTGTCCTTCAAAGCCAGAGGAAAACCTCTACTTCTGATGCAGTCAAAGGCACTCTCATTGACAAAAGCCCAATTATGACCCTTCCCTCCTTAAAAATGTAAATAGTAAGTAATAAGGATTACAGCTGATCTGACATCTTGTATGTTCGCTGGCATTCGCAGAAAGCATTCAAGCTAATGGTGGGGATTAGCGCAAACCAGTTTGTACAGCTGTCTAGATTTTGTTGAATCAGAAGCCCAGTGTGCAGAAAAATATGTGGATTATCAGCAAATTCTTACTAGTAGTAAGGGAAGACGGGCAGGGATAGATGTTCTGGATTTAGAGAAATGGACAAAGCCATGGCTATGGGGCAACAGATACAGGCTTCATTGCAGTAGTTAGGAACATTTTTATTTTTTCCTGGATTTCTTTGTTGTAGAAACAAAGACTAAGAAAGAAACTGTGATTTAGCATTTTTCTTAATTACATTAGTGTATTTAATTAATAGCCATCGCTTTGGTATTCCTTTGTGAGGGACTATAGTTCCTTCAAATTTGCTTAACAGAAGTGGATTTATGCACTCACATTATCGAGACCATTGGGGTGAAGACTGTGTAAATGAAAATGCAAAAAAAATTTTGCCATTTCTTATTTCTGCGTGTTATATGGAGCATCTCCATATAACATAGTAGCACATATCCATGCAGCCAGACAAACTCTGAAAGAAAAGATCGCCTCAGATTTGGCGTGGTGGTGGTGGGGTGAGGTGGAGCTTCTGTGCAGGGGAGATGTCATCAGGGTGGTTTCTGTCCCTGGGCCCATGGTGGTGGTTTGCTTTTTCCTTTAATCACAGGGTTTAGGGGTGATGAAGGGAGATGAAATCTCAGACAGTAAGCCCTAGTGAGGACTCAAGGATGGTGGCTACTCTGGGATTGTCCCCAGCCTTGGAGTATGGTGCTGGAGGAGCAGGTGGCCATCACAGACAGAGTAAGGCGCCTTGTTACATGTGGCTGTGGCTGGGGGTGGAGGAGATCTGTGTGACTGCAGCCACCTCAGTGACCCAGGAGAGCTTTTGCAGCACTGGGGACACACACGTTAGAGAATGGGGGGAGTGAAAACCCTTGGGAAACTGACCTTACGTCAGCTCTTGCTCCAACTGCAGTTTCTTGGCATGGGTTTTCTTATTAAAGACATGTCACCACAATTAAATCACATTGAAGTCAAACCAGCTGATGATGAGCACTGGTCAGAAGTCACACTGCTGTTAAACTGACCCATCATTTTGGGATGAGCTTTGAGGCAGAGTGTCTGGAGCTTGGTTTGGAGCAGCTGGAAGCCACCGTGGCAATCACAGGAAGCCCCCGCAGCCTCTCTGTTTAGAAAGCTGGGATATGGGTAGAGTGAACGTTGTTGGTGGAGGAGCTCACAAAGCAGACAGCTGTGCTGCAGACTGGGAATCTTAAATCCACTGCATGCAGCTGCTTCCCTGGAGAGCCCAGCTACAAACCAAGAGTTGGAACGGACCTGCACCAGCTGCGCCGCACCTTTAGCCATAGTTTGGCTCTAGTTTAGCTGAGAGAGCCAGGAGAGGGTCCAGCTGTCCTGGGCTGGGGGTCTCGCCTGTGCTTGGAAAAGAGACTTGGAGAGCGTGATCCTCAGGATTCACACCACCATTTTCACTCTTTTATTGCATTTTGTATTTAAGAAGAAGAGGCGTGGAGTTGGAAGGAGGTGAGTTTTCCTCATGCGCTTATGCGTGTTCAGTGTGAGCATCCTGGCACTGCTTCCATGCACCGGCTTTTGCATCTTGAAACCTTCCAAGTGCTCTTACGGTTCCCAGCCGCAAGAGCCTTGGGGAAGGCGACAGAAAAAGGCATCGCCACAAAGGAGCCTGTTTCTGCTGCAAGCTCTGTCTTTTAACAGTGTCCATTGTTTTTCCATGTAAATTTTTTACCAGTGGTTAAATTGCAGGATCGGGAGTGCTATGACAGAAAGGTGTCTTCTCCTCCCCACAGAGCTGTTGAAGCTGGCACAGTGTCCAAAATCTCACGCCTCTACTGCTGTGATGAGAGGGGAAACAGAATGACACTGCGTAGATGAGCCTCCCATGCTTCCTGCTTTGTGGTTGGCGTTGGTCGGGGGGAGTTACGAGGTCATGGTGTACACTCTTGTTGTGTTCAAGCTTTATTTACTTTCTTGAGGTGATGCTGACATGATGTTTAGTGTTACAATATGTGGATTTTTTTGAAGGATTGATTGCAAAGAGCAGGAGAATATGCCTTTTGCTTAAGCGTGGCTAAACCGAGTCATTCCCCAGTGCAAGGGCTCTGAGGGCTCTGAGGGCTCCTCAAGGGCTCTGAGGGAATGAGGCACCGATGTTTGGGATGGGATTGTTGAAAGAGAGAGTAGGCTGCTTGCATATTCAAAGCCTGTGACATTATTAAGTAAATAAAACAAGTGGCACTAAAGAAAGAATTTGAACAGCACATCATTTCCTTTGGAAAATAACCCAACGGGGTGATGAAATCTGCTGCTGCAGCGCACCGGGATAACCGTGCATCATTCCTCGCTTAGGAACCATGTCAGGGACCAGACTGGAAAAATGATATGCAGTGGATTTTTTTTTTACTTCTCTGTCATGTAGCTGCCAGGAAGAGTAGTTTTGTGCTGTATTTTGTATATGCACTTCGGTCTTGTTTCTGTTCTGCCTGAAACTCTCTCTCAAGTCCTTCCAAATTCTTTACCATAAAAGATAATAAAACACTGCAGCACTTCACTAAATGGCATCCAGAACTGTTTCTTCAAACACTAAAGCACAAGTCAGATTGGGAGCAGGATAGCAGTAAGGGGAAAGACTGGGGAAAATCCTCTTCCATTCAGAGTAGCTGGATTTTTGCCATCAGTGAAACCTGGAATCCACCCACTGTAACAAAAAATTAGCAGGTACTTAATAATGCTCTTTTTTTCCCAAGACTCCATGGATACCCACCAGTAATGATTTACTGTAAGCAGTCTATGAAAAGCAATGTTAACTCTTGCTGCCTTCTGCTTTGGAGGTCACAGGGAGACGGCTGAGCGAACCTCGGCAGTGGCACATGGAAAGCATAAAATACTGTCGTTGGGCCACGGTAAAGAAAGAGCCAAGTCTTAATCGCGTAAACAGATTCTCATATACTGTCCCCATGTTATTTTATAAAGTGCTTATATAACTGAAAAGATTAACCTTGGAAAAAGAAGGCTAGAAAAATATTTTTACAGCTTCTTATTTATGGTTTTACTACGGTCGAGGAATTAGTTTGCATTTTACAAAGCCAAAAAGTGGGGGAGGAGAGAGGAAGGGGGATCTCAATAAGGAGAGATATTTGCACGGCTCTCAGAATATTAAAGAAAAACTAAAATCCCAAGGAGTTACCGCTGTCAAATGCAGACACGCAGGCAAATCCTAGACTGGAGCGGGACTCAGTATCCAGGCAACGTCAACATTTTTTGTTAAGCTACTGCCAGCACTGCTGACAGCTTTTGCCACTTTATGGTCACATTAAAAAAAGAAAATGCCTTACATCACTGAAGTTCTTAGAAATTAATTTCTCATCCGTCCAGCAGATGCGAGGCTCAGCAACGCGCAGCACATGCACATCTTGCAAAAATTCAGAGGCAAAAAACCTTTAATGGGAAGGTGTGTGCTTCCTTTTTTCTCTCTAAACCCGGCACTTCGTTCCCCCCAAAGTTTCGTATCCTCTCCCTCGTACACAGATACTTGCTGTGCATTAGGGAATGGATTGCATTTGATTAAGCTGTTCATAAGCAACTTCTGCTGCTGCAGGATAGGTTGCAGGATTAGAGGAGACCTTTGCCGTGCTAAGAAAGCCTCCACCTCTTCTTTCCTAGTTCTTTTTGCGTGGTGCAAAAGCCAAGTGGCTCAATGAAGTTAGAAGCTTCATTAATATGTTAATAATGTTTATATGTAGGGAAAAAGCCTTTGCATTTGCAGTCTTACAGGGGTAAGGCGGGACAGATGGGTGCAGAATACGTACAGCCCAGTGGGCTCAGCACTGCGAGGCTGAAGGGACCGTGCTGCAGGGTAGGTAAAGAAGGGACACCAGTTTGCTGTGTCCACTTACTGAAATGCAAGTATTTTTGCTCTGGAAGTGTTAAGGCAGTGAAGCTGAACCTTTTCTTGGAGGTAAAAAGTTAAAACTGTGTTGTTCTTTGCCGTGGACCACCAGGCACGGCTGCACATTTTGTGCTCTTAGAGCAAGAGCAAAACCGTCTTTCACCTTGGGAAGTGCCCTGTGACAGCGACCAAGGAAAGGTTGGTAAGACATGCGGAGCTTCTTGCTCATTAAGGTCAAGTAACGCAAAAAGCCAGTAAAACTGTAGATGTTTAGCTTGCTGCTCGCTAAGTAGCTAAGCACATTAGGAGGAGATGCAGGGGAGCTGCTAAGCTGCAGAAAGTCCTTTGGACTCTGCTGGTGCCCAACATCTTCCCTCCCACGCCCGATTTGTGTAGGCTGTGATGCAGGTTTCTGCGGGCAAGGAGGGAAGAGCCTGGGGCAGGAGCATCCCTCTCCGCTCCCGGCTCCCCCAGAGCTTCATGCGTGACCCTGGGCAGATCTTCTCCAGGTTTTGGTGAAGTTTCATTCATTACTATAGTTTAAGAGTGTGAATTTTGTGGTTGGTGACTGTACACAGGGAGGGCTGAAGGGTGCAGGGGTGATTTGAAGGGACTGATTGAGGCTGGTGATGCTGACTCAAAGACCAGCAGGACCCTCCTTGTCAGTGCTGGGCTCGATGCAGGAGTTCCTGTTATAACTGTTAATATGTGGTGCAGGGAAAAAAAAAAAAAAGGAAATTAACATAAAGACCTCTTGAGAAGCTCAATTTTGCTGACAATGAGAATGATTTTTGCTACTGAGACTGGCAGGACTTTGATCTTTCGGGCTGGGGGTTGATGGTCTCCACCTTGCCCTTGCATTGCCCCACTCCAGCCAGTTCCTGAAGACACGGGGATTTTGCTGTTTGCCTTTGAACACATAGGCTTGTAATGGATGTAGGCAGCAAATAAACGGGAATGAAAGCCAGAAGCCTGTAGTCATGGTAAATATCTACTTAATCTGCTGTAGGTCTTTGTTTTCTTTAAGATTTTTAATTATCTTTCTGGTTAATAGGGGTAGAAAGGGGGTAGGAGACTCTTGCAGTGCAGTAACACGCACAATCTGAAGATGACTTTTCATCTGAAGCTCTCACAGAGACGATGAGTTATCCCTGGTTGTGCAGTGGCCCAGTAGCAGAACTGAGAATAAAACCAAAGTCTCTAAACTCCTTGTTCAGCCCCATTTCAGTGTTCATTCCTCCCCTCCTCTGCCCTATTGGTATTTTATTATCATTGGAAACAACCTACCTGATTTACAGGAGTATGTAGCTTGGAGCAGTAATTTCTGGTCATGTCTATTAGCACAGAGGTTTAAATATTTTTTGCTCCAGTGACACGCTTGCAAATAAGATGACTGTCAGACTTGCCAGGCCTTATTGCTAGCTGCCAAGGTGATGACAGAGTATTTTTTCCCCACAAATATGTATTAAGTAATAATAACAAAAACATTCCGTCTGTAGTAATAATAACAAATCATTCGGTCTGTAATACTAATAGGTTTTTACAGGCTGTTTTAAGCAACCTCGACTCCACGAGCCAGAATTTCACCAGGCTGCATTTGGGAAAGCTCACAGGACTCTGTTAGAAACGTGCCCCTGAAAACAGGGACACCCGAGTGAAGGACTAAGGGTGCAGGATGCTTTTGGGGCAGAGCAAGAAATTCAAGAGTTGGACTTTGTGCTACTGGATATATCCAGAGCTCTGTAACCATAACACTGAGTTTCTGCTTTGATTCTTGACGTGGAATTTAAACTGATTAATGATGTTAGAGCTACTTGGTAGAATGCTTTCTACTTTAAGCACTGAAGCCACTGCAAGATGCTGACCTTTGATAAGATTTGGGAATCTGATGGCACTGTACAACAAGTTCTAGTCATCTGTGATACTAATTTAGATCATTTTTAAATGACTTTACAAGCTACAAATAGTAGTGTGATTGGCCCAATGCGTTGCTAAGCCAAGTCACCACTAAAAGAGATTTCATGGTTCCAGAAGTCTCTCCTCAATTTGAGGCTTGATGTGTTTTGAGGAAGTGAACAGGGAAAGATGCTGGCTGCAAATTAAGTGTTGGCCTGAGAGCTGTGTCGAGCTGGCATGTGCCTGAGCACTGGTACGTGCCCTCTGATTCACAAGGGCATCCTAAAACCTAAATAACCAAGGAAGTGTTGCGCAAGGAGTTACCGTGATGTTGTCTCTTCCTCACTCTGTCTCTGGCTTTCAGGCAGTCCCCCCAGGGACACAGTTGAGCCTTTTCAGTCTCCTCCTTTATCATTAGCTGTTGTGAAAAGGTTTCAGACTATTTTTTTCTCCTGCCAGGTATTGTGTGTGCAGACTGGCAGGGCTGGCTCTTCCAGGAATATTCTCCTACTGCATTGTAGCTCCCAGGTTTCCAGCCCTTCTGTCTTCTAGGCATAAAGACTTCAAAAGCTTTCTCTAGTTCATGTCTGTGTTGATCCTAGCCAACCCACTGAGATTTTTCACACAATCCTAAATATAACAACTCTGAACTTTACAGTGCTTGGTGTTTTCACTTGCACAGTGAATGAACTGGGAACTTTTTACCACCCAAGCCATCCCACATGGTCCCTTGATTCACTCCCATCATAGGCTTGTGGCTCCTGCAGTTGCAGCAGCTTCCCAGCTGGATGCTGTGGAAGTGTCAGATATTTTTTTCCAAGTTACCTGTCTGCCGGTTACATGAATTGGTAGAATCATCAAGAAATGGGAAATGTTGGGGCTTGGATGATTTCTAGCTCATTGTAGACATTAAAACAATGCCAGTTTTCCCTTACGTGTCCACTGTCTTGGTCTTTGTCCCTTCTGTACCCTGCCAGATTGCTAAGGTACCTCTGTTACCATCTCAGTAAGCTGCAGGGTCTGTCTGTCTTACTGCTCTTTCATCTCACTTAAAAAGTCAGTAAAGTTTCTTTTGCTAGCAGAATTGCTATGTTTCATCCGGGTGCAAAAAATCTCAAAAAAACCACCCCAACCCAAAAAACAACCTGGAAAGTGAAACCAGAAAGATTTTAAGTAATTTCTTTTCCAGACCTCATGTACGTGATAACGAATGTTTCCTCCTCTATACTCCCATCTGCTCTGGCAGATCTTCCGTAATCTGGGCGACTAATTCTAGTAATCTCTTTGGAGCTGGGGCATGTGAGACAGCCACCTCATGCCCACAGTGGCTTAATGCGGTGTGAACAATATGTCATGTTCTTGCAAAGGAAGGAGCAGAGCCGTCAAGTCCAACAGACCTCCGTCTTGTTCTATTCCTCGCTGGCCTCGTGCCAGCCTGCTGCACGGGGATTTGTGGAAAGTCACTTTTTCCTGTGCAAAGAAGCTACAAACCATGGTACTTACCTCCCTTCTGCTGAAGATGAGAAGGTGCTATATGAGATCTAGCTGGTGGTGGTTCCTGAGATGTTTATCTTGAGAAGTTAACAGAGCTGATTTGCTGGTTGTTCAATTATGACATTAAAGTATGCAATGTACTTGGGTTTATTCCTTTGCTTTCAACCACTGATGCCTCAGAATCATTAATTCATAGGAAAAGTAAGGGTAGAAAATGAAACTAGATTCGGGGGGGGGGGGGTGTTTGGGGTTTTTTTAAATCCCTTGTATTGTTTCTTAGCTACCAGATGATGGTCTACTGTGTTTGTTTGGGGTGACTTGACCAAATAGACTGAGGGAGCTGGCTGCAATGCAACAAAGCTGTGCAGGGAGTTGGATTTCAGTGCAGTCCCTGTCGGCGCACGGTGGATTCCTCCCTTTCTATCATAATCCTCTTGCTGGAGCAATCCCACTTGTAATGACAAAGCAGTGTTGGGTGATCCTTTAGGAATTTCCCCTTTTGGCATTGCGCCTGTGTTTAGTTCATCGGATTGAGATCCAGTCCTGTGCGATGTCCTTAGTCATTCATGTAAACATACAGTCAGTGGCTATCTAATTAGTAGTTAAAGCACTTCCTATAGATACCTCGGTTAGTCATCAGGATTTTCTGAAGCTTTAAGTTTGAGTTCAATGAACAATTCAACTCACCACTGGTCTAATTCTACAAGACCCTGCTTGCACTGTCAACAAAACAACGTTTGCAATAGTTCACAGAAAATGCCCGTTCTGTGTAAACACCTGCATTATATACCCCTATAGGTAACCTGAACATAGGCCTCAGGCTCTCCTGCACCATCAGAGCAGCCAAGAGCAGGAGAAGCACATGTATGCAAAGTCCTTTGTCCCTGAGCTTTGGTAGACTCGAGGTTAGGATTTCATGGGGAATGGTTTGTTCCCCTGGAAGTAGCTGCTGTCTTGCGGCTGAACCAAATGAGGTCCCTCTTTCATCACTGAAGAACTTCATCAGTGAAGTTGCTGGAGCCGGGAATGAAAAAGGCTTCTCAAGCATTAGCTAAGCATTTAGCTTTTCAAGGTGTAATTCAATTTTCTCTTCAGTCAGCATTTCTGCATTGTCTCACATGTCTAATAGGATTCTGCTGACCACTGTCTCTAATTTTCTGTGTATAATATACATAGCACATATGGCTTTATTATATCCACTGTGGCATAGGAACGGGTCATGTGTGGGATGACTGCCAACCCCAAAGTTGCACTGTCAGCGTTTTTTTATTGTTAGGGAACACTTAAGATTATAGCAGATAATAATAATACGGAGTAGGATGACGGGTCTCTTTGTCATCTTATTTTGTGCGTAAACAAATTTCTTGGCTTTAGCTGTCTGATGCAAGCGCTCATTGTGGGGAGCAGAGGGATACAGAACTTGAAATTACTTTCTTTCATCATCCCATCTAGATTTCAGGACGAGGGTGTTGCTTCCAACGTGCATGTTGGTCACTAAAGTTGTATTTTGTGATAAGTGTACCAGTGTGAATGTTAAAACTGCAGTAAATGTGTGTGAAACTGGTTTACTGCTAATGCTCTTACTAGCTTCTGAATTGCAAACGTGGTGGCTATGGCTGTGCAACGAAGGGATGCTGGCTGGGTTTGCGTAGGGTTGACATCCAAGGACAGCTGAGGATTGGTGCAAACCATTGCTAATTTAGTGAGTTTTCGTCATCTCTCCAAATAAATCTCCTAAGACAGAATCCATGGCGGACTGTATTTCTGTGGAGTTGTGCTGCTCTGATTCTTAGTCTCTTGTATTTTGGGGTGTTCACAATGCAACAGTGATACGAATTTCACTCTTCAGGTACTGGCCATCTCTAACATATCACTTTATTGGAGTAATTTCTGGCTTTATTCATTTGCCGTCATTCAATTTGCAACCAGTTCAGTGCTGATTGAAAGACTTTTTCTTTAATTTAAACTGAAGGGGATATTTTGTTCAGCCCTACAATGCCCATTACAACTTCAGCATCATTGAATCTGTTCCAATCCTGCATGAGAAATGTGGAAATGGGAAAGAAAGAAGAACAAGAAGAGGACAAAAAAGACATTTGTGATGTTCCAGTGAATCCTACCTCCTTCTCAAGGTTTTGTGGATGGATATAGTTGAGAGACTTGATAGAAGCAAGATGAAAGAGAAGCAAGTAGAGATGAGAAAAGCATAAGTGGAAAAATACTTATAAGGAACTTTATTGCCTCTGCTGTTTGTTGGGTTTTTTTTTAAAAGTTACTGCTGAGATGTTTTCCTTTAGCTGAGAACTTATTAAATTTTAGGAGTTCTGTTGTCACACCAGACATCCTGTACTTGCTGGATCAAATACTGTTTTGCTGTTTTGAGCACAGCCAGATTGCGGCGTATATAAGAACAGCTCCATTTTTCACGTTACAAACTGAAATTGCTAGAGAAGTGAGTGCTGGAAACATATGCGCCACAGTTTATTAGTAGGGATGTGGGGAAATGATAAAATTATCATTTGGATAGGATCATAGTCATCAGTCCCAACTTACCAGTCTTTTGGGGTAGGTGATTTGAGCCTGAAATACAGTGTTTTTCTTACTAGAAATTACTAATATGCCAACACTACCATTGCCATTACTCCTATTCCTGCTGGTTCATATTATAAGCTCTGGAAAGGTAGGATAGAAAAACATCACAAAGACGCCAGGATGTAATTTAGAAGTAATTTACCAAGAGTTCTGGGGAATCTAGTGTGCACCTTTGGGACCGCTAAAAAGAAGTAAAATTAAACTTTCAGATTTTTCAAAACCAATTTAGTGCCAGCCTGACAGCTTCAGATATTTAAATCTTTCTTAATGCACAGTGAAAGCAGCATGAAGTAGTATAAAAAAAGGGGATAAAGACAAAAACTCATTACAGTGAAACACTTGGTTATGATTATGGGAAGTAATTGAGCCCAGCTTGGAGTCATAAACTTGCAATTCTTTTATGGGGTGTGAGCTGGACTTGGACCAGATGGAGAAAGTGGTAGTTTGTATTTCCCTTTGAAAACATGGGCTGCATGCTCTGTTCAACCAGCCTGCAAATGGTGTTCAGGCAAAACGGGCTTTTTGTTATTGTGCATTGCATCACTTGTAGTCTTGAGTGGGTTTGGTGGGGTTTTTTTTTAGAGCAAAGATCTCTTTTACATATTTATTTGTGTGTTATTTTGAAGTATTTTCCAAGTTTGCTATTTATATGAAATATGGTTGCAGTTAAAACCAGTCTAGGTTGTAAGGCTTGTAAGCATGTCCTAGCACCACTGACAATGATAGAAAATGTTTCATTTTGCCAACAGTAGTCTGTAGAATTAAGAAAAGAAATTTAGAAAAATTCCCATTTAGGGAAATTTTTAAGGAGGACAAGGCAGAGAAACGTGATCCATGTAGAAATGGAAACGTGATTCATGCTTTGGCCTTCTAAGGGTGGATCTGAACTTTACTTCTTTGAGTAATGGCAAAACAGGGGGAATTTTGAACAAGGAAATTCTCAGCAACAAGGAAAGGGAAGTACTTGGTTTTGCCGATTTGCAGTCTGAAGCCAGTTGAAGCGTTAATTGTCACTGGGGGGGACACATATTCTTTTTAGCCTTCCTGTTTTATGCTAAATAAGCTCTTAAATTTGAAGGAGGAAAGTATTGTTTTTTCCATTTTCACACTAGAATAAAACCTGATAGGACTAACTGGTCCCTGTTGCCTGCCCCACACTCTGCTGCTGCATTTGTACATCAGGTTAAATCCCCTATGAAAAAGGCAAGTGAGGAAACGGTTCGAAATGGCAGCATTTAAAGTATTTTCACCACGGCACAGAATTTACACTTCCACGAGATGGATGAATCAGTTTGTATTTCAAAACTCTTACAGCTGGATCAAACATCCTGCGATGGTGGCACTCGTTTGATGTGATGGCATTTTCCGTATTTCCTATCTGGAGATCAAATCTGAACACTCAACCACCAATTCTACCTTGTAGAACAAAAGTTCACATTGCATCCAGAGAAAGGAAGATTTTTGTTATGTTTCTGCCTGAAGAATCACGTTAAATCACTGGGGGGAGGTACAAAAGGTGCTTTTATCCTGAGAGATGGAGAACTGTAAAGCAAGTAGCACCGAGAAGAGAGGGAGCCCAGCCATGGATGGGCCTTTTTTGGGTTGGATTGCAGATGACTCTTGCTGTGAGACTTATGTGGCTCTGTGAATTAGTGAGAAAAACAGCAGAAGGAGGTTTATCTTTTCTACTTTGTGTGCTCCAGCTTCACTTTTTAACAAAAGAATGTGTGGTCTCAGGGATGGAGGGCTGGGATGAGCAGGGAAGGACATTGCTGAGTGGGCTGGTCACACAGACAGCTGATGGGATGAAGGTGGGAATTGGTGTAAGGGAGATCTCCAGGAGATGAGGGTCTTTTTTAGCTCTAGAGCCTTTTTTGAGGCTCTGTTTTGGACTAGATATTAGGTCATTGAAGTAAAACTGTCAGAGAAACAGATGATTTGGGGCAAAGATGGTGGGGCTGGAGGCAAGTTCGTGAGCTGTCAGCATAGAGATTGCTCTAAGGCCATGAAATTGCTTGGGTCTGGCCAGCTTAGCAGATACGGCGGGACTGGGGAAACATTTCACACATGCATGAGTGTTTGTTTGTTCCTTCGCCCCCAAATAATCTTATTAAACTGTCCAGTTCTTGGTACCTCTCACAGCAAGCCTGCCTATGGTATTTGGAAGGGGATGGTGTTATCTGGATGCAGCTCAAGAAACATAATATGCTATAACTAATTCGGGAGACTTTAAAGTAGCTTGACAAGAGTCCATTTCATGGTTGTTTGGAAGGGATTTGTGTTTTCAATCTCCAGAACATAGATGGCCCCAAAGGAGCTCTTTGAAGCCCAGCTTTTTATTATTAGTTTTATAAGATCCTTCCACTGGAATCATTAAGAAGATGTAGTATCTAGTGTAAATGCGCTAGTATCTGTTAGACCATTAGCTGTGGGAGACAAAATGATCATACTCAAAGCACTTAGTACTTTTTTTTAACAAATTACTGTGAAAGTCAGTTGTTAAACAGCCTTGTTTCATTTTCTGGTAGCTCTGTGCAGAAACATTAGGGTCTTGCTGTTTTCCTTAATAAGAGGAAATGAGCCCTCCTGGTGCAATGGCCCTGCTTGGAAAGGTCATCAGCTACTATTTATCCTTGGCCTCTGTCAAAAGGGGGCTGTTTCTGTGCTGAAGCAATACCAATTCTTATCTCATTAAAAAGGGATTTAAATTTTTTGCTTTCTGATGACATTAAGTCATTCTCAGCAGTCCTTTAGCCACTGAAGAATGAGGAATGCTTTTCTAAGGAGGGGAAACAATTGGTGTTGTAGGCAGCATTTCTTGTGTCTTTGGCCAAATAAAGATTGGAAAGGGAACTGGATAACTGTCTTCAAATACGTTGAGGGCTGCTCCGGAGCAGAAGGGAACAATCTGTTCTCCACGTGCATGGTGAATAAGACAAGAAGCAGAAGGCTTAAACTGCAGCAAGGAAGATTCAGTTTTGCTTTGGGAAGCTGGTTTTCAAATAGAAAGGACTGTGAAGGTCATTGCTGTCATGGAAGTATGAGAAATAGTGTGGCCAGCAGGACTAGGGCAGTCATTGTCCCCCTGTACTTGGCAGTGGTGAGGCCGCACCTCGAGTGCTGTGTTCAGTTTTGGGCCTCTCACTAGAAGAAAGACATTGAGGTGCTGGAGCGTGTCCGGAGAAGGGCAACGAAGCTGGTGAAGGGAGTGGAGCACAAGTCTGATGAGGAGCGGCTGAAGGAACTGGGGTTGTTTAGCCTGGAGAAGAGGAGGCTGAGGGGAGACCTTATTGCTCTCTACAGCTACCTGAAAGGAGGTTGTAGTGAGGGGGGTGTTGGTCTCTTCTCCCAAGTAACAAGTGATAGGATGAGAGGAAATGGTCTCAAGTTGTGCCAGGGGAGGTTTAGATTGGATATTAGGAAAAATTTCTTCACCAAAAGGGTTATCAATCACTGGAACAGGCTGCCCAGGGAAGTGGTTGAGTCACCGTCCCTGGAGGTATTTAAAAGATGTGTAGATGTGGTGCTTAGGGACATGGTTTAGTGGTGGACTTGGCAGTGCTAGGGTAATGGTTGAACTTGATGATCTTAAAGGTCTTTTCCAACCTAAATGATTCTATGAGTCTATGATTAAATGAAGTAGGTTGAGAGCTGGCCCATGAAACGTGCTTATGGGGACAGCCAGAGCTTGTCCCACTACTGCTACTGTCTCAGTCCTGGTGGCATGAGCATTGCAGAATGAAGCTGAGGATGGCAGAGGAACCCACTGTCATCTCTGCACTCTCTTGGGGTCCCTGAAGTCCTGGGACATCTTTGCATTGATGCCTTGGAGACAGCCATCTTTCTGAAAGACCAGAGCTTGTAAGGAATCTGTGTTGATAAAGGTCTTTTCTGCAGTATTCATGGCTGTTTCTTCTTTTCCTTTTTGATGCTATTAAGTCCCAGGAGCAGTCATGGACACACAGAAGAAGGCATGTTTCTTTGTAGAGGAAAAAGGTGCCATGACCTTTAATTCCTCCTAGGCATTAAAAAGATAAGACTCTCATTACTCATATAGGGTTTGATTTTTGAAAGATCTGAGCCTCAAGTTCCAATAATGTCCAGAGGAAAGGCTGGTACTTTGTGACTTTAAAAAAAAAAGCTTTTGATTTAACAGAATATTTACTGTAATCTTAGGAAGATTGGCTATGATAGTTTGACCATGCCTTGGTTCGTGCTTGCGCCCCTTTCCAGCTGCTCAAGATCTATCCCACGCTGATCAACCCTTTCCTAAAATAAACAGCTCTAAATGTACCGACTCAGAGCCTAACATAATACACCCTGGCTGGCTGGGATGAGCAACAGCCCCGTGAATGTTTGTCTCATTGAAAAGACCACGAGGTGGATTTCAATTGTGCTACAAACAGCTGCCCCGAGTGCCTTTTGCTTTGCAGACAGCAAATTTGAATGGAGCGATCAATGCAGAGCATATAGATATGCATAGCACAGGGAGGGCACGTCGCTAGAGAAAGTCCAGCCCATCGTTCTGGCTTCAGTTTCCAGAAGGTATCAGCCTTCATTTTATGAATTGGCAGAAGCTCGTTCCCATTAATCCATTAGTCATTAGTCACGGAGGGCCGGGCGTTTCGGAGCTCATCGACAGGCAGCTGGACTATGCTGTCGCTGCGAAGACCCAGCGCACATGAATCAAAATAGTTGGGTGATGTCATGTCACGGTGCGAGTATGCCCGGGACGCTCGCTGCCAGGAATTGTCTGTCCAGGGGTGGTTTCCTTTTACAGCCTTTTTAAAGAGTCATCATGCTGAGCTGCACATGACAATTCCCTTCAAGAGGGCTTGTGGCTCCTTTGCATAGTTAGTATTTTTTAAACGAGGGAGCTTATCAGGTGGTTCCTGACCTTTTCTGCATGAGCTGATCCGCTGGGAAATGTTCCTTTGGTCTCCGAGGCTTCTGACGGCTGACGGATAAGAGCTCAGTGGCTGCAAGCTGGGCAGACTTTGAACTTCTCCCCATGTCCACAGATACTTGCAGGCGAGTTACTGTATGCTGGAATTAAGACTGGAAGCGCCTGGTGTGCGAGGTTTGGCAGCCTGCTGCAGAGCGGCTCTCCACGAAGACCGCAACCAAGCACCTCAGAGCTGAACCGCTGGCGAGCTGGACTTTTTTTTTGGAGCCATACGGTCTTTCTGGAGCTTTGTTTTCTCGCACCTGGGCGTTTGGTGTAAGCGACACCTTGCCTTGCCCCTTCTGCTACTTTATTTTTCTTCAGTCCTGGGCATGACCGACAGCTGCTGCCGCACGAGTGCATGTTGCAGCTCATGAAGCGTTTTGGTAGCTTTAGAGGGAGCAAGAAGAGAAAGGAGCAGTGCAAAAGCTCGGAGAGACGCCAGTCCGATCCTCGTTGCCTGTTCGGTAGGGAACCCATCCAAAAAGGAGGGATATTGGTCTTTGGGAGAGGGCAGCAAGTCGGGGATAGCAAATAATTGAGCAACAGTTTTGTGCTTCTCAATTTCATTTACTGAATCTTGCAGTTGTTGCGTGGAGGTTATTTCTATGCTGGTTTGCACCAGAGATGAACATCTGAGCTAAACACCTGTAGCACGCAGGAGATATAACCTTTAGGAAAAGAGTGATGTTATGGGAAGGTTTCCAGTAAACCCTATGAAATACATTCAAAAGGGGCTGTTGACTAATGTTACTTTAATTGAAGAATGGTAACTAAATGCTAAGTTAGGGCTAACACTGTATATTGAAAGATGAATTTTAAGTAGAGAAAAATTGCATGTCAATCAGCTAAGTAATACATTCAAAAACATATCTTTATGGTACTGCAGTTACCGTTATAATTGTGTTTGAGTTGCAATTAAGGACCTTTGTCTGTTACTCAAAAGCTTTTCCTGGTCCCTGAGTGTTAACTCTAGTACCGGTGCTGAGCTGTGTGTGGCTGTGAGTCTCTGTGTATCACGTAAGGATCAGCTGGCCAGCAGACAGGGGGTATTCCACAGGATCTGCCTGTTTTTCTTAAGAATAGTGGAGAAATAGAATGTTCAATGCATTTCCTATATGGACCAATGGTAGCTGTTTTACAACTCGGTGGTTTCCCAAAGACCATGAGTGCTGCTGAGAGATTCTGTACTGTGACTAAGAGGTTTAAAACTGATGTCACACTGAATCAGCCAGATAAGGCACAGTTTAGAGAGGCTGACTCGTACAACAGGTAGGCAAGGCTCTTTTTTACTCTCTATCAGTCAGGAGTCACTGCATTAAATCCAGCAGAAAATTTGCAATTTATTTAGTCGTCGGTTGTGTTGTTTTTAAGGTGTTCTTCTTGCAAATGCTCCTCCTTTTGTTCCTGTTTTGTACAATTAAATGTTTTTAAATCTAAGGTACTATGCATTGTTCTGCATTCCCCTAAACCCATCTGAGGGTTTCTGCTGGAGTGGTGGTAAGGTCAAGGTGATGTGAATGAGATATGACCCAGGTCTTTGGAGTTTCACAGTGTCAGCAAGATGCACAAAGACAGGTAGAAAAGTTTATGCAGAAAGGGGGAAATGTAGACTACAGATTGCCCAGATGTAAAATTTATTCCCAACTTTCTAATTTTTAATTCCCAACCCCTAAATTCTCACTTAGGCAGGAACACGTGCGATTTGTTGATTGAGTGATTAATGGCACTTTGAGCCACTAATTCACCTTCTTCTTGTGTTTTCATCAATGAGATGGGGACAGCCAACATCTACAAAAGGATTTGCTGCTGGAAGCACCATAGTGTTGCAAGTCTTCCTTGGAGTCTAACTCTAAACCCCATCCTTGTCTTCCTCCACAGAGAAAATAATTTGTTCTGCACCATGAGTACTGGCTATATGAACTGTAACGTTTGTGACAGAGTTATAAAAAACAGTTGAAAGTGTAATGCCAGAAATGCCAAAAATGTGCTCCTCATCATCCTCATTCCCAGTAATCCAGCTATATAGCCCACTCTGGTGGTACACAGGGAGCATTAGGCAGAGTTTTCTGCACAGTATTTCCTCTACAGACTTTGTATCCATCATTCTTGTAGAGCATGACCAGGTTGGCTCCCTGGATCACATTTACATCATGAACAGATTGCTACCGAGTCACAAGAGTGGGAAAAAGCAACCAGGATGTGGTTGGGTTACTGCCTTCCTCGGATGCCCTGCCGTGGGGATTGCCTCTGCCATCCCAGCGGAGTCTGGATTCCTTTTGGGAAGCAGATTAACACTTGCAAATCCTTTTTTTTCTTTTCCCGAATGGCCTTAATTATTTGCAGGGAAATATCAGAACAAAAGCTTTGCATTATTTGCTAGATTTAATCTGTATCTTGTAGCTATTATGTCTTACTAAACGCTTCCTGAGCAGTTCTCAAGGGAACTGCTGGTGCTCAGCAGGTTTTATGATCAGTATTAGTGGCGTGCAGGAGTGTTGGTAGCAACCAGACTTGGTGGCTCATCAGGTTTGGTCACGCACTGGTGCATGCCCTTTAGTCACAATCTATCATCAGGGATGAGAAATAAATGACAGCAATCCAACATGAGCGTTCTCACCCCACTCTCCTGGGGGGCCGTGCTGCCACAGCAGCCTCCCTGGTGCCGGATGAGCTTGGATTGTGTTCAGAAAAGGGGTGGAAAAGGAAAGAAGAGGAAAAAATCCGCTGGTGCCCCAGAAAGGAGTGCTCTGTCACCTGGACTAGTCGAATCTGGAATTTCTGATTTTTTCTTGGCCATCTCTGTGAGTGTTCTAAGGAAGAGTCCTCCAGTTGTTGTAGATAGGATTGGCCCATTCTCATCTTCCTAGAGATAGATAACATCAGTCCACTGCAACTAAAGTTATCAAGTAGTACTTTCTTCTGTGTATCAATTGAGCTAAACCCCATTCTGCACTGATGAAGAGGTTCTTATCCTGGTAGAGAAGTAGAAGGTGGCGTTGCCAAGGACGGGCATACCCATAGCTCCCTGTTTTCGGAGCCTTACAGTCCTTTTATGCCAAGTGAACAGCAAGAGGAGATCTTAGTATGGCCAAACAGAAGCAGAGAGGAGGAGGAAAGCGTGGATGAGCACCAGGAGCAAACGAGAGCAGGGAGAGCTGTGGCGCAAAGACAGAGAGCCCACAGCTTTGCTCTGGGAGAGGAGCAGCCAACAGAGAGATCTCAAAGCTCAAGCTAGCCACCAAACAGCAGGGAACCTGATTTATGCAATATGATTTTGGCAGGGCTGAGTACCGGGATTACCCCAAAATTTCTCCTACCTCTGGATCACCACCGCAGAGCTTCCTCCTTCCTACTGCAGTTGCTGCTTGCCTGTGCAGGGTTGAGAGCAGCTCCTCTGCCGGCTGGGTCTTGCTGTGGCCCGGTGTGTTGTAAACAGATAGGCTCTGTGGCATTTCTGAAGGGGACAACTTTTTGGCCCCAGCGAGGCTAATTGCTCTGCCCTTTAAAGGACACCATCTATTCCGTGAAGGATTGAATGACACATGCAAAAGGTATAATGTTAAAAGTGTTTCTTCCCTACCGGAGCCTTGAGTGCCCAGTGAAGGAACCGCTCTGTAGCACGTGTGGCTGCCATGACCCACGGCGCTGCCTTGTGCCCAGGCATTTAGCTTCAAACCGTTCATTTTGGGGGCTTTTAGCTGCATGGAAATGTCCAGGAGCTTCTTTTGCCCCTGCTGTTCTTCTTGGGATTTATTGTTGTGGATTTTAATCAGCAGGGGCCAAAGCTGAGCCCTGACAAGCCGGGTTCGAGGGGCTCCAAGACCTGTCCCACCTCAATAACGCTCTCAAGGACAATTTCCCTGCCAGCTGTTATAATTAGGTGCAAATTGGGATTAAATTAGGAGTGAGCCTGCTGAATGACTCAGACCCCAATACATACACGTGCAAACATGCTTTGGCCCCCTGACGTACATGAATCGGGCAGTCCCAGTGTGAAGGGCAGGGCCTTGTCCCGAGTCACTCCGTAACTTGCTGTAGCCATGCCGGTGGCACTCAGTGCACATGTTTCATCTCGTGTCCCTGCTAACTGCCGTGGGATGGAGGGCTGCTGAGGCTCTAGAGCGGATCTGGGAGGTGCCATATTTTAGAATATCTTTAAATACTGAACCCAAGGGGAAATGTCTTCCCCTCTCAGTCAAAAACTCAAGAGACTCCTTCCATCACTTGCCATGGTCCTTCCCAGACCTGGAGTTGGGGGCAAGTGTGGATCGTGTGTCAAGCGGAGAAATCACACTCTTCCTTCCCAGCAGCGGAGATGTGGTGACTGCATCAGTGATGACCATGTGGAGTTAACGTGCCATAGGATGCGACCAGCTCAGACACCAGTCCATGGGCAAGTTACACCAAACCAAAGAGCAGGCGGTTCACAACCTCTCCAAGTGCAAATGGAAACCCAGGGGATGCTTCAGCCTGGCTCACATCATTGTTCATTGGCACAAGCCAGGTTGTGGATAGTTGCCCTGAGAACAGGGACAGAAAACACATGGGAGAAGGATGGAGAAGCGATTGCAAAAGGAGACAGGACTTGATCTCCTGCTCCTCCAGCCTGGGGAGCTGCAGCTCATCCGGCGCTTTGCCCCAAAGCAGGTAATGCTGCTTGTGGGAGGACCAGAGCCAAGATGTTTATTTTTTTCATTCTGGTGGGATGTTTCTTTTAGGAGGCAGTGGGAGAGAAACTATGGTGAAAAAAGTTCTGGAGAAAAGAATGAGAGTGAGTGTGTCGCTGCATGTTCCAGCATAAACCAACTGAAAGAGCAAAATCCTGTTGCTTCTTTAAAGTGGCTTAAAATCGCCAGCATCGGAGACTGGGCATGAGAAACTGAGACTGCTTTGGTTTGTTAATGATTTTCTCTACTGGTTTTCATGCTCTGTTGAGCTGACAGTGATTTTAGCAAATGTGCAGCCCTGGCTGATCAGTACCGATTAATCTTGTACTACAGAGAGCCCCGAGCCCTGGAAGCTGTGAAATTTCTATGGTTGGTTGTGTGGAAGAAGAAAACCAGTGACGAGTCTGATGAAATGTTTGAGATGTTCTATTTTGCCATTTTCTGCTTCCTTAGAATCACTGTGCTGCTGCTTTCTGGCACATCCCAGCATTGTACACAGCTTTGAAGCATTGTGAATGGGGGGAAAAGAACTGTGACCATCAAGCAATAAAATCAGCAAGGTATTTTCAAGCAGGTACTGGTAAATTCAGCTAGTAATAAACCCCAGAAATCCTCCAGTAATGTGATGGAAGTGGAGATATATTGAGCAGAGTGCTTTGCCTCAGACTCTTCCCTCGCTCCCTCCCTGGTGCAGAGCCCAGCAGCATCCTTCCTCTGCAGCCCTTTGGGGGCTTAAAGAAGATGTAGACTCTTTGTCCTCATGATGACTTGTCCAAGAATGCAATTTCTCCAAGTAATTTATTTTCAAAGAAAGTTATTTTTGTCTGAAGGGCAGGTTATACACGTGAAATACAGTATGTTCTCTTGAGGCACAAATTTACAGTGCTGCAAATGCATCTGCCCACCGACACTTCTTCCCAGTCCTGCTCCAGGCAGCTCTGTGCATCTCATCGCAAAGTTTGATCAAAAATACCTCTAGTACTATAAATGACTGAATTACTCAGCATTGACGTGCTGTTGTCAACATCGTGGTGGGTGAGAGCAGCAGGGCCAGCCTCCCTTTTGGCAGGCTATTTTACAAACTGTACAGGTTTGGGGCAGGTAGAGCTCCCATCTGGGAGGGGTCCATGTGGTTACGGTCCTTGTTGGTCCTTGTGGGTACAGATATTTGTCCCCCTAGACACAGTAGCAGTATAGAGACTTCAGGTTTTTACTGTCTTAAGGATACTGTTCTTTAATTCTGCTACTATTCAAATGGTATTATTTGGAACAGCAGGATGAATGTTATTCCTGAAAGACAGAGAGAAACTAAGAGCAAATCTCGGAATTGAATCTAGGCAAATGCAAGTATAAGGAGGGGTTCATTGAGGTGGAAAAGGAGAAACTGAGACAGAAGGAAGCCGGGCACTGACTGTGAGTGAAAGTGGATGCAGACACTGCCTGTTTCTGAAAGCAGACGATATTTATGTATTTATCAGGATTTCCTTTTTCCATCCTCCCTGTTGCCTTCAGGTACCAGGTCACTTCTGATATGTATATAAGGCTGGAACACTATCTCTGTTATCTTATGATACAATTAATTAATTATTATCTGATTTATTTTTGAGATGAAAAGAAAATAATGTAGAGAAGACTTGTTTATATGACACTTCAGTTTAATGAATGCAGCTTGGAGTGTCTTCATGCTGGATCACAATTTATATTCCAATAATCACTGGAATTACTGATTTCCATGCATGATCAAAATTGCACTCCCATCCTTATTGCACCATTTTTTTTCATTTTTTTCCTCTTTCTTCCTTCACTTGCACTTTTCAAGGGCTCTGACTTTCAGAAGAATATCTGTATGAGAAGCTGTTATCCTAGACTGACTTTCTACTTGATTCCAATATGCTAAGCTAGACCACAATTTATTTATACTTCCATGCATCTATATTACAAATGCTGTTGCCAGGCCTTAAAAGCAAATTTCAAGCCCAGATTTGTTTTCACAGCCTAAAATTCCACTCGACAGTAGCATTTAGGTAGGTGGCTACTTTTCTTTAATTAGAAATCAATGTTTTGGACTATTGACTCCTTGCTCAAAGTTTCAGTGAATCGCCCAAGAGTGCAATTTAAAAGATGTTGTTAAGGCAGTTTGTTTGTCAGGTTTATTGGATCAGCAAATCCCAGGAATTACTAGGATTCAGCTGTTTTCTACTTTCACCTTTATTCTTGTCCAACCTAAAAGCAGTTCAAGGACTCAAAAGGGCTCAGAGCAAGTTGGATTTAACACCTCGAAATTGTTTTAGCCATTTTATTGTCATTAGAGTCGTAGTGAAACGCGAAGGCTGAGGTCTCGAGAGATGAAAGTCTGCTCTGTGTGATTTCATTGTGCGGCTGGCAGGCTTGGCTTAGAGGCTTGAATTCTCCATGCCGGAAAGGTCACACAGCCTGACTTGATTTAAGGACGGAGCCCAGCGCTGCATCGCGCGCTTGCACTGAGGAGTTTCTCTCTCAGCCTGTCCTTTTTCCGCTCCTCCTTTGATAAAGTTAGGGCGATTTAGCTGGAGAAGGGATGATAGGATTAGCTGATATTAATTAAAACCATCCTGTTTTTAATTCAGATTTTTTTCCAGGCATCGGAAAACAGCTGCTTCCCAGTGCTGTATTCTCCATGGGGTAACAAGGACCCTTTTGACACGCTCAGAGCTACAGTCACCGGATTGTTTAACAGATCCTGCCCATCTGGCCCCGCGATTTTATTTCAGTCAGTGCAAGAATTACGATATCGTATGCAGGATTCTTGCAACAATCCTGCCTTTCCTGGCAGGAGATGCTCCTGGAGAGGAGCAGACAATTTGTGACATCTCCGCTGCTTGTATACAGTATAATTAGAGATAATAAACAAGAATAGGGCAAGAAACCAATTTAAGAAATATAGATGAGGGAGAAATGAGATGGAAAGTCAATTGGAGACATGAGGGAGACGAAACGTTCACAATGGAGTGGTTCTTGCTGCAATAGTGGCAAGAAAAGTCAGGTGGGTGTTCAGAGGTGAGGATTGTACCAGCCTCCTTGAGAGAAGGACTGAGTTGAAAGGATGAGAAGCTGGATTAGTGTTGACATTTCCCAAGGGACATACTTGAATTTAGAGATCGTCAACACCCAGGGATCAGTATGGGGACTGACAGTGTTCATGACCTGGATGGTGAGGTGAGCCTATGCAGCAGTACACACTGGGCACTGATGACTGACTCCTAGTGAGAAGGACTTGGGAGTTGTGGTGGATATAATCTAGAAAATGATCAAAAAACCTGCTGTCCATACCAACAGGGTGAACCACATACTGGGCTACGTTGGGAAGAATGGAGCAATCCAGTCAAGGGAGGTTATTATCCCCCTCCACCTGGGGCTGCACCTGGAATTGGGTGTCCTATTGCTGGTTCCCCCATCAGAAAAATGCTGGGAAACTGGAGAGGGTTCCTCTGGAGGGCTACCAAGATGTTTTGGGATCTAGAACAGATGGTTTGGGATCTGTGAGGAGAGGTTGAGGAAACTGGTCTTTTTTATCCAGCAGAGAGAAGGCTAAGGGGCAATCTAATAGCAGCCTGCATCTACCTGAAGGGGAGTTTCAAAGGTGATAAAGCCAAACTCTTCTTAGTAGTGGCAGATGGTAAAAGAAGGAATAAAAGATAAGAGTTTGTGGCAGAGGAGGGCCAGTCTGGATGTTAGCAAGGACTCCCTCAAGAGAAACAGGTAACCTAGAGAGATTGTGGACTCTCCAGTTTTGGAGGTTTTTCAACACTCAGGTAGCCAAAGCCGTGGCTGACCTGGTCTTGGTTGATACCAGGCCTGCTTTGAGTGGGAGATTGGAGAAGAGGCCTCCAGACATCCTTTCCAACCAACATTTCTGTGATACTCAGCTGTTCAGTTGCAAGGAAAGCTGAAGTTGCAAATATACTGATCGTGCATCTTTTCCAACCCAATTCTCAGCTCCGGCACACAACTGCTCTTCTTTTGTTAAATTTTCAAGAACAGAGTGACTTCTCAGGTAGCGGCAGCAAGGGCTGCTTGTACAGCCCGTTTGTATCAGCAGACCAGTAGAAGGAGACCATTGCAGAACCCAAGACCAAAGCATGTGTTGGGCCAACAAAGGCAGCGAGATGTGTGTTTAATACAAAAGGCACCCGGGCTGCCTGCTGGCTATTTCGTATACATTAAGCTTGACCTTGAGAATCCTGGGCAGTTATTAACGCAGCCCTGAGCTGAGCCGTGTCTGGACACTCCCAGCCGCTGCCCCTCTTTGGGTGGTGTTCATTCACCAGCCGGAGGAATTGCAGTGGGACTTGGTTTGTATCAGCTATCTGTCACTATAGCAACTCCTCACTTAACCAGTCCCCGCACTAAAAATAGATCACCTTGATCTCAAGGAAAGAAAACCAAAGGAAATCAAAAGGGGCAGTGATAGCGAGAGCTGTAGAGTCAGCTATTGGCTGAAGGCTGTAGCATTTGAAATCTCTTATAAATAATCTATCACGTAAAACAAATATTTGAGGGGAATCTATTTAATCCAGAAACCCCACTGTGTCAGTGAGTTTGAAGCTTTAGCAAAGGGCATGCCTTACTTTTTATCAGAGGCATGTGTTTGCAGTTAACACCCAGCACACAGGGGATGCTGAAAACCGTGTGGGATGTTGCTTACATTGGTTAAGACATGCAAGGGATCTTATCTTCCAAGTAAACAGATCTGCAGCTCTGTCATTAGACCTGATAGCCCTCTATGCTCTTCTATAGAAGTTCTCAAAATCCCTACTCATTAATTAAATTGTTACTAGTATTTGCAGAAGTCTGTGAGGGACCCAAACCTGAAAAAGGCTGAATGCTGTTATTGAAGTCGCCGCTATCTCACGTTGAAGTTAATGGGAGCTGAGTGTTTTGGCACCTGATAGGGACAGGGTCCTCTGTACTGTAAGGGAAGTGCAAATGATACTTGATATTATTTTTCCTCCAAACCCGGTTAGTATTTACTACATCTGAAGGGAATGGAATAAATCCTTGTGAAGATAGGGAAGAAGATGTGAAGGCAAAACAGCAACAAGATTAAAAGATTGTTAAAGAGCTGCAGTATTAACTGAAAATGCCTTTGATGGGAAAAGAACCGAAGCATGAAGATAGCGTAGAGATAGCTCATATATCACAGGCGGTATGGATGATGCGCAGGAAAGGGGTAAATTAGCTTCCAGAGATGGCTGGAATTAGCATCACATCTTCAGCATTATCAGTCAGCAAGAGTTTGCTCTTAATAAAAGGCCAGATTATTTTAATGACCTTTTTGGGCCGACAATTTGCAGACATAGCTGATATTGAAATGGTACTTAACTGCCCTTGTCCTGTATATTCTGATTCTTATTTTTATTTAGTGTTATGAACTGTATTTTTTATGTTTAGTGCATCTTCCTAGAACTAAGATAAGCAGGTTTTGATGGTGACATGCACCATCTCAGGAGAATACCTGTCCAGAGGGATAGCAGTGAGAGATAGCGCCGACCCCCAACTCCCACCATTCTTTTCAAGCTTAAAGCATATTATTACAAGGCAAAAAAGTAGAATTAGTTCTTATTACATTTTTTGACCTGAGATCCACTGCTTTTACAACATCTGCAGATCTGACTTCTTCACTAGGTGCTCTTTTTAATCGTCTTTGGAGCTATAAAGGAACTGCACTGCAAAGTAATTAGAAATCCTAAGTGCTTTCCCAAAGAGGAGGCATGGAGATATGAAAATAGAAATGTAGGGGTTTTAAACAGAAGAAAATCATTCACTGAAAAGGTCCAGTGATGCAAAGCTTGCCTCAGGCATGAATCTGCCGCACTATCACTGTTTGGGGAGGGAGATTTTCATCAACGTGCATGTTTGGATGAATGTCTCCACTAGAGAGCCGTTAATGAGAAGGAGATGAGAGCAAATGAACCTTGGTCACCGGACATGCTCATGCAAAGACTTGTGCATTCATAGTCATCTGAGTCTCCTGGAGATGTTAGTTGCCATTACTGGAGGTGATAGCATTATATATACCAAAAGGCAAAAATTTCCCCAAATTGCAGGAGTTATTGCCAGCAAATGCCCAAGTCTAGTGCTTTTACTTGCAGCTTCAGCTTGGCAGTAGCTTTGGCACAGATACAAAATTTGCTGTAGGAATGAGCAGAGTTCCTGGTACAGGTATCCTCCCCATACGATATTATCATGCCAGTAAACTGATTTTTACCTCACTTAGCTGGCAAGATGGTTAGAAGTGCTTCTTCTGCCTCTAGTGAGACTGCTGCTTCCACTAAGCTGCAATAAAAACCTCCTCCTTACCCAAGAGTAGGTGACAACTTTCTATTGCTGTCAGATTTTGGTTTATTTCCTTCCTTCCTGAAAGGATACCAGAGTTTTCCTTTCTATCAGCCAGGCCCTTCTTTAAAACTTCATGGAGATCCTTCCTGGCAGTGGTAGTAGGAAAACTAGAGACTATGTGAAGTCTATTTGAACTTAAAACTGCAGGGTTGTGAAACAAGGGTGTTATTGTAAATCATTACAAATTTTTCCCAAAATAAACACCAGTCTGATACAGAGCACAAAGCAAAGCACTAAATTCCGTACAAGAAATCTCAAGAGCGTAAACTAACCTTGAGGCGTAGGAGACTAATACAGAAAAACTGTAATACTGAAGACTGACAAAACTAATCTTAACCAAGGAGATTCGTAGAGAAATGATTATATTCTGGGAGTGAGCTGCCAGCTGAAATGAAAGCCTACTACAAAAACCGTGAGTGAGCAGCACTCTTTAAAATTTAATTACAAAACTGTCTGGAGATGGAGAGATGCTGCTTCTGTGTTGGAGGGAGCTGGTGACTGGTCAGGACCTGGAATGTTACACTTGGTGCTTGCTCTCAGCTGAAAATTAGAGCTATGAGGCTACGTATGTGGAGGGGAAAACCAGCTTAAACTAGAAAAGAAATAGACTGAAGAAATTATAATAGCAGATGGTTTCTTCTCTGTGCAGGGATGGGGAATAGCACACGTTTCATCGCGGCTGAACAGCTGCCCAGGTAGCTTCACGGCACCGTCTCAACCCTGAGTGTCCACATAGACACGAGTGTGCCTCTACTGCAGTTCCTACTGTGCAAAATAACTCTACAGAAGCCAACTTTAAATTAGCTAATAGCTAATTTAGCTAATTTAAAGGAGAATAGTAGCTTCCTAACTGCCCTGTAATGGAGTCTGTAACTTACCTTGCTTCCCAGGCAAGTTTTGCAGCTGTGCAGGCAGGGCTTATCCAAGTGTTGTGTTTAAAGGTGACTTGGATACATCTTCTCTGCATGGCAGGCAGCGCAAATCCAGCTTGCTTTTTCCTCCCCAACGTCTTTCCTGATAGGAGTCAGGAATCCACCAGGTTTGATCCTGTCAGTGGTGTTGCAACATCTTGTAACCATAAACGGGCCACGTAGGTTTGGACTTGACTCTTCATGCTTCTGAAAACAGCAGTCCATGCCCCCCTGTTCTAAATTCCAAAAAGGAGGATTTGACCTCAAAAGGCATTAAATACTCAGCAACAGTCAGTGCTTCTGAAAATCAAATTTAATGCCTGATGTCTTTTTACATCTTTTTTAAGGCCTTGTCACAGACCCTTGACTATTTGGACTTGAGCACCAGCACATATTGACACGTTTAGGTGGCTGAAAGGTTTTGGTTAATAACTTGGGTAACTCCTTGTCGTTGTATTATTTGCTCAGTTGTAGATCTTGGAGTATCTTTAAAAGATGGGCACCGTTAGTATGATTTTTACAAATGGTAAAGTTTAGGCTATAGAAAATTAAGTGTTTTATCATAATGTGGATGGCACTAGAATAAAGGCACCTTCTGCTTAGGTGTGAGGTTACATTACTATTTTTACTGCTTTGAAACTCATTTTCAGTTAGAACACAAGAACAAATGTACCAGGTCAGGCCAATTATCCATCCAGATCAGTCTCTTTTTGTGCCGATTGCCAGTAACATTGGTACAGGAAAGGAAATAAGAACAGGGTAAGAGCGTGAGGATGTTTCCCATTATACTTTCCCAGCCTCCAGTGCTTTGTGGATCACTTCCTGAGCTAAAGCTGGTGTTTGGTAGACCTTGATGAGTTTTTCTTCTGTTATTGTGTCCAATTGCATTTCAACATGAAACTTCTAGCACCTACAACGACACCTGTTCTGCTGTTTAAGAAGCTAATACATCAGAATTATTTCCTTGTATTTGTTTTGAGCCTTCCACCTGCTACTTTCATCTGATGCTCCCTCCCCTGTTTGCCATCTCCATCCCACACCTGATTTTACAGACCTCTGTCAAGTCCTTTCCCTGCAGTCATCTTTCCGGTGAGGTGCTCTGTACCTTCAATCAACCTTACCAGTCTTTTCACCATCTTTTCTAGTTTTACTGAGTCCTCTTTGAAGTCGGTCAGTAGAAACCCATGGTCATCTATTGCAGTGTATAGCCTGCACTCAGTCTGCACCTCAGTGTTATGAAGCTGCCTTTGAGAATAGCCCACAATTGACCAGTTAGACAAGACAGGGCCACCACTGATGCCACCCTGGGGCCTGACCAGTAGAGCTTGGCCCAAATGAAGGATATTTTTATTCTGCAGCCCATCCATTTACCTATGTAGACTATCTACTGTTAGCTAGACCCCTCTGGCATGCAACCAGAAGACATCTCTCGGCCACCCAAGTGCCTGCTTACCTGAAAAGAAGTGTGCTTGGCCTTTGCGATGTAGTTGTCCCCTATACTGATTGCAAGGAATGGGTACATTTGCAAGGTGGGACATAGACAAGGGGAAAAGCATTTCTTGGCCCACTGATAGGACTAGGAAGGTAGTTTTGCAAGAGCTGTAATAAGGATAGTCAAGAATAGTTCACTGTCTAACAGATGGGAGAGTGATAAACCTGAAAAATATTATGATGTGATTTATCTCTCTGGAAGATTTAACTCAATAGCTGGAATTTTTTTTTTTTTTTTTTTTTTGCGAAGAAAGGGCAGAGATCAAACTATGAAGACAAATTCAACTGTGCACACACGAGCCTACATTAAAATAATTCTCTGAAAAGTGGCATTGTGTATTTATTATTTCCTTGGCTGGTTCCTAACTATCTAATCAGTCTTTGTACATGTCAGCAGCACATCCATAATAAGAAAGTGCTGTGTGGATTGTGTGAACTGGAATTAGAGATGTGATAATCAGCCAAACCGTTGGAGACAATGTAAAGGCTGCATGGCATTTGCATTCCTCTAGCTGAGGAGAAAAACCTTATATGTGCAAATGAGTTGTTGGGGTTTGGGTTGTTTTTTTTCCCCTTCTTGATATGTTATAACCATGGGCAAATTGCTCTCAGAGCAGCACTTCCCCGACAGCATGCCAGTTCACACTGGAGTGCCTCCATGCCTAGTTGGACCTGTTCCGGTATGGTGGTGACAGCTATACTATGTTCAGTTAGTATGTGAGCTGATGTGACAGATAGAGGCATACAGATGTATATATGCTGTGGAAAAAAATTGCTGATGTCTAGATAGGCCCACAGTTTTATGATGAAGAGACCACAATTGGGTTTAGAAAACCTATTTTCCCATCTGTACAATTCTGATAATATTGATCCATCCCATCGAGATGTTGTGAAAGTAACTAATAACTACAAAGGGAGCCTCACTTTGTGATCCTCTTATTGCCTCAATGTCCTAAATTGTTATCAGTTCCTTAAGTGAACCATCTGCCTGTCACCGGGTTACTCTCCTGGCCAGCCTCAGGGTTTTCTGTCTAAATCCTCCTCGACTCTTATCTTCCCATATTCTGATTAGCATCGTGGTTATCAAGGTATAAGGAGAGACTGAAATCAAAAGGCTGATGTTGCAGAGGGAAGGTGTGAAGTGCTGAGCAGATAAAAGCAAGGTTAGAAGTGACGAGTAGGGCAAGTTCCTAATTTAATAGCAGGTCTGTATGGCTACCATGCCTTTCCCACCTGTAGGAGGAGAAAAGCATGGGTAAGCCACCGGCGTGTTGCAGTTCATTCCCCATGTTCAGCTCCTCCCATACCCAGTGTCTCTTCTTGCTGTGGCAAGAAAATGGGGCAGAAATAGGTGAGACACGAACTGTAGAGCTTGTTCACTTTAAAGGTTTTTGTGACAAGAGCTGTCACACGTACACCCTATGGCACACGTAGCTTATCAAAACTATTCTTTAATGTATATAGTTTTAAGCTGTTCCTGAAAAATAATTATCTATATTTGTAAAATGATATTGCTCTATACGTTAAGAGCATCTCTTCCCAAAAGCTGTTAATCAGCTAGATTGAGCTGGCAGAAGTTCTGCCTGCTTTAATGTTTCAGATATCTAAAAGTTAGATTAAGTGCCAGCTGACCTGCAACGGAGCAGATTCTGCCCCGTGTTGGGTTACGCAGCCCGACGCACAGACCCTCCTGCCGTGACGCACTGGATGTTCAAGTTCTCAGGACTACAACTTGAGAGACGGAGATGGAAAAAACCTCCTATATGCAGGTCTAAAGGCATATGGGACAGGTCTGTATCCCTGTTTCGGTTTCTGAAATTCAGGCTCATTATCCCAGACCAAACCTACTCAGTGCTTAGACCGTACTAAATGCTGTGTTTAAGTGGCAGGTGTCAGAGTTCACCAAGCTCAACTGGCATCTTGAAGAACAGGAAATGCGAAGGGAGCTTCAACGCCTGCCATTTAGGAGACAGTTTAAAGAGCACATAGTTAAGACACAAGAACGCGCTGTTCACTGATGGATTGGAAACAGGAACTTACATGGAAATCTTGGATTTATTCCATTATCTAGCGGCAAAAGGAACGTTTCAGGACAAGGAGACGCAGGGAAAGCTGGTTATGTTCTTTGCAATAATATTCTTCATCAAAGACACTGTGGAAATGCCTTCTTGTGAAACAGAAATATGACGTGACAAATACAGTAATACACTGAAAAAGGAACAAGTCCCAGCTCTGTGTTGCTTACTCGGGTGTTCTGAGGGATGTAAGAACAAAATAGCTGTATTCAAATGCAATATTTTGCAGGAAAATGATAAGATGATGCAGACCGATTCCCTCCTTGCCCGCAGCCTCCTAGACCTCTTTTGAACCTTGAGAAAAGACTTGACAAAAGAAATCTGACCGATGCCATTTTAAAACCCTTTATGAGAGGCTATTCAGGAAAATGAGTCCTTACAAGAAGAGGAATTACTGTAGCAGATGAAAATCGGAGTTGTCTTCACTGCACTGGTAGCTTGAATTTCACCCCAGCTGACTCCTACTCGCATGCAGGAGTTTCTGACTTAGATTAAGAGATGCTTTAAAGCCGAGCTGCTTTGCTCAGCGGGGAGTGGGTTGCTGCTGACATTCAAGCTGTAGCAGGGAGGGTGCAGTTAAATCACAGGGGTGCTGCTGCTGCTCAAGTCAGTAGGTCTTTTTGGTTTTTTGCTCTCATTCACAGGGAAGAAATCAAATATAGTAAATCCTGGCTAACAGTGGCAGCGAAGACAGTCTCTACGAGAGGACAAGGAGCGCTAATAGTCCTTTTTCAAGAGGGTAAGATGGTAATAAGGGGATGGCGTGAGGGACTGTAGCAGGACTGGTGTTACTAATAGGAGAGGCTGAAAAAAACTAATTGGAGCTACACGTAACATTTTTAGTGTTGCTTATCCAAAACAATTTTTGCCTAAATATTTCAATCGGGAGGTTTTATTGTAGCAGTTCTAAAGAGTCTTTATGATCCATTTTCTCTATCTGCTGTAACGTACCATGGTCTGGGGTAGCAATAGTGTGTTCAGTCTTCATTCTGCCTTTTTACAGAAGATGATGAGTCTGACCACAGAGAGATGAAGGAATTCAGCCGGGATGGATTCAGTATCGAAACCAGAGCTGAGGTTTTATTTCAAAGAGATCACCCTATGACCTGCTATTTCAAATTGCACTTCTCTGCTCAGATGAAGGGGACATATCTGCTGGCTGGCTCGCCTTGGACAGTGTAGTTTATGTGGAACAAATGCTCCCATTTAAGTTAGCGTTGCGGATCTTCCAAATATGATTCATTTGCCCTGCTTGTTGCTTGAGAAGACTTTTGAGGGTAGGCCGGACAAACCGTATCTCCAACTTGGGTTACAAAGCAAGTAACCCAGGGGCTGATTTGCTCTAGGATGCCTTCAGCTGTATCAGCGTCAGTTTTCTGTCTGCGTATCCAAAGACAGTGTTTTGTGCTCAGTTATCTTTATCCATGTAACTGTATCCAGATCTCCTCACGTGGGCAGGTGCATTTGGAGAGGTCTTTGCTCATTTTTTCCAATTTAAATAGTTTTGTGAAGGGTAGAGGGACTAACACTGACTTCAAACACCGCTAAACAGTGGTTTCATTATTAGTGGTAATATTTTGGTAATTGGAAGCACATTTTTAATTTGCTTAGGTGGTCCACTCGGAGGAAATCTGATGGACTGTGCGAGTGTGTCTGTCTCTGACACGGTGTGATTACATACAGCCGCCTTGCAGCTGTACAGAGTAGGCTTTAATTTAGTTAGACCAGGTAACCCTGTGGCAGGGAGCGTTCAGCCAGCCGCCTGCATAAATACCCCAAGGTGCTGGCAGGCTTGGTGGCTGTGTGGTTGCAGTTTCACATCTCTCGGTTGTGGTACGGACATGCTCTTTATTGCAGTCAGCATGTTGTTTGCCCAGATATTTTGTATTATGAGGTTTAAAAGGATGCTCAAGAAAGTATGCTACTGAATTCAGATGGCTAGGATTGCCATATCAGATTGGTTATGTGTATAATGCATAGAAGGGGGGAGAGAGAGAGGAAATGAAGATTTTAGATTTTGTTCCTTGATCAGAACTTGCTGAGTGATCTTGGGTAAATCAGATAACCACATTCCCATCCAGGTGCTGGCAGTTCACTTCCTAAAGCCCTGCGGAGATGTCAGAACAATTTTCAGTGGTGCAAGGTGTCCTCAGCGACCCGTGAATCCTGTGGGCACTCAGTGCCTTAGCTAAGGCACCGGGGCAATTCTTTAAATTAATTCTATGGATTTGAGTGTCAGGTCCAAGTTTAAAATTCTTCCCTTAACCTCTCTGCTTACCCAGCTGGCAAAACCCCTGGCAGTCAGAGCTCCCTACTGCGAGGCTGAGTTTGGTAAGAGCGCTGAATGTGGAGGGAGAATCTCATTCTGCAAGAATCTCACTATATTCACCATTACCACCAATCTTCCCTAATTTAATTTACCTAAGCTATCACCATCTGATGCACATCAGTATAGAATTATGACTTGGAGATTAATTGATCTGAAATGAATATGAAACGCTGGTTCATGCGTCGTAAGGCTTTTGGAAAAGCAGACGGTATTGGCTCTTCCATGTAAACCTTTGCTGCATGCCCACTGAATTTCGAATCATCCTGCAGTTCTGGGAATGAGTCAGAAAATGCAGTGTTGTCTGCTGTAGGTGTCACCTTAGGTGGGGGCAGCTGTGCTGGAGCTCATGGACGTTATTTTGCCAATGCAGTTACTGAGGGAGAGGCAGGACGCACAGCCCAGAGTCCAAAAGTCAAAGGCGTGCTCATGCTTCCAGAAAGGAGGTGCTGGTAGCACGAGTAGTAATGCAATGCGTCACCAAACAGCAACAATAAAAAAACAGAACAGGTTTTCTGTCCTAGAAAACAGGTTTCTGAGAGTTTTCTGAAAAGGAGGAGGAAATGCAAGGATCCTGGAACTGAAAGAAAGGACCAGAAATTTTGAAAGTTGTTGGTGGTTTGGGGTTTTTTTTTCTATTTCCCTGTATTTCATCCTAGTGATTCAATGGGCTGTGGAAGGTACATAGGTGAGTTCTCGCCATCTAATCCACCTATAAAAATCTTAACTGGTCCTGCCAGTTCTCATTAGCTGACATACAGCTTCCATAATTTCAGCCTTTCATCTCCTGATAGAAGAGGTTTCCAGGTGGGGCCTCTGGGTTGGTTTCCTCTCCTGCCTTCTTCAGCATGTGCTGAGCATGACTCTTCCTAAAGCAGACTCGATGTGGATCAAGCTCATGTGATGCTGGAGCACTGGTGGGAACCTGAAATACATGAGCTATGGATCACAAACTTGTAAGCTTCCAGGCTCCTATGGTTTTATTTTGTATATGGAATACATGTGATTAGGCTTTCCTGTTGTCATATGATTTAAACCCAAATAATATGCCAGATTAGGGACAATATCTTAGACATGTTCCAGGAGGTTCCTGGAACGGGTTGCTGATAACTTCCTTCTCCAAGTGATACAGGAGCCAAGGAGAGGTGCTATGCTGGACCTTGTTCTCACCAACAAGGAGGGGTTGGTAGGGAATGTGACGCTCAAGGGCAGCCTTGGCTGCAGTGACCATGAAATTGTGGAGTTCAAGATCCTTAGTGCAGCGAGGAGGGCGCACATCAAGCTCACTACCCTGGACTTCGGGAGAGCAGACTTTGCAGACTTTGGCCTCTTCAGGGATCTGCTTGGTAGAGTACCATGGGACGAAGCCCTGGAGGGAAGCTGGTTAGTATTCAAGGATCACCTCCTCCAAGCTCAGGAGCGATGCGTCCCAACAAAGAGGAAGTCAAGTAAAAACACCCAGAGGCCTGCATAGATGAACATGGAGCTTCTGGACAAACTCAAATGCAAAAAACAAGCCTACAGAGGTTGGAAGCAAGGGCAGGTAGCCTGACAGAGTACAGAGAAATAATCCCAGCAGCCAGGGATTAGGTTAGGAAAGCGAAAGCCCTGATAGAGTTAAATCTGGCCAGGGACCAGATTTTAACCAGATTTTTGCTCTGTCTAGAGCAACAAGAAAAGCTTCTATAGGTACATCAGTGATAAAAGAAAGACTAGGGAAAATGTGGGTCCTCTCCAGAAGGAAATGGGAGATCTGGTTACCCAGGATATGGAGAAGGCTGAGGTACTCAACGACTTCTTTTCCTGCAAGTGCTCCAGCCATACCACTCAAGTCACAAAGGACAAAGGCAGGGCCTGGGAGAATGAAGAACTGCCCACTGTAGGAGAAGATCAGATTCGAGACCATCTAAGGCACCTGAAGGTGCACAAGTCCATGGGACCTGATCAGATGCATCCATGGGTCCTGAGGGAACTGGTGGATGAAGTGGCTAAGCTACTCTCCATCATATTTGAGAAGTCGTGGCAGTCCAGTGAAGTTCCTACTGACTGTAAAAGGGGAAACATAACCCCCATTTTTAAAAAAGGAAAAAAGGAAGACCTGGGGAACTACAGGCCGGTCAGTCTCACCTCCATGCCTGGCAAGATCATGGAGCAGACCCTCCTGGATACTATGCTAAGGAACATGGAAAATAAGGAGGTCATCGGCAACAGCCAACATGGCTTCACTAAGGGGAAATCGTGCCTGACAAATTTGGTGGCCTTCTGTGATGGGGTTACAGCATTGGTGGACAAGGGAAGAGCAACAGACGTCATCTACCTGGACTCTTGCAAAGCGTTTGACACTGTCCCACACAACATCCTTGTCTCTAAACTGGGGAGATGTGGATTTGATGGATGGACCACTCGGTGGATAAGGAATTGGCTGGATGGTCGCACTCAAAGAGTCATGGTCAACGACTCAATGTCCAGGTGGAGACCAGTGATGAGTGCCGTTCCTCAGGGGTCAGTATTGGGACCGGCACTGTTTAACATCTTTGTCAGCGACATGGACAGCGGGATCGAGTGCACCCTCAGCAAGTTTGCTGATGACACCAAGCTGTGTGGTGTGGTTGACATGCTGGAGGGAAGGGATGCCATCCAGAGGGACCTTGACAGTCTGGAGAGGTGAGCCCATGTGAACCGCATGAAGTTCAACAAGGCCAAGTGCAAGGTCCTGCACGTGGGTCGGTGCAATCCCAAGCACAACTACAGGCTGGGTGGAGAATGCATTGAGAGCAGCCCTGAGGAGAAGGACTTGGGAGCGTTGGTGGACGAGAAGCTTAACATGACCCAGCAATGTGCGCTTGCAGCCCAGAAAGCCAACCGTGTCCTGGGCTGCATCAAAAGAAGTGTGACCAGCAGGTTGAGGGAGGTGATGCTGCCCCTCTACTCCGCTCTTGTGAGACCCCACCTGGAGTACTGCATGCAGCTCTGGGGTCCTCAGTATAAGAAGTACATGGAGCTGTTGGAGCAAGTCCAGAGGATGCCATGAAGATGATCCAAGGGCTGGAGCACCTCTGCTATGAGGACAGGCTGAGACAGTTGGGATTGTTCAGCCTGGAGAAGAGAAGGCTCTGGGGAGACCTTATAGCACCTTTCAGTACCTGAAGGGGCCTACAGGAAAGCTGGAGAGGGACTGTTTACAAGGGCATGGAGTGATAGGACAAGGGGTAACAGCTTTAAACTAAAAGAGGGTAGATTTAGACTAGATATAAGGAAGAAATTCTTCCCTGTGAGGGTGGTGAGGCACTGGCACAGGTTGCCCAGAGAGGTTGTGGCTGCCCCCTCCCTGGAAGTGTTCAAGGCCAGGCTGGATGGGGCTTTGGGCAACATGGTCTAGTGGAGGGTGTCCCTGCCCATGGCAGGGGGGTTGGAACTAGATGGTCTTTGAGGTCCCTTCCAACCCAAACCATTCTATGATTCTATGAAATGGTGCTTGACTTGTAACACACACTAATTAAAGCAATGTGGCTTAAGTAACTGGTGATAGAACAGGTCTACACCATCTAAAGACATGACCCATTGTGCTTTTCAATGAGTTATTCTATATCCGTGTGTTGCTAAAGCTGTAAGTAAATGTAGGGTTTCATTGTATTAAAAATCACAGCAGAATTTCTGGGCTTGGCTTTTCAAATGCTGTAAATGTTTCCTCATGTGGGTAACTCACTGAGGGACTATTCATAGCAGTAACTGCTTCTGTCAGCTCTAAGGATGTCTATTTTATTTTGCATAAACCTTGCCATACAGACAGGACAGGGAGCAGAGCATCTGTCCTACTAACATTACAGAATTCAACGTTTTATAGAGAATAATACTGAAATACAAGTGTGAGAGTGCACTAGTTGGAGGTGGCAATCAGCAGAGGGACTTCAGGGCACAAACATACGGCTGTTTCTTACTCCAGAATCACATTTGCTTGGGATTGCTGTTATATGTTTTTTCCCACAGAAGACGTAACGGGAGCTGAATTTACTTCCCTGCTTGCAAAGCATCAACCCATACTTTTCCTCCTACATTTCCACTGTTTAAAACCAGCAGAGTTACTTTACCCTTTTTTTTCAACCCTTGTTAAAAACACAGGGTTTGTCAGTCTAGCAGACTGGGTTTCAGCATTTTGCATGACTAAATGTTAAATTCTTGGTACTGTTTGGAGTATTCGAGCCTGGCAGTTATCTGTAGATGGCTGACAAACACTAACTTGTTTTCAGTTGGTCTCACAAGCAGCTTTGCTTGATTTCTATGAGGGGGTTTTTTGGCAACCACTTACTTAGATCTCAGAACTCATTATCAGTCTCTCTCCGGATCCCCATAAGTTGTAAAGCAGGCTATCCGGAGGGAGCAAAGGGGAGAATCTCCTCTGTGTGCTGTGGAGCAGCAGCAGCAGAGATGATCCGGGGCTGTGGCAAGCGTTTCGGTGCTGTGGTTGTCTTTGCCCCTTTGTGAGAGCACCTGTGGCTGCTCAGGTCACCTAGCCCACCGGCATGGACCCAGCGCATCCGTAAAGTTGATGGAAGGAAAACGAGATTTGCTGAGGCAAAGCTGCTCCTCTGTCCCAGGAGCACAAGCACCAGAGGCTCTGGCTGGGGAAGGGTTGAACTCATCCCTCTGGCCCTCAGCCATGCTTTGGCTGGTTTAGCCCATCTCTGCCACGTCCTCGCTGGGGTAGCGGGCACCGATGTCCCTTGCAGAGTCGCTCTGTGACCTACCCTCCCCAAACTGCTTTTGCCCGGTTTTATGGAGACCTTTTGCCTCCGGGTCTGGTGGATTTGGCCGTGGTAAGAAAGTGTGTGCCAAGTTCTCGGCACAGAAAAAGAAATGTAAAATCAGAGGCTTAACCTCAGGCTGCTTCACCCTTAGAGCCCAGGTACCTCTTTGCTATTGAATGGCATAATATTTATCCCGCTACAACAAGGCTGCCAAGCCATGTGGCTTGGCAATCGGGCATGCACACGGATTATTCTTTGACATATTGAAAGAGGCACACCTCCCAGCCATCGCGTTTCCCCACATTTGAAATAATCTTGATTTAAACAAGAGCAATTACAACATCCGGTTTTATGTCTCAGGCTGCAGGAGTGATTTCAATTCATTAAATGGCATCGGGACAAGTTTGGGAATTGTGTGAGCATGTAAAATCAAATGTAAAGGAATCATGGAAAGGCATCGCAATGCGGCTGTGAAACGAGTGAGGCGCCTTCGCAGCCCCGTTCTGTTGTGCATTTGGTGGTAAGGATTTAGAGCAGTGCCATTATAGGTAGTGGCAATCAACTAGATCAATATTGTATGAATTTAAAAGTATATTTCCACTATTTATAGGATTCCTTTTGCTGGCTTCTTACGGAGCTGAATTCCGTAGTCCTTCCACTAATGCGCACAAATACTCTTTGTACTGCGTGATGGGACTGTAATTGTGTCTTCTCATTTTCCACTTTATTGATGTATAAATGCTTCTATTTCCACTGGTGATGTTTGGGTTTTTTTAAATATCATCGGCATTAGAATCTGCCTTTCTACTTCAGTTTCTCTAATACCCCTTACTGGACATTGGAGAGAATGATTTTGTTTTCTTTTTTTTCCTTGGACTTTATGTTAGAGTCCCCAAAATTAACTCTTCTAAGACGCAGTATAGTTTTACTCCCAGGACATCTGAAAGGTGTCCAGCCTGGCTTGTTACATGCAAGGGTTGCAAATCTGAGCTCTAAAAAAACTAATTTATGATGGGTTTTTTTCCCCTAATTTGCTTATATCTGTGTGTACGCATGGACAAATACACACAGGTACAGGCAGCTGGAAGTTGGCCTGTAAGTCTGGTAATTAATCAAATGGCACAGCCAGATGAAAATACTATCCCTGGCCATAACCTAGGTAACAACACACATATTGCCACAGAAACCTAATGCATGCATGGAAAAGACCAACTATACTGAAGGAGGGGCAACCCCGCCCCCCCCCCCCCCCCCCCCCCCAATCCTGAATACAGTAGTTCAAGTTCTTTTGAATTTGAAAATATTGGGGAGTAAAAGTGGCAAAGACTGTGCAGGTCAGACATGAAGAACTTTCTTTAGAAGTTGCTCTGAGGCAGGAACTGCATGAGCAGATGCACAGAATAAGTGGCTAACTTGTTTGGAGTCTGGGTAAGGTTCACTGGAAGTCTCTGCAGTGATTTTTCTTGGGAATTAGGTCAAGGCCTTTGCTTCTGGGTGAAATGAGAGAAGGAATCAATCACAAACCATTTCCCCTCTGCCGAAGTACAGCTTCACTTACGAACAACAATGATTAAACATATTAGCTTATTGCCACTTGTTCCATCAATTTTGAAGACGTGGAGTACATATTTCAGTGTTGCTAAGATGATGTAATAGTCTATTTTACAGTTCCCCAATATTTTTTGTGTAAAATTCAAGAGGCTTCATATACATTCATAGCGTCACATAGCAAGTCATAAATCACCGCTGTGTTGTAGGTAAGAAATGTCCCTGGCATCCACTGAAAGGGAAGTGGAATCAGAGCAATCAGCTCATTTGCTTGAGGAACTCATATCCTCTTTAATTTCACTCCTTTTTATCACCTATACCATTATTTCAATTAAACATTGTATAGGTATAGGCAATCAGTGATTTTTGTGCTCATACCTCATAAATACTTACTGGGTTTATGATCACGTTACATACAATGTAAGTCTGATTCTTGCTTTGTAAATAGGTACAAATCAGCAGTAAGTTGAGATATTTCTTTTTCATATGCATGTATAAATGAGAAAATAAATCAAAAGCAATTTATGAACCAGAATTGCCAAGTCTAACTTTATTGCAACTTAGTCTCTAATGTCCCTGGCTTCTGAAATCATGTTACTTTCATTTTCTTTTTTTTTAAAAAAAAAGGAAATGAAAAGCTTTTTTTTTTTTCCTTCCTTGGAATTTTGTAGCGCCTTCTGGGTGCAGAGAAATATTGGGAAGACTTAATGTCTCAAAAAGAAAATGCAGATAGGAACCCTGACATTTGTAGGTTTAAATACCATGACAATTTGAGGGTTTAGCTGGTGATTTTTTGTGGCATTTGAAACCAGTATTACTGATGAAGAGAATACGTACAGACAACTGTTGTGTTCGTTACAGTAGGACATTTGCATTAAAATAGCTATATAGTTACAATGTAATTTTGTTTCTTGGGCCATATTGATGGAAAATCAAGCATCTAAACCAGGAGTAGCTTCGTTATCAGAGCTGCATTACATTGACTTCACACGCATAGCTTTGGGCACGGTGCTTTGAAAATACTGGCTCTTGTTCTTGGTTGTGCAAGATTCAAGCAAGGTAACTGAACCTCGTGCGATGCCAAGAAATGAATGAGTTAAAATTGGATCGGCTTGTAAAACATCTGTGTCCAATCTAGTGTTTTGGTAGCTCTGCTGTGGCCATATCAAGGCCACTTATAATAACACAGCTATTGAAATGCTGGGTTATATTTACATTCTAGAGGGGGAATGGTTTGTTGGTGTTGCTACACCGTACTTGGAGTGCGAGACGCAGGGTTTGTGGCAGCGGATCTGAACATACCCTGAGCTAAACAAGGTATTTGGGAGGAAGTTCTCCTTGGCCACTCTACGGTGTTATGGCCAGCGGAAGCTACAGTACTCGGAAACGATGGTCTTCCCTTCTGCATGGAATAGATACACACAGCATAAGAATCAAAGCCCAGATTAGTTGCATTGGCTTATTAATACATAAATGACCCCCTGTGAATCGCAGAGGGAATTTTTTGGGGGAAGTGTTGAACAAGGGGAGCAGCTCAGTTTAGAAATCACAGAAAAACCCACCTTTAACTTCAGCAGAATGGCTGGGGAGATTTTCAGGCCTCCTCACAGAAGTGGAGATGGACCGCAGCATCCTCAGCCAGAAAGGATAAGGGCTACATTAGAGGCAAGGCATAAAAGTCCCCAGGGGGTAGAACTGGAATAGGAGGAAATGAAAATCGTGTACGTGCTTTATTTTTGAAATGTGTCTGTTTTACAGATGCTAATGTAAGGAAGAAGTTTTCATGACACTTCAATAAAATTCAGACCGTCTGTTTCTGTCCGCAGTGCCGACCTGTGCGCTGCAGCTTCGCGCTGGTGTGGGAGGACTGGGAAGCCAGGCTGCCACTTGGAGTAAGGGAGGGATCAATGAGAATCTGTTTCATTATCTATATAGGATGAAATTTATAGAAGATGGAAAGCAGATCGAATTTGAAAGCTCCCTAAAATGAGGAAGGTTGTCTTTAGGGAAAAACCCCAACAAATAAAGCCACGATTCGCCACATTACAGACTAGAAACATCCCGTGTGCTACCATCATGATAAGCATGTGCTTTTCCCATGAATTTCTGTGCTACATTCCATTTTACACGTTATCTGCAAGTTGGCCTCTCATGAAGCCAAATATTTGAGCGGGAGTCATCTCCATGGTGTTAGAGGGGTCCGATTAGCAACCAAAGTGCAGCCGGGGGCAGCTGAGTCAATGGCAGAGGTTGACCCCAGCAGCCTGCCAGGACGGGACAGCTTCGCATTCCAGCTCGGCGCGGTGGGAACTCGGCCAGCCCTGGCTGCCCAGGAAAAGTCATGAATTAATGCATGTCTCTGCCGAGGAACTGACGGCATTGATTGCTGGGGCCTCTCGGAAAAGGAAGGTAATTGTCTAGTTCGTGCTTCTGCCCACTATTTGAAGAGCAACTTTTAACCATTGGGAGCATATAAATCACGGTTTAATGAACCGAGATGTGTAGGTTGTTATTTTGGTCAACATCTGATTGTGGATAATGCTCTACATCTTTGATGTAAATCATACAATGGGTCTGACTCCAAAAGCGTGTGTGTAGCTGAAGGGATAAATTGCATAGGTGTTCTCAGGGGAATGAGAGATGCTGCCCTGATTAAGTCTAATGGAAGCTAATTTCTGCAGAGCCCCATGTACTCTACTGCTGATGTCTTGCCTTTGTTGGGTTTTGTTTTACATTATTAATTAACCATACTGCTGCTTCCAAGCATTTGAGACCCCTTTGAAGTTGCCATTTGATCAATTGATATGCAGTGTGCTACAGGTATAAACACCTTATTGCATTAAATCGGCACTTTAAGTAGTTCTGTGGCCAAAGAACTTACCTGGGAAGAACTTCTCAGTGCTGAATCATGACTCCACGTTGCTGTAGCAAAGCCTCCGCCATCAAGTGTTGGCTTTGGTCCTTAAAAATGCCTGTTGTTCTGAGCAAATGTATTATCACTTTTAAGAGATAAAATATTGTCACATATTTTAAGGCAGTTGTATTGGCAAATAACTTTCTCCCCACAGAAGAAGAAAACTGCATCCCAGAAGGGATCTATATAGTGATTAATAATCTGCTGCAGAAATGCTCTATCGTGAGGACTCTGGCTGTATTTTCTGCAAAGCGCTCAGTAGTTTGGGATGATATAGCTGGTCCCTGGTACTATTGCAGAGCTGGATGGACATATTTGTATTTGATGCTGATTCTCCTGGGATCTGCAGAAATCTGGCTTTCTGCATTGAGCCATCTGACCTTCCTGTGCTTTGGCAAGCGCCTGCTCACGTGTAGGTGATGCTACCGGTCACGGGGAAGGCGACGGTGAGAGCACGCTGTGCTCCTGCTCCTCTTCCCCAGCAAATCATGGGAGCAGAAGCACCTTGAGTGCGGGGATGCTCCCAGGAGAGGAGGGGAAGCAGGAGGTTTGTTAGCAGAGTCCAGTAATCCCCACGGGGTTATAGGAGGACATAGCAAAGTCAGCATTTTCAGCACAAATCAGCACTATAATCTTCACAAGGGAATGAGATCCGCCCCCCCCGAAGGACAGCACCTGGCTCCCAGCAAGGTCCCCGTCTCTGCTACCTGATGTCATCAAAGACACTTGTTCTCTGGCAGTGCAATTGCGTGGTTATTTCCCAACTGAGTCCTGAATTTGGGTCCTGTTCATCGGGTGTTGGAGGAAGGATTGGCAGACGAGGAGGAGGGATGGGGAAGAGAAGAGCTGGGCAGAGCGCTGCTCTGGGGAGAGTGGGAACAGTAAAGAAAAACCTGCAAGCAGCAGGAAAAGGGCCCGTCACCCCCCTCGGCATCAGTGCTCAGTAAAAAGGAAGGAAAGCCTTCTGTGGAGCCAGAGAAAACCCTTGGCTAAAGACTTTAGATCTGCCTGAAAGGTCTCCGGGAGAGCCCAGAGCTGAGTAAAGGAGGGATGAAGTGGCCATGGATGGCTGTAAATAACGAGGCATTTCCTGCGCCCTTCGCTTTGTATATATTGCCGGCAGATAGTTTCCTTGTGTTCAGCCCCCATTTCTCCTGTCTTGGTTTAATTTAATTTAGGTAAATCTCCTGTGTCAGTCAAACCAAATGGCTCCAAGTGCGAGGGAGGAAAGCCGACAGCTCCTTAGGGAAGGGGAGGAGGAGAGGAAGGAGATTGAGGGAAAGGACTGAGCCAGTTTTCTTTGATCACGTTGCGGCACGTGACCGGGAATCACAGGGTCCCCAGTTGCGTGTCCCCCCACCTACAGCAGCCGTCCACATGTCTGTCACACTCTGACACTGGATCTGCAGCAACTGTTGCTTCAGCTGGCTGCTGGCACGTATTTATCTTCAGTGGTGTTGAAAACGGAGCCAGAGCAAAATGTCATTAAAACTTCAGCTCTAGACATCAACAAGAGAAAAATGGAAAAGGATTTATCAATGTGAATGAAAACAATGTGATTGATATATATATGTTTAAGCACAGGTTTGGGATATTTTCTTTTGGATTTGGATTGATTTCAGGTGACAGATCAAAGGAATGTAACAAAATATAGTTAGTAACATGTACTGTTGTTCCTGCATGATTTCTTTCTACCCGTTCCTTGCACGTTGCTGTAGTACGTAGGCGTGCAGTGGCCAGGAACACCTTCAGCACTGGTAGGACACGGAGCACGGGGAAGCAAGGTCATCGATTAGTGCCGTCGTGCCTCAGTAATGACAAAGTTACGTAATTATGTCCGTCAGGAATCCTTTTCCTAATTGCATACTGCTGAGGTACTAGGACAGATTGTGCCTTATTTACCTTGGCCATTTTAGTGGCTAAGCCCGCTCTGGTTGATATCCTTTTTGTTTCCGTAGCACTGACCTCCTCCTGCGGCCAGCTGTGCCCAAGCCCCCTACCCAGGTCTGATTATTTTCCTTCACACTAAATAGTTTTGATTCGCTGTCAGAGCCCTTTAATTTCGTTGCGGCTTTGTTTGGCGACATGAAGCAATGCACTCAGAGCACAGAGTAACACAAATAATCGTAATTTTGGTGAAACTGTCCCCCGGCTCCTGAACTCTCAACCTTCCCGCTCTGCCCGAGCGACTCGGCGGCAGCAGTACCAGCACACCCACCGTCTCTTCTCGCTTTCAACCTACGACCACTCTTGCTGCTACCGCACTTAAACAGTGGTTGGTGCCTTCTCCAAAACCTGTGTGTGCTAGGCTTAACTCTGTGAAGTTTCAAGGCTGTGCTAGGAAGGTGCTTTCACCTCCAGGATTTTGTGGCGTGGCAGAACCTGGCACAATCTGTGCTTTGGAGCAGGGCTGAGCACTCCTTTTGCATCATCAGGATGGAGAGGGCTGTCAGAGATCCCACACTTGGCCCCACATAGTGTGAATACCTTGGACATAAGCTTTGCAAGGCTAGTGGCCAGCCACGTGATGGTCCGGAGGTCTCAGCTGGCCTGGGCTGGTGTTCAGCTTGTACTGACCGTGGTCCAACGCTGATACAACTGAGTTGTTCCAAGCTGGATCCCATTCAAGTTCCACAGAACTTCAGGGTGACGCTTCATGTTCAATTCTGCATGAAGAAAAAATTGTCTGCTAAATACCAGCTATCTTCCACAAAACAGGTGCAAGTGAACTGCTGAAGATCCCTGATGTCACAAGAGCCTGTAAGGATAAATCTTAGGGAAACATTTGGAGAGCCGTGAACGTTATTCAGTAATAAACTGTCCTCTCTTGAAAGGAGTACATTACAGAACTTCCTGATGTTCTTTGCAGTCAATCTGTAAGCTCTTGGTTGGTAGGAGCTAAGGATCATATGTTCATACTGTCTCTGCAGCGTCATCTTCTATTTTTCTGGAGGTGTCAGGAACATAATCAGCTGTCAGAAAAAATAGAGGCTCAGGAAAGCAAAAGATGTGATTTTCTTGGCAAGTAGATTCTCCTCATCTTATGTCCTCTGAATCTGGACTGGAAGGACTAGGCACCAGTCCTCTTTCTCAACTGGTTTTTGCAAGACCTGGCTCAGCTAATGAGCTATCAGCCACAAACCCTTGTCTAGATGGCTCTGTAAAACCAGCTGGTCTTTCACCACCTGACTGATTCTTTTGTGTTGAGCAGCAGCAGGTGACTCTCGGCATCAAATACAGTTTCGCCAACGTTCATTAAACTGCGGTAATATATAGCAATTTTCTACTTGCAGAAGTGCCTGAAAACTTGTCATGGTCTGGCTGTGGAGGCAGATTCAATCTAAATGGCTTTCTGAATGGCAGTCCTGGGTCTCTCGGGGATATGCAGGGCTTGGGGTGGTGATGCTCTTGTCCGAAGCTGCCTGTGCTTCGAAGAACAAGTTGCAGCACTGCCTTGCTTTAACAACTGAAAACAACCAGCTTTCCAGTGCAATAGTTACTTGTTACAGGGAGAAAACAGCTCACAATTTATTTTCAGAAATGAGGTCAAAATAGTGCAGCTGGGGAGGGAAGTGACTGGCGCAGCAGGTTGGTAATGAGATACAAAGCCTTTCCCTGTAGCTTAAATCCAGCTTCAGTCAGCAGTGGCTGAAATCTTTTATCATTTGACAGTTGTTCACCACGGCCTTTGCTGTGTTGGCTTTGCTCTGTGACATCTGAGTCAATACTTGCATAACCAGCACCCTGCTTGGCTGCTTGTGCATCATACGGACCTGCACGGGGGCCAGGGCAGGTTAGCAGCGAAGCTCCCACTCCTCTTGCCGAGATCACACTTGTCCTGTGAAGAGACCTCCTGCTCTTCAGAAGGTTTTAGGTTGTACGTACTTTCTTACTGGTTTGAAGCCCTGAGCCCTTGTCTGTGTTTCCAGCTGTGCTGGTGTACAGGGCAGTGGGGTGGAGATTGTAGTAATCATAGAATCACAGAATGGTTTGGGTTGGAAGGGACCTCAAAGATCATCTAGTTCCAACCCCCCTGCCATGGGCAGGGACACCCTCCACTAGATCACGTTGCCCAAAGCCTCATCCAACCTGGTCTTACACACTTCCAGGGATGGAGCCCTCCATCTGCTACAAGTCGAAGAGCAGCATTAGAGCGGCTCTGCCGGGGCTCTTGCAGCAGCCTCACCAATTGCTCAATCTGGTCCTGGCTGATGGAGTCATCCCTTCCCCAGGAGGTCTGGTCCTGCCCTCAGGTTCCCTCCTCACAGCCTCCTCTGAAGCCCCTCTCCACATCTGCCTCTGTGTGCACAGATTCCTGAGGAGTTACAGCCTTAAATCAAAGGGCATAGGTGTCTTCTGTACCTTTCCTTTCCTTGACCATTGTAGAGTTACAGAAAACAATGGGGCAGATGGCCAGATCACTGCCCACAGGTTGTTCTCTAGTGCAAGTCTTCTTCTAGTAATGGCTGTAGCTTCCTTACTGATCCATCTGGGAAGGAGATACTGAGATCAGGTATTTAAGACCTGTCCGTGCTTTTCTTCTCTGGCATGTTAGCCAGCCAGAGTTGTTTCTGCTTTTTCCCCTTGTGGTATATTAATGTTCATATCATGGACTTTGTCTACATCTCTTATGTCTGAGCTTTGAGATACTGCCATGTCCTAGTCAGAGAGGTAGCAAACTTGGAGGAAGGGCCTGTTCAAATGTAGCTGCTTGGAGATGCACTGAGGCTTTGCCGGATGCAATGGAAGCACCAAGCACTTTGTTCGCCTTATGTGATTTTGATGGCTGATGGATTTGCCTAGTTCTGCAGTTTAAAGTGTCCTCTGGGTTTGTCATTTAGCCGTCTTGCACGTGAACAGACATGGCTCAGCCTTCCTGAGTCTGTGGACTGAAGCGATGGCTGGGAAGGCCCTACCCCACTTCAGAATATTAACTTGCGTATGAAATAAGAATAGTTGAGGGTGTCGGTGTGAGCTGCCTGTCCACAGCTGATGGACCGAAGTCTCTGGGGACGTAGGGAGACACCCGCAAAAGGATGAGAACTGGTGTCATGGGAGGGGAAGGCAGAATGAAAGGGCAAAGGTAGATCTCCTTAAATAGATCAGATTTCCCCACTGAGGGTCGCCTGCTCCAGAGTCTGCTGTTTAGGTACTCGCTCTCAAGAGGCTGATTCCTTTTGGCTTCTACTGTTTTCATACACTTTATAGCAGGATGACAGCTCTGAGGAGTAAAACAAGCCAGGAATGCGACTGCTGTCATGTGCTGGAGACATGTTGTAATAGTGACCTGGGATGGGCCGCAGGGTGAAGCTGGGCTGGGATGACAAGGGAGGGGAAGGATTTCCTGGAGAGGAAAATTGCCTGGCCAGCCCTTTGGAAAATGTAAGCATGCTCTGCTGAAGGGTGCTTGTGGTCCCTCCTGGCAGAAGCTCGCAGCACCACAGAGCTGGGCGTTGAGAGGAGCTATCAGCTGCAACCTGTTGTGCAGCCAAAGCAAAGGAAGCCACCCTGTGGCCTGCTTTTGGGGGTTGGTCTTGCAGGTGCTCTGGTGAGTAGGCAAGGGGATGAGGAAGGTTTAAATCAGCCTGCAAACAGAAGGCAAAATAACAAGAAAAAAGGAAATGTGTGAGGAATTCTAACTTATTCTAATAGCATCACTCTCCAATGGACCTGAGGTGGAGTGTTAGACTTAACATTTTAGCAGGAAGCGTAGAGAGGAGAGGAGATGCTTGGTCTGCAGAAGAAGGAGGCAGATCAAGGGTCAAGAAAGCGCGTGTGGATGGGAAGGCACAGGCCAACCGTGCGTCATGTAGTTGACGCAGAAATATCAGAAATGTGTGTGGTTAATATAAACACTTGGCAATAGAGATAAAATCAGACCAGGTGTTGGTTGATCCGATGCAACAGACATCGCTGAAGTTTAGTCCCCTCTCATGAATTTGAATTTTACTCTTGAGCAGGTAAAAGAAGAACAAGGTGATGGAGTTTAAGGGGACCTCCAAAATGATAGGATCATTAAATATCCCAGGGTGAGTGTTCATTTCCTGTGACTGATATTTATCCAGGGATGTGTTTAAAGTTCCCTTTAGGCTTTTGTTAACAAAGTTGGGATTCATTTCTGGCTGAACTCTTTCTTTAAGTAGGATGGGCCCAAGTGCTCATGGCTTTGTTGAGCATGTAGCTTGCTTGCTAAGCTTGTGGTGGCAACACCAGCACAGTGGTGGCAACACCAACATCTAAAACTTTGTAGACATACCTTTTAGTATACCTCACACAGCCTCTTGGGGTACCTCCTGGCTCCATCCTGAAGCTTTGAGGTACAGATGTGATATCGCCGCTCTTCAGCCTCATTTCATTGCTGGGTATCATGATAGTACTTACTTTATTGGTAAGAATGTGGAGAATCACAGCAAGAGGATAGGGCTTCATTTGATTTTAAGCTTACCCAGCTTCTGTGCTGGGAGAAGAAAATAAGATGGGAACCGATTCATCATGTATGGGAAGCGTGGACTTGCCAGTGGTAGATACGTACATCGCAATTCAGGGCATATTTTAAGTCTTTCGATATAGTTGTGGTTTTGGTATGTGGCTGTGCAGCTGCTTTCTCCCCTTTTTTCTCCCTTGTGCCCTAGATTGTTCACAGCAATTGTTAGAAGAACTTGGGCTGTAGTTTTCTGTACACTTCAAGTGGTATAAACCAGCAATGCCACTGTACAACATGATTCTGCTTTCTTCCTGGCCCCCTTCCCGCTGCCCTCATACTTGTGCCAGGACGAGTGTCGGTACTGCATCGGGAAACCGGTCCAAATTAGAACTAACCAGGACAGAGATCTGAGCTTAGCTGTAACCTGCGTCATTTCGAGATCCAACTGGGAGAGGCAGAAGAAAGCCGGTGGTGTGTGGATCACTTCATGGGAAGGAGAGGGTTAGTCTCCAAGCAGGGTAATGGCTGGAGAAAGCAACCCTTTACTGCACTAATGTTCAGCTAAAAGCATGATCCAGCACCAGCGAAGGAAATGGAAATTACACTCCCGAGTGGCGTAAGGAGCAAGCCCAGGCCCACAGCAATTTATTTTCAATCAAACAAGAGCCATGAAGTCATTAGTTGTTTCTTCAGAAGGCTTTGGTAGGTGTGCTAGAGAGCACCGTGCCGTCTTTGCTGTGCCATATGTGCACGAAAAGATTAATTCCCAGGTTAGCAAGATGGGAATTACGATGAGGCAGAAGTCTGAGTCAGACGCAGTGGGGAGAAGCAAATGCCACAGGCTGAAGCAGTGCTTGGACTCCTGTGGAATTTTGAAAAGAACCAGAACGAGGGAGATGTTTTGTTCTTTTAATAAGAGAAGAACAGAGGGGTTGACAAACATGATTTTAAGCAGCAAATAAATTGTAAATTGCGGCTTCGTTCTCTAGCTACAGCTTTCCTGAGGATCTGGAGTACTTTGCATATATTAATTACTCTCACCTCGGTGCCCTTGTAAGCATTGCGGAAAATAAATGAAAGTAAACTGTGCTGAGAGACTTGCAATCCAGCCATACCTCCGATGCCTTTACTAGCTCCTCTAGAGCTATTTTCTTCATTGTAAAGGTAGGAAAGTGAGGCTAATATAAACTGATGAATTAAACAGAGAGCAGGTCCCAGCACCGGCGTCCTGAAGACTCTGCTCCGACAGCCTCAAAAGCTGCTGTTCCGCACCTCAGGAAGTGGCACAGCCGTCTTGCTGCGCGGCCGCGGCTGCGTGGAGCATTACAGCGCCCGTTCCCCTGGCGCCAGCCCCGGAGCTTTCACGCGTACGCTGTAACTGGGTATCTTAGTGGTCTTTAGGGGCATTAATATTCTGTCTCTCGGTTACACAGAGAGTAGACGTACTATGGAGATGAAATCGCCCACAGTGATTTCAGTGGGGTTCTGCAGGCTCGGATCTAGACTGTTCTTTGCATTAACTTGGACCTCTAATGACATATTTGTAAAATGTTTGGGTTTTTTTTTCAGTTTCCCCAGGGTGTTTCTCTGCTTTAGGGTGTTACAGAAATAAGGTACATGGTTAAGGCACTGATTTAGAGCAAGCAAGCTTAGAAATCTTTGCCTCAATTCCCTCATTTTTTAAATTTACATTGGATGGGCATGTCATAAATAGAGAAGCAACAATTTACCCTGTTCTGCAACTCCCCCAAGCAGCTGCTTTTAAAAAGCTGACATTTAATGCAGTGATTAAGTATGAAATCCATAAGTGTGAAGTTAAGCATCAGATTAATTACTCCCAAACTTGTCTTTATGTGTTGTGCATACAACATTCCCCCTCCCACCCTTCTCCCCTCACTTTTCCTCCTCTTTTCCTTTGCCTGTCAAAATGTAAACGCTTCAGCTCGGGGCCTCTGTTATCTTTCATGTTGGTGAAGCACGTGGCACGCAGCGCGTGCTACCAGAAGCGAAACGCGAACGATGATGATGGTAGCTGCGGTTCGGAAGCTTTGCTGTGCAAAAGCACGGAGAGGGTGCCGGGGCAGAAAGCAGTTATAGCAGCCTCTAGCAGAAGACAAGGTGATGGAAAGACAGACAGTGCTGGCCACTGAAGTGTCACCAAAGACAGGCGGTTTGCAGCCTTCTGTAATGGCAGGGGAGCAGTTAGCTCAGCTTGGCTCAAAACAGCAAAGAAAACCTAGATAGGACAACTGAGGTTAATGTGGAGAGAGCCGTTAAATGTTAGCTTTAGCAGCCAGACGTCTTTGCTAAAATAGAAAACAAAAGTTATTTCATTAAAGCCTCTGAACACAAAGTACTCTGTGAAAGTTTAAATGCCAGGTGGTGTATTAAGTAAATAAAGTAGTCCTGCTGTAGGCATTGTTTCTCACAGCAGCCGGCTGTAACCAGCGCATAGTACAAGTGACCATGTGAATCTCTGCCATGTGATGTAGTGCTGTGCCTGGCTAACGTGCTGATACGGGGCTGGGAAGTCAGAGGAGACTTTTCTTTCAGCAGTTATCAGTACGTTGATAAGGGCCAGCTGTTGCACGTGGCTTATTTGCATGGATCGGCTTACGCTCATTAGTCATCTGGTTTGGAACAGAAAAAGAAACTTGCAGTTTGCACAGATGTCACGTGTCTGTCCAGCGCAGTTTGAATGAAGAGGAGTGATTGATTTTCATCTTAGTGACTTTTTAGATTGGGATCGTAGTACTGCGCAGTTAGCTTTTGTTGTAACCCAGCAGTTACCCCCAGGCAGCGGTTGCAGAATGTCATATCCCGTTACCGGCAGTCCTGGGTTTGTGTACGGCAGGAACCGTTTGGAAGGTGGCACTCTTAAACTCCTCCAGCTCTGCTGTCCGTGGCAGGATTGGAAAGTTAGCCAGGTGATTCAGAAAGCGAAAAGCTGGTATTTGGAAGCTTCTTGGCCCCATGCTCCGTGGGCGATGGATGCGCAGGAGGATAAAGCATTCTTCGCTCACGTGTGCTTCTCATAGAGACACATGCCTGAACCTCCTCCTTCTGCTTCTTGTGGTCCTGCAGGATGTTTCCCATCGTGCTGTTGCCTGCTGAGGATCACTGTTAGGACTTTACTCCTATCATTGGTGCTAGTGCTGGCAAGGTACATGTTGCCTGTGCTTCTGCCAGTCCCTACTGGCCACAGCCATACGGTGTCTGGTAAAGTCTTGGTGCTGAGTCTCTCAATGTAATTACCATGCTGAGCTAATTGCTAGTGCCTGGCACAAGCACTTACTCAGTGGCTACCTCAGCCGTTACCAGGACCTCTTCATTTATCACCTGTCAGGCTGTCAAACAGCAGTGGAATGTGCTCTTGGCTGTCTCAAAAAAACAAAACCAAAAAAAGCCATTCTTTTTGCCATCAAGCTTGTGGCTGATCTTCGTTTCTTTGCTATGAATTATTTGCCCATGGTATTCTCTCCAGTATTTGCAAGACAAAGGAGAAGGGTTGGCAGAAAATTGGGAGTTAGAAGCCAGGCTGGAACTTTCCTGCCAACGAGAACCAGAAAAATCCCATTGGGAGGGATGTGCTACACCAGGATTTCTGGGCTCTGCTTGCTGTATTTGGATCCCATGTATTTGTTGCTTTAAAAGCAACGAATTCATAATTGTGTACATCTCTCGATCCTATATACTGTTTCCTGCACCTTGCCTATAGCCCTAAGAGCCCAAGTTCCCAGCCCTTGACAGCCACCTCTTTCCTGGCGATCAAGCCCCCTGGTCAACTGGTGTACTCTGATAGAAATTTGCTGAATAAAGGAAAAATGCAAATCTATTGAAAACAGGCAATGCAAAACTGAAAGTGATGAAACTCATCTAGTGGTGAGAATAACAGTTAAGAACTAAGTGTGAAAACAGGCTCACTGTGGAGGTTTCAATCTCAAAAACGTGCTAAGCATGGGAGAAGGAGAGGGTAGAAACCAGCTGCAAGGGTGCTTAGGCAGTGGGACTGGGGGGCATCCCCCGTGGCTGGGAGCCTGTCTGACTGGTCCAGCCTGGTAGGGCAGAGGCGATGACCGCTTTGGTGAGGAACATCTCCAGAACCTCACGGTACACTCTGAAAAGGCAAAACAACACAAAGCCGACCTCGCCTCCCGCAAGGTCTGCAGAGCCCCCTTTATCCCAGATGGGAGGTGTAGCCTGCTCGCAGTTCCCAGCCGGTGCATATTTGGAAATACTGAAATAGTATTTCCTGCTCTAAGGAAAGGAAAAACTATTTCAGTTGTGGTCTGTAGCCCGTGCCGACATAACATGTCAAAATCTTTCCAGCTTTGCCAAGTACATGTAACGAATGTAAGATAACCAATGTGCAATTCTGGGCAAGGCGGAAGATCCTCTGTCTAATCATCGGTGCAGCAGAAATCTGCAGTAAACCCTTTAAAGGATACAGTGTTGGGGAAGTGTTTCAGCCTTTTCTCATAAAGGGGCCTCGAGATCTTCAAAAAGAAGAACAGTTCTCAAATTTTACTAATTAAACTCTTCACCTCCCTGATCTTCTCAGTTTTACAACGAACAAGTGTTACATTGCAGATTCCACAGCTACGGGTGTTGTTTAAGCACGTAAATAGACCACAAGCTGAGGAGAATGGGTTTTATAAAGGTTTTACAGAGTGAAATAGCTTCTAAAGCAAAAGTTGGTGCTTTCAGTTTCAGGTATTTCTGTGGCTGAGACCACTTAAGGAGTGGTTTCTTTTACTATGTTTGAACCAATATAAAGAAATTAGATTTTTATTGCAAAAATATAATCTCCCTGTGAAACTTTTCAGACAGCATATGCTATTTTAACGACTTAAAGGGTGTATTTTACTCTTCATTTGACTAATAAAAAAATCTGAAAGTCATTTTTGGACACAAGTAAGCTTCCCATTGAATGGTGTACCAGCTACATGAAAAGCCATGGAGTTGTTTCAGTAAGACTGAAGCAAATGTGCTTACTGATGCAGCTGGGGTCGATGCTGCTGAGCCGGAACCGGGGAGCTGAGATGAAGGCCTAGAAGGCCTGGCCGTCGTACGCGTGCTGCCCCGTTGATCACAGATAGAGCCTATATGGTTCAACAGCAGAAGCTGTTCTCGTAGGGCGGGAGGCATCCTGAATTGGTGTGGAAGTGAAAATGCTAGGTACGGCAGGAAATTTCCTGGGAAGTATCTAGCATAGTTTTTGGTACAAAGATTACTTTTCAGGCTTAATTTTATTTATTTATTTTTAAACTAACAGGTATTTCACAACGTTTAGTATCAATATCACCAGCGCTATTTGAATAGACACAGCCAGTAGCCATTTACCTGCTTATGGATTCGTAGTTTTACAGCCATTAAGTGGCATTAAACTTCATTTCACATAATTTGCATCGATTTGCTTATGTGTCAAAATGAACATAGTATTGTGTCTGAAGAGTGAATCAGCTTAATGAACAGCCGGCTCAACTCAGATTCACTTGTGCTGCTAACTACTTAAAATTCAGCCGCTGCAGCCTGCCGCCTTCTCTGTTTGACTGCCAGCTGAGGAATGGAAAGGAAAGGACAGCGCTGTCCTGGGAAGGAATCAGACAAAAAGTGTCACATGGAGCCACTGCAAATGGAAATTCCGTTTGGGGTTGGTGGTTTTTTTTTTTTTTTGTTCTGGGAAGTTTCGGTCTAAATGGTAAATGATCGCTATCTGTAAGTTTGGAAAGCAATTTTAGCAACAGGTATTACATGTTAGCAATGGCATTATCCACTTGATGATGCAGACAGGAGAATATTGAAGTGGGATTCCTCGGAAGAGGTAAACTGCAAAAGTGATTTAGTTTTCATGGCCGGTAACTCTCACCGGTTTTAACAACTTCATCTTCAGCGCACAAAACCAAAAGTCAAGTTTGAGAGCAGGCTGCTGGCTGTATCCTCTGGGCCCTATTCCGAACGACCCAAAGCCAGCCTGTTGTACTGGAGCACATCCCTGCGATCCCTAGCAGCGTCATTTGTGGGCAGGAGGCTCCCCAGTTTGTGGGGACAGGAGCTGTTTTTCTGTCTGGAAAAGGGTCGCTGTAAAAGGGAGGCTTTGGCAGGAATCACGGGGCTGTGAGCATCCTTCCTCCCAGAAACCTCCAGATGCATCCTGCCAGGTCAGGCGTGAAATGTAGGGGACAGGACTAATTGCGGGTGTCACCCGGGGAACGTAGGAAATTTAGGAGGGCGGCCACCCTTCTTCCCTGGGGAGGACGCGAGTGACAACGTAGCACTTTATCCTTCCTGCGATGTATCCGTGGAAGGCTGGTTTGGATCAGAAAGCCCGAGTGGGTGGAGAACCTAACGCCGTGCAAAATAAGGGCTTTATTTAAAAGAAATAGTTGCAAATACCTAGAGAAACAAGTGAAGGCAGCAACATTAATTTGGTATGTTTGGGACCAAAGAAATGCCCAGTAGCGTTCCATGCTAACTTGGGCCGGAGTTGTGGGCTCTGCCGTTACAGCAGTGAATTCTCGGGGCTCTGGCATCCAACCCGCGATGTGCGGCCACCTCCCAGCTGAGGTGGCTCAAACACAGGCGCAGAACCGAATGCTGGGCCATCACTGCGTGCCATCGGGGACAACGCTGCCACAGGGAGAAGGCCACTGGAGATGGCCCCGTTTTGCTCAGAATTAAGAGTAGTGCTGTTTAGTTCTGTTAGGATCTCACATACTGAGTCAAGAAACACTCTCATACGAAAGTTGCTTCTTTAATGTGATTTTGCACCATGTGTTCATATATTCTTATGAGTATTCTTATTCATATGCATATTCAATTATGCAAATGTTAGGAGTTACGATTCATCAATATGGAGACCACAAAGTTAACCTCTTTTTTCGCTCATTTTGCCCCCAGAAAGGAAACATCAGGATGAACCAGAACGAAACAAAACTCTCGGACTGTTTTAAAACTGGACAGGGACGATCAATAGAAAACACAGGACAAAACCTTGTGTTAGCCACTGACACAGTAACTGAATTTTTTTCTCTCTTTTTTTTTTTTTTTCTCTAAAATTCTTGTTTTACATTATGGAAAAAGGAAGAGCTATTTAGTTTCTTAACAAGAAAACATCACATTTCATTATGCATTTCATTGTCTGATGAAAGAAACACTAGCATAAGAGATAATTACTTGCCATATCAGTTCATCTTGTTATCAGAACCAGTAGAGTTTGCAGCCAATCTCATTGTTTCTTCTCCAAAATCCTGCATACACACTGAATTTTTTTTCAGCTTAATTACAGAAGACTCTAGAATTGTTGGCTAGTTTTCACTGCTTAATTGTTTTATGCATACTTTCTCCAAAATGAACTGTTTTCAGCCATATCTTGTCTCTTCGATGGACTTCTTTTGTAGTAGAACAGGCTAGCTACTGTGCATGTATATATATATATATATATATATATATTTATACCAATGCTGCCTGGTTAGGTGGCAGTCCAATAGGATTAAAGTTAATACAAAGTTCTGTTACTCCTGAACTTCTTTTGGTTTGAGGATATATTACAGATTTTCATTCTTTTATATGGCTGACTTATAAAATCCTTTGTAGCATTTAGGATGTCGAGCTGTATCACAGCAGCCAAAAGTCTTTTGTTTTAATAATCCTAAAAATATTTAACATTTCCTATGGGATTATTCCTTCAACCTCAGTATTGTACAAATGTAAATAACATAGATACCACAATAATGCTATGAGGTAGGCTTTTAAATACCAAAGATTGAAAACCTAATTACATAATTTAATCAAATTCCCTGCAAAATAATTATAATTTTCCCTCCACCTCTGTGCAGAAACTGAGTCACAGAAAAATTGAATCTCAAATGTATTAGGGTGTGCCTGACATTGAGGCCTTTATGTTTTAAGTGCCTGAAACAGACAGTTCTAAGGCTGAGATTGCTCCCAGTAAAGTCGCTGGAGTCAGAGATGCTCCTCATCCATAAAAACTCCTGCCAAGTGTCCAAGGCTGGCATCCCAAAGGAGACCACCAGTGAATGTTCTTGTAAAGCGGAAGCCACGCTCTCCGTCCTGGCTGTGCCGTCCCACAGCTATACTGAGGTGGCAGTAGCTTTCATTGGGGTGTAAGAGGTGTTGCTTCCTTGGTCTCCTTTCATCCACATCTTCCTGTGTCCTTAGATGTCCTCTACACTTGGTAGGCCAGCCTGGTTAGGACCACTTGATACGTGGTTTCCTTACGTCTGGTAATAGCTCTTTTGGCAGAGCTTGCTCATACTGGAAATGGGTTTTGTAGACTTGCCGAACACATTAGCGCACAATGAACACATCCCAGCAGGAAGACTTTTAAGCTCTAATGGTGTTTTTCTCCCTCTTAGTGGTTTTACATTTGCATCAATTACAGCTACCATCCACCTCAACCCCCAGTCTGAGTGCTCAGGAAACATTTGGACAGCCATAAAAACACAGAAGATAAGAGCATCTTCCCCAGAACTATTTGTCTAAATTTGTCTGTAAGCAAAGACTGAACAGGCAAGTTAGGTGTCCTTTTAATCCTTCGGGACGTGGAACGCTCTCCAGTCCCACCGAAACCAGCTGAACTTGGGTTTTGATTCCAGCTGAATTCTTCAGTGAGAGCTAGGATTTTCTTTGAAAGAAAGAAATACATTACACTGCACCACTAAAACCTCTCCAAATAAACCACATCAGAGCCTAATTATTTTGCCGGTTTCTTGATGACTGATTCTATTCTCTTAAAGTTAAGTCTTTTCATATGTGAAAGCCATCAAGAAAGGCTGTTTCAGTGAAGAATGATAGCTAAAGAACAGTTACCTAAATTCCTCGTTAACTCCTTTAATCATAAGATCTGGTAACTCTTCCCAGATATGTCAGTAATAGTTTTTTCAAGTAATAGATCCCTCCCTGAGCTGCTGGATTTCTAGTCTTTTGAGTCTAGCATCGTAGTTATTACTGAGTTTTATTCTTACTTTCCGTCAATACTAAGTTTTCTTTGAAAACGTTGTCTGTGAGGTAAGATGTGATGCTGAGAGGTAACATGTACGAGTTGTACTAATGTGCTTTACCCTGGGCTGAAAGGAAGGAGCAGCGGAGGCTGCGTGTACACCAATGCAAAGCTTTTGGATGGGAAAAAAAATCTCTGGTGCATAAATCTGTTGTGGAGCCTTGCAAGCTCACACCGAGAAGATGAGCTAGACTTACCATGAAGATGGATTATCGTGTTCTCAGACACTTGTTTGAATGGCTTGGGATTGCATGCTTATTAAACGCTAGCTGTCTGCTCCCTTTTGACGGACTTGAGTCCCCCTCTGGACTAACTGATCATCTGCGCAAATCTCTAGAAGTACAAGAAGTGAATCAAATTCAGAGATCATATAGCCCACTTCAAAATATGTACCTCTCTTCAGCCTCACAGGTTTTACGCATTTAAGTCTGTCCTGATAAGACATAAGAAAATAATCCTTTGTTTCACTGACGTACATATATAACAAGAAACACAGATGTTGTAACTGGAATTTTCTAATTGGATGTGGATGTCTGCTGGTTCTTAAATGGATAATAAATATAGCTTGAATGATCTGTTTGATCACAATTCAGAACTGCCCTAAGAACATAACCTAAAGTACAGCTGGGGTAGATACACGTGTCAAATAAAACCAGGGTGCTCACAAGAGAAATGACCTGCTGCTGCTATTTGCAGTAAAAGATAGGAATAAACTTTCTTCTCAAAGGCTGCTGAAAAGTATTCTAGTTTGTATAAAGGCATTGCCAAGAGCCTTACAGAAAGCAGACTGAGGCTCCTGGGAAATATGCCCTGTTGCTTTTCGCCTCTTCTCCTAATTTCACTCTAGCTGTTGGCTGAGATATTGTTAAAATAATGAAAAAGAAGAAAAAGCAGCAATTAAAGCTCTTGAGCCATCTGCCATGAGATAGAAGTAATCCAGAGACTCACAGGAGTATTAAAATTATAACAATAAAGTAATACCAGTGCCGAGGATCATTTTAGAAATAAGAATCAGACAGGAGGTTAATGCAACACGAACCTCCAGCACTCTCGTCTTGCCACTGTGCCTCCCTGTAAATGGATCACAGTTCAAGCAGTCGAATGATTAAAAGAGTTTTAAGGGCCAAGTGGAGCAATTCCCTTTCATAAATGAGGAGGTGAGATATATCCTTCTGGTCTGGGGAAATGTGATGAAAAACTACAGGTTCACTGTAAAGCTGAGAGTTCTGTCTGCTTTTCTTCTGAACTGATCTTGGGTAATTATTCTTGTTTACAGCCTCTGGCCTCTCCTCTTCTCCATCTACCCCAACACAAGTGACCAAGCAGCCCACGTTTCCTCTTGAATCCTATAAGCATGAGCCTGAGAGACTAGAAACACGGATTCACTGTTCTTCACCTCCGGACACCGGGCAGAGATTTTCTTTGCCTCCATCTCAAAGTGCAGCCAAGCCTCCTATCATGACACCAGCTCCCTGTGCTACCTCAAAACCAGTAAGTAAAGCATGTCTCCAGTTTTCCACTGGGAAATGTACGGCGTTGTGTGTAACTGCTCCTTGTATTATGACCGACGGGCTGGAGCGTGTGTGTCCATACTGTGGAACAGAACAAGAACAATTTCATGTGCCTTTTAGTTCAGATATTGTCTCAGCGTCTCCCAGTATTCAGCTGACAAGGCACGAGGAGCCCAAAGGTGGCAGCTCCCCTTCTGGGTTACCCAAATAGCAGCTAATTTTTGCACTAGTCTCAAGCGAGTTTTGCAGTGGCTACAGATCCCAGCATACACTGCTGAGATGTCACTTTAGAGAAGGCTAAAATTTTATTTAGGATTGTCTTTTATGTCCCTTAGGAAGAGCTGATGAGAGAGCTAACAGCCAAGGAGAGCGTATCAAAAAGAAATTCACAGTATGAGCTGCAGGGGTTTGAGTTCCCGCTGCCTCTGGAGTCTGAGATGACTGGGACAGCTGGGGACTGGTGGCACTGGGTGCTGTCAGCCTCCTGCCCCAGCTCAGCGAGTAAAGGAAGACGGGCAGCACTGCCAGGGTGTTTATCCAGCCCCCCACGCAGTGGAGGTGACTTCATAAGAGTGGGTTCTGCAGCTCCTGGGAATGCGTGAATTCAGCGGTCCCTGGGAATTCCCGAATTCCAGCCTCTGATACTCTCCACCACAACAGCCACACTGCATGCCGTTGTGCCTCCTGCCCTCTCCTCGGCCAGCCTGAGCCTCAGAGGCATCACTGCTCTTCTCTTTTCGTCCTCCTCTGCCTTTTGCTCCTTCTCTCTTTTTCATGTTAATTCCTTTGCTATAACTTTATCTTTCCGTTCACCATTCCCCTGCCTCGTGGAACTAGCAGACTGTGCTCTGTCACCAGAGCTAACTACCCTGCATCTGTCTTTCCCAGCTTTTCTTTTTTTTTCCGCTCAGAATAGAAAATCTTAGATATTTTCTGTATCTAGAAACCTAGAAATGTAAAGGACAGAAAGGTTCATGAGGTCTGTTTCCCTGTTGAACGACTACAAATTCGGTTTCATTCCAGTTCTTAGTGATTTATTGAAAAGCAGGAAGTTTCCTCCCACTCACCCATGGGAAAACTGTTCCAGAACCTGAATAGGCTGACACGGCAATCCCCAAAGTTTTGGCGTTTGCGTTAGGTACCGCCACAGCAGCAGCAGCCGTTGTTAAGCAGAAGGTGTTTCGGTACTGGATCAGTGTTCATGTACTGCTTTCGAGTCCTTCACACAGTAAAACACATGCCCTATTTTGGGGACCCCTTCTCTGACAGTTAGGAAGTCTCTGCTTTTCAACCTGATTTTTTTTTTTCACGGACAGGTTACGACCATTTGCTCTTACAATTAATAGCCATTTTCATTCATTGTTTGTTACATCCTGTAGCCAACCTTTGTTTTTGTAGATTGAGTAAGCCAAACTCTCCTGCAAAATACAGACTTTTTGTGCTGCTGCTATGCAAAAGTAAATAATTAAAGTATTACATAAAATAAATCCTACATTTATAGTTAGGGAACTCCAGCATAACTTTTCTCCAGGCAACTCACTGCCTTTCCACGTAAACAGTAGTCTTGGGATACATAAATTATGAAACTCAAAGGTTTGTAGGACACAAAAATATTTTTGGTAGGTTTCAGTCAATCGGTCATATTATTTGCAGATGAACGTGTTTATCTGTGTTGTGCAGCTACAGAGGAGTCTTTTGTACCTGTTAGAATAGAAACGGGGAAACAACAGCATCTTAGCACATTCCACTGACCAAAATACTGAAAAGTTTGTTTTGTTTTGAATTATTTACTGATTCGGACAACATGAAGTCGAGTAGATGCCAGAATAAAGAAACAGAATTCTCTGCAAATATTTATCAACTGTTGTGCTTGTATGTATGCACAAGAGGGTCTGGATGGAAACTCAGTATGTTGGACACAATTATCTCCCATTCAGAAGATACAGAAATATATGTATATTAAAAATATATAGGCTGTATAGCACCTGAGTACCCTCTGTACTCACTTAGATCTGAGCACACCGAGTGTGCAGGGCTGCCAGCGAATCATTAGGGTTTTGTTTTACTTGGGAACAAGTGGCAGCAGCTACAGATGGGTGAGGAACAAAGCCCTGGGTGTTTCATTTTCAGCAGAGACCAGCGAGAGAGATGTGCCATGCTCTCTGGTAGGAGAAGCCGTTAGAGAAGAGAAAGGCTAAGTTTCTGCAGAAAGGCGTGGATCTGAAGCTGACTCACTCAGGACAGTCATGTCTTTTGATCCCTGGTAGTGATCTACCTAGCATTCCTTCACAAATATGACAGCAGTAGACCAACATTCTTGATTTGAGTACTGTATTTCAAACATTTCATTTATTCTGAGCTGTGTGTTAAGAAATAGGTGTTTTCACAATGCACATGCTAGAAACAAATCTGTAAAAGGCAAACTCAGTTTCTTGTTTACCTAGATCACCACTTCTTGGCATAACAATTCCAATTATCTTAAAAACACACTATAAATTGTATGATAAATGGTTTCATAGCAGCCGTGCTGTAGATGATCAGTTTAGTGATAGGGAAGCTTCTATGTTGACATCTGAAATGAGACGTTGACTCTTATCTACGGGGCTCTGTCAACTTAAATCTCGTTTACTTATTTCATTGTTTAACTAGTGATGATAATGTGTGAGATCCCAGAACTACTATAAATGATTCGTGATTCCTATATATATTGCAGTAGCAAAGAGGAACCCTTGGACCCAGACCCAGAATTATTATTAAAAAACCCACAGAACAGCAGGCAACTGTAGGAAGGTGCAGTATCAGGACTTGGAAGTAATCTTAGCCGTTTTTATAATTAACTGCGTTTAAAGCAAGCCGATTGTGTACTTGGTTTTTTTATGTCTGAGACCGTGGCGCAGAATGGTTAAATCTGTTCAGTAAGAGGGAAGGCATGGAGGAAAGAATAAAAACCTTTATTTCCCAGCAGATGTAATCAAAACCTTTCATGTTTTAGAAGCACTTAAGTGTATATTTTGATGTGATTTTTAAGCCTTAGATTCTGGCGAGGGGAAGAAGAAGTGGGAGACAGTTCCTGACAGAGGAAGATCCTCCTTCAGCGAGTGTCATCTCAACTCAGTATACAAACCTAAGCAATTAACCTCACGCTAAATGGATGTCTGTGATAATCACTAGGGTCTGGATTTATCCCACCTAACTTTAGAAACCTATCGGAGCGGCTTAACTTGGGAGTGTAGTAGCTCTAGTTCTCTCTATATCCCGCGGAGAGGCGTTTGCAGGGGATGAGTCAGATCTTCGGTGGGCTGCACAGCCTTTTGCGCTGATTGTAAAGGAGGTGACTCCGGGCGTTGCGTTTCTAAGCGAGGCACTTCTGTTAGGTGCCCAAAGCTAGATGTGATGAGGCGGTGACACACCTTTGCAAGCAGCTCTTGCAGGCTTTCCTCTGGGTGTGGAGCTGTTCTCAGTGGTTGAGTTAGAAGGTTATAATGAGAAATTCAGCTGATAAGAGATCAAAGCTATACCAAAAGATTACTGCACGCTACGTTAAGTGGGGAAGGAGCAATTTGATTTTTCACAGTACAGTTCATGACTCTGTACTTTGGCCTTGTGTTGTTTGGACTGTGTAACCTTCAGGCAATAAGTGGTAAATGATAACTCTTCGCTAATGTGACATTACTAACCATGAAAGGAATGTAGAGAGGTTGCAAATTCAATAACGAACATGTTTGCTGTGTTTCCGCTTTGCCCATATTTTAAAGTGGAATGTAGTGTGTTGAGCTTATTGTGGTTGTAGCCTTTTCATGGCATCCTTTCTTCTTCCGCTGATGCGTAAGATACTGTGAACATAGCAGCACTCCCTGTCTCCTGCAAACACAAACGTTTCTGTGGTACATCATTATCTGGCTTTTCTGGGTTTCCCCTTTCTGGGCATGAGAAGAGTCCAGGCCAGAGAAAGAAGATGCTAGTTCCAAATTGACAGGGTGCCTTTGAGTTCTCTTTTGGTGAAAAACAGAGCTGGGGCTTCCTCTGCTCAGAAGGAGTGACAAAGGCAGAACATGCTTACAAATGGCCCTTTCCGTACGATGGTGTAGTTAACCACTGTACTCCAAATAACTTCTGAGCCAAGTCATTTCCCAGAACGTTGGTAAAAAGAGGGCATCTCAGCCAGAACGGAGTCGGAGACTTTAAGCTCATGTGCAAGTCCTGTTAAACCTGCAGGTATAGCACGCAGGAAGAACTGACAGAGTCCAGCCTGCATCCATCGTACACATCCCTGTTGCTCCAGCGTATGGAAGGGGCGAGACGTGAAGTCTGGGACTCTCTTTTCCAATCTTAGATGCAGAGAGGGAAACAAGATTGTTGCTGCAGCTACCTGCTTGTTAAACAGTAGCACTTCCCTGCAAGGCTATTCATGCTGTTTCTTAGCCAAAATGTAGTAAACTCAAAAACAGGGCTGTTAACTTGTTCAGCATGAAAGACTATTACATCACACCCTGCCGCTGGCAAGGAGCCTGGGAACCAGGATGTGTGCAGCAGGTCCTTCAGTTTGGCTCTCTCCAAAAAGCCATGCCACCTATCACAGCTCCATAATCTAGCTGGCTGATTGAAGAGATTTAAATCTGATCAAGAGAACAGAAATGTGTTCTTTGATTCCGATGATGTCTTTAAAAAAAAAAAACAAACAAACAAAAACAAAACACCAACAGGCTGGGAAAAAAAGGAATGCAGTCTGCAAATGTACAAGAACTCCCTGTTTCAGCGTTCATGTGGTATAAGGCAGTATGTTAGAGTGCCAAGGCATTACTGTGATTCAGCTTTGAGTTACACCACAGTAAACTGATGACAGAGAGTAGAGCCAGAAAGGCTGTCATTGACCAGTGAAGAAAGCTCTTGCAGTGGTCTTGCGTCCAGGCCAGTTTTAAGTGCCTTCATACCAGCACTCCTTTTGGGAGACGATTCTGTTCTCTGACAGATCCTATGGGCTGTAACAAGCCATCACGGTTTGAACATTTCTCCCTACTGGAACTGTTGCTGTCCACGTGAAAGTGTGTTTAATTTAAAAATGGTATATATTTGTCCAACAGTTGACATGTAACTAACTAGTTGCAAACCTAGGAAAGTAGTAGCTTTTTGAAGAACTACGTAAGAATGACATACAATATTAATGGGAAATGTTTTGAGCCCACCTGATTTGAACTCAGTTTCCTTTGACAGAGCATCACAGTAGCTCCATGGAATTCAATATAGGCATACAGGAGAATTATTTCATATGGTTGGAAAGTCCATAGTGAGATTCAGTGGGACATAAAGAATAAATGAACCAGTAAACTCACTTGGAACTGAACATTACAAAAATAGAAAGCTTCAGCTCTACCACACCACTTCATTTTAATTACAGCTCCCGTTTTATTAATATTCTGTTCTCCCACTTGTATTTTGTATCACGTTTGTTATTTTCCTCCCCTTTTAGTATTTAAAATATGCAACAAACATCTTACTAGCCATTTTCTATTGGTTAATTTGCTTTTTTTTAAAGCTACTTCTTTGGTTTAGAAGAAAAAATGTCCAGTCACAACCTCCTCAAACACTGGTTTCCATTTGTATTCTGGCTGCAGTGTTCAGATTCATGGCAACCAATCTTAGGATGCAGAGAAATTGTACTGCATAACAATGATTTTTTTTCTGCCCTGAGGAAATGTGTGTGTCAGCTTGTGGGTTTTTTTCTGCAGCCACAGAGATAATTTAATTGACTATCTATGGATTCGCTCAGTGCAGAATTTATTTTAATGGCATAAAGTCCTACAATTCCTGTTCCTCCTAGTCCTAGATCAAAAGGAGAAAGGCTAGGTGGAACTCAGAATGCTGAGTCCAATCAATTCCCAGCTGCTTTGGCAGCTCTCATAAGGCTATAAGTAGCTAAGGCAGTTAAAACTAGAGCATCTATGAGTCTTTTTTAAGGCACACATTGGTACCAAAATCATGACCCCAGCATCTTGAAGACAGAGTTATTGGCTTAAAGCTAAGTTACTTTTATCACCCCAAGTCCTGCACTGTGTATGGTATAAAAAGGCTAAACCTCGGGATCTGGCCTCATGTGTCTATATAAATAGGTATCTTTTGAATAAGTAACATGACATGAGAGGGTGCTTTAAGATTGACAGCCTGGTTTTACCCATTGAACTGATTTCTCACGGCACAGTATGTTTCTGAATTTTAGACTTGTTAATTTATTGTGTCCTGTTATTTTGCTAGAAGATCAGAACTTCTCGTAAGAGTAAGCTCCATTAACGATTAGAAGCCCGATACATACTCTCCGATTTAATGTAAAGCTGCAGCTTAATGTGGGATTGCTGACAGTTTCTTACCAGCTATACCTGGGCAATTTTGGAACACAAAAGTTATTTACCATCCAGGCTATTTATTCACAAAGCAGTAGGGATTATAGACCAAAGTCTTTCCATGAGAATGGAGGAGAGATGCACAGTTTTGAACCTGTTCTGTTGCACCGTGCCTGCTTATGTATTGGACTAAAGTGAAAATACATCCAAGAATAAGCAAAAAATGCTTATGGGAGCCTTGCTGCCTTCATCTCTTTTAGCCTGCTTTTCTCTATATTGTATTTTTAGATCAACGGCCAACAGAGCTTTAAAGAATGTAAAACGCTGGTTGATAGCAAAAAGACACGGACTACGTAAAGCAGTGATGCTCCCTTCTCACTTCTTCACAACATTCGCCAGTCCCTTCCGCTGACAGGATGAAATAAACTGTTGAAGTTGGGACAAATAAGGGGGACATCACAAGCACCACTCACTTCTGTATGGCTCCTTTCCCCCAGTTTTTGTATTTTATAGTGGCACTATCTGCTTCAGCACGAGGAGAGCAATACAGCTCTTTAAAAATACAGCTTGTGCCTGTGGTTTTTTTACTTTTAAGATTACAATCAAGCATGTTTGGCCATTTGAAAGTCAGCTGCATGGGCTGCTGACTCAGAAGAGGACTAGATACCATCTTGGCAGCAGCTTGGAAAAATGTTTCCATTGTGCTGGTGAAATGAATACAAAATATTGATTCTTTGAGCTTGTTCACAACAGCATTCTCAGCTGGTACTGAGGGTGGGGCCATGTGGAAGACATTTGTAGGAAGACAATAATGATTTGTACAGTGACCAAGGTATGCATAATCTTATTTTATGATTAACAAAGGACAAGGCTCCTACCATATGGGGCTTATAAGCTGAAGTGTAAACCGGTGAAGTAATCAACAGAGAGTAAAAGAGAAAAGGTAATGGAGGCAGAAGGTCAGCAAAAGAAGGGGAGAGGCAGAATTCAAGAGAGGAGGTTTTAGTTTAGTCCTTTTGCATGTTTAGGGTTACAGTAAATTGCCAGTGATAAGGTTAATACCTTAGACTTTTGAAATTTTTACCTATCATACTTTTTCACTTAAAACTGCACAAGCCAGGGCATCTGCAGCATGTAGAAATGTACCTCAGAACAGAAAGTTACTAATTGCTATTTTGTGGTATATGAGCACATACGATCCGAGCAGAAAAATAAACATGATTTTTGCCCTGAGGACCTTATTGTCCAAGAGCCCGATCTAGCAAAACAGGCCAGGCAAATTCTAAAAACTGTAAGAAAGCATTGGCCTAAACAGGATTGTTCCAAGCGCTTCCTCCAGTATGTGCTTGCTGAATAGATTCGAAGCATAGCCATAACCTAGCTAGCAATGACAGAAGGCGTTGAAGAAAGGTAACCTGAAGGTTACAGCACCAAGTTTGGCTGAGGTTGCTATGTATTTATGTTGCTGAATCTCAGGTGCTGTTTTGTTTTGGTTAATGTCAGTGTGATGATGGCCTCGATCCAGGAAAGCACTTAAATATGTGGTTAACTTTAGGTACGGCAGTACTCCTGTTGGAGTCAACAGTACTACAGCATTTAAAGCTACGTGCATGCCTTGTCACTTTGCTGGATCAGGGTCTTTGTACAATTTTTATTTCTACTAAACCACAAATGACTAGCACTAGTACTGAAGATGAGAAAGGAAGCTGATGGACAGACAGTGGATGGAGGAGTTGAGGAAAACATTAAAGGTTCAGAAAAGACTAAGTGAGGAAAAGAGCTTGGGAATCAGAAACGAAGAGAGCTCCTGGTGACAATGGAAAATAGCTGATCACTGAGTGGCAGGGAGAGCAGCAGCTGCAAGATTGCTATCTGCCTGCTGTTGTGTGTTTGGCCTTTCAGGCTTCGGGTATTGGGATTGTATTTACTGGGAAACATTCGTGGTGTGTACTACCTCAGGCTCCAGCTCCTTACATAAATGGAAACAGCTACTGACAAAGAAAAGGCTTATGAAAGAAGATGAGAGATTCCTCTCCAGTCGCCCTGCCTTGAGCACGCTGATACCAACCACACGCAGTACATCCCAACAGACCTGCTGCACACAGGGACAGGATGCTGCCAAAGCTGATTTCTTAGGGAGCACTGTGAGGAAGTTTCCACGGAGAGCGCACAGCTTTCTTTCCTGGAATATGTCTTCAGAAAGAGACAGCAGGATGCCACTGAACACCACTTTGGTACAAAAGGTCATGAAACAAACTGGTCACCAAGTAGTTTCTTCCATCATCCAAGATTTTACAGGTACAGAGGTTGCATGCTGGAGAAAAGGATGCCCTCCTCAACCTTCCTGCTTTTCCCCGTGGCTGCAAGCATTTGGCTGTTGTTGTTTTAGAGAAGAAATCTTGGAATTCAAAGAGCATTTCAGTTGCAGAGTTTTTAAGGAAAACAAGAATTTAGAAAGGAGAAACATATAGTGCCAGTAGCTTGAGAGATCAGAGCGAGCTGGCTGCAACCATCTGCTCTTGCAGAGATCACGTGTGCGACTCTTAAATCACCTGGTCTCCCAGTGCCTCCATTTCCCATTTATTTAAAAAAATGGGGTAATACTTCTTTAAGTCAAAGAGATGTTATGATGACAAATACACAAAAAAGTTCTACAGAACTCAGATATTTCTAGAACAGGAGCTGCAAGTGGCTTAAGATAAGTTAATCATAGATAGCATGTGTTGGATTTAAAGTTTGTAGCAACAGGCTTTTACACTGCAGGCAGTAATTGTGTATAGGAAGCTATCATGTTTTCAGAGCACATCAAGATGTACACAAAAGATCACTGTAAAGTAGGCTGCTCTTCTGAGTTCTATGTTTATTTTAGAGCTTCCTTTAAAACAGTTCAGGCATTCTCAAGAACAGATAACTTTCAAAGAATTATCATAAGACATTCTGTCCTGTACATTATATAAGGATTAGTATATATATATACACATGTCCAAAACTTGATGTTATGCACTGTAGCATAGACTTGCTCATTTTTACTTGCTTTTTACCACAACTAGCCATGAAGTTACTTTAAAACCATGAATCACTGTAATGTCTACCTAAGCCTATTAACGACCTTAAATAAATACTTACTGTTTTTCTAGAGATCCATAGCCAAGCATCTATTCTGAACTCGGTGTGCCTTTCCCAAGAGCTTAAAATGTCATCAAAACAAACTAAAAATGAATATAACAACCCCTGAAATGTCAAAGCTCCCCTTCTTGCAGTAATGTCCCATACTGTCCCTCACAAGGCCTTACTTGGGCATCTCCTGCAAACAACCCAGCTGAAACTCCAATGCTTAACCCACACGGCCAAGGTTAGAGAGTGCTCTTGGGATTGCCTGGCCAGCAGCAGTTTCCCTCCTGCGCTACCATTACTCCTCCACCGGTACTTTCACTGGCTCCCTCTCTGGCAGACAGGACAGGACACATGTACTGTCCCTGATACAAAGGTCCAAAGCTCCAAGAACTCCTCATCTCAAAAGATGATTAACTTTGATATATGACCATTTTGGCAGAAACAACCACTTTAATCTCAAACTGCATTATTTGATTTCATATTCAGCTGCTTTTTTTTTTTTTTTTCCACTTAAGTTAAACTGACGCTGAATTTCCAGTCTGCTACTTAAGTGTGCTTCAGAAGCAAAGAGGCATCTCCATAGGGCTTATACCCAATTTAATGTACAGTAAAGAGAATTTAATCCTGACTCTACTGAAATCAGTGCCATTTTTTTCTATTTACTTCAGAAAGGCTAGATTTTCTTATGACTCAACTATAACCTTACCTAGTAATGACAATTTAAACAGTCCATTTTCATACCACTGTTAACTGGGAGGTACCACTCCATGTTAATACAGAAGTCTACTCAAACAGGCTGTTGAATATTGAATGTAATGCTATTTTGAGAGCCTGTGATAAGCTACAACAAAAAGCCCTAGGGAAGCGTGTCAAGAAATAATTTCAGCTCTTTGTGGATATTTAACTATGGACTGACTCTGTATATAAGCTTATGTGCTTGTGAACTCAGTGTTTGCCGTATCCACACTAGAAGTATCCACTGCCCATGAATACACTTTTGTGTCCGCATCTCCACAGCTTTGCAGTAACACGAGCACGGTGGCAGGTTGCTGGAGGTATATCCCTGGTCCTTAGCGTGGAACTAATTTGAATTTTTTTTCAGTTCTGGGTCCTGGAATACAGGGAAAAGCCTTAGCAGTATTTCCATGTCTCTTTAGGATATTGTTTGTAGTCATAAAACATTTAGCTCAGACACTTGATATGCTTCTTGCTTAGCACAGTCCTTGTTTCAGTCCTTCTAGATGGTGTCAAACCACATAACCAGCACAAAGGACGATCTGGTTTCACCTGTAGTCTACCTGAAATGATGGAAGGATATAGTTAAGAGGCTGTCAGAAGGGAAAGCATGCATGACAGAAGGAAGATATCCATTGCATGTTGCTGTCATTGCACATTTCTTTTGTGCATAACAATAAAAAAGCAGCAGTGCAGAAAAAGTAGACAAAGTAATTCAGGAAGAGGGTTAGGTTCCTCAAGCCATGCAGATTCAGTGCCATCTGAAAACCAGCTTTTTGTCAAAAATGAATTTATTTGGAAATTACAGGTCAACCATAGGCTCTGTGTTGAAGGAAGTTTATTAATATATTGGTTTGTCTATGCATAATAGTAGCTACTCTAAGATAATTGACTTCATAAGCTTTAGTGGGGCCACTGATGACACTCATGCCTAGAGTTTGTCAGCTGTGGGCTGGGCCTGAAATCTAACGCTAACACATAGCCCGAGTGCTACCAGGTAGTCCTTCTTAGGTGTTTAATGTCCTCTTAGAACTGCACTGAAAAATACTTTATCCTTGCCTGCCTCTTTGAGACAGCTTTCAGATACTCGTTCTGGAGCCCTGCTGAGTATTGAGAAGCTCAGTCACGATAAGCTCTGCAGAAAGTGGCCACCTGTAGCACAGCTCATTTGCTCCACGGTTAGCCTGCAGTTACCTGCTGCTTAGTGCAGCTTGTGCCACAGAATGAATTATTTCTTCAGTCCAGGTTTATGGAAATTTCTTGAGGAAGTTTTGTTGAGAGTGTGAGTGATGCAGCTCTGAGCTGAAGGTTGTCTCTATTTTTCAGTAAATCACCCTCGTAACTCTGACCTGCATCATCCTCCTGACATCTAGGCTCGATAGATCTGCTTCCAGCCTTTCATAACTGCTGATAATCATGAAAATTCCATTGTAACAGTAGGCTACAAATAGGTTACTAGAATTTTGCAGAGTTTACTGAGGCCTGAAGTGTGGCATCAGTTAACTTCAGGCTTTGTTAGGGAAAAGGTGTTTCATTTTACATTTAAAAAATATCATCATTGAAAGGTGGTGTAATGTTTGCACAGTGAAATCACTATCCATGACCAAAGCTTTGAAATATAACACTAAGATGAAGAAAGTGAAATGGTGTATAGTAAATGTGTTTGTTTAAATCAGATTTGGCTCTGAGTATTTTTTTTAAAATTTGTTATTCTTAGTGGCCTCTGTTCTGCAGATTACTCATCGGTACTCTGGCCTCAATCCAGCTAAAGTACTTAAGTGCTTAACTTTAACTAACACAAATAATCCTGTATTCAATGCCAGTGAATGAAGATCCATCTAAACGTGGGCTCACACTTACTCTTCCTTTCCATTCACTTTAAATTAGTGGATGCTTACCTGTTTCTTACCATTAGTACTATCTTAATCTGTTCTTTGGGGGTTTAAGTGTATGTTTGTCACAACAAAATATCTACTGTAATCATGCTTATTACCTGATTACTAGAGTTCTCTCCAGCAATAATTTCCTCTTGCCCTCAACCATGCCCCTCAGTGTGATAAGAGGTAGGTCCTATTTCAAAGAGACTAAGGAACACTCAAGCATATGTGTGAAAAGAGCTAAAGTGTATCTTTTCGAGCATATATGATAACAAACATTTAAGACAAGAACACTTAAAAAATCCGGAATAGATTAAAACAGTAAGTGGCATCCCTGTGTTTGCAGAATCAAGTAGCACGCTTGCAACATCGGTATTCTTAACAGACTCAGATTAGTTCCTCACAAGTACTTAACTTTTTCGAACTTTGTGTTCAAAAGGACAGAACTTAAATTGTTAGGTTGTTTGATTAATAATGTGTCGTGCTGATAATATTGCTTTGGACTCCACCTATATTCGACATGAATAATCTGAGGAATGAATGTGGGCCACAAAGGCTTACGTAGAGAATGCTTCTGATATTCTTGACTCAAAACTCTGCCTTATCTGAGTTGCAGAGTGATACAGGATCAGACACACAACTAAAGATTAGAGGTTATGTAAACAAATCCTGCCTCTTCTCCACTTCTGCCTTGACTTCTCTATAAGAATATAGCTGGGGATCTAGACTATTCCTTGGTCTTTTACATCCTTTGAAGTTTATTTCTTTAGAAGTGCTTAACCGTTCTGTTATTGGGGGTTTTTTTGTTGTTGTTTTGTTTTGTTTTTCTCAAAGTCAGGTGCTGCAGGACACTGTTTGAGAATAAGATAGGTTCTTTGTTTCTGGTGTTAGATCAAAGGAAGTTTTGTAAATCTGTCCTGTTTCTCAATTAAGTCAGTGACAGAACTCACTGAGATTAAACAGCAAGTTCATTTCCATACAGAAATATTTAGGAAGGGCTGTCCACTAAAAATGTTAAATCACTCTGCACATTCAGTTCGCATGTCTTCAGGGTAAACAGATTTCAACACTCAGTACTATAATTGCAGTGAAGATTTAGTGGAAATGCAAAGTGTCCATTTCATCATCTTTCCTAGTGGTAAATGCGCTCTTTTTTTTTTTTTTTTTTTTGTTAGGATTTGGCTAAATTTGATTGTTGTTCCATTTGTGTTATACATTTAACCTACTAAAGATCCCCAACTGTGCCTGCTTATCACTAATAATTAACTCTGTAAAGTAATTTATATTATAGCTACTGTTATGTGGGAGGATACCTGTAGTGGGAGGGTAGTTACTAGTTCTAAAATGTAAAAGCAATGTATAGTTGATCTGTATTCCACGTCAAAAGACTCCTGCTTAGGACCACTAGGCAATTCATATTCTGATGATATTGGGATGAAGAAGAAAAATCCTTTCACGGTATATTTCTTATCCAATGGCAAACTCTGTTTGAGCTGCTTTAAAATGAAACCATTAGAGTCACTGTCAACCTCACCGTACAATATTAGAAAGATACATAGAATATACACACTTGCTCCATCACTTTCATGCCTGCTGCAGTACAGTTGTGCCTCTGATTCGTTGAGGGCCTTGCAGACTAGTGACAGAGCACTGAATGACACCAGTAAAGATCCAGTGGAGAACATACAATGCCGATACGGAGTGCATTCTCTATGCCAGGTTTTGTTATGGGATTTGGTTACTGTGTTCTAAACAAATCGTAATCTCTGAGTTGTCCCCACCTTCATTTATACAATGCTACACACTGACATGATTATAGCATCTGATATTTCAAAAGCCTTTTAAGACTAGAGCAAATTTTATTGCGTTCCTTCCAGGTACAGGAAGAAAAAACTTGAATCCAGTATTTTGTATGAGACATCCCCTTCCTTACTAGTTTGGTGCTGGAACAGAGATTCCTTAGAATAAATGGTAGAAACTACAATTCCTGCACAGCTGCTCTGTTCAGTCCGAGCTTTCTGAGGTAAGGAGGACTTTGTATCAGAACCAGGCCCAGAGCTCTTCACTGGGACTGACCATGTTCTCTAACCACCTAACAGACCCTTGGACTGCCATCCCACAGTCAGGCTTTTCAACATGCAGTTAGCATTTTTAAATACAAAAGGGATCCAAGATGAGATCCTAATCTGAGCCTCATTGATTCTAGTGCTCTCAACTGTCGCAAACCACTGGTATCAGTTATCATACTCCAGCAGAAAACAAGTAGGAGTTTAATTTACAGTTTAACCAGCAGATGAAACCTTTTTTCCCTGATAACTTCTGTCTTTTTCCACTTCATGAAGCAGACTAAATGAAACAACAAAAAAAAAGCAGCGAGTGTTTTAAATTAATTTTGCACAAACAGATTGCAACAGAGTAAGCATATCTATGACATACATTTGGAAAAATTCTAAGTTGTTCATTGACAGCTCATCAGGAGAAGAGCTGTTAACTACTTGAGTTGTATAGAACTGTAATTGTAGTAAGGAGCACTAACAAATGGTGGGAAAATTACCATTTGTAGTTTACTCTTGCATTCAAAATGGTTTGCCTTGATTTGCATTTAGATGGGAATTCCTTCTTGTTGCTCTTCAATCCATTAGGTTTTATAAGGTAAGTAGCTTTTTTTTTTTTTTCTTTTGAAGCACTTCGAAGGGCATTCAGTTTTACTGCCCAACTATAAGCTGTGCAGGTGGCACCCCTAGCATATTGGTATTAAGCCTTCATTGATCAGAATGAAAGGAGGAGTAGAAAAGTAAGGGAAAGCTTTGAAAAAGGCAGCCTTGAATTTACCAAGAAATGCCTATTTCTAAATAAAGCACAGGTAACATTTTTGTTTTGATGCTTGAATAAGTCTGTTCCACGCAGACTTGTGACTTGCAGCAGCATTTCTTTTTTTTAGGTTGTTCTTTCTATTCAAAGTCATCAAAGACTAATATGTAATCTTTATTATTACTCAAACAATATTTGCTTTAGAATTTTTCTAATTCAGAATTAAGGCTACTTGGTTGGGGGGGCAGAGCAAAGCAAATTTACATTTGTATTAGATTGTGAGTAAACTGGCTTTTGTACAAAACATACACATAGACTTCTCATTGAATTATCATACTAAGACTAAATGTATTTTTCTAAAGACTGGACAAAAATAGAAACAAAAGAAAATAAGTATGGAAAGGACATTAAAAATTCATTTTCCTCCACAGCAAAATCAACTATATATAAATGATTACCAACATTTTTTTTTTCAACCTGTTGCTAAAAGCCTTCCTTGACAGAGATTTTACAGGTGTTTTTCAGCAAAGCATGCCGGTGCTTCGCTGTTGTTACATTCACAAAGTTCTCCCAAAGTCCAACCTAAGACTTCCTTGCTAAAGGCTAAGTAGATAATTTCTTATCCCATAACCAGTGGACCCGGAACATAGTTTATCACTTTCCTTCTTGCAAAACACATTATATTTGGAGACTGTTAATATATTTTCCTTCAGTGCTCTTTTTTTTTTTTCCTAGACTAAGAAACCGGGAGGTTTTCAAGTCCTTCTTTACAGGTCATGTTTTCTGAACTCCTAGGTCTTTGTTGTTGCTTTTCTTTGGACTGTCTTCATTCATTCTTGAGTTCAATGCCCAAAACTGAATGCAGTATCCCAGCTGGCATCTAACCAGGGAGTATGTAGAACAGATACTCCATGTCTTACCTATAACACATTTGTAGATAGAGTGATTTTTTTTTCCAAGAATCTGACATTGTTGTCTGACATTTAGTTTCATTCTCAGGTCTCTTCCTTGCATAACTGCTGCAAGCCAATCCTTTCCCATTTTATTTTTGCATTTGATTATTGTGTAACATGCTCTACTTACTTACCCATATCAAAGTGCATCCTGTTTTTTCAAAGCATTGCAGCAATTCTCAAGATTATTTTAAGTTCTAAGGCTATCCCTAAACCAGCAGCGTCTCTTACCATTGAGTCATTTGAAATGCAATCAGGTTATTCATTATTCCTTCATCAAGTCATAGTGAAAACACTGAATGATATTAGAACACAGACCTCTGTGGAACCCTCTCTTAAACCTTTCCAGTTAGACAAATGAATTTTAGTACCTTCCTTGTGAATATTGTTGTGACCTTTAGCAGTCGTTTCATCTAGACTATCTGGCTTACTTGCCTGAGTGTCATGCAAGATAGTGTCAAAAGTCCTGTTAACTCGTGCTGCAACTGCTTACCACAAGACGTCTAGCCTGTTATTAAAGTGAGAGAGATTGGCTTGGCATTGTTTATACATGTTGGCTGTTGCTGATGATCTTTCTTTCCTCTAACTACTTAAAATGGGTGTATTTTTTCTCTTATCCATCTTGGAATCAAAGTTACACTGAGTAGTATAGTTTCTTGGCTCCCTCCTCCACCTTCCCTTACAGATAGCTATGCTAAGCAGAATGAACCTGACCAAGTGGCGATGTGGAGATCTAGTCAGTACAGTGACTGCAAATCATTTTTTCCTAAGTAGTTGTCTAAAATAGGCCACGTGAATGATGTCCTAGAAATGTTTGTTTCTCCACTGGTTGCAGAAGCAGCAGCCTAGGGTAGGTTGTTCGATAGGAAAACTACACAGTAGGTGTCATTCAAAGCATTTTGATATAGCTGGTCTGACGACTGCCACTGATAGATCCCTATCCCACTGGATGCATTCCTGCTAATTCAGGGAGGCAAGATGGCAGGAAACTACATCAAAAATAATCTTCTGCTGATGTTAATTGCTGTTCACATCCCTGAACCATCCCTACAATTTAAATAGTTAGCGTGTTCTTATGAAAATAATGAGATTCCTTCAACAGGGCATAGAACTAAAAGGACTCCTAGATTATCAGATAGGTTTTAACATATTCATTATAAGTGTATATATAATTTACAGGACTGATTTTACTTCTACAGAGTGTTAGTCAGTCCCTTTACCCTAGAAAGCTAAAGAAAACAGGCAGAGACAAAGTAAGCAGTTACCTATTAAAATTTACACTTTAGCCTTCCCAGAAGTCCTAAAACCTCTTTTGTTTACATCCACCTTTTTATGACTTTTGCTGTTGTATCAACCTTGAGTTGTTTTACTTTGCCTCTACAAAGATTGCTGGCGCTTTTGTATTAGGGTTATGTTGTAGGTCCATGGTTTTTGGCATAAGTAATGCCCCTGTAAAAACCTAATTGAAACCTGCACAGAAGAAATGTCTTCAGGCAGTTTTGGTTTTGCATATATTTCTTTTCTAAACTTTTATATATAAAAAAATTATTTTGCTTAGCAGTATTCAGTATACGAAGTATATACTGTCTTGTCCCATTGGGTGTCTCAAACAGTTAAAATGGGTTACCTGACGCATTCTGATAGCAAACATTTAAACCATAAGCTAGACAAATCCCTTGGTTATATTTAATAGAAACCTCCTGTGGCGTACAACAAATAGTCACAATAAACAGATATTGAAATGTTACAATGTATAATATGATCTTGGTGAGAATTATAGGTCCTTTGAAAGACAGATCTTTTCCCCTACCTTTAACCAGTAATCCTTTTGTAAAATGGCAGAGTTTGTAGAGAGAAGAAATACCTAAGACTGTTAACAATATCTGCACATTTGTCTAATGCTGTAGTAGTTCACAATGAACAAGACAGTGTTTTCACCATTGATTTAAGCTGACTTAAGTAAGAGTGGGTTTTTTCTAGGTGTGGTCCCACTGTCACTCCTGCCCTTGGCACTCCTTGTGCCAGTGCTAACTGATACAACTGCACAGTGAGTTGGATCAGGAACTGATCTGGATAAAACCCAATCTTTTCTTTTGATCTGTTTGATTTTCAGCTGCATCAGTTTCCTGTTCTGACTCACTGCGTTGCCTACTAGCCAAAAGAAGCCAGAATGCAAAGCAAGGAGCAAAATGAACGCCACAATCAGCAGCTTGTTCCAAAATTGGTTTAAACAAATTGTGAGACTGCAGGCAGAGTAAGGGATGGAGTTTCAGTCTTTAGGTCTCTATTTCCATTGGGGTTTTTTGCGCAGTATGGATGTTACAACATAGCTATAATGTTTCCATTACAAATCTCTGTTAAATATATTAACTTACTGCCTTTATATTATCTTGAGTTTCTCATAATACTCTTGGTCTGGATGTAGATTCTGTCACTGTAAAACCCTGACCTTGTGTTAAGCTCTGAGCACAGTGTAGCTCATTGCATGAAATAGGCTTAACTGACTTATAAACATATCTGTGTTTTGTTGCAATGCAACTTTGAAGATTCAGTGTCACTTCCATCTTCAAGCAACCTCAGAGTTGTATGTCCTCATGGCTGGTGTTTACTAGATAATTATGGAAAGTAAATCTTGTTGGTTTAAAAAAAGAAACAAAATCATGACAGTTCTTTCCAATCAGATACATCATCTTATTATTCTCTTATTTAGATTAGCAAAAGAGGTTAAAAACTCTTATCAATATCAAGGTACATGATAAAGAAGATAAAATATTTAGAGCTTTTAAGGATAGCTCCCAGAGATAATTAAAAGCTTCCAAAGCATTTTAATTAGTAGGCTGAAAATATTCTAAATTAATATGAACTGCTTTTGTATCTTCTGTGGCTGGTCAGTGAGAGTATTTATTGAAATCCTAGAAGACTTTTAAAAATACAGCTAGGAATGAAATATTTTAGGATTTTTCTTTCCAAAGGATATGTACAGTAAAGAAGAACTGGATACTGTTAACTTCCTATCCTTAAAAGTGTCCCTAGAAAGAAGCAGCTTGGGAAAAAGAAGCTGTCACTAGCAGTTAGCTTCCTTGCTTGAAACTTCTTGGATTTGAGAAATGACAAACAGAAAGCTTTCTGTTTTCCCATAATTTTTGGTTCTCTCCTCCCATCATAGCTTTAATTCTAACTATCTTTCATACTTTCCTATGCACATTACTGTACTTTTGAAGCTTGGGCCTCTCCTTAGGGACCAATAGATTTTAAATGTTCTCTAATGGCTCCTGTGACTCCTTTGGAGCACCATCCATGTGTGTCTGCCCACACGATCTGTTGCCATAGCCAAAGAAGTAATCAGTTTATCCACTTCCACAGCATCCGTGTCTGAACTAGTCCTGCTGGGCTTCCGAAACAGTCAGTGGGGACCTATTCATTATAGTTAAGGAAGGCTAGCTATAGCTTAATCTCACTGTCTAAATAAATCTAAATGATGAATGCATTTCAAATACTTCCTTATTTCCATTCATTCTGCTGTGGCCTGGCTTACAAGCTCAGATGTAGACTTGTAAAGCTGGGTGCAATAAATCCCATTCTTGGGAAGCAGAAGCTTCCCATGGTGTAAACTCCATCCCTCAGACATTGGTAACAGCAAGTGGTTCGGGCTGCCAGCATGTGCTGAGGTGCTTGAGGGCAAGCTCAGGGTGTTACACCACCTCACACCCAGCACAGTTGAGAACAGCTCTAAAATACCAGCCTGTGGTGACAGCAATGGTGGGGCAGTCGATTATATTTTTTTGGTTCTTCAAGGGTGATTTTTAAAGTAGGATCATCTAGTCTGATCTGCTGCACAATGTAGACTAGAATGTCAGTCACTAATCCCTGGGTCAAGTCTCTCCCTGACTTCTGGTTATGAGGAGGGCGCTCAGCCGCCAAGGCCGCCTCCCTCCTCCTCCTTAGCGGACTGCCCCGAGGGTTAGCGACCAGCTTTGATAGAAACTTCCATGGAAGATGCCGGCATTCGGGCTAATCTTGAATTGTAACTTCTCGAACGTTTTAAATGGAAACGAGCGCGTCTGGTCCCAGAGCGGGTACCCCGGGATGGCGGCTTGGTCCAGTGCGGGAGCTCCCTGTCACACACGGGGGAAACCCCCTCAACACCCGCCTCCCTCCCTCCCCCCCCCCCCCCCCCCCGGAGGGCAATGGAACTGTCGGCTTCCCCGCCGCTGCCTTGCAGGTGAACGTGCGGGACCATACCAACCCCGTCTCCCGGGGGGAGCGGAGGGTTCGCCTTTCCTCCCCTCCGCCTCCTCATGCATCGCTCTAGTCCAAAGCAGCCAGGCGAACAGCCGAGCCTGCCGAGGGGCTGCGAAAGGCGGTTGGCTTAGCAGAGCTCTTGGGGCAGTAAAACGCTCCCTCCTCCCTCTCCCTTTTGCGCGCGGAAGTGGTAGTTACCTTCCCCTCCCGCTGCCGACCAACGGGCTTGACTGCAGCAAAACGGAACGTACCAATCCCTCCACCGGAGGGGGGGTGCGGGGGAGAGGCGGCGGCGAGGTGTGGCGGGAAGCGCTGTCCTGCGAAAGGGCGTCCGGCCTCCCCGTGCGCCTAACGGCCGGCAACGGCCGCTCCCTCCGTGCAGGGGAGAGGCGGCGCCTCCCGGGCGCTCGGCCGCGGGGAGCCCGGGGGCCGCAGGGTTAATGGGCTGGGCGCAGCCGCCGCGAGGGAGGGAGGAAGGGCGAGTCCCGGTTCCTCCCCCCTCAGTGTGTGCGGGGTGTGTGTGAGAGGCAGCGCACACCGAGCCGTGCGTCTGTGGGAGGCCGAGGGGCAGCCGCCGCCGTCGCCCGGCCTCAGCGCCGTCCCGCCTTCCCTCCCATCAGCGCTCGGCGGGAACCGCGCCAGCCGCCCCTTCAGCACCGCCACTCCCCTCCGCCGCTGCCGGGCTGTTCCGATGCCGCCGCGGGGCCGGTGAGTCCGCGCCTGGATGCTCATCTCCTTCTCCTCTCTTCCCTCCCGCAGGCGGCGGCGGCGGCAGCGGCTCCGGCTCCCTCTCAGCTCCCGGCCGCCTCCGAAGGGATGCTGGAGAAACTAGAGCTCGAAGATGAAGGTAAAAATTCAAGGAAAGGGAGGCGGGGGCGGGTCGGTGGACACCCACACGCCCAGCGGGGTCTGGGCAGAGGGAAGGGAGCGCGGTATCACCGCCGAGGAGCCCGGGCCGGCCGCGGTGCCGCCGCCTGCGCTGGCCGTGTCCTTGCAGGGCGGGTTGCAACCTTCCCCCCCCCCCCCCCCTCCAGCCCGGCCCGATCCTTCTGCGGTGCTTTTGGCCCGGTGACCGCAGCCCGGGCTGTGGCTGCAGCCCGACTCGCACGCCGCCTCGTAGCTGATGGCAGCACATGCCTGCGCCTCCCGGGCCGCGGCCGCTTCCCCGGTGCGTGCTTTTCATCTGCAGTTCCAGTCGGCCAGGGTCCCCGGCACTGAGGGGAAGGCAACCTTCGTGGCACCCCCTCCTCCTCCCTTTAAAACACTCATTCTCCTCGAATACGTCTGCGATACCAAATATAGACTTTGAGAGTGAGGTGTGAGCAATGATGGAAAGCTTTTTTTCCACTCCTTATGGATATGCATACATCTGCTTAAAGCGGACAGCTGTAAACTAAATTTTCCTTTTGTGGCTGCTCTTTTACGTTGTTCTTCACTGTCCTTTTAAGAGCTGCAGAGTGTGCTGTTCTTGATAGGGGAACTCCTGGCAAGTTTTTCTATTTTGCAAGCACGGAACTGTGCAGTGGAGAAGCACGAATGTTGTGGGGGTTTTTTTCTTGAGCTTGTACAAAGCATTCCCTTACCTCTGAAAGATCTGTATTGAGTATCTTGAGCTTTCAGTTTCAGAAAGGATTAGATTAGTGGATGCAAATGCAGACGCATAGCTAATCTCTATGCTCAGTATTCTAAATTGGCTAAGACCCCATGGCATGTGGGGTTTTTTTGTAGTTGGTAACTGCTATTGTAAAATGTAGGACAAATATTTAAGGAAAACTTTGAAAATAGTAAGCTGAGTCATTCTGTGAAAAATATCTAAGCCGGTATGCTAATAAACCAGCTTCTTGGTTACTAGCATGCTTTCTACAGTTGTGGGACTGGTCTGAAAAAGTAACACTTTTTATTTTAAGCTTCTGTGTGTGAGAAAAGGAAGCTCATAACAGTTGGATTCTTTAAGCTTTTCTTTAGGAGTCTGGACAGAGTTTGAATTACAATGAAATACTTGTGCCTTTTGTGAATCCTGGACATGATTAAATATGAATATTTGGTGCAAGGGATTTGTTGCTAACTTGTAGCTTTTTTTTTTTTTGCTCACACTGTTTAACTGTTTTTAGTTAGGCCTTCATTTTATGTTTATAGAGTTAGAAAGTTACCGACTTAAGTATTTCTTTTTACATAAAGCTTGTAAATGCTAGATAGGAGATCCTAAAACCTGCTGAATCACTAATAGTTAAGCCATTTTAAAAGCTACTTTAAACATCTTATAAATTTAGATACTTGAAAAAGCTGTCTAGGTTAAAAAAAAAAAAAAACAAACACCAAAACACCCTCAGTTTGGAGAGCCTTTGCAATTGCAACAGTGTAACATAGTATTATTTGGAGTCACTTGATTAGACTGAATATCTGTATATGTCTTCTAAAACACTGCAATAAGATAACCAGAGTTCTTCAGAAAGTTCAGTAACTTTTAAAATTTTGTTTCCTGGTTTTCAAGCTTTTGTTTTGCTTTGTGTCTCAATTCATTTAGCTTTAAAACTAAGGCTTTGTCTGTGGGAACTCAAGCTGGGTGGGTGAGAGCAGTTCAGGGATCTGTCAAAATATAATGCCTAATAGCAAACCTCTGACCAGTTTAAAGTAATGCCGGAATTTAGAAAGGAAGCAGTCCCCTTACTAGCATTTCAAACTTGATGAAAACCTAGTTTTATGCCTAATTTAAAAGCCAAGTAGAAAGGATGTAGAGTGCTGTATTCAGAAGGTAAGATGTAAGTAAAATTAAGAATGTGACTGTCAGATCAAAACTTACTGTCCAGAATGCTTCTATATGAAGAGCCTGACAGAAGGAGAATCCTAGAAAATTGAGATGCAGATGGAAATGCAGCAGCTTAGTTGCCATACACGTTTTATGACCTAAATTTTTGCACTAGTTGCTGTAGTTGTATTTGTGCTAGTATTGGGGGTGGGGGAGTAAAATGACATCTAATGGTGTTCACTTTTTTGTTGGATGGCAAGTAGTAAGTGTTCAGAAGTTGAGAAACTTCTTTGAAATCTTGGAAAGATTTCATTAAGCGACTGTAGCCACACAGTAACTGATGATCTTTTGTCAAACTTAAAAGTCTCTCCACTGACAGCTAAAACTGTGAGTTAAATGAGAAATTTGAAACTTGTTTTGAAACCACTTTTCTGACTGCCTCTACTTTTGAGTATTTTCTCTTGCTAGCATTCTAGTTTCTGTGTCCATCAACAGTTGCTATCTTGCGTATCGAATTGTGCTGCAGTTCTGTTGAAACAGAGAGCTTAATAAAAAGAGCTGAAAAAGAAGGCTCAATGTGTGCACTGAATGCCATCCAGTATGATGAAATGAATTTTTGTTTGTTGTTCTTCTCAAAGGTTACACAAATGAGAATTTGAAAGCACAGAAGGCATTCATTTAATTTGGATTCTAATGAAGAGGGCTAAATTGAAAAAATGGTACTAAAAAGATTTATAGTCTAAGTAATACTGTAATGAAATAGGCAGAGTCTAGCCTGATGCTGTGATTTCTAAATAAAATAGTATTGTCAACTGCAAGGCAGTTTTTTCCATTATGTACAAAGAATGTATATAAACTATTTTGTACATAATTAGTATGGACGGTATTAGACATGATGTTATTGTCGCAGAGGTTCTGGTCATCTTTTTAGTTTAAAATGCCTTTACTTCAAATATCTGGCTGCATTTTCTAGGATCAGTGCAACTTCTTATTGGTTGATCACTAGTTCTGTCTAGCATTGGCTTAATAATACTACTCTTGTGATGTGTAAGAGAAAATCTTAGTGAGGTGCTGTTAAACAGCATCAGCTGCACTACGGCTGAAATAGGATGGGCTGTAGGCTGATTATGTGCACAGAGGAGAAAGACTGGATAGGCCAGTGGGTGTTTATTTAGGACTCTCTAAAGGACTTTTTTCCTGACAGCGATCACAGCAGGAAAGTAAAAACTCTCACATAAGAAGTCCAGAGTCTCAGTCCTTTTTAACTGAAGGATGCTCTAGAGTAAAATATTCTAAACTCATCCTACTCAGTCAGTATTCCTTGGATGGGAATGACCTACCTACGTCTCCTGAAAAAGTATGAAAGCTACTTGTTGATGGGTGTGGAGTTTCTCATTGTAGCCTGAAATAGATGAGTATGAAAAGATCTCTCATGAATGTGTATAAATGATCAAAACCTGGTTGCTTTTAGACGTATTGTTGGTTTGCTTGTTCAGGTCTAGTGTTTGTGCAATCATGTTTCTATATTAAGGTTGTTCTTACTTCTGATCAATATCAAGAGGAGTTCTGAGTTTTATTTTATGGATGATATGATGAGCTTGGAAAAGAGCAAGGAGAAAGTATTCTGAAGATCTAATATGAAAAAGGGCTTTAGTTAACGATTTACACTTACTGGCTTTAATTTGTTAGGCTGGAATTCCAGACGTGGTTGTGTTCCAACAGCTACCTGTGTTGTGAGAAGAGAAACTGGATTAGAGTAGCAAATAAGCATCATATGCATGCCTGTCAATTGTATTGATTTAACTGATGTAGTTTTAGCATGTTGTTTTGGAAACTAGTTTTGTTGCAATGTTGGCTCTCATCCACGCTAATCTCTTCCATTTGCTCAGCTTTGGTAATAAAGTAGTAGCTACTGAAAGCTGAATGAACTACTTTTCTGTAGCATCTGCTAACTTGTGGAGTCTTCCCGAAGTATTTTCTGCAGACAGAATTAAGTTAGTTGCAGGGTTCTCCTGTATCTATACTCAGTTCCTAGTCTGGAAAAAAGAATTCCGCAAAGCGCGTGCAGCAATTGTAACATCGGCGTCATGGGACTGATGTTCTCGCTCTTGAATGCTCTACTTCTCTGGATTGTTGCACAAAGCAGCATTTAGACAGTTATTTGATAAATAGTTTGCATTAGAGTGGAATCTCTCCTAGTAATGCTCTGGTCTTCATCTCGCTCTTCCTGTATCATCCATCTCTTCTGTCATGTGCTCGTTTCTGGCTGTCTCCTGTAATAGACTTTCACCTTGCATCTCCTCTTAACTAATTGTTGTGTCTGGGGTCATTCCTCCCTTCTCTACAGATTTTCTTATTGTTTCTTACTAAAAGTAGTTTCTTACTGAGCTCTTCCTCTCTGCCAGTCTCCTGCTGTCAACTTAATATCTGAATCAAGGTATGAAAACAGATGTCACTTTGGGGCAAAAAATAGTTAAAAGAAGTTGTAATAAAATGCATGTTAATGGGCTTACTAGATTTTGTTTGATCCTTAAGACTGAAGGATCAAGTGCTCAGGTTAGGAGATAGTAAAGTTAAGGCATTCTTTTGCAACTGTAATTCATTTCTAATAAACATTCATTATGTGATTGTTAAAGCTGATGCTGTCTGGAGTACAGAAACAGCATTCTACCCACAAGATGTGATTTGAGATTTTAGGATACATGGTAATAGTGATAGGGGATGTTTTACATGAACTTTTCCACAGCAGATTAAAGTCCTAAGTGGACATAGCAAGAAATTACTGAGCAGAGATGGTAATTGGTATTAATAGACTTCATATAGTCTTAGCATTTAGGATTATTTTCTCTTCCTGCCATAGGGTCACTTTGTGGTGTACTATAAAAGGCACAATAGCAGATTCTAAAAAAATCTTACTCTTAGCACTTTTTGTCCTGGCTATCTGATCTGACGTGATACTGAACACTTGCATCTGAAACTATAGACAACCACTTACTCCACTGAATTTACTCAGTTTATATTTTCTGTCATTTTACAAGAATGAATATCAAGGGACAATGGGCTTTCCTATGATGTACTGTCCAGAGTTGTTAAAGAATAACATATCCGGAATATTCAAATGTTCAGCTTTATTAGTTTATGCAAGAAATTAGGATCAAGTGCCCTGCTGTCCTAGGCAACTTTATGTCCTTTGTCTGCCAGTTTGCTATATAGTAACATGGATTTTTATTTCTTTTTCCTTCCTGGAAATTTCCATCTTTAAAGTTGAAAGATGAAAATTATATATAAAATTATAGGTAATTGAAAGTATAGAACTTTAATTGAATAGTGCAAAAGAAGCTATTGTGAGTTTTGTTCTCTTAAAGACTGTTCCTGCAATGCACGCGCATCTTTACCATGTGCAAGTATTGCATGTGGTGGTTCTTGTCAGCCCAGTGCTCACTGTCTCCAAGCAGTCCTAACTATTGTCCTGGCCCTACATAGGACACAACTCTCATATTCTTAATGTGATATTTAGTCTTACCATGAGAAAAGCTCTACTCTGTCCTGACTAGGAAATAACAAGTTCATAGCAGCTATCGCGTGCAGCCTTTCTCAGGAGATAAAACTTTTTAAGCCTTAGCAATCTGGGAAGTGATGTTTTAGTACAGCAAAAGATACAGGCCATGCTCTAAAACTCTCTGCTTTGGGTCTTGGGGGATGCAGGACCTTCTCAATGGAAAAACTTTAATAAAATTTTAATGTGGTCAAAACATTTATTTTCCCTAACTTGTTCTTGGAAACAGTAAAATCATTCTGGCTATGGAACATTATGGGAAAATGCTTACCATGGCAATGAGTCCATGTAATTGCTTTGGCAAAGCTGTAAGCAACTGAAAAAAAATTTGCAAAAAGTGTTGGGACTGATTGTGTCAAGGTAGTGCTGCACCAGCATGATTTGCAAACATTATCTTCCAAGTGAAAGCCATTATTGACCAACAGCTATCTGTGAGGAATATTAAGACAACCAGGAATTCTCCTACACTTGAAAGATGTCACTGTTAGTATCTGATAGCCAGTGTGAAGTACTGTTTTACAATAACCTTTACTAGCCACTCTTGCTAGTGCTCTCGCTTTCATCTGCGTCAGATGAGGGACAATGTCAACTCTGCTAATAACTTCCACGCAGAACTTCCTTGATCCAGAAGCTATTAATAATAGTGGCCTATTATGGTTGGTAAACAACTGCGTGATAAAATGTCTAAGGCTTTGGACAATATCATCTCAACTTACAAATGTCCTGAAAACCCCTTGATTTAGAGCTACTGAGTTTACAGCATTGCGTGCTTGAGTAACGATAGACGTGGAAGATGTGACAGTATCGGTGTTGCCTGGTAGATGACTACAAGGTGCTTTTACTTGCCTGTGACTGCTCTGCTGAGCATTACCAGGATTGAGTAGGGTGACTAAAGACTCCTTTCCACAAGAAGCTTCCTAGGTGGTGGTCTGCAGTGTTCTATCTGATAGAACTCTCCAATGCGCTGCATATGCAGTGTGGACAATATAGATAAAACAATACTATTGTCTTTGTAGTTTGATAACGTCGACTGTTAAATTTGACTGTCATGGTCAAGTCAGTGCTCTTGGAAAACTTAACGCCTTGCGGCATGACTGAGTACTAAATGGAGGTGACTTGGTTTAAACTGAAGTAATGCCAATGTGACAAGAATGATAGCGGAGTATTTGCATAAGTTGGCTCAATCTAGCTGTTGCTAAACAATCATAAGACATGTTTCTGCTTACTAATCATCTGCAACAGATGTGACTGTTAAAAAGATAGGACTTTTTGTAGTGTGTACTGTGTTTTTGATAACTTGAGGGTGGATGATCACAGGGCTTTGTCTGTGGAGCCATGCAAGTCAGGTCGCTTACATCAGCACTGCTTTTTTGTTAGGAACTTGCTCTTTGGGTAGGTAGCACTTAAGCTGTCTGCAGTTACTTTATTGATTTGAATATTTTGACTTCCAGAACTTTACAACTATACTAGCATTGCATGGCTTTGGGGGGAAGTAGATAAGTCCAAAATATCTTAAGGAACGTAACGTTTCCAACATAAGTGCAGGAGTTGATGGTACTGTTTTTCATAACAGTTCCTGCATCTTGAAACAAAATGTACCTCTCCATACTGAGACTGTTTGCCTTTGGATGCATGATGTGGTAGGCTTTACTGTGGCACTTCTTTGAGTAGAGAAGGCTGACAGAAGGAAAATCTGAGAGTTTAGGGGAAAATCCTTCTGTGGAAGGGTTGCACCAATGGCTAGGACTAGCCAAAGCAGTTTAACACAAATAGAAGCGTAACTATGTTAGAGTGGAGTTGAATTTGACTATTAGGTGTCCAGCTTGGCATCTAGATGGAGCTTTGGAAAGCTAAAATAACCCTATCACCCTATGAGTGAACTGCATCTAAGAGTTTTTGAATGCAATGTGGATATCTTCAAGGTAGCTTTCAAATACTATTTGAATAAATCCAACTTGGTTTCAGATTCTTTCTTCCTCTACTGAATTTTTACTGTGGCAAAAGTTAAATTGCACTCGTAAATTTTGTCTAAAAGCACTTCTATGCTGTAGAACAATGCTTTTATTTGTGATGTGAATTTTTTTTGCCTCTTTTTAGGGTGTTTTTTCCAAGGTTTGGGGGGGTTTTGTTTTGTTTTTTACAATCTTATTTTATTTTTTTCTGTGTATTATGACTGAGTGTTTAGTTATGACACCGGGCATTTTAAGAAACAGAATCAAACTTTTTTTTTCCCCCCCTATCATTCCCTTACACTGTGGTATTTTTTTCGGCTGCTTAGTTTGTTTCATGAATTTCTACTGACACAAAGACACAGAAGAAGATATCAGGTGCTGGAGAAGGGAGTAAACTCGGATAGGCATAGAAGAGGGCCAGTCAAGAGATCAGGAATATTGAACTTGCATTAAAGGAGGAAACTGAAAGGCTTTGCTCATTTAGCTTGTAAAAGGAAAGCCAAGAAGGGATGTGATAACACTGTATGAAAACGTCCTGTTACGCGTGGGAAGGGGGTAGACACCAAGGAGGAAAATTAACTGAAGACCAACATTGGCAGAAGAACAAATGGATATAAACTCTTCCTGTATAAGCTTTGAAATAGTAACTATGCTGGAAGTTAGAATACTACAGGAGTAAGTTTGTAGGGTAGACTTCTAATGCTTTGGATCACTTCAGGATATAGCGGGATCACTCAGTTAAAGGGATTGTGTGGTTGTCTTTAATGGAAGACTCTGAATGCCATAGTGTAGAACGTGACTGCTTTGGTCTACACAAGCAGTTGCATGTATCTCTCCTGTCATAGTCTTGCTTGTACTCCCTAGTGTTTGAGTTAGTTACTTTTAAAAAATAAAACACAAAAAACCCCAACAGTGCTCTATATGGTCATCGTATGAGTTCAGAGGAAGATTAGCTTTGGATGAAGTTGCAGGTTATCTGTGGTATAGAGAATGGATCAACAGAACTTCTAAATTAGGCTCCAGAAAACCATTTCTGAATATACAATATTGATGTGTGTTGGATCTCACTTACTTTAGTTAGGAAACTGCTAATTCTTTCTGTATAGCTTCAAGCTACACCTGCCATTAGGTGAATCTCTTAAGTGGTATATTGAAACAGAACACTTCATAATCTGTGAACCTGTGCATACAGATTCATAAATTGTAATAAGAAATAGCATTAATAAATATTTAGAAAATGTTGGTGTGCATAAGGAGGGAAGGAGAAGAAATGTATAAGGGGAGACTAGAGAGAAATGTAAATACTGAATTATTAAAAGCGTCAAGTTAAAATATTGTAAGTAGTCATTCAGGATTTGAGACCAACAGTTTATTAGACAAAACTGTTTCTCCAGCAAATATAGTCCAAAGTCCTTAAGACTTAAGCCTAAATGTTTATTTCTTCCTTAAAGCATTATGTAAACGATACTTTGAGTTTAGATTGTTAGCCTTCAGTGGAAGATCTCCTAAAGATTAGATACTTGCTCTGTTCAGTAAGGATACGACTGTGGCTTGTGAAGATATTCTGTAGTCATTTTGAAAATGCTTGTCTTGCGAATAATACTTCGGTTAAGCTGCTTGTTTAGGTTTGATCTTAAACTAATTCCTAAAACACTTAAATGGCTATCTTTTTTCTGAAGTCTGTGCAAACTGTGTATGTAGGAGGACTTATGCTTGCTTTAAAGAAATAGCAAAAGTTCAAATTGTTTACCAATATTCCAGTATAGATACTCAGGATACAGGCTGGTTTATTCTTTTATTAATCACGTAAATTAAACCTTCCTTGAATTCAGCTCTCCAGTGTATGGTTCCTGATATTAATATTCAGAGACTTAATACCATTTTTAGTTTCTTGTGTTTTGTGGCCTGTGTCTCGCAATCTTGAAGAGCATGTCTGCATTCCAGACAGGCGACATCTTAAATTAGATCTTTGCTTGGGGATGCTTAGGGAGAAATCATAGTGCTTGTTGTCAAGGGAAGATCTTGAACATGTTTTAGAAAATTCTTCAGGTCAACTTATGCTTTATTGTGGTGAAAATCTTAGAAGCATTATTGGGTTGCAGGCTGAAGTTGCTACCTTTATTCACAAAACCGCGGTGACGTAGCTTTCCTCAAAGTAAAAATCTTTTAACTTTGATGAAAGTTGATTTAAGTGATATTGGGCTGTTTCACAAGTATTCAGTTGGATTTCTGATACTGATTACCAGTTAGTCCCTAAACAAGGCAGCTCTTGTAAACAAATAAGTTTATCTGCCTGCCTGGACAAGAAACTTCAGAGTTACTATGATTAGTTCTGGAATGTGAAGTCTCTTAAGCTGCTCATCACTTTTTTGTCTGCCTCAGATCTCACGTGATCATTTGCCTATCCGCACTGCCAGTGGAGAGCTACAGTAAAACAGGCATGTTAACTTCTCAGCCCATTTACCAGGACTTACCCAAAAAATGAGAAACAAAATTCAGTGCAGGATTTTGAAGTGTGCTATAAATACAAGGAAGATTGAAAACACAATCTGAATCTTTCATTGTTTCAGGTAGCTATTTGTATTAGTTTTCTTTTACAAGCCTTAGTTACTACTGAAGTTTGAAGAAGTGGAGATATTTAAGCCTCAAAGCCAGAAAAGTGGATCTTTTGAAGTGTTCTCAGGAACTAATAGCCTTTTTTGTTCTTTGCTAAAGCAGGATGTGCTTATGCATTCTCATTCCATGTTAAGGACCTTTAAGGAAGGAGACTGCACAGTGTCATAACATTGCTTTGTTCTGTCTAACCAGCTTTGGGAATGTTTTAATAACTCTGTAACAGCTGGGGTCAGTTTTTGTTTGATTGTTATTTTGTTTAAGCAAGCTATGTCTTTTCTTCCCTACTTCTACTATAGCAAATCAAATGAATAACAGGGTAGTTCTTTCTCAGTGATAGTGTTATTTACTCACTCCCGTTGCATACACTCATCCATTTGAGTGTTCCTTTCCGATTCTGGTATTCTCTGAAAGATCACATTGACTTCAAACCACTTATGAATTCAGTTTGAAGATATGGTGAGGTTTAAAGTCTTGCAACCATTTCTGACTCTTACTGCAAACTCTTTGAAACATGTTCTATATCTGGTTTGAAGATCACCAAGGAGAATGTTGAATAAAATGAAGCCCCGATCCTCTGAGACTCTCTTGCAATGTTTCCCTGTGAAATATCAAGCTACTGGTAAAAACTCTTCCAGAGTAACTTGTAGAAAACTAAAGACATGTGGTCAGGATGTCTTTTGTCACTGAAACCTCTTTTCCTTTCCATGTTCCTTCAGTAGTTCTTGGACATGGTGATCAGTTTCAGCTTAACTTCTCAGAAATGAAGGTTTCAAACCAAACCTTGGTTCCTCACTTCTATGGAAGTGGGAAGAGAGTGTCGTCCTTAAAAGCTCACCTGTACAGAAAAACTGCAGCATGAACTTGCATACCATTCTGCACTGGCTGATTCACCTAAGATGGACCTTGCAAATGTTCCAACTTTGGCAAGAGTTTAAACTGGAGCTCCTATCTTCTTAAAAACACAGTCGTCATCCCATTTTGTAAACCCACTGGAAAAAAAAAGACATCTTACTAGTTTTGCTGCAACTGGGGTTGCTTCATACGCAGTTACTTTGTGATTCTACTGTATCTTTTCCACATGTCGTAGTATCCAAGCTTGCTTTGAAATCAGTGTCTCAAGCGTACTGCGATTTTTAATTTTTTTTTTTAATTTTATTTTGTGTCCACCCTCTTTTCATCCCGTTGATCATTTTATCCTGAGTAAAAACTGATTAGACTGAACTGTTCTTGACACAACCATACTGGCTTTCTGCTTTGCTTTTGATGAGCTTCTTTTGTAGGTGCTTACAAATACACTAGTTTTAATAGCTTGCTTCAATACATACCTAAGAGTTCTGACTGGTTTTGGATTTGTTTGACTCGCTTTTTGACTGAGATTGTATCTTCATGAACTTGCGGAGTTCAGGAGTGGTTGTTTTTAACTACAGTGACTCCTGTTTACACATGTCATAACCTCCTGTCTCTGTATCAAGCAACTCCTTGTGACAAGGGGAGAAAACATCTCCATTAACTTCATGATATAAAGTGACTGAACAGTTGCACATACTCTAGAATTCAAGAGACGTACTAAGACGTGTGCAAAAAAGATGTAGATGCAAGCAAACCTGAATGTTATGTTCAAAAGTATGTTAAGTGATTACAAATATAATTTGTAAACTTAAATGTTTTAAGAAGTGTTATGGTTTCTTTTAGCTTGTCACTATTATTAGAAATTATTAAGCTTTTTCCAAAGACTGAGGCAACACGACAATGTGCACTTACTTCTCTATTCACTTTTATTTACCCGTTAACATACCTATTCTTCCCTCTTATCTTGTGTACCTCTAGACCCTCTTCCTATTTGTAGGATGAATTACAGTTAGCAGGGTAGAGCTTACTTACTCTAATGTTGTCCCAGTGCGCTCACGCTTCTTAAAATTCTGTTCTTCCTTTCACATCATGTATTCATGCTGTAATATGTAATTGAATTAATCTTGGATCACTGAAGAAGCTTCTGATACTGATCTCTAGATACACTTCCTATCACTTCTTTGTATCAGAGTATCTTACATCCGTAAACTTACTAGGATCTTTCTTTAGCTGCCAGCTCATGCATTCCTTTAGATGGGGTGGGAAATGTTCAGTCTGCAACATCCATATCTATAGCCTGTGGCTGAATGAATAATGCTGCTGTGTAACTTTAATGTGTGGTCTGCCAAGATATTTTAAAGCTCTTTGCAGCTTTCAGAAATAGAAAAAAATCTTGTCTCTGTCACTACATCCTCTTTTTTTGGGTTCCTTGCATTTGAAATCCTTGTGGCTTGTGATGGAACAGGCAACTCCTGTCACTGTTGTCATCTTAATTCCTATGCATTAGACTTCAAACCTGTTTGGTTTTTTTTTTTTTTTTTCTTTCCCCCTCTAAATTTAGAAGTAGTCCTTTGCTTGTCTGGGTTGCCATCTTTGCAATAAAGTTGTGCAGAGCACATTCTAAAAACTTAATGATGATTTATCTCCTGCCACTTAGAGTACGCATCCTTGTAACCGTCTCTTCCCACCTTTTCCATCTTTTTTTACCACTCAGTCTTATCCTGTGACTAATTACATGGGTGGTTATTTTGGTGGGGTGTTTCTTTTGCTGAGAAAAGCTTCCTCTTGCATAAACAGGAGCCAAATGATACAGTACATCACTTCTTTTTTTCCTGTTTGCCTTCTTAAGCTACGTTAGTATTCTTCTCCTACCAAGGAGAAGAATACCTTACATTGATTCAGCTTCTGGTGTCTTATTTCTGGTCCACTGGTGTCTTGTTTCTGGTCCACTGTTTTCAGTGTTCTTGGCTCTTCAGCAGACAGCTCAGTAGACTGAAAAATCATGCCCTCTTAACTGCATTATTCTGTGACAAAATTGCAGTTTCTGGTTCTTTTCTTCCAGTCCCTCAGTTTTCATGCTTTTTACAGGATATACCGTGTACATTTTAATTTGCCTGTGTGTCATTCAAACCTATCTAAAAATCTAACAAATTAGTCATACTTCTCTTATAGAAGGTAGGTTGAAATAAAGCTGTTGCTCATGATCACATCAACACACTGTACACAGCGTAGTGCTGGATTTCTTTTCAGAATTTGTTCCTGGCTGTCCCTTAGCTAAGGAATGCTGATAAAGACCTACCTGAACATTTGATTCCTGGAATGTTGTTCTCGAAACCTGACTTTTTCATTCAGATGCCTCCATGTCCCTTAAAAATCATGTTTTGGGGGCTGTTGGTGAGCTTGTAGAGGTCTGTGGTTCTCACTATAAAGTGTCACTGTTGTTTTTGAAGTGGATTAGCTATATCTGTGCTGGGTGGGAGTTTTTTAGACCTATTAGAGGTGTTGTATTAATGATTTACACTAGAAGTACTACCATCTGCTTTGTGAAAGTTGTGGGAAAGGTTATTAAGAAACTCATTCAGTAAGTTCAGACTGGGGGCGGACAGAAACTTTATAGCCAGTTTTGGTGACAACTTTCGGATAAAAATGCAGGCAGAAGAACAATTTACAGGGTTAATGGCGTCTCTTACCTATTGTATACTCTGCCAAGGGTTATCTGTAACAGTAGGGAGAGAAGGTAACTTGCACTGGCTTATTTAAGTAATTAGTCACCCTTGTGTCTTCTGGCACCATTTGGCGTAGCTAAGCTGATCTAATGGCTAGCTGCCACAGCAAGGATAATGTCCTTGTACTGTATAGCTTCTAGTGTAAGGGAAGGGCAGGAATAATCTGCTCGCCACATGGCTAGATATGGGAGCTGAATAGACCTAAAACTGGTACTATCAGGAAGCAGATAACTTGTGACAAATTCAGCTTTTCCAGCCAACTTGTGCAACAGTTCTGTATAAATCCAGATGTAGTGAGAGGGAGGGAATGGAACCACACAGCCAGCAAAGGGATCAGTGGTTGCTGCTACTATGCAGTGCTGCTGCTTATGCTGCTGTGGAGCCACAGCTTTAGACCTGGCCTTTGGAAAGGTAGAGTTATTCTGTATTTGCTGACAAAGGAGTGTTGGCTAGGGATGTGAAAAATTTCTCTTTTAAACTGCAGCTTAAGCCAGATGTATGTGAACAACTTTCCAATTCCTGTTTTCACTGTGATCCTGTGTATTTGTCTAAGTTGTGGGGGGCTTTTTATTTCTGTGTTAACAAAAGACTTAATTATTTTACTTGATTAAGTGAAATGAGAGAATAGTATAGACTGCCTTTGTTGGTATAACACCTCTTTTAGTAAAGCTTGTCAGTATAATTATAGCAATAAACTTCACCTAATGTATTGCTGTTGGATCAGTTCTGTAGCAAACATTGGGATGAAAACCATCTTTTTTAATTTTAACATTTTAATTCTCTAGCATCTGAAATGTGATATTCAGCATATTACTTGACTTTAAAATAGGAGCATGACTTGGAGTAACCTAAAGTACAGATATGTATGTGTGCAGTAACTGAAAAGAAAATGTTTTTTCCAGTAACTAGGTTATTTAGTACACATGCGAATATCACAAAAATACATTTGTATTCCCTTCTCCAATTCCTTTTATCCACCATCTGAGCTGGCTGAGGGGAGATAGTTATGCTAATAGTATCCAAGCTGAAGAATCTAGTGTTGGGTGCTGGGAGTGCAGGGAGCTCCGACTGCTGTAAGAAAACTCCAAGTTTTTAAAATTACAGTTTCCCAGACTAATTCCGATTAAAAATAGGGAGGGTGGGGCATGGAATTATTGTGTGTGTATGTGGTTTCTGTATTCCTCTAAGTTGTTCACCTAGCTAGGCAGTTAGCTGAGTGTATTTTTTACATGCTGTTATCAGCTATTTTCCCCCCTGCTTTTTAAAGGGCTTTTAAAATTTGGCAGTTACTTTCATGGCAAACTTAGCAATATGTCAGCTATACAAACAGTTGTTTGGGCCCATAAGAGGGGTTCTTTGTATTCCTCAAGTGTTTGAGCATTGCTAGAGCCCTCAGCTCGCAATCTAACCATAAGGAGCAAGGGTGCTATAGAGAGCTGCAGCAGCGTGATTGTGGTCTATGGTGGAATTAACTCTTCAAAACAGGTGAGAGAAAACAGTCTCTGTGGAACTCTGCCTTCCTTTCAAACACTCCTGGAACCACCTACAAAACTTGAAATGTGACTGAATACTAGTGCGGAAGTACAAGGAGCATAATACAGCTATAATATGAAATATAATAGGAAAGATTATGATTTTGTATTGTTGAAATTAGGAAGCATGTATGGTCTTGTTGTTGAGCCAGCCCAGTATGAGTATAGCACAGAAATAAAGCCTGTGGTTTGCATTAAATACTTCTGAGGAACTTTCTGTAGGCTTTTACGTCGCAGTATTTGGAAGCTTTTCAATATGTGTAGACCGTATGTGTCACTGCATGTTCCTGTTCTCCATCTGCAGGCACTTCTTTCCTTCCTCCCCCCTCTCCACCTCCCCTTCTTTTTCTTCTTTTGGAGGCCTTGAAATTCTGAAGGGAAAGCTACAGTGGAAAAGCACCCTGTGTGGTGGCAAAGGTGGAACTGAAGGTACCTGTTCAGTAGATCTCTGAAGAATGGCTTCAGTAGTGCACTGGAAGTTTCCCCTTCACTTATGAAGAGCATTCAGATGATAGTTCTACCTTAGAGCTCTCTGAATAGACAATTACACTTAGCGCCAAGTCCCACTGCAATCTCTGAGTCAGTATCGCTGAATAGTTAATCTGTTAAAAAAAAAAAGTTATGATGTTTTTGTAAATGTTTACTGCCTGAAATAAAAAGTTAAAGCATGTATAATGTTACAGTGGAGGGTGAAAGGAAAGGAATAAAAATCATTTGGTCTTAAATGCATAAGATTGAGAGTGGAGTGGCAGAAATACAAATCTTCATGATCTTCCACTCTAAAGGATCTCTATCTGTAGGAATACAGAAAGTGCTGATGCAGAGAGAGACTTTACTCTGTAAAAGACTGTATGACAATGCTCTCAACTTCAGGTGTTAAATTGTCAAAAAATATTTTAATCTTTTAGGTGACTTTTGTTTGTGCTCCATTAAAAATGCAGAAAACAGTACTGGGGATTTGGATTTTTTTGCCTTCACCTATGACTTGGGGAGAAGAGGTGCACGTGGAGAATGTCCACTTGCAAAATAACTGTCAGATGAATCTTCAAGAAATAAACTTTCATAAGTGAACACCCATATGGAAAGACACATTCAACTACTTATTAGTGGACACTTCTCCTCCTCTGATCCTGCTGTAGATTAAGGTGCCTCCTGCTGAGAATCTGCTCTGTTTGTGAGCCAACTATCTTCCAGATCATGAGCTGTAGAAACCTGAGGTTTGGCTGGAGGCACTATCCTAAGTCTTGGTCTAGACCTAAGATAAGGTCCAGCAAATGTATTCCACAAGGCTTATCTGCAACTGCCTTTGCCATGCCAGGACAATCGTAATTGTCTAGTGCCATTCTATCTTCCCACTCCTTGCAAGAGTTGTTGCAGAAGCACTGTGGGAAAGGCACACATCAGGCATCTGACCAAGGGAGAAGGAATACAATTGACAGGAATGTCAAGGACAGGCAGCATTTAGTTCTGTCGTGACTACAGTTCAGTTTCTGAGGAGGAGGAGAACTCACTTAGGAAGTCCCTGATCTAAGGACTTGGGCTGTAACATGTAGTCCTTCTCCCCTGTGGCCCATCAGTGTGACACAGTTTAGGACATCTTAAGCATTAAACTGGTGTAACTAGGGCTTCTGCAAATAAGACCTCTTATGCAAATCTCATTTTGGATACCTCAGTCACTTCCTCAAGCAGGAGCAGAGATGTTAAGTCACCTCTTGTTGATGTAGTATACCATTGTGATATCAACATCTGAGTGTGTTACTGACTTTATGGTGAAAGAATGGCTAGTGTATTCATAGCTCCTGCATGTTGGGTGGATAACCTCCTATGGAGGTCAGAGATGACGTGCAGAGACTGAGGGAGGTTTTAAGTCAGAGGCATCTGTTCTTGTCCATCTGAAGGGAGCACTGCTTTGCAGGTACTGAATAAGACTTCAGAAGCTTATAGTAGCCAGAAAGGATGAGCATGTATTGGAAAAACAAATAAAACTGGAACTAGAAAATAAATAGGTAATAAAGTAGAAATATCCTCATGGAGATTAGGATGTTTATATTTGATTATTTGTATTTGCAGCACAGTGGTGGCTGGATGCAACCAAAAGCAGTAAGTTTGTCCTCTGGAAGGTGAGGGGAACTGTAAAGAAGACAGCCCTGTCCACTTGAGCTGTGCAGGAGAGATGGGTGTGAGTGCACCCCTGACATGTGCTAAGGCCTCAACATGAGAGACCTTTTGTCCCTTGAGCAGCTGTATATGTGTAATGCACATACAATACCTGTACAAAGAATTAGGCTATGGCATCTGTTTAGTAATCCTAAGTAGTTGAAGGTGTTAGAAGATCTTAAATACCCTTTCCAACACACACATAAAGTCACATAGGACCTAAATTAGATCAGTGCTGCTTGTGTTTTGCATGTTTAGTTGGTAATTCATAAAGCAGGACTTTGATACTGCATGGAGGGACTCCATTTATGGTTGTAGAAGCAACCATGACTTCCTAAAGACCAGAGTTCTTGGTATGTCATCTAAATGTTCTTATAATATTGTTGTTAATGCTTAGTGTCTCGTTCCCTCTGTGCTTCTAGCTTGTGTATTTAAAAAGCAAAGTAAAACAAAACCAAAAAAACCAACAAAAGAACGCCAACAACTCATTCTATCACAGGGTTATTGAATTAATTTCATACAGATAGTAGCTGTTTATGATATTGCAGAAGTTAGAGGGTGATAAGATGTTAGTATATTAGGGAGTTATATAAAGGTTTCTCTGTCCCAAACTACCCTTTTTAACCTCTTCTATACATGCCCTTGATGAGTCAGTACCAGTTCCTCTTTGGCATCATCTCATAAAGGTTGCTTCCCACCAGCATTGTCCAAGCCTGTCTGCCTAGTCCTTTCCCTGTCAGTTTGCTCACATGGTTTCCTAATCTCTTACTGGTTTTTTCCTAGCTCCTGTTATCCTGACCTTCATATGAACATAAATCCAACAACTTTTTTTTTTTTTTTTCATCTTCTTCCTCCCAGTTGGACTCTCTCTTCTGTATTCCTATGGAACTTCTATTTCACGTTGCTTGTGTTTCAGTGGGGAAAAGGTGGTTGTTTTTTTTTTAAAGAGTAATGAGAGTTGGAGATGTAGGACTTGCTTAATGCCTAGAAGAGGCTGCCAGTATCCTAGAGTAGCCACTTGCAGGGAAAGTCCAGCTTTGATTCTGTAGAGTTGGACTAAAGAAGCTGTGCTGAGCCACTCTATGGAAGTAACAAATAATTTGTCCAGTACTAGATGACTGATTTTGAGCAAATCTGGCAAACAAGGATTTTGAGGGTTTTTTGCTTCCTCATTTGAATTTCTTCATTGATCAGTCAGTTTTTCAAGGTTTATTTGTTTGTTTTCTTTTTTCTCCACTCTTCAAAAATTTAACGTATCAAGTTTCTGTGCATTATTACAGGGTCTAAAGGGTGCATTTCTGATGGAGGGGTTAACCTTGACCAAGTTCTAGGTACCCGCCGTAAAGAATGGAGGGCCAAACTGCTTTAAAAAAAACCCCAAAACCCGTACTTGAGCAGATCTGAAGATTGTATGCATATGCATCTAAACTCTGATAAATGCAAAGTAAATTTAATTTAATATGGACCGGATTGCATGTCCTTGCTACAGACGTGCCACGCAAAAACTATTCCAGCCAAGTGGATCCTGTTTTTTATAAATAAAGTGTTGGATTTGGATGCTGTATGTGAAGTAACCTGAAGAGCATGGAACTGATTACGTAACTTGCCTGCTGCCTATTTAGAAAATACAAAATTACTGTGTGTGAAAAGTGGACTGGACAGAGATGAAATTGGAGAAATATTAATTTAAGGAGCTTGAGTTAGTCAACCCTGACACTACTTAAGTTTCAAACTGGCTTCCTCTGTACATAACTAGAATTCAGATGCATATTCCAATAGTTTGCTGTTAGAAAAACAAGATTTCTTTAAATATAACTCTTCAGTGTGGAAGTCCTTTCTCATCAAGGAAGAACAATGCATTTTGTCTTTGTTCTGGTTAATTTGAAAGGAAAGATGAGTCTGAAATGCAGAGTGCAAAACTATGACTCTCTGTCTAGATCTGAAAGTGTGAATTTGAGTTTTGCTTTAGGGTTGGCCTGTAATGGTGTTCAGTTGATTTGACATGTTCTTTACTTTTTTTTAATGTTACTTAAATAAAACAACATAATGTTTTTACTTACAGCACTTGAAGAATCGGAAAGTGACATTTATGTGCGATTCATGAGGTCACACAAGTGTTATGACATTGTTCCAACAAGCTCTAAGCTTGTTGTTTTCGACACTACGCTACAAGTGAGTATTCTCCTTTCAATCTGTCTTTGCTTGCAGTTCATTTTTTTTTTTGAATGAGTGTTTCCTGAGTGTTAAATGAATTTTGATCTCTTGAAGAGAGGTTCTCCCTCAAACTTGTATTGTTTCAACTGTATTTTTCATGTTATAGTAGAGAAGGAGCTAGAGGAAGACATCCTAGCAGAACTGAAAAAGAGGATATAATTTGTTTTGCAGTTGGAATCACTATCTAAAAACTTTCAGACGAGCCCAAATTTATATTGGCTTCTTCATGGTTATCGGAATTTACATAAAGACATTTTATGTAAAGATCCCTGTGCAATAGTTAGAGTATCCAGGTGTTTTGAGCCTGTTCCTGCTATATTGGTAACACAATTTAGGACTAAAATGGATGGCTTAATTATGCAAATTATTACATTCTGCAGAAAATTTTTGTTTTCAGTTTCTCATTTTACTTTTAATCAGTAAATCATGTGCTAGACTCTTGGCTCTGTCTGAAGAGTTTGTTTGCCAAAAGACAGCATTAGCTGCCTGCTATAGAAAGAGTAATCTGTTCTGCAGTGTGGTAGAAAGCTGTGGCTTTCTTTTGTTTCCTGGATTTTGCAATTGATGGGTTTTAGCTTGCTTTGGTTTTTGTTTGTTTCAGTGTGTTTTTTTTCTTTTAAAGATGCTCCATTTCTGGCTTAACTAAGCCCATTAAGTAGTTTTGATCTGGAATGTGCTGCTCAGTTAAATTTCAGCTTTCCACAGAGGCAGCCATGTGGTAGATACTTAGTCCCAAAATGTTCACACTTGCATATCAGATAATCATATATATTGCAAGTTTGAGTGCTATAGTCTGAAAGATGGAAAGCTTACATTGCACAGCAGGCAAGGTGTCAGGGTGGATCAAGAGCATTACACACATATTAGTCTATTTGTACATTACTGACAGCGTCCTTCTTGAGTTCTGCAGCACGGCTAAAAGCACTGGAGCTTCAGTTACTGGTCAGTACAAAAAAAAGCTGCTTTGTAACTTCAGCACTGAACTCTTTTGATTATCCAGGCATCTCGCTAGTGAGGGAGTTTCCTTCATCTCTTGACTCTATTTAGACTCTGAGCACACTGAGATGTGTTGCTTCAATGTGTTGCATCTGATACCTTGGCTGAGTCCTCAAAGGTAAGTATCCTACCCAGTACTAGTATTATGTTAAAGCTTGAGGAGGGCTGTGGTTAAGACTCTGCCCATGTGCCAAAGAACCTCCTGCTGCTAATTGGTCTGGTAGCTGAGAAGGCAACGCTGAACCTAACAGTCACCAGTGTCTCATGTCAGATTATTTCCTCCTTTACCCGTACCCAGAAAGCCAGACTTTTCATCCTTAAGCACCTTGGTGTCAATGGAGCAATCACTTTTATTTTCCACATGCTTTACTGGACGTTGGATTTTGTAGTGAAAAGACACCTGAGTTGTGATTAGAGATGGAAAAAGGTAGCCTCGAGTCTTAGAGGAAGAGCTTTCAAGCACACAGACATCAGCCCTACAGAGTTTAAGTGTTCACGTTGTTGATTTTCTTTGTATATTCCACTTGACTGTTTTGATATAGTCTTTCAACTGCATCTGCTCTTACATTTCACCAGTCACACGGACTCTGATTATGCAAGCACTGTAAGCTCTAATGAAGAGTATCTGTTACATTTAGATATAATACTAATGAATACTCCACCTTACTCTGTTTTGCCACATTCCTTTTCAGAAATTTCTTTCTCTGTCTCCAAAGCTTGTTTCTTTGGGAGGTTGATTGTTGTGACTTTTTCACTGTCTCAGAGGGAAAAGTTCTGCAGCTTTTCCTTTCTGCCCAAGAGAGAGAATGACTGTCAACTCTGGACTAAGAATTCAGACTCCTTTGACCTGAAAGGTTAAATTTGGGATGGTAGTATTAACGGACATTTTCAGCTCTTCTCAAAGACTATTAGCTTTCTTTTGATTCCAGAGGGTATTTATTCTCGCACTAGGAGATAATCTGTTGGGAGTTGGTACCTGCAGCTTGTTGGCACAACCCTGTTGAGTTCAAAGCTGTCAGTGGTCACCTGGGTCAAAGGCTTGAGCTTGTGTCACTGTTGCAGTCAGAAAGATGAATTTTCTTTATTCCATGAGCCAGTTAATCTTGGGACCATTGAGGCCGATCACCTCTTGGATTCCTCAGATTTCTTGATGAGTTACATAAAATCATGCCAGCTACCAGCTTTCATAGCATTCTCAACACAGCTCTAGCCATTAACGTAAAGAAGTTAGTTTCACCTCCAGTTGGTGAGCCAGTGTGAGGTAGTACTTGGAGAAGCAGAGTGTGAGTGAATGAACCTTGTGGATTTGCACCATAAAGGAAAACAGGTAACTTGTTGGTAATGGAAAAACTTTCACCAATGCATCACTAAAATCCCGTCTCATTTGGGATCCCTAATGATGGTCATGGACTACAACTGGAGAAGAGCAAGGCATGCCTTGGTCTGCGATCACAAAGTCACATTCTCAGTCTGCTTCTCCAGGTATTTGAAAGCAGTGGTGGTAGAAGGGCAGTCTGTAGTTATTCATTCAGACTCTAGCATATGACAAGGACTCACTTTTTGCCTCTGTTAGTGTAAACTAGTAACACTCAATGGAAGAGGAAGAAAAAATGGAGCTCTGTTATGTTCTAATCTAATGGCATCCTTTGAAAGACTGTCAGATTTTTATTTGACTGCAGTATTCCATCTCCCTCTACTGGTCAGCCATCACAGCACACAGCACGTGTTGCTACCCTGGAAAATTATTCATGAGACACTGCGGAAAGTATTTAAAACTGTTCTTAGCTGTGGGAAAACTGGAGATGTTAACTGTTACAATGTGGCACAATTCACACCGCTGAAGCAACATCTATTCATAAAAGTAAACGTTTAGTCTCAATGTATTTGAGGGATCTAGTGTAAAGCTTTGTAAGGAATCTTGTTTTAACCCTGAACAAGACAGGAGATGGTAAGGTGTCATTACACTGGAAACAGAAAGAAAGCCTTAAATAGCAGCAACAGGAACTAGTAAAGAGCAGGAATGGGCCGACACGCTCTTCAGTCCTGCTTATTTGTCAGTCATAAGGCATGGGGCCTCTCAGTTCCAGCAGCTACCAAATGTCTTGCTGCTTCTAGTGCTAGTACTCTAGTCTGGTCTTGTGTATCGAGAATACACCTGTGCAACTGGCATCTACGTTGGGCTATTGTGAAAGCAGTGGGGTATCTCATGCGCTTCCATTAGGCATCGGATCATAGGGTAAGGGAGAACTGTGCTGTGCCTCAGCTGGAGAATGTGTCACTTGGCACAGACTTGAGCAACATCTATACTAAATAAATAAAATGTTTGGAGCCAAGGTCTGTTTACCTGCCTGAGGCCAACTGGCACAGCTCAGTTTGCCTTAGTATAGCTTAGCTTATATTTCCCCCAGACCAGAGTATCTGCATGTAATCTGCCTACCTGACATGGCCCCTAGCCTGTACTGAACCCTGAGAAGTGGTAGATACTGTCTGGGAGAGTGCTGGCTGGCACAGGTCTCTTGGTTTAGACTGACAGGGGAGTGTTTGTTCACCCTTTTAGTTTACTAATACAGATGTAGCCTATAAGTATTTGCGCCTCATAAATATTAATAAAATCATATTAAGCTCCGCTTCAGTTCTGTGCCTTTCCCCTGCCTGTGACCCACGAATACTCCTTGTTCATGACGAGCTCCAGCCTTTGGCTTTTCCCAGAGAAGATACTGTCTTTGCTTGATGAGCATTAAAGAAACTTTTAAAAGTCTGATCTGACCAGGAAGGGAGTAAAGAAACAATTAGATGTTATAAGCTGTCCTGGGAAGTTTGGAAATTTGCCTCTGTAGATGGTGGGGAAACTAGGCAAGTTGCAACAGTGTGCAGCTCACAATGGATAAACTGTCTTTCTAATCTCTTGCACATCTCTCAAAATGCAAACAATAGGAGAACAAACACTTCACAGCCCCTTTGAGGGGGTTAGAAGGGTTGTCCCCTGAAGGGCTACTCTGTGAATGAGCATTCGCTTGCTGTTCTTCATTCTAATTATTCAGTAAATGGATCTGGATTATCTTTATATTAGACTCCAGGAAAACACTGAGCTAAATGCAGATTTACTGGTTACCAGCTTGTGTCTTCAGCACAGTATTGGAGTAGTCTACAAGTGTTAATGCATTTAACGTGGCAATGATCTGGGGCAATAAGGCTGCCTTTACTTTCTGTTGGTTTTAACTTTTTATCAGGTACATAGACACAGCAATCTGATCTTTTCCTTTGAAACTGGTATTAATGCTTTGAAGAAAAATAGGGATTTTCGTAATTCCTGTATTAAATAAAAATGTCAACAAAATATAGCACTTTTTTGACATTCTATCAGTTGGATTACTTTTCTTAGTAGTACTAACATCGTCTACTAATGTGATTTCACTTTTTTCCTTTTTACTGCATACATTTGACTTTGATGTTTTCTTTAGAGACCAATGCATTTCCTCATCCTGAACTCTATTTGAATTTTTGAAGGATATGGCTCTTACCTAGCTTACAGCAGTCTCTGAAGCTTAACTCTATAACCTTCTTAAGGCCAGATTTTTGTCTGGCCTTTAAACAAATTTATTAATTTGTTTTGACTTTGCCCGGCCTACGTAAAGATGAGAAGGATTAGCTTATTTTGTGGCACAGAGCAATTAACTCTCCAAGAGGAATTTTAAAGGTAAGTGTAAGTCAGAGACTTCCCTGCTCCATATCAAGCAGTAATCTGCAGTCGCAAGAATGGTGTGTTAGCAAATATAGTGGCCGTGTCTTGTGAAGTTTGTATAAGCTCTTGTGGGGTGAAAAGCTCTATCCTACCTTTGACTAAATGATATTCTTACCTGTTAAAAATAAATTTATGTTTTAATACTAAAACATATGTAGCTTTTCCTCATCGTGACCTTGAAGCTGTTTTTGAAGTATTTGTCCAGCACTTCATAAACTAATAAAGATCATGTTTATGTGGAAACAGTCATCAAAATAAGCTTTCAGAATCCTAAAGATTTTTCTATCATGAAGAAATCTTGGGAGAATTGTGTGACTTGAAGGTTAGATTATTTAACCTTTCTGGTTAATGAAGTTATCTAAGTTGGTAATGGACCAGATGTTGTTATCACTAATGTAGGCTTTTGTGAGTAACTGTCAAACACTAGCAAGAGCTCAAATACTTATTTTTCTACCACATAGCTCGAAAAATATCTGGAACAATCTTCTGGAAACTTCTTTAGTGGTTTAACAAGCTGGAAGTAAATATAACTTCTGCAGAGCATGCAATGGATTCCACATAAGAAGAGTGGAAGAGGGCTTGTATTTCTCTTCCTTGTGCTGTCTCTATTCAGTAAATGGATTTATTATTCTTGTTCCCTCCAGGTCATTCTTGACTGGGGTGTTGCCTCTCTCCAAGGTAATGAGAAAGACCAGGCTTCCAAGAAGAATGCTCTAGAATCTTTTGCTTCCAGAAACACACAGCAGACTCTGCTGTTGCAACAGAGTTCTCACAGCTTTACAAAAGAATTGGCTGTCTACTCCTTAATTGGCATTGAGGCTTTTCCCCTTCAAAGTTGCTAAATTTAAACTAATATACTGTCTGCATTTTTGAGGAGTGTGAACACTCCTCCTTGTTTACCCGTCCCACAGAACTGTAAGAGAATAATGTAATTTAGCTTCTAACTGTCATGTGGGCTGAGGCAGTTGAGCAGGCCACATAAAAGCTCCCTTCATTGAGATCAGGCTGGAATCAGTAGCTTAATATGGGAAGACTCCTGCGGTGTTTTTTTCAGAGCCACTCCTGTTGCATGTACACAACAAGCATTGGAGCTTAATTCCTGCAGCTCTCAAAACCAATAGGAAGCATTAATTCCTGGATGTTGGAGGAAGATAATATGAGTTCATTGTACCAATTAAGCAGAAATTTTTTGGCCTACACAGGGTGTAGGTAAGGTGTTTGTGCTTGGCTGGGTGGAAGTCATGCATCGTTTTTCTTGCCTTCCCTGCCCCACCACAACTTTTTCTTAATCTGTGAAAGAATTACTGTACCCGTCCCAATACAGACGGTCCCAGTGGCTCTGCCTGTGAGGCTTACTTACCTAATGTCTTACTCTTAGCTCATTATGGCATAAAATCTAGCAGCAGAAATTCTGGTGTGAAGTGATTTCTTCGTTGGTTTTTTTTTTTGTATTTTATTTTTTTTTCCCAGAAAACAAAGTTGTGCTATTTTTTTGACTAGAATGCTTAGGCTCACCTCAAACAGCAGATGAAAGCAAGTGTTATTGAGATGGAATGACAGAGTTGACTGTAATCATGGACCAACGGCTGTCTAGAAGAGGTCCTGATTAAATCAGCACATATGTGGTGTTAGAGGGAGAAGGAGAGCCCTTAATTGTCGGCTCTAATATGGGCATATTGACATTGAGTATTAGTTAAGGTCTTGGCTTGTTGTCTTCAGTTGGATTGGGACCTTTTCATGTGGATGTGGTGTGGGGAGGATTTCTGCATGTGGACCCGGTACCTGCTCTCTGGGGAGAAATCTAGAGCACATGCCTGCATACTTTAACTTGAGGATAAGACACTATCTATTATTTCTGGGGTTTGGCTTGGGTATCAGCTCTTAAATTTTACTAAGCACTCTATGGCCATTAGTAGTACATCATCTACCAGGAGTGTAGGAGTGTTCCCTTTCCATCTCCTGTGAATGAAGAAGATGGTTGAATTTTTTGATCTGGTTCCATGTAAGCCTTCCAAAATTCAACATGAGCTAGATGAGCTACTTGTGGATGTTTGTTGGTTGGACTTTTTCAGATGTTAAAGCAAATGTAGCCTCTCAGTTAATAACAGGTTTGTCCAATTTTTCTCTACTTTACTTGAGGGTGTAATAAGGTAAAAGAGGAAATTCTTCTCTTCAAGACCTGCTTGGCCCTTGCCCTAGGCAAAAGTCTTTATTGTTAAGTCTTTAAGTAGCCTCTTTTTTTTAAAGGCATAGTCCTTAAGGAGGAAATGCTTCTACAAAATTCATAGACCAAAGAAGAAAATAATGGAAAAATAAATTTGAATGCAACAGTCATCAGGCTGAGATGATTGGTTGCAATCCTGTGTACGGATTTAGTCCCTCCAGACAAGCCAATTTATAAAAACACTGAACTATATATACATACTATAAAAGAGACTTTTAACTTTTCAAAATAGCTCCTTTACAGGACTGTGGCTTTCTGTAACTTAAAAAGATGTCTTGATTGGACATTACAGTTTTATTTGAAGAAAAAAAAAAAAAGAAATTGCAAGTTAATGTTGAATATCCTTCCCAATATTTTGTTGGCCACTTTATGGGAAACAAAGACAAAGCAATTAAGAGAGTAATTCCTGTGAGAAGTTTAACTGTTTTCTGATAGTAGGTGTCATCCCTAGATTACAAGTTAGGAGAAGGATTTTTCAGTTTCCTTTTGACCCCTTGGAAAGCTGATGTGGAGATTATTTGTAAAATTGGTCCACCTCCCTGAAATTTCTTTGCTTCAGATCTTGCATTTGGGAAGAATAACCTTCTCCTCAGCTGAAGGTGTTTAAATATCACTGCTATCTGGGTGTGAATTGCTTCAAAGCAAAAGTGTGGTTTTGGAAAATATTTAGCTTGTACTGCTTTTGTATTATCAAAATGATGATCACAGCATCTGGGGATGAATGCTGGAGTCTTTGATTCCAATTTAGTTCACCAAAATTTTCAGCCATAGAAATAAATCTTTTGGCGATGGTGCTGACTGTGTGGAAGAGGAGGGTTGCCCTAAGAGCTTTCAATGGCAGTTATATTTTCAACTTAGTATTGTGTTCTTTCTGTTTTCCTAAATACTGTATCACAAGTCACTGTTCAAATGAAGATTGAAAATTGGGTGGTTAGCCTTCTCCAGTGGACCATATTGCATTGCCTGGGGTCCAAAGACTTTCAGTAGAAGCTGAGAGTGAATAAGGAGAAAAAGACAGTGTGAGCACTTCCAGTCATTGTTGAAGAGTATTTTTCAGATAAAAAAAAAAATTATGATTTGCTGGACCTGAGAATGGGCTTGCACCCTATTTGACACTGTGTTGTTATGACTCAAGTAGTTAGTACCTTGTTTTGCCTCTTTGCTGGTTGCATTGTCAAACAAGTGCACAAAAGCACTGGTGAACTCCTTGTATGAGACCTGCCTTACAGGCTGTGATACGGTACCAGCACTATCTGAAATCCTAGTGATGGGAGGGAGTAGCAGAGGAGACATGCTATAAACCTGTCTTATTGCAGCTCGATCATCAGGCTTGTTGGGACTTTTTTTTTCCTCTGTCAGATCTGCCGAGATTTGGGCAGCCAGAGAACTTGCCATGCTACTTAAAGAAATATAGTCCTGTTTATGTTGGGCTAAAAACTGATGCCCAATTCCTCACATTTTCACATCAAAAGCATTTGAGAGTCAGTCAGCTCATAAACAGATTTAAACCAGGAGAGAGAAGTGTAGGTTGCCCAGTTTTTATGCAGTACAAAGGTCACAGCAGAGGCCTGATGGTTTTCCTGTTACAACAAAGCCTGGTTGTGCTACTCTTGGTCTTCTTACTTGGTAAGAACTATTGAAATGTAAGTGTTTAGCCTCTAAGAGAGAAGTCTCGAGGTAGCTTTTTCTTGTGCCTTCTTACTCTTAACAGTGAGAACAAAGACTGTATTCTAGAGTGACTTTGTAAGATTTGCTCGTATTATGAAGATATATATGCTCTTTATCCCTTGAAAATAGAAAACTTTTTCCCCTCTACCAGGGACCCATTGAGAAGGCAACACCATGCCTTGCTGTTTCATAGTTAGGGCTTTGTGAGCATATGGGTATATGAGTTTAACCTATAGTGCTACTTCAGCTGCTCTTATCCAGTTTACTAAGACTGAATGCCTTCCTCTTGCAAATTTCTTTCAACTACATATCAAACTTTGTATTTTGTTATGCTAGGAAGGGTTATGGTTTCTCAGTGATTGCCTGACAGATTTGGTTTTGATACTGTGGTGCACGTGTGAATTTTCTGAGGCATGTGTTCCCTGTAAGTTTTGTAGCCCTTAAAAATCGTCATGACACAAGACTAGGAATTATCTGGAGAAATCCAACTTACCCAGAGAAAATGATGATAAATGTTCTAGCTCACCTTTAAGCATCCATCCATCAGGAACGAGGGATGATAAAAGTGTCAAGGATCAACTGGGTCTGATACTGATTTTCTGGGAACTTCTTTCTTTCTATTCTGATCTGATAAAATAAACATTTCTTGGGGTTACATTAGGAGCTTTTCAGGCAAGTAAAACTAATGCCCTGGTGTTGGTTTATACAGTGAAAGATGAGGCAAGAGAGGTACACATTTATGGTCTTGCCCTTGGATAGTGGCCATGCCATAGAAGTTCTGGCAAATCTTTTAACACTGTCCATACTGCTAGTCTTCCACATCATCCTCTTGCTATTACTGGCAGATCTGGAGGTGTTCTGTAACTATATTTCTTACTTCTGTTACCTTCCAGCTTTTCCAGGTTAACTTCGCCATTGAGACAATGGTGCTGAGTTGTGCGTCTTTGAGCACAGTAGCGTTCTCTGCTCCACACTGACCCTTTAGCATGAGGAACTGTGACAGCTCTTCTCTCTCAACGTCTTGTCAAGGACAAGAACCTGTTTGCAAGGCAAATGAAACAAGTGATTGCAACAGCAGCAGTAACTCTCCTTACCTTATGGGACAGTCCTGGAAGACAAGTTTGAAATCCACCAGTCACTCATGCATGTAGTTACAGTTTTCATAACATAGTGTTAGGTAAAACAAGATAAAACTGTGTGTGTATGTGTACGCGCACTAAATTTTTGGAAATGAGCTTGTCCTCAGTTTTCCTTTCAGATGCTTCCCTCATTCACAGATGTTTACTTGAGAGAGTGTTTCCACAAGGGCTCATGAGATTCCTGGTCTGGTGTATCATCTTGAGGAGGGTCTCTTTCAGTATTTCCTGTCAGTGAGGAAGAACTTTTTCTGTAGTCTGGTGAAATTTTCTGTCTGCTACCACTATTTCTGGTGTCACTGCCTGGTAATCGAGACATTTTGGAGCTTACTAACTATAAGGGACAAGGTTTTCCAAGTACTCTACTACCTGAAAAACAGGACTTCCTATGTATGGGTGTAACTCACTCTTTCTTGGTAATGGCTGTTATATTGGAAGAGGCTATGTCCTCCTTAAGACTTAGAGTGGAAATATTTGGATGGTCTGCAGAAGCGATGACCTCTAGAAATCCTGTCGAACTTAAATTAGTCTGTTCTTTTATTCAGCATATTCACAGTCAGTGTAATGAGCTCCTGTAGTAAGAAAGCTTCCTGTTCTGCTCACTGTAATGTAATAGCACCTATTGTTGAGGTGATCTATGATACATGTTGGATTTCACTCGCTGTGTTCCTTTGCTATAATATGACTCTTCTACTTAAGGAGCAGAATGTTGGAAAAGACAAGTAGTCATGTAAAGTGGGATTCCTCATCTAACTGTAAATGTCTAGACATCTTATAGTCAGTGAGGGGAGAAAATGGCATCTGTGGGATACAACTTAATCTGTAAGTCTGGCAAATCACGCCGCAGAAATGACTGTTTCCCAGGGTTGCCTATGAAGAGATGTGATGAATATGCAAGGTCAGCGTATATGTCAGAACAACCTCTAAATTTGGGCAGCTAAATCCCATTCTTGATGGTTCATTGTGTTTGTTAGGTGGTTAATAAGAACAAGGGAGCTTTGTTAAAGAATGTTTGTACATGGTGTCGAACAGCAACAATCTATGGGATCTGGCTGAAGAACAATGGTTTTGTGAAGGTCAGGCCAGTCCAACACTGAAGATCAGAGAAAGAGCAATGCTGGTGGGGTTGAGAATTGAAAACGCTGTTGGAGGTCCAAAGATGGGACATGGTAGAAATCTTCAAAGGCTACAAACTATATACAATTTGAAAGGAAGGTCCTCGTGGGTATTTTCTGCATGAACATCACTGAAACATCTAAATGTGCTGGATGGAAGCCCAGCTCCACACCCCAGTGCATTTGGCTGGCCACCAAGCAGTACTTTGGGCAACTGAAATTGGTAAACCACAGAAGCTAAAGGAAAGTGTGAGTTGATGAGTGTATGCTTGTGCTTGCAAGCAGTTCTAGCAAATAAGAATGAAGTTGGTTTTTTGCTTTGTAATTACCTTACTTAGTTAAGAGACAAGTATTAAGAACTGATGGCATTGTTATTTTATTTAAAAGGCAACTGTCTAACACTTTCCTATTGTTTTCTTCAGTTTTATAGTAGAATGTCACTTAAGCTGTGGTCTAGGAGGACAGTCCAGAGGGATGAGTTTAAGTATTTCTTTACTAAATGTTGGTGATTTATGATGTCAATGTTTAATATCCTAATACCCAAGCTGAACTTGTTGTCTTTTGTGAAAGACTTAAGTCTGGGCTATCTCAGTAGCTGTATCTGTTCAGCAGCTCTCAGTTTTTCCAAAATCTGTCTTTTAAAGATAGGCAAGATGGCATCTAACAGAAGATTCTAGAGATTCTTGGAGACAGATAACTTACAAATAAGTCAAACAGAATCAGGGCAAGAACTGATCCTTTAAGGAAACTTCCTTTTCCTTCTGGATTGTCTACAAGCTCAGTTTCTTGCCTAGTGTATCTCTGGAATTGTCTCTTTTGAAGTATCATTTCTGAATCTAAAATAATACCTCAATTTTACCATCTCACCTATCTTACCGTTGTGCTAGGTGGTGTTCTTTGCTGCTGCTGTGTCTGAGAAAGCAGTAGCAAGAATTTGGAAGTTGACTGAAGCCTTATAATTGGCTCTCCACATCTTTTCTGCTGTGGGCATGCTTTTTTTCCAGGTTATCAATTACAGAGTTTGTAAACTTGCTTGAGAAGTTTTGTTGCGTGATTACCATCTGGAAGAAAGCTGTTTTCCCCCTGGTTTTATAGATTAGCTGTTACCTTATTGCTCTGATACAGCTTGAACATCTTACTATTGTGGAAGACTTGGAACATAAGTTGACAGTGACAGTTAACTCATGCGATAGCTGTTCTTATGGAAAGAGATCAAAGCTGAAGGCTCTCAGTTTGAGGCAGTTTGAGTGTACTTTCCTCATGTTTTGATGAAGAATGGTTAGAACTTACTTTGCCCAAGGTGGAGTTAGCTTGTGTGAACTCACTTCTTCCTCATATCTGTTCCCCAAATAGCTCGCTGCTGTTAGCTTTCGCTTCGTTAACTGTAAGCGTGATGCTGTTATGTCAGAACACTTCACCTTTCTGCCTGGAGGGTTTCTTTGTGGTTTCAGTCTTCCTTATGAGTTAGTATGGATTTGGTAATGTTTGTTTTACCTGACTCCTCCTTGTGTCAGTAAGCTGGTTGAATACTTCTGGGGTCTTTCTATTTAACCATTTTCTAGGTAAATGCTACATGGTGTGTATCTTACGGTCTTATTTGTCATCCTGGGTACTTTTTTCCCCATATGGCTGCTTCAATTTTAATGCAATTTAGGGGTGGTTGTTGTTAAGCAGATCAGTGTTCCTGCTCATTGATGATATGACAGAAGCACCTGTGAAGTCAGGAGGCAGCTTTGAGAACTGTCATCTGCTGAGGTCAGGAAGGTAGATTTGCTTCTCATGGTCAGAGAGAAAGCAGTTGGGCTGTATAGAGGTAGCAAGAAATACGGATTGCTTTCAGAAGTCTAATCATAAAGATTGAGTTCATGTACTGTTGTATAACACCAGGTATTTGAAACAATCACTGCAAATCACTGAAGTGTAGACACGGGTGATGTGTTCTGGTGCAGAGTAGAAGTCTTACTAACTTTTAGAAATTTAAACTGCTACATTATAACACTAAGTAGAATCTAAATGGCGGTTCTGTCAAATATCGCATGGATGGCTTTGCAAACTTTTCCAAGAAAGTTGTAGCTAGCAATGGCAGACTTTTTTTTTCTGTACCTACTTTTTTGGATGCTGATTCCATTGATTGTGAAGTCCTTTATTCCTGACTCCGTTGTGGGGAGGAGCCCCTTGGCACTTAATTTAAAATAGACAGTTAAGATACCACTGTATGATCGTGGCCTGTTCAGATTGCAGTCATTAAGCAATTGCTACTTCTGTGTTATTTGGGCTGAGGAGCAATTTCATGGATGTAGGGATGTCCTAGTTTTGTGCCAAGACAAGACCTGGACAAGAACCATCACTTCTGTATCATGTTTTCCATGTGAAGACTATTTAGGAGTGTGGGCAGGACAGGAATGATAACATGCTCAAGCATGTCATCAAGAGATCAGGACTTTGAGGTGCACTACAGCCTGACTGCTTCGTGCTTCAGAGATCAATGCTCACAGGGAAGTTTTTTTTTGTTTTGAGAATGACACTATAACCATATAACCTCTGATTCACATATTGGGGAGAGTTAATTCATTAAAAAATGAAAGGATTTGGTTATATTTCTTTAACAGCTAAACAGGCTAGCTAGTCCTTTTAACTTGCAGTCTTACTTAAAATAATCAAATGATCCCTTTTAATTTGTATAAATGGTGATATTTTATTTTTTTATATATACAGCTGTTGCTATAGTGAACATTAACCAGAATATAGCACAGTCTTCAAATGTTAAACTATATCCATAAACTGGACACTTGTTATAATTATGTTCATAAATAATTGATTCACTGTCATGATTTGAGGAGGAGGGGTATAATTTTTATGGATATTATCAAACAGGAATAAATTTAAGGTTAGTAAGCATATCTTTTCAGCTGTATCAGCTTACTTCCTCATCAGAGGCTTTCACATAGAACATTCATGTAACAAAACAAAACCACATCTGATGTTGCTGAGCTTTTTTCCTAAGCTTTTTAACTGTTTTAGAAGTAAAAGGCTTGGAGTTTTTTGTTTGGCGTGTGTGGGTTTTGTTCTGTTTTGAATACCAGCTACCTGTTTATACTGCATTTTTTCCTGGTAACTGGGGAAACCCTTCTGTTGGTGTCTGGTATGCTAAATTCAGAGCAATGATTTGTTGAGTTGTTGTTCATTCTTTTTGCAGGTGAAGAAAGCCTTTTTTGCCTTGGTGGCAAATGGTGTGAGAGCAGCTCCACTGTGGGAGAGTAAAAAACAGAGTTTTGTAGGTAAGAAGTTCTAACGTTGTTCAGGATTACTTGAATTTGCAGGGTGCTTTACTGTTTTAGAAGGTGGTCTGGGCCTAGCCATGGTCTAACATCCTAGAGGTATACGGGCAAAGAGGGTTTCTTTTTCCTCCTTGTGAGGAGGCAGATGTTGCCAACTTTCATAGTGTTGCCGTGTTTTGAGAATCATGATTGTTCTTTTAGGTCCTGACCTTCTGAAGCTTGGTCTCTAATATGTGCATTTCACTGTGTATTTAAAAAAGAAAGATAACAGTCACAAAAAATTTTGAAAATAGGAACTATAAAAAAAAAATAATATTACAGTATCCTAATATCCATGCAATATGCCCATGTCTTTTTCTGTACATTCTCAGTAAGGTGCACTTGAGAAATCCTTAAATACCAGAACTGATGTTGAGTGCTACAGATATGTCCCATATTGAGAGAAAAACATTAGATCTATGTACTGCTTTTTTAAAAAGTCATGTCAATAATTGCCATGGCGTAATGTCAATAATCTTCCAAAATTAAATCTCTGTTGCAGTTAGAAAACAGGGTCATAGTGGCAGTTACAAATATTATATGTCCTTCTTGTGACCTGGAATGTAGATTGAGGATTCTTGGAAACGAATGGTAGATACTTTTTATAAAGCATTTGTTAAAATATTTTAAATTCAAGGGGGGAGGAACAGTAGTTTCATGCAGTACATCATAGGAATGCTGTGTGTCTTTTAATTTCATTTTCTGTCTGTAACTAAGCTCTAGTGATTTAAAGCTGACTTCCAGATTAATTTTTTTCCTTCCCCATTTCTTAGTTTCTTCAGTTTAGATGTAAGAGTAGTAAACAGTGGAGCAATTACATCTCAAATTTAGAACTTGAAAGCTCAAAAAAGATTAATGTTTTCAGGTAACTAAACTAATCATCAATATTATATTACATAGTTTGGTGTTAGTCGTTGAAATGTATATACTATGGATGTACTATCTCTTTTTTTAAAAAAAAAAGCCACATTTCAATACAGACATTGAGGATTACTATGGAGATGATTGAATTAAGTTCTTTAAGCAATATTCAAGAAAATGGTTTATTCTGTTCCTTCATTTAAGTTTGAGAGTCTGCCTGACTTGGCAAGTACATAATGAGTATGTGTCTTATTTGAAAACAAAATGAAAGGCAAGGATAGATCTCCAGCCTTTAAAGATGTTCCAACCCCTCTCTTTCCTTTCCATGCTTTTCGGGGTGGATGCAGTCTGGATTCAAGGTTTTCTTTGAGTCAGACTGAAAGAAGAGGAGAAGCACATAGTTTATAATTCTGAATATTAATTCAGATGTGTGGTTTTATTCTGAAGTATCAATGTGAAAATGAATGTACATAGTTTTGGAATTCCGCTGTTGATTAGTCCAATACAAATAGTAACTTACATGGATTTAATGTTTATTAAATCACGTATTGTGAATATAAATGGAGAAAATAGCTGGAAGTCCTATATGTTAAGTATATATCTGAAAAACTTTTTTTTACATATCCCTCGTTACAGGAATGTTAACAATTACAGATTTCATTAACATACTGCATAGATACTATAAATCTCCAATGGTAAGTATGATGTTAAGCTATATTTTTATAATTTGCCATACAGTACAGAAACTGAAATATCAAACTGAAAGATTGATGATGACGATGAGTATTATTTATGTCTTTGGAAGCTTAGATATGTTATGGGTATACTCACTGTGGGGTTGGTTTATTTTGAAAGAGAAGATGGTTTTGTGAGCAAGGTAATAGAATGGTATCTGGGTACCTGGGTTCAGTTCCCAGCTCTAGCCATGAAGGTCCTGTGAGCTTGGGCAAATAACGTGATCTGTCTGCTTCAGTTATACATGTATAAACATGAGGAATTTCCTTAATGAGTACTACCATTTATTATGTTTTGTGTGGTGCTTACCATAATGAGAGCCTTCGGTTTGGATATGAGGCTCCACTTAATGTTGCAACTGATGACTAATGTGTTTGGGATGAAAGACCTGGCTTAAAGTACTTCCTAAAAACTAGATGTGATATAAAGAGGATGAAGGAAAAGACTTGCTTATTGATCACTCTATTTATTTGTGTTCAGGTTGTTTCAAAGCACCTATTTCAATAGTAATCAGAGCTCTATATAAATGGTAAATATCAACTAAGAAGCATTTGGGGGGAGGGGTATTAAAGTTACATGAAAAAGTTCACTGTATTTAAAAATCAAGTATGTAGCTATGTGTGGTTCACATGTATATAATCATCTTTGTCTCATAACTATGATAGAGCTATTCTGAAAGGAGTATGCGGAATTAAACAGAATGCTAGCTTACAAAGGCTCGAATGCATTAAAAAGTTACTCTGTTCTTGGAGTGATGGTGTAGAATAAACAAGTTAAACTAGTTAAATATATGCAAATATTTTAGTTACATGGCTGAGTTGCACAATCAGTTGGACTGTTTGACTTCAATTAACTGTAATTTAAAATTCCCATTGGCAGTCAGTTGATTAAATTCTCTTGCTTGCATGTTCATACACACATTTACATCCCTTTCTTGTTCCTGTCAAATCACAATTCCCCCTCTACCAATTAAAACATACTATGTTTTATTAGCTAAAAAATCAAGAACAGTTGGATGAAGCAGACATCTGATGTATTAGGTTTCTCAAAGCTCATGTTAATTTTTTAAAATTCATAGTGAAACTCTTATCAGATGCCAATAGTATGGTGCACTGTCCTTTCTTCTTGTTAAAGATTCTTATTTCACAAGGGGCGGAGGGAGAATTTTTCCATGTAACTTCACCTAAGGTCTATCTGTTGTCGCTCCTGTTTACATTGTCAAACATCTGATTCCATAGGTTGTGCTTAAAATGGCAGCAGTAAGGAGGAATAGCTGAGAAGTGGCAACATACAACTTAGGTGATTGATGCAGTCTTCTATTAAAAAATATTTTAAATAATGTTCCATCAGGGAATGTTCTAGTCTTAATAGGTAAAATTATGCTGAAAATATAACCCTTGCTTAGTCACTCTTTCTAAATGCGTCACATCACATAAAGTGTGAAGCACGTTGCTGTTCATGTACTCGGTAATATCTTTAAATGATTGATGAGGAACATTCAGGTAGTTTCTCCCTATAGTATGGTCAAAGAACTAGGTTTAGCCTCATCCTGTCAGCATCTAAAGTGATCTCCTATTCTTTTGATCACTTGAGTAGATCTTCTGAACTGCACGCCACTGCCTTAACTGCCTTTTTTTTGTCAAGTGTCCTAAAATAAGATTTATCTCTTATGTCATCAAAAAAAAAGGTGTATTTGAGTAGTCCAATTACAGTATATCGATTTAACATTCCCTTACACTTTTCAAAGGATGCTAATTCCAGAGAGTAACCAAAGTGTAGTCTCCTGTAGCTCAAAGATAAATGTAGTAGGCTTTGTGGAGACTTCTACCCTTCACCTAGAAACTCTTCAGCTTCAGCAGTGTTTGCAGAGGTACCTGACAGAGAAGAGCTGTGTTAGGGACGACAGGCACCTTTGGCCTAGGCTATAGCGAGTGCAATTACTATTACAAGTGTCTGGCTTGTAGCTGGATATCTTTAGAGAAAGGTAGCTTCACATCTGAAACGTTTTTAGAAAACCATCAGCAAGATGGAAGGAGCTACTGTAGGGAGGTTATCTGATCTTTTGGCAAAGAACTTTGAAATAGCTGCTGAACAGCAGGAAGTTGGTGATGTGACTGTGTCTTTTGTTGTTGGTTTTGGGTTTGTTTTGTTCTAAACTTCAAAGACTGGACTTTAGAGGGTAGTTTGATGTTATTGCTGATCTGATTTGATAAGCTGCTATCAAAAGGTGCAGACTTGCTGCATCCTTTGCCGAGTATCATTTGCCTGTCCTTTTTGTGAGCCAGTTAAGGAAGCTAAACCAGCAGAAAACTAACAATGTTTTTGTAACTTTTTTTTGCCTGTTTTGTTCCCGGGACCAGCTGAACACAGGTCAGATGAGCAATACTGCTGGCACAGGAGAAATGCTGAGAGCATGCAGTGTCTGAAAACATTTGAAGAATGTAACATCAGTAAAAGATTAAAACTTGAAGGGGGGATGAATACAATGTTGGCTTTTCTGATTGAACTGAGCACTAAACCTGGCGCTCTTGCTTGTTTGTAATCAAGTAACAGTAAAATTAATCTGTGTTATCATTAAGCCAAGTGGTCAGGGAAAGCTTTTTACTGGTTTGGGTTTGTGAGGAATCATCAGATGGTTTACTCTGACATTGTTTTAAGGTAAGATAAATTACTGAGGAGATGCCTTTGTGTCTGGAAGAGATCTAGACTACAAACCTAGGCAGGTAAAAGATCTTTCCTGTCCCCTGAAATGATAGGTACTCTGCACTGAGCAGGATCACACCCTTCCGTCTTGTTAATGCCAAGAAATGTTATTCTGGACTGTTTTTACTCAGTTAGATTGCCTGCAATGACATGTAAAGAAATTAGTCAGATATTTATAAGATTGTTAATGATTTTTGGTTTAAAATTAATACTTAAGCAAACTTTCCATCTACCCATTCTAGGTTCAGATTTATGAATTGGAGGAGCACAAGATAGAAACCTGGAGGGGTAAGAATATTTACTAATTGGTTAATAATTTAAAATGTTCTAATGTTTTTCAGCATAGTGGATTTTTAATTAAATCATAGACTTAGCTTGTCTCTCTCCACATACTTTTTTAATGAAAGTGGGAATAATAAAAGCTTACCTATTTGCTCCTGCTGCTTATTTTTCTACTTGAAAACAGTATGTGGACTAGAGTGATCTGGGCTATATACTACTTTGCCACTTGTTCATGATTCATACCATCTTACTCTTTAAGAAAGAAGAAAAGAAACTGAGTAAAGTGGCATGTATGGCTATCGAGTTGATGAGTGTATGTGGAATGGAAACGCGTCTGAGCCAGGATGCAGAATGACTAGATGGCCCTACATATTGAGTGAACTGATGGCTGAGCAACAAGCTATGCCCGAGTGAATTGTGTGATGTGACCAGAAATTCACAGAACGTGCTGGGTGTGAACAGAAGGGCTGAATGCAGGGAGGAATCTTCATGTTTAAAAAAAAAACAACAAACAAACAAACCTATATGCCATGAAATAATACCTAGAAGTACTCTGCAGCAGCAGACCCTCTCAGAAAAGGAAGTGGTAAAGCATTATTTGCTGTTGTTGCAGTGACCCCTGGTGGTAATGAGTTTAGTCCTGTTTTTAAACTTTTGTCTTTACTGTCAGTGTAGAGGAATGTGCATAAGTGGTAGAATATCTAAAGTAACTGTATATATTGATCTCTCTCTTCCACTTAATTTTGTATGAATGAATTCATAAAATACTTTCATAAAAAAGGTAATGTTTTCATATAAATTGGTAATGGTCTATTAATTTTCTATACACAGAGCTTTATTTACAAGAGACATTTAAACCTTTAGTGAACATCTCCCCAGATGCAAGGTAGGATTTTGCTTTTCAGTCTGCTTAACTTGAAATAAACTAACTACATCTCAACACCGAATTTAAGACTTCTTCATATAAGAAACAGTTTATATTGTAAACCGAAGTACAATAATGAAGGACTGTCTTCTAATGTAATCAGGAAGGTGTGGGAGCTTTTTATTGCAAGTGAGGACTTTTTTTAATTATCCAAAGAAGAGAATTTCTAGTTTAACTTTTGTCTTTTATCAATATAGTTGTTCTGGTAAATGAACTAGACGTGGATCAAAATTAATTGCCAAAAAATATGCAAAAAAGACAACATGATGACCCTTCAAGCTAGTCTGCAAGTCATGTTTGTTTCATGAAAATCAAAAACTGTACAGAGCCTTTCAGCTGTTGTGTTCTCAGCAATCACAGTAATTGAAAACTTACAGTACTTCTCAACGCAAGTAACTTTACTTAAATAAAGGGAAGACGATATCTGTGTGTGTTGTTCTGCTCTACTGCTAGGTTGTGTTCCTTAAAATATAAATGACTGCCCTTTTGTTCTTGATAGAATTTGAAAGAAATAGTTTTTGAACTGCCATTATACCTTATTTACCAAGGTAACTTGAGAGAGAGCTTTAGCTGATCACTTGAGTACTACGTAATTGCCGAACTGGAGAATGAAGTTCTGATTCTTGCTTTCAGTTTGTGGAATAGGATTGTTTACGTCCAATTGAAGGAAACTGGTGAAGGGAACTCTAGTGATTACCTCAAAATAATGATATGCTGTATCCTCAAATGAATTGCCACTGAGTCATGAATAAGTCATTCAATTAAGCCATAAGGAATGTATTTTGAATGGTAGCTGGTTGCAAAGAATATTGTTAAGGCAACAAAATACTACAATTGCTTTCAGTCAAAGGTGCAGCAAGAGAAGTATTGCAATAAAGAAGATGCAGTAGGACTTATATAAAAGGATACAGCAAGTCACCTTAAGACCTGATCTGGAAATGGATTTGGGTTCTGCGACAGACTGCAGCACTTAGGAGCAGTTAAATGCTACTCCAGGGGTGGAATCTACCGTGCAACGGTGGGAATCTTGGCACCATGTGTATCAAATGGGGATAGTTCATTACTGCAATGGACTCGGAACATATTGTGTGTGAGCTCAGAATGTGAAATGTTATAGAAGTTTGGGACTGAGATGCATTAAAGGCAAGAACACTGTTTTTCGCTGTTTGTCAGTTTCTGAACAGAAATATCCATTCTGAATGCAGGGATACTGTGAGTGCAGCGCTCACTGGAAAAACAATTTACACTTGTGCAGAAATATTTCTGCTATTCTTTCTACCACAAAAAGCCGCTTTCCATCACATTTTCTTACTGATTTTAGACATTCATGAGCATATCGTTGTTTATCTGTTTCACCAGATGCAAAAGTTATTTTGAAATTCCTTAACTTCTGGTTTCTGTAACATTAAAGATAATACAAGTAATTACTCATGATATGTACTTCATGGAAGTTTGTAAATATGTGTATATATCACTTGATGTTACTCATTGACAGCTAGAATTCATTTTAAAAAAATTAATATTTTTCTCCTCAGCCTTTTTGATGCTGTATATTCATTGATCAAAAACAAAATCCACAGATTGCCAGTTATAGATCCTGTCAGTGGAAATGCACTTTATATACTTACCCATAAAAGAATCCTCAAGTTCCTCCAGCTTTTTGTAAGTATTTGACGTGGTTTAGCTTTAAGCTTAAAGTTGTGCTTTGCTTAACTGGTTTTTTTTTCCCTCAGTAGAAATCTTTAAGTAATTTAAGGCTTTGTACAGAAACTTTTTGATAAACTTCCATATTCATTGTGTCTGTGCGTGTCTTCTTTTGATGACAGAGAAATTAAAGCTTGATGTAGGGCCTGTACATTACCTTTACATTGTTTTAGTCATTTAAAGAAATCTAAATACCAAGGTCTTGTCTTGGCTATTTGTTTGCTGTCCTTTCTGGAAGATCTACACAGCAACAAGAGTTCAAAATAAGCGTATAGTATGTTTTGCTGTCTTATCTCCCCAGTTTTAGTGGGAATGACAGCGTAGGATCAAAAGCTTTTAGTGATGGGTTACTACAAAAATAAATAAATGAGCAAAAAAACTTAATTACATAGTCTTAATTTAGAGCTTCTTTCAACAGAATTAATGCTTCTAGATCTCGGCTTGTTTTGGCTTTAACTTAATGTAGTAGCAGATTACTGTAACAAATCTGTAACTATCATTTGGAGTCTGTAGATGGATGCGTGAATACAGATTTCCTAATGTACATACCAATCATACGGAAAGATACATGGTAGGTGCAGAAAACTGCCCTGTAAATACATTCATTCTGACTTCCCTAGATGTCAGAGATGCCAAAGCCTGCCTTTATGAAGAAGAATCTGGATGAACTTGGAATAGGAACTTACCACAACATTGCCTTCATACATCCAGACACTCCTATCATTAAAGCCTTGAATATATTTGTAGAGAGAAGGATATCGGCATTACCTGTTGTGGATGAGTCAGGTGCGTGTTGAGTCTTCTGTATACAAAAGTGTGGGAAGATGAATGGTGCTGGACCCTGGACTGATTGGGGGTGGGGAGAGGAGAAAGAATTTTAAAAAAAAAAAAGCAAGGGCAAAAGGGCATATAAAAAACCTCTTTATGCAAGATGTAGGTTTATAGGCTTGGAAGAACTTCATGGTTTGGTAGGTTGTTTGGGTTTTTCCCCCATCTTTCTTTCTTGACCTGTCTGTTTTCTTTCTGTATGATTATAAGATAACAAACAAAAGCAGGAAGCAAGAGAACTAATTTTGTATTTTAAGTGCTTTATTAACTTTTGGTTTTCTTTTTAGGAAAAGTTGTAGATATTTATTCCAAATTTGATGTAATAGTAAGTATATTTCTTAAATTCTATTAAATATTTTATGTGCAGTAAGCATTTGCAAATTAACTTGTTAATATATGAATTTTGGCTATTTTGTTCCTTAGGCTTTAGTTAACAAACTGAATAAACCAGATTCAATTCACCCTGCACAGCGTTTTTTTAAATTATTGTTTATTTAAGCTATCCTTAGTAATACTGCTTGCACACAGGCATCTACTGCTCTGGATGTTACCCAAAATTAGATCTGGCTGTACTCTTACAAAAAGAGGGCATAGGCTTTTTACGTTTGTTTCTATTTTTGAGACAGGATTTTCTTTTCCCAGCCGCTGCCATTCCACGGTCTATTTTCAAAGAGAATGCAAATTTCTCCATGCAGTCTGCGTACTTTGTACGACTTGACCTTCTCAGTGAATTAAAACTACTTGGCCCATTCTTTTGTGTGAGTCTCTGACTCCGGAGTATTACGTCTGTATTCCTTCTGGTTTAGATCGAATTCAGCATGTTGTTTCTGGTTTTCCCTTAGGCGTGCAACAACATAGTGAGATTCATGCCATGATTTGCCATCCTTGGAGAGCAAGGGCTCTTCTAGTCTTGAGGCTTCTGAAACTTGAAAAATATATTTAGGGTTTTGTGTGGGTTTTTTTATCCCTGTCCCCTCCCAGCTGTATGCATCTTCCTTCTAATTGGAACTTCTGATAGCTACATGATTTTTTAGAGATTTAAGTGCCTAAGTTGCTTATTCCACCAGCCTACTAGTGCTAATGAAGAATCCAGATGTCTGAAACACTGTGTAGAATGCTTTCAGAAACATGGAGAATAGTCCCAAACAGAAATACTTTAAGCTTATAAATATCTCTGGCTGCAAACAGTGCTCTTCATACTGAAAATTTCACGATGTCACTGTTCTTGCCTGTCTTTTCTAGGCCTTTGTCTTTTTGTTCTTTGGGATTCTCTACTGTGTAAGATCCTGTTCTGCCATAAAGGCTGGTCAGGGAATAGGTAGTAGCTGTAACGAGAGTGATCTAACATACCAAAGGCAGTGAAATTTCACAGTTGGTGGGTTTGGCATCTCAATTTACTTTGTAACTGTGTTAGACTTTGAGGCAGGGCATGTTTCGTTTATTACCCATTGTTTTTCAGAAAGACACCAAAAGGAAGAGGGTTCCTTATGTTTTTCACTTGTTTTCTCATTTAAGTGATGGGGCAACAAAAAACATAGGATTTCTAGAGATGCTGGATCATTTATTTGGAAAAATTATGTTTTGAGATCAGAAAAAATAAAATAACCCACCACAAAGGCTTTAGGATATAATTGTTTGTTCCAAGCTAGTAACATGGGAAAGAGTTAGGGCATCTATTGATTAGTTGAGATTTTCCTCAGAAATATTAATTTGCTTATTAAATGGGGGGAAAAAGATACTTTGTTCTTGGTGGTGTGGCATCCTTGAACATCTTCTGGCTTTGGATGTGTATGTACTCTAATAACTTTACAGTGAAGCAGTTTGAAGATATGTAATACTTCGTTTGCTTTGCCTATCTTCTATTCTTAAAAATTAATCACCGCCAAGGCTTCCAGTTTTTCATCAGTCTGCTTCAACCTGATCTTCAAGCTTTAAAATAAGAAAAAAAGTCTGAAATGTATAATCTGATCTTCCAATAAACACAAAATTTGCAAGATGCAACTGATGATTTTTACCTATGAACCACATGGCTAATATGTTTAGCTAAATCAGCAGTTTAAGCTATGCCTGTATATACTGCTGGCTAAGTTGATAGATTTCTTTCATTTTAATAAAGTTCTGCATTAATTTTCAGGGTCTTGATGGGAGAAACCTGGGAATGGTGTGATGGTATAGAAAGAGTTTTATATTACACTAGTTATTGTGGGTAGTGTGACCTCAGTTTGCAGAGGCTTTTTGTGTTCTCCTAATGTCCTTCATTAGGAATTAGCTAAATGAGCTAACTAAAACTGCTCGTATCTTCGTGATCATCTCAAACCTATCTTGTCATGTTCAGTGTAATTTAATCCAAAAACTTGACCAGTCAGAGTATATTCTAGCCAAAAATTATCTCATTTTATTGCTTGGTGCAGTGTTTTCATTGTAAATGTCTTTGTTCTTCCTTCGGTGCTCAGTACACAAAATCAATAGGCCAGGATGTGCCAACACTATCAAAATATGGCTGTGGTCTCACCTACAAAGAAAGCTTTTGCTGGTCTGGACAAAGTCCTCTTGCTACAAGCATGGCCCTGTTGTCAAAATGAAAGTTGAGAATGTCAGCTTTCAATCTCTTTTTAAAAATCTTCTTATTTTTAGTGGTAGTGATGGGGTTTCATTTATATTATTTTTGCAGTACTTATTAAAATATATATACACATTGTTGTCAAATGGCAGTGCCAGCATAGTCCAGGAGAGGGAGTTTGAGCCCACAAATAAGAAAGGCGAAGAAAATCTTTAATTGTTCTCTCCTTAGCTCTCCACTAAGATCTACTTCATGGGTGATGTTCAGAGCAGTTGGTGTCCTCCCGTATCCTCTGAAAAACAAACAACAAAAAATTGTGTATTCTTAAATTATATTCTGTATATTCTAAAATCTGTAGAACTTCATCTTTACATTTTCTACTCACGGCAAAAGCAGGATGAATGACATCAAGCCAAATATCAGATAGCAAAGTAAGGAGATTTTCATTGGCGTAATGCATATCACAAAACAGTTTTACCAATTAACCCAGTCTGTCACGTGGCGTTTAACATAATTGCATGCTCGACTGTTCCCAAAAACTGAAGCTGAAGAGCATCTGCTTTGTTTAATACGTGACTTGGAATAGACTCAATTTACACCAGAACTGTCTATCTACTTGATGCCAAAATATTTACTTTATTGAGTATTTTATTACTAAGTACTGAAATGTGTTACGTGCCTTTTTTTTTTTTTCTTTCAGAATCTTGCTGCTGAAAAAACATATAATAACCTAGATATCACGGTGACGCAAGCCCTACAGCACCGTTCTCAGTATTTTGAAGGTGTTGTAAAGTGTAGTATGCTGGAAACACTGGAGACCATTGTGGATAGAATAGTGAAGGCTGAGGTGAGTTCGCTTTTTATTTTTCTCTTTACTGTAAGTTAAAAGTTGTATTACCAAACTAATAAATAGCAGAAATTTGTCCTTTCTAAGTTATTTTGGTTACTTGGTGAAAGTATTTTTTCATAACACATGTGTTGGGTATCAGTTTCCTTTATAGACTTAGATTATAGATGTTTATAGGGCTGTGCAAGATATGTACAGTACATCTGGAATAATACTTGGTTATTTGCGTCTCTGTTTTATGACATTAACTGAACTGAATGCAGAGCTTTTTATGAAAGAATTGGGTTTCTTCCAAGCCTGCCATAAGTTCTGCAGACAAATAATTCTTAAAACTCCAGCTCATAGCTAGGTTGATTGGCCTATTGTTCAGGAAATTTAATGGGTACAATTAGTTAATGCATGCAGAGTCCTGCACTGCTCTCATACAAATACTGTGAAACAGGGCCAGAAAATCAATTCTTGTGAATAAACCTTCACTCACCCCTGTTGTAAATGATGTATCTGTGTGATTTGTGTTCTTTTGGTGCTGTTTATCTTGTTTGTTGGTACTAGGAACTTTCTTATACACAGAGGCAAATGTGTATGTAGGTCTTCCTACCCTGTTACACCTCTCTGCAGAAGAAAATCCGTTCTTAACCATTTCAGTTGTCTCCAAGGTGTGATCCACTCCATGTAGATGCTTTAACTTCTTCAATTACAAGATTTTTTTTTTTTTTTCATCTTCAGGGCTGTAACTATACATATACTTGATATGAGTAAAACTTCCACTTTGTTAATATCTCCTTAGAACTTCCATTAAGCAATTTTTACTTGTAACTTTCTGCATCTGCTTGAGCTTCTTCCTGAAATTAAATAATTCTAACTGCTGATACACAAATTTTGAATTTGTATAATTTTATTACTATCATCTTGAGAAGCTTTTAGACATTTGGGTTTTAAGAACAACTCCTACCCTTTGGTTCAGTCTAAACATAGTGAGATTATATGTAAAAATGAGTCAGTCAAAACTACATGCTATTTTTAGCTGCCAGACGAGTGCTGGATCTTACTGGAAATGAAACAATTACATTGTCCATTTTTTTTTAATTCATTACACTGAGAGAAGAATAAAATTATTAAATATGTGCATATACAAAAACTAATAACCCCATCTAAAATATCACCAACATAGTTTCATCAAAAAGAAAATGCAACAATCTTTTTCTCTCCCACCCTCTTTTTCTTTCTTCCCCATGTCAGGTGGGTATGACTGTTCAAATAATTCAGAGCTCCTCTTTTCTTGTATGTGACTAGCAACAAAGTGGTTGACCTCAATCATAAATTAACATATCTATTAAATCAAGACTGTCACCTCCGTGAGAAGATGAGAAAAATTCTCTTCACTTTCTTTACCGTTACATCTGATTATTTGATCTTAAAATAGTGGAGAGAGAGAGAATTCACTTGGGTTAAAAGTAAACACGTAGTAGGCTCTCAACTTTTGACAAACACCCTATTTAGTATTGCTTACTTATGAGCTGGTTCAGCTGTGCTGTTTAGGTTATACAACTCTAGCTGCGGTGGATTCTGGTGCCAGAACTGACATTCAGGCAATCCAGGTTCTACAGTCATCTTTCACTGCTGTAGCCTGCTCTGCCCAATGAGCCTCAGGATATTGGAGTATCCACCTGCTTTCCCATAGTTAAGACAAAAGTTTTGCAGTATAGAACATTTCCTAGAATAGATTTGTAATGATAAAATCATTATTTAAAAATATAGTCTTACTGTTGATGTCTTTCTTCCATGTTGTGTCCTTGTGTTTATTAACTCTAGAGTGAGTTTGCACAGATAAGCTGAATCTTTTTTTTTTTCTGTCTTCATGCAAAATGAGGATTTTAAAACCAATCCAGTACTGAGTTTCAATTTTGTAGCCCTGTGAGAAAAATTAGGTTAAAACCAACTTGGACATGTCAAGATGCAAGAAGTTTTAGTGCTGTGCCTCTCTCTGTGCAAGTATTTTTCAGAAGGAAGCCTCATTTTATTACTGTATCTTATTTTTTGAGATCGCAGGCTGAGTTGGGCAGAGCCTGTAAGATGGGGAAAAATGTTTGATGTGAGTGCCACTTCTTGGGAGCAGAATTAATTTAAAGACCTAGATCTTGGCTTAGCTGTCACTTCAAGTCTGATTTTGTTGCCATGACAGATAGCCGTGTGCTTTTTAAGCATGCGCTAGTTTTCATTTATGTAGGGTAAGCATGTTTGTACTGCTGTATGAGACTGGTGTTGCTAACACTTTGAACCATTCTTTTTTTTTTTTTTCTACTTGTGTTCATACTCCATTACTTTAAGATTTTTTTTTTGTTTTTCTTTGCTTTAGCTATTATTTTAAATCAGGCAAATATCTCAAAATAGTTTCCCTGCTTGCAGGTTCATCGTTTGGTGGTAGTGAATGAAGCAGATAGCATTGTGGGTATCATCTCCCTTTCTGACATTCTACAAGCTTTGGTACTCACACCAGCAGGTATGGATGTTGCCATGAGTCATTTGGTACTGTGTACACCCTGCTGGTTTTAATTTATTTGACAATGACAAACTCTTGATTTTCAACTTTTGTAACTGTTTGATCATAGTTCTTAAATACACTTTTCATTTGTCTTCAGGAAAAAGCTGACAATATTAACTGTCAGTCTTTTGTTCTCTGAGGAATGCATGCAGAAGCTTCATGAACGTCATTGCTGTCTTTATATCTTCTTTTTAGGAAAAAAAGGTCTTGATTAATGTTTTAACAGGAGAACCAGGATAAAGTTGAACGTTGCCTGTATAGACAACATCTACAACAGGGCACCTTCCTGAATTTCTGTTCTCTGGCCAAGTGTTCCCAGTGTGGATGCAGCTGTGCTTTCTTTCCACTAGCTCTGCAAAACCACCTCCTCGGAGCCCTGTGGTTGTCCAGCTATGCCGTGGGGTTTGGTTGGCACAACTATGTCAGAGACGTCACCCCAGACCACCAGAACTATTCCAGTAGAAAGCTCTAGCGTATTACTAAACATGATTGGGTTCCTTTTAACAAGAGCATCCAACAATAGGTTTATTTCTGCTACTTTTATGTTGGTTGGTTGGGGGAGGAGAGGTGGTTTGGTGGAGCTTTTTTAACTTTTGCCCAAGTTACTAACCTGCTTTACGTTCTTAGTTGTAACTTCACTTTGATCACATAAGTGACATCAGTGTCACAACTACTAAAGCAAAGCCCTCTTTTTGGCTGTGTGAGAAAGACAAAAAATGTCTTCAGGATTAGAATTTTGCCTCAAAAAAAAAAATCAGACTAAGCAAATGGAGCTTGATATGTCCTTCAAAAAAGAAAGTCTAAACGTGAGCTTAACTGGGATCTCTTACTTGCACTGATAGGTAACATGGTAACATAAAAGCCTTTCTCCTCTGTAGGTTTAAAGAAACTTAACGTAGCTTTTTAAAATAGTAAGATTTCTCCTCTGAAAAGAAGTAACCAGTGGGACTGCTGGAGGTATTATGTCAGTGCATCTAGTGCCTTTTAATGACCTGGAAGAGCAAGTAACTCAGCTTTCTGTGAAAGGTACGGATGAGTATGAGAAATCAGCCCAAAGGCCTGGGCCAGATGGGCTCATTGCCTAGAAAGGAGGGACATATACCCCTTAATTCTCAAAGAGGGAGATGTAAAGACAGGCAGATGGTGCCTCTCCAGGCAGAGGAGGTAGTTTCCCTCGTGACTGGAGGGTAGAAGGATGAGGAAAATAGAACTTACTGTTAATGGTGTTAAGTTGAGACAGAAAAGGTGAATCTGGATACTGGCAAAGAGCTTTGTTACACTGGAATTACATGGACCCTTAAGTTGCAGCTCTGTGAGCTCATATAACAGTGTTCTGTCATTAAAAGGGCAGTTCCTGCTCCCACACTCTGGGCTGTGTTCTTCTGGCATTCAGCGTGTGGCGGCACCTGCACTCACGAGATCCCTCCGTGAGCTACTTTAACTTCTTGTTCTAACAGGAAACCGGGCCAGCAAAAAGGCTGCTGAGTTCTGTCAGTTTGGCACACTAAACTGGCTCCCAGGAGAGTCTGGTACTGAGTACAGGCATTAGAGCCACAGATGGGGCAGGGCTGTGCCACTGGAAGAGATGAGGTGAGGGATGGCATTTTTAGGAGCAGTTAGGCATGAGATGATTGCAGTTCTACAGGCAACTGCCCAATTTTAGATTGGGATTTGTCTCGTGAAGTGAGGATGTCTGCAATGTAGATGTAGTCTGTAGAGTCCAGAGTGTGATTTACCTCTTAAAGTGGATGCCTAAGAACAACCAGATGAATCGTGCTCTAAAAGTGACCATTTCTCTCCACTGACTAGAAAGGAAAGCGTATTGACTGGCAGGAATTAAGAGCAGCCTATGTTAGGGGGAAAAAGTATCAGCTGCAATGTGAAAACTGGATGTATTTTATGACTCTTTCAGTGTTTGATTATACATTACAAGTAGTAACTCCAGGTTGCTGGCAAGAGGTTGTTGCTTTCTAGAGCTGGACGCTGAAGCCAAACCAGCCACATGCTGGGCAACGACTGAACCCATGGCTAGTTTGAGTACTTGGAGAAAAGGCAAGATGCTACACAGTCCTGCTGAGCGGATCTCTCAGATCCCTCCTGTGAGCAAGTCTGCCTCTGAGCCAGGACAAATGGGTCCATCAACACAGCGCAGTTAAACTGAATTCTTATGTAGTTTGTTCTCAAGCAGGACTTCATTTGTGGACGCTGCTATGATGATTAAGCCTGGCTTCTAAGCTGATGGGCAGGTTTGGGGTGTGGCTTTTTTGTTGGTTTGGGGTTTTTTGGTTTGGTTTTTTTTTTTTAAATTTCTGTGCTGGGGAGAATCTTCAGAGCCACTTTTAGTAACTTCCCATAAGAGTTCCTTAGACTGCCTTGCCAATGGAGTTAGAAGCAATAATGCTCTCAAGGCCTTCCTCACTCTGTTCGCGTTAGCATTCCACAGCCCTGCTGTGTGTTCTTTATAAACGGTACCCAGTACTAAGATTCTGATAACGTGGTCAGACAGAGTTGCAGCAGAGTGAGCTGAGCTTTTCCAGAAGCCAAGCGCTATCTGCATAAGGAAATCATGCATCCTTTCCTCTTCTGTCAACAGGTGCCAAACAAAAGGAGACTGAAAGTGAATGACTGCTGTGAATGTATACACGTTGGTAGGAGAACTTGAACAAAGTTTCTGGGTCAAGTTTGTCTCAAGAACAGTGACTGCAATAGAACAGAGCAGGATGGTTGAGAATGTGTATTGGGACTTAGTGGTGGCTGATGAGTCTATTCCCCTCAGTGATGTCGCAAAAAAAAAAGCAGCATGACAAAAGCTTATGTTAAAATGTAGGCTTGTATTTCAAAATGTCTTCAAAACATTTGCTGGAAGACTTCACATGATGTCCTTCATTAAAATGCACTGTATTCTGAAACTTTTTCATTTTGTATTTGACAGAAGTCACTGGTCAGCAATGGATATATGTGACATAAGGCAAGTGTATGGCATATTCATATCATAGTGCCTTATGTCAAAATACAGCAATATGTCATCACTGTTGCCCATCACTGTCAAAGGAAGTATTGTGCTAAACAAGACACTGTATTTGAATGTGAAAGTCTTTAAACCTAAAACCAAATCAGTTTCAGTTCTCATTAGATTTGTCATAAAAGCTGTAATTTGAATATCAGTAGACTTCTTTAAAACTTCAATGACAGTTTTGTGTTAAATGTTGCATTCTGAACTGAGATGTAAAACGAGACTGATTTTAAAAACAGCTTTATTTATTTTTACTTTCATGACAATTTTTTACACATCTTTGGTGGATAGCTAAAATTTCACCATATCCATTAATAAACTGTTGATTGTTATACAAACAAGTGGTAGATTTTCTCATTATTTCAAACTTTGGAGTTGCAGAAGCTGTGACCTGTTGATCAGTCCCTATTGCTGGAGCTGAAGATTCATGGATCAAAACTGTAATACACGGGCACCAGGGAGGAAATGAGGTGCCAGAGAACAGTATTTTCATCTGTATTAAAGTGTAAAACGATGTTTGTACAAAAACCCCAAACCTGTGGGATGTTTGCTAATGTAAATGTACTGTAAAGTTTGAAGATGAGACTTTTATAATTGTAGATTCTTGTAGACGGAAGAAATTAAACCCTACAACATCAGTTTGGTTTTAGCAGTTCTTGCCAAGTTCTTTGGCATGTATAAACGTATGTGCATTTTGATGAGTGTAAGCTAGGTGTAGAAGCATTCTTATTTTCCTTTGACTTTAAAGGTGGTTTATGCTCATGGAATAATGCAGGCAGTACTTCTTACTGTGCTTCCAGCCTGAATACTGGACTGGAATGATGGCAGCAAATCAATCCGTTATTTTTCCATTTATAAACATGGAGGTAAAAGGTTAACAGATTTCAGTTTGCTTATAAAATATGAGCAATGAAAAGTCCTTTCTTCAGAACTTTGCCACTTTCTACAAAAATTGAAATTGTGTTTTAAAAAAAAAAAATTCTTACAGGCATCTTTCATGTATAAAAATATTCCTGTAGTTCATACTGGAAACTGTTCTCTCGGACTTTATCTCACTTTCTTACTCTGTGAAAAACATCATCAGGTCTTGTCCAGCACCTTTTCTGATGAGGTAAATACTGACGCTGTTCCCTGCAATTCCGGATGCATTGAATGGAAATAGCCGGTTTGGCCCAACAGCCAGTGACCTTAGGGTCTGGTGCTGATTGTTGACATCAGCGCAGCTCTGATTATCTTTGTTGGGGAGAGGGAGCGATAGAAACTAAAAAGAGTGGCTCTGTTGAAGGGTAGGCGGCCAGCAGCAGTGCCTGCAAACGCCACCCCGCCTCCATACGTGCAACTTGGTGAAAGCCGAGGTGCGCTTGGGCTGCAGCCTCCTGCGGGAGGTGGGATGCCAGGGACCTGCCTAAATCCATCAGGAGATTGCTCTACCTATCCTAGTCTGCATGAGCTTATTCTTCTGCCCTATATTCTACGTATTTCTGAAGATAATACTTTTTTATATACTTTATTTTTTTTGCACAAAGTCTCTTGGCCTTGTGCCATGCAGACAGCTTTGAGTTTGTCTGCATAAATTAGTATGCAGAAAGCCAGAATGAATTTGCAGTTTGCGAACAAGCATGTCCAGACTTCCTATTTTAACATTATTGCAAGTGCCGTTCACACGTCTGGACGCAGGACTAGCAAAATTATGGAAAGCAGCCTCCTCAGTGATACAAAACTGTATTTAGAGAATTTCCACCCTTACTGGAATTCAGTTCTGAACTTTGAATTTGTGGGAAGTAGAATCACAGTGGAACTCCACAAGCATGAATAAACAGCAGTGCTATCAAAGGCACTCTGCTTGTACTGGCACAAGTACCAGTGCTGATGCAGTAAACAAAACTGAAGTAATCATGTCATTTTTAAATACAGCTCAGTTTACTACAGAGCTAGAAAAATGCTCATTCCAGCATAAGGGAGGGACAGGAATAAGTAAAGGAGAGGTGACGCAGCAGCAGTGCCGCAGGTACCAGATTAAAGTGAAAGCACAACTAAAGCTTTGATCAAGGGGACTCTTCACATGGCTCGTGAGAGGCCTCAGCCGTGGAAGAGAATGAACAAAATGTCATTAAACTCAAGTTCCTGCAATTTTTTCCCTCTGGACAGGCAGCAAGCTGTATCTATAGATCTGAGCCCGCAGCAATGGCTTCACAGAGGGGGCCGTGTTGCAAAGGGAGGTGGCAGGAACCTTCTGGTGTCTGCCAAAAGCCCGTTCAATAGCGTAGGTATCTTCTGTCCTGAGGATGTGGGACGCTGTAGACACGGAGTCTGCTTCAGCTGGCAGGACTGTGAAACACGTGGTTGATTCCTGTGCTTCCCTGTCCGTTCCCTTGCCCAGCCAGGGGTGTCTGTGAAAGATAATTATTCTAAAAGGGTTCTCCTGGTCTTGGAAGGGAGCAGATTAAGTTTGGGTTTTACCTACTCTGGATATTTTTAGCAGTTTAGGTATAACAGAATGTTTCTTAGTAGACTTCAGCCCTCAGTATTTTTCAGTATCTAGAGATGCTGTGAACCAACTTTGGAAAAACACCCTTTGCTGGCATCGATCACTTGACTGACGAGAACATATTCCTGTTTTACTGCTGGAATCCTTTTAGTTAAAAGATCAGAGATCTTGGAGGCCCCCCCCACCCCGACAGTATTTGCTGTTTCCTAGGAACTGAACCACAATCGTTGCCTATCTGAGGCCTATTCATCTTCTTTTACTCAGGAATATGCTTCTGCTGGGAACATTTGGGTAACGCAGAAAGAACCAGCCTCGCGTCCTGAGGTTTGAGCTCTCGTCCTCACAGCAGACAAGGAATCGGAGTGAAGCGGTTCCCAGGTTGCGCGTTGCTTTGAGAACGCTCCTTGCCAGCTAAGGTCGAGTCTTTCGGTTCTGGTCCAACCACACATGCTTAATCCTGTCGCACAGCAGACTCTTAACTGTTTGTGCTGAGCTCTCCAGCCACTTTCAGAAGCCAGCTTCAGAAGTTTCTATGAGCTTTCACCCTTATGCACCCACATTTAATGCTTACTAGAGGTAATTTCCAGAGGAAAATGTCATTCCGAATAATTTAATACCACCCTTGTACCCACATAGGGCATTTATGCAAAAAAAAAAAAAAAAAAAAAAAAATGTTCTGCAGCCACCGCTCTTTAAGTTCAGGTCTAAATTTAAATGTGGTTTTGAAAGTCACTTTCTTAGTCCCCATTTGCCTTCTGATGATTACAGTCAGACCTGCTCCCGCTGAAGCAAATGGGCACAGGAGCTGACCTGTGCTTGTACATCAAACTCATTCCTTTAGGACAAAGCAATAAAAGTGGCCCTGCTAGCTGCTTACCAGGGCCTGTATGGCATTAGCCCGTGCTAATAGCCCTTGTGAACTGAATTAGTTCCTTCATTTGCTTCTACAACCGTTTTGCCAGTGTTTCTGTCTGAATATTGGAAAATACGATCGTTGTGAAACTGCAGGAGGGAGTAGGAACGAGCGTAAGCTGGAACCGAGTGTACTCTGTAACCTCTGTGCGCAGCAAGGCCTGCGCTGTACACGTGGAAGCGTGCCCAACGCAAATGCTGGGCACGCTGCGAGAAACTCCTGGGGAAGGCGCTGGCTTGCCAAGGGACAGAGCAGGTAATTCTGCTGGAAACTGCTTTTACAGGTGGTGAATGTACGCGTCAGAGCTGTTCTGCGTTTGGAATCTGAGTGGCAGCGTGTTGTGTGTTGGTATGTACTGTATTGTCATAAAAATACTTGACTGTTATGTTTACTACATTAAATTCATCGTGGTTTTTTCTTTATCCCGGTTTTTCTTCCATCACAGCAAAACAAATACAGGCAACAAGAGAAAGAGGTTCCATTTCTGCAGCCTCCCTCACCGTCTGTTCCTGCTCTCGCTGCGCACACGTACTCTCCTGGTGCTCACAGTTCTCCTTTTGATATTTTTCTCTTTCAGGGCCTAGGCCGCACCTGACGTGTTGCATTCATTAGCCGTGTCTGTTGTTAACTCACTTTTACAATAAAATGAATGTAATTTATCATCTGAACTGATACCAAGGCTACATTTGATTTGAAGGAGTATCTGGTGAAGCAAGATAAAAGCAGCCTGGGCTACAGCCCATGCATAGGTGTACATCCACTTGTCCCAAAGTTCTCTGAACTCCTTTGTAGTTCCCAGCACAACTTGCAAACACTGTAGAGATGAAGCAGCTGGAGAAGGACCAGGGAACGCACAGGCAAAGCCCTAATCCCTAATGCTGCCACTGCTATGGAACGCTGCACTCTGAAATCACCACCTCTACATCACGCTTAGAGCGTTAGAGGGAGGAGAAATTCAGCCAAGGGCCACTCGGTGAGTGTGTGAAGCTGTCCAGCCCTAAACACCTGCACCTGAGTTCAGATAAGACACGCTGCCCCGATCAGACGCTCACAGCCAAAGGCGTGCTCTCCCTCTGCACCACAGGAAGGGTTTAACATTAACCTGGGCAGGAGCAGCACAGTGACAGTGTTATCGCCACCCAGATCATCTCATCTCTGCTTAAGCTGCTACCGCTTGAGTAGCGGTATCCCAGAGTGCTCTCAAAGGCCACTCCGCAGTATCAGCAAGTCCCAGGGCACGGAGAAATTACAAAGTTCCCTAAAGCTCCATATCTGCTTGTATTTCAAGTGTCCTAGTCAAGACAGAACAAAGTAGTTAACACGATCCTGATGGGATAAGTATTATTAACCAGAACTTCTCACAAATGAAAAAATACTGATGCTTCCCACTCTGAGCGTGTGAAAAGGTGTGAATGTATTTTCTGAAAATGCAGGTGAGGTTTGAGCAGGGTGAAAAGCACAGCGCCTAAATACAACAGGCAAGTAGTAAGAAATGTAAGGATATGGAAGACGAAAGCGTAACTACCACAAACTTAACCTGTGTTTCCAAATCTTTGTTATTGGAAGGTAACTCTTATCTCAGTTCCTTCAGTCCTCTGGCTCAGTAAATTGCCCAAATTTTGGACCACACCATGGGTCCAGAGGGAGCAGGTGCAAAAATGGCACACAGCTGCAGAGCTACTCAAGGGATGGTCCTGCAGGATCATGGCCACTGCAATCCTCATGTCTTTTAAAACACCAGACTCTTAAAGACAAGACTCTTGTTTAAAGTCTTTTAAAACATGCAAGGCAAAAAGGAACGCAGTCATCCACACCAGGCAGGACTGTCCCTCCACACCTCACAGGGAGCTGTGAACAAGACCACACTGGTAACGAAGGCAGGGTTTCTAAATGCTACTCTTTCCTCAGCCCCCCCAAATCCACCCATGTGGTAGGATCTCACCAATCCCTACATCGTGGTACCCAGAGCTGCGACAAAGCAGGAATCTGTACTGTAGTGACTGGAAAAGAGAGAGGCTGGACATGGAGAACAAGCACGAAGAATGGTATCAAGTGCAGCCATCACTGACAAAACACATAACCCACCCCACCCTGTTTTTTCATGAAATAACTCTCCACAGTTACCAGTACTCAGCCTTCAAGATCCTATAATCCAGAAGGGTACAATCAGATGGCAAACAATGCAGCTACCTCCTTAAAGGTTGTCTGCTTCTTCAGAAGCAAATATATATTGTGTATAAAAAGCTTTCTTTTCCTTCAGTTCCCCATGGTCTTACCCTATGAGAATGGTAGTACATGGGAATGAATGGCTGAGATCAGGGAGAAAACCCATCCCTCGTAACAGCATCAAGCTGTTGGGTTGGTTTAGTTCTATCAATTCATTGTACCCTAGCATAAGTCACATTAGATATGTGAGTGTACCCCCCAAAAAAGATGCACACAGGAAACATGATTTTTACCTCTAAATAACGTTCATTTTTCAATAAAACGTAGAATAGGTATTACCAAAAGTGTTTGCAAAATAAATAGCAGTAAACATGGAAAAAGACGACTTTCCTGTTCTTCATGCCCTTCTCCCTTGAACTGCATCCATTAAGTGCTGTAGTCAGCATGAGCACACGCAGCACTGAGTCTGAAACTCCCCACCGCACGGGTGCCACGGTCGTTTCAGCCCTCCCCCGTCCCTTAACGTGCATTTGCAGCACTTCGCCGGTGTCCAGAGCCAACGTTTCCTCAGCACAACCACGTTTATCTGCGTGCAAAGGGAACGCTCTGAAGATCCACCGAGATGATTTAAAATAAACGTCACAGCTCAGCGGAGTGACTCCTTTCCGGACAGGCGGCCCAGAGACGGAGCCCTTCGAGGCTCCGGGGCTGCGAGCACGGCCCGGGACCCGCCGGTTCCTCGCCGTCCTGACAGGAAAGCCGGCCGCCACCAACTGCCTGCACCGCTCCGGGCCATGAAGCGACGCCGCCCTCCTACAGGAGCCGGATCCGATTGACCGGCTGCGTCGTACCGCCGCCGTGGCGGTGAGGAGCCCCGGGGATGGGGGGGTGTGGGGGGGGTATGGGCGGTGGTGGTAGCGCCCGGTGGCTCCGCTCCGGGCGCGTGGCGGCCGTTAAAGCCCGCGGCGCGGAAGGCACCAACCGCCCCTGAGACGGCCGCGCGCCAGCGGCACTGCGCAGGCGCGAGCTCTCAGACTCCCCTCACGCCCAATCCGCGTCCCCGCTCGCCCTTGCTACTCAACCCCGCCCCTTTCTTTGAACGCCGTCTGTTACCGCAGCCGCCTCTCTCGGCCAATCACCGCCCGCATTGCAGCGGCGCCGCCCAATCGGAGGGCGGCGGGGTGGGGCGGCGAAGGGAAGGCATGACGCAGCGAGTTTTTCCCCTCGCGGCGCCTGGCGCCGGCTCTCGGCGGCGGCGAGGTCGCCGCTCCGGCCTGTGACGCGTGACGCACAGGTACGTGAGGGGCTGGTGAGCCCGGCGGTCACGTGGGGCGGGTGCCGCCGCTGCTGCCAGGCGCCGCTGGTCCCGTGCGGTCGGCCCGCCGCTCCGCTGCCCCTCCCCCTGCTGCCCCCGCCGCATGTCGCTGGCGGCGCGCCCCGCTCCCCGTCAGCCGACCGCCGACCGCCGCCGCCGCCGCCTCCTCCTCCTCCTCCTCCACCGCCGCGACCGCAGCTGCTGCCGCCGCCCTTGATGTGGTTCGGGGCCGGGCGGGGAGAAGATGCCGCCGTCCAAGTCCCGCAAGATCGCGATCCTGGGCTACCGGAGCGTGGGTGAGCGCGGGGCGCCGCCGTGAGGTGGGGGGGGAGGGGGGTGGCGGGCCGTTGGGGCGGAGGTGCGGCGCCTTCCCCCGGCGCGGGCGGGCCGGCTCGGGCTCCGCAGCGCCCCCCTGTCCGCGGGGGAGTGCGGCCCCTGTGCCCGGCGGCTCCCGCCGCATCGCCCTCCCCCGCGGCAGCAGGTGCAGCGGCGGGGAGGGGAGGGCCGCCCCGCTTCCCGCCGCCGGGAGCGCGCAGCCGCGGCGGGCGGACGGGCGGGCCCCGCCATGGCGGCGCCGCAGAGCGCTGCGGGCCTGGGGCTGCGGGCGCGGGGCCGCCGTGCCCTTAATAGGAAGTTTCGCCACCCCCCACCCCCCCCCCCCCCCCCCCCGCGCTGCCGCCGCCGCGCTCCCGGCCGGGCTTTCCCTCACGGTCCCGCGGCGCGGACCCTGGAAAACCGGGGCGGGGCGGGGGGTGGTGAGGAGGTCCCTGCCCCGGCGGGGGCTGCCGGTGTGCAGGCAGCTCACCCCTGGGTGCCAGCCTACCAGCCTCCCCGCCTGCTGCCGCTCCCGGGGAAGGGAGGGTCACGCCAGGCGCTCCCGGGGCGGGTGGTTGCCAGCCCGTGGGACCGGTAAGGGATGCGGTGCGGACCGGGAGCGCTCCGGTCCCGCAGGCTCAGGGAAGCTCTGATCTAACTCCCTCCAAACACACCCCTGCGTAGGATTTACCACCCGGTTTTGACATGCCGAGGGGAAACCGGGTTGATCCGTTGCCCATTTCTAGCTTTTCTTTTTTCCCCCCTCCGTAGAGGTGCTCCATCAGCAGTGTGGCCAAGCCGGCTGTGGAGCCGGTTGTACTCATGCAGGCCGTGGGGTTGTATTGACTCTGTGGTGTACCCAGCACGGGATCGTGCTGCTCTTGCACGGTGCTGCTGGTACAATCCAGCACGGGCTGATAATCGATGTGGAGGAACTTCCTGGAAGCGTCCAGCACAAGTTCATGGTAGCTGATAGTGTTTTGTTCTATAACTGCCCACACCTGTAATCATTTCTTTTCCTGCATTCACCATCTTTGATGGAAAACAGTTTCAGACGTTTCAATGTTTGGATTCTTAAAGCAGAGGGGAATAAGTCATAGCACGGCTATCCGAATCGATCAAACTTAAAAGCGTAGATCAGTGTTGAAGATAATGTGTGGTTGGAAGAAAAAAGGATGCTACAGAGAGATACTATGCTGCTATAAAAGGGGGTTTTACATTAAAGTAAAATGTGGCTAAATCAGTTAATTTATCTTTTGTTATGCACTCAGCAGGAAGAACCCTTGAAAAAAAGCTGCTTTTAAAGATTAAAAAAAAAAGTCTAAATAAGCAGAGCTGTTTCTTTGATTTTGTATGTAACTGCAGCCTGACTTTGAGACAAGGTGGTGTAAAAAGGATGAATTTGTCTAGTCCTCAAAAGGAGCAGCAAGTAGTAGATTGATCAGTTTGCATAGTGTATTTGACATCACTTGTTGCAGTCTGTTTAATTGTCTTGTGTGTTATCTTTTCTCTTTTTTCTTTCTTTAAGCTCTGGCAAAACAAGCAATGGCAGTGTAAGTGGGAAGGAAGAATGCTTGAAATTCTGTCCTTTAGAAGTCTGTGATGGGGACTGAGTGTACTGTTGAGCTTTGGTCTTTCATCTGTTGACAATGACAAGCAGCAGTCAAAAAACATCTGATGATGGTGGGGTATATACTCAGTTGAAGAAAAAATAGAAGAAATAGTACAGTATTGTTAATATGGTTGGTCATGTTTTGAGCAATAGTAACTCATATAGAAAGAGATGGGCAGAAAGTTACCTAATGTCTATTAAAGCCTACTGCTGAACTTTTTCAACTGAAGTCTTTGGAGACTAGTGCGGTATTAGGCTTGTGGGACAAGATCAGTTTTATTAGGACAACTACAAGTTGTAGGAATATAGAATTAAGGGGGGGGAAATGTGGTCTACTGTATTTTACCTTTCATTGTCCTTGACAATTCTGTGTTATCTCTTAAGTATAAATGTTACTGGTTTTGAAAATGTTAAGACTGCAAAGTTACTCTTCTTAAATATAGAAGCATTAAATTTTTAGGCAAATATTTATGTAAAAGTTCAAGCAGTAGGAACAGGTCATTGGGGTCTTACTTCCATCTTGTAAGCTGGTAGGTAAACAAGAAAGTTAAACTGTGAGATTTAGGTTGGGTCCTCTGCTTATCCAAGTATGCCGCTTAAAGTCTGGGAGGATAGGGACTTAGTTTGGCTTCAGAGAAGCTTTTAAGTCAGTCTTGCTTTGTATCACGATGGTAAGAATGTTACTTGAACTCTGGGTAAGAAAGGGTCTAATCTCTTCTTAGGACAAACTTTTGGGTGGTAGAAAATGAAGAGCATTGCTTCTGGGGAAAATGCAACATTTGAATAGAACTAATGTTTGTTAAGGTGGGGAATAATTCCAAAATCTGAAGGACTGGAAGGAAATATTTTCTAAATTTCCTTTTATAATTAGGGAGCTACATTCCTTTGCCATTAACATTAATCTTAACCCTGGAATAAGGGAGGCTAACTCTTAGGAGTTGTAAAATGTTTACAGTTTTATAGGTTAGCATGAATGCTTAGGTGACTCGCTCTGTGAAGTTCTGTGCTCTCCTTGTAATTTATATGGTGGTTGAGATGAGGCTAATCAGAAAATGGTGAGCTTTTTTCCTGTGTCTCTTTCAGTTACGTGTTGAACTAACCGGGTTTTGATGACTATTTCGAGGAGTGAGCTGTTCCCTACAGTTGATGATTCAACAGTTTTGTGGCTCTTTCAGGTTACGAGCGTGTATAGTGATGGACCAGCACGTCCTCCACGGGGATTTCTGAAACTTGTCTGAATCTTGTAGTGGCTTTGTGCTAAGCCCTTGTTTCTTTTACTTAGATTAAATTTTATTCTTATCCCAGTGCTGTTGTCAGATAGACTAGAGATTGGGAGTGGTATTCTGATATAATAGTTCTCAGAGTAGAAAATTCAGGAGTCTGCTTGTTGGAATACACTCCCTCTATCTTTCAACACCACCATCAACCCTTTCATATGTGAAACTAGTATGCTTTGCTGATGGGAGAGATCGTGGCAGAAGCCTCGCGAATTCCCAGGCAGACATACTTTCTGAGGTGCAGACAGAGTATTTGCCAGGAACTTCGGGACTTGTTTTTTGGTGAGGAAGGCCAATTATGTGTGGGTATAGCATACAGGTTGTGGCATGACACTAGACAAAAATCGCACAAGAATGTCTCCTTTGGGTTTTGCTCAAGCTTGAATCAGTCTAAGAAAGTTAAATTCTTATATATGAGTGCTTGTCTCAGTGAGGTTTTGAGTAGAAATCAGATGGATTTAATCCCAAAGTCATCTTTCACAATGAGAGGAACTTGACTTTGGTTACTGTTGTTTCAGAAGTGACCAGAGTGAACTAGCTACTTGAGATTCGATTCTGGAAAAAATCTGCCTTGTGCGTGATGAAGCATAAGACTTAAAGCTATTGCCTTTACTAAAAGGAATCTTCATACTTGTATTTTGGTCATAATTTACTATATCCCAAATATAGTTGGAAATAATGGATTTGCATGGAAATAAATCAAACAAGACTAAGATTTTTCTGAATCTTTTCAGATTCAGAGTAACAGCCACTCTGAAAAGCAGCGTATAGTTGTCCAAAATGCTTTGTGCTCAGTTTGGTTCTTTTTTGTTTGTAGAAGAAACACATATGTTCAGACCACAAGTACCTGTATGAAAGAAGAGGTTTCTCAGATCATCTTGTAAAGTAGCTTAATACTGGGATTCTCGGTATTATATTGGACTGATAGATTTAAGATAAGCAGGGAGGTGTTACTTGGATCAGCTGCTTCAGTTGTAGGTCACTATCTCAGCTTGATTTGGTTTTTGCTGTTCATGTAACTCATGCTGCTGGTATTACAGATACACTTGCAGAAACTGGAATTCTGTGTCTGAATTTTACACATTTGGACTGGTGATCTGAAAATGCTTTCCTGGTCATTTTAGAGCTCTGAGGGGGAAATCCAGTTAAGTTAGTGATGACTTACCTATTTTCTTTCCCAGCTAAATAAATCAACTTTTTTGTGTAGATGGAGAACAGTCCGTACTGCAGGCAGATGCTGTCATGGTCTGTGACTGCGGCATGCAGGTAGCAAAGAAACTATGGTGGAACAAAATTATCTGGAAAAGCCTTCCAAGTGGTTGTATTAAGCTAAAACAACTCTTCCCCCCACCCCTCTTACCTGAAAGCAAGAAAGGCAGAAAAAGCGGTACCTTTAATACCTACCTGTAAATAGCGAGAATAATCGTTAGGACAAAACGTAGTTACTGGTTTTGAAAATGTGAGTTATTTGAGTATTAGGAGGTTTGTGTTGTAAAATGGAGTTGAGGTTTTGCTTTTTGCTTCTGAAAGATGGCATCTGTTCGCACAGTAGTATACCGCCCTGAGGAGGTATCCCTTTGATATTGGACGGAGGGAAGTGGTAATTTTAGCAGGCAACAAATTGCCCGGGTAAATGTCAAGAGAGAAGGAATGGAGAAATTACTGCTGTTGTGTGCTGTAATTTGGTTTACAGAATTGGTTGTGTCCGCAACATTGGAAAGTCTGGGATTTAACAGGAAAATCGAGCAGTTCAGGATCCAGCTGATAACCTAATGTTAAAATTTTGCCGAGTACCAAGGTTATTTTCGTAGCGCTTCCCTCGTTAGGACTGCATTCGCTCTGCCGGTATGCAGCAACGCTGCTAAAAGGAAAGGTTGCAGCTACCAGGGGACTGAAATGAGGTTGAAAATGCCAGCTTTAATTGCATTTCGGTGTGTCTGACTGCGCTGTTCTACAGTGAAAGTTGCTACAGCACATTTGATAGCAGTAGCTGGAAGCACTAGAGGCAGCATGTTCAGCTGTAATATCAAGCCAGGGTAGGGTTATTTGAGGACACCGTTTGAGGATTAACTCTTAAATTGCCTACTGGGATCTCTTTCAATGGTAATGCTTACAGGTTTTGCTTGTGTATTTGAGTGTTTTGGTATTTGATTACTCAACTTAGAGTTAACATCAGCGGGAGGAACCAAATGAAATGTAGATCCTGTAATTTATAAGCTATATAAAGTTGAAGCTCTTCATTTAGATATACTACACTGCCTTAAGTGTAGGTTCTGGGTAAACCAGCCACCTCTGTGGTACACACTGCTGTGGAAACTTAGCATAACCACGCGTTTGGGATTATAAGAACAGGCTAAAACATGACGAACTACCGATTATGATTAACTTCCTGTAGCTCTCCTGAAGGTGACATTCAAGGGCGTATTTTAAAAACTGCTCGACTTAATTGTGTATTCAATCCAAAATTGAAACAGCTTTCTCTGTGGGATGTTCATAATGCACTCAAGCTCTGCGAGTCCTGCATGAGTCAAAATTGCTTGATGTCAACTCAAATTATCCTAAATCGGAAGCTGCAGACATGGAGCACGATATTGAAAAACACGAAGCTGCCCTTGTCGGTCACAGATCTGTCTCCCTAAGGACTCGATAGGTCTCCTTTTGTTTTCCAAGGCCTGTATTTGAAGTGGATGGCAAATTTGTTGTGAATTTAATAATGTGAGAAACTAAAATGTGCTTCCTGAGACTGGGGGGAGTGGTGGTGGTGTTGCTTAAAATTCCTCTCTTCCGATCCTCGTCAGGACATTTGCTTTCCTGTATGGTTCTTGCACACTGATGGCAGCTATCCTGCAAATGAGGGTATATAGGATGGGGGGAAAAAGGGAAGAATGTGGAGAAAATCCATGTGTTATGTTGCCCAGCAGACCTCTTAATGAGGTTAAAGATTATTAATTTTAACAAAAACATATGAATGTGGGGATTTCCTTCTTGAGAAATAGGAAGTACAGTGGATGCTGAATTGGTTTTGGAGGAAAAGCTGCTTGTATGGAATTTGTAACAAGGAAGTAAACTGAGGCAGGTTTTGAACGGAGCGCTGAAACAGGCTTTTAAGTGCAGCTTTTCCCGAGAGACATCCTTGCCACTTTCATTTTTTAATTGCCATGTAGTGAAGGCAGATGGAAATGAACTATGTGGGGTGGGGCTTCCCTTGGCACAAACGGAGCTAATCCTGCACTGTGGCTGGAGGTGGCACCTTCCTGCTCCCAGTCAGCTGCTGGCACTGGCATACTGGAAGCCCGGACACCACCTCGGGGAATTATTTTATTTCCAAAGTAAAGCAACCAGAAGGAAAAGTTTTCATATCGCTCGGTTGGTTGGTTCTGCAAGTACAACCCTGTCAGAGGGAGTGGGGTGAGGAGCATGGGCTGTTTGAGGGAGGGTGGAGTAAGCTTTTTGTGGCTGTGCAGACTTTGGTTCAGTCACACCTCTTGAAACCACATCTGTAAGTATTTTCTTCCGCCACTCCAGATAAGCGTGAATGCTTTTTTCGTAAACTTTCGACAGCGGGCCTTTTGAACCCGAGTAGTTCTCTTGACGGAAAAAGATAGCCTTGTAAAGGTGGTGGACTGTGCATTAGGCAACTGTGAAGAAATCAAGTTTTTCAGGATTCTTGTTTAAATAACCTTCCATAGTCAAATCTAATCTTTTCATGCAGAATCAAGGAAAAGTAAGATGTTTGACTTCGGGTAAATCTAAACCTTGTTCTGAAGTCTTCAAATTCAGATGATGTTTCAAGTGATCTGATCTGCTGGAATTTTCTGGAAATGCTTAGTAGTAAAGATGCAGCAACAGAGCAAAGCCAAAGGTCCAGATTACAATGTGCAAGGCATTCAGAACCACTGATTGCCTCCCTACTTTAAAAACCAATGGAAACAAATCTAAAGGCTCTGTTGCTTTTCAGAGTAATCTTCAGTGTTAGCTAAGATATCCTACAAAATACTTGCTGACTCCTCCTTTAGTTGTATTTGTCAACACTGTTGCAGCATAGAGATGATTCACAACTACTTAATCTGTTTATATGCACTGGTTCTTCCTCAGTTTACCATATGCACTTTGATCGTTGTACATGCAAATTTTAAGTATAGTTGTATGAAGGATCCAGGATGAGACAATGGTGAGAAAGGTAGTGGTGTAAACAGATGATACCAGCTCTCAAAGTGCAGATTTTGGATTATCAAGCGTGATGTACCAGTCAAGATGTAGATAAGCAAAGAATGGCTTTTGAGCCTTGGGGACTCCTGCAAGAGGGAAGACTACTTGGAATTTCTTGTGGGACTTCTTACATGAATTGGAGAATTTATGACTAGAACATGAGGAGGAATTTTATAGCCATTTAATTTGGATGAAGTCCTTAAGAGTTTGTGGATAATGGCCAAAGATTAATCTTTTGAGGCATAAGACTCGGTGAATGATTTCTGAAGGCCTTTTAAGGAACAAAAGACCCTAATGTGTGACACTCAGAAGACTTGTTCAGAAAAGTTGTGATGTTTCTATATTAAATAGATACAAACTGAAGAATTTGCAATTCTCTGTTAGATTATGCTTTAAACAGTGACGTTTCCTTTCAGCTCTCTTTTTTTAATGTAATACTGAAGTCTTAAAGAGCAAGGGGTTAGTACTTCTGGAATGGTTATCAGTATTCTTAGGTATTTTAGATTACAGGAACCAGAACAGTATGCATGACAAATCTTCACTAGTTATTTGTATTCTGTGGAGTATTGAGTTAAATGAATTTTAATTTGGAAAAAGAGGGAATACATAAGTGGTCTTCAGTGTGTGGGTGTGAACATGTGCGAGTGTAACATGAAATTGTGATTTGAAAGTGTCTCTTGACAACATTGTCTCCTGAGTTAGTGGGATACATCTGTCTAGCTTCAACAGCTTGTCAGATTGTATTGCCAAAACTTCATTCAATATATACGACCTCCTTTAAAGGTACTCTAGCTATATGCAAAAGAGCTGGGATGCATAATATGTAGGAAAACTCTATTAAATCTGTCCTACAAACTGTCAAAACAATCAAGCCCTTGACATTAATGCAGTAAAGTGTATTTTGCTTTAAGGTTTGTGCCTCCATTAATAACAAATTCTGATGTTCTAAAATGTTTCAGAATTACCATTTTGAATCAGAACTGGAAGTTTCTGCTTTGAAATGTGCATGTAAACAAGCCCTGTTTCTTTGTTTGCCTCAGTACTTTCTGCATTGGTTTCTTGGAAATGTATGTTTCTAATAGATGTTTTGCTTCATCTGCATGGTTTGACAGGGGTGAATAAATTCTAAAGAAAGGTGTTAGTTGTGCTAGTTTAATTTTTTTCATGTTTGGAGAAAAAGGTTGTCAAAATTCTTGATAAACCTGTTGTTGGTTGCTAAATTTAAATCTAAAAAATGTTTAAATGCAAAATAAACCAAGTTTTTTGGAAGCAGTAAAGCTACAGAGAATAAGAAATTGTCTGAATGTTTCAAAGTCATGTTCTTTATACAGAGCCTATCTAGGAGTCTTAAGACACATAAACTATTTGTCTGCCTATCCTTCCTCAACTGCAGAGTGTCTTTTATCCCTAAGTGTGGTGGTAGGACAGAGGAGGAGTTAAAGTGAAGCTGTCAGAACTGTTTCAATGAATAGCTTGTTGAAATTTATGCTAGATCAGTGTCTCGGATGGTGTTCCTAAGCCTGGCATTGGGTTTTGCTTTTGTCACAACCAACCACTGTGAACAATAGAATAATGGTAGCACAGAAAAATAAGATGATGCCTTCTGTCTTTGCATTTCCAGGCAAAAAGACTGTGTTCTTAAAAAGCCATTATCTCGTATATCGTTTATAGCTAATGATGAGACTGTAGGATATATGGTGGGTTTTTTTCCTGAAGACAGTCATGTGAACATCCTGTTATTTTGGCATCTACCTGCTTATGTGGGCATAGGCTGTATGTCTCAAAGGTTCAAAGGGTTTAAAGGTGGAGGTTGGAGTGTATGGACCCAAGTTTTAAGGGCAGCTTATTGTGGGAAGAATTGGGCCATGCCTCTCCAGTTCTTATAGTGGAAGTGTGGAAACCAAAAATGAACGTACGGGTTATTTCCCAAATAGCCAGGCTAAGGAAGTAAGCAACTTCTGAAAGGCTTTGCTGTACCAATGTAAGTCTTGTCCCTTGACCTATTTGCATGTTAACATTTTGCCTGTTTCTGCCAAGTAGATGTGATGTACTTAATTTCTTAGATACTGTTTAAAATAGATTGGAATTTATGATTAGCTGGATTAATTTAGGGTTTAACTGGATAATAGCAGAGTAATAATAGCTATTGTACTTTCAGAACTTTGTGTTGATATGCAGAGACTTGTACAGCAGACAAATACAACGTGGTGCTCTGTCTCTTGAAGGTCAGCTTGAAGTTAGGTTGCCTTAATCTGTAGCTTGATACTCAACTCCTTGTCCAAGTTGCGTGGTTGTGGTAGCAGACTGCTGGGAAGTGAAGAATCCAGCTTCTGCTGGCAAGTGCTTTCTCAGGTGCTGGAGCTGGACCGGCTGGAAGACACTTCCCTTATGAAAGACAGTCTAAATGAAAAAATAGTTTAGTGTCAGGTTGCAAATGTCATCCTCTGTTATCTCCCTGGGCTATTTTCAGGTGGTTAGGGGAGGGTGGGAGTGGGGTGGGCTAGGGTGTTTTGTGTGTGGTTTGTTTTTTTTTTTTTTAGTTTGTTCTGTGTTCTTGTTGTTCTTCACTACAAAGATCAGAGTTCTGTATTGTGACCTTTCTGTACTAGATAATGTAAAAACTGAGAATAGAAAAGTATGGTTCCTACCCGAAAACTTAATTTGAAGTACTTTGTGAGCTAACAGATGGATACACACTGGTTAGGAAGGTAAGAAAGTCAGCTGGTTGTCAGGACAGGCAGGAACTTTATAGTATGCTATAGCAAATAAGGGTTACCTATTCTGTCTTCTCTGCCCTGTGGCAAAACTATGTCATGTCATATCTGATGGATCTTTGGCTTATTCCCTTTAAATTTCTCAAGGCTGGGGACTCTAAATGATTCTTCTGGTACTCTACATGGTGTTATTCTTAGACCAGAGACTTTTTTCCTGATGTCTTACACATGTCCGCCACTCTGTGATTTTGGTATATTATTACTTTGAACCTTCCTTACTGTTAACAGATTGTCCTGTGTATTCAGAGGGTACTCTGTTATGTTGATCGCGTAAGTGTGTAAATGAAGAAGGCTTGCAGTCAGAGTTGGTGGGAAAGGGTTAATGACTAACCCCAGCTGTATAAAGTGCTATGGTATGAAGATGGCATTTAACAGATTGTGGCTTTCTTCAACCCTGATTAACAGAGGGGAGGAACTTCACATGTCAAGCAGAAGGAACATGGAAGATGCCTATAAAGTTAATTCAAAGAAGATGTAGAATTGAATGGGAGGTGAGACAAGAATAGCTTATCAAAAGTTGATCTGAATTTGATGGGGGGAGTTTTTGTAGATGAAGGTACAGTTCAGGCATACTCTTTTTTATGTTGGTAGGGTATAGATCCACAGGAGCCATGCGCTAGCACAGGAGAACTAAAGTGGGCAAGGCTCAACTGTATGATGATTAATCAAGATGGTCTCAGTGTCTACTTATGCGTCTGTTGAGAGAGGTGTGATGGAGTTGACCATGTCCTGCTCCGCTGGTGGGAGAGAGAGTCGGTATCCCTTAAGGCCACCGTCTCTGTTTTATGCTAAGAGATGTTTGTGTTTTCAGGGTTGGTACTGCAGTTCCTGATGCTTCATGCAGCTTTGGGAACTTCCAGCAGCGCAGGTTGTGGCAGGTGAAGAGTGCTGCGTGCTGATGTTACTGTCAGTGGTAGCACTCTTTCCATGAAAGTCAGGTTTCGGCTGCCATGTGCAATGCTGGCATTTGTTGACATTGGGTTCATTGGACTTTGGACCATCAGTGGAGACACAAAGAGCCCATTACATTGACTGGCTACTTCATAGTCACGCATACTGCTGCAGTCTGAAGCTGCCTTTTGTTCCTAAGACCTTCTTGTGATTTTTATGCGGTTAGATTTATATATATGTTTAATATGTTATAAAAGTAGCCTGCCTTTGTTGGGATAAATCAGTAATAATCAGGTTTTGCTACAGGTTGGTGAAGAATTCTGTGGGCCTCCCCTCAGAGTAAGGCTGCAATTTCATAGTTAGAGTTGCTGGAGATACATATATATATATGTCCCATTCTTTGTTGGAGTGATGTTACCAAGAGAGGGGATGTTACCATTACTATCTTGTCAGATACTTGCCTTCTGTCATGCTACAACAAGGAAGAGAGAAATACATCTGTTACTGTTGTCCTTGCAATTCCTAGAAGATTCCTGAGGCCCTGTATCATATGCATTTCAGCGGTACTGCCAGAGGGTCCATTCCTCACCATTTCAGCTGCAATTCTGGCAGTTTACTTGATATTACGATACGCTCAGGGTCAAGCTCCTAGACTTGCCTTTTTAAAATGACGCCAGAGACTTAGCCCTCTGCTTGGTGGTGGTTGTAAGAAACAATGAGATATGGTGGCCACAGAGTTGGCAACAGTGAATGCTGTAAGGATCTTTGAGAACTGGAGCCATAAAGGAAGATCCTTGGGGAAGACCTGGATTTCAGTGAAACAGTCTTGATCTGTTGAAAAACTGAAGTATTTAATCTTCGTAAGGATTCTGTACTATTAAAGCTTTCTCTGGTTATTGGTGTAGATCAGGTGGTCTAAAAACATAAGTGAGATTTGCAGTGAAAGGTAGAGGAGAGAAGAGTTTATCGTATTTTCTAATAGAAATGTTAAGTTTAAAATCCTAATTTGTACCTGTCAAGGACACACTGCTTTACCAGGTGGTCAGTAGTATCGCGTAACTTAATGTGGCTGGTGTTAACTTCAGCCAGTTGTACAGAAATCAGAAAAAGGAAAATGATTGCTGCAAAGCCCCAGTACACCAAACCAGCTGCTTTATCCCGTGCAGCGTGCGTGCAGTGGAGTTCATTGGCGTCTGCTGTTAAACTCCACTGTGCTGCAAGTGCAATTAGGGCGGTGTCTGTGCAAGCGGATGGAGAACTGGTGCTGGTGACTGCGGTTGGAAAGATCCGCTTCTTGAAGTGCTTAAAACCTGCTAGTTCTGATATTTCTGGCTTGCAGAAAGGTAATTTAAGTTGTACACCCCGATGATCTTTAGTGTCAAGAAAGAACCAACTGGAAGTTGGGAGTTAGTTCCCTTGTGTTGAAACGAAAACCTTGAGGATGGAAAAGGGGAATGCATGGAATGCATTAAAGCAAGAGATCAGCATTTCTATTTCTAATGACATAGCATTTAAAAACTGATTTAATGATGAAACAATGACAGTTACTAGAAGTATCTTGCAAAGACATTTCCTGTTGTACATAGCCGATGATCCAAGGAAAGGTCAAGTTTATTCAGATACCTAATTAGCCACTTGAAGAGTGCACGCAGGGAGCGAGGACTTGGCTTTTACCCAGCAGTACGACTTGTATTTTACCTCTTCAGGAGGAAATCAGTACAAAGTTCAGGCTTTTTCGCTCTAAGTGTGTCATAAACTGAAACATTAGGGTCTGAATCTTTAAGCTTAATAAGCTTCCCTTTAGAAGTCCAGTATATCAAGTAGAACTGTCTAACTTTTAGTTTAGAAAAGCATTTGCTAATTATGCTAGCAGACGTGCCTGATACGTGAAGTTGGCTCTGAATTTCTGCAGCCACCTGACATACTGTAGGCATGGTGCTGTGGAGAGGGAGGTGGGAAGGTGCTGCAGGGATGCACAGTTTCTGCAGGAAGTCTGATGGGAATACAGAGGATGGTATGTCTCTGAGCAAATATTGGTTGACTGTCTCGGATGTGAAAATCTGAATTTTCTTCGTAGTTAGGAGAGCCCAGCATGTAGCTTCCCTGACCTGTTTAAAACATCTTGGATGTAGCCATTTATGCATGTATACCATGGCCGGGTTAGGTCAATGCCACAGAAGTTTTCTGGATTTCTTTAAGCCTTGTAACAGCTTTCCCATCTTTGACAACTGCTAGTAAACACATGAAATTAAAATTGGTTTACCTCATCAAAAGGGAATTATCAGGCAAACTGTGGCATACGCTTTTCTGCCAGCAAGGGCGTCAAGCAGAGGCAACTGGACTGTGCACTAAAATAACTAAAACATTTCTGCACTAAAATAACTAAAACATTTCTTCTGACAATCCTTTGGTGAGGTTACTGACTTAAATGGAGACAAAATGGACACCTGGAAGTGGCAACTAAGCCCCTGCAGCAAAACAATGGAATTTTTCTGTATATACTTGCCTGGACTTCCAATACATTGCAACAAAGTGCAAGTGAACATTGAGGCGTGAGCACTGCAGTAGGATGGAGTGAGTTTGCTGTTAGACATTAGGGAATAAAGCACATGCTCTCTTCTTGCTTTCCTTACAGAAAATAGGATCTAGAAAGCATCATTAGGACTTAACTGGTTTGTGTTTTTGATGGCTCATTGCTGCCAACTTTGCAAGGGCCTGTAAATATGCTTGTGAGTTTGACTGACTGCTTTGAAATCTGAGGAAAATAGAGGAAGCCATCTGACTTCCTTTCTAAATGGCTGCCTCTCAGATTTCTACTGGCTTGCAGAGGAATACCTTTGATAAACCTCAAGAAGATTGTGCAATGCAGAAGGAAGAGAAACAAGCATATGTTCTTTTCTCCCTGCAGGCTTGTGTTCTTGGAGTTACAGGCTGTCAGGTGAACCTTGTCTTGTACAACAGGAGTGATTCTTGCTACAATACCTTGCCTTAGATTGTCAAATATTTTTCCTTATATCCTAATACAAAAATAGATCAGGAGAAAGCAGGGAACAGTTATATCAATGGGGTAGAGTGCCACAGAAGTTGAAAAAGACCTTGTGTTGTCCTGAAATGCTGATCTGCTGTTTGGTTTGTCATGGCGGTCTCTTCTGTTCTTGAGGGCCCTCACTACTTTACCGTTGAGGTTCTCAGACTTTTACAGGATTATAAGGGCAGATCAGAGAATCATAGAATGGTTTGCATTGGAATGGACCTTAAAGATCATCTAGTTCCAACACCCCTGCCATGGGCAGGAACACCTTCCACTAGACCACATTGCCCAAAGCCCCATCCAACCTGGCCTTGAACACTGCCAGGGAGGGCACAGCCACAACTGCTGTGGGCAAGAAGTGGCTTTACCACCTTCATAGTGAAGAATTTCTTCCTAATATCTAATCTAAATGTACCCTCTTTTAGCTTAAGGCCATTACCACCTTGTTCTGTCACTCCCTGCCCTTGTAAACAGTCCCTCTCCAGCTTTCCTGTAGGCCCCTTTAGGTACTGGAAGGTGCTATAAGGTCTCCCTGGAGCCTACGCTTCTCCAGGCTGAACAGTCCCAACTCTCTCAGCCTGTCCTCATAGCAGAGGTGCTCCAGCCCTCGGATCAGCTTTGTGGCCTCCTCTGGACTCGCTCCAACAGGTCCATCCTTCAGTCTGTCCTTCAGAAGACAGCACTTTGGGAGAGGAGGAGTGCCACCATTCTTTGTGTTGCAAATCGAGCATGGGTATCATGAGCAAGTGCACCAATTGAGCTCTGTGTGTCAGCATCAGAAATTTTTTTAATCTTGGTATCATAATGCTGATGTCACAAGGAAATCACTACAAAATGGATAAAACTACAGCTCAAAGTAGATGTTTATAAGTGATAATTCCTCATGATTAAAAGTCTAATAGAATTAAGTTGCATCTGAGTAAAGCACAAACTACTCATTGTGTCATTGTCTGCAGAGGTTTAAAACCAGAATTCGTTATTGACCCAGATGTATCGGTTTTATAGTCATTAGAATGATTCACTGAACTACGTAGCAATGGTCAGCAAAATAGCAACTATGTAGCTGTAATTAGTACCTGGGGGAAAAAAAATCTTAATGATACAAAATTACTAATGATGAAGCCTGAAGTGAATGATGAGCTAGTGATGGGTTCTGAGATCATCTACTATCTTGTGAAAAGGTTTTTGACAGAGTGATGCTGTAATTCCCTTTGCTGCCCAGTTAAACCTCCATCTGCTCCAAGAAGTCATTCTCTCCCTTTGTGCTCTGAGGATGAATAGATAACCTGCACTGTGCAAATGCTGGTGTCTCCATTTTCTGCATCTTGGTATTCTGAATTAAAGAAGATAAAGATCCCAATGTTCAAGTTAAATTGAGTGTAACATACTTCGAGTATGACAGCTTCATTTCTGTGAAGAATAGTAAGTTGAGCATAGCTATGTGTGAGGTACTGAAAGTTGAGGACCCAGTAAGTCTTACCTAGTTTATTATGACTGAGATCATTTCATTATGAAATTTCTTGAACCCTTCTGTGACAAAACCTAGACTAGTTTGTTCTGTAGGTAAGACTGAGGAGATCCATGTAGAGACTAACTTAGGTAAGATGCTAGGCTTGTAGGAGTGGATTAGATGGTGGTGTCTGTTAAGTGTTTAATAGTTAAGCAAAGTACATAAGCAGAAGTTTTAATGGGAAAAGATGGCTTAAAGAAACCATGCATCTGAAATTCTAACAGAACAGAGAATTGCAGCTCTTCAGTAGTAGTTGTTCTTGACCCTGTCAAAGTGTTTACTGATCGCTTGTGCAGATGATGTTGAGTATTGAGAAATTCTTCCTGTTGAAATAAACTGCAGTGTGCTGCCAGTGGCTGTCATCGTGGAGATGCCACGTTAGAGGGCAGCTGCGGAATCGAGCTTGCACAATGCCTTGCTTGTGGAGCTGTTGTTTGACTTGCTTGCTGGCCAGTTGCATCATTTCTGTCTCTTGAGTCTGGGGGGGAAGTTGGCTGCAGATGAGAATTTCATCTGGGCTCTCCCTCTGCCTATTGCAAGGAGAACAGGATGCGGGATGGGGATGGCAGGCATGTGGCGGTGCGCCGAAGAGAGGGCATGGCCTCTTTGGGGAGGCCAGTTCTTCATCAGCCCACCCATGCTCTGTTACTCATCTTCTTGGTAAACTGCCTAGTGTTGTAAAGCTTGAATTTTAAGGCTAGATTAAAGGCTACAGCTCTTGTCCAAGAAGTAAAAGGGTGAGTAAAAACTCAGTTTGGTAATTGTTTTGTCTTGACAATTGTAATGGCATTTGAAACTGATGTGCTATGACTGCGCTAGTCAGAGTGCTTATGGGACGTTCCGCTTTATGTACCGAGTGGTCTATTGTATGAACAGAAATACAGCTTTATTTTTTGAAATGGCTTTCTGTCTGAAAACCTGTTCCTTTTCTGTTTTGACAGCAGAAAACATTTATTTACCACTCACTTCATATTGTAAAGAATCAACGGTGTATGCAAACACCCTCTGGGTAGATCTGGACAACTTGAGTTTTCGGCTACCTGGGACTTGTATTCTAAACACTTGTAAAACCCATTCCTCCCAGCCCTTACCTTCTGTCCTGTTCCTCCAGGGACAGTCGGTAAACTTGGAGGATTTTGCTTACAGCTCCTCTGCCATAGAGTATCTGGTGCTTTGAGTTACTGTAGCAACTACAGCTGGAGGGAGTCATGCTGTTGTCCTGCCCCAGTGTTGCACTTGTTTGGTTCATTTATTTCTTCATAGTCATTTTAAGCTCTCTGATTCTGACCAGAGTCAAAAGGTTAAAGCATAGTCTTCTCCAGTAAGACTTTGCAAATGCTTTTTCATCGTAAAATCATAGGTCTCCATCAATTTAGTGAACCATTTCCAGTAGGCTTTGTCTTGCTTCTGCTCATGATGCTTCTGCTTTTGGTCTCAACAGATGTTTATTTTCCTCAAACTTGAGGACAGTGGATATACTAAAAGTACCAGTGTGGAGGATGCTACAAGGAAAAGCTTAGCAAACTAAACCGCATTTGGCATTTGTTCCAAATGAGGGCATATTAGAGCTGAGCCTTTTTTTGAGATATGCACCCTTGAGTAATCAATTAATCAAGTCTTTGCTGTTGGTGTCAGGCTCTCACATCCTTTTAGGCTGAAGTGTGCTAGTGGTGTATGCACATCTAGACTGCATCCTCCTCCCTGCAGTGCTCGGAGATGGAGTTAGCACATCAGTAAACGTGGATGCGTGCAGTTCCTTGGCTCATGCCTCACGGACATGATGTTTATGTTGTAATTCTCTCTGAAAATGTTGCTCGATCTTTCTGGGGAAAGAGGAGATAGGAGGTAAACTGTCAACTTAATTTTCCTTTCTGTCCATGAGCATAGGTCAAAGGCCTGGAATAAAACCTGTGGGACAAAGTTCAAGCGAAGCTGTTGTTTACATGGTCCTGCCTGCTCTTGGACATGGGCTGAGACAAGGCAGCGGGGTGTTAATGACTTAGGTTTTAAATTTCTTGTGTCCCCTTTGGAAGCCTTGGTTTAGTGGGATACTGTTACATGCACTTATCCCGAGGTGGCACACGGCTGAATCCAAGACTGCAGAGCTTCCCTGTGGCTCATCTAGGAAAGCAGGCATCCTCTTGTGATCACAAACACATCGTTACTGGAAGGCTTGTTACAAAGCTTGGAGGAATTTAGGAGGAGAGTGTTGGAACATTGGTTTTGTCTGGTGGTGTTTCCTCCTCTTTCACTTGCAGGAGGAAAGCAGTAATTAATACAGCTGGATATTAAATGCAGCATTTTCTGTTGGCTCAGACTTTGGTTTCCAGACTTAGCACAGACAGGCAGTAGCAGTCAAGTCTTTTGGTTAGTTTAGGATCCTCCTTCTCAGGAGGAAAAATACTCAGTGATGATCTGTGCTTAACTTAGCTCTTCTTATCTTGAAGTTATAACAAACTAATATAGGAATAGTTAACTTCATTTTAACGTGGACTGCTTAATGTGCTGGTATTGGCAAAGATCTGGAAGCATGAACTCTTGTGTAGCAACTTCATAAGCTTATAGCTGAAGAAGAAATAGCTTGAAAGTTCATTCACTCTCTAAGTGATGTCCAAAATACACCATTTTGGAAGGTTGCTGGGATGCGTAGTCATAGTTCTAAGTGTGTCCTTATCAGGATGATTTCGGATGTGCACGGTTGCTTTTTACCCCCCATCTCCTTGCTGGACCAACAATTTAAAGTGTGATGTTCTCTAAACTCATGCACAGTGAGTATGACACCTTTAGTTGTGCTGTTAGATGTACCAGGAAAAGATATTTAAGAACTTGATTTGGGAAAAAGCAACTCTTAAAAGCTTGTGTGCTGTTTGGTCTTTTGGGGGTTTTTTTGGGGTTCTTAGCATTGTATTTTGAATAAACTGGCATGATTGATAGGAGACAGCAGAGGGATAAGCGTGGCAGAGCTGGACAGTGATGTTAAAATAAACCAGGCACTGAGTTGATGAAGGCTATGGCTGTTGGAAAATCCTCAGTGTGTGACATTTTCTTCCTTCCTCCTGGAGAACTAAACCATGGAAGAGTTGCAGTTAATGAAGGAATGGGCTGCACATGTAATTATAAATATCAAGCCAAACTTCCCTTGCATCGCTTTCATCCTTGTACTTTGGCTTGCAGTTTTTTAGAATGTCTTTAACAAAACGACTTGCTAAGTACGCTGATAAGCATAAAAAATCAAATGTGAACAAGTCAAGAGCCTTGTATGGTGAAGCAAGAATGGGGGGGTTGGAAGTGGAAGCTTTTTTTTTTTACTGTCTCCTGAAGGAATGTTTGGGAAATAACTTTTTCTACAGCAAAATATAAACATAACATGGTCTAAGCACTGCAAGTGGGCAATCTTTATCCAAAACAATTAATTCTTGAAGATAGTTTTACTGTAAACTAGTTTATCTATAACATTGGTTACTTATGATGTCATTGAACAGCTTCCACTGAGTAGGATGGTCTTGAGTCTAAATTGTAATTTGAGGTTGTATTTTGTTTGTGCTTCTTGCTGAGGAGAAGAGTGTAAAGGCGAATGAAGAATATGCTCATGTCCAAAAGCAGCTAACACACTTGGCAATCTTTGTAAGAGTGTACTTGTCCAGTAAACATAATGTAATAGGATCTAGTAGATTCCCAAATGCAGAAGATGTGCTGTAATGGAAATTGTGTTAAGACTTCACTAATGCTTTGAAAAGTCTTCACTTGCAGAACTTTAAAGGTACTTTTTATGGTCAATGTATGTGATTCATTTTTACCATCTTGAAAAATCTTTCAAGACTAAATTAGTTTTCATTTTTTCAGTCTGCTACTATGTGCAGCATTTTGCATTACTCTTTATTCGGGGATATATGATCAGATCAGCATAATAGGGAACGTTATCTGCAAAAGTAGCAGTTAAATTGCTTTCAAAATAAAAAAATCCAATGATGCCCCCTCAATCATTGTACGTAAAATACAGAATTCACCAGTCTGTTGTAGCGTGGCATTAAGAGGGTTAATAGAAGAGTATATTGATCTCAAGAATTCTGAGATCATCCTTTTGTCATGGGGAAGATGTCCAATCTCCTAGTCAAACCAAATTTGGCTAATTCCATCCAAGTTTCTAGTTTTCTGTACAACGACTGAAAATAATTTCTAGTTTTCCTTGCTTCTCAACAGAAAAGCATTCCAAGTATAACAGTTTGTTAAATTTAGTTTTATGAGGATTGGACACTGCTACTTTTAGATGTGTTTTAAACTGGAGGAGGCATTTAAATTATGCTATGTTAAAACAAAAGCGGAGCACATGCCAAGTAGCTCTTGCACTACTTTTTATATGTTCGGGAGACCCAGTTACTAGGAATAGCCAGTTCATTTAAAAATAGGTCAGTTGTCATGTATAGAGTTTAAATGAACCATACAAAGCTTGTATTGGCTCTTATAAAAATATTAGTGTATCTAAGTAACTATAAAGTGATAACAGCCCGAAGACTTGTTTCAATACAAATTATGTTTTCCTTGCTTTTTACAGGAAAATCTTCGCTGACGATTCAGTTTGTGGAAGGACAGTTTGTTGATTCATATGATCCAACCATAGAGAACAGTAAGTAAATAACTGACAAGCTGTTCTTACCTAACTTTTATCAGAAGCCACTGTGGTTATACATATTACTTATGTGGGCATTTATGTATTAACATTAAAGCTCATTAATTAATTGTTAAGTTTTATTAATCTTTTAAACCAATGCTTACCAAGCTTACAGTATTGCACTGTGGAAATCACTGTGTGCATATTTCTCCAAACAGCTGAACTGTCTTTTAACATTAAATGAAGGAACACCCAATCAACCTAAAATGCATCTCCTTTCTTGTATTGTATGTACATTGTTGGACATCTGCTACCCCCCGATATAGTCAGGGCTTCAAATTATCTAGTTCATACCTATATGAAAATGTGCCATTATATACAATTGTTCCAAAACCTCAAATGTTTCATTTGATCAGTATATCCAGATGCACGCAAAGCCAGCAACACCAGTCAGGAGCAAGTGACTACCTTGGAAGGCAGACATGCTGTGGCCCTGGTAACACGATAGTCTTTTAAATTACTCATTTCCAACTGCTTGATAACAAGCCTGGTGCACAATTAGCTCGCTACAGATACTGGGTAACTGACTTCTCAAGTGTCTTTTTTCCTCTTAGCAGTTTTTTTTCAATATTAGTGCCTTTGTGAATAGCTAGCATAGCGGGTGAGTAAAGGTACTGATACAAAAAATGCTGCCAAGAGCAACAAGTCACTTCAGAGGCAAGTTACGTGGTATTCATTACAGTCCAACCACCTCTTTCTGAGCTAGCAGTAGTCACAAAATACTCGAGCAACTGTGGTGCTAGGCTGAGTAACTTGATCACATTGGCTCGCTTTAATCATGGGAAATAAAACTTTGATATCATGATCGTAACCCTGAAGTTCTTGTATTTTAATGGCTTCTGAAATGCAGTGGTAGCACACATTTTTACTGTTTTGAACTCGTGCAGTAGGATGTTAAGCCTATGTGATACTACAGAAGTTTGAATGAAATAATCAGCAGAACAAGGTTTCTCTTGGATATATATGGTGATAACTACAAATCAGGAGCTGTCAGGATATTTTACTCAGAATTATTTTATTGCTTAGAACTAAAATTCAAATGCTACTTTTGAGAAGCTCTAAATTTGCTTTAGTGAGTCAGGGTGAATAATTTACCCCTTGACCTGAATGATCTGTTAGTCCTTATACAGATGTCATTAGTATTAACACTTTCCATCATCCCTTTTTACTTTGTTAGAACTATAAATTAAGGTTTTCTTTGAATTAAAGCTGCTAACAAAATATTGGGGACTAAGTTTCTGTATTTTAAATCTTAATATCAGTTGGGACAAGTTATTTTTCACTGTGCTATATAAATACAAATTATTGAAAGTAATCTTTTGGTTTTGTGCAGGTGTATGGGAATGAATAAAGCTTGAGAGACATGGGGTCAAAATCTTTCCAAAATACTGAATCTATATCTTGTTTTAGGATTTTGACACCTTGGTACAAGGTTGGCTTGTTTCATCCTTTACAAGCTCTTGTTGTCCACAGATACCTATTGCTGTAACTGCTGTTAGTAACCCTGTAGTCATATGTCTCACACTGGTAGCATTTCTTAACTTACAGGAAAATACACTCTGGATGAATTCTGCTCTTATTTGACTCCTGTAGTCTGTACTGCTTGCTTGATCTGAATTCTAAACATTGAGCATGTCATGGCTGCAAAAGCTTTGTTGGGCGGCAGCATCTGAAAAGGCTTAACTTTTCACTTGATTTCATACTTGTTTGGAAAACAAACAGTATTATTCATTTGGTGAAAGTCTTGTGATTTGTGACATGGTTGGAGGAATTTGCTTTCTGAAAGGTAGAGAATTGAAGGGCCCTTCTGCTGGGAAGTAGGGATTGAAAACATAAAAGATGTGCCCTGAGGTTCAAAACAGTGTATGTCTGTCCCATCCTTAAGCCCTGTAAGGCCTGATAGAGAGAATGTTTTAAAAATGCTTCTGTGAAGAATGGAAGAGATATAACACTTTCAAATTTAATCACTAAAATTTAAAATATATTGAAGATATCTTTTGTTGAAAAAGACATGTGAAACTAGTATTGATGGGATTAGTACAAAATCATTATTTTTACTCAAGTACTTAAATTTTTAAAATGCTTTTTCTAAATATAAGTCTCTGATCAATCTTCTGACACTCCCAGCTGTGTTTATGATTCTGTGCAGGGTCATGAGACAGAAAGTATGTAATCAACAACTTTATTGTTTTCCATTACAGCTTGTAATGTCAAATCTGGTTGACCATGCTGGCAAAGGGGTTGAGAAGTCCAGATTCCTATACAAGGGGTGGTATTGAGGAATGTTGCATTTTCCCAGTGCTTTATGGCAGGTTATAAAGCCTTTTCAGTTTCATCTAGTGACTGGGTCTACTTTAATGTCACAAAACTTGGAAATGAAAAAAATACATGCTAAAAAATAGTCTGGCCTATGTGATTTCCATTTTGCCTCCAGAAAATTGTTACTGATCATTTATTATGGTATTCTACCAGCACTGATGAAAGGGTAGAAAGCTGCAGGACTGCTGATAGCTTAATCTTTATAATCTTTGTCTTCAAATAATAAAACTTATACAAAAAATTGAGTGTAAAGCTAAATTGTATAGAAGGCAAGCTATAGTTAAGCTCTTCCAGGAACGAGTTGTATAGCATATAAGCCTTGACCAATAGGAATAAGATTTAATATTCTAGTAGTTTCATTTTTTCGGGTGTAAAAATCACTACCTTCTTTGGAAGTGGTAAAGGGGAAATAAGCTGTATCAGGCTTCACTTAGTGTTTGTCAACAAAGTCATCACCACTTCGCTGCTGCTTTTCACCCTTTCCTTTTCTTAGATTACATTTCAGCCAGAAAAGTTGGTTTATTTAAGTTAATGAGCATGTTGAATTTAGTTGCTTCTATTAAACGTGTGTTTCTGGAAGAGTAACTTGTAGCATTTTGTGGCAGCAGCGGAGGTGAGAGTTAATTGCTTAGCCAAGTAGAATTTCCCTTTCTGAATGTCCCTGTGGGAGTGACACCACAAAGGGTGGCTGTTCTTGAGACAGACTGGTTAAGAAACTATAGGGGGGCGATTACTTGCAGGAGTGTTGGAAAAAGAAGGAAGATCCTTGCAGAGCAGGAGTGCATAGAGAGAGTTGATGTGAACACTGAGCTGGATAGGGTTCTGAAAGCAGATTAGCTCAGATGAGCTAAGACCAGAACAATTTAAAACTAAAAAATTTGACTGGAATAAAAAGTAGAATCTTTATTTGGAACTCAAAGCAAATAGGTCAGAAGGAATAGATAATGAAGATGTGCACGTAACTCCTCCCATCCCCATCTTTGCAGGGATGTCTTTAGTTGTCATTAATTTGGTTATTTTGTGTTGCAGAAAAGTTGACTTGACTGCCCGAGTCTCAAAAATGTTTCCTCCAGCTCCTCTGAAGCCTGCCTGGCTGCTTTCTACTTTTCCTTGCAGTTTCGGAGAGGCTTCTAGCACTGTGCCATGGTCTGTCTTTCTTTCTCCCCTAAACAGGCTCAGTAGCTCCCTAAGGGAAGGAGCAGTCTTTCCCCAAGGACTTCCTACCTCCCTCCCTTATTTTTTAATACAATTGTGAGAAGAAACATATTAGAAAGGGGGAGGGGGCTGGAGGCACCCTAGTAGTTGTGAAGTGGATACCTGTAGGTGGTCTGGTAGAAGCATCCTTAAAGCTGAACTTCTTCCATGCATGTCATGGCAGCTGCACTGGAAGGGTGCAGAATGCATCTGCCCAGGAGTGGCTAATGAGCAGCCTTCTCAAGGGCTGGGAATGAGCCTTCTGAGAAAAATCAAAAATAGTTCCCTTGCGTTACACATCTCAGTGTTGTAAAAGATGCCCTGGCAGATTAGGGATAGGCATTGACTTTGGAATGAAGACAAGTAGGAAAGGGCTGCAGAAAGTAGTAACTGAGGAGCCCTTACGAGGTGGCTGTACTCAGCTACCAGCAAGTAGCTCTGTGGGAATAATGTCACACTACTCTCATACCTTTACTCAGTGGCACTATTGATGTGAAAGTCTGCTTTCACATACCTGGTCCTGATTTCTTATCATAATGTCTTGTTTTCACAGCAGCTGTCTTTTGAGTTGCATATGGAAATTATTTCATTCATGTTGGTCTAATCAATATACTTGATCTTAGGGTAAGGATGATCAGCAGCTGATGCAGTAGCGGCATAAGTTACACTTCTGCTGAACTGTAGCAGCATTCAGGACTGCGCTCTGCATGTAATTTTACCAGGAGTTTCTTGGACAGCAAAATGGCTTTAGTTCTTTTTGCAGATGTTATGATGAGGGCTGCAGAGATTGTTCAGGTCTGCTGAGATCTGTCCTTGGCATACTAGGAAGAGCCATACTGTGCCGTGATTGTATTATCGGTTGTTTGTCTTGCTCGTGGGCACAGCAGAAGGCAATGTGTCCCAGGATGGTAGGTGATGGAATTAGAAGTGAAGACTTCCTCTGGATCAAGGGGATCTGTGGATCACTAAACACGTTTAATACAGCTGCAGTTTTTTCCCCTAAGATGAAATTCTTACCAGGACTATTTTTAAAAAGCTTCAGCAAAGAAATGGGAGTCATTAATTATGACTGCATCAAAGCAGATTTGTGTTCATGCAGTGGGCTGTTCCTAGTGCTACAAGCCTCTGCACTGAATTAACAGTTCTCCTCATCCAGTCTGTGGTGACTCCTCCACTGCTTCCCTTCCCCTGGCTCTATCACACTCTGCTTCCAGTACTGATGATGATGATGTCTGTGCTGGGTCTATTCTAGGCTTCTAGAATAGTCTGAAAAAGCTGCCATCTGTCTCTGTCCCTTTTTAAATATTAACTTCATGAGGCTTTTGAAGCTACTTTGATTGCAGAGTGCTTTGATGTGCATGCAAAGTGTCAAGAGACTAGAGAGAGACTGTTACTTTTAATATACCTGTTAATGCAGCATGTCTCCAAATGAATCTGTTTTCCCTCTGTCTTGAAGCAGTGATACCGTATATAGCAATGCTACGTGTTAACATCTGTTCAAACAAACCGTTGCTTCAGTCCCCCACCACAGTATTTGTCCAAGGCGAAGAGCTGTTGTGGATTCTTGCTTCATAACCCTAAAATTTTTGCGCAGCAATGCCAGCAGCGGCCAGGCGGTGACCTGAGAGCAGGTCACATTTGTGTGTGCTGCAGCAGCTTTCTTAGGGGACAGGCAGGGTAAGGTAGGAGCTCTCTCTTTGAGGCTCCATTTCACGTTGCGCGTGTCGGTGTTGTAACGGAAACTGTAGGTACGTGTTACGCTGTTTGTTTAGGTGCTCTGTGTTAGTTTGGCTTTGCTGTTCGAATTGTTCCTTTTTTTTTTTTTTTTTTTTAAAAGGGTGCTTTGATTTACTAGGTGGGTTGAAACCTCCAGTTTCAGATATTTCAGCCCACTTACTCGGGATAATGCGCACATTGTGGAGACTTGACAGGACAAGGAACATTGGCAGGGAGGAGGAAAGTTGGCAAACTTCAGCTTCTACAAGACCCTGTACAAAACCCAGAAGGCGTAGGCAGGACACTGCCCAGCAGGATCAAGAACATTCAGCTTTGCAGCTTCAGGAAGCTGTTGGACAACTTGGAGTATGATGAGCAGGTCACTGCAGTGTTACCTATTTCCCTGCTCATCACTGCAGTGAAAGATGAAGCTTCTTAGGACTATTAGTATTTGGGAAAACCACCTCAACAAGAAGACAACACAAACTTTACTCAGTGTGTTAGTACTGTCCAGTAAGTGAAGCTCTGCAGTCAGGTTTCTGTGCTCTGGTTGGTACACGTAGTGCTCGGTAGTACGTTATCCCTGCAAGAGCCATGACACTGTTTGCTTTTGCAGTTGCATAATACAAACACTGAGTAAGATTCCTCAGCTCACAGCGCATTGGCATTTCATGAATCCAAGGAAGAGAAGCAATTCTCGCTGCTTTTAGGGACTGAACGTACTTCGTGACTGAGGACTAGCTAGGCTGGAAAATATGGCAAATGTGAAAGCAGCATGGTGAACTTCTAGCTAATTTCTCATTATTTAGGTTTAATGTATTCATAAGTTAAGCTCTGTGTGTTTTAGCCCTCAAATCTTTTTTTTTCTTTAATCCAGATCATTTACCTCATGGTATTTAGATTTAAGAAATTGATTGTGCTAAACTGCATGGAAACCAGGGAAAATACCTTAGAATAAATTCACACTTAGCTTTGATCCTAATTGTAAGTGTCTTGTGTTACCACAAATTTGTGTTACCACAAATAGTTGCCTGGAAATCTCTTAGAAATGCATGTAAAAAACCTTTTTTACTGTTTGCTTTTGAGTAAGTAAAGGAGAAACTGCTGCCTCCAGCGTAAGAATCTTCTGAAATTTGAAATGTTAAAGTAAATTTCTGAGTTTTGTTATCTGCAGTGTGCTAGTTAAAAGTACAGTCGCCTGATCTAGCTTTTTACTGCTACTTTAAAGCCTGTAACTAAAGTTCTTTTTCTTAGTGCCTCGGCTGATGATGGCATAGATGAGTGACTTCTGATCGCTTCCTGGTGTATAATTCTGACATGTTTATGTATTTCTTGTTTATTCTAGCTTTTACAAAACTGATCACAGTAAATGGCCAAGAATATCATCTTCAGCTGGTTGACACTGCTGGCCAAGTAAGTCATCTTTCTTTCTTTGAATTTTTCTTCAGAGTTAAGACAACAGGTATTCATACTCCTGTACAGCGAAGCTGGTAGCGACCATATGTTCAAAAGTGAAGGTTATCTTAAATCAGTGACTAAACGACAAGGCAGAATGAAGTGACTGAAGTCACAGTGTTTCTGTAGTGTTTATTTAAAGGCTTTGCTTTGGGTTTTGTTTGTTTTAGTTTTTTCTTGTCTATTGAACTTCTGTCTAAAAAAAAAAAGTGTAGAAGGAACTGCCTTAACTCTGATGAACCAAAAGTTCCTAAGTAGTTTGCTTGATATGTATGGACTAAACCAGCAGTCTTGCTTTAGATGAAAAAATGTCACTTCAGTAAACCATGGAGAAGTTTTTCATAACTTTCCTATTTGTGTGCTCCAGCTACGCCACTGTGACTCGTATCCGTGAAATAGTCATGGGGAGTAGACAGAAACGCGTACAGGTAGTACTTACCGGGCTCCCAGTAAACTACTGCAGTTTGTTTACATTTTTAAGTAAGTGTTGATTCATGTGTGCTGCTGAGCCTTCACGTAATGACAGGGAGTGCAGGAGGAGACAGTGAACGTGTGTCCTGTAGCGTGGTCAGTAGCTTCGTGAAGTTAGAGGTGTTCATTATATAGTGCTGCTTGGTTGAACTTGCACTGCACGCTCCGCGCACAGGAGTCTCCTGTCTTTTGAGAGACTCTATTAGGGGAAAAAAAACAACAGAACAGGGACTGTTAAACACCTGTATTTTTATCCTAAACTTTTTATTGCTTATATGTTCTTACCTTCCATGATTTCCGATACTATGCCTTTGGGTTTTTCCAAACTATGAGTAAGTAGTGTTAAACAATGTTAGTGTTGTAAAATATGCTGCTAGCACTTAAGACTTTAAAGCTGCAGGGCACTTGCTCATAGCTGGGACACGATTCAGAAGGGTTGTAACCTTCTAGGTATGTTTGATCACTTTCTTTGAAGAGAACCACGTGACTTAAGAATAACCGTGCTGCGTTTATGTGGTGTCAGCTCGTGGTGCTGATCAGCAACGCTATACCCACTTACAGTCTGTCGGAGGTGTCTGAAGTGATTAGAAACACAGTACTGGCCACGCATTCTGGGGCAAGATTGTTTGATGGGGAATGTTCTGCAGAGGAGAGCGAGGTTGAGAGATGGGCAGGCTGAGAGGTGTGAGCAGCAGAGCAGGCTCCATAGACTTCACTTTGTGCCAATGTAAGTGTGTTTGTCTTGCATCTCCGATTGTAGCATAGTGATAAAAGTAAAATTTCTCTTTGAGGAAGAAAGGGCCTTCTGGGAAGGCAGTGTAACTTCATTGGAAACGTACCTCTATTGCTGTCTATGTCTACTGTAATGTCATACAGTATTGTAAAACCAAAATAACTTCTTTCCCAGCCTGTGGTTGTTTTCAGATTTGATTCTTCCTAACAGTGACTTGAACTTTGAGTTCTGGCTCACACAGTTAGAGAGAATGGATAGAAAGTGTGGCTTGGACAGATTTCTTTCTCAAGTCTGTCTTGCTTAGTGATCTGTAGGGTGCCTTCATGTGTATACAGCATAGCAAGGATTATATTGTAGATTTGATGTAGTTGAAAACTTGGCTATGACTTGAAAAGTTATAGGTATGTTGTTTTATCTCTTGGCAAAGTTCTTAATTTGACCCACAAGTTCCAGGAAGCATAGAAGCTTTCCCTCCTTCTCCTAACAAGCTAAAAATTAAGTAATGAATTAGAAACAGTTGAGGTTATGGCACTTACTTTTCTTGTTGCTCATCTTCTGTCTCGTGCCCTTTTATCTTTCACGGTTATCTGTTCAGATTTGCGTAGTTCAGTTAAACAGGAGTCTTGGTACAGGATCACAGAAGAGGGGCACAAAAGGAAATCTTACCTAACACCAAATTCTATGTGGGGCAATCCTGAGAAATTCCGGGTAAAGTCAAACAACTACAGAGTTGCACTTTCACCTGTTTTACACGCAGAGTAGCTCAGATCCCTTCTGTATTGACTTTGGGATTACACGGCCAACTGAAGTGGCAGTTTGGCATTTCAGTGAAGCTGGGGGAGGGCTGCCCTCAGTGTGTAGCAATAAAGGCAAATAAGGGCATCTTTTGTCACGGTATTCTTTCAAACTTTTTTGGCTGAATCTGTGAAGTTGATTTAGAAAGGGTTTTTCCTCATTTGCCGGTTAAGGAAGTTTGATTCCTTTTGGCTGTCTAGATTTAAGCTGCGTGATTGCATTGCTCCATCTGTTCAGTCATGACAATATACAGAGAGGTTATGCGATCTTAAGCTAAAATTAACATCTTGAGAAGCATAGGTTTAAAAATTTGAGAACTCGTACATTAAGAATTATGGCTCTTGTCAAAATGGAAGTGCTCCTGGGAATATCTATTAGAACAATTTGATTTTTAACATGGGATTCGTAGTATTTGTGTTGCATTTTCTGCCATATGTCAGTCTGGTACATTTACCTATTTGGTCAGTTCCTTTTGTACAGGGGTAGTAAATTCAGTGATTAAGTTTTCTGGGGTTTTGTTTTTAATTAAATGCTTGCCATATAATGTAAGTTTCTAGTTGTTGTAAAGCAACTAATAACCTTATTTCTGTTGATAAGCATTAGTTAGTTGGTGAGTCACAGTTATTTGCTTCTTAACAGACCCCTTGGGTAATTCAGATGTGATCAGTGCCACTTGAAATGATGAACTGCTAGATCCTGTTGTCAGCTGTTGAAATTAGGAATGTGAAATGTATCACTAGCAAGATAAGAGATGTAATTGCTAATTAGTGGTAGGACAGAGTGGATGTTTTGTACTGATATAAACTGATAATTAAGCAGGGTAAGAGGATTGGGGATAGCTTTGGCTGATCCATAGTCTTAGAGGGAATAAACCAAAAAAGCTGTAGATTAAATTTTAGAGTATAGAGACTGACTTAGCTTTCTCTTAATTTGGTAAAGATTCCACATCTGGTGTTGTGATGAAAAAAACTTAATTCTGAAAGTGCTACCTATACAAAATGGTCCTGCACCTCATGTCTTACAAATAGACAAACTTAACTGCTGGTGATCTGCTAGCATCAAGTTATGAGCTGTGGCAACAAGTAATTTTAAATGCATTACTCCTTCTACAGGATGAATACTCCATATTTCCTCAGACGTACTCCATAGACATCAATGGCTACATTCTTGTTTATTCAGTCACGTCAATAAAAAGGTAATAAAATCTGTTGTGTTTGTCTGGATCAGTTACTAACCAGATATATTGAGTTCAGCTCCTGCCTCTGCTCTATTTTCTTGACATGTGTCTAATTCATTGAATATCTCTCTCCCTTAGAAGTATAATGGAAATAAAAATTAATGGGTTTTCAGAAATTTCCCCTCAGATCCAAGTGTCACAGGCACTTTACAGACTAATATGCAAGGTACTGCGTAAGAAACAAGACAGTGCTGAACTACATTGGTTTGAGGTGTAAGTAAAAGTACATAGAATGATTTCGGGAATAAGTATAGAGTTCATTGCTCTAGCATCAGATATAAAGGTGGACTTGAGTGTGAACTGAAAGGGCACTGTTCTTTCATGTGAAGTACCGGATGAATCCCTAGATCGGTCCCGCAGCCTTGTAGCTCGTTAGAGTACTGAGATTTCTTTGACTTCTTAGCTTGGATTGTTCTGGTTAACCATCAGAAACTTTCATATAAGTAGCAAATATATCAATATATGACTCTTGGCCTATAGACTCACTCTTGCCATGCTGCAGTAAATATGATACTTGAAAAATTTCCCAGAGATCTGTTTTGTCCTCGTTGTTGGCTGCAGTCCATTCTGATGTGAGGCCAGAGTCCATCGTAGCTGGAGTCATTTACTTGCAAGAAACATCTCAGCCTTCGTAAGGTTTTATCATCTTCCATTATTTTGTCCCTTTCCTGTGGTTGTATTGCTTTGTGTAAATGCTGGTCATTCTTGAATAGATCTTAATTTTTTAGTGTTTTCTAGTATGGTATCTTTGTTACGGCAGCCAAAATAATCCTATGTTTTTAAAATTTTTGTTTGAGTAAAATGATTAAGACCGTAGTCCTTTCACTCTCTTCAACTTAGAGGTTCATGCTTCCCTTCCACATGCACGAAAGCTGATCAGCTTTTTATGAGTGCTGAAGCATTCCATGTCTTTTCTCTGAAGCAGACAAAACTGGTCATCTCAAATGCTCTCTAGCAGACAGTCATAAAATGCAAGTAAAACAACGTGCCTGTTGGTTCTTCTGTGCTTCTCAAAGAAAGGATACGGTCTGGTTATAAACTTCTGTTGCTTGCAAGGTCTTTAATGTTGAACAGGTTTTGGCAGTCCTTCATTCCTGGTTTTCATCTTCAGTTCCAAAGTAGTGAAGGGCAGGCAGATGTGGTCTGGAGGAGATACAACAGATGTTAGGCTTTTGTGTATGCCTAGGGATATTAAACTACCTAACTCCTTTTTTTAAATCAGAGCTTCATTGTTGGTGGTGAATAACTTCTGTGAAATAGGAGTTTGTATTCGCAGCCTTAAGTAGACAATCCTCCGCTCCTGAAGTGAAGAGAAAAATGTTCATTGATAAGTGGTACTGTGAGGACAAAAATGTCTTTCACTAAAATCAGCATAGATCCTTGGAGGCTTCTGCAGCTTGTGCTTTCCCTAGCTGGCAGCTGAAGGACATGCTCTTTTTCAGCTACTCCAGTTGTTGCCTCATGATGTCTTGAGCTTAGCAGCCCAGATAAAGAAATGAAAGTCTGTTTTCTGTGGTAGCATTCAGTCAGTTAAAGAAACTAAATTATGGTGAAAATACTAACAGAACAAGGTATCTTAAGACTGCAGGTAGATAGTATTTTCATCAGTATTTTAGTCTTGATCTGTTTATTTCCTTTTTTTTTTCCTTCCTTCAGATTTCAAAGTTTCAGTGATCTGATCTTGTTCAATTCCTTATGTTCTGTATCAAGACTGTGTTAGGCAATAGGAAAGATCTGCCACAGTACTCTGGTAGCTTAGATGACCTGCCCAGGCAATCCAATTACAGTCACTGTCTGTCTTGACTTCAAAGTGTGTATATTGATCTGAGTATTGATCCAGCAGGGGTGAGAGCTTTGACAGCAAGCTCAATAGAAATGCCCTTTTAAATTTATCATCTTCCCTGCTAACCTCCCGTGGGAAGTTTAAATGGGACTTGAGTAGAAGCTAACGCCCTACATTTTTCGTATTCCCAGGCTCTCCCCAGCAAGGTTACTGGAAGGCTTTTGCTCTACTTCAGCTTAATTAAATTCCAATTTTGTATCTTGCTAGGTTCCATGATTTTGTGTAACACGTTTATCTGACAGCTAGTAATATTTTTTGTTATATTTCACACATTGAGCTATTTGCTGTAACCTTATTTGCTTGACAGAACTGGAAAGGACGTCTTATGTTCTCCACATATCTCATTGTTTCACAACTTGATGTGATGATGCTCTTTGGATTGGTCAATACCTGTCTTAAAGTGTGTCCCTGCTCCTTCTAGCCTTATTAATCTGAAAAGCTTTCGAGAACGTTAAGTTGATTTGGTCAAGCCAATTTAATTCTTGACAATTCTTAGCAACTTGTTTCTGTGTCAGAATTGCGTTTGACTTTACATAGCAGTTCTCTTTTGGTTTCCGCCTTGATCTGTCAACAAAGATCAGTTGTTTATTTGTCGTATTTTTACTAAATCCGGAGCTCATGAGCTATCCTGCGCAAGCAGAGGTACACAGACTTGGGAAATAGAGAGCCCAAGTTGAACAAGAACACTTAGCAGCATTGTGGACTGGAACCTCAGGTGAGGACTCGCCAGGGTGCTGTTCTGTGGCATGGTGTTTTTCTGGCTATGCTGGAAACACACCTAATAGTGGAAGGGAAACAGGGATTGTACTGTGGTAGTGATTCAGTTACCCTGTGGCTAGTACGCTAGATCTTTCCTGTTGCTTCAGACTGAGAAACAGTTCTGTGGTCTGTAGCAGTATTTTTTTTGGTAGTATTTTTATTCTTTCAGTTTGCAGGATCACCTAGTTCTGCGTGTAGCAATGCCTCTCAACTTTGTCACAACCAAGCGCCATTTAACTCTTTATTTTTGAAATAATTATAAGAATGAAAGTGCAAGACAAGTTCTCAGGACCAGAATTTTGCTAATACTTTTTCAGCATAAGCTCTTTGTAACCTTAAAGTCCTTTCATTGATTCCACATTTTTATGTAATCTGTAGTATTGCACTTGAGTTACTAATAGTAAGCTGTGCCAGACTAAATCAGGCTTCTGTTTACAAGGAAGTAGTTTTCTTGGTAGGATATACTAAAACTATTAGCTTAATACGGAGAAGTATTGTGTTCTACTCAGTCTGGAAAATTATTGCTGAAGTCGGAGAAATTGACCTACGTGACAGAAAATCCTTCTTAAATATGGAAGCGTTTATTGTTCCAAAAGTGAGAAGTTTTAATGATTCAAATAGTTTGAATAGTGTTTTTAGGCACCAGTTCTTTGAGAGTTCTGAGTTGGAAGTGCATTTGAGTGCTGCTCTATTTTTAAGAGTTTCAATTCTAATTGAAATGCAGTGCAAGTCAAAACACTGCCTGTAACTAACAACCTTGGAAGTTGGAAAAGTTTCGATCACTTTTTTGTTGTCTAATTGTGCGTCTCGTCTGTGAGCCTGTGCCCCTCTCAAATCTGAATTGTGCACTTCATGTACCAACATTTTTCCATAATGTAATTAGAGGAGCATATCTGCTCTTCAACCCCATTTAAAGCTTGTTCTCAAAAGTGCTAAATGTCAAATGCAGAGGATTTCATTAGTGAGGTTTTTGGCTTCTTGATATTTCTCAGTACTTCTTCTTACCTCCCTTCATCCAAACCTCATGGACGTGGTAGGTGAACAGACAACAAGTATTTGAATAACCACTGTTTCGATACCGTCTTGCAGTTCAGTTTACTCACTTTCCATAGAAAACCAGAATTTTGGGTCTTTTTGCCTTTCACATAAATAAAACTAAAGAATTCTATATGAACTAAGCGTTCTTAAAAAATAGTGTGTTCTTTCAAGATGGAGTGTGCTTAACTAAATACTTTCTCTTTGAACCTGCTTTAATTTGACATGCTCATCCAGGATTGTCGGACTCTAGCAGTTAAATTTCTTACAGCAGATACAAACCAGATGAGAGGTGGGAGGGGCTTTCAGTGATTCTGTGTTAGATGCGTCGATCCTGGGTAATGTTATTTATTTCTGCAAGTATCATAACCGGGGAGGCTATAATGGTAGGCATAGGCTGGTCTTTGCTGCTTCTGGGACCATTTTGTCTGTTGTACACAAAGCGGTAAGACTTTCAGCATGTTTGTAGTTCTGCCACTATACATAGAGTAAGTTTTAAACACAGCAACCTACATATGCATTTAATTGCTTGTGTATTGGGTATTAAGGATAAACATTGGAGTGCATGTGTGACTTCATCCCTTTATTTTGCAGTTTTGAAGTGATAAAAGTTATCCATGGCAAGTTATTGGATATGGTGGGAAAAGTCCAGTAAGTAGTGACACTTTCATCTCATTTCATTGCAGGCATGTTACTAGTACTTTGTTCAGTATACTATAACTGTTCTGAAGTTCTGAACTTTCTTTCACAGAATACCCATTATGCTGGTTGGAAATAAAAAAGACCTGCATATGGAACGGTATGTGAACTCCAGTATGTGTGAAATGCAAGACAGCAGCCGGCATTCCTGTGGCTGCAATGCGCTAGTTTTGTTCTTGGCTTTCCATAACTAAAATCAAATTGTAGGTTAAAATAAGGCACTGGCAAAGGAATTGTGTCCAGAATGTGAACTAGGAGCCATGAACTTTTGTTGTAATGTTGACTTTTGCTATAAAGTTCCAGGGAAGGCCATTTAATGCTTCTGTCTTTTTCAAAACAAGTAACAGAAGTGTATTTCTTCCCCAACTGTAAAATACCAGATGACATTACAGGTTATGAAAGCAAAGCAGTACTTTGGGACAACTGCTCTTCTGGGTCACATAGCAGTTTTACCTGGCCCGGTAGTGTATTTGACAGCAGCCAAAAGCAAATGCTCCGGATCAGACTTCACAAAACATTCCTATTATATGCTTTTATGTACTTCAGTACTCTGAGAACTTTCCTGAAGTATCAAATTCCAATTCTTTTGCAAGTTATAAAGAAACATACTTTTTCTCTTTGGTCAGGGTGATCAGCTATGAAGAAGGGAAAGCTTTAGCAGAGTCCTGGAATGCAGCTTTCTTGGAATCTTCTGCTAAAGAAAATCAGGTAACGGATTTAAGATTCACTTTATTGGAATAGCAAAGTAATAGAATGACTCATAGTTTCACTTAATAAAGGAAGATAGAATATTTGCATGTACTCCCCAGATATTTTGTGTAGATGGTTGGAAACAAAATGGCTGTCTGCATTCAGGTTTATGTATACAAGTTTGTCCATGCAACTGTAAATGGAAGGTGGAAGTGAAGAACTGAAAGTTAAGCTTCACTGAACACAGCAGAACGCTTGGTGACAACCCAAAACTCGAATCCACACGGTGGGTGGACCAGGGTCTGTGATCCGTTGCAGTTACCTTAAATAAGAGGTCACTGCGGTGCAGAGGAGTGAGTTGGTATAAGGCGACAGACCTTGCGTTTTAAGGTGCTAGGCAAGGCTCGGTCTCTCTCTGGGGGGAATAATCATTTTGTGGGTTTGGGGGTAAGGGAGGCAAACAGAAAAATGTTAGAATGCAGCAGAGGCTGTCAGACAGTACTGTGATACAGCTGTTGGGAAGTTGCACAATCTGATGCAATATGACCTGCTCACATTTACACTTCTTGGTTTCCTATCACAGAAAGAAAGTGTTTAATTAAGTGTTAAATATCATCTTATTCCTGGTTGCTCTAACTTTCTTTAAGATGCCTCCTAAATATGTTCTGGTATTTGAATTTGTTCCTGTGGCTGTTAATAATACTTTCATTGATTTGACACTGTATGCATCCAAGCTACAAGAGCCTCCTAGTTTGGGCTTGAACTAACGGATAACTGCTGCAAATTGGGGGGAAGTGATTTTTTTTCCCTGTCCTCCCCACCCCCACAGGTCTCAACAGCATCAAAGCTTTTGCATTTTGAAAATACAGACATATGATAAGATCAAAAGGACATTGTCAGGCTACTTTTATACAAATGAGTCCTTATGCAGAAGAAACGCTTGTATTGTCTGATATTTAACCTAGCATATCGCATCCTTGGCCTTCCTGATAACATCAGCACAACCAAAAGGTCAATCCTATAGCTAGGACGGAGCCTGTTTAAGCAGCCTTTTTTTCCCCTCTCCCCTGTCCCCAAAAGCAAAACAAATAGCCTTTGTCTGATGTCTGTTGTCAACAGTTCTACAGGTTGCTTGAGTAAAGTTGGATTTTCCCTGGAAGAAAAACTTGGATTTTTTTTTTTCCCCCCCCTCCTGATATGGAACACTTGGAGTTAGTTTATCAGTACTTCTGTTTCTGGCTGGAACTTGAATTAACCTTGTCAAAATTGGGCATGATGAATGCATGAAATTTCTCAATATCTTCTCTGTACTGCTGGAGAGTTTCAAATGCATACCCAAGGAAACTAAATTGACAGTATAAAGAATAAACCAGTTAAAAGCATCTGATTTCCGCCCCCTCCTCCCCCCCCCCCCCCCCATTTTAAATGACTTAATATTTCTGGATTAGGCAAAGCTATTGCCTGTACTCTTTTTCTTTTGGCGTATGTTCACAATGTGTAACAGCGTAGCAATTCATATCTAGCAGAATATCCTACTGATAACTTTTCTGAAGTTTGTATTGTTCTTGCTTCAAGAAAACAAAAAGTTGGGTACGGTTATGCAGAAAAGCTACAAGCTTTATATAATGCCTGGCGTGTCTTGCATGTTAAATTGCTGCACTAACAAAGTCCCGTTGACTGCCATGTATTTGTGTCTGTTCCTTAGTCTCAGACTGTCTGTATTAAGTTATGTTGCCAGCTGAAATGTATATAGCAAACTTTGTAGCCTTCAGGGAAATCGGAATGGCGATTGTATGTCAGATATTCAAAATTCTGTACAGTCATGTACAAATCCTACAAAAGTTGTGTTCATTCTTGCTGTCAAAAGTGTTCTTACCAGGTCTTCGTTTTAGCAGGATCCTTCAGAACAGCAATTGCAGATCACTGTAAACTCTATCCCTCTGGATTTAGGTGCACGGTTGTTAGGAACAAGTGCTTCAACACAATTCCTCCATCATGCCTCTTACGGAATACACTTAGTAAATTTGGCTGCAGAAGTTTGGGAGATCATACGTCTTTTTGAGATGGGGCGCCCACAGCACATGACCACCTTTCAGGCTCTCTGTCATGCTTCCTTTGGAGGCTTGGGACCTCTAGAAGAAGGTGCGAAGGAGACCAAAACTGGGGCAGCTGCCTTAGTCTCCTCACAAATGGTTGTGGAGGAATGCTCACCTCTGAAGAGGTGGAAGATTGAGCTTTGAGAGCAAAGTGTGGAGTCTCCAGCTGTGAGGCACCAGGGTGAACAGGAGACACCAGGCATTGTAGCATCTCTTCCTGTGAGCTAGGCCAGGAGCACTTCTGAACTCATGCAGTTTTTTCCTTCCAAATCCTAATTTGACAGGATCAAAAGGGGAAGGGTTTATTTTGAACTTAGTAACAGGGCATGTTGTCATTTTCCTGGTGCTGGATGCTCACCTTGAGTAAGTCAACATTACTGGAAAAAGAAGTCTGGTACTTTTTGCTTGGACGTTCATCCAAATCATCACCTGTACTAGCTTGGTACAGCAAATGTAACTTGCCTATCAAGATCAAGCCTAAACTCCCTCCAAAACTGCTTCAGATTCTGTTTACTTTACAGAAAGCTAATTTGATGCTTAAAGGAAGGAGCTGGACTGAATTGGGAATTTAGAGCTGAAGAACTCGGCAGAGAGCTCAGACCTTCCTGACTGGGGGGCAGTCTGTTAATTCTTTCTCTCTCAAACCTACCCATCTGTATTTGGTGAACGTGCAACAAAAGTGTGACAGTTTCTAGTGTGCTGATCTGATCCGTGATGTTCTTCGTAGCAGCGAGGAGAGTAGGTCTCCTTGCAACAGGGGTTAGACAGAACTCAATCAGCTATGTGGTCTATCCTTTATAACAGCTCTCTTAGCAAGAAACTGCTGAAACCGGAGCAGATGTTCCCTCTAACAGGTTCTGATAGGAAAGACTCCTCTTCCCCCTACAAGGGGGTGAGAGAGCACTGACTCTTCTCCCTTCCTGCTTTGGCCAAAAAAATATCCTTTTTGGCACATCAGTGAGAGTCCTAGGAGTGTAGCCTTACTATGTTGGGCAACTAAAATAGTTTTATAAATTAACTTCAGCAAACTAGACCTATTCTGCCAGGAGTTATCAAAAGATACCTCATTCCAGAAATGGCATGACTGAATAGATGGAAAGTGAGAGAGGCAAAGATCAAAGCTGTGGTGACGATAAATGCTAGCAGCTGGCAAGAGTTCTCAAGGTCAGATATATTTGAGGCTATGTACGAGCTCCTCCAGACAAGGGTGAGCTGGTAAGACTTTTGGAGGAGCCTGCATATCAGCAATGTATCAGTCATCTAGGGAAATCCCTGGGCTTTGAGAAGGCAATTCCGAGACTTGCTGGAAAAGGCCTCTTTTAAATCACTGCTGGGCTATTATTGTCATATCTTCTCAAGCTGCTTAATTATTACCAGGTACATCGAAGTGCTTTGACTAACTTCAGGAACTTCAAGCCTTTCTTGTGGAATTCCCTACTTTGTTTCACCTAAGCCATATATAGTGCTTCATCTTAATCCCAGTACAACAAAGGGGTAACTGTTTGAAATACAACCAGAATCCAAATTGGTCTTAAACCCAGTTGAAGCTGGGAGCCAACTTTTACTGGAAGAATTGAGGGAGTAACCAGCAACCAAATTGCATTCATCAGATAAACTTGCTTTCGAAGGGGCAAGAAGTAGCAAAAAATCTGCTTCTCACTAAAACAGAGCTTCCTTAAAAAGCAATTGCTTGGGCATTGCTTCTTTTTCAAGAGTAACTTCATCTTCAAGCTCAGAAGATGCAGTGCTCAGTAAATGTTTCAGAGTGGTTTGGGATCTTACGCCCTTTCCAGGGGTCTGACGTGTTTGCTTGAGGAGAGTGTGTTTGGAGTGGCAACAGATGGAGGGAAAACCTCTCTTCCTTCACCTGACTATTGTTCAAGTTCCTCTGCCCGGTTCTGTGCCAAGATAAACCAGTAGCTTGAGCAGTTGAGAGTTTCTTCTGTGAAATAATAAACCAGTTGCATAGTTGGAAAATAGAGCATAGCAAAGGATGACTCCAGCTGCCGGCTGGATTTTGGGTGTTTGCACCTCCCGAGCTGTCTGTCCTGCTTACACCATGGGACACATCTGCAGAAGCAGTTGAGCCTCTGGTGTCTCTTGCACGGTGCTAAGCACGTGTTGCCCAGGCTGACATCGATTTTGTTTCCTCAGGGGAGAAAGGTAGAAGAAAGCCAGATGGCTTTCTGTAGGCTAGGTGTGACCCACATTCTGTAATTGGACCATATGGAGACAGATGCATAGAAAGTCTGGCTGCGTTCTTTATTCCTTGTCACAAAACACAGCTTCCTACGTTGTTTAAAAGCTCATTCTAAAACACTTCAGTGTATTTGGGCTGAATAACAAATTCCTAAGGGTTAAGTGTAGGACAGTGATTAAACCTTCTCAGTGAATACATATTTTCTGTGAAATGAATTAACAAACACTGTGAACTCCTACATCTTAGTGTTTGAAACAGCACGTCTTTAACAGAGAATGTACAGCTTCTTGCTTGACAGAATAAGTTGTGGAGGTTTTTTAATGGGTGCTTTGAAGCAGGGATATAAAGAACTTGTGCATTAAAATGAAACCATTGAAAATTTCAACTCTAAGGAAGCATTGGTGCAGTATACTTGTAAGTCAGTATATCACCAGGTTTGGATGAAGGGAAACTCTTCATTAGCGGCACCAGTTTGATAGCAACTGGAGCCCTGACCATGGTTCTCCTTGAGTCTGATTTGCCCAGGAAATGTGTTATGTCATTACTGGACTAATGAGCCACTTCTGTCAGAGGCAGTTGGGATTGCAGGGAAACTTCATTATATGGAGGAATAATCTATTTCCAGCTGATGAAGTATTTTAAATAGTTCCAGAGAGAGTACTGTGCACAAATGGTATAAATATGGGAAACTTTAAAATTCAGTCTTATCTCGTTAAGTTTGCTTTAAGATTGTTGTGGGGCTACTTCAGTCAATGGGATTAATTTGGAAGGGATCCAATTAAGAATTATACCTTGTGGAGGCAGAAAAACATCTGTCAGGTCAGAACACATAGTCATAAATCACAGGGTGCTCTTCAGCCTGCTGATTAAAAGCAACAAAAACCCCCTTTTTATTCTCTTTCATAACATGACTGCTTTTATATAATGAATATACTTTCCTTTTTAAGGAACATATGTATGCTTGGAATTCATGAAGCGGACGGCTAAAGGTTGGATAAACTTAAAATGGCATGTCTGAGATAATCAGGGGACCGTTTCCAAGTTGAAGATTCACATGCCGAAGTACTGATGATACGGTGAATCTTCAGCTTGAAAATCCTGTCGAGAAGAAAAGCACTTCAGAATTGTCCTTGCCTGTAGTATCGATTTATTCTTCCTAAATTACTTCTAGGCAATCTCAAATGCTGCATGTTGTAGTGTCTGCGTGTTCTGATGGAGGCTAGTGTGCAATTTTAAAACCCTTGACACTGAGTGAACCCTGAAAATACCAGATTAACAGTGTAAGGTATTTACTACAAGTAGCATTCATGATGTTGTCCCAGACACCTTACTCTCCCTGTCTTTCAGTATCCTTAAAAACAAGCGAACAAAACCCCACCAGAAACCTAACTACACCTAATCAAATCCTTCTGTAACATCTCCTGAATCACTCAAGTGGTCAGACATCCTTTCTTAGTGTTTCTGTTTCAGTTAAGCTTACTTTCTTGGGAAATTGTCTTTCCATCCCAAGATTTTTAACTTGTACTCACTAGCATGTGTGTGTCTGGGGCAATACCGCCCTTCTGAGCCCAGGCTTGCCGTTTCAGCGCCTGGAGCTTCGGTGGGGGAGAGCCTTTTTCACCAGACTGCTTTATGCTCAGCGTAGAGGGAGGAGAATCGGCGTAGACCAAGCGGAGTAGATAGCAGAACAAGCAGCTCCTACGCTGAGAGTACTTGCTGCCTTCCCACTGAAGGAGCGCAGGGATCCATAGCACCTATGTGGCTCGCAGTTCTGCAGAGGGACTCTCTAATCCTGTATGTTCCATACAGTAAGCTAGGATGTTTGTGTGAGCCTGACCACCGTGTTAGCAATGGCTATCCCATGGTTCAGGCTGTTTAAAATGTAAACCCCCTTTCTCTCAGAAGGACTTTATCAAAGGATATTGCTTGATATTAGACAGTGGCTACTTTGGCTCGTGTTTTCCTCTCGTGTTCTTGCACCATGGCTAATACTGGTCTTACCTGTAAGATGAGAAAATCAAGAATATTAAAGTAACCCTCGTAGCGGGCTGTGCAAAGTCAGTGTTTAGAGCCGAAAAATCTGCTGCCTTCTGTAATTACTTGGAATCTGAGAGATTACTTAGAGGAAATGAATCGGTTTATTCTCTGGAGCAGCACAGCACCAAAATCTTCAATGCTGTCAGTCACTCAGTGCAAGCTTGCTATTTAAAATAAAGCCAAATTACAGTTATTAGCTCTGTTGTGACTATGGCTCAGGTTAAACTTGCCCTCCCTGCAGTGACAGAAAATACTTGAGGATTGCTGTGGAGTAGGGGTTGCACTTTTCTTCCAAAAGGTTGTGTTCAAAACTGAAATTACCATATTTTCCCTCTTCGATTTTGGCGTAAGTGTTGGATATGCATTTATCTGCTGGTGTAGCCAGTAAAACCGGTAACTTTTTCAATTGTGGGGTGGGTTTGTTGGTTTGTTTTTTCAGTAGGCTGGCAGTTTCTCCTTCCCTACTAATGTTGTACTCTCTCTTTGCAGACTGCCGTTGATGTTTTTAAGAGGATAATTTTGGAGGCAGAAAAAATCGATGGGGCAGCTTCACAAGGGAAGTCTTCGTGCTCAGTAATGTAATTCCACGGCAAAACCTGAAAACACTGGGAATACATTCTACCTGAAGAAGCAAAACTGCCCATTATCTTCAAGGATAAACTATGCTTCTTTTTTTATTATTTTTTTTTCTTCTGTTAACCTGAAAGATAAAGAGTTGGTTTGGAGCCTTTCCCTTCAGATTATGTTAAACTCTGACTCCTGTGCAAATGGCTTCACTTCCATTTTCAAATTTTAAGCAATCATATTTTCAATTTATATATTGTATTTCTTAATATTATGACCAAGAATTTTACTGGCATTAATTTTTCAGTGTAGTTTGTTGGTTAGAATAATCATCAAAATGAGGCATATTGTTACACTACTATTAACTAGGCTTGGATATCAGTGTTTCTTTGTGTTAAATGTATACTTGTAAATAAAATAGCTGCAAACCTTAAATGCTCTGTTTAAAATTTTTTGGTTGATTAATCCATATCACTTTTTTGTGAAAAATGTTCACCTGCTGACCTTAAGAGGAGGCATGAGACCCTTGGAGCCTGTGGATTGTTTGGCCCTTGCTTGGGAAACTGTTGGCGAGCGATCCCAAGTTTTTTTTTTTGTTTGGGGTTTGTTTTTTGTGTGTGGTTTTTTGTTTTGTTTTTTTTTGCCACTAGAACTCCAGGCTGGCCAAGCAGCTCGGCTGTGCTTTGTGCCCGTTCACGGGAAGGAGACACAAGTGACACCTCTGATTTGGAAGGGAAATCTTGGGTTTTCAGTCAGACAACCTGTATTTTTCCTCCGTAACTGCTAAGATTCGTGGAATAAAGGGTGCGCAGATCTCTCCCAAGGAAGGGGCCAGCATACGCCTGCGCTACAGACTGTTCACGTGGACTTGTAACTAGGAACGCTGTCAGGATGGAGTGGATTTATCCAGGTCACAAGCATTGACTTGCTAAAAAAAAAAAAAAAAAAGTCATGTAAAATAAATTACATGTCCTAGACAAATCGATATGGGTTGTTTATCCTGAATTTCTGTACTTTCGCATGTGAATAGCACTGGTAGAGGTGAGTTGTGTCCTGGCACCTGGCTGTTCACAGCGTCAGGGTCCCGGCGCAGCGCTGGGCAGCTTCCCCCAGCCAGTGGTAAGCTTGTGCGTGGCTTTTGGACTAGAGGCTTAACAAGTGTTAATCTCTTCAGTCTGGAAACAAATGACTTCAATTATATATATTTTAAAAAATGTGCAGTCAACCTACTTTGTGTCTAAAAACAAACCCTAAAACCAAACGAGGCTGATTTGGGGAACAGTTAATGAAGTGTTTCTCATGCATTTTTGTGTTCATTTGAAAACTTAATTTCCAGCAGGAGTAAAATGGAAGGCAAACTTTCAATTTTGTTGCAACCAGAACTAGCGTTTGCATTTTGGTCAGTGCTAATAATACAAATTCAGCATGTCTCATCTCTTCATTTCTTGTGCAGTGGTTCCCTCGTGTAGAAAATGGTGTAAACCCCTGAATTAACAGTGTATGTGGAAAAACTTACTGTTTTCTTTGGTCACAGTGAGATTAACTGGCTTCCTGGCAAAAAAAAAAGTTGCCTTTTTTTCTTCCATTTGGGAAATATCCCAAAGTTTCTGAAAACTAATTTTTGTTACCTGAATTTTCATACCCTGTGTTGAATGCAGGTTCTGTAGCTGGACGATTGCTGTACGTGATAGATTGCTGAAGTTCAGCAGAGCCGGAGTGCTCCTTCAGGGAAACCGGTACGTGCTTTGATTTCAGAACCAGACTGACCTGGGGCCATGCAGCAGGTTTTCTTCACAAGAAACGGAACGAGGGTAGTTCGGCTGGTAATGAAGTTGCTGAGAATTTGGAAAATGATCTGTGGAACAGGGGAACAACACGCATCTGTGTGGTGGAAGCCTTCATTGCCTCATCATGAGGTGACAGGTGACTTGTTGCATGACCAGAGTCTGGCACTGCATCACAGACACAATGTCATGTGGTCTACATCATGTGGTAGAAGTTCTGGACTACCAGAAACCTCAATGACCACATTTATTTACCTTTTTTTTTTTTTTTTTTTTTTTGTAAAATAGTGACCACATGTGTACTGGTGATGATCTAAAGCCTGAAATAGCTGCTGTGTTGGAGCTTGAGGTGTGCCAGCTGCTAAGGCTCTAAAGGGGATGGATGAGGAAATGTGCGACTTGGTAGTCCTGGGATCCTCAAGGCCCTTCCTTCCTGGGGTGAGGCTTTTTGGGAGGACTTAAAGGCAAGGGCAGGTTCTCTGGATGATTTGCAATGGGAACTTCCAAGCTGTGATGTACCTAGCACTGTGGAGCATGTACTGCTCTGGCATTTTCTGTAATAGCTGAAGGATTGAGTTCATCAGTATCTGTTTCCTTTCTCCTGTTGTTGGCTCATCCATAAGAAATGTAAATTATTCCACTTGTCGGAGCCTTTCTCTGCTAATAAGATCTAAAGACCAGCCGTGTGCAATAACCTTGCGGTTCTAATGGAATGTGTAGTCAAGCGTGGTCAGTGAACTGCTTGTCCTTTGCTGTACGGAGATTTCGGGATGGCACCTTCCAGCACTTCGAGTCTAACAGTGGCTGGGGCAGCCTTGTGCTTCCTTGTATGGATGGGTTAGGTTCATCACCGAGAGCCCGGAAATGGGGTGGGGAGCAATCCTGGAATACCTTATGTATAGGAGCAAGAAATCAGTACCTAGGAAACTGCTGCTTGCCTGGAATTGATAAATTTGTATAGCCTTGTCTGGCAGCTGCCCTGATCCTTCGGAGGTTTCTGGAGGATTGTGATAAATGGTGCATGGATTAAAAGGTATGTCATGAAGGAAATATTTTTTCTAGCCTGGGCCAGAGGACTTGTGATAGACACTTAATAGAGCCCAGCCTTAAGAGGTGATCATTGGCAAAGGTGAATGTGCAAAGATCCTTTTCCTGGTGAGGAAACGAGCAAAATTTAACAACCATGTTAAGTCATGTTAAATTCCCATTGACTTGGGTGGATTTAAAACGTGCTGTTCTGGAAATGACTTCTGGGCTGAAGTTGGGCTTTGCTGAGGAAGTTTGTGCAGCATAGAAGGCAATGGTGAAGTCTGCAGGCTTTCCATTTCCTGGTTTCTTTGAACAGAGAAGTTTCTATGCCCAAACTTGCACTCTGGAAGCGATCGAGGACAACTTTTGCAGTTACCCTTGTTTCTGGCACGGGTGAGTGTAAAACACCCAGCCGGGTCTATCCCAGCTTCCTTTGAAGTGCAAGAGGGGCGGCAGCCTGAAATGAGCCGGGTAGCCTACGTCATGGTGCCTATTTTGTTTTCACCTTGTCTAAAAGAAACATGCAATCTTACACTTTTATTGCTAAAGAATTTGTGCTGCTGCTCCGTGCAGGTGTCGCAGGCTGCTGTGCAGTGCCATACAAGCGTCGTGCAGGCGGTGACGATGCTCCTGGGCTTGCTGGGCTTACCCTGCTCGTGAGCACTCCTGTGCTGTAGCCTTTCCTCTAGGTGGTGGGTCGATGGTTGGACTTGATGATCTTAGAGGTCTTTTCCAACCTTAAAGATTCTATGATTCTCTTAAGAAGGAGAAGTCAAAGGGTTCTAATTAGTCCTTATGTAATCAGCACTGCTTATCTTCAGAGCATTTAGCTAATACTGACTAATCTTCACAACCTCATCTAATAAGGTCAAAATTCCTCCCCTTTGACAGCTGGGGAGGGGGAGTGGGAACCTTTGCACAGATGCCTTCAACTCGTTACAGAAACATGGCTGAACTCGGTCTGGGTGATGGGTGTCCTCAGCATCCAGCTTTTTCTTAGGTGTCCTATTTTGCTACTGGAACCTTTCCTTTTTGAAATAAAACCTGAAAGGATTTCCCCAAAAACCCCAGGCTTTCTGATGTTTCCCAAAATGAAATGCAAGTCCCAACTCAGATGCGTACTGAGATGTGTAATGTGCTGCACTAATACTGATCCCTAGACAGAATATTACTGAAAACAAGCTTTTGCAGATTTTTTTTTTAATATCTATCTCCATAATGCTGCTAATAAATATTTGGCTAAACCTGACCAGCATGTCCCAGCTCCAAAGTGAGGAGGTATTTTTCCTAGCAGGAACCCGGCCAGATCTGAACAATCATTCTGTGACGGGGCTTGCTCAGGCATGAGGAGCTTTTTTAGGGTCTGTACTCCACATGGGATGATGCGAGGTGTTGTGCGGGCAGGATAGAGAGATTCTTCATGGAGATACTGCAGAGACTCTATGTCTTGGTGCATCCACGATGAAGACCATGTGTCGAACCCAAAACCATCGCCTGGCAGCTGATTCCCATTTCCAGGAACAGTTGACGTATTCCGCCGGTGAGAGCGTGGGTTGGAAGATCCTTTCTCTGCTTGAGTGGTTTGCAGAGATGCTCTGCAGTTAGTGTAACCAGCCTCCCCAGCAGCTCTGGGAAGCAGCACACAGGAAGCTCCGGCACTGGGAACGCGTTCATCACCAGCGGAAATTAACGCTTTGGCAACTGGGGTGAGATGGGCTAGGTCCTAATCGAGCAACGTGGATTTAATATAGGAACTCTCCCTTGAGTCATAAAGATGGTTTCTCTGAGGTCTGTTGCTGCTCTGAAGTGGCCCATGAGATGTGCTCCTCCTTTCCAGCAGTGTGCCAAAAGAGTTTCCATGGGAAGGAGCTTAGACCCAGAAGTTATTCCACATCTAATGAGCTAGAATTATCTCGTACTAGGGTACATGAAGAAATCTGTGAGCTTTTTTAAAGCAAGATGGCCTTTTGAACGCCCTGAGATACAAGTATTTCCTGTGCCAGGTCTTAACACTGCTTTGCAAACTCTAAAAGCTCCTCCAGAAGCTGGAGCATGGCCATTTCAGAGGATGCAGTGCAACTTCTTGGCTGTTGCTCATGTAATTATTAGTTCCATGGGGTTGTACTGGCCGTAGTAGGTACCTCTGAGCAGAATCCAAATCCTGCTCAGCCTCTGCTAATAAATATTCTTGTTGGCATTAGCGAGGTCACTCCCAAAGGTTCACCTCCAGGAATCGCCCCCTGCTCTCTTGAAACCTCTGTGTCAGAGGAGGAGCAAGTTTGGTGTTTTCCTACCTTAACTAGGGTAGTTCAGCACCATCCTTCTGGCAGCACCACCTAACACAGCAGGTTATTGCGAGGCATAGTGCTGGGTTGGACGCGTGCCATGGCCAATGTCTGCTGAGCTGCACAGAAAAATCACCCTTGTAAATTCTCTGTAACACCCCATGGAAAGAGGTGGTGGCATCTCACAGCTACGTTTTGAAGACCACCCAGCCTGGGTTTATTTATGCCAACATAACCTTGCTCGTAACCCCTTGGAATGTAATGGAAATCACTTTGTAGGATGACAAGACCTGTGCCCGGATCCTGTGTGTAGGTGGGATATGGGGAGGAGAGCGGGGTGGTGACCAGGAGCCACCACGTTATCCAGCCAGAGTGGTTTTGTCCTGGGTGGTTGAGTTGTGGTTTCTGGCATGGCTGGGTCAATCTCTGTGACTGGTATTGGCATCGACAGTGTCCCTTCACATTGACGGTGTCCCATGGCATCGAGTCCTTCTCGCTCCAGTTTTGTTGGGGACATAACTGCAGGGTTACACTGGACTTGAAATCAACCTTGGCCATCTTGCGTGGTTAAGGTGTTCGGTTTTCTCACCTCCCTGGTTCTGGCCTGGACTCGGAGCAAATCATCTCTGACCGCCTCACTCCTCGGCCTCGTGGCAGCAAGGGCAGGCAGGGATAGCGCAGCCCGGAGCCGCCCCTGCGGACGTCAAGTCCGATTTCTCACTTCCTCTAAATCAAGACACACAAAAGAATCTCAGGCATTTGGGCTTTGTCTGTTAAAGCCAAACGCTCAAACTTGTAAGTTCATGTTTCCAACGCTTCATCCTTTAAACAGCCACGGTGGAGGAAGGCTGCTCGTGATCCTGTTAGTCTGGGGCACCATGGTCGGATGTGATCAAGCACGAGCAGGAGGCAAGGTCTGCTCCAGCATCGCGTGCCTGAATGGCTGCTGGTGGCCACAGGCTCCTCAGGCGGCTCTTTTCTCTCTTCCGTTGGCAGCCTTTTCATCCTTTGCAAGGAATTAAAGGGGTTTGTCCAGGAATTATGATTTGCTATTCTTCAATATTCTTTTTTCCCCATCGTTTTCCTTTTGTCCAAAGATGGGTCATTTGTTGTTTCATATCTTTAATGTGGTTTGTCAAAGAAATGAGAATAAAGTTGTCGCACCTTCTTTCCGTCTCTCTTAAAATAGCTTGTGAACCTGTTGGGCATCTACTAACATCTCACAGCCGGGCACAGGTCTCAAATACATCAAGTTCCTGCACATTTAGTTAAAGCTTACACCTTAGGAGAAACAGGAAAATCCCATCATGAGACAGAGCCGGAGGAAACCAGGCTGTTGTGATTCCATAAAAACCTCCTCCTGTGGTACTATTTGCTTTACAGGGTACTTTAGGGCCAGTTTGTCATGGATGTTGTGGGTCTTCCTCTCCAGGCACCACACAGCTCATGGCCAACGCAAAGAGCACATAGGCCGTTACCACCCCCACGAACGGGAGAGTTGGGTCCCAAGGCCAACGATGGTGCCACCTCGTCACCCTGGTGCTCCCAGCCATGACTCAGAAGAGGGACACGTCTCCTCCTTCCCTCCCAGGACACCAAGTGCGAAGCCATGGGGAAGGGCTGGTTTTGGCGACGCCACTAATGCCCCCCGCCCTGGCTGCCGCTCTTCCAAGTGGGACTCTCCATGTGCTGTTACTTTTCTCACACCATCTGGTGACTAATTTAGCACCTAGAAAATAACACCAGCATTTCAATGAGGGTTTGGGTAGGGTTGGGTTTTAATTAGATGAGGCTTTTCTTCATTATTTCCTGTCTCCTATCAGAGCATGTAAATGTAAACAGCGTTTCTGCGATCCTGGGGTGGGTTTACCTGCGTCAGCTGAAGGATGCGTTTCTTCTCCAAATGCAATGCGCCACCTCCTTCTTCCTCCTCCAGTGCATCCCAGCCAACATGACGTCTTCCAGCTCAGCCTACGTGTGCGGGCACACGCTCTTATTAACTTTTACATCTTAATTGAAAGGGTGGCGTATGTTTAAGCCTTAATAATGACATCCTTGCTTCCCGCATGGTCTTTAATCTTGAAACGAAGCGGTGAACAAAAGCAGCAGAGCGGGGTTGCCGTGCGAGGCTGCTGGCACGCGTGCGGACAGGAGCGACCTGCCAAGAAATGAGTTTCTAGGATTCAGATTAAAAGTGTGTGCCTGACGGTCTGGGGAGTGGAGCGTCATCGGCAGGGGGGAGGCGATGAGGGCCCCATGGGTGACGAAGAGGAGAGTTTGATGAGTAGGAGCTGGGTGTGAGGTTTCTTCCAGAGCTATTAAATAGCATAAAAGAGAAACTTCCTTTTAACATGGTGCTCTGGTACGTCTCCGTGTGCTGGTCCGTGGGCCACCCCTGTGCATTTGCCTTTACCTCTTCCTAGCCTGGCTCGTTAATGTAAACTGACGGGGTTTATGGACTGGGGCTGTCCCGTGCTGTTTGTCCTGAGAATAAGGCAGTTAAAGTCTCTGGATGCTCTTACAACGCAAAAGAGGGGAATACGAAGCAGCTTTTCCTTGTGCTGGTGTTTGAGATGCCAGGTTCTGAAGCTGTAATCACGGCTGTATAGGAAAATGTTACTTTATGGTCGATGGTATGGCTTAAAAATCCCTCTAATCCTGACTTAGATCTGTGTCTCGGTGCTTCAGTGCTGAAAGATCAAAACATTCATAAAAAAAAGATGCTTGCAAATAACATTGGTGGGTTTGCGAGCCCAACCTTTGTTTTCTGGAGGAGATCGGGTCCTTGGCTTTCAGAGATGCCATTTAAAGAGGTTCGAAGGTTGAACGAGAAACCATTGCTTTGACAGATGGAGTGCAACGTGTTATTGGTGAGGAGTCTTCCAAGGATGCTCGCTTTTGGCTGCCATACTGCAATAGGCGAGAAGCTGGGAAAAAACAGTAAAAAGAAGTGAACGCAACACAGAGAAACTACGTGCCGTGCTTAGACATGCTGCTGTTTCCTTATTTACTTCTTGTCTGTTCTAAAATAAGAGGATACAAAAGGAGAAAAGAAGCACAAAAAAAAAAAAAGAAAAGAAGAAAAAGGAGGGGGGGGAGGAAAATAAGGGAAGAATGGGGGGGGGGGAAAGGGGGAAAAAGAAAAAAAAAGGGAAAAAAAGATGTCCTTCAAAAAGGAGCAATCAATGTGCACCGCTAATTGACCAAAGCCCTGCCAAGCAAATCTTTTGTCAGATCGTCTGCCCAAAAATCAAAACCCCGGACTCAGCAGGCCCCGTTACCGGCGGTTCTGCCTACGAAGCAGGAAAGCGTAAAGCCCCCGGTTCCCGCTGCTTTGTTGAAAAGCCCTCGCGACACCAGCCCCGTCTCGCCCCCCCCCGCCGGTTGCTATATAGTGGGGTGTCCACCGTTTCTGTCCATCGCGGCTTTGGTTTGGCTCCCGCTTTTGGTCTTGGATAGCAGCCAGCAGAAAATGTCTCAATACTCAGGAAAAGTAAGTAACGACCCAACCGCTTCCCTTTCAGCCCGGGGCTGGAGAGCCCGAGCATCCTCTGGGTTGAAGGAGAAAGTTAGGATAATATCCCGGAGGATGAGACCTGAATAATGATACTGGGAGCAAATTTGGTAGTAGGGACGGGGAGGGTGCGGCAGAAGGAGCTGCGTTTCAGGAGCAGAGTTTCCTGTTTAAACATTCCTGCTGGAAATATGTGTGAGCAAGCACGAGGCGGCAAGAAGTGTCGTAAATGCGGGATGCGCTGCGTTCCCAGAAAAACAAATACGGTTCTTAGGAAAAAATGCCAGTGATGCTGTGCTCCTCTTGCTGGAAAGCAGCTAAAAGAAACCCAAACCACCCTAAAATGATGTATCTGCAAGTGGTTCCCATCTGCTTGAAATGGGGGTCCGGCCGTGCCCCTGCTCCTCACCGCGGGGCCGTTCTCCTCCCACCCCCCCAGATCACTTTTTACGAAGGCAAATGCTTCACGGGCAGAAAGCTGGAGGTCTGTGGCAGCTGCAGCAGCTTCCAGGACCGAGGTTTCCTCAACCGGGTCAACTCCATCTGCGTCCAGAGCGGGGCTTGGGTCTGCTTTGATCACCCCGACTTCCGAGGGCAGCAGTACATCCTGGAGCACGGCGAGTACCCCGACTTCTATCGCTGGAACAGCCGCAGCGACCACCTGGGCTCCTGCCGGCCCGTCGGGATGGTGAGTGGATGTTGCTGGTGCTTCGCTCTCCCGCATCAGTGGGACAGAGCTGCCATTGGGGTTTACTTTTCATGAGCCCCGTAAATAAGCGCGATAAAAATCTGCGTTCTTTAGAAAGAATGCATCCCGTTGAGAAGGAAATAGTCTCCTGGGTAGCATTTGCTCTCCCTTGGAGTGGTCTGCACAGGCTACAAAGCCGAGCTGCGGTTTCCCGTGCCTCCCGGCTGGGAGAAGACACGTCGCCTTCCTCCCACGGCACGAAACGCGGTGGCTTTAACGGGATGAGATTTCCCTGTGGTTTTTCAGATGAGGTGGCAAGGTCCTGCCAGCGTCACATGCTTTTCTTTTTTTTAACATGAGTCGTTATGAAATATTCAGGGAGGAATTCAGGAGCATCGTTGCCCAAAGCAAGTTTGAGCCACAGCAGCCTGGTCTCCCCATGTGCCCGGAGAGGGACCCGGCAGCCCCAGGAATTTTGGAACCAGACCCATGGGGCAGCTGTGCTGCTCCTAGCAAATTTTACCTGAATACTCTGCTGTTGCAGAAAACCCCTCAGTAGTCCTAAACTAAACCAAATTTTTTTCCCATACTAGGTAGCCCTCCCCTTACGAAGCTTTTAAAAGCATCACCTGGAGGAAGGCTTAATCAGGAAGATTAAAAACTAGCAAATTAAAATGAATCCGGGTTAGGGCTGTCCATTCAACTCTCCCGTCACTCATGACCCCCGGGGCAATGACGAACCCACTCGGAGCCGGTGGGGTTTCTCGCTGGCCCTGAAGCTGCTTTTTTGGCACGGCAATGGGTTTGTTTCAGGTCCATAATGTCCTTCCCAAAGCACCCCACTGTGGGACTCGCAGCAGTTCCTCTCCACGGTCTGTACGCGGAGAGATGCTCTGCCCCGGGCCCTGGAGCCCGGCCGGCACGAGGACGCGCTCCTCCTTCCCTGGCCTGCGATTTTCCCTGCGAGATGCCAGCGAGTGCTTCGAGGCATTTCTGCAGCGCAGATTCCCGGAGGAATGTTTGCTCAGGCACGGTATCCGCTCGGATGCTGCCGGCAGCCGCCTGCTGTGGGGTTTGGCATCGCAGCCCGGCCTTCTTGTGCGCCGCAGGGGAGCGAGGCGGCTGCAGAGGCTCCCCCCAGCCAGGGAAAAGCCTGTCGATGCCGGGGAGACTTGGAGAAAGCCTAAAAATGTGAGTTAAGCCTGTTTGAAAAATGCATCTAGGTATTCTTTGAATTTGGCTTAAAATTATCTTCTCAGCTCGCTCTGTCCCACATACCTGTGCCACAAGCTGCAGAAATCTGCCCAGAGAAATTCACACCGTGTCACCCGCAGGGGCTCGCGCAGCAACAACGATGCTGGGAAGATGCTTTTCTCCCCCCCCCCCCCCTTTTTTTTTTTTTTCCCTTAAAGAAAGGCACAACATCTCCTGTCAGGAACAGCAGTTACATGTGGAACTGGAGGCAATATAAATTAGTTTAGGGGAACAGTTTAACATCTTTGTACCTTCTGGATATATGTCTTTTTTTGATGTGTGAGTGCATGGAGAGCTGGGACTGTCGCTGATGGTTGATTTGACTCAAATCCCTTTGTCCCCAGCACGGCGAGCATTACAGGATCGAAATATTCGAGGGGAGCCATTTTAGCGGTCCCAGCCTGGAGCTGATGGAGGATTGCTCCTTCCTGCAGGGACAAGGCTGGGACAAGACCTGCATCAACGCCCTCAAAGTGTACGGCGACGGCGCGTAAGTAACCGCACGTGTTCTGGCACAGAGCCACTGCGGTGCTCCCTGCTCCCAGGGCTGCAGGGGAGCGAGGTGGCTGCAGACACTTCCCCTGTCGTGGAAAAGCCTGGTGATGCCGGGGGAGATTTGGAGAAAGCCTAGAAATGTGAGTTGAGCCTATGGTTTAAAGATGAATTTTGGTGCCTGCATGTTGAGAGCTGCTTCAAAGGAGCATGATTTTTGGAGGGTGGCAGCTAAGCACAAGCTACAAGAGCTCTGAGACACCTCTTTAAAGTGTATGAAACAAGAAGCCTAAAACCAGCTTTTTATTTTCTTTTTTTCTTTTTTCTTTTTTTTTTTTAGCATTTCTGTGCATGTTTCCAAACACCTCTTTAAAATCCATGCAGAGGCTTTTGGGGAGGGCGGATGGATGGCTCCGGGTGATGCAGGTCAGGGCTTTTGCTCTGCAAGTGGCTTCACTGAGGCTTGCTGCAACACCTGAAACCTCCTCCTTGGACAGCAAAAATTAGGCAGTGGCATCTCACCTTAAAATTAATCCTGCGTGAAAGACAGGGGCAACTGGCGGTGATGCACAGCCACCCTGATGGGGGTTTTTCATCACCCTCGGTGCCTGAAGAAGCCGCTTTGCAGGTGCGTTGCTGATACTCAGCCCCATCCTCCTGCCCCTGCAGATGTTCCCAAAAGCTTCGGCTTTGCCTTTTTCTGGCTGTTGGATGGCAATTTGCATTTTCTCAATGGTGTTGGTCCCTTTTATGTTATTTTATCTCTTGTTGTGAGACGGGTTGTTATCCGACCATCTCCCCTTTCCCCTGTTCGACAATTGCATCCTCACTGCAAGTGTGCTTGGAGCAGGGGAATGCCATAAAATCCTCCTGAAGCCGGGCAGAGGATGGCTGGAGCAAGGCACGGGGCAGTGGGAAGGCCCTGCAGAGGAAGGAGCACAGAAACGGTCTTCTCCATCTGTCCTGGACAGGGTATTGCGCATCTCACCTGTGCCCAGCACGGGATGTTGGACCCTTTTTGTCCACAGCAAGTTTTACCTAGAATAGGAAAAAGATTGTTGCTATCCAAGCTCATGACATCCGGACTGCAAGTGTCCTGCAGGACCCTTTCTGATTCAACCGAGACTGTTCCTCTTCCAAAAAAACAGGCTTATGATCAGGCAGTGGCGTTTTTGTTAAAACTAAGGAGCCGAGCTACCAGCTCCTGATGGGAAGAAACGGCTGGAGCCCACCGGGGACTCCGTTACTGCTGAGCATTTGAAGCAAAAGGCATTTGAGTACCAACACTATAAAGCCAAGAGAGAGCCTGTGAGTACTCTGGCAAGAGATTTAGAGCCAATTATTGACCACACATGTCCCTGTAGCAGACCCTGGCGCTTGAGAAATTGGGATGCTGCCCAGAAACTTTCAAGCACTTGAATTTTTCAGATTGATTCTCCTCCCTGCAAAATATATAAGGAGTACAAAACTCGCTTTCCCTCACATGGGAGCCTAAATGTTTAACATTACGTGACTTCTCAAAGGCTTTGAGTGGTGATAAAAAAATAGAAAAGAAAAATACTGAGAGGAGCATGGGGAGGAAACTCACTGAGTTTTGTAGACTTACATCCAAACCCCAGGGAGATGGTCATTGAAAGCGTGGAGAAGGGTCTGTAAAGGCCATTGAAAGGCAGGATGGTGCAGAGGGACCTGCTGGCCCCGGGCTGCAGGAGGAAGGAGGGAAGAAGGAGATACCACAGCAGAGAGGTGAGATCAGGGAGGGGAAAGGGACCCTACAGTGCTGCTGTTCTCTTTTGGATGGACCGTATAAGCCCAGGTGACCCCAGGTGCTGCAGCCGGAGCTGGGCTCAGCCTGGCAAAGTCCTCCCAGGACACGTCCTCAGCCTTTTGGGGAGCGGAGAAGATGGGGTCACTGGAGATGAGGGGAGTTTCAGCCACCAGCACATCCCCAGGATCAAAGCGGGTCTGTTTTCCCCCATGCATGCCCTGTGCCCCCCCGAGCTCCCTGCCTGCTGAAGTCTCACTCTGCGATTTCCCCCCTTAATTCCTGCACAAGACATCCGTTAGATACAGAAATATTTGCTTCCCCTTCAAAATCCATGGATGGTGTCATGTGCTGTTAAAAAGCTGCTGCCTACACTTGTAGGGGTGGCCGTGCCTGCGGGAAGTGATGATGGATCAGCTGGAAATGGGAATGGACAGAAATGTCTGCCTTTGGCACGGTGCGTGGTGGGGCTGAGGCTGTCCGGCACCTTCCCCGCTGCCCTTTTGAGGCTGGTGACTGCTACCCCACACAGCCAGAAAGGCTGGTGATAAAACTGTTAAAACCACGCTGGAAAGGCAATTGCTATTTTGGAGCAGTTTTGAGATGTTACCGCCTCCTCGGAAGCTGTTGCGGCTTGAGTGGCGAGAGGCTTTGGCCGTCCCACGGGCAGAGCCAGCTCCGGTATCACATATGGTATCAGCTGGTGTCAGATGAAGACATGCGCTTCTTGTCCTCCTTTGTGCCTCAGCCGCTCCACAGAGAATTGTGTAGAAATAACAACTTTAAAAAGCTGAATTTGTTTTACAGTCTGGGAGAGAATACCCAAAAAAAGGCTTTTCTACGCTACAGTGACATAACTTGAAGGAACCAGACCAACCATTTATTCTGCTGAAGCATTTATGAATGTTTGGTAGATGTTCTGCAGGCAGGCTGTGAAATATCAACCAGACCAGGTACCCAAACGTTGCTGCTCACTACGTATCTCTCAGCAGAGGCAATAGCTGGTCATGGTGCTGCTCGTGTCCTGCGTGGAGAATGAGTGACCTCGAGCCCTACTGAAAGCATCCTGCTTGGTTCAGGCTGAAGCTGCAGCACTCCCCTGCTTGTTTTTACAGCGAGAGCAGCCAGTTTTGGCTTATAGGGCTCGCGCTGGTTCCATGTGAGTTTTATTCCTGTGTCCTCCGGGTTTATGTGCTAATGAAACACAGCACTGAGATGTTTGAGGGCTGCGTGCTATGTGCCTGGATCAGCTCTCCCATGCTGGGCTTGAGGACAGGATTGTCTTTTTTTTCTGGGCTCCTGACTGACTTGATTTCCTCTCTCGCTGATGGTCTCAGAGAATGTAAATTTTAGGCAATAAAGGAGCAGCTAAGTAAGCCATACAAGCCTTCACTCATCACCTTGCACTGCCAATACACTTCGCTCCCATCTTTCTGCTATTCTTTTTATTCCTCTTTTTTGCAGCCTTTCCCTATGCAGAAGGGGAAGAAGCCAGTGGGTTCTTATGACCACACCAGGTCAAGTAGTCTGCTTCCATCTACCCCAAAGCCTGTCCCATTCCCTCCATGCAACTGTCCAGACACATCAACTGTGTGTCTGCAGACAAACACAGAGGTCTTCGGAAAGACAGTGACTATGAAGGGCTGCTCTACCCCCTGCTTTGTTCTCCAGGGTCCAGCAGTTGTTAAAAGATGCCCTAGAGCAGAGCAAAGCTAGAAGAACCACCATGTCCTGGTGGGCCAACAACAGCCCTGTGAATATTCCTGTCCTACCAGCACGCAGTATTTTCAATAACATTAGGTATTCTCAGCAGGAGGGAGTGATTGGAAGGTGCAGAAAATAGGATCAGGAGCTCTTTTCAGGAGTGCTTGAGGAAGGGATGGTGAGCTGATGGAGAAAGAGGCCCATGATCATCCAAAAATATGGAGAGGTGCATGAAGGGATGGGGTAGAAAAGGAAGAAAGCCACACGTGCCTTATGAACAAGGCTGGGGAGTATATAGAGGAGGATAATTTCATAAATAGTTCTTAATTAAGCTGAAGAGCTGAGCATGCTCTCTGACAGTGCACATCAGGATATGTGATAGGGGGGACATGGCTTCAGGGCAACCTGCCATTACTCTCACATGAGCAGCGGGCAGCCTTCTCCACACACTGCAAGGTGAACTTCAAAGGAAAAGTCTGAGGCTGACTTTCTAATTCTCGTTCGGATATAAACTGGCTGCAAAAAATGCCAAAGAATGGACTGGTTTGTTTGTAGGAAACGCTCGGGACCCAAATGTCTTGGCTGAGCACATTGCAGCAATGCTGGAGAAAAGGGTTGTGCAAGCACGGGCAGCAGGGTGGAGAGGGCACCAGGCAGGCGTGCGCTCAGCGCGTCAGTCGTATCAGAGCACAGGCAGATGGGAGAAAGGACCCACCGCAGTCCCACCTGGTAGCCTCTCAGAAACACAAAATAAATCCAAATATGTCAAGGAATCTGTAAGGTGGATTGACTAAAGACCCTAACTATTTGCTTTTTTTTATTATTATTTAAATAATGCCTGTGGGTGGCTGGGTTTATAAACAACTTTTTTCCTAGGACTCCAGCTTTTTGCTCTGAGTCAGACTGATTTGAGTTCACCAGCTGTTGTCTGACCCTGTAGGCCCAGCAGGCTTTGACCTATCCAGTACTTAAAGGAGTTTCTCCCTGGAAATCCTACATACAGTAGGTCCCAACCCAGATGTCACTGCTGAATTCCGGGCAAGAGATGGACCACAGAAACCAAATGATTTGGAAGATTGCATTTGTGCTCTGTTGCCACTGCTAAGCCAATAGGTGGGACAAGCAGTTGAGATCCTTATAATATCCTTTAAAAAGTTGGGAAGAGAAGAGCAAGGTAGAGACGAGCAGTTCAGCAACGATGGGGTGGAAATCTGACTATAAAACTATCAAAGCAATGGAAAAACTTGGTTAAAAAAGCATGGGAGATTTAAATAGAGAAAAGAGGTGACACACGTGGCCAGATTAAGATCATGGCACAGGGTGTACTAAAGGGATGAAGGGACAGAAGAGCAGCAAATTTTGTCCCTCTTGACAATCAGAATTGTGCCGGACTTGAAGATCTTCAAATGGAGAAAAATGTACTAAAGAAACATGGTCAAGTGAGGTGAAGAAGTCATGCCAAAGTCACTAAGGTTGTTGAGCGTTCTATCTGTTTGACTGTATTTCAAGGGAAAGTTGTAGTTTACTCTGGACGTAGAGATAAAGTGAAGATAACTGAGCCAACTCCTGTTCTCTGTTGGAAAGCATCGCAGAGAGGCCATTGAGAATTACTAGCAAAGAAAGAAATTACTGAATATGGTCCCCATCATAGAATCAGTTCAAAGAGGTAAAACATCCTTCGAGCATTGCACATTTCTCTCTGCAGTTCAAAATGGGTTTATCCAGGGGCTGAAGGGACTCATGTCCTTCTTTAGCACTATCAAGTGCTATTAAATAGTTTCTGCTGCACATGGTGAATCATAGACTCATAGAATCGTTTTGGTTGGAAAAGACCTTTAAGATCATCGAGTCCAACTGTTAACCTAGCACTGCCAAGTCCACCACTAAACCATGTGGACTAAGCGCACTAAGCACCACAGCAGTGTGTGTTTTAAATACCCCCAGGGATGGTGACTCAACCTCTTCCCTGGGCAGCCTGTTCCAATGATTGAAATTTTTCCTAATATCCAATCTAAACCTCCCCTGGCACAACTTGAGGCGGTTTCCTTTTGTCCTGTCGCTTGTTACTTTGGAGAAGAGACCAACACCCGCCTGGCTACAACCTCGTTTCAGGTAGCTGTAGAGAGCAATAAGGTCTCCCCTCAGCCTCCTTTTCTCCAGACTAAACAATCCCAGTTCCCTCAGCCGCTCCTCATCAGACTTGTACTCCAGACCCTTCACCAGCTTCATTGCCCTTCTTTGGACACACTCCAGCACGGAAACTCAGAGAGATCCACTCCCACAGCACTGTGAAGCAGGGAGCCCCTGGTCCCGGGCTTCATTGCTGGTGCAACCCAGAACAACTTCTTCTAAAGGCAGGGTTCAATCTGGCTGTGGATAATTGCCAGGCTATGCTGGAAACTGGGGAAAGTGCCAGCAGTTGACTCCACTGGGGGCATTTCTGTGCGTAGGATGGGACTGGGGGTGCAGAGGGATCGTTGAGTCCCGGTAGTTTGCAGGACTGATGTCCCTAAACACAGAACCTCAATGTGGGCACGAGGTCACCTCACATGACTATATTGTTTGGACCCAAGTAACCCTTCCTTTCTGCTCAGGTGGGTGCTGTATGAGGAGCCCAACTATCGAGGCCGTATGTATGTGGTGGAGCGGGGCGAGTTCAGCAGCTTCAATGCATGGCAGGCGCGCAGTGCAACCGTCCAGTCCATCAGAAGAGTCATAAACTACTTCTAGCTGAGCATTCATCCTATCAGTGATGGCCTGCTGAGACGGGGCATCATCTTCCTTCCCATTCACTGATCTGTGGAATAAATTGTTAAGCACCAGCTTCTGGCTCTAAGTACTTTTTTTTCCATTGTTTGTATGAGTTCAAGAGGGAACGGACTTGTAACCTTTCTAAGCTTGATTTACATGCCATGAGTTTGCTTTTTCATTTTGCAATGATTTATAAGGAGGACACAGAAGTGATGGGCCAGAACTGGAGGTGACCAGCAGATTCAGGAACATGCTCCTCAGTGCGGTTGTGGTCTGACAGGTGTTCCCTCTGCCCCGTCCAGGGCCACCACGCGATGGACCCAGCTGACTCCCGATGCCCGGTGGGGGGGGGGTCACATTGCTGCACATGTGTGTTGTGAGTGCAGGCACACAGCTGTCAGAGAGGGTCTGCTCGTGCCATGTGAGGACACGCGTGAGGACCATGTCAGGATCTGACCGACTCACGGGGTCTTGCCTGAGCACAATGTGCTGGTCCTGATGCGAAGGGGATAGAAATCATTCATCCTGAGTTACTTTGACCTTAGATTAGCACACCTTAAAAAATATATTAAAAAAAAAAATTCCCTGATGGCACAAAACCTGAGCAATCTTCTCTTTGCTCCCTGATTCATAAGCCCTTGAGCTGACGACGACATTTTGAGGGTGCGGCAGCAAAGAAAACAGCCACAGCACTGTCACTTTCTGGACAACTCTCTCCCCATCCTTCTGCCTCTTTGGTGCTCCCAGTCCATCCCAGTTGTTTCAGCATCCCCAAACCCCATTCGGTGCTTGGCAGCCGGGCTGGGAACAGCTCTGCCCGTTCAGCTGTGGGCCATCCACTCCAGCCTGGGTGATTCCCTTGGCATTCAGCACCCCAAAGTCCAGTAGCCTCCTTCCCATGAAATCACGAGCCACGTTCAGTGTTAGCTAAGAGTGTTTCTGGCTATTTCACGCAGGGGTAATGTTATTCTTTTCACTCCGTTATTCTATTAGCTGTTAAGGCTTGGCTGTCTGATGGATCCTGACAGGCACGGGCATGGTGCCAGCAGAGCTGCAAGGCTCCATGTTAATCCAGCGGGAAGGCTGCTGATCTAACCACTGTCCCCAGCCCTTCAAAGGGACGTGAGCGAGGCTGACAGGTCCCCAGCACACTGGAGCACGAGGCGCGTGGACCTTCAGGGCCGCTCTTCTTCGCGGGTCTGCAATGGGATCCTGCCCTTTGCAGAGTGATTGGGAGGAGCGGGGGTCCGTGCAGGGGGCTGGTTGGTCCCGTGCTGCATCCTGGTCTGACACCGGATCCGGCTGCCATTCGATCAGTTCACACTCCTCTGCCTGGTTGTTCATCTTTCTAGTTAGAGCTTCCGGGCTCCCTGTGGCTCTCTACCACTAACACGACCGGGGCAACTGGTAACAACTGTGCCTGTGTGAGGACACGTGCTGTTCCCGTGATGAAGTGGTACCGTTGGTAAGATTGCATCAATTGAGATTTGTCCTGGACACAGATATGCCATGAATGTGTTATGGAAGGTATGGAAAGACAAAAAACCCTCTACCTTGTGAATTTAACAACAGTTTGGGTGATGTTTGCCTTAGCAGTGATACAAGCAATTACGTCCTCTTGTAGGCAGCCTGGATGTCGTCCTCTACCCAGAGCATTGCAGAAGCACTATAGTTACACCAGAACAGCTCTGGCCTGCAATGGCCATGTCCTGGGTGGCTTGTGGTGACACGTGGTCCATTGGAGCTGTAAAAATATTTAAGCATCTTTAATGGATTGCAAGGTATTTCTGTGTCAGAGAAGAAGGCTGGGAAATGATTCATTCATTGAGTGGGATGCACAAATGTACAACTCGTGCATCAACTCTTGCATATTTCATTTTCTTTTAATTAAATGCAGCTTACGAAAGATTTTAGGAGTCCTTCCAGGATTAGCATTGCTCTTGCTTCACAAAGGCTCTAATCGGCTCCTGAGCTCAATGCACTCTGTTAAAGTTAATATTCAGTTATATGCAATGCTCTCTGTTGTGACCTTCTGGCCATTAATCTGTTCAAAAACCCAAATGTGGTCCCAAAGACAGACAGGCATTGAATTGTGACTAGTTTTAAGGAGGCTTTTCATTCATTTGAAGCACATTCAATGTCACGGTGCAGCATGAAGGATAAAGAAACAAAGGCTTTAAAATACACACAAACTGGAATCCCAGATACTCCAAGTAGCTGGAGGACAAAAGAAAAGAAAATAAAGAACAACCATCCACCCACATTCCCCTGAGAACAACAGCATAAGCCCAGAAATCCCCACACCTGGGTTTCTCGATGCTTAGTGCACACAGCCTGGGGAGGTGACTGTCCCGCTATTTCGGGGTCAGACTTGTGATCTCGCAGATATTCTGCTGTATGAACCAGTGTTCAGTGGTTCAAGTTCCCGCTGCGCAGACCAGCCCTTGGAGGGAACTACCAACATCCCTCCCCATCCCTAATGGGATACGTGGGACTGTGCACGTACACACAGATGTACAGGCTCCAACATACAGCTACTGTGTGCAAGTTCACCTCATCTATACGCTTCAAACTCATTGTTTGTTTATATGTTCTTGTAGATTAATATTTGTTATTTAAATTGTGGAAGTACTTAGGAGCCCCAGTCCTGGACTGAATCCTGCTGCTAGGAGTTAAAAGCACACAGAAAGGCAGTCGTCTGGTTAATCCGTGCTGTTGCATGGAACACTGTTTGGAACCAGCTAGTAGTTAGCCACCCATAGCATGTTTTATGCATGTCTGTAATATGCATACAGACCAAATATTCATAATTTATTAACATCTGATATCCCATTGATGAACACACCCTCAATGCACACAGCTAGCCTCATGCAAACACTATTTTTAAAAAATCCTCTGCATGCAGAAGTCTAATATCACTAAAAACTGGCAGCGGGGAATTGAATTCCATCTATTTTTTTTCTTGATTTGAAACCTAAGTAGGGTGTCCATGGGCCTAATCCAAACACTGATGCTGCAGGAACATGTATTGCGTTGGCAGCGGGGGGATGTGGCTCTCCTTCTCTTCCTTTTCCCTCCCCCTCCTTGCTAAATCTGCACTTGTTTAAAGGACAGAACGTACAGATCCCATATGTTTGCTGGTGGTTAGGATTTTGGCTTTTTTTTTTAAAGATTATTGACATTGCTGTAGTATAAAATAGTATGATTTGTGACTTTATAGCATATAAAATATAAATGACAAAAATGCCAGCTTGATGTGAAGTGGATGTGAGATTGTGCAGCGGAGATTTGAGCTGTACGTCATTCAACTGTATGGCTGAATGAGTTCTGCTACGTGCACTGAGGAGGCAAGCAATGGATTAAGTAAATTGGAAACTACTCTACAAAATGCTAGAGATAAAACAAAGATTCAAAAATGAACGAAAGGGACAAGTTACTAATTACAAGAGAGAGAACTAAATGAAATCGGCTCCATCTGGAAAACCAGGAAAGTCCTAACAATCAGCATTACTGGGCTTGGCCAGGCTGCTGCAGTGTAATATTCAGAGTAACTTTGAATTACATCTGGCCCCAAAGCAAATAGCTCCTGCCAGAATGCCTGCATACATGAATGTCCTCTCTCTGTAGCTGGATAATGTGGGAATTTGATGGAATATCTTTCAAATGAATCCTTGGAAGATATCTGAGCAACTGCAGTACTTTGGCATTGCTATATTACTCAGTACATGTATATATAGTGAAGGTAAGGAGGAAACTGCCTACTGATCCACTGTTGGCATGTTTGATGTTGTCATAGCTCAAACGAATCTCTACCAACTGCTTACACAGGTGGAAGGGCTGCCAGCCACCTCCCTTCCCCGGGGAATTCAAGAGGTGTTATCCTGCTGTTGAGGCCACCCAACACTCACACCTTCCTGTGCTTTCTTCTCTCCTCCTCCAGAGACACCTCTCTGGACCTGGTAAAAATTAATTTACTCCTTGAAGTCTGCTAGAGCTGGTTTATTAGTCCTTTAAGTAGAAAGTCTTGCTCAACAGTGACCTCTTTGACTGATAGCAGAAAGGAAATGAACAGCTTCAAAGGACATCTCCAACCTCTGGCACCAGGAGGAGAACCACGGTCACTGTTAAAGCCCAAGCAACGACAGGGTGAAAACGTAGAGGGAACACGTCTTAGTACTTGTGGGAGCACTGACAGATATCCTGGCTCCCATGCTTCATCTGGTTTGGTTTTAGCTTTCTTTTCCCTGTTATATTGAAGTCAAGGGAAAATTAACTTGGGTGAAAACATGTTTGGCTTTGAAATTTTTACTATCCATGGGCTCGCACTCTTGTCCAGGAGTAAATCTGTTAGCTATAGCTAACAAGTCTTTGAATCAGATGATATCTGCCTGATGTGGTCAGCATCTTTAGCATTGCAAACGATGATTTGTTTTGGTTTTTAATTTTAAATCATCTGGTTTATTGGAGAGGTTAAATTCAGTTAAATCAACCTCCAGTGGTTGGGACTCATGTAGCTTGATGTCCTCTTGTTCCAAGAGTAACCGTTCGATCAGCAGAAGAGGTGCAATAACATCTCACACAATTTGAGCTGTTCCCGTGTTTATTGGTGGCTATGACAGAAACCAAACACACATGGAAAAAAGCAGAAAAGGACAGAAGTAAAATGTGTATTAATTTTCCATGGAGCAACAGAAATTCTGAAGAAAGAGCAAATGGGTGCACCGTGTTTTCCTCGGACAGCCGATCGTCTTTATGTGGTTAGGCATAAGTCCGTTTGTAATCGAGTCAAGCTGTCCCGGTTTAAGCATGCTAACACATGGAGGAACGTACCAGTGTATTCAGTCAAATTGTGCATGAAGCAAACATGAAATCATATTGAAATTGTTAATGTAAATTCCTTCTTTAAGTATGAGGATCTCTAGTGGATTGTGGTAAATCCGCACTTTGTGTCGGCATTCACACCTGCACTCACACAGGTGAGTTCCTCTCAGTCAGGACGGTTTCATGTGCTCCTGCTAGGATACTCCAACATCTGGGGTGGTGAAGGATCAGTCCCTGATATTCCATGGAAAAAATGCATTTTTAAAAAATTTTGGTTAGCTCATTGCAGCAGTTTTGGGATGCCGCCACTCAGTTTGTTTAGCCTGATATAAACTAAGATAGCTGTTTTCTCATGTGAGTAGTTCTTCGTGGCCACCAGCATTGCTCATCATCTGTGATGGGGTAAGAGAGCAGTGCAGGTCTTTCCCTTCGAGACACCGCACCAGGCAAGACAACCCGCTCACGGTCAGCACAGGTTTATTCATGTTTTGGGAGAGGTGCTTTTCAGCTTTGACGTTGCTGCCCCATGATCATGGTGGTGGGAAGGTGGGTGAATGATCCTGACTCATAGACGGGCAAGACTCTGTGGTTTCAGCTGACTTTCCCCTGGCATTTTTTGTGCTGTTGGAAACCAACAGCTTAGAGAGACAAATAGCAAAAGATGTCCGGACCTCTTCATATCTTACTGAAGGTAGCCACCACCAAAACAAGTCTCTTACCTGTACATGAACCAGTGCTTTATACTGTATATGCCATATACCACATATAACTCAGCCCCTTCTGACATGGTAACAGGCCTAATACTATAAGGTCAGTTTAGTTCTGCAGGGTAGGCTGTACGTGAATCCTGCTCTTAAATCAAGCTAAAGTTTTCAAGAAGACAAAGCACAGTGGGGGCCAGTCCACACGCAGAGCTGACCTGCTAAACTATGTGAGTACAACAGCTGCTCCAGTAATGTAAGTGGGAATCAAAACTGCTGAGATTTGCAGAGTTTTATGTGGTTGTCATTGGTTTTCTTGGCTGGTAACGCAAGAAGAAAATAATAACATTTGAGTCATCTGAACCTACAATAATAATAATAATAATAACAGGATTCCAGAGGTTTTATTTTGTGTGTATCCTGCTATTATTGACTTGCCCTTTGAAATTATTTTTCTGAAAATAATAGAGCTTCTTTTTTCACTGGGGGTTGGGGCCAGATTCATTTGTCATCTACCTCTTAAGAAAAGAGAGAGGAGAAAAAGCAGGCAAACACCATTTTGACTTCTGGAAGTTATCATTTTAGTTCAGGTCTAACTACAGAGCTGACAATCTCCATTTCAAAGGTTTCAGACTTCTCTTCTTACAGTTTATTAATAAATGATATTTAACAGTCAGGTCCCTTGACAATTAAGGATCACACATTCTATCAGAAATAGGGACTTCCATGATACTGGAAAACCTTCTGATTACACTGACTGATTCTTCTTTTCAGCTGCATTCAGACAATACAGGTTTGGAGACACACACAAAAAAATTCTGGTAGGAATCCAAAACCTCTGTAACAACCCCCCAGGCCTGGGATTTGTCTAATAGTTTGCTATTAAAGAGTTCTTTGGCTGGAAAGAAGTACTAGACAGAGTTTCCCTTGTTCCACATCTTGGGGTATTTTTTTTCACTTTTTCTTTTAAATTGGCATTTGACTCTAGCACAAACTTGCTGTCAAGATGACGGAAGCTCCAGGGGAGGGCATACGTTACCCCAGGTTCTCATAACTTGCCCTGATTTCTTGCAGAAGGCATTCCTTCCCCAGCACCTCCCTAGCAGGACAGAATAACAATAGCAAGAATAATAATAAAAACATTCAAATCAGTGATTTTTCCATTTGAGTCCAAATCGCCCCTTGAAAGAAGCAGCAGAGCACTTTAGCTTGTATGGAAAAGACCCAAAACTGTGTCAGGAGATGTCAGTCTCAGACCTTTGCTGTTCTCGACTTCTGCTGGGTGCAGCGATGACGGGGAAGCGCTGATTTCCCAGCTGCAAGGTGTGATTACCCAGCGTCGAAGGCAGGCAGTGCCAATTAGTGTGAATTAGGACAGGCCCGGAGCTGTGCGTTGGCTACTGCAGCCTGTCCCAGAGGGACACAGGCTGGCTGAGGAGCCTGGGGCAGAACTAGCTCATCCAGCAAGCCAGGGAGTTCAGTCAAGTTTGTTTAGCCTGATTGCACCGATTTACTGCAGCCAAATAGCTGGCCCACAACATGTATATGGTCCTATATGGTTAAAAGTCATTCTTTGCATTTCTGTTCCTGTTGAAGAGTTCCAAGAGTGCAGATTTCAGTAGCGCCTCTGAAAAGTAGCTATTGTTTTTATCATTTCAGTGGGTTAGTTGTGAAATTCATGTTTGAGGAGGAGGGGAGAAAAGTCCCAAAGCAGCCAACCAAGGTAAACAGCATCTCCTCTGTCCTGATTCTTTCCTCCCGTCACTTCTGTGCCATTGGAATTCCCTGGAAATCCATCTCCGTGCCTTAAACACCAGCTATTCACTAACACCCTTGTAGAGCGCTGGTTAGATGAAAATGTGATATCAGATTTAAGGCTGGGAGTGAATCAAAGCCATTGGTTTGATCAGCTTCTCCTTTTCTTCACCAACACAGAAATCAGGAGAACAAGCACCTTTCTCGTTAGCAAGTGGTAATGGAGACCATAGCCAAATTCAGAGAGGAGAGAGGAAAAGTATATTCCCTCAGGTTGACAACCTTAGCTAATGTAACTGATTGGGCTTTATCAAAGGCAGCTGTAGGTAAAACTGGGCTCTGAATCTTTTGCTTCCTCGTTGCATGGCTAGGCCTAATGGGAATCTGAAGGGTTAACAGCACAACTGCTAGTTATCTGTATGACCATAAGTAATGCATATTTTGAGCAATTGCATCCAAAATGAACAGATCTGTGAGAGGAGATGGATCACTTACAGAGCAGAACAGGAAGAGCCTGCAGCTGTCTTCCAAAAGCATGGGGTGGTTATTTTCTAGGTCCTAGTGCCGTTCCCAGCGTACCCTGAGGCTCGAACACTTAATCAGCATGATTATCATCACACAAATGCTGCCAGAGAGTTTGATTTGCACACTTACTTTTTTACTAAATGAATAACCTTTCCAAAACCCCGTGATGTTTGAGCCTCTGTCATAATTCTTCTGCATTTTGGATGGCTTTCCTGCCTGCTTGGGGTTTGGCGCTTGTGTAAAGAGGTGTAATAAGAAAAGTTATTCACGGGAGAGTGTAAGATAAAGCAGGCAGCTCAGCCTGAGCTAAGGCCTCATCCTCCTGGGGCTGAAGCCTGGCCATGGTGTGAGCAGATGCAGCAGCTCCTATTGCCATTTCATGGGGAAGTGTGTCTGCTTAGAAGAGGGGAGGGATTTTATTCCAGGACAGCAGATGTTTTGTCAAAGTGGCGTAAGCTGCAAAGAGCTGTTCCTGGTCTGTATATTTTCCTTGTCCTTGGATCTCAGTGGGTGCATCACTGCTGCCTTGCGACAGCTTTCCTTGTTGGCATGCTTAAGGCCAGATTCTCTGGGAGCCCGCCCTGCCTTGGCCCCAGAAGGTCCCTGCTGGTGTGACAACAGCCCAGGCTGAGATTTATGGGGGTATCTCAGAAGCACCCTCCTTTCATCAGTCTCAAAGCACTTCTTTGGGCACAGGGAGCAACTAAAAACCAGTGAGTGACACGGCTGAACCTCCTGGTCTTGGTTTGGTAGCACAGGCTCTCTTTGCTCCTCTTTGGAAGTGGGATGGGGAAGACCAGCTGCCCTACACCTCCAGAAACATTGCTGAGCCCCAGGTCCTGCCGGTGCTTTATGCTCACCCCTTCCTAGAGCTCCACCTCTGTCGTCAGGGCTCCACAAGGCATGTGTAAGCGCCTCTGCCTTTTTTCTTTGCCTCAGCTTTCAATTTATGCTCGAATGCCACCAGAATATAGTGCCGAGCCTTCTAAGGAGCCCAGGGTCCTCTCCCTCCCTTTACAGCCTTGGTTCTTGGCTTCTCCTCTGAATCACAAAATGTCCCTTTCCCTGCAGCCAACTCACTGCTCTTTCTCCCGTTTCTTCTCCATTTCTCTCCCTCTTTCTCTTAAATAGTTGGCAGGAGGCCCTTTCTTTCATAACTTCCAGTCATTTTTGCCAGGTGACCCTGTGAGTAATCTCCCCCCCAACAAATAAGCAAAGGCTTGGTTAAAAGACCACTTCTGGCAGAAAGAATATTCTTCTTTTGAACCCCCTCATTATTCTCTCCAGTGGGTCTCTCAGGCAAACAACACAAAATCCAGATCACCCGCGTACCCAGACCAGACACAGCTCTGTGGCACACGCACACGGTTCTTATTTCCCACCCCAGTGGACGGCTCTGGGAAGAAGTTAACCTCTTGAGTCCAGGAAAAAGGCAGCAGAAGACTTAATAGCTTCAGTGATTCACACATGATATTCCATAAAGTGGCACGGCAATTGCCTTTATTCCCCAGAGCTGCACACACCAATTATTTATTTTTTTTTGGTCAAGTTTCACCCAACAGGCATTTTAAATGTCACGGTTTATATCCTAGATGAATTTCACTTGCGAGTGTTGTTGCTAAGACAGACCATATTGTGGCATCAATTTTTAATCAGGCTGTTCCCTCAAACTCAACAGGGAGTTCTGCCTGAGATCTGCTGGCGGTATAAATCAAGAAGTTGTGCTGTTAGCATTTTTTATTACTCACTTTATGCCTCTCCATGAAAAAGAAGGAAGATAAAAGAAGCGAGAGAGAGTTTAACAGAATAATTAACAAAATATTGCACCCTTTCTGATGAAATCTGTCTACTTTACCCCTGTGAAAGCGCAGCATCAGCCCCCCTCGGAATTCAGTTTGTTTTTCCTCCTGGCACTTAGATACTTGAGTTTGGTACTCCTGACATTTGCTCGGCAAGGAGCTGGATGCTCGACCCCGACGTCTGGTGTGTGGACCATGTGTGGGCTGGGGAACCAGCACACTGCTCCTCCGCCATCGTCTTTCTGATCATGTCGCGCCGGTATCTGCTCCATTTTCCAGGACACAGAACACTCCCCAGATCTCCCGGCCCCACCTAACCCTTTGCTCTGGACGTGGTTCAAGTCCACACAGAGTGTATCAGTGCATTGTTTTCGTGGGCAGCTGGAAAACCTCAGGAATGAACGGAAACAGACGGTTACAGACCAGCTAAATTGCACTCTCTCCTCCCAACAAAAAGGACTCCAGTTGGGGTGCCTTCCTAAAACAAGAATGAGATGAACACTACTGCAAACTCGGTGGGGGAGGGAAAAAGGAGAACAGAGATGAGGAAAGATTAATTCACCAAACAAGGCGTGGGGTATGCTCGGGAAGTGAAAGCAGACTGACATCCCGTTACCTTATTTGTCATGCTGGTACCAGTGCACGGCATCAGGCTTCCTCGCACTATTCCACAGCTGCCATTTTGTGCCTCCCCACCAGAACATCAGTCACCATCAAGACTTTTGTACTTTCGTTGCAACACCAATTTCAGTAGGATTTTGCTTGGCAATGGCACTGTGGGCTGCTGCTGCAGCACGTTCCAGCCCTATTCAGCCCAACAGCAACACATAAGAGAGACAAACCGTGCCCATTGGTGGGCCTAAACTCATGAAAATAGTGGTGGAGGTTGTTACAGCACACAGTTTCCCTGAGCAAACCTACATTAGTTCAGGTAGAAGTAAAATCTAGTCCTAAGGGTGAGAGTATTTGAGAAGGTAAAGCTACATATCTTGTGAGGTGTGCAAGAAATGCACCTTTCAAATAACAATAAGTACCAAAAAGAAGAAAAGAACAGGCGCATCATGTGAATATTTTCTCTATGATTCCAACCTGGGATGCTGCATTTGATCAGCTCAAGACTCAGAGGTGCATAGCTCACTCAGGGGTGAGAGAGCCTACTCATGGTAGGCTGAATGTTTACCCTGGTGTCCCTCTCTTTGCCAATGATTGCTGGGGTATCTGGTGGAGAAAGTGGTAAAGAACAGCATTGGCTCTAAACAAGCTCTGCCAGAGGCACAGAAGAGGGCAGAAGCTTTGAGATCCCTTGGGATGGTACTTTTTGCTCCCACCACCAGCAATACCCGTCTAAGCCCTTCCCTGCCCTTCCTGGACCTCCTGGAAGAGCTTTGCAGTTCCTGTGGTACCTGTGGCAGGAGCAGGGGCAGTCTGGCCCTGAAAGCCTGGTACAAAGCTCAAAGTTGTAGAAGATTCTTCTGTTTCAGTCAGCAGGTTTTTTATCAGTTGTTCATACAACTCTTAGCAGCGAGGAGCTATAAGAGATCGTGAACGTGTGTCCCCCCCCCCCCCCTTACCCAAGGTAGCATCGCAATTTGGCTCTGCTAACAACAAGGCAGACAAACAACTGAGAAACATTCCAGAGGCCAGATGTGAATGCAATTGTTAAAATACTGCCTAGGTCACTGGTTGCAACTTCAGCATTTTTGGAAATTTCTTTTTGTACCAATGTCAAAGGCACTGGGGCTCTCTGCTTGCATCAGTACAAATCTGGATTAATGCAGTTAAAGCCAGCAGAGTTGTATCAGGGCAAAATCAGTTAAAACGGGCTCAGAATCAGACTCAGAAAGTTACCCTTGTGTCACTTAGTAAGACATATTTCTTTTGGCCTCCATTTAGATTTGGTCCTTAAGGAGCCTGTCATAAGAGATATATGGTCTGGGCAAGAGGCCAACTTACCGTCTGGAAAAAACAGCAGGACTCCCATCGAAGTAGGGAACAGGGTAAAATGAGCTTTTGACTATTATTTTGTAATTTTGTAAATATTTATAATTTTGAATTACACAGTAAAGTTCCCATTATATGGTGACATGATGGAAGGGACCTGCCATCTACAAACTATTCGAGGGGGAAGCTGTTTACAGTAATCTTTGAAACAGCTGCCGTGAGATCTTACACTTCCTGGCATGCAGCATCTTAAAAATTTCTAGGAAATTGCATCTGCTTTCTTAGCCAGAGAGATAAGATGCCTTCACAGCAGTGGGTTTTAAGCCATTGGTTCATCACAGTAAAAAGTTAATGCAATCCCCCTCCCACCCCTTCTGAGTTCATTGCCACCAGGGACTACCACTGGGGTTAGGTACTAAGACCCCATTTGTATCAACCAGCAATATTACCATCACCTAAGCATTCATTAGGTCATTGAATGCCACTTGATTTTTCCAGATCCCAAGCTTTCAGACTCCTGACATTGATTAGGAGTAGCTAGGTAAAGCAGGAGTGGACAGCAGAGATGCACATGGGTTTTGCAGACAGGTATGCTTGTTACAGCAGTATCGGAAATCTAGAAAACCAAAAATTTTCAGAAAGAACTGGTTTGGAAACACTGCTTCAGATCTGATTAAAAACGAAAAGAACTTTGTAGATGTTTACAGGAAATCCTAGAGTACGTGACAGTTTCCAACCAATGCTAAGTGCTTATGCCCAAGCTATACTTCTGAGCACTTCAGGACATTTTAAACTGCAAAGGATCCATGAGGAAAGAAAGAACCGTGTTGCCTGTAAAAGAGGCCAGTTGCAGATGGGTCAGAAGGAACTGCAGTGCTGGCTTAAGTTGTGAAGCTTGGGTCTGAAGTCTGAAAGGACAACTTCAGATGGTGTGCAGAACTGCACATACAGGCACGCTGCCCAGAGCCTCTGAAGGCTTTTGGATGACCCTGGGAGAATGCATGAAATTCCAGAGTAGGCAGATGGGGAGGGTCTATATGCCTTCCAAAACAGTTTTTGGTGTTTCCTAATACAATTCCAATACTACAGTTGTCCGTTCACCTCCACATGTGTTTCTCCAGTCCCATTCCCAGTGGTGCCTCACACACTGGTGCTCTGTGGGTTAGGGTTGTGTGAAGCCTGGTTCTGCACTGCAGCTGTGAACTTACACTGTATTAGGCATCATGGTGAGCAGCACAGGCACACACCACCCTCCTCCACTGCCTATGTGGGAAGAGAGCCTCAGCTTGCAGGCTGGAAAGGAACCATGTTGTACTCAAACAGGTCTTCTACTCTGGGTGGCAAGAGAACTGCTCTAAAGAGCACATGGTCCCATGTGTAGACACTGCTATGACAAGGAGATTGCAGCTGGTCTGTGGATCAAACCAACCCTTGCTTTCAAAGAGGCCCCAAGCAGTATTACACACAGTCTAGGCATAATGCATGGTCACAGCCTTCCCCGGCACTGTGACCCGACGTGGATCTAGAGCTACATGGTGGTCTACAATAAATTTTGAGGGCTGGCAAGGTCCCACTGGTATGAATTGTTAGGGAATTTCTTTGTTAAACGCTTGGCTGCAACAGCATCCTGTGGCAATGAGTTCCACAGGCTGATTACACGTTGCCTAGAAGGTATTTCCGTTCAGAATTGTGAATTATCTGGCTTCCATTGACTTGCCCTCATACTTGTGGCATCGGGCTGGGAAATCAAGACATTTTATCCTACAAAGCTATGCTGTGGCATTTTAACACAAAGATCTGTGCCCGTCTTTTAGCCAAAGTATGGCTCTGCCAGGAAGTTGAATGTTTGTGTTACTGGAGTTACTGAAGGATGGAGGGAAGAGAAGGAGAAGGCAGCTTCTCCCCTCCTTTGGAGCATTAGCACTTGCTGGGTCTATGGAACAGGGCCTGGTCACATACTCTTCAAGAAACTGTGCTGAGTTCTGCTCCCCCATCCTTACTTCAGAGTAACGCTACATCTGCTTGAGTTTTGATAATGAAATCCATATAAAATCAATCTGCCTTCACCAATGCCAACTCAATGCAAGTGAAGCTACTTAGATGTTGATAATGTTTTGAATTAAATCAAACCAGTAGAAGCTACATTTAAATCTAAGGTTAAATTCTATTTACATTGCACCAGTGTAATTGGATCAATTTTAAAATAAAATTTAACCCTACCAAGGCAATTTTCTTAGCATAGACTAGCATTGGCTCGGTGAGGAACCTTGCCTCTGGAGACATCACGTAACATGCTTTTGAGGCTAACAGGTCTCATTGACTATAACAATGTGGTTGATTCAAAGAAAAACAAGGCTGGATGTCAGTGCAGGGTATGCCACTATCCATCTTCCAGGGTCCCGACAGTAGTTTTAAGGCAGTTAGTTGGCTTTTGCAATGTTCTGAGGTGAAGAAAGAGGAGGCAATACTTAATTATCAGCAATTCTGACAGTGATTGGGGTTGACAACCTGAAGCAGAACAATAGGATGAAGGTGAAAAGATGCTGGCAGCCAGAAAGGTCCTTCTGTAGGAATGTGGAGGGGCTGGGATGATGGAAGGAGTTAATTCTCTAAGAAAGGTAATTTGCATTGCTGCACACTTTAGTCTTTTGTTTTTGGTCGTGTGAGTGGAGCTCTCAGTGCTGACTTCTTTGGGGCGTTATTGGCTCTGCTTCTTTGACAGAACAAAAGAGCCTCTGTTGTCTATCAAAGACCATTGCAATCCATCCAGCTATCCAAGGCCCCAGAAGGGGGAGGTGAACGTGGAGGAGCTGCCTGTGTACCTTCCCCCACAAACAGCATCAATAAAATGATTGAAATAATTTGCATCATGATTGACATCTTATCAAGGGAAATATTCTTCACCATTTACATCTGTGCAGCTACTGATGTAAATGCTGACTTAAATAAGACTTACGGCAGGGCTGGGAGTCTACGCCATATGTCTGAAGGTCTGTCAGGTAAGTCTAAACACAGTTTGGGGTGAAGTTGCTCATAGAGGCTTTTGCACCTGACCATTACTGTCTTGGGGGGGATTTAAGGAGTCTCCCTGCACTGCGTTGTCTCTGGATCAGACATGTGAGAATGGGCTGAACCTCTGCTGGAATTAAGGTTTGTTTTAAGACAAAGGTCTCAATTCATTCTGCTTAATGGAAGAGAATTAGGAACCTGCTGATGTTAGACCCCAGGCATAGTCCTTGGTGAAGGATAGAGCCACCCCTCTCCCCTTCCACAAAGACAGTGTAGCTGATCTAAACTCCACATCCTTCGTTTACTCCTGGTGACTGCCAAAAGAGTTTAAACTTGGCTCCAAACTTAGTAATAGCCACTGGATCTCACAAATCACGTACTATGAATCTAGCTATAAACATCTCGATGCCTTCTCAAGGGTTTGTATTTATCCGAATGTTATAGGAGCAGCTCGTACATCTGTGTATGTACATATCTGTATTCATGTACATGGCTAATAGAAAAAGTGAAATGTATACCAGCAATCCCGAGTTTCGTAGTTGCGCATCCTCGGGTGTCATTTGAAGGAGGATTCATTGCAGGATTTGGGCCCTGAGGAGCAAAATCAAACAGCAGATAACTTTCTTTTGCTTGCCTTATTGTACTATAATTAAAAAAAGGAATGCAAATGTAATACAGAAAAATTATCTAAAAATCAGGCAGATAAAACCAATATAAAAAGAATATTTAAAAAAAACAACTCAGGGAAATGAATAAATATTCATGAAAATATTCCAAAAGGTCAGATGCTTTCATCAGTCACCACAGGAGAGAAATATTAATTTGAAACAATAAATAAAAAAACCTTGAAAAAGCTTTAAAAAAGGGGGGAAGGAACAGCACACCCTCTGCTCCCACGGGCTCCCGCAGCCGATGTATGGCTGAGCTGTGGCCAAAGGCTTCCCCTCTAGGTCAGCCTCCCCTGGAGATTTAAACTGCATGTGTTTAAAATGCGCATACCTACCTCAAACCTAACAAAATACCCCTTCCGTCTGAATTTTCCCTTGTGTTCACATCACAGCAGTGTAGGAAAATAAATAGGAGTGCTAATCTATCCTACGGTTTCCCGAACAAGGGCTCCGGGCAGGGGTTTGTGAGTGGATTTGACAGATGTACGAGCAGATGGTGAGGGACACTCCCTGAGAGCAGCCGATTCCCAGGCCTCCATGTCCAAAAAAATATCTTTCCACGGATAATGTGATTTTCAGAGGGAAGAAATCCAGTGCTCACGTCTCACACCAAAACTTCTCGGTCATTTCTTGAACGCGCAGGGGTTGTGTGAAAACGCCTGTCTTCAGAAAAGTGCTGGTGGTGACGATACACCACGGGGCTCAACCTGACCCTTGCAAAACCCGAATTTGCAGCCTGACAGCTCCGTCTCCCAAACTCCTCCACCGCTGCATGGCTACAACGGGCAGCCGAATCAGGATCACCTCGTGTTTGCGTTGGGTGTGACATACGATTCTGTGATTCTATATTAGGCCTCTTTTGCCTCTGCCAGAATGTGCTGTGCAAAATAACATATCCTGCGAAGTATCCGTTTAACGCATGCATTTCTGTACAGCCCACGCATTGAAATACATCATGCCAGAGCAGGGCTGATGCCTTGCTAAATGTCTGCGAGCGCCTGGTGAACCCATATACTGAACACGGTGGTATGAAACGGAGCCGACAGACCTGTTTTGAGGCTAGTGATTTGGTGCAAAAAGGTGCTTTTCTGATCAAATGGGGTGGGAGCTGGGAGAAGTGGGTTTTGTGATTTATCCTACCACTGCCAGCATGTTTTTAGCAGCAAATTAGCCTCAGCTGCCCAGTTTTTATGGGGGAAATCCATGTCAGACCCTGCTGCTGTCTTGCTGGGATCTCTCAGTCTCCCCATACTGCCTTTCTCTGCCTGGTGAATTTATCTTTTGTACGTTTAATCACGCCATGGTGGGACAGGACCCTTTCGGCCCATGTTCCGCACAGCTCCAGAGGCAGTGGAGCTCCCCTTCACCCCATCAGCCCACCATGTTGGAACCCTTGGCCAGGTGTTTTGGGGCAGCATGAAGCCAGGGGTCCTGCTGCCAGCCCAGCCTCTGGGGTACCAGGAGCGGACAGGACACGGGGCTGCGTTAACAAGAAATAGCCCAAAAAGTTTTAGGAAAGCTCAGAGCAAGAAAGGGGGTTTGGGGCTCCCATGGGGGGGGGCTCCCGAGGAGAAGTTTGGTGGGAGCTGGCCCAGGGAAGGGGGTGAGAGGAGGAACAAAAGGAGATGGCTTCCCTCAAAGCCAGCCCCCAGCTCGGCAGCAAAAGCATCTGTGTCCCACCGGGAGGCACCGGCCCGAGAAGCCGGGGAGGAAATGCGGCTGTCCGCCGGGGAGCTCGCCGCGGGACCGGTGCCCCTGGGGGGTGCTCTGAGGCGGCGGGGCTGGCGCAGTCGCGCCGCGGGGCCGGCAGGCAGCCTGAGGGGGCGAAACGTGCCGCAGGAAGCGCTGCCTCCCCCCGAGGACAAGTCTGGGGACTCCGCTGGGGGTGCGGAGTTGTTGTCGGGTTGTTTTGGTTGTAGTGCGGTTTTTAAAGGGTCCCCAGCCGGGGAAGACCCTCCCGCCCCTCAACTCTTCCCCCCTCACCGCCGGGTGACTGAAATGAGGTAAGGGGCGGCTTCAGCACTGGGGAGGCGGGCGGCGAAAGGGGTGGGGGATGCATCTTTCCCCCGAAAAGGGGGGTTAATGCGGGGGGGGGGGGAGAGGCCGTCCTGGAGGGGCAGAGCTGCCGGGCACCTCCCGGGAGGACGAGGCGGGGAGCGGTAGCACCGAGGAAGCAGAGCGGGCGGGGGGAGGCCGCAACCTCCCGCCCCGGGAGAGGGGGGCTGCCGCGGTTCGAAGCGGCTCTAACATGGATGGGGGAGGTAATAGAGGGAGGGCCGGCGCTGGGGGTGGGGAACCGCCCCGAGGTGGCCTGAGGGAGGCACGGCGACGGCGGGGCGCTCGCCTCGGCCCGGCGGCGGGGGTGGAGGGGAGCCCTTCCCTCCTCCCCGCAGGGCGGAGGCGGCGGCGGCGGCGGCGGCGGGGGGGATCCCGCGCTCGGCGCTGGCTCCGACCCCCTCCCCGGCGGGAGGAGGTGTCCCCTCCCCAGAGGGTGAGTGCGGGATCGTCCCGCTACAAACGAGCCCCGCGCCTCTACCCGGGGCCGTGCCCGGGCCGGTGAGTGAGTGCCGAGGGCGGAGATGCCGGGGGCCGAGGGAAGGCGGCAGCCCGGGGCGGGGAGGGCTGGGGGCCGCAGAGGTGAACTCGCGGCGGCCGGGGGAGGGGGCAGGCGGCCCCTCGGGGCGTTGGGGGCCGCCTGAGGCTGGGCTTCCCTCTCTAGGAGGCGTCGTCTCTTCTGCGTGCCCCAAGTTAACCTTGAAATTGCTTAAAAAGAAGCAGCGTGCCGGCAGCCTCAGAGCAGGGCATCAGGTCACGGTGCCACCGTCGACCAGGCTGGGTCCTGTTTAAGGGGCTGGACGTACCTCTGTCCATGGAGAAGGCGCACCGGTGAGCGGGTGGTTGAAGGGCTATCTTCCACTGTAGGGCTTCGGTTTCTGTGGAGAAAGGGGCACTCGATGGCTTCAGCACACCCTGACTGAGAAAGGGATGTATCCATGGGGGAGATGAAATGATTTAACGTGGCCTCCTCTTCCTCCTTTGTGTCCCTGTGCAGCAGTCTGCACTACCCTGATGATTTTTCGGAGTTGAGGTAATGGCTGAAGTTGGTCAGTGGGAGACGTCTGGAGGCCCAGAACACGGTCTGGGGGTTGCACAGTGCCTATGATCTGACCCGCAGCCTCTGTCTTGGCTGAGACCGACAGGATGGGGAACAGTGGCTCAGCCGTGAAGGTCTGCACTGATCACCAAGGAGGCATCAACTGGCTGAGCCTAAGCCCAGATGGGCAGCGCCTGCTAACCGGTAGCGAGGATGGCACTGCACGGCTCTGGAGCACTGCCGACAGCCAGTGCCATGGCCACTTCCAAGGTACAATAGCTTATTTTCGCCTAGTTTTTGAGTCTAAAGCATGGTACAGGCCATACAGCATGTTCTGGTCTCTCTCAGTCCCTGCAGCCTGCTGGGCAGCCAAAATCATGCTTGTTTTGTTTTGTGGGGCTTTTTTTGAACATTGATTACAGGCATGTTAAGCCGAAGCTGTTTCAACTCAAAAAAGGTTACCAGCGCTACTGAATGCATGGATCCTTTTATCTCAGGGTGTGGAACGTAGCAGTCATTTAACTTAGTTTCTTTCTTGAAGCCCTCAGTTTTATACCCTGATGAAATATTGACTTTTTGTTATTGTCTCGCTTTTTTTTTTTTGTCCTTTTAATTATCTCATTTTCCAGACAATCTTTATTTAGAACCTTTTGACCCAGAAGTATGGAAAGTAACCCTACTAAATAGGCTATTTTTCCCCACATTTGACACACAGAAATGTTAATTGCTGGGCTTTTTGAATTGATTTTGCATTTTAAACAAAATTTAATATCCTTAGACTAGCATCTCAATAATTAAAAAGGAAAAACTCTATAGAAAGTACAGTCGTGCAGGAGTCAGATGTGGACTAAAGATTTTCATATTCTCGCTCACTCATGTTCTTTTAACACAGAAAAAAAAAAGCTTTTAAATTTGGAAATTCCAATCCTTTTTTCTTCCAAAGAAGAAATCACATTGCTGTGATATTTTGTTGCTGTTTGTTTGCTTGCTTGTTTTTAAGTATGAAGTATTGTCTTTTTTTCCCACATCCTGCCATGGTTTTAGGTCCTGGAAAATTCACTGCATTTGTTTTAGGCTTAGAAATCCCTTTAAACCACTAATTAACTTTTAACTAGAAAGAGAAATATACTGGATAATATTCAGAATCTGGCCTATGTACTGCTCATGGTTGGGGTAAACTCTAAATAAAGTTGTCTAGATGGTTTGGGAACTGTCAGTCGAATCAGATAAGTGTGTGTATTTTATGTTTATGCATGCACACAATTCCTGTGTATATTTGTATCGTACAAGCTATAATTACTGATAAACCTGTATCTATAGCACAGTTTCAAGCTTCCTCCACAGCATAACTAACTGACTTCTGTGGTGGCTGCTTTTGACCAGACCATCACCAGACCTTGTCTGCCACAGGGGGTTTTGGCATCCTTTGTATGGCTCAAGTATTACTGATAGTTAAAATCTGACTGACAGTGCCGTAACCAAGATGCTTTTTTGATCTTCTCAGAGCAGGATTACATGATGCTGCGAGAAGAATGCTGGTAGTTGAAACCTGTCCCATTTAAGCTGCTTTGCAAAAAGTTTTTACAAAAATGTGAGGATGGGTATAGTTTTTCTTGTAGCCCTGGTGATCTGTTTAATTTTTGACATCTGGTGAATTTGCTTAAGAGGAAACAAGATGTGTGTTTGTAAGGTGGGTTCTGGTTCACTTTTGAACTACAGGAGTTGTAATAAAATCTGTTTTTTTTGCTGTCAGTGAAATGAAGTGTTTTACTGGGCAGTGTGCTTTTCCTCAGTTTTTTTACCACCTCTTTATTCTACAACATGATTCTGTTTTTCTAATATCTTTGTCCATCTGTCTCTCTTCTAGTCACATTTGTCCTTCTTATATTTTTTCTATTCTCCTCAAAGAATAGTGGTATTTAAATCATGGTATGGCCCACCAGCTTCAACCAAAGTCTGGGGTGCTCTCGTGATAGTTACTTCAGAGGAAACAGTTCTAATCTTGAAAGCTTATAGTCTAAATAATTAAAACAGGAGAGTGCGAGACTATACCATCCCAACAATGAGATCCTAGACAAAGCTGGGACTTGAATTCTAAGGTGATTTTTAAATGCGGTGCATTTAATGATAGAATAGAAAAATGATACATCTTGCTAAGCAACAACAAAAGCTTAAGGTTGTAATATTATTTTTTGCTAGCATTGCCCTGGTTTTCAGCACAAAATCTTTAGAGTAGCAGTTGTGCCTATTTTTATTATAATTGTAGAATCCCAACATACGCTGAATGCTGTATAAATAACTATACTCTTATTCTTTCTTTCTGTGTCATTTTCCGTAAAGGTATACTGATATTTTGATAATTGTGAGTTTTATTAATGTTATTAGTCATAATTGGGAAAGTATTGGCTGACTTTTTACCAGATATGTTTTTTGTTTGTGTTTCATTCTGCTTGGACAATGAAACTAAACTTACTGGTAAGTCTCATGTCGCTTCCTTTTTTTTCATAATTTCATGCTTTAATTTAGGGCTGTTTGTATCCTGACAATCAATGGGCTGGGTCGAAATGCAGCCTTTTTTTCCTGACTTCAGAAGAAGGAAGCAGAGGCATTTCTTTATTAAAAAAATAAGCCAATTTTTTACTGGCGTTAAACTTCAATAGTCTGAGTTTTATAATACAGGTGTTAATTTAGCTCGTTATGTTTTTATACTGTTCAATCTACCTGATGAGTGGAACCGTACCGTTTTGCTCTTTCACTTAATCCCTATATCAATGAAGCAGAGTTTTCTGCTGTTAATTAAAAATGTTGTATTTTATACAGGTCCTTAAATGTGAAGAACATGCTGGTGCACTTAAAATTAGAGTTTTGTCTGTTTGTTGTATTTTTCTTTTAGCTAAGGTGCAGAGCTGGACTAGTCTGTCCTGCTTGCATTTAATGCTAGCTTGCATTAAATCCTGATTGAATTTATTTCCTTTGTTATTCCTAGGACATGAAAGTTACATCACCTTTTGCCACTTAGAAAATGAGGCTGCCTTCACGTGTAGTGCAGATCATACCATTCGAAAGTGGGATGTGGTGACAGGTCAGTGCCTGGCCATTTACCGAGGACACACATCAATTGTTAACAGGTTGGTTCCGTGGAGTTCTTCCCTTGTGTTCCTGTAATCAATTACTGCATATATTGTCATTTTACTGCAATTCTCCATTACTACACTAATAAAATGGGTTGTGTAAACCTTTGAGTTCATGCTACACGTGTTCTGTGCTGTAATGATTAGTTTTCCTAGCAACAGTGCTGACACATCCATAGACAGCAGATAGGAGAGAAATGAAAGGCACACAGCAGGGGAATTGAATCCAGGGCTAGGAATGAAATTCCAGAAGAAATTATTCAATTGATAACAGATGCTTCTGATAAATAGGTTTAAAAACATCACGTCAAGCCTTCGTGTCAGTAAGAGGGATAAAGTCAGGGCTTTTTCTGGAATTACTATTCCTGTTTATGCAAATGAAGTTTGATATTAAAGTGATGGTGTGTGACTGATTGGCCTGTCAATTTAAAGTGCCTCTTAATAGTTGAACTGGATTTAATTAATGACAAATAGAGCAAAGATTGGTGGTGTTTTTTTTTTTTTACATTTCTTTTTTGGTGGATGGGTGGGTTTTTTTTTTGTTCCTTACTAAACTCAAAACACATACGATGTGTAGCTAGATTCTGTAAATAGTTAGGAAGGCTGGCTCTGTCTGTATTTTGGCACTGGCTTGATTTTTGCTTGAATCAGCAAATGGGAAATGTGTTCTCTATTCATATGACTTTGTTGCCGGTTTGAAAGGTTCCAGAGGACCAAACTCAGCTGACAAAGATGACAGGTTATGATAGTCTCTGTCTCTGGTTTGGAAATACGAACTGTAGAGATTTTTCTGTTATATGTTTGTGCAGCTACAACTCATTATTTTGGAGGCCCAGTAAGTTGAATTCTTGAGCTGTAATCTCTGATTTGCTCTTCAGTTATGTAATAAGTTGGGTGCTCTTACTCTACCTTTTTTGAGCTCCTGGGCTAAGTGTAATTAGGTGTATATTTTTTCCTGCACTCACTCTGTTTGATGATGGAAAGATGAATATCTTTGCACACTGTCGGTTACAGTTCAGGTTCCTGGAATGTAATTTTTTTATTTTTATTTTAATTCCTAGCTATTTGAATAGGTCAGTTTATAAATATTTATTTTTAAAGAAATACTGATAAATAATTATCAAGAATGAGTTCTTGTTTTTTTATTAAAAAACCACAACAAACTCTTAGCTAGTATATGTAACTTATGTACATAATAGTGCTGCTGGAAATGATTTTTAGAAAAACACAAATGCCCAAAGTTACAATGCTATAGCGTAAAAATGTCTGCATCAATGTACCTAAATAAGGGGTCTCAATTTGAAAAGTGGAAACAGGGAAGTGTTTGGTTTTTTTTAAAAAAAAAAAAAACAAACCAAAAAAGTTTATAAATAATGTGTATTAAACAGTGACACTGAATTGGGGTTATATATGTTATGTTCATGCTACTGTTTCTAACTTCTGGGTGCTTGGCATTGACATTGTGACCAAAAATGGTTATGTAAAAAGCATGATACTGTTCATACACACACTTTATTTTTTGCAGGATCCTGGTTGCCAAAGACTATCTCTTCAGTGGCTCCTATGACAGGACAGCCCGCTGTTGGAGTGTGGACAAGGAGAAACAAATCCAGGAATTCCGGGGCCATCGGAACTGTGTCCTGACTCTAGCTCACTATTCCTCCAGGGATGTTCTTGAAGAAGAGGAGGAGGAAGAGGAGGAGGAGGAGAAAGTGAGCAGAGACCTCCTGGTGACAGGTAGCACAGACTGCACTGTTAAGGTCTGGTGGGTGTCCAGTGGGCGCTGTTACCAGACTCTGCTGGGACACACTGGGGCTGTCTTATGCCTTATACTTGACGCACCAAACAGGGAGCTGTTTTCTGGCAGCACGGATTATACCATTCGAACATGGAATATTGTCACTGGTGAGCAGTTGAAAGTGTTCAAAGAGCATCAAGGATCAGTAATTTGCTTAGAGGTAAGAACAGAAACTTCTTCAAGATCTGTTCGAAGGGCGTATCCGTATCCTAACTCACGGGGTCTCAGTTGTCTTGTCATTCATAAAGAAGTTCTTCCAAGACAGGTTATAAATGGTAAGCTTAAACATTCATGTAATAACAAAATGATAGTGCTCTGTGATCTTGAGACAAATCCTCTTTCCCGAAAACACTTTCTGATGTCCTTTGGCTTCTAGAAGCTATCGTGGTTTAACTTCTAGCTCAGTATCTATTTAAAACCTCCTAGGTCTTGAAACTCATGAGTAGGTTTGCTGGGAGGACTGTTCATCTGAGTAGGATTGCGTACACAGCATCACCAGACTTTGAAGAAAAATAACCTGAGCAAGTAAACAGACAAATGGTCAAATAACTTGAAAAGGGGAGGGGAAAACAAATTCAGAGTAAAGCAGATAACCCCAAAACAAACAAAAGCCAACCCAAAATTGTGGGCAAAATAGAAAAGTATAAAGTTGAAAGAAATCCTGCTTTAAAAACCACACAGACATAATTTGAGAAAAGAAAGGGAGAAAGAGATGGCCAAGACAAGAAAATGGGCAAGGAAAATGGAAAAGAGAAGTAGAGCATGGGGGAGAGAAATCAGGAAATGATGGAGAGAGGGGGAAAAAATTTAATGTGACCTGAAAAACTATACCCTGTTTTTCTGTTTGCGGTATTTTTCTGATGAATGCTGCCAGGTTTGTTCATGTTGCAGAGGAGAGATGAGGTTAGACAGATGAAGGAAAAGGGGAACTATCGCACAAGCACTTGCCCTGTATGCTCCATTATCCACCAGAAAATGCTAGTGGTATATTTAAAGAAGGTATATGATGGTCTGTAACTTAGTTTCAGGTCAGCAAACCTTCAGTGTTTATAAACATATGTGTCTGGCTGAAATTAATGGCAATAGTTTTTTCTCACTATTCTCCTTGTTTGTGTTTGTTGCTCTAAGTGCTTTTCCTATACAGAGGCTACAGTATATATTTTCAATAGCTGTTTAATAAATGTTGCCTTTGTTTCTAAAGAAGGTGGTCACAGCTGACACTAGCAGACTGGAAACCTGATGGTACTGAAGGAATTCTGTTTTCCTTCGGTTTTAGAAAGGAGAAAATACCACACAAAGTCATGTTGCCCTGGAGTAATGTTTGTCTTGCTTGGGTAAATTCTCGGTGTTAAAGCTTGTTTTTATGATATTGTGGTAATGTATTTTGAGGATGCTCAAGTAAATCTGTTGCTCTTCTTAGTGTCACGCTATGTTTTGTTGTTTAATTGTAACCCTTCTCCAAGGCACAGATTGGCAACGAGAGCTTGCTTTAATTTAATTGGGTTCTTGCTAAAATTGTTACACAAAACTGGCTTGACTCTCTCCTAGAAGCCTGGGAAATTCAATTAGACTCTTTGAATGCTCAAGAAAGAGCAACGCTTCTCCGTTTGTGAGCACAGTGTTAAAACAATGGTTTTAAACAAACAGAACTTCTTGTAGGGGAGAAAAGCAAAACCAATACATCTATTTGGAAAACCTGAACAATTCAAAGTACACAAGACTTCTGCTGCCAAGACTGTGTTGGCAACAGTCCTGGCCAAATCTTCTTCTAGCTGTGAGTAACTGGTAGCCCCTCATTTCTCTCATCACCAGTTGATATTTGAGGCTAGAAGAGTCCAGCTGAGGTACATACTGCCCCCACAGAGAGCATTTAGTTTCTAGGCCTCTAAAACTTATCCCAGCTTAAGCAGTCACTGTACTGCTGTTGAATAGCTTTAGGCTGTCGATCTTTCCTAATTCCTCCCTCTTCCTTAGTGGGTTCAACACTAGCCCTTCTGTTCCACTTGGCTGCCTCTCAGCACAGCCCACATGGTATTTTCATTCTTTTAGAAAGGGGTCAATCACCAGAATCCATACAAAGATGTTACAACATAAGGGAAACTTCCTGAATAGAGGTGTTTATTTTTTTAATTTTTGTTTTCTTCTGAAAAAGCTCTTGGAGCCTTTTTTGCCTAGGGCTTCTTAGTGACAGTGTTGCAATCTGTGGCAGTGAGTTGGGATAGTATTTTTCAAACTGTGGGTCAGGAAGGATTGGGAGGTAGTTGTGAGTTGTTGCTCACAGCAGCCAGCAGACAGTTTTAATTGTTGACAATAGTTCATTTTCTTCAAGGCAGAAGTGAGCTGCTAATGACACCAGATTTTCACTCACCTGTCCTGGAGGACCTGAGCTGGTACCAGCAATTATAGGTAGTTACCTGTTCTCTGGGTGGTATAACGCTTGTGTGGAGAGAATAAAGGGGAAAAAAGACTTATTTTCATTTTATTTATTCAAATAAAGATCCCTAAGGGAGGGTGACCTTTCAAAAAGTTTGAGAAATGCTCAGTGTGATCTCTTATCCTGGACACAGATCAGGAAAAATTTGGATATTGAGACCGTATTTTCCCCAGCTTTAAAAAGTATTGTTATTAACGGGAATGCCCCAGGATGTTCTGAATTGCTGCAAATTAGGTCTGGGCTGTTCTAGTTGTCTCCCATTACTTTCCAGTAAATACCAATAGTGTTGTAGCAGTGAATGGAAATTCCTGGAGCTTCTTGAAGGAGCCTTTCTGGATAGATGTCCATAAAGCACACCCATGTTTTCCACCTTGCTTCCTGCAGTGCTGGCATATGAAAAGCAGCGGGGTGATGCCACAGGCATGTTTGGATTTTGAATGTCCTCAGTTGCTCTGAGATCGTTTAGGTGGTGTTGCCAGCTAGCATTAGTTAAAGGAGCTGAAAACAGCTCTAATCTAGCATGGCAGAATGGAAGGCGATGGTGAGCTTTTAGCTTTCCCTTTTCCCCTGTCCTTGGTGGTCCTGGACAGCGGAGTGAAGAGGGTGAGCTGCTCAGACATTCCCCAGGGCTTGCCCTGCTGTCTTGGGCTCAGTCTGTTGAAGGTGATTTTCCAGCTGAACTGACTGCATGTGGTCTGCTGCCAAAGTAGTTCTGCTGCAGGTACCAGCTTATGCTAATGGTGCTCTTCTCTTCCTTCCGCTACCTAAAGTAAACTGACAAAAGTTTTGCCAGACAACTATCCGCAGTGGGAGTCGTGTGGGTGCTGGGTGCTTTGGCGGCCTTGGCTACTTCATTTTCATAGTCAGGCAAGGTAACTAGCAGTGGAGCAGCCAGAACTCCTCACTCTGTTTCTCCTGCAGTGCGTTGATAGCTTGGCAGGCAAGGGACGACAGCTGTTTTGAGTGCTCTTTCTTCATATAAGAGCCAATGATGAGATTTTATAGGGAGCGATGGGAAAAAGTAAGGGTGGGCTGAATGTAGTCGCACAGCTCATGCTAGTTCTTCCACTGAAAAATGTCAAGCCTGGCTAAAGATCAGTATTTGCAATTAATAATCAAATATGCATTTTCACTAACGTGACTGCCTGCAATAGGCTGAATAACCCTGACTTAAATATTTACTTGTGTATGTTTCTCTAAATGTCCCAAAGTAGCTTTGCAAAGTGTTCACAAGGATTGCTTTGTCCTTTGCTGATTGTTCTGCCTCTGAGTATTTATCAAAATTGTGCTGCCAAAAGCTGGCAGAGAGAAATGATCCAGCTTGGAATTTAGCTTGGATCCTATAGCAAACATTCTTGCAAGAAAACTTTCTTGCAAAAGGAGTTTGAAATGAACATGAGTGGGCAAGGACTTGCTTCTAGTTTTCCTGCAAAAGATCCTTTGTTTGGACCATTCCGTTTCCTTCTAAAGGTGACTAGAAGAAAAGAATGCTTTGAACAAAGCCATCGCCTGAACTCCATTTATATGCTTAACTATTGTGATCACAGGGACGTATTTTTTCCTTGTCACATCAATTAAGTGCATGTATTTTTTGTAATTTGTGTTTGTATTTGTTGTATAATTATCAGGTGATGAAGATGTGAATTAGAGGAATATGAATGTGCACAACACCTGTTGAAAAGAAACATGTTTCTAGGACCATTACTTTGCACTGCAGTGAAGAAGTTGAAAAAGGTTCTCTAACAGCCAGACCAGAGAGCTCATTCTAGATGGATTCTCAGGGAAAAAAACATTTTCTTGCCCACAGGGAGTTCGCTAGCTCATTAAAATGAATGTGGTTTGAATGGGATCCTGAAAGCCTAACTCGGCTGAAGGCTTACATAGTTGTAACTTGAGATTGGTTCAAAATGGTGACTTTTAACCAGCTGGCAGATTGTAGGAATACTGACCCCCACGTGAGGAATAAGTTGGCAATGGGAAATGTGGTTGCTGATGTGAACTCGTCAGGAAGTTCCTGGGAGCTGGTCCGAGTGCACTGACCTTCAGAAAGAGCATGCGTCCGAATCTGATTGGAGAGCCAGTTGCCTCTCCTTGGGTGAGGGTTAAATTGTGTCTTACAGCAAAAGGTAATTGGGAGAACAAAGTCCGTTCCTATAAGGTTGAAATACCTGCTAAACAGCTCTTTTGCAGATATTTTTGGCATTCATACAGGTGGAAATTATCTTAAGCTGCTGCATATATTCAGTTCAGCCAAGCTTGTGGAGCAATAGGGTTGTCTTGAGAGACCAACCCTAGATGTGATCATTTGGTTGTTTGGGGTTTTTTTTTGTGTTTTTTTTTTTTTTTTTTAATTCAAACTGTATTGTGTGTAGGGGCTACAGCCAAGGTCAGGGTTGTATAAAACTGGCAATTTTTAATAGTGAAACCTGTAATTACTTCAGCATTTACAACCTGTATTTTGCCACTGTTGTTACATTGCTACTCAAAGCAAGTCTGACTGAGCTTTTTCGTGGAATAGTACATCTACAGTACTTTGGCCGGAGGATTAAGACAAATATGCTTCGTTCATGTGTCTTGGTGTTTCGTCTGGTTCAAAGCAGTCAGAGTAATGAGAAAAGTTATCAATCCAGAATTACAGATATCAATGCAGTGATTTTTCTTCTGTCTGGCTGAGGCTTTAGAACCGGGCATCTGACTATCATCAGGTTTTAGTTCTTTTGAAGCTACTTGGGTTTGAAAAGTCCACTCAGCTCGTTAGTATCTGAGTTGCAAATGTGTTCTATGTTGGCTGCCCTGCTACAGGTGTCCTTGCCTTGCCATGCTTTTCCTTGTCAGGAGCTTTGTTGGGCAGTTAGCCAAAGTGAACAAAGCGCTCAAAAGCCAGCCAAGGAAAATACAGCTCTGAAAATATCACTGCTTTTCCAGGCACTTTCAGATTAGAATATGTAACTGTTTCTACTGATCCTTTTTAAACCAAGAGTTGACAGACTTGGGTATATCTGGAAAAATCTATTGAGTGAAATTTTACATCTTTCCCTTCTAAATCATGAGAAAATGAAATTCCCTAATAAGAACAGGACTGATGCCTAGGGAATTGGGTATGGGTTTGAAGACTTTAGGCTAGAAAAGCCCAGTAGTTGTAGACCTGGGGACCTAGCCCACAAGTATTTGCTGAAAATGACTGCCTCTGGATGCCCATACACAAAAATGGGTGCCAGTCTTGGCAGTGGGGAGGCTTAGCTCCCACCAAAGCTGCAGCATGATCTTGCATTTCAGTGAAGAAGTCAGTATACTTTGTCCATCTAGCTCCTGAGAGGGGACTGATCTGCTGAGAATCACATGTCAGTGGGGATATTTAACCAAAGGAACAGCAACTGTGGACACTTTCATTCGGGAATATGACAAGAAGGAGGGGAAGATACTGTTTTGCGCATTAGTCTAACAGAACTGGTGGGTCTGGATTCAATGGCTTCTGCAGGCTGAGGAGATTTGAACCCATTTGGAGAGTACCTTAACCACTGGATAGGAGAAGCCAAGCTGGTGTAAGGAGGTTAGCAAGACTCCTAAGAGAGCCAGCAGAAGGTGATCTAACTGGAAATCAGTGCTTTGGGCACCTGTCTGGAAGTGGGCAGGGGAACTGTGTTACAGTTCTTCTTTTTGGGGCTTTTTAGGTAGTCTTCAGTACAGTCATAACTTACGAAAAATGATACCAGGAGCCAAGGACCTGTGCTGCTGGCCAACCCTAGGACTTCCACTGCTTCCACAGCAAAGCTGACTTGTGCCCAGCCAGCACGAGGGCATTTGGACAGTGTGTCCAACCTCAGTGAGTTAGAGCCAAGGCTGCTGTGTGAGTTGTTGGGGCATAGCCACAGCCTTTGGATGCAAATGCTGAAAGAAGGCTCTGGAGTAAAAATACCGATCTGACGTGGGTCAGATTGGATTGGTGCCTCTGTCTTCCTCTCCTCAGACAGAATCCCATCTGGTTTTCATATATTCTCTTGACCAGTTTCAGGGATACTGTGCACTGTTGCTTGTCACAACTGCCCTGAAGCACATAGTGTTTCTTGTGTGATATACAAAGGGACAGTCGCAGCCTGGATCAGAATCAGGGCTGCACTCTGGGATTTGGGCAGTCAAAAGTTAGGATGCTATAAATTTCAAGTCCTTTTTTGGATGGACTTCAGTTGCATTATATCATGGTTCCCTATCTATAAAGTAGGGAAGGTATTTATTGTATATTACACAGTGTGTGGGGCCTGCTTCTAAGGTGCTTTGGCTCAGAGGAACAGTGTGTGATGATTATTGTTATTTTGATTAAATATAGATATCTTAAGTATTGTAGCTTAGGCTGGAATTGTAAACTAGACCTATCTTTAGTCAAGTGAAGGAGTCATCTCACCTAAATTGATGTAGATGGCTACAGCTGAGAAGGTTGTCCTTGTCAGGAAATAGCGAGTTTTAAGGCATGATCTGTTTTAGACATCTGCTTCAGGATGAGATGGATTGTGCCCTAGGCTGCAGTGACTATAAGGGGACTATCTTAGCTGTAGATATCTGCATCAATTTAGATAAGGTGAGGCTTGCATCATATCACTAAAGGCAGATCTGATTTGCAACTTCAACCTGAGCTGATAGCTCTTGATGGCTTTCTCCACTAATAGCTATTTCGTGCTCTGTGTTTTAAAAATACCATGGAAATGAGAGGCTGTGTGACAGTCAGAGCCTGTACTGCGTTTTGCTGTTGGCTGTGCTGCAGGCTTAGTCTGTGGCATCCAGTACATTGTTTAACCTGTTAGTATTTGTTTCCATGCAAGGCTGAGAATCCTTTGCTACTGTGCTCACCTGCTTAAACTGGTGAGGGGTGGGAAGGTGCATAAAAGTATGTCATGGGGCAGCCTGGGTGGCACAGAGGCTTTGAATTTAATGCAGATGGTTGGTGCTGGCCATCTCACCAGGTCTCTGACTGGGCATTGGAAGCTTCTATGGCTCTTACGATCCTGGTGCTATAAATTACCTGAGTAAGCCCACGTCATTTAACACATTTTTGTATCTAGCGAATTAGCAAATCTAGACAAGTTGCAGCTTTTCTGTTTCACTTCAGCATTTATACACCCACTTAAGTGTAGAAATGAAGCGGAGTGTTAATGTACCGTTAATGCAGAGTGCCATTTACCTACAGGAAGTTATAACATAGCATTTTCCCTTGTTCAGTGGGTGGGTTGATGCTGCTAGCAAGATATCTGAAAAATGAATGCAATGACTTGGCCAAGAACAATGCAGCAGGATCTCAACTCAAAGCATCCTCTGCCATTTAGCAGGTGCAACATGTCAATGCTCTTCATGCCCATTCAGGCCTGGAAATTAAAAGGCAGGTTACCTTCTTCAGGCTAACTGTATAGCTCTCAGTTTTTGTTAGTGCTGCTGGTCATTCCTTCTCTTTCCTCACTGAGATGTAGTGTTAATGCCATTGCTAAAACAGCTTAAAAGTAATAGGACGTGACATTTCAAAGTACTGCTGGCTTTAACAGTGGTATGTGTTTTACAAGCTCCTGATGTTTAGCTATGAAAACTGTCTCATGGGCCAAGTTCTGCTGGTAGGAAGTGTGGCATGCACTGTTCCAACTGGGCTGGTGGGAGCTGCGGCCAGTGATCATCTTGGTCTGCCTGCATACATTTCTTACATGGGTTAGCACAGTCCCATCACTGCGGTGCTTTGTACCTTAAAATACCTTTTGTTTCATGGTGCTGTAACACAGAGCAAATGGGGTTTTTTGCACAAAGCTCACTTATGTTGCCTTTTGGAAATGGGATGATTCGGTTTTGGAATCGGAGTGGAGATGGGGGAGCGTGAAAAACGTTCCAATCTTACAGATACAAAGAGTAGGGACCAAAGGGTTTAGGTGGTGGAAGAACCAGACCCTTAAAAGCGACCCAAGAGCAAGACCCATGTCGAGTTGATTTGTCATTTGTTCTGCAGTTTGTTTCCTGGAGATATCTGAGAAGCGTCAGGGGTTAGTGCTTTGCTGTCATTTGAACCTTCTAATCTCTGTATTTGGAGGGCAAACAAGGTGTCATTACTCCTTAAGCAAATTCTGTTTCTGTGCGGGGGGTCAGGGTTCTCCCTCCCGTTTCTCCATCCTTTTGATACAGAGATTGCTCCAAGTCCATGACACTGCTCTCAGGCTACAGCCTATGGATTGCTGTGAGAGCATCCGATGACTGACTGCCTTCACTACACTTGGCAGGTGTCGGGCCACTTCTCTGCTTGGGGGAGTATGCAGTCAGAGCTGACGTAAGGATGGCTGTTAAAACCTTTAGGTTTTTTTCACTAGACAGATACAGAATGCAAGATTTTTCTTTGCATGGTGGAGGGTTTTCCCTGCTGAGCTGCCAGGCTTTGGATAGTTTGTTACTGTGCACTGGCTAGTTTTATAGTCTTGCCGGGTCGGTTACTTTCTGTCTCAGTTTCCCAACTGTGCCATTCTGTTGTGTCTGTGTGGAATAAAACCCAACCTCCACCACTAGTGAGTTTACACAGCCGTGCAGGATGACTAGTGTAATGAGGCACTGTTCTTCTTTGGGATTTATAGGCACAGTTGCTCTAAGGACACAGCAGAAGACAACCTGATTAAAGATGTTGAAAAACCTGTGTGAGGATAGTTAATTATTTAATCATTTGATAACACAGTGTAAAAAGACTTGTGGAAATGCAGATACAAAACAGTTTCAAGGAAGAGGTAGTGTTTCCAAATATTGACCTTGTGCAGAGTAACCATGTTAAACCCTGGTTTATGTTGGTGGGATTTTATTTTTAATTTACTTTTTTTTGTTACTCAAAATTGTTCTGAAATTTTTGTTGTAATTAAAACTTACAATCTGGTAAGAGTTCTTGTCAAATATGCTTTGCAGAAACTGCACTGCAGGGTTTTTTTTTGAGGCTATATTAATGTAATTAATTATGGAAGTAGGGTTAGCATTGTTAAGCTCACTGAAATCCTGCCTGCTTGCACCAGCAGATGGGCTAAGTTTTTCATCTTCTGAAACACAGGAGCTGTTTTTAAGGCCCAGAAGTCAATGTGAGATGCGATCGCGAAGAATGCAAGGTTGGTTTTGCTCACCATCCCTCTGTTTCAATGTGTAGTTGTTGCTCTTTGTAACAGGCTGTTGAGTTGGAAACCGTGACTTCGTATGAGTCACTTCAGTGCAGTTCTCTCACTAATGTGCCTGGGAGACTATTGCTGATGTTTCTTTCTCTTCCCTTCAGCTAGTGAATCGGCACTTGTATTCAGGAAGCGCGGACAGGACAGTGAAGTGCTGGTTAGTAGACACTGGGGAGCGAATCCAAACGTACAAGGCTCACAAACACAGCGTTAGCACTTTGAAATACCACGCTGGGATCTGTAAGTTGCCTTTCCTATGTTCAGCAATCCCGTCTCCTTTTCGATGTTTGTCTTTGATCAAAGATTGTTAATAGAGAATGCTGTAATTTTGAAGGCTTGTGAAATTGTCACATTTTTTCAACTCCAGCATGTTTATGTTCACTATCAAACTCTGCTGTACTACTCCATGTGGGAAGCTTAGATCTTCCCTCCATTTTCCACCTCCCTTTTCTGGCAAATGAAGAGGCAGTTGCTTTATTTCTGTTAGCAAGGGAAGTGGCTTAAATCCTGAGCTGTCTGTGGGTTGTTTGTGTAGCCGTGGTTTAACCTCGCTAGTCTGATGTCTGTCAATCTGCTTCTGCTGCACACTCGGGGACAGCAAGTGCTGCTGCTGGGTATGGAGCCCGGTGCCTGCCTTTGCTACCTGGTAGGCACTGTGTAATGGACTGTCCTAAACCAGAATCGTATCTCAGATGCTCACTGCTTCTTTCTAAAAGTTAGGCTTCCTGTTCAGACTCCGACCATCTCCTAGACTCATTTTCCACAAGTTCTACCCCTTTATCTGTCCTCTTTCATGTATTTGTTCCCCAAAGCACCTTGCTGCAGTAGCCAAGTATCACTTGCCTTACGAATGCTTGGGACTCGGTTTCCCTACTTTCAGTACTCCTGTTAATAGCGGTGTCTTTACAGAACTGTCCGTTGTTGACATAACAGTATATGCTGACCATGAAGCCTTCCTCCCTAAATCCCCCCCTTTCCTTGTGCACATCATCTGTGCATTTCTGGGTTTGGGTAGCAAGACTGTGCCTCTGTTTTTTATCAGCCTGAACTTCTCTATGTGTCATCCTCGTCTTATTCTCTCGCTGATGTTAGACCTGACGTGCCTTCATTTGCTTCCCAAACAAGTACTTCTCTCCTTCAGGATAACCAGGATGGCAATGCCTGTCTTAAGCAAATCTAGAAATTTGCAAAGCTTTTCTGATTTGATTTCTGTACTTTAGCTATGAAACCAATGTGTAACACCAAATGAATGGCTGCTATTTGGGCCTTGACGTCTCTTCTGGCAGATCATCAGTGTGGTGGTGATGAGTGGCTGACAAATGCGAGATGGTACGCATTAGAAGAGAGTTGTACCTGCACAGGCAGATTACAGTTTAATGGCAGTTCTCTAGCGCCATGCTTGGCATGGCTGACTGACCACATTTATAACCCAGGAACTGAATTGATTTCTTAATTATGTTTGGAAACTTAACATGTAACCGAGCCCATACATAGGTTTTGATTTTAATCAGGAAACCTTTTTTTTTTGGTTTTCCTTTCAGCATTAGGCCCACAGCATTACTTTTCTTCATTAAAATAGTTAACCATAATTTACAGTTAATTTCATCTCTCCTCACTTATATCGCAGAACTACCCCGCTCTCCCCTACCTGCGGGTTATGATTTCTGCTGATTTCAGCTTTTGCAGTTGGGTAGAAGGCTGAAATGGAAGGGGAAAGGGTCTGAGCTTACACTGCACCCTGAAGTTATTACTGCTCAAAAATTTTAATCCAGGATGAACACTGGCAAACAAAATACTGATTGGTTTGTGTGTGTGTGTGTGTGTGTGTTTTTCCCCTTTTAATTAAAAAGAGACAAACCAAAACATTGAATTCATCAAGACTACCCAAAGGCGAGGTAACTGTGCTAAGCTGATATTGTCCTGATTCCGTGAGGAATCTTCATGTCTGAGTGGGAGATGGAGAGACCGTCTCCTTCATTAATGAGACCTCCAGAGCTGCATTTTTTTCAGTGTTGATCCTGCTTTTCGTGCAACCAGTGTAGACTTGACCAGACTCTCTAAAACCATTATAAACACAGTTAAGGCTCAAACAGAAGTTTCATTATCTGATGCCACCCCCATCAACTCTGCAGCTTTGTCTCTCTTCCCCCTCTACCACCCTGTCCCTGCCATACACATACATTATTTTTCCACAACAGTCTTTTTTTTCTTAAAATGCAGGCAATATTGGTGCATTTAGTCAGACCTGTGAAGAACATTCTGATAAGTGTGATACAAGTGTTCACAGAGTTATTTAAGATCTCATTTTAAATCGAATGCAAAAATACTAAAAGTGTCAAACAGGGAGAATTGAATTGGTCCACTTGAAGGGTAGAAAAATGTCATGGAAAAATATTAGGGACTTGTTTGAATCTAATTTAGACACATTCTAGTTCCTGAAAGAGAAAATTTCCTTTTAAAAATGAATTTATGTACTATGATTGTTTGCATTATAGTAATACATTGCAATTCAAACTGAAACAAAACTATTAGATAAGTAAGTAATCAAAGACATTTTCACTGGATACCAAATGTCGGAGCTAGTGTAGCTTAAAATTCTAGCTGTTCACCTGGGACAGATCAGTGTCATGTGTCCATTTTCTGTCTTTCAAAAATGTAGAGAAAATACTTCAATACAAGTGATGTTTGTTATGGTTTATGTCGCACTTGCACTAGCGCAAGAACATGGAAAGAATCTCGGCTGAGAAGTGGTAACTTTCTGTTCGAAGATGGTAATTCTGTTGCTTGCTGTCTGGTCAGTACCCAAAGGCTTGTTGCCCCAAAAAGTTTACGGTCTAAATAAGAATATATAGTAGAAGAATGAGTGGAAAAATATATGCATGTTTCCAAAATGGATTTATAGTGTACAGGGAGTCCAGGCTGATCTGAGAACTAAGCTTTAAATCATCAGAATGTGTTCCTAGTGGCTTTCCTCAGTCTGCTTGTGTAATTAATAGCATGGGGAATATTAAAGCTGGTTCTCAATCTAATTTTCTTAATGATATTATGTTGGCTATTTCTCTCCTACAGTATGTGCACAGTCATTTAAAATTTAATGTGGTTTGTATTTTTTCATGTTGCAGAACCTCCAAGGGAATGTTTAAAACCTGTTCTCCCTCCCAAGGGTCTATGAAATTTAAGTAAAAGACAAAAATGAATTGTTGATTTTTGTTGTTTGTTTCACAGGTGGTGTATATATAAGCATATATTTAAATACTAAATCTGGGTTAGATCAACAGTTCTGCTTTGAAACTCAGAGGTGCAAAGAGACTTCCTAAATCTAGAGTGACAGTTCAAAAGACATAAAAGATGACTGTCAAAAGCAAAATCCTGATAGCGATAGCTAAAGTAAACTGACAGCTGCATAGTGAAAACTGCTCTTAATTGGTTCCCACTCTCTACATGTGTGTAACAGTATTAAGTGATTTTCATTCACTGAAAAAAAAAAAAAATCTCTACCTCGTTCTGTTGTTACTCATTTGCAAAATGGGATGCAATGCTTTTTCAGGATTGTGTTGGCAATTGAATTTAATATAAATGACATATAAAGTGACATTGATTTTTCCACATCCAGATGTTTCTTGAAGGTGTACCCAGGAAGTACCCAACCTCCTGCTGTTTAATTTGAAATTGAAAAGCTGATGGCAGTAGGTAGCCTGTTCTCTCATCTCTTCTTGTAGTCCTGAATTTACTGCTGTGCTAATTTCTTCACCTCTCTTTAGGAATCCAGTGCCTGACTTCGCCCGAAAGATGGGTATCTGTTGTCTTCAGGCACTGCAGTTTTTGTAAAAATCCTCCCACGGTAGTGGCTTTTGCAAAGACCCGAAATACAGGGAGCAGTGAATATATTGCTTTTTGCAGTTCTGAAATATTTATCTCTAGATAAACTTGAGGAGTTTGGGTTAAGTGAAGGAAAGAGAGTGTTTATGAAGGCAGTTTGTAACCCTTAAAGCACACAAATGTGCTCCTTTTTGGGTATATTGCTAAGTATAAAAATCCAAATATTCACCACTGCCTTACAGTTTCTGGATGCAGCAATTCTGGGGATCTGATGTGAAGATCCTGAAGTGTTGTGAAATAGTTCTTCAAACATATTAAAGACACCTTAAGGAAACCTGATGAACAGTCAAAATCCCTGGTCATGCTTAATTTACTTAAAAAAAGACAAACCCCCAAACCCAAACACGCCCCCAACGCCACTCTTGTAGCACATGTACCCTATAGCACACAGAATACAAGAGTTATAGCCAAAACCCTCAGATAGCTCAGTGCCGTACTGAAATAGAGATTATGGCCTGGGCCTTGGATCACTTAAAGGCTCTACTGCTTGCAACGATCCTAAGCTACAGGATTTAGCTGAAGAAATCTACCACACTGAAAGAATTTAGAAAGCTTCTTTGTAAAGCTGCCTACACATGCCACTCACCCCTGAGGACAGAAGATTTAACTGTGGTATTTCGGCAATGACAGCTCTACCTACCAATAGTAAGCTTTTGTTGAAAACGGGGGGAAAATGGGTATGTTTTAATGAAGCTAAGGCCAAATTCCTATCTGCTGTTTGATGCTGCAGCAGAAGTGATGGAGATAGTGTAGTGAATGGAAATAGCTATGGTAAAACAAATGGAAGGCTTAGTGGAAATCCTTAAAACCAGACGTGAGATAAATTGCCTACTTAGAATTATTGAGGCATGTTTAGGCAGGGAAATACATGTGGAAGAGTAGAGAAGAAATAGGTATTTGAAGTGTGTGTGGAGTGAAATGCAGATGTAAGTAGGAACTTCAGGCTTAAGGCAGTTCAGTGTTTTGAAAAATATGCATGAAAACAAGCATGCTGGGATCAGCAAAATGAAAATGATCTGAACTTGCTATAACTGAGAAGAAAATCAAGCCTTGTTAAAAACAATACGTCATGCTCCTCTGCGAACTAGTTTTAGGTACATTTTTGAACTCGCGTGAACTGACCTTACATGGCTGCTCACGTCTGGCTGTGTGCTGTGTTGTGTGTTGCTTTGCAGTGTTCACGGGAAGCGGGGATGCCTGTGCAAGAGCTTTCAATTCCAAGAGCGGTGTCCTGCAGAAGATCTTTCGAGGACACAAGTTCATCATCAACTGCATCCAGGTCAGGGAGGAGTTTCTTTGCTGGGATTTCCTCACTTCCGATTGCTCCCTCGTTTGTTTTGTGGGAATTGGTGTGGCTGGCTGTTCTGTGTGTCTTGGATCAGATGTTGTTCTGGGATAAGACAAAATGTGGCAGACTTGAATATTCCTTATATAATTTTAGACAAACTCGATAATAATAAGGATAAGTGAAACCGCAGAACGAGACCCCAGAGACAGTCCGATGGCTGTGATGGGAGGTTTTTCAGGTCAAGCAACTGTAAGAAATGAGCTGGATATAACTGATCCTGTGTAGGGGCAGGAAATGGACTCGGGCCTTGTGAGACCCCTGCCATTACAAGATGCTGATGATAAGTGTTTGCAGTGCTCTAGTTCCTTTCTGCCTTATCCAAGCAGAATAATGTATAGCGTTATTCCCCAGTCTCCCCTGGGCATGGTATCCCTCAACAGTCTAGCAACTGCTTACCATCCTTCCTGACCTTAGGGAAGAGCTAGTGGTGATTTCCATGGGCTACCCTGTATATAAATGTTTATATAAAATATTGCAATCACAATCTATTCTTCTGAAGGTAGCAAGATGAAAAAGAAGCTCTGTATTGATGTCTGACCCACATCCTACCAGACAAAAGGAAGAGTCCCTGCTACTGGCTTAAAAAATTCCGAAGAGTTAATTAAGTCCCTGAAAAGTTGCTTGTGTTGTCTAGGCTCACGTGATACTGGTGTTTAAAAGGGGAGGAATTAGCAACGCTTGGTGGCAATGCAAAGATCGGTGTCGGGCAAGGAATCCTGGGGGGAAAGTTTGAATCCTTGGATGCTTTGTGCATTTAAGAATCCACATCTCCCTGCATCAGGATCTCAGTAAAAGCTGTATGCAGGATGAGGATTTTGATGAAGAATGTGAGACACTGTAAGTATTTCTAGCTGCCTGACAGTTTAAGGAAAAAATGAGATAAAATTCCTTTTGGAGTTGATCTCAAACATACAGAGTTGTAAATATGGTTGCCTTTTATATATTCTTCTGAATTAGCAAGTGGTTGGTTGGTTTTAAACTGCAAACTCTTGGGTATTGAGCGGTTGGTTGTGTAGCAGACAGTCACCCGGATGTCTTTGGGTGATAACTGATATAATCTCTCTGGGCAGCCCCAAGTATTGACAAGACTAAAGCTTGGCTTTATATTGTTTATTGTAATTTCATTTCCAAGCGTACAGGGCAAAAAATCCTGGGAAAAGAGAGGGCTGAAGAAGTGGCGACCTTAATTTGATCTTAAATGTGTTACTGAGGGATGGATGAGGGGCGAGGGGGCTGTGGTTGTGCAGTGCTTGAGCGATGCTTCATGCGGATGTAAGCCAGACTGCGGGTGGGATGCTCACTGTTGCGGCCGCCTCTGGAGGCTGCGAGCGCCTGTGGTGGGCAGAGTGACGCAGGAAGGGGAAGATGATGAAGACCGAAGGCTGGCTTCTAGGGCGGGGTGAGAACAAATGGCAACATTGCCAACAGCAGCAAATGTTTCAGTAGGGAAATGAAACTACAGGGGGGAATGAAGGGTAAACTACTGCAGGTTTGGAAGAACAACAAATTTTGAAGGAGGAATTGTAGCTATAACTTAATGTGAAGGAAGAAGGAAAGTGAAAAGGAAAGCATTCCTGAGCCCCCCACTACCCACTGATGCTGTTTTTGGTGCCTCTTTAAGCTTCACCTCCAAAACCAGCACAGAAATTCCCAGCTACAGTCTACTCTGACACCGAGTTTTGTTCCCCATTGCTTTTCTAGTGGGTTTAGGTTATAAATAACTCTAGCTGTTTATATTTTATGGCTCTGTGAAGTGGCTGAGAAATGAGTCCTGACTTGGTAATGTCTTGTCCCACTTCAGCAGCTTTTGTGATAATTTATACCGGCTCTTGCAATGAGCTATCAGGCCTTAAGTGTTAGGATCAAGCTGTGTTGGCTCTGATTTTTGACAGTTTGTGCCGATTCCAAGCTGTACGGTTTGGTATTAAATGTGACTCTGTTGTTGCAGATCCACAACGAATTGCTCTACACAGCTTCCCATGATGGCACACTAAGGATTTGGGACATCCGGGGAATATGCAAGAGAAACAAGCGGCGCTTGAAGAAGGAGAGGTCTGCCCAGGGCAGGAGCTCTCAGAAGGGAAGTCTGTCTCGTCTCTTCAACAATAAAGTCGGCTGTATGGTACAGCAAGAAAATGGGGAACACGAAGCCGTTGAACTAATGTGACTGTCTAGAACAGACTTTCCATCAGTGACCAAAGCTGAACCTTTTGTTTTCTGCACCACTGTGTCCATGTCAACCAGAACTTGGAAAGAGATGGGAAAGGGCTTCGTTCGGACCTCTTTTGCAGGAGCTGGGAATCTCTGTGCCTGGCAGGTGGAGTCAGGTCAGGTATTGTCACTGCGGATGATTCAGCTGAGCAGTACTGGGGTCAGAGGGACTGCAGCATGGTTCAGGTGATGTACCTCTGTGTGGGTAATTTAGAACTTTACTTACGACTGCTTGTTTTCAATTCCCTCTGGCACAGAGGCATTGCACGCTTCTGCCTGTCTGGTATCCAATGAGAAGTGTTTTCTCCTGTTGCTGTGGCCTGCTCCCATGCCCTCTCTTCAGCTGAATGCAGAGAGGAAAGGTGCCCTGCAGTTTGACTACAAATTACATTTTTACAGCTGACTGTTGGGTTGTTTTTTTCCTGATAAGACCAACTGATGCAGGATGCTACGGCTCAGCAGGAGGAGTTTAAAGCAGACTGGACACCTCTTGGGGAAGGTGGGAGGAGTAGGACAGAAATTACTTTTTTTTTTTTTTTTAGAAAAAAATCTAAACCTTTTGTACCAAGGTCAGCTGTTTGCCAAGGCACAGCAGTTCTCCTCCCAGCAACCTAGCAGGTCCTTTTTTTACCGTTTACGGTCTCACACTTCAGCCAAGGCAGCATGGGTGGCTTCACAAGTGTCCTGTGAGTGCTCCCAGCGCCCACTTCCCCCCAGACACGGCTCCCTGGATGGGGAGCTCCTGGTGGGTTCCTCTGTAGGCTTCATCTCCGTATGGCAGGGAGTGGAATCTGCGGTGGTGGCTGCACCACCTCTGGGCAGCCTGGCCGCTGCCTGACTGTCCTCATGGGGGAAAGGTTTTCCTTATATCTACTGGGAATGTCCAACTGGGATTTTTTTCAGGGGTGAGGAGAGTGAAACGGGAAGATTTGTTACCTTTCCTCCTTAGGGGGCTGTGTCTGGCCTTGGTTTGCTCGGTTGTTAGTAGCATCGGATAAGCAGTCACACCCAAGAGAATTTCTCCCCATCTTTTTCCAGGTTCATCCCTCTGATAACCACTGAGCCATGAACAAACAAAGGTTCTTGTATTTTTCTAGTTGCAGATATAACTCTTTGTAGAACCAGTACAAAAATATATAACCACATGTTTTTATTTTTATGGCTTTATTTATTCTGTACTACAGCAAGATAAAAATGCTGTAATCCTTTTTTAGAATGGACTAATAAACATGTGGCATCTACAGACAACTAACTGTCTATTTTTTATTTTCTTCTCATTTAGAGGGGATTTAGCTGCCTGTAGATGCAGTTGGGAAGGAATGGAATATGGAAAAAAAATGTGCTTTTGGAAAATGTGTACATATATTAAAAAATCCTAGCATATACTTTTGGAAACATTATTTTGGAAACATTTCCTGCCTTTCTGGCCCTGCTGGGTGCCATGGAGCTGTCCTGCCCCCCACCAGGCACAGGCCTGCCAGAGCTCAGTTTCCCTTCTCAGGGAAGGAGTGACCACCACAAACCAAAGCCCAGTCTTACGGGGAAGCGCTGGCTCAGTGCTCGCCATGGTGGCACTGAAGACCCTGTAACGCTGCGTCTGTCATTGCTGCTGTGTACCCTGCTTGCCTCTGCTGGGGAGCAGCTTTGTTAGCTCTTACGGGGCAGGTTCCTGCATCTGATTGATAGGAAACAGCATTTTAATTAGGTTAAATGCTTAGCAAGAGAAACTAATTTGGGAGCTCATCTGCATAGCATAGACTTAATTCCACTGTAAACCTCTCGGTCCTGTCGTCAGAGAAACATTTATGAGCTGGTGGCTCTTGGTTGCTGGGGCAATGGCTTGCTATGCAGCTCATTTTATTTGCATTTTGCTTATGAGGTCAACGCTAAGTAAGAGGCCTTCAGCAGAGATGGATGGAGTTGCACAGATGGTCTGGGCTGCACTTTCTGTTTAAAAACTTTGCCCACAGTGTTAGACATGAGAGCTTAGCAGCTGCACACAGAATTAGCAAATGGATTTAATAGACATAGATCTCGTAAAGAGTGGAACTGATGAGTCACTACCACTTCTGCATGCTGCTAAACATATCACAGTGTCTTCAAATACATGGTCAAAATTAACTTAAAACTTTTAGCCAATGCCTCCTGCCCTGCTGATCACTTAAGACTGCACACACAGTTACTCAGGGTAGCGCTGGCAGAATTACATCACTGAGGAATGGCTTCTCTGACTTCTCTGACAAGCACTGCATGTTATGATGCTAATTTTAAATTCCCCAAGGACAAACGTTCACTTCTTCAGTTTGTCACTGCCACTTTGCTATGCAAGCCACTTCAAAGAAGAGAAATACCACCTGTACAGCCCAGCACTGCCTTCAGGCTGGCATCCCATAATGCCAGCAGGCTTGGGAACCCCTCTAAGCTGAAGGAAGGACTAAATCTGTGCTTTCCCACCTACATCTTGTTAAAACTACATGCACCTCTTTGTATGTTTTTCTTATTTTCCATGCTTTTGTATGTTCTAGCTTTGCTTTGCATTAGTCGAGTGGTTCCTCAGTGCTCCCCTCCGGAGAAATGGGATGTTATGGTCGCTGGGGCTGGTTTTCCCCTCAGAAGCTTGTGTTACTGGCTTTAGAAACGCTTCAGCCTTCTGGGAGGTGATACAAAACCACTCAAATTTTTATAGCACTTGTCCTGATGGAGAAGTATGAAATACAAATAATTTCTTAACAACGTAATGACTCCCTGCTTTTTGCTGTCCTTGGCTAAGGGATCCAAGGAAAAAACCCCCCACTGCTGCAGCCTGTGAAGTCCAGGGACAGGACCTCACCCTAGCAAGTTCAGGCCCTCATTTCCTCACCGATAAATGCTGGGTAAGAATAAACTGTCACCACACGGAAGGTTCATTCTCCAGCAGAGATCACTCCAGTTCCCTGTTCCCACCAGCTCTGGCACTGCGCCTGGAGCAGACAGGGCACGAGCTCCCTCTTCTGTGAGAATGAAGCTGTGGAAAGCAAATAAACCATTTTTAAGAAAAGCTGACAAGCAGGGGGACTTCTGTTCCCAGCAGAGAGGAGTGCTTACAGAGCAAAAAAAAGGGATGTTATAAAACACACTGAAAAACCTCCAACTATTTCTCCAGAATGCTGAAGCCGGGTACAAGTACTGAGACAGTGCCCGAGCCAAGTTCTGTTCCACAGCTGATTAAAGAAAATCTTGTAGCCCCCATGAAATCCATCAAGAGGAGCTGCTCAGGGAACGGGTTATTTAGTTCCAGAAGGAAATACCACTACACAGGACACAGCCCAGCCAGGTAGTTCCTACTGGTTTTTAAAACCAAAGCAGAGAAGGCTCTTACTAAAAGCAGCAGCAGCAGCACATAGTTACCTTTATTGCCTGTGTAACACCCGCGTGGAGTGACAAGCAGAACACAGTATAAACCCATGCACAACAGATACATAAATGACTTCGAAATCTTTCAGAAGAAAAGAAGAACACTCTGTAAGTTAATACCTCTATAACATCATGAGCTGGGTTTCTGATTTACAAACTCACTTTTTTTTTAAAGCTGGTATTTTAAAATGGTATAGAAATGCTTCTTTACTTGAATACTAAGTGAATTAACTTATTTCACAATAAAAATATAGTTTAGTTCTATTAATCTTTCTTCTGAAAATAAATGTTTCTATTTTTCTGCTATGACAATAAATTATAATGTATCACAAATGTAGGCTTTTAGCAGATTTATAAATAAGCAGGAATTAAGTGTTCCGCCTATAGTTTAACTGAATGCAAGGCGTTTAGTAAGAGATAAGCTGAAGGTGCGCTTATAATCCAGACTCAATTTGTGAAGGTAAATACATATAACTGAAGTGCATGTAATGGGATTTAATGCTGCGGTACTTGTATATAGGATAAGTATTCATGAATGATCTGTTCCTCTTCCTCCAGTGTTAAATCCAGATAATCCTCTTCATGTTCAGGAATATCCTCTAGGATTTCGTTGACTGCATCAGTCTCCATGTCTTCATCTGTTGGTGAACTTGAAGAACCTTCCAACAAAGAAAAGCAGCAGTGAATTCATGAATTCAGAGAAGTTGGTACTTTCCCTCTGTCACCAGCATGACCGCTCCGCAAGTCTGTTACTGTAAAACTACCTCAGTTAAGACAGCTCTGCAATTTTTTCCTATTATTTAAAGCTGTAGGAAAACCCTTAGTTGTACAACAGGGATCGTTACAGCTCTGAGAAATACTGGAAGAGAGAGAATATGCAAGTTTCCCCTTTGCTAAACAGCAAGTATTAGTTACAGTTGTACCGCATAGGGGACAAGAGGAAGGAGTATGTGGTCGAATCAGCTGACTGCACAGCACAGATTTGGAAGAGACTTCCTAGCAGTCAGAATCCAGATAGTAGCAAGCCAAAAAAATCATCATCACCAGTGGCAGGTCCAGGGAAGATGCTCCAGCTACTTAGTACTTGCTCTCAGTACAGGCAGGGAGAGGTTGGTTTGTTTTTAAGGAGAACTGGTGTGAGCAAGTACAATTCAGTGGGAGAAGCTGGAATCACTTGTGGGGCAGTGAAGCTATGTGTTCTTTACTAGGGGAGCGAGGACACGGACACCTGTGGCCTCCAGCCTTGGTGCCAGAGCCACAGCCCGCTCGACAGCCGGTTCCCCTAGCCCTGCCCAGGAGGCCTCTGAAGGTTACCCTTTTCCTCCAGGCTGCGTTCGTCTCGCACGCTGCCTGCAGCCCATACGTATCCCTTATGGCTCCTATAATGGCTGGCACTGAGTGCAGGGGCTACAGCTTATCTAGGGTAATGGCTGCCGTGCCTGGAACTATGTTACTCGTAAAAGTAGTCTGGGGCATTACTCAAGGCCCTCTACCAGTATTTAAGGAGAAATCATTTAATGGTTTTATACAAAAGCCAGAACAGCCTTCCCCTTCCCTCTCCTCTGCCTGCTGCACGCAGCACTGCGTACCTGCAGACTCTGTAGGCGAGTCTTTTGATGAAGTTGATTCTTCTGATGGACTGGACCCTTCTGGAGACAGCTGCAGCGACGCAGGAAGAACTCCTCCATAATGAGCAAGGGTTTGGGAAGCTAAGTGGATGTTGCCTTTAAACACCTTTAAGGCTTGCTCTGCTGACTCACGGCTGAAACCCATGTACATCAGCTACAGGAGAAAATGGGGAAAAAAAAGAAGTAAAAAAATCTGGAGAAGTCCAAGCTCATCCAGGACCAGGGTCTGACACGAATCTGACTCTGCAGCTGACAGTCATTCAGAAAGCGCTGCATGCCAGGAATTCCGGGACACTGACTCTGGTTTACTGGAACAGTTAACAACAGGGCAATGACCTATTAAAGGAATGGGGATGTTGAGCTGAATCAAGAGCCTCTTGTTTAATATCAGACCAATTCTTCTTCTGTTTTTCAAAAGGAAACTTCAAAGCACTCCAGCGTATCGGGAGGGTGCATATGCTATTTACTTTTTTTTTAGGCAATACAGTTTTCTGGCCTATCTGACATAGATTACATAGCCACACTAACTACTGAAGAGCTTTTCAGATGGCCTATGATGAGAAAGACACATTCCAACTCTTTCCTTGGGCACCGTGATGTTTAGAGACTTGGATGAATTTCTCGTTTGCTGTCCTTTTTGGGATGGAGCAGCAGAGTGCACAGACTTTGCTCCGCATCCGTGTGTGACAGGTTGGTGTAACGGGCAGGAAGTACACGTAGATTACAGTTTAGCCTGAGCATGACTTCACCTTGAGGAATGGATGCCAGGCAGTGGAAGTGTGACAGCTGGAGTGACATGGGTCAAAGAAACTTTGTATAGCTTTGTTTAAGGAAGATCTGGTGTGTTTCAAGGCATAGTTAGAAACAAGACAACCAACTCCTAGGAAAGCAAAAGGTCTAACTTACTTGATCAATACTTTCCTGGGAAACTTGAAACTGGTCCACGGCCACTTCATCATCATCTTCCAACAATAACTCTGGATTGTCAAGAATAAACTACAATAAACCAGAGAGGGATCAGAATACAGCAATAGAAATATAATAGTCCTTGGTATGGACATGTGTGTAGCCCAACAGTTGATATAAGCAAACCTCAGCCAACTGAAATGCTATCTGATGCATTGGGTCAGGAAGTGGAAGTTCAGCCATTATCATCCAGAAAAGGTAGCTATGAACTAATGAATACAGACTACAGAAAATAAGAATTTGCTACACAATAAAAAAAAAAAAGCAAACACGTTTTTTCTACAAAAGAACTACTTCTGAAAGTCACTTACCTTAAAGGCTTGGTCCAGGTTTCCTTGTGTATTATGAAGAGCCACTTGAGCAGCTCTCTGAGAATAGCCCATACTTTTCAAGGTGTTTATGGCTTCCAGTCGCTGCCTTCTTTTAGCTCTCTCCTCCCTCCTTATCTGTGCCTTTTCCTGCAAGAACACGGCCGTTACAAAGCTCACTGTGCATGGGAATGCTTCAACCTTCCCCTGTCCATATAGGGTTTCTTGGATTTAATTCTTCAAGTTTGAATCTCTGGAGGAAAAGGGATTTTTTATTTTTATGTTTTTAAATACAGACTGTGCTGCCAGACACTCGTTACTAAATAAAGTTGCATTTCCAGGAGCTAGGGCTGTTGCCATACTTCCGCTCTGCAGATCGGATCTTACGCCGTCGCAGCTATTATAGGCCCTGTGTGGTACATGATAAACCCGTTTGGCAGATGGGGCTGTAGACAAGACTTGCCAAGGACAGTCAGAACTGGGCACGTAGCCAAGGAGTTCTGGTCAGCCCTTCTCTCAGCCGTTTGACTTTTCCATCCACACTTCACTGCCTGAAGTCTAGAAATGCCACCTCACCTTACCAAGTGTAACTTCAGGCACTTCAGATCTGGACAACACTGTCTTCGCTTTAGCTTCTTTCACTTCAGCACACACACACACAAAAAAAAAAAAAAAAAGGTCTTTCTCCCCTCCTGGATCTTCCAAGTCCAAAGCCATAATAGGGCATAGCTTTGTTACCCTCATAGCACTTTATTGCGCAGCCTCTTGTCTTTCAGACCAGCCAAGCCCAGGAGCGACAGCCTGGTGATGGTGGTTTTGTTCCCGTACGGAGCACTGCTGAGCAGCAAACACTGCTGCAAAGTCCTCCTGTGCGCCTCTGTGGTACAACCACTGGTCTTTGGTGCTCTCATCCCATCTGTTGTGGGACAGAGCTTCCCTTGTTGCAGTAAGTTTTGGTTTCAGATTTGTGGCAACAGATGTCAAACTGTCAGTTACACTAACAGTGCCAAAGCAGGATAATCAAAGTCCTTCATTTCGCACCATGTTGCTCTAACTCACACAAAATGTGATCTTCTGGACACCCCAACTAACACGACCCTCGATTTAACCATTTTGCTGCACCATACCTCTCTCCTGTTGGTGATAAGATTGGCAGCATGCTCCACATTCCCATGGCATGCTCGCAGGGCGAGGCGAGCTTCCTGTTCGGAGAATCCCAGGAGTGACAGGCGATCGACTTTATCAGGATCTATGGACAGCTCTTCATATAAATTAGATGCCTGTATATAGAAAGAACAAAGTGATACTACTTACACTGCTGCTAACGTACAAACAAACAAAACATCTCCCCATTTTTCTGAGTCAGGAGAGAACAGGTGCAAGGCAGAGCCTAAACACAGGAGTGAGCATGAATGATTCAAAAGTTCTACCTAATGATGTCTTACCTTCTGAATATACTCAGCAGCCTCCTTTTCTCTGCCACTGTGATAGTGTCCTATCCCTTGAAGGAGGTAAAGCCGTAGAAATAAAACCTTCTCACGACCATAGCTTCCCTAAAGAATTGGTTAAACAAGGGGAGGGGGGCACATGGGTAGAAGCATATGGTAGAACATCAATTCATTATCTACAGAATACTTTTGAAAGACAATGCAGTCACTAACGTGCAATACCTAGTGCGCAGATAAAGTATCACATCTAGAACGCTGATGATGTCTGTGCATATAAATGCGCGTTTTCCATGACCTGTGTGGCAGGTCTGATGCTTTCACTATGCTGACAATTACACAACTAGATTACAGACTAAGGAGACATGAGAAAAAAAACCAAAAAACTTTTAAGAGTCAGTCCTGTAAGACTTGAACAATAACTGAATGCGTGTAGGAAAAATGCCACCCTAATTAAATCAAACCCAGCATACTTTGATATCAATAAGTCTTTCGTGGTTCTCCCCATAGCACCTCTGGAAGCATCTGTGTGCTGTGGACAGCTTTTTCTCTGCATCATCCAGGCAGTCCAGCTGCTCCAGGCGGAAGTAGCACCACACTATATCCAGCTGCAGCACTGCGTAATTATCAACAGTATTCAGCAGTTCTGTACTACACTCGCTGGAAAATAAAACAGTTACTGTGGGTTTTTTGGAAGAGGTTGTTTATTTTTTCCACACTTTTTAACACTAATGAGACAACATGCTGCACGTATGCATACTCACACATTTAAGAAAGCACATGCTTCATATTTGAGGTACCAAACTGAGGTCAGTGGAACTTCTATTAAAACACTGATCTCCCATCGCATTCACCAATACATGGGGCATCAACGATAACACCACATCTCAAAGAATTACAGCAGTCACGACTCCTTTTGTTATCATTTAAGACAGCATCCCTTTAAAAGGGGAATGGAATTGAACCCTGTGTAATCTTTGAGGGGACAGAGAAACTGTCTTCCTTTGCGCACGTGAACGTGCTGAGTGCTGTGCCAGTCTCCTTGCATATGCACAGGGGTGAGAAACAGATGGGCACAGGATTACTTTGGAGGACCTCAAAAAGAGCAATTTAGGGCTCTGACTGCTGACAGGAAACTAGTTTACCTGCAGAAGCCCCAGTATGGTTACTGACCTCAGCTATCTGCCCCACCTTTTACAAGAAATTATTACTTCACAGGAGCAATTGCAAACGAGTATCCCTACTGTCTCTCAAGCTAATGCAATTTATAGCCCAGTACATGACTATTGACAGTTTCTGTTGATATGAAAGATTAAATTGCCCAGTGGCAGTATCTGTTTCAGCTGGTTTACATGAAGCCACCTGTCACCCCAAGTCAGAGCCTTTGTCTGCTGTTTCCCATTTGCAGAGGGGGTGTGAAGTAATCCCCTGGCAAAACTGGTCCTAATTTACACGCACAGGTAATGTTAAGGCTGTTCCTGTATCTGGCTGACAGTAAAGGAAAAAGATACAAGGACTCAGAAAGGTTCTTACCAGAAATGTTTATCAGCATCCAACAAATACGGCAGTGCTATTTCATATTCTTTCTTCTTCATTAGTGCTCTGCCCTTCTCATGATAACCCATTGCCAGCACAAGTGCCTAGAAAAACAGATCGAGACTTTTTTTGCACCTCCCCAACTCACTTTTATAACTAAAAAGAAATATCTAGATAATCCATTGAGAGACCTGTTTTTCCTAGAAAAATATCATTCTATCAGTTCTGTAAGAGCAGCTATTTCACATAGCTTCATATTTTTCCTCTCATTTACTAACATTAAAACACTAATTAAAAGCAATGAACGTTATTGACACAGGAACTGTTGCACCAAGTTTATTTTAAGAATGCCACCCTAGATAGATTTTTCAATGATGAGTGATAAAGAGCTAAGCATTTTTCTGGGTGCTACACTTTCTAAGAGCATCATATTTGTCTTGCTTTGCTATTACAGCTATCTTGTAAAATCTAACGATTTTGATTGCAGCCAGAAAACGCTCTAGTTCCTGCAGTATGACAAATGGAAACGTAAGTAATCTTTCTGGATAGAAACAACGTGAGGTATTTCCTCTCACCCACATCTGATACTGATGAAATCCTGTGCACTTGAACATCTGATGCTTTAACTTTTCAGGTTAGAATTACTACTTTCAGCACTTCATCAGAACAGCATGCACTGTGAGAATGGAGAGCTGGCATTCCAATCATCCAGAAACTCTAGATGATGCAGAAAACACAGTACACCTCAGAAGAGGCTAGGGCAGCAGTTAGCACACGTTGCGGCCTGCTCATTTCTTCCTGAGGTATTTTTTTCTGTTACTGGGTATAATTCCGAGTATTTGTAAAGATTTTTATTTATCTTCAGAAAATCCAGCAATCTTAAAAGATAGCATTTATCACTATTCTGCTTCAGCAGCCAACATCAGGTACATCACTCCTACTAATTCAACCCATGCACCTAACCAAAGATATTTTCAGTTGAGAATGTGGAACTTTCTTAAGTGGCGAACAAATTTAAGTTTGAGAGGGGTCACAGTGCAAAAGATCTCAAAACTATTTTAAAAGAGTCCGATTTTGAGAGACTCATCAAGTTTCCAATTGAAACTGTGGCCTAATGAACAAGTTATTTCCAGGCTGTTCCAGGGCACCCAAAATTTAAGATGGGAGCTAGGATATAACGAAGTTAAAGCTCATCTTAAAACACAAAAAAAATACGGACCACACAAGGGTCAGTGCAAGATTAGACCTGCAATCAGCAGGTCTGTCTCCAGACAACTGAAGTTGTACGCCCAAGCATAGAGTTCTACTTCAATTTTATTTCAAAATTATTTCTAGTAAGCAAACATCTACTGGACCCAGGATTACATCCAAAAAAAGTCTGACTGTCTGACTGTATTTCAATCCCATATTTGAAATGCTTTACGAATCAAGCTTTAAAAAGCCGTCTTAGTAGCTTTGTGAGATACTTTTACCTACTTTTTTAGCTTGAGGAGGAATCTTGATTGACCTTCCAGTCTGGTTAGCTATATCTAGGTATGGAACAGAATCTGTATCGAAGTACTCCTCTGAAAGATAAGGAAAGTAGTTCAAATTTTAAGTACTACCTTCAACAGAGTGACTCTGCTGTTGTAAGACTATGTCAGTAAGCACATGGTTAAACAAAAAACCAACAAAAAAATCAGAATTACATATAAAGGCTGCATCTGTGTTTTAGACAGACCTATGATCAGACAAACGTGAGGAACTTTTAGAAAGGTCACTAAGGAAAAGGCCCTGTTCATTCAGAAAGTTACACAAAACAAAGTTACATGAACTGTAAAGAATTTTTTCATAGAATCACAGACTGGTTTGGAAGGGACCTTAAATACCATCTAGTTCCAATCCCCCTGCCATGGGCAGGGACACCCTCCACTAGATCAGGTAGCTCAAAGCCCCATCCAACCTGGCCTTGAACACTTCCAGGGAGGGGGCAGCCACAGCTTCTCTGGGCAACCTGTGCCAGTGCCTCACCACTCTAACAGTAAAGAATTTCTTCCTAATATCAAACCTAAATCTACCCTTTTTCAGAAGACAAAACACCTACATTTTATATGATGTAACATTTGAAATGCTTTATCGAATAAAGCATAGAATATAAAGAAAACCACAACTGAGCACAGTTGATGAAAGTGAAAAGAAAATACAGCTTAGTATTTTCCTTTCCCCACATCTTTAATGCTTATAACCAAGCTATCAATTTTGTTTTCACTTCCATCTCATTTAAAATGAAAAGATGCTTTTCTTATAAACAAAAGACAGTTAAGCGGGAGTTTGCCGAGACTACAAACTTCCGCCCCGCAATTTTTCTCAGATGAGACAAAAGGGCTGTTAAATCCTTTCTACACTTCGCACAGAACGTTCAGCCTGTGGGCCCATTGTTGACTCCACTCTATACTCTGGCATTGTGCTATAACTGACAGCTAGTGGTAAATACCTTAAAGAGGCCCTATACAGGATTCAAGGGCTGGGGTCGAAATTACCCCTTAAATCCTTAGAAGGAATCACTTCTTTCATTTGTTCAAAATCTGGTATTACAGTAAGAAACAGGCTGTCACTGACCGTTAAAAGCAGCTTTGTTCAGATATTTTTACATTTGGCAAGAATTCATTACATACTCAGTTTGTTTGTGGATTTTTGAAACAATACAATAGAGAAGTGATTTAAACTCACCGTCTAGCAATGCAATTCACAAACACAATCTCATTTTGAAAAAATTATTACTGTTAAATTGACTATATCCCTTTAACTTAATCCACAGTTGCCAGCAATCAACATAAAATGCAATGAGAAGAGGACAGCCACGATACAGATGGGAGTGACAAGTGAGCTGTTCTGCACAATGAAACCACAGTTATGCACAGCTGTATCTGAGGTAAACTACAAAGAAAAGTGTTTAATGATTTATAATCCATTATTCCACTGTGCTTATGTCTACAGCAGATTTAAAGAGTCATCAGTCCCTCAACTGTCAAGTGCCAGTTAAATGATAATTGATTCGTATTATATTCTTCTCAAAGTGCCAAATGTTTTCTAGCATTCTAGTTGTGTAAGAAGAGTTGGGAGTAGAAGAGGAAGTTTTAGTCAACTTAAAATCCAATTTTCAAGCAGGCAGAAACCTAGAAAAGTATATACTGAAATGCAGCCATGGTACAGGCACTCTTCTATATTGAAAGTCCACTGAGAAGATAATTTTTGATGCGCAAGAACTAATGAACATCCATCTGCCCCCACCCCACAAAAATCCTCCAACCCTCCCCTTACCTCTCTCTGCTAGAATTTCCAAACCCTTCTTAGTTCTTTGCATCTTGTCATTTATTTCTTTTTCTTTCTTGCACTGAAGCTCTTCTTCCTGAACTTTTCTTTTAGTTTCCTCATCACTCTGTTCCAGTTGAAGTACCATCACTTTTGCATTGTGTGTTACACCCTGGTCTTCAAGGGTTTTGCCTGCGAAATAGAGAACGATGAATACAATCCAAATACTATTTTAGTGAAGGGACACCACTTTATGTTATTCTGACATTGCGGGGGGGAGAGACACGGACACAGGACACCCGACACCCACAAACAAAACAGCCTGAACAGCCCCTTGCCTTACTCATACTGTACTGAAGAACTACAGTAATTGCTACACTCAAGAATTCAATCAAAAGCCCTGCCAATTACTGACATATTCAGCAGAAACTCAGAAATTACAATCAGACTGGCATCTTAAAAGTGCATTTTACACAACTGGTATGTTTCTTTGCTTGCTTTTTTCAAAACATTCAAAAAATAGGAGTTTTGGTTAATTGATCTTCAGGCAGAAACTGGAATAACAACATGTCCAGGATCATACACCACAACAGTAACAGTACAGAGGAACTAGGAATTGAACCCGAGTTCCTATTATCAAGTCCATGGCTCTAATTCTGACATATTCTAAGGGAAATAAGTGTGTCAGATACTTAGGCCATCAATAAAGAGAAAGCTGTTGTCATCACTTCCCACAACATGTCTGACAAGTTGAACATGTCTAAAACATTACAAAAAGTTTTGGAATGTGTTGTTATACAATATGGTTTTTGAGGAAATTTAGGGTTTCTCTTAAACATGCATTTTCAGTGTTTCAACACTTGAAAATGGATTTTCAACATTTATTACAGGAATCCTATAATTGCTCTAATTCTAGCTAAGAATTTTGATCATTATAATTTATTACATTTCCTGTAGAGCAGAACTTGACAAATATAACTGCTATTCCTTGGGAATTTCTGAAGTAAACAGAGTTGCGAGAAATTTTTCTTCTCAGAATCAGTAAACTAGAAAATTATCATAAGAGTATACTCAACTAGAGATACATACCCAGGTCAAGCTGCTTCTTATTTATGATTATTTTGATAGCGTTTTCTTTTAATGCATGTTCCTGTGCTATCCTGTGAAAGAAATAAATTTCATCCATGAATATAAATTTGTAAGGCTCTACAATATTTTTGTTAGAATAGCAATAATACTTAAAAATATGAGTGTGTTCATAACTGGGTTAAAACTTTTGCTATAAAAGGCTGCTAGAAGTAAAACAACATCATCAGAAAGCTTTGTTTACTATATGGGGAAAATCTGGGATACAGAACAGGAAAAAGCAAAATAGGCAGAAAAGAATCTGATTTTATTAGGCTTAAAAACAGAAAAAGAAGGGAAGTTGATGTTCACTGTTCAGAAGACCTGCCTGGTTACAGATTTGAAATACTGATCGCTAGTGCCTTCTCAGGTACTTGCTGGGGATTTAGAGAGATCTATCTTCTTCCACAGTTGCAACTTTCCTGTTTTCTGTCTGTTAAACCACAGCTTCTTACGTGAAGAACTGCCCTACAGGGACACTGGACATCCTATTTGGACATACTGAACAAACATACATGCTAAGAAAAAGCTTAACCAAACAAAATAGCATACTGTCATACAGTACAAAAGAAAACACAAGACAAACAGAGCACTATCTCATTAGATAAGAGCCAAGGGTGATTACACTTACTGTGATCTGAGCTCCTTGCCTGTGATGAACAGGTTAGTTTCCAGTGGGATTTTTCTGCTCTGTAGTAATTATATTGGGTGGGGGGAAAAGGAGAAGGGAAGGAAAAAAGCGTGATAGCAAGATACTTTGGACATTTTCTTAATTAATTGTTTTACAACAACTACAATTTCTTTTTCAAATAATAATCATGTTAACAGGGTTATGGTTGGGCATACATATTAGTAATTTCCAGGCAGGGAGTCTTGTACTTGCTATACAGTGCTAAAAATAAGCATTATAACAGCAGAAGATTCAGAATTAGATAAATCTAAATTCAGAACCAAACTATTTAAACTAATTTAATTATGCACTTCCAATCTTAACTCTGCTTTGTAATTATGCCACTCACCTGTGACTGGCTAAGTTATGATTAATACCTATTAGTGTCTCTGGTCCCAGATTAAACTGGAATTTTTAATTAATTAATTCCCCTATGCTCAGTAGCATTGTAAAGAGGAATTATGAAATTATTTGTTTGTTTTAACTGCATGGCAATCACTTAACACCCTCTATCCTCTAGCCCATCACATTCCCTGGTAATTATTTTTCACTCCAGGAGAGAAAACAACTATGAGTTTGTGTTGTGTTTTAGCAAGTATTCATTAAAAAACCAAAAACAAAACCACAAACCAACCTTCTGAAGCATAGGTTACCATCTAAGATCTTCTTCAGAAAAAAAACCCAAAACATTGCCATTTTCCAGAGTGAACATTCAGTTCTGTTCCTGATAAGATGACTGCAACCTTTAAGTGCACCTCAATAAAGTAGTTCTCTTTCACTGTTATCAGAGTGAAGACATACAGCATTGGGGAAAGTGTTGCTCCTGTACATGATCAAAAACAGGAAGCAACTGGAGATAGCTGTTGTGCTTGAGACTGTTTTTAAGAGGGAAATATTCCCAGTTAAGAGGCTTTGTACTAGTAAGAACCTAACCAAGGTCCTGCCCTGTGCTGTGTAGATTGGTCACAAGCATGCAACAACCCGCACAGCACACTTTACAGCCCCATGATTGTATCCTCTCAGCCTCCAAAGCAGAGCAGCTGTATCCACAGTGCCATCTGAGATTGGTCCCTGGCCCGTGTCAGCCTCACACTGTGCCTGGACATTGCTTGGCCACGTACCAAGTGGCCTGGGCTAAACGGCGTCAGAGCCAACACAAAGAGCTTGACAGTATGGATGTCCACCACACGGCGGCCAACCTGTCCCCTGCCTGTGTTTAACTGACCAGCGTAGATGTAGCTGCAGAATTTGGTAAGGTGACCAACCTGACACTGATTTAATTAGATTCATATCATTATTCTGGCATATTTTATGAGTGAAACTAGAGGCTGAAGCCTGGCTTTAAAATGGCAAGACTTAATTCCGTTCTATCTTTGTGAAGTTTTTAGGAGCCTGACTTAGAAGAGAACAGATGAGTACCATCACAACAGAAAATCCTGCTTCTCATTTCCAAGTTCAAGCACTGGACATACCTATTTTAAAGTAAGTTTAGTTAGCTGCCTGGGCTGGAATAGTCACATGAGGATAATGCCATCACTGTAAGAATATTGCCACGTGCCACGGTTAAAGGCTAAAGGAATTCTTTTCAATGTCATCAGTCATACATGGCCTAAGATGACACCAAGTTCAAGTTGCTTATTGCACTTAAAGAGAATTTTTTTAAAATTAAAGCTGTCATTTAAACAAAAGCTGTGGTAATACAGTGATACTCATATGCTAACTCAACTTTAGGTATTCTACAGCTGAAAAAATACATCTGCTCTTTACTACTAATATGAACAGTTAGAAGGAATCAAACTGAAACGTCAGAAGGAATCAAACTGAAGTAGATGACAGTTAAATCTAATTTACTTTTCTTAATTGAATGAGAATTTCTCATTAAATCCTAAAGAGAAGACAATTACTGTTCTCCCAATATTATATTCCTTTGCCATGATATTTCCACATCCTGGGAAACTGAAATATAGCTACATAACTCCCCCTCCCTCATATTTCATATACCTAACATAGATCTCTCATACAAAACACCTGAAAAAAGTGAAAATATTTGCATCAGATCCATATCTAGAACTCAAAAGGCCATCAAAGTAAAGCTACTTATCCTGACTTTTCTGCAATGTCACTTACTTTTCTACGAGGCAGATATATATCAAGTCTCGCAATCCCAGTCACTTTAAAATTTTCATTTCCTGTTCCACGCTCAATTGCTTTACATCGTATTTCTTCAAGCATATTCTCTGCATCATTCTCATTGATATTCAGCTTGGATGAATATTTTTGTACAAGCTCCTACGAAAACAGCAAGAAAAACTGGGAAAATACACCAGCAGTATGACATGGAAGACACATGACCAACTCAGAGAGAATATTTACCTTCATCTCTTTACCAGCTTCTTTTTTTTCATTTGTATACGGTGGTTTCCATAGCTGAATTTTGTCCTCTCTTAAGCAACTTGTCAGTTTTGCTATTAAATACTTCTTTTGTGCCATTCTTTTAAAACAAAAGCAAAATTGGATGGAAAAATAAAGAAATATAATCAATCTTTTAATATAGCTTTCCTGTACAAAGATAATGTACTTTTTCAAGAAGTCTAAGCAACATTTTGCAAAAAAAGTTGAGTATGAAATGCATTCCATGCATTTTGGAGGGGAGAGGAATCTAAGTCTAAACTATCATAAATAACTGGAAGAAGGGTAAAGGCTGGATTGGACTAGGGATAATTCAGAAGCTCCCTGCATTGGGCCTTGCCAATTCAGACAAATTAAACCTCTTCCTGACCCCTCACGGGAGCTGGAATTGCAGAAGCTGCCAGTTCATCAAAATCCACGATTCAATTATTTTGCCCTGCCCTGGAGAGGGCTGCTCCATACACACACACCCCCCAAAAAAGTCTTCTCACTGTACCTCTGTCTTCCTGCTTCTCCCACTTCCCTTTTCTACACCAGTGGTTGAACGTGAATTATTGCTTCCTTTGGGAGGACAGAAGTGTCAAGAGTGAACATCTCAGAACCACAAGCTCCACCATCAGAAGACTGTAAAGTAAAGCTCCCAGCCCTTCAGCAAAGTGAGATCAGCTAAAGTGCTAAGAGCTAAGAGCAGACAGTGATCTAGGCCTCCCCTCCCCAATCTCAACCATTTGTCAAGCAAACAAGTTTAAGAGTACTATAAAATGGTATTGTAAAATTCTGGTTTCACAAAAATAGAATAGCAGGGTGCCACTTTTCGTAGTCCAAGAGATGCTCTTCCCACTGCAAAGCTAGAACAGGCACACTGGGCACAAGCAACATGAAGTGCAGCAGCTGAGATCAGAGATGGCACGTACTGTAAATCTGCACCAGGCATTACAGTACCCATTGTCGGGGAGATGACAGTGAGCTGAACAGAGCAGCTCCCCAGCTCACAGGTAAGTGTTTAGGCAGAATGCACCATCACAGGTTATTCTCATCCAGCTCAGAGAAAGCAGTAACCTCTGAGTAAATCAGCATGTCCCTGGGAAAAAAAAACCAAACCCACCCAAGAAACAGGGAAGACAGAGAGGGAAAGATGGGTGCAGTGACCTCAACAGAAAAAACCCAAACACCAAAGAAAAAAATCTATGTGCATGTTAAAGCATGGGAGACTTTTGGCTCTTGGACACTAGGAATCATATGGAAGATGTCCTTTAATTTATACAGAAAAGCATTTAAAATGTTGGCATATATGCACCAAGATTGGCATTGAAATTTGATTAATCAGTATCACTTTCTTTCAAAGTGGTTTCCTTTTCTCATTCTTGTTTATTAGCACAGGAGAAACGGGACAGAAAAGAAAAATCAAACATTTATATCCATTTTTCCAGTTTCAAAGACTGTTCCTTGCTGAGAAAAACACTATTTGAGAGCAAAAAAAAATAGGCAAACATCTGATGTGTGGTGAGTTTACTGGTTAACCTCACCTCAACCCCAGCTTTAGGCAGCTACAAAGAATCTTTGAATACTGCAAAGACAGAAGTCTCTTCTAAAGAGGAGTCAGAAGGATTAACTGAGCAAGTGGATGGTTTAACAATCCTTCCTGACTGATTGTTATAATTTGCATAGTCTGTCCAAACCAGGAGAGACAATCATGCCTTTTCTTGCTGGGATGATGTCGTTGGTAATATTATTTTAGGGTCAAGGCAAAACAGGGCATTTACAAAGCAGAAAGCAACAAATATGCCCAGTTTTCAAAAGATTGCATTGAAGTTATTAATGCAGCTTTCGCCCTTTTCCAAAACATGCCAGGCAATTCTGATGAACAGACCGTAACCATCACTTTCTCACTTTTAGGTTATGCTGCAGAACCATTTTATAGCTATAATTCTACTTAACTTAGAAACAAAAAAGGTATCCATGGCTTTGGGGCACCCAGATAAAATTTAAAATTGAAACTTATGCTTTAGGCTATGAATTGTAAATATGAGTAGCATTTATAAACTGGTCATTCATCTTTTTATCAATACTATTTTACAGTTTTATAAGTTTGTGATTTCTTACTAAGCTATTAAAACAGAAAACACCACTAGAGTCTCCAATAAACTTAATTCTTTCCAACCCTCTATTAAAAAAAAGAAATTTTGCTTCCACAAATACAAAAGCTATCATTTTATACAGAACACTTCTAACATTTATCATGAATTCCTGTTTCACTGTTACTAAATTGCCAGAGAGTCCTTTGCAAAAACATTTATGACTTACTTTTCTGTCAGCCAGCACCACAAGTGCTCCTTTCACTTTTGGTAAGATTAAAGGGACTTTCCCAAAACTAATTTTAGTGAGCAATCGGGGTATTTCCCAAGGGCCATTTTGAATGCAAAACTGAGTTTTTGTAACTAAAATGTCATCCTCTAAAGCCAGTTAGTCTTATAAAAGAAAACAATCACAGAAATAAGGTTAAAACGCCAAAGTTTTGAGGGAAGGAACAGAGGATTCTGAGAGTGGTTTACTAATAAAGCAGTACACAGTATTTTTTCCTAAAAACAAGGAAGAAAGCTACCTGGCACAAGTATGAAACATAACGCAAGGATGGGGACCCAAAGACTGCCAGTGCCGGCCCGGGGTCCTGCGGCGTCCTCAGGCCTCCCCACGCACACACCCAGCCTCTCCCCTGCCGTGACAGCACCGAGACCACAAGTTCCCGGGATTTTCAACAGGGCCACGAAATCGCCGCCCTTTCTAGGCGCCTCCAAAACACGGCGGCCGGGGAGCACTCAGGCAACCACACGGGAGCCTCCCATGGCGGCAGCGGAGCTGGTGCAACCAGCCCCCCGCTTCTGAGGCGGCCAGGCCGAGCCGGCACCGCGGGGAGGGCTCGGGCGGAGGGGCGCTCCCCGGTACACCGCCGGGACGGGACTCCCGCCGCCTCGGCCCTCGGACACCCACCTGCGCCCCACGGCGGAGGCCGGGCCTCGGGGCCCAGGCGGTCTCTGAGGGGAGCTCGGGCCCTCACGCAGCTGCTCCACCCCTGCCCCGAGCTCCTTCACGGGCCCGGCGCCGGAGCCGGCGGGGGCTGCCGTCCCTGAGGCGAAGGAGCCGGGAGCTGCCGGGGCGGCACCTCAGCCCCGAGCAACGGCCGGGGGCGGCGGCGGGGGGGCGGGGTGAGGTGCAAGCCCCGCCCCCCCCCCCCGCGGCGCTATCGCGCGCTTACCTGCGCACCCACCGACCGCCGCTCGCCTTCCGGGAGTGGGATGGGCGCGAGGGGCAGGGACTACGTGTACGTCACACCAACCGTTCATTGGCAGGGAGAGACAAGATCCTACGGAAGCTTGGAAGGCCCAGGAAAATGGGAGCGAGGTGGGTGCTCGTCACGTGCTCGTCACGTGGTTGAAGCCACGCTCCGCCCGCCATGTTAACGTCCCGCCCTCACTCGGGGCGGGGTGTTTGTTGGTCTCCTGTCGCTCGGTGGCGGGTGTTGCTGTGCCGGTGCTGGCTTATAGCCCGGCTCGGTCTGTTGTCCCCTGGGAGGTGCTCCTGGTCCCTAGCGCACTTGGCTACCTGAGCAAGTCTCCCTTCTAGGTGGTGTTGGGGCCTGGAGGAGGCTGAGCTGCAGCCTCTCCGTTTGTGAGGCAGAAGGGGCTGAAATTCCTGTCAGTGCTGAGGGGGGGGGGTGTTTCCCAGCAGGCCAAGGTGCTGTGAAAGGTGCTGGGGAGGATCAATGGGGGATTTTTTTTTTTGCTGTACTCTGAGGGCAGTGTTCAGGGTGAACTCTTGTGTGTGGGCGTATGTTTCCCTTCAGGGGTGGCAGGCAGATTCTTGCCTAGTTGTGAGGCTGTTCAAACTTAACCTGGGTTCAGAGACTAGCCTGGGAGAATACATGGGGCCTGTGGGAAGTCTGGTACTAAACACCACCTCAAGTTGCGGTGGTGCTGGAGTGTCACTTCTGGTCCTCATAGTGACCTAGAGTGGGAGTAGGGTACGTGGTGACACAGATGTTTGATGTAGGCTGCTTAGTGTTGTATTTGTATGTGAGGATTGGAGCTTGTTCTTGGAATTTCTTTGGTGCCTGTAAAACATGTAAGTGTTTTTTTAATGGCCTACACTGAAAACAATTAACTCATGTGACTTAATTCTTTCATGTGACTAGCTATCCAGCAGCAAAGGGATTTTATTCTAAGTGCTCTGCTCTGTGGCTGAAATCGTTGTACTGGAGTATTATTTATTCATTCCAGAATGGATGGGCCTACAGGACTGTCCTTATGTAAAATGTTTTCCTTAAGTAGTCATGCAGACTGAGTAGGTGTGCTGCATACCACAGCTTTGGAAATGGGAACTTCACAGGTCTTGTGAGCTTGTGAACAAGACACTGAACTAGAATTTCAGGATTCTAGGCTCCCCTATGTGCATAAATCAGTCAGGTTTGCCTACTAATAAAATAAGAGTAAACTTGCTTTTATGGCAGTCTTGAGTTCAATACTTGAAACTTAGCTAAAGTTATGGTAACAGAGTGATGAAAGTTACTGTCCCATCATTTCCAAACATGAAGAAACTAACAGTAAAGATTTTGAATATCAGGTGCCCTTGAGAATTGGGACTTTAATATTTGAAGTTTTCAAATTTTTCTCATGTTGTCCTGTTTCATTTTTACTACAGCTGCTTTAGGGAAAAAATAATTTTCTCATTAGACAATGTGCCTGTGTAATATTTCAGTCTCTTGAAATGTAAGTATAGCAACTTTTCTCATAACTAAAACGACTCCACTAATAAATCAAAATTTATTGAAATTGTTGTTCCATAATGCCCTTGGGAATTAAATTCAAAGACTTTTCTGAAGGCAAAATGCCTTTTCAAAGTAAGTTCCACTCAGTACAAAGCACAGTAATATGCTGAGAAGCCTTAGGAATGGACAAAGTGTTTGTATGAAAGCTCTTACAAAGGAGGTAGTTACTTAATCCATGCGTAAACCTGCACGGAGTTTTAAATCAAGGTATTCAAGGTCTGTGTTTAATTAAGATAACTAATTCAAAGCACTTTAAAATCAATTTAAAAGTGTTTGCAGAAAATAATATCACTAATTTAGTTCAAATGAGTTTATAGAGCAGGTAAGTGACTAGATAAGGTTATAAACTTTCTGTGATACTGATTTAAAAGATTTAAAAGTTGAAGATGCATTCACTGAAATGTTCCCAAGTGTGTCATGGCAAGTATATAGGCAAAATGATTGGGAAGTATTTTTTTCATAGTTTGAATAGCGGCCTCTTGCTAACATGGGATTTTTTTTAAATTTTTTTTTCCAGTTATTCCTTTAGCTTTATTTGGTTCCCCTGTAGTCTACAGACTTGGAGATATAACAAAAATAACACTCCAGTATAATGACAGGCAGGAATACAAATCAGCCAGACAAGTAAATAGAAAGCTAATGCATACTACAGATCAAAGGACAGGTAGTTTCTTGTTTCATATGGGCCAGTTGTTATCTAGTATTTTCTCCCTATTATACCTATTATGTGTATCTGTGTTTTATCTCTTTTTTTTTCTTCCTCTTTCTAATCTTTCTTTAAAAACTGTAACCACTGTGAAGAAAAAAAAAATGTAGCTATGATTCTTTATTAATGTCTCATGCCTACCCAGAAACAGAAATCAGCATCTGAGCTGGAAACTAATTTGGGCAGGCCAGTTAATTGAAAACACTAGACAACCTGAAAACTCACAATGAACACCTCTTCCCAAACCTATGTCAGCATTCTCCTGGAGAAATTGGCCGCTCGTGGCTTAGACGGGCGTACGCTTTGCTGGGTAAAAAATCTGGCTGGATGGCCAGACCCCAACAGTTGTGGTGAATGGAGTTAGATCCAGTTGGGAGCCGGTCACAAGTGGGGTTCCCCAGGGCTCAGAACTGGGGCCAGTTCTTTTTAATATCTTTATCGATGATCTGACGATGGGATTGAGTGCACCCTCAGTAAGATTGCAGACCATGCCAAGTGTTGATCTGCCTGAGGGTAGGAAAGCTCTGCAGAGGGATCTGGACAGGCAGGATCGATGGGCCGAGGCCAACTGTAAGAGGTTTGACAAGGTTCATTGCTGGGTCCTGCACTTGGGTTACAACAACCCCAGGCAACGCTACAGGCTTGGGGAAGAGTGGCTGGAAATCTGCCTGGTGGAAAAAGACCTGGAGGTGTTGATTGACAGCTGGCTGAGCATGAGCCAACAGTGTGCCCAGGTAGCCAAGAAGGCCAACAGCATCCTGGCTTGTATGAGAAATAGTGTGACCAGCAGGACTAGGGCAGTGATTGTCCCCCTGTACTTGGCACTGGTGAGGCCGCACCTCGAGCACTGCGTTCAGTTTTGGGCCCCTCAATACAAGAAAGACATTGAGGTGCTGGAGTGTGTCCGGAGAAGGGCAACGAAGCTGGTGAAGGGAGTGGAGCACAAGTCTGATGAGGAGTGGCTGAGGGAACTGGGATTGTTTAGCCTGGAGAAGGGGAGGCTGAAGGCAGACCTTATTGCTCTCTACACCTACCTGAAAAGAGGCTGTAGCCAGGTGGGTGTTGGTCTCCTCTCCCAAGTCACAACCAATAGGACAAGAGGAAATGGCCTCAAGTTGTGCCAGGGGAGGTTCAGATTGGGTATTAGGAAAAATTTCTTCACCAAAAGGGCTGTCAGGCATTGGAACAGGCTGCCCAGGGAAGTGGTGGAGTCACCATCCCTGGAGGTATTTAAAAGCTGCATAGATGTGGTGTGCTGACATGGTTTAGTGGTGGACTTGGCAGTGCTAGGGTAATGGTTGAACTTGATGATCTTAAAGGTCTTTTTCCAACCTAAATGATTCTGTGATTCTGCTCTTTTTACTGAGGATGAGTGGAAGGTTCTTCAGGAGTTACTGTGGTGTACTCATAGCTATTGGTAATAGCTTGTGCTTTTCAACACTATCTTAAGGACTGTCACTTCCAGGAGACAAGGTGCCTGCCTCCCTGCTGGTGGTGGCTGGATTGGTGTGGGGTGCTACAGAGTTTGGGTCTGAAACTGTTGAGTGGCACAGAGGAAATGACATTTGGCCAGAGGGAGTAAAATAGCATTATATTCCATGGTATTTTGTCTGTTTTTGTGGACCTAACAAAGTACTGTGGTACACTTGCAGCTGTGAATCTCCCGCAACAGAAGAGTAGACTCTGACAGATCTGTGCAAACATCTCCAGATGTAATATCCTCCATCAAGCACAACAAAAGTCAGTGGAATTGTATGAAGGATTATTGGTTTGAAATTGTGTTGGATGCAAAGAAAATGGTAGTTTCTCTTAGAAATGGATAACACTGCTATCTCTTTGACAATAGGATTTTATTTGCATGTTGGTATTAACTCTGTTTTCAAGTTATCTTATGAGGGGATGATTTATCTTTCTTGCTGAGAAGAGTTTGTGTCTAGAAGGATGTAAACCACAGCTGAGCATCTTTGGTGTTTTTTTCTCACTTTTTGTTGTGTGTGTAGATGGTGTGATTTTGAGACAGCGGTGGTAACTGGGGATGTGTGCTTGCAGAGCGTTTTCAGGGATCATGAGGAGCTGTGTAGGCACCTGATCCTCATTGTGCTGTCCTTTCAGAGCTCGGGTAGATATGGAATGGTTCAGAAGAGCCAGTGGCTGCCAGGTGTATAGCTCGAAATTGATGTCATCAAGTCTTCAATTTTTCTGTCATCTGCATTTGAGAAAGAGAACTGTCTGAATACTTGCAGCCAGAAGTGGGTGAGATGTACCTCATATTTTTGTCATTGAAAAGCACCCACAAAAGAGTGTCTTCTTCCTCTAAAGATCTTGCAGGAGGGGAGACCAGCAGTAACTACTCACTTTTTGAAACTTGCACAGGTTTGTGGTGCAGTTGTGCCACAAGAGAAAATGTTACACCCTTCCATATAAAAACCAATTGTACTATTACAGTTGTATTTGTGTAGGTGAAGTGGATGTATCCCCTTTGTGTGCCTGCAGTTGTAACAGCAGAAAGATTCATTATACTTCTTCTGGTAAGGAAGGTATGTTGATATATAGTATCGAGGAGCTAAGGAATTATTTCAGACTTTTGTTTTCTAATTAAATACTGGGGATAGATGGGAACCAACAATATGTTGTTACAGAATTTATATATTAGAAAAAGGTGACATTTCCTAAGTCCCATTAAAACAGCAATAGAAATGAGCAGAGGTTTTATTAATTGATTTTAAAAATACATACATCAGAAAGTATCTTGAATCTTTTTTCAAGAAAAGTGAATGATGACATCATATGTTAAGTGTACCAATCACCTTCAATACCATTTCATTTGTTGCTCGTTTATTGTCTAATTAAATAGTAGCATACCGAAATTTAGCCTAGTTGCTCCATCAGTAGTTCTACCAGTCTTTGCTATAGCTCTTTCAGAGATTTCAAATATTGCTGTGACAAAATCTTAGTTTCTAAAATCAGTAATGTGAAAATATGGAAGAAAAAAAAAATTGTTCTCAATTATATGTTATATCTCAAATAACAGAAGTGAGCATCTGTCATTGCAGCCCAGCATCTTCATGAGAACATCTCATTTTACACTACTGTAAAACAACAGATTATATAGTAAAGATCTTCCTTGGCTAATAAAAAGAGTAGACGCTCAGCAGGTCGATCAGTGTAAGCAGGAAGGCTATTTTGCTATTTTAAGTTTTAGTCAAGTTTTTGACTAAGTTTTATCTATTACCGAATGTCTTCATTGTGAGACATATAATCCAAGCCTCCTTGCTGCTTCAGAAATTCTGGGCCCTTTTTTATTAGGGAAAGGGTAAAAGTTCAGTTTATTGCAGGCTGGCATGCGTTTTGTAGAAGAAATATGTTGATGTGTCCAAACTGCTGAAGTGGCTGATATCGGAGACGGCTTTTGGCAGGTGCTTGAAATGTTGCTGCCATTCTCTTTAGTGAAACTGTTCAACATGCTTGAGCTTCCCGGTTGACTGAGTGTGGATAGTTCACTTGCTCCTTCTAATTCCTTGGTTTGCAGTGTGCCATTTTCCTTTGAAATCAGTCTCTGATTATCAAAACTGCATGGTCCGTTCTTGCGGTGGGAAAGATCCCAGGTAACTCCTTGACAAGGGGTTTGCACCAGGCGGTGAATTCCCAGGTGGGTATGCCATGGTGAGTTGTCTTGTACGTTGCCACTGCTGGTCATCTCCAGTCTGACCTTTCTGACAGGAACACGTTCTGTAAATGACTTTGATCTTCTAACTTTTTTATTAATTAAAACAGCATTGACCATTGATTCTGGGAGAACCGATTCATGTTCACCTACAAGAGAAATGCACATATGCACATTACTATGATGGCAAAAAATAAGAGTATAGTTTCTGTGGCATGAACTCAACTGAAGAGCTTTAACAGATGAGTTTATCTGTACTCTTTCCGTCTGTGGCTGGGAGTAGTGCAAGTTCTTTTGATACCAGGTTATGGAGTAGAAATATTTCATGCTCGGCTCTGCAGTTCTGAGGACACAAATGGTACCCTAGGGTTAGTCAAATGAAAATGGAGATTTATCAAGTCAATATTGATCTAACTGGTACTCTAAGACTCATTAACAACACAGATTGAGAATTGACTTTCAGTAATTATTTGCTTGTAAGCAAAAATTCTTAAGGTGAACAGGGACTTGCTCTGTGTTTTGAAAATCACAGGTGCTGTGATTTGAAAAACAAAAATGTTCTGTTTGATACTGTTTGAAGTTTGTATTCACAACCTAAAAATGCTGTGGCCGCTTCTAGATGAAACAAGTTATGAATTTCTTTCTTCTCTTTCTTAATTAGGGATCATTAACATATAGGCTTGTATTTTAATATTTTACTGTAATTTTCCTATTGTTGTCAGTACAAATGGTGTAAAGAGCTTATCATGCTAGTGTTGCCTGAATGATTGCTTAGAGGACAAATCTGCTTGCTCCATGAATGGTATAGAGTAGCTGTAACAGTGGGAGAGAATCTGATCAGTATGAAAGTTACTGTTAGAAATATATAAGATATTAGGGATAGAAATGTTAATGCTACTTTAATTACACGTAGCAGCCATCAGATTACTGAACATGACTGGCTTTCTGTGCCTTGAAAATGAATAGAAACCGAACCACTACACTAAAGATACACAGTGCTGTTGACATTGCAAGTACTACTGAAATATATGTCAGTTAGTATAAATAATAGTTTAAAGTTGGAGTTGTGCAGAATGCTGACCTTATTTACAGGGTTGAGTTACAGGAACTGTGTCTGTTGCAGTGTGAGTTATGAACCATATTAAAGTGAAAAAAGTAGACGTGGAACAGTGCTGATTATATTCTGAAACAGAGTATCTGATTAGCCATTTTAAAAGAATTGTAACCCTGAATTTGAAATGAAGCTAGTTCGACCAGGATGCTGCCTTTAAACAAAGGTGTCTTTCATATATCTTTACAAGGAAATATTTGAAGATGTCAGACCCAGCTGATTTCCTGGCGGTAAATAAACCCGTACAACACAGCTTCGGCTAAGGAGGGACTTTCACTACTGTCTGGCTCCTACGGCTGAAGAAACCCCACCTACACCGAGATGTTTTTTTCTGCTCCCTGGGTTGGCCGTGTAGGGTTGATCTGATAAGAGCTGCTTTGCTGCATGGCTCTGGGAGTGAGAAACGTGTCAGCTCACATCTTCCACTCTTCTGCAGTGTTACCAGGAGAAAGGAGCCTAAAACACAGGCGGACCTTAGAGATACAAGTGTGTTTATGCATATGTCTGTACAGTGAAGTATGCTAACAGAATTTCCTAAGATGAAGCCATTCATAGAGATAAGAACACAGAGTTCTCTGCCATGGAACAGTGAGAATCAAAGTTAAGACTGGACTTTATCCAGGAAATAAAGCTGAGCTTGGGTGGCTGCAGAAAGCCCACTTGTAAAATAGATCCCTCTGCACAGTATTGCACCAAGGTACAAAAATTAGGGCTTGTTCTGCATGTGAGAGAAAAAGCAAGAGAGAACGAACTGAGCAACTCTGAGGTGATGCAGCTTTGCATGTTCTTATGGATGTAATTGCACTCTTGGCTGAAGATGCGCTGATAGGCAACATCAGGTTTTATCTTGAACCTTATGAACTGGTCATCAGAAGAATTACGATCTGGCTTCAGTTGATCAGAGAGTTCAAAGTAATGCATCAAGTCCAATTTTAATAGTCTGGACTGGTTTTGAGAGTTCAGGTTTGATTTGATTCCTTGGCTACAGGTGTGGCACACAAAATTGACCAATGACCTCTGATAGAAATGTGAGAGTCCTGAACCACTGTGTGTTGAATTAACACACATTCAGCACTCTGCACTTCTAAACAAAGCTTTAATTAGGCAGATCTTTGGTCTGGTTTGTTTTGTTTTTCTTTTAAATTGTGCATAATAGCCTTGTTGCAGGGTTGTCTACCATTTGGCCTTTTTCATATGCTGTCATCATGGGTAGACACTTTTAAAGTTCTGGAGTGACAGAAGTTAATCTTCTTTCAAGTTAGCTTGGGAAATTCTTGGAAGAGATTTCTGCCCTAGTGTTTATTCTGTTGTGACTGTGTGTGCTGAATGCTCCCATTTAATTCCTAAAGCAAATACTGGTTTTCAGCTTCTTAGCCAATAAATAATGAATACACTACCGTATTATCCCCTAGCTGGTGACTTTCAAATCTTGTCATGCTCTTTGTTCTCAAATAATCAGGAACAGGCAGAAGCACGAATGTGGCTGTGTGTATTGGGGAAGGAACAGAAGAAAGTTGTTTCCAGGTGACTTCTCAGTTACTAACCCACCAGTCAAAAACCTAGAGGAGCTAGAGAATCTTAAGTTCTGTTTGAAGGTCCACAATGTCATGACTGGCAAACAGGTAGTGACATACAAAGCTAAAAGTCCTCAAGGAAACTTGGAATTGTTGTTCCAGCTGTGGTGCAATAAAGCTGAAATGCTCAAAATCCCTGTGGTATCATGGAAGGACAGCTGGTCTGTCTGGCAGAAACAATTTAGGGTTTTACTAGTTAGAATAAAGACCTTTGGCAGGGAATTTTAAGACCGTGAGGGACTGATGGTGCTATCCTTCCATGATGTTTGAATCTCATGAGGTTTTTGTGTCTGGCCTCTGAAGTTTGTGTGTATGTGTGGGGTTGTGGTGGTGCTGTCATCATCCCCTTCCCAGCCCAGCCATAATCTCACCCTCTAGGTAGGGAAACAATTTGCTGCCAGGACAAAATACAGATACATACATGGACTGTCTTTTGGTACTAGCTGGAATTCCTGGGTAGTTTAAGCTTGTAACTCAAGGAGTGTAGGGCAGTAGGCTATCTGGATACGGCAGTGTTCATTTCTGCATGACATGCTCTTGGAAACTGATGCATATAACAGGTTCAAAGTGCTGAGCTATGTAATAGGTTTTCCCAGCTTCCAAACCATAGGAATGTATAAGATCAACTTTCAGGACATTGAGAGCTCAGCATAATAAACCCTCCCCCCCCCCCCCCCCCCCCCAACTTCAACTGCTTATAACAGTAACATTAATCCTTTCCACACAGATTGTTTAAAGAGAAAAGTTCAGTGCAGTAGGTTATGTGGTTTTGTGAATGTTTTGGGTTATGTGTATGTATATGAAAATATTTGTATGTGAACTTCCAGTCCTACTAAATTTTAAACTTCCCAGAAACTGTGCAGTCCTACTCTCTTATGTCTTTAATCTTCAAATGATGTCCTTTCAAAAAATCTACTCTGATTACAGTCATTATATCTGAAGCTTCATTTGAATTTAATCTGAATACAGGCTTCTGCTTCCTTTCTTTAACTAACTTACATTTTCACTATAGCTGATTAGATGGGCTGTTTTGTGTTTGAGTTAGTTGCCTTTTCATACCTGATAAAATAAGCTTGTGTGTGTGTATGTATATCTATCTGTCTTCCTCACAGAGATTTAAATTCTTTCAACATAAGACTTTCTAGACATTTGGATGAAAGAATATTGAAGAAGTGAATCTGTTGTATAGTTCATAATTATGTGGGTTTTTCAATTGTTTTGATGATATAGTCTGACACAGCCAAAACCTAGAACTGCTGAAAAATGTAGAGGAAAACGTGAAGAATGAAATAACCCAAGTTCTGCATTTGTAGAGCTAAATACTGATAGGAGAAATGAATGAAGCATGCTTTCATATTGCAATTAAATTCAGAAGACAACTTCGTTAATTGACTTAGTATTCTCAGTATCACTTTAACTTGGAAAGTAAATGAAAATGTATCAGTGTAATATTGTAAGCAGTAGTCTAACTAAAAACTTTAAAATCTTTGGAAGTTTGACATGTAAAATCTGATGTAGCAGGTAGGTGAATGATACCTATTGATATTTTTCTATTTAGCTACTTTCCAAGCAATATGCAGTGAAAACACTTTCAAAATGGGATCTCTCGTTCAAAGCTTGTATGTTAGTTACCCACTATGACTGTTAGTATGTTATTTTTTAACAAAAACCCAACTTGTGCTAGTCACTTGATATTTGCTATTGCTTCCTAAGTCTTGTAGGACACACTTATTTACACAGATAAAGAAGGGAAAAAGAGACAAAAGACCCAGAATTGCTTATTCTGGAAGCATTCAAGAGAACAGAAATGTTACAAATGTTACAAAATGTTGCACAAATACACTGATGATAGCCATGAAATACCTGGTTCCTGTAAGAGTTACCATTCATGTTTAGAATTTTACTTTACTGACATAAAACCTGTAAAACTTTATCTCAAATACATTCATCTGTTTCAAATTCACGTTAGTGTTTCACTGCCGTGAAGCTAATTGAAATAAACATCAGACCACCTTTCAGTGAAACAAAAGCTGAGCATAAAAAACCCCCAAACTAGCAGTTATTCAAGATTGAAAGCAATAGTCTTTACATCTACATTTGCATTGTTTCCTATAAATTTAAGCGTACCTGTTTTAAATACAATAATATGTGACTGCAGTTTTTGCTTCTGTTTTATATGGTCATACTGCTCCTCGAGTAAGCTTACATCCATCTCGGTTGGCTGCTTATCATGATCTGAAGCCTGTTGCTCTGAGGTATGAGTCACTGAAAAAATACCAGTCATGTATTTGTAAGCCTTCACCATCTGTTCCAACAAGGAAGAAAAAGTCGTGCAGAAGCAGGACATTTCCTTCATTGTGTTGGCAAAAAAACAAATCAAGTACGAAGCATCTGAAATCTTCCTAAATGAAGGAGTAACTTTCTTCTAAGTATGGTGATTTCAGAAGTTTTGTAGTCTACTGTGAAGTTGTGGATTTCAGTCAGCTTGTTTTCATGCGGTGCATCTGGAGCTACTGCATACAGAGTTCATGATTGTAACTGGATAGTTGGATTTAATGTTGACTTAAGGTTGTGAGCATAGGAAGCTTTGCCAAAAAACACAATGAAATACAAAACCTCATTGAACACAGTCAGGTGCACAAAGGTAATGCTGGTTCATGTAGCAATGTTAGTTCTTAAAGAGATGCTGTCATGGTGACTTCCCCAAGACAGTAGTTCCACCATGGAAATCTTTCTTCAGGTTTCTTTCCATTTATTTTGTGTCTTTCCCCCTCTACTCTCCCTTAACTTTCATCCAGTTTCATTCTTTCTGCCGCTTCTTGGGGCAGTGGGATGGGAGGGTAGGATATGTTACACCCGAATAATTTTGTGCTTACTGCTTCCCTTTAAGAATGTGTTAAAAGTATTCAGGCCTGGGTGCAGAGTCAAAACAGTATGTGCCAATGGCACTTGGAATTGGGAGGCTGAGGATAGGAATGCCTTAATCTGACTCATTCAGTTTTTCTGCCTTCCTGTAAAATGAAAGAAACTATAGAAATAATCATTTCCTTACTAAGAATTGAACAAACTCTTAAAATGCATGGTATGCCACGGTTTAAAACTTAACTTACGTGTTACAGTATTATCTAATAATGAGGGAAAAATTTTAAAAATACATGGCTTTTGAGCATGTCAAATAAAGTACAAGACTATGCCCAGACTATGAACTGCAACTCCCCCTGAAATAGGTCCGTCTGATACTTTTGCAAGGGCCCAAGAGAGTAGTATATGAAAAAAATAATGCGGTTAAACAGTTTTAATAGAATTGTGCATCTGCTAGGTTCCTTGCAGTGAAAAATGTTGCATAAAAAACATTGTGAAAGGGCAGTGTGTGGAAAGAATGCCAGTATGCTGTATTTTTCCAGTTACTGGCAGAAATTATGTGATGATTTGCATCATAAATGATATACTGAATCAGGCTCAAATCCTGCAGATCTTGGGAATCCCTTTGGAAGCTGTGTGTACACAGGTGACAAGACTCTAGTTATGCAGTGCATAGAGTTCTGGCAAGGGTCAGCAGGCTCACATGTGTAAGTCTGCTGTAATTCACTTAATAATAGTTTTTGCCTTCCCAATATGCCCGTGTCTTGCAAATCATGTTGCCTACTTCAACTGCAGTCTTTGCCTGTCTTAGCCAGAGAAAGAACAGTAAACACAATACTTTGTCAGACACTGTAGTCTGCAAGTTAGCTTCTCTCTTGACCCTGGAAACAGCACGTATCATGTTAGAGTTGATCTGATGCTTTGGTAGATCTATTTTGATATTCAGCCTTCAGTAGTGACAAACACCTGGTGCTCTGTAGAAAGGAGTACCTCAGTTGCCTTGTTTGCTCGGTGTTCTGAGCTGTTGGCACACGGAGTCCTCCTTTGGACCTTCAGGCAGTCGGTTTATACATTGGGGCAGGAGATTTAATTAACCTCATTACAGTTTGAGCTGGCATTCAATACAAACATTATTAATGGTCATAAAAGTTACCCAAGCTTTTTAAAATTCCAGTCACACTATTTGACTCATTGACCTCCTGTGAAAGTGACTTCTGCATCCTGAGTATGTGCTGCAGAAAGAATTACCAGGATAGCATCCTTGAAAATAAAATGTAGGCTCTGTCTCAAAAAGATGTACACTTAACTTCTCATTAGAATGGCATTTAAAGTATAATGAGTTTGTATCTGATCAGAATTTATTATTATTAATTATTTATACTGTACCATTCCCTCAGGATCATGGAAGAGCCATCACAGTTACGCAAATGGATTATCCAAGACAGTCTCTTCCCAAACAGTTGCACAGATAAGCAGCAAAACTAGAAACCGGGAATAGAAACCAGATGCCCAATGAAATGAAGTGAATGAGTTCAGGTGGGACAGCCGATCGCTGGAATCAGGAACAGGGTTAGCTTTTGTTTTGCTGAGCCAATCCCACGTATGTTGCAGTTTGCTTCCTTTACAGGGAAAGCTTGTGAACAGGGCATCTCGATTCAGTCTCGAGATGTATATATATATGTGTTTGTGTGTGTATTCTCTGCTGTCAAAGTGTGCATGTGCGTGTGTAATGCACACGTCTGCGTGTGTTTTGTGAATAATTTGCAACCAGGATATGATTCATAAAATGAGTTCCAGATCTATCACAAAGTACATAGGGTTAATTGTGCATTTGCTGTATAGCGAGCTGATGTAACTAATCCCTGTTATGCCACTGACATAAAGCTGGGAATGGATTACCTTTGGGTTCTGTTCTTATACCATAGTGGAACAACTTCCTTTGTACCCCTAGCTGGTTTAGGAATTACTAATTACAAATAAATATTAAATTTTCGTATTGGCATACATACAAAAAATATGACTTGTGTTTAAGTCATTCAATCGTTTGGTCTCCTTTAAATTGAGTTACCTGGATCTGCAGATCACTGTATACTTTTTAAAATACGCAGCAGGTGGCACTGTTGGAGTGGTATGGCTATCTTTGCCTTAGTCCTAAAACGTTAGAGGCCCTCATTTGGCTTGTAGGTTGCCGAGGAATATAAACAGTCAAGTAATTTCCTAACACTGGCACATGTATTTCCTAACGGTACTATAAGTTCTGAAAATTTATTGTTATGAGTAGGTTTGCGTAAAGACCAGTCTTTCTTTAATTGAACAAACTCCTGTCAAAAACGTCGTCTGTGAATGATTTCCGTTTGATTAGCCACTGAAGTCTGAAGTGCCATATTTCCCTTAACACTGTTCTTTCATCACACAATGGAAGCAATTCTTCATTTCCTTTAGGAAAAAAAAAAAAAAAACAACTTCATAAACCAAAAGCAATGGCTTTTAGAACTTGAAGTAGATGTTTACTGCCCTTGACCTTGGTTGCAAAATCTCATTTAAAAAGATGCAACTAATTTTATCTCATACTAATTAATTTGTGAGTAGTAAATTAGTTTTTTATTAAGAAATTGTTTGGAGGACCTTATAGGAATAATTGTTAATTTAAAGATAATTTAAAATGCTCATAATTGTTAACTGACTGAATGCACTTCCTGCAGCACTGGATTTTACTGCACACCTGAGACCAGAGGTATATATGATTATTCAAGTTGTTCATGCGCGGAATTATAGACCTGTTCATGCAGGTTACAAAGGTAGAATACAAATATCTGTAGATTTTAACTGGCACTGAGAAGAAAACCCAAAGTTACTGTGATAATCCCCTTTCCCTAGCTTTCTGTAGTGTGTGTGGCGTTTATTTATTTATTTAAATGCAGTCTTGAAGTGCTGGAAAGTGACTATTTTATTGTTAGAAAAGGTAATTTAAAAAAAAAAAAAAAGTAGAAACAGGATGGCTGCTATTATTTGGGTTCCAGACAATATTAGTAGAATCAATAGTAATTGTTTACTTTTTAATGAGATTTTTGATAAGAGCACATATATTTCTGTTGTTTGAAAGCACAACCTTAAAGCATGCCACAGTTGGGGATTGGTTACATAGTTAGAGCACAGGACTTTCTGATAATGCAAGATATTTTTTTTGGTGCTCTGCATGTCCATGCTAATGGGACAAAGGAGCCTACGATGCAATTTTTCAGTACGATCTCAAGATGTTTCTTCTGATCTGACCTTTCACGTGCTTTCAGACGTGAAAGGGTTCAGGTCTGTGAAAGAGAGGGTGGCCCAGCTGTCCTTCAAGGCCCTCTGAAGGGTTGGTGAAGTCCACCTTTGCATTTCCTTGACAGGATTCTGTTTTCCCCTTTTATCCCTTGAGGTCTTTATATAAATATAAGTAGGTAGTGTGTGTCTACGTAGGTATATATCAATATATCTATATATCAAAAATAAATCAGGAATGTTACTTTGTTACCTGGTTTGAGAAGGTTGCCTGGTTAGTACAGGCTGTGCAATGGCTTGCCAAATTTCTATTCCTTAGATCCCTAAGGTTCCCAAGTGACTGAATCCTGTACCACTGATCCAGCCCTAGTGATCCGGAGGGGTTTTGCAAATCACTGGTGTCCCTAGACTGAGGTAGAAACTGTAGAAACCTCCAGATTTCTCCAAGTCCAGTGGTGAGCTCCAGCATCTCTGATCCTGCCCTCTGCCTGGGTGTCTGTAAAGGCTTAAATCCAGCACAACAAGTTAGCACAGAGGATTTCATACCACTCGCCCTGTGCTTTACCTTTAATACTCACCTATCTGGCTTTGCATGTGTTGGGAACTTGGTGCCATCCAGTTCCCTTTGCAGAACCACATTTTTTTTTTCTTTTTGTGCATGGTAAATGTGGTCACGCTGAAGTCACTGGATTCATCTAGGTCAAATTGAATTGTGCTGGTTGTGAGGAGTTGAATGCAGCAGATGTTCTGTGTGTGATTTTTGTGCTTGGCATAAGCAGCATTTAAACCCCTCTGTTTTTCTGTCCTGACTCTGTTGGTGCTGAGGATTAAATAATTTTCCTTTGGAGTGTTGCTTGCTGTGGAAAGTAAACTAAAATGCTGAAATTTGCTCTGTTAGAGGTCTGCTGACTGTTGGTCGTCTGCAGTGTTAGGACTGGAATCTCTGCCCCTGTGCAAACAATCAGCATCCAAAATTTAGGGTCAGGAGTTGTTAATTTTGTAGTTCTGCTGTCCTTGTCCCCTGGGAACTCCTGAGATTCCCTTTTCGAAATGATAATGTGCAGAGTTGAGTCTAAGAAGAAACTAAAGGTATTTACCAGTAAGAGATTTTAAACAAATGAACCCTGACATCTTCCCTTACAGTTTCCCTGGCTTCCTTCTTAGTTCTTGGGTTTCTTAAACCAGTGTGACAAACGAGATGGTTAGGTTTACTCCATTTGGACCTCATCAAACTGTCCATGAGAACAGGGTGAGAGGGAACTGAATGGCCTTCAGTAGTCCTCTTCAGAGGATTCTGGAAATTCATTGAAGCTTCCTCGATCCTACAGATGCCTTAAATTTCAGTTACTGATAAGCAGAGTTCACATTTCTGGTACTGCTACCACTTTTCTATACCAGCTACTTCTCCGACTGTTTCCTACCTGAAAAGTTAGATGGCTACAGCTCTGGGAGGTGGCAGCAGCCTGTGTTTATTCGTTCTCCCAAAAGACGTAATACGCGTATAGGAACTCTGGGAGAATTTCAAGCAGGGTCTAAACCAAATTGGATAAGTTATATAAATTTTCTGCCTTGATTTTTTTTCTACCTGTAAATGACATGATTTTGATTCATTCTTGATTGCGAAATGATTTTTGATCCTTGCAGGATGGTGCTGAAAAGTGCAAGGCTTGGCCCTTGCTAATTTCCACTTCAGGCATTGTTTGAGTAGGAACAAGTTTATCTTTGATTGTTTTTAATCAATAAAATGTACTTATCTGTAAGCGGAGTTTGATAAGAATCAAGTACAGCATGAAAGAACTGGTTAATCTGTTGTTAATGAAAAGTTTTATCTGGATGACAACATCTTGCTTCTGAGATATTTGCTTTTGAGCATTAGGAAACAAACCACTTCAGTATTCATTTTCAAGGAAATCTGCTGGGTGTATAAGTTAACTTTAATAAGCCTTGCAAATGACTCTAGTTAAGATAGTCCTCCAAAGAGGATGGTTAAGTACTATTACTATTGTCAGAATGAATACGGACTTGAAATCAGTGCAGGGGAGGAAAGTATCCTAAAAATAATTTGCTATTCAGAAACATCCTTCACTTCCATGCAGAGATCTCATGAGGAATTTGTACTGCACTTCATAATCACTAGTAGCCTAATTGAGTCAGTGAAATTACATCTGTAAAACTAGAGTATGTAAAACCAGATACAATTCCACAGTGCCTGATTCAGTACCCACTGAAGTCAACACATGTTCTGTTGAATTCGATAGACGTGAAATTGGAGAATTTTATGTACATGATTAAATAAAAGCTGCAAATTGACCAATGCCTATGAAACTGACAGTATAATTGAGATTGTGTGGTTGAGCCATCATTTAAATTCTTTTCTTGTACCCATTGTTCATGTGCACTTACTTGCTTTTGTATGGAATCGTGCGCCAATTCTTCATGAGGTCTCTGTAAAGGGCCTTCATTGGTTAATGCAGTACCACACCTGGGATTCTGAATGCACACATGTCAAAATACAATCAACCAATAGGTTTGTGGAATAATTACTATACCTAAATAAGCTATGTCTTCAGTTTCTATGTAACAACTGTCTTGTGGAACTCGTGCATAGGGCTTTTGCTGGATCTTTATACATACTGTCCGGTCACAGTACAGCCAGTAAAATTACAGTGGGTAACAGCCACCTCAGTCCATTGCTTTTAAACATCAAGTACTTCTTACAGAGTGAATAACGACACTCTCCACAGCATTTGGAGGTATGAACAAATACAATGGTTACCGCAATTTCACGTGCAAAAGTCACTTCAACAGGTGAGCGTGTTATTTAGGGAGAGGAAAACATTTTTGGTGTTACAATGCCATCTCAATAAAAAGAACAGCAACATCACCTTTTAATATACGGTACTGTGGTATTTTATATTATCTTGGTTTAACTTGGTTAACCATTGCTGGAGATTTTGTGATAAGAGTACCTGCAATGCTAAGTAGAAAGGGAACGACCTTTAGAGCATTGCCATTGTTCAGATATCTTTCCAGTAGGCAGATCTAGTGCTCAAGCTGAGATTTTTTTTTTTTTAAGGTGATGTGTTAATGTGTTATTGTTGTGTTACTTGGCGCCTAACGTCGTAAACATCTCCCACCTAATTAGCAGCATTGCACGTGACTGTCAGGTTACTCAGCAAACAGGCTGGCATTTATCTGACCCAGCTTAGTATGTTTTAACATTTCTGAGGCTAATTAAAGACTTCTTATTGGGAAAAGGATAATTGTGCCAGCAGCTCTAACAGTGCTAGGTCCAACGTGGGCTGCTGCAGTTGGACTGCATGTGCATAACTGATGTCTGTATGTGCAGTGACTCTTACCTGTCCCGTTGTTTCTGCTATGCCAACCTATGCTCATGTACCAATGTGAAATACCTGTTTGGGGCTTAGAAATATTTGGCTGCCCTGCTACTTAAAATAAGTAGTTAGATGCCCAAAATCTACTGCTGGGAGTAAAAGGATTGGTAGCTTTGTAGTTGCCCATGGACTTCTGTTACTTCCTGTGAAGGTGTGAGTATTTTCACATCCCCTTAAATTATGTAGCCAGTATAAAACAGGATAGCTGGACTGCTGTCAATAAAGTAATCCTAATTTATATCAAAGGTCTGGGCTATGTGTTCTCTAGCTCGATGGCACGTCTCAGATGATGCGATGATAATGAAGCATGGTAGTTAGGCTGTCACTGGTTTCGAAGGAGTTCACCTGTGTACAGCTGAAGAATGCAGTTAAATCTGATTTTATGTCAGGGTGTAGCTGAGGTCAGAAGCAGATTTTGATACTCAAAGTGAGGCTAAAAAGTGAAAAATCTCAGTATGTAGGAATATGGATCACAGTTAAACTAATTTCTGTTTTGCAATGAATTGAAATGAATGTGCAGTTGAAGTTAACTTGACAGTGGGGGGAAGAGAAAAAAAGCATTAATTGACATACTGGTTATAACTTATCAAAACAGCCAAGGGCCTAGGAGAGCATGGAAGTATTGCTTCTCCATCAGGTCAGAAACTAGTTAATAGGACAAGGGGAATAAACTTGCTTTTCCCTTTACCCTGCTCTCTGTGTCTTCAGTGATTAATCCGTGCTCTGCCTCAAGCTGTTAATCTGCAGTGGTGACACTTCAATTATAAACGGCATTTTGTCCATCCCCTCTGGAAATTCTGGATTTGTCAGTGCTAAAGCATCACTAGTACATGACTGCAGCTTCCCTGATAACTGCACAGCTAAACCTTGTTTGCTTTCAAGAAACAATTTTGGAGGTTACGGTAGTATCTGCCAAGCATAAACTTTAATGCAGAAAGCACAGCAGCAACGCACGTTTTCCCTACGCAAACAGCTACATTTGAGAGAACGCTGCCTTGATGGAAGGATGGGCATCAGAGTGACTGGGTTAGAAAATTGAGAGTGACTAGGTTTTCTCTAGAAAAACATGAAGAGCGAAAGTGGCAACATTAACATTCCCGCTCTGTCCTTGAGTGGATGCTCCTACCCCATTGTCTTGTACCCTTGTTCCTAATTTAAGGAGATCTGATAACAGAAGGGTGGTTATTCCAGCCCCAATTTTTCTGTGCTATTTACAGCAAAGTATTTCTTCCTATTCAGGACTATTCTTGCAATCTGATTGCTGAAGAATATAATTGATTCTTAGCAGAGGATCAAATAACACGTAGAGACTACTTTTCCTCTAAGGAAACAGTTCTTGGTAACATTTAAAAAAACTTTATTTCCTTTTTTCTTGGTTAAGTGAGACCTTTACTCAGGACAGGTCCATCCAGCACGAGCTCCTTAGGGGCAGGGAAATTGCTCTGCTACCTGGTGGCCACCTGATTTAAAGAAGAAACTACAAACTGGGTGACAATTCTACGTACGTTTATGTTTAAAGGGACTGGTGCTTCCACTTATTTCACTGGGATGTTTCCTGATTGCAAACTATTCAGATAAATTTGCAGGATTAGACACTAAAAGGCAGGCCAACAACACTATGCATTTGAAGGGATTCCCACATCTTAAGTATTTTTCAGACAACTTTAATTTAAACTCTGTCATTTAAAGATTTTGTGATCACATTTCTAATAAAGGTACTCTCAATATGGAATATTCAGAGGTGATATGATAGAGTCAGATTGGTTTAAAAGTCAGTATATTAGAATGTTTGTTTGCATTGTAGGTTGGGAGTCTTCAGGATGAATCTTTTAAAGGTTCTTTGCAATAATAACTAGAAATCTTAAAAGCATAAACCTACAGGAGTTAGGGCTTTGGGAAATCACTGGGAATATTTAAACTACATTTAAAATGTTCAGCATATGACAAAATTTAGTCATATTTTATCATTTAAAGGGCATTTGAAATGAAGTATTTGTACTGTTAAAACAGTTTAAGATCCTGGGCATGCAAAACCTATTTGACTTCATTAAGGCTTTGCTGAGATATCGCCTTGATTGCAGAATGAAAGTGTATTTTAGATGAGCCTTCTTTTGATTAAGCAATTCCACTTTGCTTGTCACGTGCTATGGCAGGTAATGCAAAACCCTAAAACCTCCCCAAAGCCTCCCAACTTGAAAAGCGAACCAGAAGACAAAACGTCAGCCAAAGTAACAGTTCTGGGTTTTTTTTTATGGAATACTGTTTGTGCAAACCAGACTGCGATACTGCAGCAGGACTGGTACATATTAATGGCATATTAAAATTTTGTGAATTCCTTTGGCCTGTGGGTTGAATTTGACTTTGTTTGTTTTTTTGTTTAGTTTCCGTGTGCCGGGCGGTCACTGTACAACTGCTTTAGTGCTTCCTCACCGACGTGGGCACCGGGGGGCCGGGGGTCCCTGCAGTAGCCGCAGTTACCGTCCCGGCAGCGAGCAAGCGCCACCCTCAGAGCCTCTCCCTGCTCCGCAGCTCTCGCCCGAACCCCTCCGTGTGAGGGAGGGATGAGGGGTTAGTCCCGCTCGCCCGGCCCCGTGTGCGCTGAGCACTCATTAACCCCGGTACTCCCGCTCCGCAGGGCCGGCCTGGCGGCTCCTGACCGGGGAGGCCGGGCCTGCAAAGCCACCCCCGGCCGCGGGACAAGGGTGAGGGCCGGGCGGATGCCGCCGCGCCATGGCCGCTCCCTGCTACCTGGGCTGGGATTTCAGCACGCAGCAGGTACCGGGGCCGCCTCCCCCCGCTCCTCCTCTCCCCTCCCTCGGCCTGCAGGGCGCAGGACAGCGGGGCGGGGGACCCGGGCCCGGCGGGGCAGCCCTGGGGCCTGAGCGGCGCTTGGCTCGTCCGGCGCCGCCGCAAGCAGCCGCCTCCGGGGGTCTGAAGCGCGGGGGGTGCGGGCGGCTGCAGCCAGCCGGGCCTCGGGGAGCTGCAAGGGGGCGAGGGCCGGGCTGGCCCGCCCGCCATCGCGGCCTGCTGACCTGCCGCTGTGCTGCCTCGCAGCGCGGAAGGCGATCAGGCCTTCCTCCTCCTCCTCTCCAGCGGCTTTCATCGCCTCTTTTCCTCCACCCAGCGACGGGTTTGGTTTCCAGGTTTCCTCAATCACAGCAGGGCCAGCCCGGGCCGTGCCTGATGCTGTGCTCGGTGCCGAGGGTTCACCCACGCCAGCTCCCCACCACAGCAGATGCAAAGTACTTCCCACCGCCTCATGTGGTTTAAGGCTTCCGTGGGCCGCAGGCATTGCATGTGCCCAGCTGTGCGCGTCTCCTTCCCCTTTGTCCCTTTCTCTTGGTCCCATCTCTTGCTTGAAGCTGCATGTCCTAACACGTCCTGCTTCCCCATCCTGCTAGGGATGCGCTTAATCCTGGAAAGGAGTGCTCTGGCCCTTCTCTGCATGGAGACCCCTCTGCCTGCAGCATCAGGCAGGCTGGGAGCTGGGATTCGCACCTGAATCCAGCCCTTCCGCTGTCCTCGTGTGAATCCAGATTAGCAGGATTGTGAACCTGGATGTTCAGGTTGCTTCTTGAAATTTTGATTTGTCGGCACAATCGGGTATTGCTGCGCTGTGAATAGAAACTGCCCAAGTTGTGCGTGGGCCTGAATAAAATAGGCGTATGAGCATAAATCACTTCATTACGCCTGTGCTGAAGTTTGGGAGCTTGAAAAGACACATCCAGGTTAGGTTGATGGAGTGTTTTTTAAGGGGGCATGCTGCAAGCAGAAAGCCAATTAAGCTGCAGTGGGTCAGAGCCATTTTTAAGCTAGCGCAGGGTATCAGGTTGGTAATGAGTTGTGCCAGTCCATAAATCATGGCCCTACATTAGTATGGTAAAAATGGGGATGGCCTTGTTATTTGAATACAACTCTTTGAGATAGTCTTTGCAGGGTTTTGTTTTGTTTGTTTGTTTGTTTTTCTTTCTGTTCCTTTAGCAACAGTTTGCACTCCCTCCCTTGTTGAAACGTGCAGAATGTGAGCTACCTTCTCACTTCTAGGCTGTTCGTGTTTTTCTTCTGTACTAGGTGAACTTGAGTGAAGAGAGAGGAGGAAGAGTTGTGGTACTCTTCTAGTTTGTGCTTACAGGAAAGCTCAGCTATATGGAGTTACCTGTTTGGGAGGTTGCTTTCCAAATGTTGCAGAAGCTCAGAATACACTTGTGTAATGTCCTGTGAGCTTTGCCAGAGTGGTAGTTTTATTTACTCACCATTTAGGGAGCAGGGAAGGTCCTCAAGGTATCCTAAGGGTTGTTAGGTTCCCTGGTAAGATGAGGAAAAAAAAAAAAAAAGCAGAGGGGAAAAAAACCCCAAGAAAATAATATGGCATCTTTAACCTAAGATACTGTAGTCTTTGGAAAAATTGGAAAAATTGGTTACCATGATGCCAGCTATGAACCTGGTAATTTGTTTGCTGTTCTTTAGCATATGCCTGCGTCTCGATCTTGTGTGGTTAAGGAGAGAGAAAAAGGGTGGGGGAAATGCAAGCAAACAAGTATACATGTTGCTGAATAGGTGGCATGCTGGAAATTCACCTAATAACTTGTTTAGTGTAACATTGTGCCTATACTTTCAGCGAGTTGTATGGATTGGGGTGATCTTCTTTCCCATTTTTTCTGTGGGAGTTGAATTATTATGAATGAGTTATCAGTGCTATTTAATTACTGTTAATTTTTGTTAACATCCTGTTTTATATCTTCTAGCTGAAAGTCATTGCTATTGATGAACAGCTGAGAGTCATTTATGAGGATAATGTTCATTTTGATAAAGACCTTCCAGAATTTAAGTAAGGCTTTTCATATTTTACTTGGATAATATAATTTAGAACTTTGGAGATCGGGGGGCTGTTGCCCTATTTGGTCTCACTGATATGTGTGGAGGCATGGAAAATATTCATGCCATGTTCATGTTTCTTACTTGGCAAGGGTAGTATATGCTCTTGCCTTCCTTGGTATGTAAATATGGCAAGAACACCCAACAGGAAATAAATTTTAAAAGTCTACACCAAAGTATTATGTATAAATAAACCAATACTTTTTTCTTTTGGGACTTCAGACTTGTGGACATGCCTGTTTCTTTTTGGGACACAGAAGTAAGCACCACCTTTATGTCAGGGTGGAATGCTGTGATAACAGCAAGTAAATTGCAGGAGGGGGACTTCTAAAAGGCATTTGGAGACAAATTCAGTGATCCAAATCTCACAATAAGTTGTAGGATGACAGTATTTGTTTACTTCAGTTAATAGACTAGAATTTACAAATGTCACCCTCTGTGTTCACAAGTTTCAATGAAGTACATTTATTTACTTGGTGGTTTAACAGCAAAAATTGAATTTCATCTTCTAAGTTCAAGCCACTAATGGTGACAGTTAGGAAACTTAGAAATAACTATGAATTGCATGGAGCCAATGAGCAGTGTCAGCAGTAGAGTCTGTCACAGATCCTACTTCAGGATCAGAGCCTTTCCTCGCAACTTAGTTACTTTGCAATTGGGTCAAACATCTCTTATGTCACCTCCTAGGAGCTGGCTTTTACTTTTTCAGGTTTCAAACACTGATCGTATCCTCGCTTTTAACATAAAAGCATTGCAAACTCTCTTTGGTTATTAATAAACTTGAAGAACTTTACTTGTCGGGGAAAAAATTGCTGAATTTACCAAGAGGAAATACTGTTTTTCTGTAGGACTCAAGGTGGAGTCTATATTCACAGTGACAGACTGACAGTCACTTCTCCTGTGCTAATGTGGGTAAAGGTATGAACAAGCTTTATATAGTTCTACTTCCTTGCTGTTACTGAAATGGAAATGTATTCCAAGCAATAATGAAACTCATCATTCGAATCAACGTAGTCCTTTTGCTTGTATTCTGCTTCTTTTAAGTGTTATTCTGTGTCTTTGGTATGCAAATATTAATGTTATCAACAAACAGAGTGGAAATTGCTAACATTTTGAGGGGTTTTTTTGTTTGTTTCTTCACTCTTTACTATTATAGCATTGTATGTGTGACAAATCCTTTCCTGACTTTCCCTCATTTGAAAAAGATTATTATTTTTTCCCTCGTCTTTTTGTTTCATACGCAAAAGGGGCAGCTGTCACTTTGCCTTGTTTAAATCTATGTTTTTGTGGCATCCAGATTACTTGCACTATTTTTTAGAGTAAGCTTTGCTAACTGATTGATGTCTCAACTGGTAAGTGGTTAAAGAGCAATTTATTCAGTGATTCCTGGTCACTTTGACTGGTCTTTATTTTGAAATACAGCATGCTTTTCTATTTTAAAAGAAGGCCTTCCTTGCTTCTGTGCAGATTCTGCAACACTTGCTCTCACATGGTACTATTTAAATTTGTCTTACTAGTGTGATTTGAATAATTAAGATATTTGAAAGGTCACAGAACTCCCAGCTGGTGATCTGCAGTTGTTGACAAAGGTTTGGTAAATTTGCTTGCCGTTGGTCTTTTGAACCATAATGAACAGGAACAGTTGTAATTATTAAATTAATAATGCAATGATATAGGTATATGATGTTTCCTGGAAAACTGTGAAGTCTTGCAGTGGTCCATTTGTCAAGATAGTCTGGGAAGTGCTGATCTGAATGAGATTATGTAAAGACAGATTAATTTTTGGGTTTAAACTTCAGTAAAATGTGGCAAGAAAAAAAATAACCTAGGTGCTTAAAGTGCTAAAATTGACTTGAATTAGCCTTATATTAAAGAGACCCTGAGTTTTCAGCTGATACTGGGGGCAGTGGTTTTGAGGATATCTAATATCTTGTTGGATGGGGTGCAGGGTGCACCCCATTAAGATATACATTTCCAAAAGTGAGAACAGGAAAAGGTAATGCTGCTTTGTGTCTGGCACTCTTAAAAGTAGCTTTTTAATGAATTGGAATTCTTTAACTCCTGCCTCTTATTTAGGTTTCAAAGAATGGATCGTTGTGATTCAGCTTGTTTAAAAATCTTTTTTCCCCCTGTGTGATTCAACTTTTCTTTTATGGACTCTTAGTAAATTAATTTATGCAGCTTCTTGAGAAGTCCGTAGTCATTAGCTAATTTTTCATTATCTGCCAATGAACTCTTATCAGTGATGACATGAATTTACTGTTTAATTCCAGAGATTGTGAGTATGCATAATTTGATAGCTCGTTACAGTCATTCTTGATTCTGTTTGTTCTTGTAGGCTCTGGATATGATTTTGGAAAAGATGAAGTCTTCAGGCTTTAACTTCTCTCAAGTCAGAGCTTTGTCTGGTGCAGGCCAGGTTAGTTTATAAAGAAAAAAAATCAGTCTTATTGTATTTTTTCAATAGAGTATAAGGTATAATGATAAATTTCATTTAAAAATTGTATTGCAGAATGCCATACTGACATCAGGTAAGACCAAAGCTTCTGTATGTGTCCATTAAAAGACACATTCCTCAGGGGATCTTAAAACCTGAAGCGCACAAAGCAGTCACTAGAATGTCGTGGGAGTGGAGGATGAGGTTACAGTACAGTTGTTTAGATCGGTATAGTGCATAGTTGGTTTCCTGTTGTTTAAATTCTTTGTATATACAGATTCTGAAATGTCTGGGGTCATTCTGAATTTCAGCATATCCAGGTGCTTGTGGAACTGGGGTAGGAAAAATAGCAAGGAGTGCAGTTTGCTAAAGGCATAGTAACATCCTGTTGAGCACAGTTTTTGTTGGCTAGGATAGAGATCTGCCTATGAATGACAAAAGCCAAATGATGATAGTCTTTGATGCAGAAATGACAAAGATGCTGCCATGATTTAGCCTATAGTGCATAATGCCTTTCTTCTGAGATTTATAAAACCCATCCTGACATTTAGTGAGTTAGCCAGTCTCCTAGTGCTCTGGTGAAACAAGGAAGTCTTTTATAACTTCCACAGATGATATTCAGGGTGAGGACAGCACCAAAGTGATAGCTAATTCTGACACATAATGTTTAGGTTATTCATCTTGATATATCTGGGACTAATTAATCAAAACTCTTGCTTTGATCTCCATGTTTCATTGATTTCAGTTGAAAGTCTGAGCAAAGTGTCTGAAAATCATAGCCAGTATCAAGGCTCTGTTTTGAATTCTTCAGTGGAACAGAAGTTGGGGACTGCCAAATAACCCCAGCTTACTTGAGTGAAAAAAGAGAGTGCATTTCCAGATTGCCTGTATTCCCTTTATTTCACTCATCCTCCAACAAGTTGGGGATATCAACTTGGTGGTATATTCAGATTCTCTCAGATCAAACAGAGTTCATTTAGTTGCCTCCTTCCAACCCACATTGTCTCTCTCCCTTTTCTCTTTGAAGTACCTTGTCTTTATGCTGCAGATCACTGCGGAGGTGCACTGATGTGCCAGTGTTTGTCCCACAGAAGGCACAAACTTGGTCTCAATTGTCTGCAGAAATGGCAGGTAGATGTGAAATACAGTCTGGATGACACTGTGGTCAAGTACTCTGTGCCCAGGGGGTTCTACGTGCACTTGGTGTCATCAAAACTATTGGTGGGTCATAGAATCACAGAATGGTTTGGGTTGGAAGGGACCTCAAAGATCATCTAGTTCCATCCCCCTGCCATGGGCAGGGACACCCTCCACTAGACCAGGTTGCCCAAAGCCCCATCCAGCCTGGCCTTGGACACTTCCAGGGATGGGGCAACCACAACTTCTCTGGGCAACCTGTTCCAGTGCCTCACCACCCTCACAGGGAAGAATTTCTTCCTTATAGCTAATCTAAATCCACCCTCCTTCAGTTTAAAGTCACTACCCCTTGTCCTATCGCTCCATGCCCTTGTAAACAGTCCCTCTCCAGCTTTCCTGTAGGCCCCTTCAGGTACTGGAAGGTGCTATAAGGTCTCCTTCAAGCCCTCTCTTCTCCAAGCTGAACAACCCCCAACTCTTTCAGCCTGTCTTCATAGGAGCGGTACTCCAGCCCTCTGATCAGCTTTGTGGCCTCCTCTGGACTCTCTCCAACAGCTCCATGCCTCTCTTGTAGTGGGGTCCCCAGACCTGGACGCAGTACTGCAGGTGGGGTCTCACCAGAGCGGAGGGGCAGAATCCCCTCCCTCGACCTGCTGGTCATGCTGTTTTTGATGCTCCCAGGTCACTGGATGGTGCTTTGCAGTTTGCCGAGGGTGTCCTGCAGATGCATAACTAGAGATACCTGGCCTGAGGAAATCACCTGAGAGATGGAGCTTAAATAACCTTCTCAACATTTTTCAGTCTGTTAGCGGTGACTGGGGCAGGCACGTAACTGAAGAATCTGGGAGCTGTGCTGAAGCAGCATAGAACTAACAGTCTTGACTGTGGAGCCCTGGCTGCAGCTCAAAGAGCCCTCGAAGAAGTGTCTAATGCCATTAGCAGTATAATAATAGTTCCCACTAGAAGTTGCCATAGTTCAAAATCATCGTTGTCTCTTGACTCCTACATTTTCTGGTTTAATATATGCTTTGCTCAGACTTAAAGAGTCTTTTAATGCAGCACTTGATTTGAAAAAGTGCATTTTTTTGCTTCTAGTTTGGAGAGAGTTCTCTGTCCCTTAGAGTTTGAAATTCAGATCAGGATATGAACTTTGTGGCTTGGGAGGGCATCTCTGTCTTCTCTTTCTGCACTTTCTACAGCAACATGGGAGTGTGTACTGGAAAAAAGGAAGCATCCAAATTTTGAAGAGTGCATCATCCGAGCTGCCTTTACATCAGTCACTAAAGGTAATGTGTGTAAAAGAGCTCTGAAGGGAGAGCTGCACTGTCCTTTTTCTGATCCTTACAGATTGCTTTTCTCCTTGCAAACCTTTCCTCTTGTTTGGCTGAGTTGCCCACCCCTGCGGCATAAAGTGAAATGTATTGGTTATTCCATCAGCTCCAGGGCTTTTGACATTTCCTTTCCTCCTGACTGACAATAGATACTGCTTTAAAAGCTTACAGGTGCCGGTGGGCTTCCTGGAGTCTTTCTGTGCCAGAGTAACAGCCTGTTTGTTCTTTTAGGAAACATAATGTTTTTGTAAACAACCTGTAAATATTTTGCATTTTTGAATATATTTGTATTAACAAAAATTGTGGTGAAAAATACTATTGTACCTGAGTTTCCTTGCATTGCCTGTGATTTCATTAGAAAATACTGAAAAAAAAAAAAGACCAGTTTACACTTATCTCTGAAAGGGTGGAAGTGTAATGCTGTGTGGACACGAACTCCTAGCAACCACATTGTTGAACCTCAACATTGTGTGTGTGTCTGGTTGGTAAGTTTTGAACATAGACTTGACAAACTTTTATTTAAAAAGAAAAGTAGGGAGGAATTAACTTTTCTTTTGTAGACCCTTACATTCTTTACTTCAAGATCAGAAAGGACAGTTGTTTGTTGAAAGGGAGACATTTACGTAACTGATCTGTTAAATGATTAATTTTGGAAATACCTCATCTGTGCAAAGCTCATGGAAATGGAATTAAAATGCTCTCCGGTGATGTACTAAGCCTCAGTTGCATTTCCAAATGGTTATGCCAGTCATTAAAGAAAAATCTGTTGGTAGAGCTGTGGAAAGATAACCTGATTGTTTAGAGAGGAGTTCTAAAAAGTGAGGCTGAACTTGCGTAAAAGGCCTCGGGGCTTTGTCTACCAAAGGAACGTATTGAGGCATCGTGCTGCAGGGTGTGTGAAGTACACATCATGCTGCAGGTTATGTCAAGTAACAGCAGAAAAAGCCTGTTGCTTCCCTCTGGTGTGGAGTTTGGGTTAAACTTACCCCACTGACCAACATGCTGCCCAATATCCGCTTTCCTGTAATTATCAGGAGGGGACCAGAAGGTACGCCAGAGAACTGAACTGTGAGCTGATATGTAGGTCCGCTGTATTGCTATTACTCTAGCAGGGACTTCTTGGAGATCAGACTTACTAATAAAGGGCATTGTTCATTGCAGGCTTGTTTTTCTGTTGGCAACAGCCCCATCTGGATGGATTCTAGCACAGCTTCCCAGTGCAGCGCTCTGGAGAAAGCCGTGGGGGGAGCACAGCACCTAGCGAGGATCACTGGTTCTCGAGCCTATGAGGTAAGGAGCAGATGGGCAGAAAGTCCTCAGCGGAGTCTTGTGATAGAAACAATTCTGCCATTAGTGTTACTGCAGCAGATAATGATCAGCTTTTAACCATGAAAGAGAGTTTTTCAAGAAACTCCAACAATACTGTGCTTTGCAGTAGTCTCACAAAGGAAGATGTGGAAATTTTAAAGGGAAATTAGGCAAACACTGGAAATTTTGCTGCAGGAAGCAGATGGGGTGGTGTCTTGCATTTGGCCAGGGGTTTCCAAAATACAGTGTTTGGTGGCCACGTGTACAGTCTCAGGGCTGTTCTCCCCTGGCAGCACCTGTGCGGCCACATTCGCATGGGGATGGCCATCCAGTTTGTGTTACAAATGGCAATTGAGTTTGTGATACAGGTTTACTTGGGGTTATGACACCCCTGTTTGTGGATTGCTGCTCTAAGTTGTTTCTGCAATTAAAAGGTTGTCCTTTTAATGTTTCCTGAAGGCTAACAAGCAGCTGTTGACCTAAGAGAAGTGCTTCAGAAGTTTGGGATGCTATCAGAGAGTACTCTGTCACTTGTCTCGTGCTCCTGACACTTTGCTCTCCTGTACCTGTAACAATGAGTTATGGCGTGGGAGCAGGGCTGCCCTGCAGGCATCTCAGCACCTGGCTACTCTTCCTGTTGGTTCAACAGAATAAGGCTCTAACCTCCCTAATTGCTGATTCTGTTTTTGAATCATCGTGCGAGGTTTGTGGCCGGTGTTGAAATCAAACTTTGCATACCAACAGTTTATTTTTAACTCGCTAAAGGTTAAGATTTCAGTGTTAGAAGTTTTTTGTTATTTGATGTAATACATGGATGAAAAATAATTGTTCTTACAACTATTATTAGCCTGTGCTGGATTTGCTTCTTTGAGTAGGAGATGTCCTGCTTTCTCCCAGTTCCCCTGCCTCACGGAGAGGTACATAGGTTGGGTAGCTTAAACCTTTTCAAGGATTTGAAGGCAGCATTTGAATTGTGCTGGTTCCTGTGCACAGAATAAGTGTGATTCATTCCCTTGAACTGTCATTTCTGAAATGTAAATTATGGATAGTAATGGTTTTTCACATGCTTTTTTTTTTTTTTTCCAAAAGGTGAGCAAAATTCTCATAATGAGACTATGCGTTATAGCCTGTTTAGTGCAGATTGCCTGCTGTGCACTGACTTTCATCATGCATCAGGCAAATTAAATATCCAAAGTGCAATGTACTGAACTCATTACACAGAGTTAATGATTATTGACTCCATTTAGGGTTTGTGTTTCTAAGCATTTGCATTTCTTTCTCAGCGTTTTACAGGAAACCAGATAGCAAAGATTTACAGCCAGAATCCTGAGGTCTACATGCAAACTGAGGTTGGCTCAACTTCAATACACTTATTGGAAAACACAGTTGAAAATCTTTTAAAATTAATTTTGTGGGGATGTCAGACTTTTTTGCTAAAGAATATTTTGATTCTTGTGTTTGGTTTTAAGATTAAAATTTAAAATTCTATTATTTTATTTTATTTTTGGTTTTGTTAATTTATTAGTCATTGGGCAGATAAAAATTGGGCATGGGTTCTATCTTGAATGTTACATTTAACACAGCAGGCTTCGTTGGATCTCACCTCTGTGGAAGAAGTTTAAAAAAACACTTGCCTTTGGTTGGTAATAAATTGTATGTATAGCAGTTCGAATGCAAATGGGTAATTAAGCACACAGTTGAAGTTTTCACACTTAGAACTGGCCATTTGCATGCAGAAATGTGATTGCTGTGCCATACAAAGCTGGCATCCATGTGGATGTGGTAGGAAAAAGCCTGCAATTGATTCTAGACTTTTTTCGTAGTTTTCCCCTTGAGGAGCTAGTTTGATTGTATTATTACAAATGAATTACATTGTGTAGTTGGTTTCCTTCTGCTTTTTAATTTTCAGAAATCAGCTTGAAATTCCATTATTGTTCAGTTTGTTGAGTCTGCATCTAGCTGTGACTAAATCACTATGATTTGAAGCAAGGTGAAAACTGTGCAGATACGATTTAAATGAGGGAAGGGCTCCTGTCCTGTGATTAGAATATGCCAAACATCCAGACCAGGGAAGTCAGGCTACTCATGTTTTTGTATTGCTGCAGTTCTTGATAGTACTGATCATAATTTTTTTGTGGCTTTTAAAATCAGACCCCTTGGGGACTTCATGGGGAAGTGAGTTGCAAAGTTGACTGTATTTTGTGGGACAATGCTTCTTTTGTCCCCCATTTTTTTTCTTTCTAAGTACACGTTCTGTAACCTTTATGCTAGTAAGCGATGGGGTGAAACAGAACACTAATACATCTGATCATAAGTTTAAGACTAAATTCGGAGAAAGATGCATTAGTGGAGGGGAAGTGGGTCTGTGGAACTGAGAACTACTCAGACCAAGCTCGGACTTTGAGGGCTGATTGCATTTATGGCACCTTTTAGCAATAAAGCATATGCAAGATACGTTCAAGCAAAAAATACTTCTATGTCAGAGTTGCTCTTGGGAACCCTCAGGAAGTACTTAGCAGCTCGGCAGTCTCCACGATGTCGAAGGTGGATGTTTTTCCTTCTCTAGGTCAGCTTGCTAAACTGGCTAATTCACAGTTTAACTTCATCCTTTTCCTTCCATTTCAGGCAGCTAGTGCCCGTTGGGGCACCACAGAAGGTAGGCCTTTGTTATCTAAGCACAATGTGAGATATTCTTGGGGAGAGATGCATGAAGAGCAAGCGCATCATTAAGATTCCTGGCCATTATAACCACCTCTTAGAGCTGTGGCTATAGTCCGTCTTTGAATGCTGTGTGAAGTGGTGGTTTTGTGATCATTAATAAAAAACCTGTCACTGCTGGCTCACTCCACCAGTAGAGATTTGATTCTGATTAGTTATTGGGTCACAGTCATATTTCTTCTGAATTAGTCAGAGCACACAATAAGGAATTTGTCAGCTTTTATGCCAGCTTCTTGGGAACAGATAATACTTAATCCTGCAGAAAGCGTGGTGGTAGCCGGTTAACTTGTATAGCAGATTTGAAGTGGAAGCGAGTTCATGTTGGATCAGTGCGTTGTCTCATGTGGCCGGGGCATTTTTGGGCCAGTATTAGAAGCCCTACAGCCAGATTTAATGCATTGTTGGAACATACCCCGAGGCAGAGCTGCAGGTAGTGGTTCAGTTCAAAACTGATTATTACCAGCTCCTGGGAGTAACTCCTTGGAGGTCTGGGATCTCAGCTGGGAGGAAGACCAAGAGGTGCTAGCAGAGCCTTGCCAGAGCTGGTACAGGGCTTGCAGACCTGTGCTCTGGGTTGCCCAGTGCATGGTTTCTGGGCATTTCCCTGTTGTCAACATACAGGTGTTTTGTTTTGTTTTGTTTTTTTTCTTAGTGTTTTTCTTTAAAATGAGGTTCGGTGTTACACCAAAGTTGTGAATTAATTCGTGGTAACATAGAGTATGCTAATATACTAGGTGTATTTTGCATGTTTCAGAATGCAAAGCTATTAATAGCTCTTATAATGGGGTTACTTTTAGATTGATATCTGCTGTATTACTTAGGCAGCAAGTTAGAACTGAATAATCCTTCTAGGTGTATTTTTGTGTGCTTTCTGTGCCTAACATTAAGCATCTATTAACATTTGCTGCTTCCAATTACTTAATTATTTACCTTCTTTGAAGTGAATACTGATGGGACTCACTATCTCACACTTTTTCTTGCAGAGAATCTCTTTGGTTAGTAGTTTTGCAGCTTCCCTTTTCCTAGGAGCTTATGCACCCATCGATTACAGTGATGGTAAGTGTGTGGGCTTTTCCCATAGTAACAATTCAACAAGGAAATTCTCCTTTCCATCGCCACCTTACATAAAAGGGTGACAAGGTCTCTGCTATTTATTTTCAGTCTTTAAACTTTCACGACAAGTATATTAGATTTTAAGTTAAGTTACTCCTTTCAATTTGTTGCTACTCTTGATACTGCTGTCAGCTGTGCTTATTTATCCCCATCATACTATGATTCCCATTTCTACAAAATGAATCCACAGAAAATATACTTAAATGAAATTGTACCTTTTTTTCATTACTTCATGATGTATAAAGGAATGTTGAAATATCTATTTAAAAGCACAAAAAAGTTGTGGATTTTTTAGCTAGGCTTCATGGTTCTGATATTTCTTCTTCGGTTTTGATGGTTTAGCTCTGAGCTGCACAGGATGTGAGCAAGATGTATATTGTGATTATTTTCCCCCACCTAACTGGAGTATGGATCTGCAACAGAAATAGCTTTTCAAAATGAACCGAAGAAAAAGCATAAACCAAGCAAAAAAATCCCGAACTCAGTTAAAAAAAAAATAAATAACCTTCCGTATCTCTCTGTTTATCATAACAAAGACAAAAAAGTGACAAGGCTAGTGTCTTTCCATTCTGTTGTGTGTTATCTCAGTTATCCAGCTTTTAAATGGCAATTTTAAATGGCAATTACAAAGGAAACCATTTTCTTGGGAGCTGTGCTGTTATTTCTAAATAGCATTTTTGATTCCTGCTCCGAAACTAAGAGAAGATATATTTCAGAGCTGAAAGGTTAGATAACAAGGCTCTCTAAGGAAATTTTGCATTACAGAGCCATAGTTGACACCCATGTGTTAAGACCAACTCATTTTTTCTCCTTCGTTGTTCCATCAAAGCTCATCGGAAAAGGCGACACCTCAATTTTAGCTAATGGGCAACTTATTCAATATCAGATCTCCCAGTTATACTTGAGGCCTTAAAAATTGCAAGGCAATCCATGCTTATTTTGCAGCAGTTGTGAGATTATTACATCTATCTTCTAGTCCTGTCCTGTAAGCTGTATATTTTCACAGCTAAATTTTATTTTTTCTGTATTATTGGCAACAATAACTCTTTGGAGATTTGCGCTTTGCTCCTCAGTAGACTAAAATACTGAGGCCTTCAGCCACTCACCAACCTACAGAGCTAGCACAATGTGCTGCATTTCTAAGAGAGATGGTGAGGTCTTCAAGGTACTTTTTCTGATAAAGAAATAAGGTATTTTTTTATTTTTCAATGAGAGTGAATTGCTAATTTCGAGTCAAATATTTTAAAATATAAGCATTAAAAAAACATTGGTTTGGGGACTGGGTTTTCTTTTTTTTTTTTTGGGGGGGTAATGGTACCTCTGCCTTTTCCACTTGGCATTTCGAAACATGAAATTTTCTGTGTCTGGTTGAAAACCAGAACATTTTAAACTGAGGAAAATGAAAATTTGCTTCATTGGAAAATTTTCATAGCAAATGTATTGCATTTTTCAGACAGCTCTAGGAGAGCCTGTTCTGTTACACCTCTGGATATTTATGGAACTTGAATAAATGTTATCTACTGTTCAGAGCATGTAAGATTATTAAATCTTTGTGTGAAAAAAGATAAGAGAACTAAGCAGGATGTTATAGTTCTTTTTACAAGACAAAAGATTTTTCAGCATTGTAAGCTATATTTTGTCTTGTTCATTCCTTTCTTCTGTTAACATAATGAGAGAGAATTCTAATTCCAGTAATAAAATATAATTATAATGTATGCAGTAGTTATTTGGATCCAGCTGAAAAACTTGTTTTCTTGTCATTTACGATTTCTTGCAATTCACTTGATCTTTTACATTGCACCTGTAAATTGTAGTTTAAAATGCATCTCTCAAAATAATGTTCAGATAATAGACCTATTCTTCATTTCTGTAGATTTAACTTCAGGTCATATCGTCTTTAAAAGACCCTGTCAAATTGTTTAGCTCTGCACAATAACTTATCTCTTAAAATTTGCAGGTTATTGTAGGAAATGTGCTATTCAGTTTCAGGATTATTATTTTTTTTTTTTTTTCTTTTTAAAGGTCCAATCTCGTAAGGTTCAAATCACTCCTCGTGAATGGCTGGGCACCCTGGGTGATTGATTTAAAAAAAATCAAATTACATTTTGGTGGAATGAAGAATGATTTTCATTTATATTGTGCAGATGTTAAAAGTAAGATACATTTGGGACCTAAACAACTTGAACACTTGAGGCATTGTTTCTTTTAGAAGACACCTTAAAGAACAGCTATTCAGCTCTTGACCTAGAGAAGCTTTATCTTTTGAAGTGCTTTTCTAAGAGCCTTAGGCAAATCATAGCTTAGCATACTTGTTTTTGTTGTTCTATCAAACCAGGACGCTTTGAACTGAAGCCTTTTCAAAAGGAAGGCAGTGGGCTGCATTTACTCCTAATGTTGCTTGTGTGGTGTCAGCAGTTACACCGCTTATGGTTTTAGCTCGCTGAAAAGGCAATGCAGAGTGCTGTAATACAGATGCATTTAACTGTTTTTAAATGTATGCAAATATCGATCTTTAGTTTGTTGATTAATAAAACCAATTAGTCTGCATTGTTTAGTCTTTGTATTGAAATTGGGGTTTTTTGATTTGTCCTCCCCTGCAGTGCTGAAGCACTTATACTTTTGTCTATGTAGTAAATATCAGCAAGTTCTGATTGTGCTTACAGTGAAGTACTGAATCCTGTTCATCCACATATTGACCCTTTCCTCAGTCCATACTAGACCATGGCCTTGGCTGTTGACCTTCACTGCTGATGGGGTATCCATTTGGAGTGACAAGTCAAAGGGCTGCCTTCGATTTCCCCCCCCCCCCTTAGTTCTCAGCTTATTATTTATTTTGTATGTTAAACTTGGAATGGCGTGTTTAAGCTGTTTTTACTAACTTTTATTTCTAGAAGCAGCTTAGATCATGACCAGAGGTGCTTGAGTTAGGAACTCACTGTGCATCCCTCCCTATATAATCAAAGGAGAAAGAGAAGCTGTTTCAGGGAGCATTCAGCTCTGGTTCTTATTTTCCACTCACTAGAGATTCTCATCCCAGTGTCCACAGTTGGATAGGATGAATCCAGGCTGACAGATTAATAGTTCTTGTAAAACAGTTGTTTCACATCTTTTAAATGAGTTTCTGAGGGTGGAGTAAATTAACTCATCTTTTCTCAGGGCATATTAAAGTCTTTGTGCAACTATATCTACCAGTCAATAAACTAAAGTGTTGTTTCTGTGTAATATAAACTTAGACATTTTCAGTTATAAAGTTTAGTATTTTTCCTGTTTTAGGCAGGAAAGATTGGAGGCTGTCCTTATGCCTTGCAAAATTGCATTGGAAGATACTGGTTAAATGTTTCCTGTGGGCTTGCGGGCCAGGGGGGGAAGAATTTTTTTCAAAAAAACACAGACAACAGCAACTAACCTTTCTCTAGTAAAATTCCTCTTTATTTAAAGATTCTGTTGCTCAATGATCAATTTAATTTAGCTAAGGGGTTCTTGGCCTTTTAAATTATGGACTTTTCCAGGAAAATGTATAGATTTACATATTTTCTTTTAGAAAGCCGTGTTATGCCTGAGAGTTTAGGATGAGGCTGCTCACACTCTCTGTCTCCGGAAAGTGCAGACAGAATCATAGAACCATAGAATCTTTAAGGTTGGAAAAGATCTCTAAGATCTTTAAGTCCAACCGTTAACCCAACACCACCATGCCTACTAAACCATGTCCCAAAGTGCCCTGTCTACATGTTTTTTGAACACCTCCAGGGATGGTGACTCCACCACCTCTCTGGGCAGCCTGTTCCAATGCCTGGCCACTCTTTTGGTGAAGAAATTTTTCCTAATATCCAATCTAAACATCCCCTGACGCAACTTGAGGCCATTTCCTCTTGTCCTTTTGCTAGTTAACTTTGGAGAAGACACCAACACCCCCCTCACTACAACCTCCTTTCAGGTAGGTGTGGAGAGCGGTAAGGTCTCCCCTCCGCCTCCTCTTCTCCAGCCTAAACAACCGCAGGTCCCTCAGCCGCTCCTCATCAGACTTGTGCTCCAGTCCAATAGATAGTGATGCTGGACTGAGCTTACACTGGAAGGAGGGGACGGCTAGATTTAAGAGTTGTCTCACCTCGAGAACTGAGAGAAGCTGGAGTAAATCTTGCCGTCTTCCCTTTGCAGGGGGTAGGAGCGATTTTGACAGCAGAAAAGGGAAACGCACCTTTTGCCTGCGAGAGGCGTTTTGCCCTTTCTGCTCTGTCAAATTCCTGCTGTTGCATCATAGGCCAAATAAACCAGTACATAATTTGTTAAATGTGTTTAATTTGCCTGAAATAGGATTGATTAAATTTAATATATTTAATTCTATTTTATATGTTATTAAGTATAATCCAAACATCCTATTGTTTGGCTTGGGTTATTGCAGCGTCTCAGCTGGAGTGTGCAGCACTTTCTGTTTACAACATCGTGTGAAGCGCTAGGTCCAGACCTCCTTGATGGTCCTTAGAAAAGGACTGGGCGAATAGTGAGTTTATTTATAAACGTTTTTCAACTACTTATTAAGCCTATGTGAAAAAGGCTGCTGGGAATCAGCAGAGCGGGCTCATTTGTGCATGGGGAAGCAGCAGTAGTGTGTGCGTGCGGAGCGCGTTGCAGGCGTGTGCTCTTCTTCAGAATAAGAGCACTGCTAGATCCTTGTGGTGTGCTGGCTGAGATTGGGGTTGCATCCCTTGTCTTCCTCTGTGTCCCAAGCAGTCTTATTCCACTGCGTGTGGGGTCAGCTTCACCATCTTTGTAGTTTAAAAAGTTTAAAGATGTACTGAATCGAAGTAAATTCAGGTTTTCCACTGTGCTCAGCTGAGAACGTGGCTGTTTCTGCAACACATAAGTTGTGGGCTAAATGGTCTTTGAAATGAAAATGTTGTTAATCTAGAATAAGACTAATATGTCCCTGAACAGTACTAACCAGAAACACATACAGATTTTCAAGTCTAATGAAATGTGCAATTAAAGGCATCTTAGAAACACAAGCAAGGGATGTGGAGTGCTCAGTGTGTTACATAGATTCGGCCACTAACCAACTTCAATTAACTTTATAAGCCAGAGCAATGCAAATGTAATAGTGAAGAAAGAGCAATGAGAAACCAAACCAAAAATGCGCAGCTGATGTAGTGATAGTTCTGGTGTGGAAATAGGTGGCCAAATCAGTTATCTAGGTTTTTGGCATCCATAGTTCACTTCATGGGATTGACTTCAGAGGTGTTGCACGCTTGCAGGTGTTGCAGATTTCAGTCGGGCTGTTCAGCATTTCTGAAAGTCATGACTTTGGTATTCAAAGCTGGACTCTCCAAACTAGCCTCAAAATTAGGGGCTACATTTGAAAATTTGACCTCTTGATGGTTTTTTTTTGTTTTGTTTTTTTTTTTTACTTCTAAGCCTTTATTTTGTCATGTCTGAAGAAGAAAACATTGACATGGAGGAAGATTAATCAGCATGGACTTCGATGCTGATTTGGTACTCAAAGGTAGGAGTAGTGTAGAGCCATACCACCCACGGTGGAATTTCTTCATTGTAAGTCTCCAGGGAGCGCAACATAACTTCAAGTGACATTGCTGCATCAGGGAGGTCTTCATCTAAGGTGGAAAGAGTTGATGGGGAGGCATCCACTTTCTTATTTTTGCTCTTAATTTGGGAATAACTGAATTGTCTAGTGCATTGTGCATCAAAGAAGCCTTTTCTGCTACCTTTACAGGTGAACGCTATTTAGCGGCCAAATCATCAGTGTCTATGCTTAAAAGAGCTGAAACCTTTCTCTTTTAATGTAAAATATGCATCTGTAAATTTTCTGTTGCCTGTAGCGAGGTGGAATTTTCTGATACAGTATTGTCTTGTGTTTAATGATATATGCTTCTCTTTTTGATCTGTCCTGTAGGTTCTGGTATGAACTTGCTGCAGATTTGGGAAAAGGTATGGTCTGCATCCTGCCTTGATGCTTGTGCACCTGGATTAGAGGAGAAACTAGGATGCCCTGTACCATCCCATTCAGTGCTGGTATGTGCCTGTTGAGAAGAGTTGTAAGCAATGAATAGAGCTTTGTGCTGAGAGTTCTGTTAATAGTACTTTCTTGAAGTATATACAGAACCCAACATTTGCATTTCTTGACAGGGACCTTGTTTTAAACTGTTTGTAGAGTTAATGAGGTAATCTTTGTGAATAATTTGGGTTATTTAAAGCTCCTCAGTTCATGTAGCGTAATGGTGAAATCACATCAAGCTGCGCATCTCTCAGAGTAAATGAATTTAGCCTTACTACCCAGCACAAAAAGAGCTCTTGCTTTAGCTGGTGCACACATAAGAGATTGTAGATACCCATCACCTGATCCTTCTGAATTAAGTGCTGATCTTCTGTAATGGAGAGAAATATTTAAAAAATCCTTATAGATGTCCTTGTATTGTTTAAGGATAGTTTTCTTCTTCTGTTTTTTTCTCTATAACTATCAAATGTGGCTTAAAAGAATACAGTTCTTGACCCCTAAAATAATAGGGGTCATGTTCCAGCATTTGATGTTGTGATGTATATTAATGTTGTGTTTCCTCTTATGTTTGCATTGAATTTCTAATTTCTATGTATTAATATTCATGTATGTGTGCAAAATAGATGGATATGTTTATGTTACTTGATGTGAATAACTGGAGAGACACCCAAAGCTAAAATGCTTCTATTTACTTAACCTATTTCAAAATCTAATCTGAGGGTATTTCTGTGAGGTTCTCAACAAGAAAATATTGGGTTCAAAATCTTTAAAATATTCATTCATACCTTAAATACACAGAAATTATTATTACAGCTGCTTTTGGGTTTTTCAGTTCTATTACAACACATTGTGTCCTACGTTGCAAGATTACGTTCCATTTTTTGAGCTTTTTTCCTTCTCTCTTTCTTTCTTTTGTTCCTTAGGGGTCCATTTCTCCATATTATAGTCAACGTTACGGGTTTAGCCCAGACTGTAAAATAGTAGCATTTACAGGAGACAATCCAGGTGAGATGATTAAATGTGTAAGATTCAGTGAATATGATTATGTATGTACGAAACTTCTAAATCAATCTCATTGATTCTCAGATGAAAGAATATTGTGTTTATCAGCATTAATACTTTTTTCCAGTAGCCTTCCATCTCTGGTTCTTCTGAGGTATAGAAATCTTGGATAAGCTGACTATGACAAATGAATTATCTTTTGCCTAGTAATTAGAGGTAACTTCATTTGCCTCCTGGTAACTTCAGTTTTGGTTTGCCTGCCCCTGGGAAACTATTCTTACAAACTGCTAACATTTTAACTTAGAAAATATGAATTAAAAAATTGCTGTTGTATCTTTTCAAGCAAAAAGGTGGAGAAGGACCTCATAGGCTTTCTCTAAGAATTAGAGCTGTCCTTTTGTCAGTATAAGGGAAGGTGTTAATTTAGGGTCAGTTTTTTTAATCCTGGAGACTCTTTCAGTGTAGAGCAAAGTTGTCTGTGTCTCAAGACTGTGAAAATAAAATGCCTATCTGTATTACAGTAGCATATGCAGGTTTGAATCAAGATGGAGGCCTCATCAGGGTATATTTTACATTCATCTTCTGGGAGATGGTTAAACTCTGCATTTCCCCAAAGTCCAATTTTTCTTCAAGACATTCAAATCCAGCTTAGTCCAATAAATATGTGAGTGGTCTGATATAAGTGGGAGTATTTCTCCTTTAAAGTGTGTTGTTAAGTAAGGGTCCACTGTATTTAAAACCTGAGTATATAAACATTAGAGAATCATGCAGTTCCGTAGTCTTTTGTCTTGACCATTTTGATTTTGTTAAAAATCACTCCCTCACCCAAATGCTTCACCCATCTTTCACAGCGTATAGGCCAAGGCCATCATGAGCATATTTGCCATTTACATTGTACTTTGAGATGGTGAATGCCATGTATTATGATGCAACATGCTATGTAGTTGAGTCAAACGAGTAACTGTTTATCTGGTATTCTGACTGTTTGCTTTCAGCATCGTTGGCAGGGATGAGACTTCAAGAAGGAGATATTGCAGTAAGTCAAAACATACTCCTGTCCATATCCCTGAATAAATTGAATACATGAGATGTAAAATAGCTGTAGGTTATCAGTTAAATTTATCTGCTAGTGTTGGTTTTCTGTATATTGGATTCATGGTTGTTTTATTTCTATCAATCTGTAAGCCGCCTGAAAGATTTTAAGTAAACTCTTGTGACTATTTTTAACTAATGCTCCAGACATTAAAACCTAAGTCTCCATCTAGTATGTATTTCACTGGCTTGACAGCCTAAGTCAGAGCTAGCTTTAACACGAATCCAATTGACTTAATGTGTAATTTAAAAACAATTAGTGGTAATAACAAATGGTTTTAATTTAATTTCTGTATTGCTTTCCATGCACATTGTGATAACGCTTCAATTATTTTTTTTTTCCCCCTCCAGATTAGCCTTGGCACAAGTGACACATTGTTTCTGTGGATCCAAGAACCAACTCCTGCCTTAGAAGGTCATATCCTCTGCAATCCTGTTGATTCTCAAACATATATGGCACTTTTATGGTAATATAATTTATTTTTTGTACATCTGGGATCAATAACATATATTTCTTTCTCTGCATTACTGTTTTTTATTTCTTTTGCAAAATGATAATGAATAGAGCATTCAGCATTCTGTATGGTATGTGGCAATCTATCGCTGAAACATTTGCATCAACATTATAGCATTCCTATTGTTTAATTTGAGTAACTGAAACTGCAGACTTGTGGAGGATAAATTCTCTTGGCAATAAAAAGCTGAAATTATTTTTATGTAGACATAGAACCAGTTCACTATGAATCTAAGGTAAGACATTTAATGTACAGGAATAACAATCTTCTGCGATATAATACTGTGAAATGTCAGAAGCTTGACCAGGCTGGATAACTTCTGCGCTCTTCTAGTGCTCCAGAGGGGATATAATGGGGCAGGTGAAGATTCCCTTTTCATAGAGGACGATAATCAGTGCTGTTCAGGGACGTATTGTGCTGTGCATGTGGAAAATCCTGAGATCTCAAGAAGCCTAGCTGAGAGAATGATCCTCATGGTACCTTTTGCCTGGTGTGGCAATTCCCTGATTTGGGAATTGTTTGGCCCCTCACTGACCAAGTAGGTGGGAAGGTGGCCTGAAGCTATGTTTTCCCTCATGGAGTAACTATACTCAGGGGAAAAATTTCCAAACGACTCATAGTATAGGCAAATATTTACAGGTAATATGTGGATAAATTTTGTGTCTAAGTCCAATGGATTGTAGGTGCTTGTAACTCAAAACTTCAGCAAAGCTCAAATCTGCTCTTTAACTGTGATGTTGAGTCTTACGCATACAGTAATAGGATGCTGTAGATGATGTAGATGATGTCAGAGGGAACAGTGTGAAGTTGAGTTCAAGTCATGATGTCAATTGCAAGTTACTGAATTTCATAGTATGATTTCCCAGCATTTTTTTTTTCAAGTTTTGCATTCAGGTTTCTCATTTTCCCCAACACTTTTCCCCACTGTTGCTGTGTGAGAGCACTATATAAACAAACTGTTTGTAACAGGAAAGGAGATGCTGAGGCATTTTTCTGAATAACTGTTATACTGCCATTCTTTTACTGCAGCTTAACACGTGCAGAAAGCCTAACCTGCCTTTCAGAACACAAGATATTTCTGATATTTCTGTAGCCATGCAGATATAAAAAGATCCCCCTACCTAGCCGTTTCTGCCCTGAAATTGCCCTTTTTGCACCAATGCCCCTTTTTTTAATCAAATAATGGAGTTAACAGGGGACTTACCTGGGTTAGTAGGAAAAGAGTGCCTGAGCTACCAGGCAGAATACTTGTACACAAAACTCAAATAACTTCAGCTGCTGCTACTGAGTGAGCTCAATAATTTCCTTGCCCTCTTTCTGGATATTTCTGTGCCTTTCCCGCTGCTGAGTTGCTCTGATAACTCTATGCTGGAGAGTATTCAAACTGCTTTTCTTTAGGTTCAAGTCCAATGCTGCAGTGTTTTGCAGGAGTGCTATATTCACAGAGGATGTGAATGCATAAAGGGTGCAAAGACCATTAACACTGAACAGATGTGTATTTTACAGCATGGTTTACTGGTTCAACTGTGCAGATGCAGCTGTGGTACTTTCCTTTGCCAGATCCTTGCATGGAGCTAGAACTCATAAGTCTTACTGGACCCAAGCTGTCTCCATACTGGTGTCATGCTCCTGAAATCATAAAAGCAGTGTGGAGACACTCTTGCTCCTCCTTGCAGAGTCTTCTCAGAATGAGCTTCTTAGTGCTGTGTCAGAGTACTTCTGACAACATGTAGTAGACCTACCTCTGCACCCGTAGCACAGAACGTTTCTCTCTAAAGTAGTTACTAGGTTCATCTGCAGATAGTCCAAAAGTAGATACTCATCTTGGCTCCTGGGTCCAGGCTTGCTGGCATGGCGCAGAAGTGCAGCTCCACAGGACCTACCCTGGGGCCAGCATAATCGGAACTCCTGCCACTGCATCAGTGTGTACATGTGTTCTACAGTGCTTTGAGCTCCAGGAGACCATAGTAGGTCAGGCAGTGGGCTGCAACTCCTGTGCATGGCGTTCTGAGGAGATGTTTTAGCTGTTCAGGGGTAGCCTGGGTTTAGCATGACTGGTCCTGCCAGACTAGGTCTAAGCTGACTCTGGGTAGATGTATCCCAGCATCTCTGCGCTGCATTTCTCAACACGTCCTGTAATATTTGTTTTCTCTTACCTAGTTTTCTCCCTCTCCACTATTTCCATAATGAGGAAATGATTGTATCTTTTAGCTTGCCCAGCTGTATTCAGCTGATACAATAAAGTCCAGTATTGAATAAAACAACAAATTGCTTTAAAAATCTAGAGCCAAATGTTTTGGGTAATGCATATGGTATGTTTCTGTGTTTCAGTTTTAAGAATGGCTCTCTGATGAGAGAGAGGATCAGAGATCACTGTGCTTCAGGCTCCTGGGACAAGTTCTCCAAAGCCTTATCATCTACTGTTGCTGGAAACAATGGAAACTTGGGTATGAGCCTTAGCAGGGCTGGGAGTTCCAGGGTTTGCTTAGATACATCATTTTGTGGGAGCTGTACCTGCTTTTTACTTGGGTCGTGATAAAGGCCAAGAATGAAGTTAACTGGAGCAAGGGAAATTCGTAATGTATACTTAGAAATGCTCTGTTGGCAGGCTAAATGTCACGATAGTATTTTTCTTCAGTATTCACTAAATAAGGAAATTGTATTTATGGAGCTCTTTTGATCATTGAAAGGGTGTTAGTAGCATCTTAACATACGATGTTTCTGATGTAATTTCTGAAGGAGGCTTTCACTAAAGTTTGTTTCTTTTTGCTGAAGACTCAAACGAAGTGGATTAAGAAGCTCCGTACTATCTCTTTCTCAGTCTTCTGTGGTTTTGGTCTCTAAACACTATTCTAGAATCTTGTCCAGTGCATGCAAACAAAGGAGTAACATCAAATGGTGCCTAGATTTCCTGCATTTTCGCCAATGTATGCCACACAGTCATTTCATCCCTGGTTTTCCCCACGTTATGCTAAGTGAATGACATCAAACAAAATTAACCCGAATTGATACGAGTAAAATTAATGTAAAAAACTGTAAGTAGGAAAAGTTTTTTTAAATGTAGACATTTAAGCTATAGAAGAATTCACTCCTTAGGAAAGTGAATTTAAGATACAGTTTCTTGAGACTGGGAGGTCAGCGCTGATTTCATTTTTAGAAGCTCTGTTATGTTGTCTGTCAAATCCAGTCTCTGTAGAGTATTAAAATGACCAGGAATCTCTTTTCACTAGAACACAAATCAATTCAGGTGTTTCAGAAAATGGGAAGAAGTTATTCCAAAACCCACAAGTCACCTGCTTTAGACAGTATTAAAAAAGTTGGAAGTGATGAAAATATTGTTGCTGATTTCAGGGATACCAGGACACTACCTTAAAGTTTTACGATTTGGATTATAGTATATTCGCTTGAATCTCTCAGTCCCCTATGAAATGGGTATTTTGTGAAAGTCATCCTCAGAAACCTGTATGCTTGGATAACCTCTGGGTATACATGTGAAAATACAATGATTTCTGTAATCTGAGTTCCTGAGGGAAGCGGAACAAAGGAGTAACTGGTTAGGCACCCTCCCTTTTCTCACTTGTTCCCCGCTCTCCCTATTGTGTGACATGTTGCCCCTGTGGAGGTTTGGGGAGAGACGGGGAGAGGCAGCTGCTAGGGTGAGGTTGGGATCATCAGAGTAACAGGTAGCAAAGAGGGAAGGAGAAGTGGTGAACAGATGAAGGTCCTGTTTCATCTGGGACCTACTTGAGAAGGCTGGTAAACCCAGCGAGTTTACTTGAAGACCTCATCTGCCGGATTCAAGGTGGCAGCAGGGTCGGAAAGTGAATTTTGGGATATATATCCCCTGGCAGGACCTGCAAGGGCTCTAACCCACAGTGTTGCTTACTGGCACCTTTCCAGAATGTTTAACCGAAAACGAGATGTGTGCTAAAGCACAGTACTATTTTGTGGGGGTGTGTGTTTTTTGATAATAATCATAGGGCTGCTAGGGCAGCATATTCTTGTTGCAAGGTGTGAACCTTAGAAACTCTCCTTAGCTTCTGAGCTATTCTGTTCAGTTTTTCTGTCCTCGTTTCCTTTTTTCATCTCCTTTCTTGGCTATCTTTTCTGACCAACCCTTCTTGCCATCAATGCAAAAGAAATCTTTTTCACACTTTTTGTCTAGCGGTCTACAAAGCATTGCTGCATTTCTTCAGATCTCATCAAAACTATTCAGAGCCCAGCTCTGCTTCATGACTTAAAATATCTAATGTTCTCTAATAAGCTCATGAAATCTAATCCAGTGCATGAAGTCTTCCAGTATTCATGTACTCTTCTTACTAACTTACCATTTTTTCTGTTTGTTTTTTTTTTTCTTTCACCCTTGCACATGTCCTACTGAAACAGTCTCCAGGATGTGTTATTTATTATAATGTTCTGGTGGATGTGTGCTCTTTTGTAGGCTGTGTGTTTATTGTATTATGTGGATGCCTAGGGCCAGACATGCTTAAGATTCACATTTTTGTAATCTGAAAGTAGTTAAATTTGATAAATGTGTGGACTGAAATTAGTTAAGAAGCAGGCTGTGTGGTGACTCAAATGTCTTTCCAAATACATGATAAACATTTATTATCATTTTAGCTGTGTGTTGAAATAAGATTCCAGCTTTGGGCTAGGAGCAAACATGACACACTTTGATGTTCCTTGGTGCAGGTTTCTACTTTGATGTGATGGAAATTACTCCTGAAGCAGTTGGAATTCACAGATTCAACAGAGACAACCAAAAGGTAGTAATAATCTAGTTAACGTCTCAAACCTTGAAGGAGTACTGTCAAGGCTTGAAATCTTTGCCATTATCTTTTTTTTTTTTTTTTTTTTTTTGAGATACTTGCTTTCAAGTTTCATTTATTGATGCAAGTCTCTGGGATGATTTTCATGAAGAAGTATTTGGTCTGTAGCTTGATAGTATCTACAGCACAAAGTCTGAACTAGAACTTATATGGTATTTTTCTGAGGAAATATTTCCTTTACTGGAAAATGTGGATTTACTGAAACCAACACTGGTTTTGAAACAGGATTAACTTTAAGCTTATTGAGAGCTTAGTACACTTGCATGACTTAGTCCACATCTTCTACGTTTCAGACACACAGATAAGCATGTGTTGAAACTTTGGGCTATAATATTTTGTGTTTTATCTTGCTCTAAATGTGTATGTAAAGACCTCATTTTGCTGTCCTGCATGTCTTGGAGTAACCTACAAGCTGCATAGTGGTATGTAAGTAAACACAGGCTCAAGTCCAATTGGAATTGAAATAGAAATTATGTTATGGAAAGGAAAGGTCTTTGTATGTTTTCTTCTTTTCTTTTGAGGAATAGATGTTTAAATGGCTGGCTTTCTGGGTGGTACTGAAACTCAAGAGATGTCTTTGATCAATCATGACTCCCAGTCGATTAGCCCTCACCTAGGTGAACAGAGATTGATACTATCTTGTGTTTGCAGTGTAGCACTAGTCTCTTAAATGTTTGCTGTTTAAATGAATGCTTAATCACTTCTGTTACACAAGCTGTTACACAAGTTGTAGGCACTTATTGTAGTGTGTGGAAAACCTCAGCTTTTTCTGAAAGATTCTTTGTATTTGTTTGTAGTTCAATATTTTCCTGCTTCTGTTGCCTTTCTCATATTCTGGTTGACGAAAGGACAGAAAAATGCTGTATATAGAAACAAAATAAATTAATGAAAAGATAACATGGTTTCACTTTTGTGCAGCCAGAAATAGATGTAAACTTTTGTGACATTGCTTAATGCATCTGAATTTTATCTACTTGCTTTAATTTTATATTTTTGAGATATTGATTCTTAAGCAGCCTGGAAATGCATAGAAAAGAGTTTACAACTTGCAGTAGAACCTCTTCCCATCATGCATTGATTTCAAGTTTGATGGATTTGCCAACAGCACCGAGGTTATGGGTTGTGTTCTCTTCCATGAATCTTTAGGTCCATCTGGTGTGTGTGAGTGAAGAACTGGGCCTAGCTGAAAGCAAATTCAGGGTGAAAACAGCGATAATCAACTACAAATGTCTTTTTAACCAGTCTCCAGCTTGGGATTGTATATTTTGTGAGGTGCTTGTTAACTTAATGCATTCACTCTTTGATACAGGTTTCAGACTTTCCAAAGGAGGTGGAAATACGAGCGTTGATTGAAGGGCAGTTCATGGCCAAGAGGATTCATGCTGAAAAGCTGGGATATAAAGTCAGTAAGTATGACAAAAAAAGCTGCGGAACTAATGGCACTAGAGATCAAGCAGAGAGATGGGAGTCCCGACAGTAATGTCAGTATTGTGATTCTTGTCCTGCCTGATGGATACAGAAACTGGTATGAATTCTAAATTAGCTTCCTGGAAAAATTTTTGATGCTGTGTTGGGGCAAGTTTTTGCAGATATTAACTTTAGAAGGACCGATGATTTAACTTTAAGATGACTTCCTTTTCAAGTATTCTTGCTATTTCATTGTACTGAGCTGCATTGTCAATTTCCAAATAAGACTTTTGGCTTCAATAGCTTGTTAAGTGAAAAGACAACCAGCTTTCTGCCTAAAGCACAGAAAATCTGAAATCTATGTTCAGTTCCTGGATCTGCCATGAGCTGGTCACTTACCTCGTTACCTCAGCTTTCTGTTAATAAAGATGAAGCCCTTTCCCTGTCTTGTGATTTAGAAAGCAAAAGATCCTGCTCCCTAGAATTTATAATATGAATAGTTTTTAGCACATTGGAACAACAAAATCAGCTGGTATTTTACCTATAGAAGTGGGATCAGATCATTACTAGCTGTGCAATTCTATGAAGAGAACACAGGCAAGTTGGTAAAATGTTTTATTGGCGTTTTCTGTCAGTCTGTCAGCCAGTGGCATCTTAAAAACTACTGCATTAACTCATCTTGAGGGTTTTTAACCAATGTTTTATGTTTTACAATCATATTATATTTATCTACATCCTGACCTCCTTCTTTCCAAGCCAATGTTGACCTCCTCCTTTCCAAGCCATTGCTTGACTCCTACCTCCAGGCTTTTATCCATAATCACGAAGGACAGTATTTATTTATTTATTTTAAAGAGAGAATTCCAGAAGCTAAAAGTTGAGAAAATAATAGAGATTCTGGAACAAATCACAAGGCTTGGTTACACCACCTCATAAATTTACCTTGTAGAGGTTTTCCTGTTATATATTTTTCTTATATACTTGAAACTGTAATTATTTGGGGAGTTTATTTATGGAGACAGGCAGAGATCCACATAGATTGTGTTTAAAATACCTGCTTATCCTTCATTCTTAGATTCTGCTGCACCAAAAGCTTCGCTTAAATAGCCTAGAGAGCTCATGGCTGAAGAGGATACTTTTGCACTCTGTAAATGTCAGGGGTTAGACAAACACCAGAGTGCGAGAACTATTTAAGATATCAGACAACTCTGACACAGAAACAAACAGATAGAAATTTTCTGTAAATACATTTAGGCTAAGTAGCACAGCCAGAAACCTAACTAGTTTTAGGATGTGGCTTAATCAGTTTTAAAAACTCTTACTTTGTGTAGATATCTACAGTAAAAAGGAGATGGGTGTGATTGCATTGTGTTCCTGTAGATTCCTTGGAACCTTGTGTGCTTTTGTTTTGTTGCATCCCAAGGGTCTTTTAGTTATTTGGTAACTAACGGATGAGTTCTTTAAAAAAGAACCGCTGTACGTAGTGTGGGCTGTATGCATCTCCCACTTTTCCTTAGTGGTATTATTTAAATGTCATATTCTGTTATTTGTGTAGTGATGGCAGGCTTACATCTGCATTTGTTGTGTGACAGCTCTGAAAACAGGGTGTGTTCTAAATGCGTTTCACGGTATGGATGAGCATTGTGGGAATTACTCTGGTATTGCCAGACTTTCTCTTGTTTAATAGCTGCTGTTTTTCAGGCTGCTTTTTTGTTTTTAATGTGATTTAAAAGCTTATTTATCTTTCGGATGAAACATACGGTTGGGACCCTTGTATTTATTCAATTCCTTTTTGGGCCTTGTCGACATGGGGAATTTACTTTGATTTTTCCAGGAATCAAGCTGACTTACATTCAGAAATACAGTCACAGCAGTGTGAATCTTGCCTTCTTTTTGTTGTTGTTGTTTACACCAATGGGAAAATACAGTAATAACTGCTCACAAGATCTGGAACGTTATATGATGACATCTATTAAATTGATCTGTAACAGAAATTGAAGTGACATGGTCAGTCACAACAAATGCTTTGCTCTGGTGTCCTGAGGTTTGTCTGGTGCCATCTCAGTGGTGCAAATGAGTCAGAAACTTGGCTAAGAATTTCCTTAGCTCTGGCACCAAGGTGCTGGAAAATCGTTTTGGCAGAGTCGTGACCCTGCCTCTCTGTTCTTGGGCCAAATGCAGTCTGGCTGACCGAAATCTGAAAAGCAACAGCGTACGTGGGTGAGAATTTTGTAAAAATAAATAAATAAAAATTTGTCATGTAGAGTTCTTGGTTATGCATTGTGAACATGACAAACGTTAGATAATCCCTTAGAATTTACTTTCAGTTAATGAATATATTATCTTGCTAGGAGCAGTGTTTTGAATCCTCGGTCTGGCTGGTCCGCAGGCAGAAGTGCAATGATGCTGAAAGAGCGTTTCATGTGCGGGGTTTTGTTCCCAGTTTGATGCGTCTGGTACCTTATAGATCTTATATAAATTACAAATAGTAGTTTAAAAAAACCCTTAAAACAGCTCTTTAGGTGCTGTTTGTGCTTGCCTGGGGGCATGTGCACAGGTTTCAGTGCGGCTCGTGTGCCGGTAGAGGGCAGGGGATTCTGTCTCATGATTTTTTCCTTTGAGGCTGGGATGTGTGTGTCAGCCTTGTTTTGAAAATGGCACAGAGTCACCAGATGATCCTTAGGAGAAAAGTTAAAGCTTACATTAATCATGATTTAAGGGTTTTAAAAGTGTGTGTCACTTTGTTCTAATTGCTCTAATCTTTCTCAATCAGATTTCAGGGGAAATCATTCACTAACACCCTGTATCCTGTTTTGCTTATGTGCTTAAGGGGTGGATAGACCGTTGTGATCTAGAAACAAACAAGTGGAGTTTGGTCTGTCCCTGTTGTTTACATCCTCCGATTCAGAGATTCATGTAGATAAGGCGAAGGTTTGCTGTTCTGCCTTTATTTTCCTCGATTTTGATTATATCATAAACACCTTCTGTTTTGTCACTTCCTTTTTCTGCTTGCAGCCATCCCCTTTTGAAAGCTAAACTCACAACCGGAGTTCAGAGGCTAGTCATACAGACATGCTTCTGCGTGGTTTGAGGACTCTCTGAAGTCAAACCCATGGCAACTTCAGAGAGAAATGACAGTGTCTGCAGCTCAGTGACACAGGTGATCACAGCAGCTATAAAGCTGTCAGTGGTTCAGACTGATCTGCCAGTATATACTTTAATAATCTTGATGATCACTTCAGAGTTGCTTCTATTCTTGACCACGTAATCCTAAAACTCATATTGACGCTGACTGGAGAATGTTGCAATGGTCCTTGCTTGGACCTAGTGAAGCTGTCCTGGTGAAGATCCACAAAACTGATTATTCTCGGGAGCAAAAGCTACGCCCCTGCTCACTGATGGCTGATTGCCATGATGTATGTTATGTATGCTAAAGGAAAACAGCACACAGGACGGGGTTCTGATGTTGATCGCACATGTAGTCAATAAATATTTAGATGATGTGCTGGTCTGTAATGTAGAAACCTTCATGTCAATGGTAATCTGAGCACTAAATCTATACATACTGGGTCAGGTGTGTGCTAGAGTTGTGTTAGATAAGCTTTTGTGGGACTGCAGCAGCGATTTATAAATCCTGCCTTGTAGGTAGGCTGATTCTCTGGGCTTGTGTTGAAGCCGTTAGCTTTGGACAGGGCTCTCTGCCTTTGCATTGTTGTGCCTGTCAGTGGGTTCATAGTGCTGCAGTTGCCCGATGTGCTGTTCGTGTCACATTTATACCTTTAGGAATCTGATTCTGCCACCTAACTGTCATCATCAGCAGGGGGAGATGGATAGAAGGTGCCACGTTTTACAAGCACAAGCTTTGTCCATAAAATCCTGTGTCTGTGTTTATTATATAATTTACAGTTCCATACGTACATAAATCTATCACTTGCAAATAACGCTGGTGCCCTGAATTCCACTGTATTCAGTGCTTAGGTACTGGCTGGGGTGACACAGACATGCCCGTGACTTTGCACTGGTGTAAGAATGAGCCAGTTTTTTTCCTTAAGTGCTACTGGTGTTCCAAATGTGTGAGAGTACATCTTTCTGGTTGGATATACAACGGGATGCGTTCTTAAACAAAAGAGCAGTCCTGCAGCGCTAGGGAAAAAAGGGAAATCGAGCATGCTGGGCCTGACTTCTCGGTGGTTAAGGGAGAACTCGCATTTTCTGAAGAACTCACTCTGAGATGAGCTTGCCCTCTGAGATGAGGGCAAACTGCAAGGTGCCAAATTTCCTTTTTTTTCAGGTGGTGTTTACATCCAATGCTCTTTTCAGCAGGTTGAATGTGGTAATAACATGTGGCTCTTTTTCGCAGGGAAGGCAGTCTGATGGGGTGAGGGGAGCTCAGAAAACACCAATCAGTGTAACATGGAGCGGTTGTGTGTCATCGTTCGTGTTGTCATTCGGAGACACAGAAACCCTGGGGCTGTCACTTCACAGCAAGGTGTTGGTCTGTTGGAGGATGGAGTGGGTCTCCAGTTTGGCAAGGCTAGATGGCACTGGTCCTCGGGATGCTCTGGGGATGGCTTTGTGTCAGGCGATGAGACAGGTTTTTCTGCTGGTGGTTGTCTTTGACTGGCTTCTGTGATTGTAGTCTCCAAAACTCTAACAAATTATCACGAATGTTGGGGTACTTGTTCTGTCAATCACCTTTGCCTTCACCACCAAGCGTGTTTCTACTCCAGTTGTAGCTGTGTTTTGGCTGAAATGAAAAACACTGTGACTGAGGCCATTTTGTAGTTGCATACAGATTAAATTGATGTTTATGCCCTGCGGGATTTGAATTTCTTAGAGAAATCAATACTAAAATGTTGTGTTGGCTTCGTGCTTGTCTCTTGCTGTTTGCTGCTAAGAGTGCTGACGGTGTTTCAGCAGCACGAGGGTGATGGCCTTGTTAGAGGCCTTGTGCTTCAGCAAGTGAGTGAAAACAGCTTAAAAATAATTAGAAGACAGCACTCTTGATGGGAAGTTGAAGTCCTCTCTTCGAAATAATAGTGAATAGCGCTAAGATTAGATTGGAATATACATGAATAGGGATGGGGCAGGGCATACCACTTGGTACTCGGTACAAACACCATAAATACCACCCTTACCATTAGATCTTAGCTTATATTTTTGAAGGAGTAGTGTTGGCTCAAGAAGTACTTTCAAATTCATCAAAGGCAGGATCTTCCTCCCAGATAAGCCAGTGATTCTGCTGCAGAGGATATTTGTATTTTCTGATGAAACTTCTGGCTGATAAGAGTGCCAGTGTGAGACGGGCAATACCTTGCCAAGTACTTGACTGTATCCCCTCTTATTTCCCACAGAGCATCCGACTTTTATCACGTAGCAGAGCCTTCTAGGCACGATCAAGCAAGGCTTGGTTTTAAGCCAGTGATCTGGAGTGAAAGGTTGGTTAGCTCATTACCAATTCCCTGACCAAGTATTTTACAAAAAAGGGCTTTTTGTTATTACTTGGCTCGGGAGAGTACAGTATTAGTTTAACTAATTTTTAAAAGGGTTAGATAAAATGTCTCTGAAGGAAATGACCTAATGTGCTATAAGGAAGCTGCTTACGTGTTCTAGAATTTTTCATGTAGCGGCTATTGTCTTGCTTTTATTTTGTTTTATTGTTGTTAAACATATACAGGAAACACAATGAAGACAGAAAATCTGAAGAGTTAATAAAAAGATTGGAAGAGGTACTATCTGTCTTTCTTTCCTGACACAATGATAAAATGTTGTCATTGTTTGAACAATCACTTTTAATGTTTGGTCAGCAAAAGACCAAGTATGTAAATGGTTCAATTCCTGTGCCCTGGTGTTAGGAGAGATTGTTTATGACTCTTTCAGTGAATGTACTGTTCAAGCAGTATTCAGAAAAATAGTCAAGCCATCAGCTGCCAGTTTTTTTTAGAGCTTCGTGGATCTCTGGAAGCTGGGGACGTGGAGATCAGTTGGGTTATCTGATAAATCTCCTTTTATCGCTTGTTTTTTGAGACCGATCTATAGTTTTAAATCCATTTAGATTTGCAAGGAAATGACATGTTACAGTCTATAAGTACTTTCTTGGGGAACTTGATAGTGTAGGACTCTTGAGCCTTACAGGCAGAAACATTACAGTTCAATAGCTGGAAGGTGAAGGTAGGCAAACCTCAAATGACAAGCAAGGTGCAGATTTTTAACAGAAACCAAAATCAAACACTGCAGCAATTGAAGTAGTGAATTCTTTAGCACTGGCAGTTTTAAGAACAAGGTGATTTTTTTTTTTTCCTAAAAACAGGTGATCGGGCCCAAAGAGATCATTTATATTGTAGAAGGGTGAGTTCAAGGATCAGCGTGGCTCATTCTGTTTCAGGCACATGGGAATCTGTAAGCAATGCCATTGCTAGGGAGCTCATCTGATTCACAGCTATTTATACATTGCTTTGTATTAATCATTTATACCGATAGCAGCTGCTGGTATCACTGTAAATAATGCCCTATTTGATGATCACTCTGCTTGTGAAATACTCCATTTACATTAGTTGACACTTAGTCAAATGTTACATATTTATTATTTTAAATCTTTCTTCCTGTGACTTTCTGTATTTTCATTTTTGTTGCTCAAATGTGACAGGCCTGTTAGTGAACTCTAATCAGCTCTCCCAAGATTCCCTAGTCCCTCCAGCTGTCTTTCCTTTTCTCTGGTTTAAGGTGATTCAGCTTCTCTTACACATCTCACCTTACGCATCAGTTCTGAGCACTAAGTATCTCAGTGCTTTCAGCTGCATCAACCCACACTTGAGGTTTTTCAGTGTTAACGGGGTTCTACTAGATGAGTCATTCTTTGCTGACCTACTCTATTTGCCTGCACATACAGTGATTTTTAGCTGTGATTGTGTTTGTTGTGTGAGATTAGACAAGATAGATTTGCCTTAGTTTAAAAGAATATTGCTTAAGTTTTAAAAACAATTTGAAGTAGCTAAAGCTTCAGTTCCATCCAGGCTTTGATTTCCAGAGGACAACTACTCAGTGGTTATTCAGGTGATCTCAAAAAAACCCAAACACCCTCCACATTTCTTGTTTAAATAAAAAACAAGTAAAAGTTCACACATCTGTGGACAAGTGGAATTTTGCAGTCTGCTCGTATAACTTTAATTCTCTTCAGACAGAAAGAATTAATTTGGGCAGCTTTTTTTCTTATTTCTGGCCCGTGGTTTTCAAGAATGCACAGGAAGAGTATTCTTTTTCCGCCTTTAAACTGTAATGTTATTTAGCCTGTATGTGCTGTGTCTAATTTATGCACTAGCAAAGGTATGCATGCTGCACGTAAAATGACAGGTTGCAGCCCCAAGGCTTTCACAATGTCAGCTTAATCCAAGTGTAAAGGGTGACAAAGGATGGGAAGTTCATGAAAAATAAGCTTCAAATGCAGTACGAACTTCTAAAGTTCTCTCTTTGGTTTGAACTTGGAGGCTGAAATTTGGGATCAGTGACAGGACTGACCCGAAGCTGAAAAATTGTACATGTGGAAGAGTGAGATTAGAGCGTCCACAGAATTAAGTCCCTTAATGATATGGTAGGTGACATGAAATTCCTGATCCCAGCTTCTGGACAGTGATATCATTTCTCTCTTTGATGTTCAAAGGCTGGACTTGACAGTCCCTTACCGTGGCCTTCAGCTCATCAGCGTTATACTTTTCCTAGTTGGAAAATCTATAGGATGGATGAAAGAACACAAAGAAAAAGTTTCCTTGAATCTGAAATTGTCTTTTTCCAACTGCACTTACAGTGATTGTACAGCATCAGTCAGACTTAAAGTAAAACTAAACTCAGGAGTATCTGCTGAGCATTGTACATCAATTACTACTCAAGTAGAGAGTGAGTTTAAAAATGGCCACTTCTCTCCCACTTCTGTTGGTTTTAAAGTAAGTTTTCCATTTGACAATATTTGAAGCTTAATAAGAAATTTCAAGAAATTTCTGAAGACTGGAAATTTGAAATTAAAAATTGAAGTGTGTGTATATACAAACAAGCAAAGGGTGGGTTTGTGATGGTTTGTGATGTGTCTTAAAGTGAAATAGTTCTCTAGAGCATACGTCTACTGCAGATAAATGCACTTGTCAATCTTTATCTGAAATGTTACTGAAGTGCGGCTTAATGTTTCACCTCTGGGTGAATTCTATCCATCTTGGTTGATTCTTCTGAAATGCATAATTATTAGAAGTTTTAAGAAGTTCTGGTGGATGAAAGTTCAGTTAGCCCTAGCGTGTAGAAATTGGCTAGCATCTTTCTAAAATACAGATCTGTGTGCTTCTGTATTTCCACTTTTGCAGTAATACCAAAGTGAAAGGAACGACTGCGTAGGAATTTGAACGAGCTGAATGCTCTGTCTGAAAAACTCCACTAGAAGGTGTTTGATGTGCGCAAACACATAATATTGAATTCTTTCTTTTTGCAAAGCATCAATATGAACAAAGGTGACAATACTAAACAATCTGTATTCATTATAGAAGTAGCATCAAATGCCAGTATTATTTTGGACAACAAATGAACTGACTTGGACATACGTTTGATTTCCTTAGCCTGATGTTGGTAGCCAAAGTTTCGGTGTACTTGCCTATCTAGTCAATGTTCTCCCTCATTGATAGCAGCTTTCTTCAGGGTGTTCTCATGTCTTGTTTTCAGCAGATTAAGATAATTTCTGTTGCATTTCAGATATGGGCTTTGTTGGTAGGTGGCTTTGGATCCTAGAGGTATCCATGTGCTGAAGGAAGGCTTTGAGGGGGGGGCTCTGTTCCAGCACATCCTTGGCTACCGATTCTGTGTTTCCAGGATTGGGTCACTCAGTTCCTTCCCTCTCCACTGCTGACATCTATATATCATGTCAATATTTATCTGTACATAGCAATTTCCATGTATGCATCTCAAGAAGTAATTATGGAAAGCTGGAGGGCACTCAGCGTTGTTACAAGTCAGCAAAGTATTTCAGTCCTTTCTGTGGCCATGTTAAAATGTACAAAACAGCAGAAAAGAATGTCATATATTAGGCTGGGTAGCAGCAGCCCTGTGAGTAGCATTGGAATGAAGGTGGTCACTGGTCACAGAGCTGGAGGGATTTTAAAGGATATTTTCAAAGCATTCACCTTCTTCACTCAAGGTGCTCTTGATCTTTTTCCTCTGTGTTTATTCTGGTCAAAAACGAACTTTTTATTGTTTTGAAGTAGTTCTAATTATAATGGTAATACAAATGTACAAGTAGAGAGCTGTTGGAGTAATCTCTTCAAATTAAGTGCACTTCTAGTTAAATGACTTAAGTTTACCTGCAAGTGAACACTTGTGCTGCAAAAAAAGAGATAGAAAGCTTTCGTATTTCATACCTAATTTTGTCTGTGCACATAAAAGCCTGGTACCCACCAAAATGCAGGTGAACAGCTGAAGCCATTGTTTTTAAGTATGACACATTAGAATAAAACATTTCTGGAATATCTGTTTGAAAAGGCAGAATTGTATTTTAAGTAAATTGCAAGTACTCAGGACCTAGTGGCTTCTTGTTTATTTTTGTGTTTTAAATTCCCTTTTTGCTATTCATTACTTAAAGGTATTAATAAAGTCTTTCACCTGCAGTAGCTGCTATGAGCTGTGCTACAGGTCAATGCAAATTTTAAATGTTATCTGGACTGTTACTTGCAAGCGTAATCACTGCAAGGGCATTCCTGTTGATTTCAGTGTTGCCGTTTGCATGAATAAGGGTTAATCATGAGAACCAGGAGAGTGCAGGACTATAACCCTAATTTCCAACCCTTGTTATATGAGCTAGATAGCTCCTCAGAGACCTGACCATTTAACCATTTTTCACTTTAACCAAGGGACTAAACTGATAGAGTGAGCAGTTCCAGTTTAGAGAGGCCTCAGTTTGATGTCTTGTATCTACCTCCTCCATACATCCTTTCTGGCTATATATATATAGTAATGCCCATATCATACAAATAACTTTTCTGTGTCATTTAGAGGATGGGAGGCAAGATCGGAGACTTACAGAAACCTTTTAGTTATAATAACTGCAGTATTTCTGAAATGAAATCTTTTGTCTGAGTAGTCACTCATGTGCAAGTGACTGCTACATGTGGAGATGCAGAAAAATGTCTTGTAAAACTGTTGTGGCTTGGGTAACTCAAGCGCATCTGATGCTTAGGAGCGATACCACAAATGTATGGGCAATGTGATCTAATGGGTAGTGTATACCTAAGAATGCTCAAAGAACAGTTATCTAAGTTGAATGCAGTGTTTTAAAAACAGCTTCATCCATTTTCCTGCCAGTTTTTGTGGTTTTCCTCTAAATAACTCTAATGTATATTAATTAATTGCTTGAAATAATACCGATAAATCTAACAAGGTTTGTCTAAAGCTTGACTGCACAGAGGAAACTTCATGTTTGTTTCAGTGGTGAGAGACAAAATCATTTACTGAAAATATTAAGAAAGCTAATATTAATTTAGATGAAACTTAATGAAATCTTTAATGGCTTTTTAAAATTGTTTAATTTTCCTTAGATTTTAATTTGAATTAAATCATTACTATTGTTAAATTAGTTAAACACTAAATTAAGAAATGCAAATGAAGTGAGCCCAAAATCCAATGTGGTTATTGTTTTTATTGATATATGTAGGCTAGTGATGTGGAACAAATTCCAATTATATCTGATCTGTTATTTGCAGTACAAGTTCCTGACTCTTCATTAAGCGAAATACATTAGATTAAATGCTTTGCTCGATAAGAGCTTGGAAAATACCAGTATTACAATAAACCTCTTGCTGCTTTTGCTTCTTTGTTTGGGCTGTTAGCACTGCGTGTAATGCAGGCTGCAAAGCTTTCTGGTTGAAAGTTGTAAAATCCTGCCCAGCTGAGATCATCAGAGAAAGGTAAATGTAAACTTTAGGTAGCGTAGTCACAGGAGGCCCGGGAGCGAGGGAGAGTTGCTAAAGGCAACTCCATTACATACATGAGTTCACCTGAATAAATGTTCAGTGGCTTTTGCCATTCTAACTTTAAATACTAGTAGCTAGCGAGGAAAAAAGCTAGTTTCACATGATGTATCTCCTTATATGATTAAAACATCCAAAATAAGTGAAGCGTGTCTTCAAGTATCAGAAGTAGATTATTCCAAGTCGCATCCTTTGGTTTATATTTTTATAAAATGCTGTATCCCGAACTGTCCGAAGTCAGTAGAACTCTAGGTAGGAAAGAGGGAAGATATATGTGCCATTTTGGGCTTGTCTGCTTTGTGCGCAGTCAAGGTACTCATCTGTGTAAAAGCTCCTTTTTCATTTTTAAGCTATTGTTTTCCTTGGAAGCTGTTCAAGAAGGCGAAATCAAGCAAACTAGCCGCCAAAGCTGCCTGTCGCTACCCCGTGACGGTGCCAAGCTGAGAGAGGACACCGTAACTGAGGGTGCGCCTTGCTGCAGGGCTGGGCAAGCCAGGCACACATGGTGGTACCACGTTCTCGAGCGGTGGCTGGTTTGTGCCTGTGCACTGCATCCGTCCTGGTGCTGCACGGCTCTGGATAGGATGGGAGGGGTTCTGCAGTGTTCTCCAGAGCTCCTGTTGGAGCTTCTAGAGGAGCTGAATCTTTGTATACTTGCCTGTCCTGTTGAGCCCCCATGCAGAAGTGTTCTTAGCTTGCCAGTACAGTAGTATAAAATACTTTCAGCTCAGCATGCTCCTCACTTCAATCTATTCTAGTGGTGTCAAGGCATGTGTCCAGCACAAGTGGATGAGCTGCCTCTGCTCTGGCTGCACTGCATTTACAGCAGGGTGTAGAGAAAAAACATGAGACCTCATCAGTCTTTTACAACCTTCTGGAAGGCACTGTTGGGCTTTGGTGAGGAGTCCATGCAAGTGAGATGCTGACAGAGCAGCAGCAACAGCTGATGTTCACAGCAGTTGCTCTGGTTTCACTGTATATACATACATTTTATTTCTCCCAGTGTATGAGGTAAGCAGCGTTAGTAGCTTCATAATCATTGATGGGAGTAAAACTGATTTGGCTTTAGTCAATGTTTAACCTGTTCCTGGCAGGATAGCTGTTGGAGTTGACGTGATGAAGGTTTGTGAGGTTGTTACTGTTCTGTTTTACGCTAACATGGTGGGCATAGCTAGTGTATCCAAAGTGCTAGTTGGCTCTGGGAGATGGGATTCCAGTGCTGGGGTTAAGGTGTTTGCAGTTTCTGTTTCTACGGGGCAAGCATGTGGCAGAGGTAGGACAAGACATTGAGCACTGAGCATGGGTGTCAGCCTTCTCACCCTGTGCCCGGAGAAACTTCTGCCCATTCTACTCCAAATATTGGAAACCCATTCTTTCCCCCTACTTTCTGTCTCTGTCCTTGTCCTCTCTCAGTTTCTCTGAGTTCTGGATCAACCTGCATCCAGAGTCACGCAAAATGGTTCTGTGAAGGCACTGAAAGAGACCGTAATGTTTTGTTACTGGAATGAATGGAAGAACCCTCTTTTCTGCATCATGATGAGGACCTCATGGTATTTGCCTCATTGCTTTGTTTCATGCATTTCACTGCTCAGTCGCTGCTACCATAAAGTTAGCAAAATGATTCTTCCCTTTCTTGATGCTTTCCTCCCACGTCCCTCATTGCACAAATCTTTGGAATGTCCCCCTGAAACACTTTTGTCTGTCTGTGTAGTCTATTTGTGCTACTCCATTCCCATGGTCATCAGAATTCCTATTCTGTGCCTGGACTAAAAGTGAGACCATTCTAGCTCAAAAACCTCCTGTATGTTGTGCTGGGTTTGTTGGGGAGGTTGATGCCAGCAATCAGGTGCCTCCTTGCAGTGGTGGTGTGTAGATGAGGAGTTTCTGGGTTGTAAACAGAGATGTTTACCTTGCCGGAGCCGTCTTGTGGTTTTGAGGCTGCCATTGCTTGGGCTTCTCTCCTGAAGGTTTTTGAAAATGCTCTTATATCGATGTTTTCAGGTGCTTCTTCCAAACTTATGAATCTTTTTGCCACACTGTGATCAGAAGATAACTAGACTTTCAGAATGATCCTCTGGCCATCTAGCACCATGTTGCAATGACATAATCTTGTACTTGCTTAACTGAATTGAGTGGTGTGACACTGCACAATCTGCAAAGAACGAGGATCTCCACATCCAGGAAGAGCAAACAGTGGGTTGTTTTCAATGCATACTAGTTAAATGGGAATCAATTATGGAGAGCTCCTGGAAGCACTGGCCTGGAGAAAAGGTGGATTGGTATTGAACTTTAAGGTTTGACCATGCTGCACAATAGGAGCTCGTATTGCTTCCTCCTGCAAAACAGACTGGTTTCAGGTGGCTCAAGTGGTTTTTGGGCCATGACCCAGCCCAGGCAATCAAGCCCAGAATCAATGAAAGTACAGGTGTTACGGATAGTGAGGATAAGTAGTGCTGGATTAGAATATAAATCTTAATCAGGATTAAGCCACAGCAATTATGTACCTATGGAGCAGAACATGCTGTATGAATAGGAAACAAGCTAGATGATAAACAGATTCCATAATTTCAGAGACAGCTCTACTTCAGTCTGTAAGTGATTGTGCTCTTCTACACTCCAAGGAGAATTCTTATTGCACTGAGGATGAAGCTTTTCTTTGAAATCAGATTTGCTTGTTGGTCCATGACTGAGAAAAACTTGCTGCACGATTTGTGCAGGATTCACTCACCCCATCTGAAATTCTCTCATGGCTGAAATGAAATGTGAGCAAGAGGAAGAACCATGTAATGGTACAGGCTCATTTGTTTTCACATGAATACATTAGAGCAAAATCTTACTTTCATGAATTGGCATTTCCTTTGTCAATAGCTTTCAATATTAAACAGTAAGGTGACACCAGGATTACATAGGAGGAAAAGTAAATTAATCAGCAACAAAAGATTCTAGAGGGTAAATTGACACCTCGGGTCTCGATTTGTGGTTCAGCTACGGAGCAGGATGGGAATAACTGTTTCCTTCCCACCATGTTTAAAATTGTTTTGTAACTGAGAGATAAAAGGGACATTTCTAGATCCTTAGTGGTTACCAGAGTATCCAACCCTGTGCTGTATTGAGAGATGATTCCCTTATTCCCTTCTATGTTTTCTGAAAATTGTAATGCTCAATCAGTTTGCCAAGTTATAGAACACAGTGTAGTGCACTTCCCTTGTTGCCTAGAAAGAAAATAGCTGATGTTTTAGTATCCTCATGTGCTGAAATGTCATATTCTTAGCTGCTGAAGTGCAGTGTTCCCTCTTCTTCCTTCTTGCCAAATCCATTTTGTGTTTCCACACATTAACCTTTTCCTGACCTAGTGCTACTCATGCATAAAAAGCCCAAGTGCTTCTAGGTTGCAAGCAAAGCAGTTGTCTAATATGTTAGTCCTGACAAAGATTCAAAGGGAAATACATAAGTTCATGACTGTTACTAGTAATTTTAAGAAAAAACCCTGAGGAAGTTATTTTGGAACGCTTTCTTTAGTGAAAAGACTGACTTTAAAGCTCCTGAAATTGATGTTTAAATTACCTAAGTGTCTTGTCATTCTGATCTTAGTGGCAGAAATTATTTTACCTTGAGACACGCTTGGTTCATAGCTGTAAGTATCCATGGGTTTACATAAATACAAATACATGCACTTCCTTGACTTGTCAGTTTAGTGGCACCTCCTCCCTCATGCTTATCTGTGTGTTCTAGATTCTTTAAAAGTTTCTGTTATTCGTTCACTTGGTATTACCAGTTCAGCCAGCCAGCCCGGAAATTCTTCTGTCTGCTTTAAAAGTTCACAGAAAATTTAGAAGGCAAACAAAACCCAAGAGAAAACACATTTTCTGCAGGATCAATGGTGGTGGAAATTGCAATTGCTTCTTTAGTTGCAGAACAGGTTCTGCACAGACAGCGGCAGTGAAAGCATCCTTACCCTTCAATCCCAGCTTTGATTAAGGAAGCACCTTTAGAAGAAAATGTATGTATTTTTATAGAAATGGGCTTTATCTCTAGTCTGACCAAATTTTTTCTGAGTAGATTTAATTACAGACATTGTCATCTCATTGGCTTGTTGATGCCAGTGATGCTACTTGTGTTTAAGCATGCTCTGAAGCGGTTTCCTAAGTTCCTATATTTCACAAGCCAGCAAGAAAACTGAGTCATGTCATTTGTGACCTAGTGTATGCTTAGCAATTCCTGGCAAAAACCCCTTAAAGAGAGACATGTGGCTTGGGCCAAGTTTCTCAGAACAGAGAACTATTAGCAGAGAGACCTTCAGCGTGTTAGTCGCTGTGAATATAAACATTGAGAAAGGTCTTATGATATAATGAGAAAAAGCCAAAGAGGTGAGCTGTGCATCACACTACTTCATCCAACGTACACCTAATCCTGTGTTACACATTCAGCTCTATTTCCAGGTTTATCCTCTGATGTGATGATGAGAAGCTCATGCTTGTGACTTGAATAAATCATGTAACTTGCACGTTCAACACAGGAACGGTCTGTTGGGAGCCTCATCAAATTCAACAAGGAAAAATGTCAAGTCTTGCACCTGGGGTACATGAGCTCCCTGCATTGATAAGAATCTGGGGAGAAGCTCTGCTGAGAAAGACATGGGAGGACTAGCTAAAAATGAGCCAGCAGTGTGTCCTTGTAGCAAAGAAGGCTGGCAGCATACCGGCTGTATCAACAGGAGCACAGCCAGGCAATTGAGGGAAGTGAATTACGGTCCTTTATTCAGCAGCCATTAGATCACATCTGGAGTACTGCGCCTGGTTCGGGGCCCCTTAATGTAAGAAATGCATTGATAAACTGGACCAAGAGCAGTGGAGGGCCACCACGATGCTTGGGGGCTGGAGGGGCAGAGCAGAGAGTTTGGGGGAGCTGGGCTTCTTCAACTTGGAGAAGAGAAGGCTTCAGGAGGACCTGATGGCAGTCTCCTGAGGTGCTCTTTGCTGAGGTGGACGGCAGAAGAATGTGAGACAATGTCCATAAATCAATAGATGAGAGTTTCTAATGGGATATATAAAAGAAAATTTTCACAGGGAGGAGTATAAATATAAACCATTTTATTAGTGGGCTCTTGGTGACTGAAGGTCTTGAAACCTTGTCGCAGAAATGTAACAAGACAAGGCTAATTTTCTGGTGTTCTCCTTCTGAATAAAGTTGGTATATTGACCTCGTTCTGTCACTCTGCAGCCACGAGCCAATTGGATCCCTCAGCTGCCACCCCATCTCATTTTGCCTTGTTTGGACAGATAGAACTAATTACAGTAGGTACTGTATCCAAATTTTTACAGATTAATTTACAGCATGATGAACAGAGTCAGTGATGGAGATGCAACCAAGGAAGTGAGGGATGCTCTGACCTTGTCACTCAGATGGATGTGGAGACATACTGCTCTTTTCCCAGATGGCTCTTGAGTTTTACAGAAAGTCAGTGACATGTTTAATTACTTCTGACAAATAGAAAATGCTTTCTCTTTTAGCTGTATTGTGTTATGCCCTTCACGACAGTGGAAAAAGGCAAAGCAGCATCTTGACCAGCCACCCTTTGCATAGGATATTATGGACTGAAAGTCTGGGGGTTGAAGGACAGGTTTTCAGCTCCCATTGACTCTCTATGCTGTCAGGATTAGAAATGCCTGATGCAAGAAAGTGCTTAGGTACCTGTGAGGTCAGTGAAACTTAAACACGTGCCTAAATAATGTTCTGTGAAGAGATGTTTTCTCAGCAATCAAGATGTAGTTTACATGCTACGTGGCATTTGATAACTCTTGTTAAATAGAGAAGATTAATTTGAAATTGCATTAGGATGTGGAAAAAAAGGTCAAGATTGTTGCAATCTCCAGAATTATGATAAATATAATTAAGGTTGTAAGACTTTTGTCTTCTCATAACTTTTAAAGCAAACACGTTCAGGGGGAAAATGGCTGTGCTTGGAAATTTAGGGCTGGTACAATCAAATATCTGTTTGCAAGATTTGAAGGTGCCTTGTTTGTTGGCTTGATGGTGAGTTTTTTAAACACTCACTGTAAAATACTTTCATGTATTTTGTGATAGGGAAAGGAAAAATGTGCAAGATGTGTCTTCCCCACTGAAAATTCTTTTGGACGACCTCTGATTTGACCTGATTTGCAGGCTTTCATTCAAAAGTGGCAGAGAATTAAGAGGAGACTCTTTCGGGAGTGGTCAAGGCTGGAATAGTTTTGTTGCTGTTGGTGAAGGTAAGAATGGCTCTTCTGAGTCAGGCCAAAAGGCCAGCTAGGCTGGAGCCTTCCTCTGACAGTGGTCAGTCTCTAATACACAAGCAAGGCTTGAACAGCTATTATCTCCTCCCAGCTTCCACCAGTCTGCAGTTTAGCAACTTCCTGAGCCTGAGGTTTTTTTATTTAACAGTTGTTGACAGACTTTTTCCCATGAACTTCTCTAATCCCGTTTTAAAAGCGTGTAGGTTTTTGGCACCCGTGGTATCCTGTAGCACTGAGTACTTCAGCCGAGCTGTGCATTGTGTGAGAAGTCCGTATTTTTTGTTTGCGTTGAGCATGTCACCTGATAATTCAATTTACTCCTGGGTAGGTTTTGTGCTACGAGAAACAGTGAATAGTTGTTCTGTATGTACCATCTCCTTGACTGCCTGTGCTCTGCTGGCCTCCCTCTGGTATCCCCTAGGCCATTTCTTTTCTTGGCTGAAGAGCTTACCAAGACTTACTCAAGTCTTATTGGAAGCTGCCCCACACCTTTGATCAGCCTTGCTGTCCCTCTCTATATTGCTTCCGCTTTCATTATGTTGTTTTTGAGAGGTAGTACCAGCACTGCACTGAGTATTCAAACAGAGACTAATCTTTTATTTAAAAGGTGGCCAAATACTGTTTCTGGTTTTATTCCTTTTATAAAAAAAATTAATGTATTTGCTTTTTCAATTTTTGAGTATTCATCTGATATTTTCATGAAATTATTAAAATTTGCTGTCTTTTACTCAAAAGTAATACTTCAGAGCCTGTTGAGTGTGCAAATTTAGGTCTGTTCTTTCCATGTACGTTACTTTGTACCAATCAGCATTAAATTTCATCTGCTGTTTTGTTTCTTATCCCGTCTCTATCATAAGAAAATTCTGTAACTCCTTGGGGTTGGCTTTGTTGTCGCATTCTTTCCCACATTACTTGTGATCGCCTTTCACTAGTGACTGAAAACCAATCACTCCGACTGTTTCATGTCTTTTTAAAAAATGGCCATTAGTTCATAAGACCGTTTCCATTCTTGTCCTGCAGCAGCCTTCTTTCTACAAGAAACTTTGTTGAAGGACCTTGTCAAAAAACCTGGTGGAAATCCGTGTTTGTGCTTGTGTAAAGCAATAGAGTCAGGGACTCCTTTTGAGATCTGCTTGGCAGGACTTTCCCTTACAAAAGGCACCGAGTCTTCCCCATTAAATCACGTTTGTCGAAGTATCTGATGAATCTGGTTTTGCAGTGCTTCCTACCAGTTAGCTGAGAGTGGATCTTGGTTATTAAAAGCTCCCCAATGTCCAGCCTGGAGCCCATTTTGATAACTGGCATGACATTTGTCACCAGCATGCCTCTGATACTCAGGCAGTTTTAAGCGAGAGGTTATATTTTCCACTTTTTAACAATTTGGCACTTGATTCATACACAACTTTTGCATGGATAACATATGATTTGTTCTTAAACATCCCTTGTTGACATCTTGGTCTGAGACAGGTCCTGCAATACAGCCCAAATTAGGAGCTCCTTCATACATTGTGCTTGGAACAGTCTCGGTGTTAGTTAAGAGCATGTTAGGCTTCTGGCTGCTGCGTTTAATTTCTTTTCAATATACTTTCTCCTTTTTACGTTATTCCACTTTGTTGAATAATATATTTCGCCTGTGGATCATTTATTTATTTATTTATCTTGATGGGCTCTTCATAGACCAAGGTATGTAAATACTTCATAGTAACTTCATAGTAACTATTACAACGTGTTTCTTCAGCAGTAACTTTCTGAACCCACGTGGTTTTTAGCTTAAGATAAGACAGGTCAGGAGTTGCTTCTTTTCTTCTAGGATTCTTGAGTAGTTGTATCATAAAGCATATGCAAGTGTGATGTTTACCCTAACACATATAGGGATAACTGTAGTATCTCATTGTTACTGTCCAGATAGTCTCTCCAATCTCTTAGTATTTGTTTTAGTCATTGTTGTCATTCTGGGCTAGTGGTCTGTTGTATGGTCCCAATATTGATGTGGTAATCAAACCATATGGATTACATTACAAGTTGGTACAATTAATTTGTTTGTCTGCCCTGACTTCAGGTTTTCATTAATGTATAGCAACACTCACTGCTGTGGTTTTCCTGTATCTTTGCAATATAAATTGTTCTTTTCTTTTACAGCATGTAATGGTTGTCTGCCTTTCACCCGTGTGCTGCTTCTGTCAATATCCTCATTGAAAACTAGGCATTTTAAGGTTTTCTGTCTTATTTTTTAGTCTTTCAGTTTAGCAGCACTTCCACACTTGACTCAGTAGCTTATTTTTTGTGCTATGATTAAAATAGAATTATTTCTTCTTTGTGGTTTCTTGTTGAGATTTATTAATGTCTGCCCTATCTTTTATTTATAGATACAAAGTTTTAATAATTTCAGCCCTAGAAAATGTGTCAAGTCCATTTGTGCCAGCCTTAATGCACTTCTTAGTTTAAAGATTCTCCTGTAACATTATTAATTGTAAATGCCAGTAGTCTGGTACCAGCTTGATTTACATGAAAACCATCTTTCCTGTATAAGTGGCCCTTCTTCCAAAAGCTTCTGCAGTTCCTACTGAATCAAAATTTAATAGTAAAAGCTCACCTTTGTGAAAACAGTTAGTAGAATTTTTTTGAAAACCAGAGCCAAAATATTTAATAGACTTTATTGATGGAAAGAGATTTGTTAGAATACATAAAATGTTTGATTTACAGTAAATCTGTGGAAACTGAAAATGCAGAGTAGTCGTTGCCAAAGCAGTAGGCGTTCAGGTATTGGCTGTGACTTTGGAAGGACTAAGCTATAAAAGATCATTTTGTTCTACTGTTGACTTGGCTCAAGACATTCAGAATCCTCAGCAGAGGGGAGAATCGGGCTAATAAAGGTGGATGCATGGCGTACGGGTAGGATTTGGTTGTAGGAATTTGAAAGTTGAAGACAGTAAGCTAAGCAGCTTAACATCTTCAGAATAAGAGGGAGTGAAGCTTGTAAGTGCGTCAAGCTGTTTGCTTAGATCTAGACTAAGGAGCTTAAGTAGCTTATAACACCACAAGCTCGCTAGCTCCCGAGGAAGGGACTTACAAGCTGTGTAACAGCTACACTTCAAAGGCCTTACAAGTACCGCTGATGAAGCGTGCAGGGCTTCTGGAGAGCATGTCAAGTAAATCTGTCCGTCTGTCTGTTTCTCTGCAATATCCGAGTGCTCCTTACAAAGTTATGGGCAACTCTCCTCCCTGCGGTTATCACAATGTTAAATACCAGGCGCTTTAAAATCAGGAAGTTCTTGAAATTAATTTAGTCATGTCTTTTATTCTGTCTTCCTTTTCCTCACTGAAAAAACATACTATTGTGCATATTAGGATGTACCATTTTTTTCTGATAAATGTTGTATAAGGAACTTGAAAAAGATGAAGAGTCCCCTGTCTTTATACCAGGGGTAGAAAGTTATCTTAATTGTATAGCTGTAAATTAGCTATCTTTGGGGTCTTCACCTTTAAATACATTTGTTTCTCATTGAAGTCTTTGGGACTACGTCATCACAAGTTGCAAAGTTGCACTGTAGTGCTATGGTCCCATCCAATTCCCTTTGACATCAGTTGACTTACTTGGGGTCAAAGGCTCCTGCAAAGCGGAGGTGGCTACATTCACAAACTTTTGCTCTGCAAAATAACTGTCACGTCCTCAGGAGTTTCATTAATTACTAGTCAAAAAATTACTTTCGTAATGGTGCTTTCTTGAGTAATTTTGTCATCTTGAGCTTTTTCTGTTCTGACTTCATTAAGTCTACTAAGACATACTTTAAATTACAGGCATATGCCCAGTTTGCTGTTTTGCTCTTACTCCTTGCTCCCTAAGTATTTAGTTTCTATATTTCAAAGTAGATTCTTACATGCGGTTAAGACTGGAATGATGATGATAAAAAATGGATCTTTATCATCTTTTATGATGATAAAAAATGGATCTTTGTAAATTAATATAGCACATATTAATATCTCACACAAAATCAAGCTGATTTTGCAAAGTAGACTTTCAGGGTTTTTTACACTGTAACATCCTAAGCACAACTACAGGCTGGGCAGAGAATGGATTGAGAGCAGCCCTGAGGAGAAGGACTTGGGGCTGTTGGCTGCTGAAGAGCTCAACATGAGCCGGCAGTGTGCACTTGCAGCCCAGAAAGCCAACCGTGTCCTGGGCTGCATCAAAAGCAGCGTGACCGGCAGGTCGAGGGAGGGGATTCTGCCCCTCTACTCTGCTCTTGTGAGACCCCACCTCCAGTACTGCATCCAGCTCTGGGGGCCCCAGTACAGGAGAGACATTGAGCTGTTGGAGACAGTCCAGAGGAGGCCATGAAGCTGATCCGAGGGCTGGAGCACCTCTGCTATGAGGACAGGCTGAGAGAGTTGGGGTTGTTCAGCCTGGAGAAGAGAAGGCTCCGGTGAGACCTTATAGTACCTTCCAGTACCTGAAGGGGCCTACAGGAAAGCTGGAGAGGGGCTGTTTACAAGGGCATGGAGTGACAGGACAAGGGGGAATGGGTTTAAGCTGAAGGAGGGTCGATTTAGATTAGATGTTAGAAAGAAATTCTCGCCTGTGAGGATGGTGAGGCACTGGCAGAGGTTGCCCAGAGAAGCTGTGGATGCCCCATCCCTGGCAGTGTTCAAGGCCAGGCTGGATGGGGCTTTGGGCAATGTGGTCTATTGGAGGGCGTCCCTGCCCGTGGCAGGGGGTTGGAACTAGATGATCTTTAAGGTTCCTTCCAACCAATACCATTCTATGATTCTATGATACAGTTACATGTAGTAAGTTATACTAAGAGTAGTTAAAATCATGGTATGGATCAGGATGGAAAGGACCTCTGAAGACTGTGTAGTCAGAGCAGGGTCAGCTGGAGGAGGTAGCCCAGGACTGTGTCCAGTTGGGTTTTTACTGTCTCCAAGGATGGAGGCTCCACAGCCTCTCTGGGAAACCTGCTGCAATGTTTGATCACCTGTACAGTTTAAAGGAAACAAGCAAACAAAAAAGTTCATGTTTAAAAGGAATTTTTCATATTTCAGTTTGTGCCCATTGCCACCTTTTCTGTCACTGGAGAGCACTGAGAAGAATCTGGCTTCGTTATCTTTATTGTCCCTCATCAAGTATTTATGCACAGCGCTAAGATCCCCCGTGAGCCTTCTCTTCCCCACGTTGAACAGTCCCAGCTCCCTCAGCCTTTCCTCATATGCCGGGTGTTCCAGTCCCTTCATCAACTTTATGGCCCTTCACTGGACGCACACCAGTATGTCGATGTCTCTCTTGTACTCTCTTGCCCAGAGCCGAACCCACCCCTCCACACGTGTCTCATCTGTGCTGAGATGCCTCTCGCCTCTCTGTGCTCGACCTGCTGCTATCGCTCTTTTTAATGCAACCCAGGATCCTGTTGGCCTTTTTTGCTGCAAGGACACATATCTAGATCATGTTTACCTTGCTGTACACCAGGATCCTCAGGTCTTTTTCTACTAAGCTGCTTTCCAGCTGATGGCCTCCAGCTAGTCGGACCTCAGCATGTACTGGTGCATGGGATGATTCCTCCCCAGGTGCAGGACTTTGCATGTCCAATTGTTGAACTTGATGAGGTTCCTGTTGGTACATTCCTGCAGCCTGTTGAGGGCCTGTTGATAGCAGCACAACCCTCTTGTGTAGCAGCACTCTTCTCAGTTTTGTATTGTCTGCAGACTTGCTGAGGATATGCTCTGTCTGTCATCTAGGTCATTAATGTTGAACGGTATCAGACCAGTATTGACCTTTGGGGTACATCACTAGTGAGTTGCCTCCAGCTGGACTTTGTACCACCGATCACAACCTTTGAATCCAGCAGTTCAGCCAATTTTCAGTCCAGCTGACTGTCTATGTATCTAACCTGTACTTCATCCGTTTGTCAGTGAGGATATTGTGGGAGACAGTGCCGAAAGCCTTGCTAAAATTGAGATAAACAACATCCATTGCTTTCTCCTCATCCACCAAAGCAGTCCATCTTAGAAGCCTGTGCTGACTAATGCTAATCTCCTTTCTATCCTTCGTGTGTTTGAAAATGGTCTCCAGGAGGTTTTGCTCTTTCTTCCCGAGGATCAGGTGAGCCTGACTGGCCTGTAGTTCCTCGTATCTTGCTCCTCGCCCTTGTGGAAGATAGGAGTGGCGTTTGCTTTCTTTCGGTCCTAGGGAGAATTGCCATGACCTTTCAAAGGTAATTGAAAGTGGTCTTATGATGGTATCAGCCAACTCCGTCAGCACTCATGGATGCATCCCGTGAGGTCTCACAGACTTCTGAACGTCCAATTTATATAAATATTCCTTAACCTGATCTGTTCCATTCAGGGTAAGTCTTCCCTTCATGGAACTTTCCCTCTGATCTCCAGGACTTGGCATTCATGAAAGCGAATCTTAGCAGTAAAGACTGAGTCAAAGACGGCATCGAGAACTTTGGTCCTTTATCACCATGTCTCCTTAGTTTGCAGTCATATGCTATAGACCTTGGTCTGTATGTGTGAGTAAGTGTGTTTACATGTGGGCTTATTTCCAAACAAACAAGCCTGAGGTTTGTGCTTATTTCCCAGACAATCTCTTCCTGTTCGTGGCTCAGGATGTCAGCCAGCTGCCCCAGCGAGCCAGCGATTCAATTGCAGGGGAAGTTCAGTTTGGGTGCAAACAAAGAGAGCAGCACACATTTTTCTTTTGGTTTTTAATTGCTTCCGTCTCTGCATCTGAAGCATTTTTCTTAAAAATACTTCACTTTGCAGGTGTAGACTCACAGACTTTCTCTCATCATAGCTTTTCTTATCAATTGTAGCCATTAGAGATTTCAAAATGCTTTTGGCAGCGGATTTAACACAGGTGCCCTGGAGCAACTCCCCTTGGGAGAATTGCATTCTTTCTACTTAAAGTCCCCTTTTTGTAGACCGTTATCTTAGGGTTAATTTCGTGTCATGAGTTGTTGTGTTGTGCTGTGCTGCCTGCCAGAGAGGGTTGTATTTCGCTGTGGACTTTTGTAGGGCTGAGACTTTTGTATGCAAAGTAATATTTTTTTTTTTGATACTGGAAGGACAATCCAATAAACCATTTTCTTTCTCATTGAAAATTGAAATAATGTTGCTTTTTTTGGATAGAAAGAAATGTACAGGCTGGATTTTGATTCTCATTGATTTTAAAGCAGAGCCTTGTCTGTAGTTCATGATGAAAAGGTGGTGTGATTTAGGTGCTGCTTTAACACCCAGGAGACTTGGCCTGCAGTCCTAGTTCACCTGGATGAGTATCTTCGTGGTATCTTTTTCTCACATCTCAAATCAAGACGATGATAATTCCCATCTGTTAAGGGTGTTCTAAGGACGAATTCACTGTTATTAGACTGGGATTATAAACTCATTCAGTCATTATATGGGAAATGAGATTCAGGCCCAGATACTTCTTTTTTGTGGTTAATTCTCAGATGAAAGATCTGCTAAGGACTCTCTACACCAACACATACAGGGGTCTAGACCAGAGTCACCAAAGTTTTCAGGTTCGCAGTGGTTTATTTGCACCTTGGGTGACATGCTTGTATACAAGTAGAGGAGAATAAACCAGTTTGACGCTCAGTTCTGGAGAGCAGCAATTGTTGCTTCTGCTGAAAACTTTTGTAGCATATGGTTTGGATTTCTGTGTGGTAGGAAAATGGAAGATATGGGGTAGGGCTCCCATTGTTTCTTCTGGGAATTCATGGAAGAAAATAGTAGCTGGTAGGCCATGTAGCCTTTGCATGGCGAGCGTGATGTCTCTGATGTGTCAGATCTCTGACACATGTAGTGCACAGGAGGCCAGGGCACATATGGTAAATCTTGACGCATTTTGTATTCCTCTCTTTTCAGCCAGTCAAAATTTGAGCTCAAAAAAGAAAACATGAAAGCAGAAAACTGAACATATGGCAACCCTAATTAAGGGGGTGATGGGGTTTTTTTCACCTTCAAAGTCATTGCAGTCGTACTGACCTTCGTGCTCTTTCCTTTCCTGTGGTGCATTCCCATGAAAAGTTTGCTTTCCTGAGCAGGGAGACCGAGTAAGCATATGCAATCAAATACCTGTATTTTTGTTTCATAAGAAATGATGTGCTTTCAAAATTTCTTTTCAAACTGTCTCATAATTAAAGTGACATTTCAGGGGACTTTTTTGAAGAAACACAAGGATGCATGTCCTTTTGAGATCCCTTTTCTGACTGATAACAGAAATGAGTCTTGAACCTAGATTTGACATAAATCAAGCCAGTGTCTTTGCTATTGGGTTTAGAGTCAGTCTGTCTTCTGCTTGGGGCTATTCTGCTTCTTATGAAATATTCACTGGTCCAGAGAGACAGTGTGACTTTGTATAACTTGACGGTGAAGGAAAATTTGTGGGATAAAGCAGACCCCCGGTTCAGGTTCTGTCCCTGCTCTAAATCAGGTGATTTACATCCTAAGTGAGTCCATAGGCAGCGAGGTGATAGTGTTTATCTGCTCTCTTTCTGATCTTTCTTCTGTTGCACATTTTCTGTTGTGGCCGTGAAAAACTCTTTGATTAGCTGTCGTGGTCCAACAAAAAATATCTTGCAGAAAAATTCTTGACCAGTTCTTTCAGAATTACTTAGTAAGTTATGAATTATAGAACAAGGGTGCCAATATGTTCTAGGTAATAGTACATAGAGTTTCCCATTTTATTTAATAAGTCTTTGCTAAAGTCAGCATCTCTATTTAGATCCTTGGCTTGTTTGCAGCTGCTATATTCCTACTTTGCATGTGACAATATAAGAGGTGGCTCTAACACTGTCTTTCTCATGACCAGAGCTTTGTTTTTCCCTTTTCGTGTGATTCTCCATAATTTAGATAGCTTGACAGTATGTCTTAGTGGATTTTTAATTTTGCAGAACTTGAGTCGATTTGCTTTTGAAAAATTAACCAGTCCATGCCCTTGAAAAGTCATTGCATCTGTTATTACCTCCACATGTGATAAGTTTAAGAAAATGATTAGCAAAGGTGTCACTCATTTCGGCATGCTGTAGATCAGATCGGACTTGCTGTGAAGTAGTGAACCATATTAAAGCTGTGAAATCAGCCCTGCTCTACAGGGACTACAACCAGCTGCACCAATTTGACTACTTTTTTCCCTTGCAGATTCAGGAATGATTGGAATGGAGTTTGACAGTTTATTTACAGATTTGCTGTGACTGACAGGATGCCAGAGGGGAAATGTTTGTACTCCCTGAAGATAGTTTTTGGTAACTAAGGCTAAATATCTGACAGGACTTCTGTTACAAAACAGAGCGTGATCAACAGTTGTGCTACTGCAGAATTCAGTGCATCTTTTCATTTAAAATACAGCTAAAAATACAGAACTAAACCCAGCATTTGCCTTGATGTAAAGTGTCCGTATGGAAGAGAAGATGTGCGGCACTGGTGAATTCAAGCCTTCCAGTCCAATTCTGATCTCTCATCCCTATAAGAAATTAGGGAAAGGAGGACGAATACTGCTCACATGCCACCTTCTTTCCTCTTGGTCACTGATTTTCAAATGTAAAATTTGTAGGTTCCATGAATTTTTCAGTATGGGACTGGACCTCTTACACGGTAAATTCAAGTCTCCTTGACAACCAACCCGCTTCTCTTACCTTATGGACTGCAACGACTTCATGGACCGTGGACTGAAAACTTATGTCCGTGGGTGTGATGTTAAGGTTCCTTGCAGCTTAACCTTGAAATGAATAAACCAAAATAAATACTGTTTTCCTCTTATATTCACCCTTGGCTTTGAAACTAGGGCAAATGGCCTTTTTCTTTTTCATGATCACGTCATTCTGTTTCTGATTGTCAGTGTCAGTCTGCAGTAACCTGACTAAATTATCCTCATGGTGTTAAAAATCAGTCTTATACAATGATAATTTGAAAACAGAAACCTTTTGGAGAAAGATACGTAAGCTGTATACTGTATTATATACAATATATGGGTAGTAATATTATACTCTGTATTCCCAGAAATAGTATTAAACATTTGATCAGGAAAGTATTTTTTGTTCATTAATAGCTCTTTGTTCATTTAAGAGGCACAGAAGCTTTTGTACATTGAAAAGGTTAATTATACTCAGAGTAAAGGTACTTGAATAAATTGTGTGTTTTATGGGTAGAAGAGGTTGAAGGTGGGCAGATTTGTCTAGCAGAGAGAAAAAAATATATTTTTATTGGATTGTTAGGTGTTAAGAAGTGCTGCCAACTACCCAAATGCAATCTGAGTATTCATGAGCAAGAAATGCTGATATATTGCAGGGGACAGAAAATATGCACCTGAGTGCCTGTGTCCTTACTTGCATTTAAGCCAGTCCTACTCATTATGTTCGTTATCGCAGATTTTAGTAGGGTTAATTTTTTTCTTAATTGTTTTGTTGTTGTTGTTCTGGATGGATTGATAGTCTACTGTTGACTGGATTCTTTGCTGTATATATTCGTTATAATAAGACTATGCATCAAGAAAGAGATGTAGAGCGCAATTAGTGAAGAATAAATGAGAAAAGGCAAAATGAGCCTTTCTCAGTCATGATCTTCTAGTGAAGTACGTCCCTTTTGAATACTGATATGCGAGGTATGACTTACAGAAAGACCTGAATACACTGAGTTGTACCACAACTCTAAGGAAGATTTCTCCAGCTCCCTGGTTATTAGATCATCAGGCCAAGCCCAGCTCCCCAGTGATGGGGTTCTTCCGACGCAATCTTTACTGTGGATACAGCAGGGTTGACAGGTGAATTCTTATTTGCATTTTTTAATTGTTGGGAATAAAAGACATACTTCTGGGAACAGAGAGTGGCATCCAGCTCTGCCCTTTCCCAAGTAAATTCGCTTGTCGTTAGACTGTATGGCCATGGTTATTCTGGACCTGTGGCTCTGGCAGTCCTGGCTGCACGGTAACTTTGCTGTAATAGAAGAGTGGTGGTTGTCTGTGCCCACGCTGTTATTATCTGTGCAGTCAAGCAGCTTCTCAGGGAATGGGAGTGGTGGCTAAACTATTCCTAAGTCTTGCTATCTTGACTATTAAAAAGCTTTTCTTGCAACATATCTAACTTTGGCATGTCACAGCTTAATACCGTCAGGCTTTGTTCTGTCTGTCCTGGCTATGGAGAAGAGGGTTTATTCCCTCTCTCCTTGCGGATGCTTTTTTATCATGTTTCCACTAGGTTTAATGTTAATACAGCCTGTTTATAAAAGTAGAAGCTCTACCCTTGAGGGTGAAGAAAGTTTGCCCAAGGTAATGCATGAAGTCATTGATGGTGTAAGACAGAAATACAATCCAACAGCCCCAAATCCTACTTTCCAGCGGTAGTTCTAATGCTTTTTAACAGGTAGAAGACAAAAGTAGGTATAATGTACTTTTGTTAGAGTTCAGACTATCCTGAATGTGGATGATAAAATCCTTAGCTTCCAGGTTCTCCCTGTTGCTGTAAGAAGTTGTTAGGTGTCCACCGAGCTGCCGTATTCCTAGCTGATGGCATCATTCCTGGTTCATTTAGTACATCACACTGCAGTTACTATGGCTCGTGCCTGCATGCCGGATGTGATTCTGTGAGCTTTCTATTAAAAGATAGTCTCATGCTTTTTAAGACCCAAGAAAAATGACCAAAATAGTTAAAGAATAGTCAGTGGCCAGGGCACCTAATATTATACTTGAAGTTCTTCAGTAGTTGGATAATGTCATTAAAAAACGATTAGATGATATAGCAGGAATAGAGTGCTTTGAGATCAGCAACAGAGTTGTGAACTGGAATCACAAGTATTACTGAGACTGTCATCCAGTGCCTAAAGACAAAAGCATAATTACAACGAGAAGGTCATTTTTCTAAGCAAAGGACAGTTGTGAACTGCCTTTACCAGGAAAAAATCAGTATTTGTTGCATTGCATCATTGAATTATTCATCAAGATCAGACACTTTCTTGTTCAATTTACTTTGTCATTTTCTTCTAGCTTATTCTCAGCAGTTTGGATGAAAATATAACACAGTAGCACCTGCTTACAAGAGACATTCAATTCACTAGATGTCTTGATTGGAAAGACATTTGCTTTGGTCCAAGCTAAAATTGGATGCTCTTTGTTTTAATAGGATATTCATGTTTTATGGGCAAATAACTAGAATTGGTGGTATGATATCTTTCTGTTAACCTGCTCTTATTATTTTAGTGAGTTATTTCAGACTCTTAATTTAGAATAAACAAGATTTACTCATGGATCAGATCCTGCATCTTTTCTTCTGTTCTGTATAGTCTCTGTTGAAACATGTAAGTGTTTTCCCAGCAGTAAGATTTGATTGTCTAGAAAGGTGTAAACATTCCTTTTTCTGAAATTGCTTCATGTATATAGGTGAAAATAACACTCTCTTAGGAAATTCTAGTCATGGTTAGATTATTTCAAGACCCTAGTCAGAGTACTGAAATGAGTAAATAATAATTTCTCTGTCACTTCACAACCTTTTCTTCTTATACACAAGTATATAGAGAAACTCAAGTACACAAGGAAATCAGAATCTGCCCCCATATGTTCCTCTCACCATGATCCCTTTTTTCTCTTTTGTTGCTTTCCCCCATAATTTACTTCGTTTGCATATTTTAGTGTTTCATACCATGGTGCCTGAGTCAATTTTCTTTTGAATAATTAAACAGGTACATGCCCTTGGAAAGTCATTGCACCCTTTATTGCCACTTAATGTGTTAACTGTGAGGAATTGGGAAAAGATGCTGTGCATTTTTGTTGACTGCTGTTTTATTCAAGGGTTGGATGTAATGTAGTGAATGGCACTCAGAGAATATGCTGTATTTTGGTGTATGTGGTGAATCACATCTCAGATACCCAGAGGATATACCCAGAATGGAAAACCTTGTTCTTTTGTCATCCAAAGGAGGACGTGAGCAGCGTCTTACTTAAAAAATAATAAAATAAAAAAATAATAATTGAATGATAGAGTCAGTGGCTATTTAGTGATGTCCCATACTTAGATGGGGCTGAGGTTTTGGTGGTAGAAGGTTTTGGTCTCTGCAGAAGAAAATTTAAAGAAAAGAATTGGTCACAAGTCCTCTGTGTTGTGGGTTTGGGAGAAGGGGAAGAGAGAGAGGACACAGGAGGAGTTTTGCATCTTTTTAATAAAGGTAGCTGAGACTTTTCTGGAGGGGAGGCAGGGTCAGATGGGGGATTGGGGTGGGTAACGTGCCCCGGGGTGCTCTGGGGATGGCTGGGTTAACAGGAGTTGCTGTAAGCAATGGAGAGCTCCAGGTTCTCATTAAAATCCCCAGCCAGGTGAGCTTGAGCATAGCTGTACTACAGATGCAGCTCTAGCGGTGATATTATAGGGCTTTCTTAAAATTGTGCTGGCTTGGATAACTGACTCCCTATTTCCATTGTAGGAACAAAAAGCGCACTCCAGGGTAGGCCGATGACAAAAGGTTCTTTGCTAAATTACATTTGATTTTACTATTGTCTGGTATTCATGCTTTACTTCCCTCCCTCCTTTTGCTGGTGAATACTCTTAATTGTAAACATATTTCAATGTCTTTGGTCACTCTAAATGACATTAAAATGTCGGTTTGCTTTCATTGCTCATTCAAGCCCTACTCTTTGCAATTAGGATGCTACTAGAAATTTATATTGATTTCTAGGTGGGTGTTTTCCTTAGGATAGGACATATCTCTGCTTAAATGTTAGAAAATAAACCAAGGCAGTTTGTGTTCTTTAATGCCAACAAATAGGTTGTTGGGATTGTTTGACTCGTTACTGAGCAGGCGGCGAGTGCCGGGGAGAGATCCCAGCTGATCCCTCTGGCCAAGGCAGATGCCTGAATCCAGCTCCATGGCAGGGAGGTGAAATCTCTACTCCAACTGTCGAAGGCAGAGAATTCCTTTAAAAAGCAAAACTTTTGCTCAGTCAAGCTTGAGGAGAAAGTGCAGACTGCAGCTTATGCTTTTGATGTTGGAGTTGATTAATAATTGTGGAAGTAGAGGAAAAAGGTTATGACAGGGTGATTTTGGATTCAGTGCAATTGATAGTGATTTATTCAGAGAAAAGGGACTCTACCCATCACCGTGGTTCTTTTCTCTTGGCCTTTGGAAGAGCTTACCATAGAATTGCCCAGCTGGGATTCAAATTTCCCTGTGCCAGGGTGGCTGATGCGTTCAGCCAAATGCTAAATGAAATGCGTCCAGTTTTGGGGTTCATCAGTGGGAGAAAACACAGGGAGTATGACAGCAGTTTATAAAAGAGCAGCCTCTAGAACTGAAGAGATTGACATCTCGGGGAAGGCTACAGGCGCAAAGCATACCTAAATAATGATCATTGGTTAAAAGGCATCAGTGCCTTGGAGATAAAGAACTGTTATAGATTGTAAAAGAGATTATCAAAATCCCTCAAACAAGACAGTGTTAATGATGCAGATCGTGAAATGTGTGGTGACTGAGATTTAAATGTGTGTTTTGATATGGATTGTATGATCGCTCATCAAAAGCTTCAGACCTGTTGTTTTTTTAAAGAGTGTTTTCTTTACTATCTGAATCAAATATGTCAGCTCTGCAATCTGTGGCAGGTTAATTGAAATGCAGTGAGAGTGTAAAATCTGAATCAAGCATGAGGTTGGCAAACTTTGTTCATCCTTTTATTTATGCAGATCTCTAAAAGTAACTGCTTAGCTTGAGAACTGTTGATGAAATTAGTGTGATTTTCCATCCTTCCTTAGATAGGAAGGGTTTGGGGTATATGGACTCTAAAGGAACAGTTTCAAAGATGTCATATTTGACCGGACTGAGTGAATGTATAGCAGGAGCTTGAGGAACGTCTTATTATAGTGGTATTGCAGTTACTTTTCAGTGTCCAGTGATGGACTTCATCTCACTTGAGTGGAATCCTGCAAGTGGCATGCCGAAAATACCCCAAGGTAATTTTTGCTGTCTCCCTTTTCCTCATAAACTGTTATTTTATGTGATTGAATTTGGTGACGTTTAGTGCCCATTAAAGGGAGGAATTTATAATGCTAGCTAAAGCAAAGGGTGTTTCAGGTTCATTCCTTGTGAGCTGTTCTTGCTGTTCTGCCAAATCCACGTGCACCTCTGCCTGTTAGAAACCTGTGCCACGCCATGCCAGAGCTTCTAATTGGGCTCCTGCCTTAAGATGAAATGATATCCTCAGAGACTGTCAGCAGGAGAAAATAACCCCACCAGCCATGAATTTGTAAAGGCCTTTGAACTAGAGTGTGAGGGGCTGAAGATGTTCTTTCCTTCTCCTTAGCTGGACCTTTGGTTCCATTGCAGTGGTCTCTTGGCGGCTTAAACTTGTATTGATTGTACAGGAACATAATGGCAACTAAGGATATTTCAGGTATGAGGGTGATACACCAGTCCATGTACCCACACTGCAGCTGGAGGGGATTGTGATAAGGGCAGGCACTAAAAAATACCCCTTTGCCATCAGAAAATCTCCCCACTTTCCAGTGGCGTGAAGTTATTGGGGTGTTTGGGAGTGGATGTTTGTACTAAGGGGTTGTATTGTTCAGTACCCAACAGTGTAGCCTTTCTAGGGCTAATATTTCATTTAAAAGCAATTTGCCTGAATAAAATAAAATATGCATGATGGGTGAACACAGATGAGCTCTGTTAATGTATTCTAATTAACTTGCTAAAAATATTTTAAAATCTTAATAAGCTTAAAGAGAATTTCTGATGATCAGATGCAATGTTAATGAGCATGGTATAAAAACATAAGAAGGTAAAGTAGATAGCTGATTGGCAGTTGCAGTGCTGTCTGTAGAGCTAACATTTTTCTTGTGCAAAAGAAAGCTCTTTGCCTTAAATTTTAGCTTTTGTCTTGGTAGCTAATTTCTCAAGATCTATTTCTAGAAAGGTTAATGAACAAAACATTAAAAAAAAAGAATTTACCTGTTTGATTTGGGGTGGAGTGGGGATTTTATTGCTTAATTATGCCTTAGAAAAACACGCTAAGGACATTTATAATAAAGTATCTGTGTTCTTTGTGTGTGGGAGAATGACTCTTTTCCTTTTATATATGCCATAAATCTCAGATTGTAGTTCTTTTTCTCTCCAGGCTATTAGGTTTCTGCAGACTGTATTTCATTCCTTAGCACCTATAGTTGCTTGGCAACAGCATCCGATTTACATGAACCCAGCCCCGTGAATGAATAGTTACCTGGAACCTTTCTGCACAGAAACCCTGAGAAACGTAGCGGTTCTCCCATTCAGTATGACAATTATTAGGAAATATTAATTGCTTCTCTCTATTCATCTTTCTGTAGCCTTTATTTTTCAGTTAACAGGGAAAAAACCTGTAGTCTCTGTTTAGTTCTAGCCTGCCAGAGGTCACAAAATTCATTTATAAATAATCCACTTGGAAAGCAGGAGGTTTATTAATAACAGAAGACTTTAGTAGAGCTGAGAGCATCAACTGGTACAAGCGGTCCCCAGTGCTGTATGCTGTATGTACAGACAGAAGGAGGTTCAGAGGAGTGAAGTAACCCACCACAGTCACATAGAGAAGGTCAGTGTGGGTTTTTTCTGCTAGTAACTTTGGTATAGTTTTTAGGGAGAAAATGGGAGCAGATGTTTCCTACTTGATGTATTTGCTTCCCTTCTTGGTATACGGAACTTCATTGAACAAACAAAATAAACAGATTTTCTGCTACCTCAGCCTAAGTTTTTGTGAGCAGGTACACCCTCCTGTCAATTCATTTTATTCTGGCAAAGCACTTACAACCTGTAGGTTATTTCTATTGAGAGGAGTAGGAGGTACTAAAAAAGAAAAATCAAGAAGAAAAATTCTTCACCAGCACCAAACACAGAACAGTCTTACAGGACTAGGACAAGAACAGCCGCAGGCAGTATTCGTGGATGCCAAAATGGTTGTAATCATTCTTTTGAAAAATCTTATAAAGAAAACACCCAAATTGCCTTGTTTTGTAAGTTCTTTTCTGTTTTTCAGCTGGCTTATCCTTTGCAAAAATAAAATGATACTTGGGCCTTGACTGGCTCCAGTTGCGTTTGTTCTAGAGCCTTTGTTGTTGTTGGTAAGATGCAGAGACTGGTGCTGAGGGAAGCAGAGTAGTCCTGAGATCTGGTCGAGATCTGGTTTGCACATCTAGATCCCAAACTGATGTTTCCCCAAGTTTGTGGTGGTTTGGGTTTCTCTCAGTTCAAAATACCTGGTAGGGTGTTCTTTCCTCTCTTCACTCAAGTGGCATTCAAGGTCAGGTCATCGCACCCTGTACCTTTTAATTATATCCTGTGGCTTTAGGTAATGCTGAATTGCAGCTGATTATTATTATATTTTCTCCCCTGGACATGTCTTGCTACTGATGCACAGACTCTGCAGATTAACTAATGCAGAATCGAATGCATTTGTGATCTAAGTAATGAAGAGGCCTTTGTTCTATTCTTGGTTGTTCTACTGATTTTGTGCGACCTTGGGCGGCTCATTTATCTCCTTCCTTGCTTTTCTCATTTTAACCTTCGATGGATGGTGTCATATGTTGATTTGCCAATGTAATTTTCTATTTCCCTTAGATTTGCAAGGCTGAATATTGCTATATATGAGGACAAATAGTTTTTAAAAATGAAACAATGATGGTTTTTGTGTTTCTAAATAACTCAGTAGCAAGCATTATTTACTGATGCGTGATCTGTAAAGCCACATGTGGTAATTACACACATCAGAGTTGTGATAGGCATGGGAGGATGTGTATTTTGCTGAGTTTCAGGTAGAAATTTCTCATGTGTCAGAATATTTTGAGCAAATACTGAGCTGTGCTGCAATGCTAGCAACAGAGCACGTTAAAAAAAATTGTCAGTTTTAATCAGTGGAAAATGCCTAAGGTAACAGTGACCTTTTTATTTATTTTTTTTTAAAAAGTAATTTCTGGGAGCATCTTGCACACTCCTGAATTTCGGTGGATATCTCACTTCCAGTCCTGGGAACTGAGCAGCAGGAACTGCAAGGTTGCGTTTCCAGGGTTCCCAGGGATGCCATCCAGAGGGACTTTGACAGTCTTGAGAGGTGGGCCCATGCGAACCGCATGAAGTTCAACAAGGCCAAGTGCAAGGTCCTGCACGTGGGTCGGCGCAATCCCAAGCACAACTACAGGCTGGGAGGAGAACGGATTGAGAGCAGCCCTGAGGAGAAGGACTTGGGGGTGTTGGCTGATGAAAAGCTCAACATGAGCCGGCAGTGTGTGCTTGCAGCCCAGAAAGCCAACCGTGTCCTGGGCTGCATCAAAAGAAGTGTGACCAGCAGGTCAAGGGAGGGGATTCTGCCCCTCTACTCGGCTCTTGTGAGACCCCCCCGCAGTACTGCGTCCAGCTCTGGGGGCCCCAGTACCAGAAGGACATGGAGCTGTTGGAGCGAGTCCAGAGGAGGCCATGAAGCTGATCCGAGGGCTGGAGCGCCTCTCCTATGAGGACAGGCTGAGAGAGTTGGGATTGTTCAGCCTGGAGAAGAGAAGGCTCTGGGGAGACCTTATAGCACCTTCCAGTACCTGAAGGGGCCTACAGGAAAGATGGTGAGGGACTGTTTATCAGGGGGTGTAGTGACAGGACAAGGGGGAATGGGTTTAAGCTGAAGGAGGGTTGATTCAGATTAGATGTTAAAAAGAAATTCTTTACTGTTAGAGTGGTGAGGCACTGGAACAGGTTGCCCAGAGAGGTTGTGGCTGCCCCATCCCTGGAAGTGTTCAAGGTCAGGCTGGATGGGGCTTTGGGCAATGTGGTCTAATGGAGGGTGTCCCTGCCCATGGCAGGGGAGTTTGAACTGGATGATTTTTGAGGTCCCTTCCAACCCAAACCATTCCATGATTCTGTGATTCCAGAGGCGCTGATGTGTAGCTCAGTGCAGAGCCCTCCTGAACTCTGGGGCTTCCTGCGACAGGGACCATAGGACACCTGACCCCCTACCGCAGGACTCAGCAAAGCATGTGTCTGTTGGAGCTACAGACCTTCAAAGCCAGAACACTCTTCCAAGAAGCCGGGCAGTTTTCTAGTGCAAGGTTCTCTGTGATTTATCAGGAGTTTTTATAAATTGGCACTTTCCTGTTAAATATGTGGATAAGCAAACTGACAACATGCAGTGTCAGATACTTCTAGGGTAGGCATTTTTAATGCTCATATGACTCTGCTTTTTTTTTGATAGTGGTTTCAGTGCTCAACACATTTCTGCTAGGCTCTGGTAGTATATCAGCAGCACTAAGCATCAGTGGTTTGTGGTCTTGAAATTATGCCTTTTAATGAGTACCAGAACTTAACATCCTTATCTTATCAAAAAGAAAGACAAGATGCAATTTAATTGCGGTCTGTAAGTGCCAACACGTGAAGAGGAAACCCAATTCTATAGTAATGTTTTAACTGGAAGGCTAAAGCCACAAAGATCAAATGACTAGATGTTTAAAGAATAGAAATCTGAATCATGGGAAAAGTGCAAATATTTAACTTTAAAGGTATTAAACATATAACCAGCTCATAGACACAGTAAATTCTCTGTCACTTTGAGTCCTTCAGCTGAGGTTCTGTGTCATCTTCAGATTACTGTAGTTTGGTGAATACTGGGCTGGATGGTGGGATCACGGTGTGAAAGTTGTGTGATCTCGTTTAAGCAAATGGTCCACTCTGACTTTTTACATTTTTGGAGCTCTCTGTAAGTAGGTTATTAAATAGCTGGATGTGATGGCTAGATTTCAAATGCCCAGTTTGCATCTTCTCTGGGTTTTGGTTTCAGACTAGTACCACCTGCTTCAGAATCTTTTTTGAGAATCAGTTAATTTGTCACATTGGTTCCAGGTTTCCCATTTATTTGCGGAATAACAGGAATTCTGAAGTGGAAGATGAAGAGAGAGGTGTTGCCCAGAGTCTATGAGTAATTGTGGAAGCATGGGGTAAATCAAAGCAGGTTGTGGTTTGTTATGTTAAGCCTTTAATTGGAACCCTGGCTACTTTCTGGATGTTTGGATGACTGCTGAATAGTTTTTGTGGTGAGTAGTATTTTAAGTTTCACAGTTCTTGCCATATCCAAACTTTGGGTAACAAAAGAGGAAAACTTTGAGTGGCCAAAAAATAAAAAAATGAAACCTGATGTGAGCCAGTTCCATTGTACATGAACCCATTTTACCTTACAAATTCATAAATATTTTACTTTTTTTTTAGTTTAAGGAATTAATTCAGAGTGAAGAATTAACACAAGTTAGACACAAGGGTTTATGAAATACTTCTAGTAATAATGCCTACAGGAGAGGACTTTTCCCAACATACGTTTTTCAGTCTTGACCAAACATATTTTAAGTGGTCCTTCTAATTTGTCCTCTATCTCTTCCCTTAAAAGCTTCCACAGAAATATTTTTTTTTTCAAAATATTCAGCTTATATCTACAAAAAAAGTTGGTCTGAATATGCTGCTTTTTCCTTCCCCCTTGCTGTAAACTCTACTGCTGAGTTGTGGATTTTTTATTTTTTTTTTAATACATTACCATAGGAATTTATCCTAGGCTTCATCAAAATATCCTGTTAAATAGAGATCTGCATCTCAAAAAAAAAAAAAAAAAAGAATCATAGCAAATTGATAAGCAATTGGAGCTCTGCAGTATTTCTACAAGAAGTGCAAATATTTCAGAGGTCTTGTTGCGAGCGTGTCAATGTATATGTTGTAACAGTTGTGACTATTGATCTGCTTGTTCCCAAATAAGTCTTTACCGTTCATGTACCAAAGTTTTCCTTGCTGTGTAACTCTGCTGAAGTCAATGAAGTTGAATTGTCAGTGGGGTTGTATCTTCAGTAGATTTTGTTTCCTATATCATGTTTTTGGCTGTGTGTACTTTTTGGGTGATCTGCAGTAATTTAAGGTGCTGTTAAGAGAGAAATTATGTACATGTTATTCTATGTTTATTTATTCTGAAATCCATCAAAAAGGGGAAGGTTTTAAGTCAACATTGAATTTTAAATTCTTGTCGGAAGTGAGCTAGACAAAGAGAATTTTCAGACTTAGGTTATTTAGTATTTTTAAGCTTCAGGTTGTGAAATACAAAGTTTTGTCTTTATTGAAGCAAGGTCTTAGGAAAGCTGAATTTGGCATCCTCATGAAGATTAATTTCTGCTATTAGAAGTTTCTTGAGAACAGAAGGTGACCTAGGCTATCAGTAGCTTATGATGGGTCTTGACTACGGATACCATTCCTACTCTGGTTGACTTAGGTCTGTGAGCATCTACTCATTTTAGTGGTATTATTCTTGCCTTACAGCAGCGTGAGCAAGAAGAATCATTCCTGTTCTCCCCTACATCATTGTAGAGACTTTATCTATGTAAGTAGCATAAATGTTGAGAATATTAGCCATATTTGTCATTACTGCTGAGAAAATCAAGGCTTTTTTCCCCTGTTGAATTACAGCTGGTACGATGGTAGCTGTAGCCTTAGAGGCTGATGATCAATTCTGTCCTTAAAAGTTGTTTTTCTTCCCCAGGCACTGCATTTAAAAAATAAGAATAAATTCTATGTCTGGAAAATTTCTGACATACATTTGAGCAATTGAAACCCTCAGTGAAATTAAAGCATGTTGCGAAATACGAAAACTTCTTTGCTTAGAAGTAAGAAAACAGCCAACCTGTGTGGCAAATATGTCTTGCTTTTTTCTGTAATAAATCAGCTGACATTTCAAAAGTGAAAGTCAGAAACACTTCTAAAAAATAGGTTTTTAATAGCTTTCATGAATTGTTTTCAGAATTGTACAGGTGACTGAATTTGTGTGAATATTTGGCTTCAAACTTTTAATTTATTCACTCAGACAGTTGTATTGGTCTAGATTTTTAAAAAAAAAAGGAAAAAAAAAAAGAGTATGTTCCAGTTTATATTACTTTTGTCTCAATCAGGTAGATATTGTCAAATATGCTGAAGGCTGGTTCATGGCCGTTTTTTTCTCTGTTATGAAATACTTGGAGATGTCAGAAGTGATGCAGCACAATGAGGTAGAGAAGCAAGTGCCTTTGGACCCAGTTCTTGAACTCACAGGGACATAAAGGGTGCTCAGTACCTTGCACATTTTCATATTTAAAAGGGTATAGACAAGAGAAACCTTTTACCATAGCAGGCATTTAATTTCACACTCTTGATATGAATAAGAAAGATTAGCATGAATTTTGGAAGAGTTAATATGCAAAGGAGGACGATTTTGGAACATTTGTTTTATAAATGGGACAAAATAATCACATATTTTTGTTTTGTTTTTCTTGAATGAAAAGCTAGAATTTCCTTTTTTTGAAATTATAGTGTTTGGAGTTAATCAGAGAAATAAAGGAGGGGCTGGTACTTTTCTTGTTGCTTGCAAATTGTAAATTGCAGTTATTCGCAATCATGCTTATAGCTGGCATGGGTTCATGTGCATAATCAGCTGCTTTTTGAATGCATGTTCTATTGTTCTGTTTTATTTATGGATTCAGTAGTGATGAGAAAGACGTTATGAAGTTGTTTGGATGAAGCCTTGGAAATGTCTTTTAGGAGTTTTGAAAGTCAGCAAGTGCCTGGAGTTTGGGGTACAAATCTGGGCTGCCTGTAGCATTGGATTAGCACTTCATCTAAATGAAAAAGTTGAAGGTTTTTCAGCCTCAAAATGGAAGGTCAAATTCTGCTTTCAAACTTTGCGGCACATGAGCCAGCAAAATTCTGGACTGACACAGGCACGTTGTTACTGTCCAGTTGAAATACAGCCAGATCCAAAAGCCCTGAGGTCAGGAGTCATCCCATCGATTCCAGCATCCAGACCCGTTAGCAGTCTGAGCTGACCCCACTCCTGGTGGAACAGGAGGGCGAATTTCTACCTCCGGTCTCCTTGCACGAACGGTGCGGCAGCAGGCTTTTGCTGCTAATTATTGGCACTAACCTTCTGATTGAGTTGGCTTATGTGATTATTTTTCTTAATAGCTACAGTTATGTGCCAAGACCATTAGAGGGGATGTCAGACTGCTCAGGAGAGACTCGCCCTGTGTTACTAGTTCCCCTGTATCACTTGATGAATCCACTTGGGCAATGCTCTTTGAGTTTGCACTTTCTAAAATCTTTGGTTTTCTTGGTTTTCTTTTTCCACTTTTTGTCATAATCTGCTTAAACTGCTTGCTTTTCTGGGAAGGCATGAGTTCTGTGTTTGTAAATACACAGTAATACAGGACTTCGGTCTTTTTAGAACCACTGACAACGGCTGAACACAAATAACAGTAATTTATCTCTCTTCTCAGTGACAGATTTTCTTTTTTCCGACGTGCCTTTCAATGACAGCAGTATTTTGGCTGAAAACAAGAGCGAGGAGATGAACTTTAACATCATTCAATTCTTGCTGGATCTGTGTGAAAGGCAGAATGGGGGTTGTTGTGTGAGTAGTAACATACAGAGAGTGGGCTGACTTCTCAGTCTTGTGTGGGAAAGTACCTTATGCTCAGTCTTCCTGCGTAAGTGAACTTCTTTACTTGGGTCTTCCCCTCTCCTCCTGTCCAGTGGGAATTGTTATTTTAACTGAATTTCGTTAGATCAGTCACCGTGTTCCACAGCAATAATAGATCTGTAGAAGATGTGCACATTGCAGGATGACACCACGTTTGCAGCTGCAAACGCTTTCTAAAGAGGGTTAAAATTCTGTATCAACTCTAAAAAATCATTAATTTTTAAATAGGAAGGAAATAAACTGGTTGGTTAGGTGCTATGCAGGGAGCTTTTAATTAAAAGATGGTTAAATCTGATTCTCTCAACTGTCAAAGAATTGAATTAATGAATTATGTTTGCTACAGTTCTTGGGTTTTTGTTGTTTGGTTTTTTTAGTAACACTGTATTTAAGTTTTTTTCTGTGCACTGCTGTAGGGGTTACATGGTACCTCCTGACAGATTCAAACACAGCTGGCTGAGAACACCGCTAGTGATGGATGAACGATGTCTTTGTTAATGCCCCTGTATACATAAATGATGGGCTTGCTTTATTTATTTATAAGATGTATCCAATTACACCTCTCAGAGCAAATGTCCACCGTTCAGTAAAGCACACAATATTGGCATTAAAAAGACAATCCCTGAAATCAGTGATCAATGCATTTTCCTCCCTCTCCAGAGAGAGATTGAAATAAGAGGTAAACCTAAAATGCAACAAATTCAAGTAAGTCCTTTTGGGACCTACTCCTCATCTGCAAGAAGTGACTGACACTGAAGCACGGAAGCTGTTGTCTCTGCTCTGGCCGTACACAGAGCTGCCTCTGGAAACACAGCGCGCTGGCTTCACCTAAGATCGCTCTTCCACGTGGTCTGGCTGGCCCAGTCCCACCAGTACAGCGGGTCAGATTCTGTTGTCAGACAGTGATGGCTAAGGTTCACTAGGCTGTTACCTACTGGGATACGTTTCGGTGAAGCGAGCCATCCTAATTATTTGAAGCGGAGGAGAACGAATGGGTTTGCCCTTCATGTAGCTTCAGCCTAGAGTTTTGGGTTTTTTACTGTGTATCTGTGCGTGTTCATACTCATGAGCTGATCAAATTTAGAACTTGAGATGTCCAACCAACATGAGAAACTTCACAATGTAAATTAAGTTACTTTCTTTTATCAAGTAGAGTAGCTATATACTGAAATAATTCTTAGTATTTTGCTACGAAAGAATTAGCCTGGATTAAGATGGGTGTGGAGATAATCAGGGTGTTCAACACTTTTAGACTTGAGATCTGTTTGCCCCCTTGGTAGATATCTAGCTCAACTAATAGTAGGGTAAATTCATGCTCAGGAGAGGTTTGTATCGAATAGCTAATGCACTGTAAATTCACCCCTACTTTTCTTATGGTAACTTATTTATATAGACGTATCCTGAATTACAGTTACTATTTAATTGATAAATTTAATTACAGGGGCATTGGAGTCAGCTAGAAGGCACAAATCAGCCCTACCTGGCCTATCACTTACTGTGCCAGTGAAAGCAGACAGCAATTTATGCTGACAGAGCTCCAAAATGTTTGGAAAGTTGTGGAGCAGAAGCCCTAAGACAGAGAGCTGGCACGCAGATGGAAGTGCAAGAAGCAGTTGAGCTAAGATACGTTTGCAGTTTTCACAGGGGTGGTTGCTGTTTGGCTTTACCACTTTTATAGTGTGCACCATTCTTTCCTGATGGCGATAGCCCAGCAGTTTATTAAGCCCCTTTCCAGAGGCAGTGGAGAGCAAGCATGCCTTATTCTCTGGTTTTAGCTGCTGTGAAGTGAAGCAAATGTATTTGTTTCTTGTTCTGTCTTGCTGACTGCCTCTGAAATGTCGTGTTTTCACATTGGAGATGGTAGTTCTGCAAGAATTTATATTCGCAACAAGGTTTAGCAAGACAGAATTGCAACTACTAGGCAAATCATTTAGAGTTTGGTTTGGTTTCTAGGAACAGAGGCTTGCTAGTTATTTTTCACTGGTTTCTGTGCTATTATGTTGTTGTGATAATCTTGGCAGGGATCTGTCACTCTGTGTTGGTATAATTGAAACTTGTTTTCCCTGAGGAATCACTCTGCTGTTTGTTTTATTTGTTTACTGACATTGACAGAGATCCTAATGGCTTTTAAAACCCAATTTGTGCATCCCTGAATATCCTCCAAAGAGGAAAATAAAATTAAATTTATCAGTAAAATAGGGTCCCCCATGCAATGCTTTGTCTGGGTCTTATACTCCACCTGAGCACCCAGCTGTGGGTCTAGAAATGGCATGGTGAGCTGCATCTTATCATCATCTCATTTCTAATTCTATCTTCATGGCTTTTGTCAGTAAGATACTTGAAAGGATAACTGACAATAAGTTATTCAGGGCATCAATAGAAGTTGGCCAACTTGGCCTTGCGAGAAATAAATTACCTTTAGCTTGTATTGAAAAGGAGGTTAAGATAACAAAACAATAACCACAGTAAAATTCCTCTTTTGGGAAAGCATACATGATGGTGTCACTTATTATTACCCTAAATCAGGGTAATTAAGTGTTTAGATTTTTTAAATATAGGATATCAAAGTATTTATGCATTTATTTTGTTTTAAGCCTTTGAAGAATTTCAGTGACATCTTTTGGACTACTCGCGTTCGTACTGCCTTGCTGAATGGTGGTTATGGATAGATGTTGAATGGTGGTTCTGGATAGATGTATGGCTTCTTGCATGCCGTGCTCCAGAGAAGCATGCACACAAATAAATGATGAGGCACAGGACAGACATTCAGGAATGTGAGAAGGAAGAGTGTGTTTCTTTAAGGACTAACGAATGCAGGATACTTTTTTTTAACGCCCCCAAAGCTGTGGGTTTGCGTTGGATGAAGATTCAGATATTTTTTATTTTACTGAAGTGACTTAGACCATCTCTAATTACCTTTTGACACACTTCCTTGTCATTCAGCCATACAGGGATTGCCCAGGTTTCAGTGAACTCTGACTGTGAATGTTACAAGGAGATAAGTTTGGAAAATACTGCTGATTTTAAAGGTTATCTGTCAGTTTGTATATATACAGCTATGAGCCAGACCAATCTGACCTCAAACCAGAGCTGTAGTATAATAACACTCTGCCTTACTTATTGTATATCTCTTTTGCAAATCTCCCTGACTTTGATAGCACTATAATAACAATAGATCTGCAATATTTATGTTGCCTCTTCTAAGGAAGTGTTCTAATGTGCCTTGGAAAGGTGGGTAATTAGTCTTATCTCCTTTTTTACAGCAGGTAAATTAGAGAGAGAGCCCAGACCATCTGACTCCCACCTCCTTGTTCTCATTGCTTGGTTCAGTAGTGCAAATCTCAACAATATGCACTTTAAATCTGATCTATATGTTGTATTGCATTGCAGTGCCCAGAACAAGGATTTTGGCTACTGGTGGTGCATCCCACAATAAAAAGATCTTACAGGTAAGTAGAAAATGAAATCCTTTGAACTGAACTTTTAGTTACGTCTGCATTTTTATTTTGATGTACTGAATCCAAATCACTGCAGCGGCACAGGAAGGTGTGGATATGGGATTGTGAATCTGCTGCAGGTCTTTGGGGCTTTTCTTCAGGTTTAGTGTGGAAACTGTTAGCCCAATGCTAATTTTGTATTGAACTTTAAAGGTTTTTTTACACTTGACTCATTTTATGAATGTGGATCTGAAGCACTGGTGATTTCCAGGTCTCATCACTTAAATCAAATCAATCAGCAAAGAAATCAAGAGGAGACTTGATACAATACCTGAGATTTTTGCAGGTTTTGTCATTCAGATCAAAGTTGGACCATGGATTTAAACTAGAGGGGGATTCTGCTAGTGCTGAGCACTCAAACACACCCACCCCACACAAACAAAAACCCCCCAAACCAACCCCCAAACCCTGCCCTTGTTGTTCTGAGTTACTTATTAGCGTTGTGTCACATATTGAGGGGAAGATGCTTCTGTATAGTCTGTCCTCCCTCTTCCCACCTTCCTCTTCTGCTGCTGTTCTGCACATCCAGCCCTGGTTAAGATCCTTCCTCTGCTTCCTTGAGAACGGAGTTCTCTGTTTCTGCCTGCTGAGATATGGCAAAGCCTTGCTTACCCACATGGCGAGAGGCCTCTCGCCTGGCTTTTGCTGTCACAGAACTAAACATCTGGGTTGGGATTCATCTTGCCTGAATCCAGTCATCTGCGATGTGATGTCTGTATACCATCTGTCAATCCTGCAATAGTCAGGGGACATCCAGTCAGTTACAGCGCAAAGGAAACCGGATGGTGTTTTAACTTATCAGACGTGGATGTCTCCCTCCGGGTGAGCCAAAGAGCTTTCTGTTCTCCACCGACTGCCTTGACAAGCTCCCCTTTGACTAGAGGTGCAGACACTGAGCCTGGAGGTAGATGTTTACACCAAAAGGCATCTGTCTTCATCTTGGGCTAAGTCCTGGCACTGAAGTTAGTCAATACAGGGGGAATTGTTTTCTGGAAATACCAATCCCTTTCCATCAGCTAGAGAGAGTCTAGAGGCCAGCCTCAACTACGCACCGTACTCTTTGACAACTGCAATCGTATGAAAGGAAGCTCGTCTGCTCTGCAAAACCAGAGCTGGAACAAATGGAGGTTGAAGAGCAAAGAGCTCTCTCTCTCGTAAGGCATCTAAACCACATGTTTGTATAACCATTGGTTGTACGGCTGATTGGAACACAACAAATTTGGCATGTTTTGCCTGTAGATGTCACTTCTCTTCATCTGCTTTGGTTATTTTGCTTAGGAACTTGACGTTGGAAAATTAACTGATATGTTAATTGCTTAAAACATTGGTCCCTACTGGAGTAATTCTACTAAGAATATGTCAGGAAAGAGATTGGATTAATAGATGAGTTTGTTTTTAAAGCTGTATTTCTAATTTAGGTGCCAGGAGGATTTCCTTGCTGTGGAATGAAGACAGAGAACTGAATGTTCTTATAACATGTAATTCTGCAACATCCACAGCTGAAAAATTGTGGGGTTGGGAGAGCGGTGGCTGTGGTTCTTGCTCTTCATCTGTAACAATACAGCTGCTTTTAAAACTCATTAGAAGTGTCTTAAAATAATATGATCAATACAGTGTCATCCACTTAATTCAATCACTGGTTAATTGGATCCTCCTTTTTAATTTAATCAAAACCTCAGAAACCATATCAGTTGCATGAAGAATAACAGCTTCCACCCTTATCATGGTCAATTTTGGATAATTTGTTTCAGGGCTACAAAAGACTATCATTTAATTAATCAACATTCAGTAACTCCTATATTTTACACCGCAAAGGATGCAACTTAAGAAAATCTGGGTTTTTTTATATATATATATAGTGTATATATAGTAGGGCAGTTTTCTCCATGGTTCTGGGAAGCTTTTTATAACATATGTGGTGCTTGATTAATGACCACATGAAACACAGTGAAATATTTTTAACAGTAAAACCTCTAACTGTTTCTTTTACAATTATTCATGAGAGAGTCCACAGTTTCAAATGACTTACTAAATATATGAACTTTGAATAATTTTAATTTTATAATCAGGTGGCACAAAAGGTAGTTATTATTTGTTGTATTACAGCACTTATTAGCATTCAGTACAGAGTTGCATTGTATAAGGCTCTGCAGAGATTAAAAAAAAAAAAAAGACCTCCGTTGTCCGAAGGAATGTACAATTCAGGCTTAAGACAAGAAATACCTATTAGAGATGAGATGAAGAAACAGATGGGGAATGTGCCGAAACAATACAGTAGTATTGGCTGGCAGGATGGGCAGTGGAACCAGCACTCTGTGACCTTATCCTTTCCAGAGGGCTTTTTAATAGATACCATGATTAATTTTCCATTTGTCCTCTAGCATTGAAGCTCCTGTATTGCTCAGTGCTTGCTTGCAAGTGAACTTAGGCAATACTGACTTGTCTGTCTTACCAAAGAGAGTGTTTTAAGTGTATAAGCTCAGGCTGTCATTGGATTCTAGTTAGCAACCAGCCACTTTTGTTTAAAATTATTAAAATTGGTGATTTTCAAAGGTTTTGATTTGCGGATTCCCCACAAACTTTCAGAGAAAGAGGCAAAATCCTTTAGAAATGCCACATAATATTTTTTTCTATAGCATATATGGATTGAATTCTTAGTCGTCTTTTATGAAGCCCTGGGGCGTGTGATCAGTAGGGCTGTAAATTCCTGGATCGGGGTTGCAGATCACTAATCGAAATGGTTTGGATTCCTGGACACTCTGGCCTTACTTTAGACTCGATTGTATGGATGTAAATTGGATGATACACCATCCCCTTTGGCAAAAGTAATAAAACCAGCACAAGTTAAAGCTGAATTGTTACCTGCTTTGTGTGTTGCTCAGCCTGAGGGGCATCTGCAATCCTAGAGGTGGTGAAACCAAAATGGAAAGAGTTTGTTGACAATGTTTTTGGAAAAAAGTAATTGAACCTCCTGTGTCCCTATCCAAATATGTCTTCATTTTCCCCCTTCTGTATCTGTTTTCCTAAACCTACGCTGTGGGGAAGAGCACACGTACTCGGTGAATGCGAGATGCCTGGTGTTGATTTCAATGCAGAACGATGTGTGGTCGAATAACTTTAGTATGTGTTGGGTACCGTAACAAATTCTTTGCCTGTAAAATTTTCTTTCTATTGCTCAAGCCAATTTAGAAGTGTCTTGGTATATCTTCATAGCTAAGGATCCCTTGAATACAGGAAAATTCCTGATAAATGTAGAGACTGTGTAATCAGCTCCTGTGTCATTCTTCCTGCCAACTCTAATACGATGGGAATGATGAAGGTGAAGAAGACAGACTTAGCAGTCCTTCATACTGCTGGAGCTTTCTTTTTACCAAAGTTGAGAACTGAGGAGCTGTGCCTTGTTCCTCTCTCCTTCCTCCCCGCTTCTATCAGCCATAAACGCAATGGAAGAAAACAGGCACCGTTTGTGGGTTCCTGAGCAGATCTCCTTGCCCTGATGTAAGCCTTTGTTATGGACTAATTTTGTGGGCTTATGAGGGAGACGACGCTTGAATCCAGACTCCTCTGAAGTTGCAGTAGAGAGATCTGGAGAGAAATGGGACTTTGTTTCCTGGCTGCAGTTCCATCTCTAGTTCAGATTTACCAATACCCTGTTGTGTGACAAGTTCCGGACTCACTGTTGCCTGCGGTGCTTCTTTCCGTGGGTACCCAAATGCTTGGCTGGGTTGTACGGTAGTTATTTGTTTTCCTAAGGAGTGGTAGGGAATTGCTTATGCCTTGTCTTTCATGGACATGCGTAACTGATGCTCTGATACTTCTCAGGTCCTGTCTGACGTGTTCAATGCACCGGTGTACACTATCGATACTGCCAACTCTGCTTGTTTAGGAAGTGCTTACAGAGCAATTCACGGTAAGACTGTAAGGAGATACTTCTGAGCAGTCTGGGCATTTAATTTCAGTTGGTTAATACTTGGGATTATCATTGCTGAAAATGAGGGGAGAATAAAGCTGTGTGGATCTGACTGAAAGGTCACTCAGGTCAAAGATGGTTTTTTGCTCTTGGTACACTTGGATCAGGCCCAAGAATAACATTTACGTTATAATTCAAGTCTGGTGGCTGCTGCTCAACGAAGGGATAGGGCCTGGAAACTTGGTACTGGCAGGGGAAGGTCTAGGACCTAAATGTGTTGAGTTGCTACCTCCATGGCTGCTCTTGGCAGAATACAGCCGACTGAAGGTGCTGGTGTAGCCTGCTGCCCAGGGCTGGACCAGGCTGTAAACTGGATTGTAAAATGGTAAAACCAAAAGATGAATCCTAGCAAAGAAGATCAGAGAAGGCAGGGATGACAGGACCAGCAATGCTGCTGACCAAGTGATTGTTATTAAACCTGTATGCATCTTTCAGCTTTTAAACATCAAAACGAAGGATATGCAAGGTGTCCTGGGTTCCATGCTTGAGTATGTGCTTTCTCTTGCAAAAGCATAAATCTTGGGATACTCTTATGTTGACCAGTCATTTCGCTTGCTGTACTACATCACTCCCTGTAATGCAACAGTCCAAGTCCCAGATTTAAAGTGTTAATTAACTTATATCTATTAATGCATGCCAGGTGTGTGTTAAGGGTGGGCCATCAGCCTTTCGAGAGTTGCATCCCAGGCAAGAAATTTTATTCATGTATTTTAAAACTGTTTCTAATATCTTACAGCTAAACAAATCAAGGAATGTGTATTGAAGACCAGGTTGGATGGGGCTTTGGGCAACCTGGTCTAGTGAAGAGTGTTGCTGCCCGTGGCAGGGGGGTTGGAACTAGATGACCTTTGAGATCCCTTCCAACCCAAACCATTCTGTGATTCTATGATTCTATGAGCTCTGAAGTCCTTATTTAGGCCAACTTTTGTTAGCCTCAGTTTTTCTGATTAGAAGTTTCAGGATTTGGACCTTAAGACATGGATAGCTTCTGTAGAAGTTCATGTAAGATCATGGGATTGCAACAAGCATGGAAAAGGTAACATCAGCCATCAGAAGAAATCAGCCAAGTTTTAATTTTAGAAGCAAATTCTGCTGTCACATTAAAGCATCTGAAGACTACATGCTCTCTTGCATTTGAAAACAGCACAGAAAATTGCACAGCCAAAACCTGAGTCGATGTGTTTAATGCACACAGCATGTTCTCCTCTTTATTTCCAGAAAAGACACGAGGCTTCTGTCAGGCAAAGTACACTTTTGCAGGACAGTGCAAACAGTACTTTTAGATTATCAGTATGTATGAAGCCACAGTGGGACCCTTTTTCCACCTTGGGGGCCAAGTTTCCAAACTCTTTTCCTCTGTACTGAAACTTTGCCTACTGCTTCAGAAGCCACCAGAAGCTTCCCAGCACCTAACGCTGCAGGCAAATTCCTTGTCCATGAATGCACGTGAAACGTGGAGCTGTCATTAAAGTTTGTGCAGTTATTTCGTACGTATGGAAGATGTGTATTCCCTGTGCCAGTTTGGCATGTGAAATCTTGAGGCTTGGTTGACAGAGCATTTGAGTGAAGATTTCAGATGCCATGCTGATGGAAGGACTCCTTAGCTCAGGTACTCTGCCAGCCAAGCCCCAGGGGCTTGCTGTGTGTGTTTTCTAAATGGCATTTTTGATTGATGCCTTCAGCTGACTCACTCTTGGCCAGGCAAAGGAATTGAGTAAAAGTGAAGACTTGCTAATATAAATGAAATATTGATGGCAAGGGCTCCTTAATAATATTACGGTGTACATCTACAAGTAGGGTGTTCCGCAGTTAGCCTGGGGTTCTTAGCAGGTATAACAAGGAGCTCCTGAAATGCTGTGATTCACTTGCAAAGCAAAATGCTGTAGTAGCAGAACTCCCCTATTATTCTGCTTCCTTATATATAAATATATTTAATAATTTGTAGCATATTTTCTTCACGGTGTTTTCATTTCTCTTCCTTTTTAATTTAGTCACATTTTGTCCTTGAATCCCTTGCTTCCACATATTTTCATTGCTGTTTACTGTATTGTTGTAACCATAAATAATTACTGATATTGTTGAGTAGCATTTCTGCTGCTTACTATTCTCCAGGGTACGAACTGAGTGATTGGCAAAAACTCAATCACAGAGTCCTCACTTCCCGGGCTAGCGCGTAGGAATGTAAGATCTTCTGCCATTTATCCTTCAATCCTGAATGCTGACCTGACCAGGGAAGATCAATATAATGTATTAATTTGCCAGGGAGTCAAGGCACATCCCTCATCGTGCTTTTTTGCATTGATCAGGATTGTGATTCTTATTGCAGGCCTTGTAGCTGAGACGAATGTGTCCTTGGCTGATGTCGTGAAATTAGCACCGGAGCCTAAATTGGCTGTTACACCAACCGCTGGGGCTGAGGAGGTGAGCAAGCTTGGGAATACCATTTTCCTTTTCATTTCCTCTCTGCTTCAAAATGTAGTGGTTTATTAATTCTTCTAGTAAAATAGATTAATTTAAGAAACATTTGGTTACACAATTCTTGCTCCTTGTTGTAAAGGTAGATTTGATTTTGGGAGATCTTTGGTGTTGTAATGATGCAATAATCTGATTTACTCCAACCAGGTCTACGAGAGTGATTTTTCCGAACTGAGTGTGATCAGAGAGCAATGTCTTTTCCTTAAGGGACAGAAAAAGTTATAACATAGGTTGAATTTGGATTCAGGTTCTGTCAGGTTGTAGCTTATAATAATGACAAAATAGTCTTGACTTGTTTGAAGCAAGCAGCATGGAAAAAGGTGTGGTGGTGGTGCTTTCTGGCCTCTTGCAAAACATCCCCAAAAATCCTTCCTCTCTGATCTTAAACAGTGGTCAGCAGTTGTATATCTTTACTTGTAGCTCCCAGTTGGAAAGCGTGCCAACTGGGAGGATTCAGTAGGTGCAGGTCTTTGGTACTGTGCCCATCCTGGGAATTTTGGCACATCTGAAGGTGAAGCTTGTGCTTTATGGCGCCACGCAGATAAAGCAAAAGAAATTGTTGTTGTTGGTAACTATGTGGTGCCAGGCTCTGTAAAACCAAGGAAGGAATCGTTGTCTCAGGCTCTCCAGTGCAGCCCTGCAACTCTTGCTATCAGGTGCTAAAGGCCTTAGTTTACAACAGCTTCTGAAATATAATGTCCAGTAATAAAAACCAAATACAATATAGCAAAATTCCTAGAGAACACAAGTTTAAATAACCAAAGGTGAATCTAACTCTGTCTTCAGCTGTGCACAAACTTCTTTGACATCGACACAGCCTTACACTCTCCATTTATGAGATTTGGATGTGCCCTAACTACAGGCAACAAGGTTTTAAAGCTTTTATTTAAACTGGAAAATTAATGATCTGCCAAAACTACTAACTCCCAGCTACATGTGTAGTGGAGCACCAGATATCATCATGAGTAATAATAGAAATGATCACGCTGCATTGTGCCTGCCAGCGTATTATTTAATTATTAACTGAGATGGAGGAGCTCAGTAATCGAATAGAAGTCCCCTTCAGAAATATTAAGACATTGAATAATTTAAACTTGATTGATCTGACCTCATTTACTCAACCTTCCCCCCTCATTTTAAAAGATAAAATAATTAACAGCAATGCCCTGTATCGTGCGTGTTGCAGCCGAAGCCTTCTGCAGGGAATAGACTTCAGGAGCAGATCCCCCGTGTCTGATTCAACCTCACGTTGCTGCCCTGTTCCCCCCAAAAAATGCTGTCTGCTGAAAAGCTGCCAGGCTGGCTTGCGTGGAGGTGGCGAGTGCTCCGAGACCTGCTTTTGACCCCCGATGCTGCTTCAGCTATAAAACTCAAGGGCAGGGAATACAGCTGTCACTCACAGGGGCCTTGCAAGAGCAGCAAGCACCTTGTACCCCTGCGGGGGCCCAGCTAACCTAACTGGAAAGATCAGTGGGGAATTCATTTGCCTCTTTCTATTTTACTGTCTGCATAAAGTGGCCTGGAAGCTAAAAGAGTTAATTATCTCCCTCTCAATACTTTTCTTCTCCTTTTCCACTTGGTTAGACCTGGCTCTCATAGCACATCTTTTTATTGGTTTTAAATGATGTACAGCAGTGAATTATTGCCTCACTAGATAGGAGTGAATGATAGAGAAGCTAGTGGCCAAACAGCGTGTGAAGGAATAACCATTCCTGCGCTTTAGTTTAGCTTGCCAGCCTCATTCCATTAAAAGCAACTTCTTGCAATTACGTATTCCATACCATTTTTTTTTTTCCCCTGTCCTGTCTTATAATTTTGCAGTTGATGGTGGATTCTCTGGCTAGTTTCATGGCTGTGAAACTGCAGAAAGCCAGAGGGCCTGTCAGTAATACAGAGTGTTAGCATGAACAGTGCGCTAAAAATTCATAATGTGATGAGTCAGTTTGATTCTGTTTTTTACAGAGCTGCATCTCCCTGTCCATCCAATTTCATTCCGTTGAGGTTAGAGGCTTTCACTTAAATGACGGTTCTTTTTATAAACTTCAAAGTCATCCTGAGGTTAAGTTCTGTCTCACTGAGGAGCTCTTCTGAAAGAGTCTGGCTAACCAATGTGAAATTCCCCAGACCGCTTCCCTACATTTCTTGGATGGCTACAGCTAAATCTTGGCAGGGTGAGAAAAAAACAGGTCATAACACAGTAATCTGCTCTGCTTTCATCCTGTCTTCCTGGTATAGGTCGGAGGCAACATGTGTTAGATCGTTGGAGGGAGGAAAACCTCTTACAGACAGAGGTCAAACAACAGTTTGATGTGGCTTCGTTGCCAAGGCTTACGCACGCAGTAGGGCTTTCTAGGAACCAAAAATGCAAAAAGTGTTTCTTTGGTTCCTGAAGGATCATTTGTGATAATGAATGTGATTTCAAAAAGGAAAAGCTTTTCTGGTTCAGTTAAGCTGATGGGCAGGTAAAATGGAGTATGGTCACAAGATGGGAGAAGTAGAGCTTGTGATGGGCGATGAGTTAGTAGTTAGTGGAAACTGAGGTCCCACAAGTTCCGACTTGTCTGGCAAAAAAGTGATTTTATCCTGTAGCAGACCATCTTGATTTCACAGTATACTTATAGGGTGTGGAGGCTCACCCAACTTGAGCTTCCTTCTAATTCTGTCAATACCCAAACACGTCATAAGGTATTCTGGTAGTAAGCATCATGGTTATAGTCTCTGGTCACTTACTCTACCAGGCTAGCTGAAGTCAGTCATCTGTGGGTTGACCTAATGAATTCTTCTCCCCTGTTTTCGGAACAGCAAAAATTAGAGAGTCATCTCACCTTTTTGGAGCCTCCTTACACCCTCTCCCCCCCAAAGGAAAAAGATTAATCAGAACCACTAAGCATGACAGAAATAACCAGGAGATTCTAGACCAATAAATATATATTAACAGACAGAATCTATTATTCTGGCATTAGAATTCAGCTCTATTTTAGTAATCTATTAAAACAGAGATGGTTGGCTAGTTGGTTAATTAAGCAAAAAAGCATGAGAGGGAACATGATTATCTGGAGTTGATCACTTGTGTTTGTACGAGCTCTGTGCTTTTGACATAGTGTCAGATTTATTGTAATAGTGTCCTGTAGGGTTTTGTAGGGAGTAGGCGTAGTGCAGTTCACTGCCTCTGGATGTGTAATTTTTGATTGCATTATTGACTCTACTGAGATGTATTAATCCTGCAAAAATTCAAGAAGGAAAATGTAGACCTAACAGGTTTTCTTGACGTTGGTGAATTGCCTTGTAAGTAGGTGGATTTATAGAAGTGACCCTATTACCCAGAAGGTTATAACGACCTATTTATTGATTTAAAATAATAATATTTTTGTTGAGTTAGATTTTGGAGGAGAGAGGTTGTTTTCTAGAATTGGTTTAGGTTGGTAATTTCGTGCAAAGTAGGTAATAATAATACAACCACAAAAATATGATAATAGATATTGATGGGAGATTGATTAAGATGATTTGTGAAGCTGATATTTATTTTTTTTTTACCTATTAAACTGATTAAGATAGGCTTACAGAATGAATATCCGAAGTAAATAAAGTAACTGTTTGAGGTGGGTTCCTTGGGAGAGTCTTCAGAGTATTTCTGGACACTGTTATATTCTTTCTGCTTTAAGTGTATTCTTTCTGTTTCAAGAAAGGTGAACAACTGCTATGATGTAAAAAATAGATAAATTTTTCTTAAGTAAATCTCTTCACATAATTTGAGTTTGGTTTAAAAGAAAAAAGAAACCTATCAAAAGTAGCAAGTGTTTGCGAAGGACTGATTAATTTTAATCTATTCAGGGTAGATTAAACATCAGTATCATCTTTGTAATTTGTAAATTTTGAATTGCTCCAATCAGTTGGCTAACATGGCATTGCAGGGGCTAGCAGGATCCATGTTGTCACTTGTAGTAATAATTTGTAGCTGGTTTTGCCTTTAGAGAGTAGAAGGAACAATGTCCCTTTGTCCCAAATATCGTACAAAGAAACAGTGAAAGCCCTGTTGAGTTCATAGGCTGGTGCTATGGTGAGATATGGTACGAGGATGACATATTTGATTTGGACTAGAGAGCAAGGTAATGTTTATTTGAATCCATTTTCCAGGGAGGGCAGGTTAAGTTATTCTCTGTTATAATGCAATATTTGTCATTAGCATTTTCTTAGTTATTTGTGGGACTGTCGGAGTGTGGCCAAATTGTCCCAGGAGAGAACTGGAGGGTTTGTAAATGATGTCGTGGAGTAGGCTACAGAGATAAGCAGGAGAAAAGGCTGTAATATAGCAAGGACAATAATTAAATTATGGACAATAATAAGGTTCATGTTGTGATACATGTAATTATTTTTGTTAAATATCATGGTTTGATATATTAGGTTTGAGGCTATGACGGAGAGGAAAATTATGTTCTTGAGTTTTTATGCATCATTGAGAGTTCTTTATTCCCTTTGGACCTCAATTATAAAATTAAATCCATATAAGTGCCTCAGGAAAAAGGCTCCTGGAATCGCTTAGGATGAGTTGCCCGAGGTTGTGCAGAGGCAGTTCAGTCACGGCAGACGTGGAGAAACATCTTTCAGACACAACTGGGTGTGCTCAGGCCATGTTCTCGGTTGGTGCGGTTTGTCTTTTCTTTTCTGTACTTCATGGGACTTGCACTGCTTTGGTCCCAAACTTCAGCTGGTGTCAAGCTGGCCTGTAAAATACTGCTTGTGAAAAGCTTGTAGTACTGCTGCGCTTATCAGCCATGATGTACTGGTGGTATTACAGCCAAATTCCCTGAGGAAGAGGAATTTAAGACTTTGGCTTAGCCCTCTGAACTGTGCTGCTTTTTACCCCACGTGAACAAGAATAGAGTACAAGGAATATTCTTAATTTTTTGTTTGCATTTTTTTCAGATGGTCCATAATGCAACATTCGTTTACACTAATGGCTGGGAAGCTTATTGCAAATGCCTGAATTTTCTCAATTAGCAAGTTAAGTGCTTAAGTCAAATACACAGGAAAAGAAACTGTATCAGTAAATGTGGTTCATTTATTTTGACACATTTTAATTTAGAGTGATGTATGAACAATAATACTTCCCAGCCTTCTAGTAAATGCACTGTTGTGTATTTTGTAAAAATACTGCTGGGTAAGTAATATGGAACCTGCTTTCTCAGTGCCTGAGCTCGCTTACCAGTGCAGCTTTGTTGTGCTGAATCTTTGTTGAAGCGCCTAGGGTTTATCAAATTTACAGAATAGCGAAGTAAGAAATAGCGAGGCTTGATTATTGATGCTTCAGTGAATAAAGGAGCCGTTTTTGTTTGACATACTGACTCCCAGTATAGCCATAGTTGCGAGCTCAATATTTTGTTTATTCTGATGTGCATATTTAGTAGAAATGGGAGCAATAACATTCTTTGGGAACATGAAAAGAATGTATATATGCACTTCACTGAGCCCCCAAGGCCCTCATGTACTTAGTTAAAAACACCATGCTGAGTCATGTGCCATTTCATAATAGTGGTGCATTTTCTTTTCTAACCCCGTAAATCTGCATAAATCCCCATGGATCTCGGTCTCGCTGTCCTGTGGAGAAGAGGAGTTGGGGCACGTACATGTTAAATGACTTGCCTGGAGTCACTGAATGAGTCTGTTGCAGAAGTAGGAGTGCGTAGGTTTCTCTGTTTTAAAGAGTGTAAGTTTAAGACACAGTAAGGCTCAGTTAGTCACTGTGAGATGGGTTTTAAAGCTGTCCTCATCAGGCCTTGGCTAGTGAACGGTGTCTCTCTCCATTTGCTGTAGATGTTCCTTCTCTTCTTCCTCTTGATATACTTAATCTGCTGAAGAAATGTACTTCAACTTCTGTAACATCTGATTGGTGAGGGAGAAGTTGATGAAAACAGGCTGCTGTGGCAGAATTTGTCCATTAAGCCGCTCTCCCCTGCCATCGTGGAAGGTGGAAGTGGGAATGAAGAGATAAAAACTGTCGTTCAGGAAGAGGGAAACACAGAAACTGGATATTTTGCCATCAGCTGAAACACAAGAACAAAAGATGCTAATTCTTTATTTCCTAAATGAGAAAACTGTGTGATGGTTTTTTACTTTCATCTGAGAAAGCGTGACTGTTATAGACACTGAGGCTACTGCAGGACCGGGCATAAAACCGCGCAAGAACAACCCTGTCTCTTCCTATGGCCTCACAGTTTACACTTGAAACATCTTCCTCTTGAATTTTTCGTGCATATACAGTTGTCGGCTGTGGCTCTTATCTGGAAAAGGATAAAATGCATTTAAATGCTGGATCTCACTTATTCATGAGAGCAGTAATTCAGTTTACTGGGTATGATTCATTATGGCTCTATAACCTCTCTGAACCTGGAGCCAGGAGCGAGACTGCCCTGATTATGAATAACATCAGTGCAGAGGGCTCATAGACGAGACTGGCGGCCCCTGGAATTCATTGCGGCAGGGATGTGACCTTATGGCATCCTTCTAAGGACTGCTCGAGCCTGTACCAGACCCCGTACTGGCTCCTGGCAGTCCCTTCTTTGTGCTCAAGCCAGCAAATGAGTGAAGCTGTCCTGGTACGGCTTGTCAAACTGCTGATTTTATTAGATGGAGAGTTAAAACCAGAAAGAGGAGATAAGGAAGAAAGTGTATCTCCAAGATCTAGATGAAGTACAGTTTGGGGTTGGAGCCAGCAGTGGGGCTAGGCTCTATTAGAGTTTCTGCTATGTACCCTAGTCACATACAAGCAGCTCATCTTCTGTGATATGTCCTGTGATGACTTTGAAGTGGAAGGGGAAGGTAAAGAATGAAACAAATCCCAGCATGGATCTTGCCCATATCCAAAAGCATAGGGTGTGTTTGAATCTGGGGTTTTGCATATGTTTGAGTCTTGATTCTTCTTTTTATGGTTGTAACAATTGTGGATCTAAAAATTCGTGGAGAATTCTAGCTAGGGAAGTACAAAAAGCTACTCAGATACTCTGCGTAGTTGTGGAAAGAACTTGGATCTCCATTTGTCCCCTTGGGAGTGAGGAGCCTGGCCATGAAGTAGCTCATTGTTGGGAAGAGTCGTGGCTCTGAAAGATGTGAAGGAGAGAAGAAGCTCAAACAGATACGGGAGTATGAGGGGGGCGGGAGAGGGAGTGTGAAGTGTATTTTAGAAGGCCCTGATCATCATATTGGCCAAGGAGGACCTTTCTGACAGTGATGCTTGACTGTGCTAGGGGGTGGCAGTATGCTTATTAGCAAGGCAGAGGAGGAGGGAACAGAGGCAGTGATCCATCCTGAGGTAGCGGAGGGAGGCAAGGACAGGAGTTCTGCCTGGGTGATCAGGACAGCTATTACCGAGGGGGCATGTCGGACTGGGAGAGGTGACTTTAGCAGAGTTGCTTCCTCTGGCAGTAATGACTTCTGCTTATAGCGAGAATGCAGCCACAATAAGAACGACCTGTGCATGTCATAAAATTAAGCTGTAAAGGAGATGGTAAAAAGGACTGTGACATTTGAAAAAGGAAGACTCTGCAGCATTTTCTTGAGCAAATTGGGGGAAAAACCCCAAACCTTCAGGTACCTACAAAGATGCTGCATTTTTCAGCTTTGAAGATGGTTTTTAGCTGCAGCATGATTTAAAAATCTAATTTTTCAACCTAGACATATTTATTTCTTTTTTGTTTTTAGCTCTATCGTCCACTTCTGAAAAGATATGCTGAGCTTGAACAGAAGGTTATCTACAACCCGACCTCTTCTTGTCTTGCAAAATAGAAGCAAACAAAATTTATAAGTCAGCTGAAGAGTGGACTCCCAAGGAGAAGATCAGAAAAGATTTGCTCAGAATTTACTGGAGTTGTTTAAATCATTTTGTTCCTCTTTCTAGACAAATAATTTTAAATGTCTGTGTCTGAGTGTGTTGGGTTTAAAAATTACATTGTGATTGAAAAACTGATTAAAAAAAGCATCATGTTGCTCTGTGTGACTTCAGTTTTTCTTGGGTACTTTTCAGATCATGCTCTCTGTTTTGGAATAGCTGGATGACAAAGTCAAGTCCATTTTATATCTGAATCACTCTACCCATCTCCATGAGCTTTGATTCCATGTGTTTAGCATGCCAGCCTCTCCTCATACCTATCTAGCACAGTATCTTAATTCCACAACTTCTCCTGCTTTTGAAACTATCTTTCTGTACATCTGTAACTTGTCGATGTTTATATCTTTGCCTACATGAAACCAACAGAAAGCGTAAGCGCACTGACTTAATCCCATCTTTCTTTAATATGGGGAGATTTGTGGTGTGGAGGCTGATTGTCCTGGGCTGCATCAAAAGCAGCATGACCGGCAGGTCAAGGGAGGGGATTCTGCCCCTCTACTCTGCTCTTCTGAGACCCCACCTGTAGTACTGCGTCCAGCTCTGGGGGGCCCAGTACAGGAGAGACATAGAGCTGTTGGAGAGAGTCCAGAGGAGGCCACGAAGCTGATCAGAGGGCTGGAGCACCTCTGCTATGAGGACAGGCTGAGAGAGTTCAGATTGTTCAGCCTGGAGAAGAGAAGGCTCCAGGGAGATCTAATTGAGGCCTTCCAGTACCTGAAGGGGCCTACAGGAAAGATAGTGAGGGACTGTTTATCAGGGAGTGTAGTGACAGGACAAGGGGGAATGGGTTTAAGCTGAAGGAGGGGAGATTTAGATTAGATGTTAGAAAGAAATTCTTCCCTGTGAGGGTGGTGAGGCACTGGCAGAGGTTGCCCAGAGAGATTGTGGATGCCCCATCCCTGGAAGTGTTCAAGGCCAGGCTGGATGGGGCTTTGGGCAATGTGGTCTATTGGAGGGCATCCCTGCCCATGGCAGGGGGGTTGGAACTAGATGGTCTTTGAGGTCCCTTCCAACCCAAACCACTCTGTGATTCTACGATTAGAGTCTTCAAAGACTCCCTGGGATCCTCAGAGAAGGGGAATTCTTGTTACATGACACTATGGAAAGTCTGTTGTGTGATAGAACATGATGTGGTTGGATTTTATAAATTGTGGAAAGCACAAAGACCTTATGTGATACAGACGCCATTGCACGATGTTTTGCTTCACATCAGTTTTGTAAAAAAAAATAAATAATAAGGGAAGAAAAGCGGGAAGTCTTACACACTTCCTTTCTGTTTCAAAAAGCAGAGTCAGTTTATCTGCACGCTGTTTTGGGGTTATATTGTTTTCTTTCCCTCCTTCAGGTGTCATGGCTGTGAAATTCTTTGTGTCGTGCTGAGAGCGACTGCAGAAGTAGCGCTCTGCTCCCAGCAAGGCATGAAGGTCACTAGGGTTTTATACCACCAATATCCCATTTCTTTCTTGGAGATCTTGAGAAGAACTGATCTTGCTCTGTTGCTACTCTTGCACTTCAAATGTTTTAGTCCAGATTAAGTAGACTCTGGCTGAGAAAATCTTAGAGAAAAAACAAGCCAGGAGATCTTTCTACAGAGATGCGTGGAAGTTGCAGAATTTGAATGAACATCCTAAATCACCCTGTGCAAGTGGGAAAACTTTACTGCACCATTCTGCAGTGCCCGTATGTTTCCCTTAGGGTAAGATTTCTTTGGGGAATAAAGCAGACTTTCGTTTAATGAAAGTGACTGAAATGAAAGTTCTTCCCTTCTTGTAGAAGTTGTAATGCGCCTAGGGAGTAAGTCAGGGAATTGTAGGGAGTAGAGGATCTCTCTGCTGAGTATTTGAGAGCTGGATTATGTTCCTGCTGGAGGTGGGTGACTGAATTCGTATTCTTCACGTTACAGTGGTGTAGGAGCACTCCCCTGTCCCCGCTGCACATTGGCGGTGAGAGTGGGAACCCCTTGCCGTGACTCACCTCTAGAGTGGCAGGGGAGTAGGCACGTTCCTCTTTTGCTCTCCTTTTTATTTTTAAGTGCTTCATTTGCGAGTACGTACAGTGCCTTTTTTTTTTTTTTTTTGTTCACAACTGAATAATTATAACTTCTCTTGATATTAGCATGATTACTCAGGAAGGTCAAGAATTACATTTCTGAGTTTCTAAAGCAGGCTTCTTTTAAGCAATTGCTTTAAAAGGTGGCATTACAAATACACATCTATCTCTTTTATGTGCTTATTATTCAGAGTCCCAAGGTACAGTGCTAAAACGTATAATATTTCTCACAGGCCTCCACCGTCAGCAGTCATTGAGCAAGGCCGTAGAGAGGTACAGCAGGATTCATTAATGTTAAACGATGCCTACTAGTTTAAGCAGCATTACTCATCGTTAAGTCTTTAGTTCTGCCTGGTTACTGGTTTGTCATGAAGGTTACACTGCCCAGGGAAGACATGCAGAGAGGTGGTTTAGTTTTGTGCAGTTTTGGTGACAATCTCTTGAGTAGCTCAGTTGGGTTATCAGAGTGAGAAGATTGATGTCTCTTGCAGCTCTGTGGCTTTATTTGCCTGCGAAATGGGAGACTCAGGGTCAATTCCTTACTCAGCTGAAGAAGGTTAAAGCTCATGTTTCATGATGGAAGGTTTCTAGATAAGGTATTGGCTCCTAACAAAGTGCTATGTGGTGCTAGTAGTGTATCATCTGGATGTTTTAACTGCTTTCTGGGCCTCACCTCTTCTCTGGGTAGGGAGAAGGAAACCCTTCTCTGTTGGGGCTCTCCGATGTGTCCCATGTTAAAACAGTGATTCCTCAGGGTAGCTGACGCACTGTGTGCTTGCTTCAGGAGTCCCTGAGAAGACACTCAAATGCAAGGCTCCGAAGGGCCAGGAGTTGAGCACCACGGAATTATAGTATTGCTGTGGTGATGGGTTTATAAGGGCTGGCCTCTGAGGAATGGTGTCTGGAGTATAAGAATTTATATAAGAGACAAGCTCTTTTTTTTTTTTTTTTTTCCAGCTCACCAAAGTTGCACATGTTCACTGACTAATGTCAGATAGAATAAGACTCAATAAATCTCACCCTAGAAAGGTCCGTTGAAGAAATGCTGCTGTGAGACTTCCACCACTCTTTTCTTTTTGTCTTTCCAGGAATGCACATTAGCCTGCCAAGGAACCACAAGCTTCTTGCTCTCACATGCACAGGGAAGGATCTGGTGCCCTTCGGTTTCCAAAATCATGTGGTTTTTTGCCAGCTTGTCTACCTTATGTTATTGTGGTAGAGAGGTTACTAACTTAATTAACATCTTAGCTAACAGAAATCTAAAGGCAAGCCAATGTCTTCTACCTCAACATGTTCGATGGAGGTGGATTCCCTCCCCAAAAGTGACCTTACTGTCCTTCAAGGTGTGCAACATGGCATCACCATCTTGTCTAGATGAAAGGTTAACTTCTGTGTTTGAAGACCTGCTGAGCTATTCCCAGTCTAGACTAATTTTCTGGAAAATTGATCTCATCTCCTGGAAAAAAACCCCTTCATTGCCGCAAGGAGATTGTTCATCATTGTCTGACGTGCAGCTCCTGTCCTGCACAAGCAAAGCCATTCTAGGTTGGAGGCGGATCACGGAGTTACATGGGAAAATCCAAGCAGCTTCCTTAGCTCGATGGCCCTGTGCCCTCACCAGTCATTCAGACTGCACTGGATTCACCCACAAGCTCTTGGTGTACCGTGACCCAAAGACAAACAGTTTTCTTTGCAGCCTGAACTCTTTAAAGTCTTTTGTGATGCAGCTGGAAACAAACAGGGAAAGATGTTTGCTTTTTCTTAAGGGATCAGTCTGAGAGAGCTGGAGCTCTGATTGAATAAGTAATGTATTGAAAAAAAGTCTATGCTCTGTAGGTGCTTTAATAAGTAATTTGAGCTGAATACCGCCATGTGCGATCCCAGTGGGACCTTTTTTGTTTTTCAGCTTGCTTTTCCTTTGGAGTTGCAGGTACCACGACAGATCACAGAGCAGTGCAGTGAAGGAAGTGTATCTCAAGCCAAAGCAGAACTTTCAACAAATCATTTGTTTTATCCATATTTCTGTTACCTTGGTCCCCAGACTGCTGCGTGCAGGTTAGAGGGTAGCTGAAGAAAAGCTTAACATTTTAGAGAACTAAACTGCCTGCTGTTGGTGCTTGTCATGAATACGGATCCAAGTTATAACCCCTTCCCTAGAAGAAAGGTGCTAATTTGGATTTTTCTTCTCCCTAGCCACTGACTTTTCATGTAAGCTTTAGGATTTTGATTTTGGTGAGATCTCTACCCTCAGTTAAAATTGGGTTGATACTGGCAAACAAGTTAAAAATATGGCTAAGGAGGATAAGCAGGTGGATGGACGTTCACTCAGATATCAGGGATCACTATCCCATGAGGAGTGTTTCCTTAAGAAGCTTTTCTGAAGGTTACTGTAGTCCCAATTCCACGTGGCATGAAAATTTAGTACAGTGTTTTACGCTTTTGCAAATTGGGTAAAAAATCGTATCTGCACCGAAGGCTCTTACCTCGTTATCGCTCTACACTCATTTTGTGCAGGTCAAAATCACAATGTGATGTGCAAGGCAAAAGAACTCTGCATGATTTTTTTTTGGTAACCAGCTTTTTTCTGAGTATGTTTCCAAAGAGTGTGAGAAGGGTATCTTTGACTGGGATATTCAGGGTAGTTACAGCCCCTGTTCTCTGTTTTGATACAGCCTAGATCAAGCCTTCTTGGTTAGCCATTCCAAGTGGGTTAGTTTTCAGTCATCAAAGCTTATATTACCAGAATGCAGGATTTTTAGATTGATTTTTTTCTGCTAGAACCTTTTTTTCATCTCCTGCAGCAGATACAACCTTTTCTTGTACATGGTTTGCCTTGTTAGCTGTTTCCACTTCTCCAGGATGCTAAGAACTTCTCTTACATGACACTTCCTAAGTGAACTCGTCTCCTGCTGAGATCCAGCCCCAAGACTCATTTTGCTTTACTTGTTCTTCTGCTCTTGTGTTGCTTTTTAAAGTTGGCCTTGACAAACAGAATGATGTTTCTGTCATGATCCCAGGCTTATGGGAATGTCTCAACCATTGTGGGAACTCAATGATTTAGTTCAGTGTTCCTGAAGCACATATCCTGAAGGTAAGGGTGAAGGAGCAGCTTATGCAAACTGCTATGATCTTTGATTTCAGTCCTTCACTATGTTCCCTCATCCATTGATACACCAGCCCATTGGAACAACTAGGGATTTTATGAATTGCGCACAATGTTTCTTGCTCTAAGATCTTAAGATGACAGGTATTTGTGCTATGTCCTTTGTTAAGATACTGTGATTAGCTCTGGTTTTATTTGGTATATTGTACCTTAGTAGTCTGTGATGCATTCATCGGGTTGTCGTTTCTCTTTCAGCATCTCATCAGCCAAACAGAAGTCTTTGGTCACTCAGGTGTGGGATTCATCTGACCAGTGTAGACATCTCTGTCTGCTATCATATGGGCTCCTTTTATAGTCAAAGGAGAGGATCACAAGGGAGAGGAGATTCTGGCTGTTGTTCATCTTATCTGATGGCAGATGTCTACAACAGATCAGTCTCCTGAGTGAGCCATTTCTCCCTGCTGAGTAGAAAGGCAGTGGTGTGGAGAAGAGGACAGAAAAAGCGAAAACTCCTAAAGACGTGATTGAAAGCTGATCTCAACTTTGAAGACAAGATTTGTCCCAAGTTACCATTGTATAACTAGAAAGCTTTCTTGTTCCAGGACTGCTCTGTTTTTACTGTCAAATCCATGAGATTGACCTCCCCGGCTCCCTTCAGACAGTCTTCTCTGTACACCTGCGTGGAGATATCCAGCAGACATAGCTCGGGAGCTTGGTTACTTAGATTCTTGCTTTTTGTCCTTCTGTTGCCCTTGGTTGTGTTTATCCCTTCAAGCTGGACTCTTTCAGGCATTTGTGTTATGCCTGCAAGCTCAGTACCCCGGTTTGGTGAAAGATGGCTCCCTTAAGACTTAGACAAGCGTTGCCCAGGAAAACAAAGGTCTGTTCAACTTGCTGTTCGGAGACAATATTTACTCTCTGACTGACATGTATGCACTACCCTCCTGAAGTCTCAACTCTGTTCCAGATCTGATAAATACTGGTGTATTGGAAGATGGAATTCTTGAAAAATAGTCTAAGTCATGTTGTATGAGAGAAGGGCTGTAGACAGAGAAACAGAGCAGAAATGGAGCTGCTTTTTTGCTGCGGACTTTTATCTTAAAATAAAACATGTTGCAGAAAACAAGTCAGAAGTAAAGGTTTCTCACACAACTTTGATGTCACAGCTTAAGCCTCCTGAGAGAATCTCTTCACACTGCTGCCATAGCTTGTTAGGTTAGGATGGGATATTCCCCTGTCACTCCTGGTATCATTTCTTTGCTAGATTCCTGCCCTACTTGAGGACAGTTGCATATAGCAGAAATACCCCTTTGATCCAGAAAGATGTTGTTGAAAGGCGACAATACGTGTTCCCAATTTCCGTTTCTCAGCCTAATTATTCTGGTCCCTGCCATTGTTGTCCCTTAGAAGAAATGCCTACTCAAGCAGAGGGCAGAGAAGACAGTAAATGCAGCTAATCCAGTATGTGATTTAGTCAGACAGTTCAACTGAATGAACAAGCAAATAAGTTGCATTTAAAGACCTCCCTTGCTGTGAAAGTGGGTTTTTTTTTCCTCCAAGTGACTCAGAAGATATGGCTGCAGTGTTCCATTTGACTCCATCTCGCCATGTTTGCAGTACAGCAGACTCTCCTAAAAGCCTTTCAGCAGAGACTCATTTTGCTGTTTGCCCAGTGAATACAGATTTTTCATTTTGATCTGTGTTGCGTGTGGGTTTGGCATGCTTTGTAAATAGACCGGTTAAACAAGTGTTGCTAACAAGTGCCCCTGCCTGTTGGCAGTCAACCCTCATTGCTCATGGGCTTCTGTAGCAAAAGAGATGAGGCACCATGGGGCAACTGCCTCCTGTAAAGGTGAGAGTAAATGTCAAGAAACTCTTTCCCTTGTCTTTTGGCCTTGACCAGCAGGTCGAGGGAGGTGATTGTGCCCCTCTACTCTGCTCTCATGAGACCCCACCTGCAGTACTGCGTCCAGCTCTGGGGGCCCCAGTACAGGAGAGACATGGAGCTGTTGGAGAGAGTCCAGAGGAGGCCACAAAGCTGATCAGAGGGCTGGAGCACCTCTGCTATGAGGACAGGCTGAGAGAGTTGGGGTGGTTCAGCCTAGACAAGAGAAGGCTCCAGGGAGACCTTATAGCACCTTCCAGTACCTGAAGGGGCCTACAGGAAAGATGGTGAGGGACTGTTTATCAGGGAGTGTAGTGACAGGACAAGGGGGAATGGGTTTAAACTGAAAGAGGGTAGATTTAGATGAGATACTAGAAAGAAATTCTTCCCTGTGAGGGTGGTGAGGCACTGGCAGAGGTTGCCCAGAGAAGCTGTGGCTGCTCCATCCCTGGAAGTGTTCCAGGCCAGGCTGGATGGGGCCAGACTGTGTAGGTGAGAAATCACTGAGGTGAGACTAGACAGGTAATTTATATCAAGTTCTGCATTTTGTAATGTATACTCTGAATTTTTAAATGACAAAGTAAATTAACTTTCTCAGATGAGTGAGAATCATGTGTTTAGAGGGGGAGGGAGAACACATCTGGACTCAAGAATTGCTTGGTGAGGGGACCCAGGTACTCAGGCTGCCCTCCTTCTGGCCTGATGCATCTTGCTTTTTTCCTCTACAACAGCCCAGGATCATGGGAGCCACGGAAACTGCTCCCTCCCTGAGCTTGCTCCAGCCTACCGCCACTGGCCTGCAAACTGGGAAACGGGGGTCAAACCCGCCAGGCAGAGGGAGCACCCAGAGCTCCCTGCTCCCGATGATGTGCTCTTGTCCTGAGGCTGTTGGCCAAAAAGCTGGCTGCTTTGCGCCCATCACTTTTAGTTGAACATGAGGCTGTCTTTGGGGCTGAGTTGTGGTGCCTTTTGGACCTGGACTGGACTCAAAGCTCGACCTTCAGCAGGGGTAAAGGAAGGGAAAGATTTCAACAAACCAGTTTTTTACATGGTGACTAGAAACTGCGAGTATGACCTGGCCATGAAGAAGGTGAATGTTACCTTGAGCTTACCTGTGTGCCTTTCCAGGTGAGATGGAAGCGTTACCTCCTGCAAGGCTCTGGTGAGACCCGATCTGGGAGGGCATTTGAAAACCTGCTCTCTTGTGTTCAAGAAAGAAAACGAATGGATGGGGAAGAGGGCTGATATGTTGGTTGGGGGAAGGGAAAGGCTGTCCTAGGAGAGGAACTAAAAGCGTAGCTTGCTTCACCTAGCAAGTGGAAGCTGAGAGGCAATACTGACGTTCAGTATAAATCCTTCAGGTTGGGGGTAAAGAGCAGGGCAAAAGCATTCAAGCCAAAGAACAATGTTGGCACACGAACAAGTGGCACATACTGACTGGGAATAAATTTGAACTGGGAATTAGGAATGAGGTGGGGGCGAGGTGCTGAAGGACCTCTTGTACTCTGTGTGTGGTGCCAGGAATAGAGAGCCCCATACCTGCAGCGTGACATTTTGCAGGGCTACGACACAGTGTCAGAAATCCTGTGCTGAAAACTGCATTTGGTTTGGACTAGCAGTGACCTTTAGAGAAACTGTTGTTTGCCACGTGGACAGAGCGGGGTTTCACAATTGACCTCTTGAATTTCCTTCTTGACTGTGTTTGGTTTGTGGGGAGGAACTAGTATGGAAGGGACAAATAAATGGAAAGCTTCCAACTCTACTTCTTAAGCTTAGGACATGTAATAGCCAAGTTTGCTATTGGTTTGCTGGGCTAGTCCTCTACAAACAAGAGGAATTTACCCCACGGCAATCTTTCTTCACTAGAACCCTGCACATGGAAGTGAGCTTTAATTAGCATTTTAAAGTGGACAGCCTTGAAGTTAATGATATTCAATAAAGAAAAATTGTTTTAACCTTATTTGCACTTTTCAATTTACTTATTAGAGGCCATCTGTTATATTTTAAGCAAGAGCACTGGGAGCTAAACTCTCAGATTGTCAAATGAGGTTGTAACTGGCTAAGCAGAAGGGAAAGAACAGGCTGCCTTAAATGAGCAATTAGACTGTTTTTCTTCAATTTCTCACTTTTGTGTCAAAAAGCAAATGGTCACCATTTCAAGCAACAGTTGAGTTGCGACAATGACATCTGTTTTTACAGGTGCTGAAGAGTCATGGGAAATGTCACTTGTCCTCGGATCTTAGATATGGTCCAACATGGATGAAATTTAAAAAGCCAAAAGTGAGATGAAACTGGTGAAGGGGTGTGAATGGCAAGAATAAGGATTTCTGTAGGTAAATCACCAGAAAAAGGAAAACAGGGGAACGTATTGATTTGCTGCTGAATGATGAGTTGGCCAACCTAGTGACAAAGGGCATGGAAAAAGCTGAGGTCCTCTTTGCCTTTGTCATTCATTACTGGCATGGTCTGCTGTCGAGCTGCTTTACCTCTGTGCCTCGTGGCAGAATTTAGGCGAGATAGGTGCTATCTGTAGTAGGGGAGGATCAATTTAGGGACCGCTGAAGCAAAACAGGCGTACCTGGGTGTATGGGACAAGATGGGATGTGTTTGAGGGTGCTGAGGAAGCTGGTTGATGTCATTGTGAGTCTGCTCTCTATCACCTCTGAGAGGTGACGATGATCGTGGAAGGTCCTCTGTGTTTGGGAAGAGGCTAACGTTAGGTTCATCCTCAAAGAGAGTGAGGAGGATCCAAGAAAACTGCAAACTGGTCAGCTTCACCTCTGTTTCCAGGAAAGTTACAGAGCAAATCTTCCTGGGGGCCATTTCCAGGCACATGAAGGAAAAGAAGTCACCACTGAATGCAGGGACCAGGTCTCCATTGACTCTCATGGGAATTTGACTCCTAAACTTAGATGACTTAAGCTTGAGCAGATTCCCACCATACCTCTGAGAAGCTGGGTGTTTTTCTGTGTCCCTGGGAAAAGTGAGAGCCTTTGGCAGGACAAGAGCCAAACCTTGGTCTACCAGTTCTCATGAGAATAATTTAAATACTGGGCCACCCATAATTCCTCCTGCAAGGATGGGAAAGGAAAGAAAAAGGTCTTCTCGGAATCTACTTAAAAACATGTGGGAGCCAGCACGGCTGGTGCTGTGCATCTGGATTTGGGACTGTACATTCATGTACGGATGATAGCAATCCCTCTGGATTTAATAATAGATGTACTGCTGTTCAGCTGAGCAGAGGCTCTGAATCCAGGTCTCTGGGGGATTTGGCTGCGGTGGCTGTAAGGTAACCATGTCCAGAGCAGGGGTGGAATAATCCCTTTTGCAAACGAATGCAGAATGTGATCAATGGCACGGGCTGGTGCCCTGTTCCCCAGGAGCAGCAACTTAAATTGCCGCAGCCTGAATCCCTTCGACCTGGAAGTTTGAAGACTGATCCCACAATTGTTTGAAAATTTACATCTTAGCTTCACTCCCGTGGGTTGTCCCACTGAAGTTAGGCTGAAGTTGACTTCTGTATGGGAGGTCCCATGGCTATCCCAGATTTTCTAGCGGCTGAACCCACCAGCTCCTGTTGACGCCAGACTTGCTCTGCAGCCAGCTGCGTTTCTGTCCTGCATGGTGAGTTACGGTGACAGAAAGAAGGAGAAATGATCCAAACAAAAGAAACAGGGCAGAAACGTAAACTAGATCACGTTGATTCACAACAGCACTTCATCATTAGTAAGAAAACCCCTACTAAACCAAACGAACTATGAAGTATCTGTAGCAGTGAAATCCAGCTGCCAACAATGCTACTGTAAAAAATGGCCATGGGCACTGTTAGTTTGCTGTAAGCGCTAAAGCTGAATGTGTGTGCAGTAAAATAGCTTTTATAAACCTTGCTTTTGTGTCATTCCAAGCTTAAAATGCTATTTTGTGTTCAGATCTATACAGACACCCCCCCCCCCCCAACTTGAGGTGACTTTTGTTTTAAGACTGTTTTAAATTTATAACTGAGCTGGCTAAAATGCTTTTCATCAAAGTACAAAAGTTTCATGCTGTAATTAATGGCAAGTGATATCTAACGCAATAAAACACCATCATTTGAGTGTTCTTACAAGACTATTTATGACTGGATATTGAAACTGATAATGATTCTGCCATTTGTCCTCATAATTTATTATTCCAAGGAGAGGCAAGTGGTGTTAAGGGTTCACGATCCGTTTTATGGAAAGACTGCTGAATTCAGCTTTTTATGGGTGTAAATGACAATGTTTGGCGCTCTGTGGAAAATGCACATGGTGACAGCGAGTGCAGACGCTACTGAGGGGTCGACATGGGGGGTGTTTAATGCTCTCTCCTAGTGAGGGGAAGCCCCTGGCTGTGTGATCCAGTTCCAGGTAGCCTTACTGGGGCCAGTGCAATCACTCAGTCATGGTCGCAGCAGGATCCCGTGGAAGACCAGGGGTAGAAGTTTTCTGGAAACTTTCTACCTGGTTTCTGAGCGAGATAATCTCATGAAGTTACGCTTTGGGCAGCCAAAGCTGAGTTCACTGTAAGTAACCCAAGATAATGGAAAGAATTACTGGCTCTGGCAAGTCTTGTGTCAGGCCAAAACAAAAGCTCGATTTCGGAGGAGACTTCCCTTGGTCTTGCAAAGCGCCAGCCAGACTGCATCCCTCTGAGCACGGTCCTTTCATATTGCTCTGGGCCGAGGCTGATTTACTGAATGCTCAGGCTCCGATCTTCACCTTATTCAGGCTTATGGAAACCTGGAGGAATTTCTTTAAACTCAGTGTTGATGCAACTAATGGAAGATCTGAGTGAAGTCAGACCTTAGGGGTTTTTTTTGGCTGAGATCTGAAAACCAGAGATGATACTTCAGTCTGCCGGACTCCCGGACCCAAGACTACAGCTTTCTGGTTTTTTCCCAGCCTGCTGTTCATTTGCTGTGGAATAAGGTACTGTAGGTAAAGATTTGCATTTCCATCAATAGCCCTAGCAGCGGTCTAATGAGTTTCTTGCTGCTTTGCAAATAGCTTGGAGTGAATCTGATGCCACAGAAGCAGAGAGGAGGATGTGACCCGTTTTCTTTGCTTTTTCAAGAGCTATGGTCCCCTTTCTCTTCCCTTCCGCCTCCCCTCGTTTATTCTAATCAGCATGTCAAAAGGGAAGTCGCTCCTTTATTGGAGGTTATCCATGTCAAGGGAAGTTATGTTTCCATCACTACCTGGGGGCCCATCAGCAGATGAAGATGGAGAGCAGTGACTCAGAATGACTTTGAAGCACCACCCAGCAGCAACTGAAGACAAGAACATAACCTTAGCTGACATTTAAAATAACCCGATACGCAAATAAAACCATTCTGCTAAATTATGCATCTTTTTACTCTTGGCTGTTCTTAAAGGAAAGGAACTGGGTGAGTGTTTTCTGTGTGTGCTTCTTCCTTTTCCCATGCTGGGAGCTGAGTGACAGATGCACACTGATGGAGCATAGTGCATTGATTTTTGCGGCTGCAGTACTTTATGCTGAAAAGAAATACAGCTTTTAAAACGATGGAAGGCCCCTATTCAGAGGGGAAAAAAAAAAGTGAGGTGTATGGGTGAGTTTTGCTGAATGCGCCTTATTTATCTGCTTTGAGTTAAGCACATGCCTAAATGCTTTGTTGACCAGCATTGATGGGAGTACATTTAGCAGTAAGTTTGAGTTTAACTAAGTGATGACTAAAGAACAAGCAAGAAAAATAAGGTAATAGGGATACTGAGAAAAATCTATCTCTGTTTCACTAATCATTAGAAACCAAGAAATAATGTGTTAACTGTACAGCTTTTCCCCTAATGGCACAAACTGCTCCTGCACTCCTCTCTTGTCCCAGCTGAGAAGTAGGGACAGGGAGTTGATAGTTGGTTTCAGCTCCTCAGTTTTGCAACAGCTCAGGCTCTTTCTCTTGTTGTTACTGATTTCACTCTGCTCTCACCAGCACAGTCCCTGTTGAAACCTTCCCGAGACCCTGTGGCCAAGCCCTCAACAGATGCAACTTCACTGACCACGAGGGAGATGCATCGATTGACCTTGAGCAACGACCTGCCCTCCAGCTTTCATTTAATGGTTCTTATTCAAAACTTTTAGGGAGGGTAGGAGGAAGATGAAAGATGTCTCATTTGATTTGGGTATTATTGTATTAGTTTTCCTACTGCAGTAGCACTTAACGGCTATGGACGTGGACAAGCATGACGTTGCGCTGTTGTACAAATGTAGATCAAGTATCCTGCTTGGGCCCTTGTTTCTCTTCCTTTTGTGTCTTCTCTAAGTGCCTAACTAGGAAACGCAACCCAGTTTTATACACTCAGAGATGTTATTTTTTTCACTCTTCCCTAGGCACCTGCTGTGGCAGGCAGGATGCAGAGCAGCATCAGCCTGGTTTGCAACGGGGAGGGCAGTAGTTATCCTCATTGCATTTTTCCCAAGACCTGTTTTTAAAGTGATGTCCTATGAAGCACTGCTCCTGTAATGTTTTTATGGCAAGACTGTCTCTTTCTGTGGTTTTCCAAAAAGATTCAAGCATCGCACGTGTCAAGGAAGCTGCGGTTTGCAAGTGGAAAGGTCAGTGTAAGGGAGTTGCTTTAATGTATATCCTCCTGCTCTGCCTCAAAAAAAATTGCTGCTTCTGATGGGGCCTGGTGATCTGCTCATAACTCTAATGTCTTAAACATGGCTTGAGTCACCTCTCTGATAGCTTTAGCTTGCTGAATTCAGTATACCCAATTTTGGTGAGTCTATGGTTTGAAAATATAAGTTCAATTTAAGATGGAATCTTGCATCTTTAAGGGAGAAAAAAGTCACACTTTTTAGAATATGTATATGAATTGAGAGCAATCTGTCTCATGGATGGTCTGAGCTTAGTCTTTGAACATGTGTCCACATCACAAAAAGACCATGCAATTTAGCATGACAGGCAAGAAGCATTTTAAAGGTCATTAAGGGGATACACTGGCTGATCTGCCCACAAAAGCTTGTGTAGATCCTGGGTCAGCCTGTGTTTTTGTGTTTCCCCCTCTCTTTCTTACACTAACTAGCAATAAAAAATCTAAGTTGTGTAGCAAAAATCCTTTTGTTTCAGGGGCCAGGCAAACATCCCATGTTTTGTGTTTATTTATAGGAGATGAACTTGCTTGTGAGATGAGTTTTGTAAAATTGGATCCAGCTTTCAACCAGAGCTGAGCCAGATTCATGGCTTGTGTTACTGGCAGCTGGTTTTCATGGGAATTATCTGGCTGACACAGAGGAGCACAGGACCAGGAGGCGGGTGGTGGGTGATGTAAGAGGTGATGCAGGAGACATGTGGCCCCAGGTTGCCCCCTACCTGAGCAGGGTCCTTTGGTATTGGACTAACAGGACGAGGAAGAGCATGAGGGATGAGGATAGAGGTGATAAGCTTGCCCTAAACCAAGCACAAAACTCTGTGCAGATCATAGAAACATCCGACATGTAAAAATTCCAGCAATGATGTGATGAGAAGGAGTGACCTTCAGTGGCAAGAAGGTTGGTTAGATGCCAGCTTGCCAGGGTTGATGGGGATGCTCATGTTAATGTGTTTGCAGTACCAGTCGCAATATTTACCATGGGCATTTGGGGCTTGGCCCTGTCCTGTCTCTGATGGCTGGCAGAGGCAGCAGTTGCTGCTGGGACAGCCATCCCACCTCACTGTCCCAGGAGCTGAAGGTCAGGCCACCAACTGCTGTCCCACGGCTGCACGGTCTGACCCCAAAACCCTTTTGTTTGCAAAGCCCTGAGAAAGGAGGAGGTTTTGTTCAGTAGTGTTTGTGGAAGTGGTCCCAGTCCCTGGGAGGGGGTAGTGCTCTCTGGCTTGGGGGTATTTTATTTCCTCCTGCCTGTGCTCTGCATTGGCTTCTCGGGTTCAATGATAATGTGAACTGTCATCCTGAGAAATATACGGCCTCCTGTTTACCATTTGCAGAGCGGTGCTGCTCTGATGACACAGCATACATTACCCCAAAGTTCACTGGAGGACGGTGAAGGTGATTAGGAAGGGAAGAAAGTTGTTTTTCTTCCAATGGCTTGAGAGCCAAGTCTTAAAAGGCAGTGTTCTCGGGCAGCTGTAGCTGTGCCTGCTGTGCTGGGGACGGGCTGGGCTGGGAGACCCTGGCCAGTTCTTGGGGTTTTTTGTGTAATTCAGGTTCTCTTAATGCAAATGTCCCACTCCAGATGTCACGCAGTCACCCAAATCTGCTCTCTCCTGACTTAGTGCTGTCAGACAGCGACGTATCTCATTTCCCAGCACGTGCCCTGGGACATATCTTCATGCTCGATACCACACACATGGTGCTACATATGATGGTGGCCCCGGCGTCCTGGCATTGGCATTTCATCGGTCTCAGCCACACCATGTCCCTAAAACTTAGCAAATCTCTTTCAAAGCCTCACTGGGCAGCGCATCTCCTGCAGATCAGGCTTGTGCCTGCTGACAGTCTTGGGAGGCAAATGGCCCGACGGGCTCATCATGACGCGTTGGTGCTCACGCTAATGAGTTTTGTATCTTGCTACAGTGGATGGCAATTAAAGGGGGCTGACGAGACTGATGGCCTGTGCGGTTGCAAGGAAAGACGTGGCTGAGGTACGGCAAAGGGTGCGGGAGGGACAAGCTTTTCTCAGAGCATCACACTAGAGGGTGCCAGATTGCTTTCCTCTGTGCCGCTGCTTTCTCTTGCGCAGGTTTGGACAGATTTGGCTTTGTACATCTTGATGGCTCCTTCCACCCCTTTAAATGCTCATTGGACATGCACAGCCTTCTGCTAACTTGACAGCAGGGCACCAACCACCCCAAAAATCGTGCCATGGGTGTTTGGTGTCCTCCTTTGCACAGGCTGGCTTAGTCCCAAAGCTGGAGCTGCTTCTTGAAATTCAGCAGTGGCCAAACAGCAAATTGGGTTGATCATGGGATGTGCCTTGATCTGGTAGCAGGAAGTGTCCCTGGCCTTGGGTAGGGAGCCCAGAGGTTGGGATGAGGGCAGCTGCCCTCAGACCCCACAGTGGGAAAGTTGGGGAATATCCCCGCACTTGGTGTGGCAGGTTCATGTGCCTCCTATGTACCCCTTCCAGTCAGCACATCCCAGAAGGCAACTTTGATGGGGCATTGCTGTCATTACTGGCTTTTTGTGGCCCTTTTGCCTGCTCCCCAGACTATAAACCAGCATCTCTTGTCGTGCTTGTGCTCTGGAGATGTCCTTCCTGAGGGCAGGAGGCTGAACTTGCCTCTCTGGATTTCCTTCTTGCTGCTTCAGTCGCATTTCAGGTCATGGTCCATCTGAATTCTGCTCCTCTCCTCTTGAGCACTCATGCACCTTTTGGGCCTGGTCCCACCATGCATTTCACAAGCATGTTCTCTATCCTTCATCAAAGGCATCGATCAAGATCTTGGCCAGACCCAGATCTGAGGCAAGCCTCTGCAGGTTTGGGAGTGAGCCATCACTAACCACTTTGCATGCTGTCTTTCAGCCAATTGTGCCCTTTCCTCCTTAGCTTTTCCTACAGCCTGGGGTTATCAGCTGGGCTTTCTGGGCCCAAAGCACCCATAATGTGACTTCACCAAGATCCATGGACCTGCCCATGGACACTATTGTGCAGTCCCAGCCCTGTGAGGGCGTTCCCATCCCGGCAGGGGTCTAGACCAACCTTTCTGAAGTAATTATAATTCATTAGGACAAGAGCTTTTCCTTCCAGACTGGTTGATGGATGTATCCAGTGTACCAGACTCTCATCCACAGTAACTGAAAGCCCCTTGGAAGTATCTCTCCTCCCCAGAAAGGTGGGGCTGGCACCAGCGACCCCTGTAGGTTTCAAATTGTCTCCTAAGGTGAGACACGAAGAGTCTGTAAGAGAACGAGGAGTATACAAGACAGATGGGAGAAAATACTTATAAACTCCAAATCCCCCAAACTGTAATCCTGCCCATGCATAAACACACTCTCCCTCACATACCAAGCAGAGTTTTTACCCCTAAAATGCCTACAGGGACTCCCACTCCATAAAATCCGTAGTAATAGTAGAAATTGGATATTGCAGGGGTGGATAGCAAACTATCAGGTAGGTAAAACTGCATAATGGTAAATTAGAAACAACCTGATTCCTGAATACCAGCAGGGTAAATGTTTCTTCAGTGGGGGAACGCCTCCAGCACCACCCCTGGCCATCATGCACAGGTCCAGGGATGGGTTTCCTTCTTCCTCCCATTGCCATCACCCTTGGAGCCAGACCTCAATCTGTGTGTTACTTCTTTCTCGCCCCATGTGGGTAAATTAGAGCAGAAGTGATATGAGGCATAATCAAAACTATCAATTAGAATTACATTCAGTTAGACCTAATGAGCCAAATTAGCACCCAGCGTCGATCTGCTGTAACTCAATGAATTTGCACCATGGAAGGATTTGGCCCAGTGTTTTCATGCCATTTGCACGTGTATGTAAATGGCTACTATGGGACAACCTGGTGGCATCATAGGCCAATCCAGGAAGAGGAGATATGTCCTCTAATCCATCCTGGCTGCTTGGTTCTTCATCCAGCCTTTTGCATTCATAGTTGCCCACTTCTATTTTAGAGTCTGGATTTCATCAGGAATGACTGCCTCATCTAAACACCATCCCATTTCGTTTTCCGAGAGATGTTAGTAGTACTCTGTTTCATCACTCTCTGAGCTTTAGAGAGGCAAGAAAGAAGCAGGACTTTTCCCCCAGTTGCGCAAAAAGCCCGGCCCCATATTCATTGCTGCTTACAACAAGCCAAGCTCAGAGGGGTTTCACAACCAGCCATGGGTCCTACTCCTCACTGCTGCAAAGCACTGTATTGTGGCAATTCAGCCTTTCTGGAGGAGAATCTTTCAGACCGGTGCTCAGCATGAGCAGCACCTTTCTTCCCAGGTTGTCCTGGTGGTGTTAGTTGAGGTGTTTGATGAGTAAGTTGTGGTTTAGTTGGCAGCAACAGGACGTAGCCACTCATGACGTCCTGCACTCTGTTCTCTCCATCAGACTCAGCTTGGATCCTGACCCACCCCCCTTGTCCCTACACAGGTCAGGGTGGCAGCGTCCCATCCAAATGAGGGCAAAGCACCTGGGAAGAGACTTGGGGCCAGTGGCTGATGAGGGGCCTGAGTTTAGCTGCTGGGTACCACAGCCATGCTTTGCTCTCTAATTTAGCATAATTTCCATGATTTTCCTCATTATTGTACTAGGAGATTAAAATTCAAGGTGTTCTCCTCCTCCTTCGTGAACTGAGATCTCACTTTGAAAAAAACAGTGCCACTTCTCTTTTGCATCCTTGTCCTTCCCTCTAATCCTAACAAAGTTTGCAAGCTTTAAATGTTCACGCTTAATATGCAAATGAGGGCAAAAGGGGAGTGTGCCCTTATTTCGAGCACCGTTGCGTGCCAACCTTTCTGCTGTTAATGACCAGGGATGTTTTCTTAGGTTACAGTGGTAGAGCAAATAGATGTCCAATGCTCCACGCCTGACTCGACAGAGTGCAAACTGTTGTGCGGCCGAGGCTTTGAAATAAGTTATTCTTATTGTGATTCTTGTTTATAACACCAGATTCATTGTTTGCAATTTTGTTCAGTGGCATCCAATCAATAGCAGACAATAAAATATTATTTCGAGTGGTGTAGACATTCCACGAGACTGTGATTGATTGCTTTAATTTCTGCCTTCCTCAGTGTTTTTACTAAGCCCTGACTTGATTTCTTTCATTCTGCCTAGTTCTCTTCGGCATCAGTTGTTAAATAAAGTGACATATTTATTATATCAGCTTTATTTGACAGATTGCAGGGCGACATATTTTAGATTAATTTTTTCATTTATAGACATATGTATATGTGCGTGTGAAATTATACATATATATATACACACACACACACTGTATAAAATCAATGTGTGTATGAACATACTTAAGACCAAAATTTCCAAGCACAACTAGAGATTTTAGGTGCCTAACTTGACACCTCTTTAACTAGCCCAAACTCAATTGCCGATATATGTATGCTCATGCAACTTAAGTGACCAGGTTAGTGTGTGTTATATGAAGTTCCCACCGGTCAGATGAAGTTTATCATCTCTTCCCATGGCTCAATTACAGACCACACGAGCACTCTTGGGTTCCCATGTCTGACAGGTTAGCTTAACAGACCACCACCGAGAATAGTTGCATTAAAACAAGCCCTAGACGGAGGCTTTAATGTGTGCTTTACAGAAATATTTCAGAAATGTCTGGAAAAGGTCTTTTTGTTAAAAAAATAAGGGAATTGGTTGGACCTATTTCTGGTAACCTTCAATCCCTTATGGAGCACCTTTGTTCCCGTAAGTCTGGTGTGCACAGGGTGTGGAGGTTAAAATCAAGCTCTTTGGGTGGTGTATATTGACTTAATCCATTTATTCCCTGTAAGGATATGGGCCATGAGATTTAGTGCGCCTCCTAAATTATGGCCTAAATGAGCTCTTTCTCCCCATAAATATTGCATGACTTTAAGTTAGGTGCCCCAGGACCTTAACAGTCAATCCCAGAAATCCAATGTCCTGGGGAACATGGCAACTGCTTCCAGCTTTAGTTGGTCAAGATATTGAGCTGTAAATCCTAGTCTTGGTGGAGGACTGAGCATCGCTTCATAACATGCCCAGTGTGCTTTGGGTGAGAAGTTTCATAGCTGGAGAACAGCTGGGGGCTGTTAAACATCCATTCTTGATCCCTAGATGACTCCTTTTTTTGTGCTAATCTGAGTTTTTCATTTAAAATGGCAATTGTCTGAACTTGCTTAGCAATTTAGGATGTTCTCATAGCAGGGAAGCATTAAAGACTACACAGACTCTGAACTGCATATTGAAAATGGAGTACATTCATGTTTATTTTCTAATCCTTTCAAAATGTTGTTGGAGTAGGGTTTAAGCCCAGCCATCCCCCTTTTCATGAACATAGCTTGTTGTCTCTGAGCTGAAAAAAACCGCAAGCACCAAACAACCAACAAATAAATCCTATTACTCCGGAATATGATTAGTGTTCTGGTTTGAGTTATAAATCACCTTCATTTAAAATGCACTGTTGCTACAAGTTAGGATTTGAAAGTACAATCATGCAAATGCCATTTGCAATGTTTTCACTCTAGTAACCTTGGCAATACTGCAAACACCTCTCCTGTTTGATACACACAGTTTGGGAATCTCAATTGTAAAGCAGAGAGGGGGAAGCTTCCAATTTGTGCCAATCCTGCGGGGTGAAGAAATCGTTTCTGGGGTAAAATTTGGCCGCTGCAGGAGCTGTGCCTTTTTAGTTCACCTCTTTCTGGATACTAGTGCTTTGTTTTATGTTATTTTATGCTGGTTATATCCAGCTTTACAATATTTAAGCCCCTTGTATAAATCAAAATCACGGAGCATAAATATTTATCAGCAAAAGAAATACACTGCACAGGAGACAAGCTCGGGAACGGAATAAGCCAAGTATTGCTTATAAAGGCAAAACCAGCGAGTTATGTTTTTATCCTGTCCAGAGTCAGTATGTAAAGCAGTCACGGACCCAAGCACCTTAATTCCATCTCCGTTTGATAATAAACGTCCCAGACCAGCATGGATATTCACGCTGCGGTCACCTGTTCTTCAGGGCTGGTGGAGGAGAGCAGTGGTGGGGCTTCCCTTGGGCACGTCTCCTTCCTGAACAACAGACACCCCCCTCCTGCAGGCACAGAGCCCTGAAAATGGGCCCACACAAATCTGGCGCTGCTTGACCTGCCCATGATGGCCAGCGGTTGCTTTTCAGTGGACCTCGAGTAGTTGGTTGGACCTGACCACTGTTGTGTTGCTACCTGGTGGAGCGTGGAGGATGCGTTGCAAGACATTCTTGTCATGAATGTGGGAGAGCCAGAATTTCTGCTTGTGGGTGAAAAAAAGCCCCTATAAGATGTAGGAGGAAACTTGCCTTTGTCAGCCGTTGCCCTCTGACTGACGAGCTGGTCTGACGTTTTCCCACCCAGGAGGGTCCTTCACTGACGTTGATTTTCTGACAGCAGCCACTCTTGGAAATTCCTGGACCCACCTTCCTCAGGCCACAGCTTGCTGCTCCTGGATGTCAGCCCTGCTCGTCTTTGAGTCTGGGACACCGAAACCTGCTGTACTTTGGAGGGTGGGTGAGATGATAGCAGTGCATCAGCTCCTGCCCCTTTCCTGTTGGGTCCCCAAATGTTGGAAGTCACTTGCAGCTCTGCCTCTGCTGCTGGAGGTGCAGGGATCAGCCCCGTGAGATATTGCTCTTGAGGTCTCCCAAAGCCTTTCTGCAAGATGTTCTGGCAGTTCTGATCATAAAAAGCAAGCAGAAAAGAACTTTTAAAAAAGGTATGAATAAAGTTTTAAGGAAAAAAGTGTGTCAAATCTAATCTTAGAGATACTCATAGCTGCTTGAACCTCAGCTGATTTCCAGTGTTGAATTTATTAGCAAAAACATGTGAGTTAAAACTTAGTCTTCTCTAATCCAATTCACACGATAATCTCATTAGGTCTAGAAAACTCATCCAGTAGTGTAGAAGAATGTAAGTTGCCTAAGTTGAACGTACCTGCAGAAATGGAGAACTACAGTTAGCAATAGCTTGGCTGGGTTCAGGCTGTGGCTGCGTGGCCGGTTGCTTTGGTCCCCACGTGCTCCCCACCTCCACACGAGCAGGACCGGAGGGATCCCCCAGGCTGAGCCTGTTGGGGTTCGTGCATGGGTGAAGAGTGCCTTGAGGGCAGAAAGCAGGACCTGGGGAGTACTGCTGATTTGCAAGAGCAAATGGCTCTTGTCATTCCTGTAAAAGGGGAACACCATGGTGTGCCCTGACTTTCTGCAGCGCACGCTTGGTGCGGAAAGATTTTACTTTGAAACAAAACACCTTTCCTGTGCCTTTTCAGCATGGGTAGCTAGCGCGAGCATGAAAGCGCTCGGCAGCTGGGCAGGGGGTCTGTATGGGGGCCCTTCCCGCCTTGGCAAGGGCTCTTTGTGTGACCGCATTGTTTTGCATCGCCTTTCAGGCAGGCATTTTGCAGCCTTTAGCATTGTTCGGGTTCTGTAGCAGAAGTCAAATGTTAATCGGTTTGTTGTAGTAAAATGTTTTATGGGACAATTTAGCTGTAGTGTTACCCTCCCCTTTCTTCCCCTGCCTTGTTTTTCTTCAAAAAGGAAAAGGACCTGCATGGTGCTGTTTGCCAGGGCGTGAGAGGTCTCCTGACCACACTTGCTATCCTTTTCCACTCAAGCAGGGAGTGCACTTGGGTAATAAATTCGTGTACATTATGGTGTTTCTTCCATCCATGGTCTGCAGATGATCCTGTCTTTGTTGGCTTTGGGAGGGATTCATCCCACGCCACACAGATACCCAACTGATGCACACCCCCCAGGGATGTGGGCTGTGCTCAGGAAGCTTGTTGTCCACAGGAGGGCTCACGTTTGCCACCAGCCTCCTTCAGACAACCTATCCCATGTCAAGCCTTCCAGTCCTCCCATCACCACCCCTAGCACAGCTAGGCTCAAAGTGCGGGATGTGTTCCTCTGTGTTGGCAGCAGTCTTTGCAGGTTTGAGGGGCAATTCAGGAAATAATGTGTGTTTCTAATGCAAAACCATTATTTGCAAAATGATCATTTATCATTTCAGAAAACCATGTTTGGAGCAGGGGAGGGATAAGGCGCTGAACCAAGCTTATCATACGTCAGACTGCTTAATATCTGTTCTCCAGCAGCTTCCGCAGGATTAGAGTCCTCCTGGTAAGGTCTCAGCTGGAGGAGGCTGGTTCTGGGATGGAGATGCTTCAGGATCTGTGGCCATGTTTGTGCGTAGCTGGCTTCTGGTTAAAAAGCCACCTGGAAGCCAACACAAGTGCTTTATGGACACCCTGAAATCCTCACTTAAAACTTGTCAGATCAGTATTATTCAAGAGGAAAGGCTTTGGAGTAGGACATTTGGAAGCAGACATCTTCCAAGTGCTATAGCCCTAGAGGAGAAGCATGCAGCCAAGTGAGGAGCCAGGAGGCAGAAGAGGGAGAGCAAAAAGAATGTAACCAGACCTGTTGTTATCCGAGTGAGCACACACATGGGGAAAGCAAACGTCTGCATCACAAAGAAGAAACTGTCATGTCCATGGCTACTCTGGACAAGTGTGTTCAAACAAGACTGACTCAAGCCAGAGGCAAAGATGGTGCTGGCACTCAGCTGACCTCACCAGCCATCTGAAAGCCCCACCATAGGTGCAAAAAGACACACCTGGAAAACAAGACACTATTTGGATGCTCTCCTGTTAGGGAAATTCCATAAAATTCAATGGCAATAGGAGTAAGAGCATTTTATAAGCATCAACTATGACTCTATGGATTTTTTTCTGTATCCTGTAGAATTTAATACAGATCAAGATCACTTCTATGAGTGTCTTTAACAATTTATTTTCTATTCAGTTCTGTAGACAGAATCTGAAACAGAAAACACACAGTTGCTATTACAGCATGTAGAGCATCCTCCTAAGGATTTTTGCCTCCGAGATCCATAAAAGAAGTGTGTTCCCCATCAGTTAAGGCTATCCTTTTGTCAGCATTTCCATTCTCCCCTAATCCCTCTCACTGTCAGAGGTCTTCAGTCAGCTGCAAAGAAAATCCATAGGATCCAAAATTCACCTAGGATCCAAAATTCACCCTCTAAACAAAATTACCCAGACATGATTTAGTGTTTTGGAGGGTCATTGCAGTGTTGAAACAAGAATGTACAAATGCATCTTGTCTTGCGCAGGTATTGTGGAGGAATCCCTAATCATGAACTTCTGCAGTAAAAAGGGCTGGAGGGAAAATTTCCATGCATGCTGGCAAGGCAACAGGCATGCTAATTAGCTGGGCTGTTTGCTACTCTGGGTCTCAAAGGACCCAGGTCTGTTCAGGGATTTCTTAATTCTTTCCCTCATTTCCCACTTGTTTAGTTGTTTTGCTTTCTTCTTTTGGCCTTTACCTGTTTGATCTTGTGGGAACAGCTATTAAAGACTCTGAGGAGGCCTGTCAGTGAGTAATTGCGAGCACCCAGTAATTAGTTGAACTAATCAGAGGTGGTTAATTGTGATGGGATAATAAATGTTGCAGCCCACCACTGTGGTTTGCAGGGTGGAGATGAAGTTGGAGCTGTTGAGGTGATTGCCAATGCCTGTGAGTAAGCAGCAAATGAGAGGTACAGAGGCCTAGTAAGGGTCACCTAAACTTGGCTGGGTGTCCTCATGCAAGAAATTAGATGACTTTTGGTCTTGGTAGCCTGATGTCCAGGTACCTCCAGCCCCTGCATGACTTCCAGGTTTCATTATGTCAGCATGACTTGTCATGCCTTGTGCCAACTTGGAGTTTCAGTCCAGAGCGTTGCAATGCCCCTTGGATGGAAAAGCTCTGTTACTGTCTTTTATTGCCCCTTGTTTATAGGGCTAGCTCTGATCTGGAATGAGAGCTTTGAAATCACTACCCAGGATTTTGATGAGGATCTCTACAACCTGGGTCCTTCTCTTTCTGGAGAACTCTAAAACCTGAGTACTTTGCATTGCTATTTTCCTGCCCTCTGGCTTGCTCTGGTAAAGGTTTTGTGATCCTTATCTGTGTGAGATAGTAGGCTTTGGCACATTGTACTATCTGAGACACCAATCTATTGGATCAAAGCTCCTACATCAGGCAGTGACTGATGTTTCATACCTAAGAGGCAAGTGCAGACACTACACAGGGGCTGGCTGAGGTGGGCAGAACCCTTCAACAGAGAATGTCAAAATGTTGTACTGTTGTCTTTTTTCTTCCCTTGTATTTTAGACAGTCCTCCTATCATCCTGCTATTTCATGCCTCTCTGAACAAGCATGTCCTGGTCTTCACTTGGAGAGTCTCCCTAATTGTATTCTCCTTGGTTATGTGCCTCAACTAGAAGAAATAATTGTTTTTACCTCTCCTTACATTAATAAAACTCTAGACCATGGCTTGGATGGGCCCTTTGTGCCAGATTTTATCATCTGTTGGCAAGAGGCTTGGTTTGCTTTTCCTTTTTGTAAACAATGACTGAATGAAGTGCTGGATCTAAAGCAATGACATGGGAACCAAACCACACCCCCCCCCCCCATTCTGAGGATGGACCTCCTTTGAATGGGGGCTCCTGTTGCTGTCCTGTGTAGACCTTGTGTAGAAATTTCTGACAGGATGGTAGAAAGTAGTTCATGGAAGCTGAAACTTTATGTTGGAAGGGTAAAATTTCTGGCCAGAGAGAAATATCCTCATCTAAAGTACCTGAAGATGGGATGAGTTTGGTGGTCACCCTAGAAGGGCGAAACTGAAGTTTGTGTCACTACCATGGCTTGAAACTCACTCTGCTGTGTCCCATATGTATTGCCCTGCTCACAGTTTATTGGCTATTGCAGGTAGGTTGTTTTTCTGCTCTTGGACTTTTCCACTTCATATGGGTAGTTCAACATCTATTGGGGTGGGAGAAGGTAGGAAAGAGATTTCCTTCCTTTCATCCCTCCTTCCCTCTCCCCTTTGAATGTCTGCAAGACCGTAAGGTTGCTGCTTTGCAGAACCAGATTTAAAAATGCCCTGTAATGATCAACATTTCCTACCCAGACCTAGCCCTCCTGGGAGGTCTCGATGCTGCCGCCGGGGAGGTGAGGGGTGTCAGTACGTCTGTATGTCCAAATGCCTGTTTCCCACAAAGGAACACTTCAATCATTCTGACATTCTGGGGTTTTTTTTGGTCATAGTATTCATTTTTCATTTTTTAAAGACCATTGATACACTCTCTCCAAATATTAACTTGCCATTCCTCTCCTGTGATGTGTAGGAGACCCTTTGGGGGCAGCTATGAGCACCATAAATTATCTTTAGAGAAACTGGGTTTTTCCTGTTTTACCTGCTTTCATCACTCTTTCTTCAGCCTGGAAAAAAACCCAAACCAACCCCAGGAACCCAGACAGACTGGATTGTACCAACAGGATAAAACATGAACTGTACCTTACACCACCAAGCCCACAAAGCCCAAATCCATTCCAACTGTAACTGTTTTTAAACACCTAGATGGCCTGTTTGGCTTACAGAAAGTCTCGTTTGCCTTGTCTACACATCTCGTTTGTTGTTTCCCTTTCTCTTGCTGCATCCTCTTGTTTGTCTGTCTTTGGCAAGAGAGAAGCTGCCACTTCTTGGCCATTAGAGGAAACCTTCTCACGCTGTAGGCTTATAAATACTAATAGAAACCTGTAACTCTTCCTATGGTAAATGCAAGTTAAGCACCGTCTGTATCTGGAAGAAGTATTCATATTTTATGAGAAACTCCACAGCCAGCTAGGCACACACAATACTGAGGTGTCCTGAACAGGTGAAAAATAGCAATATCTAGGCTATAAACTGCATTTCCCCACCAGGAGTAGGGACCTGTTTGTTTTCCTGAATGGCTCCTGCTTTCTCACACGGAGTATGGCAGGGGGTTGAGAGAGGCGCGTGCACGAGCATGGGGTCATCTTACGTTCTTCTCACTGAATCTGAACATAGATATTTTCACCACAAACACTAGAAACAATCAACAGATGATAAAAGCATGTTGTATTAATGACCTATTTCATATTCAAGTTCAGTTCCAGAATTACCTTCTCAGCCACTAATTTGCATAACGTTTTATTCTTGCTCGTTAACCGTCAGGAGACTCTCTAACTCGGCAAAAGTGGATATTCATCACTTTCCCTTTGATAATGAATTGATATGGCACCGAAAACCATTGTAAGCCTTCCTGTACCTGCTGCGGTACCTGGAAAGAGTGCGCGTGTAGCCCAGTCGGTTCATATCTGACAAGGATGCCTTGGGGGAATTCTTGTGTTTGATTTCAGTGGAACAAATGAGCCCTGAAGAGAGGCAGTAAAAAATATGAGACCGTGAGTACATGCTAATGAACCCAGGTCTGCCTAACTGTGAAGATTTCCAAAACCTGCCGAAAATGCTGCCTGAAGTCCAGGAATCTCTTCCAGTTAGTTGCTGAAGCCTTCAAAACCTGCAGGAGTGTTACCATGAGGGAAAGAGAGGCAGAGGAGGAACCAGCATGACCAACAATCAAAAATTGATCCTAAATCTGATTGATCGACCAGCTTGCATCCCTCCTGCCACTGACCTAGACCGTGTCAAACTGCATCAGGTCTTCACATAAGAGCAGATGTCACCTATCACATGAATGGAAAGCAAATGACAGCCCAATGTACAAGTGTGGAGAAGACCAGAAAATTTTTAATCACCAAAGGCTGTTGAGTAGTCTGGATTCTTTCCCCCCACCCCCCTTCTTTTTAATCTGCTGGAAGACTTGGTGCTTGGGACACACTGAGTTTGTTTTCAGAGCTCAAGGGAGTTGTCTTGATGTCAATGAAATTTTAAATGGTAATGGCACAGAGGAACCCAGCAAAAATAAGTTTAGTGTGGCACATCATTAAGGGGGGGATACTCAAACGTGAAGATTAATTTGGAATTACTTGTTTCTACGTGGTCCAACTAGATATGGAGAAGCTTCAAATTCTGGTGTTTATTTTTTAAATATGCAAAATATGAAGTATGGATGTGCATGCCTTTGTGTATATGTACTCTGGGGACTGAATTAGAAGGCTTTCCAATATTTGGTCCAAATGCATCAGCAATGGACAGAAATATAGACCTTTTTTGGGGTGATTCATCTTATTCAACTTACCCATTTCTTTTTGAATAGGATGCCTTGTGCCCTCAGTTTCATGGCTGTTTGAATGGCTGAGCTGTAGAAGTCTTTGTTGCTGTTCGTGTTTATCCAGATGACAGCCTGGGCCATGCCAAGCACAACAAGCCTTGTTTGCCTTCAACTCTCCAGCAAGACAAAATTCTTCTGAGTAAGAAAGTCAAAACCCACCAGTGACCTGGGTGAACCTATAGCAGGTTTTGTCCCTGATCAGCGAACAAGGACCATACCCAGCCCAGCAGCTCTTTTTAGTAACTTTGCTAATAGAGGGGTAAAAAAAAATAAAAGAGGGCTAGAAAAAATTGTAAATGCCAATCAGAATTAGGACAGGGTGGATTTGTCTCTCCATGGAGGAAGAAGGTGTTGGGGAGGGGGCTTCTCAACCCTCTCTGCTCTGGATCCGGAGGGACTCTGCATCTTACAGCCTCAAGTTGTGATTTGAAGTAATTCTAAGACAAAGCCAAGGCTCAGTTAATAATGTAAGACAATTCTGGGAGTGGGGGTAGAGGATAGCCTGCTGTTCCTTGTATTGATCAGGAATTAATGTCTAACCTTTAAAAATGCAGTGGAGAAGCTCAGTGCGATTGTGAAACCCTACTTTGTGCTGTGATCAGTTACCTCTGGGGACCTGCGCAGCTCAGGCTGCTGATTACAGATGCATTTGAAAAAAACCTGAATTTTCAATTTTTCACACGAATCTCATAAAGCGAAACGGACTCCTGCTGGGATTTATGAAAACTGGTTTACTCTCCACTGCACTCAATACATCTACTCCTTAGCTAAGTTGGGAGAGTGCTCTGACTGGAGAGGCACTGCAAGAATTATTCCACCCTCAGCAAGTTAATTGCTGCATCGTCAAGTAGCATAGTTATCCATCCTGTCCCTTCTGCTTTCTTTCTCTTTTTCCCCCCCTCTTCCTCTCCAAGAGCTGACGTGTGATGTCTTTTATTTTTTTCTCCTCCTTGCCATCTGTTTCATGTTTGTAACTTGGGGAGGGTGGGTGTGTGGTAGTGGAGCTTGTGATGAAGTTTGCTGGTGGAGGCATTTCTTTCACTCTGTTAATTAGATTTGTGTTTTTGTTACTCCCAGTTCTAAGGGCCATGCAAATAAGATTAAATTATGCATTAGTGATATGCCCCAGTGTTTAAAACATACTTATTGTTGGGGGACACCGGCTCTATCCCGTATTCCTCCCTTTCATGGAATTCAATTATATTCAAACTATTAACAGGGAAAGTCTAAAAATTCTATTAAAATGTCAGTTTAATAAATCTTCCTAGGTTTAATCTTTCATTTCTAGACTGGGGGAAGGGGAGGATGAATTATGACAGTTTTAAGTTTTCCCAGAGCAGCCCCTGCGTGTTAAATTGTCTGTAACTCTCCAAGTGTTTCTGAACTTATCTCTATTTGTAAAACAATTTGAGGCAATAGGAGGGTGCCCGGGGTATTTACTGGAATCAGGCACTTCGGGTCCGGCTCTGAAACATGCCAGGGTTGGGGGAATTTGGACCCGGTCCTTTGGTTCAAACCGTTACAGAGAAATAAGGGATATGGCGTGCTTCATGCCTGGTCTCTCAAAGATGGGTTTGGGTTTATCTGGCTTTAGACCTCTGATTTGGACCCAGCGCTATTTAAAACCGATTAGATTGCTGTTGCTTTTCATTTCCCTCTTCCTCCCTGTGCCACTTCAAGAATATCAAGGGACCTGCCATCGTTCTGGTTGGTACCCTGTTGTGCTGAGCACCATGTGAACATCTCCCGTTAGTGATGCTCTCTTCTTCCCCTCTCTGCGCGCTGTACTTCGACCCTTAGTAAATGCCAAAATCGTGTCTCCTCTGTTTGCTTCAGCTAACTCCTGATTTGAAGCCGTTCCAGTGTCTAACGCACAGGGAGTTTTCTACTATCTCCTCTCAGCATTCCTGTGCTTGAAATCAGGGCTCACATATGACCATATAAAGAGATTGCAATATTTTAGCCCAAATAAAGAAAATCCAGCTCTTGGTCCTGCACATTTATGACTGTGACAGAGAGGATGCAGGTGAGGTGGTTGTTTTGCAACCTGGGACATGAACGGAGTATCCAGGAGTGCCTTGTGACAGGGCTGCTCCTACCAGGTGAAAATTCAAGAGCTAAACATCCCTTTGTGTGGGGTTTTGTGGGCACCATCTGAGAGGGTACAAAAGATCCAGGTGGTGATTTGACCCAAGTGAGTCTGTTTACACCTGAAGTCCTCCTGGGCCTGTGTGGAGACAATGATGAGGACGGTGTTGTGGGTGATGCTTTTATAGAGGAATTGGTAGTCCTGCTCTGCCTGTTCCATAAAAATGTGGAGCTTTGCTGGTCTTTAGACAGTGGTGGTTGCAGAGAGCTACAAGTGGCCGGTCTGACTTTGCTTGAAGGGGCTCAGCTGGGGTTCCTCTGGAGGTGCCTATGAACGGTGGTGGATCGTGATTTGTGCTGGCTTTGCAGGCATTGCTCATGTGTCAGGGCAGATGCAGGACTGGGAGCAAATCCAACAAGTGTGGGCTCTTCAGAGGACGGATGCAGAGAAGAAAAATCCAGCTGCCCTGCCATGGTGTGGACTGATGCTGGAGTCGATGCATATGAGGATCTATATTGAGATGGTAGATGGTTTCATTAGTTTCTTGGCTTTGCTGGGGAATCCGTGTGTGCTCTCAGCGAACTGTCTGCACAGCAGGAAAATGTGGTTGGCATGGGCTCTGCCATAAGTAATGAAGTCTCTCTGATAGGAGAAACTTCCATGTGGGAAATGCTGCTGTGGGTGTTGGTGACATGGCACTGAATGAGAAATGAATCCCCCAACAACCCTGCTGACCAGTGACCCATGCGATGATCTAGGGAGATCAGCATTTTGCAGGGTTCCTGGCATTGCTTCTCCAAAATGGAAATGGGTGCAGCCGGGCACAGCCCACCAAAAAAACCCCAAAAGTCAAACTCCTCTTCTTGACTCCCTCTTGCAACCACATTTTCGACTTCTCCCAAATGTTTAAGCTCAGTAGAGTTGAATTGCCCTTTTCAAGCCCTGGAAATGGAGAAAGCCAGTGACCAGCAAGAAGGGTCAAAACATTCTCAGTAGCTTCTGGGGAGAAAGAGGTGATAAATGATACTGAGCTTTGGTCAGCCAGGCTGCGGCAAGTAGCTAATGCCAGGCTGCAGGGAGAGCATGCGGGGTGCGGTGCTTTGTTTGGGTGAATAAACCATGCATGTTCATGGAATATTAATTAATAATAAATGAACATGCATGAATTATTCATGCTCATAAAACCAAATTTGCCCTGAAGGCATAACACAAGATAGGTTTTAAGAAGGGTTTTTTTTTTTTTAATAATTATTTTTTTTTTAACTACGGGATGGATTTGTATAGGGCATAACTGATTGGTGGTAATTTGAATCCAAACGTAGTGTGACTGCCACAGCCGCAATCGAGCCAGTGTATCTCAGCATACTGAACAGGCACTCCTGCTTCCACTAATGCTATTTTAGTCATTCATTTGTCTTCCAAGTTGCATATAGGGACCTACTTGCTCTGAATCCCATTTGACTCTAGCGGGCCAAAAACAGTCCCCTGGGTTAACACCATTGCTGTTGCAAGAGGGATGGATTTGTCCCTGCACATTCGTTCTGCTGACAGATTTGTTCCACCAGTGTGTAGCGCAGATGTCTCATACATGATGCAAGATGTCAGGTAAGATTTGAAGCAGTGAGCCGACGTAGGAAATACTGCCTCTATGTTTTAACTCTAGATTATGCTAAACAGGCCAGCAGAACCTTTTGCAGTGTTCTTCTAGTTCAGAAAATAAATCCCTGTAAGAAAAAAATCAAATAAAATAATGTCTTTGTGTCTTGGTGATGTGCCGCCATTCCACCAGAGGCTGCAAATTGTCCATAATTTAGGAGGTATCTTGACTTAGCTTTGGGTTGACTTTACCAAGGCAAAAATGGGTTGCTCCAAGAGCTACATCTAGGACAGGTGCCACTGCGGGACTGTCATGTTGTTCACTGTGCTCTGTAAATGTTGACCTTGTAGGGACCAGGGGCCTAATGTGTTGTAGCTATGCAAATTCTCCCTTCCAAGCCTCTTTCCACACTCCCAGCCATCTCGTTTTTGCACATCTGATCAAAAATTGCAGCTAGCTTCCAAGGTGGGCTGAGGAAACGTGTCCCTGCTCCACAAAGACACCACAGTTTGGCCAAAGTGTTGTCTCTGGGCAGGGAAATGTGGCTCATAAGAATAGCCGTGGTGTGTCATCTGCTGCTGTGGTGACCAGCTGTGGAGAGGACTGCCCACATCTCTGGAAAGTGGGTCAGGACCCATGAAAGTGGAGGACGGTTTGGGCATTTGCCGAGTGCTGCTGGAGGGATCTCCTGGGCTGTCGGGGTGGTGGATGCATGGCAAAGGATGTAGAGCGGCATGGGAGAAATGTGGTGCTCGTCAGCCTCCCAGACATCATTTCATGGGAAAACATCAAGGAACGTTAGAAATAGAGGTGAGATCCCCAGACACAACTCAGGTCTGCTATGAATCTGGCCTCAAACCTTTAAAATGATCTTAAACTCCTTTTTATTTCCTTTCCTATTTTTTTTTCCCCAGAAGCCTGCATTGACTTCCTCAGCTAATAAAGAGTGGGGCCATAAACTCTGCTGCCTTTCCCCAGCAAGGCCATTCCCTTTGGTAAGCTGCTTCCTCCTGTCTTCATCTTCCCGTTATTACATTTTTAGTTTCTGCTTTTCCAGCAATCCTTCACTGCTGAGCTGCTGCAGTTTGATCCCTTCTTTTTCTGATTCCATAACAAACATGTTTTAGAGCCTTTGCTGCTGGTCTGCAGACAGTTTTTCCAGGAAAAGTGCTTCATGTATTACAACTTAAAACATGGGTGGATTTATTAGGATTTAATGTATTGGGAGCTAAGCCTGTGGTCTCCTCTTTCATATGGCTGTGGAGGCAGACAGATGGGAGCGATTTGAGTAATTTATATGTTAAGAAGTAATAATCTTTGCAACCATTTTATCCATCCAAATGCTTTTAACTTTGATCTTTCTGTTTTCTAGCAACACCTAGTGTTTTTTTCAGACTTCTTTACCTTCCAGAGATAACCATCCCTGATGACTCCTTTGAGCACTTCCCCCGCGCCATCCAAATATCGCTACAATTAGCCGCAACAGTTTTTGGTGTTTGGGGTAGGGCAGCAGAGGGAAAATCCTCTCTAGATCTTGAAAGCTGCTTTGTCCTTGCACAACAGTCATCTGAAGCCCTCGGTCTTGCTGTGTTTAGAAGTCAGTATATTTACTAATTAACGTTCTTCACTCAATTAAAAAGCCCTTGATCTGAGCCTGTCAATAGATTTTCGGTATCTATAGAAATCTTCGCCTTGTGTTGAAAGATTTAGTGATTTCTTTCTTTCCTTTCAGGCTAAGGCTCGGTAGGGATGAGACACCCCTTGGCAAAACGGGCTTCATCGCTCTGCTGGGCTGCGTCACGGTGGTAGGAGCCCCGTCGGGAGGCTGTCCTCGGCTGCAGCTGGGCAGTGGGCTTAATTGCAGTAATTTACTGGGCTGGGTAATTATCGGATTAAGGGTCAGTGTTGCAGCACTGAGGGGCGGCATTGACAGAAGATAGGGTCTTGTCAGAAGAAACTTGTAGGGCTGGTGCAAAAGCAGCAAAGGCACCTGTGATACCTGTGTCTGAAAGGTCCCACAGCTTAGGGAACAAGGCAGCTACAGCTGAGATTTATTTTACGCTATTTAGGATATATCCAAGGAGGATAAGAAGAGGAATATTTTTATTTCACCTTGTAACAGGGTAGAAACAGTCAGTGCTACGTTGTCACTCTTTCACCTCTTGCTATAAATACCTGCTTGTGAGAAGGATCTTCTCAGCCCACTTGGTTTGCATTTTAATTATTTTCTCTGTCTGGCACTTTTAATCTGTTGAGTCGTCTATTGTTGTTGTTGTTTTGCAATGGTAAATTCAAGTTGAGCATCACCATGAACTGGGCATCCTGTTTAATGTGAGAAAATGCATATAAAGTTTTCTCCGTAAAAGAAAATGCTGAAGTGGAAGACCGGATGAAGACAGTTTTTCCAAAAACCATTAGCACAACATGATGAACTGATGTCTTGAATTGACACAAGGGTGGCACTTTACAGTATTCAGGCCTATTTCAATGACTTTCCTAAGAGGTTTAGGCATGTGTACCCTCCAGTTAAAATCTTTGTTCTCTTGCAAGATTCATTACTTTGCTGAAGTCATAAGCCTTAATAAAATCTCTGATCATGCTCCTTTTTTTAGAAACGCTTTCATCATCGGTTATCTCATTAGACCACCTTCCTCCTTTCTTTGCAGCATGGAACCCCCTTATTAGTCCCGTGTGTGCAGCGTGTCTAAGTTTTGGATGCATTGGGTGGTGGCGATAGTAAGGTATGTGTCATTGATAGGTGTCGTGAAGAAGCTGATTCCTAAAGCCTGTCCTCACTTGGCAGCGCCGTGTCAGAGCTCACCGGATAACCTGCTGTGTGCTTGCAACTGTCCTAGCTTGGGATGGCCAGGAGTTTGAGGTGAAGGACCAGACAGGGGCAGGGAACAAACCTCTATGTCTTGAAGGGAAGGCAAAGCTCATGATCTGTCATTTCTCAGCTCTCACATTGAAAGTGAAGGGGCAGGCGAGGTGCGAGAGGCACAAGTCTCTGCAACACGGTCCCCTTTCTGCTCTCTCCTCAGCTGAGCTCTAAAGCCAGAGAAGTCATCAGCCCTGGGAGGCTACATGGGTTTCACATCCAAAAATGCAGTTCAGATACAATTCCCTCTTTCCCTTGCCATGCGGTTGTCTGCTTTTCCTAAACCCTCAAGTCTCTCGGTCGGAGCGGATGGGACTCGTCTCATCAAATTGGCATCCGCAGTGTAGATGCTGACTTCAGCAGTACTCACCCGGGGCTCCCGAAGGGTCTGCGGAGATCGAGCCAAGGCAGTCGAAGGAGTCCAGGGCATGATTCATCTCTTCTTAAACTAGACGTCTAAAATAGGTCTGGAAAGTTGTGCTCGGAAAGTGCCGATTTCTCTCGGCTGGCTGTGAAAGGAGCTGACGGTGATTAGCTCAGCGTCCCTGTTGTGGATGTCTGCATCGAGTCGGATGAATCCTACCCAGATGGCTTTTGGCTGTGTTTGTATACAGAGCTCAGCACAGGGGGGGACATATCCTCAGTCGCTGTAGATGTTACCGTAATATAAATAATACCACTAGCATGACTGAGGACACGTACTGTACGTCCCTCGTTATTCCAGCTCCACAAACATACATCTTACCATTTGATATGTATTTGTTAATATAATAAGAAAGGGGGGCAGGCGTGGGTGGGTGAGCGAGTGTACGGTGTCCAGTATGAATAGGATGAGATAGGCTGATATCATCAGACAGCATTTCTGCATCCTGATTGATTGAGGTGCTCTGTTTCCACATTAACTTGCAATAAAGTGCTCTCTGATGCCGATACGCATTCATCATGTGCAATTGTGGAGACTGTTTATAACTTAATTTACTCCAAGGTAATGATGATTATATCTAAATATTTATGGAGAGGTCAGTGCAAGTAAATTTCTCCGTAATTTTGTTTTGCTTTTCTTTTCTTTCTCTTTTCTTCAGCCAGCCAAATTATCTCAATGCTCCCTACAGACCTTCTGCTAATTCCTTTGTTTGCAGTGACAGTTAGTGGAGAAAGAAGGCTGATTAACTGCAGGCTGCCTCTGCGTTGAGCCAGCCAACAGTCTAACCAGAGGTGCATGCCGCGTCTCTGCCTTTTATTTTAATTTTGACCTGCAGGAATGTCACGGGCTAGAGCTGTCTATTAGAATATATCTAAATTGTGCGTGTGTTTGTGTGAGTTAGCAACGCAAGCCTCCCACTAACGCTGTTAAAATTGATACTCTCTGCAGATGTGAAAGCGGGTGGCATCAGTGTGGCACTGGTCATTTCTTCACCTGACGATGATTTGTTTAGCGCAGTCTGTGGGTGATCATTTTTAGGGTGGGCTTGGTCAGGAAATTAAGTTATTTTTGGCACCTTGAGGTGCTTGTTAATTTTGGGGTCTGGGCATATTTCCACATTTCTTCTCTTTGCTCTTTGTGCTCTTTATCTCACATGACATGCTCCACTGAGGGCTTCCCATCTCTTCTAACGGGATTCAGCCCAGTGGAGCTGTGGTCTGTAGGCTCTTCCCAGCCTGTCTGCAAATATTTAGGACTGACTGGAGCTGGAATTTTTTTTATCCCTGAGGGAACAGGAATTTCATGATATTGATAGGAAACAGCTGAGAGGACGTTTCATTTTGATGTTTTTGGAAAAACATCTGTGGATCTCCCTGCTTCTTGGCTCTCCCTGCTCCATATGCAGAGCTTCAATACAGCACATTATTCTCTTCCTTCTTCTCCTGCATTAGCCATGATTTTGTACTCGTGTGACCCTGAGTGCTGTGCTTTCTGCAGGACTTGTTGCCTTTGCATGCATTAGGCAAGCACTGAACATGGAGTGTGTCCCTTGGGGGACTCGGGCAATCCTGGATGAGTGATGAACTTCGGATGGAGATGGATGCTTATATCCTCAATCCCATGAATGTGATGATGAGTAAGATGGGTCTGTAGGATCTGATTGTAGCTGGATGTCTCTTGCTCTCTTGGATATCAGCATCAACGCAGGACGATCCATTTCTGCTCAAGAGGTGCGACTGCAAGACACAAACCAACCACCTGGCAATGGCAGGTTGTTGTCGGCTTTGGGGGTTGGTAGTGGTTGTGAGATGTGGCAGCTTTGGACCTAAATGGTGTGCAGAAAGATGCCTGGTGCCTGCGGTCTTCCCTTGAGTTTGGCCCCCACCAGTACGCTTATTACTGCATTCTAGCACAGTGATCCATGTTGCCTTTAGAACTTATCCTCATCCTACTTTAAGTGCTGCTTTCCTTCCATCCCTGATGTTAACTCTTAAAGTATTTTCTGCTTTTCCCTTTCCCAGTTATATTTGCCCTGGAGGAGCAGTAGAAGCCCAGCAGCCACGTCTTCCTGTGCGTGGGCCACTGCCTTTCATCCTCACTCTGTGCTATGCCATGGCAGAGAGATGCCCAAACTCCGTGACTGGTGATAAGTGATTGCTCCATGTATCTATGTATCAGTGATTTGGTGGTGAGGATGTATTTTTAGATGTTTCTCAAAACATTTGAGTATCCAGCTGTGGCTCTTAGCTGCCTGGATCCAGCTAGAAAATGGACCAGTGCTTTCCTGCGGTTCAGTCTTTACGGCGTGGAGGAAGGCAATTGTATAAATCCACTGACAGCCTGAACCAAATGCTGGAAGAGAGAAAAGTTATTGAAGTATATTGAACCACAGAGGAAAAAAATTATAAGTGCAATCTGCTCCATTAAAAATTTCATAGGCCGTTACTTTTACAGTGCAATTAGCTTTGCGATTTCGATGCTATTGGAAGCCCAGTGCAGTGGATACTCAGAGGCAGAAATGCCTATGCAGGTACATTTGCAGAAAACCTTTAGGTTTTAGCTGCTTTTCACGTGTTCCCAAGCGCGCTCGTAAGTCAACGACTGTTGATCCCTTCCCTTCAGCTTCACTTTTCTCCTTTGCTTGTGTTTCCTTCCACAACTTCAACAAGCCCCAGCGCCTTGATGTCTTTGTTCATTGTGCAGCTGCTTTGGGAGGGAGGCACAATGGGACCTGTCAGCGGTGGGGAACGGGACGGTGGTGGGCGAGGGGCTGCCGGGGAGAGGCGGGGGGGGCTTTTGTCAGGAGGGAGTGTTTGCTACCTTTGATGCCAATCATCTTGGAAGAGTTAATGCTGACACAGAAAGCAGCGAGAGGGCTTTTCATGTGAATTCTGATGAAAAGAAAGGGATCCCAAGAGCGACATAAGCACGTTTCCATGGCTGAATGCTTCATACGAAGTTTGCGTTTTCTTTTTAATGCAAACTGATGGCCATTTTTTTACTGCAAGACATGGGGAAAACTGCCCATTTCTTTGATAAAGGGCCTGATTCCGGTCTTGCTTGCAAGAACTGGCATCAGGGGATAGGCTCTGCCTAACGCCAGAATTACAGCGGGGCTTTTCGTGGGCAGAGAAATGTTTTGGGTTTATTTTTCACATGACCTAATGCGTTCCATTGTGAGGACTCTCAGCCACGAGATTGCACCAAAGCAGTAAGAAGGTTTTTACTACTTAGTGTTCGAAACTGTTGAGCACCTTGGTTGGGTGCTCATGTCCAAAGGCTCAGCAGAAATTTGCAGTGGGCAGGGGGATAACCTCACTTATTGAAAGCTGCAGACAAATAGGAAGACAGACCCTGATTTTTCACATATGCTCTGTGTGTGCTTGCAGCTGGGTGGATGCTCTTGGCTCATGTAGCCACGCAGCATGGGAGGTGAACTCTGTGAGTGGACACGCATACATGGTGGGAGCACGAGTCAGGCGTGCATTTATATGCATGCCAATGACCAGCCATTTCATTGATTAATTTGACAGTGAGCCCCATGAAAGTCGCTGGGAGCTTTCTTCCCCCACCCCAAAGCCTGGAGTTTAGTGTCATGCAACTGCACAAGAGTCACTAACAAGGGCAAAAAAAAGGAGTTCTTATTCCTTCTGGCTGAAAAAGATAAATTTCCTTAAAAGCCCAGACCCTGACATTTCAGAGAACTGGAGCTGAATACAAAGAATGTGTATTGTTTCTAAACAGATGCAAAAATAATAATAAAAAAATAATCTTTTGCTTTTCAAGCCAATCTCATGATTTCCAAACCTGGCTTATGGTTTTTCTCATGCTTCATGGTGACAATGCCAAGCCTCTGTTGTCAAACTCCTAAAAAAGGTCATTCAGTTTCATCCAAATACCAAAAAAATGAGCAAAATCAGATTGGTCTCCGAAGTTTGAACAGAGGTTATGTCTCTTGTTACAATGCTGTGCCTTAGAAGAAGAAATAGGGGCTGGAGGCTGAGCTGCAACACCAAGAGGTCCTCCCACTGTCACTTCTGTGGCCGTGTACAGAGCTTGGTTATCTTTCCTCTCTCCTAAAGTATCTCCTCACAATCTACTGGTTACAAAAACCAATTCATAATTTAAGACAATTCATTTCTCAATGTGACGCTGCATTGCAAAATAGACTGCCATGATGTTATTTGTTCTGTACAACAGCCCTACCCTGTGGTTTTCCAATATGTCCTGTCGCTGCTGGGGTTTCTGTTCCCTGGACACTTCCTCAACATTTCAAAACTGAAGTTTCTCTCCTTTCCCCCAGGAAAGGAGGCTTCCAGCATCCAGGTTTGCTTCCAGCTCTTTTGTGTGAAAGATCTTGTTTGAAAGGTAAGTTTTGGACTTGTTTTTGGAAATGTGCCAGACTCCCCAGAATACGAGAGGTGTGTTTTCTTTCTAGGCTATTTCACCATCTCAGCTCACAAATCTTTAGCTGTTTGGGTGCCCTTTGCTGTGTGGGATCAGACAACCAGCCAGGGCTCCCAGAAACAGCCTGGACAGAGCCTGGGGTGAAAGTAGGATCTCAAATCCCATACTGGAAGGGAACCAGTAACCCTGCTAAGTTGTCAGCACTCAAAGGGCTGCAGAGGGAAGAAGGAAACCTAGGTCAGTGGTTTATTGCATCGCAGTCGGGGTACGAGTGGCTGTTACTGTATCAGCTATGGACTAATACTGGAAAATCTGGGCACATGCACCTGGTAGGTGGGAGCGGGCTAAACTCCTGCAGTCCCCTGCACCTTGAGGTCATGATGTGCACAAAAAACTCATTGTGGTGGTTATTTATTCCCCTACATACAGGAACTGTTGTGCTCCATGCACGCTGTTTGCAGAAGATTCTGGTAACCAGAGGTTTAGGATAAATCAGTTTTTTGTTGTTGTTGCTATCACCACGGGCAGCCTGGTACTGCTGAACTGTGGCCAGGGTCTCCAGTCCAGCACATGCATATTCTGCTGCCTTCTCCTGCTCTGCTGGAAGTCATCTCGCTAGCCTGTTGGGCCAGATGTTTAGCAACCAGCTTTTTCTAGTAGGAAATTAGTCCCCATCAGGTAGCAGGTGGTGTTTTCTTTCCTTGCTGTACAGTCAAAGGCTTTGGGGAGCGAATATCCTCAGCCTCTCCTGCCTGCAGCTATTTCCAATGGGCAGCAGTATGGAACCGGCACCGGCAAAGCCTATTACTTGGAAGAAGAGAGAGGAAATGAGGGTAAGAAAAATAAGTGTGTCTAATGGACCCAGACCAAGAGCAGAACATCCACGTAAGTGTAATTTACAGAGACTTTCACTGTCATAAATACACTCTCAAACAATGAGGGGTATCTTTTTTCTGTTGAAGGCGCCGGAGCATCTCTCTAATGTCAGCAAGAGCTGTGCACACCTGGAGAGAGGGATATAAGGGCAAACGTGTCAGACAGGCAATGCAGCTTCGCTTGCCCAGCTGCTGTTGCAGAGATGGCATGGGCAGGGGGTAACACGTTTTGCAAAGGGGTTTGGTCACGGCTCCAGCGAGCAGCGGTGTGCACATGTGAGATCTCGAGGCGCGATTCCCCACTGATGCGCACCTGGCATCTGCTCTACCTGTGCCAAACGCCGTGCTGCCGGAGCGAGCACTGCCCGCTCCCCCTGCCAGGGCTGGCTCGCCGCGCAGGAGAGGTGTCACTGAGCAGTGACTAAAGCTGCCGCATTCAGCGGATTTAGTGGGTGGTGTGAAGGAGAAGAAAAGATGCTTTGAAGACTCCCCAGGGAGCAGGCTTAGTAGCTGAGGTCTCTGGGGGATGCTGGATCCTGTATACCTATTTATCCATAGGAGTCTGTGTGCACAGGGGTTTACAGTTTTCCCTGGAGATTAGCGACTTGTGCTGGTTTCCCCAGCATATAATATTGGCTTGACAACTGTAGCTAAGTTCTGGTTCCACTGACTTTTCCTATTAGCCGGGAGTGTTGTGTGTGAAGAGGAGCAGATCGCATTTCCGCCTGCAGACCTGAGGGAGGACAAAGGCAAACCGGGAATGGCCCCAGTTTCCACTCAGTGCTGGGGGGTTTGGGAGAAAACTGTGTGAATAGCCCCCAGCTGGAGAGTGCTGTGGGGGTCCACGTATGCACGTGAAACACAGGCATACGTACATGTGTTCATACAGTTGCTGTGTTCGCATGGTGGGAGCGTGGATGCAGGTATGTGTTCGCATCTGCTTCTGGGCGCCCAGCACATTAACCTGTTAGCTCACTTACCAGTTGTACCTTTTGGTGGTAAATACTTCCCAAATTGGGTTAATCTCTGCAGAAGCGAGCACTGTCTTGACAGTTTTTGGAATAGACTACAGGGTTTGGATACTCTGGTAGCTGAGGCTGTGGCGGCCAGAGAGACAAGCCCAGAGCCCGGCCCCTCACCGTACCCAAAGGTCAGGCCCCTCGCAGGAGGTTGGGCTCTCCAGGCGCTGCTCCAGCTTTATGCCAGATGTCTCCTTTCTTCCCCGCAGGGTCAGGATGTCGCCAGTGACTCTGTGTGATCCTTGGCTCTGCTGCGGACAGTCCCTGCGGGTCGGTGGGTGACCTCTGAGGCTGCTGGCAGCACATTTTCCTGGGAGCACTGTGTGTCCAGTGATGCTGCAAACCATGGAGACACCTTGGCCCTCACTTGAACTGCAAAGGGTCTGGTTTACGGGAGGATGCAGAGAGATTTTCAGAAGGCATCAATCAGGATATCTCTGTTCTCACAGACTGTGATTCCATGGCTTGTGTCGGCTCTGGTCACAGCTCTCCTTAAGCCTCTTCTGGAGCCCTGGGACCAAATGTGGGTTCCCAGGTCCACTGGCTGCAACCAACGTGCAGCATTTTGGCAAGGCAATGACAGAGGCACAGTCAGGGTGACAGTGTGCGGGTGCAGACCTGGCCCCATGGCCGTGATCATGGTGTCCGATAGTCATGTTCTCGTGTTGGGCTCTTTGTGGGAGAAGGATGGGAAGCATGCCTGCTGATGGCTTGGGCCAGATGTGGGAACCAGAGGAGACTCACAGCACAAAATCAAGACCAGGAGAAACGGGGTCTGAAACCCTTTTGTCTTGCCCACGCCATGGGGCAGAGATGTCAGGACCTGAGAAGAGCTAAAGCCTTCTGCTTGCATGCTGTCTGCTCCAGGTAGAAAATACAAAACAAGACAAAAAGCCCAGCCAAGCACCTGGTGCCAGCAGCATCCTGATGTCAGCCGGGGCTCAGCCCCACGCCAGCGCCTGTCCTTGCAGGCTTTGCCTGCACGGGAGGAAAGCCGGCGGCTGTGGAGGGGGAGCGGCGTTGGGAGGCAGAGCCGTTCCGCTCTCTCCTTCCTCCCCATCCCTCCCAACCCCCTTCTTTAGGGGGTTAATTTTATTTTTTCCTCCAGGGGTTTACGAACAGCTAGCTGAAATGCGCAGGCCAGCTGCCTGCCGGTGGCAGCAGGAAAACAGGCAGACAAAGCAGATGGACCCAGCAGGGGTGAAGGAGCACTGTCTTCAGCGGGCCACAGGCACCACTAAAGAGTAAACAGCTCTCCAAAGGGAGCCGGGAGCTAACCCCAAACCCCGTCCTCTCCAAAGTACTCAATCACAGCACATTAACAAGAGCGCCTGGACTGCTGGGGGAGAGTAAACAATAAGAGGCTCTGCTGGCGGGAGAGTGGGAAAAGCAGTACCCCTCCAGCTAATATTTATTGTAAAAGGGTGTAAAATGTGGCTTGTGGCTCAGCATGTTGTCAGCGAGCTGCGGTCTGTGTCACTGCTCATCTCCCTTCGGGACAGCCGCCCTTTCCCCATCAGGGAGAGCGGCCGCCCGTGTGTGCACACGTGTTCGAGAGACCTGCTGCGAGGAAGGAACAAAGGAAATCCAGAAGCTGGAGGTGAAACCACTGCCCTCTCCTCTTGTACCAGCTGTGGCTTGGTGGATGCACCCTTGCTTCCCGAACCCGGGCAGGGACTGGCGACTGGGGGCTCGACTCTCCTCCTCCAACACCGGAGGCACTCGGCCGTGCTACCACCCAAGTGAGCTGCTCCTATGTGGGAGGGGGGAATTGTGTTTGGGGGCTCAGGGCTATTGTTTGGGAGCAGGAGGGGGTGATTCCCTTCCCGCTTGTGCCAGCGTGACTTCCTTGATTTCACTGGAGCGGCTCCTGATTTATGCCGAAGAACTGGATCCCGCTCGCCGGGTGTTGCTCTTTCATCTGCAACATTGCAGTGAAGTTTGTTTACAAAGGTTTTGGCAAGGCCACAGATTCCTTCTCCCCTTCCCCCCTTCCTCCTAATCAGCTGCAGTTCTCCCTCTCCTTTGGCTCCTGCTGCAAAACTGATTGACCTTTCTGAGCTGTGTCTGACACATGAACCATGCAAAATCCTTTCTACTCCCCCAGCCCCGTGCTTGTTTTGCTTGGGAACCTGGCCGCCTGGAGCAGCCCAAATGGGTGGCCTCCGGCAACAGGGTTTGCTGACTTTTGGGAGCTGCTTTGCTTTTAATATTGGCCATCCTTGACGTTGAGCGAATGCGTGTTTTGTGGCTGAGTCTCCCCAGTGCTCTTTTTGACCAATGATGCCATCACTAAAAATGTGCCTGTGACATACACTCGGTCCTAGGTTGCCTTTAAAATGGACCCATTTAAGCAAAACTGAATTTCAAGCCAGGATATGAAAACTTCTGGCTCAGCGGCCACCTCCATCCCAGTGGGGTGGTACCCACATAGGAAGGGCACAAAGGCAACTTATTCCTTCTTGGGACCAAACACTAAGCAGAGCCCTTGCATGAAAAAACTAGGCTTGTGGCATGCTAGGAGCTGGTCTCACCTGCAGTGGCTTTGTTTTAGCCAGCAGTAAGAGTTGCCTGTGCTTGGCCTGTTGGACTGCTAAAGATCTCATGAGCGCCATGAATTTGCCATAAATATGGTTAAACTGTTTTTTCTTTCTCTGTCTCTTGAGGGTAAAGAAGCACGGGGGAAGAGATGAATGGTCTGGTGGGCTGACTTAAATTATCTTTGCAGCCATTTCCATGGACTCATTATCAGTCCAGTGACATTGGAGCCAAAATACTCTTTTACCCCTTCTTGAGCACACATTGGACCTTGTCCTTTTTACCACATCTCGGTGCTGGTTCAGCTTTCTGTTGTGTTACTTGTCTGTGTTGCAAGAGCGAGATTCAGATCAGCTTTCTGCTGGCAGGAGGTGGAAATGGAGTTGTTTTCCTGTTCCAGGCAGGCCAGCAACTGCTAAAGGTTATCTTTTGCTGTCTGCCTTGTGTTTTAAAAGCTGGAGTTTGAGGCAGGTGAAAATATAGAGGTGTTTTCTTGCTCTTGTCTAAAGCAGTGTGTTTCTTGTGCTAACTACAGTAACTGTGTTATACACCTTGGTGAAACCTGAGTGTTACTCACCTCAACCATCACATATCAGAGGAAATATAAGCAGTAAATTGTAGCACAGGCAAGGACAGAGCGCTGAGAAAAAAGTGCCAAGGTGACCGGGGATGTGTCAAAGAGCGAAGGCTGCTCCAGCTCTGGGAGCAAGACAAGAAGGTGCCATTTCCACAGAAAGACAACAAATTGTCCAAAATAACTTCAAGGTAACTGTGCAGGCTGAGCCTCCTCAGACTCGAAATATAAAGCACAAGGGTCCCATGGGGCACCCAACCCTGTCTGGCATGTATCCATCAAGGGGAGCTCTCCTTGGCTGTGACATACCCCAAACGACCCATTCCCAAGGTCACGGATGTCGGCAGAAGGCTTTCACAGGACTCAAGGAGAGTATTGATGTAACTTAACAACGCAGTCTCCCTCCCTTTTCCAGGAAAAGATGTCTTCAAATCAAGTAAAAAAATAAAAGTATTTTCTTCACTTAGCCCTCCTACGTTCAAATTCCTCTGGTGCTGGTGGTGGGCTCTTATTTTCCCTGGCCAATACATCAATTTGATTTTCTCCCTCAAAGGATTAGTCACTGAACAACATCACCACCCTTTCCCCCCCCCAACTTTTTGGATGCCTCCAGGTGCTAGGGGAATACCAGTGAAAGGAGCTCTGACTTGCTTCAGCCCTGTGCATGCTCTTTTTATTTCTCATGCTTGCTTCCTCTCTGATCATTCTGGTTTTTTCTCCACAAAACATCCTCCTTCCCACCAAGAGTTGGTGCTGCTGAGGCTGTGCCTGCAGTGGCTGAGCGTGCCCCAGTGTCCATCCTGGGCAGCTGCCCATCCCTGCCCCTCCCCTGCCACGCTGATTCCTGCATCTTTGCATCATTTGCTGAATAAAATTGCCAACGGCAGCAACAGAGTCCAACCGTGTAGACCCTGCTGCAGGGCAGTTGCAGACCTATATGCTAGGTGTAAGTGTAGAATAATTGGACATCTACAACCGACCGTGGCAGAGCCCTCACACGGTATATAGGACCAGTTAGTGATGGGCAGCTTTTCTCAAAAGGCAATAAATATTCAGCAGCCCTGCATCTCCTCCGGACATGGCAACAATTCAGTCTAGAGGCTGACAACGGACGAGGTGGGCTCCAAAAGTGCCCTGATGCTTTCAGTACACTGTGCTGGTTTTCACATGGTGCCACTCCATCTCAGTCTTGCGTTTAACCGCTATGACATTGGTTTTCTTTTTCTCCATGGCCAAATAAAAGCTCCTGTTTTTTGGGAGGTTGCATGGGTTTATCAAGCAGAGTCATGTGAAATGTGTTGCTCCTTCCCTGCAGGTGGGCAGAAGAAGAGGGGATTCATTTTGAAGACACTTCAAGCTTGCTTTTCTTTTCCTCACGCCAATGTCACACGGCTTGAATAACTTGGCTGGAAAATTCAAGAGGAGCAAAGGTCTCAGCTTCTTGCAGCTCTGGTAGTGATCTGCACTCCCCTCCTAAAGCCGTGCTCTCAGGGAACAGATTCACCCCAACCCAAGGGCTGAAGGGTGAGTTTTGTATTGCTGATCCTGGGGCCTGTGGATGCCGATGCAGATCCCAGAAGTGAAGAGCCACCGGGGCTTGTAGAAGTGAATTGTGAGTTGGAGTGCTCTCCCCTCCAGGATGCTGCACCATGCTCCTGTGGAGGCTTTGGCTGGGGTTGCCCCAGGCTGGCACAGTGAGATCCACCCAGAGCAATGGGTATCGGGGGGGCTTTACATTTGGCCGTAGTGATTTAAGAATGCCTGTCCCTGTCTCCACGGCTCTTAATTTAATGAGATTGTGTGTTTTAGGCACCTTGAATGTTTTGAGTCCTCAGTTTCCTAAAGCAACTGAAAATGCTGCCTTCCCCCTGCCCTGCAGAGGGTCTGCCAGGAGGGCACCCAAGACAGCCCCTGCTTTGGGGAATGAGTCTGCTCATTTCCCAGGGACTCAGCCAGTGCTGGCTGCCATGGTGGCCTCCAACTCTGGGCTGGAAAATAGGGTCTGAGGAGCATGCTGTGCCCACACCTGCCCAGGAGTGATCTGTCAGCCCGATACAGGTATGACATCATTTTAAGGACAAGAGTTTTCTAGCCAGGATCGAGGGATGTTGCAGTTTCCTTAATTAAAGACCATGGAGTGCTTTGTGGTCCTTGGAAGAGGAACTCTGCAACATGTCCTGCACCCTAATGTTGTTCCCAAAAGTAGGTGAGTTGTCAGATGAAAAAATATTCTTCCCCACATTGCTCTGACCTCTGAGGTGGCTGGTTTATTTTTTAAAGACATTACTGCTCCCCTTGGGAATGGTGTCTTCCTCTGTTTTATGCTCTAAGGAGGTAGCTCTTTTCATGTTTATCTTTGATTCAAGCATTGTAAGGAGCAATCCCTCGCACTTACGCGCTTCATTGTATTCTGGCCATGAGAGATTCTCCCCTACTGTTTGTAGCTCTCTTTTCAGTGCAGCTAGTAAAATATTTGAACAGGAAAAAAAAAGGAAAAAAAAAGAAGACACTAAACAGCCTCCAGCATTTAGAGGATAAAATGAGATGTAAGCAGGACAGCTGTGGTTAATGCACAGGGCTGGGAGGCCTTAGATGGTCCATGGCTTCTCTTAGCTGCTCTTCTCCTGACTTCTTCTGTGACTTTGTCTAAGTTATTTGACCTCCTCCTGCTACAGCTCTGTGGTCTTTAACACACCCCATGTTTTCTGCCTGGAAAACCCATGCAAAAGCAAAGCCACAGTCAGAGCTGCAAAGTCTCGGGGGAAGATTTGATGCTGTTTATTAGTCTAATTCCTGGCAGATGAAGTCTTGGTGGAAGAGCTCAGACAGTGTTGTGCTGAGGTGCTGGAGTGTGTGAGGGGCTGTGCATAAGCAGCTGCAGCCTCCAAGGCCAAAAGATTCAGGAGTTTGCCCCCCTCCAGCTTTTTTCCCCCTTGCTGGCCACATGAAGTCTTGGGAAGCAGTTAGGCTGCAGGTAGCAAGACGTTTTGGAGCATGAGCTGTTGTCCTATGTCAGGATTCACACTTGCTGGACATATTTACTGGAGTTGTTTGCAGTGTGGTTGCATGTCCACATGTCAGCTGAAGCCCCAGCGAGGCTGAGCTCTCTTCCTCCACTGACTGTTTGGGGCAAAGACAGTTTTCAAGCCATCTCTCTGCCAGGTCTAACACTGCAGAGAAGATGTTTTGCACAAAGTGATTGCAAGCCAATGGCTCATCCACTGAAAAGTACATTAAATCCCAATGGGCTATGGCAGGCAAACTTGAGTCAAAGGGTCTTACGGCTGATTTCCTCCTTTGGAAACCTGCTGTGAATTCAGACCTGAGCCAGACTGGCATGGAAGGGCATCATAGGGTTAAATGTTTGGAAAAGTAGAAACTCATTGCGATGGTGATCATGGGGTGGTTGAGGGAGGCCTCCAGCAGGCAAGGATCTGGTGCAGTCCAGGTAATTCCCAAATAATACCCCACATTTCAGAGGGTTTTCTTAAACTTCTGGGGCATTATGGCATGTTTGGGGATGGAGCACGAAGTGACTGTTTGACATAAATAAACCAATGTTCCTCTGTGGGAGAGGGGCAGAGGGAGCCTGTGAATTAATGATCAGCTTTTAATTTGTCCTTTCATTGGAATCAATGAAAATGTCAGAATGATTGAGGTTTATGTGCTCATGGGAAAGATGTGAGCCCAAGAGAAAGAGATCAGACCTACTTTTTAATATATTTTTTTCACTGAAGAAGATGCTTCCCTTCATCTCTAACACCAGAAAAGGGATGAGAGAAAGCGGAAGGGCAGCCTGAGATTTACCCCTTTATGGGAGCTGGTCTGAAGGTTGTGATTCCTGAGAGTGATTTCAATCACCTAGAGTCAAGTTATCCATCCTGCCCTGCCCAATTTGAATGGGCAACATGAGTGAATTTCTCAAGAAGCCTAGACAATGCTCAGGCCCCATCAGGGTCCTCAAGCCCACCATGCTCGACATGGTGGCTGCCCTTGGCACAGGATTCAGCCTGGCTGGTGCTGGCAGATGCAATTTTGCTGGCTGCAGACGTGTGCTGTTTGCTCTCTCCAGTGTGGGAGGTGCTGGGTGCATTTCAGGACGGTGGGAAGACAATGAGAGACTCATGTTTCTGAAGATCCTGGATTGAAAAGGCTGGATGCTGCTGATGGATGTGAAAGGCTGGCATTAATGCCATGGAAGCAAAAACAGATTTGGATTCTGACTACTGGAAATATTAATGTTTGGTCCCCAGAGCCACATCTGGTTCTGCAGGACAATGCATTTGACTCTGCACAGGGTGCCACCTTCCCCACTGTGGGACCAGAAGGACTAATGACGTTTGCAGTGTAATGAAGCTTCCTGAGGGCCACCTTCAAGAGCAAGCAGTCTCCCAGACTTCAAGCTTATGGACATACATTCACAGAGACCTTTCACACCTAAAATGGGCACCTACATCCTTGTTTCAGCCAAAAAAAAAAAAAAGGTATTTATGAGTCTTGGCAATGCTCAGGCATAACGAAGCTCCTGTTTTGGCTACTCACTTGGTGCTTGTAGCATTTCTGACCATTAAGTCAAGTATTTAGGTGGGTGGTCAAGGGTTTGGCTGCCTGCAGGAGGAACCTAGGGTGGAAATAGTGGCCTGAGGTTGTAGACTCCTTTGCGCATCACCCCACCCTCAGTCTTGATGGAGGTTCTCAGGCAGCCCCATGGCAGGGGGAACGTGTCTGCAAACCGCCAGGCACGCTTTGGCCTAATTAAATATTAATTGTGACAAAATGCCACAAACACAGGGGAGTTTTCAGCGATTGCTTCACCCCAGAGAACAAACTGATGCCTGCTCGATCCGGCGAGGCTTCCACGATGCATTTCCTTCCTCCCTCCACACTCACCTGCTCACCTTGGTCAGCCTCTTGTTCCTCGTAACATACAGGGAGAGGGTGAGCTGGGCTTTTTTATCTCATGGCTGCTTCGTCTCAGTGCATCAATTCCCCCATATGCTTCTTTTTGTCACACAGGGGCATGATTATCGCATCCTACGCTCTGCCCTGTGGACTCTGGCATTGAGTCGAGGTCTTCTCCAGGTGGGTCAGCTGCCAGACTGGACCTATAGCCCCTCTCTTGCTTCTGCACCTTGACTCAGGCTGGGTTTTTGTTGCAGAAAATTTGTCATTCCCAACACTCCCAGACATGAGCAATGCAACTGTGCTGCTGCCAGCAAGCACAGCCCTCAACAGGAGCTTTTATGATAATATCAGCTCTGCTATTGCCACTTCTTTTCCAGCCCCGTGGCCGCCGTCTCAGGAACTGACCTCACCGTTTCCTGATTTTGAGCTCAAAACTTGGGTCATGGGGAATGTGCGTGCATGTTGTTGTAAAACCTTAGCAGCCTGGTGAGCACATCCTGGGTGAAACCTTCCACCAGCCTGTCCCTGTGTTCCCGAATCAAGCTGTTGGGGACCATGAGCTTCCCTGGTGGTCTCAGCAGACAGGGGTTTTAGCCAAAATAAGGGTCAACTCCAACACGTACCTAGAAATAGAAGTGGAAGGACTGAGAGGCAGGCTCCTGGCTTCCAGCTACATTTCTTTTCTCTTTTGAGATGAATATGCATTTCTTGTGGAAGGCCGCAAGCTGGATGTCCAATCTATCCTCCAGTCCAGCTTAATACCCATCCCACAGCCTGACCTGTCCTTTCTGATTCAGGGCAGATGCTAAAAACCCTGATGTTATGGAATATCTTACTTGGAGAGAAATTTTCTACAAAATCCTTGTTCTGCTTTCCTCTCCTTCCCCCATCCCTCCAAGCAAGGGGTTTTATATCCCTGCTGAAATGCCTTTTTTTTTTCCTTAGGGCTTTTTTAACTCCTTGCTTTTATTGCTTTTGCTGTTCTTATTATTGAAATGTCCAACCTTGCATTGAACATGTGGCTTGTAGAGATGTACCAGAGCAGCGAACTACGTGGATAAATTGTGCATTATGTCAAATCCAGGGCCTCAGACATCCTTCAGTGAGATGATTTTTAGTGGCTTTAGTTTCCCAGCTGATTATTTAGCCATCTTCACCAGAAAGTTGTCTCAGTGAAACGAGAACTCGCCCACATTAAGGATAAACTCACGGTTTGGTTTCTTTTTTTTAGGTTTGGAAAATGTCGAGTTGTCTCTGGTGGAGGATGTGTGTGTGTGTTTTATTTTGTGTGTGTGGCATCCCTGCATATGTCTTGGATTGGTTCAGAAGCTGAAATAGCAAAATAAGGTTTTCTTTATTCAAAAATGGAAATGAAATGATCAAACAGCTCAGACAAGAGCTACGTGTAATGCTGTATTTTTTACTGATTATTTAGTAGATATCAATAACAGTGATTATTGTCACTATGACTCTATGCTGTTGCTTTCCTCATCACTCCTGAGTCTTTCTATATTTGCGAAACATTTTGATAGCCCGTTCCTGTTTGTTTGCCACCCATTGAGGATGTTTTAAATTCTGCTGCAATCTTCCTAGAGGCTGTGGTAAGCCAAAGACAGTGGTTTGTGCAGTGCGCTGGCAGAGCAGGAATCCGGATCCGTGCACAGAGGCGGTACTGGGGATGCTGCGGCAGCAAGGCATTAAGTTTACTCTTACCCTGCCTCCGTAGAGGTGTGCATTTGACTCATACTCAGCTGCCAGGGAGCATCCTTATGTCCTTTAGGTAAACATCTCTGGTCACAGGGATGCTCTGATTTTTGGGCTAGGGATGCTGGGACTCCTGAATACAGCAGAGTGCGATGGACAGGCTCTAGGAGGGGGAATGTGAGACCTAAGGGATGGTCGTTGAGAACAGAGGGCAGCTTCAGAGGAAATCCTGCGGGAAAGAAGGTTGGGGGTAAGTAGAGGAGGGGACCTGCATAAATCCATGTCCTTTTGCAAATTTCAGCTATTAGAAGATGTGGAAATGCAGGGTGGAAATAATTTTAGGAAACTGGTTTTGTTGCAACCACACAGCTATGTGAGTTAAGAAACGAAAAAAAAAAGCCAAATCAAAAGTTTTCAGGCTCTGTATTTTTGGATGGGGCTTTGCTGAGCTTTTTTTTTTCTTTTCTGAATTTGGCACGGTTAGCACGACAGAAGCTAAGATGATACATATGTTTTATAACAGTAGCGCACATTGTGAGTTTAAAATCAGTTTATCAATGTCTCTTCCCCTTTCTCTTTTCTTGTTCTGTGTATTTTCTCTTGTTCTTCATGAAAGTTCTGCAGCCTCAGCTGAGGAACTAGATGTCATTACGTTGAGGGAACAGCAATGACATTTTGTTTGGATGGGACTGACATTCTTGCGTTTTGGATGTCCAGGAGAAAATAACAGCCAGATATGGTGTCTGTTTTTTGATTTTTTTTTTTTTGCTCATCATTTCTCAAATCCTGGCCGTGACCATAAGAGCATTCATTTAGAAGAAAATTCACTTTCAGAGAGGAATTACCACAGCTAAGTCTAATTAGGAGGAGCAGAATGCCTAGCGCGGCGCACAACACATTTGGATGTAATGGAGACTCTGTGAAGAACAATAGCTTCAGCTCCCCTGGAGGTGCTGGCCACTGCAGATGTGTTGACTGGATGTATCATGGGGCAGAATAGCTGTGTGCATTCAAATCTTCAAACATCCCATAGCTAAAAGGTTCACAGTATCCTGTATTTCTACACTGGACAAGGTCCATGCAGCCCACACCTACATGTGTGAGGGGAAGGTCTAACAGTGCCGATATGGGAAGGCTTTCCCATATGCAGGTCTTGCTTTAGCATCTTAAAACTGAGCATTATCCCAGTAAATCCAATGTCTGTACATGAGGCATGTGAACTACCCCAGCTTGGCATGTCGGCAAGCTCTGGGATGGGATTAAAAAGGAGGCAGCACTGGTTGAGGTTGTTGGCTGATGCTCGCTTGGTGTTGTTCTACTGCCTTCCATGAAGCTAAACTGAATTACATCTGCTGAAACCAAATCCATCTAATTTTTTCCCCTAGCTTCTTATGTTCGGGCTTGATGTATTATGTCTGGAAGCAAACAGTTAGAATAAGATGCATTTGTTAGATTGTATCTTTTCATTATCCAGACAGAAGGAAGAGGCAGTTGACAAAGTTTCAGCAGACGGTGCATAGTTGTTGTTTATGTTAAACAAAACGAGAATGTGCAGCATTCGGGTGTATAAACAGCATGACAGCAATAAGCATAAAACATAAGATTGGAAGCAGATTTCACTTTCAGGCCTTGGGGAGCAGATGGATCTGAGATCATTGTGCATTTGTGTACAACTCCAAGACCTATAGAAACTCATTTATTCCCCATGTCGATGTGTTTTACAGGACTCAAATGTAGCACGGCTGCAAATGGATGCAGCTCCATTGAACGTAATGGGCTGGACCCAAGCACCTAGATCTGTCTCTTAAACTGCTCCAGCAACACTAAAAGGATGGAGAGCCGCTTTAGTCTTGCAACCAGAGATTGCCTTGTCATCTTAATTTTCAGGTGGCATAAAAATGAGGCAGCCCCTATTTGCATCTCCTCTGTGTGCAGGCTGGAGGGAGCTGAATGCAAGAGGAGTCACAGCTGGAGGAGGTTACTCTTGCTGAACTTGCACAGGAGCTGGTTTCCTCCCCATATCTTATATATATATATAATGTATAGGTATGTAAGAAGGCTTAAACTTGTCTCTTGATTGCTCTTTTCTTGCTCCCTCAACCCCCATACTCCCATCCCAGGTCTTGGACCAGGGTGAGCACAGCTGGAAACGGAGATGTGGCTCAGTTGAAGGAGTTGCATCTCTTGGTACCTGTGTGGTTCAGGACTGACGCTGTAAGGCACAGGAGAAGTCAAGCCCACCCTCTACGCAATGGTGGAGACAAAGCCATCATTTCTCAGTTTCAGTGGGCCAACTGGATTGGTTCAAAGGCCGCACTGATTTGGTCCTTGTGGAGGCAGGACCACACGGGCTGCCTATTATTTATGGCCCTGATTCCCGGCAGATCTGTGTCATTGAAATGAAGGACATAATGAGGGATTTCAGTCCCAAGCAGAGACTATCCAAGCAGGTGGGAAAGTAACGGGCCAACATCCAGCCTTCAGAGCACAGACCAAAGCGAAACTGTTTTAAATAGCAACAATGGTACTAATCCCCCGGCAGGATGGAGAGATGCAGATTGGTAAAGGGAAGAAAGGGCAGAAAATAGTAACCAGAGAAAGTGTGTGTATATGAGAATCCCTTTCAGGATGCATTAATGGGATGCAGTGAATAGGAAGAAGAGACCCTGGAGTGTGTTTAAAACTGATTCCTGGTATAATATGAACCACTGTAAATGAAGCGCTGTACAAAAGAAATAATAAAAATACATCACTGTAGTCAGTATCACTGGCTGTGTCAGTGTTTAACTGCATCAGAGCTCATCATTAACTAAGAAGCAGAATAACGAGAGCAAACAAGACAGCAACTGGGAGGAAGAACATAAGGACCGCGACGGGGCCCCAGCGAGGTTCCTCCCGATGCCGCTCCAAGAAATGGGGGCCCAGGAGAGAGAGAAAGCCCACCAGCCGTGTACAGCTCAGCAGAGACACCTCCGACAACGGCGTGGGTATGTGCTCACCTCCTCCGTTGCCAGCTCTCCTGCAACAATTCGTCTGGAACAGCCACTCGCCTCCGAGTGAAGAGTTTTAATAAATGATCGTCATGCACAAGCCGTGCATGTATGTGAGAGAGGATGGGGACGTGTATTTTTAAACGCGAAAACTCCCACCAGCCGCAGTTTGAACACGGACTGTATGATCTTCAAGGGAAGGAAGAAAATGTGTTGGTTTCTTCTAGAACTGGATCATTTGCTGCAAATTGGGCAGTAAACCTGAGAAGAGTTATGGCAAAGGTAGTTGACAGTGTTTAGTAATTTCAGGGTGGTGTTTTAGGATGGCCTAAAACACCAGTTAGAGACTCTGTCCCAGGGAAGATGTTTTGCACTTTCTGGAGATCAAACCACCTCTGGATGCCTCAGGCTGGATTGCTCCGACTCCAGCACTTGAAAATGTAAATCTATATGATGCAGTTTCCAATGGCTGATTGTGGATAATCTGTGCGACCGTTAGGAGAAGAAGGGTGAAATCCCACCTCCACTAACATTAATGGCAGATGTGCCATTCAGCGGGGTAAGGACTTCCCTGGGCTGCCTGACTCTGTCCCCTCGTCTGACTGTGGTCTCCAGGTAGGATCTGAAGCCATGCCAAATCCGGAGCAGCATACCCAGTCTCTCAATGTAACGACACCGGCCAGCCAGATTTATCTGCCCTTTGTATCCTGGGTGTTTTACTTTTTGGTGTTTAATACCTTGCCTGATGTAAGCTTTTGTCATGCTGAAGAAAGCAGCTTTATTGAATTTGGCTTTATGTTAGCATTGACTGCACAGACTGTATCAATTCAGAATGGGCTATTACCATCCCTTTTGCTAGTTATCCGGAGCTCGAATATCCTAAATAACATGCTCTGATGATGTCAGTGTCTCAGTATCAGTAACCTGTCATCAATACATGTCCATGCTAAGATGTGCTGTCTCTTTCTCTTTTTTTAGCACAGGAGAATATGCATACATATATTTGTGCAACCTTTATGTTGAAGGCCGTGGTCTGCTTGCACAGAAGTCGGTGTGGGTGCACTACGGCAACCACGAGCTGGACCACTGGTCCCCAGGGCTGGGCTTTGGTTGCCCAACAGCTTCCACCATGAGGCTGCTGCCTTTGGCTTGGCAGTATCACTGCAAGAACAACTCAAGCTGCGTTTGGGGTTCTCGGTCTCTGACTCTTTGAGGCAGTTGGGAAAGTAGGAGGGGAGATGAAGAAATACATCCTACAGCCCCCTGAGCCTCTCTGGTGAGCCCAGTGGGATGGAGGATGGTGAGAGTGGGAGGAAGGTTACAGAAAGGAAAGGGGACACCATAAAGGAGAGAAGTACAGACTTTACGAAAACATGCTGTATAGGTTTAACCTAAATACCTGCCTGCTGCCCTGGCCTCTCATGGCCTCTGGGGACTTATTACTACAGCTAGAGGGTGGTTGTGCATGACAGGGGATTTTAAAAATGAGTGACGGAGAAAGCCTTCCCCGCGCCCTCAGCCTGACCTGCCATCCCCCAGCCCGCAGTGATACCCGACATTTCTGCACGTCCCACCAGAATACCTGCATACCTCCAGCTGTGGACAGAGCCCCGGGCTGGTGAGGCAGGTTTTAAGTCAGCTTCTCAAAGCTGTGTGTGTGTCAGAGCAGCATTTCATCCCAGCGTTCGAGGGAGCTCCCGGGTGACCAGCGTTTCCAGCTCTAAGCTTTCCCAAGTCCAGCCAAATAAAAAGGAAAGGTCAAAATTGGTTCTGCCTCATTTCTGCCGAGGAGGCACTTCATGACAAGTGCAAATACAGAAGTTCCTTTGACTCCTGGATGGATAAACTCTGGAATCTAAAGGATGTTTGAGGACGAATTTTCAGAGGTTGGCACGTACATACTGACTGTAAAATTACTTCATGGAGCCTGGCTGTGCATGTTAAATCCATATTTGCCTGTGCAAACAAGGTGCTTATGCATGCAGTTAGATGTTTTGCAGGCACAAAGGCGAAGACGAGTTCAACCCTGGCTTTCTCCATCTTTACGACTGTACTTAGCAGTACTCTCCCCTGGCCAGGAAAGCTTCCCTGGGACCGGCGTTTAGGAGGAGGAGCTCATGCCGTGGCCCCAGATGGAAAGGCTTTAAGCTCATAGCTTAGCTTCAGATAGACCATTTTAATTGGGATGGTTCCCAAAGCAAAGAATAATCAGCCTTGAGTTTTAAATTACCCTGGAGGAAAGTCTCTTAGGCACATAGGGGGAAGGTGCCTGCAGCATGAATTCTCACTCCTCATTTGAAGCTGCAGCTTTGGCTCCTGATGTCAGCTGGTAAAAGCTCAGGGTAGGTCTTAGAAAATGCTCAAAATTACCCTCACTTCTGCCCCAGGGCAAAGCTGAGGGCTGGCGTCTGTGTTGTAAGATGATGCTCAGACCCATGGTCAGCTTACGATACTCTTGACTCTTCTGACTTCAGACCATATCACCAGCAGTAGGTGGCTGAAGTTCAACACTTCCACGATGCTTAGGGAGAGCTGAGCTTGGGTTCCCTTTATCCAGCGGGCATGGATGGGGGTTTGGGTCTATGCTCTTCTCCTGCCAGAGCCCTGCGGAGCAGAGCTTAGGTCCAGGACTGCGTGCAAGCCAGACTGCTGCCGGGTGGACCTGGACTGGAGGGTGGGCTCTGAGGCGGAGGAGATGGACCAGCTGTGTGCATGGGGAGAACAGCGATATATCAGTGCTGGGTGCTGCAGAGTATCTTCCCCATTTCAGCACATGAAAACTGCCTGTGCTTTCTGCGTACGGGGAATTATGCTGCAAAAGCAGCTGGTCACACCTCGGTGTCTAAAGGTGGAGAGAAACCGTGCTGCTCTTGGGGAGATAATAAAGGCCTAAATGTCCACAGGCTTTGAAAATAATTCTCTGAGTAAAGCGTGCTCCTAATCCTGCCTCTCCCGTGACATTCCTGCCTCCCCAAAGATCTTTGTCTCCTGCTTGGCTATCCAATGCAGCTCAGCAAGAAAACTCGTGTTAGTTAATAATAGTGGCTTGGAGATAGAGATTACAACCAGTGCAGCGTAAATAAGACATTTATTTTCAACAAATGGGATAGGGTGTCTGATCTGCCACGTTTGCATTTGGCATCCGCTGAAATTTAAGGCCTGATATTTGGTGTCTGGCGCGTCCATAACAATGTGGGTTCATCACAGCCCTAATTATAGCTCTTGGGCAGCTCACATGGGGTAGCATGAGGCTTATTTATAGGTAATATTTATAAACAGACCCGCAATCTTCCCAGGAAAAGGGCTGTTAAAGCGAGACGTGTTATGCTGATTACTCTGAGAGGCATCACGGGGAACGTCACTGCATGAACCCTTTCCCCTTCCCATCGCTCCCCTGCAGCAGGTGAGTGCCAGTCTCCCCATCCCGCCCCTACCCCAGCATGCAATTCCTGCTTGGGTACCCAAACTTATTTGCTGCACTTTCTGGTTTCTTGTAAGGGAAAGGAGATGTCTTAAAATAGCGATTTCCCAACGCCACTGAGGGCATGTGACAAGCAGGCAGTTGTATCTCAATAGGCCACCGCAGTGTTCAGCTGCAATCATGTGGCTTAATCACCTGACTGTATAAATGAGTTTCCCTTGACAAGATTCGATCCCTTTGGGCCCCTTGACTAATTACCTGCTATTGTGAGAGGCCCTGCTCGTTGGGAAAAGCAACTCTTGTCCCCCAGCAATAGCAAAATAGAGAAATAAACACGAAAGTCTGGAGATCAGAGGGTGCTCATTTACTCTCCATATTTAGTGCCACATAAAGGGCCGTTAATTATGTTCCTCTTTCATGACAAAAGTAGCTTTTGCAAACAGTTTTCCTTGTTTGTTCTCTTTTTTTTAAACAAAGGTACCTGTATTTTTGTCTTCCTAATCATGCTGTAGCAAGCAGCAGCCTTGCAAGGAGAAACTGGCAAGAAACCATGTCACCCAGCCCTGTACGACTTGGGTTTCTCCGGTCCCTGCAAAACAGAGGGCAGAGCTGCCTGTCCCTCGTAGATGCCCTGGGTCAGAGCTGCAAATTGCTATGAACATAGAGGAGGTGCCTGGCATGTTTCTTGTGCCTACCGCTGCACGGAGGTAAGGGCTGGCTGGAGAGCGAAAGGCAGGTAGAAGTCAGGCCAAAGAAATGATGCAGTACCTGGAGGGAAAGGCTTTTAGTGTCCACTCTTAGCTGTGCATGCTCATAGGCATTATTTTCCATGCATATGGGTGGCAATGATGTACAAAAAAGCATTTGAGAAAGTAACTGAGTTGCCCAAGAAGAAAGTTGGCCTCTCTTCAGAAGAAGCCATCAAGTCTGTGGTAAATGTGGAGACTTTTAGTTTATTCTGCCAGGCTTGCCTCATTCATTTTGGCTATGTGAATCTGGAAATGGAAGGTGACAGAGCATAGGGCTCTGTGGTCCTGCTGAGTGGTGGAGAGGGCGTTGAGATGCCAGTGCTTTCCCTGCACTGCCCTTGGGTGCTGGGTGATTTATAGTCCCCTGCCAGAGCAGAGCTACCTATAAACTTTAACAGGCCATGATCATCTCCTCTTCTTTTTTATTTTTAATTTTTGTTTTTCTGAATATGCAGAAAACAGCCCCAAATTGTCCTAAATTAGCCTTGTTCTGACATGCTGTCTCACACCTCTTTGGTGTCAAGTTCTTTTTTAGGTAGTGCTAGAAAGCACAAAGATGAAAAGAGGGGAGTCGTCTGACCTGTGCCTTTTCTTAGAGCATCACACGATTGTGGCTCACAAGCTGGTATAAGCCAGCTCCACTGGTGCCAGTCACCCTGTACCAGCCTGCCCTGGGATGAGCAGAAGGTCTTCTCCTCCTGCCCTTCTTGGGGAGAGGAGGCCTTTTGGGTATTTCCTAGTAGGGATGGTCTATTTATAACTGATAATCCTCTGAGAAAACGATCAGGAGCAACCTGAGGTCATTTTCTATTCTTACATTTTTTGCTGCTTTAAGCTCCACCTAGGATAATGAAGCTGCTATAGGCTTATGCAGCAAAGCTGAAATCCAGCTGAAATGGGGCCTTAGTAACATGCAGCGGTGCATTGGGCCAAGGTTTCAGTCCTGGCTCACTTCGTGCAGCAAAAACCCAGGAGAAAGATGCATCTTCAGGGGTTCTCTTTGAAGGCACACAGTGGATCTCTGCTTTAAAAATGCAGTTTAATCTCCACTTCCATTACGATTTGATCTTAATAGGAATTTTCCAAAGAAATTACCACTCAGGAAATACCCATCTTTCAAAAGCAAGTTTTTTCCAGAAACAGATATACCTCAGTGAGACTTCTGAAGGGTGAGTTTCTCAAGGTAAGGAAGACAGAAAATAAGAAAGGGACATGTGATACTGACTCCTGCCAACTAAGAAATAATATGTGTACGACACTTGGCTTGGACCTGCAAGGATTACATTCAAGACCCTGCTCTGCGTTGTGAGATGTCACGAGCCCAGGGTCCTAACCTCTGGCTTTTTCAGTAGTTCGATGAAGAAGAGCAAGTCAGTCAACATTTCTTTGGTCTGTCTGACTTGTAAACAACTCCCTGCCCCATCATTCAATGTAGACAGTTCTTTCCCAAGTTAAATGTCTATATTTTCACCAGCCTGCTTCCCCTGAGTAGGGAGCTTTCACTGTGTCTGCTCATCAGTGAGTTGCACTTGATAAGACTCATATCTTGACCAACTTGCTGCAGATCTGCTTCCAAACAATCTTGGGTAGCCGCACTCTGGCAGAGAGAGATTTATCCTCCACAGATACTGCTGCATAACTTGGCAAGATCAGTTTGCAACCGGCCTTGACCCATGGTATCCAATGAAGCAATGCACACCTGTTCCAAACTATGGGGCAGGGTTGCCTTCCCCTGGTTCCTGATCTACAGGTTCATTTCCAAGCCCTGCAGCAATCTGCATGTCTGCAGGGTGAGAGCGGGTGTGCACCAGCAGCGAGGGCACACACCTCGTTATTCCACATAACGGAGACCTTCCCTGCCTTTGACTTCTCACACCCCTGCAACCAGGGTGAATGGTACCAGCATCTCTCTCGGAGGCTTTTTGACTGACTTCAAGGTCTCTTTCTGTGTATGTTTAATTTCTTGCTGCCCAACTTAATTTCCCCACTTGTAATTTTTTTCTACTGACTTTAATGAAGCTTTCCCAAGACTCCTAATCTTGATGACATTTCTAAGAAGAAATACAAGTCAGCTTGTTTCCCCAGGCAGTTTTTCCTAATTTCTTACAGCTCTGTTGACAACACATTCCCACCTCCTCCTAATTTCCTCTGGATATGATGACTCCTCTCCTAGCTCTAGAGATAGTAATCAATATCAGGAGGAAAACCAGCCATTTTGGCTGCTTGCTGGGGGAGAGCTTTGTCCTGTTTAAGGAAACACCAGAGAGGGTCTGTTAGACACAAACCAGAGTGAATTGTCACCTCTCATGAGCTGACAACTCATGTCTACTGTTTTCCTTATGCTGATGCTTTCAAAGTCTGTGTCAGCCCCTAGCATCCCCATTGGGGTTGCTTCTCACCTGACTGCTGATTCCTATTGAGGACTATCATATAACTTTTTTTTGTACTATGATGTAATTATATTTTTTGCAGCCAGAGAAAGTAGAAGGCATTTGGGGATGACCAACTGAGGCATCAGCTGAAGCTCAGGTCTTCAGAAGTACTCTCCTGTTGCAGTCAGTCTTAAAGAGCCAGCCTAAATGACTTGCTGAGGGTCACCCCGGACACCTGTGGCAGTGACAACTGAACTTTGGTCACCCGAGTCCCATGCTAGTGCCCACCAGAGGATTATTGGTAGTCTCTTCTGTAGTAACTGAAGAGAGGAGAGTTACGGATTTCCAAGAACAAAATCTCACTTCTTCAAACCTCTTTAAAGGCTGTGGATCTAAATCTTTCTTGTGCAATGGGACCAGTATAAGCAGGGCAAAAATAACAGTAACCTTCAACTCAAGTTGGTCTGCAATCAGAACAGCCTTTCTCTGCTCCCCCCTTTATTTTTCCGCTTCGATATTGAGGGCATTTAAAGAACAACAAAGACTCAAAGACTATACACAGGCTCTGTATTTCTGGCACCGCTTGAGCTACCGCAGAGTAGCAACACCTCTGTATTCAGATGACTCGCTGACTATGTCATAGGCCTGGTAAAACACTGTTAAAAATAGTTATTTCTAATGACATATTCCAATGCAATGGAGATTCCTGTGTGCACTAATTTGCTTTGAGGATTGCATCATCCCGAAGGAAGTGTAGCCAGAGAGATTTAGAACAAAAGTGGTCTGTCTCCAGGCTGAGCTGTGGTATTTGGCAGCGATACCACTCTCCACTGAGGCCAACGTGCTGTTTTAACATACTGCTCCCCTCCCTGTAATGTCACACTGGAAGGATGGCATTTCTTGTCTCCCGATCCGTAAAAGATACTGGATGAGCTATTCAAGCTACCAGTGTCCTTGAATGAGGTTATTAGTCCACGTGGGACCTTGTACTATGAGCATTACCAGGATTTCAGGGGGATTGTTCAGAAAGCAAAATGTTGAAATAGAACCTCTTGTTATTGAAGCAAAAGCCATTGAAAACTACTGATAAATTGGTTATAGGACTGACATTTATCCCTGTTACTGTCCCAGAATTGTATTAGCTAGGGTCATAAGTTAAGAGGTGAATCGAGATGGTTGGATGCCCAGGAGGGGGAAAGATTTCTTTGCCCACTTCCAGGATTCACACAATGGAGACAATCCTAAGGCACACAATTTCATCCCCAAAAGCTAACATATGTCCTTCACTACCTGGAGGAGACAACACTGGGTGTTGGCTTTGTGATGGGTAGAGCTGGTGAAAGGGCTGAAGTTATGTTCTAGATGACTGTGGAAGACAACACTGGTAAGTTCCTACCCATTGCTGAAGGTCTTGAGAGAGTTGTGCTAAAGGTTTGGAGTGCCGGTACTTCTTCTTCCTCTGTAAGGCCCCAAAATGCCAAGGGAGAAGCATCTAGCTCTTTCCTCCATCCATTTATAACAGCACCTTGATGGGTGCTTGTCTCTTAGGTAAAGGGTGAACATATCAGCTCTACTGTAGGAAACGTGAACTGTGGCTGCATGCACGTTGCAGCCAGACGAGGAGTTAGTTTTTCTTTTCTGCTGGTGTGAGCGAGTGACTGCTGTAGAAGAAAAAGTGATACCTTGGACTGAATGACAGTAAGGTTTTTTTTGTTTTGAGATCATGACTAATGAAAGCATTGCCTGTCAGAGTTCAAGGAGCATCTGGATGATGCTCTTAGTCATAAGGTTTAGTTGTAGGTAGTCCTGTGAGGGGCAGGGAGTTGGATTTGATGATCCTTATGTATCCCTTCCAGCTCAAGATATTCTATGATTGTCTTAAAAAAAAAAAAAAAAAAAGGCAAAACCAAAACCAAAACAAACAAAAACCCCAAACCCGAACCCAAAAGCAAAAACATTGCAGAAATCAAACATTGTTCCAAAATGAAAATAAAGGAAAAAAAAGTATCTTGGCTTTTATAATTTCATTTACTGACAGATCCACCATAAAATCACAGAAACCTAATAGAACCTGGATAAAGAAAGAAGAAACTCAGCTTGATAATATTACCTTGTTTTAGGACTGATACATGGTACATTCTTGATGTTAGTGGTTATGTGGTGGGAATATGGGAGTGGATATAGATGGGTAAAATGCTCCTAGGATTTGCATAGCACAAACCCTCTGGTTCTCTCCCTTGGAAGAAAGGGAATTCCTAGAAACCTGGCCAGAAAACAGAGGACAAGGTGTCCCGTAAAGGACTAGCCTCCTTGGGTTCCCTGGTACATCCACGCTTGCTGTCTTAGCATAGGGAAGATTGTCAAAAAGTGATTCCTAAGCAATCTTTACTGGAATGTAAGGCTATTGCAATTATGTTATGCCTTCCCTCCCACCCCACAAAGTGGTTACTAATTAAATTGCATAACAATTCTGCCTAGTATTTAAATGTTGTGCATGGATTAACTTCATAGTTCATTATCCATTCCTACAGAGATCAAAAAGTATAGCTCTAACTCTGAGGAATATCTCAGTTAAAAAATGTAATCTTTTTGTCGCGCTGATCTGCTAACTACCTGTAATTGGAGGTACATCTGCCCACTCCATCAGCTGGGGGCAGCTTCTGCCTCTGCAGCTCAGCCTTGTACGGGAGCTGCCTGATGAATTTATGCTCAGGTTCAAAGGACGTCAGTGGGATAACCGATCAATTAAAAGCAGGAGTCGTTTAATCTGCTTTAGATATGCTTTCGATGGCGAAGTTTAGAGGTGCTTAAGTTTAAAGTTGGCGATTGCAGGTTTCTTTTATGTTCACTGGAACAATCACTCCGGGATCCTTTTACATTTTCTCGGTGAAGAAAAATGTCCCTTTCTAGAGGGTGGTTCTTCTGACCTCTCTTAGATGCTTATTTTAGGATGAGATCACTTCCCATCTCGCCATCAGCTGTAAATGAGTCTGAGGGTGAATATATCTTAGTTAGATTTTTGGATACTTAAATGAGGGTAGATGGGCTGCACCCCGCCATGCCCCTCCGTGTGAGATGGGCCGGGGGACTCCCCTGTTCCCATCTGGGGAGCAAGCGGGCTTTTGGCCGGTGCCTGCCTCCTCGACGGGTTTCTTTGCTGACCTCAAGCTCTGAACACTTTCTTGTTCCTCGATATACGAGCCACTGGACATCCAAAACAGAGGGTGAGTTTTCAAGGCAGGTGAAAGGGAGACCCTTTTATTTGGGAATGGAGCACATTGGATATAACCTTGTTGGATGACAGTAAAACAGAGTTCATGGGGATACCTTTACAGAGTCAGCTTTCAGAGCAGCTCCCGCACCCCATGAGAGTCTGGCTGAGCTGAGAATACAGTCTGGGAGGCTTCAGGCTCTCTTCTGCTCTGTAATACACACTTCAAGCAAAAGGGATCGTGCTCTTCACCTGCAAGAGTGAGCGGAGCCGAGGGGAAGGCAGGAGCTCAGCATGCTAACAAGCCGCGTGCCTTTGTTACAGAAGGAATAAAATCTCTTTGCACCTATTATTCCTTTCTATACCCATTTATAAGTGTTTCCACAATGCAAGTAGTGTTGTTCAGAGTTCTCTGTGTCTGACTTGTTTTTTAAATCTCTGTTATACTATTATCTGGAGCATATTAACCCCTAGGTGCTTAGGTTTTTAAATGTATAAGAGATGCCAGAAGGGGGGGGGGGGGAATTTAATCCTGCTTAAAAAAGAGCCAGAAGGTGAAATAGCAGAATAATCACTCTTTAACACAATTTGCTGTCACCTTCACCACAAGGTCCCTTTGCTCTGATACCCAGAATTAAGAGACAAACTCGGCTAAGTTGCTGCAATTCAGAAAACATGCACATGCACACAAATAAATCTGCGCCCAGCAGTTCCCTATGGTACAATTGTTGGAAGCACAAACCATTTTTAAACTGATACCAGAAGTGAACTTTTATTTTCAATCATATTTACTGTAAATTAGAAATTGCTCAGTAAAATGCAATCTGTTAGGCAAAATGCATCCTGTCACTTTCAATTAACCAGCTAAAAGGTTGTTAATGAATAAATATTGACTTTTAGAGGAAATGCTTCTTAACCAGCTGCAGATCCATGTGTATGATATTTGACAAATGATCAATACGGAGCTGGTACACTCCTGCTAACCTGGAGGTAACTGCTCAAAATGCCTAGGCACAGCCTTAAATGACAAGTTGCACAGTGGCCCAGCAGTAGGGGTATAATAAAAAGATGCCGAGATGCTGCAAAGCTGCCTTCTGTTGATGCATCCAACTCTACTGCCACTTCTAAAACTAAGCAACCAAGAGTGTAAACTTGGAGACAGAAATCAGCCATTCAAGCACCCCTGCAAGTTTCACTTGATTTTTCAAAGCCTTGAACACTAATGAGAGCTGAGACAGCTCAGCCCCTTTCCAAGTCAGACCTTTTATTAGATACCAAAAATGCTCATGTAGGTGCTGTACAGATTGACTCTTCAGGCTCCTAAAAGTTTGTCTGATAACTGTCTGGAGAAATATCCCATGATGACACTCCAGATCTGCACTGTCTGGTGTGTATGGTGACTCACGCTGGGCTCTTTGCTAATCCAGAAAACTGAATCATAGAATCATAGAATGGTTTGGGTTGGAAGGGACCTCAAAGATCATCTAGTTCCAACCCCCCTGCCATGGGCAGGGACACCCTCCACTAGACCAGGTTGCCCAAAGCCCCATCCAACCTGGCCTTGAACACTTCCAGGGATGGGGCATCCACAATCTCTCTGGGCAACCTGTGCCAGTGCCTCACCACCCTCACAGGGAAGAATTTCTTTCTAACATCTAATCTAAATTGACCCTCCTTCAGCTTAAACCCATTACCCCTTGTCCTGTCACTACACTCCCTGATAAACAGTCCCTCACTATCTTTCCTGTAGGCCCCCTTCAGGTACTGGAAGGCCGCAATTAGATCTCCCCGGAGCCTTCTCTTCTCCAGGCTGAACAATCTGAACTCTCTCAGCCTGTCCTCATAGCAGAGGTGCTCCAGCCCTCTGATCAGCTTCGTGGCCTCCTCTGGACTGTCTCCAACAGCTCCATGTCTCTCCTGTACTGGGGCCCCCAGAGCTGGACGCAGTACTGCAGGTGGGGTCTCACCAGAGTGGAGTAGCGGGGCAGGATCACCTCCCTTGAGCTGCTGGTCACACTTCTCGTGATGCAGCCGAGGACACGGTTGGCTTTCTGGGCTGCAAGCGCACACTGCCGGCTCATGTTGAGCTCTTCAGCAGCCAACAGCCCCAAGTCCTTCTCCTCAGGGCTGCTCTCAATCCGTTCTCCTCCCAGCCTGTAGTTGTGCTTAGGATTGCACCAACCCACATGCAGGACCTTGCACTTGGCCTTGTTGAACTTCATGCGGTTTGCACAGGCCCACCTCTCTAGCCTGTCAACGTCCCTCTGGATGGCATCTCTTCCTTCCAGCATGTCAACCACACCACACAGCTTGGTGTTGCCGGCAAATGCTAAGGGTGCACTTGATCCTGCTGTCCATGTCGCTGACAAAGATGTTAAACAGCACCAGTCCCAGTACCAACCCCTGAGGAACTCCACTCATCACTGGTCTCCACTTGGACATTGAGCCGTTGACCACAACTCTTTGAGTGTGACCATCCAGCCAGTTCCTTATCCACTGAGTGGTCCATCCATCAAATCCACATCTCTCCAGTTTAGAGGCAAGGATGTTGTGCAGGACAATGTCAAATGCTTAGCACAAGTCCAGGTAGATGATGTCAGTTGCTTTTCCCTTGTCCACCAATGCTGTAACCCCATCATAGAAGGCCACCAAATTTGTCAGGCATGATTTCCCCTTAGTGAAGCCATGTTGGCTGTCACCAATCACCTCCTTATTTTCTGTGTGCCTGAGCATAGTTTCCAGGAGGGTCTGCTCCATGATCTTGCCAGGCATGGAGGTGAGACTGACCGGCCTGTAGTTCCCCAGGTCTTCCTTTTTTCCCTTCTTAAAAATGGGGGGTATGTTTCCCCTTTTCCAGTTGGTGGGTACTTCACCGGACTGCCAGGACTTCTCACATCCTTGAGACAGATGCAGCTGCGGGGACATCGTCTCTCAAAATCCAGCAGAACTAGTTGAGTTGTAGCATCTATGAGAAGGGGAGAGCCAGGCAGACCGGAGGATCCCATGGTGAAGGAGCATGACAGGGGTTCAAATCCTGGCCTCAGGCTGCGCTTTTAGGGCAGGCCATATAGTAGCTCTAGTTCTCATTTGTATGTGAAAGAGAGATATTAGTGGGACTGTTTAGCTGAGGGCTGTGGGTGGAAGGGTCCCTAGTAAGTCAGAAGCCTCTGGATCCCAAGTAGAGAGTTAGGCTTCCTGTAGGTTCAGTCACTTCATTATTAATGCCATGAGAAGCAGTCCACAGCATGAACTACAAAACACTGCTTTGTTTCACATGACTTCTATAATGACTAAAGCTGTACCTGCCCCAGCACACTGTTGGACACCTGGCTCAGGGAGAGATGGGGATGGGGGAAGGCTTCCATGCCATGGGAGGTTATTGGAGCTTCTTGGAATGACCAGGGCTGTCAAGTGCACCCGTTACAGCCTTTGTTTTTTCTTCCATGTCCTGTGTGCATGAAAATAAAGATTGCTTTGTTCAGTGCTTCAGCACTTCCAGTTGTTCCTACACTAAAAAAAGTACCTTTCAACCTATTGTTTCTAAAAACAGAGTGTTTTTTTGCCATGTCGGTGTTTCAAGTGTTTTTCTTGCTTGAGCGGAAACAATTGTCTCTGGCTCCCTGGGTTGAAGATGATCAAGATTATGAAGTTCATAGATGCTTTGCTACTTTGGCATCTAAATGGAAATGAGTCCATCAGCTGGGACTCCTCAGGAGACCATCAGCAACATTACTGTTTGAACTAAGCCAGTTGCTGTAGAGGTTAAAAGGGGCCTTGTGGAGAGGCATTAGCCCTGTCTTAGATGGGCAGGATAGTCTTTATTCCAAATATTCTGCTGATCACTCTGATGTGGTGGGTTTGATTGGTTTTGTTATATGAGGGCTCAAAATTTATTCCAGTTGCCTTTGTGGCACTTGTGACCCTGCAGTAGCAGAGGGCTGTGCCATCTTGCCATTTCAGATGTATTTGCTCCTTTCTTTCTGCCTGTCCTATTTACCTGGTTTACTTTACCTTTGACCAGAACAGCATGGCCTGATATGTGCAGGGAAATTCAATAACTGGACCACCTTTGTCATCCATCTGACATCCAAGGGCATGTTAGTGAGGTGTTGTGCCCAATCTAACAAGCCCCATTTCTCAGCAGGACTATTTTGGCACACTCATGATGGTCCAGCTATGGCTTCTGTCTCTGAGGTGGCTCATTCAGTGCTCACCAGAGGATTTTTGATTTATGTCCTTGTGCATGTTGAAGGCAGGACCTTAGAGACTATTTGCCTGAAAGGGGTGTTGGGATATAACTCTATGATTTTGATAGGCCAGGAATTCAGAGTACAAGTGAGTATTTGGAGGCTCCTTGTGAAAATTATAATAGAGTTTTTTTGTTTGCTAAAAGGAAAGCTCGTGTATATATTGGATTTATACCCAAAGTCAAATGCAAGGAACCCTGCCTTCCATGTGAGTGTATCACTAGATTTTTCTCCAGCTGTAATACACAGCAAGAACTTGTGTGTGGTGATGTTCCCTCTCTCCAATTGCTTTAATTTCTGTGCTTCAGATGCACCTAGATTCCTCTCACGTTCTCATTCGGGTGATAAGTAATGCAGCACAAATTATGGGAATGGGCATTGGGTGCATCAACAACAGTAAAAGCTAACAGCATTGCGCAGGGACCAATAAAGCTGAGATAAGAACTGCTGGGCTTTTCTCTTCTTCATTGGCAGTTAAATGTGATTTCTATTATCTCACTGTTTGCTTTAATGTTATATGGAACCTGTCAAAGCCCCATAGTCTTGCCGCTCACTGTTCCACTAGAAAGAAAAGACTCCGTAAATTACAGTACCTTTTGCTACTGAAAGGTGTATAAAACTATTCCATCTAATTCATGGTCCCCTTTATCATAAGTGATAGTGGAAATGCGGAAGATTAGCAAGGTCAGATGAGTTTGGGATATCGGGCCAAATCTGTAAATCTTCTGAGCTTACTGTATTCTCACCATTATCCCTAGACCTGTGGCAGCCTATATTCACCTCTGGTGTGCTCCACCTCCAGTTCATCTTCTCCCACAAAGTCCCCTGTTTTGGCAGCCTGCTGGCCAAAGCTACCAAAACTGCAATAATCCAGTGTATGCCAGAGAGGACATGATTTATGGAATGGTAAGCCTTGTGAACTTCCGCACTCAAACTATTTGCTGATGTATCTTTATAGACCACAATGGGAGACAGGTATCTTGAAGAATGTTTGAGAAGGTCATTACCTGTACAAAGTGTCTTAACTAAGTAATTCCAGTATAGCGTCATGCTGACCTCACTACACTGTTCCTCTTCAGGAGCTCTTTCTTGAACATTTGCATAAAACTGCCTTGCATGGTATGTAGGACCTGACATACACCTCAAGACACTTCAAGGTGGCAGAAATTTCTTTAGATGTCTTTGTTCTACCTGTAGAGAGAAGCTTTGTTACTAACTTTTGCACAGTAGCATCACTTACTAACTAGGCTGGACTATCATTCTCTTGTCTCTGCTGTTCTCAGCACAACTCATCTTCTGCCTAGTCAGGTTTTACTCAGCAGCGTTGACTTAGAGGATGGCTTTCATAACACAGTTGAGTCCTTGCTGGGGGCCTTAAGTTCCCTCTCTGGAGCTGTGTTAGTGGTGGCTGTAAAACAGCCAGAACAAGGCATGAGTGTATAAGGTATGTGTGATGTAGGAAAGAGACTCAGTCTCTCTGGTAAGGGTCCAGATCTTTAATATGATCAGATTTCTTCAGCTGGCCATTTGTAGAGTGATTGAAATATCAGGCATCTAATAAAAATCTCCTAGGACACACGACTCATCCTGTGCGAAATCCTCATCCCCCTGGTGTTGTTATCAACAAAAGGTCATAACATTACTACTTAATATTTATGTTGCAGAATAAATCAGGAGCAATTGGGCCATGTTGTGTTATATACTGCACAAATAAGTGAAGTTGTGTCTCCTGCCCCAGGGAGTTTGCAAGATGTGCAAGGCATGTAAGGCATGGCAAAGGTTGCTGGCTTGGAAGGGAGAACCTCCATGGTGAACCATGACATTTTCCCATCTCTGGGCTCTCTCCTGAGCTCCCTATACAAGCAGAACAGACTTCAGAAATGTTGGAGTAACTTTTATAGAATAAAAATTACTTTATGGGAATTGGTGTGGGCAACAGGAAGGAGCCAGTACGTCAGCTCTGGTTCTGGACCAAAACAGAAGGATCCTGGTGGATAAGATATATTAAAGACCATTGAAAGAAAATACCAAAGGGATGAGGGATAAAGTACCCTGTGATTACTCCAAAATGGTGTGTGCGTTTTCCTAGCCTACTCCTGCCTTGACTATTACTCTCCTACTATTGCAATCTCACCTGAGCCAAGAGCTGATCCCTTAGGTCTTTGCGTGAAGATCACCAATGTCCCACAAACTCTGGTGGTGCCCAAATCTACATGCAGCTGGGCTACTCAGGATCTAGTGACTCCTCCCACCTAGGAAGGAGGCAGTAATTTGTACCCTGGACCCAATGCTGGGAGGTGAAGACGAAAAGTGGAGGATACATGTTGATTCAGATCTTATTAGAACCAGGTTGAAGTCTGTACAGTCCTGTGCAGTTAACACCTTTTTGTGGGGGGAAAGGACATGCAGAGTGTCTGATTTCAGAGCTGGAAAAAAGGTAAGTTTTGAGCTGGCAAACATGTGCAAGCCAGAGCTTCACGTTCACAGTCGCCTGTGCACCTGGTGAAGAACACATTGCGGAGTAGCAGGACTGAGGATTAAAGGGAATCCATTCCCTGTGCTCACAGCAGGAAAGGATAGCAGCCTTGTCATCCTCTCAGGAGTTTCTTTTCAGACATGCTCTTAAATAAGAGAGGATAGTGATTAAATTCCTTCCCTGGGAGCTTTCCTTTCTGGGACAAATGAAAAAAGAAAAGGAAACATGTAAACAAATATTAGACAGACAGACCAGCCTCCCAGATTTTATCAGGCTCTGGGCTGTTGCTTGGCTTGCCTTTTGAAGGAGATATGCATGCCTGTGTTTCTGTGCTTGCTTCTGTTTGCATTGGCTTTTCTGCATCCTCCCTCCATCTTTATCTCTATACCCATCGCTGTTTCTCCTTGTGCCTGAGCCGTATAGTGAACTGAAAATTTTGAAGCCGGAGTGGGACTTTTGCTGCTAAGAGTTCCTCTCCAAACGGATTTGGAGATGATGTTTGATTATTCAGCTTTGAAGTCCATGCAGAAGTTGGGTAGTGAGGTCAGATTTTGCTCCTGCAAAGAACACAAGCAACATAGGTGCCAAGAGGCACTTCAGCACCCAAAGCCAGCCTACGGGTGCAGGCAATGCTGCGTCTTTTAAACATTTCAGACGCATCCTGCTACATTGAGCTGCACCTCACAAGTATGTTCTGTTGCATTATGTCAGGATCCGACATGACATGAGGTAATTGGATTTGATATGTCATAATCCACCCATAGCACAACATGTGATAGATGAAAGGACTTTCCCTGAGGCAAGCAGAAAACAGCTGGTACTGTACAACACCTGCAAAAAAGGGAGGTTTTTAATCATCTCCTCCTGCCTGGCTGGGGTGGCAAGTTGTTCAGTCTACGCACATCCCTAATTGAAAACTCAAAATGATTAATTGTTTTTTAAAATGCCACAGCACGTTTTATTGAGTTTGAAACAAATGAAAGTTTCCATATATTCCTATCAGCCATCCACACAAAAAAGAAAAAAGAAAAAACCAAGCTCAGGTGAATTTCTACAATATATGAGATACGATCAGTCTGCTTCAAGTTCTTCTGATCTACAGTACCTTCTGCTCATTCTTGATATGTGCACGTTTAACCTCCGTTTGGCTGCTAAGGGGAACACTGATGGGCTGATACCCATTTACATCTGCTCTTGAGCAGAGCTTCTTGTGGTGCTTCCTACTGTTCTGCCAACACCAGTGACCACATTCGATTGTCTTTTCCTTGGGGACATCACAGTCTGGGATGGAAAGGGAAAGCCATGAACAGAAGATTGTTCATGGTTTAGGAAAGTGTTTTGGTACCTTGATTTCTGAATGAAGACATCCTGTGAAAAGAGCTGGAGGGGCTGGAGGAAGACTTGCTTTAGATAAAGTGAAAAGGATCTAATCCTAAAGGGACCTGTCCCCCGTCTGTTTTGATTCAGGTTACTGTCATTCAGCTGTTTTACAGGCTTCCCTTTCAACATTACTTTCTGGTATGCTGTCACCTCTTCATTCACTACAAATGTTTCAGAAAGGTGTGAAAAAAGTAGTCGTAGGAAATCCTGACAAATATAGGGATGGGAAGGAAGAGGGCGTCATTTTCAATGTACGTGTCCTAATTCCTCTTGGCTTTGATGTATAGCTTGTGTCTTAAAGAGTTTAGCACAGACTGTCTTGAGCATGTGGCACTCACACTTTGATGACCACACTCCTAATTTTCTGAGGTGCAGCATGCGAAGGTTCATGTTACGTCACTTGGCTGTCAAAAAGATTTAATGCTCCTCTTTATCTCGTTTCAACCCCAACCCTACCCCCAGTATTTTTGTCCCGGGGAAAACCAAACAAAAATTGCAGATGATAAGACAACAGTGCTTTCTGGTGTCCAAGGCTCTGGTTCACTTAGGGAGAGCAGGACTTTCCCTCTATTGCCACAGCACCCTTACCATCTCACGGACTTTTCTACTCTCTTTGCTGGCCCTGCAGTAACCAGGCTGGGCTCTGCTGACCTTCTTGAGTTCTTTTGCAAGCAGAAGCAGCTTGACTACAAAAATGAGGCATGTGATGACTTATTATGATGATCTCCAAGTAAGAGGTGATTTTGTATTCCTGTCAAAAGCTCTGCTGCAGTTTCCTCTTGCTGGTGTTTCCAAGTGCTCCTGCCAAGTGTTGCCATCCCAGTGGATGCCCTAGTAAGCAAAGGCAAACTGCGTTTCAGTGCTGGCCTTGAACGTCCTTCGACTGGGGTTGAGAGATGCTGAATGTTGTTCTAAGCTGTTTCCTTTGTGATGCCTTTAGTATAAATCTCTGCCCCCTTTCTTAAAAGCCAGCTCAGCCACATGAACTAGGCTTTATTTTATGAGGCTCATTATTTTTATATTGATGTTCATTTTCTGAAAATAGTGTGAAAGCTAAATGCATACAGCCCCCTAGACATTTTAACAAAATCATATTTCAGTTGCAGTATTGATTGTCTATCTATAAAGCAATATATGGCCAGGAGTTAATGTTAACAGTGCACTATGTTAACTGAAGTAATGTAGTGAAAAACAAAAATGAGAGTTGGGCTTGCTTTACTTTTTGCTGCAGTGTGACACCTCCAGCTGAGCTTTATTGCTTCTCCTGAGTGTTAGGTAATCACAGAGATGACCTATAGCAGTTTCCCTTAATGGATGATAAGCAAAATCAGCCAGAGTTCATGGTTGCTAGTGTGGGGGTGGCACATAAACAATCCTCCTTTCATTGTGTTTACACACATTTTGTTTCTGTCCTTTGAGCAAGAAGCAATTGGGTGCAGGTTCACTGTTAAAGTGATGCCTACACTTGGTTACTTCTATACACTCCTGTGGTCTTGAAACTGTTCCTGCTTTGCTGCAAATGGGTGGAATTTTTATAGGAACTATGTTTGTTCTATCATTTTCTCCCAGGAAATGAGGCTTTAAGGCTAAAACCAGGCAATCGTTTAGGCTGCAAATCCTTTCTTTTATGGTTTGTGCAGTTATGCAAAATGAGATGGAGGACCCTGATCTACGTTGTCTCCATCTATAGTAGGGTGGATCAGCTCCTGTTTTCAGAATTCAGCACCATCCCAGCAGATCCATAGTCAGACAGATTTTCTAAGTGCATTATTTATTACTTCTTGTTTTTTTCCTGAAAAGGGTTGAGAGGTTTTTTTCTGTATATTTACATATGGGAACATTGATAAGTAGAGGAACGTAGTGATCTGGCCAAAACCATGTTCCACCAGAGAGGTCAGCAGACCTAAAAACTCTCTGGTGTAAAAAGACTGTGAGGGACCCCAACCAATGATCTAGTCTGTCCCTCAATCACTATGTCCCTTCAATTCAAACAAAAGCTTTTCCATCTTGTTTTTAAAATCCTCCAGTGATGATAATTTCAAAGATTACCTTGGCACCTGCTAAATAAGGAAGTTATCCTGTTGTCCAAACTCAAACCCCCTTAATTCAATCTGTCCTGTGCTTCCATCTCCTACCCACTGTGGTCATGGGGAAAAGTTTATCCCCTTTGTCTTTGCAGCTGCTTTTTATGTGTTTGAAACAACTGTGGTGCCACTCTTCCATATTGTCTTCTCTGGTCTTCCCTGTTCTTGTTTTATACAAATCATGTTTTCTGGCTTTCTGTTAATGGTCAGGATTCTGTCTTCTTTTCTTTTTTTTTTTTTTTCTCTCTCTTTTTTCTTTTTTTTTTTCCTCTCTCTTTTTTCTTTTTTTTTTTTTTAATTTAAATTTTATCTTCTCTCTTTCCTATTAATCTAACTTCTCCTGACATACAATGGCCAAAACATGAAAAAAGTTCTCCAGTAAAGCCTTTACCAACCGCAAACAGAGCAGAAGGCTTTATTCACACATCTCAAACATGATGGTGCTCTTTGCATGCCTCAGCATGGTGTTTGCTGTTTTCAGCATAACCTTGTTGATTCACATCTATCTGCTGATCCACTCTAACCCTTAAGTCCTTCTCCGCAGAGCTGCCACCCAGTCTGTTGTTCCTGGCTTGTAGTTGTGCAGTTGTTGTTCCTCTCTGATCTTGATATTTGTTAAGGACAAAAGCTCATTTGCATCCTATTTTTTCAGACCACTTCTATCGTTTGCCAGGATGATTTTGAACTCTAGCCCTGTGTTTTCTGGCATGCTGGTAGCCCCTCCCTCTGTGGTGGTGTGTGTGAATATGTAAACATAAAGGTTATGCTGTCATCCAAATTGTGAAGGAAAATATTTCATAGTGTGACATCCCAGTCAGAACCTTGAAGAATTTTTCTTGATATATACCTCCTTCTTGCAAGTGAGCTGCTGATTACTACTATACAAATGCATATTTTTTTCCCAGATAATTTTGCATACTCCAATAGCAGTTTCACCTAGACCGTATTTCTGTACCTTGTTATGAAGAGATATAAACTGCTGAAGTTGAGGTATGTTCTCTACTGCTGCTCTTCCATTCACCCTGCCAAAGTGCATCAGTTTGGTTTAGAAATTATTTGATCTAAAAAAAATTCAAACTTGAGTGTTGCTCAATGTTCCTGAGTTTCTCTTAGATATTTACAAACACCTTCATCCTTTGTGCTCATATTTTTACAGAAATTGAAGTTAAATTGCTTTTCCACTCTTTCTCTCCTTCTTTCTGCAATGGCTGTTTTCCATTTCCCTGTAATCACCACCATCCTTCAGCAGATCCAGATGAGTCCTGCCAAAGGCTCTGACATCTTTCAGCCCACTTTTGAAATGCCATGCTTTCTTAGCCATTTTGTCTCTTCTTGGTCCTCCAGTGCTGATCTGCTGGATCATCATCTCCTGCTGTGCAAATCCTTGGGAGATGCATAGAGCAGATATTCAGTATCCTAAACAGAGAGGTGAATGGTCTCACCTAATGGCTGGAGCACTTCTCAGCAGCCGGGAGAATTTGATCCATCAAGAGTTATCTCGCAGTCATGATGATGGTCAGGGAAAAGGTGCTGACCTCCTCTATTCCAGCTGCTGAAAGGCTCCCACTTTTCCTATTTAATCCAGAGACCCCCCAAGCCAAGGAGAAAGTGTTTGATTGTCACTCAGTGCCCTTTTCTGGGAGGAGGAGCTCTGGTTTCCAGTCCCTCCTGCTCCAGGGACTGTTTTTGTCATTTAATGTGTTATTTTATGCATTTTTTGATATGTAAAGTGGATAATTAAACCACATTAAATCTCTTCATAGACCCTCATTCAAGTTGAACATTAATTTGGCTGAGCTTAATTTACTTTGTAAACTGAATTAGTGACACTTTAATTCTGAATGAGTGTGCATAAAAGAGCCTAATGTGGATTAAATAATCCAAATTAACTTAAAGTGTGAACAGAAAATGTATTAATTTTCCTGAGTGTCCCAGTGTAGGCTCAATACATCAATCATCCTCTGCTGCGACTGCTCATCCCACGCAGGTGAGGATTCATCTCCAGCAGTTCTCTCCCTCTTTGCTACATGGACTTCTCATTTCTCTGTCTGGGTGATGACCAGGTCCTGCCAGAGCACTGATGGTGAGTTGGATTGGCAGCAAGGGAACGGGGTGTGTGTGTGTGTGTGTGTGTGAGAAATGAAAAAGGTGTGAGTGTGCAGAGCATGCAGGCAATGTGAGCAGCTTTCAACCAACAGTTAAATGCAGAAGAGAGTGAGAAACAGCATGTCCTGACCATAAAAAGAAAAAATGAAAAAAGCTCTTTCTCTGCTTTTAGCTTTGTTCCCCTTTGCTTTAGCTGCCAGTCCTGATTTACACTGAAAAGAAGGGCTGGGCTCATGACTCCTGAACGTAAAGTATTCCTATAGGACACCATCCATTACTTGTGCTGCGTAAGCACTAATAATCCCATTGAGCGCTCTTTCACTTGTGCCTTGATGCTAATGCCTTGTACACCAGCTTTCTCATGCATTCCCCCTTCATCAGGAGCTCTGGGGAGAAAACTAAAATCAACCACAGATTACTCAGACTTGCCGAGTGTGCTCTGCAGACCAGAGAGTACACCCTCAGCTCAATGCATGTGCATAACTCCCGTTCAGATTAATGGGAATTATGTGCTTACATCCACAGGAGGCTATTCCCCAATGACTGACATCTTGTTTTATCATTTATGGTACTGAAATGACCTGCAAATTGTAGGGGTCGGGAGCAAACGCCGATATACCAGAGTGGTGCCATGGTTACATGTAGACTGGAGATTCCTTCTCTCTTACACCATGATGATGCCTGGCCCAGGGCATCTTTGTTCTCTCTCTGTTAATAGGACAACTTCCATATAGTTTTACAGTGTTTTCCACATGGAATTGAAATAAGACAAAACTTAACCTCCCAAATGCTTTGACAACCCTATAGAACAGATTTATGCCAACCCTACGTGAAAGGGAATTAGCCCTATGGCAACAATCAGCAATTATATATACCAGGGAAAAAGAGCAGTTGCTGCAAAGGGGATTAATTAGGAGTAATGGGATAAATTTGAGGGGGTGGGGAGTTTAGTTTGAATATTAGGTCACACTTTATACTGTTACCTTTTTCAGTGCATGGAACAGTTTCTAAGAGAGGAAATCTTGTCACTTTGGGAACTCAAATGTGTACAGAACTGGAAGCCTCTGAAGGCACTTTACGTGGCTCAGCAGTAATGGAGTAGGATATGAAAAGGATGGGACCCTCCTCACGGTGCATCAGGGTGAACTGTCCGGCATCCCTGTGTCCCCTCCTCCTTGGCAAAGGGGACACGGGCTATGGATAACAGAGCAGGTATGAATATATCTATGCTATAAGCAAGAGAAATAAACATCAACTCCCCTCCCACTCACGGTGACATATCTGCAAGGACTGATAGCCTGCTCACCACTACCCCTTTAACCAGGTGAAGGTTTGCCTGAACCATGATGGTGCTTTCCCTTCAGCATTTATTTATAGTTTACGGCATTTTTGACCTTCCTCATCTCCTTACTGCTCTTTTAAGTCTGCTTTAATCTCATTACATAAGAAAGTAAAAGAGCCTTAGAGGGAGAATCTGTACCCAAGCAGGCCAGGTCAGATAAAGCTCTAAGCACTGTAGGGTGGAAAAACCCCAGTATCTGGTTACCGGCTACATGAGAATCAACAGGAGTGAATATGTAACCTGGCAGCCAAGTGACAAAAAGACTTAGAGGGAGGCTGATTCCTCCCTCTGCTTCCTTTTTGGTTTAACCAGACTTTTTCCAATTCATCTGGGTAAAGAAAAGTAATAGCAATCATCAGCCACCAACTCCTTGGCTTTTTCCTGAATGAGGTTTGAGAAGCAGATTCATCCTTGTCCTGGTGAAACACCAGAGAGCAGGTGACCTCCTGGTTTCTGTTTCTATAGGGGACTGCTGAAGGCTGGTTTGGCCCATGGCAAAATTTACAGCAGGTCTAACACTTGCTTTGTGTTCACAGGAGGAATGACAGGGCTGCTTTGGTCAGGCTCCTTCCCTCCTCCCAACCTGCCCTGAAACGGGAGACCATCCATCCCCACATAACCAGCAGAGGTGGGATGCACTGGGAATGCAGGGAGGAAATGTTTGTGCTGTGTGTAGTATAGAACTGGGCGCACTGAAAAGAGTTTGGGGTTATGTGCTCGCAGCTGAATGGGAAAATCCCTGTGGTTGGGGTTGTGGGAGTTTCTACTTGGGTGTAAGCAGCTGAAGGCAGAAGTCCCAGGACCTTTTTATTTGAGCTCTTCTTTCAGAGGCAGAGAAGAATCCACAGTCTCAGAGCATTGGGCATATTCCAAATGGGTGCAATAAATAACCCTCTCCTGCATGACTCCCCAAAGTCATGTTTCTCTTCTCCTCTACTCCTGCAGGCTTTCCTGGGGCAGTATCACCTCTGGTTTTAAATTTAGCCTCTCAGCGACACTAACTAAGAACAGAGGCATTTAATCTCCCATCCTGTGTCCAGGCTGATGCTCCACTTTTTATTGTCTACATATATCTGTAATTATTAACTTACAGCAACATTTCATTGGCCAATAAATGTTAGTTATGGTATATTTGGTAGCTTTATGAAATGTAATTAGTGCTGGAATAGTATGAGATACTCAGGAGCTCCGGCACTGGTAGATGAACCTTTTATCAGCTGTGGGCATTTAATTCACTTTAACAGAAAAGACATAAACAAATAACAATATTGCATCCTTGGACTGGCCTAGTTTCATCTTGTTTGCCTGCCTGGCTGCTGTGTTTCTACGGTTTCCTTATATGATTTTTAGCTCCCACAGGCTTGTAGTAAATTGATCATTGTTAGTTCTGAGATTCAAATTTCCCTTTATACTATCCACAGACAATTTATTCCTGCTTATCATATTTCACTGGAACCTAGGAACCTCCACCAGTTTTAGAGGTCCTTGCTTGAGACTCTAAGAAGTGCAGAACAGATAAAATTGGAAAAATGCTATTACCAAAGCTTTCAAAAGATGCTTTTTTTTTTTTTTTTTACCAGTTTGGCAATCAAAGTAAAATATATACCATTTAGATCAAACTAAATAATGTTTACCTTCAAGTTATCTGGCGAAAATAAATAACCCCAAATGCCATTTTATATGAATCAAAATGTTCCCTTCAACTTGGAGGAATGCATTTTGTTTGGTCATTTGTCCAGAAAGTAAAGGGCTGAAAGACCAGCAACTTTCTGAAGCAGTGGATATTTCAGAAAACTTGAAGATGATGTTGAAGACCCAAATTCAGCTGTTGTTTCAGGCTGAGAAAACCAGCATCTGCTCCTGCACCTCCCAGGTGAAGACTTTAGCCACGAAGAGAGAAGCTGTTCTTGCCTGAGATACACTCAGTATTTCTCTTTGGCTCGATTCCACTTTATGCAATCAAACACTCAAAGGAGCAGGGGTAGGTTTGGGTCTACAACCTTCTAAAGTGGGTGTCCTGGATGCTTACAAGAAGGTTCACCTGCTCAAAGTAGACCAACTCCAACAAGATAAGCTGAGAGATGCCCACCTGAACTGCAGAGACTTAAATATGCAAGTAACTCCAGGCTGGTCAAAATGGATTTTTGGCATATTTACTGGTTGTCAAAAGTGTTGTCCTGGAGCTCTGGTTATTATTTCTGCTTTTATGACAAGTTAATGTGACGCAAGTGAAGTTTAAAGTCCAGGCACACTGGAGAGGTGCAGAACATCCCCTTTAAAACTTGCCTGCTCTTCCTGACCTTTTAGATAGCACTTGTCATGTGGTATCTCTGCACATCTGAAAGCTAACAACACTGCAGGGATCTCTCCTTTCTTCTGTTACAAATGTCTCACCACAGTCTTTTCTGACATGTGAGATGGCTCTTGGCAGCCATAGGTGTGGGTCACCACACCAGACCCTGGCTGCAATGGGCACCATGCTTTGCTTCTTCATCCCACTGAGATACACGGGAAAGGCCATGGCCACTTGCAGGTGTGAAGTCTCCCTCACTATAAGGTCTCAGTGGTGAACATCTTCTACTTGCATGGATGAATCATTCAAGCATGTCCTGGGAGTCCTCCATAATAGGAATCCTATTCTTCAAGGATAGGTTTCATTTCCAAAAAGACACTAAGCTTGGTCCTGAATGTCGGTGTCTCCATTGAAGTCTTATTCATAGAATCATAGAATCATTTAGGTTGGAAAAGACCTTTAAGATCATTGAGTCCAACCGTAAACCTTACACTGCCAAGTCCACCACTAAACCATGCCCCTAAGTGTCACATCTATGCGTTTTTTCAATACCTTCAGGGATGGTGACTCAACCACTTCCCTGGGCAGCCTGTTCCAATGATTGATAACCTTTTAAGTGAAGAAATTTTTCCTAACATCCAATCTAAACCTCCCCAGCACAGTTAGTTGAGGCCATTTCCTCCTGTCCTATCGGTTGTGACTTGGGAGAAGAGACCAACACCCACCTCACTACAGCCTCCTTTCAGGTAGTTGTAGAGAGCAATAAGGTCTCCCCTCAGCCTCCTTTTCTCCAGACAAAACAACCCCAGTTCCCTCAGCTGCTCCTCATCAGACTCATGCTCTAGACCCTTCATCAGCTTCATTGCCCTTCTTTGGACACACTCCAGCACCTCAGTATCTTTCTTCTTGGTAAAGCTTTGCTTATCACACACAGCAATCTTCCCAGCAAGACCTTCTGTGTAGCTGGGGGAAGAGCCTTTCCCCTGCCCCCTCACTCTCAGGGGACTTATAGCATCGCTAGCTAAAATCCACAGACATGTGCTAATCTAGTGAAAAAGGGAAAATAAGATGCTTGTAATCTGACTTTATTTAGCTTGGAGCTAACACAGACAGCGCTTGGACGTGGTGCCGTTAAGAAGCCTTTTGGAGCTGCCAGCACCTGGTAGAGGGTTATCAGCACATTGCGGGACTGGTCTGGATGCAGGCTGACAAAGCTGGCAGGAGGGGGAATTCGCTTGTCATCCATTGGATTATACCTGATTTATGGTTTCGCTCATTGACTTCAGAAATCTCGCAGTGGCAAGCTGCATTGTCTTAACTTTGCATTTGTAGATTATCCACACTGCAGAGTTATAAATCCTTCTGAGCACAGCATGCTTCCAAGGCCTAATTATATTGTCAGTGATAGGGTCTGGAGCGGGAGTGTATGTGCTACAATGCTCTGCTGGCCCTGAGTTCAGGAGGCATTCATAGAGGCATTTTATCAGTCAATTTCATGAGACATTAATTAATGAGATACTTCAATTAGATCATTTCTGTCACTAGGAAGGAATTATTCTTCATGGTCAAGATTACATCATCTTAATTAGTCCCTCTCCAAGTAATTTGCTTCTTTTCAAGCCCTGAAGAAGGGTACATTCATTATAGATAATTAATATTCAAGTTAATTGACTGTACCCTACAATTCACGGAGCCCCTTTGAAACAGATTTTCTAGTTAGGCATCGGGAAGGGCTGTTAAAGTTGCACTGCGCAGTCCTATGTAAGGCTTCTCAATCATCCAGGGGACCAAATTATAATCATCAGCCCCAGGCCTGCCTTAGCCACTCCAGTTGATATTCACAATAGAGCACCCATTCTGAGCAACTACTGTATGGGCACAAAAGTTGAGACCAGAAGGTTAGGCTAAATCTCTTGTATTTATGTACACACTATGCAGGGAATCTATTTTTTTGTTAGCACACACATTCTTCACAGCAAAATTACTTTGATTTGACTATTTCAGTTTTAAAAGGGAATTTTTATACCAAGCCAATCAGGAATAACAGATACTTGAAGCTGAGACGCTCTGTTAGTTTATTCTCTTGTATGAAAGGTCATGCAATATTAATGTTGTGTCTTTTAATGTTGCCAATAATCCACAGAAACCAGTGCATCCCACTCAGAGTAGTAACTTTAAGGGAAATGTTCTGTATCATATACAACCATCGTTGCATAGTATTTGTGCTTTCCTTTCCCAGTATTTGTGCTTAATTTGTTACATTTGACTTAAGTCAAAACTTAATTTTTCTCTGTTCTGTTTCAGACTATAGCAGTGATCTTACATTTGAAAATGCTGCCTGCCTAAAATCTCAGAAGCTGGAAACTCAAATGCAAGTCAGTGTTTCCAAAAGTAACTATTTAAGAAAAAAAGTTGATAACACTTTCAGGTTAGCAAACTTAGAAGCATCTACAAGTCTGGAATAAACAGCTACAACTCCCGCTGAAGCCAGGGAATTGTGCTGGCTGGGCTTGCATCAGGGCTAAATCTGCCTAATTGCAAGTGCAATATTGCTGCTCTTCATTTTTATGCAGATTGCTGAACCCATCTGATCCGAGCAGAGCTTCTGAGGAAAGGAGATGCAGTTCATACATGTGCAAGTCTTTGTTTTTAAAAAACAAAACTTCCCCTTTGACTTGAACTTTAAATAGTAGAGCCAGGCACATAATGTGGATAACGTCACTGAATATGTGCTCAGATTTCAGCATTTTATAGCGCTTCCTGTCCTCATGCCACATATTAGTTTCCTCTGAATAGTCTTTCAAAGAAATTAAATGGCAGGAATGTTAGTGGAAGCAGTGAGATATAAACAAACACTGAATATTCAAAGCGACTATTTTTATTCCCAGCAGAAACCTAATTTTAAGATCAGACTTTCTCCAACCGCAGAGAAGAAATATTAGTACGAGTACAACAGTGTTTGTGTGCTGTACTATTACAGGAGCACTGCTAGAAGCTTGCCGGGAGCAGGATGCTGTTGAGTGAGCTCACACAAAGTGAGACTTGGGGCAGATCCTTATGGGAGAGGGTTTTTGGCTGGTGTGGTCAATCCAATTCCTGCATGGCATGGACTGTGTGGAGAAAGAAGCCTGCTCACACTATTCCCACCAGGGTCTGTTTGAACAGGTTAGAAGCAGGGATGAACGCACTCGAGGAGCTGGCTATTTGAATTTAGTAATATTGACGTGGAGCTGCTCTGCTTGCATTGCCCTTCCTGCAGACTTCCCAACCTCCTTCAGCCACCCTGTGAACCTCACTGCAGGAGGTGAGCACCAGCCCCACAGCAGCGGTGCAAGGCAGGGAATAGGGGTGCTTCGGGGGTGCTACCCTCTCTCCTGAGATAGCTGCCACCCCATGGGTTTTCTTTCCTCAGCAGCCATAGCTGTGTCGCTGGCTGGGGCTCTGGACTAAACAAAGCTCTTTGCTGAAATGTTACCTATCCTGAATATGCAACAGAAGAACTCCAGTGCAGAATCCCAAGTAATGAATAATTTTGGAGATGACCATATTACGCATTTGGTCAGGTGGCACAGAAAAGTTTAAGAAAAAAAAAGAGAAGTGCATAAACTTCAGCTAGGAAATACTTTGTTGAGAGTTAGTCACCCAGCTTGAATTAACATCCTGCCACTTGCTTAGTGCCTCTGCCTAATTCTGTTATCTGTGATTGATTATCCAAGAGCAATTCTCAGGAGCTTGCCCAATTTGCTTTTATTGCTATTTAAGCCAATGAAAAGCAATCATCTAAAACTTGTTGTTGTCTGTCCCCTCTCCCTTCTCCATCCACATCCTTTTTCTCTAGACGACTCACACAACTCCTAGCTCTGTCCCCTGCATCATTTCTGCATTTGACTTGCTGATATTTTTTTCCAGTTTCCATGCCACATGGAAGATACCAGAACCCTTTTGCTGTTGGTTTTAGAATCCATTAGAGTTGACATTTTATGGCCCAAATCAAATCTGTGTTCTTCTGTCACCTGCTTACAAGAGTACAGGCTTTGCCTCCACTGGCGCAGAGTGCAGTAAGTGCACAGAGACAGAGCAAAAGACTGTACTTCTTCAACTGTAATTTTGAAAGGGTTCCTTTATTGATTTTGGGATAAAACAATGCTAAAAAAGCATTTCTGATTGTGTTATGAACTTGCCCGCCAGGCTGCCTGACGCCATGGCTGTGGACACATTTGCTCTTTCAGGTCTGGAGCTGGCAGCGCTTTCTGCATAATAACTATAAAAGGTTTAGTTTGGGAGGATCACTGCAATATTTTTGCACCCCTGCAGCAGCCAATTTGAGAATCTCCAATTGCTCTGCAAACAAAGGTGCAAAATCTACCGAAGTAGGTCAGTAGCATTAACCCTATTTCAGCACTGACTAATTTAATGTCCAGAGAGACAGAAGGTCCACACTGGAGATGCTGAACACGTGCACTTTGAATTGAAGTCCGGAGGAGCTGTGGGTATTTGATGTCTGTGAAAAGCAAGGATCCCATCGGGGATTTGTTTAAAGGTAAATGGAAGAATAAATGGGAAGTCTTGACTCCCAGTCCTCTCCTCTGATCACTGAATTGCACTAAAGGGTAACTTGTTTAATCATCCTATGTCTGTATGATACCAGCCTGTAGCCCGTAAAAAGCTTCCTTAGTATTTCAACAGTTTTGTTTCTTATCCTGGGAAAAATACTTACTCTTTAAAACCACTCCCGATATCTGTGCGGTTCTAATGTTTAAACTGGGCTTTTCTGAGTGGCGGCTGACTTGGGCACATTTAGGTCACTCACTATTCCTGCGTGAACATCTGATGGAGATTTTTGCAACGTTACACCATCATTCTCAGCAGCCCAGAAGGTTTTCCTTGCACTCAATTTTCTTATACCTTGATTTCTGTCCCCAGACCTTTATTGATATCTTCAGGCCCTGACTGACTCCAAATTAGGAAGGAAATGCCCTGAGACAGAGAGCACTCATCAGTACACCCTGCATGCTGAATAATTATGGTGAAAACCTGCATCCATTGGCAGATGTGAGCAAAATCATGGAAAAAAGATAATGGAGTCCACTGGAGCAAAAAATCCATTTCAGCACAGATCTCTGAGAGCTGGGGGAGCTGTCTTTGGTGAGAAAATAACAAATTGCACATTTTAAACTACATGTTTCCTTGCAGAGATGTCCATGGACTGTGGGGAACCAGGTAGACGCTGGCTTTGGACAGCCTGGATCCAGGGTCCCACAGTCCTGCCAAGACGAACTGGAAATCTGAGAGCTGTTTGGGATGGGAGCATCTTCCTGACATGATGGTTTGCCAAGGGCAAGAGGCAGAAATCAGAATTTACTGAAGTGACCGATCGGCTCTGACAACATGAGGCAAGTTAATCGCAGATTATGCTGTAACCTTGCCATCAGGCAACATAACTGTTCTTCTGAATGTCTTAATGGTGTAGTACAGTACCCCCAGCATAGCAGTGTGGTGGGTTTTTCCCAGCTGAGCATTTCTTTTTTTTGATAATCTCCAGCCTTTCATGACAAAGTTTCTTTTAATTAGGGTTGTCGTATCTATTTGGATATTTGCCCATCATTCTAGCATCTGGTGTTTGCTTTGTAGGTAGGACCATTGCTGGCACTCGGAGAAAGAAGTTTTTTCCTGGTCTCTGATGAGGCTTAGAGAAGAGTGAGCGTGGCCCAAATTGTAGTCAGAGCATTTCCATGCGGTGCTTTGAGTCTGACAGGCTGCAAACAAAGGGAAAAAGGGAAGTGCTCCCCGAGCGCAGCCATGGGGACTGAGGTGACAACCTGATGGGACCTTTCCAATGAGCACTGAAAATACTCATCATCTTCATTCTGGAGAAATTATTTTCAAGCTTTTTTTCCCCGCTCTTCTCTTTTTACCTCTTCTCTCTTTCATCCTCTCCTTTTCATTTTCAATTTCAGCCACTTGATCTTCAGATATTTTTGAAATGGCTAGGAAAAAGGGAGACAAAAATGAAGCTGACATAAGGGAAATTGAAGTGTGTGGAAAAAACACAGCAGTTTATTCCAGACCTTGTTTAATGAAAAATAATTAGAAAATTTCAAAACACTCTGCAAACTGCAATCCCATTTTCTGTTTATTCATGATGGACAAAAACCTTGAAGCTCTGGTTTCCTATGATAAAAGCAAGCAACGTTTACTTTTTTTAATCACTTTTTTCCCCCACTTAATAACGTGAAGGGCTTTTCCATTGAAGAAGACACAATATTCAGAGCTCTGCATTCTTTCTAACTCTTCTTGTCCTGCTCCCCCAGCTTGGTTGACATTTACCTCCATGACTTCCATTGTCCCTGGGTAGGCCCAGAGCTAAAGCCATTGCTTGAAGCTACTGGTGGGGTGGTGCTGACTCATGCAAGAAGACAACTTGTGTTTGTGCCCTGTTCTCCAACAGAAGGAAGAGCTGGTGGGACTCATCAGGCTGGGTCTTTCCAATTTGGAAAGCAAATTACTGTGAGGGAACAAATTAGGAGGTACCAAAATCAGGGATGGAAAGGAGGAAGCAAAGAGGGAATAATTTTTCACCTCTTCTCAAAATGGAAGGCCTACCTTTATCCAATGCAATTACCAGTCACATACATAGAACAAACAAGATGGTATTTTCCACCTAAAAAATCTAAGGAACTTGTTGCCACTGTATACTGCAAAGACCAAATGCTTTAAGTGTACTTAAGAAGGACTGAACAGTTATGAGGGATAGCAGTACTGGTGGCTATTAGACATGATGGTTCTCACCCAACTTCCAGCTCAGATAGCGCTGAGCTGCCAATGGACAGAAGCTGAAGGGATGAACCAGGTTACAATGTATGTTTTACAGTCTTTCTCCTCCTCCTTCCACCTCTGCTTTCATTGATAGGACAGATCTTTCATGTGTTGGAGTTTGGTGGGTTTTCTGTACCAACATGCCATTCCCCTGCCCAGTTGCACTTGGATTCTGTTAACTAAAAACTGAGCATGAATTAGTTGAATCAGTAGGTAAATCTAAACCATTGAGTAAAGACCAAGATTTCCCTCCCAGATATCCACCCCAAGCTCTGTCAGTGCACCAAGTGCTGTGGCAAGAAAAGCAGTTTTATTCTTTACTTTTCTAAGATCTTGGTTAAAATATTTTCTTGTCTGATTATTTTCTCTTCTCACCTGTGTTGAGTCTGAACTTTTTGGAGCAGAACCTCTTCAAAAACCTAGGTGCCTTCCACTGTTAGTACAAAGCCTAGTATCATGGAACTTTAATCTTCTTGAGGTCTCGAAGTTCTTCTTTAATGCAAGTAAATAATTATAATTTCTATAAACTACAGCATATTCAATTAGGTCTTGATAAATATCTTCTGGTAAAACAGGGCTTGTAATAAAACTAGTCTTTGGTCTTACACTTACTGAGTGATGAGCAGAGCTCTCTTTGATGCTATATTTCCCTACTTTCTCCTTTGAATAAAGTGGAAAATATCTGAAGGATGTACAAGGGCTGCTTCCTGTGGTGTTTTGTTGTTTTGCAAGTGGTGGAGTATTTTTAAAAAGATCTAAGTTGAGAACCCCAGGAGTGCATTGATTAACCAGAACTAAATACATCAATATCCATGTCAAAGGAAAGGTGTTGTTTTGCTACTGGAGACCACAGACAGAAGGGGGAGTGTAAGTTTTCTACATGGAAAAGAGTAATAATGGCATTTGTTCATTCAGGTAAAAGTAGTTAAAAATTGCCCCTTAGAAAGTTGTTTTCCTAAGTATAAATAATCTCAAAGTGCTATCATGCTCATCTATATTTGCATATGGTTATTATTCAGCAGCACCAAGTTAGATTTGGTTGTACATTGCCATGTGGAAGCCATTTGAATGATCAGGATGTGCTATTTTGAGGGTTGGTGGGGCAGGAATGGGTGTGTGTGTGTGTTGATCTTCTGTAAATGTGAACAATGAAGGACTAACCCAGATTTTCTGTTCTGACAAGCATGTAACTCGCACAATATGAAGTTTTAAAAAAAATTGCCTGGTAGACAATTTGGATTCAAATAATGTTTTCTAGAAGGAGCTGCCTGCTTCTTCCTCTAGAAGAACATGTTGACAAGCCCAAAAGCAGAGTTAAGAGGACCTCTGAAGTTGACTGAAGTCAGTGTCAACAAAGCTGGGATTTCTTCCAACCAAAAGCTATGCAACCAGTGTGAAATGTTTGTCAGGCTGTAGAGAGGAAGAACTGGAGGAGCTACCAAAATATTTAACTGAGAGCCTCAGAGAGACATTGGGTTTCTACTAAAAGATACTGCGGTGGTGTCGAACACTAATGTTTTATCCAGAAACCTCCCTGAGTTTCCACTTTAGAAAGATATCATTGAGAGGTATGCGAACAGTTGCAAGGTATTTAATATTCAGGCAACAGGGGACCTGTGTTGCACTATCCAGAGGCTGGAGGCCACCTCTAGCTGGATTTGGGGCATTCAATTCCAGCCCTACAATTTGCAACCCAGCAAGCTTCTGCCAGGTCCTGGTGTGCCAAATTCCATGCCCACCTAGTTTCTGCCCTGAAAGTATTCCCTGTGAGCAAATAAACCCCCTACAGAGGGAGAATAACTCTACCTCCATGCTCTCCATTGACTGCCTAGGGAAGGATGAGTGACTGAAGACCTAAGGCTCCAGTTCAGTGGTGGCTCTGACGTGACAACAGCCTGTGCAAGAAAAGATCTTCAAAGGTACATGAGAGGTGGAAGGAATGAGCAGTTGGGTATAGTTTAATGCCTGATGTAAGGGGTTAAACTCCCACCAGGACCTGTCGTTCACAAAACACCTCAATTTTGACATTGTTGGGTGCTGTCTCACACTGATGCCTGAAGGAGTGCAGTTCCTTCGTCAAATCGCTATATTTTGGAAGCATCTGGTGCATGCTTATCAATTTAAGTCAGTAGGTTAAACATGTTACATGCACTCTTTTGGCTTCTTTTTGCTCTTTGACTTTTATAATCTGCTTCATTTTTCTTCATATTTCTGTGAGTTGCCCCAGCTGCTCTCAGAGTATTGTCACCTCTAGATCCCCAATGATCTAGTGTCCACCCTAGACCATGGCTGGCACTCTTTCCTGGAAGGTAGGAGATGTGGATCTGAATTCCTTGAGCCAAAGCAAGTTGTTAAACCTGGGTGTCCTCTGTCCTTCCCCAGGCTTCACATCACCAGTGATTGCCTAAAAGCAGGGCAATTCCAGTGCCACACTTTGTGTGGATGTCCAGCCCTCGCTCCAGGAATGAATCATGCAATTTCATCTGAGTATTTTTCATATCAAGTACAGACAGTCCTGAAAGCAGAGACCCCCAGAGAAAGATAAGAGGTCTGATGTCCATTCCCACCAGTCCCTGGGTGCTCCACAGGGTGGTTGTTATGGATCCTGCTCTGAATTGCTCATCTTCCCCCAGCTATTTTCCAGGTCTCAGAAGCCTCAGGCTTCAGGGACTGTATCCCTTTTTTAAAGGCAGCCCAAATCTAATAGAAAGTCAGAGCTGATCTGTGTTGATTGTGATTCCTGCCATTTTAGTGATGCTAAATTGCTTCCTGTGCCACTCACAGACAGATGCTACTACACTCACATACCACAGACATCACATTTTTCCTAACTCCCCTAGAACTCATGTTAGAGCTCTTGGTGTCAACTACTTGCCTAATAAATGGATTTTTCTCTAACTATCCTAATGTTTAGAATGACTCCCAAAATAAGACTATTGAACAAGAGTGACTAACTATGACTTTACTCCTCTGTGGTGGAACATAGCAGCTCTGGTGAACATACATACTGCAGCATGTATGTTGCATGTCCTTAAAGTAGGGATTTGACTAATGGCTTTGGAGCAGTAGAAATGAAGCTCCACCTGAAAATCCAAGAGGAACTCAACACAAGCAAATTGATGAGAACACTAAAGATAGCTCTCCTGCTCTTGAGAAAATGCCTATGTTCTGCTGTGCTCACAATTGCTTACAGTCTCAGCTTTATTTCTCATCCAAAGGGCAGCTGCTCGATGAGACCTTGGTTGGGAGCCAGTTTCTTGCTCAGTAAAGTTGTATTAAATACCCACTGAGGCCATCACAAGGAATCTTTGCAATGGCCTCAGTGGGTGTTTAATTGAGAGTAAGAGAAGACATGAATTTTAAAGAGGTAACATTCCCTAGAACAAGGGACTTACACGAAGCAATTTCTACTTGCTTCGCCACCTAACTAAAAGATGCATGGATCATTAGAGTGCATGCCTCCTCAGCATCTGGGATAGTGATCTACTGTGGCTTCAATGACGATTATCTACAGAGCTTAACCATGAAAGCCAGGATAGCTGATGAACTCATGGTACCAAAGATCAGTAGGATTCAAGGCTAGAAGAGACAATTAGATTATCTGTTCTGTTCTCATGAACATACAAAATAGAAAATGTCATCCAGTGATGCCTGCACTGAGCCCAAGGTCTTATGTTTGATTAGACCATCTGCATCAATTCGAAATCCCTATCACTCCTGTTTGCAGACTGTTTTGACCAGAAGTTACATCTTGTTTGAGCATTACAGGAGTGCAACGGGAACTGCTGACTATAAATAGACCAATGCACTATCAAATATTATTTGGTGATCATATTAATCGAGACCTTTGCCCCTTGCCATAGGAGGAAGAGGAAAGGCAGTGTTTACATTGACTGGAGGTAGCAATAAATGCTAGATTCTCACGGGCTAATTTATAGGACCCTGTGGAGTGCTGAGGAGTGGAGTGAACGTTTTGACCTGGCAGGGTTGAAGCCAGTTCTGTTCAATAGGCTACAATGAAAATATTTTTGAAGGATTGTCCTTGCTATTGTTTGGTGTTAAATGAAAGAAAAAAGGGAAAGAGACAGAGTAAAACCAAGAATAGAAAAAAAGATCAGAGAAAAACATTGGCATGGAACTCACCATTTTTTGGGGGAGGAGGGCAGAGGGGAAACAATCCCTTTCCTCAAAGATTTTGGGGAGAAAAAAACCCCTGCTGTGCTTGCTAAAATTCCCTTCCAGCTCCTATTGTCAGTGTTAATTGGTGATAGCCCCCATCACACAGAAGCACTGTGGAGGTAAAATGAAAGGAAATATGTAAGGGGGTGTGTGTGAGTAAGAGGCTGCTGTATCATGTGAATGAGGAGCACAACAATGGCCCAGAATAAGCTAATATATATAAATGAAAATATCAGCTTGATGCTTTGCTGGACTTTTTGATGCTTTGAAAGTTCATGTTAATTCCAGCTGCGTGGGTCCCTTTATTAATCAAATGGTCAAGGCAAGCTCCATGTGCAGTACCAGCTCCACTAGCAAACGATGAAAGCACCATGTTGACATCCTCATTCTAAGCTCCACAGTCACCTTCAGGGCCTGCATTCAGGGTGAATTACTTTGGCTTCAGTGAATTTAAAGAATCCCAGGCTTCTTTCAATAGATTTTAAATCCTTCAGCGCTGTTCACCTAAGAAATGAGAAGGTCTCTTGCTGACACCCTTCTTGATGTTCCTGATAGTAAAAAAACTTTGGAGCCAAGTAGGTAGATCTAATTATTTCAAAGGGTTCCCAGCTGCACTGCTTCTTAGCTTTCCCTTTCATCATCTATTTAATTAGAAAAGGGCTTTGTTTTATTTATTTTTACACAGTATGTGGTAGAATTTTATTTTAGACTCCTAATAGCTCATGGTTTGTCTGTGTGCTGGAGACTGCAGTGCATGCTCCTCTTGTGCTTGAGTTTGAGACCAGTTGAGACCAGCTGAGAGTTGACGCTTCTGTGGACAGCTGCACGGATGGCTTTGGTGACATAAGAGGATTTGCTTTGTGGCTGACCTGAGCGTCCACACAGAGCAGCTTTGTCCTCTCTGTGCACAGGTAAGACCTAAATATAAAAGCCGGGTGTCCTTTCAATTACACTCTCAGTCCAAAAGCCACCTCTGATGAATATGCAACCTTTGCTCTTTGTCACTTTAGTGCATGGTGTCTCTGGGTGACTCTGCAGAAACACACTGAGTGGATACCCCAGAGGTTTGCTGAGGAGGAGGAGGGATAGCTGTATGCTTGAGGAACAGACATGACCCAGGGTCCTGTGGCTCTGTTTCATGTAGATGACAGTGTGAGGATTGTAAGGATTGTTCTTCCTCACCCTTCCCCTCCTGGTTGGGTCTGGTGACTTTTCCTCATTGTCTTTTCTGCAGACCTGAAGTCCTGCAGGAGCCAATTCTCTCTGCAGGTAAAGTGATGCAGTGTTGAGGTGTTGGCCATCTTTGCAAATAACAAAGGATTTATCTGCCTTCATGAGGAACATTAGAAGTTCATGTCTAAGCTAATCTAAGCTTGTGAGCCTCCTCTGTGTTGAAGGAGGGACTTCCTAACAGATCCTCTTGACCCTCATGTAGATTTTGAACCCTTCTGGAAACCTTTTGCAACACCACCTAACTGAACATTAAATTAAGGCTGTGAAAATAAGGGCGATGGAAATGACAGCAACCTTCATGCATGAGGAAGAAACACACTTCCATCTCTGGGAGCTATGAGGAGAGCTTCCTTGGGGACAAACTTGCACGTAGCCAGGTCCTTCTGCCCTGGCAGTGCTCTGGCTGGCACATCCAGCCCTGACCTGCTGCAGCAGGTCCTCAGCAGGTGGACCAAGTTTGGGTGTTGTGTGTTGGGCTTCTTTAACACGTTATGACAGGTTTTGATCTTTAAGTCTCAGAAAAGAAAGTATGAGCTGATTTAGGGATGGATATTGTTATTCTATAATGATTAGACATTGCATGAGCTTTCCCCAGTTTAATTCACTGTTATTTTACTCTATCCTATCGCGGCTCATCATTTGAGGTTTGAATCAGTAATCTAATAACATGCTTCAACGACTGAGTCAATTCCTCCTCCTGGATTTTTTTTTTCCTTTCCCTTCTGATATTAATAGCAATAAGGGAGATGAAGGCACTGGATTAACAGTTGGGCCCGGTGGCTGTCCAAAGTGGTAATGGCTTTTTCCCAAGCCAGCACATGCCGCTTGCTGCATGGTTTAATGTGCCAGGTGTCCAGAGGGTAGAGCCAGCTCTTAAGCTGCTTGTCATCCCTGGGTGGCGTCATTAGTGCATCATATGTTTCAGAAAGAGAGAGCCCAGTGAGAGCCGTGCATTGCAGAGCAGTAGCTGAAATGCTGATGCTCTGCCCTTCTGTCGCCAGGAAAACATCGCGGCGAATGGTTGAGTAGGTTTGGATGCGTGGGAGCATCCCTCCCATGCTGTGCACACTGGTTGTCCAGAGCACCAGTCCCACTTCTCCCCCCTCAGCAGAGTATAGGACAGATCCCCCCCCTCCCCCTCCCAGGAAAAGGGCTTTGCTTTAATTTTCAGGGTCAGGTTTGTGTTGTTTTTCTGTTCTTTCTCCCTCTTTGTGCATGCGTGCACACACACACACATGCTCCCTGCTCTTTCTTGGGTGCATTTGTGCTTCACAGAGTGGTTATTTACCTTTTCCTGCAATAGTGGGGAAAGCCTGATAGCACCTCAGCCTGTTTCAGAGCATGGACGCAAGCTGCACCGCTTGTTTCTTGACTCTTTGATACCTTCCTCTGACCCTTCTGCATGGCTGGAGGACTGGGGGAGCTCTGCAAGAGCTCTCAGTGGGGTGAAAAATGTGGTCCCAGGGTGCCCACAGCCTCCCATGCCCCAGTGTTTTCCCAGGGTTGGTGACGCAGGGCTGGTCCACGCCAATGTGGACATCTGAGTGGCATCTCCTGCCTCACTCCGCAGTGATGATGTGCCCCTCAAAGTCAAGGCAGCTCAATTGGAAAAGTAATTGGCACTAATTAGGGAGCCTGTGAGCTGTTGTGTTCCTCACTGGCAGCCACGTGGCCTTCACAAATGCATAAAACTCTTCCTGGGTTTTGTAAATGTCAAAAGACATTTAGTACAGACCTGCAATGAACCCCCATGGTGGAAGAAGTCTTTGGGAAATTAATAGGGGATCCGTGTTGACCAAATATTATCGGGGTCAGGAAAAACAAACCACGCAGGAGTGTATATTTTGCATTCAGAGTTTTGAGAGGATCTGTGGTTATTTCGCTGGGAAGGGACCTGTTTCTCTAGTGACAAGGCCCACCTTCACCAGGGCTTGTAACAACACCTGCGTGTTTGCAATGGGCAAATCTTTAACACAGTCGCCTGCACCTACACTGGAAGTTTGCCAGCATGTAGTTGTGTGAGTGGAAGAGCTCAGTGCAGTCCCACCGGAGTGACCATTACTCCATCCTTTCCCACCTCTGTGCCTCAGTTTCCCCATATCTAAAATACCGGGACTTGTCAAGAACTACAGCAGAAAAATGCCGGATGGGAATCAAGCATTAACATGGGCGAGGCCACTGCCCTGGCTCGGGAGGTTCTTTCTTTCGCATGCCTTTTCTTTTTTTTTGTGAAGAAAGAGGGCTTTGTGCGTGCTTGAAAACAACCAGCTGAGAAACGCAAGTGCTTGCAAGAGGCAATATGCATGTGCGTTTCTGTGGGTACGTGCACTGCCCTGCCTGTAAGCGGCACGGGGAAGGCTGAGCCTGGACGATGCACGTGCAGAGGGAAATTGTGCAGGAGGAAAAGACGAGCAGCTCAGGGGATGGAGAGGATTGTCCAGAGCTGCAAGTGTGTGGCTGCATCCTGCTCCTTCACCCGGCTTGCTTGGTGGGGGGAAACATCACAGCGTGCCGAGTAACAGCATGTTTTGCTTATTCTCAGGGAAAACAGCTGAAATGAGATTTAGTTATAAATGTGCTCTGTGTTCTTTAGGAGGAAAAAGCATGCGGAAGGAAATATTTTAATGAGCAACATATAAAATTAGATGATTCCAAAATGTGCATATGTTATCTAATAGCTTTATGATGAAATGTACTATCATCAGGACTGTTTTCAGTGTCTGCAGAATTAAAGTAAGTGTCACCATGTTTTGTGTTTTTAATATTATTTCTGCTGCTCTTGGAGCGCAAGGTGGCCTCATCCTGGCGCAGGTCCCTTTGTGCTTGGCACTGCACAAACACCAACCTGAACAGCTGAAAGGAGGATGAAACCAGGAGGGTAAATGCTGACAAAACCTCTGGTTGATCCCTGTTTTGGCCAGCTCGGTTTTCCTGAGGGTCTGGGGTTTATACGCCCTTCTCACACAATGCACGTGAGTGGGATGTCATCACAGGTGACACATTTGCAGAGCTGACAATTCATTTGCAGAGGTGACAATTGTTATGTCCTGGTTGGAGTCACCTACTGCAGAAGATACACACCAGTAACTCTTTGGGGTTTCAGCCCCTCTGGTGCTGCGGGGTGAGGAGGGTGTGCAGTGTGTGTGCGCTGCACTGACACAAACCGTTCCTGTGTATGCAGCACCTGTTTGCTTTCCGCATTACAGCTTATTCCACCTCCCCGAAGGGACAGAGCACAGTTTTCCACTTTGTCACAAATAATAATCTCAACAATAGCCTGTGATGGGAGCTTGCCCTGAGGAGGATGCTCTGGCTGCAGGAGGCACAGCGAGATGCTCCAAATGATGCTCTGTGCTATTTTAGCTGTGCACTCCTTGCACAGAGGGAATCCACATATAGAAAGGAGAAAGAACCTCGTGCATTTACCCATCAGAAAATCTTTGGATATGTCTGCTTGCAGTAGTACAGGTGCTTGCAGCTTTCCCTTTGCCTTCTGGCCTTGCTCTCTGCACGTGCCCAGGTGGAGCAGCCTTCCAGTTTAAGCATTTTTCTGCTCTCAGGGAGCACAATAGCTTCTCCATATGTATTAGCCTCATACTCCGACCTGCTGCTTTGCGTTCTCTCCCAGTGAGTCCCTTACCATTAAAACAACCATTCATCATTCACCATGTACAATAAACCAGGAGATTGTATTTTATTCGGCTCCAGCCCCAGGCACCTCAAGCAGGTATGAATCTTTTAAGCCTAAGTTCATCTTTAACTTGTCCCAAACGTGCCATGAATTACTTACGTGGTTTATTAAATGTCCGTGAAACAATCCTGACATTGAAAATGATGACGTGGCCCAAGCAGAAATATGGTCTCTAATGTTTGTGGAGGGAAGTTTGCTTGGACTGTAGGTTGGACTGAACAGTGCTATACTTTCCTGTCCTGCCTTTCAGACAAGTTTCCAGAGAGCTTGGCAAAATGCTAATAATTATGGTTTGTGCCATCCCAACAAGATGTGACCAATGGGAATCCAACATACCCAGCTATTGGAGTGTGACCATTTATGGTAGAAAATGCTCAGACAGAAGATTAAGGAATTAGGAAAACTGCAATTTACTGTTTCTGTAGTGTTTAATGACCACAAGAGGTCAGGGCTCCTGTTTTCACATCTCATGTGAGAGAAAAGCCCTATCAGAGTGCAGCATCTTTAAAGGTACAGTTTCCTGAGCAGCTTAAGTTGAAAGAGCTACTAGCTGAAACAGGCATCTGCACCCTTTCGCCATCCCATGGCCATGTTTTCTTGCCTCCTCCTTTGCCCTGGCACTGGTAATTGCACTGCCATGTGAATGGTCAGCCTCACTTTCTGGTCTGGCTGAAAACGTACAGGTGAACTTATAGTTGCAATCAGTAGAGCGGAGGGAGCGGATGGCTGGGCAAGGAGGCAAGGGGACTGTGGGTGGTGTTGCTTTCGGTAGCAACACAGCCTTTTATGGGCTCATGCTGACTATGAAACCATTCCCTTGGATCTGCAATGTTCTCTGGCCCTTCGATAGCCCTTACTGTGTTCAAATAATGACCAAAACCAGTCTTGGGGAGCATGAGGAATCTGAATGTCAGTGATCCAAGCAGCCTGGGGTACTTGAGATGACCAACTTTGATGGGAACCCAAGAATAGGATGGTGAACCCAAACAGGCAGATTCTCATGGGCAGCTAAGGACATGTTTGGCTCATCAAATACGCACCAAGGAATGCAAATTCCTCCCAGGAATGGACCATACTTCATCTTGGAGGCATGCAGGTCATTTGCCCCTCCATTCCTACTGGAAGATGGTTCTGTCATCTCTCTCCTAATAGGTGTGGACACTGTCTTCTGATTTCTAGACTAGGTAATGCCTGTCATGTTTTTACCCATGGAGAAAGGAGGTAGATATAGCTGTTTACAGAAGTCTTTGTCCTGGTCACTTGAGGGTTGATGGGGACTATCCGTTGTCCTGAGTTTCACCTGAAGCTGCATTGAAAGAAAAATCCAAACTCAGCTGACCTTGTGAAGTAGTGAGGCTAACCTCAGAAAGGAAAAGTTACTCAAGGGAAGACTCTTGGGAGGAAAAGCACTTAGGGCACTTTATAATCTGGGAGAGAAGTGCACCCAGTATCTCAAACCAGTGAAGGTCTGAAGCAAAGCACAATGCACAAAGCAAGCAGCCCTTACAGCAGTCATTCCTCTCCTCTTGTGTCATCACACGGTTTATCCCACTAATTTCTATTTCGGAGTCTTTTGTATGTCACCAGTGTTGACATTAATGGTTTTGCTTTTCAAACCTACTCTAAAGCATACCTTCCCTACGAGGTAGCCTTCGTAGCAACTTGTACCAGCTCTGTCCTAACTTCAGCATATGGGGTCTTTAACCACCAATGAACTCACCAAGGTGGAATTTCTGAGCTTAAGACTGGAGAAATGTATACATTCTGCTATATAGTGGCAATAACATGCATGGACATGGCTGTGCTAGGAACTGTGTCATGAGCTTATTCATGTTATGCCAGAATAGTCATTTGCTACCAGTCTCCTGCTTCCAGAGCACTGCAACGTCACTCCTAGTGGGTTTCTGGTTTTGCTTTAAAGTGCGGGGCAAGCCCCAGGGACGCAATTGTTTTGTAAAGATGAAACTCGCTGCTTCCTCTCCTGAGATGGAGTCAGAAGTGTGAATTCTAAAGGACCCGATGAAGTCTTAAGTGGCTAAAACAGATAAAATACCAGCACTGGGCACTTCAGCATGCTAAACTAAGAGCAAACAGGAGCTTCAGAGGCAGAAGTGCCTCCTAAATACTTATGATAATGTCTAACAAGAATAGAAGATGTCAGACAAAATAGCAACTATGCATCTTAAGGAAAAGCCTTGATGTTTCCTTAGCTTGTTGGATATTTATCAAAGCATAACCTGTAGGCTAGCCTACAAAGCACCAGAAAACAAAGCCTCTGTGTTCAGATCTTTCAAGGGGGAAGGTTAAACAAAGGACATTGAAATATGCTATGTCAGAAGATCTTTGTTTCCAGACATCAGTGGAATAGAGGATTTGGAATAGCCTTTTCTCTTCCTTCATTGTCCTTGCCCATGGGTGTTTAAAAAAAAACAACCCAAAATCCAACAGATTAAGAAGTGGAAACAATTGATATCTGTTGCAGTTGTCTGAGTAGCCATATGTGAATCACCTGGAAAATGAATTATTCATATTCCAGAAAGTAAACTGTGACCCACTCCACTCAGACTTCAGAGTATTCTGCTGCCATGGATGTAGGATTTTCAAGATAAATTCGTTTGCTCAGGAAGTAATAGATACAAAAATGAGTAAAATTTATCTATGACCAAATTCCACAAGTGGGATGTATGTTATGTCTATTAGAAGGATTCATACTCTTAGGATGAGTAAACCAGTTATACTTCCAGTGGCACATTACGGCATTACTGAAATGATTTTGGGTGCCAGAAAACAAAACCACTGCAGGTAAATGGACTGAGGTAAAAGGATTATCATATATTTAGAAAGTCTTTGTTTCACAGGAGGACCATCATCCAGGGTTGACTCTTGTTCCTCTTCTGAGTCCTTCCCTGTGAAATTCAATGGCTAATATCCTCCTCTGAACTCATTAGTTCATTAGGGCAAATTAGCCTCATTAGGGCAAATAGCCCTTCCCAAATTCCTTCCAAGGCTCCTTTCTCCACACTATCAAGGGAAAATTTCTTTCCTTTCTTTATATTCCAGACTCTGGAGCACATGCACCACATTTCACATCAGCCTGAGATACGACTTTATCCCGTGGGTAGAGGCTGCTTCATGTAAAGGTTAAGAGACTCGTGTAGATGCCAGGTAATAGGTCTGCTCTGGCATCAGCCCATTCCTCTAGTTGATGCCAATGCCAGATGCTCTACGGGGTAATTTGTTGGCATGCAGTCACATCTCACCAGGCTCCGAATACTTCACCAGAACAAGCAACTCAAAGAACAAGAAAAAATGCTTTGAAAGCAGGAAAAACAGTGAAACCACAGAGAACCAAGGTCACCTTTAAATTCAGGTGAAATACCTGGTCTTAATGAAACTTAGTCAGGTTGCTTCTGGATGGGGTAATGTGTCCACATAGAGGGATTTACGTTGCTGGGATGCTGGTAATGCACAGCTTGTATATGTTGGAATTAGTCTTGTACGCGTGAGTTGGTTACTTCGTACTGATTGCTTTTCTCCAAAGCACCTGATGGCAGCTGCTGTGGGACACCGTATGCTAGACTAGATATTTCACTGGGATGCTTCAGTACTTGCTTCGTGTCTCTTCAATACCATACGGTTCATGTCCCACTGCTTTTCAGGCCAAGGATGTACTATTCCCTGATGTCAGTAAAATCTGCCTATTGATGCTACAGGTTTAAAAACCAGAGAAGTTAAAAATTGGCCTTTTTCAAATATGTAAGGTGCCTTTCTGTGTTGCCTGCAGGCTTCACATTTTAAGAAGCAACTTTCCTTCTCTAATGGCTAATTCTGATGAGGTGATCACACAATCTGGTGATGATAGCTATTGAAATGCCTGTAATGTAAAATTAAATGGGTCATTCTGTGTATTTCAGTGATAGACATAAAATATCATAAAAGTTGGGCAACTGCAGCTAGAAATTACTTTTTTTACCTTTTGCCACTGAAGTGAATATAATCAATGTACATCAGAGAATAAAAGGGTTTAGCATATACATTTGGATCATGGGGACAGCTGCGCTGTATGAAGTTAAGATGCTTAACTTTTAATGTTGATTGCTTGAAAAAGCCTCTCCAGAGTTTTCCATTCCCTAGAAACATGGCCAGGATAAATGCTCCATAAATAAAGGAGGGGACATTTAGTGGAACTTGAAGTGATCAGAAGAGACGTGAAGGATGGCTCTGGGTTTCAGGTACCACATTTTAACTCCAAATAGCTGGCTTCACTTGCAAGCTCCCACAGGCTTCCTGTGACCGACAGCAGTTACCTGGGGTTGCGCTTCCCATTTATAAACCAAAGGAACAAAGCAGTTTTAATGCGCTTTTACAAGCGTCTGTTTACTACAATCTCAGCAGCAAAAGACCATTTTTTTCTCTTGCTATCAGAGGAAGCCTGCTTGAAGAGTGACTTGCATATGGCAGCTGTATTTTATCTGATTTTTCTTAATGCATACTGTATTTAGCATGCAGATTTTTTAGCATTTTACTCATTTCTTTTAAAATTGTAATTTAAATATTGACTAAATGAGGCCATTTCTATCTCCACTGGTTCTTCATAGACACAATGGGAACCCAACAGCCAAAACCACACTACAGCTCAAAAACAGTGGACTGCTGTCACATCCAGTCACAGTGACGGGTCAGGGATGAACCTCATCTACATATTAATTTAAATCATATTAATGCAAGATTCAGCATGTGGAAAGACTTTTCTCTAAAGTTTGCAATTTCCAGGCAGGAAGGAGAGCTTTACCTTTAAAAAAGCAACCTTTGCTTTTTGATGAGTAGGATCAGCTCCTGTGGGCTTTGTTTGGGGTGAAGGGGACTTCGGTGGCTTGGGGCAGGGGGATGCAGCCCTGGTGTGATGTTGACTGAAAACAAGGAACACAATGTCCTTGGGATATCTGACCTTGAATAAACCCTAAATAAATCAGGATAGTGGCATCTCCATGGGGAATGCAACCTGTGACAGGGAATATGTGTTAGGGAAGTGTCTACATCCCATCAGCAGATCAGGGAGCAGGGAAGAGGCAGCCTTTTGGCTCTGGACTAGGGGTGTACTCACTTGGCAACAGCTCAAATCAGTGCAGTTTTGTTTACTTTCTATTACCTATGACTTTAGCAGCCTTTACAGGCAACATAAACTCTCCTGATGTAGCGCAGTTCCAGAGGAGCAGAGCTGTGAAAGAAGGCATTTGATGAAGAGGGCAAATAATCCTTACTATGGTTTTAGATTTTACTCCAGAATCACACCTAAATATCCATTAGTGGTAGGACTTTACTAGATGTACTCCCAAAGAGCATCTTCCAGGGCCCTCTGTCTGAGAAGGAATCTCCTTCCAGTGCTTTGTGTCTGGACCATGATGTCAAAGAAAGCATGGTAAGCAAGGACCATAAGAGGGTTCACTTTCAAAGTACATGTCTGCTCCAGACTAAAATGCTGATTTTGATGTGCTCCAGACTAAAATGCTGATTTTGATGTGCCCCAGGCACCTTGGTGGAGGATGCAGTGATCCTTAAACCTAGAGCACTGGGTCCTTCCCTTAGAGTGGAATTCAATTGCCTAAATGTAGCTACGATGCAGGACTTTGGGAAGACCTGCACCCACCTGGGGTAGGAGCAGGAGGCCAGACTACAGCTCCTAAAATGACATTAAGTGCCTGCCTTGAAGCAGCAGAACCTGATCCTCTGTAGCCAGTGTCTCAGCGCATCTCCAGGTCACCCAGAGAGCACCAGGCTGCATTTCTGCTTGTGCTATCACATCCCGTGGGAGTCGGATCAGGCTGCTGGTGGGGAGAGCCCCAACGCTTTGGAGGGGGCTTCTAACAGCGCGCTGTGGTGGTATCTAGTTCGAATGGAACGTTTCTTCATACGTCTGAGGCGGTGACTTGCAAAAGGTTTATTGCAGTGAAAACCCTGTTAAAGTGAACATTTATCCAAGTCCCTCGAGGGTTTGCTATATTGAGAAGTTAGATTACAAGTCTCCTTTTTCCTGTCATCTTATTTAGACTACACACAATCCGTAGAGCATGTATCATCAGCTTTTCCTCTGTGTTCAGAGCTGTGAGGCTCGGGTCGCTGCTGAGCCCCTAGCTATGATTGTGATTAAAGCAGTTTGGGGCAAAGGGTGGCTTGTGGTGTTAAGTCAGAGACCACAAATAATACGAACAAGATGCCAAGTGAGGTCTGGTTTGAATTCTTGGATAATGCTTCCTTGTGGCTAATTTAGAAGGGCTGAGGCTTAGAGTTTCTGTGGTCAGTTCTGCCACTGTGATCTGGTAACAAATCTGTCCTTGCAGAGGCAGGAAAAAAAAAAAAAGGCAAAAACCCCTCACAGCATCATGTCCTCTTTTGCAAGCCTGGGGTGCTTATTTAGAAAAGCCTCCCGTTGACTCCTGTAATATGAATACACAACATCCGCAGGAATGTAACCCAGAAATGTGACCCAATAAATGCTGCTTCTTCAGCCATCAATCTGTTTCGCATCATGTTGTTCTCTCAACTGTTAATCCAGATGTTATTTACATCGGTACAGTAACATTAAACGCTTGTACAAGCAGTATTAATAGCATCAATAACAATACTAAACATAAATAGCGGCAGCACTGATAGTAATACTTCCAAAGCAGCTTGTAATTGTAACAACCTGTCATTCCTTTGCTAACTCGTGCTGACTCAAGATTAAATTGCTCTATGTGTGGAAAGCAACATGCAAAAGAGCCCATCTGTGCCAAGACTGTTTTCCTCCCTTTGTATTTTTGTTTGTTTGCTTACACCGACTAGCTGAGAAAATGTCACCATGCTTTACCCTCTTTATTGTTACCATGTTTCTGACTGGCATCATTCACAGGCTGTTAGTCCTTGGAAATGGAGTATAGAAACGGAGGAACCACGAGTCCTCCTTACCGAGCGGAGTCTGAATGCTGGTGACACTGCACTGGCTTTGGTGGGTTGACTCCTGATTTATGGCGATGCAATCTGACCTCCCTGGTCAATTAATTAAAAAAAAAAAAAAAAAAAAGGTGTAAGAGCTGTCAAAATATCCTCTGGCTATGTTTCCTACTGTTATGGTTTTGAGCTGTTTCTGGCAACTTCAGAATATCCAAAGCAGCCAAATTTCCCTATAATGACTCTTGTCTAGAACAAACGTGACCCGTCCCTGCTCCTTGGTGTGAATGGAGTCTCACAAGAAAAGAATCGAGACTCCTGACATGCAACACATCAAAAGCGGCTGTGGGCTTTATGAATTCCTCAGCTTAGTAAAAGGATTGTCTCCAAAGAGAAGACAGGTAGGCTTTCAGCTCCCCAAATGATAATTTTTTTCCTTCAGTGCAGTATGGCAATGTTTCTCATTTTTATTTAAATGGATATGTTTTCACATTTTAAGAATATGCAGAAAGCAGACTTTTCCTGCATTCCTTGTAGAATTTTCTCCATAGCCCCATTTGTTACAACGCAAGCAAAGAATACTTCCTATAAGATAGGAATGTGATATACCTTTTGCTGGCTATATGGCTTATTACAGATTGGGGAATATATCTGAATGCCTTCATTGTACTATGGATCAAGCCTTAGGTCATTAAGTAGTTGAACAGTTCCCACTCGGAGGTGTAACTATGATAGTAGAAAGGACTGAAGTATAACATGTATTGAGGCAGATCTGAGAAAACTTCCGGAGTTTAATGCAGATAGAACCAAGGTGTTTTGTGGCTTGCTTTTTTAATCAATGATATTTCAATTATTGCCTTGGACTCTATCCTAAGTGAATTGCTCTGCTAGACTATATTCCTCACCTCCTGTAATCTGTGCTCCCATGGATTTCAAAGGGAGCTAAACACTTCAGGACCCACGGGACCACAGGACCACAGGAGCAGTTTTGGAGTAGGAGAGATCTTTTACATTTACAGTCGTGAGGTGATGAAAGGAACAAGGGGATGGTCACTACAGGAGTTGTGCGGTGTGGTCATCTGTCCTTCTACTCCCCTACAATGGAGACAGCACTGCTTAACTGCAGAAAAGGGATGTTGTGAAACACAGATCACTGACAGCTGGTCTCTGACAAACCCTGTTGCTGCACTTTCGGACGTCATCATGCTTGAGTGTCTCTCCTGTCCAGGGAAAGTGGATTTGTGCTAAGATGCCTGTGTGTGAACCAGAGCAGCAGAGGGAAGGACAGGCAGCATGTGGAGGCATCATCCTTAGCTGTGGAGCAGCAGGGATACCTGGGGAAGCGGATTTTTGAGTCACCACAGCAAAATTTAATGGGGAATATTGCCCATTGTCCTTTACTAAATAATATTAAGTGCCTAAAGCCTGTCTACAGAGCAGAACTAAATACAGAAAAAGTTACATTTACATGTCCCCTTCTTTGACAGCCTCACCTTGAAAACCATGGTTGAAGTCACCGTTAGCTGCTGTCTCTTGAGTTTTCCATTTGCTTGTGTCATATAAGTTATAAACAGAATTGTAAAACGAGCAGTAAAAAAGCCAGCCTGGGATACTATCTTTAAAGAATTTAAACTATTTCGGTTTCACAGGCCCTGGTGATGCTGAGTTTAAGTCGGTGGCTGGATTCTGGACAGCTTGCGCAGAGGTTGGCCTCTCCATCCTGTTGTTGCTCCCTACCCCCTGTCTTAGCATGTTTTCATGAAAACATCTCCATATGTCTCAGAACAAATGAAAAATTTTGTAAGTGGGTGTTGCTTTGAGGTGTTGGAGCGAAAGGTGTTCATCTGGCCTGGGTTATAGAAGAGGTCAAATGAGAGGATGATTGTAATGATGCCTTCTGGCATAAAGAACTGTTAGCATGTGGATTTTGGGGATCTTGGAAGATTTTGCATAATGTTTACTCATAATAAGAACTGTAGTAAAACTTCACTTTGAACTTTAAGAACCTTAAAAAAAAAAAAAAAGAAATGGAAAGTCAAAAATTTAAATGTAATCTTGGCATGAGTGGTTGTACCTTGTCACAGCTTTAGCTGTCTGTAAATATTTGTGTAAAGAAATGAATTACCTAGGCTTGGGAAGGCTCCTCAGAATATGAAATATAGTTTCAAAAGGCGGAGGGAGACCCTCCTTTGTATCATGAACTGTATTTTATCTGTGCTTGACAAGTACAGTTCAGATATGTAGCCAAAGATTCAAATGTTTACTCAAATTTTATCTGACCTACAGAAATCTCTAAGTATGCCAAATTAGGATGCAATTTTGTGATAACAGGATTCTTCAGGAAAATTACAGTATTTCTGATGGGTCTTAAAATAACGGCAGCGTAATCTGCTGCAACGTATTCAGCCCACTCTCTTCTGATGATGAAGGGACTGCGGAATAAAAGTATGGAAATAGAAAATGTTGATTTCTTTTTTTTTCTTTTTTTTTTTTCCTTAAAGAACATCTCCAGCTGTGGAAAATATTATATTTTCACTTCTCAGTTCCAGAAGGTTTCGTTTCCCTCCCGACAGTTGTGGCCAATTTCACCCCAGACAGAGGTGGTGGCAGACTCTTTGGCTAAGCACTCAGCCTGTCCGAATTGCCTTGTGTTTGCTGTGGGACAAAAGCAGAGGCACAAGTTCACACATCACCCACGATGTGTCTGCCTTTTCCTGTATCTGATCCCTACATCCCAGTTTAATCTGTGAGTTACCCTATTTTATATTACAAGGGGTGGAGTTTTAGGGGCATTTAGCAAACTCAACATGCAATTTGGCACCTGAAAGATTTCTGAAAGTATTTCTGAAATATTTGGTGCCTAACTGTCATTGAAACCTGAGCCCACTTACCTAAGCCCCTCTTCTAAAATGAGGTGCAGGTGGCCATAGCCTCTGAGACTCGCACCCCAAACCCCCATCCATGGGACTGCACCTTTCTCGTCTCCATCGAAGCAGTGCCTCTCGCCACTGAACACCACTTCGCTGACACAGTCCCCATCTGGGCAGTTGAATGCAAAATGCTTTTCCTCATCTGTCCACAGGAATGGGAGAGAAGTAAGATTTTGCTTTTGAAAAATCTCAGATGAGAGCAGGTCTGGTTTTTGGCCTTGCTTCAGGGTCGGGCACAGGAGTGCGGCAAGCTGACCTGCTCTCTGAGGGTCCTCGTGGGGATTTTCGTAAGCTTCTATGTGATTTGGGATATGTGGATAAATATCCTGAATCTGATGCCCCCTAGTCGCTAGGACACTTTCCAATGAGTGTGATACCCTGTGGCAACGGGTGATGCACTGGTTAGGGCACAGGACCAATTCTTAACACTTTTTTATTGCTGACGTTGCTTTTCAACATCAGGCAGCTCTGTGCATCTTGCTAGACGGAAGGTCTGTCCTGTGCAACAGGATTAACAATGAGCCATCCTCTCTCATCTTGCTGACCTCTGTAATTTCTTCGGACAACCCCTCTGCCCACCAGTCCCTCTCGTGCTCCTTTCTCCTGCTGCTTCTTGTCGGTCACGCTGAGGGATGCTCCAGGGGCAGAGATCACTTTGCTTTGCTGTTTCTGTACTTGCCTGTAGCACCCACAGAGTCCTTTGGTCTCCAAACCATGAAACCCACTGCTTTTCAGGTTACTTCATCCACCTGCATGGCTGTGGGGCTGAGTTAAGTGATTTTTGCATGCTCTTTTCTTGAGTCTCGAATGAGAAGCTACTCAAGCGCAGCAAGCCCTGAGAATGCATACATAGCCTGTGCGAGAGCACCACTGGAATTTCAAATGCTCTGATTAGGTTGGAGACCCAAACTTGTGTGAGTCACTCAGTGGGACTTGGGCGTCGCACTGCCATCGGTATCTTCTGAAAAATGCCCTTCTCTGGAAACAGTATCTCCATAGCGCTCCTCAAGTGCTCCAGTGGCTGGTGCTCATTTCATCCCTTATGTAAACAGCACAAACCCTGAGCTGAAATTTGAACGCTCACACTGCACAGAATTAAAAGAATTTTCTGCGTTACTGCTCAGCAACAAAATGTCGCTTTGTCTGGCCCCATGAGAAGAGGGTTTCGCTGTACATCCTCCTGGGAAATTCCTCTTGGCTGGCAGTCAGGAGAGCGGCAGCATTTTGAGCACCGCCGGCAAGATGCTGCAATTACTGTACTTGTGTTTCTTTGCATTTCAAGCTGCTGTCTTAGTGTCAGCCTGTGCACATTAAACATGACAGTGCTCTGTAGACGCCTCTGTGATACCAGTATATCTCTGACAAAAATGGATTGTAGGAACATGGCTAGAGAAGAGTTTTTTTGCTTCTTCTGCCCCTTTCCTTTTCGTTGGTGGGACTGCTGATGATTCAGGCGTGAATCTGGAGCCAGTTAAAAATGCACCAAAAAACCTGAGTGTAGCTATGCGAAACATTAAACAAAACCCAGGAACATTTCACAGGAAGGAATTGTGTGTGCTGCAGTTTTTTGATTAGATTAAAGAACTAGAATGAGGCAGTGTGATTCAAAGTGGTCACACAATAATAATAATAAATAATAAATAAAAGCTGCTCTGAAATCCTTTAATTGGAAATAAAAATCAGCTTTTGCTAAGCAACTTGGAGAGAGGGTACAAAGGGAGGGGAGGGAGTGTGGATTTGGAGCCCTTTTGAATGATCTATTATGCTGAAACTGCTTTTATCTTTTGTTTGGTGCAGTTGTTGAATGCAAAGTTGGCTTCATCTGTGTGACATGTGTGGCAGACGCCTCTTTGGTCTGTGCATCCTACAGGGTGCAAAAGACCAGCTGGCTCAGCAAATTCCTCCCGGCATTATTTGCTGCTTATGTTAATACCGTGTGCAGGGATCCTCTGACATCCTTGGGAAAGAGGGACTTGCAGAACAAGAGGGAGGCTGGGGAGGAGGAAGCAGAGGGAAGGGAGATGAGGTGCAAGAAGGCGGCTTGCCTCTTGGCACCCCAAGGAGCTTCTTACAGTTCCCACATCCCAACATGGGCCGTGGAGATGCTTTCCCTGCCTGTCCCCTGCCTTCAGTCTGGCAGCAGAATGTCCCATTCGATGAATGGACAAACCCAAAGCCCACCTGCATGCTAAGTACTTTGCTTAGGCAACTTTTCCAAAAGCCACCTCCTATGGGCTCTCCCCAGGCTGCTTAGCAGAAGCAGAGCCTTTTCTCCTGCTACAAGGTTTCCAAGAAGCTCCTTCCTATTTATTATCATTGTTTGGCCACTTCAGCAGAAGGCAGTGGGAGAGTTATTTACCCATCATATGATGGGTAACCAACCTCCTGGGAAATGTATGACCTAGTGGTTAATGCCAACTTGGACTATAGGTGATGGACATTTTTCTTCCCCACCTACAAGTTTTAACAAGGCTCCTGTCTGATGCAGGAAAATCTGATCTGAGTACTGTCCTGTAGATGGGGTTACCCCTATGCTGCAGAGCTATATAAAATATAAGTCTGTCCATCTATGGAGGTGGTAAATGTGAAGGTCATTCTAATCAAGCTGGTAAAAATACTTGGATTGAACTCCCCTGGAAAACTCTGAAAGTGATTCTGCTCCAGGAGGGGTCTGGCATGGGACATTCGCAGACGGCACATGGCGTATTTTTCATTTCCGATCTGCGCCTGTAATAACCTTTATGGCTGAAAGAAAAGTCGACAACTTACAATAAAGGTGCTATAGGCAGAAAAAAAAATATTCTAATTTATGGTGATTTAAACACACTGTACCTGCACTGCCATTTGAAAACCATGATTGTAAAAGAACCATAACATGAAAAACGTGAGGAGGAATTTATTAAAGGCCAGGCCACTTTAGCAAAGCCAGGATCTGAGCTGCCTGAAATGTAATGTGGTGCTTATAAACTAAAGGCATAAGTTATTAACTTAACTTAAATGATTTCAGATTTGCGTTCAATGGACTTGGTAATTATACCAAGGAATTTAAGCTGACCTCATCAAGCCTGCTTTCTCTTTTAAAATGTATTTCTGTGTCAATTAAAATGCCTGAGTATAAAAAGCAAAGTTTTTATAGGCCCAGCCATACAAATTCATTATCGCGCTATTATATACTTGGCAGTCTACAAATATGCCAGTGATTAACTTCGTGTGCATTAGCTGCCAGTGTTGCAGCATTTCAGATAAGTGTGGCTATTGTCTACACTCAGCTGACTGAAATTGCCATGGATATAAACCTTGGATATCCTGGAGAAAGTAAGACCTTTCTGACTGATAACGGCTGTCTGCTAGATGAAGCTTATATTGGATACAGAAGCATCACAGTCAATAGCCAGATAACTGTTCCTGGAAAACGGCTGCTGGAGAGGCAGGTTTTCTGCAGAGCGCTGGACAGGGATGGCAGATTCCCAGGCTGGGATCAGTTCTCGCCTCTGCCCATGCATGGCTGTGGTCAACAGCTTTCCTACTCCATGTGTTTCCATCATTATGTTTTTCCCATTTTGTTCTGTTTATATGTCTGCTTTACACTGTAAATTTAATGGGGCAGGGACTATTTTATGAGTGACTGTTATTGTATTATTGTAAAATATTATCAGCTAAGCTGAAATTTCTCTAACACTTGTTCCTGCTCCTCTGCCTTAGCACTATGACAGGAGTGGTGGTGGGGAGATGAAGCAGATCACCACTGGACACCAAGATCCAGAGGAAAATACTCTCTCCCTTTCCATCCCATCTTTAAAGTGGTGAATCAGGCCAAGAAAGGCTGAGCACCGTGCCCAGGGGACACCCAGGAAGGTAGAAGCAGAGCAGGGTATACCCCAACCCTCCAGCAATGCAGATGGTGCCGTAGCTGTGGATGTATCCTTTCCCTATCTTCAACATTGTTTAGTTAAAAAATACAATAATATCTAACCCTCCTGGTAAATATTTCAAAATACCTAATATAAAACTCAATAAAGTGATAATGTCAATAGGGAAGGAAACTATTTCCTCAGGTTAATGGGCTCTTTCTGTCAGATAAATGCTGGAGCAAAGCCTTGAGTTGTAATGGTAATAGACATCAGGGCAGACCCAGGGGAGATATGTTTGATGCTGTGACTGGGTTTTTTTCACTTGTCTTTTATGCGTTGGCATCTGGGAGCTTGTTTTCTGGAGGTGCTGAGTAGCCACGTTCCCTATGGGAGATGGTGGTTCTCAGCACTTCCAAAAATCAGCATTTGAAGATCTATCCTGCTAACATTGACTATATCTGAAGGTGAGTGACAGCTGCTCAGTGAGGCCATGTTTTGGAGCAAATCTCTGAAGGAGACAATATAGGACTTTTCCTCTGCTGTTTTTCACCCTTGGGAAGTGCTCTGTGTTTCTGGGTTCTAACTGGAGGAAGTCCTAGGAGGTGCAGTGGGAGAGGTGAACCTTAGCCTCAGTGTCTCAGGAGACCAACCTGTTCTTGCATAATTTCTGCCAGTAGTAAAGGACTCCCAAAATACAGACAGAGTAATCTGGGGAAGCATGAGGTTGGTGTTCCCAGGCTTGGTGTTCTCATTTCCTCCATTGGTGGCAGCTCTTGGCTCCACACATCCCCCTGAGATGAATGCATATCTCATCCTGCATGTACTGCAGTTGGGAAGCCTGTCCTAGAGAAGACATCTGGGCTTCACATTCATGTCCGGACTTCACGTCTCTTTCTAGGCTTCAAGATGTCATGCAGGTGAGATGAACCTGACTCTAACTTTAGTCTTATGAAATTTAGGGACCTAGCCTAGACAGCTAACCAGGTTCCTCTTCAGTCAAAAGTGAGTGCAGCTGTGATGACAAGACTCCCAGCTTATATACTGGTTTTAGGCTGCCCGTCCTCTGGAGGTGCATAGGCATGCAGGGGAGAAACCTAGGCTGCTTGCTGACATTAAAAACTCAATTTCTCTGAAGGTGTAACATGAATTATACCCTGACTGCATTAGCTGATCAGCAATGTGCATCAACTCTCAAAGGCCACCTAAATATGAGCTAGTAGCTCCAGGTGTCTGACCTGTAACTGAGACCCAATCTGGGTAACTGATAACCCCTCCAGGCAAAGAAGAATTGTCCAGAATTAAGAAGCATCAATGAAATCATGTTTATGTATATAAAATGATCAGTTCTGTCTTAGAGCATAAACAAAATCAGGCAATGTAAAATGAGACACGTTGTATCTTTTTGTTGTTTAAAAAATACCTGATGAGCCTATCTGCATATGAAGTCTGGCTGTGATTAGACTAGACCAGCTTGGAAGGAGCCAGAGATTTCCATACCAAGTTGCACATCTGTTTAGTAGAACTTGCTTTATATATCTGATAATGATGGAGCCAGAAGATACTGTTGTTATTTCTTAGAGACACTACGATGTACACCCATATGAAGGTCACACCTGTACGCCATGGTGAATATGGTTGGAACTAGATGATCTGTAAAGTGCCTTCCAACCCAACCCATTCTATGATGCTATGAATATTATAGTCTCCTGGTTTTAGCCAGCCTGCAAGCTGTCTCTTTCTGGAAAGTCTTACTGCTTAAGGTAAGATGAAGACAAGGGAGAGCTTGGAGGGAGATATGTGTCTTATTATTGTTTTATAGCTAAAGCAATAAGAGAAAGAGAGAGAGAGGAGTTGTTTGTGGCAAAGATTAAGACTAAATGCGAATTTCCTATTTTGCTTCAAGCACAAGATGACTATGAACATCTCTGGGAAGGAGATCAGTCCCACTTGGGAGGTAAAACACTTTGGGATCACAAGCATCTTTGTGGGTTTCTGCAGACAACATCCTGTACCTTAGGTGTGGCAAATTCCAAGGCACAAATGGAGAGTGGTGTGTTAGAGGTCCTGATATATATATATTTTACTCCTGAGCAAATAAAACTCAATTATTGAAGTTTTTGAAATGAAGGAGGACAATTATGTATGCAGGGGAATACTTAACACAGCTAGACATACCACAAAATGAGACTCAAACTGATGCATTATTATTTAATTAGTATTGCTCCGTTTAAGCAAGCCCATTTGTACTTGTACATATCACAAGCCTTTAATATAATCCATTCAGGCGCAATAGTGGCATAGAAACAAACAATTTAAAAAATGTACCTTTTTTGTAAATGGAATAGTAAAAAGTCAGTTCTGGGTCCAGTGAAATCCTTGTCTCTGAGTAGAGGAATTTGGCAGTATCCACCAAACAAATCACATGGTAATTGTCCTGTGGGTTCGGAATATTTGGGTACTCAGGGAATATTGAATCTGGTACTTCAATTCTGGCTCCCTGCACTGGAGGCTTGGTTCCCAGAAGTGGATGCAATAGGTTCATAAACCATGTGTTGTTGTATATCTATTTGGGCAAAACCAGACCCTCTCTTGAATACACCTATGAAATTACACCTAAGGTAGATCTGACAGTATCCCTACTAGAGTGCTCTCAGATTGGGGTAACATCTTTTCAAGACACACATGGCGTATTCTCTGTTCTCCTCTGTGCCCAAGTAACTCTTTGTTGGACACAGTAGGGGGAAAAGATGGGGAGATGACCTCCAGGTCATCGTCTTGAAACAGCTGCAGGTCTACTGGGAGGTGTTCTTGACTGAAGGGATTTCAGTTATGCTACAACCCAAGAGGTGCCAACCTGTTCACATAACTTAACCCTGCATATATGTGTTTATGTCAACCTGGACCTTCCTTTGGCTGTCTTTTGAAATGCTAGAATCTGATTTCACACCTAACACAAACAAAAATAATCTAGTTCTTATTACTGTTGAGCTTATCTATCCAGACATGAATTGTACAGTGATGCTTACCTGAGTCTGAAGACAATCTACAGATAGCTCCAGGGAAATAGAGAACATGAGTCACTCTTCAACCTGGTGGGAGTGCTGCAATGCCATGACATTCGTGTTGGTCTTGATATTAAGGACTATGTATGTAACTTATCCAGTTGTAGATGATTTTTCTATGAAGATGTGTACTCTGTGCTGGAATAGTCAACAGCAATATGGAGAGCCGGGGAGAGTATCACCATTTATTTTCTCCTCTGTGAAATCGTGGACATCTTTTATTTTTTTGCCACTACAGCCATTCATTATCCTTGCTTAACCTCTCTGTCTGCTGCGGGAATCAGCGAGGAGCTCAACAAGATGGCAGAAGCCCTCACGCCATTTATATTTGATGTAATAGCTTGGGACATGTGGATGTTTTTTTCCCCCAAACTAGAAACATGCTGTGAAAGTAGATGCCTGCTAACTCCCTGCCTGCTGAGCCAACGAAGCAAGCACAAGGGAATGTTTGCTAATCTAATGGGCTTCTGGCATAGACCCAGCCCCAGTTCCAGCCGTGTGAGACTGGATCCATCCCCGCTGCTGCTTCAGTTTCAAAAGAGCTGGGTAAGAGGGGAATGCTCCCTTCCATGCATTGCATCCTCTTGGCAGGGAAGAGACACGGAGGCAGTCAGTCATAGGAAGGGGGATGATTGTGCAGCATCCTGGAAAGAGAGGGAGAAGCACAGTTAACTTGGCTGTTGACGGTAAAACTGCTCAGAATATCTTCCCGTGACTAAATCAGTGGCACTTCTAAGGACTTGAATGAAAATACTGCAGTGCCATGACAGGTGAGCATTTGTTTTCCTAGCCCAAGCCTAGGCTACGCTGTGAGTGATCTGGACCAGAGACCTGGCCTGACAGCCTTGTTTGTCATTAGAGAAGGTTGTGACAACATCCATTAATCTTTTTTAAATTCTTCTCTTACCCACCTATTTTTTTAAGCAGGGGCTTGTAGAATGAGCAATTTTGTCTCTATTTCCAATGATCAGTCTCTGTGAAGTCGAGCTCTTATTTATTTATATAGGGTTAATATTTGTGAGGTGCATCGGTAAAGTGGCTGATAGCTTTCTGTCCAGTGCTGCCATCCATCTCAGCTGGGTCTTTCAGTGGAGGCTATCGGCTGAAGTGAGCAGCATTTTCTTTTTCCTTGGTAATAATTTGAGTAGCTCACCAAAAAGATCAAAATATCTCCTTCATTAAAATAACTTAGCTGCCTGTACCACTCACTGCCACCAACAACACTTTCCTTCTCCTTTCCACTGAAGAGAGGTGCACCTCAAATAGTTAAACTATCCTGTTTGCCTCTCCTCTCCACCTTGGCCTGGGCACCAAGTGAGGAATACACTTAGCGATACCCAAACATGACTGCTACGGTGTAACAGTGGCATGTTTGTTAATTATCAGTCAGCAGTGTTTGCTACCAGAATGGCATTGTGGTTACTGAGCCCCATGGCAGTTCCTGGCAGCCTGTTCTTCATGTGACATTATCCATGGAGATCCTACAGCTGGCCACAATGAACTCAGAATGCTCCCAAAGCAAAGTTTGCTTTGTAGAGAAAAAATATCCATGAGAGTGTGTCAGATGGTTGAAGGGACGTTGCATGACTCTGAGATGCCTTGGTTTTAAAATAAAAAAAATTGTTCAATATAGCATGATGATCAAGAATAGTGCAAACTGAGATTCTAAATGTAATCAGCATGGAGTTTGGCCTTGTAGGGTATTGGCTTAAATATTCATTGTCAACACCAGCCTTCATATTAATGAAAAATATTAAATATTTGACTCACCATATGCCGTGAGAGCCATCCTGGATACAATGCATTTATGTTAACCAAGTGGAAGACCTTCTGGAGAGCTACTGGAGAGAAGGAGTCATCGAGGAATCTTCCCCTTCTGAATAGTAGGTATCTTGTTGTTGAAGACAGTTGACTTTGAATAGGTTTTGTGCAGAAATTTTTTTGAGGAGGCTCTAGAAGTCCAGACGATTACTTTACAATTTACAATATCATGGCTCGATCTTTTGACAAGAGGTGGAAGAGACCATCGAGGCACCCAGCTTCTCTGAGGCAAGGGCAGCAATTTCCCACCTGAGCTCCTGAGAAAATCTGACAGGCTGGAGGTCTAGGCCAGGTTGTGCTACAAATGGTGAGAGTGCATTGAGGGGAAATGTTCTCAGAGGGTGTTTGCTTTTCATAATTGATTGCTTTCTGTGCTTTTTTAGGAGTAAAAGTGTTTGTGGTTAGAAAATTACTGTGGCTCACCAGTGTTTTGGCTTTACTGCCATCTAACTCTAAGGAATTAGTGGAGAAACCAGAGCTCCAGGCACCTCTGGAAGTATCTATCTGAGTCACTGATGTCTCAGTAGAGCTGAATGACTGTTTCCAGGCTGGAAAGAGATTGGCAGTAGGGGCTGATAATTGTCCAGACAAAATAATCTGGCATGAATTTGGCCTCAGGGTGTCCTTGCAATGAGCTGACGGCCACAGAAGAGGGAGACAGGACCACTTCACCACTTCAGGACTGTGTTTAATCACTCTTTACAGCTCCCATCAGGACATTATGTGAGCACCTTTGTCCTACAGAACAAAGTGCTAGAGGTTGTGCTTCTGAAGTTCACAGGCTGTCTCAGAGCCAACAGACTTTATGTTACTAACACACCCCCAGGGGGAATCATCTGAGACTGTCTATCAGTGTAGAACAGCCACATGATGCAATGAGTGAGACAGCATGGCTGGAGACCATCCTGCTGGTTGTCATCCAAACCATGTGGACTGTAGTCAGTTGCTCAGTTGCCATCTCCTCAGAGAGCCATTGTTTACACAGCAGGTAGGTTTTTCCTGGAACCAGCATCTCATTTCTTCCAAACAGGGAGTTAGGGATCAAGAAGGAACAGAAGGAACAGGAACCATTAAAATGATACAGAATATAACTGGGCATCTTGGCATGTGGTGGGTCAGATCTCACGTGGTGCCACGCTCTCTGAAATCCTACTGAAATGGGGAAATCTTGGAAGATGTTGGAGCTCTGGGAGTTTAGTTTCACTCTGTGTGTCTTCCATAGACCTCTGATGATCACCTTGTGCAGCTGATTGGGCTTAACGATCATGCTTTTAATGGTGGTTCACTTGCATTTGCATGCTATATGCATGGACAATTCATCCAGTCACGTCCAGTAGGACTGATGCAGGCTCCAGGGAGCAACTTCAGTGATTGCTGAGGCAATCCTTTTGGGTTTGCTGTCTCCATGGAGAAGGACAACAGTCAAAAAAGGAATTCTTGTCCCACAGAGACCACACAGATCTACCCTTTGTGCCTCTTTCCTCCTGCTTTAAAATGGAGGTGATACTGCTTTTCTTTTTTCAATTTAGATTGTTGGCTTTTTGAGGCAAGGGACATTTTTCACTCTCACCCGGTACAAAGGGCATCAAACTATTCAATAACAGATAACAGCAGACATGCTATTCAATACTGCCTTTGCCATGCTGAAGCCAACAGTTTATTAAATTAACTAAAAATTAAAGGGGGGAAGCAGAACTTAAATCCAAGCAGTGTACAGTGCAGAGTGATATTGCTGGGGTTGGCAGTGCTGAGCTTTCGCAATGCTTGGACTCCACCAGCTCTCTGCCCTATAGTCTGAAAGCTCCTCAAAGGCCACCACACCCCACCAGGGCTGCCTTTTCATCAGCGGCCAAGATGTCAGGTGCTGTTTGATTACTACTCATTCCTTTTTTTATTACCTTTGACATGTTAGAATATTGTTTAGTGATTTACTCCCCTTTGTATTTAAATGTAGTGATTGGAATATCTTTTTATATTAGACTGCAGTTTTACTTTGAAGATGAAAAGTGCCATGTATTAAATTACAGTGTAATAACTCATGGGTCCTGTTATTCACAGTCTGCCTAACCTGCAAGTTGGACACTCTTCACATGTGTACCTGGATGTTGCTCCTACAATTGCATTTCTGCAGGGAATGACCTGAAAGCTCAAAGACTATGTGGTCCACCTGTGTCCTCGCAGCTGATACCAGCAGAACCTCTATTTTGCCTCCTGAAGAAAGAAGAAACTCAGCATGCCAGTAAAACCATATCTACCCATTTTTGGGAGAAGGTCACAGACTAGGCAGGCTGAAAAGGCCATTCAGCAAAAGTAAACAGAGGGAAATATGACCATCTGTGCTCATCTCAGATGAGCGAATGGTATTTGGCATAGTCATAGTCACAGCTGAGTACCATTACCTTCTGTACCCTCCAGAGAGGGAGTGTGAACGTCACCATTTAAGCACCAGGAGGTTTTGCAGTTGAACTGGCACCGTGAGCTGTGAAACCTTGTCGTGTGAACCACAGCCTTCACTGCACAACTCTCCCTGAGTATTTGTTGCTTTTCTAACAACTCTTGTGTGTATGTAAAGCAGACAATATGAACCATCTCTGGTGTAACTCCATCAATTGCTGTGGCTCACAATTGCCCTGAATTTGGCCCAGAGGGCCAGTGTGGCTCACAGTCACCCCAGAAAGCTGTGAAGCTTGGCATTATAAGATGTCTTACCCAGGTACTTATGATGGAGTTGGTGGCCAAACTCTAGAGAGCCATCTTAGAGCTCTTGTCCTTAATATGTGTTTCCTCCCCTCTTTGTGGTTGGTTGGTGACGTGTCATCTTGAAGGAAGGGTCCAGAAATAGGGGCAAAACTTCAGAAAAGAAAGGAGAATGGTGTACAAAGGGAGCTCTGGTGAAAGATAGCATGCTTTCCTGTGGAGTGATGCTGTGAGACTATCTTCTGCCTGACTCCAGTTAAGCCAAATTGTCATACAGTCTTGACTTGCAAAACCAGATGTACTCTGCATTTAACTGATAGACTCCAAGCATCTTCAGGCATAGGGCAAGGACATTTTCGGTAGCCCATGGGCCCGAGCTCTCCTGGTGGTAGTGTTTGGTTCAGCTCTCATGTAACACCTGAATACAAAGTTTGTGGTGTGAAGAGCTAGTCCAAGGCTGAGACACCAAGTTGAGCGTAGCCACCTTGTCAATTTATTTACACTTGTCTTAAATTCCCAGCTCCTGCAATCACATGGTTAAATCTGACTCTCAACTTTCATTAAAAATAAAGAGAGGAGTGTGACTGTAGAAAAACTCTCAGGATGAGTCTTGATCATTCACAACCACAGGGAAACAAAATGTGAAGTAAGATAAACCTGTCTGAGGTGGCCTGATCTCTGGTTAAGCTCATCTGTCTGGGAGGGCTCAGGGTGCAGTTACAGATGTCTCCTCCAGGACTGCTCATCCTTTGCTCCATCAGCTTCTCTCCCTGGGGGTGTGGTGGTGGTGGTGGTGGTGATGGTGGTTACAGCTGATGTGGCAGTACCCAGTCACCTCCTTATATGGCTACATTCTTTGCCAGATTTGTGAAACAAAGTATTTAAAAGAAAATAAAATCTACCAAAGAATACCATCATGCCTGCTGGTCTGAGGTGTATATAGCTGATAGCAGTACAACTACTCCCCTACTTCAGCTGCTGACATGCACACCTGACTGTAGCTTTTACAGCGTAACCAGTGATCACCACGAGCATGGTTCAGTTTCCTAAGTACAATATTTATGCAACTTTGCATGCCACTTGAGGTGCCCTTGGGTAGCTGAGACATCCTCATGGGTCGGGCAGGTGTGACCTACTGGAGACCTGTGCCTCTCTGCAGTGGCAGCCAGGTCCAGACAGGATAAGTTAAGACAGCCCAGATGTCCACAAATACTTAGACACCTAAATTGTACCTGAGATGTCCACACTGTTTTCATTGTATAGAAAAAATGGTGTGGCTTTTGAAGTACACAGGCAGTAACATTGATACGAAGTGGCTGGATATAACTTGGGCATAGAATTACATTTCCATAGCCAGTGTGTGCAATCTGATGTTCATGCTGCCCATCTGCGGACCACAAGAGGATGAAGATCCTAACCTGGATAGAAGAATATGAGCAAACAACCCACATCTGGCATAAAGTCTTCCTGGACTAGATAATTTCCTTGCATACATTTAGATACATTTGAATCTGGGTTTGGTTGTGGAGTGGGTTTTTTGGGGGGTTGGGGGGGGAGCGGTAGTGCTTTTTTAATTAGGGTTACATTTGTGTTCTCTGGCCACAGTGCTTTTGATGGAGGACTAGACACCCTAGAACTCAGTTTATTGAGTGGTTGAGCCACGACCCATCTCCTTTGGCATCAAGGACAGGACATTTTTATAATTGCGCAATTCCATCTGCACTAAGGCGTATGCCAGTGAAATGTAACTGCTGCTAAATGAAAGGATCACATGGATTTGCATAATATATATAGAGATATATCACACAGGAACATGAAAAGTAGTAATGGGCTTATCTACTTCTTACCTGTCAATTGAGATATTGCAGCTATCCTTGTGTATATTCTTTGCCTATTTCTGTTACAAGACCTGCAGTTTAGCTTACCCCTTTTTCACTGAGACATAAGCTATTGTGCTTAACTCACAACAAGAAGCAATTAGTTACCTTGCCAGTTTAAGATGCTGTAACTCAATTGACTGATTGTGTCCTGGTGTTTTAGACCAAGTCTATCATGGCTGCAAATGTTAACTTAATTTAGGCACTCACCAAATGCTTGTTTCTGGCTGGGGTCCAGCTTTCAACAAATGTTTCAATCCTGAAAGATGTATTCATGGAGGATTGCTAATTTGCAGCCCTGTTAGTTAGGACTCTTTCTCCAGCAGGTGCTTCTACTGTGGGAAAGTTTTTCTGCTCTCTGGAGAGGGCTACGGGAGGGATATTGGAGCAGCACCAGCCCCCAGCATACCTGTCCTCTCTCTGCCCTGCAAAATCCAGGGCTCTAAACAGCACTGCTAGCTGTGTAAGATCATCCAGGCTGCAGGTAACTCTTAGCAGCAAGACCTTTGCATGGATTTGGACTTTGCATGGATTTGCAGAGATTTGGAGTAAAGCTGCATATATGCTTCAGTCATCTGCGATGTGTAGATATGACTCAACATTGCACCATGCCCTGGCTGTTAAGTTGTCCTCTGGTGAACCAAGAAAACAAGAGAATTTTGGGACTTAGCCCTCCTCAGCCGGAGCCGCCTGCTTACTGCTCGCAGTTTTCCTGGAAGTCACTGAGAACTTCTTACACCTTGTACAGGGGCTTGAAGTGACAAGTGACTGGGTGAACCCCTAGTCAAAGAATTATGTTTTAGTTTGAATATGTTAAATTATGCCTTGAACAAGAAGCCAGAGCAGACTCAAGAGCCTCTGCAAGGAATGTTATTCTGTGGTCACTGCGACCCTCACAGAGGGTGGGGGTTTCTACATAGACTTCAAAGGTGGGTTTGTTTAGGATCATGTTCTACCATCCCACACGGACCCTTGCTGAGCAAGGGGAGCCGTGCATAGCACCGAGGCACCAGCCGCATGAAGAGCCTCACAGCATGATTGGGCAGGACCCAGCCTTTACGGAGCACATCAGAGCTTGGATCCAGAGTCCAGAGTGGCATGGACATGTGGGCAGAGTTGTCACTAGAAAGAAAGGCTTTCTGAATACACACACACAAAATGGGATACTGGGCATAACTGGGACTGAAAATTGGGCCACTGATCCAAAACAAATCAGTGCAGGTGCACAAGTGAGGTAGGACCAAAGATCCCCACCCTGGAGAAAAGCACCAGGCCCTCTCAAGTAGGCAGTTTTCCACAAGAAAACCACAATTCTTAAATCTTAGCCTGTCCCAGGGTACCCACTGTGTCGTGTCTCATGAAAAGGAGAGGAAGATTTGCCCGTCCTGAGCAGCAAGACTTCCACTGCTGCCTTTGGAAGAGTCTGTGCCAGAAAATATTTAAGGGGAGTATTCAAAGCAGCAGCAGTTCTCCTAGTGTTTAATTTCTCTAGTGAGAAAAGCACAGGGTGGGCTGCAGATGATCTAAGCATGTCAGTTGTCAGATGAAAGCATTTCCAAATGGCTTTCTGGTTATATTTATGTCTTCTGGCTGAAAATGCATTTGATATTTTTTTCAGATGAGGACTTTTTTTTTCCTGCCTGTCTTAGAAAGGGAATTTGCTGATTAAAAGTCACTGCATTGACAGCACTGGAAATTGAGGTTCCTTTTTTATCTACAGAACAGGTACAGCATGTACAGAGGCAACATAAACCCAGGCTGCTGATGTGTCTTAGCTCTGTCCTGAGCTTAACAACCTGGAAGGAAGAGGGAATAAGCCGCTCCTCATGGCCCTGTTAGGCTGTGCTGCTCTTCGGATGGAAACCCCTGGCTTTAAATCTAGGACAGGAAGTTTTGTTAATGGGATTGTCTGTTCAGCAGGAACACGGCTGAAAACCTCTCTCGGTGGATTTGCAAAGAAGGTAACTGGATAGCTGTCAGGTACTGACAAGTGTTGATCTTCTGAGTTGGATTTGAACGGCTCAATGATCGGCGAAATACTTTTCCCACTTCTGAGAAAGTCCCTTTAAAAGGAAAGTGGTCTCCGTTTAACTGCAAAGGAGATCCTGTTACATACTTACAATGAGGATATCACTTTACATACAGGTCTCATTCTTTTAACAAGCCTCTGAAAGAGGTCTTTGTCTTGTGATTTAGTAAGGTCCACTTTTTTTTGAAAGATCTGTGCCAAGAGTTAAACATGTATAAACTGAGTTGGGAAAAATCATTCCACAGCAAGGTAATTGGCTGTACCGTGAAAACCAAGGGTTTCTTTGCCATTTGGTGTGTAGATGCTGTCTCTGTTTGCAAACTTAGAAGCCAATATTGCAAAAATAGACCTTTAGTAAGCAGCCTATGGTTTTTTGCCTCTACTGAGGCCAAAACACCTTGAGAACAGTTTTCTCCTGGTAGACCATCAGGACACTGGATGCTAATGTAGTGTATGACACTTGTTTCTGCATGCAGAAATAAAAATATAAACATGAAATAAATGGTCATTGATCCTTCAAGGATCTGGGGACACCTGATAGCAGCCTTCCAGTACCTGAAGGGACCTACAGGAAAGCTGGAGAGGGGCTGTTTACAAGGGCATGAAGTGACAGGACAAGGGGTAATGGCTTTAAGCTGAAGGAGGGGAGATTTAGATTAAATATTAGGAAGAAATTCTTCACTTTGAGGCACTGGCACAGGTTGCCCAGAGAGGTTGTGGTTGCCCCCTCGCTGGAAGTGTTCAAGGCCAGGCTGGATGGGGCTTTGGGCAATGTGGTCTAGTGGAGGGTGTCCCTGCCCGTGGCAGGGGGTTGGAACTAGATGGTCTTTGAGGTCCCTTCCAACCCAAACCTTTTTATGATTCTATGATTCAACAGGTATCTGTGTGCATGTAAGAAAAGATAGGGCAGGTATTTCTAGCCTATTTTGCCTGGGAAATAAGACTTATATGATGGGAAATAAGACTTATAAGATTTCCATGTCTGTGTATATATCCCCTTGCTACCTTTAAAGGCTGCTGGCCTATTTCAATCAAATTTGACACATATCTCAAGAGATTTCATTCCTACAAGTTTCATTAAAATAGACAGTACAGAAGGCAAACTCTCTTAACACCTTCCCTAGAGAAAAGTTGCAGTGTGAGCATGGCTCTCCATAGACACCAGAGCATGCCTCCAGAGATGCCAAATTTGAGGGAAAACTGTCTTCACTAGTTCTGTTAGCTATGGACTTATTTGGTGAACTATATTTTGGGTAAGGTGAGGGACTGGGGTGTACTGTTACTGTAGGACTTCCTCTGTATGTCCTCCTGTATCTGGGAAGTGGTGACTCAAGAGCTAAAGCACAAAGAGTAGATCTGGGCAGCACGGATGATGCTCTGCCAAAAAATTCTCACTGTGGTACCTTGAGGGAGGGAGTGGCTTTGCTTTTCTTTCCTTTCCTTTAATTTTCACATGAAACTTTGTGGTCACAGTATCTCCTATGATTACAAGGATCTCATGAGGATCTATGTGTTAAGGAGTTTAGGTTAGATCCTTGAAGTCCTTGTATCCTGGTTTTTGGCTGGGATAGAGTTACTTTTCACAAGAAGCTGGGAGGGGACATAGCCAGGATAGCTGACCCAAACTAGCCAAAGGGATATTTGATACCATGACATCATGCTCGGTATATAAAGGGAGGAGCTCGCTGGGGAGGAGGGACCGATGCTCGGGGACCGGCAGGGCATCAGGTTCTGGGCGGTGAGCAAATTGCATTGTGTATCACGCGCTTTGTATATTTTTTTGTAAGTATTGTTGTTGTTATTTTCCTCTTATTTTGCTGTCCTAGTAAACTGTCTTTATCCCAATCCATGAGTTTTACCTTTTTCTTCCAATTCTCCTCCTTTTCCCACCGGGGGGGAGGAGTGAGCGAGCAGCCATGTGGTGCTTGGCTGTCAACTGGGGCTAAACCACGACACCTTGGGTAGATGTTTTGTACCAAGGAAACTTTGTACTTCAACAGGCAGTGCAAAGTAATAGAAAAAGAAATGTTCCAAACATGAAAATGCTAATCCTCCCAAAAAACCAAAATACCGAGAGGAAAAATATCCATAGTTTGACTTGTTGGAGAACAGATGCAAGTTTTTTGAAGATTTCTCGCTCAAACATTGAAAGGTTTTTTTTTTTCAAAATGTTTCTTTCAGAGTTTTCCTTTCTTCTTCATCTTCTTTTTTTAACTAGCTCCAGAGCAAAGAACATAAAGCAAGTCCTTCAAATGAGTAAATTCATCATTAAACCTGGATAGTGTTCTTTATAGAAGCCATTTTTCTCTTGATCTGGCAAATTAAGTCCATATAATAGGGAGAGGTAATTGTTGGGTAATCTTTATATAGCATGCTGTTTTCATTCTGCACATTAGATGTTATTAAAAAAAAAATACGTGGCGGCCAAATATCTAAGGTAGTACCTTGCATACATATTTGTGGAATTGGAGGGTAAATTGTCTCTTGACTGTAAAAGACACCCAGGCTCCAGCTCCATCCCTAATAGAGGCCACAGAAGGACATTTGGTGGCTCTGTGCCACTTAACCCAAAGTGGCAATTCTCTGAGATGGCAGCAGCTACAAGCAACTGTCTTTAGTAGGTCCAGAAAATATATTTGACAGCATTACATCTCCTTTTCAAAACATCTCCCATGCAAGGGACAAGCCCCATTTGCCCTATATCATGGTTTGCTACAGAAGGAAAATTTTGGCAAGGTAGAGGATCTGTCATGTCGTGTGTGACTAGAGGCAGTGCAGCACTGTCTGGGGGCTGTTTTCATGCAAAAGCAAAAAAGTTCCCTAATGACTAATAATCGGGAGGTGTGGGGAAAGGGGAGAGAAAGAGACCAGCTAAATAGTTTCAGCTACGCAAAATTCATGTGGTCAGTAAATCAGTTAATAAACCTGTCTGTTGGAAATGCCCTGGCTTACACTGATCAAAACGTTCCAGCAGGCAGTGCCTCTGAGACCTTACAGCTCAGCAGAGAATTGCAAACTGTTAATCTGAAAAATATTAAGAAGCAAAGCACAAAATAAAACAACCCTCTCCCCCCCCAGCCCTGAAGTCAAGTGTCTGTGATTCTAAATGCACTTTGTCTATGTCACCCAGCTGCTAAATGCTTTCTATTGATTTCTCTCTTACAATCTTCCCCCCCCCGTTTTTCTTTCTTTTTTTTTTTTCTTTCCCCCTTTCCCTTTACATTCAGTCCACTTGTTCTATAGGTACAATGCAGAGCTTTAAGCAAAGGCCACAGAGCGACTGTTTGGAAGATCACAGCCCTTCCTGTTGTCTGACCCGGCAACACCTTGGGAAGCAGATACCTTTGCGCTGTTCCAACAGGGGATATTCAGCACGGCAGCTGAGTAAGAGGTGGGTATCATCTGGGTATCACCCCATGTATATGCTTCCATTGCTTCCATCCATCCCCTTGCGTATGGAAGGAGCAAAGAGAGGGGCGTTTCCATCCACAGCAGTCCCACCACCCACCCTTGCCCTGCATGTCTCAGAGACCCCCAAAAGGACAAACAACCAGATCTTGCAAGCTGCTGTATACCCTTCTACTGGCTTCACTGAGACTGGAAATTAGTAAGCATCCTGTAAAACTGGCCTCTTCTGAGACCAACATGAATAGTTAAATAACAGGGAGCTTTAGAAGCTGTCGCACAGCAGCAATCTAGTTCAAATGACTCTGTGGCCTGCAGCATCATATAACTGTTTTGTCTTTTCCCGTGCCTGCTTCCCCAGGGAAGGAGCCCACAGAGCTTTTCCAGCTGTGTGGGAATGGCAGGGGAGCGTTGGTCGAGTGACATGCGAAGCAGCACACTTCGGTACGTATTGGAGACTTCAGAGAGGACGTCTCGCAGGAGGAATTCCAGCTCCGGAGGCTTTAGTGTTTGTGTGGGTTGTTGTGACTGCTGTTGTTTTCTCCTTTGTTTTCTGCAGTTCAGTATATTGTTATAATACAGCAGAACAGCATGGGAGTTGTTAAAAAAAAAGAAAAAAGTGTTCCCCCCCTCCTTTAGGAGCAGAAGGGAATACAGTTCCTCCAAGGTGGAGGTAAAACGTGGTGTGCAGAGGTATGAGCCACCTGGCTTGAGGTATACAGGCAAGCTGCTTTCTCCCCCCTCCCTGCTTTCTCACCATCCATCAGAGCTCATATCAATTCAAGTGTCTTGGCCGCAAATTTGGTTAGTGAGTAGGGAAACTATGCCTTTGTTCTGATGCTGGCAAACCTCAGCAAGCTTGATTATCTAAAACAAAACCATCTGCAACCACTCTAATCAATGGCACATGCATAGCAGCAAAAGCTCTAAGCTCATGGCTCGTTTAAAATGTTCATTACATCAGACTGTTGTGCTGCAGGAAAGAATTTATGGGTGAGAGCAAGTGGTTCACTATTACCCAAACTTGTTGGTGGGACACATCCCCCACTGTGTACCCTGGGACACTTGTCCCCTCCGGTAGCTGGTCCAGTGAAGATGAGGCTACTGCAGGTACTGGCTGGAGGAGTCGCTGTCAGTGCCAGGGTCGTTCCTGTGGCACTGCAGGTCCTGGATTCAGGACTCGTTACATGGGGATGTTTTCAGGCAGGCTTGGAAAACAGAAAGGAGTCATGAAGTTTGCTGATATTACTTGTGAGGTGAATGACATTACACTAAAGATGTCACTGGATTTGCAGGAAATGGGTTAATCTATTTCTGCATGCATTAAACCCCCCCTGCAAGCTGAGGGCTCCTGTTCAGCTCCTTGTCTCAAGGGTGAGATGCAGCCTGCTGATACCACAAACCGTATAGGTCTAACTGGTGACCACATTCTGGATTATAGAGTGACTTTTTAGGCATCCTTTCACAAGCTGGAGCAGATATCCACAGCGGCTTGCCAATATAGGAGTCAGTAGTGCTGTACCTACACATCCCTTGTCTTTTAAATATATGTGCTAGCCTGGACAGAGCGCATAGGAAGATCTTTTCTCTTGAGAAGCTCAGTGCAGGTATTATGTCTAGCTCCAAGAGAGTTTTCTTAAAAACTGATGGCAGATCAAGGCCAGGGCTAAATTCCCATACTACTTCTATAATTTCCTTTTCCTACAGCCTTGTGCAATGCAGCTAATGATGCACCTGCCAAGACCAAATATTTCCTCAGGCATGGAGAAAATATATCACTTCACCACTGGAGCTCACCTGCCCTAACGTTATAGAAGTTATTCACTGCCATCTTTTCCCATTTGCCCTTTTCATGTCAAACTATTGTGCCAAAATTGACAGGCATGGCAAAGCTGGGGTGCTGAATCCATTATCTTGGCTGATGATAATCACAGCATCTATTCCTCTGAAAAGTATAAAGTTCTGGTCCCCCATGGTCTCTTTGGAGCAATATGTAACCTGGTACTCATTAAAAAATTTCTTTGACTTATCTTTTTCTTCATGTTTGAACAAATGCTGAGCCTGGGAGATCCTCTCTGAATTTGTGATCTTCCTCCTGCAAAACCCACCTCTTTGTTCAGCAGTACGTGAAGTGGTGGTAGACACAGTTGCTTTGTATTCTGAGACAGCACTTAAAACTAGCCTTTTTCCTTCAAAATCTGATATGCAGGTCAAAGGGGCAACTGGTCACGTGGTTTCATCTACACTCGCCTGACAGCTCCCATCCTCTTCTGCATATTCATCGCTGCCTCTTTCCCTGCAAAATGATGTACTTGAAAGTCTAGTCCACATCTGACCACTTTGGGGACTGATTTATGATAGCATAGGTTTTTTTTCAAATTGTATTAATCTTTACATATTGAACGTGGCCCTGGGCTACAGCACATCGGTTTTGGGCTTGCATGCTTCTTTTTTTTTTTGAAGGGTTATTATGTTTATAGTAAATATTGATTTAATCAGGCAAAATCTCCCAACCTCGAACCAAATCCTAATTTAGCAAACCAAATCCACTCAGCAAAGCATGTAAGCACATGATTTATGACAAGAAAGTGCTTAAATTGCCATAGGGTCACCAGGTTTGAAGGATTTTCTTAGGGAGCTCTGCTGAACTGGGTAGGGAGAGCGGAAGAGGAAATCTCTGCTACTTCTCGCACCGGAGTTAGGTCACTTATGTACAGGCAAGGTGGTGGTGGGAGCTATGGTGATCAAAAGCTGGCTGGCTTGTTGTCTCAAGCCAGTGCAGTATTGGTGAAGAAAGCTTGACAAGACTTTTTCCAGCCTCACTGGCTACTGTCCCACCAGCTTTAACATGTGCCCCCAACTGTCCCACCAGCTTTAATGCCTGCAGTAGATCAGAGCACTTTGCAAGCAATAGCATTGCCCCTGCAGAAGATACTTTGCCAGGATGTTTCTCTAGACTAAATAAGGCAGCTAGATGTAAAAAAGCCCCTCCAGCCTCAGACACGGGAACAAGTCACTCTGCGATCGCCAATTTGCATCCGTATGAGAACTCTTAGCCCACAGCAAGAGCAAGGTAATCTGCTAGTTTAACTTCCACTGAGGAGAGGCTCAATTAATCCAGGTTGCCTCAGCCTGAGATCGTTCACGGGGCAAGCTGTCATGGATCAGCTGTTAGGCTCAAATTTGTCGCCCTCCAGTAACTTTGCTTGTGTTTCCAAGCCCTCAGATTTGCTACGGGCGCATATGCAGCTTTGATATTTACTTTTCTGCAGCACTGTTTGACCGTTCACCGAGGGGAGATTCTGAATTTGACAACAGCACTCAGCAAGGGTGTGAATTTCCAAGTTTTACGCTCATATGTGCAGTTCGAAATTCATCCTGCTGTTGGTTAGTTACATAAAGCTTTCCAGGGAGGGAACAGGAGCGTTACCTTGACATTCCTACAGCGAACCCACACAGCGTGAGCTGCAAACTGTGACTGCTCGCAGTGTACCGCTCAAACGATCTGCAGACTGATTATGATTCACTGAAGAAACCTGCAAATAATTTTAGATGAAGAGTCCAATCAAGAATCTATTTGCAGACAATTCACAAACACAAAAAGAAGTGAGATTCATTGGTTAAATTATGCATTATGAATTATTCATCCAGCTCCAGTTAATGAGGTAAATGGTACTATCAGTGTTTAAAGTTAAGCTCATTTGTATATATTGGGCAGATCAAGGCCGAAGTAAGACAGGAGGTTTTGGGGGAATAACCTGGGTTCGACAGAGTTCAACAGCAGAACTACTAACTACACGTGCAACCAGGATTTCATCCTTCAATTTGAACATAATGGCTTGGCCGTGCTCTTGAATCAAAGGAGCAAAAGAAGGTATTCCTAATTCCAGGTTTGGATTTCTACATTAGATGCCATTCTATGGGGCAATGAAACCAAGACGTAAATCATCAGCAAGGAAAGGAAGCTTGAGGTGGCTTCTTTAAAGGTTTTGTGGTGTGCTCAATAGGGGGATTGGCCTGAGCTGGAAATCTTGGGTCTTGACTGAGTTTTTGTGAGAGTTAAGTGACATCCAGACATCCATCTGTGTTACAGTATGGAAAAATCCCGTTGAAGGAGGAATCATGAAAATTTGAGAATGTTCTAAAGCCTTCTTGTTTAAATGTGCTTACTTTGACCAACATTTTAAGACTTCCATACTTAAACCTTGGCGTTAGACCAGCAAAGCACTTAAGCACATGCTTGACTTTAATCACATGAGTAACTCTACTGAAATCAAGGGGAATATTTCGGTGAGCAAATGTATATGTAAGCATAAGTCCATTCAGAAAATCCAATGTAAAAAGTTTGGTTTTAGCCACTCAGAGATTTAATCAGAATTAAATAAGAGGTCGAGTGGATATTAATTTCTTCCAAAACATTTTTCTTTAAGAGTCTCAAGGTGGATTTAATACCTTAATTTAATCACCCAAGTTTGAAAGTTTCCACTTTTAATCTCCTGTAACCTTGAATAGAAGAATTCAGAGAATTCTTCATGGAATTAATTATTACTTTACTGGAAAAGCCCTTAATTCCAAATCTAGCTTTTCTTTTGTATTTTCAAATTTTGAATTTTTAAATACTGATTCCTATTTGTCCTAGAACTTGACATTTTTAATATGAAATGACATTGTCAAGAAACAGGTTTTTTGACATTGCCACACTAAATCTTTAGCAGGTAATGCTTGAAATTACAGGCCACAAATCTCGGTAAGTGCTATTTACTAACATGATAATTGTGGAACATTCGATGATGTGTTAAGTACCATGGAGTGGCAGTATAATTACAGTACATGGCACGTTACAATATAAATATAAAGTAAATACATGATTATTTCTGGCCTAGGTCACATGGTAAATACTAAGTGCAATTATGGCACCAAGTAATCTGCGGGAACGTGTAATTACTCTTGGGCTCAATTCATTTATGAATCCTTGTCCAGCTTTTCACACCACATGGGTTGTGGAAACTGTGGAAAACAGATTATTCACGGCTGTGATGGCCTCCTTATTACCACAGCCAAACCTTATATATGGATGATGGCTCCTCTGCCCTCTCCCATGTCCCAGAGGATGGAGGTGAAGGTTGGTGCTATCAAAGCAGCACCGTTTTGCCAGATGTCCATGGAAAACTGGGCCAGGAGCTCTCTCCAGCTCTTTTGACAAGCTCAGCTGATGTAATCTAATAGTTTTCATCTCACTACTTTTGCTTTAGTGAGATCATCTCACCCCGCTTTTGAATTAGCCACCAGCAGCACAGACTCTGCCTTGCTCTGCATCCTGGGAGTCGAAGGCTACAGCTGATTGCTGCTCGTCACGCACTGGTCCCAGGCTGATCCAGAACCTGCCATTTGGTAATCGCTATTTGGATCCCGCTGCTCAATTAGCTAGTAGGTATGATGGGCAGAGTGGGATGGCTTGGATGATACAGCCAACATCTCCATGGGTTCAAGAGCAAGAGATGGCAGTAGAAGCACTCAGGGCACGTGGAAATTCTGTACACCTAATGGAGACCAGACATTTGATTCAGACGGTGTGAAACAGTCAGTCTATGGACAGCCACAATGCACAATACTTGAAGAAAAGTCTATCAGAAAAAGGAAGAAAAAGTAGGAGAAAAAAAGTTTAAAGCCACCAGAGTATCGTTCTGTTTATCCAGCCAAGAGGACAACATGGTGCCTCGAACATCATCGGCTGCCTGTTCTCCCAGGCACCTGGGGCCTCAGAAAAGGTGATCCCTGCTGTATTTTGCTAGGCAAGATTATTAGTATTAATCTTACAGTCTGTCAACAGGATCTGAACCTGGGACCTTCACTGTTAAAGCCCAGATCCCCTGAGATAACATTAATGACTGCAGCTGTTTGCCATTAGTAAGTCATGTTCTCTGGGGACTGCTTCTGGGGTAGCTGGGATTTTGGCTTGTTTCTTTTAGGGTCAGCTGCAAAGTATTTGAAGCAGAGACAGGAGGTGGGGAACGGAGTCGGATGCAGCAGGAAGCTGCCGTGGTCTGTGCCGCTTCAAAACACAAGGAAGGTGCCAGCTCCTGAGTCTAAGTGGCTGACATTTGATGGGGTCTGATGAAAAGAAAACTTCCTCAACTCAGGATAGGCATCTCCCAAAGCTTTGAAACTCTGTTGACACTTGGGTGCAGGAATATCCCAACTGCAGAAGCAAGCACAGGTTGGCAGCTAAAAGGCAATGTGGCTCTGGAGAGACTGGGGAGGGTTCGCAGCAGACACCGCTGCATTTTGGCTCCCCTCAAGAGCTAACATGATGCTCCTTGTCTGAAAACTGCTTTCCTGCCCTCAGCAGGCCAAACACAACTTCCAAGCCCAGGGAGGTGGATCACCGCAAGGCACAGCAAGCATCCCATGCTGTGTTGCTCTGCCATGGTCTCCTCATACTCCTTGCTCCCAGCAAGGGGAAAGGCTGCACTGCTGAGCCCAAACACTGGAGCAGGGATGAAAGGATGTGATCTCTCAGCATTTTTCTTTTACCCTTCTACACTCCATTCTGTTGTGCTTTTCTTTGGCTTGTTTAGTCTTATTTGGTTCAGTTTTTCTTTTGGTCTTCCTTGGCCAGAAGGGGAATAACAAACAGCCTGAGGAAATATTTCTAGTTGTGTTGCAAACACTGCAGTGCACAGGGATAGTTAAATGGAGCCTTGGGGCTAAAATGGGGGAGAAATAAGAGAAACACCAATGATTCTGATTTAAGCTCAAAATGCATCAGTATCTTCCCAGTAAAACCGTTGAACATATCTGTAAGGTTCCCAAAACTTTGGAAAATGTCTGTGAAGAGGTGTCAGATTAAAATTTCTGCTTTGCATTAGGTTGGAATATATAATTGTATATTATCTGATTATGGTATCAAGAGAAACTCCAGAGCAAGAACCTTCTAATTTGTTGCACGCCATTTGCTTTTCATGAAATACGAAGCGCACTTACACTGTGCTTCAGCCTTGAGAAATCATTATAAAAATCTGTCATTGCAAGCAAAGACTCTTGCTTACTCTAACCACAGCAAAGGCAGAAATGAAGACGTGAATTACGTGTTACCTAACTGAAGGGAAAAGTTCCTTGCTCTAGTAGATCAGACTAGTATAATTTTTCAAGATGCTGTGTCTAATGCTAAGTGTCTGAACGCTCTCAGGTTGTTTAGAATCAATTGGCTTAAATCTTGTGTAATGAAAGTGTATTTGCCAAATAGGCTCAAGCTTATTGCCATGCAAATTAACATTTGCAGGGACAAATTTTTAAGTCCTTCCTCTCTTTGTTGCTTCCAAGATGTTACGGATACAATTTTGCACTTGCAGTTATGTGTGGGTGCAGTTCGTGTCATTTAAACTTCTAATTACAGCATCTGATTGCACCCACGTATCTTATCAGCTAGTTAGACACGTCAATGACATGCACCATAACTGCAAATAACTGGGGGTACAAAATTGCACCGGTAATTATTTGCACCCACTGAAGGAGAGGAGGGATATAAAGCAGGCCATTAAAGTGTTTAAAATACTTTTCTTACAGTAGCATAAACCATCGCTACAGGGATATTACCTGCAGGAGCGTAGAACAAACATTAGGCTGAATTTTGAGCAGCAGCTGGGTTGGCTTTGTAGCACGAATCTAAGCAATGCACCCCTTTATGGGTGCAAAGTGTGTCAGCCAGGTCTGGGTTTACTTACCTGGCTTCGTCTCAGCTCTGCTCAGGATCCTGATACTACCAGCGCTGAAATACTTCCTTCAGTCCAGCTGAAGCCAACAACGATGCCTATACTGTACCCTTTAGAAAATGTGCTCTGGCAGTGTCTGAGCCGACACCTGCAAATTCTCTGTGAGCACAGTCTGGTTTTTTAAGCAGCCTCAGGGCTTCTCTTAGCAGCCAGAGGAGATGTGCCGATGGGGCTTATGCTCATATTTAAATTTAAGCTTGCAAATGCTCTGCTGAATAGGGGCATAAATGGAGTGAGGACAAATTAAGTAGAAAGAAAATTAAGCTCTACCCAGGATAATAGAAAGCAGCTTCATGACCTTCCTATTATTAATCCAAATAACAAATTACAGTCACCTTTGGGACACATCCCTCTGCCCCGATCTCTGTGATCTTGCCATTATTTCCTGGAACTCTCAAGAGATATCACCAGCACCACGGCAAAATGTAACAAATACTGTGCGATTGTCCTACATCTTTGTGTTAGCCCAACCCTCCGGTACTTGGCTTAGAGACCGATCCTCCACTGGCGCAGTACGAAGGAAGGTCCCTGACCCAGAAACCTTCCAGGCTGGTCCGATTCCCTGTACCAGGCATGGGACAGGCAAACAGCATTTGCTCTCGTCCATTCAGGAGTAGCTGAAGGTAGTAGAGCTACTAACAGGAGACGAAATACTTGTGGCTACATTTTGAGCGCAGCATTGTGAAACCAGAGCTGTTTTAATGTCTGGGTTTTTTTAATAGGTCTCTTTTAAGTGATAACTGTCCTCACTCAGAAACAGTGTCCATTTTCCCATGGATGTTTCACTGTCTGAACTGAAATCTCCTACAACAACCTAGGTGTCCATGTCTTCAGGTTTTTTTTTTTTCCCCCATCACAAATTCTTGAAATTATTCAGGATTAGATCCGAGCTTTGCCAAGCAGCTGGTAACATTACAGGAGCTGCGTTGGAGGGGGTCAGCTCTTAGAAAGGAGGCCTCCCGAAAAGTGGAAGTCAGTAGAGAACACAACTATTTACATCCACACAGGTACCAGTGGTGATGAAGAGGTCATACGTTGGAGCTGTACTGATATTAGCTTCTTAGAGTCTGGCCCTGATCCTTCTTTAGAAAGGAAAGGAAAGAAGTGAAAAAGAAAACCTGGGAGGATTGTCTTCTGTTCGCATCTACCCTGGGGTAAATCCAGAGCAAATTCAATGATCCAAATGGAACTAGTCCAGATTTCCACTGGCCTAAATGAAAACATTGTTTTCATATACTAGTGGGGAATTCTGCCTTCTTTAATACCATACGTTTAAATTTTGCTGTCACCATGGGACACTGAAGTTTTATTTTTTGGCTTACATTTTACCCATGAAAGAATTAATTGCTTCAGCTTCCTAGAAATCATTGCATGATTCAATTTATTCTTTTTCATGGCTTGTTCAAAAGTTGGGCTTAGTTTTCACCACAACTGCTCCCTACCCTAAAACATTATTTATATCCATAAACTACTGCATGTAGGGAACAGCCAGTGGAGAAGTAAACACAGTATTGCCTTCAGCTGGAGTTGCACTCTGCTCCCCAGAAGGGATAACATTTATAAATCAAACACTGGTTTAATTAACCTTCCATCTTTGCACAGGATTAGGAGGACGGGCACAATCACACTGATTTGAAGATGCAAGGTGGTCACACGACTACTTCACAAAATTTCAGGGATTCGAAACAGTAAAGTTCAGTTTAATTAACTAAGGTCTGGTTTCGGGGCTCTGCCAGTGCTGGCCCAAAGCTGTAAGAGCCACGATGAAGTAATTTCAAAGCACGAGATCAGAACACGGTGCCCAAAGTGAATACTTCTGTCTTTCACATGGTAAAAAAAGATTTTTTTTTCCTCAGATGAAAAGACAGTAATATACGTTCTGGCATTTGAAAGGGGTTTGCATATACTTTACCATCTTGCAGCCTGCAATCATATACACTTATCCTTAACCTGTCATTTCAGTGAGTGACACTACTGTAGTCAGAACCTCATTTCTCCCTATTGAGAGGAAATTCTTCTTTGCTTTGATAAAATGCCGTATCCTAGTTGAAAGGCATCCTTCCTGGGAAGCCCCTCTTTGTGCAAGTAGGCAGTTCAGTAACCATTCGTAGCCTAAAATTAACAGTTAGTATAAAATCAGTCAAAGAGGATAGCAGTCCTTTTTGCAATGAAGTTAATTAACCACATTAATCAAGATTTGGGTGCCTTTTGAGAAGAAGAGCTCTAGCTCAGTCATGAGGTGTGAGCGTTTGATGCAGGAAGCATGGGGTGCATTTCTGGGTCTGTCACAGTAGGGTTCTGTGCGATGTTCAGACTGATTCCTGTGGCCTTTAAACTCCAAGTCTACCAGCTCTGACTGTGCTGGGAACACTTTCCAGAACATTTGTGCTATGGATAGTGTCGTTTGAATGACATTATTTCTAGTGGCAAAAGAAAAGACCTGCTATCTACAAGTCATCTTATTTTCATTATTGTGTCTGTTGCAGCTGCTGGGAGCTTAGCCTGCACGAATCCTCCAAGCTTTGCTAGCCCAATGCAGGGAACTGGTTCTAGCAGGGCAGATACAAGAGCTTTGTCTGATATGGATGGGGCATGAATATTTCCAGAATCCCACTGAAGGAGTCTGCAGATTAAGATTAACACTGATGGAAGTGTTAATCTCAGCTTTTTGATCGACCCAGAACTGATTTTCACTTGGCAAAGCCTGTTTTGAAGGTGGAATGACACCTTTGCCCAGAAGCCCTGGTCCCTGGGATGGGTTCATTCCTCTGCACCCACTGGTGACAGCACTGGTATCAGCTTGGGAAAGTGTTCTGCACTGTCTGGGAGCCCTGACAGCGTGAGTGGCTCTGCTTTTTATAGAAAAACACGGCGACGCCTGGCAATCAGGCAAAAAGTCTGGGTCCTGGTCCCCAAGGCTAGGGAGAGCCCCAGCACTGAAGGGAAGGAGTGGGGCTGGTGAAGAAGGGTTTGCTCTTGGGGAAGAGTTCAATCCCGCCTTGATGTCCAATTGGAGGGAGAGAAGAAGTTTCTAGTTCCTCATTATTCTGTTCCTTTTGTTTGCATTTAAAAGAAAATCCAGTCAGGCATTTCACTGTGGGTATTGTTGCACTAGCCTGGCAGGACACAAGACCAACTTTGCTTGACTGATCTCTGCTACTGAGGGCACAGGGCTGCTGGTCAGACACCTGACTGCAGTTCCTAGCTTTGCTGAAGGCTTTTTAACAAAGATTTCTCCTTTTCAGTGCTTCAGTTTCCTTCCTCTTACCCAATGCAATGCTGCTGTATTATTAAGAGTTTGAGGAGCATCTGACTGCTCCCACTGCAGGACCCTACTGTCAGCTGAAGCTCCAAGCCTCCCTGGTGAATCAAGTATATGGTATATAAAAGGGTGCACTGCAGGGCACAGAGATAAGGCATTGGTAATCCAGCTGGGCATGCAGATAGGGAAATCACTAAACAAATTGCTCTACAATGCATGGTGCACACATGTGTGCAAAGGACATGTTAATTCTAACTCCATTTCGTGTTTCTTCTCCCCAGTGAGCATTGCTGACGTCCAATCTGTGTTCTTCGCTGGTTATTTCTAAGGAGTTATCAAGTTTAAAAGTGCTGTGTTTTTCTATCTTACAAGAAGGGAATGCTTGAGCCTGTTGATTAAACACATCCCTTGCTTTTCCCTGTTCAGGCACAAATTTCCAGACTCAAACTCTGAATGTAATTTCCATTCCTCCCACACCATGTGCGTGTTGCAGAATTTTACCGTCACGTTCCAAATCTTGCAGTAAAAACTTTTGTAAGTTGTTAACAACAGACAGGATGGGTACTTCAGTTTTGACTGCTCTAGTCTTTTGGACTGAGCTGGGGTTTTTTGTTTTGTTTTGAAATTTTTTTTAATGAGGGATTCCAACCCTTGGAGACCTGGAGAAACACAGGTTGAGGCAGGGGTTGCATGGATCAGTCACACTTCTTTGCACTGTGCTATCAATCATGGTAAAACACATCCTAGATGACCTTGTAGAAGTTTATATACCAAAATGGATAAGCATGTCACTCAGGTGAAAAATGGCAATGAAAAAGGTACTGAAACTACCTGATCTTATTACAGTGTGTCTAGCAAACTGTATATTATAGTGCCTGTATTGCTTTGCTATTACACATGTGTACATGGACAAGACACAGTGCAGTGCACACATTATTTTTAATTCAAGGAAACATTAATAGGAAGCCATTAGGCGCACGGCAAAACTTGCCATGTGCATGCCTGTGAGCAGAGAAATGATTGACTGATTTGCAGAAGACCTTTTAGAGGCTTAAAATAATTTTCAGGACCAGGCTGTGAACCTCATTCTCCAGGAGATCCAACGCTATTCACACATGAAGCCTCCCTGGCTTCACTGGAATTACTCATGGGAACGCTCACCAGTGGGAGTAGGTGGTGCACAGTCTCGCTGTAAACGTTTGTTTCTCTGGGTTTCTCGCAGCCAAGCAACACTGATAATTATAGTCACCTGCAGGTTTGAGACATGTAAAATGAGGCACTTGGGAGCTCTTTCTGGAGTAACTATACTCCAGGAGTTCCAGTTCCTGCTATACTGAACATAGGCTTCAGGATGTTTTCCTGCCTCCCATGTTCAGCCTGGACGCTGGATTTTCATTTTCAAGCCATGACTTTGGGACCTTTCTGATTTCCAAGTGATTGATAAGGGGAGATGGGAAACAAGGGCTTTGCCCTCAGTACTAACCACATGTCCTGTTCTGTGTCCCCAAACCTGGAGTAAGTCACCATGGCATCAGCACCCTCCTCGCATCTTGTTTGTGTGCCACCACAGTGTAGTTGCTCTGGGGTTTCTTTATGAAGAATGACAGGAGCCTCCACTGTGTGATTTATATCTTCAGTGGGCTGAATGCTCTCTGGAAATGCCTCTCCCTGGCGTACAGGGAGAAACTGGTGTGACTGTGTTCAGGCCACACCCAGATGCTCCATGGGTCTCACAGACCCTGAATGTGCCATCCTGATGCTCACAAGAAACCGTCTGCCAGTATTACTGAGAAAGAAGAAAAGCATGAGTTGTCCATCCCTTACCCACATTTCAAATGCATGCAAGAACTGGGCATTCTGGACCTCATAAAATGAACTTCTGAGTTCAGGATGGTTGGGAGGCAGGGTGCTGGGAGGGCACTGTGCCCCTTAGGCAATGACCGGAGAGGAGAACTGCACCAGCCGTGTCTGTATAGCCGCAGCCGAGAGTGGCTGAGTTGGGAAATCCGAACACAGTCAGGAGAGGGCTTCTGCCAAGTGTCTCATTGATGGTAAACCCCTTGATGCTTCTACGTGGCTCAGCACGGTAGGGAGTACTTTGGAGACAGTGCTGGGGCACCTCTGAAGAAGTGGCAGAGCTGACACTACTCCAGAGGAGGGCACAGAGAGCAGCAACCCAAAATCTGGTCTCTGGGAAGGACCCTTTATTCAGTACTTCAGCTGGGGATGGTGCAGAGCTCCTGAGTCTACAGTGTCCTGTAGAGATGAGGCTGGAGTTGGGGCCAGGGTGGAAGTGTTGGGGAGGATCATGTTGCCCCATTAGCTTCTCAAGACTGAAAGAAGAGTAATGCAAAGACTGCTGCCAGGACATCCTGGAGTTAGGGTCTTCAAATGAGATCATGTTCTTGATCTGCTTAGTGCTGGGCTTCCTAACTTGACTGCTTTTCCACTTTCTACTGCTATTTTGACCCCCAAAATTGTTCCAGTGCTTTTAACTCTTTGCATTTAGTACTTGGAAATGAGAAAATATTGCACATAAAAGAATCTCCAGGAGGGAGATTCTGGAATTGCACTGAGGTTGCTGATTTTTTTCTATCCTTCTAGTAAATATATTCACCTACTCTAAGTCTTTGTGCTGAAGTCACTGGCTGTCCCAGCCCCGTCCTTCCCAGGACAGCAGTCATTCGGTTGCGCGAGTTATTGGGGAGGACTAGTTGGGGAGCAGATGGAAACCATGTGCAAATCCTCAGCTATGCTCCCATCTGAGCTTTGGGCCAGAATCAAATCCTGTATTTGAGCAGCCTTCTGGCTGTGGAGGTGGCATAGGCAAGAAGCCGTGCAACTCAGCTCACAAAGGCAGAAGGCAATAGCAGGAAAGATTTCATCATTTCCCCTTGGAAACTTGCATGTTTTTCTCTTTCTTCTTCTTTTCCTTTATTCTGCTCTCACCTCCCTTCACAAGAGTCCTGTGTGGCAAAGGGGTGAATATATTTGATATCTTTCTTTCCATCAAGCTGCAGATATGATGAGAGAGAGATTCACCACAGTCTAGATTCACCCATCAAACTTCAGGCATTTCACCAAGGCTCCTAAATTAGAAGCCTCATTGTACTGACTTACTGCTGTTTGTGCCAGCAGCATCTTGAGAAATGGAGAAATACTGGCATCTTGAGAGCATGATTCACCCTCCTCAGATGTGAATCCCTCTCCTGAGGTGTCTCTCTCTTCTCTGTGACTGTAGCTGGCACCCAGATAATGACAGTCCTAACTTCAGTGCCTCTGCCTACTATCAGGTGGGATGCATCTGAGCTGAAATGCGAGATAAGCAAAACAGCCCTTCAGAAGTACGATGGGGAATACGAACAACATGACTGATTCAGTCTTTCTTGTGAGAGGAAAAAAAGTTATCACAACTCTTTAAATCTGCTTCTGGGATGATGTTTGTCCCTTTTTTTTTTCTTTCTTTTTTTTTTTTTTTTTTTCTGTCTACCTCCTTGCAATAACCTTCTGGTAATCCACTTTGAGCAAAAGCAATGGCAGTTTTTTAGTGTTCACCTTTCAGGACAGCCAAGGAAAGGCACTCCCACTCTTCCCCACTGCTGACAGATGAGGTGTCCACTGAAGAAATCAAAACAAGACACACACACAAAAAACCCCTAAACCCAAAAAAAGATAAAAAAACCCCAAACCCTACCAGTAGATAAAGTTTAAAATAAATGGTTGCTGCTTTCTAGGAAAAGGACCTAATAGGAAATATAAAACCTCTTGAATGACAAACCTATATCTACCTTGCCAGCAGGTACCACTTTCCCAAAATATTGATGCTTTTAAGCCTTAATCCATCTGTCAGAGGTGATAGTATACTTTTAAAAGGAAAACACTGCTCCAAGCTACTGGGGGGAAAATGCAATGGAGTATGTTAGCAAGATGTGTTACCTGTCTTCTGACAGCTAATGTATCTTTCTTCACATTGCTGTGCCTTTGTCCTCTTTTGTTGCCAGATAAAAACAGAATCATTATGGATGTCCCCAAAGACAGCTTGGTAAACAGGTACGATAAATTAAGTTCTGGATTGTCCCAGCAGGACCTTGACACGGAGTCTGTATGGGGTCCAGGTACCTCTGCTCCACAGCTGTGTCCGGAGCCAGCGAGAATGGCAGGACCTTGGAATGAATAAGGGGTTTTCTGTCTTATTGGTAACAGTTCACTCTTTTTTTTTTTTTTTTTTTTTTTTTTTAAGGCTCTTCTGCTTGTGTGCATGATCTGCCAAACGCAAGGTAGCTTTGACTTTTAAAAGACACTTAAACCATTTTAAACTGAACTGGTGAGCCACTCAGGTTAAAGCAGTGTTGTCACAAAGTTATGGTCAGAGGAAAGCAAGACATCAAATGGAAAAGATGGTTTGTAAGAAGTGAAAGGGAAACACATGGATTTGCAGCTGGAGGCAGAAGAAGAGGACATACTATTGAGATAACTTAGAAACTTTCTTCTGGTAACGAAGGAAAAGTAAATTTTTTTTGAAAAAGCGTGTACTTGTCTGGTGTAGGACAGTGTGAAACCTTACAAATAAATCATTCAGAAAAGGGTAACATGAATTTAACCATTCATATAATGGGTTTGCATCATTTTCTTGCATTGAATATTAGGGTTCAGGAAAGACACAGGGAGAAATAGGCTACGCCAACAGAAGTGATGATTCTGTTTTCAGGAAAAGTTGCTTTCAGTATCTTCTCACAGAGAACTGGTTTCAGCTGCATTTTTCATTATCCACCTGCACAAGTTTTTCAAGCAATTTGTGCTCTGTGATTTCTTCTGCTGCCTGCTTGAGGGCATGGTCCCGGCTCACAGTCATGTGAGAGAAAGGACAAGCAAATGGTCCCTCAGTGAGAAATAAAGAAAATTCCTGACTTGCTTCCACTCAAGAGAATTGAACTGTGGCCTCTCAGGTCATCTGCTGCAGTAGGACATGTGTGTTTGGGTTCACTTTCCAGCTCCATTACGGATGTCCTTTGTAATCCTGAGAGACTGGCTTTGGAGCATTTCTGGAAATCTATGCTATTTAGTCGATCAACTGAACTGATTTTATCAATCTATTCTGGCCTTAAAATCTGTGCCTTGGCTTCACACTCTCATACTCCTTTACCTCCCTTGGGCTACACTGTAGGGTAACACATACCCGTTCTTCAAGCTGAATTGACTTTGCCTTTATGGATATAATCAAAATTCTCAGCAGGGGTAAATCACCACTGCTCCACTGTAGGGAATAATGTAAAAGGTCTCACTCCCTTAAATGGATGCAAATCAAGGGCAGTTTAAGACAAGTTAAGTAAAGAATCATACTGGTAGAAAAGTAAATATGGAGAGAGAGGAAGGAAAAGAATGTCATTTATTAACAGTAGACAATGGTATGATTATGCTTTAAGTGGACTTACTTATTTCCAACCTTGTCCCCTTTATGATGTTACTTCCACCTTCGCAGAATGCACATAACCCTGTAGCAGCTCAGGAAGGTCCCTTTCATGTCCAATTCTCACTGCATTACAAAGTGCTTTAAGATGCAAGATGTCAGGAAATCCCTCCACTGGGAAGTCTTTCCATCACATCCTGACTCTTGTCACATTTTGGCAGATAGTCCTCCACCTCCTTCCCAGAGGCCACCTACAAACTTTCACCAGCTCAGCTATGATGCTGCTTTCCTGCTCTCCACTTGCAATGAAGCTTCTGCTCGGTTCATATTTGTTTGCCCATCTCACAGACTCTCTCATGTTCCTGAGCTGCTGTTGGAGAATAGTCATGACAAATCCTTCCACTAATATATTACCACCTGATCTCTGAAAATCTTGATATCTGGTTTCCTTGTAGTGTCTGTGTCTTTATTTTCAGATTCTCGTCTTTCTTCCAGCTTTTAACAGGTCCTTAAGACCTTTCCTTTCCCCTTTTATATCTCTTCATGACAAGTTTCCTAGTTTCTGGGGAAATAAATTAACAATGCAAAACCTCTCACAGTGATGTCAAGTGGGTTTTTTTTCCTTTCAGCCTCAGTCTATGGCTTGAAAAGAAGCTCTTGTGAAGGCTACAATTCCTGCTAGAGATGCACAATTATTTTGAGCAACAGGGCATATTGGCCACTGATTGCGGCTTTAATCTTTATACACACAATACTGTCCTGGAGACTATTCCTTGTGCACATCCAAAGCTCAAGTTAATCCTAATCATAGCACAAATGTCCCAATATTGCAGGAGAACAGATTTTTAAAGACATTTTGAGGACACAGTCTTAAGACAACGCTTGGTAACTGAGGAAAGATCCTGTCTGAAAGTGGTTTTGTACTAATGAGAATGGTCATATATGAAGGGACAGCTGTAATGAGTGTCTGACCAGCAGATTTCCACGGGCTTTGATTCCTCCCCTCAGCGATTCTACCTTAGTTACAGACATGATCTGCGACGGTGAGAGACAAGTCAGTCACTATTGCATGACCATCTCAATTCTGGGGTCTGTAAAAGACTGCCAAATCAAAGTCTAAGTTTAGCTAAGAGGAGGGAAAGGGGTTTAAAATTCACAAAACAAAGAGAGCATTAGCATCCCTGAGCTAGTTACACAGAGGTGGAAAAGACTGGGTTACAGCTCAGAAAGGACTGGAGTCTTCCACACTTTGGTCTACTCTCTGCTTGGAACATGCATTAACAAATAAAGAAACACTGAATGATCTTTTAAAAAGAGGAAAGATTTATGGGTAAGTGAAAATTTATCTTCTTAATTTTTTCTTAATGAGGTCAGAACATGTTTAAAGATATTTTCTGACGTGTCTTGTTTAATGTGTAGTGTATGTGTTTAGATCAAAAAATGCTCAATGAAATTTACAGTTTTCCATCTCAGTAGTTTTTGATTGTTTAGAGGCATGGACAGTTCCCATGAATACTGGGGTCTCCTGCTTTGTTGTTGATTTTCTGTAGCAAGCTTCTCACCATCACTCGTATTTTCTGTTTTGATTTTCCTGTCTATGGATGAATGCAGTCAGTAAAGTCTAGACTAATTTCTATAGAGACCGTAAGTTCATCAGGATGGGGCTGGGTTCCACATATACTGAACTTAAACCAGTTGGCACCTGCCAAGGGCTGTGCTGTGGTGCCTGGGATTGCCTTGAACCAACTTGTGCTCCTCTTCCGAGTGTCTCTGCCTGCCTTTCTACAGACCCTTTGGGATCTGACCACACAGAGTGTATGAGCTTAATTAAAATTAGCTTAAAAACAGAAGCAGTTGAAAAGATGCAAAGGAGGCTGGGGACACAGCTGGCAAATGCAGAGCCTCAAGTTAGACTGAATTTAAAAAAAATAGGTTTAAATCCACTGAGAGTATCTACACAAGGGTTTCTACCAGTTTAAGTTAATTGGTTTAAAAGAATGCTTTTAATTAATCCTGTGTGTTCCTATAGGTGGATGAGACCTTCCTCAGAGGCAGTAGAAAATGGCCAGTGTTCTCAGACAGGGATGGTTGCAAGAAAAAGCATTTAGCTATCCGTATCCTCCTCCTGTGGGAGGAGCAGACAGCCCAGCTGCTGCACCAGGGATGCCGATTCAGATCCATGAAGTATCATAAAACTTTTTGTGTCACCTGGGGCGAGCTGCTTAACATTGTACCCATTTCTGTGCCCAAGAAAAAAAAAAAGGATAATTGCATCTAATTCCCTGGGGTGCCTACAAATAAATATATAAAGCATTATGAGGGGACAAGTAATAGGGGCCATGTTAAAACTACATCTTCCATTCTATGAGTTGGCTCTAATGACGTATATTGCTTTGCAGGGTAGTTACCAGCCATCCATTACTTTTCAGACAATGAAGGCATTAGATGTGTCACCAGAATGATTACTGCCAAACTTGTGATGTATTTTTTTACAAAATGTAAACATTTATGGTGCTTCACAAAAATAAAGCAAAAAGAAAAAAATTTAAAACCTACAAACACTTCACCCTTAACATCTTTCAGCAGATCTTGTGGTGTTGGATGGAAAATGAATTTAACAGGATATTACTGTTCTGTTGCAATATTTGTGGTGTACAACAATATTATAGTTGGTGTTAAACTTTATTACTAGCCCTGCGATAAAATTAGTTCAATATTGGCTGCTTTTATAATGTGGTTTTGCAATTGCAACATGGGATAATGTGATAGTACCAAAAAAAAAAAAAAAAAAAAATTACAAACAAACCCAAACCCCCTAAACCCAAAAGCATGGAGTGGAGGAAAGGAACAGAAAGTTACACAGTGGGAAGGTACAGGACAGGGGTTGCATTTTAATGTAGGGTGCTGTGAAAATTTCTTTCTGGAACGGCTTGACGCCAGAAGCAGCCTTTTGATTATATTATACAGAGGCTGATGACTGTCACAGTGAAAAGTGTCAAACGGGGAGCAGGCAGGAAAGGCAGGAGAGAGGCAGGAAAGAAGGTAACAATTTCACAGTGGTGACTAAGCCTAGTTTGCCCGGAGGTGAATTTAGAGCAACGTCATCATGCTGTCATTGGCTTCCCAATGAACGGAGGCTTCCGAAATGGGGCTTTTTGAGGTTATTTGTATTCCTAAATTGGGTGAGCTTAACCTCAGAAGGATTTAGTACATTAGGGTGGAAATACAAGTCTAAGCAGCACTGTAACAGCATAATCAGTGTGTGGCGTTCAGACACCCAACCCGCAACACTATGCCATGTTCAATCAGAAATCTTCCTTTCACTGCTGTGTCATTCGCTGTTTCATTTACAGAGCCTGTGAGCTCCTTCGGGCAGATATTGTCTCTTATTTCATGTTTCTGCAGAACATGGTGCAACAGGACCTATTCCCTGCTGTTATTTTTGTTACTGGGCTAGCATAAATTCTAGCAGAACTTGTAGAGCCCAACTCTGAACTGGTACAAACCTGGGGAGCTCTACTGGAGCCAGGGCTAAGCAGGTAGAGAAAGAGGGCAGAAAGGTTTGTTTATGGCAATTGAAAATCTACATCTGGAAGTGGAGACTTCAGAGTGTGTTTAAGACGGTGTGTCGTAGCTGTGTTGTAGCTCGTGTCCTGCTGTGTCTCCAGGTCACCCTTGTCTTAGGGATACCCATCCCTCAGGGACCAGCTGGCCCTTGCCGTTGGTTGTAGAGTAGAAGATGAAATCAGAATCATATCCTGATTAGCATTATACTGTTATATCATCTTCTTGTTTTGGTGAAAGTAGGAATTTTACTTCTTGAGAATTATGGCATCTACTGGATGCTGCTATTAAAAGCAGGGCTGAAGTTACACAAACAGAAGAGCTATACTGTTGTCTGTGCAGAGCTCTGTGCTGTTTGCAAAAGAAATTTCTGCTATAAAACTATTGAGTCAACCTGGCTCCAATGTTTCCTCTGCTTCAGCTTAATCTGTTCTCATGTTGGAGCACATCTTTAGTAAAAAGGAGTGGAAGGTGGAATGAATCTGGGAAATGTATTGCCTGCATGAGTGGTGTATGCAGCCAGCAGAAGCAGCTATTCCTAGTAAAGAGAGCTGGGAATAGTTAGGAACACTCACTGGAGAGTATAAAACCCTTTGGGCTTTGTTGTAAAGATGTAGCAATACAGATATGTGGTATTTTCCAGGAGGAAAATACGTCTAATGAAAAGGCATAGCAAAATATCAGAAGTTGGAGGTGAAGTTCAGTCATTCCCAAATTAGCAGCTAAGCTGCTAACTGCCCGTGGAAACCTGGGCTGTGCTAGCTCTTGTCTAACCCATCGTGCACTGCAACCAGGGAGTGCTTGCCCTGGACACCAGAGCTAGGTCGCACTGCCACAGACCTGGTATGATACCCACTCCTCAGACTAAAAAGAGACCAAGATAGTTGTAAGAACCTGCTCAGCAGAAGGATATCACTAGTGGAATCTGGGTCTAAATAAGTTATTGCAGTTTCTGGTGGTTCTAACATGCTTTAAACTCACTACCACTACCTTATTTTGCTGTTCCTAGGTAGGCAGGCACTTTGTTTTTTCCAGGTCAGACCCTTGTCCTGCTAGCTGATCCTGAAAGCCTCTCCTCTCTGAGACTCTCCCTCCTCCAACCAAACCATGGAGAAGATTTGGGTTCATGCATAAGTTTTTTTTGAAGCAAGTTTGTTTGGCTGTGAATTGTCACATTGTCCATGGCATTCAGTCCATTGTAAGAGTTGCATCCCATCAGGTGGGTTTCAGCAAGCAAGGTGATGGATTGGAGGGCAACATCATTCATTGCTCAATGATCTTAAGGGTCTTCTCCAACCTAAATGATTCTATGACCTTATGAGCAACATTTAAAGGAGAACATAGCATTGCTGTGAATGATTTACTTAAAAGTAAGAGTGGCTGAAGAGTACATGAACATGTAGGTGGAAAGGATTTAAAATGGTGAATAATTAAAGCCTGCAGATAAACTGTCTGTTTATTGCTGTAATGGTCTTTGTAGCTAATAGTACTGCTTCCACCCATGGCTGGAATTGGTGGGATGTTTAAGGTACACTGAAGCAGGGAAAAACTTGCCGTGGATGGTCCTTCACCATAGATGTTTACTTGACTTATCTTGCAGCACTGTTGATTGCAGAAAGCACAATATAAGCTCAACCAGGAGGACTGGCTTCACCCTTTGGTGCCAGTGGTGGACCTGAGCTAACTGCAGACCGAGGCTGCTGCTGGGTGCCACCGTCCTCTCTCTGCTCCTGAATGTGCATCTAAGAACTGGCTCCATCTCCCAGCTTTCATCCCTGGACAGAGTATCTCCATCTCACTCTGGTGACCAGAGCACGTCTCTGTCCTATCCATCCATCCTCCAGGCTCTCCTGGAGCTGCTGGCAGCCTGTGGCGTGCAAGAGCAGGGGCAGGGCTGCCTTACCCCTCAGCCCCCAAAAGCAGCCACCCCAGGGTGCCCGGCACATCAGGGAAGTGAGGCCTTTTCAGGGGTGATTAGGAACACAAAGGGCTGTGCCTGACAATTAGAGAGAAGCTGTGGGACTGTGACAAGCATGACTGGAATTTGGAGCAGAAGAGCACTAAAATCATCCATGGCCATGGCCTCGGCTTTGTTTCAGCAGCAAGTTTTAAAGTTGGGGAATGTATTTATTTTTTTTTTTTAAATGTGGATTTATTCATTTTTTTCCCACAGCTTTCTCAGGCAGTTGAAGTGTAGCCACGGTACCGACTCAGCCCATGGTGGAGGCAGGATGGTTTGCAGCATTTAGACCTGGAGCAAAGAACCAAGACCCAGAAACTAACAGTAATGAGAGCGCGTCCTTTCAGAGCCAGCCATCAGGGAGAGCAAATCAATCATGCCCTGCCCGCCGCTGGGACCAGCGAGTGATTGATTCAGCTCCTGTTGGCTGCCCTTATGGACCGGGATGTGCGTGAACATGAAAGGAGTGGAACAAAGGCCCCATTACCGCAGTGGGCAGAGAGAAGGCTCCCCTGCTGCTTGATGCATCTCTCCCTCTCTAAGCTATTGCAGCCTCCCTGTCTTTGTCCTCCTTCCTCCTCTAGTGCTTTGATCCTTCCTTCCTCAGCTTTCCAGCCAGCCTGGCCCTGCTCCCTTGTTCCAGTTCCTCCCAACTGCGATGTTTTCTTGTCAGGAAAGTCCTGATAACCTCACGTTGACACTACTATTCCTGGCTGATCCTTGTGGTCAGTTCTTCTTTCCCATCTATTTTTCTCTCCCCAGCCCCATTTACCCACCCCTTGCTGAGAGGATAAAAAAAACCAGGCTCAGATTAGTGTCTGATTTTTAGGATTCATTATTGGTGAATAATGAACTGATATCTCAGTTCTTGCTTGTGATTCCCAATGTTTCTCTCCTTCTGGAAGCTCCTATTTTTCTTTATTTATTTACCCTGGGTAGGACCATGGATCTGAGTCACAGAAGTGGAACAGAGCATGGTTATTTTTAGTGTGAAAAGAGTTTCTGTCCCTTCCCACTGCATAGAGAAGTGTGAAGGGATAAAAATTTGCCTGTAATTTTTCTTCCCTAAACTTCTTGGTTTCACCTACATTATTCATAGTCCCTGGCTCTTCCCCCTTGCGGATTTTCAGGGCTCCTGTTGCTGAGGCCCCTCAGAAAATTGATGGCTGAAGCCAGCAGTGCTCAGACATGAGCTAAACAGTGCGAGGGGTATGGTACTGCCTGCCCCACCGCCTGGAGCTAACCTGCTCCTCTCCTGAGCGGCTGGCATGTTTTTGGCAGCTCAAAGATGGTGTGACGCTTCATGTTGTAGCATCTCAGGCACCATCTGAGACCAAGGACCTGTAGGGGTCTTGTCCCAGCTCTGGCTGTCCCCAGGTGTGGTTATTGATGATTATTGAGTGCATCCAGATTGAGTTCACAGGCTGCCATGACTTGGGCACTGCTTTCTCTAGGACTCCTAGACTTCCTGAAGCAGAATGCAGATGCTCAGAGCTCCAGCAACCCAAACCTCCTGCTGCCCTGGTCAGCTTTTAGCTTGTGAAGATGGGTTCTCCCAGTGCCTGTTTTTCTGTTGTTTTTTGACCCAGGAACAAGCACCACAGCTGCAAGCATAGCTTTGTGAGGCCAGGGAAAGATCTGACAGTCCAGGATGTCTGGAGTTCAATATCCCTCTACTGCCTCCAAGACATGTGGAGTGGCTCAAGGTAAGGAAGAACATCAGCACCTAGTCCTTCCTCTGCTGATTCATGGGACAGTCCTCCCTTTAATATGTCCTTTCTTACTTGTTTCTATTTAATCACCCCTCCATTACTCATTCAGTCTAAAAGAAGTTTCTGGTTGTGCTGAGTGAAGAATTTTTATTTCTCCAATCCATATGCCCATGCAAGCTCAGCAAAAATCCACTGGTACAGAGCAGCATGGTTAGTATTCTGCAGATCCATGGGTAGGTTTTCAGGGGTTTTTTTTCCCCCCCTTCCTCTTTGTGCGGACACACACACACACAAGGAGAGGGCAAAGGCTAAAACCTCAGAGGGGCTGCTTACAGTTTCATCAATATTTCATGATTAAGAAGGTGACAGAATTCTGCTTTATTTAATAAGAATATTCCCTAGGTAGGTCCTGTTTTCCCAGCCTGCTCCTGTAATTACAAACTGTTTGTGCATTAGCTGTGCAGCTTCACCGAATTGTCTCCCCCTCAACTGCTTTAAATTAAAGGGTTGACTTTTGCCTTGGTCAGACCCATGCTTTTTCTGGACACTAGTGAGATTTTTCATAGGTGATTTTAAATGAATCAGGAAGGGAAGAAAAAAAAGCATGAGAGAGAAACTGGGTGCAATTGGAGGAGCCGAATTTCACCCTCTCTGAGCACAGCTTGCTCCCACGAACGTGCAAGCATCAGGCCGTACCAGTCAAAATGTCAGAAGAGACTCTCTAAATTAAGAATTGTAATCTGGGAGCAGCGGCTCCCACCAGCTGGATAGAGGGTGGCCTGCAGAGAGGTGGGGATGGAGTTGTGCAAACCACCGCTGCATAGCAGAAGCTGTCACTGACTATGGATTTCCACAGCACCAAGCGTAATGGATCAGTACCTGGTTGGCTTCTCAGGGCTGCCACAAAATACCGTTCTAAGAGCAGGTCTATTTATTAGTATGCTCAGTGCTTTGCAAGTCCCTGGTGTTTTGCAGACAAAGGAAGTATGGTGAGCATGGCTCTATTTTAAGCTCCCAACATGGAGATCGGAAAGGGCTACAGAAAAGCAAGTCTTTGGCCCCCATGCATTCCTGCAGCTCAGGCTGGTGATGGACACAACTCCAAAGTGAAATGGGGACAGGTCATGTCCACGGGACTGCTGATACACCATACAGTGGTGCAAATAAGGTGGAAAGGAGAGCTTAAGCCTCCTAAGCGCTCCCTCTCTCACCTCAGTAAATTTGTGGCAGTTTTAGAAATTTTCTGTTGCTGGAACTGTGCTGGCTCATCTCCACCTCCTGATGCTTTGGGGCACAAGATGCATCACGGGCAAGCACAGGGGTTCACACTGAGGGATTTTGACCTGTGAGGATCTCCTCTTGACTGGTGCAACAACTAACAGTTTCTCCTCAGCTTCTGGTTGGACCAACAATGAACTTCTGGGCCCTAACAATTCTATAGCACCTGGGATTACCCCCACCTTAGCAGGATATTTTTCATTAGCATCTCCAAGGGATGCTGTTAGCTTGTCTGGAGGTGTCACTGCAGGAAGGCTCAGTCCTTTCAGGGCTTCCCACCATGCTGTCTGCTGTAGTCCATGCAGTGCAATCGCAGGTTAAAAGTGAAGCAGTATTTGCAGTATGGACATGGCAAGCAAATGACAAGGTGAGCTGCAGAGGAGCGAGGGAGGACGTGGGCAGAATGATGGGAGGTGGCTGCTGCTGTCCTGCCTCCTCGCATTCATCTGACTTCTTTGTTCCAGCCTTAGGAGGGCAAATTCCACAGGCGATCAGCAATTCAGCCTGCGGCAGGATCAAAGCAGCCTCAATTCCAGGGTTTGTGTCTGATGTTTGGATTCTCTGGCACGGGTACAAAGTCAGGATTTTCCATCAGCTGAAAGCTGTATGTGTTCATATGTGTGTATGTCTCTATTTGGCTTCTCTCATGTCTAATACTGACTGGGGGTCTCTACCCTTCCTACTGCTTGGGGCTTTCTCATCTACCTGGCTGCATGCTTTTGTGAAACTTGGAGGAACTCCTTAGCTTTGGGAATGCTTCATCCCTTTCATCCTTGGAGGCAGGTGACCATTGGGTTCAAAAGTTATTTGGGATGAAAACACAGGCTATGATTGCATAAACAAGCTAGAAGTAACCCTTCAAACCACTTTTCAGTGCCACAACTCCCAGCTTACCTCCCAAAAGGAGCTAGAGTGCATTTTACAAAATTGTGATTTTTTTTCTCCTAATTTAATTGAATATCTGAACACATGTAGGTGGAAATGCTTGGTAAGTGCCATGAACATGAGCTCTGAGTAAAGGAAATGAGTCTGATGTGAACATCAGTGCTCACTGGTCTTTTTCCTCTGAACACTGTCCATCACAACCATCTCTCCTTCTCCTGGAGAGTTTTCCTTCAGCCAGCACCACATGGAGTCAGTGTGGTGCAGCAATAGGATCTGAACAAACAGAAAAAAAATCTAATCTGTGCCTATATATCCCAAAGAACATATAAGATGTCCTGAAAATATCTTCTGGGGCATGGGGACATCCTACAGTAGCTTTGAGCATATGGTCACCTTGTGGGGCAGCAATGTGGGTGGCTCAAACCAATGGGCAATACTGTGGCCCACAGCTGCCTACATTTAGGTGAGACTCTGGTGATGTGGGCAGGGGTTTCCACTCTGTTCTGCAGTTTTCCTTTGATAAAATGATGTACTGCTACTGACCTTCTGTAACGTGCTTTGGTGTCTTCAGTTGGGAAACACCCCATGAAAATTGTGTATTATTGAGAAGAAGAATAAAAAGCACTAAGTTCAGAAGGTGACAAAGAGCTGTTGGCAGTTCAGCTGTCATCTGCGGGCAGTGATACTCTGAAAACCTAATGTCATTAAATGAACACTGTGACGGCTCTGAAAGCTCCTGCTGAGCAAGGGGGAGAAGGGTGTGACTCTGAGAGGCTGCAAAGGCTTCTCTTGCCTGTGGCAAGTCAGGAGTTAAATGTCAGCTGGAATTAGGCAAATTTACTGCTCCAGGTACAGAAAAAAAATACCAGGTCCTAGAGGGTAGGACATGCCAGGTGGGGAAAATGCTCATCTTTTCTTCTGAGACCAAAATTTACTAATGATGTTTTCCTCAGAAAAAAAGTCATCTGGGTGAGCTCTTTCACAGGCTTAAGTTCAGCTCTTGTCTTGCTCCAGGACATGGGTTTGCTTTTAATGGAAGTCTTGATATAATAATAATAACAACAACAACACAACAACAAAATAACAGCAACAACAATAATAGTAACTGGTTGGCTGCTGTTTATACTCTAGCCAAGAGTTTATAGCTCAAGGTATTTGCCCTTATTTCACAGCTAATTTCCCTACATTCTTGTATGTGGATGAATTTACACCACTCTTTATAAACTTTTCAGAGGTGGGGAGGCAGCTGGGGTCACTATGAGCCACAGGCTCATGGTGCTGTAGCAGAGGGGTGCTGTAGCAAAGGAAGCTCTGCCTCATGGTCCCTTCTTGCAAACCCTCCTCCTCCTCCGCACCCAAAGACCTCTGCAGCCGCAGAGGTACCACCAGTAGCAGATGACAGCAGAGGAACAGTGGCTGGTGCACACTGCCCCTGTGTAATCAAGACACCCAGTGAGCTCAGAGCTTGCCTCGTTGCCTATTACTTTTTTTAAGGTGATGCTCCATGTTCTCACCTGCAATAGAGCCTCAGAATAATAGAGCACAGATTTACAGGCTGTCCATGTCTAATTTTAGAGAGATGTGCTAAAAGAGGCCATCTTTAGAGACATTCCAACATACTGGGCCCCTCTCTAGCTAGTGCTGTAGTGAAGAGAAAGGGTGTTTGTAGGTGTGTTCGATCCTTGAATAGGAATGAGGAGTAAAAACATGTATGTATTTGGGTGATATTCACATACCTGAGCTAGAAGACCAGGTTCCCTCAGGGGCAGGGGAAGAACAATTATAAGTGGATGCCATTCTGCAACAGCTGTATAAGGGACCTCCAGTTTAATTAGGCTGAATAGCCTCTAGGCAGATGCATAAGTGGCTCAAGTGTAGGAGGAACAGCTGGACTTCATGCACACATGTACCCACATGAGATGCATGACGAGTGGTCCAGAGGCATAGAGGAGGCAGGGTGTCTCTGGAAGAAGATTTCCATTTTGCTGTAGTGGCCTCCTGAGCTGTCCCATGGCTCCCAGTCCCATGGCTGATCTTCAAGGTCAGGCTGCCACGTGCTCCCAAGCAGTACAGAAATATGAATTTGTAGAATTGCAGTCTTGGATGTTAGGGGAAAAGAGGGAGTCTGTTTGCTTCCAGGCATTGGGTTTGTGGGGTTTTATTCCTGAAGACTCATCACTTGTTTGAGCCAAGTGACATTCTGCTATGTGGTAGAGCAAGTCACCAGCTCAGAGGTCTTCTCCTGGACTTGGGAGCAGAGCTGGATGCCGCAGGCAGCCTCTCTTGCACTATAAGGCACAATGGCAAGGTCTGAAAACATTGACTGGATCCATGGACAGCCAGGTCTCTGATCTCATGGGATAACCCACCATCCATTCTTCAGTCCTATAGGCACTAAAGCATCTGTAGGACCTTAAAAAGTTGTCTAGCCCTCCACGGGAGTGCCATGCTGCTCAGCCTTTCTGTGCCCCAGCTGACTCCAAAGACGAGCCTTCATGCTGTGGTAGAAAGGCTGCAGGATGAGCAGCAGCACTTGTGTGTATGCCCATGGACACAGCCCATCAGCACTGATTATTTTTTTTACCCTTCTCAGAGCATTTTTTTTTTTTCTGCTTTGAATGTACAGGCAGGATTTTTTTCTGTAATTTGAAAACCAACGCTGACTGGACTAGAAGTGGAACAATGTGGGTATGTGGGTCTGTGAAACTGGCTGTGGCATAGACATGGTCAGCAATGGTCGAGTGGGGGCAGGTAGGGTAACTCCTCCAAAGGATGGGTAAATATTTCCAGTTCTTCCATCAGTGCCTGTCTCACACTAGCCAGAAAACAGCAAAATGATACCTATGACTGAAGAAATACCAGACATCCCTGGAGTTCCCTGTAGCCTTTTAGAAAGACAGTCTAGTCAGGAAGGGAGAAGTCACAAGTTATTTTCCCTTATAAAGACGACACAGAACGGTTGGGTCTTACGTAGTTTGTACCCAGCTCTGAAGCTCTGTTTGTGCTGATGACTCAGTTTGCTGCAGTGATACTCACTGGGAAAACAAAACAAAAAACCACCCCTCTTTTAGAATACAATTTCTGAGAAGAGGTGGGCTCACCTGAAAATCAGCTGCTGGTTAATAAAACTTGATCTGCTGAATCATGTCTTTGTGCAGGCTCGGCTGATCTGCTGTGACCTAGGACGGTTTTTTGGATCTAAATGAAGAAAGCTTTGGCATCCCTGTGCTGCTACAGAATCCTTAAAAACAGAGAGCAGTTGTTACTGTGAAAAACTCTGCGTTGCTTGCAGTATGTTTCATGCAGTCAAGGTCTAGGAGAAAGTTATATAGCAGACAGTAAATCCCACCTACACTTCTCTCTTTTTTTTTTTTTTTTTTTTTTTTAACAGACAGATGTCAGTGCCTTTGAGTGTATGCTACTTTTCAAAGTGGCTTTGTAAGCTGATAACACATTCTTCCGAGGCTACACAATACTTAGCACTGCTCTAACAATTTTTATCTTCAAAGTGCTCTCCCCTGTGTGAAAGAAAAGTCAGACTCTTCCCTGAAGAATTTCAAATCCGAAAAGACAAAAAAGGGTTAGTGGAGAATGGAGTTACACAAAGCAAGTTCTCAGATAGTAGTTCACTTACCATAAACAAGTAATTTTTGGCTAACCTGAAACTTGGCAAAATCATGCCATGTTTTCAAGGTTTTTCACCCCCAAAGAAGGAAAGAAAATAATTTTTTGAAAATATTGCAGTCTTACACCTTGCTGTTTGCAAAGACAAACTTTACATCTCAAATCAGTATTTTGCTTGGAAATGTAATTAATTTTTTTTTCTTCAAAAAAGGTATAAAAAAAAAAGAAAATGAAACAGATATTTCATTTTGGATAAAATTAAATGATCTTCATGTCTCCTGGTTCAGCCACTGAATCAAGAAAAATAAAATCAATGCTGGGAAGAGCCTTTATACGAGAAAAACATTATAACCCCTCCTGTAAAATGGAGAAGCTAAATGGTAGTGGATATCGCTGCACTGATTTTTATGGTCAACCTTCTGGCTACCCTTGCCCTTCCCAGACCTATATGTCATGCATCAAAGCCAGCTATACTATACTCATGATTTCTTAATCATGGTGCTGGGATGCATTCCTTTATTTTTTGTAAAGCAGGACCTTTGCAGGAATGGGTCTGCAGACACTTGTGTTTCTGAGTTTCTCTTGCTTAAAGATCAGCAGACAGCAGAAGAGATACAGAACCTCCTGGGGGTAGTAAAAAATACTATGGGATGGGTGCTGCAGATCACTTTTGTGGTGTGATCCTGCCAGGTATGTGTAAGTACCAAACCCCATAGAGGCTGTGCTGGGCAGTGCTGATGTGTGAAGCATCAGCCTTCATGACATGAGAGCTCTCAAATTTGGGTGGGCTGCCACTGGAATGAGAGCTTAGGCTGGTTGCCAGACATGAGCTTGAAATTCATCTTAAGTATCAGTGGAGACACAGTAAACAACTGTGTTGGAGGGACAGTTTGGACCCTGGTAAGATCCCAGTCTATTGTGTTATGGTCAGTAATTACATGAGATGTTTTCTGTAAATGAGGTTGGGTAATGATCATCTTTGTGAGGAAGATGAAGCATGTTCCTTGCTGTGTGGAGGTGAAGTATGCCCTCAGCTGTAATGGCATTCCTCAGGGGTCGGTACTGGGACCGGCACTGTTTAACATCTTTGCTGGCGACAGAGAGAGAGGGATCAAGTGCACCCTCAGCAAGTTTGCTGACAACACCAAGCTGTGTGGTGCAGTCGACACACAGGAGGGAAGGGATGCCATCCAGAGGGACCTTGATAGGCTGGAGAGGTGGGCCTGTGCGAACTGCATGAAGTTCAACAAGGCCAAGTGCAAGATCCTGCATGTGGGTTGGCGCAGTCCCAAGCACAACTACATGCTGGGTGGAGAATGGATTGAGAGCAGCCCTGAGGAGAAGGACTTGGGGGTGTTGGCTGATGAAAAGCTCAACATGAGCCGGCAGTGTGCGCTTGCAGCCCAGAAAGCCAACCGTGTCCTCGGCTGCATCAAAAGAAGCGTAGGGGATGTGTAAGGGAGGGGATCCTGCCCCTCTGCTCCGCTCTTGTGAGACCCCCCCTGCAGTACTGCATCCAGCTCTGGGGGCCTCAGTACAGGAGAGACATGGAGATGTTGGAGAGAGTCCAGAGGAGGCCACAAAGCTGATCCGAGGGCTGGAGCACCTCTGCTATGAGGACAGGCTGAGAGAGTTGGGATTGTTCAGCCTGGAGAAAAGGCGGCTCTGGGGAGATCTAATTGAGGCCTTCCAGTACCTGAAGGGGCCTACAGGAAAGATGGTGAGGGACTGTTTATCAGGGAGTGTAGTGATAGGACAAGGGGTAATGGGTTTAAGCTGAAAGAGGGTAGATTTAGATTAGATATTAGGAAGAAATTCTTCCCTGTGCGGGTGGTGAGAGACTGGAACAGGTTGCCCAGAGAAGCTGTGGATGCCCCATCCCTGGAAGTGTTCAAGGCCAGGCTGAATGGGGCTTCGAGCAACCTGGTCTAGTGGAGGGTGTCCCTGCCCATGGCAGAGGGGTTGGAACTAGATGATCTTTGAGGTCTCTTCCAACCCGAACCATTCTGTGATTCTATTCTGTGTTTCTATGACTCAGGAACATGCAGTCTCTTTCCTTGCTTTGAGATGGCACCGGTGTTCAGTTTGTGGATCTCAAGCTCCTTTGGCTCCTCATTTGTGGTTGAGACTGTTCAAAGGCACCATGGGGTCTTCTCCTTGTCTCCTAAAGCATGGCCCTATCCTTGAAGGAGAGGAGTTCTCCACCAGGGTTTGCATGCCCTGCTGCAGACAGAGGTTGCACAAGGATGCCTGAGAGCATGGTGAGACTAAGTAGTGGGACCTTCCCTTGCCTTACAGCATCCTTGCTCTGCACACCGCGATAACGGCTCACACTGCAAATTTACAAAAGAAGCAATAAAAGATCACCATGAGTACTCTGAGAAGCCCCAACATAAGGCCTCAGCCTTGAAATAATTAGTATTGATTTGCTCCAATAACTCGGGCTGAATGTGATAGTTCCACAAGCTACATCTGCCTAGAGGCTTTGTGCTCAAAATAGCTTCCTTTTCCGCTCTCCTTCAGCTCCCGCTTCCTTCGCTCCTCAAAATCACTGCACAGTAGCGTTCTGCAGGGAGCTATGGGGAAAATCCCGTTATAGACTGTGTGGGAGCACATAAGATATTCAAAAAAAGTGATCCAGGTTAAGTTAGGTTTGAGTATTAGAAGAAATTACTGAAAACCAGGCCACGCTTCTGCAGTGTCTCGCAGCAAAAAACCAAAATCAGCGCTGACAAAATCAGCTCCTTTAAAACTTTGTTTGAGAGGACTAAATACCATTTTCTGCAGATGCTACAAAGCTGGCTGGAAGTGTTGGTGAATAACTTTTTAAAAATACCCGTTGCTTACCTTCACTGTGCTAACAGGAAAATAATACTCCCTGGTCTTATCTTTTTGCAGAGTGAGGATATCTATTTGCATTTTGCCATTAGTGACTAGTATAGTGGGTGCAACAGAAAGTTTAATGATGATTGGGCCGAGGGAGATGAGGGAGCCACAAAGGGGAGAAAAGGTTTTATAAAACCGAGCACCATTTCTCCTCCTCCTCCCCTGGTTTCTGAGAAAACCTCCGGCAAGTTTCTCATGCTTCTCCCCAGACTGAAGGGGAAGGCTTTTAAAGAAAAGTTTGGGGGAGGCTGGAAGCAAATTGGTTCAATGTGTTCTGTCAGTTGGTCTCCTTATGCAGCCATTACCCTCTACATCATTGGTTACCTTCAAGTTTTTCTGACGTGCACAATTACTGGCCTCCAGAGAGACTGAAATAACACATTGCACAATGTGATGCTGGGGCTGCCCCCAGGCTCCAAGCCCTTCCTCCCATAGCTGGGCACTCCTCAACCCCTATGTACAGTAATACGCTCCAGAGTGTCCCTTAGTAAAGATTTGGGGATATTCCCCCCCCACCCCCCGCTATATTTCTATTTGCAAAGCCAAAAGAAATATAAAAAAATAAAGGTGCAAAGCTTCCAATAGAATGATATAAATCATTAGGCTGTTATGTAGTAAAGTAGTCATGTCGTGAAAAACATGTTTATACCATTCCTATGCTCTTTTGGGAAACAGTCCCACTCTCCAAAAGAAAGAAAGTAAGTCTCTTCCCAGAGTCTTCCAGAGAGGTACGTCCCCAAAAGGGAGAGGAAATCCTCCCACAGCTAAGGAGAAGCAGCATTTGGGGGTATGATTTAAAAGAATGAATGTTTTGATAGCAATACTTACCATGCAAATGGAAACTTAGATGTGAGGTTGTAGGGGATGAAACTGTACCAGCATCCAGATCCCAAATGCCAAATAAAGTGGGAGCCAAGTATGAGATTAATTGCTTGGAGTAGACCATTGTGCCTCTTTCTTTAAAAGCACTTTATTCCTGAGGGACATAAATGAAGGACACAATGACATGGGGAAAAGGAACAATTAGCATATTTCCGTCAGTGCTATCGCCTGGAGGGTGATCTGCTGGATTTCAGTGTCATGCGGGACCACGTGTGGTTGTGTCTCCCATGCCGTGCACATGTAGAGCCACTGCACACATACCGATCTCCTGGGTCTGGGCCTTCCAGGTTTGCAGGTCTGTTTTCAGACTCCATTTTACTTCTACTTTTGAACTGAGTAGTTGGGGCATGAGGAGGTGATGGAGCAGGTACACTTTACTCGCTCAGCCCCCATGTCTTTCAGAAGGAGTCAGCCTTGCCTTTGATCAAGCTTGAAAGTTTGGCAGCTGAATGGATGCCAAAATAGGAGCTACTTGCTTGAAAATCTGGCCTCTAGTGACCTGCTCTAGTGAAAATCAGGAGACTTTGACATTTTTGGGTGGGATTCAGTTCACATACTAAAGCACACAAATCTAGATATCCACTGTCCAAATTCCCATTATAGTCAATGGAGGTCAAGGATGTCACACAGTTGTCTAAGCATAGGCATCTAGTGTCATTTTAAATGCCCTCTGGCATCCAAGATATCTCCATGGGGCTGGCAAACATTACCCAAAATCTATGGGAAATGTGCACCCCTCTGGAGCAGCGTCCAGGAACCAACCAGGACACCCCAGAGCATCTAATGGTACCAGATGCCTCTTTTATGCAAAATAATTTATCCCCTGATCAATATTATGGAGAACCAAGAAAAACTGACTTCTACAGATGATCAGTGTTGACTAGCTCTGCATTGCCTATAAAAGAAATTAAGCATCTGGCTCATAACACACCTAAATTTAAGAGTCAATGATCTTGATCTCTTGATCCCTTAACTAAGAGCTGATTCCTTCCTTTAGCGGTCTACACATTCATAATCCAAGTGAAGCAGCCCTGGATGGACTCCAGCCTGGTGGCCCCTGTCCCAAACCCCAAAGTATTACAGCAGAGTGACTGGGAAGCCTGTCAGGTCTGGTTCTTCTTGAAGCTCCTGGCTGGTTCATGGGGAGATGGTGACAAGGATGTGACCTAGATGGCTCCAAAGGGACCAGTGGCACCATGGACCAGTGTGGTGGCCAAAGTCCAGAATGGCTCTGGCTCACAAAGCTCTGGAGCAGCCTATGCTCAGCTCTCTATTTATATCTTTGTCCTGGCTTTTCTCTTCTGCTATGGTCTGTTTCCATCATGTTCATATTGTCCAGGTTTCAGGTGGTGGTCATGGTGCTTTCTTTTCCTTGGAAGTAAGTTTTTTGCTTAATTTTAAGGCTTATATAAATTAAACAGCTAAGAAAGTGTATATGAATATGACCTCATTTTTCCCTCCTACCTCCCCCCACACACTTCCCCAGTTGACATGTTTGTGCAAATGTTGGAGATGAATAACGTAAATAGACTTCTTTAACAGTGATAGCTTATTAAAATAGCATGGGTGTGTGAATTTCTATCACTAACCGGGAACCCTGCTGCTTACCAGTTGCAATGCCATACATGCATTATTCAGCAGCTGAAAAAGCCCATTGTTCCTGTGTTCTGGAATTAATCAGTTGAGTATGAAAATTACCTGTCACCAAAATATCATGTTTACTCAGTCCATCAAAACAGCCTGCTCTGTCGGCAGTTGGATTTCCTCCGTAGAGCGTTACGTGTTAAAATACATGCTTATAAATGCCATAGAGACCTAGTGGTGTTAGGGAGAATGCAAGGGAGCAATCTTTTTCATCTGTCTCGTGTGCTGGAGTTTAAAGCCTGTGGTGGAAGGAAGAAGGATGAAACGCATGGAGCAAGCAGCACCTGTGAGTTATAATTCAATCAATCTGAAATGCATGGTGTTATTGTGACAGATCTAAATCCGACTTTCAGACTTAAGCATTTTCCAGCTGCAGCAGAAGCATGTGAGGTCCTTGACTTCATTATTTTGCTTCCATGCAGTTTCTGAGCTCTAGTACTTTTCTTTACTGAAAGCTACGGCCTTTCTTCTGTTTCTCTTCTCCTGACCCTTGACCCCCTCACTACGTTTGCTCCTCTTATTGCCAAAGTGAAAGTATTTGAACATCTGGCCTTGCCTATTTTCACCACTCTGCTGTATCAGATTAAGGAGTCCCAAGGTTGAGCTATGCTGTGGCACATCTCAAAAGACTATTGTGGACAATCTGACTGAACTGAGACCTGAGTGAACAATAACCAAACCAAACAAACAAGTCTGTAAAGGAGAAGAATGGCATTTTTTTTTTTTTTTTGCTTGTGTGTCCAGGATATTTGAAATAGGCAGGAATGCTACTTACACATAGCATCCTCCCCACAATTTTTCCCCAACATGTACATATTAAAATATGCATAAAAAGGGATCCCAGATCTTTAGATACATGTGCAGTTGCACAGTCTCATCTAGAAACAAATGGTTTTCTGAGCGGTGACGAAGGAGGTGGATGGAGTTGTCCCTGTTGTGTCTCCAGGTCCTTGCGGAGCCCCCGCGGGGCAGAGGCAGATGTGCAGCAGCAAGGTGCTGCCTGCGTCTCTGTCTGCAGAGGCACTCATTTCAGTCTCTCTCCTTTAATTTTCCCAGATGCTGCTTTTAATTAAGCTCCTAAAGTTTCATGGTCTTTGAGACCTCTTTCACTCTGTCAATTTTTGTTGAAGCTGGCAGGCAGCGTGAACTCTTAAATTCAGGCTGAGGTTTGTGAGCAGATATGACTGTTTCCAAGCAGGGTTAATGCATTCACCTGGGGTGTGAAATATCAGTGATGTTGCATGTTTCCCATATGACCTTGAATCTGAGAGTGACTTGCCATATGCTCACTTAAGCTGGTTGCAATTTTTTTCCCCCTTGTTGACTTCAGCGGGTGTCTGATCAGGGTCCTAATATCTGTGTGCCTGTAATCCCAATCAGTAAATGAAAAAATTGCTTTATTTAAAATACAAGCTCCTCACGATCACTATTTGTACAGATTCCAGGATGACGATGTGGGGGCTGGTGTTGCCTTCTGGATCAGCTATACCAAATAATAAACACCTCCTATGCCTTACCACCCACCCCTGAGAGATGCTCTCCCCTGGCCATGCACCTATCAGGGACTTTCATAGTGCGTCACTGTCCATGTCTTACAATTGTGTACCAAATGTGACCATGGCAAGGAGTGTAATGTGGGGAATAGGTTGTCTTTGTTAAGTGAGGGGTATGTCCCCTCGCAGAAAGGCAACTGTCTCCATGTCTGCTCATAACTAGGTCCAATCTGTTTGCTTTGAAAGGGTGTTTTAAGGATGTTCTGCCATTCTTTAAAATTTCCCAAGGAGAAAAATGGATAACGTTAATATAGAGAACCCAAAGAAAGATAATGGCTTTATAAAGTATTGGGGGAAAAAAAAAGATAATGATGCCGCTATCAAATATTCCAATTAGCACTTTCAGAAGAAAAGCTGTTCTCCTCAGAAGTGTTTCTTTGATCTTTTGACTGGCTGAGACCCATTTTGTTGGTCTGAATGCTGGTATCTCTGCTCTTCCTGTATAGACCATGTCCCTGGCCTGGCCATTTGAATTCCCTAAGCTAGAAACAGCTTCATTCATTGCAAGTATGTCAGCTCTGCTCCAGGCTCTGTAATAATAACTCTTTCACTTCAGCTGATGAGATCTAGATATCAATCTTGCTGAGGTCACCAAAGGAAAAAAAATGAGCTTGGTCACTCCTCCATTGACAATTCAACGCAAACCATACATCTACGCCTGGGGGCCTCACACTTCCTCCTTGTTTTATCCGAATTGCACAAAAAAGCACAGCTGAGATTTCACTGAGTTTAAAAAAAACCTCCATGACACCGTTCATTTTTGGTACCTGCAGTGTCATAGGGACAAGTGGCAAAAGGCTTCTTTTTTATTAATGCCAACCATCTCTGTTCAAAAGAAGCTGTGAGGCTGACCTAAGGTCTCCTCAAATGCAAAGCATAAAAAAACCCATAGGCAGAGACATTATACAAAGCTAGTAACAGCCTTTTCTCTGGTGCTTGCTACTACTGAGTAGAGAAAAGGGAGCAAATGAATTCAAGTCTGTTTATCCCCATCTGGTTAGATGATGTGTTATTGGCAGGCCTGGCTGAATTTGCTTTGTGTGGCACCTTATACAAGACACCTAAGGCATATGTCTTCCAGATAAAAGCCAAGTCCCCTGATTAAAGGGTCAAAGCAGAGTGCTGACAGTAGGAAGATGAAGCAAGCTGTTACTGAGCTCTGCAGAGGGATGGGAGTGGAGATTTCAGAGCAAGACAGTGAAAAGCTGAGAAAAGACGCATTTTATCCAGGCAGAGATATCAGCACTGAAAGGGCTGCATGAGATGCAAAAAATGTACCTGCTGTTCACCTCCAAAATGCAAACTGGAGAGAATTTCCCCCCAGGGCCCAAATGTGGACAGTGGGGAGTGGTGTGTGATGGAGACCTGGGAAGGGGCAGCTGCTGCAACGTGCTCCTGGAGCAGCTCCAGTGTTGGTGGCTTTTGCATCCCTCCTCCCAGCACCTGCCCCTACCGCTGCCTCCCTCTCCCTCCTCACCCACTGCTTCGGGCTAGCCATGGGGACCCCAGGCTTGTGAGCATGCAGGATTTGGGCTGACCCAAGAAAAGGCACTGACCTTTATTAGATGGCTTCAGGTCACCAAGCTGGACTAGCACCAGCCCTGGGGAATAAGAGCCGTTACAGTCACCACCATTTGTTCCTCTCTTTCCTATATTGCCCATTCCTGCAGGTTTTTGCTGTTTCACATCTCCCCTGGGGACAGAAAGGCAGCTCTTGGTACCTCCCAGAAATGCAGAGCTGAACCTTCCCGGCAGGAGCAGTTTCCATCTCCACAGGCAGCCCCGGCAAGCGCAGCTCCGCTCCCGGGGACTGGCTCTTGGTGCCCCACGGAAGAGGCTGCTGTACAGGATCCCCGAAGCAAAGATTAGTTAATGAGTGTTTGCACAGCACTTTAAAGGTGTGAAGAGCCATATAGATGCTGCTAAGTATCATTGTTAATTATGATTAGGTGCAATATTGTAATATATCAATATTGCACAGTAAATAGCGTGAAGAGCATGAGAATTTCTCAGCAGCCATGGACATTTTATCTTCATAGCTGGAAACACATCTACCCATTGGACACAAACCTGGTCTGGAAATTTGAAGGGTGCAAGCAGTGAGGGACAGAAGCCAAAAAGCTGTTTCAGTGGTGGACTGACTTGTGTGGACTTTATGTAGGGAATGGGGAGAAAGCCAAACAAAGTGGCATTTTAAAACAAAACAAGACAAAACATGAGAAAAAATTGACTATTGAATGAACATCATTTCTCCAGCCCATTTTAAGGAAACCACCACCTCACCAGCCTTCACACTTCACCAACAGCAATGTTCTTGCCAAGATGTATTTTTTTTCAAAGGCAGGTTTTATACTGCTGAGCACTGAAAAGGGTGACTCCAGCCCAGGGACAATCCCCAGGGTGCCCAAACAGCCACTCGCAGCTTTTCCCTCCCTGATACGGGAGCTTTGGTGGCCGCAGGGGGAAAGCTTCCATCTGCATCTCTGGGTGTCTGTGCCAAATGTTCAGCTCGTCATCTGAGCAGGCAGAGATATGCTCATAACGCCTTTTCTCAGCCCACTGGGTTTGGGTTTGTCTGTGAGCATCAGGGTTTGCGTGTCCACCCACCAATCACCCAGAGGGACCAAGGTGGAGAGAGACTGCCCACCACATCCACCTTCCCACTGCCTCTGTGCTCTGTAAATCTGAAGGTTAAGCTCCTGAGCCAACACACCTGACAGACTTGCAGTTTTAGGTGAAATCCTGTTAAAACCAAACACCTGAGTATCCCTGAGGCTGGGGGCCTAATTTCTCAGTTGCTCACTTTCCTCACCTGTAATGATGAGGACAATAATTTCCGTTATGAAACAGGCTGAGATGTATGGCCAAAGGGCCCGAAGCCAAGGAGAGTTAACTTTTATTAAGTGGATTCTGAAGGCCAGCAGGACCATTGTGATCGATTCATCTTTCCTGTATAACCTTCTTCTGCACATTCTTTGTACCAATCCCTTAGCCTCTGTTTTAGTGCTGGCGTGTTGTTACTCTGTGCCTTCACCCATCCCTGAGACCTCCGCCTGCCTGCCCCAGTGCCACCCCGGAGAACGGATCTGGTACCTGGTGATTTGATACAAGGGTTCCTGCAAGGATGAATTTGTTAATATTTGTAAGGGGTTATAATTTGATGGCTGAGGGGCAGGTTTATTAATTTGTGCCGTGTGAATTCTATCGAAGCCCAAATTTGCCAGAGAGAAAAGAAGTGGGTAAAGTAGGGAATTGGTACATGATAAATCTACTTAATATACAGAGAGAGAAACTTGCTGGGAGTGAGCTGCTCTGTTTCCTCTCTTCTTTCTGTTGTTCATGCCTTATTAATAATGCTTGTGATGTTAATTTTCATCTCACACAAACGACAAATAAAAAGGCCTGATTTATATTGTTCTTGAAATACAAAGATTCATACACAGCCTTGGAGAGAAACTCTGATCACTCATTCCCCATGGTAAACATAAATATTCAATAATTAATATTGAATTTTTAGAAGGCTGATCTGTTCTCTTGATCTCTACAACAGTCTGTTGACCCTGTCATATGTTATAGGCAGTATGATATTGAAAACTGAGCTTCATCTATATCTGCATATACCAAGTGAATCTATTGAATCCCAGTTAGAAGGTGATATATTAATCATCTTTGACCTGTCGCCACTGCGTTACTGCCTTGCTGAAGAAACAGCACCCTGACTACACCTTTAATGCAACACTTTGGAAATTGTATTTGCTCAAGGGACTCCTTGATCTTCCCCATTCCAGCTTGCAGAGAGAGCTCTGCTTCATGAGAGAGCCAGTGTGGGACAGCAGAAGAGCCTGGGTTTCCTGGGCTGTGCCCACTCTTACTCCAAAGGTCCTGGGTGCCTTTGAGGTTCACTGCAACCCTCCATCTTAAATTTTCCTCGATGCCATGTGAGAGGATATCTATGCTTTCTCCACCTCTCTACAGAGCACCCAAACACACCCCTGAGGGAGGGAAATGCCAGGAGGAGAAAGAGAAGCAGCAGCTGTTTCAATCCTGGGGGAATTTGGACCCGACTCCTTCCCCGGTGCTGGTGGTCATGGACCAGCCTTCCTGGGAATGCAGGATGGAGAACGTGGAGTTGGTACTTTGGGCTGGTAACAACCGCTTCCTCTAGCCACGAGGACAGTGGTGAGAAAATGTCTGCCCATAAATTCTCCCAGCTCAGCGCAGCTCATTGCTTCTGTAATTGCAGTTTTTTAGACCAGCTACTCTTGACAGCAGGATGTCAGCACTTCTTGAGGCCGAGTCCCCAGTGTCTCAGAGGACCATCTCTGTTAACTCACTGAGAGCCACTGACACAGAAACCTCATGCGACCTGCTGTGTTGACTCTGAGAAGAGGCTTCAGCATTCGCTCTTTTCCAGACCATCACTGCCAGAACAGCCACAGACCAGGAACATGGAGAAATCAAAGGAAGGAGTAGGTTCCAAAGCTTGTTACTTTGGAATTGAACATTTGGAATTGAACCCCCAAACCAACCCAAAAAACACACTCAGCACAACAAAATTCCTCTCTGGACTCCCTAGTGGTTTCAGCAGGATTTCTTCCTCCTTGCTTGACCTCTCATAACACCACCGAACTATAAATAAACTTGTGATAGTTATGACACCAGCCACGCTGCCAAAGCAAGCGTGGAAAGTGGATGGAGATGCTATGAATGATCTCTACTATTTGAAGTGTTACTTTACTGTATTTCTTCCTAGGGACCAAGACAAGAGAAGGAAGAGAGCAAAACAGTTGAAAAATGTCCTCTTATTTAGTGCTTTCAAAAGCATTCCCTTTTTAGAAAAACTGCTTTAAAATGTAAGGCGGTTTTCTGCCTGTAAATAAATGACTCTTTTGTGCAATAAACATGTAAATTGGACTATCGAGCATTTCAGATACAAGGTATTTCCTTTCGGGTATCATCAATATCACAGTGTAGCCCCTGCCTCTTTTAGCAAAATTTCTGTCTCATAGTCAAGACATAGGAAGAATCGTTCTCACAAAAATACCTTATTCTCTGAAAACGGTTTGTTGTAGGTTACCAATCAATCCTTTAAGAATCTGTAGGCAGACCCTTTCTTGCTATAAATTGGTGTCACTCCACTGAAGTCAATGGAGATTATATAAATCAAGGGTCTGACTCCATGTGTGTGTCTCCCACTCCCTTATGCATGGTGTGTTTTAATCAGCCGAAGTAGAGAGCTTGCTGTATAACCTATTTGAGGAAGGAGAAAAAATAACATTAGAGAAGTGATCTTCTTTATCTAGGGCATGGATTTTCTGTTTGAAGCTTGGGCTTACGGTGATGACTGGGAAACAGCTTGTTGGCGAATGTTTGCAGGTCTGTATGCGACTGAGAGGAGAGCACTATTCTTTTAAATATTCTAACAAATTTTCAGGGGTTCCTTGTTTATGAAGTGTACTTCTGCTGGTGGCATCTCTGACCGCAGGAACATTACTTGTCTGAGGCTGCGCTCTTGAGTTCTGTTTGCTGACCCATTACTGCATCAAAAATGAAGAGATTGAATTTAGTTCAAATAAAATTGCATTAAGTTTGCAATAGATGACTTTTATTTCCAATTGGATATGGCAGCTCCCTTCTATGAAAAAGAATCAAGTACAGTGTTTCCAACAAAAACCTCTGGACGTCTTATCTGTGATCTTCTCTCCAGAACTTTTAGCAAAGTCCTATTGAATTAGGTACCTACTTTGTTACGAAACATACCTTTGAACTAGTATCGATGAATAATTCTGGGTTGACAACATTTAAAAACTTACTCTTGCAATGTAGCTAGACTCATAGGCCTGTCTGGAATACCACTGCGATGATGATCTTTTTTTTCATAGAGTAAGGAGACGTTGTACAGTAAGATATGTGATCTTTATCTATTTCCGTAAGTCTCTAAGGGAAGGGGGGACGGTTGAAATGCATTCTTGCTTTTGTATCTGAGGATCATCATTACAACTAGACATCATCCAAATGTCTCCATGAGTATTTGATACTGTGTTCAACAAGTTTTCCAGAAAACAATTGTCAGGTGTTCAGTTTTTAAACTGTTTGTTCTGCACACCCATTACTTCCACTGCCTGATTGGCTGCTATCTGATTAAAAGAATGCTCTAAATGGGAAAATAATACAATAATGAATTCATTACTGAATAATGAATATTATTATTTTATCCTGGCACAAATTTGGAAACATTCTGGGCATTGTGTTTGTTTCTTTGAATGCCCGAAGTTGTAGCTCTACTTGTTTACAAAGAACAAGCAAAGCAATTCCACAAAATACCCGGAATCAAATTCAAGCTGTTTTGTTTATACTTATTTACCAAATCTGTTTCCATTCTCTGACTAGCTCTCATTGTAACTAGAGTTTATCAACATTTTTCAAATGCCAGCATTTCAGTGAAACAGATTTGTTTGGGGGGAGGGAGAGGAAATGTTCATTTCATTCCAAAAAAAGACGACTACTTATGAGTCAAATTGTTCCATTTGATTTTAAAAAAGCCCTATTTTCAATTATCATTCCATGCATCTTGCAAGTTTCTCAGCCGAATTAGATAATTTTCAAGATATTTCCAAAAGGCCTCTAAAGCTGCTGAATGACAATTGCAAATTTCACTTGTTTCTATTCAGAGTGATGTTTCTGAGAATCCCTATGTAGGACAAGTATTTAATTTCTCTTCACATCTCAGGTGCTTCAAAGTTTAATTATTATTTATTATGAAATTATCTAGAGCTGCAAGTGTACATAGACGCCCTGAGGACTTTACAGAAACAATACAGAAGGGATCAGAGCTTAGGGGGACAAAATCAATATGTTCTTGTCATTGCTTAGAAGGTGATACATGTCACATTATTGACTTCACCTCTTATCCTGACCTGTTTCCCTACCTGACTGCAATCACTGATGTACATGGTACGAGTAATCTGTGGCATAAACTTGTATATAATTTCTCATTCTTACTTGATCCAGTGAACCCCAAAGATTGTGCACTGGCTTCGGTGAAGTGGTGCCTGAGTTATGGTTGTGGTAAGAGCAGATCTGAGCCTGACATTCCTGGCTGGGACTGCTGATCTCTAGCATTACCAATTATTTAATATCAAATGTTTTGTGTCTGAAAGAAGTTTCCTGGTAGTTTGACTTAACAAGTACGGTCTGTACAGCCCACATACTTTTAAAATAATTATTTTCCTCCCACAGCTATTAGTGAAAACTGTGACATCTTCCCCTTGTTCGCAGTGATATGTCATCTCTGCTTCAGCACCAGATGGTCCAGGAAAATGAGCAGGAGAAATAAGCGTGTCTATTTTCCCCTTCCCTAACATGGTGAGAAAATAAATGTGAAATAAAGAATGTGTTACCTGTGCTAGGATAAAGCCTCCGGATGTGATGGATCTCTCTGCCAATTTCCTCCTCTGCTCTTTCCTCCCCGCCCCCTGCACCAGTGCAGCCACTGCTGATAACTGGACCTTATGCACGGACTGGTTCTTTCCCCCAGGCCCTCCTCCTTGAGCTTCAGGTGCAGGAAACATTTCAGCTGTCTTTTTTATCAAAGACTGTTGCATATCATGTGTCCTACCTGACCTGTCTCATGATTAAGGCGCTCTGTTGTGATTTGGAGAACTAACTTTTGTTCCTGACTCCACTATGGGAATCCCCAATGACCTTGATCATCACTCATGCTTCATGTTTCCCAGTTGTCAAGAGGAGACAGTGATTCTTGCTTTTTCTCCTGCATATTTGGAGGCAGGGCTCGTTTATGACTCCCAAGTCAAGCCATCAGACAGGATACTTGCTCCCATGTCTGGAAAGGCGGTTCTTACACTCACACCTGTGAAACAAAACTCAGAAATGTGAACTGAATATAATGGAGGAAGCAATATCTATATACGTGGATAGGCAACTGACACAGCAGTTTTGAAGATCGTGACTAGGGAATCATCAGACTGAGAGGCCACAATGCCCTGCCATCCATGCCTTAGCTTTGCCTGAAAACTGAAGATGGCAGTAAGTCCCAGCAAATATGCTCTGGTTACTGGATTAATAAGAGAGGACCTTTTATTGACCTTCAGTGCCTTGCCTTGAGGATTAAAGAAGACCTCTTTTTACAGGGGTGCTGGACAAGCATTCTCCAGGCTGGTGTCCCAGCTATCTAGGAGAGTTTGGAGCTGTGGTGTCTCCTGTTGTGGTGTTCCCAGGCCCATATTTACCTTTATCCAATCTCACTGCTCAGAAAGGAGGGAGAAAAGAAAGAGGAATTGAGGATGGGCTTCCCAGTTCCCCTGTAGCCAGGATTCCTCACACACTGAAGCTGTTTCACACACATCTGCCATACAAGAAGTTCTTCACTCAGGCTGGAATAAGAACAAAGGGAAGGTAACTTGGACATTAGATCTAGTTAGCACCTAGAGCTCCATCTTCCCTTTTAGCTTGAGCTAGAGCTGCTAAACCAGCTTAAAATCCAAACTGTCATACCATTTCTGCTTTAACCTGCCACGTCAGGTTACCAACCCATGCGAGGGACAGCCCCCTTTTTCACTGCAGGCATGTCCTTCATGCCCTGGTGGAGCATCTTATTTCCCTGTCTAATCTGCTTGCATGGGAGGTAACAGTGTTCATGAGGATGTGAGCATGAAATTCAGCTGCGAATTGTCTGGCCCTTTGTTTTATTTTGCTGCCTGTTCATCAAAATGTTTGTTAATCCTCAAAGTCCCTTCAACTTCTGCACCAGTGATTACATGTCTCAGAGTTTCCTAATACATGTTTCTTGTTCTCTTTCTTGAAAGCCCTGTCATTTATCAGATAATAGAAACAGTATGTCTGAGATGAACCACAACCCAATAAGGATATAAAATATTCTGAGTGAGCATCTTGTGAAGAAAGAGGTCCTGAACTTCCTTCAGCAATAGCTTGACAAAAACATAAGAATAAAGAGTATCTTTGCAAAAGTATAGATTGGGTCATAAGTATTTTCTGGCCCAAATTACAGCTGTTTATCTCTTTTTATAGCCATCCATCACAAATGGTTTGAGCAGTCCCCTATACTTCTTATTCTTGGCAAAATGCCATGCTTCCATTTTCTTTTCATTACTGCCCTACAATAAATTGTACTGATGTCCCAAAAGCAAAAGTCTCTTCAGTCCATTATCATTCCCTAGAGCCATCCTTTCAAATGTAGTTAAACTTGGATCTCTCTTGCCTCTGAGGCCTCTCTCTTTTTCAGACCATTTTCCATTTGGATTGACTGAAGCTCTAAAAGGTTAAATGACTTGGCCAGGGTCATACAGTGAGTCTGTGGCTGAGCAAGAGAGAGCCCCTGCACATGACGACAACTGCAACCTTCCTCCCTACCCAAGCCCTCAAGCAGTATAAAAAGATTTTATAGGCAAAACTTCAGCTCAGAAAATTGCAGACTCTTAAATAGCAGCGTTTATAATGGAAATACTAAGAGAAACCTGACTGTAGCAGTGGAATAGTAGTAATGCATTACTTATTCCATTAATGGCTGTGTTCTTAATAGAAACAGGTTCATTACATGGTAAGAAGCAAAGTTTGCATTAAATAGAAACATCATTTGGTGTTTTATTGATTAAAAGGAGATTAGATTTCCATGATGTTCTTTAGCAAATAGGATGCCTCGGAGGAAATGTATATATTTATATTATAAGGAGGAGGGTTTTATTACAACATAATGGAAAGAAAATGTATCTCATAATGATAGTTTATATCACACAAGGGATCCGATAACTAAAAGTTTAACTCTTAACCTAGCGGCAAAGTCCAGAAGCCTGTATTAATGTATTAATGCAAAACCAACATTTTCCATTTGGATAGCCTATTGTTACATGCTGCACATGACAGCAAGGTTAGAGCCTCTCTTCTCGAAGAGAAGACCTGATCAAACCTGTCCCTATGGACTGCACGGAGGAGGGGATGGCGAGGGCAAATTATTACACTGAAGTATCAGCATCAGCAGAAACATAATCATCTCCAATCAGTGAATATATGGCACGCCCTTGTTTCGCTTCTCCCTGGATCCTTAATGGTGTAAATATCAGCCATGTTAATTACCCACCAACTATTTCATTGCTCTCTTTCAGACACATGTGGCTGTGAAAGTGCGTTTTTTCTAAGCTTCAGGACTGTGGGTGACAGGCTGAATTTCAGCTGTGTAAGGGCCACCTTTTCATCTGTCCCACCGTTGCAGAGGATTCGATCCCCAATAACCCGAAATCACCTCAGAAGCTTTTGTTAGCAGATCAGAAGTACCTCAGCTCCATCTGGAGGTCCCTCTGAAGGTCAGGATGGGCTCGGGCACCTTGCTGGCTGCTCTGACTTACACCTTGGACCAGCCTCCAGCTGCGATTCACATTCCCCAAGGATTGCACTGGATTCAGGCCGATGGATTTAAAAACTAAATGTTTAAACCACAATGTGGATCCCTGTATGTGTATGTAGAATCAGACTTAGAAGCAAGCACCACCATGCTCCAGTGTGTATTTCCAGGTTAAGCACAGAAGGGACACACCAGGTGAGCGCTTCTTCAGGGGTGGGTGAGATTTTACTGAGCACCCCAAAGTGGTTGGGTTGTCTGAAATACTCTCTCAGTGTGTAGCTTCTCTGAGACCATGTCCCTGTAGCAGATGTCTCCATTCATGGGTAAATGGCTTGAAGAGAAACCCATCACTTCTCTATCTGCCATGAGTCAAATCCACCAGGTCAGTCAAGAGTTAATTGAAAAGCTCCCATTAACTTCAATGGGGCCAGACTTTGCTCCTAAATAATTCTGAGGAGTTCAATTAATGTTAATGGATGCCTAATGCCGGTAACTAACAATCTACCTTTAACAACCTAATTATTTCTTGACAGATGTTGGACTAGTAAATAATCTAGTGGTCTTTGGTGATAGCTGTTTGACAGCTTTGGAAAAATGCCTCTCAAGGCAAAGTAAAAATGGTTTTCCACCAGCCGCCCTGCAGATGGTCAGATTTTACAACTTGGCTGTGTTTTGATGCCCTTTTTTTCTTTTTTTACTATGGCTGAAATATGCATGATAGGAAGGAAATACTGTAAATGTAACTTGGTTGGCTCTACCGTTCAGCCAGAGCACAAGATTATAGTTCCTAAGTGCTTACTGGCAAGTATGACCTGACCATTTGTAGTCTCGTTTCTCTCTAAATGTCTGTAAAAGGGGGCTGAGGACTCCTGCACCTGACTATGAGCTTTACCCAGGGAGCAGGCAACAGCTCTAACTCCTCTTTCACCAAGCAATGTATATAAGGATGCAGTTGTTTGGAGATACAGTAGTTCAGTGTTTCCAGCTGGGTGCAAGGGGTGAGGTAGGAAGAAAGACCATTTTAGAGGTCTCCCAAATCTTTCATTTCTTAACATGAGAAGTGTCTCTTGCTTTCAAGCAGCCATACACAAAAAACCACACTGTCAGAAAAGTAAAAACATGTTTATTTGGCAAATGTGCTGGAGAGACATGTGGAAATTGCAGTCTACTTTACCCGCTGCCCTCTGTAGCCCAAGTCCCCGTTGTGTTGTCCTTTTGTGCCACAAACAAGGGTTCCTAAAATGTAGCTCACATTTGTCATACAGGATGTAATCCAGCTGGTCTGTAGGTAATGACGATAGTGATAGGAGCATGGAATAAATCAAAGACAGCCCCAGAAGACACTGCAGCTTTTCCAGATGAAAAATGACAAATTTCTGAAGAATTTGTGGAATATCTAAATTTCTGCTGAAAAATCAAGAGTCTTCCATAAATGAGGGTAGGTAGGCATAATTAGAGCTAACGATTATTGTGACTTCCCTCGTTTTCACCAAAGGACCACAGAATTTGCACCTGTAGCACAGCCGAGCTGTGAGATCAGTGGAGCATTCAGCCTCCCTTTGCATTTGCCTGCCTTTGACGTGTAACCAGTGTGGGAAACCTCCTTCACTCACAGAAACCTTTTTCACCAGTCTCAGAGGCCGGATCTGGAAAAGACTGTTTCTGTAACCATGTCCACCTCCTGCCTGGCAGCCTGCCTTGTGCTGCCTGGCACGGGCTTTGCCTCCTGGGCAAACAACAAAGCTTTCAATACTTATTGTTTTTACAGGAAGAAGGCACAACGATGATATTTATATGGTCCAGTATGGGTCTGATTCAGCTTAAACTGTGTAAGGACCTTTTTTAAGGAAATAATTTCCTTTTGGATAGTATTGAAAGTCTACTCAGTGTGTTTAATGGTGCTAGACCTGGACAGGAAAAAGGTAAATTCGATACATCTATGAATTCTGTGTGTTCGAGAGCCTACTGGGGAAATGCCAAATAACTTCCCGACCCATACCTACCTGAAGATAAATGCTAGGGTGCTTGTTACAGACTGTGCTTGAAGACATGGACCTTGTATTTGAGGGAGTTTGCCTGGCATGGCAGTTAGTGAGGTGCTCAGAGCAGAGGCAGAGGTCGGCACTGCAGGGTACATCTCTTGTGCTTCCTCACTGGCACCCTGGAGCCACCACCACTGTGGCAGCATCTGTGGCCCTGGCTGTTATGGCAGTTTTTCACCAAAGGAGAGGAGTTTGTGCTCTGATGGGGATCAGGGAGAAGAGAGACGTGCAGCTCACCTGGCAAGATAGGAGTCTCCAGCTGAGGTGGTCACCCATGGCTTCCTTTATAGCTAACGTAGAGAAATGTGTGTGATTTACCTGGCCTAAAGCTGTCTGGTTAGGATGAACAAGAAAAGTGTCTGCTTCTCTGAGTGGATATGGAAGAGTCAGGCCATTCAGCTCTGATGGAGACATTCACACTGCCAGTGCTAACGCTGGGTCAGATGAATCTCTTCCACCAGGATTTGGACACTGATCTCACTGTTATGAGATGGCTGGACCAAGCAATGTTAGCTCAGGCCAAAGATGATGATTTACAATTTGTCACTCCTCTGAGAACTGTGATCTTTGCAATACTGATCTGAGACGATTCCTGAGAGTTAATTCTTTCATTTGTTGCCTTTTACAGCTTCAGTAATGTGGTAATAATTCACTACTTTTGCTTAGTATATTTTGATGCAGCATTAAGTGTAAGTAGTTACTGTGTAAGGCATTGCTGAGAGCAATCCTGGGACACCGAGTGAGTGAAGAATATTGGATGGGATTGGTTGAGATGCAGAGAGGCAAAAACCATTAGAATTAAAGATGTAATGCTTAGGCCTATGCTCATAAATAAAACATGCCAGGGCCTGAGCTCTTGTCCTAGAAGCCATTGGGATCTCAAGGCTCGTGTCCATGCATCTAAACTCTCTTACACTCATAATTAGACTATGAAGTGCCCAGACTAGACTGAATGTTCTAAAGATCATTTTCTGGTAGATCAGCCATGGATGCTGATGTTTTCTTTTAATTCATGTAGGGATGAAGAAAACATGAAGCTGCGATCTGTGAAAGTCAGGACTAGGTAACAGGAGGCAGGAAGACTATACCTCTCTTGTCAGACATGGGAAGATAGGCATCGTTGATGGCAGAGGAGGGGCAGAAGCCCTTATGAGGTTTTAGGCATGCTGTCATCTGTTGGTACATGGTTATGCCTCTTGGTAAACTTCCCACTGCTTTATCTAGGCTTTCCTGAACAGCCACAAGAACTGGGGACTCCTTCAAGTGACAATTTTGTGGTTCTGCAAGAGTGCAGGACTTCATGGTTTGTGATTTAGCTGCACCAATGTGGCAATTTACATCTGTGAAGTTTCACATCTGGCAACTGGCTGATATTTTGAAGAGTATAATTTTATGGACATGTTTATTAATCTGTGTGACTGCAGATGAGGATTAGTCCATTTCCAAAGTAAGAACAACTCCAAGGATGAGAAGCAGACATTGAAGAAGAGGATGGAGGCACCTGGAACTTGTCAATGCTGAAAAAAGTAAAAAGAGATTGTTTGAAGATGTGATATTTAAAGACAGATTTGGATGTGTGAAGATAGAGGCCCAGATTCTCAACCATTCCCAGCTGCTCTCAAAATACAACACAGCAATAAAATTAGGATTTGAAGCTCTGGGTGGCGCAGAACTGGCAGATCCCCGGGTTTTTTTTACACTGTTCACTTCAGGAAGAAAAAGTAGGAAATCCTCCTTGTTGGAGCAGTTTCTTAGGATCACATGTATAAGTTAGAGAAACTCTACTTCTGATGGATTTGGGTTGTAGCTGGAGTAACTCAAAGCCATTAATGCCTCCCTTTGGTCATCTACTAGAAATATTTCCATGGTCTACAAGAATGTGGCCCAGGGAACCTACTACTGAAGAAGGTTGGATTGTGGAGCAAAACAAAAATGAGAATGGGAAAATGTAGCAATAGAACTAAGAAGACCAAAATAATTATGGAAGAATGTGGAAAAGGGAAAGATGAGGTCAGAGACATTACAGAGGGAACAAACTGTATTTTCCCTGTCCCCTTACAGCATCTGCTAACTAACACGTTCTCTCTCTTCTTTTCTCACTTTCATTTTCTGCACAACTCAAAGATGAAACTGCTCATGACTTTATTTTTGGCTTTTCAATGTCTGTGTCTATATGAATTTTACTCATTTGTATATCTCAAATGAATGAGATATGAAATGTAATTAACCAAGTAAATTAAATTAGCATGATTTGTCCTGTCCTTGTTCTTTGCCTCAAGTCCATCTCTTACATGTTTCCATGAATTATAGTTTCTGTGAGGAATGAGATTGAAGGACTAAAAAGAATAATATGTTGAAATTAGCATGGTGCTGAGATGGGATCCTTGATTTCGGCTCATCGCACATTAATGACATTAAAAGGTCAAGCTTCTTCCCCCTAGACCTTTTGAGCTGTTACTATTTCCTGGGCCATATTTACTTATGAAGGGAAACAAATGAGGAAAGATGAAGGTACACAGTGTATCTACTTTTACTCCTGTGACAGCTGTTGTCACGGTTCGGCCCTGTGCTGGTGAGTGGTCAGGTTGAGTGGGTAAAGCAGAGAATAGTGGCAGGAGTCAAGATGCCTGTGGGTTTTGAAGTAGGGAAAAAATGTTTAGGTAAATTTTGCACCTTCATCACACTCAGAGCAGCCTGGGCCCCTGGAAAGATTTTCCCTGGCATTTTTCCCCAGTGCTTGGAGCTGGTGCCATGACTGCTTTGTATTTTGTATTTTGCATTTTTCTTGTTTTCTTTCTGACAATGTAGTGTCATAAAATGTGAGGAACCTTCTGCTCCCATGTCTATTTCATCTCAACATCATCCACTTCTTTGGGCTGACAGATGATTTGCCTCAGCCTTGTGACACTAGAGTGTTAGAAAACATGAACCTATGGGTCAGATCTGCTTTCCAGGTTTCTTAAAAGTGACACTTGACCTCTGGTTCACGGCCCCTTGTGCCCACCGCCAGTGGCACTTTCTTATGTTTTATTATTGGGGTTTATAATGCACTGACCCACATTGGGGAATGATGATGAAAAAGGCTCTTCCAGTTTAGGATGGCAGTCAGTGGCCACCACCACGTATTGCAGGGGACATTTGAAGAGCACTGTGTCAGTCAGAAGATGACCCTACCCCTAGCCACCTTCACACCTCAGTTTCCTTGGTTAGACATTCCCTGATGGTCTGACTGGTACTGGTTCATGGCTTTCACTCCACTCACTTCCAAAATCTGTTCTTTAACTAAGTCTATTGCAAGTCTGGATAGTCTGAGCTCTGTTTAAATGGCTTTTCCCTTTTCTGCATCCTTCTGAGCTCTCAGCTGCGGTCAAGTTGTCATAGTTTCTTGCAGTGTGGCATGCCTTCGCTGAATTACGCACAGTACCAAGTACCATTCTCCTACAGACTTTTGAATTTATCTTGTGAGCTATGTGATATCTATTAGAAGCTGTACAGTCCTTGCTGACCCGTTACTATTAAGGGAATAATGTTACCTTAACCTAGACTGCCTAAAAGAAGAATGGAGAGCTGTTTCTGGTTCTCCACCTCCTTGTACTCCCAACACTGAATTTCATCTTTTGCAGCCCCATTTTCCTGTTCTTTGGGGCTGGTTTTTTCATTCCCAACGCTCTGGGAGAGACCGCACAAGCACCACGGTGAATTGCCTGACCCTGCAGAGGGAGGTGGAACAGCTCTTGGTGCTTTTCTCCTGTTGTTGCCCCTAAACATTAGGGATAATTGCTTCAATGGTCTGGCTTGTCCTTGGGTTACTAGATGTGATTTTCCCTTCGGCCCTGCCTGCCCTCAGTGGTCCTGGCCCTAGGGCAGAGATAGGCTTTAAGGTGCTTGCTGCTGGAGGAGAATTTTCTTGGCTCTAGCCACTTCTGGTAGTGTTAACCCGATGTACTGCTGTCTGTGACAAGCTCATTAACCATTAACATATTGGCTCTTACCTCCTCCTGAAGAACTTCCTGCTAGGGCTCTTGCTGTGCATTAGCTTGAGTGCTGCTTGTGTGACGGAAATAAAGTGGCTCAGACAGAATCGTGAAGTGTCCTCTTGGGAAGTGCTTTAAATGAGACACAAATCCCAATTGTGACCAAGATGTGGTTCCCCTTTTGTCCGGCACAGGAGGGGGACAGGAGGAACTGGGTAATGGCCACCATGAACAACAGCCCAGGCAGTGGAAAGCAATTAACCTGCATTGTTACAGAAAGATGCTTTTGGACTGAGTTGTTTGCAAGACATGGGCAATGCCAGAACAGAGAGAAGACTTCCCCAGGAGTATGAGCACAAGGTTATGGGGAAGCATGAGCAGAAGCATTTAATACCCTATGCAGGCAACCCCATCGTCTCCTTCATCATCCTGTCAAGAGAAGTGATGCCCCAGAGAACTTACCTTAGGATCTTTTGTTTGATGCTCATGGGTCCTTGCCCACATGGGACATGTCTAACACAGCAGTTGAATGATGATGAAGAATGAAGAGCTCTACTCTCCTCAGAAACACAACCAGCAAAACCCCTTCTTGGAGGGAAATAGGACCAAGCGTTGCAGCATTGGCTCCCTCAAAGCTCCTGAAGGCACTGGTCTAAGTTATCCCCTCTGCAGTGCTTTCACTGGGCACAGCAGAAGTGAGAAGGCCCAGTCAAGTCTCCTGACCCTGAGGTTTGCCCCTGCCTCACCAAGGACACAGTACTCTGTTCACTTCTCATCCCTGCTGCCTGTCACAAGGACCATTCACTGCGGTGGGTCTGTTGTGTTCTCCCATATCAGAGATATCTTCAGGTTGGCTTTCCACCCCAAAGGAGCACAGTGGGCCTTTTGGGCTCTGCTGATACCTCCATAGCAGTTTCTCCACTGCAATTAAATCACAACAGGATTCTCTGGTTTTTGCACATGGGGCAATGAACAGAGTAGAACTTTATGACCAGAGTCAAAATCTTGCCTGGGTCTTTGGATGCTTCCCTGTGAGCAATATCTAGATGGAATCCATTTACACGGTTACTAGGGAAGCCTGTACAATTGCACAGCCTCTTCCCACATCCGAGGACTGTGCCTCACACCAGCCGGTGCTAATGACTGAGTGGGTGCTGCTCTCTGTGTCAATCCCAGTACAGACCTGGACACAGCCTCACTTCTGCACCATCGCCAAACTGGAATCACTGGACTGGAAATTTATAATACTGTGATGGCCTGAATGCAGGAGAGACAGGACTCACTGTGGAGATCTTTTATGAAAGGACACAATGTGCACAAACCTGGCTCAGGACCCTTTGACTCCCAGTTTTCAGAGTAGGTTTGATAACACATGCAATCTGGCTCAGGCGCTTTACCAGAAAAAGTTGTGTCAGAGCAGCAAACTCCAGCACAGCTTGCATTGCGAGGATGCTGATGCCTTTAAGTCATCTGCTTTACAGGTCTCTCGTCTCTGCATAACTCTACTCACAGTATATGTGAGGACTGGGGTCACACGTGAGCCTTCATTAATTGCAGATGGCAATGTTACTACGGGAGTGGTATATTTTGTTTTGTTTTCTGGGGAGAAGTTTTGCCTTGCTTTTGCCTTCACACTGCATCAATTCATCCTGATGTTCTCCTGATCCTCCCCCTCCACTCTGTTAAAATTGTTGCACAATAATTGTAAATTTTTCAGTGCTCAAATTAGATTATTTCCCTTGACACAGAAACAAACAGACTGCTAGGAAATGACCATTTCAGATTACTGGAAGAGTCACACAATGCTCCCAAGCCCAGGCCAATTGCTGTTCCCAGTCACATATGTGTAATCCCAGGGATATCATTTAGGGCTGTGCACATGAAACAAGAGCGTGCATCGTGCCCCAACACGTATAAATAGCAGCGGACCCCATCCTGTGTACTGCTGTCATCAGGTCCAGACGGCTGCACTTGTAAACCAAACACAGTAAATTTAATTCAAGGATGATCCCACATGTGCAGATCCCAACCACAGGATAAGGTCGAGAGCTCTTGAGCACTATCTGCTGCCATGGACTCGTTTAACAATTTGGGGTCTGAGGAACCACAGGATTGGGCTTTGGGTTGTTTTGCTGCTGAGCCAAAGCACATGCCAAGAAATGCATCCAGAGGTTTTTGCTTCCTTCCCCATGATGTCCCTGAGGCTGGCAGCAGCAGTAAGCAGAGCTCCCTCTGCCATACCAGGTAGGCAGGTTGCCCAGAGCAGTCCTGGGAGACAGGCTGTTTTGATCCAGCACCAGGCTATGCCCGGGGTGAATTTAGCTCAGCCCAGCGCTGGATTCACCCTGCCACACAACAGCGAAGCTCTGTTCAGCTCCCAGCAGCTGCCGACGCTTCAAAATGAATATCAACCTGGTATTAAGCCTGCTTGATGTGTACAGGGTCATCACTGCTATGGCCATGCTATACCTTGAAGCCTGATAAGCTCTTGGCTCTTGGCTCAGAAATGATGAAAATGAGCACAAAGGGAGTAGTTTTACCATTCTTGGTTGTGAGCATCATCCCCATAGGAACCGTGACAGCAGGACGGCACCGTTTGCTTGCACGTGGAGAACACAGGTTCATTCACATGGGCTAGGGGCATCTTAGGAGATGTAGGAGAGGCTTGCACGGCTTTTACCTGCACTGGGTTTAGGCTACAACCTCTGTGCTGAGAGCTTCACCTGGAGCCCCTGCTGTGTCTGCATCTGCTGCACTGATCCCTGAGCTATGCTCTTTGGTGGAGGAGGAAGGAGTTCGGTCTGCTTTATTCAGCACCTTTCCTGCTTTGACAGAAGAATGAAAAGCCCTGCCCCAAGTCTCTGTTGTGCAAACAGGAGCGGGGAACCCCATTTTCCTTGTGCTGTGCACTGCAATGCTGCTGTTAGCTGCTGCGAGGAGGAATCCAAGCTAATGATAGCAGTTATTCCAACAATGTTAATGATTTGTAGAAAGATGAATTAAGCGAAGAGAGAGAGCTGCACAAGTCTATTATTACCCTGTGCCTAACTCTATTAAAAAGAGCTGAGCTGTTCATCCATTTATGAGCCATTGACAGGGAGGCATATATCTCCATGAAAAAGGTCAGATTGCTCCAAAATGGTCATGGGCACATTTCTTTTCAAGGAGGAGCTTTCTGTGAGAGAAAGTCTGTGTTTGGCAGAGAGTTTCCAAACGCAAGGCTACCTGAAAGACTTCTTTCCCGCCTTCTGCATGCACAAGGACTTACCTTCAGCTTTTGAGGTGTCAATTAAAGGGATGAGAAACCCCATTCAGGCTTGACCGCTTGCTTGCACCCTGCACATGGCGAAGGCTACAACCCACTGACAGAGAAAAGCTCTGCATTTCTGGGGCTGGGACAGAAGCAGGGCACCCTTGAGGAAAGCTGAGTGTTTTGGATGAGTGTTATTCCTCTGCCCCACTCCAGCCTAACCCATGAGTTTTGCCCTGTCTATCTATCTCTGAGTATTTTAGGAAGCTGTCATTGCGGTGTTGAAGTGCCACTTGTTTAGTGCAGTCGGGATGAGACAGACCTGAAGTTCCCTATTGATCTGCAGAAGAAAAACAACCTCATCAGCAGTGGGGACAGCATCACCGGCAGCAGGGCAGAGCTGCCTGGGAGGCAGAGGACACTGGCTGCCGTGCCCCCTGCGGTGGGGGAGCTGAGGTGCTGGTTGCTCACCCCCATAGGGTGCACGCACATCAGAGACAATCAGCTATTTATAGCACTGAGAACAGATTAGCCATGACCACCTCAGTGCAGATGCACCAGGGTCTATAAGCCTTGCCTGCAGTTCTCCCTCAGTCATGCAATTCCACCTCCCTGCTGGCTGCTAAGTCTACTGTTGTTTCAATTCACAATGACAGTCAAGTGACAATGGCTCTTACCTACTAATGACCTACACAAGACTCAGCTGGAAACAGTGACCTAGAAGTAAACCACTTCATATCTCCTTCTGTCTAATGACCTGATGTCTGGTGCTGTTCTGTTCCTTGGAGCAGTTTAGCGATGAAGACAAAACCCAGCCAAGCTGGGTTCGTCTGTTGGAGGCTGTGAAACTTGTGCAACGTGTGATGTGCTTCGCAGGGTCTACTCCTGTCTTTCCCTGCCAACTGAAAAGAGGTTCAGGAGCATCTGTGTGCACGCCTTGAATTTTTGTCATGTCTTGATTTCAGCATGTTTTGTCACTTCTGTTATGTCGGGCCATGGTGTGTCATCCCTGATGCCATGACATTATTTGCTGACATCTAAGGAAATAAGATGGAAGCAGGCTTTCAGCTGTCAGTGCTGCTTAATATTTGCACTATGGTCATGTCTAGACAGCTGAAGTGAGACAGAGCTCTTCAATGATGGCAGTGCAGCAAAAACAAGGTAAGAAGTAGACCATTGCCTGAAGAGCTTTAAGCTGAACCTGAAAGACAAGGCATCGGAGGAAGGAAATATCATGCCCATTTTTTCTGATGGCAGCCTGGGCCACAGAGAAAACATGTCACTTATCAGGATCACAGAAACCCTCAGCAGGGGAGCGGGATGGACCCTGCTCTGCCTGATCCCACTTCCACGCTTCATTAAATCTGTCCATCCTTGTCTGACAGTAAAAAGATAGGCTGTACCAAAAAGGGACTCCAACACCACACTTTACCCTCTAAACCTTTAAGAGTAGTCTGCTGTCTAGGCGAGGCACACAGTGCTGAATATTTCCTCTGATATTTCCTCTTATTGATAATGATGGGCAACGCAGGGTAGTCGCTGCTGAAGATGAACAGTTTTTCGTGACACACAATCCAATTTGCCCACCTCCTGCTGCCAGCCAGAGCTGTGCTGTTGTAGCTGCTTCATGCAAGACAGGAAAGTTGCTTGTGAAGCTCCTTTCAAGGGACATTGCTTCCAAACCAAACCCAGCATGTAGGTTACGGAAGGTCGTTCTCTGAAACCAGTGATGGGTGAACAGGTTTGCGTAAAATAAAAGACAGCCCTAAACCTCTTGTATCACTCAGACTGCATCTCACCCAAGCAACAACCACTTCTTTACCAAGGGAGTTCTGACCTTTATCTGCAGGCTTGGCAAAACTGTATTCAAAAGTTTGTATTCAAAGTCTGTTGTTATCTGATTTCTTGTAGGTTTTTTCTGGGTGGGTGGGAAGGGCATAGCTCTCAATCATGTTAGCTCCATCGTGTTCACTTAACAGGTTTGACAAAGTCCTGTTAAAATCCAGCAGTGTTGTGGGGAAGAACCTAGATTATATCATCTAACTCCAGATCTTATCGTGGCTTTTCAGCCCTCATCAATTACTGCAATTCAGACAAATGTCTTTTTTTGCTAATTCAAACCAAATGATCCTAGAAGTCACTCAACTGACATCCTAAATAACCCATGTCATCTGTCCATTACTCAGGCACAGCGTGGCTGTAGTTCCCCATAATCGCTGTGCCTCTGCCCCAATGGTACTAAAGGGCTCGATTCCTTCTCCACGCATTTCCAAGTCTCCTCACTAAAATCACTGCGATAGATCTCTGGAGACAACAGTGAAGATTATATTAATGAAGATAAAAGGGTTTAAGAGGGGTCGCCCAATGCTTTCGGGATCCATCCCCATTTCCCCTCCACACATTACTTTCTGGTTTGTGAGTAGGAGTTCACAAAGCAGTGAAACAAATTAAACAAAGCAACAGGTTAAACAAAGCAGCAGGTTTCCAGCTTGAGTAAAGAGTTCCCTGTGACCTGAGAAGTCCTTATATAACTGGAACTGGAAACTTCTGGGAAAAATGGAGGTCCTTAATGAAGAAAATGAGGACTGCCAGCAACATAGTGAATAGTTGGGCCGCTGTTTTCTTTCAGAGCAGATTATAGATAAGAACCAACAGACACCAAGCAAAATTGATTTCTGTAGCAATTAAACCTACTCACCTTTGAGGAGTTTGCTACAACCTCAGAAAAAAGGAGATAAATGCTTACAAGAGCTGCAGAAGATGTAACAGAGCATTGTGCACCACAGCCAAGAAATTTGTCGGCTCCTTTGAGTTTCATAGTAGGATGAGGAGATGATGTAGCTGAATATGTGGCAGAGCTAGAGGGGCTAATTGAATGTTGTTTGATTAGCAACCTCCTGAGGGATCTGCTGTGAGACAGATGGAATTTCATCATTACGAGTGCCATAAACTATCACTGATTGCTGGTGGAGGAGAACTTCACCTGGCCCAGAACAGCGCTGTCAGCAGCAGCAGAGGAGGAAATTGTGAAAGGCTGAAAAGATGGATATTTAGAAATACCCAAAACAACTGATCTGACCAACCATAAAATGGAAAACCTTGATGAGATTTTTTTCTAGTGGGAAAGAGCAGCTTGTTTTGTAGCAAAATTTACATATGAATTAGGCCAGGGTCATATATGACTCAGGATGGGATGTGCAGACGAAAAAAAAAAAAAAAAAAAGCAATGGAAGCTCTTAAAAAACCCCTCTCAAATCCACTATTTCATCCAGAGGTGAAGGAAGGGAGCAGAGGGCTTTTGATTTTGATGAGGCAGAAGATGCAAGCAATATATGCTTTCTAAAAGGCAATGACAGACTTTATGGCATAAATGTAGAGTTAAGCTGCCTGTCAGCTTCCACAGAAGCATATACAACACTCATCAATGAATATATATCCCGAAGGGCAAAAGAGGACTGAATCCACTGCCGAGTGCCACATTGATATGTGATCTGGCTTTGGAACACTCCTTCTGGTGACAGTCTCTTGGTTTGTTTCTCTAAAACACGAACGCAGAGTTAAAATATGTATTAGTCCTAGATACCTAGGCCAAACCCAAAACCTGCCAGGCAGAGATTGTTTGCAAGAATTAGAAGGGAAATGTCAAACTAGACCCCATAGATATACTACTTCTCCATGAAAATACATGCAGGCATTTATAAAGGGTTAGGACATTTAGAAGGGAGAATAATGGGGATTTATGCAGAGGATGGGCTTGTGCTGAAATAGCTGCTAGTAGGGTTAGCTCCCCATGCCCTTGGAGGAAGGATTGAGGAGGGATGGTAGAGGAGGGCATCATTCACAGCCGTTCTTGTCTGCCTGGATTGCACTTCGAGTCCCTGTATTTGAACCAGGAAAAAAAAAGTTTCCTCTGCAGCAATTGTGCACAAAGCCACAGTGAGTCAAGTCTCTGGAGGAGACAAGCATCCCGTCCCTCGGACACTGACTGTCAGGGCAGTGCGAGGGGGGGTTGAAAGCTGGGTGGAGTGGGTGCATAGCAGTGATCTCTGCAGGCAGGGATAGTTGAGCACAGTGAGGATCTGATTACCAGGAGAGAAAAACAGTCAATGAAAAGCCTTGGAGATCATCAAAGAGCAAATGAAACATCGCTGAAAGGGAGCCTGTGGTTTATAGTGAGAATAGGTGATGCCCTCAAGTGCAACAGAAGATATTTCAGTCACTGGGGGCAGCAGGACTTCATAACCAAATATCTGCACCAGAAGTGTTGTAAAATCAGAAGTGTAGTACCTGGGGTACTCAGTAGGCAGGGAAAGGATTTGTCTTATGGCTGCTCACTTGTGGCCTTTAAATAGGCTTGCCATCTGGGAGGCAAATAATTTATGAAAAATACTTAAGTTAGTTAAAAATTATTATCAGAGTTACTCTCAAATATTAAAATTCCTTTAGAGTCATCACATGAAAACCTGAGGTGACTTGGTACCAGTGGAAAAAGGCGGAGAGGATTATGAGAAATCTAAAAGGCTATAAGGTCATGGGAAGTGCTTTCCATTTTGACCCTCGCAAAGATCATCAGTGCCACATCCCGTGACATTTTGGTATGTAATGTGAAGGCTATTGTAGGGTGGACAGATGGCTTCGTCTTCAGGTCAGTGACTAGGGCAGAAAAGACTAAATTAGCTGATGAAAGAAAGGCAAGTTATTGTTCTGGGAATAAAACATCTCCATCACTGCCTAGATGGGAAGTACTTTATTCTTCTGGCAGATCATAGCCTACTTAAAGGATTCTTGCATGGAAACAAAGGCAGGCTGACCAATGCTCTGCTGGGTTTTGCCCTTTTCCATGTAGGAAATAGTCTGTAAGGTGAAGGCTAATGTAGACGTCCTCCCTCTGGCAATGGCTGGTACTGCAGAGATTGAGTCACAAAAAAGAGAGGACATCCCCTTCCCCAGCAAAGGGAAGGGGTAGCTTGGACGCAACATATGCTGTATGCACAATACACACTATTGTACACTCAGAGGCCAAGAATTATATCAAATGCAACAGGACATTTTTTTGCCTAAAATCTTTGTGGCGGTGATGAGGACCTGAGAAGTCCATCAGCACGGTTTCTTGCAAGGAGCTGTCTCCTCCTGCCCCTCCCCAGGATCACTGGGATGCTCAGGATGCAGGATTAACCTCTTCTGATTTAAAAATTCCAACTGTGGGACATATACACCCGAAAGAGTAGGGATGTCCATGGTGACTTCAGTGACTTCCACTGCTATCCCCGGAAAGAGTAAACCAGCTGTGGCTGTGCAGAAACAACCCCGAGGGATTGTGGAGGTTGAAAACTAACAAGTGTGGACATACTGAAGACTTTCTGAGCAAGGATGGACTTAAATGTGCTCAAGCATTTTAATATAACGCGGCTTCAAATGGCGTATTGGAGAGCTGCTGGAAAGGGGGTGTGAAGCAGATGATTAATGGGAGCTTGGAAAAAGATCGGATAGATTTCTTTTGAACTATGCCTCAAATTACAATGGATGTGAGCCTGGCCTAGCTGTTGATGAGCAGGAAGATAACACTCATTTGGCCTTAATCTATCCTGTCCCGGGAGAAGAAATAAAGCTAGGCTCTTAAATACAAGCCGCTCGCTTTCATGCAAAGGATGAGCACTGTGTAAAGACCATCCACATAAAAATGCCAGTAGTTGACAGTCTACATTATCTCTGGGTATTGCCTCAAAGTAATTGGACTCCTTCTATTTAAGCGGTGGCTGAGGCTTAAGATCGTATCAGGACAGTGTGTCTGCTGGATGATGTTTAAATATTGGAGCTCAGGCCCCTCTTGCGTGAAGGAGCTGAGGCCAGGAGACGTGCGTGTGTGCTGTTTAGGCCTGAGATAGAGACACCTTCTCCATTCCTTGGCTCAACAAGGGGGGTACCTCTGCCATGTGAAGGAGAGGATGTGAGTGCTATGGAGAACAGGTATGAAATAGGTGACATGAAAGAGCCTCTGATTTTTAACGTAATGCATACAAGCTCTAGTTAACAACCCTTGTTCTTAATGCAACAAAGAGGTGGAATAAAGATGTCACAGAACTGTTAATATCTTACCCGGGGCATTATGGGATGCAACACCCTCATTTTCTGTTTTCTGCAGCTCTGTGATAAATAAGGCAGTAGGTTCCCACCTGCAGTGCTGTGAGCAGAGTGTTTGGTTTTCTTCAATCAAACAGCCTCTTTACTCAAGGAATTGTTTTTTTCCCCCCACCTCAGTTGAAGCCCTGAGGATTCTGATCCTTCTCAGGTAAACTTGTTCCTTGGATGTATGAAGTTACTTCCTTTTACTCCCTTTTCTTTGTTTCAAGGAGAGCAAATGAGAAAGGCTGGTCCAAAAGCTGGGCCGGTCTAGAAGACTTTTATCTGCTCCCTGGAGGTGCATCAGTTGGTGCAGTAGCCCTGGGGAAATGTTTGCGATTGTGTGGGTGCCAGATGCATGCCATCACACAATCAGCCCTGGGTTTGAGCCTGCAAGCACTGTTGGAGGAAGACATAAGGACCCATGGAGGGAAGCTGAGCTAATCTGCTGATAGAGACGGGGAGATAAATGGAGTCTCCTCTAGCTTCCATCCCCATGTCCACATCAGCTCCTACCACTGGGCAGAGAGGTCAGGAAGAAGACCGTGCAATGAAAGAGCTTGAGAACAAACTCACATTGAGCTGGTTTGCATTTTCAGCTGCAATAAAGAAACCCCCAGCCCAGTTAGGCGCTCAGCTGTATGGCGAGGTGTGCGCTTGTGCGTGGGCAGGGGCAGCCCGGGACCGCAGCCTCCTTGCCAGCACCTTTTGAAATTGAGCACAAAAGAGCACGGTTTGTCTTAGCAGCTGCTTTTTGGAGTTGTCTCTGGCTGTCATTTTTGGGGAGGGACGGGGGCAGGGAAATTGGGTTGGGCGGCAGATGGTGTTAAACAGGAAGAGAGGCAGTGTTTGTTTGCAAACATGGCGAGGTGTCGTTCCATTATTGCCCGGCGCTCTTGACAAAATCAGTGTGGGAGCTTTCTGCCAGCTACCGCAGCCCTGCAACGCTGCGCGGCAGATGAATCAACGCCAACCAGGGAGCAGGTCGCTGCCCCAAAAGTCCTCCTTGGGAGCGCGACGAGCAAGAGCAAATGTGGCAGAGAATCACTGCCAGGCACGAACGAGGATGGCAGTGCCCCGTACTTCAAGGCTAGCACGGGGCACCGGCAGCGTGCCTTCAGCCAGCCTGCGTCTCTAGCTGCTTGTTTCTCCCCCTCACCGTCCTTGGAGATTGAGTGATATCTGCAGGGAGAGAGAAATGCCACCCTCCGACGTGCTGGGAGCTTGTGTCTCGCTGTGCCCACGCGGTGGGTTTCAGGTGTTTGGGACTAGCTCTCAGCTCCTGCGTTTCACCCCATCCCCATTACAGGGAGCAGGGCCGCGAGGGGATGTCACAGCCCTTCAGTGGTGGCACGAGAGGGGCAGCGCTCATGTCCACAGCCGTGGCAGGTCCCTGCCAGGAGGGAGCTCTGCTGCAGATGCCGATAGAGACCCCGCTTGCATGGGGAGCATCCTGCACCCTTAGCACCCATCTGGGCATGCAGCTGCTGAAGTATCTGCACCCTTTCCACATAAGGTATTGACGGCTCCTACAGACCAGGGCTGGAGTCTTGGGAGTTTGGCATGTTTAGGAAAGTCACCTTTGCCATGATCACAAGGTTACTGATGGTGGGATTGGGAAGGACACCGGGGGTTTTAGCCTCCCCTTTAAGCCCCTGGGTTGCACTCACCCTGGCACACCGTCGATATGTTTCAAGTCACCATCCCCGATGCCAGCTGTGGGCAGCACGAGGGACCCAGCAGTGCTCTGCTGAGCCGGGGGCAGCTGGCACCTCCCTGCAGCTCGGTGGGCGCTGGGGAGTTAACACCCCACTAAGCCTGGGGCTGCAGCCTGGGCTGCCTCCACAGGGACGGAGTGGGTTAAGGACTAGAGAAGAAATGGCAGCTTTTATGAGCATCCTCCTAAGCTACCACAGACCCTCCTCTTTTTTTTTTTAAAAAACAAACAAACCATGATGTTTTAGGACATTGCTGTTTGTGCTTCTCCCTTCTTCTCCTGCTGGGAGAGCCAGGATTGATGACTCAGAAATTGCTAAAAACATCACGCTCAGCACTGCCACAATCAGGAGACTGGCTTAAAAATCATGAGATTTCTACCAAACAGAAATCAATTCTTTTGCCTTATCCTCTGGTGTTTTTGACTCAGAGGTCATTCTTCAGTCCTCAGCTCTGAGGAATATGTTATTTTATTTTGTCTGGTTTTTAATGGAAAATGGGGTTCCCATCTCCAGAAAGGAGGACTTGAGCACAGTACCAAGTCTTGTGCCTCTCCCATGGAAAATGTGAGCGCTGCCCACATCCAAGTGTAGGAAATACCAGGAAGGACAAATGCAAACACCCAACTCTGCACCATTAGCTCTTATATGAATATTAATGACCAAAGCACCACTGCAGTGAGTCAAGATCCAGGGAGCCAGGTTGTCTCCAGATCCTGTGACCACTTGCCAACAGGAAAAATGAGTGAACTTTCCCTGGCTGTTTTTCAGGGCTGGATATTGTACTTTAATGAACAATCAGAAGGCAACTAGCTGGAAAATAACTGGACCTTTAACAGCCTTGGTGCTTAATTTACCATGTACTTTTTCTTACGTTCTCCCTCTCATTGCTGATATTATATCAGCATGGCTGCCTCTCTGACACCGGTTTTATTCAAATATTGCTGTTTCATCTCGCCTCTGCTTCGCACCCTACTTCCCTGGGCTATTTCGCTGTGTCTGCCTCACCTGCCCATCACTGCCTCCTCAATCACAGCCCATTAGGAAAGGCTGCATGCTGGACACCTCCATCTCTGTGCTCACGCCACGGTCCAAACATCAGCTCCTCCGTCGGATTCGGGGCTGGTTACAATGCCACTGAGCCCACCCTGCCTTGGCGGAGGGGGCCGTGCGTGGCGGCTGTTTGGATGGAGTCATTTAAATTCATGATTTATGTGTTCTTCACACTTTAATTGCATCGAGGAATCTCTCACTCTGGCAGTGTCTAATCTCTCGACATTTCACATGCTCTGCCTGCGCAGTGTCAGAAGATGAATAGCCCATTCATATGGGGAGTGCTTCACATCCAGATATGCTGACTTACAATGCTGATAGACTGGAGCAAGAGATGAAGGATAGCAGCAGGGACTGTGTAACTTGTTGTGCCTACCAAACCTCATTGGTTCAAAAATAAAACGCACTCTGTGTTTATTTGTAAGTGATGGCATTTTTACTCGCATGGCTTTTTCCTTGCATCTTCCAGCAGATCTCTTCCCCATTTGCTAGTCTCTAAACAAGCTGCAGAACATATCTTTGCCTTTAGGGTTTGCAGGGTGGTGCTCACAGAGCCAGCTTTGGCAGAACAGGCTATTGAGGAAACCTGAAAGCTGTCTTTAGAATATGTATGTGAGTATTGTTACTATTTGGCACTGAATCTGTCACCTGAAATGCCTGAGATTTTCTTAATGGTGCATGCACATTTTGCTGGCTCCTCTTCTCTGCTCTCCTTAAAATACATTTGTTCTTGAATACTGTAAGGCTGAGGTCCTGGATTTATTTTTTTGGCATTGTAACAAATAGGAAGAGACCACATCATACCCATCAGACAGAGTGGGAGGAAAGACGTGACTTTATCCTCATTCAAGGAACTAACAGATTAAATAATTTGCCCAAGGTCATACAGAAAGTCTGTATCATCACATCAGGGAACTTAAACCAGGCCTTTTTTCAGAGTTTTGATCATAGGATGAGTTTTATCATCCTGATCTGCTGTATTTTCAGACTGAAATATATTAGTTACCTCTAGAACAGGTAAATCTTCCTTATGAAGAATATTTGTACGGACCGTGTCCCCATCCAGTTGGCAGATCCACTGTGGATCACTCCCGATTTTCTTCTGTAATTTGTGTATTTGCACTGAAGAGCTTGGAATAAATGAAGGAGTTCATATGTATTGAGACAAGAACGGTCATATCAGACAAGTTTAAGGTAATAGATAAATAGAAGGAGAAATGAGAAGTTGGTTGATCTGAAATCCTGATGCTTATAAACCAACAAATGTGAACCTTCAGCTGAGGAAGGAGTAGAAGGGAATGCGTATCTTTCACTGAAATCGTAATGTCCTGTTTATTCTGACCACCCAAATGACAGCTAGTAAATCTTATTCAATTGCCCAATAAATGCTAAGTTACTTGTACAAAAGAGGAGCAGCTTTGGCAGAGTTTGAGGCTTAGCCTAGAGCAGTCCCTAGTCTGGCTGGGACCGGTTAAAGGACTCTCCTACATGACTGCTCCTTGGTGATGGGGTGTCTCCATAATTTTCCATCCAGAGGCTTTCTGTCATGCTCATATGAAAAGTTTTGGAATTTTGGAAACATTCCTGAAAGAAGAAAATCCGAGTTGGGAAACAGAGCACAGCGATGGGATCAGAAAGGAGGAATGGTTCTTCCATTTCAGTTGCAGTCTTATGAAGCACTTAGAGCATGAAAAAGTGATGTAATTACATATGTTTGAGCAGTCATATAAGTGAAAGGCAGGAAGAGAGGCCTGTGTGCCGTAACGCAGGTGTGGACCAGAGGAAGATACGTATATTCAGCTGTCAGAAATGCAAAAGACTCTTCTCTCTAACTCACCAGCTGCAATTATGTTCCCAATGTTCATTTTCTAGGTTGAAATTTCCTGGCAAAATCTCTGCCACTACATGAACTGTTTTGGAAACGTTGACCAAGTACAGCTTAAATGATATCTTTTTCTTCTGAAAACATGAAGATATAAAAACCAGGATTTATATTTTTTAACATAGAAATCACAGTTGACCTGTGCTTGAATAGACCAGCAAATAACTGCCATTAAAAGGGGGGGTGGGGCTTGGAAATGGATCTAACACTAAGATTGCTTGTTTATCATCGCAGTGAGTAACATGATGAGATGCTGTCTAGTTTCCACTAATTTGGCAAGTTACTGGAGTAACTCTAGGTGCAGATTTTCAGAAGATCTTGGAGGGTTTTGAGCATGTCTGAAAATCTGGCTCTTATTTAAGTGTTTAAGTGGGAATAAAACACTTGTAAAATAATCCAGCCCAGTTGTGGCTGCTGAGTACTTAGAAATCTGGCCTTCAGTTCTCGAGAAAATCTGGCTGCTAACATGCTTTAAGACTGAGAAAAGCATGGCTAGAACATCAAGCCAAAGGAAACAATTTGTCTTGTAATGACAGGGTTGAGAGGTAGATGATATTCTTTTAAATAAGTACAGTACCTAGGTCTGGATGATCTCTGCTTCCAACTAGATGAGGATATAAAGACACTGGTAATGAGATTCATTAGAGCAGCTTTCTAATCTCTTTCGCTACAAAATACATTACATTTGGAATTTAACTGTGTGTGCAGCACACCAGGTGGCCAAGCTGCTTTTACTGGGAGAAAATAAAGAAGCTGAAATGCACTGCTATATAGTGCTCTTAATGCCTAATAATGTCATAGAGGAAGAAGTATGTTCTTGCTCTCTGTTGCTGATGACTGCCGAGTGAAGCACATGTTATACAAAGTCACATATGCTGGAGAATAACGCTGCTGCGGGAGCCCTTAGCTCACTGGTATGTGACACTGCAATGTGATTAGGAAAGAAATTACATACTGGCAAAGAGCTTTCCCTCATTTTGGGAGTGAGAGAGAAGAATTACCCCCTTGGAAATGTTATATCTGAGTGAATTTACTTTTCCGTGGGCTGATACTCTTCTAAGGAAGAAGGATGTTCTAGCTGTTGCTCAGCAGAAAGGACATTTTTTTACTTTATTGGCCCAAGGTGGTCACGGGGTCGTGGGCCAAATTCCATGTGGGATGAAGCAGGGAGGGTTTCACTTGTTTTAGGGGAATTTGAGTATGAGATTTGTGTTGCACTGAATTTGAATATGGAGACTTAAAAATAGGGCTTCTAGTTCACATCCCAGTCTCTGAGGTGTTCTTGCTAACGGTGGAGGTGTGTTGACATGGCAACTCCCTAAATCTAGCCCTGAATGCTGTAAGCTTAGCTCCTGGCCTACCAGGACTTGAAACTCTTCTGAATCAGAGACTAAGTCAAGGCTTTCTGTTCATTGAGAGTGACACTATCATATAGGTGAAGTTGGTCTATGTGGGTTTTTCTCTTAATCTCATAAAAGCCCTCAGAAATTTTGCATTTTAATTTAATAAGAACAGAGCTGGGCAGCTCACCTGTAGTATTTGGACATAATAAAACTGTGGCAAACATCATTTCTCCCCTTCTAGTACCTAAGATTGCTGTGATACAGAATTACTTTACCTTTTTCTTTCCCCTCTCCTTTTTGGTGCTGGTTGGTTTTGGTAGGAAACTGCAGATGGGCTGTGAAGCACAGCATGAGTATTGAATGCTCTTCCCAGCTGTTTGTGGTGGATCAGATTTGCTCTTTGTTGTGGGCTGGGATCCAGTTGCAGGACAGATGCTTTACGGTTTTGTTTATTGCATTTGCTACACAAAGGGTTGTGCTCTGCATTGACAGGGAGCAGGTGGCTTGTACAAAGAAAAAAACCCCATGTTTTTGGTTTTTTTTGGGGGGGGGGGGGTTTACTGTTTACAGATTCTTGTGACATACTGATTGCAGCAGGATGTTCAAAAAGGCAGGGCTGGAGGTATCCATGCAGCCTGCCATCCCATATCATTCAGACACAAATACTGATGCAGCAGGACTTGTGCTTTCTCCAGAGCTTGGGGATGCTCACGCCATCGCCCATGGGCGAGCTTGGCTGGCTCATAAACTCCTTTCTCTTACCCTTCTCCCATGACTTCTTACTCCTCTTAAAGCTGTGGACCACGTGGGTGTCTCTGGCAGTCTACAAAGTTAGGTCCCAGCAACCCTGGAGAATCCCCTAGGATACCCAACCCTCACCACATAGTACCTATGTACGCACATGTGTCAGGTCATATAGCAGGTCTGCTTCCACCTCTTGTCATGGACAGGATGCCTGCCTGTCATTGCATGGAGGAAGCTATCATTTTGGTGACAGTTATGTTGGATGTTTCCTTAGCCTGTCTTCACTGATGTTATGGACGTTGCTTAGAACAGAACAAGAAATGGAGTTATTGAAATATGTAGGTAAATGGAGCATTGATTCACTTGAAAAGACAGCAGGAAACTGAATAGACCACTAAAGCCTGACTTTTGCTTTTGGCCCCAAATAGAGCTGAGCAGTGGCCATGTTCCCTTCATGACCTTCTCCTTCCTCCATCATGTGACCAGACAGGAGCCCTTGTGTCCAAAATTTAGGTGTCTCCCAATCCTTGCTGGGTCTCTGACCATAACGGTCATATGAAGGTATGTGCAACAAGTTCCCCTTATGGGACTGAGGGATACCTACATGAGGTCCATGTGAAACCTCACATCCCTGAGGACTACAAACAAAAGTGAAACATCAGCAAAAAATAGACAAGTTTGGGTAGCGATCCATGGAATGCCTTCATCATATAATTTTAAGGCAAAATCCAGGGGTGATATGGAGGACTGACAAAAAATAACCAGATAAAAGGCTGAGGAGTCATTGCTGTCAGGACATTTCCATGTTTGCATGATTCCTCCACGCTATGTTCGTTGTGCAGAGCACAACTGGTCATCTCTCAGGGACTTTTCCAAGCAGTGCTAGCCAGCTGTACAGAAATTCTTGGACAGCGGGACAGGCATTCAGACCCTTGCTCATGTAAACATAAGCTGAAAAACCACAGTACGGTGTAGTATGACTGCCATTCTGGTGCGCTTTTATTTCTGCAATTATTTCTGCCTATCAAAGCACGGCTAAGTGCACTTTCACTCATGTGTTTGTGCAAGAAGCACTGGTGAATGTGTGAAAATCTCCATGCTCTGCTCTCAGCTGATGCAGTTGAAGGGTAGGATGAGACATTCTGGTCTTGGCAACGTGAGGAGCAGATGAGGAGCCCGGGATCCCTTTATTCATAGTTGCGATGATCGGTGTGTGAGCAACTCTGATGTCAGCATAGGTTTGTATAAACTAGTTGAGCTAATTAAGTGTGAATAGGTGTGGATTTGGGAAAGATCAGCCACTATTAGTGGCAAAATCATAAACAGGAAAAAGAACTGACTTTGTGAGACTGCTCACAACCAGCACGTTGCCTGGCTCTGGGCAGGAATGAAGAGCTTCTGTGGAAATTTAGGAACTAAGGAGAGAAATTGCTGTACTTTAATATACAGGGAGGTTAACAGGCGCCCACTGGAACTCTTTTAATTGGCAAGTAGTTCCATGGAGGCTGGGACATCTTAAACAACCATCCTGGAAATCCAAAGCACAGCTAGGCTGAAAGTGTTCACATCCATCTTGTGAATTCCTTAAATAATAAACACTGGACAAAGTTCAATAAACAACCAGATCAAATCTCACTGAGGAGGCATTAGGAAAGCAGCTAGAGAGAAGTGTCTATGGGGCAATGTTCTGCAAATGGGAAAATCACACAGAAATGCAGATTGGAACTGATGTCTGCTCTGGAAGGATTTACTGGCAATGTGAGGTGAAGTGTTCTGGGCAGGGCAGGTGCTTTTTATTCATGTTTTGAAATAGGAGCTAGAAAACTTTTCCAAGGGCTGAATCAGCCTTTCGGACTCCTTTGGTGGAGCAGAAATGAATGTCCGTCCATAATAATGCCAAAAAACAATGTGTCCATGAGCTGTATGAAATGGAATTGCAGCTCATGGAAGGGCCACAAGTTCTCCATTCCTACCTCTGAAGTATGTGGGATTCAGTGCAACAAATCTCTTTTCCACAGCCTTCCTCACTCTCTATTACTTCTCTTTATTGGGGAAAAGTTCAGTGTCCCTAAATCACCATCAATTCAAAGTATGCCATCCCTGAAGTGTCATTATAGTTCCTTGCTCATGAAAGTACTTTCTAAGTTCCTGGCATGAATCTACCATATGATGCCTTCAGGAAACCCCATTGCTGGGATGACTGGACCAGTAAGCTCGTTCCCAGCTGAGTGGCAGGGATTAGATGCTGTAGCACGATGAGCCCAAGCAGAGGCAGCTTGGGGATACTCATGGGATGCAGCTGTAACCCATCCCATACCTCTCTCCTGGTGAATTCCAGTCCAGGCCTGGTCGATAGGGTTTATGTGGTGGCATATAGAGCTGGGAGGAGGTAGGCTGTGATATTGTGCAGGAGAGTGCATGGTTGTTTGTCTTTTTTGGGGATGTGAGGGATGTAGACCATGGTGGGATCTGGGGTCATACCCAGGAGTGCAGTGGTGCCATGCATGGGCTTGAGGGAGGTGGGAAGGCTGTGGGGTTGTGTGGAGGGGTCAGGGTTCACTTACAGACATTGTGTTGAGGTTGCTGATGTATCCTAGATAAATATTGCTGTGACATTACTGTCCTTGAAACTGAAAAGGTTTCGGTATCTCTTTTTTAGCCAAAATGGAGATCTCTGAGCCTTGTGGATATGACACCCTTGTCATGTTTAACACAGTACGTGTGAACTGCTGGCTTTCCTGCAGCCTACCTGCGCTTTTGCCTAAGCCGTTATGCCAGGCCCCTTATCATGCCACACTTTGCTGTTTGCACCTTGCTGATGGGTTGTCAAGACGGTGCACGGGAACGTCACTGTGCAGTTTGTCACCGTGCTGTCAGAGTGGAACCAGGCGGTGGTGACATGCAGGTGTCCTTCCCTGCCCACCTCCTCCCTGCTCTGCTGCTCCTCACAGCTCACAGCAACATTTCCATGACTCCTTCCAGCCCCTTCTCACCTCTTGCAGCAGGCGGACATGACTGGGGGGTCTCTGAGTGCTATGGGTCTCTCCCATGGGTCGGAACATGGACTTCAGCCTTTCCCTGCCATGGCACCACGATTCCCAACCACAGGGCAGCAGCATGTGGAGGAGCACCCGGTCCCCACCATGAGCACTGGAGGGGTGACAGCCCACCCAAACCCATTGTGGATATGGGTATTGATTTCTGCAGTGAAAAAAAAAAAAAGAAACATTTTCTCTCGCAATCTCATCCTCTGCCACTGTGTCCAAGTGCAAAACCAGTTAAAAAAAGAAATAATACTGCTGCCCTTGTGACAAAGTGGCAGGTCGATATTTGGGCCTTGCAAGGTTGTTTCTATTAGGATGAGCAAGCAGTGACGTGAGCCAGGAACCAGACTGATATTATTCTGTTTATTCACCAAAAAATGCCAACAAAATCCTGCCTCCCTAAATGAAGCTGAGGCAATGAACAGACAGCTTCCTTGACCTAATAAGCTCTGAGTGCAAGCGGCTTGTCTTTTTGTCCCTTAAGACCCTGCTCTCATAAGACTTCGTGTCACCAGCATAAATCCTTAGCTAAGCATGGCCAAGAGCAGGGAATTACTCCTTCAGGCGGCTTCGTACCCAGCCAGGAGGGACTGATGTGGGGCGAGCCTGTGGGCAGCACTGCACAGTGCCCATGGATCAACACGGCTTGACTGAAGCCGACCCCTGGCAGAGTCCTTGGCTGCGATGGGGTCAAGCCTGATAGCTCATCCAAATCCTCCATATCTTAGTGAGTTGTTCCTCAATGCCTGCTAGTGTTGTTAGAGCAAGTGGCAACCAGGGAATGGACCCTGTGTGTCCTGCTGCTGTTCATCCCCTCACCCAAAGCACTCGAGTATGAGCAAGGAGGACCTTGACTCTGCACATGAGCTCTGAAAGGTGAAACAGCAGTGAGCTCTAGGTATTTATAGGTGGAGCCTTAATGGAGGAGCAGCATTCATCAAATCAGTCAGGTTGCTGGTTGTAAACAAGCTAATGCTGAATTGCCATCAAGTCTCAAAAGGACAATAGCCTGAGTAAAACACCAGTTTATGGTTGTGATGGGCTTTGAATGAGGTAACCTTTACTCTGGGCCTCCAGGAAATGAGGCAGGGGAAGCTACATGGGAGCTGGATCAGGCAGGTTTCAGTTACGTCTCTTGAGCATAGACAGCACACCAAAATGCTACACTTAGAAAGGTGAAAGGAAATGCCTGCTGTGGTTTGAAATATTCTCACTTGCCTCCTTCATATTTGTCAGACCATTGTCTTGCATCAAGAATGAGTTAATTTCCTACAGAAGTATGAACATTTTGCATGAGCAGAAGAGGCAGCCTGGAAAGCACAGAGCTTTCTGTGTAACAGTGGACAACAGGAACACTCTGCTGTATGCAACTTGCCCTCCAGAAATGTTGACTGAGTCTTTAGCTGTTTCCCAAATCTTGATCCCAGGAAAGTCACTGGGATCTCTCCTCCTGCATTCAAGTGGGTGAAGATTTTTCTGCCTGGGTCTAGCTCTGCTGAGCGTGTTTACTTGTGCCATGGAGGTGGAAGAAGAGTGGTCACTTGTAGGAAAACCTCCTGCTGCTGCCCTTCTGGGGCTGATGTTCCCAGAGAGGGGACCAAGATCCTATGTGAAATGGGTTGGAGGATTTACATCTATATGACTTCAGATGGGATTCATCAGGCCTAGTTTATACGTCTAAAAGACAGTTTTAGATGCAAACTTAGGCAGTCTGAGTTTGAAGCAGTTGGCCTAGGCGTCTCTTATAGCCAAGGGAGGGAAAAGGGAATTAAGCTCCTCCAAGAGGTAGCTGCAGAGCCCCTGTACCATTTAAGCTCATGTCTGACTCCCATAAAAAAACCCTCTCGTTCAGATATCTAATTTACAGAAGCCTAAGGTATTTGTGATCGGACCCAAATCAGCCAAACTAGGTCTATTCTCCTTTTGTTTCAATGGTACAAATCTGAGGAGGAAGCAATGTGTTGCTGCAAGAATAATGCCAGCAGGATTTCTTCATTTCCTATGCTTCCTAGCTCCAGGGGGGACAACGAACCGCATGGGTGATGAGTCAAGGTTTCTGATGCTACTTCCCTGTGTCAGCATGGATCTAGTCAAATGCAGATTTGGATCAGCTTGCTAGAAGGGTGAGAGGGACCAGAAGTATACTTTGCTTAAACAAAATTGAATGACCCTGGGGTGAATCAGCACCTAGAAGTTTCTTTACTTTTTTCCTTTTTTTAACCTAAATCTGACCATTTGGAAACATTGACTCATTGCATTATTGCAGGTAGACCTTGGTTTTTTGTACAGTGTAGTTCAGCTGGTCCTTCTCAGAGCTTGCAGCATCTTTTGTGGGCTCTGGTTGCTGGACCAGTGTATTCATGTAAAAGTTTTGCCCTCTGTGGGATTGTGTAAATATGTCTTTCTCAAGATGCACTTGAAAATTAGCCAGATCCCTGGATTCAATTTGCTTGGACCTAGCAGACAATGGGATGACAACATGAAGGATTTATGCACATCTCTGAAGTTAGCATCCTTACAATGCAGGGACAAAATTTGGTCCTGGTTGCAGTAACCTCAGACTTGTAGCTGTATCTTATAGCACCATCAGAGCCACACAATGTAAATGTTTATTGCCTTCTTTTCATGGGCCTGTGGCTTGTGTTTTGAGATCCATGCAATGCAGTGAGGAGGGCCTCCGGAGAGCAGTGTTTTAAGAGAGCCAGAAGCCAGATGCGTATGAGACTCTAGCCCAGAGAAAAGTCCCTGCAGTTTGACTCCGTCAGGGCAGCAGGGTACTGAGAACAAGGGAAAATTGAGTCGGCCGCAGGATGCCATCCGGTCTTTAGGGCGGACAAATGCATGTAATCTTGGTCGGGACTGTAAAAGCAGCATTGCTAGGCTGGAGGAGAGGAATGCGTGGCAGGGGAGCTGCGATAATGGAAGGAGGAGCTCGGAAGAAAGAGGAGAGGAGCGACATTCGCTTTCCCTATCTGCGAACTTGATGCAGAGAGACATTTGTAGTTTCCAATAAGCAGTTCATTTATCTTAACTTAATACCTTTTTACTCCATCACTAGAAGAGTGATCCCAATTAAGGCAGCGCAGCAGGGCTTCCTGTATAAACCTCCTAACACCGCCAGTTACGTTATTTGCTACAACCAGCCAGAGTTATGATCACCAGTGAAAAATAAGCTTCCTATCTGGCAGCTGGCCAGAGTCATCCTAGCAAAGCGGCAGAGTAGAAGGACTGGGAGAGGGAATGCATTGAAATGTAAAACAGTTAACATTTCTACAATATATGTCAGCATCCACCAAGCAGTGTGGGCAATTAAGTAATGTTACATTGTACACTTCACCTTGGAAGAAAAGCTCATTTTGATGGAATAAAATACCCAAATGCCACAGACTCTACTGCCAATTTCACATCTAAAGCAGTGTTTTCCCTTCTATGCACAACGCCTAGCACAGAATTAAGAGGGGAAAAAAAAGCAGCATGATTTTAGACTTAGAAGATAAGTAAAAGTGTGGGCCTTCTGCCAAGTTTCTCACCATTTAGCAGTACTGAGATGGGATAAAGAGCAGATTTCTGACTGCTTCCCACAGCCACTTTTCTAGTTTTGCAGAGCTGTTTTATATTAGAAAATTGCTGAAGATCTTTCATTGCATTTTTTTCTTTCCTCTGATTTAAGGGATCTTCGCGTCTCCTCCTCCCCCTGCTTTTCAGTGGAAGCAGCCTCTATAGGGGCCCCGACCTCGCACTGCATGGGAACTGTTTGCTTGCAGGAACAAGAAAGCTCTTCAGGAGAGTGACCGGGGAAATTGCTTGTGGCTGCATATGCCAGTCCTGCTGCACTACTATTTTTTTTTGAGGTAGGGGTGTCCCAAAATTAAGTGTGATAGCTCTGCCGGAAATCTTCCACATCACCCTATGGACAGCCTTGAAACTGGATGGTGACTTTACTGAGAAATTCAACGGTGTATGTGCATCCGGGCCATTAGTCTGAATAGCTGAACTCGAGAGATGAATGGAACTTGCCTGGTGCTTGAGTTCACCAGAAGGGAAAACCTGTCTTTCAAAAAAAAAAAAAAAAAAAGAAGAGAGAGAGAAAAGATATAAGCAAAAAAATGTAGTCTCTAAATTCCTGTGGCTTCTATTAAAATTCTTCCTCTGCTGGCATGTTACTGGAGAGCCTTTAGCTTTGAGAACTGATTGTCCAGTACTGCTGCTTGTCTTTTTTAAAACCTGGATGCTGACTGGAACCAGATGAAAAATTTTAACTGAAATGTCTATTAGGGAACTAATTCTAGGAGGAATTCAACAGACTTTCAGGCTCATTTCTGATACACCCAGATGCCGAATTGGTAAAGAGATACTGCACATGCTGCAGGCCAATAGAAGGAGAGGAATGGGGAAGGAGAGAACAAAAATAAAATGGCAAGAGTGTTTGCGAGGCTGGGAGGTGGAGGGGGGAACTTTGGTCCATGAATCTCATGAATGTTACTGTTAGTTTCATAATTAAACATAATAAGATAATGAGATTCAAGGAGGAAAGTTCCTATTTGTAGCTATGCAGAACTTTCCGAGAGGTGTTTTGGATACACAAACTGTTGTTATGCAAATGTAGAATGGCTTTTTCTTTTTTTCTAAGCCTCTCTGTTCAGGGCATTGGAGCCTGGTGCTGCATCTTCCTTTGGTGTGGTATTTTGGAAATTTGTTGGGCTCAAATTCTGAATGCAGGCTCTGCTCTTAACACTTTGCGGGTGTAGGAGGCTGGCTTTGATATTTTGCATAGGTTCTGCTGAACCTATTTCAGGCTGCAGTTTGATGGTTTACACAAGAAAATAGCCTGAAGAAAGTGACATTTAAAGCCTGATTGTTCATGAACCACCAAAGCCAGGAGAAATCGTGTGTAATGGGAGAGCTGGAAATCCCAATTTTGCAGAAATTCCCTGCTGGTCATGAATTTTGTGCCTCTGAGTAGTCACCGGTCATTCATACTAGGCAGGGAATTGTTTTTTTCAGACCTTTCAGAATACCCTGAAGGGCAAAACTGGGTTTCTCAGGCAGCCAGGACCTAATTAGTCCCAACAATACCAGGATTCAAATGGCAACAGAAAGTCCCCCTAGAAAGCATCCATGCGACCTTAGGAACATCGGAGCCACAGGGACTCCAATGGATTTAACTGGCAAACACAAAATGTCCTTCTGCCACCACTTGACCATGGGGTATGCTGCCTCAACCTGCTAAATGCCTTGCTGTGATGGACACAGGTGCAAATTGTTTTCCGGGCTTTGTCTTACCATTTATCTAGAGCTTTTTTGATAGCACAAAACCTCCTGTTCTTTGTTTCAGGTACAGCTCTGACACAGAGAAAATGTCCAGAAGCTCTAAGGCACGGATCCTGCGAGGACTTAGCCCCTAAACACATTGACTTAATTGGGACTACCTGAGCTTATTGTCAAGCGCACAATCAAGTATTTCCTGGGCTGATGCCTGGATTAGTAACCAGGACAATAAACTGACGGTGGTGGTTTAGAATGCCAAGTAGAACGTTTAAAATATTTAGATGTCCGGGACCTGAATCCAAAGAAAACAGATTCTATATTTCCATATTCTGAACTGACCTGTATGACATGGGGCCTTTTTTAATGTTCCCGCAGCACTCTCTTAATCCCTATTCCTTGAATTAACTCAAAAATGAATGTACTGCCTGGGGTAGCAGCTTGGTTCATCTCCATGGCACAGCTGTGGTTGCATGCTAGCTTGAGCAATAGGCTAGCAGGATGTATGTTTTTCCTGGGTTATTTTCTGCTGTTTTCACTGTTACCTTACTTATCTCTTTGCCCTTTTAATGTTAGCAGTGTTCATGCTAGTTTGGATATAATCACTCTGTTAATTGAATGCTGCAGTTGTTAATGTGTCCTGTTACACCCAAATCATGAACAGTATGACCCTTATATCCTTCCAAACTTCTCTTTGTCCAGATAATACCCTTTTAATGCCTTTTAACCATCTGAGACTATTAATAGTGGCAACTCCAAGCACCTTCTCCTGCTGTTGTTTCCCATATGGCTTCCGACATGGGACCCAGGAGCTCAAATGGTGTCTAGCTATGGCAAATCCCTTCCATAGTCAATGGGAGTTGTTCTGTGGAGGAGCATGGGTGATGGATCAGGCCAAATGAACTAGTCACTTGAATTTTTAAACACGGATGTGGCAGGTTGAAGGACTCATAGTCAACTCCTGCAACAATACTTGTGAGGATTTAGTCCGCTCCCTTAAAAAGCAATTCACATGCTGTTCCTCAGTAAGGTTCTTGGTCTGTTTAATGGGACAAATTCACCCTCTGCCTGACCTCGGTGAGTTTTATAGCAGCACTGTGTGTAACTCCCTGTGCTCAGCCAAGAGAGCTCTGGGTAAAGCCAGCAGTGGGAAGAGCAGCTATGCCATTTACTTAAGGATCACTGCTTCAGGCACAAAACTCTATCAGGAAAATGTCCCTAAATATGAAATTCTATTGCATATTCTGGAGAATGAATAGAGAAAATACCCCCCTGTAAGCTGAGATACCCTGGTGCCAGTACCCTGCGTTCCAGTTCTTTGTGTGGTGTCCTGGTGCTATTTTAGTCCAAAATAATCCACGGTGACTTCTGTGAGCAAAGGGCTCATCTATGTACAAAGTGCCTGTGTTAACCTGTGATAGGGGGAGCAAATTTGGCCCATGGCTTAAATGTGGTCTGCAGTCCCTGGGTTTCCTGAGCCCCTGTGAAATTGGGTAAAGCAAAGCTCTGCCAGCCCCAGCACACAGTGGTCACCCACCAACAAGCTCATCTTGTCCCTGAGCAGGGTTCTACCCAAGATACGGGAAGTTCCCATTCCTTCTTGTCCCAGTTTCAGCAAGAGGGGAAATGAGGCTTAAAGCCTGTCATTGCTCTCACTAATTCTAGTTCTCTTGGCTAGATGGGTAAAATTCATCTCCACTATAAACATCTTCAAATATTTACATACAATAACAATTATGGGCATTTTGATTTAAATGATTAAAACACCAGGCTTGACTAGACACTAATTGCTATTGATTGTTTAATGATATTGTGGAATGGTAATGCAGGCTTCATATTGACAGTCAAAAGCAATTGACCGAAAAGTCATTATCCATTTTTAGCCTTACAAGTAAACTGCCTGAATTTTGATTGAAAAATATTTTACTAAATGTAGAAAACCTCCTAAAGAAAAAAGCATGAAAACTCTAACCTCCATATTATTGAAAGCATTTAAATTACTCTTCTGACCACACAGCGGGAATACAAGAAGAAATTTAACCTTCATTTCCAGAAGGAAGCTTTGACTACAGTCAGTGGTTAGAGCACTAATCTTTTGGTTCTGGGACTGGGATTTAAGTTCCTTCTCTGATTTTTATGTGCAGTATGTTTATGGCCTCATCTCACTCCTATAATTGGCATTGCATTTCATCACAAAACCATTATACATAATTTAGCTGTGTTCTTCATAGGTCAGACCTGAGTAGAAGGTCACATTGGAGCTACCTAAACCATATGCATTCTGAAGATAAACACTGAATCTTGATTTTTCATTTTGCTGCCAATTCTTTTTCCTTTTTTTTTTTTTTTTAATGTGAAAGGGGGAAGGGAGGGTACAAGGAAAATCCTGAAAAATGCTGTATTTTATCAGTAGCAGTATACTTTTAGTGTTCTCTGTGTATATTACTATGCATGCGGCTTGCAGCATAATATACAAACCTACTGGGTAATATCAAGGGTCCACAAACTCACTATCTTCTCTCTTATCATGACCAGTATGGGAATTGTGACATATTATTTGAGCTAATGTTCCTCAAAGGTGTATGGAAATTAAGGCAGAATTGAAGCAGAATCATGGACCTACAGGACGCTGAGCCATTGGGAGGATTGGAGCTGGACCAGGGCTTGCACAGAGCTAACCAGCTCCAAAATAATCATCCTGATGTTGGCCAAGGCCAACTTCTGCATCTCATCTCTCCCACTCATGTTAGTGGTTGTCCAGGTTTCAATCCAGACCCAAATTCAGAAACCAGATTATTCGTCTCCAGAGAAGTGACCTCAGCGGATTTCAGTTCAAAAGTCGAATTCTGCTCCTTCTAGAAATAGGAAGACATAGTTAACATGTGAAAAAGGAATGAACCTTGAAGTAAAGGAAGGATTTGAGCAAGTGAGGGTTTCAGTTCACCTGGTAATTGTAGGGTGGGCATCAGCTAAACGATCTGAATGTCCAGAAACCTCCAGCAGTTTCCCACACGGGCGATTTCCAAGACATCTCTACAAAGGTGTCAAAACAACGGCTGGGTGAATTGCAGTGGTAAGACCGGGGGGCAGAGCCATGCCAAAATCCAGCCATGCATACAACGTGGAGCCTGGCACCCAGAGGGGTATATCCTGGGTATTTCTTTGGTTTTTAGCTGTTTGCACGGGGGTGAGGCTGTCTCTCATGCCTGCACTGACTTGATCACAGTCAATGGGCACAGCATAACAGCTCCACCAATAAACTCAGGAGAGAGAAGCACAATTTATGCACTTAAATTAATTGAGAAAAGCATACCTTTTCTGTATCATTTATTGTGATACTCAGGAATCTTTTCTAAGAAACTGAAAGCAGTCAGTATTCTAATTACTAGACTGAATCTCATCTTCTCTCCTTGTTCGAAGTACTGAGCTATTTCATTACAACTCAAAGAGGATGGGCTGCTAAATAGAATGCCTCAGTCAATAGTAAATCACAACTGCTTTTCAGGGCTTTAAGAATATAAAAATATACACTTTGATAATTGCGCTGTGACCCCATTATATGACAGGTATAAACCACTGCTGCTAATGAGTTGTCATGAAATAATATGAAAGCAACCAAATCAATTTATAAATAGTAGTTTTATTTTGAAACAGTTTGGAACATATTTTCCTAAATGGAATATTCAAAAATTACTTCTAAATACTTTTCTGAAGGAAATGTGGAAAATATTTGTATACACTACAATTAAGAAGGAAAATGAATATTAAAAGTTTTTACCAGTCCACAAGCACAAATCATGGCCTTCCAGCCTAGCAATGTTATGAGATTTCCTTCAAAGTAAGACCAACATTTCCAAATATCCGTTTTCACTGGCAAACTCCTAAAATCTAAACATAATCAAGTAAAAGTAGCCTGATTTTTATAAGATTGTTGAACCTTCAGAGGCTATAGAAGCTGAGAACAAATTTTATTCATTTTTAAGGCCAGAAAACCTTCAGAACAGCTTGGGGGGGGGGGGGGGGGGGATATCACATAGTTACCATACCAGTCCTAGCAGTATATCCAGCTAAAAATTCTCTTCTTGAAAGAAATCTTGTCTGGGCTGGGATAATTCAATCAATGTAGAATCTTTCTTTATCCTTGGTATCCTGCTAAATTTCCACATTAGTTGGTTTTTAGGAAAGGAGCAGGGGCATTTTTCTATTTAAAATGAGCTGAAATTCCAGGTGCTGAATCTAACTGATAAAGTTTCTTTGCTAAAATGCCCTTTAGGACCTGGAATTCTCTGGCTACGAAGATGCCTGATGATGTATAATTATCACTGAGATTGCTCGGTTTTAGGCTCAGTTCTGGGCACGTTGGTCCTTTCTTGCAACTTTGCAGAGACTACTGCGCTGTTTGGGAAATGAAGGAAAAAATGACTTCCTCTAGTGCTTCTCAGTGGCACTGACAAGCTGGGAGTCAGGTACTCTGCTCCCTGCTTTTGAATGATGAAAGAGATGAGCCTAATACGGGATGACGGCTTCTCTGATGTGTGCAGTTCTATAACACCGTGTTCATTCTCTGCGCTGTTGTTCTTACGTGAAGAACACACATGAAGCAGATGGGCTTCTCTCTGTGAGGGTGGAAAGTCATTGGCCAAGCTTGGCTGCTTGATTTGTGTGCTATTTCATTGGAATTTTACGTGCCTTATCCTGAGGAAGAAGGGAGGTGATATCATCCAGGTTGCCTAATATACCTAAGTACCTTTTCTTAGAGTCCGACCCTTCTGAACAACTGCAGGCTAGAGTCCAGCCTACCTAATTTTGATGCTTTCTTCCTCCATACTTAGGAGATCTTTTCTAGACCACATATAGGTCCAGAGGACAATTCAGTCTGCTTTTGCCTCTTTGTCTGACAGTACTGGGAGGCAGTGGGAAGCCCTGGATGCCACCACTCAGCAGGGAATCGTGTCTGCCAGGCTAAAAGACCCTGGTCTCTAAGCTGTGCTCAGCAGGAAGGGATGGCAATCCTTCTGTCTGCCCCAGTCTGTGCCCAACAGTGATGGGACTATCTCTGCCTTCCTCGCTCTCCTAGGGCTGCAGAGCAGCCAGGACTGGCAGAGTCATAGTGCTGGCCAGAGAAAAAGAGAGGAGAAATCTAACTTTAGCCTAACCGTAAGGGCTCTTAGCTGGAGGAAATCAAAACTGGGCTCCAGGCCCAGCTTTCTGGCAATCCTGTGCAGTTTTCTTTAACTCATCAGTGGGGTAACACTGAAGAAGAAGTCTGTAGCAGGGACCTGAAGCCTAGGTCTTTTCCCTTGACCACCAGCCACTCCTTTCCTCATTTTTTACCCAGTCCTTGGGAAACTTCTTTCACCCTCTTTTCTCTTATGGAAATTTTCACATTCCTGCCTGCAGAAATAGCCCAGCTGCAAGAGAAGAGTGCAAGAGCAGGCACTTCTGGACTGTCTCATATCCTAGTGGTTAAGGACCTCTCCTGAGATAAGAAACAGGGAGATTAGTCTTCCCTGGACTGAGCAGGCATAAACCACAGCATCCCACTGTGGGTGAGCATTTAATTGCCAGAGAAAAGGGCCAGAAGCTGGTGACACCTCCACCACCATCTTCACTGCAGTCCTAATGACGTGTATGGTCTCAGGTACCACCTACCTGCACCTCTATCAAAATACGAGACAGCAACCATCTTCCAGTTTAAGGATGCGCGGTGATGGGTAGGTGACCACAGCTATGCAGCCAGTGATCTTTCAGGCTTAGTATATTTAGACATCTTCAGGGCAAGGCAGACTAGGTGTATACACAGGCTGTTTGGGACCTTTGATGAATTTCAAGTGTTTCAGTCTCATTTGAAGCAGGATTTGAGCTAGCTGGATCCTTTTGTAAATGACTAAAAGTGTTTTGTGCCTTATTACGTGATCTTTTGATAGGATTCATAAGTATTGGGCTGGGAAATGAAATACTTTTGAAATGTCTGGCAAGGAAAATGCAATGGCTTTAATTCAAGTCACAGAGACTTTCCCTGTTTATTTTAGGACACTCAGTCACCACTTCTGGTATAATCATATGCACACTGGAATTAGAGATGGAGATAAGAACTTTATGTGTTTCTTTCCAAGATCTTCTTTTCTTAAGTGATTGGTACTCTCCCCTTAAACTGAAAAGTTTCTATTATTTGAGGTGTGAAACTTCAATTATGGGTAGTGGTGTCTTCTGTATACACATTCCATCTATCTTTATATCTGACCTTTCTGGTGTTAACAAGAGACTTACTAAGCATCTAATAGGTAAAGCGCTCTGAAAAAAAAGCATGTAGGCACTTTTACTACAGCTTTGTTTTTATTGCAGATTGAATAAGCTGGAATGCAATGCAGATATTAATTACAATCCATTTTGCTATGTAATCAGAATAATATAGGAAATACTTTCCACTTTCCTGGCAGTGGCCCTGATCCAGCAAAGCACTTAGATTAGGAATAGTCCCATTCAAACAGGCAGGAATTTTATAGGATCAGAGTTAAAGCATATGTGAAAGAGATTTTTTTTTTAATGTGTGTGAAAGCGCATACATACACATATATATAATCCAGATGAATTTTTTTGGTTAAATTTTTAAAAGGCAGTTCTCTAATTTCTGAATATTAGGGACAGATCTAAAAGGAGGCAAATGTTATTGTCCATTTCACGGCAGTTACTGTGAGGCCTCTGTCTATTTGATGGTACTGCTACTAAGCCACATGCAACACCATGCCAAGGTGGCCAGATGACCCCTTGAAAAAAACTGGCTGATGGGATAAGTATGAAGTTGATTGTCCATCCATGTAGACATGCCCTTAGTCATGATAAGTGAATCACATTTAAAGAAAAAAATGAATTCCTGGATGAGAACGTCCAGTTCTTTTGGATTTATGATAGCACACTCTGAAGTTAGATCCAAAATTCATGGCACACTCTTCCCTCCAATGATTCCAGCCAAATTTCTGGACAAGAATAAATATCCTGGAACTCTTAGAGAGTTTGAGATCCAGACCAAACTTCTGCAACTCACATTCCTCTCCAAGGGATTGCAAGGTATTTTTTAATTGAATGGTTGTTTTCTTCAAATAACTCAAGGCTTCAGAATTTGTCCTTTAGCCTCCAATTCCATTTTGTCACTTGTGAGCAATCTATACTAACACATCCAGGTCAGGCATCCAAGGTTTACAAGTCCAGCTTTGCATACCTCTCTCTTTTTCCTTGTCTCATCTTGAAATAGGAATAAAAGCTCTGCTTGCTAGTAAAGCACAGGGAGCTGGTGCTTGCAGTGGGGCTCATAGCACATGGGATTTGTTTTGGGGTTTTGTTTGTTTGGGTTTTTTTTTAAACTAAGAATGAAAAAGAAAAAAAAATCCTAGGACTTGTATCCATTAAGGTCTGATTGGGCTTCACCACCAGGACAGGGAGCAAGCATGGGTGATCAGGGGCCAGTACTTTGGCTTCCTCCTTAGACCTGTTCTGATTAACCACGTAGACATTATCTTGCAGTCTTAAGGCCTCAATCCTCCAAAAATATACAGCTTTGCTCAATTTTGCACACAGAAACTTGATATATGAAGAAATCTGTGCGAGGTCAGGGCCCCAGTGAACATAGACTGAGAGAAGTGCAGTGACGAAGCAGCTTGCTCATGGTTAAAATCCTCTGGGAATATCACCAGGAACAAAATTTTGTTCTCCTTAGCATCAGTCCACCAAACCCTCCCAAGTGACTCCTTCAATAGAGAAGCACTGTTGTCATCTCTGATGGACACTGTGTAGTACTGCTACTGGTGGTTCTTTACACCTGGAAGTGTGCAAAGACAAGTTCTGGAGTAGGACAGGCAGATAACTTAAAGAACATCTAGAGATCGAGAGGGACTGTAGCTGATGAGACCAGAAAGCAGGAAAGCTGCCTTCTCTCTTCTCCAGAAGAAAATCCTACAAGACCTGCTGGAGTCCCCCAATTCTGTAATACCTGGCAAAGGGTTAAGCACTACAGAGGCTCCAGCCTAACAGCCACACTCACTGTGAGTAGTTAGGAGCTCTTTGGCCCATCCTTCACACTTTAGGAGGCCCTTCTCAAAGCAAACATACGTCAATAGTTTAGAAGCAGAAACTATCAGGTCATGCTGTGTTACTCAGAAACAGAGAGAAGAAACCGGTATAATGGGAAAAAGAAATGATCTCACCTGCCTGGTGGTAGAGAGACATTTCTCACAACATTTAATCTAAGAACTAGTCTTAGCCGCTGGCCATATCTATCATTCATCATGACTTAATGAGAGAGGAATTGTCTCGCATTGGGTGCAGAGCTGTGCAATGGCAACAACAATAAACATTTTTGCACTTATAGTGGGATTCTCTTATCTTTCTTTTTTCTTTCTTTTGACATATTCAGCACCACGCAGCAGGGAATAGTTTGGCTTTATATAGAGCTGTACACTTGCTGTGTGCTTTGCAAAGTAATGGATTGGTATAGTAGCAACGATACAGCTGTGCCGCTTGGACTGTCAGCTCAGCAAGGGCTCACTGGTGAATGTGGAGCCTATGGAGATGAGGAGTGCTGGTCAGGGCATCAGAGGTATCCTTCTCCTTCAAGTTTTTCAGTGGTAATTTACCAGCAGGATAAAAATATGAGTTGCAAAAATCCCACTGAACCTTTGTAATCCTTTGCATTTGAACATTGTTCCCAAGGCTGTGGTGCAATGAACAGATGATGGGTTTTGAAACAAGCTAGCTCAGATACTGGATTCATTTTAGCTGGAGTAGCATCAGGGTCCATGCAGACCCACAACTATCTGCTTCTCCATCATAGTCCTACAGCACAGTATGTGTCTGTGAAGGGTCCTGTTTTTCCTGCTGCCTTACTTGGGACATGAGGTGAAATGGCATCCTTTGGTCACTTCTTGCTTTGCCTATGCCTCCTGCTCATATCAGGTGAACATGGAGGTGTCACTTCATGTCTGAGTCTGCTTGCAATAAGTAGCGTGCCTTCCAAAATTCTCTCTCTGTCAGCCACCATATGGTATAGGACAATGTGCAGTCATGGCTAAACCTACTGATGTGAAGATCTGATACAGGAAAGACAATACTAGCCAAGTTACCATGAAAGTATATGGAAAAAAGCACCCCACTGATGTCCAGACCACCACCAAAATATGTTGTTAGTTTTTTAGTGATGTCAAACCCAGCTCTCTAGAGATTTTGCTTTCTGTCAGACAAGTGGAGTCAGAGGAATGACAGCCTCAGGTTTTGGTAGAAAAACACCTGGCAAAACAGCAGAAAGATGAGTGTTGCTTAGAACATACGGCCCACCCCGGGAAGGGAAGGGAAGGGAAGGGAAAGGGATTCAAAGCACTCACAGGCTCTTTAGGAAGATCGCCTTACCTGCCACGTAGCCTGTGCTGTCCCTCCAGGGTGTGAAGATCACAGCGTTTACCAGATCTGTGATCCACATAGACCAAAATACAAAGTGGCAGTTAAATGAACAAAGTGTGAAGTAAAAAAGGATTCTTTCTCTCCCAAAAGCTACACTTCTCTAGACAGAGATCAGAACAGGGGATCAAGAAACAAGAGTACATGTAAAAATTGCAAGCAATTTTTTTTTTTAAAGATGCTATCAAAAATGCCACTCCTTCATCCCAAATGTGAAGCCCCTTATCCTAAGGAACAGGGTGATGGAGAGTCTTGGAAAAAAAGGATACCAATACTTAATATTAGTAAATTGGACTTTTCCCCCTTCTTTTTCTGCAGGAGTGTTCTCAAAAAAGTCTGGACTGCTTTTGATTATATTGACAAGAATCAACCCGAGGCAAACACCCAGTGTGGAAAACCTTTTCTTATACCACCACAAGTTTGCAGAGTTATAGGAAATGGAAAGCAGAACATTTTAGTGAAAAGCATTAGCTTAGATTAGTAGTTGGCAGCATTAGCTGCCCTAACAACGATATTGTTTATCCATGGATGAGATTACGAATAACCGCATTTCTAAGTACATATTATGATATGTCCATAGGAGCTGCTCCAAAAACTCCTTGAAGTCTATGAAAGTCTTTCCACCGATTTCACTGGATTTTCACTTGGATCAAACCCAAGGGGCTGAATTTGTTAAAACTGCTTAACACAGGAGAGTGTTACTTTGAGCTAAAATTTGCAAGGTAATTATAAAAATAGTTGGCCGTTGAAGTAATGTACAGGGAAACCACTGTTTGTTAATGAGAATAGCAATGGGCTTAATATGTCTAAGTGGAGGTAATAAATAAATCAGTCTCAGATTTAGAGTCTGGGTAGTTACCTGATGCCAGGGTAAAAGAAGCTCTAATGTTCTTACATATGCTGTATAATAGGGACTGAATTTGATGAGGATTTTGGAGATTTGTCTAGAGACAATGGAGCTTTAATAGTCGAGTGCTTTTTTATAAACCTTCTTAAACTTATGTTACTTGAATATATTACTGGATTACATGCACCAGCTATAGGTAGATTTGCAAACAAAATATTGGATTTAAAAAAAGAAATTCTGTCAAGACTCCAGTCTCACATTGTTTGCCGCAAAGCATCAAAACTCACATCTTTGTATGTCCTGTTTCTATGTGTCTTGTATGTAAAACCGTTTTGAACTTTTAGGTGATTTTGATCCAATTCAAATAGCTTGCTTCCTCCATCCTATAAATTTCAATCTGTTTCAATCATACTAGTGGAATAGTACAGGTTTCTTCCAGCAGATAAAACAACTCCTTTAAATTCTTGTGGGTGTTAAATGTCTACTACTTCAGTGCTAGTTGTTATAAAAACTAATGCTAAGCTATGTTCCACCTTGAAAAGCTTTCATTTGAAATTTCTTCAAGTCTTTTTACAGTGAGCAGGTTATTTGGAAGTTTTTCCTTTTCATTGGCTGTATAAATTCATAGACTGTGCATCTAATTCCTGTCTGAAGGGAGATACAGGTCTCACCCTGAAGGTGCCTGGAACTGATTCTTTAGAGCATCAGCTAAGGGTTGGTTTGCTTGTACTGGGGTTACCAGAAGGAGTTTTCACTATAACCAATGCAGTGTCCGATTCCTCCTGTACATTTTTTTATAGCTTGGCAAAAATACAGTTAAGTAGTGGCCAAAATATTGAGCATATCTGGTAACAGTTCAGTGCACTGTGTGGTCACAGGCACTGGTGAGAACCTGATCTGCGGGTGTGGGTTAAGCTTCATCAATATTGGTGTGGAGAACACAGGTCCACAGAACGTGCACAGGTATCTGGTGTGGTCAGTAAGCTGGCTGGATGCAGCACCCATGGCATCCTCTATCTATCTCTTTACTTGCCAAGCATAGATGAAGAGTCTCTCTGGAACATCCCAACATTGCAATCTTGGGTGGGATTTATAGGCCACTGGTGTTTGGTCTGTCCTTTGTGAGGACAAGCAAGACTGCTTGGAGCTAAGGCAGGGGACAGGAAGGACCGGGGACAATCTGTCTTTCTGGAAAGCCAAGGGAAGCTCTGTGTATCCAACAGATGCTGCAGCCCTTGTCAGGAACAGGAGATAAATTCAGACCTGCCTGCTCCCAGATGAACCTGAAGCCAACCCTCCTTCCTTCTCCTCTGGCAGTCTTGGCCCGAAAACAGCAGAGTACCCACGTCCTGGAGTTGTCCTTTCCATTTGTGAGCCCTACACATACTCCCACAGGCAGAAACACAGAGATTACTAAATCAGGAATGTTCTCTCTTTGTAGGTGGGAGAAAGAAATGGGAAGGAAGAAGATGTACCTGGAGACAGACTGGGGAAAAGCTACAGAGTTATTTTAGGAAAGATGGCTTACTTAGCATAGCATACAAACACTCAAAGGGACAGCATGCGGAAACACTTACCATCCTGGGGTGGAAGAGAGAGATCGTTCAAAAGAGCATTTCCAGAACAGGATTGTGAGTGAGGACATAGAGACGTCCTTCTTCCTCTGTATCTAGAGTAGTTCCCTCTCAGCCATCTTCCACCTTCTCATTCCCCCCCTCCTCCTGGCATTTTTTAAAGGTAATATTTAAGTGGGTCAGGGAGAGAAAAACCCTAACAGTTAGGATGGCTCAGACAGGTAAAAGCTATGCTTTACCCATTCTTCTCTTCAGAGCAATGAGTCAATGTGGAGAGTGGTTGAGGATGGTGGTGAAAGGGGATGGCCTTTCTGTATCTGACCCAAGCCAGGGAGATGGGATCTGAGGTTCCTTGGGAGGGAGGGATCTTGAGGCAGTTTGGGGCATAACTCATGGGAGGTGAAACAGGATTTACTAGTAGTATGTGAGGACACAAGGTTAAGGTGAGGGATAGCAGCAGGTCTAGCTGCTGGGCGAGGAGACAGGCAGAACTGCAGGCAAGCAGAAAGATGGAAACAGTGGGTTTTTCAGGTCTTTCCAGATGACTCTGAAGGCACTTAAAGTAAGAAAAGTTGCTTATTAGAGGTGACGGACTGACCTTTGCAACTTGGCCAGTCTTTCCCTTGCAAACCAGTCCATCCCTCTGCATATATAGGATGTTTGAAAGGAAATAGGTACAGTCCACAGCTGTTGAGGGACACTTGGCAAAGCATGGTGAGCAGCACAGCCACAGCAAGGGCAGCCTTGAAGCTTGTCGCAATCCTTCTTCCAAGGGAGCATGTTGCTACTGAAACATCTGCAGCCTCCCAGATGGGCAGGGTTGTTGGGAAAACAGCAAGGAAGTGGTTGAGCCAAAGATGTGAAGCAGTAAGAGTCAGAAGACAGACATCTTAGGAAGATGGGTCTAATTTGAATATCGCTGAGCAGCAGAAGTGCAGAGGTACCAGCATAAACAGAGCATCTTTGAACACCCAGTTTTTGCCTTTCTTCTCCAAGCTACATGAGCACGGTTCACATGCAGAGCAGAGAGGAAGCCCTTCCAGCTGTCTGCCTGGCACGTTCACAGCAAAACAATTTGGCTTCCAATTTCTAGAAAACCTTCATGCTTCTTAAAAAAATAATAAAAAAAAGACCCTTTTGTAGCTGAGCAATGTGGGCACAAGCTCCGAGTCTTTCTGTTGTTTCAGTTATCTTTATTAATAAGTAAAAATAGTAATGGCCTAAATGCATGTGTCATGGAGATGGCTAGTGTCATTCTGCTCCATCATCTTGCTGATGCTAAAAAGGTGCAGTAAGGGACAGTGATGCAATACTGCATCCAGCATACTCTGGCATTATTAATATTGCATTGTGAAAGGCCTTTATCAGCTAGATTAGAGCAGCAGTGGTGGCAACACTAGGAAATGCCTGCACATTATCAGTACAATAATAACTATATAATTGTACCCCCGAACTATGCTGTCATTAAAGAGGGCTCTGAGATATAGAAAAATCCAGCGGCTGAATTCTAAAGAAATTCATTTGGCCAAAGTCCCTCTCATCAGTAACCTATTTTTCTGACTATTGAGGAAAGAGGCAGATGATTTTCCTGCTCTGCTCATTTAAGGATCACCTCCAAAATAATGCCCTTTATGAAAAATTTCAATCAGGTTTCAGACCTTATCATAATGCGGAGGCAGCTCTTCTCAGGGTCAGCAATCATTTACATATGTATAGTGTGCTGATCGCAACTTACTGTCAGCTTTTTTATTTTTGGATTTCTCATCTACTTTTCACAGGACAGACCACACAGTCTTGATCTCAGCTTGGGGAAAAGTGACTGTACGATTTCCAGCATGGCTTTCAATGAGTTCAGCCCTTACATTACCACATCCACCAACTGATTTAGCAAACAAGATGGGACTTTTTGTTGTTGTTGTTTTATTCCTCCCACAGCTTTGCCTAGCAATTTCCTGAAAATTAAAGCTTTGGGTTCATGCTTTAGTAGAGGTAATATCTTTTGTATTGGCAATTAAGCAGCAGTAGGACTGAGCTGTGTTTGAAGTTCAGCTGTGTGTCTCAGACCATTGACACCAAGGCTAATGTGTCGCTGAAATCGTCTCCTACCAACCCAAAGCAACATAGTCCTTGAATCTTCTACATAAACACCATATAAACAGGGTTGAATTTTCCCCTTTGCTTCATCACTTTTATATTGTTTCTCTCCTTTTCCTCCGTTTGCGCAATTCAGGTGGAAAAATGGGATTGTACCACTGAAGCTTGGGTTCCTGTTCATGAAATCGTTGTATGTATTTATGAAATATCATTAAATAGCAAGTGCATATCCAGGACTGAAAGCAGGCTAGGACCCTAAAAAACCTTACCCCTGCCTGAGTATTGTAAACAACAGACTGCAAAATAGGGATTTTTTTTTGACTTGTGAAACTTGTATTCCTGAAAAGTGGCCAATTTCAAGCCATTTACCTGGGTCATGTGGATTCATATCCCAGCACCACAAGTAGGGAGGGAACATGACTCCCATTTAGGGCCTCAACCCCACCGCTGTCATTGTCTTTGAGAGAAAATAATTTTAGACTGCGTTATTTTTGTGGGTCTGGGTCTTGTTAATGTGAATCAGGAATACTCAGATGTATGAACGAGGGCTAGGTAGGTATCCAGCAGTAAGCGTAGGAGAGTGCTTGTTGGCATGAGTGGGATTGGGACAGGCATTTCCTATTAAGATGTCTTTTCTGGGTCTGGGTCTTTGCTTCATTTATACTTCTGTAAAAGGGAGGTGATGAGTGTGAAAGGCTCTTCATGGTCTGACCAAGTCAAGGGCAATTGTTTTTCCTCTTTGCTGCCACAAAAATAAACCTGATGGAGAATGGAAATGTTTTCCCTCAGAAACTCTCGTCTTTCCAACACTTTACGGTGATATCAAGCAAGACATGCCTTGCACTGCCCAGCGTATACAACCTCTGATTAATCCCATTAACTGCAGGATCCTGCTCACATGTTTAAATCTAAACACGTGTCTAAGTATTGTGCTAAACTGGGATTGTGGTGCTCTGCTTCTTTACTCATAAAGCCAGATTGTTTTTTAAGGCAAGTTCACTTGAGTCCATTCGGAAAAGAGCAGCCTAACCTGGAGTACTTTGCTTTTTGTTTCCTGTATCTCTTTGAGCTGGGTAAGGATAGAGGCAGCAGAGAGTTTGTGACTATGCAGCATCCAAACCCAATATAACAGAGGCTTTAACATTGCAATTCAACAAAAAACCCCCCACGAAACCCGTTTGTCTGATCTTTACTTTCCCTTGTTAAATCTCACTTCTCCTCCTGTTTCTTCATCCTCTGTCTCATGATAGCACCTCAGGGCTTCGGTCATGACCGATGTCTCTCCTGCTGATACAAATGCTAAGAGAGGATTCCTGCTTTGAAGAGATTGCGGTCTAATGGAAGATGGTGGAGCAAAGATGCTGCAAAGAAAGAAGCAAAGGGAAAGAAGCAACACTGAGAGTATGAGGAGAACACATGTGGGCTTAGCTGGACAATTAGATGTTTTTAAAAAGCCATAATCAACAAATATAAATAGTTTAAGAGCTGATGGATCTGTTACGGCTTTTTCTTTTCTTTCAATATTTGTTCCCTTACTTTAAAAGGTGTTGAAACTAGGTTTGGAGGATGTAATAGGCTGAGTTTTGTCCTTTTTTGAAGACCAGAATGTTGTTGTTCTTTTTTTTTTTTTTTACCCTTTCATCTTTTTAACACCTCTCCAGGTGTCTAGAATTTCTAAAAAAATAAGTCAGTAGGACAGTAAATTCATCAGTAAAGCACTCTTTGATGTCCTCAGAATGGATGTCTGCAGATATTCCCTCAGGTCCCCTGTCCACTTCTTATTGACAGGTTTGACTGCAACTAAACCATAGGAGGCCAGAAATAATCTGTCAAAATTCCCCTTTTTTTTTTTTTCCTGCATGTTTCAGTAAACACAGCTCTTTAGGGATAACATCTGTTTCCTGAAGAAGGCTTCCACTTTGGAAGGAAAGCACAGGGATTTACAGGCAAATTCCCTTTCTCTTCCCTTTTCTTCCCTCGCCCTCCCTTGCCTTGTCTTCCCTTCATGAATTTTTCTCTTGATATCCTCATGAAGCTGATGTTGTTGCCCTTTACCCATATCACCATTCTTACACAAGAGTTACTTGACTGTGATACAGTCTCCCAAGTGGATAAAGAAGCAAAGTTTGGGGGTCTATGATTCTTCCTCTCTTTTAAAATTGGTAACACTTGCTTTCTGTGCATTTATCTTGAAAAAATATTTTTAAGGTAGGTTATTATACCTTGTGTTCATCTGACTAACTGTCTGAATCTCAGCTAGTCACCCTCAGCTCCCTCTGCAGTCAGTGGAGATCTAGTCCAGGGAGCCAATGATTCATTTAATCCTAAATTAGATACTTAATATGGATGAGAGAATCATGTCTTAGGTGGCTGTTTGTCTCCATTGACTATGAGGGAATGACTGTCCGAGTGACTAACTTACCTGCAGCCATCTGCTTATAGACATCTGAAGGTTGGTAAGGCAGACCCTGCCTTCTCTGGCTGATGTCTGAGGTTTAATTTAATTTTGGTTTTGTACCACTTCATTCATTCTTTGTTAGCTAATGAACCTAAATTCTGTCTTCGGATGCTGCGAGATGGGCCTTGGAAGATTTAATTATTGCAAAAGTTGCAAATATTTACATTTGTACTAGTGTATACTGGCAGGTGTGCCTTTTCTTGTGGAAATACATCATTACGTTTGTGATATAGACATCAAAAAATCTGTTTCATATCCAAGTTGTTTTATTTATACCAACTATTGAGAAAATAATAATTTACCGGAGAAATAGTTTCTATTAATATTCATCATCATATGCCTGGAAAACCCATACACAAAATGTAATCACAGTCTGTATTAGCTCTGTAATTTGTGCACCTGACAAATAACCTGCAGTTGTTTGAGAACCACACTGGTAGTAGTATTGACAGAAACTCTCCACTTGCAGTGTTTCACAGTATCTGGATGGGAAAGGAAAAAATGGTGGAAAGATGTAGGATATTACCATCGCAGTCTGAGAGAGACAGCCAAGTCGAGCTGTCTGCAATAATTAAAAGCTTAAAAAGCTTTATATGGAAATTGGAGGAGGAAGAAGGTCCTAATGCACTGCTGAGGTACATATATACTGAAGGGTTTGACTGAAACCGAGGAAGCGTTAGAAGATTTTGATTTTGACTCCAATTTGGAAATGGAATTTGGAAAATAAATACCAAAATATGTTAGCTTATGATGGTTCAATTGGAGATGGAGGAAAAGTGAAGTAATAGCTAACTCAGGCAACTGATTTAGTGTTATAGCACATTGGAAACTTAGCAGCAGATACAAAAAGGAGGAAAAAGACTTAGGGGTGAGATTTGTCTCTCCTAACTTCAGGGATAGGATCCATCTCACTGAAATGTGGGCGTATAGAGAGTGATTCACTGACCAGACGTAGGAGTCTGCTTTACAGTGAGACAAATCGCTTCCTAGGCTCCGCCGACCACGTTGACTAGATCCCCAGTGCCGGCAGTGGGAGTGCAGACTTCCAGCTCACATGTAGACTCTTGCATTGCACCATCCTACACAACCTCCTACCCAGGCTGGCTTTAGGGATGGGATTCACTTCGTCTAATTTCAGACATCTCCACAGCACACATCTACATCAAGCTGGTCACCCTGGGCTCCCTGCACAGTCAATGGAGAGATACAGGTATTTTTAGGGAATGAGTCATAACAATGCAGATCTGTCCCTCCCAACTGTTGGGCTACAAAGCCAAAGCCCCTCTTGCTTGATCCTGTGATTTCTGCACACTTGTCTATATTTAAAAGAAGGAAAAGCAGAGGCCATCATCCTACTCTTGCTGTAACCTGAAGAACAGGGAGCTGCAGGCTCAATTTTGCAGAAGGCTTGGAAGCCAGGTTTTCTCCCAGCTCCCTTTCCCCGGCTGAAGTTCTCCTCAGCTCAGTCTCTGTGCCTACAGCCAGCTCTAGACATACAGTCCGGAGGGTGGCATTGCTGTCGCTTTGTTCATGGCCCTGATTCAGGCATCAATGTCTGCAGCCCAGTGCAAATTCCAGGTCTCCTTTTGTGGTGCCTCACTCCATCTGTTCAGAGCTTGAAGTACCTCTGGGCTCGACCTGAGCGATGCTAGAGCCCAGGTCTGTACAGTGGCTTCCACACCATGGCCAGGTACCCAAAAGTGTGTCACCATGCACCTCAGGTGTGGGCACGCACATCTTTTCTGGGACTCAAAGCTCATCTTGGTTCCAGTCTTGCTGAAACTATTATTTCAGCAAAGTGTTTGCCAGAGGGAATTGGTTATGAAAAAGTTCATTTTTATTTTGGCTTTATTTTCATAGAGTTATTAATGGGGAAATGCTGCTTTACCTGTTCTTGGCTTCTAAGATCTTGTGCCAACAGTGCTCTCAATTGCAAGACCAATAAAAAAACCAAACCCCATCACTTTCATACTGCTTCTCTCCTTTCCCCAATTCATAAGGTCCCAAGGTGCCTTTCAAACTGCATATACATATGTGCAGAGGGGACGTTTAGCCATCATTCAAAGGACAGTGACTATTCAGCAGCCAGCTGGACTGCTAAACTGCTGTTTTGGACAGGGAGGGAAGAAAATTGCTAAATGCCAGGGAAAACTGAGGAAGAAATTTAGATAAGTGGGACATAATTACCTGAGCTGGGACTGAGCCAGGACACTGGAGTAAAATATCTTCATTGTTTGGGCTCACCAGTGCTATCAAATCTTCCTGGATCAGGACTTTGGTCTTTTGCTCTTTTACTATGCATGAAAGAAGTCAGTTCTCCCTGAGAAACAGCACTGTTGGTGGGCTACAATCTGAGCCAACAGCCCCAAAATGTTTCCTTGTAGGACTTTATCCCTGCCACCTCCCCCAGCCCAAATTTACTTAGCTTGAATAGACGCTTGGAATCACTTCTTTTGAACAAGCAACTGTTGATTTAGTACCAAGCCACAGTTTTTCCAAGTGCAAAACACAAAATATAACAAGCTACACATCTGTCTGCATGGAGAGATGCAGTCCAAATCCACTGGAGACAGGAAGAGCTAATTCAGCACTCTTGCTGAGCTCCATTAATCCACATATTTAATACAAACACAACATTAGAACTAATTCTGGCTCTGATGTAGAAAGCAGATGTAAAGGGTGTATGTGTGTCAGAAAATCCAGCTTTTCAGATTACCCATCATTTGTGGTTTGGATGTTAATGTGGTAGTCAAACCTCTTAGGATTATCTACCTGTCAGGAAGAGAAAAGTAGTAGTATTTTCTTTCAGGCAAATGTTAAACCACATAAATGAAGTTAGTCCATTGCCAGCTGCCTTAGAGGATTGTCTAAAGATCCACTGTGGTTATCCTGTTTCAGAACTAAAACTTGTTTATCTAGCTAAGTGAATTTAATTATTTGGATTATGTACGGAGGGCAAGATCATCAAAGATGACTCCATTTTCTGTGCTTCAATGTCTGGGTGCTCGGCAAGGTTACACTGGAGGAGCCCAAAATTTGGAGGCTGGTAGCATACCTGGGGGCTCTACCCTGCCGAGTGCTCTAAAGGCTCAAATTCTTGTGCAGATAGCTGGAAAAAAACTTCAGTTCCTGAGCCAAAGGCACGCAGAAATGTGTAGGGCAGAGAACGAGCAGTGAACACCTATAAATTTCTTTCCCATCCTTTCGGATCTGACCTCTTGAATTCTCTTTGTGTCTCAACCGGCAGGTCCTCGCCACGACGGAGTTCAGTTTGCGCTTGAAGCACCGTACGTGACAGCGAGAGGGGAGGGACCTGGCTGCTGGGGGCAGAGCTGGGACCGGTACAAGTGGCAGTGGAGAGGAGATGGGATGAAAAATACAGCTGGACTATTCAAAGGTGGCCAGTACAGAGTTTCCTGAAAAGTCAGTGGAAAAGGTTTTCCTTTCCTCTAACCAAAATCTACGAACCCCTCCTCATGCCGAGGCAACCGCCACCGTGCAGGCTGGCTGGGGCAATAGATTAGTCCCCGTGCTCTGCAACGCGTGCCTCTGCTCCTGGGAAAGACAGGGAAAACAAAGAGCAACATTACCATAAGGTAAAAACTCTTCGGTGGGGGAGGGATATTTAGTGCTGGTTCTTGTGATCTTTACCATCTGTAGAACAGATGGAGCTTCATTATGAGGAAGGGAACACCTTGAGAAGCATTATAATCTCACACCAGCCCGGAGAGAAGCAAAACCTGACTGTAGTCAAGATCTCTCTCAGGGAGGATTTCGGCTTGTGTTTGTGAAGGTTTAGGGAGCAGGGAAAAGAGGCTGATGAACGATTGGCCAAAAAAAAATGCTGCCATTAATTTTGTTAGCATCTGAGATGAGAAGAGCAGGAGTGGTTTTATGTAGTTCTCTGTCTGAAATAGCAGAGTGTATATTTTTTAATCCTGGGAAGCAAGCCTCATGCTTGCACCTCAGAGATGAAGTTAGCTGGGTGTTTTTTGTTTGCAGGGTTTGGTGGAAACACTTTTATTTTTGTTTGTTTAACCTTTGTGCCTTCGCCCTCTGTCTGCCCTTCGGAGTGTCTCTGAATCTGGCATTCTTGCAAATCCCAAAATTGCAGCAAATCTCAGCTCAGTTTTTCCTGCGTTGGCATGCAAATACCAGGAAACCGCAAGATTCATCCTGCTCACGAGCGGTGGATTCAGCACGGATCTGCACGGAGGTTGTGCAGGCATTCCTGCTTCACGAGGCCAGGAGAGAGCTGGCTGCAGCAAGCCCTATAATGGGGGGCAGGCAGACCCTTAACCCCCTGGCGAGTCTGCACCTGGCTTCTGCACCGCAAAGCCATAAATCAGCTGCAGGACGTGCCGGTGGCCCTTGGGTTCCACCACCCTCCTGACAAAACACAGCTGAGCTTCAAGTGTGAAATGAAATGCAGGTGATTTAGAGGGCTGCAGAAACAACCCCATGAAGCTCCCAATCCCTAAGGGTGAAGAAATGTAGCTTTGGGAGACCAGCCTTTGCTCTTCATGATTTCCTAAAAGTCCCCTCTGCTAGTTCCCATGATCAGATATTCCTGAACCTGAAAACTGTAGCTGCTCAGATAACTTGGCATCTTCTTGTCACCCTTGCAATGATTGCTATGTTTGCCTACTAGAGGTATAAGAAGCTTTTTTTATGAAACAGCCTGGTCCACTAGACACAGAGCGTGGGACTGGGCAGCAGGAGCCCAGCTAGAGCCTTTCTCCAGCTTCTCCATACAGCTTTTTTTCCTTACCACTCTTCAGCTGTCGTCTCTTCCTCTGTGTTTATGCAGTGCCTAGCACTACAGGGCTGGGGTCTCAGCCGAGCCTCTACCAAGCAGCACCATAATACAATATAGACACACTCCTTTAGAAACTCTACCACCTTCCGTGAATAGCTGCAAGTTTGGTTCTGATCCAAGCAACCTTATCCACAAAGTACAGAGAGAACCTGTCATGGTGTGAAATACTGAACTCTGCCTCTATTTGGAGGAAAGCCACAATTTATCAAGCTGAACACCACTAGGAGCAGATCCGTCTGCCTACCTAAATCTTCCTTCCTAGTTAATAGCTAGGAAGGGAGGTTTATCTCTTTTTTTTTTTTTTTTTAAAACTCAGAAGATCTTTTTTTCGAAGTGTAATGACTGCAGTAGATGGGACTCATAACAGATTCAGAATTAACATAATGATATTTGATAATAATCATAACATTTCATAATATTGATTGCCGGAGAGAACTGACAGCAAAAGAATGTACCAGCTGTCTGTACGTGTAACATCTCCCAGCTTTTTAACTTTTTGTCTCCTGATGAAAAGCATCAGACGGAAGCTCTATTTATTTATTTATTTATTGGGGTTTGTTCATTCATAGAGAGGGAAAACAGAGATGGCAGAAATGTGAACATTAAAGTATCTTCCCAGGAAGGCAAAGACCTTAAAACCATGACCTTGGCCCAGACGTATTTTCTCACCTCACCGCCTCTCGCTCGGCCAGGCGGGAGCACTCTGAGGACAAAGCCCTGGTCCAGCCCCTCTAGATGCCCACTGGGACCCCACGGGCTCCAGGAACCTGTGCCCGAGCCCTGGGATGGTGTCTGTGGCTGAAGCTGATTTCAAGAAGGGACTGCTCCCTCGCCCTGAAGCCAAGAGCGGTGGCATACTTCACACCTGTATTGCTAAACTCTTTTGTTTCTCTTTTCTCCTCCCAGCCTCAGGGTGGCTGTGTCCAAACTGCCTCCTACCCACAGCCTGGTGCATGAACCCCTGAGCCATGCTGGGGCCAGAGCCAGAGAGCATGAGCCAAAAACCACGCCAGGGACGGTGCAGCCGTGTGGGTCGCTGCAGGCCAGCCCAGTGCATGAAGCTGTGATTTTATTGATGGCTACACATGGAGCCTGGATGCTTCGTGGGTCCTAATTCAACAGCACATCTAATCCTTTCCCGGACAGAGCTGCCGCGGTGGTGGTGTGGCATTCCCAGTGGCTAGATGCTTTCGGCTTCTTCAATATTACCACAGTACATCCCTGCAGATGCCAGGCAGGATTTAACTTTCCAGGTGCTTAGCGGTTTCTGAAAAGCTGTCTGTGTCAAGAGGAGCATTCAAAATCACTAGGCACATCAGCTAGCATTGTCTGGAAAAAGTGAAGTGTTTCCCCAGACTATGCAAGTTTGAAGAAGAGAAATCAGACTACCTCTCTCAAATCTTATTCCAGCTCTTTAATTATAAAATCTTACAGTTGGTGAGCTTCTTTTGACACTCAAAGGAGAATGAATTGCTAAATTTGTACTGTGGGGAATTTATATTGTGGGAAATTATTGCCACTCCTACCACAACTTAAAGTTACGAGTGCTTCTCCGTGCTGAGAAACAATTCAGAGGGTCTGTGCACAGGGACGTACGTGCATCGGAGAGCTCACTTGAGCTGCCAGCCCCCTGCTTTAACTCTTTACCTACGTTCTGTGATAAGTTATATTGCAACCCTGGAAATTTAGGGTGAGGAGTTTGTTATGCACGTGCAACGTAATGATGTTGTGGCAATATATGTGGCCGGCGTTTTCTGTCATGCGATGGAGTTTAACAGCAACGCGAAATCAGGGCTGAGAAGCATTATCTGAGAGACAGAGGGGGAAGGAAGGAGGAAGAGAGTCTGTTGACTTAAGAAACCCTCCAAAGAGCATGGGATAAGAAAATAAGGAGACTGGTGGAACAGTCAGTCCTTGTTTGGCTGGCTGGCTGCAGATTGAAAAGATCAAATATTTACCGGTGCTCCCAGTGCACACGAATAGCTGGATCTCTGGCTGATTGGAAGCAAAGTGATACTGAGTGCTGTTAAAATAACATAATGCTTAATGCATAATGCAATTTTTCAGCTAGTGTTCTGGTATTCAGCTATACCTATGCTTGGGAAAACTGTTCATCACTGCAATAGTTTTCTCCTTGGAGAAAGGTGAATTGGGGAAGAAAATATACATTAGGATTGGGGAGATGAGTGATTTTGTAAGAGAAAAAAAAAAAAAGCCACTGATGTGAATGGAAAGGAACTCTTCTAGGGAAGAGTTCATTTGTCGCTGACAATGCAGTCCCCCTCTGTAGCAGCTGGCTACATAACGGAGAGGAGATGGACAGCACCTGTCCTCTGCCTGGTCCTGGCTGCAACGCCCGCAGCTCCGGTGCTGCTGTCTTCCTCCTACGCTGAGACCCAGGCAGCAGGCACAGGCCACCAGCCTACATGAAAACCTGCTTTTTGCAGAGCATACCAGAGAGCTGTGACTGGATTTCGCTGCTGAACTATCCAAACCCATGAAAATGAAGGGTTCATGAATGGGATTGTGCCCCAAGCAATTGCACTTGTTTTAGGGGCACCTGGTTTAGGAGATGGTAGCAGTGCCAAGGTACCAGCCTGCGTGTTGCGAGCGGTGCACAATGCAGGAGATGCTACATGTCCGAAGATCCCCTTTCTAGTAATCGGGGAAGCAAAAGGAAGTAATAAAAGGCACACCCTGAATTTCAGAATTGCTGAGATCCTTCGGTCTAACGACTTCAGCTGGATTTGCAAACACTTGGCACCTCTACAGATTCAAGCTTTGCTTCTTGGGATGGTTGAAATAAAACTGGGAGGACTGCATTAAGCGTGGTAGGTAAAAGGAGAATGAGGCTCAAGAGACACACATGCTTTAGCTTGGTACTCTCCAGCCTTCTAAAGCTTCGGCGAAATCCTGAAGCTTTTACCTAACGTTGATTCGTCCTTGCTCAAGGAAAACATTCTCTTCTTGCAGCGGATAAGTTGCCAGAGGAAATTCTTAAGGATTTGTCTGATAATGAAAAGATGATCGGAATGGCTGTGTAAAAAGCCTAAAATGGTGAGAAAGTAGCAGCAGAGTGGTTTCAGAATAATACATTCGCTTTTCTGTGTGTATAGCTCCACTGCATCTTTTGTGTAAATTCTCAGCATTCCCGGAAAAGAATATCAACCAAAGGTGGCATTTTCCAGGAAACTCTTTGAAAAGAATCATCCTCATATTCATTCACTGGAGGCTACTTGTGTGTGAAATTGTAAAGCCTTTTGAGAGAGCAGTTGAGTTTGCAGTTGTTGGTCTGTGAGACATTTTCCCAAATACATTATGCTGTAATCCCCTCCTCTCCTTTTTCCTGTTGGTCTAAAAGTTGGTCATTTTAAGTAATTGATAAAATTGATGATTTTAAGTAATTAGTCTGCCCAACACAGTTTCTTCTAAGAACTAGAGTTGAACCAACTGCTAAACGTAAAAAAATGGAAAATACTGGAGTAGAAGTGCTTAAAACGTTGTTCAGAGATCATATACCAAAGTTTAATGCAGTGATTCTTTCAGGTGCCGAAAGGTGAAAATGAGTATATTAAGCATTTCCTATGGTTATTTATCTGTGGATCAAAAAACCCAATAATTGATTTGGTGGTGGTAGAACATGATAACGAAGGGTTCATGAATGAGAATGAGGAGAGAGTGGTCTACTCTGCAACAAAGTGCTCCATGCTTAAGTTCCTGTAGCAAGTCATCAAGTCATGGTCTCTGCTAATGAGCTACAGCCTAGTCTTTCATTCAGCGTGCTTTTAATTCCCGTGTGTTTCATTTCTCTTGAGGGACTACAGAAAAGCCAGGTGAGAAGTTCTGCTGCCATTCAGCCTGCATGCAGCTGAAGACTTCAGTCTGAATCAGCCCATCCAGGAGACACTGATTTATTGAAGAGGATTGAACACATTAGAGATGGTCTGCTGGAGAGGCAAAAATCTGTTGAAACACTGAGAGAAACTTCAGGGTCAACCAGATTCAAAATGGAAATCACAGCTGATCTTAGTTAATGAACTACTGGGAGAATGGCAGTAGAAAAGAGGATTTTTGATCTTGCCAAGCATGTAGACTTGTGGTAGGATGGCCAAAGTGCCTTAGATGCTCTCCATAAATTTCAGAGAGAAAAATACACCTACTGGGGAAAAATTTGGTGTATGTGAGATCTGAATGCCTGGTTGGAGAGTCCTGTCTCCCTCAGTAACAGAAGCAGCCCAAGGTGATTAAGTTTCCAACTTAGATGCCCTAATGAGATGCCCAGTGAGGAATCCTGAAATTGCCACATCCCAGAGCTGGTTCCTGGGGAGGATGAATTTGGATCATTGCTTTTCCATGCAGTGACGGATGGCTCCCTGGGAGAGGGAGGAGGAAGGAAAGGGAGGTTTAGAGAGCTGCTGAATGCACCCTGGTCTCTGCTTCTCATGCTAAGAAGCAACTGAAATATTAAAGGTAATAAAATATGATTTAGTTCATGCTGTGAACTTCAGTTATTTACTTCAGTTCACACTTTGCATTTTATCTGCTGGGCCTCAGACTGTCTGTGTTGATAAATCACCATGTTCCAAGTACAGAAGGGGAGAAGAACACTTTATTTCATAACTATTCAATTATGAAAGCAAGGGAGGAGGGAAAAATGCATGAATCAATATAACTTTTTCCAGAGTTATCAATATCTCTAGTGTCATCCTTATTTTACCCTTTCTCAGCCAGGGATCCCCATCCCCATTTTAAGGACAGGAATAGTGACTTGTTCAAGAAGCCAGGGATAAAAATGAGCTTTCCAACTGTAGTTAATTTTTTCCACTCTACAAAACTGCATAACAACACTGTTCTATGGTTAAAAACCAGCCCCTCCGCCCCAGGGAACCTCTGGACCCAAATCCTCCCTGCCAAAAACCCCAAGTTGCACTCACAACTTGTAGCACGAGGAGGTTGTCAACAGCAGCACAGTGATGCTCAGAGGGGAACTGTTGTTGCAGTTTTAGGGGCCTACCCTTAAAATGACAAATTGTGACACTAATTGACAGAGTCCCTGATAATTAAATGGAAGGTTGAAGTGATTTCCTTTTTTTTCTTGCATTTCTATCCTTTTGCCACCCCCAACAAAGGACAAAATGTCAGTCATTACTTCAACTCAGCTGAGCTTTGTCACTTTATCTCTGTTTTAAATGTTATTTGAATGTTAGCTCTTTACATTTGCTTTTCTTTACTTAATAAAAAAGGCAAACCTATCATAATAGGCATAAAACCGTCATGAGAAGGTCATAAAATGCATACTGCTCACTGAAATGAATGGGGCATCTTCCATCCTATCTATCTGGTAAATAAATACTGAAGGAAGTTTCTCTGTCTTGCTGTTTATACATTTTTGAGTGTACTCCGAGCTGGTATAAAGTGCCAGATTGACAACTCTGCTTGTTGCCAGAATAGTGACAGCATAGACTGCAGGCAGGGTGAGACACCGTCATGCTAATATGTTTCAAGTCTGTTTTGGACCAGACTGGGATGAAAGAAAGTATGTGGAGTGAAAGATCCAGTGTGTGGCCCATGTAATCTTTTGTCTTTATAGTCTAACATAGATGGTGGTTGTACGTGCCAGATTACAGAAGGAAAAAAAAAGGAGGGAAAAAAGGCTGGCATTAAAATAATTACTAAGCAAAGACTTGGCCAAGATTTACAAATACAGTTATTTTAGTGTGGTTGGATGCCATTATTTCTGGGTGTGCAAATTAAAACACCTTAGAGAGCTGGTTTTCAGAGCGCATGGAGCACTCCTCCTCTGTGAAAGCTGTGCTGCTTAAACAGCATGCCTCTCCCGCAAAACCTAAACAATACTTCTGAGTATCCAGCTTACATACAAACAGGAGATGAAAATGCCAATAGCTTGTGGCAAGTAGGAAGTTTCTCACTGTAAATTGCCTTTGGATTCTACCCAACCAAACATTCATTAAAAAGGAAAGAAATCCCTAGTCCCACAGGTTGCGAAGAAGTCCTTTTGAAACCTGAAAAATTACTTGGGACATGATAATATTCCCAGCCCGTGAGTCAAATAGGTAGCTTGGGTGATTTTCCTTCTGCTCCTGGTTTTGTCAGATTGGGGGGGATTTAAAACTCTCCAGAGCCTCATCAGTTCTCGCTGAACCTGTGTGTTACACTGAGCCAAAAATCAGGTCAAGGTCATCCTGTTGCTGCTGAAAGTTGCACAGCAAAGTATATGTATGCATCTACCATATACATATGGATCTATACATTATAGCTACCTATTGGAACAGAAGAAAGGGAAAATTTCCTTCACCTCCACCCTCAGTTTGGGAAGAAAAAGGACAAAAATTACTTATTTAAACAGAGATGTTACATGACTTAAGGGGAAATTGCTATTTAGAGGTTTGATGAGGATATCCTCTTTAAATAGAAGATGCGGTAAGCTAAACCACTACTTCCACTTTTTAGACCTGCAGGTGGCACATCTGATAGACAAAGCGGTAACATGGGTGTTTTTCACCTTGTCTAGGCAGCAGTTCATGGGCCAGGGGATGTCAGGTGAGCTTTTGGGAGCCCGGTTTCATAATAAACTACAACCTGTGGCTGGAAAACCTGTAAGCCCTCCATTTATCGCTTCCACAAGAGTTGCTGTCAGGGCAGAAACATCTCAGTAGAGGTGGGTGTACGCACAGAGGCTGGTGCTGGTGTGTTCCTGCGAGGTCTGACCGACCAACGCAGCTGCGGGAAGGGGAACCCAACTGTGTTGCTTCATCAGCTCTTGCAATTAGTTGCATCTAATCGCAGGACCAAACAATAGCAATTGATGAATTAATGAGTTGGCAAGAGATGATCAAGAGAACATAATGTGGCTTTCAGAGCCTTATGACTGACGTTGCGATGTGAAAGAGAAGGAAAGAAAAGCAGGAAAGAACAAATGTTCTCACATACCCAGCTTACCGTCCTGTCCTCAGGAACTGGAAAGGTTAGTGGACAAAGAGGAGAGCTCCTACAAAAGTTAAGACACATCACAGGAAACAAACTTTGCACGGAAGAAGCTGCAGTAGATAAAGGAGCAGAGATGGGTGGGGTGGGAGAAGCACAGTATCATTTTCCCAGTAGATCCCTGACCCCCCAGTTGGATGCATGAACTTGCACTTCTTTGTGCAGGAGACACATGACAAAGCCTTCAACTGAACCCACAGCTCCACATTTAGGACAACTTGTAGACAAGTGTTTAACTTTACACACGTGCTAAAGTTCCCTTCAAATGCTTAAAAGCTATCCTAGGTACTCAGGAACAGCAAGTGCAGTTCCCTGCCTTTTTAAGTGACCACACCTCTTTCAGAAACTGGTTTCAAGCCATCTTCAGCCCACTGGATATTTCGCTTAATTCCATTCTTGGCCATCACTGATCAGCTGCTTTTATATCAGGAATGCTCTCCAGCCTGCCCTGGCCAACAATACTGCCCTGAGTTGGGACCACGTGATCTTTATCATAAAATCTCTCTGATTCATTTTTGTCCTTTTATTTACATATTATTCTTATTCCCGTTATTGCTAAGCTTACACTGCTGGGAAGCACTCTGGGCTAGGACACTGAACACATTCATATGGTGTTATACATCTCCTTCCTTCTTTGTGATGGAAGGAGCCAGGGGAACTTGGGTCCGTGAGTGAGCCTAAAATGAAAAGCAATCCATTGCCACTTCAGTTTGGAAGAGGAGCTGCAGACAAAATGTTACCCTTTGAAAAGCTGTGAGCTTTGGAGACCCCAGGCACCTTCCCATCTCACAAACCATGTGCTCTTTGGGGAGGGCAAAGTTTTGGTGCCTTTCCTGGCACATATCTGGGTGATTCCAGTTCAGATGTTGCTTTGTACCCACACTTAGCCAGGTTCCAGCAAGCAAGGGAAGCGCTTGGCTGAGCAAAAGAGTTATTCGGGGCTTGAGTCATGGTAGAAATGAACCTCCCTGAACCTTGAGGTCCCAGCCAGGATTGTGAAATCACTGTGTGTCTGGAGATCTCTCATCTTCCCTGAATAACAGCTTTGCTCAGTTGACTTTTGGAATCCATCTTTTTTTGTCCCAATAATTCTACAACAACATCTTGGGGGAATTTATCTTAATCCACAACAAGCTCATGTTTCTGTTCATCATAATCTAAATTTAGACAAATAGAAAACTACAGTCCACTTATTCTCCCTACTGAAAGAGAGGCTAAGAGGGAGCTTTTACCATTTGCACAAGCTAATGGAGATACATCTCCTAATTCCCTCTTTGCCTCACAGACTTGAAGCTGCTTCTTGCTTGCTGTTAAAGCTGGTAACTGATAATAAAGGTAGCAATTATTTTTACATTGCAGGATGCCCAGTACAGAGGCTATGCAGGAGCCTTATTACTAAACAGTATTCAATATTTATTCATGTATGTAAATTCCACTGGTCGAAATCTTGACACATTCACAGCATCACATATTTCATTCAGTTTATCCTCTGTAATTGTTCCCAACTGCTCAACAGCTCTGAACGAAGAGTCCCATTGAGAGCAGGAGGTACAATGAGTGTAGTGGCTGTTGCTTCATAAATAATCTCAGAAGCTTGAGGACTGCAAACGACCTTGTTGCGTTTGAGCTTAGAGCAAGGAGCGCACTGTTGAAAAGCTGTTCGGTGGTTTTGACTTTTACACTCTGTGTTTACAGATGTGTTCCATTACTTTGTCTTCGTGAGGAGAAGATGGATGGCACAAAGGGGTATAGAGAATGTGAGGTGCAAGAGGGGTGTAAGAGTCATTGCTGTAAATAATAAATTTGGTATTTTTACTCTGGTTTGGGATTTTTTTTGAGTATTTATTATACAGAATCACACTGTGCAGTTGATCTAGTAACCTACATGCATATATATTAGGAACAAAAATTTTAAAGGGGTTGCACACAAGAAAGGGTGGACATTGAAGAGCAAATAGGTTAACATATGTTACGGGATTTATTTAAAATTTATCTCCTGATTCTTCGTCTCTGTATGGAACCCATTTTGGCATGACTCTGACTACATTGAGAAGGACTAGTTCAGTGCAACTTCAAGATCTTTTTAATTTGAGCCTGAAATGGTGGGCATGGCAACACCTAGATTTTTCCTTCAAACCGTGCTCACGTTGCTGGCCCTGGCATCATTGGAAACGCTTGGTAACTATTCCTGAGCTGCCTGGAATTTGTGCTGCTGAGCTAGTGGTGCTTTGCAGTGGTGTAGTCGAAGATAAGCCCAAGAAAATGGAGTTCTCACATGTTATTTGGGAAACGTGTTGTTTACTTACTTCTTTGGTGCATCGATGCTGAAATTTCACTCTGTCCTCACTGCTGTGCCCCAGGGTGCTGCCTGGCTCTTAAAGCATCAGCGAGTTCAGCTGAGGGAGAGAGACCCCTCTGAGAGATCTAAGCATTAATAAGACACAGATTATGCCTTCCACCCTCACACGGGGCAATTTGGAAGACACCACTAAACATGTTGAAAGGCAAAATCAAGAGGCGAATATTTTCACAAGGCAAATCAACACCAGCACAAGGAAAGAGAACAAAACACCCAAAGGTTTTTAACATATCTGCAACTTGTTTGTTGCTTTAAGCAAGACTGGAGCATTGAAATGAAGCCTAGAGAGGAGGTGGAAGAATACAAACATTATTATTACTACGTGTAAATGCGGATGTTTTTGAAGAAAGATTTGCCACAAGTAATCACAGACTAGAAACTTGCACTGGGGAACCAAAAAGTGAATCGCTGGAGTCCCAAGCCCAGACAAGTGAAAGGTAATCAGCAGGCTCGATCTCACAGAAGGAAAATAGTGAGGAGACTTGCACTCCCATTTAAAAACAAACAAAACTGATCTTGGCACAAAACTGATCTTGGCCTTATTGTTACTGCCTAAAGTTTAAGAACTGCATGGTAGTGATTATCATTTCATCATGGAAGGAGAGAAAGACTGCTCCAGGCTCTGGCTGAAGTTACAGCATCTTGTCTTCCACGTACCACTCCTCTGCATCTTCAAGATCACTGCCGATGTGGCAAGAGGCTGTCCTTGAAACCTTGGCACAGCCACTGCTTGCTACAGACAAGACACACTTGCTGAGCCGATGTTCATGGTCCTTTGACATTGGTCCTTTTTTTATTGTTTTCTTTGAACTAGGTGATGTTAGACTGAAAGCATATGTTGGCTGTTTGTATAAAGAAAATCATGACCAACCACCACATATAAATTACAGCTGGTCTTGTTACTTCTTATTAGCAAGAACAAATTTGAGAGGATGCTGTTTGCACTCACCCCGACAAGGTTCTTATATTGTGTCTGTCTCCAGAGCAGGCTTCAGAACTAAAGAGTTTTGTATTTCTGCTTTTCCATGAAGTAACCTGGCCCATCTGCTGAGTTCAGGCTGCGGCACAAGCTTAGCAGGAATTACTGTGAAGAGAGGAGAGTATGAATGATTAAAAGGAGCCTTGACCAGCTAAGCTGCAAAGGCATTTGACAAAAAAAAGTCTGTTGCTGTCACAGAAGTTAATGCTGAAGAGTGTTTTGGTGCCATGAATATTGTACTTAAGGAATTATATCAGCATGTTAAAAATGCATCATAAGAGGGCATGTTTCATTTGACTTAGTTTCAAAAAGGAACAACTAATAATACAAAGACATAATACCATACCAGCAGGGAAAATCATCCTTTCTTCTCTTAGGTTGCTGTAACCAGACTCTTTCAATTACAGAGATCCCAAAAATGTGCCCAGTTGTTAAATTCAAGCTAATCAAGATTCCAGCAATACTGTCGGGTGTTGCCAAAAACTTATCGGGTGTCTCAGATGGGCGCTCTCGAGAGAAAAATGAAAGCTTTCCAAAAATTGCATGCTGAAGCAAAGGTATTTGACCACATCTTTTCTACAATGTGCAGCTCTGGTCCTCCAACCCCTCCATCCTGAGAAGAATCCCTTAGAACTACAAATAAATGGTACTAAAAAGGTGAGAAGGTTGCTTACAAATAAAAAAAGGCTTTATTACAAGGAGGCAACATCTGTGCTAGTAAATGAAACGGTCTGGGGCCCTGAGGACAGGTAGCCCAGCACAGCTTTTATGAGTATAGCCAAACTCTTCTGCAACAGAACAGGCAGGTCTGCTCCCTGCTGCCTCTTGGCAACCCCTGCCTTGATCTGTCCCGGGGAAAGTGGAGTGTCTTCATTATTGGAAATTTTGGAGAATAGGTTAAAAAAAAGTCAGGAATAGTTAATCTCTACCTGAGCCTGCCTTGGGACTGGGACTCGGTATCTTCCTTCCAGCCCCAGTGCTTTCAGTTCTGTTAGCTGATAAATATATGTCTTCTTGCCCTAAGACATGCTACAATTTTTCTAGGCATTTTTCAAGTCTTACCTTTAACTCACTTCTGAAGTGGCTGCAGGAGGTGGTGAAGTAATCCTTGTTCATAACAATCTTTGTATTGTATGTCTGCACACAATGTCCCTCGGGATCCAGCCCAGTATTGGATGTGTACTAGACATGACTATTTTAGACATCACTTTTCTATTCAAACTGTAGGATGCTCCTCTGCCTTTCCTTTCATTTGATGGCGTCATCTGTCCTATTCTTCTTCCAGCTTTTTGTTTGTTTTGTGTTTGAGGAATGTTCCTTGATTCTGAAATGAATAGAGAGGTCACTAATGGAAACCCTGCATCCGAAACACTGGGAAGTGAGAGAAAAACTCTGCCCAGCTTTGAGGGACAACTTCTGGTTGTTAGGATATATTACGAAATTTTTGTGCCTGTGGCAAAGGACACCACCTTGGAAGTACAGGGATGGAAACTAGTCTGCTCTACGTACATCAGCTTTCTGGCTTAATCTCCCAATGGCCTGTACCTTGAGCAGTTATTTGCACCAGCGTGTACTAGCATTTTACGTCCACCCCATGTGGCTATCGATCTTCATAGGGCAAAGAACAGCAGCCCTCTGCTCCCATATTATAAAGGGAGATGGGAGGAGAGGGGAGTGGTACAGGGGACAAAGCTGCCATCTGGGGACTGAGGTCCCAAGAGAATAAATGTCCCAGCTAAGCTTTGTGCTCTTCCCCACTAAGTGTTAGAGCAAGTCTGATTAATACAGACTTCTCTTGCTTTGTCATCGAAACCTTTGGTGTTGTCTAAATTCATGAAAAACATGTTTCTTTTACCAACAAATTGATTTGATTTTCTTTGATAAATTATGAGTTATCATAAAAGAAGAAGCACTTTGTGTGCCTGGTGACAACTTCCTTTGAGGTAGAGCATATTAATCTACATACCACGTTTGCTTTGAAGTCAGAACAAAATCCTGAATCGTGATGTGTGTGCATGAAAAAGAGACAGACGGCCAGCTTAATTCTCTTCTGCTACATCTGTGTAAATCCGGATCAATGCCAAGGCTGCAACAGAGATAAGGATTGGGCCCACTATGTTATCTCCATGCATATCCCATGCTTGGTGGGAAGCAAGAGACAGGAAAGAGAGAAGTGAAAATTCCCCATCTTAGCTGTATGTCATCTCCCCAGTGAAAGATGCGTTGACCGGAGGATGATCTTGCACATTAAAGGTAATATTGTGTATCTGTATAGAACAGCTTAAAGTGAACTAGAAATAAAAAAAAGTCAAAGGAAGCAGTTATGGTGGTAAATATCAGTGTGACACAGACAAAATAACTCAAAATGCTTTTTACTGACATAGCGTCAGCAAGATGTAGAGCCTGTTTCTCCACTCGTACCAGTTTTACAGCCACATAACTCACCGGATGGCAACAGAATAATCCTTGATTTGTGCTGGTTCAAGAGGGTCAAGCAGTTACCCAAATTTCTCAGTCCAGCCCTCTCATTTCCTTTTGCAATAATATAACCTCTTCCTTCCCAAAGCTGCCATTGCTGAAGCCTGTGGGCCTGCTGCTCTGACAGCTCTGGTGCTGCAGGACTGGCTGTCTCTGGGAAGGTCCTCCTGCGCTCTGTTAGCATCCCTGAGAAGGGAGTCAGACCCCACGTGTGGTTGTCAGCACCCCATTTACAAAAATCATGTTCAAAGGCAACATGTATAATGCTGTGTTCCATGGAAACCTAAGTGAAGGAAGGGAGATGTCTTACCTGATGTTCACCATTTATCACTTTTCTTGCTCTGGTCTCCTCTCGCTCTTACTGCTTTGGCCAAAGTATGGACCTAAATATCACCCTTGGATTTGGGTATATTATAATTTGGGTTACGACTTTTACTTCCCAGATGTCTCTGAGCACACCTTGGTAAAGGAAAGCCGTTGAGTGGGAGGAGGTTGACGCAGAGAGGATAATGGAGCAGGAAAAGCAATCACAGGCATCTGTGCTTGGATAACATGGGAAAACCACAGAATAAAATAAAGAGGTGGTGAAATCATTGGAAAGGACTGGTTTTATTATCATCATTGTTGGAGTCTGTACCACAGCCTGTAACGCCCAAAACCACAGAAGCAGCTGGTCTGCTTCTAGTGAGAGAGCTCCCTACATTCACTGTGGTGAAGTGCTCTGAGATGGATGGAGACATTGTACCTCCACCCAGCACAGAATCACTGAGGTGCTGAGGCTGGAAGGTGCCTCTGGAGACCACCTAGTCCAACCACCCTGGTCAGAGCAGGATCAGAAATAGCAGGTTGCGCAGGACCTATTCTAGCTGGGTTTCTAATATCTCTGATGGTGATGCCACACACTCTCTGGGGCAACCTATTTCAGTGTTTGTCCACCCTCACTGTAAAAAAGTTTTTATTTCATTTAAATGGAATTGTATGTATTTTAATTTATGCCCATTGCCTCTTGTCCTGTCACTGGCTATCACTGAGAAGAATCTGACTCCATCTTCTACACCCTCCATTAGGTATTTACACACATTGATAAGATCACCCTAAGCCTTCTGTTCTCCAGGATGAACAGTCCCAGCTCTTGCAGCCTTTCCTCTGACATCATATGCTGCAATCCCTTAACCATCTTGGTGGCCCTTCAGTGGACTCACTCCAGTATGTCCATGCCCTTCTTGTACTGGGGATCCCAGAACTGGATCCAGCACTCCTGATGTGTCTCAGTGGTGCTAAGCAGAAGGGATGGATCAACTCCCTCAATGTGCTGGTGATGCTCCTCCTAATGCAGCTCAGGAGGCTGTTGGCTTTCTTTGCTGTAATGGCACATTGCTGGTTCATGTTTGACTTGGACACATGGGCCTTTTTTGCAAAGATGCCTTCCAGATGGTAGGCCCCCAGTATGTACTGGTGCATGGGGTTGTCCCTCCCTAGGTGCAGGAGCTGGCATTTCCCCCTGTTGAACTCCATGAAAATCCTGTTGGGCTACTTCTTCAGCATGTTGAGGTTCCTCTAAATGGCAGCACAACTGTCAGCTACTCCTCGTAGTTTTCCATCATCTGCAAACTTGCTGAGAGTGTCACTCTGTCTAGGCAATTAATCTAGATGTTGAAGAGTATCAGCCCCAGTATTGACCCCTGGTGCACACCACTAGTGACTGTCCTCCAGCTACATTTTGTGCTGCTGCTCAAACCTTGAGTTCAGTGGCTCAGCCAGTTTTCAGTTCACCTCACTGTCCACTTATCTAGCCTGTACTTCATCACTTAGTCAATAAGGATGTTATGAGAGACACTGTCATATGCCTTCTTAAAATAAACAACATCCACTGTTCTCCCCTCATCCACCAAACCAGTCACCTCATCATAAAAGGCTATCAGGTTGGTCAGACATGATTTCCCCTTCAGAATTCCATGTTGAGTACTCCAAATCACCTTCTTGTCCTTCCTGTGTTTGGAAAAGGCGTCCAGGAGGATTTGCTCCATCATCATCCCAAGGATCAAGGTAAAGCTGACTGGCCTGTAGTTCCCCAGATCCTCTTTCTTGAAGACCATAGTGACATTTGCTTTCTTCCTCAAGAACCAGTCCCAGTTGCCACGACCTTTAAAAAATAATTGAAAGTGGCTTCACAGTGCCATCGGCCAGGTTCTTCAGCACTCATGGGTGCATCCCATGAGGTCCCATGGACTTCTGTATATTCCGTTTTTTTAAATATTTCCTAACCTGATCCTACTGTACCAAAGGTATATCTCCTTGCTCCATACTTTGATACAGGTCTCAGCACCCTGGGATTCCTGAAGGCAAGACTTATCAGTAAAGACAAGTAAAAACAATCACAACATTCAGCAACAAATAACAAGGCAGCTTCCCATCTTTTTTCCCTTGTCAATAATTACAAGAAATGGTATATAAACTGTGATGAAACCAGGTAGTATGTAGAAGCCAGTCTGAAGAAGATACTGATGCAGCTCAGTTCTTCTGAGTGTTCATACGATTGCCAAATAAATGCTTTTTTACTAGAACAGCAGCCTCTTTGACCCATCAAGAATGTTACAGCCAGTAATGCCACAGTTTAGTCTTGTGCATTTTCCTTACAAGCCTATAAATACTATAGAGTCTTGCTTATAAATACTGTAGACTCTTGCCTGTAAATACTGTGAAGTCTGTCTTACACAGAAGGCAATTGGGGGCTTCAAATGTCTTCCCTTTAAACATACCTCACTGTAGTGTTTGAGGTGCTTCTCAGCATGTGAGAGTAAGTGAAACAACCAGAAAGGAAAAGACGCAATCTGGATGGTGTTGGATCTAGTTCAACTTTTTGTGTGTGTATGTTACGTGTAAGAGATCATTTGCATCTGCTCCATCTTTGGCTTTTCTTTAAAAAAAAAAAAAGGCACTTTTTTTTGTGGAGGGAGGGTGAGAGGGGAAAGAATTGTTTCTGAATCTTATCAAGAAATAAAATAACATGAAGTACATCTTATGAAAGAAGAGGCATACTGTGCCTTTTTTTCCACTGGCCTACTGCCTAAGGAAAACATTCACTGGCAAATCTAAAACTTGTTCAAAACCCTTTGGAGAAGCAGACTATTATTAAATTATTTATTTTATCTTTGAAGTGTTTCCATTTTTGTACTGTTAAGGATTTCTCTGTAAAAGCCGGGGTGCCTGCGAATATTTGGCCTGTAGTGATCTTTGAAACATAAGCCTCTTTTTTTTTTTTGCTCTGTCTTTTCTTCTCCCCCACTCTCTCCCTCCCAGTTTCTTCCCAAAATGAATGAGGATCTGTCTGATGCAGAGAGGCTGTACTCATTGGGGAAATTTAAGGAGATCTTTAGGAGCTGGAAACAACGAGTGCCTGGTTTGCACTGTGTTTGCTTACTTATTTTTTTTTAAGAGAAACAAACCTGGCAAAATCAGAAAGGGTGGGAGACATACCCAAATGTTCTCAAGCGCTTATTAAAATGTTATGTAATTAAATGTTAAGATCATGCCTGTAGCTGTGTCTTTTGAAATAACTGTACTAGCTGGGCCTCGTTTGCAAGGTTATCGGCTATTGAGGCATATGCCTTGGGGACCTAATTTAATGGGAGAACTCCCGTTGACTCACGTGGGCTTGGACAGGACTTGAGGGGAGCCCTGCTGTTGTTTCCCAACGTGGTCCTTGCAGATTCAGAGGATAAAATATTGCGTAGCAATATGACGAGCACAGTGTTTTGTGTTGGGGTGAGGTGCTGGTGTGACCCCGGGGGGGTAGCAGCAGAGCTAGCGGGGCTGAGCCCTCCACGGGTGGTGGGTACAGGGCCCAGGAAGGATGCTCTGCTGGATGCTGGATGCGGTACTGCTGGCAGCAGGAGATGCGATACTTGAAGACACAGGGACCATCGCTGTCTCTGCAGGATTTCTTACTGGGTAGCAGAAAGAGGGGATACAACACACAGGGCTAGCGTGTGAGCCTGGTAGAAATGTGCCTTTTAAAACAGCATCATGGGGCTTTCCTTTCCAGCGGTGGCTTCCCAGTTACTATGAGGAGGGCACCTCTATTAATGCTGCTTCAGGCTCAGGGAACAGAAAGGGTCTGAGTGTTGGGTGAAACGGGTGTAGAGGTGCAGCCTGGGCGCCGCGAGCAACCCTGTGTCAGCGGATCCATCCCTCAGTGTGGGAGGTCCCACGCTGAGAGGGTGAGCTGTGCAGAGTTGCGTGTGTGGAGGAGTTAGCAAAAAGGATGCGTTCTTCCATTGGTGGGATTAGGACCATGTGTGAAAGGGATCATTTCTGTGCAGCTGGGCTAAAGCTGAGCGCAGCAGCGAGGAGTTACACAGCGGCAACAGGAGGGGTAGGGCAGGTCCCAATGCAAAGGGGCTGACGAGGCTGTTGGTGCTGCTTCCTGCAGTGGGTAACATGCTAGCTGGTTCTAACCCATAATGCTTGATGAACACGGTGGGGAATTCCTAGCTCCCAAGATTACTGGTAGTGAGATGTTTTCTCTTTTAGCCAGGTCCCTGATTGAAGAGCAGAGCTAAAATGCACTGAAAGCCTGTACACAACGCTCCATTTATATTGCTCAAATTTATTCCACAAGGGAGGGCTTCTGTGTTGGTCTGTTTTGTCTTGTGCAACCTCCTTCTTGCTGTCTTAACTGCATATGATGATTAGGTAAATGAGTCTGTTCTTTCCCGTAAGTAATGGGCATCTTCGCTCTTTAGAGCAGTCTGGGCTGCAGTGGATCACCTCACACTTTTTCACTCAGCATATTGCCTGTCATTAGAAATCTGCTCATCTTTCCTTCATTTCTAAGGCCAGTTAAGTGCACACGGCTGCAAATGCCTTCAGGTGCTGCCTCGGCTCCCACACCTCTCCTTTTACAAAATATTTGAAACCTAACATGCTGAAAGTGCATCTTGTGAAGGGGGACTCTACTGCCACAAATTTAAAACCACACTTCCACGATCGCCAGCGTCAGGTCTCCGCAATCCCTGATCAGCCACCTCTACAGACCTGCGTTGGAGCAGCCACATATCTGCACTGTCATCAACTGGCAGGAATGGGACAGCATAGAAATTATGATCCCAGTTGTGGGAAGACTAAACTCTTCATGTGGCAAAACAATTCCTGATAAGGGTTGAATCACCAGTTTTGAACTAGTGAGCTCCTACCAAACCAGTGTTGTCAGCCACGTGGTCTTTTAGACCCGGCACTTTGACACCGACGCCAGAAGTGGCATATCATCAAACCATGGCTTATGCTTGCTGCAGGATCCATATTATGATGGGAAAGCATAAGTCTGTAATGTTAGGCTGTCCACTTTATATTTTTTGCGAAATAACTTAAGTGAGTGCAAATAATGATTGTGGGACCCAAAAGCAATATCAAAATACTAATAATTAAGAGATTTTTGTTATTCTGGGCAGCCAAGACAGCAAGCCAGCTTCTGGTTCAGGGGAAATCAGTGGAAGGCAGTGAAGCCACATTTCAGCCCTCAAAATGACCAATTTTGGAAGGGCCCCGCTAAAATCAAAGGTATGATGTGTGCCTTGGAACGTCCCTGAGGTAACTGCTTTTGCTCGACTGAAGGGTTTGCAGAACAAGGTACAAGGAGGGAAGGAAAGCCATTTTCCTTATGTACAACGTAAAAGACAGATCCAATAAACAACATCATTGTGTTCCCTGAATAACGTTGGGGGGTTTTTTCATGCTTTTAACATTTTAAACTACTACTTGCAAAGCCCTACACTCTAGCTCCCTCTTAGCAGATGGAAATTGGAGGAAAAAAAAAAAAAAAAAAAGACTGTATGTGCTGGCATATCCATATGGCATTCAAGTGAGAAATCACTTGGAACATGGGGCCTCGTGTGGGGTCACAGCCTCCATACGTTCTTTGATGGGTGCAAAGGGTCCCGAAACTTGTTGCTGCTGTAACAGCAGGGGAATGGGGTTGGTATAGCACAGGCTGAAAATCCCTGACAGAGAAGGAGGGAAGACAAGAGATATGAACAACCCCCAAGGTGTTTAGTTACCTATCTGCCCCTGAAATCTCAGGCACCGTTGAGAAGCCAGGCCTGAGTGCTGTTGAATGATTTGCAGCCTCTTGCTGTAAAACGATAATTACATCAGAACAAATATATGCCAGCTTTATCATGCATAATAAACTCCATCTGAGTGAAGCCCTCTCCAGCACGGAGGATCTGCAGAGGATGCTGCGCAACGTGTGGGGAGGGTGTAAGTGATGCAGGAGCCTCGTGTGGGCTTTCTGCCTTACTAGAAGGACGTGTGAGGACTGCACATGCTACAGCAGGAGCACAAGCGGATAAGAGATGTTCGTGAATTGTTCTGAGTGGCTCAGTAGTCTGCTCAAGTTGTCTGAGCAGCTACCCGAATGCCAAAGACTGACTTTGAGCAGAGTCTTTTCTCTTATCCCCTTGCATTATCTAAACCTGTTCTGGAGTCATCTAGTACATCCATCTTTGGCTTTTCATTGACTTCAGCAGGTTTGGCATCAGCCCTGTGTATGCGCGTATCTGTCTCTGTAATTCTCCTAGCTGTTTACATATCTGTCTTATGTATTTATTTTCCCTAGTACCCACCACTGTAATATATAAGGCAGGAATCATCCTCCACAATGCCAATTTCTTTTGGCTTCTTTCCTGTGCATGTTTGGCTTTGCACTTTTCCTCTAAAGTTACGGCTGGGATTCTCAGTTATTCTGCAATGTTGCTCTAACTCTGCTCAGATGAAGGGTCTACCGCCAGCTTCAATGGGAGCAGACTCAGAGCAGGGCTGTGTTTTTCTGGGTATCCTGCCCTCCGTGTACAACAGAAATAGCCTGGAGCTGCAGTGTATCCTCCAACAAAAAAGTAGTGGACCATGACTTTCCCAGAAAATTAGAAGGACTTCAAAGACCCTGCAGATCTTTTCCCACCTGGGCAGGCTTAAATGTCAGTTGTTGCATCTCTAATTAGGAGTTAAAATAGCTGAGATGGGTATATTTTTTGAGAATAGAATATCATGTACAGAAAGGAAACTAGCTGTATTCAAAACTTTATTCAGAACCGTATCTGCAGCCCCAAACTCCCATGTATGTAAGTCAGTCAGGGGAACGATCCATTTGTTCCTATTCAGAGTGCCAAGAGGAGGCTGCAGAGAAGTCACAGGACTGCAGCACTCGCGGACCTCAGGATCCTCCGAGGCCAGCTCTGGTTTAGCCCTTGTTCAACCTCTCGCCAGCCAGTTGCTGTGTTCCTTCCCAAGCTCCGAGAGGGAAAACCACACAACCGAAGCTCCAAAACCCACTGAAGCGATGGGGAGTCTTGGGCTGAAATCCAACTCTGTGGAAGACTTTCATCTAACCAGTGCTAGTGATTAAGCTCTAGGATGACAGATAGACATTAGCTTTGTGCCCCTCAGAGCTCTTTCCCAAAAAGCTGCTGGTTTACATGCCCATATATTAAAGACTAATCTCAGTTACAAGCTCTGACATGGACTTCTCATTAGTAACCACCTATGAACTTGAACTGCTTGAGGTCAAGTCAGTTGCTACTTCTAATTTTTCAAAAGGAAAGAGCTTTGTAGAATACCACCCTTCTCTTCATTTCTTTGCTCGTGCCTAACGGGCCCTTGGAGAACCTTATAAGAGGTGTGCACCTGTAAGGATGTGTTCTCGTAGCAATGAAACAAAAGACAACAAAATCCAAACGCAGCTAACACTTGTTAATCTATTGGAAGTCCAAAAAGCCAGTCATTACATATGGACAGCTTTATACCAGACATAAGTATTGCTTGGCATGGGTCCTTCTTTAATTGCATTATACAAACATAACAGAAAATTGACCCAAAGGGGGAAAACAATTTTATCCTTAGAACACTCTTCTGACTTAGTACAGAGCTTTTAATTAAATTCCCTATACAAAGTGACTGCCTGTCTCTCATGTTGAGCCTAATTGATATCAAAGCCATCCTTAAAATCAATATTTTTTTCTGGAAAAAAGAGTAGATACCCTCTCCACCCCAACAGAATTCAATAAATAATTTGATAGTACTTGACTCCTAACTGTAATCTTTGTCTCATTTGAGCAGAATATAAAGTGAAAATTTGTCCCCACCGCCCCCCAGCATTCCCATTGCATCACAAATCAGGCACCACAAAATGTCAGTATTCTTCCTCAGTAGCTCTGCTGTTTCCATTTATTTCAGTGAACCATGCTGAGCAAGGGAGGAATTTCAAATCTTCAAGTGGCAACACATTTATACGGCTTTTGTTACCTATTTTATATTTTTCACTTATTTATGATTACGGATGCAATCGGATCCCATTAGAAGTCTCAGTAAGATCAAAGGCTTGTTAGAGCAGGCAGCAGACAAACCCATACTTTTCCAAGCCTGCTCGGGAGGGTTTGCAGTGCATCGTACCCCTGCTGCAAACCCGTAAGCAGGTGCTTCACTCTATTCCTAGGAAAAACGGCATGCAGGTCCCTGCAAGATGGGGCCCTGCTTTGATAAGACAAATACACAAATCAAAGGAGCAGGTCTTGTTCGTTACCTTTGCTTTCCCAACAGTCTCCTTCATCTGTCCTTCTTGCTTTCTGCAGGAACCCTGTCACTCTATCTTGTCAGAGCTGGCAAGAGAGTTGGTCTCCTTTGCCAGGAGCAGCTTAGAAAACCAAAGGAAAAGAGCAAGAACAAAAATGAAGCTAAACGTTAGGGTGTTTGTTTGCTTGTTTGTTTGTTTGTTTTTTTCAATTATTCAGCCAGATTGAGTGAAGCGGGGAGCTGGAGGTCTGACATTGGTTACTGCCCCACCAAAAAGATGGTCTCACCGTAAGTCAAAGCAGAGTTAGCGTGCGTAGTCCTTTCCCATTGCCTGTTCCTGATAAAAGCAGGAGTAATCTCTGCAGAGACCACTGCCTAGCGAGGGAGCACGGACTTGAAAGCTCAGCCCTGATCTTCAGTTTCTGCTCTGTAATGTCTCTCTGTTGATATTGGCCCTCGGGGACTTTTGCTACAAGCACAATTTTCTTTCAAGAGCGTATGCTAATTGTGGCATTAGGGCTGTATTTATGATCTCTAGCTGACTGTGGCAGGTAAGATTGGGAGGGCAGTGATACTGAAGCTGCAGACAGATCACACTCATAAAGCATGATTTTGTGCTTCCCGTGCACTGTGACACCCTGAAGCACGAGGGATTAGCATAAAGAGGAACCTGCCTCGGCATTACTGCAATAAAAATTCAGTCACAATTTAGGTAGCTGAGCCAGCTCCATGGACCTCGCAGCACGCTTGCGCGCCGGGATAACGACCTGAACCCTGGTTTTTGTAGGCGACCAGCAGAGCAGTCTGCTGTCCTGGGCTTTGGGAATGAAGAAAGGCTGGGGGAAGACTGGGGGCATGGAAAAGCGATGCTATTTTATCACATTATGCCTGGTCCTTTATTCCAAAAAGCATCATTCATTTAGTCCTAAAAATTATTTAGCTTCCAAAGTGGTCCCATGCCCTCATATTTTCCTGTGGTCCACCTCAGAAGCAAAAACCTGGTGGTTGCAGGAGAGAGCAGACAGCTAGCCCTCCTAAAAGGCTCACCTTCTGGGGGTTTCTCATTGGGGTCTGCATCCCACAATCCTTTTAAAGTTTTGTTGCTGGCTTTGGCAGACAGAAGTGATCGGATCACCGTGTGAGCGCGTTTGTGCACACCTAAGTCGCATCCTCAGCTGGGATTGCAGCTGGCGGTGGGGAGCCAAGCCAGCGCCCGCCATGGAGCACAAAGGGCCCTTGTAGATGGCGTGTGCTCAAAGACACCACCATTTCTCACCTAACATAAACTTGTTTCAGCTACACGCAATACAAATAAAATAGCAGAGGCTGGCCATACATCTGAATGCCAGCAGAAAGTGAGAAGGGCTGAAAATAAATATTGACGTGAAGGTGCCAAGGCCTAAGGTAAGTCAGGTGTACGTGTCGCTATTTTATAGGCTCTGCTAAATAACCAGAGCCTGACTCTTCTCCCAGCTGCAATGGTGTAAATCTGAAATAACTCTGCCGATGGTAGAGTTGCACCACTTCAAAACCGGTGTGTACGAACCTCTGTCCAGTGGGGTTGAGCATTTCAACGCAGTCAGGAAGACCCAGACCTCCCTTCCTATTAATATTTATGCAGGACTCCCCAGGCGTCTTGAGAAGAGTCACCATAAAGTTTCTGTTGCTGTAGGGAGGGCCTTGAAAGAACAATTTGCAGGCAATTATTATCATTATTAGACATGGCAATTTAATTAGTAGTTATTTAATTATTATTATTAGTGTAAGAAATAGTTCTTGCCCTCCTTGGTCCTGCGAAACGCAGTCTGAGGAAATCCCAGTAAGAGGGAAGAGCTCCTTTTGGAGACAGCTATTAGAAAAACACTGCAGCGAAGGAGGAACCAGAGGAAATACCCATACCCACCCAGGAGGCAGTTACTGCACACTCCAAAATATTTCAGAAGAGGTGCAATATTCTGGCCACTTCCAGAGGTGTATTTTGGTTCAGGGAGGAGTTAAACTGGGAGTTGAAATTGTTGATTTATATGTACGTGTATATATATACTGGGCTTTGCTTTGTCAAATGTATGGCATAGAGGCTCCCAGGGTAACCGGTTAACTTTTCCATGGATAAGTGGCTTTGAGTTATGAGAAACATTTATTTACTGATGGAGGCTGTGTGTTGACAACACAGCCTGTAAGGCAAAGCAGGTGGAAAGAAGGGTCCGTCTTGGCCAGTCTTTAACACGAGCCCAAGAGATAAGCGTTTCCAATACAGCATGCCAAAGCGATGCAGGGAGATTTGTCTCCTACCCAAGCTAATGATGGAGCCATGTCACCATATGTGTGGTTAGTTTCCAGCAGCTCCTCACTTTTTCAGCACGAATGGAGGATGACAGATTGTATATTAGACAAATTACTCTTCTCTCGAAAGCAGCAGTCACAGTGATATCCAAGTGCCTTCTTCACTCTCTCTTCACTGAACAATTTCTGCACCATCATTCAAAGCTCTTTGCAATAAAAAGGTGGTCGGTAAGCAAGAATTACAGTGCAGCTCCTTATCCCTCAGCCAGTGCTTCCCGAGGCTCTGCCTGGACCAGCGACCGCAGCAGGCTGCCGTCCACCCTCTGATCTTCCTGCCAGCTGGCACGGCCGTGCTGGCACCCACATGGACAAACCATCTTCTTCTGAAAAAACAGGGTGGTCACATCCCAGCTGCCCGCTGAGAGCAGCCCGGACGGCTCCAGCCAAATCCCTATGGGGGATGATGCTTGTGGGGACAGTGCCAATGTCACCCGGCTGGGGCTCCAGCCAGGCTGCGGACCTGTGTCCACCCTGGGATGAGTGGCGGGGGGGAGTCTCCATGCATAGCAGGGTGGATTGATTCCCTGACTTCTGGGCTGCTCCCTGGAAAGTCTCCAAAGAATCAGATCCATCAGCACTGTGGGAAGGAAATGGGGAAATGATGTCCTCAGGGGAAGCCTTAGGGGTTGCCTCAGACAACAAATTCAGTAGTTGCCTTGGGGGCAAAAACTGGAAGGCAAACATGTCCTTAAAAACATCGTGCCCCTGGGCATGCTTTGGTAGAGATGAACTTTTTTTCACCATGTTTGCAGCTTTCAGAGACAGGTGTTGATTCCCCTTGCAAACTCAAATTTTTAAGGCATTTCTGACATTAAAGATTCATCTCAGTTATCAGTTGAACCCCAGGTTCCCTCTGGTCATTGCCTAAGGGTACAGCGTGTAGGGTGACCCAGCTGGTGATGACAACTGGTCTGTAAAGAAGTACCCTCTTGGCCTACTCTCCTTTGAAGACAAAACCGTGATCCCATCGGCCACACATTGCCAGGGGTCTGGTGCTCCACGTTACCCTCCATTCATCTGCGTTCGCTTTTGCCTCACATCATCCACCTTCTGGCACATCTTCCAGGCACCACTCGAATCACAGACCTAAATCTTGGGTCTGGTCTTTGGCTATCACTTCCGTCCTTCTCTTTGCCCCCTCCTTAAACTCGTGCTGCTGCTCTCTGTCTCCAGGACATCACTATGGATAGTGCATTGCCCTCTAATGGATAGATTTCAAACTAAGCTCCTCCACCCACCACAACTGTTGGTAGGATTCTTTGACCCACTAATGAGGCAGAGACTTGATATCCACATTCAGGCCACTTTCTATCCCCTGCTTCCCTTGATTAAAAATAAAATACCTTTTTTTTTTTTTTTTTTTTTTTTATAGCACAGGCATCAGACTGAATGTTGCAGCTATTTTTAAGAGGCAGAGGAAATTTGTGCCAGTATGAACCCTGGTTTGTTCATGTCCATGAATACTTTAATTGGCTTCAGAGTTAGGAAAGCATTAACAAAGCTGATTTCTGTGATTCCACGCATCTGGATTTCAGGGTGGGTTTTTTTTTAGCTTGCCTAATCCTGCTTAAAGTCTTAAGATTTATTCGTATGTTTATAAGATGCTGCTTTTCTCATTATATGTACATTACAGTCACTACTAAAATAATACAAACAAAAGTAAAAACAGAATGGACTTGTAAGCAGCTGATAATTAATTACGGAGAACTTTTGAAAGGGTGACTTAGCATCTTAAGCAATTCCTTTTGCTGTCAGATACATGGGCTTGTTTTATAAACTACAATCAATCTGCCATGGGGGGGGGGGGGAACTGCAAAATGAACTTAGTCATCTGAGCTCATTTTCAGTTTCAAAAACTGAAAGGCTTTGGAGTATAAAGCACCCTCTTCTTTTAATGCCAGTAAATAAGTTGATCTGTTTATATGGTTTTCAATACAAGTAAACTGCTTGCCATTTAAACAAGTTCAATCAGCTGTGAAAATTGACATTTTTAACCATAAAATCAGACTTCATCCTACCATGATATTAAATATTAAGGAATCATTTAAAGGACAGCATACATTTCAGAAACCTGCCTGGAGAGATGAATGCCAATTTCTGCCATTCACACATAACATACAAAAAAATGGCCCGTCGGCTTGGGGCCTGCTGCTCTGTAAAAGCCACTTTACAGACTTATTCCAACATGGTAAATCATCGTTGCTCTGAGAAGACATTCAAGCTTCACGTTCAGCCCTTGCATGGCGAAAACACATCCTCGAAGAGGACTGCCAGCGAGGACGGATGGAACAAGGGCATCGTACGCTGATGCTCTCCCTGGAGACGGCATGTCCGGGTCTGTGGGAGGCTGCGGCAGGGCTCAGCATCCTCCGGTCCCTGGAGCCTGGGGCTTCGTGAGCCTGGGAGGCATCTGCCCGGCCATACCCTGCCCATGAAGGCGAGCAGTGGGATTTCCAGCTCCCCGTGCTCATATGCGTGGCTGTGCTCGCAAGCGGCACTTGGGAATGGGACATTCCTACTATCATCGAGACTTCAGGAGGTTGCACATACTCCTCCGGCCCCTGCCTTTTTAAAAATTTTTCTTTTCCTTCCTTTTTTCCCCCTGCTTCTATCCAATTTTGGGGACAAAAAAACCCCACGCTGCTTCTGACCGGGCTTACAACTGACACAGCTCTTCACAGCTCAACACCCCTGATGTTTTGCCTGTGCCAAAGGGGTCTCATTGTGTAAGGGGTTTCCTTCTGAATAGGACAAAGCAAAACAGCGAAGCAGTGGGATTACTGGGCTGCTGAAGGGAGACAATGGGGAAACAAAACTCAGGCTGGAGAGACATTTATTTTTCGGAGGGGCATGGCTGCTCTTACACAATCCCTTTCAAAGTGCTGTGAAGTTTCCCTAACATAATCCAGTCCTGCAGCCAGGCAGAAATCCAGCGCATTCGAAAACTTTTCGTTCCATCTTTAATTTAAAAAATGTGCACCCATTTACTACCACAAACTGCAGGGGTATTAAGGTATGGGAAGATCTAACAGCAGGCTTTGGGGTTTCTTTGCTTGAGCACCTCTGGACGTTTCAAGCACCGAATGATGATGGCGGTCAGTCCTCTCCGTGCTGACTAGCTGATGGGGAAATCTGAGTGGGTGCCGGTTTCGGTGATCTGCTGCCTTCTGACTGAGCACATCTCTGTCATTCCCTGTCCTGTCCTGGCTCGCTTTTGGCTTCCAGCCTGAATTTTAGCTCTAAGTCCCCCCAAATGGCCTGAGGCTTTTCCGCTTGGGGGCAAGAAGAAGCGGCAGCCCTCTCTTTGTGGCTGTGGTAGTGCTCTGCATCCACAGTGGGGTGAGATTGAAAAGGGGGTGTTAATTCTGGGGGTGATGGGGGTGCTGGTAGGGTCTGTGTTTGCTCGTTGTTGGGGATTCAGGCTGTGACTGATGTTCTTTCCCTTGTAGAGATTTTCTCTGGAGCCCCTCCAATGCTGGAAGATTACCTTACCCAGACAGGACCATTCAGTGCTGTCTCACTTGTCACAAGTGCTGGGTACGAGCCCCCCAAATCAGCCCGAGGGATTCGTTTCCTCTCAGCTTCCCACATGCCAAGCTGTGACTCTCTCCCTGCCCTGGGCATAATGGGAAAAATGTTGGAGAGAGAGCAGTACGGTAACCCACGGGGCCGCTTGCTATAGGGCTAGCTCTTGGCATTCCTTTGTTCCCTTACAAAGGCATGTGGGATGGGGAGAAGCCAGTCCCATCGTAAGTAAACAAATGCGCTGAGTTAAATTTTTTAAATGGAGTCATAAATAAAGAACTATCATTGGAGAAGTCCCTAAAGACACTGGTTTTGCTAGGGTTTTTTTTTTAATGTTGGCAGCTTCAGCAACTTTTACAGAGATGTCAGAGTAAATAGCCTGTGATCCTACAGCATCTTATAAAAGTCTTTAACAAGAAGAATTTTATGCTTTCATATTAGATGGGTTCCTAATAGACATTCTGTTCATGTCTCCTTATTTTATGTAGTGTAGAAAAAAATAATAATCCCTGTCTGTAGCGTATCTTAAAATGTACATCTTTAGCAATTTCTGACTTAAGGAAGAAAGAACTAGATGCCTTTTGGACAGAAGACGATCAGAGTTTTCTGGGATTTAGAACATCCCATAGCTTCTGCACCAGCCATAAAGGGGGAGGGAGGGGAAGAAATGTTTATTCTGTTTAACTTAACAAACAGAAATTTGTGAGACTTAATCACACCGTGCAGGTAAATTTCCTGATATGCTGTCAGAAGGTTCTTTCATCCTGCGGATTAAAGGCTACCTGGGGAAGCTGTTGCACAGTGAGGTAAAGGGTGCATTAACTCTCCTGGCTCAGCAAGTACAAGGTGGGGCATTTCACTTTCAAAGTGGAGTAAATTTTGTCTCATGAGGAGAGTTACTACAAGGAGCATTAGTACAATGTGCTGTATGCTTACAACTTTCATTTGGGATAGGGTTGATTTCCCCCACAGAAGAGGTCAAAACCATGATGAGATACAGTAGCTGAAGGCTGAATCTCTCAAAACAACCTGAAAATGAGCATAAACTATTAACATCATAAGCATTTTTAGCTCCTGGAACAACTTACCTAAATTCCCCATCATCTGACAGCTTTAAATCAAGTCTGGATGTGTTCCTAGAAAATATACTCTAAATCAGCTGAAAGTCAAGAGCCTGTTCAGGGAGGGTCTACAGCCTACATCATGAGGCAGATGAGACCAAGTGAGCAGAATGGTCTTAAAGTTGCAGAAGCCAACACACAACATATCCTACACCACTCTCAACCAACTGCATCTACCTGCAGAGTGAGTACCTTTAATAAATCATGTTTTCTCCTTTTTGTGCTTATCACTTGCTTCATCTCTGGAGCTTTCTCAAAGGGAGTGGTATCGGGGCCCAAAACCTTCACCCATGACTGAAGTGCAAACATGATGATGGGGTTATAAAACATGGAGCTGGTTTTATTAAAGTCTCCTTTCTTCCTCATGCCTGGAACTCATCCCTTAAACTTTCAGACCCCATCCTTTTCTAAATCTACTTCCAAGGTGACAGATAAGGTGAAGCCCACCCATACTACCTTTGGAGTTGTCTACGTTGCTGATGTCCACCTGACCCAGTCATTATGTATAGGAAGGAGAGAAAAAAGCCTTTTTAAAGAGTGACTCTTCTGACCAATGTTAGGGTGAGGTGACGAGTGCCCTGGACTCCTTTGGCTCTACCAACTGGACTGGCAATGAGCGTAGGAGGACCTGAGGATGGTGAACTCAGATAGACTTAGAGCCAAGACGGTGTTTCTTGTACCTTGAAACAATCTCCAAAGGAGAATTTAGTGCAGCCAAGCTGGAAGGGGGAGGTGGTGGTGACAATTTTTTATTAGACTTACTGGTATCTCTAGGGAAGCCCCAGGTAAGCTTCTCAGAGTTGTGTTCCTTCACCAGGTCTGGCAAGAAACAGTAGGCTCCAAGGCAAATACTGGTTAGCTGCAACTGCAAATCCAATTGTCTACACAGGTCCAGCTTGAAGGCTAAGTGCTGGGGGCTGTCAAGAGGTGCTCACTTCCTAGGAGCACAGTTCCCTGCAGTTGCAGGAGCTGTGCTGGCTGTGTATATGGGCAACTCAAGCCTTGCCTGTAGTACCAGCTGCCTCCAGTCCTCTGAAAACTGGCGTTCTCTTTTCCTTTCCATGTGTGTAAGCCATCATTAGAAGCTCGGTGTTTCCTTTAATGCTGTAAATAGGCAGCCTGTTAGTTCCATGACTATGTTTGGCCTAGATACTTTTAAAACATTGCTCTCATGGATCTCTATTCTCTTTACTTCAGGCTATTATCAAATCAGCGTGAACTCACGATGCAGATGATACACTTACAATGAAGTAAGAATCATTCAAGCTACAATTGCATCTAGTTTTGCTGCAAATATATGTCCTTTGTACTGTCTCTATGCTGATAACCTTGGAGACTTTGTAAAGGCAGAGTAGAAGTTTGGAAGGATAGTATCTATACCAAATCTGGAGATGTGACTGCAACTGAGATGGACGCCTGTCATGGTTTAACCCAGCAGACAGCTAAAACAACCACACAGCCGTTCGGTCACTCACCCCCCCTTCAGTGCAATGCAGTAGAGAATAAAAAAAAAGGGTAAAACTTGTGGATTGAGATAAAGACAGTTTAACAGGACAGAAAAGGAATATACTACTACTACTCATAACAACAAGAACAACAACAATAATAATTATTATTATTAATAATAATAATAGAATTTACAAACCAAGTAATGTACAGCACAATTGCTCACCACCTGAAACCAATGCTCACCGAGTCCTTGAGCCAAACCAGCTCCCAGCCCACTGCTCAGACTACTCAGAAGTAGATCGGGCATCTCATATTACATAATATGTCCACACTATAGTTTTTATAGGACTACCTAAAAAGGGCTAAGAGTGGGCCAGAGGAATGGCACCTTAGAAACTGGGATAATTTCTTAACAAGCAAATCTCTTCCACTATGGAATGATTTCCAGTGGCAGCTCTATTGCTTGGGATATTTAAATCTAGATCTGGAAACAATAAAAATCAGCAATGGGATATGACCACCCAAAAGGTATCCTCCAGCTCCACTTCCATTGAAACCATGAACAGAAAAATGGTGATGGATTTACCATCCCAAGCAATTATGAGGCCATTCCTGGCAGATGGCACTGGACCTGATCCACAAGACTCCGCCCAGACACCACCCTCCCTACTCTACTACAGGACATTAGCTTATGACTGCTACCAGCTAGTAAGTGAGACGCATTTCTTCAGCAAGGTGAACAAAGGTGTTCAAATCTTCTGCTGAGCCAAGGGGAAGTCATTGTTCCACCAGGATGTAACAAGGGGTGCTTTAGATTATTCTGTGCATATCTGTGTTGGCCCTGAACTATGGCATCCAAGGGTATGCAGTATTAAGAGGGTTTTTTAGGCAAACAGCAGGATAATAGGTTTTATTAAGTGCTACTAAAATCTCTGCAGACAAATTTAATTCTTTAGTGCACAGAGCTTCAAGAATTATCTTGGTAGTTATTGTGTCTTTGAAGCGCAGAACAGCCCAGATACGAAACACAAAAGGCAAGTACCAACTGGAAGTAGACAGAATTAGGGTTGCTTAGTTGTGTGGAGATGTGCAGTGAGGCTGGGTTCAGACAAGGACCTTCTTGTTGTCAGATTGTGGTTTTCTTGTTTACATTGTTCTGCATTACCTCTTTCTGATCCAGCAAATCCATTGTAGCTAAGCCACATGTGTGCCTGCTTATAATAATTACCAAAACCTGAATTGAGGAAATTCAGCAGTAACCGAGGGAACCAATGTCCCTTGACCACTCCTAGAACTGCTATATCTGAGGAATATGCAGCTGGAGCAATACACTGGGGACCCATCTTACATTCCCTGGTCAAAGCAACTTTTATGTATCTTAAGCCTAGAAGCTGCAGTCTGCAGATCATGGCAACTCCAGCGGGTCTATAAAATCACAGATCTTCTTAAAACAGAGGAGGGCCTTTGAAGAAAGCAGAAACAAATAGGCTGAATATGGGTTGACTTCCTGACTTGTCTCCCTCCTGTTTATCAGGGCTCACACCCTGTCTCATTCCTTTTATGCTCTTTATACATCAAATGGCTGAATAGCTACTGTGAGTAAATCTGTCATTACTGCCTTACTTAGCATTCAGAACAACTTTCCTGTTGGACGCAACTTGTGGGATCCTAACTTTGCAGACCTAAGACAACTTGCGTAATTTGTGTTCATATGAACAGAAGTTTGTGCATTTTGAAATACTACAATCAAATAATCCCATCTGTAGTTGGGAGTCTGAGGCAGCCTGACTTACAGTTGCTTTTTTGCAGTAATTATGGAACTTCCTTGGTAGAAAGCATTTCGGCTGAGCTAAACCTCAGTCCTCTCAGCTTTCAGCTTCCTTGCAAGATGAGATTTGTAAACCCAGTGGAAAATTCAGCATTTCGCATTTTAACGATCTCTGGGAAGACCGACCACTTAGTGACAGCACCTCCTACCTTCTTCAAAACATCTCCAATCTCCTATACTTCAAAATCCCTGTGAGCTTTCAAGGTGGAAGGTATTTTACCAGATTTACCAGAAATACCCAGGAAGGTATTTTTATCTCTAGCCTTTCCCTGACTTTCGAGCATTTCAATTTTTTCATTAAGTTCAGTGAAGACCCGGAGAAGATTGCTCTCATCTTCCAAGTCAAGCTTTGCCCATCCTCCTAATAAATACACTGCTGTCCAGTTTCTCCCTTCACAGCATTTTTGGCCATAGGTGGGATAGGATGAAGTCTTCATCAACATGAACAATTAAAATAAAATTTCCCTGCTGCTTATTTGTGCTGTATTTTGAAAGTATAGGCGAAGATTGTTTTACAAACTGGATTTTCAAGGATCTGTCTTTGAGGTCTAAACGCAGGTTAATAAGGGTTTCGTAAATGTCAGTCTCCTCCTCCTGTCACTGGTGAGGGTTGCTTAGTATTTCTGAAAAATCAGATCCATTGCTAAAATGTGCTGCCAGACAGAATTTGATATCTATTGTTAAAGTTCATTAGACTGAAGCCAAAAAAATCCCCCGTCTGGTTTGGTGCAAAGCTCTTTTTCCCCTGAGTGCCTTTGGCTACGAATTCTGCATATTCTAATTTTAAAGTATCATTCATTTTCTATTTGGTGATAAATGCTTTCCTGCATAAGAGTCTTTTGATTGCTCTGCTAATTAAAGTGGATAGTTTCCTTTTATGTTAGGTGACTGGGCTTCTGGGTAACTGCACTTTGCAGGGAACAGCCAAGGTTACGTGGCAGTGTTTATTACCTTCACTCGCATCACCAGCAGGTACATCTTCTGGAGCTCCAAATTCTCAGGAAGGAAATTAATTAAGAAAATGAGGAATTTTTCATTCTGGATGCTTTTTGGTCCCCCTTTCCTAGGAGTGGCTTTTTATCCATTTGCTCTCCTAGATCCATTACACTGTGAGAAAGTTCTGATGACTTACAGGGCACAGAGACAGAAGTAGGAGTGGAACTTCCATGTGGACCTCTTTTTTCCCCTCTGAGCCTATTTTGGTCAGCATAGATATTTGTGACAGTGGCACATGAATGTGTGCTGAGAAACTCACTCTTTCTGTGAATGCTATTTTAATTGCCAAATGACACTGTGCCTTCCCTTCCCCAAAAATGCCTATCTTGATCTGGACTGCTCTCGCAAGTGCAGGGAACTTGATCTGAAATATTAGAGAAAACACTATTTTTTTTATATATATATATATATATAATATTATATATATATTATATATATATGTATATTTTTTATATATATATTAGACAATGCCCTGAACAGAATAAAAAGTGAATAACCATGGCCAGTCAGGGCAATATATACAGAAGAAAGCCTCTGTGGGTGGAGATCTAGCTAGCACCCAAGGGACCTTTGTTCCTCCAGGCTGGACTTCTCCCATGATGGAAATCAGCAACAAAACTACCAAAGATGAGCCTCAAAATATCCCGAGTATCTGCTAAAGAGAACTACTATACAAGAAATACTTTCCAGTGAATGGGACTTACAGATGGCATAACAAAAGTTCACAGGGAAGATGTGGAAGTTTTGGGGTGTCTCTGGAAGGACATCACTCACATCTTCAGGATGCTCCTGCCTGTAGGTGTGTGTTCCTGCAGGTCTGTAACTGTCATGATGTGTCTGTCTCAAGTGTGAACATGGCTTAGGAGTGCTGTTAAAACGTGACATTAGGATCTTTAGCTGTTTTCACACTGTTGGGGTGACCAGGAGCTCTGGTGATGCAAGTGGTTTTGGTGCGGGGGAAGGTTCCTGCCGCTTCTGAAGTCTACAGAAGCTGGTCTTCAGAGCTTACATGGAGCTGGAAGGGGTACAAGCCTTAAAGACCAACTTCAGAGCTAGTGTCTAAAAAGGGATCTAAGACTCAACAGGACCAAATTCATGGACCAAAGTTTGGGTTTAATATAACATCATGACGACAGTTCTAAGCAAAGCTCTGCCAACTGTCTTCAAGTGAAATTTGGAAATATCTGGAGACCCAGTCCCCCGATCTGACTGCTCTTCTCTGAATGCCAAATATCCCTTTCAGATTCCAGTTTCCCACATCCTGAGTAGCAGCAGAAATCATGAGCCTTGCAGGTCACATCAGTGAGGGAAAGCAACCATGGATGCAGCATGGGTAACTTGTGTGTAGGGTAACTTGTTTTAGTCGAACCCCTGAAGTAGCATAAACTGAAAACCTTATAGCAGCACCATTCTCAGACTCCACAGGATTAGAGGAAGCCCAAACTGAAACTCTTTTAGGCTTCAATGCTTTGATCCTCACAGGACTTTACATAACTCGAGCTGTGAACATTTAAATCATCCTACTAAACTGAACACGCCTTTGAGATTAAGAAGAGCTTGGAAGACAACGTGTGCTGATACCCCCATAACCACGTCTGCTGGATATCATGTGAGGGGAAAAAAAAAATAAAAAATCTTACCCCGTTATTGGAGACGTAGCTCTCTGCCTGCCCTGGTTAAGGCACTGGGGTGCAAGATGAGATCGGTCCTACCCCACATGCAAACCTTCCCCTTTGTACCTACAGCAGCAGACTGCACGGCACGCTGCATTAGTTACAAAGCTACACTGTGCACACTACTTTGACTTGTCTACAGTGACCAGGATTTTCCTTTTATAACCCAGACAGTGAATATTATCTACATGATTTCCCCAGAACCATCTCTCCTGTTGTCTCTGAGGCAGAGCCACTGGGTCAATCGCCAGCAAGATTAAAGAAGCTGCTATAGTCTTCTTGTTCTTCATTTCCACAGATGTGCCCCCTCCTTATAAGCAGTAACAGAAACGAGGAGCCCAGACCTCAGGAACCTGCACAATCCAGCCTCCTGGGTCTTGTTTACACAGCATTTTCCATTTCTAGGAGCTGGTGACCTGCGAGAAAGCCATCACCTCCACTGCAGAGACACTGGCACACTTACATAAGGGGAATCATGGTTTTCTCAGTCTGTGCTTTGTTTTTGCATTTGCAGTGAGCATTGCCACATCTTCAAAGCCAGGCCAGCCTCAGGTGGGAGCCTTAGAAACTCCCCCTGCTTGCACTTTGGGGATTCAGTCCCAGGATTTTGCCTTTGGATCATCCCTACCCAGCAGCTGCATTGCCAATGCTGAACAGTGACTCCAACTTTTGCTACCCTGTTCTGAAACCTCCCTTAAAACGTGGAGTGAACCAGGGGAAAAAAAGACACCGCAACAGACAGGTGAAGTCTAACATTTGGCCACTCCAGCTGTAACGGCTGTAACAAGTTGTCGTTCATTACCAGGCAGTCTTACACATGAAACAAATGTTGTTCACCTTCCAGGTATCCTCTTGTGGGCATGATGCTGAGTGCCCTGTGGAGGTTAATTGGCTATTTAGAAGTGCCACTTTAGGGTAATACACCGCTAATAGGTAGTCAGCAGGTCCTGAAAAATAAATATTCAGCCAAATAATTCTAGAAAGCAGAATTTCTCTGGATGTTTTGGAGTCACCACAAATCCTACTAATAATGCATTTTAAGCCTGGCTGCATTGGTTCACTGCAGTCGTAATTCCAGAGTACCCATAGAGCTGATGTGGATCTGGGGAGTTGTTTAACAGATGGTTTCTTTTGGAAGCTGGATAAGAAGAGCTGCCTGTTAGATACAGGACAAGCAGCTGTGTGAAGATTTTTCAAGTGTTCAGGTAGCCTTCCAGTCGACACATCTCTGGATTTAGTTGTTAAGCCTGACTGAGTGAAGGTAATGGTTATTATGGAATTATATAGGTCCAGGAACAGTACAACATGTGTTCAGGCAGAAGATCTCTGACTTTAGGTAGGGGATAGGATACAGTAACAGTGTAAGAAGGGCTCCTTTAAACCTGAGGCAGCAAGGCTAGGCATGGGAGAAGGGACTTGGGCCAAAAGACTCCCACTGAGATGTAGATTAGGGGCAGCAGCAGACTCTGGGGACAATGCTGATCCCCAAGTCCTCAGTCAGGGTTAGAATCGGAGAATCACAGGTTCCGTTCTGTGATTCCCTGATTTTATCATGGGGCGATTATTGTAAAGTCTAGGAGCAACACTGCATCATTCCCTATTGCTTTTTAGTATAGCAAATATCTGCATCCTGGTATGTTTATTCTGAATGATTGAGTACTGGGGTCATTGGGGGAGAGCCATTACAATCATCTGCAGTTCTGCTAAAGCCAGAACATTTGGACTTGCCAAACCAGGTTCAAGATTTCTTAGTCTTGTAATGACTGAGAAGATGTGGGTACCCAAGGGAGTTGTACCATCCATCACTGAGATTTTCAACACAGGCTGCGTGAAGACTTTTCATCTGTTCCTGCCTTTTAAGTCCTGGGGTTGAACTTACCTTCATACAGCCATGCCCTTATCTCCTCCAGCTCTTGTAACCATATCTCATTGGCAATGAAAGCCTTGTGCCGTGGTGGACTTTTTGCCTTCTCAGTGAGAATATGATAAACCCATGGCAAGACCCACAGCTGTGTGTTTGTGATTAAGGGGAAAGAGTTCTCATTGGCTTTGATGGACAAGGTTGATGTTTTGATGGTTTGTATTTCACATCATGCAGCCCGAGAGGGGAAAAGCTAGTTCTGGAAGAAATTATGTTTGCTGTTCATATCACACGAGTCATTTCTCATTATGGTACGCATAACCAAGTGAGTTGGATGCCTTTCCTTGATGTAGACACTTTTTCTATAGGATGCTTTGTGACACCCTAGTCAAAGATCAGGCAGACCCCTTAAATCCATTGCTAGCACTAAGAACAGCATCATGATGAACAGTTAAGTTTGCTGTACTAGGAGTGTAATTGTAAAGAAATTCAAATCAATATAGGTCTAATCTAAGTTAAACTGAGCTTTAGGGATTAATCAAATCTTAATTACAGACCAAACCACACAGCTACAGTTATTTCTAAATTCACTGGCTGAGCATTCAGGCGGGTGCTAGAAACTAAATATTACCTTTTTGTATTACTGTTATTAAACATTATACATTCATAACCTTTTCAGTTGTAAATTATTAATGGGTGTAGTTATACTTTTAATTAAGACAAACTCTTAGGGACAGGTTCTACTACTGTTCTTTATCTTGTGCCTTTTCCCACCAGGACTTCCCTTAACTTCAATGGGATAGTTCATGTGATAAGATACTATTAATTTGTATTTATTTTTGGAAGAGTGGATAGTGTGTTAGACCATATATTCAACAAGGGAACATTCATGTCCAAAACAACTTGAAACCTAAGACTAACAGGCAAGAAGGCAGAAACTAAAAGAGAAGAAAGAGTGACATAGAAAAAGGATGGACAAACAAGGTGGAAAAATTTATAGCTAACATCACTCCTGTGTCCAGAATAGGTAATAAAGAATTTCTGAAGGTCATAACTGAATTAGGTGAGTGGACAGCATGAAGGTACATGACAAGTTAGTATTAGCAGTAGTATTATTTTGTGGGCTTAGCTGTGGATCAAGGTCTTACTTTGTTAGGCACCATATAAACCCAGATCAAGGTGAGAGTCCTTGCCCTGTTATCCTTCAGTTAAACCGTTGCTGGTGAATGTAAAATAATCCATATAAACAGACTGGAAAGGAATTTGAGTACACTTATTAGTTGCAGATGCAGCGCTATCGTAGGACTACTGCAGTGATAGATGGCAGGGGATCTCAGGATAATTTAAAGGGACTTCAGAAAGTTTGCAGAAATCTTCTATTAATTAAAAAATATTAATTAAGGCAAAACAAACTGAATTGTGTTGACTTACATTGGCTCAATACCAGTCCTCTGTGGGGCTAGTGAGCGTTTATCTCTGCTGCCACTAATTACAGGTGCCTCTTCCACAGTGGAGAACCTGAGCTGCTGTCAGCAAAGAAAGGTAGTTAGAGGCACCCTGTTTGGAGTATGGCACAAGGAAAGAGGAGCTCAAAAGGTGAATGCACTTGCAGAAAGCTTGAGAAACATCGAAGCACCTTAATAACAGCACTGATCAGCAGAAAATATCTCTGAATCATTATTGCACCCTTCTCACTTAAGTTTTCAGCTCCGGGGTACAGCTTCCGTCAAACAGGCAAACAAAAGGTTAGGATGTGTAAGAAATGGTATGGAGTAAATTTCAGCATGGTATAAACCCAAGGCTTCTCTCTCATCTGGAATGCTATATGTCACTGCCAAGGGAATTAAAGGATGTTCAGATAAGGATGACAAGAATAATTTGAGACCTGGGAAAAAAAAAAATCTTATATGGAGAGAGATTGAAAGGATAAGTGGTGTTTACGGTGGAAGGGAGCTAAATAAGAAGGGCTGTGATAAAAGCTCCTGCTGTCAGGGCTATGGCAAGGGAAGGAAGGAGAATGGTGAAAAGGAACGCAGAAGGTGTGAGTGTGCCTGAGGCTGCGGGCAGAGCTGCACTCAGGAAGACATCAGGCAGGGTGGTGGGAGAGCTGGGGACATCGGGAAGGAGCCAGAAATCTTGCTAGGGCTGAGGACATGACTTGGGCTCCAAAGGGAAGGGACACAAACCTGTTGCCAAAATTTCTCACCCTAACGCTATGCACTGTCAGAAACAGTGAAAAGGAGGCTGGCTCAGCATTTTGTTTTTTTCATGTCTCCCAACACAAAGCATGAAATAAAAAAGAAGGCAGCAGGAAGGAGAAGATAAGTAAGAATTGCCACTGTGGAAAACATGATGGGTTTGTGGAGCTCAGTTCCACTTGATGTTGTAGTGGCCGAGGACTTAATGAGGTTCAAAGAGGGACTGACCATTCTTGTGAGGAAATAAAACCCAGTACTGCCATAGAGAACATGAACACACTATTTGGAGCAAACAGGCATTCTCCAGCTCCAGGGGTTACACTATCTCCTAACTATCAGGAGGTGAGATGAGGCCTTTGTGCAGAACATGGTCTGCAGAGGCTTTCCTGGCACACGGCCTGAGACAAGGTCCAGGGCAGGATGGAGGCAGGTTGGTTTTGCTGTGACCAGCCACCTGTTCTTGAGATACAGCCAGTATGAGAGGGGCTGTCCTCCAAGAAGGTCAGCTCTCATGCAATTATAGTGTTCCCCATGGCTTGGGGAAAGCAGGGTGGCCTGGCACCGCAGCTCTGAATGAAGAAGAGGAGCCCTGGGCTGTGCTCACAGCTTCACCACTGGGTCCTTAGGTGCTCTTCTCCACACCACGGTTTCCTCATGTGTAAAATGGCATCAGTGACACTGACCGCACTAGAAAGTTTGATGATCTGCTACTAAAAACTGCCACACAAGTGCTAATAACTTACATTTTTTTGCTCACATAATGCTTGCATAGCTCCATGGGAGGAATTCGTTCCCAGCAAGAAGCTCCAGCTGCCTTTGGTGTCACCATTCTTGCTCCAGACATTCTTGCACCATTCTTGCTTCCTCTCCCTTACCTCATTCAAGAAACTGTTCCAGCAAAAGGCTAAATTAAGTTTACCCAAAAGCGTTTAATTTAGCTTCACTGAGACAGTTATCCTATATTAGATAAATACCCACTGGGTTTTAAGAGCATATTTATTTGAAGATTAACTACAAGGCAGAGTTGTTTATTCAGTGGGGCAACTGGATTAATGAAAACTGAAGCACCTATCCTATTATACTACAACTGATGACTTAGTTTTGCTACTTTGGTGTTTCGAGTTATTCTAAGTCACTTCGCCTTGCGCTTCTCCTGCTCCTCCTGTCTAGGCAGAGCTGCTGACCTCAGTCTGTCCGGCTTCAGAACGGGGAACTCAGTTAAAAATGTGTCAGTGGGGCCAGTGATACTACAGGAGCCTTTGGGATGCAGTCTGGGGTCTTTCTCACTCTTCCTCCTTCCTGCCCTGTTCCCAGGACCCCATCCTCCTTCCATCTTTCTGCATTACAGGCTCTCTGCAGATCTCAAATATCTACTCTTCAGCTTCTTCTGAAACTTCAGTCTGTCTTTTGCAGTAGGTGCGTATTCATTTGTCCAATAATGTTCCTCCAAAACAAATTCTTTCCATTAGCCAGAGGAAGAGATTTATGGCTGCACTGAGCGGTTGCCTGAAGTGTGTTTACTGCCATCTGAGATTGTCTAGCATCTCCCACTTGATGTTGCAGAGGAGCATAAGTAGAGTTTGTATCGTACCTACCTGCCCCAGATGTCCTGGATATCCTTACACCCATTTACCACACACCTATTTTTGGCAACGAGTCCTTTATTTTTATGCCTAATTGGATGCCTCCTCCTTCACTTTGGGATATGAGAAAAAGAAATGGGGATGTGAAAGCATTATGGCTGCAAATTTAGACTTTCAAAGCAAAGGAGCTAAGTGTCAGCTCCTGTTGACTTCCAGCATATTGTCTGAGTTTGGTTGAAAATACCAGCCATACCATATTCCTTACAAGGTCACAGGCAGCAACGCTACACATAGCATCAGCAGCATTGCATCCCAAACCGGTCATGATAGTCTTGCTTGAGCCAGTCTTGAGGAGCTGCTGTAATCACAAATCCAGCTAAGAACCGTTTACGTCTCCAGTGACAAGGAAATTAAAATCTCTAATCTTCCTCTATTGAGGAAAATGGGGAGGCAGGGGGTTCGTTGTTGTTTTCACGGAAAAGACAACTGATATTCTGGACCAAGGGCATGTGGCAGACTAGTCCTTATGGGCTAAAATTGATCCAACTCTAAATTTGGTGCCAGTGTGAGTGGAGTTTTGATTAGAGAGCTTCCAGTGTTCCCCATTAACCTAAACAGTCTGCTCATCTTGGTTTTTTATGCAATGACATGGGAAATTATGAGTTAGTTGGAGAAAACAAGAATGAGCAGTAGACTATAAGAAGAGCAAGAAACTAGCCTGAGGAGAAACAACCATCAATTGTGCTGAGCAGTGATTTCTTCCATGGGGCAAAAGACACAGATAGAGCTTGGCACCAAAGGTAGAAGGGAGGGAAAGAAAATGTGCTGGTGACATCAAGTTGAGAAGCATTGTCAGTACTGAAGGGGCTCCAGACATCCTGCAGGAAAGCCTGGATGATCTCACAGATTGAAATAGCGGAAACGGGATGAAACTGTAAAATCCTGAAGGCATGACCTTGCACTTTGCATTAATTCCTGCTGTAATCAGAAGTTCTATGGATTCACTGAGATTGCAGAGGAGAAAAACCCAGATGGATTGGTTAATCATGATATGTCTGAGCTACCAACGTCATGTCACGTCATGTCAGACTCATGCAATCCTGAGACGCATCAAGAGACACATTTCTAGCAAAGATACAGCTGTATTAATGCCATCGTACAGGCGGCTGATGAGGCCTCTTCTGGAACAGCATGTACAATTCCTGTCACTGGTGTTCAAAACTGATGAATTCAGATTGAAACAGGAAGGACCACTGATCAGGGAAACGAACCAACTGCTTTGTAAGAGGAGATTACAAATTCGACTCCTTCAGCGTGGGAAAGACAAATGTATATAATGACTGCTTATAAATGTATCAGGGAGGTAAACATCAAGGGGGAGATAGACCTATTAGCCTGAAGGACAACACTGGCACAAGAATAAACAAGAATGAATTGGCCATAAATTTCAGCTAGTAAGTAGGAAGAAGTGTGCAAGTGACAGGAGAAGTGAGTCTGTAGCAGCTTCTTCTCTGAACCATGGAGAGGAAAAACCTGGTTAGGTTTAAGTTGGAGCATGATCATTTCTGAAAGGGGAAATATGGAATCTACTGCTGTAGGGACTTGTTAAAACAAAAACAAAACAACCAAATACAAACCAGAGGCACTTTTTAACCTCTAATAACTTTTTTGTTGTTGTTTTTTGCAAGTCCACTGTCCACAATAATGTTGCATGGATATGAAAGGGGGAGATGTCAGCTGCAGGATGCTTTCTAGGCAGAGCTCCAGCAACCATACTGAAAGAAAGTCCTCACTGACATGTACTGTTGCTGTGGCTGAACCCAAGAGCCTCATTTCTCCAGGCATTCTGCAAGTCCATAGGTGCAGTCCCTGCCCCAAAATCTTACAAACTAAGGTAGGACTTCTTGTTTTGTTAAAAACATTTTATGGTGTCTCCGGATACTTTCCAAACGGGGCCAAACCATTGAAATAAATTCACAATATGCTTTTTAGTGTTCAAGTGATATATTAAACTGGATTATAGACTTGTATCATAGGAAATTATACTTGCGCTTTAGTTCCATTAGCCTACTTTAAACATTGGTATTAAAAGCGGATACTTACTTAAATACCAAACTGTGCCTGGGTTATAATCTGTTTCTCTGATATCATAGATCATTTGCAAACCACAAAGCCCCTTTGATCTTGCAGAATGCTCAACTGAACTTAAAAGGAAATTAAATGCAGAGCTCAATTTTTCATTAAATTGTCACCCACTGTTTTAGAGTTATGACTCTTCAGATCTGTTTCTTCTAACAGGTGGACAAACAGAATGTTAATACCATGGTATCTGTGGAGTTATAAAATCTGCACTGAGCAAGAGATTTTCTAATTATTACCACTTCTTTATTAGCAAGACTAAAATCTCATTTTTCCAAAAAGTCTCAGGACACTCTAAAACACGACTGAAAAATCAGGGCTTTAAAAAACTGGGGACAATTCTGTAGCCTCGAATGGTTTAAGGCAATAAGAGCTAAACAGATTTTATAAAATTGGAGCTGCAAAAATCAGGGCTTATGTGCAATTAAAGAAGTCCTTCATGGGTGTTTTGCCTGTATAAAGCCAGATATATACTCCTTAAGATTTGCAATACAGTTGCGGACTTTGATTATGAACCTAAAACTGCGGTGTGAAATCTTGCAGGTGCTTTTTGCCAGGGGCACCGATGGGTGCAGAACCAACCGCTGTGAGAAATTCCCGACTTGCTCTACCTCACTGAGCAGGATCGCAGCAATCATTTTGTACCCTAGAACTGAAGCTCCAGCTCCCTGAAACACCGGCTGCGCAATGCCTCTAAGAGGCTGAATCAGGAAGCTGGGTGATATAAGGTGTGTGTTGCATGACTCTTTTGCTATCTCATTCTCAGAGAAAAGATCTATTGCAGCTCCATCCAGACAGCCTTTGGTGTCTTTAATCCAAACTGTGGCAGCTCACCATTTTAGGCTTGAAAGCCTCCAGGTTTGGCAAAGGTTGTGGTCGTAATAGATGGACTTATCAAGCTACCTATTAAGGTCACAGTCTGATGCTGCAGATACAGCAAAGACTGGCTGGAGGGAGATTAGGAAGCTGCCTGTTGACTGCATCCATTAGTAACATCCATTCTTTTGGATCAGGGTTAGGGTCGAGTTGTGCTAAGAGCTAAGCAGAATTAAAAGCTGACTTGGATCTGTGAATTATCTGTGCTCCAAACTCCAAATCCCACTGTGAATTACCTGAGCTCTAGTATTTATTCATACTAGAAAGCTTCTGGTAAAGGGAAACAACTGCGGCGAGTGAGGCGGTGTTTGTAGAGCTTCGTCTGAATGGGGCACATTGCTTCTTATTTCTTTGTTTTGTAGCTGGAGTTTCTTACAACTGGGAAATTTTTTTTTATCTTTTTTTTTTTTACTTTTTAATTACAACAATTTTTTAATTGGAGGAATTTTGGGTGGGCTCTGTCAGGTCCAACAAGTCCTGTTCTTGGAAATCTGTTTTTTTTTTTTGGCAGGGTTTTGTATAAATCTCACTGTGGTTTCAGAAAACTTTCTCTTTTGAGAAGTTGGCTGAGCTTTTGTTTGTTCGCACAGTCATCCCTCTCTCCCAGGAAATGCGTTCGGATTTAACGTCGTCTTCTGTGAACAGCCTGGTTGGCTCACCGGGCTGTTGGGAACAGCATGCTGGCTGCATTCACTGCTTTTATACCAGAGCCTTAATGCTCTGACAAGTTGAGAAATGAAGAGCAGAAGATGTTTCCGAACTGTGGAAGGAAAGACATGGTGAGGGTGTCTGGGCCTAGGTGGGGAGGCAGACACCCCTCTTCATCCTGAATTTCAATGAGACTGTGAAAGCACAGCTATTATTTCCCAAAAGAGGAGTTTGGAAATACTGGGCAGATGCTTTTATTATAGCAATACAGTCAATGCTAGTACAATAAAAACCAAAGGCAACTGTTTCCTCTGAGCCAGGGAGCGAGAGAAGACACTCTTTGCATGCCCTCTTTCCACAAACACCGGCGGAAGGAGCAATACTTCGGGACAATTTGAAAAGCAATGGATTAAGACAAAAGTGCATGAATTTCCACGGTGAAGACCTATTGCACAGCACTGTTAGTATTATAAAAGATTGCAACTGAGGTCAGTCAGCCCAGACTCGTTTTATTTGAGCCCTGCAGAGACTAGGGGTTTTAACTATAGCCCAGTGGAAAAAGGCCAAAAGAGGTGTCTGTTCCAGGTACATGTCTTCAGGGTTGTAGCTGCATTTTCCAGACCAAATAGTTGCAAGTGGATCATCTCTGAGAAATGTCCTCTCCACACTCTCGACACCTGAGTGACAGCAATTCTACTGACATGGACTTGGTGGATCCTGAACAATTTCTCTGATTTGTTTGAAAATCTTTCCTTAATTAGTAAATCAGTGCATAAAGGAATAACTCCAAACCCCTTCTGAGATTACTGTGGTGTCCTGGTTTCAGCTGGGATAGAGGTAATTTTCTTCCTAGTAGCTGGGCTTGGGTCAGGCTCCCATCAGCATTCTTAGCTGGTAGCGGTGAAGATGAGGCAAGACTAGGAACTTCTGTTGAGGTCTTGCTCATCGGCCACCCATTGAGCCTCATCATGCCATGCACATGCATACATACAAAGAGAACATCCCTGGCTATAAGGCAAATATAGGAGGAGGCTAAAAAAAAAACCCAGATGGGTGCAAATGTAGCGGGGAAGCATGAGGCAAGAGCAAGACAGTTAAAACTAGCTTGAAAATACCTTGGACCTCTTGGCCCCTACCAAATCCCCACTGGGGTGCTTTAGCTATTGTGTGCAAACAAAGAGTAGGGAGGAGAAGCTATAAAAATGGCACTGCAGTCAAATAACTTTTTAAAAATTCTTTACGCTTAGCCTCCATTAATCTTGTAATGTTAATTAGGTCTCCTGGGAAATAAATGTTCTTCCAGGACCGCCTTTTGCTGGGAGGCAGAGTATGGATTGGAGAGAAGATCATTCTTTGGGAACAGAAGGCTCAGAAATCCCCCTTGATAATTGGCAGGTCTGGCTTACTTGCGGATTTGCCATGATAATACCTGTCTGTCTGGGTGGGAGAACCAAAATCCAGGAATTCCAATAGAGAGGGTTAAGTCTTCCTTTGTATGGTCATCACTTTTTAACTTTAGAAAATGATGGCCCCTTACAAACCAACCCTTAGCATCTAGCAGCTTGTTGTTGAGGGCTCCTTAGGGCTCTGACTACAATTCATGAAATTTTTGATATGTTTCATGCTTAGATGCAACTAGCTAACTACCAACAATTAGCCCTTAACCAGCAATACTTGGCCTTTGAAATGAGAGGAGAGGAGATACAGAGTACACAGGGATGCTGCAAGCTTCCCTGTGTGTTTCTGTCTAGGTATTTCAAAACCTGTGACAGCAGGAAAGGCTCCACCCAAGGGGAAGACCACTTGCATCATGCTACTTAGAGGGTCTTGATCCATTTAAGCATTTCCAAGGAACAACTTACTGACAAGTAAAAAACTTTTCCCTATCTTCGAGGCTCAGGAGAGCAAGGCTACCAGTATATTATACGACTACATCACACAACCTCCAGACAGAATATGTTATTAGGATTTATTAGGTTATAATCCTTTTTTGATTAAAAATTATAAATCAGCTCATGTTTGATGTTAACCCATAAAAGTATAGCACGTGTCAAGCAAAGCATAGTATGCACGGCCCCTGGGCATGCATGGAGGAGCCCACCCTGCTGCTTCCACCACTTTGCAGAAAATAATGGACACGATCAAAGCAGTGTGGCCTGCGCTGCATCAGGGTTCTGGCTTTCAAGAGGTTAATTCTCAGAGATGGAGCATGCTAAGCTGTTGCATTTGATTTATTGTCCCTCCTTTCTTCTTGTTTCTCCTTGAAACATAAAAGCTTGCAGCCCACAGACTCTTGACATTTCTTTTAAATGCTCTTGTCATTCAGAAATTGCCACAGTCATCTCCCGTAACTTTGCACTTAGTGTTCCCAGCCTGTTTGGGGTTACTTGCAGAAGTTAAAAAGGAAATACGAATAGATTACAGGGCTCAGTCCTGCAAGGTGGAGAGTCTTCTAGCTCTGAACCAATAAAGCGCTTAACCATTTACTTAACTTCAAGGGTGGGAGTAGTCTGACAGAACTGTGTTGCCACTAACTGAGTTATAATCTTGAGAATTAAATTGTGAAGATGTCTGCAAAGCAAACAGCCACTCTAGCTACCGAGGACAGGTGATACTGTACGGGATTTTTAAAGGGTCTTGTTGATTTATGAGCACAATTATGGCTTGTACCGGAACCTGCCACTTAAATGCTTTTCTAAAAATCTGCCTCCCTATGATTTGGGGTTAGGTCCCTGCGCTCCTTGAATTCTCTTTTCCACAGCAGGACTGTTTTTCTGCTCATCCTGACCGTACCATGCAGGTGTCTCTCTCTCTAATGCATGCTAATGAAGGATGGAGAGTCTTTCAACGTGCAAGACAGTTCAAGAGGTTTGCAACTTATTATCCCAGACCTAAACATCTCTGCAGGAAACTCAGTCTCTGGCCTTTGTAGCCACCTAGGGTTAAGAACAAAAGTTGAGGGTTAAGAATAAAAGCTAAGAAAATCCTGGGCTTTTGGGAAAGCACCTTTATTTACTTCAACACAATGCAGGAATGCCAGGTGGAGCTTTCATCCATTTATGAGCAATTAAACTAGCAGCACATTGTTTAGCTCTGTTAGCTACGTATATGAACAGGGATAGAGATAATCGGCTTGTAAATGGTGCTACATTCAATATGAAAACAAGCATAATGCCACCTTCAGTATTGCCTTCTGAAGGACAGCCAAACAGTGAAGACACCTTCAGGACCTTCACTGATCTCTGATTGACAGGACAGGTCCTATGGTTCTGACCGGGGTGGTGCTGTTGATCACAGATAGTGCTTAAGTGTGGTTCCTTGACTGTCATGAACCTTACCCTCCATCCAGTGCTCATCTCCAGGAAACATTCCCCGTGATCTAGTGCCTGTATGCAATTTTTTGTTTCTTTTCTTGGAAATTTTCTTGCTTCATCCTTTTTGGTGGAACTTATTTTATTGTGACTAATGCTTCCAAAATCCTTTCCTTTCAGCCCTGAACACTAGGGAACCTGAATACTAGCCAGCTCTTCCAAGGACACGTGGAACTCGTATTTCCTAGCTGAATCCTGAAAGCTCACTGGGCAAGAAATCCTTTTTTTTTTTTTTCTCACACACACTGTAAATTGGAATAAAAATCTTAACTTTTTCAAGTTGCTCGTGGCTGAATGCAGCTGTTGTTTCAATGAAAAGGTCATGCAAGAAAAGCATGACAAGGTGGTGGCAGGTTGAGGTTTCAGGCCTCCTCAGACAGAGGAAGGGAATGGACCCAAGTCTTCAACTTCTTGGGTAAGTGCCTGAAGATGAGGTTACTATGTGGAAAATGTGGTCCCTTCTTTTTTCACTGTACCCTTTCACATGCAGTGCTGCTGGACTCCAGAGAGCACCTTGCCTTCCAGCTAGGGCATCCCAGGCATTTTGGGCAAGCAGCAGCGCTTGCAGACACCAGAGCGTGGGTATGGCACCTGGATGGGCTTAGTGAAGACAGGGACATCCCCAGGCATGGGGAACAGCAAAACTTCAAAGAGTTTCCTCAGCAGCTTTTGCCAGGGAAATGGAGACACTTACAACTCTGCAGGCACCCAAGTGGGATGGCATTATTTTTTTCACAGATATCTCAGTTCAGCTGAGGTGTCTCTACTTTGTGCAACTGCTGTTTTAAATGTTGCCCTCTGTGATTTGCAAGATGAGGCCTCAGGTGGCTTCAGGAAGCCGTGCTGCACTGAAGAGGCACAGCTTTCTCTCAGTAATCCGGCTAAGATAGCAGCGACAAGTGACATGAAAGGTGCGTTTTGCATGACGTACGTGGAAAAGCCAATTACATGTAATTAATGTTGGTTAAATGCTTTGAAGATGAAAAGCTTTTATATAAGTGTGATTAACATCTATTCTGTCAAAATGATTGTCTTTCTAATGTTTTAAGAAGCTTAATAGCATGCTTCAGCTTTTCAGTGTTTATCTCGGAGATGTGATGACCCCATGTAAAGCATTCACTGGAAAGCTATGTAAGAAAGGCCTTCAGTGGGAGTTGATGTTGGCCACAAACCAAGAGTAAAGACTGAGACACTGTGGGACAGAGATGATTCACCTGTCAACAGCTCAATCTCTTACAAAGGTTCCTAATCAGCAAACCAGTTGAGCGATGCTGTTGTCTTGATACAAGGTCTTAAACTGTGAGCACTCGCTACAGCATGGCTTATGGAGCCTATGGAGATAGTCTGTGCGTGCTGGATCCAGTTTTAGAAGGTGCTGTACCAGCTTACACTTAGCAGGAGCCCAGGATCTGGCACAGGACCGAAAAGACACCTCCAATCGGGAATTTTGCCACCGATTTCAATGAACACATGAAATGACTACATTTTAGCATGCAGAAAAATAAGCTGTTATTGACTGAAGGCTTATAGTCGATTGTCTTGCTCCAACACATTTTGCTTTCCACTGTAAATAAAGTGGATTTCACTGTAAACCACTCGCAGGAGATGAGAAACAATAAGGGTCGGACACTGAACAATAGGCATTCTGAGAAAACAGTGAGTTCATACATTGGCAGTTGCTGTTATTTTCTGAAAATGAGTGCAGATGTTTTAGTATGCTGAAATCACTCAAGACTTTTATGGCAGAAAGAGGCCATGGAGTAAATAAACTGGTGACAGGTATAATGAAAGGCATTCAGTTTATTTGCTTGTTCAGAGTTATTTTATTCAAGGGAGCCCTGTTTTGCCTACCACAGGCAAATCCTCGAGACCATCCTGAAGTATCTCCCTGGAAAAAAGAAACATGCAAGATCATGTGGCAAGCCCAGGGCTTCTGGATGACAATCAAATGGGTTACTTAATTCTTTGTAAGCAATTCCTAGAAAGCATCAGATCCCAGAAGAGACATATATGAAGGCTCTGTTCTTTATTTGCTGGTGGGGAAACACAAGGGCTGTACCTCCGGTAGTGAGGGGAAGGCCATTTGAATCACTCGTGGTGCTGTGGCCAAGAAAAGTTTCCAGATATCACCCAACATCATGCTGTTAAATCAGCCAGATAAAGGTCAGGGAGGTTTACAGGGCTGGCAGAGATCATGGTCTTTCCCTCCATCAGTTACCTTCCTGGATGAACTGATCCACTGGTGGGTTAGGACCAGTCCCTGCAGGTTTTCCCTGTACGGTGGAAGTTGCAAGATAGCTCTGAGGGGTTGCTGGGATCGCCTTTTTCTCCACTGTTCAGCCAACCTAGCTAAACCCTTCCCTGCACTGTCCTCCTGGCCGTGGTGGAGGAGCGGGTGCTGGGGTCAGTATTAGCATCAGTTGCAGCCATATTTGCTATCGAGCACCAGCGCAGTGTCACTCTGAGCTGTTGTCCTTCAGGACATCTCTCCTGAGGTTCAACACATCCCTCAGAAGTACCAGTGATGTGGCAGTGGGGACACTCAGGACTCACAAGGTCTGTGCTTACCTCGTCAGTCTACACATGGCAAACCAGGTGAGATGATAACCCGAGCTTCACCGGGCCCTGCTAACACACCCCAAAGATGGATGAGGTCCTCAGGGCGTATCTCTGCCAGTTCACATGTATTAATACTTTGGCTGCTTTGCCTTGACTGGGATTTCACCTCGGGTTAATTACTCTGTATTTGCTGATGCCATGTAGGAACATGCTTTTTTTTTTCCCCCTGCTGAAGAGGAGCTAGATCCAGAGAAGTGCTCCCCTTCAGTGCAGCTTGCAGCTTCGTCCTTCAAAAATGCGATTGGTAAAAATGTCAAAACCGTTTCCATGAGGCTGTTGCCGCAGGTGGGGATTCACGTGCTCTCCCACCCGGCACCGAGGTGCGCTGCTGGAAAAGGGGCATTGCTTGGGCTGTACCATTTACCATGCATCGGGTTTTCAAGTCCACCACCTTTCATAAACATTAAATGCCCTGAAAAAGAGTTTTAGAGGAGAGAGCTGCAAGACAACCAACCTTTCCCTCAAAGGGAGCCGTATGATAACTTCAGCTTTTGTTCCTGTGACCTGCCCTTGCAGGACTGAAAAGAGCTTTGAGCACGCACCCAGGAGAGCAGGAAATCTCTCCTACGGATCACTTGTAAAATGGCCCAGTTTGAAAAACACACTGCAGAAAGAATGAAGCCTGACTGCAAAGGAGAGTGGGGTTTTTTTTTGCCCGTGAATAGGATTTCAAACTAGCAGCCAAAGTGAATCATTATACATCCTTGCCATATGCCACTTTCAATCAATAAGGCCTTATGCTCTGCTAACAATCATCCTAAACTATACCTATTAACAAGAATGCACATTTTCATAGTAATATTCCACGCACGTCACCGCACACAGACTGCAAACAGTCGAGAGTGATCACAGCCGAAGGGAGACGAAGTTTCTGAAACAACAGGCTAAGTGTGTGGACGCACCACGCTGTAGAGGCTGCCGCTCTTACACGTGTAGGCTGGTTTTTGCTTTTAATGGCATACGCTCCTACAGACTGATGTGTTTTTTTTCTTTCTTTCACGCACACACTTCCTTGATGACCCAGCCAGTTTCTCTCCTGATGACCCAAGAAGTGGCTGATGCACTGAGGAGAAGGTGCAGCAATAGCAACAGGGGGTGAGATACAGCTTCAACAGGACGCCTCCAGTTTGGAAGGAGAGAGATGACAGCAATCATCATGAACTAATCATCAGTATGATTAGTTCATACCTGAACTGATCTCTCTGGGAAGATATGGAACCCTCTGTAAAAGAGACACAGGGTTTGAGGGACGTGGTGCAGGAGCAGGAAGTGCAGACTTTATTTCCTGCTGATCACAGGGCACCTCTGTTTCCCACCCGCTATTTCTTTTGTCTACTTACATTGCAAACTCCTCCTGATGGGTGTCGCTTCTCCAAAAATACTGCACTTGCTGTAGAAGTTATTGACTGAAATGCCACAGTCTGAGCTGCTCAGAGCAGCCAAGTCTTACACCATGGGCACGAAGCACTCGGTAGGTTCACCCGACTACAGCAGAAATCTGCACTTGAGCTAGTCACCCATGGCTCCCGTGCTAGTCAATGGAGAGCCAGTCAATACAGTCGATGGAGTCTACGGTGATTCATCTCCTCCTAAAGTAGATGGTTAAAACAGAGCAGATGAATTGCATAATAAAAACACTTATTTCTTCTTGCTGCCTGGGAAGCCCAACGTGACAGCTTGCATTCAGAAGGTTACTCCGTAAATATCTGAAATGAGGTGAATCTAATCCCACCACTGCCCTCATGACCTTTCCCTGCCCTGGTGCTCTCAGGCATTTGCTGGTGCAGCTCGCTCTGTGTCCTGTAGTGCAGAGCGCGCTACGGTTGGGTTGAGGGACGGCAGGGCAGAGCAGAGCAGAGTGGCAGTCCCACACGTGGGTAGCTAAAACGTACCACCTCTGACCAACAACCCACAGCCTCAGGCCCTCCCATGTGTCCCCAGATCCCAGTCCCCCGGTCCCACTCATGAGTCACGGCCAAATGACTCAAAATGTGAGCTGTGCTTTGGGATTGCATCAGCCCGGGGGGGTCTGGTTGTGCAGGACCTGAGGCTAGACTATACAAAGTTCTTATGTCTGCAGATCCCGGATTAGTAGAGCATCTACAGTATGGCATGGTCCCAGTACAATGGCCTTTGGACGCTACCACATAAAAACCCCTTCTATCTTTCTCTCAAAGGCCGAATTTAATCTTTGCCTATTTCTGTGTTTTGTAACTAAAGGCTGTTTCTGCAACCCTTCTGTAGATGTCTTACACGTGGTCTATGCAATACCCTTCACGAGTAATCCTTGTGTGTTTTTCAAGGTTCAACATAAAAATTCTTTGCTAATCGAAAGGCCTTACTGCTCAGATGTTTCTGTGCTGCAAAATAACCCCCAGTCAATCAACCCCCCCTCAAACAATCCCTGCCTATGCTTATGGCTTTGCGGCCTTGTTGCCTGTGGGTGAAGGTGGGAAAGGAGAACATGCTTACCTTTGAGCAAAAAGCTGTGCAACTCTGTGTGTCAGTAATACCACCAAAATACACCCGAGGTGGTGCAGTGCCCTTCTGCTGCCTTTCTGTGCAAGCACATATCCGTAATGGCATCATTTGCTGCAAAGATTTCACTTAGTTTCTTCCTCTCTGGCACAGTATGCACTCATTGAATCTGGAAGACCTTATTCCTCAGACAATTCCTCTTGCCTTTGATGAAGATTTGTAACCCTGGAAGGGCTGTGCAAAATTTATACTACTAATTTTTCATATTTGGAGATATTAATGATGTACAAGTCACTGGATTCAGTATGAGATAACTGGCCAAATTGCTGTAGTCTATTTTATATGTGAAGTAAATATAAGCGATCAAAAGAGAACTTCTGGCTTGAAAAGGCATTAATACTACTAATATCAGCTGAAGTAATTAAACTGCATGTATTTGTTTAAACACTTAGTGTAGCTGTTGACCCTATGGCATCCTCTCCCTTCTTTCTAACATCCATAGACATTTTGACATCAGGGGGATCTTTAGGAATGAGGGCAGTAAAGCTGGGCAGAAAATAAATTTTCCCATCACAAGAATGCTCATGACCACAAAATAAACACGCTTGTATTCCAAACTGGGATGAAAGCTCAAAATCACAGCCCCAGAATCCAGTCCTGGCAACGACAAAACCACACACGGTCCAATCTCATTTTACATCTGGAAAATATAGTCAAACACCTCCTAACATTTTTGGCCGCTGTTTCTGGCCGAAACAAGACGCACCTGCTCCCAAAGCAGCCCTGCATCCCTGGGGACCCCGTGAAGGCACGCGATGGGGGTGCAGGTGCTCCCTTACGGCAGCTTCTTGGGGATAAAGCCGAAAGATGACCTTAGCTGGGTCTGAGCAGACAAGGTGGTGGATATTTCACACAGAAAGGTTCCTTTGAAACTACTTTAAAGGGCTGTGGCGAGTTGAAAGGCAGATTCACATCTGCTCCCAGCAATTCGTCCCTACGGTGTCCCCAGGCGTGATGTTCTGCATGGTTTGGGACACAAGACTGCTTTCTTACCCATGTCCTCCGTGACTTTTTAGGAAGGACGGCAACTATTGAGATAATTATTTTGCTACCCATACTATATGCAGAAATACAGCACAATCTCATGCTCTCAGTCGGTTGTTTCAGGCACAGCCAGTGGGGCTGGCTCTGCATGGACATGTTAAGCTGAATTCACAGCAAACTCAACTCCCTGTGTTGCAACTAATTAGAAGGTGCTTCCAGTGGGTGAGATACTGGAGAAGAGCTTTAGCCACGGCAAACCATGATCTCCAGCCAGATTCAAATCCACACCCCCCAGCAAGCGCAGAAGTGTGTTTTCTACCCTGCGCAGTCCACATTTATTAATATTTGCGTGTCTTCGGTTTTTTCATCCTTCATTTCCCTTTACAGTTTTATTTTTCCCAGTCAATAAGAATGATTTTATTCTTCTTAATTAGATTTTTTTTTTTTTAGCTTTCCCATAGTAATTAAAGCACTTTTCTTCAGCCGTATAACCTATTACAGTAGTTAAAATATTAAATCATGACTGGTGCCAGATCCAAGGGACCAAGAAACATAGGTTTTTCAATAGTCACTTCGTCTTCATCTTTTGAATTAGTCTGCAGCCTGCTTTACATTTTTGGGTAAGTAATAAGATTTGTCGATTTGAATGAAGAACAATATAAAAATAAATTGCATTGTACTTTTAATTACATAGTCTTAATTTTTGTGGTGACACTCCAGGCTCTCATATAATGTTGTTTAATGTTTACTTCTCTTTATTGATTTGATAATTTAAATACAAAAATGTCATTTAATTTGCAAATTTCTACATTCATCGTTGGGGGGCTGTGCTCATTAAGGAATCAAAGGAATTCTATCTTTTCCCCCACCTCTTTCATGCTCACGCAGGCATGTATGTTCCATATTTGCTTTTTTTTTTTTTTTTTAAGCATCAAATCCCGGCTACAGAGATGTTTTTCTACTCCGCTGCTGTGAGACCAAGATCCTCCCTACGTTCGACATGTCGAACCAGGGGACTTGGTGTGAAATGGGCTGCTGCTCCAGGGAGCCCTTTTTTTGGGACTCCTTGGAGGTGGTTGAAGATAGCGGTGGGTAGGTCAAGAGCCATCGTTGGATGTGCTAGCCTTGGCAGGCTCTTTCTTCACCTGGGAAGTCAAACACCCTCACAGCACTGAGTGGTCTGAGTCAAACCCATCCCTTGCAGAGGACATGGTGGAAGCAGATGTTGCAAAGTCCACAGAAACTGTAAGATGAGCCCAGTTTGGTCTCCTTTGGTTTAGGGTGAGGATGATATCCTTACTGCTCTCCAGATGCCATTCAGAAATAGATATGAGAATGCAACAAACCAAAGGCAAACCTTCAAACCTCCCTTCCTCCATCAAAAGCAACATCTCTAACCTACCTCCTCCACTCACCTCAGCTCTCTCGGAGAGGAGCCACAGACACCGCTCCGTCCTACCCCAGGCAGTGTTAGGCACTCGGCTACATCCCAGCTTTGTGGACTGGTTTTGAGGTGTTTGTCTTCTAGTTTTGGAGCTGCAGGCATATTTCAGAGCTTCTAGAAGTTAAGCAAAATTAAACTTTTCTTTCAAAAATCCATCACCATAAAACTGTTTTCCCCCCCTCTTCATTAATGATTTACTTTCTGTGGAATAAATGCACCAACTGAGGACAGAATCATTATCAAAATCTCAGTTAACAACACAATATTACTTTGGTCCCTTCATTTCCTCCACTATTATAAAATTCAAGATTCATTTCATCTATTAATATTAGCAATCTATTTTTTTTTAATTTTGACCAGGCACAAATTAAAGGGGGAATGATATTATGGAAGTGGCACAGAACTTATTCCTTTTTTTTTTTTTGTAAAATCTATTTTTTCCTTTCCATCAGTTCTTTCTTTGCATCTAATATTGGCTTCTTTTGCATTGATATTCCCAGTGACTTCATTTCATACCTGGCATTACTCCCATGGAAGTCAATTGGAAGAGGCCAACAGACTTCCTTGGAAGGTGATTAAAATTAGAGGTCAATGAAGAGCTGAAGGCTGGCACACGGGTTTGGGAGCAAGGGAACTGGGTTCTGGCCCTAGCCCTGCCACAAAATTGCTCTGTGACCCTGCACAAGTAATTTTATTTCTCTGTACTGCAGTCTCCATGTGTTTAAAATAGGAACAGGAATGTTTGCTGCTCATCGTTCAAGTCTCCTAGCAAATAAAACATGATGTGTAAGAGCTAACTGAGCAAGAAGGCACACATCCTTCTCAAGAAATCTGCATCCTGGAGTAGCGGCAGACAGTGAGGACTGGGACAGAACAGAGATGCACTCTTACTTTTCCGAGAGCTCATGAATTGCTCCTGTTCCCTTTATAACAGGTCATTGTCAGTGGGTTCTAATAAGATTTCCTTTGTGCCTCTCTAATACTAAACATAACTGAGATTTCTTTGCAGTATTTCACACGGAAAAGCTCCGCTTATGTGTAGCGTTTCCTTGTCAAAGGCTGGATTTTTAATGCTCTAGAATAACCAACTTCTACAGTTATGGCACACTTATTTCTTAGCTTGTTTCTTTACCCCTACAATCCTAGGAGCTGCACACCAGCTAAATATGCATGGGATTGCTCTTGCAATCTCCTTGATTGCAAACAGGAGATTGCTATTGTGGCAGGTCTTCCCAGATGCTGAAGGGCTGAATTCCAATGATTTCAGTGGCAACTGGAGGAAATAGAAAAAGAAACTCGGATAAAGCCTTCTAAGAAACCCCCGGTACAATGAACAATACTTGAACCATCCCTGCGAGATCTTTGTGTAACACCTTCCTGCAGTGACAATTCCACAACAGCCTATGGAAATATCCCTGTGCTGAACTACCCATAGCACCGGAAAGTTTTTCCTCATCTTTTACCTACATCTTTCCTGCTGAAGCGGAAGCCCGTTACTCGCAGAAGGTGCGAGGACACGTTGTGTCATTCCTCTTTCCATCAGCCTTACACGTATTTGGCAACTTGCTTCGTCTCGCCTCGGTCCCCTCTTCAGATCACACAGTTCTCTCTCCCTCAGCCTTTCCTCAAAGGCAGGTTTTCTACACCTCCAACCATTCTTTTTGCACCTCTTTGGGCTTTTCCCAGCTGAGCTGTATCTTTCCTGAGGTTTGGAAATTTTTCCTAAGAGAAGACCCCGCCACTGCCAAGTTGAATGGAAAGATTGTCCCGTGCCTTCTGCAGCGTGCCCCTCCAAACAGGCATCCCGGGAGAACTGCTGGATTTTTGCAGGGCTAGATTTCTGCTGTGCTCCCAAGTATCGCATCCCCGGATCTTTTTCCGCACAGCAGCAGCCTGGCCAATTGCTCCTCACTTTGTATTTGAGAAATTGATTTTAACTCCCCTGCCAGGGAGTGCAACATTTTAATTACTTCTGTGGATAAAGCCCATTGTTCCCATTCTGATCAGGACTTAAGAGATAAGTAAAGCAAAGCCTATCAGAGATCCTGCAGAAGCTTGAGCTGGAACCCAGGCTACAGGAATATCCCCAACCAGTGCTTCTGCCATATGTCCTTCGCCCTTCTCATCCTCGTCCCATGCCATCTTTGTTTTTAAAAAAATCTTTCTTCTTCTCCTCTATTATTATCGAATTATTTTCAGATCGGATGTTAGTAGCCACCTGCAACCATTGAAACCGTGGTAGGTGAATAATTAAGGGTCTGTGCACTATCCCACAGCATGGACAGGTCAGAAAAAATGGGAAACAGATTGGTTGCTTGCTGGATTATTGATTTAATTTCCCTGCTGCCAGTTCCTGCTTCTCAACACAAATGAGTGGCATTTGGTGGCAAAAATAAAGGACAAAACCAGTGGCCTTTGGGAGCAAGAGAGTCTGAGTGGATACAGGGCCAGGAAAGTCAAGACATGAAGTGTAGTCTTCTTTCCAAAGGACCTAATCCCAATTGAGGGGACACCAAGACACCTACAAATAGAGAAAACCTTGAGCCTGGCTACAAAAATATTTGTGTCTCGTTCTTCTTCCTGCCCATGCCCCAGCATCTCAGCCTGCAGGGCTGGCTGCTCTCACTTGTCAGTACATTTATCACTGATAATAGGCCAAAATGTCCAAGAGTTGAAGGCTGTGGAGCTCTGGGAAGGAGAGCAGGTTCTTCTCACAAGCATGGCTGAGCGCAGCAGTACTTTACCTGCATCTGTATTGGCAATGTGTCACTCCTGTCTCTCTACAAAATTGACGGACCAGTGGTTGGATTTTGAACAGAATAGTTTTCATACTTTGTAATTTTTATGACATGTATGACTCTATGATCCCTGCTATGAAGCTAAGGAAATAGTCTGAGAAACGGCATTACGGCAGCTGAGCAAGAAGCAGTCGATAGGAGGGTAAAGAGGCAGGACCAAGGAGGAAGCCCATGAAAGCCAGAAATTGCTTGGATGAGCCCATCAGCAGGTCGAGGGAGGTTCTCCTCCCCCTCTATTCTGCCCTGGTGAGGCCACATCTGGAGTTCTGTGTCCAGCTCTGGGCTCCCCAGTTCAAGAAAGACAGGGAACTACTGGAGAGAGTCCAGCGGAGGATGACGAGGGGACTGGAGCATCTCTCGAATGAGGAAAGGCTGAGAGAGCTGGGGCTGTTTAGTCTGGAGAAGAGAAGGCTGAGAGGGGATCTTATTAATGCTTATAAATACCTAAAGGGTGGATGTCTAGAGGAAGGGGCCAGACTCCTTTCAGTGGTGCCCAGTGACAGGACAAGGGGCAACGGGCACAAACTGGAACACAGGAGAAGTTCCATCTGAACATGAGGAAAAACTTCTTTACTCTGGGGATGACCGAGCACTGGAACAGGCTGCCCAGAGAGGCAGATTCTCCAGAGAATCTCTCTCTGGAGAGATTCAAAACCCACCTGGACATGATCCTGTGCAACATGCTCTAGGTGATCCTGCTCTAGTAGGGGGGTTGGACTAGATGATCTCCAGAGGTCCCTTCCAACCTCTGCCAATCTGTGAATCTGTGAATCAGGGAGCCCTTCAGCATCCCAAAGACCCACAGTGTAAGTAGGAGGGCTGAACGGAGCGAAGTCCCCCCACAGCCAAGGAGCGTATGCCAGAGATGGTGGCATAGGGAGTCAGGACTTCAGCAAGGGAATCCAGTCCTCGAGATACAGCTAAGCAGCCCAAGAGATGGAGCGAGGGTCATGATGTGCAGCCAGAAATACAGGGAAAGGACAAACTGGCCTGGTTTGGCTTTGGTAGACTGAAGAGAGACCGTCTTCCAATGTGTAAAAGCTGGAGCAGAAAGAGAAGGAGCAATCCAGCCCTCAGGTGCTTGGTATGGACCAAACTGCAGCAGGGAAGGCTGAGGTTACGCAGGAGGGAAAATATTCTGCCAGTGAAGCTTGTGAAGTTCTGGGGGACTGGAGCACCATGCAGTGACCAGCACTGCAGGAAGAGGTCAGATGAGCATTTTCCAGGAATGACACAGGTCGAGTAAACACTGCCGAAGGGAAGAGGATGGGCTGGATGACACCTGAAGATCCCTTCCCACATTAGCATCCCACTTGCACATTGACAGCTGCCAGCATGTGGGACCAGCTTCCTCCAGGCAGTTTACATCAGCGTTTCTCCACGTGAGCAGCAGAGACAGACCCAAACTCTGGTCTCAATAACGACAAAACTACCTTGCTAGTGATGTCGCATTCATTACTCAATACCATGTAACACAGTAACATTGCACTTGAAAGCTTAGTGCATCTGCCTTACTCTATTTATACTGTGGTCTTGAGTGTTTATCACCTCCTGCTAATGCAGTAGAGTATTTGCCACAAAAACTTAATTATTTGCCTTCTTTGAGAGGGTATTTTTCCTGATTAAAGCCTTCCTGAGAGCAATGCAGGAAGCACTCGGCCCCACCGGGCATTCTTTTACCCTAACCACTGAAATCTGGGACAAAGGCCAATAATCTGGGACAAACTCTAAAAATACAGCAATCACTCCGGGACATATTTTATTGGCCCTTCCATACATGCCTTGAGTGCGTCAGGAGGCACAAGGCCACAGGTAAGAGCAGTGAAAGTAAACCCTCCGGCATGGTCCAGCTGGCTGCGGGAGCGATACGGATGCTTTTCCTAGGCAGAGCCATTTCAAAGAGACACACGACACCTCCATATGAACCTTCCCAGTGTTAAAGCTTAATTAAAACCAGTTTAAAACCCCCGAGTCTAGCCTTTTAAACAAAATATTGGAATTTGAAAGACCTTCTTCTGCCAACCAAACACCTGGGGAGGGAGGAGGGCGAGGCAGCTGGAGAGATGACAGCCCTTAGCTCTAGGCTGCCGTAGCCACCATATGCACTTTAAAACACCCGCACTGCATTTTCAGGTAAAACATCAACAGCTGAAGACAATGTGGGTAAATACCTACTATCTTCTTTCACAGAGGATGGTAATTTAAACGGATAGAGTTAGGGAACAGTCTAAGGGCAGTGACTGAACATGCTGTTCTCGCTGTATGGATTGAAGGGCTGTTGTATTCCCAGGCTTTTTTTTTTTTTTTTTTTTTTTTAAGGTGTTGCAAAACCCTGTGGGATCTGCTGGCAGCCACCCAAAACAGCGTGGCACTTAAGGCTGCCCTAACCTGGTCCAAAGCTCTCCAAGCGCAGGGGTTCAACGCCTTGCCCTTCGCCTGCCACCCCCAGCTGATGCCAGCGACGTCGGCTGTCGCACAAAGCAAAGCAGAACGACCAGGGCGACCCGGCAGCTCCCGAGCAACACGCTCGCGGCGTTGCACCCTGGCTAGTCTTACACCGAGGATGGGAAGAGTTTCTTTTGCTGTTCTGCTTGTCCATCTCACATAGAGGCATTGTAGATAACCTCTATGGAAGCAAAATGATTTGACGATGGGACCTGTATTTATTTACCTTCAGCTTTTAATGGAAGGAGGACAGAGTGCTTTACCGGCACAGAGCAAGAGATTAATAGATTCCCATTACTGGAGGCTGTCACAGCCACCAGGATTGTCACCAAGGACTGATTTCGGTGTTGCTACCAATAATTTGGGAGCACATTTTCCTGACAGGCATCCAGGCAGTCTTAAACATTTCAAGCAGAAGGGATTTTGCTGCTGTGGCACTCGGTAATTTGTTTGAATGGTTAAGTACCTTCTGGTAGAAACATCTTCCACCAAATTTAAGATGCACCAACTTCAACTTGCTGTAACACATGCTCTCAGAAGTTGGACAGATACTTATTTTTTTTAGGAGCTAAGCATCACCAATGCTGTACTTGTATTTTACAGGGAAACTGAGGCAGAGAGCTTGAAAGCAGGACATGAAAATTAATGTCTAAAGTTTGGTACCGTAATCCACTTATAGAAATACCGTGCTTTTCCCGACTCCTGGCCACCAGCTTGTGCAACTGCCGGAGCTTTTGTACCTGAGGTTCAGGGAAATCCCACTGCGAGCGGCACAGCCTGGCGTTTCAGGGGAATTTGAATGCTGGTTTCTCATCACTAAAATGCACAGCAGTGCTGAAGGGCGTAAGACAATGCCAGCCACCACAGTAACTTTAAGTACAGTGAATCTTAATGAAGAAAATACCTGAAAGAAACCACAAGCATTAGGCAGACCTTTGACGCTATGTCCTGGGTTAAAAAAAGATAAAAAATGCAGTCCTTTACCAATTAAGCATATACCGTCATTACAGAATTAGTCATATGATGTCCGTAATCCTCCTTGTCTGAGCACAGAAGTCTCCAACTCGAGCGTGGGCGTGCTTTGGTTCCCGGCGAGCTGGCATGACTTGGGCTATGGATTAGAGCCTGGATTCTCCTTTTGGGGGTGGTGGGGGTGGTGGGGGTAACACGCTAACGGTACAGCTACCATCCAGCGCTGACCGTCCTCCGGAGCCTTCTTGCAATTAAGTTCCCCGCCCAATAGGCCAGACAAGTTCTCCTGGATTTAAAGTGAAATAATTATATGAGAACTCTGGTGGTTACAGCGGTAAAAATAATGAGCTATGCCCTAGAAGTCCTAACAAAATTCACGGATGAGTAAAGTGACACTAAAGATCCAACCCGAACAGAGCTTTGGCGTGTGGCTCTGACACCGGGTGACACGTGCCAGTTGCTGGTATTTACACTTTAATCAAAATACAACCGAAAAACAAGGGAAAAATTCAATTTCTGGAAGACGGCAAAAGCGCCGGTTTACGGGCGTCTCGGCAACAGATCCCTTCGCTCGGTATATTCCCCCCTATCTGTCAACATCTGATGCCTTGCTCTTTAGTCTGGAGCTAAGAAAAGCTATCAAAAAATACCTTCGTACAGTTTAGGGCCCATTCTGTCTGCCGTATCACTCGCTATTTTTACCGGCCGCACTGAAGCCAGACCACAAAGGGCAAATTTGTCAACGTGGGTGGGCTTTTTTAGTGCGAAAACCAAGGGCTCGTACAGACAGTAGCAAAGACCATCTGCATCCACGTCTGGAAGTTCAGGCTCTAATTTAAAGCTGCTTCAAATATAGAAATTCCAGCAAAGTTAATTGTAGCTGCGTTATGGAGAGGTGACAGCAGCGAGTCCTTAGAAAGCTGGGGAAGGTTTAAATCTGCCTCAACTCTGCTCCCTTTAGAGTCAGGCAAAGCCACTGGAGCAGAGTCGGGCTAATACTGGGTGTAAATCCTACCGGGAAATTCTGCAGGTGAGATACTGACTACACAGCAATGGCATTTCTTGAAAATAAGGATAAAGTTCTTGAGCAAAACCATCTTTTCTTCACATGTCGAGAACCGTGCAACACCGCCCCGCTGTATTAATTGGTCTGTGCTTTTAAAAGCTTCCCAATTCTGCTCACAACCGAGAATTTAGCTCACCATTATATTAAGAAACCGCTTCATAGTGTGGGTTGGTTGTTACTGGGAAGCGCTTAATTACAATGAAATGTGTAGTTCAAGTGACAATTTATTTACTCAAGGTTACGCATAGAAATCGTTGTTTCTTACCCAGGCATTGCGAACTGGGGAGGCAGAGGCTGGGATCCCGGGAGTTTCGCTAGGCTCAGTGATTTCCTACAAGCAGCTTTAGGAACCGATACGGAAACTGCAGCCCGTAAAGCAGTTTGCTGTCTCGGGGCCGCAGCACACGTGTCTCACCTGTTGCAAGTAATGCAAGTTGTGCTTAAGACGACTGGAAACGGGTCCCTTTAATTGCATCAGAGCTCTGTAACCTGCAATGAACCAACGCAGAGCTGAAAAATAAATCCCCGTTAGTGAGCACATGAAGAGATAAAGGAAAACGTTGGGTCCCCTTCCCCCAGTATTTTCCATGTTTTATAACACCTCTGTCAGTATAAATTTCCATTCACTGAAGAAATTACATTTCACGAGAGCTACAATAGGATTTTAAGATAAATGACATGCGAGCACTGCAGTTTTGTACAGGCTTAAGCGATCCAAGTATCTTTATCACGTGCGGGGTATCAAAATACATGAATTTGACTTGTTACAACAGTCACCGAGAAAGATTGAGTGTCATATGAGGCTGCAAAGCATAAAACCATCTTAGTTAGAATTTATTTTAGCGCGGGAAGGTTTTTTAACTGTTAAGAATAATTATTTAAAAATGGTCTGAGCTGCGCAGCTCTAACGATAACTGGAAACAGAAAAAAGATCTTGAAAAATGCCGCTTGTAAGGGCACTTCTTGCAAGCACTGCCTGCTCTTAACACTTGCTACCTTCGTTCATCGCTATTTCCGAAATTCTTGGAGGCTGACGAAGTTTTTAAGTGTCATCTTCCTAAGGCTGTAACATTATCTCCAGTGACAATACTCACTCCTGGGCTTTTATGTTGCAAGTAGAGAAAACATTTTAGCTTTTCAGGAGGGTAAACATCTCCCTGTGAAACAATGTAAGCAAGACGGATTGCAATTTAATAAATGAAAATTTAGAGTATCATTTATCCCTGGGCAAAATATCGCCCTGGATCCGGCTCTGTGTCGGTTTGCTCTTTGCGGCATCGCCTGCGCCACGCAGCAGCACGCTGTGCAAGCGCAAAAGGCCACGCTACGCCCCTCGTATCGGGTGGCTATAGGACAACATCCGAAGCGCTCCAGGCCCGTTTCCTCAAAAGCGATGACAGCCGCCTGATAAACGTGCTCCCAGGTCTCTGCCTGTAAAGCACAAATTCGGGTACCATGAATCGGGGCTTTCCATGGCGCAGCGATTAAAAATAGGAGCGGCATTGGCCAGGGAGCGTTTCAGGCCAGGCAGGGAGGCAGCCCAAGCGATCGTTACGTTAGCCACGCTGCCAGCTCCCGAGGGCTAGTACTTTCTTGGTGTGAACTACATGACCCTTTTTAGGTAATCACGGGGTAATCACTGTACAGTGAAACACTGGGTCACGTTTTATCACCCCACACATTTCTCCACACTTCAGCCACTTGGTAGCTGTTTAAGAACTTATTCCCCTATTGAAATAAGCAGAAATATTGACCTGTCATTTGCTTTCGAATGAAATAAGCGGCGTTATAGGAAACACTGACCCATTATTTGTCTCTTCTCCAGGCTCCAAATGCATCCCGAGCTGCTGCAGCCCACGGCCAGGACATTTACTTCTCCTTTGACCACTGTTTTACATTCCCCTTTGCCCCTCGAGTGCCTTTCTCAGTGACTTGCCCCACCAGTGTCCAGTGACAAAACCAGTCCTCGCTGCCTCCAAACCCCCAAACCCCACTTTGTCAGTGCTTGTTTCTGAATAAACAGGGATCAGCCCTGGCCCATCCCTCTGACAAACACTTCTCCTTCTCATTTTCCATCCTTGGTTTGAGCAGCTGGGTGACATTACCCACCTTGCTTGCTTTTTCCGCGCCACAGCCCTGCCCAGCAGCAGCTCTTCGTGGACTTGTTTTTGCTGCTTTTTTGCTCTAAAAATTATTTTCTTGAGTGGTTTTTGTAGCTTTACCAATTGCATCGCCCATCGTCGGTGCGCACGTTAGCTCTAACTTTCCCCCAAGAGTCTCATGTTTAAAGTCGCAACCACTATACGCGTGCCGATGTATTCCTCCTTACTTACAGTAAACACATGAATGAGGTATGATAGCATGAATGATCCTATTAATCACTTTATTGCAACTCCACCTAGGAATCCCATTCACAGTTAAGACCTTGTTACGCAAGTGCTATACGTATATAAAAAAAGTTTCTAGCTTCAAAGAGGTTACGAGCTCTTACAAAAGCCTCCTGAAGTTTCCTGCGAGCTTCTTACTGTAAAAGAAATATACGTATTCCTTCTTGGAACAAAACGCTTCTCAAAGTTTTAAAAGAATGATTCATATCTATTCTTATCTCCCTCCAGAGGAAAAAGCAAATGGTTTTACAAATATTTTCAGCCTTACTCCCCGTCGGACAAATTAGCGAGAGCTGACCTGCAATTCACCACCGTGCGCAGGAGCTCTGTCCGTGCCGCAGCCCTCGTCCCCGTGAGGCGTCGGACCTCGGAGACCCCAAGTCTTGGGAATGACCCAACTTCAGCGTCTTCCCTTCCTCTTCCTTCCCCTTACCAATCCTTTGGTGCTCCCTAATGCCGTCATATTCAGTTATAATTAAAATAAATTGTGGGGAGAGTTCAATTCCTGTAACCCTGGCAATAGAGGAAACCTTATTAACCCTGAAACGGCCAGAAAATTGATTCTGCTGAGGTTGATTCAGCCCTGGCACCCCCGGACACTCCCTGAGCCATCGCTCCCGCAAGATCTGGGGGTCACAGCACTTCCTTGGGTGCAGGGGGCTCTGGGGCAGGCGGGACACCAGCAGGGAAAACACATTCTCACCAGCTTGGGAAAAGAGGATTTTTTTTTTATTTATTTATTTTTGCAAGGACACGGTTTATTCCTACCCCGGGGGGGGGCCCGCGCTGTTCTCTCCCCCGGGAAGGCGGCGGGCGCGGGGGGCTTCCCGACGGCCACCCCCTTTCCCCGAGAGGCCGCGGTGGCTTCGCCCTGCGCCCCTCCATCCCCCTCCTCTCCCCCTGCCCCTGTCCCTGTCCCCCCCCCCCCCCCAGCCCGGGCCGCTCCGCGGGGCGCGGCCGTGACGGGCAGCGCCTCTCCCCACTCAGCGGCCGCGGAGCCCCCGCGCCGCTCCGCCCCCCTCCAGCCTCTTTGTATCAAACATCCGGGTTTCCCCCGCTGGCTCCGCTTCGGCTTCTCCCTTTTTTTAGAAGCCATTTTGGACTCGGTTCAGGTTTTTTTTTTTTTTTTTAATTATTAAAAAAAAAAAACCCAACAACACAACAACAAACCTCCCCTTTCCCCCCCGCGCTTTTTTTTTTTCCGCCTTTCCCCCCCCCCCTTCCCCTCCCCTGTACATGGCAACTCCCGACCCAGCCTCTGCTCCCGCCGCCCCCCTCGCTCCGCGCTCCGCGCAACCCGCGATGCCGCGGCGCGGCCCGCCGCCGCCGCCAGCCCCCCTCCGCCGCTCCGCGCCCCCTCCGCGGGCTCTTGCCTGCCGCTCAGCAGCCGACCTGGATGCGGGGTCGGTAACCTTGTAAAGTTTCGCTGCTGCTGCCGCTGCCGCCCCGTTCGCTGCCGGTGCTGGGAACGCGTGTGCGTTGTACGGGAGAAGGGGAGTGTGTGTGTGTGTGGGGGGGTGGTGTGGTGTGTGTGTGGATGCGCGTGGGGGTGTTGCGCGCCTTGCAGGGGGCTGCGCGTGCATTGCACGGGGCTGCGCGTGCATTGCGCGGGGAGGGGGGTGTGCGTGTGTGTGTGTGTGTGCGCGCACGCGGGCGTGTGCGTGTGCGCTCGCCCCTGCTGCTGGGGGAGCCGGAGGGGCTGGGTTGGGAGGAGGAGGAGGAGGAGGAGGAGGAGGAGGAGGGGGAGTCGGTGTGTGTGTGGTGCACGCCGCGCTCCCAGCACAAAAGCCCAGGGAAAGAAACTCTTGGAAAGCTCGGAGCAAACGCCGGGGCCGGGCGGGAGCAGGTCGAACCGTCCGGGGCTGTTCCTCTCCACTGGATACATTTTGGAACTGCGAAGGAATTAAATCCGATTTTTATTTTTATTTTTCAGGATTTTTTTCTTCTTTTTTAAGAGAGAGAGAGAGGGCAGAACCTCGCTTCTCCCCCCTTCTTTCACTCTCTCGATATTTTTATTTTTGTTTCCCTTGGGGATAGAGGGGCACACGAGGAAAAAAAAAAAGTAAAGGAATATGATTGCTTCGTGGCTGACTTTCGCCTTGCTTTGTGGAACTTTCTGTGCAGGTAAGTGCATTTCTGCGTGTTTACCTCCCGCTCGGGCTTACGGTCGCTTCTCCAAATGCAGAATTGAATGGGCCGTGCAATTACTTGCAGCCACCCTCCAAAACAGAGCACCCAGCGACCCTACAAACTGGGGAATAACCCCACCGCTGCGATCTGCTTAATTTTCTTTTCTTTTATTTTTTTACACCCCCCCTTTTTTTCTTTTCTTTTCTTTTCTTTTCTTTTTTTTTTTTTTTTGCTTTTCACCCCCTCCCCTCCGTTTTCTCTCTGCTCGCAGAACGAGCCTTCCCGTGCTGCTTTTTGTTCCCTTCAGGCAGCCTGTGGGAATAGATGGCAATGTAAACACGGCGCGATATCGAGGAAACTTTACAAAAATGGGCATTTACTTCTGGGCGGGTGCTGCCGGAGTGTGTGTGTGTGTGTGGGGGGGGGAACCTGGGGAGGTTGGGGGGGGGGGGGGAGTGGAACTTGGGAGCAGCGGGAGGAGACCCGGAGGTTGCTCCGAAATGGTGCGGAGCCGCTCAGGTAGTGGCCATGTGTGCGCCCCGCTCCTGCCGGGCTGCGGTTGTGTAACCCGGGGAGGGGGGGGATGAAGGGGAACCCCCGCTCCGCCCCGAGGGGACCCCCTCCGGTTCCCCCTCAGCCCCCCCGGGATGCCGCGGTCCCGTCGGGGTTTGCCTGTTAGCACGGAACGAGCCGTTTGGGGCTGGCTGGCGCTGCGGGGAGCTGGGAGAAAGTTGGGAAAAAGGGGGTGTACGGGGCGGGGAGGGGGTTGCCTGGGGGAGCATCCCCCGGGAGGAGGCTTTTGTGGCGGAGGGAGTGTTTATTTTGTATGTTCTCCATGCCATTTATTTTATGGAACTGGGCTGGCCCCCAAACTTCAGCTCCAACCTGCGGGGTGCGCGGTTTGCCGAGGGACGCGGGGTGGAAGTTACCCGAAAGCCCGGGCAGCGCTCCGCGGGGCGGGGGGGGGGTGTCCACAGGGTGCCCCGTCCCGCAGCCCTCGGGGGGTGGGGGGGGCGGGAGGGATCCAACCCCCTGTGCCCCAGCACTGAAAAAGCGGGCGCGCTTGAAGTCCCCACTTTCCCTCCTTGTTTTTATTTATTTTTTTAATTATTATTTTTTCCCCAATTCCTTTATATTAGCGCAGCATATTCCCCAGGAGAACCCGGGCTGGCACTACTTTTGCCCCCTTCCCCCCCCCCCCGCCCCCCCTTTTTGCCTGGTCACCACAGCCCCTCGACATCCCCCCCCCCCCCCCCCAAGGGGCTGAGCCTGCCGCCCCCCGCCCCGGCACTGGGCAGTAACTTGTTACGTTACCTCCATTCCCCAGCCCGGGGCGGGGGGGGGGATGTGTGAGCGGGGGGGGGGGGGGGTGTTGTTTGTGGCCGAGGGCTTCCCGGGGGCAGGGTGTGGGAGGCAGCGATGCTGCAGCCCTGCCCTTTCCCCGCTCCGCGATGGGCAGCCGGGGAGTTCCCGTTGGCTTTGCCATCGCGGCTTCATTGTATTGCAAAGCGGGTGTGTGTGTGTGTGTGTGTGTGTGCGTGCTCGGGGGGGTTCCCCGCGTGTCCGTGTGTGTCCCCCCCCCCGCCCCGGGGAAGGGGCTGCCCGGCGGGGCCGGGGTACGGGGCAGGGCGCGGGGGGGAGCGGGCGGCGGAGCCGGCCCCGGGGCGCTCCTGCAGCCGGGCTTCCTTTGTTCCGAGTGCCCATTAAATATGCACTGCCACCGCCTGCCTTTGGCATTATAAACACTGCCATCGCTTAATTATTTTTTTAAGTCACGCCGAAAGTGTGAGGCGGGGTGGTGGTGGTAAGGCAATAAAAAGGGAGCGGGCAATAAAAATAAAATAAATTTGATGGTGAGCAAAGGCAGCTTGGGCTTTTTTATCTGGTCGCTGGGACACTTGTACGCAGCTTTGTTTCCATGTGTTAGGAAGGGGGTTGTGCGGGCTTGTATTTACATAGCAGTGCTGAGGGAGAGCAGGTATTTTGGAAGCAGCAGGCTCTGCGTGTGTGTGTGTGTGTGTGCACCATCAGTATTCGTGGTGCTCGGCGTTGCTATCATCACAACAGCTCTCCTGGCTGGAAAATTCTATTATGTGCATAAAGGAGATTTATGGTCAATGTATTTTCTTTCCATATATCTTGGAATCCTTTTATCTCGGGTGATTCAATAAAAGAGATGGCTTCCGTGTCGGGGTGGGTTTTTTTTTTGTTTGTTTGTTTGTTTTGGTTTTTTGTTTTGGGTATGGGGTTGGGTTTTTGTTCGGTTTGGGGTTTTAACCTGATCCTGTGGCCGTGTGCATATAGTGGCAGAATGAAGTTGGAAGAAAAAAGCAATTGCTTTAAAAAAATTAACCCTGAAAGCTTCTTAAATGTATCATGTTATGAAAAGGATAATCTGATAGGGCATGCCTATGCTGACTTTTTCTTTCCCGTGAAAATACAATAAAGAAACCCCAGAAAATGAATATAATTCTGTTTATTTGAAAAGGTCCTCTCGAATCATTAAATCAGTGCATTAGCAATTCTGTAAATACCTCCCTCTTTTTTTAAAGCCTTTTCTGCCTTTCTTGTGATATTTCTGAGTATTTATCAACGTGATCTTCATTGTCCGGTTTTTCCTAAAGCTGTTCAGTCAAAAAAAAAGAAAAAAAACCCAACAAAAAACCAACCCCGAATACCCAAAGTTGCAATGTGTTGCTGGGATTCAAGCACTGGGCTTTGCTTGAAGTATGTCTTTTGTGTGTGTACATATTAGGACTGTGCGAAAGTGGTGGGCTTTTCGAAAATTGCTTGACCTCCATTGTTGATGATTCTCATCGCTACCTTGGCTGGCTGTAACAAAGCAAGCACGGGCTGCTATTCTTTCAAAAAAAAAAAAAAAATCTGTTATGCTTAATTTTTGGAATACTGAGGATTCATTGAGGAAAACATTATGTTCATTTTTAGCCCTTTGTTTGCAAATTTTCTGCAGCCCAAATGTTCAGAAATCATGTTTTAATCTATGAGCTTTAGAAAATACAGAAGGTGTAAAAGGATTTGTCTTGCAGAATGCACTGCTAACGCGGTTTCCCGAGCCATTACATTACTTTTATTTTGGTGCAAGTTTAAGTAATGCCATGCAGCAATGAACTGTGCTGCAAATGGATCTGGTCTCCTCTTTCACTGTCTTGTATTTATCCTCTTGTGCTTGAGAAAGGGAATAAAACTGGCTTCATTAGCTTGCTAATTAAACACAATGAAGTGCATGGCCCAAGGTTAATGGCAATGGCCTTTAAAAACACAAAACTCTTGAACAGGTGTTTGGGATATATATTTTTTTAATCTGTCATCAAATCTAGATAATTATACCACCGAGATAACCATTGTCACAGTTCTGTGGAGAAGAAAATGCTATGTTAGAGCTGCGAGCGCACAGTGCATTATTTTTAGTGGCATTATTTATAAACACCTCTCCAGGTCCTGCACAGCCTGTGGTTTAGCTCCCCCCTTCCCCCCCGCCATTGCAAGGCATCTTCTGCACCTCCCCTTTGGTGTAGGTTTTTGTGGATCAGGCAGGGTGAAAATCCCTGGACCGGACTGAGAGTCTTAAGCTGAGCTTGGGTAGTTAGCTAAAGTATTTACGTGCTGAAATTTCTGCCATTTCTTGTGTCTTTGAGCAGCCCATCCAGGCTGTACCGCTCCTGCTCGCTTGATGAGATGGTAAGAAACAGCCAATTAAAGCGGAGGTCGCTTACTCCCCGCGTTCGAGCTGTCACCAGCCTCCTGTCCACTCTGGTCTCCGTCAGCTAAAACACGCTTGTCAGGTTTTTTTGTGCTTTACGTGATGCAACAGTTGTAGACCTCCCCTGCTGCCACTGAATAGATGGTAGAGAAGAAAGAAACAGGCCAGCCTCACTTTTTTCCTTCCTTTTTTTTTTTTTTTTTGTTGTTTTTGTTCTCTCCTTCCCACCATCTCCCCCCTTCCCCATCACGCACTCCTTGCCTTGCAGATCAAGCTAGCGGGGTTTCCTGGCTTCGCCAGTTCTGGGAAGCAGGATGCAGGTTCAGATGGAAGAGGAGCAGCTTTCGGAGTGCTGGAAATGGGATCAATGTTAGGACCAGCCCAGGAACGCACTGCTGTGACTTCCATCACGCCTGTCCACGGGGTCGGTTCCTCTGCAGAAGTGTTGCAGGTGTAAAAGGAACCAAAGGATCTTTATCATAATTTATCAAGAGCAGAGGAGGTGGATGAAAGAGATGGTTTGAGGCTGGGCACCCAGCGATGGTGTACTTGTGCGCTCTGTCCATGTGGTGCCTGTTCCTAGAAAGCCGGGGCGCCTTTAAAATAAAATAAAAAGAAGTCAAAGTTACTCCACTTTTGGGCCTTGTGGTGGAAGGTGTTTTGGCCTATTTCAGGGCCTACTTTTAGAAGCATCTCTAACATTTAACGTTAATAGTAGTTGACCACGTGGAGCTGCACTAGAATAGTGAGAATTAAATGGGATTTTAGTAGTGCTGCATCTTTTGAGCCCCATAAAATATAGCACCTTTCTACCAGTTGCACCCAGGACAGTTATTTTGAGCTTAACGTGGGAGCTGTAGTCTAAAAGTTATGGAAGGGACTTGATAACCCCCCCCGCTTCTGGCTGTGTGTGGCCAAGGCAAGGTACTTTGCTGGATGCCCCTTCCCAGGGACCACCGCACCTGGTGCCGGGGACGCGGCCTCTCCTTACGGTGCTTCCCATCCCTCGCCTGGAAATCTGCGTATCCAGCCCCATCAGCCGGCGCCGAAGAAGCGCCGCTGTAATTTGGGAAGGGTGTGGGCAAGAGAGAGAACCTGGTTGAGTTCGGTGGTAATCAAGACCCAACTGAAAGCCCTGATGGGGGTCTTACCCTCGGCTTCAGCGACCGAAGAACTACTTACATGCCGAAAAAGTCTCGCAAAGGCAACTTTTACGAAGTCAGGGTTGGTCGATACACTGCTTCAGAGTTGGCTTTCTCTTGCTGTTGGCCTGAAGGAGTGGTGTCAGAAAGGCGGCAGCATTTTCCAGGTTCCTTGGGCAGCTGTGGGCAGCGATGCGGGCAGCGTGGTGCCGTGCCTTGGCACTACCGCAGCACCGCGGCTCCGGCGCTCTCGCTGTAACAAAACATTGCGGGAAGTTGGGAAATGGGAACCGCGGCGCGTAATCTCTGCTTTAAAGAGGTGTTGTCTTTCCCTTTTATCCCTCCTTGGCCTTTGATTTTAAAACTAGCAGGGGGGTGTGATTTTCTTGCCTGGCCAATAGCGCTGCCTGGATCTGAATTATTCAGTGTAGCACTTGGCATTCTGCACCCTGTTCCCACTTAAGCTCTTTTTCGCCTGTTCCTTCATGTGGAGATTTTCACATCAGTGAAATTGGATGTGTTTAAGAGAGGTGTTTGTGGCCGCAGCGTTCACCAGTATAAGCTCTCCTCTCCCCTGCCTTTCCCCTCCATTAACCATTGAGGATCAACTAATGTCTAATCTCTTCTCTTCATTATTACTTCATTCTGAAATAATTTTGTATCTCTCTAGTCATTTGTTCCTTTAAGGTATATTAAAAATATATACATCACTTCCCCCCCTCACCCCCTTAAATCTTCTTTGTAAGTTTTCTTGGAGCCGCTGAAGTCAAAGGGGCAGAGAAGTAAATTAAAGATGAAACACTCTGCCTGCATTCTGCAGACCCAGCACATTTTATGCTTAGATTTGAATATAACCGTTGGTCTTTTTCACCAATTTCATGTTCTTTTCTCTCTGTCATCTTCCTCCTTTATTACGGTATAGCTTCAATTCAAACTAAAAGTTAAGAGCAGCAGTTGTCAATGTACACTGTAAAATAATAATATGCTTCCCTCCAGCACACAAGTGCCTCTTATTTTGCCAGTATTCGAGTCGTGTCACTCTGATTATGTTATTGCATGTGGCATTGGTCCATCGTGCTACTTAAGAAAAAAAATATGTTACTGATGTCTAGGTGCCTTGGAAAAATACGACTCCTCTTTTGCAAAGTGGTGGTTGTGTAGAGAGAAGGTCCCTGCCCCAAAAACCCTGAGTGGAGGGGCAGAGCATGGGAAAATGGTGGTATCTCCAAGTGTTCCCTGCTGCATCCTGAACTTCTCACCCGAGGTCACACCAAATATTTTGTACCTATACCAAAAAAAAAATGAGCCGCGTATTGGGTAAAATCAGGCTTGAACCTGGTAGTGTGCTCTGGCCACTTAGGTGATTTTGTTTTCTTTTCTTTTGATGACTTTATTGGAGATGGTTGGTGTGGTTTTGCTCCTAGAGAACATCTTTCCCATTTGGGTTGAATTGACTGTAAGCAAGGACTGGCTCATGCATACGGATTTGTGAATTTAAATATAAAAGAAACATAGTGGAAGGAGCGAGCCTGTTTGTGCTTGGCTGGAGGAAGATGTGAATTACCTGTTTCTCATAAATAATTCTGCGATTTCCAGCTTGGTGTGCCGTTTCATCCCAGGTTTGGTTTCGGATCTTAGGGGAGCTCTGCGGGCAGGAGGAGGTTGCTCAGAGGAGGGCAGGAGGCAGCCTGGACCCGAAGCACCATTTTTGGGTTTGGAATGCAGGGGTGTATTAAGGAGCTGGAACGAGCCTATTAAAATGTTGGCACAGGAGCTGTTAGAAGTAAAACTTGTATCCGTGGATGTTTGCATCCTGTTCCTGTAGTGCATAATTTATGGGACGTAGCAACAGTTTAAGAGCTATTCCCACCTCTTCTGTGGCAGGAGTGACTTCTCTGAGATTTTGGGGGTCAGCGGCAGGGCAAGAGTGTCGCTCCCCATCCTCTTGGGTCCGCGGCTGGTGCTCTGACCACCCCGTTACCCTTTTTTGTCCACCTGGGATTAAATTTGCTGGGAAAAATGAAGTGTTCTGCTCGTTTTGTGAAACCAGAGGTGTCATTTTGTTTTCTTTCTCCTGTCTCAGTCTATTGCTAATAGATCCATATATGAGTTCCTCCTCTTTAAATAAAGAGAATAAAGCGCATTCATGAAAAGATGCAGTGCTTTCTGGTCTGAGCTACATTAATTTTCCATCTAAGTGGATACTTGTGCAAATTAAGACATGGATTTTGAACTCGACTCTTCATGTCTAATATCTACCCTTGTGTGATGACAGAAGAAGAAAAAGGGGCTCACGGGAGCAGAGGGAGTACGTTAATCCTCCTCCATGAAAGCTGGAAACGGAGCGTATTGCCGTCAGTTTTACTGAGAAAGAAACAAAAACTAGGAGAGATGAGTGTGTCTCTGGCACTTCCCAGACCAATCCAAAATCCCAGACTTGTGCTGAATGATCCCTAAACCACAGCGGCAAAGGTGGTCATTTTAAGAAGTCCGGGTAGCCGACACTGCCCTGTTGTGTCTTAGGTGCTGTGACGGTCTCTACCTTTTCTTATTTAAAGCTTTTCCCATTATAGAACTTGTTTTCTAACTGCTGGCAGAAGTTTAAATTTTCTCTGTGGTGCTTGTAGTGCTAATGTAATGCTTCTTCCTAATTTATTGCTCCAAGGTGTGAGATTATAAGCTTTTGAGTCGATGAGAGGGATAAAGTTAGGTCCATTTGTGCCCGATCTATCAAATGGGTCAATCTAGGTGGCTAACCCTTCTTTCCTCCAATGTTACCTAATTAAAATTCCTTTTTTAATGTGTGCAACTTTTAAAATTTGGCTTTTAGGAATATTTTGCTTATACATGATTTATCTTTGCAGACAGTTTTGAATTCCTGAGGAGGGAGGAAGGCAACTGTAGATCTGAAGTGAAGAAATGTTCAATCCAGCTCTGTCTCCTTTTTCTGACTTTTTAAAAGCATTTCATAAAATGAGGGCATTTTAGGCTTTTTAAGCCCTTTTAGTGCTATTCTCATGTTTTGCAGTCTCTAGCTTGCTTCTGTGGACTGGTGGCTGTTGCTGCAGTTTGACTGAGCTATCTGCAAACTTCCCTCTCCAGTGGCTCTGTTTGCCATTGATACTTTTTTTTTTTTTTTTTTTGGCAAACGAGGGCATTTAAGCTTTGCACAGTTGATGTCCAGGCCTTTCTCTGAGGCAGCAAGCTGAGCTTTGCACTATTAAAGTTGTAAGGAGAACACGGTACCGCTCTTGGAATAGTCTGTGGGCTTTGTAGGCGTTGAAGCGCGAGGAGACGTTTGCTTTGAGACCTGTACGCTACCGCCTGGATTTGTGAATGTCCCCATACTCAGCAGAGAGGAAGCGATGGTTGACTTGAGACGTGGTGGCTCAGCAAAGTGCAGATTCGTGGTTATCTTGGTGGTAGCCTTGTCCTGGCAAGTTCAATCTTGGGACAACTGAGACATGGCAGTGCAACCTGTGGGCGCGCAGCTCTTGTTTCTCCAAGTCTTTATTTTTCTTTCGCCAGTGTGACAACAGAAACACAGCGGGCTTTTGTATTCCTGCTTTAGTTCCTGAGAGTAATTAATGGGTTAAGAATGCTAATTCCCTTATATATGTGCAGGCTGAGAAATTCAGTTGTCCTTGGGTTTTCGTGGTGGGAGTATCCAGTTACAGCTCGGCGGCTATTGGGTGGCTCTCGGGTGCACGAAAGTTTGAACTCGGAATCCCTTGCTTTCACATGCACCCACAACTTACCAGGCACTTTTATTTTTATAGGAAAATCTCCGTTAAAGCACATTCTTATGCCCGGGACAAGGCATTTTCCCATGTACTCACCTGCTTGGCTCCTAAAAAGCAAGTTTGGGGTGGTGGCAATAGGCACCGTTGCTGATGTTCCTGCAGCAGTTCCCTGCCGTGAAATTCCTGTTTAAGGTGCCTGGCATGCATGTGGAATAAAGCTTAGCACAAGCCGAAGGAGGAGAGGAGGACGGTGCATTTGGTGCTGCCTTCCCGGGACGTCGGCTCTGGCCGCCGGCAGGCGCGGTGTGCGGTGCTGTGAGTGCCCGACCCGGTGATGGCACCGGAGCCGTAACGTCTCTGGCTGAAATGCTGCGCCTGGACCCTCGGGTGGGGATCTTCTCATGCAGTGTGCCCTGCCACGGAGCTGCCTCATCCGTGCTCCCTTGGCTTCCTTCAAAATATTCCAAAAACACTCTTTTTTTTTTTTTTTTTTTTAACAAAAAAACCTAATGGAGGTGAACATTTTTATCTGATGGTTGTTGTTTTACTGCCTTGCTGTTACAACAGACCTTAGTCTCTTCCTCAGGCTCCTGGAGCATCTTTTTAAAGTGAAAGCATGAAGCAGGGGCCTGCAGAAAGGGCAGGCTCGGCACGCTTACTTATAGCAAGAATTTACCGTGTAGATTTTAATCACCTTTTACTGTCTTGGAAGCGACACAGTGGCCCTTCGTTCTCGATTTCCGGGCTTCTTTGCCCAGGCGATAAAGAAAAGCGGAGCCTGATGGAGCATTTCTGATGAGCGTGCTTGCTGTTGCTGGGCAGTTCCCCTCGTGGGTGCAGCTTGGTGGCACAAAGCTTATACAGCCTGAATTTTGAAGGTGATGGATGGAGAAAAAAAAAAGGGGGGGGGAAGGAGAAAAAAAACCCCAACCCACTGAACGTACCGTCCCTGCAAGTGCGTGTCCCCGCGGCTGTCGCCTGGCTGAAGCCCTGGCACAGTGCCTGCTTGCATCGGCGGGGAGTTTGGCCCGATGCGTCCGTTCCTCGGGGGGTATTTTAACATTTATATTGTACCTGAGATAACTTGGGAAGTCTTTTACAGATAATTTTTATGGCTGTAGATAATTTTCTGTAGATAGCTTCTGCTGTTGTCTAATGGGATGGAGTTAGTGCTGCTAAAAGCAAACATGAGAAATCTTTTTTTTTTTTTTTATTTTATTGGTAATAGAATTTCCTTTCCCATGCAATCCTGTACAGATTGGCTATTTATTATGTAAATAAAAGCTAAAGGAAGCCCTTCCAAGGTAACTGTAAGCCCCAAAGGTAAATGAGATCGCTCCTACCCTGGTAGATAAGTGAGATGCAAGTGTATCTGGCTGTGTAACTGTGTCTGTAGGCTCCTTCTCAATGAATTGCTGATGAAAGAAGAAACCCTGCGCGAGGAACGCGCCGTTCTCGCAGCCTCTGCTGGAGAATTGCCCCGTTGACGTCCCCGCCGCTTTTTTGTGCGTGGAAATGATTTCGAACCAGCTAACACAAAAAAACCACTTTGAAGTGCGGTACGACGAGATGAAGTTGGCTAAAAATAGGTCTGAATATGAAAGTCAGGCGAAAACTTGGGGGGGGGGGGAGGTGGGGTGGAGCTGAGGGTTGGTTTACAGGCATTGTTGATAGAGTTTCAGGGTCCCGAGAAGGGAAGATGAATGTCTTTCTGTTATAGTAACAGCTGCTCTCTGTCCATCGGGATCTAGTGTTTGCCCATCCAACTCATAATAATTAAACAAAAGAGTTATTTCATAGCAGCCTTGGTGGAGGATTTATGTTGGAATTTTATCTTTCTCCATTTCGACTTTTCTTCCTCTATTAAAGAAAAATACAGAGTTCTCTCTCACCTGGACTGTGTCTTGCCTCTTGTCAGATCCAGCTAATAACTACAGGGAGGAAGCTAGCCGGTAACTGGGCATTCAGAGTTACGTTTCAAAAAAATAAAAATTTCAAGTTTCACTAATGCCCTTGTCCTTAAAGAGATCCTCAGGGCTTTTGCATCCTGAACCTCTGAGCGGTTGGTGCCTCTCTGGGGTTGTTAGTAGGTCCCTAGTATGGCCATGTAAAGCCACGTGCAGATGTCTTGTCTTCTTTCCCGTTAATTTTTTAGGGATTCCCCCCCTTTTTGACAGCTAACAGCTAGTGTGAACAAGCAAACAGCTTCAAAGGAGTCTCAGATGCAAAGTGTAGCAGTGTTTCAGGAACGGATCTGCGTCGTGGGACTTTATTCCCATGTAGCTAACTCTGCAAAACCCCCGGGTATGGGTCAGTCTTAGGGGAGTCCCAGAGGTCCGGAGCAAGGCACAGCTCAGTTACTCGGCACTTCCTCACGTGTTCAGCCACAACATTTAAGACAATTTGATGTTACCTCTGTACTCCAGAGTACAACAGCCCTTGGCCAAGCGGGTCGGCATGGCACGGCGCGGCTGGTGCCACGCGCTCCCGTTCTCCCCCTGAGCAGGACGGGCACGTTCGAGCCCTGTCCTTGTCCTGTCCCATCCCCTGGGCACGGGCTGGAGAGGCACCCTCCAGAGCCATGTCAACTGTTCCTTCTTTTTTGCAAATCTCTCCTACCATTTTTTTTTTTGTCACGGGGCTCTGTCCCTGCAGAGGCTTTCCAGAAGATTGCACCTAGAAATAGCTGGTTTGCAACTGTTTTTCATCGCAGTGACGCAGCTTTTGTTTAAAAATACGCTGAAGCTCCCATTCCTTGAAGATCACAAGCTTGAATTTATCCAGTGCTGAAGCACTGCAAGAAGCTACCTGAAGCCCAGGGCTCCCGTTGCAGGATCCTTTCCCATGTCTTAACGGGATACGTGCCTCCGCGTAGCTGCCTTTTGAACCCTGGCTGCTAATTTAATACCGTTTACCCTTCTCCGAAGGAGAATAGGCCCAGTTGGATGGTAAGGTTAAAACCTGAGCTGCGCTATGTTTGTATTAATAATTTCCACTGGTGAAATATGGATCTGAGAGTTTCCTCATTCATTTAAACCTCATAGTTAATAGGCAATAGTGGAAATGTACCATGTACGTGATTATTGCAGTGACCTGATTTCACATGCTTTTCTGATCTAACATCTGTTTAAAAAAAAAAAAAAGAATTATATATAAAATTGATTTTGGGAGCCCTGAGAAGGAGAAGGAAACCAGGTATTTCAACCCCCAAATTCCTTTGAGCTGTAGAAACATTGTCAAAGTAATTGTAGCCTTTTCAATTTTTTCTGTGTAGATTTCTTTCTGTGTAGTCTCAGAAAAACCATGCTCTGTTGATGGATGTCACTGTTTTTTTACTTGTGACAAATATCTCCCAAGGTATTGTTTGAGTGATGTAAAATTTGGTTCATGTGTAAAATTCTAGCTTTTCATGAATACTTTATTATGGATCTGTGTATGCCAGCTTCGTCTGGATTAAGGTGTTATACCTTTAGTGGTTTGCTGCGGGATATCATCTTAATCATTTTTGCTGTAATTTAATCATCTTAATTAAAACTGCATTGAATTGTGGAAAGTAATTTGGGTCTGGAGAGCAGTGGGTTTTGTATTTGTATTTTAGTGTGGTGTGGTTTTTTGGGTTTTTTTTGTCTTGTTAGAAGATGGTAATGGTTTTGGCAAGGTTCTGCTAAAAATTAGCACAGTGTACAAAAACTCATGTTGCCAAGTTAATACAGTATTTCTCCAGCTAATTGTGGCCTTGAAGGGTATAATATAAAAGGTCATCTTTGTTAGTGAACTGCAAGCTTCTCCTGCGAGACAGAAATCCATGTCCTTATCAAGGATGAAATCTTGGCTCCTTGGTTACACAATTGAGCTTTGCTATAATTTGGACATCATTAGGCTCTTTATTAAAGCAGCGGAACACTCTAATCAATCTTGCTGCTTTGCTTTCTTAAACGTACTTCTGTATGTGAATTTGTGTTACGGCTTCCCCTTCTTTTTCTCCTCCACAAACCCTGCAAAGGGGAAGGGTCTGAAGATAAGGTGGGATGAAAAGTTGCTGGTTTCCCCTTTTCAGGGTGTTCTTTTCCTAGAAGGTTCCCATTTGTGACAGTGGTTTTGAAAGTTGTGATGTACGACCTCCTCTTCTGATTATCTTCTGTAGAGAAGAACCAGGAGGAGACCGTTCTGGAAAGAGCAGCCACTCGTTTGGGTTTGTGGTGTTAAACAAAAAAAAACCCAAACCAAAAAAACCCCAAACACCAAGCCACAAAACTTAATGAACCCAAAATTTAATTTAAAAAGTAGTTGGCATTACTTTTTCTTTAAATCCAAACAAAAGGGTTTAAATTTTTTTTGGGGTGGGAGCCCCAACCTAAACCAGAACTCTTTCTGTGGCATGTGGTCATAGGGCAGAAATGTGGGGGAAAGTAAGAGTTTGTGCTTTTGCCCCTTTTTTGTGTTCTGGGTCTTATTTTCATTAGGGTGTTTGCCCTCCCAGGGAAGTATTTTTGTGGCTCTGACTTCTGGATCATAAAACGTAGCTGGCGTTTACCATCTCTCTTTGATTACTATTTCTTTAACCAGCAACTATTTTTCTAGTTGGATAGTCAAATGGATCTTTCCCACTTACCGGACAGTTAGATCTGATTTTTGCACAGCTATAAAAGTTAGACCCATGCTTTGGCAGAGTTTCATTCGCAAGGTTTTGGAGGTTCTAAATTTTGGTGCCTTCCATCGCCTGTATTTGGGTGGATGATGTGCTGGAAGTGCCTGTGTCCTTGAGACGCTCACGGTTGTTAGAAACGCTTGCAGAGGTGGGAACAGCAACATGAGGTCATCTCTGAAAAGGACTGTCTTCTGCAATATCCCTGCCAACTTCACTTTCATGCACCTTGAAGATGATAATCTGAGAGTACCGCCCCACTGGGACGTGGAAGCGCTGTTATTCACACACACAGGTGAGGACCGGAGCAGAGACGCGCTTTATGGGAGCAAGTCTGTGGTCCCTGATCCCCAAAGAGAGGGGTTTGTACGTGGACCTCTAGATCATCTCGACATTCCCTTGCTGGGAGGCAGGTACCTACAGTTGTCATTATTAAAATAATGTACCATATAGATGGTTTCACCTCAAGCACAGATACTGCGACAAATGCCTCGTTTCGCAGTTGGTTGGTCTATGTGCTGTGGCTCTGTGCAGAGTAACATGTCATGCCTTTAAAAATAATTAAAAACTGGAAAAGAGACTGTGCTTGCGGATGAAAAACACATTTTTGGCATCTAGTAACTTCTTTTCAGGAATCCTGCTTTTCCTTGAATCCGCTTACTGGGGGCTCCTGACCTCACGCTGGTACCACCGTCGTTCGCGGCTCCTTGCTGCGTGGATGCACGTGGAAGCGCTCAGTGGCGTTTGAAGCGGGTGTGTGCACTACCTCCTTTACAACCCCCTGGTTGGTACTTCCCCAGTTTCTGCCTGGCAGATACGTGTACTCTTCAGGAGCTCTCCCCAGGTTTCGCTGGTTCCTGCAAAAATTTGCTCTTTGAGCAATTATGAGAACCGAATGTTTCTGCTCTGAAGGGATGAACTTTCTTGGGCTGCAAGTTTTTAATGAAAGCTTTAGGTTATGAATGTGTCATCATCTCATTACTGTTCCTTACCGCTTGGCGTCCTGTTGGCCCAAGCCAGTTTAACTGTCTCCAGCCTAAATGGAGTGCTGCTTTCAGTATTTACAAACTCTACAACTGTTCAAACAAACCAAGCCTCCAGTTGCAGCAATGGCAGTGGGGTTGAAGACAAGGAGTTGTCTCTAAGGAATATAGTCTATTATATGTTGGGTATAAATCAACCTCTGACTTGTGGGTGTTGGGAGGAAAATTTCCTCAGGGACTTGTAATCCAGAATCAGCCTCCTATAAATCTGCTTGGATATTCTCCTGAAGCGTGTGGCGGTACTGGAGAGCTGATTATGGATGTAGACCATGGACCTGGGAGTGTGAAATACTGCTGCTCCTTCCGTTCCATCACCACGCTGGATGGACAGATCCGAGGAGCAGATTATTTTCAGTATGTTAGAAGTGATGAGTTTATTGTCCTGTTCCCTCCCTCCCTCCCAGTAAAACCTGCAGACTTGGCTTTAGATATTGGGAATTGAAAGCAAACAACAACAAATATAACTGGGTTGGTTTTATTTGCTTTCTGGGGTTTCAGGTGTGAGAACGCGCGTTGGTTGCATTTTTGTGCTTTTTATATTTCTTTTCTTGTTCCTTGAGGGCTGGAAAATATTTTTCTTTAAATGGAAAGTGATGTTTTACATCTTCTAAATGTCTCTGAGAGATGAGTTTGTAGCAGACAAAAATCCTGCTCTGTACTGGGTAGTGAGAAATCTTGGGAAGGAAGAACAGGGCAGGAACTGATGCCACCACAGCTGCAGGGACAGGTTGGCTCGTGCCGGCTGGACATAATGGTGTGTGAAGTTTGTCATTGCACACTTTCTTCAAAGGTTTTTTTTGTCTGTTTGTGGTGCAACCTAGATGCTAGCAGCAATCTTAGTGCGGCAGGTTAAGGTAGCACTCAAACGACGGGTTGTGTGAGCAGCTCTGGACCTTCAGGGGTTTCTGTGAAGAGCATAGTATGGTTGATGTCCTCTTTGTAGTCGATGAAATTTTCTCCAGAAAGGTAAACCATTCCTACGACAGCTCTAAAATGCCATCCCTATTCTGTGCTAGAAAAACCCCAGCGATTAGGGCAGCGTTATTCTCTTCAGTTGCCTTCAGTGGGCTCATCGGCCTCTGGGTCTAGGAGGTTGCAGGATCAGGCACCTCCTACAAGATGTAGGACTTGTCCATTCCTCGTGTTGGTCACTTCTTCATCCCTGTGTCCATCCTGGTTTGCGCACCGCTCAGATGCGGCGTTTACAGGAGGTTTCTCCTAACGGGAAACATGGCCAGTAGCAAGGGATACATGGGCTTGGGTTGTGGGTTTTTAGTAACCTTTTTCTTTTATCACTTCTCATGCAACTTGCCTGCTTCTCTTCTTGGGGTTTTTGTTGGGTTTTTTTTTTTGGTTGTGCTCCCTCTACCTTTCTCGCTCTTTAGAAGAAATTGTCTGTTCCAACTTCAGGAAATGTTTTCTCACTTGTCAGAACAAAAACAGCTGACCCTGGTGGGTTTTTTTGTTCGTGTGTATGCAAGAAACGTGTCAGGGTGTTTTTACGGGCGCTGCTGCCGAGCTTGTCAGCAGGGGCTGGGCCAGGCAAGCCAGGCTCCTTTTCAGATTACATATCTTTACAGATTTTTATCTCCAGTTTGCAGAGAAGGGTAGCCTGAAGTCAGTTCTTGACAGTTCGGTAGAGGAGAAGCCTGGAACCACACCGCTCATGCAGTGCTTTGCCAACAGACCCGTCCTCCTGCCTGTAAGCAGAGGAGAGGGGTGATGGGCGCTGTGGACAGGGACCCTCTCGCAGCATCTCCATCACCAGAGACGAGTCATCCTGGGGTGGTGATCGTACTGATCTGCTTTTGCAACGACCTCTGCTCCCTTCCCCTCCTCTCGTGCTTGTTGCTCCTCGCGGCTGGAGGAGCCTAACTGGGAATGGAGAAACCCGTCCCTGCCCTTTCCCCATCCAGGGGAAGGTCCTCTCAGACTACTCGCTCTTCGGACTCCTAGTGACAAATGATTTGCCGTTAGTCAGGAGTCCTTAAAAATCGTGCCGATAAAGGTTTTTTATTTATCTTTCTCCCAAGTGGCTGTTTGGGGGTGGATGCTTGCAATTCTTTAGGCATATTTCTTCTCCTGCTCCTTATGTTCAAAGGGCCCCGGAGAGGAGCCGGATCAAACCCTCTGGGCTGGAGCATCTCCCACCCCAGGGTGAGCTCCCCTTCCCAGCGTGACCGCGCTTGTCCTGGTTTTAGCAAAGTCTGGGCAGCGCCCGTTGTGATCCGATGAGTTTTGGCTGCAATTTAAAGATATTACAGGGTGTTCTTGCTTGTATGGGCATTGACACCCGTCCCTCCCCCTCTTCCCCTCGGTATCGGGGACGCCGTTATCTATAGCAGTTCTGTTGGGTGGAGGGTGAGCTGTCAGGAGTTAAATCGAAAACAGGCAGCAGGTAACTGGACTAAATTAAACTGGTAATTCCCTACTAAACCCCTTCTCCCTCCCCTCACATCTTTGGAAATGCCTTTTATCTGGACTGTAAATTAGATTATGGTTCTTCTTGTTGCTTGAAAGAAGCTGCAAGGATGAGTTAATGGGAGCTCCTGAGAGAGGTCTCCTAAGAAAGTCTCCTCTTAGTAAGATGTTAAGGAATCTTTTTCCCTCTCTTCCCTAATTTTTCTGAAGCTAGGATAGAAATAATAATTCTGTCTTTTCCACTTCAACTTTCATGATACATTTACAAAGGAAAAAAACCAACAACAACCCTATAAATGTCTTAAGTATTATCTTTTCTTGCAGGCTTCATCGTAAAAATATTTATTGAGACCTCACAGGCTTAAAGTGTTGTGGTCAGCATCATGAAAGTAATGTTTTTCTTTGTTTCTTTTTTTAGTGGTACTTAAAAAAAACAAACCCAACAAACCCACCTAAGAAAACCCTCATAGCCTGGCAGTGCTTGGTTCCCTGGCTTTTTGGTATTTCTTTACCAGGTAGGAACCTGAAAAAGGAAAAGGAGCAGTTCCTTTCTGTTGTCAGAGCTGAAAAGGAATGTTTAAAATAATGCTACAGTTTGTACACTGCTAAAGGTTTTTCTAAAAAAGATAAGGCATAAAGGGTATACTTTTTGCACTTTTTGGGGGCGGTGGGTTTTTTTTTTTTTTTCCTTTGTGGGGGGGAGTGGTGAGGGAGTTGTTTGGTTTTGTTTGTGTTTAGGTTTTGGTTAATTATCCTGGCTTTGGAGCTGTGGAGGGAAGAGAAGGAAGGGGGACATCAACCATTGGCACGATTTGGAGAGGAAGGAGTGGGGCAATGGGCAGGTTTGCAGGAAGAGAGACAAGGCGGCTCCTGATGCTTCCTTTCACCGCTTCCCTTACTCTTTTGTTTCTGCGCCTCTCCTGCCTCCGGATCTTGGTGTCACGCGACTTAATGCTTTTGATATCACATCTCCTACGCATCTGCTTGTCCCTTTGCTAAACCCCTTCTGTCAAAAGCACGCTGTCTTTCGTCCGTCGGCGCTGGACAAGCGGCACTTGGGCGTATGGTGGTGCAGGAAGGTGGTGGGACGCGCTGGGGTGGGAGCGTACCTGGGGGCTGGATGCACAGCGGTTATCGCCGGTCCCCTGGGATGTGAATTAGTGATGATAAAGTAACGGGGAGATGTTCCTGACCTTTCTCGGCACTGATGCTGCCTTGGAATTTCTCATGGAGACGTTCGTGTTTGTTGTCGGTTGTGTAGTTGAAAACACAAACGCGCACTGGGGCACTTGTGGGTCCCAGGGCACCACTTGGAAATCCCTGGTGTCAGGAAAATACGGGGAGGGAAAAATAGCTTGGAAGGTATTTAAGAGTCTCAGGCTGGTACCTTTTTATGAGATGTAGCTACCTACATTTTTCTAACTGTTTCCATCTCTGCGCGGACGTGGGGCTCACCCCTGTCAGGAGCTGTGCTGGCATTTAGCCATGGCTGGAAGCTGGGGCTGATGCTGACTGTAACTGAGATCAGATTTTAGTGCAAGAGATGGACTTTCTGGAAATGATGAACTAATTCCTCTCATTTGTCAGTGAAAGTACAAAACTTTGGAAATCCTGCCCCCGTGCCAGCCAAGAAAAGACAAAACCCAATCGGGGAGAGTTTCTGTAATGGGGATATGGCTCCAAAACCCAGCAGCAGTTTCTTGTTTCTTGCCTGCCAGAGCACACTGCAACCTCTCCTCCTCAAGCTGTTGTGGTGCCTGACACAAACCATATTTTTCAAGTAAGAAATCATCTTTTCCGCAAAACACAAAGGTCGCCGTGTGTATGTGCAAACCCTCCATCTGTGAAGGGAATAACGTAACCTCTGTCCTTTCGGGCTTCACCTCAGTTGATCTGTACCACATGTCCTTCAAGGTAAGCTGGGTAAGTGGCTAGCAGTCAAGGCAGGGAGAGAGAAATCCTGTTTGAAGCTGACCTGATGCCATCTGACATTTTGCTGATTTGAAAAGAGGAGGTTTGGTATGGAAATGGTGGGGCTAGTTCTGAGTTGCTGCAGCTCCTTACGACATATTAATCTTCAGAGTGAATTACAGCCTGACAAAACAAGTTGGTTTTTTGGTTTTTTTTTTTAACTCTGTGGTGAAGACTTTTTCTTCCACGGGCCACCTAAGTCTGCTTGGATCCTTGATGTGTTTGTGTGCCTCACTCGAAGCATGTTGAGAAGCCGTTGTGTACCTAGTTAAACGTGTGCGTTAATTCTGTAAAATTAAAGCCTACTTAATTATCCCTCTGCTGAGGTTTTATGGATGACGCGGTGCACGTTCCCTACTTGTAAGTCGGGCCAATGTATTCTTTCTCTCTCTTTAGCTCTCCTTCTTGGAGAAGCTGAAAGTTTGCAGCGTGCTTTGAAGATGAAGGAGTTACCGCTGCAGCCTGTCTGCTCTCCGGCAGATGCAATCCCCTCCCTTAGGAAGCGTTCAGCTAGAGGTTACAGAAAATAAAACATCTCTCCGTACTGTAATAGTTTTGTTTTAAATGGGCTCTAGAATTTATACGCATGGGTAGGAAATTCAGACTGCTGCTCTGCTTGCTTTTTGGTCTTTGTGAAACGGCATTAGCTTTGAGGCTTCTTGATACTTTCTGTTGACTTTGTGCCAGGTGAGGGGTTCTCGAGCCTGCCATCCAGCTTTCCGTGACCGTACAGTTTGGAGCGTGCCATCAGCACACAGCAGATATGAGTGGTTCTGCCTTGGCACGGGAGCCCTTATGTGCCCTGCCCCTGTTCCAGCTCCTGGGACTCGGACTGACAGAGCAGGCACAGGAGAAATTTAAGGCAAAGAAATGCCTGTCGTTGGGAATAGAAGTTACTGAAAGTTTGTATTTTTCTCATTTTTCATTGATGTGATGTCTCCAGGAGGAAAGGCAGCATTTTTCCTGTTCGTCCCCTCTCTCCCATCACCCAGCAGCTGGCTGGTGAGGTGGCTGCTCCTCTTTCCCATCCACATCTCGCCTGGTGCACCAGCGTGCTGGGCTGGGGTTGCATTTCCTATCGTGCGCTCCACTGGGCGCAACCAAGGAGCGGGAAGAGCCAGAAGAAAGATCTGATGGTCCCCAACCCACGAGGATGTAGGGAGGGGGAGAGTTGTGGCCACGAGTGAGCTGGACGCTCTGCCGTTACGCTTTCTGCCCAAGTCCCCTTCTACAGTTGCATCTTGTCCAACATTCCTGATTTTACTTGGCCAAGTACTCATCTCCGTGATACCGTGCTGGATGCCCTTTACAACGTACTGTAATCTGGACATCGGCTCCGTGTGGTCTATGGGCTACTGGCCAGGCTGTGGGACAGGAGTCGTTCTCCTAAGGGAGGTCCAGCCCAGCTGCCACGAGAGCAGGTGGACCACTGCCACGGCCTGGGGGACATCCACATGGCCATCCCGCTGCAGATGGACATCGGGTGGGCCATAGGGTGATGAGGATGTGCAGTTGGTGGGATGTGGGGGTGCAGCAGGAAGGTGAAGGACATCTAAGGAGACCGAGGGTCACTAGCTTCCACACATTTGGAGGGTGCACGTGGCGGCTCTCCCATACCCCTTGTTTCCAGGCAGCAGTGTGTATTCCAGGGAGCTCTTCAGGATTTTCCTTCTTAGAAGGAATTGCATTGGGTGAAAATCCCCGCACAAAAAAGCTGCTGTTGTCCTGGTAGGATCACGTTTGAGAGTGCCCTGTAATTCAAAATCATAGCTGAACAAAGACTTGCATCTATTCTGTTTTGCTTTGTTTGCATTCCTAAAAATCATCCAGACTTTTTCTTCTCTTTTAAAAGCAGCAGCGCTGCAAACCTCTCCAGCTGCTGTTACGAAATGAGTGAGTTATTCTAGCTCAATTGAGTAGATTGGACTGGAAACACTTCTGGAAATACTGTGCAGGTTGTGGACCAGCTGTTGGCAAAACTAGCCAGGGTTTCATACACAGGGCCCCAAAAAAGAAACAGTATTTTGCCGTAGTTATTTTTTTTGCCCTCTTTATTTTGCTACAAGCGCAATCCTGCACTTTTTAATTAAAATTTGAGCTGTCTCAGCACTGGGAGAGGGCTGTAAGTCTGCGGCACGAAAGGGCAGTCATTTCCTTCATGCTAGGTGGTTTCTCTGCCTCCGTCGGGCGGCCGGTGACCTGAGACAACAGCACGTGTGAGGCGACAGAGTGGAAGGAGCTTTTTTTTTTCCTCCGATAGCAGAGTTTTCCTTGCCTTTCCAACCCCCTTCACAAGCTGGCTCCTCCTCAGCTGCACTCAACGGGTGGCCCAGCGGCAGAGGGAGCAAAGGAAGAGTTTGTGATAACTGAGATAACTCTGCGGAGCATCCAGCGGGGAGCAGGAGAGGGGTCCATCGGGGACAGGTAGACCCGCGCTGATCTCAGTGCAGGTTGGCAGTTGTGGACATCTCCTGTTTGCTCTAGTGGTCTCTCCACATCTGCCTCAGTCTATTGCTCTTGGGTCCAAACCAGTTTCTTGGAAATTTTCTGCCTTCCCAAGGGTATATCCTAACTCTTTAATTTAGGGCTGTGGTTGTGCACGAAGGCTCGCAAGCCTCCTTCCCTGCCCGAGCGGCTGGGGCAGGCGCAGTGGGCTGGATGGGAATGAACACAGGCTTAGTTTTCTTTTGGATGCATAGTCAAAAATTCTCCCAGCAACATCTCCCCTCTTTCACGTGGAGGAATATTATCATCAAGCAAAATGGAGAGCGCCAAATTCTTTAGCCTACTGCTACTCTTCTTGTTTGTGAAGGGTATGTCCTTTTTGACTCCCTTCTTAAATGTTTCCCCTTTCCAGTTTGGGTCAGTTCTTAATCCATCAGGTTTTCAAACACAGATAGGAATTTTGTTCTTGTTTTCTTGCTGCACTTGCGTGTTGTCCGCTGTCAGGTATCTGGCCAGGTCAGCTGGAGCCCGCTACTCCGTCCTGCCTGTGCAGGAGCAGCAAAGTCCAGATGCAGCCTTGTCACGGCTGGCTAGGGTGAGCTACCATTAGTTTCTGAATGAATCCAGCTTTAATGCCCTGCTGCCAAGGGTATTTGAACATAAGAGGGACCTTTTCTCCAACCTCCCAAAGGAAAAAACCCTAAACCCTTTAAAGCGTGGTATTCGAGAGTCTGTAACTTTCTCCAGCCAGTTGACCAAGAGGTTGACAGAAGTAGTGAGATGCTGCTCGTTACGCCCAGATGCTGCTGAGATACTAAAGAAGTTTTGACTCCCTTAGAACAACTTGAATTAGTCTTTGCAGATTGAGGTGTTTCTGCTCTGCACTGAACATAGCATTTAAAAACGAGAGGAGGTGGATGTGAATCCCTCTGTCACCCTTCCTGCAGAAAACCTTGGAAGTGCTACAGGAGGAACCGCTTCCTCCTGTTCCTTGCAGTCTGCCCTGGCCAAAGGCTTACTTCCATTTTGAGGCATTTTAGCAAAAGCATGATACTTGGGAGCGTTGGCAATTCATTTCTCATAGCAGAGTAGCAGCTGTATGATGCAAACTCTCACAGCTAACTTTGCAGCACCAAACTAAGGTTTTGAAATGTTGCTTGTGATCCACCAATGTGCCTTTAAACAACGGCTTTGAACTAGGCCACGCTCTGATTTTGGGGAAGACAAGGCAGTGGTGGGATCTGTGGCTGAGTAGGTGTGTTGTACAGGGAGATAAGCTACCGCGTCCTCCCTCCTCTGCTGTAAATTGTACAGGAGATGAGACACAAGTGGCGTTCGTGGTGACACAGTTAGGTGACCTCCCAGGACCTCGCTTAACTGTGGGTGAGAACTTCCCTGCTTTGCCTTACGATGATTTTTAGAGCGGTATAGCTGTCATGCGATTGTTAAATTATGGTAAAAATACAATTTTGGGGGGAATTCTGCTCTTTAGCTGTTTTATCTTAACTCGAGTTGTAGCTGCTATGAAAACGCCCATTTTGTCGCGCTGTGCACGGGGTCAGAGACCTTGCATACCTCGTCTGAAACCTAGAAGCGTTCAGCAAACTCCATGGATCTCTTTACTAGGTGTACTTGACATTGTAGTGTGCTGATACGCTGCTTTAAAATGCTGTTTGGCTGGGACTTTCCATTGTGGACTCCACGTGCTTTGAAAAGCACTGCTCTCCTCTAGGCAGGCAAAAGGAGGATCTGAAGGGGCTCAGATTGCTGTGATCGCCCTCGGAAATCCTCTGCCGGACCGTGCTGAGCAAGAGCCCTGCTCCTGGCATCGGTGGAGAGGGATATCGCCCTTTGGAAACGTTTCGGAAGCGTGAAATGCTGTCCCTCCCAGCGTGCCGACCCCGCGAGGCTGAATTTTGCCCCTGCCCCCTCTCGCCGGTATAGTTTTTATATGGGCAAAAATTTTGCCTTGACTATTTCAAATTTGCATTATCAGCATGAATTACTTTCTTTTCTCTCTTAGGTGTAAAAAAACTATTTCGAATGGCTGCTCCGCTTTCCGAGGAGTTATTTAAGCGCAGTAGGTCATCAATGTATTGCGCATATTACAGCCATGCCTTGGCATTTGGTTTGCGTTTGTAATTCAACACCCAGCTGCTTCAGCCTCAAACTCCAGGCAGCTATTTAGTGGTTCAGCTAGTGCTGAGGAATGCATTGTGGTGCTGTTTACTTCGTTACGTGCAAGGCTTATACGGAGTACAGTGAGGTTCAATTAAAAAGAAAAAAAAAAAACAAAACAAACCCACCCAAACAAACCAAACCCAAAAGCCAAAAACCCAGGCTAGGAAATGCAAGCTTAATAGAAATGTTAAACCAAGTCAGAGTAGAGGGACCCAACGGAGGAAATTTGGGTTATATTCCGCAGTCAGTGCAAACATTCTTGATGATGAGAGCAGAGATTACTTGCAGTGCGATAGGGAACTGGACCAAGAAAAAAAAAAAAAGTATCCATCTACTCCTCTGCTGCAGCTGTTCTGTTGCTTCTCCATCTCTGGCTGAGCAAAAAGCACTGAAAAACCCCACCCAGAGCAGTAAATGGGGCTTTCCTGGGTATATTCAGGTTGTGCTGCTCCTGAGCTGGGTTAGTATTTCAGTTGTAGGCCAGGCAGATGGTTTCACCCAGCGTTTCCACATCCCCAAACTCTCTGGTTTTACTGAGGTGCTGTGGGGTGAGTTGCCCTGTGCCTTAATTTATATCTGGTGCAGTAGTGAAAGTGTGCGAAGGCAAGGAGAATTCAATACATTACGTTTAGCTGGATAATTAGGATGCTGCTAGCTCGTTACGTAAAGGGTGGTAGTAAGCAAAGCCTTTGATCAGCTGATGAGGATTTTGTGCGTATTCCTGCTGAGGCTCTTTAAGCCTCCCGGGGCGTGAGGAGCAGTGGTGGCTCTTAAGAGGATCTAAGGTACTGAAATCTCGCTGCTCTGGTACAAGGGGGAGAGGGCAGAGCTCTTCTTCCTCAGCAGCTGGAGATCGTCACGATGGTATCTTCTCGCTTGCAGAATAGCTTCTCGTGACAGACGAGTATGTTGTCTCCGAAATGAGGAGTGATTAATGGGGGGCTATTCCCGTCCCCGTGCTGCAACAGCTGGCGTTGGAGGAGGGATCTGAGGATGCGGAAAAATTCAGGGAGCTCGGTCCTTGTCCCCCTAACCACCAGTCTCATGGATGGATGTGGTGGAGTCAGGTTGAGGGTGGTTAGCTGGACTCCCAGTTTGGGCTGACCACAGCAGGGGACACAAACTGGGTGTTGCCAAAAAAAAAAAAAAGTGAAGGATGTGTTTTTCTGAGCTGGAAGTGTAGCACGTGTGTGTGTGCAATCTCTTGGAAGAGCCACTGCGCTGCAGTGGTACCTGCAAATGCTCCAGCAACCAGGGCGTGATGCTCAGGCTTTGGTGGTCGAAAGTGTTAGTACCTGGCCGGGTCACTTTGTGGTTTTGCTGGAAGAAGAGAGCGATAACCTTCGCGTGCTTTATAAAATGTGGGCCCGTTCGACTCAGATTTCTTTTTTAAAAAAATTGTATGGCCTTGAAAAGAATAAAGATGGGATTAGGATATAAATCTCAAGGCAGCTTGACTGTGTGACCTGGGCAGCCTGCACAGCAAGGGTTTTTTTAAAATATAGGGCTAGAGAGCAGTCATTCCAGTTTGAAACTGGGGTTTTTTTTGCTTTACCAATTTGTCATTGGGCTTTCTAAAGATGATGCCATCCTATTTTAGCTTCTCACTGTTCTTGTGTGGAAGAAACAAGTGACATTGCCCGTACTGGTGCAAGGATACATCCAGTGAGGAGGTCTGGAGTGCTGGATGGACACAGCTATCCAACAGAGAGGGTTTAAAATGCATTTGGTTTTATTTGAGCAAAAAGTCTCTTGGCATATGTAGCTGAATCTGACTTGGCATTTATATTTTGGGTTGGGAGAACTGCTTTAAAACTCGTGTATCACTGGCACGTTTGCTTGGGGTTTTTTTTTTGGATGCCATTATATCCAGCAAGCAAACTGTGCTGGGCTCTAGGAAGGGTTTAATGAGTAAAGGTTGGAGCAGTGACCTTTTCCGCGTGTATGGTTTTGGATGGGATCCTGCTGTAGAGCCTGGTGTCTGACTGCCCTGCGTTTGCGGCTGGAGTCAGGGCTTTATCAGCCTAAGTCAGCATTGCTTATCAAATCCCTGGACGGGAGTTCAGTTTCAGTGCCAAAAGGAGAAACTTTTTTTTTTCTTTCTTTTTTTTTTTTTTCTTTCTTTCTTTCTGTGCAGTGGGATGAAATTTGAGGGAAATGAGAGGTTCTGTGGTCCTCTTCTGCTCCACTTGCCAGGGTGTGGAATGGATGGAGGCTGCGGAATGAGGTGGGACTCGTCCCCACGGGTCTCCTAAAAACGAGTGCAGAGGCAGCATCCTTTAGAAACAGATCTCTGCACCATGCTCCCCTGTTGAGAAGGGGGAAAAAAAAAAAGAAATCTAAGCCTATTTGTAACAAAGCAAATAAGAACTAGTATTTTATTGAGAAGGGACTGAGACATCCCTTAATTCCAATAAGCTCTTTGTCCTTTACAGCGGCGGTAAAGAAGGATCTTCCTGCCTCAAAGCTGATGCTTCCAAAAGGGTTTCCTCTGTGTACGGCAGCAGTCTTTAGATTCAGAGAGGCGTTGGGTCCCGCGAACGTCTTCAGCTGCGAAATGGTTATTATCCAGCTATTTTTGTAGCAGAGGGCATGTAAAAGTGGCTGTGTGGATTTCATTTGCCTGTTTTCCCTGTCAGCGTAGGTTAGGTATCTTGTCATACTCCGCGGTGGCTTTCATTAAAGTGGTTTCCAAGCAATAGCACTTCAGTGGTTTTGTTGTCTTTCTTTCTCTTCCTACTTTTCTGCTGGCACATTTCAGATTTGAGAAGAGTTGAAGAAAGCTGGCGTGTTTTTCGTGCTTTCTCACCTAGCAAATCCTTCCCCGCAACCTGGGACCAGCTTCTGACTGTGCCCCATTTTTCCAGACTCCCAAACCTTTGCAGTACCGGGCTTAAAAAAAACCCTAGCTGATGCTTTCTTATATGTTATGGGGTAGTCTAAAAATAGCGTGCTGCCCTTTTTAACAGAAGCATGTATTATTAAAGAAAGAATGAATAGGCAACGGAACCCACATAAAATCTCCTTTCTTGCTGAAGATGAGTTTTAAAATCCTCTAAGCCAAAATATTTGACCCTTTTGAAAATGGGAGTTCCTATTTGGGAAGTGCAGTCTAAACTTTGAATTTCTCAGCAAGTGGCGAGGTGGTGGTTTGCCTTTGCAAATGTAGTTCCCAGGCGATGGGTGTGTTGGTTTTTGGGTTTTGGTTGGTTTTTTTCCACCGAGAGGAGCAGCAGCAAGGATGGAGCTGGAACCAGCATTTTCCTAACATCTCTATGCCCTTGCATTTCTGCCAGGCGCTCCTAGGTGGTTTATATATAGTGATAACGGGGCCCATTGTATTTATCTCGCCTGGGACGTAGCGATATAATATACCCCTAAATTGGGCTGGTCGCATCTGACACTGCGCAGTCATTCACGCGGGTGCTGCGGTGTGTAAAATGATCCCGTGCTGCTGCGGTAGCATCTTCCATTCGCTGCTGGCGCAAATGAAGCGAACAAGATGCCCTGTGTCTTTTCTTGTCTGAATGACCGGTTGGGACAAATTATTGAAGGGTGTTTATAAGCAGCAGGCTCTTCTCTTTGGCTCGGTTTCCTGCGTGTTGCTGGTTGAATAACAGTGTGTATAATAAGCAATTAATGTCTATACATTTAATTTTAAAGGACACTGTAAATAACAGGTTTTACTTCTCTCCCTCCCCCAACTGTTGCATTGAATTTCATTCCCTTTAATTATACTAACAAATGTGGAAAAAATGATAAATATTTATAGTGGACTGGGTGGCTTTATTCCATGAGTGAGTGAATGCCCCAAGGTTGATTATAGTCTTCCATTCAATCACAAATCAAAAGTATCTATTATACAACTTCAAGAATGAAACTCCAAACTTCTGCCAAAGGCAGAATGAAACAACATCGGATGTCAGGAATGTTGTTAGCGCGCGCGCTGCGGCACGGCTGGCCGATACGTTTTTGTTATTCCTGGTTCTGAGCAGCTAAAAAGTGAATTCTGTGGCTGTAATTCTGGTGCGACAGTGCGTTTTAGATGCTGCCAGTAACCAATTTTTGGAAAACAAATGTCGAGCCTTGACATTGACTTTGATTCAGTGCGTCTTGTAGAGTTTTAATTTGTTGAAGTATATTTAGGCAGGCGTATGAAATGATGGGCACACAAGTTTGGGTTTGTTGGTTTTGTGGGGATTTTTTCTCCCCATCTGTTAGTGTAAAAACCTCTAGTTTCAATATTGCTTTTATATCCCAGGTTTCTCTCTGACAGTCTGAGTTTCTTCCCACATCCTTTCCATGTGTGCTGGTCACGGGAGAAGCCATCCTCCTGGCAGACCAGGGTGTTACTGGGAATGCTGTGTATGTCCATTCACCTTGAAGACTACCAGCAGCATAACCCTTTGTATGCCCTCAAAAAAATAGTTTTATATTTAGTTTAGTGCCTTTTTTTCTTTCTTGAGAAATGCTCAGCCGTTACAGAGATGGGCCTTCTCTTGCTGCAAGAAGAATATAAAGTTTCATGTGGAGTTGTGGAAGGGTTGAGCATTGATTGCTTGGCGGAAAATAAGAGCTAAAAGTTAGAGATTGCTTAAAACTGGTTAGTTTGCACCAGCATATGCCTGCTTTTGCTTTATGACTATATGGCTGAGAAGAAAGGAAAAAAATATCTCAATTTTCACCACTGAACATTTGATTGTCACTTTAGTGGACATGTTAGTGGTGTGACCAGCTCTTGGTGGATGAATTCCTCAGTCCACGTACTTCATCTCTGCTAAACTCCTGGGACTGCTTCTGTGGGCTCTGGTTGTGTATCTGCACCAAGCTGATACACCTGAGCTTTTTACAAATGAGGGGAGAATTATTTTTTTATATATATATATATACACATAAAAGCATTGCAGCTATAACCACTGAGTAATGGTCTGTTTGATTAAAATTTTCTTGAAAAGAAAATAAAGAGAAGACTTGCAAACCTTCTTTCTGTTCTTTATTAGCTATTCTTCTTTGTATCATCCAGCTGCTGTAAGCCAGCCAGGTAGACTTTTAACGGTACGGATTGTATTTTTATAAAGAGTCCAGCATAATAGAGTCCTAACAGGAGCCCATAATAGAGACAGTGATCATTATTGGCAATAAAACCTGGCAAATTTGCTGGAAGTGTCTTGTGATTTTATAACTTCAGATGTCTATCTTACATTATGCTTAAATAAACGTGTCTCAAATTAGGAATTTAAGGCTTAAATTAGACTAACATTCCCACAAGTTTCATGATTTTTGTTTTGACTTTGAAGAGCTGAAATAAAATCACTTTAGTTTATCACTCATCCCCCTCCCTTTTTATTATTGAAGAGGACTGAAGTGACAGTCTTTGAATGTGGTCACACGAAATGTTGGTTGTGTAACTTTTTAATAGGTGCTTTCAACTGCAAATAGCAGGTTTGAGTTGAGGCTTAAGTAGAAGACATGTCAGATTTTTTTTATTTTTTTAATTTTTTTTTAAATGTTAAGTTTTTAAAATAAGTTGTAGTGATGGGCAAATGCTATACAGTCTCCCATGTCTAGGCTCCTGACATTGGCTCCTTTGGCCTCTCCTCTCCAGCTACCAACCCTCCAGCCATCCCCACTACATCACCTCCATGAATATCCCCCAGCCTTTCCTTCCCCGATATCACACGATCTTTTTTTAAGCTCCTTTTCCTCATCTTTAAAGATTCTTCGCGGCTCTTTCCCCGGTCGCTTAGGTGATGTGGTGCTTTGCCGCGTCACTCGGACGATGCCAGCCTTAATCATCCATCTGTCTGGCTCTCCTGCGGGTGTCCTCGGCTGCTCTTTCATGTGCTCCTTAAGCGGGTCCATGAAGACGCTTCTTTTTCCTCCAGATTGTTCTCTAAGACTCCAGGGATCCTACGGAGAGTTGGTATTCATACATGCTAGGAGAAAGGCCCTTTTGATTTGCTCAGAGAGATAATTCGGGGAATCCTGGAGATACAGTTCCATAGGATGAGGGTTTTAACTTTCCAAACCCCGTGAATTTTAGATGGTGCCTGTATAAAAATCACATTCTGTGTCTTACTGTGGATTTCCGTTCTTGTCTCTCTTGCTCTCCCTTTCCATTGTTTCTTCTCAAATTAAATTGCAAATGACGGTGTGGCAGCACAGAGAGGGAAGAAGGGCAGGAACCTTTCCTTATGTGCTTTGAATGGTTCCTACCACAGTGAGAGCTTGATCCTGTTTTATACCTTTCAATACTGCTTTAATGTAGACCTTTTTGTTGAGTGACACACATAATTCCCCAACAGCACGGTCCGCTGGCACCTTCCTGGGGCTACCTTGTCCTCCCTGTGTGGGGAGGAAGCTTTCACATGTCTTTTATATAGACCACAGTGACCTTGAGATACTCAACAACGACCTATTTTATTTTCTTCTGGCCTCTTCCTAAAGTTGGAGTAAATTACCTATGTGGCATAGTTGCTGGTAAGGCTCCTGGTAGTCCAGCTCTGTAAGTCAAATGAAATTGGTTGTGAAACTCTTCCCCTGTATTTTAACCTCAAGTTGTGCCACGCTGGGTCTCAACGGCTGTGTGGTGGGAAAGAGGACTTGTGCTCACCACGCCGGGAAGACTCTGCGCGTTCTGCTGTGGGCATTTGTCCTGTGTAATAAAAGTTGTATTTATGGGTCAGTAACACACACGGTCCCGTTCTGGAATAGTGCTGATTTGTACCTCACAGCCCAGGAGGCACCCAAGTGTGTGCTGAGGGTGAGAGCGGTTGAAGCTAACTGGGAGCCAAGTGCAAGAAGGAGGGGGAGAAGGCAAGGTCCTAATTTTTCTAAAGGAAAGCATGGCTGAACACCTGCTGTTCCCCAACAGAATAATAAGAATTTGCATCAAAAAGGGGTCCCAATCAGTTGTGCTGGCTGCTTTTGAGGAGAGCAGTTGTGTCTGGAGGCATTCTGTTGGGGGAGATGTCTTCCAGTGAAAGCATTTTCCACACAACAGCCGTGGGGCCCACCCCGTGGCTGGCATTTAGAGAGGGGTGGAAATGCTATTTAAATTTCAAATGGACTCAAGTTTTCACAGTTGCCATGTCAATAGATCAAGTTCCTTGAAATACATTTTAAGCGGAGTTTACACAGAGCCGCAGGAGCCCGCATTGACTCCGAGGCCTGCCTTTATTGTGCCTCCAGCAGTGGTAAGTCAATATGGCATATTGAAAGCAGCTCTGCTCTGACACCGAGTGAAAGTTAGCAAATTCCCCCGTCTCCTTCCAGCTCTTTTCTTGGGTAGCAGCATGTTTAACTAACTGAAATGGTCTTTTTTTTTTTACTTCTTTCTTCTTCTTCTTGACTTGTTTTGGGAAGGCGGTAATTAGATCGGGCTATCAAACTCATCACACCTTCCAAAACACCAGACCAGGCAAGGCTGAAAAGCCGATGTGATACAAGGGAAGGTAACAGGAAAACAAGTGGGACCGGGGCGGTGCTGATAAAGGCCGACAGTTGCTTAGTACAGAACAATAGAAAATAAAACTCGGAAAGCAAGACCGGCCAGAAGAGTGGTTGTATTTCATTGCAGGAGCTGATAAAGTTTGCAAACCCTAACTCTGGCGGTTCCAGGAACAACATCCTCTGGGAGTGACCTGATCTGACCCTCCAACTGTTACCCTTGCCTAGTTGTGGTTCTTACTCATTTATCTTCGCTCCCTACCCAAAATACCTTCAAATCCTGTACGACCAGGGCTTGCAGCAGGTGTGGTTTGTGGGCAGAGGATGTGGAGATGGGGTTGTCTCCAGATAGAGGTGGGATGGGAGCTCCCAGTGTGACTGGAGGTGGCTGCTCCTGGGAAAGGCTCTGGACCTTGTCATTAACTTCCCCAGCTCGTCCATCAGGGTGCAAATCTATCTGACATAAATGTCCTGGGTTAAAACCGCTTGATTTCTACCATCCTGCCTCCCTTTTTTTTTTCCCTGGGGGAATGGTGCAGGGAGCAAACACATTGTGCTTCTGCTGGCTGATGCTGGAATCGAATGTTGTCTCTGGTCTTCTGGCATGCATCTGAATTTTGTGTGTGGGTGCATGCAGTGAGTCTGCAGCGCTGGAAACTGTAATCTTTGATTTCGACAAGACATGTTTGAAATGCTTTTGGAGATGTTGTGTGTACTTCTCCATCATCCGCTCATGCGTGGAAAATAGTAATTTCTCCTTGGGACTACCATACAGGTTGTCGCTATTAAAGATCATAGAATCATAGAATGGTTTGGGTTGGAAGGGACCTTAAAGACCATCTAGTTTGAATCCCCCCCTGCCATGGGCAGGGACACCCTCCACTAGACCAGGTTGCCCAAAGCCCCATCCAGCCATACTTCCAGGGATGGGGCAGCCACAGCTTCTCTGGGCAACCCCTTCCAGTGCCTCACCACCCTCACAGGGAAGAATTTCTTCCTAATATCTGATCTAAATCTCCCCTCCTTCAGCTTAAACCCATTCCCCCTTGTCCTGTCACTCCACGCCCTTGTAAACAGTCCCTCACCAGCTTTCCTGTAGGCCCCTTTAGGTACTGGAAGGTGCTATAAGGTCTCCCTGGAGCCTTCTCTTCTCCAGGCTGAACAACCCCAACTCTCTCAGCCTGTCCTCACAGCAGAGGTGCTCCATCGCTCTGATCAGCTTCATGGCCTCCTCTGGACTCTCTCCAACAGCTCCATGTCCTTCTGGTACTGGGGCCCCCAGAGCTGGATGCAGTACTGCAGGTGGGGTCTCACCAGAGCAGAATAGAGGGGAAGAATCACCTCCCTCAACCTGATGCTCATTAACTATTTCTTGCTAGGCATTCACAGTGGATGTGTGAATCTTAACGTCCCCATCCATGGTGAGTGGATGCTAGCAGGTATTCTGATTTTGAATTTGACCTGCTTTGATATTTTAAGATGCGACACGTTGCTAGCTATCTGTGGTCCTCCTCTTTGCGCTGGTGTGGTGTGTGAGGAAGCTGAAGCAGTATGCAAGCTGGAGTCTAGACTTTGAATTTTAAATGCTCTGGTATGAGTTGTTTTGTTTCTGTTTAGATTGCGCCTACCACTTTCATACCCTAGTGTTACCCTGCCAGGATAAATCACTCTTGAGGTGACCACGCATTTCCTGAGAAATACCGGTAACTTAAGCAAGCAAATGAATGACCTGGCAAACTGCCGTGTGATGTTGGGCACTGATGATGGAGGCTTTGGTTCTGCAACCCAGGGAATGTTCCTCTCTCTTTTCCAGGACTCTGGTAAAGCTCTGTGATTGTGGTACCCAAAAAAAGATGGCTAGATTTACATTCTACCAGAAATAGAGGGTGGCATGGGAGAAACATATGCCTTGATTCCTAAATGGGGAAAAAAAATTATTTAGGAAGGAAAAAACAGTTCTGTGACTAATTATTTTTAATTGTTTTCTTTATAAAATAAGATCAAGATTGTTAGAGTGCTTCTTCCCCTCCAAAACATCTACAAGTGATCAGGCTACCAAACAGACTAATTAGATGTCAAATAGACTTCAGTTCTTAAATTGGTTTAGTTACACAATGCAAAACATCACATTGGGAAGCAGATGGCGTGTCATTTTTAATATGTCTTGTAACTTGCCTGAAACCACTTCAAAGTTTCCTTAAAGAAAATGTTGCTACTACTGACCAAAAGAGATGCCACTGAGTATCTCTCAGCGTAACAGCAAGGTCTTGGGCCAGCATCTTGCAAGTATTGTCGGTGCCTTCAGAGGCTTAGAAGTAGAAGTATCTTTTTAAAGGGGTTTGTGTTCCGTGGGTAAAGAGCTCATGCTCTCTTAGAAAAGAGATACCAAAAAAAAAAATCAAGGCTATAATATAACTAGTTTTGACAAATCTTCCTCTGTGCCCAGACTATATAGTTCAATTGGCAAGACTTCGGGCCATGCCTTCCTTAGAAATGCCTGTGTTGCCCTGGAATCTAAAAGATGCGTTGAATAGGAGTATGGAGAACCAGAAACCCCACAGCAGTGGGGGGGAAGTATTAGCCTTGTTTGCAAAAAAAAACCCCAACCAAAACACATTAAAATGGCTCAATATCTTGTAACTCGAGTCATTACAGCATTAATAAAAACATCATTAAGTGCTGCCAGGCTGTTCCATTGCAACCTTAATTACTGAAATAGTAGGAAATGAGTGTTTGGGTGAAAAACAGGTTTGGGATTGTAGTCAAGATTAAGTAATACCAAAGAGGAGGGAGAGCTGTGCTCGAGTGATCAAAACTATGAGATAACCTCAGTTATATTTTGAATCCCTACCCAAATATGCTTTGGTGGCTTTGGAGGGTATGTTTGTTGCATAGGTGGAAAAGTCCATGAGATGCTGACAATACCAATGAAAACAGAGTCGGTAGTAGGTAAAGAGATGGGATTTTTTTGGTAGGCTCTATTATATATAAAAACTCAGTTTAAGTATCCTCGAATGATTTAATGCTTGAAGTAATGTGCCTTCCTATTATAGGTTTCATTAAGTATTACTGGAATGATATCGGTTTAGGTTGGGGTGAAATTTAGAAAATACTTCGGTATAGGTAAAATAAGGTGGAAGATTTAATTTCTTTCTAATGTTCTTCATTCATACACAACATTAGCTTCATTACTTAAAATTCGTATTTCTAAAGGAAAGTGATAAATGCAAAGGATTAGTTCTTAATTAATATTTTAATCTCTTGTGCAAACTTTGGAAATACCTTCTTTTATTGCAAAATAACCCAAAATAGTGGAGTCTCCTCCCTCTCTTCAACCCTCCCTTCCTGAGCTCATAAACATCAGGAGGAGCAGAGTAAGCTTTGCCACGGGGCATCCTCTTGTCAAAGATGCTTAATGGCCTCCGAGTCTACTAATCTAATATATGAACAAATACCGAAGCAATTAATTGTGTTGATTTAAAACCCATTTCCCCTCTTTTCTTTCTGCTTCCCCCTCCCCAAATCTCTTTCTGTATTTGTCCTGTTGGCAACAGACCACCGGTTGTGAAATTGGGTCATGTATTGACCTTTTTGGTGTTGGAAAGCTGTGACTTGCAGAGTAAGTGCTATTTTAGGTGGGAAGGAGGAGATAGAGGAGTTGGTTCAGATGCGTTGGCAGCAGGGAATGATTTCTGCTGGGATGAGGTGTGGTCCAAAACTGCTGTTGGATGTGGGACCTGTGGTCATCCCCATGGGGAAAGAGGAAAACCAGGCTGGATCACACCTTCGTTGGGCAGGGAAGAGGAAAGCTGGCCCTTTTGAGTAGTTTTCACACCCTTTAGTCCCCCTGATGGTAACAGAGTTTATAATTAACCTCATTACTAGAGTGTACAGGGCCTCAATCAGTCTCTGGGCAATTGCTCCCAAGGATATCTTGCTAAAGGACTACACGATAAGCACGTTTGGCACCAGAACGTGCTGAAGATCTTTGTCTGTGGTGCTAATTGCTTGTGTCATCCTTCTCCCCGCTGCCAGCTACACGCGGTTCTGGAGATTTTCCTGAACGGCAAAGAGTTTCCTTGGAAAGCAAACAGCCTTGACTGTATTTTTTATCATTTTATACGGCAGCAGTTGTTTTTCAGTGCTGCTCTGAGGGATTTGAGGTGGTGAAGGCAGTTTGAGGGGAACCTTCTGTGAACCCAGTGGATGGTTTTGAAAGGTGCTTCTCACCTTGGGGAGCTTCAGAAAAATCTGTTTTTAAAAGAAAAAAAACACCCCCAACTGAAAGCATAAAACAAGAGAAGCAAGGAGCAGGGTCACTTGCCCTTTTTTTTTTTTTTTTAAATCCTTGCTTCCCCAAAATGGAAGTGCATGATAGTGTGGAGCTGTATCGAGGTCATGAAGTTTGCAGAATAGCAACCAGGTGGAGGAGAAGGTGAGAAGGCAAAAGTAAATGCAAAAAGACTGGGATTAGTTTGGGGTTTTGGGGGAAAATGGTTCTCTGGGTTGCTTCTCTGGTAGACTGCTTTCTTTTGGGTGCAAATTGAGTCATCTCATTGTATTCAGCTCTTGGCATGACTTTGTTTTTTGGTACCTGGTGGGTTTCATCCTACAGGGCTTTGCGGACCCTTCCACATTTTTACTAAGGATTTACAGATCTCGGAGAGCACCTTTTAATAACATTGGCAGTAGAGCTGCTTTCATTTGCTGCTCTCCTAGACCTTTCACAAGTTGTCCTGGGATCCTTAATGGTCTGTGCATCAGTACCTTAAAACTCCTAATCCCTTGAATTATGGTAGCGTTTCACCTGATGGATTGGGACCTGTTCATCTGTTTCTTCTTTTTTTTTTTTTTTTTTTCCCCCCCCTAAAAGGCAGAGGAAGACTGGAAACTTTATTTTCTTCATAGAATCATAGAATGGTTTGGGTTGGAAGGGACCTTAAAGACCATCTAGTTCCAACCCCCCTGCCATGGGCAGGGACGTCCCCCACTAAAGCCCAAAGCCTCATCCAACCTGATCTTGAACACTTCCAGGGAGGGGACAACTACAACTTCTCTGGGCAACCTGTGCCAGTGCCTCACCACCCTCACAGGGAAGAATTTCTTCCTAATATCTAATCTAGATCTCCCCTCCTTCGGCTTAAACCCATTACCCCTTGTCCTGTCACTACACTCCCTGATAAACAGTCCCTCACCAGCTTTCCTGTAGGCCCCTTCAGGTACTGGCAGGCCACAATTAGATCTCCCTGGAGCCTTCTTTTCTCCAGGCTGAACAATCCCAACTCTTTCAGCCTGTCCTCATAGCAGAGGTGCTCCAGCCCTCGGATCAGCTTTGTGGCCTCCTCTGGACTCTCTCCAACAGCTCAATGTCTCTCCTGTACTGGGCCCCCCAGAGCTGGATGCAGTACTGCAGGTGGGGTCTCACAAGAGCCGAGCAGAGGGGCAGGATCCCCTCCCTTGAGCTGCTGGTCACACTTCTGGTGATGCAGCCCAGGACACAGTAGTTGCAAAGGAGTTATGGAAACTTTCAGCACGAGCACGCTTTTTATCTCGCAGTGGGAGTAAAGACTCCAGGGCATTTAAGAGGGACCTGAGCAGGGGAGGTGGGTTCTGGGGTGCCGTTGCTGGTGGGTGATTGTGGGTGTTTGCTCACCTTCCTGGCAGCGCTGGATTATTGGCTTCATGTGATCCTGGCGTGGGAAAAGTTGTTGGAGGAGGAAGCGAGGAGCAGCTCTGTTGCCCATCTCTTACATTGAATCCAGTCTCGCTCGCTATTTTAATTACGAATGTTTTACTTACCCGTTTGTTTATGTGGGCCTGGACTCCAGCAGTAGCCCCTTGACCACACACTCAAATGAACAAGAATGACACGAAAAATCTGACCTACTGTTGTCTTTCATTCTCAAAGCTTTTTTCAGTAACTGTATTTTTTGGTTGTTCTACACCTAAAAAAAACCCAACCCTTTCAGCAGCCTCAGTTGGTAGGCTGCAGGAGGATGGGAAGGCCCTGTAACCATTTCCCCCATGTTATTTTCCATAAAGTGTGAGCATTTTAAACAGAAAACCTGACAAGTCATTTCCTATCATGCATTGTAATTATCTATTATAATAGGGAATAAAGGATTAATTAGTTTTCAAGCTGCAGATATGATTTAATTAGTTTTCAAGCTGTATCTGAAACACCTGTCTCGGCAAAATCAAAGTGATTTCAGTTGGGGGGGGGAAATAGGGGAGAGAGAGAGAAGGAGAGACCGAGTTCAGGGTCACTGATGTTTGCTGACTCGAGGGGTTGCTCCCCCGTTTTGCACCCTCAGCATGGCGCGATGCGTTTTTTATTTTAACTCTCCCGTTTACAGCAAGTGTCTAATGGCACTGATGTGCGCGTGCTCAAGAGATGTCACTGCCAGTTCATGCCGCTGCTCCCCAAAATTTAAGAAATTTTGAGTGTCCTCTATAGGGTGTATGTGTTGATCCCATGGAGTCACGGCAGAGAGGAAAAGACCAAAACCCACGTTTTTTTGTGAAAATGTCAGCTCGGGTCACTTTGAGAGAAGGCGAAGCGGTGGCTGTGAAACTCTCCTCTGGTCATTGATTTGGGGACAGTTCAGTGCTGAGTGGTCAATTTAGGTGAAATGATGTTTTTGCTCTGCGTGAGCGGCAGGTGAAGTCTTCATCATGGTCAGCTGCATCTTTCATTGGGATTAAATGTGATTTGGGAGGAAAAAGGATGTAAACCAGGAGGATTGGGGTAGGTTTTGCCATGGCGTCACCACTCGCTGTGGCTTTGCCTGGGGGCCAGCTCTGCCTGTGAGTGAAACTGCATCCTCTCTACTGTCTTTTCCTTCCATGATGATGATGATGATGAAGAAACTTAAGCTGCTTCTTCCTCTTCCCTGCCCCAAAACTATATTTCAGGGTCACTCCCTGGAAAGAGGTTTCCAAAGAAACAAGAGTTTTGCATCTTAAAGGTGAGAAAAACGGACCATTCCTGAAAAAGGCTTTTTTTTTTTCTTTTTTTTTTTCCCCCCAGTCTCTAAAGATTTTTCTTTGTGCATATTTTTTCCCCTCCATCTCCCTTTCTCCCCACCACTTTTATTTTCAATTCTGCCTTACAAAGCCGCTCTACCTCCCCAGCCAGACGCAGGGTGCAGCGTGCTTTCTTCCTGTAGTAGTAGTAAAGGTCACGCTTCCCTGCGGTGGCTTTTTTGGCTGGGTTATTTTTAACTCAGAGCAGCCCATCCGCGCTTCTCCTCTCTCTTGCCATCGCTTTCGCACGCGACGGGGTCTGCGGGAGGAGAACAACAAACCAATTGCACTTGAGTTTATTTTCTTGTTGTTATTATTTTGGTTTGCAGTGGGGGTTTGGGGGGATTTTTTTGTTGGGTTTTGGGTTTTTTTCTTTTTTTTTTTTCTTTTTTTTCCTTTTGGAACCGCTGGGGCTCTGCGGTTGGGTTGTGCCTGGTTGTTCGCCAGCAGCTATAAATAGCGTTGTGTACAAGCAAGAAGTGCCTGAATGAGGTTGAGCGGCAGGAAAGGAAAAGCCCCTTTTGGCTTCCAGCTGGCTGCCGGCCAAGCAGCGCATTGCTTCAGCAGATGAGTGTTTTGAGGTAGCGTGGGAAGGAGAGAGCAGTGAGTAAGATGGTCTTTCTCCGGTTAGAGGTGTGTGTGGATGTCTGCGTGTGTGTCTTTTGTTGGGGTTTTATTTTATGAATGGCCGCCTGCGGGCAGGGCGGTGCTGCCGACGGGGATGCTGCGGGTTGTGAGGGGCTTCCTCCCGAGGTTTGATCCCTCGAGGTGTTAATGAGCGAGCCTTGAGAAGGATGTAGCAGTGAGGATGCTCTGGAGGATCCCGGGCGAGGTGGTGCTGGCTTGGGAATCAGGTGGGTTTTGGTTGTGATTTGGCTCTGCTGCTGCTGTGTTTAATGTTGCTCGAGATTCTTCTCCCTTTTTTTTCTGGTCTGGAAATGTGCCATCACATTCAAACTAGGGTGTTGCATGTGTTTACGGGTGTCCCGTCTCCAGCACTTCTCATGATCCCGTCATCCTGATGGGTTTTGGACTTTCGAGGTCAGAAAATGGGAACGGTCCCACTGCAACGGGAGGGATGGGACCATCGTGCATCACTCCCTTTGCCCCCGTCGTCTCGGGGGCTGAGCCACCGGTTGGGCACCCGAAGGGCACCCATATCCCCAAACCCGCTTCCTTGCACCCGGCTCTTCTTTCCCACGGGGTGGTGAGGATTTCTTGCGTTACTCTAGCACTGAGCGGACCCTGGTGCTATTGGGGCTGTGCAAATAGACTCGAAGAAAATACTCAGAATCAACCCTTGATGTGTATATTTTTTTCCTTCAGTGCACAGATAATTTAATTTTAATCAAGGACTTTGCTTGAGAAGTCTTTTTGTCTATACATATATTTAAAAAAAAAGTGCCTTTAAGTGCTATATATAGAAGCATGGATTAAATGGCATTGTTACTATTGAATCAAATGACTTTTCATCAGAACACTTAGAGACGCTTTTTCAATAAAACTTGAATTGGACTGGAGAAAACCTGACTTTTTCTGTGCAGTTATTTCAGCTCCACTGAAAGGCTTTCTAGGAAGAGCCGCAGCTCAGCCTGGAGAGCCTGCCAGGTTTGTGGGAAGGAAGGAGGATGAGGGGAGAGTTTGCTGTCTTTGGCTTTCAGTTTTAAAAAGAAAAACAATAAAAAAACTCCACCAAACTTCCTTTTTGAGTAAAGACTGAATTTGCTAGATTTTAGTCTGAAACTTGACTATTTCAATGACTTATGGGATACTAAAAACAGGGGTGAGAAGTGGAAATACTTTGAGAATTTATTCATTCTTCCCTCTCCCTATTATAATTTGTTTGCAAACTCAGTGAGAAACATTTATGCTCAAAAACACCCCACATTATATTATTTAAGATGGGCAATTATTGATTTCCTTAACCAGGTAAGATTTCTTAAAACTTCAAAACTGATGAATTAGCTCTGCAAGAAAGCAAGCAGTACGTTAGGGTTTGGCTGATATGCTAATAAAGGCAGCATTAGTTTTTAATAGTGATGGTAGTGAGTTAATGATTGCTTATATGGCAGAACAATATATTCAAATGTTTATGGTCTGTGCTGTGGCATGCAATGAGTTCGCAGTTACTGTAACCATCACTGCCCAAAATAACCTCAGATCCTGCACAGTCTGCTTCAGAAAAGCCATAAACTGTGGGGTTTGCTCTCTTAAATGTTTTGGGGACTTTTCCTTTCTTTTTTTTTTTTTTTTTTTTTTTGAAAGCTTCATCCTAATTCCATTGATCATCCTGCAATACAGATAATGCAGCATTAATTTAAAAAATACATCAATCTCCCTCTTTTTGGTTTCATAGCTCTTCAAATGCTATAGCTGCATGATATTGCTGGATAATTGTTTTTTCCTTCTGTAATTGAATAGTCTCAAAATGCAGAAGCAGCATCTATTTATTTGAACTGTTTAGAGGAAAATTAATTGGGCTATTTTTATGATTGGTGTTTTGTGTCATGGTCTTATTTTTTCACTATCTGATTTATGTAGCTAGAGTAAAAGGACCAAAAAAAAGATCTGCCTCATTTGAGTTGCTGATATTTATTTTATAGAGGTTTAGGTTGGGATTTTGTAATTTCTGATTTTGGACTAGAAGATACAGAGCTTGTGCAGGAGAACCTGAAATACGAAATTTCTTTTGTGCTGTTGTGATATTTGGGCTGCTTTGATCTCTCGTGATGAAATGCAAGATGCTGCAAAATGAAAAGTTGCTCGAGAGACCGGGGCGGGGAGGGCTTTTTTTCCCCTCCTTTAAATTCTTCATGCAGCTGGATCAGAGACAGACCCTGCGGAGGGAATGGGACGGGGAGGGGGACGCAGGCTGGAAATGCCGTTAAGGGAGTCGGAGCGACAAAGGTTGGCAGAGCCCTCCATAAACCCAAGCGGAGGTTGCGACCCCCAACTCCTGGCTGGGCACCGTCCCCTTCGAGGCTGCAGGATCGTTCCTGGGTGAAACCGAGCCGTGGAAGGCTGGCTTCTCCCTTTTCCAAAACAGACGATTTGTTCTACGCGGTGGTGTTTGCTAACTCAGGTCAGAGACCAGCAGGGAGTTTGCGAGCGATAGTTTGGGAGGTCTCTAAAAAGTGGACGTGGGAACACCACCTTCAGTACCAGGTTTGAAGCCTTCTCCTGAGCTGCGTCTTCTCCCTCTGGTGCTGGTGCTGTGAGTGGTGGTGGGAGGTTTCTAGAGGTACTGCTCCGGTTCCTTGAGCAGACCCAAATGGAAGCAGAGGGGTTGGCAGCTGGCAGCTAGTGACTGCCCGGCCGTGTGTCTGTCCCCGGTTACGTGCAACGCCAAGAAAACAAGGTGGCTTGAGCCCCGGAAGGAGACACGGGGGTGATGGCTCTGCCCATGCTACAGAGCAGGCGACCCCTCAAACCTCGCCCTTGCCCGCTGCACCCAGTTTATCTTCTCATCCCCCTTTTTTTCTGACTTAGCAGAGGAGTTAAAGCACTTTGTTATTCCCGTAGTGAGCAGCTCTGGTTTGATATAATCCATTTAAAACATTGAAATTTTCTTTTTTTTTTTTTTCCTTCTTTTTTTCCCTTTGTGGTTGTCATAGACGGTTTGAAGCAGTTAATTACCACCAACCTGTGGTTCTCTCCCTTTCCTCCCCTCTCCTTCCCGCCCCCCCGGCACCGTTGGAGGCCACCGGAGGAACCCTTCCGACAGCCAGACCTTGTTATCCAGGGAAATGCTGTTATCTCTCCGATAAAGTTCTGTTTATGGGGGTTTTTTTTGGCGAATAGCCTTCTCCCCTTACAGTCACGACTGCTGGAGGAGTTAAATCGTCCAGCTTGAAGGAGCCTGAGCCCAGCGAGGCACTCGGAGCGCTGCCGGTCCCCGCGAGCTCCCTCTCCTCAGTGGCCTTTGCTCGTTTGTGGCAGCGTAGGTTGTTGATAGGGAAGTGTTGTCCTCTAATAAACGAGAGATAGCGGATAAGGAGATGTTAATGGTGGAAGGTGCCGCATGAAAGCCAAAGACCCAAAGCACGTTGGGGGCTGTTGGCGGTGTTTCCCTTCCTGTGCGGGCTTCGATGCGCTCCCAGGCTGCACAGTTCATGGCTACCGTGAGGGTTGTTAGGAAGTTACTGTTAGCTCTGAGGGTAAAATCTGTGTTGGCTAATGATAGTTCAATACCTCTACATTTTACACCTTTTTTTTTTTTTTAAGCTATATTAAGTGTATTTTCTAGTTAAAACATGTCCTGGCATGATATAGTTTTTTGTTCTGTGAGCACTTAATGGTCAGAGTTAGCGAAATGAGCCAGAAGACCTTCTGTTTGGGGTGATGCCACGTACCCAAGTTTCACCACTCCAGAAGAGCTTCACATCTTCCGATGCGGCTGCGAAGGTCACGCATCAATGGAGAGAGACCCATCAGAACCATGCTGCTTGTTTGAACTCCGGGCAAAACCAAGTATGGTACTTCATGCTTTAACTCCTCTGCTAAGTCAGAAAAAAAGGAGGATGAGAAAATAAGCTTGTTCCCATTAAAAAACCCCCCTATAGCCATATTGGTTTTATAGCCATTATAACCATAGTTGGGGGGCATCTCTGCTTGACGAGAGGAAGGATGAAGCAGTCATCAGAGCTCTTGGCATGTGGGAAATCCCAGGCTGATCCCCTGCTCTCCCGGAGGTTGTCCCTGGTAAGTCACTTTCCCTTTCGGTGTCCCAGCCCCCCCAGTCTGTAAGCACAGAAAACACTTTCCGGCTGCACTGGAAGGCTGGAAAGAATATATCAGTGTCTGTAGAGTACTCAAACTATCAAGTGGAGGTTATGTATGCACCCAGCATGTGCATGCTGAAATTGTCTCCTGGTAATGTGTACAAGAAATTGCTGTTGTGATAAAACCACAGGTGTATAAAGTACTCATTTTCCTATGAGATGAGGTCACATCAATTTGGGTTGGGTTGAAGGACTACCAGGTCATGACAAGCGCGTTCGGTATGCAAAGAACAAGATGCGTTATTCCCGACCAGCAAATGTCTTCTTTGTTACTACTGTTATGTACTTCTTGTGTTTACTTATACATACGTGCATTGAAATTATGGAGAGGGTTTTGCAGGGTTATTTGAGAAGCAAAACAGCGTAAGTGATCTGGATGCCTGTAGTCACTGGAGAGAGTGGATTGCTAGATCATGTTTTCTTTCTCTGTTTGAAACTTTGGAATATGAGATTGTGCGGAGTTGTGTTTTTGAGACACGCAAAGGAGTGTATTTGAGCGTACAGTGTAATTAGCAGTGTAATTAGCCTTCTAATTAGCGAAAGCCTTGATTTTGACATCCAAAATAGTGTCCTGGTGGTTGGGAAGAATACATGTCGCTGTGATGGGGTTGCACGGTGTCCCTGATGACTGCGCTGAGAACTGCTGGTCCAGGGCACTCCGGCAGAGCTGCCGTGGGGATCCCGATGAAATATGTAGGCAGGGATGTGTGCTATTAGGAGAATGATGTAGGCACACTGCCATGGAGGTAGAGGTTAAATCACTGTGGCCTAATGCAGATTGGCACTAAACCTTGCCAAATTAAATGTTCAACCTTTCCTCTGTCAGAGGTTGCATTAACCAATGGTGTAATTAAGAAAAAACCAGTAATTTTACTCCGAGAGAGAGTTGAGAGGGGTCTTGTACCTTGAGTTGCAAGAGTGAATAATGTGAATGTCTGTCGAATTCAAGTGTTCGTACTAACAGGTTTTTACCAAAAATGAGTCAGTAGGGGGAATTAATTCTAGTGCGAAGCAGAAGTTCCTGCTGAAAAATACCGTGGACTAAAGAAGTGAAGAAGATGGAGTGTGGTTAAAAGGAAAGGTAAAAACGCTCTTTTCATTAGTGTTGATGATAATTGGCTGTTCGGTGGTTGCTTTAGCTGTATTTAATGGGCATAGGTTCCTTCTTGTTATTTGTTTTAATAAACTATAACAAAACCCCACTGATTTTAATCAATTGAGCCATTTCAGCTAGATTTTGGTTTTGCTTGTTTTGTTGGCTCCGCATCATTCATTCGCACCAGTGAAGTCTACTGGTCTGGAGAGGGCAGGAGCTCCGCAGGAGCAATCGTGCTGATATGGTGGCTCAGACCTTCACTGGATTTTATGTTCCTCCTGACGATGCCATTTTTTAATTCTTTCAAAAGCTCCTTTCTGCTGCAGCTATTTGGTGTCATCTCAGCAAACTGTGCAAAACCGAGCGCCTTGGCTGCGGTGACTTTGCAATGCTGGACGGAAACGGTTTGGGTTTTGTGTTGGGATGAGCTGTTGAGTACCCAGTCCTTTCTCTGCGTGGTGAGAAAACAGGGCTGTCCCATTGCGACTGATACTTCCCACGGCGGAAATAAAACCAGCGCGTGTGGGGATGTGGAGGAGGAGAACATCCATTTTCTTGGGCTGGAGGAGCAGTGTGAGGGGGAGAGGACCTGTTTTGTTGGGCTGGAGGAGCAGCGCAGACTCTGGAGGTGGCAATCTGTGAGTGAGGTTACAATCAGCCTGTCTGCAAGAGATCTTCAAGTGAAGCGAGACTCCCAGGAGCCACGTCGTTACTGATAATCGAGCCGAGGCTCCGTGAAGATGGTCTCAGCAGCTGTGCCGGTCCTTTCATCTTTTCAGGATGACCCGAACGCCCTCACGGTTGTTGAGGTACCACTAAAAATTCCCGATTGAATGGCATGGCCCTGACGGCTGTGGCATCAACCCGAGCTCTGCCAGGAACAGCCCCTGTGGGTGTTGTTTGCCTTGACAGATTGAAGGTGCTCGTTCAATTAATGCTGCATCATGGTTCGCTTTCGGTAACGCAGGAGGTGTCAGCAGTTTTGTTTACGAGCCTCTGTGCTCTCCCGGTTTAAGTCATTCCTGACAAAAGGAAGTTTAAATGCTTGCATTGATTCCTCGCTCCGCAGTGCAAAATATCCGCACGTGGCAAAGACGCGGATATTTTTCAAAGCAGCCTAAAGGATTTAAAGTGCTTTTAACATCTCAGGCACTGAGCTCCCAGGCCTTGGACCACTGCTTTTAAGCATCCGTAAGTCACAAATAGATTTAGAAGATAAAATGCTGGAGGCTATTAGTTCTCTCAGCACGTACTTTAGTTATTATTTCTTTTGAGGAGAGCACGCTTACTAAATTTACCCTTTGTAATGTTTAGAGATTGATATTCACAGATTTGGCCTTTCCAAAAAGCATGTTGGGTTTTGTAAAGAACATTGTGGCTTAGAAGCAAGATTTCTGGAGACTTTTTCCTAAGTCTTCTCCCTGTCACTGAATAAACTACCCAAAAATACAGTCCTTAACAATTTGAGATGTGATACATGTAAGCAACTAAGACGCTTTTTAGTTTTCAAGTAAAAGCTGTGTGGGTTTTATTTTGGTTGGGTGGGTTTTTTTTAGGAAAACCAAGTTTTTAGCAGAAGTGGTTTATATTTCCTACTTTTTAATCAAGTTAAAATGTTCCATACTTGAATGTTTCCTTTGAAATTTTTTTGAAAAGTCTAATTCCGTGTTTGCTGAAAAAACTTGGAATATCATATATTAAGAAGTCTCAGTATTTGGGGAAAAATGTGTGTGTGGGGAAAATTTCAGTTTGAAACTATTTTCCATGTCAGATATATTGGAGTTAATTGGCTTTTGTATCTTGTTCATCTGTAGTGGATCCACCAAAATAGCCTAGATGATTGCTCTGCTCCATCTGGTTATTATCCTGCTTCTTGTAGTACCCTCGTGCCACGCTGTCGTGGCCGGCCGTGGCTGAGAAGAAGCTAGCTGGAGATTCCCGAAGATCTGCTCTGTTACACGTTACCAACTTGTCAGGGACTCGCTTGACAAATTGAAAATTAGCCAAATGCTTTTCCAAGCCAAAAGTAGCCTGAGATGGTGTCGATGCATCATACCGAAGAGCTCTTTTTAGTTCCTTAAGGTGACTGACTCCAGATACTCCTCAGATTGTTAATAGTGCCCTAATAAACCTGGAGAGCGATCCTATAAATTTCTACACGTTCGAGGGTCAAGCAGTGAAGTCAATATTAATTAATAGTCAAATGCAGTATTTTATTTCATGTAATCAGCTTCCTGACAGTCTGAGCAGTCTTGCAGGTTAGTTACGCTCAAAGAGTGGGAGCGATGCCAGAGCATCCCATGCTCCGTTGTTATAAAATAACAAATACTCTCGAGCTGTTGCATGTAATAGCTGCAGATTTAATACATCGCCTGAACGCTCCGTGCCCTTTTGTAAGGGGCAGTAGGAGCAACGTTCTGGTGGACCTCGCGCTGGTTTCTCCTTGCCCACCCTGTCAGCTCTCACTGGAGGAGTGTTTGGGAAAAGTTGGCTTTATCATGAAGGCCGGAGAGGGGTGCAAAGACCTGGGTGTTGGGGTGACCTTGGGTGGTTGGTAGCTGCAGTGGCTTGGTGATGGCAACTCCAAGGTAGAAGGTTGCAGGGGGAAAGGAAGGATACGTGGAGAAACTCCACACACAGCGCAGACTGAAAAGGAAAAGGGGCTCCAGAGAAATGGAAGAGGATGCCTCTGATGTCAGCTCTAGTATAAACTAAATGACTTCAAAATTGTTTAATGTGCACTACTGGGAATATTTGAAGGATTCAAGTTCTTTTTCAAGGGGGAGTTGTGTTTGTGTACCTGGACTGTCAGATTACTGTGCTCAAAAGCAAATCCATTTATTTGAAGGAGTGATTTATAGATTATTCTGCCTTTAAATAGCTGATCTGCAGCTCCTGGAAATTCCTCATAAACTCTTGTCCTTTGCCTGGCTGGCGGTTGCCATCTCACCCGGATTTGGCTGTGGTTTAGAGACACCCTTGGTGGACAAGGATGGGCGACACCTAAAACTAATTGCAGGATGTTTGATAATATAAAGCCCATCTTGTCCAGAAGTTCTGCCTTCACCCATTTTCACGCTAGCTTGAAACTGTAACGTGTCCCAGATGCAACCCTTCACCTCCCAAAAAGGGGATGAGAGGGAAGAAAGAAGAGGGGGGAAAAAAAGAAAAAAAAGATAATATTTTCCAGGCAGGTGCACAGATTCTTCTTAGCTGAGGATATTTGACAGTGTGAAGATAGATGCTCCATCCAGGTGTTTGTATTTTCTCTCCAATCTATTAATAGAATGAATTAGGATACCTTTTGGCTGCCATCTCTTCTCTAAGTGGCAGGCTTCTCCTAAGTTATTTATGTGGGATATGTCACCTTATTAATTATATTCCTATGTAACCTTATGGGGCTGAAGCAGAGTGTTCCCCAGCGTGAGGAGGATTCACTTGTGATGGAGCCAGGCTGGATCCACAGCGCTCATCTCCAAAGCTGCGTCGTACTTCGTTCTTGGGGAAGAAAAATAAAAAAATTTTCAGAGATTTGTGGCCAGTGAACCCAGGCAATACTTCATTTTTGTGGAAAAAAAATAAAAGATTTGTGGCCGGTGAAGGGTTTACTATAGAATTTTTAAAATATCACGTATCTATACATACATGCATAAATACAATACGTGAATATAAAATAAACATATATTCACTGCCAGTGCTACTGATGGTACGTTAGCGTTTTAATTCAATTTAAATACATTTTGCCTGCCATCTCGCTGCAGCTGGAGTCACAGTCTCCTCCGTGAAGTCCCTCACCGCAGGGCAGCCAGGTGATGGCCCTGCAGGGTAGAGCCGAGCGTGTTGCTGTTTCCAAAGCAAAACTTCTCTCTTCATTTTTTTCCACTGTTGAATCTGATTAATTTACTCAAAGAACATGAAATTTTGATTGAAGTCTTCCTGTGTCCCAGTTTTGGCCCCTGTTCAGTAGACCACATCTTGCGATTCTAGTTTAGACCCATCATGTATTTATATATTTTTGTCCTCCTGTCATGGTGAAGGCCTTTGCTGAAAGATCTGGACTGAAGCACGTTAGGTGAATGTTCTCTGAATTGGGGTTTTTAATAATATTAACCAAATGTTAGGCAGCCTGGTTTTGGGGGGACGTGTGTAGATGGGGGGTAGGAGTGGCAGCTCTTGCTATCAATCTGTGCGTTTGTAGTGCTTAAGGACACAGTTGTTCATCATCCACATTTCTATATTACCAGATGCAGATGAAAATAAATGTGCCCGGTTTTAATCATGTTTCAACAAAATTGTTTAAATACTTTGCAAAGCTCAGGGTTTCCTTCCAGCAGCTCTTTTCATCCCAAGACGTATCCTAAAGGAGACGTTAGGCGATAATGTTATTGGTGCCGTCTCAACGGATGAAGTTTTCAAAGGTGACGTGTTTCTACAGCTATCCCGAGAAAAGGCTGCTGGGTTGAACGAGTTGTGCTTCTGCTATCGCCTTGGCCAGGCGTTTTCTCCCAGCTGGCCTGTTTGGGATTTTGGGGTGCAAACCCCAGCTGCAGAAGGGATTACCCCGTGGGTCAGCCCTCCAGCGACTGGTTCAGCAAACCTCTACCCGATGGGGCATCCCGGCGCTGCCACAATCCTACAAACTTTTACCGTCACTGCCTTTTTCTGCCCCCCCCCCCCTTTTTTTTTTTCCTTAAAATAGTATTTTGCCTTCATCTCTGGCTGTAAATGGATTTTGTGCAGTTGAGGAGATAAACTGAGAAGCTCCACTCGAAGGTACCTTGTTGACAGCCTCTCCTCCGCCGCAGGAGTGCTTTCTCTTTCTGGCCACGTGCGTTTTTTTAGCCACGGCAGCCGAGTTTCGAGCGCGTATTGTTGAGCACGTCGTGAGGCTTTTTGGTGGGCAAAGCGCCTGTGCATGCAGCACCGAATTCCCCAGCATTACGGTGGGTTTTCTCTTAATGCCAGCAACATCAAAACAATTTTGCTAGATCCCTTCTTTCTAGATTGGTGCAAAAGTGGGATAAGTAATGGAGATGGATTAGTTTCGGAGATAGGCTTTTTGGGGGAGTTGTGGTGGTTTTGGTTTTTTTTAATCCATGGGGCTGAAAATTGGTCTTGGATGAAGATGCGTTCCTGCAGCGTGGCTTTAGATGTAGCTGCAATCTGGTACGTCCTCTCCTAATGAGAAAGCTGGCTGCCTCCTCCCCCCCATAGCATTTCTTGCTCCATTCCTTGTCTTTTTGTTTAAGTGTGTGCCTTCCATAAAACCCAGCAGTTTAAGCATCTTGCAGTCTCAGTTTAAGCACGTGGTTACGCACTGCCTTGGATAGGGGAGGATTTCAGTCCTGAACTGCCACTTTCCCTGAGAATCTGTCTAAAAAATTAACACAAACCTCCAGCTTTTTTCAGCTGTCTGTGACATGAGTAAATAAACAGCTCAGTGTTTTCCTAAAGGACCAAATATATTCCATAACTATACCAAATAACTCTCATTGTGCAGATAGTGGTATTTTGGATGAGACCATCCACCCAGATGTTTGGGGTTTTTTTCAGTGGTAACGCTGTGCCTAAACTTCAGCTTCCATTGCCGTAGCTACATCAGCCAGGGATGGGACGGCCACGATGCCGAGGGAAGCGCCTTGTCAGATGATTAAATAGTTGTATTTTTAACTAATTCCTCAGTTGTGGGATACATCTGAGTGGATGGAGGCTGATTAATGCCCACCATTGAGTTTGGGCATCTGTGCTTGAACTCCCAAGTGTCCTTTTTATGATGCGAGGAGGCAAAAAAGCAGTTGCGTGAGCTGGTTTAACTGGTGAAGCATTGGTGTTTTGTGGGAGTAAGGGGGAAGGTGGTCAGGAGAACTGGGGTGCCCACTTGGCTGTGCTTTGTTCTCCAGGATGGGAAAGATGCTGTAGACCACAGCCATAAAATAATAAATATTTAAGCATCTCAATATCTTGGCAGGTCTGAGCTGGTTTTCCAAAGGGTGCCAGACCCCTTGGGTGATTGTTGGGTTCGGGTGGTACCTCCAAGTTTGCAGCCAGGTGTTGGCGTTTGGTCCTTCATCTTCATGTTGATTGTTTTTTTGTTTGGTTTTTTTTTACGAATGCTCAGAGGCTTTGGGTGGGATCCTGAGACACCCATTCTCCAAATGGGTCCCTCCTATATTTGCAGGGTGCGTGCGCAGAGACAGGATTTAATGAGAATGCATCCTCTGTCAAAATCTGGTTTAAATGGAGACAGGACTCACTGGGCTCCCCTAATCGCTGGTTTGAGTGGCTGAGCAACGGAGAGAGTCTTGGCCTACTTTGAAGCGAGAGGAAGGGAATGTGTAAGGGGAAGCAGGAGCTGGAGTTGCTAGGGAAACACGAGCGGGGATGCTTGCATGGCTCTCACCTGATCCCTGCCGCAGCAGCTCCGCGGCACAGGTTCCCTTTCGTACAGGTGTCGTGTAGCCTCCTGGGTGAAGTCACGGTCACAAAAATCTGCTGAAATCGTCCGCTCTGGGAGCATTTCTCCCCCGAGGCTCGAGGGACGGCAGTGGTGCCCAGTAGGACCCCGAGGAGACGGGGGACACGCCATCAGCCCCTGGGCTGCTCCGGGGACGCGATCCCCGTCGGCGTCACGGCTGATCCCTGTCGGCGTCACGGCTGATCCCCAAGGGGTTTTTCTCCTTCTGAGATCACTTTTGGGGAGCTGCCAGCTCTCCCCTCGCTAGGAAGAAGTGCAGCAGGTTGGGTGGTTTCTCCACTCGTGCCCGTAGGACGTAAGGGTCCTCCTGGACCCACCTGGGTTCTCCCCATTTTCATTGCTCTTACAATTGTCATTCCCATTTGTCCCTCTGGACTACGAGTCCCGGAGTGCTTTTGCTGTTTGACTACTTTGTGCCAGGCCATGTTCCTAGTGCTTAGCACACCCTGTACCAGGAAAGATGACTTTCATTGTATTTATGATTATGCAGGTATTTTCTTTCCTGCAGATGTTTTATTTATTGCAATGGTTATTGATAGCTGCACGTACCAGTTCTGTTGAGGCAAAACAATCTTCTGCAACAATTGTTGTGGGTTTGGTTTTTTGGTGGGTTTTGGGGCGGTTTTTTGGTGTCTTTTTTGTTTTGTTTTGTGGGTTTTTTGTGTGCATGTGGAATAAAAATCAATCCTGGCAAAAATTTGAATATCTAGATTCCTCTTGGCTTCCTCCCCCACCCTCTGTAAGATTTAATAATATCTTGTAAATGTTTTCATCAGCTGCTCCTGTGTTGTTTAATTGAGCGCAGATGAATCTTGAATGAACGGGGTTTGTATGACTTCTGTTTGTTTGTTTGTTTGAATGTTTAAACAGCGATCCGTTCAGTTTAAGCAGTGGGCGCTTTTGGGGGATGGATGCGGGACTGTTTGGAGTGTGATTATTTTCTTAAGTTTCGAATTAAACAGTTGAGGAGGAAAGCAACTGAAACTTTCCTATGCTGGCTGGTTCCTTGGGAAGCAGCCTGTACCGTGCAGGAATTGGAAGCAGCTGGCTTTGCTTTATAATTAATCAAGGGAGTGATTATCTTGCGATAATCTTGCCCCCTTCATCTCCTGTTGCATAAGTAAACAGAACTTCAGCTTGTATAAATTGAATTTTGGCCTTGCACCTTTTGCTACCAGAGGTGAAAATTCAGGCGTGCCGTGATGAGCTGCCCTTCCAGCAGCTCTGCCCGGCTCGTCGTCCCCATCGCTGCGGGACGGTGCAAGAAGGGGCTGAGGAGCAGCGACAGAGCCCGGAGCCCAGCTCGGTCGAGTGGGAACCGCATTTCACAGCCACATAACTGCGTGAGGAGAAGGTGTACGTGGATGCCGGGGGGCTCCAGCAACTTTTATGGGTTTGGGTTTTTTTAGTTGGTTTCTTTTTTTTTTTTTCTTCTTTTTTTTTTTTAAATGAAGCATTTCTGGCCAGGAGGCTGCTGCTTTGAGCTTCGAACAGAAGAACGGGACCAATTAAAAAACGAAAGGCACCTGCTGAGGGGTGAACGTGGAGCTCGAGCTGCGGTGCCACGGAGTCAGCATCTCGAGTTCAGTAGGTTGGCGCTGGGTGAGATGAGCTCAGATTAGCTGAACTCCTGTCCTTAAGAGCCTTGGTAACATCCGAACTTGCAATGGACTCGTGAGGTGGTTGGCACGCACGCGGCCGGCTTCGGGGCAAAGCCTCAGATCCCTTTCGGCCAGCTCGGCCGAGTGCTGCCGGGGGGTCAGCATTGCCGCTTCCGCGGGTGCCAGCACCCCAGGCTGGGCTTTGCCTTCCCAGGCTGCTTTCAGGTCCCGTTTAAAAGGAAGGAGAGAGCACATCTGAATAGCAGACGCTGCATTCGCCTCTGATTTTATTCCTTACCGTTCCCTTGCGATATATTCCCGCTGGGAAGGTGAAACCGTGAGCTGGAAGGAACCGGCTCCTTGCTTGTCAGTGGCGCCGGCGTGGCCCGTTTGCTCGCCTGGAGGCGGGGGACGCTCAGTGCCAGCTCCTGGTCAAAATACATTTAGTTTCTAAATTAAGACAGGGATTCTGCAGAAACACTTGGCATAGGTGAGTTGGAAAAAGGTTTTAAGGGTAAGCAGGTTATTTATACTCTGCCTTGCGTGTCCAGCCTGCGTTTGCGCTGCTAAGTCGTTTATTTTCTGGAGAAAGACCTCTGCCATAAATACTCCTCTAACCAGCAGCCAGCGCGGGGTGGCCACAGGGCCCAGTGTCCAGCTGGGATGGGGGGGCTGGGGGCTTAAATGGGCTACGACCCCTTCCCAAGGACCGTATCCCACACCGTGCAGCGATGGAGAGGTGTGGAGACGAGCGGTCCTGCCCCGGGTTAGGAGTTAGGGCATCCACGTGCACACGTGTACAGGTGTCCCCAGCCTCCCTCCATCCCTGGGCAACTTAATTTTAAACATTGGAAAGATTTACAGGCTTGTGGGGCTGGGAACAATCACACCTTCATGCATACGATGATTTTTTTAGCAGGGATTGGTGTGTTTATACGAGCCCTGCTATGCTATGGCAACGATCCCACTGGTGAAGTCCCTGTGCTGTTTTAATATACGTTTATATAGGTGCTGTTTAATATACATTTCCCTCCTCGGGACATAGGTACGCACTGGCCGTTGGGCACTCGGGTTTGGGTAAAGAGGGTTTGGGAGGTGCCCCTTGGTTCAGAGGTGGAGGAAAAGGGTTTGGCAGGAGCTGAAACCCGCAGGGTGTTAAAGAAAATCCTCCTCTTCCCATAAAATGTCGGCAGGGACGTTTATCCTCGCATTTGTCTCGCGGAGTCTTCAGTCGGAAAGAGTTAAATGTCTTCTCACATGTGTTCATTGGCACAGCCTTGAGGATGTTTCTCTTCTTCAAGAAATAAACGTAGCACGTGTTCAGCTAAAAATACTGCAGGAGGAATCCTTCCTTGGCCACAGCCCCGATACGGGAGAGCAGCTGTGAGTTGCGAGGATTTTGTTTGTTTTTAAACTTTATCTGTCTTCAAAGTGATGCTGTGGCGGTCATGGGACGTTAGAAGAGCCAAAGTCCCCATTGACCTTGTTTTGCATCCGAGGATGGACGTGGACTAGGACTTCTTGGCAGCTATTTGCAACGTGGGTTGGAGGAGGCTGTTGGGTTTTATTTGCAGTTCCCCGCAGAACCAGAAAACCGGGAGGTTACTGGGATGAGTTGCACATGGGTGGCTGCAGGATGGAGCGTTTTGAGGTTGCTCGTCAGCATGACGATCTGCTGCTGCACAGAGGTGGAGGGCGAGGAGAGATGTCTCAGCCTAACTTTGCGCAGGAATCAATCCACGACACGGAACCTTCCTCATCGAGCAAGGCTCCCGGTTCACTGCGTTAACGGGTAAAATGGATATTGACCCCGCGAATCGACTGTCTTCCTCTAGCCGCGCGTGCCTTTGATCGGTCCACTGCTTCTGAAAAGTCAAACCGCTCCCGTGCGTGTCTCAGTGGGGTGGGATTTCTTACGTTTAGCTTAACCTTCTACTTTAGGGCCTTTTACCCCGGCAGGTAATTTCAGCTTAGTGTTTCCGTTCTCCAACGTGTAGTGCAGAGATCGGCGGTGTGGGATGGGACTTCCTTCCCGGCTGGACTGGCACTGCAGGTGGATGCTGCTGCTCCTCAGCATCGTCATGAAGGTGCTGGGAAGCTGCGCTGGAGGACCAGCATGCCCTGTGCTAGCTGCTCCCACTCCCAGACAGATCATTTTAAATTGTGCCTTACTTTGCATTGTAAAAGTAACCCTCCCCTCTTTTTTTTTTCTTTTCTTCTTTTTCTCCTTTTTATTTTCCTCTTTTTTTTTTTTTTTTTTTTTGCATTGCTGGCCAGTCATTCACCCACCACCCCAAATCCCAATTGAGACGTGATGCTGAGGGGCAGATGAGGCAGCGAATGTATTCAGCCCGATGATTTCCACATGAGCAGGGCTCTGTGCCGATGAAAGACGTGAACTCATTGCAGAAACCTCCCAAGAACAAAGCTTTGGAGAAAGGATCAACCTTATTAGCACATTTAAGGAGAAAGGGGGTTTGTCACTGTATCCGTTTATGCTTCAGCACATTAGCGTTGTAAATCTCTTTGTGGAATGATTGGTTAAGAAACTATATTTACTTTCCCCCCTAAAAACCCAGAAAGAAAAAATTAAATCCCCAGCACGCTAGTTTGCTGTAAATCTTTTTAAAAAGTTTAGGGAGTTTGATGGTTTTGAAGCCTCCTGCAGTTAAAATGATTATTTATTTTTTTTTCCAAGCAATCTTTTGGTTTCCCAAGTATTCTTCTGGCCTTTTCACTTGAAAAGGAAAGGCAAACTTTCATGAATTGAGCAGGGGCACTCTTTGAATGAAGCGAGGGTCAGTGCTTCTCCAGGCTTTTCTTCGCATTGTTTGAAGAATACACTGAGGATGGTAGGAGCAGATGTGCTGCTTCTATCCAGGCTTATTCTGCCCCTAGTATGGATATATATGAGCTGCCTTTGCATTAATTCCTCCCGTGGCTGCTGCGGCTTAGTCTACGTTACTTAATGTATTGAGGCTCTTCTGATAAAGAGTTGGTGCTTTACGTTGATACCATCCCACTGAAAAAACAACAGCAGCGCCAAAAAGGGTGGAAAAAAATATCGGTAGAAGGAAAAAATCAGTAGGAATCTTTCTGTTCTGTGATTTATGTTATGGGATGTAGACCCTGCACTTGTGACCCCCTCGTAGAGGTGTATCTGCCAAATAGTCCTGCCGCAGCTGGGAACGGGGAAACTTAGCCAGCTGCGTTAGTGATGGAGGGGGAACTAATGCAGCATCCAGTCACTGATTGCTGAACGTGAAATGTTGTTTGTAATTGTACCTGCTGCTGGGATTTAATTCCAGCCCCCCCCCCCCCCAAAAAAAAAATGTGGAAGGTGAAGGAGATTGCATTTAAAATAAGTGTATGTGAATGATTTATCTGTATTTCGTAATACACAGAGAGATTAGCCATGCTCTGAGCACTGGACTACTAATGGCTTTTGTTTGGCCAGTGACTCTCAATTTAACTGTGTTGTAAATGGAATGGAGAATGAGCGCTCGTGGTCACGAATGTTTTAATGTTAATAAAACCAAAAAGGTACGTGTTTTTATTAGAGTGGAGGTTTAGCAGAATCTGGCTTTGGAGCAGAGATGCTGCATTGTTAAAGGCGGCCACAAACCCGGCAGATTTTTTTGCTTTTGGGGAGAAATCCTGCAAACAGGGGCTTACTTCTGACTATCCAAATTGACATGAAAAATCTCTGCTTCGTCTTAGTTACAGATGTAGCATCCTCGGTTAGGCTGTGTCCCGTCACGGAAATACTGTTATGTCGCTGCCTGTTACCAGCTGGGTTCCCTCTGTTAGGATATTTTTTTAAGGCAGGTTTTGTCTCGGGAGCACACATTGCAACCACCGTTTCAAGGACAGTATCTCTTTCACGAGGACGGTATCTCTTTCACCTTCTGAATCCCTCATCCTCTTGAAACAGCAGTTGTTCGGGGGAGAATGTAAAGTACATCCTCATCCCTACCTGCCAGTAATGATGGAGGCGGTTTGTTTTGCTTGGGGGGAAAAAAAAAACCCTCACCATATAATGACTTATCTATTCATCTCCCTTTCTGTCCCATTCTCTTACCTTGTTCACGCACGCATGTGGGACACGGTTTGCCCAGAGGAGAGGGCGGAGGTGGGCTCGGGTCCGTGCAAGACGAGGCAGCCCAGGGAAATCGCCATGCTTCCATGAACGATGGCTCTAAAGAGGGTCACGGTCCGCTTGTCTCCTTGTAGTGGGCAAGGAACGCTCTTTACCCCGTGAAATGCCCATGTGGAAAGTCTGCGGCACGTCCCTCTTCCCCAGAGGGAGACACACTGGGAAGAAATTCCGGTCCGCTCCCCTGGAGCTGCCTTTGCTGCAACCCCCTCCTAATTCAGCCTTGTCTGGAGGAAATTACTGGTTTGCACCTGATTCATTATCAAAAAAAATCCGCTTGCAACAGGCTGGATTACCTGTGACATTTCCCAAGGCCAGCTGGGAGAAATGCTTCATGATTAAGTGAAGCCAGTTTCTACCCAAGCCATGTGCTTTACTCTCCAAAATGTTTCATTTTTGGAGGGCAGGATGCATATTTCTCACTTTCTTGCTGACAAGTACATTTTAAAAATGGGGCTAAACTGCAACCAGTCAAACTTAACTCCATCCCCTGGTCAAACAGAGTTGAAGAGATGCTATCTGCAGCAGGATTTATGATGCATTTGTGTGCTTGGAAGGTGCTGTGTGATACCCAGCCGCAGGTTGACCGTTCAGGGAAGCGGTCGGATGACAAGAGGAGTCACCCAGCAGAAGCTTAGTGCGAGGAGCTTGAGATTTTATAGACGTTAAGGTTGTTGAAGACAACTGTGATACGCTAATTTAACCTTCTACATAGCACGGACGGAGGAACTTTATCTTCTGATACCCGCAGCCTGTCTTTTTTTCTACTGGGTACTCTTCAGGCTTAAAATCTGTTCTAAGATAAGAGTCTACTTAAGCCGTCAAGATTGCTTAGCCATCAGTAGAGCTGGAAACAGAACGGTTGGCTGAGGAGCAAAATGATACTGGGTATATCGGTTCCAGATCCCACGGGGATACCCGTGATGTGGCAGAGGCCGTTGCTACCGACGGAAAGCTTTGCCGAAGGAATGGGACCAAGAAATCTGACTGTAATGAAACCTAATATCCACGCTGGTGTTTGAGTTGAAAACCATCTGCTTCAGCTCTCCTGCTAGTCCAGCATGAGAAGTCTGCGTGTTTCCAAGAGGAACCATGGAGAAGCGGCGTCCTTCATCTATAAGTGGAAAATGGAAATTAGAATTGGGAGATAGAAATTTTCCACCCTAGGATAATGAGATGAGGGAATAGAGCATCAGGAGGAAAATACCTGGAAGGCGCATCTGGCCGATGCAGACAACTCCTCTGAAGAAAAAATTGTCAATCCTTAATCTCTCCTACTGAGGATGCCCTGGGTTTGGGATTCCTGTTCAGCCCCGGAGAACATTTTGTGGATTCATGGGGCTTCCCTGTGCACTGAAATACGTGAGAGAGCCGCTTGCTTTCTAGCACTGCTGCGGCGTGCTCGGTTCTTGCCATCCCCGAGGCGGATGGTTTGCAAGGCGGGATTTCCCAAAAGCACTTGGTATTGACTCAGCCCTACTTCCAGAAGCCAAGGGAAACATCTGCTGAGGCACTGGGAAGCCCCCTCCTGGAGTTGCTGAGGTCTGTGGGGACTTCCACATGTGCTTTGATCTTGCTGTCTGCTGCTCTTTGAAACAAACATTTTGTGGGTAGCAGATAGTCGGGATTCCTGAAGGCTTTTGACTGCTGTTGTGTAGCAGCTCTCGGTACGTCTTGCCTTTACGGTGATGATCCTCAGAAGTGAAAGACCCCCATCCAACGCGACCTCAACACGAGGAGATGCAAAGGGCACCCCTGGAGCTGCAAGTGGGGTTTTGGGTACAGATAAACTCACAGCAGTGGCTTTCTGGTTTGCAAACTCTCCTACTTGCCGAGCAAGAGGCCGCGCTGCAGGAGGGGACAGGGCAGGAGTACGGGGAATTTGGATGCAACCAGCAAGTCTGGGCACTAAACCACTGGGTGCCCCTCCTCTGAGCGCCGTGCTCTCCGAGTCCTCGAGTGACTTTGAGTCTGTGGGAAGGTGGTTTGCTCCGTCCTTCACCGGTGAAACCGCATCCACGTGAGGCTTTTCTCCAGTGGCACAAACCTGCCTCTCGCTGCTGCCAACAGCTCCTCGGATGCTGAGTTGGGAAGAGCTCTTTGGACTGCTGTTGTAATGCTCTCGCTCAGCATACCCCGTGTTTGCCTACCTGGTTTAAAGTGTTACTAAGTCCTGAATACAGAAACTATTTGCAGGAACTCATTAGCTTCCCTGCTCTTAAGGGCTACAGCTTTTAAGAAGTGGCTGCTAAAGATTTGGTCAGGTGTGCTATTGAAATTAAAACATGATATGAATTTAATGGGAAATAGCTGCTTCTAAATGGCTACCCGCATGCAGATATTCCTAATCTGCAGGGGAGATTAATTTTTAATCTGTTTTATTTCATTGCAGTATATCCACGAGGCGAAATTGAAACAAAACAATATTATTCCAGGATAAACATGCTCGCCTGTGGGTATTCGGGAGGAACGGGAGCCCGAACAGCTCTGCTGGAACAGCTCCGTGTGCGCACAAGCTGCAAACCGATTGCAGGCAGCAATCGTCTGCTGTGATTTTAAGAGGGAACCCATGATGTGGAAAATCCTTTGCAGCTGATATGTCAGTCATACCTGAGGATCAGCCAGGAGGGAGGGATAACAGCACGTTTGCTTCCCAGTCGAGGGCGAGCAGCTTGCAAAAAAACCTCGAGTAAAGCTGGAAATAAGCTGCTGGGACTTAATAGGGAATTGTGGTGCGGCGTACGAGCAGTTACAGTGTGGGAGAAAAAAGGAAATGGAGCCGATGCTCCTGATTTGGTCAGTGTCTTAAAAGCACTAAGATTGATCAAAATTTCTTGCAAACCACCATTTTCTGGGGCGTTCGTGCGAGGCCCGCTCTAAGATAGCTGGCTCTGCAGGAGGCATCTCTGCGGGAGCTGTTTGCACCGAGCGTCGTGCGAGGGGATGGGGACGTTTTCAAGGTGGTTCTGGGAACTCATTGGGCTAAAAATAAAACATAAATCTATGGTGGGTATGAGCAGTTACTGTATTTTCCCTTTTTAGCATGCCTGAGCTGGTCTCTCCCACCCCTCCATCGCCCCCTCCTCTCTTGGTGCTCGCCTGCCTGCCCGGCTCTGGATGTGCCAAACCAGAAATGCTCCTCCTTGACCCCTTTGGCCAGATTTTAGGGTAGGGGGAGAAGTTTCTGGCTCGCAGGGGTTGAGATGCGTTCCGGATGCCTTCGCTTCGGCAGAGGGTTCCATGCCGGGCTGCCTCCTGGTCCTCTCCCTGCCTGCGCCGCTGGTGGTGTACCGGTGGTCCCAGGCAGGTTGGCTGGCCCCGGTGCTGGTGTCCTCACACCCAGCGTGGTTGTTGCTGGGCAGGGTGGAGGGATTACAGGCGCTGGTGGCACCCAGGGTCTGTGGGTATGTGGCCACGGGAGCTTCTTGGGCCACTGTGCTCCCCTGGGTCCACTGGTTGGGAGCGATGCAGGATGCCACATTTGAAGGGACTGGAGCACAAGTCTGATGAGGAGCGGCTGAGGGGTTGTTTAGCCTGGAGAAGAGGAGGCTGAGGGGAGACCTTATTGCTCTCTACAGCTACCTCAAAGGAGGTTGTAGCCAGGTGGGTGTTGGTCTCTTCTCCCAAGTAACTAGTGAAAGGACAAGAGGAAATGGCCTCAAGTTGCGTCAGGGAAGGTTTAGATAGGGTATTAGGAAAAATTTCTTCACTGAAAGAGTGGCCAGGCATTGGAACAGGCTGCCCAGAGAGGTGGTGGAGTCACCATCCCTGGAGGTGTTCAAAAAACATGTAGACGGGGCACTTTGGGACATGGTTTAGTAGGCATGGTGGTGTTGGGTTGACGGTTGGACTTGATGATCTTAGAGGTCTTTTCCAACCTTAAAGATTCTATGGTTCTATGATTTCCCTTGATAGAGTTAAATAATGCTTTTCTATTCTTTTTTTTTTTTTTTTCCTTCTTGTTTCGTGGGGGATTGTGACACTTTTCCACTTCAGCTATTTATACATCCAGGCAGCCCTGCCCGCTAGTGCCGGTCCCTATTTTAGCACAGCCCAGCTCCTTCCTTTGAGGTTGCCTTCACCTGGTTTATTTTGTGATAAAACAAGCCCATCTTCACCCTGGTTTTTACCTTCAGGGCTGTGAGTTATCCGAGTTAAGAGCTATGATATTCTTCACTTAGTCATATAGAGATGCTCAAAACCCTGGTGCTAAACAGCATCGATCCAAGCACTGGCTGCCCGGGGTCAGGGGTGCCTGTGGGAATTGGGTGAAACATCCCTTTGCTTTTTGGGTTTTTGTAAAAATTGGTTTTGTGAATTGGAAGAAGCTCTAAAAACTTAGTTCCTTATTTTGTTGTTTAAAAAACCCTCAGACCCATTGCTTCAAATGGGTGAAGAGGACGGGTGCGGGGCTGCAGCCAAAATTGCAGGTGATGGGAGGAAAGTAGTGAAATGTTGTGGGATCCCGGACTGTCGAGAGTTGTCACATGCCTGTGGCATCTTCTTGCCGTAGGGAAACACTTGATTTCATCTTAGCGAAACCTGGGTGGTTTGTGCTGGGATGGTGGCGGTGGCACACCAGGTATTCCTTGTATTTGATACCGTGCTGTTTCACCTCCGATAGAATTTGGATGCTTTTCATCATCTCCACAACATCTCTGTTAAAATTATTGATGATTAATGTGATTTTCCCCCTAAATTCTGGGAAATCTCAGCAGAATGTTGGAGCAGAGCAGGAAGCAGCAGCAAACACCATCTCTCCCTCATGGGGAAAAATCCCTCTCCTTCCCTATTAAAAAATAAACAATAACGAAATAATTCCTTTATACTCATAGCTGGTCAGAAATAACTTACCCATCTCAGGAGTTTCCTTATGTGTTTGCTGAAAATCTTTTTCAGGATGCGGGGCTTACTTTTTTCTAGTTCAAGAAAATTGCATCCTCGCTGGGAGCGATGCTGTAATAGCGTGTTGATGAGAAAGCGATCCGGACGCTTTGGTTTTCTCTCGTATTAAACCTTACAGGGGGTTTACCTACTGGAATCAAGAGGATTTAAAATGAAAGCGGAGGTGCTCAAATGAAGGTAGTGTGCTGAGTCTGGTGGTGATGGGAAACAGCTGTACACCATTAGGGAGGGTAGTCTGAAATCTCAGGCAGTCAGAAGGCAAATGAAAAGTAAAGATGAAAAGTTCCTCAGAGGTGTTTGTTTACTCAAAACAAAACAAAATTAAAATAAAAAAAAATTAAAATAAAAATCTTATGGAAGTAGTTCATTGCTAACGCGCACCCAAAAGATGTGGCAATTCAAAAAAAGAAAACGCTAAAAACAGAAATTAAAATTCCTTATATTGTTTGAAAGGCAAGAGACTGCTGCTTTAAAAGAAGCGCCGTTGGCACGTGTGGTATGTTCTGAAATTGCTTGGGAGAGAATATTGAACTGGGGGGGGAGGAATGGAGGGAGAGACTAATTATATATAATCTTAAAATGAATTAGGTGATATAAATGTAATGAAAGCAAATCCTGTTCCTGGAGAGACTTTTCAGTTTGCATTTTGATATCCTAGGGCAATGGCATGTTGCTCTCTGACAGACAACCATTTGATTTGGAAATATGTGAATAATTGGAAAGTGGAACCTCTTTGAATTTGTTACTTTCCCCTCTAGCGTTTGAAGGACTAATTATAGGAAGAGCTGCGGAATGCCCCATGCGGGCATGCATGCAGCCAATTTTATACTGCGCCGGTTGCATGAGTCACTGCACTGCATCCCGTGCTCTTTGATACGTGTCCTTGCTTCCAAAATTATATATTTATTTTATAGATGGAGAGATAAATGTGTTATACTCCGTGTCGCTGAGCCCTCGCTAAAGATACCTGTGGGGGAAAAAAAAAAAAGTGCGCAGCAGCTCCATGGTCAAGGCTGGGGATGGGCTGGGACGTGGAGGTGGTTGGGTTGGAAGAAACACACACACGGACGATGGGCAGAGTGAGCGGCTGAAAGCTTGAGCATCTTGGCAAGGCTCGAGCTGCCTGCTCGATTGAGAGCCATCGCCCTATTTTAAGATGTTTTTTTAAAGTGGGTCTGAGGATGTTTCTGTCTGCGGTTCTCTGCTTACCAGCTGCTGGAGGCTGACCCGGCGCTGGCCAGGAGGGACCATCTCCCTGTGCCCGTCGTGACCACGGCACGGGCAAAATTGGTGTGGCCAACCTGAGCTCTCCGAGGAGGAGGAAGGGTTAATGAGCTGCGTGGCTAGTTGGGGGCACTTGGTCTCATTTATCATCACTGCCTGTGCCCAGCCCCAGGATGGAGGGTTTGAAGGGAGCCAGCACTGGGGCAGGAGACACCGAACGCGTGAATAAAACCACTTCTTAATCTGGAAAAAAACCCAGTATTTCACTACTTGGAATAGCTCACAAATCCTAAATAATAATACTCTATAAATGTATGAATGTCTTAAAAATACATGAAGTCCTTCTCTCGCACTGAAGGTAATGTTCATGTTTGGAGCACAGTCACCACCGGGTTGGGCTGTGTGGGGGAGAGGGGCACTTACAGCGAGGTGATGGATATAAAGCCACAAGCCTGCGTGCGAGATCTGCAGTTCCCAAGCTGTGCTCTGCAGACCCCTTACAGTGTCTTGTGTTAAGCTTTCGTTGTTTAGGCAACAGGAAAAGTTTGGGATCTTCTGACATTGATGAGTCAGATATTCCTAGTGGCTCGTTCCTGACCCGATACATAACCTTGGGCCTGGAGCTGTGCCTCCTCCTCCGGCTCTCCCCACCTGTGATAACTGGGATAAAGACATTTGCTGCTATTTGTAAAGCAGCACTGGCATGGAGAGCTGCAAAGTAAACCGGGATGCTTTGCTGGGCTGGGATGCGGGAGGCTCCGCTGGTGATTTCGGCCGAGAGCCGATGTGTGAGGTTGCACGAGACTCGGCGCATCCTTTGTCTCGCCTTCTTTAGGCAGTATCCTCTTCGGGAAGAGACTAATGCAGTGAGGACCAGATGTATGTTAAGCCCTTAGGGCCATATTGAAATGCAAATGGAAATGAAATAGTGTATTACTTCCAAGAGCAGTAATGGTGGTGTAAAGACAAAAATGCTGCGTTGGTAGACTGTGCATCAAAAGCGGATAGCTGGGTATCAGCCCTGACAATGCTTTGTGCTGTTGGGAAACCTGCATGCAATGCAATGTTGTATTTGGGGTTTTGAGGTCATTGTTACACAGATTGTTTAAGCCTGGATGCATTTTTAGCTGGACTTTGTCTAAAGAATAAACATAACCAGGGCTGTTTTCCAGTCATCAGCTAAACAGCCAGATCGAGGGCTTGAGTCAGCGATCCTTGCAAAACGTTACTGACTATCTTCCGAAAAAATTCCTGACACTTTTTGCTTTTGAAAATGTAATCATGCATAAAGTGATGCACGTTATTTTCACTTCACAAACGATTCTGGTGCCTGGACCGTGTCTGCGTGTGTGTCTTGGTTCTGCTTCTCACATGCGCGTATGGTGCTCTGCTTCCTACATGCATCCATGCACGCCTGAGCTGGCAACCTGAAGGTGGGACTAGTCCTCTTCCAAGAGTAAAAGAGCTTAATTATCTCCTCTGAAAAAACAGTGGCAGAAGGACAGGAGTTATATTTTCGCTACGCTGGGGACGTGTGGCTTGTAACAGCATCACTAACATGTAGCCCCTATCCCACTAGAAGAGCCAGCTGCAAACAAGGGCTACCAGCTTGTGCTGCAAGGCTTGTGGTTCTGCCCTGGCTTCTGATTCAGTCCGTAGGACTCCTTTCCTGTAGAAAGGCCAGTATCGTGCAGAGTTTTGCAGTGAGGTAGCCAATCCCCATTAGTTATCCCATGCTAGAAATGTACCTTTTATGGCAAGGAAGGCAATATGTTAATTTATTGCTATGCTGAAGTCAAAGGTGGTTGTGAGATGCCAGCTTGGACCGAGCACTGTGGTGACTTCTGCTCTATGCTTAGATTTTTCAGAACTGTTTAGTGGCTTGTGGATACTTCATTTGAGACATTTTAAACGTTTTTTTGTCCCCTCAAGACTCAGGCACCTTTTCAAGGCTGCTTAGGCTGGCTGCCCTGCATGAAAATCTTTACTCCCTTTGAAACTCTTGGCCCACATCTTCTCCCAGAATACAGCCGGACAGACACGGCAGCTTCCTCTGCTTCAGTGAAAAGGTCACTTATGATGTGTTGTTAATGAATAATTACTACTGCATGCTTCCCTCTTTAAATGGCAGGGGCATCCTTGCTACATAAAACATTAAAAAGTTGTTAAGATGCAAAATGCCAATGAACAGATGAAAACCCTGTGCAAAATCTGCCCATTGGGAAACAGTTGCAAGGGTTGATCTGAAGGAGAACGGGGATGGGCTCTGGCAGGGAAGAGCTTGTGGAGTCGTCGTGTCCTTCTCCCAGCAGCTGCTGGCTCCAAATGGCACTTCTGGGCTTGGGGCAGTTGTTCGAAGGGATTGGGTTCCTCGAATCCCAACATGAAAAGAAATGCAGGCTGTCTGGATAGGTCAAATGGAAATCAAGGGCGAAGTCGCAGTCAGTAACATACTGTGTTTGGTTTACCAGTAGCTGCTTGGGTCTTGAAAAGTTTGAAGTATTTTTAAATAATGTTTTTCAGATTGAAGACATTTAGTGATGTGGACGATGGCCAGACTGGGCCAGAACAAAAGCCCACCCAGCCTGGTGGCTGGTTGTCCCCATCTATAGCCAAAAGATGCCTGGGGAGGAAAAGCAGAACAAGGAAGCACATGTGGTTCTTCTTAAAACATTATGAGGCCTTTTCTGAGAAGGGGCTCCCCATGTGGCATGACCTTTGCATGAGGAACGGCCTTCTCCAGGTTTGTTTTGAACCTGAATCCCACCAGCTGTGATTGTAGCTTCATCCACTGTCTCACCCTTCTTCCGTTCTCTCACCCTTACAAAGGTGAGATGGAGATTGATCAGCAATATTGTTCTCCAGTCTTCATTCAGTGTTGAGAAGAGAGCATCTCTTAGCGCTCACCAGAGGTCCCAGGATAGCTAGAATGATAGGGTATGTTTTGCTGGGGTTATGATGTTAAAGAAAGTGAGCGCTGTTCTAGAGTATTTATATTGAAAAGCTGGAACTGTGACGTGATACCCAGGGGAAATGTGTACATGTGGCCTAAAACCCTCCCATAGTCTTATATTTGCTCCGACCTTAAGAAAAGAGATATGAAAGACGGAGAGTTTCCCGTCCTTGCTGCTGCCTTGCCGGGGCAGGTGCGTTCACCTGCTTGTTGGTGTGGAAGCAGATGGACAGTCCTGCGCTTTCCAAAAAGTTATCGAAAGCTTTATTTGCTCTTCTCGTTTAGCTGCAACCCCTTACCAAAGTTCAGGGAAATTGGCTGAAGAGCACTGAGACCCGTGTGTTCAAACCTAGTGGGTAGCTTAGTGGTTTTATTGCTCAACTGGCTGCTGTCATCGTGAAACTTTTCACATTGCCTTGGAATTTTTTTATTATTTTATGTAGAGAAAAATGGAATTTATTGGTCGTATTGTCCTCTATTTCTGTTCCTGCTGATTAACAGCAGTGTACTGTAATGTCTCATACGGTACCTTTTTATTAGAGAGGTGGGAGTAGTTTGCACACCTGTGTCCCCGGGTATATCTGGGCAGGGAGGAGGCAGCGAGAAGATCTGTTCAGGGTTGCAGTTTGCTCATCTCTGTGTAGTTGCCAGACCTCTGTCTGTATGTTCTTGCAGGAACCTCTCTCATCTTACAACTCGTGCACACGGACGTAAAGAAACCATTATTGCACCTTGCTGATGAAGGTCTTGAGGAGAAAGAAAAGGATTTGTCTGCAACCTAAAATGATGATGTTGCACATTGTGGAGGGAGTATTTGAAAGATTTTTTTGCAAGGTGGTTTAAACAAGGATGAGCCGATCTTTGGTCGCCCTCTTTCTGAAATCTAGAGGAGAAGGAAGAGAAAGAAATTTAAAGTATCTTCAAGTTTTGAAATGGTTTGGTCTGTCAAGGTCAAAGTCTGACCTACTCTCTGATATCAGGAAAGGTCTCTCCACTGAGTGCTCAGGTTAGTAGAGGGAGGATTTATATAAAATGATTGCTTAGAAATACAGCTAGATCTTACATAGAGCTTCAGACATTGATGCCTGTAGATAGTCCTTTTTATCTACAGGGAGACCAAGGCATGGCAAATCAAGGGGTGACTTGGGGTGGTTAGTGGTCTTGTGGTGTAACCAGGAGAGGGACTTGGGCAGCAGAGTAGTGCCGTGCGCTCTGGGTCACACCTGGTAACTCTCAACATGGTGAGAATCACCAGGGATGAAACGTCCTCTTGTCACCACAACAGTTGTGCAATCGAGGCTGACAACCATGTACTGTTGTTTTTCTTTCAGAGACCCAGCTATGTCCATTATAGATTTACAGGCTGGTTTGGGTTGGAAGGGACCTTTAAAGGCCATCTAGTTCCAACCCCCCTGCTATGGGCAGGGACACCCTCCACTAGATCAGGTTGCCCAAAGCCCCATCCAACCTGGCCTTGAACACTGCCAGGGATGGGGCATCTGAATACATGGGAGCAACATCAGAGATGGGGCTTGTTGAGACTCCCACCTATCTGAGGTTAGGAAATTGTCTAGGAGTACACTACTGAATGTTAGAATATTATTTTGTGTTGTTTTATGTAATATTGGAGCCTGGTCACCATGGGAACAGGCATCTAAATAGAAAGTTGAACTGGAAGGGGATGTATTCAGTTCTGGGGTGGAGCTGTTGAGCTCATGTCATCCAGAAAGCTCAGACATGGATGGGAGGGTAAGTGCTTCTCCTTCCATGCCATGTGCACACTATGGTCCGAAGTGGTTTAGTCTTCCTTATGGCTTGGGAAAACTCTAAAACACCAGGAAGGAGAACTGTCCAAAACCATGCAATTATTTTATTGCTTTCCGCCTGTTACACAGGCGGAGTTTCAACTCTCTGGGACAATCTGCTCAGAAATATTTTCATTTCAAAGTGGAATCCGGACGCTGGTGAGTGCATGTAATCAAGATGAAAGCTAATAAGGTGACTTTATTCCCCCCCCCCCCCCCCCCCCCCCTTTACATAATATCTCTTCAGCATCTCTTTTATAACTTGTCTTTAGAGAATCACTGCAGTTATCCAGCCGTTTCTTCCGTGCCTTTCATTATTGTAACAGAAACAATCACTGGAAATTGCATGATGGTATTGGATTGTGCTACATTCCTTCCTCAGGTCATTTGACGGTAGCTTTTCAATAGACCCGAAGGAGAAAGGTACATTTCTGTAAACACGAGACAAGTCCTAGATGTGCTTTAGCCACCTGGGAGAAAACTCCATTGTAAAAGAGGCTTTTAAAATTGCTCATGTGGGATTTACCATTAGGAGCATAAAGACGGGAGAAATGGACTTCTGATTCGGCTGACAACTCGCTTCTCATCCTCCAAAGAATTTTAGGAATGTCTTTACTTCCTTTTGGAGGGCTTAAGGCTAGTGTGTGATTGCGAGGGCTAGAGACTTGCTTTTCTTCCTGCCTCCCTTCTCTTTCAGGCTAGGTTCAGCCGCCTTCTCATGCTTTGACTGAAGCCTGTTAACTCTTGATATACCAGGGTGTGCTGGAGAAAGAGGCTTTTAAAAGTCAGCGGTGTCTTCTTTTGCCAAACGTGAATGACCTGAAGTTCTAGGATGTAAAGTAAAAGATGTCGTTTGCTTCAAGGAGCTATCGAGTATTTTCATACGTACTGCTGTGGGCTGAACTGAGGAAGCTCTGACTGGGCTGTGGTAACGCATGCTTATCCTTCATCAGTGTAACTATAAAGTGTGCTAGTGCTTGCTTGTGCACTGTACTTCAACTGTAGTCTTACTCTTTGAGCTAAAATACACCAGGCCATCAGAGCATCAGCGATTTCTCCTGCGCCAGGGGATGCAGCTTGGACTGGCAGCTAAAATTTGCACGTTTTATTCTCTAGAACATAGGGAAATATGGGAATTCTGTCATACTGTATTTTGATGACAATGGTCTTTGCCCCAAAGGACATAATTACCCATCAAAACATGAACCCTCAAGCTTGCTCTAGGGAGCAGTGGGCTTTGCTGCAACTCAGGGCTCTACGTAAAGACCTAGGCAAGCAACCCCCACGTGGTCCTGCAGCGTTTCTTCTTGCTGAAGCCCTTGGTTCCTCTGAAGCAGAAGTCTGGTTTTCCTAGGTGACTAAAGTAGAGACCCCAGTTGGGATCAACCAAGAAACATTCATCATCACACTGGAACTGAGGTTCGAAGTTACACGTCCGGTAAGATTTTCTCTCTGCCACTGTCTCCCCTTCAGTAGGCTGGCGAGGAGAAACTCAGTGCCTATAAAGCTACGGAGTAGCAGAAAGGTAATCTTAGAAACTTGATTTCTAGATAGAGTGAATCTTCTTCTACTGACAGTGATCGAGTTAATTCTTCTCTGAGTTTCCCACTTGCTCACGTACTCTGCTGATTGATTCATCTCAATGGAGTATTTGAATTTTGGTCAGTGATGGAGTTTAAAACAGTGATTTTGAACCCTGTCCCACAGTTTAGAGTGATTGTGCTTTTTTATTTCCTTTCTTCCTCCATCCTGTTGAGAAAACTGCCCAACTCTGAGCTTTGGTTATTCAAGTGGAAGAGGGTGACAAGAAGACAAACAAACATCATTTAGTTCTTGGGGGCACGCTTTCCTGATGCTTGACCTTTTGGACTTCCAACATCTCCTTGTCCATTTACATGCATTACAGTTTTTCCAATTACCAGTGAATTAAATTTGGAATTGTGGTATTTGGAAATGTCAAGCAGAATCAATAGAAAAGCACTTGGGGCCCAATCTTAGTAGACTCAGCACATTTTAAAGCATATTTGAAATGTCCCTGCTGATAAATCTCAGAGGACCACGTGTAGATTATGAATTGAGGTGCTGCTGTTTGGGTACCGAAGCACTCTGTGGCTTGCCAGGTGGGCTGTTTCACCATTATTTTAGGTGCGTGGGGTGTGTTAGACACACATCAGTCTCTCCCTGGAGAAGGCCTTAGAAATTAGGAGCTCTGAAAAGCCTTTCTGCTGGTGACAGTGGTATGGGAGGATGAGGATGGTGATGGAGCAGGGACGTGAAAGAGCTGGGAAAGGTATTGTTACGTGGTGATTGGTGTTCCTTAAATCTCTGCACTCCACAAGGAGATGCTCCTGTGTCCTCATCCCTTTGCCTGGAAGGAAGTTTGAGGGTTGCTTTGAAAGCTTTTCAAAACTTTGCTGTGTGGGGGAAAATATTTACGAACATACGTGATTTCACTTCCTCCTCCCATGCTCTTTGGAGACCTCATGCTGGCTCCTGAGGAGAATGGGAGAGAACAAATGATTATATTTTAAATGTCATTTCAGAATTCGCTGCATATTTTACTTGGTGATTTGTGGCATCTGGTCAAAATCTGCCCTCTATTTGATTTTTAGGAGTGTAGTTGGAAATATCTTAATCTTGTAATTAAATTCTAATATTTTCCGTCACTGAGGCTGCAAAGTTTGGGGGCTGAGACAACCTTCTCGGTAGCTTATTTGCACAGTGTTTAGCCCACAAGGGTCCATTTGTCATGCCAGAGAGTAGTCAATGCTGTTACAAGCAAAATAAATGGTCTGCTTAATGCTTTTATGAATGCACACCTCAAATTTAAGGAAAAAAAAAATAATCTCAATAACTATGCTTGTTTGAAAACTTGTGGTCTGGGGGAAAACACAACCTCTCCTCTATGGAAACCCCGTATGGAGCGAAGCATTTTCTTGGTGTGGTGGTGCAAAGGAAGCCAGGAGGTGTCTCCTAATGAGCAAGGGTGGATGGAGGAACAGTTGGCATTCGCCTGCTACGCTTGTGGCAGAGGTCCTGCACGAGGTGGCATCCTTGAGGACGGTCACACACGGATAAACATCAGCTCGGCATCTCAGGAGGTTTGGCCGGGTGGTCTGCAGCTTCACGCGTTCTCCTCCGCGCTGCAGGCAGGCGGTCGGTGGCGGTGCCCTCTTTGGGTGCTTAACTTTGTGCTCGTCGAGGCTGACTTGATTTTGGTTTTATCCCCTGGGGTGTAGTGCAGGAGTGTATATCTGTATAAAAAAAAAAAAAGAAAGAAAGAAAAATAATTTGGGCCTTTTTTGTGTGTTATTACTAATCCAGCTTGAGCTCTGCTGTCCAAATTGCCTCGTTTGTGACCCAAAGTGCATTTAAACATGAACTGCAGAAGCACCACGGCATTAAATGCTTTTGATTGATCTCCCTGATGGTTTTATTAAAGAACTAAAACCTTTTTTGGGGAGACAGATACAGTTAGTGATGTGAAGGGAGAAATCTAATTACATTTTGGCTTTGTCCTTAACTGAAATGCTACAAAATAGGATTTTTCTAATGGATAACTAAAATGATCTCTTCTTTAAATAAAATATAGAAATGACCAGCTGAGTTCAAGTCAAAAATGCACTCTTTCCAAAAATTGATTAACTGTTGGCAACATTTCTGTCCTGCCGCACACCAGTCCAGCCGGTGAGCTGGCCAAACCTCCTTGGATCGCTCTGCCTGGCCAGAGGAATGATTTACTAAACCTTTCCCTGAGTGATCCTCCCCTTTGGGCCAAGAGATTAATCTCATCAGCTCTGTGTGTGTATGTACACCCAGTATTTCACTAAATCAAGTAACGCTGTCATCTCGCTCGGCTCGGTCTTCCCTAAACAGGAATCTGCTTGGTTTTATGGGTTTGGAAGGAGCTGGGAAGCTGCACGTCCTTCTCCGGATCCTTCTTCTATCAACCCTATTCCACTTAATATACCAGGGAAATTATTCAGAAGAATTAAACCTTTATTGCATCCTTTCCCTGAGCTGGTAGTAATGACTCTTAAAACATGCTCCCTATATTTTACAAAACATGTTTTACTAGCAGTTTGGGGCAAAATTGTAATAAAGCTCTAATTCCTTTGAATAATTTCCTTGTTATCTTTTACTGAGTTAAGCCCAAGTTAAAAAAGAGATATATGGGAGGGGGGATTGCTACACAGATGTCCGTGGAAGCTGTGAAGTGTGAGTCATGGTGTGAATATAGAAGCCCTGAGTTGTCATCCCTGGTGAGCAGGGAGGATGTATTTCTTAATATTAAAGTTCCTTTTTTAATTTTAAAAGAAAATGACTTAAAGCCTCCTGTCCTTTTGAGACTGGTTGTCAATGGCATCATTGCAGGTTACCATGGCGATATATGCTGAGATAATAGATTAACAGCCATTGATTGACTAGAAAACTTAGAGCTCTTTTATCGTGGGATATGCCAAATGTATTGACAGAAAACAAAATTCAAAGTAATATCCTCCCTTGGCGTTACACCGTTGCAGTTCTCGGTGCTGCAATGGACCCGGTTTTACCTGATCTGGCTTAAGAACCAAAACATTTTGAAATAGTCGGTGCTTTACTAGATTTTTTTTTAATAAGCCAGGGCCCTGTCCGTCCCTGCACCCGGCCGGCTGGAAGGGGCAAGCCCTGGACAGCTGATGGCTCCGTGCCTGGGTGGACGTTGGCCACGGGGTTCCCAAAGGTGGGGTGAAGTTTTGGCTTGAGAAAGGGGCTCTGCAGAGTCAAGGGGGCTCGTTTCTGTTCTGTGGGGCTCCGCCGTTTCCAGGCTTTTAGGGAAGAATGGAGGATACAAGCAATGAGTCTTTAAATCCTCATGTACAGTTACGTACTTAACCACAGATGTCATCGCTAGTTTGATGCTTTGCCTAAAAACGTATTTAGACCCTATTATTTAAGTACAGCAGGAATGAAATCACTCTGCTTGGGGAATGAGCGCTGGAACAACAGTTACTAATTGCAGATTCATTATGTGCTCTGTAGAGATGCAACTGGGTGGTCTCTGTAGAGCAACATTTTCCAAACTTTCCCAGTTGCGAGCCTTCCTCTGGTTTGGTTTTGGGATCCAGTAACTATTTGAATTTCTTTAATTTGCAATCCTGCCACATAACTTCTGGACAAGCATCTGGGAGAGGCAGAGCTGGGGGGCAGCGTCCCTCTTTCCCTGCCTTTCCCTCCTCCACAGCGCTTCCCAGCACGCTCCACACGTGCTTCCGTCCTGGTCCCCCCACTGAAGGATGTGCCAAAATTCAGCCCCGGGTTCGGAGGCGGCTGGTTTAGCATCCCTGCCCGTGCCGAGCGTTGGGAAGGGGCGGGCGTGAGCCGGCGCTGAAGCGGCTCATCCCAGCAGATGCTGCAAGGTGAGCGCCCAGCAGCTTCTTATTTCCCAGCTCTGCTGAACCATGCCGCAGTTTGAGGGATGGCTCTTGAAAACAAACCCAAACCTCAAACAAAGGGCCCGACTTTCATAATCACACATGCAAGAATGCATCCGCAGTTGCTTAATTGCTGCATGCAATTACCCTCCAAATTAGAGGGCAATTACCCCAATTCAGTGTACAATCTCTGTCATTTTATATTATAAAATTACATGTACAAATAGCTATATAGGGACATAACTAAGTGTTTGCAAATAACTTCAGTTGCATACACATTTTCTTGTATAAAGCCCGGTGGTTTTGACAGTTAGGCAAACAGACTGTCTGGTAAATCACTCAGTGTTTATGCAGACTATTTTGACACATCCCATCTTTTCGTATATACTTTCATTTTAGGTTTTAAAAAGGGGACAGGCAGAGATAAAGAGCTGAGATTTATAGCAGCCTTCAGCCTTGGGGAAGATATTCCCCATGTATCTAATTATGAGTTAGGAGCCCAGCAACTGCTAACACCTAGACCTGGAGTTGCTACACTGGATCTTGGCTGTAATTTAGCAGCTGTTGGATAATGACACAGCCTCAGTGATCTGTCGGCAGCTCCAAATTAGGAGAGCAGAGTTTAGTCTCAGATCAGCAGCAAGGTCCCATGCCTCAGCAGGCTGAAGTCCTTCAGTTCAAGAGGACCCTTTTTAATGAGCTCCCTCTGCGCCTTGCAACTCCCGAGTAGAGGAGAGAGGTCTTCCCATGCCACGCAGTGTTTTGACTGCTCTTCCCATCATTACGTGCCTCAGATGGGTGCTGGAGGTCTTACTCGGCAAAAACCTAGTGATGCTCCGGTCGTTTGGAGCAAAAATTTGACCCAAGGGAATTGGCGTAATGATAGTTTCTCAGGACTGAGGTCAAAAAAGTTGATTTCTACCCCAAAAATGGGTGGTGGTAGGTAGCCTCCCTCTGCCTTCATCATGTGGTGGGAGTTATTTGGACTTGGTGGTATTTTCTGTAAAGGTATTTGCGTGAGGTTTTTGTTCAAGGAAGGTGTTGGGGAGAAGCCACGCTGCGTCATTCCCAAAGCGCTGGGTGGATGCAGTGGGATGCCAGAAACCCATCTGCTCCTGCAAAGCCTAATTCTTCCTTAGACTTTGATTTCAGACAGGACTTCAGACTTTACTCTTTAAATGACTATTTGTGCTATTAAAATCTTTGTTGGTTTTGCCCGGCTGCTGACGTGAGGCTCTTTTCCACGGAGAAAATCAGGGCTGATAAGTGGGCTGTGCTGCTGGAGATGCCATGCTCCTGCCTGACAGCCACCCCAGGCACGCTCCGGGTTTGCTTGCTCAGCGTTTTCTGCAGAGCGCTGCCTTTGCAGCGAGGCGGTTCTGCCTGCCGTAGTTTCAGCGCCGTTGAAACACCCCCCCTGCAAAATGCATATACGTGTGGCGGGGGCCAGCAGATCCCACCTGCCTTCGTACCTCTTGCCTGTACCTAATGGGAGTCCCTGCCGGGTAGGAAACCGCTTTTTTTCCCCAACTTTTGCTTTGTGGCTGGTGGAGTAGGGTTAGGCAGGAGGGGAACGAGGGCCCAATGAGTTAAACCAAGTTCTGACAGCAGTCTTCAAACACTTGCTTAGCGAACGTTTTATATCTCGTTCCAAATCCTGTTGACTTTCTGCCAAAAGCTAAGCAGTTCCCAGGTATGTTTGCTTTCCACCCCACCTGAGCAGGATGTCCTCACCAGGCAATGCCACCAAACGAAGGAGGTGAGGAGCTTTCCTGCCACGTACCAGTGCTGGTATGAGGGACATCGTCGGGAGGGGAGGGCAGGACGAGGGGGACAGAACCCCTTTAGTCCATCTCAAGCTGTGGTTTGTGACTACACCCAAAGGCTTTTGTTTCAAGAAAGCCTTATTTTTTTGCCAAAGTTAATCCTGTCCTCCTCTCAGCTGCTCAGGTTTGGTTCCCTTGAGCCAGGTCGTGCTGAGGGAAGCCCACTCAAGTCCAACCCAACCCCTGTTGTGCTAACGTATCTGCTGTGTCTGGTGGAAGGAGACAAGTGCTTCCTGCACCCATTTTGGGGCAATACCCATCAATTTTTCTTGCAACTTGAAATGAGAAGCAGGACATGGTAGATCTGTGTCTCTCCCACCTGTGTCACTTGGCAGAAGTGTCCAGCTCGGTGTTTCTTACACACCTCCGGTGGCCTTGGGGCACTTCCGTACCCATTGCCCAAGGGAGGAAGAGGAGGCAGGAAAAACCAGGAAAAACCACATGATTTCCTAGAGATGCAGGGAGGAGAGCTCAGATTTCCTCCTCTTAGTCACCACCACCCCACAGTTCTCCATCAGAGGGACAAAACCTTGTTGACCCTCAGTTGAGGGTTGTAACGCAGGGAGTGTAGATAGGGCAGTTAGCTACAAACTTTGGTCTCCATTACAGAACAAGGTGCGAGTGTTTCGTGATGAGCTAAAGCAGCAGGTGAAGTAATACCCGATCCTGGAACCGTGCCCCTTCCTGCTGAGACCCTCTTGGGCACAAACAAAAGGGTTTCTTGCAGTCCTGAGCACCCAGCAGGATGAGGATCCTTACCAAATGGCTTTTTAAAAAGATCTGAAAGCAGGTAGCAAACGCGCAGGTTTTTTTAAGTGTCTCCTTAATGCAAGCATCCTTAGGAGCTGTTTTAAGGAAAACATACATGTATTTAGTCATCCAAAACTTTATACAGGCTTTTATTCAACTCAGCTAAACTTTGACAGCGGGGGAAAAACCTGTGAAAGGCCTTTTTCCTGGCGCGGTTGCTGTTTGCAGAGTTGGGTTTGCGTGTTTGCAAGCAGATCTTAGTCTTCAGCTAAAACTTGTTCCAGAAAAGACAACTGTCTTGGGGGAAGGGAGCCTGGGCTCAGCACAGGATTTAGCGGCCTCGATTTGCTGGTCCCCGAGCCGATAAAGCTCCTGCTTCACATCTTTTTAACATTGCCTTTTCAAAGCGTAGTGGAAACATCAAATCTCACCGCAGCTTTGTGCATTGCATTGGCCCTCGTTGCAGGTGGAAAAAACAGAGGCTACGCAATATCGCTCGAGGTTACAGACAGAGGTGGCTGAGCCAGGATTAGATTTTGGAGGCTGCTTCCCAGGAAAATGGTTCATTAAACCTTCTTGCTTTCTGGGACATAGGGTTGGGGAGGGAGAGGAGATTTCCATCTAGAGCAAAAGCAGGATTCGGGTTGGGATGATGGAAATAATATTACAGAATGTATTTCAAGGACTGGACCAGAAGGTGACAGTGAGTATTAGCTATCGGGTATCAGCTGGAAGGCGTGTGAATTATTACAATGAAGCTAAGGTATTTACTCATTCCTTTATAAATAAAAAGATATTGCCTTCCCTGTGCACAAGACGATGCTCCTTCGCTTTCCTGCTGATTTAACCGGTATCTAGCAAAAATGCTTAATCTGCCCTAACAAAGCATGGTGTAAGTATCAAGAGAACAAATATCAAGGCTTTAACAAGAAGTGTCAATATTGACATTGTTCTGTGTTGAGGGATATTGGTAGGTTGTTTTTATTATAGTAAGCAACTTGTCAGAGGAAAACTCCGATGGAGCTTTGCAAGTGCCGATAAAACCTGCAGGTGCTATTGAAATTGAGCTCTTGTTCCTGTGTGCTTTGAATATAATTTCCAGTTCCAGCAGTCCGCTTTACGACTTTCTCCTACCCCTCCTCCCTTCCAGTCTCTCCCATGACGCAGATTAAAAATTCTTCCCAAAAAAGAGTTATTGAAGCATTGAACATCTCTTCAGCTTGCAAAGACATCTTCCTAGTCTGATGAGTTTGCTCCGTACCACGAAAATTGCCCGTCCCTGAGTCCAGGTGTCAGTATCAGGAGCAGGGTGGACACGTCACCCCTCGCTTGTGCAGAAACTATGGTTTCTCCTGCAACGTTCTTAAACAGTTCCACTTCTGCTCCGTGCCAGGTCATCTGCACTCCTTACTTGATGCCTGTTGGCAGCAGAAGGTTGATTCCCAACCGCAGATCAGGCTACATTCAATAGCTTGAATGCAATCTCTAGCTCAAGCGCCGTCTCTAGAGTGTTCTCCATGCGCTGCAAAATTGGAGGTGGATCCTGCCACCAGGTAACAGCTTGGAGACTTGGCAACTCGAGGAGTTGCGGGCTGTAGAAAAGGTAGGTCAGACTCCCCCTGGCATGCTGCTCGCTTGGGACAGGTCATTTAATCTTGGCATGTTGCATCTTCAGTTGGAAGTAATACTCCCTTTTCCATCTGGATGTTGTGAGGTTGCTTATGTCAGTAGCGGATGGGTGTTTGGGTATGGAAACGATGAAGCTACAGAAGGTACCCGGGACCTGGAGCTGGTGCCTGTGGCCAGGCTGGGTGTTTGCTGGTTATAAGCCACTCGCTGCTCAGTGTCTTATGAAGACTGAATTGCATCACCTTGGAGACCTTTCAGAAGTGGCTGGTTTGCCATGTTGAGTGGGAATCACAGGGTGAGTTGCATCTAGATCATCCAGATACGGCCCTGACTGCCGTAATCTCAACATTAAAGGTTGCATGGCCTTTGGAGAAGATAGTCATGAAAGCACTGCAAAATTTTCCAGCCAGAAACTTAGTTCTGCACTTTACAAAGGTCTGGCTATTCTGGGAATGCAGCACTTTCATTTCATCATCCTGCGGGACCCATTCATGTTTTCTTCCTAGTTGTCAACACATTTTATTGGGATACCTACGTTTTCTGTGATTGCAATCCATCAAAATAATGGCCAGGTCTGACCTTGCCTTAGGTTGGGTAATCCCAAAGAGAGATAGCTGCAGGGCATCTCAGAATTTACAAAATCACAAGCTTCATGGTACCTTTTCTGGGTGTCTGCTTATATGTCATGTGTTTGCTTCATTTCTCATTTTAAACTAATCCTCAAAATGCCACAAAGCAGAGTATTTCTAAATGAAGAGAGGATTTCTACATCTTAGGACAAAAACGGTCACCTGCAGATATCTGTGTTCCTTTAATTGACTCTATTTTTAATGGATGTGTCCATAATCGTGTTTCAGTTCTGTGCCATGGTGGCCATGTGGGAATTGTTTCACTTGGGGCAGTAGGAACTCCTTGGTCCTTTGGTACAAGGCTCTAATGGGGGAAGGACCCACAGGCTATGGAGATTCCTTGGTTTGTGGTGGCCAAACATCTGTTTGTGGTGGGCAGAATTGTGTGGGGAACAGAGGTGCTTTTTGCTGAAGGTCTTGCTTGGGTGGAGAGGCAGCATGAGCTCTGTCAACTGCAGCTAAAAGCATGGCATTTACTGTATGGAGACTTACCCAAATAAGCCTGAACTGGGATCTAAGTGAGGAGCAGGCACTGGTCTGGCCCTCCTGTGCAGGATGAATATTATCTACTCTCAGTTACGTCCTACTGACATAAGAAACCATTTATTTTTAGGTGGTGTTTCCTGAGTGGTGGAGAGGGTGGGTAACTCTGTTGTGTGACATCCCAGCAAGCGGCAAGTAGCACCCTGGGAGGTTGTCTTTCCTAAACAGGGTTTCTGTGGTTAGAAACTACTGGATAGGGGTTGTCTTGTACATCCCCCTGTTTGGGTTCTGCTGTTGAAGCACTGGCTGGAGGAGACCTGGAGGGGTCTCAGCTGGGCTCTTGACTTCACCATGAGCTCCTGTGGTGGGCCTAGGCAAACCTGATGGCTCTGTTCCCCACCTCACACCAGCAAAGGAGAATGATCCTCCACACCATGCTGAAGCTCGCAACAATGAGCTGCTTAGCTCCCAGGGAGGCAAATGTATGTGTCACCTAAAGCTTAGCCATGTGGAGATGTGTCTTCTGGGATCTGTTTCTCATTTTACTTGAACCTACTTGGGATTTGCATTTTGCTTCAGGACCAGGCCATGGGGAGGCTGAGACAAGGGAATGCATTTACTACAACGCCAACTGGGAGTTGGAGAAGACCAACCAGAGCGGCGTGGAGCGCTGCGAGGGAGAGAAGGACAAGCGGCTCCACTGCTACGCCTCCTGGAGAAACAACTCGGGATCCATCGAGCTGGTGAAGAAAGGCTGCTGGTTAGACGACTTCAACTGTTATGACAGGTAATAGTCCAACTGTTTTATTCTGAATGCGGGTTTAATTGTTCCTCTAAGTGCAAAGGCTCTTGCTTTTTGCATCGAGGAGACGAAAGCAAGTCCAAGTCAATTGGCCCATTCATCTCCTGTAATTACTTCTGTTGCTAATGCAGCTCTCAGAATTGTCACTTATCTGCCTTGACTTTCTAAACAGAAGCTGCAAAAGGCACTTTTAGGGGTTTTTTGTTGTGTGGTTTGTTTTTTTTTCCCTTAGCAAAGCTTTGATAATTCTGGCATGCATTGAAAAACGTGTCCTGTACCATCAAATGAAGAGCAATATGTTCTTCCAAGAGCATTTGGCGATACAAAGGAAAACTTGGAATCATTTGGAGCACAGATATCTGGGGGTGGTTAGAGGTTGAGTTATTCTGCCGTTGGTGATGTCGCAAAAAGTTTCACTGTTCTTCGGCTGAGTTAAGAGACGGGCCAGGAGAAAGAGTGGGGCAGCAAAAGCGATAGGCGTGTTTGTGTGTCGCTGCCTGTAGCGAGCTGAAAAGGAGACAGGTTTTGTAGAATGAAGGCTCCAGCCTCATTAAAGAGCTGGGAAAGTCAACTGGTCTTTTCTCATTCCCCTTGGTGCAATTCTGCAGAGGGAAAAAGAATTACGGCTGAAGAAAACAGCCCTCTGAAGTTTCTCAGTTTAAAAGGACAATGCTCGGTAGCTCTGGACTTGGTGTTTCTGTTAAAAAAAACCCAGTGACCAACCAAGGAACCCAAACCCAACCCTTTCAGTAAAGATTAATAGGACATAAAATTCAAGGATTTCCCTTGGTGTAACACCATTGTAGGTTGATGTCACCTTTGTGCAATTCCCAGCTGCGCATCTTTGTAGCTTCTCATTCCAAAAGTTTTAGAACATCAGGTCCTAAGCCTTGGGGCTTAAGCTGGGACTAGATTTGTCCCATGGCTGGAGAGTTTTCTCCCTTCGGCGCTGTACACTATCCCTGCTTTTGCGCCCGTTGTCTTAGCTTAACCCGCCTGTGAGCCGTTCCTCATCTTCCTTCTATTATTAGCGCCGGGGTTACTTTCCCACCACACCTATTCCCTTGCCAGTTGCGTAGCCACGCTCTATATATAGTTAAATTTTTATTCTTTCTCGATAAATCAATCCTCCTTGGCCCATTAGTCATCTTAATGCCGATCCTTCTGAGAACAGAAGGTCACTCTAGTTTCCTACTTCCAAGCAGAAGTGTTTACTGTAAACAGATTTCTCCTTTCAGTGCCTGCTCTCGTATACAGTGACACTTGTATTGTCACTGAGTGTCTCTGTGCAGGGATGTAGTGGTTCTTAAACTTTGTCATAATGTGTTGCTCTGTTACAACAGTAAAAAGTTTCCAGGGCTCCTCAGAAGCCTTTTTGCAGCCGGGGGGTTGAGCATCCATTATCCTGCAGTCTGATTCTTCAAAGTCGCAGTTCCAGGGCAAAGCTAAAAGATCTTCTGAGAATTAACAAACAGCACAAGTGTTGAAAGCAACGTTTGAAATAAAGGTTAGCTTTAATTAAATAAAGGGAGTTTAAATGGAGTCTTTTTTTTTTTTTTTCCCCTCGAGTGCCCTCAGCAGTCTTTCTCGCAGGTGGTGTTGCATCCCAAGACAGCAAAAATGGCTAAAAAGATGATTTTTCGATCAACGGTGCTGCCCTGATGCCGTTTCTGTCCCTGTTTTCAGCACCTTTGGGTGCTGAGCTCCTGGGTGCAGCCTCGGGAGGTGCACCTGTACCCGTATCTGCAAGCATCCCGTGAACGCAGGGCACGGTCCTGCTCTGCCAGGCTGCAGCTCCTCGTGTAGCAGAGGCAGCACGTACCGGCCCGTGGCAAACGCTGCCTCCTTGTCGCTGGAAGGTGAAAAATTCAGGAGTGCAAGGGTTGGGACGTTGAGGGTGATGGCTCCTTACTCTGGTCTTTATCTTAAGGAAACAAGGACGTGGCATATGTACATTTAAGGCTATAGGAAAAAGGTGGTGTTTAAAAATCGACTTGTGTGCTCTTCGTTTATTTACACAGCCCCACCGGAGAGGTCGCGTTCGTGTTCCCTTGAAGAGCACGTGAACCTCTACGAAACGTGCCCTCGCTGCCGTAGAAAAATGTGTCATTCTCTCCCACTGTCTCATTTGTAATATTTGCTAAGTATAACATGTCATACGTACCTGGATGGCTGCCCTGAGCGCACACCAACTCAGAGACAGGGATAATGAATTGCAGATGTGGAGCAGGCTGTTTTCACTCATTAGCTTGATTTCTTAACCAACAGATTTAGCAAAGGATGTGTTTTCTATTGAAGACTCCAATACTGATGCTGTTAAATCCAAACGGCTTGTTATCTGATTTCATGAAAAAGCATCTGGAAACATTGCTTAACTTGTTGAAACATGTTTGTTCATTTGAATAAGTCAAATAGCTGCTGCTTTTTTTTTTTTTCTTTGAAGTTTGAAAAAATAAAAGCCTGAAAAACAAACCAAGTGCTTCCCAGCTGAGACCTTGCATGAGACATTTCGGCCAAAGCCGCTTTAAATATTAAAATATGTAAATAATAAAGCACCAAAACCTACCCTGTGTTATGATTGAAGAGAGCCCTTTCCGTTCTTCTCGTGGCAGTATGTCAGTGATACCACAGAGAGGGAGGCTTGGCACGGGTTCATAAATGACTAATAATGTCAAACACATATGATTGTTTTGCTACTTCCTCCGAGTGGTCGAAGGAAGGAAGTTATGCATATAATTTAGCTGGGCTTCAGGAAATAGTTTGATACAGTTCTCTGCGGAGAGCAGCTCTGCAGCCCTAATAACTAAAAGCAGAGGGTGACGTAGCAAAAGGTGGCAGGGAAGGGAAGCAGGCATTTCAGAAAGAGAAAGAAAGGACTGCTGGAGCGCTGCGAAAAGTCACTGCACGTCTCTTTTGGCATTGATCTGCGGGAGAGGGAGGATGTGTGGAAGTGGAGTTGGTCTGATCCGTGGAAGTCCCCTAACGCCTTGCCGAGTGTGGAAGGAAACCTCAGTGCTGAGGAGGCTGTAGTGCTACCTGGATAACGGGCAGATATGAAAAATGAGAGCTGCAACCTGATTTTCTTAAAGGCTTTTGTGCAGGAATAAGTTTTTTAAAGGAGAAGGAGATGGCATTTGAAAATTAAACTTTAAAAAAAAGTCCCCAAAACCTGCAGCCTCCCTCCTGCCTGCAGCAGGACTGCTGCTGCTGCCGGCGTCTGGTGCCCTCCTAGTGCATACAGTGATGCTCAGGCTCTGAGAGCAGGTCTAGCTCAGCCCTCTTTGTACGTGCTTTATGGCACAATCTTTAATTGCACGAGCAAATACTCCTGTCCCCTGACAGCATACATACAGGCTGCGGGAAAGACACTGTTCAGGGAACGAGGCATCTCTCCATCGCTTTTCTGCTTCTCATTCAGTTGGCGGCAGTGGCTGTTATTTATTACTCGCCGTCTAATGCCTTCGGTACATATGGAAGCATTTGTTTCCTTTACGGTCTTTTCAAGGGTCTTTGCTATCCACTGGGGTATTTGAGTGCCAAGTTGTTTTCTGTAAGTGCAGATCTGCGCAGCGAGGAGAAGGCGCGTGGAGAAGACAATTCGGAGCAGGTCAGCTCCCAAAGACAACAGGCAGGAGTTGGCTGACGTTGTTTTTTCTCTTCCCTTCGTTGCCGTGTCTGTCCCTCCCTGACACAGGCAGGAGTGCGTAGCCACAGAAGAAAACCCCCAAGTGTTTTTCTGCTGCTGCGAGGGCAACTATTGCAATGAGAAGTTTACCCATTTGCCTGAAGTCACCGGCCCAGAAGGTGAGTGACCGGTCTCTTCCTCTAGACCCAGTTTGTGATGGCTTTGGGCTGCTGGATGGTAAGCAAAAAAATACATCCAGTGGGACGCAAAGTACCGTTTTGGTTATTGTCGTGGTTTTACCCCAGCCGGCAGCTGAGCACCACGCAGCCGCTCGTTCACTCCCTCCCCATCGGGATGGGAAAGAGAATTGGAAGAGTTAAAGTGAGAAAACTCGTGGGTTGAGATAAAGACAGTTTAATAGGTAAAGCAAAAGCCGCACACACAAGCAAAGCAAAGCAAGGAATTCATTCACCACTTCCCATGGGCAGGCAGGTGTTCAGCCATCTCCAGGACAGCAGGGCTCCATCACACGTAACGGTTACTTGGGAAGACAAACGCCATTGCTCCGAACGCCGCTGCCCACCCCCTCCTCTTCCCCCAAGCTCCTTATAAACTGAGCATGACGTCATATAGTATGGAATACCCCTTTGGTCAGTTTGGGTCACCTGTCCTGTCCGTGTCTCCTCCCAACTTCTTGTCCACCCCCAGCCATCCCGCTGGCAGGGCAGTGCAAGAAGCAGAAAAGGCCTTGGCCTCGTGTAAACACTGCTCAACAATAAGTCCATAGAACAAAAACATCTCTATATTATCAATGCTGTCTCCACCACAAATCCAAAACGTATCCCCACACTAGCTACTATGAAGAAAAATCAATCCTCTCAGCTGAAACCAGGACAGTTATAAAGTCCAGAAACCCTTCTACTGGGATTCTTTAAGAATAGTTTTGTAATGACATTTCACTCTGTGGGTGAAGGGTGTTGTACCAACACCTCGGATACCGTCGGTAAGGATTAGGTTTTCTTTATGGGGGATGTTCACAGTGGGATCTTCCAAAACAAAATCCCCCCACACAAGGGGAAGGGAACAGAGTAATTAATACAGCATGGCTCCCGACTCAAACTCTTAAAAGGTATTTGACACCTTCTTCATTAATTTTCGTAGGTCACAGGTCTCCAGATACCTTGAGCATCTGGGATTTTTGCATTTGATCGCTATTTTGTTGGTCTGGGGATTGTAAGGGAGTGGGGGGGTTGTCAGCTTTCAGAGTTTGTGGATATATTTCAAGGAAGAAAAGTAATAGCAGGTCCTTCTGCAGAGGCTAATAGAAAAAGGATTCTTTTAGCTGTACGCTTGCTAAAGTATCATTCAATAAAAATTATTAAAGCAGGTGGATGTTTTGCTTAGGATGGTTTCTTTTGCTATCAACTACCTACATTTACTGCGATGTTCCAGTAGGCCATTATCAGATTTTCCTGGGCTTTCCTGTTAGGTTTTTAATTGTTTACATGGGTTTTATTATCTCCTGTTATTAATGTACCCGTAGCAACCTAGTAGCAAATTTTCTTTCTCTCACAGTTTTTTGTTTAATTTGGCAAGTCTTGCTATTTTTTTTCCTTCCCTGTCTCCAACATAGCAACATGGCTCCATTTAGTATTCCCATTGTTTGTGTCTCAACTGCACTGATGTAATTTGGAACAAGAACTACTGTGGGAATAGTGCATTTGATTGTGGCTCCGGCAGCATTTTACTAAAAACTGACGTCTTGTCAATCACTGTAAAAGGCAAAGCAACGCTACGAGGGATTTCTTGCTCGCTTAATACATTCAGAAGGGTTAAGAGGAGGAAATTTTCTGCTTTTACATAGCCCAGCAAGAAATACCCACCTTAAATAAAGGTCAGATGCAGGCTCGGCTTGCAAAGCGTGGTTTGTACCATTGTAACTCCATTAGTAATCACCATACGGGAAAGGGTAAACCGCAGAGCCCTGTGAATACTGTCGGACGTGATGGGACATGCCACTAAGTGCTGTCAGCTTTGGAGTAGAAGGAAGGATGGGGTTTGGTTGCATCTGGACGTGTAGCTGGCAGTGCTGTTGCGTGCCTGAAGGGTCCTCTCCCCCGTTGACCCTGTTCTTTTCTCACAGTCATCTATGAGCCGCCACCACCAACGCCCTCCCTGCTCAACATCCTGGTGTACTCGCTGCTCCCCATCGCTGTCCTCTCCATGGCCATCCTCTTGGCTTTCTGGATGTACCGTCACCGCAAGCCTCCCTACGGGCATGTCGACATTAATGAGGTGAGGGAGTCGCTTCCCTTTATTTGGACCTTACAAAAGACACGGAGGCTGCTCAGTATGTGTTCGCATCCACTTTCGCTTCACTGTTCAGGTGACCTAACTTCTCTTCTCTCTCTTTTTGAAGCTGGTAGGTACAGATGGCCTCTGTGGTGATGTTAGCATCCCCTCCGAGGCTGATGGGTTTAGATGGGGTTGTTAACACGTCTGAGATTCCTAAGGGATGGAGTTACACAGCCCTGCTTGGGGGCTTACCCTTCCCCCCAAACTCTCAAACCCGTTGCCTGATTTTGGCCAACTTTGCAGAGGAGCAGAGATCAGAGAGATGATAAAGTTCCTACCAGCTTTATGGGGTGAGGGGAGATGCTTTCCCTGGTGAAGCTCAGTTTTTATGAGCCATCAGAGAATGCATGCAGGAGGTCATCCTCATGGCCCAAAGCCATCGGGAACTGGTCCTTGCTGGCTCTGCTGTGCCCTGAGCCTTCTGGTTTCTTCTGAAGGGCCGAGCTCTCCTCAGCCCGGTAGAGCCCATACTGTGAGCCTTTCCCACCTGAAAGCAGAAAGGACAGAGCTCCAACCCCACGCGTCCTGCGGGGTTGCGATGTTCTCCTGGGCAAATGCAGAGTTGAAACAGATACGATCTTTATGATGCTGACAGACCTGTTTACTGCCCATCGCTAGGGTTATGTGAAACACGCCTGGTGAAGTGTAAAGCGGTGGGAGGTTTTAGGTGTAGTTGGCTGTTGGGTCACAAAGATCAAAAAGTTCCTGCGTTTGGCAGGAGGTGGCCTTGAGGTCATCGGTGTTTTACAGCCCAAAATAGCTCTTGCTTTGAAAACACAGGAGGATTCAGGTTTTGTCAGAGGATGGCAGGCAGCAGATTGACACACGAAGTGATGCTTGGAGGCGCAGATTGTTATATACGTTCTATACAGATACCCTACCAAGCAAGACAGGGAGCTTCGGGCTGCTCTTGCTGCAAACGGTGCATCAAAATAATTTGCATTAAATAAAATACCACTTCTTTACGCCTCTGTCCCCATATGCAATCTCTCCATTCCTCCTCTCCCTTTGTTTTACAGTCCAGCTTCAGCTGGTGACTATGTTTCTCTCTCATGCAGGACCCCGGCCCGCCACCCCCTTCTCCCCTGGTTGGCCTAAAGCCTCTGCAGCTCTTGGAGATCAAGGCGAGGGGACGCTTTGGCTGCGTGTGGAAGGCTCAGCTGATGAATGACTACGTAGCGGTGAAAATCTTTCCTATTCAGGTGAGAAGGGCGTTGCATTAGGTTCTCGCTTGTCGGGCTTCCTCCCCGGTGCCGAGATGCTCGTAGTGCCTATGGAGGTGGTTTTAAGACCATAACAAAGATGCGTTTGGACTCTTCTGCTGGGGGAAAAACTTCAAGGACCCTCCCTTCCTACACTTTTCTCTGCGCTTCCTCATTACCAAATGCTTCCTGTAGTAGTAGTTGTTACAAGAAAGGCAAAACCAAGCACGTTTTGAAATCTACAGGGTATTTTAACTTCACTCCAAGTGTCTGTGTTGTTAAAAGTCCAGCGAGGCATTGTGCGGCCGCAGCGCCCAAAGCGCACACCAGGGACCAAAGCCTGGCGCTGTGTGTCCTGCCTGGGTAGATCCTAAATCCAGCCCCACACCTAGCAAACAGTTCGCAGCTTAGAGAGGCACGGCCCCGGCGCTGTGAAAGCTAATTGCACCGCAGCGTTTCTGTCAGCTCACGTCTTCTGCTCTAGGAAACCTTTGAACGCTCCTGACTTGACTCTCTAGGAATTGCAGATGGAAAGAGAAAAGCAATCAAAAGTCAAATGAAAGAAGAGTGACTGAAACATCTGTGTGCTCCTCCGCTATCTCCTTCTCCGTTAATTTTTTGCCCTGTATTTGTTGTCATAGCGTTGCTAAAGGAGATTTGCACATCTCCTGGCCAAGCCAGCAGTGACCTACTAGTAAATATTCAATAGAGCCTAGATTAGATTTTGCAGCCGTAACAATTACAGCTACAGCGCAGATCTGGGTGCTGTATGCACAGGCTTTATTCTTGCAAGCATCCTTAGGAAATCTTGACAAATCTTATTTCTCAGCGAGGTTGAGTTTTGATTCCTCCCCCCCTCCCCACACATGTGCTTTAGGAATAGCTGAGGATAATTTTGGAGAAGGAGAGACTGAGAACGGCAACTTCCAGTCTTTCTCCAGCATCTACCCTTTAGGAAAACAGCCTCATTTTGAAGGGATACATCACATCCGAACGCCGGAGGATGATATTAATAGGACCGTGAGCAGCTCTGACTGAGCTGAAGGAGCTGTTTGCTTTAAAGGGAAGCGTGATCTTTGATGGTGCATTTCTCCCTGCTTTAGGATAAGCAATCTTGGCAGAGCGAGAGGGAGATTTTCAATACTCCTGGCATGAAGCATGAAAACCTTTTGCAATTTATCGCAGCAGAGAAAAGAGGGACAAACCTAGAGACAGAGCTCTGGCTGATCACAGCTTTCCACGACAAGGTAATGTATCATTGCATCTACATTTTGGGAAGGCAAGAGAGCCAGCTGGTTGTGGAGCAGCAGGATTTGGTGTCTAATATTCTCCCAGAAGCTCCCCTGTGGTCTATCCCGTCTGTCCCTGGTGAGCCATTGCTCACTGGTCGCAGAGAGCTGCTCCTGCTCCGCTCCGTCAGAGGCCCTTCCTTTAGCTTTCAAGGCTTTCCTACACAAGCACAGGATTAATAAAGGTGGGACTTGGTGAGAGAGAGAGGCACAGAAGGCCACAGCTCACGTATGCGGTGGTCGCCATCTCGTACCCTGCGCAGATGAGCACGTGGGAGCCGGGGGTTGCAGACCGTCGCAGTCCCGACTCACCCCTTGCAGATGGGCTCCGCGTTTGCTTTTGAAGCTCGGGGCGTATCTCCCGTTTCATGGATTGCTTTAGTTATCAAACATGACTAACACTTAAAATAAAACAAACACACACAAATCCGGGGTTGAGCCAGCAGCGTTATCCCTCTGTTTAATCCAAGGTCTACTGAGTCAATCATTGCCACAACCACTTGCTACGATGCATCATCTTCTTGCATGGATGACTTTCCCCTTTCTTAGGTTAGATGAATTGCTGTTTTGAGATGATTTTGTCTCTTCCTTACCTCCCTCCCCTTCCCTTGCAGATTAGTAGACTCCTTTTAAACATCCAGATACTTTCTGTGCTGTCAAGGGCTGAGGACTCATGAATGCTTCTGCTTTTTATTTCTTCTTTTTTACTTTAGCTAGTGATTTTTTTCCCCCTGTTAAACCAAGGTTCAAATTTCTCAAGCACTTATTAAAACCATTTTCTAAACTGATGAGTTGGCATATCTGTCACGTAGCAGAGTCTGCGATTAAAAACATACGATGTCCCGTTTCGCAGGGCTCTCTGACGGATTACCTGAAGGGCAATATTATCAGCTGGAATGAGCTCTGCCATGTTGCAGAAACAATGGCCCGTGGCTTGTCCTACCTTCATGAAGACGTCCCTTGGTGCAAAGGTGAAGGACACAAACCTGCTATAGCACACAGGTACGGCCTCTTTCGTTGATGCCATTCGAGTGCTGTGTTCAAATGCTCGCAACTTCTTTGAAATGATGCTGTTGAACGGAGGAGGAGATTGTGCTTTTAGGAAGTAAATGCCTTTTAACCCAACAAATCCCGTGCCTTAGCGCAGGATTCTTGTCTAGACAAGATTTTTTTTCAACCACATATGAAATGGTGAAGGGCAAGTAAGCGTCTTGTCCGTGAAACCGTCAGTATGGTTGGTAGTGGTTTGTGGCAAACGTCTGAAGGGGACGTGCTCCCCTCTTCCATCAGCACTTCTCTTGATGTAGTAGGAAGGGAAATCTGGTTGCTGCAGAACCAGTCTTTGAAAGAACTGGGCTTGATAAAGCACATCCATCTATTTCTGTGGCCATACCAAGATTTGGACCCTGTTTTTCTTGGTTTAGACAGATAACTCCACTGTGTGTCTTCCCACAGAGCTTTTGATCATTACACAAGAAATGGAGAAACTGATGAAACGCAGACAATGGCTGCTTTTTATTTTTCGCTGTAGTTTTGTAGTGCCCAAAGCGTGCCAGGGTGCTTATGAGAGACACCAGAGCAGGCATCAAAGTCCCCGAGACCTCTTGGCACATGCTTCAATCCACCTGGGTGACAGCATCGTGGGGACAGCGGGAATCCAGAAGGCAGTGGGTTAAACCATCCTTATTGCGACAATCCTTGGTTTTAGCCCTTAGCAGTCCCACATTGCGGTTTGCTAGTGACACGGCAGGAGGGGGGAGTTTTCCAGAGGGGATTTACACGGGCTACACGCCATAATCCGCGGCTGTACTCCCCCCACCCCCCCACCGCATTTCATCTAGGAGGGACTTAAACCCCACGTTCAGCTGCAGCAATTTGTACCCGATCTAACGGGGCCGTCTTCATGTACGGCGAGATAATCCCTGCTTTTGCAAGGGTGTCCCTTCCCCCAAAACAACCCCCCCCTCCCCGAACCTGAAGGTTTCTGAGAGCTGGGGGCTGTTGAAAGAGCCTGCAGCTGCCTTTGTGCTGCTCCTGGAGCTGACCCCTGTGTCCCTGACATTTGTCCCTGTGGAATAAAGGCACTGGTTTATACATGGGAATTCCTGAGGGTGGGGAACAGAGAAAGGCTAGAGAAAGGCTTTAAAGCAACAGATCGTGCTCATTAGTGTCCCCGTCCATTTAGCAAATGATAAAAGATGGAGAATGCACCATTTGTGTGAATTTAGCAAATACCTACAGAAGAGGGATTTCAGGAAAAAAGAGATTTCCCTTGGATTTACCCCACTGCTTTTAGTTGTATTTTTTGTTTTACAAGAAACCGCCAAATACATTTTAAATCTGGGGGGAGGGGGCGGGTGTGTATTTTCGACCGGCTTCACGCGGTGCATGGGAAGATGCTGGAGGTGCCAGGTGGGACTCCCCCAGTCACTGCTGGGCAGGGGTTCCCCTAACTCCTTACTGTCCCCCAGCGCTACAAGGAGGATTAAGGTTATGGGATCGCTGGTTGGTGCGAAAGTGCCCCCACGTGGAAGCTGAAAATAAAATCTCCGGTGTCTGACTCGAGTTAACGCACCCGCTGTTCATAGTCCGCTCGCTCTCTTTATTTCCAGTTTGAAGCGTTACGTGGAAAAGGATATTTTCTTCTTTTCAGGCCGCTTTGCTTTATCAGTGACCATTTTAGGATGGTCTAATGCACACGGCGTTAGTGGGAATTCTACCTGGCATGGCTTGGATCAGGTCTTTCTCCCTGTCCTGGGTACGTTGGCATTGCGGCTCACACTTGCCAGTTCAGGGTGGTTTGTAGAAGGTAGGAAAGCCTGGAAAAATTGGGAAATGTATGGAAATAGGGGGAAAAAAGGAAGTGCGAAGGGAAATCCCTGCATCACGTATCAAGATGTAGTAGTTAACTGTTGCATGCCTGAAGGGCAGTGCGGGTGAACAGCAGCAGCAGACGCCCGTACAATAATCCTGGTTTACTTCTCGCTTCACTTTAGAAACGTCTCGTTCAGGCAGACTGTCCGGTAATTTCTGTGTGGTCCTTGTCGAACTGCTGTTGTGTAAAAATCTCGTGCACAATCTGTACCATCCTGGAGGGCATAATCCCCTGATGCTGACCGAGCAAAGGCGTTTATCTATGTCATTAGATGATGGCTGTTTTCTACGCCTGTGGGGAAACTGCTACAGCGTGGAAGCAGTCAGTCTCTTAAGAGGACAGGTATTAGGTAAATGGTGTTTTTCTGCGTAACAGAGGGGTACAAATGTTTTGCAGGCTCTGCAAAACTGTACGTGTGTCCCTAGAAACCCCGTGTGTCCCCTCGATGTGATGGAGGCTGGTTTCTGCTGGGGTTCCCTGGTTGTATGATGCTCTCTAACTTCACATATGCTTCTCCTGTCTTGATCCTCGAGTCAGAAATGTCCATCACGCTATGTTTAGCTTAGAAAGGAAAAAATCCTTTCTTCAGACTTTTTTAAGCTCAGCATCAGGGGCTGGGTGGTACAGGATGATTTTTGCTCACGGTGCTTTGAGCTGGTGCTCCGGCATCCAAGGCCGTGACGAGCAGCCCTTCTCTATGGTCCATCAGTTTCTCTCTTCCCAAAGAATTTTGACAGGTCTCTCTAGTGCGGAACAATTGTATCTGCCCTCATTAATTATTTTGTGCAGGCCTGCAATATCCTGCAATCAGTAGGGTCACCGAGTGAATTGATGATAGGGAAATTATAATGCTGAGCATACAGGACAATTGCCATCTGCTGTCTAAGGTCTGTAATTTAATTAGATTGCCAAACATTCCTTTTCAGATGAAAATGCGGGAAGGCCAGGGAACAAGGCTCAATAGGTTAGGCATCTCGGTGTGACCCTCCTCCACCTCCCCTTTCCAGCCCCTGCAGATTTACCTGAGCTGCCCTGGAGCCATCCCGCTGCGGCACAGGACTGACACAAATGTCCCCTTAAAGCCATCCTCGAGCACAGACCCACCATCTCTGCCGCAAAACGCTTACACCCGCCCGTCGGCTGTCCGGTTCGATCCTGACGGCTTGTCCGAGCGTGGGCTCACTCCCTCCCCTGCTTGCTTTCCAACCTTCCGAGTTCTCCAGGGGAGATCGTTCCAGCAATTAAAACATAAGTGTAATAGATGACTATGGCAAAAGTCTGTTCAAGTGTGTAGTCGGGGTGAACAGAGTCCCGCCGGCATCTGCTAATTTCCAGGATGATCTAGTTTTGTAGACAGGAGCAAACGTCCTTACCAGGACAAAGAGTAAATTCCCACCCTTAACCTGCCTTGCATTTGTCGTCGGGAGTGAGAAATGTAAGAAGCGCCCAGAGGCGGGGGTCCACGGCTGGTACTCGGAGCAAAAAATAGTGCCTGCTCGAATTAAAACACCCCCTTCATACCTCTCCTTGATTTTATTTCGAGGTTAACTCACCGTATAGTTCGGCTGACTCTGTGCTGGGCAGCACAGGGCTGTGTGGTTGTGTTTTAGGGACACGGGCAGCGGGAGCAGCTGAATTTGCCAGCGCTGGCTGTGCCGGGCAGCCGGGGAAGGAAGGAGGGAGGGAGGGAAGGAAGGAAGGAAGGAAGGAAGGAGTGAGCTGATTTACTGGGGGCTGCTGAGCCTATTGACTTAGAAGGTGGTGTGTTGCAATGTGATTTAGAAGCGTGCCGTAATAAACCCGTCCCAAACTTGCTTCTTGGCTTGTCCGTAGGGACTTCAAGAGTAAAAATGTCTTGCTGAAGAACGACTTGACGGCAGTGCTAGCTGATTTTGGACTAGCTGTACGGTTTGAACCTGGAAAACCTCCAGGGGACACTCATGGACAGGTAATCATTATCTTTAACAATAACATTTTAAAAAGTTGAGCTTGAAATAGCTCCTCAAGAGTGGGGAGTAGTTTGTATAGACGCATTTAATTCTCTTCAAGAGATGTATTTTCCATAAAAGCTTTTGCTCAGACATAAATTCCAGGAGCTGCTTTGATCTGGGTGAGCAGGGCGAGCGCTCGGACCCTTCCCACCGCTGGGTAGGTGGGTCCCCCAGCCCCGGGGGCAGGCAGCTTCTTCCTTCAAGCACGGGACTTACTGACTCTCTATTGTCTCGGTATTAAACATTAATAGTCCTAAAATTATCAATTTATTTTTAAGCATTCAGCCAGGCTGGCTGCTCAGGTGGCCTTTAGCAGCGGCAGATCTTGCGAGCTGGCTGGGCGCTGCGTAAACAATTTAATACGTTTTTATGGGTTCTTAATTTTCTGCCTTTGCGTTGCAGCGAGTGGCCCCTCGTTCTGCTCTGGTGCCGGGGCGCAGCGAGGCCGGCATCCTCTCCGTGTGCCTCCGGGGATTTTTGAATGCCCATCTCCAGTGCAGGCTCCTCTTTCTTCCTTCATCCCAGAAGGAGTGAATGCTTTTCTGGGTTAGCCCCCCCCCCAACTTTCCTTACTTTTGCCCTCTTTATTTGGACTTTTTCAGTATTTTCCACGCCTTTTCATGGCTAGGCTTCCCCGTCCCCGCTGCCTCAGATAACAGCAAGAACAGATGAGAGTTTCCTTAAAGGAAAATATTAGAGGCATTTAAATTCCCGTGTTAAAAAGGTGCTTTTTCCCTTGCTCTCCTCTCCGCTCTCCTCCAGTATGGGCTATAATTCTGCCACCTATATAACCAGAACTATATGAGGAGCTCAGCGTGGCTCTACCTGGACTAAACACAACAAGATCCGTGCTATAACGAGGACTGAATCCCCTCAAAGCGAGAGGGGATCTTTTCCAAACCAGATTGTGGCAAGACAGGGCAGGGGAGATTTTGCAGGTTTCATGTTTGACTACTCCTGTGGGTGCAGAACACTTGTTTTATCCAGGGCTGTCAAACCAACACTTTTTCCTACCGTCTCAGGGTATATCAATTTTACTCTTCTTTTTTTATTATTTATTTATTAGTGAAAGAGAGTTTAATTTTCAACGACTATGATATCAACCCAGTCTGACTTGACTTCAGGGTGTTTTGTGTGACTCCAAAGACAGCATTTTCTCATGCAGCGTGTGCTGCTGGATCACGACGCGGTGGGACGCGGGGAAGGCAGGATTTCATCCGTACTCGCCGTGCCGCGCTGCATTTAAATTAGACCTGTAGCGTACGCTGAATGAATATCACACACGTAGCCGTGCACTTTGGCTTTTTCCTTCAGGTAGCTTATCTAGACTCGAGTGATCTTAATGAGAATCGGTGTCAGAAAAAACAACCCCCTTTTGCTCGTTTTCCGAGTGAGGTGCAACTTTAGCAGAAGTAGCCTTAAGGCTAATGAAACCAACTGTCACTCATCCCCAGGCAGCGGAGGCTGACGGCCCCAACTGGAATGTAACTTGAGTTGTTTCTTTCTCCGTAGGTGGGAACGAGGAGGTATATGGCTCCTGAAGTGTTAGAGGGAGCAATCAACTTCCAACGAGATGCCTTCCTGAGAATAGACATGTATGCAATGGGACTGGTGTTGTGGGAGCTAGTCTCCAGATGTAGAGCAGTTGATGGTAAGAATAAAGATCGTCCTCTTTCCCTGGGGAGGGCTCTGTTTCACCGTGGTTTAGTGGTCCAGAGAATGGGCCTGGCTTTGTTTAAAAAAAGTTAATAACCAGTGGTGTATTTTTATTAAGCAGCTAACCTGTTTTTCACTTGCCTGTTTTTTTAACATAAGCTGTCATCCTCTGTAGAGAATAACCTTTGTAGCATTCAAGTCTCAAAGTGCTTTTAACTATGCCGGTTACATTGCAAATGGGCTGAGGACGCAGAGGGAGAAGGAGCAGGTGATTCCTCCACCAGTGGTGGGTGTCCTTTAGTCCTGAGCCTGCTCTGTGCCGCTCTCCGTGGCGCTCGGCATTCCTGCCTGCGACCAAGGCAGGCTTTGAGCTCCGGAGAAGAGCCGTGCCCAGCTCCAGCTTGGCTGTCACACATCACTTCTGCCGGGCAGTCTGGAAGCCCAGAAGTGAAGCACCTCCGTGTTCAACAGGAACACAGGGCTGGAAGGATCTTCCTGGGTCAGCAAACCCATTTCCCTGCTGTCCTAAGTCGTTAGGTATTAATCTTGTGACTTTTGCCGATCAAGCCCTCTCTCAGCAGTGGGCTGACTTTGTTGTTCCATCTACAACTTTGGAGGATCTCACTTTCTCCTCAATGATCCAAAAGAAAGAACTTTCATGGCTTCCCCTTTCTCATTTTTTTTTTTTTAACTCTAAAACGATGCTGCAAAATGGGGCCGATGGGGGCCTTTTCTGTCCAAAATAGCATATCTGCTTTTTGGTGACATCCTTGCCGTTGGCAGGACCTTGTCCCTGGTCAGGGAAGGAATCATTTCGTTGTAGTAGCTTTAAGGCTGCTTGCTTCAGCTTCTTTCCTCTTGTGTAGATATGGGTGCTCTGGACTGACTGTGAAGTTCATAAATTACTAGTACCTCACCTGGACTTCAAATATTTTTGTTAGTATTGCCGTAGCATCGAGGAGCTTGATTATAATTAGGATGTCTGCATAGGTGTGTGGTAAGAGAACGTGTTTTCTTCAACAATTACTAGCTAACCAGATAAAATGATGGAGGAGCAGGGAGGTAGGAGCTCAGTGGGGTGAAAAAGTGATACCTGGATCACTCTGCAGGTTTTTGTTAGATGTAGGAATAACCCTTCTCTGCTGAGGCCCCCCCAGATACCCACTTGGGTTTTTGCCTGTCATGTTTGTGATCTCCTTCCAGCTCTTCTCGGGCAGCAGCTGGCCAAGATGCTCCAGGTGTCATACACAGCACCGTTAAATCAGAGGAAAGGCTTCCTTTGGAATGAGGGGTGTTGTGCTGATCCTCATCTGCACATTTAGCTCAGAAGTGATGTTGTCTAACTTGGATCACCTTATTTAACAGATGGGCTCCATCTTTGTGGTCAAAATTATGTCTGCTGGCTTCAGTGACCGGTAGCCCCAGTCCTGATGTGTGGAGCTGAAAGGCGATGAGTGTAACTTCAGAAACAGAGCTTTAACTCAATTCCAGTTGTGGGATAGTTGGTGAGCGTGATTTGGCTTGGAGATCACCAGTGCAGCTCTTCATAGTCTTGATTCCTCTTGGAGGAAGAGGGAGGGAAAGTTGTGAGCTTTATTGTGCCATCCGTTATGACGTGTGTTTCGGTTTGGGTTAGTGACTGGCATTGTGTCAACAAGAATAATGATAAGCTGTTCTAGTGATTTTTATTTTTGTTTTAGAGTACCTAAACATCATGTTTGTGGTGTCACAGTTCATGACCGGCTGAAATGGCCAGCTTTTTTATTTTCGTCTGGAAAGGCCCTCTTGAAATATCTCCACTCTTGAAAGAGATCACTCTTTGCTACCGAGAAACCATAAGCGATGCCGCGGAGCACCCTGAGAAAGCCCATCAGTTAAGCTGGGCTGCCGTTTGTGAGAGAGCATCTACGCGTTGCCAAAGGCCAAATGACGTTTCAATAAGCAGAAGTTATTGCTACCGTCCGGCGTCTGCACTGATACTCATAACAGTTGTCTCATTCCCGTGGCCCAGGGCAGTTCACAGCCATAACTGGTATAACTAAAGCGTTCAGAAATCATTTTGCACTTAGGAGCTGGTACTTGGGACAAGCGCATCTGGCTCCAGCGTGTCAGGGCTGACTCAAACCTGTGAACAAGCCAGATCACGAAGCAAGAAATTATAAGCGTTGTATATGCCTGACCTAGGTAGTCAGTGCCTAAAATGAAATTAGGCTCATGCTGAAACCTTTCTCTAGGTTATTGTATGTTGAATTGCTATGCTAAAATGTGAGGGTGGGATGATTTGCTCTTTCTGTTAAAATAAATCACGGACTGCTCAGCAAGCCCCCTCAAGGAGAGCGGTGGGATCGGGAGGCCCAGCTGAGGGTTCAGATTTATAACTCAACGAGGTGGAAAATGCGTGGCCAGGCAAGCAGCGGGGACAGCAAAGTCCATTGTGCAGGAGGGATGTAAATCACATTTGTCTGTAATGACATGTGAACTTCAGGCTTTGCTGCGGTGAGTTGAGGTTGCTCTGGAGCCACAGCTCACTCGTGCATGGGGAGGACGTGGCTCTGCAGAGGACATTTCTCTACTAACCCGGTTCTTCATGTGCACCTCAGGTCCAGTGGATGAATACATGCTGCCTTTCGAAGAAGAAATAGGTCAGCACCCATCCCTTGAGGACCTGCAAGAAGTGGTGGTTCACAAGAAGATGCGCCCCGTGTTCAAGGATCACTGGCTGAAACACCCCGTACGTCCCTCCTGGTTAACGGCAGAAAACGTTTTCTTGGGTGACAGGAATGAGGGATGCGCTTATGCGTCACTTGTTAGCTTCAAAGGGAACCTAACCAGTCCACCCTGGTGCACGGACCTGCTCCTCGGTGGTAGACTCAGTCAGCGCTGGGGAAGGAGGGTTTTCTCAACACCTTCATGCTCCCCTTTCCGTTTGTCCCTTGGATTTAGAGAGTAAGCCAGTTGATTCAAGTCAGCCAGCGCTGAATGTGGAGCGTGTGGTGGTTTAGTGGGACTCGTTTAATATGATGAAAGAATGGAAAAATGTCGTCCCTTTCATTAAGAAAAAGAAAATGATCCGTACCATCGGAGACGTGTTCCTCACAAGCTAGATAGCGTGCAAGGCTTGAACAACTTTTTGAGGAAAAATTAATTAGATGTGAAGGCAAACAGACAATGAAGTAAAATGCAGCGTGGGTTTCCCAGAGGTAGATCGTTTCGGGCTCGTGTTTTTAATAAAAGAGGTGATTTTTTTCAGACTGGAAAACTGAGCAGATGATGAAATCTCACAGGGCTTCCGTAAGAAGCTAAATATCTCTATTTTGACTAGACTCAGGTGTACTAACTCGTTGCCTAGAAGTGAAGGATTGCTGTGGGTTGTAGATAAAGACGACTGTTCCAGTTGCTGGGTGAACGGGGTTCAAATAGGAGCTGCGCTCTTCCAGCAGTGTGGAATTCGGTTATTTCGGGGATGTCTATGGAAGGGATTGCCAACAAAGCAACGGTTTCGTAGTAACTGATGCAGTGCTGCCAGCTCTCATGGTTTATCATGGGAATCATATACTTGATGTCTTTTAAAGCATAAACTGCTGAGTCTTGTGATGTACTTTGATATTAAAAAAGTACTTTTAAGGCTGTGAAAAAAAGCTGGATGAGACCAGATCCTACTGCCAGAGAAAGAGGAAGCTTAAAAAACTGGAAAACACATATTTAAAGTAATTTTTAAAGCTAATCTCATGATAATTCTATGAGCCATTCTGTAATAATTTGCATACTGTAGAGCAAATATTGTTAGTTTTTCTTTGCGGCGTTAAGCTGTGTTAAGTGGACTTCCCCGTCCGCTACAAGGACGGTTCCCGGAGCAGATGTTGTTGCTGAAGGCGCTTTCTCCCCCTTGTTGTCCGCAGGGCTTGGCGCAGCTCTGCGTGACCATCGAAGAGTGCTGGGACCACGATGCGGAGGCTCGGCTCTCGGCGGGCTGTGTCGAGGAGCGCATTGCGCAGATCCGCAAATCCGTAAACGGCACTACCTCGGACTGCCTCGTCTCCATCGTGACGTCCGTCACCAACGTGGACTTGCCACCCAAAGAGTCTAGTATCTAAGTCCTGGTTCACTTTTGTCTTTCCAGACTCAGTGGATTTAAAAAAAAAAAAAAAAAAAAAAAAAGAAAAAAGTTTTAAAAAAATAACCACACACAAAAAAACAAAAACACAAAAATCCAACAAACACATGAATGCAGCTGCTATTTTATCTTGACTTTTTATTATTATTGTTATTATTATTATTATTATTTTTTTGGATTGGATCAATTTTACCAGCACATTGCTCTACTGTATTAAAAAATGGACATTTCAGCAAGCATTCAGGTGCCGACTAATGAATGCAGAAAAGGTGCAGGTACCTCAGAACCTCAACAAACTCACTTCAGTTGTTTTTATTTTATTCAGTTTTCTGGGTTTCTCTTTATTGGTCTGTCTTCTGAGCGGAGCATCTGTGACATAAAGGAAAACCACCTACCATCTTAGAAAACGCAATGCTGCAAACTGTGGAGGAAACTTAAGACTGTTATATAAAGAATACACCTTCCTCAAAAGGATTTTTTTCCCCATTTTGTTTTGGTTTTGGGTTCAGTTTCTTTTTTTTCTTTTTTTTCTTTTCTTTTTTTTTTTTGGAAGTGAGCTTCAAAAAAAACAGCAGATGTGTCTTTTACGGATCTAACGGGTGTCATTGTAACATGGAAAAAAAAAAAGTAACTGGGCAGAGAATGTTAATTCTTGATGGTAGAGTTGAAGGGGGGAGTGTAGAATAGGGGTGGGGAGAGTGACGTTGGATTTGGCAGCATTTGGGGAAACATCATTTGCTATGGAGCTACTTCTCAGGTAACCATTAGAGGAGGGGAAGGACATTTCTGGGCAGAGTATTAACGGCTGCAGCGTACGGAGAAAGCCGAGTTAAGGAGCCAGTGGTTTTGAGCAAGGTGCTAGTTCTTTCTTCCTCCAGTGTCTCGGGCGGGAAAAGAACGAAGCAGAACTAGAATTACCTTTTCTTTTCGACTCCAGACAGTAATGGGAAGGATGCTTTTAAGCAGTGTAATTGGAAGAGGTGGGCAAGTGTGTTCTCAGAAGCACTTTGGTAAAATACTGGAAGATTGGAAAATTTTTGCATCTCGCTTTAAGCGCCAGTCAGTTCAGGAAATTCAGCCTTGGGGTTGATTATCTGTCAGCCCAAGCTACCGGTGCAGATGGTGAGAAGAGGAAAAGTGTGAAAACTGGCTCTGTAATTTTTAATTTTTTTTCCTTCTTAGTTTGGGGTTGGGAGGAGGTGTGGAAATACCTGAACCATTGGCAGATGGCTCCTGTAGCATCCGAGAAGCCTATGAACTGCCCAGTGTCAGGATGCAGAGGCAGCTGAGCAGCAGCAGTGATCTAGTGCAGCATCTCTCCAACTGGTTTCTTTGACGCTGCTTTCTCCTTACTCTGTGACGAAACTCTTTTGTCTTAAAGTGGTGCATATTCTAAGATACCGTTACTCTTATTATGCCATAAACTCGCTCTAGTCAGTGAATGTTCCTAATGCTGCTGATTCAACATTGAAATATTTTTTTAATTTGCAAAACATGCAATGTTTAAAAAAAAAAAACTTTAAAAAAAAAAAAAACAAACACAAAACACACACACACGTTACGTGGCTTCCGAGGTTTAAACTGAAAAAAAAAAATTAAAAACTTCATGACCACAGACCACCTCAAACCAGAAATACCTCAGAATTTTCTACTTGTATGAGTTTTATTATATATTTTGTTAGTTGTGTTGTCTTGTAGTAAGTATATTTTAATGTAAGTTGGCTTTTATGACAAGGGAGTTTTAAAAAAAGAAAAAAAAGAAAAAAAGTTCCAAAATCTTTTAGGAAGTGCTACCATTTTTTTTTTTTGTTTTATAAAGCACCATTGTAAATAACTGTATACAGTTGTAGAATAACTGCCTATATAAGGTACCTGGGCATTATTCACTCTTATTTGTGAAGGCTGTTTCCATTCTGTGTTATTTTTTGGTCTGTTTTAGTGAAAGGACAGTACATCTTTTTTTTTTTTTTTAATTATTATTATTTTTATTTTTTTGACTTTGTATATAACATGAATTCTGTGTCTTGCTAGACTGACAAAGTTATGTCCATTGGATGGCCAGAATTTCTAAATTTTTCTTTGTGTTAAGCCAAAACGCAGTCCTGAACCAATCACCCTGTAACAAAAATGTAAAAAGTCTGTACTATACAAACGAATTGGACTTCTTGCCACTGCCAAATTGTCAGCGTGCACCCTCGCACAGATACAAGTTATTAAGCAAACAAAATCGCTAATTGGAGAAAAGATAAAGAAAATATTTCTTGAAAAATATAGCTTTAAAACCTAGAGGTCACAAATGAGGACACGGTCCTTTACCTTGAAGAGACATTAAGAGAATTGCCTTAATTTGTCTATCTGAATAAAGTCTTAACCTATTCTTTCAAGTTACTGAATGTATATTGCATATTAGTATGTACACACATGTAACTGTATTTCCGTGTGTAGGTTCGGAAGTTTCTTTTTCTTAATGTGCTTCTGTTGCGAACACCTTGACAAAAACCAGACAGAACGATACCGTTTTGACCCAGCCGATGTCCCCGGTGGTGGTTGGCATCTTTGGGCCTGATGCTGCGACATACCTATGCTTGGCATTAAACGTGCAGGTCGCTCTTCTGCGGTCATGACGTTAGGCACTCATTTAATGTTAAGCGTAGTCGTAAAGGCTTGCAGGATCGGTATTTTTCATGTTTAATACATTTCTGCACTGAGATTTATATAAAAATGTGACTATGTTTTAGAAGTGAAGTGATGTAAGGGTTGGGGTGGAGCGGAGAGCAGTTAAGATTGAGTGAATACTTGTTTCGAGGTGGGCTTGCTCCCGTTTCCCCGGGAATGGGAGCCAGTTCATATTGCTGCAGAAAGAAAAAAGCTGTACTGTCTTTTAACTGTTAATATCTGTTTGCTGTTCTGGGTTTTTCCTTCAGCATTATGTATTATGGCTAAAACAGGCTTATTACAGCAGTTGCTTTTTTATCCTGATTTCTTTAAGAAGCTTTAAAGTATTTATTGAAAGTGCCATATGATTTTAATAGCCTATTAGACAGTCTCTTAAATCTTCTCTTTTGAGAAAGCATAAACAAAAATTTCTCACGTGTAGCTTATCTTACTGCGGGGAACTGCGCGATCGTACAAACCTTGACCAAATGTTGATTGTAAAGTACGACATCTTCCCTGGTGTAACGGTTCCTTATAGATCATCTTGTCAACAGGATTCAGAAACTGATTTTAAAACGAATTTCCAAATTGCGTGTGTGCTCAGTTACAAATTTTAAATGTATGTAGGTTTGTGTGTCTCGCTGTCGCAGCTGAGAAGGAAATCCTGAAGTTGTGCTTATTTACAAAGTTGTACCAGTTTAGCTGAAGCTGTTCTTTTAAGCTGGTTTTTATTTATTTTATTAATGAAGACAAGTTCTGATGAACTTACTGGTCTTTCAACACTTGAGCTGTCAAGCAAGTAGTTTCCTCATGGCTAATCTAGGGTTTGAACTCTCACTGACATGATTTTGGTTCCGTTCAGTACTACAGAGGGTTTTTCCAAGTCGGCAATCGGGCACATCCGTAGGTGTGGCTGTAATAAGCAATTGTGGCTCTTTTCCTCTTAACACTCCCTTGAATGCGATGGGTACATCATCTCTTGCATTACTTCCCAAGCACTAAATTTCATTTCCCATTCAGACTTAGAGGAAGCAGCTCTTCAAAAAACTTTGCTGGAGAATTTTATCGTTGGCCTTCCTCTCTTGTATGGCAGTTCTTAAGTAAATACTAATCTTGAATATCCTGGGTAAAAATTCTTCTTGACTTTAGGAGCCAGGGTTCCCCATCTCTTTGGTGTAACTCCCTTTATGAATTCCTTGCACTGGCTGGGCTGGTTTCCTAGGTGGAGGAAGTTTGAGTTCACATTTTGAAACTGGAAATCCCACAGGAACTAAAATTGGAGGGGGTTTTTTGAGACCATAGAGCTGTGACTTGCTAATGAAATGGCATTAGTACAGCAAGGCTGGAAATTGTATGTGGCTCATGTTGAAATACATGTGCATGGTAGAAGAGATGGCTATAAACCAGTCTGACCATCCATTAAGTAGTACCAGGCTTATTCATTATGATTAAGGATTTTAGCTAGTCCTGATCATAAAGTTTTCTCTATTAAGACAAAAGAGAACCACATTTTATTCTGCCTCGTTCTTCAGCTGAAATTCTCTTGCAGAATTATCTCTGCTAGATAAAGTTACACCTATGGAAATGCCGAGATCTTTGTGTATCTTTGTTTTGAAGAGAAGGTCCGTGAGTTCCCCCCCAGTAACTCCACTGCATTTTACTTGGGTCTCCCGACCCCCTGCTGTTTCCACTGGAAGTCGTTGGTCTCGGCAGAAGCCCCAGGTCCACTCAGTGCAACGTTGCTGGGGTGGGATTTCCAGGTTGGTTGGGTCAGGCCTCGCCATTAGGAATCCTGATCCCCCCTTAATATCGCAGCACAGAAACCGGAGAAGACGCGTTTCATTCCTCTTCTGCTACTTTCTAGGCAGGCTGTCGGAACTTCCCCTGTTTCGCAGGGAAAAGATCTGGTATCACTTAGTATGGAAGAAAGTCGTATTGCAGAGGAAGGTGCTGGTTGCTAACGTTGTGACGGTGCTCTTGTCGCAGTCGTCTTCAAGCCACACTCCGCTTGAGAATTTGCTGAGCAGGAAGTGTCCCACAAACTATTATCACTTCTACATACAGAATATTGTTTGGTAACATTGTAAATAAAATAGGCTATATAATAGAGGAAAATAAGGACATTTTGACTTTTTTACTTTGGGAAAAATATATATATATATTTTAGTTACATATACAAACAAAAATTCTACATTGTGTGAGAATTCTTTTATACCACAAATTATTTTTGTAATGCCTAATATGTTTCTGCAGGGAAAAGGGAGAAAGGTCTGTGTACGCACAGCAAATAAATAAATAAATATATATCTATATAATGTTTAAATTAAGTGTGCACTACATCAAAGTCTAGAGGATAGAACAAGTGTAGCCTGAAAACAGTTTGAGGAGCAAGTTAGGATCACAAGAAGTGTGACCAGCAGGTCAAGGGAGGTGATCCTGCCCCTCTACTCCGCTCTGGTGAGACCCCACCTGCAGTACTGCGTCCAGCTCTGGGGGGCCCAGTACAGGAGAGACATGGAGCTGTTGGAGAGTCCAGAGGAGGCCACAAAGCTGATCCGAGGGCTGGAGCACCTCTGCTATGAGGACAGGCTGAGAGAGTTCAGATTGTTCAGCTTGGAGAAGAGAAGGCTCCGGGGAGACCTGATAGCACCTTCCAGTACCTGAAGGGGCCTACAGGAAAGCTGGAGAGGGACTGTTTACAAGGGCAGGGAGTGACAGGACAAGGGGGAATGGGCTTAAGCTGAAGGAGGGGAGATTTAGATCAGATATTAGGAAGAAATTCTTCCCTGTGAGGGTGGTGAGGCACTGGAACAGGTTGCCCAGAGAAGCTGTGGATGCCCCATCCCTGGCAGTGTTCAAGGCCAGGCTGGATGGGGCTTTGGGCAACCTGGGCTAGTGGAGGGTGTCCCTGCCCATGGCAGGGGGTTGGAACTAGATGGGCTTTGAGGTCCCTTCCAACCCAAACCATTCTATGATTCTATGTACTTGGACATGCTTTGAGGACAGCACTGAGTGTATGTTTAGGTTATCTTGCACGTCACATCCCTCCTGCTAAAGATGCTTATTGCTTTTCTGTGACCACCTTCCGTTTAACCAGGAAGAGTTTTTTCATGCATTCATGCGAGTATCCGTGCGTGAGCAGTGTGTCTTTTGGCACATGCTGTGAAGCTGCAGTGAGTTGTGAAGTCAGGGTGTTAAGAATTTACTTGAGACCAAATAGCCAGGCTGATCTCGCTCACTGCCATATCCGTTTATAGCAGCTGCGTCTGCTGCATTGACAATATGATCTGTAAGGAGCTGTTGCCAGTTGAGTCCTGATAAACCCAATTCCTAGAAGTTCTTTCTCTCTCAAGTGACACAACTAATCAGGCTTCACCAGAACACGCAGATACGTGCTCTGTGTTCCCAACGTCAGATTTTACGGTCTGGGTTGGAGGCACTAAAGAAAAGGAGCACCGTTATGTGCAAAGTCCTGCTCACAAAAAGAGCGTTCCAAATTTGTGTTACCAATCCAAGGTATTCTAAAAGTATTAAAGAAAAAAAAAAAAAACCACCACCACCTTAAAATGTATTCTTTTCACTTAAGCTAACTTTTCCCATTGGACTGAAAATTCACTGCGGTCTTTTTGGTTCCCTTAACCTTGACAGCACGGTGTCAGTGGGGTAATAGTTACCGAAAAAAGCTTTAAACCAAACAATACACCGCGCTACCTGGAAGCCTTTTGAAATTGGTGCTCAGACGGCTTCCAGCAGGCTCCTGCAATTGCCGAATCCTACAGCTGTGTTCTTGGTGAAGTCCTGGCCCTGTGGAGGCTGCAGGGGGGGGAACTTGCCATCCGATTAAGTGGGACCATGAGTGTGCGTGTGTTCCTGCAGCACTTTCTAAACACACCTGATCCCTTACTTACCTGGCACTTCTTTTTTAAAACTCTAGTTTTAGGGTGACGCTCGGTTCCCTGACTGACGTAGTAACGTATAGAGTAAGCAGTAACCCTTTTTGTCAGGACACTTCCACAGAAAGAGATCATACTTGTGTTATGTCCATCCAGCTGTTCTGAAATGGAATGCTATTCTGTTGTGCCTTTATTTTTCCATGTAAAAGCAACTGCTGTAAGCTTTTGGGTTTGTTTTTTCTTTTACTAGTTTTTTCCTGTCTGAAAAAACACTTTTCATTGCCCAGCTGTTATTTCTGGATGCAGTCTGTGATCCAGGTATTTCAAGAACCAATTACCTCAAACCTCATGTTAAACAGTGTTGCTATCTGGATTCTCCTTGATACTACAATATCGTAACATACACAAACAGGAACCTTGCTCTATATGGGTGTTTATATGTATGTATCATATATGTATATGATATATATATATGATATATATATGTAAATGGAAAGTGATCCCCAAGGACTGAAGGAAAAAAAGCAAAACTTTTTTGTTTTCCAACATTGAAACCAAAAGGGCTTCTCTGAAGCTCTGTAATGGCATTGTGCTGGATATATATCAAGAAAGTGTTTTCTGAAAAGTGCTTCCTTTGTTAGCCTTTTATTTCAGTATTTTAATGGGGCAGATGATGTGATTAAAACACAATTTCTGCATTTTTGGCCCAGTTTGAAGCAGAGGCCTCTTAATCTTTCCAGTTGTTAAAAAAACAACAAAAAAAAATCCCGACCTCAGTGTATAACATTCCAGTAAGGTTAGTATTGCAAAACTTTAGCATGTTCTGGGAAGACTTGGTAGCTTCTGTTTTTGTGAAAAGGAAGGCATCGGCCATACTTTATTCAACTATTCCGCTGTTTTGAGGAACTGAAGTTTAACCAGTAACCATCCTAGTCAATTAAAATCTTAATTCAGTAGTCACCGGCATCTCTGCATTGCCACCCCTGTTAAAACACCAAAAAAACCCCAAACCCCCAGAACAACCCAAACCAAAAATCAAGTCATGACAGAGGAGGAGGAGGTTGGAGCATTTCATAGCTCCTGACGGTGGACTTGGCACCAGAGCAGCTTTCTGGATAGCCAAAAAATGTGCTGGCAAGACCTAGAACCTGTCTGGCCCTTTGCTTTTCCCAACTACCTTCTCCCAAGAACGTTCTCATAAAAGCAGAACTTCAACCACAGTGACTTCTTAATGGTACTTTGCTGAAGAGATTTCTGTTCAGGATATATTTTCTGGGGAAAAACAAAGTTAGACCATTCTTTTCATTAACGTTTTTACTGCACGTGTTCCCTTCCCAAATGTCTGTTTTTAAAAAAAAAAAGTCTCCATGTAGCTGATGCAACATTACAGTCTGTATTTTACTTGGACAAAATAGTAGCTTTCCAATCCAAATAGTAATGAATTTACTATTACTAATAATTCATTTAATGAATGAATTACTGGTAATTAATTGCTAGTAATTAATTTGCTATTCTAAAGGAAGAAAAGGAGATGTTTCCCCATTTTTCTTTGACTATCTAACATTTCTATGGCTATCGATGGTTTATGATTATCTTTGGTAAATCATTTACAAAAGTACTAAAATCTCCCAGGAGGAGGCATTTTGCAATGCTGCTGGCCTTCCAATGGAATAACTATGATGCAGAAGTCGATCTGTTGGTGGATGAGAATTGAAGGAGGTGGTTACTGCAAACTAAGTAACATTCTTGACCTCAATTCTATGCCATAAGCCCGCACAATGCCATTGTCAATCTGCTCAAACTATCTGCTTAGGAATTCTGCATGATCCTCATGATAGAGTTGAAAGCCTGATCTTTTCACCTGTTGATATTTTCACATTCGTCCTTAAGTTTGACAAATTTTATACTGTAAAGTTGACTTAAGTACAGTTTGATGTCAATTCTTGTGGAAAGAGCTTTCTGCATGTAACGTTAAGACACATACAGTTAAACAACACAGCATAGTACAAAACTCACACAAGAAAATGTTTTGGCACCAGCAGAAAGAAATCTCACCCTAACCATTTGTCATTTTAAACCATCTTATTGTAAGTTTTACCAGCTACTTCTAAATTTGTGCTTTATTTAAAGAAATAAAAAATCCTAAGACTTGTCTAGCGTAGTGAAATATGTGTATATCAGTTTTAGGATAAATAGCTAAGTCTTATTACGCTGTGTTACTTAACTTGTATATATAGAGTATACATAAGAGTTTGCAGTAACCTGTTTCTCCAGGATTTCCAGTTTGAATGGGTTTAAGCTGAAACTGAGATTAAGTAAATGATTTAGAAGATTGCAGAATAAACTGAGTGTAAATTACAGGAAGCTCTATCAGATGGTGAAATAATTTTTAAAGTCTTTTGGTCCTTGGCTCAAATTCAATAAGTACTGTTTGTATACCAAGATATGTGAAATGTAAATGTTGTAGGTTATATTTCACTCTTGTAGCTATAAAAATGTAGAACAGAGATAGCTTGTACTACTGAGTTAACAAAAGTTATACTAAAGTATCCTGTTAAAGAAAAAAGTATACAGAGAGTTAAGCTCGTTGCTGTAACCCCTTTTGAAGTGTGCTGATTTTTTATATATGTATATTATATATATATTCTGCAAAAGTATATATATATAAAATGTATATATAAAATGGCCTAATGCAGACATCCATTGTATTGCAGTTATGAAATGAAGACATTTGGAAAGAACATTGTATCATAGTTCATGAATTTGCAGTGGATCTTTGTTCCTTTTTACTGTGGTATTTTAGAAATGAGTCTCAAGTTTGAAATTAGATCTGCCAAGTTGGAGTTTTGCTGCTTCAGCTTTGCACTGGGTGTCTGAATAAACCAGTATGAATGTAGTATTTGCCCTGTGTGAAGCAGCTACACCCCAACAGATAGGAGGAAAAAAACTAGAAAGAACTATTTCAAGTTTATCTTTTTGTATATGAAAATAAACAGTAAATTACAAATAATTGCTTCTCTTGTTGGTGTGGTGTTAAAAATTGTTGATATTTTATTGTCTTTGGCATCTAGCTGGAGTATTTCCTTTTTCTATAGAAGAATGTTTTGGTGTTTTAATGGCATCTCTGCTCTCCAAAATCCGTAAGAAAATCCCTGCAGAGGCATAGCCGAGGCCTCTACTACCCATCATTTGCTAACTCCTCCAAAGGGAAGAGGGAATTAGCTTGAATCGCTGCATCTTAAGGGTGTTGCCTCATGTAGTACTGTGGTAACACTGCTTATCCCTCCCAGCGAAGAGCCGTTTGCACAGAGCATTATGTGCACATTAAGCTGTTATCAATACAAAGTCCAGCAACATAGCTGCAGTGATGGGGGGTTTAAGATGAATCCCAGGACCTTGCAGTGAAGCGTCTGCCCTTCCCTTCCACCAGCTCTAGCAGAGGAGCAGAGCAGGCAGCAAGGGACAGTGATTGCCTATATGGTGCCAACCTGATTTACAATACCTTACCTGCTAATACCTTAACAGTTGCAGGAAGTCAAAGTTCTACTGAATGTACAGCTGCTGTTAGAGCCATGAGCAGTACAAAGCAGCACGTTCCTGTTCATGGTGTGTCCACTGCAACTGCACCGCCAGGTCCTTGGTAGGACAGACGGGTATTTCCTCAGGGAAGGGAGGCTGTTAGCAAACACGCAGCGTGCACAAGTGCTGTGGGGTCTGTTCCCCGTCAGGGAAATGGCTTCAGCGTGAGGTACCTGCCGTCAGGGCAAGCATCGGACCTGGGACTGAGATGCAGCTTCCATACACCATGGGTTTTGGGTTTTTTTCGCCCCGCTTCAGCTGAGTACCGAACAAGATTCAGTGAGGTGGAGGGACTTGACCTGAAAAAAGATTTAAAAAAAAAAAAAAAAAAAAAAAGAAGCCTGAGCTCACTTGTAGCAACACAGTGAGCTCTGTAATCCCCACAACATGAGGCAAGATGCTCTCAGCCACAAACTGAAGCATGGCTGGGCCTCTCCGAGCAAGGGGCCTGACGTGATGGTGTGACGATACAGCCCTCATGTTTTGGTGTGTGCCATTGCTAAACTGGTCCCTTTCTTTCAGCAAAAATGCCTCTCGCTTGGTACGGAGTTGGAAATGCTTACACTGAGCCCACATGAGGCCACTATGAACATTAACAGGCACTTGTGAGGGAAAAATAGTAATAATCGGGCTGGAGGTTTTCCAGACAAAAAGCCTGATGTCAAACCACCAACTGGTGACTAAACACCTTCCTCTGGGGCTGGAGCCCAGGGCCATCACCCCCGGCCTCACTGGCTGGGGACTAGTTTAGCCACCCCTCTCCGGGCGGCCCCTGTAGTCCCCGTGAGGCCGAGCCCCACAGCCTTCGCTCTCCCTTTGTCACCGCTCTCGGGAAAATCCCGCTTCGCTCGTTCCTCGAGTGCCGTTTCCCGGCGGCGAACCCAGCGCGCTGAGGCGATGCCGCCATGGCGGCCAAGTCCCTGCGCCGCTGCGGGCGGGCCGGCAGGGGGCGCTGCGGGACAGCACGGTGCCGCCACCAGCCCCCACCGCGCCCGCCCGCCCGCCGCCATGGCGGCCTTCGCCCGGCACCGGCGCTTTCTGGGCGGTTTTCTCTGTGGGGCCGGGGCGGGGGCTGTTGCATCGTGCTGGGCTGCGTGGCGGCTCCTCCGCAGCCAGAGCCAGGCGGAGCTGGTGCCTGAGCGAGCCCTGCCGGAGGGTAAGAGCCGCGGGTAGAGGGGAGGCCGGGCGCGGCGGCCCCGTGGCTCCGTGCAGCGGGAGCGGCGGCGCCTCAGCGCGGCCCCGATCCCTCACAGAGCTCCCCAGCCCCTAAGACCGCTCTCTCCCCTCTGAGCAGCTGCCTCCATCCTGAGGCCTGCTCAAAGGGAGCCAGGAGGGCCGGGAGTTCCCCGGGTACCTGGGCCGGGCTGAGGGGGGAGGAGGTTATTTGGGGATGCTGGGCTGTAACTTGCATTAAAAACACAGCTTCCCCTTGCCGCAACTGCTCACAGCGAAATGTTGGTGACACGCGAGGAAAGTGGTCTCCTGTGGGCTCCCGTGTCGTAGTGGGGAGTGGAGAGCAGTTGCCCTGCATGATCTGGTAATGTCTGTGTAATATAAACACACGTACGTGTACTTTTAAACACACAGTTCAGGTCAGGCCATAACTAAATTTGAGCTATTGTTTCCCCAGGGAGGTGGCTGCTCGCTGTGCGAGGTGTGGGGAAGGGGCTGTTGGGGGGCCCAAGGCCTGGTGGGAATGAATGGTGTTCTCTGCAGCCCAAAGGCTTTAAAAGGATCTGAGCATTGAAAAGCACAGGAAGAGGGGCTCTAAAAACCTGAGTTGCTGTCGAACAGATGGCTGGAGGATGAGGAAATCAGTAAGATGGATGTAAATATTCCTCCATGAGAGAAAAATGTTACTTGCAAAAAAAAAAAAAAAAAGAATAATCTCAAAGTGAAGCTTTCATTCATTCATCAGAGTGTATGTATTCCCAGTAAGGGCAGGACTTGTGCCTGTGCTCAACTCTTACATCTCCGTTTGTGAGGAGGAGTGCGATTTCCAGCTCTGAAGAGTGAAATGTGTGTGTCCATAACTCCTTGTTGCCAGATATGTCCCTAAATATCTGAGAGCTTTTCTTCTGAAGGCCAGCCCAGAGTGATTGCTAGGTAGATGTGTGTAAGCATTAGAGTAGATGAGTTAGCCCTGGAGCTGAGAACATCATGTAAGGACGCAATGAAAAGCACGGCTCTTTTGGTAGAAGGGAGTTTCACTGGATAGCTCTCAGTATATTTTTAGGTCTTAATTGTGGGACTAACCTCAAGTGGTTCCCTATACAGTGTTTACATCCACTGAGATGTTTTTCTTACTGTCTTGTTTCTGATCACATTTCATCTTGGGATGGCTTTCTGTTTATTTTTCTTCTTAGAACCAGTAGAAGAGTCTCTGCTGGAAAAATACGGATTCCCTGAAGCTGGAACAGAGACCAGATGTTACACAAATCATGCACTGTCTTATGACCAGGCAAAACGGGTGCCTAGATGGGTGATTGAACATATTTCAAAACAGAAGACACTGGGTATGTAGGTGTTTATTTTCTTACATTTATGGCACCTAGAATGGGCTTTGCAGTTCACAGAAGGTGGACCCAGGAGCAGACAGGGAGAAAAATCCTATAGTAATCTCTAGGTATGGATTTTTCAACCCATTCCCAATCCAACTGGAGGCAGCAGGCCTCTGAGTGCACGTCATCTTCATGACAGTGTTAAGGCCAATGTTGCCAGTGATTTAAAAGTGATCTGTCACTGCAGCAGCCTGCAGCAACCAACGCAGGCCTTTTCAGACTAGTCGCAACAATAGAAAGAACATTGGTATTGAATGTACGATGTCCTGAAGCCTGCAAGACACACTTGACCCAAGGGCTGACTATGAAAGGGAGGAATGAAGAAGAACGAGAGCTACCTTCCATGAGATGTTTCAGTTATGAGTTTATGAAACAGTCTGTAAAGCACCAGATCGATATAGCTGTGTCTGCGTAAACACTGTAAGTCATATTGCAGGAGGGAAGTTTAACTTACCTCTTTTAAACATGAATGGAGAGGATATGACAAACTGGAAATTAAACTTTTCTTGACCTGATTGAGACCTGCAAAGTTCAGTGTTATTGTTCAAGCACATAAAAGTTGCTCTTGCTTCCTTAGCTTGTGTAGTTAGTTCTGTGGGCTGATTTATGTCAAGTTAGGTGCTGCCCCACATGTGTGAATGCTTGTGGAGTCAGTGCCTTTAGTGACCAGACTGTTTTGTCTACAGATCTAAAGAGATTTCCTCAGAATGGGGAGAAAAGATGAATGTCCGTTTCTGAGATGAAAATAGAGCAAAGGGCATTGACAGTTGTAATTGTTCAAAGCTAGACAGGACATACCTACTCACAGCAGCCATCATTTACTTTGATGCAGTTCTGTTGTATTTTCCGATGTGCATAATCTAATATTCTCTCCCCTGTTCTTTATACGAGGCAGAGGCTCAGTGATTTTTTTCCTGTCAGTGGTAAATGAAGTATAAGTGGTATACAGTCATTGTAAATTAAGTTTATAGCATTAGTTCAGTTTTTCTAAGGCAAATTATTAGTAATGGAGGTAACTGTATAATTGTAAAGTGTTTTATGAACGCAGTAGCCCTCTAAATATATCTTAATCACTGTCTTCAAATTACCATTCAAAATTAAAAGCATGATCCTGAAAATATTTATAACCAACCCCTAAGTAGCATCATTGATTCCACTTCTTTCTGAGAAGAAAGCAGTAATTCCAGGTTTACTTTCAAGTGGGCCTTAACAGCCAAATTGTTAGAATGTTTTCCAAGTGATCAGCTACAACTAACCTGCAAGTTGAAATTAAGCATCTTGAGGCATTCAGCTCTGATTTATGTCTGATAGCTACTCTAACTGAGATTTAAGGCAAAATTGTGTTGTTCAGGGAAGGTCACAAAAACCTTTAATGTACTGAAGTTTTGAAACAAACTGGAGTTTTGATGCGAAAAAAAATTACTGATAAGTAAGAACTTAAATGTTTAAAAAACATGGTGGAAAGAAATTAGCTTTACATGTAAATGAGATGTACAAATCTGATTACAGAAGAAATTATCATTTTTTATCAAAGCAGTGAACAGAGAATAAATGAGCATACATTTTCCATTTTTCAAATTTAATTGATAAATTACACTTTGTCTTAAATACTGAGATTAAATATGATTTTTTAAAAATAAGAATTCTGCTGCTTTGCACACTGATAATCTTGTGTTGTTCCTAAGCATCAATCCTGTGCTAACGTATCATGTCACACGCTTTACCAAAAAAGAAAAGTGAAGCTCCTTCCTTTTACCTGCACTGCACAAAGATGCTGTGACCACCTCTCTGTTTTGACATCACCTCCATGGACATACGCACAGATGGTCAGCAAAGAAGAGAAAATTGCTTACAGGCACTGGGGTTTCCAAGAGATGCATTATCCATATGCATGCTCATTTTCCACCCCCTCCTTTCTTCTTTCTCCTCCTTGCATATTCTGGGGTTCTTCAGAGAGCTGCCCAGTGGAGAGCGTGTACCACACTTTGTTCTCAGTACGGAGGACAAAGAAGCATAGGGTGCTTATGCACTCAGCGATAACATTGACGTGACAAAAAAGCCAGAGTGCATGCAGTTTGTCTGTGTATGCACAGTCAGCTATAGAAGAAAGAATAATTTTAACAGCTAGCAGTGATCACTATTGAAAATTACCTCTCACGCTGTATTACAACAGGAGATACTTTATAAAATGCCATGTTTGAGGAAAACTCTCCGGTGTGTACAGGCCCTGATTCATGCTTAAATGAAAAGAGAGTTTGTAGTGGTCCTGTGTATTACATCTGTGAAATTATGCCTAAGATGACACCCTGAATTTTATAAAGAAAAAAATCAGTGTGCTGTAGATACTTTGAATTATATGGGAAGAAGAATTGTGGATAACAGTGATGGTGCTCTAAGCCAGTTATTTTCCAGCTGCACACTGTGCCGCTGCCTGTGTGGAGCCATTGCACAGGTGTGGCTGAGTTAGCTCTTGCGCGTGCCTCCACTGCTTCTCTGGAGCACCTTCCTTACTATGGATGTTCTTCGTCCCAGGCCATTCCCTAAGAAAGATGGTATCTTACTGGAGGTTGTCAGTGCCAGAATAATTCATGTAATTCTCTTCTGACCATCACTTTTCCAAGGAAGCAGTCAGTGTTTGGGATGAAGTGGTCTCAAAGTTGTATTCCATTCAGAGTAATTTATTTTCCAAGTAGTTGACTGGGACTTTACACAGTGCAAGGACATAAATATATGTGTATGGCCAGTAAACCCGGGAAGAAGTGACAGGCTTCCTAGCAAACATAGCAGCTTAGAATGGGCTGCCATCTCTGCAACAGTTAAGTTAGCTCCCCCCACAAGCCTTCCCCCAAAAAGTGTTTTGTCTTCCAGAAGTTTTAGGCCTAGACATTTTTTGTGCAGTTTCCAAATATCTGGACAGGCAGGAGAATCCTGGAAGGGAACGGGAAAGCTCTACACTTATTTCTGTGCCCACGAAGAACAAAAGACTTTCTCTTGAAGGGGTTTATTATTTTAGCAAGTGTAACTTTATCAAGATACACGCATTCTACTTCCAGGCTAGAACTGGAAAAAGAAGAAATACTTGTGGCTCAAATGTAAAAATGGAATTGCAGCTGGTGAAGATTGGTTTATCTTCATTGTCCTAAAAAGTGAATCTATACTGGATTATATGTTTAGTGATCTTGCCTTTAATATTCATCTGCATTTACGATAAGACAAAAGTATTTTGTTTTTGTTTCTTCTCTATAAAACAGTAAGCATGTTAGAATGTCTAGTGTATAGCGGGGAAGAATTTAGAACTGGAGCACAGATATTTAAGCAGAATTATTATTTTTCATGGTTGAGGAGAAAAATACCCAATTTAGATTAATGTGTTGAATCCTTAAGCATCGGTCATTTGGCAAGATGTGACAGAACCGATTTTTTTCATCTTGTTATGATGGTTTAATGATAACCTAACAATTTAGTGTGTTATTCCTCAGGCAATGCAGACCGAAGGCACTGTAAATTCAGACCAGATCCTAACATCCCTCTAATGTTTAGTGCTGTCAATGAAGACTACCTTGGGAGCGGGTGGTCACGAGGACACATGGCACCAGCGGGAGATAAATTTTCAACAGTAGGATTTTTTTCTTTCTTTTTCATTTTTGTTTATCAGTCGGAAAGGGTCAAAAGACCCTTAAAAATAATGTGTAATGTTCCTTTTGCAGTTTGTTTTGAGGTGGAATGTGGTCTCATTATTGATGCACAGACCTGGACTCGGAGTTACAAGGTCTGTTCCTGACTGTGCGCTGTAGGATGCTCTCACAGTCTGCTTCAGGTGTCTAAATCAAATGCATCCTTTGGTGACATACCTCTCTTCATTAAATCACACCTATATTAACTTGTTTGGCAGAGATGGTGTGAGTATATCTTGTAATGTGTAGTGTTAAGCAAGTCTTTGCAACCTCTTGTACATCACATTGCCTGCTTGTAAAACAAAGATGATAACCTTCACCAAACAAACCTCGAAAGTCTTCTGAAGCTCAGTTAAAGGGAGATAGGGAACAATGCCTTCATTCTGGCCAACGGGTGCCGAGATGTTTAAGGCTAGATTGGGCAAAGCAAAGATGCCGTTAAGTACTCTTCTGTATTGGCAAGGGGATTGCCTGGATGATTTAGAAGGCTTTTTCCTTTCTGGCAGTGTGTATGAGGTAAATTAGAACCTTCTTTTGCCATAGTTCTTTCAGTCTATAAAATGTCTTCACCTGCCATTTATTTGAGCTGTAAGAAAAGCATGCCCTAATGCCTTGGCTGACTAACAAAGCAGCCTTGGATTTATTGGATCCTCTTGTGAAATGTGCCTAATGCAGCAATTTGTCAATTAAGAAGCAGTTTGAATTTGTATTTCTGCCAGGCAGAATAGTATGCAGTGGGGCAGAAGGACAGCACAGTGGCATGTGGTGGATGAAAGAACCAGTCATGTTATTTCTACTGGAACTGTCTTTGTGGTTATTTATTTGTTATATCTGGGGAGTTTTGCTGGTGAGATATCTGTGCAGAGAGATCCTGGACCTGGCTTGAAATGCGTTGAGATGATATAATCTTTCAAATATGGGACTGTAATAATTTAATTTCACAGTTTAATTAGTGCAGGTACTGTTTGCTCATTATCCTAAGGAGTTCTGCCAGCTCATTCACTTTGAAGAAGTATTATGTGAAAAACATTGACAAGTACAGGACCTATGAACATTCTGGGTTAAGATCTTGGAAATTTTTTTCTCCTATATTTCCCTGCATATGCATAGTTTTTTAGCGCCAGGTCCTTCGCATCTGGAGATGTGTGGGCTTCAGTTCAGAGGTTTATGACACTTTTTAAAGATAAAATTAAGCAGATGTGTAGATGTTTGACCATTATGGTCTCATAAATCATTTCATCGCCTGCATGTTATGTATTTCTAAAATATTGATGAATATTTTTAATAAAACCTTTTCTTGTCACGGAAAGAAAAAGCTAGCCATTAGGCAGTCAAATAAATGAAAAACATGGGTGAAAACTCCCTTCCCATTCAAAAAGAGGAGTAGCTAGTTGCTTCCAAAGGCATTGCAAAACTGACACTGGGTAACATAGGAATTCCTGTGCCTCTAGAACTGGACATTCTTGTGCTATGCTTCTGTCAAAAAAAATAAAGGTAGATACATTTTGCAAGGCTTACACCTCAGTTATGTACCTTTTAATCCAAAATAATTTTGTAGATGTTCTGACTTAGGTTTTATCTGACCTTTTATGTTGATAATGTTAAGAGTAAACTAGAAATGGATTCTGATCCAAAAACTTCTGAAATATGTTTTCAGGTCATAAATGTTTCAATGAAATTATATATTTTTTTTTTTTTCCTGTATGCAGAGAGCTATGGCCGAAACGTTTTATCTGTCTAACATTGTGCCTCAGAATTATGAAAATAATGCTGGATTTTGGAACAGGTGAGAAATTACTTCTAAATAAACTAAGTGAAAAATATCAGGCAGTGGCATAAATAAAAAATGCTGTATTTATAAAGCTTCTTCACATCAAAGTATTCTGGAGCGTTTCGTAGGCTATCTGTAGAGATCATAGCAACTTTCTCTGAAATGAAAGGCAGTTCGTTCCTCACAGTGCAAGAACAGTGTAACAACTACTCTAGTTCTTTATTCGATTAAACCATAGAGGACATTTATTTAGAATAGATAAAATTACTTCTTCTGGCTGATGTGGCTCCAGGTACCAGACTTAACATCTCTGTCCTTAAGGAAAATCCAGTAGAAGCAAGGAAAGGGTTTAGATCTTGCTTTAACATCTCCTCAAAAAAGTGCTTCCAGCATGAGAGTATTCACATCTCTGTATGTGGACATTGGTTCACTTTGAATTGGAGAACTGAGTGCTCCCCACTGAGTAGTGACTACTTCAGGTCTTAGGTGTTTCTTCGAGTGCTGGCTTCCAAGTAGCTGTCAGGCAGGTTCTCTGTCACTTGTGAACGCCAGCTGGATCGGCTTTGAGGTGAAGTGAGTGGTTGATAAATTTAAACTTTCTTCACGTAGGATTTTTATTCTTTCCTTCCTTTGAGCAGAGAAAAACATTAATAAAAGTAGCATTCATCCAGGGCTACTTGCATAGGACTTACAGAATGTGCAGACTCAGAAACAGGAGGGGAAAATGATGAATTTCACAAGGTTCGCTCAAGGGAAGGTTAGTAAAATTATGTGCAGCATTGTACTAAGTCTGTCAAAAATGCATCATCATTCAACTACACGCTGTTTTCCAGTTTTACAAGAATGCGTATAAAATCATATGAGGCATTCAATAAAGTTATACTGTTTTATAGACAAATAAAATCCTATAACATTTTAAGAGAATTTTTTTTGTATCGTTTTAATATCTCAAGTATTTGAGCATAAAATTTCCTTATACCAAAGCTAGGCATTTGTACCAGTTCAAGGTTGGAAGCCTTATTTCCCCTGGCACTATCAGCCCCATAATTTAAGCAGCTGTATCACTTTCTCCCAACTCCAGCACCCTATCCCCACAGTTAAGTGCATGAACAAGGTATTTGTGCCACTTGTTTTGTCAGTCACTTATTTAATATTTAAATATTTTTGAGGATACCATATTTCACGTGTGTTGTATTCCTTCCTGGCTTGAGAATTCTCTTCCTTTTTTTAATTGCTTAGTTCTTGAATTGTCTTCTGAGGTGCAGGTAGACAATATAGCTTAGTCAGTTTAACAATCTGTTGGTTTTTAAAGTGGTGTTCACCTTCCAGCCATGTGTTTTTGCTGCTTTCCCAGTTCCAGCTCTGGTACTAGCCTGACTGCAGCAAGTCAATGCCATTTGCTAACCCAGTTAAACTGATTCGCATTTTGTTTTGCTTGGTTATGTTTCTGCCAGATTAGAAAATTGGATCAACTGGTGAGATGAGTGCCAGAGCCAACACAGAAGATGGAGTAGGACTGTTCAGCTGGGGCAGACAAGGGAAGCAGTAGGAAAGGGGAGAGCAGGACTGCATCATTCAGCAAGCTATTAGATAGTAAGCTATTAGATTGGTTCAGTGGTATGCTCTAACTGCACCCTAGTATTTATTCCTCATTCTCTTCCCACCAATGTGCATGCTTCTTTCTTTCCTGATGTTTAACTGTCATTTTCTGTCTTGTTTTGAGTGGGATTTCATGATCACTGTAGTCTGATCTCTGTCCCTGCTGCCACCAAAAGCAGTTTGCTCCCAAGCTGCATTTATTCCCATTCTTTCTTTGTGCCAGGTGGTGTTTGTATTGCCATCCCATGGGACAGCCTGAGGAGCTGAGCTGCTTGGAAGCAAAGCTGACGATAGCAGGAAAAAAAATTAGCTTGCGGTCAATGCTTTGGCGTGTCACATGGCAGCTCACTGTTACCAAAGAAGAAAGGGCTCATTCCTGCTAATTCTGATTTGTGTGAGCTGATTTAACTCACTAACCCAGCACAAAAAAAAAAAAAAAAAAGACTTTTTGTGCTAAAGGTGGCCCAAGGGAGAGGTATGAGGAGCAGGGATGAGACAGAGAAGGGGATGAAACCTCCTTCTTTCAGAGGCAGCCAGAATAGCTGGGCTCATCTGTCTCATGTTCTGATCTGTTTGTTTGAGTGAAGTGCAACTCTGTCTCTAGTAAAGGAGCAATGGGTTCTCAATGTATGTGATTTCTATAACAGGCTGTTAGATCAAAGACAGGCTATAATCTCTTTTTTTTAAAAATGTAAAATAGGTATGATCCAGAAACATTTGGAGAAATATTTTGTACTGTAAACAGAATCAATTAGTATAAGAAGCAAAAATAATGTTAGTATTTCTGGAGTGACTACTTTATTTTTAAACAGTTTTATATTAAAAAAAAACCCATTAAGTAGACTTAGTGGGAATGGCACATAGAAACTTTCCTAAGTACTTTGAGCTACGGAAAGAGCTGTCTGTTCCTCGGGGAGGAACATGCAAATCCAGTAATGTGGTAAAACCTGTCAAAGTAAGAATGCCACAGCCTGATGTTTAAAACAAATATTTTACTAATCCCAAGTGACCATCAACAGTATCTTTCTAATGTCAAGCGTGGGAGTAAGTAGAGAACTCAGATTTTCAGGACAGGTGGTAAGGCTACAGAAACCATTTTCAAATGTGTGTGGTAACACATGCGTATCTGTAAATAAGTGAACCTGGGGCAAGTGGGAGGTATGACTTGGGCCTATGTTTTACCTTCTTTGGCTTGCGAGTCAGTCACATGAGTTTGGAAAAATTCTCCCAAATTGTCAGTAATTCATGTTGCCCTTCACAGTATTGTTTCAAAGATTTTTGTGTTAAGTTTTCCCAGCTGACTTTACCCTATCTGACAAATATGTTCCAGAATGGAAATGTATTGTCGGGAATTGACCGAGAGATTTGAGGATGTTTGGGTAGTTTCTGGACCTCTGACCTTGCCTCAAATAAATGATGATGGAAAGAAGAGTGTTACTTATCAGGTATGTATATATATATTGCTGGGTAAACGGTGCAGTGGTATTACTTTATGTATTTATTTAAAACTGATACTGTAGCTTGATAAACCAAAGTTAAACATCCTAGTACATGCAAAATGTATGAAATGTCCAATACTAGTTGGAACAAGTTCAATAGAGATGTTACATCTTGCCTACACATGAAAAAGTATAATTTTAAAATAATTTGTTTTATTTAAGAAGGAAGACCTATTAAATATCTGTTCACAGCCTGCAGTAAAACTGTTTTCTGACTTCTATAATACATGACAGTATCTAAGCAGAGAGGTAGTGGGTTTTACTGATGTGTAGGCATGTATTCAATCATTTGTTTATGTGTTTTAGAAATAGCGCGATACAGAGGTAGTGTGGGTTTCACAGAACTATATAGGGAATATAGTGGAATGCCTATGCTCCATTAATTTCAAAAGCAGTTGCTTCCTGATATCCCATATGCATCACTTAGATGAGGCCTTGCAACTGAGGTTCTGAGTGTACCAAAGTCAATTGAAAGACTTCATTTGAGTTCAGTAGGTTTTAGGTGAATGTAGTATAATCACTGGTCCATGGCACTGATACCCCCCTTCTTCTTTTGGTCCCCCCATTTTTATGACCTGCTTAAAATACTCTGAAGATTTTAAGATTAATCATGCCCAGTCTCTAGAAACTGTCACTGATAGACAGGAAAGGCTATCAAGTTGAGAGGTGAATTTATTACTGCTTATCCTGACTTACTCTTTGTGAGCATGTGTTCAGACATCTGTAGGATCTGAGTGTAGTAAGGTATTCAGGGGAGGGAGTATTAACTTTCTGCCCCTACTGTAATGAGATATTATTGCTGTTTTCAGTTGCTAGATGAAAGCTAGCATAATGCAAATAATAAATGCTGTATTTTGTGCCTCTTGAAAAAACACTTTTCCTTGAAAGTAAGCACTTGGATTAACTGCAGCTTCAGCTCGTGATTCAGCTGTCCAACTAGTTCTCTGAGGAGCAATGAATGAGCTTGCTATAACAAGCCCCAGTTTCAGAGGGATACGAGACACAGAAAAGAGAGTTGTTCAGCTTTCAACACTGGCTTGTGTAGTGGTAAGATTTAGGCATTATTTCTCCGTTATAAATACACAGCTGATTTCCATTTGATTCAACTTGGAACTCAGTCATAACAGAATGTAATTTTTCCTGTTCGTTTTTACCTTTTTTACTTTAAAAACTGTCCCTTATGTCCCCACCCACACGTGTCTAGAACCTTGACTCTGATGAATTCACAACTTTGGTTTTGGGTTTGTTGTTATTTTTTTCCCAGTTATATGTTATGCATATAAAAATGCAGTAATAATAATTTATCTTTTTCACATTCAGTGGCAGTTCCAAACTCCAGCTCCCACCACATCTTTGTGAGGAAGGTGACAACTGTGCTCCTTTTCAAGTGGATAAATAAGCTGTGGTTAAGGGATATGACCGATGCCACATGATAAATTAATGGCAAAGCCAGCTTTAGGCTGGCCATGGTTCCTTGCCGCCCAAAGGGCGAGTGCTGACCTTGCTATTACCTGTTATACTTTCCCGTCCTTTCCCTTGTCTGCCAATGCTGATGACTGTCAAGATACTTCCACAAGATGCTTAATTACCCAATGCAATAGAAAACCATCCATGCTGGATTCTTTATTTGCATACTGGGCTTGTTTTCTACTGCTGTAGAAAGATAGAGCAGCACACAGAGGAGTCCAGCACTTACTGATGACAGCACGACGTATGTCCTAAAGCACATGGCTGCGAGCAGGAGGGAGATGTTCCTTCTCAACAGTCTTGAGCTGAGTGGATTACTGTCATGCAAAATGGTACTATAAGAGTTCTCTAGGCTTGCACATAGCTTGCTGGAATTTACTTCCTTGTACTGTCAGGATATTACATTTACTTTTTATCCCTAAAAATATATATTTGTCTTACACAGGAAAGAATTAAAAATCCTGAGCTGACTTGAACATTTTATAACTGGAAATTATTTTCCAGGAAGCAGTTGAATCATCTATTAACTGCTTCACTTCAATCCTAGAATCATAGAATCTTAAGGTTGGAAAAGACCTCTAAGATCATCAAGTCCAACTGTCAACCCAACACCACCATGCCTACTAAACCATGTCCCAAAGTGCCCCATCTATATGTTTTTTGAACACCTCCAGGGATGGTGACTCCACCACCTCTCTGGGCAGCCTGTTCCAATGCCTGGCCACTCTTTCAGTGAAGAAATTTTTCCTAATACCCTATCTAAACCTTCCCTGACGCAACTTGAGGCCATTTCCTCTTGTCCTTTCACTAGTTACTTGGGAGAAGAGACCAACACCCACCTGGCTACAACCTCCTTTGAAGTAGCTGTAGAGAGCAATAAGGTCTCCCCTCAGCCTCCTCTTCTCCAGGCTAAACAACCCCTCAGCTGCTCCTCATCAGACTTGTGCTCCAGTCCCTTCACCAGCTTTGTTGCCCTTCTCTGGGCCCGCTCCAGCACCTCAGTGTCCTTCTTGTACTGAGGGGCCCAAAACTGGTCATCTTTTTCTAGTTTTTCTCTGGAGAAAGTGTTTATTTAGAAGAGAAGGATTGCAGAAAGATGATTGTGGCTCTCCATTTTGGTTTTGAAATGTAAACTTTAGTATTCCACAGGTAAAAATACGAGCAAGCACTGCATCTTAACTGCTTTTATTCAAAGTAACTTGATGCCAGGATACGGTGATGGAATAATAGTGGCACAAAATGTCCGTGCTGCTTTGGTTATCATATCATTCTGTTCTTGCCTGTTGCCAAGATGTCTTCATCATCTTTGGGTTTGATGACACCTCTGGTCTTTTACGTGTGTTTTATCAGTTTTGGTCTTAATATAAACTATGAAGTGAAGTTCAGTGTGAGATTGAAAACGGTGGAATGATAGTATTCATGTTTTCATTTCACCATTTGGCCACATTCATTAATCCTTTACTCAGCTTCCTATGGTGAGATTCATTGTGTAAATTGATTTGTATTTGAGCTGTATATAAGTACAGACAATGCTGTCTACAGGTGGGAAAAGTAAAATGTTGATCTGGGAGTTTTTGTTTTGTTTTAAATATTAAATTATTTGATTTAGGTTGTCTGTCTGCACTCCTAAGTGTAAGTAAATACAGGCTGAGAAATGTTTTGTTATTTTGAAGTCTCTTTATGGCATAAGTTCTTGTGCTTGCCATTGAAGTTGTCCTTTGGGGAGAGAGACTTCAGAGTGGTGTGTTGTTTTTTTTTTTTTTTTCCTTCTTACATCAACACATACACTTCGGAGAGGGAACACAACCTGTCAAATCACTGGAGAGAAGCTCTTTTCAAACCAATACCTTGGATGTAATTGCAGTCATTGTCGTTGATTTTGGCAGTCTGGGATTCTGCCCCTAAACTAAGAACACTGAGAGTTGGCAGCTGAAGGAGAGGGGAAGGTACCGCTTCGCTGTCTGTCTGCTAGGTTCAGACAAGTGACTTAGAAATGAAAGGTTTTAAGTCCTCATTGTTTGGGCTTATGAAGCTGATGTGAGAAGGTGTCCTTTTTATGTGCTGTTTAAGAAGTGCTGTAGTATATACAACAGCGCTGAAACTCACAACCTATAATCTGACAATGTGACTGTTAAGGCTGAGCTCTTTTCTAATGTTTTTCTTCTCTGAGACTAGAACTGTGGAAAAAAGAAAACACCAAAGTGCTACAGTGAGTGTGTCCGCATTGATTTGTTTCAGATCCTCTCTTCAATCTTAGTTTCTTGGGTTTTGGCTAAAGGAACAGTGAAATATGTATCCATAGAGTTACAGGCTGGTGTTTTTCTCATCAGACATCCAAAAAGGTTATTTTTAGATCACTATAGAGGAAAAACAGAGCATCGGTCGTGGCATTGTTCCCAGTTCCTGCTTGGACTCTGGTACCATTTGCTGTTTAATTCCAGAAAGGGAATTAACCTTGAACTCTTTAGATGCCAGCGTTGTTCTATCTATTGGCTGAACTTGCTGTATCCTCAGATATGTTCTGTCATTTCATCTGTCTCCAGCGGAGGCTTTTATTGCAAAGAGTAGATTGATGACTGTGCTTGGTGTCTGAAAAACGTATTTTGAGAATATATGTAAAATAGAATGCCAACAGGAAAAATCTGTTGTGTGTCATTGGAGAGGCAGATGCAGGTTTTTCATCTTTGTCCAGATCAAATCAAAATGACACTGTCTTGTTTTATACGTTACTGTTCACCAGTGACTGTTGCTTTAGTGATTTTCCTCTGTCAACAGATTTGGAGTTTGAATTACAAATTTTGCAATAATTCTACTGCATCATGCTTAATGCTCCACCCTTCTTATTCCCAATGCCATCGTTGTAAATACTAATTTAAGAAGAATTGGCTACGGTTGATGAATGAAAGTACAGTTAACATTTTGTTTATTGTTTGAAGATGACATTTTTCTGTACTTTTTAGTGAAAATTTAGTGTTCATACTGGCAGCATGTCTGTTGTTTAATTTTCAAAATTGAATGACTAGGCTGGGCCAGAGATGCATGATAATTGTACCAGAAGATATGTTTACTTGTCATCTATTTTTGTGACAAGTAAGGCTCTGGGAAACAAATTGCACCTCTCAAATATAAGATGGTACTTTATGGTTTTCCCTCGTCAACTTTCAGAAGTAGTAGAGGTTTCTCCTAGCCAAGATACTACAGGGAAAAGAATTCTTGTTGAAGGAGGAAATAAACCTGGGGACTGTTACTGTTTGTTGGCTGCTCCAAATGGGCTCAACGCTACGCAGGCAACTGGCGGATCTAGGTCTGTTATACTTGCTGCATAAAACTTGGGTTCGAAGGGCTAGATCTTAGATCAGCTGGTGTAAATGACTAGAGCTCTCAGCCCTAAATTTAGACATGATGTACAAATGAAAATAATAGACACTGGGTTAAGATTGGAGGAGAAGAGACATCAACGGTGCAGGATAAATTTATATGGTTGTGTTTATTTAGCATGGTACCCATCCTAAAGGTCCTTTTATTATAGGAAGAGTAGTGATAGGGACTGTAGTGGATTCAGTGTTAAGTAACCTGAATGAATTCTGTGGAAGTAGTAGTCTGTCATCATGTAAATACAGTATCATTGTGCTTATACACACTCTCTTTATTAAAAAAAGGGGGGGATTGGGGTGTCTGTCTTTTAATGCTATAACTATGTATTTAGGCACAGCTCTTTTCTCTTTTTTTTGTACCATCTCTTCTTTTTTACTTTTTTTCTTCCTTCTTTCTTTCTTTTTTAGGATTGTCTAATGATTTGGCAAAGCAATCAGACCAGCCGTAACAAATTAAATTTTCCTGAAGTACATACATTTCCATTTTGGAGGGCTTGGCTGTACAGTGTTGTTGCAGATTGTTACTGGGATTTTTATCTGTAGTGTTCTCTATTTTCTGTATTGCTAGGTCTTCCTTCACACCCCTCAGTTCTTCTCAATGCCATCTGACAGAGTTCTCTCAAATATTGGGGGAAAAACACTAGCAACAGAATCAGTGCTCACACAAATCCAAAAGGAACTGAAGTGAAGGTAGTTAATGGTGTCACAGTGATCAAGTAAATAAAATTATACTGATAGCAAAGGGAATTTTTTATACTGCCAGAAAGTCTATTTCTATACAGAATTTAGTATCAAATTATAAGAAGGCTCTGGATTGTCAAACTGGGGGTCATGTCAGCAGGAATGATATTATCTACAGAAAACATCTGATGGGCCCGGTCAGTATCATGCCTCAAGTTACAGCTAAAACAAAACAAATGCCTATTCAGAGAAAGCTACAGTCTTACTTTGAGTGGCAGGAGTGATGTCCTTGATTTCTGTCCATCAAGAAATGTGACAGAAGTCTTAATTTTGTTATTGCCAGATGCAGATGGAAGTTCTGTTAAGTAGAGAATTGTATGTATGCATGCTTGTTTTCAGTCAGTCCTGGCCTGCAGTATGGCTTAGTTCTAAACTCGCGTTATACAGGGAGTGAAATGGTTACTGGAGTGTAGAGGGAATTTCTGGAGCTATCATTTTAATGTATTTGATGATAGTACCGTCTCATGCAAGGACTCTTCAGTATATACTGGCAGTTAAGGCATGATTGAATGTGATTTCTGTTTACCAGGTTCTAAGAGAATCTCAGATAATTGCCAATCCAGAGCTGATGAAAGGCTAGTCCCTTCTGCTCATTCTCTTCACGGTTGATTTTCATTTTCTAGTCACTAGGTGGCAAAATACTACTTTGGGATTCATGAGTCCGTCCTTTTAAAAATTACTCCTACCCGTTCAGAAGAAGATAACTTTCTTACTACTGTGGGAAGCTGTAACAAGTCCAGTATGAAATGAAAATATGATAACATTTGTGTATGTTTTAAAATTCCTGGTAACATTCTGTTTTCTTCTAATATACTCTTAAGTGTTCTGCTATTACACCTTATATATTCCTTTTTTCCTGTTAGTGTAAGAAGGGAATTTTCTTTCTCACAAACTCCAAACTGTCATTTTTTGGGGCTGCTTTGCCCTGTATTTATCTGACTACCACCATGAAGGTGAAATTTGTTAATGCCTTGTGCTTAAACTTACCCTAGATGCCATTAGCAAACGTCCTCATTATTTATTGTGGTACTTAAGCACTCCACAGATATTACGAAATTTGTCCTTCCTCCAATATTAAAAACTATGACCAAGAACAGTTTAATGATTTGATGAAAATCATGAGGAAAGCCAAGCTTAAGACAAATCCCCATCTAGTGACTTAGCTGTGAGACTGAATTTATCAAAGCTCACTGAGTTCTCTCTGGTTTAAGAAATCATGTTACTTCTGCCCTTATCTTTATCTGTCCCCATGAGCTCTTTAAGTTTGTATAACTGCTTACCAACACGTTTGTTGTTTTAGCAATATGTAAACATCTTAAATGTCAGGAGTTGCATACATTTTAATGGCCTGTCCTCATGACAGCTGTCCACGTTTAATTGGGCATGGAGGAGTATAACAAACTTATGCTCACTTGTGGAATGTCAATAATAATAAAAAAGAATAAACACTATGCTGAAAATGACATTATCATGATGTTGCATTATTAGAAGACACTGGTTCAGTCCTAGGGCTTCAGCCAGCACCAGATCACTAAAGAAAACAAGAGCAAAGCAAAAGCGAAAGGAATAAGCAGCTGCAAAAAGTTAGGGCAATGAACATTTTTATATTTAACTGGACAGCAAAGAGAATAGTGTCTGAAATTTCACATGATGATCGGACAGGAATATATTTAATGCTATAAAAGAAGGCTTTTAGCTTGAGTGTTGTTTTTTCTGTTATGAGGCTGTTGAAAATCTGAAAGATTAAGCAAAATTTTATAGGAAGAGCAAAATGGAAATTTTCAAAGGATTACACAAAAATTTACCTTGTGGCCTGTTATCAGCACGATGTGAAAGCATGTGGGACAGCAGGGATTTTCAGCAGGCCATTGCTGTATTTTCTTGCTTGTATTAGTGCATGAGATTTTTTTTTTTTTTTGAATCACAGATACTATTAAAAACTGTTGCTCTTCTCCAGCTGGGACAGATAGCTGTTTCAGACATTGATTGCTGAAAGATCATCTGCTGCCTGTGGATAGACAGCACAAATCAAAGTCAACATCTGTGCATGGATAATCTTAACCCATTTTCTATTCTTTTACAATAGGAGCATATGCTATCTGCCTTTGTTAAGCATGCATTGAGATAAATGGGATGGTGCAGATCAGAATAATGATTCAACTGCTGTAGTTGAGCAGGAGAGTCCTCTAGATGGCAACAGAAAATGAATTGTTGAGTTTGGTTTTCCTACCTATTGCTTCTGTTGCAAACTTCACTTCTGTGGAATCACACTTTGCTTCTGTCCATGGCTGTTGACCTGGGGGGGGGGGGGCAACTCTGTGGAAACATTCATCTGCAGCTTCTATATCTACTCCCATAAAAAAGCAAATTGTGGTATATTACAGAGCATAATGATGGAAACATGGCATGTTCCAGAGCTGCATTTCCTTTTTAACAGAAATCATTGGGTCACACTGCCTGCATACATTGTTGGTGGTGCATCCTGTGCATGGTTCACAGAAGTGTTAAACTGCAGAAAAAAACCATATATATTCTTTGTTGTGCATATTTACTCTGTCAGAGAATCAGGCACCTTCCTTTGATGGTATTCTGCTCCAGCAGAATGAGCTGGGGTAGAACTTTCTATGCCGTGTTTTGTGTAAGGAAAGGACTGTTGTGGACTCTGGCCGTTTGGCAGGCTGGAGTTTGTTTTAATTACTTTAACAGTATTAGAACTCAGTGAAGTAATTACAGAAGTAGTTTACTGCTGTTCAGAGGACTAGTATAAAGCCTGTGCACTACTTAAATTTTATTTAAATCTCAAAAGAGAGCTTATGTGGAACTGAAGTGCTACATAAATTACTTGTATGGCCATTGCCTGTATGGAGTTGAGTTGTATTTAGAACTACATTTCTCAAAAGGCCAACCCTTCCTTCATTTTGAACTAGTCCTCTCTTTCCTTCTGTCCTTCTTTCCTTCACAGGGGCATATACTATGCATAAATGTGGCTTATTTTGCATAGAATATATATATATTTGCATAATATTACATAAGCATAGGGTCTGTTTTCCCTTAACACCCACTTCAGGCATTCAGCATTTCCATTTCATACCTAACTCTTCTATGTGCGGCTCTATTCATTCCCCAGCCTTTCTATCCACCCACTCAGTCCTCAGACTCAATCCCCTGTTCCCTCTGCTAACTCACTCAATGCGCTTTCACCTGTTTGTTTTACATATGCCATATACCCCCTAATTGGAGATACTTGTAGCAGCTCCATCTGTGTGTTCGCCCTTCCTTTCGTTTCCAGACAGAGGATGCTGGTATGTGTGTGTGTGTGTGAGATGTTGAGAAGAGCAGGGAGCCGAGCTAAGGAGGACCTAGTACGTATAGATGTATTTATAGTGGGAGAAAGTATGTGAAGAGGCCTGGAAAAGGCAGTGAAGGCCATACTGCACAGGAATGCTGCAGGTCAGGAGAAGGTTGGCCCAGGGAGAATCTGGGGAACGGGATTTAGTCTCTCTAGTGCCTTCTCTTGGGAGGCTATAGCAGCTTCAGGGTACAGTGCAGCCGTGCACAGCGTCCTGCTTCTCTTCCACCCTGCCCTAGGAGTGTGCAGGAGGTGGGATTGCCACCGGTGGGGTGCCGGCTCTACAAGCTCACTGCTCCAGGGGGAGAAAAGGAACACCGTCCTTTGGCCTTCAACAGTGTCAGTCATTGCCTGTGCTTGGGTGAATGTGGAAATACGAATTCCCTCCTCTCCCTCTCAGGGCTTTTCATGCTTCTTGGCTCCATCCCTCTCAATACGTTGCATATACTCCCCAGTGTGGGTGCCACCTATTTCAAATAGGTTGAACTCCCAACACCATTCATTTTGTAATTCAGTTTTAACCCACCGGATATAACAGTGTGTTGATGCGTAGTTTTTAGTATATTCTAAAATTACCTGTGCATCAGTCGGTTTTGATTATGTATGCAGTTGATCCTGAGGAGCTGAAACTCTGGTTTCACCCACACTGAATGCTAAATGCAAAGTGCTTTGACACTCAGGAGCTCTAATTTCCCTATCAAGACATCTGTTTGGCATAAGCAATTTATTTATTGCTTACCAGTTTCAGTGACTGTTAGATGTCTAGGCAGAGCTTTATTTAGGAGAAGGCTGGTGGCATAAGCAAGATGATTTTTGAAAAAAAAAAAAAAAACCACCACCAAAACACAACAAAAAAGTTTAAACTGTAACGAAGCCATTAAATAGCCTAGTTTAGGGAAGGGGAGGAAAATACTCTGTAACAGAATGAAGAAATCTAAGAGCACATATTTGCCAGAGGCAGTAGTAATGTTACTACTACATTATTGTACAAAACATGAGAAAGCTTTCTTTATCAGAGGTTTCCCTTTCTCCTGAACATACTTTCTCTGATTTTGGTCTAACCAGGAAGGCTTAAATACCAGTCACTTAAAAAACTGGCAACAGAGACAGAAGACACACTTGAAGCACTGAAAGAATTCATAACCGAAATTAGTTAACTGTTGGAATAGACTGATGTGAATCTTGGTTCAGTAGCCACAGGCAAGATTTAGTTTTAAAAACGTATTTTTGTTTGCAGAAGTGCTGAATACTCTCAGAATAAAGCATACACAGGAAATGTTTCTTTTGTGATTGAGTTATACCGAATATATGAATGGACAAAGCGTGTCTGAACTGATATACTGGATTAGTTAGTAAAATACTTCCAATTAATGTGATCAGTTGTGGCAGTGAAATAAATACCTGCTTTCTCTGAAATTGTATTTTAAGTGTATCTAACAAAAGCTGTCAAAAAATCAAAACAAGCAGTCTTTGCTTCTGCAGGTATTGCAAATACTGGAATTAGTACCAAATTACTGGATTCTATGTATAAAACAAGATGCCTTTGTAGTTTTTGTAAGGCATCTGCATCTTTTTTTCTGTTGCTGTTAGAATAAAAGTACGAATTTTAGAAGGGTAGTTACACGGAAGGGTTATGCAAAACTCAGATTTTCCATACGTGAGCTTATTATACGTTGTCGGCATGGCAGATTCAGTTCAGCAATTGAAGGGGAAAAAAAAGCCTAATACAGTGCAAGCATAAGCATTACTTTTTGAATACTGGGGAGATTACTTTTATCAGCAATAGGTATATTCCCTTGGACTTACTCCTGACACAGGGTCGGGTGTCTACTGTATAGATGCGTGTGTGAGCTTTTAACAGATTTCACGTGAATTCAGAGTCTTGATTCTCCCCTCCTGATGCTTCAGTTAAAATTCCTGGATTCTGTTCTGAGTGACACAGCAGGAAACCCAACATGTACAAGCTCTTAAGTTGAGTCATAGTGAGTTTATGGAAGAAATAGGTGCATTTTCTTGGATAAACTTTTCTTCCAGGATACTGAGTCACTGAGTGTACTTCTTTATATCCAGGTGTCCTCAAAAAAACGCTTGCTTAAGTAACATAGCTTTTAAATACAGCCTGTCTATGGGTAACAGAGATACAAAAAAATAACTGACAGAAGGTAGGTTAGAGTTGGTTTGAAATACATATTAAAACCCACATGATTTGGAACTGTCAGGTCTGGAATTTAGCATAGAGCCACTGTTATTGAAACCAGCCTTCCAGGCATCAACAATGTGATGCAGTATGAGAAGGGAGCTCTACCATCCATTCCAGTCAGTTGCACTTACAGATCTGCACCAGGATTAGGGAGCTGGGCTCTTGGCTGACTCCCTGTTTCCAAACATGTTTTCCAGATTTGGTTCCAGTCCAGTTTCAGCCATAACTGAAGTTGTGTCTACTTGGGAGATTTAAGTTCGTTTTTCTACCAGAGCTCCTTGTCTCAGATCTTTACAAATATTTAGGCAATTACTGACTAATCTTCTGGCCTTTTGTCTGCATCATTCTTCTTAATAGTATAATACAAAGTCAGTGGTGGTATAAGAGAAAGGCAGAGAACCTTCTGGGAAAGACTCCTACAAACAGTGGCCAAACCACCCTGCAGTGAGGTGTTCTTTGTCTTGCTTTTCCTGTCTGAAAGAGGTTCAGGCATCAAATAACTAGCTCATTCCAGACCAGCTATATAAGGAGCTGCAATTAAATGGTGCTTTCCAGCTCAGCTTCTAGTCTGATAACATGGCACGTGATTTTGATGTGTAGTTACATGCTGTGACTCCTTTTTAGAGGTAGTGGGATTAGTCTGGCATCTTCTCCTCTGCACCCTCAACTGGTAGGATCTGTATCTGTAACATAAACTTTCCTTTTGACAGGTAATTGGAAAGGACGATGTAGCTGTGCCATCCCACCTATACAAGGTGATCCTTGCCAGGCGGAGCAGGACGTCTACAGAGCCCTTGGTACTGGGGGCTTTTGTGGTGCCAAACGATCCCATAGGCTTCAGTCACCAGCTGACTGAGTTCCAAGTAAATATTGAAGATCTGGAAAAAATGTCAGGTTTAGTTTTCTTCCCCCAGGTGGACAAAATCAAAGATGTTAAAAATATCTGTGAGGTGGATACCTGTAAACTGATGGGCTTCAAGGAATTTACATTGTACATCACTGCTCGAAAAGCGCAGAGTGCCCGTACATTGCACCGCTTGGAGAAAGCCATGTCAGAGTTAAGGGAGGCAGGAATTGAGCCTGATGAATATCTTCTAAAGCTTCACAAGAAAAAGGAAGAAGAACTACTGCAGGAAAAACAAGTAGCAGCTCGAGAGGGGAAAGCTGGCTGAGTACTTGTTGAGGAAGATGTTTGGGGTTTTGTACTTTGAAAGGGGAGCTGAAGGCAAACGCAAAGACAAGGGCTCTCTGAATTATCCCTTTTTTGAATTGTGAAAACAATAAAGAAATATTTGGAAGCTGATGGGTTTGGAATAACATTCATTCTTGTGTAACGTGATGCATGTGGGAAATGAAAATGACCCCTTTCTGGCATGAATAGATTACTGGACCTCCAGAAAAGGCTTTGTGCTATTTTCCAAGCGAGACGTCAGACTTGGGGTTTGTATGGAATCCCTTCTAGGAATATTATAAAAATAGACAGTAGACACCTTGGGAGTATAACTAGAACATGTTTAAATGTAATTCCGCCTGCAAATGTCTTTCAGTATGATGCTGTAGAAGCAATGGTACTTTCTGGGATTTTTAAAAAAATAAATTAATTTAGAAATATTTCATTTAACACTCTTTTATTAGAGATCTGTAAGGCATAATCTGAATCCCTTACGGTCTTTACTTAGTTGTGTTAAACCAGATTGTCTCTTACCTCCCCTGACCTTGTGTGCTTTGGATAGTTCAGCATGTCAGTAGCTGTCAACTGTTGTCATTTGCAGCGGGCTTCTTCCGTTTGTGTATAATTCCATAATTTAAAAAAAACAAAACACAATAGAAACAGAGTTTACACAAGTTGCTACCAGTGTAGATTGGGTCTTCATAAATTAATGTAAGCTTAATATTTCATTTTCACCACTAAGTTTGGATAAAAGTGGTTTTTTGCATGTTTGATTTGAGAGGTGAGCACTGCTTTCTTTCTGTGGTAGTCACTCACTGGCTTTTTTCCCAGCATCAGTCTTTGGTCTATAAACTTTGCAACAAAACTTCTACGTGAAAGCAGAAGATTGACTAAAAATGCATTTCCAGTTCTGTTTCAACAGCAACTGAAGTTGCTCGGATTCGCCTCTGCTTGGGAGATTTAATGACATTATTTTTTTGGTTTTGTACTTTATTTGCGTATGCATCTTGAATTTCAGACATACTTGTCTATACATCAGACATAAATTAGTGTAACTTGTATCCTTGGAGATTTTTCATCTGGAAGGAAAGAGTAAAAACTGGAAATACTTAGATTTATTTTTTTTTTAATGGTAAGAATCTATAGAAATTTGGAGTAGTGCCATAAAAACACTTCCAGTTGTTTTAATGTGTGAGTTAATAGTTTCTGAGAAGGGTCACGTGGTGCCAGGCTGACTTGGGCTGTTTTCATGAAGGATGTATCAGGAGCATTATTTGGATGTTGAGAGTCATTGGCTGGATGTTCTAAAAACTGTCCGGTTTCCTTCATCTCAGTTCAGTTGCAGCATCCAAAAGTAGATCACTTTATAAAGCAGTTATGGTTCCCGCGACACTTTTGTTTTTGCCAAGAACACATTTACAAAATCCAGACATTTAAAACCGGAGAAATGTGACTAGCTAAGGACATCATAAAAGCTTACTGCCCACATAAATTAGAGAGAAATTGGGTGAAATCGTGACAAAATGTTTGCTCATTTCACTTTTAACCCAGAATTTTGGTTGTTAATCCTGTCAGACGGAACAAAAACGGTATATCGTGAAACAACAAGCTACTCCCTTTGCAGAACACGGGAGATGTCAGTGTGTGTTGCCTGGAGTAAGAAAGTGCCAGTTACTTCATGTGCCTCTGGATGGTCTTGTGCGTGCTTCACTAGAATCTGAGCAGCCTTCTGGCACTGCCATGGTGTCACCCTTTGGAAAAGGTACCTGGTCATGGCTCTCTGCATTGTCTTTCTCTTTTCCCCGTTACTAGAATGATTTATGGTTTTTAATTCAGCCTTCCACCTTCCTTTCCCTCTTAATCCTTGCAGCCAAGAGGTTACAGATCTCTCCTGCAGTGCTCACATACACCTACGGACGGCTGAAACAGATCTCAGTGCTACAGATGCGTATCCGTCTAGCAAAAACCCTGTGCTGGGACGGCACCGGTTGTGTGCGAGCAACTGCAAGCGTCTTCCCTTTCTGCTGACACCTTGCCATTACGACAGCAGCAGAAGTGCCGAGTGTGACTCCTCTGGAGGCCTGCTACAGAGACCAGCTGCTCCCTACTCAGTACCTCCTCGGGCCTTATGTGCCCCCTTGCATTCCTGCAAGCCCCAGTTACCAGAATCTTTGTGCCTCGTGGCTTACCGCGTAGACTAGACTGCCTATGTAATTTTCAGGTCTGTTTGAGCATGGTCGGTGTTCACCCTTGGAGGGTGGTAGCAGGTGGTGAACGGTGAAACCGCTTCCAGCGCTGGTCTGTGCCAAAGAGTGCATTCACCTGCTCGGCTTCTGCTGGTTTCCTCATCTGAAGTAACTGTGGAATCTAGTATATAGCCAAAAAATGAGCTTTCATACAATATGAGATACAAGACAAGTATTTCCTTGGGGGTGAGGCTTTACACACTTGTTTGAGCCACCTAAGTAGTTGCTTCAAGATCCTTCATGAGAACTGTGGCTGTGTCCGTGTCCATCTGTCATTCCTGTTGCACAATTAATCGCTTCCCTGCGTGCATCTGTAGCGGCAGTGCGAACCCCTGTGATGCAGCTAAGCAGCAGGAGTCCTGGAAACGGCGAAGTCTGTCCGTTATTCCTTCACTGTTTCAATACGTTTGTTTTTAGAGCTAAGTAACCGAATCGCGAGGCAAGTTGATGACTGGGCTGCCCACAGCCTGGTACACTGATTTTCTGATATTCCCTTGACTGCCTACTCTTGATTGTTACTGCTGGTCTTGGGTCGGGGTGAAAGCGATGGTAAATAGGAGGCGGACGGGAAGGGAACGCAGGGGAGAGCTGCCGCTGCGCTCAAGGCTCGGGCTGCAGCCCACGGGCTCCACGCGGTGCACTTTGGTATTTGGCCTTTTGAGGGCAGGCTGTTTCCGCAGCGTCTGCCTCCATGGCCAACAATGATGGGGGATATGAATCAAATGTCTCCGGCCTGTAATAACTGTCTTTCTGCTCGTGATACAAAGATACTTGTCTAAAATGAATTGTTGTTTTGAGCATTCTATCGACAGCAGTGCAGTATGAAGCTAATGATTTTTCCTAGATAAGAGTTTTGACAATAATGTTTGAAAGTACCTTTAGGTTGACCACCCAAGTTGTGTATCTACTCCAAAGACAATTTTGACACCAGCTTCTTCATGAATCTCATTCTAGGTGAGGATTTAACCCTGTGCTGATGTCTTGCAATGCTGTTGTTTTGCATCTATAAGCACAGTGTGGGGTGGGGGTGGAATTTAGAGTTCTGCTTTTTGTGTGGTTGGTTCACTCAGAGCACTGTTTTGCAATTTTCAGTTTGTCCTGTAGTAGTAAAGATGGATCTCATTAGCTAGTTGTGCTAAGTGCTTGCGCTAACCTGTGGAGAAACAGTCCCTGTCCTGAGAAAGGAACACGGATTAGATAGAGCAGGCAACAACTGGAAGGGGAGAAGCTACACATCCAGAAACATGAGGATTCCTTTCATCAAAGGGCTTCAGAGCTGCTGCAACACCCAACTTCGAGTGTCCTTTCTGTCACTGGAATCACCTCCCTGACGGAGACACTTGGGTGTCCTGTAAAGTAAATGGAGGCAAGTGGGTAAGAAGCCCCAGAATTTGCAGAAGCCGGCTAATCGGGCCAGCAGTGATTGCTGGAGATGGGCACTGGGTTTCTCTGAGGGTTTTCAGTCATGGAATTGACATCCATTTTGGAACTGGCTAGACAAGCTAAGCCTCTGTCATGGAAAACCATTAAATAGAGGTACTTCTGCCAGTACACCACCTGGTTTACTGACATGTCCAAGCAGACGTGCTGTCACAGCCTGCTCTGATTCAGTTCATGAACTCGAAGCCACTGATCTTTCTAGTGAAACCCTACCAAACTGGCCGGCTAGGGCCATGGTGTCCCCAGGCTGCTCACCAGAGAAGCAGCCGTGTCAGCCCCAAAGGATTTGAAGAAGGTGTCCTGCCTGCCAGGCGCACTCGTCATCTGTGCCGGTGGGTGGAATGGGTAGCTGAAAGCCGGCAGCCTTGCTTTGGAGGTCTTTGGTGGGAGGTCTCCATGGTGAAGGAGCTCCAAAGACGCATTCCAGGTAGGGCCAATCAGGTGGATAAACCCAAGCTGCTTAAAGATGGGACGGCAGAGGAACAGGAAGGGATTTTTTTGGCGGCAGCTTGCAGAGAAGTGGGAACCTCTGGTACTGCAGTGCCTGGGTCTCTTTACGTGTTTAACCCATGCCAGCCTGTGTGAAGACAACCCCAAACCCTCCTGTGCCCATCCTGGTCCCGTGTGCGCGTTGCCCGGCAGTGAAGCTGTGGAGGAATTATATATAAACCCCAAAGTGCTCTTGCTAGTAACCTGGCTCAGTGGGAAAGCGAGGAGCAATTTTGCTGTTATTTTTGAATTGTCTTCTCCTGCAGTCACATGGGAAAAGCTTTTCTCACCATGCAGCAAAGGAAATGTAGGAAATGTTCCTTTTTCCTTTTTTTTGTGTTGTTATTCAGGTCCATCTAATCAGCTCCACCTACACAGCGGCGGTATAGCCAGTTCTCACACGCTTCCTAATAGCCATCTGCCTGTGCAATTAATGGCTTGTCTGCTTTTCCCATAGCTTGGAGGAAAAGACCGAACAAGAGCTTTGAGTATTTGCTTAAAATATCCGTAGTGTCTGGATGCTCCGGGGTGGATACTCAGCGCTGGCTATGAACAACCCCCACTTTTCTGTGGTGTAAAATATTACAGAGCAACTGGCCTTTTCCATCGTGCCCTTCAAACAGGTTTCCCACCTGCCGTGTGAAAAATTAACAGCTGTGGCAACATAATATTCCCCAAATACTCGCTTCCAAGAGCTGAACGTGAGGCTTTTGATGTTGGTTTGAGAAGTACGATGGCTGGCATCCCCGCTTCCTCGCCGGCGCGTTCGGTGGGTGGGGAGAGATGCAGAAAAGAGCTCTGGAACAACAGTGCTTCCAACTCTGCTTAAGAAACAGAGCGGAGGTGTTTGGCAGATGACAGAAGTAAAGTTGGTTTGTGTCAAGAATAAATATTTCCCAGGACAACAAATAAAGACCCTTGCAAGCTTTCCCTAGCAGCCCTTGACAGCCGATGGGGCAGGGCTCGGCATCCAGGGAGGAAATCCGGTGCTCAGCAGCCTTAACTCCCGACTCATCTTCGCACGGATGCGTCCATCTGGAGGAAGACCGGCCCGTCTCCCTGCCAGCCTCCTTTTACTCCCATGCATTACAAAAAATGCGTGTTCCTCCCCGCGCAGGTGTGTTGTGACCCAGCCGCTGCTCTTTGGTGCTGCAGTGCCTCCAAAAGCGGGGTGGCCGTGCCTGAGCCCCTGGGGAGCCACAACAGGACACAAAGCCTAGTGAAATGAAACCATAGCCTAGCTGTAAAAGTGACCTTGAGCTTGGATTTGATTACAGAGTGTTTAAAGAGGCAAGGTAAGCTGAAACTAAAGGGTGAAAGCAAGGTGAGAAAGCTGAACTAAGCCATGGCAGTGCTAGAGGGGAGGATGCCAAATTGGGTCCCTCAGCCATCAGCGGGTCCCTTGGGTTGAACCTGAGCTGCTTCAGTGGGAGCTGGAGGACCTTGTGCAGAACATCTGCCCTGCGATACCATGCTGTGAGGTGGACAGGTATCACCCCATGCCTGAGCGTGTATACGCGTGTGCTGGTCCCAAAAGGAACCGGGCAAGAAACAAGGCTTGCTACAAGCACTGCATCTGTGATACACACGGTCCGTTTCCTTTCATAGAATCATATCATAGAATGATACGATTTGTCACATGTGACTTCATTTTTCAGTCTCCTTAAACAGCCTTTGTCTGTTTTATCTTTGCCTACACCTCCACAACCTGAATTTCATCACCTGCAAGGAGACACCACTCCTCTCCCGTTCCTCTGGAGGAGGGAAGGCGGGAGAACGTAACCACTGTCCCGCTTATTTCCTTGGGACGTAGCGTTGCACCTGCGTGAGCTCACCTCAAGCTGTGCTGTGCAGCGGCTGGAGCTCCAGGAAAAGGTGCTGAGATTCAGCGAACTTGATTTAGCTGCACCTTGAAGACAACTGCATTACTATTCCTATTGCTACACTATTACTGACTGTGTTGTTATATTATTAGTATATCAGACCGACTGCCTTTTCCAGTCGAGGGAAATGTAATCAGCAGACCCAGCAGTGCTCACTGAGAGCTCAGGACCTCACAGCAAGAGATGGGCTGGAGATGGGGCTGCCTTCCCCAGTGCCACCTCTGCCCCGGGGGACTTCAGAGCCCCGCAGATTCCTGCCAGGATTAAAGAACAAATAGAGAGTGATTGCTTAGCGTGTTTCTCAGCCGGGGTGACAACATCTTAACCTTTCCTTTTTCTCCTTGTCACAGGCATCGTGTAATGTCAAGCAAGTGTGATGGGGAGAAGCTGTGCAGGAGCAGTGAAAGGTTGCGGTGAAATTTCCCCGTCCTCCCTTGTCCCAGCTCCAGTCTTCAGGTGTTTTACTGTGTGGGGAGGTTCCCGTGGATGGGAATGCAAATTGTGCGTTCACGTGAGTTAGGATCGGTGTGTGGCTGTGAGAGAGGAGTTTTGGCTCCAGGGTTACGTTTTCATTACATCAGGTTTGTGCTGCAGTGAGTAGGAGATTTCAGGAAATAAATCGATATTCCTCCCATCAGGATAAGTCCCTTGGGTAGCAGAGCAGCTCCCTCGCCATCTCTGGGCTTGCCTGTCCTGAGCCCTTGCCAGGGGTTAGGTGTCCAAGGCAGGCCACGTCCTTCTTGCAAAAACAATGTATATAAAAAGCAGAGACACGTATTGGAGACGCTGGAGGCCAATGTTCAAACACCCCTGCGCCCGATTTGCACTGGGGATTTGAACTCCAGGTCCCCACTCCCAGGGGCCACACGCTCGCCATGGGGGTGTGGGAAGAAGTGGGACACGAATTCTGCTAAAGCGTTTCTACTGTCCCTAAATTGCTTGGAAGCTTTGGCTGTCGGGCCGGTGAGGGAGGACGTAATCCTCACTGCAGAGCTCATCGGTGGTGCGAGTCTCTGCCCCGCGGATGCTGGGAGTGCCCTGAAGAAGTGGGTGAGACTGTGCAGGAGCGTGTGCGGGGGTCCCGCAGGGCAGCACCCCTGGGACTGCGAGCGTGGACAGGAGGGAGCCCCAGGGACGTCTGGGCTTTCCCATGGCCGCGTGAGTCCTGGATCCAAACCAGAGACACTCCCGTTGCGTGTGGTAAGACTCCAGGCACTCGAAGATTGAGCCAGGTGATACTTTTTTTTAATGCAAGATGTGCTAGGCACATAAAATACGTGTAAAAATTTCCAGCCATTCCCACACTCTTTTGCACGCTGAACTATCCCCTGAGCACGGCCTTCGTCACCCCCATGGTCCTCCTCATCCCCATGGCCCTCCTCACCCCCATGGACTCTTTCGCAGCGGCAGCTTTGCTTTGTTCTCACCCCTTTGTACTCCTCCCCCGTCGGAAGCTGCCATCACCAAAGCGAGCGCGTTGCTCTTACTAATAGCAAAGTAATCAATTTGAGTCACTGTATACATTAGTAATGGCCATGTAATTCTAGTGCAAATTAGGTTTGGGCAGGCTGCAAAGCCTGAGACATCTCGTCTTCCTGAGCAGAGCTTGGATTTACTGTCCTCTGGGGAAGGCCACAGCGAAACACCCCCCTACCCCCCTCACAAATCCTCCCTTGATTGGATACAGTATGGTCGTCTGATTAAAATTGTGCAGTGGTTCAGAAAATGATTTTCAGCCAGTGCTTCGCAGTAAATTACTTTTTTTTTCCCCCCCAAGACAACAAATTTTTACCTCAAGTGCAGCTGGACACTGAAACAAGAAGCTCAAGAAAAGCAAGATGCCAGCGATGCGAGGATGGAGAGGGGTCAGGGGAGCACCCGGCAGTGGTGACGCCGTGCCACGGGCCATCCCTGGTACACAGACGTGCATCTCCCACGAGCCCAAAGCCTGGTGCCCACTGCCCACTTAACACCCAGATCCCTTTTCCCACCGAGTCAGGCCCCTGACAGGGGGTGAGGAGCATCTCCTGTGGGCAAGTATCCTGGTACCACCACCCACCTGGGATGTCCCCTTCCCGACGTGCCTTGTCCGTGCCCGTCACCAAACCACCTGGGGAGATGGGTGGGCAGAGGAGAGTGTGTGTCCCTCCCGCAACCCTCACCTCCGCTCCAATGGCCACTGATGCCTCTGGGGCAACGAAAGCCCCGGTGTTACATGCCCACCAGTGCCAGCCATGCGGTGTTTTCTAGTCCTGGGTGTTAAAACCACTTCAGTGAAGGAAATGCAGTTTTTCGTCAGTCCATGGAATGGGGTCTCCTGTTTTCCACATGAGCATCCCGATGACACGGAGTCTCATTTGTCCCTAATGCCTGATCCCATGCTAGCTCGCTCGTCCAAAACGCTGCTGATGCTCTTCTGCACGGGAGGAGCTGCCCGCTTCCTTCCATCCTGCGGCGAGGGCTTGGCAGGGAAGGATGCATCTTCCAAGACGAGTCCAGGATGAATCTCCTGTTTCTTGGTGTGGTGGTTTAACCCCAGCCGGCAGCTGAGCATCACACAGCCGCTCGCTCACTCTCCCCGGTACGATGGGGGAGAGAATCAGAAGAGCGAAAGTGAGAAAACTCGTGGGTTGAGATAAAGACAGTTTAACAGGTAAAGCAAAAGCCATGCACGCAAGCAAAGCAAACCCAGGAATTCATTCCCCACTTCCCATGGCAGGCAGGTGTTCAGCCATCTCCAGGACAGCAGGGCTCCCATCACACGTCATGGTGACTTGGGAAGACAAACATCGTCACTCTGGATGCCGCCACCTTTCTCCTTCCCAAATCCCTTATATGCTGAGCATGACGTCATATGGTGTGGGATATCCCTTTGGTCATTGGGGTCAGCTGTCCCGGCTGTGTCCCCTCCCAAGTCCTTGTGCACCCCCAGCTACTGGCTGGTGGGGTGGGGTGAGAAGCAGAAAAGCCCTTGGCTCTGTGTAAGCACTGCTCAGCAGGAACGAAACCATCCCTGGGTTATCAACACTGGCTGCAGCACAAATCCAAACCACAGCCCCATGCTAGCTACTGGGAAGGAAATTCACTCTATCTCATCTGATACCAGGACACCCCCAAAGGAGGGTCAGGAGGTGCACCACCCTCCAGAGTTTCTAAAACAAGGTCTTAAGCATCTGCCTGAAGGAAGGTGTCTTTGGTTGTGACTCCAGTGATGGCAATACTGTCCCAGTTTCAGCAAGTTCAAGCCTTGAGGAGGAGTGAGATTTAAGCGCGCAGCAATCAGCCCTTACTGATGGCCTTTTGTGGACCTTGTGCCCACCTAATCGGTGCTCACCCTGTGCACTGGGTGCTGGGCTGGGTCTCCAGACATTGGTCACCCAGCAGTGGGCACATCTGGACTGAACCTCGCTCCAAGCAGCTCCTGCCCCGTGGCAGGGAGCTGTGTCTGTGTAAGGAGGTAGGATAAGGAATTACACAGATTCACAGATTCATGGATTGGTAGGGGTTGGAAGGGACCTCTGGAGATCATCTAGTCCAACCCCCCTACTAGAGCAGGATCACCTACAGCAGGTTGCACAGGATCGCGTGCAGGTGGGTTTTGAATCTCTCCAGAGAAGGAGACTCCACAGCCTCTCTGGACAGCCTGTTCCAGTGCTCAGTAACTCTCAAAGTAAAGAAGTTTTTCCTCACGTTCAGATGGAACTTCCTGTGTTCCAGTTTGTGCCCATTGCCCCTTGTCCTGTCACTGGGCACCGTTGAGAAAAGTCTGGCCCCTTCCTCTAGGCATCCACCCTTTAGATATTGATAAGCATTAAGATCCCCTCTCAGCCTTCTCTTCTCCCGACTAAACAGCCTCAGCTCTCTCAGCCTTTCCTCATACAAGAGATGCTCCAGTCCCCTCATCATCCTCGTAGCCCTCCTCTGGACTCTCTCCAGTAGTTCCCTGTCTTTCTTGAACTGGGGAGCCCAGAACTTGACACAACATTCCAGATGTGGCCTCACCAGGGCAGAGTAGGGGGGAGGAGAACCTCCCTCGACTTGCTGGCCATGCTCTTTTTAATGCACCCCAGGATACCATTGGCCTTCTTGGCCACGAGAGCACACTGCTGGTCATGGAGAGCTTATTGTCCACCAGGACTCCCAGGTCCTTCTCCGCAGTGCTGCTTCCCAGCAGGTCAACCCCTAACCTGTACTGGTACCTGGGGTTATTCCTCCCTAGGTGTAGGACCCTACACTTGCCCTTGTAGAATTTCATTTGGTTCCTCTCTGCCCAATTCTCTAGTCTGTCCAGGTCCCACTGAATGGCAGTGCAGCCTTCCAGTGTGTCGGCCACTCCTCCCAGCTTACTATCATCGCCAAATTTGCTGAGGGTACACTCTGACCCCTCATCCAGGTCATTGATTAATATGTTGAATAAGACCAGAATTACAAACAAAAAAAATAAATTCCGTGTACATGCTGCAGCAAGTGTGTGCCTCAGAAGGAGGGAGTGGTGGGGAAAAGGGAGATGGGAATTTTTTAATTAGAGCTGGATAATCTATTGACTGTGGGCTCACGTGTCAATGTGTCATTTGAAATGTCTTTCTACAAGTGGTATGGCATTGCGTACAGGTGGTCATACACTGAGCTGAAGGTCTGAATTTATCATCCTCTTTTTTGTTTTCCTGGAGGGACTGTGACAGCCTGGGGGAGTGGACGGCAACAGCAGGCAGTAAACCAGCTTTATGTACGCTATATTTAAGATGTATGTTTGCGTTTAAATAAATGTAAATCTGATTTCCTCCCTTTCGAGAAAAAAAGTTAAAAGCTTACTAGAAGTCTGTTGATGGCAAAGAACCACCTCACTCTTTAACAACCCTGGAAGGAGAAGAAAATTTGCACGTGGTGCAAACAAGCGGAGAATCTTTGTCTCAGTCGACCCCAGCCGCCCACCTTTGCTGCGGCACAGGCTCCCTCCGCTTCGTATTTGCTCCATGAGAAGTGGGCAGTGTGGGGGAGGGAAGGGCTGTTTATTAAATTAAGAAAAATATGTTTCACAGCATATTGGCACTGAGACTGGAAAGGAGCAGCTCGGTTGCCCACTCCCTCTCCTGGTCCCCGCAGGATCATTCCTCGCCGGGGATGATTAGTGCCTTTGTCCGTCCAGTTTGAAATGTCACATTTCCTGCTGCAATTAGAAGGAGCTTTTATCCGCAGGATGTATGTGTGTGTGTCTGAGGGGGGGTTTTCATTCCCTCCAGGTGAATGTTTTAGTAAGCAACATCCAACACATAACAAAAATACTTGAAACATTTTACTATTAGTAAATGCTGTTATTGCAGCTTTCACGACCTTTCAGAGATCCCTGGGAACCTGAAAGAAGGAGTGGGCTTGTAAAGGGAAGCGTGATCTTGTTTTTAAGCTGGGGCACAGGAGAGAGGTGGCTTCAGGGTGCTCGGTTCCCCAAAGGAGCTGCTCTCACCCTTGCAGCGCTGGCCAACGCCAACCCGCTGGGACCCAGCAGCAGCCGTTGCTCTTCTCTAAATCACTGTTACTCCATGTTACCTGACACGTCTCCATGAGTCCCACTACGTGTGTTCTGTGTGTCCTACTGCATGTGTTCTGTGTGTCCTACTGCATGTTTCCTCGGACCGTGGGGCAGCGTGTTGCCATTTCACTTTGGGGTGACTTCGCACAGGTCTCAAACAAGGCCCAAGATGCTTGTGGCTTGCAGGTAGTCCCCCTCCCATCTTTCCCTCCACCTTACAGTTTTTCATGTACTTTTTCCTCTTTTGCTCTCATTTCACTTGTTCTTCCCTTGTTCCTCAGCGTTCTGGCACTGCCTTTGCCATGCAGCTCACAAGGTTTTGTCCAATTCAGACAGGGCCGATCTGCAGGGAAAACCGACTAGATTTTGAATGTACAAAAGAAAAAGCATGAAGCCCAACATGTTAGTAAGGAGCAGGCTTTAATTACCTAGCCATTATTGGATTACTCCAGAATAGAGGAAATATGACTAATGCTATGTCTGTGCTTCTGGCATACGACTGCTGTCAAATTCAATAAGGACTTATTAAACATCACAGAGGTGTGACTAAAGAAAACGATGAGCAGAATGTGGAAAATAGCAATCAGGGTCCTATTGTGTGCGCTATGAATTTCTAATCTGGGAGGGTGGGGAATGTCTGTGGGGGAAGAGCAGGAAGAAATTGCCATATTTTGCCATCAAAGAAAATCAAAGTTAGGCTTCAGGGAAAGCTATCCTAGCTATGAAGTGATGGGAGATCCTCTGGCCCAGGAGACCCCGCGATGCTGCTGAGTCTTCTCTTATGGCCTTCCTGGGTGTTGGTCGCTGCTTCAAGCATGGCTTATTCCCTTTACAGGAGACAGTCGTTGACTGAAAAACTCAGTCCTGAGAGGAGAGACCAGCACGCAGGTCTGTCCTCCTGTGTGTGGCCAGCACTACAGGGTGGTGGTCTCACTTTCCATCTCTCTGGCCTAGGTGTGGTGCATCTTGGGCATCCTAGCTCCAACTCCAGAGCTGGACACAGAGAAAGTCTGACTCTTGGCATATCCACAAGTTGTAGGAGGGCTGGAATAGAGGAGCTGTTGTTTGGACCCTTTCCTTGCTGCTTAGAAACTTGAATCTCCCATCTGTCACCCCCCCAGGTTACCCAGTGCCAAAATATACTCATCCTGCACAGACTGAATGGTGGCTTACTGGTGGTATTTTGGAGAGCAGGAGCTCTACTTTGATGACAGAAGAAAATGCAAAGTGTCTGAAGGTGTCCAATGTGAGATCCAAGCTCCAGGAGAGATAGGAATTGGGGTGCACGTCTCTGCCTGGTGCCTCCTACACCAGGTCATGACTCCTGCCGGCTCCCCCCAGCTTTCTGGCTTCACCCTTCAGAGGTACATCTCCTCCAGCTGAAGGCACAGGGATGTCCCCGATTTAGGCAGTCTGGATCATCCTAGCACAGCAAGACGTGTAGTATTTTTGCTGTCACCGTGCACATGTTAATCACCTAAGCGGGTCATCCAAATTGTGCTTGCAGCCTCCTGAGTAAAACTCTTCCGAGATACATTTTTTATTTAGGAATCGGCACCAAAGACTGCTCTGGAGAGTCAGGGCCTGCTATGAAACATGCAATTATCTCCTCAGAAGAGGTATAATTGTAGAGTCAGACTTGCTGCTAATGTAAAAGCTGCCAAAACTGTGGTGACCCCATCGGAACCGTACCAGCCCAGGCCAGGGGCACTCGGCCCCGTCTTCCTGCGTCTTCCATCGCATTACTGGCTCTGTCTTTAAAACAAAGACATAATCATCAAGTGTTTGCTCATTTTAATGCATTAAACAATTAGAACAGCAAACAGAGGATCTAAATCATTTCTCCTTTCAATACCTAACATCAGTGTCTTCCTCCCGAATGAGTTTTTAACAGCTGTGCTGTTTCAAAATGCGGCACAGCACCATTTAACAGCTTTCCAGAGTAACTATTACTTTTAAGTAGAGTGTTACAGGGCTGACTACCGTTTCTTTCAGGGATGCAGTTAGGTAGGTGATGGAGTGTGATGCCTGGTCACGTAATTGATCAAGTGTTGGTCAGCTACTGCCCCATATTAATAGAATGATCGATGGTGATGATACAAGTTTACTAAAAGAAATGGGAATGAAGGAACAGCAGGGTCTGAACCGGGTGCTCGTTGGGTTTAATGGGCATCACTGTGTGCTAATGAAGCCCTGTGTGAGAGAAAATCAAAGCTCAAGCTTAGCTCTCTGGTTACCTGCTCACCCCTCCTCTGCTGCGGAGCTGCCTCACCTGAACCTGCTGGGTGCAGGGACCATGTGGGAGAGAGTGGGACTGCATATCGCAGCATGAGGATGTCCTGGTGGGCTATCTAGCCTGGATCCCCTGCAAGTTCTTCCAGGGAGGGAAGAAACTCTGACCTCTGCTGAGCGAGCCACACTGAACTCAATTTATAATGAATGGAGAGATCATAGAATCATAGAATGGTTTGGGTTGGAAGGGACCTTAAAGACCATCTAGTTCCAACCCCCTGCCATGGGCAAGGACGCCCTCCACTAGCCCAGGTTGCCCAAAGCCCCATCCAACCTGGCCTTGAACACTGCCAGGGAGGGGGCATCCACAGCGTCTCTGGGCAACCTGCTCCAGCGCCTCACCACTCTAACAGTAAAGAATTTCTTTCTAGTATCTAATCTAAATCACAGAATTATAGAATCATAGAATGGTTTAGGTTGGAAGGGACCTTAAAGATCACATAGTTCCAACGCCCCTGCTGCAGGCAGGGACACCCTCCACTAGAATCTACTCTCTTTTATTTTAAAGCCATTCCCCCTTGTCCTGTCACTACACTCCCTGATAAACAGTCCCTCTCCAGCTTTCCTGTAGCCCCTTCAGGTGCTGGAAGGTGCTATAAGGTCTCCCCGGAGCCTTCTCTTCTCCAGGCTGAACCACCCCAACTCTCTCAGCCTGTCTTCATAGCAGAGGTGCTCCAGCCCTTGTCCTTTACACATCCATTTTAGGGTGGAATGAGTAGCATTTTATACTCCACTGTCTCTGGTGGCAAGATTTCCCTGTAAGCAATGCTACAAACTCTATTTGTGATGTGCAGGGAGGTACCACTCATCAGATGCTCTTTGTGACTTCCTAGGCAGTTCTGCAAGTTTGCAGCACACCTGTAATGCGAGTTAAATTTTGAAGGCATATGAACAGATGATAGACACGACTGTCTCAAGGTCAAACATGAAGTCTATGAAACCCAGAAGTCCTGGCCCCATTGTGCAGGCTTAGCCACTTGATTAAATTACTGCACTGATTTTTTTCCCTTCTTTTCCTGTTGTAATGCTATTATTGCCTGCTTAATAAACTGCACATATTAATGGTCCATGAACATCTAGAGAAATAAAATGAATTGGGAATTTCAATCTCTTGAAACTTTAACCACAAACCTACAAGCAAAACTTTAAAGACACAAATTTCAACATAGCCAAAGTTCTCAAAGCCATAACTCAGTTGCTGTCTAAACCATAGGTGCCTCAAGGGTCTAAGTTTCTTTTGGTCTACATTTATCCCCTCTCTTTGAGTTTATATTGGACAAGATACATTGCTCTAGCCAATTAAAAAAACTCAAATGTTTGTATAGCAAAATACTGTATTTTAGATGGTTTCATGCACAGCAACACAATTGATCTGGAAATGTCCTCATTAGCATATGGATGATTGAGCTGTGAAGAAACCCAACAAGTCCCTCTTTTGCTGCATTATCAGTGCTGATCAGTGACAGTTCACATCAAAAGAGCCTGGTAGTCGGCTGTAAAGCTGTTGTAAAAGATCCAAGAATCAGAAGAAACCCCCAAATTTCTTTCAGCTAAACCCAGGTAATGCATTACACCCTGCTGTAAGGATTCAGTGCGTTTAGAGTCCAGAGGAGGCCACGAAGCTGATCCGAGGGCTGGAGCACCTCTGCTATGAGGACAGGCTGAGAGAGTTGGGGTTGTTCAGCCTGGAGAAAAGGCGGCTCCGGGGAGATCTAATTGTAGCTTACCAGTACCTGAAGGGGCCTACAGGAAAGATGGTGAGGGACTGTTTATCAGGGAGTGTAGTGACAGGACAAGGGGTAATGGGCTTAAGCTGAAGGTGAGTGGATTTAGACTAGATGTTAGAAAGAAATTCTTTACTGTTAGAGTGGTGAGGCACTGGAAGAGGTTGCCCAGAGAAGCTGTGGCTGCCCCATCCCTGGAAGTGTTCAAGGCCAGGTTGGATGGGGCTTTGGGCAACGTGGTCTAGTGGAGGGTGTCCCTGCCCATGGCAGGGGGGTTGGAACTAGATGAGCTTTGAGGTCCCTTCCAACCCAAACCATTCTATGATTGTATGATTCTATGATTAACATCACAGTGTCCATGGTGGGACTGATTTAAGGTACAAAACTTTTCTGCCAACCATACGGTATAAATATGTCAGAGAAAGTGGGAACAAGTGCACAAACCTCAGCTCTCTGTTTCTGTGATATTGCATGTATTTAGCTGAATTTTATGGGTGGAAAAGAGATGAATCAGGCACATGTAACATGAGAAAAAAGAGAGCTACATTAAACCATAGCTGGAATTTGTGGCTGAGTCATGGGAACAGTTTATAGATCAGCAGGACAAATTTTAGAGGTAGGAGAGACATTCATCCAAATACTGTTCTTCCCTCCAGAAGCATCTTGCTTGCAACCATTATAAATTGAATTATTTCTGATCAGGAAAAAATGGGAGAACATCTTCCCATCTTATTTATTTTGTACAATTTGTGATAAATTTGATCCCAACCCTTGCTTGTAGTTGTCCTGTGCTTGTTGTGGAGAACCAACACGACTTTACACCCCTTTTCTTGTTTCTAGGCCTAAGTTTCATTTATGACCAATTTAAGGATTTTCAACATTGATGGGTTATTAAAAAAAGAGATCTTAGCAGGAAGCTAACTGATTAAGTCCCTCATACGGTGTCTGCTTTAGAGATCTTAAGGCTGTAGGATCTGATGTGTTCATTCAAGCAGTAAAGCAGAGCAGTTTCAACATTCATGTTATAAATCAAGAGCTGCTAATGGGGGAAGATAATATATTAGCAGAGATTCAGAAAGCTTGAAGTAGTCAGGGCTCCAGCCATGGACACGTCACTGCGGTCTCTTCCCAAAAGCTATCCAGGGGAAGCCGTTGGGATGGAGAGGTTTCCTCCAGCTCTGTGAGAGTCTCACATGGCTCCGGTCCAAACCAAAGCAGATATCCTCGATTTTGGTGCAGGGGACATGTCTGGAGGAGAAAGGGAACATCTTTATCTGCTGTTACCCGTGGCTTTGGCCATGGCCTCCAGCAAATTCTAGCAATGTATTTGGAGCAATGTGCCAACAACAGAGAGAAGGACAAAGACTCGCTGGGCTTTTCCAGCTTGGGTCTGCATGTGCTGCTGATGGCTGGGTCTATGCTCTAGCATGGAGGCAGCCTGGTACTCTTTTTCTTTCTTCTGCTTTTTCTTTTTCCCAACATTTTTCATGCCTATTTATATGCTGTTGAATACAGTTCTGTCATTTTTGCAAGCAAGGGGACTCTCACAGCTTTCTACGAGGTTTTTAGCAGTTGGGACTTTTCTTGGCAGCCCTCTTGATGGTGCACTGGAAAATTAACGGTTCAAATCCCTCACAATGAAATGTGAGATGAAAGGGTCAGTGGCCTGTGTCTTTCCATCTTATAAATCCCCCCCCCCCAACTTCCAGCTTTGTGGAGAGAGACAAAACAAGCCACTTGCTGGGCTGACCCCCCCTTCAGACATCAGCTGACAGTCTTTCTCCTGACTTGAGGAACAGCCTGAGAAGGGAAGAGAGATTTCTGAAGTGAAAAGTGCCCTGTGATGAGATACGGGAGCCAAAGAGACACAAACTGCTCCTGGACTCCCAGCCTGTGGATAACAAACTCTAGCTGACACTTATGAGTGAGTGGGGAAAAAATGCCTTAAACCCATGTGACACTTAAATAACTTAAGGCCCGGGATGTTTTTCTTACAAAGGAAAGACGAGTATTGCCAGGGGCAGCTTTCATGATAAGAACAAGCCAATAACCTCTGAAAATGGAGAGTTACTGAAAAAGCAAGCCTTCAGGAGAAGCCTGGACGTTCCGTATCAGGCTTGTGCCCCTCTTGACTGTAACAGGGCATGGAGCTTGGTCGGCTGCTGGTGGCTCCCAAAACTGTCGTAAGCCAAAGACCTGAGACGAACAAGTGTTTTGGGTGATGCAAGAGACAGGCAAGCCAGATTTCTTGGTGGGAGGAGATGCTGAAGAGTGGGGCTACACAAAAAGAAGGGGAGGAAGGTGCTGTGTTGAGAATGGGGACTGACACCCCACCTTCGGACCAAAGGAGACCTCACTTTGCTTGGTGAGGTGAGCCCAAGGTAGTGGTTTTTTTCTGGGAGCTTCCCAAAATCAGCAGGTTCTCCTTATTCCTTGCAAGCCCTCCAAGAAGCAGAGAGGGAGAGCACAGGAGAACTGGAGCAGATGACCTCCTGAGGTCCCTTCCTACCTGAGTTTTCCTCTGAACCTGTAGGGATGGTATAAAGAAGTAGGTGCTTAGGAGCAACCATTCATACTGCACATTTGTAGATATAGAATATATGACAAGGAGAAGGAAAGGAAATGGGGGGGATGATCACTGTGGGCTACCTTGAATGTACACCTGTACCCAGGTCTTTTGCCAGGTGATCCTTAAGAAGCTGCCTTTTGGTGGCACGTTAGCTGATGCTGGTGGGGTAAGTCTGACACGCTGCACTCAAGAGGTAACTGCTGGGCTGAGACCAGCCTTGTCCAGACAAATTTGGGCACTTTGGGACAGGTGTTGAGAATGGAGGGACTTCAGACCAACCATCTACTTTAGATGTTTGGTCTCTTCCAAGTTTTGGAAGAGTGGTAGATGCCTCCAGAGGGATGGCTTGGCACTTCTTATCCAGGTGAAGGCAGATTCTTGCTCTGGAGTTTGTCTCCCTGCAGAGTTTTGCCTTCCCTCTCTATGGAAGCACCATGTTTGGCTTCTGCATTCCTCATCAAACCATGTGCTGCAGCCCCTCGTGCTTCCTGAGGAATGGTGGGCACACAATGCTTTTACAAGCAACATTAACAGGAACCGGTCTTCAAACTCATCTTCGTGACTGCTGGGTGATTGTGAAATCACTGTTTACATGCCCTAGAGAGATGTCTAGAGGCAAAAACCTGTAGCTGCAGAAGCTAACAGACAGGTTGAAAAGGGATGGGCCTTTATGTTTTCAGAAAAGTGTGTCCCCCACAAATAATTATCTGTAGTTCCATCTAATGATATTTAACACTAGTGGGTCTCAGCTTGCTCCAGGCAAAAAAAGGCACCCCAGCACAAAGAGACTGTACAAGACTTGGGTGAGTCTCATACAACTCGTAGGTCTTACCTTGAAGATACACGTCAATCTCAGCATTAGGGTCCTATGTACATGCTTTTTTGCTGTCTTGCAGTTGCTTTCCTGCCCTATCTCTGTGCACGCTGTCCTTTTTGCAAAGTGATACAAGGCGGCAGGGAAGCATGCATCATGAGCGTCTCCTGGGCAGTGACAGCTCTCTTCCTTTGTGATCTACACCCTGAAAAGCCGGAGCTGCCTGACCCTGGCATCTGCATTTGAATCACTCTCCTGTTCCTCCTCTAAATCCCCACCTGAGGTCAAGCTTTGAAAGAAAGGTCGGTTCTATTTGAAGGCTGTTCAGAGGGAGACTGAATCACTTAATGATGAGTCATGTGAAAATTAAATTGATGCAAATGTTAATTTGACAACCTGAAAGTCTGGAGAGAGTTCCAGCCAGACCACAGGCTTTGTGCTGATGCAGCTGTGCTTCCGCTGGCCTGGAGGAGGTTTTGCAGCAGGTAAACACGGGCTGGGAGACACGTCGCTACACCGAAATTATCTTTTCTTCCCAGAGTCTGACTCATCGCAGGTATCTCTCAGGAGGGGAATCTCTGCAAAGAGCCTGTATCATCACCGTGTCACCGCCTGGCAGCACTCCTGATTAGCGGCCCCGAGTCAGGGCTGTTGAATTTTTCGTTATCAGCAGCAAAGGTGCTGGACACAGCGCTGCCGGCTGACTTGCAGAGCGACTGAACACTTCCAGCGCTCCTAATAAATCATTAACTACTCCAGAACGATCACTGAAGTGTGCAAGGAAATAAGCAATTACCTCCTGCCCTAGAGGAGCAGATCCTGTCGAAAAGGAGAAAGTGTCTGGGGATAACAATGTAACTAGAATAATTAAATGCTCTTTTATGTTTGTTAAATTCAGGATTCTATTCATAATTTCACCCTCCCCCCTACTCAAAGTAGGGGGTAATTAACTTTGAGGCATCATTTCTGGCATTGACCGACCTTTGCATCGTTTGCGTGAGCACAGTCATGACGTTTTGCACCTGCTTTGCATGGACGTGAATGACTAGAGCAAATGTAAGGAAAAGGAAAAACAAGATCTGTATTTGCCACGTACAAACAAAGGTCTTAAGGTTGTGCAGCCAAGCTCACGCAAGTGTGGAAATGCCAGAATTAAGGTTGTTTCTATGGTGCTTGCAGCAGAATGTCAAATGGATGCTGAGTCCTGTACAAACTTTTAAGAGAAATCCAGCTAAAGACAGGTTTCTTACCAAAATATAGCCATGTCAGAGCGCTACATCAAGTGACATTTGAAATGCCCTTTATTTTCAGATTATGATTTAATGCAGAAATAGGATGACTTGCTTTGTCAAAAGTAGAGTCCACTTGGAAAGCCTGGATTCTTTCTATCTTTAGAAGTGACCGCTAAACCTTGGGAGCTTTGTTTGCCCTTTTTCAAAAGGAAAGTTCTGGCCTGCTATGTTTTGGGTGGGTTTTTCATTCTTTTTTTATTTTTTTTCAGCTGTCTCACAGCTCAGGAAGCAGTCAGAAAATACTTTCAAATAAGATTTGTTCTATTACTTGTATACCTACTTTTATCTATTTCAACACTGGTTCACTTTGAATACCATTTCTGGGCATGGTGATAGGCCTCCGGTTGGTAAACAAGAGTTTAGAAGAACTTTAATGGGTGACGTTTGTAATTAAATATTAAATGAAACACAACCCCAGCTTCCTTAAAGATGATAAAACCATATCTTCTTTATCCATGGAAAGTTTATCTTTATACATATAAATAATAATAATAGAGGGCTTCATCAAAGCTCTATAGTGTTCTTACCTCCTCATTTTCTACCTTTTCTGACTGATCTGGACTATATCTAACCATGTTATTATGTCATTTGGGAAGTGATAAACTGGTGCAGGTTAAACACAAGGAGTTCTAAACTTTGGCCCAGGAGGTGAACAATATTTCTGGAGCCTCTCCTGCGTGTTTTCCTTGCGGAAGCTGATTTATTTGCTCCGGGGCAGGCTGCTCTCGCAGTATTTTCTAGCTGGAGTAGAAGTCCTGAGATTCCCATGGGAGAGATTGAACTTGACACACTTTCAAGCCAAGAAATGTTCAAGACAAATAATTTGGACAAAATTGGAAGGGAGTACTAAGATAGAACTGAAATCTTTGATAATCAGCCAAGGGTAGGGGAAGTGTAAAATACCGAGGGACAAGTTCTGCTCTTTTAACGTGTATTCAGCATCATCTCTCTGCAAATAGCACCAGTAACATTCCTGCAGGGCAGGCAGGATGGAGATAACTAAAATTTAAAATGTCTAATTTGCTTAAGCAGGAAAACAGGAAGGAACAAAGTTACTCAGTGTAAACAGAGATTTCATGTTTGTCAGGCTGATTTTGTCCACAGGAAAAAAAAAATAAACAAACAGAACCTGTGGGATAAAATATCAAAACCAGAGGAGTAAAATTTTTCAGGCTCAACCAGTTTATTGATTTCCTTTCAGGAACATGTAGCTTATTTGCCACATTGTCAGCTACTACAGATTTACTGCACGTTGCAAAATAACTGGTGATCCCAGGACCAGAGACAAGACGGTGCAGAGTTTGGCTTTCCTTATGAAGTCTCACCCCAAAGAAAGCCCAGCCTCCTTGGTCAAAGTATGAGAAAGCCCAGCTCTCCTGAAACCTAAATAATCATCAACTAGGAAACAAAGAACTAAAAATAAATTAGAAAAGGAAAAAAAGAAGCACATGCAGTCTCAGCAATAAGATCTTGGTTCTTCAGGGTCCTCCTTGGTGATGTTTGGAGAGGTGGGTTGGTGAGGAGGTTGGGAGCATCAGCCCCAGGAAGAGAATGAGGGAGATGCAGGAGTGCTAGGTGCAGTATGCATCATCCCAATTTTATCCAGAAGTGGGTGTATATCCCCTCCCCGGGACTCCAATTTATTTACCCAGATGAAGATTTAGCTCGCGCAGGCTGAGGATGAGGGAAAGGTCAATGGCAGCGGGCAGCATCGCTGTCCTCGCAACACCCAGACAGCCCACGCGTGGGGGGGCCCTGCCAGCAGCACCCCCAGGGATGCAGCACAGCCCGAGTCGCGTAGCAACACGCAAAGCGTCTGGCGCCCAGCACCACGGCCATTTGTTTGTTATTGTCGTTGCCACTTTCTTCTCTTTAACTGAAGGGGTTTTTCAAAATTTATTTTATTTTATTGGATCTCGCTGAGCCTTTGTAAGAGAAGGGAAATGTATGTGGGAGGAGCAAGGGGGAGGTTATGGCACGGCTGTTGTTAGAGACGGGGCTAATGGCCCAGAGATTTGATAAATAATTCTGTTTAATTTAAGCCTCAGGAGCTTCTAATCGAATTGCATCACCTGTGGTTCTGCTGCTTTCTTCCAGGCCAGAGAGAGGGAAGAAAAAAGCCCAACAGAAAACCCCGACCTTTGCTGCAACCAGCTGTGAATGGAGACTTTCCAAGCCTGAGAGAGCCGGAAAGTTGAAGGGAAGCGTGTTCTCTCTAATAGCCCTTTCCCCTGGAGAGCCGAGGGGATGGATGCTGCAGCCAAGGCGCCGTTTGAAGAAGCCCAGGCAGCTGATGAGGTTATCACGGGTACCAAGTCAGACAAATACACCAAAGGGGATGCAGGGCGGCAGCTTTGCCTTGCTCAGTGGCAAAGCAGCTAACGCACAGTGCCCCAAAAAGCTCACCCCAAAGTCAAACACCAGCTTTTGCATTTCCTTCCATCTGCTCATGAGTAAAATAAACCTGGGGGTGAAAGGGAGAGATTATGCCCTGATGCTGCTGACATCGATGCGTTGTAACATGGATATGGCAATAATAGCCCATCGTAGAGCAATGAGGGCTACAGAATATCTGATTTAGTAGTTACTCCTCTTTTAAAAGGAAAAGCAGAGTTTTCAACCAAAACACTGACTTTTTAAAGGGGTTTTTTCTTTACGTAGGTTAAAACTGGGATCTATGTCCCAGAAGCTGCATCTGCCTTGCTGCAATATTTTGAAAATACCTAGGGCTTCAGGCTAGGAAAGCAAAGTTTGGAAAGCAATGCTTGGAGAAAGCTGCTAATGACCTGGAAGATGACTGATATTTATCCTCACTGAATTGGCAGTAAATCTGACAGGGAAAACTGCATCTTGATTTTAGCACAGATTCTTTAGCTTTCCAAGTCCACAAGCACAGGGTTAGATTCCTGCTGTGCAGGCTGTACTGGGCACCCATCTTTTTTTGCTCTCAGTCATCCATGCACAGCTCTGCTCAGGTGAGAAGGGACAAGAGAGACATGGACAAGAGGTCCCAGAAGCAGATGCTGCTGCGCAGCAGCCTTTGTCTCTTCTGCTCATGCCACTCAGCATACTTCTCTCTCTGTTACTACTGAGAAGTGGCTCAGATGTAGCCGGGAGCAAAGCAGGCTGCAAGCAGTATAAGCTAAACCAGAAAAAGGCATCCTTGTTTTGGGTTAAAAAAAGAAAGAAAAGTCTGCCGAGGGATTTAACTCTAGAGGGATCATACAGCTATAAAATGTCCCCGCTTGAGCCAGATCTTGAAAACCTGGTTAAAACTGGACACAGTGAAGGGAATGATGAGGGAAATGCAGAGGGGACATGTAGGAAAGGGGACAGGTTTGCAGAAACACGAGTACACAGTGGAGAGACGAGGAAACCCGGTGAAGGGCTAAGAGCACACAAGGCAAAGCAAATTCTGTGTGCCTGGGGGCACCGCGCATGATGTACGCCTTTTGGGGCACAGGAAGGAAACCAGCAGGAATTACAGCACGCGGCGTGTTTTTCTGAGCTCAGCTTTTGGTGAGCACCAGTGGGCTCAGAATCAGCCCCGTGGCCCGAGGCAGCACGCCCAGGATTACTGAGAGGGGCGGGTGGGGACGTGGGCACGAGAGGGGGGCCCGAAGATGCTGCAGCAGAGACACGTGGCTGCAGATGCCTCCTGTGAAGCACCTGCAGAAGCTGAGCTGGAAATACTCATCGCATCCAGGGAGAGAAGATGGAGCAGAAGTAATTCTGGTGGGTCACCTGGGTTGTCCCGGGAGTACACTGTCATGAAACTGCTGTCCAGGTCACCATAACTAATGCTCTCCTGTTAGGGGAGGGCTGTCACTGGCAGAGAAAGGATGCCCAAAGCCAAGACTGAGGCACAGTTGTGTGTGTGCATGGGTAAAGCTTGCACCGAATCAGCCAAGGGCTCACAATGACTCCCATCCCTTCAGACTCATTTTGAGGGATGTTTTTTCTCTGTTTAGACCAAAGACCAGGCCAGCCCTACCCCACGCAGCTCCACAGACGACTGTCTCCTGCAATCAGATCAGGACAGGCAAAAGCCCGCATCCAAACTGCGATGCATGGGCTTTTTAAGATGCCACGTGAGAGCAGGGACTTGCCTTCGGGAACCAACTGCAGGGTGAGGAGCGGGGTGACTTTTATTTTAGCAAGGACAGGGACAAGAAGAGACCACGGCGATCATCTGATTCGCCTTTCTGCACGGTGAAGGAAAGTCATGAGAATGTGCCCAGCAATTCCTGCAGCCATCCCAGGATTTTGGGGTGAGGTGGTGGGCACCACCAACAACATTTATAATTATCTGTCCCCTCCCCAAGTGCGTATCTACCCATAGCCCAAGAAAACAAGAGCTGAAAGCAGATTTCAGAAGAATAATACTATAATTACCATTATCACACTAGAGCTGTGTTGCCTACATGGATGTGCTTGGAGGGGGGTGTACCATCATTTTGGGGGGACTGAGCATGTGCTTGTGCAATATTGACCCCGTTGTTTTCCTGCCATTGATTTTTTAAAGGAAACATTCAATTAAAATCCCATTTAGTCTGGCTAAGCAGGAGCCTGTATTATCCGACTGATAAAGAGAAGATAAGGCTTCAGAAGCTTCACACGTGTTACACTGCTGAAGTTTGCGCTAGGACATAAATCCTCCTGGAAATCTGGTTTACCTGGATTAAACTCTACAGTATTCAGCCTGACTCTTTATTTCCCTGACATCCCATGGACCCCGCAGCCTTGAGCCAGGCACTAGGGAGCTGCACGCAGAAACTGGTTGATGCCTTAGTGAGGAACCAAGAGAGCTGATGTGCAGAGAGGTCCCTAGGCTGGCTCGGAGGCAGCGCAGAAAAAAGCGCCGTGTCTTCAGTTCTGCCCTTTGCCAAGAATTACAGGTCTTCCAGTGTGCGTTCCTGCATGCTCAGGCTTTGTAAAATATAATTAAAGAACTGCTGAGTAGCAGTTTTTAATAACTGCATTTTCAGTGTAGCTCTCTGAAGTTGGAATTAGCGGTAATTCTTGTGTAGATTTAACCATTTATAAAAATGTCATGCCTTCTGCATAAGGAAGCCCTGGATCAGACTTTGTTCAAGTGTTTGGACCCACGGTATCAGAGGATGGATCTCCAGGCTGGATTATCACAAGCACTGAGCATTTATGTTGGTGCCTGTACAGAATCTCTTCAAAAAATGCAGTCCTAGTCACACCTGCTGAAGTTCCCCAAGAATAATCTGCTTATAAATATCCCGTGAAGTCAAATATGCCAACCATACATAGCCTTCAATTTGAAGCTAAATTTACTTTCCTTTCTTGTATGTTAGACTATTTGAATTACTGAAACAATCGTGGAGCTGGATGATTAGTGCAGCACATATGCCCATATTTTAGTTGCAGTTAAGCTGGTTTCATAAAGCAAGTCACTCTTTCTGAAGCAAAGTCCCTAGTTTATTTAATGAAACCAAACACTTTATTTCCAAAAAATTGAGACTGTGCAAATACGATCATTATAATCCAATTCCAGAAGAACTAAGACAAAGATCAATCCAGGAATTCATTAAATGCCTTATGTGTCAAGATGACCTTTAAGGTTTGCTGGTAATCTACATTTTCACAATTTTAGGCCTGTTTTTACAGACTCTGAGAGTGAACAAAGAAGCACTGATCATACTTGTTGCTTAGGAAATGGGGAATTTTTTTACCATTTTACATCTATGTATTTTATTTTGCACAAAGTTAGCGGTTATGGGCTGCACATTACAAATAAGGTGCACTGGAAATGCAAGTATTGTGAGCTCTTCTTCCACAAAGGAGCAAGAGTTATTTCAAAAAAGCATCAGCGATTGCATCTGCCATCCAAACCTCTCAAAAAAGCATATACCGCATCTTGTCCCTCTTCCACCCAAAGAGAGAATTTTTCTAACCAGAGAACCAACCTGCCCCAAATCTGGCATCATCCTTGAAGTTGCTCCTGAACGGAGTCTGGCCCCATGTCCTTTTTCCCTAAAAAGCTGAACCGTTTTGAAAATTAGTTGGGTTTTACTGAGAAGGACTGTGCTCAAGTCTTTATTACATTCTATTGGCTTCCAGGAGAGTTAGTTATTGTAAAATGGAGTATTTTAGGTATCTGGATTCTAGGTTAAATACCAGAGTCCAAGTCAGGGGAGCAAACCAAGGACAGGATTTGCAGAAACAAGGCTGTTGCAACAGGGCAGCCACCTACCAGGAGAGAGAAAATCACCGTGTTCCTGCACACTTTGTCTGGGTAACAGCTCTGAAACTTGCTGATACTAGTGACCAAAATGCTGGCTTATGGCGTAGTAACTCCTGTGATATTGGAGACTCAGTCCAAATTAGGAGCTGCTGCTGGATCTCATGCTTGCTGGGGACAGTGAAGTCCGGTTCTTCAGAGCAGACCAACTCTACCCCATAGCAGGTTCCAGCCCTGCATTTTTGGGGGTAAGAAAATTGGATTTTGTCCACACAGCTGACAAGTCATGACATAGTGCATTAAGCATGACCCAGTGCTCCTGGGGTCCTCGATAACCATCTGAGCTCACGAATCCCACATGCCTCCCCAGACCAACGCTTGACCACCAGATAAGGAGACACAATCATTATGTGCTTATCGGGGATGGGAAATAGTAGGGTGTGGGGTGGCTTTGCCCGCGATTACACAGGAAGGCTGGGGCATAGCAAGAAACCTGTCCAGCTTACCCTTCTTACCCACTCCCGTTGTATTTTTCCCATGACTGAGACTTTTGCTACTGGAGAGAAAAGGTCTGATTGACAGCACCAAGGGGTGAGAGCTTGCCTTCCCCTACAAAACAGGTACGTCCCTCTTATGAAAGGACCACCTGCTAAGTCCTCAGCCTCTCTGCTATGGCTATTAATAATCACTTCCCGTGATTTTCATAGCTTTCTGATGTGGACACTTGACCTCTTGTAATTGTGTTCAGATTCCCCGCTCGGGTTACACAGGATATCCAGCAGCCGTGGTGCTGGGGATGGGCTGAACCTCTCCTCCTCGACACTCAGCCCCGGAGCCCCTGTGCCGGTATCCCCACTTTCATCTCAATCAGCATCCGACACGCCGTTTTTCTCATCGCTGTGCTGGCAGCTCTCCATTATCCATATTCAGATTTAACCACCAGGTTGCACCTGTTAGTTTAGCTGTTGATTGGGAGGAACTGAAGCGGAAAGTGACCCCGCGTGTCCGGCTAAGCAATCCCTCTCCGCTAATGGAAAAGAGCCGGCTGCACTAAAGCCGCCAGCGTGTTCCTCCGGGCTATTTGTATCGCCGGTGTTTCTGCCTTATTGACTGCCTCCTTGGAAAATAATTCTGCTGCTTAATTGATTGTAACATTTCTTTTTTTTTTTTTTTTCCCCCCGCTCTGCCAGTCCATCAGCCTTGGGACTCTATTTCTCCCTTTTATTTGGTTGCTGTTGTGCAGCACAATGTCTTTCTTCAATGAAAACCAAGTGAGTTTTATGCAGCTCTGGCTTTCCAGGCCAGCACCAGTCACCTCTGTCCTCTGCTTTGCACAAAGACTTGCATTTACCAAACTTGTTTCCTGATCGCATGGTTTCCTCTGTGTCTCTGGGCGGGCCCCAGAAGCGAGGGCTTCAAAATGAAAGGATATGAAAGAAATGTTGGCTGGGGAGCTTCTCTCAAGCAGCACAAACTGCAAGATTCCCTCAAAATACTGTATGAACACACCAAGCCGGGTCCTCCCTGGTGGGAATAACCATTAACCAGGAGAACCATCAGTCTGGGCCCTTGTGGCAGCCCAGGACACACTCAGAGGGAAGTAGAGACAACGCAGTTACCTTTCCTTCTGCTGCTAAAAACTCTGCAAGTCATATGTTAAGCTAGCCCTTGGATCATCCTGTTGCAGCCCGTATTTGGATACCTCACAACGGGCCGTAAGGAGCTTTCAGAGGTCCCTCAAGCAAGCCTCTGCCTATCTCCCATCAGCCAGCACCTTCTCAGGGTAGCTCAGCTCAGATAAGAGATGTTCTTATTTTCTTCGGGTTTGCAGTGTGACATATGTATTCCTCCCAGTCCTGCTGACGAGGGATGATATCCTGTGTATTAGGCAACGATGAGAGTGGAGAAGGAGGGCAAAACAGCTTGACAGCTGCTTCTCAAGTAGACTATCGGCAACTATCTGCTAGCAAATTTAAAATAAACCGGGGAGGAATTCTCATTTACAACTTTCCCTCATTTTTCCACTGGCTAGCAGGCAGGCTTTTGCATCCAACAAAATAACAAGCATTTGCATGAGCTGTTTATTTGACAGGGCATTGGAGGAAGGTGAATGATTAGGTCTTGGGGGTATTAATGGGGTCATTTCATGCTGTGGTTATTGGTGGACTGATAGAATGGATTGTGTGCCTATAATTATCATTTTTTGCTGCTGGGTGGTCACCATTTCCCATTGTAAATCTGCCTGTCAGAGCACCAAGACATTTTTCTGTGGGTGTTTCTTATTGTTATTTAAAGGTAAGTAAATAATTTCAAAAGCACAAATTAAGCTTGGTTGCCAACAGGAAGGAGATGAAGTTGACTGAAGGAAAAAAAAAAAAGCTGCTGGGAATCTGACAGTCCTTCCCACATGCAGCCACACTCCTGCGGGATGGGGGGATGCGTGGGCTGCCGCCGGCCTCCACATTTGGATCTGACGTGGAGAGCCGGGAATCAATCACTTTGATGTCTTATCTTATCCCTGAAGATAGATAGCAATGGCTTGTTTGGTGACAGCTGTAGCAATACTTTAACAGACCCTTTTGAAGTACTAGAGCAGCACTTTAGTGGCTGTTGAGAGAGCGGAAAAGCTGACACCAACGCTGCTTTGGGAAATGGCCACCGGGGACGTGGGGAGGATGATGTGTTTGCGCTGAATGGCATCTTTCCTTGTCACCCATGGGTGTCAGAACTGTGAATTTTGGCGGGTGGCTTTGTGCATGCATCTCCCATCCACGTGCGCCTCTGCCCTGGGTGCGTTTATGGCTCCGACAGCTTTTGCTCTAGCAGAGATGCACTAGATGAGTGTGAGGATGGCAGCAAAAGTCAGGTAGGTGTTCAAACGCATTCCTCTGTTTCGTGAGGCTTAGATATCTCATTGGCATTTTGGGTATCCAAACTGAGCTGCTGACTCCATCCCTGGTGAGTGTCTGTGGACAACATGAACTGGGTTCCTATCAATGCCCTTAACGAGAGTCATCTTCTGCCCCTCCAACCTCTCCCCACACAGATTATTTCTTGTTCTATCTGATTTATTCTCCCTACCATCCACAAGATACAATCTTTCCTATGCTGCCACAGAGCTAAAAGCAAAAAAGTTTTCTCCAAGTTTACATTACCCGAATTTGCAGCAACCTTTTCCCTAGCCTTGGCAAGCACAGTCCTACTGGGCACGTCCCCCTTCATGGCATTTCCCCACCCCTCTGCTCTGGCTGGCACACCTCTGCCTTTATCTTTCCACTGGTTCACCTTGCCCTTTGCATCAGTCACAGGAATCTGACTGTATTTTCAAGGCCTCTGTGGCCCGTCGCTCGTTGCCTCTAATTCCCAGCTCTAACCTGCCCACATCAGCCTCTGCTTCTTGCTCATACAATTTTTGAACAAACGCATTTGTGTTTTCCTGCGGGCACCTAGAACCTATCTGCAAAGCGTGCTCATTGCCCGCCTTTGAACTTGCCTTTGCTGCAAGAGAGCCCTTGGTAGTGATTAAGTCGCTGATGGACGAGTATCATGGCCGTCACGCTGACAGATACCTCTTCATCATTTCCCTGTAATCTATTGCACCTGTTATTAAATGTTGTCTTTTCTTTAGGTTGGAAATTCTTAGGAGGGCTTTTTATTCGGCATTTTTACAGTCCCCGGAACACAGATATCCTGGAGTCTCTCAAGTGCTGTAGGAACTCAGGTGACAAATAAAAGAATAGTAATTTAGAGCTGATCACTTCTGTCTAGTGTCCTGAGGATAAAAATCAGCTGAGTTGCTTTCAAAATTTTCTGGTTTATGCATCAGTTGAATGAATTCTGAAGGCTCTGTTCTTCGTCACCTTGGCTAGTTTGTTTGCAGTGCCACTGTGAAATTTCCTTCCATTAATGAAGTATTTCTTTTCTTTTTTTAAAATTATTTTTATTTTTTTTTATTTTGGCAAAGAGTTGAAGCCTTGAATTTTTAACCGAAAACATTTCCATGCCCATACCCCAAAATGCCTCCATGCTGCATCACAGTTTTCCCTCTCCCTACGTTGTCACGCAAAACAAAAGCAGATCCTGGAACCAGTACGTCAAGATGCGACTGCGCCCAGTTCACAAGGTATCAAATCCAGCCATCCACCACCAGAAAACTTGTGAATGACATTTTTTTCCTTACTTTAAATAATCAATCAAAATGGAAAGGATATAGCAATGGAAAGCAGACCCTCTTTGGTTAAAAAAAGAGAAGTGCTTGGTCAAAACCCCAACACTCAGTTGCTGAATGAATTTGACAGAAGGCACTTGATCAGCCTGACTCACAGGCAATATTCAAGCTGCTCTTTGCAGAACCATTCCACCGATGATTCCTAGCACTGACATGAACCCTTTGCACCAGGAGGAGGTCTTCCTGGGTCTCTGACCCATTTCAACAGCCTCTTTCCTCACACTGGGTTTTTTGGTGCTCCTTCCATGTCACCCACTGAGCTCCCCTCCCCCCTCCCAGCATCTCCTTTAGCTCCCCTGAGTTTTAGAGGAAAGACCCACAAACCACAGTGGTTCACACAGACCTTGGTGGATCACCATGCACATTTTTCCAGCCTGGGCCTCCTTTATAAGCATCTTCTCTGGTGATCACCAGTAACAACTGTAGAAGTGGCATGCTGGATTAAAGGTCTGCTTCCAGTGCCCCTGCTTGCAGTATGGAGTCTAAAGTATGAGTAAAAAGGCAATATCTGGGTAGTACCTCCACAAAGCTTTCTGCGTTCAGCCAGTTACACTTGATTGTTCTCTTCATCAGTTCAGGTCATTTTAAATGTCACATTTTCCTGACCTTACATGAGAGACCTCATTACATTTTATTCCTCCTTCTTTTTACCTTGTTTAATATAAAGGAGCCCAGTTCTGCTTCAATCTATATAGCCAAATATTAAAATATAAAACTATGGGACAAAGTCACCCAGATCCCAATTTTCATCTGGCAATAGTATTTGCTAGGTAATCATTGCTGAAAATGATTGTTCTCAATTATTTTACATTGCAGAGAAAAAGTGACTTGGTGGCAGGATCTCTTCAGATGCCTAGACAAAACTGATTTTATTTTTTTCTAAATTACTGTTTAGAAATTCAAAGACATTCCCTGCTATTTGCTGGCATGTGGAAAGGCACACTAAATGGCATTTGGGAGTTAATTTTCATGACCCTGACTTTACCTCTCAACAAGATAGATTACATTTTCAATTCTATTCCTTGGTGTATAAGAGAGAATCATTTTGTAGAAAATGAGAATTGATCCAAATCTTCACCCTAAAGTCAAACTGCAGCTTTATTGACCAGAAAGGGGGGAAAAAAAGGATGCATTTCTTAAGAATACAGTGTTTCCCATGATATCCCCCATGCCAAAATGGCATGAAACAGGAGCAGAGCTGCGACCTCGATGGAGAAACCAATGTCTAGAGAAGGGCAGGCCATGCCTGGGAGACCCAGCTCGCTCCTATGGGCTCATTTGCAGCTTGCGTGCAACCTTCATGCCTTTTCTTCTCATCCTGCAATTCGTCCCGTTGCCTCCCTGCCCTCTGTGCCTCTTCGACTCTGACACTGCAGCCATCGGGGACCATGTATGGCCCGATGCAGATAAAAGGCCAAGGGGATTTTCCGAGGTGTGAACAGGAGCTCGGCACCTCCCTCCTGTTGAAAGTCCCTGGGAGCCGGTGTCGGTGCTGCCCTTCAGGAGTCGTGGGGCAAAGAGAAGCGCTGGCGTTTGGGTGATGGACACCCCGCAAGTCAGTTGCCCAGGGGCATCGGCAATTGGGTGCAGCTTAGGTGTACCCACCTGGGGACGGGTTGGGGAGATCCCACCTGCAAGGCAAGCAAGCTTTGGGCCATCATCCTGCTGTCCCAGCCGGGCAGAGGCACAGATTTTACTTCTGGCCATGCCCCAGGCTGGCTGTCACTTTGGGAAAGGTCATTTCATTGCTCTGCTCCTACGTCTCCGCGCTCACCTCTGGCTTTGCTCTGCATATCCGTACTGCCAGCCCTCCAGGGACATGCTGGGAATCAGCCCTGCCGAAGTAGCCTGGCCAGGTGTTGCAGGTTGGGTATAAAGTCTGATGTCATTTTATCTTCCCCTTCCCTTGAGAGATTCAACATAGTTAAAAACAACAAAAATATTCCTAACCTTTACCCTGAGAGAAAAATGCTTAAAAATGTGAGCCTACAGGGCAAAACAAGCCCAAACTCCTCTCTTTCATAAGACATATAAGAAAATCCCCAAGTTTTACTTATTGTAGGGCTGAAGACTTTTACAGCCCAGTCACGCCACGGCTGCGAATATTTGGGTTGGCGCTACCAGCGCCATGCCAGGTGTGCCAGCGTTTCCCTCTCAGCACCTTGTGTGCTAGTGTGCGGCCAGGCTGGAGAATGTTATTTTATCATCCTGCTTCATAGGAAAGGAAAATAAAAACCCCAACAGTTCCTCAACAAAGCCTTTCTGCAGGAGGCAGAGGGCAGTGTTTGCACGCACATAGAAGTTATGAGCTCAAATGGGTCAAGTTTGTCCCCTATGTTCTCCCTGCTGTCCTCTTTGGGGTGATGGTGGTGACCGCTGGATTTCAGTGAGATGAGAGACAGATTTATGCCTGGACGCCTTTAGGCTCAGATGCATTTGGAGAACCTCATGGGTGTGGTTGTGGTGCTCACCTCTTCTGAAAAACTGCCACAGGTCCCCGTGTGAGCCCCTTGAGAGAGGGGGAGCACAGCCCCTCCCTGGGGGGGACACCTGCGGCAGGGACCCCCCATGGGTTTTTTCCCCAGCTGGAGGAATTGCCCTGCACCAAGCAAGGTCAGAAGCCAGGTCACAAATGTTATAGGCTTCACAGGAGGCAGCTACTCTCAGGTTCAGCTCTTTGGTCCTGTCCCTGGGGCTCCCATGGGTCTGAAGAGAGGGAGAAGGTGCCCACTACCCTATCCTGCTCGTTGCACGTACTATGGTTCTCTTATATTAGCTGTATGGGGGCGACTGGTCTTACACCCCTCCCTGATGGGCAGGAGAGAGGCACTGTGCCCATGTGCACCTCCTCCCTGTGTGCATGCCTAGGAGGCCATTTCGATCTCCTCCCTCTCCCCCCACACCACCTCAAAACAAACGTACAGCGCTGCAACGCGCCTCGCGGATTAGCAAGGGGAGACTACAGGGAGTCTCGCTTCTGGGAAATGACACCGGCTAATAGCACGACCCAAGGCACTCACAGCCTTGGAGCGGACCCTTTGGCAGAAGTCTGTAGGTCTGAAATCAATACCCCCTCTGCTTCCCGTGCCCCCCTGCTCCTGCTGTCCCCTCCAGCGATGAGCTTTCCCAGGGTCATAGCTCAGCTCGGAAAAGATCTGCCTGATCCGGATGCCCCCCATGGCAAAACAGTCTCTAAAGGTAAACACATTGAATAATGGAATGAAAACTTTTTCCAAGCCAAACTCGGTTTGCGCTTACAAACGGGGCTGCTTTAGAAAACTAATAAATTTCACACTTTCCTGCCAGTACCCTCAGGGGAAAAATGTCGCAGCTCTGAAGCCCTGTTACTGCAGAAACAGTCAGCGTGTGCCTGTGGGGCCCATTGTTGTATCCATTTGAACAAGGAGCACGTAACATTTCCCTTAGCATCTCTTTGATGTCACCTGCAACCTGCAATGCAAGAGGCAGCTTCCCCCCCTCCAGCAGCAGCTGCATTTCACATCATGGTAAAGATGGAAAAGGGAGATTCTTCTGCCACTTGATACTAACCGTCCCATGATTAAATTAATCCTTACGTTAAATTCATTGTGCCACTGGAGCTGAGCCAAGGATTAATTTATCCCACATAGTTTACGAGGTCCTCGTGAGTTTATGGTAGAAAAGAAATACGCTACGTGCCAGCAGTACACCCAAACAGCTATTTGAAAGTCCCGGCTCTGACCTGAGCAGGCTCTAGAAGGAGACTGCTGCAACAGGTGGTATTTAAAGAGATTATAACACAGCCATGTCTAACTAGTTGTTAAACCATATGCCTGAGAAATGCAAAGTTAGCTCTGAGATAGAATTTCTTACCCATCAGAGACGCTGCTCTCATTGAAGCGTGGGAATTATTGTTCCCCATTTTGAGCCAAGCAGCTATTGAATGCTGAGGGATCCCCAGGTTGTTTCCAGTAGGGATGGGAACTGAATATAATCAGATATTTCTTCAATGCAGTCTCAGATGCACATGTTCGGTCCCTCAGTGCTGCAGGAACCAACAAGAGCATATATTTCCTCTCCCAGGCTCTCTCTTTCAGTCAGCAACTCAACCTTTCTGTATTATTTTTTCTAAGGGACATCCTGTAAATGCCTTCTCGCTCTGCTTGCGCCTTTTCTGCCAGCCAACGTCTATCCAAACACACAGGCAGAGCACTCTGCCAGCACCAGTGCACAGGTTTCTGCTCTGGCATTCAGTCCCAAGGCCAGGCTCTTCTTACACAGTTTAATTCTGATCCGCCTCAAATGTTCTTCCGATCAGCCTTGCAACTTTGGCTATTTTCATTGCAAAAAGCTTATTTGCCACCTCCATCTATCCTGAATAATGAATGACCATACCACCTACATGGCACAGAGTTGGGACCAGGTCCCAGACCTGTTAAACTCCCAGGCACGTCCCCGGTGGGAGGGCAATGCACTCTTAGATACACTCCAAATGGGATTTGTTTTGTTAAAGATTTAAAAAATCACAGAAAAGCAATTATTTTTATAGTGTATTATTTCTGTTGGGATATTTTGACAACACAGACTGATTTTAGTCCTATCCAAAGCTCCTGATCAGAGCTCCTGTGCCACTCCATGTCCATCTCAAGAAGCCTCTCTGCACAAGCCCACTGCTGCTTCCTGCGGGGTGATGGTTGTCTGGAGCTCTGGCCTTTTTGTTGGAGAGGAACCTCATTGCCCTCACACCTGCGCCAGCCTTTGCTATCATAATTGTATTCTCAGTTTGGGAGGTTTCCACTGTGAAATCCTGTCCAAAACCCCATCCCCTTCACACCTCTTTGGGTGATCTGTAGGGATAACTTGGAAGGCAGACCTGAGCCATGAGACCCCTGTACAGAAATTAACTTTTTCAGGCAGCACTGGCAGTTTATCCATCTTAGGATTTCTATTTTTCCTTCTTCCAGGATTGCGGAAGCAAAAGCATTCTTGGGTTTTAAACATTTCACAGTTTAAACTAGCTCCCTATAGAAAATGAACTAAAATCTTCCACCTATAGAATTATTTTTGCAAAACTTCTAGCTTTTAAGATCCCTGGAGACCTCAGAGGGATTTCAGAGAGCGGTCATGGCAGGGAGACCATTGGAGGGCTTTGCAGTAGGTTGGTGAAGGGATCAGTGGTACTTTCATGGGGCAAAAGCAGAATTTGGGAAAGCACCATGCCAGTGGGAGGTGTGAGACTGGTGTGGGAGGAAGGGAGGTGGGAATGGAGATTGGAGATCTTTGAGGCTTTGGGAGAGTTGAGAGCAGACAGGGACTTAGTGATCCCTCTCCAGTGGCATTATAGGTCCCCCCAAAGAGAAGGAGAAGAGGTCAGAAGATGATGGTGGTGAACACAGCTGCCCATGCTGCCTTACACCCCTTTCCTGTCCCTTGAAGCCAGGAGAGGACCATCCAGGCAGGAAGCAAACAAAGAACAAGACCACTCATGCCAGACTCCTCAGATATGCCCAAAACAAGCAGTTTATCTCCCTAGAGACGTGCTTACTTAAAGTAGGTCAACATTTGTGGTCAGTCATACTTTCCCTTTTTTAGGTGTTCTTCAAAACTTCAGTAAAGCTTCAGACAGGGTAATCCGGGGGACTGAAGCCCTAAGCTTTGTAATACGACATCCTTGTGTCGTGTTGGTGGTGCTGGGGCTGCCATCTTGCTTACAGCATCTCGCCATGTTTGCAACAACTGGACATATGTGTTGGGAGGGTACCATGAATGCTCAAGTCACCTAAGGGAAGTGCTTTGAGAAACGTATCTTTTTAGGGGGTAAGATGCTTTTTGCTCCTATCTGTAAGTGAAAAAAAGGGAAAAGATCTTCACTAGAATGACTTCACCCGATCTGATATTCAGAGCTGGAGAGAAGCCCAAGGGAGTAATGCACCCTTTGCTGCTGAGTGCGTGGGAGCCTGCGAGAGCTGCCTGCCCAGCAATGCCTCAGCAGCACTTTGGGCATCAGCCTGGCAAGAGAGTTGGTTAGGCAATGCGTGGGTTTCAGAGATGGGCTGGTTCCTCTCTGGTTCAAGGAGGATAATGTCCTCAAACCTCCCAAAACTACTTTTTTTAAAATTTAATTTTATTTTTTTTCCCCAAGAGAGGCTTCTGCTCCACTGCCAGGGCTCCGATGCAAGCTCCACATGGCTCTCCTTCATGGGACACTGGGCAGAGAGAGGTCTTTGCAGCGCTGCAAAGCAGCACGCCGACCCCGGTGAACACTTCTGATGTGACAGATGGTTTGGAGCTGCAGTCGCCTGGTGGCAGCGCCTCAGGGTAGGACCAAACTAAATTTCCTACGTGGCAGGAGACACCTCTGCCTACGTGCTCCAGGACTCAGGCAACGTGCTGCCCTCAGGCACTGAACAGCAAACGCAGCAAGTGAGGTCATGGCATGTTACTGCTGTAGGGGTTCAAGTTTACGGTGCATTTCTTTTCTTACATCAGAAGTCTCTTTAATACGCATTCGGAGCTAGTGTACAAAGATTTGCTTCTTAGGAAAAATTCCTGGTAGGAACCCACTTGTTCCCAAAAGTCACAATGGGGGGCTATTGTTTGTTTAGGAGGTGTCCCACTCTCCCTGAGCACTCTTCACCTAGCAGAAGTGCTGCATAAGTAATCACAAAAAAGCCTACCTATTCTAGCTTCGTGGGAAGTTCTTGGAAGAATATCATTCCCTACTTATTTTTACACAAATTTTTAACATCTGGCTTGGTGCTCAAACCAGGACATGTCCACTTTGAAACAGTCTGTCTCCATAGATGGTGTTGGTGTGCCCTGGTGTGTCTGACCTCCATGCCTCCAGGGATGCTCCATGCCAACATGTGCATTGTATATATTGGGATATGCTCAGTAAAGACAATAGATTTAATCCTCGGTGACGTTGTGTAAATAAAACAGATTTTTAACATCTGGTCTTCTGTCTTTAAAACACAATGGCACTTCATAAATAATATAGCATTATAGCTCCCAGAAGGCATTTACAAGTACTTTATTAGGTGTCACGTCAGTGCTTCATTTTGCAGCAACTGCCCAGAACTAGACATCCTATAATTCAGTTACACTGTAAGTAGCCACTAATGAGGCATATTATTATAAAAAGCCAATGCTGTACAGCTACACTGCAGTAAATCTGGAGTAATTCCAGTGAAATCAGTGCTAAAGTGTGGATTTGCCCCTATGAAATGAAAAGCTAAGTCTCACTCAAAAAAAAAAAAAAAAAAAAAAAAAGAAAAAAGTTTTGAAGATTGATTGTGAGACTTTGAGGAGAGGTTTGTGGAAACCTCCTAATTCTTATTTTCCGCACTTCCCTATTCTCTTTTCCACTCCGTTCTCATCTGTCACTCATGTATTGAGTATCCTGACAAGTCTGTCTGACGATTAATGCTCCTATTTTGTGGGTTTGCATAGTGCCTCCTGAGTACTTAACAGGTCTTAGAGAGTTCAGTTCACTAAGCTCTCAGATTGTCTGGCAGTCCCTAATGGCTTAATAATGTAAAATCATAAACCGGACTGCAACTGATTCATCTTCCCTGTCTATCCTTTTATCAGGATCTGGAATACAGAAAAATAATTAGATGTGCGCTGAATGGGATTTTTCTTTAGCAAGCACAGTTCTGACCTCCAGCTCCAGATATAACCAGGGATTTTGGGGAGATGGATTTTCTGGAGATAATAATGCTTCCTTCGCTATAGGATGGAGAAGATCATAAAGCAGCTTTTTTTTTTTTTTTTCCTAGCCTCTTTTCTGTGATTGCTTACTCAAACATGCTCTTGTAGCAAAGCTGAAATTGCTATATGTTCTCATAGTATATAAATTGGGATGCAACGTGGCTGCATGATGTAATCTAAAAATGACCTCATCCTCCTTAAAATCAGTCTTATTCATCCAGTTTCAAGCTGATAGATTTATTCATAGCCTAGAATGACATTATCTCCCATAGTAGACTAAGAGGCTTGTGTCTGATCTCTGCTGATTAATAGAAAGTGGGTTTCCAGAGACAAACCCAGGTGTGTACGTAAGGACAGGTCACTCTGTGGGCTTGTGCATGTATACGTGTGCGTGTGCTTGCTGACAGCACGCCAATCCTCCTAGTAAGTCACAATCGAATTTACTGTTTCCTTTCGATCTGAACAACATCATTATCTCCTGCTAATGTGGTTAGGAGGGAGCAGGAGATGTTCTGGGATGTTGGCTGGTGGTAGTGAAGCCAGCACCAGAGCACGTGAGCTTTGGGGGCAATTGCTACTTGTGAGGCAGAGGGATGGTATGTCCTGATCGAGAAATTGGAACAATGTTTGAATTGGATCATTGAAGCATAAAATATCCTACGTTGAGCCTGCTTTGAGCAGTGGTAGTCAGCAGCAGGATGCCCATCTAAACTTATCTTTGAGTTGTGGTTTCCGCAGTTTAAGACAAAACTCTGATTCAGCAAAATTACAGGTGACACTTGAGCTGAGCTTCCCTGGGGCTGCCCAGGGACTGGTGATGGGCAGATGCCTCCGCGCACCCCCAGAGACAGGAAGGGTTGGCACTGTGCAAGTCAGCACCCAGCTGGGCTTACAACACTTCTGCTCTTCCACACTGGAACACCAAACTGACAGCAAAGTTGGACAACAGGGTTGAGGTGGCAGATCTGAGTATCTCTGGAGGCACTCGGGGAATAGCACAGAGGAAAGCCTTTTCTTTAATATGGAGCAGTAAAATAGTAAGTGGACTGGAAGCCAGCTACTCTTCCTCCTGGGGGAGCACCCTAATCATGAAGCTATAGAATTGCACTTCTCCCTGCTTCCCAGCCCAATTATAATTTAATTATTTCAAGACACCAACATCAGGGCACAAAGCACACACCACCGCTTCACCATCGCCTATGATTTTGTGGTCACGGCACCCAGAAAATGGGTTCAACTCCCATTGTTGGAGACAGAACGATATTTTAGTCTTCCATAAATGAACCAGCTTCCTCAGCTGTGGACCTACAGGAGAAGAGCAGGGAACTGTCTAATTTTGGAGGGGGCTAAGCCTGGTCTTGCAAGCGTGCTCGGAGTATGTTTGCAGCCCAGACCCCACCAGGGAGCTCCTACGTTGTGCAGTGTGATAAGGCTGAGTGAGGAATGAGTTGGTGCTGGGATCCTTGGTCCTCCAAAGACTGGTGCACGTTGGGAAGTGCCAGGCCTTTAACTACCTGGAAACATTGATGTAAAAAGACATTAGCAGCTCTGAACCTCAAGGGCCTCTTGAGCCCTGCCCCTCTGCAGAACAAGAGGTTTTCACCTCGGAGCTCCAAGCAGTGTTCAGGCAATCGGGGCCCCTGTGTGGCGGTAGGGCTGTGCACTTCCATCTGCAAAACAGGTGTGATGAGGTGAAAAATGCTCAGGGCATGAAGCTCTTGGCCGCTGTGGCAGCAGGAGCAACCAAATAACAGACAAGCAGAAAAAGAAAAGGAAAAGTGTTTGCGCTGTGTTCCAGTGGCAGAGAAAGAATAAGAAACCAGATATCTGGTGTCCCAGTTCTCTACTCTGGATATATAATCAGACTCCTTTCCCTGTGGCGCAGAGATGTACTCAGTTTCCACTAATTCTACAGAAGAGTTTGCTACACTTGCGTTTTAAAAGCACCACCATGTTTTCACACAGGTCTGTTATGCAGCTTGTCTTTACTCCTTGCATAAAATATCTCTTTTTCCTCTGATACCTTGTACAAGGTCTATTTGCTACACATCTCCTCTTGCTTGGCATAGTGAATCACTGTTCACACAATGCTGAATGAAGCCACTAATTAAATATGTGAGTTTTATTAGGCTCTAGACAGGCTATACTTACAAGACTGTGCAGTAAATGACTTGTTTGTACTATTCTTTAACTTATCTCCTGCCCCTCTCCAACTGCTTCGAGTGCAAACAAGTCTACGCTCGCAAGGTATGACGGCCAATTCTCTCTGGATTCATGCTTTTGTACACAGATCCAAAGTCATAAGTAAGAAAGCCTGGAAAAGTAATTACTGGGCTGCTTGTGACTCATTTGGTTACCCTGAAGTAGCTCCGAGGCTTGAAAGGGCTCTCTGTGCTCACGCTGAGCTGTTTGCTGACTTTGCAAGGAGTTCATTGAAGTGAACGGTGCATACTCGCTCCCGTACTCACACGTGTCGGGCAGAAAAGATTTGAGGTGAAAACATGCCTAAGAGCACAGTCTTACGCAGTTCATCATCATACAGATGAGGCGCTCGGTATCCCTTCTTTCCTGTAAGCAGGAGCGGGTTGGCAGATTTGTGGCAAAGCCCTAGTTAATAATAAATCCTATTCCGCTGCTGGCCCTACTCGTGTGCGCGAAAGGTCCCAGGTGGATTCAGCCACCGCTCCCAAACGCTCCGCACTGCCGATGTGCCATGTCGTACACGGAGCTGAGCAGTAGTTGGGAGCACAAAAAGTTTTATCTCCTTATAAAACAAATTGGTTATCGTGATACCTCAAGGGGGTCTGTGTAGCAGGTGAAAAACGGGTGGAAGTAGGCAAACATCACTTTACAGTCACTCTTCCTATGACTGAACAGATTAAAAGCAAATATGCAAGAAGACACAACATCCCAAATCCCAGCATAAATTTATTTATTTTGTTTTTGCAAAAAAATCACACAGCCTTGCAAAGATGAGAAACATGAGGTCTGTGGAAAAAAAAGAAGCTCACCTTCTGTTTCTCAGACAAACGCTCTTTTATAGTGTGGATGTGTGCTATTTTCTTATGGCTTTTAAATTGGTTCCTTGATTTGTTTCTTTATCTGCTCCCTGAGACTTTCCTGATTAGTTGAGATTTTTGCACTCACTAGTTGATTAAATAATGAATACATTTGTTTGATTTGCAGTTGCTTACTTAATTAAAATTTCTTTTCAGTGCCCCAATTTTCATTATGATTTCAATTTTGCATTTAATCACTGTGTTGTTCTTTGCTGCCACCTCTCTTAATAGAGGTCTACTCTCCTGTCAGCCTTATTGCAAAACTTGGCTCCAAGCTGCACATGGGCACACAGTAGAGAGAAACCTCCATTTGTGCAGTTGATTTAGACAGGAGCTAGCAACTTGTGGGGGGGAGAAGAAGGGGAGATTGAGTTTGTAGGAGTATCCAAAGAGTATAAATGCATTTTAAGCTAGAAAATTAAGGCTGCAGATGTGGGCACATGCTCCTGAATTGGTTCACAGTCAAAGGGGATCCTGAGTCAGAAGTGTAGTATTGGTGTTTCAAAAGACAAAAGCATCTATCATCCCGTGTGCAGCAAGCTCAGTAGTTGGTTGGTTGGTTGGTTATTTTTTGTTTTTTGTTTTTGGGTTTTTTTTATTGCTAGGCAAGGCAGAAACACTGCATGATGAACCCATCCCCAGGCACACGATAATACTCTTATGATGGCGTTCTTGGAGAATAAATTATTTATGATATATTTTGTCATCTGTACAAGTAGTATGGTAAGAGTCATCAAAATATCTAGCTGGAAAAATTGATTGCTAGATCAGAGGTGAAGAGGATGCAACACAGAGGGGTTTGAGGAGACAGGCATTGAGGACAACTGATACTGTGGGAAGCTGGAAGGAGGGAATGACCAGGGTTAATGGCTTAAATCCTTATCCATCCAGGAAATCCCTTTAACTCTGCTGAAGTGAATATATGTCAGCTTAGAAATCACAAGAACATCTGGTTTATGTATTTGCAGAAGTAAGTTTTTTAAGGACTCAAATTTTGCTGTGCTTCCACATCTTCAGCTTTTAATTCAGGAATAAATAAAAAAGCATCCTTTAAAGCTGTCCACAAATAACAATGACTCCTCTGGAGTTATGAATTATTTTTGCTAACACCAAACGCAGTAGGAACAGATCTTGTAATCTTGACAACTGTGCGTGACAGTGCATGACAAATGTGCCTTTTCATAGAAATTAGAAATCAACTATTCGTAAAAAACTGGAGCTGAAAGAAACCTTGAGAATTCATCTTTCCCAAGCATAGGGCTTCTGGGAGCCAGAATCAGAGCAAGAGCCTCCCCTCCCCAGGAGAACGTCCAACCATTACAGCTGCACACTTGTCCTGTGCCCCTAAAAGCTGTCTTGTTTTTAGAGTAAGAGACATACAAAAAATGAGTGAAAGAAAATATCTCATCCATCACCTGTTCGAGAAGGAACTGAAGTGGGCTGACTCCAAAGCAACCTCATTCTGGGTATTTCAATAGCTCTCTTGCTCAAGGAGTAGCAGCCCAAAGCTTTCCTGCTCTGGTCTGTGATTTGGATCTATCCTAGTCACCATTCGCAGTGACTATAAAAGTGGGTTACACCTGATTAAACATCTTACACCACTGAAAACACCCATTTCTGAACTATTCATCTGCTTTTCTTATAGACCATGGTGTTTAGGAGTTGGAAGAATCCATGGTTTTGGAGGCACAATTCACCTTGTCCTCTAAAGCCAGTCAGATGAATCATGTCCTCAAAGTACATATTTCTCTGCACTAAGCATAATGAGAGCTATGCCAGCTGAGATGCAGGAGCCTGCATGGCAAATGTCTGAAGTTGGAAGGATATTAATCTTGCACACCTTGTGCCTCTGTATCTTTTCTGCTATCTGTATTGATGGACCAGACAATATACACCCAGGTCTTATCACTAGGAGAAAGATAGACGTGTACAGCATGGAAGACAGGAGCAAAGACCAGTCACACAAATTGAACAAGAGGTTATCTCTTGTCTCAGTTAGTCTTTCCAGGTAGGATTTCCTTTAATATTATTTCTCGTGAAGTTAGGTGCTGAAAGGTCCATTTGCAATCTGTGATGAGACAGGTGCCTCACAAAGGACAAGTCATCCCCTCTTAAATTAGATATCTCAGATAAGTGGGATGAATCAGACTCTAGAGGAATTTATCCCTTTCCACCGACTATTTATTAGGTTCAATTAATAATGTAGTTTGAAAGTTTAGCCTTTGCTGAGCAGTAACAATGGCAGCAAAGTTGCTACAAAGGACCACTTGTCATCTAAGGCTTTGACTGTTTCCTCTCTGCTGTATTGTATTTCCAGCAGACGTCTGGTAAGGTGAAGTCGTCCATGAGAACAAAGGCTAGCAATTCTCCCAGCTGCTTCTAGGATATTTTGTCTGTCTCTTCATCCTGGTTGGGTGGTCTATAACAGACTCCCACCATGATATCTGCCTTGTTGGCCTCCCCTCTGATTCTTACCCATAAACACTCAAGCCTATAGCCACCATCAAGCTCTAGACAATCAAAACACTCCCTAACGCATAGAGCTACCTCACTGCCTCTCCTTCCTTGTTTGCTTATCCCTCCTGATGAGCGTATAGCCATTCCACTTGTGTGAGTCATCCCACATGTTTCCGTGCGGCAACTATATCGTAGTTTTCCCACTGCACAATGGCTTCCAACTCCTCCTTTTTGTTGCACGTGCTGCATGCGTTGGTGTAGATTAAATTCAGTTGGGCTATTGATCCCACCCTCTTTTTTTGGGGGAAGAAGCCCTAAATCCTACATGACCATTCTCAGGTGCTTCCGTGGTTTCTAACAGATCAATAATCTTTGTGTCTTTGCTGCTGCGTGGATCTCCATCCCCTACTTCCACTGAGATGGCAGTCTGTAGGGCCTTGCTTCTTTACAGAGGCAGTTTTGACGCAGGATGTAGGCCGACTTAAGCTCGGTGACACCTCCAAGCTAGATGAACCGTTGTCCTCGCTATTGTTTGGTTCCACTTGCGGAGCCTCATACCTGTAATGCCAGGGCACCTGGGAAGGTGGGGTAGTCACAGGGCAGATGTGTCTGCTCCTCCAGGCAGGAACTTGTCACCATTGCCCCCTGTCCCTTAAATCACTGTGTTCAGCTAGGCAGAGAGAGCACAGGAAATCCTCCATGTCATGTGTCCTGTCTGTTGGGCCTGTCCCAGGGAAGGCAGGGTGCCATTCCATCCGTCCATCTCTCTCTCGCAGTCCCTGATACTCCTCAACCTGCTCACCTCCTCCTGGAGCTCTGCCACTGAGCGGAGCAGTTCCTCACCTGGGCACACGTCCCACGGGTGAGCTCCCTGCTGCCACCCATCCCGCCGTAAGAGCGGGACACAGCCCGCAGCCTGGCACATGGGTGGCTGCGCGTTCCCACCGGAGCTCTGTACGGGAAGCTGCGTCAGTGGTGGGTGCAGAGCTTAGAGGCTGTGGTTTCTGCTGGGTGGATACCATCGCTCCCTGGTCGAGCCGGTGGGGTTACAGCACCCTTCCTGCACATCCTTCTGCATGAGCTCAACAGTGACCCCTTGACAGGGCAAACAGAGGTCAAGCAACAATCTGATTTTCAGCACCCGCTATTTCCACCCTTCCACTTTCTGAATTGTAAAGCCTGTAGTTGCAGTTAGTGTCTCTCCTGGTCTCACAGGAATGCAACTTCGAAGCAACGACTGGTTCCTAAGCAGGGTAACGTAAGCCGTGTTTCCATTAGCAAGTGCTGCAGCACAATAGGAGCAGAATGAAACAGTTGGTACTGAGGACATAAAGTTGATACTTTACAGAAGAGAGGAGTAGCTATGGGGTAGCTCTAGTCTGGTCCACACGAACTGCCATGCAAACTGCCGTGTCATCCCCTTGGTGATGCGTCACGCCCCGTTTGTCCGCCCTGTCGGTGGTGCTCCTGGTTGCTCACACTGCCTACGAGCTTCTTTTATATGTTGGGGGGCTTGGGTGCCATTGGTCCTGGCCCTGCCCAGGTCTCATCAGCCGCTGTCACACTGAGCTGTGGGCTCCTGGTGACTCTCGGCTCCCCATGAGGTCCCCCCCCCGAGGAAACCCCCCTGTGCACCATGCTAGAGTGCTCCATTGCAGATTGTGCCACCACCAGAGCTGCTCCCCTCGGTGAACATTTTGTCAATAAAAGACTTGTCCCTCTATAAAACATATGCCCATGGAGCAGCTGAGCATCTCTTGATGCGAGCGTCCCTGGGAAAGACTTTTTTGACTTTGCATTTATCAAAATCTGAAGCACTGTCAGTCTTAACGTCTCAAATTTAATTGCCTCTTCTTCACACAGTTCATAATTCAGAAGGTTTTGTTGTAAATCAACCACAACATAATAACCTAAGTCACTTTTAAGCACTCATTGGACAAGTGTATGTTCTGTGCTTCAATAAGTATTGATAGCAGTTTCAAGTTATAGAACAAAGATTCAATTATATCTAGGACTAGCAAGGTCTCAAGTATTTCTGATCAGTGCATTCATTACAAAGCGAGTGCTGGAGAAATTCATAAATAAATAATTTAAATGAAAAGGAGATGCTGTTGTCCTCTGGTCTGATGAGTGAAAACAAAATGCAAAACACGTAATCCCCATTGGAGACGTCTCATTCGGAAAGTAGCTGGAGATTTTGGTATGGCAGCACCCCTCTCCCATATGGAAGGAGTGTAGTCCAAACCTCACTGAATGCCTGGACGCACAATGCATCGCACAATTGTTTGAATCAACCTGGAATTAGTGGAAATACTGTGGAATATGGTGATCTCTAACAAATGCATGACTGGCATAATTTGGACCTGTGGTAATATTGACTTCCCCAAAATCTGCTTGGTAAAGCCTGGGCTGTTCCTTGCACTGCATCGGCAGCGCAGGGCCTGGCTGCACCACAGCGGACACCAGCTCTGGGAGGAAGCTGATGGCTTTTGGTGATGGTTTCTGAGGAGGTGGACTGAGAACTGAAGTAGGAAAGATAATGACGTTGTTACAGAGTTCCATAGGTTGAGATGTAGAGAAATACGGATGGGAAAGCCCAAATGCTGTGAAGGAAAGAAAGAACAGCTCTTGGCAAGAAGAGACATCTATAAAGTGCTTGAAAATGATGTGTGACTGAGTATTGCAATCCTTTAAATAGACATTTTGGCTTATGTTTACCCAGGATGGTTAACAATAAAGGAAACACAGACTAGCACTCTAATGAGCTTTCATTCCCTGAGGCACCTTTTTGCCTTTTTTTCAGGCACCCTTTCCAGTGCTAATGATTTTCTTCTGTGTACCAAGGCAGATTTTTTTTTTTACCATTTACCCTCCACCTATGCACAACAGATGGTGCGATGTGCAGTTTTGGGAGCTAGTCTAGGGTGCATGAACTGATATGCATTAGGCTCACAAATTCAATTGTGTCTTACCTGTCTGCCTGAGGAATCCGTCTACTAGAAGAAGTGAAGAGCCAGAGAAAGGCAGCAGCTTATGTTTGTTTATTGTGTTTTTCTTTGGGGGGAAAAAAAAAAAGTTTTGCCTTTCTGCCAGAAATTTAAATCACATTTCAACAGAATATGTCGAGGGTTTAAGGTCATCCTCTTATGAAAGCACAGGCAGAGGGTCTGGGAAGCTTCAAGCTGAAATAAGGGTTTCTGGTCTAGATAAATTCAGGGAATGCAGAAAAATGCTTTGCTTTTACGGATTTAGACCCAAAGCCTGCAAGCTCTGAAGTACTTAACTTTACTCACATGAGTAGATCAGCTGAAGCCTGTGCATCCATTTCTGGGAGACAGGCTAGGCATGCGCATAAATAACAATAAATCAGGTAAAAATCAGTGCTTTCCAATCTCTTCAGATGGCTGTGCCTACTCACTCAGTTACGATAATGACAATTCCAGTTGGTGCCCATCTTCCCCCAATTTTACCTCTGATGCAGGATATGCATGGCTGAGGCTCGGGGCAGTCTGTGTTGACCCACACATGACCCACAACTGAACTAGAGACTGCTTAAAACAGCATTGTGGGGCTCAGCATAACATGATCATTGAAAAGGGCAAATATGGTAAAAGAAGAGTACTAATCGCAGGAGCAGGGTTAGTGCACACCCCTTGGCCTGCCAGATGCAATATATTTTTTTTTTGCCCCAAATTACACAGGACTGTATTGACAACAAGATCACACTGTTTGTGCTCGAGCCAAACCTCTGCTCCTCGGGGATTATTTCTTTCGTCTTGCTGAATTAGAAGAAGAGTGGGTAGAGAGAGTGTCAAGATCTGGTAGGTCCCTAAAGAACAGACTGGAATAACTGGAGTCATCATCCGTGCTTGTTACAGGGCTGAGCCAGACTTCTTTGCCGAAGCAAGGAGCCAGACGAGGACAGTCTGACCTCCTCTTGTGCCAGCACAATATTGCACTATTTTTTTTGCACTGGCAGAAAAGGAGTTGCATTATTGCACTATACTCCTGCAATAATACGGCAAACAAGTTATGGGAGGTCAGACCTAGAGCATCTGTTGACCAGCTCACAAATTACCTCGTAGAACAAATTTCCCCTGTAAGCAAAAGTTTTAAAAACATATCTGGCACAGCAGCCTGGGCGGAGGAAGGCTCATAAATTGATGCACATATAGCAAATACTTAACATTACTGACTGTTTTCAACGAGCAATGAGATCTGGCAAGGGAAAACAGGACGACAGGTCAGAAAAGTTGTTTTATTTATTTGTCTATTTAAGCTATAACTCCCACTGGTTTTTGGCTCCGGTCACCCCTTTCTAGCTGTCCAAACTTATGCCTGTGGTGAGACTTGAGACAGCTGTAACTCATATACTCATATGCTCCCTCCTTCCTTCTCCCTTCAGCTGGATCCTTGCAATGTGTCATCTAGACCAGCACCGGCAGCTCTTGCTTTATAAGTGCTTAACACCAGCAAATAATGGTTTGAAAGCATGCGTGAAAAGTTCACCTGCAGAAGGAAGAGTGTTAAACAGGAGTGCAATGGAAACACAAAAGGTAAAAACCCCTGAACCAAAGCCTTGCAATCTCAAGTTGCACTATTTCTAAGGTCATTTTTTTTACTTTGACCCAACGTGGAGGTAGTGATCAAAGTCTAGGATGTTCTTCGCTGCAGTGTAAAGTGTAGAGCAAAAAAAGTAAGCTTGTTCTGCCTTTCTGCCTCTCCCCTCCACCTTGCAACGGGTTTCTTTACATGTCCTACACAGAGGCTCATTCCTCTATGGAGTGCAAGGCTGTAAGCAAGAGGACGGTGAAGGAAAAAATGATGAAAAATGTTAAAATATCGTTTCTTTTGATGGAATTTGCAAATTAAACTGCCTGGTTAACTTTTATTGACAGCTAAACAAAAAAGTAGATTTCTCCTTCTCCCAACCTCCCCCAGCCAATCTCCCCCACTTCAAAGGCACCATTTTTTTCCAGGTTTCAAAAACTGTGTTTTCCAGCATTTTGTAAAAAAAAAAAAAAAAAAAAAAAAAAAAGAAACGTCAGCTAAATGAAAATTTCCTGTGGAGAGTTTTGGCCAAAAGCAAGAGAGGAATTACTGGTTAATCCATTAAATAGTTCTATGCCAGAACAACCAGCACAGGGGATGTGGACCAAGCCCTGGCTTTTGAGGACATTAAACAGCCCTGAAGATGCAGAAGTGTGACCTCATTTAAAGCAGGCTGCTGCAGCATCAGTTCCAGTGGTGATTAATGGGGTTCCTGGTGACTCAGACCCACTCAAGCTCCACTCATGTCCAACCCAGTTATCAGAAATGTAATACAAGTGCAGAGTTTAGCCCAGGATTTCACAGGAAAGGGCTGAGTACAAGGTTTAACGTACTAGTCACTACAGTGTAAAGAACTGAGATTGTGTGGAACAGAAAATTATCGTAAGATAGAGAGGCACAACAGTGACATCCAGATGATTTCTTTTTCAACCTTCTGAGGGAACCTCATGTCCTACTGTAGAAACCAGACCACATACATAAATTCTTCTTTGATCAACACCTGTCTTGGAGTCATTCTGCATACAACGTTTCTCAAAATTCCTTCTCAATTCTGTGCCAGAAACAATGGAGAGATTTGGTACACCCTGAAGCTTTGAATGGAAGTGAACTTGCATTTGGACCATTCCTTTCTCAGTGCTAGTATAGGACGCAACATTCCCCCAAATCCTGATCCGTTTATCTAATCACAGTGAAGAAGGTGACACTACCGAAAGTTCACCAGAGAAAATGCACAATTGAAATAATAACTATGCTGACCTTTTCTGCCTTCCCTGATCTGATGTGACAGCAGAGGTCTAAGACAGAAAACCTCTTTCATTTTCCCTCATTCTTCACTATTTTGATGTTCTTACTCTCTTCTCTGCTTTGCAAGCATGAAGCTCTTTACTTGCATGAAGCTCTTTTCTCCCACCAGCACCCACAGAAAAAACACTTTGGAATTAGATGCTGGAATTTGGGCCAGGGAGGTACAATTTGGCCTTTGAGCAGCGGTGGCTCCACACTGTGTGATGACGGGGGGCAGGGGCTAAATGTAGGTGCAGTCCTTCGTACCCACTTTGCATGGAGTGGTGCAGCAAGGATGGAGAGACCCTGGATCACACAAGGGAGGTGAGCACAAGGAAGCCAGAAGCAATGCCAGTTTTGAGAAGGTGCCGTCTCTACAGCATCTACTTTGCCTTATTGCACATCTTAACCCATTTTCTTATCACATGGTCTTGTGGGAACAGGCCTGTAATTCAAGCCATATTTGTTTTAATTGCCTCTGGCTTTCCTCGCCATTTGGCGTATGTACAAAAGGAGGATAGAAGAGCTTTTATGGGAGTAAAATTCTATAATGAATCACTTATACACAAAACAGACCACATACTAATGGGTGGGATGAGAAAGTTGCTTTGTCCATCGGTTGATTTTTGCCATTAACTTATTATTATGCATCCCAGAAATGAGTGGAAAACTCTTTTGCTTTGCAAAGTCTCTCCTTTGCTGCGGTACAGCAGTCTCACCTATAGCTACTGAATTGCAGTATGTATAAAAGAGATTAGACAGTGCAATTACCATATATAAAATTTAATCGTAGCATTTCCATGACAACAAAACTGACCATACTCTCTCCTGGATGCTGACATGAGGTTTGAGTGTTGACTTTTCCCAGGCATAACATACTCCAGACCTGATTTCATATCCTGCATCCAGCCATTTGGCATCACCTACCTGGCACTAAAGACCATTATCTGACCAAACTATCCATTTTTTTGAAGAACCTTCATGGGAAAGGACTGGAGGATGACAAATCACAGAGAGAATGAAATTCCATGCCAACTGCTCCAGCATCTCGGCATGGGGATGTTTTGGGGCTGGAGCCAACTCCTCGCAGGCACACGGTCCTTTCGCCACTCCAAGGCACGAGCAGATTGAGAAGCAGAGCCCTTTCCCAGCCCCTTATATGGAACAGATTTCAGTAAAGGAGATAATCCAGCCCGAAGGGGTTATACAGATAATACCCAACAGGCATGATGGAGGCATGCTCTGCTGAAATCCCCTTATATGGCTAGCTGAATAGACTCAGATCTCCCAAATATCTGATGCATAAGAGAACTCTGCATGAGGTCATACTGCAGACGGAAAGCCATGGTGCAGTGTCAGAGTGCATCTTCCAACCACTCTCTTTAAAGCCAGACCCCAGAGCAGTGCAGCCTCTCGGCCCCACCAGTTCCCCCTGCACCGAAGGCAGCTGCCGCTGCACCCTGCATGGGTGGCTGGATGACTGCTGTGGTGCTTAGAGTGGTAAATGCATTCCATACACAATCACAGAACCACAGAATCACAGATTCACAGATCAGTGGGGGTTGGAAGGGACCTTTGGAGATCATCTAGTCTAACCCCCCCTCTTAGAGCAGGATCACCTAGAGCATGTTGTGCAGGATCATGTCCAGGTGGGTTTTGAATCTCCCCAGAGAAGGAGACTCCACAACCTCTCTGGGCAGCCTGTTCCAGTGCTCGGTCACCCTCAAAAAGTGAAGAAGTTTTTCTTTGTGTTCAGATGGAACTTCTCCTGTGTTCCAGTTTGTGCCCATTGCCCCTTGTCCTGTCACTGGGCACCATTAAGAAGAGTCTGGGCCCTTCCTCTAGACATCCACCCTTTAGATATTTATAAGTGTTGATGAGATCCCCTCTCATTCTTCTCTTCTCCAGACTAAACAGACCCAGCTGTCCTTTCCTCATTCGAGAGATGCTCCAGTCCCCTCATCATCCTCGTAGCCCTCCTCTGGACTCTCTCCAGTAGTTCCCTGTCTGTCTTGAACTGGGGAGCCCAGAACTGGACACAGAACTCCAGATGTGGCCTCGCCAGGGCAGAGTAGAGGGGGAGGAGAACCTCCCTTGACCTGCTGGCCACCCTCTTCCTAATGCACCCCTTCTTGGCCACGAGGGCACACTGCTGGTCATGGAGAGCTTGTTGTCCACCGGGACTCTGAGGTCCTTCTCCACAGTGCTGTTATACATTTGTTACGGGGCAGCACCTGAAGTGAAATGAGATGAAGCCCCTCTGCAGATGCATTTTGGAGGGGATTCATCTCGTTTCACTTTAGTTGTCTACTGTGCAGGCATCTGCGGAAGAGATACTCACCCTAAACTCCCGTTGAAGTCACTGGAGAGAGAAAGACACTTCTAGCACTGTTTTTTTGCCCTGGTTTAGGCATTGGGATGGAGCCAGGACATGGACACCATAAAGTGCTTCGCTCCTTGCTGGCTGTGCCAATTGGTGCATGGAACAGACTCAGACATTTGCACTTAGGCAAACAAACCCATAGTTTGCATATGAAACCTGGCACATCTTTAGATATTTTTTTCCCACCCCCACTACCAAATCAATTACTCAACTTTTTTTTTTTTTAAAGTGTGTTCTTTCATCTTCAAATAAATTGACAAAAAGCACTTAGTGTAGGTACTACCAGAACAAAATGACATGTTGTTAAGGCATTTTCAGAATGTTGTTTATATCTACAAGACTCTGTTTCTCAAAAGATTTTTTTAATTATTTTTAATAAATATGAATTATTCCTTCCAAGTCCAGAACTTGTAAATTTATGAAAAAATTCCAGTCCTGTCAGACTCAGCTCAGCACAGCTATTTTACATTTCAAAACAAAAAAAATACGAAGTGACTGGTTGCTACATTTTCTGACATACATCTCTTTTTGAACTTTATTATAATCACTGTGCAGCTGAAGAACAATTCTGAATAAATCTGACTTTGTAAAGCCCATGGTGCTCCAGCAAAGGATGCTGTTCATAAGCCAGACCCAGAGGGCCCAGAGCCAAGTCACCTCCCAGCAGGGAAATTCTCCTTTTCCCAGGACAGCAATGCACCTTTCTCCATGATCCCCATCAATATAACCTCTGCCTTGTTTCTCATGCATAGACATGAAGTATGTCAGAGTATCCCGTGGAGGAACATCTTCACAACTGGTAATTTTTGGGCGGGATCATGACTTGCATGGCCAACCATGCGTTTTGCAAAAAAAAAAAAGGTATAAAAAATAATATCAGCCTGGCATATTGCTAAATCCAAGTCTCCTCTGATGGTATTCTGCTCTTGAGCCTTTGCAAAACTTATGCCAGTACTGAGGATTTTATATTTTTTTTTTCCATTTAATTGATAATTAGCAGTGTGGTGCACTTTGTAAGATGAAAAACCTGAGCTGTTCTGAAACTTCTACAATTCCCAGACTGAAATTCTTCTGAATAATGTCATGTAATAGAAAAGGAGCCGATCTCTTGTGGCTCTGCTCCTTAGGGAAGAGTGGGAGGGAACTGGGTAGCAACTTGTCTCCATCTGAGATTTCTGAAAAGGAAAAAAATGCTGAAAAGTTTCAGAACAGCATCATGACTAGTGCTATTGCTTATTGCTCGCTAACTGCATAATTTACTGCTCAGAAACTGTATGGCTTGCACACTCTTGTAGGAGTAGGATCTCCTCTGCTGCAGCTCCTGTTCTTCATGCTGTTTATTCATTGTTGCATTAAGCAGCCAATAGACTAAACCTGAATTAATCCAATGAGCACAGATGAGGCCCATTTTGCACAGAAGAGGTAGATGGTTCTCTGTCCTCCTCCTTTCTAGAATTCTCAGTGCCTAAACCTGCCTAAATCACATTTAGATGCTTAATTCTTTATTGGGACTGGTCCTAAGGAAAGTCCCAGGAGGTGCCCTGCAAGCCAGGGTGGGACACCCACTGTGCCACAACGTACTGCATTCCTCCAAGCACTGCTCGGCATTAATTTTTAAAAATGTAAGGATTATATGTGCTTGCAGCTGAATAAACATGCATGGAAATCACAGACACAGACAACACTTGCTTTTCCATGAAATGGACACTTAGGTACTCCGTGTGAACAATTACGTGTTTGAAGTACACATCGTTGCCTATTTACACAGGTACAAAAGCATGCGTGCTAAGCAGGTGCCTGACTTAAAAATGTATCTACGCAGTTTTGTTCTTTTTATTTACACTTTCTTCAATAATTTCACCTGCTAACAGATGCATCAGTAATGCACGATGCTCTGTAATGGCTGCCTAGCAACTCAGCAGGATGAACAAACTCAATTTCATTTAGGTGTTAAATAATCTGAAGTGCAGTGAATTTATCTTACGCAAACATCGGAGGGCTTAATAACAGCAGCAAAACACAGCATTGGCGTAATGGTGATGATGTCCTAATATAATGGAACAAACTGATATTTGGTATTTTTGAAAATGCAGTTTGACAGGTTTCTTAAAAGCACGTATCTACTAAAATGAGTGAATTGTTTTATGAGTTTTGCCTTGGTAAAGGTGGACGGATAAAGTAGTGATCAGATCACTGCACACACTCTAGACGTGCTTATCTGGGGCTTCATGATGTACATCTATCTAAATATCTGCAAATTTTGAAGTTTGGCAGACCTAAACATGCAGCTTACCAAACCAGCAATTCTTATTTCAAAATATTTGGCTTCAACTTTTTTAAATGGTTGATTTCAGATTATTAATTTTATCTTATAAACAGGATAAAATTTGACTTAGGGGAAAAAAAGGTAAAGAACCAAATATTGTTTCTGCACAGAATGTGTTTGTGTTGCAGTGTTGTACCTGGGATGGACAGAATCTGCTAGGTAGAGATGAGGGGCAAGGATGTATGAAAATGGTATAGAAAAACTAAACCCACTGCAGCCCATGAGCGTTTCATGCTCCTGGATAATTTAGTGATGCTGATTAAAATGACATTTCAGATGGTGCAAGGAAAGAGTCAAGACTGAGCTTTTCTTTAACATATATACGATGAAGATAGCAAATTCACACCATGTGAGGCTCGTGGGTGGTTGCTTCTGCTCCCACCGAGAAGAGCAATAATTTTCTTAGAGGTCACAGTGGTGCCAGGCAGTGGGGAATGCAAACTTAGGTGGCTGCTATCTTGGGACATAATCAGCTCAATTCAGCTTGAACTTAATGAAGTTGCTACAGCAACCTGAGATGGCTACTGCGTGGTCCTGTAGCGGCCAAATTGTTTCAGAGATGTGGAGAACCAGGAGCGCTGCTGGGGAAATGCCATTTCTCAGTGTCGTGGGTTAACCCATCGCTTGCTCACTTCCCCCCAGCTGGGATGGGGGAGAGAATCAGAAGGGTAAAAGTGAGAAAACTCATGGGCTGAGATAAAGACAGTTTAACAGGTAAAGCAAAAGCCGCACACACAAGCAAAGCAAACCCGGGAATTCATTCCCTGCTTCCCATGGCAGGCAGGTGTTCAGCCATCTCCAGGACAGCAGGGCTCCATCACACATAACAGTGACCTGGGAAGACAAACATCATCACTCTGGATGCCGCCACCTTTCTCCTTCCCAAATCCCTTATATGCTGAGCATGATGTCATATGGTATGGGATATCCCTTTGGTCACTGGGGTCAGCTGTCCCAGCTGTGTCCCCTCCCAAGTCCTTGTGCACCCCCAGCTACTGGCTGGTGGGGTGGGGTGAGAAGCAGAAAAGCCCTTGGCTCTGTGTAAGCACTGCTCAGCAGGAACGAAACCATCCCTGGGTTATCAACACTGGCTGCAGCACAAATCCAAACCACAGCCCCATGCTAGCTACTGGGAAGGAAATTAGCTCTATCCCAGCCAAAATCTCCACGCAGGCACAGGTAACAGTCTCTGGATGCAAATGAGATGTCCTGCATTAAAATGACTGCCCCCAAAGTATTGCACAATTATTAACACAGATGTCCCTTTTTCCAATAGATTTGCTGTGAACTTACACTAATGGGAAAAACAGAACAAAACAATACACAGCACAGCTTTGAGTTAGAAAAAACCTGAAAATTAGTTTTTATTTAATATTCTGCTTTCCCCTTGAAGTTTTTCCTTTGGCAATAACAGAACACAATCAATTATTCACATAAATCTATTGGAAATCAACAGTAAAGCCTAGCACATCCGTATCATTTCACAACAATAGCACTTCGTCCTTACAGAGACAGGATCTATTTCAGTCCAGTGAGGCAGACCTCAGTCTCTGCTCATCCTGGAAAGCAAAAAAAAAAAAACCCAAGTAGAGGTAGCTTTTCAACAATAGTTTTTAGATTACCCAACTAAACGTTTTTCTCAAAGAAAAGGCCCTCCTAATGGCAGAATATCTGCTCTGTAGATGGAGGTCTTTGTGCCAAACTGCTCGCTAATCCTCTTCCCTTGCAAATGTATTGGCAGAGAGTACAAGTCCATTAAGACTCACTTTTAATATTTACAAATGCCTATTTATCTATAAATGCCCTCCCATCGCTTTCTCCATCACTCTATCATGGCCTACCTGTCTGCCTCCCTGCATAATATGTTGTGGTGAAACATCATTTGATTTGGGACAACTTGCTGCTTTGGCTTTTTGCAGAGCCTCTACAACAGTTTTTATTACTTTAAAAATGTGTAAAACACCACATCCTCTCACTTAACCTTCTATTTTTTCCAAAGGAAATTCAATTAGTTGTAACATATTTCTAACCAAATGAAAACCTGGACTGTGTGACCTGTATGGGTCTCCTCTGGGAATAGTCCTTGCCTTTCCTTTCCGCCTGCTCCTGAAATGACAGCAAAATCTGCTGGCCAGGCCTCCTCTTTTATCAGAGGCAAAATTAACTTGTCCCTCATGTGTTTTGGATTCCAGTCTAAATCTGGACACCGGGAGCTTTTCTAGTTGATTTTGACCTTGAAATAGGACATGTGGGTGTAGCTGAGCACACCTGGCTGGAGGGTCTGAGCAGCTGAAAGACCTTCAGGAGCAAAAGTGTTAATGAAGTCCACCCCCAGCCTCTTTTAATTCCATTTATCTCACCCAGCAAGTCCCTGTTTCTTTTGTCTAAGAGATCTTCTTGTTCTAGTTAGTATCCTAAAAAAAATCCAGCTCAGAGGTTTGAAAATCTTTTAGGGTTGGGTTTGGGGTTTTTTTTTTTGATGTATTCAGTTTAATGACAAGATGCAGGTGGTCTGACTTCACCCCTCTCTTGGGCTCCCATCATTTTGCAGGCTGCATTTAAAAGGCCTATTACAGTGCATCTTGCTATCAGGTAGGCAGGGTAGGGGCTGCTAGCAGGGTGATGTGTTTTCTAAATAACGCATTGCTCAGAAATGGGCAGATGGGCAGCAAAGACCACGTAGGGTGCAAGCGAGAGGAGGGGTACGCCTCTGCGTGCAGTTGTGAGTGCTGGTTGGTAATATCGGTGCTGCATGGCTGCCTGCTCGGACCTGCGACCCCACGCTCTCCTCTTCACCCTGGCCCCTTGTCTGTGCTCTCCCACTGCCCGTTAAGGGTCTGAAAAAAAAGATGCTTTTGTGCTGCAGTCCTTTGTCTCCTCCACCTCAGATTCCCGCCGAAGCTTGGGACTCTGACCCTTTCTGCAGTGAGAGCTGGTGATATCAGAGGCAGAGGACTGTGACCTTTAAGTGTGAAGTCAGCGGAAGAGATAAGTTATAAGAAAGTTCCTGCACGAAATAATTCAATGACAAGGTGTTTTGAGGGACAAAATAGCTGCAAATATATAGGCTGTAATTTCAAAGCTGAGGGGGAGGCCTAAAAATCTCCAAAGAAGAAAATGATCAACTAAACCACGACTTTAAAAACCAAGGATTTATTTTGTTATCCAAGCCCAGTGCTCTCCCAGTGTATATGGGGATATATAGGGCTGAAACCATGCTGGATTAGAAGCACTCCTGGCAGTGTAAAGTTTGAAAGGTCTATGCTAAAGAGTGAAAATAGTCAGTGAAGGAGAGAGGCCAGAATGGGTATGATCAAAACAAGAAGTAGGAGATCGGATGAATTTGCTTTGTTGTTGCATTTTGCCTACACTAAAAGCAGAGCATTAGATGGCTCCAAATTTCACTAACACTGAAGACACACGTGGACTTGCACATGATAACGTCTCTAGTGAGCCAGAAGACTAAGACGGTCTGTGGATAACTCTGGAGTTTAATTTTTTTGGCTGTATCCCCTGCCTGTACTTCAGAGGCAGATTCTTCATGCCGACAACCTGGATAAAAGGCAGAGGTGATTTTTCAAATTTATATTTGGACTTGATTATCCTAGAGGTCTTTTCTAACCTTAAATATATAGACTTAGCTGAGAGATCAGAGTCATCTTGTGACTACATTTTAGAAGTCCAGAAAAACAGAGCTGTAGCTGAAGGAAGAGAGAAGGAAATGGTAACTGGTCACCATTAAGGGGAATGGTGACCCCCAAGTTTTGGAAGCTATTTTAGAAGGAATAGAGCCAGATCAGTAAAGATTTTTTAATGTCCTCATATCAAGGGTGAAGAATGAGCCTTGATTTAGTCATAAAATCAAAACCAGGAAGATGCTCTTCTTTTAAGGAAATAGGGTACAGAAAATCAGTGTTCAGCTGCTGCCTTTTGCCAGGTCTCAATGGGTGCTCTTGGGTAAGTCACAGAGTTTTAGTACTGCACATGTATTTTAAGACTGTCCTTGTGGTTAAATTGTCTATTCATCTACAGAGTTTGAATAGGAGAAACCTTAACATGGGCTGGTGCTGAATTTGGGGTTCTCCCTGCAAGCAGAAGAGGTCTTGTTTCTGCACCCATAACATGGAGGCAACAGCATCTCCCAAGCCTGCAGAGCTAAAGCAATGCTGCCTGAAAAATGCTTAAATAATATTTTGTGGCTGAATCCCTTTGCAGAAAACTTTACAGATAAAATATGGAAGAAGGACTAGAAGCATAGCTGGAGTTATGCTGCCTGCCCGTGGGAAGAAGGTCCATTACGTGGCTGGGTGAGCACCATCACAGAGGAGCTGCTCAAGCAGGCAGAGATCACTCCCAACGTTGTGTGTTGGGATCGCTGTGTAAAAACAGAGCTGCTGTCTTGAGATACTAACAGGAAGCTGCTCATTTTTAGCAAATAAGTGTTGCATAACATAAATATAAAAAGTCCCTATAGTGTGCCAAACCAGAGATCTGTCTTGGTCAGTGTCCCATCTTTGCCCACGAGCAAAAGCAAGGTGAGAAGATAGGAGCACTGTCCTGCAGCACCCCAGCAGACTGTCCGTGCTTAGCAATCCTTGGAGGACTTTTCACCCATCAGCTTGCACTGTTGCATTTTGAACATACGTGAAAAACCGTAATGTCTACGTTGTCCCATGGTCCAAGCTGCCAAGCTGAATTGCACAGCGGGTGGAGAATATCTCATTTTATTTCTTTCCCACCCACTGCTTGCTGGCTTCACACCTCCCTAGTCCTTGGATCAGAGGAGTTAGAGTCTCCTTCCCTATCCATTTTTTCCAGGCCAGTCATGATTTTATACCTGTCACATTCTCCTTCAGATTATCAGCCCTGCAGGCAGAAGAGTCCCAGTCTATTAAATCCTTCCCCACATGGGAGCTGTTTCTTACCTTTGATCCTGCCTGTCACCCTTCTCTGCGCCAGCTGCACCATCCTTTGGGCAAGGGAGAGATGGGAACCAGGCACGATGGACACCCACCCCCCAGTGATGGAGCAGTATGTTGATATCTCTCCCAATAATGCCTAAGAGTTTGCTTTTCTGCCCGCAGCTGCCCTTTGAGCCAACATTTTCTTAGAATACCCATTTCAGCTCCAGGATTTTTTCCCCAAGGAGCAGAAGCTATTTCTCTGAAGTAGACGCTTTTTGCCCAACTCTGTCTGAAATTGGCTGTGGGGTGGTGGCACAAGCCAGATTCCCACCTCAGCTGGGAGGAGGATGAGAGACTTCAAAACTGCGAAACATAGAATAAAGCTACACACACAGAGAGAAATCTAAGTCTCCATGTTTGCTCTGGATCCCAAAAGCACGCAAATTGCCAATTACAACTGCTGCTACTAATGGACATCAGAGACATGAATGAAAATAAAGCAAATAACTCTGTAGACCTTTACTCCAGAGTCGGATCTGCGTAGGTGGGAACTAGATCTGATGGGCCCTTGTTGCTACCCCTCCAGCAAAGGACCTGGGACTTTTACTGCTATTTTTAGCTTGTTTGATGAGGAGGACTTCCAGAAAAAGTGCCTAAACTCCAGAGTCTCCACGCAGTTTCTCTAGTGCCTGGAATTCAAACTGCGGGAGTTTGCAGGCAGCCCCAGTGCCAAGCACGTTTCACCACCCTGCAGACTACGCAGGATTGAAAAACACCGCCTTCTTGTAGAAAATACTTTCCCTTCCCGTAGGACATGGGTTACCAGAAAACTCCAGGTCTGTCAGCAGTTGGTAGCTGGAGCAGCAGCCGGTCTGACTTCTCTGAGTTTTCACAAGCTCTGGAAGGGTTATAAAATGCTTAAGTTATGTAAATATATCTCTTTCGTATAGGTTGCTGGGTCTTAACTGGGTGGTGAAAATATTGTAAATTTGTGCTTCTACAGCATTTTTCATGCAAGGATATCAGAAGTGCTTTATAAACATTAACTAATTAAGCCATTAAACCACACAACACCCCACTGAGTATGTAAGGATTTATAGGGATGTATACAGTAAGAAGATTAAGTTTTACTTAGTAGGTTGTTTTTTTTTTGGCTGAAAAATGGAAAAATAAATCCAGAAATTATTTTTCTATATAAATGACTTATACATCTAATAAATCAGGATAATGTCAGCAAATCAGAGACAGACAGGCTGTGTGTGGGTGGTCTTGGGAGCACAGCAGTGAGCACCATGCCAGGAAGTTGCTCGGCGTTTTCCCCATCCTGTACATTGATGGAAAGTAAGCACAGCTCGATGTCGATCCCCTTGGCTTTAAAATAGCCCCTGCCCATTGGCATTTCAAGGTGCCTATGCTTTGAAGAACACAGATGCCCACACTGAAGGCCTCTGGCATCTTTCCCACACCCATCACATTAAACACATCTGCGCTGGAGCAATATATAGGCTCATAAGCTGATGCTGCATATATTCACGCACAAGTTGGGTCTGACAGCCTGGAAGAGAGGAGATGGGAAGATGGGGTTGTCACCTCCTGACCACCGGCTGCAGGAGGACGGGAGGGGACAAATCCCACGCTTTTCACAGGATGCCAGAAGAGCAGCGGTGGCAGGTATCAACAGCCACCACCATGTCAGCAGACCTGACTCAACAGGTCGCTCAAAGCTTTTGGGTTCTCAGCCACTTCGGTATCGCCCTGAGGCACGAAAGCTGTTCGGTATCGCGTCTGCCTGTCATCTGGTCTGAATCAGGGTGTCAGGGCTGATGGTCGGGAAACTTTGGAAAGTTTTTCAGCTCACAGATAAACAGCAGCAAGCGTTCTCAGGACAACACATTCTGGAGTCCCAATCTTATCAGGGCACTTAGGACACGGTCTGTATACACGTTTCAGGCCAGACAGCCAGAGCCGCCAACAGCTATGAAGACCATGTTGACGGCTGCAGGTTTTGCTTGCTTCTTTTTATTTCTTTTTTTGCCATCCTGATATAACAGGGAATGCTCTGCAGGGCTGGCAGGAGAGTGCTGATTAAAGCCAGCTTTGCAGAAATTGATGCAAAACCTCATAGCCCTGAGTGCCTTTACAGCCAACAGGATCACCGTGTTGTCTTGTGGGGATGGTGGTAGAGAAAAGCAACCCAGGTTGTCCATTTAGATGTGAGGAGGGAAAGTGAGACAGTTCCTGTGTTCCCTCGCGCACAGCTTAAAGGAGGCATTGCACAGCGTTTGGGGAAGAAGCTTGCTGCACTGCTGGTGTGCAGACCCTGTTCACCCTGCATTGCCCAGGTGAGGGTAAGCCATGGGGCTTCTGTTACTGTTTGGCTCAGCAAGCTCAAATCTGCCTGCCATGTATACTATAAACTTAGCCTCAGTCCTCGCTTAGCATTCAAAAGTGGTTGTTTGTGTAGTTTGTAAAAACTCATCCCACTGCTGTGACTCTGAGAGCTCAAAACCACAAGAAACAGAAATAAGCTGTTATTTAAAAAAAAATATACTTCAACAAGAACAAGTCTCTTTTCATGGCTTTTGTTTGGTTGAGTTCAGGGAATTATAACCAAAATATGTGCATTACACTTTGGGGTTGGAAAAATCAATGTGTTTCACACCTACGTGTGTGATGTTACCTAAAACACCTCCTCCTCCTTCCTGTCTCTGCCTGGAGACTTCCCTGCTGCTCAGTTCCTGCCAGCGGATCTCTGTGATCTTCCTCCATTAAAACGAGCTCCCCCGCTAAATTCATTACAGCCAGAGGATGTGATGGATGTGAGCCCACACATCAGCTCCAACTTCACGTTGAAGTCAGATATGAACTTCAGGTGAACTCCCACATATGGTGGGAGAGAGGGAAGATGATGCCTGATCCCAGACTCCTCTTTTCCACCCTGTCTTTTGCAGTTTGGACAGGGCACTGTCACAACCAGATCTGTCTAACCATGACCCCACCATCTCTTCCCTGCTGCTTCAGGATGGAATTGTGGCCAAGATCAGGCTGAGCAAGGAACATGAGAGGTTGTAGACAGTTGGCCAGCAACCAACCTTAGATATTAAAAGGGGCAACAATACAGTCAAAGCCTACTTGTTTTGCAAACAGAAGGCACAAGTTTGCAAGGATAAAGGCTGGCTGCATCTTCCCATTGCTCCCCACACCTTCTTCCTTGCATTGTTCCCTCTAAAGAATATTATAATTTTTGGTGGATGTTTGTAATTTTGGTGCTGCAAACACTTTCCCTGATCCTGCTTCACTGCTGTGGGTAATCAGTGTTTGCCAAGCTCTTCTTGGGACATATGATGTGGGAATGGGCCAGCTGCTGAACAAAAGCTGAGAGTCAAATAGTCATCAGAGCTAAAACATTGCATTTTAAGGTGATGTTTGTGTTACTCTTTTTTGAGTTGGATGTAGGCATGACAGCACAGTCCCTCCAGCAGTGCTGTACTGTTTCTGGTATTAAAGATACTGCTGGGGATACATCTTTGTAACAAGGAAACCGAGCATAAAACCCCACTGAATTTATTGGTGGCTCTTGATTTAGCCATGATTTTCTTATGTTTTTTCCTTTATTACTTATATGAAGGCATTCTAAAATTTCCAGGTCCTTTCATCCTAACCAAAGCAATCCCCTTACCTACCAGCCTTTACAAGCTAAAAATCAGATTCTGCCAAAATCTGCTCCTCAGTACCTAGCATAAAGACAGACATGGGTAGAAAAGGACGTAACATAACTCACTTTTTCCTGCACTTGCCTGTTCTCTTCACAGCATACCTATATAAGCCTAGCCCATAAACCTATATTATCATCTTATGTAAGTCAGTCTAATCCTGATTTATTTTGAACTCTTCTCCTACTTTTTTCTACTTTTCTCTCCTCTCTCCTTCCCTTCCTATTAACTATTTGCAGAAATCAATACATGCCAGGAAGTCTCCAAGGTCACAAGGACTTGCTCTTGCTATGGCCACGGCCACCTCTGGGGTCTCACAGCCCACAGCCTCCTCTGCCCAGGAACAGAAGGGATATGGGATGTTGCTGTCAGACCTTGGATGGCTCAAAGGTTCCCAGTTCCCTTTCATCATCAGAGAGATGGGTATGCTCTTGCAGTGGTCTCTTCACAGCATTTTCTATTGCTTATTTTTGATCTTTATCACATCAAGGATCTTGCACCAGGAGCAGAGAACTGAGTACCCACACTGAGGCTTTTTTTATAAGGTCACTTGACATCTTCATCTCAAGTTTCCAGTATTATCTGGTATGAGAATTCACTTAAGACAAACATCTGTCTGCGACTTATCTGGGGGAAGATTATGTTCACAGAGAGCAAGTGAAGAATACGGGGATTTAAAACTTTTCCTTCTGTTAAAAATTAGTTTAAACTTTACATAATCTGAAAAAGCAGAATGACAAACTTAATTCAACATTCAATGAAGTTGTTTCAAAATTTTCTTCCTGGGGTATGAGCCGACCTTTTCCCAAATAACAAAATGCCAGTGGCTTCTGTCAGAGGCACTCTCGAAAATGGCAGTTAGGTGTTTTTACGCCATCTCTCCCCACAGCTCCTGTAGGAGCTGGTTTTCTCAAGGCCTGACTGTATTTATCCTTACAAAAACCCTGAAGGGAGCAGAGGTGCAATCACTCCTACTTTACCTGTTGGAACCGAGACCTAGAAGAATAAATCTTGAATTTTGAAGCCACTGTGGAGCAGTTTATCTGGGCAAATATCAAACTGCCAGCATAAGTCCAGGCTGGAGTACAGAGGTGCAGACCCTCATCTCTTTGGGCATGAATGGACAAGCTGTCCATAGGGCAGCCATGGTGAATTATCACCTGTCAAGGACACAGCACAGATGTCAAGTCTGTGACTGTATCTGTGGCTGCTCTAAGAGCACAACGGGGTGGACAGAGCCAGGATGAGACTCTTCAGCTAAGGGACCTCAGCTGAACTATTGCTCCAGGCTGACTTTAAGTTAATGGAGAGAAATAGGTGCCTCTACAGAGTGATTTGTCTTCTCCTAATATGGCTGTCTATGGGGAATTGCTCTCTGAAATTGCCTGTTTCTATTGACTTCCACTGGAGCTGAGGGTTTCTATCTCAGACTGAGACATGCAGTTTCAGGTGAGAAACTCAGGGCAAGGAATTGAACTGGATTCTGCCCAGTGCCACCTAACCCCTGGAGCAACCTTTCCTATGGCTTTGCATTATCGAGGGCATGTTACTGCTGTATCTCAAAGCAGCTGGTAAACTTTGAGTGCTCTAAACCCCACCTCAATGGCTAAGCCAAATTATACTCCACAGGGGAGACACCACGCAGGTCCACAAAGGGTTTACCTGCCTTCCAGAGGGTTTGCTCCAGCCATTAGACCTGGTTGCCAAGCAAGCTGGCAGAGTTAGAGGGAAAACTGCCTCATATAAAATATTCTGGCTTTACATTTACAAGAATCTCAGTCATGAATAAACCACAGAAGAGACTACATTGCAGTGACATAATCCATGGGCAGAATAACAGTGAGCATCCCTGAAGGCGAGCACTCAGCTATTCAGCCTTAAAGACAGTAGTAAAGAGAAACATGATCCATGTCTGAATTTTCTAATTCCCTTGAAGTTTAGATTCTCCATAATTTAATTTCATGAAGACAGTTAAGCACTTTTTCCAGCAGGAGTTGTGACGAGAAGGCAGAAACTTCTACCTTAGAAACACTGGTGCAAACTTGCATTGTGGGATTAAATAAAAAAAACAGTCCCAGACTTCATCGGCACAGTTTGACTCCCCATTCTGCATCCAAGAACGAGCAGTACACGCCACATTTGCAGAACTTATTTCACCCCCCTCCCCGTTAGTAGCCCTGTATATCACAAACACAGTCAAAGCAAGATACGGCCTCACTCAGCACAGCTTTACTTGCATAATTGACCCTTCCCTCAATAAATAACTCCTGGCAATATTTCTTGTGTAGACAGCTGTGTGCAGCTGCTGCAGGGAGCACCAGCTCTTGCCTGCCTGCATCTGCAAGCGAGATGTTACAGGGGCAACTGAAGATGAGCTGCTGGGTCAGTGAGACACCACACCCACACCTTGCAGAGAGCAGATTGTCCAGGCACTGAGAGCATTTTGGGGCTTGGAAGGGCTCGTTCTCCCCCACTCACGAGCGGGCAGTGCAGTACAGCTGGGAGTCAGGGGGCACATCCCTGAGGCTGGAGTGGGGAGGATGGGAAGAGCTGCTAGCCTGCGCAGGAAAGAACCCTCCTTGTCAGCCGTCATGTAGCGAGGCTCCATCAGACAAAATGGCACCGAGAGGTACCATCGTCTTGGTAGCCAGCGACAGCTTGTAATGCTTGCTCACACTAATTAGGATCTAAATCACTGTTCCCATAATTATGGATTCTGCAAGAGGTAATTCTCATCTCTTGTGAGGTTGTCCAAATTCTGGACACCCTGTCTTATACACAAGCATTTAAATGGTGCTCTGGAGACAGAATATGGAGAGAGGGACCCAAGAGGTTACTGCCTGTATCTACTTTTCTGTTACCAACATGAAAAAGGCTGTTACAATATTCCCAAACAGCAGCTCCTTCAAGTACACATTACTGCCCAAGTTATATTATTCTATAGTACCTCTTCCCTGTGCAATAACCTCTGTTCTCTTGAGAACTGTTTTATTTTTAGCAGAAAAATAGTCATACAGATGAAATGAGCCGGCCAGAACACCCTCTCTGAAGTGAAAGTCCAAATACTAGAATAAGCAGCCACTGGCCCCGAGAGGAATGACATGAATGGGATGGGAAGTCCTTCATCTTTCTTTATACAGGGTAGGTGGTAGGTTTCTAGATGAAGAGAGCCTGACTTCCATCTTGCATGCATGCAGTGAATTTTTCTCACACTGAGTGGCTAACAACTCCTTCGTGTCTGCTAAGCAGGACACTTCTAACCCTGTCACCTTTGATTCTGCTAAATACAACAAATATGGGTCAATGGCCTTTGGAGAGGTAAAACTCCAAAGCGACCCTGTACTGACGCTGAAATAATTCTAGTGCATGAAAAGTGAGAGCAGCTGTGGCTGCTTCTACATCCACAAGCAATGCGGCTTGCTCGTTGCCAGTGATCCTTAATCCTCTTTGAACTCCTGACTTTACATATCAGATGGTTGCTCCATGGAGTAATATCTGTGTATTATTGCCCATTCACTGTAAGTATTTTACAAGGTGATACAAAGTCGGAAAATGTATTCTCAAGAGCCACAGGCACAAAGGTTACCAAATGCAAATCATATTTGCGTTGGCACCAGTATCTGACATGTTTGTAAAACCAGGAGCAGGGTATCAAGTGTTAAAATGGGAAAAATTCTCTCTGCATCCTGTGAAAATGCTGGCAGCCCAAGGGCAGAGAGTGCCCGCGGGTGTGGTAATTCAGTATGGGCACTGCTTACTAAACAAAGTAATCATCTCAGCCGCCAAATAAAGGGGTAAAACTATTTCAGTGGGCAAAATGGAGTCTCTCTTAATCTGGGGAGAAGTAATAGAAGCCTTTAGGTCTGCGTGACAGCCATGGATGAAGGAGCACGCGCTGTTAGTGCTTGCTCTTCAGATTACCTATGTTGCAGAAGTCTGTGTTTTTCTTAAAGCCCTGGATTTGGGAGTCTAGTGATTGCATGTTTTAAACTTTTTTTTTAGGAAGGATTTTTAAAAAAAACAAGTTTTTTGTCTTACAGTAGAGAAAATGCCCATCATATTGCAGCCTGAAAATATGACCTGCAGGTGCTGAAAAGTCAGAAGCAAAAAGAAAAAAAGAGAGAGGTTGAACTTTTTTTCTTTTTTTTTTTTTTTTTAAATACTGTTTTCTTCTCCCACCTTAGTGTTGGGGGCAGGAAGGGAGAAAAAAGGGGCAGTCAGTCAGAGTTTGGGAGCATTTATGTTAGTGGTCCCAGCAGCCGAGGGGATGGTGCTCCCATGGAAATGGATGCTTCTTCAGGCTGGAGTCACTCACTGCTGCGCAGAAGGGTATTCCTTCATGTATGTAGTACACAGAGGTTAAGAATATTTTTTTTTTCCCAGAAGATATTTACTGGTTTTTTTTCCCTTTCAAAAAGTTTGTTCTTTTTTGTTGTTTGCTTTTTGTTTGTTTGTTGTTTGTTGCTGTTGGGTTTTTTTAAATAAAAAGACTTGGTTTCCTTACAAGATTGAGATTTGTTAATCACAAGCAAACACTTCTCACAACAGATGGCATCACCACAGAGTCAATTTCTTGGTGAAAAGGGATTTTGACAGAGGAACAGTGCTCAGCTCTCCTTTCCCCCGATCTCCTTCTTTTGCCAGGGGCACTGGCACTAGGGCTACGGGGTCAGAAACATGTCAGCCACGTGAGCTGTGTCCCAAGGCAAACCTTGGCCTTGGGTGCAGGCTGATTTCAGTCCAGTGGAAGCAAGTATGGTAAAATTATTCTCCATGCTTTAGTACTGCCAGTACTTTTAGGGGTATTGTGCCGTAGGGTGTCCACCAGACCTTGCCAAGCAATGTCTCCATGAGCCTTCCTTCAAGCCTGCTTGCAGCAGTCTACATCTTCAAGTGCAGGAAGAAGGTCACTGGTCACCAGCTTTCTCTCGGAAAGCCACGTGCCTTATTTGGTTGTATTTGTGTCAGCCTGATGCACAATATCAAGGTTGAGTCTTCCATAGAGAGACTGAGGGCTCCAGCCTTCTCCTGCCAAGTCTGTCCTAGGGAAAAGGGTGAGAAGAAAGAGGAAAATCTGTTTCCCCTGCCAAATCTGCTATAGAAAGCAAATGAAGAAGGGTTACAAGAGCCAAGATGGTCCTATCTGGAAGCCACTTGTCCTGTCAGCTGAGCAATGTATCACTGTCAAAACGTTTCCACAACCCTATTGCTAATGACTCTTGAAATAGGTGCATGCAGCACTAGCATCCAAAAGTCCTCTCTGGACTGATCCCATACTTGGGAGGTCTGGCGATAGATCACACCAAGGACCAGCTCCACATCCACATCTCACAGAAAGCATTTGCTTTAAAAAGGCCAGCGCAGCATGTGGGGTCAAGTCCGTGTCCTGAAGCATTCTCACTGCAGCAGACTTTTGACTGGAATGGAGATGACCCCTGGAGTCAGAGGCAGAATAAGCTCTGCCCTCAGTTGTGTGGGTAGAAATCCAAATACAGGACATTTCCCTAAGTTTCTAACCATGAATCTGAGCCCTTTACATAAAAAAAAGTGGCAGAGCCTTGGCAGAAGCAACCTGAAGGACTTTTTGTTAAATTTTATCAAGGACGGAGAAATGAGAGGGATTTCGCTAGCTAGGTACGAAGTATACACCAGAAGAACATAATCCCTGTACTTCAACACAGATTTAGAAATGCCATTTTGCCCTGAACTCCACTTCCTCGCATTTTCCCCAAATAATACAAAAATATGAGGTTTACAAAGGAATAAGGCAGTTTCCTGGAATACATCTGCTCTTGTCCTCATTTTCTATGCAGTCATGGTGTCATCACTGAGTATCATCTGAAGGCAGGTATGATCCTAACAGCAAGAAAAATTATGATTTTCTGTTCATTTCTGAAGTTTACAATCCATTCTGAGGCAAGAGACAAAATTAAAATGGGAATTTACTATTCAGACACCAGGGATGTTCATTCAGGTCAACACAAGTTAAATGTCAAGGAGATGTAATAAAGGGGTACAAAGCCAGAAGCGGTGAAACTGTAACTCATTAACATCGTTATTCACCCACAGCATATCCCACTGATGTCCTTGCAAGAGCAGGTCACATACAGAGTAGAAGAGATTTCTTTAATTAATGAAACAGACACTAAAAAATGAAAAGATGCTGGAAGCGCCAGGGCAAAGGTAACTTCAGGCTGCCTCATGTTGTGATACATCTTAGAGATACACGTGTTTGTGAAACAGGCAGGTTGCTTTCCATCCTCATAAAAGCATGTGTATGTTTTACCAAATAAATGGTTGGAAAAAGCATTTATGGATATCATACATGGAGAAAGGACTTACTTAGAAGCCATAGGCACGGGCTTCTTGCTAGGGGATAAAAAGATGCATTGCGAGCTGCCTGAACTATGATTTATGTCTGTGCCTGGATGTAAATCAGCCTCACACAGCATCTTCCCTGAAACAGCTTTTCCAATATTGGTTTGGGGTTTTTTTCCAAATAAGAAAAACACATATTGCAGACCTTTCTTAAATTGCTTTTGGGCATAGCCTGTTAAATGGGTTCTCTGACAAGGCTGATACTGTAATTATGGCATGTATTGTGCGGTACCTCTTCCCAGTCATTCCTAATCTGCTGGGCCGGAGGGGTAGGGAGAAGCTGTCAGTGGTGGTGTGCAGCAGCATAACCCAGCTCCCTGGCTGCCAGCCAGCGTGGATAATAGACGTTTATTTGGTAGGTGTTCCTCTGACAGACCCCAGAGAAACTTCCCAGAGCATCTGTGGCACTGGAGCAGCAGTTTGTACCATCTCCACTGTGCATAGGTATTGCCAACCTCCTCTTGCAACACCCTGCTGCCACCTCACTTGGGAGGGCAGACCTCCAAGTCTCTCACACTGTGCAGCGAGGCTCTCCTCTCCTCCGACGAGGGCTGTCCGTCTTGCATCTACTCAAGCGACCCTTGCTTGAAGATGTGGACTCCAGCCAGAGCATGAATGAGTTTCTGTAGCACTGTGGATTTATTCCTTGAACCGGTCGCATGCCAAAACCCGTTCCTGCTGCAATTAACAGGCATTGGTATAAAAGGACTAAAATTTGGTCTTGCTCACTCTTTGGTGAATTTCAACAGGAAACTTCAGCTGATAGTCGGTTATAGCACACCTTCTCTGCAAGGATTGCTCCTGCAAAAGGAAAAAATCCCTCTTCCACAGGATCCTCAGGGAGCACCAAATCTCACCAGACCCTACCTCCAAGGTGCCAGCAGGTCCCTCCTCTTCTCAGAGGTCCAAGGGTCGAATGTTGACAGCTGTGCTCTCGAGGTATTGCAGAGCTGTCTGTGATAAGGGTAATGTTCACACGTGCGTGAGGAAGAGCTGCAGTGGAGGCCAAGCCCAAGTTCAGCAAAGGTATAACCCATGAGCTGATGGCCATCTCAAACCTCAATGCCTTCTGCTCAGAGCAGGGCATGCATCCTTCACCCTGCCTTTTCCATAGCAGCAGGTTCCCAAATCCCATGCTTGGTGTCCTCAAAACACACTTGAGAAAAACCTGATGCCGGTGCTGTCGGGGAGGCTCTGTGTGGGTGAGAGCTACCGTGCTGATAACGGCTAATGAGTTTACAGAGTATCTCCAGCATGATAGCAGCAGCTGCAGCCAATCCCAGGGACATTCCCCAGCCACTCAGTGAGTCAGCAGAATTGTTAATCCTGGGGCATTAGTGACCTGAAGAGGAAACAATGGAAGACACACAGGCTGCTGCTTGGCCAGAATTATGGGGGGTGTCTCCCCTCAACATAAAACTCAAATATAGAGAGCCTCAGAGGCTTTGCATGTGGCAAACTTGAGACAAATGGCTGAAAACAGTATACTTGCTGCTTTGTCTTGGTTTCTCCAGCTTCTGAAAGATTTAAGAGAGGATTTTTTGAGGCATAGGACTGATCCAGGGAGGTGGGTCATCCAGACAATGCCCAGACCCAAAGTCTAGGGAAGGTAGATGCAGATGTTGACCAACACTGGGGTCTTGATCACAGGTCTTGTGATATCTTCTACTGTTCCTTGACTTCACCCGCAGTTTCAAAAGCACCTAAAATACCAACATTGCAATTCCTAACCTCTGCTTTAGTATCCAGGACTCTGTATCTGCATGTCAATGACTCTATTAGACACCACTGTAGGTTTTGAATTCTACTTCTTAAACACATTTTCCCTTCAGGAAGTTGATACACGTGGAAACATCAGAACAGGCACTCTTGTCCAACAGGTCATGCTAATGAGCATCACTGAAATGGCCTCACCCTTGAGCCACCCCAGCAGGTGACTTGCCATGTTAAGTAGTATCATGTTCCTCAGTAGAGACTCATGAAGGCCAGGCCAGCACATAACATTCAACTAAATGGATTCAATCTTCAGCTGATCTTCAGAACAACCCTAATAGCCCATGAAGCAATGCTCTGTGATGCTTGCTTCAAAGATGCTGTAGCCTCTGCTGTAATCCAAAATATTCCCAGGGTACTGCTTGGGTAAAGCTTAACACTTTAGGGGGTACCTGCATGATGTGGCTCTACCACAGCTTTCACTTTCACCAGGTGTGACATCTGTTTGACAATTTATTTTCTGAGAAGCCTCAATCATTTCAAATCCTAGGGTGCTGCAGAAAATAACTATGTGGTGATTTTTTTTCTTTTCTATGCATAACTAAACTTTGCTTTATTCAAAGCCTTTTAAAGAACAGCTGGCAGAAAATAAACCCTCAAACTTCAAGAAACGAAGGAAGGGTTGCTTTTACAGAGACATCTAAATTACACGCACTTGAAAACCAGAGCACTGTAAAGAGCAAAAAGGAGGCATTTAAATAAGGGTCCCTTGTTCTGTGATTGCCAACAAAGACATTACCGTTGCTGGACAGTGCTGCAAAGCCCTTTTTTAGCTCAATATAAACAGCCTTTTAAAATCCAAAGAAGTCTTTAAAAGGCCATCAAATTAGGGTAAGAGAAAAATTGTAGCTACATTACATTGAAAGCTGCTCTACAAGCCAAGGGGAATATCTCATGTTTTTGGCTGTATTTGCTTCTACAATCCTTGCTCTTCATTTCTGGCTTACAGTTAGTCACGCTGAGATGCCTGTCGTACCAGATGCATCTGCTGAGAAGAAACAAATGGGAAGGGCTTCCCCTCCAGCACAGCGCCCTACCTCGCCATCTTGCTACGTAAAAGGCAACACCCTTTTCAGCTAATTCTTGCATTTTTGAATCTCTGACGGTGTTCACATCAGGCTGGAGGAAAAGGAGGTGGATTAGACACAGGCTTTTGTTTGTAGAAAGGATCCTCCAACCTCGTGAGCCTCTGACCTTTTCCATAGTTGTGTCCCACAACTAACTCATTACTGTGGGTAAGGAGCATGGAATAGATGTTCGGTAACACAGCCCAGCTTGATTTAATTAGTGGCATTTTTAATTAAACCTTACCACTAAGGTGTAGCAGGAGCACGCTTATATAGAAACCGTTTAATGAATATTTCCTTGGCATCAAAGAAGAAAGGTGTGACTTCAGCTTAATTACTTAGACCAACAGAAGGAGGACTTGGATGTATCTGAGAACTGGTTGCAAGCAGTGCTCATAATTCAACCACCAAATTAAGGCTGCAGACAAAGGCATTTGCCATACACCCCGTGGCTGTCCTGCAGTGTTTACTGACATGGTGGCTGTACAATTTGGTGATGGCTGAGATACAGCTCTGGGGACATTTTTACTGTTTACATTAAACAATTGATTAGACCCACAATCACACTGTGATAATTGCTAGCCAGGAAGAGAGACTTCTGCACTAAGCAGGCAGGTGAGAGAATGTACTGTAATATTAGGTTCCCTTGAAATTCTCAGCCCAAGAATCAGATTTATGAGTTGCCCAAACCTTGCTCATACAGAGCTGGGAAATTTGAACCTCATGCATTCTACCATGACCAGGGTCCATTATCTCTGTTGGAGGGCCCTGTTGCAGAAAAGGAGAAGTTGCTGAAGTTCTCTCTTCTTGGTTCTCCTTCTAAAAAGGGGACACTTGTCTGATTTGTGAGTCATTGCACGCTTGGAAGTAATGTCTAATTTGCCTGCTCATTGCAAGACACATCCCCAAGCTCATCATTTTCTACCAGGAGGCAGAAAGAACAGCCATTAAACCCAGCAGTGGAAGAAGAAAATCACATGCACAATTTGCTGCCTGTGCCTCTCCCCTGGGACTCCAGGATTTAATGCAATTTGGTGTATCCCAGCCAGTGGTGCTTGGCTGCTTTTAATTAAAAAAAAATTAAAGGATTTATGTTGGGATTAAATGGGATAATTATTGATTGATCTCTGCCTTCTAAATTGAAAAGCATTTGGATTAATCAGCTTTTAAGTAGGAAATCACTTGGCTCTGCACAGGATGCCAGCCCCAGGCCCTGCACTTTGCCTCTTGCAGGGCTTTATTTTGTCCTCTCCCTCAAACGCCAATGGGAAATATTTTCCTTTATTCTCTTCTTCTTGATTCATACTCACAGCTCATAAGAAAATTGTTTTCATTGAGAGAGGCTCTAGGTCACAAGTATTAAGATCTCCCTACCTTTGCAGGTTACCTTGTATTACCCACAGAGAACATATCTCAGCCTCTATGTCATCCACATGCATCTCACTGGGAGGTCTGCAATCCTCCAAAATCCTTGTGCTGAGAACTGGGCAACCCACCTCCCAGGCAGGTCAAGTCAGCACTGAGATACTCTATGGATGGAAAGAGAGGGTTTGTACCAACAGTGATGCTGGTAGATCTGTCCTGGAGGACAAGCAAAGCAGATGGACGAATAGACAGCTCAATAATCAAAAGGAACTTGTAAATAAAATGGTCTAAAGCTTGCTCTTGGTTTAGTTCTGGGTCTGTGTATGTCACCCCATCTATACAAGCAGTTGGAAATTAGGTTAAGCAGGTGAGGAAGGTGGTTCGGCAGTATATACTAAAAATAACAATGGCACATTCAAAATAATAATATTCTCCATCCCCAGCTGCAGAAGTAGGCTGCTTACCTAAGCATCGAGTGTTCAGGTTTCCACAATTATGCTGGAACAGAAATAGTGTAGTTGTTGTGTGACCCTCATTTCTTCTTGTATTATTCCACCTGCATGAAAACAAAAGTTGTATTAACTCCCAGAAAATGCCAAATGGAGAATTTGGAAGAAAAGATTTGCTATTTGAGGAGAAATATTATGTTAAAACCCAGGGAATTTCAGCTTCTGAATGAAATTCCCAGTTCCAACGAGTCATGTTTCCAATGCTAGAACTTAGAAGCAAGTTTTAACTTTGCCCTTTGTGAATGAGGAGAGTAACGTCCCCATCACAGTCTTTGTCTTCTAATTTATCTAGTGTTGGGAAATTTTCCTATTTTATTTTAATAAGTTCTTCCTTCCTCTAAAAGAAAGGATCGCCTCTTGAAATATTTTTTTAAGATTCCCCATCAGAAGAAAGCAGGATACCCATCCAGGGAGACTACATTTTTTCTAGGAAGCTTTTCCACTGAAGTACTCCAATCACTGCAATGCCAATCCAGCATTGACTCACATGTGAACCTCCCCCACAGCCAATCTCCCAGAGATGGGTGACCTGGCAGCATGGTGGCAGATTACATCCCTCTGCAGTTGTAAGGTAATTCATACTTGAAAGGATTATTTGAGTTCCTCACACAGCAGTCAGCTCTATATTAATTGGAACAAAAGACCTTTCTTCAGCTCAGTGAAAGCCTCTCCTCCATGGGCAGCCAAACTCAGAGAATAAAGCACCCATGTTGTTTCAGTCCCCCTCTCTGAGCACCCTGAAATTATAACCACCCTGGCCAGAACCCCTGAATGATCCCTTCTGCATAGCTTCATTAGGAAGAGCATAGTCCGAGCTGATCAGCCTAGCCCATGAGCGTGTGAAGACCTATTGATGAGATTAGGTAATGACGATATAAAAATGGGTGAACTGTTATTTGAAGTTACTTGTCTCATCTCAGTTAGAGGGAACAGCTAGCACATTTTCTAAAGTGGCCTGATCCTCAGACTTCACACATCTTGGGTACGGGGCTCCCATAGGATGCCTTATAATGGACAACAAGAAATGAATGAGCTGCACCAGATGTTGACCAGCTCCAGTGGGGCCATTCAAACCTCTCTGCACCATACTCCTGGTGCATGTACTGGTCTGAATTTGGAGGTGAGCACAAGGGAGCACAGTCTTGTCTACATATGTATGCAGGCATATATGTACAAGTCTACGTAAGTGCATGAGTGTCATGAGAAAGGGTGGGTCCGTGCACCCCTGTGCATGGTCAGTGCATCTTGCCACCATGTTGTCTAGCAGTAGCTAGACAACAGAGCTGATTTGATCAGGCGCAGCACTCAGGTGCAAAGCTACACGCACGTGGCTCTGTGTCCCCAAAGTGCTGTTCTTCCCTGGGCCTGGTGCTGCAGAGCATGTGACATAGGATGCAGACTCAAGGGGGTCTGCAGAAGTCACTCCAGACCTAGAAGGACTTGTTGGGCCATGTCATACCCCAGCTCCTTCTGGAAAAAGCATCTCAAGTATTTTCAATACTTTCTGTTTATCCCAGGCCTACATGGTGGTGGAAAACAAAGGGAGTTTGATGATTGTCTTTTTAAGAAGAGACTAAGTAAAACAGTGAGGCACGATAAAATGAATTGATTAGGAAAGATAACTAAATGTGCTTTTCTGCATAAAACTCATTATATTAAAAATATGTAAGAGCCAGTAACATGAAAAATTGAAGGCTAGGTATCCTACTTTGAATGCAGGCAGGAAAGTGTAAAATTGACTCATCTTGTCCTTTTCCCAGAGTAAACAAGTGGAGCAAGACTAAAGAATGGGGATCAGAAGAATACAGAACCACATGACCATCTGCTCAAGGGAAATAATCTTGCTCAAGATCTCTTCAGACTACTGCAGTGTGCCGTTCCCCATGGTGAAACTTAAACACACTCTCAGATCTGTCAGTCAAAAGTAACTGTCCTTACTTTTGATAACCACTTGTCTAATGACTTCCTGGGTTGACCAGAGGGCAGCAGCACATTGAAACTTTAGTCCCAGATCAGCTCCTGCACCTAGGAATAAGTTCCCTACTCCATCGCAGAATCATAGAATGGTTTGGGTTGGAAAGGACCTCAAAGATCATCTAGTTCCAACCCCCCTGCTGCGGGCAGGGACACCCTCCACTAGACCAGGCTGCCCAAAGCCCCATCCAGCCTGGCCTTAAACACTTCCAGGGATGGGGCAGCCACAGCTTCTCTGGGCAACCTGTTCCAGTGCCTCACCACTCTAACAGTAAAGAATTTCTTCCTAACATCTAATCTAAATCGACCCTCCTTCAGCTTAAAGTCACTACCCCTTGTCCTGTCACTCCATGCTCTTGTAAACAGTCCCTCTCCAGCTTTCCTGTAGTCCCCTGTAGGTACTGGAAGGTGCTATAAGGTCTCCCCTGATGAACAACCCCAACTCTCTCAGCCTGTCTTCATAGCAGAGGTGCTCCAGCCCTCTGATCATCTTTATGGCCTCCTCTGGACTTGTTCCTACAGCTCCATGTCTGTCTTGTACTGGAGACCCCAGAGCTGCACATAGTACTGCAGTGGAGTATCAGGAGAGTGGAGTGGAGGGGCAGAATCCCCTCCCTTGACCTGCTGGTCATGCTATTTTTGATGCGGCCCAGGATACGGTTGGCTTTCTGGGCAAGTGCACATTGCCAGGTCACGTTGAGCTTCTCATCCACCAACACCCCCAAGTTCTTCTCCTCAGGGCTGCTCACAATCCATTCTCTGTCCAGTCTATATTTGTGCTTGGGGAGATTAAAGTCACCTGGACCATCAGTTCAGGTCTTCCTCATCTCCCAGATCACACATTGAAGGAGAAACTGAAGTGCTCCTTAAAATCTTGGTTGGACCTGCCCTGACACACAGGAGACTGGGACTGAGTTTTACTTTACCAGACGATGTGCAGTAGAGTATTTTCCTTAACAGTGTCTTAAGATGTATTTTGACCTCATCCTTCAGTTAATGTGCTTACTGGGAGACTGGTGTTGTCACCTTAAAACAAAGTGGCACAATCCCACCAGTCAATCAATGACCTTTTTGAATTTCCTGCTTTCAGATCTCAGAAGCCATACATACCAGGCATCAAGTGCCATTTAAAAGCCTACTCATGTGCCAGCTATTACTTGCCCTGGAAACTGAGCAGAGCGGACAACGTGCTGGAGGTCAAGGTTGCAATTCAGCCAGAGAAATGGGCAGATCAAAACCTCACAGATTGCAGCAAGAGCAAATGCACTCGCAATTTGCTCAGCAAGAGCAAATGCCCCAGTCCTACATCTGGAGCAGAATAACCCTACACAATCAGATGGTTGGGGACTGGCCAGCTGGGGGAAGCTTTGCAGAAAGGGTCCTGGTGGGTAACGGATTGAGCAGAAGTCTACAGGGGTGCCTCATGAAGGTCTACCAGATATTGGGTTGTATGACACAAGTAGAGCCAAGTCCGGGGATGTAATTGTTTCCTTCTCTTGAGCCTCATAAAATTAGCTGGATTACTGTGTCCAGTTTCAGGCTTCCCAATTTAAGGGGGTATGGCAAAGTGGAACTTGTCCAGTGGAGGGCCAACTTGATGGTTAGGGTGCTGGAGGGCACAGCGTGTGAGGAGAGGGGGAGGGAGGAGATTTTCCTCAGCCTGGTGGGAAGAAAAGACTAAGAGGGACCACACTGCTGGTTTCACATACCTGGTGTGGGATCAATGAGAAAATAGAGACAAAATTTTTCCCAAGGAGCACAGCAAAACAATAAGATGCAATGGCACAACTTGCAGCAATGGAAATTTCTATTATTTATAAGAGGGGAGGGGGGGGAAAGTCCCCAAAAGATTGATGCCATCTGGAACAGGGACCCAGGGAGGCTGTACCATCTCTGTTCTTGCTGATATTCAAAACCTAAGCAGATAGGGCTCTGAACAACCTGATTGAACATCAACCGCTTGAAGCAGACTCTGCTTTGAGCAGGGCATTGGACCTCCAGAGGTCCTTTCCAGCCTAAATTATCCTATGATTTTGTGGCACATTATTGACTTCAACTTCAGAAATCAAAGTTATAAACCATGGACTTTATTCTAAGAGCTCCAGGCAATCTTTCAGATCCCTTCAGTCCCTGCTTTTAAATTCTTGCGAAGTAGGGACTACAGACCATGAATCTGATCTGATATTCCCCGGGCAGCGTGGGAAGCAGAGACCTAATGCGTGTGCAGGAGCCGGTATCACCAGGGAGACAGGCAGCACACTGCAGTCTGGGCTTTCCCGTGCGCTGAAGCCTGTGTGCCAGGCATCTTGGGCTGTGACAGCTGACAGGTTACAAGAAGCATTAGCAGACAAGCTGTGTCACTGCTCACTAGAATGGGATATTTGGGCAGGAGACAACAGAAAGACTGAATATCCGGGTGATGCTCGTCGTAGGTGCAGCAGGTGTTGCTCATGGTAGGAGGACACCATGCCTCAGTCTTTAAGGCAGCAACTGAACTGCTCCTGTAAGAAGCTGTAGCATCGATAATCCCTTACACCCCTTTGCAGGCAGAAATTGGGGCAGGCAGCAGTTACTAATATCTCTCCTGCCCACATCACCGTAACCTGATTAAGCAACTGCGCCTGCATTTGGAGCCAGCCCTGGTACAGGATGACTGCGCAAAGAAGGTAACCTTCACCCATCTCCTAGGAGCCTCGCAATGCATTTCTTTCTCCTCCTCCCCCATCACTTTTCCATGACCTCAAACTCCCCCTGGGGACTGTCAGAGTTTTGAATGATTTATTCCAATAATGGCAAAAGCCCTGCAGAGCCCAACTGCTGGCTGTTTGGGACAGCTCAGGTCACCAGAGGGTGCTGCTGGGGCTTTCCAAGAGCCAGCTTGGCAGATTGAAAGCAAAATAAAGGTGCTCTTCTGCCCCTGCTCCTTTTTTTCTGTGCGGTGACCCGTGTATTTTCAGGCAGGTTGGCCTTTTCTCCTGTGCTCTCCCTATTCCTGTGAAGGCAGGCCGTGCAAAACGGCCTTTCTTTGCAGTCTGAGGGTTGCAGCGTCCTGGAGAGAGACAGTGTGAGCTCTCCTGAGATTTTGCTCACGCTCATTCAAAAAGTCATCTGGCAGTGGGAAGGTCTGTAAGGTTGAGTGGCTGACCAGGGTTACATATTAAGAGGGTCTTCCACCACCCCAGAGAGGAAAGGAGAGGATGTGTGTGTATCTGTGCACATGCGCTGTGCACAAGCACGCACAGAATCCCTTAAAGCCAGTAAAAGCCAACGCATTAGTTTCATGGAGCAGCAGGGAAGTCCGTCTGGACCTTTTGGCTTCTCGTGCCTAAAGCTGCTGTTGCGACAGATTATCCTAGCAGTTTCTGAGGCATCCTTGAATTTAGTCTTATATGTTTCTATACTGTTTGGTTTCAGCCAAGTTAATCCTGGCTGTCACTTGAGTACAGTTAATGATGTTCTACTCAGAGATTTGCAGTTGTGCATAATGGGGCTAAAGTCCCCCCCGTGTTCTTCATGCTGCTTTTGGAGAGCTTCTGTCGAGTGCGCAGGAGTCACTGAGCATTTTGCAAAGGAGTGCCTGAAAATGAATTCTGCAGTCCTAAATGAGCTGCTTCATAATCCTTCTATCTGCTTCAGGCTGTCTCAGACTAATACTATTTGCCAGTCACTTCCCCCTCTCTCTAAAAAAGACATATTTTTAGCCTCTCAACAAATCTGACACATTGGAGTTTCCCTTCTGTGTAATCCCACTGTCACCATTTCTAAGTATTTTTTTTTTAAAACTCTTCTTAAGTTCGTGTAGTCCAGGACTGGGAATTTAAGATCAGTAGTTCAAGCAGCTAGTGCCTATGGATACATGTGCATCTATAATACTTGCAGGAGTCACAGCCCCCACATTGCACCAGGGGGAAAAAAAAATCAAAGAAGGAAGGTTTGTAGAGTCACGGAAAGGCTCTTACTAACGACAAGCTCTTCGGTGGAGTCAATGGCTCTCGGGCCCAGGGTTTTAACGTGCCCTGCGCAGGCCAGTTGTGGTTATATAATACTGGCTCCGGAGCAGATGCTGCCGTGTTCAGGCCGGGAGATTATAGCTGACATGCACGACTAATGGAAGCTTTCTGACAAATGCAGCCATCCCTGTCGGGCAGGGGATCGCGGTGAGGCAGTCGCTCTCCAGCCTCTCGTTCGGCGGCTCTTCCCTGTGATCCCGTGCAGCTGGGATGGAGACGGGGACCCGAGCGGAGGCTGCAGTGGGACCCGGCACTCCGCTGGGAGCAGGCAGCCTTCCAAGGCAGCAACAAAAAAACCCCAATAAATTCAGCAAATACTCTCCTGCTCGACCTGGGTATGGCTGGAGGTGTACTACGGGCTGTAACTGATGGACTGTAACAGTTGTCAGGCACGGGTGTCTCGTTTGGAGGAAGATGATATACCGCGTCCAGGACGGTTAGTGTGTTCCTGTGGTTGAGTATCTGATTGAATATTTCTTCATGTTCCTTTGTGATTCGCCACATGTTTGGTGTATCGAGTGTCTCACTACCTTTTTCAGCGCCGTGACTTGGCTTTGTGGCATGTGCAGCATAATGCCACCACGAAAATGGAACAGGCCCTTATCGCAGCGTGCTGGGTACAGCTCCGAGATAGGCTTTAACACTTAGGTACCGAAAGGCTATCTTAACAATCCCAAATCTGCTCTGACTCTGCTTCAGAAATTCTCACGTGTCGTCTTTTGGTGGCACGGGCTTTTTCCAGGCAGGTAGGAGACAGGAGGAAAGCAGATGCAAAATCTCCAGCTGCTGTTCACAACAGCTCTGCTCCCGTCCCCACCCTTGAGAGACTTTCTATGTCTGACTGATCAATGCCAATCCCTGCTATCCCCGAGGGGCTGCAAACGCAGCCTCCCAAGTGTCCTGCAGTTTGACAGACACAGCCGTTGCAGTCTGCTGACTCCCAGCACATCCCTCCGAAACCCTGGGCTGCTACATCGCGTTAAAGTGATGGACGACAAAGAGCTGTGCCCAGCGGATTCAAACCACTCCTTGTTAGTGCTTAAAGGTTGCTTCACATCTGGATCCCATTAAAAAAACCTTTCCAGTTTGGTTACCAAATAAAACTCATCCAGGCATAAGACTAAATGAGCAAGCATTTCTAGTAAGACCAGTGTTGTCCAGTTTGAGATATGTGCTACCACTGATGCCCTTATGCTACCTTTACAGAAAAAGCTAAGCTATACTAGGGATAGGAACCAGCTGGATCCTTTTCCTCACAAAATAAAATAACCAACAGGCTGTATCCTACTTATTCCCATTTGGCCATTTCCAGCTTCACCTCTTCTGTTGTTTCCTGATGTCTGGCAAAACAGGCCTTTTGCTATCTCCACCTGCATCTGAGTCAAGCAGGGAGATGAGAGGAGCAGTACATTCCCATGGCTTATACCATGGGACATCCTGTCAGTCCTTATGGAGCTGTGGGACAACTCCCAACTCACTTCAGCCGTTTCCTAAATCCTCGCTGAGAAGATGTATTTCTGAGAAGAAAAGCAAAAGGAGATCTGAAAGGTATGCAAGTGCCTTTAATTTGCCTAATAATGTCCCTTGGGAAGGTCTACCTAGGAGATTCTTCTTACCTTCCAGTCTCAGCTGAGTAGCCACCTCTCCATTTACGGTCCTGAACTGTGACAGGTCAGATGTGTCGGAGCCCCAACCAAGGGAGGATTGGACCTTGCTGGGCTGCAAACACATGTATTAATGTCTAATTAACACTTTATTCCTTTTTTTGCCCTTCCACCTCCTCTGTGCACACACACTCCATCCATCCATTTCACAGAGGGCAGAGAAAGCAGACAGATTCCTCAAGGGGTTAATCTGCAACGTAACCCTTTGGTTGCACTTCAGGATCTTCTAGGGCTAAGCACCAGAGGTGCTTGAGCTCGTTTTGAGCCTACTGGCTTGCAGCGATATAGTTAAAACAGCACAGAGGTTGGAATGGGCAGCATAATTTACCCAAGACAGCAGATGAATCAGTTCATAGAGGGTTCTGTGCTCATGTCTGTGGTTACATTCCCACCAGCACCTGAGCTATGTAATGCCCATCTTGCAAAGGCATGTCTACATGATGCTGCAGCTCCCAGCAGTGGTGTTGCCAGAATAAAATCTTGGGCTCCAGCCACTGTCCAAACCACAAAGCCTCCCTTCCTTCAGTAAACAGCAGCTGCTTCTCTTCCCAGAAGTGACCACATTTCAGCAATGACTATCACAAAGTAAATATTTTCTAACCCACCAGAAACACGTGGGCAGACCGTACTTAAGGGTTTGTGTTCTTAAAGTGAGAGATGCAAGTGTGGAGCTGGATGGTCTTACTGGGTTTATTTGTTCATAGGGAGTGCGAGGGCAAATGATCACGTATTCACTGTTTAAGAGCAGTGCTGTCAGCTGAATCCAGCTACAGATGGTCCAGCCAGTTACTTACACTAGAATATAAGAAGCATTGTACCACGGGAAGAAGAGCAGTGATCCTTTCACGCACCTATTTGGAGCAGAAGAGCAGCAGAACCACGGTGCCATGTGTGCACAGTAACGCTGGCACTGGGGAGCCCATGCCACATGTCTGCACCCCTGTGCTTCATTTGGAAAGCAACAAGAGATGGGATTGCAAGTCATCGTGACTGCACAGGCTCTGACAGCCCCACAGCCTCCACAATACCCAGGGAGGCAATATTTCACTGTATAGCTGGAAGGAGGCTACAGAAGAGATTATTAACATGACCACTACCACCAGAATCCTCTAGGACTGTGGACATTGTCTTAGGCTGTTTTAGGGAAAGAAAACATGACAGAGGGGCTAAAAAATGTTACAGTAGATTAAGCAGGCTTCAGGTAACAGCTTTCAGTTGCTGCTTCACAGCAGGATACTTCTTAACCTCCTTTTTCAAATTTGCATGTAGTTGGACATAGTTCAATTGTTAATAGCATATAAAGAATATCTACACTCATTTGAAGAGATATTAGAAGACCTTATTTCTTTACAGCATCAGCCACCTAGGGCAAAGGCTGACTTTGTTCATGGCCAGGGCTGGGCTTGACATACGCATTTGCAGAGGAGTAAGCTGGATCTGGGCTGAGCTGGGGCAGCTCACGTGTTTCTGCACCCCAGTCTGCATAGTGCTATGCTGGAGCAGCTCACAGCTCTGCTCACTGCTGCATTAACAATGTAGGGATGCTCTCAGGTGATACAAAACCCTCGATGGTCAATCGAGGCTTTCATCTCCAGGACATGGTACAGCTTCAGGCTGGAGTGCTGCTAGAGAGGAATTAAATTCTTTGGCCTGTAGCATTGACAGTAGTGCCAGGGACATCTGATGTGAGCTGGATGCCCAAGCTTGACCAAGGTTTGAGATTCTTTTAGCGTGAATCTTAATGAAACAAAAGGCCCATAAGGAAAGACCGTATTGAGAGAGAAAACTATTGAGTCCAAATATTTGAGCATGATATTTCCATATGATGTCTTCAGCCAAAGTTGCCCTTAATAAATATACAGGTAGTTTTGGTTCAGTCAAAATGTTTAATATAAAGTTGACCAAAAGATTTGAATTTAGGACTTTGTTCAACTATTGAAAGAAAAGTCATAGAATCATAGGATGGTTTGGGTTGGAAGGGACCTCAAAGATATCTAGTTCCAACCCCCCTGCCATGGGCAGGGACACCCTCCACTAGACCACATTGCCCAAAGCCCCATCCAACCTGGTCTTGAACACTTCCAGGGATGGAGCCTCCACAACTTCTCTGGGCAACCTGTGCCAGTGTCTCACCACTCTAACAGTAAAGATTTTTTTCCTAATACCTAATCTAAATCTACCCTCTTCCAGCTTAAAGCCATTCCCCCTTGTCCTGTCACTCCATGCCCTTGTAAACAGTCCCTCTCCAGCTTTCCTGTAGTCCCCTTTAGGTACTGGAAGGTGCTCTAAGGTCTGCCTGGAGCCTTCTCTTCTCCAGGCTGAATAACCCCAACTCTCTCAGCCTGTCTTCATCTGCTGGCTGCACTTCTCTCACTGAAAGTCAGGGAAAGTCCTGGCAAAGCATCATTACTAACCAGAGACGAGCTGGAGACCTCCATGCTGAGAGCCTGGAGAGGGGGGAAGGGAAGAGGAGCTATGGTGTTTCTGGAGAAAACTGAAAAAAAACCCTGTCTGATGTCTCTGGACTGCCACGTCCAGAAGCATGCCAAGCCTCAACCGCTAGCCATGAGCAATCCAGGACAGACTGCATCTGCCCTGTGGCTAGAGGACATCAGTTGTCAGTACCGTTTGGAAAGCACCTTGTGAAGAAAAGGGGAATCCTTGACTTATTTCCCCCTCTCAGAGTCCTGGGTCTTGCCGAGCATGCAATCTTTGTAGATACTCTAAGCGTCAGCAGAAAGCTAACTCCTGGAGCTTGCCTACTGTTTCTCACGCTGATTTGTGGCAGAAGATTACATTTGCTCTACATAAAAGCCTTTGCTTGTGCACAGCTGAATGACTACCCATTTTTAATGTGCTGTGACAAGGACGACTGGGTCTTGAACCTTTTGGCCCTGCTGCAAGATCACTTTTAGCCTGCAGTGCAGTTTGAGTTTTCCTGCTGAGTGTGGCAGGAGACATACCAAGATTTCTTAGATGCCTCTTTGCTCTGAACAGAGGGACAGCTGCTGTTACGAGAGATGCCCAGAGCATCCTTTATGGATCAGCAGCAGTCATGCTGCATGCAGGGAGAGGAGGAAAGCAGATTTACTGCTGAGTCAGTTGCATTTGTCTCACTCTGGCCTTGGGTCCTGTGATGATGTTGCCATCACTAGCACGATGAGTTGTCTCTAGCACAAGGAACATCCGGCCTCCCTCCATGATCCCCTATAAACAAAGAGGAAAGAAATTTAACTAGCAGGAAGCAACAATAACAGCAGACTGCACTTATCTTTTGGGTTGCCAGCTGCTTGGGGCAGGTTTCTAGCCCAGCAGGTTTTCTCCCCAGGAGTGGCAACAGCAGTAGCCAGATCGTGCTTTGCATTCCTTGTGGTCATCTTCTTGCAAGCCAGCAGACATTCAAACTCCACCAGTATTAGATTTTGTGGTCACTTTGTAATGCAAGTGTAATTGAGCCCTTTTGTGGTTTTGGCTTCATTAATGTTGCACACATTTTCAGAGTATAAAATAGTCTACCTTCTCCATCCTCTAAAAATGAAGAGCATGTTTTGGCTCAGACAAATATCTTCAGAAGCCCAGGATGGAGACATGGAGTCCTCTCCAGGTAAAACGTTCTCAAAAATTCCTCCTGCAGTCATGTATTTCCATGTATACACATAGACACATGTAGAGCTTTGCTTTTCTGGTTTTATTTTTTTTTATAATATAGTGAGATTGGTTAGACTTGTGGGAAAAAAAAATAAAAAATCATCAGACATCCATTCCCCAGAGTCCTCAGTTCGTAGGAGCCTGTCAAGAAGAACTCTCAAACCAGAATATACCACACTTTTTGGTGACTTGAGAAATCAGCCAGGTTTCTCATCGGGACTGAACAGATGGAGAAGCAGCCTGTCTGAGGAACTTTCCGGATTGCTCCCCAGGTGTGTGGGCCCTTTGTCAAAGAGATTATTCCCATACCATTGCACGAGACATGGCTAGGCACAGACCTCAGTGCTTGGCACACTATCAGCTGAACTACAAAATTGCTCTAAGCGCTGCACCACTTGCTCCCTGTGTGCCTTCTGGTAGTGGCAGCAGCTTGGTGGTGTCCCCAGGTCATCCCATGACACCCATGTTGAATCCCCTTGTACCCTCACACTCCTTCCCTTTTCTCATTGATTCTGTCCCATCATCAGCTGCCTGTTCTACCTACATTTCTTTTCCCAGCAGCCATTTCCCTTCTCAGAAGGTCTTGAAGCTTTGGTGGAGGGTGGCCTAGCAGTAAGCCCTGATAGGGCTGAACAGTGAAAGATCCCTGGAACTGTTCTGATCCAGGTCAATGTGCACCTCTAAACCATGTTTTTGGGGTTTAGACTGGCAAAGGACTGCTCCAGCTAAGTAGGTTGGAAGGTGAGACCCTGCTCAGGGAGATCAGAGTTTAGTCTTGCCATCCTATTTAGCCTCTGGGCAAGAAGAATGACCTGTGATTCATTTTGGTTACCATCATGGATGTAACTTGTATGAGTCGGAAACACAGCCCAAGACGTGGTCCGTGCAGGTAAACAGACCTGCCTGGCTCACTGCTCCAAAACTACTAATTCCTGAGCATAACAGGGAGCAGGTTTTCATTGTGCTCACCTAAATCCTACAGCCAAAGTAAAAAAAAAAAAAAAAAAAGTCAGAAATTAATATATATTCTTACAGACAGGGAAATCAGCAGAAAACTAGTGTTCGGAACAAGTGTAGGCAATCTCAACCATTATGGAGGGGTGAGGAGATGAAGCATGTCTCATGCTGGATGTGAGGCATTGCCTTGTGCACACTTGTATAGCAAGTGATGTGAGCCAAGGAACGTTTGATTCATATTGAAGGCACCACCTTCTCATAGCTTTTGTCAGTGATATGACACCCTTGAGAAAATCTGTGTCTTGCAGGCAGACCTGTCTGACCTCATTAGTTTGGGAAGGAGATGAGTGTTTGGAATGGAAACTCTCATCCTGACTCTTTCATAGACCAATAAGACAGAGCACCAAGGTGCAAACATCAGAGTGACTCATAGCAAGTTGAGCTGAAATAGAGATGATATTGAAGCATTAATAACAGTATCTTTGCACCGCGGCCTTTAGAAAACCAGCTTTAGTGATGGCAAAACAGAGTAGAAAGCAGACTTAGAGGGCAAAGCAACTATTTGTGGGCCTGACTGGAGAGCATGAAGTCTTCCTCCTTCAGTAAATGGATTTACTTGCTGAGTAGGTGATAACATCAAACAGACATCCCTGGAGAGAGAGCATCCCAATTTAGGATAGCGTCACGAGTGTGTTTTGCCAGTCGCTATGAAGGTATTTACATGCATTTAATCCATGCAGTCAGCTGGTGTGAGAGTCAAAGCTCTCAAATTAGAGCTGGGTAAGGACCGTAAGCTTCAGGCTTCAGGGATTTGGACACAGCTCTGAGACCAGAACTGTGATACCTGCAACCATCAACTCCTACACCAGGAAAGGAGAGGATTACAAAAGCTCAGATTGGTAATTGCAAACATTATGAGATAAAAAGATTCCTACAGGATCATGTTTTATCTCATTCTTTACTCTGAAAGCTCCCTTTAACTTGGAGTTTGCTCCAGGAGAGATTGCTAAGGAAGACACACCCTGGTTGCCTTCATGGAGGTGATGATATGGTTTTACTGAAAATCCCCTGTTTTGCCCCACACCAGTTCTGAGCATGTGGACTAAATTCCTTTCAGAGGAAACTAAGGAGGATGGCCCACTTCGAGCATGAAGGGGTGTGCTTTGTTCATCCTTCCCAAGACAGGTTGCAACACTGAACTGACTTGAGAGGTGTAAGCCAGCAAGTCACCACCCGTTCCCCATGTCACCTTATAAAGCAACAGCACTACTACCCCTGTTAGACTTGGACAGGGGCCACGTTTACCACCTTCTGGAGCCTGGGTAACTCTTCACCTTTTCCCTGTCAGTGTCCAGGAGTGTTTCTATGCCAAACACTCCAAGAATGTGAAGGCCGACTAATCTTCAGGCTGATCTTCCCACCCTTCCCAGGGAGGCTGAGGTGTGAGGAGATCGCAGCTGCCGCATAGCAGGTTCATGCTCTGGCCCCTGAAGCTGTTAAGTCCTTGAGACCCTACACAAAAATAAGCTCTTCAGCCTTTGTGGATTATGGTTTCCAGCGTATGCATGCCATATGTGAAATGCAAGACCTTCTCATTGTGCAAGAGCATGGGTCAACAGCGGGGTGACAAACTGGGGCTTTATCCTTGGTGGTCACACCTGACCTGTGGACAACTGACCAGCTTCCCCTTGCACCATGCACTCCTGTTTTCACCAGGGACAACTTATCTTTGGCTGCACTAAGGCAGCCCACTGTCAGGCTCAGAAACTCAACTTCACCCAGCTGAGCATTTCCCTTTCTGATTAACCACTAAAAGCTTGCAGCAAAATGAAGATGGCCTCCCTGGGTCTTAGCAAGCCTCCATCCGTGAGAAGTTAGGTGATTTTTCTGCTGGCCTCTGTTGTCTTCTCTGCGGATAAAATGGGATCACTCATTTATCCTGGCTCTATTGCAAATGTTACTGCAAGGAGCTGCTTTTCTGCCAGGCACACACTCCTGGCAAAAGAAATTTCACCAACTCTTGAATGGCAAAAAACTTAGGTCTTAAACCAGGACATTTTAATTGTGGTTTTTCTTTCTTATCCTATACCAATGTCCAGCTGTGCAGTGTGCCCTGTTACATGGAAAGGAGAGAAACACCTTTGCTTGTAACTGCTAACAGCGCTACCAGCACTGGGGTTGAATATTACGGGGTTTCAGAAGGGCTTTTCTCTGACAATGAGGAGAAAGAGAATTGAATCCCAGCACCCCAACACAGCCCTGAGTTAAAAAAAAAAAAAAATAATGAGAGGGGGTCGTATTTCCTGTGCATATAATTTTTAGCCCACCTCACCTTCTCTTTTAACTTACTGTATCGCAGTACTTTGTGACACACTTTCCGGGAGGTGAATCCAGCCGTTGGAGCCCCATGTGCAGGAGCACATCCAGATTGCTGCCCTCTGCACCTCCCCGCTGCCTGCAGAGGACAGTCAGGGCGGTGTTTTGTGCAGTGAAACCCTGAGGCTGGAAAGCCTGCCCAGCTAAACCCTGCAACATTTCTATGGGGATAAATGAATACTGGAACAGCAGCCATGCAGATAAGCAGTTATCTGTGCTGCACACACACGGAGGCATCCGTCGCGGCATTGCACGCAACCCTGAGCTGCTTACAAGTCTGCATCACTGCTGATGCTATCGAGATGAGCGTGGCCTATTGCAAGCGATTTATGCCAATGTCATCATCACTGACCTTACCCCTTCCCCCATCCATCACACTATTCAATAACTGCTCTTACCCAAGCAAATCGAGGTACTTGCATACTCCTGCCCCCACACCTTACTTCTCCCCAGATTTTCTCAATTCCTCAAACTTCTGATGAGAAGCACTTCACAGAAGTGATCTTACAGAAGATCTTACTCCTAAGGTTCATAGCCATCCTCTCAGCTCCTCATGGAAAGCAAAAAGTACAGTAGGTTCTGCCTTGAGCATCTCCCCATTCGATAGCGAAGGCAATCCGAAAATTTCCTGAAGTACCAGAAATAACAGCATCTGATTTCAGGCCATGGAATTGATGGTCCCTGGTCGTTAACAAGTGCAAATTAATTGTTCCCCCTATAAACTGAGGCAATTGTAAGATCTGCCCTCTCTGTGAGAATGTTCTGTCTTTCCTTAAGACCTTAGCTCTTTTATAATCTTTCCTGCTTGCTGAAGCCTCACGGTGGGTATCTCCCCTACTGCTTATTTTCACAAAACTCGTAGGAATTCACTTATCTTTGAGACTCCCACCCCTCCACCAAACCAGACTGAAACAGGCCAGGAGGAGAGGCACAGGCAGATGGACATGGACCCTGTGAGCATGTAGCTTGTCTCCACAGTAAGCCAGACAGGTCCTCAGAGGCACCTGCCCTCCTTTGAGAGCTGACAGCACCATCAATCTTCCCCTTCTGGGTAAGGGGCTCCCTTCTCCCACTGCACAAGGGAAAGAGCTATCTTCATTCCATTCCAACCACAGGCATTAGAGAAGACCCTGCACATCTGCAGCACCTCAGCACAGCGCTGCTCAAGCACTTGTCACAGCTGCAAACCTCCTTCTGCAGCATCCAGAGCAGCCCACCTTCAAACCACAGCCCGCGGCTTTGTCACAGGCTCAGGAGGACCTTCTCCTCTGCTTCCCTCAAAGTCTTTCCAGAAAACTCACACCGATTCCAGACCTCCCAAGAAACCCAGCTAAGCCCCAGAGCATGCCTTCAGTTCCCACTCCCATAATAAGAGAAAGGAGCTTCTTTAAAGCTGCCTAGCTCTTTCTCTGCCTTGCTTTGCCGGTGGGGTAAGGCAAGCACGGGTAGAAGTGATGTCCACTCCTCTTTAAGGTTTCAAGTGGACCGCATTCCAGCAAAAAAATAAATAATTAAATTCCTTCAAGATCAGCAAAACACCGTTCAGAAATTGGAGGTGTGCCTTCCAAGCATTGCCGTGCCCTGTCGTGAGGAAGGGCAGCCCTTCGCACCGCTCTGTGAAGGAAACAGCCCCAGAGGTGCACTAGGGATTTATCCCTCCCCGCAGACCTTGCCCCACTCAGGAGCAGACCGAGAAACAGCTGCAGGATGGAGAACATCTTCCGTGTTGGAGATGTGCAGGAGAGCGTAGCGCTTCTTAGGAGAGTACCTGCTCTAGAGCCCAAAGCGTGGGTGCAAGCTTTGCCTAACCCGAAGCTCTTCCGCTCAGCCCACAGCATTTCCGCGGCTGCTGGGAGCGGGTTCAGAGCAAACCTGCAGGCACGCAGCAGGTCTGCAGATCCTGCAAAGAAAGGGTGTGAACAGATCTGCGCTGGGCATCTGTTTTTTTCTAGAAAAGGGCCTGTGTAAAGGAGACAGCTTTGGGCTTAGGGTCAGCTTTTCCTTGAGCCTAGCCCGCAATTGCACAAATATTTTCTAGAAAGCCAGCCCTGCATGATGCAGTGAGCTTTTCTCCTTCTCAGGCATCACCAAGACAAACCAGACTCCTGGTGTCCTCCTAGTAGGACTTAGCTGGTCCTCAGGAAAAAAAATGACCCAAATTCCTTTGCACTCCAAGATGTCACCGAGGCCACCAAGGGCTGAATCGTCCTATGTTGCATTGGGCCCCGTGACTCCAGGTTTGTATCCTCTGTAGAAATCACCTGCACAGCTTGCCCCTGAGCTAAAAATGAAAATTATTTCATTTGTGCTGGGTCTGCAGGTTTGGGAAGATTAAAAATTAAGACAAATGTGAGCAACTGGGACAGTCCGCATGAAAAAAAAAAAAGGGGTTGGAAACCTGGCTCCCCTAAGGGCAATTGCTAAATTCCCTTTGGCTTTAGAGTACCTGGGATTTCACAGAGAAAACAGATGTTTTGAAGTACAGGTACATAGTTCAAGTCACGTTTTAGCAGACAACAGCATTTTAACTCCTTTTAGGACCACTTTACACGGTTTTATTGTAACTGTCTCAGTCTTTGATCTTTTTCTCTTGAAGCCTCAGGTTTTTTTCCTAACATAGTTATTAGAAAACTAGAAAGCTTCAAAATATGACCAGGATATACCCTTTAAGTTTTGGGGAAATAAAATTAAAACAATAATAATTAAAAAAACCAAGGAACCAAACAAAAAAAAAACCCAACGAAACAAAACAATAGGTATTCATTTTGAATTAAAATCTCACTTTTTAAGCCACCCTGGTGATGTTTCTGGGTCTGTGCAGTATTCAATACAGTTATTTTCTAGGGGAAAAACACCCCCTGATGCCCTGGCCTGGCAAGGACTCGCCACCCCACGTAAAGCAATGAGGCTCCAGGGACAACGGCTGCAGCAGCCGTCTCAGAAACTTTGCCACGGCAAAAGCAGGCGGGCTGGGAGCCGCTCAAAGTCCTGTTTGTCAGCTGGCTAAAATAGCTCGCGCGGAGGTGCTGACAAACCCATACCCACACCGCAGCCCAACACCTCCAGCCCTCGCGGGGTTATCGGTGACGTTTGACTCCCGAGCATTTTTTTGCTGGCTGCCAATAGCTATTCCCCTTAGACTATTTGCTTTCGCATGCTTTCCCTTTGACACGGCTGCTATTTCTTTGCAATATGTAAACACTCAGAAGGATTTCCATGTTTGTTCTTCACCCGGCGCGGCCGGTCTTTCACAGCTCGCTGGGAGAATTGACATGAAGAAGCAGCCGTTTCGCAGGCGTTTGGGTTTTTTTTCTTTTTTCTTTTTTTTTTTTTTTAATGTGTGTGTGTGCTGTGCTGCTGCCTGTTTTCTCTAGTTTTAAATCCAATCCTGCTCTCATCTCAGCACCCCGGCACACAGCAGAAAAATGCATCGCTGTTGTCAGAAACACGACACTTGCTGTCATCCTACATGGGCGTCCTTTAATACTAGAGCCCAGCATGCTGCCAAGTATTTATTTTGTATTTCTCCTCTTCCTACAGCAACCTTTGATGATTATAAAAATTCTCTTTAAATCTAAAGCAAGCTGCTAACTTGTGGCTTTTTCTAAGAAAACTGCCTGACTTTGCCTGCAGTGCTGTAACTCTCCGTCTTAGCGCAGACTTGTTTCCAAAATGATCCTGGTATTTAGTAAGACAATTTGCATCAAAAGTAAGAAGGAACTGAAATCACTAAAAATTCTCAGGATGAATCTGGAAATTGCAGGCCCTGACTCTGATGTCACAGATTTCACACAGGCTTGATTTAATACATCTGTGGCTTTGTAAAGTCAACATACTTTGACTGATTTTTTTTTTTAAAAAAAAACCCATATAAAAATTCTCATTTACTGAGGAGAAAGTCCTCCAGGTTCTTTGCTAGGGCTGGAAAACAAGAAATCCCTTCGGCAATTTTTTTTTTTTAAATTTCATCCTAAAAAATGGAAAATTTGAAAGCTTTTAGAAACTTCCCCAAGACTTTCAAGAAAATAAGGAGTCCTGTAACCCAAAGCAGCCCCTAGCACAGTGATGGGAACCCATGTACAGGAGTTAGGTGATTCTGGCAAAGATCTAGGTGTGGAAATTTTCATAGTAGGGATTATGACCCTGATTTTCCTTCCCATGGGAATTTTGACCACAAATTCTAACCGGGAATTTCCTTAACTATCCTGACATATCTCCACGGTGAGTTCTCATTTCAACAAACTACTCCTTGCAACCAAAAATATCTTGCTGATTTTTTTTCAGGCAGATTTATTCTGTACACACGGTTACTCGGAAGTCATATTATTATATGACACATTTTAGCAAGTGCTTATTTTAAAAAAAAAAAAAAAAAGTCTTTTCCAGAAGTCAGACTGCCCCAGGTTAATGTAAACCATTATTATAAACTGATTTTATTAAACTAATTCAAAGGACTGAGTGGACTATTTCATTACAGTTTAAATCATCTCAATTTTGTTCTGTTTTAATATGATTAGGAACCTGCCACGTTTAAATAGATATCAGAGCACTGAAAGAGGGTGACCAAATCGGTGCTAGCCTGGGTGAAGATAAGGCTGATTCAATCAATGCTGATAACAGCTAAGGGTCATCGGTGTCCCTTCGGAAGCTCCTTCCAGGATTAAAGCATGCATGCATTGGGAAGGATGTTACTCTTTGCTTAGTACAAATTTTAACATATAACTAATGTAATAACAACTAAAATGCAAAACAAAGTAATTAGACTGGAAAGACATCCACATTACCATTAAGAAAATCTCATATATATATATATATATATAAACCTCTAGGTGGGATCCCATGTTTCCAGTAAATACTTTCCTTCTTCAGCTAATTCCACTGGGCAGGATGGGATGAAATATCAATGCTGGGCTCATCCTATAATCACTCTTTTTGAAGAGAAGCTTTCAGGTCTGCCTCAAATTCATCTGAAGTACCCAGAAATTTTTCATCGATTTCAACAAGCTTCAGCTCAAGCCTTTAATACGTTGTAATAAGCCTTACAACGCAAGATGAACTGAAGGAGTTTTCATTGGCAAACCTTCTAACAAAAGACGCCATGCATTTCCCAAACAAATATGCTGAAAAAGAGTCAGAGAAATAATAACATAAATGTTGATAAAATAACAAAAAAAAAAAAAAAAAGGGGGCACAGGAAATATTTCTTATCCTTATTTATTTAATAAAGAAACATAATAAACTTGAATTTTTCCAGGTACAAACAGCTTAATATGTCCTATGATATTGGCTGATATTTTCCTTGCTCTTTTCATAGCTTGAGTGATTCATGTGGTAGCCTTTATTGAACAAATCAACAGAAAAAATGGTAGCACTCACCATGCTTATAGACAGTGTGGGCCAACTATTGAGTTAGTGTCTTTAACTAAATCACTGCACCGGGAGGTTGTATCATTGCTAGATTCGGATCGGCAGCTCCATTAATAAAGATCTGCAAGTGAGGTTACTTGAAGTTTTTGAGGGGAGTTCTGCATACTGTACAAAGATACCATTCCCTCTTCAGCTCTAAAGAAATGTGCCACAAAACAATAGAAAACCCAATGGAAAACCAACCTTCCAGTTACAAAGGTTTTGAAAGTAGTTTACAATTCAGTTTTAGAAAGTTGAACTGTAAACATCTATAGCTAAGACCCTCTTTCAGATTTTTTTTCATTAAGTTTTTTTTTTCTTTTTTACATGTTTTGAGTAGAGGATAGAACCATTTGTGATTGCATCAGTACTATAGGGTCTCACAGCAATGACAATAAAATGTTCAACGCAAGGGTGAAATGACCAGAGGAAGAGCTCTTCTCTAATATAGTCAGTGACCAGCTAATCGTCTCATTACATCCCGTTCGTTACCGGGCCTGAGTCTTAATAAGAATATCAGTTGAATATTTTCTAATATAAGTTGCAAATAATTACAATATTTTTAAAACAACATGACCAACACTGCACTGCTGAGTGCAGGCTGGCTTTTTCCTTGGGTTTTAAACAGTTTGTATTATATGTGAAAAAAATCACATAAGAAATACTCCTTTTCCTTAGTATTTTTCCCTCTTCTTTTTATTCTAAAGCTTTGACAAGAAAATAATTTTACCAGTTGTCAGCCAATAAATGCTTGTTCAGCAAGTAATGAATGGTCTATTTTCTAATTAAACAGTTTCATTATAGGCAGCAGCTCGTTGCTAATGATCAATAAATCCCATTGAGAAGAAAACATTTTAATCAGCAAGTCGTGTCCTCTGAGTGTCAGCCACTCTATAAACTCACAAGATACATATATATGTATAGATATACGTATGTGTGTATATATATATATGCATATAAATATAAAAATCGCATACTCTTTCTGGGTGATATGTACAGTCAGAATAACATTACAGCATAAATACACAGGGAATCTGTATAAAGTTTCTCTAATTTGAGAAGCCTTGAGCAATTTTGTTTTTTGGGGGGGTTAGGGGTGGGGACAGAGGAAAGAATAAAGAGTGTTTTCACTTTAAGGAACGAAGAGTAGTTCCCTTAAGTTAGAATCTAATTACATACAAGATTTAAAGGCAACAAAATCCCAAGAGGAACAGCCCTATGTAATACACCATAGACATGGGGTTAAAAGGGCAAGAGAGCATGATTATAATAATACTTATATAGTATGTTTCATTCCCTTATAGCACTTTGCAACCAGAAAGTCTTACAACACCCCTGTGAGGTAGGTAAGTATTATTATCCCCATTTTACAGATGGGTAAACTGAGGCACAGATAGGTTAAATTATTTGCCTAAAAATCATGTAGTAAGAATCAGGAATAGACCCCAGGAATCCTGATGGCAAATCCTCTGAATTAAACGATAGACTACTCTCAAATGAATGCCTGAGACACCTCTCAATGAATGGAGAGAATATATTAGCCCATATTTACACAGATACATCAGCATCCTCTTGACATGTTGTCTTTACATATTCTGACTTGTTTAGAGGACAGATAACAGTGGCCATAGATAAACTTGACTGCAACATGTCGCTTTAATTCTTGTTGCCAACCCCATGCGGATTTTGACTCCTTTACAACCTGGGATGTAACTAAATGTCAATGACAATACACCTTAAATACATTCTTGGTATCTTTGCTTCTCCGAGATGAAAAGCGCAATTACTCTTCCTTAAAGTGCAATGGCTCATTACAGAAATCTCAAAATTTTCCATGAAGTCCAACCAAACCAAAGTACAATCAGTCTGAAGGTGAAAAAGAAAGAAAGTTTGTAATGATGGACTTGTCTCTGTATTCCATAAATACTTTCTCACATTCTCTTGAGGCTGAAAGTTTAATAATAAATAATAATCTATGTTAGCACGTAAAACCTCTACTTTTCTACAGCCACACATCCACCTTTCACCCCATTGTCATTTCTTTGGCCTGAAGCTGATGGACACATCAACTGTAAATATTACTTTGCCTACATGAGCATATATCTATTTTCTAGTAGATTCTTTTTATTGTTTCCTGTATTTCTTGTCCTTCCCTAGTGATCTAACTGTACCGTCGGAGAAAATGAAAGATGGACACTAAGTAGAAAGGATTCAAAACCTCAAAATTTATGTACAGATCCAGAGGCAATTCCCCTCCCACCTTCTTGATCACACTGTTGCAGCTGTTCTGCATGGTCCAATTGGCATTTTTTTAATTATTATTAGTAGTAGTAATATTAATTTTGATGCACAGGGTTTCCAGTAAGGCTGCTTAGCTCAGTGTTCCTGGGGAAAACGTAACCTATCCCACTACCTTAACAGAAACTTTGCCAGCGTAGATGGTGCTTTGGAGCACTACACACAAATGTGATGCGCTACTTCTATGGCGAGTTTGATTGCGGTATTCAAAGCAGATTCTTGAAACATACTAAAAAATTAGTGCTTTTATTAACAGTTTTACAAACAGAATCCATTACTGTCTAGTTCTCTGAAGGATAGAACAATCCATTTCTCTCATTATTTTGACATCATTTCCTTTGTTGGGTTTTTTTGTTTTGTTTTGGGTTTTTTTGTATTTCTGCTGATGAGCAGTTGCAAGTCCCGCAAGAGGGAGGACTTAGTGTAATAAACAATTAAAATGTTGCTAACTTCATAGTTTACTTTGCAACAACTTTCCTCTTCTAACGATGGGGATCCCGCAAGTTCCTATTAGCTTGACTCAGAGTTCATCATGAAGAGTGTAAGGATCATTAATCTCCATGGAAAAAGAGACTTTTTTTTTTTAAGTAAAAAAATATCAAATATAATAAATTTATGAAAGACCATTCACAACATATACAGTAAGTGTTACATTTTGCTACAGCAGCTGTGATATTTTTTTTTTCTTTTTAGAATGCAAGGTCATACATCGCCATAAGTAAACACACTAATATGAGTAAGACCTTAAATGAATGTATACAGCCAGGCTTTATCTGTGGATAGATATACACTGTGTTTACTGTTTTACAGTCTAGCATATTCTTATTCACACCGCTGATATAACAGCTATGACCCTGCAAAGATTCTTCCTGTGCATATATAAATATAAATATTGAGCCAAGTCAAAAAGAGCAGGGTCAAAGGTTATATGACTTATTAGACTCCTGTAGTTAAGGGTAAAACCTCCATTGTTTCTTTTGCAATTAATTTTTAGTAAGAAGGCTGCTTCAATCATTGTGTAGTTACAGCATTACATTCTGTAAACAGTATTTTAAAGCATTCTAAACAAACATTTAAACAATTGATTCTTTATCCTTGTCCGGTGAGAGAAGACAATCTATAGCCTCATCGCTTTTGCTCGAGTCTGTCATCTTCAGCTGGAGATTGTCACTTGTACCTCTGGTGACGCTGTCATAGGATGGAGGGAAAGATGTGGAGGACAGAGTTTCTGATTTGTCTATTGGCCTGCCGTAGTTTTCGTTCATCATGAACGCAATAAGACCCTCCTTCTCAGGTGCATCGTCCTCGAGGATACTGCCGTCAAAAGTTCTGTGCCGATACAAGTAGGATGCCTGCTTCATGGAGCGCCGAAACAAATGTCTCCTGTAGGCCCGCTGGATGACGATGGCAGAGACCTCTTCTTGTTTCCGCCTGAGAGTTGTTGTAATCGGCTCATAAGAGATCTTAGATGGATTTGCCGCCATGAACTTTTCTTCCATCTGTATTTTAAGGGCATCCATCTCTCCAGATTCTCCTAGCACCCTTTTTGTAAAAGCAAACAAAATATCTAAGCAATGGATCCTATCTCCACTGACCATGGGCAGGTCCATTGCTATGAGTTTGATTTTGTTTGGTTTCGCTATGCGCAAAGGTTCTGACAGCGCGTCTGCAAAGTCTGAAAGTGCAGAATACTCAATAAACTGAGTGGCTTCAGGGTCAAACTTCTCCCAGATTTCATAGAACATATCAAAATCATCCTCGCTTAGAGGCTCTGTACTTTCCTCAGTGGCTACACTGAAGTTCTCTAAAATAATGGCTATATACATGTTTACAACAATGAGAAATGATATAATGATATAAGTAACAAAGAATAAAATCCCTACAGCAGGGCTTCCGCAGTCTCCCTTGGAACCATTTGCATTCGGAAGGTTTGGGTCGCAATACGGTGGTCCGGTGTTTAAAATAGGGTTGAGAAGACCATCCCAGCCAGCTGATGTTGTGATTTGAAAGAGACAGAGCATGCTGTTAGCAAAGGTTTGGAAGTTGAACATGTCATCAATCCCATGCTCCTTCTTAACATAGGCAAAGTTAGCCATGCCAAAAATGGCATAAATGAACATGACCAGAAAAAGCAGGAGACCAATGTTGAACAGAGCAGGTAGGGACATCATTAAGGCAAAAAGCAGAGTTCGAATTCCTTTGGCTCCCCGGATGAGTCTTAGGATCCGGCCAATCCGAGCCAAGCGAATGACTCTGAAGAGTGTGGGAGAGAAGAAATATTTCTGGATGATGTCAGAAAGTACGGTGCCTTGAAAAGAGACAAACAGCAAGTTAGTACATGGGAAATAATCCCACATTTCCCTTTAAAGCAATCAGTCAGGACTATGGACAAAAATCAATGAAAAGTTTCCCAGATTGGAAGACCCAGTGTAAAGGGAATGGCATTGTCGTTAGTGTTTTCATGCCCATTTAATCCGTGCAGGCTTTGTTGAGACTATAAGCAAAGGTGTCAATGGTAGCAGCAGTTTTATTAAGGGAAAGCTTGTCTATTGGGAATGAGAAACCAGATTCAACTCAGATAGGACACAGATATCTGCAGCTTTTGGCCATGACCCACCTGAGAAATTTATCCTGAGTGCAGCTAGTCAGAATTTTTCTGATATAACAATATTTTTGTCTGTAAAATGTTAGCGAGCCAGCACTGAAATGCTGGTGTGCTGGGCCTGTTTTTCTGAGCCACTGCCAGAACGGTGCAGATTTCTACTGGAAATCCACTTGGTTGTTAGTTTACTTATTAATTTTTCCAGTTTCCCTGATGGGCTGAGGGGGAACTAAGGGCTCAGATTGTACTAGCAAGGAAATGAGCCTGTATCCCTGTAGCTAAACTCTTCCTGCAGAAAGAGAGCAGCTTGGTCCAGGTTGTCTAATGCCAACAGTCCCTGACTGCACTGAGCCGTGCTGAGCTCGTGTCTCCCAGCTCAGCCTGGCCCAAGTCCTCCGACGCTGAAACGACCTGGCTGATCTCGGCGCAGCACTATGACTGTGACAGCTCTGGTTAACTGGCTGCTATGGGCATATCCAGAGCATCCAGCATCAAGGCTCTGATGAGAGCTGCATGGTAATGATGCTCCCTGCATGACCCAAATCTGTGAAATCCAGGTGGTCCAAGGCCTCCAAAGCACAGGCTGCTCTCTGGGCACCAGAGATCTCCTTCACTGGGGTCCTACAGGTTCCCCAGTCCACCAGAGAGCAACAGGAGCATTAGTCAATGAGAAGATGGCTCTGTTTTCCTAACATGACATTTTTTCATTCCCTCCTTCAAAATGAAATCTTTTTTGGAAGAACCGAATTTTTGAGTTCCATCTGCTCACTGGGTTAGTTGATCATCTTCCAGTTGCTACTTTATTCCCAACTTCACTGAAAAGTCTTTTGGCAGGATTTCAGATTCACGTTTGACCTGCACTTCTGTAGCACCTAGCATATGATCTCTGGTTGGGGCTGCAGAACAGCAAAGGCACAAATTAACAGTAAAACTCTGTTTTTCTGTTTCACCCCTTGGATATATGAGAGTGTGGAGCTCTAGTGACAGCAGGGCTGAGAACAGCCAGATTCACTGCACCTGCCCAAACCTGCCCTGAAGGACTATTTCAAACCATTGTAATAAAAAGTAAATAGCAAAAGAATAGCAATTCGCATGTGCCCTTTTCATGTGGCTTTTTTACTTCCCTGTCTTTGGCTGTCATGCAGAACCGAAGTTAAGTGTATTTTGCCAGTTCTGGACCAGGTTTTAACACCATGAACCATTAAGGGTACATTGAAACCAATACTGTGGTATGATAAACCTCATCATTTTGCTGATCACACAAGTTATTGTTAGGCAGTATTATGTTATATTATAATTACATATTTAAAAATATGCTTAGGATTCAATTCTCTGAGTTGAAAGTGTATATTATTACACAAAGCCTTTAACTTTGTCTAATTCATTTTATGTCTGCTTTTTAAACTTTGGAGTTTGGGTGAAAATCCTGGTTCACCTACCTACAATAGACAGAATCACGACGACAAAGTCAAATATGTTCCAACCATTGGTGAAGTAATAATGTCTCAGAGCCAGCATTTTGATGATGCACTCTCCAGTGAAGATGGCAACAAAAAGCATGTTGATTTTATGGAGTATGTTCACTTTTTCTTGACTTTGGTCATCTGTTTCCACCATCATGGTAACCATGTTAAGGCAGATGAGAATCATGATGGAGACATCAAAGGCTTGTTTTGAAACGACATCAAAAATAAAACCTTGGTATTTGTTCTGGAGGAAAGGAGGAGATTTAGTTAGGAAATTTGAACCATGTCAAAGTGATGACATCATTTTCTCCTGATTGATCAGAAAGTAGAGGAAAAGAGACAATATACTGCTTCTGATTGGAACTTCATAAACTTAAAGATGATGATGAGTGGTTGTATGATAGAGTTTTCAAACCCATTTACTCCTAATGCTTCTTGAAACTACAAAAAAAAAGACCCTGGACTGGGGCCATGAATTCATTCAATGCAGGCATGCGGCCACTGGCATATGTAAATTGGACTTTTAGTCAATATTGCAGAACAATGCGAATTTTGTACTGCAGGTCACTGGACTTGCAAATACTGTCCAAAATCAAAACACGTAAATACTAAGTGGCTTTTACCTGGGAGTGATCACCCTTCCTACACCGGGAAGTTGAATTGCATTGATTCTATTAGATAAATATTCAGCTCACATAATGCAGCTGAATTGTGCCATTCTTACCAGTGGCCTTGGGATTGGCTTTTGAGGTTTCTTAGATCCCAGCTTTTTCATTGCATTATAATACTTTTTCTGTTCTTCTGTCATAAAGATGTCTTGGCCACCTAAGTATAGGGTGAGAACAAAGCTATTATTTTTGATGAAAAGAGCTCCACTGCCTCCATCTGAAGTTCAGGGCTGCATCCTTTTCTATTTTCTTATTTTCCTTTTCATGTAGCTTTCACCAAAATATCTAAGAAGGGCTTGATGAGATGCAGTGCTGGGAGCTGCTTATTGCATGGTGGTGAAGGGCAGGAGACACAGAGCAGTGCAGGCAGCCAAGGAGGAGCAAGACTCGGCTTCTGTCTGCACTCAAGGTAGGTCCAGGGCAAGAAGGGGAAAGAGAAGAACCTCAGCCCTTTGTTTAGAGCCTACAAAGCGGTCAGAAACACAGCTCTCGGGACAGGCTGCTCCTGCCTGACCCTGGCTGCACCCTGGGGCAGGGGATGGTGGGTTGAGGAGAACAGGTTGCACTGCTCTGAAGGACGGTGGTGGTTGTGCCTGGGGGACACCAGGGCGGTGGGTGCCTCTGCGGCAGAGCTTGTGCCAGAGATCCCATCTGCGTGGAGCTGCTTCACTGCTTTCTGTGAGGAATATACAGCCTCTATTTTCAGGACTTTCACCTTATGGAGGGATTAGAGGCTGCTACAACTGTGGTCTTGTAAAACTCCTGCGAGACCATTTCTGTGGCTGTTCTGTCAATGCCAATCTCGAGGCTAAAGCCGCTGCCTATAAATCTATCCCTTGCCCTGGTCTCTGCAGCAATCACAAGGTGATGTGTAGCATATGCACTACTTATCTTTTTCTTTTGTTGGTTGAAATTGTCAATGATGACACCAATGAAGAGGTTGAGTGTGAAGAAAGACCCGAAGATGATGAAAATCACAAAGTACAGGTACATGTATAAATTACATTCCCATTCAGGCTGCTCCTCACACTGCAAAGGCAAAAGGGAAGAGGCGAAAATGACACCAGGTCTGCACATGTCACAATATTCATGCAGTTAAAAGAAAACTATCCATTGGCAATAAATACTACGAAACAGGAAAACTCGTGTAATGCCACTAGCAGAGTCAGCGCTCCTCGGTCTCTGTTTGATGTTTACTACTGGCATCTGCAATGCCACGGTCATTTCAGCTACATTTCACTACACTGGCACAGCAATCACACTGCTTCTGAAAGTGCAACTTCAGAAGAAATCCTATAAAATGTTCTCAATTTGAACCCAGAAGGGGAAAAGAATCAATTTTCTGATTATCCCTAATCTTATAAGAACTAATGGTACTTAGAAAAAGCAGAAGTATGATCACAGTATAATTAAATGCAACTGAAAAACTGTATTGAGAGTCAGTGTATTTAGAAATACAGTATTTCTTTTATGAAGAGTAGAAATGAACGAGATCTCTTGCTGAAGGACTGAGCAACACATTCTGATAGCCCCAAATCACCGGTATCACATTTGGCAAAACTGCGCAGATTTGCCCCGCCAGCTCCAGATATCTAACCAAGACGCCAGAAGCTTGCATTCCCCTAAAGGCTGTATCTTCTCCTGTGTAACCCGTGCGTTTCATTCAGGAGCAGGGAGGATACACGTACGTGTACATGTAGTACAAGAATAAATCAACATCATAAGCTATGTTATGCAAAGATACTTCTCTGCCCTTATGATGCCATGAGGTTTTTCCACCCCTTATTCCTCCATTTGGGATTCGACTCCCTGTTGCTCAGTTCAGTCTGCCAAATTCTCAGTACCAGATAGCGACCTCAAGTAATCTTGTTCCTTTAATATTAATTAAAGAGGGAAAGGAGAAAACAAGTTCTTCAACAAAAAATAAACAAACCACACATGATGTAGCAAGGGAAATGCCTTTTTTTTCTTTTTTTTTTCTGTGTTTGTGTTTTTTGGTTTGTTTATTTTGGTTTTTTTTTTTTTTTTTTTTTTTTAAAGCAACCTGAAAGCTAAACAGGATGCAGGTAAGAACTGGGCAGTCACCAGCACCCAGAGCTTCAGCACATCTCAAGCCAGAGCTGGAAGTTCACACCAGCCTCTTTCCCTGCCAGGAGCTCCTCCTTCCACCTTGAGTGGAGCTGCTGGTTGCAGAGAAGACACTTGCTCAAGGTGAAGATATAGGGAGGATTGAGTATGTGGGTTACAGGGGAATGTAATTTAAACCCAGCGCTTTTAAAGGCGTTCCATTATCAGAAGTTAGATCCTTGGAAAATATGGCAGTCAACAGGGAGAGTGGAAGAAATAGAAAGGAAAATTTAGGTTCTTGGTAGATTCTATCTCACTCTGGAGGTACCTGACTGTGCTGGGAGTTTTGCAGTACGAATAAATAAATCAGTTGTATAGAACTCAGGGCTACATCAGTTTTAATCTCAGGGTCATGATGCTTCAGTAGCAGCTGCAAAATTGAAGGTCTGCAGCTGTCTCAACCAGAGTAATACAGGGACTGGCAACCTGCATGTATTTTGTTGCTGTTAAACACCATGAATGCTACAAAAGTCCATGGAAAAGGAAATGATTCATTTCCTTGTAGTGACATACCTCTCGTGAATCCACTGCTGCATACATAATATCCATCCAACCTTTAAACGTGGCCTGAAAAAAACCCCACAAAATACATAATTAAGCATATTAAATAAGCATATCTTGAAATGATATCATCTCTGTGATGAGTTTTCAAAAATGCAATGTTGAGCATGTCTCTTCTTTAAAGGAATTCTATCCATGTGTTTATGTTCACTTAGATATTTTAAAATCGTTCCATAATGGTTTTCTCCTGGATCCTCTCACTCATGTTTTTTGATTTGCTGCACTAGTAGGGATAAACCAGATGTTTTTAAAAGATATTTTTAAAAGGTGAGAAAACATGGCAATTGAATCTTTGGAAGTTTTGACCTTAAGTATTTCAAGTAATGAAGAGATACGGCTACGCAGGACAACTCAGAGTGCCGTCCTGCACAAATCTCGGACCAGGTGAGATGGATCCCATCCATATTCCTTGTTCAGCCTGATGGGCAGTGACTACATTGCAGGATCCCACTGAAGCTTGGATTCTGCCCTCTGTTACAACAGGGTAAATCAAGGCCCTGTTAAAACCCAGGGAGTCGCGTAAATCACAGCTGACTTGAAAGGAGCAAAGGCAATCAACACCTGATGTGAGCCTGGCCCTGGAAACTAGATTTGCTTTACTGTTCAGTTTTTTTTTTTGGTGGTTTTTTTTTTTTTTTTTTTAGATCAGGGGTTTTAAATATTATTTTTTTTTAAATTGTTTAAACAAGGAAGGATTCCAGAGAAGTCAGTGTCTCTTACTGGAACCTGCAATGGAGAAAGGGCAATGACAACACTCCTAGGAGAAACACGTAGAAGTGATTTTTACTATTCTGTAGCAAAAACCTGGCTCTTTGCTCTCAATATATGCCTCTCATTAGACACAGCCTGATGCCAAATGTACCTCGTGTTGGGTCTGACTCTGCCCTAAGCCACATTGCCTTTGTATTAGGTCTCTGGGGCTGTTTCTCATTTGACTTCTGGCCCATTTAGAATTACCCTGGATTTAAAATCAGCATGAGCAGATGATGAGGCATTTTTAGATTTATTCGTTTAATCAGATTTACACTAGCATGCATCAAAGACCCACGTCCAACATTTTTTTGCATCCTACGGACACTTAGGTTGAATTTTCTCCTGGTATGTAGGCACACAATCCCAGATAACGTTAATAGGAATTTGGTCAGTGGTTCCCAAGAGAAACCCAGGCATTTTTGTTGAGCTAGGTAGATCCAGCAGTTTTAGAAACGCTCCATTATACGCTCTCTGTTATTAAACTAAATCCTGGAGGTAACGCTGCCTTCTTATTTCCCTCTGAAGACTGCTGAGCCAAAGGAGAATGTTGTACAAAAGGTAAACCATATTTCTCATGAAAGTGTATATAAAGTAATGTTTGAAATGTTGCATTCATTTTTATCTACTGGTTGAAAGAGATTAAACCCCCCAAATCAGAACCCTTTCGAAAATCTATTCCACGGTACTGTGTGTAAAAAACACTTTAGATGTAAAGTGCTTACAGGAATGATCAGCAGTTTTATTGAAACCAATAATTATTTGAACCTGTCATGCTGATCCTCCTTAACTGTTCTAATATTTTACTTTTTATGCTGTTCTCTTTCTAATCTGATGAAAGATTTTCTGGTGTCATTATAGTCACTTGCAGCTTCCAGCTCAAAGTGACGTTCAGGAAGAGTGGACAGGATGAAACAAGAAATCCTTTCCCTGTGGCAAAAAATGATACGATCTTAGGCTGTACTTTTCTCCCACTGGGGAGGAAATATTTTCTCTTGAGTAGCTATTTTACCACTCGATGTGTACCACAGTCACAAGAGACTCTACTGCAAGGTATGGCGGTTTACAGTGATAACAGATGATGAAGTGATCTGACAAAAATAAATATTAAGAGAATGAAGTACTGTGATTTTCTCTTTTTCCCAGTTGTCCAGAAGTAAGAGAATTAAAAATCCACAGTGCTTCTGGAAAGCTTCCCTAGACACTTCATCTGCAGAGGGTAAAAGATACTGAGAATGAAAGAAATATAACACTGGGGAAAGAAATTATTTATCTGGAATTAGTAACCACTTACACTCTGGATAAGGAAGTGACAAAATCTTCATGGCAGTGTTTGTGATATTATCCTACCTGGAAGCTATCCAGAGAAACACCATTTTCTACTGAAACTGTCATGTGATGAGATTATCTACCGATAAACTCATCTTGGGATGGGATTACATTTTGTTATTTGACTGGTGGTTAGAGCTGCAATGCAGTAAATTAGTAGGGAGGAGGATAGGTGGGATGGCACTAGCTGCCCTCAAACCATTTATTGTATAACCAAATGGTGCCTTAAAATAAAACACGCCTCTAAATCTGCGAGGGGGATTTTTTTTTTTTTTTTTTTTTGTGAAAAGGACAGCAATAGAGCATAAAAATGGCTGTTGTTGACAGCACAACTACTGGTCTTCACATTTCTGAAATGCTTCTTTAAGTATTACTATTGGTGAGAGAAACTTCCTAAAGCTAAAACAGAGCCACCAACAGTACAGTCAAACACATATTTCAGCTGGCTATGCCAGCTCCACTATCTCCTGGCTTTTCTGCTGAATTTTTCAGTTTGTTCAATTTCACCATAGCAGCAAATTTATACCAAACATTTATTTTTTTTTTTTTTTTTCGTTAAGACGATTTGCTGGGGAGGGCACCACCAAGCGTTGGACCCACCAGAACACCCCAGAGGTCTGTGCTGCGCTGGGCTACACGGGCTCCAAGGGCACTGCCTCTGCTCGCCTCGAACTTCCACCAGTAATTCCTCGTGGAAATACTGCTTACTCCTGATCTTTGGACTTACTCCTGATCATGGACAAATCTACCCTGGCACACAAATTTATGGTTTGTTCAGAAGCACACTGATATTTTTTTTTTTGCACATTTTGCATCCACAGTGAAAGTAAAATCTAGCGTTACAGTTTACAGAAGTGCAAGACATCGTGTAACTCAGTAACTTTAGACACATGCTGCTGTCTCATGACCATTTTGTAGCTGATTTATGAGCTCCGTTGTGACTTTGAACCTGGCATGAGGGGTTGATTTAACTCTACAGCTCCTGATTGCCGTACTGGTCTAGGAGTGCTTCTGTTATCTTCCCATTCCTTATCTGTGCCCCAGAGTGACAAAGAGTTGTAGGACATATTAGATGTAAGTCTGTTCTTGTCAAAGGAGAACTTTTCCAAGCAAGCCAGATGCGGTGTGAGAGACCACTTGTTTTCTTGGTGTTCTTCAATAGATGGCTGAAATTTCAAGATACGTTGCAAAAAGCAAAAACAAAACAAAACAAAACAATGTGGAGGTGATCATAATGTGAAGGGAAGGATTCTGCAAGGGAAATGCAAAACTCCTACTGGAAATTTAAGCTATTTCTTTGTTAAGCTCAAATACAGATTTATAGAACATAGGTACTGTGATCTGCAAACCAATTCTGGAAATATAGAAAAAGCATTACTGAAGCACTGGGTTGTAGCAATAATTTTTTCCTAATAGATTAGGGTGTTAAGGGTGTTAAATCCCTTGAAGAGTGAACCATCCTTCTTGCAAATTAAAAAGTTGTGATAATAAAGATCTTTTCCTCTCCATGAATGAAGCATTTTTCTTGCTTGTAGAGTAAGCAGCGACTAACTCCTATTTTAGGAATCTGTTGTGAGACAGCGCATTTTTTAGCGGAGAAGCTTGAAACTTGACTGACCACCTCATATGAACGTTTTCTGACTCATTAATTCAAAGTGGCATCTCCAGAACGACATGATGGATCATAAGCAAGGTAGGAAAAAGGAAAGGATATTTGTGGAAAGTTTCACGCAGTTCTCCACTATATTGTCAGAAAGTTTGCCTCTGGAGAGTAGTGAGTCTTAAAGTTTTCATAGTAGCAACTTCTCATTTCTTTCAAGGATGCTGTAGAAGTGAAGACAGAACATTAGGCAGACAGATTTGTTTTACATATTTCCATTCTGATTTTCAGACACATCCAGACATCCAAAGGTAACTTCAGAGTCATTTAAAGAGTGTGTTGCGGCAGCTGAAAATGTCAACAGTCAAAAGATGAGTCCCACTTAAAAGCTCATATTTTGGATCCCAGAGGGTTGTAACCAAAATGCTTATCTCATCATTGCTACTCACTGTCTCAGCATGCACAAAGACGCATCGATGTGTCTGTCTCTTTAGGAGAGCTGAGCTGTTAACCGATCCCCTGCAATTCCTACAGTAGTTTGCTCATGAAATGTGACTCCACATGGAGGATATTTGGCAAGGAGCACCTGTAACCGACACTCCTCGGCTGGAGTCTGGCAAAGGAGATCCAGATGTTTGGACCCCTTCTCTGTGGGTGTCATCTTTACACTTTAGTGCTTAAGACTGTCGTTAGAGCTCCAAGTGCAGGATGAAAGTTAAAATAAATCCCCTAATGGCATCTGGCTCCTGCCATAGAGGTTGAGCAAGGGTTTAGGGCTCCCTCATTTCCTGCCATAATCAGTTTGTCCAGCCTGCACAGGCTGTAGGTTTATGGCACTTCTTTTGTACTTCTGCAACTGGAGAATCTACTTCCCTGCTATGCAACACAGGATCACAGTTTTGAAAGAAACCTTCAGTGTGATCAAGTCCATTTTCAGCTGGGAAACAGCAGAACAAGACCGTCCCTTTATAAATGTGCTGAGAACCACCGTACGACCAGTGATGTTTTTGCTGCCATCGCTGATCCCAACAGAAGGCCATCCCACCTGCTGAATGCAACCAGTATCACCACTGCCAAGTGCCCAGGAACTGATACTGCAGAACAGACTGCTTCAGGATACTCCTTAGGCACTGCCAATTTATGAAAAGTTGCAGATTTTCAGAAAACTGGAGCTTGAGTCTTATAAAAGTAATGGTGAAGGACTAACTACTCTGATGGAGTTTTTCACCAAACAAACTAGGCAACCCTTATGCAATCATGGAGGAGATAAGAAGCTTCAGGTAAGGCATAATATTTTAAACCTGGAAATTTTTGCTCAGGTAGATTGGATATTTAAATAAAAGACAAAGAAATTACTATATAGAATGGAAAATCTAATTAAAGATGTTCAAAGTGAATTAATCTTCCCTGCATGGGTGAGCTGAATGTCATAATTACATGCAAAAGATAAAAGCTCTTGCTCTCAGCAAGTTCAGTTTTATGTCATGGAAAGAACCAACAGTGGTTGTGCCCATTCTGACCTTTCTGCTTGCCAAAGGGTATGAAAGCAAAGACTCGATGGACAGTGGTCAGAAGATCTCAAACTCAGGTGTATGTGTACCAGGAACAGAGTATATAAGGATACGCATTTCTACAAGAAAGGAAACCTACTTCATGGAGCTATTTCGTGCGTCTATGACAAAGAAAAAAGATCTGGGAGAAAGCAAATTTGTATCACAGGAAGGAGAAGGACTGACAGATCTGATGGGGGACCAGTGGGAGGCCCATGCCCTCCTGGAAGGGCGGGTGGGAGTCTCGTGCAGTACCTTATCACATTGCAAAGGGTGGATGTCTATATGTGACAACTGAATTGAGCTCCCAGCATTCAAGTTTTTATCCCAGAAGCAAGGAAAGCCATCACAGGCACCTCAAGGCAGTAACCTCCCTGTCCACGGATGTAGGGAGGGACTCGCTTCACTCTGCGTACATGAAATGCAACACAACACCCCAAGTGCGTATCCAGCCCTTGTCATCACATTTGCTTCAGGACAAATTAGGAACAGCAGAAATAAATATCATTACCGCTCTTTCACATGAGGGCCCCATGGAATTGCAACACAAGGCAATTTGTCTGAAACCACTCAGCAGTCCAGCGGCAGAGCCTGGAGAAGAAGATGGAGTCTCCCATGGCTCTATCCATTAGGCTGTGCTGTGTCACAACACAGTAAATCCCTGCACATGCAACCCGTTTATCCATGTTTTACGTTTGCTGCTGAAAAAGTGGCTTACTTTTGTCTTTATAGATCAAATATTGCCACCATTTTTGAACCTCACAGAGTGTCTTCTCTGATATGCTCTTGCCACCTTCCCAGAGAGATGGAAGAGACTCCATAGAGTCACAGCAAATTGATCACCACCATGTTTCATAGCTAGGTTCAATCTGACTCATTATGTTTAGCAGGTGGAAATGAGGTGAGGAACCAGAATGAGAGGCACCAGTGTCCTTCTTGAACATCTCCATGGAAGGTGAGCAGAGGACTGTAAATTAAGATTCCTTTGTGACTCCAGCTTTATGCAGTAACTTCAGTTGAGTAACTGAAGCTACTGAAACTCCATTTTTTTTCCCATCAGGGTATAGTGAAGACCCAGGCAGCTCAAGAAGGCCAGTGCACTCTGTCTGCATGAACAATCCTTCCTTGACCATGACTTTTTGTTTCTGGAACTGAACTTTTCTCTGGATTACAATGTTGAAAAAATGGTCTTTAACTCATCTCAATAGTCCAATCACCTCCTAGAGGACTACATTAATGATGCACCAGAAACTCAGATTAAAACTAGAAGCTGCCATAAATATCTCTAGGCCAAATTAATACACCAAATGAGAGTCATTTACTCTTGAGGAAAGGCATTCCCCTGATAGGTAAGGCTGAAAAACCCAGAAAAACAGAGATTAACCCAAGCCTTTAAACTGATTATTTCAGGGGGAACAAGCAACATTTGCCCATTAATTTAGTTTCTGATGGTCACACTTACCACTTGTAGCAGAGCCAGGTACCCAGCACCAACATTATCGAAGTTAACTTTAACTTTTGTCCAGTAAAACGTGCCTGACACATTATAGAGTATACAGTCACTCATGTTGTTAATAATTTTAGAGTCTAAAGGCATATCTCCTTCTGTCTTATTAATGCACTTCCCAAATTTCCCAGCAAACAGGTTCACTCCCATGATGCTAAAGATAAGCCAGAAGATGAGGCAGACGAGCAGAACGTTCATGATGGAAGGGATGGCTCCCACAAGGGCGTTGACCACCACCTTGGGTGAAACAGGAGAGAAAAAACAGAATTAATGTCAGCACTTCTATAGACACTTTGCTAACAAGCTGTAGTGCACCCTTGATTAACTAGGCTGAACCCTCACATGGTGACAGGTGGATAACTACAAACACTACTTAAGGAGCCAGACCACCATTAAAGGCTTCACACATGATTTTTTTTTTTTTTTCCTTTTGTAATTGAAGAGCTAATCTGTTGTCATCCCACATAAGATGATGTTTTTTTCAAGAAGAATCTTTTGATTCAGGAGCAATCTGTGAAGTCATCGTGTCCTCTCAGATTCTACTGGATAATACACTTCAGTCAAACTAATAATCTAATAATCATATGATCAATTTGAAACAGCTGGGGTACATCACAGTGTCTCAAAACAGACCGAAAAAGATTTCTGAAATCTTTTACTGAACTCAGGCCTCCATAGTCCTTGGGATGTGAACTCTAGCTGTGATAAATTTTAGTTATTTAAATAATAACTGATTGAGACATACTGTACTAAGTCAACTTCCCCGGTCTGTTCAGTATGTATGATTAAAACAGTGAAACTATACTAATTTAACAAAAAAAAAATGCATTATTTTTTCCTGTGACATGCTGTAGATTTCCTCCACACCAACCCAGGCAGGGCTGTAAACCCCTGTGTAAAACCATACATTTTTCTGAGGGAAGCACACTGTCACAAAATGTAGTTTTCCCCTTCCTATGTCAGCAAGGTTCCTCCATATTCACAGCTTTTGGACATGCTGCCATTGCAGAGCCCCGGCAAAGCTGCCTGACGGCATTGCTGCAGACACCAGCCCCACTGCATGAATTTGTCTCCATCTCTGTCTCATGCTTTGGAGATTAAAATCTGGTCGGCAGACACTAAGCTCTTCCTCTTCTCCACCTACATTTCTGAAACTGAGACAAGGTGATATTGATCCATAAAAATTAAATTTTATTCAATTGTGAATCTGATTATGGAAAATGTCAGCTCTTGTTTTCTCTCATACTAGTGTCCAATTTTCTGACAAGCTAATAATCTAACATTCGTTTCCCCATCATTTTTGCATTGCTGAGGAAGAAAAATACCTGGAAGAGTGAAATGGCTTTTTTTGATGCATGTATAGAGCAGCTTCGTCTAAAATATACAATACACAATACAAAATTATGCGGATATCTCAAAACCCAGATTTATATTTTGTGCATTTATGAATGAAGCTAATTTTCACACAGGAAAAGCTGCTTGACCGATTCCCCCCCTGTACAGGCCCATTCCTGATGATTTTTCAAGGTGGTTTTTTCAATTTTAATTTTTTTCTAATTTTATCTTTCAGTTTTGGTCATTAATCAATTTCTAACTTCATTGGTTTAAGATTAAATTTACTGGGTAAACCAAAATGCCAAATAATTTCCAAATCAAGGGTTTATTCGGATATAGCCTTGGCCCTTGTCAAAGTAGCTTTCATTTGCTGCTATGTGGAACAATATTTTTGTTCAATTTTAATCCATGCCAGCACAAAGCCACTGCACTTTTTGTACATATGCCGCTGAACCCGTGAGCCCTGTGACAGGACACAGGCATCCAGGTTTCAGCAGTGCAAGCCATGGCCGTGCCTGCATCCTGGTTTGTGGTTTGGTTTTTTTTTTAGTTCCTTCTGCTGAATTATGTTCAATGGCTTGTAGATAACAAAACACGACATGAGGCTGGAGCAAATCCTGTAACACCTCTTCAAATGAATTATTAACAGGGGATTTCATTCTTCTCTCACTGCTTCTGTTCTTACACCAGCGTGATGCCATTTGGTTTGCTGGAAGCACTCCTGATTTGCACTGAGACAAGTGAGAGAACTTACAGACCTGAATACATAAAGGCAAATTATTATCATAAATTCAAGTTAAAAGTTCAGCTGCAAACCTTGCCATGGAAAGGGCTGAATTTCTGTTGCATCTAGGAACAGAAACATATATAGCTGTTTATAAGAGAAGGTTTCATACCTCTTGATTTCCATCAATACCTTTATAGGAGATGACACCTTCCAGGTGACTTCTTTAGGGATAGGCTAGAAACTGAGAGACCCTCTGCCCTAATTCACAGTGATGCAAATATATAGCCTGTGCCTGGCCCCCAGCTCTCCTGATCTCATGGGCCACCTCCTCAGCCAAAGCTGATTCAGAATTTAAATCCAGAAACAGACTTACACGATGCCTTAATCCTCCCTTTGCCACAGCAGAGCCCACGAGACTTCCCGACGCAATTTCAGCCCCAGGCTTTAACTCCTACCCAAGCCTGGGCACAGCTTTTGCAAAGACATCTAATTTACAGCGTCATGATTTCAAATAACAGACAAAAAATTTGTTATTAGATAATCTATTCCTGGTGTCCTCTGCCCTCACTGTTACAAACAGATGCTGTATTTTTAGGTTGAATTTGTTGAACTTGAGGCACTAATCAACTGCTGTTAGACATCTTCTCCTACCACCCCAGTCTTCACTGTGGCTGAATTGCCACTGAACGTTACTTTGGGTAATTAGAAAAAACCCAGAGCTTCTTTCTAACTATCATCATTCCTTCAGATTTCTAGTCATGCTGCAGAGACTTTCCCATTTTTAACACCCCATTTCCAGCAGTTTGGTGGAATTCCAGTATCGAAGCACTGCCCTCTCCCTCTGCTTGCTGAATTATTTCCCTGTGTATTGAGGGATTGTGTTAGTCACCTCATTATCGGACCTGCCCAAAAGCTCGTGCCCTGTTGAACGGTCATCCTGATCCCTAAGTCCTTCTCAGATGCTGTTTTCCAAGAAACGTCCCCCAGAGTGACCTACTTTCCTCCTCCCGAGGTGTACGATGTATGTGGTTTTATTAAAATGCATGTTGTACCATTGATCTGTTTCTCACTGTGATCCAGATCAGTCAGTATAATTCCCTTATGCGTAATATCACTTACTACTCTGCTCACTTTGTGTGTTGTCAGCAAAGATTTTATATTTTCTTCCAGATGCTCTTAAAGTCCAGATTAAGGACAGTTCTTATGCTGAAGCATCCCTCACCCTGAGACACTCATCAGCAAATTTACAGTGTCATCACTGTTTACAATTACTTTTCGAGATCCATCACCCATTTTAAATTAATTTAAAATATGTTTACTTGGCTTGGTACAAAGCTCGTGTTTTCATCACTATGTCCCGTGGTATCAGATTCCTCTCTGAAATCTAAGGATATTATATCAGTGCAGTTACCGTCATCAGCATAATTTGTAATCAAATCAAAGGACCATATCAGTTTTACAAGAACTATTCCCATGAAATCATGCTAACTAGCATTAATTATGCTATTTCTTTCCTGCATGTATCTTGTAGCAGCCTCACCATGACTTTGCCTAGTATCATTTTCACTTTAAATGGTCTATCATCATCCCACTCATCCTTTTAAAATACTGCAATAACCTCCCTTGCTGGGAAGAAACTCGAAGGGAAGAGGCACCTCTGAAATAATTCCCTGATGGACCACAAATGAGGAGACATGGGAGACTTCACGGTTCGGGACACGCAGACCTAAGTTAATTTACACTGGGGTCTAATACGGCCGGGAAAGCGGTGGGTGACGCAGGGTGGTGGCACGTGCATAGCACCTCCAGGGTCTGCAGTGATTGTCAAGTGGGATACTGGTCTCACTGAGGTCTTTTTTGGGGACAGAGTGGCAAATGGCAACAGTTCAGCCTTACTGTGCAGACCTCTCACAGGATGGGAGCTGCTGAGATGTGTGTCAAACTCGGACGGGTCCCGGCCTGTTTGAAGACAGGGAAGGAACTGAAGTCTGATGGTAACAGGTCCTCTTGGCCATCCAAGTGCTGCTCTGTGCCTTTGCCTCAGGACCAATCGTTTCCAAAATTTAGGTACAGCCTCAATGAAATAAGTCTCTTACTGCAGTATAAATGAGAACTTTCTTGTTCCTGCTCTAGCCGTACAGAAATCTTTCAGTTATTCAAGAAAAAGACATTATAATAGAGCAAACTATTATTATTTTCTTTCCATCAGTGTTTGCTTCTCAACATTATCATTATTTAATCCATCACTGCGCTGGTAATTTTCCTGTGCATTCTGGAGCATATGAACTCCTAATAATGAAAAGTCTAACTGTCCCTAGTCATGTTAAGTGTGGTTAGACAAACTAAAAATAAAATGATTTGATTTTCCAATAGCACGTATTCTCAATTACACTTTATCATAGTTTACAAGCTAATTCACTACCCCCGATAGCTCAGAAAGACTGAATATATTTCAGCCACAACAATGGTGCAGGGAAGAAAAGGGATGTTGATTCAGGGACCAGGGGAGCCTACAAATATGAGCATGTTAAGAAGAACACCTGTTGGGCTGATCAGTGTGTCTATGCCATGTAGGATTTCCACCAAGCCAACCTCTTGCTATTCTCAGAAAGCCTCTCGATAGAGATGTGAACTTTTCACATTATTTCTTTCCTATTTCAATCTCACTTGTCTGATGCTTTGGGCTAGTCTTCCCACTGCTTTTCAGGTTTGAATCCTGCAAAGTCATGAGTGAACATTCTCATGTCAGCTTAGAACATCTTAAAGGGGTTTCACTTGAACTTGCAAAACGGCCAGTAGAAGCTAAGCCTTCATAAGCCCGATTTAAATTGATTTGAGAGAGTCCATGCAGACATCACTCTGGTAGTTAAACTAGTGCAGCTTTAGCTGATATCATCATTTGCTCAATTTGCATATGTTTAATAAAGACTTGGAGTGAGGTCATCAGATGACATAGGAGTGAGAGCTTTAATTAACGTCAGTAGTGCAACATCACCTTGTGCCAGCTGAGGATCTGCAGTTTGCTTTTGTTTTATTTTGTGAATAACCTTTAAAATATTGCCTGTGTTTGCTGAGAAGAGTGCGGTGAACAAAGCAATTCAGGTTTGGGTGCCCAGATGAATAGAGCCTCTTGAATCTTTTTGTATTAGTACTAACACAGAGGAGAGCGGTCTGCAACTAGATTTGTCTCATCTTCATCCTCAAAAAGAATGTGATTTAGATAAGCACAAGGTCTGTGGGACAAAGGCATTGATCTCCAATTCTGATCATCCACAGAAGAGGCAAAGCGTGGGTACAGGGTTTTCATAAGTTGCTATGTCACCATATTTCCTGCGTTACCTCGGTCGTTAGGCTCTCTAGCCTTCAGTCTGTTTTACTGCAAGGGTATTGCGACAAGAACAGTTAATTGGTAGGAACTCAGTGCATGAACTACACATTTTACTCACTGATCATTCAGACCAAAATTTTGTCTACAGGAAAGCTTTGCCATGAATACACCTCAGTATGAAAGCTGTAGCCTTTTCCTTGCCCTACTAGAGAGATTTGGGATCATCAGACAATGTAAGTTGCTTTACCTGTAATTTTATCACAGATTTGCTTCATCTTACTATGCAATCTGCAAGATTAACAGTAACCTTGGCTCATACAGAACACAGTTGTCATCATCTGCATGTCATACATGGTGCAAGGAGTTAAATAAAGTGCCTATCTAGACAGTAACTGATTAATGTAGCAGGTAGGCTTAACAAATAAACAGGTATGCTGTGTGGGTACAGCCACGCTGGCAGAGGAATGCAGAAGGGAAAGAGATTGAGGCACAAGATGGAGCAACAAACACAAGCTACATGGTTTTAATGTTAATCCTGACATTCCACATTTAAACTGCAATCTGTTCAAAGGAAAGATTTTATACATTCACTCATTTGCTTTCCCTATCTTTGGCATTTCTAATTTTTGCTTTAATTATTAGTGAAACAGTCCTTAAGAACTTTCCCAGTCAGCCTCATTTTAATACATGTCAAAAGCAGGGAGCAAACTAGTAGCTTGGTTATTCCCCTGGTACGCCTTGTAATTGAGAGGTAATTGTTAGCCAGATGCTTCCTTGGTCAAAAAGCTGTTTTTTAAAGTGCAATATGACAGGTTAGGCAGCATGATTAGTTTATCATTAAATTCACCAGAGGATAAAGCTGTAATGATACAATTGCAAATAAGACAAAGGAGGGATTTCTGATTTTGTTGTTTTGATACAGCATTATCATTCAGTTCCTTTTGCAGACCAAATGAAGACAAAACCACGTGCAACTGTTCCCTGTTAGATGCTTGATGTCACACAGTTGAGCTTTGATCGATGCTTTAGCTATTCTTACCCTCATCCCTTCGAATCGTGACAATGCTCTTAATGGTCGCAGGGCTCGGAGGGTCCTGAGGGATTTAATGGGACCCATCTCGGAGTATCCAAGTGTATTGGCTATGAGGCTTATTAAAGAGACCTGAATGGAGACACAAAGCAAAAATCCAATCGGTTAGTACAGTCCTGCCATTTTCCTTCTCTTAGGACTTTCCTTTCTGAAAAGAAACAGCTGGTTTGTTGGAAACAGCTGGAACAGTGGACAAAACCCCCAAACATTAAATGGAAGTCATTAAATTAGACCAACCCAGAAAAAAGGACGTTTTTAGATCCACACATATACAGAACTCTTACCAACTCACAAAACCTTTGTTTACACTTTAATGCAAAATTTATAGAAATACAGACTTTCAAAGATGTTGGTTTTCTTTTAACTAAGCACACAGAAATCCTCGTAATGCCGGCTTGCACAAAGTGGATGAGAAAGGAGATCACCATTACAAAACTACCACTCTGTGACGCCTGTGCTGTAGGTTTCCTGTACACTCCCCAAGGTGTGTGTATCTTCCACTATTGAAAATATGATGAGTCACCTAAGTGTTATAATTTAGGGTTTTCTGGATGAAAGCACCTGTAAGACCTAACCACTTCCAGCAGAGATAAAAGATTTTAGCATTACCATTCAATTACCAATCTTAAACTTACTGATTAGAAACAAGTCCTCTAGATTGCTGCTAGGCATGACTTCATACCATAGACTCTAAAGGAATGATGTGCATGACTCTCTGATTCTGCACTTTTTCACTTTTTCTGGTTTCTGCACAGCCTCTAAGGAAGAAAGAAACTTGACAGGTGTTCGGCGTTGAGGTTCATACCTTGCAAAGACTATTTCTTTGAAATAAACTATCTATTTCCAAATCTGGAGAAAGCAGGTGTGGGGCTGGGGGTGGTGGCTCTTCATGTTCTCAGAGCTTTTGTGGTGCCCAGCTGGTCAGAAATGTGGATGCTACCAGGCACAGGACTGGAGTCTGGATGACCTGAATGGCAGCGGACATTACGGATCAGATGAACAAACACATGGAGCAATTGGGTTTTGCATGCTCAAATCAGTGTTCACAGCCTGAATTTTTACTGAGCAGGGAGTCAGGAACAAACAGCTCTCCAACACCACAGACACTGTGCCAATTTGCATGTATTAAGAAAAAGAACCAAAATTAATAGCCACATAGTATAAGATATTTTTTTCTTATGAGAGAGAGACCTATGCATACTGCTCATCACAGTTCCCTTGCAGTTCCCAATGTGAGTGTGCAAAGCTTACCTGGAAGGAGTGTGCTTTATTGCCATTTTAAAGACAGAAGCTGACCCTAAACGCAGGGATTCTTCTACACTACATAAAAAAAAGAAGTTCTTAATGTAAAAGGAAATCCTAGGCTCCTCCATGAAGACAGCCCGGTCTGGTGGAAAATCTTCCTATTCGTTTTAGGGTAGGATGATTTTTCCTCTGAAGCCCTGTGCTAGCTGACCAGCCCAGCATCACCCATGAGGTTTGTGATAAAGCAGGATAAGATGAGCCTGGTCCCCTAAGTCACAAGCTAGTGTCCTCCATGGAGCAACCTTTCTCCTGAATATGCATTCATTTATGTACCGGGGCTGTCTGCACAGCCAAGCATCTTTGTAAAACTTGCTCAGTTTGTTAAATTGTTTACCTATTGATGGCTTTATTGTGGCACATGGGTGACAGCAGGCCCAAGGGCAGGAGATCTCAGAGACACCAAGTCTGGGTTGGATGCAAGGGGCTGGATATCTGCCTGGAGAAGACAGCCCAGATTTGCAGACGATGAAGTGGCACAGAGGCTGACTGTCACGTTTAAACTTGTCACTTTTTAACAAGGTGTGACACAAACTCACCTCCCATGTACAGACCCAGCGGCTGACGTGGAAGGAGGGTCTTAATGAACACTTCTGCATTTTAGTGGTGACTGTGCTATAAAAACATCACAGTAGACAGGGAGACGGGATTCAAGGTCTGATGTCTTAGGACCCTTAGACACTGAGGAGGTAAAAATCACCAGTGAAACCTTTGTTTCCACCTCTGAGAAAGCAGATCTGAACCCATGACATGTTCATGCCCAAGAAGTTATTTTAGAGTAAGTAATGCCATAGGTTTGACATGTATTCACTAGTAATGCTTCTTTCATTTAAATCCTGCTCAGTCAGTGCTCGCAGTTAAAGATGAGAATCTGTGTTTGACTTCAAAACCATCATAAACTCATTTGAAATGCTTCCAAAGTGAGGCAGCACCCATTTTCTGTCTTCCTTATTACTTACCAGTTTTGTTTACACCCTGTACTCTGAAGTTGTGTTAACATACAGTTCAAAGCCTTCTCCTTTCATTCACTCTCCCCGTTGACTTAATATTGCCCAAATTAGGAGAAAGGGCTGAAGGATCTGTCTACTATCAGTAAGCAAATGCTCAGCATACTTATATACTAAAGCCATTCAACTAAGTCATCTTAAAACTGTAATATAATTGGCATTATTGAGGTATCATGATAGGAGTAACACTGTGGTACATATTTCTGTCTTTGGTGGAAAGTTTAGTGCAGAAAACGGCTTTAACCCCACAGAAATTTGGAGGTCCCTATCCAGAAAGGCTGGAGGTATAAGAAAAAGAGCTCGATGATAGCATGCTCCATGATAGAAACCAAGATCTGCACACTCATACACTTCAAGGGAAGCTCATTCATCTGTAAAACGAACGTAGAGATTTGAAAGAAAATTAATCAAATACAGGGCACCCAACACCCTACTTTGCTAGATTCACCCACAATGACTGAAAGTCAGATCTTCTCAAGGTCTTCAAACTGCCTTGGTTCATGCATCTGCTTGCTTCCTCCCTCATCCTGAATTTATGTCCTATAACTCCCCTTTCTCTCAAGGCAGATGTTCTGTTCAAATCCTTCAAGACCAGCCTGTGGATCTGAGCAGGCTACCATTTTCTTCAGAGTGCCGTAAATGTCACCCTGAAACACATCACAGGTGCTGTTGTCCTCCTGACACAGATTTACACAGCATTAGATATCTCTTCAGAGGATTAGGCCATGAAGCTGTGTGATATTTGGCAATGATTTACAAGGCTGGACTCAGAACTGAGTTTGAGACAACTTGTTTAAATGCTCGGCTGTTGGTTTTGAAGGTATCCCTGTCAAATTTTATTTATAAAAGAATTACTAAAGCACAGACTTGGCCATTTGGAGTTGATTAAAAGTGACCTGGAAAGCTATTTTTAGGAAAAAAATCAAGCCGTTTTCAAAATTGGTGCTGACTGCCCCACATAATCACAGCAAAAGGTGAAGTCAGCTGTTTCTGTTACTTTTTTCCTGTTACAAGGCTGTGCAGCCCAGAGCTGCTCTAAGGTTCTGCTTTGTGCTCTGCTTGGTATCAGAAACATGCTGGCACCCAGAAAATACCTCCAGGGTCAACATAAACTCCAGATTCACAATAAGGCACACATTTCTAATCTCTTTGCAAATAATTTTGTAGGTTTTTCAGGAAAAAAAATACCTCTGAAGACCAGGCAGGACACTGTGGAGAGCAGGCAAATCCTGAGGAGTCACTATTGCCTAAAAACTTTTCCTATAAAATGCACAACCTGCTGTTGGGCTTGAGCTTTTACCTCAACTTCACCTTTCACACCTCACCTTCACCTTTCGCATAGCATGTGTGCTAACAGGTAAGCTACAGAGTCTCTCATCTGCCTGTGCACTTCTTCTGACCCAAGAAACCTTATTATTATTCTTATTTCTTAGAATCACAGAATCACAGAATCACAGAATGGTTTGGGTTGCAAGTGACCTTAAAGACCATCTGGTTCCAACCCCCCTGCCATGGGCAGGGACACCCTCCACTAGCCCACGTTGCCCAAAGCCCCATCCAGCCTGGCCTTGAACACTTCCAGGGATGGAGCATCCACAGCTTCTCTGGGCAATTTTGCAGATGCTCTGCTTCTAGCATCTTCCTTGAGGGTCTTTCCAGAACTTGCTAGATCTTACTAAGAAGCTTTCACAGCTTTACATCTAAGCCTTCCTTATCCTTAACTTAATCAAGTAATATCCTCCGTGTTAACTCTCGGCTGTTCCTTATCCCCTTGACTTGCCGTTTATTTGGTGCCTCTGAAGTCCCTAGGATGATGTTATCACTGGAATTTGCTATCTAGTGTAAACCCCAGTGTACAACCTGGCCAGCAACGAGGGTCCCTAAGGCAGGGAGTGGTCCTCATAAATCAGTGTATTAAATCCTGCCTCCACAGACTTTAACAGCAAAAGTCTCACCAATCACATGGACTAGGATTTCATTCACGTGGCAGCTCTTCTCTTTTGCTTTCCTGAGATCATCTCAGCACAGCCCAACAAGAGCTCAGTTTTAGGTGTGTCAGCAACTTCCCAAAATTCATTCCACCTCAAAAGAGTGAAAACCCTGAAAGAATCAGCATTTATCGCTCAGCTCAATGGTAGAATTTCCCGGCAAAGGTCAAGCTTCAGGCAAAGCCACGTTGATGTTACTTACACACCTGGGCTGCTTCTTGCCATTGTAGACAGGCAAGGGATGTTGAGTTCTCTCTGATCCTTGCATTTAAAGAACTTTGTTGCCCCTGATCCTTACTTTCCTTGCCCAGAGATAGTTTTATCTATATATGTAAATATTTATATATTTACATATCTGTATATCTAATCATATTTCTCTCTATATATACATATATCTATATATAGATAGATATATCTCTGTCTCTATATCTACATATCATCTATATAGATAATATATACAAAAATATTCTATCTACATGCCCATATACCTGTATTTCTATATTCCTACATACAAGTTTATCTATATAAAATTTACAGCATATGTATGGCAGCCTCCTAGAGCTGGGTAAAGGGAGACATGAAAGAACCCCACAGCTCTCATTTTTGCCATTTTCAGTGTTATGGTCAAGAAAAAAAAAAAGAAATCTTTTAAATCTTGTGACTGCATTGAACCCCAGAAACACCAGCCATGGGGATTACCAAGCCTGTGGCCGGTGTTTTGAAAACCAACGTCTTGTCACCTCCGTGGCTTAGTGGCACTAGTAGCTCGGGTCTAGAGTGCCCCATTTTATGACATTCATATGTGTTTCCAGGGTAAAATCAAGAAGAATTGATGAATTTAGACTGCTAGGACACTGGCAATGATCTCTGAAGAGAGGCTAACCTCACTGATAACTGTTCAAAGTTATTACTATTATGTTTAAATGAGATTAATGTCTGAATTTCTTAATTATTTTGACAATCCACTACTAGATAAGATTTGACAAAAAAAAAAAAAAAAGAGTCTTGTCTAGGAATCAGGATGTTTTTTCAATAATTGCCAATTTTTTGTTTTACTAGTGGAATATTGTCATTCTTGAGATGACAAATGCGACTCATTTATTTACACCCAGGTAGCACCCATTTAGTGTCAGGTTCCCAGTGTGCTCACATTGGTGCTCACAATAATTAATCAGTTAACAGATATGCAGCAGTTTTTGGAAAATTAAAATTGTTCACTATGAACACACAGAGATAAAGTTATTCAATAAGGATATATGTCTTCATTATCTGACAATGACTTAAGAAATCAGTATTGTAAACCCATGTAAACCCCAGTGAAGCTGTCAAAAGAGAATTTTAAAGCTGCAGAAAAACAATTATAAAGTAGGAAGTGCAATAATGCAGCTTCCCTTCGGTACACACAGGGGAAATGGTCTTTAATCAGAAGATCACAGACTTTTTTCCCAAGGAACTATTGCATTTGTAACAGTAGTAGGATTCCTTCCTATACGCATACATCTTAAGAGCAAATAAGGAGCTTGCCCAGGCTCCCTAGCCATGCAATTCTGCTGGTGGAGTAATGGGAAGGGTGCTGTCTTTGGGAGCCTGAGCCTGACAGCATTTTCTATAGTGAGGAGGTGGGTTTGAATGGAATAGAGGCCGCTCCTCTCCTTTTCGTGTTCCTTCCCACCAGCACATCATTTCAGACAACCAGCCAGCACCCACCGGACCGAGAGGAAGCAGACCTTAGCAGCACCGCTCGAAGGCAGATCCTGCTCAGTACAGACTGCATTTTTGAATTAACCCCAGATCACCGCTGAGATGAATTAATAGCAGAGCCCAGGGAATAAGAAGTTCTGCCTGGGCAATGGTAAAAATCCTCCTTGGATGGTCATATAAACCCTAAAACTCATGAGAACAACGAGAACCTCAACTAAATGTCTGCCTGCTGCAGCACAGAGCTGTGAGCGATACCCTGCAAGCTGCTGTCTCGGGGAGAAGAGGAGACCTCCTTCCCGGTTTGGGCAACAGCACATGGTTCATGCAGCTAGGGATTTCATCAAATTAACCTGCTTGTTCAAATTAGGGGGGGAGGGAGCCGTGGAAAAAAAAAGGACATCCGAAAAGGAACGCAGAAGCTGAGTTGAAAGCTCTGGCCACTTATTTAAATAAGCAGTTTTGGCTAATGCAGGCCCCCAGTGCTTTCAAATAGCTTTTTGTGTGCCCCAGGAACACCTGCCTCTCCCTCTCTAATTGTGCTTTCTAAAAAAAAAAACCAAAACCACAACCAAAAAAAAGAAGAAGAAAGAGAGCTTGGATTACTTTGGGTGCCTCTTTTCAATCCAGTCTGGTTTCTCCTGTCCATTGCTGCCAAGGATAAGATAACCCAAAGAAATCTTCACAGCCTGAGCAGCAGCCCACTGCCTTTAAGAGCCAGGCCTGTGGTCCCAAGTTGCTCCCCTTAATTTGAAAAGGAACAAAATTAGGTTTGTACCCCAAATGCAAACCGGAAAAACTACAGGGAAAGGGGAATTTGAAAATAAATTGAAATACATGGAACTTCTTATTGCTGCTCTGAAATACTGTTGGAGAAAAGGGCTTGTAATGAGGTTGGTATTGTCTTTAGCATCTATCGTTTCTGAGCAGACATTTATTATCACCTTATTTTGAAAAAATATCTCTTTACCCTTTCACTCTGACATTACATTTTCTGCCATATAGATGCCTAGTTGTATGACCGCACCTATCAATCCAGAAATTGCATGTTATTGAATAAAGGGCATAAAAGTAAAGGAAAGTCTTAAATATTAGGGTGCTGGAGAGAGACTAAGGTGACCTAAACCAAATTCCCACCTCTGCAACCTGTTTCCTTGAATCACAACCCTCACGTTCAGGTAAAGACCACAAAGTCCTTTGAGCAGCTCTGGAGTTAGTCCATGGCATGGAGCTGAAAGCGTGTCTGCAAACGAGTTAGTGAGCAGCTTCCCGCACTGGCAGTGGAGTTCATTACTGCTGGTGGAGTGCTCTCCACGAGTATTATAATATGATGGGCTACACGAGTGCCTAGATTAATTACAAACAAAAATTATCTCCCGGAAAACCCAATGCTACTTCTTACAACTCAGGTTAAAAAAGGCTTTTTTATCATCCATTCATGTTTTTTTCTCCAGGACATTTCCTCTTCTTTTGTCTTTTTTTTTTGTTCCCCCCCCCCCCCCCCCCCATCTCACACTCAAAGTAAGGCTGTGAAACTCTGTTAATATTCCATCTTCTCAGCTTGTTTCCTATTCCTCATGTCCACGCTTTTTGAGGCAATGCTTCCTTTTCAGAGGGCAGCCTTGCTGCAAACAGCATGTGCCACTCCTGTTGGCTTAAATGCTTTTAAATAAATCATTCCTGCATCCTAATTGCTTCCTGGCGGTTTCCAGAAGAACCTCTTTATGTCTCGCTGTTCTTTTAATCTGTCACCTCCTTTACACCTGCTCAGGCTTTTCTAACAACTCCAGTCAATTCCCAAGGCAGATGGCTGCAAATCAAGAATTAAACCTCCGCTAATTTCTGAGGGCGAGTCGAACGACCTGCTGCTGTGAGCTTACATCCAGCGAGAGGGCAAACTGACTTATTGATTTGAGGTTTTCCCACCCCACCCTTTCCAAATGGATTTTCAGCCTGTCTCAATTCACCTTTTCACTGCAAACAGACACCTTTGCCAGATGTCTGAGTCCCGTTTACCAGCACTGGGTTGGGATGGATGAAGGATTGCTGTGATTTTTGGGGACCACGTGACACTCCTTGATGAGCCAAACTTTGGCCAAGACCCAAAGTCTTTCTCCTTGTTGCAGCAGCGGTGGCTGTGCGGGTGCAGCTGCCTTGAAAAGTCAGGTATTTCTACTGGGATTTAGAGCAAAAGAATTTCTTCATCATCAACTACGTTCTGCTTTTCATCCAGATGCCATGCAGAGACAGCCTTTATTTAGGGCAGCTGAAGAGGAAAGATATTCTCCCCTTACAAAGATCTCCAAACACACCGCACGATTCATCCCAGGGTACCTTCTTGATGCTGAATGCTGTTGTCAGGAGTAGACGGGAATATACTTGATTATTATTTATTATTTGAAGATAGCGTTATAATGCCAGGGGTGTGCATAGTGATTACCGAGAGAACATTTCCCTGGGGACTCAGCCCCATCGACTCTGCTCCATTTCCATCACAGCCGGTGAGAGTTTAGGTGCTGAGCTAAAGGGGTGCTTATTTCTGGGCAGGATTAGGATCAACCTTACTTACATATGGCATGATGAGAGGAAAAAAAAAAAAAGACAAAAAAAAGAGAAAAGTCTGTTTGGGCTGTTTTCACAAGGTGCTGTTCTGGATTCGCTCGATTCGCTAAAGCATTTATTTAATCAGATGTTCCAAATCAATATGAAAAATACCAAGTTGATACGGGAAATATGACATTCTTAGCTTGTAAATCATCTCTGTTTAGTTGGATTCTTGAACCTGAGTTGATTGTATATTGTATTGAATATGCTAGGATGGAGAGGGACTCTGAAGAATTATAGGTTGCCTGATTTCTGTCAGAAAGGACAACGGTACAAGTAAGAGTACATACTACAAGTATGAATCCTCACCTTCATTCACCTTAGCACAAAGCACCCCAAAGCCAACCATACCGGGGTAGGACGCCAGCACAAAGTCTCTACACCATTGGGGTACAGTTTTCAAATTTCATCCCAATTCCTTTGATCTCTCACCCCCCTAATAAAGAATCCCTGACCCCTCTGCAGGCTGCATCTCTCCCTTCACTTCTTCCTTCCTCCTCCTCCTGCCACCAGTCTCTTGAGCAGCTCCTGGCCATCCTGAATGGAGCCACAAGGCTGGTGGGAAGAGGTTTTGCAGTCTGCAACTGTTGGGGTTGTAAAGGTGCTGGTCATCAGGGAGAGGAACTATAGGACAATCCTCCTCTGTCTGGGCTGTTAAGTACAGTCTACATCTCTGTCCCAGCTCTGAACCTCTGTGCAAGGGAGAACATCTCTGTATAAGGAATTTGGCTGCTACACTCACAGCAATGGAAAGGGCCAAGTAAGCTGCATGCAAGAGCTCAAGGGCTTTATTCATTATTTTCTTTTTAAGCATATTCTTCTAAAAAAGGACATTGAGATCAGCTCCATCTTTAAATAACTTCAAGAAATCAAAATCATTGGTAAACCTAGTTCAGCACAATCTCAGTTTTTCAAAAGTTGAAATTCTCCCTCAGTAATTGAAATTCTTCAGTAATGGCAGTAATTCTGCATATTGCAACCGTTTCACAAGGTGCAGGCAGGCAGTGAGCTATGCTTACTACTGGACTTTACTCCTCTCCTTCATTTACTGCCCCTTTTCCTCCAGCTGCAATGTGCTTCATCCTGCTTTGCCTTGTCTGAAACCGAGCTTGTGCTTCCACTTGGCAAAGCCCGCTTGCTCTCCTTTTAGCATCTATGTGGTAACTAACATGAGGTGCAAACCAAGATAAGACAAGACATTTGGATGTTTTTGCATGTGTTATGTTGAGATAAAGCGTGGGGAGGCAGAAGGGAGATTTACAGTGTCTGCTGACCCGCTAACACACATTAAAACCACTTATCTCTTCTTCATGTGAATTTTTTTTTTCACTTATCCTGAATTAGCCAAAGCTAACTTTTTTTGTTGTTGTTGTTCTTTTCCCTTTTCTTCAAAACCAGTCTCCCTGGCTTTTGGAGAGTTTTTCAGTTTCCTATTAGTTGTCTGCCATCAGCAAAGGCCCAGAAGAATGTGCACTGAGATATCTTCAAAAATCCCACATGAGCATTTGCTTTGAGAAACTGGAAGAAAACTCGTTAAAAATGAATTCTGAAGTAATAGTACTGTGTTGTAACCCATGGATTTTTGATAACTTGCGGAGAGCACTAATAAGTTCACTCTAAAGATGCTTCTCCAAGTGACAAGCCGTAATATTTTTACTTTGCCTCTACTGTATTTTTGTCATTCTGTTCCTGTGTGATTTTCTGAACAGAAACTAGATGAAATTCGCATGCTTTTAGGATAGTTTCCCAAGAATACAAATTGGATTTCAGTGCTGTTTGGGAACAACTCATTACAGCAGATTGTGTAATTACTGAAAAAGCAAACAGAAATCACCTTGCTAATCAACAGGGAATACAGATGGAAAAAACAATTAAAGTAATCAGAAGCCATCAATATTTACTTCACGCAGCAAGTTTTTAATTGTCACTTAAAGACAATCCAACACAAGGGCATAATTTAATTCAATTCAATTTTTGACTAGGGATAGAAGGACTGTTTTAAATTGTTCATCTCAAACTCAAAGATTGTTAGCTGCTTTTTAACTTCTCTGGCAGTGAACTATACTAACTAGAAATCTTAGAGCATGTGCTTTCCAGGAAACTATCTTGGAAAATGTAATATCTGTATTTTTTTAGGCATTCAGTGAAAAATGATGGTGCATTTAACAACTGAACATCCACGAGCAGTTCCTAAACTGGCAGCAAATGGGAAATTTGGAAAGCTGCTCAGTGGGGAATACAGATCGCTAGGTACAACCTCAACAGCTCCGGGCAACACCAGAAACGTGTTGTGTTATAACCATTCACAAAATGCAAGAACCTACATGTTATTTTACTTTCATAAAAGCATCCACAAAATCCTGCCTAGTGGACTTGTTGAATAACTCCTTTGAGATGTCTGGCCTCAAAAACCATTGCTGAGCCTTGCTTGAAGTGTTTTGCAGACAGATACACTGCTTAATGCTGTTGTGAGCCCCTGCCTCCACAGCGGCAGAGCGGGCTCTCTGGGAAAAGGGATGGAAGGAGCAATCTTTCCCCGTGGTGAGTCAGCTGGAGACAAACTGGTGGGGCATCAGGGCAAAAATTGAGAACTAGAGATGATCTTCCCCTCCCTACTGCAGGACGTAGCCTTAGGGCCCATTGCTGGAGGTGGCTTAAAGGGAAGAAGGCTGCCAGCATCTTTAAAAAAGCAAAATTGCTTAAAAAAATAGCTTTCCCAAGTATCAAATCCTCACAGATGGAATAATCTTAGAAAGAATTGGTAGAGAAACCCTCACCTCCTCTCACCTCTGAAATCAGTAAATGACAATCAGGTTTTTTTAAGCCTGGATTGGGACTAACTTTTGGTCAATTAAATTGAACCCAAAAGCTGCAATGGAGATGATGGATTTGTGATAATGGACTTTTGTAGAGAGATGACATTACTGCCCGTTTAAGAGGATTTTTCTGTGTATGCCACGGGCAATGAAACTTGGCTGTGACTTTTTTCCTGAGCATTCTTACTAATGAGTTAGGGACTTTACAGCCCTTTGCCGAGAGCTTTCTCGTGACAGTTTCTGTAGGGTACCGGTCTCTCCGCTCTGCCTTCAACGCATGATCAGCGAGCAAAGAAGCTGTCGACTGCAACACCTCTTGTCTTTGAATGATGCTAAGCTCCAGATTGCTGCCTTTCCCAAACTGACCACTGCAATGGAATAATCCATCCTCTGTCAGCAGAGGCTGGGACATAGCTCAGAATTAATTGGCTGAAGCTCAAACTAGATAAGCTCAAGATAATATTTATAGGTCAGAGGAAACAATTGAAAGGAACATCAAACATGACACCAGCATGCACAACCGATGGAGTTTATCTGCCCCTTGTTTTAAAACCCAACTGACTGCCTGTTGCTGGACATGCCTGGTTGAGGGTAGTTTTCATAAACGTTCTTTTTGAGTGCCATGTGTCTCTGTCTCTGGCCAAGTTCAGACTCCTTGTTTAATCTGCTTTGTATTAAGAGGTTTTGATTGCATGAATGCTTGGAAAATATCTATTCTTTGTGAAAATATTTGCCTGTGCATCCTAGCAAAGAGAATTATGCATGGACACTGTTCCTGATGGTGATACTGATGTCTGTCTACACTTCAGATACGCTTCTGTCTCTGCTTTTCCCTCATTTGAAAACAGCTGTGGACTGAGTGCCCATCACTCCAATTCATGTGCATAGAGGAGCTGTAGCTGAGGTTTAGAAGGGGTTACTTTTAGTGGCTATTTGCAGGGAGGTAACGTATAGATGTTCATTAATGCTTTTTGTCCAGTTTATTCGTATTTGAGCAGACATCTAAGGCATCTTTCCCAAGTTCCCTAAGTTGAAATGAGTCTATATTTTGTGGGTTGATTACTCCTTTCTGTCTTCCTCCTAAAGAAATCTGTTACAGCATTGTTGATAGGACTTTATTGTATTGCAATGTATTTAAAAGCACTCTCTTGTGGTTTTGCTACACTAGCATACTTCTTTGAGATGCAGAGAAGCCCATTATCAGAGATCATCCTTTAGGGATTCTGCATCCAGCAAAAATAGCTCTCAGTTTGTGGATTACTGTGTGTTTTGATGTTCAGGCTTTGCAAGACAGAATTTTCTTTAGTAATCCACAATTGTCAGATGGAGCCTTTGCTATTCCACAGACCCAAATCAGTGTCAAAGGTCTTTCACAAGGCAGGGTAAGTAAAAAAAAAAAAAAAAAAAAAAAAAAATTCAACAGCAATATGCTTATGTCCCCTCTGGGTTTACTTCCCATTTAGAAATAGTGAATACTTGCAAATTTTGAGCTGGTTTTATGAATTATTCACAACAGAAAAAGGATTCTGAGTTGCATTTGTACAATGAGAAAACACAGATGATAGATGGTTTCACATGTCCAATGAAAAATCAACCATCGCAGCTTGAATTTTGAATACCGATACCAAACTGCTAATGAATAATTTGCAGATCAGGAATTTTTAAGTGAATAATTTTAAACAAATAAATTTGAGAAAAATCAGACAAGTGGTTCATCTGCTTCTTTTGGAGCAGCTAATTCTCCCATTCACTCCCTTCTGCAGCTCAGTTGCAGTGATTTGGTTCTCAAAGGACCAAAAAGAAAATGTAAATTGAAGTAAAAAGTGTGCTGAAAAAATGATAGTGTATTACTCTGCCAATTCAGAGTGACAGGGTGTGTGAGCAATAGGGTAGGAGAAGAGCATCTGTTAAACTTGCTAAAAATATAGAACCGGGCTCTCATAATCCGCATTGACTTTGAAGAAAAGAATGGGGCATGGGGAAAAGCTTTATTCATTGAGAACACTGAAGGGCAAGCGATTTCCTAGAGTCAATTAATAACTAAACCAACTGAAACAAGTTGGGGCAACTTTTTGGCAAGATCAGGAGCATGCAAAAACATTTATGTGTGGGTTAGAAAGTAAAAACTTCTAGGTCAGTAAGAAGGCTCTGGGGTGGATTTGCTGGGGATAAGGGGGGTCCCATGGCCCGTGGTCCCCTTTCCCCCACCACACTGGTTTTTGCCATATGGACTCTGGAAGTGTGGCAGGGGAGGTGAAGTCCCTTTCCCCAGCCCACCTGTGGCTGCCTCTACAATCCGTTGTTATACTCCCAAATCCCACCATTAAAAGCCGCATATGTAGCTAAATTTTGCAGTTACATACTGGCTTTGCATTCTCATGTAGCTCCTGTTCCAATGGTGGTTTTTGTTTTTTTTTTTTTTTTTTTTACATGGAGGCCAGGATTTAGCTTAGCTTCTCTTTTACTCTCCTTGGTATTAATCAGATGTCATTTCTTACAAGTGTGAACTCAATTCTAGCTGTTAATGATGCAGCAGGACTCCAAACTGTTTTAGTGAATCCGTCATGCAAATTGCTCCTACCAGGAAGACCCCTACTTAGACTTGTGACAATATTCAGCCCTCATCCAGCCCTTCTAGTCTTCAGTAGCTCATCAAAACAATAACTCCAATAACAAATTCCTGGAAGCCTATAGAATACTTTAGGTGAGTCCTATTAGTCCCATTTTAGAGGTGGAGAACCAGAAAAGAAAAGCTATGTCACTCAACCTAAACCACAGTGAGCACAGTTTTCAGGGTTGGGCTTTAACTTAGGAACTGGTGGTTTCCAATGTTGTGGTTAGATAATTAAACCAGGCCTTCCTCTTCTGTTGAAGTTAATCTGTGAAAAACGAGTGCCTTCCCTTTAAGAGGTTTCCAAGCATGTATGCAAAGAGAAATTTATGACCTACAATTTATGTAAAGAACTTCCTTTTCATAAATCAATTTATTAAAGCTCTGGAGAAGCTTCCAAAGGCTCTGATCCAGCAGTGCACTTAGACATGTCCATAACTTCAAACAAGTAAATTGTCCCATTGAAGTGCTTTCCTGGACTGGGGCCAAAGAAAGTGCAGTTCTCCCCTGAGTCAAGGTTCAGATGTAAAATGGGGAAAAATAATTCATCAAAAGTTTAATAAGTTACAGAGTCACGGCAGAGCTCTGCCAGCCTTCCACATTAATGCCTCAAGCTAATAAGAAATGGCCTCAGGGAGATAATTGCCTCCTTATTGATAGGCTGTGATGAAATGTTAAACCTCATGCAGTGTTGCTGGCTTTTCCTGGCAGATTCCACATCCAGGCAAATGTGAAACTTCGGAGGTGACGTGCCTGGATCTAGAAACACTCTTGGGGCATAAGCTCCCTTTTGTTCAACTATTACTCGCTTTTAAGGATTATCCTTGTAGGAGAACTAAGCATTGTGGTATTTCAAGGATTTGGAGTATTTTGTAAGGTTTTTTAATAGTGAAATGGTTTTGACAAGAGGACTATTCACACCTTCTTCTGGACTCCTTCACTAGAAAATACTTGGGGGACGGTACTGAACATACTGTTACACGCCGCTGGCAGCCTCGCCGGGAAACTACGCCAAGGACAGCTTCTCTAATCTGCTGAAAGACTTGTGTGTCGAGGTCATGTGCGGAGCAGTCGGAGGTAACCGGACCTTGTGCTAGCTGGGAGTGTGGAATGAGTTGTTAAATGCTAAAAAAAAGAGTGAGTTCCTAGGGACGAGAAGAAAATGTGACTCAAATTAGCAGGGTGACACCTCTGCGTAATGATACGAAGCAATGTTCTCCGCTCTGGCACCCTGACTCCTGGGGGTGCACAGTTACATATTAAGTCTGCAGACCTCCTTCGAGGTTCGCCTAAGGTTGTTGCTCAGAATGAGTGACAGCTGTCATTTTGCAAACACAAAGCTGCCAGACTTAACAGCCCATTCTTATGCATTATAAAATCCAACAGAAGAAGCATCGTACTTCCAAAATGATACTTACATCTACAATTAGGAAGTCAAGCCAGCACCAGGCATTGGTGAAATACTTCTTGAAGCCATAAGCCACCCATTTCAGGAGCATTTCCAAGACAAAGATGTAAGTGAATATTTTGTCAGCGTACTCCAGCATGGTTTTTATGTTTTTTCGATCTTCAAGGTAAATATCTTCAAAAGCCTGGAAGTACAAAAGATTGATTAAAAGCTTTTGCTAAGCTGTGTTGGAAAGCATCGGTGCTGCACGGCAAGTCTATAGTATCATTTGTACTGTCTGTGATTTCTGATATATTTTAATGTTACCACCAGAATGAGTGCATGGGCACAGATAGGACTGACCCTAACCTAACCGAGGTCTGTTCAGCTTTCCCTTACCATGGACGCATGCTTAGCTGTCTCTCTCTCCAGCCTCTACTGCCTGTACTGACTAGACATCCTTTGAGTGTAAGAGGAGCTCAAGCACCCCAAAATTTGGGAACATGAATCTGTGAGCAGGATGCCACTCCGAGCTGCCCGAGGGCATCCTGCCTCAGCTCCCCTTGGCTGTGCCACTGCTATCGGGGCACCTCAGATGTCCCAGGGCACAGGACGCCTGTCTGGGAGCAGAATCCAACCCTTATATTTAGTCAAATACGTCTTATTGCTAATGATGATAAATTGGGTTATTAACCTGCCTCTGTTACAGAGTACCAGAGTTCCCTGACTTCTGTTCAGCCATCACATTTCACGTAGCTACAGCTATCCGCCTGAAGAAATGCTCATTATTATTCACTTAACAGAACAATTGTGTTTTAAAGGTCAAGGTATCTATCTACCCATCTCATCTGTCTCTCTAACTAATCATCTTATGCATAGCATCATCAAAGGACTTTCAGTATCTGTATCAAGCACAAGCAACTTAATAACCCCTTTAAAATATTTAAGATATAAAATGATACACCTCCTAAAATAAAACAAATAAAATTGCCTTATAATTTAGCATTTACATCAAATAAAATGCAGGATCCTAGTGTCAGGGTTGCATATTTACAACCCATTTTGGGGTTTCTATGTTGAGCAGGGGTTACGGTCTGCTTCCCCAGCTACTCAAGTGACTGTCATTACACCAGCTGCTCCCGCGTCCCTGTACCATGGATGACTGGATGACCCGGGTTTTGATATGTTACTCTTGTCCCACCGTGTGACCCAGAGCACTTGGCAGCAAGAAACAACATTATTTGAGAGGGTCTGTGCTAATCATCTTAATTACCTGCATTTACCTATTTCAAGATCTGTAGCTACTTTCTAAGGAACTTCAAAAAGTTAGCAAACACCCGGTGCCTGGAGATACAAGAAGCGTGTTACTTGTCACTCAAGCAGTCACACTGCTCTTTTGCCTGCCAGGGAACAGTAATTAAACTGACAAGAAAGCTTTGGCAGCCTGTGCCAAAGCTTGTCCATTTGTCCCCACACTTCGGGGTGATGTTTTCGCTGCAACTCGGTCTCCTATCTTGCCTTCAAAAATGATATTTCAAGGGTGTGAAAGAGCTGTTGGAGAAAGCCACAGAAAACAATACACAGAGAGATTGGAGTTTATCACTTCTTGTAGGGGCTCACTCACTTTGTCAGATGACTTGCTGTACTTTGCAATTACTGCAAAAAATAACAACAAACTATTTAAAGTGATTTCCTCTTCTCCTTCCTTTGCTTTCCCTATTTTCTACTAACTTGTCAAAAAGTACATTGTGTTTTGTCTACTAAAAGCACACTGTGAGTCAGGAAGCAGCTTAATAAAGGATGAAAAATAGGCTACCTGAATGCCTCAGGTGCACTGTACTTTTGCACGAGCTATGGATATTACCCAAATGACAAAACTCTGGTGCTTTGCATTTTTTCACGGTGACAACAGATGAAATCTTTGCAATATAAAACATCATCAAGGGTTATTTCTTCTGCTTTGCTTTGTGTGTTAAGAAAAAGAGTTAAACAGGATACTTGCAGTGTTATCCACAATTACTATTAAAACACAGGGTCTCAGTTTGGGTGTTTATGGCCTAAATGTATAAGAAATTTTTTTGGATATTTTGCAGTAAGTCATAGATATATTCTGGTGATTCAACTGCCATACAAAGCTATGCTGGCTTTTAAACTCCCTTGAAAACTTAGCATGTCCTAGGGATGTAGCCAGATGAGCTTAGTTTTTGGAAGAGCTCACCCCAGAATATCAGAAGGAAAAAGTTGTGTGTTCCCTCCAGTGTCTCCAAATACCGAAAGGCAGTGTTGACACGTGAGAAAATGCAGCATGATTTGCCCATATATGGAATTGCACTGGCTAAATTGAAAATCGCAAAAAAAGTAAATGGATGCATGCAATGAAAATTAAATGAGATTTATATTGCAGTGCTCAGTATCTAAGACACTTTTAATTACATATGTAAGGAAGTGTATTTGTCTAAAGTGTATTATAGCAAGCGACATGCCCCCTTTAAAATGTGTTAAAAAATTAACGTGCTGATCCTCAAGCTGGTGCAAAAACTGTCAGACTTCATTGATGTCACCAAAGCTATGACAATTTTCAGCAGTCTACTATTTATCCAAGTTTTTCAGCCCCTCGCTTTTCAAAATAAAATAAAATCCACTGGGTGAAATTTCAGCCCATCTCTGGTGGACCTGGAGAACGGTCTATTCCTTTCATTTTGCATCAAGATTTACGTATTTCCATCTTCTTGTCTCCCTACAGAGACTTTCTTTAAACTACATAAACCCAGTACTTACGTGTTTTCCCCCTTTTTTAGGCCACTGATAATTTATGTTGCTCTCTTCTGGAGTTTCTTCAATTAGCCCATGTCTTTCCCAAAGTGCAATGCCCAGAGCTGAAGCCAGTGCTCCAGCTGAGGCCTCCCTGATGCCAACTGGAGTGGAAGAACATGCTTATTTATACAGTGGGGTCTTTGGCTTTCGCGTGGTGGTGCTGTGATGTAGCGTAGTCTATCCTCTTTGTTGCCTGTTCTCCCCCCCAGCTCTTTTAGGTAAATCTGCTACCTTACCAGTCATCCGGCATCATGCCTTTCTGCCCGTGATTATTCCTGACGAGGTGAAGCAGGAACCTATCTAGGATGATGTTCCTCTTAATATTTAAGACAGATTCATTCATTTGACTGAAGTTAATCCTGACCTCCAGGAAAAGACTGCTAACCTGTCCAAACACGGTACTGCCTGCAAATTTAGTAGGTGTATTTCTTACTCCATCACAAAGTCAAAGATTAGTGACTACCAGACCTGGAGAACTCTTGATATATCCCTTTGCTCTGCAACTGGCTAAAAATCTGGGAGAAATCCCACCAACTTCAGTGACGTTCCTGACACATGTAAATGACCCATGTAAATATATGTGTACTGGATGGGAGCTTAAAGCAACGGCCTCAAACAGAGGTGCTTAACTCTTTTATCTAAGTGAGCCTTGTGGGAGCTGGAGGAGGGAAGGAAAAGGTGAGGATGAACGACTAGCACAGCAGACTGGATTCAAAGCATGGAGAGAACAAGCTGGCTCGTAAAGCCAGACTCTGAGAAACTGCATGCTGGCTGCCATCGCTACACAGAGCCCAGGGCTGATAACACAGAGGAGATAATCCCAGTAGGCAGTGGGATCTCAGGAGGAGAGGATACCTTATCAGAGTCCTGGGCAATGACCAGCCGGCCTCCATACATGCACGTTCAGCTGGATGCAAGCAGGAGCTATCTGTGCAGGGAAGGTACAGTGGTTTAAGCTAAGGTGTATTCAAAACATGATAGGCACCCACTACCTCTGTGTGTAGCGCTGATTCAGTGCTCCCTGCAAAGCTGTGATTTTGTTTTGCTGGTTACAAAATGTGTCAAAAAAAAGAAAAGGAAAAAAAAGCCATCCCTGGAGCAAAATACAAGAGTCCAGATGGGAACTACATCAGAACAGTTACGGGACACTGAAGTAGTAATTCTGGGACACCTTACGCAGACTTCCTTATGGATTTGCTTTTCAAAATATGTGCATGTCATGAATTTATGTTATAACAGAAGAAAATTCTCCCCTATATGGTAAAAACAGGTGAAATCAGAAAAGCAGACCTGTTTTAGCCCCAAACATGCTTTGCTTTGAGAAGTGAGCAGTAAGGGCTTGTAAGGTCTTAGAGACAGCTAACTGGAGAACACCTTCTCTGAGACCCACATCCACTTTCAACCAGCTAGGAAATCCTGTAACATTTACCAGGGCTCCACTGCTCAGCAGGATCATGAATATGATGAAAGTTTCAAACCAGTTGTGTTCAACAATTCTGTAGCAGGTTTTCCGCAGCCTCCACCAAATTTTGCCCGGAAATTTTGTGATGTCCACTGAACAGCATGGGAAGAATCGCACACAAACTGAAAAGGAGTGAAACAAAAACAAAGCAATTGTTAAAAAAGCCCATTTGATTCTTAAAGCTGCAATAAGGAGCTGCTAAACAAGATTTCTTCTAGCAATAAACTGCTGCATGGAGTCTTTCCTTCCTTGTTTTTCTTACCGACCTCTTCTGCTCTGCCTTCCTTTTGCCTCTCTCACTCCTCTATTAAAAAAACCCCAAACATTCAAAATCACTTAAAACTTGCCCCAGTGATTTCTCCCAATGATTTTTATGATACAGAATATGTTGGCCACGAGTCACCAGTGCCTTAGGTTGATCGCATTGTGTTAGCTGAGCTCAGGTAGCACTGCTGATCAGGACTAATGACTCTAGCCGGATATTACCAATAGTTTCCACATACTTTTGAATGGAGGAAGGATATTTTCTTAGTACTATGATACTGCTGGAATTACTGATTAACAGTAGCAATCTGATGAAAGGGAGATGAGGGGAGGAGGTGCTGGGGACCAATATGCTGAAGGGACTCAGACAGCAAAAGCAGGAGCAGATTTTGATCTCTTGGACTCTCATGGGCTTGAACAAGGCATTAGAACAGCTTTGGAAAGGTATTTAGGAGGTTAAATCCCCTTTGATGCCAGCAGAAATTTAGATATCCAGGCTCTGTCCACAGTGGGTTCCCCACTGCTACTTCATAGCACTTTCTGACCTGAGTGACAAACACTTTGTGACAGTTAAATGTTGTGGTGGTAATGGGCACCACACACGGATCTCTGATAGGAAAAGCCATGGCCATTTTTAGTCTTTTTAGCAACATTAATTTGCTATAGCAAAAAGATATTGTCATTGGGAATGGACAGATCCATCTTTCCCATTTAGAAAAGCACCATGTGCATTGCCTCATGCTGGGTGTGAACTTAAAATTGTGTGAGAGGACACCCTGGTAGCCAGGACTTGTCCTTTTCCAGGCTGGCCATTCAGCCTTATGTTGGATAATTTGACTCAAATTTCACATTTGCTGATAATGACCCTCAGAAACTACTTTATTTCCAAAAAGCAAGCTTTTTACCCTACATCTAATCCATGTGTTGTATAGAAAGAGACTTAGCTAATGGAGATTTATAAGTCCCATCATGAGAAAAAAAAAAATCACAGGCCAACTGCTTCCGTAGCTGAAAGGTGGCCAAGGTCGCTAGCATGTCTTGAAGTACACAACAACTGCTCAGAAGTGACAAGAGAGGACATCTCACTATGGTGATGTAATGCAATGTTATTGCAAGTAGGAATAATATGTAGGCAAGGAAGCTGGGGAAGGAAAGAGGGTGAGTGCCAAGGTTACGCAGGCAGCAGATGCTGCTAATTCAAGGTGGCATAACTGAGGCGCTTGAGCTGCATGTGATATGCGAGGAGATCAAGTGCAACTCCCGGGATGCCGGGATTCCCAAGCAGCTGGAAGTGGGTCTGTGCTGGCAGCAGACTCTGCCAGGAGGAAGTCTGCTGTGGTCCTCCTGGCATTTTCTGTACTTTTTTATTATCCCATATCCCTTCTATGGAGCAGCAGAACTGTAGGATGTGACTATCATGTTTCGTACATGAATCATTCCCAGAGCTCCCCTTTCCCTCACATTTCTGAGGTGTTTGGTAGGTGTAGGGTCTTGGTTCTACGAGGTTTTGGTATGGGTGTGACAGGACAGTAAACCATTTATGCAAAAGTAATGGGACAGTGGTGCAAGTAACTACCTGTCCTCTAAAAGCTTCCATCACACAGACCCACACCAGTTTCCAGCTTATCACTGTGTTCTGGAATTCAGAGAAATTTTGGGCTCAGTTGAAATACACTAATTTAATCAAAATATTTGAGAAGGGCATAATGCTAGGAGAAGATAGAAGTGTAAGAAACATCTCTCTGCCTCTTTGTAGGTCAGGTACCACTCCAGCAAAGGAAAGTTTTACCCCTCTAAGCATTTCAATGATGAACACCAAAGAATCATGTCAAGGGATAAAAGGATATCATGTTAGTAACTACTTTTTGCTAAAACCAGTACAGTGCTCAGAGACAGTAATGTGTGTGATTTGGGTGTATTTTAGGAAGTAGGTACATGGAACAGACTTCAGGAATGTAATACTGCATGGTACCAGCTAACATACTCATATGGCAGCTCTGCTTAGAGATGCCCATGCAGTATAGTCCCACCGGCATGTCACGACAGAGGGGACTATTAGTTGCATCTCTTAGCAGTGCTGCCAGAAAACTCTTACGCTACACTTTCCCCACAACCTGTATGGTCATTACCAGCTTTCAGGTGTCTGGTCCGCGCTCTGTGCTGCTATGCAGGTACACTGGCCATCTCATTGCCAACTCAGCTTTGGATCAAGAAGATCAAAGACTTGGGGGCAGATCCCTCATTCGTCAAGTGAACAGCCTAATGAGCAGGCTGTTCACAACGTAAGTATGGATTTCTCATGTTAACCAGAAATCCCCCTTTGTACTGGAAATAACCACTGCTTTTAGCAGAACAAACTTTCCACTAGCCTACCTGTTCCCATAAACAGTTTCAATTTGGAAAAAAATCAGCTTTTTTCTGACTTAAAACATTTGTCCAGTAACTTTGCCCTCTTTTCTCCTGTTAGCTCCTAGGTGGATACTTGGCTTTTTAGTCTCTTAGATGAATGCCTAGGCTCAGCTAGTAACAGGCATGACATGCTCTGTCATGGTCTTACAGAGTAGAAATGCTCTGTAACTACCGTTGGAAAAGGTTGGGATCTTCCAGGTGGTTTTCCCTACCTCATAATAGTTGGATGAATCATTTCCTGGAGGAGTCTGCCTCTGTCTTTCCACTACTCAGGGAGCCTATGTGATTACCTGAGCCCAGGCACGGCTAAAATTAGGGGATCACCTTCAAATTAAATACTAACGAGCAGGGCAGCACGAGATCTAAAGTCACTTCATTTGTGATGGAAAATACTTGCAAAATCGTAAAACCAGGCTATTTCTGATTCAGTCAGCTTCCATCTGATAATCTACAGGTACAGAGAGGTATTTTTAAAGACAGAAAGACGGCTAGGACCACTAATCTTTTTTTTTTTTTTTTTTTTTTTTCCTCTTTGATGGCTTTTATGCAATTATGATCTTAAAAAAAAAAAGTCCTAGTTACTGACAGTAATACCTTGAAAAATCCAAAATAGCTTCTCAGATGAGTCAGCCCAAAATCACAGCGCTATTAAATCCCATGCTTTTGATTGGGCCCAATTCAGAAATGTTTAGACCAGATTCTGATACAATTACTAATGTCAAGTAGCACTTCCACGAATAATCATGCTGGCTGCAATTCAGATGAAATGCTATTTTTAACTGTTCATAAATCAAACAGAAGAAAAGAAAACTGAAAGAAAAAAAGAAAACTGACCACAAACAGGTCTTTAAATGAATTAGTAATGTTCTATTTCAATTTAAAAATTTCTGATTTCCCTCACTGACTGTTATTTCATGCCTGTTCTTTTCTGGACTCTCTTATAATGCTGGTAGCCTACTGTTCTGGTGACCGTGACCCAAGCTTAAATGCTGAATTAGAAGCCTCACATAATCAAACAAAAAAGTTTACCTGACCTTGGTCAGCATTCTAATAGGGTTGGGTTTTGGTGGGTTTTTTGTTTTTGTTTTTGTTTTTGTTTTTGTGTTGTTGTTGTTGTTGTTGTTGTTGTTTTTTCATTTCTGTGAAATAAAAAACATTGCAATGTGTCTAAAGCATGACCTGGTGAGGGTCTCAGCAATCATAACTCCAGCTGGCTTCTACAACAATGTAGGTGGTCAGCAGACCCCAGCTTCAGGTTTTGAAAGCTATTTACTTTATCCACACAAAGACGACTATTCATTAACACCTTTTAGCACAACAAGTGTCAAAGCAGGAATAAACCCTTCAGTATTTCTTATAACAGCATTACTCATACTGCCTTGTCTAATAGATTTGTGCTGTCCCCCTAAAATCAGTGCTAGTAGGGAACAGGTTGTGCAGAAGAAGCTGACCACTTTGTGATTTAGTCAGGACTTAGTTTTACCACTGAAATTCACATTGGGCTACATCTTTTTTGAGAGCAAACTGACTAATTTCCACCATGGCCTTTTGGGTAGTTGGTTACTGCTCAAGAGAAACAGAACAGAAGAAAAAGTCCCTGCGATAGGTCAAGTTATTTGCTGGTAAATCAGTGAAGCTGTACTGAACTGCATCAGTGGTCAACTTGTCCAAGAACAACGCCTGTTTTCAATTCCCCTTTGAACATTACATATCATTTCTCATGAAACAGAAACCTATTTACCAAGAAACCTTTCCAAATGCATCAGTATACCATGATATTATTTACTTTTTGTTTGTTTTTCTTAACAAGGGAATTGTTCCCTTCAGTCACTGGGGTGTCTTACGGCACAGTCACAAACTGCAGATTGAAATGTGCCCTAAATGCAGGTGTGACAGAGAAAGCTCTTAAGCATCTACTACAATGATAAACAACTTACCACAAAAAAAACCCCAAAACCCCAACAAAAAAAACCCCAAACAAACCAAACCCCAAAACCCACCAAAAAAAACCACCTTCCAACAAAACAAAAAAAAAAAAAGGCAGAAGGAATTTAATTTACAATGCACTTTGTGTATATATTCCTTTGGTTCCACATTCACATTTTCTAGCCTGGTACATTATAATCATGGAGCTGCTAGATCTGATTGTATTACCTTGGTGCATTGGGGAAAAAACCTCTTTGTAAATGTGGGAGCTATACTGCAAAAACTTCCTCCTGCATGCATGACAGCCAAGCCTATTGATTTCAGGCTTGAGTACAGATTTTTTTACAAATCCACTGCTTGTCCACACCAACATATACATTCAAATTCACATAAAATTATTAGATATGTTTTGGATGGATTCTCTTCAGTAAACCGGGAATTTCTTCTGTGCTGTGGGCCAGTAAGTCTAGTACCATGCATTCAAATAGCAGTAATTTTGTAGCTACTTTTACACAAGAATTCTCAATTATTGGGACATTCAATTTTAGGACAAAAAAATATTTTGCTTAGCTTTGAATGCTGGTTACAGCACTGCTTGGCTCGACATAAAGAAAATACAGCTTCCTCAGCATAAACTCAAGCAGGCAGGCATTCATAACATGAGTTTAAATGTATGTATCTGCCAAGCTGGGTTTCTAATGACCAGTCTGGCTAGCTGCGTATGCTCGAGCAAGAGAGCAAGCCTGGCTGCAGTCCCTTTGTAAGACCCCAGCTGTCTCCCCATGCTGGAGGGAACATGACCTCTGCAGATCCTCTTTATTTAACCCCTTTCACGTCTTCTGGCCCCACTGACCCACTGGCATGCATGGCTGGGTTTTTACTGTGCAGCTCTAGGGCTGACGCAGAAGAGATTTTCTATCACTGCCTTCAGCATTTGGGTACCCAGGACACACATGGAGATTCGAGTCTTTTGTGTACTACAACTGGGTGCTGCCAAGAGAGCATCTGACAAAGTCACAGACTGCCAGGTGTTTTCACTCTTCCAAGGGCTTTCCAAGGGTATATTTCTTGTTTATCTGCTCCTACGCTCCTCAAAACATATCCTCTCGGAGGTCACTACAAATAGCGATGTGACGCCTTGAAACAAAGGCAATGGGCAGCCTGATCCACCACCAATGTCAGCCCTGCTTTGAGCGAGGGGGTGGACGAGTGGAAACCAAGAGGTCCTGTCCAACCCAAATTAATTTAATTTTGTACATGCGATAGGGCTGTAAGAGTTTTATGACATCTGAAAACTGTATACAACAAAATACTAGCATGCCCTTCCTGATAGAAAAGAAATGCTGTATCTCAGATATTACGGTCAGAGGAAAAAGATACCTTAAAACTTGGGTTTGCTTTGTGGTTTTTTTCCCTAAGATGACAGTTAACATGTTTTGTTGGGCTTGGTTTGGTTTTACTCAGCTTTTAAACATAATTTGGTGGTAGTCCCCATAGCTCAGTTTAGATTTGTTCAGTTTAACGGTCTGTTTGAGCACCTCTTCGCTTTTTTATTTCTAAACAGCTCCTAACTGCATTTGGGGAGGGCATGACGCAGATCCCACCATTAATCAGAGTGGCTTCACTGTAGTGCATGGCATTTTCCAGCTGCGATAATTGCTCCTACGTGGTCACATGAAAAACAGGTTGCGGGCGTCCTTGGTGTCACGAGTTGCGATCAACCGCGCGTTGAGCAAGGTAGCTCATTCTCGCACGACCATCTGACAATACTCCTTTGAAACCTTTGCCAGCGGGCTGCGTCCGGGGAATTACGCTTGAGGACTCGGTGAAAACTTTTTCCTATTAGGGTCTGGGAGAGAGGAGTGTGCTGGGGCCAGGGGGTCTCTTTGGATGACCTTCTGTGAGACACAGAAAAGAATGTCCAAACAGATAGCAATTTTTGATGCTGAGAACACATACCAATGGAGGTAACAGGACTGGAGTGTTGCAAGGCATCTGGAGGGAAAAATACCCAAATAGCTGGCATTGCCTAGATGTTGCTTTCCCATCAACTGGCAATCTCTCCATGTCTATCAGGTTTTTCCCAGCAATACTTGCTAGCTGCCAGAGCTGTGACCCTACCTTGGCTTCACATTTCCTGGCCAAAGAATATTCCCTATTGACCCTAATCAAAGCTATTTTAAGATGATAACGAATTAACAAATCTCCCCAAGAAAAATGACCTATGGCTAATCTGGGTCACTCAACTCCGGGAAAACCGTGACCTCAGCAAACTTTCAGCAACTATTTCAAGAACATGCATTATCTTCATTGCCTTTGTTATCTGAAAAAGGGGGCTGAATCTGGAACATATTTGTTCAGGACACAACCTATGCTGGATGTATTTAGAAATGTCATAGTTTGAATTTAGATAGCTGGTGAGCTAACAAGGTAGGAACTTAACCCTTCCCTCTGCTCTTCCTCTTCATCTCACCTAATTTTCTTTCACGAGCATTACCTGGTCATTCTCCCAAATATTGTTGTATCTCTCTATTACAAGCCAATAAAGGCAACACTAGATAAATTTGCACAGTGTTTGCCCTTCAAAAATTCCATTTTAGTACTTTATAACCTTGTCATATCTTAGCTAACTAGACTGTTGTTTGCTTGCTTGCTTGTTTTTTGAGTAGACTGAAGTGATAACTGCATGAGGTTTAACTGCAATGATAAGTTTGGGTAAGAATATTGGAAGGTATTTAATAGAAGAATATTATAGGAAAACACTTTGTTTCCCTGCATAAATAAAACCAAATGTTAATGTCATCACAGTCAGAATCATTTGGACTTTCGGTTTATGTCACTTTGACTTGCAATTTTATGAGTGAACATTCACATGTCAAGTTTATGCATTTTTGCCAAATCCATGAGGAATGTGATCGCATTTAGCCTCTGAAAACTCTGCATGAGTATGTGCTGCACAGGAAGGCAGAGCAGATGAGATGGGGAGGACATCACCTGCAACTGCATCACCATTGTCCCCAGCCACCCTGCACTGGGAGCAGGGTCTCCTTCAATTCCCACTCAGAGCTCAAGGCTCAGCTGGTCGTGCCCTGGGAGAAGAGGAAAATACCCTGAGTTGAAGAGGGACTAGTGAGGAACTAGGAGAGATGAGGAATAAAAGGCAAAAGGAGCAGGGATGCTCAGGGGGAAGGGAGAAGGGTGGATATAACCCTGGGCAAGCTTGAGTTTCAGCCCACAATGCCTTCGTTTCTACATTTCTTTGCTGCTAGGATGATGAGTGGGCTTCAAAACTGGCTTAAAGCTTCCAGTGATCCATCTAGAAGAGCACCACTTGCCACTGCAACCCTGCATACCATTCACAGCAGCGGAGAAGATCTGACAAACTGGGTTGATACTGATGTGGTCCTGCACCATGGAGGTTTGGGCAGTTCTGGTTATTTTAAGACAGCAAATTACAGAATGCTCTGGGAATGAATCAGGGCTGTGCACTGAATGAAGTGATGGGTTGTGTAATGCCCATCTTATTTCTTTTAAAAACTGGAAGGTGATCATGGCCAACCACAGTTTCAGACTGTGGCATTTGACTAGCAGTGGTCTTATAGCATTTGCTTGTTTAAGCAATTATAATTTCTCGTGTCGCAGGGCACAACATAGAGTGCTGTTCACTAGCCTCGTTAAGAAATATATTGTGAAAGAATGAAAATACCAGATCTAATTTCTAAATGTTATTGTATGGACCAGAATAATTACAGCATAGTACCATGCTTTCTTCCGTCAACTGCATTAATTTTTGGCTACTGCTTTTAAGCAGCGCTGCCAAAAAAATGTTTAGATCCCAGGGACATTTGTAAGCCCTGCAGGGCTCCCTTACCTCATTCAATCATCTTTCTCACACATATAGAGATGCACATTTTTGCTGACTTCAGGGGCATTTGTATACCCAGCAAATCATTTCTGTCCATTCCCATCTGAGCAGCTCTGTTTTTATTTATAATAAACCTTGAATTTTCAAGGGAATATACTAACATTCAGCTAACCCTATTTTTCCTAACGCAGATTTAAAGGAAAATGAGAAATTTGAGTGCGCTAATATTTGGAATAGAAATCACTCTAAGAAGAAATAGCTTAGGATATTATTTACCTTATGGATTGATTTAAAAATAAATCTTCTGATGTAGCTGGGTTTTAAACCTGTGTTTTGGAGCAGGTTGTTGTTAAAAAAATAAAATGCTGACTTATTTGGGTGTTAAAAGCACTTATGTATATATGAATTGTTGTTATCTAAAATAATTAAGTAAAATACCGTACGCATAACAGATGCCTGGTCAGATGAAAGTTACTTGACATGCTAATCTTAACACCCTTTAAAACAAATGGAAGAGAGTCCCTGGGACTTATGAACTCTGCAGACAGTTTCTGTTAACTGCCCATACACATTTAAGCAACACAAACATCCTGATCTCTGTAGTTCTCTACCAAATTTGATCATGCACACATATCGGAAGGCAAAAATCTTCATTGGCCAAGTTAGAAAAATCAACATATTAAAAAAAAAACCCTCTATGACACAAATCATGATGAAAAAGCCTAGCACGTTAGAAGCTGCACAGCCATTTAGAGCATGCTTTTGGCTTATCTCACCTCAGAAATCCAAAGACTAATGTTAACAAGTGATTCCGAGTATGTGTTTGGAGCATTACAGTATCTAAGAAATGAAGTGCATCCAGTGAAATGATACTGCAAGCAGCCAGAGCAACGTGGCGTGAAGGTGCAGAGATGTTCACTGAGAGAAGAGGAGGTTTCTCACCTCAGCACTGCAACGAAATATGCAGGTCCTTACCTTCGGGGAAGCAATCTTCAGGCTCCATCAGCTCCTCAGCAAACTCAGGGATCTGCTCCAGCAGTTCTGCAGGATTTGTCAAATCCACTGTGCTGCCTTCGGAAAGACTGATTTCATCAAGCTTGTTGTCAACAAGAGCAAAGATGAGGAAAACAAATTGATCAATCGCCCCGAAGGAAGTAGCTGAGTTTTTATTCCACTAACCGATATCCCACCTAAAGCAACCACGACAGACATCGCCATGCACGTCACACGGTGCCCACTCCTCGAGTGACAGCTCTGCCTACGCTGTGGTGAGCTAACAGTTGACCCATCAACGAGAACAACAACAAAAAGTTAACACATAAAACTTACTTTTTAAAACAAAAGTGAAGCAAACCATAGAAAGATGGTGAATAGCCATTGAAAATTAATGGTAGGTAGAAGCTCAGAATGACAGAACGACTCATGATTTTAAGGCTTGTACGTCCTGAAGGCTCATACCTTCAGATGGGGGGGAACGAAAGTGGGACCTAGCTCCTGAAATGCTGAAGGATGAATTCTGATGACCTGTGTTGGGCTCCTGTCTCTGGGGCCTCATTCCTGAGGCTCCTCACCAACAGCTGATGGGTGAAATCCATGTCTTGTCGGTCAGGACCACGTTCTTCTCCCTGCTGCCACAGCTTCTCCTCCGAGATGAGCAGAAGTCCCTCTGTCACCAGGGTCTGATCACACGATGCTACAGGCATACGTGTGTGAGATGATTCTTCCACCTGCCTCATCCTGGGCCCCTCACCTTTTGGTCACACACTTCTGATCTCAAGGTGACGTAGGAGGAGGGACACATGGCTTTCGAAAGCCTTTCAGAGGCTCTATCGCTTGCCTGAAGTATTTGACACCACCATCTTAGGCACGTTCAGCCTTTCTCAAATCCTTCACTGCAAAATGGGAACAAGAATATTCCTGCTCCTGAAGCATTCGTTGTCTTATCTATTCAGAGCAGGAACTGTCAAGTAGATCTGGGTAAAAATTTCTGGGGAATATATTATTTTTAAAAATTGCCATAGAGGCTATGCAAGAAATTGGATTAAATACAGCAAAGGAACTTGATAAAAACCTTATGTTGTAGTTGGAATTTTGAGTGAATTTTTGCTATTAAAAGAGTTATGATATGTGATTAAATAAGTAAGTCACCCAAACATGAAATAGAAATTTCATTTCAGGTTAAAACTTTCTTTTAACAGAATCAAAACATTTTATTTAGAAGAAAACAGGAATATTTTTTCTATATTTTATTTTACTAGTCAAAATAAAACATTTTTATTTTGTGTTAATCTAAAATTATATTTTACTTGATTATTCAGCTTGGCCACTAAAATGAAAGATGTAATATTTGCCCAGCCCTGCTCACAGTTTGCTTCTGACTGTATTAGAACACTATCTATCTGGCACAAGTGTACAACACTGAAACCAGTATCTTCTGTGAGTCCTATCAGTGCAAAATATCTATAAGCAGGAATCAGGAGAGGTGGGTTATTTGTTAACTGTCTTATTCTGTTCTCTGAGTACCTACTGAAATATTTTTGTGCTTTATCTTGCAATACTATTGTCTCCATTTAAAAAAAAATGAGGACAATAATACTTACCCATGCTTTTAAACAACCTGTGAGATAGTTATATGAGAGATGACATGTACACATAAAATATTATTTTCATGAGGATGATGGTGATGGAGTTAGAGAATAGGTACAGCTTTATATATTTATTATTAATGTGAAAATGGGCCCTCTGTTTTCCAGTATACACAGTCAATGCAAAATTTATAGCTGAATTCAGAGAAATGCTGGACCTGGGGTAAAATGGGCAAGATTGAACATTCCAGCAATGCTTGCAAGCGGGGATGGAAGCTACTTGTTTGCAATTAGCTGCGGCATCCAGAAGGTCATAGTCTTGGCTAGGGTTTTTAATGCTCTACTCTAAAGGACTGCAAACAATTGAGAAGAGACCTTTTAAGAAGAGAGTCAAAACAGAAAGCACAGGTCAAAGACATGGATAAAGCTTCTAAAAAATCCATATTCAGAATGCAGCGGTCGTACAGAGCCCATTTTCTACAGACTACCAGTGGTATATGATGGTGGAAAAAATGTCATACCAAGTTTTAGCACAGTCTGAACTTTCTGATACTGTTCATTAGTGAATGCATTTGTTATGAATGTTATGAATGTATTGAATGATCTGTTATGAAGACACCAAAACACAGATCACTGAAATAGTCCTAAATCATATACAGCTGTAGGATGCAGAAAATAGGGGTTCTAATGAGAAAAGAAGCCTTGTTGGATATAATTCTTACCACTAGACAGAAACGAAAGAAAACTGTGAGAACAATGTCAGCTTGATAGCATTGTCAATGAGAGCGCTGTATTTAGCAGAGACAGGTTAGGAAATTCACAGAACACAATAAGGTGTAATTATAACAGACTACAAGGAAAACATCTTAAAGAACTAAGAATTCTCGAGAGTTATTTATCAGGAGGAGTTTTCAGAAAATATTAGAATCCATCAGCGTCAAAGGGAGATGGGGAACATGCAAGACAAGACAGACAGGATTTCTTCTGAAAAGCCTTCAAAGAAGAAGAGACAGCGAACATGGATTCAGAAAACACTAGACAAAGGTTTGAGGGTCTGAACTGGGACTACAAAAAGAAGCAACCCTACATATGAGAGAGGAGGGAAAGATTAGGAAAGCTTGTAGGAAAGAAGCAAAGGTTACTCTGCCAGAAAGGTTAAAAGGATTAAGAAGGTTTTTCATGAACACAGTAATGGAAGGAAAAGAGCTGGAGACATAATAATAATTGATGAGGGAGATGTAACTAATCAAAATTCAGTTGGCTAAGAAAATAAACTCTTTCTGAAAGAATCCATCAATGGGATCAATAAAAAGAGAGGGGGGAGAGCCTGTTAGAATTATTGCAAATGTACATAGAGAAATATCTAGAAAGCCAGAAACATATGCAAATCAGCAGATGCAGACAAGGCACATTGTAGGGCATAAAGGGACCCGATACGCCAAGTTAACACACCATCAGCAATCAGTAGTGAATGCTCATGGAAAACTGGAAACAGCCCAGGAGAGCAGCAATAAGTAAACACAATACTGAGCTTAGAGAAGAGGAAAGGGAATAATCATGGGAATCACAGATCACTAAACACTTGCTGTAGCCTGTGATTAAAGTAAATTAAATAAAGACTCAGAGGAGAAACTGAGAGTGCTTTCTCGGAGTGAAATGTCACAGACATGTAAAAGCAGTGAGGTGGTTCTTCTGTATGCTAAAGGACTGTGCACAAATGGGGTGCAAAGAGGCCAAAAGAAGGAAAAAAGGACAAATACAAAATCTCCTCTTTCTTTCTTGGAATAAGGGAGTGGAGGAGGTGTACCAGGCAGAGACAACAGGATCCATCAGAAGCCGCTTTGGGACATCTCCCAGTAGTGCATATATTCATGCTGCAGAGGGTAGTTTTTAATGTGTTTCTGGGTGGGGTGGCTGTTTTAAGTACCCTGACAGGGTTTCCACACCCACTTCTTGTGTCTGCAAGAGCGGCAAATTGATCTGAATGGGTTTTTTCAAAACGCCTTTAGGAGTGCGATACTGAAATCTCATTGAAAGTTGATGTTTGCTCAAGGCTTAACTCTCTTATCTCCCTTCCTCTCTCCCTCACCTCTGAAGATCACAGCCTTAATCTTTCAAATTGACATATGATATATAAACCTTAAGAAAATACCTGGATGTCTATTACAGAAGTGTCTACTTTTAAAATAAATTGTAATTGGCTTGGATTCACCCATTGCTGCGTGGAGAAAAGCCATCCTAAATACCCAAATATAACACAAACTTTGTCTTCAGAGGAGGAGATCTGTAGGGATTAGAGTCGGCATTATCTTCACTAAAGATATAGAAGGGGTGCTGACCGATATAACCCTCATGTTAGCCGATAACTTTAAATTGGAGAGAGTATTGAAACTGAGGAAGCAGAAAGGAAAAGAGAAGTGAAACATAGAGAGAATATAGCAAAATGGGACTTGACTGAAAACAGTACAAATGAGAGAGTTCCAGGAAAATTTCAATGGAAATCCTGGAAACCTGGAGGAATATTAAAAAATTAGATGCGATTTTGTAGTAGGATATAACAATGCAGAAAACCTATATGAAAGCATCATGTCTAGATAATGAGATACTATTTCCTCTCTTTATGGTCCTGTGGAAGTTGTATTTGGAATATTGCACTTACTTCTTGGCAAAACAACTCCAAAAAGAAACAATTTAGGGAGTTGCAAAGAAAGAGGTAAAAAAAGTCAGATAAAGGGCACAGAGATCCTAATTTACAAGAAATAATGAAATGAAAGAACAGTGGTGTGTGACTTCAGGGGGTAAGCCAAAGACAAAAGGAAGCACACAACAGTCTATTAAATTAAGTGATATTAATTCATAAAAAGAAAATGATGGATAAAATTAGTAAAAGACAGTAATGAAATGGTACTTTTAAAAACATAAAAAGAAGGAAGAAAAAAAAAAAGAACTAGTTATTAAGGCAATATACCCAGCCATGAGATTTTTTCTAAGCAAGTGAATCATTCCCTTTGGTAAATGCAGAAGTCTAAGTTGCCTGATACATTTAAAGCTAGATTCCACAAAACTGTACAAAATATTTTATGAGGCAGTGTTTTGGCAGAGAAATAAACTAGTTTGTTCTCTGAGGTCTTAACCATCGTGACATCAATGATTTTACATCTATGGTTTCTTTCCGATGATTTATATAGGATGAATTTTTAATCGTATAACGTATCCTTTACTGACATCAACAGTGTTTTATTCACAACACATTCCATGCTTCCTGTTATTGACTGAATCACTCAAAGCCCTGCCTCTTGGGCATACCAAATCTGTTAAGTTACTTCCTCGCAGTTGCTGGCTTTATTTGGCTAGTCTCAAGTTCTTGGGACATTCATCAAAAAGATGATTAGCGTGTCCTTATGCGCCAGCACAAAGATTACTTTTGAATAGGAGGACTTTAAGTATGTAATGTCCATGCAAGATCTGGCCTTCAAAAATAGCATCCTTTGGGCTTTGCTCTTTCATGTTGGTATTCATAGCCTCATGTGAACTTCCGTTTGATTTCAAGTCATCCCTGGATTATTGCCATATTCCTCCACCTCTTTCTAAGCAGCCGCAAATAGAATCAATTATACTCTACTATAGAAAGGTGACATTTGTGTTCTAGGACCCTTTGAAAGTTGAGGGAGGAAATGGGGATTATTTCTTTATCACAATGTTGCTGAATATATCAGGGCTAGAATGTTCCTGTTTTATCATGACATTTCGTTATAGCACTAAAAAAGGATGTAGTTCTCCAGCCTCCACGTTAGGATCACAGGGTTTATTTATCTCAAAAAGGCATTTACACATGAAGGATACCTAATCCCCTGAGAGAAAAATTCCTGAAACTGTCTTCTAATTCCTCCTAGTTATAATACTTCATCTCATTATTTGAAAGTTTTGGGCTTCTTTGGTAAATATATATATACATTTTCCCTGAGACTGAAATATCAAATACTTGAGTCTCCTTCCTCTAAAGTTCAGGACCTTTTCTTTCTGAAGATGAAGTTCAATATGCCAAGAAGTATTCTGGCAAGAAGGATTGCTCCTTAAAGAAGCGACTCATGGCTAGAGGATTTCTGGTTACTGTGAGTGGAATTTGGCTCACCTAAATGTACAACTCATCTAGTTACTCTGGGCTCCCTTTGCAGCCAATGGAGAGAAAGAGGCACTTTTAGAAGATCATTCATCTGACCTAATTTAAATGTTGATTTCAGTTGGAGATGAAACACATTTACCTAACTATGTTGGCTCCAGATTCTCATTGACTATAAAGGGGCCTCAGATGACAAGTTCAGATGCAGATGTCTACATTTAGTTGAGTAAATTCCACCCTATATGACAATATGAATCAGCAGGCCTGGAGAAGATGAGCTGTGACTCTGTGATGGCTCTGTTTCCTGTTGTCCTGTCAAGATTTCTCCATGGAATCGCTCCTGCTGGGCACAAATTTGCCAGCAGTTTTATAGCAGAATTGGGAGAGGCGTGATGCTTGTTGATATTATGCCATCCTTTGCCTTTCGTTAATTCAGTCCCTCAAAAACACCCCTGGTTCTAATCTCAAGGAGCTATAGAGTTCCCCAAACTCTCAGGACATCACCCAAAACCTCCAGTTCCTGATTTCAAAGACAGGAATCCATCACACTCTAATAATAAAGGCAAATGTTATATCAATAAAACGCTAAATCTGAATGGGAAACCCCCCCAAGTCAGCAAGTAGGATACAGGGAATTTAAAGCCTGGAGTCACTCAGCGTATGTTACAAATACGTGTATTTTTGGTATTCATGTTTGTAAGGACAACATAATCGTAGAAATTGAAAAGAAATGTTAATGTGTACACATCGAGAAACAATGAGTGAGCTGCACTTTGGTCAACATCAGCTGGATGATACCAAGGCTTACTATTTAGTTAGTATCTTCATGTCAGCTACTTAAATTGTTGCACCTTTCTTGGGTCTATGAGCTAACAGGAAAAGAAATGGTAATCTGCAACAGATAACAGATGCCCTCCAGTGAACCCCAGGTACCGATCTGCCAAGTCAGCAGAGGCTATTCTTAGATTTTCAGCAGGAAAAAACACACATATTTGCTGCTAAAACATGTAACATTATAGACGATTTGGTGTTTTTTTCAAAGCCTCTGAAATCCCATATGAATTTATAATGCACATTTTCCAAGCTTTCCAATTATTTTTATAACATCAAAATCCTCTCTCTTCTTTACTAAGACTGTAATACCTACTATGTACTGTTGTTTTCCTACCACTTCACAAACCATACAAGCCATAAAGCCCACATAAATCCGTGACATGCACTACGGAGCTGGTGCAAGGAATTGCATGCAGTATCATGTAGGAAAGGTGTTTCTGTTACCTCTTTTTGCCCTACTGGAGGTGGTGGCTCAGCCTTCAACTGCTTATCCACGTGCAACTCACTTAACTCTTCACAAATCTCAGAGTTCTGACTCCGGACGCCTGGGCTTTGGCATCGCTGCCCCCTCAGCTGCAGCTGTTTTTCCTGCTGGAAATAATCCTAGATGGGTTTATTTTCCTTTTCTTTGATAACATGCTTATTTCTTAAGGAGAACTGCCCAGCTAGAAGACAAAATAGCCTGGACTATACTTGTCAGGGCACAATATCTTAAGGTAAATGGCAAGGAATGAGATAACACAAACTTATGCTGCAATTTTTGAGCTTTAGCAACTGGATATATCAAGATATCTGGCTTTAGAAAAATGGAAATACAAATAGGCCAACTCTTTTTTCAGCTATTGTTGCTGGGGCAATCTCCATTTTGAGTCTGGTTTTGAGACACAAGTTGCCTCCAATGACCCAAGGCACACAGAAAGGAGCTTGTAGTTCAGTCAAACAACCGAGGGCTGTACTCTGAAGTTGCACGATCAGGCAGCGATACTCAGTGTTGCAGCTGGAGAAAGGCACAAGTGCAATACCCAACGCTGTGCTATGAGTCTGCTTGAAACAGTGTGGAGAAAAACGCGCTCAGAGGATACAAGATATACATTGAAAGGGAGGAAAACATAAAGTTCACAGAAAGAGATAAAAGGTAGCTTAGAGTAGATGTGGAGAAACTGCAGGTAAACACATAAACGTATGCAGCTCCTATTCAGCAAAACACTTAAGACTACTTTGCACCCACTGATGCCAACAGGACTTAACCGCAGGTTGAAAGGAGAGCACATCCTTAAGTACTTCGCTAAAAAGAGATGGACTTTGGAATCAGAGCAATAATTTTTTTTGCTGCAAATGCATCTGACTAGACCCAGTGCTTGCTAGTATGAGTGGTGCCATTAAATCCAGCCACTTCTTCCTGGGGTGATGATTATTGCTGCTGAGCTCTCTAGAAGTACTCCCAGGACTAACGGCAGAGGAGAGTATGTTTGTAGGGTTGGTCCCTACATCTGGAGGCCCAGGTTCTCTGCTGGTGTAAATCAATGTGGCTTTATCGATTCACCAAAGACAGGGATTTCTCTGAAAACTCCATAGCTCATCACAGCACTACCATCATTCATGCCATTACTAATGCTGCTACTAAAATATTAATAAAATTCTAGCCGGTTTCAAAGGGTTGTGCTGAATTGCTTACAGAGGGACTTCCATGCTGAGGAAAAAATTACAAGCATAACAGGATTTCAACAGTAATTATTTAAACCTATTTATCTTTCACTTGTCCACCTTTTTTTTTCCCTTGGCTTGACTGACATTCGACGTTATTCATGTATTAAGCGAGTTTCCCTTCCCCAGGGAGCCGCAGCCTACCTGCCTCAGTTCTAAAGCCACATCACCACAGGAAGTCCTTCAAGAAGTACCAGGAGCAGAAAAACACTTTATTCCAAATATAACTATCTGAAAGAACAGATGACACAAAGGAAGCAGTTGGTTAAGCAAATTGCTCTCCGTATAAATACTTTTGGACTGTCAGGTTTGTACCAGTCCTTTCAAATGTCGTTCTGTGTTTCTAGCAAATTATTTTAAAATCAAATTACTTGTTTCCTGCTTCAGAGGGCATGTGGTCTAAAATATATTCTAACTTTAATAAATTAAATTATATATGTCCAAGCCCATACCCTCTGCACAAGAATGTATTACATATAATTTCTAGGCACAGTTTAGCCCTGATCTTCATAGGCCAGAGATTGCTCCATAACCATTGAGTTACAGTTCCATTCCTGTCAAAAAGTAACACTCTTTAAGGTGCATCTTTGAAAATTGTGTGATATTCAGGGGAGAAGCTAATGTGGAAGGCACAGTATGCACAAGTAAGGCGCTCAGCCATAAAAGGGGATTTTTTTTAATGCAATGTGCATACAACTTAGTACCACGTAATCTTAATGGCATGATATTGGTTATAGCACTAAAACAACAGAAACAATTGTTTCATGTTAAAACTGCAATGCAATCTGAGGTGACGTCTCAAGTTCATTTATGCAGAAAGGTTGTGCACTCAGATTCATTAGAAACTATGTAGTGTATGAGAACAGACTGTGTAACTCAGTTGATCTGACGAATACTCAAGTTGTTAAGCAAATTATTGCACTAAGCTGAAGTCAAATGCCAAACTTACACCAATTCCCTATTTGCTAAACCCTCCGTGTGGGACCAAGGCTTAGCAACACTTTCCTAGAGACTAAACTCTAGGAAATGTGGACCCAGCTGCTTCCCAGAAATCATACTTGTACCAAGTATCCAATGAGTTAATATTAATTAAAACTGATGAAATATATCCTTGCAAATTATCCAATGGGGACAACATGCACATGTGCTCAGACAATGCTTTGGTTCATCATCGTGTGTTTTCAGACCTGTCCTGCAAATTCATAAGGTGGGAAAAAAAATCTCTGGCAGAAATAGGTTCTTCAGAAGAACCTGGTTGTATGGACTGATCCCAAAAGGAGTGATAGGGAATCAACTGACGTTTTGCAAACAACTGATGCCATCCCTGCTAAACCACTCTCATGGGATGCAGCCGTGTCATTTCCAGCACACAGCACCTGAAGATCAGCACAGCCCTGTCTGGGGAAAGGTGCCTTTGGTTTACATTGTTTAACTTCGGACTGTTTGCTTTTGTTCTGATTCCAGATGATTCGTTCTTCTGGCAGCAACGGCAGCAGGTTTATCTGCTGTAAAGCTCCCCAACGTGGGTGGTTTATATAATTTGTTTTTAATTTTTGTATCAAGTGCCATGTTGCCAAGGCAATACACACTATGTTAATATTTATTGATTCAGTTGTTTTCATAATTTATAAAGTAAAACCATTCAGCAATATAAAAACTTTGCACATGCAAACAGAGGGCTGGGAGCCCAGGGCAGACCTTGAGACCTCAGCTCCTTTAGAGCATAAACCAAAAGTTTTTTCACCTCTGCTCTGATCCGGGCCCTAAAAAGAGGTGATCTGCCAACCCTGTACCAGTAATTAGCACACAGAGGAGGATGGACCCAGTGTTGTCCCCTTGCATGCCGCAGGTCAGTTGTAGCACCAGAAAAACAGCAACCAGATTGAAAATAGAGCTTAATCTGGGTGACATCTCAAGTGTGTTTGTGCACGGACCCACATACTTGTTTGCTGACACAAATAAATACAAAGGCTCCACACTGCGTTCTGCCTCTGAAAAGCACAGATCGGCTAATTGTTTCAGGCTCAAATGGGGATTAGTGCAAATGCCGCTCTTTTGGAAAGAGGACTTGCTGTTGGCAAAACAAGACAAATACCTGTCATCAGCAAGGATTCGCTTTATTCCTTCCCCACGGAAATATCATTTTTTCCATCCTGTGTGAACAAATTTAGAAAGAGGATCCCAGGACACGCCTTTCAGATGGTGATCAGCTCAAATGGGTTCTCCTGATGCTTCACTCACTCCCTAGATCATGACCCTGGCTTGTAACATTTGTTCCCTGATTCCCTGGGCACGGCTGTTGTGGGAAAGAAAATGTGCAAAGCCTTTGATAGCAGGAAGCTTCCTCTCCCAAGCAGGTGGGGAGGCAAAAAATGGGAATTGGCTCTGGAGCCCTCCCCCCTTGCAACTGTCACTGCAGAGTCAGTAAGTGAGGATGAAGGATGTGGCAGGATATAGTTGATTTAAGTTATTTTATGAGGGGTATCCCCTGTCTCTGGTGGGACAGTGCAAATGCAGACTGCCCTTTGCTCAGTCCATGGTACAATGGGAAGCTTCAACTCTATGTGTCTTCTCTGCTCCCCACCAGGCTCATGTATCCCTCTGTCTCTTGGAAGACTAATTTTGAGACACTAATGGGAACTCAGGGATGTCCAGGTTCTGCCATCACTTTCCGGGAACTAGATGGTCAGGACATTTCCAGGTGCAGACTCAGAGCGGTGGAGGCTTGTTCTGATCCCCCCACGTACAACTCTGTACACACATGGCCATACAGGCGGGAACCTACTTTATCACGGGACACTGCCCGTCAGAGGAAGCATCATCAGCTGACAAGGATGCTCGCAACACAAATATTGTTGCTTTAGCATGGAGGATTGATACAGTGAAATTGAGCCTCCTTGACAAATGCAGCTCAATAGATCAGCAATTAGTAATTTAATAGATTACAATATATTTTAACCTGCAAAGCTTCCTATAGCCAGTTTTTGGACACCATAATAAGAGTCTGAAGAGCTTTTCATGTATAGTAAACTCAGTTCAGCAGTGTGGCACACATAGTTACGGGAGGACTATTTACTCTGTAAAGTAATTGTTGATGTTTGTGTTCCTCCTTGCAGACAGCTATGGATTTCATAAAATTACCGTGCCTGGTAGCAATTGGCATCCTTTCTCAGCAACAGTTTGTGTCTAGTAACTGGCACCCTTCCCCTGCAAAGAAGCCAAGAAGTAAATGATTGTGAAAACCGAACTATTTATATCCTACCTCTACATAAGTGGAGAAGCAAGCAGATTGCAATGCTGCTGAAATACGGCGAGCTTGCATTTCTGCCTCGGTGGCACCTGTTTGGTGTGTAAAGTAAATAGGAGACTACAGTCTGCAGAGCTGTCGGGCCAACAACTCTCAGATATGCTGTATTTAGTCTTTCTGAAAAGCCTTGAAAAATCTGAGCTAAAATGGGACAGAAATAAATAGCCACGAACCAGGGAAATGAATTGTGGTTTCTTATTACCAAAACCGGGTTGTTTATGATCTTGGTTCTCCTCTTTCACAAATAAATGTAAATCCTTGTAGTACCAATAAAATCCGTGGATTTGTCTTTCTGCACATTTAGCATGAGAAGAAAAATCACCAAATACATCAGGAAAATCCCCTTGCTTCCTTAATACGAGAAGGGGAAGATTAATATCACTTATTCTGCTAGGAATAAAAGAGGGCTGGTGTGCAGCTGGCAATTTTAAGTGTGCACATTTAAGAACCTCTCTAACCCGTTTCAAAGAATTGCTTCTGTAAAGCAGAGTTGCCACTGCTTGGTTTCAAGAGAAATCAGAGGAAAACCTGGAGTAATACCACACCATAGTGCTAGGATTACAGCTAAGACACAGAGAGGAACTCATGCTACACTACATTCATTTACAAGTGCATTTTATTAGCAGACTGCCATGTTTACGATACTGATGTAAAGCGTGTGAAGTCCTACCTTAAGGTTGAAACACACGTACATAATTTAAGACCTGAAAATTCCTCAGAGAAGGTATAAAAACTGGAAAGAGAAAGTCTAAACCTGATTGATTGAGACTGGTCATCCCCACTCTTCATCCTATGCCACCTGGTCCATCATTACACTTCAGGGAAACCACCAGAATGATGTCTAGCTCAGTAGACTGATTTTTGTTCAGTTTTTCAGCCCTTATCTACCCCTCCCAGTCTTTTCTCTTGCTATTCTTCCATGCAAAAGTCAGCAACAATCTGGTGCAAAGGAAGAGGTCAGACATCAGAATTAGAAGGTGCTGCTCGTATTTGCCATGTGAATCCATCTGGATTGTTTTTCTTCTTCTTGATGACCCAGCCTTCATAGGAACCCTATTTATTAAAACCCAAATCACTAACAGACGCATACAGAAGAGCAATGTGGGCAAAACAAGTTAAATATAATAGTCTCCAAGTTCAGAAACAGCACAGGCTTGTTGCCCAGCTCCCGGTGTATGTACCAGTAGATGAAATTATGCCCCTCTACTTGGATGTCCACAGGTCCCAAGGGAGATTCCAATTGAGCTGTCATCTGTCAGAGTTATGCCATTGTGGTTTGAACTTATGCCTATGTAGCTAAACACAGAACTTGTCCTCCTGATGGACCTCAGAAACACATTTGTTTTCTTCCTGAAAGTTGCAGGGTATTTGGAAGCAAAGTGCAGCACTTGTTCTAAAAAATAATGCACCTGTGAGAACTTATCTGGATAAAAATACCAGAATCTGGCCCTTAAAAATCAGAATGGTGAAGGCTAAGGCTGGCCAGAAACCACAGCTGCTCAGCAGAGGCTGTTAACACCAAAATCTCCCCTGGAACCAGCCTGCCCTGATATTTCCTTTCATTTTGAATAAAGGTGAACTAAAACTTTGCTAGACGAACGTCACCAAAGCCACTAACTGCTGATCTCTGCACAAGCGCTGGATGCTTTGCCAAACATCATCCCTCAAGGAGGGAAACATCAGTTTAGCAGTGCTCCTTCTTGGATTAATCCGGAACATTTTAAGCCTTTGCACTCTGGCCGCAGAGGAGCAAGGCACATTATTTCTAATGGCTTCTGCCTTGTTGGCCTAAGATCTCTTCCCACACTGGGCAACACGCTGCCCATAATAAAACATAGATTCATTATTCCAAGAGTTGACTCTTAAAATTAGTCTATGTGGGAGAACTTGGCAAAAAGATGGACTGCCAAAGTTAATTTAGCCTGTTATCAATTCAATAGGCTTAAATACGCAGTGAAAGCGTTTCATAAGTGTTCATTGTTCAGAGTTCAAGCCCATACCTTCTGCTAAATTGCATTTTGAAGTTTAATCACAATCTACTTTATGTTTCTTTTGGTAATTGGGATCTCTCCACAGTACAATATGAAGAACTGAAACTAATGGGCTCCTCTGATGGAAGTTTAAATTTTGGAAGTTTGCCTCAAAATGCAGTGAGTGAGAGTGCCTGAAAAAACTCGGAACCTTTCACCCAAATAAGGAGTTAATATTTTGATCATTAAGGAAGTCTCATGTTATTACAGGCAACAGCAACAAAATAACCATTATTTTAAATTTTGACATTCTGGGCCATAATTAATGAGAGTAATTTCAACCCTCTGACACACGCATGCACGCACTGTCTCACTTGGCACAGGAGCTGTTGGGGAACTGGCTACTGTTCATTTCATCCAAAATGTTAAATGTCGACATTTTCTTTACCAAAGGGAGAAACAGTGAGAAATGCTCATTTCTGGGCAGCATTTTGCTCCAGGGAGGGATACGGATACTGGGAAATGGCACCCAGTGGGCTGTGACTGACGCGCAGTCCACGGTCCGGGCACTTGTCCAAATGCATGTTGTCAAGTCCGCTACGCCTGATATCGGTTCTTTCAATGCCAGGCTTTTTTTTTTTTTTTTTCTTTTTTTTTTTTTTCACCCTCCTCTTTCTCTCCTCCATCAGCTCCCTGTGTTTCCTGCACCTTAGGCATTATGCTGTGGACAAATATATTTCCCTGCCACCGCGTACTGAATAAGCATCCTAAAACCTCTGTTCGCAGTATGACTGCTCTAATCACGTCAGCAGAGATCTGACATGGTGTCTTCTCCTTCTGCCCCATCGTACTGAAACAAAATAAACACAAATGTCTTTCTATATGTAAAAGCAAAGATGCAGACACGCGTGCTTTAAATCTGCTGCTGTGATTTACAGTCCTTTTTCTTTTTCTAATGGCCTTGCTGCTCTTCTTTCGAAGACAATAAATACAGAAATATTCTATTTTATTGCTACCAATAATTAGCACATAATTGAGTTCTACGCAGTTTTCAAGAAATGCAAAGCAAAACATACAGTTTAAAAAGTGAGAAATCCAGGCAAACTATGTATCTAATAATAATGAAAAAAACCCCGCTATCTTACTTAATCATCAGAAAAATATGGGCCCAAATAAAGCTGACAAGAAGAATGCTGTAAGATTTATTGCGTGCTGCATGCATATATACACGTAGGCTCCCTCTCCTGCCAGTAAGAACTGGGGAGTCATCAACAGACTTCAAAGGTATTTTATCCAGTTGCACTAAAAGAGAACGTGGCCTACAGACTGGAACTGAAAACAGGCGGAACATAAATACTGTTTGAAAGGGCATTATGGTTCCTGACAATAAAGTATATTTCCTGCAGTAAAAGGCTGAAATCAATGTACCCTGTCAAATAAACACATGACTTCATGGTATCTCTGATTTATAGACATTAGAATTATTAGGAGCATAAGACATTGTCACAAACAATTTTATATCAAAATCTTTATGCACTGGCGTTTTTATGGCAATTTTCAATAATTTCAGCTACGCATGTCAACCTGGCATAATTCTATTGACTTTTACAGAATCGCTTCAGGTTTCGGAGCAGGTCTGTAATGCACAGAAATTGTACAGTAAAATGTCCGCTGTATACAAAGGAAACAGATGTGGGTCCAGATGCAGATGGTGAACTCTCTGTTACCTGAGACATTTCATTCTTTTCTCTGCCTTACAAATGGTGTATCATAGCTAAAATAAACTTACAGGCTCTGTGTAGAAATTATTGGTTGAAATCTTTCACTTAGTGTTATGAGAAAGCTAAACCATGATGATCCTAATGATCCTCTCTGATCTCAAAATTATGAATCTCTTGCCGGTAGAAACATGCAAAAAAAAAAAAAAAAAAAAAAAAAAAGCTAACAGAAATAGTTTCACCTTGTCAAATGGAATAAAATGAATCAGTAATTCTGGAATAAATATGGGGAAGAAGAGAATAAAAGCTTGGGGGTTTGATCCAGTTCAGAGCAATATAGAAACTGTACCGTTGAATAGACTATGGAGGCAGCCGGCTCTGTCATTGACATGCACGGAGGCAGTTACTCATGAAAGTCCAGAAAATTGATTTTCCTGGCAGATGTGTTTGGTGGAGCCCAGACAAAGGTATACACAAGGGGAGAACTGCCAATTGAGCAAAAAAAAAAGATCATGACTGAGAAAGCAAGGCATGCTCTGGAGCAATGAATACTCATTCGGTGTGCAAAATCCAGGCAACGTACAACCCTCAGGTTCACTGTGCAGACCCAGCCCCAAACCTCCTGGAAATCACAGCAGAGGTGCTGCTCTGCCTTGGAGGGGTGGAGGAGGAGCACACTGGGAAGTGCGGCTGTGCAGGTGGGAAGCCCTGGGAGGCAATGAAAGACACTGTCCCCTTCCCGCGGGAAACATTCCCTGCCGGGTCACAGGAAGGTGAGCCCTAGCAGGCACAATAACTGCTCTCTGCTATTTAAAGGATTTCCACAGCCAGGGGTAAGCCTTAGGCAAGAGGATGTGCCGGCCCTCCACCGGCTTTGCAGTCTCAGGACGGCACAAATCAGCCATGGTGGGAACTGGGACCTGGCCGCCGTGCACGGAAAGGCAGCGCTCCCGTGGCGTGCGTGCCTGGTGTCGAGGAAGGGGTAAGAAGCTGCAAAGCGCTCCATCCCGGCAGCAGGCAGCCAGCACTTTCCATATGACCCAATTAGCCACTCCGTCGGAACAAATCAATAATGGCATTTTCTGAAGACAAGCAGGCAAATGCTGCTGGCTTGGCACTGCGCTGCATGTGAAAATACAAAGGTGTTATCACTGCGGAAAGCAGCATCTGTGCCCGGCTCTGCCACTGCAGAGGGGGCAAACGTGAGATGTGGCCAAGAGCCACTAGCCACCGCAGCTTGGATTTTCTTCTCAGTGCCATGCTATAGACAGATCAAGTCCAGGAGAATAGTTTGAGTGAGGCGGGACATGAAGTAATTAAATTTAAGAAGGGGGAGAAAGCAATAACAACCTTGATGGGCTGCCTCAAAAAAGAAGGAAAAGGTAAAGTCATTTTCTGAGGTTGTACTAATGAATTTTGCCGACTGTAGGAACTCATCAATGCAGAAAAGCACTCAGATACCGTGCAGAAAGACCTGGATATTGTTGAGGCCAGGGGTAACAGAAACAAGTTAGAGCTCAATGTTATAAGTGCAGGACACCGTACTTCGGGGGCTGATTCAGGACAACCAGTGTTACTCATTTGGAACCTCCTTTTAGTCTATCGCAGGATTCCTCTGAACCACAAAGTGATGTCACTGTGAAAAAGGCACACACCTCTCTGAGCTACAGCTGTGGGCACCTCGAAGGTTAAGAAATACTAAGTAGGAATTTTGAAGATGTATGAAACATCTGATGTATGAAACTTTCAGTGTAGTTAAATTGCAGGTAAGTTCTGGTAGGATCCTCTCTGTCAGGTGGACTGAATTGCCCCATCACCTTACCGTCCCCATAATCTGGTTCTTACTCCTTCAGGAGACTGAAAGTTGATGTCACATGTGAAAAGATGGTCTTTATAAGGACTTACAAGACACTCCACAGAGGTTCAAGAAAATAATTTCCACATGTTAATCATTTAGGAAGCCAAAATGAGAACCTCAGAAAAACTTGAGAAGCTGCAACCAGCATGTTGTTGTGGTTGCTGCTGAGCTTTTGAGAGCCGTTTCCCTGCTAGGACAACCCGTATTTGAATTATACATCTCAAAGAAAGAGCAAAAATGGAAGACAGTTTTAATGTAATAGAAGGTTATTTGGACGCCATGTCCAAAGTCTGACTGGATGGATGATATTTTTGTTATGATTATTCTTGTTCTCATTATAAGGTTAAACTTCTCATCAAATTCTGAAGAAATCCTGTGGACTGACAAGGAAGGACTTCCCCAACACTATCAACAGAGCAAGGAAGGGGGTTAGGTAAAGCCCTTAGTGAAAATATTGCAGTGACTGGCATCAACACACATATGACACAACAAAGATGAATTAATTCATTTCAAGGTGGACCTTTCTCAGCCTCACTCCTCTTCTGCCAGCTTCTTGCACCTGTGCTGACTTTTCTTTTGTTCAGCTTTTCTTTCTGATCGTTTCACCATACGTGTGGGCTACAGGCATATGTCTCCTGGCTCTCTGAGCTGGCAGAGTATCTCACTTGCATCTCAGTAATCAAAGCAGATTTAGAAGCTATCAGGTGGGCTTCTCCCTCTGAAACCCTCTCAGTGACAGTGCCATAGATTGGTTGCTTTCAGGAAGACGGCTGCTGCCAGTGAAAGCTTTGATAATAGAAACAGCAGCTGAAATTTAAACTTAGACATTTCTATTACTCAGAGGAAAATGTGCAGTCGCAGAAGGGTTTCTCATCATCTGAAATTTCAGACTGCTGTGGGGCCCATTTCTCATAGCCACAACAGCTTTCTTCAGAGTAGTTTTGTGACTTGCACAGAAGAGCCCAGCATTGGTACAGGAGCTGCAAGCTGAGCTGATCATCACCCTAAAATACCCTATCGGGATCAACAACTTTGTGGTTCTGCTTGAGACCAGCCTCCCTTTAGTCCTTCCATCATGACAGATGGGTCTGGACTGATGTGAGCAGACGATGAACAGAGTGTGGTCCAGGACCTGCAACCGGCAGAGAAAGTGTAAAGGATGTATAAGGATTGTGTAGATTTACCTTGCCATGCGCTTGAGAGGCATGCATACATATACTCCCTGTTTATGCATCTCCTTTTTCCTCTTCTCCCACGCTATTGCACCAAAATCTACAGGCATGAGGAGGAAGGAAGGTTCTGACAATGTTGCCAAAGGGCTGCTAAAATTCCAGGTCAGCCAACAACTTTAAAGCGAAGCAGGGTACATTGTCTTCTCCTGAGAAGTAAATATACATACACATTCTCTTTGTACATGCTAAAATATTTAAATATGTAAAAATATGGATTATAATTAGGGGAAGGTAGAATAGATTTGAATGTTTAGTGTACCCTTGGTAGTTCTTGTTTCATTTCTGTATGATGCCCTCCACACACAAAGATACTTCACCGTAATTGTGCCCTTTCAGTGCAATCATGTAAATTTTACTCTTGTTCACATTGTTGCTTTGCGAGCTCTGCCGTGGTTATCACGGCCATCCTGGAGGGAGGAATGTCAGGACCGCTGCGGAGTGTGGGCTTGCAGGGTTAAAGCTTCTGGGACTGTGTGGAAGTTTATTCCTCAGAGTCCCGCAGGGCTGCCCTCGATGCAAAGGTTAGCACGCCGTAATGCTCACAACTCTATATCCAGGGAACTGGGATTTCACACTGACCCACAGGTGCAATAATACCTTGTGTGGGAGGCTACGTGCCGATCAAGAGAGTTTTTTGTGGGTCCAGAGATCACACGTCTTTGGAATGGGCACCATTAAAAATGACAGATCTTTGAATCGTTTGGGATCTGCGTTCTCACGGCTCTGTTCCTTATGGAGGCATTTACAGCTGCACGAATTTGTTAGGGTTTTGCAGGAAAGCAAATGCAAAGCTCATTACACTATTATCATTTCTGCCGTTGAGCTTCTTCCTATTTTTGTTTATTTATTATGCCAATGTATTTGGAGTCTTTGAGTTGGAACTCCCTTGCACGCACACATTTTCCTCTCTAGAAATTTGATAAAATTGTTTGCTGGATATATGAATTTGCTTCTTGTTTGGACCTTTTCAGCAGTAGACCCCTCAGGCCTGCAGACAAAGGTTGAAAACCATTGATCAGGGCTATGCACAGGGGAACGGCAGTGACCTGCAGCAGCTGTTTGTCAAAGTCTGGAAAACACTAGCGACAAAGCTAATTAATACATTTCGCAACCCCGTGCCTTCTATTTAATGCACATGCTAGCAGTGAAATGTATTATTCCGCTGAAATCCAAATACCTCGTGGTAATGTGACAATGTTACTCTAACATTTATTGAAAATTTCATGGAAAGATACGGTGTGAAAACAGTATTTTAGTTTGCTTCCTACTGGGTTTTGTTTCCTCCAATTTTGTTTCACTGTGAATCCTCAGTGTTTACATTATGTATGATAATGTTTCGATATTATTGGAACAGTTTGAAGAAGTTTTCTTAATATTTTCAAATCAACTTTTATTCATAATGTTCCATTTGACTAAAATGCCTATTTTTCTACATTAGTTCTCTCCCTCATGACTCTAATAGAACTCACTAAATGTCCAAGTCCACGCTTACTTGCTGTACAGCATAAAATGGATGGCTACCTGTTCCGTCTACAAATATACACACCAGCTCCTACATGGAGACATTGTGCAGCTAAATAGAAATCCATATTTCTATAATTTTAAGGTACAGTCAGATGTAAAAATCCCAAACCCTCCATGCTCTATGCCACAGTTTAGCTTGCAATTGTGAACATTGCTTTTTATCTTGAGGAAGGTGGGATACAGTGGTGCAACATACACACGTGCGCGCGCACACACACACACGTGAGCGCGCGCACTTCCAGGCCTCATGGACACTTACATGCAAAGTTTCAACAAAATTTTTGCTTTGTACTGTGAAGGAAAAATCTGAGAGTTTTTAAGATTGTGACCCTCTGTCAGATGTAGCAGAAAGGTATGGATATCTTTAAAAGTCAAAACCAAAACAAACCAAAACAAAACCTCCAGAAATACATGCATTTATACACTATTAAATGCATTTATACTAGTCAGTATTTGCAGATTGGCTCATACTAAGAAACCCATCTACTATACTCATATTTCACTTTTCAAGTGTACGCTGCTTGTAGGTTTAACTAATACAACGATGCTGGGAATAGAAAAGGACTTCAAAGAAAAGAATAGATATTATCCACGCTACCCACACTGATCCACAGGCCATTTCAATAAAAGTATTCTTTAAAAAAGATGCAAAAAAGTCCCTAAAGTATTTACCAAAAATTTCAGGTGTCTTTTTTTGTTACCTAAGTATCTCTTTGGACAGTGGAGCTTGATGATGAAGTTTTCTGACCCCTTGCCCTTCAGCTCCCCAAGGCAATGGTCAATGTCTAAGACCTGCTGATGAGCAGATACACTAACACTGTAAGATTTCCGCAACGAGGCAGGAGAAATTAACATTTAGCAGCCAATTTGTGTCTACCTCCTGATACAGAGTCCTTCCTTGGGGCTTTTTTAGGACAGGTCTTCTCTAAGGACAGTTTTGCTTCAAAACTTTCTTCCCCTCAACTGAGAGATTGGGGATCCCTCCTGACAGATGGATCTGAAACAGGAGCTTTGATCCACTGCGCGCTTAACTCCGTGGGTCTCAGCCAGCATCAGAGGATGCTGGATCAAGGCTGGAGGGTCTGGAAAACATTACCCAGATATGGTGAGTGGACCCAAGAGATAAAGCTGGTAGAAAGGGGATAGGGGGAGAAGGAGAGAAAGAAAAGCTTTCCCGTGAAGATTTTTCTTCTCTGTTTTACACCGACACTTTGAACCACGCAGAATTTTTCAGCCTTTACTACTGGGTGCTCTGGGGAAAACAAAAATCTGCCATGTCACACCAAAGAACAGGTAAATAACTGTTTTTGCTGTCTGAACACATACGATTACATATCTTCTCTCTTTTTCTGGTGCCTTGTCATATCAACTTCTGCCTTGCTGTATTTTTAAGAGAACTACCTGGCCCTCGATCCTTGCTGCACAAATCAAACCAAGCCATTGATCATTTTTGCACACCGAGAAAATCACCTGTCATAGTCAGAGGACCTAAGATCTTTTCTGTAACATTCCCATGATTCAGCTGAAAGAAAAAAAAACCCCAACAAACAGTCTCCTGTGTGAGAAAGGGTTTAATTGCTCTGGTTAGAAGAATTAATCTAGGCAAGCACAAGGAATACAAAGAAAGGGAATGCCTCTTGTTGGAGACTGAATTTTGCTCTTGGATATGTACCTGTAACTTCTTCTGAAGTTAACAACATATCAAAGGCAGGATTAGGCCATAGGACATTTGCATCACGAGCCATGGATCCAGATCAAGTGTGGGAGCAAAGACCATCTGAATAAGCTGGAACTAACAAATATTTTAGTTGCCTACCTGCTCCATTTCTGTAAAGGTGCTCTGCTCCTCATCTTCCTCCTCGATATCTGACTCTCCCACAGCAATAGGAACACAAATGGACAGTTCAGGATTGGTCATAAAATCATCATTGTCTGTAATTCCTAGGTGTTTCTCCCCATTTTTATTCATCCCATCCTCAGCATGGTTGTCTTTGTGATTCTCCATGTCTTTGCCAAGCTCAGTGGTTGTGTGACTGTTCACACAATTGTTAAGGGCACCTGTATTCTGGGCAGCAAGCTTCATCATTGCCTTCTTTTCAGCCGTTGTCTTGGGGTGCCGGAGGACATTGCAGCAAAAATCCCACGTTGTGTGTTTCACATACTGAAGACCCCTGTTGATCCGAGCAAAAGCAAGCTGCAGATTGTTCATCTCCCCATCCTCATCTGGTGCCGAGAGGTTGTCAGCGCTGAAAGAGCTTAGCAGCAAGGCAAGGAACAGGTTGAGCACCTGAAACGAATGAAGATAAAAGGAAATCAATGGCCCTTAAGTGTGGAGGATGAATGTTGTCTTGGAAGTAGGAGGGTCTGAGTCTCATCTCATCTGTGCCACCATAACACAACCAGCGTACATAGAAATACTTCTAATTATAGGTGGTGTCAGTAGGAAAAGAAGGTCTGCAGACATTTCTAAACACATTAATTTCAGGTGCAGAAGTATAGCATGGACAATAACATACTCTGACATTCTCTTTCCCCCTCCAACACCCCAAAACAGAAAAGAAAACATAAAAGAAAACAGAAAAGAAAATATAAAGTTCAGAAACAGAATATAAGATAAAAATTTCATTGGAAGCTACATAGTCTAAATATTCTCATAAGTGGTGATATAATGAATTTCCTGTAATTACCAGTATTCCATCTTGATGAAAATCACTAATTTCAACACTAATTGACATCCAGAAAGGTACTTACATGTAGAAAAAGACTATAGGAAGAATGTTTTCAGGACCTTTTCAGTTTTTACTCAGTGTGAATATTGTGACCTGGACAAGCTCGAGAAGTGGGCCCATGTGAACCTCATGAGGTTCAACAAGGTGAAGTGCAAAGTCCTGCATCTGGGCTGGGGCAACTCCTGGTATCAATACAGGCTGAGGGATGAAGGATTGAGAGCAGACCTGCAGAGAAGGACTTGGGGGTGTTGGCGGATGAAAAGCTGAACATGACCTGGCAATGTGAGCTTGCAGCCCAGAAAGCCAACCGTATCTTTGGCTGCATCAAAAGAGGTGTGACTGGAAGGTCGAAGGAGGTGATTCCGCCCCTCCACTCCACTCTTGTGAGACCCCACCTGCAGTACTGCATCCAGCTCTGGGATCCCCAACATAAGAAGGACATGGAGCTGTTGGAGCGAGCCCAGAGGAGGCCACAAAGATGATCCAAGGGCTGGAGCACCTCTCCTGTGAAGACAGGCTGAGACGGTTGGGGTTGTTCAGCCTGGACAAGATAAGGCTCCAGGGAGACCTTATAGCACCTTTCAGTACCTAAAGGGGCCTACAGGAAAGCTGGAGAGGGACTGTTTACAAGGGCATGGAGTGATAGAACAACAGGTAATGGGTTTAAACTAAAAGAGGGTAGATTCAGACTAGATACAAGGCAGAAATTTTTTATGATGAGGATGGTGAGGCACTGGAATAGTTTGCCCAGAGAGGTGGTAGATGCCCCATCCCTGGAAGTGTTCAAGGCCAGGTTGGATGGGGCTTTGGGCAACGTGGTCTAATTGAAGATGTCCCTGCTCACTTCTGGGGGGTTGGACTAGATGACCTTTAAAGGTCCCTTCTAACCCAAACTATCCTATGATCCTATGATAATGCTATACACATGCATGGCACTTAAACCAAATAGTACATTTGGAAACATTTCTAAACATTTCTATGTATTTTCACAGATAGTCTTGATTTAAATATCCTCTGGGCCATGAAGAAAATCTGTTGTGACTCTGAATAAACACCTAAGAAGTCCTATAGCTTCAAAAACTTTTCCCTCCAGGCAGAAACAAGCCATCACAACCAGGGTTAATGTGGCCAAATCTGAGCAGGGCTCACCCCCAAAGCAGGCTTGGTCTTGGAAATGCTGCTAATAGTCAGGAAAAAATATTCAAAGATTTTTCACAGGTATATGATAAGATTGAAATTGGCTTCTTCTTCTTCCTGCAACTTCAGAACTGTCTACGTTTGCTGGTATTACATGGCAAGACTAGACACAACTACACATTTGTGTGACATATTTGATAATTTAAAGCTCTTTTTACATTCTCCCCCACACCCCCCAGTAAATACAATTATATCCAATAAATAAAACCAGCTTCTTCTAGAAGGCTCTTCCCAGTAATACATCTTGCAGATTGATCACCAGATGCTGTGTATGGGACATGACACCTGCTTATGGTCTGACAAGGAATGAATGACAGCTTTTTTGCCAGATCGAACAGGGAGAAGAAGCTCACACCAGAGGTAGATGCCTGGGATGATGGGAATGCGGCAAAGGTGACTCAAACCAATATCGGCTAAAATATATTTACCCAAAATAAACTAGGACCAAATTGCCTGGTATCAACTCATCTGCTGCCTGTAGAAGGTGGGTGGGTGCCAGCTCTTTGGCACTGCAAGGGAGAGATCAGTGGTGCAGCACTTCTGCCGTTTTAGCAATAAAATGGACTTTGTGAAGGTATTTTCTCTGTGATCTATTAATGCTACCAGAAATACATGTAAGTAAGTCCCCTGTTTCCTGTCTTTCTGATAGTATTTTAAATTGATAAAGTCTGCCAGAACAACAAAAAAAAAACACAGTAGAGAAAGTACTTATATTTAATTGGACCTTACCAAAGAGCCACAAGCTTATGCTATTGTCCCCCCACCCTGTTCTCTCTTATTTCAAATATTCAGAATATATGAGCTGGAATTTTGAAAACCTTGTCTTAATCACTCTAGTGACACTGCATTTGAAGTGTCCTGTCAGGACTGTTTTGTGAAGTACTCTTTGCAATCACCATGATTATAAATGAAAGCAGCTGGTAGCACAGCAGATGCCCCTGTCCATTATGAACTACCGAATAAACTATTGCTGCACTGAGCACTACCCTGCTCTAAAGTAAAGTGAGATTAAAGCTAATTGTTTCTTAGCTGGTCCATCATATTTGAGTATCACTGACAGCTTGTGTGAGTCTCCTCTTAATCATTGTGGCGGTCTGGTACGAATCAATCTTTCATTTCGTATCCCGCTGGGAGTTATTGCAAGTGATGTTGTCTGATAGGTAGTTGTAAGCCAGAGCACTGGATATACTGCCAAGTAGGTGGGAGTCCATCAGTGAAGGAGTCACTGGTAGAATCACTTTAGCCATTTTCAACCAGGTTTGACAGAAGGAAGGGGTCTCAGAGATAACCACATTGATACAAATGTCCTGAAAATAAGCACGTGTGTAGAGAAGAGACACTGCCCAGGTCACCAGTGCAGACAGAGCTTGGAACGAGCCACAGCATATGTCTCCTTCTGAGTGGCAACCTAGTGACATGGGATGGAGCTGGAAGAAGGGAGGGGATAAAGAAATCCTGTATAAAAATATCTTCTGGATTTTATAGGTTCAATTCAGTTACCTTGAGAGGGGTGACTTCTGTTGTTTGAGGTTATCTGAGACATCTGCACCAGACCTACAGGAGATGTCTGTCCTCCTAAAGCTCCAGCTATCATCCAACTAGAGCATGTCTGGGTGTTGCAGCAGGCCACAGACTGGCGGTGTTTAGGAAACTGAATGACTCTTCAAGGATGGAAGTTGCCTCCAGACTCAGACACCAAAGTGTGAGGGTCTAACAGGGCTTCTAAGCCCCATTTCAGTCAAAAGAAATTAATCATGTAGACAACAGAGCCTGACCAAGTACAGATGACCATGTTAGGGCTGCATGTGTCTGCCAATATGTAGTCATCTAGTGCCAACTGACCCTAGCATGCCCAAGTCATCCTGAAGCAACTGGCCAATAGGACACATGATTATGGGAGATCTGTGCCTAGTTGGAGGCCAGGATGGATACCTTATAGCATCCCCAGGGGTGCTAGAAAAGACTGAGTCAAGCCCTAGACCTCTGCAGACTGTAGTGGTAGCTCAGACATCTCCATACATGAATACCTCCACATAGGCACCCAAATTTTGTTAGCTTAAGCTGAATTTCATCCTGTCCTTCATTAATTCTGCTGTTCACAGAATAACTTGTTTGAAATGCCTTATTTTACTTTTCCATATTTGTTTCAGATGTCAAGCTACAGTTACATAAGTCTATCCAGATACACCTGCAGGTGTATATAATAAGTGGTAACATTCTTAGTGTTGTTATTTACCATGGATTATTAAAGCAGTGTTGTTTGCTTCCCAGAAATGCAGCTGACATTTTGCACAAAAAGCTATTTGCACTTCATGCTTTTAGCCAAAAATAAATCTCAAATATCATCCCCTCCTTCCTTTATGAGCAGGTAACCTCAGAGGTGCATTGCTGGGCGTTCAAATAGAGTGAACTGCGGTATAAGCATTTTATGTTTACTTATTCCCCCCATTTCACTGTACATTGCATTTTCCAGAAAAATATATGCTCAACCCATGACACACCACATTTCCTGTAAAAGGTTACTAATAATATCCAGTTCTCCTGGTTGCTAACGCAATGCTTTCAGTTTAAGTAAAAGCAAACTAAAGACTAATTCAGTTTTCAAAAGCAATGGCAGATTTTTATGTCCATATGAATCCCCAAAAAAAGAAATCTGCTTTCCAGTGATACTGAACAGCCAGGTCACTTTTTTGGTCTTTGAGGTTAGGAATCAAATGACAGATGCACTCAAAGAAAACCCAACTCCTTTAGCATAATAATGTTAAGCATTTACCCTAATAATGACACAGCTTTCATAGGTTTCCTCACTTTTTAATGTGTTTCCAAAGCTGGTGACTCTGGTTATGCCATTATAAGGCACAAAGGTTCAGATTCATCCAGCCTAATGCCAGGTGCCTCCCTGAGGTGCTTAACCTGGAGGACTTTTCCTGGGTTGTCTGTAGAAGATGGAGACAGTCTGGCATCCCAGGAGATGCTGAAGAGCTGAACCATCTCTGGCGGTGCCTATTGAAGCCTAGGTTAGCTTGGGTTTAGTATCTTGCAGCTAGATTAAAGTTAGAGCACTTACTGATACAGACCAAATAACTAACACAGAATCATAAAATCATAGAATATCTCAAGTTGGAAGAGACCCATAAGGATCATCAAATCTAAATCCCTGCTCCTCACAGGACTATCTAAAACTAAATCATATGATTAAGAGCGTCATCAATGACTTCTGAAACCCAGATAGGTGTTCAGAAAGTCCTTCTTGGTGTCAGTCTGGTACTCCATGCTCCAGGCCAGTGATGGCCAACCTTTATAACCAGGCAATCTTCACCAGGTTAGAGGAGAGCATGGGATGCTTCAGCCCCATCCTGAGCAGAGCTGCAGCACACAGGTAGTATGCCTGGCATTGCACAAAGTGCTGCACCATTTCTGTGGTCACAGCGAGTGAAGAGCATAGAGGCATGAAGCCATGAAGCAATTTCTAGCTCCCTGGCCATGGGGAGAAAGCAGGCTGCTGGAAGGACCCATCCTCCCCAAGGAGCCCATGAGGCTGCTGGTGGAGGCTGGGAGCTACATATATTGCCACAGTGGGTTGCAGCCTGAATGCCTCAGCTCCATTGCCTCCTTGTGTTTTGGCCATCACAGTACAAAAACAGGCAGTGTAATTTCAGATGACACCTTCTTATCAAACTCTCTTCAAAAATATGTCTGCAAACTCTGTTGCTGAAGTTTGGAGCTAAAGCATGTGACTACTCCCTCATTTCCCTTCCATTCTTGTATTTACCTCGATTTGGAAAAAATGGAGGGATATAAATCTTTGCGTATTTAACCTTCCACCTGTCATTCAGTCAAACAACATCCAGTCCCTGCAATCCTCCTCCACTCCTGTGAATTGATTCAACAATGGTGTTCACTGCCCTGCACTCTCACTGGGGTCACACACTGTGCTGAATATCAGCTGAAAACCCACTGGAAAGTCTAAGGCCATTTCTTAGCCGATTGAAAATAACTCTGTATTTTATTTAGCTAGGAGCAAGAATGATGTTGCACCTGCACAAGTTCAATGGCAGGGTTAAGCCATCTACAAAGTGAGGTCCTCATCTACTGGTCTTGTTGGATTGCAGAGGATCTGATATGAGCTCACCCATGTGTCTTCTCCTATAGTGGGATCTGTCTTGACCACATACTGCCAACAAAACAAGTGAGTTTGATTTTCAAACCCACAGCCCTTTCCTGTGCATGAAGTTTAAATGGACTTTCACACTTAGCAGCAACTAAGGTCAGATGTTCTCATCTGCCTGGACCACAGAGGACAAATCCAAGCAGGCTGGAGTCAGAGATGGGATCGTCTTTTCAGGAGGGAGGTTCATAAATTAGAGCAGTTCAGGAGCTGCTCTCATAAGCACTTGCTTGCTTGTAACCCCACAGGACCCTTCAAACAACCGAAGTTATTCAGACTGCAGATGTGTACAGTCCTCTCCACTGCAGGAGATGGAGGATAGGAAGGACAGTTGAGGGCAGCTATGAGGGACCTACATCACCTGAGGGTGCTTCCCTGTGGAAAAGGAACCTCCTAGGAGCCAGCTAAGCAGGTTTTTCTTAGGGTCCAGAGCAGAAAACATGTCCCATCAGTGACTGTCGTGCAAAAAAAGAGAGCAGTTAAAATAGATTGTATCCCTGTGGCAGCACATTGTCACTGCTGTCACTCAGCTGCATGGAAAAGCCCAGGCAGAGCAGCATGGTGAGGTTCTGCTAGAATCATCAACTACTCATCTAATACTTTTTTTGTGGGTAAAACAGGACCCATACACCTCAGTCTATTCCAACCCACTTCTCTGGCAGTGCCTGTTAGACACAGACCAGCAAGAAGCTCTTCAGGCACTCTCTGACCAGTGGAAGAAACCAGTTTTCCTCCTTCCTGTTTGTTTTCTGATGGGACTGGACATCTGCACTGTTCTTTGGGTAGCATAGATGAGAAAGATGCAGTTTTCTTTTTGGAGACGTTGATGACTTCTAGCAAGCCTAATACAATATGTATCAATTATTTTATTTTGTTTACTGTAGCAAAATCCATCAAGCTGCAAAGAAAACCTGCTCATAAAGGGGCTTTCACTGCATCAAGGAAGTGTAAGATTTCAGTTTAAGCTAGAGACCTGCAGTAATAGGTCATCTAGTCCATCTCTCTGCTACTGGAGGATTATTTCTTTCTTTGGAAGTATATTTTTCAGTCCTTTGTACATTTTCATCCCAGGGCAAAATTTACCGAGAGAGTACACCTGCAAAAAGCAATTTACATGATCAGATATTTTCTATATTCCCTTTTCTATTATTTCAGCTATTTGTGCTTGGTTAAGAAGCTTATATTCTCCCAGCCCAGTTTCTCTTTATCCTGTAGTCAATCTCATAATCCCATTCTCGTGATATCTTAGTTTCTTGCTGTCAAAATGACCATGATACCACAAGTATGGCATGCAGTCCTTGTGGACAGGGGCAAGTGGGAGAGATCACAGGCTGGAGAAGGATTGAGCTCCTTCATGTTTCTTCCCCAAGATCAGCTAGGAAAACACATGGAAATGGGGATATGGATTTCCTGCCTTGCAGCCAGACATCGTCCCAAGTGGACTGGGTTTGATCCTACAAGGCAGGCTAGAAGTTGTAGATGAGAGGTTTGCGGGGCACTATAGTACCAGTTAGTTGAAAGAAGGAATTTTTTTCATATCAACTCCATGTTAATCTGTTTGGTAAAATAACGGATTTATCTGTTTAACTATAAATAACAATATAAATAAATATAACAATATAAAAAGAAAATTAATAAAAGCAGTGCACCAAATTTGGCTTATTTCCCATGTAAGATCCCTAAACTTCTTTATGATGGTAATGAGGGCGGATGTTCTCTACAGGAAAGAAGAATGGAAGTAATATGGTAGGAATAATTCTCTCATATGCAAATACAAAAATGGCTATAAATTCAGTGATTTCATGTAAATTATTTCCATTTTCCCTAAGAAATAATAGAACAAGGCCTGATTTTTTTCCCCCTAGCCTCACAGCTACCATGTGGATTTCCCCTGCCTGTGCAGAACAGTGCTCACAGAGTGGTGTTTGAAAAGCTCAGCCTTGGGGCACGGCTGGTACTCACACTCACACTTCAGGGAAGTCAAAGGCATATAGGGTTCCCTTTATAGACAGGCTAGATCCAACCCATATGGTCAGAGGAGCTTGAGCCCAGTGTGCCCCATCCTAAAACAGATGGCTGCACCAGGTAAGATGAAACCAAGGAGTAAAAGTGCCTTTTCTCTCCATTGACTGCAGAACAGGTAGGGTGGCTGATACAGCTGCACGGTAGACTCTAGAAACCGGGTGAGATGAACGTCCCCCACCCATCCCATTAGTGTTTTTGTGGTATTTTCCATAAGGTGAGGAGTTTTTCTGACCGTTCTCCACTTCTGGTGTTGACATTAGGTTTCCCCAGAGTTTCAGTGGTCTCTTGTGCAGCTGGTTGTCTTTAAGCAGTACGAGGCAGAGAAGTGATGCTGGGTGGCAGCTGTGCTCACCCATGCTTGATGGTGGGTGCATGGGTGTGGGGAACAGTCACCCTATTTCTCGCTTCAGAGTTTAAAGGGTTATGTATAATTAATGGGACAGGTTCCTTGGTGCTGTTCTCGCCACTTTACACAGGAGTAAATCTCCTTGAGTAATGGAAGGGTAGATTAAGCCCATTAACTACACTTCACAGCACCTTTGTGTCACATAGGAGTTTTCTGAGGTCACTTTAAGCTGCCATTCATCCCTCTCTGCTTTCAGTGGAGCTATAAAGCTGCACTGGCACTGGGGTACATCAGACCTGACATGGGCACATCTTTTGAGAGGGGGAGGCAGGCAAAGGGGACCACGTCAACATTGCTCTTGCTGCCAGGCTGACACTCTGGACCACATGATGAAAATGCCTCTTCGGAGAGGAAGGTTGACCTGGGAGGGGAGGCTGGCGCTTCCCCAGTTCCCGTCTCACATGGACCAGTCACCAGCCTCTGCGTTTCCTCACCCCCAGCCTCTGCAGCACCCCGAAAGCAGGCAGAGTGAGGGCACCTATGTCCTCCCTCTGAAATACAGGCCTGAGGCAGCCCATGACACTTCTTACTACAACCTGGTGGATCCCTCATGTTGCCAAGTCTCTTCCATTTGTTATCCCCCTACATGGGTATAAATGTGCACACAAACTGTACCACTTCAAGTGCTGGTCAAGAACTTCCGAATTTAATTTAGAGTTTTGTTTTTAGCTGATGGCTTTCAGCGTTTTTTGAAAGTAAGTCCCTTAGAAGTATCAGGAGGTGAGTCTCTGGAAACCAAGTGCTTCTTGATCTGAAAATCTTAGTCGCCTAGTCCTGTATGAGAGAGGAGGGTGGGATGGTGAGTGGAGGCAGATAAATTCTTTCCACTACTAAAGCCACCGCATAAAAACAAACATGTTCCCACAGGTTTTTCATCAGATATCAAAACAACACTAATTCACCAGCGTAGCAAGATCTCCATCAGAACTGCTGTGGACTTTTCAAACCACTGTCTAAACAGACAAAATGTGCTATCAGACAAGTCCAGTTGCAAACCTCTTCCAACAAGACAGTTGTGTTCCTGATGTTAAAGGCTCAATATACCCCCAAAACATTAGGGAAACTACAGAAAGTTTATTGATTACAAACCAAGAGACAACTAGCTTTGTCCTAAGTCAACAAAAGAGTTTAGCTGTCATGGTGATGAGGATGACAAGACAATTAGAGAGCAAGACAGACTGCATAGGCTTGGACTAACTGTACACATCTGAGAATCTTTGCTATTGCTGTTCCCAGCAAGGAGTGATGATAGGTGAGAAACACCGTGTTATCCCTGGAATATTTTCACTACTTGTATGCAAACATCACTTCACCAGCTGCTCTACCAATTGCTACACAATGACTAGACACAAGCAAGAAGACTGATTCTGGAAGTTTAAGCTCGGTGGCTTTTACACAGAGCCCTAACCCTGCATGGCTGGGCTCACATGGAGGACACTGCCCAGTCAAGACAGAGTGGGATCCCTGGAGTCATCCCTTTCAAATTCAGGTCCTGAGAAGGAGACACCCAGCCATGACCAAAGACTGCGCTAAGTTTTCCTCTCAATCATCTACAAGCCATCGTGTCCCTTGGGCAGCCAGGATGGGAGATCAAGAGAAAGAGGTAATTCCCATTCACACATGGCAGAAAACATCTGGGGAAATGTAAGCCACAGAGAACCGAAAGGAAAGACAGTAACAAAGAAAGAAAACCAGTGATAATGGCTACAGTAAGGAATTACTTCCCTGCATCAGATATATTACACCAAAGCAAAATCAATATAAGGGTAGGTCCAGAGTCTAGAAAATTAAATCAGAGTCAAGAAATAATTAATATTAGCTTTTTTTTTTTTTTTTTTTTTTTAACAGAGAAGGTAATACTATTTCCTGTAAAATGTTACTTTCTAAGCCATTTCCCGGGTTTGATACTATAATTTGAGCTCCATCATGGAATCGCAATTTCCTATTAAGTGAAATGTGAAAAGGATGCTTATTTAGCGAATTTGGGGGAGGTGTAAGGAAGTTCTGATTTTTTGCGTTTTGCAAGTGCAGGTTCCTGGGAGGGCAGAACAGAGCGACAGAGCTGTCTGCCAGCCAGGAGGGCCTCTTTGAGGGAAGCTACAAAATAGATTTCTACTAGTAATTTCGCACAGTACAGTATCTCCTGCCTTCACAGCACACGGCTGGGCTTGCAGCTTTCACATAGCTCTGCTGGAAAAGACAGATGACTAAAAAGCGGGACAAAACCCTATCTTGCATTAAAGAAACAAAGCAGGAGTGTTTACCAGCAGTGGTGCCAGTTACATCTTCAAAACAAGAGCCACCCTGTATTTGCAAGGCAGGAGGTGCTGACACACATGCCTCACTGCTGTCCTAAAAAGTGGCCCGTTTCCTCTACCATCATCTGCTCCTGGGTTCCATGGTGTCCCCAATCAGCCCGTCCCCTTTGGTCTCTGGCTTAGCTGTGGCTACTTCTGCAGGTTTCTTAGTGCTTCTTAAAGTCCCAGGGAGATATTCGTGTTCTTTTGCAAGGAAAGGAAGGCAGTGGAAGGCTTTCTTCCTGCAGTGTATCTCTGCAAGACAAAGCTGTGCTTTGTGGATGAGCGTTCCTAAAAACGTAAGAAAAGCACTTCATGGAGGACTGGCTACCAGCATGCTTCAAATCAAGTCTGTGCTCAACCTCATGATCAAACCAAAGACTTCTTTCCAGGCATGATGACCTCATCTTTGACTACCTTCTTATATCAGGACATATAAAAGGTATTTTGCTGATGTGGAAATAGGAAAATTATTTTATTTATTAATTGTATTCTGTTTTCCCGGCTGAAATCCCAGATCTGGCATTGCTCGAAATGTTTAGTGCAAGATGGACATAAAATTGGGCAAGCAAAGGAGAAAGCCGGTGGTGTAAGTTGTCCATAAGAGCATGTTTATGAGTTTATGCTCACCGCCAGTCTGCTAGAGAGAAGAAAGGAACCAAGAGCTAGGCAGCTAATCCATTTTATGGTCCAAAATTTGCATCTTCAGTAGTAAATAAAGACAAGCCAAGACCTGTGCTCCATCACAGAGGATAAGCAGTTGACCTCCCTTCCCCACTCTTCCCCCAGGCAGGATTGCTTGGTGGTCCCTGTCCCCAGCCAGGGTTGTGCCCTGAATGCCCAGGCACCAGCTGCGACAGGATGGCCAGGGAATGTGCTAACCAAGAAAGAGGAGTGACTCTCATAATATTTGAGTTCATGCCCTAGTCAGTTTATAGATGCAGACAACTGACTGTGTTTTCAAGCAGAGAGACATCAGCAGGCATTTTGTGCTTGCTGAACCTCCCAGAAATGGGATGGCATGACAGCTAGATGTGGGAGACAAGTGATTACAGGAGAGGAGAAGGGACATGGAAGTCTTCCTGGAAGAAACACCCATATGAACGAGTTTGTAGCACAATGAGCATAAGAGTGCTCTCAGTTGAGTGGCTGAAACAAATTATGCATGAGAGGGGCCAGAAAGAGAAGGGAACTGGTGGTGGTGAGGAGGCAGCAAACAGAGAAGAAGGGAGGCAAACTGAGAGTAGAGATGCTTGAAAAATGTCTATCCACAAAGACAAATGTAAGTGCCTCTTTTCAACTCCATGAAAATTCAACACAGAAAATATCAATATTTTTAACAGTATACTTCAATCCAAGCCCTGATATCAATTAGCATTAGAAAATATGACAACGAACCACAGAAGGCAGAACTTCTGTACAATAATTGGCTCGGTCAAAAAGTAAAACCACTTTTGCATGGAAATAATTACAATAATTTCAAAAGGCTTCAGGACAGTGACTTGGAATTTTCTTGTGCATAGGGAAGGGTGAAGTCAAGATATACAATGAGATGGAGCTTGAAGAAGATGTCAAGGCAGAAAGCCAAAGCAATGTTGAAAGAGGAGGAGATTTGCTCAAAGCATGGGGCTAGGAAGACTACAGCAAAGATATGTGGCAATTACAAAGAGGGAATTACTATAATCAACCCCAGAGCTGACCAAAAAAAAAAAAAAAAAAAAGGAAATATACATTTTTGGTAGAAGAAAAATAAATGAAGGGCAGATTTGCGTCATATTCAATGAGAACTAATTTAAACAAGAGTCTGGCTAGGGATGACCCAAACAAAACAGGAAGAAGAAAAGATAACACATGAAATCTAGAGACAGGGAAATAGAACAAAAGAGATTTAAATAGCAGAAAAGAAATAACAATGTTATGAGGGATGAAAAAAAAACCCAGGTCTGATTCTCCTTTCCTTTGCATCATTTGCAGTAATACAAAATTGATGGACCAGATCCGTATCTTTTGGAGGTTCTCCTCAGCAAATGTGAGCCAGTGGTTTTATTGGATTTAGAGGAGTTTAACTGAGTAAGAGCCAGCCAAGCTTACTTTTGGGAATGGGAGGAAATGTGGCATGGTGGCAGGAGAACAAAGGCAGGACCTCTTTGACTACAGGAACTTCTTACTGTTCAATAAGACCCAAAAAGGCAAGAAACTGGTATCTAATCCTGTGTACTACATTTAGTGTCCAAATGTATTCTTCAGCATATTTCCTTGGGAAGCCACAGACCATGTTGCCAGGTACGTGCTAGGTGGCGAAATACAGATATGAACAAGCTCTGAACATGGAAAAGATAAATTCCAGTCTCTTTTAAATATCACACACCTCCTAAGAAGGTTAAGGCTGTCAGGACTAGCTGATTGTTTCATATATCGCTTTTAACAACCTATTTCTAGAGGCAACTGTTAGAATGAACTGCTTACTGCTTAGTTTTGGTGGGAAAAAATAATATTTTTAACTGATTTTTTTTTTAAATAAAAGTATAAGATGTTTAGGAATAATGAATAATGTATAAAATTTGTACCACCTGGTCTATTTCAACATTAAAACCTTGCCCTTCCCTCAACACACACTAGGAAGAATTCTGTTGTCATTACCCTTTCAATGACATCCAGACACCTCGCACAGTGACGCTAATAAAAAGAGACACATTTAGTTGTACCTACCTTTGCACACTCTTGTCCAATTAAATTTGACTCAGTGTCTTCTAGATTTTTTTATAACTACCCATCTATTAGCAAGAACTTAACTACTGAAAAAACCCCAATTTACACTATCAAGCCAGGACAGATGTAGTACAAAAATGGGCAGTATTTTACCCTATTCATGCCTGGTATATTAACAGGGCTGCAGTTTTTATTTTTGAAAACTCAGCTCCTCTTCAATCCGTGGACTACAACCAAATCTCAACAAACAATCCACTAGTATTATCTTCACAAATAAAATATACATATGTACATATATATGTGGTGGATCCTATTAAAAATATTTCATCTTGTCAGCAGTTCATATAATGGAGGCAATGCTTAAGGAACATTTTTAGAGAAACATCTTTGACTTGGAAACACAACTAGAACAAAAGGCACAAGGATGGTTTCCAAGGGGCAGGTGATTGAACTTAATCACAGAATCATAGAATGGTTTGGGTTGGAAGGGACCTTAAAGACCATCTAGTTTGAATCCCCCCTGCCATGGGACCCTCCACTAGACCACGTTGCCCAAAGCCCCATCCAGCCTGGCCTTGAACACTTCCAGGGAGGGGGCATCCACAGCTTCTCTGGGCAACCCGTTCCAGTGCCTCACCACCCTCACAGGGAAGATTTTTTTTCCTAATATCTGATCTAAATCTCCCCTCCTTCAGCTTAAACCCATTCCCCCTTGTCCTATCACCACATGCCCTGGTAAACAGTCCCTCTCCAGCTTTCCTGTAGGCCCCTTCAGGTACTGAAAGGTGCCATAAGGTCTCCCCGGAGCCTTCTCTTCTCCGGGCTGAACAACACCAACTTTGTCAACCTGTCCTCATAGCAGAGGTGCTCCAGCCCTTTGATCGTCTTCACGGCCTCCTCTGCACTTGCTCTAACAGCTCCATGTCTTTCTTGTACTGGGGACCCCAGAGCCAAACACAGTACTGCAGGTGGGGTCTCACAAGAGAGGAGTAGAGGGGAAGATTAGCACAGCATTCTTCTTCCTCCATATTTCTAAGTTGTCTTACACCCATGAAGGTTAATAGGAGATAGTTTCATATTCCCTTATATACATACGTGTGGAAGAGCACTAGCTCTAGATTTTCTTCCTCTCTGATACATCCCAGTGACTTATTTATAGATCAAGAAGCAATACTTACAATTCTACCAATGAAAATCTGCACCAAATGCCAAAGTCTGTCACAGACCACCAATGAATCTGGTTTGGATTATTGCTTTTGGGAATTCCTTATTTCACAGATGAAAAATAGCCTTAGTACACTTCTTGTTTTCAGCCTCCTTTCAGCTGCATCAGAAGCGAAAGCTTGCTCCTCTTCTCTACACCAACTTTTATAAGGATTTTGGTTATTTGTATTTAAAAAGATGTACCTTTCTGCAGACGAATGTTGCAAGGGAAAAAATTGGCAGGTTTTAGTATATATTCAACATGGACACAATATAGTACCTTGAAAACAGGAACTGAACACACTTGTCCCCTAACGCAAGATGTGTGCTCAGATTTAGTCATCAAGTGCCAAGATTCAACTCTTCAGAAGAAACAACAGCCTATGGCAGGGTACAGAAACTCATAAATCTGGAGTGACAGAAGGAAGCAGATTACTTTTTAGGAGTACAATTTCTTCTCCCGTCTGTTCTCAGGTGCATTTCCCTCACATCTCTCGGACAAAGCAGCCCTACATCTCCCAGCTTTGAATGGACTCTACTTAATTTCCCATCCAGTGGCATTTCTGAAACCCAGCAGATGGTCCATTATAAACATCCTGAGCTTATTTTCCCCAGACTTTTTAGCACCAGCATCTTGTCTTACACGTGACAGTGGGATGTATCTACTCAGTAAAATAAATGATAGTTATTTATGTGGACACTGGTAAATCACAAAATTTTTAAAGCATGGATCCTTAGGCAAAAGGTTTGTCTTTAAAATAATCTGTACAAGGATGCAAGCTTTCCATCTGTGCTATGAGTCATCAGAGGCAACCGGACTGATCGATGCTTGGTGTCAGGATTTATCTTTTTGATTTATCACCTGATGCTATCTGTTTCTGGTGGACCTTTCATTACTCTTGAAGATGTTTAATACTGAAGTAGATATAGTCAGATGTTTGCTCAAAAGCTATCAGCTACCCGAGTGCTTCCCAGCCACTGCTCAAGCAAGGATGGATAATGGGGAATAGAAATAGCAAAACTGGCTTTGGGACACACGGACTATGCAGGTAGCTGACATGAAAAATATGAAGGGAGAAGCTGGGAAATGCACTAGGGTTTAGCTACGTTCCTCTGAGGTTTGAATTCTCCAGTATCACACTAAATGTACATGCTGCCAGCCGTATGCATGCATCAGTAGAAGCAAAAAGGATGGTAACATGCTGACAGCTGTTTTAACTCTATTTTGCTTGTGACCCCGAATGTGCTTGTTCATCTGTTCTGGGCAGCTCTTCTGCATGTGACTCAAGAAAGAAAATTCACCTCCCTTATATAATGTCCAAGTTGATGAGACAGACTCAAATGACACTACCACTTCTCACTAATGATCCCTTGGGCTCCCTGGCTTCTTCTGGACCCTCTAACTCTCCAATCCCCATCTCCAGAATTCCTCCAGCTCTCATTATGGCTCCTGCAGCTTTTTTGATGAGTCTTCCTCTTCCACAGTGCCCCCCACACACTCTGCTTGCTGCTTTGCAGATTTTGTGTGTCCTGACGATGACGGTTACTGACATGCCTATTCTCGCCTGTTTGTCTAGTGGCCTTCTCAGCTGATGTAACCAAAACATAAATGCACATTTTCAGAATGTTGGGAGCTGTTGAAAGAGCAGATAAGGTGAACAACGGCATCCAGGACATGAACGTGGGGGTGCGGAGAGAGCAGAGGGAAGGCAGTACTCATGCAAAACTTGGGACAACCTGAACTTCTCTTTGAATCTCCTGTGCATGCACATTTCCTTGCAAAACACTGTTCTTGCCTAGCTTTATATAGTTGCATCTTATCCCCTCTTCTTTCCATTTTGCAAGAAGTGGAACTGGTGGGCCCCAAGGAGAGTATCTGCTTGGTGGTAGAAGTACAATATACAAAGCTTCAGGATGCAGACGTCTACTGTGGTTTGAAAATTAAAAGCCCAAACTCTAAAATGTTGTAAGTTGGGCTTGTAATAGCTTCTCCCCAAATTTGCTTTAATTTCCAGCAAGCAGATCTAACCTAGTATGTGCAATTAGAAGACACACAATATTTTAAAACTCCAGTTCATTTATATTAATCATCAGAAGAAATGCAAATACTACATTTCCCTCCAAGGAGATTAACCTTTACTCAGAGAGTGGATGTCTTCAGTGGCCCCCATGAATAAGAGCATGTTTATCATTAAATGCAAAAATAATTACTTGACTCAGGGCAGTAAGTCTCGTTGCAACTCTTGAGTTGTACATTTCTCTAGGGATAGACAGTAAAAACCATGAAAATGGGGCTTCAGTAGTTCTAGATTTGTACATATTTTGAAAAGAAAATAATGAGATAGCTGGAAAAGTGCTATCATGTGTCATCAGTGTTCCATTTCTATTCGTTTATTGGCACAAGAAATCTTAATGAATAATGCCTTGTTCCTTTGGGGTAAAGCAACCTTTAATCACCTTGTAAAAAGTTTCATGGTCTTGAAACCTCCTGGTGAATGCTTCATGTCTTTTAAAAGCGTCGGAATCTTGATGTAGCTTCCCTCAGTGACAGTCCCATCATGTCAGGCAGAAACACAAGTCTCATCTGAAGACCTTCTTTGACCATCATAATAAGCTTTGGCTGTCTGAGCTCTTGAAATGTGAAATTGTAATCCACTTTTGCCTAGGCTTGTGAGATGCCTAGCTATTTTGCTATTACTTGTGATTTTGCCACTAGGCACAGTGATAGTTCTCTATATCCATTTCAGTTAAACAAAAAGAAAATCTGACACATTACCATAAACTTCTCTCAAGCCCGGTTGTGATCTGCCAAGAAATTTGCAGTGTAGGGATGTATCAGTATTGGGTGAGACAGGACATTATGGCTACTTCTACACTAATAAATTAAATGTGCCCAGACATTTTCTGGCACTGAGGACAAATGCAAAAGATCATCTTACTCCATATTATTAAACTTCTTCATACCCTGTGCTGACCACAAACTTCCAGCTGGGATAGTCTCCTGCCTGAGAAACTCCGATACAGTTGGCCAGCTGATGGGTTCCCCCAGGGTGGGCTGCCAGATCTCCTACACAGGTGGCCAAATATACTTCCTCTTATGTTTGTCAATTAGAGATCACAGTGCTCATGTAGTGACACTCAATAATAAAATCTAGGAAATTATTTTATATAGAAACAAAGCCCCCATGCTGAAGACCATACAATCCCCATGTAAGCCTCGCCTTACGTGTTTATACACTATACATCACAGCTACCTCTTTTGTGAGTTTTTTGTTATTTTCTTGACTGCAAACACCAAACTAAAGGCAATATTAGCAAACAAAGCAAAAAAAATTAAAAAAAGACAAAGCTAATCAGAATTAAACATTTGTCGCATGCCTTTACAGTGTTCTTAATGTTAAAAAAAAAAAAAAGGCAGGAAAGGAAACAATTGACCTGGATAGACACAAATTTGCAGGCACACATAGAAAGCAATTTTGCTTAACTATAGGATTACAGCCGTATCTACTATTAGATAGCCACATGGGACCCCATGACTCTCTCTGTTACTTAGGGTCTGTCACTTAGGAAAGTCATCCAGGACAGGAAATTGCTCTGAATTTCTTCTCATATATGTGAAGCCTGAGCTTCACATATACCTGTAGTCACTTCTGTTCCCCACCCAAACAATCCTGCCCATACCAAATCTCTCTCTTGCACATCCCTTAGGTCAGGATCCGTGCTAAATGGCCCTTCATCCCGCTCACCCTTCTCCTCCTTCTAGGACATTTATTCCCATCCAGGTCGCATTGGTGGTGCTTGGGACAACCTTCTAGTGGTAGGGAGGGACACTCTTGTGGAAGAACATGTTGAAGTGGAAATACTAAGAAGTTATGCATTGCTCTCATTCTCCTTAACTTCATTTCTTTCTTTCTTGCCTTGCTGCAGAGACATGTCTCTGTCAGAACAGCTGTGGTAATATGCCATTTTATCAACAGACTTTGGCTGTTAAAGATCAAAATGGTGGTGAATGAGACCTAATGAGGTTTTCTTGGCATCTGACCAGTTTGAGAATCTACAGATTTTAACCTGATGGAGGTTTAGCAGCACTTTCCCAGAACATCTCTTCAAGGAACTGTGCTACACTGACTTGTACAAAAGGCATGTAGGGAAGGAGAAACTTCTTTTTTCCAAGAATGTGACATTTCCAGGTTTCTGTATGTCACAGTCACGGACCATGCTAAAACAGAAAAAACAGCCATTAAGGCTTCCTGAGACATGGAAGCAGACTAAAAGGATGGGTTCCAGGCATATCTGGCTTTTTCAGAGGAAAGTTTCCACTGAGATTAACCAAAGCAGGCCACTTCAAATCTCATCCAAACCATGCTGAGCAGCTCTGCTGCCAGGCACTCAAATCACCATAGGAAGACAGGACTGGAAGGTCGTCTTGGGTCACCAGGTCAACCCCCCTGCTATCATGGGTTTTACCCTTCACAAACTAATCAAGGTCCATCTCACATGCTAGTTTGGGATGAGAAGTATTCTGTCACTTAAACTGTTCTCCTCCCATGCCTAGCTCTGCATTCCCCTCATCGACTTCATATTCCCATACTGTGCTTTTTCCAGCGGTACTTAATCTCTCTTGAGCATCAGCCATTAACGGGGTGTATTGCATATCCAGCATTGCAGATTGCTGTGCAACAGCATTCATACTCTCCTTTCTCCTCTGCAATTACCTTTCCTGATGTGTATTAGAATCTCATTTAGTTTTTTAATGGGTACAATATATTGGTACATTGGTATGTCGTACTGGCTCAGTCAGCTAGTGATATGTACACAGGGATGTCTTGGTTTGCCTCCCAAGACTTCAGAGACAGAAATAGGTACTTTTAGGGTCTATTTAATCTGATGCATTTTAGATGTCTTTTTGGGTAAGAAATTTTATGACTTCACAGACTCCATTAACTAGACCTGACTACAAAGGCATCTCCATGCAATTATCTCAGATGTAGATGTCCACAGTGACTGATATGTATACTTTTATTATCCTCTCAAATATTTTGTGTTGGTAAGCTACTTGGTCATAACATAAATTCTTAAATAGGGCTGAGTGCATGACCTTACACTTTGTATTTCATAATTCCACGCATCACACATTAGTTCAATCATAATGGTTATGCAATTCTTCCTACAGGATAGCCTGATACCCTAGATATTGGTGGTGCTTTCTACCTCCGTGTTCTCAGAAAATGTCATTAATATTTTTCTGAGTGAATAGTATTTCCATGGAGAGTAAGGGAGCGGGGAAAAAAAAAAAAAAAGTACCCAGTATTGATCCTTACAGAGCGTTTACAGGCTTATATTTCTCCTTGCAGTAAAATTCTGAGGATGTCGCTTGATTACAGACTACACATGCTTGTGACTCCAGGAAGACAGAATCCACCATGGAAATGCAGCAGTGAATTACCAGCTTGTGGTGGTTGGGGAACGGTGGTGGATGTGTCATGGAAGTACTAGAGGATGTACATAAATCAGGCAGAGGTGAGACAACAGCAGTCCAGAAACTGAGCCCTGAGGGTGAGTTAACGCACTGTGGCTGTTCGCTTGGGTTAACACTAACTGGTGCTTTTTGGGTGCTGTCTATGTCATACACAGCCGAATCGGAACATGAGCAAAGACAGTGAGTTCATTGCTGCCCTGCCTCAAGTTGCCCTGCACCTCGGGCATTTCAGGAGAAGCTGCTAGAAATCAGGCTTTGTCCGCGTGGCCACCAGAAGAATAAAAGGGTGGCTTGGCCAGCGTACGTCATGCACACAGAATGAGGTTGGAAGGTTGTTCCGTCTGTGATGGAAGTGTCAATTTTATTCATGCACGTTGTTAGCGCCCATTACACGCAATTGTCCTCTGAGAAGTGGCTGGTGTCGCATCATCGGCTGACCCAGCAGAGCAGGGGGCAGCAGGGACTGCCTCGCTACCCAAATTCCCCTACATCTTCTTAATAATTCCTGTCTCAGTGATTTTCCTTATTAACCTCAGTAACATAAACCTACGTAGGAAATATGTTAAGCCCTTTATAAAACTTAACAGTAAGAATAATTATTCAGTTAGCAATTTCAGAAGCTCTTTCTTACAAACGAGGGAGAAACTTTATTACCTAACTGGCTTGGCTTTACCTTCGAAAGCAGCTTCAGTGACTCTAAAAATGCCTTCTGACAATAGTGACTTATTGTGCAAAAGGCAGCTACACAGCACGTAATTTTCCAACTATGTTGTAAAGTTTAGTTCTTTGAAGATGACTCAAATATCAGCTGACCAGCAATACACAGTTTCACGTGGCACTGCACCGGTCCAAGACATTTTCAGGATGTATGAATACAAACCATAGATTTAAGATTTACTAAATTTCCTTTCAACAGCTGGACTGTTCTATAACATGAAGTTGCCCAGGGCATTTAACTTTCCTGGCTTTTCTTCCACCATTCCTTTGAATTTATGTTAGTGAGGCTGGGTAAGACCTGCAAACCGAATCACTGAACATACCACAGAATCACAGCGGTTGTAACTCTTCCAACACCAGTTTGCAGCCGTTACTTTACAGTAGTTAAAGACCAGGTCTGCTCTATAACGCTTAGCCTTGCAGTTGGGAAAGTGACCACAGACATGACCATAAGTGCTGGCAGATGTGGCAGAGTAAAGTGTTTAATCTAGACGATTGCGCAGACCTGCTACATACGGAAAACCACGGTAGGATTTCCTCCATGCCTTCAGAGACTAAGAAAGCGTTCAGAGTCCAAATGAGATGATACCTCCTCAGGATAATATTTTTCTTATCAGAACTGCCTCTGGAAACTCAGAGGAGGAAGAAGGATCTCAGCAAGTTAAAAGAGAAACTTTGCTGGCATAGATCGCAACGGAGTTACAGGTAAAAGATTTAATGCTCGAATCTTCTTATTTTAAAGGGCTCATGGTGCTTTTTGGCTACCAGAATTTCTGGGTCTGATGATGTTCACTAAATAAGTGAGTTTGTGAATTCAATCCACTCTCACTGAAGAAAGCAAGAATTTTGCTGATGCCAGAGGAATAAGACGACCTTTCCTCTACCAGCTAATCAATGTCATGAAATCTCCGTGTGCCGCAGTTGACACTAAATGAGTCTCATGATTCAGAATCTGTTTTTCTTTTCACACCTATGAATCATTTTCTTTTTTTTTTTTTGAGTGATCTACAGACAATAATCATTCCTATTTACCAGTCATTGCCGCATGCTTACAGAACTGTTGGCTGAAAAGGATAAAGCTAGCATTTTTACTTTCAGCTGACCAGTAACTTCAGCTTATCCATGCTCACAGAGTCTTTCAATATCTGGTTTTACATCTGGGACAGTCTTTTCTGAGCACTGAAGGTTAAATATGTGTAGATAATGTTAGTGCAATCTCTGCTGAATCAGATTTTATACTTAACAGAACTTATGCACACTGATGAGTGTTAATATGCAAGGGTATCAGATGTTGCAAATTCACATCTTTTAATAATCCATGAATATTTCAAATGTTAACATTTTCCCTAGAATTTATCACATATTATTTTCAGGTTTCATCATCATACACAGAATCCATTGCTTAATGGTAGGGAGAGATCAACTTTCTGGATCTCAGGCTAAACTCCCTAAAAAGATATGCAGAAAGTAATAGTTTGCCCCAACTCCTCTAATCACATTTAGTTCCAAGAAAAATCTATAGAAATGAGAAGTTAGGGAAAAAAACATCTGCCACTTTCTGAGTAATCATAGTTTAATCTTTTGACTTTTATAAAACCACCCTATAAAATATAATTTGCTCTTGCAATCAACATTTTCACTGCAAAACTAACTGTTAAAATATAAATTAATTTAAACAAAATAATACTTTTTGTTTGTCTAAAAGGTCTTTCAAGAACTTTTCTATCCCAGTAGCTGAGAACCAAAACATTGAGTACTTAAAAGCAAAACAACCGCTAAAAGCAATCGGTAGCAAAACCCAACATTGTTTTATAGCAGCATCTACTATTAAACAACTCACTACATAAACAGTAAGCCCATTACAGCCACAATGTCAAAGATGCTCTCTAAGCTGAGCAGGCGAAACATTTCCACAATGACTGCAAGCCAGCAAAACGCTCCATAAGATGTCAACAGGGAAATACAACTCACTCTTAATAGGTTCAGAGCTTATGTAAGCCATGCTTATGGGATAGTCTACTAAAAAAGCAAGCGAGCAAGTGACATTACTGTAAACACAACCTGCAGCTTCCTAGAACATGCAGGCTAAAGACATTCGAAACTCCACTCAAAGACACTGTGCTAGCTGTAAGGTTCACATGTTCTGGATCAAAAGTGAAGAGAAATAAAAATATCTCCCAATGCAGTGACCATTGAGGTGATATTCACTCCTGTATAGAAGAGCACTGGAATCCCTTCAGCCCCATGAATGGCTTAAGAAATACAATAATTATAAGCAGCCCATGTGACTTTCTTCTAGTAAAACATTATCTGTTCTGCAAAAAATCAGTAAGCCTTCATTCCTAAGTAGTAATGTAATGCTAGCAATTTTGTATTTGGGATGTGAAGAAATTTCTTTGGGTAACAACTTGGTTCATTGAATTAAAGCCATGGAACAATGTGAGATTTGCCATTTCTGGGTTAAAAAATGGTGCATTTGCGCGCGCGCGCACACACACACACCATGAAAGGGAGGAAAAAACCAAACATCTTGAGAACTCACCACTAGATTTCCTATCACCATGACCAACAAGAAGACGAGAAGGCACAGCGGCTGCCCAGCTACTTCCATGCAGTCCCACATGGTCTCGATCCACTCCCCACATAAAATTCGGAAGATGATGAGGAATGAGTGGAAGAAATCGTTCATGTGCCACCGTGGCAAATTGCCAGTTGTGCTTATCTTCTTCACATTGTCCAGGTAGCTTTTCCCAAAAAGCTGCATTCCTACCACGGCAAAAATAAAGACGATGATTGCCAGCACAAGAGTGAGGTTACCGAGGGCACCCACTGAATTACCAATGATTTTAATGAGTGTATTTAAGGTCGGCCAGGATTTTGCCAATTTGAAGACTCGCAGCTGTGAAAAAAACCATAAACAACAGTGTCAGTTCACAGAAGCAACAGACATTTCAGCCGATGAATTATTAAAGTGAGTAAAACCTGAAAGACATTAAATGCCACAGAGTGCGCGGTACAAGGTGATTTTAGCCATACTTCCTGCTAACCTAACTACATCTATTAATAAAATATCAGTTGGGCTTCTTGGATAAGAATTAAGTTTTCCAGAGCAATGCTCTGCCTTGTTAGATAGACGTGCTTTTAGAGGCTCCTTCCCCCGATATCATGGTGAGGAGAGGATGGAAGGAGGAATTCTCAGGTCTTAATATTCTCTTTTACATTGCTTTTTCTCCTCAAAAATTTCTCCTCAAATTAAACAGCCTGGGCAGGCATCTGGGGGAAGGGGTTTAGGGTTTAATCCCACAAAGGGAGAAGCAATTCCTCTGTGTTTCAGAGCAAGCCTCAGCCAGATGCTATTAGCTGTTAGCTCCCAGGGTGAAAATCACCTCTGTGCTGAGGATCACGCAGTCTATGCACAACCCACGTTCCACTTAAGACCTATTTTAAGAATGTAAATGGTTCCTAACCCTTGTGCTGTGTTTTCAAGTGAAGGTTTAATTTCAGCCCTATTGAAGAGGGATTTCTCAGAAAATGACAGGGGACTCTCAGGACCTAGCAGCAGCGGTGAAAAATTTGCATTTTTGAGCAGCGCAGAGAATTTTGGAAAAAAAAAAAAAAAAAAAGTCTTTTGCTAAATGTAACCATAAGGGCTTATTTTCCTGGTCTTTCCAAGCTGTGAAGCCATATCATGGCCAGAATGATTAGCATGGACATCCTGGTACATGAAGTGCAACACAAATGTCAGGCTGGCAAGGAAACTACTTTTCTGTTCCAATATGTCGACAGTCTCTCATTGATAGAATACCACTATCCCGTGCATAACAAAGGAGCTGACAGCTAAGGAGTTCCCGTGAAAGACAGATGTTATGTTATGCTGATCAGTTCTAGGAAAAAAAAATCACTCCGTGAATAATTCAAAGACATTTTCTTTTGACAACATTTAAAAGAACGGTGGCATGTTTATAACATAATTTAGGAATAACAACTTCTAAAACGACAAGTTACTGGCTCTTGCATCTCTTGGGCTATCAATTATCTGCTGACTATGCTAACAGGTGTACAGGTATAAAATGGCGGATTTTTATTACAAATTGGAACTCAAATATTTTAAGTGTGCTACAAGTACCTCGCACAGCTAGAAGGAATCAAATTATGTTCCCATTTACCCTGATGTAAATCTGGAACAATTCCATTTATCCTGCAGCCTATAATTAGTGTCATGTACTGTTCACCAGTTTGCAGCAATTACAGTCTTTATTGGCAGATGCGTTTTTAAGACAATATGTTGCATTCATGTCAGAGTTTATATGTAATAAAAGAAGAGGGGTAAGAACAGAATAAGCCCATTACCAGTCGAAAGGAGCGTAAAACAGACAGGTTTCCCATGCTGGACAAACCCAGTTCCATCAGGCTTAGTATAACAATTATGCTGTCAAAAATATTCCAGCCCTGCTGAAAATAGTAGTAGGGGTCAAGGGCAATTACTTTGAAGATCATTTCTGCTGTAAAAATCCCAGTGAAGACCTGCAGGAAGAAAATATGAAGTCAACGTAACCTTTTAAGTACAACTCCTTGCTTGCAGACTTTCTACTGATTCAGGTGAACACGGCAGAAAGCCAAAAACACTTTAGAAGCAAATACTTTATTTTTCACTGCTGATTCTTATCACTATTACAACTTTGTCTAGTCTTTTCACAATAATATTTGACACTGTTGTAAACTTAGAATGACATCTGAGTTCGAGCTCTGGATTGGAACATACATTTCCATCTCCTTCCATCATCTGAATAATCCCAGTGGTAGAAAAGAAAGTTCAATGGTGCCTTTTATAAAGGTTAAATCTATTCATTTCAGAGGAGAAACCCGAATGAACGGAGTGGGAGTGTTAAAGGGGTATTTGGGTTGTAGTGTACCTGCTGTATTATCCCTTTTTATTTTGTGATTATCAATACCAGGGTAGCGCAAGCCTCCAGTCATTCTGAGGTTATTGCTGGCAGTGAAGGTGATTAGAAACTCTAATTTCAGTCCTAGTCTTTTTTTTTACAAATAGTCACAGCAATTTTCTTTTCACAGCATCTTGGGAACACATTGCTTATTTATGACCCAGTTCAAATGTCATATGGTGGAAGTTCTAATTGGAACATTTTTCTTTAAAACTACATATAAATATTACCTATGAGGCAGAGGGAGAGGGAAAGGGAAGGCTGCTGACAGCAAATTCAGTTTTAACACATTCCTGCAAAGTATCTCAGAGAATCAGATCTTGTCCTTTCACATGCCCTCCTTAAGTACCAGTTTAAATGCACAACGCAAGGCTACAGTCAACTTAAAATGACAAAATGTGGGCATCAGGTTCTTCATATACTGTTTTATTTTTGTTCCAAGTCCCTGTACAAGGTGCATAGAGCTTTGTGCTTCTGAAAAATATCTCTGTAGCACTTATATATTAAAGCACATAGTTTTCCACAAAACAGCCAATGTCAATGCACTGTGTAGGTCAAAAAAGAGGGGAGAATCCAGAGCTCACATATCAATAACATACAGTCAAGGAGAAATGTTTTCCTTCTAATAAGCTGAATATTCATGGCACTATCCAAGGAAAAATTATCAACTCTGATCAACAAAGACGAGAAACTCATTAAGATGTGGAAAGGAAAAGTTAATATTATATAATATTACATAATTTTTTATTTATTTATTATATAATTAAGATATTAAGGAATAAAAATCATAGCCTGTGTTTGAGGAAGGCTTGGCTATACTTTGTGATGCTTCAGGAATGAATTCTTCCAAGTGGCTGTTTTACACACTTCCTTATGTAAAAAATACCTTCTCTTTCTCATCAGGAAAATAAAAACTTGGGCTGCAACAATTTGGACTGTCATCCCATCACCGTCTCATACCAAGAACCCAGCAAAACATCCTGTCTCATATTTCCAGCTAGCCAACAATTTCTGAGTCACTGTGGCCAGAGATACCAAAGATTCCCACCAGAATGCTCCAATTTCCCTTAGGACAGAGAACAAGACAAAACTGGATGTCTGTGAAATTGTATCCAGGGGACTGCCTTAAAAACCGCGATACCACGCTGCGTACATTATGCAACCATCTTGCTGAGAAATGACTCAGGAGGATCACTTTCTTTGCCTGAATCATTTTAATCAATAGCCTTCTGAGAAGGAAATGTCACAGTAAGATAGCAAAATGTCTGAGCCTTCCTGAAGGCATCTGGAATCATGTATGTGTACCAGCTACGAATTTCAAACGGCAGTTGTCAAATCACTGGTACCTGGTACACGGTGACTGTGCTTGTACGAGAGGCTGGATACTCACTACGATAAAGGCTGGAAATAAAACAAATAACGTAAATCCCACTGGTGCTAAATATGCCACTGCTGATTCAGAGGACTTTGTCTTAAAAAAAATTCTTTTATCTATCATTTCAGCTATTTAAGCTCTAATATTTCATAATGGCATCTCAGTTTCTAAAGGAAAACAAAACTTGGGAAAATCTTGTTCTATCAACTTATTTTTGAAGTGGTGGCACTGTACAGGCAGATGAACCATGTAAAGATGTACATGTACTTGGCTGGCCTTCTGATCACATTTGAAAATGCTGATTCCTGCAAGTGATGAACTAAAGGAGTTTGAAGGTAGCAGGTGCTGCGTGAAGTAGGTGGACAATCAGAGCAGGAGATCTCCAATGGCTGGCAGCAGACGAAGAATTGTGGAATCCATCTTCCACTTCCATTCTTTCATTTCTCTCAGAAACATTTGTTTTGAGGAAAAAATGCCCAAGATCTGCCCTTTTTAATATTCCCCACCCCCCCCATCTAGTGCTAACATAATCACTCAAAGAGGGTTAGATGCAACGGGAAGACGACAGCCCCCAGCGTGGGGGCAGAGGAGGGGTCTGGCCATCTGCGGCTTAGGGGACGCAACCACCCGGCAGCCTGCCCTGGACCTGGGACTCCCTTCCCTTTCACAGGGGATTGCAGAAAAAATGTCAATTTTCATTACAAATGACTTTGCAAAATCCTTCACAAAATGGAATTACCTTTCTCTGACCTGCTCTATTCACAACCAATCCAGTTATGCGGGGGTTTAGTAAAGCTGGTGAGGGGAAGCTGGGACGGTCTGGCCTCTCATCAACCCACCCTGGGAAGGGGAGACCCGTGCCATCAGCTTGCTACAAAAAAATGTTAGCAGCCTGTTTTGCTTATTTTACACTTTAGCACAAAGAGGAGAAATAGCTCTAGGCAGTGCTCAGAAACTCACAGTGAGGCAATTATATTTTTTTTTTTTTTTGTAAAATTTTGAAAAGTTTGCTTTGCAAATCCCCCCCCCTGCTCGTTGTTTCTATTTCCTTGTTGGCACCCAGCAGAGCTCCACTCATCCCCGGCAGGTCTGCAGGAGACGTGTTGGCAGGAGGGATGCCAAGGGCTAAAGTTTCACTGCCTGTGGTCTGCAAAGAGAGAAGCTGATCTGCCAAAAGCAGTGCAAGGAGCAGACATATTTAGTATCCCAAGTGCCAGGGGAGGAAACGGCAGCATTGCTGCCTGCTCTGATGGATACTGGGTCCGAAGGAGTTTTTTTAAGTCATCTTAGAAGACCACAAATTGTTGAGCAACAAGGAATGCTGGCTGCAAAGAGGAGCTGGATGCAGTCCTGTGAGATGACTTTTTGAGCTACCCTTATCTCCTGCTTTCTGCAGAGGGCAAGAGCACGGGCTTGAAGCAAGAGAGACCCAAACAGATTTTTGCTTAGCACAACAACAGAGATTTGCCAAGACACAGCAGCTGAAAAACTGAGGACTACAGCCTAGAAGAACCTCAGCCTGCCCAAGGAGGCCCAGAGCTAAGAATAACTAGGACCAGGGCAAAGAAAAAAATCCATACATGATGTACCACATATTCTAGGACTGATACAAAAAGTCTGATAACTGCTACTACCCAGCTAAACCTGCCAGCGTAGGATGCTTCTCACTAAAGGCAGACAGCACATCTGTAGTGTCTTGGCATACTCCCACTATAGTTGATGGTCACTACAGTCACTGGCCTCCAGGACATAGTTCACCTTATCCAAAAGTAAATGTCTTTAAAATATCACATTAACTGTGCCTTAAAATTGTCCATTACTCTCCATTGACTTTAAAAAGGAGACAAAGGCAACCAGCTCTGACAGACTCCTACACTGTAAATACCTAAAGTTAGGCAGGGTGAATCCCAGTTTGAGACACTGCAGCCTTCAGTTTTATAGAAATAAAAGACTTCTCTCATCTCCGCTATGACCTTCTCAAATCTTCTACCACCAGATTTTAGGGGCAATTCCACCATGCCATAGCTAGATGGCACGTGCCTTTTCCTATATGGACTATTCTAAAATTAAAAGGGTTTTAAACATTGTTTTAAAGCAGAAAAACACAGTAACTTTTAAACATAAATAGAGATAGAGAGACAATTAAAGAAAAAGCTTCCATTTTGTAGTAACTGCAGAATTTTGGTGGCCCTCTGCGTTAACATGTGGTACCACATCACCTCTGGAAAGGCTTTTCTGCTGTCCCTGCAGCTTGGCTGTAGTTCTGTCACTCTGCTTTTCCTCGGAAAATAACAACTCTATTCCAGCCAAAAGCAGCACAGAAGTGCAGTCTCTGCTTCCTTTGCAGCTCTCTCCCTGGCTGCTCCAGCTTGCACATTAAGAGTTTCCCCTCGAAGAATCAGCCATGCTTTGCTCCATGTCCCCTCTCCCCTGGGGTTTGCACAGGACCCAGCACACACAGCTGCACAAGGCAGGGAGGCACAGCAGGACATAGAGGGACATACAGCAAATGTACGATAGGCACCTTCCATCATGCATGTCTACTTATGCTCAAGCACCATTCTATTTCCTTCCAAGATCTTGCCTTGCTTTTTTCTGTAGTTTTGGATTTTTTTGGGGTTGGTTGGTGGTTTGGGTTTTTTTTGGTTTTTTTTTTTTGTTTTGTTTTGTTTTTTTTAATTAAAAAGTCACTATTAGTCACCAGGAACTGATGCCTTATCATTGCTTTACTAGAAATCCCAAATAAACATCATTAACCCTTCTCTTATCTCGTTTCCTTAAATGTATAGAAACTAGAAACCTATCAGGAACAGCCCTGATATATGGCTTTAATGGTTACTAACAACGTTCATATATGTTGTTTAATAAAAATAGACCCTTGTCCTCCATGCATTTCTCTTCTGCCCCAGAAAGAGGTGACTGCAGACTCTCTTGACATGTCATAGGCAAAGTGATGCTGATAGCATATCAAAACAGGGTCTTCCCAAGCCGCAGCCGAAACTTTAAAAAGCAGGAAATACAATTCTCAGGTAGCACTTCAAGTTCACGTTCACTTACCAAATTGCCTATGTAAAGCATGTGGTCAAACTCCTTTGTCATCTTGTAATGCTCCAAGGCCATGAAGAGCGTGTTCAGCACAATGCAAAGGGTGATGGTGAGGTCGGTAAATGGGTCCATTACCACAAACTTGACAAATTTCTTGATTAAAAGCCAAAGCGGGCAGCAATCCCAAATGAGAAATTTAACAGCAAAGTGGTTCCAGCAGGGAGGACATTTCTGGTGTGATTCCTCAAGCTCTAAGTCACAAGCAGTAAAGTAACAGTCAATTCACACTGAGTTATATGACAAGAGAACACTTAAAATGACTCATAGCATAGAGGAAGGCCCCTGAATTACCCCAAACTTTTTTTTAGGGTAAAAATATTTCTGTCCTAACAGGCTAGCAAATTATGCACTTTGGGTTTTTTGCCAGTTGACCTGCACTTAGCAGACAGTGACCTATTCTGAACCTTTTAAAAGTGTCACAAGCAAAAATGGAGAATCACACTAAATATGTAAAGTCTAGTATTATATATAGGCTCAGATTTTTACTGTTTTCCATTTTGGCAAGTTCAAGTGGATAAGAATATACTATCTTCATTTAACTTAGACTGGAACTTTTTTTTTCATTCCTGGGTCCCATTTTAGAAGTATCTTAAGTAATATCTTTTAAAGTGGTTAAGAGATGAAAGAGCTTAAATCCAATATTTAGAGCTGAGTTAAGTGCTTGAGAGCAAGAGTATCACTGGTTATCAATAGCGTTTCTGTTCTTGATGTGCAATCCAAAAAGGCATTAAGCATCTGTTTTCTTCTGAAAGGCCCGCATACAAAATCAAGGGAGTGCATAAGTCAGTTTGAAAATGCTGCTAAAGCTCCGGTGTGCTTTTTAAAAGTGCTTTTAAAATTTTACCTAAACCACAACTTTTACATGTTCATTTTATTTGAGCACAAAGGAAGGGAAATAGCTTCATAAGCATAAATTTTGTTAAATGGTGAAAAAGAAAAGACAAAAAAGACAGTTAATGGCTGAATGATAATGATTAGTGGAATTCCTTAATGCTTTCCTTTTCTGATTCCTTTATGGGCATGGAATGCAGCATAACGGTTTTAGTCTATATAATTAGAACCTGCACTGATAACAGGAAAACTTCAGCCAAGGCTGTTATTTCAATCAGTTTATAAACAGCCTCCTCTCTTAAGCCAGGATGCATTCTCTGTGCATTTTCCTTCACTGGACAACAGAAATTGTGGTATTAGGTGTCTTCTAGCAAGCTTTCAAAATATCAGATGATGCCCCTCATGCACAGGTTTTGCATAAACATCTACACTGATCCAAGATCTCTGGAAAAACAAATTGCACCCAAGAAATAACTATGTCTTTCCATCCTCCAGAGGGTTTACAGGTAAATGCCTAAAGTGATGTGGGAACCATCTATACCCCAAAGAATTTCAATGCAAAATCCTAATTTTGCATTTTTTTTTAAACTGACCTCAAAGTAATAAAGACTCTGGGCAGTCACTTCCTAAAGGACCTAGTTTTCCAGGTAAATCCAGAAGAACACATCTATCTATATCTATACTCCTCATAATCACTTCTAACCAACCCTGTTTATTCCACTGTTACTAATTTTGGGACCTTCATGATGGACACGCATCAGATGTGTGACTCTTTCTCTGAGGCTCCACACTTGACACAAGCGCCTTTAAGTCCAGGTTGCTGCTGAAAGGGGAGTTTCATCCCTCTCAGCCACATGTTATTTCTGTCCTTTTGCTAGTCTTTGTGCTCCTGGACCTTCTGGGTGAGCTCGTTCTGCTCCCTGATTCGGCTGAAAACCAATTGCTTGTACAGTCAAATCAAACTGCAGGAACACAGCAAGGGGAGGAGGAAGGTGTGACTGTCCTCTTTTGGCAGTCACGTGGTATTAAAATGGTTTAAATCAATAAGGAAACCACATCCTTTCCCCACAACGGGTGAGCTCTAGAAGTGACAACAGATTTAATGGTTTTTGAAAGACATAAGCAAAAGGAAAAGTAAAATTAGACCCAACTGCTTTTTTTCTGCTACTTTATATTTTTTTTAAAAAAATGGTCAGAAAAACACAGTCCAAGTTCGTGTTGGAGCTAGTTTTCCTCTTACTTTTAAATGCAAACCCCCCCTAGGTTCTTCCTTGTCTGCAAAGTTTTGCAACGTCTGGGAAAACCAGGCAGATGATGCCTACCCAAGAGCTGAGACCAGAAACCAGGTCGCTAAACAGACAGGGATTTCTGGTCTGGCTGTTTCACACAGTTTGGCACAAATCATACAGCTATTATTATAGTTAAAGCCTGTGATACATTTTATTCTGATTTGATATTACTCTCATTAACAAGTATTCAATTTCAATGACTAATCAAGGCCTGGGAGTTAGAAAACCTTTGATAAGGATTGAAACAGCTTTCTTCTGTATGAGGCTAAAAATGTACATCTTCTGAGTTACCCTAGACTTGATGGTCTCTGTTTCTGTGGTAAAAAGTAATAGAAAGTACCATTAAATAGATAAGCAGAAGTCCAGCTCAGGCCTTATAGGCTTTCTTAACTCATTACAAAGAAGCAAATCAATCACAAAGCTAATTGCTAAAAAACCCCACAGAAAACAAATAAAACCTTTACAGACTACACTAAACACTGGAATACATTGAAGTGATTATTTACCTATTAAGAATACAACTCTTTATTTATTTAAGCATATATATATCTGTTCTGGCCACTATACTGCTGAATATAACCACAGGGGATGGTAAAAAGCTGAGGAAGAAGAAGGGCTTTGTGGTTTCACGCTGGGCTGGCTCCAAAGAGTTAGATCCAGTCCCTTTCTATAAGGCATCTCCCAGATAAGTCCCTCTGTCTTGCCTTGCCTTCCTATTCATCAGTAACACAGAGAATAAGGCTGCAGGACAATCAAAAATTTCCCTTCCTCCACCCTGTGTTCTCAACAGACGTTTTTCTATACCCTTAGTTGCTACCTCCTATCTTGTCTCAATTTACAATGCAGGAGACACAAGGAACTGCAAGAAGCCCTTTCATGCAGCATGTAAAGAGTCTAGAAATGTGATGTCTGGCTGTGAGTTGTTGTCTTGCTATCAATAAATTTGTGAAAAGGAAATGCAAAGTTCCTGTATATGGAAAGACAGGGAAGGGAAATCCTCCTGCACCTGTGAGAAGCCTAATGAGCAATGGGAAAATTTGCTAAGAAATATTTGCATGGACAAATGGGTCCTTTGAGCATCCTTAAATTTCACAGTGGGATTCAAACACCCACCAAATTGTTGTGTCCCACTAGCTGCCCTGCAAGGAGGAGACTTTTCTTCTCCAGTACTTGGAAGTTCTGCACGTAGCTGGTGACTGCACACACCAGGCTTCGCATCAGCTCCAGAGAGATGAGATACAAATGTATGCAGTCACTCAAATATTCCGGTGCTCTACTGTCCTGCATCCTGGTTAGCCCTGTACAAATCAAATGCCATGGGGGCATGAACTGTTACCAGATCTGACTCTGGTTTTGTCAGGATTTTTGCAAGTCCATGGGTAAAATAGGGATTAGATTGCCTTCTGTTACAGTTTCACCTATATTGTAAGGGTTGCATTAACTATCTATAATGCCTTCTTGCAAAACAACAGAGTTTAATATTCTGGTCTTTTGTGTCACTTTGTTCCTGCCAGTCAAGATGCACATGGCTTTGAGTTGGGGAACTAAAGATGTGTCTTACCTTCCAGGGCACTGGTGATGATGCTGACAGCGCTCACTGCCCTCTGCCTCTGAAAGGGTTCGTCCGAGTGGTCCACCGACGGGCGGTGGGGCATTAAAAGCTGCTTCTTGCTTGCCTCATCCGAGGGTGAGGTCTGCTTAAATGAACACATTGGATCAGCAGAATGAAAACAAGGCAGATACAGGGTAGCATTTGCAAAATTGCCTAAGCACTGCTTTTCCCAGCTGAGAAGTCCAAAGCTCACTGATTTCCCCAATTAGACACGTGCTGATGGGGGCACTGCTTTTGAAAATGGTACTTTCAGCAATTTTGGAAACTTTGGCCTGTCCTTTACCTTCGTGTAAATAGGTGAAAGATGCAGGTGAAAATAGAGAGATGCTTCTGATGCTGGAGAAACAGCAGTGCTGCTTTACCATGCTCTTTGCTTGTGAAAGAAGCCCTGCTTAATTACATTAATTATTCCATTATTTCTGAAATGTGTTAACTGTTTAATTATACTGCTAGAAGAGGAAAAGGGGCGTGGATAACAGCTCCATTACAGGCCTCTGATATCATAGCAAGCAAACTGACTCCTCAACACATGTTTTTTCTTGTTCTGAAACACTGCCAAATCTCAGGAACATATTGTCATTCTAGTGATCTTTGGTGTCATGGATTCTGAAGCTCTGTAATTAGGGAAGAATCTCAGCTTCTTTTTTCTCAGGAAAAATAACAAATAACACAAACTGTCTAGTTCTTATGTTTCTCAAGGAAAAGCTTAAAAAAAAAAAAAAAGACCAAGGAAAAAAAATACCAGAAAAACAGAACTCCCAACTGTCTTTATTTAATGTTTCATTTTAAATTAGTTTTATTCTTTTTGAAGGCTTGTGTTTCTGAAGTCAGCCAGAAACAGACTATAGCTGTAGACACACACTGTATTAAATACTTTATATTGTCAGCTCACAGGAGCAAGATGTTAAGACTTTTATTATTACAAGCTCCCACTTCATACGGAGACAAATCCTGCTTGCTTTATTCCTCCAGCTCTCCCACAGGCAGAAGGAAACGTGGTGGTTAAGGTGTAAGGGTCTGGGAAAGCCAAGTTCAATGCCATTCTCAGTCTCAGACCTCCTGGTCGAGACACTTAGTCTCCCAAAATAAATGTTTTAACAGCCTCTGTCCTACTCCTCCAAGCATACAGGCTGTGAAGTCCGAGATACTACGTAAGCAAGAGAGATGCATTGTAGATAGATGGGTCCTGATGGCTCTTGCAATATAACTCAAGGAAATGTGAAAAGAGAAGAGACTCCTATGAAGGTGGAAACCTCTGGTTTATACAGATGTCAGAGTAGCTGCTTTTGCTTCTCCATATTCAAATGAGCTACAGGAATTCGATTCAGTCTTCTGGATCTTCTCTCATCACTTGTGGCTGAAATGGCCCTAACCAGCCTGAGCAGCACGCAGGATGCCAACCGAGACCTGCCATTGCCAGCATCTTCACAGCTCTGCTGTCAGTGCCTGAGACATGCACCCAGAGGGACTCAGGATCTCTCCTTTTGGCCATTTCTCTTGGCCAACCTTCTCTTCAGAAAAGACAGTTCCATGAGAATGGCAGGAGAAAAGTGCTGAAGCTCTACAAGCTGTCTTTCTGGAGTGTGACCACTTCAGGGCAGGGGACATCTTGTCAGGTTTTTGCAAAGGACAAAGCCACTTGGCCACTGGTTGACACGGAAAATAGCCAGGATTCTGGTCCCAGGTCACTTCAAAGTACTGCAGTTAAAAATACCAATCACTGCAAGGCCAGAGAAGAGCAAGGACTTTTAAAGCAGGCACTTAAAACATTAGCTAAGCCAGGGAAGCAGTAATGCTTCAAAATGGCTTTTTTTTTTTTTTTTTTTACATATATATATATATATAAAAAATGTTCTCTTTTGTTAAAACAATTGGGTCATTGTCCCTTGAGTTACTGATGCAGTCATCTCAAAAGGAGAGGTGTAATCAGAACCTATTCAAAGGGACTCCTACTTGTGCATGGCGTAACAAAAAACCACTCTATCCTTGGCTTAGGAGCAGGGGAAACCAGGAACGGTATTTCGGATGCATTAGTTTGCTTGATTCCCTTCACGTCAAAAACATCCAATAAAAACCAAAGAAACAACAAATGTTTTATTAATGAAGAAAACATCTACAAAATTGCATAATCATTCGCAGTTTGCAGTACATAACAAATACATTGGACTGAAAAGAAATAACTAGACAAGAAGATAAAAAACATGAGGGAGACTAATTTCTAAGTAGAATAAACTAAAAATGTAAAAGCAAAGAAAAAGGGTGGAAAAACCCCAAATAAACCCCAACTTTTCTAGTTCCCTGCTTGTAGAATGAGCCATAAGAAAACCTTACATTTCAAATTCCTCTGGATCATCTAACTCTTTTTAAACTGTACCATCTTCCCATCCCATCTAACCCAAAGCTTAGGAGAGTGGCATGTCTTTAGACAACCTCATCCCCACAGGTATCAGTTTTCTGACTGTCAGAAAAGATACTGTTTTCCTATTCATGCTTGCAGAAGTTGTGGGTTGGTGACCTTTATCCGAAAGCCACCTTTTACTCACAGGTGCAAAGGCAATTCACTGCAGAGGTAAAAAGTTGAAGGAAAAACATTCACAGATTCATTCTTCCTATTTTTTTGATTCAACTAAACCAGGGTAAATGAAAAGTCCAAGTTAAACAGGTTTGGTGTATCTTTCTTAAAAAAAATAGCAGGAAACTGACTTTTTCCCTAGGTTTGATGTGGTATTCCCAACCCAACAAGTTTTTTTAAGTCACTCTATTTTTCTTTCCAGCCCAGCATCCTCAATCCTGCCACCCATGCCAGAAGAAGCGGTCCCCAAGACTTCAGGAGTGCTGCTGGAGCCAAGGGCGCTGTTTGCAGCGTGCCATCCTCCGCACGCAAAGGGGTATTTCTGAAGGACATATGTGCATGGCTCCTTCCTTCCTTCATCTCTGGTGCAATTTGTTTCTGGCCCACATGCAGAACAAATGCTACCGTGCCCTCCCGCCCGGCTGCACGTGTCCCCGCCGGAGCAGAGCCCGAAGCCCGCTGCTCCCTCCAGCTGCTCGGCCGTGGGCACACAGCGGGGATTCATCCCCAGAGCCTGGTCACAGTGTCTGGCGGGCAATGTATGGAATGTGCAAGGAATAATCCTGTGCTCTTGCAGGAGGATGTGGTGGTCTCTTTCCCAAGAGAGTAGCAAATCTATCACATAGTCAGCTTGCTATTTACTAAAAAGTATTTTTCCAGGAAAGAAAGTTTCCATCCAGGTGAATTGCTTAAAATTTTTGATGTTACTTAGGGAAGTTTATGAGCTTTTGTTCTTTGTAAAGAATAGACATGTGAGGGTTTTTCTATTATTATTTATTTTAGAACAGAGATAACTAATAGTCACACAAGGAACTGACAGTTTTTGCACTTGAGATAGAGAGCAGTTCCAGGAACTCGACAAACAAGGCAGCATAAAGGCTATTATCATTACGGAGAGAATATACACAGGCACAGTTGTTCACCGTACTTATATTTCTATAGAAATTAAGCTAAAATAGCAACAGTCCCTACAGCTATGCAAGAAGTCTCCTTGGGATCCAGATGAGAAATCACAATGGATTTAAAACACAGGCACCTCCAGCAGGACAAGATTATTTCTGTTGCTCCCTGATTGACTGAAAATGTTTGTCCTTCAGATTAGCAAAATTCTATAGGGATAAATATATTATTCAGTAATTTACATGTAAATGAGGATGCATAACACTTCAGATTTTTTTTCTTCTGAGTGCCTACAGTTCTGAGCTATGTCAAAGCCCATGTGAAGATGGGCTTATACATGGCAGCATTTTAAAGACCACATTTGGGAACTGGGACAGGTTTAATTTTGCTCGTACAGTAAAAATCTTTTCAAGCATAAAAAGAGGTGGACAGGCCACAGCATGAACAATGGGCCCAGTAAGGCACCAGCACAAGTACTTAATGAGATTGAAGACGACCATAATAGCACACAGCATTAAAAAGAAGGCATTTAATTTTGTGGATACTTGATTATTTAAAGAGATGCACTGTAAACTGAAACAGCTTGTAATATTCATGTCAAATCTGGATGATTGATGCTTAGGATGTACTAAAGCAAAGTTTGAAATGAGCAGAAAGTAGAGCTGCACTGACAACTCTGTGTGACAATGGCAGAGGGCTAGCTAGCTTTCATCCAAATGACTTTATTGGTGGTGAATTTTTGATGGCTTATCTTGTAGACCTTTTTCTGAACATGGAAACTGCTAACACTTTGCCTTTTCACCAGTCCTGTGGCAAAGCAAGAAGGGGAAAAAAGAAATTTTACCTCGAGGCGGTTTTAGGGTCAACAAGAAAACCTCAAACCAATGTGGTCAGCAAAAGAGTTTTATGCTTAGCAAGGAAAAAAGGCAGAGACTTTTTTTTTTTTTTTTGGTATAACAATGTCAAAAAAAGTTTATCTAAAGATAAGCTTCTCAATCATTAGTGTGGCACATCAATAAGCAGCCTGGCCTTTCTTAAGAGCTCATTCTCCAGTAGTTTTCACTCCTGTCAAACTAGCAATAGTCAGCATTTCTAGTTTCCCAAAATAAAAAAAAGTATGTGAAACCCAGAGAAAATTCAGGAAAGGTCGTATGTGCAAGAGGGACCCCAGGTAGCTCCAACCTCCACCTCGCTGCTCATCCCAAAGCCACGTCATGAGTGGCCCTGCTCCGCTGCTGGGAAGCTCTGGTGAGGGACGGAGAACAAATGAGTGGAGACCACCAGGCAGCAGCCAGCTGCCCACTTGCAAACAACCACCTCCTCAGTCCCGTGTCCATTCCTCTGCCACTTCTAATCTCCATAATAATTGGAATGCCAGGCTAAACCAAAAAACCCCTGTGATATCCCTGCAGAGTTACAGAAAGGGCTCCAATTGGTTTTAGGAGGCAAGAGGAGATGCTGCCATGGGTATGTTTTAACCCTCAAGAAATTCTTGATGATCACAGGCGACACCCATCCTCATCAGATACCATGGATAAATTGAGCTCCAGATAACAGCTCATTAACTTAATCCAATTCTGTTCAAACAGATCAATACTTCATGAAGGGAGATGTTGTTCTAACCTCTTAAATAACTAAGATACACCAAGACACAACAGAGAAATAGGCAGCTACAAATAAATACCACAAGAATGCACAGAAACTTTAGTTTGCAGTGTGCCCTTACATAATGGGTAGACTTTCAGTAAAAAAGGTGAAAGCCCAAACTCCCAGCCCAGCAATCAGCAGGAGCATAAAAACATATCATTTTTCAAACTTCTCAGTCTCAGGTCAAGCAAAAGAAAAAAAAAAAAAAAAAAAGACTTCGAGCATAGTCACCAAGTCCTGCTCATGTCTTATTTACACTGGGGTAAGTTTGTTGAAATCAGCAGCTGCACCACTTGAAGAAAGCTGGTAGGAGAACAGGACCAGCCCTGCAGGGTACACACCGGAGATTTCCAGGAGAGCGACTAGGACTTACCATGGGTTTCTTGGGACAAGCTCCCTGAACCCCTCAGATTTGAACACCTGTTGCTCTTCACATCCAGGTAAAGACTGCCTGACCCAGAACTACTTTTGTGGAGGGTGTTTGCCAATCATACTTTCATATTGCACTACTTTGCTCTTCACATCACCTCAGCGGCCTTTCTAGCTTCAATGCTGCAGCGTAACCCTCTGTGCTGCCAAGGGCAGCTCCCCAGCAGCGCTGTCACCACTCTTCACGGGTGCTCCTACGTAGCATGGGAATATCAATGGGTGTAGCAAAGTGTGCAGAGACACATGGGATTCCTGCAGAGGAGAAGATGTCCCTCCTCTTGCTCAGGCTGTGCACTGAAGACTCTGGTGACTTGGCAGGACCACTTTGATGCAGAAGACCACATGGACGGATGCCATTCTGCATGGCAAACTACCCCAGCTGACAAGGCTGATGAGTCTAAGCACTATCCACTGAGATTATTTGAAATCTCTCCTGTTTCACTAGCTGTGAAATTAGGGATTAAGTGGAGGAGATGCAAAGAGCAAGCACATTGGTTTCTTACAGAAACACTCACTTCCATCTGTGACAAGCAGCTAGGGTCATCTGAAGAGCATTTGAAAAGGTCTTTTTTATCGTTCGTGCTCTTCTGCAGCCAAAGTCAAGAGAAAAGTCATCTGAGTCACCTGAATAGTGGGATAATCTACTGCAGCCACCTCTCTTGTGGAAGAAGGCACAAGCTGCACAGATGCCTTCGTGTCAGCTCGGATGCCACCCGCAGCCATTCCTGTGGGCAAAAGGTCCTTGGCTGGGACAGGGGGTAGTAGTTGCAATGACACAAAGGCATGAAAGTCGTTCATCGTGGTCCCAACTACTATGCCTGGGGTAAAAACTTCAGGCTGAATGTTGCTAAAACTGATCAGGTTAGATTTCTCAAAAGTGACTGGTGAGTTTTTGTGCTTTCCCCGAGAAACCTTAGGAAGGCCTAGTCTGAAATCATCTGCTGAAACTATGGTCTGCTTAAGGGCTGCAGGTTGAAAACTCAAAACCAGAGACGGCTTTGAATCAGAAGTGTTCTTCAAAGCTTTTCCCAGACCAGAATTCAGTGTCTGCCCACCTCAGTAGCAATCAGACAGGTCTGTGTTATGCTCATCTGATACTACTGAGCATCACAGAGGGACCTAAGCAAATGTGACTTCAAAACTTAATATTGTAAAACATGTTTTGCCAGCTCCATCACTTCAGACATTGTGTTTACATCAGTGAAGCCACACTTACACCTCGGGAAGCTGCAAGTCAGTGCTTAACACATATTACAGTGATGCCTTATCATGGACTGGTCCTCTGTTTCTTGTCCAGAGAAGACAGAACAGATAGTTCAAGTGGGTCCTTTTTCACCATGGGCTTACACTTGCACAAAATAAATAACAGCAGCAGCATCAGTGGGGTTAATGAGGTAACCACAACTTCACCCTGCAACATCTTTCTTTTGCCACTGCCAAACATATCAAGAGACTATAAAAAGAAGTCAGAGCTGCTAACAAAGAACAAACTCAACTTCAAATTTGAAGAAGAAAACAGCAAAAATAATCAAACACAAAGCCCAGAAGCACGTCGATTTATCTCTGAGCACACTGAGGTGTTGGATTTGCTATTTCCTTTTGCCTGCGCTCCACAGCTAAGGCTGCACGTTTGTGCCCAGCGCTTATATTTCCTGTAGCAAATACATCTGTACAGCAATGGGCTCCTTGCCAATCAGCTTTTAACTCCAGCTCACATTTTCTGGATAGATTAGATACCAAACTTGTTTTGCAGAAGACACAACATCCTTCACATTGCATCACTGAATGAGCATCTGTTACTATAGTGCCTGGGTGTTATTTCCTAGATGACCAGGGAACTGCCAAGTGAGTTCACCCACCCGGGCCATTTAATTTTCAACATCCATTTTTTTAAAAGGCAGAAGGCTGGCAAACAAAAAGAAATGCCAGCAGAGCTCAAAGCTGCCCTGTCACCTCAGGGTCCAATCCCGTAAAATACCAATATTTCCTGTGAAAGGTGGAGTGCTCTCATGCTTTGTTAAGCTTTTTCTGACAGCTGGGAGAGCCTCAGCAGCCCACAGAGCTGCTTTCCTTCGAGGGAAAAGGGGGACATCCACTGCTCATCTACTGAAGCCTTTCTACTTTGGTTCAGATTTTTTATTTTTTTTTTAAACAGATGCAGAAACTGTTTCTTGTATAGATCCTTTAATGCGCAGCTTTTTTTGGCACCAAGCTAAGTCCAATAAAACTCCACTATCTACAAGTAGCGTCTCTGTTGGCCAGCTGTCTAGAGACTGCTCTCAGGACTGGTATTCCTTGTCTGCAGAGAGTAAAAATGGGAGTAGCAAAGTTCTAAATGAATGAAGGTGTGAACATCTGAAAAAGCACCAACAGCCTCAAAACTGTCAACAAAACAGATAATTCTCACGCCACCCAGCTTCCCACATGCAGCACGGCCCCTCCTCTCATGTACAGTGTGAGAGTCTATTTGCAGGACTACAGGGAATGCCCGGATAGGTGAGGAAAAAAACTCAATCCAAAGCTTGAAAGGGAAGAAGCTGCCTGGCTCTAAAGAAAAAAAAGCTACTTCTCAATTTACTGATAATCTGACACCTCGGCTGGGATCCATCTCACTCGCCTTTCCCTTCAGGAAATACCTTGCCTAATACGTGTTAGAATCACATTTGCTTATTTCCCCACCAATGTAACCCGTTTTTGGCACCTTGTTACTCTGAGTGGGTTTCATCTCACCTGACTGAAGACATGTGCAATACAGAGTTATTCACCACGGGCTCCCCTTGTAGTTAAAGTGAACAGAAAGAGGCACTTCTAGGGAGAGAGATTATTCTGACCCATTTTAGATCTCTAAGATGAAATGAATCCTGCCCACACTGGCCATAGTGACTAGACTTCCGTTGCTTTAAAGACTGTGGAGAGTGATGAGCTCCAATGTAGATTATCTACATTAAAAGAGATAAACTCCCACCGTATCAAACTGGCATCCTGTCCAAATTGCCCTGCCTGCGTAGCAGCTAGTTCCAAAACACCATCTCATGGTTTTCCAAGTGAATTCATGCTTGGGTCCAAATGATGTCAGTCTTAATAGTTTCATGTACAGCCTTATTAAGTATTTTGCAGCAGTGGTGCTTTGCAACAAAGATCCTGGCAATCTGCAAAAGGTTTGAAGTCTGTTGATCATCTGCTCATCATTCCTGGGTGTTATTTGAACTGGATGCTAAACCCTTCTAGGAACTAACTTTGGACTGTAAGAAAAGCCCTCCACAAGTAGCTATATGGAAGACCAGAGGTTAGATGTAAACAGATAGTAACCAGTGGGAGAAAAGGCTGTCTCAAGATGGCAAAACTCACACTGAATCATTTTAAAAACACCATTTTCTAGCCACCGGACAATGTCAGTTATTCAAATGTCAAAAGAAACCAACTTAAAAAATGTCCCTACAAGAAAAGAAAATTGATATCAAATCCAAGATTTAGTTATTTGCCTCCAGCCAGCTCTGAAGAGTAAGTCTCACAAGAAACCATGAACCTCTCATGTGGCACCAGGCACATGTTGCTGTGGGAGTTAGCCCGTTGTCTGCCCACCCTGCCTAGGACGGTGTGTCTGGGTTTCTCACTGCAGACTGCATATCGTGTAAATCAATCACAGCAAACTCCAACAACATTTAGAAGGAAACAAGAGTGTGAATCACATACAAAAGTTATAAAGTACTCACCAGGTCGCCCGTCCCAGGTTTTTCCATAATAACTGGGGGGAGCAGTAACCCTGCAGGAGAAGTAGGGTCTGGGTTGAGTGCCCCGGTGCCGCCTCCTATCAGGGAAACCACACCATTGCAATCCACTGAGCTGTTCCTTTTGCCCGTCTGGGTGTAGTTGGGAGTAGTAGGGTGAGAACTATGGCTCACTTGACTTTGCACGCTCAGACGCCTCCCAGATCTTGGAATTAAGAGAGAGCCCCGGTGGCTTTCATTTTCCCCAGCAGTGCTGATCTCATCATCGGCAAAATCTGTTTCGGAGCCAGTGTCTCTGCCACGGAGTCGGAAACTGAATATGCTTCCGTGGCTGGTTCTGCGCTTCACCAAGTTTGCACTGGGACCATAACTAATGCCAAGGAGAGTCTAGAAACCCCCAGAAAGGAGAAAGGGGAAAGAGAAACAACATTTTGCAACATGTTTTCAGGAGCGAGGAAGGTCTGGGGAGAGCAGTAAGTTCCATTTTAAATCAAGTGTTTCAGAGAAAGACTTAATTACACGTATTCAACCTTCTCAAAGCTAAGATGTTGAACAGACATTCCTAGCCATTAGGTATTTGTCTAATATTTGACAGTGAAAGATGTACTGAAATAGGAAGGGTCAAGGTGGCATTCGCCTCGTAGCATGATACTCCCTTTGCTTCTGCTCCCTCCCCATCTGGTAAGTGCCAATGGACCTGGGAAGGCAGCACAAGGAGTGGAAGACAGGAGCGGGGAAGGAGATCCAGCTCCAGTTTACAGTATTATCAGACATCTTCATAACAGCTAGGGAAGGAACGTTGCGGTGGGAGAAGAAGAGATAAAGAAATAGGGCAGGAAATGAACTGCAGGGAAAATGAGAAGAAGAGGGAAGAAGAAGAAGCAGAATACGACGGAAGAAGGTGATAAAGGAAAAAAAAAAAACCAAGAGCAAGAAGAGGGATATGGTTTATTAGTTTGTAGAACTATTATCCCAATGCACATAGCTGCTTTAAAGGGTAGGTAACCTCAGTACACAGCAGTCTCCCTCACACCCAAATATCAGCCTTGACGATCCACTCTGACGTAAGCTAATGAGAGTGCAACTCCGGCAGAGCATCAGCAAGACGTAGCCAAACACTAAACACACCTAAACCCTGGCAGAGTAAAAAGGATGTTCAGAAAATGCATAAGGAATTCAAGTCTATCTCCTTCCCTCATATCTGAAGAGGAAATTATTAAAATAAGAGCATTTAGGCAGAACATACTTTTGATTTTATGGCCTGTACAGAATTTTCAGCTTCTTCAGAACTTTCTCATGAGCCAAGCATATATGAAGAGAGGTCAGATCTCCACAGCATCCACAAACCAGACAAACCAAATGAAGCCTGATTTCATTTTGCACTGTAGCTCACGCCAATGAGTTACGTAATGATGCTATTTTGTGACAGTGGTACAAGGAAGAGTACAAAACCCAGGCCCCTTCTAACTAAAAACAACCCATTTGGATTGCTACCAAATTTTAACTGGTCAAAAATCCATGCCTGGGTTTCCATGGCACAGTCATTGAGACTGATTTCTGATGGCAACACACTTCCAGCTGCTCAGATTGCATCTGAATGATGACTCAGCCTTACTCCCTCCAACCATGCCAGACACAGCCTTGCAGAGATGATTTACTATAAGCTTTGAAATGTGTCTCCCATGTTTCTCATGCATATGACATCCAGGGGCAAAAAGTGAAAACAAGAAATATGAAGCTAAGAAACAAACTGGCAATGCACAGCTCCAATCCACGGTCATTCTAGTACGTGGTGTCTTGAAACCCATCCAGAATGAAGCTAAAGAGCAATTCTAGCTTTAATAAAGGTGTAATTTGTAACGCAACCCACTCAACCAGTGAGACAACAACAAAAACTCTTAGATTAAAAAATGTATGTCATTTAAGAAATCTAGCTCTGTGTAAATTTGGTGAGCTGGGGAGTCATTAATTGGTCACATTTACTTACATCATTTACATGTTTTCTATGAGCTTTTTATGGCTGCCAAATATCCCTAAATTCACTGACAACAAAATATAAAAAGACTTAGCCCATTACATGGCTATTCAAAAAAATAAAATAAACTGATTTTAACTTTGCCCTCAGTTAAGCAAAGACAAATTATCTGAAGCTATTTATGATCATTTGATACATACAGCATGTGCAGATTCATATTCATGCATGTCAGTAACATTTATATAAAATCCTATTTAACAATAGTCTCATTCTATTTTTTTCCCTGCAATAGAAAGTAGAAACAAGTGCCACAAAGTTTTGACTTGAAGGCAACTAGCAAAGGAATATAAAAATGTTAATAGTGTCTTTGTATAGCATTTAAAAAGTCCTCAGAGACAAGTTGCCTCCTTTTCTCCTCCTCTCTTTTCTTTTTAAGCTTTGCAGGCTTCTTCTAAGAATTTTTTATCTCTAGTAGGGATAGGATAGATATAATCAGATGAATGAAATTAAAGTAAGAAAATAAACCAGGCTGCGGGTAATCTTGAAGCAAAAATAAAATTAAAAATAATTTGAAACAAAATAGATTTGTAAGAATGTTTAATGGGCATTTTTAATTCATTTTTAAAATAAAGTGGTAATATGTTTCCTTCCACTGTTCTAACACAGACTGTCTGCAGGTCAGTTGTGATATTAAATATCTGATTCTTCTTTACAGCTGAAAGTTTCAGCTTTAATAGCCTGTTCAGAGCCTGGCTTATCTAGCAAAGTGTGGTGTGAAATAAGTGGAGTTTCAGACCATGGCTTACCATTCTCCTCTGACCATCGTCGTAGTCACACTTGGGATTCCTTTGGTCTTCCCCATACTCTTCTGTCCCCAAAGATTTCTTTTTCTTTCGCCTATTTCTTCTTTCCTTGGCATTTTTGGATGCTAAAGGTGACATTTCCAATGAACTAAGTGACATTGAATCAATTCCTTTAGCAGCTAGTGCCTAGAACAGAAGATAGTAGAAGGTGTAAAATTTATTATTTAAGGATCTCAGTGAGAACTAATAATTGCTTGGGTCAGCAATTATTCTTCATTTTAAGTTTTAAGGTTGTATAGGAGATAAATTAAAAAATTCAGGTGGTCATTAATCATAAAACTATCTCACATGGCTGGAAGCGGTCTTAACCTGTTTCTAATCTCTAGCTTTAGCTATAGGAAAATAAACAACAAGCTAGACAGGTCACAAATGTGCACATGCAGGTCTGCCACCCAGATCCTGTGATAGAGCATTAGGAATGGTTGCATAAAATAATGTGATTTATGTAGAGCTCACACACAAGATCCTTCAACGTTTCACGAGAGGAACAGCCTATGTGCACACACCTGCAGCTGTACACTGTGCACACATCTCTGGAGTAACACATCGGGTGCCAGTCAAAAAAAATTCTCAAGCTGGGGAACCTCAAACTAAGCCCCCCCTGGACTTCACCCCCTTGAACTGGGAGGGCTGGACAGGAGGGCAGCCAAGCTGGCTGACGGGATTTTTCTCCCGTATCACAGAGGGATGCTAGGAACAGTACGCAATTCAGCTGGAACATTTTTGTAAACAGCGCAGGCAGCTATGATCAGAGACCGTGGACTTTGCTTTGCAGTGTGCTTCAGAGCTGTGCTGGCTATCTGGTGGGATGGCTGCAGGAGCTGACTGACAGCAGACCAACTGCTAGAAACCCAGCAGAAGCAGAATGCAAAAGCCTGAGCGCACAAAGCCACAGCCTTGGAAGCAAAAGAGCAGCCAGGAAGAAGAATCAATGGGTGCAGGGAGGAAGCCACAGCCCACGCCAGCGCACTGGGTCCCCATCCCTGGTGTGGTCAGGAGGAGCAAGGGGGATCTGAGCAGAAAGCATGAGGTCAGGTTCGGAGGTGCTGGCGTCTCAGCGGTAGCCACATCAGTGACCTGGAGATAAGCCTATTTGCAGAGCCCCCAGCCGAAATACATAAAGCAAGTGAATTACAAAAAAAAAAAAAAAGCGTTCCCAAGAACAGGAGAAATGGATGAATCCTCAGTGCTATTGTCTGTAAGCCACTAGAATCAAACAGGCAATCAGCTCTCCACAGCAAAATACTCCCCTCCTCCCACAGGCATCAGTCCAAGGAAAGTGAAGGCACTTAACAGTCGCATAAAGAATCAATCATGTATTTCAAGGAGTAGCAGTAGCTCTATCAAGCTGAGAGCACAACAAAACTTAATTCCTGTGGGAAATATCTTTCATGAGCAAGCTGCTTACAGCAGAGAGGAGGAGGGCTCAGACACCGGTCTAGGCTGTTGGGTTTCTTTTCAAGTCAATTGATTTAATTGCTCTGCTGAAGTGCTTTCTCTTCATAAAGATTCAGCAAGCCTTTTGGTGTTAAGTTCAGGTTTAGGAATGTGTTAGACCAATTGTGTAAGTTGACTGATAGTCCCTAAGCAGGCCTATCAAATATATTTGTGCTCTCTTTATGCTGCACAGTGTAAAAGCGGGTCTGAAGAGTTTTGGTTTTCCTTTCTGATTGCCATCATACTTTATTGATCTAGAAAATATTGTAGGTTGTGCTACTAAGCATGCTGTACTCTTACTGCAGAATAAGCTAATTTTCAGTTTCTTAGCATTTACCTATTGCTTGGGTTGGAATGCTTCTGCCCTGCGTACTCTTTTCAGTTATTGGAAAGGTATTTGGACTAAATTATTTCTCAGGGCATGGAGGATGTCCCCACATCCTACCTACCTACCCTTTCTAGTTGGGTTCCTGCGGCTGGACCACGTCCTGTCCCCCAGGCATTGCAAGCCATAACCCACTGCAGTAAGTCCCAGGGGCCGGAAAGGTATGTGGGACCAAACATGTCTGGCAAGGACAGCTGGTGGCTGAAGAACGGGAGAAAAGCTTAGCTCACATGAACCCTGACACAGGGATTATGCAGGACATAGGACTGGAGGCAAGAACTTAGTGGTACAGTGAGAAAGTTAAAACCAAGATCTTGATAAAGGCTTGGAGAGCAAGATTAAAACTGAGTAGCTCTGCCTGGGGAGAGACACCTGAGAAGGACATCTGAAAGCTACATGGTGCAGCCACACAATTCATTTTCCTGAGCCTTTCCTTCCAGATGTCTAATTTAAGATGTCGGGGGCTGATTTGCAGAATTACTGGGCTTCACTAGTGAACACGAGGAACCCCAATCACTCTACTCCTAAGTTTCCATAAGATTAGGATAATTGTCCAGGAGTATTACAAATACAAATGAGTATTTCTGAAGCACAAAGAGACTGAGCAGTGACAAGAGGCACTGAAAAATCTCTGAGGATGTTAGTCATTTTGTCTTTGAAGCAGGCTTTGAATGCCTGAGTCGGGAAGTCTGCTTGAGCTGGCCTAAGGCTACAGAACAAATGATGAGACAGAGAAGACCTGCTCTTGAGTCATGCACTGTCCACCCTTTGTGCTGAATAGGGCACAGGAAAAATGAAATGTGGTAGGCTGAAGAAAAGACTATGTTATAAAGCATGTAGACAAATGGGAACAATTTAGATTTTCATGAGCAACCTTCATTTTGACACATTCTGGCTTTCAAGGCTTAATGTTGCTTTTTTGTATACATACAGGCTTAACTGAAATCTAAGCCTTCAGAATAAAATTCTTAAATATCTTTAATTACAGCTGAGGCTACCAAAGTTGACTGGTATTAGGAAGAGCTCAGCTGGAGTCAAAACACATGAAAATTTGTATAAAATAGGTACGGGTTGGAGCTCAGTTTGGTCCCTTAGGTTATGACAGAAAGTTACTCTGATCAAAGTGCCTGTACATGGACTAAATTGCATTTACCTATTACTTAAACCGCCAAAGAGGATCTTTAAAAGGACTTAAACGATGCATAAGCCTCTACTAGCACTTTGTCAAGGGTGAATTGCATTTTCTATTTTCTTTCCAAGAATTTAAATGGGCTTTGGATTAGGCCCTGAAGCCATATGTACCCAAAAGAAAATTATGTATATTAGTTTATATTGTGTGTCGTGGATTTATTTCTCTGAACTACAGTGCTATGTGTTATTTCAGACTAATTTTCTTATTGTCTTCTTGTTCATAGCACCTAAAATGTTCTCTTCAGCTGTTTAATAAAGGCTTTCTACCCCACACAAACCACATGCAAATTAACTAGTGTTACTAAGGCAATATGGCTACATCCACTGTTTGGCCTCCTTCTTTTGTTTAAACTTGTGACATAACATTAAATCCATATCCTTTGCCTAATTTGCAAAGCTTAACCTCAAGATCTGCCTGTTTACTTGTTCAGGAATGAAGTCATATGTGCTTCAAACAGGTTATCCTACATCTTTATCTTCATTATCAGACAGTTGGATTTTCATGGCAGTTTGAATGAGACAGCGAGGAAATGAACATCAGCTAAAGTGGTGGTAGAAGCAGGTTCAGCTGGGGCTATGGCTGAGCTACCAAAATAGCTGTTTTGTGCTCAAATGCAGATGCAGTTAAATCATCATTAAAATGTCTTATATGCCAACCAATATAAATTCCTCTGCTGGCATATGTGGTACAGCTAAGCCAGTACAACTCTGGATATGTAAACTCTAAATGGCCCCAATCCTAGCAGGAAGAGCCATCATTCTTCTTTTAGAAAGAATTGTAATAACTCTGTCCAGGACAATCAACATTAAGCTGCTTTCAAGCAAACTCTTACTTTGGTTATCACGTAAATGTAAGATAAATAGAATGTGAATCTCAAGGTACCATCTGTTCAAGTTACCCAGGGCTAATCATGTGACATAGTTTACTGACCTCCTGCTCTTTCTTTAACATCTCCATGGCTTCCCGAAACTTTCTTTCCTTCTCCTCTGTTTCAGCAATAGTGGCTTGGTTCTGCTCTTCATACGCCATGGCCACAACAGCCAGAATCAGGTTGACCAGATAAAATGAGCCCAGAAAGATGACCAGCATAAAAAAAAGCATGTAGATCTTCCCAGCAGATCTGAGAGTCTGTAAGCACAAAAGTAAAATCACTAACACTTGGGTTTTTGGGGTTTTTTATTATTAGTTTTACAATATAATTGAATTCAACTTCTGTTAATAGCCCAGACAGAATCCCTTTGATGACAAACAAACACCACATGCAATGAAATAATCTTCTCACCAATAAATTTTTATACCTTAGGCAAAAATTATGTGTCTTGCAGTAAAATTCATTTCTAAAAGAAGAATGCTTTCCTCCTTTACCAAAAATGTCCGCTGGTTTTCTTTTAGAATAGACAATCTGACCATCAGTTGCAGTGAAAGCTTTCCCCACACAGCTCAATCTATTTTTGTCCGGTGCATAGAAACTTTCCAAGCAGGATTCATGTTGTATCCCTTCAGATGACTGTGGTCTAGGTCCTTTACAGTCAGTGGGCAGAAAAAGATACTTTGAGGGTGCAGTTCATCTGAACGTTATTTAGACATCTGCCTCCAGATAAGAAGAACCAAACCTCAGGCACCATTGACTGTACTGCCTGGTTCTTCACCAGCTTTATAGGCATAGCTGGAGTTTAGGGGAGCAGGTGGAGCTTATATTACAGATATGTCCCATGCTCAGTGATTCGATGCTAGTGATAGAAACCACTGTGTGATATTATAAGGTCAAATAATAAAAGGGAGTGATGTTCATCCTTATTTGCCATGACAGTTTCAGTCTTCCAGAGTTGTATATGCAGTGCTGTGCCAAGTAAGTGAATATAGTTGTTTAAAGAATCCTCAGTTTCATTGTTTTACATTTTCCTGAAATGAAATTGTATAACTGGCTGCACCTGAAGCTGAAATCCCCAATACCTTCAAAGATGTCTGCCTCAGTACCTTCAGAATAGCATCTGTCAGCGCTAACTCCTTTGATTTCCTTACACGCATGTTACGGTTTTTGCAATTTTGAGATGCAGAAGTAAATCTTCGGTGGCTTCATGGACAGAGTATGTCATTCAGTACCAAATTATCTTACGTAGTTCTTCAGAGTTCGCATACATGTCAGGAAATGCATGTGAAAATGAACACTTACTAGCAGACCACCTTGCACACATGACTGTAAGTTGACTGACTCCATTTGTGCTTCTGGCTGTCAGGGGTCCATGATGAAAAGCTTGCAGCAGGGAGAACTGAACCGAACCAGGTAGTCTGGCCATTTGCAGAGTTTGTGTTCATTATCGTGCCTTGCAAAACCAGATATGCCAAGTACACAGGTTCTTCTCTAGTCTTTTTTTAAGCTGGACTCAAAAGATTAGTTCATATTACACCAGCCAACAAAATCATTAAGTGGTGACGTGGTGATCTTTCTTAAGTGGTGAACATCATTTAGATTCAGGTGAATTACCCACTCAAAGTGTCCTTCAGTATCAGTTCCCCCCCCCCCCCCCGCCCCGTTTCCCCAAACACCCAACTTAATGTCTTCTGGTATCATCACTCCTAAGAAAATAAATTAATTGTAACAATTGATGGTCCTTCTCCAAAACACACAGAGCACAGTTTACCTAATAACCAGCAATTCTTTCTTGTTTTTAATTATTGGATATATAACTGTAACAAGATCATGTGTTTATTTTATATTTTTTAACAGTAATAAAACAATCTCATACCTGTTGATAAAGACGTTCCCAATAATCTTGAGTCATAAGACGGAACAAAGAGAGAAAGGCCCAGCCAAAAGTATCAAAGCTTGTGTAACCATGGTCAGGATTTTCCCCAGCCTTCAGACATATATATCCTTCAGGGCATGTGCTGCAAAACGTGAAAGACAATACATGAAATGCATCATAAATGGCTTCAGCATGGAGAAACTGAATTCCAGGGGAACATATTGAATGCTCTTTGTTAAGAGTACATATCCTCAATGGTAAATTCCTTCACTGGGTAAAACCACAGGAAACAGGTGGATGCTAACTTCACAATACCAAAGATCTTTGCAATCTTATTTTTCCTTTGAACGGATAAACTGGAAAATGGTAACCATAGCTCGAGCTGCAAATGAGCACCTAGCATTTCAGATGTTTGGACCAGACCACAATTAAGTGTCTATGCAGAACTATAGTGCCTAAATGTGATTTCTCTTGGCACTTATTCCTAATTAAGAATCATAAACTTGGTGTCTCCTGTTACAGTTGTGGGTAATACTGTGATGGTGAACCCACTTTTCTGGTTACGTAGTCTGACACTGGCTGAACAACACCAGCGTGTGTCATCTGAGCACCTTCCTGATTGCTTACTCTGCCTGACCTTACACTCACCCCCTGCCAGGACTAAGTCTTCAATCTAAGAAACCCAGCCCTTTGTTCCACGCACTGCCGTAGTCTGGGGTCACGACATGTTTTCTGTTTCTGCCAGGAAAATGTTTTCCTTGTGTGTCTCGCAAATTCACGTATTAAATGGCATGTGGACAGCATGAATTTCACTGTCTCTCATTAAACTTTGAGACTCTTTACAATAATTTTCTAGCCCCACATGCCAGAAGAGAAAAAGAATGCTCTCTGCTTTACAGCCAGCAGTGGTACTAGGTAAGTACTGGATTGCATCATCAAGTGAAACACAAGGTAGAAGAGATCCGGGGTCAGTGAACCTCCCTCTCTCCCAGAATGGTGCAATATGATTAGTCAAAAGACCCCACACCTCTTGCACATCACAAGCTGCTTTCCAAACATAAGTTATGCCCCATTAGAAACTGAAGGCACAAAACAATATACAAAGGCTTACTGCTGTCTGTATCACAGGAAGAGGATATGAGATCAAGGGTGTTGCCAGTGTCCTGGAGCCCTACAGTATTTGGGAATTTGTTAGGTGGGAACCATCTAACTATCTGGAGAAGCAGATCTCAGCAGAGCTCGCAGTAATGCCAGCTCTCTCTGTTCTTATGCTTCCGATAGAGATGAACGTGGTATGATTCAGTGCAAGTTTTAGCTGACACAACTAGGGATGGTTGGAACAAGAGGGACTTTGTCAGAGATCAGAGATGTTGAGAGAGACCAACTTCCAGGCAGTGTTTTAATAACAGAGCAATACCCTCTGTCCTGGCAGATGGTGAGCTTGATGTTCTGCCTGTCAGATGGAGGAATCAAGGTTTTCTGAACTGCCTTTGGATGGGATGATTATTGTAATATCCAGCCATTTCAGACACTTCACCAGTCATGTAGAGTGTGTCCAATGTGTACAGCTTTTGACTTCTTTTCCCTAGCAAAAATCCATAGAATGTTTCACTCACTGCTTTTTTTTTTTTTTTTACAAAAGCAGAATATTGCCATAAATTGAAATTCAAAGCAGTAATATAAATAATGAAAAGTAATTTTTAAAATGCCACCCAAAAAAAAGAAATTGACTCCTGAGAAAGCAGAGTACGTCTCAGTATGCAAATCAAGGAATTTTTTTTTTTTAAATATCACTTTTATACTGATAGAAATCAAATCTCTACAGCACAGCATAGCAACCCTGTATTACATGTTGAGCTGAGAATACATTGCTGTAGGTTTTGAAGTTATACAAATCTATGGTGTCAGCCACCAACATTAGATATTCAACAACACTTTAAGAAGCTTAATTTAATATCATTAGTCAAGCACAAATTTTTAAGTAAGTCTGCTTTGAACGCTGAAAAAAGGACTGCTGAAGCATTGCAAAATGTGCACATATCCTTGTTTGCAGTAGTCTTCAGAAAAAGCAATAAAAATGAAAAAGAACAGTTGATGTTTAATGAATTAAATGTAATACACAAGTGAGAATATATTAAGTGGTTCTGTCACCTTGGATAGAGCCAAGTTAGTTTACGTCAGTTGAGAATTTAGATAATATTAACTATATATCACAAAGAAAGAAAAAGATAGACACTTCTAATTTCTTTCTCTGCCAGCCTAGAAATGCCTCCTCCTCAATTTTTTTCTATTTTGACTATCTATTGTTTTCCTGGTAAAAGCCACATTTGAATAAAAATTACAGTAACATTACTGAGTTAGAAGACAATAAAATGCAGAAGTCTCAGCTTTTTCCCCCTAAAATATCCAGATGCACACTGAATCTCTCTTGTATATCCATGTCCTTTTTTTGAGGCAGCCTTTTCACTAAATCTCCTCTGTCCCAAAGGCAGCATCTGCTGTCACTCTCTGCCATAGACTTGAGATCTCTGCCTCTGATAAGCTGCTGCAGACAACCTTCAGTGCCGGTGACGTGCTGCTGACACTGTTCAAGAGCTCCGAGAAATAGATCCTCTGGGTTCCTGAGAAGAAAACCCTTTCCGCTCGGTTGTGCTAAGACATCATGTCCAGACTGGACATGAAATTTTTTGTGAGGCTCATTCCTTTTACCGTGAGAAAATGACTGCATGGACACATCATGTTTGGCTGGAAGCTAAGTGATCATGTCCAGGGGTGGACAGACTTCCCTTAGTCTTCCACAAAAGACCAACCCCAAGTGGCTTCATTGAGATGGTCTCTGCTCATATTTTAACATTATTACTAATGGCTAAAACATCTGAATACAGCTGTGAGAAACCTGATGGTGATTACTTTAATGGTGAACTTAAGCCTAGGGGCAGTTCGTTGGAAATTAGGTTTAATCTAGAGTTTGTTGTCTAAAATCTTAGGCAAAATGGAAATTTTTGCCATTAATTTCAATTTGAGAGAGAGACTTTCCTCTTAATCTCTTCACCATTCTGAGCAAGAGAGTATGAAAGAAAGGAGATATTAGGAGCATTGCACTTAGATGTATTTTCATAGGAAATTCTTGGCACCATGAGATTAGATGCTACAAAAATCACTCTTAGGTTCACTGCCAATGTTGCTTCCTGGGGAAAGTCTGTTTTGGTGCAGAAGAACATCAGAGAAACTCCTCAAAGCACTTTACCACAACCGCTTGGAAAGCCCTAGGATGTGGAGATGCAACTCCTCTGACTGTGCAATTGAGCAACGGTACCTCAGACTAATATTTCCTGTTTATAAAACAGTATTTTTTCATGTTTCATTCTGTCTTTATGCGTCTCTGAAACCTTTTCAACTCAGCAATAGATGGCTGGTGTGAAAAGACCTGACTCTGTACTGAGTGTACATGGTTCTCTAACATTATGTTCAGGTGTCAGAGCATTCAAACGAGGTTTCTTCAGCACAAAAAACATGAACTCCAGCTCAAAAATGCTATTAATGCTAGCTCACATCCTTCTTACAGAGACTAGACACTTGAGACAAAATATTCTACTTTTCAACTCCTTATTCTTGCTCACCCTCTTTCATAGCTGACAGAAGCGATAACCCATAGGGTGTGGGAACGTGTTAAAAGCACTGAGAGGAAAACAAAATGCTGCTTCCCATAAAAAAACTGTACAAAAATTTAGGTGTAAGACTCTCACATGAGAATATTATTCTACAACTGTCACAATTTCCTCTGAGGATTTTTTTGAAGTCTCAAGATTTTGCTGAAAAGTCTTCAACATATAATATTAAGCCTTTCCCTTCAGAATTTTAGCAAACTCTTCAGTTTCTGTTACCTCAGGGAAGCATTTCACAGGATTGCACTCTCCTCTGATGCACAGGGATGGGCAACAACAACAAGCTACGTAAATATAACATCCTCCACGGGAGCCTCACTGATCACAATAACATTACTGTCCTGGATTCAGAAAAGTTAAAAGCATCGGTCTACCTGCCTATCCATCAGGCTATAATCACCATTGTAAGCTGGCATTGGTACAGGAAATTAAAGAACATAAGAAACAGCTTTCTTTTAAATAACACAGCTTGGGAATGCCAGAGTTGTAGCTGAGGGGCATAATTACAAAATGCTCTGGCTCAAGAGTTTAATTTAGGCAAGCCAAGTAACCTGCTGATCCAGACTGCAGTGGCCAGTAGGGTTGTGCAATAAAAGAAGATTTGTAAAACAACCATGTGCTGGATTGTAACATTCAGACCCTGAAAATACAGGGAGAGTTGTCCATGTGTTACCAGAAGTTAGCATCAAACAGCTGCTGATGTCAGCTACGACATCTGTAAGGTAAAGGCTGCACATTCCTTTGGTTTAGGTTGCAAAGGCACACTATGGCTTGCTACACCGAATTGCTTATAAAAGAAGCAATAATGGGAAATAAAGTGCATACCACAGACACAACAAAAAATTAAAAAACCAAAACCATATTGTGGTAAGGGCCCCTTAGTGTTCCTGCTTAGGTCACAGCTTAAACTCAAGAATGCAGAAACCAAGCTGAAATGTTTATAGCTGACATCTTTGACACATGGCTAATTCCAGAGGAATGGAAGCCACCCTGGTGAGCACAGAGGGTTTCAAAGCCTGACAGTAAGAGCTGGAAGGAGAAATGGTGTCCATGGCCTCCAAGGCTTGTTGATGTGCATGGTAGAGTCTTCCTCAACCTGCCTCTTCATGCTAAAGTCCTCAGGCCACAAAGGAGAGGCTTAGATCTCCTTTGGGTCGCGGGCCTGAGTGCTTTTCTCTGAACTTTCCACATTTTCTCATTCTCTTGGCTTTGAGGGAGAAGACCAGCAATCAAACAAGGAGTGCATATTGTGCAGTGGTTGGGAACGAACAGATAAATATCCTTAGACTAACATTTGCTCTTACCTGACAAGATGAAACTACCCATTCTGAAACAGGGCAATATTTTTTAAAATGGATGTTGCAAGAGCGACTGGACATGTAGGAGAAAGGGGCTGAAAGGCAGCAGCACCCCAGCCAAAGCTGGGTGTTGCTGTCAGTGCGTGCTTGGTCTGCCTGAAAGTCACAGGTTGCTCTTCTTCCCTTGTTCTTTCCTATTTTGTTATATTAAAGACTAATCATGGTTAGAGGGTCTGACTTACAATTCCCCATTAATTACCATCTAAGACCCAACATCTGACGCAGAGAAGCACACTTCATGTTGGATAGGTCTGAGTAGGAGCCCCCAGCATCTCTCACTCCAGGCATCTAAGGCATCAGAGAGAATTTGAAGGGCATTCTTTAAAGCAAGGGATACCAATGATCTGAAAGGAAGTACAAGTGAATCCCACCAAATGTTACAGAAAAAAGAAATAAAAATAAGAAGAGCTCAGAATAAAGAGCAACATCAACCAGGACCTGAAACTGGAAGAGCAAAGGGAGGGAGTCTTGCTCACAGGCTCAGAGCACCCGCTGACCTGTGCATGCCACTGACTTACATCCACAAAAAAAGTCTCAGACTCCCCCACTGGCTTACTTGTTCAGGCAGTTGGAAAACCATTGGTTTCAGCCTGAGACATCAGATCCCTCCATGCACACACGCAAACAGCAAGAGGAAGAACTCCCTCTGCTGCAAGGTGGCTTTTTTAGACCTGACGCTGCAGCAAGGTAAGCAAACTCTCATTTCTTCTTGCTGTGGCCAGACACCAGATCTTCTGTCTAACCCATCAAAGAAAATGTAGGGCAATAAGTTATCATCATAAACATAACGATAGATTACTGCTTAATGAAGACTGTAGCCCATAGTCAATCTGCTTCTCTCATGTGGCTTATTACAGCTTTGACTAAGAGGTAATATTACCCATCCTTGAGAATTGGATTTGGATTTAATCCCTACTGCTGCTGTTTAACCAGAGACATGATCTTCCAAATACACAACGGATCCCTTGGAGTGGGGACTGGTATTGTTGCCCCTAAGCCTATGCAATACATGAAGTTATGCCCATGGTCCCTGCAGCATCTTTCGGGTGATATAGTTGCTTTGTGGTTCTTCTCATACTCAAGTAAGAAGCTTTCTCACCACAAGCAAACTGTCCTCATTCTCATGTCACTGTAACCAACACACAGTAGATGGAAAAGTTTATGTGATTTACATCAGAATCTAGTTAAATTCATTTAAGGTATGCTGTAGAGTCTGGAGGTTGGTAATAAGTTTGTTAATAGGGAATTATGTTACTAGTTCTGGTATTTTAAACACATTTCATTCTTTCCAAAATATCCTCACTTTGGTGAATTTGAAGAAGGCACATTTGGGAACCATATCCCCTTCCTCACTCCACCAGCTTTTCCAGCCTTTCCCATTCCTCAGCCAGCTGTATCCCATCAAACTGAATTTGGCAAGTGTTACGAACACAGTAGTCCCACCGAGCACATGCCAAAGCTCCCCAGAAGCCCATTCCCTGTGATGGACCCATTCATGCAGCAAGTTCAACACACACTGCCAGACCACAACCTGCCTGGCAAAGTTGGCTAGTCCACAGATCACCTGCAACTGGTTGTTTCTCTTGATTTTACCCATTCCTGTCGCTCCCCAGGAGTAATATACGTGCAACTAAGACACCTGAGCACCATCTTAATCCCACCCATCCACGGACTGCACCTCTGAAATGCAAACCCTCCAAGCCAAGGGGGCTCTTCTCACTCTACTTGTCCAGCATCCAACATAACATGGCCTGAATCTGGGCCCTTCTGGTATTACGACAAGTAGTAATAACAACAACAACAACAACAATAATAATAGTAACAACAACAATTAATAATAATAATAATGATAATAATAATAATGATTTAAGTGCAGGCAGCTCAGAGCTGCAGTGGTCCTGATTGCCAACAGCAGAATAAAAGAACTGACTGGTTGCATTATTCTCTGCTGCAGTTGCCCAATTTCCAGGGCAGCTGGGGTTGCTACTGGGCATGTTTGCTTGTAGTCAGGGGACGAAGAGCTGTGGGAGAGCATGCTGTTTGAGATGTTCTTCTGGCAGACATACACATTGTTCCAGGCTTGCTGCCTGCCAAGGGCTGGGTGAGAGCTGCAGCGTTGGGCTGTGCAAAGTAGCGTTGGTGGAAGCATCTGATAGCAGCGCTGCTCCTCAGTACGGTGCATGTTACTTCTCTACCCTTGAGGGGTGTGATGAGCCTTTGCAAGGGTCTTTAAATCACCACGTGGAGGATGGATAAAGGCAAAGGAATGTTATTACAGCTGAGAGAGATCAAAGTGCTGCAACCCTGTACACGTCACAATGAGTATGCTTGACAGTATGGTGGCGTGGAGAACCTACCATAAAAATGTTGCTTTCGGTAATCAAGGTGACTATGAAAACAGGCATCTGATGCAATTTTAGGTGCTGGCATTTTACCTTAGTAAAATGTCACAACACAGAAGGAAACAAAGGGGTTTTTTGACGATACTTTAGAAAGTTAGGACTCAAAAACTTTGAGGAGTGCTACACCACATGGTGCTTCCTTCATCCCTTATATGCAACATAAGCTCAGTGACAGCAGAATTTACCAAACCATACAGAATCTTGCCCCACATTGTACATTATTTTAATGTACCCTGTTAAGAAAAATCAAGGTCATAGTGAGGATAAAGGTAGCTAAAGTTTCTATAGCAACAGTTACTAGGATGCAGTTGCCAAAGGTGCTTTCTTGTTGCATTCTGAAGTAGCTTTTCTGGCTGCTTTTCCTTCCTGTTCACTACTCTTTTTGGTAATATCAGTACAGACATGATGCAAATGTGCTTTCATTGTCAGTATGATCTTGTAGACTATTCCTGCCCACGAGCTGAATATACAGGACATATCATGTAAAAAAATCAAGCAGTCTGACCTTGAGATCCGAAGGGGACACAACTGACTTAAAACATGCACACTTTTCTGAAAAGCCAGCTTCCTGTGGTGGTTGCAAGTGAAAAAGTAAAAAGAACAAAAACAAGTTTATCTTTTTTTTTTTCCTGCTTGTTTACTTTGTACATTGATAGCATCTTGTCTGTTTCTTTTTCTCCTAATGGACAAATTACCTTGCTGTTTCTACTGCTCTTCCAGACCTTCAGGCAGAAGGGGAAGAAAAAACAGCAGTCTAAGCACAGCAGAAAAATGTCCCTGTGAAATTACAACAGGATAAAGGTGGAAAATGCTTTAGAGCTGAAATGTATCTTCCTTTTTCATGGACAGATAATTTCACGCTGCTGCAGCACCTGCAAGTCTTTACTCTGTGGGGAAGCACGACACTCTGCAGTATGGTCATCTCATCAAAATGAATGGCTAATAGTCACGGAGAAGGAGTAAGCCATAATTGCATGGGTGGTATGAAGCAGGTTGGTGCGGCCTGAAAAGAGACGGTTCCCACAGCCCACTCTCTGGGAGATTGGGTCTGATGATCGCAGCAGAGCGATGCCTGGTAAAGGCACTGCTGATGTGCTCTAGCAGGATGCCTCGTTGGATCTTAAGGTGGGATCAGGACTACATCTCCTCCTGACAGCAATGCCCTTGGAAGCTTCCTTGCTTCTTGTCTGGTGTTGGCCATGTCCCATTGCCTGGGGCCAAGCACAGAGTGCTGGGGTTTGTCCTTGCTGTAGGTCCCTGAGCACTCCCTAAAGCATTGTATCCAGCTACAGGTCTTCTCTTTGGCACTGTCACCATAAATACTCATCTATGGATATGTGGTAATTTTCCCTTCAAGGGCTACTTTCATACAGCAGGGTAGATGTCTTCAAAAGGCTTGTCATGCTTGATTATAGGCAGTGTATGGTGCTACTTGCTATCACCTGGTCTTCTACAGCCCTTGAAAAGCATAGTTCACTTGATGCTAAGACTGGATTTCCTGAAGGCTAGAGCAGCTTTCAGCTTCTGCTCCTAGCTAAGACCCAGTACAATTCGATCACTGTACTGGATATTTACTGGACCATCCTCAGGGCTAAAACAAGGTGTTCAAATTGGATAAGCTACTACACTGGGGATTAAATTGAAAAGTGAATTTATAGAATTTGTAATCCATTTGAAAATCAGACTATCTATCTGAGCTTTCTCCATTTAGTTTAACAAAATCAAATACAAGAAGCTGAAATTGCAAAGACAACCAACTTGGACAAATCCCAGTGTGGTCACATCCAAAAGAACAACCAAATCTAACCCTGAAACACATCTAGAAACATGAATAATTCTGCAAATACACTACTTTTTTTTTTGTTAAAAGAGCCTTGCTGTTAGCTCTGCTTCCAGTGTCCGCCCAATCTGTGACACGCATCTCAGAGCAGAGGATTTTTCCATTAACGTAGTACTCTGAATGTGCTTGTTGTGAAACACCGAGCACATGCCACTAGTGTTCACTTTGAGCCAAAGAAGATCTTTGATCACAATTATTTGATTTTCCTTCTACTCACAACATATTACGTCTTGTTTCCATTGGACTCTATTCCTTGTAAATACAAAGTAAATTCTTGCAGTACATCAAGGAGAAAAATGCAGTTGGGTAAACAAAACGAAAAGCAACACAAAAGTTCTATTTGATTAAGTGAAGAAAAAACAAATTTCAGGCATCGTGAAGAAATCTTCTGAGGTATCATGTGGGAAAGCCCACAGACAGGTCAGTCCTTGCATAAACAAGAAATATGCCATCTCCCCAGTATTCCTACCATGTCTCTGCAGTATGATTTTTAAAGTAGCTCCTTAAGGTTTCTTGAGCATACCTAAAAATGTTTTTTCTTCCAGCTGCCAGTTAAAGTACTAGAGACATGTTTGTTGCTGCTGAGTGACATACATCTATTCAAATCCCTTCTGAACTAGAATCAATATTAACTACATCCATTACCTCCTGCTTTATCGGCAGTTTGGGTGCTTGTTCAGAAAACAGTCCCTCCTAGTAATGTAATAAAGCCCCCACCTTGAAGATAATTAGGTTGCCTGTGATACAGCATCCACTGATGATCATTTCCCTGCTGATTTTGGCCTGCTACTCCAGCTCAGGTTGCAGTCTCCATCGCTACACACTCTTACATCAGACCATCTGAGTCTCATCACCTAATAATTGCCATAGTAGATTTATTTAGATTTTTTTTTTTTTACTCTTCTATAATAACAGCAACCAGACTAACCTCAGAGTGTCATTAACATGCTTTTAAAAATGCACTAAAATGGCTTTGTCAATTACCTCGAGATTTAATATCCCGGCCACAGCACAGATATCCCTCACTCTAACAACCAAACCCTCCAGGAGTGCACACATCACACCACCCTTCCCCACATTTCCTTTGGGTCCTCAGCGTATCCCAGAGGCTGAGAAGTTCAAGCTCCAAACTGGGAGCAGAAGCACGCTGCAAAAATGCTGCGAACACTCAGACATGGCCAACTGTCTTTCCTGATCCCCCTTTCTGATGCCTTGATGGGTTCCCAACTTAAGCATCCTCACTTGTCATTAATTTCATTACTAATAGATGGGTCAGCCACAATCTGATGTATCCACTCACTCTTAACTCGCCTCCACTGATCCTGTGGTGTCGCAAAAGCTCCTATGCATTCTGATTTTGTATTTTACTATTGAATGCGCATGCTCTTGGCTTTGACCATTGATGGATAAGAGAAAACAAATCCCACTCTGTTAGATACATTGGTCTGTAAATGATGGTCTCTTTATCCTAACGGGTGGGAATACATGACTTTGCAAGTCCCCTGAGGCCTTAGGATCATCTTTCTAATTATCTTCTTGTCTTTAAGCAACAGGATGACTGGCAGGAACTCTGTGCAAAGTATAGCAGATGAGACAATACTTGCTAGTCCTGAGTTAAAAAACAGTGTAAGTAGGAATATTTTTTCCCCATTTTTAGGCATTTAAAACAAACTCTTACCCAGTGGTATTAAATACTTAACTAAAACAGCAAGAGGCTGAAGAAGAAAGAACTGAAGCACAAAGGGAAAGTGGGTCTCCCTTAATGGCACAAACACAGATAGTTTTTATGTATTTAACAAAACAAGCACAAGGACTCTAAGCGTGGGGGTGGCATTTTCCTTCTCACATACACAAGAGCTGGGAGTTCTCCCCTGGCTGTTTCAGGCTGTGACTCTCGTGGGCATAGTACTTCCATTGGAGGCTTTCTCCAATCATGGCTTTTTTTGCTGACACATTGCAATTTATTGACTTTCTAAGGAAGGAAATAAGAGTGGTTTTGCCAATATGCTTTGCTAGAACCCATACAAGCTACTAATATGTAGGTACTCCATGGATATTGGATTGATATTTCTCTTTCCACTGTTTCGGCAATTCCAAAGCAGTAGTCCCTAAACTATGCCTCACAAACTATCTATAATCTAATCAACCATTTTGACATTGCTTACGGCCTTAGCAGCCAACCACCACCACAGTTCAGGTCATCAGGGAGAACAATGTATAATATTTCATCATGTACAAAATGTTGTTGCTCTGCAGAACATTTCTTCCTCAATATTATTGCCTATTGCCTAGCAAAGGCATAAGTCCACCAGCACAGGTAGGTTGCCAAATCCCCAGGAAACATCCCAGTAGTCTTGGAGTCCAGCCTGAGCCTGGATAAATGCAATGTATTACAATCAACAAAGCACTTCATTAATGAACGCTGACATTGTACCTTCCTTGGAACAAACAAAGAGGAAAGCATGGCCCTCTGCCCAAGGAGCTTACAGTCTGAATTAGACTGGCAATACAGATCAGACACACAAGAAATGCAGACGGAAGGCTGACACTTTGGCTTTCCCTCTGTTTTAGGCAAATACAGATACAGGCAGTGGCAGCAGAGAGTAAATTGTCTCTCCCCAGGACCCCATGGCTTTTCTCGCCCTCCTGTCCACAAGCAAGTTTAGATTTTATCTTCCCTCCATCTTCCTCCTGTCTCCCTGTACACATGTGCCTCTTTTCGCATTGAGTTCTTCCTAATTTAAACCCTAACTTTTTTCAGGCTTCCACATTTAGGTCTACCAACTTAAAACATCTCCCTCCAAATGTAGATCATCTCACTTCCTCCCCTTGCTTGACCTAGGTCATCCATCTCCCTGGTTCAAATACTCTCACATACTTAGATCACAAGCTCATCCATCCCACTGCTCTAAGGTCTTTTCTTCCTCTTCCTACAACTTGCATGGCTTATAATCTCCTCTGCTCACACAAGATTCCATCTCTCTCCATCCCATCTGAAGTCTTTCAATTCCATCAAGGTCCTGAGAACCTGTCAAAATCACACACTCAAACAATGCACTTGGACCCTGAGGACTGGATGCAGGAGGAACCATTAGCATCTACAGTAGGGAAGTGAATCAAGTCCTTTATGCAGAGCAAGTTAGTATACTACAGGAATTATTCGGAATCTCTTCACTGTCTATACTATAAGAAAATGAAACACACATAGTCTATATGTACATAGTCTATCACGTACAAAAATAGATCACAACTCAAAAGTGAGTACCTTCCCACCTCCGAAGCATGTTATTTTGGGGACTAACATTTGTTGATTGGTTAATCTTCCTTTGCCAAAAGCCAAGAATTCATCATCAGTCTAAATCCCTCCAGCTTTTCTGTTTCCATTCTTCTTTCATTTCCTTTAAATACTCTCCACTTGGCCAAAGTGTTACTTAGCTTTCACTATTTTTTTTACTGAGAAATTTAAACATATTGAAAAAGAACTGTAATAAGGCCCCTAAAGATTTTAGACCTGAACAAGTGACACACACAAACCACTCTTCCCTGCAGTTCAGAAAATTGTATTACTATGCACAATATTGTCATTATCCTCTCTCCTATTATGACTGACACAAGGAAGTTGAAATATCTACTTCATGCTGGTGAGAAGTAGACAGAACTGAAGGAAAATGTAGGGGAAAAAAAAAAAAAGCAACAAAAACAAACCAGGACTGAAGATATTTTTAAAGCACTTACCCAGCATCAGTGCTATTGCCGCACAGTAACACATCTTCTGTACCATTTTTTATGAAATAGTTCACTGCAACAGAAATAGAGAAATGGCTTTTTAACAAGTACATTCTGGGAACGGTAACATCCAGAAATATCATCCACCAACCAGCATATTCAATTGGGACAGTAATTGAGAGATAAATGGCATGCTTTTGCTTTCCTTTGCTAATCTTAACTTTTATAAATTGTAAAAACAAAGATTTTTTTTTCAAAGCTCTTTAAGCACTTGCTGTTTGTATTCCAAATCTGACCAGTTTAATAAGGTGGCAGCAAGACTGTGGGCAATGTTTGTAGGAACCAAATGTCCATGTCCCTGGCTGTTCTGAGAGTGTTATTACTGAATTCAATATAGCACTACGTAGTGAAACCGAACCATAAGCTTGCCCACAACTCTACACTCATGAGATACATATTAATTGAAGTTTGTGATAGAAATTCCTGACTCATAGGTTAAAAATCAAACAGCTAAAAGTCAAAATGTAATAATACTAACAAAGCAGCCCACTCCCCCAATCTGGTGGATTCTGCTCAGCATAGAAAACATACAGTATAAAGTAAAAGAAACAGAAAAATATACCCTGTTAAAGATCAAGCAAACAAGGAAGTATTCATAAAGACAAATATTTATCAACGCAGTCATCTGTAATGGCAATGGAGAGAGACAGACACTTCTCGAGGGAGACTCAGAGGAGCAAGCTAAATTTAAGTGCTCTGGATCATTCCCTGGTTGACTATCAATGAGGCTTAAGGAAATTAGCATCCCCAGGCTAATGAGAGCCTTTGTGTACACACTCCTTCTTCTATCCCCAGCCAACAAAGTCTAACATTCAGAGAAACAGAACAGGAGACCAACTTCTTCTCAAAAGGATAAACAAATTCAGTTGTCCAGAGAGAGTCTGGAGAAAAGAGATGTTCTACGGAGCGTATCTAAAACCTGAATGGCAGTATGGAAGAATGGATAAAAGCATTGATCTAGAAATGTGATAAATGCAAAACAGAGGCCAGCAGCTGACTGATGGAAGGTAGATACACCAGTGTGCTTTACTGCAGCAGAGAGGATGGGATCCCCTGTTGACATAAGACATGGTGGCAGCCTTGCACAGCACGTGTTTGTGAGCAGTGGGGCCTCTGCAGATGATGCTCAGAAGAGGTTCTCCATTCTAGGCTAACCCTCTGTTGTGAAATGTTTTAAAAATCAAGAGTGACAGCTTACCCAGGCAGGCTATGCAAAGAATGCTCAATGGCACAAGCCACTGAACAGATGTGCTGTGGCGCTCTCAGTAAGCCGCGAGCAGTGGAAAAGCCCTGCCCTGCTGCGTGCCAGGAGGGAATTACTGTCCATGAGCTTGTGGTTAACGAGGGCACGTGATGGTGTTCACAAGTTATCAGAGCATATATCCTGCTCAGACTGTATGCTTTTCCACTTTGTCTTACATGTGGGCTTTCTAACGAAGCATCATGACTGACAACACCAAGCTGTTCAATATGGTTAAAGATCTGTGATCACAACAAATGGAGGAAGGATGTCATGTCTTCCATCTCCTTTCACCCTCCACTTCTGCTCGTGAAAGACTTGCTTTTCTCAGGACAGATGGTATCTTATTTGGGATACATAGTGACACAAACCCATCAGACTCTGGGGCAGGAGGAAATATGGCACAACCATGAGATAAGAGATAGACAAAAAACTGCAGAGGTTCTGCACCTTGGTACGAAATGGTGACCACATGGGATACCTTGAACTTCACAAACATGCACTACTCTTTGGGAATCACAACTTTTCATACTGTAAATGCTAAGACCAGGAGGATGATAGAACTGTCACCGTGTGTTGACCACTTTCTTTGAGGGATGACTGAAGCTCTGGAGCACAGTGCTGGCTGAAGATGAAACCAACACTTCCTGGTCATGAGAACAAAGTCGAAGCACATAAGTAAGGAGGAAAAGGAGACTCTGTGTGCAAACAAGAAATTTAAAATCTCAAGAACAGACAAAATTCTGTTGTCTGCTGTTGACTTAAACATTTACATTTCCAAAACAAGCAACACGGTAGGTGTCAAAGAGTGCTACAAGATGCATGCTCAGGAACCAGTACATCGATGCTGCTGGGAGGGGGTATCTTCACCACAGAGTCTGCAACTGCGCAACAGTGTCACAGCTACCATGCCAAACTTCAGCCTGAGGAAGAGCTGAATTGCTGATTCCCGACTGATAAATGAAGGGGAGATTAGAGTATTATACCCAAGGAGACAAATCACTGCATTATCAAAAATGCGCACAACAATCAATTTGTCACTCAAAGCAAGTAGGTTTGGATTTTGACCAAGCATGCTGGGCAATCAGAGGTCTTTACGCATCAAGCAGTCATCAGTCTTGCTTTTAAGAACAAACCACCTTGGTATCCTATTAACCCACGGCCTCAGCTTTCCATCAGTTAACTCTAACATGGACAAAGAACATAAAACCTTTTTCATTTACAGTAGGATTTTCTCTCTGAAACATAGACTGCTCAAAGTGATCAACACCACCGGAAAACACAATAACTTTTTCATTGTCTTGGAAGATTCCAAATAGTTTTTGTTTTGTTTTGTCATTTTCTTCACTAAAAATTTTCTGCATGTCAGAAAACAAAATAGGAAAATGAAAGTGGAAAACAAAACTGAAAACCTCCATATTAGATTGTTTTCCAATTTTTAAAGTCAAATCAAGGCAAAACAATGACATTTGTACATATATATGTGTGTACATAATCTTTGTGCAACATGCCATTCTTACGAAAAGAAAATTATCTTTTTTTTTTTCCTACCATCTTTACTAAAATGTTGTCACAGTTATGGTGTATACAATGCCTTTTAGGAACTTTTCTACAGAAATTTACAGAGTAAAATAACTACTTGATCATATTAAAAGAGTTTTAAAAAATGGTCAGAATAACACTGGCTTCATATAATTTTCTAGTCGGTCACACATTATTTACTCCATTTGTGCTAAATAAACTCATCTATTTTTCAATAATACAAAACATTTCCTGTCAGTACTCAGCAGTCAAAAATTCAGCAAAGTATGTTTTCCAATAACCTGATGTTATCTTCTCCAAAACATATGCATATTTGTGCCTAAGCCTTATAAATACATACTAAGACCTGTATCTCCAATGCTCCTGACATAGTATTATTTGTGTTAGGTTCCTTCTGTTGCCATTAAATAAGCGTATGATGAATCCATATGTTGGTGCTGTCTTCCCAGGGCTTGTGTTTTAGAGGTGCTGAGTTCTGTAACATAATCCTGTAAAGTGAGTTTACAAGCAGCTTATTACTTTCTTAGAGTTTTGTCTACTGCAAAGGACAGCAAGATGATGGCAACTCCTCCAGCCAAAGTGGCTCAAGCACCAGTAAACAGTAAAGATTTGGCCCAAACCCACACTCGTTGCTGTCTACAGGGTATGACAAAGGTCACACTACCATAACTTCCCTGCAACTAGTACTTGTGACAGTTGGATGGAAAATAGTACAGATTTACCTCCATCTGCTATGAATCACATCTTCCTTGGTGTTGACATTAACACACCTGTAGCATCAAAGAGTAAAGACTACTCTAATGAATTCCCTTAATATTTTTGAGGAAAGGGTTAATAATATTACTCAGCACAGTTACACATTACATTATTGTTTGGTAGGGACTACTGATGATTGTCTTTAGATGTGACACAGAGCCCAGATAGCAAAACACCATGACTATGGAGTGGAGTAATGTCTGCTCTTCCCAATCACCAGCAAACGGCCCTTATACTAAACACAGCCCAGGAAATAATGTTCACTAATCCAGCTCTCAGTTACATTTACATCAACCCAGAGTAAGTCAACCTCTCCAACATCCTCAGAGCTCCTGGCTTTCCAGGGACACCAAGAAGCTTGGTAGCAGCCCTAACGATCAGTGGTCCCTTAAGGCTTAAGTTTGCCACAGCATTGGGAAGATGAAAGTATATCACACAATTTTTTCCTCCAATAAAACCATGAGTTGCTGGGTCTCCTGCAAGTTCATGGTCTGCCTCCTACACTGCTCAAAGACACAGTTATAACCCCAGTTTTAAAGCTGCTGTACACAAGCAGTGAGGAAATACACAAATTCCTCTTCTTGTAACACCTTCCTTCCAAAGTCAATTCCTCAAGCTTCTCATTATTTCTGCTCTTTCGTTCTACACTTTTTTCGCTATATCAATAACTTTCAGGTTTCTGCATTGCTCCCTTCCACACCAGGCAATTCTAACACAGAAAACATTCGCCATGGATCCACCTGTCAAGTTAAGAAAAAAAAAAAAAACAAAGGCAAACTTCCTCAAAAAAAATTTATTCTAATTAAAATTATGCTCCAGCTTATACTTTCCACAACTATACCACACCACTGAGCACAAAGCCAGTGGGGTACACTGAGCTGAAGGGTAGAAGTCCTCTTCATTTCTATGCAAAGGAAAGGAAAAGTTTCCAGTTCAGAAAAATGGAAAAGGTTACAGTCAGCTTAGAAAATATGGCTTCTGAGTCCAGCTTCTGTTCCCTCTTTGGAGATCCAAATGAAATTATATTTTGACTTGTCTTACAACAAATTCATTCCAATTTGAAAAAAAAAAAAACCCCACTATATATTATCACACTTGCATAAAACGCAGCATTCAAATATCATTAGTCACTGCCCAGAAAAGAGTCCTCTGGCTGACTTTCTAACAAAAACTTCAGAGAGGTGTCTGTTATCTCAGACTATTTATTGCAGCCACATGGGTGTTCACTGCTTAGAGACTTTCTCCCTGTGCTATGGCTGGCATAGAACACTGACAGCCACCAAACGTCCCGATTCCAAATTTAAAATGCAATTCAGAAAGCCCCATCACCTTATAGGAGTGATACGTGACACAGAAACAAAATAGATAACACCCCCTCATTGCCCTTTCGCCCACCGGCACAAACACACTGTACCTCCTGGTAATACATAATAATTAAAATGAATCCTTGCTGCACTTGCTGTGTGCACACTGTGTCACATACGGTGAAGTCTGTAATAAATGAAATTGAGTTTGAAGATGAAAAACATGCCTCACAAAAGCGATGGTACAGGCTGTATTAAGGGTATTATTAGGGAAGAATGCTTGGGAATAAATGGCGCTGCCAGTTAGTTCTTCCCTGCTAAAAGGGGTTGCAAATAATTATAATAATCAGTTACTCTCCTGTTGCTCACTCCATGACAGGGGATCTGGCTCTCCTCTGATGTCCCCTGGCATTTGCTGCTGCCAGCCCTTCTGCTGGGTTTCGCAGGCTCTCAGGTGTTCTCCTCTCCCTTCTTGTTTCCCATTCTTCTCTCCCTCTTCCCCTGGGCACTCGCTTTGGGTCCAGCTCTCTCCTGCCACCCTACCCCGTAACTGCCTGGAAGGACATTTTCAAAACTTCAGCTAAAAAAGGAACAGGAGGAGTTAATTGTGAGGATGGTTGGGTGGGATGAGGGGCAGAGTCCAGGCAGCCAACTTTTTTTGAGGATCTTACATACAACATTGGCTAATACATGACTTTATGGCTAACTACAGCCCTGAATTCTGGGCATTAGCTATCCTGCAGGAGATGTGGAGAGGCTGGGAAGAGGTCGTAGAAAACCATACAACAAGGTGCTGAGAGGAAAGTGGTCTCCTTAAGCTCGAGTGTCTCTGGTAGGCTCCTATCAGTGCTTCCTCCCATGCTCAGAATAAGCCAAAGACGCAATTTCCCAGCCAGGGCTCAGCAGTCACCATAGCACAGAAAAGAATGTGTTCAATTTTGATAGTACAGCTTTTTCCCTCTTTGAGAAAAAGCCACTAAAAATATCAATCAAGCCCTCTGCTAGGTGGCTCCTGTGCCCTAGGAAGAGGCTCTGAAAGCCTCAAAGATCCACAGTACCTGGTTTGTGCTGCCTGTACGATCCAAGGGAAGGAAAAGCACATCAAGGAGGGAAGGAAAAACATCAGGAGCATTTGGAGGTGCAGAGAATTTAGATGCTGTCAAATTGGCTTGGGGACCATGCCAAGTCCATGAGCATCCCGAGGAAGACAAGACAGGAGACAGTGACTAGCAATAAAGACACATGCTGGCTTTTAAACATCTTCAAATAACCTCCTTCCATGTCTCTGTGTCTGACCAGTCAGTGCAGACCCACGCTCTTAGGGCTGTAGGCTGCATAGCACGTAACTAAAAGCACATTTAGCATCACTTGTTTAGACATACGCTTCACATGAAGAGGCGACAAAGGGCTGAAGTGTGCTCTCTGTAAGTTTTGTAGAGGTTTTGTGTTTTATGGAGTATTTTTTTAATGTGTTTCACACAAAAGAATTAAAATCAAAAGCTGCTACAAGGGTTGAATGCATTTGTGATTCCAGACAGATGCCAGCAAAATAGAAGAAAATACTCGTGCTTGTACTGTGATAAAGCAAACAAATTAATTGGATCAAAAACTGACTAAGAGACAGAAAACAAAGGTTAAGATGAAAAGTCAATGTGCAGTATATCTGCAGGCTAACAAAGGGGTGTATCTGCACCACTTTATTACATTTATAAGTACAAGGGAAAGACAGGGTGAGCAGAGAGGTGATAAAATAGATTATACACAGTATTTCCCAGGTAAATCAAGTCCAAGGCCAGGAAAAAAAAAAAAAAAAAAAGAGTGGAGAAATGCAAAGTGAGATATTAAGTAGTCAGAATGTGAAGTAAAGCAGAGAAGGAGAAAATCTCACCCATCCATAATGTTGTCAAGTCTAAAATTCCTTGTATCAGTTCAGGTAAGAGATACAGATTTTTTTAGGGACCCTTAGTCAACAATTTTATGTAATATGAAGCTGTGATCAAAGAAAAGCGTAATATGAAGATGCAAGAGGAACAGGATGGAGTACTATAGAGGAAACAACCTATAAACCAGTGGCATGTCTCATCCAGAAGACAGACCACAGCATTGCTTGCAATGGGGTACCTGCTGGACTGGACGGTATTGAGAAATGTGTAATGAGAATGACTGGGAAAAGGTTACTAAGAGCAATTGAAAAAAATAGAGATCTTTTATCTTAGAAAAGAGGTGACTATCAGAGTCAAAAATAGCATGAATTCTGGAGAATGTGAACAGGGAGCTTTGTGTGCTCCCAGTCACAGAATGTGATAACAATGTTTTCTGCCCTAAGAAAATGGGGGGCGAAATAAAAAAAGAAAAAATATTTCAAAACTAAAGATAAAGGAAATATTTTTCACCCCACTTGCCATTTCAACAGCTGAAGTTACTGCTGCAGAGTGCCCCTGTGGCCAAAACATTCAAAGAGAGATTTGTTGCTTACGTAGATAAGGATATCCAGAATTATAATAGTTAATGTTAATAAAAAATTATAAAAATATGCATACTTCAGGCTGTATTAATTTCTTCTGGAACATGTGGGGCTGCTCTGTGCCACAGACAGATGCCTCTGTGGGTATACCAAGGCCTGACTGAGCCTGGCAATTCCCATATTTTATCTCCACCTCACTTGGGTGAATTGAGCATTGATGAAAAGTATCAGGAATAAATATTTCTTCCGGTGGACTCACGGTGCACCTGGGTTGACTGTTCAGAGTTGAAAGTGAGCGCTACCTCTTGGTTTGCAAGGCACGTTATTGCTGAACCTGGAGCAAGCAGAAGCCCTTGGACAGCCTGCAAAGGGTACAGATGGGGTCCTTTCAAATGCCTCTTTGACAATCACTGCGTGAGTCAAGTGGTATATTAGTTTGGTAGTTTATGAACAATTAGAAGGAGCAGGAAAACTCTGAAAATGTTCAGTCTGAATCTTTAGTGGCAGATCTTTCTTCTAGTAGATCTCTTCTTTCTGTGATCAGTAAAGCAGTGATGAAAGCAAAAAAAAAAAAAAAAAAAGTATATGGGGAAGAAATCCTCCTGTTTTTCAAACTGTTCCAAGAAAAGAACTTGCTTTTTCACCAAAAAAATTCCTATTGAATGGTCAGGAAGAGACTATACTGGATACAACTGTACCAGTTCCTATGTTTTTCTGATCCTTGCACTTCTTCTGCTGGACATTTCTTTTTCTATTTAGCTTAAAACATAGAAGTGCACAGGTACAATACCCATGTTAATAACACATCAGAGCATTAACGTCTGAGCATTTATGAAGCTATTTATCAAAAGATCCACAGCACCTGAACAAAGCCACAATATTTACAGTTAACGGCAGAGTAACATGAATAGATTCCATGCTGACAAGCACGGTCTGAAAGCCCAGAAAGGCTCTTTGTCTTAATCATTGGTTCACATACAATCATACATAATAAAACACCTATTCCAGTCTCAACCTGATTTATTGCTTCCCTCTTTCCTCCCACCTCCATAATTACTCATCAAACACTCACTGTCTTCTATTATCACCTCAGACAACACCTCAAACACTTCAATTCTTCCCAAACTTGCGACATTTATTATCTGACTTGGACATCATTATTTTCTACACAGTTCTCATACAGTTTCAGAATATCTGTTCATACAGTTCTATTTCAGTGGTTCTGAAAGCAAAAAATGAAGCAATCATCAGGCAGAGCCAACAATCAGGCACAGAGCTTAGAGAAGATATACACGCATCTATATACACACACACACAGAGTTTTGTGTATTCACAGATATATGCCTCAACATCCATGCCTGTTTATTTCAACAGCGCATTACACCTAGGACATCAAAGAGAAGGATATGAAAAGACTCTAGAATTATTTCACATTGGTCTAGAACTGCTCCTGATTTATCAGCTCCAAGCAGTCAGAGTGGCTCTAATTGCATTTACACTATGTGCAAGACCACTTGCTTCCCACAAGCCTGTGATCCCTTCTCAAGAACCCAAGAAGACTATGATTCAGATGGGTATCACATTGATATTCAGCAAGTTGCTCTGCAACCAAAGGTCATCTATGAAGTGTGCTCACTTTCTTCAACCTTAGGCATCTAACATGGCTGGTTTAGTTACACCATCTACGTAAGCTGCCTAGTATGATTAAGGGATATAAAATGAAACAGGCTCTTCCAGAGGCCACTGCAGAAAGTTCCTTCTCCAAATTACTCCTAAAGTTTTGTTGGGTGTAATTGGGAGCTGCAAAGACCAGGTTCCTAAAATAAGGACCTAAACTTAATGTATTTGTACATCTTTCTAAATACAGAACCTGAAGCAACCATACGTCTTCCAGGTCTAACTGGAGATTACAAAACAGAAGATATTACATTTATCTTTATCTGGATTTTTTTTTTTTAAATAATTAAAGCTTTTTTCCCCAGACCGTTGGTAACTACACAGTTCAACTTCAGAAGAAGAGAAAAATCACTGCCATGAAATGAATGCCAGAAACTAGTCTGGAAGAAAAAAACAACAAACAAACCATCCTTGAAAAGTCATCTTTTAAGCTATAAAAATTGCAGTTGATTACTCCCACTAAAAGGTTAATAAATCTTAAACTTTTTTTTTTATTCAACATTCTGGATAGGATTATCTAAAAGAAATTACAGTTTTTTATTTTACCTTACAAGATACTGATTTTGAGGGAAAACATACATCAAACACTTTGAAAACAAGAACCTTTCAGAGTGTCTTAAGTAGGGTATTTAGTTTAAGGAAAAAGAAAATACTGGGGTTTGAAACTATAATCTCCAAAGTGTTTTTATAATAATTTTACTATATTTTAAAGGGGTTTTCTTAAGTGTTTTTTCCTGTGCATTCAGCACTTACATTGGGCCCTGCTCTACAAAAGAACACACTATTTAAACTCAGATTTCTACTTACTACGTACTGACTAGTCAATAATCCATTTTAGTAATGGAATACATAAATGACATTAAAGATTCTGCAATCACCAGCCATGTGAATCAACTACACTCAGTCCATCGGTACGTCTTTTCTCTCTCTAAGCCAGTGACATCTCTGACATCATATAACTTTCAATCCACTCACACATTCATAAAGCTTCACTTCATCAAATACATCTTTAATTTAAACACCACAACCTAAGAGATGCTTTCAAGCATGCTATTTGCAGCTGCTTTCCTAGAAATCTTTACAACTACTGGAATTAAGCTTGCAGTTTTCCAATCAGCTGGTATTTCTAAACTTTTAGCTCTCCTAAAAATAACTGACAGTTCAATATCTCTGATATTGATATCTTGATCACATAATTTTCATAATGCTGTGGATGTAAACTATCACTATTTTGTACTTTTTTTTTTCTTTATTTCTTTTTTATACATGAGCACTGCTGTATTTATGCCTTCAGATTCCCAGGTTTGTTATTATTAACGTTTAAAAATAATCCTCCCTGGGCTAATTGATTGCAGTCCCTTACCAAATCCAGAATTGCAGATAGGAAAATAATTACTTGTCAGGAGTCAGTGTTTTCCCAGATAAATGAGCTGGGCCTCCATTTTAAGTTTGCCATTGGCACTTTACATCAAGAATGTTTTAGCCTGATTCTACCTAATGCTCAATTGTCCCCCATCCCATGCTCCATTCATACAGGCAAAGAACAGTCCTACGGAGGAAGCTGAGAGACCTTCTGCTATTTCTGTCTTAATCCTTTTTCCCCTTCCTAGGATTGCAGTGGTAAGCATTACTCATTGAAGGCCAAACCAGACTGCAATAACTGTTCTGATAAGCCTTTTTCTTAGAGGTTGGTACATAAATTGTGAAGACTAGAGTAATTTAAATTGGTGGAAAGACTAGAAAAATCCTCTTGTTCATCATGGTATAGATATGCCCATCAAAGGGCAGATTGAGGAGGGTCTAAACAGGTATCTCACCTTACCACGACTGCTGTGCCCAGTAGCTAAGCTGAGGAATCCGAGGCACCTGCGGTAGCTTAGAGGAAGTTTCTTTCATGGAAATAAGCTTTTAATGATAATGCCAAGAATGTCCCCTTCTTGACAGTCTGATTAGGAGTATTCAATGTCACTTTTGTATGCTAGGACTCAGTGAAGTTAAATGGTAGAGATCTCTCAGCATGAACTTTCCCACTGAATCCCCACGCTGAAGGGCTCTATCTCTTGCTTTCCCAAGTTGCCTGGCATTTCCTCCAGCTGCAGGAGCCATTGAAACAATGGAAAGAACAAACAAAGTGTTGGGCGAATAGGTAGGAAATCCTTATTCCTTATGGGATTTAGTTTATATGATCACGTCATGGTAGATGCACAACAGGAGCACCCAACAACTCACAATGCTGGCAACCTTGCAAGGTAGGATTGACAAGTTTGTGCAAGAAAGATTAAGTCACAGCCAAAGGCCTGGAAGGTAAAAGAGGTGTGTGTGCTGACTGCTTATGTGTCTATCGTGCACAGAAATTGACCAATTTTTATTTTTTTTTCCAGATTTAGGGAAAAAAACATTTTTCTTCTGCCACCACAATTCCTGTCACCACCACTTCTGGTGCTGGTATGCTGCCTTTACGGGTGGTGGAGACAGGAACAGAGGTAGCAGAGAAGCCAGGCAGCACCTACACCATCAGCCAAGGCAGGCGTGATGAGCACAGGGGTAGAGCAATAAAGTACATGTGGGTCTTGAGTGTGTAGCTAAGGGCAGGAGTTCCTGAACCCTGGGGGCACGATGGGTATTTCCTTAAGGATCAACCAAAAAGCAAGTGTTACCACGTAATTGTGGTTGAGGCAATGATGATGCAAACGAAGTTTATAAACTGACTTTTCCCCCTATCTATAAAATCAAAACAGGAGGACTGAGAAGGCCGATGAGAAAAAATTTCCTGCTGGGGGGCTGAAAGGAGCTAAGGAAAGAGGATACAATTTAGTCCAGATAACAAGCCAAGTCCGAATAAAAAAGCAGAGCCAAAGCTATCCCAAGCCTTCTACAAAACGAAAATGTCTCCTGTACCAAGTGCCTGTGGCACACAGTCATCTCAAGCTAAAAAGGGCTAGGAAAGACTGAAAATTGAGTTCTTATCTTTCTTTGCACATCATGACTAAGTGTCTCAGATATTTCCTATGCAGCACCAGGCAATTCTTCACCCTTTTAAGGGATTCTACTAATTTTTGTTTTTCCATTCATGCAAAAAAGGTTCAAAGGACAAAATGATGCCATTTCAGAGGGTCCCTGCTGTCCTTTAAAACATTAAAATCTCTCTCAAAGAATCCAAAGCAAACTTTTGCTCTCCAAGAAGAGCAGGATTGGTATATCACCCTGTTATGATTCTCTATTTTGGTGTTGTGATGAACAGAATTAACAATTCATTTTTCCAATTTTGTTTTTGAGTATTTTTCACTCCTCTATTTCTTTACATCCTTCTTTTAAAGTGTTATTATGAATCTCTGACAGTACTTCAGGTCTCTGTTTTCTGTTTTTTAGATTAGAACCCCCCACTCCAAACCAAGTGACTCAGCCACATCATTGGTTTTGAAGACTCCAAAGAGCTTTTGTAATTGTCTGTGCTCCCTTCAAGTGAACTCTACTATCTCAACACATTGGCCAATTTTCTTCTCTACTTCTTCTTCAAAATAAACACTGACACTACTCTCTGTTTCTTAATATATTCCTCTTTTTATCTAATTTGGTTTGCCTACACTTTAATCTAACTGTATGTATTGCTTAATTCCCTGCAGTACTTGAAATTCGGACTGTTATTAAATTGTGGTCAGTACTACTCTGTTAAACAGTCAATTCATTTCACCATAATACTTATGCAAAGTGAAGTATAAAGCACTATCCCATCTAGTAACAAAATGAGCCAGTACTTCTATTTCTGAATTGCTTTAGTGCAATAGTCAACATTAAATGAAAATCCTACTTAATACTGTTCTCCCTAGCCTAATAGCTAAGCCACCTTCTCCAGCATTTTGAGGAACACTTCATTATTCTTATTCAGAGGTCAGTACATTTTCCCTATAAATCTACTTTTCTTCTAGTTCTTCAGTGGCCAGCTGCACTGACTCAACACTTGTACTATTTAAATAATTTTTGTCCATCCACTGTAACTGACGGCTGTTTGCCATAACGCACCGACTGTTTATTTTCAGATTTTATGAAAACATTCATTGATATTATTATTATTACTTACTATTAATACCACATGGTCAAATTTTAATTCACTTTAATCCATTCTCTGACCAAGTTGATTATCTTTGTAATAGGTAAATCTGCTTTAGTGATAACAAGTGTATTTTCATGACCATATTAACCATTGCTGGATTTCCTAAATGGATTTATGGGAGTGTCTCCCCTCCTCCCCATATCAGGGCCACACAAATAAACTTGCTCATGATATGCTGGAGCAGCTGGACAATTCCTCCCATTTAAAGCAATGCTGCAGCTGGCCCTGACATTAACTAATTTTTTTTTGTTGTTGTTTAATAGAGACTATGCAGTGATACATTTACACTACTTCCATTTCCAGAGAGCCAGACTACCTTCACAGCTCTATTTCATCCCTTCACCTTTATTGCAGGGCTTTAAACTTCCAGCCATCACTATTGTATCTCTCCATGCGTCTATGAGAGCAGGAGAGCCGCACCTCACACAGCTGTCGGTTAGCTGTGGGTGGAGGAACCGTGAAGTGCCTTAATCCACCACAGGTGCAGGGATATCTTTACTAGCTCCACAACCACTCATCTCCAAGCTGGAAGCACAGAGAGCATGGGTTGGAAAATGTGGCAGCAGGCTCATCGCTGGCCAGTGTGGGTCCAGTGTGGTTTATTAGCTAGACGAGAGGCTCTGGTAGAGGGACAGTGAAGGAACACATAACCTGATGATCAGGGTCAGTCCCAAACACAACTCTCATTCAGCTAGAGCTTCATGAGCTGCCCTTTCTTAATGCTGTATCAACCACATCATGTATTAAAGACCAAAGCTGAGCTTTTTATTCCTTGAATGAAACCTTTCTAACACCACTGCTTCCAGGGCTGCTCAGAGTGCAGGGAGAGGAATTGAGCAGAAAGGCCAGAAGATACCAGTGGGGAACAGCAGGACTGCCCTTGGCCCAACCCCTGGACTACGTAGCCTGGTAGAAGAGGTGTACCACCCTGAGAAGCCAGCAGGGGCTGGAGGCAACCTTGTGCCAGGCATTCGACAGAGCCCTAGGTCAAGCCAGGCAACTTGCACAAGTCGGGGTTAGAGTTTCTATAGTGCAGATGGACAGAGATATAAGAATGAGGATCTTAGTGTCCACACAAGCAGAGCAGAGGTACCCCATGACGCTATGTCACTTCCTCCCAACCAAATTCCCAGTTAATGAGTTCATTATGTGCTTCATTCTTCTCCTCAAATGAAATAAAATACCCAAGGTCACTGGTCATAAGTTCCTACCAACACACATCAGTCTGGCTGCTCCCTTCCCTCAAGAGTATCGCTGAACTGTCTTAGATGTGAGTCCATGTCCATTGCGATTGGTGTGGGTCCTCCCGTGACTCAGAGGGGTTTGGAGCAGCAACAGCTGGGCCACTTGTTTACGTTCTGAAGTTTATTTACATGAAATGCTTCTCTTTTTTTAATGTTAATAAGTTCAGTGAACTTATTTCATTGTAATTCAAAGTACAGCAGACTGTAAAAATTGCTTTGGCCTAGAAAACAAGTCTTCTGATAATAAACATCAGAGCACCAGACACTGCAGGATGGCCCAACACAGATAATGAGTTAGGGCCCTAATAGCATAAGATTTCCTTAAAAAAAAAAGTTCTTGTGATCTTTCAGATTAGGAAATACTTTATTGCTCTGCTTTTCTTTTTTATTTTTAAGACTCAATTCAAATTTAGAAATTTTGCTAGAAAATGCAAGAGCTACAGATTGTCTCAGAGGAACAGTGTGCAAACCAGACCTACACACTGAGCTGAAATTTTTATGTGATCGCCTGATTCCAGGAAAGGGAACTTTAAGAAAAATATCATGAGACACTCTAAAACTGTGAAAATCATCAACGATGCAACAAGGACCTTGTTCTGTATCATAGGAAAGCACCAGAAATATTTTTCAGCATGAACAGAGATCAGGCATCACAGAGATCGGAAAGAGCTAATTAGATCTTTTGAAACCACATCAACATCATGAAGACCCAGTAGTCACATAATGCTGCATATAGATTTTGCTCAATATAATTAAAAAAACCCACACAACCAAAAAACTGAACCAAACAAAAAAAAAAAAAAAAAAAAAAAAACCAAACAGGGTAAAAAAGAGCTTACCTGGATCACTAAGAAATTCCTCTGAGGTGTTCCACATCCTACCATCCAAGTACAACGTGCCATTGGTGGAGTTAAACTTGGTGTAGTCCCTGACACACTTGTGTCGCAAGTTGCCCATGAAGAGCTGGAGGCCTATGAGGGCAAAGACACTCAAGCAGAAAACGGTCAGGATCATCACATCAGCAAGTTTCTTAACAGACTGGATAAGTGCCCCTACAATGGTCTTCAGTCCTAGGGAGATAAAAGCCAAGAATTTATAGACTGAGATGCTGAAACATGTCTGCAGATAGCTACTTTTCATGATGAAAATCTCCATGGAAGGGAAAATCGGAAGAGTTTCTACTACATGTTTGTAACTGGACAGCAGAAACGAGAGACAAGTGATCACTATGAATGTTTAGTTTGGCCTACTTTTGTCTGGACAAAAGTCTTAGTATTACTCTTACACAAGCACTGATTTAAAAATGGAGGGAAAGAACTGGATGGAGGAACAGTGAGATATAAAAATATTCATGGATAAAGAAAATACGGAATATTTTCATGGAGCTGCAGAAAAGGCTGTAAAGTCTAAATCCCACTGAAGTTTGAGAATGTGAACTAGTTTTAAATCACTGGGGTGATTCTGATAACTTTATCCCTCACATAAACAGATGAAGAGGTACAGAAATGTTATTTATTCCCTGACTATTTTACATATTTTAGTGCCAAATCCAGCTCGATGTCCTCATATGAATAATTCCTCTGCCTTCAGTTCATTTGCTTAAGACAACAAGAATTTGGGATTAGAAATAAGCCAAATAATATGGGCAATCAAATAAACCTAGTGGAAACTATTTGAGTAAAACAACCTGAGGCTCCAGCAATACTTGGGTGAAGTTAATCATTTTATAATATGTTGCCAATGTAGATAAATCATCTCATTACAAACACCAAAGGCTTGGATCACACAAATTAGCTTCTTCTGTGTTATTTCACCCTGTAACACTAGCTTCAGTTTATTATTCTATAAATATATAGATATAAATAATTATACTGTTTTCTCAAAAGATATTGCTTGCTTTTGAAGTGTTCCTGGAGATCAGCACTACCTGAATGCAACAAACCCCACTCTTTTTCAAAAAAAGACCCTTCTAAAGTTGTGTGCTGTAGCTGGACGCTAATATCAGCTGCACAATGGCAGCAATTTTGTTGTTTCTTTACTATTTGTATTTAATTAATACTCAATAAGTAGTAACCGGTGCTTCTGATAGTGTCACCAGTATGGCAGCAGTAAGAGAAATTGAGTTAAATGGAAAGAAGAAAATGCAAAGAGGAAACAGGAGGAATTCTCCTGGGCAATACTCAGAATCACGTTGATTTTCTCACTGAATATGATCATACGCGTTAAATCTCAGTTCCCTGGAATTCCACCCCAAGTATTTGACAGCCACAAAGGTTGAGCTAGTGCTGTATTATTTAAAAGAATATAAAATGTACTTAAGGACTCAGAAAGGCAAAATGCGGTTTTGGTCTTGCTTAAAATTCTGTGGTTAAAGGAAGGGGAAATCATATTTTCTCAAAGGAGGATGAGCTGCTAGAATGGCCAACAGGTCCATCAGTCCCTGAATCCAGCAGCCTAAAATGTTCCACTCCTGCATAGGGTATTGCCATGAGGTTAACCTGTGAATGATAGTAACGGCTATAAAATGGCCATTTAACCAAAATGGACTGACCCCTCAGGGGTGGGTAGCTCCCTTTCTGGACAAAATTTTGTTTGCCTCTTTAAAGATAGTTTGTGGCATGGTAAAGAAGGAGAGGTTAGACAGCTCCCTGCTCTACTCAAAAGTAGAAAATATTGCACTACGAACATCAGGCAAAAGCTGGATTTTCATACTGTCTGCATTCCTCATCAGAAAGATTTTACAAATGAGGTCAGTTCTATTCAGGTACCTAGAAAAAGGCCAGCTGTGAACTTTTGAGTCCATCTGTAGATTTGGCTACCTATTTTGATGCCGAAATAAAAAGTACTTCTTCTGATAATTATTCTTGGGTTAATTTTACACCTGAAGTGAAAATAATTTCAATTGTAGCCCAATTCTGAAGGACTTCCTGGGTCCTCACTCTTATCCAGTGCTAAGAATATAAGACTTTTAAGACAGCCAGGTCTTAAACAAGTAGTAAAGTGGGAGAAAAGAAATTTGATTTGTAAATGTCTTAGAATATTTTTCTATTTCATCTAATATTCTGAAATGTTTTCAATGATTCTCATCCTTGATTGTCCTTTGAATGCCCAGATGTTTCTCTACTGAAGCTCATGAAACTTGGGAAGTCCAAATGCAAACCAAGTCTTAAAAAAGGGAAAAAAAGCCAAACTACAAATTCTTTTTATTCTCTGTGAAATCCCTGCTGCAGGTTTATTTGTTTGTAATACAAATACAAGCTTGGAGCCTGCACTTGTATCATCTAAGTACGCTAATTACTCACATGAGAAAGTACAATGGGAGTCCTAATGTGAATAGGGATAATATTAGGAAACAAGACCTACAAATTCCTAATCACCAGTAAAGACTATCAGTTTTCAAAATCACGCCCCAGTATTGTTAATTTCAAGGTCATTTCATGAAACATGTTTTTCTCAATTTACTTCCTGGGGTTTTAAATAGAATAGTAATCCTATACTATTAGTTTTACAAGTTCATTCCTTGCAGGTATCAAATAATTTCTTCATGAGAGAGCTTTCTGCTTTACTTTCTTTTCTGTTGTTGTTTGTTTTAATAGCATACAGGCTTCTGAACAGTTTAAGAAAAGAATGCTTTAGTAATACAATTGCTGTAATTAAAGACCATTTAAAAATAACTTGTACTCTGCCTCCTGGACCTTTGTTACAACTTTCCAGGAAAACCATTTGGGGAGTGGTATACTTACAGTCTAACTGTTTTTTTTTCTCACCCTTTAAAAACAAAATTTGACCAGAAAGTTCAGTAGCATCCACCAAGTTGTTCGGCACAACTCACTGCTAAACAAAGTATTTCAATCACCATTTATGTAAAGTTTCAGTGCCTCATAAACGGAAGGGCTGAGGGGAAATAAGGACACCCAGAACCTCTTGCAGGTGCTCTGCATTTCTCTGAATCAATCCCATGTTTTGTAAAAGCAGTGCTAGATGTATTCAAATTTAGAGCACTGTTAAATCTTCTAGATAAATAATCCTCCTTTGAAATAGTGCCAATGAGAGCACTGCAATATAGCTTAATAGAAGATACTATTTATGGGGCATTAAAGGCATTTACTTAATTCTTGCAAGTCAAACATCAAACCAGGCAGCATGCAGAAAAAACCCCGAGGATCTGATCCAAAGCTGAGTCACATCTACACCTGTTAATGACAATGGGTCTATAGATTACTCCCTATGGAGTAATCGATATAGGCTTTTCCTGAATTACTGAATTCTTTCCACACTTCTGGGCCAAATCCTGCTTGCATGACATGAACAATACCACGAGGTCCAAAATCAGTGGAATGAGGGCTGTATAGGTAGCTTGACATCTGCAGAAAGCAAGAAGGATTTGGCCCAAACATCCCTGTTAATGCAGGTAGAAATTAACACATTCAGAGGTTAATCAAATAATCAATTTTCAAATGCAAATCAGAAACCAGAGAAAATGCAAGCAACACCAAACAATGAGAAATGGCAAGATCCCACAACACCATCCATTCCTCCTACAAGATGTGAGAAAATATTAGCATAATTCAGAATGACATCCATACCAGATGTTGGCAATCACCTACAGAACATCAGACACTTTCATGCACACTCTGGAAACGAGCAGGGAGAAAAAGCAAAAAAAAAACCCAAAATAAGAGAGTGTGACTTGCACCATGATTGTCCTCACCCAGCCTACTCCTTCTCCTGAGGATACACATGTGTCTTGTAAATGTCTGCATGAGTCATGTGCATGTAGGGAGAGAAGAGTTCACTCTTGGTGAACGTATTTTGTCACTAGCCACTGACACGTGGGGCAGCAAAGAGTTTAATAGCACGGTGGCAAACTTGAATGGTTGTCAGCATTTCTGTAGACCATCTTTGCATGAAAATGTGACTGTCAGGCCGGTCTCCAAGGAAAACGCAAATATGTCATGTACTTCTCACCTCTGGGATAGTTACTTCTTGAATTAAGTGGTTTACCCACCAGAAGGATGATATTTATCTCTCTGCAGGAGGACTTCAGCGAGACTGAAGCAATGAACGGGGGTCATGCTCCTCCACACAGCCTTAATTCTTGTGCTCCGAGCTCTGTTCTGGCTATCAGTGAAGCACTGGATAACATTCGCAGCACTATTTATAGCCTTTAGACTCACACTAACTTAAACGGGAGCTGGATCAGGCCCCAAAGTGCCTTGGCCCAATTTTCTATGAGGTCACCTTTCGCTGGTATCCTGTCATTTTATGTGAGATGTCTGTGATGTATATCCCTGTTCCAGAAAGAGCAGTGGAGCTTCTCTGGATACGGGCACTTCACAAAATCCTGGTGATGATGATGATGATGGCCTGCCTTTTCCAGGCTTTTGATGAGGAAGCATAGAAGGGTGTACCTCAGGGGTTTGCATTACCTCAGTCAGTAGTTATCAAAAACCATTGGTGATTTCCATGCAGATAAACTATGATTCAAGACCCTCTATTGCCAACAGAAGGGTTCTTATCGAGCACACTGGGACTTGGATACGCTGGTAATGGGAGACAAATGAGTGACTTCAGTGGGTTATTCTGCTGCTGACCATCATTCCTATCTAGATTGAAAACAAACGAATCCAGTTGCCATGGCAATGTGCAAGACGCTAATGAATAAATAAAATCACTGAGAGATAAAAGGATTTATGCTCCCATAGAGAAAATGTTACGTATTTCTAAGCACCTGAACATGATATATGAAGAAATTAAAAACTTTTTTCTTTTGATGTCTGGATACACAGATACCCAACTACTGTACAAAGCTCGACATCATGGGCAAACTGGAAAACAGAAAAAATGGGTGTGTTTAGTGCAGAAAAGGGAAAATTGAGGGGATCCATGAAGGTCCTCTGGCATGTTAAGGGCTGCCACAGAGGGTAAGGAACTGACCTGATGTCCTACACAGTGGCTGTAAGGTAAAAAATAATGAGCTGATAATGCACTAAGAGACTGTGAGGCTGGATGGCGGTTGGGAATCAGAGACCGGACCTGCAGGTGATCCATGGCCCTGGGGAACAGGAGATCCTGGCATGATGGCAACCAAACTGAGCCCCAGGTCTCCAGTGAGTGGGCAGCACACGGCTTGCTGGTATATTTGGGTTGCTGAATCTGGATCTGGACTGTCCTCCCAGGGCAAATCATCTAACGGTGAAAGTAATGAGGTGCTGGAACAGACTTCTCAGGAGGATCATGAGACCTCCACCTTTGAAGGACTGCTAGAACCAGGCAGGCAATAAATATCAGGCCAGGTCTGAGCTATCCTAAATGCAGCTTTAGGCCAGGGGAACAGACTGAGAGTTTAGGAGACCTTTCTGAGTCCTGTGAGTCTGTGTCCCCTAAACGTCCCTGTGCCTGCTTGCGCACTTAGAGCGAGGCATTAAAGGTAGGTGAGATTTTTAAAAGCACTAATTGTTAGCTTTACTGACTCCCCCTGGAGTCAATAGTGAAACTCATTGATTTCAAGTCAAGCAGAATGCCTTTGAAAACCAGCCTCTAAGTGCTTTGCTGGACAGAAGCCTTACACCACGGAGGACTTGGCCCGTTACTATCAGTAAACAATCTCACTGAGCATGCCGAGTCCAAATATGTTTGTGCAAATATAACTACGTGATGGAAAAGTGTGATCAATTTTATTGAGGAAAAGCTTAGATATTTGCAGAGGAGAATACATCTCGGCGTTCTTCACCTAAGATGTAAACGAGGAAGCAAAAATAACAACCTTCTTTTCCTCTCTCTAGCAGTTGAACCCAAAAATCTCATGGAAGATATTAGTGTTCATCATCTGTTCATTTTTAAGCCTATTGCAGAAAAGTATTTCATCTCAGTGTAAGCCTATGTTATCATTAAAAACTAAGACTGATCTCCAAATAAATCACAGCATCATGCCAAATATTTCTTTTAAAATCTATGTGTCTAACTGAAAAATGAACCGACTCCTCTGAAGTTATTTGCTAACATTTAAAAAAAAAAAATGACTTAGCTGTGTTTTACAGGCACCTAGGTGTTCCTTCACAATTTGTAGCTCTCCACATCTGTAATTCAAACGTACTCAGGGCACAGGTAATCTTGACAACAAAGTCTAAGGCCAAATAATCTATTAGCATATCTTTGTGCACTTATGTCAGCAAGCAATTTAGTTACTTGTACCTAAAAATGCAGTTTTCAAAAAACTAATCAAATAGTCAGTCAGAAATAAAAAAGAGAATGTGAGTTATTGTGTATTACTCTAACAAATAATACTTCTCATCTTTTTTTTTTTTTTTTCCTATTAACCCACAAATGGAACAACTCTGGTTTTAATATCACTGAAGGGCTTTGATGTATTTTTAAGTAAATTTTTTCTGAGTCTCAATACTCCTTTATTGTCCACAAAAAAAAAAAAAAAAAAAAAGAGGCTAAAATTTATCATTTGATGTAAAACAAGCTTCTGCTCCAACTCTGATATAGGACAGCAAAAAAACTGCTGTATATGTAACTCAGCAAAATTGACAGGCTCTGCTCTGAAGGGGCTTGAGACAAGATGGAAAGTGAAAGGTGTCCCCTGGAGATGGCTGTTCCTCCAAAGTAGTCTTCAAATCGCTAGCAAAGGAAGCTAGAAGCTTCTGGTTTTCTTTCTGATTCTCTACTATCCCACATGATCCGTAAAACTATATGTTCAACATGCTGTTTCCCAAAGAAAAAAGAAAAATCCTTTCTCAATGGAAATCCAGTTAGAGAAAATTTATCAAAACCTCTCTGCTCCTCTCTGCTAAGAGATTATTCTTTTTAAACTTAAAGACAAAAATTAAGACAGGAACTGATTTCAAGGAATACCAGACCTAATGAATGGTCATCTTAAAGTATTCTTGAAAAGCTATGTTTTGACATACACTTTCAATTAAAAGTACCTTGCTCTTGCAATAGTTTCACTGATTTTCATTACTTTAATGTTGGAATGAGGGAGTACACCCTAGACCCATATATACATTTTTTTAACAGCTCAATTCCAGAATTCCTATTTCTAGCTTATACTCTGTATGAGTGCTGCCCCTAAAAGTTTACACCACAGAATTTGTTTAGATGTATATTATAGTGTAGATGTGCATAATACAATGAGTAGAAAAGCCTTTCTACCCTTAAAGAGCTGTGCGTGAGAATCTGAGCAGTTATCTCAATGTTTTGAATATTTTTGCCATGTAATTGCCAACATCTGTTCAGGATTATCAACGACAGGATCTACCATGCATGGTTTTTGCTATCTTCTCTACCTTGTCATGCAGGTTGGAGATGTTAAACACTGAGGCTGAATGAGACCTGTCCATAGATAATGCTTGGCAAGAAAGTATTGTCATATAGGTAGTCCTAAGTGGACTCATCTCTGCATAAATTACTTAATAGTATATTCTATTTATTATTTTAAGAAACAGTAATAGATTAGATAAAATCTATGAAAAAAGAGCTTCTTTCACTACCAGATCTGTAGTAAAACACTGATTTTTTTTTATTATTTTTTTTTTCAAGAGGGAAATCATATCCTTTAAAATGTGAGAAAATGTGAATTGGTGAAATGCTGAACCTACTGAAAACAATGATGAAACATTTTCTGATCTCTTCAGGGTCTGAAACTTAAACAGTGTTTCTACCACATGCAAATGGATAAACACCATGACAAATTAGGCTATCTATGCCTGCAGTCTTCAAACCTCAGCTCATAGCACAGATTTAGATTCCTCTATCGATGCGCTCTTAAACACAAATATGCATTTTGAGGTCATTAACCTTCCATTTTTAAAAATCAATATCCGAAGACTTTAGAAGAGTTTCATTGCCTTTTTCATACGGTTCATGAATGAATACTTTATGTACGTGATTCACAAGCCACCGCATACCGCCGTTCTTACAGCAGCACTCGTCTTAGTGAGGTCTGTAGTTTTGGAAGCACTCTAATTCCTTCTGCCCACAAAACCAGTACTGGAAAACATATGAAAACTGTATTCTATTGACAGGTCACATTCCCTACATTCCTCCATTTCCTGATCAGTATCTATGGTTAAGTCATTTGTAATTACTGTGTTTACTACTGGAAATGGCATGTAGGCTTTAACTGCAGCCGGAGTGTTTAACCTGATTTTCACCTGAAATGACTGAGATTGTTTTCAGCGCCCGCAGTACTCTGAACGTTCGTAAGGCTGAGACATTGCCCAGGTCCACAAATTCAGTTATGTATCTGTAACAAGGGAAAGTCACACACAGACAATGACAAAACACCAGCAAAAAAACAACAGTCAAAGGGACAAAGAGAGACAGAGAAAGAATCACTTGTAGCTGAGAGCCAAAACGTAAGGATCAGGGCTTCTTACCTGGGATTACTGAAATAGTTTTTAAAGCTCTCAATACCCTGAAAGTCCGAAGAGGTGAAACACTGCCTACATTCACAAATTCTCCTACATACCTGTAGAATTAAGTCACAGTTATTTGGAATTATACAATAGAGTGTGAGACTTGTCTGAATGAAGAATGCATTCATGCATAGCAGGAGTGAACGCAGCCAAATGAGAGGTGCATCCACTTTTCTGGCTGTTCTTTGATGCCATTTGTTCCAGGGTTTTCACAGTACACATTATTTATTTCAAATGTTTCTTGAACTATTAAACTTATCTAATAGGCATCAATTCTTTAAAACTACTGGGTGAACTTTGTTATCGTGCTGTTCAGCAAGAAATACTTCAAAGATTTTACCATCATGTAGTTTAACAAAAAATTCTTTACGTTATAGGAAACATTAAGAGTTATTTTGCTGCTCAAAAAAAACCCCAAAAGCTTCAAATAACCAAGTAATTTTCACATAATAGCTTCTGCAAACTACATATAGGACAACATGGAAAAATATCAGTGCAAATGTTTCTACCGGGTTATTCTAAGATGCTGTACTCTGTGGTAAAGCAGATGTTGGTTACAAGAGATGCTTAAAATTTTATTTTGTTTTGTACATCAAATCCATGCCCTTTGGCTGCAGGAAGATGGATTTTGAATGAATATAATTGCGATCTTACTAAAAACTATTTATGATTAAAACACCAATCCCGGCTCTTCGCTGCTGTGCCTGTTTTGTTCATCATGGAGACCCACACCACATCTGAGCAAAATGCTCCCAGGAGGGTCAGCTATGGAATGAGTTTGGTTTTATCAGCATAGTACAAAATTATTTGCTCCAAGTCAGTATACAGTATACAGTCACCACTGCATCTTCTGACCAAAACAGCTCTAGGACCCCTTAATTTCACTATTAAATTTCTATTAAATTTACCTATTCTACTTCTTTGAGACATTTGTTTTTACATGTTAAGGAAAAAACTCACCTGGTTATTTTACAAAGCCTGCTTAAATGGACTTTGTGCAAAGGCCTCTGGGGAGGACAGAGCATCCTCTCCATGTCTGATAATCCAGATTATAAACCTGGAAGAGCAATATTGCTTCTCCTCTTCATAATCTCATAGGGGAGACTGAGCAAAGATTTACGTTTGGTAATTCCTCCCCAGGTTTACCCAGTGCTTCTCTCCCAAACTTTCCTGTGGCATGCAAGGGTGGAAAAAAAATAGTTTGGGGAGAAGCAGTATCTTGGGAATATGGTTTTGCTGACCAGAGATTTGTAAAAACACATTATTACTATGTGAACAAGCATAGGAAGCAAATACTACTACTGCTTCTTCACAATAGTTAATTAAGATTTATTTCAGCTGTTTCTGGTTGAAATAGCAGCAGACCAGTTCCTCCTTATGGGGCAGTGAGAAGCAACTGGAATTCCCATCCTGAATTTTCCCGTTAGCCAGGGAATTGCTTATTGTCTTTAAGACTTTGGCAAGGCACATTCCAACCCAGAGTTACAGCTGCCTGTCCCTCACCTGTTCTGGAAAGCACTTGCTTGTCTGGGAAAGAGTGACCTAAACAGGGGCAGTTTCGTGATTTCGCCTGAAGCCACCCATGGCCTCACAGTGTCACAAGCCATTGCTGTGCCCGCTAGCACAGGGTGGGAAAAAAGCCCTGGAGACCTGTGGTACCTCTTACTCTCTAGTGTGCTATTTAAAACTACTCTCTGTGACCCAATCTGTGCCATTTCTGCCCAAAAGAGGAGGTAAGAAATTATTCTGTAATAACTCTAAAGCAAGTGATGTTAATTCCTCTATAACACCCCGCACTGAAGGAATCAGATTTTCTGTTAGGTCAGCACCCTTGGTCCATCTAGATCTCATGGCCCCTTATCAAGCTCTCCTGTTTTGAACTCTCATGCCATCTTTGTTTCCAGATACAGAAATACCTCTAGCATCGTGCTAGCTACAAGCAAAGACAACACCAGAGTTACCTGTATAATCAATCTTACTTTAAATTACTTGCAAATTGGATTTATATGAAGGATAAATCATATCAGAATAGAGTCCATTATCCAACGGTCTGTGCTATCTGCTGCTTGCATACTTGGGAAGGAGATTTCATTGTACATATGAAGATCATATTGCAGTCTCTTTTAACTCTCTCACTGCTGCCTATGGGCTCAAGCAAACACTTTTCTATTTCTTTTCTATTCCAGAATTCCAATTCTTTTTCTATTCTAAAGATGTTAGTATAATATGCCCTAAAGTAAGAAAAATAGGAATGGATGCCAGTTCTGAAGAGTGCAGTCATTGCTATAATTTGATATTGAGAAGCTCGATTTGCCACAGTTGCAGGCCCCCTTGTTTTAGGGATCTTCTAAGAGATGAAATATCATTTGGAAAGAATATTGAAATGTAGCTAGGAAAGAAAGCCCAAACACCCAAGCCTCTCATTAAACAAGCCTTAAGGAAGTTTTCATAAATCCTTGGGCTGAAGCACTGAGTGGCCATTCAAGCCTAGAAGAATTAGAAAAGCAAAAAGAGGTGTAAGCCCACAACCTCTGGGTATCAAACCCTGGCTCCTACCTGCAAGGAGTGAATTCACCTCTGGGAAACTGTCCACCTCAAGGTCTGTGCAAACCTTCACATCTTTCCAGCTCCCTAGGCCCCAGACACCCAGAGATAACGTGAACAGAATTTAAGGGATATCCAGAACTTGTACCACACTGACTGTTCAGACTTGAATCTCAGTGACAGTAAATGAGATGCTCCCAGAGGAGTTTTGCAGAGCCAGAGGTGATGCCCCAACCTCAGTCCAAGCAGAGAAGAAGTGGAGCAGATGCATTGCCAAAGCTGCAAGCTGTGGCTCGTGTCCTTCGCTCCTTTCTGCCTCACTTTCAAAAGCTCCTTCCTGGCAGAGTAGAGGGAACCCGTACACAGAAGCTCTCCATGTTGTGCTGAACTCAGAGACCTGCAAATAAACTCACGTCCTAACTCACAAACAGATGCTTTTACCACCTGTCTGATGGACAGGGGAGCAGGTTGGTGACATTTTGTGTTCTGTCCTGCCTCTAAGTGTTGCAGGTGAATTGCACTTAGCACTGCTTGAGGAAAAGTTCAGCTGAGGAAAATACCTAACGCGTACTGACCTCCAAAAGCTCCTCCCCATCTGTGTTGCTCTTTTTTTTAAAGCTTATCACGATGGCCAGATGTCAGTTCAGCCAAGTCCATAGGAATGCAGTAACAGATACCAGGATCTGGCCTAGGGCTGGCTTTGATTCAAAGCCTACTAAAATAAATGGGAGTCTTCCCAATGAAGTCCACATAGGTTTTACACATCTTCATGCTGTTCTTCTGCTAAATGCTGCTAATAATCATAGAATCAGAGAATATCTCAAGTTGGAAGGGACCCATAAGAATCGTCGAGTCCAATTCCTTGCTTCTTGCAGGACTACCTAAAACTAAATCATACGGCTAAGAGCATCATCCAGACGCTCCTTGATTATTGATCCTGATCCCTGCACCCTACCAGATTTTTGCTTCAGTGGCCCTCACTGGTGTTTGAACTAAGTTTGGTTGAACATTTTTTACCAATTTTGGTTCCATTCAAATGTCACGGGCCCAGGAGTTCAGCTCAAATGTCAGTGCTAGGGGGCTTGCATCTCACCTAGGGCTGTGAATTATGAGGTTTAAAGAGGGCAGCAAGAACTAAACTAAAACCAGAATGGTATCATTAAGCAGAAAATACAGGGAGATCAGATTAAATCCTTTTACAATTAGGAAATGGGGCCTTTCAGGGCATCTCTACTAGCATCCATTTCAAGATGACATGTGCTCTTTGCAAGCTTTTCTCTCTTCTTGGACTATGAAGAAAATCTGAATTTCTAGCTCAGCTGGAGATACCAACAGTGTCAGACATCTGCCTTTGGCCAGAGCTTGGGCTGACCCTGTGTCCGCTGTGAGCATTGGCTGACTGCCCCCCTACCCCTGTATATTTTTAGCTGTCTAGATGCCACAAATCCATCAGCTCCTTCAAAGCACCAGAACCCCACATGTCCTGAGTGAATGCTAATAATCTAGGTAGAAGTATACAGCTGAAGGGGAATATCATGTTGGCGGCCAAATTTCTATTCCCAAGATATATAATAAGTTTCAGAGGCCTTTAAATTAATTCCCTATTGTAGTAAAATAATAATTACTTTCAGGGTGAAGAGGCTTTGTGAAGTGAAGAATGCAAAAATAGTTTGGTGGTGTTAGGGATACAGTATAAATAGGGATTTAAATATACAGGTATTCAGTCACACTTATAACACTTTCTATTCAGGGGTCTGAAGCTTCCCAAACCTACATTAGATAGTATTATTACAGATATTTTACAAACAGCTCTCTCTGTGGAGCACAGAGAGAGTAAATAATTTCTCCAAAATAGTCTAGTGAATTGAGAGAACAGAATCGAGAATTCCTCTGACTTCTTCCTCTGAAACAACTCAGGAAAACAAACTCTATCCTAATATACCTCAGCATTTTCTCATTTTCAGTACAATTTGAGTGGGGGAAAAAAAACCCCAAAAAAACCCAAAAACCAGACAGCTGATTTTTTAAAAAGTTCTATTGCATATTGCTGTCTTGAAAAATATAAAGGAGTGCTACTTACGCCATAACAATAACACTGAAATCCAGCCAGTTCCATGGATCTCGAAGAAAGGTGAACTCTGTCATGCAAAATCCTCTTGCCAATATTTTTATCAATGACTCAAAAGTGTAAATGCCAGTGAAAGTGTACCTGGGGAATAAAGTGATCAAGATAAGCAAGAGCATTAGCAAGCAGAAGACGGCAGGAATGGCAGAGGCACACTCAACCCAATCCTACTCGTGTGTGACACTCCTGCCCATCTCATTGGGCTTGCTCACGTGAGTCACGGCTGCAGCACTGGGCTGTGCATGAGCAGCTTCAGGTATGGCCCAAGGAACAAGCAAGAAATGGGAAAGCGCTCATGACAGCCGTAGCATGAAGATCATTTTCACCGCAGGATGTACCTTGATGAATCCTCACTCATTAAGTCAAGGATGAATACGGCGCTGCTAAGCTGTGCTATGGGACTTTTAAAACTCTGCCTGCGGTCGTCAGTGAAAGAGGCATGGATTAGGCCACCTTCCTTGCTGTTACTTGGATTTGAAGGAGAGTAGTTGTTCCATTCATACCTCTCATCTCTTCCTGCCCAGGACAATTTGAAGGACAGCAGGTTAAAAAATGTCACCCCTTGGTTTTATTAGCTAAAAAGGGTATTCTTCCTGCAATTGCCCTTGTGTTTCACTATCCATGGCAAATCGCACCAGCCCTCAGAATTAAACAACAGAATGCCCTCACTGAAAAAGAGGAAAACAACTCCCACCTGAATACTATATGTAGTAATTTTGACCTGCCTGACAGTAAAAGAGACACGAGGGTGGTTTCTCCCTTTATAAGATAAGTTGTTTATTACCAACAGCCTCTTGACTGTGATGATCTTAGATAGAACATACATCTTACCTTTTGTAATAAAGATGATACTTGTAATAAAATTGTGCAAATTCTCTGTGGAGGACAGTAATGTATCTGACTTATTCAGATCTGTATTCACCCAGGGCTCTACCTACTATCAGAGACATACTTCAGGGCATACAACACCTCTTTTTTAATGTTTCTACCTGAGACCTATAGCCCAATGGGACTAAGTATTCTAGGTCATATCTTAATAAAAATAATAAATGTTTAGTATCCACCACTGGCATTTCCTACCCCTTTTCTCCAAATGAAGATGCAGATGATACCAAACCCTATTAAAAAATCAAACAAACAAACAGCTAAATCTCGTAAGTCATGATGTTACAGGCTTTCACTGGAAACACTAGCTTGAGTTTTCTGTCGAGTCACTAAACATCAGTAGCTATAATGGTGACATCTCACACAAAAAATTATAGTTATGATTTCTGTTTGTTAAAAAAAAAAAAGGTGTAAGCAATTAAAAGTGGTAATACAAGGAAGAACTTCATTGTGCATAAAAAGGAAATGTTTTCTCTTAGCTGTATTCCACTGATGTGCAACTGGGCACACATACAGGTAGTGGCAAATCTCACGCCTTCCTGCCAGCATGTCACACAGTAGAGCTAGCTGCACATGTTATAAAACCTCAGTATGCTTCATCTTAAAATGGAGATTAGCAGGGCTGTTCTTCTGCAACAGTGGGTGTAAAATGTTTCTCACATTTCTTCTTTGACCGTACACCTAAGCATTATCTTGTATCCGGCTTTTCACGGCTCCTACTTAGTTTTGCTCTGGTATTTCAAATATAGGTCAGCCACATGACAGTCTCTTTAAGCATGTGCATTCAGTAATACATGCAGAAAACACATGCAAAGAACTAAAAAAAATACTTAACGGTACATAAGCTCATTAAAATGATAAAGCACTTGTATTTATTCAGCATGTCAGATGGTTTAATTGATTGTATAATCATCATCTAATTCTAAATGGATAGGGCAAAGTCCTCCAGCAACTGAACAGCTTCTTTAACAACAGAAGTCGGAATTTAAAAAAAAAAATCCAATGGGGGTAAGTTGAATTGATTTCTTTTTTTTTCAAAATGGTACAGAAAATGTTTTAAAGGAAAATCTAAGACAAATATTTGCACAAGGTTACTCTTGTATCCCCTGTGAGTCTCTGGAACAGCAGGAAAAAATGGATTAAATGTATCTTTTCCAAAGCTAATATTAATCAAGTTGAGTTACAATTCATTGGGTTATTTTGCTCCTTAAAAGTACTTTGATTTCATTCCATGCCTTTGAGGAGGAAAAGCTGAGAGGTATGAGGGGACACAGGACAAGAGGAAATGTGGAAGGGAAAGGATTTATCCATCCCACATGGGTCCATTTGCATTTCTGCTCTAGGTTTCTTGCATGCCTGCTTGATGCACTGATAACATCATCCACATTTTCCTGCCTATGGAAGACACGACAAGCACTTCAGTATTTTCCTCCAGAATGTCTGAATTCCCAGCTGTAGACCCACTGACCAAATTTTTACTCACACGGATGAGATGTCCATGTTGCAGCTGAATACATCATGGCTATGGTACTGTGTGACAGTTTTCAATAAGAAAAGCACAACGTCAGGGGAACAGGAAAGTTACAGACATACTTGAGGGTAGTACACTATACAGAAATACATGAAACACCCTGGGATTAGGATGTTATTGTGATCAGATGAAATATTTGGTTCAGTGCTATCTATAATTAGCAATTTGTGGCCTAGAAGATGTGCCCTGCATGATTTTATGAGACCTAAAATAAGGGCATTTTACTGCCTGTCCTTACAGCCCCGAGTAGACCAACCACCAGGCTACGGAGCAGCAGATGGCTGTGTTTATCATATGTCAGTCAAAAATAAAAAGTGTGTTCTGATTGGTTCAATGAGCCAAAATAATTGTTTAATGCACTGTAGGTTGATTAGCTTGTGCATCTGGTATCTGTTTCTAACAGGAATATTTTAAAGCAACTTAAAGAAATGAAATGGGCTTTCTGAAGCCTGTTAGTCTCTTAAAATTATTTTTAAAAACCCCAAAACAACCAAACCCAAAACCTTCAAGTGATATCTGCTATTTTTATAAATGTTTGACAAGCTAAAAAGACAGGAATCCCCATAAAAGTGTTCCTAGATAATTTTATGCTTGCTCATAAAGCATGCCTACCAATGACTACAGGGAAACACTTCTCATGCTGTGCTCAGCCCAGAAGAAACTTCTGCTTCCACTAGGTTTCTGTTTAAGGACAGAGCTAAGTATGTCCAGGAAGTATTTTCTGAAAGAGTTCAACTTAAACGCCATCAGCCTATTCTAATGTGTCCAACCAGCAAATCTCTTGCATGGGAATTGTGGACGCTGGCCAGTGCTCCTCATACATGACTTCATTCAGAGGTAGCATAGCAGGTGCATTTAGCAATAACTATGAGCTTGGTAGACTAAAAATTGTTAGTCGACTTCCTGAGGGAGTTTTCACAGGCAACAAACACCTGGTAAAATATTTTGCCAGGACACATACTATGGTCAGTATTACTGGGAAGATATTAGACAACAGCAAACAAGATGAAAAGAAGAATGTAACAAATGGAAGAGGAAGGACGAGATAAGGACAGGGCAGCTGCAAACTAGCAAAGATACTTACTCAACGTATTTATTCCATGACGGAGTCTCTGATTGTGCCATGAACACACAATTAGTTAAAATAGTGCACATAATAAACATACTGAACAATGTAAATAAGTGAGTTAAGGAAAACAACTCATATATCATAAGACTTCATAATTTTTGTCATTTCACACAATATGTGACAGGTCATTCATAATTTCCAAGATGCTTAAAAAGCACTATAGACATTTGTTTGCAAGTGCACAAGGAAAATCAAATAATTACATAAACATAGAAAAAATGAGGGAATCTTCCCTTCTTTTTTTTTTTTTTTTTTGCTTACACTTTTTACACATATTTTATACAGTAGACAAATGTACTGATTCTGCAGTCTTCCAAAAATACAGTACCCTAAATTTACAGCTGTGTTGGTCAGATGACAATGTGCATAGGTGCACAACTTTGTATGAAAAGAGGGATTAGTCTCATTTAAGTATCTACAGAAAACCCGTGTCTGCAAATTCCCATTTTATTTTGCATCCTGAAACATTTCTCAGGCAGTAGGGCAAGTTATAAATCTGGTCTTTCTAATCTCTCTAATGGGCTTGAGGTCTTGCTTTCAGTATAAAGTTTCAGCAAAAGCTAATGTGAGTTTCAGAGCACTAATTTTAAGGCTTGGTCTGCAAACCCGGTTGGCAAACACGCAGTCTTCATTTGCAAAGCTGACTGCCTCAGCTGAGGCACCAGTTTCCCTAATTGGAGGCTAAAATGAACCTCCCAAGTGTATAGTCCATGCACTTAGCTGCTAAGCTGAGGCCATAAATACGAAAAGGAGCACCCTAAATCAAATTCCTGAAATTGAAAACATAGTTCGCTGAACTGCTCTCCTAAAAGCACATGCCACTTTCTGTAAAAAAATTACAAAACATGATGGGATTCTCCTGCATAAATAATAGGTCCCAGGCTACTGGAAAAAGTTTAACTAATGAGTTTCAGTGGAGAGAAGATAAGGCAAAGGAAAACAGCCTACAACTTGGTCAATAGGCTAGGACCGTTCTCAAGGAAGAAAAGTAGCATCCCAATGTAAATTCATTTTGACTTCTTTAGCAAAAAAAGGGTTTTTTTATTTCAAACCTTTATTGATCCCATTGGTGGTATTTTTTGTTTGACATTAGCAATCAAAGAATATAATTTCAAAGGTATGTCCTGAAATGTTTGCATTAAAATTGTCCTTTCTCAGAGCCAAAATCTCTGCTGAGTACAAAGTGGAACATTTTCCGATGGGTCACATAAGCAACTACAAGGTTAAATTGGTAGTAACCAACCTGCATATTCCCCAGCGCCATCACAGAAAGCAGTAATTGAACTCAAAGGGACTGCTCATCTCACAAACATTTTCCACTTCTGGGGCGAACACCTCCAGCTGAAGGACTGGGAAGGATATCTGATATTCAGTCGCATTTTCTCAAGTCAGTGTGAGATATGTTTCTAAAAGTTGTGTCTAGAAAACACTGGATTAATTTTGCAAATATAGTGAAATGCTATGAAATGCTATGAAAGCAACCTCTTCAGGCCAGGCCAAACAAACACTATCCTACAAATGAATTATAAGCAAGGAAATTCCTCTGTAACGACCCATTTTAGGATCATTGGTCTGATTTTTACATCCCTGTTTCCTTGTGGTATAAGCTGAATCGAATAGCTTTCCCAGATGCTCACTTATAGGCAGGTGTTGTCCCCTTCTTATTGAAACACCAAAGAGGATATACCAGAGAACACAGGTCGAAAATGCAAGGGGTCAGCTTTGGGACATCAAATACACTATGAAATGAAAGTGAGTTTCATAACCAAGCTGAAAACTACAAAGAACATAAAAGAAAGAAAGATTTCATCTGGTTATGCATCAGAGATCTGTGTTAAAGGAAAGAGAAAACAGAAATTCCTACAGAATGAAAATTAGCATTCCTTCCTGAAACCTAATGCAATTTTTTTTGCATTAGAAAAAGTCAGTGATGATGATCTACTCAGAAAGACTAAAATAAAGGCGATGAAATTGAGATAATCTATACTAGCACCATTGTCTGCTACCTATTGTAGAACTGCTCTTAATTCCAATTTTTGAAAGCCTACTGATCCATGAGTTGACATGGCTAACATATCCAGAAGTATGGGTTGGACTCTGTTATGGACAACAAACCAAATATACTAAGCTACTCATCAGGATCCTTTCTGCAATAAATTAAACCTATTATTTTCAATTCAAAGTTATAGAACAGGCTTTCAGCAAACTGATTCTAAAAGTTATAAATTTTATCTTTTAGCACAGAGATATAAAGTCAAACATGGCATACTTCTATTCTAGACTTCATTATGATGGATAATTGTTAATTAGCAGATTGAATACTAGAGGCTTTTTAAGTGATCATTGCCAAATTACATATAATATGTGCAAGCAAAGGTTAGTCCCAATCAATAGTACATATAATTGGTGCTTCACCAGGTCTCATTTTCCTTTACGAAGGAAAGTGTGTAAAATCAGATTGGAGAAAAGTTGCAAGCAGAAATTATGAACAAAGATTGGAAATTCCTTAAGATTTTTTTTTTTTTTTTTTAAATGGGCCAGAATCCATAATTCTAGCATCAAGGAAGGTAAGATTTGGGCTAAAACCACATTCTGGATCAGTAGTAAACTGAGAGCAACTATCTATAATACCTAGAAAAACTAGAAATAGCAATTGCTATGGATTTTACAGAGGACAGCAAACTGCCTGGAGAATCTAAGGACACCACAAAATGGTCGTTGGCTTGCAGGCAAGAAGAACTAAGAGGAGTCTTTTATGCATAAGGCATCAATGGAATTTTAGCAGTGGTTTAATCTTATTAATAGGTGGAGAGAGTAAATAAAGATGTAAATAATAGCTAATAATGATGCAGAAGGGGAAAAGTGTTCATCCAATGGGATGCAGACTTATACTCCCCATGTCCTCTGCAACAGAAATGGACCTGGGCCTTGTTGTGGGCAGTTGTCTGGGCCACGGTCCCTTCATACGGCCTCCTAGGCTCTGAAGAAGAGGAGAAGCACCTAGAAGAGGTTTAGGGGTATGTTGTTAATTAAAGGAATTCACATTACTAGGAGGCTGTGGATGTTTTCTCCCTTGGAAAGGTGTATTTTTGAATGACTAGACTAATCAGGCTTGGCTGGATGAGCAGTGAACATACAGGATTTATCTTGCCTGAAGTCTCAAAGGAAGAACTCCATATACAGCTGCTTAATGAAGAAATGTGACCCCCACAGCTTCTATAGAAGACAATTTTACTCTGTCCTCTCTATTTTGTTCTACTGTTGGCCTTCAAGGTACAGTCAGTGACTGGAAATGGAAATATGGCATCTACTAAAGAAGCTGCTTCAGACACTTACGTGACAGGGCACCATTCATTAATGCCTTTTTTTGGCTTTTGCCCTGGGGAAAATAAAGATTGTTTGATTACACTCTGGTGTAATCTGTACACTCTGGTGTACAGATCTGGTTCCCAGATTCATGTCTGCGACATTATCTGCTTGAGTACTTGCCGATTCAGGCTCCTTTCTGCCTGGGATATTGGCTGCCTGCTCAGCCAATTGGCCTTTGTGTTTCAGGTGGATGTGAAAGTCTTTATCGACAGAAAACAAATCAGTGCCTGATGCAGGAACTTTACTGCTGTTTCACTGGGACTGGAGCTGCTGCCTCCTGCCTGTGCTTGCCAAAGATTGAGCTGTTGGATTTCCTGACATTATCAACACAAGGTGATAATTTGGGTCTTTCTGGAACTAAAATTTTATTTGCGACTTTACACTCCTGAAATTTTATGCTCCTTATCTGACCATGTCTTTCAAATTCATTCCTCTGTGCTCTTTATCCTTGGAAGTAATGTGATGAGGATTTCTTGCATATTTATCTTTTGGTTGGCTGCTACCAAGGGCACATAGTTCCTGTGTATACCACATCCAAGAACTCTTGGCTTCACCAGCCAGCGTAGACGAAAGTGAGCAGAAGACAGGAGAGGCCTCCAAATGTTGGAGCCAATATTCACACAAACACGCCTTTTTTCTAAGCTCAGTTTTCAAATTCTTCTCTTAGCCATACCTGTGCAAATTCATAGACCTCAATTAACTTCAGCAAGGCTGTGCTGATGTAACTGTACCTAATAAACACTGTTCGGCTCTGGATATGCAGCAGCATGTGCTGTACTGCTAGCACGTATAACCTGATCCATAAGCAAATCTCTCTGCAAAATTCTATGGTGTATTCTTAGTAACCATACTAACATCTTGGCTGATATCACATATTTGTTTTTGCATAGAATTATTGTTACTAAAAGCTTCATGTATTTTTCCTCTTGTTAGAATATCTATAGTCTGATTTTTTTTTTCCCCACTGCATGGACAACCACTGGGAATCTGGTTTCTTTCCCTATTTTCCCCCTGAAATTTGATAATAAACCAATGATTCTAAGATGCTACTTGCTTAGTATTTATTAGTGCTCTGTGGTGGACACAAGCATTGCAAATGAGGGATTTCCATTACTAAAACATCACACGATCATGACAGTGTGGAGTCTTTGAATTATCACTGCCAGGTCTCCTATGCAGGCAACTCATGAAGAGGGTGTGGTTTTACTAATGTTCACACAAAGTCAAACATTTCAGTCAGGTTGGTCTTCCAGACAGATGTCACTATGTCAGAGTACAATATTTCTGTGGCCATGTTAAAAAAAACAAGCCAAACCAAACGGTTGCAGTGCATCTTGCATGACTTCAGAACTAGAGCTAAGGGAAATTAGGCATCACCCTTCCAGCAAAAGATCCAGCAGGCCAGCCTGTGCTTTCATTCCCAGCTGGATAACACATTGCAATAAAAAAACCTAAAAAAACAACAAAACACGTCTTTAAATGTTCTGTTTCAGAAGAGTAAAAAATTCAGTTCTGAGACAGTTCAAAATTAAATTGCATCTGCATACAGTGTCACAGAGTCTCATGGGAGAGGTTAAGTGCTCGGTAGCAAAGCTCTCCATCAGTGTAGATTTTCCCAGGTGTGCTCCAGCCTCCTGGTTCCCTTCCTTTCTAAGGTTCTACACCCAGTTTCTACCACTGACTCTTTACTAAACATGATCAGGCCCTTCACACCTTTTAATCCTGAGAAAACTCACCAGACTCTCCAGTCTGCAGTTCACATTATTTGATGCCAGCAGTACAATATAGCAATTTTCATAGCTCAAATAACAATATAAAATGAAATAAACCAAAAATCCAAGTGCATTTCAGCTTGTGCAAGCAAATTCAGCCAAAAGATTTAAAACAGCTTAATGAAATAAAATGGTTTCTGACTTCCATCCATCTGTGTTTAAAACCATATAAAATACACGAGGAGGAAAATCAACAGAAAGGATATGAATGTACCAAAATTTTAATTGCTGCTCTTCTGATTGGATGGAAAGGACTAAGTATATACAAGGCAGGAGTGGCACTAAATCGAAAGATTGTCTTCCCTTTGTTCAGTACTATAAATGTCTGGAAAACAAAATAGAAAATGAGAACATTCAGTATTTACATTTATGCTCAGCTTTTCCCAGCCCACGTCCCATTGGGAAATTCCTGCCAGTATCTCATACTTCTTCCCCGCTCCCTCCCGAGACCCCCAAATTCCTTTTCACTCAGTGTTTTGTCCAAGACCCTCCCAGCAGAGCTGTTTTCTGTCCTATTGCAATATCCTAATTATTTTTTCTTCCTTCACTCCTTACAGGGTCCTGTGCCATCACCTGCATCACAGGGCTGCGAAGAGAGCAGAATCACCTTTAAAAGTTAAAAAATGACCTGGAGACTCAAATGTGGTGGAGGAACTTTTATGATTCCCTTCTTCCAAGGTGATGGGAACCTTACTATGTTGTTACCCCCATCTTCCCTACCTTGAGCATTTTGTTTGTCAGTCGATGTTTTTTGTCTCACTAAGTAGGAAGCTGCATGAGGCACAGCTTCACAGAGAAACTAATATTCACTCAGAGGCAGGATCAGGACACTTAACAGATAAACTGTAAGCAACTCACCCACCTTGATTCTAAGACTTCCATGACAGCAAAATTGCTAATCTATATCCTGCTACTTGTGTCTCGGGGTAGCAGGCAATTTTAAAGGTAAATTAATTCTGGCCCTTCCAGGTAAGTAATCTATTTGTCTTTACCCATTTAACTTTTATTCTGTAGCTGTTGCACCTGCTTCTACATTGTTTTAATAGCAGTAGTACTGTGGTGATATTAATTCATTGTTTACAGGAAATACCATAGCCCAAAACCAGGAACATCAGTACGTGAAAGAACTGGAAGCTGCCTAAAAATGCACTGTGCTTCCAAGCCTTATTTCGTCCCTCGTGCTGCGAAATGTTTGGAAAGGGGAACGAACTGTAGTAAGCAACCAGCCCAGCTCTGCTGTCAACAGCCTTTTGACACAAGCTGTTTGTGCTGTTGTGGCTTTGGTCCAGTCTACACGTGATTTCTCATCAGGTGATGCTCACTTTGGGACAAAGCTTGCCCTTCTGCAAAGTGCCAGCATTGCACAAGCTACTCACATCTCTCTTCAGCTCTATTTTGGTCATCTTAAATTGAGTCAAACTATCTAACTGACTAACTTGCCTCAGCAGGCAAAGAACCTGGTTGTGGAGGTGCCTCCTGCTCTTGTGCAGAGTGTAGCACAAGACTCAAGTCACCCAGAAGCCCTTAACATTAAGGGGCTTAAGTGATAAACAGACTGGTGAAGAGTCAAGGCTCATGCAGAGGGCAAGATAGGGTAGATAAAAACCTCTGGCTTCATTTAACTCAGCTATTGCTCTGCTTTCTTCAGACACCGTATATCCATACTCAAAGTTATCTGAAAACACCCAAGTTTTAATTATGCTTTTTATCCCTCTTTGCCCTCCTGCTTAGATGTTTTCTGAGAGCTCTGCTCATGCTAAAACTCTGATCCTTAATCTTGAAAAAAATACTTTTACTGGCTGTAGAAAGATAAAAAAACCCAGAGCCCTCAAAACAGAGAAAGTTTTTATGCTTTAGCAAAAGCAAAGAAGCAGGATGGATGGATGATGCCCACCTTACGATCATTGTAGAAAGGGTCAAGGTCCTCCAATGGCTCTCCAATGAGCTCTGGAGGAACAGTCCCATAGATATCAGGCAGCTTCTTGCAAGCTTGCAAATCAAACTGAGGCTGAGGTTTTTCTTCTTCGCCCAGCTGCTCTCTGTATTCCTGCTTTGCATTCCTTGCAAGCTTCTCCGCAATTCGTTTCTCAATAGCAGCCAAAGATTCAGGCGTGAACCGGTGGAAGCTGTTAGTACCCGGTGGTAACAAGAAGTCAGCCATCTTTTCATCCTGCTTTGTCTATACTGGTCTTTACTCCTAGTAGTGGAAACAGCTGAAATAAAAAGTTCCAAACGTTAGTGATAGGAGCAAAGCCAGACCAACAAAGCCATCGGAATGAAAAAAAAATAATCCACATAACTTGTAGGCTATCTATTATCAGGAAATCCCTCATCTATTTTTGTGTAGTCAGTAGAACATCAAGGAAAACAGAAAGGACTGAAACTGTAATTTCAATTAGGGATCACTCATGATCAGAGCTAAAAAGACTTTGTAGATAGACTCTGGAGTATTCTTAAGTTTTTCAGTCACTTGGGATCCTAAATCCAAACTAAGGAGTAACTTAGATTCGTACAAGCTTAAGTTTCATTGAAAGCCACAGGGATTTGGATTCCTAACTCATTTTTGAAAATGCAGCTCTGGGAGTGTATGAACAATGTGCCTAAGATGACTGCAGGGCAGATTTAAATCAGCCAGCCTCCGGCCACATGATGCAAACTCTAAAAATGCCCCAGCTGTTCTGTTCCAAATTTAAAGAGTCAAGGGTCAAGTTCAGATTCTTAAATCACATAGAAATTCTTCATAATCTTCATCTTAGGCTTCTGCAACATAATTTTTATTTTCCTTTGGGATAGGAAATACCATCTTCAAGATATCTGTCCAGACTTTTGAGCATTTTCTTTTCCTCCACACCCTACAATCTGAAGGATGTTGGAAGCACAAATGTGCCTGGCAAAACTCTGGGCCCTTCATGAGACCACTCCAAGCTTCTGAGATGCTGAATAGCCACTGCTGCCAGTTCATCACATCTGAGAAACAGGCTCCTTCCATCCAATACCATTTTGAACATCAGCCCAAACCTGTGAGGTTTGACCACCTTGGTTTGATGGTGATTCACTGCTAACACTTCCAACCCCCACCTGAATGAAAATGAGTGAGAATTGCCACATCTCTTTGACTGACATGAATAAAGTCAAGCATGAAAAACACAGCAGAACAAAAAGCCTTCTTGTATCTGCACTAAACAGCATGGATAGCTGTGAAAATTAATGTAAACCTATTGTTTGAAAAGGGATGAAGATTATCCCTGTTCTAGTAGCCTGCAAAAATCCATCCAAGTTCACTGAAGCTATATTTTGCAATTTAATAGTGACTTTACTGGTATGTTTTTTCCAGCAGGACAAACCCTCACTATGCAACAATTAAAACTAATTTCATAGAAGAAACAGAGCCCTTGGTTTTTTATCACCACCAGACCATTCATACTAAATCAGAATACAAGCTGGTGACAAACAAAATCGTATATTTTGAAGTGGGCTACCCTACTGCATTCATCTGTGTGTGCAGGATACAATTCTTTGCTCAGCTGCAATTGTTGTTTTCTGCTTTCAGATGGTATTTGTCTATTTACAGTGGATAGTTCTAGATAGTTTGCTTCTATTAGGTTCTGTGATGACAGCATTTTTGGTAGCAAACAAGACTTTAACTGGACTCTGCATGACAAATAGCATATTTATTGACTCAATTTATTTGAGTAAAGTACTCTTTCAAATAACTACTGTTTTTCCTATTCTGACTTCATTTTAAAATGAATTCATTAAATTGTCATTGATCACAGCCTATCATACGGGAATGATTTACTGGAGCTTGTACATGATATTCTGCATTACTTCTTGTTTGAACAAGCAGGTCTAAAATGAAGTATCCTTCCTAGAGTTTGGGTATTCTGACATTCTTCTTTATTTAGATTTATTCTCTTAATTCCTTTCCCCTCTCCCCCTACATGATTTGTTTTATCCCCTTCCTCCTGAAAAAAAAAAAAAAAACCCAAAAAAAACCCAACAAAAAAACCCCCCAGAAAATTAGAAGCCTTCCCACAAATTAAGTTTTCTTATGCTTAATGCTTTGTGACGCAGCACCAGTGCAAGCAAATGGAGTTTCACTTTCTATAAATGACATCAGTACAGGTGGCCAGAGAATTCTCCAAGTTTTTTTGTTGTTTCAATTTTAGTTTCTTAACAGTGAAACCTGTCTCAGTGCTGAAGGGGACAACAAAAATCAGTGGCTGATCAGTACTTCTGGAAAGTCACAGACTACGTCTCTAAACAGGAGACAAGATTATTGTGGGCTGTTAGCCGAGGTGTAGATTATCGTGAACACTGTGAAGACAGTGAGTGGGGAATGATTGTTCACTTTTTCTCATAATACAAGAATGGAGAAATTTCAAATGAAATCGTAGAACAGCAGGTTTGAAACAACCACTGGAGTCACTTTCCACATGGTGCAGAGTTATCTTGTGAAACTTGTTGGCTGCAAATATCAAGGATTCACAAAGCCACAAGACAAATCCAAGGGCAAAAGATCCATTAATGGTTTTAAACACAAAGATGCTGTGTCTGAGAAAATCCCTTAGTTGCAGAACCTGGGTGCATGCAAGTAATACTACTTATGTTTGCCCTATTCTTACACTCTTCCTAGGCTACGAGTTTGCAGAAACCTGTCATCTGATCTTATGCGCTTTTGTCCTTTCATAGCACTCATGTCAACGCACGACAGCCTACACTGCCTTGGGCAAGGGCTCAATCTGCCCACCGACTCTGTGGCTGGCCTGAGCGTGTGCAGACGTGGAAGCATACGGAGAACCAAAGTCAATATCTCTGTGCATCTGCAGGTGCTCAAGACCTCAGGTGCATCAACTACCTCCTTCCAGTGCTTTGGAGCACAGACTGGGTGACTCCCTCCAACCTACACAGATATACCCTTTGCTGGAAAACTGGTGGTAGCCACCTCTGTAGCACCTTCTCCATATAGCTGGACTGGAGGCATGGCCATATAGCGTGAGGGTCAGAATGAGTGGAATGTCTCTACTAAGTGCAACAGTTTTCATGGGTGTTGCCTGATAACAAAAACTGAATCTTCACCAGAATATTCAGCATCCTTCTCAGACTTCCTTAAAGACTTCTAAGAGAAGACATTCTGACAACAGAACTAGTCAATTTTTTTAAAAAAGGAAAAAAAAAAGAAAAGGATAGGGGATGGTGAGAGAGATAAAACAACTAGAAAAAACTAATCAAAATAAGAAGTTTTAATTATTTTTTAAAGGGAATTATTTTTGCTTAAAGCTCTCTCTTATTAGCAAATTGAATCAACTTCAAACTGGTCAAAACCAGATCTTTTCACTTTTATTTGCAAATTCCAGATAGATAGCTGCCTAGGAACAACTGGAAAATTATACATAAACTTTATTAGAGCTTTTGCTACTCTTCTATTTACTTTTTCTTAAAAAAATTACATTTTCCAGCATCCTTACAATTGAAAAATTTTTACATGCTTTGTCTTTGTATTGTATATAAGTTAAAGTTCAAAATTTCATTATATATATTTAGCCTAATTCTTTTTCAATTTCATAGGATTTCAGGAAATGGACAAGATAATTTCACGGGTCCTTTCTATGTCTAATTTATTTTAATCTATGAATTTCAAACATTTCTACAAATAGTCAGGGTTAGCCCAGATGTTTCTTAAAAGGGTAAAAAAGCACCACAACTTAAAAAGGGAAATCATCAATGACTGAATCAAAGAGCTGGAATGTCATTTCTTAAGAGATAATAGCTGTTGTGACTCACGTTTTTACAATGAGCTGGGATTTTTCCATTCCTCTCAGACATAATTTTGAAGTAGAAGGCTTCAAACACATTGTTTCTGTGATATCACCATGCACAGAATGAAAATTTCCCTCTTGCTTTGTCTTTGTTAAATTCAGTTTACATCGGTTCTTGCTGATAAAAAAATACTGGTTATGTAAACAAAATGTGCATACAAAAATAAAGCCCCAAGATGCATGTTTTCTATGGCATGGCAAGAAGTGAGAACAGTACAAATAAGACATCGCTAGAGCCTGTATTTATTCAGAAAAATAAATGCCATTTTCCGTTACACTATTAGCCTTACTCTCCTAGGCTTTGATCACCCCAGCTCAAAAGACCCTTCAGGTTCTCAGAACATGACCTGCATGCCCTACAGCCTTTACTTAACTCCCCATGGATGCGTGACCATCACCCAAAAGGCCACTTCAGGCAATAGATTGCCTGCAGGGGTGAAAAAACAGGAAAAGTGGGTCCCACTCGTCTCTAGCTGGCTGCCCTCCTGCTCTTTGTGGACTCAGACCACCAACCCTAGTGCCTACCAACCCCTTATCATGGCCCAGGATGCTGACACAAGCCATCAGGGAGGTCCCATGCCCCAGAAACAACAGGGGAAGCAGAGGCTGAGGTCCTTGCCGTGCACTACTCTGAATACTACTTGTTGGACACTGACATCAGAGAAGCCACAGCTTCTTGCACCTCCATCTCCTGCTTGCACAACGGCATAGGACTGCTTGCCTGGCATCAAGGACATGCACGCGTATATTTCAGACACTTTGACAATGATAAAAAAGGAGCCAAACTTGAAGATCAACAATGTGAAAGTGGCACTCACAGGCTAAAGGTTAGATACAATCAGACATGCTCATCTCAAGTAGGATTGTATCCATTTAACCCTACTGATTTCCGTGATGCAACTCAAGAAGCTGCCATGGGGTGGGGAGATGGATGATAGCCTGTGGCAGCAGATACGTTTCCACTGTGATTCTGCTAGACCTAAATCTTACAAAATAACAATCAGGAGTCTTAAATTCTCCTTTTGTTTAAGAAATGTTTGTGACTAAATATAGACTTTGCATTCCTAACTGTTGTGGTAACACAAACAGTCATGAGGATGGGTTTTTTTTAAATGTTTGAGACTACATGGAGCACAGTTGTCTTCCACCCCCCTTTTCCATATAATCTATTTGGCATTTTCCTTTGACCTGCAGAGCACTGCAAAACACGAGAATAATAAGCTAGGGAGATAAAAAACAATACAATGACACATCTAATTTAATGTTGCTGGTCTAGATTCACAAATTCTTATGCATAAATTTACACATACACACAAACATTTTATCATGTTTAAAAAGACTACAAGGTGATATGGGACTGCATGAAAGTTTTATTCCAACCATGAAGTAATGGCTTCATGGAGAACTCCTGTTTTTAATTAAGATCAAAGACCTGCTACAAAAAGATACGTAAAGATCAAGAGGCTAAAGGAGTCTAGGTGACTTAGACACTCTTCAGAATTTTACTGACAATCAACAGGCAACCTTCTGAGACTTGATTCACTTATATTTATACCGCACTTAATTCTACAGCTAGGAGGTGTCATGGGAAATTCTCTTTTAACTGAAAAATTTCAGTTGCTGTTAATACACACTCTGAGGGTCTGTGTGCTCACATCAAAACAAGGGGGAACTGAGCAATGTAGTCCTTGAAATTTTACACAGCACACTCATAACTTCTGCTTAAACTGATATCTGGTTTTTTTCTTTCTTCCAACAGATGTAATTTTGTCAAGATCATAAACAATGTTTTTTTTGTACTACACATTCCTAACAAATATAATCAGCCACCTCTCCAGCTGGTGTAAATCAGCACAGCTCTACCCATCCCAGGGGAGTCACAGCATCTGGGGAAGTGATCTATCAGGACCAGGAATATTCTGATAGAAAAGCTTTCTTTAACGCGGGTACCTTCACACTGGAGCATGAACACCAGAGAGCGTGTAATTGAGATTTTAAAGTAATGACCTAGAAAGTAACCAAGCTTGCAGGGAGCTGGAAAGCCCTGGGAGTTTTTTTCAACATGTGAAGGCAAATTGCAAATGTTTCTTCATCCAGAGACATCTTGTTGGGTGATCTTGGAGTCAGAGGTGCGAAATGGGGTGCTGTCAAACAGGGCAGAGACTTTGGAGACACCGATGGCTACCCAGGACTGGGCAGGCTCCTGTGTCTGGCTTGCAGTGGAAAGGTTTTCTATTCCACAAAAATCTGATGGAAATGGCTGCAATGTTTAGCTCTCAAAGGAGATCTCCTAGGAAAAGCACAGTGTTGAAATCAGCCCCAGACTGACGCAAGAGGAGCTGTGAGACAGAGTTCCTCTTGCTGCCCGTGTCACAAGGCAACCCTGCAGGTTGATATGACATCACGTAACACAGATTTCCTAAAATGAGCCCTGTTTGTTCACCATGCATGCTGACCAGGGGCAGAAATAAATACAAGAACTCAATGCATTCACACTGTTGGGAAAAAACAAACAAACAAACAAACCAACATAAATTATCCAAACCGACATCTCAGAGTCACCGACCCATGAGCCTTTCGTCACAACCAGCTCTGCCTATGCTGTATCTTCTTTTAAATCCAGTTTAATGAGTTTTGCTGGCATGTCGCTCATCAGAATCGTGGCATTCTGACATTACCAATGACTTCTTGATAAGATAAAGTCTTCAGAAAGCTAACATGTGCTAAAAGGAAATGAATTCAGATTTCATCCCGATATTGAAACAGTATTTGGGGATGACAAATGTTGTGCCAAGAATTAAATGCCGGCACTAAGTTGTCTCTTATGATAAAATATATATTTTTAGTGAGCTAAAAATATTCTGCTTTCTTTGCAGGTGTTTTTATTTCAAATTATGCTGCAACCAAATGACATAAATAAGCAAGAGGGAAGCAGCACATTATAGTTACCAGTGCACATCTCTGTATTTTGCTGAAAATTATAATTCTCTGCACCCAACAGGTTTTCATGTCTATTTTAATTAACTAGAGATTGGCCTCAGAGTTATTTTATTATAAACTACTCAGCCTTCAGATGCAAGGAAAGATTTCTCCTTTGCTACTCTAAACCAACAGAGCTTGCAAAGAGCTACCAAGAAAGAGGAATGTTTTCAGCTCAGGATGCAGTCACTAGCTTTTGATCAAGAAATAGAAATCTACAGGAGAAGTTCATGTTGTGCCAAATATAATATACACTACTCACACCATTAGGTGCTTTGAATGCTCACATGAATAAAATATATCAAATCTGGTCCATTTGGTTCACAGAGTGTTTTGTAAAGACATTCTAACGGATATAGGAAGTTGTAAAATGGCTATTAAAATATATACTGAAGCCATTATGAGATAGTTATGCTGCTGAAAGAAGGAAGGTTTTATGCTGGCCACCAAAAGCTTGGCTGCATGCTTCTAGAGGAGAGCAAGACATGGCTGGAAAACTGTCTGATGTATTTCCACAAAGTTATAGGTAGGGCATCACTGATCTAAGTTGTGGAGACACATTTCATCAGCAGGGAAAACAAATAGACTTATAAAATCCATCACCAGAACCGGCACATTTACATTTAAAAAGATGGATGAAACTCTATAAACAAAGCCAGTGCCTCTTTCACAATTTTAGCGCTGAACTAAGAGACAAACATGATACAACGACTGAACTCCATTGTTAACAGTAAACAGAGCGATATAGGCTTTCCTTCTTTCAGAAGACAGAAAAAAAAAGAGATAGAAATGAAGGGTCAAGAAAATATTAGATGTGAAAGGCTGGGAGAGACAGACCCAAATCATACAGTGTTAAACTGTGAGAGGTGGCAGATCCCCTTTCCGCATTCCCCGAATATGAGGGGAGACAGCGGGTTCTGCCAAGTCTGCACTATCAGGAGCACTTTGCTCCATGACCACCATCCTTCATTGAACTCCACTCAATCCATAAACCTACAAGCTTCCTACACCCAGCTTCCCATCCTTCTCCACCTCTACCCCTTTCCTATCCATTAGCCAAGAAAATGATCTTACCCTCCTACCTGCTTTATTCCGAGTCAACATAACCATTCCACAAACCTCTCCCTGTCTCCAGCGATAACCTTCAAGTGACATTGACACCAAATCCTGTGTGATTTTGGCACAGCTATTTTATTCTCCTCTTTCCCCCATGCGATGCATCGCTGTCTACCATGGTAAGTTCCCCAGAACAAGGAGGCAGGGTCCCTCTCTGTCTATGCTTTTGGATGGTGTTCGGTGCTAATGGAGCTCCAACGATCGGCAGGCCTTTTCAGTGCTTTTGCAATAAAATACACAGGAGAAAAATCAAAAGGCACAGATTTAGAAGTGCACTGGCAAAATTATCCTGCTCGGTAATGGAAATAAATAAAGACTCACGAAGGACAAATTGAACAGAGACCCTATTGGGGAGTAGCTGCTTGCTGGGGTGTATTGAAGATTTGATTCATTACTTAGTGCACTGTAAATTTGACAATACTGTTTGGATAAAGCTAGCAGATCTTCCACTCTGATGGAAGAGATTTCCCCCCTCCGGAGAGACAGAGAAAGATTATTGCTGTCCAAAGAGAAGGGGTATTCTGCCTGTTTGCAATTGAAAACTGCCTGGGTTTGGTTGCCAAGTTTAGGAATCAGAGTTAAGAGCTTACATGGGCTCTGGGGGTGCAATCCTCAGCTCATGTCAGTCAAGGGGAATATTTTGTGTGGCAATAGGCGGTGGGTCAGACTCCTGGCGTCGGAGAGACAGAATTATTTCATTTCTGTCATTCTTTTCAAATCCGTTTACTCCAGCAACTCAGCATATCTTCATGGAAAAGATGCAATGGATGCTGGTGCCGACTGACAGCAATTTGAATTGAATTATGTAATGCTCTAAACCATTATGTAAATGAGCCTGATGGAAGCAAGGAGGCAGAGAAGCCAGGGATTGGTGTTTTGTTTTTTTTTAATACCTAGTAGCTTTTAATGCCAGCACCAAGATTGCCACCTTCTAACTACCACATTTTGCTGGTAGGTTAGCTGAATCAAACTTTATTTCTCCTGACATAACCAAAACCTAAAGTGCACCTGAGCAAATGATGGGGAGCATCTAAAGGCTGGTGAACATGGATGATTTTAGAGGTATGAGTGAGTCATATTACCAGGAGTGGTTTTGGCAATGTCCCACTGATGTCGATGAGAGTCATGCTTCTGAGAACCCCGTGGCTCTCCTGAATATTCCTCCCCTTCTCCCCTGTATAATTTCCTCATCTTTTTACATGGAAGAATTTTTTTGGAGTAAATAACACATTGCACAAACAATTATTTTCCAAAAGTCATGACATTTTCTGTTAATTAGCAGTAATATAATCATCCACATAAAACTGCTGGGGACATTGCATTTACTAACAAGCTACATCCAAATATGCATTTATGTGTCAACAGTGCATGCTTGAGTGGTTGGTAATACTCAATTGGGCCTGAGGCACAATGCACTGGAAGCATACAATAGTGGCCTAGTATTGCAAACCCCGTTGTGGCTTCTTGCTTAATTTAGCTTATGGGACAAACAGTCAATGAGTAAACCAGAAAATAATACATCAAGTGGCCTGTGAAAGAGAAACATCTGATGATGGTATCAATGCAGGACATTTTCTAAATGGAAAATGCACTACCTCCATAATTTGGGAACTTGTTTGCACTTTCTGAAAGAAAGAAACACTGTTCCTAAAAATAACTTTATTATTACTAATAGTGGTGATAAACAGCAATTGCACCAAGATATCATCCAATATCTTGACCCTAATCCCCTCCTCTAGCCAGAGTTCTTTCTATGCTAGAGACCTACAATAATATATGAATATCGGGGGCAAGGTAAGAGCCCCCAAGGGACATTATGTCTATGAGGTATAATAGCACCTATTCTGACAGGGTCCTAAAAGGATACGGAAGTGTCTGTACTGCTTGAAAATTCAGATTATTTTTGGTTTCCGTTCTCAAGACAATTTCAACTAAACATAAAAATTTGAGAAGAAAAGGGAAGATTTTGGTCAGATCTCTTAATTTTTAATCTGCCATGTAAGGGGCTAGGAACTCACGTACTGCCTGCTCCCCTGAACATTCAGCTGTGTCTTTACCCATCCTGCAGTATAGTTCCTTGGCTTAGACAGGACAAACAATGTACTCTAGAAATTTTTAGCTAAAAAAAAATTAATGTATTTGATATGGAACTCTGTGAAATACACAGGATAGAATGAATCAACAAAAATCTAGCTTCTCTGATGCATTGGAAAATATTAACCAAACCAAAGAAATGCAGGATGTTAGACATTCAGGGAGAAGTAGACACTGTTAGGACATGAGTCATCTCTCCTGTTTTACATGTCTAGTTCAGTGAGATAAATTCTAGCGAAGGTCCTGATGATTCAATGTGTTTATTAGGGCACCTAAATTTAGGTGTTGATATGTACCTGTAGGTACCTCTGAACCGTCTACTCTTGCATGCCTGCTTTTCTCTGACAGAGCAGGGAGGGGCATCTGGACTGAAATCGGTCTCCCTCCAAATTCAGACCATTATGGAATATGATGCAAGGCATGTGATATATGTTAGCTTTCTTCTGCTTGACTCTTCTCAGAAAAAAAGGGACCGGCTACCTCTACATGAATAGTGGTAAAGGAGCGGAGCATGGGGCTGTTCCATCCCAGAGGGTGGTAGACTTTAATACTTCTACAATAGCTTTCCAGTGCCCACAATTACTATAAAACAGTAAGTAAAGATTTCAGCTTCAGCAAACTGCATACATTTAATTAGTCAATGACAACCACATTGCTCCCAGAAACATGATCACCCAGGTTATCCTGATGGTCTCAGACCCACCATGAACTCATAAATCTGGAAAATATTTTCTGTCTTTTGTTTTGTTTCTATAAATTAAAGGGATGTTTGAGATCTGAATTTTGAAGTTATATGGGCAAAAGTTGTTTTGAGCTAATATTTTTAAAAGTAGAGTGAAATATGGACTAGTGGCATCCATGATTCCTAGGGTACCACAATGAAACAACCCAAAAAAGAGCTGAAAATGCACAGCCATCCTAGTTCACAGCCAATTTCCTACTCCAGTCTTAGACTTGTCTTGCAGATTAGGCAAAGCATATATTGATTTTAAAAACAGAACAGGGGGGATAGCACAGTTCCTCTCTTCCCACGCAAGTGTTTAGCCTGGCTCCAAAATATGCTTCCATGACAATACTTCCTTTTCAAAAATATTCCCAAAACTTGTAGTGTTAAGTCCAGAAAAGCTGTCTGGGATCCAAGCTCTCTCCTGCCCATCTCTACTGCCGGACAGAGAAGAGAGAAATGTAAGTGGGGGAAAGAAAAGAGGGAAATTTGGATGGCATTTCACAGATTTCCCCTTGTCCATTTCTCCAGGATACATTTCGCTCTCTGCTAGGGCTTAATAACCATCCTTTATATAGGTTGGTTGTATATTAGGTCCCCTTTACCTAATAACCATCTGTGGTGGGTTAACCCAATACGAGGAGGGGGCAGCAAGAGAGCAACTTGGTAGGCACCCGGCAGCCAGACAAGGTTAACCCACCACACTATCTCTTGTGGAAACTGTGCTTCTCACTTGATCTCCAAGTTAGTGAGCTGCAGAGAAGTTAAAGATGACCTCCTGGAAGACAGGAGACCAGATTGCAGCTTTGTAGTGCAGACTTGGGCTACAGTATGACTTTTCCTATCTCACCTTTCCATACCCCCAAAGGGATGGAGCTGGCAAAGAAAGCTGTGTAAAACGCTGTCACAAAACACAAAAGAGAGACTGTAAGCCAGCCCCTAGGTCCAAGCAAGAAGAACACATAGCTTGAAAGATCAAACCATTAAAAGCATTACTGATATTCTCAATTCTTACAATTTATAACATTCCCAGGTGAATCTAAATTAAATTGAAGGTTCATATTAAGAATGTAATGGGAAATCCCACTTCACATGCTTAACATTTACTCTCATAGCGGCCAGCAAGAATAAGATAGTCCAGGATAGAGTTCTGCTGATTTATCATAACTCCCTTCTTACACACCCAAAGCAGAAACATATCTCAATGCCTGGTCTACTTGTAACTGTTATTTAGGTATGGCCTGATAGCACAGATATCACTGCCTCCATTTTACCCAGTACACACTGTAATGAGCCCAAGAAGTGATGGTTTAAGTGTGCTTTGCTTTCTGCTGGCTGGTACAGATAGGCAGCAGAGATACAGGCCCTGGTCTTCAAGTCTTTCTGATGTGGCTGGTGATGCCATCAGCTCTGGCCATCTCAAATCTCACTCATCGCCTCCTTCGCCCTGCCCTGGCAAACACAGTCTGAGTCCATCTTCTTTCCAAAACTGCCTCCAAACCCAGGACCAAGACTGCTCACCACTCTGACCCTGCCGCTGCTGCTCGTTCCCACATGTCTGTCTTCATTTGGAGGCTCTGACTTAAACTCACATTACTACAAACCAAACATAAATGTTTTACTGCGCATGTCTAAAAATAGAATTGTAATCATCTATGCTTCCATTACTTTAAAACTAAATTTATCAAAAGATTATTCTTCCGTGAGGTTTAGCACATGAGAAGTCTTACGTTTTAAAGTTCAATCATTTCACAGTTATTTATGAGCAGAAAATCTTATGGATTAATTTTATAAAGAAGCACAATCAGCTTGGGGATCAGAACTTCTTTTGGTGTAAATGGTCAGAATAAGTCTTCAGCCCATCAAGACAGATTTTGACTTTTTTTTTTTTATCTCTTGTGTGCCATGTTCACAGATAGTGTGTAGCTGAGCACCAATAAGATAGTATACAAGGGTTACAATTCTGTTTCAGAAAAATCTTCCAAGTAACAGCTAAGACTCCTATGGCTGAATAAGGAGAGAGAAAAAACCATCTATTTCTCTGGGGTTTTTTATTAGTTTAGTTTCTACATTAGACAGTTCTTTGAGTGCAATTGATTTTGTAGTTTCCTCTGTAGTTTCCAATTAATCATCGTCCCTCTTTGTGAGGATGTTTTACACAAAAACAGGAGACAGGGAAATATTTTAAAATAGGAAAATGTGCTTATAAAACCACAACTCTGGCATGGATATGCAGCAGTGCACGTTCTGTATAAAACCACCCTTTCGAGAGGAAGGGGGAGCAGCATTGCCTGCCGTATGTAACAGCTGACTGCAAATTTCCTATTGAAACTCTATTTCTATAGAAAAATGCTTTTCCAATAGAGAAGCATTTTAGTAAAGAGCATCTACTTTGAGATACAAATTTCTTTCTATAACAAAGAAGCTTCCAAACTGAAAAGGAAACAGATTTCTCATAGGAAATCACAATTTTTCATGAGGGAAAAAAAAAGTTCTCTCCAAGAATGATGGGAAACAGGCCAGAAATCACCCTAATCACATCCCATTGCTGGTTTTCCCACTGGTTTGACATCCCTGTGTTTGTGTTTTTAAAGTATATGAAAAAATTGGGAACTTTACATAGTCATAAATTATATCTCTTTAAATTACAATAAATGTGACAATACCTATTTAAAAACAGGAAAACACACTTTTCTTCTAAAAGTCATCATTAGAATCTCATCCAAGCATAAAACTTTTGACTGAGGACAAGGATCTTTTGGAGCTTTGAATGAGTAACAATGGGATTATTATAAAAATAAATAAAAGATGAGCAAGCTGCCACTTAAGTTATGGATTTCCCACTGCAACAGCTTCAAAACTTTCTTGAAACACAACAATTTATTTTTTTAAAAAAAGGGAGGCAGACGATAAGGCTCTGACTAACTGATAGCATGAAAACATCAAGCACTTTGATTCAGATTAATAAATAATGATGGCGTGTTATCCAGGAAACAGTGCAATGCCAAGTCTGTTTGATCTCGGACCAACTGTTGGGTAAAAGTATTCTGAAACACTCTCTTGGGGAAACGGGCCAGTTGCATCTCATCTCTGGGACTTTGATTATTTAAATGGGGCTTTTATTAAAAGAAGGAATTTCATCCTAGAAGAAATTTTATACCATATCACCTTACTAAGGGCAATACTCCAGCTTTACTTCTCTCATTCGGAGGCTGGGGTCATAGGAGGCGGGGAGCTCGGAGCATCCTCTGTTATTGCCCCTCTACCTCCTAAACTGAGATGGAAGCCATGGGAAAACAAGAAGAGAGGGAGACTTGCGAGCCCTGACCCTTGCCTTTCAGGGCTGTCACAGAAAAGCCAGGAAATCATCCTCCCTGCAGCTCCCACAGCCCACACCAAGAGCTGTGAACCCCTAGGAGTATGTCTTCCCTCTCGGCCCTGCACAGCGAGGAGCACTGCCCTCATTGTATGTCTGGGAGCACATGTCAGCCTAGCTGGGGGGGCACAGGGATGTTGAACACTCAGTTCCGCAGTGCCACGGCACAGGGAGTGGACAACAAGACTGGGAGTGCACGTACATCCTCACCACTCCTGGAGCCTTCTCCTAAGGTGGCCATGTGGCTGAGATGGCATGTGGTATGAGGAGGTTGTCTGGATGAACCAGCTATAAACTCTCCCCTAGCTCCAGCTGCCATATAACTGCCTCTGTTGCAAGCCGTGGCTCCAAGCCTGAGTCCAACCCTTAAATGACATCCTGAGGCTGACAGAGGAGTTCATTGCAGGCCACTTTCAGATGGCAGAAAGTGCTGCCTCCCCCCAGGTCAGTCTGCCACAACTCATCTTCTCTCCAAGGAAGAGTCCATGATCTCTCAGGCTAGCACTTCCATTTCACACCCAACTCTCTTATAAAAGAGTTATCTCCCTGTCCTTCTCAAAACATCTTAAAAACCTCTAAGTTTACAAACATGCATTTCCCATGCAAGTGTTTCTGGACTTGTTCACTTTTTTCAGTCATTCCACCCATGAAACACTCCACTGGACACATGGCTCTTTCCCTACCAAACAGGTCTTTGGCAGCCTGAGAGCTCAGCTGAAAAAAACCCCCAAGCACTAATGCAGGAAGCGTAAAGAGATCTGATAAATGCTCCAAAGCTTCAGCTTCCAATAAACATATGAACTATAGCAACTGCCAAGAATTATGACTGCATGACATTACATCCAGCTCCTTGCTCTTATTAAAAAGTAAGCATGGGTATCCAATGTGCAGATGGGCAGTACCACACAATCTGCTCTGCTCCACAAGCTGTGTTTTAATGGATGCTCATAGGTTGTCATAAATTAAAAGTTTTCATCTTAAGGAAACATGTGAACTCAGCAAACAGCTGCTTTTAGGATTCGCTGTAGTAAATGGATGGAAGTGAGTGATTCTGGACTTTCGGTCAGTTTTTGTATGCTCTGAAATGAGATGACTTCCAATCTCCTTCCTACTACAGAGAATATAATGGACACTGATCACTAGTTTTAAATAGAAGAAGGTAATTTGCACATTTTTTGTACAAAAAATTTAGTATTTTTTGAAAATGCTAAACTGATGAGCTTCTTTTTTTGCTTGCAGAACATGAGAAGTGACAAAGTAAGATCCTTGGAAAAGCAGCAAGAACACCAAGATACTCCATGCTAATCTGGAGAGATCACCTCTAGCAAGATGAGGATTGTTTTACATTTATAATCCCTGATTTTACATAGTGTCAGTTTACTCAGTTGGTATTGGGTGTAGGGTTATCAAGATCTTTGCATGGTCGTGCTAGTAGGACTTGCCCTCAATACTCATAGCTAATAACAGAGAGATGATGATCTGCACACTATGAACGTTAAACTGATTTTAGTCTATCAAAACCTTTTGGCACTATTAGCTGCAACCCTGTGCTGTAAGAAGAATATTCTGTGCTTTTTTAATAATGCTCTTGATCTATCTATCCTCATATTTCCAAAACTACATCTGATCCAAGGTGGGACAGATGAGAAAAGAAGGATACAGAATGAGCTGTAGGCAGGAAAAGTTTGAATTTGGCATCCTCTAAAAACACCACCAGCCTTACCGTGCTGCGCGGTCTGCAATAAAGATGCACTGCCAGCGTCAAATTTGCATTCCCCAAATTTTATTGCTGGAAATGTACTTCAATCATGTTCACTCTCACTCTGAGTAGCAGCGCTATGAATCTTTGTTAAGAATGCTCAGATTTTCCCCTTGCTTTTATACATGTTCTTCCTTGGTGCACTTCTTAACAGAAATAGGGCAGCATAATTTATTAGAAGTGATGGTATTTTGATCTGTGACCGTCAATAAGTCTGTGGCCTTCAGACCAAACACTATTATCAAGACATCCATTGAACTGGAAACAGCATTAGAGAAGAGACAGCTAACTCAGCGTTAATCAAGACTTTCTGTTCTTCCAGTATCTGAATATTGCCATCAGGCTTCCTGATAATACCAAACCTCTGGCAATTCCAGGCAATCACACACTGATTTATTACGTGACACAAGTCACGTAGACAGGTGACTTGTGATACTGCACTGCAAGGATAACATCCCAGATTGACAGTTAACATAATCATTTCTAGGGCCATGCACAGGGTCCAATGTTCACATCAGATTTGGCATGTCAAGATTCAGGAAACTCTGCAAATAAGTAAGATCATCTAGTCACAAATTTGTCTTGCTCCACCAGCAACAGAAATTAGACAAGGTACAAGTATACATCTGGAGACCAGCCCAGTCTCCTGAACAAGCCCTTTAACGGTCTAGTGAAAATCACCAGTATAACCAGCATGTTTGCTTCTCTGCCCGACCACGAGATGCTACCCAGTTACAGTCCTGGCTAAAACTTTAGCTTAACTAGCAGGCTTTTAAATCTGGAGCTCAGATTGCACTTGTGTTGGTTAGCTGTAAGAACGGCACCCCTACCACTGTTCCGCAGAAAGAAATTGCAAGTCTGGCTCTTTCCGCCTTTCTTAATATTTATGCATCTGGTCTGGCAGCATCCATCATCGGGGTAGCCTTAGTAGGTGCCCTAGAGGGATGAAATAATAGCAATTGCAAAATGAGACACAAGACAAATGAGAATGAAGAGAGTGGAAGGGAGCTAGTATCAAGAGTCTTTCAGAGTTAGGTTATATGAGGCTATATCTCTTGCAGCACAGGAAGAAAAAAACACCACCACAAATTAGCAACAAAGGAAAAGAATGAGTCTGAACTGGTTTCAGTGGGGGGGTTGGGGTGGGAGAAGCATTTGGTAGAACCTTGTCCAGAATATACATTGCCAAGGGATCAAGGCCTGAATAGAGGCATAAAGTACTTTGCAAGGCACGGGCAGCAACCCGCTCCTGGACAGCACAGCGCGCACCCAGTTCTCCCAGAAACCAACTCAACAACAGTAGGGGCAGAAGCCAGATATTCTCAACTGCCTCTGGAGAGCAAATGGTCAAAAGGCAGCAGCTCTGCAGTCCCCAGGAGACGAGGGAATGTCAGACTTCAGCTGGGAAACTCCCTTCTGACACCGAGCCATTTTCAGAGCTTTTTTTCTGGCTGCGGTAGGAGACAGTGGGGTTTCCTCCCCCAGCTGCACACCTGATGCACCCAGGGTAAAGGTGGCTTGGGCCCTCCTGGACAGCAGGCTCACAGATAAGGACCCTTTTGAGCATAGTGCTTCATTACACACACCAGATTAGTTAATTCCCTCCTCCCAGACTTCTCCAAAAAGGAACTTAGTGGAATTTTTGCTGCATAGTCAGGGGCTTTAGATTAACACAAACAACAAAGCAAATTACTGATCCTGAAGACTAGGCGTGATACCGATAGCGTCCCTTCACAATGTTAAGTGCCCAGCTGAGGGGGAAGGGCAGGGAGGGATTTTCAAGTGTGCACAAACTTTTTGAGCCTCTGAACTGAATCCCAGCCCCCAAAACTCCTGTTGCTATTTTTTGCTCTTTGACAGTAGCACGCAGAGGCGGCAAATGAAATTACTTTGCAGCTAGGTGCTGGACAAACACACTGCAGATTGAACCAAGGGCAAGAAAGGTGTGAAGTTATTTGCCTCTTCCACCAGCAAGATGAAGGGATCCCAGCTCTCCTCAGCTTTGCCCAGCAGCCCATCTTCTGCCTCTCCATGCAAGAAGTGCAGCTGCACCATGAACTGGGGTGACACACACTTAGAAGGTCTGAAAGCCCAAGTAAGCACCAGATGAAACCTTTTCCTTGGCAAGTGTGAACTTAATCTGCTGTCCATCACCTCAAACAACCATGTTGCCCAACAGCTCATCCGAATTCCTCCAGAGTTCAAAGCACTGATTTTGAGCCATAAAACCTCTTTTCCCTGAGGGTGCTCAGAAGCTACTAGACCCTCAGCACTACAGGTGCAGGGGGACAACACAGTCTCTCCAGGCCGTCATCTGGAGCTCATTCCCCATCCTGCTCCGGAAAGCTGCCTCGTGGGCCTCAGCAATGCTTGTAGGAGCCCAGGCATGTCGTGACGGCTGAGACGACAGGGATGTCAGAGAAGCAGGAAGGGAGGGAGGAGCGCTGTAGCCCAGCTGGCTCGCTGGATTTGTGTGTGTGGGCGGCAGGTTCACAACCAGCTATTCCTTTTATTTCTGGATTTGTGTGTCTGCTTGAAAATTTGTACCAGCTTTGCTCTATAAACAGGAATACAGAAAATTGGGCTAGAAATACTAAGATAACCCAGAACCCCAAATCTTAGCCTCATACTTTTCCTTCACGTTTCAAAATCCATCTCCCAGAACATGCCTTTATTTAGCCTGAAATTAAATTCCAAGTCTTAATACCTTTACAGGCTTTAACTATTTTTCTTCTTGCAACTGATGCTGGCTCTCATCCCAGCACCCTTCTCTCAGATGAAAGGCTCCATTAAACCCAACCCCTTTCCGGCACTCCTCCTGGATCATGGGATCGCGATTAACAGAGTTTGCTCTGAGATGAGCACAGGGATCAAAGGGTGATCAGCTTTGCTGTACACGCAAAGTGGCAACCTCTTATCTAGAGACCAAGCACAGCACCTCACGGACTTCCCCACCTCCCAGAGTCTGTAAACCTTGATTTATGAACTGGACTGGCAGCTTCTAGACAGCAAAATGTTGCCCATTGTGAAAGGTGCCTGTCAAATACATATTTGGGGCTGAGATGGGCACAGCCTCATAACCCTACTCACTAAAATAATTCCATGTTCACACCTAGACTGAGGAGAAGCAGCAAAGTCCTCATCAGCTGCTTGAGAATACAGAATGACCAACCTGTTGGCTTGTCTTAGAGCCCCTCAACAAACTAGTCCATGGGGCTTGCCTCCTGGCAGCTAAATCCTGGTTTGGGCAAGGGGGTGTTCAGATGTGGGTAACCTGGAGCCACTCCTCACAGACACACAACAGATTTCAGCTGCTGAGACAAGGGATTGATGCCACATCAGTGAGATGACCACATTCAATATTGCAAGTGTAATGTAAATAAGCAGTCAGAGGACAGGTGAGTGGCATTGCTGTATGTGCTGCATCACTCATTTGTAAATACTCAGAGCTTCCAGTATTAACTACCACAGATGCTTAAAAAACCAGGATGTACAGAGGACATCGCAGGAGTCCTTGCACTAGATATTTTTCCCTTTTTAGCCTAGTTTTCTGAGGAAACAGGCTTATCTGATCATGCTGTCTGTCTTTTAATCCCCTCTAATAACTTTTGAATCCATTGGCCAATTTCAACCACACTTGAGACGGAAGTAGACATTTCAGATACGCTAAATGCCCACTCATCCTATAGAAATGAAGAGCTAAGCAAAATAAATCGATGGTAGCTAGCGTCCCCACTATGGTGTAGCTCCAGCCTCTTACCTGTTCTGAGAGATGGCAGTTAGCATGTCAGTCAGTTTAGGGATGCAAATGAATCCTCAATAAGCCATTGCACACATTGCCGCTTACCCCCACAAGTGGTCAGGAAGAGACTATGGGCTTGGAAGGGCAAGTTAAAGATAAAAGAGCTAGATCCATAGGAAACAGTCCTGAATTAGTTTTGCTTCTCACAAAGTCACAGGAGCTTTATTTTTCCTGTTTTATGATAATAACCTTAGAAAAGCAGAATCAGTGTGGCTGTGCAGGGATTAATATTGTGGCGTCGTCTCTTATCCTCTTCCGCCTTGAAATAGTAAAGTCTAAAACTTAGCTCCTGAAGAAAGAGGAGGAAAGCAACACCGATAAGGTGAATCAATCCCTTAAAGCAGCACCATGCAGAATAGTGAGACCATGAAAGCCGTTCAGCCTCTCTGGCTGTGTTCAGTCCTCATTTTGTTTCAGGGGTAGTAACTTCTATGCAAAGCCTCTGACCAGGGCAGTAAAGCAGCAGTGAAAGACTCCCACAGGACCCTGATTGTTGTGCTGAAATCCTACTCTACGGAGAGCAGCATATGGTACACGAGAGCTGCAAAAGCAGCCTCTGAATTTACACACACATCTAGCTTTATTTCCCCGACTACATGCACCACATCGTAGATTTGCACCTAGAAACAGGACCTTGTGCACGCATGCACAATGTGCTGAAAGCCGGTTTTAAGCCAGGAGCAGAAATATGTTCCCAAACTCACATGCTCTTGCTACAAATGGATGCAGACAAGCACAGGACTAACAGGACTTTTTCCCACATGGTAAGTTCAACATGTTTAAAAAAAAAAAAAAATCTAGCTCAGCTGCTATATATCATGGGAAATGGCTGATGCGCGCAGCACACTGGCAGACTGCCTGGCTACCAGCTGTGGTCTGATTTCTAACCCTGCTAAAAACAGAGGTCTGCCAGTGGACACAGTGCCACAAAAAGTGCAGAGGACAAAGCCTGCCTTCGGATGTATCTGCAAAACTGCCACCATGGCCGAAACACACGCAACGCTGTGGGCAACACTTTAGGCAACTGGACTCTCTTCACTATGGCTAGCAATGACCCAGCATCCTGGAAGCCAGTAGGAAAACTCAATGCTGGATTCTGCCTGGAGGGCAAGAAGTTCAAAGGACTCCAGACTGGCCTGTGGCCAGACCGAGAGGAGTGTTTAACTGGGTGCCTGTAAGAGGCATTTCAGACATTCCCATAAAAATGCCATTTCCATCTAAGTCCTACACAGGCAGGCTTGCTCAGCTCCTCTCCCAGTCAAGGAATGCAGCAATTATGCCCACAACGGGAGGTCATCTTCCCGCTCCACAGTCAAGCTTCTTTCCCATCGGGCAAGCTCTGGTTCTGGAGGCAGCTCTCACCTCAAACTTAGTGCCTGACAGGCAAACCAGAGCTGCTGGCTTTGAAAATTGGAAGGACAAGGTACAATTTAGGTGCCTGGGAGGCCAAACTGGACTTGGTGGGATTGCTTTTTATGGGTTGGTCAGTAGAGGCCTAAAAGATCAGTCTCCATGGTCTCTAGGTACCTAGTGGTCTGTCCCTATTTCTTTCCTACATAAACACTTCCCAGGCAGCCTGTAGACATTCTTCTGATATATTTACCCACGATTATTAACAAGCCCGTGATTTTCAAGGCCACATCTGCTGTACTCATCTCTGGGATTCAGGATTTACTGTCTGCATGTCCTGCAAGTCTTGTCTTGAAGGCAGCCTCAAGGCCATCATCAGAAAGAAAGGTAATATGAATTTTTTTCCCACAGAATGGTTCATCTTTCTCCATTACTCTCATCTCTGCATTTCTTTATCTTTTGAACAGCTTTGTTCAATCAAGATGCTGAGAAAAATCTGAGTTGCAAAGTTATATACACCTTGGTTACATAGTTCTATCATGAAAGCCAATGACACTCTATTCTGCAATCCTTTTCCAGAAGGTGCATCTCGTGTATCTCCCTGTTCATCCAGTTCCTGAAACAGACAGGAACCTTGATGAAAGCCAGGTGATTTTACCTCAAATAAGGTAAATCAGAGTGATGTCCAGCAGAGAACTACCTTCAAGTGCTTTTAACAAGAGTAATGTGGGCTTTACTCTTCCTCATCTTGTGCTTTCTGGCATATGTCCTCTGGGTCATTTGCAACATGGGGGACTATTTTTGGCTACGCTGTAGAGGAGTGCCTTTCTTTCGTTTCAGGTACCCAGAAGATTGTACATACCTTTATAAAATGGAGTTCTCACCATGTTCATTCAGGTCTCTGCAATTTCAAGGTTGCACTATTGCAACATGCTCAAGTTGGAGCTACCTCTTAAGACTGTCAAGAATCTATCAAACTACAATGTGAGGCTGCCTTCTGAACAAACCATACCACCTGAGTACATTATACGTGGGATACATACACATCTGACTGCTAATTCGCTCCCGTGTGTCATTCAGTGTGAAAGTCCTTAGCAACTAATTCAAAGAAAGATTTGAGCACCAGCTCTACCACTGCTCTGATGCAGGTCTTTGTGATGGAGCTAAGCTGTGCCTGTAGGACAGATCCTACTTCTGGAATTCAGCAATATTGGGAAAAACATCTCACCTCCATCCTGGTTGAGCTCAGAGTAAGATAAATAATGTCCTTTTATTCATTTACAGATGAATAGAGTTTTCTCCTTAGATTAATTTCTGAGCTGTCATTTGGGATCAGAAGACAGCTGTTCCTGTGCCCTGCCCAGTCCTAGAATAAAGATTGGTCCTATCAACTACAGCAAAGTGAACCTCAGCTGTAGGGTGATAGGTGTCTTTTAAGTACTCATAGCAAAATATGAGATGATACTACCACTTGAGGCTTGACTTAGCACTTGGGCTTGATCAACACCCAGTTCAGAGGAGGTGGGAAACAAAGTGTGACCCTGATGCCTTTTCATGTCTTCACCATTTTCCCTACTTGCCAAACAGTAGTATATCTGCACAGGCAGTAACTGGTGCCTAGCTTATATGCCAACATGAGCTGCAGCTCCCTATGCTCACTGGTTTATTGCTAATGCAACAAATAGCCTTGGGTGTGCAGTATTTGTTATGACAAGCTGGAAGAAGTCCATGCATCAGATGAAGCTGTTCTTTGCTACTAGCAGGTACAATTGTCTTTTCTGCTGAACTAGCAGCACACTTTCTTCTCCTTTTGCTCTTAACTTTTTCCCATTTTTGACTACTTTTAAAATATTGTACAGATGTGTACGCTCTTGGCTAAGCTCTCCAACATATTTTCAGCAGTTCTGTTGACTGCATTTTCAGAGTCTGTACGGGGCTAGGATCAGGGTTGGAGCTACTCATGCCAACACAGTTTGAAAGCTCTGTGATTCCTTCAGCACGATCTTGACAAGCATGGCAAATTCCATGCAGAGAAAAACCTAGGCAGGCCCCCAGTAGAGGTCCATGTCAAGGACTGGAGAGCAGCATAGACCTTGGTTGAAAAACTCAGCATCCCAGAAGAGCTTTTTTGTGTTTGATCACCTAAACAACACATTTTAGCCATTTAGTTCAGCAAAGCACATGGTGAGAGCGCAGATACTCTAGGTTCATATGGCACCAGTACAGAGGCACCTCCAGGCAATGTCTGAGGTCGTACAAGAATATTGTCATACAAGTTGAGTTCTCTCTCTACACCTGATTAACTGTATAAGGCACACTCACACACAGTTCCTGTTCACAAAAAGTCTGAATCCAGTGCTGTCTCTTTCAGTGGGAGGTGTTTGACTTGGAAGGAAGCAAAAGCAAGGTGATGGGGAATGTTCTCCTAAACAGAATTTGAGGCAGGAGTGGGAAGGTTTGGAGAAAAAAAAAAAAGAATGGTGGTGAGGGCAGAAACTCTGGAGAGCTACAGGTAGAAAGATCCTTCATCAGGCCCCTAGGTCTGGAAGAGGCATCTGTGGAGGTTTGAAGGTTTGGTTTATGAGGGTTTTTTTTGTTTTGTTTGGTTGGTTGGTTTGTTTTGGTTTTTTTCCTCAAGTAATTAATTTAGGTAGCAGCTGTCTCAGTTTCTCTTCACTGAGATCCAGTCCCTTGATTTTCCAGCCCAGTTTGGCTGTGCTGTCACACACTGAGGTACCTCATTCATATGCCTCAAAAACACCCAAGGCAAACATTACTCTCAGAGTGATCTCCACCTCCCAGCTCCCTGGAGAGATGGCCTTCTACTCCAGAATTACAATTCCCTTTGACTCAGCTGTTGCAGCCTTTCCTTTGGAAGATATCTGAGCCCGGACTAAGCTTCCTTGAGGCTGGTTGAACTGACAGTAACCGCTGAGCATCCCAGCCCAACCAGATCAGTCTCTGAGATGCTCTGTCTGACCCTCACTCCAGCCCCGTGCTCCATCTGTCCTGAGACTTCACCCATTCTCCCCACCCAGAGAGAGAAGTGAAGTGTCACAGACAGTAAAAGCCAGGAACAGCATTTGGACAATCAAAGCCCTGCCCTTTAAAAATAACTTTTAAAACTAATGGCAAATAACATGTATGAATACCTCATTTGACTTAAAGCTAAACACGCGTGCTTGTGCTCATAGTACCCAAGACTAAAATCTCATTGTCATCCAAAGCTTTTACCTCCATAACACAAAAATTTGGGCACTTCCAATATGAAATTGCTACTTTGGTAGCCAGAGGTCTTTAGATTTTCAAAATACAGGCAAGGTCCCTATTCAGGCATAAAAGTCACCATTTACCAAAAGGTTTTCTCAATCTGAATTCAAGCATCTCAGAAGGAAACTGGCCTCACAACCAAGATGTTATTGCCTGGATCAGCATTTTAAACATGGATAAACAAAACAAAGTAGAAAACTGTACCAAATGTAAAATGCTGTTAGCTGTCGAGAAACCATGAAAAGCACAATAAACAGTACATGTTCACTTTAGCAATTTGAGGCTGTAGAATAGGAAAGGTCAAAACTAGCAACACCAAAACATACAAAACATCATTTATACTACTAAATATACTGCTGTGGTAAATTCTACAGATAATGTTAAGACTCAATATTTCGGCCACAGAAAAAATTATAAGAGAGGGGGTGGTCCTGGTGATGGGTCAGGATGAATGAGAGCTCTTTCCCTCATCAGAACTCCCTGCATTTTCCTCCACCTTCCTCTGCCTCATCCTTCCTCTCTCCCCTGGAGGCTCAACCCGTCAGAGGAAGAAGATGGGATGGAGCAGCCACAACTGCAAGACTCCCGGGCTCAGCAGTGCAGGGGAAGGTGAGTCCGAGAAACCATCCTTTGTCCATTTCTAATGTGGATGCTGTCAGGTTTCCCATTAGCAGCAGTGGGGGATGACTCACCGCTCAGCGAATCCCCTGCACACCAGTGCTCGGACTGAAGTGCTCTGCACACACACGCTGAGTCCGCAGTGGATCCAAAAGAAACACGTGGCCTCGTGCCGTGATGGGGACCACAGAGCATCCCTCCCTCCGCCCCTCCCTGGCATCCCCCAATACTCTGCAGGATCCAGACCACAGCATAAGGTAGGGCGGGCTGCTGGCCTAATTCCCCAATCCTCCCACAGCGGGGTGATAAACCAGCTTTCCCAGTGCCGGGGATGGTGTCATGCTGAGCACACCTAGGTCATGCAGTGCAGAGCCCCATTAGAGATCCCTGGACAAGCTCCAAATGAGTAAAAGCATCCATAGCAAATAACACAGCAGCACACAACGATAGTAGGTCAGGTCCTAGAAGCAATAAAACCACATTAGCAGCATGTAAAACTATGCTAAGTATGCTTTCTGGTTGTGCCCTGAAAAAAAATAGCCTCCTCCAGTAGCTCTTTACTGCAACCACTTACATGAGCACCTGTGATTTTTTAGGTGCACAGCAAAACCTCTTGGGGGATGGACTACCCCTTGGGCACAGTGGGATGTTGTGGGATGATATGGACCCTCAAAAGGGATGATATGGACCCTCGACAGCTCATGCAATCAGCCACAGAGAGATACTGCTGCTCTGGCAGCAGTGCTTCCTCCCACTTGGTGTGTGATAGATGCAAGGTGCGTGGGGCAAGAGGCTTTGGGGCGCTGGAAGGAGCGATGCTTCCTTAGGGTTAAGGGTACTCCTTTGACCAAGAGTACGAGAACCTGGCTGCTCCTGAACTGAAGAAGTAGACACTTGAACCCAAGAGTAAGATTTAGAAATTCTCAAAACTGGAAATACTCTACTTCCCCAGTAAAGCCAGTGAGGCACAGCTTTCCCACCAAGCCAAATTTATCATGATTATTGATATTTATTATTACTCTCAGGGCACATAATAAAAGTAGATGGCTCCTGCCACAAAGATCCTGAATTCTTTACACAGAATCCATGTTTCTTCCAAGGGCCACCATCCTACAGCTGATACTAGGGTAAAAGGGAACCCAGCAGAGATTGCAGTTTTGTTACACATTTTTCCAGCAAATAACTGATTAAAGTTTGCATTCCAAGTACAGCTATGCTGTAGGCTTATGAAAAATCTTCTCATTTGAAAGTCATTTTCCTTCCCTGCATCTAGGACAACCAGCAGCATGAAATAGAAAATAATAATAAATAAATATGCATCAGCCCAGAGTTCATGTTCAGTCAAAGCCAGGAGGCCTTGCGTCTCTCGCTAAGGGACCCCAGTATCGGTGAGTTTGAAAGACTGAATTCTGATGCTTTCAGTAAATGGAAGAAAATCTCACAGGCTTATAGGGATTCAACCATGATTTGGGAAGCTATCCATCCTCCTCACAACTCTTGGTGTTCAGCTCATTGACTCAGTGCTTGTAGCTCATCTCCCAGCCTGGGCTTTCCCACAAAGCAGAGGATTTCTCCTGAAGTCCTGGGTGTTTCAGCCCAGCAAGAGCATGCTGAGGCCACCGACTGTCCCACGGAAGCCATTTTGTTGCAGTCCCCAGCTCAGGATGAAGTCAGAGAAGAATGACCTACTGCTTGACTGCAGAAAGACAGTGGCTGTAGGATGATGACTCTGGTTTTGACCCTGCTATCATTTTCCGAAGTCCCAGTTATGTGTGGGCTATTAGCAGAAACACAGAAGAAGGCGGCATGATACTGCAAGCGTTTTTCAGTTGCCATCATGTGATACGTTGTGGGAATGTGTACCAGACTGCTCTGTATTAATGGCTGGGGGCTTATAGCCCCCCTTAGTCTGTCCTTTATTAAAAGGGATGCATCGAGGTTTGGTGATGTGAAGCAGATCTGTTTTGCTAAGGCTTTCTGCAGAGAAAGGATTTCACCTTTAATGAGATGTTGGGCACTTTTCCCTTTCCTAGTTTCCCAGCTCTCTCCAAATACCTGCAGCATCGTCCTTCAAACCACATGTTGGCCATGGAGCGCAGACGCTGTACAGTCACCCTCCCTGGGCACTGAAGGGCTCAGAAAAGTTTCTACCTCCTACCCTATGTCAACCAAAATGTCTTGCATGGTGCAAAGAAATGCTGCATGCACTCCATAGTGCAAAAATGCTTTAAAAAAAAATAAATAAAAATAAAAGGAAGTCAAGAATAATACATGTAACTCAGGTGCCAGTGATAGAGTAGAAAGACACAGTGAGAAAACTGTAGCTAGAGACACTGCTGGCCTTTTTAAGGGGAAGAAGGAACTTTTCATATACGTAAGAAACAAAATTATTCCTGTAAGTACTGTCAGGAACAACACCACGGAAAGGGCAGAAATGTTCAATACATATTTCTGTTCTGTACTTGGGAAAAATCCATGCGATGGAGCAATAATATGGCCGAGAATGACATTCTTTCCAATTTAAGAGCGATAAAGAAGTACAATATACACCAGCTTCTTTAGCTAGACTTTTTAAATCAACAGGTCAGGATAATTGCACCCAAGAGCTACTACAGACTTGGCCAAGATGTACTCTGAATATCAATGTTGCTTTCTGTGGTGGGTTGACCCTGGCTGAGGGCCAGGTGCCCACCAGAGCCGCTCTATCACTCCCCTCTTTCATTAGACAGGGGAGAAAAGGTACAATGAAAAAAAAAACTTACGGGTCGAGATAAGGACAGGGAGAGATCATTCTCTAATTATCATCATGAGCAAAACAGACCGAACTTAGAGAGGGAATTCATCTTATTTATTACTAAGCAAAACAGAGTAGAGGAATGAGAAATAAAACCAAATCTTAAAAACACCTCCCCCCACCCCTCCCATCTTCCCGGGCTCAACTTCACTCCCAGCTTCAACCTCCGCCCCCCCCAGCGGCACAGGGGGACGGGGAGTGGGGGTTACGGTCAGTTCATCACACGGTGTTTCTGCCGCTTCTTCATCCTCAGGGGGAGGACTCCTCTCATCATTCCCCTGCTCCAGCATGGAGTCCCTCTCACGGGAGACAGTCCTTCACGGCCTTCTCCAACGTGAGTCTCCTCCACGGGGTGCAGACCTTCAGGAGCAAACTGCTCCAGCGTGGGTCCCCCACGGGGTCACAAGTCCTGTCAGCAAACCTGCCCTGGCGTGGGCTCCTCTCTCCACGGCTCCACAGGTCCTGCCAGGAGCTTGCTCCAGCGCGGGCTTCCCACGGGGTCACAGCCTCCTTCAGGTGTCTCCACCTGCTCCGGCGTGGGGTCCTCCACGGGCTGCAGGTGGAATCTCTACACCCCCTCATCCTCCCTCCATGGGCTGCAGGGGAACAGCCTGCTTCACCATGGTCTTCACCACGGGCTGCAGGGGGATCTTGCTCCGGCGCCTGGAGCACCTCCTCCCCCTCCTTCTTCACTGACCTTGGTGTCTGCAGATGTTCTTACATCTTCTCACTCCTCTCTCTGGCTGCAAAAGCCCTCTCTAACTGTTTTTGTCTTTCTTAAATATGTTATCACAGAGGCGCTGATTGGCTTGGCCTTGGCCAGCGGCGGGTCCGTCTTGGAGCCGGCTGGCATTGGCTCTATCAGACACAGGGGTAGCTTCTAGTAGCTTCTCACAGAAGCCACCCCTGTAGCCCCCCCCGCTACCAAAACCTTGCCACGCAAAACCAACACATTCCACCCCTCGCCTCTGTGAATCACATATTTAAGAATTACCATTAAAATATACATTCAACACAAAACTTCACAAACACTAATCACATCAACAAAGAAAAAGAAAAAGAATTCCCCACACCAAAATCAAAACAACACTATCACAACACCAAACAAGAGTGGACAATCTACACACAAAATCTACCTCTAGTCCCTTCACCACTATATCACTGTCAAGTTACGTTCAGTCAATGTTTTGCCCGTTACCTCTTCCCATTACTATCCTTATCTCGATTTTCTCGTGCCCCACGTTGGGCGCCAAAAAAGGACTGTGGTGGGTTGACCCTGGCTGAGGGCCAGGTGCCCACCAGAGCCGCTCTATCACTCCCCTCTTTCATTAGACAGGGGAGAAAAGGTACAATGAAAAAAAAAACTTACGGGTCGAGATAAGGACAGGGAGAGATCATTCTCTAATTATCATCATGAGCAAAACAGACCGAACTTAGAGAGGGAATTCATCTTATTTATTACTAAGCAAAACAGAGTAGAGGAATGAGAAATAAAACCAAATCTTAAAAACACCTCCCCCCACCCCTCCCATCTTCCCGGGCTCAACTTCACTCCCAGCTTCAACCTCCGCCCCCCCCAGCGGCACAGGGGGACGGGGAGTGGGGGTTACGGTCAGTTCATCACACGGTGTTTCTGCCGCTTCTTCATCCTCAGGGGGAGGACTCCTCTCATCATTCCCCTGCTCCAGCATGGAGTCCCTCTCACGGGAGACAGTCCTTCACGGCCTTCTCCAACGTGAGTCTCCTCCACGGGGTGCAGACCTTCAGGAGCAAACTGCTCCAGCGTGGGTCCCCCACGGGGTCACAAGTCCTGTCAGCAAACCTGCCCTGGCGTGGGCTCCTCTCTCCACGGCTCCACAGGTCCTGCCAGGAGCTTGCTCCAGCGCGGGCTTCCCACGGGGTCACAGCCTCCTTCAGGTGTCTCCACCTGCTCCGGCGTGGGGTCCTCCACGGGCTGCAGGTGGAATCTCTACACCCCCTCATCCTCCCTCCATGGGCTGCAGGGGAACAGCCTGCTTCACCATGGTCTTCACCACGGGCTGCAGGGGGATCTTGCTCCGGCGCCTGGAGCACCTCCTCCCCCTCCTTCTTCACTGACCTTGGTGTCTGCAGATGTTCTTACATCTTCTCACTCCTCTCTCTGGCTGCAAAAGCCCTCTCTAACTGTTTTTGTCTTTCTTAAATATGTTATCACAGAGGCGCTGATTGGCTTGGCCTTGGCCAGCGGCGGGTCCGTCTTGGAGCCGGCTGGCATTGGCTCTATCAGACACAGGGGTAGCTTCTAGTAGCTTCTCACAGAAGCCACCCCTGTAGCCCCCCCCGCTACCAAAACCTTGCCACGCAAAACCAACACACTTTCCTAGGTATTGGGACACTGTTGTAAAGCACCAGAAGAAAACCACAGTTGTGGCAGTGTTTTATAGGGATAAATAGACAGATCCGAGTGACCATCGGCCTCTCTGCTTTCTGGGCAAAAGAGCAGAATAGCTGATGCAGGGCTCGGTTGATCAGGGCTCAGAGGACAGTAATATAATTTGATGGGAACATTACCCCTGTAGAGCATTTCAGTTCTGATGTGCAAAACACAGGGGTTATGGTGATAAATTAGAAAGGTTTAGGGAAGTATCACTAAGGACAATTACAGGCTGGAAAACAGACTCATAGTAAATGCTGCAGAGAACTCAATCATACCAAAGAGAAAGTAAAGGGATGAATTAATCACTGTACTAGCACACTTGGACAAACCCAGCTACAACGATACTACTACTCCATGCATTACAGAGCGCTTTGCAGTCTGTTGGACTAAGACAGAAGAAATCCAGTGGCCAGAAACTGGAACAAAAGAAATAGAAATTAGGCACAATGGGCACAGTTTTAAAAAAATATTTTAACCATGGTTTACCAAAGACTGATAATTTACCAAAGATTGAAGGGTGGAAAATCCATCCCCCTCAATTCATGTTTTCTAACTGGTATATGCTCTGGCTCAAACAATACTAATTATGGGGAGCCCTCTGCTATTCTGGAGATGGAATAGATGACCAGAGTTTTACTTTACGGATTTATAAACTCTGAATTATGGGGTTGAGCCTAATTTTATAGATGTCTTTACCAAATATACAGAAAAGCACAAGCAGAAATCCCATACTTGGGCTTCAAAACACCGTATGACACGGTGTGCACGTAGCTCTGTTATAAAATATGATGGGAGGGACAAGAAAGCTATCCAGTTAAAAATAAACAGATGCAATGGTGAAAAACAAACATTACTGCAAATCTAGACAGGCTCAGGGTCCCTCGCTGAAGAAAGATGGCTCAAATCTCCGCTCCTTTTCTGCTCCAGCGCCTGTGGCAGCCCGGCTGCCGTCGGGGCTGCGTTACAGACAGGCGAGCGTTGCCCTGCGACACCACCTAATTGGCACCCAGCCTCCCAGGGAGTGGGAGATAGTCAGCCTAAAAATAGGCTGTCCTCTGTTTTGGCTGTCCCCTCCCTCCGTCCCCCCGCAAAGGCACAGGGCTGGCGGTCCAGGGAAAAACATCCAGAAAAGCCGCAACCTCAGTGGAGGGAGCCGGAGCCGGGCGGTATTTTTGGAGATGGAGGAGTGGGATGGGGTGCTATCAGGGTGACACCGCAAGGCGTTTCTGCCTGACCTCATGCTTCTGGGAAAGAGCGATTTCCACCACCTTTAGCACGGGAGCTGCAACCTGAGAACCCCTGAGAACCGTCCCCCAGCCTCGCTGGAGGTGCGGGGACAGCGCGGAGCCACACAGCCCGTCCCTGACCTCTGGGATGCTGTCCCCAGCCGACCCACAGCCGCAGCTGAGCTTGGCTCTCGTGGCAGCTGCCGCGGCAGCTCCCCCATTGTTCCCCACTCCAAAACTCTCTCCAGCCGTCCCGTTATCCCGCGGAGGCCTTTGCTTCAACAGTCCGTGCATCGCTGCAATTTCTGGTTCAAGGCACCAGCATTTACAGGCAGCAAAGCCTCACAGGACAGTTTTTAATAGGAATTTCATTGACATTGAAGATTCTTGTAGGACTTTGATGAACACTTGAACTTTAGTCTGACATTTAAGTGCCTAAAACTCTGTATGAAGCCCAAATTAAGAGATCTTATACTCTGCTATTGATGCTTTCTCTTGTGTGCAGCTCTACAAAGCTCCTGAACATCAGTAACATTCCAGAAAGCATTGGTTCTGCTTTTAACTGGATATGACAAGCCAAAATCAATTAGAGATTGATCTAAATAACGCTTTTCTTTAATTTATTTTTAGTGTGCAGTTCAGTAACCAAAGTGAAGAATTGCGATCGATGAAGCTAACTCGCTTTTTAGCAACGCCGTTGCCTAGATTATAAGACGTTTTGCAAAGTTTCCCAAGCTCGTAAAGGCAACTGTGTAAATAACGTGACTTATTGAATTCTGCGGAGCGCTCTAACAGCAAGACTGATGGGTAGTCTAATACATTGTGTAGTTGCTATAAGCAATAATCTCTCATGCTAATCACAACTTTCACATTCATTAACATTATAGGAACCTCCAGAAAGAAATCATGAACCAGGGAAGCATTCAAACATATGCAAAGCTAGCTGCGACTAGCTTTCAAACTGGCATTGGGAAGAAAATATCCAACAGGAGGATATTTTACATCCCTCAGACTTAAATGTGCGAGGTGCTGCTTTTTGACACCCACTTTGCGCCACATGGTCCTGCAAACAACTGCGCGTGTTCAGCTGCCACAATTTAAAATGAGCATGAAGTGACAGTACTCCGCATTCAAGGTGGGATCCCGGTCCACTGAAGTGAGAGGAGAAAATGCCCTTGCAAGAGCATTCCTCTAGGTTTTGTTCAAGATCTGAAGAACCTGAGATTCCTGGCATGAGAAACACCCCGCGAGCTAGCAAACAGGGAGCATGTTGGCACACCTGCCCTCTTGCACTTCCTAGCATGGTTTCTAAGTCAAAGGAGGGAGGCATGAGGGCTGCTGGAGCTGATGGGGACGACACTGACGGTCCCTCCAGAACATGTTTTAAAACATCTTCCTCCTGCTCCTGGCAGACAAGCAGCCCTCCAAAATAACTGAACAGGGATAAAGCTTCTTAGCCAGGCCACCCACTGCAAACCAAATCAAGGGCATTAGCTTGCCATTAACATATACCATTTTCAGTGCTGGGTGTGCACATGCCTGTGTATTCCCTGGCTCCTTGTGACCTTTTATATTCCCAAATAATGATGCATGCAGTTCCCTCCTGCTCCTTTCCTCCTAGAGGAGGCTTGACCAGCAAGGACACTGCAGAGAACTGGGCACAGCTCATTGCATGCCTCTGCACTGGATCTGCCTGTAACAGCCTCATGGTGGCTCCCAGCCTCACGCCATCGTGATTTGTCGTTTGGGGTCAGAAGACCCTGTTTTTTGGTTCATCAAGAAAAAAGGCAGCCAGCAGGCATGTATGTCACTCCCCTAGCAAGATGCTTAAGAAAGATGACTATACATTAGCTCAGAAAGCGCACCCAGCCATAAACACCCTATGGAATATACAGGGAAAAAAAATTTTGGTCTGCAACTGATTGCAGAGGGTAGGTTTGATTTATCAGGGAAGGCAAAAGCTGTTGCAGAGCGGGGCGAAGAGGAGGGGCCCGAAGGCGGCTCTCGGCCACCTCCATGCTCCTTTGATGCCGGGGCCGTGCTGGCCGCGGGCCAGTCCCCGCTGTGGGCTGTGTTAATCTGCACTGGCCGCGGGTGCCTCCCGGGAGGTTTGGTGGCAGCTGAGGATTACCAGGGTGGTCAGGGACACCCTCCATTTTCCCTTCCTCATACCACTCACGGCGACGGTCAGGGCAAGGGCTGGGAAAGAAACAGCCGCAGCCCCGTTGCAAGGCTGTACGGACCTAGAGGGTATCCTCAGTGTATCCCCCGCTGCCTCGCATCCCGGTTTGCACCAGCTTCTTGCAATAGCTGGGCACATATATCCCATCTGACACCACAGATATGTGAGTTCCCAGCAAAATGGGGAGTATGAAACCGGTGGAGCTGGAAATTGCATTTTCAATATCCCTGCTTCATTCCTGATTTGTTTATATGCATATATGCATATATAAACATGTAATATTTATAAATATATATATGGTTACTAATCCATATCCGACACACTTAAGTGGGCAGCAGTGCCAATACAGTCAAACATCCTTCACGCACACAGGGAGACTCAGCTATAACAGCGCGTGGGGCAGGATTAGAGCAGGACGGCCATGGTCCTCTGGAACATCATCTTTGTCCCTCTTTCACCTCCTCCAGTCTTTTGACAGGACCACAGGCTCTCTCGTGGCTGGGGACACCTCTGGTCCCTGAGTTGTGACACCCACTCCTCAGCAGATGGCACATGTAGACTTATCCACAGCCTCCCAAAGCCAACAGGGATCTTTGGGGGGTCTGGATCGGGCACTAAATCCATACGATGGAGCCCTTTCAGATGTGATTTCAAAAGGGGCTGAAATCCCAGAGCTTTGTTTCCCAAGTTCTCTTTAAAACTATACAATTATAGCCCTCGCTTGGCATTACCTGATCTCATGAACCTGGCTGGTGTAGGTTGAGCAGTCACTGGCCTGGCAGTGGGACACTAAACATAAAATACAATACAATATGGTATAAAACAATAAAAAATTCTGTGAGCAACCCACATTACCTAAGCAATCTGCTTCGCTGTGGATCTCTGGTGGATTCATTGCTGTGTAGTATGTGGCTGAGTCACCCTGCAGCCACCTTCTCACAGGTGACACTCCTTTGAGTCTCGCTACTCTCCATCCAGGAACATCCTTTGACAGCACTTGCAAAACCCAAATATCTGTTAGTCCTGAACCTCTGATTTAAATTGTCCAGTGGGCTCAAAAGCTACAGGATAGGACAGATGCTTAATGAGAGCAATGGTAAACTGACTGAGAAAGTAAGCAACAAAAGATGATTTTCTATGGTTTGTCCAAGGAATGACTAAATACATAGAAAATCAGAATTTCCTGTGCAACAAAGTAATTATGCTAATTCATTCTAATACTTAACCAATCCAAGTACTAAAGGGATACAAAAGATATTACAACTGCCATAACAGTTAACCGAAAACCACCTAAAAGACAGCTTTAGAACATTCCAGGGAGGGAATGATGTTTCAAAGTGTACTGCCAGATCCGAAGAAGTCAAAAGGAGCTTTACCTTTGGCTTCACCGGCCTCTGGATCAGGCCCTTAAAATAGTTCTGGAAATGTTCCAGAAAACTTATTTCAGCTACATTTAAACTCTGTGCTTCAGTAATTCTCACTGTTAGTGTTAAACAGTTCAGGGGACTTTTATGCTCGTAAACAAATCCTCCATCTCCCTTATGTTGCTTTTACGTTGACGCTGCATCGCTGACTTCAATAAACAGTCTCCTGATTCAGCCTGGTACGAGACAGCGAGCAGAATTAGGCACCAGAGATGTGTCTAAAAGCCTTGGTTTCAGGTTCTGAACATCACTTTAGCTAATTAATAAAAGAAAACCACAGCCCAGAATCTTTCGGTGTTTTCAGACCATAACCTCATATTCAGCCACTTTCTCTGTTCCCAGGAGTCCAGAATCACCAAGTATTATTATTGTTGTTGTTGTTGTTGTTGTTGTTGTTGTTATTATTTTGGGGGTCTTTTTTTCTATTCTCTATATCTCTTTATAAAAGGCAATGTGTGACCCAGTGCAGTGGGTTTGATTGTTTCTGGCCTCCCCTGAGAAGCAGCTGAAGAGCAGAGAGCTTCGCTGGGTCCTGACTGTTCCACTCACAACACACAGAGCAAGACCTGCCAGCCCAGCACCGCTCACGTTTAATGAAATGGGGAAAACCTGGGGAAAGCTGGAGGAGTCTTTTAACAAAAAGAACACTTTTTCACAGATCTAACAGCTCATGAGGAGCAGTGCTGCATTTCACGGCCGTAGGAGAAAGCAGGTTCTCCAAGCCATCCTGGGCAGCCAGAACATCTGTACACCTTGCAGATGCTTGTTTGGACGCTGTGTGGTCATGACAAAAGTTTTGGGGGTCATCAAGTTTAGGCAACTTCGTAGAAAACTCAACCCAATATAACTTGAGCAAAACTTCCACTAAGGCCAAAGGAACCCAAGAACTCATAGACTTTCCCAGGAGGTTTCTACCCCAATTTCACCCTCCCATGAAGAATCCAGAGCCTCAATTCAACACTGCCTGAACCCAGCAGAAACAGGAGCACAATGGACCTGCAGGAAATTTGTTTCTCGGCTAAAGTACTAAAGTACTTCTTTAGCTAAATTACTACTACAGAAGTATCAAGAAAGGATGGGAAAAGGGGGAAAAGCACAGAGAGAATTTATTCTACCTTCTTCTTCCATATTCATATGATGATTCCTTTTTTTTTCTTTTAGCTATGACGTAGAGTTTCATAACAACTATTTACTTTTCTCTCTTTATCTAACAGCTGTCTGCTGAGAAAGATGGAAAAATAAACTAAACATGTTAAAAATGAGAGAAACTATTCATATGCAATCTATAATTGCATGCTATATTTAAATCTTCATACATTATCTTTCAAATTATATTTAGATTCAACAGGAGGGGGGGGAAAAATCCCCCTTACTTTCTAAAATTAGCAATAGAATTTGTATATTGTTTTCAAATACAACCGCTCTTCCTCAGAAACTTTTGCCAAGGAAAAATTAATGGTTGGAGACAGGGAATCTGACTACATCAGATGTATTTTGACATTGGCCCACTAACTGTCACTTACAGCAAAAAAAACGGGGAAGTCCTCAGGGAAAGGGCTGTGTAAATCTGGATTAGCTCCACCAAAGTCAAACAAATCGATCTGGATTTACGCCGGCGGAGCCGAGAGCAGGATTCGTCCCTCTGTTTGATGGACATGGGGAAGAAAAGAGCTACGAGGACTCCAGCAAATCAGGGGAACTTTGCCACGCGCTGCAACTCCGAAGGGGTTATTTCCTAAGAGACACACAGCACACGCCAGCAGCAGCCCCTGCGCTCACATGAATGAGAATTACACGCACGCACCGAGGGAGATTAGACCTCTCGACGTGAAACATTGTTGAAAAGAGATAAAGGGGGAAAAAAAAAATTAAAAAAAAATTCTTAAGATACTTGCAGTGCTTTCCAGACCCTCTTGCTGCAGACCCCGCTGGCAATGCCTCTGGCCCCTCCAGCAGCACGGGAGCCACGCACAGCTCGATGTCAGAGGCTGGAAATCGGGTTGGGGAGGGAGCGGAGACGATGTGCTCGGCCCCGGGGAGGGAGAGAGGGTGGCTGCGTCACGCCGTCGAGCTGGCTGTACTAATATGGGGAGCAGCGGTGGCCAGAAATCCTCGTCCGGAAGGAAAGGACAACCCCTGTAACACAAGAGCTGGCGCGGGAGCGCGAAGCGGGGAGCAGGCACACAACCTTGGGGGGGTTTGGAGGGATTAGGACTTCCCCGGGCCGAGAGGTCGGCTGCACCCGACGTGGCAGGGAAGGAAACAGGCTTTGGTGCAGGGGGGGTCCCTTCCCTGCACCCAGCTCCGTTAGACACGGCATAATTACCCTGTTATAATCAGGCTTTAGTGTGATTTTATAATTGTGCATTATGTAACAGCTACTAACGTGTCAGGCCTCAGACAACACTAAATGCCTGTCTGCAGGTCAGGCTGTAATACTTCGTGTTCAGTCTGGGCTGAAACCCTCTCGTTATTTCACCCTCCCCCTCCATCCCCACCCAGGAACTTCGGCCGCATCTCCAGCGGGGCAGCCGCTCGCAGAGATTCCTCCCGTCACCGAACGCCTCCTCCTAACATCTCTCTCCCTAACCCCGTGCCCACCGTTGGTGGCTACATCACAGGGAAAAATGAAAACTATCATCACAGAGTTGCTCCTCTTTATGAGCTTTACATGACAGTGAGGGGGTTTTTTTGTTGTTTATTTAATCATCACTTTTTTTAAAGTTCATGTTTTTCGGGATTTCCCAGGGGCAGTGTCTGCCCTTGCACAGCGCGGCAGCAGAGATGCTCCTCGGAAGACTGAAATGGGCTGGCAGCGGGGCATAAAATCTGAGCTGGCTCCTACAGGGGTGAATTTTTGCTCTACTGAAAATCACTAGAAATGATCTCTCTGTGCTGTCCTGTTTTGATTACCCAGGACCAAGGTTCTGTAAACCTGGAGCTGTGATGCATGCAAAGCTCGTTAGACCCAGCACGCTGTAAGCCAGCCGGGAGGAACGGTGCCGTATTCAGCCACCAAGACACTAACAAAACTGTTCATTTCTTTGGATAAACTGACCATTTCATTATGAAAAGAAAAAGAATTTTGGAAAAATCACTTTAGAAATAATACAGTCTTTGAGAATAGATTTTTGCCTAAAAAGTTAATATCTAATCTATCTCCAGCTAATGGATCTTGAGTTTGTCGATGGGCAAGTTTTCCCATAACTTCTTGTTATACAGATTTTTCAATTTTCTCTAAAACCTTTGAAAACAGCAAACCCCCGCCAACCCAAGCACAACTCCCCACTCCCAAGACTCCTCCAAAATCCCAAAACTCGGCTTATTTTTCAAAATCAGCCTGAAAATGCCATGAATATTGAGGGACACTCCTTGCATCTAACACAGACACTTTACTCATGCCCACAGTCTGTGTTCAGTTACCTAACTTCTGTACACTTAAACATCAACCTAATACCAGTAAGATTTTTAAATAACCCATAGTAATACTGGAGTCGGATTACAATTTATAAAGCACAACTTGCAGATATCTTTCAAATGATAACTTGGATGCAGATAGGTTTTAGTACCTTAGGAATCCCCCAAGCTTTAAAAAGAATCTATAACCTGTTGGCAGGGCTCTCTAGCAATGCGGTAGAAAGCCTCTTTGACAGAAGTTTAGCGAACCAGGAAAGTTCAATTCAAGTTGAAAGATGAAATAAATAATCTGGTAAAGAATGGACTTATTTTTTCCAAAATAGGAAAAACAAAAATTCTCACTTTAAAATTAAATAAAAAAAGGCAAAGGGAAAACTCAGGACTTAACGGAATTTTTATTTTTTTCTGCATGTTTCGATACAGCATTATTATTTGATGTGTGATATCTCTACATTTAAAAAGCTCTTGCAATATTATGATAAAAATAAAACCCAAGCTATTCCTGTCATGCAGAATTGTGATTAAAAAAGGCTTTGTTTGTTACAAAGAGCAGGGAGGCATGTTTTTGCCATGAAAGATAAGGGATCTTTTGACATCAATGAAAATTTTGCACACAAAAGATTCACAAGGTGACCTCCTCACGGGAGGCCAAGCCGCACCTCCTCAAAAGTGGGCATGTTAGAAGAGAGGGAATTTTGGTGGTTTGTTTGCCATCTTTCCTGGGAATATACCTCAGTGAACTGGGACTGATAAGAAACCTGGAAAGGAGGGGTGTAAATGGCGATCTTGACAGCTGGGACTAGATGCATTTAACAAAACCAGTGTGTTCGCTCTGTCCCCAGCCTGCTTAGGGACTGGGGCGGGGGATAACTTTGGCAAATCTCTCCCCATTCTTCTCTCAGGCTGAAATCTCAGCAGCTCCAGAGCAGGATCTCACCCACTGCAACCGGGCAGCCCGGAGCTGGTCCAGTAGCACCGTACCGGAACGAGTGGGAAATAAATAAGGAAACGTTATTAATCTAAGGGAAAAAAAAAAAGGTACCTTTGTAAGGGTGACTACATGACCTGCAGCTACACTTAAAGGAAGTCACCGTCTGTATAATGGAGCGAAAGGAACCTCCGCAACAAACTTTCTGAACTACCTGGATCTCTTTGGTGACACAAAAACAGCAAGAAGGAGAGAGGGGTTAGGGACATTCCAGGTCTGGAAAAGTTTTCTTTTCCTCATTATTAGTAACTCTAATTACTTTGAAAGAAGAGCAATGAGATAAATCCTGCAGAGCCAGAAATGTGACCTGATTTCCTTCCTGATTTAGAAACTGTCACTTTGCAAGAGAAACCCAAAGAGACAGAGACAGGTCAAAGTGGGCCCATCAGTTTGGTTTGTAGAGTAAATAACAAACCAAGATCAATAGAAATACAACCAGCGTTTTCTTTTGGTAGATGTTCATAAGGACAATGCTATTTAAAAGATAAACAAACATGTTTATCTGAACTGTTTGCAGTCACACATGACACCGTGAAAGAGAGATTCACTATAAGCAAACAGGAATATACCCAACTGACTTTATGTATTTTCCTCCAGGTTAGATGGTAAAAGTGAGAAGCAATGACAGAATTTCAAATATAAATTGCTTCACACTATGATTAAAGCCCTACCTCAAGACATCATGTAAACACAAAGCAGAAAAGTCAAGCATATACTTAAGAGTGATGCTGCTTTTGTGATACCCGAGATTTATTTAACAGAACTGAGAAATTACTTGTTGTCACCTTTTAACTATCAGAGCTATAATTTTCCAAAGTAATTCTTGAGGACAATTGAAGACTACAAGGTAGTAATTTTCAGGAAGAACTGAGCACCCACCCTCTGAAAACAACAGGTCTCTTCTACGTTTTTCAAATTGAGCTTCCAAAAACTAAGGCATCTAAGGTGATAACAGATAATAACCTGTTCCTTCCGAAAAACATGACCAGGATTTCCGAACGACCGCCAACATGCTTTAATATGCAACCTAAAATGTTCTTTACTCACATACGTAGAAGGAGCATTCCTTCAAGATACTAAATGGAAAATAGTAATGAGAAAGAGAAGAGAAAGAGAAGGGAAAGAGAAGAGAAAGAGAAGAGAAAGAGAAGAGTTAATCCCTGCCTAATATCATAAATAGGACCTTTTAAAGAAATTAAAACTAGGTATATTTAATAAATCTCCCATGCCCATTAGAATGTCATTTCCTATCAGTACATTTTTAAATATAATTTTGACAACACATTTAAATCAACAACACAGCAACTACTCAACGTTTTTCTGTAGCCTGTAAAAGTCCTGGGAGGTGTTAGCTGGTGCCACAGGTGTTAGTCCATCATAGCAAGAACCGAGGCCAGTTTCTGATTCAAGCCAGGAATACAATGCTTTCAACTCTGTTGCAGTTTTAAAGTCTGTACCCATAAGCTGTCATTCAGGTCAGGAAGCCTCATGGTCCACATACACCCTTCATGGTCAAGGTATTTAGGCAATGATGCAACTGAATAACTTGGTGATATCTGACGAATGATTGAGGGTATGAAACAATATCAGTTCTCTACCATACTGTACAGAGGTTTTGCATGCTTTAAATCTGCAGGACTCCTCACAGCATAAACTACTTCTCTGTGCAAACACAGGCATTAGAATCTGACCCTTTGTGTTTGTAAAACCTTTGAGAGTCTCAGGCAGAGATACAAGCTGTATTACGAATGGATTCAGAATAAGTGTCAAGAACTGAGAAAAAAACACATTACAACATCGAACTCTGATCACATACAAGTTAAGTAACATATTATTTCTGGCAATATTGTGAACTACCTCATACCAAAGGTTACATAAACACCACTACTTAAGGCTGAGACCTTTTGGCACATTAATCTAAAAATATCACACCTTGCAGGACAGGCTTCCATTGCTTAAATGTTGAGACACTTGTCCCAAAAGACATGCTTTTTTTCTTAAGAACCCTGTATTTCTGAAGCTCTCTGTCAACCGTGTTTATCATTTGAAAAAGCTACACCAAAAAACCCCCATATTACCAAAAATCAGTGGGCAACACTGCAATCCCATTTGCATCATTCCCATCCCGTCCTGAACACTGGGCTCCCCTCAACTTTTTCAGAACCAGGTATCTCATCAGAGGCAAAGCACTCAAACCAACAGCAGTGACACTCTCAAAAACACTTTCTGGGTCCATTAGAATAAGGGGGTTTCACTCCTCACTGCCTCACAGCTCTGACCTTTCCGATTCTCTGCCACCAAAAGCTTATAGGATTGCCGGATCCATCTGCGGCTCCACCTGGCCTGCTTTCCCACGCCAAAAGGACGGATCAAATATACGTGTCTGAAAACACAAACCTGCTTTCTCTTCGTATCACCCGGGGGGGACACCGTCACCACCCCCCCCCCCCAAACCGGTTTCAAACCAGAGGAAGCATCCGAGATCACTTCTGCAAAGCCCCGAAATCCTGGGAAATCGCAGCAAAATGAACTTCAGCACCTTGGACAGGACACACGGACGGAAAATCGCCGAAATCGGCTCATTGGCCCTGAAAATGCTGCGCCTGGACGTGACCCTCTAGGACACATCTGCGGGCCTGTTTATTTTTAGTATTGACAAATCCTCTTTGAATCGCCGCGTTTATTCCACCATCCGCCCTGTATTTCGGGAAGAGCTGCTCACCAACCCGGCGGTGGGAAAAATCGGGGCCACCAGCTCCGGATCCGACGCCCGTCTGCGGGATCAGCGGCTGCCCCAGTTGCAACTGGAAAGGCTCGGCTCAAGCACTCACAAAGCTCAGCTTATCCTTTACAAGCAAAACGAGACCTGTTGCCGTAGGTGTGCGTGGATTGTGTGTTTCTCCGCTTTCTAGAAGCTCATCTCCACCTCCTCACCCACATCTCCAGGAAAAATAAAATAAAAAAAGTCTGATTTATTCCCATTGCAGCCACACTTTGGTTGGATAAGTTTTGCTTTAATTTAGCTTTCATTCTCTCTTACAGTGCTCCCAGTATGTCACTGCTCCCCTCGGGGCTGCCTCAATAAAATCATAATCACCTTGCCGGAGTGCAGCACAGCTCTCCCCGTTTTTCTTTTGTTTGCATAAGCCAAGTCGAGTTTTTAAGTTGTACCAGTAAAAACTCCAAATGTTTTAAGCAGAAGTATTCTACAAACAGCTTTGAGGTGAGTGGTGCCATACTTAAAATATGTCAGTTCTTACAACAAGTAATACCAGTAATATTTTCACGATACAGGAGATTGATACATTTTCCCTGCCACCACAGAAATAACCATTCTAGCTCATTTCTTCCCTTCAACGTGCCACTAAATTTCTACTCCAGCACATCTGACGCCACATGACATTAACCAAACAATTTGCAGGGTATTTTCTGTGTTGTTATTTCTTTCCGGCACTTCTGGGTGCAGAAGTGAGATGGAAACCAGACAATTCCCCGCCAGAGTTACCGTTCAACAGCAAAAAAAAAAAAAAAAAAAATAATATATATATATCTATCCTCCGCTTTTACACCCCCGTCGCAAGCTTTGCTGCCCCAACTTCTCTCTCCTCCAGCCCCGGTAACCTCTCCGCCAGCCTGCCCGGACGGGACGGCAGCGGTGCCGGTGCCACCGCTCCTCCCGCCTCGAGGGGAAAGTTTGGGGAAGGGAAAATCCCGTCACTACCAATTCCTCCTCCACGACACGCTCAGAACCGGACGTCTTTTTGTCTTCTTTTTTTTTTTTTTTCTTTTTTCTCCTTTTTTTTTTTATTATTTTATTAACAAGCAAACAAAAAAGAGAAACTTACATTGGTTTATTTAATTTTTCCTGCTAAACCAAGAGTCCCAGAGCCACTTCATTGTATCCACAGAGTTTTAGTCCCCGAGCGGTACCGTCCCGCGGGAAGGGCCCCGTTGCTGGGCGCGGAGCGCGCTGCCCTCCCGCCGCGGAGGGCGCATGGCTCGGAGCCGCCGCGCCGTGTCTGCGGCTGCCGCGGGAGCGCAGCCCCGGCCGGGCGGCGGAGGGGCGGGGGGGCCGGCAGGAGGAGGAGGAGGAGGAGGAGGAGGAGGAGGAGGAGGAGGAGGAGGAGGCAGGCACCGCCCGCCCCTCCCCGCCCCGCCGAGCCGAACCGAGCCGGGCCGGGCCCGCAGCGCCCCCTGCCGCCGGTGGGGGGAGGGAGGGGCTGGGGGGAGGAGGAGGAGGAGGAGGAGGAGGAGGAGGAGGAGGAGGAGGGGGGAGAGGGGGAAGGGAGGAGGGAGGAAGGGAGGGGTGGGCAGGGGCGCTGGGGGAAGGATGGGGAGGGGGAAGGATGGGGAGGGGGAAGGAGGATAGGCAGGCATGAGGAAGGGGAAAAGGTGGGAAAGGTAAAGGGATGGGGAAGAAGGAGGGCTGGGGAGGGCTGGGAAGAAGGAAGGGACAGGTAAGGGGAAGGATGGAGAAGGAAGGAAGGAGAGGGGATGAGGGAGGGCTAGGGAGCGAGGTGGGAGGAAGAAGACTGGGGAGAAAGGTGGGAGAGGGAAGAAGTGGGGATGGAGCTGCAGTGGAAGCTGAGGGTTGTCACAGGGGGCTTGGAGAGAGGGTTCAACCGGGGTGAGGGGAGACAGGGGAGAGGAGAGGTGCTGGGGAGCAGGACAGGGCAAAGTGCCCCCACCACGCAGGGCAAGGGGGCAGGCATGAACAGTGCCGAAGCTGGACCCTCTGTTCACCCCGCGGAACCAGACCCAACGCCTTCCGCAGCTGCCTGTCCCAAGTGTCTCAGGCCTTGAGGAACAGATGCCTGGGTCACGAGTACAGGGCAGCAACCCCAGTGAGCGGGAACAGCGGATTTTGTCAAAAGTAAGCTGCCCAGCAATGACTGGGAACATCACAGCTGGATGATTGTAGGGTGGAGAGAGGGTTGGCAAAAGTTTGCTGGCAATATGGAAGTATTCAGGGTGGTAAAGGCTGGAGAAACTTTTTAATAACTGCAAAAAGACCCCAAAATACCAAGCAAGGTAGAATAGGGTATACAGGGGAGACCAGCTTGGCTTTCCAGGGTCCGTGATGGGCTGTGAAGTGGCTGTTGCCACCCCAGAAAGAGAATCAGGAGCTGTAATAAACACTCCTGTGACAGCAGCTCAGGGTGTGGTAGCGATCAAAAACAACAAGTGCCAGAAAAGGAGCAGAGCACCTGGGGAAAAGCTGAGGAGGCTACAAACAGCCCAAAAACCAGCAGCAGTGGCCCCAGGAAAGTGGATGGAGAGCAGGTGTCTATTCAAGAGCAAGTTTATGCTCAAGGAAATTATCAAGTGAGGGATTCAAAACATACAAAGACTCGAAACTGGAAAAGCAGCGAATGAAGAAGCGTGTCACGGGGAAGAGCTGGGTGAGGAAGAGGAGGAGAGGGAGCTGAGAAGAGGGGGTAGAGGCCAGAGACTGGAAAACAAAGACTAAAAATGGAGATGGAGGGGAATGAATACTGGGAAACGCAGGGGAGGGTGGAGTGAGCTCCCTGGTGGGAAAACAGCCTGTGAAAGCCTAGAGCAGTGCAGAGGCGCAGAACGATGTGCGAGGTGGGAGGTAAAGGAAGACAAATCCTCCGGGATTTAATCACTCAACGTGAAGCTGAATGGTGGCTGTGCAAAGGGAGGAATGTTCTCAGGAGGATCCAAAGTGGACAGAGGATGGGCATGTCTTCACCACCAAAAAGGCAAACCATGACTCCTTGGCAGCTCAACCCGTGCTGCTGAATCCCTGCCACTGTGCCAGCACATCTCTGCAGGACATCTTCACCTTACAAGAGGAATAGCTTTTTTGCAGCAGAGTTTAATGGATTTCCAAACACCGTTTTGTGTTCAACAAGAAAAAGGGAGTTCAAATCAGAGCAAAACTGCTGTGTAGGGATTGTTGCTGGCCTGAGCCCAGCAGGCTGGGGTCACGCTGCTCATCTCAGCAGCGCAGCCCCAGTGGAAACTCTCCATGCTGGGGTGGCCCCACCACGTAGATGCTCCCAGCACCCAGAAACACCCCTAGATCTGGGGTAGCAGGTCCAGCATCATTGCAGGGGACTCAGACCTGCACAGACTCCTACCACAGAGCCATGTCCTTCATCACTTCCAAAAATGGTGCTTCCTCCCAAGGAATCAAATCACCCAAACAGCTAAAAAAAATACTATCAGGGTCTTCATGGGGGAGCTGGGCTTCTGCAGAGAGAGGACAGGTGAGCCTATTGCTTCTTCCTATGGAGAAGGAGTTAATTAATAAGCTGTCTTGGCTGTGGCATAATGCTCTCTGTGCTGATGACAGGTAAAGATGTATGTTTTGGGGCCGATTTACATGTGTATGCATTTGAGGGTATTTTGGGGTTGGTATATCCTCACCTCTGCTTTCACAGACCAGAATTTGCCTCTGCAGCTTGATGTTACACAGACATTGCTAGATCTTTAACTTAAATTCAGGTATTTCACGTGGAAGGGGCCTTGGCAGCTAAAAGTAAATATTTTAGTCTCTTCCATCCAGCTCTTGCTGCACTCACAGTCCATGAATGAGGATCTTCATCTCTGTCCTCCCTCCTTCCTTAGTAAATCTCAGCAGAGACTGTCTCAGGGTTGATCACAGAAATGAAGTGGGAGTGGACGGGGGGAGCCAGCGGGGTCCAGTGGCACAGATTTAGCGTCATAGCCAGGGAAAGGAAGGGAAAAATCACAAATTTTCACTTAATGTCCCATCTACTGGTCCTGAATTAACCATTTCTTGTCTCACTTTTGTGGTCTGTAATAGTTAACACTACTGTGAATTTTCAGCTCTATTGCTTTTTTAGGGAGGGAGGAAACCCTGTGAAACCCCAATGAAGCACCAGGAAGACCCATTTCTGTTTCATCTGGTTTTAGAAACTGAGAAATTATTCCTAATACTAGCAAATCCTCATTCCTGTGATAATGAAATCAGCTCAGCCTGAACCCAGTTTATAGAAAACACAGAGCGGTATTTACAAAGGAAATAAATAAGATGAATAAAGGATAGGAAGAAGTACAGGAGGGGAAGCTACCTGCCAAATTTATTCCATGCTAGGGGCAGGACTGAGATGGTTCCCCCATTTCCTACCCTCTAGTTCAACTCACAGCCCAGAAAACCATCCTTTCCCTCGGTTCTCAGTTCAAATGTATACATGTTATTTCGGTTCTTGTTTCTATATTGCCTCCCCTTGAACATTGCTTCAGAAGATACAGAAATGTAGCCCAGGAGCATACGCTGAAGGCAGCGCTTCAGGGCTGGGTTCTGGATCTGTGCAGCATCAAAAGCAGCAAGTGGGGAGCATCCTTGGCACAGGAGCAACTCGTAATGCAAACACTAACCAAAAAGCAACCACGTTAATTGGAACCCTATAGACAGACTGATCAGAGAGAAAAATTGATTCAACCTGTGCTGCCTTGCCAAACCCTTCCTTTCTGCAAGAAACATTCAGGTAACGTTGGCTTACTGAATGTCTGAAAAAGTTCAGACGAGTCAGCTGAAACCCAAGAAACATGCATGTCAGATGGAAGTAAGTACCAGCAGCAAAATAAATGCTACGGGGGAGATCAGTTAATGTCATCTTTCTATTCACTTCTCTCCAAAAAGATACCCTTTTCCCCACAAAGCAATCACTGCTTTCTTAAAGGGATTATAGACAGCAGTGCTAGTTGCAAAGAGCCATTTATTCTCCAAGACATTTATAAAGCTTTCTTTCATCCCATATCCCCACACATTTGTTCCTACCTTTATTAAGGAAACAAAGAAATTGAAAAATGTGCAGTTCTTAAAACTGCGAGAGTTTGGAGAAGAGTTTTAGTTTAAAACACATTCCTTGTTTTTTTTTTTTTCTTTAAAAAAAACCCCACAAACAACAACAACAACATGTTTCTTTAGAAATATTTTTCTTGCAAAACTTCATTTGGCAAAAAGGAAAAACCAGTATTTTTCTTCAAATTTTGAAAGGTTTTTCCCTACCCTCCTGGTGCTCAGTGGAGTGCTTTTGATTTCCGAAGACCGTGGCTTTCTATAAAGCCTTTTACCACCTGCGATAAGTGCTGAGAAGCTCCTTTAGCACTGGGTGCCATGAGATTGTTGGACGTAAAACTCATTTTAGCCAATACTTCCCTCTACCGGGAAAGAAGAATACTGCGATTTGTTATAATTCCCTTTGAAACGAAGGGAGTTACCAGGACAATAAGATTTTTCCTATATATATGAAGATGATGGTACGTGGGATGAAGAAAGGGCATCAGTTCAGCATATCAACACGTTACTCATTTATTAACTGGGCAAGAGGGTTTTGGCCATCCCGTATTGACCCCTCCTTCAGTGAGGATCCCCCACAAGCTCCTTCCCTGCTGGCTTCCCAGCCCCACTGCGAGCCAAAGGAGCAAACCTGCAGGGCTGGGGGGGTCCCCCCCGGGGGGGTTGTCCCCCCCACATCCCCACCTCTGCGCTACGGAATGCATAAGGTCAGGCCTCTATTTACATCAGGACTGAACCCACCCCGGGTCGCATCAGGGATGGTGCTGAAGCATCATTGCATAACGTTGTCTGGGATCTGGGCTTGTTCCTTCCTCTGTAATAAAAGCCCTGATTTCTTTCTTCTCATCCCCCACTTCAATTTCAATAAGCAAAGAGACCCTGACATAAACCCAGCTGCTGTGTCAGGATACATCTGTATCAGTCTTCAGCTTCCGTCTTTTAATTAAGTGTATCATCCTCATGGAGCATCTCTCATCAAGCATCCATGGGGAAATCCTGTAACGCCTGGCTAAATTGCTACATTTGTTCAATCAGACTCAAAGATATAATCCTAAAGTGAGCTAATCTAATTTAATGGGGGGAAAAAAAAAATTTACAGGCAGGCAGTGCCTCTGTCAACGAACGTGGCCAAGTGTGAAGAAAGCGTTCAGTGCCCTGTTAGACACCTAACAGCTCACATCGTTAAAGTAAAATTTATTTCATCTGCCTGAAATGGCTCACCCCCCTCCCCACTTTAGTCCACCAGACTACAGCTGCGTTTTAATATAGAAGGGAAGGAAAGTTATGCTGTGCTGGGCTGAATTATGTCCCATTACCGCGCTCCTGCCACCTGTGGACAGCACAAATATTTGGTGATTAGGCAGTTCAGAGAGCAGAGGAACGCTGCTTCGCTAAGTGGGGAAAGCGTTTACATGGGGTTTAGTGATTAGGGGTGTCAGAATGGCAGAGCTTGAGTTTCCATCACAGCTTTCTGTTCCTCCCGTGTTCCCTACATCATAATGAACCTCAAGCTGGATGAATTTCTGACACCCAGAAGGTCAAAAAGTTTACCTCACATGAACTTTCTTCTGCTAACTTCCTCCCAAAAGTTACCCAAACTCCCCCTTTCCCGGGCTAGGTAAACCCTTGTACGAGGGAGCAGTCACACATTGAGTCTTTGCAAAGTAACTGAGAAATACAAACGTTTTCCCTCCTTTTTGGGTGAAAAGCACCAACTCATGGCACGGAAGCTGCTTTACCGCTGCAGCCTCTGCAGCACCGGACACTGCCATCTCTCCAGTGGCTTTGAGGAACAGCAAGACTTAGTCCATGGAGGGAACCAAGGGAGCTCCTAGGTGCAGCTGGACTTTGGATGCCCTGGGGAGATGTTTTAGGGAGGGTGAAATCTAAACTTTGCCAAACTCCATGGGAATTCTGGCTGTGATGTCCATAGGGGATGGGGTTCAAAGCAGACCAAAGAGAAGTTAACCATTTCTAGAAAAATTTCCACATGGAATCTAAAGGATCTAGAAATATTGGTGCCTTATAGACACCATGCATGATGCAAAAATCATATCTGATTTGTGGCAAATCACATTTGCTGTGTGCTTTCCTCTCCTTGCACAGGCACTTCGAGCAAATCCATGCCTTCCTTCTGCTTCCAGAGCCACCCCATGTGCATTATACAGAGGATCTCCAAGGTCTCTCACTGGTGTTTCCAGGCTAAAACTAATACTGGCTCGTCCTTTGCATTTCATTGTGTTAAAGACACAAAAAAAAAAAAAAAAAAAAAAAAAAAATCTTTAACAGAGTCAGAGAAGTTGGTTGGTTTTGATCAAACACTACCTGCAAGTCTGCAGTTAGAAATGTGCCTTCGGGTGCACCGTGGAGGCACAGCTAGTGAGAAGACCCCCACAAGGACTGGAGGGAAACTCAAAGTGATAACTAACATTCTGCATTTAGTACCCCAATCCCTCTTTCTTTCATTGCAGTCCACCATGCCCCTCCTTTTTCCATTTTAACACTAATTAAAGTCAAGCTTCCTTCCAGTACATTTACTTAGTATTTTACATGAATCATGAACAATTTTCCTTTTTTTTTTTTAATTTTATTTGACTCTTCTAATTAATTGCAATGCCTATTAGTTTGCATTCAGACACTGCCATTTCAGTTTCTGGGAAGTGCTTGGGGTAGAAAGACCCAGTGTAGCTAAGCAACAAAGACCACAATGTCTTTCAGCATGGAAATAATACCATGGGCTTCCTTAGGACTGCTCGAGGCATATTGATGCTCACATAGGCCAGATCTCGGGCAAATTGTGGTTACAAGTGGTTAAGTGACTCAGAGTTTCTGATAAAAGCTTGACAAATCTGAGAGAAATTAAACTGAGCTATCCTCCTGTTCCATTTCTTTCCTGTAAGGTTCCTACATCAGCTCTACCCTTCAGTGCCCCTTGTGTGGTGCTCCTCATCAACGTTCTCATCCTCATACTAAGTTGCAAATCCAGGGTCTGTATGTTGCAGGGCTTTGACTGCCCATGTTATTTTGCTTGCAAAAGTCTCCAGTCTACCAGACCTCTTTCTGGTCACTTTTTCCTAGCATACCTGCTTCTCCATCCATTTCCAACCCAAGTCTACTGCAACAGTACAGGGATATGACAACAGACTCTTTCCTTCTGAAAAGAGGAAGGCATGATTGAATTCAGGAACTGTTGTTAGTATTTTTTCAGCATCTTCAAGCTGAGCAGCTTAAGGAGCCCCAGGTCGACATGGGGCCGGTCCTCAAGCTCTTTCAATCTAAAACTCTTATCCTGAATTTGCATGTACATGGGCAACTTGTCTGAGCCCCTTTGCTTTCAGGGATTGCTTGCATGAGTGCTCGTACTCATCCTCACAGTGGGGTGAAGGCACAAGGAGGATGGGTGGTCAGCAAAAGCCTGGGTGGAAGGTTGTAAGTAGAAAAGGATTCAATGACAAACAGGCGCTCACAAACCACTGCTTGTGTTGGGCTGACCCATTCCCTGCTTGGGGAATACAAAAGGCACCAACGAGACCAAAGACCAGGAGACACTTTCATAGGCAGGTGTCCACCCTGCACCTTTGAGTAAACACTACACAACCAGAAATAATTACAGATATATCCACCAGCTGCCTCTTTCGCCTCACTGAGCAGTCAAGTACTGGGCCTCACACATCTCTTTGGGCTTTCTCCTTCTCTCCTTTGTCTGTCTGTTTGCAAGCACAGTCTGCAAACCTCTCACCCCTCACCTGCTTACTCTTACTTCCAACTTGAAACTGCCATCAGGTCCCACCACAGATTTCCCCCTTATCTTCCTTTCCCCAGCAAGTGGTTTTTAGACCAAACTAGATCTGAGACAGAGTTAGACCTCTAGAGAAGGAACCTTCAGCATAAATCACCTGTAACCCTGATGTAATAAACCAGCCTGCCACTCACAATAACAAGAAAGGGCAGGAGGAGGACAGCATTCAACCAGGATCTGGCTGCTAATGCAACAGGCCCAGTTACCTGCTGGGATAAACTACGTTAAAGTCACTGGGTCCTCTGAGCATCCAAAAATTTGCCCTGTTAAAAATCAAGGAATCTTTTGAATCCTTCTGGTTTGCCTCTTTGGAGAAGATTTTAAACAAAGCTATAATTACTCAAAGCTCTCAGCTTTTCATACTTCATCCTTAATGCAATATCCTACCTCTGACAAATGGAGCCTTTAAGAACTGTACTGCCCTTGACTGGAAATCTAGCATTAAAGCACATCAATGCACACACTGAACAACCGCATTTTACTTTCCAAGCTGACCCCTCTGAGTGCAGGGTCAGACCCTTGCTGGATATTGAATTCTCTCCTCAGCATCAAGCAAAGTCCATTTTTTTTTTTTCTCTGCAGAGTTTCTGAGTGCTCTCTCCGAGAGGGTTGGTTGTTTTTTTTTTTTAATTTATTTATTCTTTCATCCATTTTCAAGCATTGATTTGGGGGTGACTTTAAATGGGACAGGACTAGGGCTTCTGCCAGGTACTTTGAAGGGAATTGCTATCCTCAACACAAACACAGCCACCCATGGAAAATAACACAAAATCCTAACAATTGACTTTGGTCTCCAGAAGAGTTGGATGGGTTAAAGAGTGACCTTTCTTTGTGGGCATTCGGGAGTCCGACAGAAAGGATGGATGCTGGAGAAGCACTTCCCACTGCCTGGCACTTTTCATATTTTTTTTTTTTTTCTAATGGATTTTCACTTCTCTGCTTTTTCTGCAGTCATGTTCATATCAAAAAAAGAAGGGAAAAACAACACAAAACCTGGCTTAAGTGGATGGTTTGAAGTAAAGGAAAAAATAGAAGTAGAAATATATGTAAAAGGCAGGTACACACTTCTGATTTGAGTGACAGTTTACCCCATTTTTCTTACAAATGGGGTCACCATTTTACGATTTTTGTACAGCACACTGACACCAGTAACTCACTCATGTCAGTCCCTCCCCAAGAACATCCCACCACTCTGCAGTCTCATTTCACACCCCAAGTTTAGTATCCGACACAAAGACAAGCACAGCTGTGAAACCCAGCCTGTACAATGGACCAAAACTATCATTTATGAGCAAACAAAAGCAGCAATTTCTTCAAAAAAACCAACCAAACAAGCAGGATGAACTCCAAATACGCATGGTTTGAACACCTGGCTCCAATAATATCCCAGCAAGGATTTATCTGAGAAATACAGCACAAGTATCTATCTCAGTCCTGTTATCTCATTAGATACAGAGGCCATGACTGGTTTAGAGCACAAAAACCCCTGAGACTGAACGAAGGAGGGTATTCACTAGAATAAACAGCTTTGGGCTCATGGCAGAGTCCGAGACTTTCTCCCAAAATTGTGATTGCCCAGTAAAACCATCAGAGATTGGTGCTTTATAACTATGAGGTTTGCACGACTTTTCCCATCTTGTCAAAATTATAGTGGGATTCGTGTGCTCCCATTAAGGCGTCTAAAAGTTAGACAAGTCCAGATCTGAATAAGTCATATCATGTCTCCCCTCCAAAGTGTCAGTGGAGAGATATAGGTGATTACTCATCCCTAGACAGAGAAGATCAATCAACCTCTGGAGATGCTTTTCTGTGTCATGAGCTCGGAGCTGAGGTTGCACTGTATTATTGATAAATTGTATTGGGTTTCCCTTGTCACATAAGCCCCATACATAAATTCTCAGCTCTTCCATGGTGTTCTTCCTGACTGAACTGACTTGTAAGCAGTAAGATGTAAAGGCACCCAGTCCCAAGCCTCCCACTTGCTTCTATACCTTGAAGAAAGTAAGTCAGCCAGAAATCTCAGCATAATTTTTATTGAATTGGGATTTATTTCAGATAAGAGTATGTGTATATATATATGGGTTGTTTTGGTTTTTTTCTTCACTTCAATAAACCCTTACCCCAACAATTTCTTCAGTAGAGGTGTTAAGGAGATGAGTTCTCCGGGAACTGGTAAGTTCTTGCTGTAAGCAAGAAGAACCCACTTATAAATAGCCACTGCCTGAACAGTGCCTATTTCCTAAAGATTTTTTTTTGTCATTTTGCTGTCTGTAAGAGCCACCATACTTCAGATTGTTCTCAGCTTGAGAGAAAGGCGTAGACAGTGTCCTCCTGGGCAAAGAGCAGTACCGGAAGGAGTACTCTGGAAAGAGACCACAGGACCAAGGACGGTGCCCAATAAACTGCACTCTAATCAGTTTATTTGTCTGAAGACATGTTGTTTGGAGGAGATATTGGGACTGATGTTAGCTAATGGGCTTCTAAGGCTTGCACAAATAAATGAAAAATGGATTTTTAAGGAAGCTTACAGAATTTAAGTTATAGAGGATACAATAGTATTTGCTAAAAGGCTTGGTAGTGCACATAAGACTGGCTCAGAACACAGTTTAATGAAAATGGGAAAAAGAAATTCTGGATTGTTTCTAACATATAGATCTTATATTAGCTTGTCTCATGACTGACCAAAAAAACCCAAACCCCCATAACTTTGGTTTACTTTATGATGATTTTAGCAGACAAGGTCCTCAGCTGGTACAATGGGCTCAACCATCAATCAAATTATACCAGCTGAGGACCTAACTCAGGAATTGCTTGAAGAAATGAGAAGTGGATAAAAGTTTCCCAGACAAATTAAAAATGAATTAACCACTGAAATTAACTTACTTCTGGGTGATGGTGGGTATTACTACAATTTTTCTTGCTCCTGTGCTGTAGTCTCTATGGAAGAGAGAGCTAATTGCCATGTGAACCTGAACATTCACTAGCTGCTTTTTCCCCTGAAAAAACTCACTCAAAAATAAGTCTCCAAAAACTTCAGGGAAATAGTTCTGAAAAGAAAGTATTCACATTGAGTAAGATCTTTTTCCTTAGATAAATGAGGTAAGCTAAATTAAATTTGTATTTTGCACCTGCTACACATAATGTAGATGGAAATGGGTGCTGAGCAGCCAGGAGGGGTTATTTGTGGGGTCCCTCCCATCCCACCAGCACCAGTGGAACTGCCTACACATTTAGGTCTACATGGTTTACATCTTACTCCCTGCCTAGAGAATCTGATCAATGCACTTGCAGAAGATTTGCCTGCATATAAACCCAGGTGTGATACAGGATGGTCAAAACTGGTGGGAAGAGCAGTGTGAAGGAGACAGGGACATCCTCACCCCCACCAGACACCCCAGCTGCTCACCATCAAGCAGTGCTTGATGATCCATTTTGCAGCAGGGCTCAAAACAGCTCTTTTTGGTGGTCATTGTAGTTTCAGTCATCTTCCCAATTTGTAGCATGGCCAATCCTGTCCTGCATGGGGCTTTTTCATGGGATTTGGTTTTACCCATATAGGCATCTTTAGCTCAGGAGTGAGCCACATGTTTTTCCAAGAGCACAGTAGCAGTCACTTGTGCCCATGATTGGCAAACACAGTTGTGTTAAAAAGAGAGATTTGGCATCCTCCACTTTAATTAAGCAATCAATGCCAACAAACACAATGTGCAATATATGATACCTGATCCAGTGAAATATTAAAACTGTCCATGGTTTATAACACATATATGGGGTAACAGACCCCCACATCACTGTGCTGTGCTTTGCTTGTGTATTCAAAATACCTTAATTATGCACCTACTCTAAATACCTTAATCTAGAAGGGTATGTTCTGATCCCTTCCTTTCTACAGCAGGAGAACCACTGGGGTTGAACAAGCACACATTGGTGAGATTGCCCTACAGCTGGGTATCAATGGAAATGCTGTCATTGCATTACACATCTTGCATGACCTGTCTGACAAGGTCACTTCTCTCCTCTGCCATTCCTGCTTTCTGGGCTGGCCCAGAGCAGCCTGGCCCCTCTCATAGCACAGGGTCATCCCCTCCCACCAGGGAAGTTGACACCAGAATAAAACATCAAGGTACTCTATGGCTCACCAAGGTAGATGGGGCACCTCCTGAGATCCTCCCACCCACAGAAGCTCACACCTCACCCAAAATCATTCAGTCCCATTAAACCCATCCAAATCTTCCTCCAGCTGCTAGTCCTCAAACCATTTTTTCTTCCCCTAAAACAGCACCCAGGTCTCCCACACCTTTCCTTGACAGAGCCAAGAAACCATTATCCCCTCTACCCTAAACAATCATCTCCTCCCTTTCATATGTATTTTTTTTTTGTCCTGATCTTTTATACCTTGCAGCTGGTTCCTGATGGCTGAATGGATTAACACTTTCCCTGCCATATCTAGTAAAGCTTCTGACAGTTGGTTCCTGCTCTTTAGCTCCCTGGAGAGGGAAAATTGGCTGCATACTACCAGGGCTATAATGATCATGGCAGGCGGCAGCTATGGCATTGGTGGGTCAGATATAGGAAGAGGCTGAGAAGAGCCAAAAGATTATTTGATTGATGAGAAAAATGCCTGTGTGAGATGCTTTAAGAGGTCATTCCACTCACATTAAAACAATAAAAAGAGAGGTGACAGTGAGTAAATGCCTTCATTCAAAATAGCAGGTACTAAAGAACTCTTTTAATGTAGCATTAAAAGTATATCAAGAACCAGTGGCTTGGAGCTGAAGTCAAGATAATTTAAATGAAAAGGGAAGCTTGTGTTTTAAGTGTAAGGCTAATTAACTGTGAAACAAATTACCAGGGGGCAGACATTCTCCCTGACGTCTTCAGGTCAACAGCTGTAACCCCATCTGGACAACTTATTTTAGTCAAATGCAGCCCAACACTCACCTGCAAGATATTTGGCAGCATTTGAACCTGTGTTTCCACTTCCTTTCAGTGGTGACATGACGTAGGTATAACATAACCACCTGCATGAAGGCTACTCGGTTTGTGCTCATACTATCCAAAAGCAGACCTTCTGGATCTGCTTTTCATATCGGCTTGCACAAACCTTAGCTCAGTACCTAACAAGCTTCTACACCTACTTGCCTGCAATTATATTAACTCTTGTCCTGCACATGAGTTGTGAGCGTGCCAGACTGCTCTGCTACACCTATACCTTCCTGCAAAAGTCACTTTGTGCTCGTTGTGGGAAAATCTCTTTCCACCTTCTGCTGTTGCTGTTCCAACACATCAGAGGTCTCAGGGACTGTCTCAATCTACTGGACAGGATAAGCAAACACATTTTGGAAGATTGGATCTTGCTGTTCTGGAGCAACTTGTGCTTTGAGACCAAAAAGATATGGATGACAAATTTCCTAGGTGCAATTTCCAGCTTTCCTCTGTGCCAGAGGCCTGGCCCATAGCCATGGGATCATGGAAAGCTTCCACAGGGAACTCAATACAGGGAAACTGCACCCCTCCTCTGCGCTCAGGAGGAAGGGTGGTTGATGCAGGCTGTATTCAAAATAAGCATTGCTCAGTGATCTGGTTTAACCCTCACTGACATTTATTCCCCTCTCAGGAACAGTCACGTCTCTCCTCTCGACTTTCATTTTGCGGGATTAAACAAGCTCGGCTTCCAGGCCTCTTTCTAAAGCTTTTCTAATCCCCTGTCTGCCGTAGAAGCCCTTTAATTCTTGTTTGGTTCATGTGAATCTTTCCTGAGCATCATTTACCAATGCACGCACGGGGGCAGATGTGACCTCACCCGTTCCTTCCCATTGCATTACACATCCTGCACTCCACCGGCCACGCCTCAGCTGATGGATCTTCACTCGCATTTCTGCATTTCACCACTTTACGCATCACAACCACTCTGTTTCAGTAACTTATCCAGGTCTTCACAGTGCTCTGCTGTTTCCATCACCTGGTAGCAAATGTCCCAGCTTGGCCTCCGGTAGAGGACTTTATGCTCTGCCCTGTTGCGTTTTGTTCTCACTCCGGTGTCTGAGGTCATTCAGCAGGATTTCCTGCTCCTCCCGCATGCCGCTGACTCCTCCCGACTTTAACTCACTGAATTATTGAAGGTGCTGCCATTTTTGTGCTCGGGTTATGGATAGAATATCGCTAAATCCGACTGATGGGTGCAAGAGCTCTCTCGCCAGCAGGTCTTTCGCAACACGAACAGAAGCAGTTTCTCCTCTGGAAATACCGCAGCTCTTGTGTAAGTGCCGGTTGTCTCCCATTGAACTACAGCTCCGCATCTGGCAGGGCTTTCTCAGAATACCACTGGATAAGATGTGTCACATTCTTCTTTCTTAGTAAACAGATTTCAAACCTGTTTTTTTTTTTTCAATTTTCCACTTTCTTTCAAGTCTCACTATTTCCCCTTCAAAATGTGTTCCACAGCCCTGCAACACCCTCAGTTCAGATTAGCGAGTCTCTGGTTGCTTGAATTGCTTGTTACCTCCTTTTTAAATACAAGTATTCCATTTAGGTTGGGCTTTGTGGATTTTTTTTTTTTTCCCCTCCTGCTACTTCCCCTGATTGGACAGATTCTCACAAAATCCTTACTGACAGATCTGCAGGTTCCTGTGCCAGTTCTCAACAGTATTTTTGAACGGGGGTTATTCTGGCCCCCGACTCAATTGCTTTAATTCCTTTCTGTGTTCATCCATGGATGCGCTCACATTTCCATTAAAACATTTATTGTTAGCCAAGGAAAATATAATCCTACATTGAATATTGTCTTCACTGAAAATGAAGGAGAATATTTACCTCATCTTTATCACGTATATATATAGATAGATTATCTTTAACCTTGAAACTGTCTAAAACCTCATCCCCATTCCATTTTAAGCACATCTTCCTTATTTTTTTTTTCTTCTTTCTTATATAGCCAGTGAGTTATTCATTAGTGTTTCAGATTTCTCTTCATGGCCTAATTCTCTTTTACACTGGAAATTTTCATTCTTTTCATTTTCTGACATTTAAACTGTAGTTTTCTTTTAGCACAACCCTTTCTCCCACTCCCTCTAACCTCTCTCCTTGCTGCTAATACTCATTTTCTAAGGCGGTTATGTATCTGTTTAGGTTTCAATCTCTATAGTTGAGATAGAGGTCTCAATGTTTTTTGCACTTTGAATATGTCATTTTGATCTAAAACCACTAGGAGGAAGCATTCAACAAGTTTCACTGTTTTGTTGCAGATCCCAGCCTTAAATTTATGAAATCCAGAGAGTTTCAAGCAGCAACCAAGGGATCTGTTGGGTCACACATCCCCTTGAAAATACCGTGTCACATAGTCCCTTGAAGAAATATATAACTCCTCACCTTTCGGTCAGACTGGCTCCTCCGCTCCCGCTGCAAAGCAGACTCCATCCTCTGAAGAACAGAAGCCACTTCTAATTTTCAGAGTATTTTTTTCCCTGAGTATTCTATTTGTCTTTTAAATGTTTTTCTCCCTAGCTCATATTCTCCCACTTACTTTATTTACTGAGAGGTATGATGCATCTTCTCAGCTGTTATTTCTAGGCTGAACAAACTAAACTCGAATCTCTTTTCATAACAGAAATTTAGTGCTTATCTGTTTAATTCACAACTGTTGAATTGCAAAGGTGTCTGACAAATGGGAGGAAAAAAACTTCTCTATTTTCTTTAAAGCGCAATAGCAGTTTCATGCTGTATAGCCCCATTGATTTGCCCAAGACCTGAGCAACACTGAACTAAGCTATCAGTATGGTCCCGTTAATAATGATCATCTCAATGGTAAAGTCAGTCTTGTTTATGCTTTTGTTGAAGAAAATAGCTTTTTAATTGTTTTTTTTCTTTTTTCTTTTTTTTTTTCCCCTTAACTCTTTTCACTGCAAATATTCAAGTCCTTTCCCTTTCTTTGATTTCCTGTGAAAAATGTGTGTGCTTTAAGCAGTGAACTCAAGTCCACCACAGAGAGGTACAGTTGTTCTGGTATTCCAATGTCCTTCATTATATATTTATTATGCTATATCGCTATCAAAGGAACAAACAGAAACATCATGTTATTGAGCTGGTGTTTCTCATGGGCTGTCAAAGGGAAAAGCTTGTATGGAGCTGACTGTCAATAAACTGCACAACCAAAAATACCCCTTCCTAGCACAAACTGGCAAAGATGAATTGCCCTCCCTTTGGGTAAGGATATATTTTAATAGATAATCTCCCAAGAGGATGCCATGTCAGCACTCAAGTTGTGCCAGGGGAGGTTTAGAGTGGATATTAGGGAAAATTTCTTCACCGAAAGGATTGTCAATCACTGAAACAGGCTGCCCAGGGAAGAGGTTGAGTCACCATCCCGGGAGGTATTTAAAACATGTGTAGATGTGGTGCTTAGGGACATGGTTTAGTGATGGAGTTGGCAGTGCTTTTACAGTTGGACATAATGATCTTAAAAGTCTTTTCCAACCTAAATGATTCTATGGTTCTATGACTGTTCAGTGCACACCCAAATCAACGAGAACAGTGCACGTGGCTCGTTACTGCTTCTCGATGGACTCTGCGCATTGGAGCAGACATTCGACAGGCTGGAGCTGGGAAACACCATCTCACAAGTCAGATGTAGTCAACTCCTAAATTGTGGTGGATCACAAACTGGGCAACTTAACTTTTAGCCAACTAAATATATTTTAATTATATTAATTCATTTGTAGTTAGTTTTATTTTTTAGTGTGAAGGAAGAGGGTCCCTTGGGTTCCCGCGGCACAGAGCTGTTGACTTCTCTGGTATAAAGCAGATTCACTGTGCACCTGTCTTAAAATCTGAGGGAGTATTAGTCAAAACTAATTAAAGATGCTATGACAGCTAGGAGAAGCTAAGGGAATACCACAGAGGAAATTAAAATCAAAAGGTATTATAAATATTATTTATTTGCAATCAGTGTTCAGACAGTATTAACTGAAAACAATCTCATTATTAAGGTGTAGTTTACCATTCATAATAAAAGAGAATTTCTGTCCAAAGAGCTCACAATCTGAAGAGGTGAAAAAGACGGGACATATAACTGCCACTGCAGAGAAGTGGTGTTGAAGAGAGTAGGCAGCTTGCTGCAGGTTGCAAGTGGAGCGTACAGCAGGTCCCACTCAGTTGCAAAACCCAGTTTCCTTTCTAGCTGAAATCAGTGCAGAGGGGAAAGGTCATCTGAGCCTTACCAGAACCTGCCAACCCCAGCAGTGACCAAACAGCTACAACCTTGCAACTAAGAGAAATATAAAGCATCTTACACTGACTTGCATGTAACATGTTTAAAGTGTAAATAAGGAATTAAAATGTCAAGGGTAATTTATGACTATGTCTAGTGGGTGACAAAGGATGACACAACAGTCATTAGACAGCAAAGTGTATCAGCTGAAGGTAACTCGAAAGAACATGTACAAAGGACAAAAGACTGAGTATTGTTTGGGCATGTGTTTTTCTGAGAAGAAGCCAAAGCTAGTAATGACATGAAGAAAGAAAAAGATGTTTATAAGGTAAATGTGGTGAGGATCATGAGAGACCACATGCACACATAGTTTCATGAGAAGTAGAGTTTATGATTACATCTTTAGTCTTACGTTATCCTCAGACCCAAATGCTTCAACCCAGATTTCCTTACTGTCCACATTATTCGTACTTTGGTTTCTTCTACTCTTTGCAGGATAGAGAAAATTGGTCCTCCCATCAAAGAAGCACAGGCAGAAGGGGGAAAGACTCCTACCATGGAGGGGACACATCTACCTTTGGTCAAGGCCTAGTTCTATGGCCATGGATGATGCTCACAACCATGATCAAGGGCATCTCAAATGGGGCCCATGTGGTGCTCCCCAGCCTGGGTTTGTGATGTCTAAGGGAATGGTTGAAGTGATGCTGCCAGTTTCACCCCAGTGGCGATGCTTATTTGTGTCTCTCTACCACAGTGGCAAGAGTGAACTTGAGCCTGAAACTGAACCATTCTGTGACGTTTGAGGAAAGCATGTAATAAACACAATTTGTTATGGAGTGACTGATAGGCACACAGCACGGCTGCCTCCACTGCCAGAGGAAAGCAGGTTTAAAAAAAAAAAAATCCTCGCAGACAAAATATGAAGCAAGGCTTTACTCAGCTCAGTATGAGTTCTGTAATATTAAGAGTTGTATTTATTATTTCCTTAAGCTGCAGTAACACAACTACAATAGCATACATGCCATGACTTATTCTGTAAATTGATCATATTGGAAGAAGTCCACTACACTGTGGCATATCTGTGGATCATGCAGTGGCTATGTATGTTTGTGGTATATCAGTCCCCAAATATAAAAATAAATAAATAAATAAAAAATCAGCAGCCATTTGTTTAACAGATTTATAATAAGAGTATCAATTAGGAGTAGACTAAGGGTAAATTTTAGCTCCTTTCCCTTTGGCAATTTATCTTAACACTGACATTCTTTTCCTGTTTTCCAGCAGGTCTGTTGGTGCTGGGGCTTTTCTTTGCTTCTTGCATGAGGGACAATGGCAGCAGATGTTATCTATCACTGCTGTGAATGTGTCCTCAGGTACTGTGGGACCTACTTTGCAGTAGGGTGGTCCTTGATCAAACAGATCCAAAACCTTTCACAGCTTTTGTCTCTGCACATGTAAATATTAAACAAAACTGAACATAGCAGAGCCAAAGGCTACGATTTAGCAGCTACCAATAAAGTGATCACGCCTAACTATGGTTAACTGATTGTGGTCAACAAACTTTTTTTAATAGGGAGGCTGCCTCAGCTGACATGTATTTACAATATCAGCTTCTTTGAACATTTTAAAATACTCTTAATAATGTTGTCACTGATGAACTATTTAATGTCTGGAGACTGCTGATTACCTGTAATTTCTCCAATCTCAACCATGAGATTGCCACTACTGGCTCTTGTGACACTGTCATATGATGGAGGAAAGGATGCTGAGGACAAAGTTTCAGACTTGTCAGGACTCCTACCATAGTTTTCACCCATCATAGATGCAATAAGTCCTTCCTTTTCTGGAGCAGCATCTCCAAGGGTGTCAATACTGCAAGTTCTGCGATGGTACAGGTAAGAAGCCTGCTTTACGGAGCGCATGAGCAAATGACTCCTGTAGGCACGCTGGATGACAGTGGCAGAAGCTTCCTCTTGTCTGTGTCTGAGTGTAGTAGAGATTGGCTCGTAGGATTTTTTTGATGGATTGGCAGCCATGAATTTCTCCTCCATTTGTACTTTTAGAGCATCCAGCTCCCCAGAATCTCCTAACACTCGTTTGGTAAAAGCAAACAAGATATCCAAGCAGTGGATCCTGTCTCCACTGACCATAGGCAGGTCCATTGCTATGAGTTCAACTTTGTTTGGTTTTGGTACACGTAAAGGTTCAGCCAGAGCATCTGCAAAGTCTGAAAGTGCAGAGAAAGTTATAAACTGAGTTGCCTCAGGATCAAACTTTTCCCAGATTTCATAAAAGATGTCAAAGTCATCTTCCCCTAAAGGCTCAGTACTTTCTTCAGTAGCAACATTGAAGTTCTCCAGAATAACAGCTATATACATATTCACAACAATAAGAAATGATATAATGATGTAACTTACAAAATAAATAATACCTATGGCAGGTTTACCACATTCACCTATAGTGCCATTTATGTTTGGATCACAGTATGGTGGCCCAGTGTTTAAAATAGGACTGAGAAGACCATCCCAGCCAGCTGATGTGGTGATTTGGAAGAGACAGAGCATGCTGTTGGCAAAGGTTTGGAAGTTGAACATATCGTCAATGCCATCTTCCATCTTCACATAGGCAAAGTTAGCCATGCCAAAAATAGCATAAATGAACATAACCAGAAAAAGCAAGAGGCCAATGTTGAACAGAGCGGGTAGGGACATCATTAATGCAAAAAGCAGAGTTCGAATTCCTTTGGCAGCCCGGATCAGTCTCAGTATTCGTCCAATTCGAGCCAAACGAATGACCCTGAAGAGAGTAGGTGGTAAGAAATTTTCAAATGCTTTACCGATGCCAGAAAGCAGTAAGGCTAAAATGGAAAAGATAAAAACTGATTAGACTGTCACATTTCTGCTTAACTAGTAAGTTGGATGAAATGATAGTATCTGTACAGTTGAAAAATATCTGAAGCGTGTGTGCTAAGACCCTAGCAGAACAACCTTTAAAGAAGTTAGAGTTCAAAAAAATAGCTGTAGAAATCAGCAATTATGAACTACATTCTTCAGCCACCAGAAGATAATACCTATTGCACTAAGGATGGCAAGCACCTTTCTATGCACAACTTCAAATATCCCTACCAGTTAACACTCATTGACTGCTGGTTGTCTTTGACACTGGTTGCACGAATACATCAGCAGGTGCAGCTTACCTTCTAAATTGGACTTCAAATACTGACACTAAAAAGCTAAACTAAGAAAACAAGAAATTATATCAATGTCATGGTCATCATGTAGATAACATAGTCAAGATATGTATAAGCAAACCCAGTGATGAACATAGAAGTTGTGTATGCCACTCTACAATGGCTTTTAGTTATTCAGGGACGTAGGTACATATGGATGTTATTTTATCTTTAGTTTGCATGAAAAAATGACAGATCTAGTAGCACTAGAAGAGGTTTGGCTTTTCTAGCTTCAGATGTTTTCGATACATTTTTCTGGATTGCTGCTCCAGGAACTTGATTTCTCAAGGAAGAGCCATATTACTGGAATCTAAATTGCCCAAAACATAAGTTATGCGAAAGAAATAAAATATTTTTCATCCCCTAAATGTCTTCTGCTATTTTGGCAGTACTGGCCTTTGGAATACTTAAATTGGCAGAAAGAGCTCTTTACCCCATTCTTCCATTGCAATCCCTTCAAATAAAAGCCAATACATTTGTGGTGTTCTTTTCTATCCTGTTACACAGTGTGAACTCTTATTTTCAATCATCAGCTATGCCTGAGTTTCCAGCAACTGAATTCTATATTCTATAATCTAATTCCAGTCTTCATATTCTCTTTATATTTTAAAACCCAGTAATTTTTATCTGATTGAAGATTTCTTAGTAGCACTAAATCTGTAACAATGGAAATTATCACATAATGTGGTACTAGTAGGATGGGTTATTCATTCTGTCTTTCAGACTAGGAAAAAACAACATAAAGAACTATTATGAAAGATTTTACATAACACAGCTGGTTTTGATTTTTAACACTTTTAAAAAATACTTTTATTCAAAGAAAATAGATTTTTTTAAAAAAATCTTATTTCATATTATGTTAATATGATCATGATGGGTTTTTTAGTTCTTTTTCCTCAAGACTTTACAGTATTATGATTTCCATTTCAACATCCATTTACAGTTGATAAGTTTTAACTATTTTTTTCTGAAAAGAATAATAATTGGTTTAATAAAGAATGTGCCAAACCAATTTTACTTACCCATGAGTGACATGATCACAACGACTAAATCAAATATGTTCCAGGCATTTGAGAAATAGTACTGCCTCAGAGCCACCAATTTCAGTACACATTCTGCAGTAAAGATGGCAACGAAGAGTATATTGAATTTGTTAAGGATGTTAGTCTTTGTTTCACTTTGCTCATAGGTTTCCACCATCATGGTGACCATGTTAAGGCAGATGGCAATCATGATGACAACATCAAAAGCTTGGCGTGTTACAATGTCAAAAAGGAACCCTTGGTATCTGTTCTAGAGGAAAAAAAAGTACATCTGGCATGAGTTACGAAAGAAGGGAGTACTCATCTGTACATGTTTCCAACAGGTCCAATTTTTATGTTGCAAAGTCACTCAACTAGAGTGAAGTCAGAGAAATTTGAGAAAGGCAGAATATAAAAATGACATTAAAGATCCCTTCCCATCCTGAAGTTTAATCAGTTCCAGGGTGAATGTAAAACCCAACAATACTTAGGCAGAGAACTTAAAAAAATATTTAACCTGTAAAATCTTCCAGTGCAACTTTTTGGTAAGTTATTGACTTTAGAGCACTGTCTGAGTATCAATATAAAGACAGTATAAATAATTTATATATAATATTTAAACATAAGCATTTTTCAGTGAATTAAATCACATTTTTGCAATGCATTTTCTCTTTGAAAAATTCAGAGTCTTACCAGTGGTCTTGGAATGGGTTTTTGAGGTTTCTTGGATCCCAACTTTTTCATTGCATTGTAATATTTTTTCTGTTCTTCTGTCATAAAGATATCTTCCCCACCTAAGTATATAAAGAAATGTCACTGTTATTTGGTGAGGAAGCAGCATTATTGTAGTTACAAAGTCTAAAATGCTGGAAACTAAAATTCCTTCCCTTTCACATCTAGCCCTTTTCATAATTTGTAACTGTCAAAAAAAACCAGAGTGGCATAAACCATCCATTCACAGACCAGAAGTTCTCAAGTGAAACCCTGCTAGCTCAGAAAGCATGAAAATAAAGGACTTACTCAAAACCTTGATAGGAACAACTCTTTCCCTGGTTTCCCACATCCTGTTCTGGTTAAATATCCAAAAATACTCATCAGAGCATCTCTCCCAGACCATTTTCTAAGTAATGTCTCACGCTGTGCTCAGTGCCAAAAAAAGGGGCAAAATTTTAAGAGGCTGCAGAGAAGATGTCTCTGCCCTTGAAATGCTGGGAATGAGTTAGGTGTTCAGGTGACAGGGGAAAACAAAGGAGGAAGAACCTCACCCTAGGTGTTACTTTCGCTAACTTAATTACTAATCCTCTTGTAAATGCCAATAAAAGTTTTAGATTCTATGTATAGCAAGGTCCATCTGGATTATTGGCTGTTTGTTAAGGGATGAGGCCCCTACTCAAGGGAAAGTAGGAGACCTTAACGGATACCGATTATACGTTCTCTAAAGTCAGCATCGCTCAAGACATATTTGGGAGGACAACCAATATACTTATCTTTTTCTTTTGTTGGTTGAAGTTGTCAATAATAACACCAACAAAGAGATTCAGGGTAAAGAAAGATCCGAAGATGATGAAGTTCACGAAGTAGAGATACATAAACAGACTGTGCTCCATTTGCGGCTGCTCGTTTTTCTGAAGGAATGAGAAGCAATGTGAAAAATGACCAATAATAACATGGGTTTAATCCAGGATAATCTTCATATTACAGATCCTCTCACAAATTGATTCCAGGAGGAACTAAGATTTACAGCCTTACTGCTAATTCTGACAAAATTGATATAGTTTAACACTACTAATAGTGCATAACACAAAATATTATATGTATACAATACTTTTGGAAGAGGCATGAAATGATGGAAGAAAATAACATTCATATGGCGACTACTAGATGCTTCAAAATTCTATGACCTCATAGGGGCATTATTGCTCAGAAGCTGACTACTATCTCTTCTGAAATTAAACACAAACCTTACAAAATGATACACCACGCACACCACCTGAGAGATAACTAACCAGAAAACACAGCTCAAAATAATAGCACTACAAAGTGTTTATACTACGACAACTTGTTAACTTGATTTCTTTTACAATGTTTATTTAGGTAGTTTCTGACTAGATCATTGCAGAACAGGGTAATTTAATTCATACTGATATTGAATATATTTGTACTGAAAAACTTGTAGAGCACAACTTAGTCTTTGACTAATGGTGAATGAGTTTTATTTTAAATTTCTTTTTTGCACACAAGCTGATTATTGTGGCTTAGGTTTTTGTTTTTGCTGGTTTTTTTTTTTTTTCTTTTCAAGCCTGACTATAAAATCCTACCATTTGCAATTGATTGAGGCCCTACTAAAGTCAATAGAAACAGTTACTGAATTGGACATTCTTGACATGATTTCTTGACATGATCTTCACAAAATCAAGCAAACTATTTAGAAGTCTAATTCCAAGGTCTTGCCACTAGAATCTTGGCCTAGAAATGTTTTTTAATTCTTAGGAAAAAAAAAAAATCTTCTATGGCTATTATGGATAAAAATAAAACCAGAACAAAAAATTTTGTAAATTAAAACACACACACCACCCCCCATTTTTATATATGGTTACTTTTAAAATGATTTGATTCCTTTGAAGTCATGATGAAATTAAGATAGCCTCTTAATTTGAAATTCTTTGCCTCCAAAGACATAAAACTTTGTTCTATAAAACATTGGATGATACTTCTGATAAGACAGCAAATGCTACTGTCAATAAAAACAGCCCGTAAAATAGTACTAGTGATGGCTGACAGCATATTTTATATGGTTGCTCATCCACAATAGCTCTATTCTTGATAAGTTTGGTTTTATGTTTTAATTAGGACTTTAAACTATGTCACTGTAAAACATTCAGGTTTACCCAAAGTTTGAGTTTCATAAAAGATGCATGAGGGTAGGTGTATCCATGTGAGTGGGAACTCTGAACTCCCCTGGTGGACATCTAGTTATTAGTAGAGTCAGTGTAGTATAAAGAGGTGCTCAGCTGAATAATATAGATACCCAGGGTGAGCTGAAACACTCCCTAGATCCCTCTGAGCATATTGACTAGATCTCCATTAATGATACAAGGCACTTGGGGGTGACCTCCTGTGAAGACCTTACAGTATAGGTAACTGCATTTAGGTGAGTGGATATGGAGTTGAATCCCACTCCCCATTCCAACAGATTATGATACCACAAGTTATTCACAGATGAAATGTTTACATCAGCTGATAAAAATAATTACTGGAAAGATTTAGCACAAACAGCAGATATAAAAGTGCAAAAATCATAATGCTTTTGTAGAAAGCAGCAGCACTAACAATATAGTTTGAATATAGTGACTGACCTCTCGTGAATCTACTGCTGCATACATGATGTCCATCCAACCTTTAAACGTTGCCTAGAATGCGAGATTACAGAAAACGTGTTGAACTTTCAGGGGAAGTGTCTTCACACCATTTGCAAAATCCAGATGACACTGACTGGAGTGAGAGCCTGTGGTCACGCACATAGCACCAAGTTCTGACTTTAGGGAAACTTGCCCCTGCTGTATGTGTGGCATTCTCAGCCCTATCAGGATGTGAAAGTTTTGCTAGGGTGGGACAGAACACGTTGTTCTGGGGTGCTGACAGGGCAAACCTTCACCAGCATGGTCTACTGAAGGCCTTACAACTCCCATGGCTGGAAAAAATCTGTATTACAGAAGATTACTTCAGTATTTGCTCCAGTTTTCCTTGAGATTGACTTCAGCTCTCAGAGTCATGAATCTGCTGGAGGCTGAAACAGCACTTGTCCAGCAGATGCTTACTTTTTCACCTGGAAAAGCACACTTGGATCTCATTTGTCCCCCTATTTCCCTTTTTTGTGTACCAACAGCATTGGTGTTTGAACAGCCAGCTACAAGGGAAGAGCAGGCTGTGTGATACCACTCTTTTCCATCACCCACAGAGATGAGTTTGGAGTTGACAGGAAGTCAAGTCCATTTAACATGGTGCTGGCTAGTGAAGGCAAGCAGCACTTACCACCTGAAGAAGAGCCAGGTAGCCAGAACCAACGTTATCAAAGTTGACTTTAACATTGACCCAGAATATTTTTCCTGTGGTATTATACATTCTACAGTCTGTTATGTCATCAATCGAATCATCTAATTCTGAATCTTCTTCTGTCAGATTGACACACTTTGCAAACTTCCCAGCAAAGAGGTTCACTCCCATAATGCTAAAGATGAGCCAGAAGATGAGGCAGACGAGCAAAACATTCATGATGGAAGGGATGGCTCCCACGAGGGCGTTGACCACCACCTTGGGTGAAATGGGAAGGAAAAATTACACTTAAACAAAGATGCGTTTAAGTATCTGCTCAGTGCAATAAGCAGTCACTTAGTCATCTCAGCAAACAGAAACCTAATGTTTTCTGTGTCAATACTAGTCACAGCTGGCATGGGTACCTTGAACAAAGATTCAAAGGTCCGTATTATCTCTTAGGCTTTCAAAGGAATAGTTGACACTTTTGGTCTGCTGTAAGCCACTAGCACGTAATTATACTACAGCATGACTCCATCCTCTTTTGATGACTATCCCTTGGTATTGGAGTGGGGGATGTTTTGCTTGTCTGTTTTTTTTAAACTTTTATAACATAATTTCTGAAATATTCATCCATAAGCAACTAGTGCAGAGGACTGTAGTACTAAGACTGTAGAAAGTAGTTTTTAAAAGGATCAGTCTTAACTCTCTACTAGTATTTTGCTAGCTCTATTATTTTTAGTGGACTATGATTGTATTTGGGGTCTATAACCATGATCTAGGTACTTTTTCTGTGCTAGGTGTTGTACAATCACAGAAAATGTCTGTGCAGGCTTTAAGTGCATGTTGAGACATAACAGATCACTTCATAAAATGGGGCAGTGTAAGGAAATGATGAGAATATATCTTTGAGTTCCACAGTGAAGGCAGTGAACTCAGCAGTCAGGTAGCAAAGAACTTGATGGACTAGAAGAAAAATCAAAAAAGTTTGTGAAGGTTATTGGAGACCATGTCACACACATTCTGTATAGCAAGGCAGAAAGTATGATGGTACCTGTTTCAAAATTGACTCTAGACATGGAAATTTTGCATTATATTAATTAACAGAATGCATCAATTTCTCTCTGCCTTCACAGTGACAAGATTGCAACCAGAGAGCTTTCATCCTCACTTCCAGAAGATATCTAAAGCAACCTGTATCTCAGCTGCACTGAGACTGCGTTCCCATGTAAACGTGTGACAGTGATGCCATATGTCTTTCTGTCATCCATTTTCACGTGCCAGAGTATATTGCACAGACCAGACTTTTGCCCAAATACCACTGTGGTTATCGTACCGTTTCACACTGCAGTGTACGGGCATGTTTTGCGTATAGCTGAGGGAGCCTTTCTCTGCATTTGCACAATGGTAGATTTGTAATTATTCACATCCAGAAGTGTCACATTGTTCCAGGTGCTTCTTTGATAGAAAAAGGCAGCAAATATTCTGCAGACAAACACTCCTGCTTTTTGAAAGAATAAGTCTATTTGGAACAATCATTTGAGCTAAGTACCTCTTGACAGTCTAAAGTTTTTGTAAATCAATCCAGTAAAAACTGGCAGAACAGAGGTGACTCTTTCCTCTGAATTAGCTTGCCATTAGACTGAGAATTGTACTCACAGTTTTCATTCTCTGTTTTGTTTTTGCCTAGCTCAGTAAGACAGGAACACAAAAAAGACTGAGCAGCGATGGAACAAAGTTCTGCCTAGTGTAGTTTTAGCTTCAACAGTACTTAAGATCGATCACTTGAGCAAGGTCTATAAGGAGCAACAAAGTACAGAGGAGCACCACAAAGATGCCTTTTAAAAATTCACTTTCCAGGTCCTAAACTAAACTTGGTGTAGACATGTAAACTTCATAAAGACACAGTCATGAGTTATGAACCTGTTACGTGCTTATTAGTACTGACAGGCTTTAATGTGTATTCAGTCTTACCCTCATCCCCTCAAAACGTGACAATGCTCTTAAGGGTCTCAGAGCTCGGAGAGTCCTAAGAGATTTCATGGGGCCAAATGAACTGCCGAAGAGATTTATTAAAGAGACCTGAATGGGAAGACAGAAGAAAATATTAGCAGTGTCCTGATGTCTAGTTCCTTTATTCCTATTAAAAAAAAAAATTAAAAAAAAAAAAATCTCCCCATATTTTCCGTGCCCAGAGTGCAATATTCTGATATCCTGAAACCATCATTAATGGAGGTAAGAGTACTCTCTTAACTTTGCATCCAGAAAATTATTGGTGATTCTGCTACTACATCCTGTGTCAGGAGCTGCGTAGAAACACCAAAGGCAGAACTTACATCTACAATAAAGAAGTCCAGCCAGCACCAGGCATTGGTGAAATACTTCTTGAAGCCATAAGCCACCCATTTCAGGAGCATCTCCAGAACAAAGATGAAAGTGAACATTTTGTCAAGAAACGCCAACATAATTTTAATGCTTCTTCTCTCATTTATATGGATGTCTTCAAATGCCTGAAATTATAATATATAGACAAATGGCAAAAGTCAGAGATAAGCTTTATAAAATGAAAGTCTAGCATCATTAAGATCCCTTTGTCATTCAGTATGTGTTTTATACAGATCTAAACCCCATCTTTTATTTAAATCTATGTTATCTGATAAAATTGTGATTTTCCCAGTCCCTTAATTTTCTTTTTCTCTATCTAGTACACTCCCATGGACACATGCATCATGCACACTGGGAACCTAGGAGGAAAGTATAAACTTCTTAAAATGAATTTCTAAAAATATACTTTCAAGAGAACCAAGCATTATTTTCTTCCAGTATTAAGAGTAACTTATTTGTTGTAATGACATAAAAAATATTCAAAACTGTGAAATAACTTCCAGAGAAAGACAGAAAAATCCAGTATACATCCAGAATAGAAACAGCTTCTGAGAATATATTTTTAGTATTGTTCACTTTCTCTCATAATTTGTAACAATATGAATAATAAATTTGCAGTAATTGCAATAGAGAATAAATGACTGCTATGTGAAGCCTCTTCTTTTTTTCTCCTGATGAGTTCAAATATATTCTCTGTGTTTTCTGCTAAAAAATTCCCAAAACTTGCACCCAGAGAAATTAAAGCTAAAAATGGTTCTAAATGAATATATGAAATTGCGCTGCACTAACCAGAGCTCCACTGCTCAGAAGGATCATGAATATAATAAATGATTCAAACCAGGAGTGTTCAACAATCTGGTAGCAGGTTTTTCTCAGATTCCACCATGTTTCTCCTCCAAACTTTATGGCACTACCCACATAACAGTGAAGGTATCGAACACAACCTGAAAGCGAGAGACAGCAATGAATGCATGGAATGAATGTACATGCACGTGAAGCCTTCCTCAAGAAACTTCTTGCAGCAGGGGAAGGTCCACAGTCACATTAACTGCCTCATTGTTGGGTGGGCTTTTTTCATGTTTTGCCATGAGGAAAAAAAAAAAAAGGAATATCTAATATTGTTTGCCTCATAACTCCTATGTAAGTACACATAAAGTAGGTGGAGTCCCTTAGGACAACTTTCCATTGTCTCAAGATATTTCTGAGACACTGGACATGCTCTCACCAACCTGCTGTTTGGGCACACAAAAACTGCAGGGCCATGGGAAGAGCCTTGCTGTTACAAAAGCCTTTCTCAGTTTCTGTGAATGGTTTGGAAAGCAGAGACGAGATTCCCCGGAACAAAAAGGTTTGGAGACAGAGAAGGTAAACAGTTGTCTTCAATATTGCAGCATTGTATCCTGCCTTGCAAGGTCTATTCATTTATTTATTTGCTTCTGAATGTATGGAGTAACTGATTTTATATCATATAACCTGCAAGAATATGTCATATTCTAGCTGACAAACAGGCTCCATAAAAGGAGACATCTCCTTTCAAGCTCATCAAATTCCTTCTTTTAACAGGCAATGACACCAGGGTCACCTAACGTTTCCTAACCACTCCATTACAAAATCCTGGGTTTGATTACGTATTAATTTTGCCAAGAATTAACTCTCTTTGGCTAACATTTTCCTCGCTGCGTGCTCTAGGCTAATTCGTGTTTTCATTATGGTGAAAAATGTCAGTCAGAAGGCTTCTGTCATTTCCAAGCAGGAAAAAAAAATATATATGTGAGACACATATATATGGTATCTTATACACATATGACATAGTATTGTACATATAACTCATTATATATCATAGAATATAATGTATTGAAAAAATTCTGATCATCTTTCTTTCAATAATCCCAGTTTCCCCAGTAACATACATTTGGGATTTGAGATGGGGCAGGGAATGGCACTTGCAGAAGATACGGACTTTTTTTTTTTGTGGAGAAATCTGTGCTAGGTACAGATTTGCTGCACCTTCAGTTGAGTTCCCTACTGGTTTGGCCACAGCAGACACTCTTCAGCCTGGGACTGCAGAGCACAAAACAAGACATTTCATGTTTCTTCCCTGGAGCAGGGCAAAAGAAAAAAAATTTAAAAATCTCTTTATTTCTTTTGTTGTAACAGCTGTACAGGCAAAAAATTCCATTGATATAGTAGGGTTTAAAAAAAAAAAAAAACAAAAAAACAAAAAAAACAAACCAAAACACCACAAATGCTGTAGCTCAGAAGCTCAGAAAGAAATCTGACATCTGTATTATTAATGCAATACTTGTGGTTTTTTTCTGGAGAAAGCAAATTGCAGTGTAGGTACATTGGATCTCTCTCAGGATTTATGATGTTTAACATAATAGTAAATATATGTATTATCACTGTACTGAGAATACTTTGCATTCAGGTACAACACCCCTCTAGCAGCGAATAATTTCTGCATACTTCACTGTTATTTATTCAATCCTACACTATGCATTAGATGTTTCATTGACCCAAAAAGGGCACAGGAGAAAAAAAAAGAGGCCAGCTCTACAGAAGAGGGCAATGAGGGGATGGGAGTAATTACAGCCAGATTTGATTTATCCGTGCTCTCATCAGATGAAACATCCAGGAAGTGGTGCTGGGAAGGTGGTAACGAGAGCAAGGCTTTGCCTTTGGGAGCGGAGGAGAAAAGCAAACTCAGAGAGCTGTGGGACCTACTGCTGGGCTCCATGTATTTGCAAGGCTGGAGAAGTCCCTCCTGATCATTTTATGGTACAGGAAAGCCTGAATGGGCAAAAAACAACTGAATCAAAGAAAACTTGGGGAATGGGTGGAAATGGTGGTGGTCAGCCAGGCTAACTGGGTGAGCAAAGAGCAAGTTGGAGCACCAGGAAGAATTTTGCCACAGTTATTTGCTTAGTATAACACACTTGAAAGAAATGAGCCTATAAACTGACTTGATGTAGTTTGTTCTCTCACAATTAATACTGCAAGTGCAGTGATTAACCCTGGCTGTCAGTAGGGACACTTGTTTGAGAAACATCTCAAGAGCTATTTCTTTGCATCGTATGAAAACCACATGCTGTTACACATGTTAGGGTAGCAAGAATTCATAGAAGTACTCAACATATCCCATAACAACTTGTAAAACTAGATGTTGCATGATGATTTGAGAAGGGATTCCCAGATTATCACTCTATAGAAATTCAACTTCATCCTAGCAGCTTCTCTCTACTAATTTCTGTTGCCGAGTATTAACAAATCTGATGTGTCAAGTGCCTTGTTCCAGTGACCGTTGTCAGGTGAGATCCGATCACATACGCTTCTTTTATGCTAATACCCAAAAGTGACTTTGGTGCTCTCCAATACAGTGAAATTCATCTCACTTCACTATAGTAGTCTCATCTTTTGGGGTTGGGTCAATGCCATTGCCCAGGTCCCAGTTAGAAGCAATTGGCTTCAAAGGAAAGGGGGTTTGTTTTTCAGGTACCACAATCTCTCTGTTGACTAGAGGGGGACAATGATTTGGACTATTTATCCAATTTCCAGATAACTAAAATTACCTTAGAATAATCTCACCCTTTTGGCTCAGCATCACTAGACAAACAAGTCTGGTTTTGAAGACTGGTCTTCTCACTTCCTGGTAACAAAACCATGAGAGCCTTACCTTCTGGAAAACATTTTTCTGGAGTCTTGAAGTCTTCAGCAAACTCTGGAATCTGCCTCAAAAGATCTTCAGGGTTTGTCAAATCCACTGTGCTGCCTTCAGAAGAGCTGACGCTGTCAAACTACAGAGCAAAATAAGATCAGGTATTGATTCTTTCTACATTCAGCTCCAAATGAGTAAGTTCATCCATCAACAAATAATATTCAAAATTAAAACTTGGCTATGTACTAATGTTTCGTGTAGTGTTGGTAATGGAACAAACTTTGTGATTTTAAAAGTGTATGAGCTCATAAGTACCAACAGGTACATTCAAATAGGGGTCAAATCTATCTAATTACAGTATCTATCTACAGAAACCAGATTTCACTGCCCTGGTAAGCTGGTAAATTGAAGAGCTCTTAACTTGCTTATCAGTACATGTAGTCCTCAAAGTGGGATAAACTGCTTGGGTTAAAAGCATGAAACCACAGGAAAATGCATTCAAAGAGGAGAACCAGGTAAATATATCTGGTATAGTATCAGGAACTGAAACATCCATTACAGTATTTATGAAGTAGAAATTGGAATCGTTTCATACATCCTTCAGTAACTAAGCTTTTACCTATCCCATCACACCCTATATAATGGATGATGAGTTAGCAGTTTATTACAAGTTGCTTAATCTATGTTTTTTTCTTTTATGTTTGTGTAGTGCTGTGTTACTTTTTTAATTTCTTCTTTATTCAAAATTATTCTAAAAATATTTTTAGTTAATAACTACTATCTTAATGTCATAGTGCGAAACTCATTTAAAGTATTATATTGCTTGAAACTGAGATACTTAGGACACAGGCAGACTTGCTGGATTTTCCTACTTTTACTTGGAAGCATATCTTTTTTTTAATGCCTTTTTTCCCCTCCTCTCCTTTTTTGGTGGACTCGTACCTCAATAAATGGAAAGTAGCAGAGAAAAGTTTATAAACTATTTATTTAAATCAAATTATTGTGTAGTTTTTCCACTTCTAAACACTCCTTTTCCTATACGTAAATTTTTCTTAAAAATCAGTACCTAGAAACCCAGCCCAGCTTCAGTTTCATTCACACAACTCTGGCTCCATCATTAACCAGCCAGACCGGCCACCCCAAGCTCAGAGCTGCTGCTGCCACTAAACTCCACCCCAGCAAGTCTTTGAACAGAAACTTACCTGAGCTTGACCAGTATTGGAAAGTCAATACAGCCATAGAAAAAACCTTTGTTACCTCTTTTTGGTCTGGTGTTGATGGTTCAACCTTCCTATCCTTTCCTAGGTAAAGCACACTGAATTCTTCAGAGGACAATCCGGATCCTTTACTCCAGCTTCCTGAGTTTCTCCCTCTTTCTCCCCTTTGCCTCAGGTGATTTTCATCCTGAAAATAATCTGTGGATTAGAGGGGGGTTTCTTTTCCCTTTTTGTGGGGTGGACAAGTTGGAAGAGAAAGAAAGATAAGATATACATTTCATTTAAAGTAGGGCTCTCCAGGCAAAAGTCGTAAGACCATTTTGAGTCTCTGATTTTACTTAAGGGTAAAGAAAATTTTTCCCAGTGGACTTGCAGCAAACGAAAGAATTAGTACTGTAGTGAACTAGCCAAAAGTTAAGTGAGAATTTTTGTATGGGGATTAAAACAGAAACGTAAAGTGAGAAATCTTGAAATAGGAACGGCAGCTTTTATGGTTAAAATAGAACTGAAAAATTCAGAGGACACAAAGAAATATGATAATATATGCTATCATATAAGAAATATGCCCTTACTAGAGCCATTCTGTACTTAATCCTTCTAACTTCTAATAATTACTACATACGACATATAGCAAGGACAAATACAAAAAATGGCTCCGAGCTATAAATTCATATTATGTTGATAATGTTCTTAATGCAGAACACACTTTCTCCTCTGTCATGTAAATAATGCCAAAATAGTTGGCATTATTTGCATAAATTTTTACGTAAACATTCCAAGTTCACCAAGGACTTCCACAATTACCTATGGGCTATGTAATTACCTGTGCGTAACACAATGTGTCAGCTAGGAATTCCTGCAGCAAATCCAACAATTTATGGTCAGTCTTTTAAGACCGTGAAAGACTCTTGATTTCTAAAAGGCTCCAAGTGATAATTTACCCTCACTCTAAACATTCATATTTTTGTTTCTAGTTCAAAATTTAGTAAATCTCTGGAAATGGAGCAACATACGCCACTATGTTCTGCTAGAGACAGTCTTCTACCATAAATGCATCCATCTAAATATATATATATCTATACATGGACACTCTAGTGTTCCAACACAAATAAAGAAATGTATTACCTGTTTGCTGTATTCTGTGTCTGTAAATGTGCTCAGCTTATCATCATCTTCAAAACCCTCACTTGTATTCTCTGCCTCAGCAATAGGGACACAAACAAACACATTGGGATTGGTAATAAAATCGTCAAGACCTGAGCATTTGTCCCCATACTTTTCAGCCCATTCATTACTGCAATTCTCTTTACAATTCCTTATTTCTTCACGCTTGAACCCAAGCGGGTTCTGTGCAGTCAATTTGATTTTCTTCTTCTGTGCTTTCTTTATATGCTTGAGCTTCCCACAACAGGTATCCCATGTAACGCTCTTCACAAAGTGAAATCCCTTGTGAATCCGAGCAAAGGCAATCCGAAGGTTGTTCATCTCTCCATCATCCTCTGCTGTCTGGAGACAGTCGGTACTGAAGGAATTCAGCAGTAGTGCAATGAAAAGGTTGAGAACCTGAAAGTCATTGAAACAATAAGAAAATTAAAAGTCAGAAGAGTAGCATTCAGAAATCTAAATTGTAACTTTGAAGAGCACAGATATTGTCAAAGTTCAGACTTACTGAGCAAACCAAAACAAGGTAATAATGAAATTAACATGACTGATGAATTAAACTTCTCTCTCTCTCTAAAATTCCAAAGTTCCCATGACTCTCTTCCCCAAAAAAAGTTATTTTAAAACATAGCTAAAACAGATCTGTGCATGCCAAATACATTATTTGGCAAAAACATCTTTTCAAAGTTTATAGTAATAGCAAAGGCTATGGTCATGGCTTGTCGGCTTAATAATATCTCTTCCTTCTTCAAACTAGAATTAAAGCAAGCCTCTGTGGACCTGCTTCCAAAATCCAGTGTGAGATCAGATTCAGGCCCAGCAATTCCATCAAATCTGAAACACTGTCACAAAAAAAAAAATCAAAACAAAAAGAAGCTTGAAGTGAGGTTTTCTCCCCTCTTTTGAGTACATTTAAATAGAAGAACTTATAAACCCCACGTTTGGGGTTTTTTGGGTTTGTTTTTTTTTTTTTTTAGGGAAAGGAAAAACTAATTTTTTTCCCTAATGTTTCAGTTTGGGATGCGAACTATGTTCTTAATTTTTATAGTGTCAGAAATAGACAGATAGTACCCCTGAGTCATCCAGAGAACAGTCAGTGGAGAACACTAGCCCTCCAGAGACCAGTTCATCCCATCTGTCTTGGTTATTGACCTCAGGCTGGAATAAGTCTCACTCTCAGATCCATCTCTGTTTCCTTTGATAATAAGAAAGCCTAAACAAGGAGCGTAGGCTAAGCACTTATTGTTTGACAGTTAACATCATGTGACGTGAAAACTACTCTCAGCATTTCATCACCTAAGTCAATCATTGTGGTGTAGAACAGGCAGGACTTCAAACCAGGGTATTTGGGAGTGAGCCACAGAACAGATATTTCCCATAAAGGACTGACGAAATTTAGTTCTTTCCAGTGATTTCTTAAATTAAGGGAAGATTGGTATGTAAATGGTAGGAATGACATGAGAAACAAAGCTATTAAGAAGTTTTTTATGAATTGGGCAGAAATGATCGAACAGAACTGGGAAGTCAGGTGCGCAAGGTTGTGTAGGATATGCCATAGCAGGATCCAGCTCTTGGATGTAAACTTAGAGATGATTAAAGAAAATCCTGATTTTAGTGATAAGAGTGTAGATTCTGCCATTTGCTGATAAAGAATTAAATACATGAGATCTTAAAAAACCCACAGATTCTGATTTACAGAGGGATTTAAGCACTTAGCTCCATTAATTCAAGCAGGTAAGCCATTAGCCTTACTGATTATTTACATCCAAATCCCAAGATGTGCAGAAACATGGTCACCTGTCTTACATTGACTGCAAAGATATTCCTCATCACGCTGCCACATGAGAAGGTCAAGTGATGCTATGTGCATAGCACACAAAATGGGAAAATATGGACAGCGGCTCAAAGGTAAGAGGAAAAGAAGTTTTTGCAGACTATAACACACAGAGGTTGCTTTCACTTGCATTTTGGGAAACTACCTTTTTTGGCAAAATGGCAATTCAGTAGATTCTACCATTCACAGGATAAAGAGAAGAAAATATTGGAAAACTCACCACTAAATTTCCTATCACCATGACTAGCAGAAAGACAAGAAGGCACAGTGGTCGTTCAGCGACCACCATGCAGTCCCACATGGTCTCGATCCATTCTCCACACAGAATTCGGAAAATGACGAGGAATGAGTGGAAAAAGTCCATCATATGCCAGCGTGGCTTGCCGTTTTTGTTTATTTTATGGCTGTTCTCCCCATAGCTTCTCCCAAAAAGTTGCACCCCTACTATAGCAAAAATGAAAACGATGATTGCCAGGACGAGGGTCAGATTACTCAGTGCACCCAGGGAGTTACCAATGATTTTAATTAGAGTGTTTAAAGTTGGCCAGGACTTTGCCAGTTTGAAGACCCTCAGCTGTGTAGAAACATAAACCATAGTGTTAGACATCGATAGCGATAAATCATCTTTGCACCATTCAAATTCTGCAAAAACTATTTTACAGATATTCTGAACTATGTAATATTTGTGGCACTGTGACACTAATACTTTTTAAAAAGTATTTATACATTTCTTTTTTTTTTTTTCCCCCCTCCCTTTATCTAGGCAATACTGCAAATCTAAAATAAATGCCTCATAAAGGACCAGGCTGACACGAGTCCCTGGGAAGTGTTTTTGGCCCACACAGGCAGGTATCCATACAATGCACCTGATGCAGACTGTGGTGCTTAACCTACGCATAACACAAAGGACCAAAGTTGGAAGACGAGCTGATGTATTACTACAAAAGGAGTTTATCTTTTGGTAAAGCAATATAAATTGGTCCACAGTATATGATATGAATACCTTAACATCATTTCACATCTATTTTTAAGCATTGGGTTTTTTCTTGTATTTGTATTTCTGTGCTAGTTTTTAATTTTTGACACCAGTTTTATAATATATCTAGTCTGGAATATTTTTTCTTCTGAACATTTCTTAGTATATTCGAAAGAAATATGTATGTCATTAAACTCTGACTCTAACATCACAAGAAGTTTAAGAGTGTATTTCTTATCCCCAATGCCAAGAGGAGGGGGAAAAAATTTAAAACAAAAACGAAAAAAACCCAAACCAATCATTTCTTGCATCCTAATTGCAGACAATTGAGGTGTTCTCTAGTATATGTTGAACATAATATTTTATACAAGTGAGTAAGCGTGAGGCATTACCAGTCTGAAGGATCGTAAAACTGACAGAGTTCCTCCTTTTCGCCTTTCTTTCTTGGTTTTGTGTTTGGGTAAACTCAGTTCAATTAAACTCAATGTCACAATTATACTGTCAAAAATATTCCAGTGCTGCTGAAAGTAATAATAGGGATCTAGAGCGATGATTTTTAAGATCATTTCTGCAGTGAAGATTCCTGTAAAAACCTGTAACAAAGACACAGTAGCATCAGCCTAAAAGGAGCCATGATTTTTTCTTGTCTTTAGATCAAATTTCGACAAATAACATTCATGGACAGATCAACAAAACCCATTTTTTATGAACTTCTAATGCACTTTCAGTTAAAATGGAAGGATTGTTTTCTGCCTTCTCAGGAGTGTGTTAGAAGCGTATCAGTAAAATCTGGGAATTGTCTATACTAGAAATTTAGAGTTTATGAACACCGAGTTTGCTAATATTTAATTTTTACAGTTAATCTTTATGTCTCAGGTGAAAACACCCATCAATCACTCCTTGGAACAAAATGTCACATAGTTGAGAATTTTCTTACCAAGTTGCCTACATTAAGCATCGATTTAAAATTATCTGACATATTATTGTGCTCCAGTGCCATGAACAAAGTGTTCATCACAATGCAAAGAGTGATGGTGAGATCAATAAAAGGATCCTTTATGAAAGCAGCCACTTTTTTCTTGATTCTCAACCAAAGCGGAGAACAGTCCCAAATTAGATACTTTAAAGCAAAATCATTCAGGCATGGCGGGCATCTCCGCTGGGATTCTTCAAGTTCTAAATGCAAAAGAAAACCCCATTATAATTAGTTATCACTGAGCAAGATGGTGAAATAATAACTTCAATTACTCAAAAGACCAGAGAAGAAAAAAAGAACCCTCACATCTCACACAGAGCACCAAAGCTTCACTGCACTTTCTACCATTCATGCAGTCCCTACACCAACTAAAGAAGGTGAAGATAAAATTCAGAGAAAATTGGATTCAAAATTTATTCTTGTGAACTTACTTCAAAAGCTTTTGGATCAGGTTTTATTTGTCTTAGACTCGGACTTGTACTAAATACAGATGTTTATGATGCAGAGGCGGCACCGCAGCCTCTCACACTAGAAGCTCTTTATAGTCAATACAGCAGCTGAGACACTTCTCACCTTATCCTTAGGTAGATGTCTAGGACACTGGCTATATCACACCCAATATTTCTTTGTCTCCTGTGACTCTTAAGGAAGTCTAGAGAGTTGAGGGAGTCAAGTCTAGAGAATCAAGGGCAGCCACAGGCACTTTGATTGTAATAAAGGCAAATCCAAACCACAGCGCCTGAAATTTGGCCTCAGGCCACTTCTACTGGAGAGGTCATGCCTACCATTTCCCAGCTGATGCAAGTTGCCACACCTCTCCATTTTCTATAAGTAAACACAGGATAGAAGGTTTTCTGGCTTTGCCATTTTCATCCTGTTGGTCAAATATAAATCTCATAGCCTTTTGTTGTGGTTTAATGCCAGCTGGTATCTAAGCACCACGCAGCTGCTCACTCACTCACCCCAAGTGGGATGGGGAGGAGAATGGGAAAAAAACCACCTCATGGGTTGAGATAAAGACAGTCTAAATGGGGTAACAAAGGAAGATAATAATAATATATATAACAAGTGATGCACAAATGCAATTGCTCACAACCTGCAGAACCACCCTCACCCTCCTCCCCGCAATGCCCAGTCTGTTTCCGAGCAGCGATCCCCCCTCCTGGCTCGCTTCCCCAGTTCTATCTGGAGCACGACGTTCTATGGCCGGGAATATCCCTCTGGCCAGCCTGGGTCAGCTGTCCTGGCTGTGCTCTCCAGCTCCTTGTGCCCCTGGCAGGGCGTGGGAAGCTGAAAAGTTCTTGGCTTAGTGTAGACACTACAACTGCCTGGCAACAACTACAAACATCAGTGTGTTATCAACATTATTCTTATACTAATTCCAAAACACAGCACTGTACTGGCTACTAGAAAAAAACTAACTCTATCTTCACTGAAACCAGGACACCTTTCTTTCTTCATCATCAATATTAACGTGTCCTCCAAAATACTTCTGACTCTGCTGAAGTCCTATGCAAATTCATCAACAAACCAGAGCTTACTTCAAGCTAAATAAAAGCACAGTAGGAATTAGTAGTAATCTGGTTTTCAGGGACCTGAAATTTTTTCAAATATGAGATAAACTGAGCTGATGGGGGCAGGGGGGAAGTCTTCCTCATTCTGTTCTCCTGGTCCAGAAAACAACTAAACAATTTGGGCTGCAGTTTTTCAGAAATTGCAACAAAACTATTAGTCAGTATTATAGCAATCAGTGATAAAATCCCCCAAAATTCACATCGAAAGGGAAGTTAAAGGAATAAAATAGTGAGGTTAAGTATTCAAAACCCAAAAATTGCTACAAGTGATTTTGCTTGCATAAACTTATTGAGATTCTGCATGCCTATATCTCTGCCAGTGACACATCACCAGTCACAGGGTCAGGAGGAGAAGACAGTATCCCAGTCCTGCACCTCAAATGGTAGAGAAACCCCTTCCACCCACTCTCACTCCAGTCCCCTTCACTGTCTTTCCTACAAAACAAGATCTTATGACAGGCAAAGGATGCATTCTAGTACGTAAAGACTGCGTGATAATGCTTTTTTTTTTTTTTTTTTTTTTTAACAGAGTCAAGTTAATGAAGAAATTCCTAACTACACAGCTACAAATCTCTGTTAACATTAAAGAAATATATTGACATTTTGGTCTTGCATGCTAGCATTACGCTAGGATTGAAATAACCATAATGAGGAACCACTTACCCTCCAAGACACTGGTAATTATGCTGACTGCACTTGCTGCCCTTTGTCTCTGAAGGGCCTCGTTAAAGTACTCCACTGACAGATGAGGAGGCAAATGCATCATGCCGCTCTCATCATTTACAGCTGGCTGCTTAAAGAAGTAAACATGATTAGGGAGATACACAGGAACAAAATGAAGTAGGATGCAATGATGGGTAACTATGAAAGTTAATAGGAACAATGACACGCAGCCAAATAAATGGACCTTTTTACAAGATGTAATAGGTGTTGAGAACGAAGGTCCTACTCTTCAGTAATAACGCTGCAGTAAATGGATCCTGCGAGCGTGTAATAGCAACAGGGCAAGCACAAGCCTTGGAAATAAGTGTATGAGGGGAAATAGGCCTAGGAAATATTCCAGACACTAGTGGACAAGGAAAGAGACGAGAGATAAACTGGTAGAAAAGCATCCCTACCCCCTTGGGGAACTTACAGACAAAGCTTCTGCATGGTGCTAAAGGGGCTGTGAAGGAGAAAGAAATTACAGTTACTACTCAAAATGATCCCCCCCGGATAGGGCATGGGATAAAAAGACTCTTTGGTGACTTGTAATTCCAGCATTAGGAGCTTTCAAAAGTATGTTAGTACAAGTTGTGCAGAGCAGAAAAATAGAGTTTGTAACAGGAATGCTGTAGCAATGAACTCTAGTTTTCTGGAACTCATCAGAGTATTAAAAATCACTTTCTGCTGACAACTTAGAAACTCCCCACATCGGTATACCTCATTTCACATCACTGTTTGCCATTTCACTGAAACTCTTAAGACCATAAGTACCTGCCACTTATGGAGAAACCATCATAGGAAGTACATACTTAAAATAATATCTTTTACTTACCACGTCACCTTTTCCTGGGTCTTCCATCACCGGTGGAAGCATGACTCCTTCAGAGGACACTGGATCTAGACTGTGCACCCTGCTGCTTCCTCCTCCCATCACCGAAATCACCCCATTGCAGTCATCCGCGTTAGCCCACTTGCTGCTCTGCACGCAGTTTGGGGTAGCGGGGTGAGAGCTGTGGCTTATTTGACTTTGCATGCTGGAGCGTCTTCCCATCTGCATGACCGACAGTGACTGACACTGAATTTCGTGTTCCCTGGCACTGTGTGTCTCCTCATCGCCAAAATCCATTCTGGAATCAAGTTCCAAAGCAGGTATTTGGAAATTGAACACACTCCCGTGGCTAAGTCTGCGTTTTGCCTGATTTGCGTTGGGACCATACACCAGGCCAAGGAAAGACTGAAAGCCCAGGAAAAGGAATAAAGAGAGAATGGCATAATAACATAGAGAAAATGTTGGGAATCAATAAATTTAAAGTTTCATAACATTTCCTACAAATGACTGCAAGTCTGAATTTGATTTAGATTTTTCAGGAAGGATTGTGCTTAGATTTTAAAAGGCAGATAATAAAATCCTATCAGCCGTAGCAGCTATTTTTGTGATAAGCTTTATATTTTAAGTAAGAAATTTTTAACAGAGAATGATGGCACAAAAATTAAATTCTGATAGTCATTCACTTTTTTCTACTTCTCAATGTTATAGAAAATGTATTTTAACTGTTCTTGTAACTTTCCTTCCATCCTTCATTTATTTCCTTTTCAAATTAATTTTTACATAGATTTCTTCCTTATCCCAAAAGGCTTTTTATTTTAAAGACTTAAGAGTGATCAGTGTTTGTGATTTGGTTTGTGCTTTCAAGCAATTTCTTTTAGTATTAGAATTAGAAAAGCTGTAAGGATCTCAGATTCAGACAATAGATTACCAACTTTCGTTGACTGTCTGTGGACTGTGACTTGGGGAAATGTTCTTCTTCATTATCTTCTATCCCCAAGGACTTATTTCTCTTTTTCCTATTGCTTCTTTCTTTGATTTCTTTGGTAGACAGAGAAGAGGCTTCAAAGGAGCTAATTGACAGGATATCAATTCCTTTAATAGCCAACGACTGAAATTAAAACAAAGACACCGATGAAATTTTTGCTGGGTACTTTGAATATAAGCAGAAAGAAAAAACTTCTGTGCTCTGTATTATTTCCTCTCAACAATTTGTGTTTCACAAAACTCGTTAAAATCTTCCAAGATGTGATAACTCTAAAAGAAAGAGAATTTCCCCAACATATGGAGCACTGAACAATTTGCTATTTGCAGTATGTTACGTGATCGCATATATTGGGCCTGCCAGGGGCAAAATAATCACATTGTAGCTCCTATTCCTCCACATGGCAGATTTGCTTACAATAAAAATACTCAGTTTGAAAATAATGCTGTAGAATATAACCTTTTCCCCAAATAAATGCTCAAAGAATATTCAAATTTTGTCTTTTTGTTGGGGATCCACACCGCGGCTGACCTCCCTTCCCATATTGAATTTAGGACAATATTTTCAAAAAACAGGAGTGTTTTCTTCCAGAATCCTCTAAGCTATTTAAGTTACCAAGACTTTTCATTCAACTACTACAGGTTTTAGTTTAGATGTTGATGCAGTTGATCAACAGAATTACTGTATATTTCTCTGCTCACCAGTCCACAAGGATAAAATAGGAGAAAAAAATAAAAAATGCCTACATTTTCTTTTGGAAACTGCTAGCTGATTGAATTTTACATTTCCCAGATTTTCAAATACTGTTCTTCTTACAGTAACAGCAGCCTTTAATGCTCATTCTCCACAGCAAAAGTCATTGTTTCATGGGAAAAAATACACAGCTGAACAAGGACTGACTCCTGTATCTCTAGGAATCACTACTTTCAATAAGTTATCACTTGCTCCTCTTCCCATGAGTGACTACTACATACAGATGTCTACAGGGAATGATGCATTTTCCTATGTGACTGACAACAGAGCACTGCGACTAGTGCTTGCAAGGAAATAATTTACGTACCTCCTGCTCCTTCTGTAATAATTCCATGGCTTCCCGAAATTTCCTTTCCTTTGCCTCTGTTTCAGCAATGGTGGCCTTGTTCTGGTCTTCATATGCCATTGTTACTACAGCCAGAATCAAGTTGACTAGATAAAATGAGCCCAGAAAGATGACCAGCATGAAGAAGAGTATATACACCTTCCCAGAAGCCCTGAGGGTCTGTAAGTAACACACCCCAGAGATAAAAATTACCATATAAAATACCAAATAGGCTTTCAATGTGTGTCTGAAATTCTTTAGAAGCATTCAGCTTCCTAGACACAATGTTTTAGGAAGCTTAAATGGAAATATACCTTCCTTGGCCCCTCTTCCCCTTCCTTCTCCCTCTTCCTATACCGTCACCTATGAATCACTGATTGTATACCTCATGAGGACGACTGAGGAGTCATTGTTATATTTTTGAAGGACAATACAGGACCCTTTTAGTACTTTTTTTTAAGTCCCTAAACCAGCAGGGTGATAGGACTATTGCTGGGAAGCACTTCAGCATCCCCTTTCAAGGGGTCACAGCTTGCTGGAAGGGAGAAAGGAGGATGTAGGCTTGATGGCTTGTGGCTATTGCTTTTATTTGCGGTTTCTTGTTCACTCTACACATTTTCTGCTTCACCTATTGCTCTCCCTGGAAGACCAGTTCTGAATTATGCACAAAGATGGTACCTGCTGGTACAGACGCTCCCACAAGTCCTGGGTCATCAGGCGGAATAAGGAAAGAAAAGCCCAGCCAAACGTATCAAAACTAGTGAAACCATAATCAGGATTTGGCCCAATTCTCAAGCACACATAGTCTGGAGGACAGATCCTAGAAGTAATAATAAAAAGTAGAGCTCTTTTAACCATGCAGATTTCAAGGAAAACTTCAGTGTATGTGAGATTGTTATTGCTCAGTCACGCTGATGTCATGCTCAACATATTGAGAGTTCTGATTATAATTCAGCTCTGCATTTCATTAGATTGCAAACCAATTTTCTACTCCAGGTAGCATTGGCTGGAAAGTGGGATGGAAAGAGCAGCATTCCAACAACAAAGGAAGTAGAGAGACTGGAATAGACCCCCAGCCCAGGAAAACTCCCTCATCAGCAGTCCTCATCCCCTGAGCCTCACTGCAAAGCAGCCACATCTCCCTCCTTGCCCAAACCTGCACTCCAAAATCCATGTTTTGTTTCCCCGGTTTAACACTCACAAGCCTTTACAGAGAGGGCAGTGTCTGTCCTGCGCTATATCTGAGATCCTTCATGTTTTCAGTTCTCTTGTACATCCGTGGGGAAGAGAAAGACAGCACTTGAAGGAACTGAGACCTGACCAAGTAAGCCAATTGCAGGTTCATGCTTCATTCTCTAAAGGTATTAAATTGTCTGGCTGTTTACTGTATGTTTGTTTTCTATGTTCCTGTCTCTGCATTCCAGGAAAGCCTGGAATTTCTGCTTTCATCCCTATGACTGAACAGATACAGAAGCAGTGAGGCAGGGAAAACTTCCAAACAAGAAATATTGATAAGTGCACTTACCCAGCACCAGGACCACAGAGCAAAATATCTGAGGTGCCCCCTTTCTTAGCAAAGTGTGCTATAAAAAAGGGGAAAAAATATTAAAAACAAACCACTTTCTAGCCTGAATCCTCTATCCTTCAACATGAGTAGTGATGAGTAATCAGTGACCTGTGAGTGTATATGCACACACATACAAGTTGCTGTGTAGCAAATATGAAACGAGCACTAAAGTGAGAGAGACGGGTTTCCCACGCTCACAGTGACTGCACCAGATTGCAAGATGCCCTGTCCTCATTTATAAACATGCATGTGTGTACGCAGAAATTTCAGTCTTTAAAACAGAAATTTTTAAACATGCTATCACTTTGGCCACATCTGCATAAAGCAAAGAATTGGAGGGCACAAGCTCAAGCACAGTCCCTGGTTTTGTAATTGTTAGCACAAACTCTGGCACAGTTTTGGCTCATAGCAATTAGCCCTTTCCAGGACAGCGTACAAACAGCATTTGGGGTTTTGAGGAGGAAAAAAAGAGTATTTGGCGGTGTGGATATAGACCATGCCATATTGTTGCTCTGCTGAGCCAGATAGTAGGTCCTAACCCTGCTTAGTTGAGAAATGCAGATTTCTCCATTAGGGTGCTGGAGCTGTGCCCTTTTTCACCTCTTCCCTTATTTCTCTTACCATGAGTTACTCTGATGCCTGAGCTAGCAGCAGACTGAAAGTAATAGCTTTAGTGCTAATAGCTATTAGCTCCATTAAGATGTGGGTTTATTATCACAGATGCAAAGGAGGTCTCATGTCTTCCTGGTGCTTCTCAAACTTCAGCTGTGCTCATCAGGTAAGTCAGCATGATTCGGAGCCAGCAGGAATCTTTAGTATCTGCTGTACTGTACCATGTAAATACACCATAAAGGAATGAGTCACTATCTGGGCTACTTTCCACCCAAATTTTGTTTAGCTCCGCTCCTGCCAACTGACAAAATGTTTTTTTAAGATGATTCAGTGACTGAGCTTCAGAGAATCATAATAACATGTAGTTAAGTTGTGGTCAACAGCTTGATGTCCAAGCGAAGAAGGGTGATGAGTGGTGTTCCTCAGGGGCCGGTACTGGGACTGGTGTTGTTTAACATCTTTGTCGCTGACATGGACAAGTGGGATCGAGTGCACCCTCAGCAAGTTTGCCGACAGCACCAAGCTGTGTGGTGTGGTCAACGTGCTGGAGGGAAGGGATGCCATCCAGAGGGACCTTGACAGGCTGGAGAGGTGGGCCCATGCAAACTGCATTAAAAGTTCAACAAGGCCAAGTGCAAGGTCCTGCATGTGAGTCGGTGTAACTACAAGCACAACTACAGGCTGGGTGGAGAATGGATGGATAGCAGCCCTGAGAGAAGAACTTGGGGGTGTTGGTGGACAAGAAGCTCAACATGAGCCAGCAGTGTGCACTTGCCCAGAAAGCCAACTGTGTCCTGGGCTGCATCAAAAGAAGCATCAAGGGACGTGAAGTCTTCCCCTCTACTCTGCTCTGGTGAGACCCCACCTGCAGTACTGCATCCAGCTCTGGGGTCCCCAGTACAAGACAGACATGGAGCTGTTGGAGCAAATCCAGAGGAGGCCATGAAGATGATCTGAGGGCTGGAGCACCTCTGCTATGAGGACAGGCTGAGAGAGTTGGGGGTTGTTCAGCCTGGAGAAGAGAAGGCTCTGGGGAGACCTTATAGCACCTTCCAGTACCTAAAGGGGCCTACAGGAAAGCTGGAGAGGGGCTGTTTACAAGGGCATGGAGTGACAGGACAAGGGGGAATGGCTTTAAACTAAAAGGCAGGAGATTTACATTAGATATAAGGAAAAAATTCTTCCCTGTGAGGGTGGTGAGGCACTGGAAGAGGTTGCCCAGAGAGGTTGTGGCTGCCCCATCCCTGGAAGTATTCAAGGCCAGGCTGGATGGGGCTTTGGGCAACATGGTCTAGTGGAGGGTGCCCCTGCCCATGGCAGGGGGTTGGAACTAGATGATCTTTGAGGTCCCTTCCAACACAAACTAGTCTGTGATTCTGTGATTCTACAGTTCTCCATGTTGGAGATGGGAACTTCCCACAAAATCAGGACCAAAGCAGCCCATAAAAAAAATACAAAAAAATAATTTAATAAAAAACTGGGTATATAGTGCTACAAGTCCTAAATCCTGTAGGAAAGTAATCTATTTTTCGTTAAAGCTGTCTAGGCCCTCCTATTCCTTTTGCCATCATCGCAAATCACCCTGCACACAAGATACATGGCATAGGATGTGAACAAGATAAAGCTTATGAAGCAACACAGATTTTTAATTTCTTGAGCCCTACTTTCTCTAGGCCATTGCCTTTATCCAGCTGCAATGTTCTGCATTTAAAAAAAAAACCAACAAACAAACAAACAAAAAAACCAAAACCCCAAAACCCCCCAAAACCAATAAATCCCAAACCATAGATATTTTTCTTTCCTGTTTCTTCAGCACAGAAAATTAGGATTTTTTAGCCAAAGTTTGTCACATCCATGGTCTCTCGTGTACTACTCTAGTCACTGCCTGGTTTCTTTTGAAGTTTGCTTTCAGTTATGATTTTTACAACATTCCGTATATGTAAATGACTTTGTTCTTATGTGTGGTTTTTTGGTAGGTGCAGGAGTTTCTTGCAAAAAGTTTTTCCTCAAAAATCTTTTATACAAAGACTTTCTCCCTCTGGACTGTGAAGCTATTAAAGAAATCCTGTCTGAACAAATCTTCCACACGGAGTGGATACGAGCAGCAATCCTGTGTGGCTTTTTCATGTATTTCAACATTTCCCCTGGGAGAATGCTTTTCTCCTGTATAACTGCTGCTATGTCTGAACTCACTGGTGGAGGATTTCTTCAGCGATGAAGCTTTCTTCGTGTTTCTGGCATAGACATTGTTCACTTTCAGTGTATTTTTTTCATGTATATTGAGGCTTTTCCTTTGGCACAAGGCTTTTCCTTTCTGAATCGCATCTTGCATTTGCTGTTGCTATAAGAATGCTTTGGTGCATTTTCAGATCTCTGCTCTATGCTTCCATCATGAGCTTCAGTCAAGACATATATATGAAAGATATATATTTTATGTATCTTTTATAAGACATAAAATAAGATACATATCATGTGAAGAAGAAACCAACTTCGACTTTTAAACAAATTCTTCTATTTCAAGCTGAAGCGTAATTCACTGGGCAGCAAAATGAAGATGTACAGACTCTTCAGCATGTACTAAAAAGTAAACTTTGGGGAATTACAGCAGAGAATGAGCTAATGCGTATTTCAGTTATTGTCGTATCATTCTGGGAAACAGAGCTGGACGTTACTGGAAAATTTGGGAGTGCTGTTTCTTATAATGAAGGGAAAGGGTGCATTCCTGGATGCCTGCAAGCTGCTCTGGCAATCTGAAAGCCATTACCCGGTAGTTACTCATCAAAATATGTCATCAAAACATCAATATCATTTACAGTAGTGGTTACACATGCATGCCTAGGTGTCTATACTATCATCTAAAAAAGAATTAAGGAGGAAAGTTACCTGTATCATTAGCAAACATTTCATAGGATTCCCATGTTTTGTTAAGGAAATAAGGTATTCTGTTGAACACTGTAGAGTTCCTGATACACTTTTGTCTTAGATTGCCCTTAAAAAGCTGGAGGCCTATGAGGGCAAAGACACTCAGGCAGAAAACGGTCAGGATCATCACATTGGCAAGTTTCTTAACAGATTGGATAAGTGCCCCTACAATGATCTTGAGTCCTAGGAAGACAATATACAAAGAAAAAAAAGAATGAAAAACTGATACTTTAACTGAGCCAAAACAATCTATAGCAACCAAAGTACCAAAATTACTGGACAATATGTAGCAAATATGTTTGCAATGCAAATATAGTTTGGATGAGAGAGTAATTAATATGAGAACAATATTTTTTTTTTTTCCTCATTTGATTGACCCTGCAATTTGCAGATGTTCCTTTAATCCCTGTAAGATATTTAGGCAAGGATGAGGAACCAGAGATAATCTGGTTTTTCTTATCCGGAAAGAGTAATATGCGTAATTCAAATGAAATTTCCAACACTGACAATCTGTGATGAATCTGGAAACACTGGAAACAATAATGAATATGATGAAAAAGACCAGAAAGAGAAGATGGGGGCAACGTACTGGTTCTTAATTTGTATTTAGTCATGAGAAAAAAAAATTGGCTGACTTTATAACTAAGGGAAAAGTGAAAAAGAAAGGGTTTTCCCAGGGATGATGTAAGATCATTAACAATAAAGTCCATTCAGTCACCGGAGGTGTTTCTGTTGAACCGTAACACATAGACCAGCTAGAAGAACATTTGTAAACCTGGCATAATAAAGTGTTAACAAAATCTTTAAAAGCATAATGAAACTAAATTAAATACACAATTTTTTCTAACACTTGATTTATTCTGGTTGGGCCAGGTGGACTGAAACACTATTTGTGTCCACAAATTCAGCTATGTCTGCAACCAATGAAAGATATAGAGGGGAAAAAAGGAAAAAAAGAAAAGGAAAAGAAAAAGCAAAGGCAAAAGCCAACATTTTGATTGGAGTAAAGAATCAGTTTTAAGTAGCAGAAAATATTCAGCAAATAGAGTTTCTTACCTGGGACTACTGAAATGGTTTTTAAAGCTCTCAGAACCCTGAAAGTCCGAAGGACTGACACGCTGCCCAAGTTACTAAATGCTCCCACATACCTGTAAAGTCAGGATGTGATGTCAAGTGGTTGAATGGAGTAAACAGGGCAATTATTTTACTGTGGTCATTCTTAACTGTCAACTTCCGAGCATATTTTAAGTCTTAATAAATGACATATCAAGGATTTGTTGGCAGACTTATAAAATAGAAACCCATTTCTTGATTATTAGAGTTTCCTTATGAGGTAGTTCTTGGCTTGTGCACAGCTGCTTTTGTGTCAACATCTTAAAATATCACTTATTTAAAATATAAACAAAGATAACACTCAAAATTATTAATTTCAGGCTGGAACACTGATACTGAACCCGTTTGATTCTATCTATCTCCCTTCTGTGACTGCATCTGACCAGTATAAAGTCTTTCTAATTACTGCAAACTGAAGCTCAAATTATGATTTTTGGAGATAAAGAGCCCAAATTTAATCCAGTATCCTGGCGTGTATACACATCACTCTCTTTTTTCAAACTTACACTACCATTCACAGGATGAATATGTCTGTATTTGCCAGCCCTGCTATTACATTTCACTGATAGAAATGCATCCGTTTACGTACACTCCCCACAGACTATATCTTCCCCTGCTCAGCTCTATTCCCTCCTTGAAAGACTCATACATGGTTGTCATACAGTGAGTGACAAAACAAGGGGAAGAGTCAATGTCCTAGGTAGTTTCAGATGCAATTAGGACCCAGAGGGGTTTTTTGTACTGCAGACAGCCTTTTGCAGCACAGCGACAAGAACTTCAAATACAGCGCTCGAGCACAGGTAATCCGTATTTTATATGTTCCCGCTTACGCCATAACGATAACGCTGAAATCCAACCAGTTCCAGGGATCTCGAAGGAAAGTGAATTCGTTTAGACAGAATCCTCTTGCCAATATTTTTATCAATGATTCAAAAGTGTAAATGCCAGTGAAAGTAAATCTAAGGAAGGGAGAAAAGTGCCAAAGGAATACAGCAATATTAGCAATTAACGGAAGAGACAGAATCTCTCTATTTACTGCCTAGGCCAACAAACCAAGCCAACGCTGCAGAGAAGCAATGCAAAGATTGCCATTCATTTCAGTGTATTCTGTCAGTATCTGACTCATATGGAGTCTGAAATAGTATTTAACTGCAATCTGAGCATGGGTATTAACGTGGACGCCTGTGACATGGGTTTTTGGCATTCAACAATTTTTTTCAAGCTCTTTCACGTGAGTCCTCATAATTTAAGAAACACAAAACTCCCAGCTACTTGCTAAAATAAAGATCAAAATTTGTTTCTGCCGCTGGTTTCAAGTGGCCAAGTGAATGTGTGATATCCTGTGTATTATTTACTTTGAGTATGCAGCATCCATTTCTGTGCAAAATGTTTAAAACACTTAAAGAATTACAAGAGTACAGGATTTTCAATTTAAGATGGCAATTATTCTTATTAATGGAAAATTATCAGTAAAAGCTCTTCTGACATATTGAGTGCACTTATCATTTCAGCAAGAGAGCGATCTCCCTGCAGAATTCAAAAGGCATTCATTTGGTAGTCAGCAAATGCACTAAGAAATTATATGGCTGTATCGCTTCCCTTTTCATTTGGAAAGCAGTATTCTGCAATTATTATTGAAATGCATTTGAACAGTAGTTTTGATGCCAACAGCAGATACAACTCTTATCTAACCTTTATGCCCTCATAATTAGGGAAGTATCCCAGCATCTTCTGGAGATATATGTATATTAATACCATGCAGAGTCTTGTTCCTGCTTGCATGAGGATTTGTCATACCCAACTGTTTCAGTGTCATGTAACATGAGATAGTCAGAAACAATTTTAGAGCTATTTTTAAAGCCAAGTATTTTGGAATCTTTTCCTCTGCATTAAGCGTTAGAATTATCAGGGTTCGTATTCTAACATTTTTATGCCAAACTGAAAAGTGAGAGCTGAAAAATTCTTTAAAATAAAAACCCCACAAAACATGGGATTATCCAGCTTAAATGTGACTACAAAGGCATGGATTTATTGTGATTTAACATTGCAAGTGTTGGCAGCACTAAAGATAAGAGCTTTACTTTCTAGCAGCGTCCTGCAGGCCAGGAGCTTCTGACAGAACATTTTATTACAGCAAAACTCAGCATTTCAATATCATTAAAAAGAATTTTAAAAGACAGCAGCTCTTGATGTGCTTCATCAACATCAGCAGCAATGGGAAATGCATCTGGATAAAGAGCAAATAATTACTGAGTAACTTCAGAAAGTGGGATAACACACTAGAGCAGTAGGACAGACATGAAACTAGTTCAACAGCGGAATTTAATCTACACTTATTGTCTCCTATAACACCACAATTATTGTAGATATTGAGTTTAAAGACAAAAATACTCCCTCAAAGCAAAAAAAAAAAGTTACAAAGTCCTAGCACAAGCAACTTTCTTTCTAAATGCCCCATAAACTGTCTTGAGTGAAGGCTGCAAGACAAGTCTCAATAATTCAATATAACTACAGAATTAAAAAACCATACGTACCCACAGATACTTACTCAATATACCTGTTCCACAAAGGAGATGAAGAATTCTTAGAGGACTCAGTCAGAGCCATGAATACACAATTAGTTATAATAGTGCACATGATAAACAAAGTGAATAACGTAAGTCATGGGAGTGAAGGCAAAGAATATGATATTGATTCAGAAATACAACTAGATTTTCTATCAGTCATAGTTGTAGTATCTGGGTTTGCATTTAAAGCACATGTAAGAACAGCATGCACATCTATTTGGTGATATTGAGTCATATTAGATGACAACACACTAATGTTGTAATTCATGCCATCTGGACTTCTATACGGGCTAGAGATCTGCTGCTCCCAGAATTGCAAACTTGATAAAAAGATCCTCAACCACTCAAAGCATGGGAGGAAGGATGGATTTTTAGTTTCATTTTATAGCATAAAAGTTAAAAACTTGCCCATGGTCATATAGATGAAGCCCAAACCTGACTCTGAATTGGCAGAGCTGCGCTCTTCTGAAGGGACAGTGTGAAGTCTCCCAGGATACTTGCGGGTGTCTCAAAGGACTCTAGATGCCCATGTTTAGCCACCTCTTGGGGCTGCCCAGCTGCTCTCTGGGACCTACTGACTACAGGGTATGAAGGAAAACTTGGGCATCTAGCTCGTGTGTAGACACCTAAGCTCAAGCACCTGGCCCTGGAGCTGAATCTCATGCCTTGTGTCATACCACATGTTTTAGCAATCCAGTAGGTAGATGTGCATGGGAAAGACATCTAACCTTTCCATCATTCACCCTCTCCATCCCCACAAAAACTCTGGCTTTAGCTCTAGGCATGGTCAAACTGTCACAAACCCAGGAGCTGGACCAGTAGTGTTGAAATGCCAATATCAGCCAAATTGTTGCCCAGGGAAAGCCTCAGATGAGAAGCATCCCTCCTCCCGGGATGTCTGCTACGACAACATCTTCAGACCCATTGCAGCTAACTCAGCACCACGCACCCAGGAGATGGCTGGAAACCTAAAATCCGCCCAGGGATACCGCAGACTCTGCACTTGGCCTGATTCAGCCGCAAGTGACAGTCTTATTGCTCTGGTTTCATTCCTCAGTGCCAAACCGGAGCAATAGACTAGTGATTCCTGTTCCCTAAATTTGATGTATGAGGTGGGATCGATATTACCTTTATATTCCAAAAGCATTGCCTGCAATGGCATCCCTGAAAATTTTCACTTTCATATCCCAAACATATTTTTTTTGATCTGATTTCCTAAAAAAACTAAGTTTGCATAATTTTTCTTTCTGTGTGTTTTCATATGCGTGCTTGTCTGTCTCAGCCTTTTTTTTTTTTTTTTTTTTTTGTTAAAATTGGCCAATGGTTGATCAGCTTTGGCACATGAGTTCAATTTAATTCCTACAGTTTGGGTAAACAGAAGATGAGAAAGAAGATAGAGACCTTATTAGTCTTCTCACTGAGAAAGTCTTCAGCATTAGATGCTTGTTTATGAGACACCAGATAATTGATCATTCGCAAAATAAATCTGTAGAAAATCAGGCTTCAATACCCCCAGTAGTCACAAAACTATTTATTTCTAACTAGCACGAGAGCACCAAGACAATAATAATTTCTAAGTTGATTCATAATTAGAAGTCATCTGGAGTGAGGAAAAGATTGGATTCATTCAACAGTCTAAAATATAAAAGCACAGGATTACATAGGTTTTTGTTATAAAAGAGAGCAAATGGAGTCAACGAAAGGATATGAATGTACTAAAACTTTAATTGCTGTTCTTCGGATTGGATGGAAAGGACTGAAGATCCATAAGGCACGTGTAGCAGTAAATCTGAAGATTGTTTTCTGTTTGTTTAGCACTATGAAAATCTTTAAAAAAAATAAAGAAACATGAAGTAAAGTTTTCAGAAAGTTGAACAGAGAACATGTTTTTGTACTGTATCCTCTTGTATCACTGATGAGCAAGAACTTGATTTTAACTTTAGTCTGTTTGTTTAAATGGGAAGACTCTTTGTAATACTTTACTATCCTTTCATCATAAATTGATGAAAGAGTTAATACCCATTAATTGTCAAGCTGCAAATAATCCTCAGTATGAACTTCTTTTTTAAACCTCAGGACTTGCAAAGAGTTGTGCACAGAACTGATCTTGCTTATGACTATTATCTCCAAACAAATTTAACCTCTCATTGAGTCATGATATACAGACGTGGAGGGAAGAATTGCAGCCTTCTTCACTACTTTCTATTGTTGATAGTGATCCTCTAGCTCTAAGACTGTAGAAATTAGCTCAAAGTATTAACCATTTCTCAAGCAATAAGCATAATTTCCAATGGATTAGTTCCCATTTCTCTGTTCTTTATTGAAAATCATATTCTTCAATACTTCTGACTAAAAGATAGAGCTTGAATAAGTAGGTTTTAAGCATTCATTAGTAAATGTTTTAAAATAATTTTTACACTTAGATGATAATTTATTATACATGTAAGCGAAGCATAAGCATTGAGACAGAGAGGTACACAGTGTTTCGTGGAATTTAGGAAAATTTATAAAATTATTATTTCTTGTAGATCTGACTCAAAACCCCCTTTTCTTCCTTTAACCATTTTATTTCTTCTGCTTCCATTCTGATTCAAATGTTAATCAAATTCATATTATTTAATTCCTATAATTCAAAATTAAGCTCTTGTTAAGAAGATTACAGCATTTCATTCAGCTGTGCCAACCGCCTGCATTATTATAACCTAGAAAGGGATGGTAGTTTTTCCAAAGGGATGTAAGCAAAATTGTTAGATAGATCATTCACATAAACACTTCTTAGCAACACAATAAAACAAATTAAAATCCCAGCATCTTGGTTGGCTCTAACCTTACGATCTTTGTAGTACGGATCGAGATCCTCCAGTGGTTCCCCAATGAGCTCTGGAGGGGGATTTCCATAGAGAGCTGGTAACTTCTGGAAAGCCTTTAGGTCAAGCTGAGGACGTGGTTTCTCCTCAGGTTTCTGGTCTATAGTATTTCTTCGGCAATTCCTCTTGGCAGCAATTCTCTTTTCGATAGCAGCCAAGGATTCATAAGTGAACTTACGGAAGTTGTTGGTACCAAGTAGTAAGAACTCAGCCATTGTTCATTCTTCTTTTCCTGTCACTAATTCTGTCCAAATAATAGAAACAAGTAGAGAGGAAGTCAAGTAACTCCAAAACGGGTAAGTTATGAAAATTAAACAATTCATTAACTCATTGCCCATGCATGGCTAATAACATAACATTTCTGAGCCATCACCTTCTAAAAAAAAAAAAAAAAAAAAGATCAATATCTTTGCCTGTTCCGTATTTTTTTTAAAGTATGTGTATCTGATAGGATGTGGATAGACCTTTATAAACTTAAGAGTGTATTTAGAGCACCTCATTTAAGACACTTGTTATCTTAAATGCCCTTGCGCTATTGTTCAGAAAAAAACTAAGCTACTGGGTTAACCCCGTATTTGGAAATGGGACAGTAAAAACCATCCCACTGCAACAACATCAAATATGTGGTAGCTGTGTCTGCAACAGAAGGACCAAGTATTAAATTAACTAGTGCAGATGTAACTACTCAGACAGATAACGCATCCTGGTGGTGTCAGCACAGGAACAAGCAGTGTCCAAGCATCAGAAGATTGAACTCATGACCCATACAGTCAGTTCCGACTGACATGGTGGACAAAAATGCATGATCTGACAAGTATCAAGCAGAAAGGTTATATTTTATGCCTGTTTGTCAGAATTAGAAAAGTGAGATTATACTAGAAAAATACTTTACATTATTTAGTGGAGAATCATTGTCAGGTATTGGATAGGATCCATTCAGCTAAATGCTACCTGAGTCCATACTTCGGCAGTACAGTGAATCCAACCTTCTACCTTAACACTGTGAAAAGTTTCAAAGCGAGTCCATGAAATGCACATATATTGACAGTGAAAAAAATGAAAATGGTACACAGAGTTAGATGATCCAGACCTGCATCCTTGTTCTAAACTCACTCAAAAGCTCTATAAGGAAATTTCTCTATAGTATTTTCTTTGATTATGACCTCTAGGAAGACACTGTTGATTCAGTACCAAGTCACAGAGTTACTGAGCCACTGCAGACTGTGAAACGATCCCATCTGGTCAAGGGCTTTACCCAGGATGGATCACTGCTGAGTCTGCATGGAAGAAGATCACATTAGAGGCACGCAGACACATCTTTCCATCCAGAAGCTGCCACCACCAGTTCATGTGTCCTTCAAAACTGATTCCATAACCAGCAGTCAGAGCTTAATCTTGGAAAGTTTAAGCTGTTCTTGCTGAACAACTGTCAGATGACTAGCTTTTGCACCTTTCCTTTCCAGACACTATATGCAACATCCCATGAAAACACAAAGTCTGAATCAAGAGGCTTTGTTTGACTGAAAATAATTTTACCACCTGTGTGCTGACTCCCTGTATCTTTCCCCGCCATGTAACGCCATTTCATTTCTCCCCAGATACAACAGGAATTCAGTTGTCCTCACATTGCTGAACTGTAGGAAACCATTGCTGTGAGAACAACAGCTGGAGGCCAGTGACAAACTAACTGCAGTGAAATTTTTTCATTCTTGCAGTCTGCCTGCCTCTCCCATTAAATAAGTACACAAAATTATAAATATGAAAAGTAACCCTCGCTTCTGGCACAAAATAGCAACATTTCTGGAGGAGAAATAGGAAATTCAGGCAAGAATACTCATTATTTTATGTTTTTTCAAGATCAAGCTAACAATGTGGGAGCTGTGTGTAGCTGTGCGTAGGGGGCCTACGGGAAAGCTGGAGAGGGACTGTTTGTCAGGGAGTGCAGTGACGGGACAAGGGGTAATGGGTTTAAGCTGAAAGAGGGTCGATTTAGATTAGATGTTAGAAGGAAATTCTTTACTGTTAGATTGGTGAGGCACTGGAACAGATTGCCCAGAGAAGCTGTGGCTGCCCCATCTCTGGAAGTGTTCAAGGCCAGGTTGGATGGGGCTTTGGGCAACCTGGTCTAGTGGAGGGTGTCCCTGGCCATGGCAGGGGGTTGGAACTGGATGGTCTTTAAGGTCACTTCCAACCCAAACCATTCTATAATTCTATGATTCTATGATTATAGCAAAAATGTGAACGATAACATCCACTCCCAAGTTTTCAAGTTTTCAGCTAGCCGAAGTGGCATTTGTTTTGTTGATGCTCAGAGTAATTTAGATGTTGTGGTATCAGTAATGAGAGATGTGAATGATGCATGAAATGACACAATTTCTGTGCAATGCACGGAGGGAATACAATAATTACTTTATTCTGCTTTGTGCCAAATCATCCAAACATACCCATCCCTTCACACAGCACTTCCATAAAAGTCTACCTGATCTCAAAAATTCACCATTAAAATTCTGGGTTTGTTGCAAATTTCTTTGTGGTTTTCTCTTCTGTCTTCCCTGAAAACATCTTTAAAATCCAAGAGAAGAAACTTTGATTGTCACACCATTCTCCCTCAAGACTATTAGAAGGCAGAGCAAAATCTAGGAAGACAAGATGTTGCTGGCTAAAGCCAAGGATAGGGAAATAGAAGGAAGCATGAGGGCACGTAGAGTCTACAGTTCCTTCGCCAAAGCTGGACACCAGGCAGAGGAGTATTTCCTGGTGGTTTTATAAATTGCTCCTCAGGTGAACAAGCATTAAGGAAAGGAAATAAAGTCTTTTGCTTGCTGCCTCACACGTCAGTAGCAAAATTTCCATTGATAGCCGCTGTGAGCCATGGAGAAGAAGGCTAAACTACACTTTTCATTCATGGGCAATTCTGAACTACTCAGCCTAGTCCTGAATAAAATCTGATGATTAGTAAAAATGGAGTAATCCAGAAAAAACGGTCCTGATTCATTCAAGCATCTTTAAATATATCCCCAAAATAACTTCTGTTACTCATTACCTCAGGGAGGATAGCATACAAAGTACAGCTGAGATGTACTTAGTTTTTTATATGACCAGGGCTAGATTTAGCAATTTGACCAAAAGAAGTAATAAGTGTTAATGCAAAACCATTTTTGCCCTTGATGTCACAGAAGCTACAAAGTACCCTTTTGGCCTTTTCTCAAGAATTGAAATACCTACAGAATAGGTACATTTAATACCTACATTTACTATCTCTCTAAAATGAAAAGTTTTCTTATCCTTTGATTGACTGAAAACCAGAGAATGCTGAATGAAATCAATACGATTGAAGACTAATAATAAGAAAACTAAAAAAGGCATTTATGATTTGTCCTTTTAGCTGTCAAACATATTTTCTATGAATTATTTCTCAAATACCAAAATGTGTAGCTAGATACCTGCTGAAGTAAGGCTGCTTTCTTCAAAATGTGTTTTCCTCTTTAGGAATATTCATTGTGACAGACTAGGAAACAAGGTTATTGTCAAAGAGGTTTTCTCTGCTTTTCTTGCTATTAAATCCTCGTTTAATGAATAAAAGTTGTTCTCAATTATTTGATTTTCTGGCTTCATGATCTATTAGGGAAAGAGGTGAAAACATGTTGACAGTTACTGTGATCAGCATGACCAAGGTAATTAGTGTGATCAGAGTAGCCAAGATTACCTTATTACTTTTTTTTATTATTATTGTAGCTTGGATTATTGCAATTCTTGTGTGTTAAAACTGTCCCTTTGGTTTAAAAAGGCTTCATAACATGCACAGAAATTATCTCTTAAGTAACTAGAATAACAGTTGTTTGAAGACTGCAGGTGAAAAGCCTTGTCCTATTGGAACAACTGAAATGTTATTATTGTCTTCAGTGTAGCTGATTTTTGTACACTTTTGCATCTTATTCGGTGATACCATCCAATGCCTGAAGGTGCAAATTTAGGGAGTGTAGGCTGATCCAGCTGTTTGTATCTCCAGTAATAATTTCAGGAGCTAAGAACATCAATATGGACCTCGGAAAGACATGCCAACTGCACCACCCAAAGTTACTGTGGTAGAGTTGGGCTGTGCTGCATCTTTCTACATCTGAATTTCCAGCAGATAAGACAAATCTTTCTAGAAATGAATAAGGAAAGATTTGATTAACAGCAGTTCAAAGTTTCTGTAGAACTTTTCCATTCTATCCTCAAAAACTTTTCTGTATTTTGAGGCAGGTGATTTAATCAAACAAACTGAAAATATCTTAATGATCTTTAAAACATGTATGAAAATAAATTTTGTATATTAACAGATGTAATTTTTTTTTTTATCATAGAATAATTCAGGTTGGAAGGGAACTCAGGAGGTCTCTAGTTTAACCTACTCCTCAAAATGGGTCTGTCATGAGCTAAGGCCTTTATCCAGGCAAATCTCCAAGGACAGAGACTGCACAACCTCTTTGAGCAACTTTTTTCCAATAGTTGACTGTCTCAATCTGTTTGGATCCCTTATTTCAATTTATGCCCCTTGCCTCTTGTCTTCCCACCATGCACCACTGTCGTATTAAAAAATAAATAAAATACTGCACTAATTTGAAGGGTAAAAGGCAACCCCTCCCAAAATGCCTCTATATAAGGAAAACAAAGATTATACCTACTTTAGCCTATTTAGTCTACCTATTTATAGCAGCCTACAAGAAACATCTCACAGATCTGGATAACACAATCCAGTGTAGCTTCATTCAGAATGCCAAGGGAGACAATGATCAACATATTTCCTCATTAGTTTCTCACCTTTAAAACATCACTCACCATCCTTTAAATATTCCAAGTTCTACCCCAAAATTTGTTTACCTTCCCTAGACAACCTGGCCAAGAGCTCCAGTCCTCTGAGTCTCCCAGCACGGCATCTGAATGAAAGGAGATGCAACAGGTGATCTAGCTCCCCTATACCTTCTTTGCAATCAACAAAACTGAGAACACAGACCAGCTAATAAGTAAATATATATATTAAGGCACATGAAGAGTGCCGTAAAATGCAACTGATTTTTTTCTTTGCCTATAAAAGAAAACTTAGCGTGAGATAAATCCCACTCTTTCAATCTGAGATTTACAGTTTACAGTTCCCAGCACTGGGGAATGGAGGTAGCAAACAGTGTGGAGATTCACAAAACGATTTACAAAGAACTGATAAAGCCTGTTAGCCTTCATCCAGAAAGCCTCTTTGAGTGGCATTGACCTCACTTCACTGCAGACATCTCAGAGTCAGACAGCTACATCTCCACCAGCTCTCCATCTGACTGCTGAGACACCTTTTCACATTCCTTTCAGGATGAAATGAATCGCATCTCAGTGCCAGTTGACTACAATTGATGACCTGAGATGTCTCAAGCAAGATGAGATAAATTCAACACTTTGCAGCCATTAGGCCTACTCTGCTTGCTGACTCAACTAATGGAAAACTGCTAAACTTCCAAAGATTAGTAATTCTACAGTTGGTGGTATGAGTGGGCAAACATCAGTAGTCACCAGCAGACTATGAACACATAAAAATTCTAGGATTGCCTTATACTACATTGCTTCCTTAATGACTACTTACAGGACCAGCCTTCTTGGCAATTAGTGAAGCGTTAAGTCACATTTTGTTTTGCATAGTAAGAGCGGACTAATTTCCAGCTACTTTGCTATCATAAATAATTTAAATCTGTGCAGAGATCACTTTTTGAAAGTGCTTGAGCAGTCAATTGACAAGATGTCAAACGGCCAGTTGCAAGCACTGAGGAAGTTAAGAAACTCTGTGGCAGCACAGGAATCTGAGAGAAAAGAGCTGAAAAACTTTTAATGACCACAAACTAGTCCAATGCTGTAGGAGGTAGGACAAGTTAGATACAATCAGCATAGTTATTAGCATAAGCCCATGAACTTTAACTGGTAGCTTTGGTGTGTCAAAGGAGATAGCCAAACCATGGAAACAACCTGTTGGTCATCGAGAAGTGCAAAAGTGTTCAGAAGCGGCCAGAAGTGCCAACAGCAAATCCAACAATGACAGTGCAGTCTGAACTGAGTAATCATCAAGAGATTCCCCATCTATCCCTGTAACTAAGGAAAGTGGGAATAACCTGAGGACAGAGGCTGATGGGAAACTCCATGGCCCTATACCAGGACTCAGGACCATCTCTCCAACCTCTGAGGAACCCAGGGAGTGGAGAAGACCTCAGGGGACCCCACAGCCCAGGACATGGCATGGCTGGAGCTGTGGTACAGGAAAGTCATGTAACTCATAAAATTGCATATATCTGTGATGAAAGTGTGTTGGTATCCAAGTCCGTTTACACTTCACACTGTGGTCTTATATGGTGACAATTACATAGAGACCTGAGATAAAAAATCTCCTTCCTATGCTGCTACCAAGAAGATTGACCAGTTGCTGGACACAGATGACAGGGCAATACAGCTCAGGTGTGGAGTTTAAAAAAAAAAAAGAGAAGAGACAGTATCTCTAACTTGAATACTACGTGTACTTAGAAACCCTGAGTGAAAAGGAATATGTCTTGATTCAGAAGTCCCATACCAAGAAATACCAGCCAGTCTGGGGGCAGATTTAAGAAGCATGGCAACAGAGTGTGAGCTTCTCATTTTTCAGCCCTGTGAAGTGAGGAAGAGGAGGAGGAATAGGAGAAAGAGGAAGGGAAATGGAGATTTTATGGATATTCAACCTTTGCAGCAAGCAGGAGGAATCTGAATTCTCTTCACCCTTAAGGAATGGCAACTAAGATCTCACTACCCCAGTTTGCAAGAGGCTGAGGACACGTATGTAACAGATGCTGCAATTGTAGTCAGATGGCATTAGTAATGGTAACTTGGTTTTTTGCATTTGAGATTTAGGGCTCTAAAGACCAGACCACCAATATGTCAGATTTTTTTTTCTTGCCATGTGTAAGCAGTGTTTCAAATGCACTTAATGTGATTAATGGTTCTATAAACTTTTATGTCATATTAATATGACTTGATTACAACAAACGAAAGCTATAGAAACTCAGTGAAACACATGGATTGGATTTTGGACTGTTACTGTTAACAGAAAGTACTAAATGCACTAACAGTATCACAGATTTGGTATTTTGTAGTTCTGAAGATTGGTTTCATCATGTACATTTTGATACAGAAAGGTCTCAGCAGCTGAATACATGTTTTGGAGGACAAAACTTTACATACAATGTAAGAGAAATATTTTCCCCAAGATCATAACAAAAGTCAAATGGTCCATGAAATAAAACCTGGGAAAAAAAACAACACCAAAACAACAACAAAAAACTCCCCCAACCAACCAAACAACCCAAACCCCTCCTGTTAATAAAATACAGTGAGAAAACTTTTAACATGTACATTAAACAAAAAAACAAACGAGCAAACAAACAAAAAAACAAAAACCAAACTTATCTTGAGTATACAACCTAAATTTTAACTTTGATTGCCAGAAGTTTGGTGATTCCACAAGTTGTATGAAATTTTCAAATTATGTGGTCTTTTGTCTGCCACAGCTTCCTACTTAGAAACATTTTTCTAAATAAATTAAAATGTGTCTCATCAGAATTCAGTTCTGAACAACCCATTTGCTTTAGGTATGTCATTTAATAATGTAATTTAATAACGAAGTACCAAATGTCATTATTAGGTTCCTCACTTTTCATGATTAACTTCACCATTTGCCCTTTTCATCCTACAGAAAGAAAACCAAATTTCGAACAACTTTTCTCCATTGATATGGAAAATAGTCTCAGATTGAGTCACATAATTACAAAGAAAATCAAAATGTAGTACAACAAACAATCAAAACCTATGAAACATAGTAAAGGAACAGTGCCAGTACCATGCGAAGAACCTCCAGAGCACCTAGTTCTGTTAGGTCTCTGTACTGGTTACCTCCACAGTTTACCATCCTTATCCTAATAAAACACATTTGTATAACATACACCTCTATTCCACTTCAAATCATTTCTCTAGAGGTTTACCTGCTGTCTCTGTGGTGAATCGAGTGCAGATATGCCAATCCTAGCAGGTAAAGCTATTGCAGCTGCTTCGACTGCAAACCTGAAATATTTACTCTCTTTTGCTTCACCAAAGCAGAAACCTGTTTCTGTGAGTTTTAAAAGACTGTCTTCTTTTCTATTGCCAGTTCACCCCCAAACAGCCAGTTTTGTGTTCTCCTCTTGATTGCATCATTTGTTAATTTACTTTCCCACCAATATTTGCTTATTAGTGTTTCTGCCCCACAGTTTATCTTGATAAAAGCATTCACCAAACACAGTTCAACATATTCCACAAATAAAACAGATTTAATTAAGCTTATGTTTACAAAAAAAAAAAAAATCCATTTAAAAGAAGAGCTATTCTTCTTAAGTCTCAAAAAATAAATGTTATTCTGTATCAGAACAATATTATTGAGCATAAACCTATGTAAGAGAGAGTAATGTTATAAAATTTAAGGTTATTGAATTTTTTATGTTTTTGAAATAAAAATTATAGCTAAAGAATCTGAATTTTGTATATAAAATATACATCTCTGCCATTCTTGTGCATGGAAGAAAAATATCCTTGTATACCTCTTCACTCTTCTATGTGTTATTTTTCACCCTGGTGAGCTTATTTTAGAAAAATAACAAGTCAAAAACATAGAGGAAACTCCTGTGCAAGCATATTACACTGGAGAGAATAAATATTCACTCACTCTCCCCACTTTCATTTTTTTTATATACCACTCACCTACAAAAAAAAGTTTCTGCTCAAGTTCTTTAATGTCTTTTAGGCAAATAAAAGGTCACTGAATCCTATAGAAGACGTTCCCACAAACCACTTCTTTCCTAAGAAGAGAAAGTGCAGTAAACCACAGGACTTACATTCTTTTCCATCCCCTCTAAGTGAAGGTTCGAGGAGTCACGTCTTTCTATGCAAGAGAAATGTATCTCAGCCCAGTTACCTCCCAAGAAATAGTTGGAAAAACCTCCTCACTGCCTTTATCATCTCTATTTCCCCTTTCAGCAATCCCTCACCACTCTGGCAACACTCTTCCTTCAGGGACTGTGTTATTTGTACATGGGGGGTGTTGAGGGAGGCGTCTCTTTAGCCATCAAAGTAGATGATGTGATTATACCAGGTCTCGTGGGGAAGGCTGTAACCTCAGTAAGCAAAGCTGGGGAGGCTCCAAGCTGAGCATTTCTTTAAGATATTGTTCCATCCCTGCCTTTCTGAGTGTCTTTCACAGAAAATCAGGAGCGAAGCAAAACAAAGTGGATGGGAAACGTGGGGGCAAATGTGTTTGTCAGCCTCACAGTGAGAGCTCGGTACTATGACAGTTTGGGGTTTTTTTTTTTAATAGAAGGCATTGGCCTTTATATTTCATTAGGATATTTCAGTTTCAGTTCTTTCCTTTAGTAAATTCAGAAAATGTATAATGCAGAATCTATAAATTCTATTGAAAGACTATGATTGAAGCTGGTTAGAAGGCAGAAAACTGATGATTGTTACCTCTGTGCATCTGTGTGGTTATGCATACGTATGTATGCCAGTGCTTATATATGGCTCAGATTAATTATATATACATGATGATATATACAAGGAGTAGGTGAGGAACATGGAAGAGTTCACTCACTCCTGAAACCTGGAACTCCTCCAAGGCTGAAGCCACTGTTGGACAGGACAGGAGAGAGACCTCATCTTAGCAGCCATGTCTTCACTACTAGAAAAATGGCACAGCTGATCTTCTCTGGCCCTGAAATTAAATGGCACAGTAAACTTCTGTCCTTAAAACTAAATTTTCTGATGCTCCAAAACCAGGGAGGGATAACAGGAGTCCTCATCTTCAAGGAGAGACTTGCAGTTTTAGTGGATCCTGTCTTTCCTGCGGGAGAATCAAATTTTCTCTTACTGAGAGTACTCATTTCTCCATCCAAAGGAGCCTGAGTGTGGTGTTTCTGAATTAGGCAAGCTGCTGAACTTTTTAAGGCAGAAGGAAGATGTCTTCTTTGCATTAAGCATTGGCTATACGAGAAAAAATTTAAATCATCAGACACTAAAGAGAGAGCTTAAGGCTGATGCATTCAATCCAGATTATACTTTTAGGATATAGAATCATAGAATCACAGAATGGTTTGGGTTGGAAGGGACCTTAAAGATCATCTAGTCCCAACCCCCCTGCTGCGGGCAGGGACACCCTCCACTAGACCACGTGTCACATCTGAGATTCCATCTAGTTAAAATGGGATGAATCAAGGGAAGGAAAGCCAACTGATCCCTGGATGGAATACGAGATGGTACCTCTGCAGAATGTGAATGCGTTCAAAATGTGAGCCCTGTTTTGGTTACGATGATCTGGGTGAGGGATCCCTCCCTATACTAAATAAAATCAGGATCAATAAAACAATCTTTTTTACCCCATCTGTATTTTGTTTCTGGCAGCTTTGGTTGAAGGAAATTTGAGGAAATTAGTCCTGCAATATACTGAGACAAACGCTGTTTTATTACCTGTTGGATTTGGGCTGGTTCCCAATCTCCTTCTGTCTTTAAAGTTACCTGCTTTCAAAGTATGTAGGTCTCTGAGAAATTGCATAAACAAGTCATGATGGTACACCAGGTCCCTAACTTTGATGTGTTGGTGGAACATTGCCATCTTTGGGCAAAAGCTTTGGTTCATTAGGCTCTAAATTTAATGAGAGTTTTGCTGTAGGAAGTTAAACTATGTCTTGGATGCTTTGGAAAGGTCTCTTCACAGTAGGTTTAACTTCATGTGAAAGAAAACATTTGTAATGATCAGGAAGACTATTCACAAATGAAATTAGGAAATCTCCTGTCAGGTTAAAACAGATAAAAGATTTATTAACCCATCTGACTTCACAATTGTCACCACTATCACACTTCAAAGTAACGTGACTTACAGAAAATACCATGTTCAGATCAGGCACATGAATCTCAGACTTCACGACAAAAAATCAATTCATATTATCTCTTGTTCCCTGTAAGCTATCTGTTTGGTTTTTTGTGTCTTATACAGCTTTAAAACCATCTTACATTAATGTTATGAAATTTGAGCTCTTTGAAGCTTAACTTAGGTATCTGTGAAGATGGGTAAAGTTCATCTCCTTGTGTAAATATCCGCACCTTCTATTCATATGGAAGGAATAGGCAAGTAATAAAGGTAGATTTTAAAAGATATTTATGCCCTCAAAGAAACATGGATGCCCAACAGGTTTGCCAGTATCTGAATGTCATTGCAATCAATGTGACTTAAGCTTCAAAACATTTTAAAGATTACCACTATAAAGTGTCGCTAACATCAGTTACGTAGATAGCTTTCATATCCACCTCCAGTGCTATTTTACTTGCATTTCACCCAAAGTTATAGATGAAAAGCAGATTTGAAACACCAGCTAGTCTTGGCTTCCTACCTGTTAGCTATTCTCCTTGGCTTTGGGGAAGATAACCTGCAGTTTCTAGATGCAAGAAGGAATTATTGTCATCTATGGGTGAAGAAAGCAGGAATGCCATCCCACGTTTCTCTCAGACTTTCCTGGGTCCTTGCACTGACCTTGGGATGGGTAAGATACTTGTCAGCTCTGGCCCAGACTGACTCAGAGATAAATTCAGCTCGCAGTAATTAAAAATATCCCAGGGTATTTTCAAAGGGCACTTTCTTTGGCAGGTTGCATTCAAGGTATATTCCTCGTGTGTACTGAGATATCCAAGCCCATTGAGTTGGCAAAGAGGTAACCAAATCACTTCTAGCACTCAACCAGTTTTACCCCAATGATTGCTTAAGGGGAGCAGGTGTCTCACATCTTCTGTGCTGTGAAGTGGCTTTGGGTCACAACTCCCTGTGTAGCCTGCAAAGGGCAGCAAATGCATGAAATGTGCAGGAATGTTGAATTGCAGTAGCCAAACAAAACACATGTTTGGTTAAAGGTGAGAGAAGCTGCTGTCTAGGCTCCGTTGACTGTGCTGATGAAATCTCCCCTGAGTATAAACAGCATTTTAGTTGTCTTCCACCTCCTTTTGAATGCGTGGGGAGAAAACAGAGATTTTTCTGCCGGATAGGGAAGGGTGAGGCACCTTTGGCAGTGACTTTCCTGCCCTGTGCAAACTAAAATCGTCATTTTGCACATTGTACTCACAGCAAGGCTCTTTGAGTCCCCTCTCCTCCATCAGTAGGAAAAGTGAAGAACCTCCAACCTCAGCAAATTTAAGTCAATGAGAGCTGCTGGGGGGAAGTCCTGGGAGCACTGGGCTGCATCACAAGAAGTGTGACCAGCAGGTCGAGGGAGGTGATCCTGCCCCTCTACTCGGCTCTTGTGAGACCCCACCTGCAGTACTGCGTCCAGCTCTGGGGGGCCCAGTACAGGAGAGACATCGAGCTGTTGGAGAGAGTCCAGAGGAGGCCACGAAGCTGATCAGAGGGATGGAGCACCTCTGCTATGAGGACAGGCTGAGAGAGTTGGGATTGTTCAGCCTGGAGAAAAGGCGGCTCTGGGGAGATCTAATTGTGGCCTTCCAGTACCTGAAGGGGCCTACAGGAAAGCTGGAGAGGGACTGTTTATCAGGGAGTGTAGTGACAGGACAAGGGGTAATGGGTTTAAGCTGAAGGAGGGTCGATTTAGATTAGATATTGGGAAGAAATTCTTCCCTGTTAGAGTGGTGAGGCACTGGAAGAGGTTGCCCAGAGAGGCTGTGGATGCCCCATCCCTGGCAGTGTTCAAGGCCAGGCTGGATGGGGCTTTGGGCAACCTGGTCTAGTGGAGGGTGTCCCTGCCCATGGCAGGGGGGTTGGAACCAGACGGTCTTTGAGGTCCCTTCCAACCCAAACCATTCTGCAATTCTACGATTCTATGAAACCTCAAGCTAAAAGAAATTTGAAAAAGTAAAAATGTAAATGCTGCTGTGACAAAATCTCAACCTTGTTAAATGAAGAAGAGCCAAAAAGCATCCCCCATTTGTAAAGAAAACATATGGAAATAGTCTATAAAAACCCCAAGGTGTTTAGAGGGAAAATGTGTAGAGGTGTTTAAAAAGCTGAGCAATATCTACATTTCCAAATGATACAGAAATGGCTTAATGCAAGTGGGCAAATATTTGATGTTAATGGATATTTGAACTCAAGAAAAATTAATACTTAAGGACAAGTGAAACATATTCATGTGATCTATGTTTGCTATTAGAAAAAAAGAATATTCATTAAATGTAAAGTAGTTTAATCTACAATAAAGCTGAACAGTCAGCTTAAAGTGAGATTCAAATTGCCCTTCAGTTTTACCCTCCACAGCACAGCAATAACTTTAGGGTATGGAACAGTTACTTAAAAATAGTACAAAATAATTTAATTTCTCAGTTCTTTCAAAAATAAAAAACACCAAGTTATTTCTGTATGTTTCCTGACAATGTTGTAATTGGTATGTGTGTACATACCTATCTGTTGTGATAAATTATGCTATTTTATAGCAATTTAAGAAATAATGAATAGAAGGTAGATTGTCAAATATTATATATTATGTGCAGCTATCAGTCAGTATCTGTCCAGGATTTTACATAGATTTCATTGCTCTAATAACAGGGACACAGCAAATGCAATGGAAGCTTTAATTGGGAGTAAGCAGATGAGTTGCACTAGTGCAAATGTTTTTGCATATATTTCTGGAATCTCACAACATCACCAGATTTAGTAAAGCTTAATTTCTGGTCCTTTCTGAGAAGTTAGATATGATTTGGAAATCTTAACCGTAAATTCCTTTCGCATTTCACTATCATCTTCTTTTAAGGATGCAGTGTGGATTTTCCTTTTGTAACTGATCCTAGTTTTTCATTCCAGAAAGATGCATCAATCAGAACCATTTCAACTGCACAATGGGAGAGAAAGGAGATGAAAACCAAATAGAACGTGTTAATACCTAATGTGTAAAGCTGACCTGAATTGTTCATCTGGGAAAGGAAAAATATCAGTGTTGTGATAGCCTTTCTTCACGGTTGCTAACAATATTTTCATGTTAAAATTCTTTGACAGATTTCAGATATGCACTGCAGAATTGTATAGTCATTAATCAAAAGAAACTTTACATACTCTGAGCAGCATACCTATAGCTAAAATAATAAATTATAGCTTTTTGGTTGCAAATATTGTGATTTCTATTGCCAACACAGACTGGAAAAAAATTGATTTTGCAACTTCTGTGTATGCACTATCTCAGTATTACAATTTCAGTTAATTTAGAATTGCTTAACTGATATGATTTTAAACAGATAAATTAAGGACCGTATCACCCATTGTGTGCTTTCTCTTTCCCAGAAAGAATTCACCATGATGAGATTTACGTCATAAAATTTCCATTTTTTGAGGATGTATTGTTGATTTCATTCTGTCAGTGAAATTATGGTATGGAAACTAACCTCCAAAATGCACTACTGTCAGTCAGCTCAGGAGCTATGTTCATCTGTACAATGTTCCTGTGACTACAAAACTAGAACTTCTTCAGTGTTGGAGTTTTTTTGAGGGTTTGGGGGTTTTTTAATAGCACTTTTATAGTACAATGGAGACTGAGATCTTCTGGTCCAGAGGGGAAGCCCTCATAAATTGCTGTTTATGGGATGAATATTAACATATGTGGGATTCGCAGCCCAGTCTGAAACCAAGGAAATGATGCTGCAGAGAGCTGTTAGTGATTTATGCTGGCCTTTCACTGCACAGAGATTAGAATAGCTTTTATAATATATTACATTGCTGCTTTATTTTAAAAGAATAGCCGAAGCCATTTTCTGATTCACATAATAGTGAAGCCTAAATGGTATAAAGTAGTTAATTGGCATCTTTGTCAAAATAAAGACCTAGTATAAAGGAATCTCATTTCCTTTTATCAGAGAATGAAATTATATATATAAAAAAAAAAATCATAGCGATGTAAAATTCAGACTCTTTTGAATGGATAATTGGTATTACAGAGTAACAGGAAATTGCTTTCTTTGTATGTATTAAAATCATTCTGTTACATACAGTAATCTTCAGCTTTCTAAATGGTCCAATGCACATTTCAATCAGGAAAATTTGCTTATCATCTACTCAAATGGAAAAATATGGATTGCTCTTTTCTTTCTCCTCAGTGGTCTATCAAAATAATACTAAGAGAATTAGGGTAGTGAAGTAAATCAAGTTAGAAAATTAATAATCTTAATACTATTTCATCCAGCAGCATTAAGCATATCTAGAGATTTCCCTAGCTGTATCAACCACTGGATATTTACTCTTTGAGAAACTTTTTTTATCTATTATATTTCTATTTTTTACGAAGAAACAAACCACAAAAACCTGGTTATCTGATGTAAATCAGAGGAAACTTTAGTTAGTTGAAGATAGTAGGCCCTGGAATGAAGGTCCAGGCTGGTAAGAATAAACTGTAGCCTTCAGGAGCAGCCAATTTTAAGAACTTACACACAGAGTACAAGTGGATTAGCTTTTTAATATGTAATAAGATGATTGACTAAAGCATCTGTTTGGCAGAGGATGATGATTTAGAGACTGTATTATTCATCAGACTGCAATAGCTGAAAAAAATGAGTGTCAAATACTGTTTAGAAAATGAGGTCCTCCTCTGTGTGCAAAATGGTTGTACGAGAAGATCTAAGCTGAGCAATCCCCAACAGCTCGTTATGCCAGCTCTGCACTTGGAACTACATCTGTCACTCTCTTCTCCTTATCTGGACCGGAGGAGGTGGTCACTGCCAGCTGTCTTCAACAGTTTTCTGCAGGAAATTTCACCGTTTCCTTTGTAATCATGATAACTTAATTCTACATGTCTCTATGAAGTCTTTCTTTAGCATCCCTGCCTTTTATTTTGTGGTTCCCCTTCTGATGACAGACAAGAGCCTTGCTGGCTCTTGTGGTCTGTGGTAGAAGAGAACTAAGCATAAAGATTTTTTCCAATTTTTTAACTTTTTCAGTTGATTTTTAAACAACTTATGTAACAGAAGGAGTGTGAGAAGAGGCAAATGTCATGGTCAAGGCATCGGGTCATTACCACAAGGCTTTCCAACCTGGTATCTTAAGACAGAGGAAGGGGCCAGACTCTTCTCAATGGTGCCCAGTGACAGGACAAGAGGCAACGTGCACCAGCTGGAACACAGGAGAAGTTCCAGCTGAACATGAGGAAAAAATTATTCACCTTGAGGGTGACCGAGCACTGGGACAGGCTGCCCAGAGAGGTTGTGGAGTCTCCTTCTCCGAAGATATTCAAAACCCAGCTGGATGCAATCCTGTGCAACCTGCTGTAGGTGATCCTGCTTTAGCAGGGGGGTTGGACTAGATGATCTCCAGAGGTCCCTTCAAACCCATATCATTCTGTGATTCTGTGATTCTGTGATTCTGTGATTCTGTGACAGCTGAAGAGCCCTAATCCTTCTGATTTGAATGGAGCATGTTCATTCCAGGTGCGATGTCTAAATCCTCAGATTGCCAGCCAAATACCTGCTCTTCTGCATGATCTACCTTTAAATCTGGGAACAGCAGCAGAAATTATTTGGGGAAGGAAGAGAAGTTTTGTATACAAGGAGCCACACTAATCATAGGATAAATATATGGGTATTTGCAAATTGAGAAATTGTGGTGTTCTTTGAGCCAAAAAGTAACTTAATTCAATGATAATAAAAATAATTAATTACCTTCTTAAATATATGGGAAAGTTCTCTTTCATTAAATTACTTTTTAAAATTATGCTCATGTGGAAATTAATATCTTTTAAATATCAGGTATCAAGAACTTTCTTTAAAGAACAACAGGAAATGACTAGTACAAATATACAGTGAAACCGTTTGGTCATTTACACAAAGGAATCTTCCTCCAGCTCTTTAATGGACTAATGCATGCTGAATTGTAATGGGGCTAATTTGCTCAACACCTACTTAAGGAGAAGACGCTAGGGTGCTGATTTTTCCCCTCTCTTGGATCTGAAAAAGCAATATATTGCCTGCATGAAAGCATCTGTGACACTTTGATAGATACAATGAGCTGCAGCCAATGCATAATTGGGTGATGCTAAGAGAAGTGTCTGAAATTGCCTCTCAGAAGACATGCTTTAAAAGTCTATCAAATTCAACAAACAGAATGGAAAAAAATCTAGGATTTGTTTCATCACTCATCTCGCCCTCGTCTCTTAAAGCTAAAACTAGGACTGTGAATTTGTGGAAACAGGAACATGCAATTGGAAGGTCAAAGGGATTGCCTCCTGCTATTGAAATTTATCATGTTCTAAGCATCTGTGCTTTGCCAGCCACAAGTATTTTTGTGTCAAAATAATATAAAGGCCAGAGCCAGTAATAATCTAAAATAAAATCAATGTCTCACCTGTGGTAGTGTTGTGGTTTTACCCCAGCGGGCAACTAAGCCCCACGCAGCCGCTCACTCACTTCCCCCCAGCTGGGATGGGGGAGAGAATCAGAAGGGTAAAAGTGAGAAAACTCGTGGGTTGAGATAAAGACAGTTTAATAAGTAAAGCAAAAGCCGCACACACAAGCAAAGCAAAGCAAGGAATTCATTCGCCACTTCCCATGGCAGGCAGGTGTTCAGCCATCTCCAGGACAGCAGGGCTCCATCACATGTAACAGTGACCTGGGAAGACAAACACCATCACTCCAAATGTGTCCTCCTCCTTCCTCCTCCTTCCCCCAGCTTTATATGCTGAGCATGACATCATATGGTGTGGGATATCCCTTTGGTCACTGGGGTCAGCTGTCCCGGCTGTGTCCCCTCCCAACTCCTTGTGCACCCCCAGCTACTGGCTGGTGGGGTGGGGTGAGAAGCAGAAAAGCCCTTGGCTCTGTGTAAGCACTGCTCAGCAGGAACGAAACCATCCCTGGGTTATCAACACTGGCTGCAGCACAAATCCAAACCACAGCCCCATGCTAGCTACTGGGAAGGAAATTCACTCTATCCCAGCCAAATCCAGCACAGTTAGTCACCCAAATATTTCTTGCAAAATGTGAGCTTCATTGTCCTCCAAAAGAGAAAATTCAAGCAATTTGTCTACTGCAGTTGGCACTTGTTGTAACGTAACATAAACACACAAATGTATTTGCACATATAAATGCATACATTTGGGTTGGGGGGGGGGGTTTCCCAAGTAAATCAAATCTCCTGTATCTGGGGCCACATTTTTATGTTATTTTATAAGCACTTTCATTCATATTTATTTACAAGAATGCAAATGTTTCCTAGGTAGCAGACACAAAACACATATAGCACAAGGTATTTAGAGGCTGGCTTAATTCTCATATCTTAACCATAACTTTTTTATCATGCAGTTTCTTGCAACACACAGAATATAAAGAAATTAAAGTCGGAAAAAAAAATGGTGGGAAGAGAAAAGGCAAGAAGGAAAAAGAAGGAAGTGCTTGCATTCATCTACAAATTTCATACAGCATCTTATTCAGTTACTGAAACTGGATTCAGTTTCTATTTTCAGTGAGGGAGGTTGACTTTTGACATGAAGGATCTTTTCCTTTGCAAACAGAACCATCAGTTCATAATACCAGAATTGGTGCATCAAGCAGGAATTACTTTTTAAGGTAGCAAAACCTAACATTTTCCACACAAAAAAAAAAGGCTTTATAGAAACCATTACTTTGGTACATTAAAAGCTTTTCTTTGTGAGGTGTTTGGCCCATAAACATTCTTTGGCTTAAAATTAAAGAAAAAGCTAAAGGGATAATGGTTTTAGCTGGGTTCGATTACATCCAAAAATCTTAAAATTATTGGGATTCATGGGAAGGTGCATCATGCTTCCACTCTTCACTTACAACAGTGGGCAACCGTAGGACTGTCTTTGTTTATTAATTGGGGCACTTATGCCACACAGCATCCAACTGCTACGTGTTTGGGAAGGGCAGACCTTCTTATAAGATTTCTGGGGATTTATTTCTCTTCCTGGAGTCTGAGGCCTGCCAGAGACTTTTCTCTCTACTGTGGTAAAGGTCTTGGGAATTCAGCTTTGCATTTCGTAGGGAGGGGACCAGCAAAAGGCCAGCAGCGTTATAAAACCAGCTCTTAAACATCATAGAAAGATGGAATAAGACAAAAGCCCTACAAGAAGGATGGAATGACATCTGGTTATGTAGAGAAGCAGGTTTACTAAATCACCTTCAGAAAGCCAGAAAGTATTTCGTGAGGAAATGGCTTATTACTCCACAGACATTTACAGTGATCCTCTTTGCTTAAATCTGTGAAATATGGGCACTGTTTAAGCAGTGGCCACAAAACCAGATTTGAACAATTGCATTTTCCAGTGAGAAATGGCTGGTTGGACAGTGGCACTGTTATAACATGAGTGGGACAATGATGTGGCACTTGGAAATGAAAGCCTCTGCCAATCAAGCCCATTGTTTTCTCCTTTACTACAGCTGGATGTAGTATTCAAATCCACTAATCATCATCATCAAACCAGCAAATATGGAGATAGAGTTCACTTCTTATCTATTATTCATGACATGCTATGAAACATTATGAAGTTAATTTAATTGCGCTGCAATTAAAATACCTGTTTCTGTATACATAGATAAACATACAAAATTTATAACCTTAAATGAAGATGGCTGTTGTCACTGTCTCTATAATCATTAAGATGAGCGAATAGGTTCTAAAATCGTAATTTTTTCATTGCCCCATCTTTAACAAATGGAAAAGCCTTTCGCTAAATGTTTGCTCATTTATATTCTTGAATCTGGATAATTGCAGGAATAACAGCCATGCCTGGTTGGCAGAGTCCAATACTCTCGGACCAGATTCTTTCAGATATTCCACACATGGAAGGTGGGATGTTTAATATCAAATTTACTTATTTGAAGATATTTGATGTTACACGGGATTTTTGATTTAGCAGAGTGATACATAATATGCTGAAATCACAATACAAATGTAAGGTTACACTTAGCAACATGTAGCATTTGCAATATACAGTTCAATCACACCACAATGTGATCTCCATTACCCTCTCTGTAACATGCTCACGGTCATGATGCTGGGCGTCCCCAATCACCAGGAAGAAGTGGGCTGAAGTAGCTCAAGCCCGTGGCGCGCTCTGAAATTCTTTCGTTAGTTGTTCAGTTTTCACACCCTCCGTTGGGCTGGACCACATATACACTCCCCCTCATGCTATTCTCACTAACTTAAAGAGATGTTCCCTTTTAATGAACTCAGGCCGAAATATTTACACCATCAGAGAGATATTTATCTAAAAGAAAGGCCATCCTCCAGTCCCCTCTGCATTGAGATAAGTTGGCTTTCTTGGCAACAGCTTGTGGTCACACTCTATGTTATTCCCTGAGCTTCTTGGGCATATCGCTTCTGCCCTTCTCCTCTGAGCCTTCCTCCATTGTAGGGTTTTATTGGGCAGTCATACTGGAAGAAAATACCTTTGCCCCTGACTGAAAATGAAGTAAATGTAGAAAACTGAGTTGAGCAATATCAGTTTAACAAACAACAAGATTCTCTTTCAGCAGCCACGTATATCTATGCACGTCACCATGGACATAATGAAACGATACAACAACGAAACAAAATAACTCTGAGGTAAACTTTGATTTTGAAAAGCAATTTCTATTTTATTTGAGATGGTATTCAGCTGAAGTAGAATATCAGTTTAAGCATTTTAAGCATTGCCCTCAATCTGTTCAGAACTCCGGCAGCTCTGCATTAAGGTAATGACTATTATCAAAATCAGCTTGGCCTGACTTGCCTCAGCTCTGTGGAACCATGAAGCAGATAACTGCAACAGATTTGCCCAAACAGCTATGTTTTCCTGAGGGGCTGCCAAAACATCTCTATTGCTCTTTCAAAAGTCTCTACAGATCAATAAAACCACTTACTAAGTTGATGCCTTCACATATTTTCTCTGGAATTGGCAGGGCAAAGAGTCGAAACTTGTGCCACCACATTTAGCCCTGAAAACACTCAATACCTTTATCCAACTATTTATAATGGATGGGGGTACTGAAGAAAGTCTCAGAAAGAAATCTGACACGATGTTGTAGAAGTTACAGAGGACTCATCATTTGGTTCCCAGGGTGGACAGATAAGAAATCTCTTGTTAATTTGCACTAATTTGTCACCCTATCATACAGAGAGACTAGAACTGCATATCCAAAATAATACTGATTGGTATAGACTCAGACTGACCGATAATACAAATGGTTGTTGATTAATGTAAGTCCTGTTTAGCTGTAATATTTCAGTTTGAAAAGTGTGTGGCCACAGAGTAATTTAGACCGGAAGGGACCTCTTGAACTTCGACTAACCCAACTCAAGGCAGATCCACCTTCACAGGTAGATTCAAGTTTGGAGCTAGATCAGGCTGGTTGATGTCTTGTCCAGATAAGTTCTGAATTTCTCCAAGAACAGAGATGCCACAACATCTCTTGGTGATTTGTTCCAAGGTTTATCCACCCTCACTGCGGATTTTTTTCCTGACGTCTACTCAGAATTTTCCTTGTTGGAACTTGTGCCTGCTGACTCCTATCTGTATCACTGTGTACATCTCAGTTTGGCTTTCACTTCTCTACACCCACCCATTGGGTAGTTGAATTCAAAAGTAAGATCCACACTTTCACCTTTTCTTCTTAAGACTGAACAAACCAATCTTTCAGCTTTTCCTCATATGTCACGTGCTCCAACATCTTGATGGACCTCCACTGGACTTGCTCCAATATGTACTGTTTTGAGGAGCCCAAAACTGGATAATACTTCAGTTGCATTAATTTGCAACAGACGTGGAATTTGATTCTTAATCATTTATGACTACCATTTAGTAGTAGAGCACTAGAAAGCTGTGGTTGAAGTAGTAAAACCTGAGATAAACTGGGACAGTATATGCCCATTCAAAGCAAAACTTAGACTATTTTGTTGCCAGATTGAGGATGAAGTAGGAATTTTCCTTCAGTTCAAAGTATCAGAAATATTGGACATTTTGCCTTCCCATGTAGATTGAATCAAACAATTTGCTGGGAACTGCTTATGCATTTCTTAGGAATATAGACCTCTAAGATACTGGTGGAGTCTTTTATTTATGATACAGTTTTCACTTCTGGAACCAAAAACCTTCTGTTTGTTATGTGGGTAGGGAAAGCACAGTGGATGCTCTTTTTCACCTTCCTAGATTTAGCAGGCAATATGTGCTTGCCAGCAATTCCTGCAGTGTGTATTCAACATACCAGATAGTCCTCTCTCATCCAAAGTTCATCTCTTCTCCTTATCTATTTCCATCGCCTTTTCCTGAACTACTATTTCATGTTCAAGGTTTCTTTTGTACCAGCTGCTTCCAAACAACCAACCTGACTTTTTAGTTGTACCATTTCTTTTTCTTCTAATCTCTTATTTCAGGCTATCCTCCTCTTTCTAGAAATTGATAACACGTAGGGATACCAAAGAGGAAAGATTGTTACACAGTTATTCGGGTAGTCATCACAATCTGTGGCGTTTTCTTACATTTATCTTGCATCTGTGATGAGATATGGTGGCAAGTGAGCTGGCTAATGGGATTACTGATACTCCATACTTAATTTCCTGTTATTTTTCTGTATCACTCTTAGTGTTGATGAAATGCAAACTGGGCAATGACTTTTTATAATGCCACTAAAAAATATTAATAACTATGAAATTGTGAATTCAGCAACTGTGAATTAAGCTAGTAAAACTGAAAAGAGTTATCCAAACTTAGGGATAACTGAAGAAACCATCCAGTTCATTCAGATATGAGAAGAAAGGAAAAGGGAGAGTTGGCAGAAAGTTGGATAGTTCTTCCTTCCACACCATTATCTACACATAAAGAGCCAAGTTAGTTAGCATGCACATAAGTTTTGGCTGGCACAGGCGGTCTTTGCATGGGCTTCCACCACAGACTTAGCAGTCTGGTAACAGTAAGACTGGTAAACAGTAAGAAGAAAGAAGGCTCACTGGAGTGAAACCTACCCAAAACACGGTGATCCTACCTGCCAGGACAGCAACATGATTGCTGAATTAGATCTCAGTAACTGTATATCTGCTCAGTTCTCCAAGGCATCTCCAAGGCGGGAGGGGACTGATAGCTGGAATGAAAGTTACTGATCAGCAGATGCTCTGGGATGGGATCTGGGGTGTTCATGCTGAAGGCAGTCCACGTTCTGAGGAGCAGAAGAAATGGGCAGCTCCATGTGTGCCAGGCCCATGTGACTGTTCACCTCTCTGAAGCAGCTGGCAGAACCTTTTCTTGGCAGGTGAGACCTCAGAAAATAAGCCTGTAAAGTCTGCTGAAGCAAGCTGAAGTCAGACTTGCTATTAGCTGGAGGTACTTAACAATAGTATTTAAACACAATTCCTCCATCTTTGTAACTTTTTTCATAAATATTGAAAAAATTGTTCTACTCAGTTTCAGCATGACAGACCTCTTATCCATCATTTCTAGTAATAATCCTGACCTCTGCCTAAAGCTGCTGCAGTCATTGAGTGTGCTATTCACTCTAAATAAGAGCTGGAAAAGCATATTTTGGCATGTCTTTTTGCATAACATAAGTTGCAGGGATTTCCTCAACTTGAGACAGAATGTTTACCTCACTGATGGCTGTCCTGGTTTTGGCTGAGATACAGTTAATTTTCTTTCTAGTAGCCGGTATAGCGCTGTGTTTTGGATTTAGGATGAGGATAATGTTGATAACACACTGATGTTTTCAGTTGTTACCAGGCAGTTGTAGTGCCTACACTAAGTCTTTTCAGCTTCCCACGCCCTGCCAGGGGCACAAGGAGCTGGAGAGCACAGCCAGGACAGCTGACCCAGGCTGGCCAGAGGGATATTCCCGGCCATAGAACGTCATGCTCCAGATAGAACTGGGGAAGCGAGCCAGGAGGGGGAATCGCTGCTCGGAAACAGACTGGGCATTGGGGTATTTTTTCTTCTGTGTGTGGTGAGCAATTACATTTGTGCATCTCTTGTATTATTATTATTATGATTATTCCTCTGTTAGCCTATTAAACTGTCTTTATTCCAACCCATGAGTTCTTTTTTCCACAATCCTCTCCATCGCACTGCGGGGGAGCGAACGAGCAGCTGCATGGTGCTTAGTTACCCGCTGGGGTTAAACCACGGCATTGACTTTGGAAAGTGACATCACAGAGGACACACTTGTCAAGCACAACAACCTTTGGTAGGTTCAGGGAAAAGATGTCTTGATGAGATGCTCTTTCTGGTACATTTCAAATGACTTAATTCTTTGAGTCCTGAAGTAACACTAGGGATACCACAAACATTGCAAGGTTAGCAGCAACTGACAGCTCCAAGAGTTTCCACAAAACCTTTATGGAGCCTGTTCTCATGGATACAGGGCTATCACAAAAGTAGGAGAAAATTCTTAATCATCGGTGGTCAGTTGCTAACTATTTCTGCACAGGAAAATGATAAATGGAAATGTAAAATGGAGTTCTGCACCATCACTAAGGAGGCAATGTTGCTACGTATTCTAGAGCTGGCCCTCAGGAATTCACTGGTAGCTTTACATGCATGGTGTTTCCTAACCAAGGGATCCAATAATCCTTTGGTTTTGCTGTTCTCTGATTTAAGTGTCAGACTTCATAAACAGAACGGAATGTTCTTTCACTGTGTTCCAAGGATGCCTGACCACCTCTTAGGAACTTCACGTATGTTCAGGCAGTTTTAGTGAAACTCTACGTTGCCTCAGCAGCTGAATTGGCTTTTGTGCAATTCTAGCATGAAGAAGCTGCCACAGCTGGATATCACCATTCTCTTTTCATCCCTACAATAGTGTGCTAAGGCCACTTTAATGCTTAAGCAACACTAAAAATTTGTTCAGACTTTTAAATTTGCACTGTGGTGAATTCAGGTGCTTTTGTATGTTTCTGAGGTAAAATAATCACTAAGGATGCATTTATGTCAGGTGTGATTCTGTCCAAAATTGCTGCCCATACAATGGAAATAAAGTGTTCAACTTTGAAGTTTTTCTAATTCTGGAGCAGGGCACAGCACCTGCTGTTGCACTCAAACAAAATAATTTTAAATTGTAAAGATCAGACTAATTAAAAAAAAAAAAAAAAGGCATTTTGTTATATATTACTAGTATTTAAAATTCTCTCATATGGCTTTTGCAGTCCTTCCTTTTTTTCCAAAACATAAGAACAAAGTACTCTTACTTTTTTCCTAACAAACTTTTCTTGCTACAGTGCTATAGAGTTATTCTTAAAACTACCCTCCTGGAAGCACACAGGAGAATGTTGGTGGGGTTTTTTTTTCAGGAGGCAGTACTTCACAATCCCTAAGGTCTGTCTGTCATATGGAGAAACCAGAACAGTCAGCGAGAAAGCACCTACTGAGAACTGTGGCTAGCTTGAGAGCCCAGGACAGAAAAAAAAGTTGTGACATTATTTTCTATAGTTATTTACAATTAAATACCCCCACGTTGAAGTGTAGGAGTTCGACATCTGTCTTACTTAAGACTGGCTATATTCTAAAATGTAGTAAATGCTGCCATCTAATGGTACCTGATCGTTGAACCAAAGCTCACACCAAATAGAATCAATAGTTTCACCTCAAAAGCATCACTACGCACACAAGCAATCCAAGCTGGACAGGAGGTCGTCTCAAGCAGATCCATCAAGTCGCTCTGAATCCCGCTGCCCAGCGCTGCTGACACCAAGTGCAAATTTCTGAGTTATCCTGACATTATTCTTCTTGGTCAACTGTTTTCTGAACAGAAGCTGGTTCTGGAAGTAATAAAGCCAGTTCTAATCTGAACTCTAACTCTCCGCTTTCATGTGCCTTTATTTGTCCTACAAATTACTTAGACTGGACTATATCTGTCATATTTTAATAGTATTTAAAAAGGGAAATGACAATAAAAATTAAGTCATTACCTTATTGTTCCTGCTATTCTTGGCCTGAAAATGCTAAATCTTTTCTGATTCCCTGTAAAAAGTAAAACATTTTCAGTTTTCTTGAGCCAATAGGTAGCTATTTTGGGAAAACTGTATTACTGTGGTTCTGATTATGTCTTGTAATAAACTGAAACTGAAGATAGCACAAAACAGACAAAAATGCATTGAGCATCTGAATTCTTTATTGAAGAATCTAAAATAGTCCTATTTCATTAGCATTTCTGAGGCCACCATGACACTTCACTTGGCCAGCCTAAACTGCAAAAAAGCAGTAAAAGTAATATTAATACACATTGTCGATACATGGATTTTTTTTCAGAACCAATTAAATAAATACTTCCTCTAACCTTAATAAATGTTGTCTCATAAGATATACCATGAACTCCTTTTCAGATTACTAAGTAATACTTTCTATTACATTTGGAAGAAGTATAATGATTAAATTTTATGTACAATAATTCTTAAGATTTTCTGGAAACAGTAACTTGCATAACATCCTTTGATTTTGGTAACTATTATCGCATTTTTCATACACTGAATGATACAAAGAACAAATTATATACAACTTTCAAGCACAGACATCTGAGCATGATATATTAAATACATTTAGGCGCACTTGTAAAGACACCTCAAAAATTCTTAAGCATAAACAAATCCATCCAAAGGCACTAGGAGAAAGATGGTCCCAAACAACATAGAAAGTAGTGGCCCATTATACTCAAGTGTCTTGAGTGAGCTTTTTTACAGAAAATGCAGTAATTATTTAATTTTGCTACAATAACCAATTTTTCAAACCAAGATTTATCTCCAAAGAGATACACATTGTTCTACAGCCTTGTGTGCTTATAAATCATATTACAGTTACAACTGATCTTTACAAATTTCTTTTGTAAACACAGAAATATGAAGTAATAAAAAAAAAAAAAAAGACAGGTGTAAAAATTAACTCACTCCAGTACCTGAGGAAAAAGATTTCATGGTTTGATTTTCCTCTAATATTTGTGACATAGTTGTTCAAATCTTAATTGTTTTAAGGAACATTTGTAAAATTGAACAATCACAATACTTACAGGCTGCCATCATTATTCTAAATTTAGAGTATTATGCTCTGGGATCAAAATACTTTCTCCATCTGAAAATAACTGATATTGGTTTAATCAAAAATGCTGAAGTCCAGGGCATCCTTATGTGTCCACATTATCACTATCTGTTTCAGTAATACCATCATAAAATAAAGGAAGAGATATGGAAGATGTAGTCCGTGATTTATCTAGCTTCCTACCATGATTATTATTAAACATTGATGCAATAAGACTTTCCCTCTCATGTGTTTCTTCTTCAAAGACAGCACTGTTATAATGTTTACGACGGTATAAGAAAGATTTATTTTTAAAAGAACGCTCCATCAAATGCCTCCTGAAGGCCCTTTGAATAATGAGAGCAGATACCTCCTCTTGTTTTCTTTTAAGGGTAGTAGTAATTGGCTTGTAAGAAACTTTAGATGGATTGGCAGCCATAAATTTTTCTTCCATGTGTAGTTCAAGACCATCCAAATCTCCAGATTCTCCCAAGACCCTTTTAGTGAAAGCAAGTAAGATATCTAAGCAGTGGATCTTATCTCCACTAACTATAGGGAGGTCCATGGATATGAGCTGAATTTTATTGGGCTTTGGAATGCGTAAGGGTTCTGCCAGAGCATCTGCAAAGTCTGAAAGAGCAGAATATTCAATAAACTGTGTTGCCTGAGGATCGAATTTTCCCCAGGTCTCATAAAACATATCAAAGTCATCCTCGCAAAGAGGATCTGTGCTTTCTTCAGTGGCAACACTGAAGTTCTCTAAAATAACAGCTATGTACATATTTACAACAATGAGAAATGATATAATGACATAGCTTACAAAAAATAAAATACCAACCCCCTTATTTGTGCAATTTTTTTTCTGTTCATCTGTCAAATTTAAGTTGGGAGCACATGAATTAGATTCTTTTAACAGAGGGACCAAAAGACCATCCCAGCCAGCTGATGTTGTAATTTGGAAGAGACAGAGGATGCTACTATCAAAGGTTTGAAAGTTGAAAAGATTATCAATCCCACCTTCCCAGCCAAGACAGGCAAAGTTTGTCATGCCCACAATGGCATAAATGAACATAACAAGAAAAAGCAAAAGACCAATGTTGAACAGTGCAGGAAGAGACATCAGTAATGCAAAAAGAAGAGTGCGAATTCCTCTAGCTTTTCGAATTAATCTCAGGATTCGTCCAATTCGTGCCAAACGAAAAATTCTCAAAAGTGTAGGAGAGAACGAACTTCGAAAGCCTTCAGAAAGTCCAATACCTTTGAAATGAAAAATAAAAGAAAATGTCGTCAAGCCATATCAGTGAAATTCCCTATTTATGTCCATTTTGTTATATTCTATGCTTCAGGTGTTGAAAGTAACATTGATCATGTTACATCACTTTCAACAAAAACATTATCATCAGTACTGCAACTGCTTACGAAAGAGCTTAGGAAGAGAAAGACAAATTGTAATACCTTTAAATATTAAAGAGGTACCAAGATTATGTATAGTTTGGAAACTGTGTTATCTCAGCTTTCTCTAAGTCACAGGATGAAATTACGCATTGCTTGAGTACTTAAAAAATCCTTTAAAATCCATTCAGCTCCTGTGCTGGAAGCTATGGGGCTTGTCTCCTAGCTGCTGTCTGATTGCTGTTTCTTCAACAGGCCCAAGCCACATGCTAAACGTGAGACTTGCATTAATGCTTGGCACTTGAATGAGCAAGAAGAAAAGAAAGGAGAACTGTCTTTCAGGATTCGTCCTCCCTCATACTTCATCCTATGATCCTACTACTAGATTAATGAGTACCTTCAGCAATACCGTAGTAATGTAAATGATTACAAACAGAAGACTTAAGAAGTTAGCATTTTTCTGGGTTGCATGGGATAGCAAAGGGGCACTGTGCTGAGGGACGAAGCAGAGAACTCAGGTCAGTTTTTCTGTCCTGTCCTTTATTCTATGATATAACCTGAGCCTGAGTAGGAAGCACAGACCAAATAAACTGTACAAGAAACATCAGCTATATACGACCCTCTGCAGAGGAAATTATAAACATCTAGTCTTATTTGAAAAGCAAAACAAAACCAATCCAATTTTAATAAGACTTTTCACAGTCACAAATAGTAGCCCTGATTTAAAATGGTGCTGAGCAATTAAATTTTTCTGAGCTTTCTAAATCAGCCCTCAGAATCCACCTTCTTAAAAGAAAGTCCTGGAAAATTCATAGAATCACAGAATGGTTTGGGTTGGAAGGGACCTCAAATATCATCTAGTTCCGATGCTCCTGCCACGGGCAGGGACACCCTCCACTAGACCAGGTTGCCCAAAGCCCCATCCAACCTGGCCTTGAACACTTCCAGGGATGGGGCAGCCACAGCTTCTCTGGGCAACCTGTTCCAGTGCCTCACCACCCTCACAGGGAAGAATTTCTTCCCAATATCTAATTAAATCAATCTTTCCCATTTTTCATACAAATGTATTTTTCACCTCAATTTACTTCTACTATGAAAACAATAGTTAATGTGATTACATGTAAATCAAAAGCATAAAAACATTAAGACAACAGTTTAAGTACAATAACTTAGAAAAGATGTTTCTGCATTAAATTACTATTCTGTTAATTACCCAATAAAACTCACACTTTAAAAAAAAATTGAAAAATATCTATTTACCTTTCAGCACTCTGCAAAAATATAAGGGAAAACAAAAATATATCCTTTTAGAAGGAATCACTTTGCATATGGTTTGACAAAGTGCAATGGATCTGGAATTTGTTTATCAGATATATGTGTTTACTTCATACTGAAATTTGGCTTAGTACTGGTAAGACACATTATCTGATCTAATAATACTTACTGATTGATACTTACTAACTAGTGAAAGGACCACAACAGCAAAATCAAATATGTTCCAGCCACTGGTGAAGAAGTAATGTCTTAGCGCTAGTATTTTTATGACACATTCCCCAGTAAATACCGCCACAAAAAAATAGTTGATTTTATTAAGAATATCCTTGATGCCGTTTTGGCTATTTTCTGCCATCATAATGACCATATTTAGACAGATGAAAGTCACAACAGTAATGTCAAATGCTTTGTGTGATACTATATCAAACAGTAATCCTTGGAACATGTTCTGTGGAGAGAACAAGAACAACTACTTAATGGTACTTCTAAGATCCAGGCTACATTCAAATACTCATCAGTAATTTGTGCTGCCGAGAAAGAGAATTTAAGTGAATATAAATTTAAGAATAAGCTACTAGAAGTATTTTTAGGTGATTTCTTTAGACCTTCAAAGAAAACACTCAGTACTTGGGTCTTTTCAGGTATCATGCAACTATATTTCCTTAGGAAAAAACTATACAGCAGGAAAACATTCAGAGTACATTGTGATTGCTCTTTTAATACAAATACTTACTGAAGCAGACTTAGTAGGACAAACAATTCTAATTAAAATGTCACAAGCAAGAAAAACTCTGAATAGTTACTATGTGAAGCCAGGCCTGGAATTAAATTTAAGAAACTGTAAGAAATAAAGCATAACATTATTTAAAAGTAAATAACAGCTGTGGGGCATGTACTACTCACTATTCATTCTCACCTGCAATAATCCAATCTAGTTGCAGAAACAATATTGTGTGACTTATGTAACCAATATCTTGAATAGCAAATACTTAATATGAACCATTATAAATAGGTTGTACATTTGAATAGGTGATAAATAGGCTGTAAATTTCCTTAAATTAATGCAGTCTTTCTTTGTGGGTATTAGATGGAATTAAGAAAAAGAGAGTAAAATGTAAGTATTATATTGAATGAGGAAGATGATGGGCTCTAACACAAAGTGTCTTTCCAGATGTCTGGCTACTGAGTTTAAATACTATCATAGTTTAAATTTCTATCATATTCTACTTAAGATGGTCTCACCAATGGTCTTGGGATGGGTTTTTGAGGTTTCTTGGATCCAAGTTTTTTTAGGGCATTATAGTACTTTTTCTGTTCCTCAGTCAAAAACAGATCTTTTCCACCTAAGTAAAGGGAAAGAATACTGTTGTTCAGCTGAAGTTTTAGCAGTCAACTAAATAAACACCAGCAAGTTTATGTAAAAAAAAGTCAGTTACAGCTGTTGTGAGTAGAATCTAAGAAAACACAGAGACAAAATATGTCTTCACCATTTCTCCTTTCCCCCTTGTTCTTTGACAAGATGTACTGCAAAAAGCTGATCAGGGTTTGATCATGAAAGTCTAGCCTAGACAGTGTTCCTGAGTCAGTTTCCTCAACTGTGAGAGCCTTTCAGAAGTTTTACAAATGTTTTTCGTATTTTTAAAGTTACATAAGACTCATCAACAAGTAAAACACTTTCCATTTTTATTTTTGGGAAAGGCAGGAACAGAAGTATATTGCTGGGTTAGCAAATAAATGGAGGATTATGAATAAGCACTTTGGGACCGCGTTCTATGGTGGTTTCGTGATAATGAACTTGTGGTGCTCATCTTATTACCATCTAAACCACCTGTATTACTTAGCAGTCACTTTGAACTGAGTATTCAGGAGAAGCCACTCATCATGAAAGCGTAGAATGATTAGCATTTTGTAGAACAAACATGTAACAATGTTCAGTAAGGTATCTGCACTTTGGATCACTCTTCAATCCCTACATATCCTTTCTCTGTTAAAATGCAGAGGGCAGAAGAATTTCTTGTGGGCCTTATTGCTATGTATCTCTACCAAGGGCAGTAATTCTTTGACACTTGGTGTATAAGTCAGCCTGTGGAAGTAATAAATGGCTTCTGAAGAGATCTTGTCTTCCAAATGTGAACTTTGAAACTGTAAACCTCTTCTTGGACTCTGCTTTTGTGGTATTTTTTTTTAATGAGCAAGATGCTTATTTGTTTTAAGACTTCCAAGTGAATTAATTAACTCAATTTCCCTTGATATTCTGGAAACTTTAAGCCCCTAAAAGAATGAAGGAGAGGACTCAATTGATAAATAAGCTTGGCACAAAGAAGCTGAAGTATTCCAGGGAAGGTTGACTGTTGCTTTTCTTTGGTTGTTGCATTTTCCATTCTAAGACTTTCCTTTCCATTTCTTACTGAATAAAAAGAACAGGGAATCTAACAGCTATGAGGAGAAGAGTGGAAGCAGTCAGGGCTTCATGGGCTTTAAGAAGCCTTTCAATTTCTAGATGGCCTCTTCCTGGGGCCACAGCTTGGATCTCAATGCAGAAATTTTTAAAAACCCCAGTAAATTACTCTATACAGTTACTTTATTGATGACAGGATTTTTTAAATGTAGCTCGTTCTAGAAGAAGTTCTGATTAACAAGAGCTTTTCAAATTTCTTTACCAGGAAAGCAGTGGTTGATTCTCCTACGAGCAGTAGTGTTTCTTGATTATCCTTATCACATTTGTTAGGTATTTACTCTCAGCAAAAAGGATTATTCTGTTCTCCAAAGTAAATCTTCAAAGCAGAATAAAAGAATTCCACTCTCCTGTAGCAAAGTCTACATAACTTTTTTGGGCTTGTTTTTTCTAAAACTACCCAATCCTCCTTGTCCTCCCACTTAGAACAAATTAAGGACTTGGTATGAAAATAAAATTTACAGGTAAATTACTCAAAGCTTTGAGGAAAAGGGGACTCCTATTTTCAAAACTTGGTATCTTATTTCAAATTTCTCCAGTCAAATAGTTATCTGAAAATGTTACACATCTAGCTGTCAAACTAGCATTCAGTTGATCAAATTGGGATTACAAGAGACCCTGAATTAGCTAATGCAGTACTTATCTTTTTCCTTTGTTGGTTAAAATTGCTGATAACCACTCCAATGAAAAGGTTCAGCATGAAGAAAGATCCAAAAATAATGAAAATCACAAAATACATATACATGGCTAAGAATGCTTCAAACTGTGGCTGTTCATCTATCTGTTAAAAAAAAAATCAAACCAGAAAAATAAAAATCAGATAATCACAGCTGTATCATTTCCAATATATAATGACAAATCTTTTTATTGTCAGGAGAGATAAATTATTTCTACTCATTTAAACCTTTATTTAGATGTACAAGTAGAACAACTGTCTTTTTCTATTCTGTTACTGTTTTTAAAGTTAATTACAAAGCTATGTAGTCAAATCCATCTCTAGCAAATTCTTAAGTAATATGTAAACAGTTCCAATTAGAAGTGATACTGTGAATGCCTAGATTAGAAAAACAGCTCAGGCTAAACGTAATGGTCAACTGCCATCCCCTGGAATGCTATCCCAGACAAGAAGCAGTTTTAAAAAGCCAGCTCACTACAATCAATCAGCCCTACAAGGAATGATCTTTTTAATTCACAGCTATTTCACTACATTCAAGAGTACAGCACTTGAATAAGGAAAATGCAAATTAAATTAAACATAGAAAAGTTGAAACACACTGTACTAGTGAGAGAATGAGAAACAGCACATGGAAATGGGGAAGAAATAGTAAGTGTGTCAAATAGAGGGAAGAAAACCTCCAGAAATAACTGTTAAGGATGCATATCATTTTAATGCTATTGCACACATTTAAAAAAGAAGGAAATTTGCTTCAAAGACACAGTCCCTCCAAGACCTTCTGAACTCTGTTCCCAAACCAGACTTGTCCAAAACTTGCAATATCCTTCCTTCTGAATTCTAGATATAGTAGCTTTTTGTTTGGTGTCAGTCTATTTTGAACAGTTTTCTGTTGTCTAAATTCCAGACATTTGGTACTCCAAAGATTATTGTTTCATTGTGTAGTTTGAAGCATTCATATGCTTGTATTTCTGACTTGATATTGCAAACAAAGCTGAAAAATTAATTGTATGAATAGAAAAGGATAGGAAGAAAGACAAAAGAACTAAAATTTCATTTTAGTGATGTACCTTACGTGAATCCACTGCTGCGTACATAATATCCATCCAACCTTTAAAAGTTGCCTGAAAAAAAGCATTATTAAGGTTATTCTCACTGAAACTGAAAAAAAAAAAAAAAAAAAAGTAGTTAAAGCTAATATAAATATATTAAGACTTGTAGAAAAGTGAGCTAAAAAATGTGCATAACTTCCAAAGATCTGTTTGAAAGTATAATTCACTGGAGTCTAGTAAAGAGAAAAAAAAATATATTTCCTGAAAAGAAAAAAAAAATGACATGAATCCTATGAAAAGTGTTTTAATGTTAAATTGAATCTTTTGTAAATTCTTTGCTTTTTGAAAAAGCAGTAAAAGTTTCAGCTTAACTAGCAAATATACCCTGAAAGAATAAAAACCATTTCTAAGAAGATAGCAGATGATTCCCTCCCGCACTTTTTAGCAACTCTACGGAATCACAGAACACTCTGGAGGATACAGGGCAAAAAACAACATCTAGAAAAGACACAGGGATAACAGCCACTTTTAAAAACGCCTTTCTCTCCTTTGTTGTGGCATTAGGAAGATCAATAAAGTAGCATCCCAATACTTCATGACTTATACAATAAAAGAAAATATATCATCCATTCTGAACTAACTTTTACTAAAGAAAATGAGAATAACTTTAAATCCAGTAACATGCAGACTATTTCAGGCTTAGTATGCTAAGCAAAATTAAAATAAAATTGAAAAGCCGTGAAACAGAGTGCTTGATTTTAACACAAGGTTGCATATGCTAAAGTGTTCTTTAGGAGGAACTGAGCAGCTTATAGATAAGAAAAATATGGAAGCTAAAAAAATCCCCAATTTCAGTGAGATAAACAGAAGCGTAGTGGTGACCCATGGCTGAGCTGCTCAATACACTTCTTGAAGAAAACAAAACTGAGCATGTTTTTATAGAACTTACCACTTGGAGAAGAGCCAAGTATCCCATCGCAACATTATCAAAGTTTACATCATTATTTGTCCATGTTCCACCAGAGGAAGTGCAATTATATTTGTTATCAATTTGACTGATATTTCCTTTCTTGAGTACACATTTTGAAAATTTTTTTCCAAGTAATTTTACTCCTGCAATGTTAAATAGGAGCCAGAAGACAACACAGACGAGCAAAACGTTCAAGATTGAGGGGATAGCTCCCAAGAGTGCATTCACTACAACCTTAAAAAAATAACATTAATTAATTAAAAAAATAAAATTAAAGAATTATTCACATTCAGTAGAACACCCTCCCAGAAAAGCACTTGTTTTATCTTCTTCTGTACCTATTGCAGATTCTCACCTATATAAAAAACTAGTAGATGACAAATTTAAAGCCAGTCTTCAGCCCAACTTCAAACTTGTCTTAACATGTAATTCTGTGGTATCTATCCTGCCTTTTCGAGGAAGGAAGTAAAACAGATGGCAACCAGAATTATCCTTGGGTAAAAAAAATACATAAAATAAGATTATGAGTCTATAGTAGCTATGGGATCTAAAAATCAGGTAAAGGGGAATGGGTTGTATGATCTGCCTTTACTACAATATCATCAATAACCCTCTCTTTTATCTTGGAGGGGTTTTGTGAGAGAACAGCAGCTTGCTCTCCGTTACAAAATGAACCTCACCCAATAACCACTGGCAACTGACTGCACACAGTACATAAAGTAGAGAAGTTTGGCTTCCAGAAGACCAAGTTGTTTTGGTCAGCACTCTTCCTTCATTTAGGCTTGCTTGAGGACAAGGTGAATGCAAACCCATGATGAGCAGTAAGCCTCTTCCTGAAATGGTACCCGTGAAAAAGGGATTCCAGCTTTTGGTGTCTGTGCTGGTGACATCAAGGGACCCGACACAAGCAGTGATAAGGACTCGTATTCACAAATCCAGTGCATTGATGCTGACAGGCAGGACCACTCTTGTTGCCGGGGGAATTTGAGGATTATAATCTATTTCTTTTCACCATTTTTCACCACTCCATCATGGGCCATAGTGAAAATCTCTCTGGGAATGTTTCATTGCTATCATTATGAGAAAATTCTGAGCCTTTTATCCAGGCCTTGGATAATATCTGTATACTAGAAACACACAAAATAAAGCACGTTGGAAGGGACCTCTGAAGATCAGCTGTTCCAACATAGACCAAGTTTCTCAGTGTTTTGTCCAGTCAAGTTGTGAAGTTTTCCAAGAGTGGAGATTAAACAACCACTCTGGACAATCTATTGCAATGCTATATACCCACACCGTCATCTTTTTTCCAGGGTATTTAATTGGAACATCCCTCACAGCTGACTCATTCTCTCTCGTTTTGCCACTGTGGGCCTACTAGAAAACATTAGTTCCATTTCTTGCATAAGCAGGTCAGCCAATTTTCTGCCTAGCTTACAGTTCACCTATCCAAACCAGATATAATGAATATCTGAGACCACAGATGGCTCTTCCCTCCCTTAGCTATCCCACCATATGAGACAATTAGGTTTGAGAGAGAAAAATTGCCCTTTGTAAATTCACACTAGCTATTTCTAACTGATTCCTTCTTGTCCTTCATGGCTTCCAGCAGGATTTACTCCATCCCGGGGCCTGCAGTTAGTGTCTCATCACGTTCTATGATCTAACACAGGTCAGATGATTTGCATTATACAATTTTTTACTTCTCCCCACTGACTTTAAAGATTCCAGATACTTCGCTCAGAGCAGCTTTTAAAATTGAGTTAGAAGAATCCCCTCTCCGATTAAGAAAATCTCACCCTATTTAAGTTTGAAAGGACTGTTATATTTCAGATCCACCCTGGAGAATCTGAAATGTGGGACATGAGCCTGTCTAGATAAACTGTCAAGATGAGTTGATATAAGCACAGCAGTCTAAATAAGGGGAAATATGAAAAGGAGTTACAAAAAGGGAATACTTTCCACTGAAGCAATATTTTTCCAGGTCTCAATTTCTTGCTTCAGGCAATGAGAATAAATTAAGGATGGACTGTGGTCACTACATTGCTTATGCCATGAAGATTGAGAAGCTACAACTTGTACAGTACAGGTTTCTTCCTCATATTACTGTAATAACTATATATAGCTTCTTTTCTATTGACAAGTAATCAAAAATAGTTGATTTTTTTTTCAAGAATATTCTTTTTTGTTTTTCCCAGAAGAATTTGCCAGACACATTGGATGAAATTTTTCCATTTCAAAGATAAACCAAAGAAAGGGTTTCAGAAAAGTGTAAGTAAGTCTAAAAGAATTCTTGTTTAGTTTGTTCTGCAAATTGCACTGAAACTGGAAACATGGAAAAATGTTCCAGTGTTCACGTTAATATATGTAATCATTCCTTGTGGTAGCACATTATAATTCAATTTCCTTATTTCATCTGTATTTATAAATTTCTATGAAATTGTTAGGTATTATTTCAAAATAACAAGCATAGGATGTAAGTAGGCAATCTGAACCATCTTAATGCCATCAAGTCCCAAAATAGAGATTCAAGTTGTAATTTTCACAAAACCTTCAAATTACAAAATAAGCACACAACCCCCAGTATACTTACCTTTATCCCTTCAAATCTTGACAAAGCTCGTAGAGGCCTCAATGCCCTAAGAGTTCTGAGAGATTTCAGGGCACTCCCAGAGGAACAAGGTGATGTGTCTTTAGAAACAGTATCTATTCCCCAGGAAACGAATGACAGCTGTGTTCATTGAATTGAAATGGAGATTATTAAATAGTATAGAAAAATCTATTTTATTTGTGTCACTAGACAATCATAGGCTGAATGTTACAGTATCTTTGACCAGCAAGTCAAATGCAGAAAACACATATTCAAAGTTATTGTAATATAATTTTACTTCACTCTTTCCTAATATTTTTCAAATAATAGGATTCTTTCATTCTAATTTTAAACACGTTTTTTTTTTTAAAAAAAGCAGTTCATATATTTTAGAGTGCTAATGTAACAACCAAATTGGTAATTATGATAATTTCATACACTACAAGACCAGAAAGGATTATTTAAATAAATTATTTCCATTTTATGCATAGCTATTCTCAGAAGTGTATACAGTAATTCCTTTTCATAACTTAAGATGTTGATGGGAAACAAAAATTATTTTTAAAAATGTATCCAGTCTTCATTTTAGATTTTTCTAAGATAGAAAATGAACTGAAAACAGTAGAAAATTGTTTCAATAATTAAAGTGGTTTTTTCACTCTTCATGATTTACCTCTTCCTTCCTATTTGAATTTGTGGTCTCATTGTCTAGCCATTGGATATTTTCATGCTTTTCCTCTGTTTTGGACAGCACTGCTATTAATATTACAGAACTGTAATTGCTAAAGTCATGCTATATATTCTTTGTAAATAGTCATAATATTAGATTTTCCTTTTGAAATTTCCTAGTACTTCACAACTTTCAATGCTCACTATTCAGAGGTTATGAAACAGCTACTTTGATGTTTCTGGAAGTCAGCTGTTCAGATGTTCTTATTTTAAAATATTTAACTTCAGTATCTTCCCAGTGTATTGCTGAAAAGCAAAATGTGTTCATTTTTATATGGCAGGATTATATTCTTTAAATTTGTCTGAATTCAGAATAATTGAACACTGCACCTCCTCCATCTCACTATTGATGATTTGGACAGAGCTCTGAGCAACCTGATCTAGTTGAAGATGTCCCTGCTCATTGCAGGGGGGGCTGGACTAGATGACCTTTAAAGGGCCCTTCCAACTCAAACTCTTCTATGATGCAATGATTTTACTATTTCTCTTTATAGCTATATAAAGAATTGCTAGGATTTCTTTGGTTGTAAAGTAAAAGACATTTTCCCATTTCTTTAACTCTGGTAAATGATTTTTCCAACAATACTTTTAAACTTGCTTTAACTTCTCAATTTCTTCTCCTTTAAGGAAGCAATTTTACTTTTTTCTGTTTCTAAATGGCAGAGCTGTGAACAGCTTCTTATTTTTGTATTGTCTTAATTTATTTATTTTAGTTTTATTTCTGATCGCTAATTGCACTCTTTTGCTATACTCAAAAATGTTTTTTATAACCAACATGGTCCTCCATGACAGCGAAAGTTAATAGAATTTTCTTAAGGAACTTCTGATTATTACCTATAATTTCCATTTAAATTTCTCCTACAGTCTCTTTTGATTGCAATTTTTTTCAGCTTTTGGAAACTGTCTTTTACACTTGTGTTTATTCACAATCAGATTTTACATGTAGTTCTCTATATAGAAAATATCAAAATTCAAAATATAAGACAAGCTGAATGTAATACTTACACATACAATGATGAAGTCAAGCCAACACCAGGCATTTGTGAAATAACTGTGCAAACCATAAGCTACCCATTTTAGAAGCATCTCCATTAAAAAGATGTAGGTAAATATTTTATCAGCATACTCGAGGAGCATTTTCACATTTTTTCTCTCCTGCAGGTGAATATCTTCAAATGCCTGGAATTTCAGAATTCAGTTTTAAAACAGTTTTATAAAAATTACTTTTAAATTGCACAAGAACACACAGTTTGGCTGTGTATTTCATATTAAATTACAGGCAACAACCACTTAGTTTTATAGTTACAAGTAAAAACCCAAATTGTAACATAAGTACAGTTTCATTTTCAGGTTGGTTGAAAAATCCCATACTTTCAGTTGTTTATGCTCAACGCTTCTTCAAAAAGTATCTGATGAGGGTTAATTGTGGCTACCAAAAATCTTGGCTTCCCAAGTTAGTGGGTGTTGGTCTAAAATTCTTCATAATAAAGTTTGAATGAAACATGTTAATCACTGTCTTTCAGACCTAGACCTTCCTTAGTCAGCTGACAGAGTTGTAACTGAGATATGAAAAACCATGACAAACACCTTAACTGGAACTGTTCGTTTCTGGAGTTTCACATTTTTTTCACCTAAATCCTGACATTACTTTAATGTATGGGCTTTTAATGAGGGCTTAGGAAAATGTTTTATTGATTGCTGTAGTTTACATCATTGCTCACTTGTGTTTAATATATTTGCTGCCTTGCTAATTTATTTTAAGTTTTTGATAAATCTATTCCCAATTCCTTTTAACATCTGCATTATTTCCTCACCAAGCCTCTGGCAACGTCTTTATTCTTCCTTTCATTGATTTCTCCCCTACCTTATAGCTCCATCTCCACTTCATTTCTCTTTTGCTGCCAACATTTCTAATGATCTATCCATCCACTTTCACCACCACTATTTGCCCCTTACAAATCCATGCCTATCATTACTTTTACTCAAATTTTTTCTTATTTATGTAGATATATCAGAAGCCACCCTGTACCACATCCTTTCCCACACCCTACAATTCCTAGATACAAATTACTCAATCTCCTCTTGTCTCCTTCTCTTTCACACTCTGTCTCAAGAGCTCACTATGTCTCTAAGAGTACATCAGAGCATTTTACAACTTCCCTTTCTCTTATCCTCATTCAAATCTATGTCTCCTTCTCTGACATTGCCTCTGCAGCTGCTAACTTTCTGTCTTATTTCTTGCCATGAGACGAGTAAAAAAGCTGAAATGCTAATCCCAGTCTAAAAGATCACTGATAAGGGGGATCAGGAGCATAACCAGCTGTTTAGATCGAGACCTGAAACAATAAACTCATGTAAAATCGTTGCTGTGTTTCCATTTTATATTCCCACTGAAAAAACACAGGGTAGAGATGCTCCTATGTACAGTTACCAACAATCTGGTAAAACTTATGCACTCCTGCTCTGCAGTGTAAGAAAACAGTAATACTGCTTCTGGAGCTAAGTGGTTTTTGAAGCAGTGGTCATTCAACTGTGCTACAATTAGGAGAAATGTGTACAGAGCAGAGCTGTCACTGCACCCACAGGACAAGTAATTTGACTGTGGGTAACTGAGAACTCCCAGCATTCATGTACATACACCTATTTACCATTTCCTACCTTTTTTTTCTGAGCGTTTGATAATTAGCATTGCCTTTTTTACTGTTTAACCTTGGCTACCTTGATTTCCATCCATTAGTCAAATCACCCGTTCATTAGCAGTGACGATGCTCTTTCAAACTTCTAATTACTAACTCTTCCTCTGCCCTGAGCACCCACCATGTACTTTTCTATGATCACCATCTCATTTAATTTACTTTCAAGCCATGGACATGCCTGATGGTATGGTATCCCTTCATTCCGGCTGATTCAGGAAATTCCCTATCAGCAAACAACTTTATGAACAAACAGAAAATGGACAAGTCCCTTTTTGCAAGAGGACAACGGTATCCTGGAAATGTTAAAGTTCTCAACACCACAATACATTTTTGATGAAAAGAAATCATTATTGTTTCCTTATTTTGCATCTGGATAGCAACTAGTTTTGTGTTCAACTTAGCCAGATCCTACAGTACATTAAATAACTGTTTCCTTCCTTCCTTCCTTCCTTCCTTCCTTCCTTCCTTCCTTCCTTCCTTCCTTCCTTCCTTCCTTCCTTCCTTCCTTCCTTCCTTCCTTCCTCCCTCCCTCCCTCCCTCCCTCCCTTCCTCCCTTCCTCCCTTCCTCCCTCCCTTCTTTCCCTTCCTTCTGTTTGGTTCCACCTGAGTGCAGAGGAGCCCTCATGGGAATCCCAGGGAGTACCCTTGGAGATTTTGCCACAGAAATTTTAAAGCAGACAGTTCAAATTTGTGGTTCAGTGTACAACCTAAACTTAACGCACACAGAACAGATTTTATTTGGAAAATTCTGACATCTACCACATCGATCACTTTCACACTAGTTGGTTATGTTCCTTTTGTAGTACATCATAATGTTTTAACAAATTACTTTCAGTAGACTTAGTGAATATGCTTTCAAATCAAATAAAACTTCCCCTATTCTTCAGTAGAAATGGATATAATCAGAGTAGTAATGAAACATTAAGTCACGTACCAGTTTACAGCCATCTTCACTTCTAGATTCTGATTATCTTAATGACTGAATGATTTTCAACCTAAATTTTTACCGAGCAGTTAGTCTGTTTTACAAATTTAGAAGTACTTTTATTTTTTAAGCTTTCCTAAGTAATTTCAGACCCTGGTTTAGTCTCTCAATTAAGCACACAAGTGTGTGAAGAACTATGTTTCATGAAGAACTATGAAGAAGACTATGATTCTATACATTTAAATATCTTATCCAAGTGGAGGGAAAGACTTATAACTTCTAAGGAAAATGTTTAGTATACTCTTGTCTTTCCCTGAGGAAAGAAATGTGAGAGTAGAAGCAGCAAATTGAATATAATATGATTATTTTCCTTTACTGACAACCATCAATCCAAAATTTGAGAAATTAAATTAAATTTACCAGTGCTGCGCTGCTCAATATTATCATAAAAATTATAAAATTTTCAAACCAGCTATGTTTAACAATTCTGTAGCAGGTTTTTCTAAAGTTCCACCAAGTTCTGCCTGGAAACTTAGTGATATCCACTACACAACACGGGAAATACTCAACACAACCTGAAAAGAGAAAAAACAGCATATTGGTTCCATTCAAAATGTAGAGACTTGGAATCTAAAAAGTGTAAGACATCTTAAAATGAGCTTCTACAGACTACAAAGTGCTATTTTACCTATGGGGTAAAATAGCTGCTGTGGCTAAAACGATCTAAAGCTAAAGAAAAGACAGAATTTGTAGGCTGAAATAATCTCTTTTAATAGAACAACTCATACATGGAAAAAAGCAGAGAAGCTTGGGCTCATGGGCACAAAAGAGCCATTTCTTCTATCATCTAAAAAACTTGCTTATTTTATTTTCTGCATTTATTCCTTTTTTTTTAAAAAAAAAAAAAAAAAAAGATATTACCTTACTAGTGGTTTAGTAAATTATTATTTTTACTAATTTTTTCACTTGATTGATTCATACGCCATGCTTGGAGGTCAGAGAAATGTTGAAGTGCTGTTTAAGATACCAGGTACCAACATACATGTCCTAACTGTCTCAGGCCAATTTGGAAACGTTCTAAACAGTTATCTTTGAATGCTGGTTCATTTGGTGTCACTGCAATAAATAAAAGATTCTTACTTTCTGCAAAACAGTCCTTAGGTATGTGTGACTTTTTTTTAGGCTGGGAAAACACCTCCAGAAGAATAACTGGATCCACAGTGCTGGCTTCAGAATAGCTACCAACATCACATTTCTGCATAGGAAAAGAAGAGAATTTATTTGCTTTTCATTAATAAGGTTACCAGATTTAAAATAAATTATACTTATCACCCCCCCCCCCCCAAAAAACAATCTGCAGCATATAAATTACCTTAATGTTGCTGAACTAAAATTACAAATAATAGGACAGAAAAGTCTAATCCCTCCTCTTTTCCATTACTTTAATAAGTTTCTTGGTTTCTTCTAGACATCTACATTGGACTTGCAGGAAGAAAATGTTTAGAAGAGACTATATTATGTTACAACTTTACTTTAGAGAAAACTCTGATTTCTTCATGCCAATACAATTCTCTCTTCATTTTCAGAGCTACAAACTATGTCTCAAAAGTCTTGAAGACAGGAAGGCCTAGCAGGAAAGAAATGTAAGTGTAGTCTATGCATCTCAAAGAACTATAGTTATTGGTAGGTAACCTACACACCTATAAAACTAAAGACAAAGAGGAAAACAAGTATAAAGAAAACAGAACAAAGCAATCTATCGGCCATAAAGTGTAAGTGCCCTGTATGACATGGAAAGGGAAAGCAAGAGGACAGGGATAAGAATGAGAAGCCAGAAGAAGGGAGAACTGCTTCTGTTGACAGCCATGCTGCTCTACAGGAACTTAAGGTCCTAGGGAATCTTCAACATAGACAAAAATGCAATTATTTAAATTCATGGGCATTTAAATACTTTAAAATTTTTTATATAAATTTAATTCAATGATATGTAACAAACAAAACTTCTTGCAACTTTATATAAACCCAGAAAATGCTTAAGTGGTTTGACTTTTGGAGGTAGTAATCCAGAAAGTTGCTAACTTCCATGTAATTTTCTGGGTCCTTGGAGGCAAGCCATGATTCTTCACCTTTTTGATGTGGAACTGCACTGTATTAGAATAAGCTAAGCTTCTACACCAGAAAAAGTATGGTTGTTTTGGGAACCGTTTCTAGAGAATATATTTTTGCATCCAAGGATGACAGCAAACAGAATTATCTATAAAAACGAATAGTATGTATCAGATATGTTTAAAGAAAGTGTGTTTCTTGATTAATTTGTTTGCTTATTTTGTACAAAATAATATATTAGGTTACACTGTTAGCCATGGCTGTATATGAGAGACAAACCTCCGTGCTTTAAACTATTATTACCTCTAGAGAGATGTACCATCTTCACAGGGATTATACTTGCTACTCTTCGGAAAACCCTAGCTTGTCCTATCATTGCTGAATGAGAGAACCACTGTGACAATTTTCATCTCTAGCATATTCCACAAGATGATAAAAGTTATAATTACCTCTTTTTGCTCTTTCTTCTGGAGTGTTTCTGAAAAACCACTTATAGTTTCAGAAGTCCCAGAAATCTGACTGAAGCTGCTTGAACTCTGGCACTGCTCTCTATGTCTTAATCTGTCTCCCTGCATGAAATAATGCAAAACAGTTGATTTTCCACATTTTTCTTCCTGATAATCATTCTTAAAAGTAAAAATTCTTTAACAGAATTTAAAACATCCACAAAATTTAGCATGTTTGTCTTTTTTACAGATAATTAAATGATATCCCTAAAAGGCATGTAAAAGAATGGTTTCTTCCTCAATTTCAAATCCTGTGGTTATACTGTGGAAATGTATCATTCCTCAAGATCAGCATTTAGCCCACTGATGGATTCCTGTATCGAATTCACTAAGTTCTGATGAACTGGCTCAGTAGCAACCTGTGCAGCTGGAACCCAACAGTTTTGTGTTTCTAGTTACAGGCAGAAGAGCTAAGTGATCCCAGTCAGCTCTCAGTCCTTTTGCCAATACAAATTCCAAACAATACCAGATTCCACTGCAGCAGAGAAAGAATTTCTGTCATCAAATGCTTATGGACAACATATTTCAAATAGCCGCAGATGATTCTAGGGTGATTTCTGCTTCTTTGAGAACTTGTCTGAAGATATTCCACTGATGATGCCTCTTCTTAGGCCCAAAACCATAGAAAACGGATCCTACCAGTTCCCCTAGACACTGACCTTATGATAATCACAAATAGCACCTGGTTTTGACATTTCTGCCAGGGCATAATACTAGGTAACTGCACTTTGAGCCCAAAAACCTGTTCTGATAGATTTAAAATATGGTAATATCGCAATCATAACACAACTGGCACTCATAAAATACAATCTGTAACAAGCTGATCTAGGTACAATATAGTCACCAAAGCCTGGTGTTCCACTTGAGCTTGCTGCTCACACATTTGAATGTTTTTTAGATGAGCTAAACCCTGTATTACCACATGCTTACACCATTGCTTTTACCTATCAAGAAAAAAACCCACAGTTGCAACATCACAGGAAAGCTCATTCCTACTTGCATGTGGTAGCTGGAGAAATAAGCAGAAATGAATAAAAATACTTAAAATCACAAGCTACTTTCCGTAAGAGAATTTCTATCTTGCTTTATGTGAAGAACCTGCAAAACGGCTCATTCTTCTGTTCTATAAGCCAGCTTCTATTGGTACTTCCTTTAGTACAGGTCTGAGAAGTTCATATTTTTTTGTTCACCTTCTGACAAAAGATTGCAGGGAAGGTATATTGGAGTCTGCTCTTTCTTATTACTACTGCCTGTGAACAAGGCAGGCTTCTAAAGAAAATTAACTTGAGGTCCTTGAGTGCTGAGCTGAAACTACTACTGGATGTTTCATACATAGCTGCAGTACTGTCAATGGGCTAAAAGATATCACCTTTACCTTCTACAGGCAAAAATATTTAAAAGGGAATAAGAATCTCAGAGGATGACACAATGATTCTGAAATAAAATGTATTCATGCAGACAGATCATCATATTCATATCCTTTCTAAGCAATCACATCACATGTAATAAAAGTAATGTTGTCACAAACAGAATTTCATTAAAACACATCACCCTCCTTAAAGGAAAGTAATTAGATAGAATTCCGTTTCACTAAAAAGTATAACATGTCATTAGAGAGGAGAAAAGAAAGCAAAAATAAGGAAAAAAAAAATCAAGACAGCAAAACGGAAGAAAATACGAAGTGCAAAAGTGGGCAACATACAAATAGTGTGAACACGCAGCAAGGGACGCTACTGAATGCAGTGAGGACACAAAGGGTTTAATTCAGTTGCTTGCCCTAAACTGCTTAGTGTCTTTTAAGATACCTAGGGGTACCTAAGACATACACATGGCGTAGTTAAATACACATGGCATAGTTAAAAACAGCACAGCATCTACAGGAACTGACAGATACCTTTTTGGAGGTGCATTTAGAAGCTGTATGAGATAATCTAGTACCTCAAATGGCACCTGACATCTATGAGGTGAGTAGTATGTGGAACCTTGAGGCTCAGGTATCTAAACAGAGTGATCTAGTTGTGGCTGATATCTAGTGTCATCTGAGGTGTTTCTACATACCCCTGGCCTCCAGATGCCAAAAAGAGTTCCTACAGCTTCTGTGTCTTACTTGTCAGTCCCATGTGGATGTGAAAGACAGCTGAAGTATCTCATATATCCCTAAATGCCTGTCTACAGGCAAATGAATTGCACTATTATTGACTATCATGGCAGCATAAATGCCATGCACATGCAGAAATCTGTATTTAGTTGTCTGTATTTAAGTGCCTAAGACTTGATCTTAATCCTGCCCAACACAACAAAATCAAGAGATATAACGGCGAGTTCAAAGTATCATAGAGGATTAAAAAAACATTAAGAAATTATTTTTTTCAGCTGAAGCCTTTATGTGCATTCCATTTGGATTCCATGCAACAGAGAAGCAACATATAAGCAACACAAGAGGCCTGCCTTCCAAAAATTCCAGGTGTCATCTGTAAGGCAAAGGAGGCAAAACAAAAGAATGTCTGTCTTGATCAAACTTCATTTAGCAGTTGACAGCAATAAATGGAAACAAAACAGAGAGAAGCAGAATTATGGTTATCAATGAGGAGAATGATGAAAAAGTGGATATTTAACATCTCTTATTGAATAACAAAGACTGTTAGGAGCTCTTGCATTTTGAAGGCACTGGCAGAACAAAGAAAGTAAAATGGCAGAAATGCCAGAAGGGATAACATTTACTGTTGACTCTCCAAGACTATATTTACAGATGCAAGTTACAATAATTTTTCAAATATTAACATTCCTTACCCGTTTTCTGTATTCTGTTTCTGTGCATACACTGTGCTCATCATCACCTTCATCAGTGTAAGTCTCTGCTAATGCAATGGGAACACTGGTGCTACGACTAGTTAAATATTCTTCATATTTCCTTGTTATTGAGGAACTCTCTTCAGTATTGTAATAATTGTCAAAGCAATTGTGGTCTATGTCCTTTCTGACATCAGTCATGGCATAGTGATTTTCCTCTTTGTCTTTGGTAGAAATTTTCACCAAAGTCTTCTTTTTGGCTGTTGTTTTGAGGTTTCGTTTCATTATTTTGCCACAGCGTTCCCAAATTCTGCCCTTCACAGACTGCAGGCCCTTGTGAATCCGTGCAATGGCAACCTGACATTTAGTCATTTGTCCGGCTTCCTCTTGTCCCATTGAGGAGTCAGTACTGAACGAACTCAGCAACAAGGCAATGAATAGGTTGAGCACCTTAAAATAGTTAACGTAAGTTGGAGACACTACTACTAACAGAAAAGACATTTCAGAAAACTCTCCTCAGATTAAAAAATCTCAATCTTGCTTTCCTCAACCACTGCAATGAAATTATTTACTATTACTCTGGAATATTAATAGAGTATGATATGGCTCCTTCTGGAAGGAAAGGCAGGAGAAAAAGGAAGGAAGTGAGGGTTTGGGTATATCAAATATATTTTCACATGCTCTGATGTCCATAATGTACAAGGAGGTAGATATTTTGAAAAACAGCATGCAAAGATAGCTTTTAATAACACCACCATCAAAAAAGATCTGGTATTGACCAACAAACCAAGTAGATGAAAAAGATTTAGACATTAGATCTAGTATATGTCACAGAAACCAGAAAATCTAGGTACTGTAAACTTTTGATAATATAAGGATAAATTGGTAAGCATTAAAAGCACTGAACAGTTTGGTTATTTTATCCTAGCAACACAAAAGATGAAGAAATCAGACACCAAATTATCAAAAGTACTGTTCTTCTATACTCTGGGTAGAAGGAATGATTTTGTGTATTTTGCTTAGCAGTTACCTTGAGTGTGAGAAAGAGCAAGACAGGGGAAAAGAAAAAAAAAGACAGAATGAAAACATATATTAAGGAACATCCAGAAAAGAGAATAGTGTGAATACCCTTCAAATGACAAAGTTTGCCTCAGAAAAAAAGTTGCCAGGGTAACTGGATGCATTCCGTAAGGACTGAAAAATAGCTTGAAACTCACCACCAGGTTTCCTATCACCAGGACTAGCAAGAAAATGGGAAGACACAGTCCTTTTCCAGCCACTTCCATACATTCCCACATGGTTTCAATCCATTCTCCACATAATATTCGGAATATAATCAGGAATGAATGACAAAAATCCTTCATATGCCAGCGTAAATTCTCATTGGTGTTTATTTTATAGTAATAATTCTCATAATAATTGCCCAAAACCTGCTTTCCTACTACAGCAAAAATAAATACAGTGATAATCAAAACCAGAGTGAGGTTACCCAGAGCACCAACTGAATTTAGAATTATTTTCATAAGAGTATTTAAGGCTGGCCAGGACTTTGCCAATTTGAAGATCCTGAGCTGTAAGTAAAACACAAGAGAGCAATGTGAGTGGCAAATACTGCATGAACAGCACAACACACTTAAAAACCAGACCCTGCATTTATCATACTGTCTTTACTTCAGTAACAGGTTCATAATTTTTCTCCCAAAGAAGGGTTTCTAACTGTTCAAATCCAAAAGCACTGTGCTTAAACTCAGATGGTTAATGTTACTGAGAACAGAGAACTGCCAAAGCTTTCAAATTGTGCTAAGTTAGATATGAGCATGTGTAAGTGTATTAGTAATAACAGCAATAACAATAATTGTAATAATAATCAAGTGGCTCATAGATACTCAGACAAGGCTTATGAAATGACTGCATTTTGGACTAAATCAAATGTAATCAGACAAAAATTGAAAAAAGAATTTTTTCTACCGTTACCCAACTGACTTAAAATAGGATCTGAAAAGCCAGATGGGATCTATTCTATGCACTCTCATGAGTAAAAAGGACATTTTTAGTCAAATTAGCATTCAGGGCCATTAAAATCTCTCAGTCATGACACACAAGATGAAAGAGAATTCAACTGAATTTCTAGGTGTGATGACTCTGAAAAGCTATGAAGAATCTTAGAATTAGTAAATTTAGCATTCTAAATACATAATAAGGATGTAAACAAAAAAATAACATTATACATAGACATCTCAGACCTATTCCTCCTCTCCGCTCACATGGAGGAAAGTCTAAGCCTTGAGGACAGCTACGTTATTTTACAAATCTCAACTCAAAAGGAAAAGCTGTGAAGGAACCTTTGCTATCCTTAAGCTCATGAAAACATTCAGATAATATCTTTTCCTAACTGAATATCTGAAACATAGTTGAGGAGTGCCACTGTACAGACCTAACAGGGAACCAGTGAACTCTCAGCTAGGTCAAATCTCCAAGAGGGTGCACTGCACCAGAGGATTTGTACTATCCAATATATCCAGTATAATAAACATATTGAACATATTCCTTAATATTCATTTAATATTCACTCTAATTAAACATTCATGTTGGCTTACTATGTACTAACAAGAACTGATTTAATGATTCATCAGTAAAATAATTTGAGGGTATTTCACTGTAATCTTTTATGAATCTATACAACACACGTACTTTTAAAAAAGAGTAAAGAAATAATTACCAGCCTGAAAGATGACAGATTTTCTTTAAAGCTTATTAGGCCAATCATAACAACAATGCTATCAAAAATATTCCATTTTTGCTGAAAATAGTTGTAAGGATCTAGAGCGATGATTTTCAAGACCATTTCTGCTGTAAAAATGAGGGTGAAGACCTGGAAAGAGGAAAAAGAAATTCAGCAAAAAGTCACTGAAAAAGTATGTCTCCATCTGGGACTGTCCCAGCATAAATATGGGGTTATAACTCCATATTCACTCTAACATAAACCTAACTTACCTTGTCACTTATAAAAATCATTTGTTGGTAATTGCATGGCATGTCAGGATACTCCAGAGCCATGAATAAGGTATTGACGATAATGCAAACCATGATTAAGAGATCAACAAATGGATCCAAAATTACCAATTTCACCTTCTCTTTGACTACTCTCCAGAATGGACAACAATTCCAAATTAGATACTTCCGAGCAAAACGTTTGCATAAGGAAGGGCATTTCAGTTTTGACTCTTGCAGTTCTAAATGACAAAGAGGGAAAATGGCATACGAATAATCTTATGTGGAATTTCGTAGGATGAAGAAAAAGACAATCAGCCATAGAAAAGATGGAAAACAAAAATCAATCTCATGTGAACAGAATGGCATCATTGAAAATCATTGTTTCACTCATTCTATGCAAAATAGTCACAGACTATTTAAAGGTCACCATCATCAAATCTCATAATTACAGAAACAGGTGATATTACCTACCTCTTCATATGTTTATTATACTATTGAAGGATGATAAAAGATTTGTATTAAGGAGAAATAACTTAACTGTCTGTGTTACATCTGCAGAGTCACAGATGCAGCATGGGTAGAAAAAAAGTCCAGGATAAAATGAAGAAGGGCGTGCCCCATATCTTGGTGTCCATAGTTGAGGATAGGGTTATAAGTCAAGTCAAGTTGGAAGGGATCCCAGGAGATCTCTAGTGCAATCCTCCTCTCAAAGCAGGGTCAGTCATGAGGTCAGAAACTGCACAACCTATTCCTCTGCCTGACTGTTCTCATGGTGAAAGCTTTTCCTTACACACAGTTTCAAGCTCTCTTCTTTCAATTTATGTTTGTTGTCCCATCTTCCCACTGTGCACCACTGTGAAGAGCCTGGCTCCATCTTTTTGATAATGTCTTCCTATGCACTGCAAGGCTGATATTAAGGTCCCCTCAAAACCATCTCTCCAGGCTGAACCAAGTGCTCCAGCCCCTGACTTGATGGCTCTCCACTGAACTTAATGTATTTCTTCTACTGGGCGAGCTGGGGGGCAAACCGGGCATAGTATGTGGTCTAGCAAGTGCTTAACAAAGGGTGATAATCACTTTTCTCCTGGCTATGCTCTTTTAACATAGTCCAGGACACTGTAAGCCATTGCTACTGCAAGGGCATGTTGCTGGCTTATGCTCAGCTTGCTGCCCACACAGACCCCCCCAGGGCCTTTCCTGCAGACCTGCTTCCCAGCCAGCCACCTCCCAGCCTGTATTGTTGCAAGAGGTTCTTGCAGATATGCAAAAGTTTACATTTGTTCTGGTTGAATTTTCATAAGTTTCCTGTTGGCCCATTCCTCCAGCTGGTCTAAGTCCCTCTAGATGGCAGCTCTTACCTCCAGTGTAGCAAGTGGTTCCCCCCAAATTTGGTGTCATCTGCAAAATTTAAGAGTAAGCTTTCTGTTGCCTCCTCCAGGTCACTTAGGACAAGACACGTCCTAGGAGACAGCCCTGCAGTACTCCAGTCATTACCTGCCTGTAACAGGTACAATAAGACCTGTTCACCAGACGCTGGAAGCCCAAACATCCAAACATTTTTTTGTCCAGCTGGTTGTCCACCCTAATACCCTAACATAGATAAAAAAATACTGTGAGAGACAGCATTGAAAGCCTTGCTAAAGTCAAGGTAAATGAAAACATTGCTCTCCCCTCATCCACAAACCCCAGTCATTTTATTGTACAGGGCAATCAGGTTGGTCAGGCATGATTTACCCTTGGTAATTTCAATTGCAGTTACGTGAGTTACGGGAATATTTATTTTACTGAAATTTACATTTGATTGTAGCATAATTTCCCCTAGTGACTTTTAAAATAATGCTGATTGTTTGTGACATTTTGATCTCTTAGGTCAAGTTACACAATCACCACAGGAAAAACACTAAAGAATGACTTACGCAAATTATCTGTAATAACAGTGGCTGCACTCATTAACCTCTGTCTTCGATAAGGATCTTTAATAGACTCCACTGACAATTCATAGGACAGCAGTATCTGCCTCTTTGGTTAGAAAGACAACAGAAGATAATATAACAAGAGAATATGAATAAATGGCAATATAAAAATTATGTCCAGTGTAAGATAAATATCCCTTTTTAAATGCACATTGTAATGAAGTTTTACTTTGCTGAAAGAATGTAAAACAAAACAATAAAACAATATCATGTGTTTGCCTTTGAAGGCAAAGGACGTTTCATCAAAGCCAGTAATATTTTTCAAGAAGTTGTTTCCTTCTGAAAATATATAACAACAGTAATAATGCCATTGTATAAGAAGTATAGAATCATTAACAGTGGAGCAAAGGAAAAAAAATAATTCGATCTTTCCCATGACTGATAAGAAGGAAATACAAAAGAACACTGATGATCAGTTTGAATAAATTATTGGCTATTGAACTATGAATTATGGATTATTAATAAACAATAAATATTTATTCATATTAAGAATAGTTATTTAGTGAATCAAAATTATCACTCTTCCCAGACCTATTAAGACTATCAAGATCTATACTAATATTGAACTGCCTAAAACTAGGAATGGGACTACTTTTGTTTTCATTAGAAGTTACAGAATGCTAAACTCAGTGTTCCTGATGTGCACTGAAGAACAGACAGGCCAATTCCTGTATCTTATGGGACACACTGAATTATCATAAAAAATTCAGTTCATGACACATTAACACACACTTCAAAGACTAAGAGACAATTGTAAAACATGGGCTGCAAAGAACAGGTGAGACACTGAGGTAGAGAAGAACAGAAAGAATGAAGATTCCAGTATCAGTGAGGACAAAATTAGAACTACTAGCTGACTGGGAGCCACTGATTGACCACATCATAATGCACAGTACCTTGGTATCCCCTTTCAGTCCAACTTGATTTGTTTGATTTTCTTTTTGTGAAGGTATATAAGTAAAGATATCATAGAATCACAGAATCACAGAATGGTTTGGGTTGGAAGGGACCTTTAAAGGTCATCTAGTCCAACTCCCCTGCAATGAGCAGGGATATCTCCAACTAGATCAGGTTGCTCAGAGCCCCGTTCAACCTGACCTTGATTGTTCCCAGGGATGGGGCATCTACCACCTCCCTGGGCAACCTGCTCCAGTGTTTCACCAGTAAAATATTACTGGCTTTGATGAAATAAAAATTTTCTGATTCTGTGAAACAGTGATTTAAAATAGGGATACGCAGCAGCGAAATAGTCCATTCAAGTTTTTATAGAACTGATTATGTACTACCAAAATGTTTGTATCTGATATGCTTTTTTTCTCTTTGACTGCCATGTTTGTGGCAGATTATATTTATTTGACTAATGGTAGAACTCTACATTGGAGCAGCTCACAGTGCTTGGATAACACTCCAGGTCTTCCTTTTTTTCTTTTTCTTTTTTTTTTTTCTATTTGTAGGACAAAGTGAGAACCGTGATGTAGGGGACTGAGCAGAAGTGAGTGTACAGGCGGACTATGCATCTTGAAGAACCCTCATGACTGAAAAATAGTTTCTTCTGCTGTCAAATGATCATCTGTAAGTATGCATAAGACAGCATAAGACTACAACCAGGATCTCACACAGTCACAATGACCTGGAGCTGGGCCTCGGAATTCTTCATGCAGATAGAGTAGACCACCTGTTAGCAAGCACAGCAATGTAGTCTAAACTCTGCAGAATATACTCCTGAAAAGTGGGTTCCATTTAACATTTGTGGTACCAGGTTCTAATGCAACCTATTATCTGTTTCCAAAAGTTCCTATATAGAAATATTCATAACTTTGCCATTCTCTGCACATAGAGAGGGGAAGGGACCTTTGGATGGATCTGCAAATGTTATTTCTGAAAAGTAAAAATACAGATTGCTTTTGGCATCCAACCTGTGCAGATTTTGCAGCCTTGGAGAAGTAAGGTATAGGAACTAAACCAAATTTATCTCCTGGCTCAGTAATCTCCTGAAACACAGTCACAGTCTTAGAAGAAAAAAATGAAATAGGGATAATCAGCCATAAAAGCTGATTTTTATGCTTACAGAAGATACTTACACCTGCTACGGAAAGACTTTTTTTCCTCAGTAGGTGTAATAATACACTACCATGGACTGTGACAGAGTGTTCCCTTTAAGTACAGCAGAACCAAATTAGGTTGCAAAGTGGCATAATATTCTTAACACAGCAAGGGCACTGTTAATGACACTCTATAAGAAGCAAATTCTATACAAAAGGAGATGACAGATGGCAGTTGCTGCCAAGTGGATGATTTTGATTCCTTCAGCTCAGACACATAATTTAATATAGCTAGGATCAGGGAATTTAGAAGAAATTCTGAACATGCTGACTGCCAGAATGAAAAGCTAATCCATTTTAGCTAGGATAACATGTCTGATAAAACATTCCTCTACAAGGACACTTTTCAAAAGGAAGGAAGTTGGGCCATCACTCCTTTAGCTCTGCTACTGGAAAGTTTCCATTTTCTATGAGATAGGTAGGAATAATTCTGATGTTCTCCCAGAAGCAAGAGAAAATGTGCCAAGAGATGGAACAGACTATCAGGGGTAGGGAGGTCATAGAAAATATGCTGGGAGGCAGAGGGGTGAGGGATAATTTCAAAATGAACAGTGGATGTTTTGGTGATGAATTCCAGCTCTCCACATCTAGAGATCCTGCTCAGTCATGGTAAAGGATCACCAGAGAAATAGAAGGAAGAAACGCATCTGAGAGTGTGAATGAAGACTGGTTTGAAATTCCTGCCTGCATTATCAAAGGTGTGGCCGGGAAGCAAGGTTTCAGTCAAGGTGTCATTTGGACACAAACATCTACTTTTACACCATCTGTTTTTCCAGTGGATCCTATTTGGTCTAAGTCACAAGCCTGTACCGGAGAATGGCTGTTGCTGAACCAGTATAAGGGCATTAAAAGCTTTCTTTTCAGATATTGTTGAAAATAACTCAGTAATATGGATAATTGCCTGAGAATTATTTCAGAAGATTCAGCTCAAGATTAAAATATCTAAATATAGGCATCTAAATGTAAATGTTTACATAGAGCAAGAGAAAAACTAAAGTTGGGAAGGTCCCCTGGAGTCCTCCCACTCCATCACTCAAAGCAGGGCAAACTTCAGCTGTAGGGCCTTTTCCAGCTACATTCTGAGTATCTCCAAAAATGAAGATCCAAAAATTTCTCTGGAAAACCTGTTCTAACATTTATCCTCTGTCACAGTGATTTTTTTTTTCCTCCTTAATAACTAATCAGAATTTCCCTTGTTGCAACTTGTTCCCCTTGACTTTTCATTGTGCACATGTAAGAAGATCTTGGCTCCTTCCTCTTTATATACTCCCCTTGGACATTAATAGATAGCAATAATCAGATTCTTCCCTTTCCCTTTTTTCCTTCAGGCTGAACAAATCCAACCTGTCCACCCCTCCTCACATATTATGTACTATAGCCCCTTAATCATCTTGGTGGGCTCCACTGGCTTTGCACAATATCTCAATGTAATCCTTTCACTGGAGAGCTCAAAACTCAACACAATACCCCAGGTGCAGTCACACACGCACTGGCCATGCCAAGGAAAGATACACACACGGACTGAGCATTGAAAAGGTAACAAATCTATACTCGGATGCTGGACCATTGGTAACATGATAGCAAGGACTGTCCATGAGATATATGGTATTTTGCCAGTGTTCAAAGGCACTGTGAAAAAAACCCCAAGACTAAGCAAAGTAAGAATTACAAGTCTTAATAGCAATTTCTTAATGGACTTAGAAAGGAGTGATGAGCAGAGGGATCTTTTCTAAAGCCAGAAGTCACTGCTGTAATCAAGATGGGAAATAGCGTGTGTGGGATTCAGCCTAATACTCAGACATCCGCATTTAATTTGTCCATGTGCACAATGCATCTAAAATGCCATTATAACTGATGCATATTTTTTTTATAAGTTTGGTTCACTTAAATATAAGTGTCTGAAGCCATTTGAGATGGTCTATTGAGACATTTGGTATCTGAGATGACCATAGTCTCAGACTAAGCAGACACGACACATCATGTCTGTACCCCTCTGCAGAGTAGATGGAGGCCAGGTAAGACACTCTAATGTCACTAGGTGTCAATTTGTGACCCAAAAAATTAAATCTCCATTTGAATCTGGGAGTTTAGAACCTAAATCACATGTAGACACCTGCAAACAAAAACCTGAAACACAATCCAGTTGCCTAAATCTAGGAATTTAGTAACATTTGAGATGTCATAATGTATTTGAGATATACACACAGTGCTAGAAGAAGTGCCACAGACACCAAAGATATTCGGGATATCCAACCTGTCCAAGAACATCTAAAGTGGCACTAGACGCTTATAGTTAGACATCTGAATCACGCCCATAACATTAGAAATATTCATACTGAACTGAATCCAACCCCAAAAATTTAGGCCAGAGAATTAGCTGTGTGTACAAAAAAAAGAAAGGTTAGGTCATTAGGGAAATTCTAAACCCTACAGGATTTTACGTGTTTGTTGATGCAGCACAGTAGAGATGCCAGCAGATCATACCACAGGTGTAAGCGCATAATGTGTCATAAGTATGCTACCGATGGCTACTTTGAACTTTTCTTTCAAGTCCATATAGTGCTGTCTCCCTTTGGTCCCAAAATCTAACTTTCAGACTACTTTAAAAAAACCAAGTTAATTCAATGCATGCATGAAGGAAAAGGGGGTGGGGGAGGGAGGGGGAAGAGGGAAAAATTGCAAATAAAGAAAGCTTTTCTGCTCATCAAATTCTCATATCACATGCATGTCTAATGAACATATCTTCTATTTCGAATACTTACAAGCTTCTTGTGGCAGTGACCAGGCTGCGAACTAAAAATAAGTTCCTCTTTGCCACGATCACCTAAAATTAAGTTTTGTCTTAAAAAAGGTTTTTCCTTCTTCATCTCTTTTTCTTTTAAATCTTTCAAGTCAGCAACTGACATTTCAGATCTGACAGGCAAAGCATCATTAGCCTCTCCAGCGGCCAACATCTGTAAAAGAAACAGCAAAAACTCGGTCTATTAATACAAGGCAAATGGTCTAGGATGATATACAGTTTAATTATTATGCTATCTGAATGCCTTGCACTAATAATTCTTATCTTTCACATATTAAACTACTATAAAAGACAGGAGTACAGAATGCTATTCATAATACTGAAAGATAAAGCAGGTTTACTTATCAGCTACTATAATTAAAGTTTTTCCTTGCCACTTTAGACACTGTGTTTTGTATCTGAATTACAGAATATTAAGGTGTATCCTTTTACTTTCCTTTTCTTGCCTTGGAAAGGATGGTTGAGCCCAAAGACAACAGAAGACTAAGGGCTCAAATTAAATACTAAAATGTTAAAACTTTCTTAACTACTAATCCTGTTGAAAGAAACACAGAAGGAAGAAAAACCTTAGTAAATCTTGGCCAGCCAGAATTTTGGACAGAGAATATTACAGGCCTGTCAACAGCTGTAGAGGAGGAATTTGGTAAACCAGTGATGCCTTTCATTTAACGATCAGATTGGATAGTTGTTAGAGAATATTTGTATGTCCTCTTACAAGTCTGACTTTTCTGATTGTTAGCAGTAAATCAGAGGTATCTTTTATAAAAATAAGATAAAATATATCCTATAATAATTTTCAATCTATCTTGTTGCCTCAGCTCAGAGCTTCACTTCTCAGGAATAAAAGAAAAACAACAAGGTGATCCCCAGTCCCCTACAGACCAAGGAATGAATTAATCTAGGCAATACTGTGCCAAGAGAAAACACTGGAGAAATCCAATGTGTGTCTACTAGCTCTCCAAACCAGCAACAAAGAAACCAACGAAGTGTCTGGATGTCCTTCTGCATTAATATGGAACTAATGGCATTAGCCTGGCCAAAGACTATTCCTGCTCTTGTCAACTGGTAGACCTTCGGCGTGCAATCCACTTAAAAAAGAGGCATGACATCCCTTAAATAGCTGAGCACAGTGACTCTCAGAAAGTTTGTAGTTTTAATCAATTCTGAAATCTATCAGCATCAGAACTTCCAATCTCAGGGAACTATTGAAATGACAACTTTTCTTATGGATGCAAATTTCTCCACTCATACTTCCTTCATCAGACTACACGGTAACAGCAAGAAGGAATATCCAAAGAAAGGAATTTTTGTACACAGCAATAGTGGCAGTATACAGAGCGCAGGCACCTATGCAATACCATAAAAGCTATATATTTGCCAGCAAGCCATTCCTATACAATGTCAGGTCTGCAAATACTAAAACTTAATATGATTTAACTTGGACTCATGCTAGTTGTTTGTATCACAGAAAAGTTTATATATATATATATATTTAAATATATATATACATACACATGTGTATTTATAAAGAGACAAAGAGAAATGAAGTGTGAGAAAGTATCGTAAGAAGCACACGTTTAATTACAAACCTTATTTCCTTAATTCACAAACAGAAGAAAACAAAAGGAACCACATTATGTATTATATATAATAATTTACAAACCTGTTCTTTCTCTAGAATTTGTTTGGCATCCTGAAGTAATTTTTCTTTTGCCTCTGTTTCAGCAAGAGTAGCTCTATTTTGCTCTTCATATGCCATAGTTACTACAGCCAAGATCAGATTGAAGAGATAAAATGAGCATAAAAAGATGACCCCCAGAAAAAATAAAATGTAGTTCTTTCCAGATGTACGGATGGTCTGTAAGGAAAAGGTAAAAGTTGTAATAAACACTTAACAAACTAAAATTTACAATAGCATTTCAAACTAACTTTAAACAATTTCTTTTCCTATACAATACAAAAGGTCAATATACTGCTCTATTTTCTTTAAACAACAGTAGAATCTAACCTCTGGTCTAAGTTATACAGAAGATCTAGAAATACATCCAGTCAGAAGTTCCCCTGGCCTTCAGATAAATACATTTCAGCTCTTAAAAAACTTCTCTGTGATCATACAATGTTTTCTCTTTATGTAACAGCCCATCAAACATTCATACTGATGCCATGTACTGCAGAGAAGAATTAACAAAATCCATTCTTAAAATTAAACATCTCCCAGCAAACTGGGCAAATGATCATCAGAGTTCAAGCGATGAGAAGACAACTTCAGCTGTAAAGAGATATACAGGTGACTACAGAAGAAATTCATAAAACTCAGTAACAAAGTTGAAAGCTAGGATTATCTAAACAAGCAAAGATGTTACAATTAGTGAAACAGAGGCAGTATTTAGACTGGTTGCTTATTCTTACATTTTTTTAAATGGCAGCAGAGAAGATGGCTCAAAATTAAGCTCTGAGACATTAAAAACTAAAAACCACGTGATCTCGAAATGGTAAAAAGTTGTATCCATTTTTTAAAAAATTCAGTTAATAAAGGTTGCTGGTAAAAAGTTAAAGTGGGCTATATGAAAGTTATAGAAAAAGGCAGAGGATAATTCCCTTCTAGCAAAGGCACTGCATAAATGTAAGGGATCCAGAGATTTCTCTACATGCAATTTTTGTATTGTTTTTGTCAAAAGTCACATTGAACTCTCTGAATCAAAACATAAAGGCGCCATTTTTTTTAGTACCAGTTGTCAAAAATGATCTGAAATTAAACTGTGTATGTTGAGCCAAAAAGGTTGGTGAGGAATCAGGACTTAAAGGGAAGAGAAACAGAGTGTGTAACAAATTCTCATCCCCCTGTGGCAGCAGTGAGTGCCAGATCTACTATATACCCCAATCCTTTGGTAGTTACATATTAATATTTAACTGTTAATCACTGACCCAAGTGTGTTCTCCAACAAAACTACGAGCATTCACAGCAGGATTGCTCCCATCCAATGTCACTTGCAGATGGTGTTAAAACTTGATTACTTGAAGCTACTTCCTTAATATCTACTTTGATTTTAAAAGAAATTTGGTATCAGTAATGTTAAAACTGGTGCAGATTTTTCTAGTGGATGTAAAGTTATAAACTGCATGCCTTAAGTCATTCTAGCAGGTAATAAAAGCACCTACTTGTCTGTAGAGACGTTCCCAGTAATCCTGTGTCATCAGACGGAATAAAGAAAGGAAGGCCCAGCCAAAATGATCAAAACTTGTATAACCAAAATCAGGATTCTTCCCAACCTTCTTGCAGGTATAGTTTTCCGGGCACTCTTTTCTAACCACAAAAGAAATGTTAAACAATACTTAATTGCAGTATTAGATTGTACCTGAAAGTATCCAGTACACATCAAATATAGATCCTAGAAAGCCATTTGTCTACTTTCTGACTAGACAGAAACTCTCCATTGATGTAGGATGCACTCAAATACATAGAGAGGGGAAAAAATGGAAATAAGTTTACTTTTAAATAACTCACCAAAATAGAGAGTTTATAAATATCTCACAACTCTTTACTGATCTGTTCCCTCCTCTTTTATATCATTCTACACTACCATTATATTACCAGGGGTTAGCAACAAAGCACATACATAATTGCTTACATCCTAGTACTTTATTCCTTGTCTGATGTGAAATATCTGGTTTTTAATTTAATAAAACACACAAGCACATTCCACCCTTCTGGAAAATCATCACCATTTCTTTAGGCCAAAAATAAACCCACCGTACATCTGGAGGAAAAAATAAGAAAGTATTAAAACTGTTTTGTTCACTTACTCAGGATATGAACTGAACCCACAGAGCAATATTTCAGAAGATTTATTCATTCTGTAGCAGATATCTAATAAAAGAACACATCAAGGAATCATAAAATCAGAAGTTGTCGGTTCCTATATCACTCTGACAGTAAACCATACATTACTGCACTTTAAAAAACAGCCTGATGGACCAAATCTCCGGGAAAGACTCTTTTCACAGTAAGGGGCATATAGGGCTGTTTCTCAGCAGATCTGTCCCGATGGCAATTTTAAAAAGATAAAAATTATTAACTGCATAACTCACAGTGTAAGATTTTTATTTGATCTCTGGTAAAAATAAGAATCTCTGCAAGAAGCAGGCAAAATCCCTGAACAATCTAGCTTAAGTGATGAAAAAAATCATTGCCTCTGCAGTACCCCTAAAATTAGGATGCCTGTGCAACATGCATAGGTAAAGAAGCAAATGCTTATAGAAAACTCAATCCCTTCTATCCCACAGATTGCTAATCTTTCTACAAATCCCACATTCACTAACCTCACATTCAGTTGTCCCAGAGACTTTGTATTACGACTTGTACAAATGGAAGGACATACCTTCTGGTGATAAATATGTGCAACTATACTTTAACATCTCTGTGAAAAAACAAGACATACATAGGAAGATACACAGATTATGTAAAGGGAGAAAAGAATAAAATTTACCTGGATCATTTGGTACATATATCTTGGCATCTTTACATAATGAGTCATTGTATGTAGTATTACTGAGGACACATTTGGATGTTAAATTGCCCATAAAAAGCTGGAGGCCTATCAGAGCAAATATACTCAAGCAAAAAACAGTCAAGATCAACACATCAGTAAGTTTCTTAACAGATTCAATAAGTGAATTTACGATGACTTTCAGACCTAGAAAAATAAGATTCAATAATATGCAAAATGAGAAGAGGAATGCAGTAGTGTTCCCATATGACAACACACAACAGTTGCAAGTATGTTAAAAACAATCAGTGTAAATGAATTTTTAACTTCAGAGTATTAAATGAGGTAAAATAAAGCATAGGAATGAGTAAAGTATTTTTACTTAAATTTCCTAATCATAACTTATTTGGCTTTTACTTCCCTCTAATACTAATTTTGCGAACTTGAAAATTCTAAATTAAGATGCCATCTAAGCAAACTCTTAGGAGCTTTAATGAATGTGGACAGATTTCTGGGCTTGATTAGCATTAACCAAGTACTTCACATTGTGCCAAATACACATTACAATAAAGGATAGCTTCTGCTGACCTCAGGGAAATCTGTCTTAGAAGATAATGCCTTACAGATGTCACCAGTTTAAAAGCAAAAGAACATTTATGACACTGGGAAGGGAACAAATATATGTCGGGGACCACCCAGCTGGAAAGTAGCTTGGCTAAAAAGGACCTGGGGGTTCTGGTGGACACCAAGTTGATTACGAGCAGCAATGTGCCCTTGGAACAAAGAAGGTGACTTGTATCCTGGGCTGCATAAGGCAAAGCATTGTCAGCAGGTTGAGGGAGGTGATCCTTCCTCTGCTCAGCAGTGGTGGGGTCACACCTGGAGTCCTGTGTCCAGTTCTGGGCTCCCCAGCACAAGAGACACATGGACGTACTGGAGGGAATCCAGCAAAGGGCCACAAAGATGATGAAGGGACTGGAGCACCTCTTCCATGAGGAAAGGCTGAGAGAGCGGGGACTGTGCGTAAATACCTGAAGGGAGAGTGCAAAAAGGCAGAGCCAGGCTCTTTTCAGAGGTGGCCAGTAGCAGGACCAGAGGCCATGGGCACAAACTCAATCACAGGAGGTTCCCTCTGAACATCTGGAAACACTTTGCTACTGTGAGAGTGACTGAGCACTGGCACAGGTTGCCCAGGGAGGTTGTGGAGTCTCCATCCTTGGAGATATTCAAAAGCTGTCTGGACACGGTCCTGGGTAACTGGCTCTAGGTGTCCCTGCTTGAGCAGGGGGGCTGGACCAGAAGAGCTCCAGAGGTCCCAGCCAACCTCAACCATTCTGTGATTCTGTGACAATGGGTTATATATAAACTGAAGACCAATATTCTTGCAGAATAACTGAATTTGAAATATAACATAGGCAGAGAGTGATATCCAGGATTTTTCTAGAAGTCTTTCATAAGAAAAAAGTAAAGTTACAGTTAATCTCTGTTCTCCATGGTGAATAGGGAAGGAAAAGTATTGGGGGGTGGTGGTGTTGACACTAAAAATTAAACACATCCTATGTTTAATTCCTGTTATAATTTAATAGCAAAATCAAAAATATATTTGTAATTACATAGAAATGGTGAAGTTAATATATATTATGACAATGGGATATATAGTCATTTATAGATTTTCAAATGAGTTTTTGCAGTTAGATTTTGAAATCCATATTTGGTATCCTAATTAGTAGTACCATGTACAAAAATATCAAATATCTGGACAGTTTAAGCAAAAATACTGTTGATGAAAGTTTTATGCTCAAGCCAGATAGTGGCTGTGGTCAGTAAACAAACAAAAGAAACTCTGAAATACCATGAAGTCAGCATTCTGGGAAATAAACCATAGAAGATTAAGCTAATGAAGTACAATGTGAAACCAGGATTATTGTGGTACAGCCATCATTATGTTCAGATGACATATTGAATAGAGTGTGCTGCTCAGGAAAGACAAAAGTAAAAAGACAAAGGCACTGGACTAAGTAAAATTGAACATTAGTGATGGGATAGAAAAAGCATAAAGTAAAAAAAATTGCCCACATCAAAATAATTTTGAGGAGAGATGATAAAAAATAGTCTGTAAGGATGCTGGTGAGAGTTACTACAGGCTGAAAAACAATCACAACTTGGGATCCCATTAACTGTCACAAAAAGTGACCTGATACTAAAGACAGGAACATGAGAGGAATTAGAAATAACATACTGCTGAAGCGGAGAGAAAATTAGTAAGATATGTTGTTCCTTACCTGGTATTACAGAAATAGCTTTCAAAGTCCTCAGTACTCTGAAAGTTCGAAGAGCTGAAACCTTGCCTGCACTTTTACACATAGTAACATACCTATAAAATTAAACCACCATATAGCTGAATGACAAAGATCTAGCTTTTCAGAACATATGCATATTGAGCACACAGTAATGAATAAGTTACAAAAAATAAGTAGGTCAAATATGTCCTAAGGTAGATGTCTAAAGTTAGGAATCTAAGTTTATTTCTAGGTATTGATATAAAATAATGAGACTTTAGAATAGTGCCTCTGAAAAGAAACACAGCAAGCTTTTACTTAGTGTGGATGCTTAACTTTTGAAGTGATTATCCATCAAAATGTCAAATAAATATAAAACCTTCAATGTCATAACCACACCCTCTCATACTAGGTTATGTATGCCATTCCAATTAGATATTTGGGAGAAAAAAGTCCCATAATGTGGTTGGAATGGGTTGCTCAGAGAGGCTGTTCAATCTCCATCCTTAGAGAAACTCAGAACTCGACTGGCCAAAGTTCTGAGCAACCTAATCTAAATTAGCCCTGCTTGTAGCATGGAGCTGGACCACATGATCTCCAGAGGTCCCTTCCAATCTAAATTGCTTTACACCTCTAATAAATTAGAACAAGATAACTGAAAACTATTCAGAAATGCTAAATGACAGAGATTTGCTTTGAAAGCTCAGACTGAGTACAAGTGAATCTGTTCACTGCTGCAAGTAAGACTATTTTGCTTTCAAGATTAAGATTCTGCATTTGAAATGCAAAATCTGACTTGGTTTCTTCCTCATTTCTCATCCACCTAGCTAGTTGGTTTTGACAGGAATTTAAAATTGACCACAGCGGTGATCTATCTGGTCTATTACCCTGTCTTCCAGAATGACCCATAACAGATGTTTACAGGGGAGTTTAGAATCAAGACAGTGATTCCCAGATTTAATTCTTCCAGCAATTAGATAGCTCAGGGACTTCCTGAACAAAACATAGTATCTTTGTATTAAAAATAACTCGTAACATATTTTCATCCAGGATTTTGTCCAGAAGCCTTCTGAATGCAATGAAGTTTTTTTGCATCCACAACCTCCTATGGGAATATGCCTACATGTAGCGTGAAAAGCTACTCCCTTCTTTTTTATTCTGCCATCTGACAACTTCATTTGGTGCCTTCAGCTCTTGTCGTAGGAGAAATAAATAAATTATTTATTCTCTTTTTGGCTCTGTGCCACAGACTTCAACCATGTTCCTGCTCTGTATTTTTTTCCATGAAAGTTCTGCTTTATTTAGTTTCTTATTGTGTAGAATACAAAATATACATCTTCTCTGTATCTTTTTTAATTCAGTTATCTTTTGAGATGTCAGGATCAAAACCATGTATCATCCTGAAGAAAAACACAGGCCAGACAGTGATATAACTACGTGTTCTGTTCCTTTCTTACCTATAATGACCTAATTCTCTATTTTCTTCTCTGACCATGATTGCACACTGGAGGGGTGTTTTCACAAGATTGTCTGTTTAACTCCAACATCATCTTTCCAACAAGTGAAAGCTATTTCAGAGCCCATAAGTGTGTATCTAAAGCTAGGTCTGTTTTCCCTTGAGCATCACTTTACATTCTTGGGATTTCATCTGCTTTATTACCATGTCATTCAACACCTTGTGACCCACTTTGGATCCTTCTCAAATGAGCTTCATCTGATCCAGAGTACAACTAAGACTTACAAAGAGGCATGCTTGGTTTTGGCTGTTTATGTAATCTCCTCTTAACAAAAATTTAAATACGTACTAAATTGAGAACAATCAAACAATTCTAAGATGAGCTTTGCATTTAGGTCTTGCTTTAAGGTATGACTATTCTTCTCTTTGCAGATAGGCAAAGGGCGATTGATTCAACCACGGTAACTCTTAATCAGGTAGGATGCCAACCACTCTAAAGAACTCCAGCAGTACCAAATAGCGTTTTACGTGTGTTTGTCCCTTGAGTGTAAAAGAACAACTGAGCTTTACTTACGTTATGACAATAACAAGAAGATCCAAGCAGTTCCATGGATCTCGAAGAAAAGTAAATTCGTTCCAAACAAATCCTCTTGCTAATATTTTTATCAGTATTTCAGCAGTATATATGCCAGTAAAAAGGTATCTGAAAAGGAACGTGTATATTAAAATTATAGAAATAAAACTAGCAATGAGATTGAGGCATATTTCTACTTTTTCTATGTTTTAGCCACTGGATGGAGATGAAGGTAGAAAATGTGAAGTAAAATGGGACAGGTGACATTACTTTCAGAAACATCATGGGTGTAAGAAGATGCCTTCCTGAATTTTAATATGATTTCCATGTAAATCTATAATCACAAATGTTCATATAAGCACACCATACTATTTCTGGATGAAGGATAGCTCATATTTCCATATGAAAAATTTTAAGACTGTGTTTATGTTCTAAAGCAGGCTGGAAAATTTCAAAGCCTCAACATTTTGGCAGAACAATAATAGCAAAGACTTATTTTAGCCTGTAAAGGTTGTACATTTTATACATTTGTTCTCACAAATACTCTATAACTGAAAGAAATTCTACATAAAATTAAGCTATCATTATCACCATGCGTACTCTAAAAATAAGAGGAATTAAAATTATAGAACATCTGAGGCCCCAGGCACATTTTCAAGATTAATTCCAGAACATAACTCAAGTTATACCGGTACAAATGGTACTGGTTACAAATGGTAACAAGTCATTAGGAATAGATGGCTTCCTAATGTGAACAACTGGACTAGGGGAGTCTCCAGGAAACAGCAAGAATGGAATGAATATTTATCCCTTTATACTTTTTGCATGAGCTGGCCATAACACATTCAGGTTATTGCCTTAGAATGAGAGATATTAAGTTAGAATCCTGCTGCACAGTCTCTCTAAAAGGCTTAATCCTTAACATTAAAAATGGGGCAACCTTCGATGTTTCACCAGATGGCAAAATTAGCCAACGTAGAGAAAAGGGCATATGGTGTAAGCCTCTAAGAAAAGGCACTGAAGTTCCACAGAAGACTCTGTAATACAATAATAATCTGAAATCTTCCTCAGAGGTCAGTCTGAAAATTTTCAAGCTCCAGAATCAGATCACCACATTATTTAATTTTTTTCAGTCCAGCATGTTAGTATCCTTAGAAAAAGTGAACAAATGGCAACTGAGATACTTACTCAGTCCAGCTGAGTGCTTCTGGAAGCCTATTTACAGCCATGGAAGCACAATTGAGTATCACAGTACATGTAATAAAGCCAACAAATAATGTGAATAATAAGTTAAGGAAAAAGTGCTGTATTATAAAATAATGAAGTTCAGAAGAGTTGCTGATTTGCACGCAAAAAACCATACAGATATTCAAATAATTACTTTGGTTGAATATGCTCAGGACCTTTCATGTGTTTTCCAAAGAAACCAATGTCAGATCAAACTTCTGCTCAGCTGGGTAAACTTCATGATTTAAAAATAACAAAGAATTATCTACATGTGGAGATAGTTTTGGAAGTTAGAATATAAGTGGGATATAATATGTTTGACAAAAGAGATGAGGAACATTATAAATGAAAAAAAACCCTGAGTGCTCTGCTGTCTATTGTTACTTGAAACTTTAGAAACTTCCATTTCTTCCCAAGAGGAGCATAGAATAAAGAGAAATGGGCCACCGCCCCATAATAACTAGGGGATTTGAGCCTAGGATAAAACAGATGACAATACTTAATCATCAATAACCAGTGTTCTTTGAAAATAGGAATCCATATATACATTCTTAAAGAGAAGCCTGCATTCTGCCACGAGTTCAGAAAACTTCCTCATTTTATGTGGCAGGTGATGAAAACATACATGAAAAACTGCCGTGGTTTCACGAAAGTTCACTTGTCACTTAATAAAAGTGGTTTGGGGGTTTTTTTTTAAAGAAACATTGGCCTTAAATTTAGGGTTTATTTGAAACTGAATAGCAAATTTAGTAATTTCTAAACATGAATACGCATTCAAAGTCAGCCAAAAGTTCCCATAAAAGGACCAATTTCTACAAATCAATAATTCCAAATGAAAACAGATGTTTGGTAGAAAGAACAGAAACTATTCAGCCTCTGGTTTTGCACCTGCGACCCTTCACATTTTTACATTCTTCAAACCACATTTATATTCTTGCAAAAATATAAAAAATGGGAGCTCTTCAGAACGTTCCAAACTTGAGTCTGAAATACATTTCTTAGGATAATATCAGACTCTTTCAGCAAAGCGTTGGCATAAATCTCATCCTTCATGTTTTAATAACTAGGGAGTCACTGGGTTTTTTATGTTTGTTTGTTTGTTTGTTTTTAATTTAAGCTTGTCACCACAGTAGAGATCTAGAAAAAGATCTGGAAAAGGACTAAAATATCATACATTAGCCTCTAAATGTTGTTTCATAACAACATGTGCAAACTTGACTTGAAACCTGAGCTTTTTGACATTTTTTACTTGTATCAACATTGTGTAAATATCTTAGCTGCAGTAAAACAAAATTCAATATAACTTTTTAAAAATGTCTATCATCACAGCCATATGAGCTTACATTAATACGAACAGACGAACGGAATGACATAAAATGGTACAGTATTTTTTAAAACTGAAATAAAGGAAACCAATAAAAGGATATGAATGGATCAGAATTTTAATTGCTGCTTTTCTGATTGGATTAAAAGGACCAACTATACACAAGGCAGGCGTGGCAGTAAACCGGAAGATAATCCTCCTTTTATTTATCACCATAAAAGTCTATAAAAAAAAAATATTCATAGTATGTGAAATATTTTAATGAAACAAAATTTTCCCCCAAAGCTTAAATGTTTAGGTTTTCAAATCTGCATCTAGAACTATATCTAAATGCAATTACGAGTAAAGCTTTCCTGTATTCTTAGTTGGAGCTGTGATCTGATGATACCAGACTTTGAAAGAAAGCCATCAGCTATGTAAAAGTTCATTATTACCTGTGAGGAAGAAGTAGTAATGGCAATGAACTTGAAGAGCAAGTGATCGTATTCACTTGCTCAAAGTAATTAAAGGATACTAGTCTGGGACTGCAACAAGGGTGTTAATCATACTCAAAAGTACCTTACTCTCGGATAGTTTTATAAGTTACACAAGATTATTTACAAATATATATTGCGTAGGACTGCCAGAATCCAGTCCAGTCAAAGCAAAAAATTTAATTTTGAAATACCTCTACATTATCAAGTAACACTGTAAGTTCCCTCTAAGCTACCTTAAGGTCCATGCAGTGCTTTTGCCACGTGAAGTAAAAATGAAATCTCTGAAATCAAAATCACAGTTCACTAACTTTTATGTAAATTTCTTCTATTGAATCAGCCTTAGTTTCTCTTCATCAAGAATATGGCTTTGATTACTTTGAGGAAAAAACCTCTCTGGAAGAACAAAGCTTTCTGCATGTTTCTGATTAAATTATTATATTCCAGTGATTTGCTGGTATACATAAAAGACAGCAACATAGAACTGGATGAAACCTTCTGCTCTCTGGGTCAAGCCCCCCTCAATACTAAGCAGTCATACAACAGAGATTTCATTTAGAAGGGATTCCTAGAGCATCTACTTTACACACTCCTACAGGCAACAACACAAACCACTTTAAATGCAATATAAATATGGTACAATAAACAAAGCTGATGAGACATAAAATATCAGAAAATGTATTTACTATTACGAAAATCTGGTTTTGCTACACAGAGTACTGGAAATATCTCAAATATGTCTCCTCTAATTTGTCTAATATTTGTAATTCAGCAAAAACATCTGCAGTAAGTCAGCAATTCCAGCGTGACCTGTTTGACAGACACTGTTTAGAGGACAGTGAGTTCAGGCCCACAGACATCACAGAAACTATTCTGGAAAACAAAACATCAATTATCCCATAATATATTTCCTATCAAAGTGTATCTATCAAGTGTATCATGTTTTCATAATTTATTCTGATTGCTGACTGGAACTTAATATATGTTTTAATTACATAATATGAAGCATACCTTAGCACTCTTGCCCCAAAAAACACCAGTAATGTTCAAAGATCTATCTATAGAACAATCAAAAATTAACATCTCCTGAAGAGAGCTTTTACTACCTCTTAAGAGTTCAGCAGACAAAATCAAATTAAAAAATGCTTTTGAAAGTTTTAACCTTGTGATCACTGTAATATGGATCAAAATCTTCCAGGGGTTCCCCAATGAGCTCCACAGGAAGATCCCCATACAGAGATGGCAGTTTTTTGCAGGTTTTCAGATCAAGCTGAGGAGTAAGTTTATCTTCTTCAACTCCTTGGCCTTTATTCTCCCGGCTAACTTTGGCTTGTTGCTTTTTTTTCTTAGCAATTCTTTCCTCAATTGCTGCCAAGGACTCAGGTGTGAAACGTCGAAAGCTGTTAGCTTCTGATGGCCAAAACAAGCTATCCATTTTTCTTTGTATATGTTTGTTTCCAGTGCTAGAAGTAACTTAAAAGAGAAAGCTATTGAGAATTAGAAAATAACAGAAATAATACACAACTTAAAACTAATACTCATTAGATAAATTATTTCTTCCTTCTGTGAAACTCTGTATGAAAATAGGATAGGATAGGATAGGATAGGATAGGATAGGATAGGATAGGATAGGATAGGATAGGATAGGGTGGGGTAGATTATTTCAGTTGGAAGGGACCCACAATGATCATCTAGTCCAACTGCCTGACCAAGTTCAAGCATGTTACTAAGGGCATTGTCCAAATGCCTGTTAAACCCTGACAGGCTTGGGGCACCGACCACCTCTCTAGGAAGCCTGTTCCAGTGCTCGACCACCCGCTCAGTAAAGAAAGGCTTCCTAATGTCCAGTCTAAACCTCCCCTGGCGCAGCTTTGAACCATTCCCACGTGTCCTATCACTGGGTGCCAGGGAGAAGAGCTCAGCACCTTCCTCTTCGCATCCCCTCCTCAGGAAGCTGTAGAGAGCCATGAGGTCACCCCTCAGCCTTCTCTTCTCCAAATGAGACAAGCCCAAAGTCCCCAGCCACTCCTCACAGGACATTCCTGCCAGCCCTTTCACCAGCTTTGTTGCCCTCCTCTGGATGCATTCAAGGACCTTCACATCCTTCTTAAATTGTGGGGCCCAGAACTGCACGCAGTACTCCAGGTGAGCCCGCACCAACGCTGAATACAGTGGGATAATCACCTCCAAACCCACTGACTGTTATGCAGAATTTAAACAATCTAAAGATGCCATAAAGGACTACTACAAACCAAATAATCAAGTAAAGTTGGTATCGTCCTCCTCACAACTGCACGTCAATCAGAAGATTATTAATTCTCTCCTAGAATTTAGCAGGTTCCTTAACGCTTCGTGACTCCACACCAGAGTGTCTGCTGTTTCTAGAGATCTTGGTTATGTCTATTTGTTTAATAACTTTTCCACACATCAGAGGAAACAAATTTAACTACTATTAACTACTTGGATTTTGATCCGAGTCATTGGCTTGTTTATTCCTGCTGACAGGTATGGGTCAATTCTGCCTCCCATACGAGCCTAGGAAAAGGTAAATATGACAAAGCAACTTCACCTTCTCACATATTCACAAATCCTGCATCCTTCTGGGGGTTAGCAGAGTACCTTCAAGAATTTATTTTCAATTATTCTGCTTGAATTTAAATTACGGAAAAAAAAGGAAGGGTGGCAAGGTAATGAGAAGCACTGAGATGACTTAAGGCAAATCACCATAAGTATTCAGTTACTAATGACTTCTGACTTGAATTTACCACATTACTTGTTGATGACAGCAATTTACGTGACTGCAGTTCTCATCCAGAAAAGATGAAGAAAATTTTGACCCATTACGGGATGATTTGTCCTTTGTGACTCACGTCAAAACCATTTGCTCCCATCTAATAAACACAACACACAATAAAGACAGCAAGTCTTTAAAACACACTGCATTTTTGATTGCCTGAAGTCCAGCTGTGCTGCTTCAGTTTTGTGAGCTCACCTGTGGACCATGATAGAGAATCAATACTCCCTTGTAATTATAGATCTCTTCTTTAAATGCATAGATATATTTCTTTAAAAAAAATTATGCAACTGTCTGGAGCCAGAATAATTGTGCAATGATTTTGTTTTGGTTTAGAGGATTTTGGGGTTTTTTTTCCCTCCTCTGGGACTTTACAAGTAAGTTAAGATATGATCAGGGACCACAACTCAGAGATCAAAATTTACCATAGTAACAAATTGAAAGTATATAACCAAAAAACTGGTACTTTGTAAAACCACACAGACCCATTTCCAATTGAAAGCTGAAAAGACAAAGTGAAAATCAACATGGTCTTTTTTTCCAATTTTTAATAATTTTAAGAAGATTAATTTTATCTTCAAAGCAGTTTTAAGGACAACAGAGAGACTGAGCTTTTAGGTAACTGCATTGACTGTAATAAATGAAGCAAAGAAAATGGTTTTAGTAAATACAAATATTATTTTAGTATTAAGGATTTGGGAGCTGAATTAAAAAAAAAAATGAAAGCTGAATCTGTCAAAAGCAGTGATCAAGAGCAAAAAATCTCTACATATCCTCTTCAGTGACTAGAAGTCATAATTGGACAAGCATTCAAGAATAACGTGAGAGCATTTCTCAGAAGCCCTGTACCAGCAATGTACTTCTGCTCACATGGAACAACAGATATTCTGGCCTTTCATCAACAGCCAAGCATTTATAGATTCTGACTTAGGTTAGGAAAAAGGAAGCTAAGAAGATGTGACTGAAAAAAATCCTTGTGATACAGATGACTAAAACATTTTGAAAAGACAGAGTGACTACTCGAAATTCCTAAAGCTCAGCTAAACTCAGCCACCTCATCCTATGCTGCTGAACGAGCTGAATTTTTAAGTCAAAACACTGAGGTAAAGTGTTACCCTTAGAAATAATTTTTTGAGGAGGAGTTTCCCACGTATAAAATAGGAAAACTAGTAGGAAGATAAATAGAAAAATGACCTTATTTGTGTTTCAATCTAGTTCTAGCATGTATTATAACCAATTCTGTTTCAAATTATTTCTATCATCTCCCTTGTCAATAGCCATCCACTCAATATTTCCTGTGAGCACCTGGATCTGAAAAAATAAAGGGTAAACTATCTGTTTAGTTTGGGTTTAGTATGCAGTTAGTAGATTCTTTCACATGGGAATAAAGAATAAAAATGTGTCCCTGTGGTAGAATTTTGTTTGAAAGCACAAAATGAAATAACTATCTGCTTAACATAGGTCATGAAGTATCTTTAAATGAATAAATAAAATAAAAAAGCACAAAACACGTAGCAATACTTACCATGAGATTCACCACCACAGGACTGGAATTATTAAAATCTATGCTCTAGTCAGAGCCCTGTTTCTTTTTCATTACTTATACACAATATTTCGAAAAAGCTTGTTTTGACCATCTGTATATTTGTCAAAACTAATTTTAAGCTTGTATATGTAAAATCAAACTTTAATAAATCTTATATGTATTTCAGACAATGATAATAAACAAAACATCCAGAACCAGATATTTTCAAGTAGTTCAGGACGAAGTAATTAATCACACTGAAGTGCATATATCACATACAATTTTGGTTCAAGGAACAAGATGGCCTTTTCAGCTACATCAACAAAATCAGTAGCCTTTTTAGTACCTTAAAAATATACACATTTATATTAACACATAGGCTAGATACACAGAAACACAAAGATGTTATGGATGGATACAGTCTGTATATAAAGACATCTTCATTGAGGTCCTGAAGGTGAACAAGGCACCCTCATTCCCATTACAGCCCGTAGTTATCTAGTGGTATGTATCATTAATCATGGCAGTAGAGATATGCAAATAACCAAAGAGAGACAGCTACTAAAATCATCTAAAACTCCAGTGACAACATTGACTAAATCTCCACTGACTGTAATGGGAGATTAAACACCTAGATCACAACCAGCTGCATTTAGAAACTAAAATATAGGTATCAGTCTTGCATTGAATCATTCCATAGCTGCCAAAACTTTCTTTGCTGTCAGACAGAGAACTCTAACACTCTGGAGTCACTTTCCTATGTGATCCACAAGAGTAGAACTGGATGTCAGCAAACCCAGTGGTCTGAATTAGCTACTTCAGATTTCGAACTTTACATTTAATCAGTTCACCATATACAATAGGAAACACTGATCTGAAAATTCGGAATATTATAAGTATCTCCAAGTTCATCGTCACCATGCAGGCACTAGATATGTATACTGTAATGAATGCCAATTATTAAAAATAGTAACTTATATTCCACAAAAAAGATTATTAAAAAAAGAATCAAAACACTATTTTATATGTAGCTCAAATATTTTTCTATCAGATGAACCACTGCTCATCTGTTTACCTGGAATAAGAAAAAATGAGAAAGTAGCTCACAGTAACACCTTATGAAACAGGCTAGGAATTCTCTTTCCTGTGTTGTACAAGACCTTGCAAAAATCTACTGCTATCACCTACTCAGTTTCAATAAAGAGAAAATACTTCTGCTCTCCGATCACCATTTTCTTCTATTTAACTACCAATAATTATCAAAAGATTTAACAGATTTTAGTCCTTTGTAAACCCAAACTTGGACACTTTATTGAACTACTGCGTTTCTAAAATACACAGCCATTTCTTCCACCTAGCACATTGTCCCCCACTCTATGTTTCCCACTCCCCTCCCAATAAAAACTTTGTATTTGGAAAAATATCTATGAGTGGGGTTTTTTTGTTGTTTGGGTTTTTTTAACAGATTTAATATAAAAAGTTAGTCACAATATAAATATAACAAAATCTATCCACTCATTACCTCCAAAATCAGAAAAGTATGCAACAGGCTAGAATGTGCATTACTTAAACATTTTGAAAAAAAATCACTCACCAGCATTTTTATGAGAAAAACATTCCAGATTTGTGTAGATAAAGAAATTCCACTATCTCAAGATAAGTACAGCTCAGATTACATAGCACTAAAACCAAATTGAGGACTACTGTGCGTAAGCAATATAACAAACCAACAAGACAAAAAGTAGTCAGTAATTAATATGAGAAATATATTAATGTTTAGTAATATGTTGTACTGCCACATGTAAACTAAAGGAAGAGCTGCATGTTTTCTATTCTATAAAATTTTTCCCTGTGAAGGTGGTGAGGCACTGGAAGAGGTTGCCCAGAGAAGCTCTGGATGCCCCATCCCTGGCAGTGTTCAAGGCCAGGTTGGATGGGGCTTTGGGCAACGTGGTCTAGTGGAGGGTCTCCCTGCCCATGGCAGGGGCATGGGAACTAGATGATCTCCGAGGTCTCTTCCAACCCAAACCATTCTGTGATTCTATGTTTACAGCAATATAACAGTTCTATATTAAAGGCACATTTTCTTATGCACATGCTACCTATTCCTAAAACAGAACCACACCTAAGACTTAAAAACGTGTGCACATATTTTTTTATACATATACACACACTCATATACATACATCCCTGAATATTTTGATCAAATATAGATTTAAATTAAGAAAACTAGCAATTGAGATTTCTCATAGTATACAAATATTTAGCAAACTCAAAATACTTACAACATCCCCTTCAAAATAAAAAATTTTCACGTTGATTTCTCATGCTAATTCCGGCTAGCTTGTATCCTCAAAGAGACAGAAAGTCTTCATTTTCTCACCTTCATCATTCTGTTCAAAAGAACACCCTATCTACTTAGCTAGCTCCCACGCAGAAACTTTTCTTTTGTACTCGGATGCCTGGGGCAGGGATGGAGGGAGGAGCTTGACTGCTCTTCTGACAGCAGTAAAAGAGATTTTGTGATCTCACTGGGAACACTTTAAAAAAGGAAAAAGTGCGTCGGTGACACTTTTGAAGAATAATCATCTATATAGTAATCAATTATTTTCTTTCTGCTGAAATCATAGTTATGTTTATTAAAAGCAAAGAGGTTTTTATGTTCAATTGGAAATATATATGTAAAAACCTATGACAGCAAAAGCTGTCCTGCTTCACATTTCATTCTGAGGATTTAATCAGATTAACTTTCCAGCATACATTAAATATTGGCACAAATTTTGCCCTTCATTAAAAGCTTTTCATTAGCAATTCAAGTTACATCTTACTATTTTTCATTCTTTATATTCTATTTTTTATTATTGCCAGGCTATGATGTATGTTCATTGCACCTTATAAAGACAAAATCTCAAAAAGTCAAACATGCTACCTAATATATACAGGTACTGGGTAGTAAGAGGTATAAATTATTGGTAAGTCCTATTCTTAAGAACAGTTATTTCTCTTACAGTTACATCAACAGTACCTGTTACTGTCCAAAAATTGTTTTACTCTTTATTGGGTAGATTCTAAATCTTTCCTATTGTCTTTCCTGTCGATAAGAGTTACTATGGGCTTTGCTGGAAGAATTCTACTGGAGAAACTACTCTGTACTTAAAAGCCAGGCAGCCCTAATGCACGCAAACAGAAAAACAATTGTGATCAAACACTTTGCTTGATAGGTATGATTAGCAAAGGAAACAGCTAAAGATGGTTTTAAAGAAATGAAGATGCTAAGTGTTCTGTTGCAAACAACAATAAGCCATTTTAAGTTCCAGTGTTATTTTTCCAGAAAACAATAGCATGTTCTTGAGACAAGTTCAATTAAGAGAGCAGAATTTTAAACATCAGTAAAGCATATAATGGCACTATATCTGCTACGATCAAAAGCAGCCACGTTTATAATGCTGTACTAGCTAGTATCACTAAAACAAAAAAGATCCTTACCTGGATGTATTTTTTTCTGCTGTATCTTCTTCATCAATCTGTCCCTGTGTAAAATGGGGCACAGGGAGTAAAGACAGAACTCAAAGGAGTGAGCAGAGTTGCACTCCTTCTGCCCTTTTTGCACACTGTAATATCTACAATCAGGAAAGAGGAAGGCATGGACAAAACCCAAGATTTTTATCTGTAGCTGTTAAAAGAACGCCTTAGGACTTGCAGCTGAGAGCAAAACATTTAGACCAGTAACTTGTGTTACTATGTAAAACTTACTTTCTTCTATTAGGAAGGCAGTTTCTTAAAGCGGGGAAGAGGGCAGAAAACTAGCTTCATAGTAAGAACTTTTCTTCCCAGTTTCATTCATTATTCCTCAGCATAATGAAAAAAAAAAAAAAGCCAAAGTTTAACAACAAAAAGGTAATGTTCATTATAGAAATTACTTAAATTAGTCACCATGTTCTTGACATGGATCTGTTTCTTCCATTAACTGCAAAGTATAGCACTCTTCTTTTTCCTTTTTATTGCCAGAGCACAAGAAAAATATTTTTTCTTGGTAGCATAAGTACACCACCATTAGTCTAATGACTAAGAGTGTGCAGATGTCAAGACCTGAAAAAACAGATTTTTGCATAATTAAGTGTATCTTGCGACTGTGCCATAACTCTAAACACTAGATGCTGCTTTAAATTACTGATCAGATAAATATGGGCATTAAAGATATCAAGGCATTTGACAGTTCATGCACATTGCATGACCCTCTTATCCTCAAATTCTATCCAGCTGCCTTGCCTGCTAGCTTTCATCTACTGAGAAATACGCTGTGGCGTAATCCTAGAAATCCGTGCCTCCTTTATTCAGTGGAATAACAGACACTCAATACGTGCCTCTGTCTTAGAGGGAGAAGGGTTCATACAAGGTTTCTCTTCCTATTTTTCCCATTTATAGGAATGAGACTGCTATTCAAGTTTCTAACAAATTCAGCACAATTTCCCCCCTCTTCCTATCTGACTAGGACCTTCCCTCAATAGCTCACTGACCAGGGACCCCCTACTATACAGGAAAAGTCTGAAATTCAAATCATTGAAAATCTAATCCTTCTCACTACATCCCCCTTGAAGATACATCTGTATCTTAAAGATACTGTGTCTATAATTGGCTAAAATTACAAGATGGACACAGGATATCAGATACAAGAGGGAATGGAACTTAAATCGGAAACAAATAAGTCACTGTCATCAACGGATGGGTCTATAAATCTAATTCTGAAATCTGTACACTGATCTATTCAATAGCCTCTCTATGAATTATTCACACAACAGCCATGCACAGAAAGTTCAAGTAAAAAAGTGTTTTATGGAGAAAAAACAAACACATTCATCAAAAATTCAATGAAAAAATCAACATCACTTTACTTACACACTGATAACTTCAACTATAATAGTTGGATGGAAAACTACTTGAGCCTGAGAAATAAATTCCATATTTTCAAGAAATGGATCCTGCAAAACAAAGTCATACAATACATAACCACATCGTGGCATCCACTGATGAAGAACTCTATTGAATTTGATACAAAGTATCTTTTGATTGTTTTAATTTAGGGTAAGATTCTCACAGAGACAAATCATGACTGCTAATTATGGAGCTTATTGCACCTTCTGGCTATAGTTCACTGCCCATTAGTTGACACTGACCACAAGCGAGTCTGAGACAAATACGGTGATGCCAATGATCCTTCATTAGAATCGCCAAACACAAACCATTGTTTCACACAGAAAACCCCACGAAACACAGAAAATTTAGCTGTGCACGTAACAGCAAAAAGGTATGAACACAGACATCAAAATACTCTCCTGAAGGCAAAATCTCAGTCTCTGGAGAGCAGGGAATGGAAATCATGTCAGATGGAGCACAGCTACAGCATATTTTTAGTTTCTTTAAAGATAGCAAGACCACAGGAATGAAGTATGTCTCTTGGGCATAATAAACACAAATCATAATCACAGAAAAAAAGCAGATATTATCAGAAATCAGCTGTTATTTTTGCCTCCCTACCACATGCAATGAAAAAAGAGGTACTCCCAGTAACTTCAGAGCTAAAAATAAGCAGTTCCTTCTCATTAATGCAACTTTGTGAAATTGGGTAAACCTACATAAGTGATATCATGACAGATGGAATTTCTCAATAGAAAATCCTCGTTTTGCTATGTTAAGAATCTGATTTTCTCTTAATCCCTCATCTCCCTGATGACTGCATTTGTCAAGGCACAAACAGAACAAAACCCAAAGTACACGTCCCATTCTGTGTAGAGATCTTTAGAGTCTTTTGGGGAAAAGCTTGTGTGTTTAAAAAGAAAACAAGCTAAGCAAAACCATCTTGGTTATGTCTTTCAGGTAAATATCTTTGAAAAATGTGGTACAGGATGAAACAGTCAGCAAACTGAGCAATGGTTTCTATCTTACTCAATCATTCAAGTAAGAAACGGAGACCTGACTTGATCACATCATAAGGACTTACAGATGAATGACAGCTTTAATAGTAGATGGCTCTTCAATCCAACAAACAAAAGCTGACGTTGAAACTAGTCACATGTGGACCAAAAAAGGGCACACGTATTTAATGGGATAGACAATTAAGTACTGAAACAACTTCAGAGCACTCGTGGCCTTCTCAAATACTCAAAATCATTAGTGTTTGATTACATTAGACCTTCATTTTCTAATCCCCATCTAGCTCAATATATACACACACACACAATTTGAGAATAGATAGCAGATTTTCATAGGACAATATTTCCTTTTAACACCTATTTGGAGCAGTATAACAGTTATTAACCCTGATGCTTACAGCTCATAAATGATAGTTCTTAAAAGTTTATGCAATGGAGGCAGTTCATTGCTCAGCAATAAAATTTCATACTCCTTGGTAATTCAAGCATTTCACTTGCAATGAAAATTGTTTGCAGAGATTTCTGTTTACTACAGCTGCAACTTCAGAGAATTTGTGATCCTCCCTTCTGTCTGTAACATAAACTGGCAGAGAGTGAGAGAGGCATGCCCACAGTTTGGGAAATACTACAATCTCTGACATACCACATTAAGAGCTATCTCTAAATAATGCACACACACTTAGTACAATGCAAACTCAAATGCATCCATCATGGGCTGAGTTAATTCAGCTGCTGACTAGAAGCTTCAGGATTCTCCTTAATTTTAAAGACCTAGCTGAGATTCCAGGAATGTCTGTTACAAAATATCATATCCCCGGAAGAAAAGTAATATGGGACAGCAGGCAAAAAGACAAGCAGTGGGGAAATACATCTTCTTTGTTATACTCGAATGCAGAATAACTAAATATTATGTATACAATAAAAGCAAAACTAACACACAGAGACAAACTATTATACAAAATATCTAAAGGCACGAGTCTGTCACTGAGAAAAATGTAAGGTCTCTGGCTAATAAGCATCTCTGAGAGAAATTAAATGTGTGCCCCAATTCCTTGTAGAAAAGAATCTAATAGTGTAAAGTACATGATGTATTTATCAAGACAATAATTTATATAATTGTCATTTCCCTTTTTTCATGCTGCACGATGAAATAAGAAATCACACGGACATGAAATTTGGTATTTGGTCAATAGCTAATTGGCTTTACAGAATAACAGGAAATAGCTTTTATGGTAAGTACACATTAAACGCATTGTTACACAAAGTAGCTTTCTGCCTAATGCCCTAGTGTACACTGAATAAGTCTGAAAATTAGCTCAGTGCCTGAAGTTCAAGTTATTCTATCTGTTTCTTAGTATTCTGAAAAACAGTATTAGTAGTTTTGAAGCATTTTCTATTTCTCAAAAGTAAGATGCTGAGAGTATGCAAAATATTGCTACTACAATCTCTGAAAGATTTCCAGCTTTTCTGATGCAATCTTGCTAACGTGGTTTATTCTTGAAGTCTCACCTTTTATTGCATGGCTCCAAACAGAACCACGAAATGACAAAGGCAAGAGCACTAGCAAAGATTGAGCCATTTGTTTCCAAACCTATTTCTTACTGTAGCTCCCTGTAAGATTAAAGTCTGAACTTCAACATGTCAAGAATGCAACTGGTAACAATTATGTAATACCAAACAGCTTTACAAATTAAAAACAAACGAACAAAACATATATGCTAGTGAACTAGCATACAGTATTTACTAGCTAGATTAATGCAAGAAAGCAAATTTAAAACAAAGTTAATGTTGAAATAATAATTTATCTCCTTTCCCCAAAGCCTCCTGGATTTCAGCTCTGGCTGTCTGGGGTATGTGATTTATCAAAATGGCTTGAAAAGGTAGTTTCTTCCTTTGCTTCCAGTTGCCATCACACCAGTTCCGTATCTCCTACTTACATTAAAATCACAACTTTATTCCAGATGATATTCTGCAGTTTTTCAGGGCTTAATGCAGCAGCAGGAGGTGCAGTTACAGACACACCACTTCCAGAGAACCACAGCAAAGACTGTGCTCATTGTACATTGTTCTGTGAATGTATTTTGGTGGCTTTTACAGCAGATTTTGGACATGAAGGAGTCTAAAACAATGGGTTGCATTACATGAATGTCTTGCTTATGCATACATGGAGAATGTGATATCCCAGGACAATTTAGTCACACAATAAAATTAAATAGGATTTAAGATCACCAAGTTTCCCATCCCATAAAATACAGACTAAATACAGTAATTTCAAACAGTTCATCTGAGTAATGCCCATACATTATATATATAGGCTACAATACTTTTGGTTTCAAGCTATGTAGAATCTACCATGTCCTTTGGGGATTTTTTTTTAGTGATTAGCTGGTCTTAAAATGTACGTCTTCTTCATATCTTGAATTTAGGTAGCCCAACTACAGAACCTATTACAGCTTTTCCTGGAGGATTACAGAGGCCTCTGTTTATGAAAAACATTTTCTACTTGTAGTTGTATAATTATATTTTAAAAAACAAGGTTGGAAGTGATGTCCTAAAGCCAACTAGTTCATGCTTTAGCCCAAACCAGAATCAACTCTACTGATGCAATTCCTGGAGATATTTGTTACAACAGATGGTGATTCCAAAACCTTCATATGCAACGTATGCTAGTGCTTCTAACTGCCAAAAAAGGTTTTTCTGGTGCTTCATCTGAATTGCCTGAACTGCAATCTCAGCCTGTTACTTCTTCTTTCACTCATCACGGACATAAAGATGAGTTTATTCCACATTTCTTCTTAATTATTTGAAAACTGCTATCATGTTTCCTTTCATCTTCTCTTCTGTAGAAAAAAATCCATCTGAACTTTACATGGTAAATCACACTTTTCAGGTTCCAAATCATTCTTACAGCATACTTCCAAATCCTTTCAGCATTTTCTTTGAATGCTGTGACTATTAAATTTCACAAAGAGGGAATGGAGCAGCAGACAGAAGTTGGGAAATTCTATAGCATTCCTACTATTATTAAGGAAATATCATCTTTATATTCTTACTTGTCACAATGATTATTCACCCAACAAACACTTACATTCCAGGCATCTCCATCCTTACTTCTCATCTCAACATCCTGTCTTCACTCCTGAGACCTGTTCTGTTCTCTACCACTTCCTTTTTGGCTCAACAGCTCTTTGCTCATTCTAGTGTTCTCAGAAATTCACAATTTAGCCAAAGATGATCAGATATTCATGGAAATTGAAAAATAATCCCTGGACTTATATATACATTGTGTTCCTTCTCTTCCAAAACTAAAAGCAAACAGCTAACATTATAAACCAGAAAATCTTACCGCTTTCCTAAAACAACAAAAACATGATGAAAGGCTGAAAGGTTTACTGCATAACAAAGAAAATCTTACCTACAATATTTTTTTGCGTAATATTGTCTTTAGTTCAGGCTTGATAACCACACACACAGGAACCAGAAAATTATCACTATTATAATACTCATATTTTTAGCAGCCCTCAGTAAATATGATCTTTGCTGGACTAGACAATCTCCAGAGATCCCTTCCAACCACAATAATTCTGTGATACAAAGGGATCACTGTCCATTTTTTTCTCATTCAAGTAATGAATTGTTCATCTGAAAGGTTGAAAACAGACTCCATTATGTAGATTAATAGCAGTGACTATCCACAAAAAGTTCTTTGATGCACAAAAAAGAGGAAAAGCAATTTTTGACTTGCATAATAATGTAAAAAACAAGTTCTCTGTCCATAATCAAATTCAATTTTAAATCAAAGCTACAAAAGATGACAACTGCCCTTGAAGACACACTATTAACTTTACTAAATGAATTATCCATCAGTGATTAAGGATAATGAAATGATTATTAGGGTTTATGAATGAAATTATTTCATTTTATCAAAGAATAACACAAAAATAATATAAGAATTTCAATACCTTTAAAAGAAAACAAGAAATTACTTTGAAGTATGCATGAAAATTATTGTGTTATGAAATCATCAGCCTCTTAATGGACTAATGCATACTGAAATGTAGTAAGGCACTTTGCTCAGTATTTACTTACAGAGAAAATTTCACGCTACCTCATCCTTTGCCAGTCCAGAATCCAATAAAATTGCACACTTTATGCATGACAGCATCTGAAACACTTTGACAATTACCATTAGCCTGAAGCCAGTACACAACTAAATGCTGAACAAAAAAGCCCTTAATTTTATCTTGGAAAAAAAAAAAATTATTAAACAATAAACACATTTCACATTTGTCTTAGGAGATGCCTTAAATCATATGCTTCCTACTGCTGTAACAAGATAAAATAGTAGAAATACTACAGTTAAGGAAGGACTCCAGTCAAGGCAGATCTCATTTGAGAATCATACCCTCCACTTGGATTTGTGATGAGGACACTGTGCTTTCAGCAATGCTAGAAAACGTGATCTGTATCAAAATAAGCAAAGTTTAAATCAGAAGTAAATGGCCACTATGTCTTCTGCTTATGGTTGCAACCAGCAGCGAACAAGAATGTGAATACCATGTTCTACCATAATGAAGTAACCCATGTAACAAAAAGGTGCACTAAGGAGACAGTCCTGTACACAACTGCATACAGATCCTCACCCAGAACGTGCTCACTGCTGCAGCTGAATGTGTTTTACATTAACAGTTCAAGTGCTGAATAGATATTTGAGATTTTTTGGGGGAAAGCATCTCTGGAAAACAGTATTAGATTTCATACCATCATACAATCATTTTCAGGAATCCTTTTTTGTTAAACAAAACAATCTTTGCCTCAGTCTTCACTGGCAAATGCTCGAGCCACACTGCCCAGGTCGCAGAAAGCAGGGATTGGGAGAATGCAGAACTGCCCATTGTAGGAGAAGATCAGGTTCGAGAATATCTAAGGAACCTGAAGGTGCACAAGTCCATGGGACCTGATGAGTTGCATCCGTGGGTCTTGAGGGAACTGGCGGATGAAGTGGCCAGGCCACTCGCCATCATATTTGAGAAGTCCTGGCAGTCTGGCGAAGTTCCTGCCAACTGGAAGAGGGGGAACATAACCCCCATTTTTAAGAAGGGAAAAAAGGAAGACCCAGGGAACTACAGGCCGGTCAGTCTCACCTCCATGCCTGGCAAGATTATGGAACAGACCCTCCTGGAGACTATGCTCAGGCACATGGAAAACAAGGAGGTGATTGGTGACAGCCAACACAGCTTCACTAGGGGCAAATCGTGCCTGACAAATTTGGTGACCTTCTATGATGGGGTTACAGCATTGGTGGATAAGGGAAGGGCAACTGACGTCATCTACCTGGACTTGTGCAAGGCATTGGACACTGTCCCGCATGACATCCTTGTCTCTAAATTGGAGACACATGGATTTGATGGATGGACCACTCGGTGGATAAGGAATTGGCTGGATGGTCGCACTCAAAGAGTTGTGGTCAGCGGCTCAATGTCCAAGTGGAGAACGGTGACGAGTGGCGTTCCTCAGGGGTCGGTACTGGGACCGGCACTGTTCAACATCTTTGTCGGCGACATGGACAGTGGGATCGAGTGCACCCTCAGCAAGTTTGCTGACAACACCAAGCTGTGTGGTGTGGTCAACACGCTGGAGGGAAGGGATGCCATCCAGAGGGACCTTGACAGGCTGGAGAAGTGGGCCTGTGCGAACCGCATGAAGTTCAACAAGGCCAAGTGCAAGGTCCTGCACGTGGGTCAGTGCAATCCCAAGCACGACTATAGGCTGGGCGAGGAATGGATTGAGAGTAGCCCTGAGGAGAAGGACTTGGGGACATTGATTGATGAAAACCTCAACATGAGCTGGCAGGGTGCGCTTGCAGCCCAGAAAGCCAACCGTGTCCTGGGTTGCATCAAGAGAGGCGTGACCAGCAGGTCGAGGGAGGTGATCCTGCCCCTCTACTCTGCTCTTGTGAGACCCCACCTGCATCCAGCTCTGGGGGCCCCAGTACAGGAGAGACATTGAGCTATTGGAGAGAGTCCAGAGGAGGCCATGAAGATGATCAGAGGGCTGGAGCACCTCTCCTGTGAGGACAGGCTGAGAGAGTTGGGATTGTTCAGCCTGGAGAAAAGGCGGCTCCAGGGAGATCTAATTGCAGCTTACCAGTACCTGAAGGGGCCTACAGGAAAGATGGTGAGGGACTGTTTATCAGGGAGTATAGTGACAGGACAAGGGGGAATGGGTTTAAGCTGAAGGAGGGTCGATTCAGATTAGATGTTAGAAAGAATTTCTTTACTGTTAGAGTGGTGAGGCACTGGAACAGGTTGCCCAGAGAAGCTGTGGATGCCCCATCCCTGGAAGTGTTCAAGGCCAGGTTGGATGGGGCTTTGGGCAACCTGGTCTAGTGGAGGGTGCCCCTGCCCATGGCAGGGGGGTTGGAACTAGATGATCTTTGAGGTCCCTTCCAACCCAAACCATTCTATGATTCCCTGGTCCTCCGGGGAAGGCAGTGAGTCTTTGCTAACTGCTCAGTGGAGCTGCCCCAAACAAGGGGTAAGGCACGATCTCCCTTTTAAGCATGACCCCACTGCAGACCCTAAAAACAAAGGTGGTGGACCTGGGCACCCTGAAGGCTGCATGTAAAAGCCCCAGCACCTCAGAAGCACTGCCTACAACACGGTGCCTCAGGCTGCGAGCTGGAGCACCTCCGGGCTGGCACCAGCCCTGGCCAAACTCCTCAGCCCTGAGCAGAGCCCTCCAACAGGACAAGTGACCTCACCCTGCAGGCCTAGCCCGGCTTCCCGAGGGAAAACACAGCCCTCGGGACACTGCAAGGAGGGGTGAAGACAACCCGTGAAGAGCAACATAGGCAAGGAAACAGGCCCAAACGTTTCCGAGGAAGTACTGTAAAGAAGCCGCTGTGAGGAGAACATGGCGGGGCCGGGGGCAGGGCGGGAACACGTACCTCGCCCCGCCCCTCCTTCGCCCCGCCCCTCCAGCGGTTGCCCTAGCAACGCCTCGGGCGGTGACCGCCCCCGTCCCACCTCGCTACGCGAGTTGGGAAAGGAAGGGGGGCGGAACTTCCGGTCCGACTCGCTCTCCTCGGAAATGACATAGGAGTGTCAACATGCAAGATGGCGGCGCATCATCGGCAGAACACGGCGGGGCGGCGGAAAGTGCAGGTGAGGGCGAGGCAGCGCCCGGCGGGGGCTGCGGGGGGGCCCGGCGCGGCGGGGCTCTGCCAAGGCCTGGCCCGGCAGGAGGAAAAGGACGGCTTGTGGCGGCGAGGCGGAGCGCGGCCCGGGAGAGGGGCGGGGTCAGCGGGCGGGGGCGGCGGGCAGGTGGCGGGGAGCGGCGGCAGGGCGCTGGGCCGGAGAGGGCGCCGGGTCATGGAGGGCTCCCCTCGGGGACGGCTCCCCTTCGGGACGCTGCCGCTTGGTCCTGAGGGGCTGTGGCAGCGACTGCCCTCAGCTGGGGAGGGGCAAGGATTGGGGGTTTCTATGGCAACGCAGTCGCCTCCTTCCCTTTCCCAACAACACTGAGGGGAAGGGGAGACACCCCCCAACCCCAGTGGCGCTCCCACACCCCCACTAACGTCCGTGGAGGGGGCGAGTGGCTCCCTCGGCACCGCGGCCTGGCTGGCCCAGGGGGACGAGGTGCTGCTCGCTGCCGAACGGGGTGGGGTTCCCCGGCCCGGAGCCACCCGGGTCTGCCCTTCCCAGCTCCCGTCAGCGTTTCTTAAAGGAAGACCGTGGCCTAGGCAGTCTGGTGGGTGTAAACCTTCTCAACTCACCTCAGAGAGGATCTAACCCTGTGGTGTGGGCTATGAGCACATTGTTGTAGCCTTGGTGGAGACTGGAGTTACTGAAATGTGGTGAAAGTTAAGACTCTTTAACAGTAAAAGTCACAAAAATGGTTTCAGTATGGTCTTCAACCTTTTTGGTTTTGTTTGTGATACTGCCAGTACTGTAAACATTTTTATAGCTTTCACTATGGAAAAGATTTAATGCTTTGTCAGTGTGTAAATCTGCCTACCCCTAGTGGCAAGTGTAACTTTCAGCTGTATCTGTCCACTGTCATCAAAAGAAATGATCAGGGCCTGTGGAGACAGGCTGGGAGAGTTGGGCTTGTTCAGCCTGAAGAAGAGAAGGCTCCGGGGAGACCTTATAGCACCTGCCAGGACTTAAAGAAGGCTTATAAGAAAGATGGAGACAAACATTTTAGCAGGGCCTGTTGTGATAGGAGAAGGGGTGGTGATTTTAAACTCAAAGAGGGGAGATTTAGACTAGATATAAGGAAGAAATTTTTTACGAAAAAATTGAAATTCAGTGGTGAAACAATGCAGCAGGTTGTCCAGGGAGGTGGTAGATGCCCATCCCTGGGAACATTCAGGGTCAGGTTGGAAGGAGCTCTGAGCAACCTGATCTAGTTGGAGATGTCCCTGCTTATTGCAGGGGAGTTGGACTAGATGACCTTTAAAGGTCTCTTCCAACCCAAACAATTCTGTGTGTCTATGAAATATTAATTAAGCCTGAAATAGCACTAGGATCCTTCCAAACAGAGATGGGTTCAGTTTTTGAACATTTCTTTTGCATTTCATCACACAGAGGAAATCTGCAGTGCCCTTTATAGCCTTTAGTGTTTTTGATGGTTCAGGTAAGCGCTCGATCAATACTGTATAAAGAATTCCCTTGCCCTTTCAACCCCCTCCCCCCTTTGACATGCTTTAAAATACAAAGAATCCAAAATATAATATCCCTTTATTGATGTTGTTGCCTGTGCCATAAACAAGTTTTTGCAGGTTGCTCTCCTAAGGAGGGGGATTTTATGATAACTAGATATTTCTTTGATGTAGTCCTAGTTTTTCATGAAGTATTATTTCCCTGACAGCTACATGTATCAAAGGGTACAGTGTTTCCTTTTTTACTACTACATTCCTTTTCCAAACATTACTTAGCTCAAAAGTTTGTTTTTACAGGTGGTTTTTTGCTGGTTTATGATGTTGTCTTTTCCGCTTTCATTGATCACATGATTTTTTTAGTTCATATACTGCTGCACTGATCTGCGTCTCAGCCAGTATATTGTAAGTCTAGATCTGCAGAGAATAACTTTGGTTATATTATAAGCATATATAAAACCTTAAGTAGAAGCTAGGTGTTTTCTTGTGTTCTTATTATTTCACCTACTTGGTTTGAGACAGGATTTTGTTCATGTAATGGAATACTAAGTGGCTGTTGTATCCATCAGCCACTGAGCATTTAGGGTGCTGCTACATCAAGCTTTTGAGAGAAGAGGAGAAATTTTTCCCAAACCTCTGAGGCTAGGGGAAGAAGCTTTTTTAAAAAACTACCTCTTGGGCGTGGAGGAACTTGATTCTTTACATGGCAGGAGAGCTGGCTGAAGGTTATGGAAATCAGAACTGTTAATATCTTGGATGCACCTGTTTTACTGGTAAGCAGAACCATCCACAATAGTCAGTTTAGGGTGCTTCTGCATATAATTTTATAAGAGTTAAATGAGAATAGATGTTTTAGCCCTCAAAATAAATTCCACGCATAAAAAAAGGTAAGAAGTTTAATGATTTAAATCTCAGGTGTTTGAAATGTCCAGCGGCAGGCTATTGGTGTGTCTTAAGCTTAGCTATGCACATCTGAAGGTGCATGGCACATCTGAAGGAGCACGGTTGTCTGATTTGGGAAGGGAATGAGGGTGCAGAGGTGTGTCAGACACGGCTGTGATCAGAGCCAGTTGGCCATATGCCGTAGCTTTCAGATATGTGACTGTGAATTAAGTCAAGATGAAGCCAATTTTCAGCAGGTGGCTTAAAGTAGCTGCCCATGAGGGACGGCATTGTAACTGCTCTCCCAAACTGGCTGCCTGGCCAGAATAAATTCACCCCCACACTCAAAACCTATTGACAGAATGTGGGAATTTTGCCATAAGTGATCTGGATCAGCATTTTTATAATAAACTTGTTGAATGAACTTTAATTCTTTTTTGTCTTTAAGTCGTGTACAGAATAAAAATATCTTTTTGCACTGACTTTGTCATATTTATGCACTAATACTGCATTATGACAGCAAGTAGAAAGTAGTGAAACAAAAAACCTTTACATTTAGAAAATGTTTCAGCTACTGATTTTGTTAATAGTACCATTTATTAAAAGCACACTAGATTTTGTGTACTGTAACTTATTAGATTTAATATCTATATTATGTATTTCATATATGATAAATATATAAATTATATTTATAAGTTATATTTATTTTATCTGTGATACTTAAGCAAATGACTAGCCAGTAAGTTGATTCCATTGTAAAAAGATAAAATGAACTTCTTAATACCTTCCATTATGTTTATTTTGGAGCACCTGATAAAAATTCACATATCACTATGTTCTTAATTTTAAAACTATTTTAAGGGATATATCTGCCCTACTAAGACACTAAGGCAATAATTTATTTTTTCTTGGTGGTTGACTGCTGCTTCTCTCATTTTTTGATGCAATTTCTGTCAGATCTCATGGAATCCTTCCACTGATTTTGAGAAATATCAGGGTTTTAATTGCTCTACAATATCATTTGTCTTTGAAAATTTTCTCTGCTTACAAACAAGGAATGAGTGCCGTCAGAGCTGGCTTTTCACAGTTTCCTGCACCATGATGGGGTGGTGGTATTTTTAAAAGCAGGTTCTACTCATTTATGCAGACAAAAAATGTTATAAGACATGTAATGTAACAAGGGTAACAAGATTTCAGATGAACTGATAGGCTCATCCATGAAGGAGAGACATTGTAGATCCTGTAAGAAATTCACTTGTGTTTGTGCGGTGAAACATATCTGTTGACAGTAGCTTTATCTCTGGAGCTTTTAGATAGTCATTAGAATGATTAGTCCTGATCCATTTAGGATACTGAATCCCATAAATTCTTTATAATGAGGGTCCATCACCTTGTAATGTTTGTGCACTGCTGTAGTGAAAGATTCTTATTCGTTATGGGAGTTTATAAAAGCTGCAGCAGTATAAATGGAAAAAGCCTTGGCCATTATTAAAATATTTCATATCCCACAAATCTTGCCCCTCCCAGACCATCATGGCAACAAAACAACTATGATCTGTATCATAGTCATTATTATCTTTCTGGTTTGCAACTGACTTTGTGAATCAACGCAGTGAACAAAATAGGAATGTGCTCTCGGTCTGCTCTCTTTGAAGTGAATGCCGGTTGGTGCTCAGAGTCATAACTTCCTGGTGACCTTCACAGTCCTCTCCAGACAGAATACAGTACCTTATCTGGAGCGATAAAAATGTCTATGCTGTGGGTCAGAGTTGAATTTTATCACAGCAATTTCTTCTCAGCCAAAAACCTGTTGTTTTTACGTTGTTTAGATTTGTTTGTGTACACACATGCTTGAAAACATACTTTATATTTTTGTATTTACCTGGAGTACTGCATACCCAGTACAAGAAGGACATAGAGCTGTTGGAGTGAGTCTCAGAGGAGGCCACAAAGATGATCAGAGGGCTGGAGCTCCTCTCCTGTGAAGACAGGCTGAGAGAGTTGGGGTTGTTCAGCCTGGAGAAGAGAAGGTTCCAGGGAGACCTTATAGCACCTTCCAGTACCTAAAGGGGCCTACAGGAAAGATGGTGAGGGACTGTTTATCAGGGAGTATAGTGACAGGACAAGGGGGAATGGGTTTAAGCTGAAGGAGGGTCGATTCAGATTAGATGTTAGAAAGAATTTCTTTACTGTTAGAGTGGTGAGGCACTGGAACAGGTTGCCCAGAGAAGCTGTGGATGCCCCATCCCTGGAAGTGTTCAAGGCCAGGTTGGATGGGGCTTTGGGCAACCTGGGCTAGTGGAGGGTGTCCCTGCCCATGGCAGGGGGTTGGAGCTAGATGGTCTTTGAGGTCCCTTCCAACCCAAACCATTCTGTGATTGTATGATTTGTTTGTATAGTTACTATATTTAGAAATAGTTCTTATATTTCTATACTCAGTGACAGTGAAATGTAAACAAACAAAAACCACTTTCTGACCTTATCTTTTTAATTTCCCAAAAATAAGAATAGAAGGGAGAACCACACGTGGATTTTCAGCAGTCTTCCTCGGTTCATCTTAGTGAACTTTTGGGTTTAGTGAATTTACCTGTTGTCCACCATTCTTACACAAGTGTCAGGTCTTTTAAATCAAGTTGCTGTTGCTTTTATTGATCCATTTTAAGTTCCCTGTGTGAAAAGTGGCATTTCAAAACCCTTTCGACAGACTTTGTGGAACCCTTGTCGCTCTGTGTTAATAAAAATTAATGTATTAGAATACAAGCCTGGATGCTTCTGGTGTTATACCTCTCTTTCTAAAAGGTTCCGTGTGGTATACAGCTAATGTCTTGAGGTTATTTTTAGATCAGACACATATTCTGTATATCTTGCTGGTTTTTGGTTTTGTTTTTTAATATATAAAATGTTTATTTCTGTCTCAATGACTGGTTTGCAGGAGTGGACCATTTAATGTTTTTTGGTTTGGATGAGAAAATAAATTTATTAAGTATTTCCAATGTAAGCAAGTTAGCAGGACGTCGTCAGGCCTCCAATGAGAGTTGGAGAGTCCATTTTTGTTCCATAGTCGTCATATTCCATTCATATTCTGTTCATGAAAAGTGGTTTGTCTTGTCCTTTCCTAACTGCTCAAATAGCACTATTCATTTGAAATTTTGGTGTGGTATGCAATAAACTTGCTGATCACAAAATCATTTTCTTTCATCTTAATTTTCTCCCCTTACGCTTTCAGTATTGGAAATAAAAAGAATTTTAAGGAGCACATGCTTGATTTGGATTAGAATCATCTTTATCATTGAAAAATTGTTGTCACAGTTTCTTCCAGTGACATGCAGAAAATTATCATTACCTATTCTTTATACAGCAGGGATTTTTTTCTTTCTTACTCTTTTATCTTAATTTTTTAAGACAGTTTATCAGGCAAGGTATATTATTCCTTCTGTGGATGGAAAATAAAACTTTGTAAAATTGTAAGTCTGAGGAGAGACAGTAGTAACTGGTTGAATTCTATGGACAATAGCAGTCACTGCTGGGTAGTTTTATAAGTGTCAAGCTTTTTTTGTTGTTTTGCCATCTTTTTTTCCATCAGAGCTGTCATGTATTAAAAAAAAAACAACAAAAAAAAGAAACAGTAACAAATAAGATTTTAATCTTTTTTAATTTAGTTGTTGCAGCAGAGTTCCTTTGTCAAGTTTCTCACAGAAAGAAAGAAGGATGATGTTGTATTTAATGCTGAACTGGGACTGAGATCTAGCATGCACTCTTCGATCTACCACAGACTCATTAACCCTGAAACAATACAATTCCTCTCTTTGTCTCAGTTCCCTTAAAATATAAACAATACTCGGCAAGAGATATTTGACTAAATTCGTGTGTGGAAGTTATTAAAAGGAATAAAGGACGGTTGTCAGTCTTCCCCCAGTCATGTCTTTGAACGATGGAAAAACAGCACCCAGTTGAGCCGACAGCCGACAGTTTTCGGGGTCTTCTAGATGGAAATTTAGTAGTTCTGCAAATTCCATTATAGAAAGAAGTGAAAATTATTTTAATGCATCTAATCTCCATGAGCTTTTTTTACTGCTAGTTTCTGTGTTAAGAACAATATTTAGTTCTTTATTTTAGCAAGAAAATATTTTATCCATTGCGTTTTAAGAAATTGTGAAGCGACTTTAATTCTGTCAAGATTAACATAGAAATAATGACTCTTAATTTCCACAGTCCTGTGAAAGTATCAATTACATATGAAAAGTAACTTATTTACTCAAGTAAGCCACCATTTACTTTTTTTATTTTTAAAATAGTTATTTATGGCTGTTCTTTGCTTGAACTCCTGTAAATTAAAAAAGTAACATTATGATGAGCTCCTTAAAATGCTTGGGTGACTAACATAGTTTGACAGTCTTATTTGAGTGAAATAAAGAGATAACTCTTTTATACCTGAAAATATAACAAATATGGGGGGTGACTAAGAGAAGAGGAACAAATCCAAAAATTGGGGATTTGTCAAAAAATATTCTGCTTGCAGTTTAGAGAAGCAACAGCTGAAGGGCCCCCGCTGATCTTGAGTCTGACGCTGTATTTCAGGAGGAGATTGTTCTCCCTGGTAACTAACATCAAATTTGAGCCACTGACCTTTAGGTTTTGAATTAATTTAATTTGTGTCTTATCTGCTCACGCTTTGTATCTTTAACTGAATATTTTCATTGGATTTATTCAGAGTTTGAAAGCAGTGTGAATTTGGCCATGTGTTTTGTATCATGTTAGACCTTGTCTTTGTAACATTCTTTTATTCAAGTAGTTGTGCGGGTCTACTAAACAGTGTAGACATGATATGGTCAAGCCCAGGTGAGGAGTTGCACGTACATCTTTGCTCTCTGCGTCACAAAAAAAAATATAAAAATACTTCAAGTATTTGAAGTGGTTTAACATAACACTATTATGTGTGGTTGATGGTGTCTTCTCTCAAGCACGTCTCTGAAGCTGTGTGTAGGTGGAGACTTGAGCATGGATAGAAACAATATTATGGATGAGTCTGGGATGGGTGAGAGAAGCCGAGAGTGTTGGAAATTAGGACACAATCTGAAATTGGGTGGAAGAGCTGTGACTCTACAAGGACTGAATGGCTAACAAAAACTGTAAGCAAGAAGAGCTTTAAGAGCACTGGGACATAACATAATAAATGTAGTAAATGGACTCGTGGAGTGGTAATGGAGAGTATCAAGGCAGAAGGATTCAGAGGCTTTTAATTTTGATCCTCCATTGTTGGTCTATAGAGCTGTTGCTGCTGTTTCTAAAACAGAGAATAGGGCTGGATGCGTGTTTTCTAGAAGCATCAGTTCTCTTACTGTGCTGCACTGGGATGGGATAATTCAGTTGAGGTGTTGCCCACGTTTCACCAAATGGATCTGTCAGTTCTTGTGGTATAGAAACTGAGACGCTGTAAAATGTTTCTTCAATGAGAAGGACCACTGAACATTTTGTTTAATTTGTTGGTTTTATTTCATGTAACTGAGGTCTGATCTGGAAAACATTTTCTTTATACTGCTATAATGCAGTTATTGGAGTGAAAAATTATTTTCAGATCTCCAGCCCAAGACTACTACTTGAAAGCATTTTCAAAGCAGTGGTACTTAGGTATCCAAATTATTCTTGCTCTGGGCAGATTGGATTATACCAAGCCTGAAATTTTACCTTGTTGTTCTGATTATATTTTATGGAATCTGGGAAGGAGCATAGCTGTCAGCTTTCCCACCTGTACGTGTGAGGGCTTTCCTCATAGCAATGCATAAACCCTGTGAGCAGGAGCGATGCAGCACGATGTGAATGGGGTAGCTCTGAAGAAACTGCAGTGACTTATAATCATGTTTACTGAACAGTAATAATGGAGGGTCCTGTAGCTTTTGCAGTATGTCTCCTTAAATGTCCTTTTAGTGCTTCTGAACAAAACAATGAAATAACCTATACACACAGTACTGTCAAATACAGAAGGAAAGAAAGTAAAGGAAGAATTTATCTGAAAGAGCAGTAAACATTTATACTAAATATATTATAAAGTAGGTAGTATTTAAAAAATTGGTTTCAAAATAATAGTGACACCTGAAATAAATAGCTAGAATTTGTATCTGTAGTCTTTCAATGCTTTGTAATCCTTAGTGACCATATCCTCTGCCTCATGAGTCTGGGAAATGCTGTCATCCCAGCTATAGAAACTGTGAAACCTACTTAAAAAGTGAAACACAAACTCAGCGTGTTGTCTAAGGTCACCCAGAATATCTGTGCAGAGCAGGGAATTAAACTAAGGATTCTCTGGGTCTAAGCTTGAGTCGTAATGATTAAATAATCCTTTGGGTTCCAGTTCTAGCTCTGCTGACAGCTTCTTTTCTATGATTCTTCCCCATTTTGGGGAGGGGTGAGGGGCATGGAATTACTGAGGTGGTGTTGGTAACTCTCAAACTGACAGACTTACTTAATGCTTGTGAAGCTCTCAGTATTTTCTACCCAACAACCTCACAAAGATGAAATTAGATGCTAGCATTTTATGGCCAAGGCAGTATCTTAATACCATAATTGGATTTGTGTAAATGTATTTCAGGTCTCCTATGTGATTAGAGATGAAGTGGAGAAGTATAACCGAAATGGGGTAAATGCACTTCAGCTGGATCCAGCATTAAATAGACTCTTCACTGCAGGCCGAGACTCTATTATAAGGATATGGAGTGTCAATCAGCACAAGGTAAGTCAAGAGAGGATTCCTACATCTAAACATTTTAATGGATTGTTAACTTTGGTCAATGAGCATTTTGTATATTCTGATATTTTGGAAGAATCTTCAGTCATCTTCTCCCCTTTATTGTTATCCTTACTTTCAAGGAAAAAAGGAAACAGCGATCAGACTCTGTTGGTCCGCTTATTTTCACCTTTGTGTTTAATAACTAAAGAAAGTTTATTAAAAGACTGTGTTGTGTTGAGAAGAGAGAGCTAAGTTAGCAGTCACAGAATCACAGAATGGTTGAGGTTGGCTGGGACCTCTGGAGCTCTTCTGGTCCAGCCCCCCTGCTCAAGCAGGGACACCTAGAGCCAGTTACCCAGGACTGTGTCCAGACAGCTTTTGAATATCTCCAAGGATGGAGACTCCACAACCTCCCTGGGCAACCTGTGCCAGTGCTCAGTCACTCTCACAGTAGAAGAGTGTTTCCAGATGTTCAGAGGGAACCTCCTGTGACTGAGTTTGTGCCCATGGCCTCTGGTCCTGCCACTGGCCACCTCTGAAAAGAGCCTGGCTCTGCCTTTTTCACACCCTCCCTTCAGGTGTTTACACACATTGATGAGATCCCTCCAAGCCTTCTCTTCTCCAACAATCCCAGCCCTCTCAGCCTTTCCTTATAGGAGAAATGCTCCGGTCCCTTCAGCATTAGGAACTTGAGCAGATTAGTGGAAACCAGGGCTTCCATATGAAGGGTGCAGAATCATTAAGTTCATGACTTGGAGAGATCCTGAGAGAACCTTGTGTTGTGTTTTGATTGTTCTGTTCCTCTTCACAGCAGAGCAAGTTCAATCCCATAAATGCAGTAATAACATTAGCTTGGCAAACCATCTTGTTTTGGTTATAAGTTTTTGTACCATGGAAAACCACTTTAATGTGAATTTTTATATGAAATGAAACTGTGAGTTTAAAATGTATAGGAATTCCACTGAAAACTAATTTGTGGTATCTTACATAGCATAAAAAAAATCTGGAATAATGACTTCAACTCTACATTAAGCAACTTTTAATCTGTTTGAAGGTTGAAGAAAATGTCAGAACAGGATCTGATAGTCACAGTCTTTTCCATTTGTGAAGAGATCTTATATTTTTCTTTTCTTAATTTGCAGCAAGACCCTTACATAGCATCTATGGAACATCACACGGATTGGGTAAATGATATTGTGCTCTGCTGCAATGGTAAAACATGTAAGTACGTAAATGTTTGAAAACTACAATGTTCAGAAATTGTGTATATTATCTACTGCTTTAATTATTTTCCATCTTTTAGCAGCACGGAAAATGAATTTCTGTGATTGTATTGTAAATTTGGTAAATAATGTAAGATCTTTTACTGAAAATTTAAATGTGTTTAGATACTATTCTTTTAATCTTTTTAAAAAGAAAATTAGAGTAGTATGAATATGCTTTATAGTAATATATAAGTCATTAAAGTTTGCTCTTTATTCTTTCCAATTTAGTGATATCTGCTTCTTCAGATACTACTGTTAAAGTGTGGAATGCACATAAGGGATTTTGCATGTCAACACTAAGGACACATAAGGTGAAAAACATTATCTATAAATGCTGTATGTTGTCACTGACAACCTTTTAAATATTAAGATGTAGACTTCAAATGGATAATGTTGTTGATTCATGTTGTTATATTTATTGTAGGATTATGTGAAAGCCTTAGCATATGCAAAAGATAAAGAACTGGTAGCATCTGCTGGGCTGGACAGACAGATATTCCTCTGGGATGTAAATACTCTAACAGCACTGACTGCCTCAAATAACACCGTAACAAGTAGGTACCTAGGGAGGGGAGGCAAATGCAATGCATTTTATTGAGTAGCATCATCTATGAGATCAATATAAGACTGTAGGTGCCAGTTTCTGTGTGTATGTAAAAAGTGTGCAAGAAATGTTAAGGTGGTTTTAGTATGTACTCAGTCCGTTTGTTGCGTTATGTAATAGCTAAAAATGTAGAGCAGCCAACAGTCATGGCATTTAGAGTAGAGAACAGGTCTCTGAACATTTTCTCTTGAAATGTAATGTGCTGGTAGTCTCTGAGACTTGATAGAGCTTTAGCTTGAGAAGCTTTTTGGTCTTCAGCTAACCTATTATAGAAATCTTCCCTTGGTTATTGGTATGTTTTCTGTGTATTATAATTTGGTTGGTTTTTGAGGGGTTTGTTGTTGTTTATATAGATGCTGCAAAAAGTGCAGCATAGCTCCTAAAGCAGAGCTTGATAAATTTATCAAATTTGCCAGAAGAATAAAGTTACTAGATAAATTTAGATTTAAAAAGCGTGAAGTAATACTAAGCACTGATTACATGTAAGGATAGCACACTAGTGAGATTTAACGCACTAGTTAGATATTAGAACGCAAGGGGAAACTGTTCTAGATTCTGCTATCAGGGTTAATTCCTAATGTCATCATCATCAAGTGGTCTGTCCTGCTTCTCTATTCCAATAAAGACTTTACAATAAGTTATGAGATCTTTCCCCATTGAGCAATTCCAGCACCCCTTTCTTAGAATAGTCAAGATAGAGCTGGATGTTTCTCTTCTGGCAAGTATGACACCAGTCTTCAGGTTCAGATAGATTTAATTGCTTGAGTGAATAACATAAATTTGGGTCATCAGCATCCTGGTTTGTATTGGCTATTTTGCAATATATTTTTTCAGAAAGAGGTCTAGTTTGACCACAGTGTGTTTTGCTGCTTGTATGTAGGTTGGAAAAATAGTGTTCAAAGTGACTGATCTCTTTCTTTTTATACTTGTTGTTTGATACCTGTTTAAACAAACAGCAGCAGAGTCTCAGATGTATGCACTGGGAAAGAACGTACCGTCTTGCTACACTGCCACTCTTGAATTTTCTAAATAAGACTGCTTGCTTCCTCATTCATAGATTAGGAATGACTCAAGAAAGATCTGCAAAACTAAAATTTGGAATTGGCACAGCAGACTTTTAAGAAATTCCAGGAATATGTGATTCTGTAAATAAGAGACAGGCATATAGTTGTTCTGGTGTCTTTTTTTGAATTAATTCTGAAAGGTGTGTTAATTCTATGGATTTGGTAGCTACAGAAACCAAGGATGCATCTGGTAGGCAGAACTGTCAGTTTTGTGTTTGTCTACAGGACTTTTTAATTCAAGTATAGCCTCATGCTGGCATGTCTGTGTAGCCTTCAGAAGAGAGATGGCTTCTAGTGAGCTGTGTTGGACTGCCAGAATAGTATTGGGATGGCACATGATGGCACATAACTAAGTAGATTTCCCTTATATTTCCCAGAAGTTTTCTTTCACTGAAAGTAGAGTTATTTTATCACCAAACTTTGCTGATAACTGTAAGTTATGCTATCTTCTGGTTGAACAGGGAGTTTTTGAAGGAAGAATGTATTTGCTGGCTCACAGGAAAATTCTGGTTTGGGGGAAGAAGAAAAAAGGATCGCAACAGTGATGCAGATCCAAAATGATTCCAGTGAATCATAATTGGAAGACAGGGAGTACTGAGGAGCTGACGCTTGTTTTGAGCCCAAGATCAAACAGCATTGGAGGCATTACCTCTAAGATGACAGAAATAAATCTGCATTTCTAGAGTTAAAACAGTAATGCTTCATAAGGGGGAGGAAGGGGAAGCAGAGGAGTTGATTTTTTTGCTTTCTAGTGCTCCCAACTAATGTGTTTCTATTGGGAAGAACATGGTATATGTCCTTAAGCTGGTTTTCCTCTGTGCTTTCAAACAATATTGATTTTTTTCAGAGTGCAAATGGAGATTGTTCTTGTGCATTAATTTTCTGTCTGATTACAGGGAACCAATGTACACAAGCCAGCATTAAAAGGAAGCCTGTTTTTAAAGAGTCTCTCAGTCAGCATAGCCATAAATTAAGTGGAGAGATTTTGCTTTTAAGAGGTAGACCCTTCCAGAAGAAGGTGGAGTCGAGCTTTGCTCTTGTTAATGGTGTAAATTTTGCTTCTGTACACTTAAGATTCTGTCTTCCATTCCTGATGTCCACCCTGTGATAACTCTGTGCATTATCCTTTCATAAATTATTATGGTTGTTGAACAGTGTGCTAACCTTCAAGAGTTTTCAGTTCTGCTTTTTGCCTTCAATTCTTCTCTGGGGACAGTGGAAGACTATTGCTTTATTTTGCCTACAAATAATAGATTTCATTTGAAAGTTTACATTTGGATAGCCATAGCTAGTGGTTATGAGGACCCTGAAGTAAAGCTCCATAATTGTGATAAAATGTTTATGATATTGGGTCAGAAATTGTGTGTTAGCAACTTATTTCCATAATATACCTAAATCATGATGACAAGTTTTTGCTGGCAATACAGTTCGTTGCTGTTCTCAGCCTTTTTTGGCATAGTGATCGTATGGTTTTGAGGCTTGATGAAATCCCTAATGGTGCTCTTTGAATAGATGATTTTCACTTGCTGTGTCTGTGCTTTTCCTGATTGAGGGATTGGTACTTTAATCTGTCCAGAACTAGATTAGGCTAGAAGGTACAGGATTCCTGGACTCTGTTGGTAGTTGTGATGCTAAGGAATTGACATATGGTTTTCACAAACACAGAGGTAGCATCTGTCCTCAAGTAACACATTTCAGCACCGCAGTGTAACTTCAGTAATGCACCTCTGCTGAACTAATGCAAGAACCTTTCATATATAATGAAATGAAAGGTTCATTATATATGAACCTTTCATATATAATGAAATATATAATTTCATATGTAATTTTACTGCTACTTGACTTGGGGAAAAAAAAAAAATCCAAATGCTATGTATTATAAGATCACATAGAAGTATCATTCTCTACCAAAGTAGTTGAGAAGAGCAATAGTACCTTGATGATCCTAGCACTGAATTGTGGTATGAAGACGACACCGGGATGGTAATGACCATAAGTCTGTGGGATTACTTTGTTTTTATGCCATAGTAGAGTAAGAATAGGGATGGGGTTTTCCTAGCCGTATGCTGTCTATAGTCTGTTTGTTTTTTTTTTAAAGCAACTCTATATACAGGGTAGAGTGGCACTATTTTCATGGATCAAAGGGTATTTAAAATACCCTGAAATACTGGCTTTGAGTGAATAGGTATGTTTTTTTCAAATGAAAGCATTAAAATTGAAAATGTAAATTTTATTTTGAAATAGCTTCTTCCCTGAGTGGGAACAAAGATTCTATCTACAGCCTTGCAATGAATCAAATGGGAACAGTTATTGTATCAGGGTCCACTGAAAAGGTAAGCAAAAATCTGGTAAGGCTTATTCCACTTCAGTTCAAAGTTTAGTATAGAGAGACAATTTTATTAATTTTCAGTGTCGTGTCTGTAGCAGCTTTTGTGTTTTTAATAGTGAGGGTAGACACTTTTTTTTTAAATTGGGAGTGTAAGCATAGGATACAAATACCTGCCTCAATCTGAAGATGTGTATATATCCGTATGGCTGTAATACACAGAAGAGATGATCAGATCATCTTGTGTAACCCTGTCTCTATTAGAGGTCATTAGATTTCACCACAAGAGCTCTGATTCTGGAGACGTATTACTCAGATGATTATAAAAACCGAAGCGTGTGCCACAGGTAAGAAAAGTGGTGCCAGCAATTTAAGGCCCCTGCAGGGCTGGTAAACGAAGTGAGCTAATGAAGTTCACATGTTCCCAAGAGGTAGCCCGTGTTCTTTGTTGTAAAGGAAGGTGAAGCACCCTAAAGTACCCTGCAAGTTTTTGGTTTTTTGTTTGGTTTTTTTTCCTAATCTAACCTCAAAAGAATTTTATATCCAGGTCATTATGAAAATAGGATACACCAGTCAATCATCTGAGAGCATTCTCAGAATTTTTTTTTTCCCTTTCCACTTTGCTGTTTACTGTCACTTCCATTCTTTAATTTCTTAAGACAATAGAAAAAAGCCTTAACAAATGAAATTACAATCAAGGGAAGAAAATCCACTTGATTATGAGATGTATAAGATCTAGTAATGTCTATCTTGTTCTAATGAAGTATGTTTTTGGTGATGGACGTCTGTGTGTTGGGAATAAGGGTCAGTTTATTCAGAAAGGTTTACTTTTCTGTAAAGGAAATATATTAGCGGGAAGAACGATATTAATGCCAGTTCTCCAATGTCTTTTTATGTAGGTTCTCAGGGTGTGGGATCCGAGAACTTGTGCAAAACTAATGAAACTCAAAGGGCACACGGACAATGTAAAAGCTTTGTTGTTGAACAGAGATGGCACTCAGGTATGTGCTTTAACTTGAGACAGAGGCATTCTACAGACTGCTGAAATGTCATTAGTCTTTTTCAATATGATAACTATTTTATGTCATAGATTACAGAAGGTAGCTTAACAGGTATTTTACAGATATTTAGTGATTAAGGGAGGGAGGCTGGTGGGTGAAAGCTCTGTTTTATTACAGGTCTGTCTAGGTGTGGAGGGAGTGGTTTATATAAAATATCTGGAAATTGTGACTAGAGTTGTTAACTGCCAGTCTTCGCTTAGCACCATCTTAACAGAAAAATATAATCATAAGAATTATGAAAGCTCTTTATGGAAAATAATGATTTTAAGACTTAAATACTTGCTTGATTTAAGTATGATGGTTGTTGTTTAGTGTCTTTCAGGCAGCTCTGATGGGACTATCCGCCTGTGGTCTCTTGGGCAGCAGAGATGTATAGCCACATATCGAGTTCACGATGAAGGTGTTTGGGCTCTGCAGGTCAATGAAGCCTTCACTCATGTTTATTCAGGAGGAAGAGATAGGAAGATATATTGTACAGATTTACGAAATCCTGATATCCGTGTGCTTATCTGTGAAGAAAAGGCACCAGTTCTTAAGGTAATTGATTTTAATTCAGAGAATCACGGAATGGTTGAGGTTGGAAGTGACCTGTGGAGCTCATCTGGTCCAATACCCCTGCTCAAATGGTTGCCCGGGACTGTGTCCAGACAGCTTCTGAATAAAGATGAAGACTCCACAACCTCTCTGGGCAACCTGTGCCAGTGCTCAGTCACCCTCAGAGTATAAAAGTGTAATTGTATTGCATGTCATTTGATGAAATAGCAGCTTGAGGTATCAGTTGATTAAAAGAATGTGTTTTGGGTAACACGTATTTACTACACTACACCTTCAGTATATTGGCTTTGTCTCCTAAATTACTTCTGAAACTTAATTGTCTGAAGAATATAAATGCTACCTAAAATATGCAAATTGAAATACTACTGAAATTGAATATGCTTCAAACATGAAAAATTTGTTTTTACCGGGTGAGTACAGTTTTAAGACACTGAGCTGGCATTGCTGAGGCTTTAGACAAAAATGGATGTTTCTTAGCAGCGATGTGTATGCAGAGGACTGTGTTAGAATACGTTGCATACTTAGAGGAACCAGGAGTAAAATGTATTGTGGGTTTTTGGAACACCTAAACACGATGTTTTCATAACTGGAGAAAACTGCATGCACAAGTCTGAGTCTTCTGAAGAGACTGCTTTTTGGAGTTTTTTTGCTCTCTGTAACTCTAGATAACATAACCTTGGAACACGTAGGTGTATAAGGAGTGTATGACTGAAACAAATACCAGTATATAAGCAGTCTGTCTTTCCTTGTGAGTGAACACTGTAGGCTTGGTATGTTCAGATAAAATCCTGGATATGTTAATGTAGTTTTGAAAAACTCAGAATATGGGAAATTTCAGCTCAAAAAGGAAAATGAAAGTTGTGGTCAGCTGTACAAAGATCAGCAGAGGTCTCTAATGTTGTAGCTACAGTGATTTGTTGTTGTTCAAGAAATGTAACAGCAGTCCAAATGTATAAAGTTCTGCTTTTTAATTAGTACAGAACTTCTTACATTCTCTTTTTAACCATATGAAGTATTTGAATGCAAAGTAATTTGGAAAATACTGTATTTACCAAACTGTCCATTAGACAAGATTGTGTCATGCTAGAAGCAGCTTTAAATACTGGCTGTTTAGACACATCGCACTTAACTGTGGTCCATGTCCAGAATTTGTTTGTTGAATGTTTGAAACAATTTCTCTGGAGTTTCAAAAATTGCAGTTTAGTTATTTTTCATTTAAACTTTGTATTTCTTTAGTAAACTGAAAGTAGTGCTGTTTCTGAGATACATCCAAGTATGGGAGCGGGTCTACACAGAGCGAATATTGATTTAACAAAGGAAAATTGAGTTAAGCATGCCTGACAGTATCTGTGGTTTCATTATTTAGATGGAACTTGATAGATCAGCTGATCCTCCTCCAGCACTTTGGGTCGCAACAACTAAATCCTCTGTGAATAAATGGGTAAGAGATATATCTTACGCTCTGTGAATTCAATTAAGTAGTCATGGGATTTGCAGTCTTGCTTTGGGAACTGTTGGACTGTTACTTGGGATTTTACTGTGACTTGCTATGATCTGTAAGCTTTCTTTAGAAAAAAACATAAAATGCTCATATTGAAATTGATCAAAAGACATTAAGCTTTGAATTACTTCCTTTGCTATCTATTTATGCTGCTTTTATAGGTAAGTTATCTTTGCACTGAACGGTTAGCATCTAAATAGCAGCATGAACTGGCAGTTGTTACTCACAGATGAAAGCAAATTTTATAGATTATTATGAATGTGTCATTATTTTGTTTCTTTCTTTAGACTTTGAAGGGAATTCATAATTTTAGAGCATCTGGAGACTATGATAATGATTGTACCAATCCTATACCACCTCTATGTACACAGCCTGACCAAGTTATAAAAGGTAAGCAGCTGTTTTTCAGAGTACCTTATAAAATCTGTTATCATTAGCAGAAATGGTAGATCTTTAAGACTGGCTCAGGTTTTTAGGTACTTGATACTATGATTTCAGCCGAAAGAAAGACAAAGTGGTTATCATCTATCTAGTGTTAGTTACAGTTAAAACAGTGTTTAAACCATGGTGATATCAAAGTCTTGCATAAAACAGTGAAACCAAAGAACAATCACACTTGTCGTGTTACGCGGTTTAATTTAATGTAATATTAGAAAAAAAAAATCACTGTTGTGACCTTAATTCCTGTTTGTTTGCTAGGCGGTGCTAGTATTATTCAGTGCCACATTCTTAACGACAAGAGACACATATTAACCAAAGACACAAATAATAATGTGGCATACTGGGATGTCTTGAAGGTAAGTATATAATTTCAGGTTAAACATCTACTGTTGGATGATTAATTACTTTGTACTTCTTAATATATATTATTTTTAATGCATGAGATTCCTATGGCAGAAAGTAAGGCATCCTTTGTCCCAAGACATAACGCAAAAATTGCTTTTTGAAAGGGGAGGGGCCATTTCTGAGCTTTTCTGCATCTGCCTGACGTGAGGCTGGGTATTGACATCTTCATTCACCTGAATTTCAGACCCTAGAAGTCTCTGCTAAAAATAGTGATGTTTGTTTTGATTGGGTTTTGTTTTGAAGGTGGCTTTTAGAGGCCCAAGGCATGTCTGGCCAATGCGGAGTGGAATAGCATACGAAAGCTTAGACTGCAAAAGAGAAACCTGTGCTTCACGTCCTGCTACAAACCCACAGATCCCAAGCGAGTGTGCTGACTAGCAGTCGGTGGATTTTTCTGGGAGTGCGAACTCACCGCTTCCCTTGTTGGCAAGATAGCAGGCAGGACTGGAAGGAAAGTTAGCAGGAGGAGGCATGGCTCCCGCCTAGCGTTACTTGCTCCCGTGAGAAGAGGGAGACTTGGCGTGGCATTTCTTTATCTTGCTTTACCCAATGATTGCTCAGAGGAGAGGGAAAAGAGTACAAAGAGAAAGATCAGTGAGATGGTCAGCAATTCCTTCTCTTGCAAAATCCTGTTTGAAATTCTAAATCAATTTTTTTTCATCTTGAGCTATGCAGTGCTCCAGCCAAGATTCAGTAATGGAGTAAAGCACTCTCAGTGAACTTACTGAGGTGCTGACTGAAGTGAGAAAGAAGGGAATTAAGTTGGAGAATGTGGATTTGTACTAGAAATGATCTAGATTACTTTTGTGGAAAAGTGATAGCTTTTCTTTCTTTCAGTTTACAGTTGATAGACAATTAATTACAGTGTTAGATCTCAGGACCAAAGTCAAATGCTAATGTGTAATTCATACTTTTATTCAATTATCTTTTTCTTTTGTTACTAAGAATTTCAGAAGCATCTCTTAGATGTGTTTAAATACATATTCACTTTAGAGATGGGGTTACTCCCCAGGTCAAAGTGTCATGTGTAGGATCACTGAACTCTAAAGCTAAGACTATTTATTGAGGATGCTGGAAGAGGGAGGGTTTTTTACCTGTAGGTACACCCTGCAATCTTTGCTTCCTGTAACTTTTCCTGGATTTTGAGGAAAGAAGTCTTGCAAGGTTACAATCATTAGAGTTTGCTTAAAGCGTGTGTTTCAGGATGACTCTGCAAGTGGATTACAAGAATTTGGGTGTTAACAGACCTACCTGAGGAACTTTAAAAATAATAGTGTAAACTAAAACAGGAAAAAAGAATCTGCATACAGATTCACTCACTGCTGTTCCCATTGCACTAGTTGAGCTGAATTTGTTGCTAGATTTGCAACAAATACTGGTATTTGATGGAGAGAAGAATGACAGGATGCTAGAAGACAGCTATCAGTGATAGGAAAATGTTTTTTTATTAATGTGAAGTAATACTTCCATACATCTCCATTGTCTTGATGCCACTACCTCAGAAATAAATAATAAGTAAAAAAATAAAAATTACTTACCACATAAACTATTGTTCAATTTTTTTGAGAAAAATGTGGACCTTTAATGTACATGTTTCTGGACTACAGTACTCACGGAGAAATCATAGGTCATAATCATTCCAAATGTATATGAAAGTCAAGTAAAAGATTTGAGGTGTTGATATGACACAATACTCAGAATTTAAAAACTTGTGTATTTCTTTTGGTGTACAGGCATGTAAGGTTGAAGACCTTGGGAAAGTAGATTTTGAAGAAGAAATTAAGAAGAGATTTAAAATGGTGTATGTGCCAAACTGGTTCTCAGTAGACTTGAAAACCGGGGTGAGATACAACTCCTGAATCTGTTGTTCTAATGTCAGATTTCATATATTTTCATATACTGTTTGTTCACAAAGGTTTTAGTGTGTTGTAAATTTTGAAGAATGATCATAATTTATCTGATAGATTAGGTTTATTTTGAAGCAAACCAGCAATTTTTACCTCAGTTCTTAATTTGAATAACGGATTTTTTTATATTTTTTTTTCTCATCGCATGGTCAGTTTAAATCCACCAATACTAATTATGAACTAATACAGTTTGGTAAACAAAGTGTGCTATCATGCATTTAGAAATTCTTTGTTTTGTATTCCTAGCTAAGTATGAACAAAATTATAAATTTATAGGCTTCATTCCTCTTTCTGGTGGTCTTTATCCAACAGATGTTGACAATTACTTTGGATGAAAGTGACTGCTTTGCAGCCTGGGTTTCAGCAAAAGATGCTGGATTTAGCAGTCCAGATGGTTCTGATCCAAAATGTAAGTTTTAACTAATATTAGTGTTTTATTGAGACAAAAAAAAGCAGAATGAATTCCTGTATTTATGTTTGAAAGTATTCCAGTGCCACATATGTCAGTAGCTGGTTGAATTTTAGGGCTTATTTTCTTGAGACTAAATTCTGCAGAGAATTCTCCAATGAGGATGTTTGCTTTTTTTTCCTGAAACATTTCAGTCATGTTCATGTTTTCTATTTAACTTGGTTTTGAATCTTCAAGCAGCAAAAGGGAAAAAGTAATATTCCTAAACTTGGAAGTATTACCTAATCTACAGAATGTTATAGCATGCGAGTGAACCAGCACTCACATAGTTTAGTGAGTTTAGCAATTCTAAAATCAGCTTTTTTTGAGAGATTGTAACATATAGCTCTGAGACTGGGATAAGCAGATTTCTGTGCCCATAAATAGTTTGTTTGGGGACCAGAACTACACAAACTTTCAGGAAAACTTTCAGCTGTGGATCAAATGTTAGAATATCATGATGCTGGTGGTTTTTGTGTAGCTGAAGTTCTACCTCACTATGTCTTCACAGTAAACCTTGGAGGGCTTCTGCTACAAGCACTTCTGGAGTATTGGCCTAGAACACATATCAATCCAATGGATGAAGAAGAAAATGAAATAAATCACGGTTAATTTTTTAATATTTTCCTTTTTTTAGGATTTGTTCATACATTCTCTTGGTTTATATTTCTGTTTCTTTAACAGATACAACTTGACTTGCTGTGTTATAACTGTCTCTGTATGCATTATAGAGTAATGTTTTTTTAATGCTTTTAAATTTGCTTTACACCAAAATTTGCAGAGTAGCTTTCTTCTGAAAGTGTCAGCGAAAGTCTTAAGAACTCTAGTCCGTAAAAAAGTAGGTGAATAGATGATTCTGAAGTTACAGAAACATGACGCCTCAATGAAAAACAATTACTGGCAGAAATAAGGCTTGACTTGGAAAAGAAACAGCCTAGATAATGACAGCAAAGAGCAATAGTTCAGTTATTCAACATTGGCCAGTATTTTCTTGACATAATTCCAGTTTGCTTTTAGGTATTACGAACAATACAAAATTAAAAGAAAGATTTACTGAAAAAAAAATATTTTCAATGGATATTAGAATAATACATGGGGTAGGTCTGTCCAAAACAACCTTAAAGAGTGGTGTTTTAAGGTAGTAATGTAAAGTCTAATCAGGCATGAGATAAAAAGCACAGGTATGTAAAATGTGAGATGCTGGCTGAATTTGGCAGAATAAGAGAGATTGTATAACTCCTAAGTTTGTAGATTATTTTGAAATGAATTCAACCTAGATCAGAGTTGACTGAAAAGTCTTGTCTTTGGTGATTAAGAAATTACTTTCTACAGATAATGCAATTAAGAAAACTGTACGTTCAGCAATATCTTGCCATTTTGTGACAGAGATTGTGCCAAGAATTAGCTACTTTGTTCTTTCAAACATGACCCCCGTGGAGGGTTACAGCACTTGGCAGGCTTTTCTGGATAAAGTTGCTGATTCTCATACTTTTGTGTATTGGCAAGCTACAGCTTGAGAGCCAGACAATATATGAGAAATATAACTCAGGCTTTTGTGTTGTTGGAACACTGATGCTGCACCACTTAACTTCTGGGAATAGCTGTGGATGAATGGAATAATGATTAGGATATTCACTACAGAATCAGTCTTCATTTTCCCTTTCAAAAGTAACAAGAAACTGACCCTGAACAGTGACTTAAGAAGAAAAAATGTACCTGTTGGACAGTAAAATTTGTGTAAAGAGACAAGAACTTAAATATACATACATATATATATGTATATATGTGTAGTATTGTTCGTCTCAATTGTTAACAAAACTGTTATAAAGAAATCTTTCAAATTGTGGGATTTTTCACTTGCTCTAACTTCAGTATCGTATTCATCCCCTCTAACAGAGAATAGATTTTCTGTTTTGATTTCTTTGCTTGATACGATTTTTGACCTTTCTTTCACTACATGTACTGCTAGTCAGAAAGCTAAGGAATTACTCATCTCATGAGTAATTTCAATTTCTTACGTTGCTTGAATTCAACATCATGTTCAAATACAGTAATTAGATGCTGCAGTGTAATCAAGATGATCGTTCTCAAGTGAAAGGAAGGCATCTAAATGCTCCTATATAGTGTTCCAAGATATCTGAATGATGACTAGAAGTTGTGCTCTTTGAGGTGCATAAATAGTGCTGATTTTTCTTTAATCATATCCTAAGCATCTGATGCAGAATCAGGTTCTTCAGTGTTTGAAGACCATACTACTATAACTAGCTAAAAATAAATTGAATTCAGAATGCAGTAACTTCAAGGAAATGTAGGTCTGAGCTTTACTAGTAAACTGTTTTGACATCTGGCAAATCCAGGTAGAAGAGCAAAGCTAATACCCTTCAGAGTTCTGTACTGTCAATGTAGGGGGGGGAAATAGTCTCGTCTCAGCGGAATCTCTTGAGTTGGTTTCTAATATTAATATTGTGCAGTTTGACAAATCCTCAGAATTCTGTTAATGAACTAGAGAAAACTAGTGATCAGGTTTTGGCTCATGAGCTCTATTGCCCTTTTCTTAAAGGCTTTTTAAATAGGCCTTCCACAAAATTGCATTGATCTCATTACTCTCTAGTGTTCCTTTTAATATACTTGCTCTGTGTTGGAAATGGGGATTTTCTTGTTTTATATGAAGCTTATGATTTTGTTAATTTATGAAATACATTAGCTGTAGGTGGAAAAGATGCTTTTTAGTCTATGTATACCAGATTTTAAGGCCTAGCGCAGTCTTACTGTTGCGTATGTTTTTTTTTCCAACAGTGAATGGTGAGCAGGAGAACAGAGTCCAGAAAGGAAATGGGTACTTTCAAGTGCCACCACATACACCAGTTATTTTTGGTGAGGCTGGAGGACGCACTTTGTTCAGGTATAAAAACCTCAAGAGTGTAAATTCAGTGGCTTAACAATCATTTCCTTTATGAAAGGAAAAAATGTTATCAAAATGCAATACTTGAATATACAGTACAAAAGGGATGCAAGACACACGCTTGACAGGTAAAATAAGCAGCTGTTAGTGCTAATTTTGCATTGTCCAACTGAACATGCGAGTTTGAACATCATCAAGGCGTGGAGTTTTGTGATGGCAAGAGTTTTACATTGTTCTTAGTTGTGTGTCGTAGCTTTGAGATCTCTTTGGGTGTCCTCTTCCTGCAAACCGATTAACTGAACTTAGTTTTAGAATGAAATTGTGTTACTTCAGATTCTTGTAGAACTTCTCTTATGGGTATGTTATGCTGGTCTTTAAGCATTAATGACTCAGGAGACCCTACTCACTAGAGAGCTGGTTTCTGCTCCCAGAATTAGAGTTGATGACCCAGTAGAACGCGCTCAGCTCTGGCAGGTAGGAACACAGGTTCTGTATTGTAATGTGTATATACTGATTACCCTTCTATTTCTTTTCATTCTGCGTTGAAAAGCCTGTGATATAGGAGACGTCAGAGACCGTTTAATAGTGCTGCAAAACAAATGCCTAACTTTAAAATACCCTGAAGCATTTAATACTTACTGACATAGTGGATTTTAAATTTGAGGGGTGAGGGATGTTCGATTTGTTGGTTTTGTTTCCCAGGCTGAATAGGCCCAAAAACTGTAACTTTTGGTCCATGAATTGGTCAGTAAAACAGGGTAACCTTTTTCAGCTTTGAAAACTGATGTTTTTTTCTGCAGTGTCAATGTATTTACATTGTAGCTGGAGCTTAATATTTGCATCCAATCTGTACTGGTGGAAACATAGGCTTGTTCTCGAGCCTATGCTGAAAAGACACCATTGGAGGGCATAAGCCATACTTACTGGACCTAAAAGGTGGTTTGCAGGAATCTCTGACAAAATACTTGATTGGAATTTATAAAATTATGTCTGACTTTGTTTCACCATTGTGTGTGCACATTTCTTAAAATTGGTTTTCTTCTTTCCATTTGGTGAGAGCTTAGCAGATGCTTTACATGCAAAGCTCATTTTTTCCAAGCAGAAAAGAATTGCTTGCTTTTTTTTTTTTTATTGCCTTTCCCCTTCTTACGACAGTTTTGTACCTCAACACACAATATATGCAATCCATGAGCAAAGTATGTTGTAGGGTGAACAGAATTTCTCTGTACCGTAGCCTAGGGTCTGCTGAGACACCTCCCTGTTTGTGCTTTAGGGATCTGTCTTCCTGCAACTACTTTTTCTGGACTTCATAGAAAATATGTGATCACTTCCCCAATAAGTGTGATGACGTAAAGGGCCAGCTAAACAGGTTCAAGCTCCCTGCCCATTAAAAGGGCAGGTCTTCTCCTGAAAGCTTTTTAACATGCATTAACAATAATTGTTTTCATTCACAAAGTTTATTTCTCTGTGTCTTAGGTTATTATGTCGGGATTCAGGTGGTGAAACTGAATCTATGCTTCTTAATGAAACTGTGCCACAATGGGTAATTGACATCACTGTGGATGTAAGTATCACCTGTATAGAGTTTGCCTTTTTGTTGGTTTCTTAAGGTGAACTACAATATTTTTTAACTGTACAGAATCTGAAATGACACTTTAAATTCTTACTCTGTTGGTATTTAAAATAAGTGATGTCAAGGTCTGTATTCAAGACCCTTTGAGATTCATTATTCTTTGATGTATCCAGTAAAGGTATTTTTCCTCACTTTCTTTTGCCAGAAAGTCTTAGAAAAATAATTCAAAACACTGCATAATTGGTATCCTTAACAAATGTGGAGCTCAGGAACAGAGAATGCTCTTCATACTGCTGCAGTCTTTTGATACTATCTAATTTCCTTTGAAATAAATGATAATTTATATTCAAAAGCTAGATATAATATGTGCATCGTCTAAATTGAAGCATCTCAGGAGTATGAGTAATTTGGAAGTTGGCTGGGGTGGTTATGTTGATTAAGGATCTCTCTTGGTTTTTGATAATTAGGAGCTGAATATACTTCACATAACAGCTGGTGGAAATAGGAGCTGATAACAGTTCATCTTTAATTAACACTTTTCAAATCTGTTTCCTTCTAGAAAAATATGCCCAAATTCAATAAGATTCCCTTCTACCTCCAACCTCATTCATCATCAGGGGCAAAAACTTTAAAAAAGTAAGTAATGCATATTTGCATTTTTATTTGTTATTATTATCATTACTAAAATATACGAACTATATATATTTATATTATGTTTCCTATTTCTAACCGTGAGGAATAATAGGTTTTTAAAAGGAAAAGGTACAAAACCTGACAGTAGGGAATGCAAGACAGTCTGCCTGTCGCATTAGCTGTAACTGGGAGCTATATAGATTAGAAATCAATGCAGGTTCTCAGATAGGAAGTCAGTGTCATAGACAATGTGCTTACCTTTTACATGCAACATTTTGGGGTATCCTCCACAAATGGCTATTTCCTCTTTAGGTCTTGTTGAATTCTTTACAATTTGTGAAAGAGGAGCTTCATAGACTTTTTGTGTACTTTATGGAAAAACTGCTGCTGCTTATTACTTCAGAATGCCCTTCTGTTAATGTCGTAGGGTGAACAGCACCTTCTGGCTTACCGCTTTTATTATTCCATCTCCTCTGTCCTTCTTTTACTAATCCCCTTTCTAGTGAAAGAATGAGAGTTGTGTACAATACTCTTCATCTAAGGTTTGATTTTTAATTTGGTCTTTTGAATATTTTACTGCTTTTCTGTGTCCCTTCTGCTGTGTAAATTTTTGGATAAATACCTGTTGTGATCATGGTATTCTGGATGATCTCAATTATTTACTATTAAACTTATTATATAAAGAGCTTATCTGGGTAGTTGCATAGTTTGCTACGTATTAAGGTATTGTGAAGATAAGAAATATAGTTTGTCACGTTTTTTCCTGCCACACTTTGCTTACCTTTGTATAGAGACCGACTGTCAGCAAGTGATATGCTTCAAGTGAGGAAAGTGATGGAACACGTCTATGAGAAAATCATAAACTTGGATAATGAATCGCAGACAACTAGCTCTTCCAATAATGAAAAAGCAGGAGAACAAGAAAAAGAGGAGGACATTGCTGTGCTAGCAGAGGAGAAGATTGAACTGCTGTGCCAGGACCAGGTAAGTCAGTCGGGCTTTTTAGCCTGTAGACAAAAGCTTGACAAATGCTATAGATGATCTATTACCTTTTAAACTACGTACATGTTTTGATGTCATGTTAACTAACTGCTGACGCAAGTTCAGACGGTTGCAGATAGCTGGATCAAAGAATTTTGTATAGTGTGCCTGTTTAATTTGGTCTAACTAATAGCCTTTATGGGATTGCTTGCTCATACTCAACAAATTGATTTAATACCATTCCAGAGTTCCATTTCTAGCATTTTTGGAATGTTTTTAATTCTACATTTCTAGCAGAATTTAAAATTTGTCCAAAATCCTGAATGGTCTAGTAAGTGTAATAAGTACATGAAGATCAAATATTGAGGAGGTGGTTGTAATACGAAGTTATGTGATACGTAGTAATAATAGAATCATGTAGCTTGGAAAAGACCTTTAAGATTGAGTCCAACCGTTAACCCAGCACTGCCAAGTCCACCACTAAACCATGTCCCTAAGCACCACATCTACACGTTTTAAATACCTCCAGGGACGGTGACTGCACCACTTCCCTGGGCAGCCTGTTTCAGTGATTGACAACCCTTTTGGTGAAGGAATTTTTCCTAATACCCAATCTAAACCTCCGCTGGTGCATCTTGACTCCATTTCCTCGTCCTATTGCTTGTTACTTGGGAGAATAGCCGAACACATAATGCGCCAGTTTTACTTGCTAGTTGGAAATTCTGAACCTTTGCATGGTTCATCTTTGATGCCAATTCACCCATAGGATTGTTTTGCCCAACCAGAGTGTTTTAGCTTTGAATTTCTGGCAGTCTTGCAGATTTGTGGAATAAAAGATGAATTTTTACTGTTTAGGTTTTGGATCCGAATATGGACCTTCGAACTGTAAAGCACTTCATTTGGAAGAGTGGTGGTGATCTGACGCTTCATTATCGCCAGAAATCAACGTGAAGGGAGTGGTGGACCCAAATGGTTACTTATTTACTTGACCATACTGTACTGGTTCCAAGAATAGTACTATAGAAGCCCACTGAACCCCTAAGGTAGATGAGACTTCTAATGACTCAGTATGGACGGAAAGTATACATTTAATTGAAGTGACTAATAGATCTGTAATATAGAGGAAAAAAAAAATCTATATGAGTTAAACTAAAGTCTGTCCTAGTCTCAGCCAATGAGATGGGAAGTCCCTGAGTGGTTCGTGTTGTGTGAGGTGTACAGAGAATGGATGATAATCCAGTGCAGACTTTTGCTTCCTCCTTTTTGCTTTTGTTTTTCCAGAACATAATATCCTCATCTGCTCATGCTTGATATGAAGCTGTTTTGGCCATAGTAGTCGCTGTGTTCACAATGTAATTCAGAACTGCACACAAGGTAGTTTTAGTACATTCCATTCATAAAGTTCCTACAATGATTTCTCACACTCAAACATGTCTACCACTTAAAGAAATTTGGAAAAGAAAAACAACAGAAAATAGGAATTGCATAATTGAAAGAATCAGCCTGTTTAATTGCAAATGAAGGGTTAACATTAGACGTGTTTTAATACTGCAACTCAATTGTTGCTTTAGAGAGCTATTGATGTGCAGAGTAAGAACACTAGATAAGTATTGTAGCAGGGTCAGTCCAATGATGCTGTGCATCATAATAGAGTGAACATGCTTTGCAGCAACTTAAGGAGATTTTTTTTTTTAAATATATATAACTACTTCCTATAACTACTGTGTCCTAGCTGTTCTAAAGATGCAGTAGTCTAATTTTTGGTAACTGTGCTCCAAAACTACATGACGTTTTGTTAAAACTTCAGACCATTCTGAAAATAACTTCTTATGTTTAATGTTAAACTTTAGAAACTTCTCAGCAGATTTCATATTCATGATATAAAAATACTTATTCTTCTTTTCTGAAGTTTTATATGCAGTTGTTCTTTTGTTAGAGATTTATGCGGATCTTCTTTTCACTGTTATTTCTAAAAATCTGTGACTGTCATAGACTCATAGTAGTCTTTTATAGAGTTTAACTTATTGGGGGGAGGGGGTAAAGGCATTTCAACTTTTCATGAGAAAATGTAGGGCTGTCCCGGAAACCCATTTGTAGCCAGAACAAATTACAAATCCTCATAAAGAAATTGTGTAAAAATGACTCTTGTCTGAAGCAGAAGCACAAGTGCCTTCAAAGGGCAGTATATTATTCGAGTTTCTTCAGGAGACATATGCTCTTGCCTTTCCTGTATCTTGCTATCAAGATTTAGGTTGAGGCCTAAAGAAAGTCCCAATAAATTATATTACTGGGATTGTATTCGTCAAACAAAAAATAAAATATTTTTCATCGTATTTTATTTGAGAGAAAAAAAAAAAAGTCAAATTATTACCTTCTGCACTCTTAAACCTAGCTGAACAAACTCATTGCTTAAACAAAAAATACGGTTCAGAACGAAGCTAGCAGGTCTTTTCCCTGTCTTTTGAGAGTCAGTTTCAGTTTTTAATCCCCATTTCTGTGGATGCTCAGTTTGACATAACTGTGCTATAACTACACATATTTGTGAATTAAATGGTTAAACAGAACTGCAACTTTTATTGATAAATTGTCCTGACTTGTATTTATTAATAGCAAGGGTCTACACTTGTTCCAATAGGCATTGTTTGCTTTGGTTTTTTTTCCTGGTTGTCTTGCTGTCCCTTTGTGTACATTGGAATTGCTCCCAGTAATTTTGTTTGAAATCAGCCAAGGTTGTAATTTTTCTTCTTTTTTGTGTTGTTTTTTTTTTTCCCTAACCATCCCGAAACACAGTTTCAGGAAAGATTGACAGAAGAGTCTGCAATGCCAGAAGGGTAAATGATGTTTCACAGTTGTATAGAATAAAAGGCTTTAGTTAAAATATTTTCCGGTTGTTTTGTGTATTGGATCAATTATGCAATTTTAGAGCTTGGACCGTTGCCACTTAACGGTTCTATTACAAAGGGTTTGAGAGTAATGGAACAGCTGAAGAAGTGGCAGTGCCTTAACACCACCCCTTGAAGATGATCTTGTAAGAGGGTTGGATGTAAGAATTTAGCAGGCATGCAAGCCTTCAAATGCAAGCTCTGAGATCCTGTGGAGGTGGAGAACGTGCTGGAGTAATGTCATTCGCATGGGCAGTGCTTTTCTGCTATATAGATACTTTGTGCTAACACCAGTGTAGTGCGTAAGAAAAGACAGCCCTGCTACCAGCGACTCCTGCGACTTGACACTGAGTTTTATGGCTGTGGAAAGATTTTAGCCCTGCAAGAGACAGGTGGGAAGCCAAGACTGGGTTTCCTGATACTGAAAACACCAGTACAGAATACTCAAAGCCTTTGCTGTAGGGACAGTTAACTGAGCTGCTCTTGGAGAGGATGCGGTAATTTAATTCAGTGCTCCCAGAGACTCCCAGCATCCATCTTAGATGGAGGGGCAAGAGGAGGCTTTTTTGCTACTCCCTTTTGATTTGTCACCTTTTTTTTGGAATTGTGCTGTCTGTAGAGTCCTGAAGTCAAGAGCAGGAGAGGCCCCTGCACAGCATTCAGGAGTTGACATTGTGAAGAGAGTTCCAGTTTGCCAGAATGATAGGAAAGGCTGCTCATTTGTAGAAGCTTCCTTAATTTCCAAGTTCATATTAGAAAGGAGTTGTAAATCTATTATTTAGTAGTGTCACCTGGAAAAACCTTTATCTATGACAAGTCTTTTTTTTTTTTTTGTCTTCAGGTGGGGTAGTGGTAAGAATAGGAGAGCAAGGCTCAGTAGTTGCAGCCAAAGCATGAGTATCATTTTAGGAAGAGAAGACCTACTTGAAGGATTTAGCATTAACTTTTAGAATCACTAAAAAAGAAAATTACTTAAAATAAGCCCTAGGCAGGAGATAATGTAGTTCTACCTTATTGCCAAGCGGTGGGGAAAATAGGGGACGGGGGATGTGCTAGTTTGATTGCCCATATTGTGGAGGAGAGGGGACCCGTCCTGTGGCTCGGGTCACACAGGCTGGCGTGTGGGCATCTGTTCAACATGGTGATCTGAGAGTTGCTGACTGGGGGAGAGGGAAGTTGCAGAGGTCAGTTTGAGGTGAGTTAGTGTGGAGGTGCCAGGGAAGGAGAGAGAACACATTTGCCAAAGGTAAAGGCATAGAGCGACTCTTAATGGTGTGATTCCAGTTAGAGCACTCCAGATTTTGGCCAGCAGATTACATTGAGGTAATTACACTTCTTCTTTCACAGAGGTCCCGTTTGATTCAAACTTCATCCATAGAAATTTCTTGAACTTGACATTTAGCACCTATCTTTAAGCACATGATCTTACACTTGGAGATGTAAATTCAAGTTCAGCTGGAACTAGTTCAGCATCCATATTGCTGTTAAGACTTGCATGTTTATCTCTAGGATGGTTGTTTCCTTATCCTGATTTTTGGGGGTAGGATCATTCCTCCTACAGGGTTATTGCTCCAAAGTTCCCGTGAATAGAGTAATTTACTTGAGAACAGAAGGATGCTGAAGTTAGCCTTGCTTGGGGCAGGGCTTGCCCAAGTTGCTCCAGCCTTTGTTGAGCAGAGCTGAGTACCTGGGTGGGTGCCACAGCCTCTCTGAGCACCCATCCTGTGTTTAACCATCATCAGCGCCCAGTGCTCTGGCTCATTAGGGTTAGCGGAGGCGCAGCTCAGTGGAGATGAGCTTTGCCTAATCCCTGCTGTAATACCTGAGCTCCCACTGGCCTCTTTGGATTTAATGTCTGCCAGACTTGATTATCAATACAGGAGAGCATCTCTGGGCTGGAAGCTTATCCTAGCACATCTGCCTGTACCAAATGACGGTGCAGCATCTAGCTACACATCCACTGCACCCAAGCTCACAAGTTAGTACAAAGCACTCTAAGGCAACAGCCTCCTCCCGGTTTTGCCCTCCTTATGATACTGCTGAAATCCCAAATACAAAAGCCATTTCACTCAAAAATAGCTCTGTCTTCCACAGCCATTCTACTTCTTTTTCAGATCAACATAACGTATCTCCTGCTCTCTAAGTTTGCGGCAACAGCAGGAGGCCCGTGGCTCCAGGAGTGGTTCCTCTCTGGATCCAGATGCTCTCAGGGGCTTCTACCACTCTTCTTGGGTTATATTCAGAAACTAAAAAATTCTAATCAGCTTTCTCACTTCTGCACCCATGAGTACAAGCATACATTCTACTGCTCTGCTGCAGCAGGGAGGTAGCTTTGGGCATCTCAAAAGGTAGCGTCCCAATTGTCAAGAGAAAAGGAATGTGATGAGGAGGTAAAATCTTCACCTCATTTAGCACTTAAATGATAAAGTTACAGCTTAGGAGAATACAACATACTACTGCTAGAGGTTTAACTTGCTGTTTGGTTTTGTGCATGGGTAGGTTAGACCACTGTTCAAAGAAGAATCAAGTCTTCATAAATATAAACCAGGTTCCCCCCTCCCCTCCCAGGATCCAGTTAATACAAAGCAGGCAGGACACAGACTGCCATAAGTGTTAAGCCATTTATTACTGAAATAATTATTTGAAATTTAGTTTGACTTTTGACACTCCTTGCTCTTAAATTTCTAAAGGGTGCTCATGGTATAGCTTCACTTAAATAAGCTACTACCAGCTTAAAGACAGTTTTGAAAGAGGTGTAAGACTAGAAACAGTCCTAAATAAACAACAAAAAAACCCCCAACAAATAGATCACCTAAGATGTCATCAGGGTCTGAGACCAAGCTTACCCATAGCTTAATTTACATTTATTTTTAGTGTTTGGCTGTTCACCCTTGTAACAGTCAGCTGGGGGAAGAAAAGAGGACATTTGAGCAGTATAGTAAAAAATCTGTTCACTATTAACAAATGATTTAGAAGACTAGATTTCTTATCTCTTCTTAATTCTACTACCTGCAGTAGAGCTTAATACATTCTTTAATGCAGAAGGTATTCTGACCATCCTGGCCAAAGCTACTGCATTTTATGTGAACACTGTTTAAGACTAACAGATGAAGGGATACAGAGGACTGATTTTATGTAAGCATATACTCAGCTGAAGACTCTTCCTGTGTTGCAACTTCATCTGCGGAGCAGTGACAGGCAAATCAGTGTGACCCAGGCTCCCGTACCGCACTGCCACTAGGTTTGAGCCTTACCAGTCATTTCTGCTTACTAATCTCCAGTGTAGAAACAGGGTAAGAGAAAAGGAAATTAGACAATATTGTGCTAAATAAGTATACTCTGGCTTAAAAACACACCCAACATTGTAGTTATCTTAATTCATGGAAGATTTTCACCACAGTAACTGTAGCAGCTATAGCAAATTTATTCCTAATCAGCAGATTTAAGATTCCATCATAAATCACTGCCCTGAGGGGTATGAAAACACCCACATCTCTCTTTGTTCATTTCATGTTTGCTACTACATTCAGAAGCTGTTGCAAGACAAGTGCAAACAAAACAGAGAAGCTAGAAAAAGCAATAGATAGTGCTGCACTAGTGTGTTCCATCCCCATGTCTTAAACCTAATGATTTGTATAAAAACAGAGAAGCACAACTAAAGAAAAACTATTTCTGTTACTACAGAAACCAAGATATATTCAACTCCACCAAAAAGGTCAATCACCCTAAAAACCACATGGGCTTGACTTAAAATGATCTTTGAATTCAGGTAGTTTCATCATTTCTCCCCCCCCCCCCCTTTTTTTTTAACTGTGAGACTATCATGTGGTCCATTGGAGAACTGAAGTGACCCACCCACACAATTTTGTCATGTCTATATGCTGTGACTTCAAACCATGTGGTACTTCCTTTCCTGCAAAAGTAGTTGTAGAGAAGGTACATGAATAACGGTTACAGAGGAGGGACTCTAAAACAAGAAAAAACAGAGTTTGCAGAGTAATAAGTAAAGATATCTTGAGATAGGAAATGCCTTGAAAGTCACAAGACCTGTCAAAGTGAGGCGTACCATTAGAAAAGCTTTCTAGCAAGTCAAAACCATAAATAATTTTTTTTAATGCCAATGATACTGAGAAAGTCATCATTAAGTGTCACTGCTCAGGCGGAGTGCCTTCATAAATACATTCAGGAGCATCTGTAGGCAAATTCAGGAACTTAGCATTTTGCCAGTCTCCAACTTGTTTCTGCATTAATTTCTCCATTAATTTGGTGATTTTAGACAGCATTCAAAGTTTGAATACAGATCAACACATTCAACAATGATTGGAAAAGGCAACAGGATGTGTATTTCATACGATTTTTTTATAGCACTGTCTACACTAACAAAATAGAATAGCTGTAATTCTTTCAAAATCAGAAAAATACTCCAAGATGTAGTATTACAGCATATAGCAGTCTGTAAACAAAAGCAGCACCTGTTTCACTCATCCTTTTGTGCAGCTTCTTCCTCTTTCTGTTCACATACTGCTTCATCCTCTGGTTTCACAGGAGTAGTGGTTAACAAGCGCTCAACGCTGTTTGAGAGCAGCTTTGTTTCTCGGTTATCGGGATCAGTTCCTAGTATTGTTTTTGAAGAAATTTCATTAGGAAGAGTAAAAGAAGGTAAAGATGGAACTGAAGGCAGCAGGTTGTCCAACTCAGGCTGCTTGACTGAGCCTTCAGAATACATAGTTACATCTTCAGGGTCCAAAGCCGTAGCACTTTCTGGAAAATAGAAATAGTTTATAAAAACCCAAAAACTGTCAGGATAACAGACAGTGCCTCTGGTTACCATACATCTAGAAGAATCAGCTTGAATGAGACACCTTGCACAGGCACATAGCCTGGTTCACAACTGTCAAATACACAGGCTGCTTTTACCCAATTCTCCCCAAATCCAGAACACCTGATGGTGCAAGTAGCTTTCTAAGAGACCACAAACTGTTTGCTCTGCTGTATTCTCATGCTAGAAATGTTTTATTTTGTGTTACAACTCTTCCCACCCTGCCTTTTAAAAAAGAAAGGCAGCCATAATAGGAAGGTTTTGGTGTTTGGCATTTTTTTTAACTAGAGAAGTCATTATTAAGATGACTGCAATTTTGTTTTCACTTTACAACTGTAGAGACAAGGCTGTGGTACAAAAATGCATTTACACTGATTATAGAAAGAAATGCCTACTTTTAACGTCAGTTTAATTTGGATCATCAGCATTTTCATTTAAAGAAAGAGACACCCATTCTATAATCTTATAAAAAAGCCTATTAGTTTTTGTCCACTTCTGCACCCGATTTCTGCTACTTCTTCCATCTCATTTTAGCCAATCCTCTTTATACTTTTTCTTAAGATCGGCTTATTTCTAAAAAGCATGATACTGTTGACCAGTCATAAGTTGGTGCCGTTCCAGGAATTGGGTCAGAGGCCTAAAGGAAATCTTGAATACACTTACCAAAATAAGCAGAAGCTTCATTGTTTGACAGTAACTTTTCGGTGCCTACTACAGCATCTGCTGCTGACATGCTGAAGGAGGCAGATGAAGACGTGTTGGACACTTTTGTTAGGTCAGTGAGTTCAGGAAATGAGATACCAGACATATCTAAAAATCCTGATGGAGAAAGCAAATATTACAGTACTGGTTTAGATATAACACAAAATTCTAGATTGAAAAAGACATGTTCTTATCCAGGCTGAAGTCAATGAAGTCCCCTCCCTGCTAAATGCAAATAAATTTAACCTAAAAGTTAACTGACATCAGTGGAAAGACTTCTGCAGAATGTTGACCTCAGTCAGGCTCACAGTACCCAAATTCTACAGCTCTGAAATCCAGTGAAGTCAAAAGCTTTAAGGAAAACAACTATCAATTCTCATAGTTCTACATTTATTAGTTTACTCAGATGTCCGCTAAAGAATTGCTGAAAAAAAGCACCTAAGAAAATATACCTGGATCCATAACTCTCTGGAGAGGGGGGGGAGGAGAAAGGGAGCTTTCTGGTGAATAACCACTCATTTCTTGATCTGTGGAATGGTCCGTGTTCATAATTATTTCAGAGCTGTCACTCTGAGAAGCAGGTGCCATTAACGGAGTCTGGAATAACACAGGAAGAAGGAAAAGCATCTTTTTATACTGAAAGCTTCACCTGAATATGACTTTCCTATGAAAGCATTCTGCCTCAGTCTCCAGGTGCACCAATTCAGAGAGAATCTATGATGTCAAAACTGATAGATTCGGGCATGTTCCCATGGAGCTTTTTAAAGCCAGTACGTTCTTAGAAGAATAGTCCATACTTAATTCTTGTAGGTGTATTTTATTTTTTGTAATGAGCAGGGTATTCTTCTAATGTGATTCTCAGTGACTGACGCAGCGTTAGTATGCAAGTCTTCAAAATAAGATGAAAATACCTGGCAAAAATTTCATCAGCCAGCGCTGGTGAAAGAGTAGTTGTAATATATGTAATTGCACCCAAATACAATGAGGGATATGGAAGAATTCTCAAACTTTCAGCTGGTAAATAAAGGGTACAGCTCAGCAAACAGAGTTTCTCACTTATGCTACCCTTCCAGTCATCTGCTCAGCATCATCAGTGCTCATCTTCCCTTCACCTAACTCCATTCTGTTCAAGCAAAATTGTATGCTATACAAAAATATTCTGTATTATGAATGTTCCAACAAGTAGAAAGTTTTGAAACTCCAGAGAACATAACAGATTTCCTACATACCTCTGTGTAACCATTAGTAGATGGTACAGGAGTTCCAGCTTCTGGTAAGGGTGAAGGTGGTTTGCTTTCTGGCTTTTTCTTCGATACTACAGTCTGTGTTGGAATTCTGTGCAAATAGCCATATCCAATACCACATCCTAAACTGTACAAGAAAAGTTAAACAAGACTTGAAAAAAAAAGGTGTTCTTAACACAGCTAGTAAGTGTTTAAAATTTGGACTCTTTAAAACAAGAAGAGTTTGAACCTATAGCAAGAAACACCTACCTGTAAGAATCATTTCACTTAGAGTACTCAAGGAGCACTCTGCAGTTCACATTTAGACATACATAGCTGGGCTTTCAGTTGATTATTTTTATACCTTTACAAACTAATAATCTGACCCAATTTAGATTTTGTTCTTGCTTTAACCAAATGTTTGACTGTGAGAGCGTGGCTAGTGAATCTGCTACCAGGGACATCAACATGGATTTGCCATTGGTTTCAGCTCAAACAGGATTAGATCCAGAACATGCCTAATTCCTAGTTCTAAGCTATTTTTTCATGAAAACATGAACAGTTTTGTGTAACAAGTGTAGGGAAACAACGCTTAACTTGAAAACAGAAAGATAACAACAATAACAATAATACTCTTAACAGGAGCTCATTTACAGTGAGTATATAACCTGTCATCAGCCAGTGACTGTCCGGAGATCAGTACCTTCCTTCTCCACCCCAAGCTCCATTGGGAGTCACAACTACCTCTCGAATGGAATCTGCTTCAGTGTTATAAACCATCAGCTTCAGTGGCTTCCCCTCATGGGATTCAATCAGTGAAAAGAAATCCTCTGACTAAGAAAAAAGAAAAAAGTACTAGTTATTAAACTCAAATGTGTAAGACAAGAAGCTGGAAGCAAGTTAGCATTTTATGCAGTTATTTACTACAACACAAGATACTAAAGACCCAAAGACAGACTAAAAATGCACTACTGTAGTTTGATCTTTGGGGCAACTTTTTTATTGTCAGATTTAAAAAAGATGATGTTTATCTCAACCATAAAGTATCTTGCATAAACATCAAAGCCTATCCCATGCATGTACATGCAATTAGATTTATTTAAAAAAAAAAAGCCACCCTACAACATACACTTGGCAGGCACAAAGACAATCATTACTTGAAGGAACACACGCCCTACCTCCTGAAGAATCTGATCAGATCCAACAATGTAGTCAGTGTACGGCTGGAGACCAGCTAGAGCTGCAGGAGATGCAGGTTCAACATCCTGTGAAAGAACGACACATGTCATCTGCACTGGCAGCAGAATAAACTAACTCCAAAAACAACAGAAGGAAGAACATTTTGTTTATGGGATAAAATAGAAGTCCTCAAACAGCCTACACTGAGGTGTGACACCTTGTAAAACACACTGAATAAGAAAGACCGAGATACTACCAATGCAAAAGGAGATATTGTGAAGAAGTGAAGTTGCATTTATTTAAAAACTAGAAACATAACAAAAGATTACATCAGTCTTTCCTAGGCTCTTCTACACTTGCAGCTCTCCCTCTTAATTTTAAAGTAATTGTTGGTGCTTTTCACAACACTAATATTACTGTGAGGCTGTTTAGCCAACACAGAGACACCTATCAAGCCAAAATCTTTTTTGCTTTTGCCACTGATTCTTTAATGTAAGATGAAACACCCTTCTCCCTGTCACATGCTACTTCGTACTAACAGTCACCCACTGCTTGTCCCTATTCAAATAGCTCAGACAAACTTTTAAGACCACGTTCTCTTCTTCTGTGTGATTTCAGCATTGTACTTCTACATAAAAAGCATTGTACTTCTACATACAAATTATTTCTAAACATTACCCTTTAAAACAAGGTTATATGAACACTAACGAGCTACCGAGGAATTCTGTCTCACCAAAACATGCCACACGTGTTCATTGGCTCCCTGGAAACTGCAGAACCTCACGCTGGCTCCAAGAAGACCTTGTCCTCCCCACATGTTACTGGGGATCACCTCCACCTCTCTTATTTTCATTGTTTTGATATTATACACCTCCAGCTTCACTGCTTTTTCAGCATTTGCCTTCAGCAGATCTTTCAACATATTGTTTTCCTTATTCTGTAGAGCACAGAAAGAGATATATAGTTAATATTTTTTCTAGCTGAATACAAAGAACCAAAACTGTCAAAGTTTAGGTTTCACGATCAGTCCCAGCAGTTTAATTTTCTTTTATTGGAAAGAAGCCAGTACTGTCAGTACATGTCCCTTATACAAGTAATTACTGTTATTCCATTTCACCACTTACATTCCTGTTCTTCACAACTGCTATTAAATAACATCAGCAACATTAGATCTGAACTATGTAGTCATAACAATAAGCAGCAACATTTTACTTGGTGCCTGTGATCCCAGTCCTTACTCAATAACCCTTCGAAGTCATCGCAGTTGACTGCGAAAGGACAGACAACCGGGGAACAGGTTAGAGAACTACCATTATTTCGGTCATGTTAAAAGATTGACTGTGATCTTCCATAATTACAATTATCATTTCCAGAAAGACACCTCCACTAATAAATGCAAGACAAACTTAATGAATTCAGCTTGCATGTAGCTAGGATGAAGCATACAGCCAAAGCCGTGAGCCTTTTAAACCAAAAACCCAACAAAACAAAATTCAACACTTGTTTTGTAAGTCACTATACACGAACTGTGTTCCCAGGTTTAAGTATAAGCAGACAGGCCAAGATTCTTTTTCATGTTTTATCAAATGTTGGAATAAGCTTGTTTAAACAAATGTTGAGCTCTTACCATTGAGCTCTCCAGTTCAATATTCACCTTGTGGCGGAAAATGAGTAATATAATAAACATTGTGTTAATCTGTTAAGAAGTTATGGTGACTACAGGCATAAATAAGACTTTCTTCAAATTTGAATCCAGCCAGAGAGGACTTTGACCACCACCAAGTTTTACTTTACCTTGTTAATGTCATATACAATGTCCAATACGAAAAGCTTTTTTTACTGTGACAGCTTTGGCTTCTACCTTCCATCATTACAACACCCATATTTCATGCAGGGGAAAAAAAAAAATAAAATAATGTGAGGCTTACAAGCCTAGTGTGTCCTATTGCAATGATGAAATCAAAGAAAGGTTCCAGTCCTCCTTGTTGAGCTGGGGAGTTTTCTTGAACCTGCAAAACATACATTTTTATTATACATTGATCTCTAGTTACATTAAGTGACAATGTTAATCTTTACACTTGATTCAATATTTACTTTCGAGTTGAACCAAAGATGAGATACCAGATGACAGACCTCAGGAAGCAGTCCACAATTGTGAACTTATTTTTATAGAACTATGAACAACTAGTTAAGCTGTAAAAAACAGGCACTGAACCCCATACAAGACAAGTATTGTGACGCAGAGCCCACAGCATGGAATTATTAAATATTGAGGACTTTGGAAAAGGGCTTAGTTTTCAAAGTGCTGCTTCAGAATTTTCTTCTACTTATAGCCTGAGCACATCGGAAGTCCCTAATTACATCACAGCCTTTTTTTTTTTTTTTTTTACATAAACAAAATTTACAATTAGGTTACCACAATTTACAATCCATTAGAATAGGAACACTTAAGAGAGGAAACTACAAATGCATGGCTAACCACAAGTACTGGTCAAGAAGATTGCCACCACTTACCAAAGATTCATAAGAAATAAGAGTTGCAACATCTCAATTTCATTATAAGCAAGTTATCGTAAAGCAGATATAATAACAAAATATAGAAAATAGCTATTAAAATGCATTCATACCAGGGAAAAAACCACCAGAAATTACACAGAACTTCACATATGTAGAGTATATCAGAGTATACCAACTTCAAGGCATAATAACAAAGCAACGTATTATTAAGGGAACCATTGCGAACATGCCAACAGCTCACACTGCTTGTACCTTTACTTTTTGTGAACTCAGCAGTACAGCCCATAACCTGCAATATATTTGACTTCTGAAAGCCACTCCGCAATTTAAGTGCTAAGTTAGAACCCATGCATCATCTAAACTAAAAAGTTACTTGCTAGCAAAGTTAAAAATGCTACATCTTATATTTTGTCTTATGTTACCAAACCACTTTATTTTATTGTTTTAAATAAAGTTGTATGGGTATTGGGGTTTTTGCTGGCATAACTGTCTATGCAAGTTATAAAATATAGATAAGTAACAGCATAGTTACTTCAGCAAAACCTTTTAGGGAAAAGAAAAAAAAATCATGCTTTATTATTAAACAGTCAAGACTGACCACTGTAACCACAATTGGGAGTAGGAAGTATTAACTGTCATCACAACCCTAAATTGCATCAAAAGCAAACAATCAGCTTACACTGAACCAAGGTGAAGCTTGAAAAGAGTTTACCCTACATCCCAATTCTAAATAACATGCAAGAAGCCTTACAATGAAATTATCACATAACGCAATGTCAAGGATGAAAATGTACACGGAAAGAAGTACATGGACGTTACTACAGAGCTCATTACGTTGTTATTCGGAAGTCCAACAGCCATACAGAATCCCACACAAAGCTGTAAGTTGTAAAAAAATCCTGCAGTATCTGGTTTTCAAAATGACACCCTATCACAAGTTGCCTGAATTCCCTGGAGAGAAAAAAAAAAATTACTTTGTCCCCTGCCTATTGTAGGTCACTAAAATCATCATTCAGTACAGACAACTGACACTATCCTGCACTTAACATAAAAGGAGGGGGCATTTCGTGACCGAGTGTCATTTCTGATGGAGTTAACTCAGTTAAGGAGACTGACAAAAGCAGATTACCCAACAGCACTGGTACCCCAGACACGTCTTGTGATGTTGAGAAACACAAACGGCTGATGAACTGGAAAGCCGCATGTGGCAACAACATTTCCATTCTTATTTCAAGGAGGAATATCACCAACTACATGAGATGGTAACTTACACAACAACTGTTAACTTATCAGCGATACCTCTGCCTATCTAAGCTCCAAGATACACATTTAAACAAATGCATGTGCAGACAGTTTGCCAGAGGAGTTACAACAAATTTACATCTACGTACAACGCCGTGAGATGTAGCCCCTCAGGAAAACACTGGCTGGAGTAGTAATTAATTCCCAGCCAAGATGCTGTAAAAATCCGCAGAGAAGTTAGCCAAACCTTCAAGTCGTGGGAATTTGGAGGGGAGCAGGGAGGGAGGGCTACACTAAACTATTAATCTATTTCAAATTCCTCGAAAGAAGCACAGAAGGCTCCCCTCGGTTGTCCAGCAGCCAAGACATCGCAGGTGGAGGCTCCGAGCCCGGTGAAGCCGCCGGGGCGGGTGTGAGGTCGGGCCGGGCGGGTACCCGCTGCCTACCAGGAGCGGTGCGGCCGCTCCTCCCCTGCCGTCGTGGCAGCTCCCTGGAAGGAGCCGACAGGTGGGGAGCAGGGAGGCCGTGGCCGCAGACCCGCCGCCCCCAGCCCAGCTCCCTCTCCCGCGCCGGGCTCGGCCTCCCTGAGCCACCGCGGGCAGGAGGGGAGAAGCGGGACCCCGCGCCCCGCCGGGCCCCGCCTCAGCGCCCGCCGCCCCTCACGGCCCTCTGCCCCCCGCGCGAACCACCCCCGCGGGCCCGGCGGCGGCCGCCTCACCCCGTGGACGTGGAATCCCTCGGCGCCGCCGTCGGGGACCTCGGAGCTCGAGCCCAGCCCCATGCCCACCACCGCGGGACCGGACCGGACCGGACGGGACGGGACCCTCAGGCGGGGGCGGCCGCAACGAGCATCGCCCTCCCGCCGCTCCCTCAGCTGCGGGCGTCGCAGGCCTGAGCAAGCGAGCGCCGAGCGCCAGCACCCCCGCGCGGCGGAGGGGAACACGCACGCGGCTCTACTCCGCTCCCTGCCGGCCTGGCGGGGTGCGTCACTCGGTGACGCCCTTAGCGACCGGGGAGGGGGCGGGGGAAGCGAGGTGTTGCTGGGGGAGGGCGGGAAAGGGCCACGCGGCTGCGGGGTAGCGCTGAGGGGAGGCGGAGCGCGCGGGGGTCGCCGATCCCTGTCAGGGCCGGGCAGAGGGTCTGTCACCGCGCTCGGCCGGGCTGCGGCTCCTCACGGCCCCTCGGGCAGAGGCGGAGACCCAGGCGCCGCTCCCGGGGTGGGGAGGCCGGCAGTCGGGGGGGGTGGGTCCCCGGGCCTGCCCTGGGGCTCGGGGTGCCCTGAGGTGCTGCCGTTTGGAGTGAGGATCGGGGGGCAGCCAGCATGGCGGTTTGGGTCTCGCAGGCTCTTTTTGGGCAGAAACACACTTTTTTTTTTTTTTTTTTTTAACGTATATTCTTACAAATCTGTGTTAAAAAAAAAACAAAAAAACAAAAAAACCCGTTAACTACTGTTCTCATTCTAACAGCCTTTTGAGAATTATACTCCTGTTAGTATAATCCAGCAAGAGATGATTATTTTTTACTAATACCTAATTTGCGCATTGCAAAAGAGCAAGTGTTTCTGTGCTGTTCCTCCCCGTAGGCATATGTTACGTATCTCATTCAAGAAAAGTATTTCCACCGGCTGAGACAATTTGCAGACTTTGAAGAAGCAAATCAATGATCCAGTGTTGCTGTTTCAAGATACAGGGACCCTTGTGTTTGGGTAATTATTAGGAAGTGGTGATATTTCCATTCCCCTGAAATTTCATATCTGTTCCACTCTGTTTTACCTAGGATGAATTCTTCTGATTCTGCCGTTAGCTCTGAAAGTTTTCAAAGTCATAATTTGAAGCATTATTATATTAGTAAAGTGCCAGTTATATTTCCTGCATGACTACTTTCATTCCAGTATAAAAGCAGCCATTTTAGTAAAACTCCCTGGTAGTTACTGCTCGCCTCACTTCCGAAGTGTCATTTTTCCAAAGAACCTATCCACATAATTCCTGTGGTTCAAGTGTGGCATGTAAAGACAGAAGAGAAAAAAAGCTGCTTTCTCCATCCTCTGCCTTTGCCTCTAACTCTTTCATTTCCCGTCACTTCAATAGCTATTTATGCTTGAAAGCTGTACATACCGGCTGCTTTTTTCTCCAAAGAAAGACCAGGATATTCTCAGAAGCCTTTTTAAGTGACTTTTTTCCAGTGTTATCTCTAAGCTGTGATTGCAGATCTGTGCGTTGTATTCACTGAGCATGTGGTAGAAGTGCATGTAAGTATACATAAAAAATAAAATTGTGTCAAACATTTTTCTGTGTTTTCTGTTACTGATTTGGGAACCTTACCACATAATTATATTTTTTCTTAAATTCCTTTTCTTCAGAATGTCTTCTGTAACAGGTGTGCAAGTGAAGAACTGCAGTGTTGGTCATGTGATTGTATTTCTATAAATAATAGAAATAAGTAATCTTTTTTCAGACGTACCAAAAGTAGATGGCAGAGAAGAGAGTCTGATCCCAGTATAAAATGAATACCTAGGAAATACAAAACCCTAGCAAAAAAAGCCAACAGGAATTATTTGCGTTTGTGTTTACCATGGAAGATAGTGAGGAGGTTCCCACCCCCAAACCTTTCCTTCTAGGGAGCTCATCAGAGCATCTGTCTTAATTTAAGGTGAAGGTCAAAGAGATTATGGAGCGGACAAAATGAACGATAAGAGTTTGCAGGAATAGGTGGTACTTACTCGATCTCTTCAAAGGGACTCGGGAATGAGATAGCACATGTACAAACAGTTGTATTTAACTTCTTGTTTAAAAGCACATTGGCTGCAGCGGACTAGAAAATACCAAATACCCTATTTTTTAAAAAGGATTCTAGCAGAAGTCTGAAGGGGAGGTCTATACGCCTCTGTCATCAAATAGAAACTGTAATAAATAATTGTTTCAGAGGGTAACTGAGCAATAGATTCTTAGGAAGAGTCAAGGTGGCTCTGATAAAGAGATGTCCTGTCTCACACATCTACTGGAGTTTCTAAAGGTGTTAACAAACATACAGAAAGGAGTGATCTGGTTGCTCAGATTTCCAAAAGTCCCTTATCAAAGCTTTATCAAGGGCTTTTAAGGAAACTAAGCAGCAATGCAGTAAGATACCTTTATTTAGATGAGTGGTTAAAAGGTAAGAAATAGATGATAGGAGTGAATGATCGCTGCTTGGAAAGATCATCCTAAGAGTTATCAAAAAGAAAACGTTTAGACCCTGCTTTTCTTCATATTCTAAAAGTCCTGGAAAAAGAGAGAAGCAGTGAGATGACAAAATGTACTGATGTCATGGAATTATTCAGAATAGCAAAACTAAGATCAGTTGCAGAACGGCAGAAGGATCTTAGAAGATTAGGTGGGCAATAAAATCACAGGTATAATTAAGTGTAGATAAACATAAAATCTTACGTGTGGGGAAAAATCCTGATTAATTCCACATGTGAAATAGTGGGCGCTCAGCTGTTCAACAACTGTCTGAAGTCAGATCTAGAGTTTACAAAGACATTTCAGAAATCAGAAATAGTCAAAAAGCAAATCTATTATTAAGAACTATCAGGAAAACAATGGAAACTAGAGAGAGGACATTGTTGAATTACTCTGTAAACTCATAGTTTTCCCACATCTTGTCCTCCCATTTAAAAAAAGTAAATAGTAGAATGGGAAGGACTGAAAAAGGGCAGCAGCAATGATTAAAGCTATCACTAGTTACCGCATAGGGAATGATTAAGTAAACCAGGGCTTCTTCATTTGGAAAAGAGACAATTGAAGAGAGAATGTGCTGTAAAATCATTTCTGGTATGGAGAGGGTAGTCAGGAACGGAGCGTTTGCTCTCTTTAATAACAAGGGAACAGTTGAAACTATGAGGGCACACATTCAAAGTAAGCAAAAGGAGGTGATTTTTCATGTGACAGTTAATTGAGTTCTACAACCCTTTACCGCAGGCTATTGTGATGCCAAAAGTTTATTTGGACCCAAGGAGGCAGTGGGCAAGTTCACTGAAGAAGAATCTGAGGAGTGCCAATAATTACACAGAAATCAACACAACAAAAGCTATTTTCTAAGCTGAAGCCATCTCAAGGCTGGGAGACTGTTCGAGGGAAGTATCATTTACACTTGTCCTAATTTTAGTCTTCAAGTAATATTTTGTCTAATTTTCTAAGTAAAATAGTACGAAAAATAGTGCTACTGTTGCTAGAATTACTGAAAAAATCTAATCATCTGCCCTGGACCACTCTTTTTCAACACATTTTTGTTTATTTAGAAAAATAATTTAGCTCATGTTTATTAAACACTTAAGAAGTGCTTCCATATTCAATTTGTCAGCTTATACGAAGCTCAGAGACTTCAATAAATTATTAAACAACAGCATTGCATAGCAGAATTCGTAGTGGTCACTTTATAGCATTCTCATGAAGAGAAATCAAGTTTTATTTTCATGAAACTACCTTGGAAATGATTCTATGCTACACTAAAAATTTATTTTGACTAGCTGCATGCGTGCTTCTAGAACATTAGCACAAGAGTATTTCGGACTGTAGAGGAGAACACAAACTAGTAGCTGGTTTAGAGCGGGAAAACAAAAGAAACAGGAAAAATGCAGGAACTAAAGATTTATATTATGCAGGAATGTTTTAATGGATAATGGATAAAATTTATGAAGGACTTGACAGAATGCCAAAAAAAGGCTCCTGGATCTAGAGACGTGTATCAATGGTATGTCATCCATAACAAGACAGAAGTTCTCACTATTTAAAAAGTAAAATGAGATCATCAGACTTTTAGCCAAATATAAAAAAATATAAATATGCAAAACCTTATGTATACTATACCTAAGATTATAATTATCTAGATTAGATTTCTTGTTTAATATAAAATCTGGGGATTTTTTTTTTTTTTTTTACTGGGTATTTCTACATTAATCGAAAACACGTTCTGATGAAGAATGTTTATTTTTTTTCTACAGTGGTAAAATAAAATAATGGTTGAGGGTAAAACTGTTTCATCAGGTGTACTTACATTGAGTTGTAACTTTGAAATTACTTGGATGTAATTATATGCCAGAGGCGAGGAGTCTGGAATTAAAAGGCTTTCTGAACAGGTCTTACAGACTACTCCAGTAAGAGGCCAATCCTGACCTACTGAGAAAGAGGTGCAAGGAGTTTAAGATGACTTTCAAGCCTCTTCTTCCTTATTTCTGTCTGTGATTCTGCTTCCCTCATGAACTGTGTTATCCAGGAAACACTCTGCTTTTAAAAGAGTTTCTGAAAATATGTGAAGAGGACTGTCCGGTCACATCTGTGACACGGCAAAGGTTGCCTGCCTGCATACTGATGTCATCAAAACTGGCTGCTCCATAGCTGATGTTGAGCTTCTTAGTAAATACTTTCTGAAATCTTACTTTTTAAATCTTGTTCTGTTAATTGCATATTAGACAATGAAAATAGGATTGTGTTATTTTTAGTCAACAGCTAAGAGTTTTATTTTAGGTATTCTCCAAAATACTTTGTCAACAGAGGATTTTCCTTTTAGAATACAGTCAGTACATGATAAAAAAACCAGCTAAGTGGTAATGCAAGGTTAAAAACATGACAATTGGCAGGTCATTAGAAATATATCCTGATTGTCATAAGGCTTTAAGCCACTGGAAATAATGCAGTGTTATGGCATTTTCATGCAATGATTTCTCTATGAGGTCTTTGCTTTTGCAGATACTGAATTTTGAAAGAAATGTCATTTATCATTCATGGTAATGGAACTAAAACAATGTAATATGGAACTGTCAAATTCTGCGATTACTGTAAACTTTAAATGCTTATTTTTCAAAGCTCTTTGTATGCTTAGCAATCACAGTCTTTTCTAAAGATTCCTATGTAAATGGAAGTTGATATGTGAAAGTTGATATGTGTGCTGACCGTTCTAAAACACATTTAGATATGTAAGTATAGTATAAAAAGCTGCACCTGAATTAGTCACAGGTTCCTTTTTCTTCAGCCAGTGGAGAAAAACAGGTGCTTCTCAGCTGTAGCTTTTATAATTAAGGATTTCTCATTCCCATTCTACAAGTAATTGTTCAGTATGGCAGAAGAATTGTGTAGTGTGAATAAAGATCTTTGGCCTGTTTCAGAACTGCTTCCTGTAGAACTCATCAGAAATTATAATAGAGTAAACATTCAAATTCAAAATTTCAAAGGAGTAAATGTTTTCAAACATAAACCATCTGAACTCAGTAAGCTTCAGAAGCAAGTCTGCAATTCAGAGGAAATTCTGTGAATGAGTTTAATTAGTTAAAAAAACAATCAAGGGTGATGAAAAATGTTAATGGAAGGTTAGTTCTTCACTCATTATTGATAGAAAGTATTTGTATGATAATATGCCTGTAATAAATTTCAAGATGATCAAAGAAGTTGACTCTAAACAAGCAGTAATGTTTTGGTCATTACAAATAATTGGGAAGATTTTTGGGAGGATAGTTGGGAGGATAGATTACAGAAATTCATTATTCAAAACTAAGAGCAAGAGCATCTAGTAGATCAAACCTGTTTAAACTGCATTTTCTTAAGGAGATTAACTTCATCTCAAACTTGTGCAGATGATTTACAAGACCTTTATTGCCCTGAAAATGTGGTTTTGTCCATCTCTTAAAGATGCTGAGCTTACTTCCAAAGATGCATTTTATTGCTTGGTGTGTTTCAAAAAAAAGTGAACTTGACATTGAGTTGGAAGCTACTGCATGGCCGTATTACTGTCCTTGGTGGAATAGCTCTTATTAAGATGTCTACATAATGCCTGTGGTGTGAATTCATTCGCTGAAACGTGGGTTTTCAGTGCCAGCTGAGATGCCTGAAGGTACTTGAGGAGTCTGAACGAGTGTTATCACGCAGGACTGACGGGATACCAGTGCCTTTCCGGGACAGGACCGGAATGCAAGGCGAAATACTGTATGGCATCTCAGACGGTACAAGACAGCTACGTGCAGGTAAGTGACTTGAGCCTTGGCTGTCAAAGCTCCCTTTACAGTCAATGGAGGTCTAGAACACGGAGAATTAATTCTTCAGCTCACCTCAGGTAGACACCTACATTAAGTCAGATCGACAACATTGTAAAACAGCTCCCAAGGGAAGGGGGAGGCAAGCCCTCGCTTCAGATACTTTGGGGGATCTCCAGGGACATGCCAATGCGTCAGCAGTTTAATTTAGTCCTGAATGATTATGTATCCAACAAGATTATCCACTTCACTGGCAAATATTAATAAATCTGTCAAGATCTTCAGTCATATTTGTTTATACCTCTTTGACAACATGGACAGGATGCTCATGAACAGGAATTCTGAAAGCACTTCTCTCCATAACAACGGTAAGACAGCATTTTCATACATACATCATACATAAAAAATGTAAAAGATCATCACCTTGTTAAGAGTATCAGCTCTTCAGAACTTGTAAAGAACTGAATCTCACAACCTTGGAGAAGAATAAATAAAGATATTTCTACAGATATGTCGTGGTTTTACCCCAACTGGCAGCTGAGCACCACGCAGCCGCTCGTTCACTCCCTCCCCATCGGGATGGGGGAGAGAATTGGAAGAGTTAAACTGAGAAAACTCGTGGGTTCAGATAAGGACAGTTTAATAAGTAAAGCAAAAGCCGCACACAAGCAAAGCAAAGCAAGGAATTCATTCCCCACTTCCCATGGGCAGGCAGGAGTTCAGCCATCTCCAGGACAGCAGGGCTCTGTCACGTGTAATGGTTACTTGGGAAGACAAACGCCATTGCTCCGAACGCCGCCGCCCCCCCCCCCTCTTCCTCCAAGCTCCTTATAAACTGAGCATGACGTCATATAGTATGGAATATCCCTTTGGTCAGTTTGGGTCACCTGTCCTGTCTGTGTCTCCTCCCAACTTCTTGTCCACCCCCAGCCATCCCGCTGGCAGGGCAGTGCAAGAAGCAGAAGAGGCCTTGGCCTCGTGTAAACACTGCTCAACAATAAGTCCATAGAACAAAAACATCTCTATATTATCAATGCTGTTTCCACCACAAATCCAAAACATATCCCCACACTAGCTACTATGAAGAAAATCAATCCTCTCAGCTGAAACCAGGACAACATAGAAGTTGCTATGCAGAGGCAAGGGTTCAGCTGTATCCAGTTTTGTGGATTTTGTTGCACCAGTGTGTTTCAAGCCTCCTCTTGTATTTACAAGAGAGAATTTCCATTTAGTAAAAATAACATATTGATGTTCACTGGTAAAGAACATTTTGGTGTTTCTAAAGCCCTAGGGTGCAACAGAAGTTAGTACTGTATAGTTATACTGCTGTATAGCATAGCATGTCTTTAATAGTCTTATTTTTCTTATTACTGAGACTTGCAGAAAGTAAGCAATTTATTCTTTTATCTCTGTTACCGTACCAGCATGCCAGTGCTATCACAGCTGCTAGGGTTGGTAGGCAAAGGTATTTCCTGTACCAACAGAGCTCTTGGAGGTGTTCCAGCACTTAAGCTGCACTGCTTGAGGAAGGAGCAAGCTAACTTTTTCCCATTGATCCCGGTTTTGCTACATCCATAACCTAATTTGGTGTTTCTGATGCCATTACCTAGGCCTTATGTGTCATCACTGATACACTTAACTCAATGTTGTTGACCTTCCAAGATTCTGCTCCGCAAAAAGGTCCTCAGTGCTCCCCTCCAGGCATCTGAGGGTCACCTATTTCTCAAGTAACTCCCTGTGAACACCCTGCAAAATCCAGCCGTCCCTCGTGGCATTATCTGTAACATTTGTCAGCCTCTCACACTTACCATGCTTGACAGTTTTTAATGTCATGTCCAGTCCATGTCCAGATGTGTTCCATGCACCTAACTTTGTTAGGTTATGTGATATGGCAGGGCAACCCCAATAATGCAGTCTCAGAAACAGCCCTCCTACCCTGGCTCCTTCTGGGGCTGTCACAGGTGAGCCATACCCCTCTGTGCTAGGGGTGAAGCCTGACATCACAAGTCAATGCAGAAGGTTCTCCGGAGCATCTTTGGACCAAGGGGGGCTACTGCCTGGGGGATCTGGGACGCATAATCATAGAATCATAGAATGGTTTGGGTTGGAAGGGACCTTAAAGTTAATCTAGTCCCAACCCCCCTGCCATGGGCAGGGACACCCTCCACTAGACCACATTGCCCAAAGCCTCATCCAACCTGGCCTTGAACACTGCCAGGGATTGGGGCATCCACAACCTCTCTGGGCAACCTGTTCCAGTGCCTCACCACTCCAACAGTAAAGAATTTCTTTCTAACATCTAATCTGAATCGACCCTCCTTCAGCTTGAACCCATTCCCCCTTGTCCTGTCACTACACTCCCTGATAAACAGTCCCTCACCATCTTTCCTGTAGGCCCCTTCAGGTACTGGTAAGCCACAATTAGATCTCCCCGGAGCCGCCTTTTCTCCAGGCTGAACAATCCCAACTCTCTGGGATGCAGAGGAAGAGCATTGGGGGTTTTACAAGATTTACGAGATGTTTAAGCAGAGGGACCAAAGCTGGGGAAAGGGAGTGTGGTGGGTTGACCCTGGCTGAGGGCCAGGTGCCCACCAGAGCCGCTCTATCACTCCCCTCGTTCACTAGACAGGGGAGAAAAAGTACAATGAAAAGCTTATGGGTTGAGATAAGGACAGGGAAAGATCATTCACGAGCAAAACAGATCGAACTTAGAGAGGGAATTCGTCTAATTTATTACTAAGCAAAACAGAGTAGAGGAATGAGAAATAAAACCAAATCTTAAAACACCTCCCCCCACCCCTCCCATCTTCCCGGGCTCAACTTCACTCCCAGCTTCAACCTCCACCCCCCCAGCGGCACAGGGGGACGGGGAGTGGGGGTTACGGTCAGTTCATCACGCGGTGTTTCTGCCGCTTCTTCATCCTCAGGGGGAGGACTCCTCTCAGCGTTCCCCTGCTCCAGCATGGACTCCCTCTCACGGAAGACAGTCCTTCACCAACTTCTCCAACGTGAGTCCTTCCCATGGGTTGCAGTCCTTCACAAACTGCTCCAACGTGAGTCTCTCCCATGGGGTGCAGACCTTCAGGAGCAAACTGCTCCAGCGTGGGTCCCCCACGGGGTCACAAGTCCTGCCAGCAAACCTGCTCTGGTGTGGGCTCCTCTCTCCACAGGTCCACAGGTCCTGCCAGGAGCTTGCTCCAGCGTGGGCTTCCCACGGGGTCACAGCCTCTTTCAGGTGTCTCCACCTTCTCTGGCATGGGGTCCTCCACAGGCTGCAGGTGGAATCTCTGCACCCCCTCATCCTTCCTCCATGGGCTGCAGGGTGACAGCCTGCTTCACCATGGTCTTCACCATGGGCTGCAGGGGGATCTCTGCTCCGGCGCCTGGAGGACCTCCTGCCCCTCCTTCTGCACTGACCTTGGTGTCTGCAGAGTTTCTTACATCTTCTCCCTCCTCTCACCAGCTGCAAAAAGCTCACTCTCTAGCTGTTTTTTTCCCTTCTTAAATATGTTATCACAGAGGCGCTGATTGGCTTGGCCTTGGCCAACGGCAGGTCCGTCTTGGAGCCGGCTGGCATTGGCAATATCAGACACAAGGGAAGCTTCTAGCAGCTTCTCACAGAAGCCACCCCTGTAGACCCCCTCACTACTAAAACCTTGCCACACAAACCCGGCACAGGGAGGGACCAAGGTGGTTTGAGGAGGAACAAGTGTGGGAAAATAGAGGTATAAGGAGATAAATGGGGTTGGTCACCTGTAAACAGGCTACTGATCAGTACGCTTGTCTAGCCATGTGTTACGTGAAAGGGTACAAGTCTGATGTGTGGCTGAGGGAGGCCCTCCCGTTGAGTCACGAGGTTCAGAAAGGACCCCCTTGCTTTCTAAACTCCTTCTCAGAGAGGAGCCTAGGTGCGGCTAGGTCCAGTCTTGGTCCCAGACTTGGTCAACGGTTTATGTCTAAAGGATTATGTGTGTAGCCACTTATCAGAGTCAATGTTTGCCTGGCAGAGCCCCACTAAGGACTTTCACTGAAACAGTTTCGCAAAGTTGAAAAGAAAAAATAGGTAATTTATTAAAGCAACAGATATAAAAGTTTGGAATTGCCATTGATAAATGCACTTACTGCAACAATTTCGAGCTCAAGTTAATAGTTCAGCGCTTTTGTTAATGATAGTTTTCCCGGGGTAACATCCAACATAATCGGAGGCGCAAGTCTTACCAAAGAGGCGTCCCTGCTTGGGGAGGAGAGAGGTCCAGGCCCGTCGGCCCGTCCGGATAGTTGGAGTTCTCGTCCTCAAAAAAGAGGATTCTAAATGCCAGATTTATACTTTTGGTGAGGTGGGACTAAGTCAAGTATTGTGTGTCGATTGGCCCTTAACAAGGCTTGTTGTGCAGTTGAATGGCCCTCTATTTGGCACCAACAAGCCTGGACAAGTCCGGCATCCCACACCATGCCCCGCTTCTCATCAGCACAGCCTCATTCAACTCCATCTCTAATGATTCTCCCGGATGAGGGGGTCTCTGCCATGTCTATATGAAGGTCTAAGTGCCAGCAGCTGGGATGGGGACAATGGGTCACAGGGGCTTGTGTGTCTGTGGTCCCAGCAGCTGCAGCGAGTGAGGGTGCACATGTCTGTGCGTGGCAAATGTGAAGCCAGGGTAGTCAGTCAGGGGGTAAGTGTTTCTGTGAGTGAGTAACCAATTTCATATTAGAACTACATTTATGAATCCATCAAAAATAGAGCAGGAATTTTAATGTAAACAGTTCTTTTAATACAGTTCACCTGTCTGCAGAGACAGCACCATCCCAGGCACCATTTGAAGCTCATACTGACTTTACTGTGACATACTGAAAAGGGGTAAATTTTATATACTGAGAATTATCCCTTGATAAAAAGCAGTGCTAAAAATCAGGGTGAGTCACTGCAGGGGTGGAATTCGTAGCTGCATCTACCCCCATCAGTCTCCCATATACTGCACTGGAAGAGTTAGACATTTTAGGAAAAGAGTTCATTGAAGTGAACGTAAGAGACGCAAAGGGTCAAGCCAGGAGATGAGGAGAACCATCTATCCATTAGGAAAAGGCATGATACGTCAATGGATAGAGAGTTATTTAACTATATTCTCAGTCTGGCACATGCTTGGAAGAAAAAAATATTGACATTGTAGTCCAATGGCCATGCCCTCCCCACAGGCCCAGGTCAGGTTGCACAAGTCTAGTTAATGTTTGTGTAAATGGAAGAGCTTCACTGGGCAGAGACTGAAAGAGATTTATCTTTTAATACCAGTCTGCCTTTTAGGACACAAATCTGGTGGTAGGAGAAATGAACTGAGTTCTCTGTTTCAGACCAAGAAAAGGTGATTTAAAGGCAGATGTCCTCTCCTTAGGTGGATGGCCAAACAACACACAGACACCAAAGAAACTGCTCTGAAAAACTATCAGAAATTGTTGCAATTGTTATTTCATTGTCCTGAATCTCTCTCATGTTGTTCATCATTGCTGCAGGCTTTTGAAACACAACAGAGAACACTGAAACGTGTCCCTCTGGAGCAGCCAGGATCAATTTTTTTCTCAGAAAAAGCTGGCAGCACTGATTAATGGCCTGTTTGCTGAACGCTGCCTGAGTCGGAAGGACTATCTACAAGCTATAAAAATGCATTAACATACACTCCAACAGATAGTAAAGAAAGTCTTTTTTTTAAAATCTCAGTCAACATCTCATTCCTAGTATCTGTATACCAGGTAAGTGAGAGAAATTGTTGTGTTAGTGCCATGTCTTCAAAAATACTGAAAAGAAAATATTTACTGATTTTTCAAAACCATAGAATTACCATGGGTGAATTCTTAAATCATATTTCTGACATTTGAATGGAATCAGAGCCAAAAAGGAACATGAACATGAAAAGGCAATACAGCCATGTTAGCCAGTTTTGCACTTATTTATCCATTCAAGAAAATGTATCAAATTCAAAAATATTTTAAAATTCATGTGTAATATAGTAAATCATCAGAAAAGAGTATCTTATTACAAATGCAAAAATCAGGTCACGCTTACAACAAAGAAAATTGTTCAGGTATGGTTTTCTGCTTGCAGTAAAAGCTACTTCTTTAAGCCCATAAAATATTGGTTTGGAAAAACTCCCATTTACATTTGTGAATATTTGATTCTCAGGGCCATTAACTGGCAGAAAATATCATTGAATTACATATGAATTCCATCTATGCTTTTACTGAGAACTAATGATAGGCAACATATTACAAGCTTTAATGTCTATAAAGCACATGCAGCTTCATTTAAATAGAACTATTAACGTCTTCCAAGATTACACTGATTTTCGAAGAGTGACCATCTTATTATTATTTGTATTTGATTTCCTCCATATTTCCTCTAGTTGTTTATTCATAATAGAAATAATGTTAGCCCTGTCACTTCAGATAAGTAATGATGCACAAGAAAAATCAGTAAAGAATATTCTTTGCTGATTATTCATAATTACTTGGATACTGCAGTAGTTGTGCTAATGGGGAAATCTATCTGTGTTGTAATTATAAAAGTAGATTGAAATTGCATTGGAAAAAAAATTTATTTACTCTGTCTTCTATGATAGAATGCAGTAGGGAGAAAATAAGAGGCTCTTGATACTTATTAAAATTGTTATCTAATTTCTTCATGTTTAATTACTTCTTGTTTTCTCAGATAATTCTGAAGTTGGCTTATTTTAATTTGGGTGATTGATTGTCAAGATCCAATAACTGTTTTCCCAGTCTACACACCAGCACACTATTTTTACATGAGAGTATTCATAATGAAATTGGTGGCATCACCAATTTTTTTCCGGAAAAAGTTGTAGAAAAGGAGTGAAGTAATGGAATGATGAAAATCAGAGAGCCGTATCCCCCAAATATAGTCTTTATGGGACACAAAAAATATCCACCCTACACACACGTATAAAAATTGAAGAAATGTTTGCTTTTTGTGGGTAATTGTATGCCAAAGTGGTGACATTGATCAATTCATTACAGTGTGACACCAAATGATGGGTTTGGACCTCTCTCTTCCTAATAAGTGGAAATGTCCCACATGGTTTTTGGTGTGGTAATTATTAGGTCTTTTGTTATGTGCTCTATTCAAAAGAACTAAATTTGAATGTTGTTGAATGCCAGTTCATATGTAGGGCTTTGTGCATCTCCTTTTATTTTTACGTGGTTTTGTCTTCTAGATGATGGCAGATCTCATGTTCAGGCGACAGAAGTATGAACAACCCATAAACATTTATCAGAACATTGTGGAAAAATCACCAGGTAAAATCACATTAAATAAGCTTGAAGATTGTGCGTTTGTGCAGATTTCTGCTCTAGGTTTTAAAAAACTAACTCATGAAAATGCAAAACCTCTGTTTTATTAACTTCACCTACAAAATTGTCCCCTTCTGAGTAAAATTCAGGTTTTCTCAGGACTTTCTGTACTGTCACACGTAGAATATTAACAGAACTGAAGTTTTCTGGAAGAGCTTTCTACTTCAAGAAGCTGGAAATGTTAGCAGCGTCTGAATTCTTTTTGGCTCTACTTCTGCCATTTTTTCTTTTAAAAAACCTTACCCTCTTCCCAAGAGATAAACAGTATTGCTGTATCTTATTAATTATAGGCCCCAAAAAACCTCAAAAAAATTCTGCATGATTTAAGTCAATATTTAAATTTTTCCAGATTTGAAAGCATCTGAGTTGTTGTAAGGTAGAGATGAAATGCATTTATTGCTTTGTAATTTTTAGGTAAAATTTCAGCCCTGGAAAGATTAGTTGATTTGTTGAGAAGAAGTGGTAACCTTGATAAAACTACATTTTTCTTTGAGATGATTACTTGTTGGAACCTGGATATAACTACTGCAAAGGACTCCACTGCTGGTAAGGCATTCAAAGGAATATTTGTGGATTTTGGATTTTCAGAGCAGTGCTGCAGAACTTCTCTGCAGTTTATGTGATGGCTTTAAGGCGCAGTTTGTTAAATGTTATTTCTTCGTGTGCACAGAAATGAAACTACTGTTTTCAGATTTGCTTATAAGTTAGAGCTGGTAAAAATAGAAACTTCTTAATAGGTCAAGGCTTCTTTTGGAAAGTACTGGAGCATGAAGATGGGAAAAGCTGTATGTATAGTGAAATAGGGTACTCCAAAGAGAAGAAAAATATGTTGATTTGACTATATCAACTGCAGATACCTAATACAAGAGCTTTGATTGTAAATAGTCCTCCATCTGCAAACATTAGGAGACAAATCCTGGCTTAAATTATTTCAGTGAGCCAGGATTCTGACCAAGATGTCTTTCTATGATGTAGTCAGTAAGAGAATTCAACTCAGTTCTGTAACATACTGTAAAAGTCACCTGTTTATTTTCAGGATCTCAAAACATTTTCTGTATTTTTGTGTTATACACATGACCTCTATATTCTACAGATGTGAGGTTTTACCCATTTTCCAGCTGTATATGTAAGTCCAAGTAGTTGTTAGTCTGTTTTGGGGGTTTAGATCTTTTTGGCATTTGGCTTTAAAATAAGAGATTATAATTGCAGAGTTTACATCTAATATGTATCTGTAAATGATATATCAAAATCCAATTAAACAAAATTAATTTGAACTATATAATCAATCTGATATCAAGAAGGTGGGTTATTTTTTTTTTTCGTTTTACTGAACAATGCAGTATACACAAACTGAATTTGTAACTAGAATCTGTTTAGTCTTTAGGGATTTCTTAATGACTTGTTTGCTTAGAGCAGGTCTCTGCAGGCAGAAGCGACTGGAATGTGTTCAATACGTGAAGACACAATAGAGAGTGTATGGCACAGGTCTTTCAGCCTGCGCTGGACGTCTTTGCAGCGCTGAATGAAAAACTTAGTAAAATGTTCATTATTTAGAGGTGCAATTTTTTTATTTCTAAACATTGATGTCTAACTATATGATACAGATTTGGGCACTTGCTGTGCTGAAACGGGAAGGTCCTGCTCTTCCTCCTGCCTTGCTTCTTGCCGTACGGTCTCACCTCCTTCTTTGCACAGGATCTGAAAGTCATCTAATTCTGAACCTGCCTGGTTCAGCTTTCTAAAATGACCGAGAAATAACCAGAAAAAATATGAATATATTTTCCCTTTGAAAATATATTAGTTAGTGAATCAAATCATTTTATCATGTGAGAGGAAAAGTTCCAGAGCTCAAGGCAACTGAGGATCTTCTTGCCAGGAGCAGAGTGATAACAAGTCACTTTTTTTTGTAAAACCAAGCTGTTAGAGCATATTTATAACTATATGTGTAACATTTACCTTGGCACACCTGATGGAGCTTGCCCTATCATCAGGTTTGAGCTATGTAAGTAACAAGAGCATGTGACCCTAATGCTGTATGTAACTCTAATTATACATCATCCTTGCCAGTTACTCAAAGGGATTCTTCCTAGATCTCATTGTTAAAGGAAATGCTTTCCTTTACCAATGTTGCTCTTCACTATTTTATTTGTCATCGTCACTGTGGTACAGGTGTATCTTTGTGAATTGTGTTAAACACAGGTAACATCTGGCACGACCCATCTATTCTCTTGCTCGCTGTTTCATAAAGGGACCATTGTGCATGTAGTAGAGCTCGTGGTTTTGCTAGGATTTCGGGATGAGAGTAAAAGCATCAACTTTGACATTAAAGTATAAGTTTGGAGAAATGTAGATATCTGTGTCCCAGAAATAGATTTGAATTGGCAGGTTTCCAGCAACATATACATACCATTGACAGAGTTTAAATTCATTCAATACCTAAACAAAAGTACTTCATTAATTACAGAAGCACTCTTTATCTAAGCATATAAGCAGAAACTAGGTACTTAAGCAGTCATGATTCAATGCAAGAGTTGTGGTACTTGGGGAAAAGTAAACAAACTCATTCTCCTCCGGAGCTAACTTCCTCCTTCCTTGGCAGAGTTTACATGGTTGGTGCCTGATTTGTCTCTTTTTTAAATGGTTGATTTTGCATTAATCTGTGCATCAGAACTGGCAAGCACGTGATCTGTAAAACTGTAAGAACTGTGAAACTATAAATGAAAGGACGGCATATGTATGACAAAACCTGTACATCCAACAATACATTATAAAATAAATTAAACCTCTATCTGAAGAAATTTTTGTTTCAAAACAACCACTTATTCTTTATAGGTTTGCATACAGATGTGTGCTTACTGCAAATATTTCAAATTTCTCTTTTTCTAAAAAAACTTTTCTTTTTTGTGGTGCTTTATATAGGTAAATATAGGAACTTCATATTGAGAAGATTGATCACCCTCTATTCTTTTCAGGTAGGCACATGGGACAATCTAACCCAGCTCTGAGATACTTTAACAAAGCTAGAAAGAGCATTGACTGGGGTCAGAGAGCTATCAACAATATGATTCAGATTTGTCTAAATTCTCTTGGACTTTGGATCTTCATGTGCCACATGACCACAACTTTTCTGGCAGACTTTTTATAACTTACGGAAATTATTTTTCTGCTCCAGTGAACTTTGTCATTCCTTCCTTTGTTTGGATTAAGACTACATTCCTGAGCAATGCTTTGTCTCTATCAAATCCAAGACTTCTACCTGTAGGGATGTCTGTAAGGTAGGTTGGCTGCTGTCTTAAGGTTTTCCTGTGCATTTTCATTTAATTGTGAAGTACAGCACCTTTTGGAGTGTCCTTTTCAATGCCTAAACCAAGTTCTTACACTCTGCAAAAGACTCATTTGATTCATCACTTTCAAGGAGTTATCCCATTATTCTCCAGGGAGAGAACAATGTACCATCATTGCCTCAGCTCCTTTAAAGCTCCAGTGTTCTCTTACCTTCAGTCACCCGAAGCTCTTCAAGAACAGCATGAACCTATTAGAAGCTGGCGGTACTGACAGTAGCTTTCTGCTTGAGGACCTTGGCGTAGCCTTTAGCACCAAAACAAGCATTTTGAGTTCTTGTTCAAGACATGAAAGCCACTTTCTCTTTCCTTTCCGTTCCCATCTTTCCACATCAGCACATGTTCAGTGAAAAACTGTCAAGTCTGTTACTCCCAGACAAGTAGGTGCTCGGCATCGTATCCTAAAGTTGCACAATTCAACACAGTTCGAGCGTCTGTTCTTCAGTCCTTTTCCTTGAATTTCTCAGGGCAGAAAGGAGATTCCAATTAGAACCTGCTTCTGCTGCAGGTGAAAATCTATCTCACCCAGAAATATCAAAACCCATCTAAAAATAATTCGAGGGCAAGGGTCCTAATAGCTATTTGCTAGTGTTAAAGAACAGAGGAAGCTGGGAAACCACTCAAGATTTAAGGAACTTGAACACAGTTCTTAAGAAACTGTTATTAAAGTTTGTTATTGATAATACTCATTAGGGAGATTGGCTTACTATCTTCTTGTCTCAGGCTGAATTATGTTGGTTTACCATGGGTTAGAACCACGTCCAGTAGAGAGCTCTATTGCTCAATTTCTTTGCAGCGTCCAGACTTCAAAAAGGTGATATTGCTGTCACATACGTCAGGACGAAAAGAGTAATTGCTTCACTTTGCATCAGCAGCAGACTTACAAAGGAGGCATCTGAACAGAGTTTCAGATGACAAAAAAAATCATTCTATTAGTAAATCAAATGGATGGGACCCATTCTTTGTTCTCGAGTCCAACTGGCAAGACATGGCTCACGTCCATGTGATTAAAATCTTTCATCTCTAAAACAGAGTGTGTGCATCCCAGTTGCCTATTGGAATAGTTCTTGGCCCATATTATGCACCAAAGTATGACTAAGAATTGTCTGAGACTGTGGTGGCTGACATGGGGCAAAACCACACCCAGAATTGTGCAATTTTGCAATATAGACAGCAGAAGGAAATACCAAGCCCTTAGCTCTGGTGCAATTTAGTTCTTGGCATAGAAGGAGCTCTGGGTCTCAAGATAAATGTAGAAAAGTTCCCTTTGAGCCAGCTAAACCTCTGGAGTTCTGGCTTTGACTTGGGCTGGGTGGTATTGAAGATGCAGAGCATGGAGTTGGTCAGTGATCACTTCATCAGTTGATCAGCATGAATATGTCACTTCTGTAGAAAGTCCAGGAGGTTTTTTATGGCAAACATGGAGAAGGGATGTACCAGAATGCCTTTCAAATTATCTTTACTACCCTAGTCAATAGTCACGGCTGCCTCCTTGCCTGGTTGGAAGGTTCATCCCAGTGATCTGAAAGCTCAAAGTTTGTCATGCTTGGGAATATCCCAAAACCCTGCATGAAGAAGATCCATCAACCACACATAATGACAGCTATAATATCAATAAATAAATAAAATATCGCTGCTATAATATCAATAAATAAGGTGCTGCTAGATTCCCATCTTCTTTACCAGCAAACAGCATTTAGCATCAAGTTTATCAGTGAGTGACTTGCCAAGAGCTTCAAACACACTAGTGAAAGTCCTAATCTGTTTTAAGGTGATGACCATGAAATGGGAAGTGGGGGAAGAAGGAATGGGGAATTGTGTCCTAAGAAAGGACCAAGAGCAAGGACCTGAGCAGCAGGCCCAATGGGTATGACTCCAGATGAGGTTTGTCAGGGTTCTTTTTCCTCATTCAGCATTTTCTCACAACGTAGCAGTTTCCACAGAAGTCTGATCCAAGGTTGCAGCTCCAGTATATCAGAGCTGACCCTGAACACAGCTGAACACCCAGGGGATGTGAGAACGGGCTTGCAGCACCTGCTTCTGCACTCAGGACCCTTGCCAAGTGGAGTTTGCCAGTGGAGTTTCAGCTGATCCTACTCTTGGCCAAGGACATTCTTCTGTTTTGAAGGTATGCAGTGAGTCCAAGAGCCCTGCCCTTCCTTCCACATCTTCTTGTAGTTGTTTCAGGCCAGAATCACTATCCCAGGCTCTGCCGTCCCTGTTCAATGACACTGGTGTTGGTTATCCTTCTGGATGAGAGCACGCCTGCAACTTCTTAGCAAGAAAATTCTGATCCTCAGTCAAAAATTACTCCGCTGTGCATCCGAGTACACAAAGTTTGGCAATTGTTGTTATCTCAGGTGCTTTTGTCAGCCTGGCTGAAATACTAGGCACTGCAAACATGGTTATGGACGTCTCCATCAATGTATTGTAAAAATTTATCCACCACCTTGGCATCCAAAAGTGGAGGCACTAGGCTCTTTCCTGCTCTTTATGTTTAGTTTCCTGCAATTAGCTGAAATTCTGTTCCTTAAGATATGTTTTTGTATGTATCTCTTGCTTTGAGACCATAAGTATTTTTCCAGAAATTCTAATGTTGAGAGAAACAGATATTATAGGGTGTGTGCCTTTCTTTTGACATCAACATGAATTACATAAGAAGAAATGAGGGAAAACAGGAGGGTGCCTTATAGGTATCCCCTGTGCATAAAAATTTGTCACTCTCGAGTGCATGAATTTATGTACAGCAAAAGCACAAATGTACATATTGACAACACACCTAGAAATACAATATTAATATCTAACCATTCTTTTAAAACGTCTTTTCATTTTAAAAATAAAGGAAAATGTAGCACTTCTGAAAACTTCCATGCACGGAAGATCTGGAGTAGGATGAAATTAGCTATAGAACAAATAATAGCAGTTTAATGTGATTAATTTCTAGGCTGTGAAACAGTGTGATTTATGAGATACTTAGAAAAAAATACATAGCCACTCTGTTAACATATGGAGTAGTTACAATTTATAGACAAAGATGCATATTGCTTTATATTAGTCACTGTTTGATAAACTAGGAAATACCATATAGAATTTAATGTTACAGTAATTTAGATGAGAAGAAGGAAGCTATGCAACAGGGTGGAAGCACAGCAGAAAAATTGTTAAAGGAGTTTTGTCCTTGTTCACAGGAGGGCCCAAATCAGCTAAAGATGTTACAGAACTACTGTTTATTGTCTACTACAGGCATACTCAATGTAGAAAAAGCTCCCAGTGTTTTTGTAGAAATGGCAAAATATGAGGTAGGGATTCTTAAGATCTTTTCATACACATTCCTTCCCACTCTAAATTGCTAGTAGACTCCTGCTTTGCTTTTTTACCTGTTTTTTCTCCACAATGAATAGTATTTCCTTCTTAACTTTAAACTAAAAGCTTAGAAACTAATAAGCATATTAAAATACTTATATATGAACGCATTTACTACTTTTTTCCCTGTTGAGTAAGGACTAAAAGAGACAGAATGTAGGCTATTTATCGTGTACTTTTTACTCTTTACTTAAGGTCAAAGTGAACTTATCCAGTCAACACACTGGGTGAGATTCTGATGTCATTGATACTAAACTTTTCCATTGATTTCAGTGGAGTGAGGAGTACCAGAATTTATAAAGCTTCATAGACTATTTTTTCTAAAGCAAACAGTTTATTTACATGTAGCAAATAACACCCCTAACTCTTAAAAGTTGTGAAAACTGTGGATTTCAGTGAACTGCTTACTAGCAGTTACTTAAAAAAATGAAACGAGAGGGCATTATGTACTGAATGTTCTGGAGAATCTGGAGGCAAGATCAAGCTAATCTGCTGTTAAAAGTAAATAAAAAGGACATTATTTCTCAAGACTTACTCTTTCAGTTCTGTAATGTGCATAAATAATTTGAAATATTGACATTTTGCTCCTTTCCCAAGATAGTTATTCAATATAGGCAAATCAATATTGGGAAACAGCAGTGTGAAACTTCAACTAGCAGAACACTGTGGTCGTCATCCAGCAAAATATTTAATTACATGCTTCCCCTGCATGAATATGTATACTTAAGGATTTTAGCAGAGCTATATGAATGCGCAAAACTAATCATCAGTCATTAAACATATTAAAGCAGGTAACATGTTTTGCTACTTAAAGCAAAGGAGCCCTTTGACCTTGATTTGATTAAGCAGTGTTTTGAATAATTAAGAGTTGACTCATCCAAATTCTTCGTTCTACATTGAGGAAACACATTGTCATACTGACATCACCCAGTTGTAAAAGGTTATTCCTGGAAATTTTATCTTAGCCTGTAACACAGAAGTTGTTTTTCCTTTTGGATCTTCTGTGCTCAATGTTCAGACAAGCTGAAAAACTTTTGCAGGTGTTTTAACTGTAAGAACTTCTGATCCATATATTCCATCTAGTTTGTCAATAATTTGTTGCCTTAGTCTAAAGATTTCACATATAAATCCCTCTATATTATGAGATCCTAAAAACCTGTCTGTAGTAATTCAGGTGCAAGATAAAAAGATAGAAGCGCAGGTATAGGTTCAGGGTTTTTTTTATGCTGTATGGATGTTTACTATAAATGGAAGTACCGAGGTTTATTTCACAATCTGTTAACAACTAGTTTGGTTTTGCATTAGCTTTTTGTAATACGACAGTGCAAGATACGGTACTATCACTAGCATATGAAGGGAGATTGCTGTAATTCGTGTGATTTTTATTTTCTCAGAAGGAAAGGCGTTCAAAGTATTTTGGCAATGGCCCAGCCCCCTGTGATGCCTAAAAAAGACTGCCAAGGCCAGAATTCAACTAAAACAATTAGCAAAAGTAAACTGGATGTTGTCAGATGCTGAAGAGTCAAAAAAAAAAAAAAAAAAGCAGAGTGCTATTTGCCTTTACTCATCCCTCAGTTCATTGATCCTTATGTACTGGTTTACTCTCCAAATACGACATATACCGACGGATTTCCCTGCAGTCCCCGGGAGCTGCGTCAGCATCTGGGCTCTCACAAGCGCAGCGACGTGACCAGCTCCTTTCCCGGGGCTGTGATGGCTGCGAGCGCGTTAGCCCTCCTTTCCCTGCCCTGGGGAGGGTGAGCCCACCAAGTGTTCAGCACATTACCTGCAAACGGGACCAGGATCCAAGGTGCATAAAGCCTTATTACCTAGCAAAAATTTGTCCTTGAATCCCTCTTTTTTGGGGGGATTCCTAACACAACGTACACATGAATCCAAGTAAAATGTCCAGATAGAAAAAAAAATTGTACCACGGGTCACATGTCCGTTATCTTAATGTTTTCTAGGATATCCTATTTTCACTCTAAATCTGTTGTGATATTTGGTCCGAAGTGCTGTTTTAATCTCAGATTAATTCTTTCTGCATCCCTTGAAGGTTTCAAACTTCCTTTTTCGTTACCTAAAGGATGAGATATGTGGAGGCAATAGAACTTTGTCATGATGTAACTCATTCACAAAACTTTGAATTACGTAATGAGAAAAATAGTTTTTAACTTCTTATTAGCTGTCTTTTTTTTTAACTATAGTTTTGATGCTCTCTCCAAGTTAGCCAAAGATTCACAAAGATTTTAGAAAAGGCACAAGCAGCAATCGAACCCTGAAAATAAGATCTTAATGCAAAATGTTTAGCTATGAGAGACATCAGTAAACACTAGAAATAAAAAAATGTTGAGTAAATATGTATTTTAGACTTTCTAATTAGCATAAAATTAAAGTTTTCAATTTTTTAGAAGAATCACATGGAAAGACAACTGTTTAAGAGAAGAATAAAATGACTCAGACATGAACACTAAAGTCTGTGTGTTCAGCAAGGGAGAGCTTTAGGTTCGCCAACAGGGGACATGGCATTTATCATACCTCTAGTATAAAGGTGATTCAATTTAAAAGACAGTGAATATCAGATCCTCTCTCTTGCAGCCACTTATATTATTTGCTCAGACTGAAAGAACCCTAAAGTGGCAGTAAATTGGATTTATCAATTTTAAACATCCTTTACCTGCCCGGATGGTGCAGAAAGGTTTTAAATAAAACCAGCCAGACTGTCGTATGCAGTAGTCTGTGTTAAGGACATTGTAAGACCTGCCATCTCCAGCAGCCTGCAGCACCCAAGGTCTCTCCTGCCCAGCGGCAGGAGCCCAGTCTGGCGCACCCTGGGCCCCCGTACCTGCTGTATGATCACCTGCTTGCCAGCTAGCGCAGCTTGCTCGTCCTGCACAGCCCCCTGGAATACCCCAAATCCTCAAGTTCATCTTTTCCCCTTCTTATCAGTTGCCCCATCCAGGTTAGCTCTCTCCAGAGCTCAGCCTGTAGTTCCTTAATGGCCCATCAGTTACTGTCTGGAGACTTTTGGTCTTTGCCATCGTCGTAGTTATCCCTTGTCTACCAGGTTTGTGGTTTGTTTATCCTGTTCCCTTTTACTCATTATCCCCTCTGAACTGAAAAGGTCCTCGATCTTATAACCTTAATGAAGCAGATTCTCTCACATTCCACGTACCCTCAACAGTCTGTATATCCAACTTCTTTACAAGTCACTTTCAGAGTAGAGTTTATGTGTGCATTATAACTTGCCGGCACCTCAGCTGCCTAGTAAATTTACTAGGTAGCATTTTTTCACGTAGGTGTACATCAGAGTGTATAGTAACTAGTGTTACTCAGTCACTTGCCCTTTCCGTCAAACATCATCATATGAAACGTCAGTAAATATGGGCTAAATGAGTGTATTTTGTGAGACTGACCTTGAATTTAATAAGCATTTTTAGCCTTAAATTGAATGTGCAGACATTACCTCATGTCATTTTATGATTTCCAGCGTTGAAATGTGAAGTTTTCTCAATTATTGATTTTATGTTTCCTTCTTGCTAAGAATTTCTTTTGAGTCAGATATATTTTAGATGAACCTTCGGAGATATGCTTCTGGATACAGAAATAAATGGTGGTCTGACAAATTAGCCACTTCGTATCATGCATCTGTTTTCACAGCTCAACTGTACCCATACTGAAATAATGACTTCATTCCATAGCAATAAAAAGAGGAGGAAAAAGTGAAGTCATTTGTCCCTTTATCCTCATTTATTGTTGGTTAAGGCCACTGTAGTATATTTATAAAGAACTTTACATTAAATCAAGGGTTTTTTCAGTCTTCAGGATAATGTAGCCATAGATTTTTACTTAAGTAATAAAAGGGTTTCCTCTCATGTTGTCCTAACTTGTTGCGAAATGATGATAAATTACGAATATTTATGGGTTTATTAGTGTGTTGATCAACTCAAACTCAGTTATGGAAGAGAAGTAATACAGATTAAAAAAAGATAAAAAATTAAATACTCTGTGTGCATTGGAAGGAGTCTTCTCCTGTCCTGCTTAATATGTTTAAAACCATCTCTGTTGAGAAGAGGAGCATGTGCTTTACATTAGCACATACTTAAGTTAACAATGTGCTTAATACTGTCCTGCATAGAGATGTACATTAAATTGCTGCTATAAAGAAGAAAGGAAACCTTGGCATTTGCACTGCAAAATTAAATCTGAGGCTTTTGTTTCTAGAAACATCATCAATACATAAAGATATATGTACGGCTGAACTGTGTCATGCCAAAGATCCATCTAGCCAAAATCCTAGAGGCAATGGGTGACAGCAGATGCTTAGGAAAAGCATGTAAGAACAGAGCAACCATAAAGCTACACAATAAACATGCACAGTAAACCACCCCAATGTCTGGGAGTCAGTTTGTGCTTTAGGACCTCCCTGAAAGATGAATATAGCCTCATCTTTGTGCTCAGAGATCCCAAGGGATCTCATCAAATCCTCCCAAATCTCCTTGTTGCTTGTACGGCCCTGGAATCTTTCCCCACCACCCATCCTATCCCTCACAACCTTCCTTATCCTTCCCATCACTCCTAAAATGATCTACTCACCCAGAAAATGCTGCTGTCATCAAAATATTTAATTCTGATGCTCTGAGTACAAGGACAAAAAGGCTATACACTAGTAAACTAAACAGTGCTAGATCCCTAATTAACTAAACAATCCTAGAGCACCAATTAACTAAACAGTGCTGGAGCACCAAATTATTGTCCTGCTTTTTCTGCACAGTAAATGTTAGCACAGTCGGCATAACACTGGTTTGCACCAGCCATAGTGACGCTTACACACGGTTTGGAAGGTTAGTATGGACAAGAGACCATACTCCATCAGCAGCAGGAGTGAGACCTCTCTGGTTTAGAGTATAGAAGAGTTTTGCCATAATGACATAAACAGGGCCATCTGGATTGGCTTTGTGGTGTGAAAAATGCCCCATTTTGTTTACTGGTAAAGACTCGGAGCACAGAAATTCATTTGTGCCTACACTTGTCAGACAGAAACCCTGAGATGGCTCTGGCTTGAGATGGTTCCTCAGAAAGGAAGAGTCCTGGACTCTGACTCCAGGACCGTTCATGTTCTGAAGCAAATTTCATAGCTTCTGGAGGGTTATGGGCCTCTGAGATTTAGCAGTAGGTGAGATATTGTGTTTCGGATGGCAGCCTTAGGCGTTGGCATCTCAAGCCAAGCTTCACAATTGGAGCTCCATGGTAAGACTGTGTTAGCAAAAACTAATCATTCTTCTCATTTCCATTACTGCCAGTCTCCATGTTTTTTCATTTCCTTCCCTTACAGTTAAAGTCCTAACTCCTAAGTTCAAGGTTTTTTCACCCTGCCAAGTGGTTGTACATGGAACAGCTTCCCAGCCCCAACACTCCAACTTCGCTCTCTCCATATGTCCTGAAGGTTCACCTCTTCTGCAGACCATATATGCAGAGTCCAGAGCAAAACACAGACAGTCCCTGAAGAGCTCTATGCTTAAAAAAAAATCTGAAGTGGAGGAATTCTGAAAACAGCTGTAATTCATCATCCTCGGTGTAATTTATTTCTCCTTTGGGCATTACAACACAGCCCAATATCAAAGCCACTCAGCTGCAAAATGAGTATGATACCATGCACATTGCTGTAGAGTACAGATTATGGACAAACAATTACTCAAGCTAAATGGCATGATGTCCAAAAGGAGAATAAACAGACAACAATGTTTTCAACAAAATTGTGTGTAGGGAACACATAAAGTCTTTGGAAAAATAAACTAGCAATAGAAAATGAGTGAGTTTGCCAGGTCTAACGGGGATGATGAATGTAGTGAAAGTGAGTGAAGAGACTGTTTGGCCACTTTCTGACCTCCTAGCCAAAACTACCTGGAAGATAAAAATGATCTGTGATGTAAGGAGGAAAAAGTGTTCAATGACTTAAAGACAGCCTCAGTGCTTTCTGAAATATCACACTGAACTTTTTATGGCTTCCAATAAAATAGAAAAGATTTGTTAAAGAGGACTGTTGGGATGATATGGAAAAGGTCCTGGTCCTACCGTATCCATTCCATGGACAGTGGATCCCATTAGCATACTCCTGTCTTCTCCAATTCGTTTCCTTAGCTCTTCCTTTTTTACTTGACAGCTGGTCTCTGGATGCAGTTGAAGTTCAAGGTGAGCTTTAGTGCCCACCTGTTGATGGCCTGTGTGTCCCAACGGGATTTCCTCTGATTGTGGAAACAAGTCTCTGGGTTTCCACCAGCTACAGGCATTTCTTGTTTTCTTCCTCACTAGATGCATAAAGCAGGGCTGCATTTTACATTTAACTGAAGAACCTGTGCATCTGCTATGATCCTAATAGATGCTTTAAATCATTAAACTGATATAAATCATGCTCCACAAGTATAAAATGATCAGGGGACTGCAATTAATGGGGATATAAAAAAGCAAAACATACCTCCCCCTAGAACAAGATCATCCATTTCAAAGGCTTCTACATTTTCTTCTGAAGTGCTACATGTAGGCTGCTGTCAAAGATGGGATGCAGGTCTTGGCAATATTGCCTGGCGCCTGCCCTACCTACTGCCTGTCCCAAGCTGCTGGAAAGTAATGTGGCAGAAGAGGATCTGGGGATCGTGGTGGACACCAAGTTGAACATGAGCCAGCAGTGTGCCCCTGTGGCAGAGAAGGTGAATGGGCTGCATAAGGCAAAGCGTTGTCAGCAGGTCGAGGGAGGTGATCCTTCCTCTGCTCAGCACTGGTGGGGTCACACCTGGCGTCCTGTGTCCAGTTCTGGGCTCCCCAGCACAAGAGACACATGGACGTACCGGAGATAATCCAGCAAAGGGCCACAAATACAATGAAGGGACTGGAGCACCTCTTCCATGAGGAAAGACAGACAGCTGGGACTGTTCAGCCTGGAGAAGAGAAGGCTTGAAGGGATCTCATCAATGTGTGTAAACACCTGAAGGGAGGGTGTGAAAAAGGCAGAGCCAGGCTCTTTTCAGAGGTGGCCAGTAGCAGGACCAGAGGCCATGGGCACAAACCCAATCACAGGAGGTTCCCTCTGAACATCTGGAAACACTTTTCTACTGTGAGAGTGACCAAGCACTGGCACAGGTTTCCCAGGGAGGTTGTGGAGTCTCCATTCTTGTGGAGATACTCAAAAGCCGTCTGGACACAGTCCTGGACAACCAGCTCTGGGTGACCCTGCTTGAGCAGATGAGCTCCAGAGGTCCCCTCCAACCTGAACCATTCTGTGATTCTGGGACCTTTTTCCTTCCTCAGAGACAGCACCTGTACTTGCCAGCTGCACCATTCCCTTTTTTCCCTGTGGGCCATAGCCCAGCTCCCTACCTCCCCTCCTTTCTTTCAGAGCCAGTGTTTTGGGGCAGGCAGAGGAAAACTCTTTCGGCAGGGAGGAGAGAGCAGAAAAAGATCCTAAAAAAGGATCAGCATGTCCAGCCAAGGTCAGTGTAATATGTTCAGCCAAGGTTGAACCACCCTCAGTGATTGCACTTCTCCCTGTTTACTATTGCTCTTATTATCTAGTTGACAAGGATCAGTTCATGTTACATGGAATAGCAGACAGCTGGACTGACAGATAAATTTCTAACACGGGAATACAACATGTGCATCAATAATTATTAGTCCAGAGTGTTGGCTTGTTGAGCTTGGGTCTGTATTGTTTTGGGTTTGACTTGATCTGAGCTCTCTCCAAATTTATCAAGTGTTTTTCTGCTTCATGGCCCTGTGGGAACTATGCAGTGTGGAGGTCTTTGTGTAACCTTGGGCTCTACCTTGAACAGGTAGCTGCTCTCCCTTTTTTTTCCACCTAGAGAACATTTCTGGTCAGTTTAATGAGTTATGAGTATAGATAAATTGTAGTAATCACAAATTTAGATACAGCTTCTTATCAGATATTTTAGTATAAAAAGAATTTCTCTTGGTAAAATGCTGTCACTTCATTAAAGATGCTTCAGTATCTGGTTCTTCTTAGTTGCCTGGGTAAGTTGGAATTGAAGTGTTTGCGCTGGGAAAGGGTAAACTTCTCAACCTCTGACTAAGAGGTGCAGATTACAGCAGATCAATTTTTTCTCTGTGCTAGGGCAAAACTTATGTGGACACAATTATTCTGGCTGGAAGGGGTTTTCTCTAATGAGTGAACAAGATCTCCATGAGAAAGATCTGGTGGTGGTCTGAGGGAGGGGAGGGGAAACCTACACCCCAAAAGAAAGGGGATTTAGGTTGGTGCACAACCGACCTGGCAGTTCTGGTGGGGTTGTAGGGACTATGGGAAACAGAAGTCAATTTATATGACAGCCTTGCATCTTGAAGCCTGTTTATTTTTCAACCACGGGGGCTTTAAAGACAGCCTTCAGGATGGAGAGCGATCACAGTGTCACCATGTGCAAGTGTCAATTTACTTCACTGGCTGCGCTGCGCAGCCCCAGTTTGTTGCTGGCAGTAACCCGCGATGACTGACGCTCTTTAGGAATCCACATGACAAGCTTCACTCCTCTTTTTGTGTGGTTAGGGGCAATCTCTGGAAGTCCCCTAATTGACGCTCTTCAGAAGGATGTGCTGACTGGGCGAGTAATTGGAGGCCACGAGGCCCAACCAAACAGCTGGAAGTGGCAGGTAATGCTGGTGTCTTATACTTGAAAAAAACAGGGAGAAAACAAGAGCTTCCACTGGCCAAGCACACCCTTTCTGCAGAGGCACAGCATGGCTCGGGTGTAAAATATGTTGTTGTTTGATCCAGGTATCGCTTCAGATTGCCTATGATGACTACCCAGGATACTACTCTCACATCTGCGGTGGAACGCTTATCAGCCCCAAATGGGTCATGACTGCAGCCCATTGCCTCAGCACGTGAGTAGGATAAAAAGCATTAAAACTCTCGTTCTTGTCCCCGTTCTTGCTGTAGACAGGAGCCAGACCCTTCTCACCCTCTGAGCTCCCCACTGATGCCGTTCCTCACACAGCTGGACGTCTCTCTGTGCACTTAATCAAGAGAACTGGAAAACTGTTTGCTTTAGCCTTGATTTTGTGCATTAATTGCTGACTTCCTGGGAGTGGAAATCAAGCTGATTGCTGATTTGCATCAGAGGAGGTGCATTTGCATGAATGTGAGCATTTTGAATGGGTTTGCATCCTGAAAAACCTGCACAGAGATGGAAAGATTGAACGAAAGGCATGTTTTGTAGCTCATGGGCCACGTTGTACGATTTGCTCTGCAGCACGTCTAACATGCACCGCCTAAACGATACGGCGTGACACCAATAAGCGAACACTCCTCTTTAATTACTCGCGCCTTTAGTGAATGTACTTACAATAAAGTGTAACAAGCTGATCCTTCACATTCTGTTTCGGATAGATGCAGAGATGCAGAATGAACGTTCTCGTTCAAGACCGAGCTCAGCACTGTATAAGCTGATGCTGCACGTTCGCTTGCTTCGCCAGCAAACTGCAGGCAGCATTTGCCTGATTCATAAGACTGTTTAGCTGCAGTCCATTGAAAATCCTCCAGTGGAAGGTGCTTTAGGACTAATTACATTGGTGGAAGGTCTCAGTGGTGCAGGAATTACGGTGCAAAACTGGCGGTGCGGAGTAATTTTTACATTAATTATTCTGTGATTTGCTTTCAGGTTAGAAGGAGCTTCCTACCGAGTGGCTCTGGGTGAGCACAATCTCTTGAAGGTGGACGGCACCGAGTACTATATTGATGTGGAAAGAGTCTTCATTCATAATGACTGGAATCCTAATAACATTGCCAATGGGTAATTATTTTGAATGTCGTCAAATGGTTGAATGGTACTTAGCACCCACGAAGCGTTTAGGTGTATATTCAGTCCAGTTCTCAGTGAGGTTGGATTTGTGGGAAGCACTGGAAGATGATGGAATGGAGATTTCCCAAATGACCTCCTCTTTTAGAGGTGTTACAGGATGTCTATGTGCATAACCTCAGTCCTTTTTTGCCAAAGATTGGGGAAATCTAGTCCCTCACAGAGGGACGCAGGATGTACGGCAGATTCAGGGGCTTGCCAGCAGTCACACCACTGTTTGGACCTGATGAGGGAAGCCAACAGGGAAATGCTGAGGGACTGTCTTAAATCCCCTCTCAGAGGCATGCCTGTCCACCCAGGGTCCACTGAAATTCACTCTGAGGTTGGGCATCTCCAAAGGAGTAGGAGCTTTCTGGGACAAGTTGGTCCTTTATCGGTCTGTACTATGGCCTCTTCTCTCTTAATTGCTCATATTTTCGTGTCGCCTGTGATAGCTGTAAGGATGAATTCATGATGTTTGCAAGGTGCTTGGCTACGAGAGTCTAGAGACCTGCATGAGCGATGAAATGTGAGTGAGGACGTCTGGTTTATGACTAATTCAGGATTTTCAGTAAAGAGTCTTTTACCTGTATCCCGTTTCAGCTATGACATTGCCCTGCTGCGCCTCGACTCTCTTGCCTATGACAATGGGTTCATTGAGCTGGGAGTGCTTCCACCTGAAGGAGAAATTTTGCCCAATAATTATCCCTGCTATATTACCGGATGGGGGGTGGTTAGTGGTAAGTAAGGGGAAAGGAGGAAATTTGAGGGTCCCTCCTGGTTTCAGAGGGACCACTGTGCAGGTAAAGCTGCCCACGGCAGGATGCGGGCTTCTTTCCTCAACTGCTGGAGCTCCTGGACCAAAATCTCACCCTTTCTCTGCTAGTGGATGGCAACAACCCAGACACACTGCAGGAGGTGATGCTGCCGGTGGTCGACCATGAGATCTGCTCCCAGAATGACTGGTGGGGATCTCAAGCAAAAACCACTATGATATGTGCAGGTGGAGACGGCGTGAGGTCTGGATGCAGTGTAAGATCTGTTATTATCAGAGGATTTTCAAGCTCCCCTCTTTCTTTTTCCTTCATATCTGACTTGGCTGTTCCTTCTACTGGGACCTGTTTTTTCCATTTCTCCACCTGCAATAGCTTTCCTGCAAATCCTGGCTCCTTCACTGTTTTCTGCTGAAAATCCTCTAAACCACATTCCTCCATCTCCCCACAGAGCAACCAGCAGAGACAAAAACCTCCAAATCCTCAGGGCGCATCTCTCCCCTCTGATTTTGGAGGGGAGATTTGCCTTTTCTTCAAGCAGATCCTGGGGAATGGGCTGAGACTTTGTCAGCCCCCTCTGCCCTCGTCCAAAGGATGAAGCTGCGGGGAAGTCATACCACTCCTCCAATGTTGAGGTCATGTTGCACCTTGGACTAGGCAGTGCTCCCCCATGATGTTGCCCTGCTTGTCACCCTTCTCCTTCCCAGCTGCTCTGCTTACATGGACAGCTGAGGTTGCTGCAAGCTTTGGCTATGTCCAAGTTGCACCATCTGGCCCAGGTTAGAATCATAGAATCGTAGAATCACAGAATGGATTGGGTTGGAAGGGACCTCAAAGGCCATCTAGTTCCAACCCCCTGCCATGGGCAGGGACACCCTCCACTAGCCCAGGTTGCCCAAAGCCCCATCCAACCTGGCCTTGAACACTTCCAGGGATGGGGCAGCCACAGCTTCTCTGGGCAACCTCTTCCAGTGCCTCACCACCCTCACAGGGAAGAATTTTTTCCTAACATCTAATCCAAATCTCCCCTCCTTCAGCTTAAACCCATTCCCCCTTGTCCTGTCACTCCATGCCCTGACAAACAGTCCCTCTCCAGCTTTCCTGTAGGCCCCTTTAGGTACTGGAAGGTGCTGTAAGGTCTGCCTGGAGCCTTCTCTTCTCCAGGCTGAACAACCCCAACTCTCTCAGCCTGTCTTCACAGGAGAGGTGCTCCAGCCCTTGGATCAGCTTTGTGGCTGGAGCACCTCTGGGTGGAAAAGGAAGATGCTGTGAGGTCCCCTTTATCCCAGGGGCTCCAGGTGGACCCAGCATCCAGGCACAGAGGTTTGGTGTGTGAAGGCAGGGGGTACTCGTTACCTTTGCCTGTATTTGCTCACGACAGAGGTGGCTTCTGGTGAAAGCAACCATGCAGAGCCCTTAAAAGTTAATGGAGAAATACGTAATGTATTTGATTATGTAAATGTATGAATATAATACAGAAACACATAGAAATAAAACAGGTTATACAATTATACATAGTACAATTACAGGTATAGTATAATTATAGGTCTATAGATATTTACTGTGTTTTTTTGGTATGATTTAATTATTGGAGAACCTTCTTACAAACCAGGTTCTGACCAAGAAAGAGCCTTTATCTTCTCATACATTTTAACTTGAGTTGCTTTCTTTTTCACCATCTTAACTTCCCAAGACCCCTTGAATATACTCATTTGTGAAGAACAGGGGAACCAGCATTTCCCTTCTACCTGGTTCCTTGCAGCTGGAGCGTGCAGTGATTTTTTAACAGAGATGCCGTGCAGGTGGACCTTGCTGGGAAGGATTGCGTGTGATGCAACGTGCCCTAGACCATTTGCTTACAGTCACTATATTTGCAATGGTGGTGGGAATTCAGTGTTTCAGCCCTTCCTGGGCCGTGTAGGTGTATATATGTGTGTGCATGTGCGTGCAGACTGAGATAATAAATAGTGCATCTGATATTTGCAACATCTGGGAAGACGCTGACTGGTGCTGCTGGGGAGCAGTCAGCCCTTTGCAAAGAAAGCACAAATTTTTATTTTCATGTTCAGATCAGTGATTAACTAACTAGTGCTCCAGTCATTCCTCAATTGCTCGGATAATTTGGCTTAATATGGTCCTCTCCTTCCTCTGCTCCAGGGGGACTCTGGGGGCCCTCTCAACTGCTACAAAGACGATCGCTGGCAAGTCCACGGGATTGTCAGTTTTGGGCTAGTTCCTTACTGTAACACCTACAAGAAGCCAACAGTCTTCACACGTGTGTCAGCCTACGTGGACTGGATCTACAGCGTAAGTTGCTTGGTGCCTGCGATGCATATCCCATGAAGGCAAGGGACTGCCAGAGGAAATGGAGTCTTTCATTTGTTAACCCATTAGGAGTTGAACTGAGAGATCTGGGGAGGCCTAAAATCGGGATATTTTGTGCTACTTTTGGTGTAGTCAAACAATTGTAAGGAAGGAGCTGCTGCCTTAGAGCTGAAATGCTCTGCTGAGGACCATGGACAAAATTCAAGCCAGGCAAGAGCTGGGGTATATGTCCAAAAATGATCATCACCGTTCACCCAGACAAAACCTCACTGCAGGAAACTGCTGAAGGAGTCAGCTGGCCAGTGAATGGGAAATGCAGCAAACACAAAGCATCTCCACAAGTGCGAGTCCTGCGGTGCCGCATTATGCGCTTTTAGCTTGACATTTGGGAACAAGCAATGAGTGCATTGCTCCCAGAAATAATGTCTGGCACAAGGAGCAGCCGTTCCCGGGCACAGGGGATGAATTTGTGGAAATGCAGCTGTAAACTGTGGGGCCTGTTGGAAAGAAAGGTGGGGAGAGGTTTTTTAAATCACTGCAAGGAAGAGGGAGGCTACTGCGGTCCCTAAATCTTTCTGGGTGGGAACAGGTTGTTAGAGCAGTCCCCTGGCCCAGCTGGGAACAAGACCTTCTTCAGAGCACTTACCTGGGATGGAGACATGCGTTATTCTGGCTTTCTACCAAATTCACCTCTTTTTTGTTTTCCAGACTACAAGGGATAACGGGGGTTTCTAGAGAAGGATTGACCAGTGCATGAACACAAGAAGAGCTAGAAGGAAGTATCTCTGGGCATTAACCCTACTCTCATCCCTTCTACACCTCTTTGAGCTATTAATAGCAAAGTTTGGCTAAGAGTATAATAAAGTATCAGTGACTTGAACCAGTGACCTGTCATCGTGTCTGCCTGGCCGTAGGCACTGGCTCAGACCTGGTCAGCAAGGAAGGAGGATCCAGCAAATGCCACAGGCGATAGAAGCCAATGTCCTTATCTCGGGGCTGGGCTGCGGGCAGCGGGCACGGCTCTTCAACGCTGTCATTTTGGCACCAACCCCACCCTGCAGAAAATAACCATGGTGGGCTTTTCTCACTGAGGGGTTCCTCAGGGATCAGAGCAATGGTGTGACACTGCCCGGCACAAGTATAAACTGGGAGAGGAGCGGCTGGAGAGCAGCCCTGCAGGAAGGGACCTGGGCAGGCTCGGGTGAGCCAGCAGTGTCCGGGCAGCCCAGAAGGCAAATCGTGTTATGGGGTGCACCAACCACAGCATAACCAGCCGGTCAAATGAGGGGATTATCCCACTGTATTCAGCGTTGGTGCGGGCTCACCTGGAGTACTGCGTGCAGTTCTGGGCCCCACAATTTAAGAAGGATGTGAAAGTCCTTGAATGCGTCCAGAGGAGGGCAACAAAGCTGGTGAAAGGGCTGGCAGGAATGTCCTGTGAGGAGTGGCTGGGGACTTTGGGCTTGTCTCGTTTGGAGAAGAGAAGGCTGAGGGGTGACCTCATGGGTCTCTACAGCTTCCTGAGGAGGGGATGCGAAGAGGAAGGTGCTGAGCTCTTCTCCCTGGCACCCAGTGATAGGACACGTGGGAATGGTTCAAAGCTGCGCCAGGGGAGGTTTAGACTGGACATTAGGAAGCCTTTCTTTACTGAGCGGGTGGTCGAGCACTGGAACAGGCTTCCTAGAGAGGTGGTCGATGCCCCAAGCCTGTCAGGGTTTAACAGGCATTTGGACAATGCCCTTAGTAACATGCTTGAACTTGGTCAGGCAGTTGGACTAGATGATCATTGTGGGTCCCTTCCAACTGAAATTATTCTATTCCATTCTATCCTATTCTATTCCATTCTATGCTGTGCTGTGCTGTGCTGTGCTGTGCTGTGCTGTGCTAACAGCAGCCTGTGGAAGTTTCACTTGCAGAAGTGGTTTCTCTTTATGTTCCTAAACAAACAGCTTCAGTACAGCGCTGCTTGTACAGATGGCATCCGCCTCAAGTGTATTGGCAAACTCAACCCACAGAAAGCAGGATCTACCTAACTTATTCTTAAATTCACTCTGTGCAAGATGATTCTATTTTCATTTTCTAAGACTAAGTGCATAGAAAAAGGCATTTCTGGAGGGTGCTTTTCTAGCGAGGAAGCAATAAATTCAGTGTAAAACAATCCCCTGCGCAGGGGCCCGTACTCCAGCCAGCTGGGCAAGCCTACACACTGCGCATAAGATTTCCAAATAAAAGCCATATTCCTATTAGACACACAACAGGGTCGGTAAGGGGAGGGAAGGGGGAAGAGAGGGAGATGTACGTGCACAATAAAGCAAGATTTGTCTTTTGATGGACTACAAAACCATCTTCTAGGAATACACGAGGAATCCCACCACTTTCCCTTTCCCCTTTTGCTGTGCATGAGATGAGCATTTACGAACGAAGGGTTTTGATTTAGCTCTTTTTCCATTTTCAACTACTTATGTCCCATCTCTCCTAAAGCCCACACACACTTAGAACATAGCAATATTTTTGCAAAATCCTCTACTTTATGGGAATGCACATTTCTTCTCTCCCAAAGCCACTAGAGGGCACTGGCAAACCGAAGGAATATCTGCTACGGTTATCACCGACCCCTAAAGAAGTTTTCTGGGTCAAGAATGATAAAATGGCACGTCTGCAACCTCGCACTCTGTCCTTCATACTTGCTTACAGACACACAGATAAGCAATGACACACAGGAGCTGCTTTTTCCTGCCCTTACTCACAGGTCCTATTTGCAAACAGATAAATCTTCCTTATTACGGCGAGCGCAAACGAAAACGAAACCAGCGGCGCTTTCTCTAAGGCGTGTGAAGGAGTGTGGTCCCAGCTGTATTTTTAGCTCTCTGCTTTATTGGGCTTCACTTGGCAGTGTCTCCTGGGTGCTTGGTAGTTTGGCAATTCTCCTCTTCTGACAAGTTAAACCCCCCCGAATCTCAGCTTTCCTGCCCTTTAATATTACTGAATGGTTCTTGCTCCTTTTAAGACAGCATGCGCGATTTCGGCCGCAATACCAAGTTCAAATATTTAACTTCTCCTGTAAGAGCCTAGATCTGGGCTCGGTGATGGAGTCATGTCCCTTAAAAGTCACTTAGGAGCCAAGTGAGAGGAGCGTGCTGGCATCTGACATCTTGGCCTGACTGCATTCAAACATTGCTCGTGAAGCTTCAGAAGGAATTAAAAAGGCACAGATCAAAGGCTTTGGGAAACGAGATGTTTAAAGGCAGCCCCTCAAACCGCTCCCAGGCAGTGAAGTATTACAGTGCCTGGTGGTTTTGCAGTGCCTGGTGCCTGAGCTCCAGGGGTCACCTGGGTGCTCGGTGCACAGGCCATGGGGGGATTTGGGGGTGTCACCGGGATCCCCAACTCTCATCAGCCTCCGTCCCTGGCCCCAGCTGAGCAGAGCTGGGAACTGTCGGGGACGTTGCTGCTCCCTGGGCCAAAAGCACTCCCAGGACTGTGTTAGAGGTTTAATGAGGCTACATGTGCCGTGGCACAACCCAAAATGCCACGGTCATCCCCTGACGTGACAGCGGTGACGGGCTATCCCTGCAGCTGTGCAACTGCCCCTGATCTCCACGGGACAGCCGTAACCATCGGGTGCTTGAAACCTCTTGTCACAAGCTGCTCCACAAGCCAGGCCAGACATCGCTCCTTTAAATCCTTCCTCCACATGAGCAAGACCTGGACCAGTTCCTGCAACAGCCAGGAGGAGAAACATCAGGCTGCACCCGCAGGAGCAGGACAATCAGGTGCTGGAGACGTAGAGCTCTAATTCAGGGTCATTATCACTTCCCCAGTGCCAAGAGGAGCGTTTCTTTCCGTGTTTCAATGACAGGAACAGCTTGTGCTGCTCAGCCATGATTTATTGTGCGGGATAAGAGGAAGGCGATACCCTGGCAGCACAGGGACAGGGTGCACGTGCTTCTCCTGTGCCTCGTTTACCTCTCGCTATCCAAGCACTTTGCTAGAGCTACTTGTTCCCCAGAGCTGCCGGGCAAAGCTGTGACCCCAGCAGCACATCTCAGGAAGCCTACGGAAAATGCTGCGCTTCACGCAGGCTTTACTGTGTGAGGAGGCTAGGTGTCACAGCGATACGATATCCAATGGTATTGGGAAAACACGGCTGGGCACAATACTATAATGCTCACATAAAATGTTCCCATCCTTTTCTCCAAAGCTGGGTGGTGAGGATGCAGCTAAACCAGGGAATGAACTAGATTTTGGAAAAGTGGTACTCCCCATGTGCTTACAGGGAGCAGAAAAAAAGGAGGCAACTGCGGCAACAGAAGACTTATCTCCTTGGGCTGGTCCTACCAGGTGTAGGGTGCTCCGATGAGGTGTAGGACTGGCTACACCTTGAGCCATTTGGGGAGATAAGGCTGTAGATGCTGTGAAACTCAGCTTAGGGGTGCAGGGACCAAATACAGTGGTCAGTGCTATTAGGGATGTCTGAGGACATCCCACTCCATCCCGCTGCTGCTTCAAACAGGCACAGCTCTCCTGAGGTCCCTTGTCATCTCCACATACCCTTGAGCATCTCAACCGGCCCAAAACACGACAGAGCTGGGGAGATTTAAAGTCACACAGAGATAAGTTCAGCAACGGGGCCCTCAACCATGTCACAGCTGAATAGAGATGTTCTGGTTCTGGACACCTCCTCATCCAAATCCTGCCCTGGGACTGCTGCGCTTTATTGGATTAACCCCTAAAATCTCTAATCAAAATTTGTGTCACTCCTTCACCCAACTATTCCCTTACTCACTCATTTGTAGGCAAAAATGGTGGGCACTTGGGAGAGTGACTACAAGGGACCTCCTTGTCTCCTGACAGCTATTGAGCCTTAATTACCAGAAAGCACTTTGGGGTGCTTTGAATATGAAAAGCACTGAAGGACCATGAAGTTCTCATCTCTCTTTACCCCAAATTCATATCCATGTATTTATTTCCAGGGAAGTGTAATAGATAGGAGTTTCCTACTCAGGGTGTCTCAGTGGAGCAGCTTGATGTTGGAGGCAGATCTTTTTGTGTTATTTAACGTGGCGGCAGGGTTCTTCTGTAACGTTTTACCCTGGTGTGTGGTTCTTGTGGTCCCTGGGGAATCAGGCTCCCAGACCATCTCAAGCCTTGCAGCTCCTGGGTTGGTTTTGGTTTTTTTTTTTGTTTGTTTGTTTGTTTTTTTTTTGTTTTTTTTTTCCTGGAGATAAAGTCCATCCTATCCGTCATTTTATAGCTGTTCCTGTTGAGAAAGGTCCTCGGGTGTTTCATTCCCACACGGCGCCAGGCGTCCCCGTCCCCACCGGCTGTCGGTCCTCGAATGACTCATCCCTTTTCCGGAGGCTGCTCCGCCACCCGGGGAGAAATGCTTTCTAGTCTGGTGGCTGCACGCACGGTTCAACTCTCATAGGCACTTAAAACTGAAACAAAAGCGGGCGATGAGTAATTCTGTGCCTCTGGTGTTACAAGCAAGGCGTACAGAGTGGCAGTATGCAGGAAAAAAGAAAATAAATGAAAATAAATGAAGACCTAAGCAAGGTGGGGAGCACACAGATGGGTTTAACGGGGATCAATGAATCACCGGTTCCCGGGGATGGGAAGGACCACCACCGCCCGCTGGCAAACAGGGTGTGAGTCCCAGATCTGCGTCACCGGGTTGGGGCACATCCGTCCCGGGGCGTGCAGAAAATCAGCTGGCCTCAACCCTGCCACAGCCAGGGAGCAAATCAGGGGGTGCACCTGCTTTCACCCCTTATTAAGGTGCAGCCCGATACAAGTGGAGTGGCCACGGCTTTAACATCAAGGCCTTGCAGAGGGACGATCCCCAACCAGCCAGGGAAGCTCCTCTGGGTCTTCTCCTGCCTCGCTCTTCAAAGCAAACGTGGACTCCTCTTGGCACAAAGAGGCTGTTACAAACTCTGCCGCGTCCCTGTGGAGATGCCGGGATGGCGGATGCCCGCGCCGGAGGCTGGTTGATGGGATGAGGCACTTCGGGGCTGTTTTGGCTCCGTCCCGTGGGGGGTGGTGGGTCCCCCGGCCGTGATGCCCTTTGCTGGGGCACGGCGCAAAGTCACCACCATGAGCCGAAAACCCACCAGTGTGACAGCTGGAGCTGTACACCGGGAGCTCTTCCCCTCCCAGTCAGAGAATATTTAGCATAAGAGGGAATTATAGGCATAAATCCCATAAATAAAATAAAATATAGCCTCTTCTCAGTATTGCTGCTTTTATGGCTGAGCAAATAATTCATAACAAATAGTTTATTCAATTAATTGAGCTTCTCTGCTCTGGGGGCAGATGGCAATCTTTAGAAATGGATTCCCAATGGAAAACTAGACAATGGCATTCTTGGGCCAATTTCCCTTGCTTTCAGGTCAATGCCAGTGGTTACGATTTACGCCCGTGCTTCCAGACGCAAGCCCATGGGATAGGTGTGCATTTCCCTACCCATGTTTCTGGGGTTTATTCAGCTTTTGCTTTGCACCATGGGCTGCCTCCCATCCTCACCCTCTTCTTATTTCCCTGCTGTTGCCAGGACCAAGCGTATTTTCTCTGCTTTTCCCCGGGGGTGCAGGATTGTGGTGATGCTTCTTTTGGCTGCATCCTTCTAGGTCCCGGGGATGCCGTGGGGCGATGAGAAACAGTTTGTGGCCTGCAAGGGAAAGGCTCTTCTAGGGTTTTCCAAGGATTTCCCAAGATCATATTCTCCTTGGTGATGGGGATGCTGCTACCACCGCTGTCTTTTCCATCATCCCATGAACAGGTGCCACCCACAAGCCAAGCAAACTTGGGAAACAACGCAGCCGGACCCCCCGTCATGTGCTGTATTTTACCTTTTTTAGAGGGGGAAAAAAATGCACTTTTTGTCACATAGAGTGACACAAGTGGAGCAGGAAGCAACTTGAACAGGACAATTGTCACCTGCCACCACAAGACAATGAGCTGGAGACATTGCAACAGCATGGCTGAGCAGCTGGAGACACCTCGGGAGCCTCAGGAGATGCTCTCCAGAGCACGGGTCTCGCTCTGCCAAGCAAGAGGTTGCATCACATTTCTACCCTCGAATAAATTAAGCAAATCACCAGAAAGGTCCCTTCTAGTCCTGGCCCTGGGAGAAACCACTCTTGCCAGCCCAGACTCTCTCCTGGCTAAAACGTGCTGTTTTAGCTCAAAATTCGAAAGCAGGGTCTGGCACTGGATGCCCCTCTGTGAGGAGACCCGTCCCTGGATGAAGCTGGAGGGACTTTGGGGTACCCCTCGTGCATCTCCAGCTGCCCCAAGAGCTTCTCTCGTGTGACCTCCCAGGGCTTTGGTAGTGTTTCCCGCCACGGTTCAGTGTTGAGGTGACATCAAGGCTGTGATGGACCTGGGGACACCCTGGAGGCTACCTGAGAAGTTCCCCCCTTTGCGTGCCCAACAGCCACACAAGGAGAAGGGCTCTGCAGGAGTGGATGAGCTGCCTCAGCCCTGCGAAAAGATGTCCCCTTCAGGCTCAGGAGAAGCCTCTTGGAGGACACCAGGCTGGGACAAGAGCTGCTCCTGCCCTGGTAGGATGCTCCCATCTCAACGCTTGGGGTGGGAACACCAAGGCAGCCATTAGCTTCAAAAATGGACCAAAAAAGCCAAAACTAAACAACAACAACAAAAAAAAGACATATAATGCAGCATACACACCCATCATTTAAATTTCTGAGCCACAGTAAAGGATAAACAGGGCGAAGACGCTGATGTATTCAAACAAAATTATTTTATTGAAAGTGTAATGGAAATTTCTTCATATTGCTTTGATGAAATGAGAGACAGCAGCTGTAGACAAATATGCTTTTTTATAAACAAATGCAAATGGGTAAGGTAAAAATAAAGCATTTTTTTCTTAACTTGTACCTTTAAGCAACATAATCACAATATATACACAAAGAAAGCTAAAATAAAGCTATGTTGAAACCAAAGCGTTTCAATCAATACATTAGATAATTACAGATTGTGTCAATAAATACCCAGTTTTTAAACTGTTTAACAGGCAACTTTTTACACAGATACCGAGAAGAAAAAAAAAATTATATATTTACAATTCAGTGCCCTGGGGGGAAAAAAAAAAAAAAGAAAAAAAACCTTTTTTTTTTTTTTTTTGGCACCAACACAAATAAAAAGAATAAATTATAGAAAAAAAAAATCCACAAAGGCAGGAGTCTATCCCCGTCATTCATTTAAAAAAAGTGTGTGTGTATATATATATAAAATATATGTAAATATTTTATATATATAAATATATATATATATGCAGAGAAACCTAGGAATGTTATAAAATATATTAGTGCCAATAAATACAGAATGGTACCAGACTTTCAACTGTCAGTATTTTTGATGCAGTCTGAAGGATAGAAACTACCACCTAGGAGATAACTGAAGGGGATTTTTTCAGTCTAAAGAAACGACGATGACAACAAAAAACAATAATAATAATAATAATATTATATATATATATATTCAGGAAATCCTCCATCTGCCAGTAGTATTCCTACAGTCGCCCTCCTGCCCGGCGGGGAGGTCCCCGGGGACGATGCCTCACGGGAGGATGCGGCGGCGAGCGCGGGGTGAGCACCCACTCACGGCCACGGTGGGTCAGCTCCGCTTCCAAGATGACCGGCTCAATACCAGAGAAGATGTACAATTAAATAGTAATAATATAGTGATTAAAAAAAACCAACCCCAAACAACCTAGCATTCGCCATATTCGTACGCCAGAAGTTTCCTAAACTGCCGGCAGGAATAGCAGGTAGCCAAAAGCACAACCCCTCTCGTTGGGATTATAAACAGTTCGGCCAATGGAAAAATCCTCAAATCCATTTTTTGGGTTTTTTTTTTCCCTGCCCCATCCGGGTGTCTCCGCACCCCCAGGAGCTCCCCCAGCCCCCAGCTCCCAGGGCTGCAGGACGCCAGAGCTGCCGCCTCCCCCGGTGCCGGCAACGCCAGGAATCACTCCCGTCACCAAATCTCACATTTTCCGAGGGGGAATTCAAAGCTGGTAGGTTTTAAAGCCTTTTCTTGGTTTTTTTTTTTTTTTCCATACCACTGGCGTAGGCACTTAGTGTATCACTGACGTACAGATTTTCTGTCCAGTTGCATCTCGTGGCCAAATAGTGTCATGTTCTCAAACTGATGTAAATAGCAAAAGGCCAGGAGGGCCCCCGATATCCTTCCTAAACACAATGACTTCTCTCATTTTAAAAAACCAAAAGCCTTCAAGTTTTTCAGCTTTGTTTCCAGGCATTATGTTTTCTTCCTTCTAAAACTGTACTCAAAGGATAAATAACCCAATAACCTTCATATCCATCTATCGTACTTGATTTACCCAATTTACCTATATTAATCAAAAAAAAAAAAAAATACAGTCTGGCCCACTAGATTTTGGAGCTGTGATACCCTTGACCTTGGGGAGTCCTAAGGAGCACTTGCTGAGGAGCACAAGCACAGTGTTGCTGCCGTGGGCTTTGCTCTCCCAAACCCTCCCCGGGGCTGCGAAGGTCCTTCTCGTTACCCCCCCACACACACACTAACGGTTCCTCTGCATATTCAGGCACCATAATTGATCGTGAAAGATCTCATGGCCAAATCCTTAGGAAATTAAATAAATTAGAAAATAATTTATGAAAAGGGCTGGGTGGGTTTTTTTTGTTTAAATAGAGCTAGTTCATCTTATTTCTTGACTAGTTGAAGGTTTTGCTTGTTTCGCTCTCCGTAGCGATATTGTGTCTACTCGAGGGCTGACAGCAACCCAAGGACGTTGCACCACCGTCTCCCCCGTCCCTCCCCTCCCACCCGCTTGCGTTCGACTCTTTTAGAAATGTGAAGTGAAGACCAACCAACCAACACCGTTCAGACTCCGAAAAAACGGGGTCGTCTTTAGGATGGGTGCTGCTGAAGACCTTACTGCCCTTCCAGGTCATTGATACACCACAATGCTAGTCAGATACTACAGGTAGAAAATAAATAAATACAGATATATTATGCAAAAAAAAAAAAAAAAAAAAGATTGTACACATAATACATCTGAGGTATTACCAATTTAAATAAGGTTTCATGCTAGTTCAAGCTTCGGTGGCTAGTTAAATTCTGGAATTTGCAATAAATAGATGAAGAATGATTACGTATATAGTGTATGGATCTCTTCTGTAAACCTCGTCTGATTTAAACGTAAGAGCGTGTTGGGCTACCTCTTACGCAAACCACAAATTTTCACAATAAATACAGTTTCAAAAAGTTGTCTTAAAAAGTTCCTGCAACACTGAAACATTTCTAGAAGGGGCTGTGTGTACGACTGGCAATGGTAGCAAGGAGTATTTCGCAACGGGTCTTTTCATACAAAACACAAGGAAATTCATACGTGAAAGTCTTTTTCCCTCCCTCCCCACCCCACCATGAAAGTTTAGAAATTTTTGCACAAACAGCAAGAGAACTGATTGTAGCTGCAGTATGTCAAAACGTCCACGTTCTATAAAGACCAAAAATAGTTCGTTTGCTTATAAAGTCTTTTTTTTTTTTTTTTTGCTGCTTTTTTCCTCCTTATTTTTGAGTAGCACATCATCCTTTTGGTGAAAGTTTGCCCATCCGACAGCTCTTCGGTTTTCCTTTTGGTGCCGGTCCTTCCCAACCCAGCCACGCAAGCGTTTCACACTTTCACCGTCTCCATCAGCGACGACTTGATGGCATCCTCCAAAAGTTGATTGTCTGTGAAAGGGGCCGGGGTTTCGGGGACAGATTCGGACAAACCGATCAGGGACTCCAAGAAACAGGAGCCCTGATCTCCGGCTTGCGGGAAGCCGGGGAAATTAGGCAACTGAAACTGTAACGCTGAGAAGTTATCAAGGTTCTCGTACTCCTTTAAGGAGTTGTAAAGGGGTCCCAAGTTATAGTCTGAGAAGGGCTGGAAGAAATCCAAGGAGTCAGAGGAAAGGCTGAGGTCTGCGTAGCTCTTGGAGCAGGGCTCAGCCGGGGACGAGGCACAGCAGGACAGCCCGTCACACCGCACGTGGGCAGCATCCTCCAGCAAACCTCCGCCATCCTGGTTGGCATTCTCATCCAGGCACTCGGAGAGGTGGGACAAGTGGCCGGGGACAGGCTTGGCCTCACCGCTGTGCTCCTCGATGAAGAAGTCGGTGGGGTGGAAGCAGCTCAGGTCACCCTGGCCGCGGCCGCCCTCTTCCTCGGCATCCGAGTCATTGAAGTGGAGGATGCGCGCCAAGCCGTCGTCGTCCACGTCCGACTGGGACTTGTCGGAGGGGAGGCTCTCGTAGGGCTCCTCCAGGTCCTCGCTGGGGTGGGAGGAGATGGACGAGTCCGTCATGTCGCTGCTGCAGCTGTTCTCCCCCAGGGCCTCCAGGTCGGGGCTGAATTGGAAGGCGGGTGCCAGGGGCACAGCGCGCTCCTCCAAAGAGCCCTTCCCCGCTGCGCTTCCCAAGGGCGGGAGCCGCTCCCGAAAAGGGGGCTCGGCCTCCGCCGCCTTCTCGCTGCTCTGCTGCTGCTTCTCCAGCTCCAGCTTCATGATGGTGTGGATGAAGTGGGTCTGCACACGGGCCTGGTTGAACTCGATCCTGCCCTCGGTGTTGCCGCAGCCGTCCTTGGTACAGCCGCAGGGGAAGGAGGTGTGATCCATCTGGCGTGGGGAGAAGCAGAGGCGGAGGGTTAGGAACAAACCCGGCGGCACAAAAAAATCGAAACCGCCCGAGACTCACCCGCCCTGAGAAACCAAGTAATAGCTGAGGGGTTTAAAAGAAGACTAAAAAAAAAAAAAAAAAGACACCCTGCTGTTTTGAAGCATTGTCATAAAAAAGTTGGATTTCAGTACAACCAAAGAAAGTTAAAAGGTTACAAAAAAAAGCAAAATATAAAGCTCCAAAAGGAGACATCAGCGGGGGCAAACATGAGTTTATATATATTGCATCATGGTATTTAATACCTGATCCATATCATGAGCTTGTGTTCGTCACCGAGACAAAGACAAATTGCTCAACAGGCATTTGTGACACCTTTATGTCCCCGTTACCGGCAGCCGCTAGAGGGGGGCTGTGACGTACACATGGAGCACCCGTCCGCCTGTGCACACCCGTCCGCCTGTGCGCACCCACCCTACACCACCCCCAGCCTGCAACCACGGCATCGAGGGATACGGCTCCCCAAACACAGCTGGGCAGGCACCCATAAAAAAAAAAAAATATAATAAGCTAATTGAGTATAAAGGGATTATCTCGCTTTGCAGGTGGTCTGCACAGCTAGCCGTGGGCTGACGCTCAGCTGACACTCCCACGTTCGCGTAAGCGTGCTGGGAGTTGTGATACATACCGAGAGAAAAAAAAAATAAAAATCAAAAAACAAAACCAGAGGGGAGGAGGAGAAATCGCAGCCTTGCGTAAGGCACGGGTGGCTTTGGTTTGCCAAGACATTCCCAGATGGACCATCTCCAACAGGAGATGGAGCAGGCACTGACCGGCCTCACGGGGACGGACGTGGCGAGCACATTCAGGCTGCGGGCTCGGGCACATCTCCACGGCTGCAACGGCCGCGTGTGGCTGGCTGCACGTGTGATTTGGGAAGCAGACACTTCCGAGCAGCATCTGCCTCGCAGCCTGGGGAGCATCTCCAAGAGCTTTTCTCACCTGCTTCGCTCCAAGCGCAGGTGGGAACAGATGCATTTCACAACCTGCCCTAACTCCGTCCTGCCTGCTCAACCCCCCCAGCTTTAACATACACATCAGCTGGAGACGCGGCTTCTCCCCCGAGCTCAGAGGCGAGGTCAGTACCTGACATTTAATGCCTGCCAAGCTGCAGCTGCAGGTCTCTGGGTCGCAGACCTCCCGGCAGTCGCAGCCACAGTCCTCCCGGGACAGACGGATGTTGTGCAGCTCCCGCTTCTCCTCCTTGTCGATCTTCTTCACCCCCACGGCTTTCAGCAGCGCGCGCCTCTTCTTGGCAGGGTAGGGCTGGAGGAAGAAGCCGTCCTCCAGGTCCATGTTGCTGACGTCGATGTCGTCATCGGAGATGTCTTCAATGGTGAGCTGGTTGGCCTCCTCTGACTCCTTTGTGCCGTTCATGGTTAGCTGAGGGCAAAAAATGGGCAAAGCATTAGGGACCTGTTGGGGACACAGAGCCATCTGCACCCCCAGGTCAGGAGAAACAAGAAAGGAAAGGTCTGTCCCCCCATGGTGGCCAAGCCCAAGACCAACATCTGTCTCAGAGCCCCTAAAGACCTGGCAGACACCTGACACGTGGAGTTCGGTGTCTATTCCATCATGTTTCAAAGGTGGCGTACTGAGTTGAAAACCCCACACCAGAGGCTCTGTTTTTGGAGACCCAAACAGGCTTAAGGACCATCGCCCCCACGTCTCAGAGAGGCTCCGACTGACTAAAAACTGGCCATTAACTAACAACATCCACCAGCTCCTCACCAAGCCAGCCCCACGCTCCTACTCACTTTCCATTTCAACGCTTCCAACTTCTCCTCTTTTAATTTCTCTTCGAGTTTCTCCCGACGAACGTTTTCCTGCTCCTTTGAAAACTCCGCTAGCGTGAACTGCCGGGAGGAGCTGTGTTTGCTCACCATCCCCAGGGTACAGCCCCCGCGACTAGGCACGCTCGTGAACCCCTGGCAGCGTGGGAAGTAAAACACAGTGACCCGGTCAAACTCCACATTGTTCTTCTTTAGTCGCTTGGATTTCTTCAGGATAGACGTGGCTAAAAATGGGGAGGGGAAAAAAAAAAAAAAAACCAACAAAAAAAGCACAAAGTCAGTACTGCCATCCTGCAGACGGGACAGAAATATTACAAACGGGCTGTAAATATTACAAAAAGGCAGGACTTGCAATTATTCTCTCAACAGGGACATGACGGGACAAGGTTACAAGATCATTTGATGGCTTCTGGTGTTTTAGGATCTAAGGTTTCTAAGGTGGGATGAGGATGGAGAGGAAACTAAGCCAAGTCCTGAGGCATCGGAGTCACTGATCAGATTCACCCAAAGAAACGGCTGCTGCTTCTCCTTCCCGCTTGACTTCCTCCAGGAAACATACATTTGCTTATTCTTCACGTGCAGCGGAGCGTAACGAACAAGCAACAAACCATCCTACATGCCTGTCTTGCTCTAAACCCAAGCACCCTGCCCCACGTTCGGGAGCTCGCAGTCTGCTCCCGGGACGCCGGAGCACCAACACTCCAGCGTCGTGTGGCTCCAGTTTTTGTGGCTGGGCAGAAAATAGCCAAAAAAGGCTGTTTTTCTGGCACTTCCTTCCACTGTCCACTGGGAGGAACTACAAATCTATAGTTTATTCTCAAGAGACTCATTTGAGAGCAGCTGCAAAGATGTTAATCTTTATGCAGGTGATCCCAGGGTAAACATGGCAATACATGACTCTGGTTTATCTTAAACTGCTGAAACATGCTACACACCATTTAAAGCGGAGCCTCTCCAGAGATACCTAGTTCTGCACATTTGCACGTGCAAACGCAGCAGATGGAGGTGGACTAATTAGCCAGAACAGTTTCAGAGTCAGTTAGTTTCCACGAACGTGGCTGGCCACAGAAAGCAAAGCGAAACGCAGTGGTGCTGGATTACAGAGCTGCTTTTTCTGCTGCACGAGCATGAGAGCCAGCTACGCACCAATTCGGTGCTGGGGTTTTTTAGCTCCATTCTCTACCAGTGCATGGATGTTTTGGTTGCCACCATGGAGAACATGGGAAAAAAAAAAACAACAAACAAACAATGCAAAAGGGATCCGAGCTCTACCCTTCGGGTGGCAGCCGTACTGTGGGGAGCCAACCAAAAGGATTGCCAAAAACCCGAGGGGCTCAGCTGGTTTGGCTGGCCCCAAAGGCTGAGAAAGTGCAAGACCGGACAGTTAGCTGCACCCACATTTCACAAGTCTCGCCTGCCAAAATACAGCATTTCAGTTTCACATGAAAAAAAAAAAAAAAAAGTGTTCACCCAGCTGCATCAGCAGCTTCTGCTAAATAGCTGAGGGTTTCACACTGGGCTCTGCAGTGGCTTTGATAATATCTTTGCACTGCACGTTGCATTTTCATAATAACCTTGACTCAATCTTCTAAAACATTAGCTCTTATCAAAAGGCAAGTTAACCACCGCGATCATCTATCGGCTGAGCTGCTGCACTTTGGCATTTGCTTCTCCCTCCCCACACCCCCCCCTCCGAAATTGTTTTCTCATTCCTGACCCTTTTCCAATTGAGCCAGAGAATACAAAAAGTTCATTGTTTTGTCACAAAACCTGGGAAGACAAGCAAGAATGAGACTCTTTATTATTACAAGACTTCTAAAGCCTTTTCAGACCACTGCGTGTTTGTGTATGTCTGCTAAGTGGACCTTAACTGCTATATACAGTGGGTGTTCAGTATAATTTACTAAGTTGGACTATTTCTCCGCTGTGAAGATGGTCCCCTATTGTATTTTTTATTTTTCCTTTTGCACGGCAGATAAAGGATTTTACAACCTTGTCTTCTGTGTGTTTTCCTAAAAGCTCTCAAAATTGATATTGCTGAGAAAACAAAATAGCATTTATCTGTACTAAAAGCGCAGGCAACGTCAAGCATATCATGTTCTTTGGCAAAGCACCCAACTTACGTAGGAAACGGGTTCTGAAATGGTAATTATGGTTAATCTGGTTAATCATTTTTAAAAAACCAGCGTTATGGGCCTTTGCTGTCTGTTTAGTCGCTGCCTATGGAACAGCTTGACAGGGCACTGAGGGACGGTGGGATGGCCCTACAGCACGGGCTTGGAGGCACCTGCACGTCGTTGGGTTTCTATTCCTGGAAATTTGGACTTTGGGAAAAAACCTTATGAAGGAATGATAAATGCTGGGAGGAAGGGCTGAGAAAGACTACCCTGAGGATGCTGGTTGACTATAAAAACAAGATAAATCGGTGTAATGACAGGGTGCTGGTGTTATTGCCACTTCCACCCCCGAAGGCGTGCTCCAAGGGGGTCTCTGCATGGACAGAGGTAATGACCCACCACCATGCTACAAAAGCCCCCGTGCGTGGGCACGTCTCGTCCCAGGAAAGGGGCTGCCGGAGATACTCACGGGTGAAGCTGGGCGTTAAGGCAGAGCTAGGCTTGGGCTCTCCGCGGGAGCTCTCCTCGTCCGACTCCCAGCCCGAGGACGCCGAGGAGGAGAGGGGGGAGCAGGAGGAGGAGGAGCAGTAGGTGCTGTCATCCCCCAGCTCTTCGTACTTCCTTTTCAATACTCCGCTCATGGTGACGCCGTAATTTTCATATACCTGGAAAACAAAAGAGGAAAGCCAAATAAGGTGAGGGAAATACTGGCAGTTCCTGATGACGAGCAGGATGGCTTCAATCTCCAGCAAGATTCTCCACCAGGTCCACCTGGCTATGCAGGTGTGATTCCCAAAAAGGTGCTCTCCCCCCCAAAAAAAACAAAACCCACACCTTACTACCCTCGCTGTGCACACCTGCTGAATCTCTCTCCCATTTTACGATGCTGCAGAAAACCTGACTATCAAAGACAACAAACTGTCCGGAAACCAATTCAATCAATACAAGTGTTATCAAACAATAAGCATTACATTTTGCTTACTAATTCTTTTATGTTAACTCCTTACCCAGATCGCTTTCTATGCAGTTACAGCTTTAACGTCTTGCTAATTACAAAAATAAGCCAGTTTGCAGAGAACAATCTGTTGGCATGATTTACTTGCTACAGCCCCCTGGGGAAACAGACTTATTAAATGAAGCACTGAAATACAAATATATCAACTGTGAAGAACAGCCCTTCTCCTCACGGTGCCTTTCATAGCCAGTCCCCCATTCAATAAGCTATTCTTGTTTAGGCTGGGTTATGTATCAAGCATAGTAGCAATTAAAAACAACGCAGCTAATTAAAAACAAAGGAGCTCTGTACTTGCTTAGATTCCTAAATTTCCCGCATGCTTTCCCCCTGCTCATCTCAAGAAAAAAAAAAAAAAAAAAACAACAAAACAAAAAAAAAAAACAAAAATAACTTTGTTGCATGTTTTAACCTTTGTTTTCAGAAAGTTTGTGGGGTTTTTGTCTCCTGAAATTGCACAAAAGCTACACGCTTCGCCTGCAATAGGCTAACAGCTATCAGAGCCCATCTAACCTGGGATGCTCTTGCACAGACGATGGACAGTTTCTCCTTTTAGACACCGGCAACACCGCACCAGACACCCCTGCTTCTGCAGAAGTCGCAGCCAGATTATTTTGAAGCCGGTGAGCCATACCCAAAGCTGAGAACCCGGCTGCTGCCGGAGGAGTGACTTGCTCCGACCCCATCCCACCAGGCTGCAAGGCACAACCGCGTCGGGAGAGGTGCAGAAACTCCCTCCAGCACGGAGGGGAGAGCCCGGGCACTGCGGGATGCTACCAACCATCCCCGTGCTGCAATAAAACCAGAGGTAACAGGCAAATCCTACAGCATCCCTGAAATTCGGATGATGCCGGGATGCCTCAGACACATACAGCCCCAGGATGGTGAAAACGCAGATATGGGGCTGCCAGACACCCTGTCCCCATCCCCTCCCACCAGCTGAAACTCCTCCACCAGCCAAATTTGTTCTTTGTAACCGTAGCACTTTCTCACCCTCTTTTGCATGTCTGAAGTTAATTTAAGTCTCTGAAAAAGAAAAAAAAAAAACCAAAACACTAAACCTGCCTTCCTCACAGCCCTGAGCAGGCGGCACAGAAACGACACCAGCTCCAAAAACCTCCTAACAGTGGGATTCTCAGTATCTCGACAGCACCACATGGTGAACACGTACGTAGACAGGAGCACACACGGTGCCTTCAAAGCCCTGCACCAGCCTTCCTTAATTATATTTACCAACAGCTTCCCAGGAGACAATAGTCCCCTAAAAGGTCAAAAAAATCCCTGGATGAAGCAGTTCCTCAGCCTGAAGAAGTTAATCATTCACTGCAATGCACGCCTAGGGCACTGCTGCATCCCCCACGGCCCCCCAGACCTGGGGACCAGGGAGAGACAATCCCCTCCATCCCTCCTCCTCTTCCTCCTCCTCCTCCTCAGCAGCCCAGAAGCTGCAGGTGGTTTTGCCAGGGAGGGGTGGTTGGTTTTTTTGGCCTTAACCCAAAGCAGATGGGGAGAAGGTGGATTTGGCCACCCTCCAGCCCCAGCAGCACAGGTCCTACCTGACACCTGGATTAACCCCTCTCCTGCCCGAGTGAGCAGCCACGACACCCAACCCAGCTACCTGGCTGCACTTACAAACCTTTTATTATTCTTCTTTGTGCCTTCTGCTGTGCCTCGCATTTACTTTAAGAAACAACCAGGAGCAAAGAAACCCCCCCAAATCCATGGCAGGGGTCTGAATCAAAGCCTGGGCTGCAGCCAGAGGTTTGCTCATCCCAGCTGACCCCGTCGTTCACCCAGAGTGGCCAAAAACTTTGCAAAAAAAAAAACCCCAAAACCCTGCACATGGCTTCGAAGGGCATCAGTCTGAGCTGCAGAGCAACTGCTCGCAGCTCCAAAGGACGCCTCCGACGTTGCCGGTGAAGGATGCCCTGTCTAGGTAAGGGAGGGTAAAACCAGCTCCCTGAGAAGCCCGTAGGACACATGTCTAACGGCAAACGCCCTCTGAGATGCGATGCTGAGCATATCCAAGCCTCACGGGAGACACCGGAGCGTGGTGGAACAGCACGGATCACGCCACTGAAACAGGGATACCTCTCAGGTCCGGACCACAAAAAAAACCCCAAACGGGATCCATTTCTACTGGGATTTACCCAGTCTGCAGGACTCCGAGGAGTGAGAAGGTGGACGTGGCGATGCTGCAGTGCGATACAGCCCTGATGCTCAGGTCGCCTGCAAACCCAACCGTGCCTGTCACGAGCCGCACCGCCTCCCCTCAAACCACACAGCAAGAAAAAAACAAAGCGTTTTCCTCAAGCGAGCTAACCGAATTAACACAAACAGCAAGGCAGCGCCAAGGCAAGCTGTGTATAAGATGGTGCAATTTTATTTATTTATTTTTTCAATACTATCATCGCTGATTAGCCATGTCTGGCAGAAGGATGAAGGGAGCTGTGTGTATCTCCCATCTATGAGAAAAAGTCAAATGCATAGAAAAAAAAAACCCACACCTTTGGCACGCTGTCTTATTCAAAACACTTATTGTTTTGTTAATGCAAAGTAGGTGTCCTGCAAACGTGATTCTCAATGGGAATAAGCTGGTGAACCTGTTGCCCACCAGCCAAAACACATTAATTTTTCCCCGGTAACGCCTCCCCCCCCCTTTGCTGATTTATGGCTGCAACGTTTTCCAGGTCAAGTTTTCAAATCCTTTTCAGGAGCTATACGAGATGTAGTGGAGCTGTGTCCATCGGTGTCTACTTGTATCCACCCCCAAAAAATCCTCCAGACGAGGGTTTCGCTGTCAAGGCAGAGACGATGCTCTCCCCTCCTCACCCCGGCACTTGGGAGCAGAATTCACGCCAGCGATTTGGACGTTGCCCATGTCACCAAACCCGCCGGCCACTCAGCCAAAGAACTGTGGCCAACTCAGACACAGCGAGGATAGTTTAATTGCAGTAATTCCACAAGTAGTCTTAAATCCACACTGATGTCTTACATAGAAGTTACAAAAGTGTGCGCAGCAGCGTGGAAAAAAAAATAAAAATCTGTGCTTGCTGTTGCTAATCTCTGCAGGCACCACTGAGCACAGGATTTTACCACCTTCTCCTTTTCTTTTTTTTTTTTTTTTTTACATAACCTGAAATAAAATAATCCTATCTTCCTTTTAGTTGCCAAAAAAGACATTCTGTTCTTGGCTAAGACTTCTTACTCATCTATTTTACTGAAAACAGCTTTTGGAACAAGTACATAATGCAATGGATCAAACCCGCAGGAATTCCTCTCTGGCACCAGAACTCCCACTATCCTGGGAATACTTTCTAACAAATATTTAGCCCAGATGTGCATTCCTTTCTTTTTCTTTCCCTCCTTTTTTTTTTTTTTTAAAGCATTAAAGTTTGGGTGGGGGGAGCAGGGGGTTGGCTGTCTAGTTGAGGGGGGGAGGGAATCGAATCTGCAAAGTCCCATTTCTGGTGCTTGGCAAGTCACAGGGTAAAGCCCTAATACACTGGAATGTGAAGAATTAATGTTTTAACTATCCTCCTCTTGGACGACTTCTCAACAGTAAATATTTCGAGTAATTTAGATTTAAGAAGGTTTGGCATTTGTTTAGCAAAGGGCTGAGGAAGGCAACTAAAACCCCTACCAGTGTCCAGTTAGTCTATTTATAAGAGGCTGCACAAAGAAGCGCCATGGCTTTGTGCAGAAATAGGCGGAGAAGATGTTTTGCCGTTATATTTTGGGGCTGTATATGTGCTTCGCACCGGGCAGGCGAGCGGAGCAGCGCGAGCAAGGCAAAGGGAACTTCTCCCAGCAAGTCCAGCGGCTGCGTTTGCTTGTGCCACAACTCCCACGGTATCGCAGGAGAACACCTACGAGCAAGGGTATTTTAAATATTGGGGTTTCCGTCGGTGGAGCATCCTAAAGCGTGGAAGGATCCCAAATATTGTGCATGAGCTACTGAAAACAAACTTTCTTCTGCAAAGTAATTCAGGTAAAAACCCCGCAAAAACCCAAAAAAACTTAAAAAAAACCCCAAAGCCCAGTGCAACGTATTAAAAGTATTTATTTTCCAGTGACTTTTTGAGCTGGTTTCCCGACTTTACAAGCACAGCCGTCTGCCTCCAGCCCAGGAGGCCAAGGTGGACTCTTCCCAGCACGCCGGGACGAGGGCTCGGGCGCCGGGAGCGAGTTAACAACTCTGCTGAGCCGTGAGTCACAGCAGCTCCCGCTCCCTCCCCCAGAGCCGCAGTGGCTGTGCAGGTCTAGCAGGAGTAAATATTAGTTTAAAAAACACCACCGCATACTTCAGCCAGGTACGGCTCCAAACACGACTCGCGGAGCAAACCTGGGGGAGTTTTTGGGGTCGGTGTTTATTTGCACGCCACTGTTTATTGTGTGTCAGGCAACCTTGGTGCGAGTATCGCCAAAAATTGGTGCGGAGCTGAGCTTCCCGTTTAGCTATCCCAGATATTTGATGTCTAACAGCAGCGGTGATTCCAGTAACGCCTCTGGGTTATTTAATAATCATCGTGCTATCAACACTGATTCATTGCTCGTTCGTTTAACTATTTTAATTCTTTGCATATTTACTTAAGTGGTTTCCCCAGTGCCGCTGTGACAGCCTCCGCGATGACAACACTTCCCAATTTCGAGGCTGACCGGGGCCAAGGCGAGCGGCATCATCCCATCGGGACCCTCCGGGCGACGGTCCCGTGCGTGTTCCCAGCCACGCAAGCTGTGCTTTCCAGTTCAGACCAGATTATTTTCACCCAGCTGGGTCTAAGGTTTCATAACCTTGCTCCGGTTAAAAATAGCCTCTGCCTACTATGCAACAGCAAAAGCCAAAGTACCCCGTGCCGCCGAGCAGGAGCATGAATCAGTTCGTAGCACCACGAGTTTATTCTCCTGCCAGAGACTGAACAGGCAAAACGCCTTCCCTGGGAAGAGCATCAGAAGCGTTTACTCCATCTACTAATTTTCAGGAGGCCACAAAGAAAAAGGCTTTTCAAGATTTTTCTATCAAGCCCTTATTTCTCGCTGACAGCTTGAAAGGTAAATAAGAAACATTAGCAAATACATTACGGGTTATCTGACACGGCCCGAATGAAACGAGGTTCAAATGTACTCGGCGCAGATTGTGCTGTAATAAATATGAAAACAGCGAAGTGTGCTTTGTCTAGGAATATCCTCTATTTGATTACACCTCATGAATAATTCACACCAGGTTTCCATATTTGTCCTCCTGTAGGTACACGCTGTGCATTACCTTGCCTGCTATATATACGCACGCATTTCCTGCACTGAATTATTAAAGGCTTGCCGGGAGCTGCAGAGTCTCTCCACACTGAGAACAAAACGCACCATCCTGAAAATAAACTCCCCAACCTTGATGGGCCTCATCTGCAAACTGCTCAGCAGAGGAAAACTAAAAAAAAAAAAAAAAAAAAAAAAAAAATTCTCATGGAAAAAAAAAAATTTAATAATTGCTGATGACTTCCCTGTAACAAATGACAAGACTTTGAGGTTTGTAAATGGCCGTGAGGGTTTTCTCTCCATCCCACCGAGGCGTTGTCATTACAGACACGCCAGGGCTGCTTTAGGAAAGGGCTGTCCCTGCGTGTCAGCCTCTTCCGAAGAGCGACATTATGTAACTCGGGGGTGACAGCCACTTCGGAGGATGCTGGGGGTAGGCAAGCAAAAAAACCACCTCCCAACAAACAAACAAACAAACAAAAAAAAAACCACTAAAAAAACTTAGTAGCTTTGGTTTGGGGTTGGTTTGGGTTTTTTTTTTCCCCCTCCCTTTTCTCAGGTGCGCAGTAAAAGCCCCGATTTTGTATGTCGGGGGGGGGGGGGGGGGGGGCGCTCCCCGTCCGTCCGTCGGTCCATCCGTGCGCCGGTCGGTAGGTGTTGCTGTAGCGACGGGAAAAGCATCCCCAGGCGGGCAGATTTGGGGAACGGCGAGCCGGCAAGGCTCCCCCCGCCCCCCCTCCCCGATTCCCTCTCCCCCCGCTCCCCCCCCCCCTTTCTTTCAACATCAGAAAATTGGAACCGCAGCCGTAAAGCCGGAGCAAAGCCTTAACTGACAGGGGGAAAACTCAGCGCTACTCCAAATAAATATATAGGTATTTAGATGTACGTACAGCGCAGCGTTTTCTGCCGATGGGAAAGTGTGGGAGGGCGGGGGGAGCAGCAAACACCCACCCCCCCCCGGGAACGCGGGACCCCCCCTCCGGGCCAGCCCCAGCCCCGGCCCCGGCCCCAGCCCCAGCCCCGCCGGGCTCCGCTCGCCCCCGGGCAGGAGCAGCCCGGCCAGACGGCGCCGCTGCGGCGCGCCTGCCTGGGTCTGGACGCCGGGGAACCGAGACGGACCCCCCGACGGCGGGGCACCGAGACGGGCTCTGACCCGGACCCCCGGCAGCCGAGCACCGCGCCGGACGCTGCGCCGAAACCCCCCCCCACCTCGACGGGCGAGCACCGACCCGGCTCTGAACCGGCCCCCCGACGGCCGAGCACTGCACCGGACCCCGCGACGGCCGAGCACCCGTCCCCCGACCCGCAGCTCCGGACGGCGGAGCACCGTGCCTCCCCCGCGGCGGGGGGACATTTCCCCCCACACACACACACCCACCCCACTCCGCTGCCGCCGTTTCCCTCCAGCCCCATCCCGGCTCCGGCTGTCCCCGGCGGGCCCTACCTTCGGCGGCGGCGGCGAGTCTCGGCGCGGCGGCTCCGGCTGCAGCGGCGGTGCCTGGCGCGGCGCCTCCCGCTCTGCCGCTGCCGGGGCCGGGGCTGCGCCGCGCCGCGCCGCGCTGCCCTTTTTCGTCAGTGGAAAACTCCGGGCTCTGACGCAGGCGGTGACAGGCGCGGGGCTGGCGCGCGCCCGGCCCGCCCGGCTTCCTGCCCCCCCCGGGCGGGGCGCTGAGTCAGGGCCGACGGGACGCCCCGCCCCGCCCCGCCGCACCACCGCCCCCCCCCTCCCCTCCCCTCCGCACCGCACCGCGCTTGGGCGGGCAGGCGGGGGCGCGGGGGACCCCGGGACGGGTCGGGATCCCTCAGGGGTGTCCCACGGGGGGTTGCGGACCCACAAGCAGGCGTGGACCTCAGAATGGATGGGGGTCCCCTGGGGCGGGGGGTGTGTGTGTGTGTGTGTCCCACAGGGGGTTGGGGAGCCACAGGCAGGGCTTGGACCCCGAAAGGGGTGTAGGTGCCTCAAGGGGTTCGGAGCCCACAGGGGGTTGGGGAGCCACAGGCAAAACTTGGACCCCAAAACAGATTTGGGCACCACAGGGGGTTGGGGACCCCCAAGCAGGCATTGACCCTGTAAGGGGCTTGGGTGCCTCAGGGGGTTCGGAAGCCACAGGGGGTTGGGGACCCACTGGTAAAGCTTGGGCCCTGAAACAGATTTGGGTGTCAGGGGGTTTGGGTCCCACAAGGGGTTTGGGACCCACAAGTAGGCTCGACCCCTGATCGAGATTTGGATCCCACAAAGGGTTTGAGTCCCTACCTCGGGTAGGGGAGCCACAGGCAAGGATTAGACCCTGAAAGGGGTCTGGGTGCCTCAAGGGGTTCGGAGCCCGCTGGGGGTTGGGGAGCCACAGGCAAGACTTGGACCCCAAAACAGATTTGGGCACCACAGGGGGCTTGGGCCACACAGGGGTTGGAGACCCATAAGCGGGCTTGGACCCTGGAAGTGATTTTTACCCTGCAAAGGCTTTGGGTCCTGACATGGGGTTGGGGACCCACAGGCACAGCTTGGACCCCAAAATGGATTTGGGACCCGCAGAGGGTTTGGGACTCATGATCAGGCTGGGCCCTGAAGGGGATTTGGGTCCCACAGCAGCTTCAAGCCCCACAAGCTATGGTCCCCAAAAGGGATGTGGGCCCTCCAGAGTGCCCGGGACCCACAGGCGGCCTGGGACCCCAAACCAAATTTGGACCTAAATCCAGGTTTGGACCCCACAAGGAATTTGGGACCCATGAGCAAGACATGGAGTCTAAAACATATTTGGGCCCCACAGGGATTTGGGACCCATGAGGGGACTGGGGACCCACGAGCAATATTTGGCCCCCTCAAGGGATTTTGGGCCCCATAAGGGGTGTGGCTCCCACAGGAGAGGCTTGGCCCGCAAAGGGGTTGGGATCCAGAAGCAGAGCTTGGACCACAAGCAAGAATTGTCCCCCAGGAGAGTTTTGGACCCACAAGGTGGTTGGGATCCAGAAGCAAGGTTTGGCCCTTAGAAGGGCTTCTGGAAAACAAGGGGATTTGGCACCTACACAAAAAGCTTGGCTCCCAAAAGGGTTTTGGTCCCACGAGGAGTTTGGGAGGCACAAGCAGGGTTTGGCTTCTTGAAGGGATTTGGCCCCACCTGAAGATGCTTGGGACATAGCAGCAAGGGCTGGCCCCTGAAGGGAATTTTGGACCCACAGGGATTTGACCTGCAAAAGGTGTTTGGGTCTTATAGCCAAAGGTTGATCCCTCGAGGGAATTTGGGCCCCCCAATGGAACTTGGGCCCCATGGGCAAGTGTTGACCACCAAAATGGGTTTGAGTCCCACAAGCAAGAATTGTCATCCCAAAGGGAGTCTCTGAAAGGGACTTTGGCCCTATAAGCGAGGCTTGGCCCCCAGGGGGATTTAAGGCCCCACAAGCAAGAGACACAATGTTTTGGGGAGTTTGTTTCCCAGCATGGCTGGGATGGGGCGGGGAGGGATGTCCAGGAGCCTGCACCTGGTCACCCCCCCAGCTCTGGTCACTGCAGCGTTCAGCTGAGGATCTCCACATGCTTCCCATTGATCACCAGGAGCTTTCAGAGAGCTGTACCACTGGGATTAAATCCCTCGCTGACCCAGCGTTGCCCAGTTTTGGCACTTGGTCAGATTTTCGCCTCATGAGCTGGGCCAACAGCCAGTGGCATGGTCAGAGTCCCCGGGGCTGTGAAGCTGCCAGCTCTCGGGGCAGCTCTTTAAAATGTAGCCCAGCTGTACCCCACAGGCTTGGGTACAGCCAAGCTGCAGGAGTCCCTGTGTAGGACCAAGTCCACAGAGGCGGGAGGACTTGTCTCCTCCAGCTCCATGGAGGAGCCTGAAGATGGCTGTACCAGGGTCTCCTCAACTCCACCTCTATACTCAGCCTCTAAGGTCTGTTCAACCCCTTCCTACACCAAGGTCCTGCTTTGATCCTTCGTTTGCTGGAGCTCTGATCCACAACCTGACAGTCGGGTTGGATGAGGTTGGATTGGGGTGTGGAGGGCTTTCCCCAAGCACAGGTACCCCTGTCTCCGTTGTGAGCCCCTTAGCTCCAAGATGCTTCCCACACAGTGCTGCAAGCCAGGGTGCTGGCATCTCTTTCCAGGAATATTATTTCATTTGTAAACCTCCTGAGGTGCCTTTTTTTTTTTTTTTTTTTTTTTTTTTTGGTAAGACAGTTGTGTCATTTGGAAGGTGCTCAGTCTGACCATGAAGAGCGGAGATGAGGTGAGCGCTCCGATGTAGTACAGCTCTTTTAGAGCAGACTGCTGTGAAAGCCTCACCCTTAGTCCTTGCACCAGTGAAAGCTTTCAAACTCTGGGGCTAAAATGTTGGGGAAAAAAAATAATCTGAAGCAGAAAAAGGTCCTCTCTAGTGCCAAAGCCAGAGCCAGTTTGATACCACCATGCGAAGCGGTGCCACCAGGATTTTTACCCTGGTTTCAGTGATTCCTGTGGACAGAGCAGCCCTGCTGATCGCCTGAACGGCACCACTGCAAGGGCAGCAAACCACAGTGGCGTGCGAGGGTGAGCAGCCAGGGTGGACTGAGAACGTCTTCAGTCCATAGCCCTCTCACTGCCCCATGCTTCTCATCTCCAGGCGCTTTGCCCCAGTACCACACTCACCTCCCTGTGTCTCTCTCCCCAGCCCACGGAACAGCGGTGACAGCTCCCAGCCGTACAGAAGCACGGGAGGCATGAGTTCAGATTTTGCTTCAAATATGCAAATGTTGTGGAGGCAATATGTAATTCTAGATGATGCCCCGATGACGGGTGGGTCCTGTCTTTGAGGCACAAGAGCCTTCCTGAATATGCCGGCGTACAGCGCTTGATCACCAAAGGAGCGGTTTTCCTGAGGTTTCATTTACCATGTTTGGACATGGCCATGATTAATATTTCCTAACAGGAAGACGTCATGCGTGCAGGCTTTCCTCTTCGGGGTTTGGGTCGAGGGTGACCAAGTTCAGGTTATACACTGGCTCCTCACTTCCTCTGCCTCCGAGACTACACCCCAGCCGGCCGCTGCCTCCCCGCCAGCCTGACGGCCGCCCTCCCAGCAGCTGCAGTCGCCCATCGCTGAGCCCAAAACAGGTCCTGGTGCTGCTGAGGTCTCACCGCGTACCCCTGGGGACCTGGAGAGCTTCAATATGATGGGACGAGGACATACTATCTATATACCGTGCCTGTGAGATGAAAGGGGGGGGGGGATGTAATTTGTTACCATCCCCAAGCTGAGTTTGGCATGAAACCCAGGGTAAGAGGGAAAGGGGATATCCTGGAAAACTCTCGGAAAGGCTGCCAGCGACCTCCGGGTTACACATTTTCTCCCTTGCTTTTATTAGTTTTAATGAAAGTAAAGCCACTGTGAGATCGAGTCCCATGCAGTGCAGAAATTATTTAGCGATTCAATCAGGCGATGAACAATCCTGACCCCAAACTGCCCGTATTCGTGTGTGTGAAAGAGAAGCGGGGTCTGAAAAAGCTTTCTGTCACTTCTTTTCGAAGCAGCATTTTTTTTTGGTTTTAAAATCAACCTAAAAGCACTACTACATAAATAAGTGGAAGCTTAAGGGTAAATAGCCCTCAACCAATATAAGACGTTTTCCTGTGTAGGTTGAAAGAAATATCTCAGTTTGACTCAATGTGTATTTTGTTGTTGCGTCTCCAAGCCTCCTTCCTCTAACAAATGAATTCAAGAGAGAGAAAAAAAAAAAAAATAAAAATCTGTTTCTCTTTAACCCGAGCCAAGTCAGTTTGGTTTTTAACACAACTTTTCCACCTCTCGAGGAGCATCCTCCTCTCCCTGCGCAGCCAGAGCGGCTCGCAGCCCCTGCGCCCAGGAAAGCCCTCGCTCCTTTGGCAGCGGCTGCTGGCAGCACCGGCCCGGAGCTGGTTTCCCTGGCCAGGTGCCATGTGAGTGCTGCTCCAACGGGAGGAAATTCCCTGCTGACCGGCCGCGGCGGGGATAAGTGGCTTGGCAGAGAGCAGCAGCCGCAGACCAAGCACGGGGAGCGGGGAGCCCGGCGGGAAAAGACTGGAGGGAGATGCTGTGTGATGCACGGGGCGGTGAGATAAGAGGTGTGAGCCGGACAAGCTCTGGATGTCAAGCTCCTTGCTGGCTGTTTTGTGCCTGCCCTGCAGCAGGAGAAGTGCTTTCCCTGGAGTAAAAAGCCTCTTGGTGCTTGGGGATGGAAAAAATGAGGAGTATCTGTGCTTGGAGATAGGGATCAAAACCATCAAAAGCAGCGTGACCAGCAGGTTGAGGGAGGGGATTCTGCCCCTCTACTCCACTCCTGTGAGACCTCCCTGGAGTGCTGCATCCAGCTCTGGGGGCCCCAGGACAAGCAGACATGAAGCTGTTGGAGTGAGCCCAGAGGAGGCCACAAAGATGATCCGAGGGCTGGAGCACCTCTGCTATGAAGACAGGCTGAGAGAGTTGGGATCGTTCAGCCTGGAGAAGAGAAGGCTCCAGCGAGACCTTATAGCACCTTCCAGTACCTAAAGGGGCCTACAGGAAAGATGGAGAGGGACATGGAAAAGGAGCAATAGGACAAGGGGGAATGGGTTTAAGCTGAAGGAGGGGAGATTTAGATTAGATATTAAGAAGAAATTCTTCCCTGTGAGGGTGGTGAGGCACTGGAAGAGGTTGCCCAGAGAAGTTGTGGCTGCCCCCTCCCTGGAAGTGTTCAAGGCCGGGTTGGATGGGGCTTTGGGCAACCTGGGCTAGTGGAGGGTGTCCCTGCAGTGGGGGTTGGAACTAGATGGTCTTTGAGGTCCCTTCCAACCCAAACCAGTCTGTGATTCTCTGAATTTTTTTCCTGGTTTTACATGCACATCCCGAGCGCGGTTCTGAAAGGTCTTATCAACTTTATCTGCCTGTGGAGGTTTTGCTGGGTACTGTAGCAACCCATCTGAGAATGAAGATAGGGGAACATGGGAAAAGAAACCACTGCTGAACCAACCCTGCTTGAGCAATCATATGTCCAGCATCACCCCCAGCTGGCCCCGTGGCCCCGACTCGTCCTGTTTCGCATTCAGATAAAATGAACCCTTCACTTTTATAATGTGTTGCACAATCACAATGAACTCCCACAGCTTCTCAAGGGCTACCTGTCTTGGTGTCAGGGCTCCTACCAACCCAACGTACCTGAAACACAAGTTGAACAAGGGCATTGAGTTGTTTTGGGGTTTTTCTCCCCCTGAAAGATGATCATAAAAGTGGCAAAACAAAGACTTTGCTTCAGCCATGCTCTGGGTTGTTCACCTGCACTGGGAGCCGTGGGAGGGATGCACCTGTACTGGGTCAGCCTTGGGCGAGTGAGTCTGGCCACGCAGATGTGGTGGAAGGTGTCCTGTGGTCTCCTCATCGATTTTACACCAGCACAACTCCATCAGCTTCTGTGAATCTGTTCCTGACTTGAGCTGATGCTGGAAGACAGTCAGATCTATAGCATTTAAGGCCCTATATGCTGTGCTGTTATATACCTGCTGGGTAATTATTTATGCATTTACTGAAACGTGCTTTCTTCACACATTTCGCTATGCTGTCAATCGTTGATAGAGCTGGGGACATCGTCACACAGTGCTCTCCTAAATATACAGGCACTCTGGACGCTTGCGAGAGATGGAGAATATGACCTGTTTGCCGGGGAGTGCGGATATAATTGTCAGATTCCCAACAAACACGCAAAAATCATCAATCTGAGCGAATAAGTGTTCCTTTAAAATGCAGGCAGGAAATGGGAATTGTGAAAGTGCTGTGTAGTTTCAGCCACTCACTAGCAATGGTTAGCGGCATGGAAAATAAGTATGACAAACCCCCCCGTGTTATCCAGACAGCTGAATTCAAGTGGGGCACCTGTGTCCTCAATTAACCTCACTAATAGTTAACTTTGATGTCAGCAGAAACCCTCACACCAGGATTTGGAGGTGGGAAATACAGGAGTGCTGTGTTTTTCGCTCCTTGACATTTCGTGAGTTGTCTGTTTTAGCACTGAAATGTCTCAAGTGATGGGACCGTTGCAATTTCTCTTTCAAGGGTATCGCTCTCGCACAATAATTAAATCTCTGGCTTTCAAGCGTAATTGCCAATGACAGTGCCTCCAAAGTTGCTTTTTATGCTCGACAGTTCTGTCTCCTGGCAGAAAGGGCTTCCAGAAAAATAAAGAAGTGAGGGAAGAGTTGCGAGCGGCAGCAAAGGCAAGAAGCAGCAACACAAACTCCATCCTTCCCCCCAAGCAGGGACAACAACTGTCCCTAAACATTGAAGAGGCCCAAAATATGTCGCAGTCCTGGATACCTAACAGTCCCTGAAGGAAATGGTAGCTTACAGTACAGCTCCATCATTACCAGGCTCGTTGGAAAATGGTAATTTTTCAGCACTAGGACTTGTCTCCTGCTCCAGGTTGGTAATTGGTGGTGTTGGCGGTGAGCCAGGCAGCACTCGCAGCTCTGTCTTGAGAGGACAAAAACCTCCATTACTTTATGCTCTCTAATTCTCCCAAGGTGTGCTGCTGTCTATCAATAGAGTCGCCATGAGGTAATAGAAATTACAAACCTCCCCAGACTTATTTGTCTGAAAGCGTTTCTTGTAAAAATAATGATGTTAGTCTCCGGAACTGTGGTACAAGAGAATGGCAGAAGAGAAAGTTTACAAATTAAAATGCAACAAAAGGCTCTTTATCGTAAACTACAAGGGAGACTGGGCGAGAGGCTTATTTCCCTTCCATTGGGTTGACTGGTGGCAGCTTTTAGAGAGAAACAGCAATTTTTATTGCCCGTTTGTCACTTTGCAGTGAAGCTGCTCTAGACCCAGATCTGAGTAGGGCGATGGGTTTGGCCAGGCACCGCTCGGGGTTCGTTCCCTACCCTTGCCACCGCCTCTCCCTGCGAGCTTTGGTAAGCCACCGCCCCGTCACTTTGGTGTCTCGTGATGGGGACATCACAACTCCAGTCTCACTTGCTTTGCCTGGTTGCAGACTGGGGATGGGGCTTTGCCTGCAGGCCCCCGCCAGCCCCCACCCTCCTTGCAAGAGGCATCCTAAAGCCTTGTTGCACCCTCTTCTTAACCAGCAAAACACCACCCGGAGCAAACATATTTGCAGTGATGTGACAGACGAGCTTGGGAGGAAATACCTGAGCTGTCTGCAAAAGTTACTATCCCCCTGTCTCCAGAAAAGGCCGATGAGTTGGCTCCGGCATCTCAGCATGAACCTATTTTGATGCAAAGTTTGAGCAAATGGGCTGGACTGTGAATGGGAGCATCTGGGGCACCCGAACACCTGCCACTGCGACTGCCGGGGGTGAGGCCTCCAGCACAGGATGGGGCTGGAAGCTCCTGGAGGGCTGTAGTGACTCCTTATGCCACTGCAAGTGCTCGTTTCAGAGCAGAGAAACCAGGATCCAAAGCCATGAAAAATAACAATATGGCTAAAGCTCAATTTTCTCCTCTACAGAAGGTTTTTGCAAGCCCACAGTATGGGGCAGGGGCATTGCTTCCCCTGGGCAGCTTTTATGATACTTGAGCTGGACTAAAACAGCAGTCAAATACATGCATAAATTTTATATATATAGAAATAGATGCATGTGCATCTCTATATATTTAACTCGATTGACTGTATTCACAGCAAATCTCACAACAAAAAATACTGCTCCCACATCACCAAGGGCTGAAGCAGTATTTGGTGGCCGTGGCAGTCATGGGTGACACTTCAGTGCTTTCTTCTTGGTGCCAGAGCTCTGGGTGATGGCTCTTATTTAAAAATGGAAACTACCAAAAGGACATCGGGTCTCCATTTGTGTGCTGGTTTTCTCTCTGAGCTGTCGTTACCCTTCTGACACTTGCAGGATGTCCAGGGCCACCAAGTTTTAGCGTCAGATCCTGGCAGCATGGAAAATTTGCTCTGAAAAGGGTAAATGTATGCAATTAGGTACAGAGAGTTTATTATTATTTGTCTTTGCTGGTGCTTTATGGGCTTTGTGATGGGTCACACTCCTGAAGTGCTGTGATCAAAGTTGGGGCTTTCAAGTCAAATTCACATCTGCTGTAAAGCAGTTTAATTCCCAGCAAAGCCACTGACATAGCTGCCATGTCTGAGGGTCTCGGCACTCCCCAGTGTGACTGTGCCACCCTCATTGCTCCCTGGAGAGCAGGACCTGGCTCTTACCCCCAGTTTTACCAGTGGAAACCTGAAGCACCAAGCTGGGGCTGTCCTTTTGGAGAAGGACAACAAGGTTCTATAGGTATTTCAATGATAAAAGGAAGACTAGGGAAAATGTGGGCCCTCACCAGAAGGAAACTGGAGACCTGGTTAGCCTAGATATGGAGAAGGCTGAGGTACTCAATGACTTCTTTGCCTCAGCCTTCACCAGCAAGTGCTCCAGCCACACCACACAAGTTGCAGAAGGTAAAAGCAGGGACTGGGAGAGTGAAGAACTGCCCACCGTAGGAGAAGATCAGGTTCAAGACCATCTAAGGAACCTGGAGGTGCACAAGTCCATGGGACCTGATGAGATGCATCCACGGGTCCTGAGGGAACTGGGGGATGAAGTTGCTAAGCTACTCTCCATCATATTTGAGAAGTTGTGGCAGTCCAGTGAAGTTCCCACTGAATGGAAAAGGGGAAACAGAACCCCCATTTTTAAAAAGAGAAAAAAGGAAGATCTGGGGAACTACAGGCCGGTCAGTCTCACCTATGCAAAGGCACATGGAAAATAAGGAGGTGATCGGTGACAACCAATATGAATTCACTGAGGATAAATCATGTCTGGCAAATTTGGTGGCCTTCTATGATGGGGTTACAGTGTTGGTGGATTAGGGAAGAGCAGCTGATATCATCTACCTGGACTTGAGCAAAGCATTCGACATTGTCCGGCACAACATCCTTGTCTCTGAATTGGAGAGACATGGATTTGATGGGTGGGTAAATGCTTACTCAGTGGGTAAGCAATTGGCTGGATGGTCACCCTGAAAGAGTTGTGGTCAACAGCTTGATGTCCAAGTGGAGACCAGTGATGAGTGGCATTCCTCAGAGGTCGGTACTGGGACCGGCACTGTTCAACATCTTTGTCAGCAACACGGACAGTGTGATCGAGTGCACCCTCAGCAAGTTTGCCGACAACACCAAGCTGTGTGGTGTGGTTAACGCACTGGAGGGAAGGGATGCCATCCAGAGGGACCTTGACAGGCTTGAGAGGTGGGGTGTGCGAACCTCATGAAGTTCAACAAGGCCAAGTGCAAGGTCCTGCACATGGGCTGGGGCAATCCCAACCACAAATACAGGTTGGGTGGAGAATGGATTGAGAGCAGCCCTGAGAGAAGGACTTGGGGGTGTTGGTGGATGGAGAAGCTCAACACAACCCGGCTATGTGTGCTCGGAGCCCAGAAAGCCAACCATGTCCTGGGCTGCATCAAAAGCAGTGTGACCAGCAGGTCGAGGGAGGTGATCCTGCCCCTCTACTCTGCTCTGGTGAGACCCCACCTGCAGTACTGCATCCAGCTCTGGGGTCCCCAGTACCAGAAGGACATGGAGCTGTTGGAGAGAGTCCAGCGGAGGCCACGAAGCTGATCAGAGGGATGGAGCACCTCTGCTATGAGGACAGGCTGAGAGAGTTGGGGATTGTTCAGCCTGGAGAAGAGAAGGCTCCAAGGAGACCTTATAGCGGCCTTCCAGTACCTTCCAGTAATGTATACATGGTGGTGACATCTGTGGGCGATAGAAACCTCTATAAGACAACTGGATAAATGATTGACACCCCGTTTAACAAGAGGCAGAGAGGGAGGAAGGGAAATGAACATTGTCCTATAGGGGCCAAAATGCCCACAAACTCACAGGAAATAAGAGCAGCTTGGCCAGGTCCAGCTTAAACACAACCATGCTGCAATTCAGAGAGGATTCAGGAAGAGCAATAAACCTGGGTCTTTTTGGTTTCCATTCTGGTTTTCAAGCTCCTAAACATTTGCACATGCAAGCTTTTCTCCTCAACTGTGGCAGCTGCAAAAATGAGTTCTCTTCTCCAAACGAAAGCCAAGATTACCATGTAATGACTTGACCTCAGGAGACAGAGTTCTAAGAAAAGTACCAAAAATGTGGCAGTTTCCCTGCGTCGGCAATATGCACATGCGTGTCCAGACATGGGATTTAGAGGAAGGCTTTGGTAAGCCAGCATTTGCTACATGCAGTCTGGAGGGCAATGGAAAGAGGAGGCTTTTTGTTTCCAAAATCACCACTTATTTTATTTTTGAAATTAATCTACTCAACACAACAGGAAAAAAAAAAAAAAGACGACAAGAATAATGTAAGAAAGGACATTGAGTTTAACTCAAAAAGTTAATGTTGCAGGAGGTCTGAAACAGCTTTTTAGGACTCAACTTCTCCCCACAGGTGTGATTTTCTGTTCATTCATCGACCTGAGGAATCCCTTCCCTGCCCAGCTCTGCCCACGGTGTGGTCGAGGTGGTATCATGCACGTTGGAGAGCATCACAGCTTTAACTCCACAGAAAAACACTGCAGGGGAGAAATAGTTCTTGAAGTCAAGCATTATAATTTACTAACAGGTTTATTAAAATCTTATTAGAAGATTATTTTTTAAAGTCCATTTTACACAGCCGTTGCCCTTCTGCTGCTGTCTAATCCTGGAAAATCTCGGTGAATGAGTCATTTGTACTTACTATCTATTATACTCTCTTATTATAAGCCTGAGTGTGTTTGTGTTTGCTTCAAATAGTATCAATAGAGTCATAACAGTGCCATAAAACCTCACATGCCCCCCACTTTTGGAGTCTCTTTTGTTGTTGGAAGAGAAGGATTTCAGTGTGGCTTCATGGGGTGGTTCTGGTGTGCAGCAGGACTCAGGGAGCATTTTGCTTGGAAATAACCTGTAACTTCATTCCCCCCAGTCCTGATCCTTATGAATAGACTTTTAACGTGTGTGTTTTGGGTTTGGTAGGTCAGAGACATATCGTTGAGGGTCAAGGATCTGCAAAGGATGTTCCTGCTTCCTAAAGGCAACCTCAAGCACTAACTACTGTTGTCCATGTGCTTACATGTCATGACAAGGAAGCCATCTGGCAGTAGTGGGTCAGGGATATCTGAGGGCCACCTTGTTTTTTTGCTTGGTTTTGATATCTGAAGGCTGTTGGGCATTAAATGTGACTTCAAGGGCTAGGATCCTTGCATCTCTGCCTTGTTTGGCTTCAGAACATGTTGTACCTACTTCCATGCAACCATTAAAAAGAGAGAGAAAGAGAACCTGATACAAGGACATCAATTTCTGGAGCAGTGTTGGTTAGCGGGAGGTGCAAACACTGTCATATAATAAAAAAAATAAATATTGGTAGTTATAGAGTGTGATTTGGTCACAGCTTTCATTCCCAGCAGTGTCCTCTCCCTTTACCAGTTGGTGAGTTTCACCATCGCTTTGGTGATGCTGGCACCACGCTGCGTTCAAAGCCCCAGAGATGCAGCAAATGTTCCCTCAGCCCATCCTCCTCCTCCTCTTACCCATCCGGGTGGACTAATAGGGGACAGGGACATGTGAGGAAGCTGTCCTGTCTCCAGATGGGCTCTCCCTGGTTGTGCAAGCCATGTTCTTCTGGCATCCCGGAGTGACCCTTTCCTTTGGGACACTTGGCCAGGAATCAAGGGAAGAGATTTGCTCTGAATGTAACTACAGGAGGGGGAAAAAAAAAGCACATTCAAGGTTTAAAATCGCACTTGCTGCAGGGGATGTTTCCATTGGCAGAGTCGCCAAAAGCAGCACAAATGATTCAAAACATTTTGTTAAATGAAGTTCTCAGATGATGTCAGAGCTGAGCCTGCTTTAGCAAAACCAAAAAAGAAGGAAGGTCGAAATCAAAAAGAAGAAAAAAAAAATACACCATTTGACAGGGAGGGATTAGGAGCTTAAAATTATATTTATAGGCTATCCAAATATTTGAAAGCTTGGAAATTCATAGTTCCAGTGCTTTAGCTCAGCTCTAGAGTCCTGCCAGCCTCTTAGTGTAAGTCACGCAACACAGCCAGCTGGGCTGGACTCAGTAAACTCGCGAAACCTATTTTCTGTTATCCAGCCCTGGCTCCCATTTCCTGCAGGCTCACAAACAGATCCCACCGCCTTTGCGTGCCTCAGTTTACCCCTCTGTCAAATACAGACAATTCCGTCCTCTGCCGTAAAGTGCTTTGAGACTTGGCACCAAGAAGAGCAGGGGAACGTTTTGGTCTCCTCTCTCACATGGCTCAGCAACCGCACTGCGTGGGTCCTGATGAAATAGCAGACTGATCGTTCAAAGATCGACACTAGGTCTTTGTGTGACCTTTTTTTACACCACTTGTTTCTGTTGGACGCAGAAGACCCGTAGCTGAGGACAACACTGTTGAGATGCTGTTTGCTTTCATGCCTGTCGCACCTACCTGTTTCTGCAGGGCTGTGCAAAATAACCACATCTTTGTCATGGCTCTACTAGCCCACTTCATCTTTATTGATTAATAGGTGATAATCCTCTTTTAGTGAAAACATAACCATGACCATGGCTAGAGGATTCAGATATCACCGACAGAAAGATTACAACCTCTTAGTCTGAACACGGAGAATAAGACAGACTGTCAGAACAAGAGCACTTGTTAAGAGGGAAATCAATAGTAAGCTATTTGGGGAGGAAAAAAAAAATCCCAACCAGCACAAACGCATTAAACACAGGCTGCAGTGCTCCAACTTTGTATAAGCCCAAATTAAACGTGACCATAATAAACTGTTTACTTTCCTTGGGTTTACCCAGTAGACAGGAGATTCCAGTTTGCTGTAACGCCTGTGACAGTACAAGTGTTGGGTCTAGTTTGTGGTGATACGGTTGCTGTCATTAAGTTTTGCTAGAAAATACTTCAATACTTTCCCCTCCTTTCTTTGGGAAAGTAAAACAGCTGATTGTAAAATGTTAGCCTGGGCTGTAACCTCGATTAGTTACATCCTCACTGAGTCGTGGTGGCTCATGAGGGTTTTTGAGATGGGCAGATGGGATCTCCTGCCCTTTCTCTTCCCTTTTTTCCCCCTGTTTCACCTTGCTAAAATCCCATGCTGGACATTCATGCAAATCTTAGGCAAATCCTTAGCCTAGCATCTTCTTCATGCCCCGGGCAGTGCTTTCCTTCTCGTCCCCCACTATTTGTAAGCTTCCCCCAGCAGGGACTGCTTGTTATTGCATGAACATCCAGCCTTGAGCATCAGGGAGGGATCAAAATCCTATACTCTGCAGGCAGCCCGCGATGTACAGAGTACTCGTTTCACCCGTGGTTTCAAGACAATGATGCTGCTGTGAGTTTCTGAGCAAGGGTGCATTTAAGCACGGGTGACCCTGCAGCTCTGCTCCCTCTCTGGAGCCAGGCTCACTGTAACCAGCCACTTTTACCGGTCACCAGAGAGACATGGAGTTAACAATAAATAATGAAAAAGAACTAGATTTCCTTTGTTATGCAGCTCATTGAATGAGGTTTCCCACATCTGTAGAACTCACCACATCTTTTATGAGATTTGACTGTCAGCAAGATGTTATGAATCCCAGATGTTAAAATACGGATTTATTTATAACTCAGAGCTTATAATAGAGCACTCAAAAAGATTATATCCAGCCCCCCTCCTCAAAAGATCTTCCTGAAATAAAAGTTTTAGCTTTTATTATTTTTTAATTATTCTTGCTACATGATTTATCTTTGGTATTACCTCTTTAAATGTCCTTTAATTACTGTGGCTTTAGGACTGGTGTGCATTGGGCTTCAGGGAGCATCTCGCAAGGAGAGCTGAGCACCGACTCTCCCATCCCGAGCGCGAGTGCTGCTGTTCGGAGGATGGAGGGCAGCGCGGGGAGAGGGCTGGTGTGGGGGAAATTCAGCCTCAGGAGTTCCTTGGCAAAGCCATCGGTTGAAGGCACAGCCAGCTCCGGGCACCTGCGAAACTTGGAACTGGAGGTGTTTGGTATCTATTGCAGCCCCGAGGAAATGCTCTGGTCAATAAAAAAGCAGTTCCTCACAGCTGGTGACCATTACAGCGAACACAGCGTTGGACATGCCGCAGCTGCTATTCTGCCGGAAGATGGAAATGTTTTTGGAACCGCTTTTGGAGCATTTGTTCCATTAATGCTTTCTCCCTCCCTCCCTCCCTCCCTCCCTCCCTCCCTCCGCCCCTTATTTTTCAAATCGCTGCAAGAGAAACCTGTAAGCGAAAGAGGAGAGGGCCCTCCATGGGCAAAGGCTGCGTTAAGGGTTGGGGTGCAAATATTCCTCTGAATTAATACTCCAGCAACACCTCCGGGTCCTGAACAAACCTTGCAGTGCTTGGAGCTGTGCACTTGCATGTGACAAGGGACACGCTCCCTCACAACCGTCCCACGCTGTGAACCAAGAGGACAGGTCTGAAGGGGAAGTACAAAGACTCATTTTGCACGAGGAACAGAAAGTCAGTGATTTTACCCCAGTTCACACAAGAAGCTGGCAGCAGCCTCAGGAATCATGAGGCAAATGCTTGAGGCAATGGTGGCCACGAGCAGCCCTCCTTCCTGTCCTCCCTGCTCCCTGCCGCCTCCCCCTGCCACAGCAGCCCGTGCTGCCATCTTGTTCAGAGACCCTATTGAGATTTAGGAAATATTGTCTCCCATTCCCCTCCCCTTCTTTTTTCAACCTAGGTCATCTCCCAGGTCAGGTTAGGAGAGTGGCTTCGGTGCAAAGATAGCAGAGAGCATCTGGCCAACTGCGACGGTGCCATCAACCATTGGATGCCATCACTGCAGCCTTTAAAGATCACACCTGCTGTCCACACTGCAAAGCTGCAAGCCTGCAAAGGTGCTGCAGCTCCTAGATCATGTCCAGCCCCTTCCAGCTTCCAAGTGATGGCCTGGAGCAAGGTCAGTGCATGGGATCCCAAGCTCTGGTTGCCAGGCTGAGGGCCAGCTGAACAGGCAGAAATCACGCAGCCCATGAGCCCTGCTGAGCTTGGCTTTGCTCTCATGCCTCACCAGGTCTGTGTTTCACTACAGAGGTGGTGGCTTTCTGCAGCCTTCTCTTTTGGGCTGGGTGGTTTGGCATTTTAAAGGCAAAGCAGAAAGAAGGATGCCTTGAAATCGTACTTCAAGGTGGACCTCCCGCACCCTGAGATTTGCAGAGCTGGAAACCTGAACCTTATCACCATTGCACCGCCGTTGAACTGACGGAAAGCCAGGAAATTGGCTGTCAGTGCTGACACTACACAAATCTCATGGTGCTGTGAGGAGGAACAGTAAGCGGGTAATAGGGAGAAACTACCTGGGCTTGGCATTTCCTGGCTGCTGGGAGATGGTGAGGACCAGAGCTCTGGTGTGAATCACAGCTCCTTTGGTGCCTGAAGAGAAAAATCTTTGGAGGGAGTTTATGGGACGCTCACCAGCTTGTAAATATTTTTTTGGCATATCAGTTTGTGTGTCACAAGATTTAAACCCTTCATCACTCTAACGTTTTCCATCCCACAGAGAACTCTGATCTGAATATGATATGCACTCAAGAAAGTTTGCCAGCAGTGTGATGTTACAAAACTTGTGAAATGCCTCTCTTAACCACAATATTATGCATTTTCCAAGCCACATACCTATCTATTACAAGGTCTTTCAGATAGAGTTATAGACAGACTGTGGGTCATGAGATCCTGACCTTGGTGTGTTTTTACTCCCTTCTTCTCATGAATTAACTCCTGAACTATTGACTCTCCGTTGAATGGATAGCAGAGTTCAGCCACATTTTACATGCAAGCTTTTACATTCTGTATCTCAACAACTGCAAACCCCAAGGACAAGTAAATACTTCAACCTCAACCATAAAATTGATGTGTTACAAAATGAACAAAATGGGTTTAGTAACTTACAAGGGAGATACCATCAAGTCCATAATGACCCAGAACTGATCCTGTCTCTCTCCTTGGCAGTGTGGCTGGGAGAGCTGGAGGTAGATCACCCCTTTGCAGGTACTCAGTTTATCCCTTATGTCTTCTTCACTGAAAGCAAAATCCACCTGTGGTTGTGTCAGATCTCAGCCTCCTGAGCCTCCCTGAAATGAAAAGATTGACTTGAGAATCACAAGGCTGGCAAGGAGAATAATTGACTTTGAAGCTCTCTTCTTGCCTTCTGGTTTTTGAGTCTGCAGATCACTCCCTGCTAGGTTAGCGCACTTCCCTCCACAACCAGAAAGGCAAAAAAAACATCACTAAAACATAAAGTTCCTGAGATCTTGGGAAGCGCAAAAAACCCCAATAAAAGCACAGAAATCATCTAAATTGCTGGTACCACATTAACAGATCAGCAACCACACTCTGCTGCTGTAGCAGGGTGCAAATGAGCACGGCAAATCTGCTACAGCTGCAGATCAAACCCCTATTTTGTCATAAAATAAAAGGTCCCTGAAACATGGCATATAATACTGGCATATTAGAAAGTGTGCAACCTATTTCTACATTGCATGTCCTACTAGTAGAGTGGAGTCCTTGAGAAGATGAAATTCAAAAACTAAGAATAAAAGGTGCAGTTTTCTTTAGAGTTAGAGGTCAGATGGAAAACATAGTTTAAGATCTGGTAAAGAAATTCTCTTTAATATCTGAAAGTTGCTTGGCTGAGGAGCAAAATAGCTTCATATATTCCCAATGCTCCTTAGCCAGTTTGGCTCTGAAAAACACCCCTCCGCGCTGCTCTGGCATCAAAAATGAAAAGTTCGAAGCTTTTCATTCTGATTCTTCATGTTTAACTGAAAATTAAAACACAACATCCATCTCCCCACTCCAAAATATAGTAGAGGCAGTGGTGGCATATTAATAAGTATTCTCACTAGAAAAGATTATGAAGAAATAGTAGGCTGAGCCTCAAAGCAGAATATTTCCATCATCTTGGCAGGGAAAAGTCACTGATATGCAACCCCAGATTAAACTGCAAAAGGGAACAGAGCGGGACTGAACCCACCTTGTGCAGCACAAGGTTGGCAGGGAGCTGGAGAGACGTGTGGGATGGCTTTGCCTACCTTCCTGTGTGATCTCCACCAGGTATAAACAGGGCAATAATGCTTCCCTATCCCAGACACGGCTTATCAGGAGAGGTCGGAGATAGATGAACTCAAGTCACATTCAGGCTGCCTACACATATCGTCACTGGGGCACCTTTGCTGCAGAGATCAAAGCATCTGTCTGCTACCCCACGCTGGCAGACTGGTTCCTGCTTCCTTGTAGACCCCGTGGAGGGAGGTGATGGCAACACTTGAAGGAGGCTCGGTAGTAGGTGGTCTGAATGCTCATGTCTACACTAGTAAACTAACTAGAACCAGGGCACAGGATCAAACACTCTCCCATCATCACCAAGAAGTTAGCTCACTCCCTGGCATCATTTTTGGCACATGCAAACAATCAGACTCCCCGTGAGCATCTGGGCATGGTTCAGGGCCTTGCATGGGCCAGGGTATGTGACCTTATAGGCAAGAGCACTCTGAGGAGTTTGTGGAAGGGGGCAGGAAGAGGGTAACCATATGGATATGAGCTATCTCATGGATAACCATATGGGTATGAGTCACATCCTCGTGTTCACCCTTAGGGCCAGAAAAGAAGTTGGGGCAAGATGGCCCTTCTTGATTTGTTGCTGTAGCCACAGCCCACATGGGCTGTCAAGCCCTCTGGCTGGTGTCAAAAATGACCCCTAAATATTAAAATACCATATTAAAATAAAAATGGTTAAATGGGCAGCTAAATGGTAGTTACCACGTTAAGCTGAGCATCAGTTCAGATATGGCTCTTAATGCCTAGAACCTTTCTTGAGTTAGGGCCAGTCATGTCAAACTCCCTTCTCCCCCAAAAGTCCTTCAAAATCAATCTCTTCTGTAAGTCTTGATTCTCTATAAAAGCTCAAGATAAGGAAAAAAAAAAAAAAAAAGAGAAATGGAGGAGGTTAAAATTTCCCCGGCTACATGAGTTTGGGACGTCAGATATTTGCCTGGGATTTCAGCCTGCCCCAGGCGCATCCGTTCTGTGTGCTCAGCCCATCCATATAGCACTTTTGAAGCAGTCTGACAAGCCCAGGATATTCATGTGCTGCATATTTTTTTCCAGGAAATCCTGTGAGAATCCTACAAAGCGGGAATAATAAAATATGCATGATACATCAGTGTTCACTGAACGCATTACCCTTTGCTGCACTTCATCTCACTTCTTGCTCTCCTCTGTCCTGGTTAGAATCTCCTTAGGACATGGAGTGTGCCCCTGAGTCCTTAATATTTGCAGGATGTTCTGAAAGGCCCAACTTGTGGTTATGTCTTGGTCCTCACATGGCTCCATTGAAGCTGGCTGGTGATTTAATTTAAGCAGGATGGCAAAAAGTGGCTCCTGTACTTCAGGGGTTGATTTTGCACTTCAATTTCCATAAGGGGAAAGGATGTTAGGAAAAAAGAAGAAGCATTAATGGAAGCACACTGGGGAGGACATGCTACATGATGAGCATCTGGATTCATCTTGTACGTACCGGTTGCTTTGAAGGTTAACTCTCACTGTATAAGGAGCATTCAGATTGGAAATGTCCTCTCAGAAGGACAATAGAAAATTTTAAAACACATCTGCAGGGCAAAGATTATCGAGATTGCAAAGCAAATCAGAGTCCTCCCTAATAGAAGAACCTCAAACTAAGAAAGGTGAAGTCTCTTACAAGATGCTTCCAGACTTTGGCTTAATATTTTCACATAAATTTGCTTCCATCACTTGCTCACAGTCAGTCACCCATTTAATAAAGTTGACCTTGCCAGTAAATCTAAATATCTAAATTTTCTTCCCTTCACCTGAAATCCACTACAAAACCAGCTGGGTTTGAATTACAAGAGGTTCCTCTCTCCTTCTTTGCATCCTGTGATGGTCTAGTGACATGAGAATTTCCCTTTTCTTCTGAAGCAAAGCAGCTCTGTGCTGAAAATGGGAAAATAGGATGTTTTACATGGATATCACATGCAACCCACCCAGACTCCAGTTACCTAACACAGCAACTCTTATTCAAAGCTTGCTTGGGCCTGACTGAAGGGTCTGGAAAGGCCCCTCTCAATGTCCACCATCAAATATCCACCGTCCTTGCTCTGAGCCCAGCTGGCTGGAAATCTGCAGGGCTCTTCAGAAAGCTCTGTCAACGTGACACTTGTGCCGTGCTAGAGAAAAAAGTCAGAGCCATCACATTGTGGTCTGATTTCCAGTGCGCAGCCAAAGGCATTTTTGTGACTGAGTCTTTAAATACGTGGCAAAAAGGGAGATGAACCTCAGAGATGCTGCAATCACCACTGGCCTGTTCCGTGACTTTTTGGCAGCACAGGAGTCCTCAGATTTCCTTCGGTTGTGGTGCCTCCTGGAAAGAGAGTAAATTGTCCCAGGACTGTCTGTGGGTAAGTGCCCACGGCATTTTAGCCAAGATGAAGCTCTTGGATACTAAGGAGAGCTCTTCAAAGGCACAAAGGGAAACCTGACTCCTCTTGAATTTCATGCTTTGGAAAGTCTATCTAGCCATAGTATTTTTTGCTTGACGGGCAAACTTAGGCTCAAGTTTCTCCTTTTTAAAATAAGCTTGACAAACTAATTAATTAAAAAAATCTAGCTATCATGTTCTACTCTCGCTTGTGACTCAGTAACCACTGGAGCATTAGTAGATAAATTTATATGAGCTCAGTGGGAAGTTTGTGTACACCTGGTTTACATTAAATAGTAGGTCAACATAGTAAAGTATAAAGTTAAGAATACAAGCAAGTCTCATCAGGACTAGAGAAAACATTAATGTGATTAAGTATGTCATTAATTGATGATTCAGAAGAGCCAGACTAGAGGACACCACAGAATTACTCCAGATTTATTTTCCCTGTTCTTTTTTAACTATTCCTTTTGGATGAGCCCACCTGGGGATTCAGGCACATCACAGAATCCGGCTAATTCCATCAGGACCTGAGAAGCAAAATGACAAAACACAGTGGAGACAATTTCCATGACCTGGCAGATAAAGACTGACCTGCAGAAAAACTGATTTAGCTGTGAATTTTCAAGCAGCTGGCTGCTTTGATCCTGGCTTGCTGTCCCAAGTCTAGGAGGCAGAGTAGGTTGCTTCATGGTCCTTTACGTATCTCCAGGATCCTGGGCAACTATAAAGCTAATAGATTTATATTTTATTTAGATTTATTAATTGTAAGGCCTAGAGGGATTTTTTTTTTGTTTTATCATTCAAATATATATATTTTAGAAAAAAAGATATCTGATCTGTTTAAAAAAAATAAAAATCTGTGGATGGAAAATCAAATACAAACCTTAGAAAATGGTTCCTGTAGTTGATAATTCTCATTTCTGGAAAATATCTATCTTGTTTCTAATATGAATTTGTCCAGCTTAAATTTATTGATGTCTGATCTTATTATGCCTGCATCAGGTAAGCTAAATATCCTTCTGTCATCTTTTGACCAGAGTCAAGTCACTCCTTAGCTGTTTCCTTGCTTTTCTAGTCATCTTGAGGATCCTTTAAACCTTTCAGTGTAGGCCATGTATATTCAAATCCTTTTATCAGTCCTGTGACTGTCTCCAATTTATTATTATTTCTTCAACTGCAGAAGTACAACTAAGTCAATGCTTGCGACTGTCAGATCTGTGCCAGATGCAGACCACCGCTTCCCTACTTCTGCACAGAGGTCTTGTTTTTGCCATCAAGATCCCTCTAACGCCCTGGAAGATGTTCTCCAAAAATCCCCGCTTCATGAGGCGCTGTTCTATACAGTAAGTGTGCACAGAAAGTCTTTATTTCTCAAAGCATAAATGTACATTTGGCTGCAGTGAAGTGAATATAGTTTACCTGCAAGGAGTGTAGCAAGCAATCAAGGGTACTTATTACCCCAATCTCTTCTTTCTTTGGCAGTTCTCAGATTTACCCATTATTTGCAAACACTAGTAGTGCGTTTCTCTACAGAATAGTAGTAAAAAAGGTGTAAGGCCAAAACCTGAGCTCTGCAAAGTACCACTAGAAGCACAGGAACTCAGTGAACTGTCTCCTGTTGCAATTAGGGTTTGAGATCTATCAAATGTCTGTTTCTTAACAGATTTTATGTATGCCAAGTGGATTTAATCAGCTTAAAATACCCTGTGCTACCGATACCTTTATAAAGTGCCAACTCTATTAACACTGCTGTCCCTATCAACAGCAAAAAGGTAAGTTTACTTTGACAGGATCTCCTTTCCATGAACCGGTGCTGATTGGTATTGACTACATTAGTGTCTTTATTAATCTAGTAAATTTAAACTGATTTAGTTATCAGTGGTTTATTATTGTGCTAGGATTGATACAGTCTCCAAGTCTAACTCTCAAGCACCCTGGAAATAATGAAATTCAATACTAACAGCCCTTGGGCAGCTTGGTGAAAATCCTGGGGTTCAAGTTATCCATTTAGCTTTAGTCACTTGCTGCTTAATGACCACAAGAAGTATTAGCGGAGCGGAGGTATTTAATTTTCAACACATAATAAGACAGTGTCGCTGGGCTTTTTCACCAACACAGTAGAGAGATATTTACCGAACAATTCTTCCCTCTGTCCTTTTGGTTCCTTTATCAATATCCTACAATTTCTGACTTTTCATTCATACTTCTTGTTAAAATCAGCTTTCTCTTTCCTCTGAATGTATCATGTTTGACTTTGGGTGGACACCCCGACATTACCCTATAGGTAATGCCTATTCACTCCTCCGCCTCGGTCAGTGTCTCAGCTGTGGGGTGTGGGGCCAAGAGCAAAATATACCTCACTGAATTTGTAATTATGAGTCACTTTTTTAGTTAAATTCTTGCTTTCAACTTCTTTGGCTTGTAACTGATATCAGCCTTAGGAAACTGGCTATTTAAACAGCTCCACCAGCATGTAATATGCACACGTTGTATGTGTGCATACATACGGATTTTCTTCTCAATCTGCTGATTTTTGTGTCCATATTATAAAATATACATATTCCCAGTTCAATCCCTGCTTCTGTTTAATTCGGTCAGTGAATGAGTAGCTAGAGATGCCTTTGGAAGATAAGGGAACAGGGCTCCGGGAGCTGTAAAAGCCAAGCATCTGTTGGAAAGCAGGACTCCCCCCCCACAGCAGAAGCTGATGCTGGATACCTGCCAGCTTCTCCTTCCCTCCCACACCCGGATTTTTTCAGCTGTCCTTGCAGCAACAGCAATAGCAGCTTTAACTCGGAGGAGAGGAGAAAGGCTCAGATGTATCTCAGAGGGGTATTTCTCCCACTCCCGTGTGCCAGCGGGAACGGCGGGGAAGCTTCTTAGAGCAGCTTCAATGTTAGAAGTGAGATTCCTATAAATACTCTTTTTCTTACCTAATGAATACAACACTCATCCCCTAATTCAGAGAGCATTGTACCTCCATGGAGGAGGAGCTTCAGAAGAAGACTAGGTTAATTACAGGTCCTCAGGATGCATCAGCATTACTTTTCACACCTGAGGGGTAAACCAAAATCAATAGTCGGTGTAAGGGAACATCCTTCCTTTGGAAGAATTGGTGCTGGGGTGGTCAGTGTGGGGCTCTTTGGTTTCGTGCGTGAGCGTCTCCTCTGGTCCATATGGTACCTGAGATGTGTCTTGTGGTTCTTGGTCCTAGGCAGATTTTGGTACAGAGATCATGAAGCCGGCTGTGTTAGCCAAAAAAGCAGAAACCGTATGAGCTCCTCTCTGAGAAGCATGGGTGAGCCAAGGCGATGAAAAGCCCTGCTCTGACCCATAACCTTCAGCTGCTGTTAAAACCACTCTGAGGGCTCTTACTTCTTGGCTTGAGCCCTCCAGGAGCAGTCATATGTATTCCCTCTTCATTATATCGAGAAGAAGGGATCTTCTGGTGAAGGCACCAGCCTGGGGCTATTCAACTCAGCTCTTGAATAAAGACCTTATCTGTTCAACACACCTGAAGGTAACCACCCACAATTGGCCAGTGTGATCCCTCTCCAGGCAGCAATGGGATCTCAGGCTCATGGCTGGCCTACGTGTAGTGTAGACATTAAATTTAAATGAAATGGCTAAATTTAGATTTTCGTAGCTGCGAGCTGAATCTTATCCCACCTTGCCTTGTTCCAAGCCACAGTTTACCCTTGGACTATCATCTCTACAGGCTGTGGCCAAGACACCCTATTATTCAAAGACCTCTGGTAACCAAAGGGTCTCACCACCACCTTGGTGTCCTCTCCTTTTCTCATGCTTTCATGGATTCCTGACTCCTGTTTATTTTGGAAAAATCCACTTTCTCAGGTGTCCCAATCCAGCTCCAACCTCCCCGATTTTAGATGGACCTGGATCCCAGCCCATCTCTATAGGACACCTAAGCTGACACTGCTTGACTTTTACCAAATACCTTGGCCTTAGCAGACTTGAAGCATCAATATTTGACGCAATACGGGGAGACAGTCTCGATTCATTCTGAGTGTTCCAAGAGCTCTCCTGAGCCATTGAGTGTCATCAGTAACGTCAACGAAAAGGTCAGCAAACTTTGTGGGCTAAGCTGTGACCTCCTGGATAGCTCACGATTTCCTAATGCTCTTGCACTGCGACAACAGTGATACATTAACTTGATATGCTTATGCAAGTTTGGCCTGATGAACCTCTACGGCTATTATCTTCTGCCATTCCTTTTCTTGTTAGACTTCAGAAGAAACTGAGTTTTCAGAGATTTCTATTGGTTTTGTAAAACTTAATTTGCTCTGATGCAGAGCAAGCCGGGCAGAGTGAGCTGTGACTCTTTCTTCCTTGCTGTCTGACTGCCTGGCATCACTTTCTCTCATTAGCTGGGCTCTTAAGTGGAGACAGTGCATCCAAGGTAAGGATATTACCTCAAACCTCCTCTCTATAAATAGGCCTGGCTGCCGCCCCGAGCTTGCTCGTTCTGCTGTCAGAATATGGCTAAATGGCCACTTACAAATTCCAACATGTGCTTGATGTGGAGATTACAGCTGCTATCCAAAACAAAGGAGCTTTCTCTTCTCACAACACGCTGCTCCCTTTATGAGGCAGTTTGGAAAACTCCCATCTCTCGAGAGGGTTTAATCTATGCCCCGGTGCTTCTTTTGTGTGAGGACAACACAGCTTCCTCCAGACCTAAATGAAAACAGGACCCTTGAGTGCCCGCTGGAATATGTTTAGTGCCCTGAAAATCGCAGGGGAGGAAAGGTCTGATCCCTGGAGGTTCACCTATGGACCAAAATGCAAAGATGCAGAGTTACGTCAGCACAGCATAGGATTGCAGAGCGTGGGAATGCCAACCTGAACCCCCAAATGAGCTTGGTGCAAGAGTGTGGCTTTGCCCCTGTACCCCCAGGAGCCTTGACCCAAAGGAAGGGTGTGTGGTTTGGGCTCAGGACCGTACTCAGTGAGGGTGTCTGTGAGTTGTCATTAGGTGAGGGTCGCTGGTGAATATCGGGTGGTACAAAAAGGTGAGATTTTGCAAAGAAAATAGTTTGTTAAATGCTCCTGCACAGCTGCGTTTTCTCACAGTAGTTTTAACAGGGCCAAAGAAAACTCTGTTTTTCTCATACTTTGTTCTTACACTATTTTTTCCTGCCTGAGGCATTTTGCAAAGGAAATGGGAATGGCTGCGCTCACATGATGGATGTGGGAACGGGGACATCAGGTGAAGGGATGTTTCCTTCTGTCCCCCAGCAGGTCCAGGCAGGGTTTGGAGCAGACAGCACCACCGGGCATAGTCCGACAGAGGAGAGCTTCCTTCACACAGAGGTACCGTGGCAAAACATGATCGTGACGTAGCAGCAGCTCCTAGACACCTGGAAAGCCTTGTCCTTTCTGGTGTGGTGGGGCCGAAGCATGGCTGACCCAGAAACAACTTTTCTTTGAGTTCTGGCAATGGAATTTGGGCCTAATTTATTCGCGTATGCTTGGCTGGCATCTCCAGCTGCTGTTGTGTCTCTACAAAAAAATATAATTAACTTTCTCCTATGCAGCTACAAGGCAGATGGCCGTCATGAGCTTGGCAACAGCAAGCCAGATGGCGTGGTGAAGGTAGTGGCTGAGGGGTGGCCATGTTCCCCCACCTACCAGCTTTGCTACGGGAGTCGGGTATATTCTGTGGGTGGCCAGTATTTATATTTGCTTGTAAATTACGGCCCGCAAGATGCTAAATGAGTCTGGCTGCAACCTCAGAGCACAGCCTGGCTCCTGTGACCACAGGTCTGAGTCTCGCAAGCGGAGCCATGCTCACCTCCCAGCTACAAAAGAGCCCTTTGTGCATTTTCTCCTGCTCCTCTCAAGCTGTGCACTTCTCGGCTACTCCGCTGTCCCGGTCCATGCCTCAGCCTCATTGCTTCCAGCCATGGTGGTGTTTGTGACTTAGCTGGACTCTCAACTACCTAGAGCTCTTAGCTATCAATCAAGACACCTACCACTCTTCTCCTGCCATCTGCCCTCCTCCTTTCCTGACATCTCCAGAGCTTTGCTCCTCACCCACCTGCCATTTGGTTACATGTCTCATGGAAAGCATCGCCCGGGCAATGCTTCCTCACTTTCACCACTGAAGCTCCTTGCTCTATTAGAAGTAAGTCGTGGCTTTCAGTGACGGGAATGCTGATGGTCTGCCCGTGTCTCATCCTCCACCGGCAAGTCAATGCCAGCAGCAGCCGACACCTCTCCCCACCTGTAGCATCCTAAGGGAGGGTACAGGTAGTGTGCACAACCTGAGTCACTAAACAAGGATTTTAGGAAAGCAAGACTCATTGTTCAGGCTCTGCTGATATTGTCTTCAGTGCTCAGCCTGGCATGCTCCCATGTCCTCGTTTCCCCCACTTGCTGTGGCTGTATCAGTCCCTCAGCCTCACCACATTACATGAGAGGGAAACCTCAGCTCATGTCTGCGACCGTAAGCTCGGTTTCCTTCCCACTGCACTCATTTCCCAGCAATGGTGACAAGCAGCTTCGATTTACTGGCTCCGAGGGAGTTTTATTTTCAACGTTTTATGCAAGCCAGAACGTGGCTGCAGCCAGGGGCAGGGCTTTGGTCCCCAGGACTGCGGCATGTCCTCCCTCCCAGGCATGGCCGTAGGTGCGGGAAGGCAGCGCAGGTCTTTGGTGTGAATAAACATCCAAAGGGACGCACTTTGCCGCTTGTCTCACACTAATGCAGCTCTCGTTAGCCGATGATTTTTGATAAAGATGTGTACGCACTAATGGGAGATTGCCAGGCTAGAAGTAATTAAAAAAAAGTTCCTTTCAGCATGTTATAATCATTCTGAATTATTAAACAGGACAGAATTTTTAAAGTCTAATTCACTTTTCCATTATTTATGCTGTCTCTTCAGTTTTATCCTGTCTTTTGAGAGGTATGAATTCGCCAGAAAGTTTCACTTTCAGGTTGTGACGCTGTCGTTGTTGGAGACTGCCAAGACTGCAATACTGCTTATTTAAAAAGCCCAGGTGGGGGCTGCATCTTTTCCCCTTTCCACGCACAACATTTACATTTCCGGTCACTTTTAGCCCTGCACCTACAAGCCGAGGAATTTTTCCAGTTGCAGCAAAAGGCCACTAAGGATCAGAGAAAAAAGTCAGCACATCAAAGGTACAGGGTAGGGAGCAGCACATGGGCAGATCTGTCCTGCAGTAGGTATGTGATCAAACAGATAAGCGTCCATGCCTGCAACCCAGTGCCGTCTTCCAGCCCCTTGCTAATACATCCCAGCTCTAGCAGCAACCCTCGCTTCTTAAATGCTCCGAAACAAAAGGGTTTTAAAGCATAATTTACTGTTTCTTTTTTTGACATATTTCTAAATCGGTTCAATATGGTCTCGAACCACTAAACTAAAGTGTTTGACTTGCTTCCAAATCGAAGTGTTCATAAAAAGTAAAAAAAAAAAAAAGGAAAAGGAAAAGGGGGGAGAAGAAAATGCAAGGAAAAGAGAAGTGCTCTGGTAGTTTAAATCAGTCGGCCCTGCACAGTGATTTAAAACCAGTGGAGCACTTCAAGTTTTCATAAGCACTTAGCTTTGGAAGCAGTCCGAGTCCTGGACACGTGTATTTGTGGAATCATTTACCATTATTAGAGAGTTTGAATGGTGCTTGAGCTCTCCCTCTGCCCCGATAAGCACTTAGATTGCCTATGATTAGTCGGGTGGTTTTAAGCTTGTGCACAGTTGAGAGTGATTATTTTAAAGCATGCCATTGCCTGTCCCTATCTCCAAAGATCTCAGATCTTCCAAATTCATTAATTCCTTCAGCTCATCTGGATGGAAATTACTAACTAGACATAGTTACCTCAGTGCAATTTTACAGCATGTGTCACAGAGAATAATAAATGTTTGCAACCAGGGCAGATGGAGCAATAATGTGCATGCCACAGAGCACTCCTGTGCTGGGTAAGACCTGTTATTAAGATATGTGATTGTAGAGCCTCTGTGCTCCAGCCACGGACTGGGAAATTCTGGTTTTAGATGCCCTGATGCTTCCTTGAGCTGGAAAGGACAGTACTTGATATTCCCCTGTGTTTTACTGTATTGTATTGCATTGATGGACAATACTTAGTTAATCCAGTGTGCGTTCTTGCACCAGCATGTAGGAAGTCAACAAGGTTGTCAGATGAAGCTGTGCAAAGAGCTGATCTTTCAGGTTTGCTGACCGAACCAAGGAAGTTAAAAAAATTGTAAGAATTCAGGTTGACTAAAGATGGAAATGTTTTGCTTTTCTGAACTAAGTAAAAATCTGAAAGAAACAACCCTGTTGCTTGTTTTTCACTTGTAAGCTTTTTGGTTGTTAACTGCACACAAATTTTGAAATAAAATCCTGTTGCAATAAGAGAAATGGAAATGCTTTGACTTGAAATCATCTCAGCAATTTCCCCCGGGTCTTTTGCCGAGGTGGTAAAACCAGCAGAAAATGCAACCCCAAATTCCTAGTTTTCCATGGAAATTTTTGACTAGCAAAAACCCCACATGGTCCAGTATAAAAGTGACATGAAATGCCCAAATTTGTGCATGAAGCAAGCTGGGGTTGTGAGGGCTGCTCTGCAGTCCAGCTCCCTGCGAGACAGGGCTTTGCAGAAGCCCAGAGCCCTGCTGCTGCCTGTAGGGAAGATGACGGAGTTTGAACTTTCGAGAGGGTCCCTAGATTCCGCCATGTGGAAAATCAGAACAATCTGCTGGCAAAGAGGTCAAATTGGAGGCATAAGAAAGATAATCCCACCCCTGCCTCCTCCCAGACATGCAGCCAATGGTCTCCAGCACCCTGGCCCGTTCCGGAGCTCCCCTGGTCTATCTCAAGACATCACGAGCTGGCTTGTCTCTAAAAAGAAAAAAGAGAGGGAGTTTTCCCTGGCTGACAAACGATGGGAGCAGAGATGCCCTCCCTGTCTCTGGGCCCGCCGAGACCCCCACACAGGGGGCTAATCTCTGTGCTGTCTAAGCAGGTTATGAAGTGCTCTGAGGGTCCTACAGCCAGGCTTGGGTGCCCAGCCTGGCCCTGGTCTTGGTCAGGTGTCTCGTCATGATGGCTCCACTCTTTGCTAATTGGTTTGCAAAGGCAGGCTCTGGGGAGGACCAGGTGCCTGGGCATCCCCGCTCCACGGGAGGCTGCAGTCCTGGCCATCGCTGTGCAGGTGAGGTTCACTGCTCCTGCTCCAAGGTTCAACCTTGGGCTTGTGTGTCCAGCCCATTGCTTTGTAGAAACAGGTACCTCCAGAGGATGGTTCACCTGACCCAGACTCCTGTTTTCGGATGAGATTACTGTCTCCTTTGCCTGTAAAGGCTGGCTGACTCAGATAGAGACATTTGTGCTGCAGAAACCTAAAATCAGAGCAGATGACTCCCTCCCAACCTACTGACTCTTACCAGCGTAGCCCACAACCCCACCGTCTCACACACAGTTACCCTCCTGGCAGCTCCGTTTTACAGGAACCGAGGGACTGTTTGACATTCTGCAGGTCGCGCAGGTTGTCTGTAACAGCTGAAAACAGAACTGGGTCTTCCAAAATGTGAGCCAACACATTGAACATGTTCATCCTTCCTCCTGCATAGCGTGTGTGCTCTGTCCTGTGCTTGTCTGCAGGCTTCTCCTGCAGAGTTGCAGAGCATTTCATGCACAACGCTGATGTCCATAATGCTGTCAGCTCTTTCCTGGTATTTAAGAAAGCAGATATCTACTGATTTCCTCCCATAGTAATGTCGTTGTCTTTAAAAGCTTGCTTTAAAGAGTTTGCAGGCTGTGTGGAGATACCCTGAGATGATGGCATAGGACTAAATAGGGCAGGGATATGGAGCTTGATTTTAACTGGGAAGTTCTGCGTACTCCTCTGATTCCCCACCAAAATTCAGCTGCCTGAATTGCAATCTTTCATTCAAATACTTGCATAAAAAGCTTTTTTTTTTTTTGCCTTTTTTTTTTTTTGCAAGAACAAATTCAGAGAATATTTTTGAGAGGAATGCCCAAGAAAAACCTAAACTCCATTGATTTTACATACCCAAGATTCCAATGTCCTAAAGAAATGTATAGCAGAAGGCCTTTCCCCATCTGTACCTTTGTGAAAAAGAAAACAAACAGTTTTGGTCCAGACCTTTCACTGCTCGAAAGGAGAAAGTCATATATTTACACACTGCCCTGCTGCCCTATAAAGCACTGAGAAATTGGATCTGAAGAGGGTTATTGCTTTGTGGAAATACAAAAGGAGTTTGAAAGACCAAGACACGGCCTAAACGTAGCTGTGATAAAGGGGGACAACTCTTGGGTAGCTGTGCTGGTAGCTTTAGTTACAGCAGTGCAGGCTGCAGCGGCAGGTGTAGCTGAGGATGCAGTTCCTGCTCCGACCACTGACTGTCTGGATGATGTTGTTCAAGCTCTTGCACGGCTCAGTGCCTCAGTTTCCCCTTCTTCAAAATAGAGGCTGGGATTCAGCCCTGCCCTGCAAGCAACTTTGAGCTGTGCTTAGGCTCTGCTGTAAAACAAGGTCTGAGAGGTTTGTGGGGTTGGGTTTTTCCCCCCTAGATGCCTGGGTCTCTTTTGTCTCATTTTACAGTCCTAATGGAGCAGAGGGAAATACACCCGAATTTGCCATGGTCTGGAAGGAGAAAGTCATTCTCATTATTAAGCTGTTATTTTTATGAAGCCATAACTTACAGGCTCTCAATACTTATGTTATAGTAGTCAAAAAACAGGATGAGATCCCATAAACCATTCTTTATAGTAACCAGATGGTCATCAAGGCTGCAAAGGTACCTGACAGTGCCTGTTAGAGGGAAACACCTGCATGAACCTTAACCGTCTCTATGCCAGCCCTGCCAGCGGGGTGACCGCTCCTGCAAGCGCCAGGCAGTTATTTGGGGGGACCCTGTCACACTCCCCGGACCCGTTAACCAATGCCGTCCCGTCACGGGGATGCGTCACCAGTCCTGACTCATTCCCTTCTATTTTTAACCCCTTCATTCAACAAAAACAGTAACCCATCCAGGCACATGTGCCAGTGCTGTTGGCAAAGCATGTACATGACTAATAATTCCTAATAACAACAGGTTCACAGCACCTGATGTGGCAGGGAAGTGTTATTACTGAAAGGCTTATTTCATCTCTTCTAAAAATCAGAGATGGGCTGGTTTTGCTGTCTGAAACAGTAATTAAGCAGAACTGGTGGGAAAAAAAGCGAAAACCAAAAAAGCCCCCAAACCTACAGGGAAAGACACACCATTGGTTTTGCAAAGGGAAATTCTGTTGTTTCAAACCTGGTTTGATCCGTGCATACCCCAGCCTCCTTACAATATCCTGCAACAGTTGAACATCTGATTAAAATCAGGTTGTTCAAAACCACTGTTTCAGGAGAGGCAACAACTTCTGAGAAACAATTGCTGTCAGTGAACTATCAGGAGAGGCATTTTATTAGATATTATATCTCTTTGCCCAAAATGGGCTTTTGTAACCTGTGAAAGCAATATCTCCATACCACATCATTAAGTTCTGTGGCTTCTGGGCAGGGGGGAAGCACTGGGACTCCTGCAGTGCCCCTCTTCCCGGGCAACCTGATGTGACCTTCATTTATGTGCCACTGTCCTGCATGGCCCGATTTTCCTTGTAAAAAGAAAAAGAAAGAAAGAAAGAAAGAAGGAAAAAAGCCCTTACTCGTGGGTTCTTTCCTCAGAAAGCCACACCACGCTCAGTTTCCCAGAGGATGAGTCACGCGCTGGCCTTGCCAGCATCCTGCTTCTCGCCGCCGAGCCCGCGGCAGGACGGAGGAAGGGCGAGAGGGTGTTCAGTAGAGAATTTCCAAAGAAAAGGTAAACGTATCTTGGCACTGAAGTCATCAATGCCACCACTGCATCGACATGCTTTGTAACCTTACAGTGGTGTGCTGGCGATGGCTGTGGGGGTGGAGATGCCGTGCTGAGCACCATGGAGGAGAAAATGCAGCCCATCCTTCCGCTAACAACTTCACGATGGGATCATCCCTTTAAAAAATAAACATGAGGAAACAGGTTTTTGACCTAAAGCAACAGGTAAGCTATAGTTCTAAAAAGGGGATACCTAATGGCATGGGAGATTCCTGTAACAAACAGATATCTCTCCTTTCTGCAGAGTTTTTAAATTGGGTAGCTGCTTATCTTCAGTATTTGGCTACAGATATGCACTATTGATTTCTTTGATCTAAATGCCGAAGAGTGACTTTGTAGCCCCAATTTTTCGATGCCTGGCTAGTATCTGTCCTTAAAGATCATGGGTTACCTTTGAAAAGCGCAGTCAAAAGTGATCGGGTGGGTCTGATTATTCAGGTTTGGGGAAGTTTGATGGTCCTTTGGTTGCCATAAGTTGAAATAGCTTCAGGGTTGCCTCTCCATGACCTGGCTTTCCAAACTCTACCTCTCCATGCCCTGCCTCTCCATGCCTTGTCTCTCCATCCCCTACCTCTCTATCCCCTGCCTCTCCATCCTCTGCCCCACAACAGGACTGCCTTTACTGACATCATTTCCAACAACAACACGTCCAGCCCACCGGTTGCCCTTCAGAAGTGCTCTCTAATGTCTCTAATCCACCACTGAAGGACGAGTTTGCATCTGTCCACCAGCATCTCCGCTTCTATTTTAAACTGAGCTTCCAGACACTTCCTGAAAATAGTTGACTGCTCATGTCCCTTCCTGAGAAATCAAGTGCTGAGAGTTATCTGGATTGGAAAGGGCAGATATCCAGGAACAAGGAACAGTGGAAAGTATTGATTTCTAGGCTATTCCAGTGTGATATCAAAGCATGATGGAAAAATAGAGGATTGGATGTTGCCAATGCTTTTGAGCTTAGGGCTGCTCCCTATAAATAGATACACCCGAAATTATTCTTAGGAATTGAGTCATTAGTTCTTAATATTTCTAGTAAGTCAGTGGGAGTTGTGCTATTTAGGACAGAGGCAAAAAGTGGGTAGGCCCACACAAAAAGTCAACTTCAAAAAGCAATTATGAGCCCTTTCAGTCTTGAGCAATGTTTTCCCTAACAGGAAGATGTGTTTAACAGTGAGATAACTTATTCAAATCAGCTGTGCACAGCCCTTTTTAGCTATAAAGGCACAAAATCAGTGTCTCTCCCAGCCCCTGGCTGCTCCCCTTTGCAGTTACCAAGTTTTTTTCTGTTGGTATTTTTTATCCCCAGGGCAGCTCGGCCCTGGTGAAAGCACCAGCCAGGGTGGGATGAGGCGGTGGAGAAGGAGGAGGTGGTCTGCGAAGCCGTGCCATCAGGGTTAGGGAGGTGATGTGGGAGGTGATGTCCAGACGTATTGCAAAGGGAAGTTTGGTGTCATCTCCTTGTGCAGCGTTCAGACCCACACATGGGAACAAGAGTGGGTGTCCCAACAGCAGCGTTTTCTGTTGTCTGTCGGTGAGCGTGTGTCAGCACAAAGTGCAGAGCCCAAGGGTCGTTTTCACCTTGTTTTCTGCCTTTTTTCTCCTTGGCTGCAGCCAAACGTGTTCAAACCTTGCCTCCTCCACGCCGAGAGGGAGGTGGGGATTTCCCTGCTGCTCTTGCGGTGCTGACTCCTGCATCTGGTCTGCAAAAGTTGCTCTATTCGCACAGGCAGGAAGAGGATGAGTAACGGAGCCCCAGAAGTTCTTCCTCTAGCAGATTTATGGTCCTTTCCCTGCGTGAGGGCTAAGTTCTTTCCCTGAGCAAAATTCCTAAATCAATGGCTTGATTAATAGCTGAGAAACATTTTTCCCGTCGAGTCTGGAAGGACTTTTCACATGGTATTAGCCAAAAGAGCTGGAGAAGACATACAGATTTGTTTTAAATTGTATATAGTAATCGGTTTTAAGAGTCAGATGAATAAAACGACCTTCCTGGGTGTTCAGTCACACAAAGGAGAACAAAATATAAAATAAAAGGTCTGAGATACTCTGGAAGTCTGAGTCTCTCTCTAATTTACAGCATGCCAAAATATGTGACTAATGACCATCTCAAATTGCGTAAAGACCTGAACTAGTAGAGGTCACCTTAATTTCCTCCACCTTAACTCCTGCATCTCTGATAAGCAGTGTGCATATTAAAAGATGGGAATAAGCCAAAACAGAGCATTCCTCATCTGAGTGTACACAGAAATCTCACCAAAATTAATATGTCTGTAGTGTGTTTCCCAGAGTGACTCCTGTTCAGACAAGCATAACATTTGCAATTTCCCTTTAACATTTTTCAATGGGTTAGGGTTTTGGATTTTTTATTTTAAAAAAAAAAAAACAAAACAAAACAAACCAGAAATAACTGCTAATCTATTCAGAATGCAAGGCTGGGTCAAGAGTGGATTTTGGAAAGTCTGATGCTACATGAATTTCAGGTTCATTTATAACTGACACCACATTGTGTTAGAGGATGCAAGGCACAGGGATAAGACAGGCTGTCTCCGCCTTACTGGGAGAAATCACGTGCCGTGTCTTAAGCCTGTGCGTAGCTCAAATACAGATCATCACCGCATGAGAAGAGCAGGACGTGGAAATAATGCGTGCGTTCTGGTGGATTTCAAAGGAGTGCATGGGTGCACATTGGACCTTTTGTCAGAAAAGCCCAGGTGTGATCGGGGTATTGACAGCTCCGGGTGCCGGTTGGAAATGGTGATTTATCTTTCAGCCAAACCAGACCCAGTCCTCCTTGCAATTCCTGCCTGCCCCCAGACATTCACAGGAATCCCTTGGCCAAGAAGAGATGTTTTCCTGCTGGCGAGACAAGAGGATTCTTCCTTTGCAGCTTGGGGAGCAGAGGAATTAATCCTCATTGCTGCTGCTAACATGCCCTCCAGCATGCCATAACACCAGAATTTGCTCCAACACACACAACCCACCCCTCAGATTCACCTCATCATGCTTTACAACCCCGCACCTCTGCTAGCCACCTGAGATCCTGCCACGGTCAGGACTCTAGAGCACGGGGCATCAGGCCAGGTTTAGCTGCCTGCTTGTGGAGAAGCCAAGTCCTGGTCTCCCTTGATGAGATCTCTGCAAAGGGAGACTGGGGAGACGTGCTCAGATGGGCAATTTAGGTGTCTGCTCTTGTCAAATGAGTCACACCCAAAATATTCAAAGGCAACCTACCTGCTGCAAACAAGCAGGCTTTCCCATGAAACCTCCTGTTTGCTATTCGAATACTAACACCAAATCTGATTTTGCATGATAGAAATCAAGTCTATCCTTTGGTGTAATGAGTGCTGTTTATCAAATCAGTTCATTTCTTTATGTGGAGTAAATTTCAAGGGGTTTATCACAACTGAAGTTTTACATGGGAACACCACGGAAGCCCCAGGAATAGCATGAAACTAAAAGAAATTTATCTTCTGCTAAGATCCAAATGATGGTTAGGGAAACACGTCAGGAGAAAATATGAACACCCAGTGGTTGGAGATAACTGCATGTAATCCCCCGGGTGGTATTCCAGCTCTAGAAATTTAAGCCAGAATTTGGATTTTTGTGCGGAAAACAATTTAATAGATTGTTTGTTTCGTTTTTTGGCAGTTTTTCCAGCTGAATCATTCTGTAATCTGCTCTTATGTCCGCTGGCAAAGGGGAAAGGAATCCTGTTGAAAGGGTAGATGAGCATGGGGCGGGGGGGGGGGGAAGCAACAATCAGGAATCATAACTTTGCAGCACAAGGGCAGAATAAACACGACAAGCAGAGAGGACGTCATCCTTCCCACGTTAGACAGTCACCACCACAGGGAAGGTGAGGACAGGGAGATAAAGCCAGATGGATCTCTGCCCCGAAGCATCCCAAGAGATGCTACTGACCATTGCGAACCCCTTCCCGGTGTCTCTCTGTCTTTTTGCTCCTAATAGGAGCTGAATTGGTTTTAAGGAGGTGCAGAAAATGAGCAGAAAACTGTTCAGGGTCCTACAAGAGCCAGCTGTGAAGATCGAGTATTGCTGTTGTGATATTGCTGCATGGTGTAACCACAACATTTAGTTTAGCTGATAAGACATGGCAGCGTGATCTACTGCACTGAACGTCTCCTGAAATCTGATTAGCAAAGCATGACACTAGAGCTGGGCAACGTTTATTGAATCAAGCTATTTTGGACGGTTAAAAATGGCCTTTCCCCTTATTTTGACCTTCTTTTCTTTTTCAGCAAAACACACCACAAACAACAACAGCAACAAAAAACCACATCCAGTTTTCATTCATCCTCCCCCCCCTGCCCTTTTGGAAACAGCAAGAAAAAAGTTTTCTGTGTGTGAAAAACCAAATGGATGGATGTTTGTACTGATACAGCTGAAAAATGTCATATTAACAAATAGCTCTTGTCTAAAAATTGTTGAATGAAAAGATTTGCTATTCTGTTCATGAAAAGATCTCTATGTGGATAAATAATTCTATGTAACTGCTCCTAACTGCTGACTGCTCTTACAATATAAGCAGCTCACAGCAGCAGGGAAGGGCACAACCTATGAATGGATCTCCTCCTGCCTCGGGCAACTTAGATGAGGGATAGCTTAGGATTTAAGAGTTTTGCTCATGGGGATCTCCAGGCACGTCTTGTCTGGGTGGTCTCCTCTGAGTTTTTTGAACCAGGCTTTGCTTTCAGGAAGACTGCCATCATTTTCTTAGACTCAAAATGTCACTTCCACACTGCTCTGCAGGAGAGGGCTGGCATGCCATGTCCTGCGACTGTGGTTACTATACCCTGGGGCTGCACAGTCCTGGACTCCTTCCTGGTCTTCTCCAAGTGCCTCTCTCTGCCTCCGTTGCATTTAGTGTTGGGTTTTGTTTGTTTGTTTGTTTTCCCAAAAGAAAAGCCCCAAAACAAGGCAGGCAAGGAACAAACAATGAGATGTTTTTTCAGCCCCCGGAAAACCGAACGATTTGAACACGTTACAAAGGGAAGCTTGAGGGAAACTGTGGAGGTTGTGGGACCTGCTGGGAAACTGCCACAGGATTTTTGCAGTGGGATGACCTACACTTGGCCTGTGCCCACCCCTAAGTGTAGGCTGTGCACCACAGAGGGAATTGCCACTCTCCCACACCTGGGCTCCGCTGTCTCGGTGCTAGGTTGGTGCTTGCGTGCATGTGGGTTGAGCGGCTCGGGGTCTGGGGCTGCCCTTGACCAAGAGTGTAGATACATCTTTCCCAGCTGTCAGCAGCATGCAGAGCCAAAAGCCAACTCTTCTGGCTTTTGGATCCAAGGTCTGTGTCTGAGTAGGGGCCAGCTGTGGTGGCTCAACACAAAGTCTTGCTTCCCTGAGCAGCAGAGGCGTTGGGACCACAGCCCCTCTCTGGCAGCATGCTTCACCCAGTCCTGGGCAGGGGGCTGGAGCCACCCTGCCTAATTTAGAGTCATAGAATCATAGAATGGCTTGGGTTGGAAGGGACCTTTAAAGGTCATCTAGTTCCAGTCCTCCTGCAATGAGCAGCGACATCTCCAACTAGATCAGGTTGCTCAAAGCCCTGTCCAACCTGACCTTAAATGTTCCCACGAATGGGGCATCTACCACCTCTCTGGGCAACCTGCTCCAGTGCCTCACAACCCTCGTAAAAAAATTTCTTCCTTATATCTAGTCTGAATCTCTTCTCTTTTAGGTTAAAACCATGGCCCCTTGTCCTTTTGCTCCAGGCCCTACTAAAAAGTTTGTCCCCATCTTTCCTATAAGCCACCTTTAAGTTTGAAAGGCTGCAATGATGCCCGCGGAGGACACGGCCTGCACATCGGTTTTGCTGATGCCTTGTGCCCTGCTGCCCTTCCCCCTGAGCACTGAGATCCCCCTCCACTGGGGGGAAGGGGGCTACATCCAGCAGACCAAAGTGGGAGCAGAAATATTCCCCTTCCCACCTGATGGAGTTTTGCCATCGGACCTGAAACATCAGTTATTCACCTTCATTGACACCAAGTTCTTCAGCCAAAGACTGACCCCTGTGCACAGCACTTTGCACAGGATGGACACCATCATTTTTGCTTTGGAGCTGGGCTTGGAGGCTTTTCTACATTAACCCATGTGGCTCCAGGGTCAAGCCCCTATGTGTGTATCTATGAATATATGTAAGTATGCATGTGCTTGTGAACTTGTGTGCTTGTATGTGTGGCATTTAATAGCTTGAAACTGATTTATTCCAAGCTCATTTATAGAACATTTTTAAGCAGTGAATGAGTTAGGGAAAAGCTAGGACAATTAGTGAATAGGTTAAAAAAGAAGAATTTTGTTGTTGTTGTTGTTGTGCAACTCCAGAAGTGAAGCACAGTTAAAAGCACAGAACAAAAACCACCAAAAGACCAAAAGCAACAATAGAGTGTTTTCCTTCCTGTATGATTGTTACAGTTCTTGCTGGCCATGCAAAAAAAAAAAAAAGCCAAAATAAAATCTGGCACACAGGTCATTATGTTCTTTGGGAATCAGAAATAGACAGTGTGGGCTTGGTAGGCAAACACACGTTTCACAAGCTCCTTCTCGTCACAAAGCCAATATTTGTTCAGGAGAGAATTCTTCCTTTGGGTAATTAATATTTTTTTGCTATTTATTGCTCACTGGATGGAAGTTTTGGAATGCATAAGGAAGGGGGGAAACCTGGCAGTGTTCCTCACAGTTATTACATTGCTGTTGCGGTCTCCAACAAAAATCACAGCACTGAGTGTACATTCCTTTCGTGAGCAAAATGGATCATCAGGCAATGGAATGGCTTCAAAGGAATGCGTGCATCATGCCTCTGACATTTTGCTACAACTTGAGCAGGAGGGGGAAAAAAAAGAGCTATGGATAAGCACTTTCCTTAGGTTGTACATTTGTTCCTGTCCACTCTGAAGAAAGATTTCCACTTGGCACCTGAGAGGCTGGAGCCTCAGCTATTCCTCTTCCAAGCAAGCCACACGTTCGAGAAAAGCCAGAGAGTTTACATTAGAGAGGAACAGGAGGTGAAGGAAATTGTAAACTCGAGTGAGATGTTATAGGGCAGGTTAGATGCTGGTGGGTAGACTAACAAAAGTGGAATGTTATTGCTAAAATCTGGCTCCTTCCAAAAAACCCGTAACGTTGTCAAAGCCTTGAGTTTCGTCTGCTAGTTTCAGACATTCCAACATATGCTTCTTATTTTGTTTTTAATACTTACAGTCCATCCAGAGACAATTCATGGCAACTGTGGCTATTGTAACACTATATAAAACACGGGGTTTGATGACAACTGATATGAAGTGTGATTGGAAAAAATAATGCCCCCTGGTAATGATAATATTTCCTGCTCAGATTGGTCTCACGATAATAGGCCTGCTCCAGTTGTGTTTTCAGAGTTATATACAGGACTCTGGTATTACATTACAGCTGCTGCCTAGTTATACATCCGTGTGAATAGGAGGGAATAAATGCACATGCAGAAATACCAGAATGTCTGAAAACAGGGGCCCAACAGCGACAATTTCTTGTTTGACTTTTGGGGGATGGGTGAAGCATCGTCTGCTTGGACCCAACTGACCAGGGAAGCATCTTGCCTCGTTTCAAGGAGAAAAGAGATGCAACGTCTGGAGCGTGCCCCCACTGGCTCTGCAGCCCCCTGCCCTGCCCCATCATCTAGCCTTGGCGAGATCGTCCTTGGGAGCTTCACAGCCTGGCTTGGGAGGTCAGAAATAGCCCAGAGCAGGAAGCTTTGCTTTCAAAGGGGAGGGTGGATGTGGATGTGGATGTGGATGAGAAGCAGAGCTGCTCTGGATAGAGGCGGGGAGGAGGGGGGGCCGAAAACCTGCCCGATGGATGGGGTTGCGGATGGTTTGCTTCATCCTGTTCCAAGAGGAAACACGTTTGAATTCTTTGTTGTAGCTCCGCAAGCAGTCCGGCTCGCTGGCTGTTGGGGTTTATTCTCACGGAGAAGCAGAGTCACTGCTGGCTCAGGATACCAGCACTAATACGAGCCTGTTTATCTTGGGTTTCCCCATGTCATCCTTCTCACTCCACGGCACTTAATTATGGCAGTGCCAATGGAGCTAGGGATGGGCTCTGGTTTCTGCCCTCTGGCTTTTAGCATTTAAATCCTTGCTCTTTCCAAAGGGTTCCAGGTTTCAGACGTCAGTGGGCATAAGGAGAGAAAGATGAGGGACCGATTTCCTGGGCCAGAAGTGCATGAGTATCTACGTTGGTGAAAAACATGCCCGAGAGGCCAGTGCTGCAAGGCTGGGACATGGTGAGGATCCTGGCTTTATCCACTGGCTTTCTGTGACCTGCAGCAAATTCCTTCCCAGATTAAAGGCCTAAATCAATGGGTGCCAGATAAGGGCACCTCCCCACTATTTCTGTGTCTGAATCCAGCCCTGCATGGCAGTGAGGGCTGCTGTAAGGCTGCACGCTTGCTGCGGCTGCAGGTTGGATGTTGAAGTCCAATGCGTGGCTTGTGCAAGCTTTGGGTAGCATGAAGCGTTCAAAGCTGACTCCTGCTGTTGAAGGTGACCACGACAGCCCTCAGGAGACAACTGCAGCTGGAAAAGATGTGAGCAGAGGAGAAATTCCTGAAGGAGGAAAAAAAAGTTCAAAGGGACTTAAGAACCTGGGGGAGGTGTTTTGGCTCTTTCAACCTCATTTCTGCCCCACACAGCAAAACCAGAAGCGAATGAATGTAAAACACTCTGTTTTTGAGGCTGATGGGAATCATGGGACCTATGAAACTGGGCTGTAGGATTTCACCTCCAGAAAGAAGGGATGCCTCAAAACCCCCCATGCCAGGGAAATATGCTACCAACAAGAAGGAACGAGACGATGCTGCTACATGCTACATGCAGAGTCCCCCAGAAATTGAGAGCCCTTGGACTCGGTGGCCCGAGACCACATATCTGGCAGTTATCTAAGCAGCGGAGTGTAAGACAAAGTGGGCAAACAAGATCTGATCTCACTCGGAGAGGGAGGGAACTGAATCACCCAGATAGATACTCACTAACATCAAGGGGAAACTTCAAAGAGGCCAAGAAATTCAGGATCAAGGACTCCAAGGAACTATCTTCAAAGGCTGAGCAATCTGACCCTGGGGCTGGGAAGAATGCTAGTGTCCACCCTCTCCAGCATGACGGCGGAAGGAGAAATTATGCAACTCTCAAAAGTCTGCAAACATGAGCAAAGACACGTGGAAAATGGGTATCGTTCAAGATGACTGACGTCACGCCTTGGGAGCGAAACAAGCTGACGTCCCCACTGCTCTCGTGAGGGACCGGACAGGACTTTTTCTTGCCAAATCTCAATGGCCTGGTGTGAGCCTTTGGCTCTGCATCACAGATACCGGTAGTGAAATTTCCAACTGGGTTTTTATTCTCCCCAAACTGTCTTTCGCAATTGCTTCTCCGCTCTGCAAATTGTGTCGAGCTGCTGCCGTGGAAGGACAGCTACCCGACCTGCCCCAGTGCACACATGTGCTGTGCTAGCAAAATAACCGGGAGGAAGCCTCTGGAGAAGGTGGCTCTGGAGCCGCTTGCCCAAGCAGGGCCCAAGGGCAGATTTGCCTGGCACCAAATGCAAGGAGGAGATTTGCCACTAACAGGAACACCGAGTCCCAGCAGGAGAGGGAACAGCCTGCAGCAAGGCAAAGCACAACCAGCTGTATTCCTGGAGTCAGCACGTGGGTCTGAGCCTGACCCCTCCAGCTCAGAGAGAGCAGGAAGAGGGGCTCAGACCCCCCCCAGCATCAGTCACAGCCATCCATGGTGTGATCTGAGCATGTCCAGGACTGAATGCTGATGGAAAACCTCCAGCGCAGGTTTTACCTGCACTAAAGCTCCCCTTTGCACTGCAAAGGCACAGCACTGGATAGGAAGAATGGCTCAAGGGATGGAGGTGCTGGGGCCAGGCACCCTGTGCACCCAAACACTGCAGAAGAGGAGTGCTGACAGTGTTAGCACAGTTTTGCACCCTGGACAAGGAGCACAAACCTCCCAGTAACGCTGCCCACCACCCCATGCAGCACATCCCGCTGTGCAGCCTCAATGCCTCAGCTCCATCCCCTGGGTACCAAGGCCAGCTTCATCCAGCTGGCACGGGGAGCCGCAGAATTGGCTGAGAAATGTGCTAGCAACTGCCGTGCGAGCTCTCCAGGGGCTGCCGCTTGCCAGGCCCTGCTGCAGCCCGCACTATCTTGCCCTGGCTGCTGTGCTCCCCTAAACGGCTAGCACAGGTAGGCACCTCGCCCAGATCAGCCCTACCCTGGCTGTGTGGGTTAGCTGTCTGCCTGCGATAAAAATCGCAGAAAAGAGCCTGGGTTTTGGTAACAGCTGTGATTTTTTTTTTTTCTTTTATGTCTACCACCCTCTCCTGAAAAAAAAAGTAAAATTCTCAATTAGAGGCACAATGAGGATGGTTCACCCAGCAGCAAGCAGAAAATATTCCCATGGCCCTGGAACCAAGCAACTACTAGAGGCAAGATTATGATTTTAGTTATATTGGCAGAAACTTGAAAAAAAAAAAAATCCACTTAAATAACTTGGGTTTGCCATGGCGTAAGTGAGATCACAGTCCCCTGCTTTGCTGCTCTCAGCCTGCCAGGCGCTGCCTGTACCCTTGCTCTGATTTGTAGGTGCAAGTTTGGCTTCCTGGATGTGAATGCAGCTGGTTATTGCCAGCCAGGAAGCCAACTCGTGTGCCATCAGTAGCAACAGGTTGCCAACGCATGACTCGGCTTTTAGCCAATATGTGATTTCTTTTTCTGCTCTGTGGTAAACAGAGCTGTGATATTTGGAGTGTGTGATTTTGGGGTGTTCCAAGCACAGACCTCACTGACCGTCCATTTCTCAGACCAACTGAGCGTGGTCTCCTGTTTTCCCTTGGCCAGAAGATCCAGGTAGGAGGCATGTACACAACAGAGCTCTGAAACAAACTGCTTGCCAGCAAGCATGGGCTGGCTTCTCTGGCCACGCATTGCGCAGGTTCAGAAAGTTCAAAGGACACTCATCCCCAAGTGCTGGAGAGATGCAGGGAACCTGACATCCATCTTGAGTCAAACTCATGGCTCTGCCCCAAGACAATGTGGAAAGACAATGTCCTAAAATCAATTCAGACCAGGGCTGAAGTTGGTTGGTGCGACCATGGGGACCATTTAGAGGTCCTGCTGTCAGCACGGTGTGGAGGCAGAAAGGCTAGCCTGGCAGAACAAGGAGGAGCAGTGCAGGTAGTCAGCTGGGTGTGAAGACTGAGGGGACCACATCACGTGTCCCTGCTCCTCAGGTAGTTCCTAAGTAGGTCACTTTAGCTCCCAGCATCTCCACTGGGGATGCCTGCAGAAAGAAGGCTACCAGATGCATTCAGAAAAACATACAAGTGCGAGAACATGGGAGCATGTTGATTTTCTACTGGCAATACCTAGAAACAATTTGCAAAAAGACCCTCACCAACTCTGAACCACTTCACTAAAGTCTTGTGTCTCTCCAGGCCTCACACAATCTCCTTTCTTGCCATGGCAAAGGAGACTGAAGCTGCTTTTGGCTGTCGCTACCTTTCCACACCCAGGGCCTCACATTTGGGGGGGGTGCCAAGCAGAAGCCGTCATCAGCCCTGGCTGGAGGGAGCCTCCACTTTGTAGGAACTTTGCAACCGCCCCGTCTCTGCTCGCCAAACAGCCAGGCTTGCAGTCGGCACAACCATCTCCATCTCAATCCCTTTCCCTTCAGGTGGGTTCGGAGCAGAAAGGAGGAAAATGGGCTTTGCCAAAAGAAGGAGAGCCCCTGGCTTTAGTACGCTGCAGAGGATACAAGAGAAGAAGGTAATGCTGTCCTTTAGATGTGATGATGCTTCTTGCCTGTAGAAACCAGGGCAGAACCATGAAGAGAATTATGCCCATGCCATGAAGATGAAGAAATGAGAAGACTGAGACAGGGAATACACCCTGCACCCTAAAGCACGTTTTATTCAAAAAGACTGTTCAAATCTCTCTAAGCAAGAGTGAGAGGAAATAGCTAATTCAGAGCCTTTTCAACACACTAAACGGGATGCTTCCAGGTCAGGCAGTGTCTGCCTGTTTTGCTGTGAGTCACATCCCATCCACACAACATTAAATCCAGCAAACATTAGCAGCGCAGAATGGGAATGTACCCATTGATGGAGGACCTGAAACAAAATAGTTGTGCCCAACTTAACATGGATTGTTCATCTCTGAAACTGTTATGCAATTCTGAACTTTGCGGGTATGTATATGTATACGTATATGTGGCTTATTAATAATTTATCCTTTGGGATTGCATCCTGCCAGGACAAAGTATACTTATAAAACAGTTATGTAGGTGTACTGAGATAGATAGTGTTTGCCAATGCCAGGTGAAAGTATGTTGCCGCAGTGATTTAAACGACAAGGCTCTGTGCTGATGATTTGGCCCAATGTCTTCATAGCAGAGGCTGTAGGACTCTCATCCACAGATTTCTGTATGAAACCTGTAACTTCTGGTGGAGGATTTCCATTCCTTCTCACAAGCTCCTCTGGGCCAAGCACACTGTAAATTAAGTTGCTTTATTTAAGGACTAGAACCAAAACCCCGGAGCCGAACACCTTCTGTCTTCATCCATATTTGAATTTGTGGCTTGGGCCCATATCCAAGTGTATCGTGAAGTGTCTTTTATTTTTCTCTGTTCAGGCACGGACAGACCCAGCAGTCAGGAGACGATGTCCAACACATTGTGTCTCACGTTCACATTCAACAGGTCCTTTGAGGTCCACATACCCATATGCAGAAATTAGTTATTTAGAGGAATAAGAGTGGGATACAGCAGTGATGCCCTGTGTTTTCTAGAGGAATATTTTACAAGATTTGTTGTGTGATTTGGTACGTTGGCTCACGGGGTAGGAGAAGGAAACCAGATCCCCAAGGGCTGAAGGACATCCTGGGAAGATCTGCCCTAAGCCCCATCAGGCATTGGGAAGGCTGGAGAAGGGACGCACCGCCACTGCTGCCTGTGCCTACAGCCCACGGTGTTTGTGACTAACAAGGCAGCGCGAAACACGGAGAACAAAGAAGAGATCTGCCCAAAGATACCAAAACCACTCGCCTCTGCAGCTTTGCAAACTGAAGTGCAGCAGGTGTATGGGTGAGAGGAGAGGGCATGGGTGTCCCCCCCTACTTCGGATCCAGCCATTTTGCTGCCCAAAAAGCACACACCAGCACTGGTGATCTGGATAGAGGGGATCGCATCCATCTTGGGGCAGGGTTTCAAGCGTTCATGCCATTTCCGCCATTTCCACGGTGTTTTCTTGTGCAGATGCTGAGACTAGCCAGCTCAGACTGTTTGCACGCGGAAGTAACTCCTGGACAACAGGAAGACAAGGAAACGGGGTGAGATGTGACTTAAAAACACTGCCAGGTCAAGCAGGGCATGGCTCAGCTTTCCCTGAATCTGATTTGGGGTGCAAGGCAGAAACCAGATAACAAGCAAGTTTTGTGCTTTTTTTTTTCCAGTGTAGGTGCCTGGACACCAAAGAGCTGAGAGTCACATGCTGGTGGTGGTTAGAAAAAAGTAAAATGCATAAATCCTTATCTGTCAGGAGAGACCTCAGTTCAAGGGTACCGATGCTCTTACAAATAATAAATTCTTCCTCCTTATTTTGTAGCATTTATGAAGAAAATTTGGTGCAGGGTGATTAAAGACATGGCTCATGGTCTCCCAGAAAAGGCAGTACCAGAACTAACAGAGCTCTAATCCCAGAGAGTGTTCTTTAAAAGAAGGGTTTAGGTGGAGAAAGTGTGGAGGACACCACTGATACACCAATTTTGGCCATAGCCTCATGAGTGATTCTACCCCACAGATGGACTTCCCCGCTGTTCCACATGTGCCTCTGGGAAAAAAACACAGCATCGAAAAAAAGGATTGTTATTGTTCTGTCTGGGTCCAGGAATGAGGCTGAGCAGCTGGACTGGCAGCTGATCTTTAAATTATAACAACCTTTTGCCCCTTTGTTTCGTCCTTTTGCAGGTTTCCACGTAGGCTTCTCCGAGCAAAGAGGCAAGCTGGTTTCACACACCTTGCAGAGAGAATGGAAATCATTTGTGCTCCGGGATCTGTGTCCCTCCAGTAAGAAGCTGAAGCCCTCTGAAATGCACCGGGATGCAGGAGCGCAGATGCTCAAAGTATCACACACCAGCTATATAGGAACATTTCCTTATTTCAATTGCTCTGGCTTTTGAGGACACCGAATACAGTTGGTTTTAGGGCACAGAGGGGTTTAGATCAAGCAGAAAGATTTAAGCTGGAGCAGGAATAATATTTGAGTGTGTCAAATCGGTTTGTGAAGGGTACATCACCCCATGTCTCTGCATCCTCCCATTACATGGAAAATCCAAGAGGTTAGAAGAGAGAGGCTGGGCCTTTGAGGAAGAAAAGAAGGGAAAAAACAGCATTAGATGGGATATAGCCCGCTGACTGCTATTTCATTTCTCAGGAGAAATTTACAATGTGATCATTAAATCCTCAAGAGACAAACCTGAACAGTGTTTTCTTCCTTCTGGGCAAAAATCTTGGAACTCTTAAAAAGACATTGTATTTCACAGCTCAGCCATCCAGCAGCATTTAAAGAACTGGAGAGAGAAGAGGAATTTTTAAATGAGCAGTCTTTTTTTTTTCTTCTTCTTCTTCTTCTTTTTTTTAAAGACTCTAAGCTGTCAGAATTCTTTACAGGAAAAATAAATAAATTCTAACATCTGGTAATTAATAGCTTATGAGCTGAAGAATAGTTGTCTACAGAGGCAGTTCACAAGAGTGCAGTGTTTGCCTTGCCCCTTGTCTCTGAAGATCACTGCTCACTCACTAAACCAAATGCTCTCCGGATATGACATTTAACTTCATTTCTGCTGTTATGCTTCAGGAAGACAAATAGTAGGATCGATATAGAAATAGTCACAATATTCAGGTTTTCTGTCTCGGTTTTGTCTCCAGCCAGGACTGGTATGGCTTCACAGCTGCATCAAGTTCTGCTGCTCCACCTTGGTGCAACCAAGAGGTTGCAGCAACCGATCACCTGGGCTGTTCCCCATCTTGGTGGCATCTGTCCCTCTGAGATACCAACAGCACTTGTCCTCAGAATCATAGAACAGAATCATAGAATCTTTAAGGTTGGAAAAGACCTCTAGGATCATCAAGTCAAACTGTCAACCCAACACCACCATGTCTACTAGACCATGTCCTGAAGTGCCATGTCTACATGCTTTTTGAACATCTCCAGGGATGATGACTCCACCACTTCTCTGGGGAGCCTGTTCCAATGTCTGATCACCCTTTCAGTGAAGAATTTTTTCCTAATATCCAACCTAAACCTCCTCTGGAGCAATTTGAGGCTGTTTCCTCTTGTCCTTTCACTTGTTGCTTGGGAGAAGAGAACACCCACCTCACCACAACCTCCTTTCAGGTAGTTGTAGAGAGCAACAAGGTCTCCCCTCAGCCTCCCCTTCTCCAGGCTAAACAACCCCAGCTCCCTCAGCTGCTCCTCATAAGACTTGTGCTCCAGACCCTTCATCAGCTTTGCTGCCCTTCTCTGGGCCCGCTCCAGCACCTCAATGTCCTTCTTGTACTGAGGGGCCCAAAACTGAACACACTACCTGAGGTGCGGCCTCACCAGAGCCGAGAAGCTGTCCCTGGCGCAAGGAAGGGGGTTTTTTTTGCCCTTGTTTTATGAGGGAGAACTGCAGCAGAGGGATGAAGTGACTTGCAGAAGGTCACAGAGGCAAAGCAGGTGTCTACCAACATACACGAAACCATGACCACAAAACTTTCCAATTTACCCTGATAATGCTGCTGAGGAACAGAACTAAAACACAAAAGCCTGATATAATATGTCAATACGGATGTCACCCACACCATTAGAGTTTTGAGGGTGGTATAAAAATGTCCAGATTAAATTAAATTTTGGGGCCTTCAAGAGTTGCAGAGCAGAATCTTCGAATTTCTGAAATGTCCAGATCTGTTTATATTTCCATTTCTGGCAGGTAGAAACCACAGCTCCTTAATACAAAAACAAAACCCTTTCCCTTGTTATTCTCAAAGCAACCCCATGCTACTCCTCAGAAGACTGAGCCTCCCTGGAGAAGACATCATGAGAGGAGGACACAAGATGGCCAGGACATCCAAAACTAATGCCTGCAGCACTCAGCTCCACAAAATTCGGCAGTCTTGCCATTTGTGAGGAAAAGCTTGCCTGGTAGCTGTCACACATCTTTAGATAACTGGGCTCCCTTCCTTGCATTTCCATGGATTTCTTGTGTGATAGCCGGCAAATCTGTACATCCTAGTTGCTTAAAGATATTTAAGTGTTTAAATCCAACTGAAATCCACACCCCATCTCCACATTGCTAAATGAACAGCACCAGCCTCCAGATGCAGTGAGGACCCATACACACAAGGATGGTGAAACGTTAGGTACTGTGAAAATAAGGGTAATGGCTTTCATCCTGTAGCCCCTCGTGATTTTGAGGAAGAAAAAAAAAAGACTCCTAATGAGTTTAAAGCTTACACCAAATTGCAAAGAACCCACAGGGTTTTGCGAAAGTATTCGTGGCACCTGTACAGCCAAAAAAGTACTTTTCATCTAGTGTGGGTGAAGATTATACAAAAGGCAAACACTCTTCTCACACGGCAGGGATACCATACGTAGGCACCTGGACAAGATGTGGCTGGATGTAGCTATTTAAATCTGACTTGCTCCCCATGCAAATGGCTCTCCCACTCTTCCCCTGAGCTGCTCAGTGATGGACCTGCTGCAAGCAGAGGGATGAAGCACCCCATGGCTCCCACACTTGCTGCTGGCTTGCTCACCCTTGCAGCATGGGCTCCTGGTTGTTTCTGCAAGGTAATTTCCTTTTGGTGACGCTCAATACCCTTGGACTTCTCCCTGCTGTATGAAAAGTTAGTTGGAGTCTCATGCCATGGAGAGAAAGTGGAATTGGTGTGGTCTTCCAGGATGAGATGAAGTATGGAGTGACATCTGCCCAGCTGAGACCAAGCCTGCCCAGGCTGTCTTCTCCCTTCTGTCTGAGCTGCCGGCTGACGTGCAGTTCAGCTGGGAAGAAATTTATTTCAAGGAGGTGGGAGAGGCAAAGTGGAATTAGTGTTAAATCCACCCAGGGACTGAGTGGCACGCAGACAGCTTGCATTCCTTGCATCCACCGTCCTCTGCAGTCAGGGTAGCTCGTCGGAGCAGCCAGGATGCCGTATATTGTCCTATTTAACCTCAAGACAGAGGATCAAAGTGCTGACCTGACACCCCGCCCTGGAAATTAAAGACAATTTGAAGATAAAGAGCAGATGTGTTCTCTCAGCATGCACTGCCCGAGCGGCACACACCATGCCCAGGTGACATCCCGTAATTTTCAAGAAAGGACTGTCTCAGTCCTCAAAAACTCAGCCAGGAAACTAATTTAATTTTTTTCTGTGACCCTCCGTGCTTTGAAGGGCAGCTAACCTGAGGTCAACTTCCTGGTTAACACAAAAGAGCAGAAAAGAGTGTTCTTCACCCGGACCTTGGCACTATCAAGTATTTTGAGTGGCTCGTGTCGTTTAGGGAGGAAAACACTATTATCTTACTCTCCACGTCGTGCTCCGGTCACAGCACACTAGATTTGGAGTAGCTGGAGTTCAAAGGAGATAGATTTACGTGGAAGAGGGATCTGGACTCTCTAATCAGCCGAAATAACTGGTCAAACTCCCACGGACTTAATGCCCGAGTCCTCAGGGAAACCAGTGGGAGTTTTCCCGTAGGTTCGCACTGCGGTGGCTTAAACAAAGCAAGGGAAGGGTTTCTTAGTCAGACGCTGAAAGAAAGAAGTCTCCTCTCAGCAATTAAAATATAGAATTCTACTTGAAAGTGATTAATATTTCTAGTGTCTACTTATGGCCAAGCCACATATCCCCAGCCCTACCAAATATGAACTTAAATACACAACACTCTCCGGAGTTACTTCTCAGTTAATAATTTATGTATTCTGGCAACAGATCAATGCAACTAGAAACTAGTTTAGTAACTTACCTTCGGGGTTGTCTATCTATAAACACTGCAGATTCCTAAGTTAAACAGAACCCAATTGTTTTCCCGTGTAATAGAGGCCAGGGTCTGGTTTATATAGTTAATTTGAATGGTAATCTTAAAGAGTTGGGAAAAAAACAACCTGTGTCATTAAGGGTTATGAAAGAGGGAGAAACTGTTTACTACTGGGTTCAGAAATATGTGATATAAATGAAGATAAAATGCAAGTATCAAGACAAAAGTAATAAAATGATACCGGTATGTGTTGTCTGTGCTTATATGAGCACATTAGTCCTGGCTGATTTTTCCTGAGGTTACCCTGCACCCACAGAGCTGTCTGATGCCGGGATTTGTGTGCAAGTGTGCAACCTAAATGCTTGCTTTTTTAATGCTGGGCTGAGTCCAGTGTTAGAAAGCAGGCAGGGCTCGCCTTGCTGCAGCCAGACCAGGAGTTTAAGTGAAATAGGGGTGTCCAGGCTTGCCCCTTCTCCTTAATCATCTCTGGAGAAGAGAGGGGACAGCAGCCTTTATGGATGGCTCGTGCACCAAAACACAGCTCGGATTTGAAAGCGCCTTGCAGTGACTAATTAACAGGCATCTGTTACAACTTGTTGAGCCTTATCTTCATTTTCATACTCGCTATTTTGGAATGAAGTTTTATTTAGGCTCTGGCTCCTAAACGTTGCTCAAGAGTCACATTACAGGATTAGCCTTCCTGACAAAAGGGAGGGGATGCTTTGTGGTTAGCAGCACGGGGTAGGAGTCAGGAGGCTTGTCCCTGTCCTGGCTGCTGCCTCATCATCTGCTCTGAAACTGCTCACTTACGCAGCTAAGCCTGCACAGATAGGAAGGCTTAGTTAATGTCTATGGAGCATTCAGAAATCCTCTCCTAAAAGGTGCCATGTAAATAATGATTTAATAGTTCTCAGATGTCATTGAATTACCCTTCTGCAAATATCTGCTCTTGCAAACTGAGCTGCATGATGTCCCCTCGGCTGCAGACATTCATTCTCAGGGGCAAAGCCTTAAAAGACTTACCTCTACCCCATCAGGGCTTCACCTTGGCTAGAGTCAAGGCAACCGGGGCAGAGACCTCTAGATGTAAAAACCACAGCCCATTGACACTAAAAGCCTCTAGATGGGATAATAAAAGATACCCTCTTTGTGGATCAGCATGGAGGATTGCAGATGCTCGCCCACAACATGTAATCTTATCTCCGGGTGTTGCTCGTGTGAACTGTGAATTCTTTGGCTGCATGTGCACATGTACTAAGGGGAATTTTCAGATCCCATGAACTGACTCAACTGAACCCTTCTTTTTTTTGTCTTTACCAAAGGAAAAACAACAAAAGCTCTTCAGAGGCAGATGTGTGAAAGTTTGGAGAGACTGAACCACATGCAAAGCTTGTCTACATGGGAAGTTATGCTGCAGAAACGCAAAGAGTGAACACAAAGCCTCTGAGTAGGACCAGTAAGGCTTCTGTATATTTTTGGGACCAAGTAATGGTAGTGATTGTTCCAACAGGGCAGCGGGTGGGAAGAAACCCTAAGCTAAGCTGTGTAGCAATGCAAGTCATCTTGGCAGGAGGAAGGCAGGCCCATACCTTAGCCTCTGTTGAGAGACCCTATAGATCTGCACATTATCTCTGCCTGTGTGGGCACTTTAGTTGTGAATCATCTGCACAAACACATATATTGGCATCTGAGACATCCTTATGGTCAACGGAGAGGAATAGGCGCTTTGGGGTGCAGTTCCTCTGCTATATTTTAGGCATCTGTTGTAGGAGGAGATGAATTGTGCTCTAGACCTCAGTGGGCTGGTCTTTAATAACTAGTCAAGTGGGGGTGACTAGCTTGAATGATGCTGCCTGGATACAGCCATCTAAAGTAAGCATTAGGATATCACTCCTCTTCTCTGGAATCGTAGGCACTTCCTTACAGTTCAATTTAAAATGCCTCCAAAGAGAAATCAACTGAAAAGGGGAAAAAAAAAAAAAAAAAGACTCTCATTTCAGAGACACTAAAATAAGTGGGAGTGTGAACATATGTGTGCGTCCACATGGGGAACTACTCTGGAGTCTCTGCAGTTCTTTAAATACACAGTGAACACGATGCCAGGTTCACCTCCCCTCCTGCACACGCTCTTTCTTACATGTAGGCTGCACACTTCTGGTTACCAGTTTTAATGGGGGTGATTGGAGCAGAGAAAGCTGATGATGAGCTCTGAGCTCCTGTAATGGATAACACAGAGCAATCCCACTCGTTTGCACTCGTTTATTGTATGGCAGTTGGCCATACAATAGAATAGAGTAAGTTGGCCAAATAGAATAAGTTGGCCATACAATAGAAAAAGGGCAAGCTGCTCTCAGTTGACACCCACTAAACCATATTCTGCTTTAAAAAACAACATTAAATTAACTTTTTTAAAAAATCCTATTCTTCTATAGACATGATCCCTCAACCTCTGTATTGGGGTAACAGAGCTGAGAAAGAAGATAGCCCACCAGTGTCTAAACCCTCTGATCTTATTTCCTGAGAAGAGATGAAAGATCAGATCCTGCTTTTAGCTACACTGATGTCAGTCTGGAGTGACTCCAGGTGAGCTACCATGGATGAAAATTGGGCATGACTAGAGTACAGTTTGGGCCCTAAGTGTTTCACGATACATCCTGTTAGCATGAGTTACGTGCATGTGTTAAAGGAAACATAAAGCCTTCAGATTTTGAGAATGAGATAAAAATTCAGCTCCTCTGCTGGCTTTCCTGGAGTGGTTTTGAACTGCTCCTTGCAGAGGTGAAAAGTGGGTGTTGTAAAGTCACTCACAACATTTCTCACTACCCCTGCTCGTTTCCAGTGGAGGTCATTTCATGTCACGACGTTGTGTGGTTTTTCACCTTGCACATCATGATCTGCAGCATGACAGGCATGGCAGCAAATGGCTCAGATGTGAGCCGGGGCCAGCTTCTCCTTCGAGCCTTTTAAGGGAAATTCTCACTGCTTTTCCCTCAAGAAAAAAAGCAAACCACCACTAAATATATATTATCAAGAAAGTCCCAGGGAGAAAGAATGGCCCCGAAAAGCCCAATACTGTGATGCAGTCACAGAAAAGGGACACTGGTGGATGTGGACTCAGAGCAAGGGAGGACAAATTCACGGTTCAGATTTGCAGACATCCCTGCCCCCCCACATCAGCTGTGAGTTTAGGAGCTCATGGTTGTGTCCCGAATTTATCACCAACTTCTGACAGCAAGAGAAGCTGTTTAGAGTTCAGTCTGGTAAAGGAACCTACATATGTCAACACCATTGTGGCACCTAACCTTTAGAGACTGGTACTACAGGAGAGATCCTGAAACCCCTGTTAGAAAGGATGCCTCCCAGAAGTGCAGGTAGCTCTGATGGAAGGGTAGAAGAGCTGCCACCTCTTTTCTCCCGTGCACTTAATTGCACTTGGCTTCTTTAATGTGCAACATCCCAGTTTCCTTTGAGAAGATTTAAGACAAAAGGAGTATTCAGCGCCCCATTTTGCAGGCAGGCTGATCCCATCTGTATGTGTGCATGCAGCACTGAGTGGGCAGGATCCCTCTGGGGCGTTAGTCAGAGGAATGGCTCATTTCTGGATGCTGATGGAGCTCAGCATGACCTCAGCATGACCCAGGCACCGTGCCACTTCCAGCTGACTGCGTCCAGGAGCAACTCTGGGCACCCAAAGATACTGCAAATCTAAAAGCGAGGTGCTCACAGCACCTTCAGACTTGGGTTTCTGCTAAATGGAGTCTTCAGGGTTTCTACGTTGAACTTAAATGTGGGGTTATTTACATGGCCCTTAGTCCCTTTGATGTTTAGTTCCCAGTAGTAAAATGGGGATGTTAATATTCAGCCCTTTGCCTTCCGTTTTTTTTCAGACAGGATCCACCTCTGCTCTTTATTGGACCTGCAGTAATAAATGCAAAATAATTGTACCAAAAATAGGCCTGCAAATTAATCTATCATGAGCAGTGAAGACTGCAGGACTTTTAAAAATTAATTATTGTTTTATACAGTAGATTTTCTAAATAATACAACCTAATAAAGCTTCAGAAAAATACCAGGACATAACCCTTTCATGTCCTGCTTGTGATACTGGGAAGCAGCTTGAGTCATTCTACTACTGAATCAAATCCTCTTGCAGCTGCCCAGCTGAATGACTTTGTGCAGATCATACCAGAACTATGAAAAATCCAGTTAAATTACAATGTTTTGCTCATTTAGAAAATGGAAGAAGCAGAAAAGTGCTCTTTGTCATTCTTTGGGAAAGAAAAACCCCAAAAACTGATAGAAAAAAACCTCTGTTCTAAAGATAGTGAATTTTAGTCTTTCCCACTCATTTTTTTTCCCCAAATATATGAACAAGGAGCAAAGATAAGGAGAAGTGGGTTAATCAAATTGTGTGCCTGGACATTGATGTTGCTTTGACTGAGCAGTGTGTCTGTCCTAATTAAAGAAAACTTTTCTAGGGGTAGAAGTGCACTTGAGTTTTGTATATTTGTGTTTGTCACTTACTGAACATGGGAAGCTGTGGCTTTGCTTTTTCCTTCAGTGAGGATAAAAATACACATACCGCACATTTGGCGTTTCTTTTCGCTGTCAGTGGAGAGGGTAATTTTTCAGCACACAGCCATCCCTTCTTTCTCTTCTTTTTTTCGCCCTTTTTCTTTTTATTTGAAAGGAACATCTGATACTGATTGAGGATGCCAGAATGACACCTCTTTTTTAGAGACCAGAGGATGAGAGGGTGCCTTGGGCATCCGCAGGGTGAGTTTCTCCCCATACCTGTAGCTCCAGCTTTGACATGACCCCCAGCAATTTAGCAGCCTCTGGAGCCAGAGTGAGCATCTTGGGTTCATGATCCACAAGGGTTTCTTGGAATCAGTAGGACTTGTGAAAAAAAAAGCATACTCATTGCTGGGTCATCTGCCAACTGTCTGAGCCAACAGATATCTGTTCACAAGGACATCCCAACTGCGGCACAATGACTTTTGGTCCAGATGATGGAGAGGGAAGGATCTGGCTTCATCCTCACCATCATGGAGAAACTCTTATCTGGTTCCATCCTCACCATCACAGAGAAACCCTTCTAGGAGGCCATGGTCTCCTGGTTTGTCATGAGACTAAGTGAGAGGAAAGTCTTTCCCTTCAGAAGATGCTAAAACCCCCCCTAAACTACCCCCAAAAATCCAAAGCTGAATGTGAGGGTCTTTTCTTCTCTTTGGCCTTTCCTGACTTTATTGCTCCTGAAGCTTTGGTTGGCATTCTTGTCACAGCGGTCGCACCAGACCTGAAGGAGATGGTGGTGAGGCCAACCACTGTGCTTTGCTGGGCCCTTTCTCTCGGAGGGGACATCTGCTAAAACCAGCTGTGGCGGTGGCTTGTGAGTGATGGAGAGCTGGACTCAGACCACGATTCAGCTCATTAAAAGCGCCCCAGGGGCTGCTATGGTTATTTGCCCCCCGTAGTGCTGGCATTTTTAAGGCCAGGTCAGAACTCATTGCTCCAGGCTCTGTGCTAAAGGCCCTTTGTCAAAGGACACGTATTTAGCCTGTCCCTCATCTTTATCCACCATGTCGAAGGCAGAGACCTGTGTCTGAGCAGACTCCCATCCCTCCACTTCTCTCCTCTGAACAAATGTGGTCAGCGTGAAACAAAGCCCAAAGCAGCAGCATGTTCCCCTGTGAGCAGACGGAAAGTTTCAAAGTCACAAAGGGTATTTAGGCACCGACTTCAAAGTCAATAAGTTGGATGCTGAAAAAAAATCTCCCCCGTAGCCTTTATGTCATGCCACTTAATAAGTAATTAAAAGCTCAAAAATCATGAGTCTGCTGCTTTCATTACTTCCTAAAGCACACTCGATACATCATCGCTCTGTGAAATGCTTCACATGTACCGCATCCTACTTTAAATATGCCAAACAGTGAAGTGCTTAGCATTACAAAGGCAAAGACATCAAGGAAGCTTTGATAAAATCTGCTGAGCAGACAAACATCTCTTTGGTTGGCACTAGCCAGGCTAGGTTTTTATTCCACAATGATTAAAAACATTTCTAGTGAAGGCAGCTAGACTTGTATTTTAGACACAAGACCATTAGGTGACAAAGAGTGAAATCTTTCATTACTGGGATGCTGGCTAAAGGGGATTAACCCATTCAGCGTTCGCAGGATGTTGCTGGTGTAAGGCAAAGTATTCTCAGAGATGCCTCTTTTCTGGGAAAGGGAACAAAAAAAGGGATGGATGGCTTTGCTGTGTTAGTGGCGGAGAGGAGATTGGCAAGGCAATGCTCTGTTTCCCAGTCCTAAAATGATGTGAGGTATCTGAGGTACGTTTGTAGGGTAGGGCACAGCTCTTCTGAGAGAGCAAGACTGATATCTGTGCTGTTGCAAAAAGCTGCCTGTAAAATAGGCAGGGTTTTATTTTTCCCTCTCAGGCTGTTTGTGGTAGAGCACGTCTGGCTGTAAGCTCTGGATAGTACTCAACATGGTGAAGCCCCAACAGTGACAGGGTGTGTTCCCGTGATATAAATAGACATTTAAGATGAGCTAAATTTACTCAGTGAATCATTTATTTGCTAAAAATGTGGTTTCAGGGTGGCCACAGTTATTTGCCAAATATGATGCATATTCTCAAATGCTTTTAGATTAAATGAAAAATTTGGAAATGTTGAAGCACTTCATTTCAGCGTTTCCAGAAACATACAGATATATCTCAAACTCTATCACTTTCATGAATCTGAGGAACCATTCACAAAATGGAGGAGAAGACAATAACATTTCTTTTCCCAGCTACCCCCACAGCCCATGTTTTCAGCGTCTGCTTGGGAAATCTCACGTCCTAGGAGAGTGCTCCCTACTGCAATAATTATGGGGTACTCTGACCTGGGTGCCTCTTGTTTTCTCCAGCTGAAATTACTTCACTTTGTAAGAATAATTAAATACCCACTGGACGAGAGCAAGGGTGACAATAATTCTGTGGTTAGAGCACTCCCCTGGGATGTGGGAAGTCTCCCAACAGCTGCATCGATGAGTAGTGTTTATACAGAGTGAAACAACTCCAGCAGAAAAGGATGATAGAGGCTGCAGACTATCCTATTGCAGATTACCCTGTGTCGTTGGAGACACAGGAGATAATGACAGTGTAAGGGCTTGAAGCTGGTCTCTCACAGGGCAGGTAATTCTTTTGCCAAGTGGGATGCAGTTGTGTGAGTCCTTTCACGTAGGTTACAAAAATGTGGTCATTCAGTGCTTCCACTTCATCCCAGAATAAGAACACTTTTCCAAACCTCAGAAAGTCTCTTAGAATGGGGAAAAATCCTTCCAGCCTACTTGGAAGTCCCTCATTCCATTCCCATCGCTGCTCAGTAGGCCAGCTGGTGTACCTCTACATCTGAGGGTGGTTGCACCAGGGAAGCAATGGTAACTTCTGATACCGGGGTTGTGATTAGGTCCACTATCAAAAACCAACTTCACCAGCTCTTCCCACACTTCTAAGGAAGCTGTGGGAAAGCTCAGCGTACGTAAGCCAGGCTGTGAGAAACTAGGACTGCATGTCTATCAAAGCAAACAGAAAAGAATAATTCAGGTCTCATTTTCTAGATTTACAGCAGAAAAGTGTAAAACAAGAAACAGAGTACATTACTGTTCCTTGCAGTGTTGCATGGAGGGGTATATTCAAGAGCGGGTTTCAGTCTTCCCAGGAGAGGCAGAAAGACAAGTAATTTTTAAAGAAAGCTGAGAGGCTCAGTGATTGCTTGCCTCCAGGAGATAGGGGTATGAGCAAACTCTCAAGTAACATGGAACATGCATATTTTCTAGCACCTGAAAAGCTGAGGTTTCTACAGAGTAAGCCACCACATACTTGTGGGATTAGGCATGTTAAGGAAAATGTACTCTGCCAACCCAGCTATATATATATAGCATGATGAAGGGCTTGTTCCTCTGCTTTGGCTGGTTGATAGTAGACTCCATTTCATGGGAGAGAAGGGAGGTTCCTTTTTGCCTCCTCGTTTGTCCTTGTGCAAGACTGATAAAAAACAAGAGTGAGCTGAAATCAATGTTATCACCTTACAGAATAAATAGTAAGACAGCTAAAAAAAATAATATGTGGAAACTTTTATGTTTATGGACTGTTGCTTATGAACAATTAACTCGAGTTGAATGCAAACAGACTCTTTTGGAGAGGGTGTGTATTAGTAGAAATATTTAACAGGCCATTTAAACCTGGTTGGAAATAAAGCCATGCAGAAGCACTCAGGTAGGAGAAAAAATTATGAATGCAATGCTCCAATTCCCATGAGTTTCAGTGGAGGAGGAAGCCTCACAGTCATCAAGACGTCTCCATCTTCTGTCCTGTCCTCTGCGCAGTGAGTTAAGGAGGTCTTGTGGTCCTTCCAGGCCTTATGCTTTTATCACTCTACTCAGTGATATCCAACTTAACAAGGTCATTTGGTCTTTTTGCACTTAATGTGTGACTCTCAGAGCAAGCAGAGGTGCAGGTATTGAAAAGGGGAAGTCGCCTGCACTCCAGGAGGGTGTAATTCAAGCTCACTCCAGGAGAGCATTTGGATCCATGCAGAGCCACACTTAGGCAGGGTTTACTCTTTTGGACACAGCTCTGAATTGACGTGCTGAAGTGCTTCTGGACTGGAGCTAGCATGTGTGAGACGAGTTTTGAGTAATGATCACGTAAACATTTTGGGCTGATGCTCCACCAGCCATTACACACTGCTGGCAGGGTTGCTGGCGTGCTGGGCACGTGGGATCTTACGCACTTTCTCAGTGAGGAGGAAAAGACAGGAATGGTGAAACCCCTTGAGCTGCTCTGGCAAATCAGCCCCTGAAAGCAGTCCAAATCTGCAGGGAGCTCTGTTTCTGCTCCTGCAGGGAATGGACATGTTTTTAAGTGTTCACTGTGTAATTGTGACCAAATACCACAAAGACATTCTCTTGAAAACGCATTTCATCATCATAAATATGATGTAACATGACGCTTCCTAACCAAACCGTCCAGAGGCTTGTCTGTTACAAAGTGAAGTTATTCCAGAAGAGTTACTTTACCTTAAAATCCTGCCCCATCCTAATCCAGATTAATTTTTGCGTACAGACAAGCCCTAAGGGCTTGACTCAGGGAGTGCTGCAGTAAATGAGAATCTTTCTGCTGAACCTTGGATCAAGCCTGAGGTACTTCTGGCTACCTCTGCCTTAGCATTTTGGTTCAGAGCAGTAATGCTGTTTCACAGCAGCTCCCTGGCTTAGCCCCCATCACCCCAGAGTAGTCCAGTTTGTAGAACAGCTCTGATGCACACATTCAATTAAATACTTCCCCCCCCCGCCCCCCCCAGTGGAAATGAAACCAGAAGCTCTGCTATATCCCCTCGTAGGGATATAAGGTAATAAATTAGTAGGTGGTCCTTCAGCCAGCCTCAGACAGTGTGCAGGGTGGGGATTTTCAATGTAGGTGATTGGAATAAATCTAACCTGAGGTAACTGCTGTGAACTGCCCATAGTGTAGATGTTGAGCCCTCAGCACCAGTCTGCTTGATGTCCTGATACTCTCCTATTGCTCTCTTGCTAATCTAGATGTAGCAATTACTTGTTAATCTAGATATGGCCTGTACGATGCATATCACTGTCATATCTGACTCCTTGCAGCTGCACACACAAGGCAAGATGACAACCTCTGCTTTGCAAATGGAGATATGAGGCAGTCCGAGGAGATAGGAAAGTTGTGATGCAAGTTACAGTCTCCTGGGTGTTGGTTTGAGGATGTTGTTTCTTCCCAAGGTGGCACCAAATGCCTGCAGACTGCCCTGGAAAAAGGTGATGCTTGTGATGTGGGTTGGTGCGAAGGGGCGATTCAGTGCTTGGCTCTGCTCTGTGCTGTGCCAGCAGCTACCAAGGTGTGGACTTCAGGCTGCCCAAATGGCACGCAGATCCAGTGCCTCTCAGAGGTCTGAAAGGAAAATCTGGAGGAGACCAAGGCAACTCTGAAAGCCTGTTCTCCACCTGAATGACAAAGAGTGATGAAGAACTAGTCCTTGCTCTGACACAGACTTTCTTTAGGACCTCTGTCAAATCACTCACGTGCCTCAATTTCCCCCGGTACCAAGGGATGGGATATTAGCCGGGCTCATCTACTGGGGTGATATCTCTACAAGTAACCTGGTGCCAGGGTATGTTCCTGGGGATGGGACCTGACAGCAGCATCACCAGCACAGCCTCCAGCCCCCCGCCCCGTGCCAGACAGCAGCATCCCAAACAGCTCCCCAGGATGGGGGCATGTTAGCATGGGCCAGGGGCTGTTCCCAACACAAAGTTGGCATGTAGCTGCCGTGTTTCAGAGCCTGAAGGGGGTTAATGGACACAGGACCTTCTCTGTTTGTGGTTTGAGAGCCCAGAAATAGTCCCCAGCACTTTTAATTTACTAGCCCAAATGTAGCATTATTCAGTAGCCCTTGGGCCCCAGGGTCTGTGCTGCTCTGCTAGTACCGGATCAAACAGAAGAAGGTCCAGGCTTAAATGGGCACTACCTTAACTTAATAAAAAAAGATTCATTTTTTAAACTTGCACCAAGTAACTTGTCTGTCCCCCCTATAAAAACTACCTTAGCTTGGCCTACCCCTGTGCCACTTTCGGTCTTTTCTTCTTTCCATCCTGAGGAGCAGTAAAAATAGGTAATCTTTAATGAAAGGTCAGCTATTTGGGCTAAAAGCCAGTCTGGGATCCCGGGGGGAGGGAGCCAGTGGCTATCCAGGGCAGCGGTGTGGTTGGAGCGGTGCCTCCATTGTAGCGGCCACAGCTCCCCGGTGGGACCGGGCAGCACGAGCCCGTGACGATACCATCCTGCAGGCACGAGGGGAAGAAAGTACAAAGAGACGTACTGTACAGTCTCATACTGATTACTACATTTATCATTTTCAATAAACTCCAGGAACAGCCAGCCCTTGTACCCTGCGTACTCTTACAACTTGTTTCTCTGTGAAATTGGAAACGGGACAAAGTCAATTACGTTATTTTCCAACAACAAACCTCTGTGGGATAGTAACTCAGATACTGGCTGCAGTTCGGAGAACAGCCAGAGTCCTACTTGAAATTTTCTTAACAGTGGTGACATGGTCACAGTGATGCTTTATTCCACTGTAGTAAACATCAGAAGGATTTTTATTCTTGAAAGCCCTGTCCAAAAGAGAATAAATCAGTACAGTGCCTCTACTACAGCCCAATGAAAATGAGAAATTTCTCCACAAGCAATTTGGGAGAGCTACCTGTTTTTTCTTGTGTTTGGATATTACCTCCTCTGGAGGGGCACAAGCAGAGGGAGGAAAAGTGATTCAGGACTGGCACCATTCCGGGATTGTGGAGGGCAGGGGTGGATCAGATAAGCAGAAGTCCAAGACCATAAATACCTCCACGTCACTGCAACGCAAACAGCAGCAAATCCCCCTGGAGAAGCAGAGTGGATGTGTAACTAAAAGCAAGTTGGAGAAAACTGCCCCGATTTGGGAATTCAAGTTTTGAAGCCTCTGAGAAATCAACGGTGCTGAGAAGTTTCCCAACCATGTCTGATAATTACTGAAGATGTTTATTTTTAACCTAAGGCTGGCTCCCTCCATCATAATACTTAGGAGGGGACTCACATGGTGCAATCAGCTGAAAATCAAAGCTACTTGAATGAAGCCTTGCTCTGTGAGTAAGGTAGCCCTGCGGGGACGTCTCTGGTTCACCCCTTACACCATGCAGCTCCTGGGTCCAAGCTGGTAAAAATCTGAGCATCTTCTTTGTTGGAGTCACAGAGGCCTCAGGGTTTGCAAGCTCAGAGCTAAAACCACAGAGGCAAGGGACTGGATTAGCGTGGGTGAGCTCCTGGATCAGTGTGGGGACAGGAAGGATGACCCTGGCAACTCCTCCATGATTTCCCTCATGGGTAGGTAAGGTAACACATGGTCTCACCTGCAGGACACTGACCGTAAGTCATGATGCCGGGCACCAGCCAGTAACATTACAATGCCAGACCTGTCCCATCTCACACTGCACAGCAGCACAAACCTCTCTTCTCTCCATCTTCTCTCTGTGCTTCTCTGGTTGGCTGCCAGCTCTGTCTTGGCTAGGGAGGCCAAGGGGTCAGCTGCAAGACCCACTCCCCAACTTCAGTGCTGCAACCTGTCCTTCTTGCAGGGTGACTTCTTGTGTGATGGAGAGGAGGAAGGACAAGAGCTTTGCCATCTGGAATAGGTTACAGAAGCCATTGAGTCCACAGAGCGAGAAGTCTTGCACAAACCAGACCTCTAGAGAACACCTCCCATCATAGCAAAATAAGCAATGACATCTCAGCCAAGAACATCCATTTTTTAATAGATATTATATCTCCAACACACATATTTCAGGTTTGGTTTGATAGCATTTTCCTCACTGAAAACTACTGGTCCTTCCCTGGGACCAGAGAACAAATAACTGCCCATCTTTACTGTTGCAAACAGGGTGATGTAGCATTTAAGTACACCTTTCCCTTTTTGACTTGGTTTGACAGAGAGCACAGCAAAGTGAAGAAGTCTATCTTCCTCTGTCTGTGTGCGTGGGGCAGGGGTACATGGATGGACATACTGGCTAATGTCATCGTGGACATGTGCTGAAGGCTGTTCGTCCCCCACTGACCCAGGTGTAAAAAAGGCCAGAGTCATCCTGAGCCAGGGCATCAAGGCCAGCTTTGTCCTTGGTAGAGAAGTTTCCCGTGACTCCCCTTTCTCCTCCCAAACCTCTCATCCTTGTGGCATCTGAGGACATTTGGCTAAGATTTCTAGGCATCCCAAAATCCCAGAGAAGTAGCCATGGGGTGTGGTGACTCTGCAGCCCACGGACATGTAAGTTGGCACAGAAAACCCCAGCTCCTACTTGTATGCGATAGTCATGCCATAAGCACGTGAGCCCAATGGGCCCCCTTGGCTTTTGCAGACTATGACTGGCACACCATCTGTCCCAACGCTGCCCCAAATAAAAACACTGCAACATACAAAGAAGCCACACAAGCCATATAAACAAATGACTTGAGCTGCACTGACGACCTGAGAAAAGCTACCATTCCTTTCTGATTATATCTGGAAGGCATGCAAAAAACGTGGTCATGAGCAGCAGTCCTAAAAAGAGAGAGAGGGAGGAAAAAAAAGCATGTTTTTTTTCTTCCCTTCTAGTTCTTGAAAGCAGAGCGATAATCAGTGGAGATAAGCCCTGTCATGTGTGTACTCTTCTAGAAAAAAAAGGAGAAAAAACGGCTGAGGTGGCTCTGGAGTGTTCCTACCTTGCAGCGGGGGCAATCAGACACCCAGGCAGTTTCCATGGCTCAGCACTCATAAATCCTGCCTGTGAGTCATCAACTCACAGGCCCCAGCAGCTCAGATCCTGCCTTTTCCATGCAGACATGGGCTCTCTGCCCCCGTTTTCCCTTCTCCAAACCTCTCGGCATGAACCAGCAAGAAGCCTACGCTATTGCCTGCACTGAGCATCTCAAGGCAGGTTCACATGTGGAGATGTAACACTGAAAGCATTGGAGTTGCAGTTTTGGTCAATTCAGAGACTGGTCTGTAACACAGTTTGGTTTAATTTATGATGTATTGTCTATCCTGAACACATGAGGTGTTGCATGTCCCATGAATCAAAATACTTAATTCAGAAGCATCATTTGGGAAACATTTTTTTTTTTTTCCTAGCATATCATTCATTGTTAGGAATTGGGAACCACTGCCCTGGTTGTGAGAGCAGGAATCGCAAGCTACCCCCCCTAAAATACAATCTTTTTCCCAAATCAGGCAAGTGGGTAAAGCAAAACAGCACTCAGGAAGGACAGAGCAAGTTCTTCCAGGCATTTCAGTCCCTGACTAGTTAAGCTGGTTATAATGGGCTTTAATTGTTACTACTCGCACAAGCTACAACCTTATTTACTGCAGTTGATCAGCTCTCACTAAAGGACTGAATCGTCCCCTTGCGTTCAAAAACCAGACAGCTCTCACCCTCATCCGTGATAATGCCATTCAGAAGAAACACCTCTCCATGGTAAAGCAGAACCAATACAGCCATCAGTAAAGGACTGCTGTGCCAAGGAGAAGCTAAAACCAAGTTCCCAGCCACTGCACTCTCCAGGGATATAGTATCTTCTGAACCAGACGCGCTGCATGAGAGATTGCGCCAGGAAGTGAAATAACACGGCAATGAGAGCTGTTGTCTGCTCTGACCTGGCACTGCCTGTAAATGGGGATCAAGTCCCTTGCAAAAGTCATGCACACTGTTATCCTGTCCTTCCAGTTGGGAAACTGAGGCACCCTGGTCTGATTGTCCTTTTAGGTACCCCTCAGCAGGTATTTGCAATGATGCTGGAGGAACAGCTGGACAGGGAGACATGTTAGCGCTGCCTGCATGCAGTAGGAAATGTGCTTTTCTGGGTCACCAGCAGCTCCTTCCCAAAATCTCGCCGTTGGCAAAAAGGTCTCTGTAGCACATGCTCTGCCGCAGTGGTGGCCTCTCTCCTGGCTTGAGCTCTCTAAGCATGTCCCCAGCTTTCCGAAACTGTGCATCCTGTTTGCCAGTTTCACCAGATTCATCTTGCTCCCCTACAGCACATCAATTTTCTCATAACGCAAATCACAGGCTCATTTATCTAGGCTTAGGGTAATAGATTCAGGGTTAGAGTTGCAAGGTCTTCAAAAACCAGTATTTCTAGTGAAATGCACTGTGACTCCAGACATTGGAGCAAGCTGCTCTCCTAGCTTGATGTGCATCAGTGTGGGAAGCAGAGAACTGGTTTCCATGAGATGACAGCACTGCCAGGGTCACTTTTCCCTGTTCCTGTTTCCTGGATATATTGTGCTTCCTATTTTCACCTGATAGTAATGCAGCATTGATGGTCCCTACCTCAAACATCTACTGCATTTCACCCCCTTCAAACTCCAAGGGCCATAAACACTTTAGAAACCTTCAAGGCTTAAACTACCCCATGTACTACTTATCAGAGAGTATCCATTTTACACTGAGCTTATGGCCTCAGGCACATTCTCATCTTCTGATAGGACTTGCACAACCTTTCTGGTACCTTATCAGCACGAAAAGCAGGAACACAGTGCTTTGCTCAGACCTGACCTCTTCCCTTCCACCTTTCAGCCATGGGGCACAGGTGTCCTGGGTCACCATTTGCAACCAGAGCAGGACCAAAGCTTTACAGTCTCTGCTGCCAAATGGCGTTGGCAGGACAAAACCTTTCCTCTAGCACACTGAGCTGCAAGTGGTTTGGCCCAGGAAGGAAGAGTGACCCTTACCAAACATGAGTAAATCAGAGCACGCCCGTGGAGAGAGATGAATGTTTATAAGGGATTGTAATGCTGCCTCCAGGCATATGCCAGCCTCACTGGCAAGAGGAGAACCAGGTTCCTGCACCAGCAGGTTTACACCACTCAGAGGTTTTGTGCATTTTCCTCCAAAGCATCTCAGTCCTGGAGCACCTCCTGCTAAGCCCAGAGCCCTAACCTGGCAAGCCCACCTCTGTGGCATTGCATGCTGTCCCCCCAAAGCACTGCTGCCAATGCTCCTGGGACATCCCGCATGCCAGCGTGGCTCTGGCACCATGCAGCTTGCCTGAGGTGTGCTGGTTTTGTTCATGACCCAACCCTTTACAACTGCAAATGTTTTAATATTCATGCAATGCCCCTCCACCCCCTTCTTCTCCTGTGTGGAGATGAGTTTCCACTTGCCGCGCCACAACAGGCAGAATGGAATTAAAGGTTTCAAACTAGCTCAGCGGAGGTGAAAAAATGTTGCCTAAAGACAGAAGGAAAAGATTGTCAAGTGAGATTTAGAGATGCCCTGGGCAGGTGAGGGATGATTGCATCCAATTCCGATGGTAGATCTGACTCTAGCACTGCCTGGGAAGGTCTCTTTCTCTCCTGAAGCTTGTTTTTGTCCCATCTTCAGTCTATCTGCAAAACTATTCGGGTAGAAAAATGCCCTCTCTAGTTTCAGACTCTCCAGAGTCTCTAATAGCTCCTGCCACTAACTATGAGATGAGGCAACGCACACTTCAAATGGCTCCCAATTTTATCAAGCCAGACAGCTTGTTCGTGATTCTCTTACAGGCTTCTCTTCTATGACTCAGCCCTATACGAATGGCTAGAAATGAACATCAGGCTAAAACTAACAAAGTGGGTGCCAAGCATTTTTTTTTTTTCCCCAGGATACCATTTTTCCCAGAGTCTCACAGAGGTAATTAAAAGGTGTCAGCTTTTAGAAGGAATATCCTTGACAGTAATACGATATAATTCAGACTGAACAATATGTTCAGTTTGTTCCCTGGACCATCGTACAGTGCTGTAACAATGCAGTGCTATATTCACTAAAGGTTATCGTCACGAAAGAATGCCCTGAGTTAACTGAAATAGGACAAAAATCTTCACATGATCATTGACAGCTCTGATTTAATTTATCAGACAAATTCAGAATAAGTCTCTATGTAAAAGTGTAATACTGGGATTCAGCAAACCCCTGTTCAGCCCCAAGATCAAGAACTCATTGCTTCTTGTGACCATAAACCTTTTTAGCAAGGTTTGCTTTGCCTGTCTGAAAAGGAAGGAACTTCTTCCTTCCATGCTGCAGCTACTTCGGTGAAACTGAAACCCTATGACTTTCAGGGTCCCTTTAGAAGTTTCTTTAATATCAACATGTTGGTCTTTTTGTTATTATTCCACTGAGCTGGAGAATTGATCATCTTTTACTTTCTTAACTAGGACACAAATGGAAGTGATATATTTTCCCATGGCACCAGGCACCTGATGAGCAATGCCTCCAAAAACCTTACAACAAACAAGATGCAAAGCACAATCGGATTCAATTATCTTCCAGGTCTGCCCTTCACTCATCTTGGATGCAGCTCTGTGAAAATGAATATGAGCTTGCAGAATTCCCTTGGGAGATTGGGGCTGAAGCACCTAAATAAACTTTGAAGTAGGGATGAGCTTCTAATAACCAGAAGAAATCATGAAATACATATCTATAACTAGGCAAGACACAGATTAAGGTGAGTTTACTCCTTGTTCTTCTGAACAACTTATCAAAAACACCAAGGCTAAAACTCATGCGCCTTATAGGTGGCCAAATCTGCTCTTTTCTCTAGATTTACACCTGAGCAGTCTCACTGGTGGTGATTATTTGCCCCATCATATTTGATGGCAAACTGGATCCTTGGGTGTCTCATCTGAGCTCGGCCTGGATTAAAGCTGTAGTGAAGACCAGGATGTTTGACCCAGGATTATCGGTTTAGCCGTGTTGTGGGATCAGTGCCAAATTCCCCAGCAAGAACCTGGACAACCAGCCAAACCCAAGCTACATCCACCTTCAGGGCTGGCCAGATGTGTTGTTTTTAACTTAAAATGAGATTTGTGTTTAATGACAGTCTGGAGGAGACTGATGGATCTAATCAGAGGTTTTGATCCAGCCCTAGCTCTCTCGCAGCAATTCCACTCCCGTGTTTTCAGGCAGTTGCTTTCACCAGAGCAGAGCACATCTCGGCTCGGAGCATCGGTGGGAGCGGGGTCCCAGGAATGCATTTCTGCCGCACAGCAGAAGTTGCTAGGAAACCAAACAAGCAACAAGTTTATCTTCAAAGCCTGAGACCTTGGAAACTGGAATTTTCTGGGAGGAATATCCTTCAATGGGAACCGTCGCATCTCGTCATTCCTGGCAGAAAACATTCCAGGTTGTGACGAGGTGCTGATGTGTGCCTAGGGACTCTGAAGTGACAAGATTTCCAATACCATCATGGTGGAAAAAATGCTGAGCATAATTATTCTTCAAACATGTGAAGAAAGAGAAAAAAAAAAAATAATTGAGCTGAAAAGGCTTATTATCTCAGAGCGGTTTTGAGCAGCAGTGAAACACAGGAAGGCATGTGGTCACACCAGTTATCGGTCAGGTCAGAAGCATAAGGCCGTGTCCCACCAGGGAACTGAAGGCAGATCATTGCTATACATAGCTCTCAGCTGAGTTTTCAATTCAAAAGCCAAATGAAAAGATCACCAACCTGCTGAGCCACCAAAGGTTTAATTAAGATAACACCGGTACCATAAAAAGCAAGGAGCATTGATAGGTGGCAACCCAATTTGTAGTCCTTACCTTCTGCCACACTGCTGGCAATTTCAATCAAGCTCACCCTTGTGTTGTGAGATGTTCCTATCTCTTGATGGTTCTAGTACCAGGATAATCTGTGAGCAGAAGTATCTTAGGTCCCAGAGCCAAGATCACCTCATTGCTCAGCCCCATGAGAGCCAAGGACAGTCAAACACACCTTCTCAGTTCTGTGACTGGTGCTTAGAGGGCATCTTTAGGGCACTGGTATTTCTGGGGTCTTCCTCTGTCACTCCAACAACATGGCTATATGAGGCCCAGCATCAAGCTTGGGGTGGTTGGAAAGATTGTCCCCTATGAATGAAGTCCACCTTCAGTCAGACATCTACATTATGGTTTTGCACCAATGTGACTATGTTCGTGACAGAATATTCAATATTCAATATTCAAGAACAGCAGCTACCATTAGAATTCGGAGTTAACCAAAGCTGAAGGCACCCAGCTAATTGCAATATTTGCAAATATTAAAATTAATTCATTTGGAGGCTGTGACAATGTCCTAAAAAGGAACTGTGGCCCCAGGTCCAAAATATAATGTCTAGAGGACTGGAGCGGTGGCAAAGACCAGTAGACAGAACAGAGATCTTGGAATTAAGGAACAGACACACACATCAGCCAAAGTACTTAGAAACCTAATTCCTGGTCGATTTCCTCAGATTTATGCACGAAACTGTCTTTCAAGACCCAAGGCACAGTCTTTAAAAATCAGCCACGCCGTAATACACAGGCAGATGTTTATGTGTGTTGCTGCCGTACATTGGAAAGAAGCAGCACTGCAAATACGTGTCATATGCCGTGTTCTGGCAGCCACCAGTGACAATTCTTTTGCTGGAGCGTCAGATGCTTTTTAGGACGGGTGGTTCCGAGTTCTGTTTCTGCAGGTGACGCCAAGCTGTGAGTGGTCATGTTGTGCAATGTAATGATGGACCAGATGTTCCTGGATGGCCATAGATTTGAACAAAATTCTAAAGAAAAGGAAGGAGATAAAAAATGTCTGTGTACTGAATGATTGTTCTTGCGCTTCTTCATAAAAAGTCAGTTTTTCCAGAGTGTATCTGAGCATCCTCGGTGCTTTGAGAGTTTTGCTTGATGATAAAGTCTGGGATGTGCAGGTCTGCACCACTTGCACCATTTGCACCATTTGAAGTTCATTTCTGGGACAAGGCAGGGATAAACTCTTGTCTGGTGCAAAAGTGCAACTGTATATCCTAAGAATTAGCAATGGTGCAGGTCCCTTGGGTACTCCATATTTCCTAGACAGGCAGCCCCACCTCACCTTCCTCCTTGCTCCCACTCTGCAAGTAGAAGCACTTGCAAACATACAATTAAGAGATAACGTCAGTGAGATAGAGCATAATTGCTGGATAATGGCCTCTTGCCTCTGTATAACTACTACGACAATGCAGAGAGATTTATTTCCCAAGTGGAAGATGCAGCTTTGACCCTGCAATAACACAATCGTACAGTTCCCTCGATGGTGGGTTGGGTCAGTGGCTGACGTGCCCGAGTGTGTTTCGTTTTGGCTGTGGGCTGCTGGAGCAGTTGTTCGTTGCTGAGCAGTTTGCATGCCTCTTGGCTTACAGCACATGGATATGCCCAAGCTGCTGAAACACGATTCAGTCCCTGGCTCTGTCACAAGCCTCCTATTTCCCCTTGCACATGGCCAACAGCCTTGCAAGGGAACAGCTGTGCATGGTGGTTGCATGAGCAGACCTGAGGCTGGACAGGGAAAACTGCACTTTTTATTCAAGCCAACAGGTCAAGAGACTTCATTATCCACCTTTTGCAACATAAGTTTTGTCACTTGTGCTTTTGCATCATCTCCACCTAGGACAGAGAGGACAACGTATGTCCATTTGGGATGCGGAGGAGAATCATCATTCTTGCTTGTACCCTTTTTGGCAGTGTCAGAAGAAAAAGCAAGAATGGATTGGCCAGTGGAAGAAAACCATCTGTTTGCTCCTAAGTCTGAATAGATATTCCCTGGGTAAGCAGCTGTGCCAGTACAAGACAATCACTTTCCTCCCTTCCCTGGTGTTACTGCTCCCTCCCCAAGGTCACCCAGTAGATGGGTCTGCTGAACACTCATCTGTTTCATGCAAAACTTCCCGGCCATGACAAAGACTCTGTTTTTGTCTGAAGCTGCTCAAGGATGTCACAGGATCCCATCAGCAGATGGGGCGGTGAATCCCAGGTGGCAGATGATGGAGAGGCACTGGGGGAATCACAGCCAGGCCCAGGAAATACCTGCCTGAAATGTCCCCAGGGATCGGAGGGAACATACCTGGCTGGGGGGGATAGGCAGTTTGGAAGAAAGTTCCTGTTGTTCAGATAGACGCTTGGCTTAAATCCAAGGGTGTCAGTAGGCAACTTTCACAAGAACAAGACATGTAACAGAAAGCTCCCAGCGGTTTTCTGTGCTAACTATTTTCCCTTACTGAAATGGGATAGGTCTTATCTTTTCAAGGAAACTGTCCAAAATTCGCTTCCTGAGAACATCCCCCTCCATGTTGCCTAATTGCTACACAAAGCTAAAAATAATTGCATTGCTTTCCACTGAGCTGAGCTGCCTGTGCACGGGAGACAGGCTGCAGGGTTTGCTGGGAAGCGTGGCCTTTAAGGACTCCTCCATGCCGATGCAAAACAGAGACCGTGCTGATAAGACCTGTTGACTGACAAAGCAAACCCTCCCCTTGCTGACTGCTTTCTATATCCAAAACATGACTTCTTCATGCTTACTCAGTCTATTCTCCTTTGTAAGACATGCCAGGACTCCTTTTACTCCCTTGCTGCGACTGCTTCTGTGCTTCTCACCCAAGAAGACCTGAGAGCCAACTGCTCGGCTCAAGCTCGGCCTGCAAACAGGGGTTGGTATAGATGTGCTCCATGAAAACCTGGTGAGGTTTCATCCCTGGAGATCCAACAATGCTTTTGCTGTCTTCTACAAAACACTTGGAGACGGGGTCTTGTTGCAAAGCTTGGCCAGAATTAACATGATGCTTGTGTTGTCTCCTGGCATTGGGGCTAAAGTAGGTGAGAAAACCACCAAATGTTGTTAAAAATGCTCATCCCAACTCCAGTTCCTGCTTCTGCTTCTGCCAGAGAAAGGATCTGCAGGCTTGCAGCAGTGACAGCCTTGGAAAGGATCCTTTCAGAAGCATTGCAGGTCAGAGGGTGGAAAGTAGAGTGCTGAACATGTGGAGGGTGGTTCTCTGTGCCAAAATGTCTCACCCTGAGGTCCACACTACAATGCAAAGCCATCTGGCCAATTTTCAGGAGCTTCATTGCTCCTCTTTACAATGGCCCCTTGGCTGAGTCCTTCAGCACTGTTTCAATCACAAGGACGGGGAACGATGGGTTTTGAGCACAACACGTTACATGGACTTGCCTCTCCAAACTGCCCTGTGCACTTCCTCCAAACCCCTGCAGATTGACAGATGTGGGCTTGATGGGATTCTAATGTTCAGAAGGCCACGGGAACTGCGAGGAGGGACCAAGGCATGTGGACCCAAAGCAGGCTGCGGGCTTCTGGCTCCTCAGCCCCTGGGAGACATTGTTTTTAAAAGTGTCCTGCTTGGTCAGTGAAACAATACCAGCGGGGCACAGGGAGAGGAAAAAAAATCCCCTCTTCCTCTGTAGATATAAACAACCATTGTCTGAGCAGTTCTGTGCTGAATTTGAAAATTTCTTTTAAGGAGAGTCTGAAAGGGAGCAAGACCTCTTGCTCCTTGCACAGATCTATAGTTTTGCAGGAACACCAGGTGCTCAGTACCTATCAGGAGATGCCCAGGCAAACTGCATCTTTGAGTGCCTAAATGATTCATCATTTGCTGGGCCTGAACATAAAACGGGTTATTTGGGCTCTGGAGCTTGATTACCGAATGCTGGGGATTTCAAGAAGTTTCCTGCAGCTCCTGTGTTATACTTGCCAGACCTGTGCAGATGTCTCAGATGCCCTCAGGCATCTCAGACAGGACAAGATGTCTGCCTTTAAGCAGCAGAATTGAACCCTGGATCTCCAGTGGAAGCTCAGATGTGTAGCTTGCAGGTAGACATACACATGCATTTGGGTATTTCCATCCCTATTCTACTCCACAGGAAACAACTCATTCTCATTTTATGGGCTGTGTTGAAATGTGGGGCAAAGGAAGGAAAGGGAAATCCCTGGCAACCTGAAGACCTTTCTGATCTCAGACAACTCATGGCTGGATATCTGGTTTTATCCTGAATGAGAGATTAGTTCCAGTGAAGTTAGCAGAAACTTTGCATGAGGGTTAAAAAGAAGAATTTCAGCTTCCTGAGAAAACTCACTCACTAAAGCTCCCTAGAAATTCAGATACCAGATTGATAAGGTCAGGAAAAAGCAATCTTGGCTGCTTATCCAAAGGCTAATCACTGATCTTTTGTGCTGGTTGTGTGTAGTATCTGCATCTTGATAAAAAATAATCCTGTCATCAGCTTCTGCTGAGAGGGGGTGAAGGGAGGAGTTAGCAAGAAATCTGGTGCCCTTCTCCCAGCAAGGGATTCTTGTGAAGTGCTGGCGCATCTTACTGAACATCGTGGATTTTCATTGACTTCAACATATTTTAGATGAAGGGGAAAATCCGGAGGGAGGAGAATGCATTGGACTGAAAGGTGATGAGAGTCCCAGGGACCGTGACAGTGATGTGTGACCTCATTTTCACTGGAAGGACAACCAGGAAAAAAGATGCCACACCAAACTCTGCAGTGTCTTACACTACTCACTTTTTTTAAATAAAAGACAGAATTCCCTTGTTTGTATGTGCTCCTGGTATATTGTTTTTTTCCAGAAAGCAGGGCTAAGGAGCACATTCTTCCTTATCGCTCAGCCCTGACCAGTTCTTTACATTCAGGGAGTTTCTGAGAAATGCAGAATCTGACTCAGACCATGAACTGTTGGGTCCAAAGCCCTTTGACATGACTCCCACTGACTCCAGAAAACTTTGTACAGCCTGGCTGAGATTCATACCAGCAAACTTTAGACAAGTGAAAATAAGTTGCTTAAATCTGAACTAGTATCCCTCGGGTTCCCTTTATAGAGTGTGGAGAGGAGTCAGATGCTGCTGGAGAGCAGTTCTTCTGACCTATTTTAGGATGAGATGAGTCACTCTCTGAAAGAACCTGTTTTTCCCCATGGACCATAAGAGGAGTCCAGAATGGCTAGCTCAGACTTGTGTGTCTGTCTTCAAGATGAATCCTACTCCACCTGTCTGTTTTTTTGCCGGTGCTGCGTGGATTGTATTGTTGCAAGAACAGATATGTTCCTCCATTGCCACAGCTTCGCAACCAGACATCACATACCGGGGTTTGTCTGATAACTATTCTGATCACAGTGCTAGCGGCTGCCAGGGTCAGGCTGGTCTTCCAATATAGCTAAAACTGTCACATTTTGTGTGAACAGAGTTATAAGTGGGATCTCAAAAGCATTTCTGTTACGGCGGAAATCAGGAGAGATGTTATGTCGTAGGGTGAGCGCCCCACGTCGAAAGGACTCGTGACAGGAGACTAAAAGCAAGCAACAGACAAACTCATTATCTGTGTGTACACAGCAAATGGTGTGAAAAGAGCTAGTCCTCCTCGGCTCTCGAGTGCTGGTTAATATCTTCTGTGGCTCCAGTCAAACTAATTTATTCTAGGACAAGTGAAAGCAGTTTCTGGTCTGGGAATGGTAAAGAGAAAGGATGAGAAGGTCAGGGAGACTCCCACAGCAGGGATATACAGGCAACTTCCTTTCATATTCTTGTATCTAGTGTTAATTCTAGGAAATAAAAAACATTTGACACATCTGGTCTTAGTTATTTGCACAGGCCCAAATTTGCCAAACCAGTTGTCGAAAACTAGACACTGAGGCTGTCAACATGCATCTCCTTCTGGATTCAGTTGTGCTGATGGAGTTGTTCCCAACCTGTTCTTTCCACCCCCATTGCCCTCTGTCCGGACCCTCTCACCTCAAATCTGTTGCTGGTTTGCTCCAGAGGCCAGTCCCTAACCCATTCCAGATCAAATGATCTACTTGAGCTAAGATTCACATGCTAGTCCTCTTGGAAAAGTCCTTTCCTGTAGCTTTGGCACTTGGGTGTGCATTGTGTTCTTTCAGATGCCATCATTTCAGCTAGTCTCCGGCTTTCCCTCCAACATGAGGCGGTGCGTGCCAGACAACGTGGATGGCTTGAGTCCTCCCTTGTGCTTGAGCTGCTGGGTTCCGGATTAGCTGATCTTCCTAAAGAGGAAAACCCCATCCAATGCTGGGGAGGTTGAGGGTCTTGAGATAGGTTTGTTCAGCTGTCAAGCAGGCATGGAGTCGCTGCAGCCTGGTGATGCCAACTGTGGACATCCAGCCACCATGGGGAGCAATGCCACGGTGCTGCAGGGGAACAAGCATCTCCTTCTGGCATCTCCAACCTTTGCAAAGGAGAAGGTTCCTCAACCTGCTCCCATGTTAGAGAGTCCCATGGAGCGTTGTTGGCCCTACAGCAGGGCAAACCAGCTCCTTCCTGGTTAAGTCTGAGGTGTAGGAAAGGAGGAGGTGGTCAGGCTGCAGGCAAAGCTTACACACAGGACATATGCCATACTTGCTTGAACTGACCACTGGCACAGGCACACAGTAACTGGGCTGGTAAAAAACTTTCCTCCCGCCACTCGAGGTCTGTCTTAGCCTCTCGCTGTCACTGCTACATTCAGCTGTGATTTGCTTCCACTTTTCACCAGCGTAAATAACCACAAGAGGCAAAATGATGGAGAGCAGCCTTGAGACATCCATGAGGAGGTGGCCACCTGCCACTGGCATCAGAAGGAGCCTGGAGTTATTAAGGCAGTGTAAAGCAGCTTCCATCAACTTCCACTAACGGTCCTGAGCTCCAGTGGCAGCTGGAGATGCTGTCAGAGACCAGACAAGCTCAGTTCACTTGTGGCAGGGCTGAGTGATGCTCATGCCTGAACCTCAGCCAAACACAATTTTTGGACGTCTCTCAAAAAGCCCATCTTAGCCACATGCTTTGATTCCCCAGCCCAAATGTCCCTTTGCAGCTGGTCCATGGAGAACGGCCTTTACTAGTGTCTAGACAAGCTTAGGCTTGCCTCCCTGGACCACTGCACACCTCAAAAATATGAGTCTCTCCAACTGCTAATTAGCACAATCTTTGGCAACTCCACTAAGCAGAAGCCACCAGCCCTCCCACACACTCCTATTTCTGTGACATTGGCATAAGGAGCAACTTACTTGACACCCATAAATTTACCTCATGGTAAAACCATGTGAGAGCATAGAGAAGCAATTCCCTGGATCTTCAGGTACATTTTTCCCCAGGAAAATTGAAGAGAAGAGAAAGGGAAAAAAGGAATTGCTAAAAAACCAATCACCTCTCTCTTAAGAAATAAAAGGTACAGTGATGGAATAGGGTTCCTCTTTAAAGAGGGGCTAATTGATTTGTATAAGCTCCATCAGCATCGCTGGAGGAAATCTGTGCAGTGCATTGCTTCTTTGGCGCCTCAGTTCCAATTCCTATTCATGTATGCACCATGTTTGACTGCAAATTGCAGCCATTTCCATAAACTCGTCACCTCTTCCTCTGAGTGTGTTAGCAAAAGAGGGAAATCAAATGCTCTGCACTTTCCCTCAGTAGCTGTTAGCACATGTTTTGGCTTTATGAGGGAACAAAATGCTTTCTAAGTAGCATCTGATGTTGCTGGTTATCTGCTTGCCACTCTGCAGGTTTACGGCCCAGTGCATTTAGATAACGGGTAACATTAGATGCTAATATGATGGCAGGTTGCTGGAGACAGGGGTTGGAACATGGCTTAAGCACTACTGTAGGGAGCAAAAGGTTTGCTGATGTTGCTTTATCCACATCTTAATGATGCTGTCAGTTAATTGCAACAGGGTAGCACGTGCACAGTAATGCAGTGAAGGGGTTTGGGGGCAAAAATGCTAAAAATGGAGAAGACAAAGGGTTGCATCAGTGTAAAATTGACAAATAGCCTCCCATGTGATGTTGCTCCCCAGAGCAAAAGGGACGGGATGCGATGAAGGAGCTGGAAGGAGAGGCATCATGTGCCTCCAGGCTCCCAGAGAGGCAATGCTCCAAGGACTGGAAACCACCTGCAATTCCTCAGCCGGGGATTCCCATGGAAAGGGGCTGCCGCAGGCAGGGATTGTGCCAACTTGGCACGGCAACGAGTTTTGCCTCCTCTTGGGCACCTGCAAGGAGGGGAAGAGAGCAGCGTTGGGATCCAGAGGAGCAAATTAAGGCTATGACAGATGAGCTTTGGCGGGAACAGCCGTGGCAGCTTCCATCTCTGCTGGCAGAAAAGTGACTCCCCCCGCAACTCAGCTGCTTGGAGTTGAACCCAATCCAACCACCAGTTTGGGTGCTGACACCAGAACCGAGTTGCCCAACCACTCTGGAGCCGGTGGGGCAGAGGGGCAAAGCAAAACATCTGCAGGCACATTGGGCAGAGCTGGTCTGCCAAACGTTTTATTTTAGGCTGACAGCTCTCAGCATTGCTGCTGCGATAACTTCACCCTGGTCACCTTTAAGTGAAGGAGAACCAAGAGTTGGAGTCAACTGGCCTTAAAGGCCTTTTGAATCCCTCCTGTGGGGGAAAGTGGTATTTAAATGAATTTAATGCCTATTTATGCCAACTTTACATTACTTGTGCAGTATCGAGTGGCTTTGGGAAAACCCAGGCCCAGTAAAACTACACTTTCTGAAGTGAGGGGGTAAATTTGGTTCACCCACATGCAGCCCTCCTGCTGAAGTGAGTGTAAATGGGCATCTCCACGTGCTGATGGCAGACCACACTCACACCTGCGTTGAGTGTGCGTTGGTTCTGCGTTTCTCTCCTGTATTATTCCCTTCTCGCTTTGCAACCCTGGCCCCATCCATCCCTTTCCCCGTGGACTGCAACAACAGTTTTGCCTTTTGGTTTGTCTGGGTAGAAGATTCAGGCTCACTGGTGCATTGCTGTTCCTGACTCTGCTGTGATTAAATGATAATAATAATAACCAAATTAATTAAAAAAAATAAAAATCTCACACACACTAGTACATCAGGGACAAAATGTTTAAATATCCTAGCAACTTCTAGGTGCTTTCAGTTTCCAGCTGCTGTCCCTGTCTTAGGCCAAGCGGAGCAGGAAAGCCCAAGCTTGCATTCCTGTTTATTTGTGAAGTGATCTCGTAGCCAAACCACCCCCCTATTCCATTTTTACAGGCTTTTTCCTTATTAAGGTGTAAGTAGCTTATTCTTGCTTGTCCTATGCAAAGTCCAGATGGTAGCTAGAAAGGGCAGCCCCATCAGACACCCACCAGCTGTCGCCTGTAACCTCCACGCCAGCCATCCCCAAAACAGCCTTTTACTTCCTGCAACTCTTTAGTTTACACTAACACAATGTTGGATTTTTTTTGGAAGAACGATGAATTCTTGAAGATGCTGGACAGCCAGTGACTATGGCTATAAGTAATTAGGGGAATATAGCTATTTCTTTTTCCTTTCTCTCTTTGCATAGGATAGCACAGTACCTTTTTGCTAATGCAACTAGTGCCCTGCTTCCCCAGCTCTCACTAGTGAGTTATTCCTGTTAATCATTCAAGAAGAAGTGGGAAAGAAAATTTCTTTAAAAAAAAAAGAAAAAGAAACTGTGACTGCAAGAGCACAAGGACTACCAGAAGAATTAATGGAAAAATGTATATTTTTGCACATTTTTACAGGTGCTTACTTGTACTTGTCTTTTTAAAAATTTTCTACCTCTATCTCAAGTTTTCTAGAATCACTCTAAGGACGATGGTCATGAGATCCCCTATCAGGCTAATAAAGTGCAGTGGAGTCAACAGACCTGTCTCTGTTGACTTTAAGCTTTGAATCGTGCAACAGAGAGTAAAAACAAGTCCCTTATGACAATAACAAAGTTGCTGGGGTTAATGTGTTCTTTTGATGCCAGAGATCTTTTAGGATTCATGTAATTCAGAGGAACAAAAAACTTCTTAAACTCCCAGCCGTGCACTCTTTGATTCACCGTAATCCCTGTAAATTTAAGGCAAAGCCAGATGAGCTATTTAAACCAGGACACATGTGCCCCATCTGAATCCTCACCTCCTGTCAAGGCTGTGTGCAGGCAAGAGGAGGATGCTGCAAATGCATGGAGATTTTTAAAGCTTCCTTTGGTTTCTAAGGCATTATATCTTGGGCTCTCTTATGTCAGTGCTCATATCCCTCCATTCTTGGCGGGAAAAGAAAGCTCTTCTTGTTCCTGCCTTTCCCTTTGGAAAGGCTGGCTGGGCACCCACACTATTGTAAAGCAGTGTTATCAGAAGGGTTATGTGATAAGGGAAATTATTAGCTAGCTGCCATGTTAAGTGGTTGGGAGTGAGTAGGTGCACAAGACCTGAGTGGTCCTGGCAAAGAAAGAGATCAATGTTATCCTAAGGAAACCCAAACCTGGAAGCCCTGGGGGATATTAATAGAAACTGTGCAAAAACTGCAGCCCCAGAAACCCTGCTGCTCTCTCAGAGTAATTAGCTAAATGCGAAGAGCTGTTTGTCTGAAAGCTGGAAATAGCAGCGCTGAGAGAAGGTAGAGACATCGGTGCATTCATTGAAGCAGACGTTGCTAACTGGTGTTCAACGATTAAGATGCTTTGTCTGGAAATGCCCGTGAGTGTTAACTACTCCACTGCTGAGAGATGCCCTCAATATCGCTGCCAAGTGTCTAACTCTGGTCTGTTGGGACCTGCCTTCTCCATCCAGGTGCTTCATTCATTCAAGTGGTGGCAATAAGGCAGCCAAACTGGTTCTAATGCTCTGCTTAATTCTGAAGCCTGTCACGTTGGCTTTGTTTGGACAATAATCAGATAAAAATAGCATCCAGCTTTTTCCTCCTGATGCCTCCAAAAGCTGCACAGAGGTCCTATTAAATTGATCGAACATGACTGCGAGTGATCTGTGGAGCATGGGAGAGGTGTGAGATGGTGACTCTAATCTATAGATCCCCTCATCCTGGGGGCGAGTAAGATGGTAATTTGTCCCATGCTGTCACTAACAGTGGTGGAGTGTTGCAATAGTGGTATCACAGAGAAAATGGTTTTGGTTGTGAGGCCATTTTCTTTATCTGATTCCTGCCACCAACCATCAAAGAAGGACAGGGTCACTCTTATGCCTGGCATAAGGCTTGCAAAGAGGGTTTGTTAAATTTAGATGAGCCTCCATTCAACTGGAGGACATGGACACAGCTCTTGAAGGGGTCAAGCCAGCATCTCAGGTCAGAGCTTGAGCATGAGGACAGCAGTCCTGGGTCTGAGGAGCTCGCCTAGCAGCCCTATGTATGGCTGTATGATAGGCTTGGATAAAGACCCTGGTTTATGTCTCATCACATGGGGGTTCCTGAACTAGCTGGGCAGCCCAGGCAGAGCAGTGTAGTAAGAGATAAAAGTTTGGCCACTCTGAGGTGACACAGTGGATGGATGTGTGGGAAGCCAGTGTAGGCATCTCTGACTCATGCTTATGTTCTTGGCAGCTGTCAGACATCAACCCCACTCAAGGTGTCCTCACCAGGAGCACGAAAATGGCTTGTGGTCCTACCCAAGGGACAGTCTGAGCACCAGACCTCATTACCTGGAAACTGAACATCTGAAGGCTACAGGCAGCAGAATTTGTAGGTGGAGGAGTCAGCATCTGCCACCATTCCTCCCAGCAAACCGATTTGTCAGAGCATTTTCACCAGGCAAATGTAAACAGGCTGTGCAAATGCAGCCAGATTATATTTTTTTTTCTTTTTTTTTCCCCTCCAGACATGCTTTGGGAGGCATTTGTTAGACCACAGCCACAGGCTGTTTCAGGTCTCTGAAGACATCCTTTCCCAGCTCACAAACCAGCCCAAACTATTTGCAGAAAGAGGACCTGCTTTGATATTTTCTTCTCAATTCTCACAAAAAATGAAACAAGGAAATAATACCTGTTTTTAAGGCCTGATTTCCAAGAATTCAGCCCAATCTTCAAGACACTGAGCCAAGAGCTAAAGCCTACACAACCCTTTGGGTCCTATACCATACATGGTGTCCTACAAGACAGCAACACAGCTAACCTGCTCCTTCTGCAACCCCAACAACAAAACTCCTGCTAACAACTCAACTGTTTGAGATCCACCTCAACTTCAGCCCTTCTTGGATGCTCCACCACTCCTTTGGTGTGGAGCATACTAAGAGTGGGTCCATTCAGTAGGCTCAACCCACTGGAAAGCTGTGGGATCCACTTTAGCTGCTGGTGAAGTCAAGAGGGGATGCAGATGGAGAAACCTTAGAAAATGTGCAGGAAAGCCACCTGCCCAGATGAAACCTATCCCCATACCATGTGTCAGTCCAGAGCTCACCTCTTCTGAGGTCTGCCTCAGAACCATGGTTTGTGGTTTGCAGAGCCCTTAGAAACATTTACGTGCCTCACTCCTAATGGATTCAGTTGAGCACCTAAATACTAGGTGGGCTCTTTCCCCTACTGCCCAAAGCTATCAGCAGGCTTTGGCCAAGGTAGGCCATATATACTCTTACAACCCCTTCTGATAGGCCTCAGAAGACCCTGTGACCTCGCTGCGACCATTAGCATCTATTTTACACTGATAATGCAGTCCCTTGGCTTTTTATTAATTTTTAATTTAACTGCCTATGTGGTGACCTTGTCTTCTACATGCCTGGCAGAGCTTTACAGCAGGCCACTAACATGCCTGGAGCTTTGAATCTTCTGTGGCTGCTGTCAGTGATTTCCTTTAGCTGATTTAGCAGCATTTCTTATCCCAGAAAGAAAGAAAAAACAACAACAAAAAGAAAAGCTGATCTGATTTTCTGTCAAATAACTTATCTTGACAGCACAGCTATCAATCTCCAACCCCCTCCCCAATGCTCCGGCTGGAGGCTCAACTGGAGAAGCCTCCTGGGTTCCACCCGCAGAGGTCAACCCTGAAGCCATTGAGAATTTGTGTAGCCAGTGGTGGGAAGTGCTGTGGCTTCCCCTCCTGTAACTATCCTTTTTTCTTCCCCTCCTCTAATTATCAGAGCAGACATACCAGAGCCACCAGCTAGCTGAACAAACAGACAGGCAGTGTTTAATTGACGTCATTTTTTCTTAAATTTGTGGACCTCTGGGAGAGGGTTGGTTGAGCTTATTCCAAGGTAGGTAAACACTGAGTTGAAAAACTCCTTCTCTCTGGTCATGGACTCATAATTAAGACTCTTCTTCGCCTGCAAGGGTCAGAAATCGGGCACAAATGCAGCACCTGAGAGCTGGGCTGGAGGGGAAGCGAGCAAAGGTGAAGTTGTAGCTTGAAACTTCCAGGCTCCAAACAAGCCAAGGACTTTATCAAACTCTAGTTCAATGGTTTGTTGCTGTCTCTCTCCGTGCACTGTTCAAGCACCAAGCAGCTACCAGAGGCATGGTGCTAACTTGGCCTCCCTGACTTTCCTTTCACTTTGTCTGAATTACTGGTGCAATTTTTCTGGAACGGCTTAGGCAGGTATCAAGCAGCAAACTGCTGCTTTGGGTATGGAGCTCTTTGCTTTCCCTTCTTGCCTACATATTTTTGAGCCAAAACCCACAAGAAAAAAAAAAATCTATAAAATTCTTTCACCTGGAATAAGGGTCACAAAAGAGGCTCATTAAACTTTGATGATTACCCATTCAAATAGAGCTCTGTTGGACAAAGAGATAGCTGCTGCTAAGGGCAAGCCAGTTTTTCAAGACTCAGCTCAAAGGGGATGTTGGCTAAATGTGGGAAAGCTTGGCAAGGGATTTAGCTCCACCGAGGAGGAGCCTGATCAGAGAGCCAACCTGACAAAGGGTTCTGGCACTTAGAGGAATCAAGGTCTCTCCAGCCACTTAAAAGGAAACTTGTGTAGAAGAAAGAACAAAGAGGCAGGATTTTTTTTTTTTAACACAGACATCCTTTGAATTGAAGAACCTGCACAGGGAAAAGAAAGCTTCCTCAGAGGAGGAGGGAGAAGTGAATGGTTTAGAAGAGAAACCCTGTGTAGGAGGAGAAAGATATAGGACATTTTTTAGGTATATGAATAAAGTCAGCAGAATGTAAGAAAAAAAACCCCACAAACTCAGGCAGGGAAGTGCCTGCAGATGTATTGTTTTGTCTCTGCAGTTGTTTATTCCTTGTGCTACAGTGAAGAGTGATTGTGCTTTTTGCTCCTGCAAAGTACGTGCACTTGCACGACCCCACTGCAGTATGGCCTTAGGAGAGTGGAACAACAAACCTGGGATGCCCACAAAGTCCGGTCTGTGCCTCTGCACCACAAAGTCCCATTTCTTGGGCACAGTGGCAGAAAACACATCCAGAGAGGGTCTGGGGAGCTGCAGAAAATCAGGAGAACTGCAACCTACTTAAATGAAGAGGGCAGACCAGGACACACCAGAATTACCTGTCGATGGGTGGTTCAGTGGAGGTACTCACTGGAGCCATGCCAGGTGGCAATTCACACTTAGATATCACAGTAAGGCTTACACCCTTTCCCACCAGAACTGAAAGCCCTAGCACACACACACTTATACCAAAAAAAGTCTTTCTTCTGGTCTATTTATTCTGTTGTGGCAACTGGTTTGAGAATGAACAGCAAAACCTCTGGTCCCTCTGCGAGAGTCTGATGGTAACTCTTCTGCCACATCCATGCTAGTGAACATCTCCTCTGTGGATGGTTAGCCAATGTTGATCAGCAGCAGTGGCTGGAAATTTTCTTTTAAAATCAGTTTCTTTTAAAGATTGGGGTTTCAGTTATGGGACTTTAAAATTGTCCTTTTTCTGCACAGAAACTCACTATAATTTGGAAACACTTGTTACTGGAGAACAGCCACTGAATGCCTCAAGTCAAAATATATCTATGTAGATGTATACATATATATGTGTATATACACACACAGAGAGATGTGTTTACATTTTGTATAATAGTCTGTGTGTATGTTTATATGTATATAGATATATTTCTCCACAACAAGTGGGCATGCAGCTTTTCTCTGAAAAGGGAGAATTTTTCCACGGAAAATTTAGACAAAACTGAAACTCTTCTCAGTGACCACCATTTCCCCCAGGACGCCTGTTGGTTCCTCTTTGATGTCGCCGTGTTTAACCAGACCTTGCTGCCCGGGAGGGTGGCAGAACACACGGCCGTGACATCTCACCACTCTGGAGACTCCCCACGCCTCGGGAAACCCCAGCACTACACAATCCCTCACACCATAAAAACCTCGTGTGCAGGGCTGGCTGGTGCTCCCAATTTAGGGCAGCCCCATTGGGAAGGTCCAAGTTGGTGGGTTAAACCAGCGGTGGGCTCTGAGGTTCTGCTCATGGCTTGAGGAGGGTCAGCAGCTGTGCCCATTAAGCAGTCAGGTGGCCAGGGGCTATTTCTGAGTTTAACGTGAATTTCGATTGAGAAACATTAGAGTAAAAACTGTGCCTTTGAAAATTTAGCCCTGTAGACTAATCGCCAAACATGATTATTAAGAGGTGAGTGCTCAAATCCCTACCTGTTCATTTGATGAAAGGCAGAGAATAGGATAGGATAGGATAGGATAGGATAGGATAGGATAGGATAGGATAGGATAGGATAGGATAGGATGGAATGGAATAGAATAGACCAGACCAGAACAATTTCAGTTGGAAGGGACCCACAATGTTCATCTAGTCCAACTGCCTGACCAAGTTCAAGCATGTTACTAAGGGCATTGTCCAAATGCCTGTTAAACCCTGACAGGCTTGGGGCATCGACCACCTCTCTAGGAAGCCTGTTCCAGTGCTCGACCACCCGCTCAGTAAAGAAAGGCTTCCTAATGTCCAGTCTAAACCTCCCCTGGCGCAGCTTTGAACCATTCCCACGCGTCCTATCGCTGGATGCCAGGGAGAAGAGATCGGATGTCCTACTGCTTTGCTCTTTTACAGCAAGGAGGGTGGCAGCATGCTGTGAACAAAAGAGTTGCGGGGGGAAGGGAATATTTAGCTGCTTTCTTGTGTCCTGTTTCCTTGCAAAGTTGCCCTCCAAAGAGTACTGGCTTTTATTAGCGATCCTTGCCTGCAGTACGTGACCAGATACCGCCCATATGAACACCACATCTCTGTTACAACCCGGCGCTGGCTCCAAGCCATCGTTAGATGTTTGTTGTGCAGAGCAGCCCGGGAAGCCTGCGGAGCCTGGCGAAGACTTTATCACATCACTCTGGGGTGTATGGGGACCTGGAGGGCAGAGTCCCAGCGCCCGATGCGTGGCACCTAACATAGAGCAGAGGTGACAAGTGTCACGAAGGGACCGATGAAGGGACGTCGTTAATTTAAAGCCGCGTCCTCAGGAGCGAACACTGAGCTATGCTCACTTCACGCCCGCGATTTAAGGATGTGGGATCCAGAGTTTTGGTTCAGGTTATCAAAGTATAAATCACTCTGGGAATATCGCAACAGGGCTCCATTCCCAGGCCTGTACAGCTTGGGTTTGGACTCACCCCTTATTCCCAGCTCTTATTCCTATAACGCCCAGCAGCTCAGCTCCCCGGGGCTGCTCCGTGATTCATGGCTATGGGAAAGAAAACGGGAAGAGATGGTTTTTGGGAGGAGGAGATAAATGGATATCAGTGGTGCGATAGGAAGGTCAGCTGGAGGAAGGAGAGGTCAGGACTGAGAGAGCACGGATCAGATAACGGGTTAGACGGAGTGACAAAAAAAAAAAAAAAGACAGGAAATTCACATTTGTTACAGGAGAAAAGGAGGAAGCAAGAAAAGAGTATTAAATGGTTGAGGATACAGTTAAGTTAATAGCCAGAGAAGATGTGAGGTGGAAGAAGGCAATTTTTTCCTCCAAAATATGCAGATGGGCTTGACTGCAATGTTTCACTGACTGAAAGCAATTTCAGGAAATTGTTCCTGTGAAAAAAAAAAAAAGCGGTTATTTTTTAGTAGAAATATTTCACTTCTCTTTGAGGCTGCTCTCATATTAACAAATTATCTGAGCAATTTATAAAAACACTTAAGAGATCACTGTGGTCAGACAAAATGCTTGCTTGGCCTGAAACAAAGTTATTTCATTAAAATGCTGCTTTGCCCCTTCCTAGCAGGAAAATGTTCGTTTCTGGTTACCCCACAGCAAATACGTTTATTTTTTCCGGTCTGGCCACCCCTCACCCCTATCAGTTATTTGTGCAGTTCTGCTTTTCAGCAAATTTACACAGCTGACAGCCAAGGATATGAGTACCGCAGATGGGTACGAGAAGGAAGTCCTGTTAAGCAAGAAAGGTGATCATTAGAGTCTGACCAAATCTATTGCCTGTAAATATTAGCAGAGCAGAGAGCGTCTCCATTACGTGGGCACGACCATAGAGAGGGAGGCTGCTCTGCACTCTCGACGGTATCACAGTCGGTTTGGATTGAAAGAAAACAGCTTTCTGAGCTCTTTTCCAAGTCTCGCGTGTGTGAATAAACACTCCAGCTCGCAGAGGAAGCTGGTGACAGATGGAGCAAGAGCTCGGCTCTTCTGCCGTGCTGGCCTGGGCTCCAACCACAAAACCACATTGACTTTACCCATCAGCTAACCTGACTCACTCGTGCACGAGCAGCGTGCTCACCCGTGGCCCACCGGTGCTGAGCCAGCTGGATTACGCTGCTGTGGGCATTTTCCATTGTCACTGCTCTGAAAAACAACAGACAAACACAACTTGTTGCAAAAACTTGAATTTAAAGAGTGATGCTAACACAGCTTGCGTCAGCACATTGTCCACAGTAATGTGTTTTTGCATGTGGGTATTTGCACCAGCTCTTCTTGGGTGCTTCTTGTTTTCAGACTGGCTATAAAGCAGCTCATGATCACTCGAGCAGCAGTTTATTTTTGAGCAGAGCATCACCTTTTGCTTTCACATAAATTGCCTGACTCCCAGCTGAACCAGGAAAAACAAACAGCAGACAACAAAGTCGTCGCTGCGTAAAACCAAGAACAGCCAGGCAAGGATTTGCCAGGTGGACTTTGATTTGCATCTCTTGTTACAAACATACACATTTCTCAGGCTGGCAAAACCTCTTTATTTAGTGTAACTGGGTGGGAAGAGGGGTTTTACTCATATTTTACCTGCTGCCGCTCTGAAATATAATGGGGAGCAGCACAGTCACCGCAGCACGGGCCGAGTGATTTGAGCAGTGTGTTTAGATAAGGATTTACTTAGGAGTGGATTTCTTTGCACCCAAATTTATTTTCCCTTATTTGTTACACATTTGCATTATCCGCAGCTCACAGAACCAGTTCATATCCAATTCCTAAAGGTTTTGTGGAAGATCATGTGATTTCACTTAACTCCCTTGCCCTTGGGGCTACTCAGGTGTTTACATGCTGCACCCGGCGGAGAAGCAGTTTTGTTTCGGCAGAAATGCTGTCTAGCTTTCTCAGTTCCTTGGACAATCTTGTCCTAGCCAATGTTTTTTTCTTAAAACCAAACCTCTTCAAAGTCTACAACTTTACAGGATTTTATTAACTGGAATTTATTTTCAATGTGTTATGCAGCCTTTATGATTAAGAGTAGCCATTAAAAAAGGCAAATAAGACTGTTGTGTAGGGTCTTGTTTCTCTTCTTGGGAATTTGGGGACTTGCCTCCTGATTTTGTACTGATTGGACCTGCACGTGCTGGCAGCTGTGCTTGAGGTGTGATTTTGGAGGGTGCGAAGGCTGCTGTGGCCAGGCGGCCGGAGCAGTGGGGCCAGGAGGAGCACGGTCCCCAGCAGCGGGTGCTGCCATCCCATAAGGTGTCCAGATCCCACCACCACCCTGGTCCGGCTGCCTTTGGGAGCTGAAGGAGAAGGTTATAGGAAATGTTTTGCCCTGGAGTTATCCGTCCAGCCGTGGCTGTGTTTGTGCATACATGTGTGTGTCTGCATCACACACACAGAGCATCCTACTGGTATCCCCCCGGGGCCTTGGCTACACAAACAAATACAGGGGAGCTCAGAGGGGATGAAAGTCCCAAGCACCCAAGACCTTAGGGCTGCTCCTGCTGCACACCAGGCAGCCTGTACCTGAGCCTTGTTTTACTACACTTAAAAGCATGGATGAAAACACCCTTAACCAGCATATTTTTCCCTGCAAATAACCCCTGGCACATGGGTATTTGCAACTCTTATTTGTACCCTAGAGGGAAAGAAGCTGCAAGGGGATAGGGTGGGGTGGTAAAAATATTTTTGCTTGCTTTTTGTTACGTACCCTGGGTTACATGCATGCAAATGATGCTGTGAGCAGAGTGGGCAGCATTACAGGTCCTTAGTCCCTCTGCTAAATGTACAACTCGTGTTAATCAAGAAACAAAATCTTTGTGCCAGGGTAGTTTATTTTAGTCTAGGAACTGCTCCAGACTATCCCTGCCAAAGCTCCCCTCTGATGGCAGAGTCTGCATCTTCCCTGGAGGACAGGTGCTGTGCTGCTTCTCCCACCGAACCCTTTCAAGTGCACGCAAGCCCTTCAGGTGAGTTTGTTATCCCGCCACAAAGCACCATGCTAGAGGAGTGGTGTCCCTCCGGGCTGCTTGGTAAACATCTCCTCCTGCAAACACAGCCTCCAGGCACCAGTTTGCGGTCCTGGCTGATTTTAGTTGCCCTGATTGTGGATTCTCAGGTCGGAGCGGGGAATGGTAACGGGTGCCGAAATGGGTAAGGCGTGCCAGAATGGGAATAGGGGATTAAAGAGCAGGCATGTTGCCTCCCCAGCCAACTCCTTCTGCTCAGGGGGAAAGCAACTTCTGGCAGGCAGGTAGGACGAGCATCTTTGCCGCCGTGGGGTAGGCAGCTCCTCCACTGTACCCATATGAACATCTGATGGCTGAAGCACCCACGGGCTGGAGGTGCCCTTGTCCAGGTCAGGGCTCAGCCCTTTTCCATCACTCAAGGTTTGCACCTGACAGAGCTGTTTTGGGAGAAAGGCAGGCAGTGTGCTGAGATGCCCTTGGAGGGATGTCCAAACTGTGCTGCGGCCCCAGCCATAGCCCAGCTTCATCTCTCAGATGGGCATGATCATGGTGCTGCTGCCAGGACAGTGGTTGTATCCCGGGATGCGCCTGCAGCAGCTGACTGTGGGAAACCCCAGCAGTTTTGGGGGTTTAGCAGCTCCAGCTGCTTATTAGGTTCAGCCTTTACTCAGATATGAGGAAAAGATAACAACTTTTCCCGGCCACTGACAGGAACCAGGCTGAACCCAGGAGCTCAGTTCCCAGAGCACTTCAGCCTCTCCAAAGCTAGAAGACTTTATAGGTGCTCAGCACCATCAGGCCCAAATTATATTGTTTCACCATTCCCCCACATTTCCCACCCCAGAAATCTGCAAAAGCAAAACTTTCCTATTCCTTTTATTAAGAAAAGAGAGAGAGAGGGAGAGAGGCAGTTTCTAGCCTTTCTGGTTGCAAACCAAGGTAAACTTTCGCCTTTGAATCTGCAGCCAGGCAGACTGCAACAATAACACCCGCAGAAAAGGGTGTGCTCCCATTCATCTCAATGGGTGTTAACTTGGAAGGGTAATTACGACCCCTGATGCCAAGAGCTCCAACCGTTTCGCTGCTGAGCATCCCAGCCCATAAATAAAGCCTCTGTCCGGCTCTGCAGAAACCTGGGTGGGAGGGAAGCCTTGTAGCAATGAGGCGTTGACTTTTGGATATGCCAGGAGTCTGAAACACTTTGGCTCCTGCTGAGGCTTCCAGCCTTTCTGCAAGCCCGTTTCCACTGACACCACGACACAGATGCCCGGTGCCTTGGAGGAACAGCCTAGGGAGGGGAGCAATGAGCCCTGATGAATTTACTGGGTTTTCTGCAAAAATGGTCCAGCAGTGATACATTCGGCTCAGCTGCACAAAGGAATGAATGTCTGGCAAATGCCTTGTGCTGGGTTTCCCTGGGAAACTCAGCTGGCGTTAAGATAAACAAGGTCCCAGGGAGCAGAGGAGGGAGGGGGGTGGAGGTGGATGTGTGGAGCGCATCCCTTCCTCCTGACCAAGCATTCGTGTCTGGAGCCCCTGGCTGAGGTCAGGTCCTCACCATCCCTGGAGCTGCACAAAAGGCACATGTTTTAATAATCTAATTAGCAGAGACAGACAAATAGTAGAAGAAAAGGAAATGTGTAAAGAAAGGGAGTGGTTCAGGCAGAGTCACGCAAGGTCTCCTCTATCCCCCTGCTTCTGCAGGGCTCGCTCTTATCTGAGTGGGGAAAAAACACACTTCGAAATGCAAAAATGAGAATGGGCATGAAGCCTTCTTCTGAGCAGAGATCTGCTCCAATTCATTAACTCTGGAACCTACTGATAACAGCTGAAACCAAGGCTTCTGCAATAAAAGCATGAGTGAAGAAGATAAGCTGGTATATCACTGGCATCTCATGTCCTGTAAACTGAGAAAATTTCATCCCTCCTTCTGACATCCTACAGATGGACCAGTAAAGATCTGGAAAGTTGGCATCATCACTGTGTTCTCCAAAGGGAAAAAAATGGCACAAGCCCTTGGTGATGTTAGTACCAGAAATAATCCATGTGCCTTCAGCTGATTTTTTCTATTACTCTTAATTTTTCTTATGGTATACCTCAGTGGGGCTCAGCTGTGTCTAATGTAAATAACTCTGTGGTCATCTACTGAAAGTAAAAGGAAGGAAATTAATGACAACAATAAAATAAAGCCCAAAGCTCCCACTTACAGTCAATGCTGGCTTTTCCCGGTTAACCCTTATTTGGTTTTGGTTTCCTCATAGTCAGGGAAGGTAGTTCCTCTTAGTTTGTGCTGTGCTGTTTTAGTTTTCCCCTCTGAAACTACCTCTCTCCTCACAGCAATGGGGATGCAAAAAGTAGCCACTGTCCACCCTGCTTTTAACTCCATGCTTACCATTAATAATTAAACCTATGCCATGGGGGTGGCACACACCCCAATAAACCACTGCTATGGCTGGGGCTGTAGAGGTCTAAAAGGCACTGCTAGTGGTATGCTGGGATTCATGGATAATGGACCAATGTCAGAATTTTAATCATGTATAAGTTCCACACATGTTAAATATGAGGGTGAGCTGCCTGTATTAAAAAGGCCCTGATTCATTTTGTCCTGAGATAGATGTTGAAAATAAGGCAGTCTGGATAGGTGCCTGTTTCTTTCCATAGTCTATTAATATAGTTTAAATGACAAGCTACCATGTCTATACACAGACATCCAAAGTCGGGGAGAGCTTGATGTCCCTTCCAAAGATGTTGGTCCCCTTCCCACTGATGCCCATCGAGTAAAGCCCAGGACTGCAGTGTGTGCAGGCTTTGTGCACCTGCTAAATGCTATTTAAACTGAAAAATGCATAAATAGCATCACCCTCATCTTAAAGAAGAGGAAATGGAAGCCCAGAAATTAAGCTGTTTGCTCTAACTCATACAGTAAATGCTCTGGAGACCTTTCTGTATGTAAATTTTGCACCAAAATAAGCACGTTTGGTTCTCACACCGTTTGTCCCATCAGTGCAAGTGTTGCACGTTGGTCTGAAAAGCAGAGTTTCGTTCTGCTGGTGAAAGTCAGTCTTTGATAAAACTCAGTCATTTTTATTTCGAAATGAATGTCTGGGCTTAAACAGGTGTGTCCATTCTGGAGCAAAGTTGGACATAGCTCATCCTTCAGAAATGGGAGCTAAATTCTTCGTGGGTTGTCCATATAAAACTCTCCACAGATAAATAAGGCCCTTAAGTTAATGCTAACATCCCTTAGGCTGTTAATAGGCTTTTTCCGGGGTCTGCAGTGTGTGGTGAGCACTCGGACTAAAACACATGTGCTAAACATCAGGGAATGGGAGGAGTTTGGAGGTAATTTGGTGACAGATTTCTCATTTTCTTTCTTGGCAGGACTGGCTGCTGTGGAAACTTTGCCCAAAGAGGGGTTAGCCCCATCTTGGTTCCTTTTGGGCTCATTTCACAAGCGGTCTACCTCTGGCCTTGACTGACAGGGGAGGATAAGATCTGCGCTTTACATCGTGATGCTGTTGGTCTGATCAGCCCAAAGATGGCTTTTGCTGTGACCTTTTGCTCTGCATGCTCAGCACTTGGGCTTGGTTTAAAAAGAGGTCAAAAACCTGTCTAAATGTGCTGCTATCATCTCATGCAACTACAACCCTTGATGACTTCTCTTTCTTTTTACCTGCGGGACCCAGCTGTCAAGGGATGCAGTCCCAATCCAGCAAACACCAGTGTGTACAAGCATGTTCATACTCAAATTTCTCCATGAAATCCATTGACATGTCTTGCAGATAAACCTCTGTTGAGCTCAAACCTCATCCAGTACCCAGTAGGTGGAAGGGAGGGAGCCTGGTGATCGTCAGGCTGCTGGGAAATACCATTTAATTCTCTTTTCTGCTTTTGTCCTGACCCAGAACAGCAGCTCCAATGTCCTGTTGTAACACATGTGAAAGGAGCCCTGTGAAGAGGAGAAATCCCAGGAAATGGAGCAGAGGACACTTCCCATTTCAGAGCTGTTTCCCGAAGCAGAAAGGCAGTGAAAGGGAGTAGTTTCCCTGATGGCTTTGAAAGACAAGAAGCGCAAGGTGTCCAGCGGCTTTTCGTGCCAATTGCAAAATCAGCCCCTTCTGATGCTTTTATTCCCCTGTTGAGCCAGTAGAGAGGACCCACGTGCGGCCCCTCTCTGCCTCCTGACCCCTTTCATGATAAAAAGCTGGGTCGGTGCCGAGCAGCTGCAACTTTATTTGACCTTTTATCTTTTGTTTTGTTATTTAACAAGCCCAAGAAGCAGGAAAAAAGTGCAAACAGAATTGCACAAACTTCAAAAACAAGTCACAAGTTGTACAGGAGATCTGAGGTTCAGCTCCAGATTTGGCAGTATTGCCCTGATTTGACTATCTTACAGCAAAATGGACAACTAGAAAGGGGAGTGCAGATAGCCCATCACACTTCTTGTCCCAGTAAAGTGGTTTGCAAACCCATCCTGGATGTGAAGGAGAGGAAGGAGTTGACCCTTAGGTCCACAGACCTACTGAGGGGCTACCCAAATGAGCAGATGCTTCAGAAAACTTGTGTGTGAAGAAAAATAAGACAAAGGCACTGCAAAAATGGAGCAGCGAGGTCTTTGAGGTGAACTGAAATACACAACTGAAACTGCTGTGTTGTCTGTCTTTGACAGCTCTTCCTCATTTACCCTCCCTCTGCTGTCTCCAGAGAGGCAGCTGGGGCTGTCGCACAGACCAAGTGGTTAGGATGAGAAACCATCAGCTGTAGTCCTGGTTGTCCCTTCTTGCCCTAACCCTTCATCCTCAGTTTCCCAGCCTGATAAATGAGGGATGGGACACCCTCCAGGAGACACAAGGATTTGCTTATCAACTAGTGAGGACCTTGATCCCAGAGAGACGAATGGGAGTTTTGTCCAAGGTGGCAATGAGAAGAGGTCTTCGGGAGTAGTGTCCAATACTGTCCTAAAAAGACTGAGTATCTTGCTGTCATCAGTGCAGATCTACAAATTGGATGCACAATGTGATTGGGCAAATTGGTAGGGAAAAAGTAATCCATTGTGCCAGGGAGATGTTTCTAAGTATTTAAGTGGTGCTATGTTTGATCAGACAAAAAGATGTTTCCATGATAGAGAAAACCCAAAGAACAACTATTCTGGGTTGTAATGAGGTCTGAACAAGATCAAGGATACCTTTTACTCATCCCTGAATGTACACAAAGAAAGAGATGCTCCTGATATGTCTAGATGGGCCAAGCTGAGACAAGAAGCATTAGCATAGTGCTCATTTTACAGGTGACAAATTGGATGGGTAGGCAATTTAAGGATCTTTTTATCTAGGGAAGTGACTGGGGAATGAACTTTTGGTGTAAATTTAAAATTCCATGCCACCTGTAGAGATGGAGACCATGTCCAGAACAAATGCTGGATGTGTTCCTTCGCTTTAGGTCCCAATTGCCCAAGAGTTGGGGTGGGGTCCAGGCCGGAGCCCCTTTTTGCCCACAGAGGCTGCCAGCCTGGAGTCAGGGAGAGCAGCAGTGTAGGCATAAAGTAAGGTTCATCTGACCTCAGTTGATATTTCATTTACGATGAGATGAGTCCCATGTAAAGCAAGTTCAGAGTGACTGGCCCAGGTGCAGAGACCTACTGTAGAGATGAATACACCCTTCATATGGAGTAAGTGCATGTGTGCTGGGTGATCATGGATAGATGTTCCAGGCTCTTTCCTTGCGTAGTCAAGTCCTAAGCGACTTGTCCATGGCTGTGGTGGAGCTGGGAGACAGATTGGCTCTCTGAAGTTGCAGATTTAATACCCAGCAAACATGGTTTCCTTCTAAACACAGAAGCAGAGTTGGCTGAAATTTAGAATTTTTGGCCTCTAGGAAATGTCCACATTTGCTTCCTATTTATCATTCTGAATCTGAACAAAACCATAAAATTTTAAAATGTTTGATGGAACAAGAATGTAAAAGCCATTCAGTCTGACACCACTGAAACATTTCACTTTGATAATGTCAAAACCAAACATAACAAAGGCACATGCAACATAAATCCCAGCACAATAAAATATAACACACATTGAAAATGTTTCAATTAATATTGCAATACAATACAAAATGAATCAAAACAAGTTGAAACAATATCTCTCTATGTCACCAAAACATTTTAACACTGCTGAAGTGAATCTGAGGAAATGCAATTTGTTAAAATGTTTCACTGAAAGCACTTCATGAAAATTTATGTAACCTCGTGAATGCATTTTAAGATGGAGAGTGATTTTCTCAAAAACTTTGAGCAGCTCTGAGATGTGTGGGTTTTATTTTTCTGCAAAATGAAGCAAATTCTAAAAATTGGCAAGACCCAGAAGTCATCAGGTATTTACACCTATTCAGAGCTGGTAGAAACAATTCCTTAGACCTCTTTTTAATGCACATCACAACCCTTCTCTTATTACATGCAGGTGCTTTTTGATTGCTGGATAAATTTCAGGGTGAGCTGTTTTGGTAGCACTGATGACAACATCTAGAAAGGGCAATGTCATCCTCAGACCTGGAAAATCCATCTAACAAACAACTGTGACATGTTATGAACATTCTTTCCCCTATCAGAGCCAAGTCATCTGCCAGATCCCTCTTTCCTCATACCATATTAACAAATGAACTAACTAATTATTACCTCTGGCTTGGCTGGAGTCATCCTTTTGTTATTTACCATTGGTGAATAATTGTCACAATTAGTCATGCTCCAAACAACAGTTGCTTGGTCACACGTGCTGGATGAGTCCCCACCTAGACAAGAGCTGTCTCTCCCCTCACCGCCACTGACTAGGACATCCCATGCTACTTTCAGGATATTTTAAACCCATCCTAAAAGCAGCTCAGAATAGAAGAGAGGAGGGAAACGTGTGTTCATGATGGTGTCCCAACATTACAAAGTCACAGTCTTCCTGCAGCTCCCAGCAACAGGAGAAAAAGAGAGAGGTTGCCTCTGTGCGTTGGACCTCCATGCTCAGCAGGGACCTTGCTCACCATTCAGTCTCTCATTTGCCTCAGCTCCCATGATGCCCAGTGTGCGCTTGCAGCCCAGAAAGCCAACCATGTCCTGGGCCGCATCAAAAGAGGTGTGACCAGCAGGTCGAGGGAGGTGATCCTGCCCCTCTACTCCGCTCTGGTGAGACCCCACCTGCAGTACTGCGTCCAGCTCTGGGGGCCCCAGTACAGGAGAGCATCGAGCTGCTGGAGAGAGTCCAGAGGAGGCCACGAAGCTGATCAGAAGGATGGAGCACCTCTGCTATGAGGACAGGCTGAGAGAGTTGGGACTGTTCAGCCTGGAGAAAAGGCGGCTCCGGGGAGACCTAATTGTGGCCTTCCAGTACCTGAAGGGGCCTACAGGAAAGATGGTGAGGGACTGTTTATCAGGGAGTGTAGTGACAGGACAAGGGGGAATGGGCTTAAGCTGAAGGAGGGTCGATTCAGGTTAGATGTTAGAAAGAAATTCTTTACTGTTAGAGTGGTGAGGTACTGGAACAGGTTGCCCAGAGAGGTTGTGGATGCCCCATCCCTGGAAGGTTGGATGAGGCTTTGGGCAACGTGGTCTAGTGGAGGGTGTCCCTGCCCACAGCAGGGGGGTAGGAACTAGATGATCTTTGAGGTCTCTTCCAACCTAAACCATTCTATGATTCTATGCCCAGAACTTACAAAAAGCCATCTTTTCTTTTTCAGAGGTGGTCTTATTTCTGTGTTAGGTGAAGCCACTGCTGTGTATACTAATGGGTGAGATTTGGAGGGGAAAGGCATTTCAATGCACTCCTGGGCCAGGCTTTCAGGTGGTGAGGGCTTCATCACTTCCATCACCTGCAACAGGGACAGCTGAATCCTGGTTTGGCATCAGAAAAGGAAAAATGACATCTTTTCAGCCTCAGCAAGTGTGTCATGAGGATCTGCAAATGACAGCCTATAGCTGAGTGTAATGGGTCTGCAGACCTCATCAGAGGGAAACTGTGACGAGTTGCCAGGTGGCTGGTGCTCACCTGGAGCAGTGGGCATGGTCACATCCTCTCTGAACAGAGAGGGATTAGACTCACACAACTCACCATGAACCAGTACCCAGACATAGCGGATACAGAGGGAACAGGAGCTGTGGTCCATGTTACGCTGTGCCTGCTCCTCCCTCGGGCCAGTGTTTTTCACACCCTGGGCACTGCTCTTCCCACAGTAGGTGTGCGCTGGGCAGATGATTGTGTGTTATGGATTGACACAGATCATCCAGGGCAGGCCCTGCTAAAGCCCTGGTGCCAACAAAGCAGAGAGGACTAGGTAGGGTCCCCCATTCCCTTGCAGGACACGGGGGGGGGGGTTGTTGTGTTGTATTTGGATGAAAGCTGTCCTCTTAGAGCAGCCTTAAATTCTCAGTTCTTGCACTCCGGAAGGAACCAGGCTGGAGCCACCTGGAAACAGAGTCTCCAGTGCTGTGATGGCTGGGACCAGAAGACTTCTGGCTAAATGGCTAAAGAGAGTCTGGCTCTCCTCTGACATTTGTCCCATCATTTCAGGGGCTGACCTGTGCTCACAAGTCAGTCCTATGGTATGTAAGCCCTGCCTTGAACTTCCTCCAAGCTCATCCTTTACAAATGCACGCCCATAGCACTGCCTGACATCAGTAGGGAAGGCACGACATCACTCAGCACTGGGAGCACTGTGGGAAGGCAAATCAGTGAAAGGAGCACCGTGAGAGAAGCCAGTGTCCAGGAAAAAAACAGCACCATATGCTCCATTCCCTTTCTCAGTATGTTCCCCTTTTTCACAAGTTTCAGCCTCGTCTGTCCATGCTGAGGGCCAGAAAGCAGGTGGATTCTACCTGGAGTGCTTCTCCTCGCCTCTGGAAGCACTCTTTCATTTCTCTCTGCCTCTCCACCCCAGCAACACACCACCACACAGCAGCACCCTCCCTCACCCCGCCACCATCCCTCCTCCTCCCCTTCCCCCTCTTGCTGTGGCTTGACACAGAGGAACCTGAAAATTCGCTGTGATGTTTGAATCCCAGCCAAAACTGAAAGCGAGACCCCGCGACTGGTCCGAAAGCCTAAAAAAACATATGGCATTAATTCTGCTTTCCCACAGTTCCTAAAACTGCAATTAAAAGCAGCCCCCACTAAACAGAGCCCCATAACTCAGCTCCATGATTTATTGGAATAACGAAGCTTTAGGGGAAAGTTGGCGAGGACCAGGAATTCCACGTCCGGGAGTCGGGCTCCGCGCACATGGCTCGCGCACAGCCGAGTTTATTTTATTAGCATGCCACCAGTGGAAGAGCCGGATCACAGAGGGACATTCCTTTGAGAAAGCTTATCTTTAGCACCCATTTGGCTTCCAACAATAAACCAGCCCCTGCATCTGCAGGCTGCAGGAGATGCTGCACGGCAGGAGCAATCAAACAAAAGCTGGCTGGGGATAATCTGTCTCCGTGCCGCAGTCAAGCAGCGGGTGAACAAAGTACCTGCTTTTTCACATTCAGTAACAAATAAACGTGGCCCGTGAGATGCTGAAGACTGCAAATCTCTTATTGCCCAAGGAGGTGCTTTATCATACTTGCTTTCTCAAAACCAAGGTCTTTCAACTCTTTAGCTGTGAGCAAATACGACAGTCGAGCTGTGAAGCTCAGAACTAAGTTTTTAAACGTAGCTCAGTAGTCTGGGAGGGGAGTGGGTAGAGGAAAGTTATTCTAGCTAAAGATGCAGATTTCTGCCTGTCTGTCATTTTGCTAATGCCTGTTACCATGATCCTTTCTAATGGTTAAATGCAGTAGCTACATATAGACAGGATCAAACTAATTTCTAGCAGACATTTTGTAATCTTTGTGACCTGACATTTGCAAATCACTCTAACTCATGTGATAAAGGCAAACTTTAGCCAAATGGAGTCTCAGAGTAATGCCAGGAAAGAAGTATAAGAAGTACCTTCTTAATTTAAAAGATCATATAGTAACAAGACCAAACACATCAAACATCCATCTCTGCCTGTTGTCCAGCTCAGGTTTCCACCTCCATACTTCCTGATGTAGCAGGTTTTAGGAGCACTGGTCTTTCCAGTGTTTGCCATCATGTTTGTGATGGTTTTGCTCACCCACACCACTGAAAAGGCAACCCAAGGTGCCCCTCAACCCAACTTCACATGGTGAGCAGGAATATTTTGTATTGCAACCTGTTTTCACACAGCAGTTTGTATAGATGGCTGATAACATTTTTGAAACAGACTTTCAGGTGCAGGAGAAGATTATATTCACCCCATACAGACCTTTAAGCTGCTAAGCCTTGTTTCACCGTATTGTATAGCTCTTGTGCTAGCAATTAGCAGAGTGGGGTACTTCCCCTACAAAGAGACCATTTGCTGAACACCTGCCTTGATAGAGATCTCCAAACATCATTGCTGATGGGGAATTGTCACTATGCAACTTTATACTGGAGCAGGTGCAGCGGAAAGCTGGCTGCAGTGTCTGGTGACAGGAGACTGAAGTTGTTTGGTTTGCTTTGCCTAGCAAAACAGAAGTGAGACATAAATGGACATAAGAAGCTTTTTTTCCTAATTGTCTCAGAAATGAAGTTTTGGCTGGCTCTTGGAGCCTTTCAAACAGAGGAGTGGAGGCAAGAGACCTTCAGGGTGTGAGGATGGAGTTTCTGGAATGGACCAGCTGACAGGACAGGGATGAACCTGAGGTTAGACAGTGAAGCTCGGTAAGAGTCAGTGAGGATGATAGTCACCCCAGACTGACTTCAGACATATCTTCAGCTGAGTTAGTCTCCCAAGGTCCTCTTCATAGTCAATGGGCAGAAACAGACATGTGCAGGGCATGTTCATCTTAGCTGTTGCAGATGTCTTCTTTAGGCCAAGACGAATCGCTCCCTACAGCCGATCATATTGATTAGACGTCCACTAACAGCAACCTGAGCAGAGGGTACTGAGCTTACTGCTGCTGTCTAAATGGGTGTCCAGTGATGCAGGTAGCCTGGCTCCTCACCCATCTGTTCTATCCCACTGTGACAGCCCAGCTGTGGTACCTATGCAGACATCTGGACAAAGTGCTACATCTTCAGATGCACTGGAGATCTGTATCTAATAAAGTTGAACCACTAAAGATAGGAGTGAACAGAAATGCTTGTGATTGCAATGATATGACAGTATCTCAGATACCTGGTCAGCACGCCTTGCTCACAACCCCTGGAGAAGCTTCTGGGGACACGTTATTGTGGCCTTTTGGTACTTAAACGGGGCTTATAAGAAAGATGAGGACAAACTTTTCAGCAGGGCTTGTTGAGAAAGAACAAGGAGTGATGGTTTTAAACTAAAGGAGGGTAGATTCAGACTGGATATGAGGAAGAAATTTTTTATAATGAAGGTGGTGAAGCAGTGGAACAGGTCACCCAGAGAGGTGGTAGATGCCCCATCCCTGGAAACGTTCCAGGTCAGGTTGGTCAGGGCATTGAGCAACCTGATCTAGTTGAAGATGTCCCTGCTTATTGCAGCGGGGTTGGATTAGATGACCTTTAAAGGTCCCTTCCAACCCAAACTATTCTATGATCCTATGATTCTATAAAATAAGTCATCAGATGTGGTGACAGGAAAGGGACCCACATTGACAGTGACTGTTGGGCTCTTAAGCCTCTTTTATGGTCTTCATCCTAAGATCTTAAAGAAATTTCCCTTAACTTCCCTCTTGATAGTGGAAGATCCTATGACAGTGTGGACACCTGGGCTCTCTTCTGCTCTCTTTATTTTACACATTAGAAATACGACTTTTCACCTTTTCCTCCCAGTCTAGAGTCTAATATTGGTGGCAGGAGGCAAGTACGGCCAGTATTGCAGGGAGGAGCTGCCGCAGCTGTCCGGTGAGTGCTATGGACTACAGTATTCACATCAAATGTGAGGGACAGACTGGGATGACACTAGGATCTAGATCACTTCTGTCATGTAATACTACATTGATTAGTGCAAGGATGAAGAATGACAACAGACAAATTAAAACTGGACTAGGTCTGAAGTTAACTCATTGGACAATATGTACCTTGAGAAAGCCAAAGGCAAACCAGAATGCCAGGGACATTTGTTCTTCATCCACTGCAGGTCAGCATCTCCATGAAAGCTCATGATGTTCTGGTGCTAGTTCACAGGGCATGAGTTCATAGTGGGATGTTGTGGAGACGAGAGCTCATGCGTTGTCAGTGTAGAAGGAGTGGACCTCGTCAGTGGGAGGAGGCAACAACTTACTACCTCTGTAGGCAGCATTAGTGAGGCATGACTGAAGTAATACACCCAGTTGTGGTGCCTGGACTTTTAAATGAATTTTGCAAATCTGGAGAGTGCAGAAAAAAAATGAGCCGAGAACTGCTGAATCTGCTGCACAGTGTGACTCTGGAGAAGCTTGGATCTTTTGTTTACCGAGGACAGATGCTTTCCAGCTTTCTTGACTTATGGCCCCTGTGATTTGTCCCTTAAAATGCAGACACTGGCAAATTCCAGCCTGTTGGCAGCTGGTGTGCTTTTCCCAGCCCCTTCCATGAAAGTCTCAGGAGTAATCACTGTCCTGCTGGGCATCCCAGGGCCGTAGGCTGCAAACCACCTCACTTGAACAGTACTGCTCTGATAGTGCAACACTCTTCTGTTGGACAGACAAAGCCAAAATGAAAAACAGATGTCTGGAGAGAGGGAAATGCAAATGGAAAGCAAGATGCTAACATGGTGGCAATGAAGACAAGCAGAGTCTTGCTCTTTGGCATCATCAAAATAGGTTTCAATATTTTCTGAGATACTCTCTAAACTGGTAGCTTGTGGAGACCTCTGGGAAAAAAAAAAATCCATTTACTCTTCTTAGTCACCTCTACAGACCCTTCTGAAATAGCCTTTACACCCACCATTACTCACAGACCACAGATGGAAAACCACTAGTTTGGCAAGAAATTACAGGAGCACAAAAAAGAAGACCATGACTCTCTCTTCTGACTTCAAGTCTGTAGTATAATGGAATAGTGCTTGCTTGGCTCAACAGAAAAATATACAAATAATCAGAAAAACATGGCAACAGGATGACAAAACCATGGTATAATCTTTCCCAGAGTGACCTCAAAGTCATAAATCAGATCTCTGAATTGTCAGCAGCAATCCAGCTGAACAGCCAAATTGCCCTACTATCCAGCATATTTTATTAACCGTTAGTAATATGCATTATTTATTTACAGAGTACTGTACATGTAGACACTGCTTTACAGGTACATAAAAGACCACTCCAAGGAGTTCAGTTACATTCAGGCACTCAAATATGATATTCATTGCAGCAACACTATGGGTTAACGATTATGATACTGCTTCAGGTTTCTTGCTTCCTTCTTGATTTTATTGCACTGAAGTCAAACACATTTTAAACTCTGGACTTTGAGTCAACCTGTCTGTCTGAGGCAGTATATGGCCACATCATCTTAGGATCAAGGTGTCTGATGGACTTATTTGTTTTACCAGGACAGCCAAACTCGAGGTTGTGAACTGACACTTGAACTGGCTGGAAATTTCCCACCAAACTTTTTTGTCTTTGTTTGCTAGTGGGGGATGATGTCTTAGCAAAACAGGGATTTTTGCAGACAAACTGAGCACCCCACTTGGGTGAAAGGCAGGCTTTGCGCTTGCTTGTGTGTAAAATCCACTCTCCCCTTTTCCCTATTCTGAGAAATGGGGGTGGGGAGTTAAAATAAAATACTACATCATGTGTTTTATTTGTTTTTTTCTGCATGAGGGAGAAAAAAACTCTGATTTACTTTAATCAATATTTATCACCCTATCATTGAGTGTCTCCCAGGCCAGGAGGCTGACCCAGCAACATCACCAAAGAATCCTTGTGCCCTGTGCTACACAAGATGTGTTGAGTTCCAAGTGGAAATGTTTCTTCTTTGGGTTCTGCCATTCTTCCCTGCACTGCAGGCTGTTGCGTGATGGTATTGGAGGACGAGTGCTCAGCAGCTTCTTCTCCAGCCCACCTACCTCCCATGGACCTTTAAGATCTTGAGGGTCTGCATACCTGGGTCAGGACATGATCTGGTGGCAAGCAAAGCCCATACCTCAACATCTGCCAACTCTGCCTGTGTGCAGCAGGAGTTGCATTATAATAAATAGAAGCAAGGTATTTTACATCCTCATTTTTCCAGTGTACTGCTAGTTTCATAGCTGTTTAGAGTCACTGCTGCTTCTTGAACCCATCAAAGGGTTCAAGTTTGTGTGGTGATGAGAGAAAGCAAAGGAGCTGAACAATTAGATCAATTGCAGATTTGCTGGGGATACTAACGGAGTGATATTTCCCCCCTTTGCACACCCTGATGCAGTTACTGAGCGGCATTTCTCTCCCAGCACATGATTTCTTCCAGTTACTGTTGGGAGGAAAGACATGGCAACATCACTGTCTCAGATAACAGCGGTTTCTCATCCAGCCAGAGCAAGCCAAGAACATTTCCCACCATCAGCATCAAAGCGCCCTTCTCCAGATGTCTGGAGGAAGGACAGCATCTGTCTGTCTGACGGGAAGTCTCTGCATCTCCCAGGGATGTAGGAGGCATTGCCTCTTTTTTTTTTCTTCTTCTAGCATTATCACTCTAGACTTAAATGTAAGAGAGGATCATTTACTGATCCCAGCCATTGCAAAGTGCTTCACGTGCTAGTGGAAATCCGTGTGAGCTATTCATTAATGACTTAATTGCTAATGATTTCAGTACTGGAAAGTATGCTAAACCCTCCCAGTCTGCACAGGTACACAGCCCTGCCCTGGGGAGTTACTGGCTCTTTTCTGATGACACGGAACAAGGTTGTAATGAAGTGGTGAAAAGTTGGGGGGAGAGAGACGTTGGGGCATCTGCTCAGGCTTAACCAGCACCAGTGCCCAGCCTGACATGGCAAAGAGATGAAAAATTGACACCCAGAACAAGGAGGCATCTTTTCTTACTTGTTTCTGACAGGCAACATAGCTAAAGGCATCTTAAAGGGGGATGTAAAAAAGACGTGGGACATCATTTCCTGAGATATGAGAAGTGAAAGAAGCTATAAAGGAATGTCTGGGTGTTTAAGATATAAACTTGTACATCTTCCCTACCTGGGATTAAACTCTCCCTTGGCCAAAATCTTCAGCATGACCATGGGTAAATCACATAAATTCCTCAGTACCCAGGCTGCCTAACTGGGAATACCAACATAGCCAAGGGGGCAGTGCCAAGACAAACAGGAGCCATACTGGGAAGCGCTGGTAGCCCTGGTAGCCAGGGCTGGCAAGAGCTGTGGCAGGCAGCGCTCCACACATGAGCCATGCCATGACTCGCACAGCCTGCCTTTTCCTCCTACCCAGAAACTCAATGATCTCCGGTCTCGCCTGCGGCTGGAAAGGCTGCCAAAAATGCAACCCCAGTCTTCCCTGAGAGAGCTGGGGAAATGCAAGTGGATCTGGGAGCAGCATGGAGCTATCACCCAAGAAGTCATCCCAGACTTTTCTTCTCCAGTGCTCTTCATTTTGTGGGATAACTTGTAGTGGTGGTGGTTAACATCTGATCCTCCTGCAGTGCTGCTGCTGCCACCCCTGCGCCCTGTTCGCAAAAGAAGCTGTGGTGGGGTGCAGCCCTGCAAACAAACCCATCTAGATTTCTGCTAATGAATGATCTTCCTGGAGCCCTTATTCTCCCCCATGTGTCAGGAGCTACTGATGGGTTGTAAAAAGCTGACCAGACTCTGCCGCAGCTCTACCAGCATTGGAAGCAACAGGTCTTCCTGGAGGTAGCATCTCCTTGCCCTCAGGTTTTGTGATTTAATAAGATGCAAGACTGTCTCTTGCACAAAGGCAAAGAGAGGTGAGCAAAGAGTCACATCTCAGCATGTCCAAACCCCCTTGGAGCAGGGAACATCCTCTGGTCTGACACCCTAAAAACACACATCTTTGCAACATACAAGTGAGATGTAGCCCCAGAAGCCTTGATCCTGTAGACACTTCACCTTCCTGGTGTGAGCAGCCTTTGAGAAATCCCACAGGTTTATAAAATTAAGCCTGGATCTGAATCTTTGAATGAGGAGGTGAGTATTGGCAGTCTCACTGCTCAGAGCGTGGGCATGCATGTGAGTTCAGCTTTTCCAGGGCCACAGTAGGAAAAAGCTGATGTCAGGCCAGATGTAAGTGATACACATCTTAACAGAGAGGCAGGAAACATATCTCTGTGTTCCTGCTAACCTTAGAAAGCAAGTACTTGGATTGCTACACAGAGGATTTGTAGCAACAAGGAGAATGTAATTAAATAACAGGGATGATCTCATTATTGTAATGATGAGGTGTCATTTAATAAGGAGAATCCAGGACTGGGAGCTGAGAACTGGAGTCCTAATCCTGGCTCTGGCTCCCAGCTCCAGTAGGTCACATAAGGCTGGCACCCTTTCTTCCATGTGTTTTTATGAAACACAAAGCACCGGGAGACCCTGGTGCTTGCAGAAGCTTTTGCAACAAAGAGAAGAACAACAGCAATAATAAAAATTGTCTTTTCTCTTTACCTTCCTTATAAAAGCTGGGTTAGCACAATTTTCCCTTATATAAGGGACAGTGAGGCTCTCTGGCAGATGATGCTTATGCAGAGCTCAGAACCAGGAGGTCACTGAAGGAAATGCTAAGGCTTGCTCTAATCCTCAGGCTCTTACAAATGCAAGCCTGAGTGATGGACTATCAACCCCTGCTGTGGCATTCCTGGGGTAATACAGCCTCAGAGAAATCATTTCCCCAAATAAAGTTGTTTTTATGTGTATCTGTGTATTATGTTTAATCAGGAGGATCAGGATGGTTTCAAAGCCATATCACAGAGGAGATACGGTCTATTTTAACTGAGGAACTACCCATATATTATGTGGATCAAAACTCAATTCAACCCAAAGGCTGGATCTCTTGAATCTAGAGTATCCTTCTGTCCATCCATCCGTCCATCCATCCATCCGTCCATCCATCACTTCCTTCCTCTCTTCAGTCAGTGCCAGGATCCTTTATCTTTGGTACAGATGCTGAATTTGGTAGGCTCTAAGCCATGTCTCCCTCTTCCCCTCTTATTTTCTGTTTTCAATGTGCTGCACACTTTGCTTTTTGAGTCTGGGGGCCCTGAGCGGTGATGCAGACCATGCTAGGCAGAGGTGTGGTGGGCTGTGCAGTGCTTTGAGCAGGGGCTGCACACACCTCTGAAATGCTACTTTGGGTTTTCTTATTCCTCAGCATGTTCTGAATCAGTTATTCGGCATGGCAGCTTTGCCTGGTGCCAAAGCTGAGGTGCCAAGCAAGGTCTACTCAGCACCCAAAACTTACATCCCAGATGCAAACAGCTCAGCGGTTCCCATCAGCTGTGGCGGTGTTTCTGGTCCACCCACAAGATCTCAGTGCCAACCCACATCCCACCAGCCCGATGTCCAGGCTCTCGCTCTGCTTGTGCCACCATCCCTATCCCATCTCCATGCTCAGAGGGAGGGCAGCATCCTCTCCCACAGGTCAGAACGGACCCTCCCCCATGCAGTGTGGGATGTTGCTCTCTTTTTCCTTGCAATAAGAAAGCTGGAGCATGGAAGGGATTTTTCCCCACAGCCTGACCTGCAAACACTTAGCAAAGTCAACAGCTTTGCTCTCTTATCCCTTCCAGAATTGCAAAAAGTTAAGACTAGAGCAGCATGTGTAACAGATTTCAGCTCTGTTCCTCAGCCTTATCCCAAAACAAGTCTTTGCCTTTTAATTTTACCATTTGCTTCTGAGCCTTACATGATGCTGCTGGTTTTCCTTTGTTTTTAAACAAGCCAAACACAGCAGATAAAAACACTGAGCTGCTTCTCAAACATGAACCATGCACATACAGAGCACTGGGACACGTCCATGAGAAACTCTCTTCTATTCAACAAACAGCTTGCAAGACAAAATAAACCACCAGAGCATCCCGTGATCAGGACCACATTATGTGAATCCAGTGTTTTGATCTTTTCTGTGCAGGATTTAAGGCTCCCAGGCTGCCAGCTCTCAGGCTTTTTCCGATTGCCCAGATCCTGGAATCTTTGCTTTCATTTTCCTTTAAAGAAGCTTTCTAGCCCTCACATTTGGGGAGAAAAGCTTAGAAGTCTTAACATACAAGTTTTCTAATCTTTAAGCCAACCTTGCAATCTGGGAGAGGACCAATGACTCATTTTTGAATTTCCAATGTTAAAATATCAGTAATGTTGTTAATGGCTCATATTAATAGCACCATCCAACAGCGAGTTTAATGAGGATGGTAATGACCTGCTCACTGTCCGCAATCCACAAATCACAACCATAGCAGGTCTTTCCTTCAGCCTTACGACGATGCCATAAAACGCCTTAACGCCTTAAGGAAAGTTGATAGCAGCTCGCATCTCTGACGCTTAAAGCAAGTAAATGTCAGGAGAAGTCATGACTTTTTGACCTCCGGAGTTCTAAGTCTTGAACCAAGACTTGGATCAGGCATGACATAAATAACAGTCATTCAGAATATGGCCTGATGCTCCTAAGCCCTAATCATAGAATTATAGAATCATAGAATAGTTTGGGTTTGAAGACACCTTTAAAGGTCATCTAGTCCAACCCCCCTGCAATGAGCAGGAACATCTCCAACTAGATGAGGTTGCTCAATGCCCTGACCAACCTGACCTTGAATTTTTCAAGGGATGGGGCATCTACAACACTCTGGGCAACCTGTTCCAGTGCCTCACCACCCTCATTGTAAAAAATGTCTTCCTTCTATCTAGTCTGAATTTCTCCTTTTTTAGTTTAAAACTATTACCACTTGTCCTATCCTTTCTAAAAATTATTATTATTTTCTTATTATTTTAAGGGCTTGGGGATATTTGTGACTGCTTGACTACTACTAAATGATTATTTCTGCTGGTCCCAGAGCACAATAGCTCCAGTAGTGCCTGTGCCTGTTCCCATCCCTGGAGCTCAAACCCTGAGCCCTGAACAGAAAACCTTGTGAAATCAGGAAGCAAAACACAAGGTTTCTCTGTGTAGCAGCTCAGGCTGGTTTCCCCTCTCCATGGGTGTCTGTAGTGCTTCAGGAAGGTTAGATATCAGCTAAACAATGTCTGGGCAGTTTGATATATTTCAAATTATTAATTTCCAGCATCTCCGTCCCCCTCCTTCCCTGGTGGAAAAGCAAACCTTAAACCACTACCTTTCTTTGCAAAACTTGTCATGAAAAATTCATCCTGTTTTCTAGCTGCCTATAAAAACACCAGAATAAAATTGGTGTTTCTCTTATTGCTATTGCTATATGAAGCATAGCTGCTTGCTGACAGCTTCTTCAAATGGAGGGAAATATCTAGTTTTCTTTAGTCAGGAGACAGCTCCAGGACTCTCCATTTATAGGATGATCTGCTTAAAACTTTTTAAGAGGGAACCCAGAGAATTTCCCCGTAGTCTTATTTTGGTTTTTCCTAAGTGGGAAGTGCACAAGTCCCACATTCTCTATTAATCATTTGAGGAACCACAAGAGAAAGAAAAAAAAAATTAACATGAGTTCCTCTTCCCTCACAAGCTGGCTGAAGGTGGTTGTGGTTGGAGAGAAGGGAGTGAAAAAGAAGGAAAAATGACACAGCAAGGTGGTTTAATAGAAATCCCAAACCGAGAGCTCGTTTCTAAAGTCTGTGGGGTTAGGTTCACAGGCAGACCCTTCACCCAATGGCGAAACCACAGCACAGGATGTATTTAGTACTGCCCTGTTGTTGGAGGTTAAAAATAGTGGGAGATGGAGGTCTCATTGCTCCTCATGGGACAGGGGGAGATCATTCCTCTGTGTGCATGTGGAGGGATGGAGGGATGGAAGGATGGAGGGATGAAAGGATGGAAAGATGGAGAGGAGGAGGGATGGAAGGATGGAGAGGTGGAGGGGGAGTTACATACCCTTGCTCCCAAATGACATCCTAACAGGGCACCTGCACCCCATAGTGACCTGTTCCACTGCTCTCCCTTCTCACCCTTCTCACCCCAAAATTCACATCTCTCAACCTTCCTGCCCAAAAGCCTTTCCCATTCCGTATCTTCCCCAGTCTGAGTCTGTCCTGTCCAAGCCCACTCACTGCAGTTGCTGCAGCCCCCTTTGCCCCCCACCCAGATCATTTCCCATTTTCCCCACAACCAGAGCAAATTAAAAATGTGCTCAGGCAAGAGGGGAGAGGAAGACGGGGGAGGAAACAGACACATGGCTTTATGCTTGCACTTTGAAAAATGCAAAACTTCCCTACCCCAGACTTCAATGGAAATATCATTACCACTGGACACTAATGAAGGTGATCTCTTGCCTCGGATGAAAGTGAACTGGGGAGGCAGGAGGAGTGACCCATGCTGTTTGCAGAAGGGACACCCTGTACCCATGGCTCAGACGGGGCACATTCATTTGAAGCGCCTGCGCTTGGGTGAGCAAAAGTGACGCTGCACTGCCGAATCAATACCTGCCAGGTCACGTTACCTGTTATTGATGTACATGGTTGTTAATCCCAAAATATTGTATTTGCAGACCTTCCTGGTCTCCCCAGGGCTGTCTGGGACGAAGTTCTGCTTCGCTGAAACTTCTTTAAGGGAGAGAAGCTTCATGGAGGACAGGTCTTTGTGCATGGGACCAAATACGTAGTTTCTTCCTACTGGCCTGCTCTTGAGGTCTCCTGGCTCCCCCAAAGGCAAGTTTTAGGAGATGACTTAAAATCTGTTTTACAGGCCATGGATCCTGATTTAGCCATATAATATGAACACTTAACTGAGGGAAACAACTGTAAGCATGGTCACCACGGGCTGTCCTTGTAGCCCATGCAAAGCAAGAAACTCCTCTGCAAGATGCTGAGTTCAAGGCTGTGAATCACTGTCTGCAGGGACCTGTCTCCTCCACAGCCATCGATGTTGACCAGGGTGCTATGCTCCTTATGGAGATGCTCACAGCAAGGTGGGATGGATATCTGCCTGCAGAGAGGAACCGTGATACCGGCATGTGGGAGGACTGGGGGGTGAGGAGGCAAGGGACAGCAATGAGAGTCATGCTGTTAGTGTCATCTGGTGCTGTGGGCTGTGCTGAGCTGGTTCCCCTCGTCCAAGGGACTTTCCTTCTGCTCTCACATCCCACACGATGTTCATTTGTCACTCCTAAGGTAGGATCCAAGCACACAACCCCACACTGCAGCCTTTGCTACCCCAAAGCACTGCTGCTCTTCCCCTCCCTGGCAGGGAGCAGGGCCATCCTTGCAGGGTGCACCACAGGTCAGGGGCTTTGGCATCTGGACATCATGTCCCAGGAGCTTGCTCTGTAGATAAGCAGTGTTTGCTGCCAGGCTAATAAAAGCCCCAATAAGAGTGGTTTGACATTGGCTTGAGGTTCTGACAAGGAGGAGAGTATGTTTGTGTGCATGGGGCGCATTTTCTGCTGTGCCCTTGTGTGCTCAATGAGATCCTGGCAAACCCAGCACTTCCTATGCCCAGGGTTTGCCCTTTAATCTGCAGCCATGCACAGCTCTCCTTGACACCGGTGGGAATTTTGCAGGGCAGGTCTTTATTTTACCTTTATTTTGTAGCAGACCTGGGTCTTCTTCACGTCCCGATGAAGGAAAGGAGACAGACCCTGCAGGTGGGAGACTCTGCCCCAGCAGTTAAGGCCCTGGCCAGGTTCCTCTTGCAGCTGGCTTCAAAGACCTCCCCAGTCACCATCTGTTCTCAGGAACAAAACTCTTGTGGTTTCAAAACACGTGCACTGACATTAGAAAGGCACACACAGAAGAATCCCACCCAAACAACTTCATAAAAAGAAGTGGCAGCAACAGCCTTGCTAAACACGCTGCCACAGTCAGGGTGATTAATATTGTTGAGTCTAATTGGATGCCACTACTTTAACCCAACAGTCTTGTTTTGGTTTGGGCAATAGCTCTTCATGTAAAGTTTGTTCATAACAGGACTCGTAGGAGTCACGTTGGGAGAGCTGGAGTCAAGGGAAGAGAGCAGGTGACACTGGAAATCAGATGGTGGGAAGATTTTGGTGACTTGTAGCCAGTGTATTTGTGTGTGTAAAACCCAGCCACGACCTGGATGGACTCCAGATGGCTCGTCCGTGTGTCACAAGCCCTGCAGTGTGTCTGCTTAAGGAAGTCAGGTTTCATTTGGATAATAAAGAGCCTGTGCTTCTAGCACAGGAAGAGCTGGATTTAATCTCCCTGGCTGCTGTAAAGTGGCCAACACGTGCGGCTGGGGTGCCTCAGATGAACCAGATCCACTTTCTACTCAAAGGAAGCTAAAGGGAAGCGCTCACTGAAATATTCCTATTGAAATGCTCCCCTTCCTTGCTGAGCTTTCTGCTCAGGGCTCTGATCCAGAGCAGCTGTGTGCCGAGCACCTCCGACTGCTACAGGGCATCATGATTCTGCTTGTGTGCCCTGGAAAAGTCTCTTAGCTAGGCTATATATTTAGCTAGTGTCCATAAAGCCATTAGAATGCTGCTTTGCATGCGAACTGCTGCCAGATCAGAGGAGCAGAGCCCAAAGCGTTGGCCGCGGGTGGTGGTGAAGCCAGGCTGAGGCTGTACAAGGAGCAACGTGAGCCACCAACGCGCGATAGGTGTGGGTTCAGAGAGGGGAATCAAAGAAATCCCTTTAGCTGGCTTTTCTGCTTTAATTCATTCACTCTGAGCAGCACAGATGGAGAAGGAACAAGGGACAGTCATTTGGGCTCTACAGAAAACTCAGATGGGAGGTGTTTGTCCCTCTGTCCAGCGGTTGTGCAATGCCGGGAGGAGTCATACCAAGGGCTCCTATCTGCTCAATACCGCTCCATCCATCACCAGGCAGGGGGAATGCAAAAGCTTTCTATAACTGTATGATGCTAAAAACACCAAAGGGAAGGCAGGATGGGGTTAGAGTGGTTCCAGGGGAGTTCCCTGTGTGTAAGAGGGGACATTAAAGCAAAAAAATTGATTAGCAACTCAAAGGAATCTTCCAAATGGTAAAAGCTAATAGAACAATTTCTATTGCACCATGAGAAGGCTTTCCCCTCTTCCACATCTCCGAAAGCATCAGGCAGGCTGCATGGATGTGCTTGTGTGTGTGAGAACCACATCGCACACTTGCCCTCCAGAGTTTCTCTTATATTTAAAATGGGTAAAGCTCCAGTTTTTAAAGTCTGAACAAACCCTAGAGTGTGATGCTGATGTGATACCTGAGTTAGGAGAGAACCAACCCTCCAGGTCCCTCCTCTGTCCTCCTGGCCATAGGATGGGGCTGTCTGCTCCCCGCAAAAGCAGAGGCAGCTTGGAGTGGGTACTGCCAGACAGTGACATCCACATCAGGAGGACACTGGTGAAAAGCCAGGTCTGACCTGGGGGATCGGGAGCTTTCTCTGCAGCTGTGATGGGAGGAGTTTGGGGGAAATCACCATTTCATTCCAGCTCTGACTAAAACGATTCAGGTTCTTCATTAAAAGTCCTGCCAAGTATATGCTACTGACAGATGAAGAGGTAAAAATGCAACAGCCAGCTCCTCTTGACCTCTGGAGAAATTCCTGTTCTGTGTTGCTGCTACAGGTCGGGTTTTGTCTTTACAAGCAGACCCTTTCTGTTTCGGATGGGGCTCATCCAAGTACTCACAGCTGTGGGTCACTTCAGGTCTACAGCTGCACTTGCCTCTGAAGAATGTCTCTATATGGATTAACTTATATTGTGGGGTTTGGGGAGCCCAAAACCAGTGCTGAGGACAAGAAGAGAGGAATATAGTTACTCAGGGGTTCTTTTATCTTGTGGAAGTCTGAAACTCAGTGGAGGAGAAGCAGCTCAGCAGCTTGAACCTAGAGAGCTTGACAAGGCTAAACTGGCTGAGGATGTGTCCCGTGGGGTGTCCTAGTGCTCTAGAAACCCTCTTTAAGCCACAGTTAACCAAGCAAGCACCAATGCCTGACTCTGCTCCTTGCACTGACACCATTCCCCAGATCTCAAACAAGCAACTTCTCCCCAAGGCCTCCTGAAGTCCCTCCAAACTCTGCCCTTTCTAGTTGGCTTCAGCCCAGATGTTCCTACTGCATCTGGGTGCATTAACGTGCCAGGCATCTGGGATACTTCCCTCCTGCAGGCCAAGGCAGCAGGACAAAGTGAAGCCCATCATGCCCTGCTAGCTCCTGGATATTTCACAGGAGTCTTGGCATGTATCTCAGGGGTCAAGGTGCCAGCAGGAGCAACATGTTGCTCATCTCCTGCTGGGTTATGGCAGCACTTTGCACACTCCCCATGATGGCTCTGGACAAATGCCTGGCCCCTCACCACCTCTGAGCAGCAACCAGAAGAGGTGCAGAAGCCCATGCCTGCCTGAAATCATTTACATGGAGGTTGAATACGTGTTGCAACTTCATTTTAATTTGGTTACACCCAGGCTTACCTCCAGGATGAGGCCAGATAACACCCCTGTGGGCTGGGTGACAGAGACTCGTTTCCTGCAAGGGAAGGAAGGAAGAAGTTATCCAAACCCACATATGTGCTGCATCCCAAATCTCCTCCCTCCTTCCCTTGCATTTTAATTCTCCCCTTGGTGACCCACAGCTCCCTTCTGGCACTGATGCTCCCTATCACAGGGAATATGGAGGGCAAGGCAGTGCTAAGGAGATGCTTTGACACCGAGGCAGAAGTCACGACAGCAAGCTAGGACAGCACTTCACTTAATCCCCAGCTTTCGGCTAAGGCCAGGCTGTGTTGGGAGGTCACCTGCAGTCAGGACTCCCCGTGAACAGCCTTTGCCTGAACCCGCGAGAGCACACAGGGTTGTTTGCATGCTGCGGGGTGCAATTTGCACTCTGGCTACAGGACAGGCTCTGGGCAGTATTAGGAAGACATCCCAAGCAGGGAAAACAGACCCATCAGCTGGCCCCCGGGAAATACTCACAGAGTGCCCTCAGGAACAAAAATCCTCATCAAATTCCCTTTGGTAATTCCTGGGGGACAAGTCACTTTAACCCTGGGGCCCAAAGACATTCTGGGATGATGTTAACCCTGGTGTGACTCATAGGCAGACCTTGAAACCCATGGATATTATTACTGGCATCCACCAGCAAGCCTCAGTGTGATTGTAAATAATATGTGGCTCCAGGATTCATTACTAAAGGATTTTTGGGAAGGGGAGCAGTTTTATTTGTTGGTGTCCATATCCCAGCCAGGCACTGTACTCCCCCATCTGCAAAATGACTGTACAAGGTGCATTTGCAGGGGCATTCCTCCCATATCAAAAGGTGGATAAACCACCAGCCTGAGGTGTCCCTCCATCCCTCTTCATTGATCCAAGGGAAGCTGAGATCCACATGCCAGTCGCTGGCCATGCCACATCCATCCCCGGGCAGGAGGGGAGCCTGGGCTTTGGTGCTTGCCCACCTCATGTTGGGTGGCACCACAACAGCTTAGGTGTGCTTATACTTTATGTATATATACACATACACACACATATATATATAGCGCATACTTACCAATATTGTGAAAAGTATACCGACATCGGTAGTGACACTGCACGCCACACATACTGTTATATAGTCTAAGCCTTAATACCCATCACATACATATCTATTTACTTAAGGTGAATTCAGATGGGGAGAGAGAGAGGAAACTTTGGTCCAGAGATGGAGAAAATCCAGTCAAAACCTGAGAGTAGCCAGAAAAAGCAGAGGGAAAGAACAAGCCTGCCCAAACCTTCTTCCATTGCACCGCTCACTAAACTTTCATTTTAAGCATTGCCTTCATGCTCAACGCAGCACTTTTTAACAAAATGCTTCTGTGAGTTAGGACGAAGGCTCAACATTTCCTTTGATGGTTACAGGAGCAGGCAGAGGAGAAAAAGCCTTTTAGAGAAGCTGGGATGGAGGTATCTGGGTTGCGAGGGAGTGTGTTTGTGCATCTGCAGATGCTGGATGAGGCTGTGGAAGTGCCGGCTCGGGTCAGTTGAGGTCACTTCAGCTCCGATCAGCACCTCCGACTCGCAGCTGAGCTCCACAAGCCCAAGGCACTAGTACCGCTCTCCTGGCAGTGCTCAGAAGAGAAGTCTCGGTTGGAGCTGGACCCAGGGAGCAAACCTCCACGTGAGCGTTTTCCTCGTGGCTCTGAAATGAAAGAAGAAAGCAAAACACCCCAGGCTGGAGGACACCACAAGAGCCTTGCCTTGGGCCAAGGACCAAAAGAGGCCTCACCCACGTGGAAGATGTTACCCAAATAATGAGTGTATGGGAAGGTCACTCTATTTTTCCTTCCAGAACAACCTTTTACTCCTCTGGATGGTAACTGAAGGCAAGGGCTGTGTGATGTCTCTGCTCTGCCACAGACCATCTGTGTGAATGCAACAAAGGTATTTATTTAGCTTTTCTACACTTCAATCTCCCTGTCTATAAATCAGAAAAAAAATAGCACATCCCTATGCCATTAGGTTGTTGTGAGGATAAAAGGGTTAAAAGGCAGGCTGTCTTAAAGAGGGCTTTATAAAGTACTGTGGAAAAGGGCAAAGAGAATGAATTCCTCCCCCCACAGGACCTCACCAAAGTTTGAGTTTTTGATTGGGGTGCCTCAAATTCAGGCTGGGCCTTGCTCTGTTGAGGGTGTGGGTGGTGGAGACTCGGGTCCTGTTGGCGGCAGCTCCCCAGCCCAGGGCCGAGCCCCCGCGACACGATGCTCAGCAGGCAGAGGGGGTGGCAGCCCCCCGGCTCTGGAGGTGCCTCCCGGGTGGGGAGCAGCAGTGAGACAAACACGTTGTCTTTGCTCTTGGGAATCTCATGGCCAAAGCTGGGCAATTTTGTGTCCTGCTGTAACCAGAGTCACGACCAGGTTATACTACCCTAAAAGATCTGCTCATCAACCCCAGCCTTCATGGGGTAAAAAAAGACAGCCTCAAGGCCCTGTTCATTTCCTGCATTTCCCTCTCTTTTAGATAAATCACATGGATGCTCTGGATTTCAAACCCTGTAGGCTTCCAGAATTCTCATCAAGGGGTCTGGAGGCAGAGCTGTCTCTCATTAGCAAGGCTGTTTGCATGAAAATAGGAGCATTGGGTCTGATTCCTGATTCTGGGAGCTGCTCTCATGAATATCTGAACACCTTCAACCCCCATCAGGGCACTCGGTCTCTCTGAGGGTTAAGCCCTCCAAGCTCCTTGCAACTCTATACAGGCATTTTGGGTGGGGAAGGGGGAGGCTGTATTGGAAAGAAGCAGCAGGGCAATTGTAAGAGGCAGGAGGTAATGACCCATGTTGGGAAGCAGCCAAGAGAACAGAAATAGCATATGGAAAAGGCTCTTTGAATGCAATGTATGTTGCTGATTCTTAGAAATAATCAGCAACACCTCTTTACATGCTGCATTTTTTAGCACAAATTGAGAATAAGACATCCGCTCTGCTGAGACAGCAGAGTCCGCATTTCCTTTCCTCCACAGACAGTTTCCATCGGTGTTACAGGTATGTTGTATGATATTGTCTCACTTCCTTTGCTCAGGATAAATGCCATGATCCTCTTTTCAGCAGCGGGGAAACTGAGGAAGAGGCAGTTCAACTACCTTGCCCTTGGCCATAGACCTTGTCAGTGGCAGAGCTGAGATGAAAGCTCAGGAGCTACATGTACTGCTGCAGTTTTATTCCTGTGCTATGTCAGAAAATATTATCTCTCACTTTGATGCATCCAGATTTTCTTGACATAAATTGCTGAAATCGCTGAGAGAGGCATTTATTTCAAAGTTCAGCACATTATATGTAGGGAGAGAGAAGTTGAGTAACTGGAAAAATCAACTTGGAGTTGCATCACCGGGAGCCAGAATGTTTGTTTAGTCCTTTGTGAGATGAAGCAAGCTCCAGTTTGGCCTCATCCAGGCATGATTAGTCAAGAGATAAGGAAGGGTTTCTGGATGGGTCCTGATACTGAGCAATTTCAGACATGGATATATTTTGTAAAGGAGGAGGAGGAGGGGGAGAATAATAGTCTCTTCCCCGTGTGACCTAGCAGACAGTCATATTGGCTCTGAGACATAACTTTCAAAATGACCAGTCCCTCCCACAAGCTGTGTTGCTCCATTTCCCCCAATTCCCATCCTTCCCCAACCTACAGTTGCAGTAAATTATAAATGGAGCGACTTTACAATAAAAACCTAGTCCAAAAGGATCAAAGGCAACTTTTATCTCCCATTTTCTTTGGGGTCCAAAACTCACAAGAGCACAGCTGCTGGCCTGAGGTTGCAGCTGTATTGCTCCCAGATGATAAAATAGCCACGGCTTCAAGGTCCTCTCTGTTAGCTTAAGTTGAAGATGTCCACCTCCCTCCAACTCAAGCAAAGCTGTTCACTAAACTGTCCCTGTCCCAGCACAGGATGATGCAGGAGAGCAAACTACAAGGATTAACTCCAAGACTGGTGATTTTTGCCTGCTGTCCCACAGTGACAGCTGACCTTGCTGGTATTTCTGACTTCATTTCATTTCAAATCTCGTATCGTGCCACCCAATGCATTCTGCACTAGCCTGGGCAAATCTTGGTTGGCCTTTAAATCACTTTTGGCCTTTAAAGACCTGCAGTGTAAATGGAAGAGTGAAAATCCTGCTGTGAGGTCTGGAGGGACTTTTCTTCAAAAGATGGGATTTTGTTAGTGTCTAAGAATTTAACTTCTTAACTACCCCATATCTAGCCCGAGCCTTGTTCATGTTTGCCAAAGAGATTTCCTCTTTGATGCATTTACAGGTGAACAGTCGTAACTAGCAAGGCCTGAGCAGTCCTACTCAAAAATCTACAGGGTTGGGATTTAAATTCATCTCAGGAAAACACAGCGAAAGAAAAGAGTTACCACCTGTCATCTCTTTGGGGATAAAAACCAGAAGGGACAGAGTTCTGTCTTCCAGGAGCAATCACAAGTGGGAAGTGCTGCTCAGGACTATTTAGCCTTTTCCAGCCTGCAGCCTTGGCTGGGGAAATCGGTGGACTTGGCAATGCAGTTGAAACCACGCACAGAAGGAGTCCAAGAAGAAAAGCAATTAAAAACCGAGTGATCCTGTGCATGCTTGCTGGAGGCTGGTTTCCTCTGGCTCTGTGCATCGTGGCTGAGCTGTAACACCAGTGCCCACCCTCCTGCCCTTGTACTTCTCCCAAATCCTCATCATCCTCATCACCCCAGCCACTCTGTCTCTGTGCCTTTGAAGGCCGATGATTGCACAGGCTCCATGTCCTAAGGAAATCAAGATAAAAACAATTCAAGTCTCAGAGAAAGCCTGACATTTAAGAAAGAAAGAAGTGCAGATCATATTGGCTAAAATCCACAATTCCTTCAAACTCTTTCAGCCATTTCTAGCATTGCACTTTCCTGCTCTGAACTGCCAAGAATTTCCCTCCTTGTCTTAGGTCTGGACATCAGTTTTGTGGTTTCAGGGTGGCTGTATGATGAAACTGCTACTACTTATCCAACCACCACCCTGGGGTAGCAAATGAGCATTAGTTTGAAACAAGGCCTGTTGCTGGTAATCCTTCCCCACAAAAATACCCTCTGTTTGGGAGCACAAGTTAAGAAGAGGCTTGGAAGATGCCAAAGCAACAAGGCTTTGGGTTCTTGGCTCTGAGGTAAGCAAAATCAGCTCATTTTATTTTGCCCAGCTTCTCACCACTTGTTTAAACATGCACATTTCAGATGGGGAAGGGAAATGTCTTGCCTTCCCGGAAAAATTGTTGCACTGACTTCCTCCTCCTTCCTTGCATCGCTGACGTTTCTTAGTGGCAATCTCCTCCCACAACAGAGCAGAGATGCTGGTGGCTCCAGTCACTTTGCTTTTAGCAAAAAGCAGGGTTTTGTGGATGGACAAAGGGCTGACATAGTTTTGAGGTTGTTCCCTCTTAGGCACAGGCACCTTTTTCTTGTGCAGCACCTTGCATGGTGGCAGTCCATGAAGGGAGCTAATCTTCATTAGCCTCATACAAATAAAAAAGAAATGTGAATTCAAAGAGCAATAAACATTGCAGTGAACTTGCTCTGGGCTTCTGAGGTGGTTGGTTTGGCCTCACTGTGGCATCGCTCACTGCCTAAGGGAAGGCTGCAGGGATGCAAACTGAAATCACAGCTCCTGGCTGGCTGTGCAGCACCCGCCAGTCCCACCTCCCAGCTCTCTTCTTGCCGGACCATTGCCTCCACCTCAGCTCCCAGGACATGTGAGGCACCTCCAGGCTCTACTTGGTCTCAAAACTCACCTTCCAGGTGAAAGGATGATCCAGGCAACTCAAAAAATTGCCTTATTTCTAAATTAATTAATTAACTAATCTATCAATCAGTTTTAAACACAAATATTACACACACACCCACACACACACACACCCCCGCCCCCCATGCAGTGAGAGGAACCGACTCCATGTGAATGGAGATCATTCAATGAGGATAAGGGATTTTTTATGAAAAGGAAGCTGTGAGTGTGATTTGTTTCTCCTCCTGACCTTGGGAGACCTTTACCTACATTTATTTCTCAGACCTGAATTAGCACCATAATAACACAGGGCTGGAAAATTATACTTAAACCTCCCAGCTATTTCTGGGTTACAGAGGCTCTTTCTTTTTGTCAGCCTAACCTAGTTTTCCAGTGGAACATTCCCAGCCTCTACAAAGACACATCCCAGTTTTCCTCCCTATATAATTATATAAAGTCTGGCCTATATTCGTGCCCTTTCGCTCATTCACCTTTAATGTCAGTGAGGGATGCTGCTCCCTTTGCAGAGATAAAGAGCTGGAGGAAAGATTGACACTTCACCCCTGTTTCTGCCCTGAAAATGGGCTGGATAAAAGTCGTCACCACAGACTTTGAAGGCTCTTATTAGTGAGTAGTTGGCTGTGATTCACTTGCCAAAGTCAAACTATATGTCCCACCACCACAAGGGTCCCATGGCTGTAAATGTAGAGGAACCATCACTGCTCCATGGGATGGGGTTAAGATCTGGAGAAGGTCCTTGAGAGAGAAAGTGGTGCTTTTGGCATGGGATGGATTTTTTCTTTCCACTGTGCAGACAGGGATGGGATTGATAAGTTAAAAATCTTATCAAGGTGATGATTTGTTCCCTACCTTTACGGACTGATTGGCTTAAAAAAAAAAAAAAAAAGAAAAGACAAAAAAAAGAGCAGGGAGCCCTGCATTGCTATATCTTGTAGGGCAGAGAGCTGTGGTCCTCCAAGAAAACGTTCAAAATCACGGGTTTTAAAACCCTTTTTAATCTTGAAGGTGCCACCAAATAAATTTTTATGGGTTTTTTTTGTTTGTGTTATTGTTTTTCAAGGGGAATGAAGGGAAATGCAGGCGAGCGGATCTGCAGCCACCACAACAACATATTATCCCATTCCAGGGAGATTTGCATTTTCCAGACATGCAGGAACTTTGCTAAGGGAGGATTCCCAAGGGACAGATTGGGCGTCTGCAGACCTCAGCATCAGTCACTTCCAGCTTTGGTCTCATTTCCTTCATAGCACCAGTGTCAGGAGAAAAGTAGATTCAAACCACTGCCTTTTCCAGCCTCAACCAGATCTTTCTGCTGCTTTCAAAGGGCTTTGAGTCAGGTCATACTTCACCACATCAGAAAAACTGAAGTTTGACAGAATCGATGCTTTGTGTGATCAAAAAAATATCTGCAGAGCTAGCCATGACTAAGAAAGTCTGTCTGGCCCCTTGCCTTGCTGGGCAGGAGCAAAAAACCCCGAGTTCTCTGCTGAGCAGATAAGAAGAGATGGGCACATTTGCAAGGCTGGGGTGGCTCTTTATTTTGCCAGGTTTTTGTTGACTAGCCTTGAAGTGAACTGAACTCCAGCAAGGAGCACCACAACCCTGCACTGAATGGAGGGGAGCGGGGTTGCTGTGCCATGGCGCTGACTCTGCTTTGCAACACAGCCATGGGGCGAGGAAGGCTTGTCTGGCTCCAGGGTCTCCTGAGTCATTTTATTTCAGTGTCATGAAAGACAATAAAAGAGGACCCAAACCACAGCTGTAGTGCTGAGCCCAGTGCTCTCTCCAGAATCACTGGGCTCCACTTACCCTTGGCCAGGGGCCCAGGAAGTCTGGCCACTTCTATCCCAGATTGAAACAGCCCTTTCCTAACTTGTTACTGGCAGTCCCCAAAAACCAAGATGCCATGAGTCAAAATAATGAACAAATTCCTCCAACTAACTGTTTTTCATTTAAATTTATTAAAAAAAAAAAAAAAAGAAAGAGAGAAAAAGGAAAAAGAAAATGGGATTGCATGGTGTCTTACAACTTCTGGTTGCTTCCCAGAGCCTGTGTGTGTGCACCTCGCCTTGCACAGGAAGCCTGGTCTGATGCCAGCCCACCTGAGATCAAATGATACGAGTGGAAAATGCGAGGTCTGCTTAAGGATGGAGGGGATGGGTGAGGAACACCCTTTCCTGGAAGGGGACACACCAGAATGTTTTGGACATTTGGACAATGTTTTCTATATTGCACAGTTCCCTCTACAGGTCACAGCAAGAAACACTGGGCACCCTGGGGATGACTGATGTGGTGGGAAAGAAATGCAAATAAAGGCAATAAAAAGTTACTGGCTGGCTGAGGAAGGGGCTTTGATTCTGACTGGGAGAAGGTTTGCTCAGCTGGTGCCCTAGTTTCAGGTTGACTTGGAGAAATCCTTACCAAAGCTTTAGTTTTTGGTTTTAGGATTATAGCATCACTGGTTTTTATAGATCAGACTGGGTGCTGACCAGGGCATGGTGATCATTTAAATATAGCAAACAATGGAGACTCTTACATCTCAGGTACTACCATAACACAGAGAATCATTGTTATGATTAGCAGTAATAATAGTAATAGGAATCACCTCTGAGGCTTTTGGCCATCACTATGGGACAATTAGTGGGTGGCAATCAGTTAAATCCCTTTGCACATATTTCCCTCCTGCAGGCAGACTCACACTTTCACAAGGAATCTGAAGGATGCACCAGCAAAAGACCTGAGAAAACACAACACCATCATGGAGGTGTGAATCTTTCTACCCGGTGCTTGACAGGGCGCTTGTGTTGCCACCTCCCTGGCCACCTCAAACTTCAGTGAAGGCTGTAAACTTGACTGATGACAGCAGCTGGAAAAATTCAGCCCACCCCAGAAAAAGAGGTGCCTTTGCAAGCAGAGAGGTCAACATGAGGCAGGCATCTGGTTCTCCATGGGCACCTAACTCTCCCTGAAAATCCCAGCTTTGGTGGGCAGTAAACAGCCAAGCTTGCTTGTAGCACTGGCTTCCACCAAACCTTATCATGGATGAACAGAGAAGGTTGTGCTTTGTCTGACACCAAGGCATATTTTGCATTTTTAGATTGGGCTAGTTGCTTAATGGACTTAACCAACACAGAGTGCAGAGTTATAGGGTTGCATGTGTTTTACTCCCAGCCATCCTCCAAGACAAGGGACACCCCTCCTTCAGCCCGGTGCTCAGCATCCTTCAGTGGAGCTCACCTTGCAAAGCACATATATCTCAGGATAACAAGTCCTCTCTTACAGCTCTAGGGGTCTTTAGCATAATCAAAAATGTATTCTTTCCCCTCCTCAAAAGAAAATTAGATTTAATCATGCTTTGGCTGAAAGCAAGTGGAAACTAAAAAAAAAAAAAAAAAAAAAAAAATTATTCCAAAAAACTATCCCAACACCAGCAAACAGGAATTGGTTGTACTGCAGCATGAAGTATCTGGTTTCCCAACTGCTTTGGCAAACGAACAGACACTTATCAAAGAAGTAATCATCCCTTGTAAAAAAGGATCAGTGGAAATTGTTTGAGTACTCTTTTCCACCTATCTGTCCCCCAACTTTATGATCTGGGCTGCTTCCTAGTGTACACAGCAGTCAGCTCATGGGAAGTTAAGAGAGGGGAGGTCTGTCCCCTTTCCCACCGCCCCTCCTGGTGCGGATGCTCTTAGCCACACAGCAAAGCACCGGCTGCTCGGCTCCCCCTCCACCTCCCCCCTCAGACCTGGGTCTGGATACTGATTTCTGTAGGTGGATACCCCGTCACTTGGGTGAGGGGCTGCTTAGGGAAAGGTATAATGCATAAAAAATGTCTCATCCATAGAGTAATCATCCAACAAACACCAGTTTAGAGATGCCCTACACCAAGTCTGTGTCCGGACAAATATGTTCAAGAGTCACTGCTGCACTCTTATCACCCATAAATTTGTCTATACTTGGTTCCAGCTGTACTCTGTAACCTCCACGACAGCTGGCACTGAGTTACACAGGTCAGTTATTTGTCTTGTGTGCAAAATCCAGTCTGGTCCTTATCTGCACTTTGCTAAACCGCCTCCTAATCGTAAAACACTGGCAGCAACCAGCCGAGCACTCGCGGCGGTGTTTGGAGCCAGCTCTCCTACTACAAAGGGCTCGTCTTTCTGTAAGAATGACCGCAGACTGTTTAGAGAAGCACTATGAATTTATACCACAAATAATTACAGTGATACTATAACTTTGAAAAGAAATCCATGAAGTGTATTTTGTGATGACATTTCTTTGATTATTCTTAATTGCATTTGAGTCACCAATGCAGACTCCAAATTAATGAGCTCTTATAGTACCATGGAGCCTGGATTATAAACTTAGACAGCAACCGAAAGAGTCATGATAATGAGCCACACGATGGTGACGCTTTTTCCCCTCGGCTCTCTCTTTTCTTCCCACCTCCCTCCTGACTTGCAGCGAGAGCAGGGCTGTCTGCTTGCCTTGCTGTGATGGATTTCAATTCCCTGGACCATCCTCAGTATTTGCTTTCAAAAGCCTAATGTTTTGGAAGAATTATTAAAGAAGAAAAACAGGCTGGCTCCCACTTGCCGTCTCTTGCCTCGCACTTTGATGGCAGGCCTTTTTTAGCAGGGATCGTCCTCTGCGTGTGTTTGTATTACTCCTGGCACGCTGGGATCCTTGCCTGGGATAGGACATAAGCAATTAAACACAATCAATAATGCCTATCCTGAACTTTAAAGCATACTTGATTCTTGCAGTGCAGGACAGCACGATACACACTGATAATCCTTCACAGCTGTTGCACAGCCTTTCTTTTTTTCTTTATTGCCTGTTAAAATCTGAAGCTGGACAACACTCCGTGTTTGTCGAGAACGGAGCTGAGCCACTGGAAGGTGACGGGTGCCACTGGCAGCCGAGGAGCTGCCCTGAGGTCCCAAGCCCTGTACTTCCCACCACTGCTGGAAACACCAGCTGATTGGGATGCAGAAAGCTGCATTTTTTTGCAAATCCTTCTTTTTCCCTGGAGCTCAGTGACAAAAAGGATTCAGTGTCATCTCTCAGAGGAGACCTGTGCTCAAGCCCTCTTGGGAAGGAGAGCTGAGGAAGCTCGTGTGTCCCCCATGAACCTCTGGGCTGGCATCAGAGAACCCCCTATTTTCTCAGGACTATACAGCACCTAGCACAGACCTGGTTTGCAGCCAGTGGTCTGGCATGCAACAGGCATAAAATAGCAGTTCCCGGAGCCCTCTTTCCCGTGGCTTTCCCTGAAAGTTTGCCTGGCTGCCAGGACCTTTCTTATCTTGGACAAGTGCTGCCTTTCAGACAAGCTTGTCATCCTGGTCCTTGAAGTTTCTAAGCTCTGCCTTGTTTGAAGGAAAACCAGTATCGTATGCAAAGGGAAACACTGTGGGTTTGGTGTTCTTTACTGTCTGAACCCCATAAACAGGTTCCAGACAGAAATAATTATTTGTAAGTCACGTTCCTCTATCTCAGAGGAACCATTTCTGTTCTGCAACCTTTTGCTGATGTAGCAAAATAAGAAAAACAGCCTGAAGGGCAGAAGCAAACATCCCAGGCTCCTATTCCTAACCCAGAGAAAGCTCTGAGTGAGAACAGCTGCTCAGCAGAAGTCTCTCCAAACAAGAGTGGTTTAAATTAGTAGGATTCTGGCTAATTAAAAGACTATAAAGACATAATTAAAAGAACTGAGACCAAGCTATATTAAATTAGTCCACCAGCCGCCTTCCGAGCTATCGCAGAAGGATGCAGATGGTTGGTTGCACCTCTGTCCAAAGCACCTCTGTGCCCTGAACACACCGGCCAGAGTGAGAGCTGGTGATGGGGTGGACCTTCTGGAGAGGGCTGAGGATGAGGCAGCCAGGGTGAGGGCAGTCCCAAGGCAATCCCACCCCAGCCAGAGCCGGGAGAAAGGGGATTTGCCCTGGGACAAGGCCAGTCTCCCAGGAAGGTGGCAAACAGAGAGGTGGTTCAGCCTCAGGGATAATTTCTGCTGTCCTTGTGCTCCTGCAAGGATGGGAGCCGTGGTGGTGGTGGTAAATCCTCAATTAAAGCACCCTGCAACTTGCAAATGAGCTCTGAGGTGCTGCCAGCCCTGGGGCTGTGTCCACAGCTCTGTGATGCCTCAGGGATGGCTGCAAAGACAGAGGCATCCGGGTGAGCATGCTGGGGAGTACAGCCAAAGGGGGCTGTGAGGGGGAGAAAAAAGAGGGAAGGAGAAAGAAAAAAGAGAGAGAAAAAGGAGAGAGAGTGACACATGAGGAAAGAGGAAAAGGAGAGAAAGAGAAAAGGACTGAGAGGAATAGGAAAGGAAGGAAGAAAGAAAGAAGAAAAGATAAAGAAAAGGAACAAAGATAAAAAAGAAAATTAAAAGACAGAAACAGAAAGAGAAAGAGAAATTAAAAGAAAGACAAAAATAGAGAAAGAGGAATGAAAAGAGAAAGAAAAATAGAAAGAAAGAGAAAGGAGGAAATCAAGCAAGAAAGAGACAGGAAAAGAAAGAGAGGGGAAGAAAAATAAATAAAGAGAGAAAGAGAGAGGGAAAGAAATAGCAAAGGGGGCATGGATGCTCCCCCCTCTTCAGATACGGCAATGCCACCCTCCACAGCTGTGCTTTCCATGACCACCCTGCCGGGCTGCAGCCCTACACAGCACATGGAGGGCCCCGGGCACATAAGGACCATCTGCCCCATGAGCAGATGCTTTGGACCAAGGGACCAAGTTTCAGTTTTCTGAAATCCCCGTGCATGCAGAGAAGGGGGCTCAGGTGAGGCCAGGCAGCAGAGCATCTGCTCTGGGCCACCTGCAAAACGCCTGGTCTGGCCACAAGATCCACTGCACCAAGATGAGGGCAATCTGCAATACACAAGAATGCTAAAACTTCCTTTAACTGGCAAAAATGCTACTATGTGATGGCAGATGTGGACAGAGCTGACTTACAGCTCTTGCTCACAGCTGCTGAAGAGGCTCTCAATAGCTGCAGCTGCTCGTGCACCCAGTTTTGCCGGCCGACGGCAAGTTCAAAACCTCCAAAGGCTTCCTTTCATTGTGCCGTGGAAGCCAAAAGTTGGGAGATTTTCCATGAACTGAGAATTTTAAAAATGTTGTTTGGAGACAAAAGAAGTGCTTTTGATTTTGAGCACTGTTTGGGAAAAATCCCATGAAGAAATCTGGAAGCAAAATATATTGTGAAGTGGAAAGCTGCGCTGAGCTGAAAAGTTAAAAGTCTTTCTTTGAAAAAAGTTAGAATCAGGCTGGTTTCAGTTTGGGAGATTCTTCTTCTAAGAAAAAAAAAATGTAATTTGCAGCAGTTTGGCTGCTTTGCTTTAGTAAATAATTAAAAAAAAAAAAAAGACAAGAAAAGAAAAGAAAAAGAAAAAATAAAAGCAAAAAACCCAAAGAAAAGCAAAATAAAAGGGGTTGGCCAAAATATGCCCAGAATCTAGAGTAGCTAAGAAAAAGACTTTTTTGTTTCACATCTCTCTGTCTCCCTGCTGAAGACTGAAAGGAGAGACTGTGCAAACCCACTGTGATGAGGAATTTACATACCTTTGTGCCACGGCCACCAAAATTGGGATGACACTGTCATGAGCTTGTCCCACATCAGGTCGGACGCGTGGGCTCTGCTCCCTCCTTCTGCTGCATGGTGTGCTTATTAAGAGAAATGAACGTCTTTAAGGAGAAAAGCTTCTTCCTCCCACAGTACACTATAAAAGTGAATGATCAGTAATTCAAACGTTGTTGTGGCTATAAACCATTGCACTATAAGTCATGCTAGTACCAGCCCTGACAAGGAGAGCAGGTGATGAGCAGCTTGTGCTATCCAGTTAATGGGAAAAGAGAAAATGCTTGTAAAGCCCAAAAGGAGACTTTGTGCAAAATGAAGGGTTTCTCAACTGCTTTCTTCTGGAAATGCAACTTGTGTACATTCTCTTTGTCTGACTGTCTCTGAATTAAGTCAGAGCTCAACACCAGATTCCCAACAGCCCTATGAAAAATGTGCCTGGATAAAAGTGACAATATTGAACTCACCTCTTACTAGCCACTAGAGAATCCAGCACTACCCACCCTGAGAAGCTGCTTTCGGGGTCTACATCTCATTGCACACTAGCATATTCAAACTACAGGACAGACATCGGCAGGAAAGCACTCTTCAGTGTCACTCCTGCTGAACTTAAAAAAACCTGGAGACCGATGAGGGGTGGGTTTCTGGGACCACTGGGAAGGGATATGATTGAATTTCTTCGGAATACCCATGGGCTGTCATGATGGCTGATACTTTTGATATATAGCAGCTACCAGCATTTGCTGACTTCAGTGGTTACTGGCTTGTTTTGTAATTAAATAGCAGTTTCACTGGTACAATTATATAGCAGTATTCAAAAGTCTTCAATGCAGGGGTTAAAAAAGCAACCATGTGTGAAAGCCATGGTGAACCCATGGCATCTCTGCATCTGAGCTTGAAGGTCAGTTGGTGGCACATCATGAGCTTCACGCTGGCATATCATGCCTCGGGAGGTATGGCTGCACCCACGCCCCAGAGCAGGACAGTGGGAGGATATAGCTTTTGAACCTGCCAGCTGCTGGTTCTGTCTGATGTCCCTAATTCTTCCATTGTACAAGACAACGAGCAGTCTGTCACCCTTCAGGACTTCTCTAGACTTCTCTCTTATGTGTCTATGGTAATTTCCTTTCCAAACTGGAGAATCTCTCCTTCTAGACCTTCAGCCAACCTTACTACTTGCTATGCATCTTTCCCAAACATCCTATTTCCTTTTGGCATTGCAGGACCAAAATGACACATACTACTGACAACGACATCCTAACGTCCCTTCAAACCTGAATCATCCATTGAACCTATGTGTATGCACCAGAGACATCTGTAGCAGTATAATGACATTTTCTGCTTTGTTCTCCCCTTCTTCACAATTCCCGTTTGATTTGATTCACAGCGACAGAGATTGTGGCTTGATGCAAACATCCTGAAAGATGCCCCATTGTATGGCCTGAGAAGGCTTAGGGCATGGATGTGTGCCCTTTTCTAGCACCAGCTGGACTGGCTGAGGTTACTTTCCCCAGCCCCCTGTCACTGACTGCCTGGTAGAAACTGCCATCTTCTCTCTGGTAGCTGTGCTGCGATGGAGCCCTAGCTCAGGTCAGTCTGAAGGAGCCAGTTTTAAAACACCAGGTCTTTGCTAACCCAGCTTTTTAAGCAGGGACAGAAAGTGGAACAGGGTGGAAGTTGCCAGCGGCAGCAGCGGAGGATCCCTACGTTGCATCGCCGCTTTATCCGAGCTGGAAGCACAGCAGGCCAAGCAGCGAGAAAAGCCCTTGGAGGCTGGAAGAAAAATCTGGTTTCTATAAGGAGCTTGTCAACCAGGCTTGCAAATAATGTGGACAAGCAGCAGGACTAGGGCAGCATCCCCAAGATCTGCAGCTCCCCCCAAGTGTTGCCTTCATTATCGGGGTCAGGGCGAGTCCCATCCCCAGGGTATGCGATCAACATGCAGATGGCCCCAGCTACAAATGGGCCTGGAGCACAAGCTGAACTTCCTCCAAACTAATAATCAACCACTGACTTGAAAGGAAGCCCCACCTGTCCTCCCCTCCCTGACTTTGAGAGCAGAGGCACCGATGCACTCTCAAAGAGGCTGCACTTGTGGTATTTTTGACCCAGCTGGAAGAAGGATGAGCCGTAAATCTCACTCGACAGCCTAATCTCATTATATTTCCCAGCTCATTTTCCAGGCCAAAGGGGTTTGGCTAAGCTTCAGAGAAGCATCTGAACTCTCAGATGCCGCTCCAAACCAACCTCCTAAATCTTTAGATGGTCACCCATTGATAGGAGCGATCCCCTCTTGTCACTAGCTGTGTACTAGCAGTGTTGTACACACAGGCACAACACGTAGTCACGCAGAAGCTCATCAATACCAACCTTCCGTAAAGATATTACAAGCCACCACCTGAAAAGGAGGTATTGAGGGAATCAGTCATAAAAAGGCATGGACTGACTGTTGCTACAAGGCCAAGAATCAGATCATCTCTCTGTGAATCTGACGGGGGACTGATTGATTGACAGACCACCTGCAAACAGCAGAGGAACCCACCAAAATCCAGCTGGAAAGGACATGGCCTTGATGGATATCTGCTGGGGTTCCTGAGCAAATCACAGAAGGCCTGTACAGAAAAAGCAAATGGTAACAGAAAATCCTGGATTGCTTATAAGGTCGCAAACCTCTGTCGAAGTGAGATGGAGACCACCACTGCAGAGCCAGGGCAGGGCTGGCTTTGCATGTGTCTCTGTCCTGGTGGTCTGAAGAACAAAGAGGAAGCCAGGAGGGCGAGCAGACCTTGGGAACAGAAGGAGGCTGCTGCTGTAAAGATGAGCCAAGCCCTCTTCGTCAGCCTGGGAACTGGGGAAGAAAGCTGGGTGGGGAGTGGTGGTTTGACTTCTCAGCAGTTTGTGCAGACGATGTCTTGGTGTTACGGTTCATGTAGGATTGCAGCAATCCCCTCTCAGCAAGGAACAGACTCCAAAGCTTCCTAGGAAAACTGAGGCCACGCTTCGCCATAATTTTTGCCAGAGGTTTGTCTTTCATCTCTTTGGGATGTGGCAGCAGGAACAGGGCAAGAAGCTCCTGTTACCTCTGGAGGAATTGACTCTTGCTCTCTAACAACATGAAGGTCAAGGAGGGTTTCAGCCTCTTTGGGTTGCATTTCTCTGCCTTTAGGAGCTGTGCTTCAGCCCACAGTGGTGTTCCTGGAGCCAGCTGGCTTGTTTCCACATATCCAGACTGCATGGACCAGCAGAGCCTGGGCATGGACCAAGCTTCAGTCATGCACCACTTGCCCGAACAGGACAGCCAGCTGGCTCATCCCAGACCAGCCAGGCATCCTCTACACAGACCACACGGGTGATGGGACAGCCAGCACGGCACTGCTGTCACCAGCTCTCTCCCCTCAGGGGCACCATCCCAGAGAGGGCATCCTCCCTGAGTCAAACCAGGCATCCAAACCCCCAAACCTGCAGCTCTTGGGCCTGTTTGCCAAGGGGCTGCCAGTCCTGGATACCTAATGGAGGATTTCAGGTTGAATGAAGGATCCGTGTTTTTCTTGAGGTAGGAGAGCAGCTCTGAGCTTAGCAAACTATTTTGTAAGAAGTCATGCAGAAGAGCTGAGCTGCCTTAGGAGCACGTCTGATCTTTCTGTACATGCAGTCATCTTCTCCCACCCCACCGGCATCTGGATGGCTCCCCTATGGCCCAAGAAGAGACATTTCCCTGGAAATCTCAGCCCTCAAACTTTTAAATCAAATTTAAACATTATTACCGAACACTTCCCATAAATCATCCTCTGGGCGTTTGTGGCAGGGTTTCCTTTTCCTCTTCATATTCAAGTTATTACTGGCTTTGTTGGGCATTTGGACTCCAGTTCTGGGCTCTTCTGGGCTGATTTGTGTAACAGTTTGGCTTCCCAGGGCAGCTGCTTTGTAACCGGGGTCTTTGGGGGCTGCAGGGAACATAAATGTGATGAGATTCTTACATATATTTTGCATCAGTGTAACTCCCTTGGGTACACTTTGTACCACGTAAACCCAACCCTCAGATTGTAAGCTCTGCAAAGCAGGGTTTATTAAAATGGCCAGAAATGAGTGGTGAGCTTGATCCACCAAAGACATTAAACATGCCACATTTAGTCATTTCACCCACTGAAAATATCTCATCAGTCTGTAACACAGATCCACTTAAATCAACCCTTGAACCGAAGTTGAGGAGAGTAACATCGAGGAAAACAAAGGGGAGAAATTCCCACTTGTAACACGAGCAGCTGCTGCTGGCTTCTAAGATAAATTAGCACTCCATAATACAAGAGGCATGATGGGTCTCTAATGTCAAAATGCTGTCAGGGGACCGCAACCTATGAAAGGATTTTTTTCCTTTTGATAAAAACCCTATCAAGTAGCTTTATTAGGATAAAAACTCAAGGTCACCAGACCACAAGCTTTAGCCCTTTACCTATTTTGTCTGATTCCTAGAGGGCACGACCGGGGTTTTCACACTGCCGTGGTGAGCAGAGGACGGGTGTGCTTCTGAGCTATTAGCAGCAGAGATTTGCATTTCATTTCCATGACTGCCATTGCATGGATGTTTTTCGGAGTGGAGAGGTGACGGAGCAGGAGACAGGCCCCATGGCTTGTGGGATGAAACCAAACAGGTGTGGGGCTCTCCATCCTAGGAGAGATCCTGCTGCATCCAGGGCAGCGTTGCACAGGGACCGGAGGGGATGGTGGTAGAAAGTATAATTCTCCTCTCTTCTATGTTTAATGTGTCCCTCAGCTTGAGGGACACATTAGTGTCCATCAGTCCTGGGGTGAGTCAAGGGCTTCTCCTAAGAACCCCTTGGGGTTTGGTCTCCAGCTAGGGCTCTGAGCAGCTCAGGAGCAGGAGCAGCTCGACGGCTGCTCTACCAGGGTCAGCGGGGACATGTCAGAGCTGCAGCTTTGAAAACACTGAGCTGCCAAGTCTCACACGTCAGCCGTGGGATGCCGGGCACAGCAGTGTCCCACGTGGCCACCCCACCGGCCAGCTGTACCTTGCACAGCTGGGGGTGCAAGTCGGGGGTTCTCGCTGCTGCGATGGGAGTGTGCCGCCAGCCAGGCTCCCACCACAGAGTCCATGGGGACACTGTGCCTCATCTTCTGCAGGAGACAGACGGAAAAATACCAGGGTAGGTAACACAGGGGAGGGGGCATTAGGGGTGGGACTCGCCCGACACGGTGGGGATGTCTATCTGCTCCTTAGCTAGTCACCTCCAGTGATCACCCCCAGTGATGAATCCATCAATCTCTTAAAAAAAATTAATAAATAAAGCCCACTAAATTATTTGTCTCTGCTTCCTCCTTGGGAGCACACTTCATTACCAGCCCCAAAAGGCTCCACTGCCAGCTCTGCCTCTGCCCCTAAAACAGCCAGCGAGGGAAGAATTGCTGTTGACAGTGGCTGTGTTGTAATTGGCCTTTAGGGCAGACCCCTTTGATTAGATTAACAGGGGCTGGTGCATTCCCTTTCCAGTTTCTTCCTCGGGCTGGGGGCAGAGTCAGGCAAGGACCCCTCCAGGGCACAGCACCCGCTCCCACTGCATTGGGGCTTCCTCTGAGCTTCTCTTTGCAATCCCATACCTCCTGCTGCCACTGTTCCCCACGCCTGGTGGGGCCCTCTCTTTTGCACCATCAGAGATGCCCGGGACAAAGTGGGGAATGTTATGTGATCTGGGCTCGTCCCCCTCCATTTGTTCTTTCTGGGCTAAAGTAAGCTGGGAAGGTTAAGAGCAGCTCAGAAACACAGGAAGGGAGCAGGGATGCTAAAGAAGGGAAAGAAGAAAGGAGAAACCCTCGCTGCTCTCCCTCTGCCTGAGGAAATAATTTAATGTAAAGAGTCACCTCAAAGAGTTAAATCAACCAGAGTACATTGTAAAAAGGCATTTTAGGCATTTCCATAGATAATGGCTAGGTCATGTCAAGATGCTGGCTTTCATGATGCTATCAAGCCATCCATAATTTAATGTTCAAAATGCAACCTTAGCAATACAATTAATACCATTTTATTAGCCCACAGAGGTTTCATGTAACTACTTAGAGCCATATAACACCAGTGCATCTCACAGCCCCATATAAATTCCTCCGGTAAGATAAACTTTTAGGTCTGCAGTTGCAGGCACTGAAAATCTGCAGAGCCAGCAGAAAGTAAATGGCTTTCCTGTTTGATAGAGTATCACTTTGGAGGAACGCACCTCTGGCTTCTCTGCAGGGAAATGTGCTGGTGCCAAGACCTTGGAGAGGAGGCAAGTACAGGACATACCTTGCGAGCGGTACTAAATCATCTCTTCCTGCTTCCCACCGTCCCTCTCCCTGGGTATTTCTGTCTCTCTCACACCCACACTGGCACGCACACACGTGCGCACGCACACACACACACATTTTCTCTCTCAGTACAGGGAGCTGGAACAGGAATATTTGTGCATGTAGAACTGTTCTCTAATGAAAACTCTCCTGTCTGCCTGCTGATGGGTTCCTGTTACCAAAGTATCCCAAACCAGATGCTCTGCACCCCCAGCCTTGCCATCCCAGACCCCAGTAGCTTGTCTGTCCTGTTAGACAGCTTAAGTTTAGATACCTGCAGCTTGGATGTCTCCACCTGAGCCAGCCATTCCTGCTCCCTTGACAGGCATGCAGAGTGAGAAGCATTTATAGTGTGATATCCATTTGCTCCATTGGAGATAGCTGCTTTAGGAAGAGCTGGACCCTGGACACCACTGACCAAGTCCCCACTGAGGAGCAAGGACAGCAGCCTGAGATGTAGACATCTGTCTAAAGGCAGCAGAATCCCACTCAGCTGTTATCTGAAACACATGTGGAGCACATGCATGCAGGGTTATCACACCACTGTGATGTCCTCAGTGAGGGTGACCCAGCCAGAGAGCTGACACAAAGTGCACCACGTTGCACAGAGCATGAAACTTGCTCTTTCTAACCCGTCTCACACCATGCTGCCATGGTACCTGCATGTGCCTCTCCTCTGCTGTGAGATTTTGCCCCCTGGCCCCATCTGGGACCTGACATGAAGATCCTGCAAAGGGAGGGAAGCAGCAATGCTGGCCTGATGGAAAACCCCTCCAGATACCACAACAGGAGGGAGGCTGTAGGAACTGGTGCGGTACCAGCTAGTACAGTCTTTTTTATGGTTAGTCTTCAGCCAGTTATGAATCTCTAAACTACATCCCAGATTCCCGTGTCTTGGAATCTCAGTATAACTCAGCCCAAGGCAGCTCATTTATTTGCAAAGCCTTGAAGTGAACCTGATTCTTCTGTTAGACACATGCCCGCAGGGCTCCTCACCCATGGACACGAGCGCGGAGCCAATTAGGCACATTAGAGTGGCGTCAGGTCAGGCTAATTGTGCCCTGCTTCTCCTGGGCCCTGGGAGCCTCCCGTTGACTTGTGCAAGCTGTGGCCATTTCACGTCCAAGGGCAAGAGGAGACCTTAGTGGCATCTGAATAAACCAAGTTTTCCCATAGTCTGGTAGTGGCACCAGCACCATTCAAACCTCATTTGGGGCTGCCATGCATCAGGTGCTGCGCACCGCAAAGGGCATTTCAAGACCAATACATGAAGAAGGCGGAAAGTAACAGACTTTTACTGGGAATAAGCAACAGAGAGAAGAGGTGGCTTGATCCTGACTCTGTGGCAGAGCTGAGATTTCACGGCCGCCAGATCTACGCCGACGTCCCCACTGAAACCATCCTATTCTTGTGCCTACTCACTGCAGGGTGTATCTCTGGGATTGCTTGCCTACTCCACCAGCAAAATAAAAAGCCATTCCTGGCACTGTCATCCAAGTGTGTTTCATATTTTTCTCCCTTAAATCTCCATCTTCTGGAATCAGGTTTGTCTCAGCTTTTATGTTGGAAATAATTTTTGAGTTTGTTTGGTTGTGGAGAGGTTGGGATCTGGGAGTCTTAAAGACATCCAAATTCATAGGTCAAATAACCATTCTTCCTCCCCCCCACCATATCTGCATTTACGATTTGTTAAATGTCAAGGTCTTATGGTGACCTCAGGACTTGGGAGGACACAGTTCTGAACACAGGGTCTCATCGCCTGTGTCTTCCACACGCCCAGATGTGCAAAGACTTGAGTAAAGGAAGAAAACACGCAAATGTGTTTTACAATTGCAGTGACGGAGATACCTATTAAATAGTAAGCCAGCACCCTGCCCCCAAATTTCCTAAGCTTAGGGCCAGCCTTTCTTATTATTCCAGCCTACACTTCCTGTACATTTTATTTTCTCTGCACTAATGCAAACACACAGAGTGAAGATAGACCAAGCATCCCAAATCAGTTTAATGAATGTCCTCATCTGAGAGGATTGTCTTTCATAATGACTGAGAGGGATGAGAAATATAACTCTCTAGCCTAGCTCCCCAAGAAGCAGCGGGGCCCCAAAGATATGAAAAAACGGAGCAATTCATCAGAAGCAGCAGGAGAGAAAAGTTAATTAGAGCCGGAGATGCAAAGAATGAAAAGCTGAGCATGGAGGGCACTTTAGGGATAAAAAGGAGGGGAGCTGGAAGAGCCACAAGCCTAAATCTGTTGTGTGAGCCATGAGACTCACTAAACACCTGCATGAGAAGGAGAGAGCTCGTGCCTCCTGCATGCTGACGAAAAAAAAGGCTTCAGGGGAAACGCACCTTTCTCATTTACAGGTTTTGTTCCTGGCAGAAATCTTGCTCCATTTCTTACCTCACTCCATCTTCCCTTCCTTTTTTTCTGCCTACAAGCAGGCACCGTCCCTGGCTGCCCTCATTTGCAGAGATGCTGGTGTGCATGTTTTCCCTCCACCTCCCCCTCCTCCCCACTGCTTCTGCTCCCCCTCAGCACCAGCAACACCTTCCTCGCCAGAGCAGGGAGGTGAATTGGGTCAGGCTGGCCCCATGCTGGGGCCAACTCTGATCCTGGCACGATGCTGAGCATCCTCCTCACCCTCCAAGAGCAGGGTGAGCCACGATGCCCTGCTTGCTGCAGGATCTGCCCATCACGTAGGGCAATAGTAAGAAAACATCGCTGTGCTTGCTACGGGATTGATCCCTGTTCGATGTTGAAATCAGGGCATGGAAAGGACAGAGAAAAACATAAACCAGCCAATGCTAACCTAACAGTCATGGTGCTGCCTCTCCAAGGAGCAACAAAGCTCCAGCACCCTTTGAGCTGCAGTACAAACAACGAAGCAAGTCCTGCCCTGGAGCACTCACAGTCTGAAAAGCCGAAGGAGGGAGGGCGATAACCTTTTCCCCCTTGTTTCTCCAAACAGAGACTTTAGGCGGCTTTTTGCACAGCAGTCTGCGGGCTCATATAGAGGGGATCAGTTTCCAGCCCTCTGCCCATGGGTAGCATGAATGTGGTTTATTGGGCTGATTACATTCACCCTGTGCAGTAGTTTGCTGGATGATTTTTTCCTTGTCTGCTTTAAGCTTGTAGAGCCTTTAAACAGCAGAGCAGTAAATAACAGAGGGCAGTGGACAGTGCAAGTAGACTTCCAGTTTTTACATACTGCTAATGCAGACATGAGTCCAGATCCTCACATAATATAAATGGACTAAAGCCACCTGGATGTGGCTGTTGTAAGTAGGTCTCACTCCTCACGGGCAGTGGGAGAACATCCTCTGTTCAGGCAGATGCAGACACACAAGGGTGAACCTGCTGCCCCCAACAAACCCACCATTCCTCCTTCCTCACATATTAGGCAGGGCAATGTTTCCCCAGAGGCATGTGCACCAATATCAAAACGATTCCCAAGGGCCAGATTTCAAGGACCACGCAGGTCCACCACCACCTGGGCATTCCTGCGCTCTTGATGTTCCTGTCACTCACTTGGCTCTCTGCAGTGCCAAACCAAAGGGATAGCAGCAAGATAGCTGAGCTTAGTGCCTGTCCTCTTCCTTGTCCCTCTTTGGCCTGTGGAAGTGTCAGGTGAAATCTCCTCTCAGAGAAATGTGCCCTGAGATGCTCTTACACGTGGTGAAAGGGGAACATGCACCTGGTGTAAAGCAGGAGCCCAGCTTTGCAAAGACAACGTTGGGATCCTCCCTATATTTTCCCTGTCAGCAGAGCGTACCATATTCAGGTGTTGGTTACACAGATCCTGGACTAGTGGAGAGCAATGAATTACTAGCAAACAAGGGGAACGCGTGCAGAAATGCTTGATGGTTGCCAGCTGGCCGTTTAGCATGCAGAACTAGCTAATCCATCAGCATGGATGACAAATCAGTGCACAGACTATCTCTTGCCATGGAGGAACTATAGTTATTGTAGTAGGATACAGTTAAGGGAAGCCAGACTTTACTTTTGCCGCTGCTCTGGGACTACTTACATTTATATTGCCACTTGCCTATGTCCCATCCTATAACGAGAGCAGGATTTCAGGCAGGGAGTTTGCTTCTCTTGTATTTAAACTCAAATAAACTGACTTGCGTGGCAAATACCTGTGCAGGAGAAAAATGTTCCCCAGTGCAGGCTTTAAATCCATTCCCTGTGCTGGTTTCTTTTCTTCTGCCTCACTTTGTTGTGAATCCACAGCTGTGGATTTTCACAGATTTTTCACTGTGAATCCACAGGAAAGTGGTGTCCAGTTCTTTCTAGGAGGGACTTCATTACTCAGTGTCTGATCTCTTTTAACACATGTTTTAACATAATGGAAACACACTAAGCGGCATTAGGAAGCGAAGCGCGGGAACTGCCCTACCATATCGCATCACTAATTGCTTTGCTGCTGGTTCTGTGCTTCCTATTCCTGTGACATTCCTTTGAAGTCAGAACGGGATGCTCTGACGTATCTGGTACATCAGGGAGCACTGAAAGGTTACTGCTTCCTAACTAAATAAGAACAGAGGAATGGTTAATTCTCTTTGTCTGGTATCCATCACACAGCAGAGATCAGCGCAGCGTATTGGAGAGGACGCTGAACTGGACACATTACGGGAATTGGTAGCTACAGGATGCTGTACATCCTCTCAAAACCTCTGGAGTAGAAGTGGACGTGGGACAAAAAGTCTGGATTAGCTGTCACTTCGGGGACATGGTTGAGAATGCTTAATGGGACATGTGCATTTGAACTTGAAGGTGCCGATTAGCCATGCTTTGCGTAGGAGCCTGACGAGTATTTGCTGAATAGTGTGTTTGATGCAACTAGATTTTTCACTTTGCACTAGTCATCTGTCTCCACAGCTGTACTGAAGCATCCTACAGATAGTGTGCTACAGACCTGCAGTACAATCGTGTTGCAGTCATGTTGCTGAAAAACCTCTTGTAACATCTCCTTTGATAGATTTGCACTTCCCTCTCCACTTCGTGCATGAGAGCATAGTGCAAACAGACCAAAAAATGCTATACACAAAGGAACAGTAGCTGGAACAAAGTACCAGGCTAATTTCTCTTGTTTCTTAGGCAGGTTTTACAATCTGTATGATACATCTCAGTGTCCTGGAAAGGTGGCCACCAGGGTGATTTGAAATCTGTTTGCTCATATCCACACTTTATTCCAGGGTAGGCAGTCTGTGCACATCTAAAACTCACTTCCCTAAGCAGATTGTCATATAGTCTCTCGTATTTAAAATGCCGTCGTCCCTCAGCAGGACAACTGCTGGAGGAACTCCAAAAGGTTCAGGCACTTGGTTCAAGTCTGAGTGGGTGTTGTGTGGTCTAGATGTGCACTTGCAGTTAGCCTGGGCTTTTACACGTCCTGGTTTTAGCTGGCTTGGAAATAACCCAGAAATGACAGAGACACTCGGCTCTGCTAACTCAAGCCCACAGCTACCCACCATAATATAGGTGTAGCCACAGGGAAGCACACGATGAAAGTCAGATGAAGTAAATGCAACACCAAAAGGACTTATTTGCTGGTTAGAAAGAGGCATAGTACTTTTTTCACCACCTAGTCATTAAATTAAGATCAGTCATCCTGCCAGGAGCAGTGTCCCATTCAGCCGCGAGCTATTAGTAGTGATGCAGGACTTGGCACTGGTGCAGCCTCTGGCCTCCTCTGTGTGAGAGATCAAACATGACTGCTGCAACTGTCCGTTTGGATCCGCTTTCCTGCTGTGCAGCTGGCACTGAATTGTTTGGGAATGAGCTTCAGTCAGATGTTTGTGACAGTTGTTGCCTTTTTTTTTTTTTCTCTAGAAAAGGTTCTTACTTCATGTTTATCCTCCTGGCTCATACTGGGAGCAACTGGGGTGACGCAGGGAAGGTTGGTGGAGTTCCTCTCAAAGCACGAAACCTCTCTTCCAAGATACTCAAGGTCTGTATAGCTGAGAGCAAAACTCTTGAGTTCAAAGAGGCCGCTTCCCACGTAACAGCAAGTTCTCAATAGAAATTAGTAATTTCCCTCCCCCATTAGAAAAAAAGATCTTGCCTCTGCAGCTTGATGGGAATGTCTCACCATTTTTTTCCCTGGCTGGTGGAGCAGCAGAGCTCCAGTGTAGGGCAAACAGCCTGAAACCCAGCCATGTGCTCTGGGAATGCACAAGATACAGAGAAAGGAAGACAAGCACAAAACCATCAGGCAACAGAAAATTAAACCGGCTGGCTTGCCCGCCGTAGCTGGAGCAGGGCCAGCCCAGCCACCCACGCACAGGAGGCGTTCGTGTGTGGTGGAGACTGCAGCAAGGTGAAGGAGGTGCCGAGCTTAGATCCGCTAGATCGTTTCCCCAAAGAGCAGTCAAAGCACATCAGTGCCAGCACTGGGGTCCCCCACCACCACGCAGGAACGTTGCTGATGTGAAGCCCATGTCCAGTGGCACACCACAGCTTTGTAGGATGGCTGCATAAGCTTCAGGAAGTATGAAATGATATTTGCTCGAGGATACCAGTTGCAGATGTCCCGGGTATGTCAGAGCAAAGCTACAGCTGGGATCCTCTCCTGGCTGCAGTGAGGAGAAGGGAGCGGGTAAGTCATAGAGTTCAGATGTCTTTGGCTGGTTTAAATGAGCAGAGCTCCACTGAATTCAATTAATTTTGGATTATGTCTATCCCCTGAAGAGCCCATGTCTGTGACAGGGCTGAAGACTTCCCAAAATGAGACTTTAGTCATGCAGCTCAATGGAAGTTTGGACTCACCTCCAGTGATGGAGGAGGCAAAGACCTGTGCATTGGGCTTTAGGATGCATATGCACACACATGTATGCGTGCACTCACACAATATTTGTGTAAGATTCACCAAACTCCTTTTGGAAACATTGAGGGAATTTGATGGGGATCAAAATACTACAGTTTTATAGAAAGAACTCTAAAATTGTGTATACAGTTTATTAGAGGTTGATAGCCTTTCTGTGGGATTTAAATAAGCACCCTGTGAGCTGTAAGTCATGTCCTTACCATTGCATTCCGTGGCTTGGTTTGAAAATGCTACAGTAAATTCACTAATCTCAAATAAATCTGGTACGTCTTTTCCTTAATCTTTAAGAAGGATTCATTGATAAAGTCCCCAACAACCTGCACTTTTTAATACTCCTATCAATGTGCACATTATCAATGTGCACATCGATCTGTTCTCTTCCAGCCAGCAGAGCTGCTATTGCCTTGCGTACCACCACGTTGTTCAGACTGGCTTTCACACCACAGAAATACTGTTTCTCATTTCCCACTAGACACTTCGGAGTCGAAAACCTCTCCCGCAGCCTGATCCTGCTGGGTGTTGCCGGGGGGGGGCTGGGGCACCTCAGCACCCTGCAGGAGATGCGGTGTGAGAGTGGGGTCCTAGCACTCCCAGCACGGGGGAGATGTGCTGACCTGATTCACCACCCTGATTTGCATGTGCGGTGTTAAGGGAAAACGCTGTATCCTATTAAATTAACAAACTAGCACATTCCATCAGCCAGTTCTCATGCCCTCGAGGCATCCTCTGGAGGTTTCCACGACATGCCAATGAAACATTCAAACTACAAGACAGCCCAGTCACTTCCCATCCATTTTTTATGGTACCATGGAAACAAAGAGCGCCTGGCAATTCCTTCTTTAAGCTTTCAATAAATCACTCCACAGCTGTAAGAGGTACGTGCCTTCAATGCCCCTGTGTTTCGCTTGGCTCCCTTGGAGTAAGCAGGCTTCTGCCCCCTTTGCCATCTATCCTCTACCCTCTGTCACCTTGTGGCCTCTGCTCCCCACATAGCCAAAAGGGTTTGGGAGCAGACTGGCTTCTTTCAGGCTTTGTGTTTGCAGACATTTCTTGGCTCTGTGTTTCTGGAAGCTGTCCTGTACATGTGCTGGGCTGATGCAAAGCCAGAGCCTTAGACGGGAAGACAGTTTTGCAACAGCTTTGCCAGCCAGAGTGGAGACTGAGGGCAACGGGACAGACTCGGTGACTCCACTGCTGCAAAGTCACCTTTTGTCCTGCCACTGGGAATGCTCCCTCGCCCATTTCTGGGCTTTGATGTGTCCATCAGAGCAGACTTTTCCCTTTTCCTGTCTTACAGCTGTTCTCCTCTCACAGTCAATGCCTGCATGCGTGTGTGCAGCCTTCTCTCTTCTGCTTCAAATGTGGCCCTCCTGCTGAGGTCAGGGATGCACGGGAGTCCCCTGGGCTTATATTTGTTGAAGGTATCGATGTGTGGGCAGTCATAGCATCTGTCCTGGAGGAGAACAAGGTCCTCAGCTTTCCTCACAGCAACAACAGCAGGGAGCAGTTGAACGATTTCTGCTCAGGGCTTGGGAGCCAATGCTTGTGTGCTTGGCCCAACTAAAGCCTGACCACCCTCCATCCCAGGGCTTCACTACCTGGGCTGTCTCTGGGGCACTTACAAGAAAAGTTTCCAATGGAACACTCAGAAAAAGGAAACAGAGAGGAAAAAGAAAAGCCAGACGTATGTTTTTCTGTCCCACCTGGCCTCGCAGGAGAGCTGAAATTTGCAGCTCCATGCATGGGCTAGGGAAACTCCCTCAAGCCATATTCGAGGTCATTGCCTGAATATTAAGCCAGTTGTGTGTCTGGCTCCAAATTGCAACTGCAGCATCTGAAAGTCACAGTTGGCCCAGGTGTCTCTAAGGGAGAAAACTGGAGGTGGAAGAGGACTGTGGCTTCACCAATATGTGCTGCAGTTCAGGCAGAAAGTTGCTCTTGACTTTTAGCATTGGTGTCTCCTGCAGATGTCTGGAGGAGGGGAATGTGTGTGCACAGCTGCTGAGTGGGTTTTATCCTGGTCTATGCTTAATTCCCCAATTTGTAGTGGTGTGTAGAGCGAGGACCTCAGCTTGGACCATGGTCAAGAGATGAATGGAACCTTCGATTTGAAGCCAAATCCGTTGGAAAGCATTGCTAAAGTGTTTCTGTGTAGATGCTCAGTTAGACTGTCTGGCTACTGCCCAACGCTGATCAGCTCTCACCTGCTGGAAATTGCTGAGTATCGGTGTAATCCAAAGTAGTAGAAGTTAAAGGCAGAAAAAACCTAATCCAAACCTCCCTTTGATTTTAGAGGGCTTTGGATCAGGGCCTTCATTCTTTCACTTCAGCATTCACTGACGGTGAAACCGCACCCCACAAACCCGAATGGGCATGGGGAAGGGAGTGGGTGTTGCGTGAGGCTGTCCTGGCTCTGCTGACCTTAGGGGCAGCCACCTTCCCAAAGAGCAGGGATCAAAACAAACATCAAGTTAAGAAGCTGCTGAAGCAGTGAGCAAGGAATGTTTCCATTTACAGCTGCTCTGGCTGGAGTGATCCCACCAAATAAAACATCTTCAAGCTGCAGGTCTCACATCCCCATGCTGTAATCCCACCAGCTCCAACAGATGCATCCTATGGGAACAAGACTGGGATGTTGGTGGTTCTGCATTGACCCTTTTGCTCCTGGAAGCTGTCTTGCCTGGGCACATTTCTGTCCTGATGACTTAAATTAACGTCCCATTTAATTGCTTTCATCAATAAATTGCCAGAATCTGCCTGGGTGCCCTTGGCAAGGTGGGATTTGTGCCTTTGCCAGATGGGCCTGGCACATATAACAGCAGCGAGCTGCTCATGGGCACTGGCTTTATTAAACATTAATGGCTTCTGCTTCTCTCCAACAGCTAATAATAAAAGGGATCATTTAAGTTTATTCTGACACAAATTAAGAGATTTAGATTCATTGGGAAGTTGCTCAGTGGCATTTCTTAAATGCTTAAGGCCTGTCTACCAGCAAGAAGATGCACTGCTTGTAACTTTAAAGCACTGCTATGGCAGGTGTTGTGGCAGGGTTGTGCTCTCTTGCCATAACCATCTGGTCCCGACTCCCCATCAGCATGGCTGGCCCTGACCAGGCTCCTTCTCCAAGGTGTGGGCACAGGGTTTGGGGACAGCCCTCCCCATCACAGCCAGTTTGCTCTGCTCCCGCACACAGTCACTTCTCCTGGCAGGTCCGTGGCTACTTCAAATTGCTTCTCTCCTAAACTGGAACAAAATGGACTTTTCAGTGAAAAAAGTCCACATGTAACCAAAAATAGTTTTATTTTCATTAATTTGGTTAATGGCTTGCAATAATGGGTTGGCTTGCTTGACATTTTACTTTGCTGTTGTTAGAGGGGAAGAAAAAGTTTCTGCTTCCGTCAGAAATATTCATGATATGGGGCGGTGGGGAACCCAAAAAGCATTTGTTAAGCATCCCTGGATTAGAAACCCCAGAGGGTTTGGGAAACGGACTGTGCAGCAGCAAATCCAGGTTCCATCACACCCCAATCCCACCCCGCCTGCTGCCCGCCAGCCCGCTCCACTCACCCTCCGCTGGCGGCTTATCTGCTGCCCCAAAATCTGTTTGCTTTGGCACACGTTTACTTGCATTCAAAAAATGTGCTCCTGATGCTGAGATTTGGTGAGGAATGGACCATTTTAGGGGGTTAAGCTGCATGCTGCATCCCCACAGCTCCCTCCATGCTTCCTCGCTCCGGCCCCTTGCAGACCGAGCGAAGAGCAGGGCGCGACCCTGTGCACTTGCTTACGGTCCTTGCTACCGTAGAGGGTTATATCAAGGCTTCCCATCGCTGGCTTCAGAGTCCTCTTCCCCTTCTGTAGTTTCAAAAGAAAACATCTGTGGACGGCTCGTCACAACAAACCCCTGCCAGTGTCTGATCTCTTACGATAACATGCTCTAATGAGGTTATAGCTCTCCTCCTGCCTCGCAAATGTTTTGGAGTTGCTTGGGCAATTATGGGAGTTAATTAGAGTGACATGCTTTTGTGCACAGAGAGAATAAAGTAACACAAATTTTGTGAATGGGCAAGAGCAGTTTGGCCTCAGCTCAGTGAAATAACCAGGCAGTGATCTAATTCACTTTACTGTTAATAGATTGTTATCTGCGGAGCCCTAGTGCAAACACGTTAAGCCGTAAAGAAATACAGATAAAAGCCAGAGCTCCAAGTGTTGCAGAGATGCACAGTCAGCCCAATGCTGGTCTCACTGGCCTCGGCCGAGCTCCAGTTTCTGCTCATCCCTGGAGCTGGCTGGGATGATAACACTCGACTCGGGCTTTGCAGTCAAATTGCTTCCCAAATTGCAGGATCTTTTGGCTCCAGCATCAAGTTAGGAATTCTTCAGTTTGCCTTGCAGAATCCAAGCCACAGCGGGCAGAGCTGGAGCCAAAACCCTCCTTGGGTTCAGGCTTTGACCTGGCTGTCATGCCCCATGCAGAGAAGGGGATGCTGTGGTCCCCCAGCAGGGTCCCAAGCTGGCTGAGCACATATGTGCTGGTGCAGCTGGCACCACAGATGTCCTCTGGCATGACATCCCTTCAGCAGACTGCTGGCAGACAGCCCCACGTGCTGGCTTTATCTCCCATACTTCTCCCCATCACAGTCCCAAGATGCAGCGGGGCTGCTCCCATGTGCTTTGGTAAGACAAGACTTCTACAGTTCCTACCAGGCACGAGTTGCTATTGGAGAACCAGAGGTGAACATGGGTCTCTGAGTTTCCTCTGCCCTTATTTGACCCAGGAACAAGAAACCCGTCCTGATGTATACTAGTTCAGTGCTTTGGCCAAAGCACTTTGGCTGGGTTCTGTAAGCATGCCAATCCACTGTCAGTCAACATCCCTGATGCTCTTCCCTCTCTTCTCTTCTTGCACAGAGCTCTGCTGAGTTTATCACCACTGTCTGCAGCAAAGCCAGCTGCCAACACAGACACGCTACCACCCATCCACTCTCATCGTAGCTCTACATCCCAGTTTCCCCCACCAGGGTGTGAGACTTCCCACCCTTCCAGCTCCCCTTCTCCAATGGTAGCCCCACCCAGCTGCAGGAAGGACAGGACACCCATGGAGACCTGGAAATTTGCTTCCAGTGTCGATGGTAAGGATGAATTTCTGCATGACCAAGGTGGTGCGGGAAGGGGATCCATTAGGGTCTGCCCAAGCATGCAATGAGACAGAGTGTGGTGGGTGAGCTGAGCAGAGCAGGTGCCTTCCTTGTGGTCGTGGGATGAAGCCTCACTCTCACACTGCCTCTCTTCCCATAAAATCCATATTGCCCTCGCCTTACACATAATATACCATGTCTTTTATCCATTTTTTTCCCCTCGGGCAAGAATAATGCTGTCAGATTCCCAGGCAGGTTTGAATGTGTCAAAAAATGTAATCTCTTCAGCCAGATTTAGCCTACTTTTAGGAAGTGAGTGTACTCTGATTGCTGCTTCCCTGACAGCTTCATTAGAGATGAGATAACCCCAGCCTTGCCTGCCCCATCTCTCCTTAGCCAGCATCCAGCTCTTAGCAAAACATCACAGCACAGCTCCTTATGATCACTCTCCTCCAGCATTTCCAGGAATTGATGGGTCCCTCCAGACCTCATTTCCCCACCTGTATCATGGAGTACCTCGGCCTTTTTTTCTTTTTCTACCTTTTCTACCCAGTTTGATATCAAAGTTATGATGGGGCTGGATAGATCCCGCCTATGCATTTGTACGTCCTCAGCATCCCAGCTGGAGCCTCTATACATGCTGGACAGCAAACGCTAGTAGGTGCTAGCCCATCACACACTGCTTTGCCCACTCCTCCAGGAAAACAATGGAGAGCCAAGGCTATAAATGTGATAGCCAGCACTATCACTGGATACCTAAATATTATCAAACTAGGGATACCTAAATATTATCAAACTAGGTAAACTGAGGAATGTCCCCAACATGTCCTGCAATCAGCCAGGTCAGGTCATTGGGAGCACAGTCCCTGGCCAAGCTCTGGCCATTGAGCTCTTGCCATGAGCCCAAGTTCAGGCTGATGCTTGAGCCAAGGACACATCCTTAATGGGTGGTTTGGATGCAGCCACCCTGCACCAAAGAGGAGGAGAGCTATGCATGAACATGTAAGCTCTGCCAGCTGCTGCTTGTGCCAGGGAGCAAGCCCTGTCCCATTTTATTTAATAGTATAGATGTAGCCTTGGACAGTCTTCAACCCACCCTTTGCGTCCTGCCTTTGCATTAATGCCATGCCAAGCACACAGAGAGCAGCCTGACTTTCACTGCGAGTGCCAAGCCCTGCTGAGAGTGGAGGAGACACAAACCAGCTCACTCAGCTGGAGAGTTTACTGAAGGCCGCAATTTTCCAATTGCTTGAAGAGTTGTCATTAGACAGTTTAAGATGGCAGATTGCTAAATTGCTTTAAGGCTGGAGCCAAGCAGCCTTCAATAGGGCACTCTTTGCTGTAAGGATATGTGTGCACCGCAGTCCTTCGATGGGTAGAGAACAGGAAAATCATAGTTTTGTTTTGAGTATCCTGCAGTGCTGGGAAGGAGCACAACTTACCATGGAGATAACAAGATACAGGGATGGGAAGGAGACCATCCAAAAAGAGAGTCCAAAACCCCTGTGTTACCCAGTGTCTGCCCCATAGTCTTTCACATGTGTATTCCATCACTCATCACCGACACTTTCCTCCTGTGACAGAAGGACCTGATATTTACTGTAGATTTTGCAGACCTGGAGAAGGTCCGATGGGAGACTGATCTGGAGGAAATGTCTCTGTGACCTCAGCAAGGGCGGAAGAGAGCAGCAGGGCCAAGGGGGAGAGGGAGGGAAGGAGAAGAAGGGGCCTCCTTGCACATGAGTTGGTGCAAGACTCAGCAAGTAGCTGCCTGCTATGAACTGAAGGAGTTTGGCATGTCCAACTACGTGTTACTGGCAGGGGTCAGATCATCAGCCTCTCTTCTTTAAGCAGCAGGCATGGCCATTTCCAGTCCCCATCCTAAACAATTCAGTGTTCCCCTTGGTGGTGTACTCTCCTCCTCCTGGGTGCTGGGGCTGGAGCTTTCTCAAGGGAAAAGAGCAGTCAGCACAGTAAAAAACTTGCTGACAGGACTGGTAAAGTAAAGGAGACCCACAGTATCTTTGGCTGTGGCCTCTTCTCCCCTGCAGGAACAGACAACCTGGACGTATTCTTCACTGAACGTCTCCCTCCATCCACTGTACCCACCCGCTGCCTGTCTATAAATCCCAAGGTACGTTTTGACCACCCTGTTTCCAGGCCTTGAAGAAGCATTGACTCATCACACCTCCGGTCCCAACATCTCGAGGAAGAGATACCAGATTTATTTAGCAGTGAAGTCTCCCCATGGTCATCTGCTGTGGTTCTCACAGTTCCACCATCTCCAGCGAACAGACCCCACAGGACTGGGTTTTGCAGGGAAATACTAATCTTGTTTGTGTTTGAAGTCTCTCTGGATAAGTGTAACAGATGCAACATGTCTGTGCTGGCTGGGGTCACTCTGCCTGTTGGGAACCCCACAGTGCTGATGGAGCTGGTCTCACTTGTTCCAAAAGCTCTTGTCAGCCATCCAAAAGCTTTGTGTCAGCCCAGCACCCAGTAACCAGCCCATGATGGAGTGTCTGAAATGGCTCCTCGAGGCACCTGTGACACCAAACCTTGGTAGCAACCTGATACTTCGACCATGGGCTTATCCACGCACTTCCAGCTCTCAGACTCTTTGCTGCTTTAGGGAGAAATCCTAAAGATCCACTGGCCCAGAAGGGGAGAGACCACTCAGTGAAGGTGCATCTGGCTCCATCTTGTGTCCCCTCAGGACCTGCCTCTTCTCCCCTCTGTTTCCTCCATGTCTCTGTACTTATGGTGCCTGCCAAGCACACTTTCCCATGGACCCTCTGAGTGCACACTTCCACCCCTGCAAAATTAAGACACGTGACCTTCATAAATCCCCATCAAAGGCCTTTATTCTTCTGCTATTCTTCTTGCTGTTGTTCACATTAAGCATGCATGTGACAACCAGATAAAAGGCATCATACTCGAACAAGCTAATTCAAGTTAACCAGCGCAATGAGAAGGACTGAGCAGCACCAAAGCACTCTGGCATTTTGATGTGCAACAGGGGGTTGAGCCTTCAGCTTGTTTTTAGTTTCTAAAATCCCAAGTGTTAGCCAGACACTCCCCGAATGTTTGGCAGGAAGAAGAAATTGAGGAAACCTGGCTTCCTTTACATCTGTGTCCCAGGATTTCAGTGTAGGAGAGGGAGGTAAGCTTGAAAGATGGGGTTTTGAAAAGGTGAGCCTTGTTCCCACTTTGAAGCATGTATTAGGAGCCTTGCCCATGTGGGTTCCTTAGTTCAGCCTTCCTTTTCCTCAGGACATTTAGGAGGCTGTGGGTCACCTTTCCTCCTGCCAAATTTGGTTGAAATCAGCAAACATATGTGTTCATATGGACACTAAATATACGTATTTATTTAAACTTTGAAAACTATTTTTTTCACTGAACAATTAGAAGAAACTATGAGTTGAAAAGTCTTGTCAAAACTGTCTGCCATTTTTCTTCTGTTCTACTTTGAGCTTGGTCACCTGGGGATACTTCTGGGATGTATGCTAGGAAGTGATTCCACAGTACCTTGGGCAAGAAGATGCTCTTAGTGCAGAATAGAGAACTGGAATATATCACATGGACTTTCTTCCTCTCATAGACATTAAACCATGGATGCTGGTACTGCCTGCACTATTTAGCTCCTGTTGGCTCACCCCCTGTGAAGGTCTAGAGCACCGCAGGAATCCCTGCAGGCAGAGACTGAGGGGATGTCCAGCCTTTCTGTAAAGGGCCCTGATTTAACTAATTCCCTTTGAATTCTACCTGAAATGATATGCAGGCTCCTAAGCCCTGCTGGGAGGTGACATTTAGGATCTGTATTATGTCAGTGCTTTTGAAAAATATTTTGCATGAAGACTCGAGGCATTGTGAAAAGCCAAGTGATACAAACTCAAGGCCTAGGAGAGAAAACCTGTTGTACTTGCTGTAGCCACCAAAAGATGATGGGTAACACAGCAAACTGAGCAGGAAGAGGGTCGCATTAGAAGCATCTTCAAGAAACACCCAACATCACTCCAAGAAACACTCTTCCCTACCTTCAGCCTGTGCGGGGCAGCCGGCAGCAGAGCTCCCATCCTCATGTGTCATTCCCCTCACACGGAGAATGCAGGGAGATTGGGAGTGACAACAGCCGTATGATTGTAATTGAGCCGGGCTCTTTAGATGTTGTCCTGTTGGTAAGACCCTAGGGATCTCATTTTGTACTCCAGCTCGGCGCCCGGAGCGGCAAGTGCTGGAGATGAGAACTCCTTTCGAATAAAAATGCTGCTCCAGTACTTCTCAGTAGTTTCTCACTGGGCTTGACATTCTCATCTACTTGCTGCCCCTGGCAAACTTCTCTTGTGGTGGCTCTTCATCTCCCAGCTCCACACAGGGAAATTAAAAATCCCCATAATATTTTTCTTTAATCTAGTCCAAGCTGCAGCTGCACTGGGGGCTGTCACCCAGGAAAGCTTGCACAGATGAGGGCTGCTCAGCTCGCCTCCTTTGGTGAAACTCTCTCTCCAGCTAAACTCCTTGAAGCACACAAATAAAGAGCGAGCAGGGGAAAAAACAAAGGAACAAAGAATAGAAGTCTCGGCAGAGAAATGCTCTGACTGGCATTGCTAAAGGGCAGAAGAGGAGGGAAAGCTTGGCTACTTGCAAAGGGCAAAGTCATTCTTCCCGTGGTCTGCAGCAGATTTGGAACGAAGATGAGAAGAAAATGGGCTAAGTTTGTGTCTTGGGCCACCTCAGCCACTGCCATCCTCTTGCCACAGCCACGTAGTATCTCAGCCTGGTGAGATGACTATTCCCAGCTCCTCACCAGCTTCCCATACGAGTGCCAAGCATCCCAAAGGTAAACATTTTAAAACTCAGGACTCAATTTGTGCCCTGAGAAGGTTTTTCCTGACAGGTCTATGATAGCATCTCAGATGTGGTTGAATCATATAAAAAAGGATTCCCACATGGTCTTTCTTTAAAACTGGGTGATGCCTGTGTCACAGCTACCCACAGGATAAGACAATTAAATGTTTTTAGATGATTCAGGCAGTCACCAATCCAGCAAACAGAAAAGGGTTTGACCCATAAGGTTCTGCCAGGTTTTTTTTCCAAAATTTCCACTAAAAAATATTATCTAACAGCACCTCATTCCTATACACTGCTTAACATTTTCCCTAACCAAACTCTGTTTTTCACACATCCTGAGTAAAAACCAGCACACAGTTTGCAAGCTAGCCAGAGGCTGAAAAACATAGCACAGGCTAATCCATGAATATAGACTGAATTATAAGTTACTTCGGGGAAGAGTGGCTATTTCAGTTACTTTGCTCCCCTCTATTATTACCAGCCAGCTCTAGGTTCAGAGATGATGCTGCCCTGCCTGATAAATTGAAGGACTTCACGGACATATTAACACAGCTAGTCCGTAGTCAGTGAGCAGACAATTGATTATATGTCAGAAAGTCACACACTGGGCAATTTTGCTTCTAGGCTTTGCCTCCATTTCTCAAAATATACGTTACAAAGCAAAGAAATCAAAAGTGAGAGATAAGAGTTAGTCTGCATGGTAGGAAGCTGCTTGGAACGGTCTCCGTCTCTCTCTCTGCTTTTGCACAGCACTAAGTATCTTGTTGGGATTCAGGGAGGAACAGAGCCGGTCAACCGATGTCTTGCAAGCAAGAGATATTTCTTAATGAAATATGGGATTCTGTCAAAACATAACTTTTGGCTCAAAAACATGACTTTCAATGGCATTCTACTATTTTTCACCAAGTCTAAGCAAACAACTTGTTCTTTTTTTTCCCCTCCCTTTCAAATCATCATTTGTAAATCTTGAGAGTTTAGCTGAAAAATGTTATTTTTTTATGTCAAAAATGTTGAAATCTTTCCCTGAGACCTGTCACCTTATGTCAGACTTTGCTATTCTGTAAAGACATTCAGGTAGGCTTGTTCCCAAGTCACCTTATCCACACTGTGTCATTGTGAAGCCAAATGTTGACATACTGCAACTTTTTGGGGGGCAGACACTGCATTCCCAGGGAACTAAGAATTTGAGTGCTTGATACCAAAGCCTTTCGTATGAAGACTGCCTGAAATAAATCCTCATTATCTGGATTGCAGTGAGGGCTGGAGGTCACGGTGGGCTTCGGTGGCTCATTGTGCTACACGTTGAACAAACACACAAGAGGCAGCACTGCTCACAGGCTCATCCAACAAGACAAAGCACCACAGGGAAAGGGAAGCAAGGACAGGTGCAGTGACTCAACCCAAATCATACCACGGGCCAGGTCAGAGACGGGAGGGAAACCGGCATTTCCAGATTCCCAGTCCGGAGATGGCACAATGGGTCTGATGGCTACGTCAAGGAAGAAGTGAATAAGGGAGGATTTTTTACTCAGGTGATCATCTTGTCTCCTGAGACCAGGAGGACAAACCTGGCCTCTAATGGGTCCCTACTTGCCCTGAGAGTTCTTTTGGATAAGTCCTGAAGGCTCATCCACCAGCATCTTTTCTGAGGAACTCTGCATCTATGTCACACTTCAGTCCATTGTGCCTCTCTCTTCTTGTACCCGTCCTCTGCAGAAAACCCCAAAAGTTGTGGGTCCTTCACTAGGTAGGGCAGAACCACTCTGAAGCCTGGAGCAGTTTTACCAGAAGGGCAAAGCAGATCATGGCAGACCTTCTCCATTACCACCAGCCAGAATGACTTGGCTTTCAAAGTCAAGTGGCATGTGCCCCATGGGGCTGTGCAATCCCACAGGAGGCCTGGATAATGCTGCATTGGGTTACTCTGCTGAGACTTCAGCAGAAAATGTGGGTTTGGGACTGTGCAGCATGGGAGCATCCCTTCCTCCCTACCTTGGACCAGTGTCCACTGTGCCAGATAGGACAAAAAATGCTTTGGCCCATCTGTTCCTGGGGCCACCGAGCACAACTCACCTCTCGCACCTTCCCAGGAGGAACAAAAGGCTTTTCTTCTCCAGCCTGCGGCAGCTGAGCGCACCAAAAAGGGGGATCAATATCTATCGACCATTGCTGTTTCCTTCAAGTGTCCCCAGCCCCCGTGATTATGTATCATCTGCTCTCCTTCTCTGGCCTGCTTTCCACAGCAGGAATTCACCTCATTCCTCCCCAAAGAGAGCTCCAGAATTGGGTTCCTCAGAGCCAGTACTAATTCACAACCCAAAATTATGATATTAAGGGTAGTGTTTGTCTTTGGATTAGAGTTACTCTGGAAATTTTAGCTTTGTGGGTAGAAAATTACTCATGTATTACATCCAAAAAACCTCTCTGGTGCCTGTTCTGCATGGAAACAAAATGCACAGCACCAGCATGCAAAAAGTGTCATTGCCTCCCTGAATGGGGTAGAGAGGATGGGGAAGGAAGGGGTCTCTTCAGTTGTGGGACACTCCCTGAATCATCACCATCGATGATTCATCGACGGCACTGCCGGGGATCCCAACCCCTGGCCGTGCCTGCCTGGGCATCCCCATCCTCCCTCCTGGATGTACCTGCCCTCCCTCTGCGGGTAGCTGGTTTGGAGAGCTAAGCCGCAGAAAACATCCCAAACAAGCAAATAATTTCCTTCTGCTTCATTTCCCTGAACCAACTCACCCCAGACTGAGCTGTGCGTCCGTCCCTGCCAGGCAACGAGTGGGAACACAGGGCTGGGGGTGACAGGGACAAACACAACTTTTGGGGGCTGAGCTGATTTGCATCGATTTCACCAGTACAAAATGACTCTGTAACCTGGCTGAGAGCTCAGACCCCATGGCAAAGGGGCACAGAGGACACACGGGTACACTTGTAGCCAGCACCTTTGCCTAGCTGTGCACCCCAGCCCCAGTGCCTGCCTGCTTCGGGAACCTGCCTGAAAATATTGTCTACCTGCAAGAAAAGCTTCCTCCACCTCCAGCCCCATGATACTGACTGTGGAAAACCAAACAAACTGCCACTCTCAAAGGGCAGAGGGAAAAAAAGAAACCGAAAGAACTATTCTCCAAACTCGAAGCAGGCAGCATCTCTCAGCCACAGCACAGCAGAACCTTATGCCTCTGTCCCTCCATTTATTTGGAATAAAACATTTTTAGCAAGCAGCTGAAGAGATGCTGCCCTGGGACCAGCTACCCAGTAACCCCTGAACCCCATTGAGCAGGAGCCCAGGACTTGCACCCCTCAGGGCTGGTTGTCACCCCTGGGGACTGGTGCCTACCCAAAACCGTCTGGGTTTGACCTGGTTCAGCTCCTGCCCTGGTGGGAGAGCACTCGGGCACGTGCAGGCATGCCGTGGGTGAACAGCACATTGGGATGCTTGTGTAAATCAGGCAGCTTCTTGGGATCTGCGAACCACCGGCTGAAGGCACATCTTGACTGCATCTTTTCAGATAAAAGCTTGGATCCACTCCTCGTCTCCATCCTCCTCCCCACCCCCAGTGTTTACTGCTCTCAGACTCTGATTTAGGTGGTTTACTGTGGCTTTCATCTAAGTGCATCAGCATTTTTAAATTAGTCACAGGTGACTCACAGGGTTACAAAAATAATGTTAAATTACCAGACATACACAGCCCATATACTTTATTACCTCATTTTTGTATCTTCTTCATGGTCTGTGATAGCAATGACCTTACAGTCTGTGGTTGAAGAGCCAGTTAAACTTGTTCTCTGTCAAAATGGTAATTAAAAAATTCCTATAGGGTAGGAAGCAAACCTTTACTCTCCAGTATATTTCTCCTTCCAACAAGGCCCCTGAATGAGGCTTGGAGAGCAACAGAAGACAATGTGCACAAAAGTCTCCAAAGAACGCACTTATCAGCCAGGCAGCGCTCAGTCATCTGCATTAATATTTTAAATAAATATGTATTAGGCTTAACGGCACACAGCTTATGTCAGAGCCAGAAAAATACAGCAGTTTCTCTTTGGCCATCAAGCAATATTTGGTCTGATTGAGAAGAAGGAGGAAAAAAAAGGGATAAATACATTAAATACATTCAGCAAACAGTTTGTGTTGTTCTTGCTTTAAAATAAAGATGGCAGCTTGACTATGTCCTTCCTCTTTTTTAATCCCCCTCTTTTTCTAATGTTGGAACGGTCAGATTGGATAAAAAAGAAGGTAAAATACAGTATCTGAGGAAATGTTGGCGGTTGGGGTCATGAAAGAAATAGGAACAAAATAGAAAATGTAAATATTTGTTGGGGGAGGGAGAGGGGTCTCCCCAAAAGCTGCAGCCAACCCTAGTTACCAGTTTCACAGGGGCGTGTGTCCCAGGACCTTCTCCACTCCCCCTCCATCAGCCCCAGGAACAACATTCACAAAAGCCATCCGGACGGCAGCAGGACCAGAGCTGAGGGTACAGGAGGGCAGGTCCCGAGCACCCAGCTCGTGCTGTACCATGGCTGCATCCCCAGGTCCTCCGTGGGCAGCATGGCGAGGCCCTGGGAGGAGGAGATGCTCCATCCCCATCTGAAGCTCCAGGAGCACTGGTTTGGGAGAGCACCTCCAAAAGGTGATAGAGACAATGCTGAAAATATTTCACCTCACTATTCTCCCTGATATGATTTCATAGACACACTCCTTTTTCCCCCTTCGCCCCCCCCCCCCCCAAAAAAAAAAAAAAGACTTTTTCCTTGGATAACTGGGTTACATCCAGTTTTGCAGCACATGGTCCTCACTGGGTGCCAGGTGTTTTTATTACTGGTTAGAAACAAATTTCCCAGAAGCAGTAGAAATGCTGGATGGATCTTGTCTTTTTTTTTTTTTTCTCTCCTCCCTCCCCATTCAGATTCCTTTTTATTGGTGTCATTTACAGGTTACTAACCAAGTTGAAACATTGAAGCTGAAAGTCCAGCAGTTAAAAAGCAGCAAGGCATTCAAAGCTTGCTTCCCGTGCAATTTTTAAAGTGCTGCACTAAGGAAATGTTCAGGAGAGTGAAGCTTTGCCTTTTATATATCCCAGCAGACTTACACTTTCTAATAGACCCGTCTAAATCAACAAAGTATTCCCCAGCCAGGGCCAAGAGTCGGTGAAGATGGCTCGAAGGCAACTGATGCAGCCACAACTTTCCACTGGAAGTTAATGAACTTTTAAAAACATTTTGGAAAGTGATGTATGCGCAAGACTCCTTAGTGTATCACGGTTAATATAATGCATTCCTTTCCCTGGGGGAGACCCTGTCTGAGCTGTCAGCTGTAAGGTTGTTCTTCTGGAGCTTTTTCTTTATATATACAATCCTCTCTCTCTGTTTCTCCTTTTGTTTTGCGGGGGAAGCAAAAGGCAACCAGCTCCCGCTTGTATAAATTGTGTGCTTCAAAGAATTTGAAGGGCAAATGAACAGGAGGGGGAAAAAAAAATCAGTCTGGCTGAGTGAACGGAGGAGTCATGGTGCAGTCCTGGATGTCATCAGTGGCGCTGAGCATCACGGGGACACATAGCTGCACATTCGGGCACATGAGTATGCATGTCTCTGCACCCACACATGGGCAACAGGAACATCTGGTGTAAGAGAGCATTGGCTCATCTGAGTGGCCTCCTGCATCACAGGCCAGCAAGTCATGAACTCATTTCTCATTATGAAACCCAAAGGCTCCTGTAGAGGAGTCCTTCCTGGCACACTTCAGGATGTCCTGAAGCTCATCGGGTTAATCTTACTGTGGACCAGCATCAGCTGCTAGACCTAAAAAAAGTGGGAAAAATGGGGGATCACAGACAGAGTCTCACTAGTCCAGGAGGCCACCTCATCACTAGCTCCACCCTTAAATAAAGTCTCCTCAAAGATGAGCTACAGCAAAAGCTCAGCAGCTTGTGTGGAGAGAGCCCAGTCCACCATCTTTCTCCAGAGAACCCAATGTTCAGTTATCTCCAGCCTTAGGAAGCTGAGGCCTAGGTTGAGGTTGAATTTCTTTGATTTCCAGATACTCTTGTCCAGCTCTGGGTGTCTCTCTGACCTCTTCTTCACGCTTATTCTCCCAACATGTCTGGACTCAGCACAGCTCTTCTCCCAAGACTGTTTTCCCTGTCCCAGCTGACATTACCTACCTTTTTAACTGATCTGAAGATTATATCTTTCCCTCCCCACCCCCCATGGCATTGCAGTGAGAGCTCATCTTGAGAGGTTATCAAAGATGACCCCAAAGTCATTCTTCAAGACACTGCTTTCAAACACGGAGCTTGCTTTTCTGTAAGCGCAGCCTTGCATTCTTCACTCCCAGAGGGATTCCATTCAATTTAGCTGGACTAAAAGCATCCTGCTGAACCATGACCAGTTAAGTACACGATCCATATCTCTCAGTATGAGTAACCCATATCTTCCTTATTTGCTAGCCTGCAAATTTCTGTGTCATCTGTAACGCCATAAAAGGTTCCTCACTCCTGTATGTTCTATATCACTGCAAAATGACTTATACAAAACCTTAAACAGTAGTGGAGCAAGACTAGTCTCTGGGGAAGGCACTTCAAGTCATGGCATGAATGGCTTAAGATGCAGCAGTGAACTGGTTCGCCTAATTGTTGTCACCTTGATACTACAAAATTTCCCCTTTAAAATCAAAATATCATCGACTATCATAGGTGATATTCCTTGAAAAAGTTTTATTAACTTCCATAACTAACTATATTAACTATATTAATATAACTATATTAATAATATATTTATTATAACATGGTTGTCTTCCTGTTGTGGTTTAACCCTGGCCAGCAGATGAGCTCCACACAGACACTCACTTGCTCCCCTGCAGTGGGGTGAGGGAGGGACTCAGAAGGGTAAAAGTGAGAAAACTCATGGGTTGACATAAAGACAGTTTAATAGGTAAAGCAAAAGCATAATGAAGAATTCATCCACTACTTCCCACTGGCAAGCAGGTGTTTAGCCACACCCAGGAAATCAGAGCTCCATCACAAGACTTGGGAAGACAAATGCCATAACTCTGAACGGTCCCCCTTTCCTCCTCCTTCCCCCAGGTTTATATGCTGAGCATGACGTCATATGGTATGGGATATCCCTTTGGTCATTGTGGTCAGCTGTCCCGGCTGTGTCCCCTCCCAACTCCTTGTGCACCCCCAGCTACTGGCTGGTGGGGTGGGGTGAGAAGCAGAAAAGCCCTTGGCTCTGTGTAAGCACTGCTCAGCAGGAACGAAACCATCCCTGGGTTATCAACACTGGCTGCAGCACAAATCCAAAACATAGCACCGCACAAACAACTATAAAAAAATTAATTATATCCCAGCCAAATCCAATAGACTTCCTCCACCCCAGTCTATGATCATAAGATACTAGCAGTCTGTTTCCAGTCTCCCCTGACACACCCCATCTAAGAAACATTCAAAAGTTTCTCCATTTCTGAAGGAAGGTTTGCTAATATTTGGCAGGCAAATAGCAGAGTGAAATCAATAGGGGGAACTGAAGAAGATTATGGCTACAGGTCATTTGTTTACACAGCTTTGCTAGTGACCCAGCTAGGGGAAAGTTAATATAAGCTTGCAGTTTCGGAAACCAGAAAATGTTTGCGTGTTCAAGGAGTGCAGGAGTCAGAGCCTGTGAAAACGGACACACTGGAGGAATGTCCAGGAGAGGGATATTTTAGCTTTCCAGTGTTAACCATTTTATGCTGGGTCAGAATACAGTCCCTGCGCAAGACTTCAGCAACAAACCAGACCCTGTTTGGGGTATTCACCTTCAAAGGAGTTTTAAATAAGAAAAAAATTCTTTCCTTTTTTCTCTTAGAAATCCTGTGCAAATAGGAGACTTTTTTTTAGAGATTAGCATTTTAGTTAAAATCTCTATCCATACTCCTACTGTGTTTGCTGTACCTCTATGCCCACATCATTCTCCATCTCTCCAAAATGATCACATACTACCATGTTTTTCAGAAGTTTACATGAAGTATGCTATCACAAATATTTTACTGAAGATGAAACATCTGGAATGGACAAATACTGCACAGTTACGGAACACGCTTTGTATAACACACTATTCAATGATCAAACAAGCTAGGACTTGTCTGTCTTTGAAAGTCATTGGGGAAAGAGTAGGGATGTGATGTCGAAAAGCTCATCAGTGGGTCAAAAAAGATAAACAAGGACCAGGTGTCTGTGGTCTCCACCAGTACAGGAATTAGAGACCAACAAGTAAAACTAACAGGCAGATGGTTTAAACAAACAAAAGGATGTGGTTCATTAACTAATGTGCAGTTGAGCTGTGGAGCTCCTTGCTGCAGGATGTTATGGATGCTCGAAAAGCACAAGGACTCATAAAGGAATTAGGGAAGTTCCCCCAAAAAAATTCATCAGGGGTTATTAGAGCAAAAGACACTCTGCCTCAGAAAGACTCCATATAACATATTGCTAAATCCTTTAAGTGTCCTATGGAAATATTAGATATGTTTTCCCTGTTTTTCAGCTTTTCTCTATGCACATAGTCACTGGTAGGGATGGGCTAATCCAGCAGTTCTTAAGCATTTTTGTCCTATTTTACTGTTTGAAGTTTAATTTCCCAGCATTCTTCAAAGTCCATCAAGAGACCTGAAACACAAAAATGTGGACACAACTCTGTGGATCAGGAAGGTACTAATTCACCTATTGCCAGACATTGGGCTGATAGGGAGGTGAAAGAACCACTTCAGACTTTCTTTATTTCTCCTCTCTTCTCTGGACATCTGCAGGTGACCACTATCAAAGCCAAGATGCTGCACTGACTGGCCCCAGTACAGTCATTTAATCCTGCCATGCTACTCAGCCTGGAAGAAGATGCCCTCCAAAGGGTTAAAAGATGTTACTAGAGCAGCAATGCTGGTTTGGTGCCATATGGTCCTCATCATCTCACTGTTACCAAGGCAGCTGCAGACAGAGGTAGCATTAACGGCAGCAGGCACCTGCACATGGAGCTGCTCCTGCTGCAAGTGCCCAGGGACAAATCTGAATGTATCTGCCCGTCCGGAAACACAACACCAGCCTTCCACTGGGATAAACGCTGTTCAATCATCACACCACTTCCATGTCGGGGAAACCAGTGCTGCCACAAGAAAATGACTGTAACTCCTCAGGCTAACGTTAGAGCCAAGAGAGCCTCCAGCTCCTCCTCTCTTGCCTTTGGACACTGCAGCTGGTTAGCTGGAGAAGGTTGGTTTGTTACCTCTTGGGTTCTCCCTCTAAGCCTCAGGTTTTGGGGACTAGAGACTCTCAGATAATGTTTTCCTCAGTGTTGTCAAGGGAAGCCTATAAGCAACTAGATGCTCAGAGGTGAGGCACTGTGACATTTAGGTTGCTCCAGTGTCCTTGTGCTGGTCTCTGAAGGATCATTACACGGGGTCCATTCACTGGCTTCTCTCTATGTCTTCCAAGAAAGAGGCAAATTGCCCTATTTAAAGTGCCTGGTTTATTCCACAGAATACAACATTAATAACAGATGCAGTCGTCTACTCTGGAGAGGCCTAATTTTGCCATAAACCTCCTCATAAGACCCTTGTAGTTGCTTATTCACCTTATGTATAATTTCAAGGTTCTGAAGCCAGGCTTACAGGGTGCTCTCTCATCGTCTGTAAACCGCTGGTCTGGCCACATTTTAGCCCCAGAAGGGAACAACCGCATGGCACAGCATATCACCTCTCCACCAAAATAACTGCATGGGCTGGGTTACAGGCAATCCCCGGGCTGGGACAGCTAATGGCAGAAAAAACCCCAGACACTGAGGAAATTAGAGGTCTCTGCTTGTTCACAGGAAATCCACAGGCAAGAGGGGAAAATGGGGAGGGGGGGCAAATTCCCTGGATAATTGCCTAGACTTCTTTATTAAGAGAACATGGTGTTGCACAGCTGACTTGGGTCCTAGCACAGTGCACTCCTTTAGAGGTCTTGGTTTTGATGGGAGCTTCATCAGAACAACTTTGTTGGTGCTGGAGGGGTGAAGGAGGAAGACTCAGGTGTCTGTGTTCGGCAGCTCAACTGGGAGGCAATAGGCACTGGTCCCGCAGAGCCAGCACACACAGACAGGCTCTTCCTGACGGTGATTCACAGCAGGAGCCTGAACCAGGCTCTGGAAAGGCTCCCTCCTTGCTGCTGACCTACCTGAGCTACCACCCCTCGCCACCCTAAGACCTTCAGACTTGCCAGGCTTGTGGCTTGAGTCCTGTTCTGGGGCAATCAGAGACAAAATTGTCCTCTGAACTTTCAGGCAAGGCAGAGATTTCAGCATTTGCAGCTCAAGAAAATGCCTCATGTCACAGGGAAATATTTCAAAATCATTGTTTTCATTCCGATGCAGGAGGAAAACAAGTTTGAAAAGTCTCAAGGTTGCCTGCTGTCCTGGTCCAGTATGACTCTGTTTTTCCCCGTGATGTCTCTCCAGAGACATCCCCTGATGTGTCTCCAGAAGCCCACCATCATTCTGCAGCTGTCTTCACACAGGTCCAGGTCATATCTGTCAGCTCCACTTTGCCACCCATGTGTGCTGCAGCCAGGCAGCCATACTAGCTACTATCTAAAATACTACAGAGGCAACCTTGGAGAAGGAGCCTGCCTTGATAATCATTGAAAAATGCTGGCCTCTTAGGGGTTCCTAGGACATGTCATTGTACAAAGAGTCTAACGCAGTGTAACTGTTTAATTTTCTTGTGAGCACAGCTGACAGAGAGGCAAAGTGTTACATCCGTGGTGAGAGATGATACCAGGTCCTTCTACTGCTCCACAATACACTCAGGGTGAGAACAGAAGATCACACAGTCAATGTAACGACAACTGCTAGGAACAGCACAGCCTTTGACTGCTGCACCCATCTCAGGTCATGGTGTAAAAAACCAGGGATGGATTAAACCACCTTCAGAGTTTGCAGTTAAGGCTGTGTCAATCTGATTTTTGCTGCAGGGTAGATGTGGTTTTCCCAGGGGGAACACAACTCAATGATTCCAAGATGGCCAGGTTGAGACAGACACTGGGCTCCTGGACCCAACCAGGAGTGCGTATCCTACATTCAGCTGTGGCTGTTGACATCCTGCCTGATAACAAGCCAATTAACAAGGGGGCTGGAAGCTGCACACAGTTTGGAAATTGTTTCAAAGCCACATTAGCAATGCTGTGTGGCGAGCAGATCCCTGCCTCCCTTCCCACCAATGTACATAGCCAGATGTTGGGCTGGGGGACACCAACCCAACTCCAAGCAAGTCCAAGTTATTCTGCAGGTCACGCAGGATGCAGTCCTTGGCGTGGAGGCAGGAACACAATGGGATCTCCCAGACCAGCCCATTTTCCCCCAGTTCCTCATGTTGGGCATGATGAGGGGCCTGGCGATCTGGGGTCACTTTCAATCACAAAGATCTCCCTTTCACATATGGCGTCCCCAAAGAGCAAAGACAAGCCCTCCAGTCTTCACTCCTGCTTTGCACTGCTGAAAAGCAGCAAGGGCCAGTGCCCAAAGCCAGAATAGTTCTGGCTGTCCCAGCTAGACCAGCCTACCTGCAGATGGACACCGTTGCAAACCCAGCCCCCTCTCACCCATCTCCACTGGCCAGTCTGAAATAACTACTTGCTGGAGCTGCCCTGTGCTCCCTGGAGGGCTTTATCTATGGTGGTGGTTGTAAACCATGTATGTCCACAGCATGTGTGGCAAGGCACAAACTCACCCAGTGCTTTGTTTTTCTCAACATACATTTTTCTCCCTCATCGCAGTCTCACAGTCGGGAGCAGTCAGCAGTATGTGTGTGCATGCGTGTGTGTGTGTGTGTGCGCGCGTTTGCACGGTGCAGAGGGAACTGGGAGAAAACTTTGACCTCTGGGAACACAATTGCTGCGGTGGCTGAGGGAGTGATTTGCCATCGCTCACCGGCACTTAAGCAGGCTATCAGCAAAGCTGATAAAATGCCACAGGCTAACAAACCATTCCAGATCCTGCAGGCAGGTGGGTTACCTTTGCAGTGCTCTACCCCACCGCTGATTCTATTAAAATACCGTGCTGAGCACTTGAGAGTGGTGGATTTTCGATGCGATCAGGTGCAGGCAGAAACAACTTGGAGGGGCAAGCTGGCAAGGCTCAGCCTGACCTTTCAAGCCCTGGTGACTGTAGCTGCGACTCTGGAGCAGGATGAAGCCCGATTAGTGATTTTCAGAAATGTTCTGCTGATAACAGCAGTTGCTCTAAGTTGCTGAATGAATGCAGACACTGGTGCTCCGCTTCCCAGATAAAAAGTGATTAAAGTCTCCTTAAGAGCATCTAAATCTGCTCTTCAGAAATTCCATTAAGCAATCTAATTAGCTAATTCTATTAACTGATTAGGTGATATTAATTAGTTAATTTAGGGGAAAAATTTATAAAGCTATCGAAGGAAATACAGAAAAAGGAGGGGGACTTTTGGCCAAGAGCTTCCTTTCTTCACCCCCACAGTGCCTTAATTAGAAATTTTAATTAGCCATATGCTGGGGGTAGGGAATCACTAATGGACCTCTGCTCTCCCCATCCACTCTCCTGCTAGTTGTGCATCTACTGGTAATTCACAATGTCCAAAACAACCACAGAGGTTGGAGGTTTGGCTTTTAGGTATGTTTTCTTCCATACTCTTTGTCCAGGCTGCATTGCACAGTTCACCAGACTATTGATTTAGGAGATTAAAAAAAGAAAAAAAAAACAACAACAAACCCCCCCCGCCTGGTGCTTAGAACAGAGCACCATGGGGCCGCTCTGAGCGGCTGTCTGGCAGCTTCCGAAAACATTTTTCAGTTTGCAACATTGGCCCAGGGAAGCTGGCAAGTGCTCCTCATGCCAGCTTTACAGGGGGGGTGCCCCTGAGCAGGGAGACCCCAGGCTTCGGTTCCTGCTGCTGCACAGGGTCTCCTGCCGGCATCGCCTGCCAGTGGAGAGGCAGGGCTGGAGGGCAGTGTGGGGTGGCCCGTGGGTGGTGCAAAACAGGGATGAGCTAGTCCCCAGGCACATTCCCAGAGGCCCTGGGTGAGGACTCAATCCTGGCAGCTTTCTGCAGCATCAGCCAGATTGGAAACTTGGCCACCATTGCTGCCGATACCACGATTTCAGCTCCTGACAAATACTGGCAGTGGCACAACCAAGCCTGCAAATCCTCCTGACCTGGGATGATGTATGGGAGCTCCAAACATGCCAAAAATTACTCCCACTGCATCCCAGGTACATGTGAACCCAGCATACCAGTCTGTCACCAGTTACATGCAGATCTAGCAGGGGGAGGTAAGAAATCTCCAGACAGCTGCAGCAATTTCTCCTGACAGGCACCCACAGAGAAAAGGGTGCTCCAGGCACCTCTCTAAATGTCTGCTCTACCTCTGCTTACAGCATCCTTTCTCTAAACACAATGATTCGTGAAGGAATGGGAGTGGGTACAACCACCACAGGGTCTCCAAAGTCTCTGGGAGGTGCTCAGCTAATTGCAACCCACCCACTTAAGTAAGACCCCCATGTTCATTAGCTTTGATAACCCAGGTGGACAAGGGCAGGGGTGGAGGAGCTGCAACTTGAGGGTCAGGTCGTTGTGGAGAAGGATCAGCTACTGCAAGTCAGAACCCTTGTACTTGGACCAGGAGCTCCTTGGTGCAGAATGGTCTTGTGCGTCACTTCTGCAGCACCTACAGAAGGCCCTTGTCCAGGATCATCTGCTATCACAGAGCAAATGCAAGTGAGGTCCTGGACCATGGTGGCTCTGTTAATATTAATGCTGTCAATGTTACTGCTAAAAGCACCAGTGCCACTGCACACCCACCCATAGCTGGTTTCTGAAACCAAGAACTGTCAGCTTTTAGCATAAATTACATGTCCAGAATGATCCAATATGATAATTTGCACATCCTTTCATTCCCAAGGGTCTGCATGCCATGCATTTGATAGCTGAACCACTTTGGGATATTTCTTGCCACTCGTCTGGGATCAAGAAAGCTCAAAGACTCTCCAGCTCCTAAGCAATAAATTTTTTGTCCTTCCAGGCTCCCTGCTTTCCTGGGGCCCAGGAAACAATAGTAACAATAACGAGCGATCTTAAAGTTGACCTCAAACACATCCCTATTGACATGTAATATCAGGTATACCTCTGATGACCAACCCACCTGCCTCCCACGATACATCCCCCAGATGCTTGCACACTTGGGGAGCAATGTCCACCTTCAGCAACCACGCCGTTCCCATTTCCCTCACCCTGCTGTCAGTGTAATGGCAACAGGCTGGGAGCAATAAGGCAAAGGCATGGAAGAACTCTAAACCTGAGCAGCAAAAAGTTCTAGACAGCTCTAGTGTTGCCCACACTGTAAACTATGTGTATTAAAAGCACTAAGCTGGATAAGGGCAAATTTCAAGCTCAAACTGTCAAAACTGAGCACCACAACTGACCTCAGCTGCATGCAGAAAGCCTCGTGATGTCTATTGCTATTTCAACCTTAAATTGTTGGGGTTTTTTTCTGCTTTCTCTGGTCCATGCCACAAGCAGCCTTCACCTTCATCTTAGTCTGCTATTCTTGTTTATTATTTCACAGGAAAAAAATCCTTTTCTTCCTCACAGTTTGGGAGCCTGAATAAAAACAAGAAGACTCCAGATGCCTCATGTCCAATCTGCCTCATCCTTCTTATCGAGTCTCGTACAGAAATAAGTGCATTTTTTTTCTATGGGGTGTAATTCCAGCATCAGCCCAAATGGAGGATGAGAAGTGCCACCAGTTGAAAATGTTTCTCATGTATCTTTGTGTCCTACTAACCGCCTGGACCATACCTGTAAGACCTCTGCTGGGAAGTGTCTTGAAATCTGCTTTCTGAGGAAGTAATGCACGAGGGTAGCAAGGATGCCCAGCATTAAGTTTGGGCTATGGAAGGCTCTCTTGTGAAAAGACTGAATGTATTTGGGTTCTCCCTCTGAATGGAAAGACTTCTCTGAGGTTATGATATTAGAGTTTGTAAAACCACAGACAGGGAGGGAAAGAGGAATATTAAACAATTGTTAATCATTCCCCATGCCAGAGAACTCAGGAGCACTCAAAAAACTTGCAATTACATGCATTTTAAACATAAAAGGAAGCATGTTTTCCCAGCATACATAATTCATTCGTGGAGCTCATTGCTGCAGGATGCTGTGAAGGCAAAAAGTCTAGGTGGAAGTTCAAAAATTTATGGTGGATATATCAATCAACAGCTACCGAACACTTTGGTCTGGAAGAACCTACAGCTTCATAAGTCCTAAATTACTGGCTACAGCAGAGGATGGCTTTTGGGAGAGCCTAGGGAGAGGACATGGTGGGCTCTGTGGGCTTCACCACCCTGCCATCCTCTTTCCCCCACCGTTCCCTGCTGAGTTGCACCGTGCTAATTGCAGCTCGGCATGTACTTTTGCGAGGATCCCTGGAGCAGCAGAAGTTGGTACTAAAGTTCAGCTGTAACAGGAGCTTTGTTTAGCGGTGCTGGGACCAGAAGGTCAGCGGCAGCTGCTCTGCCAGGGTTTAACGCTTTGTTCACCTCTGCGCGCTCACCCGTGCAGAATTTCCTGTTCCCTCGGCAGCGCAAAGAAGAACTTTCTTTTATTTTGTTAGCCCTATTATTCATCAATATTAACTCTGAAATAACGACGAAAAGCCGGCCAGCCTGCAGCTCTGTCGTGCTGTAATACAGTAGCCAGCAGCAGTTCCTCACTGCTTTTTCTCAAGCAACCCCAGGTGGCACCAGGAAATTTCACAGCTTGTATTTTTGCAAAGTGCAGTTCAAATGATGGCGGTTCTTGAGAGCCATTGGGCTGCACCACTGTCAGGATATTTAAATCAGGATAAACCAGTACTCCCAAGTCCCACGTTGCAGGAGATCAGTGTAGCAATGCCGAGTGCTCAACTGCTATTTCCCAGTGCAGATACCACCTAGTTTGAATTTTCCCAAGTATCTGCAGGGCTGGGGAGTGCATGTGTTAACCTGACAGAAGCTGGGGAGAGTTCAGAGGTGACTATAAATGAACAGATGAATCTCTAGGAGGCCATTACATGAAGTGGCTTGAGCACATGATGGACAGCCGGGAGTCCCCTGACTGCCAGCCCCGATTCTGCACCCTGGCACCATCCTGGCTGCACCAGCCAACGGGATGGGGATGAGCCCATTTTTCAGCTCTGAGGACATAGGGTGCAGCAGCACAGTTTGCATCTATTCTGCTAAGATGTTCTTCAAAAAGAACAGTCACATCGCTGCTGCCTGCTGGGGATGTCTTCAGCCAAATTGTGCCTGGGCATCAGCTGGGAAATGCCAGCAGGGCCATGCCAGGGGCTGTGCTCACCATCTAACACCACGGACAGTCTTGTGCTGCCGTGGGAGCCCATGCTCAGGACCTGCGTAGCTGACCAGCTGAGATGTAGCTGATGCACGCACCCTCCCTGGCTGCTGTCAGCCCTAAAGGTCTCCTCCCAGACTGGTAGCACGCACGATTCCCAGAGCTCCTGAGCAGCCAACCCAGCCGTGCTGCAGCAGATCTGCCAAAGCCTCAGCTCAGCCCCCGTAGCTCTGCTCCCCGCAGGGCAGCGGCGTCTCCAACTCTGGCGGCACACCATGTCCTGTACATACGGCCAAGGCATCTCGGAGGAGATAAAACTACAGCTTCCCAAGCACTCACCCACCCTGCCAGGCCCAACGCCACATGCCTCCCTGCTGAGCTGCTCTCCGGGTCAGCTCATCTCATATCACAGCTCTTCAGCAGCCCCTGCCTGATCATTCAGCTGCAGTCCCAGGAGTTATGGCTTTAAATTATATCACTGTGTAATGGTGATAGCCTTTTTTTCTCCAGCCTCCTAGCTGAACAGCAATGACACTTTGACCAGAAACCTCAAGGAACTCCAATTACTTCAAAATTGCCCCTCCTTTTCACTAGGGTTTGCTGGTGTGAAGTTTCTCTGTGCCTTTGCTGTTTAGTGCAAAGCTGCATCTGTGCACTCAGACAAGAGCGCCTTAACATCGAACATGTCACATATGGGATTCTTCATATCACAACCTGGCAGCACTCCCTGTCATCTCCTGTGACAGCTCTGGGACCTCCATGCTCGTATGTAAAATGCTGGAGGACTCTTTGTGCCCACTCAGAAATGGCTTGGAGGACTTGGACAGTGCTGGCTCATCTACAGATGCTGGTCGATGATGTCCCACAGGGGCTTTTGGAGTATGGGCCATGCTTATCCAGTCATCGTGCAAAGTCCACTTCCCTAGATCACCAGTCTTCCTGCTTACAATCACTTAAGGAAAAGGCCTTCACCTATGGATGCTTCAGCAGCTTAATTTCTGTCTAGATTCCTATCATGAGCATTTATCAGGCCAGACTTCCCTGTCACCAATGTATTAGAAGAAAGAGGTGCAGCAGAGCTATTCAAGGGAACAGACCTGGATAAGCATCCCTGGCAGTCTGGAGATGCTTGAGCAAAATGGTACAGCCACAGCCACGTGGTCCATGCATGTCTGTACCATGGCAAGTCTCCATCTGCGCTCAGCCAAGTGTAAGGAGAAAGCCTTTCATAGCTGGGTGGAAGCTGCTCCGCCTGCTGAAGCCACGGAGGGGAAATGGGATCACACAACAAATAACGAAGACATCTCTTCTGCCAGCTCCACTGCGAGCAGCTGTGGCCACGGGAAATCAAGCCCCAGTGGCTCTGACACTTTGCAACATGCGGGACCAAATTATCCGCAGAGGTAAACAGCGCTTGGCTCCAGCAGAATTATGCCGGGGGCCAGTTTTGACATATCGTCCATGGAGGGCAGCAGGAGAAGGCAGATGTTCTTATCTGATTTGAACCAGATCGCGCATCTCTGGCAATCCCTGTGGTGATGTATAATCTTGGGCCAAGCCAAGAAACCCAATCCAGTGCTGGGGCCTCCAGCTGTTACTGTACTACACTCATAAAACCTGCTTTGTGCACCTGCTTGTATAATCCAGTTCCATGGGGGAAACAGCCTTTCTGACCATCCCCAGAGACCAGTTTTGCCCTGAAGAATGAAGCTGGCTAGCCCTTGTAATTGTAGCTAATAGGGTTAGCATTGGCTACCTGCTCCTCTAGGTTTGTCAGCATGCTTTTTGCTTTGGAAGTATGGGTTTTGAGCCTTGCAACTGTCTTCTCCTTCATTGTTCAGTGGTCAGTAAATCCACAGAGAGATGCAAGCCACAAGAAGGTGCAGATGTACCTTTCTGCATGGGCACTCAAGGTGACCAAGACTGGCTCTCATAATACTGTGGGCTGGGATGGGAATACAGCCAGGACTGAATTCAAGGATCTTTCTTTCACCATCCTCTAGAAACAGACAAGGAGACACAACCACCATTTGTGAAAACAAGAGTGACCTTTCAAGAAAATTTCAGGAACAATAGTTATCCAGATGCAAGTGAAGGTCCCCTACATGGGCTGTGATGACCATGATCACCACGTAACTCTTAATAATGACAGTCCTTATCAGGACAAAGTTTGATCCCCTCTGATCCTCAGGGCAAGCAGCAGCAGACTCAGGACCTAACAGAGGTAGATTTCTATCCCGCTCTCACCTTGTCATTCTTCCTTTTCCCTGAAATCCATGGGAATGTTTCCACGATGCAGCAACGTAAAAGTGAATACGATACTGCAATTTCCTGTGGAGAGGCAGCTGTAAGTCAATTACCAGCTACCTTTAAGCCAGAAAAAAGTCTCTGAATTTAAGAGGAGAGACACCAATAAAGTCCTACTGGGACAGACTCTACAAATAAAAGAATGAACGTTTTTGCACAGTTTCTTTTGAAACCACAGAAGAGCAGTGCTGGGCAGGAATAGAGCTTTCTCTGTGATTCACTGGAGGACTCAAAAACTCCAGAGGAAACGTACCCTCCTCCAATAAATGACAAAGGACCAGCTTTCCCCCTTTTCTCACTGGTTGTAGCAGTGTCAAAGCAGATGCGGTGACCCACAGCAAGTCAGGGTTTGAGTTCCACAGCAACCCAGCACGTGGCCGAGGGTCTGGCCACTCCATGTCCCAGCCCTTTCCAAGAGCTATAGGAAGGCTTTTCCCCAGCAGAGCTTTCAGCTGGTCTATCCGCTACAGGTTCTCCTCCTGCCCCCCGTGGTGGGCTGTATTAAGTAATATAAGGGACATCTGCTGTCTGTGATTCGTTTTCTTTCATCCCCTCCCCAGGCAGAGACAAGCCTGCCAGGAAGTCCAGCTCCCTTGCATTGTTTTGGATCTCCCTCAGGCAAAGAGGTGGAGAGAAGGCCCCCAGGTCACACCCGGCAGTTCCTTTTAGCAGCATATTGTAAATATTTGGGACAAAAGCCTTCTGGATACACTCAAACAGGGCTTTTGCCAGTGCAGAAAAAAGACACACATGCCAGCAAATGTTTTGTTTAACTCTGCATCATGGCCCTTTCCTAACTCTTACAGGGATGGGAGGTGACCTCAGGCCAAACAAAGTCAGTCTGTGGACTTTCCCACTGGAGTTAGCAGGTAAGATCAGGCCCAGAGCCCCACAGTATCCAAACGTGTGACAAGCACTATCAACACATTTGCCCTTTCAACGCCCCGTGCAATGGACTGTTTTGCTTTCCCACCGCTGGTGCAGATTCCAAGTCCCATGCAAATTATGAGCTCCAAAATGCCCAAGGGTTTTGCAGCAAGAGAAAGACCCCACACCTCTGTGCCCCAAAACTAAACTGTGTCTCTCAGATTCCTGCACACCACCTCCAAATAGGCAAAAAAAAAATACTGCTCCTTTCTGAGAAGACTTGATTTCAGCTCCTTACCAGATACAGGTCAACTGTCATGGTGGTGGTTTGGATAACATGATTGGCCTCCTATAGCCTGGATCCAGTCTTGGGACCTCAGAATATACCATTCCTACCAATAAGATGGGTTAAGGGAGCAGAGAGAGGGAGCAGATCCCTGTGCATGTACCACACCTCTTTGACAAACAGCTTCAACCCTCCCAATGAACATCAGCTAGAACACTTCTTCTTGTTGCCTTTCCCTTGGTAAGCTTGTAGACTTACTTTGTACCTTGTCTGGCCCTTGTCTTATTTGTTTCCCTGTCCCTGTAGCATCAAAAGACACCCCCATAAGTGCTGGCAATGCAATAAGAGGGCTTCTTGTTGCAGTGCAATTGATTTCACTGTCACTGATGCAGACAGCATCACTGGGGACTGAAATAACTTCAAACTAGCTTAATTGATTAAGCAAAGCAGCTGAAATGGATATCAGTACCTCGAATGGGCCAGAAGTATTAAAAACAAAATGCATGGCAAAGCACGAGAACACCAGCCTCCAGCTGTGGTGAAGGGAGAGGAATAAAGGGGAAATGGGGAACCTTTTTTTCCTCATTTTATTCAATCTCTGTCTCAGCTTCACAGAGCTGGAGAATAATTTGGGTTGTCGGGGTCCTCTGGAGTTCTGTAGCTCAATGCCCAGACCAAAGCAGATCTACGTTCAAGGTCATAACTAGTTGTTTAGGGCCTTGCTCCTTTGGGTTTTGGTTGTCTCCAAAGATGGAGGCTTCTCATCCTCTCTGGGCTTCTCTTCTAGTGCTTCAGTGCTCTCATGAGAAAGGCACTTTTCCTTGTGTCCAAAAGGAATTTCCACTGCTGCACCTCGTGCCCATTTCATCTTATTTTGTTGTGCACTTCTTCTCAGTAGCCCTCCTTTAGGTAGCTAAATACAGCTAAAAGCTGCCTCCTCCTTTTGTCTTCTCTTCTCCCGACAACCCCTTGGACCCAGAGTGAAACACTTTGACTTCTAGTAAGAAAAGCAGCAGCAATGAGTGCTGGATTTTGGCTGTACGGGTTGGTGTCACTTCCCTTTCCAGCCATTCTCCACACTTTGCTTTCAAGCTGAAACTGTTCAGCAATTTGCAGTTGAACGTGTAAATGTGCTTCTGATGACCAAAAATCATATTTCTCGTCAAACTGAGTATTCACTAGAAAAATGCACCCAAGGAAAATCACTAGAAATTGGGTGCCTTTGAAAAATTTCACCCATTCTCAGCATCCTCCCCCTCAGCTCTCCTGGGTGTTAAATATTAGAGTAAGGAGCTGCTGGCTTTGATACAGAAGTAGTAATTCTCTGCCTGAGGTATTTCCTTTCCTGGCTCTCCTCCCTTTCAACTCAGAGTGATTTTTTTTTTTTTTATTTTTATTTTATTTTTAAATTCTGTAGTATTTGCCTATTTCCAACACCTCCCCCACGCGGCATGATGTCAAATCAGCAGCAAGCAGGCCAGCAGGAATGTATATTCCCATTACCTTCAGCACTACAGTAGAAGCTTTTAAGACGTAGCCAGTAAATTCAGCCTTCTGCAGGGCGATTGCTCAGCAGAAGTCCCTCTTGCAAGAATGTCACCATGTGCTTCCCACAACAAGGCAGCCAGAAGGCTCCTGCTGTTACTGGCAGATGGTTGGAGGGTCAGCCACCACAGTGCCAGGGTTTTCTGGATGGCTTCACTAGGGTGCAGGTAAGCAGAACTTTTGCTACTTGTCTGGGGAGGAAATGCAAGACCACAGCCAAGGTCAGGGATCCTCACAATGTGTATTTGGAAGGGTTGCCTCTGTCAGACCCAGTACAGTTACCTAGGCAAGGACAGACACTTTCCAATTGTCATAAGTCCTGCTCAGCTCTTGGCCTCTGTGCAATCCTGTGGGAGTGAGGTCCACAGGCCGGTGTGAAATCTCCCCATTGGAATTTGGTTTTCCTTTACTAATTCCATTCTGTTATTACTTTTGTCCTATACCCAAGGCTAAGAGAACAGCAGTACCTTGTCTGTATGAGCACTGAGACAGAGACTAACATGAAACAAATGATTTTTTAACCCACTGACACATAAATGAATTACTAAGAAAACACTTTAGTTTCCTTTTTTTTCCCCAAAGCAAACCAAACCCTTGCACTGCATGGGCTATAACTCAACCATAGAGTTACTACATCAGCCATCAGAAGATGACAAGACCCAAGGAACTAGATAACAAGTGTTTGGGGATACCCACAGAGGTATTTTGGGACCCAACTGTTCGTTACAGGTCTAAACGCCAACTGGTTTGAAGGAGGTAAGTATATATAGTTCTGGGCTCTGCTCCAACACCTGGGACTTGATTTTTTCCTTTCCCCACTGACCAAGCAAAGAGGGTAGTTTCTATGCAGCGCTCACCACATCAGAACAACACTTATACCCCATAAGGCAGAAGAGAAACCCTTCTGCTTGAAAAAATTCAAGTGCCACATGTGAAAATTGACTTTAGGAAGGGAACTGAACCTGTGAAGATTCTGAATGTGGTCATGGAAAGCAAGGTCCAGAAAGAGGAATGAGCTCCTAGGCTTCTGCCATGGGTATCTGGTGCCCTGTAACACTTTCCCTGCTGCTAGGGACAATGATGATCTATTTATTTCATTACAGACCATTGCTGTCTGGGTATTTTAAGCTGCTGCTAATTAGCAATGTCTGCTTCAGTTGCCACTATAGCACTAATCTGGTTTCACGTAGTTTTAAGTGGACTGAAACATTTCCATCTGTAATATGTCTCTCCTGATCCTTCTTCAAAAAAGAAAGATAAATGCAGATTTACCTGACAGATAAGCCAAACATAACCAAGGTGGATTATTTAGATCAACTAACATTTATTATGCAGTCATTGCATATTCTCATATTCCTGGAATGCAAGGTAACTTTCCTGGACTATGAAAAGAAAGTGTATTGCTCGATTGCAGAAACCTGAAAGGATATGCCATAAAGAGTATCATGGGCCTCTACAAAGCAAAGGTTTATGTCTTTAAAAAACCCTGTTGCCACATATTTTGTAGCAAAACCTGACTATGCAACCTGGCAGTGGAGCATCACCTGTATTTTCAGTCAACTTCATCAGCTTCTTCTTGAACTGAGATCTTGATCCACAAAATGCCTTCCTTACAGTCTGACTGAGATGCGGGCATGCAGTCTCCTTAGCAAAAATGCCCTGCATTTCCACACCCAGTTGGACGTCTTCCTTTCTTCAATGACATCAATAACCCTGGGCAGTGGTTAGCTTGAACACACGACCCTTAAAAGTAGGCAGCTGAGTGCCTATGTCTACACATGAGCTAAATGTCCAAGCTCCCAAAATTGTAAGAGGAGATATGGGCCTTGGTTTGGTTGTTCAATAGGTATCCAGTACCACCTGTCATGCCTCCAGATAGCCAATATAGCTATACACAGCTGGCAGATGTGTCCAAGGACCTTTCGGAGACCCTTCTGAGGCAGCAGCTGGAGTCCATGCAGGAGGCTTAAGGCCACCTCAAAGACAGAAGGCATAATGGTGGGAAGGGAGTCCTGACCCTACCCAATACTGTCAAGTGAACATAAGGAGCAGTTCATGTGCTCAGCTGATGTCTGTCTATTCTAGAGAAAGATGATTTTCTCTCCAGACTCCACTGGTTGTATTGACCAAATCTCCAGCAACTACTGTGGGAACTCAGATGCCTAGACCTCATTTGGACACCCAAAGTTAAATGCCAAAATTTTGTCATCTTAATTTCACACTGAATTGCCTCTTGTGTGTACTGAATCAGGTCACATCGCCCTCAAGTGGAGAAAGGTACGATCACAATGAGCTGTGCAAGCCAGCAATCACCAAGATTTTCTTTCAAGGACACTAAAAAAATACAGGGATCTACCTAGTCCTCCAGGACAATGTGTGCTATGAAAAAGCTTGGTTGCAAGAACACAAAGGTTGCAAAGTAAAGACCAAAAAAGCTACAGTGGAGAAAGCCATAATTCATGCTGCCAAGCCACCACCATAATTCAGCCACCTCGTACACTTCCATTATGATACTATCTCACCCAACTTAACATCAAACAAAAGGTGGTAGCAAAGCCAAGAATGTAATTTACCTCTCCTGGATACCCACACTGTTCCTTAATCACAACAGAAAATGTTTGCTTTATGGTGCACTCTGCCTGGTTCACTGTCCAACCAGAGCACTGAATGAGGTTGGGGCCCTCTGCTGAAATATGCAGGATCTTGTAAAAAGAAATTAAAATAGGAGATAAATCTGAGCTCACGTGAACAACCTGATTTCTGGCAGCTTCTAGCACTAGGGTGCTTGACTTCGCAACCTTTGGAGTCTTACTATTGTTCGTGGTTGGATTTCCTCCAGGTTAAAAAAAAAAAAAAAAAAAAAAAAAAAACAAACTAAGCAATAATGTAAGAAGAGCTCTTCTACACAGAAACCTACTGACTATTCCCATTTAGATCTAGAGCAAAATCTGAATCTATAGATAAAAGTGGAGATCTTTACAACTTGAAGGAATGACTGATGGTAATGACAGGTGATTATCTCCCATTTTGAAGCATTGCCAGAGGACAATATCCTATGATGTGCTCTGTTTACTTGCAAGATGGAGGAAGAATGCTGGAAACAAAATTTCCTGAATCCTTCACCTGGCTCTGGGAAGGAGCAATCTCCAGTAGAGGCAACACAAAGGGAAACGCAAACTTGTGGTCTCTCCACACCAGTTCACTGACTGGGAAGAAATCTTCCTTGCTCACACATTGTCCTCTTACAGCTCTATTTCTTAGCCTCATATCAGTGCAGAACATCTCCTGTGGAGGTGGTCCTATTGCTCAAGAGTCTCTCTGTTCCATTCTCTTCCTCCAAGTCTGCTCCTTCGTTAGATCTCCCAATTTATCCTGTAGACTTGAAGTTCAGGCTGTAGAAATGGTTGAGCACTCTATCCAAAATGAAGGGCATAGATGAGATGTTCCAGGTTTACAACAAACTATTCTGACTGTCTTGCACATGCCAGGCAAATGGCTGGTGTCAAGAGAAGGTGGCTTCTGGGACAAGTCTTGTCCTCCTGCATTCACAGCAAGCACTTTCCACTCCAGCACAGCCTGTGCCTAACCTGTTCCCAGATTCCCCTTCTAATCTCAGCATGGAGCAGCATGTGTGCAGCCCATTTTACAGCACAAGGACCTAATTACATTTTCCAGCTGTGCAGCAGACTCCCGCAAAGCAAAATAAAGCCTACTAATGTGCATTTCTTAGCTACTGCTCTTGGACCTCTTGGAAGCAGTCCATGGCTCCCAGGCTGACAAATGGTCTGAAGGATGCCTGCACTGTTCCCACTTCTACCAGGAGAGATTTTCCTCTTCTCATCCCTGCTCTTTTCATGCATCAGGCCTTCCCTTTCTACCCAAGCCCACTTAACATCTCCTCAGTCTGCTAGTTGCCCTTTTGAAGGCACCACAAAAACAAACCCATGGTCTACTGCACCATATAGGCTTTGGCAGCAGCAGATGGTTTTATCCCTCCCTGTTGCAAGAAGCCTGACAAATGTCTTCATGCTTCTGCCCTGCATCCAGCGAGCCATTCCTCTGGCTCAGAGTGGGTTTGTGTGAAGGCACCATCTCATGCCAATGTGGAGAGGAGTGCAGGCACCGAAGGGAGGAACCCAGCAAGGTACAGTTCGTCTGGGAACCAAACCAGCTGCTCAGAGGGTGGTGGTTAGCAAGAGCCCCACAAAGGTGTCATCACAACAGCCAAAACGCGGCATGGTAGAGAAGTGAAGGAGGGATTTAAGTACAAGAAAGAAGAGGAGTGATGCTCTCCAAGAATCCCTTGCTCATCAAAAAACAAAAGCAATCTTAATCAATCAGAAATGCAGGCCCCAGGCAGTCACAGGGAGTCTATTTAAAGAAGGTTCATATTCTATCCCCTACAAAGTTTCATGGAGCATTTCACGGCATGTAAGGGATCATCTAACTTTATCTCCTCTATACAACAGGCTGTGCGCCAACCCTTCTTGGAGTCTGGCAATGTAGATTTGGAAACAGTTCTTCACTGAAAAGAAGGCAACAGTGCTGCATGCCGTGGCCAGGAGTAGGAGATACTGACGTACCATAACCCAGAGGTTACCTGATGAGGTGCTTTATGGCTTCCTGATTGCAGGGTGCTGGGGTGAATGCTCTCTCAGGCTGTGCAGCCTCCAGGGTTTGGGGCTATGCCCCCAGCTAATCCTGGATCTTAAAGTGATTCTGCAAACCAACCGCTTTGGCGACAGAGAAGCTTGGATGAAGGTAGACCGGAGCTCCAGGGGTCTCTGAATGCGAGCCAGCCCAAGCACGCTGGCCATCACAGCGCCGGCCCAGCTTTGCTCAGCAAACAGAGTAGACTGAGCACAACTTGCACCTGGCACAACCAGACCAATCTACAAATGATTACCCAGAAGGGCTTTACACCCTTTAGACACCCTGTTTAAGCCTAACTCTTTCAGGAGACCTCAACATAGCCCTTAGCACAGTATAACCTATGAAACAGTATATGATAACCTTTGGAGATAGCGCAGAATATAAGTGGAAGATTAACATATCTGAACTGGTATGGATACCTTAGGGAAATTTAGCATGAGTCAGTCTGGCCAGTAGGTAAAGCACTTGAGAGTGTGTGAAGTGTTCGGGGCTTTTCCTGGGGAAAAGGCTAAGGGAAACAGCTTGAGTGTCATGAAGCCAAGAAACAATTTTTTCCTTATTTGGATTAAGATAAAATGGTGTGATTGTAGCCATCTGCTTCAGCTAGATGAGGATATTTTCAATTACTTCTTAAGAAAATAAAAGAGGTATCTGATGCCCCAATTGCATTCCTATCCTCAAGCTGGCATTCACCCCTACCTGCACATGTCCCAGTCTTGCATGAAATTTAGTCACAAGAATTTTTGCAAAAATTCTGCCTTAATAGTCAATTTGCCTATTATCCTTTAAAAACAAAACCAAACAAAACAACAAAACACTTCCCTTCTGATTTTAAGTATCTGTGTTTCCTCATTTTACATTTGGGTTTATTTCTATTCTGCTTTCACATTTACATACTGTTCCTATTGGTTCTTCACATAACTTTCCCATGCCCTATCTGCTTTGCTTTATTCTTTTTTTGCCCATTGTAGTGACTGGTTATATTGTTAAGCAAAATTTATATTAATCTGTCACCATGAAAATCTAACCATTTCAGGGCAGGCACCCTGAATTCTTGTGAACAGTGATCTAATGTCTGGGAATAAACAGACCACAGTAATAGGTAAGTAGAGGATACTTCTGAGAATCCTGAGGCTGCTGAGACCATACAGACTCAAGGCACATTTGAGATGTGGGTGAGTTACGGTCAGCACCACAAGAAAATTCACGGTTTATGGGCTCACCATGTGAAGCTTGCTTTCTGCCCTAAAAAAAGAGATGGTGACTGTATGGCTTTCCCTCTGCTACCTGCAGCCTGCTGTGCCTGCCCTCCTTCAGGTGCGAACATCTTCTTGGCTTCCAGTGACTGAGGGGTGGGTTCCCACCATGGGAGGACTCAGGCTCAAATCTCACATCTGATCACAGTGGCCACCCTCTCATTACACAAACCCTCTCCTTCTGCCAGTGACAACAGGAAAGTGGACCGAAGACTTTCCTCCTCTGATTTTCAGTAATCTCCTAAATGAGCCATCAGGGCCACCCGTGCAGGGCTCCCTGGGTTTCCACAAAAGGCACTGAGATGTGCTTCCACTCCCTGTGGGTGTGAGCTTAAAAGCAAACCAGCCTTGCTGACTCACAGCCCCCAGTATGGCTCTTCACCAACTTGCTCCAGATGAGTCACCCCGCGGGTGAGTAATACATTGCATCTGCAGTGCATATTTATGGCAGTTTTGCATTGACCATGTCAGCAGGGAAATTGTTTGTGTGGAGTAACCATGGAGAGAGAGGAAACGTTGAAGAGGACGGAGAGGTTAGAGATGAGGAAAAATCAAGAAGGGAAAACATATTCCACCCCCATAGCCCCAAAGTACCCTACATATGTGGAATCAGTGTTTAAAAAGGAAATATTTGCTGTGGCTTTTTTTTTTTTTTAATCTCCTTTCCATGATGTCTTCCAGTCGGGAGAAGCTGAAACACTGTAAGAAGAAATAGCTTTGTGGTGGTGTCACCAGGGTCTTGAGGCCCTGCAAATCTCACAAGGAAGCATGCTGGCACAGTGGATTCAGCTCTGTTGAGCTTTTCCCATGAGAATAGCTCTAAGCAGATGCATTGAAGGTACCAGGCAGGTTCCCCTCACCATTCGTTTGACCTCAACCTACACACTTCTACAATCAGATCTCACTGGTTCGGCTCAAAAACCATGACTGACTGCTGAGGGTAGACCCCAAATCCTCACTGTCTTGCTCTCTATTAAGTTTTGGGAGGACAAGAGTCGAGAGGGCAGGAAAAGGAATGGCTGCGTCACTTAGGTCCTACCAGCCCATGCTTGCAGAGAGCTCACGTGTGTCTTCTCCCCTCCATCGGTGTGGTTTGTACCATGCAGACCACATTTGCAAGGGAAAAGGTAAAAAAAATCCCATCATCTTATTCCCTAATGAAACATGAGATGTGTTTTCCTGGGAATAGTTCACACCTGGGAATAGTTTCCATAGGTGGTAAAGGATTATGACATGAATATGTGTTTTCATAAATAGTCAGTCTATAGATATAGCCACCTGTAAATGTTCCACTTGATACAGTTTTAACTGTCTGTTAGAGAGAGTACTTGTATCTATAACATCACTTTACTCTGTATCAACCCAATGAATTAGCCATAAGAACGGTCAGTTTTTATCTTTTATTGTTGGTCTCCAGACCAGAAGCACCTTTAAGCAACAGGTATTGCAAGGCTGCACGCCTGGCTCAGTTCTGAACATTAGTAATTTGCCCACCTGCCTTGTAGAAACAACATCTCCCCCTACAAATAAGGGCAGGGGGCTGCACTTGCTGCGCTGATTGCCACACAAACCATGGAGTCCCTGACTGCCAGGTGTAGCAGAAAATATTCCTGCTACAGCACAAAACAGGTTCTACCACAAATGTTCCCAAGAAATAGAAATAAAGTGCCTTCTTTCACTGCAATACAGACCTCAACTTCTCATTTCATTTGCAGCAAAACTCAGCTGAAAATGCTCTTTTGGCATAGTTTGGGGTTTTTTAATCACTTAAAGAAAGCAGCAAAAGCGAGTTAATACGTTCATAGACTGATTTGCACTGCAGAAAAAGCTGTACTTTGTACCACTGAGAACCAATGTGCATACAATGGGTAAACACACAATGAGAACAAGCAAGTTTAATTTCCTTTCCAAACAAACTAGACAAGGGAAAGATTATCCCCTCCTTGGAGCTGGTTCAGTGAAGTTTACTGCTGACTATAACTTGCACTACCTTCCCTCTGTAGTGTGTTTACCTTAGATTGCACATAAAAATTAGGTATGCTGAGGTAAAAATAGCTACACATTGTATCAGCCTGAAGATAAGGCTTCTTTTCATGGCATTTTTAAAAAATGTACTGGCACTTTTCAAACTCCCTCACACTGGGACCGGTTTCCAGCTAGTCTATACAGCAGCAGGTCAGTCCCTCCAGGCAAGGAGCAAGATGTGCTGGTGGTTACCGGCTGCAGAGGTAAAAGATGCACCCACAGCACAGGGACTGAGCACTCAAAGCAATTAAAGACATTTAGCAGCTCCCTGGCTAATGTGACCTTTTACAATCAGTAACTGAGGTCTTACTCATTTCCCATGTGGGAAGAACAGTGCTGCTGCTGGACAATACTGTTTCTTCTAACCCATGACCACCTATTTGACATGTTTCACAACCTCCCCTGGCAGTCAAGACCCATCGGTTAGTAAAAACTGCCCTAGACTGCTCTCTGCAGTCTAGATCTTGGCATGGGAAGTATTTTTTTAAATTTGCTTTCACTTTCACAGAAGTACCCTGATGTGACTGGCTATCAGGTAACTCAAGGTATCGAAAATCTGGTAGAGGCTCCTTCTCAGAGCCAGAAAGCCAGGAGCAAACTGTCCGATGAGCATTAAGAAATGCAGGGATTAACTTGATGGTTTTGGCAGAACTGAATTTACAGCTTCTCTACACGAGGATGTGAATTAAAGGCATCATGGTTGTACCAGAATAGCTCTGCGTGTGCACTCATTTTTCTGTTCAAAATCCCTTCTTCTTTCTAGGAGGGACTGGGGCAGAACGGCCATGCTAGGCAAGTCTCTGGTGACAGCAAAGCCTTGGGGACCCACGTGTGAAGCACAGGCAATGACTTACCCTGAACCCTGGAACATTGCTGGCAGCAGCAAAGCATGACAAGGTTGAGGGACAAAGGTTGAATGGGAGAGCCAAAACTCATGCTCATGCTCAGCTGTGTTTGTCCTGGGTCTGGGAGAAGCTGGGATGTTTTGCCAGCCTGACATTAGAACATGGAGATGAACTGATTAAACCACACGATGTACTTTTACACTGGACAAATACAAGTACGTTTTTTGTTTCTTGGTCTCCATACAAGTCTGAAATGCTCTGGAGCAGAGAGGCACATCTCAGTTTCCACATAGAGGCACAACTTTTGGGTCCTTCACAGAGAACATCCCAAGTCCTCCTCACACAGCCCATCCATGGTGAGCCCTGGCTGCCCCACTCTCATCTGTGCCTATCAGATGCAACTGTGCAGTGCTTTTCCAGCACCAAGTCATGGCATTTTTGGATCAAGGGTGAATACCTTCATGAAAGCAAGTTACCCTCAGGACCCCTTAAAGGTTCACAAGGTCCTGGAGTGATTCTTCTCACCCAAAGCAGACGTCCAAAATAGGTCAGAGGAACCCTTCCTGCAAGGACGGATTGCTTCGTGCCATCCTGCTGCTCACTCTGACAGAGCATGGATCCTCCACACCGTCAGATGGCTAAGGTCAGAGAAAATGAATCTCAGCTAGAGGGATGTGGGAGGTCAGCAGACACCTGAAAAACAGCTATTAAGGCAGATCTTTAGGGCCCTATAACTGAGATAGAGGTCTGTGATAGAGATGTCTGTGTTGTTTGTTTCAAGTCCAGCTCCAGCTATCAGTTACTGAAAATCAGGTGTATTTGGGTTCAGGACCGGATGAAAAATGGATTTAGGTCAGGACCTGAATTCCGTAATGTGAGTAGTGTATATCGCCCTGGACTTCATTTCCCATTTCTCTAAAGGTGCATCTTTCCTGCAGCAGGAGAGTAAGAAACACACAAAATAAAGTGAAAATTTTCCTCGAAGACATGCTGTTGAGATCTGGCAGGAAAATAGAAGGCAGGTTTTATTTTGTCAACTGTACACAAACAGAGGCATTTTATAAACAAGAAATTGATTCAATTGTTTCCAGAGGTATGAGAGAAAGCAAGAGAGCTGAAATTTAGCTATTAAAGACAATCTCAGGAGAGGGAGGGAATTAGTCTCCAGTTGAGCCAGATATTTCCCTCTCAAAAAATAAATGAATCAAAGTCATGCTCGGTCAGCCAAATTATCCAAGCAGATGCTAGCATCCCTGGTTTCTGGGTTTTATGTGATTTCAGGAGAGGGATGCAGTATTCTCTCTAAATGGAGCATCCTGAAGCGGGTCAGGATTGTGGAGTGTCCCAGATTGGGGATTTTTAAACAAGGCAAAGCTGCTGAGTCTTAGAACAGCTCCATGCCCCAGATATATGGGTTTGATTTGTAGCTTGCTGTCAAGCCCCCCTTGGATCCAATTTGTTCCTGCACAGCACGCTATGCCAGTCACTCCCAAAGCTGTTGCAGAACCGAGCTACCTGCCCATGCTGGGAACAGCTCTGCATTGCCTCCCACTTTGCCATGGGTGGGTCTCACCTCTTAGTCCCTCACTTTGCACTGGTGTACTCTGCCTTGGTTTACACAAAGCAGCCCAAGATGCTCAGAAAGGGTGTTACCCCCACACAGTTATCTACTCCTTTCCCCACCACCTAGCAGTCCCAGGAGTAAGGGCACAGATAGGCATCTGCTACAAGACCTTGATTCACAGCTTCCCTCAAGATCTCTAGCCAGTCCCATGCAGAGCAGCCAAGAGCTGGTTTTCACAACCAGGCCCAGGGAAATGGGTAAGTGGCTTGAAATACATCCTTCTCCTTTCCAAAGCTGTCACGTGGAGAGTGGCTATTGAGTGAGCCAAGGGCTTGGCAGGTCCAGCAGGTCTATGCATCCCCTTGGAAGGACCAGATGACACCGGCCAGCTGATGTAAGGGCACATGACCTATCTTTAGCATCCCAGAAAAGGCAAGGTGCTCCTAAACACAGTGAGGGACAGAGGTTTTCTGCAGCTCAATGCCAAGCTCAGTGTTGGGGTCCCTTGCCTGGAGCCTCTGCCTTGCAGCAACTCCCAAGTCTCCAGTCCAACATGGCCAAGCAGTGCCATTTGGTGGGGGCATTCCCACCTCTAAAAGCCACCTCCAATCACCACTCACGAATGAGGAAGGCTCTGGTGTGCAAATCTCCCCCCCTGTAGCATGACGGCATCCCCTGGCTTTCTTTCCCTGCTGCCTGACTCATAACCCAAACTCAGCGGTGGGCAGGGGGCCAAGGAGGAGTCGCGTTTAACCCACAGCCCTGTGCAAACCTCTTTGAGGAGGGATTTCTGCTTAAGGATGGTGTGGAGTAGCTCCAGAGGCCAACCCTGCGGCAAAAGGCGGCTAGGACCCGGGGGAAGCCTGGCTGCTTGCCCCCCCCCCCCTTCCCCCCACCGCTGTGTTGCATCCAGCTCCGTACCACGGCAGCTCGAGTTTCTCTCTCACATGCCCTGCAATGAGCTGACTCTTCCTCAGGCGGAGAAACACGGGGCCGACGTCAAGCGGCCACCCCGGCTCCCTCCCTGAGCCCTGATCCTATTAGCGGTGAGACGGTGGCAGCCAGCCCTGCCAGCCGCATGGATGCAGCCAGGGGCACACATGGGCAATGGGGACCCGCCACGGCCACCCCTCGCTCCACGTGAGCCCGGGAGGCATGGCTCAGCCAGCCAAGTCCCCCTCATCCCCTCCGAGGGACGCGGCAGGGGAACGTGCCAGCATCCATCATCAAAACCAAGCCTGGCTTGCTCGGGCAATGGTGTGGCAGAGAAAAATCTCCTCTCCTGGGAGTGCCAGGGCTGGGGGCAGCCGGCCATTCATGTTTGCTCATGGGCTGGCACAGCTCAGCACCCTGCCTTCCATTGCCAGTGGTGTCGTTCAGCAATTCCCGTGAGCAATTCCCTTCTGCAAGGGAGCAATCCTCTGGCCTGAACTCAGGAGGATGTAGCACCCATTCCCTTACTCAGAGGGGTCCCTGTGGCCTTTACACAAAGCAGAGCTGGGCAGTGCAAATTGGTGGACATGGCTCTGATGGATTTTTGGACAATAGTTCATTTTTTGGTGAATATTTTATTTTTTGCATGGCTGGCATTTCTTCACAGATAGACTTCCAGAAAAAAAAAAAAAAAAAAAAATTTCGTTTGTAGGAGCCTGAGCCCCTGAAAGAAAAGCCTTCCTGGAAGGAAAACTCCCACTTCTGGGCAAACTGCACAGAGCATTTCAGCCCAGGATTTCTGCTCTGGGAATGTTTCTGTGTGCCCTGGTCTCGGTGTTTGCCTGCACTAGGTTAGATCCCAGTATGGATCCAGATCTGGATCCATATCAGTGCCTGGGTCAGTGTGTGGAAGGTCTAGACCTGTTCCAATTAAAAGGTAAAGAAAGGGGGAGAGAGGAAGACCAGGAAAAAGAACCTTATAAAAGGTTCTTTGAAAGCTGGATTCCCACCAAAACCAGAAAGGAAAATGTGATGCAGCATGAGAGAGAGAGTTTTGGCCAAGAAGGATCCTGACCTTCCTGAGCAACCAAAGAGACCTATCACAGACTTGAAACCTGGCATGAGACTCACACATGTGGAGTGACAAATGCAGAAGCTTATAAGCAATGCCATATAAATAGAGAGCTCTCACAGCATCTCAGCGTAGTCCCTGATGAGATGTGATCAGACTCACAGGTTGTGGGAGACAGCGTATCGCCTTGCCACTTGCAATATCAGGGCTGCAACGAGCCAAGAAGGTTGCTTCTAGCCTGGTGGCTCTTCACCATGACAAATGGTGCCACGGCATCCTTCAGCTGGATGCCATCTGCCCACCCTGCTTGCAAAGCTGGTCTGGAGCTTTTCAGCAGAGATGCTGAGAAACCGTAACTCTGGCATTGAGTCCCAGAGAGGTATTCATGGAAAAGGGTGTAGGGTTTATTTGCCTTGCTCCAGGCATCTACACTGCTCTCAAATGAGATAAGCAGAGAGCTGCGCGTGGGTCTTCTGCCCTTCCGTCTGCTCGGTGCACTGCACATCCTACTGCCCACTGCTGACCCAGGGAGGCCGGGCTGATCTTGGGCCAGGCACGAAGAAATCACTATATTAGAGCGGTCCCTGAGTCAAGCACTCTACTTACAGCTGTGACCACAGGCAGGTGCTTCAGAGAAAAGTGAGAGGCTCTATCACAGCTTTTCCTTTCACCCTCATCCTCACATCTGTTCGCTGTATTTACCATCATCTCTCAAAATGCATGTGATTGATTACTTTGTTTTCGGTTCATGTGGTTGAACATGGGCATGGCCCCTAACTGGACCTGCTGGGTCTGCTGCAGCACTAATGCCAGTAATGCTCAATTAGGGAATAACTTGCTCCCAGCAATCCAGCTCCTGTCTGCAAGAGACGGGGTCAAGAAGAATCACCGCCCATCCATTTCCTCCTGGTCTCAGGTTCCTTCAGATGTTCAGCTGCATAAAGTACAATTTCCAAGCTGTAACTAACCAAGGGCACTTAACACCTACAGCCCTGACCTAGAGAGGTCTCTTCAGAACCACCTGGTCTCCCTGGGAAGCTTGCAAACCTCCTTCTATCGCATCACATCTTACAGCAACTCATAAATCAGCCCGCAGTTGCTGGCAACCCCTTTGAGGATCCTGGTCTGCAGTTTGCGTTTGCAGTGAAGTATGCACGCAGGTGAAGAGGGCCTGGGGGGAAGGCAGCCAGCTATGGATGCAGCTGCTGGCTCCAGGAGCATCCACGGGTCCCACGCTTACACGTGGGGCTTAAGGCAGCCTGGTAGTCACGGCACGGTGGTTTCACGAGGGCTGGATTCAGCCGTGACCTGTGCAGATTGGTGCTCAGCCAACCCCTTCCCACATCGCCTGCAGCTGCAGCCAAGCCAGAGAGCACTGCAACCGCCTCCCCTTCCTCCCAGCACGGCTTCACCTGATCATGTCAACTATTTTTTTCTGGCCTGCTTCTTCCCCAACAAACCCACCTCTACATTTCAGCAGAGATTGAATCCGCAACATTTGGAGGTGATTATGTTTGAAATTGGGATCAGCGCTGCAAAGCAGAACTGAGCTCACCACCACCCCTCCTTTCCCAAGTCTGTGTTCAGGAATACAGTTTGATCCAAATCTCTGGATTTTCATACTATGGAAAGAGCCATAGACTAAACTGTCCTGGACTAGATTTTATTTCTTTCCTTGAAAAAAATGAAAAGTTTATTTGCAGTGCCAAAATAAAATAAAATAAAATAAAATACTGCAGTTAAAAATAAAACTCTGAATCTCACCAATAACAGAGCCCAGCAAGTATTTCCATCTAATAGTAATGCATTACATACGGACTCAGGGCTGTACGCTCCCTTTGAAGATCATGGGAATTTTGCCATTTATTTCTGTATAAAAAATAAAATGCTGAATATTCAGTAAGAGTCTGGTTGGCTGCCGACTGAACCACTTTGCAAAGTGAAATCATCCCAGGCTTTCTGTCCAAGAATCGCTGCCTTCACTGAGTCTCACACCAGTAAAATGGTTTGGAAAAGTCCAATATGCTGGGAATTAATGGTTTGAATGCAAACTGGCGCCTTCACTGCGTCCGCCCATCTGCTGCTGGTGACGTGACATGGCACTCGTGTGATGTCAAAAGGATGGTTGGGTGACTTTCTTCCCTGTGTCCCTGTTACGTGGGGAAGTGGCTTTGGAGCACCGCCTTTTCACCACATGTGAGGAAACTGGAGACAGGGAGGAGAAATGGCAACCCAAAGAGACAATGGGAGACACCAGAACAATGTCTGGGTCTACTGACTTTCCAGGTTGAGGTTGTCTTGCTCTGGATCAAGCTGACTATCCTACCACTTCGCTCATCCACGTAGACAGCCCAGGAGAAGATGACCTTGAGACACCAATGCTCAGAGTATGCAACCAGAATTCAAGAAATCAGTGAGAAACTGAGACTTTCTACAAACTTGGGCCACCAGATCCTCGATCCCTACCCATTTAATGGATAAAAGCAGTTGGTTTTGAATAGTGAGTTAAAGGATCTTCCCTGGCTGATATAGGGGTGCTTCCAGTAGCAGGCAGTCTAAATTGCTCTTTTGAACTGCAGTGCCATTGAAATTGGTTCATATACAACCTTTAATCTGATCTTCTGTTATCTCTTAACTGACCTACAATTTCGACACATAAAAGTTCTGCTAAAACCTGGACACGTATTGCTTCCCCTCCACCCATCTACAGCTAATGATTAATGTGCTCGGGAAGCAAATGGTAGAAGCTGATCTTCAACGAGCAAAGGGTCTGTTGCAAAACACACCTACAGCCGTGCAGACTGCCAGCAGTTTTGTTTGAGAATTGCACCAACTTCACAGTCCTTACTCTCAGCAAGCACCAAGTCCTTGTGCCAGGGACCAAGAGGCCTGTTTGAAGCTTTCCTCTGTGTTCAGAAATGATCTATTCTTGATAACGAAAGTTTGAGCCCAGATTGTGCCACTTAGCCGTATATGTTGATACATAGCAGCAACATAACAGTAAATAACAGATTTCTATTCCTTCTTTCCTCTTGGAATTTAAGCTGAAACTGAAAATCTTTCAACTTTTTGTTGTCCTTCTCCAAAAGGAGAAGGGAAACCCATATTTTTAAACAGCTCATTTGCAGGGGAGTGCTAAACAAGATGAAACAGAGTCCCTGCCAAAGCAATGGAACAAAGATTTCACATATGCTGAGCAAAAAGCTCCCCATTCCTTACTCAGCCCCCTTTTGTTATGCAATCAGTAGGAGATCTAGCCCAATACTAGCCATGAGTGACCTGACTAACGGTGGTGTCTCGTAGCGTCCTTCAGAGCAGCGAACACATTTGCACCCAAAGGGATTATCTCCAATGCACAACCTTTCTATAAACACCCTTATCTTATGCAAGTAAGCTCTGGGGATTACCCTTGGTAACCCCACCCTGCTTTGTATCCCATTTTCTGCTTTCCTATAGGCTTAAAATTACTAACCCTTTCAAAAATTTTCCTGCAGATGAAGTGCTATTGAAGCCACAACAGTGTCTGCCTGGATAACTCTCTTTTACCCACAGGCATTTCATAGCCCTCTCACCAACAGACTAGTGTGGCGTTCTTCATATCAGGTTAGCTGTCCCAGGAGACACGGAGTTTATATTACCTGGCTGAAAACAGACTAGGAGAGAAAAGGTAGGAGGAAAGTCAGTATGAGCAGAGAAAAGTTTAGAGGAGTGAAAAAAAATCAGTGAAAAAAGAGATCTAGGGAAATAAAAAGGCCAGTCCTAGAAGGCAGCATAATTTAACTGCTTATTTGACAAAAGTGGCAAGAGACAATGTAGAAGGGTTTTTGTGGTGATCAGAAATTAAAAATAATAAGAACAATAACAAACTGGTGGCTTGCAGAAAAAGGAAATGAGGAGATGAATGAAACTGCATAGATGAAAAAGATGTGATTGGCAGGTGCTTCTGGGAGGGGAGCTATCTGGGTTGAACAGGCTAAAATTCAGAAAAGCAAGCCCCTTTGCAGGAGAAACACACCAAGAACAAGGCTTTCCCTTGACCCTTCTTCCCACTAAGGAGATACTGGGGCATTGCAGTATTTCTACATGGGCAGCTGGTATTGCTGGTATTTCACATCACTTGAATCTTTGGACTTCTTGGTGGAGAAGGCAAGTGTGGATGAGCTCCCTTTGCAGTTCTCCATCCTCTGCCAGGTTGCTGGCAGGTCCTGCATTGCCAGCAGACCTTTCTCCAGCTTGTCTTTCTGGTGCCCGCTGAGTGATCAGTCAAACTGCTGGCCCAAACACTCATGTCCCAGACCTGCCTGGACATATGATCTGACCTGAGGGCAGGTACAATTCCATCACATTGACCTGGCAAGGCTACAGTAACACCAATTTATCCCAGTCCCTACCGTGTCCCAAAGTAAAACACTAGGATGTTAAAAATGCCAGTAGGTCTTTCTCATTTAGTGGTCAAGGGATGAAAACAGACCAGGACAATGTTTTTTTCCAATTTGAAAGGACCCCTGGGAGGAGTAATTTTTTATATAGATAGATCACAGCACCACATGCCCATGACTCACAGACCTCATGTAGATGGGGACCATGATACATACTGGGCTGAGTAGTTGCCAGTGGCCCACGGGACATTGCATGGAAAAGGGGCAAATGCATGAAATCTGGGCGAGAACTGGAGACATCTGTGATTTGTACCCTAAGTGCTGAAGGTCTGACAGATCTGGGGCATTAATAGCTCTCGCAACATCCTCGCCAACACTTCTATTTACTTGTATGTGATTTTGGTAACAACAAGAAGGGGGGAAAAACCCTCAATGAAATAATCAATGGAAACAACAATGGGGCCATCTTTATAGGCTGTAAGATCCATGGAAGCCACAAGCAATTAATTTGCAACAAAAATCACGTTTAAACAACCTTTTTTTAGTCATTCTGGAAAAGCATAACACAGCAGGAATGCCACTTTTCATGAAGTTTTGTATGCCAATCCGAGGGAACCCATTTTGTACTTTATAGCCCTTATGTTCAATTTTTAATTATTAGCTTTTTCCCCTTGTAAATTTAAATCTGCTCCCATTACATTTAGGGAACAATAGTGAAACCCTCCTGTAGCTAATTTAACGCCTTTAAATTCCCATGGAAGGTAGCCAAAGATCTTGTATCCTAATGGATAGTAAAATGCCTACCTTATTTTAGGGGAGGCAAGTTAAAATCCTGCTATGGCTATATTTATTAAAAGAAGCTGTTGGTTAACTTTTTGTTGTTTCCCATCAAGATGACGAAAGAATAATCCTTGCTCACTATGCTAAAATGACAGTGAAATACGTAGCAGCTTGTCTAAAGTATTTCACATCCCCTAAAGGTAAGCTAGGAAAACAAAAGCTTGATCCCGTAGAAATACACACACCTTCAGACAAAATGGAAGAGAGTTATCATTGCAATCATCATATTAAGCAAGAGGAAGAAAAAAGGTTGTTAGGCTGACCATGCTCACACTGAGCGGAGAAATGCTTGTGAAGTCCAGTGGAAAATTTTCACTCTATCTCAGGGCCTTAATTTTTATTCTTCATTCCACCGGAAGATGATGGCAAAACTTCTGCCGACTGCACTGGAAGAGCACAGATCTCCAGGTCTATCTCACCTTCCTCCCAAAAGGTGATACAAAACTAATGGCTACTACCAGCAAATACATCACTCAGGGTATCCATGGCCAGTCTAGACCCGGTTCCCTTCTTCCACAACTGCCAGACTCTGATCTCAAAAGGACAGTTCACCCACCAAAGATAGGGTGGGAGGTGCAACCTCCATGACATGTTTCACATTTTCTGGCACTGCCCTCAGTTACACAAGTACTTCTCGTACCAAGTACATCTTCTGAGAAGATGCTGTTAGCACCCTGATGGCTGACTAGTTCTGGTTTTCTTTGTCACTGTTTTCCTCTTAGTGCAGGCAATTTAAACCAAATTTCCTCTCCATTGCACTGATGTAGTAGCCTCAATGTTTCACAAGAACCCCAGGTCTCTTATTTCATATCTGTTTCAGATCCATTAACCTGCTCACATTTTCCTTGAATGCACCATGACTTCTGTCCTTCTCCTGATCAAGTGGCCCAACACTTGCATTTACAGCTGTACAACCTTCTGACTTGTTCGGAGTAATTTGGTCCTGCAGGGGACCCTAGAGAAGAAAATCACCAAGTGCTTCTGCTGCCACAGTTTGTGCAAGAAAATGTTCATTTAAACCCAAGGACAACCCTGAGTTTCCTGCTGCTTTCCAGATTCATCACTAAGTATCCTATTCAGTTTTGAGGAGTATGAGGCAAAGTACACAGGAAATGAGTGGAATAGTTGGAATACCAACAAAAGTAGTGTCTTTTTAATGAATGGAAAAGTTCATGGAGCATTTGTGCTAATAAGCTTTTATTAAACGAGTTCAAGTGACAGTGTGCAGATGAAAGAGCATCAGAGTATCCACAACTCAAATACTTTTGCTAGAGGCATCAATTGACCCGGGAATCAGCAATGGCATGAAGATAAAGCCCTTCATTTGTTCTTCAGTGCCACTAAACTTATGGATGTAGAAACAAAGTTCATGTACCCACCATGCATTATGCAGGGGAACCTAGTAGAGTTTCTTTAGGTATACAGAGCAAGATGGATCCAGGACCTGAACCATCTAGATTAATCAGTAAGTTGCAGTGCCTGAGCTGAGTCCAGGACCCAGGACCACACTCAGCTGGCTTGACTGCTGGAAGTCTCTCCAGGTAGTACCGCCAGCTTGGACAAGCCCACTTTTATAGCTGACTACTTAAGGAGCTTTCGATGAGATGTTTTCCAAACATAAGGGGTCTGGTCCTGTTTATGCTTATTCTTCCTTCATCGTAGTTGATATATTGAGCCAGAAATGTGTTACTAGACCAGTATCATAATGATGCTGTGAAGTTCCTGGAGGAGACTCTTTTAGCAAATGAAGATGTTTGAATTTAGGTGTCAGTGTGAGTGAGGTATCCAACTCAGAGGAGATCTAAAGCTCAGTTCAGTGAACTACAGATCGCCAAGGCAGAGCAAGCAGGGTCTGCTGCAGGTGGGACAAGGAAGGCTCCTTGGAGGGGATATCAGCACAAGAAAAAAAGTGAAACACACATTAATCAGTGTGCTGCACTTAGAGTGAATATTCTTCCACACTAGAAGATGTCTTCTTAACTCAAACTAATACCCATTATCCTGTGCCCTTAATAAACATAAGTTACATCACAGCTGTCTCTGGGGTGGAACATACTAGCTGTTTTATAGGTCACAACTCAGTTCATACAAATGAAAATAATTTCCTTTTCCTTTGATGTTCATGTGCATCTTCAGATTATGTCTGGGTTCATGTGGGTGGCTGGGGTGTGCTGAGTACACATGCATTTCTCAAGAATCAGAGACTTTTTGATAATAAGTTATTCAGTGGCTTTTTTTTTTCTTTTCTGTTTCCTTCTCAGTTTCTGTTTACACTCTAAGAATTTTGCACACCCAGTTTCTGGAAAAAAACCTCTACCAATTAATTTTGATGAGTAATTCCTAGGCAAAGCTCCTCAACACCACTTCACTGTTTGGTCAGTTACCAGGACTATCCAGTATGAATATTGCTTTTATTAAGATCCTGTCATTTGTTAGTACTTGGGTGGTCATGTGAAAATGTGCTTGGACAACTTCCTCTACAAGTTACATTTCAGTCTGGGGAAAAAAAAAAAAAAGTAATGCATATGCATGTGTCTATTTATTTGTACACAGAAACACAAATTTAAACCTGGACCCCTGAATCTATTGCACTCAAGCATGGACACATCAGTTGTGCATTTATTGCAGGTAGACCCAAGGGAGATGCACACACTGGCATGTGACCAGATCTGTGTGCAAGATCCCTCATTAGGCCAACCAACAATGCTGGAAGGAAAAAACAAGCTGCTTCACCAAATTCTCTCAGAGCCCAAGGAAGGATTTCCTTGGTTGGTGGATTTTTCTAATTATTTTGATCTAATAAAACAATTTTGTTCTAATCAAAACCAACAGCTTGCCCTACAAAACTTGCCTCACTTGTTTCTCTTGACCACCAGTGGTCCAAAACCAACAGCTCTCCAGAAACCAGGTGTGACTCAGACTGCTGGAAGACACTTCCCAAATTCAGACTGGTTGCAATACGAGGTTTTACCCACTAGAGAGGTCACTCCTCATCCTTGGTTCAGATTACCTTCACTTCTGATGATTTTTGGTCAGAGATTTTCCGCTAGTTTGTGTATACATAAAGCTTAGTGGAAAATCCTTTCCCAAAAGTGACCCAAAATGCACGTTTATAATAACTCAGGTGCTACGAAGGCAGCTGATGATGGCTTTTATTTGATGGTAAGTACAGTATATGGTTTTCTTTCCTGACCTTGCACACATTGTGGTAACGTGCAGCTACTACACCAGCTCATTAGCCCATTGCAAAAATCTCTGAGATAATTTAAGGGTGAATAAAGGAAAAAAAAAATAAAAAAAGAGAAGCTTTGCATGTGAAAGGGAAAATAGGGGGAGGAGGATAAAATCACCAGGGTGAAGTACAACATGTTCAGCAGACACCGGTCCCTTGGCTGCCTGCCCGATGACTTTCCCGAGCAGAGCTCTCCTAGCAACCAGTCCCCAGCCATTTGAATTTTTATGTATCGCTATGTCGGCGGTGATGTCATGGTTTCCATAGCTACTATCAGCTGGAGAAACGATGACACTTACGCTGCTCAGTAACTGAGAAAAAATTGGCCCGGCTGAAATATTTCAGGCAACTCTTGGAGACGCGTGCTATCGAGCTTGCACTTCGGCACGACGTGGTGCACGTGGCCATGCTTTTTTGCTGATGGAGCCATTCTTCACATGCACCAAGCCACTTTCAGCTGGCCACTGGAGGCAGACGCATCGTCTCAGCCACAGCAGCTGCTGCAATATTCATCCTCCCTTAAGTGCTTCATTGTAGAAATTAAATATTGTTATTAATTAAACTCTCCATCCCACAGGCTGCCCAGCCCTGTCTGGTTAGAGCACACTTGTGAGAAGAGAATAAGCGATCCATTTGTCATGCGGTGACAACTTCTGGCATCGGGAATGAAGTGTTTCAATAAGACAAGGCTTTGATCCTAGTCATAACAGAGTATTTAAATAATTGCTAACCAGGCAGAGACTTCAGGCATTATCCCAGGGAGTGTTTCGTTATTGCAAAAGGGTAAACTGAGCCTTTGGTGAACAAGCCAAAAAAATAAGAAGGCTCAAGAAGTTTGGTCAAGGGATTAAGTTTGAAGGCATGGCTCTGCTAATGTAAAATAGACCAGAGGCCAGGAGATGGTCTGGGCACAAAGTCCCCTAAGAATGAGCATGGAACATGACACAGAGCAAACATAGCACTTGCAATCTCGCAGCCAATAGTTTGGATGGCAACAACTTCTAGGCTCAAGTCAGAGAGCCTCTGACAGTACTTTGAATTTTGCAAAAGCACAAAATGCGGAATATTCTCCACAGAGACAATATTGTCCTCCACCACATTACCAAGCCATGCTCACCATACTGGGGGCTTCTCACACATTAAGCACTCAGAGGATAAATCTCGTTGCTGCAGATGTTTATAGCAAAGCTTTGAAGGACAGTGGGCTGCCTTTTCGCTCAGCCAAACCACATCTTTCCCACTAGGGTTATTCTTAGCACAGTTTATCACAAAATCCTCAATAAGTAATTATGGAAAAAAATATCCTGAGAATAAATAATCCTGAGAAATAAAATTTTGGCTAGTGTTGGACAACGTGTGGTTTTTGCATGAGATTTCGCAAGGATGAAGTGAGTTAGGGACCTTCCCTGTGGTTTGTGTTTGTAACTCTTTGGGATATGCCTGCAAGGGGAGCGAGCTGTTCAGCACATACTGTTCACAAGCCCCACTGTGAAAATCCTTTCCCCCAGGTATCGTGCCCTCCCTGGAGCAGCATTGCCCCAGCTGTGAGCTCTGCATGTTGTGACCACGTCTGCAGGTCTATCTTGTGGCTCTTCATGCTGCTGAGACCAACAGCAATTCTCTGAGTTTTACATAGTCATAGATTAAATTTAGACACCTACACCTAAGTGTCTACATGTGATCTGGCACATAAATTCCCCTTGTAGTGGAATAAGAGCCATTTAATATAGCTGAGAAGCTAGAGTGCTGTCCCCCAGGGTAGATGCCTGCCTTTGGTCAGCTGAGGCATCTCTGGACTCCTCTGACATGAGATGGGTTTCAGCTTCCAGACACAGGCATCCCATGCCATTTCATCCCATCCAGGTGGGATGCCATCAGGCATTTCAAATGGCACTAGAAACTTCTGCCCTAGTTCTCCACTTGCATGTAGACATCATGCAGATGTTATAACCTTTGAGCTGATTTCCACTTGTATCGTCTGTAATAGCTGTGGCCAGATTCAGTTGCTGATGTATAGGCAGGCAGTGTCCTTTCAGCTGCTCTGCATATTCTCTCTGGTCTCCAGCTGCTGCTCCAAAATATCACAGGTCTCCTGTAAATCTTCGCTCCTCTTCTCCCATCCCTTGTGGGTTTCCCTGTGATGTTCCCACACTTTAGAGCTTTCCAAATGGCACAACTTACTTATTTTAAGCAACTTCTTTCTACCATTTGCTGCACAGTTTCCAAGATCACATTCTGCCCTGCAGGCTTATCAGTTCAAAGAACCCACAATGTGCTGGAATATATGCTGGAATATGTGCTGGATGCCTCATATTCATTTTGGCAGTAGCCTACATCCAGGCAGTCTCCTTTCAGCTTCTCCAGAGCTGACCCACACATCAACTCTGCTGAAACGGAAACTCATGCAAATGTTTGCATTTTTTACATACGTATATTATACAATGACACATCACAGTATACATACCTGAGTATTCATTCAGAGCTCAGGTTCTCTATACCAATAGGTACATCTGAACATGAAGAACTGTGTCTGCCCACCTAAATTTGAGTTTCTGTTACCTGACCTGTTGAGATAGTAGTCACCCTATGTTCCTGCTTGAGCCAACAGCCATCCACAGAAGGCAGTGCATATCTTAGCTGGACTGAATCTCCTTCTGGAACCTCTTCTGGAAATTTTGTAGTTGTGCCTGGTCCATGATTAACACTGATGCTCTCAAGCACAGGCGCATTTGCCCTGGTTCACCTGGTGCCCTTCCCTCTCCAGACAGATTCTTGGGGCAGCCATGCAGCTGTGGGGAGATCAGTGCAGGAGAACCCAGGTTCAGAACAGACCAGAGGTGGGTCTTCCTGCAATGGGTAGTCCAGCTGTGGTGCTCCTTGCCTCAGGAAGGAGTAGATGCTAAAAATGCACATGAGCATCCAGGTAGGTCCAGGAGACACTAGGCAAATTTGTGGAAGAGAAATCCCATGAAGATTAGTAAATATAAAGAAGTCACATCCCTCTCAGAGAAGTGGCTGGGGCTTTAGCAAGCACTCAGAGAAATACATGTGTTAATCCTGTTTTGAACCCTTCTCTAGGCAAGCCATGCATGGACACAGTGGGGAAGAGGATATGGGACTTTGTCTGACTCGGCATGGCTGTTCTTGTGTTCTTACTATCAAAGAGCCATATTTTCATCATGTTATTTTTGTGTGCCAGTGAGAATCCCCCATTGCTGCACCCTGGGCAAAGGTTCGCAAGTTCTGCCTCACATCTGTGAGGTGGTTCAGATGCATGGCATAATATGTTCTTACCCTTGTTAGACAGACTCTGGGCTCTCCCATTACAGCAGATTTTATTATTACTTCTTATTACAGCAGATTTTAAAGCAGAAATTGCCCTCTTGAACACTTTTTTTTGCAGAAACTGAAGCCCCCTGCCTCCAGGTCATGCTGGTTCCCAGCAGACCAGCCAGACAGTAGAAGTCTCACCTGGTCCTTCCCCTCTGCAGGACATCTCAGAGAGGTTCCCAGAACAGAGGCCAAGCCTTTAGTGCTTAATTCAATACTCACCATCCGGGCTTTGCTGTGCTGCCTGAGCAGCCGCAGTGATGCTGCTCCATCTATGTAGCTGACCCAGCAGGATATCCCCAGGTGTCCTACAGCCCTGTCTCCTACCCTCCAGCCAGCAGAGCCAAGCACCCAGCCTCCCTCTGCCATCCTGGAGACAGACAGACAGACACCTCCTGGGAACATCTCAGAGGAGATGAAAAATGCAGGTATATCAGAGGTGCTGAAACAACCATGATCGACCAGATGACTCGTGTTAGGTGAGGACAAACCCAGCCTTGAGACATTTCAGCCTCGTAACACTGTCCTTCTCGGAGCAGTGAGCTGGGAAATCAAGACATGAATTCTCACAGTGCTGTCCTTGCTTGCTTTATTTGAGATCCCTCGCAGGCCAAATCACCATTAGGTGGGTGATCTTCACATGATCAGACAACTGCACACTTGGCAAGGGCACCGTGATTTCAGACCTACAGAAATCACAAATCTATATATTATTCCCCCCAAATGCTGGGACAGTGCCTACACACAGGCACTGGTGTTTTATTTTCCAGGAGATAATTAGATTTGCTAGCGACCGTGTGTGTGCTTCCAAGTAATGTTGGATATGCTATTTTCAGGCATAATTCAGAGTAACCTACAGCAGCAGCTCAGGGTTGGTTTTTTTTTTTTTTTTTGCAAGTGTTTTGCAACAGCACTGTAAAGTTTTTAATGTGCCATCATTTCATTTCAGTTGTTAACACAGATGTCTGTTGAAAGATAATGTTGCACATTACAATCTTTCAGGCACCAGCGCAAGACCACTTTCTCAGAGAGCCAAGTCCTTGGCAGAACTAGTCCCTGAAACAACACCCTCTGAAAATGTGTGGGAGCGTTTCTCTCAGGCCTGGTGCTTGCCTAGAAAAGACTGGGCTTGTTAGAAGTGTGAACGTACACATCTGTACATACACAGGCGATTTGCTTAAGGAATCTCTGTAATTGCACGCTTCATGCTAATATCTGCATGTGGGAATGACTTGCTGCATATTCACTTTGGTCATTTGCAGAAGTCCTTATGAGGAACATATGTAGAACTGTGATTTCTTTTGTGATCTAGGTACGTGACCAGCAAACGCAATCACCAGTTAGTCCAAGGCCGTTCAGGAGGAATTAACCATTGATGGAGAATGTGAATGAAAAAAAAACCTAAGTGAGCATATGCACCTTCATGCTTTAGTGCTCAGCCCAGCCTGGCTTAGGGAGGTGGAAGAAAGCCTTCCTCTGGCCTGGTTCCCTATAGAGGGACATCAAATGGTCCGTGCACCTTCATCTGAAGCCTGATATGGTGTTTTTCTCTTGCCACCAGCCGTCTCCTCTAACCTCATGCATAGGAAGAGCAACAGAGCAAGCTGTGGGCAGGAGAAATAGCTGGAGAAAACTCATCCTGGAGCTGACGACTACAATGGAGAAGCCACCGAAGTTAGCTAGAGAGGTACCAGTGCCCCTGTTATGGTCTGTTTGCAGATGCCTACTCTTCTGACAATGGCACAGCATGGCCAGCTAGCCTTCACACCCAGTTCCCTACCACTGCTCATCCCTGTCTCCCTGCTTCTCCATCGCCTTTCACCACAGCTGTATTACGTTCCCAGTTCTTGGTCTCCTCCATCAGTGCACAGAGGAGGACCATATCCACAGCCACTCAGGCATCTTTTTCTCTCTGGAACAGCACTGTCCCTTGGCTCAGCTCGGAGTGAGGAGACACCTCTTGCAAAGTGGGACACTCCTTCTGGGTGAGCTGGTGGCCTGGACCTCCTCATCCCTTCCACCCCCTGGCCATCCCTGGGTTGCTCTGGCTGTCCTACCCAGCAGCTCAACCCAACCATGTGCTGTGAAACAGGATTCCGCAGCGGTGCCATGGCATCCCAAGGCCTCCCAGGGGGTTTCATCTCAGACGGGCACAGAAGCGTGCCCGCGGGGCAGCATGGAGCTGGTACCAGCGGCACTGCAACGAGTATTTCAGAGCAATTCAGTCCTCCCCTGAATGAAATGCTGTTCGCTCACGGGCCCTGGCTCCCATTGTCACCCGGTGATGAATGGGGCATCAGCACGCTGCAATACTCTATTTGTTTTAGAGGTCAGTGTCAGACTGAAGGGTATTCTTCATAAACCAAATCAGGGAGTTTGTGCTTACGTGACCAGATTGGCAAGAGCATGCGAAGCCCCCAGTCGCTCCTATTGTCCCGAATGGGAACAGAGCTCTTTTGAAGACCTTACCCATAAATTATCTGCCACTCCCCGCTCTGCCCCACTCTCTTCCAGCTCCCCCCTCATGATCTAATTCAAATACCAACTCACAGGTAATGGGCTTGTGCCATTCTCAAAGGCTTGCTGCTATCTGGGACCACGGTTTGGTTCCTGAGGGAATGGCACCATATCTGACACTGACAAACCCCCAGCCCTCACACGAGGATATTGTAAGCTGGGCAGTGAAATTCTTCCTTTGTTTCTCTTTTCTTGCTCTCTTGCCTCTAAGCATCATCTAGTCTGATCTGACAGCCCGCAGGGCGATGCACGGTAGAGGGGGCAGGGAGCAGGGAGAAGTCAGCATCAAACAGAACAGGAGATCATTGTTTTGGCTTGCTTTAAAAATACGGTTGTTTAGATGTTTCTTTGTTCTTTCTTTTTCTTGTGATTTTGGGACTTCCACAAGAGCTAGAGCCTGGGACACCACATGTTGGGTTGATATTTCCAGCCAGGACACATGGGACCGGCTGCCTGAGACTGCAGCCATGCACAGTCGTGCTTAAATCCTCATCCTTCTTCCTCCATGGGCACAGGGAGCAAGACCTACATGCCGAGCATGTAGGTCTTCACCTTTGAAGGACCCAGATGCTGAAGTGCTTGTCCTTTCCCTGGCTGCCAGGGGACACAAAAGCTGCGGACCTCAGGAAGCGGAGGAGAGGGTGTTTCAGAAATAGGCCTGGCTTTACTCTCCATTAGGCCTTAATGTAGGAAACCAGCCACACAAAATGGAGGCAGACATCAATATTTTTGAGAACAGAGCTGAGGCACAGAGTTTTCCAGTTGCCAGCCCTGCATTTCTTGTTTCATTTTAGGGCGCTGCAACAACAGCTCAGTTCCCAAATACCCACAATGCCTGGGCAGGAATGCCTACAGATGGAGGAGACTCCAGTAGGCTTAAATCTGATTGCGGTACCTATTTCTTTGCACTGACCATACAGGTCACTTGTCATGACTTTGGTGTACAGTCATGCAGGTTAAGCAGATGAATTTATCTCAACTGGTCGGCGTGTCCCATCCTTGGAGAGGAAACAACCTTGGATGCCACCAGGATACCCATCGTTTCAGAGCTGGTCTCATGGCAGGTCCCCCATTTGGCACAGCATGCCAAAGTCACTGGAGTTTTCTGCTCCATTTGCACAGCAATATTTGCAGCTGTGTTTCTTATTAAGAAGTCAGGAATTCATGACCTTTTGCAGTGCAGAGATCTGGAGATTACTTACCAAATAAAGTAGTCTATAAACTCCACAACTGCTGTGTGCACATCGCTGATAGAGGAGAACAGTAAGACACCTCTCAGTGGAAACAGTCCAGCCTGATAACATCTGTGGTAGAGAGTGTGCATGTGTGTTGCACAACAGATACTCAGTGCAGGGACCATGAAAAGCATTTTTTTTTCTTTTCTCACTGCATGGCTTTTGCTGCTTGCTTCATATGAGTCTTTCTGTCAAAAGAAGTTGGCCTGGTGGAAATGTAATTAGATATTACACCTTCTCCAAGGAAAATGTCTGCACAAGGGGAACAGGTTGTGGTGGGCAGGGGAGGGTGTACACTAATCTTTCCATTGCTGGTCATCTCTCCAAGGCCTCCACTGCTAGCAGAAGGTGTGGAGCTATCAAATCCATTTCACAATCAAGTCCTTTGTCCTCTGCCTGGCTTTCAGACCTTGTCCAGAAGCAGTAAAATGTGAATGAAAGGAAGAAGGCAAGTAGAAACTGATCATGTTTTTTTTCCAATACAAGAATTAGAGGGCATCAAATGGAAGAAGCAGGAGATATGTTCTAAGCAAGCAGGAGAAAGTTCTTCACCCTGTGCAGAGCTGGGCTGCAGATCTCCTTGGCACAGGACGCTGTGGATGTTTAATGTTTTTAGGGGTGCAAGAAGAGATTTGAGAACTTCATGGGAGAGAAATTTAAAATTTCAACATATCACATTGTCACTATGATCCTAGAAACCAATCCAGCTCAGAAAGCCTCTGGGCTGCACGTGGGGGTTACTGGGAAAACACTGCAGAGAACTGCCATACATGATTGCTCCGCTTTCACATTGTTTCTTATAATTGCACCCGTGGCCACTGTCAGAGACATAGGACTAGATGGACCTGCAATTGCTCTTGTGTTCTTTTCTCAACAAAAAGACACGTTAAAGCTTGTACGCTGACAATTTACTTTCAGGGTCTGAAAATACATCTTAAATATACATGGGGGGGTGTCTGTCCAGGGAAGAGTGCAGCCCAGCCATAGATATCTACCGTTGGAGACATCTAAAGCTGTGTAAGATGAATCCTGCCATTCCTGTCCACACTCAGTCCTGCACTTGCTGAACTCCCCTGCAGAGTCCTACGATTCAAAGGTTCCCTTGGCTTATGCGCTTTGCTAAATAGGGCTCTTTTCTTTGTCCTTGATGGCTGCATGTTTGTTCATAATGAATGGTATGAGGGAGCCTAGCAAACCTTACCCTTCTGCAGCACCTGTTGAGAGCACCCAGGAAGGATGTAAAAGTTGGGGGCACAAATAACATCAAGGTGTGGGATGAAAAGAATCCTGAAAGTATCATCTGTCAGTTCAAAAGTGAAGTCAGGAAACCAGAAGGCATGAGTAGCTGTTGCCATAAAATGCTCAGGCTCCAGGAGCTGTATGGTTTAGTCACCAGTGATAGCACCCAAATCCATGCAGTCAGCATAATCCAGATTTAACTGGGGAAGTACTTTATGATCCATCACAGCAATTTATTTAAACTGGGGAATTCTTATCCCCTGGGAGTACTTCCAGAAGACGGGACATGTCCTTGGGTCCATGCTCTTGGTGACTTTAGCAAGAATGCAAGAAAAAAATGAAAACCCAATCATTCCAGATAGATAGCATGTGCTGACCAACATTAAACAAACAGATGAAAAAGAGATAGAGTACCAAATAATTACACAGACCAACACAGAGTGTGTGGACAACTGTGGCTCACATGAACAATCCAGTTCAATGCAGGGTCAGTGTACAAGGTTGTACATCAGGGATATTTTTCTGAAAGGTTTGTAGGTGATCACAACTTCCCCAAATGATGTGGAAGCAGTATGAATTCCCAGTGCAGTGCAATGCTCAGAAGGCAAACATCAACTTTGGCTAAGATGGGGAAAAGATCCAGGTAGCGTGTAAGACAGTGAGCATTGCCCTACCTCCACACTAGCAGGACCGATCTGGGAACCTTCTCTTTACAGAGGCTGTTTCTATATTGGCAAGAGCTCAGGGAAAAGCTCCAGTAACAAGAAGTCTGGAAAAGACTTAGAAATCTCAATCCCTTCAATTTATCCAAGACAGTAAAAAGTTACTTGAATCTCAGCTGCTCCTTCTATGTGGGGACTGAGACTTCTGAAGGTAAACAGTAGCGAAAGGGCTAACAGCAGCCAGATGTTAATTAGATGTGTCAAGCAGCATTAGTCTAAGAGTAGACAACTGCATGTCAGTTTAGTTACTCCAGGCCCTTATATTGCCAACAGATATCTAGCCAACACAGCCGATGGACTGTAGGGTGAAATTCCTCTGATCCCAAGGGAGACAGTGAAAATAGGGCTGATGGATCCCACCACAAAGTGCCTTTTTCTCTTCTTCGAATCTGAAGGGACTCTCAGGCAATCAGCTCAGCTGTGCACATCCACACTGTAAACACCTAAATTTAGGTAAGATGAATCCAACCAATTCAGGCTAGAAATGATGTACACATCTTCTGATGGCAAAGGTAATGAACCGTTGCTACAACATATCTGTATATACAGTGAATTCTCCATCACGCAGGGACTTTAAATGAAGACTGAGCATGTTCTAACACAAAATGCTGTAGTTCAACCAGACATTAAAAAACTGACAAAAACAGGCCCTGGACCAGAGGCCTCTTCTCTTGTGTTGTGTGTGGGTCTGGTAAAAAAACATATTTTCCAATCTTAAAATGATTTTAAATCAATGTCACAAAGGACTACTAAATATTAAGTCAGTTCAAGACCTACGGCTCATCATGTTTGCTATTCAACTACATCTTGCACAGGTCCACTTGAAAAATTAGTATTTTCAGCCTCTCACACGCTCTTTTTCCTTTTCTAATTAAGAAAGCAAGGCAAGCAAGAGAGAGGACTACTCAGCATAACTGTGGCTTGGGACTTTGCTACAGTCGAAATTATTTGTGTCTTCTTGTCAAAGGTGCAGCAAAGAGAGAAGCAGTGGTATTGGAAAAGCCCCCATGAAAATAGCATTTGGTTTTGCCAACTTTTTCCTGTTGTGCTTTGTCTTCAAATGCTGTCTTGTTTGAAAGAGGGAAGCTGTTTGGCCACAAAACGCAACTGTCACCTATCGCAGCCTTAAGACTTAGAGCTAAAAATGTCAGTGGGAAGAGGGGGAGGGGAAAGGAGAGTACAGCCCTTTCTCTCTTGAAAAATAGTCTATTTAAACTCTCCTCCAAAACCGCAGGGGAAGGTAGTAGCCATGTAGACTGAAACCATCTTCATCCCACCAGACAGCATTGTGCAGAAATGTTTCTTGTACAGACAAAGTATTTTTGTCATTTCTGGAGTGGTCGTCTTGTGGCTATCACATCAACAGTGCACCTGGATGGGAATTATCTGGTAACTCTTTTTATTTGGAAAGTGTCAGTTAATTACAACTCAGACTTTCAAGGAAGCATCTGAACAAACATGTCCTCTCTGCCAGCACGGCATGTCCTACAGGTGGCCCTTCAGGATCTTGTCTTGCAACTGCCCCACTTTGCTGGTGGCTCAATGCCCACTGGAGACAGGACTGGGACCTGCCACATGCTGTGCAGGAAGGAGAACAGAGGAACTGATACACACTCTTTGACAACAAAATGTCCTTTTGTCTCAAGTTTATTTGTATTTTTTCTGAGGTCAAAAAACCTCAGCGGTCAAGCAAACTCAGAGGTCCCTTTACTGTAGCATCAACTCCTGGCTTACAGAAGATATGATAACATATAAGAAACGTGCTTGGCTCACACATTTTTTGTTGCAAACGTAACAACAACATGATGGTAAGGAGCGACCACAGTGGGATTCAAAGCAGTAATACTGCGGCAAACAGTCCTGGATACAGTTATCTTTTGAGTCACGCTTCCTGTCAATATTTATAGAGAAATAAAAGGCTCTGGCTGGAAATGAAGAAGGTTATTTTACTGGAACGATGGGCACACTTTGGCTGCTAAAATCATCCACAAAGCGTTTAAAAAATTATCACATGCTGTGAATCTATCACTGTACACAGAGACTTAGAAACAAGTCCTCAACAGCCTGAAACACTGGAAGATGGATGGAAGGATTTTTTCCACATCAGTGGAAAAAGCTCACTCAGGAGAAACAGACAGTCCTGCACCACCTTTTCTTTCAGTTTTCTGGTCCATCACTGCATGGTTTCTGAAGTATGCCTTTCCATGGATGGCCAAGGATGGAGGTTTCAGGGAAGGCTAATGGACCATGGCCTCAAAACTGGCTAAAAACTTGAATATATCCCCTTCCCTCAGGTTCAAGTAGCACTGAAAAGGAAGAACTAGCAGTTAAGATACCTGGCTGTAACCTTGCATCTTTTCTGCACTGATTATATGCTTTGGTTGGCAGGTTTTCCTAAGGAGGTTTTTCAAAGTCTTCTTTCAGGACAGTTTCACTTTGTCTGACTACATAGACAATTTATATTTAGGAGCTATACCCAGAAACAATGATATAAGAAAATGAAAGATGAATATTCTACCACATCATGTGAGAGACAGAAAAGAAGTCAACCAGAATACAAATAGCTCCTCCAAAGATATTAAATGGAGGACATACCTCTCTCACTAATGAAGCAGGAGGGGAGGAAAATACAGGGTTCTTGCTATTTCTGGCTTCATCTGCACTAGTAAGTTAAGCAGTGTCAGGAAATGTTCCCTGCTAGTGGAACTTGATGAGCCATACTTTTAGATCATTAGCACAGTCCCTGGCTGGTTTATACTCATGCCAACAAGAACTGTCCCAAAAAATTCCTGGAAAAACCCATTCCCAACAGGCAGTTTGCAACTTGCTTTTCTTCGAATGCTGACCAAGTTTAATAAAATGAAAATGGGATGTTCCATGCTAGTAGACTTTACGAGACACATTTGATTTAATAGTATAGGCAAAACTGCTAAGATTTTTTGCTTTCTTGCCACAATCTCTTGTGTCAGGAACAACAGTGAAGAAAGCTCAAGATCCAGTTGATTCTGGAGTCTCTAGCACCAAGGGAATCCTCTCCAGAAGATGCGCATGGGTTATATCCTCAGCATCATCTTAGGGTCAGGAAGAAATAGAGCAGTACAGAGTATCTGGCCCCAAGCACTAACAGGGACACTGGTGAATAGTTCAACTTCCAGGTTAAGACAGTCACATTTGGGTGCCCATAAGTATGTGTCCACCTGTGGACACATTGTAAAGCAAGATTCACAATGTAGTCAATGCAGATCTAGTCAATAGTGTCAACGAAGCCTGGGAACAGTTCGGCTCATCAAACACGGACACCTATGGGCTCAATGAAATTGCCCACATGTAGATGTCCAAGGGCACAGACACGCTGTTGGCTCCTGAGGTGCATGGGGAAGCTGCTCAGTGTTGGATCACGAACAGAGCCAATGCACTGGAATGCTCTTAGTATTCATCTGCCTGAGAAGCTGAATCTCTGAAAGTGCAGGCATGAATTTAAACTTTTCCAGTTACCAGTTTAATGCCTTTTGTGCATGAATATCCTCATCTGGGGAAAAAAAAAAAAAAAAAGTAATTTGGTGGTTTGCTTATTCCCGAATAAATCTATACTGGTATAACCAGTATTGCATAAGGGAATGCTACTGGCAAAACAAGAGCATTTTAATTACACCAGCAGATCAGAAAAACAAAACAAAACAAAACCACATGATGTTCATCACGTTTGGAAGCAAGAGACAGCAGCCACTTTCTGTTCTCATGACCAGAGAGGGAAAGAATCGTGGCAGTCGACCTGGATTCTCAGCTCTGTGTAGTAGCATCTAATTCAGCTCTTCTCCCCTCCTCTCCCAGTGACTGGTTTAAAGCCCATCCTGTTCCTACACAGTGAGAGTGTTTTAGCTTCATCCAACAATTCTTCAAGCCACCTAAAAGCTTCCCACTACTACAGTGGGTTTTAATATGGTTTTTAAATGAGGAACAAAGCTCTCTGCAGAGCAGCAGCACCATGGCATCTGCAAGCAACCACTGTCTTATCCCTCCAGCTCATTTTTCAGCCATAGTATGTTTCTTGGCAAAATCAATTCAGCAAATGTCCAGATTTATAGAGTTCAGCCACATGGCAACCTTTTTCAGGGCCACATGAACAGCTATTATTTAAAGCCTTTTACCGTGTTTGTAGAGAGGAACAAAGTGCGCTTTCCCATTAAAGATTTAAAGCTTTTTTGTGGCAAAGCACATGTCACCCTGAAGGACACCTTGGGTCTTGCATATAGATGCATCTTGTGAAACTTCCGCTGCAGGATCAATGAGCTGATGCTTGGGAACAGTTCTGATCCTACCATTAGGTTTGAGGATAAGATCTTTCTCAGGGGATTATGAAGTGCCTCCCACATTGACATCTAAAGGCATTTTATTCTGCGCAGTGCAGAGCTGAGCAAAGACACCAGAAATATCTTGAGGACAAGAAGCAATTCACCCATAATAATACACTGTTCTTCCCAAGGACTTAAAGCTCAAGGTAGATCAGGCAGAGCCAGATATTTTTTGTGCACATATAGTTGGGAGGCATTAAACTTCTTCAACAGGTGGTTACACCCTCAGCTGAAGGGCACTGCTCCCCATACCTGAGGTCTGGACTGGATCATGTGTGCATCTTTAACAACATCTTGTGAGTTACCCTGTCTGGGTGACCTTTACCTCGGTCAGCCCAAGGCAAATGGGAAGAAATGCAGCTGGGCTCATCCTGCCTGGGAAGGGAGGACAGCAACGTGACCTCCTTTTTCTTTGCTTTGCTGGGACTATAACCAGAGCTTGAGCCTTGTGGGACAACTTACCTGAAAACTTGGCCTCAGAGGCTTCCAGCTCCCCTGGGCTTGAAGAGATGGTCAGCATGGGGTTTGGGGGAGGATCCAGAGATCAGCAGAGACAGCATCCCCCCTCAGCAGCAGGGCTGACTTAACATGGGAAAGAGGAAGGGGCTGGAAAGGAATTTGGGCAAGAACAAGTCCTCCTCATCCTTGTGTTGTGTTGTTGCCTCACCCCTCTGTGCAAAAGCATCCCTGTGGCTCTCTCCATCTCAGAAGTTGTTGGTAAGGGGAAAATCTCCCCTGCAGTGTGCTTCCTCCCACCAAGATAAAGTCAGATGTAACCCCCACACACACCCTCACTCTATGCTTTCCACCTCCCACTTCATAACATATACTATGACAACTGGATGGGAGGAGGGGTGTTTTTGTTGGGGTTTTTCCTTGGAGGCAGCTCAGTCTCTGTTTAGCTGCATCCCCTGGGCTTTACTGCACAAAGTGCTAATGGCATGCTTTCCATGGGAGCTTATTTCCATCTCTGCATGGTAAGCACAGTGGGGCAGAAGGAGGAGGAACATAACAGGTACCAGGACAGCACCTTGACTGAGCATCCCTCTCCCTACCCCACGCTGGGGTGGGAGGACGAAGGGGAACGCTCTGCTCCACTATAAACGGACTCCCTGCCATGAAAATAGGCCACCACCAAGTGATACCAGTAGGAGCGCTTTAGTGATTTAAATGATGTACACGGCAGAGAACAGCTTGATTAATTCATATGAATTGTAACTACTTAGGGCTCCATTCATCTGGAATGATCTGTAGTCCTATCTGCTGCAGAAGTTACAAAAGGTCCCCGGCTTCAGTTGCAGGTGATGTATTAGTCACCCCCTCCGGAAGACAGCCCAGGCACAGGGAGCTGCTTTGTTGCTAAAGGCATCTACATCGGAGCAACTGAGAGCAAGACAAGGACAAGGGATCTTTTCCTCAGCAGACAGCGGAGCAGGATGGGGACCACCACCAGGCATCTCCCCAGGGAAGGGGGTGCAGGCTGGGGATGGCTAGCCCCAGGGCAGGAAGCAGCTGACTCCTTCCAGGGCAAAGGGCTTTTTGGAAACACTGTTGTCTTTATCTGAAAAATCAGCCGGTGGCACGTACATAATGTGTTAGGACATCTGGCTGAGGCTGAATGCTGGGGCCAGCCGCTGCTTTGTCACGGTGGCTCACGGGGTCATTGGGCTTGATTTCATTGGGTTTGGTCTCATTGCTCCTGCACATGATGGAAGAGTTTGGCCACAGACTCCAAGTTAGACACACAGATGCAGGACGGGGCTGTTTGGAGGCAGCTGCTCTGGGTGAAGGAGCCAGGGTCACCCATAGACCCTCACCTCTGTCCAGAAACTGCTTAGCCATTTGGTTAAGTGGAGGAGATAGGGCCTTCATACTCCTCAAACCAACTCCCATCTCTTAGCAGCAGCAAAAGGAGCAGTGATCACATCCCAATCAGCTGCTGAACCCAGCATGTGCCTCATGTCACCTGCAGGATGAGGAAGAAGTGACTCTTGCTCGCAGCGTTGGTGGAGACAAAGCCAAGCCCTAAAGAAGACTGGCGCTGCGGTGAAACGCAGAGGTAGGAGTCCTGCTCACTACCATGCTGCCCAGCATGGCTCAAGGCTCATGCAGACAGGACTAATCTGTCCCACGTCAGGCCTGCTGCCAGATTTGTTCCTTCCAGCACCCAGCAGCTGTTGGTCACAACCCTTCCCCACGGAAAGCAATAGTGGCAACCCAGGACGCTGGGTCGCAGTGCCACCGTGTGGGCTCTGACGGCTCCCAGAGCACGGAGAGAGGGACATGGGGTGCTCTGAACTGGATCTGGGTCCCTCCAGCTGGTGACCGATGGAGCAGGGAAATAAAAATATCAAACTGGAAGCAGACATCCTGGCTGCCCTGAGGATGCAATGCCTGTTGACTGGCACCACTTTTCTCATTTAAGTCCTGAGTACTAAGGTCAAACATTTGCTTTCCCAGCAGACTCCTTTCGAGGGCCTTTGGGGCAGGACCTTTGTCAAACTCTGTCCACAGGCTAACATCCTCTGCACCCACTGGGCTCAGTCTCTGAGGGGCAAGGGCCCTTCACTATCTTCCTTCAGCCGTGGGTCAGCATGGAGTCATACTAAAAGGAAGCATGAACCCCCTTCATCCCCTTTGGTGCAAAGACTTTGGCCCAAGCCAGCTTCATTTGAATGGGGCTGAATGACTTTGCACTGAAGTAGATGAGGAGCTGAATGTCACTGGGCTGAGACACAACAGAGATATAGTTTGAAAAGGCTGGCAAGCCCTGAGCATTTAAATGCTCCCTGGACATGTCAACCACCAGCGTTGTACTTGAGCTAGGACTTTGCCTAGATCACAGCACCCAGACAGTCAGTTGTGTCCCAGTCATGAGTACAGATAGCCAGGAGCACAAGTCAGTTTCTGAAGGTGCATGAAGGTTCCTCAGGTCATGCTGATGGAGTCAAGTGCCTCTAAAGATGCCCTGTTGAGTTAGCTCCTCCAGGACCTAGCAGCAGGACAATGCTCCTCATAAAACATCTGTCTTCCTGCCATACTGTCCCCAGATCACACAGTGCCATCCATGCTGCATCAGACCTCTGCCTGTGCCCATGCTAGTCAGTTAAATGTAAGCTTGGCTGCCTCCATGCTATGCTAAAGTTAGTCTGGAGGAGACCCATTTCGCAGTTTTAGATGTCTATATGTCGGCTCCTACCACCAAGCCCATCACTCTCAGCTCACTTTATACTCAATGGAGAAAAAGCTCACACTTGGGAGGACATTACTCAGCTGCCATATTTCAGACATCTGTGTTAGGATGAACGAGCTGTGCTCTGCCTGCGGGAGAACATGCATGAGAGACTGGAAGCTGTTTTCCTCCCAAACCTTCCAACCCCATGCACACATGTGGTCAAATCCTGTTGCACAGCTCAGCACCTCTGGAAGTGCCTGACATACCCTTCCAAGTTGACAGCCACGTTCAAACCACCGTGAGACCTGCATCTGCAACAGTCATGAATGTAATCAATCAGAACTAAGCAAAACAGCTGAACTTGTTTCAGGTCTTTTTTTGGTGACAAAGAATTGCTCTTCATTGACCCTTGCCTTTCTGATTGATGGCCCTTCTTCTTAGCCCCAAATGCACAGCTACTTCCCTCACTGTCAGGGCAGGGTCCAGAGTTCCCTGGCCTGCAGCTTATCAAAGACCCGTGCACCTTTTTTAGAGCCATCACAGTGTCAAATTATCTGACCTGCTGCCTGTGACAGCTTTAGAAAGCCTTCAGCCCAGGTAACGGTGGCCTTGGTGGAGGAAATGAGAGAAGATGTTCTGGTCCTGGGCAGGAAAATCTGCTGTCATATATCTTGCCACCCTACATGTCCTTGCAGCAGCTCTTTCCCAAGCTTGTCATCACTGGGCTTTTGCTGGAGGGAGTCTCTGGAGACTGGAACAACACTCACTATTCCACAGTGCTGAGTCACCAGCAGGATTCCCAGCCAGGGCCATCCAGGGGGCATAAGGCTTTCCTTCCCCAGGGCTGCCAAACATGTGTCAGCTTGTTGGAGACTCTCGGGCCTGGACATTTCCTGGGAATTTCCCAAGGAGCCTGGCTGTGATGGGTGACCCAGCTCCTCCAGATGATACTGACAGCAAAAGAGGCTCTGCAGCTCCATCTGTGCAGCAGTGAACATTGGGGTGCTCCCTAGCCAAATACCACTTGCCCTCATTGCCACAGGCACCCAGACGGCGTCAGTCCAACTATCGTTGAGGAAGGAGACAGCACAGCAAAGGAAGCTTTTACCTCCAACCCATCTCACCCCTGCCAGAATTAAACAAAAGCCTTGTGCTTCATGGCTGGCATAGCTTGTGTCTGAGCTACATGTCTGAGAGATGCTACCTGGACGTACTCCAGGGCATGGCTCCAACCTTATGTTGTCTCTGGCCAGGCAGCTCAAGGAGGATGCTCTGGCCCTTCAATGTTGCAAAGACCGGCTTGGTGCTGACACTCTGATCTCACGGACAAGTTGGTCAATCACCAGGGGCCCTGTGGAGGAATGGTCAAGTGGAATTGGAGATATGTCAGAAATTAACTTGCTTTCTCACTGCAAAACAGGCCATTCAGTAGCCTGAATTAGCACTTCTTGGAGGTTTGGACCTAGATGGTCTGCAATGGGGCAGAAGGTGGAGGGCAGGAGGCAAAAAAAGAGGGAAAACTAAGGACTTACTGAGCTGGTAAATTGAGGACTTATGCTAATATTGACTGGGTCTGGAGTGTCCAGACTGGTGACCCTGTGAAACTCAGGGCTGAGGGGTTTCTCTCCTGGCTGGCTGTCCAGCATGCCTGGGGCTACCAGCACCAAATATAGCACTCAGAATAGCTCCCCTGTGCCCATTTTCTCATATTTTGGCATCTACCAGAAAATTCCCCACCAGGGAACATAGCAGGGTTTTTTAAAGCATGAAAAAGTACATTGTGGTTCCAACAGTCATGAGTTAAGACCTCAACTCTTCCCCTGCGGGCTCTGTGGCGGGCTGCCCTCATGTCTGCCTTGCTGTCTACAAAGCTTTGTCATATAAAGTGAGCTCTCATGAGCAAAGAGGTGGCCTTGATGCTCTCATGGCCAAGCTAAATGCAGCAGCTGCCAAAGCCCTTGGCATGCACGGTTGGACCTACTGCAGGTGAGCCTGCTTTCCAGCAAGCCCGGGGCCTCTTTTGGAAAACAAGCAACCAAAGCGAGGGATGTGGCAGAAGATCCAACACAGAAACAAACTGCACCAGTCCATCAGGAATGAGAGAGGACATTCATTTGACAATGCAGTTCTTACTGCATTGATAAGCTCCTCTAACAAGGCAGGCACAACGCACCAAGTCACAGCAGAGGTATAAAAGGAAAAACAAGCTACAGATTCAGATCTCTTTTCCAGTAATTCTGCACAGACAAGACCACTGTGGCTTTTTTTTCCTTTGTCCTCTCTGCTCTGGTGTTATCTGTTCCCCCTTACCTACTCACAGCACAGAGCATCAGGCACCACTCCCTTGCTGAGAGATTTAAAACCAGAACAAGTCCCACCACACTTTCCCACACACCTCCTAACAACAGCTATCACAATTTATCACTTAGGCCTGCCCATTTCTACTGTCCTTGCTAATTAGCCCTTAATAAGGCTAACCACCAGTTCCCATCCTCACCCCAAGACTCCATCTCCCTGCTTGTCCTGTCCATGTTTCCACCTTGTCTACTCAAGCCGGGAGTTTTGCAAGGGCTACTGACAGCCGTACCTGTGTAGCACTCATCAGCATAGGGTTCACGTGCTTCTTCTGCAAAAACATGTGTGAATAATTATTTACAAGATACTGTCTTGTTATCACATTTACAGCAGATGAATAAGCTTAAAAGCAAAGCACAAATAGGCTTTAAAATGTTTGCAAGCTTCTCCAGGCATCCACTGCTCTGGTTCCTGTATGTCATCTCCTCCAGCTCACGGCAGCACTGTAGGGAGGCTTTTCACCAGCCCAGGTAACATTTCCCTATCAAACAGAGCAGTTGCACTAAATTAAGTCTTTGCAAGAACATACTGCTGCAATAACGCATTTAAAATCCCCTTTGCCTGGGACCTCCTGAGAGAAGCTTCTATGTTTCATGGAGACGTGCAGGCCTGGTCTGCACACAAAGTTGGTCCCGCTCCCACCCAGGATTCATGGCCTCCTTCCTTCCTCTCAGCACTCTGATCAAGAGACAAGAGTCCTGATACAGTATTTTATTAGTAGAAAGGAAATACGCCTCCAGAAAACTTCCAAAAAGCTTACAGATTTAAGATGCTAGAGAAACCATAATTCATAGGCAACAAGTGTTGGCAGACTGTGTGCCAGAAGTGCCATCTAGCAAGAGAATGATGGAGCAACTGCTCCCATTCCTCACTGCCAGCATGCAAGGGCTTTGTGTGGTCTAATTGAAAATGCAGGTGTAGAGGAGTCTGGTTCTCTGCCCTTATTATCTGAGAGTCTGTACAACCTTCTCAAGAGCAGGCTTATTAAATTTACTAGATCTCAAGTGTTCCCAAAATCTATAAACGATGAATCCTCGGAGGGGAGAAGGGATCCTTTAAATACATTATTCACCGGAGCTGTAAACTACAAAACACAAATTGTGAGTTATCTAATCTCATTCAACCATTTGGTAGAAGAAGGAGACACCACCAAAAGACTCGTGCCCACAGACTTGCCCATTTTTCCCAACTGTATCAGATAGTGTGAGAAAAACATATATATCACTTCTGTTTCCCAGCCTTGTGTGCTTTATCAGGAACAGCACAAACCAGGACTGAGCTTCCCTTATCTGCATCCCTGCATCCTTGTGTCCTACTCTGAGAGCTAAATCCTCCATGAGATGATCCTTTGCATTCCCTGAGGATGCTGCAAACCTGAGAGTCTCCCAGAAGCTCAACAGCCCTCGTTAAAAGCTCAGGCTCACGCAAAGTGCTAACTTTTGCCAAGGTTAGGAATGATGCTGTGAATAGCAGTGGTCAGGGCTGAGCAGGTAGAAAATGCTGAGCTACCCACAGCCTGGCTTCTAGACCAGCACATGATATATGCACCCCGATGCAACCAGGGGTTTTACTTTCCTCTAGTGTTTGCATCATAAATGAGATTGTTACAGGCTCTGAGCTTTGCTGTAGCTTTAGCTTCCTTCAAGGACAATTGAGGAATGGTTGGGTCAAATGGTGGAAGAGTAAGTGTAAGCTGCTCAGTAGAACTGGCTCAAAAGAATCCTTTTCCCTGCTTCACGTGGGAAAATGAGTATTTGTTCTACCTATATTTTCTTTTTTTTAAAAAAAAAAAAACCACCTCGTTTAATCTACAGAAAAATGTTCACAACTCAGCATTGTGGGAGTAGAAAACGTGCACAGAAAATGGATAGAAAATAGTTAGGCTGTGTTGAATGTGTTACCATTTGGACTTCGATCTCTCTTCTCCACATCTCTGCCAGCACAAGGGACACGAGTACCTTCTGATCAGCTTCAGGGTGGCTCACACCTCAGCCAAAGGTGCTTTTCACTTTTCCTGACAGCGTATGCAGCTGGAACCAGGGGTGGGTGAACAAACAGGAAGAGCAGGAACACCTCGATTTGGAAGAAGGCGGCTGTCCCCAACCTCTTATTGGGACACTTCCACTAGCACAAGCAGTCCTGGCTTTTAACTGGGAATCAAGAACTCAATGTGTCCTTGAGAGTCTCTCCTGAGTTTCTATAACATTGCAGCCTACTGTTTGAAGCAGGAGATCGCTGTAAAGGCTAAATTCAAGGGGTAGAAAAAGGAAGAACAGGGGAAAATTGCCTTATTCAAAGACCTTTAAAAGAAGTAGATGCTAAAAGGCAAAGCACTGTAATGGAGCTGACAGTGTCACCTTGGCAGAGCAGGCTGGGCAGGGAGAGCTCGGGCACCAGCTGCAGTGACTTTTCTTGCTGTTCACAATACCAGGAACCACGCGGGGCTGTTGCCTACAGTCCTGGTACCACAGTGCTGGGCACAGCACAGATGGAAAACAAATTGAAAGATCATTTTTTCTGCAAAGACCTCCCAGTCTAAATGCCTGGAGACACAACAGGGAAGAAATTCCTTGGCTGAGCTGTAATCCTGTGTATAGGATCTGACCACACAAATACACTCCATGCGGCAATCCTGTTTATGAAAATGATGGATGTCATATCCTCTTCTTTGCAACACACCAGAAACAAAGCTTAGGCGGTTTTCCTTGCTGGGAAATCTGTGCCTGCTGCCACAGCAAGGGCTCTACCTGAGCAGATGGGTTCCTGCTATCTCTCACTGTCAGTTAGATGAGAACGTTATGGCTGAAGTACATTTGCAAGAGGACTGTGCAGCTTGTCCCCAAAGACCTCTGCCATGTCTTTGTGGCTTTTTCAGGGTGGGACATCATTGTTTCTTACAGAAGGGTGTTTCACGTCTCTGAGTTCACATATGTACTATATATTTGCTTGGTGAGCACTGACTTCAGCTTCCCAAGCCCACAAGTGTGTTGAACCCAGGGAGCTGGCAGAGAGGAGCAGAGGACTATGCAAAAACCTGCCATGGTGGGAAGCAGTCTTGACTGTACCAAAGCAAGCGTAAAATGCTCCTCAGACACCCAGACACTGCAGTGCACTTGCAGAGCCTGGGGACTCCCTGCCAGCCCCAACTCTGAGACCACAACACCAACAGCTTCCACAGAAGGAGGAAAAACCTCCCAGGCTTTCACCCTCTTGCTTTCAGTTCCTTTAAAATTCTATGGAAAGGGGATTTCCAAAGAATTGTTCATTCTTTCTTGTGTGTTATCACATATTGGGTCCAGCATGCAGCACTACCTCTTTTTGGCCTGTGTTGGAACCAGTGTTTCTTTCTCTTGTGTTTCTTCCAAACTTGCATTCTAACATCCCTTCAATGAAGAGAGCTGAAGCTGTTAGTCAGGCATGGATATGTATATCCAGCAATCCCCTCTTCAATAAGCATCCTTACTCTGGTGCAGCTGCTTGGACCATCACCAGTAATATGTCCCTGTCTATTTGGATCACAAGGGAACGTGATCTTTCATGTTGTAGGAGATTTACATATGGCATTTTCACTGGAGCAGCATAATGAAACCCCACCCAAAGCCTCAAAGCTTCCAGGAAGTTCAGATACAAATTTTACAACTCGGGACCTATTTTTACTTAGCTTTGTTTTTAAACCCCCTTTTTCTTCTCCCTTTGATGATTTTCCCTGCTGTTGTGGACAAATGAAAAGCAATCATCAGAGGCAGTACTGCACAGCCCGGGATTGCTCCCCAGCGCCCCGATCCAGCTGTACACCCTGTCCACACCCTGGTCGCACGCTGGGAGGAGGCAGAAGGTGGCATGTCCCCTTCCCCAGGCCACAGTGGTGGAGTGCAATGTGCCCTCCCATCTGGACAATCAGGGAACCACAACTGCCCTTACCCTGCATTCTAGACACCACCACTGTGGAGGAAACCACTGTTGTGGAGGACAGTACAAAGGAAAGCAGAACAGAAATTATGGCACTTGGAGGAGAAAAACACCCTTTACCCTGGCAGGCAAGCACAGGTCTGAGCTCATTTCCCAAATATGCAAGACACGTTACAAACCCTCTGTCCCAGACTATGACAACAACCTCATCTCCAGAGAGGAAGAGCCTTGATATGCTGATGGTGTGACAGTGTACTTCACAAAGGTCGGGCCAAGATCGGGCCACGTGTGCTAAAGCCCATCCCAACCGCAGTTATCTCTGGCTCAGCATCACCTGGGGCTTTGAACAAGCCTTCAGGCTCAGATGCAGGTGTGTGAACAACCAGCAGGAGACCTAGGCATGCCTCAACCTGCTTCCTCACCCACTTTGCACCTCCTGGCACAGGAACAGCTGTCATCAGGAGAGCAGCTAATTTGCCACAGATGTAAGCAAACAGAGAAGTGTCCTCTTCCATCTCCTCCTCTCCCTGAGGAAGCTCGAAGACTAGGACTGTCCACAGGGGTGCTAAGAAAGGGAGATGGTCTCTCACTCTCTGGAAGAGAGAAACCCCAGGAGAAAGAGAGGTGGAAAGTCCAGGTGTGTGACCCTTGGTTGGGCTTGGCCATTTCCCTGTAGCCTGGAGGCCAATAAGACTGCGTGACCCATGGAGTTGGTGTCCACAGGAGTCTCTTCTCAGGTGACAGGTTGGTAAAAATGATTCACAGGGATTTGTCAACAGTCTGTGAAATCTCAAATGAGCCCGAACCTGGGAGGCCTGATGGCTTCATGCAATTTCCCACCATTCACACAACCACTAGGAACAGCTGAACCAATCTATAGGTCTGCCTGGGCTGTATGTCTGCACAGCTGTAAAGCAATTTTCAGAAAGTGTCATAAATGCACCCAAAATGTAGAACCACCTATCTAAATGCATGCGCACACACCCACAAAAGACTTTTTTTCCTTTGCGTTGTATCTGCAGATCATCAGCATTTGACTTACAACATGATTCCTATTATCAGAATCTCACTATTAAAGTAATTTGTCTGACTGTCGGGTTTATGGGAAAAATAAAAATGCAACTTGGGGAAATGAGAGGGAGGAGGCAAAGTGTTTTTCAAGTGATCTCATTGGTTGATTTTTTCCCAGCCTTGGAAATGGGTACTGCTAGGGCGAAACTTTAAAGAGCACACGAAAACATTAGTGAAGGTTGGAATGATGTCTAGTATCCAACCCAATAATTCTCCTCCCAGTAATTTCTTTAAGCCTCATACTTGGAGTTCAGTAGGTCATAAATTTTGCCTGCTCTGAAGTTAACTGGATCTACGAGATGTAAATGTATTACTCATCCACTGGTTAATTTGTATGCTCATTGCTTTCCAACCTCTCCACAAATTGATTTTTAGATTCGTTATTTAGCCAGGAAGATATTTCCTGGCTTGTCTCTCAGAAGGTCACAGAACAACATGACGCTGCTGACTGCCACGGGGAAGCAAAAAGTCAAGCAGAGGGTTGGAGAAGAAGTTTCCCCATCTCAAGCTCAGTCAAAAGTCAATCAAGGTGGAAGCCGCACCTTGGAGATGCCTATTCAGAGCTGTGCTCTGGGCAGGAAAGCAGAAAGATGGGGTGATGGGCCCAGGAGAGGGGAAGTAGGGCAGAAAAAAACCTGAACAGTACGGGCCTGGGCCAAGAGAGTATAAGCTCACATCTCCAGGTGGTCTCTGTCTTCTCTACTTTCATTTCTCTGTACTCTGTTTGGTTTCATTTTGAACCCCACAGGCTGGTGGACCTCTGTCCTCTTAGTAGGGCTCTGCTGGCTTTTTAACCCATTTGGAGGATGCTGTCCAAGGCTGTCAATGTGCTTGCTGGCATCCTGCTATCTCCACAAGGTGTCCAAGGTCAATGACTACTTCCCACCTGAGACAAGTGGTGGGAAGTCCAGAAGGTATTAAGCCATCTTGATCTGAGCCCTCTGACGGTGTTTGACTCAGTGTGATGTCTAGGTGGCGTGTAGCTCTTCATGCACATTAGGAACCTGCCTTGGGTTGCTGCTTGGCACTGAGGTGTGATGTCTGCATGTCAGTGGTTATCTCAGCTAGGCCTGGGACAACAGTGTGCTTTCCTCAGTGACCCCTGGGGCCAGATCTAGGGCTGCCAGCTTACCGTGCCTTTTTATGAAAAGCTGTCAGTGCTTGGAAATGTGCAAGTCCACCAACTTGGAAGCGAGGATGGAATATGGCTCCATTCCAGGTCTAGCATCCCTGCATCTTACTAGTGTTTTGGAAAAATTAACCTTCACCTGCAAGTAAGAGTTCTTAAAAAAAGCCACAAAGACAGGACCCAGAGCATTATCAGACTCAACAAACTGAGTCATTAGCAGTGTTACGCCTCTGATTTGCATCAGACACAAAGCTGCATGACAGACACCTGTAAAACTCTCCTCTCTGTCCTTGCATGCCACATTGTATGCTCCTATTACAGAAGTTCCTCACCCTCACCTTTAAGGGGCAAGTTTCATTTTCTCACAGGTACTCATTAAATTCTTCCCTCACCCTTCCTCAGGGCATTACATCTGTGGCAGCATGGTCGTGGCTTGGACTCTGCTTTTGCTTTTTTTTTCAGCTGATTACATTTTGACAGTGATTTTGCAGCCTTTATGTACTGGCTCCCACTGTTTGTATTCTAGGAAACATTTACTGCCTGTCTGACTTGCCAGCAGTAGGATTGCTCACCATCCCTTGGGAGCAATGAGAAATGATGTGTCAGAATTTACCCACTTCCCAGCACTCCCTGTTTACTATAAGGACCCCATGGGCAAGAGAACAAATAGATTACTACAATTTATATCTCTCTGGGTAATGTCCTGCAGTTCCTTATCTTCCCAACTGGGATATTGTTCACTCTGTTGGGCCTCTTTCAGCTTAGGAATTGTGTCATAGTGGCATCCACGGTGGTGAAAAATTGCCTGACAGCAACAGTGTTATGGGAAAAATCAAGATTTTTCCCCCTCCTTCTCCTCTCAGATATGCTTATTATAATGTGGTGGAAATCAGAGCTTGGCGGGAAAAGGTTTCTGAGTCCCATTAAAACTTTTTGTGATTTCCAAAGGTCCCCCATTCCTCAGTGAGACAAAGCCCAGAGCTTATGAAGCTTTTTGGATAAGATGGAAGTGAAGTGATCACCTTGGCCAAGCCCCAGCGTGGTGGCAGGGTGCTTCTGCTCTGCTCCAGGAGGCCGGGGCTCAAGTCTCCATTGACAGTGTGTCCAGGACAAATGGTGAATGGACAAGGTGTCTTTTAGCTTCCTGAAGTGGTTCTGCCTTTTAAACTCTCTGCCAGAGGTGCCTCATTTTGTATTGAAATGTCTGTCTGAAACCATGTCTTGAACCTAGGCCTTCCACGTCCCTTGTCACTGACCATTTGGAAAATGATAACCTGGCCAGAGGTACGTAGACCTGAGAATCCTTCTGCGTTTCCCTAAAATAATTTTCAAGACTGACTCAATCCCATGAAAAGTGTTATTTTTTTGACACATCAGCATTTTCTACTGAAAATAAATTTGTCTGAAAAATTCCCAGCCAACTTTAGCACTGTATAGTACAGAGGAACAACATGTATGGGTTATTATCAAAAATGTCCTCCTCTCCTTCATCTTTTACTTGCTGTCATAATTTTCCAAAATCTTCTTTAAACTAAATCAACAATCACCATCAGATTCCCCTTCACCTCTCAAGACACCTTCAAGACCATCCATTAAACCACTTTATCATGTTCTACTCTAGGCCCCCATGGTGGTGGTCTCAGGACCCAGGTGGTCACAGGTGGTCTCAGCTCTTTGCTTCTCAGACCCCAGTTGGATCTTTGATTTTGCTGTCTTTAGAGTAACTGGAGTTGCAAATCCCTTCACTGAGGACTTTTTAATTAACTAATTAATTGTGCTCTGCCTCCTCGTAGCTCTGCCCTGCCAAGGCAGGTGGTTCAAAGGAAATGGTGAGGAGGGTGGTGGCTCTTCGTGCTTGCAGAAACCTCTGCTGCTTGTTTAGCCTGTGAAGCTCGTAAAGAAATTTCACTGGGACAGCTCAGATTTCCATTCATGCTTAGTCTGTCCTCAGTGCATAGCACTCACCATGTAACACCAACACCCTCTGTCCTCCCATTCTGCACAACACATCTCACTCATCCCCACATTCACCCAAAAAGGCATGAGCGTCCTTGTCCGAGGCCTCTCAATACTATCAGTTGGCTTAATATCCCCATTTAACATTTCCCTTTAACCTCCCCTGCTCTCACAGGGAAGCCTGCCAGACTGACAGTGCTGGAGGGGGGAGTCCTGCGTCTCACTGAAGGGCAGCAATGCCACGAGGAAGCAGCATGAAAGGCTTCCAACTCGCTTGCCTCTCTCCCAGAAGAGCCATCTCCTCTAGCAAGCTTATTCACTCTGCCTGATCAATCCCAATCCCATTCCCAGCAAGGAGGTCTTATTAATACTGGATGAATGGAGTGGGAGGTTTGTGGTCTAGAAGATTTTCCCGTAGGAACAGGAGCTAGACCACCAACTCTTTCACATTGACCACCCAGACAGCAATAACCTTTGGCCAGCGTTGGCACGGGCTGGGCTTGACGCCGGACATAGCGCTGCTGAATAGATGGGTTGAAGCTGTCTGGGGGGGAGGATGGGGGAGGATGCAAGAAGACTGTGGGGAATTGTTTAAGAGAGCTCTGAGAAATATTGGTCGAGTGCTTCCATTTAATTATTCACTCTGCTTAATTTGCTCTTGGATAAGATGAATCGTTCATTGACTGCACAGTCTGGAAGCAAGTCCTTCCTGACTAAACAGACTCAGCATTAAATGGTAAAATAAATGGAGGACAAGCAAAGAAAATTCCTCCTCTTAGATTGATCACGTCAGGGCAAGATTCTTGTAGGGAAGCCAGAGCTGATAGAAATATAAACACAAAATCTACCACTTACCAGAATAAGTTTCTACAGTTTTCTCTTTATTCCAGCTATGCTTTTTCCAGGCAATTTAGTGTTTGCAGAAAATACTGCACTGACAGCGTTGTCAATGCAGTTGATATCGACTGTAGGTCTGGGTGCACAAGTAGCACAGGCAGAGCTGGTTTAACAATGCAGCTGTTGCCCAACGTGTCAGGAGACAACACGTTCATCTCTACCCACTTCAAACACCTGGAAAGTAGGTTTCAGCCTTCAACTTCACCTGTCTTCATAGTCTTCGTAATCTCTCTTCACAGAGGAGTAGACACCACTATGGGGCAACTCAACTGACACATCCATCCCAGGTGTCTGTCGGAGAACAGGAGGAATCGCCTTCCCCAGGAAGCATGGCTCATCTCAGTGACCCCAGCTGCAACCGTACAGCTGCAAACATCTGGTCCAGTCAGCCTCATTTTGGGGCTCCCCTCCCGGATCAGGCACTGGCCACCCACTGGCAGGACATGGGCAAGTTCGTTCCACTTTCTGCTCTGTCATATGCAGGTATGAAACATTTCAGGGCATTTACTAAATACCTAAAGGTATTTATGGGGTATCCAGCCCAGCAAGATTTCCATCTGCATTTGGCTTCAAAGCAGTAATTATATAAATAACGGATGGGTGGATTTACATGGGAGTAAAGCAGCAACATCTTCAGTTCTTGATTTTTAACCACTGACTACCAACAAAGACTTTTAGGTGCACTAGAATTATTCATTTACTAACCTCAACACTTGAACTGAATGACTGGCAACTGTAACTCCGGTCTGAAATCATTCAGCCCTCATTTTCAGGTTTTTAAAATAAACAGGACCAAGCTTCACACAATAAAGATGTGAAAATTCTTCCAACACAAATGTCTGAGCCTAGCGCATGCTACATTAATTTTATTTTCCTTCTTTCATCCTGATTAAACTGTCCACTAGTAATTCTTTGCCTCCAGCCAAATGCAAACACAACTGCCACTAATAGGAATTGAGTACGTCTGCATAAAAATACAATTAAAGTAACAGTACACTTCACATTTCATGCCACTCAAATTCTCAAGTAGGTCTATTGTTACAGGATTTCTCATGCATTGTTAGAATTTTTTTGCATTATACTCTAAGCAACTGATTTTCTTCTCTGGTCAATCAACATTAAATGTAATGCCATGCATTATCTTGGCTTGAAGTAATAATAATAAAAAAATCCTGGCCCAGATGTTTGAGATGTTTTTTCCTCTTCTGAGAAAGGTTTAGAGATGTGAAAGATTTTTCCCATCCGGCATTCGAAGGAACCCATGGGCTTTTAAAATTTTTGGCAAAACCCAGAATCACCCGGCTGCTTACATGCTAAGGAAACTCTCCTGAGGTGAGTGAAGGCTGACATTCAAGTCACTGCTCAGAGAGACAGAGAGGAGGTTTGACCCTGGCACCTATAGCCGGAGAGGAGACTGCTTACAGCACTGACCCAGTGTTGCATCCCAAGAAGGGAAAGGGACGATTCCTCCAGCGCTAATTCCTACCCTGTTCCCATAGTCAGTTGGACTTGGGAGATGATAGTTTTGGCATTGAAAAAAATCATTTCCTAATGAAAAAAAAATCTCGTCAGAAAACTCCCACCCAGCACTACAGGAGTCATCTGAATCAGGGCAGGCCATGCTAGCTCACCCAGCCCAAGGGTCAAGTCTGCCCTTCAAAGAAAACTTCATCATCCAACAGGGAGGAGCCCTTCAGGACTCTTCTTCCTGAGCCAGTCAGGGTAATTCAGTAATCTCCAGTGCCTTTCCATCACGTAACCATTTGCACCCTACTAAAATGGTGCCGCTTGGATTGGGATCAGCCATGCACTCACACTTCGCTTCAGGGACAAGTCAATATATTGTGGAGAGTTTTCCCTAGTGCTTCAGCTCAGAAGAAACTGCATTTATTGAGGTTTGGGAAGGTCTCTCTTCTAAGAGCCTTTCAGACGTGACACTGAATAGCTGTGAAGGACAGTCAGAGCTGGAAAACCAAGAAAATGCTAGTTGAATGAGTTAAGTTGTATGAAATCCTTGGCTCACATGCATGAGGATAAAGGCCAGCCCCTCTGCAGAGTGTACCATCAACCTAGTGTGGGAAACATTTAAACACTTGTGGAAAATTGCAGGTTTATCTGCATTGGCTGCATGAAAAAAAAATCCTTAACACAGCAACCCATCTCACAACTTGCTCTAAACAACCTCTGAACCTAGTTCTACAGCCAATTAATTCAATCGCTTCTTTTATATCTGCTGGAATCCAACTTGAGCAAAAAGCTCAGCAACCCTTTTTATCGCCTGCCAGCGCTCCAGCAGTCATCAGAGAAGGTTCCAATAGGTCATAATTTAGTCAATATTTTACTTTGCAAAACACATGAAAACTCTTTGACATCAAAAGCAGTAGATTTACAGATGCTGGGCATTTACAGATATCATTGTTCTGCCAAAGTATGAGTGTGCTTGCTAGTTCAGATTAAACTTCTATTATTTCCTTGGAATGGAAATTGGCACTCATCCATCGGCTCCCCAAATTCAGTTCAACAGCTCCTACAGATTGCAACCATCTTTCCCCTCTGGCTTGCCTATACCTGGCCGCCGGTGGTCAGATGCATGCTAGCTCTCAGCATCACCCACAGCCATGTCTTGTGTATAGCTGCTTCACAAATGCATTCGTCTGCGAGTTCATACGTCATAGAGTAATTTGGCAGGAGCTCTAACTGTTCAATAGGGAAAAAAAAAAGGAAGACTTTCTTCATTTGGGATTCCTTCACCTCTTGGCAATACTCAAGATAATCTCTTGTAAAACCTCAGGAAAACTCAAATTCCCTGCAGGTACATGTCTGTGTTTGCAAAGCAGAAAGACCTTGTAGCACACAAATCTGTTGACATTTGAGTGAGGAAGCCTTGATGTCAGTGTGATGGGCAGCTCAAGCTGGGCAGGATGAAGCCCACCCACATGCAGGCCTGATGTGCCCCACAAGCATCACAGAGCCCTTAGGATGCCCCTCCAAGTCTCGTCATCACTGCAGTCACAGCAAGGCTCAGCGCTGCACTGTGTACATGTGCCCAAACTTGCTGTGCGTGCGGGGAATGGTGGAGCCATGTCAGCCTGGCCCCAGCACGGCACATGGCCTGGACCCGGTGCTGCTCCCAGCAGTTCTGCTCTGCCAAGGGACTGGTTGTGGAGGTCTACCCAACTGGTAGAGTCACACCTGCCCAGTTTAGCCTCGCTGGCAGGGCAGGAGTGCAAAACTCACCCGAGGAGCTGGGACAGTTCCTGGGTGGCCAACACAAATGCCGGGCTGCCTTAGCTGGAAGCCGGTATGCGTGTATCTGTCCTCATGTCCCCGAGGACAGACCATGTATCTGGCACTCGCAGTGCTGACGCAGTGGTGGGGAAGACTCAGGGGATGAGGACAATGGAGCTATGTTTTTCACCACAGCAGGAGCTTTTGCTCAGTGCATTTTTCAGAATGACAGTAAACAGGGTTGGGAGGGACATGGATGGCCCGTATAGTGCACCCCTTTAGTTACTGCTGTTTTCTGTTCAGGCATGCAGTTGAAGAGGTTTAATTTTATTGGGGGGGGGGGGGGGGGAGGGACAGGAAAGCTTTCCATTTCCCCTTTCCATTGGTGTTCTTGTCCATAAACCAAGCACTTCCATTAACAAATAGGTTTTGTCAAAGATGCATCCACCAGTAAATTCCTCTGCCACAATGTGGAACTAGTGTAGATGGATTTGAATTTGCAGGACTCTTGGCTTCTGTTTCAAAATCTGCATTAACTCCTGAGTTGACCCTTGGCCCATCACAAGCTAAAATCTTATCTTACTGAAGGGTGTAGGAAGAAAGTGCCAGTCTCATTAGACCCTTTCTGAAGTCATTTACTTTGGGTTCTGCCTGTAATATTTCTTTTTAGTCTTTTTTTTATTACATTAAATTTTTCATGGGAGGCAAAACCTCCTTTTATTCCTCACTTAGTCCAGTGTCACTGGGCTTCCTCCCTGCCAGGAGGACAGGAGACGTTCCTGGCCCCCGCTCTTCAGCAGTCTCACCTACCACCTTTGTTTAGGAAATGATCCCAGTGGATGCAACATGGACAGAGGCAGCCCAGCACCGCTCCTTGTTCACCTGGGTATTTAGTGATGCTTCTCTGAGCCCATCTTTTCTGCATGGAAGCAGCATAGGGGAGACCCTACCAACCCACCAGCAGCACCCCAAGGTGCCCTTTTGGGTGCCTGCTCCTGGCACTGAAGAAGAAAGGCAGAAGGTTTCCCCTCTAAACACTCAAAAGGTACAGAAACTCTTGCCCCACCAATTCCAGTGATGCTAAAAACATCACATTTCATTTGCAGGTGCTGTCCCCAACCAAATCCCCTCTGCCATCATACAGTGAGAGCAGAGAAGACACTGCTTTCCAGAGATGGGCTGCACTGTGAGGTCGAAATCCGCCCTTGAAGAGACATTTCCCTTGGCTTTGCCTTGTGTTCAGCGGTTTGCAAGAGTGTGCACAATGCCGCTGACATATGCTGCTGCAGAATTTATTCTGCTCCTAGTATGTTCTCAAAGTCCTTCAGCCCCACCAAGCAGGGTGCCTCCAACCTGTCCTAAACTCCACATACCCATTGCCTATGCATCCTTTGCCTCAATTGCTGCCCAGGTCCCACCCAACCCACCAGAATGGTCCCTCCATCCCTCGAAAATCTCCCAGTCCTTTAACAAGCAGTTCAAAGAGTGAGGACTCTTTAAAATCCACGATGGGAGCATGTCAGAAGTGCCAGCGCAAGCCACAGAACAGATGTGCCGTGGGGAGCAGGAGGGAGGCAGCGGGGCGGGGGGCCCTGGCAGCGAAGCGGCACGGAAGGGGATGGCAGCTGTAAGACAGACAGCCTCTCCGCAGCCCCGTGCCGGGGAGAGGGGAGCCCCTTCCAGCTTGTCCACACTGCCGCTGCACACACACATCCTCATTAATAACAGCCAGTGGATGTGATGGATAGCACTCGGGGATGAATTATGGCCAACTGCCTGATGCTGCCCTGCAAAAGCCGTATTTAGCCAAAAGCTAGGTAGTTGGTTTTTTTTTCCTCTGTCCTGCCAGGTTTTGGAAATCTGAGGGACATCTTTGATTTTCTTGCTAAGATGAAGTTACTTGAATTGCCTCCTGTTTCCTGTGGGGTGATGGTGTACTGAGGGTAGCAAAGAGCGATGCAGCTGGTGCTCAGGGAGCGCTGTTTGTGCTACAAAACAGGGAGTAGCTTCTCCCAAATGGATGTGTTGCTATTACTGAGATGTTTTGTCTTTCAGTACACAAAAACATTGCTTAACTGGGAAAATAAAAGGATTCAAACCAAATTCAGCTATTGCATTTTCAAGGTATTTGCATATCTGATTGTTGAGCTTCAGCTGGGTGGGTGGAGACTAGAGAAAAAAAAAAGCAAAAAACAAAAACTGAAAAACACACACAAACTGGAAGATGCTGGAGTGAAAAAAAAAGAAAATAAAAGTGCTGTTAAAGGCCTCCTTGGTCTCACCCAGGACTGACATATCATTGATGATCAAGAGCCTGAGATGTGTTTTCTAAACAGGGATTTTTTTTTAAGCTCAAAGAGTTTTGCACAGGAAATGGATGTGACGCCAGCACCACGTCAAATTGAAAAGATTCATTGAAAAAACTTTATTTGTTTCCCTGAAAGAACTCTGAGAATATGCAGAGTTATTTCTGACATGAGATTATCCTGGATTCAAGTAAATATGGCCATGCTATAAATAAATAAATAAATACATACAGCCAGTGCATCAAAGCTCCCCTAAAATAGAAACCTTTATGGGAAACAGGCTGGATCTTCCAGTGGTGTAAAATGAATCTTCCCATCGAAGCAAGCCAGCCTATGCTGATTTTCCTAAGCTGAGCACCTGGCTTTAATTTCAATATATTTTATATACCTGAGTGGCAAACACTGAAAATAGCTGCCTGCCTTTAACAAGTGGTTGTCATTGACCTGAGTGGATGAGAACAAGCCGACCGGTGCTGCAGGGCTTGCTGGTACCGTCTGACAGGACAGGCAGAGTCGGACCGGCCTCACAGTCGGACGCAGCTCTTGGCATCAGTTGGGGTGTCCTGGCATGCTCGGGCTTGGGTGGGAGCCCTGGAGGGTTTGTAATAGCAAATGCATGTGAGTGGCATCAGAAATGACGTGATATAAATCACCTTCCTAACAAAACTGATTTAATTTCTGCTGGGTCTCAGTGCTTGATATTTCTACAGCCCCTCATCAAAATACTATGACAACCTTAGCACCTCTAAAGACTGCAGAGTAAGAAATGGTAGAGATCAGGACACAAAGTCAGGACCTGGAAACACTTCCCTTGTTTCAAGGCACGTACAGCGCATTTGAAGTCTCAGTGCGACCCTTTGGGGAAGGAAACAGTCCATCCACTCTGCAGGTGGGGAAACTGAGGCAGGGATGTGTTATGTCTTGCAGCTTCACCCATCAGAAAGCATTTCTTCTGAGTCCCAGCAGTTCTCTGCTACTGCTGGCAATGTTATTTCTCATGATGCCATCCCTGCTGTGAGCCAGACCTTGAGGGAGAGGCCAGGGGGTCGTGATCACATGAGATTTGATTTCATGGGAACATAGGCTAAAAACATACTGAGATTTGATTCTTTCCTTTGCATCTGATTTCTAAACCTTCAGAGTCATATTTCCAAGCTTTTCCCACACACAGCAAGGCTGTGAATTTTCTTTAAAAAAATATACATTACACAAAGCAAGCAACCTGATAGTCCTCTAAAATCTCAAGACTCCAAGAGCTGGGGATTAAAAAAAGAGAGGAACACTTGCATCTCACTGCTATATGAAAGCTCACGCTATAACCACCCCATCTGACAAAAAAAGGACCCCTGCACCATGCAACACACACTCCCACCACCCCATCTAGGGGATGGGTACAATGCTGGGTTTTTTAATGCTATCCCTAAAGCCAAATGGCAGCTTTGGGACACTCACTTTGTCCAGGCAGAGACTTCCAAAGGTGACGGGGTTAGTGGCAGCACACCCTGGACTGTCCCCTTCTTCCTCCAAAGAGATACCTTTGTGGACTCGCACATCTACATCTACCTCTCCGCTGGCAGCGTTGTGCAGAGAGCAATCTAAAATTAGCCGGGTGGATTTAACGTCACACAGCTTCCCTCTGCTTTCGAGTGCTCAGCCTCCTGCTATATTTAAACCAAAGGCAACTGGTAAACAAAGGTTTGCTGCGCTCTACTCTGACAGAAATAGGCACTGCAGCTATTTTTATCCTCCAGACTACACAATGCGTGTCCAAGTTACAACCAGCAGCAATAAATATATCCCAAAGAGGGTCAAGAAGCCACTGTAAGCAGTGAGCAGTAATGAAACCACTCTGCTCTCTGAATGCCAGCGAGGCAGCCTTATCTAGTCCCTAATTCCTCCCTTTGAGGCTCATCACACAAAAGCCTTATAGAAATCAGATGAGGTTGTATGTCATGCTTTGAGTGTGTTTTGTTGTGGGTTTTTTTTTTTCCTCCAGGTTTTGTATTTTAGCTTAAGCTAAGTGGTGCACTGGAAATATCAAGGCATCTTGACCATAGTCTGGATGCATGAGGGCTAATTCAGCTCTGCCCCGTGCTGGCACTTGTGGATGAGGTGCTAGATAGGAAGAAAGAGGTTTTACCTTTCAGGAGAGGCTCTGAAGCTGAGGCTGGGAGTGGTGTTTCTAGCACATATTTAGAGTTGATGTTTGTTCTGCTAACCCTGGGGTGGTTGCCCTCATGGGACAACATCAAAGACACTGCTGAGCAGGATGGTGTGCAAGATGTGTGCTTGCCTAGCGAGTCACACGTGTCACCTGGGTCCCTGCGGCAGGGGTGGATGCTGAATTCAGACCCTCTGTGAGAGGGTGCAGAGGACTGATTATTTAGCCAGGACTTCGCACCCTCATGACCTATCCTGCTTTCTCAATCCCTGCAAGGTATGAGTGTCATGCCAGGGTCAGTCTCATCACTGGCCTTCAGCAGGGCTTTGTGGAGCATTGCACAGGGGTTAGGCCAGACAGTGCTCTGAATGAAGGGTCTCAACCAGCCCCAATGCCTAACCCTTCTCCTTCTCACAAGGGATTTGGTGTGAGAGGCCAGGCAGTGAGGAGGTCTTCTTCAGACTGTGGTGTGTCTCCCGTTGCTCCCCAGGCTGCTCTGCAGAAAGCACCAGTACCTCCTCATCCTCAGAGCCAAGCACTTCAGCCTTCATTTTTGCTCAGCACCCAGCAGAGAAGGAAAGGCAAGAGCCACCATGGTTTCCATCCTTGGTACCCTCCTCCTTCAGGGTACCAGACCTTTTGGCTTTTAGCTCATAGAATCATAGAATGGTTTGGGTTGGAAGGGACCTCAAAGATCATCTAGTTCCAATCTCCCAGGCTGTGAAACCCTGAAAGCTGGGCAATGTACACCCAAGAGTTGGGTCATTTCACAGGTCATTTCTCTCTGCTGAGGATGCAAACCTCTGCTCCACTCCAGCTGTCTTGCTGCAGGGTTCAGGGACAAGCATTGACAACCACGCTTGCACCCCTTACCTCTGGAGGAGTTCAGGCAGTGCTGCCCACACCCACTGTCTGCTGCTATAGAGATGCCCCAAAATACCCTGCCTGGCCTCCACCACCTGCTGCAGACAGGCCCAGGTCTCCTGGCAGACAGCGTGGTCTCTCTGGGACATCTCAAATCACTGTGGGTCTGCAATGAGTGAATTTCTGACTGGAGGTGGGAGCTCAGGCACAAGGGAACATCCTTTGGAAAGCGCTGATTTCTTGAAACAAAATCTTTTGCAGAGGCATGCTGTGAAAGAGACATTTGCGCTCCTGGCTTGGCTGAAATGAGGGATCTTCAGCGTTAGGGTACTGAAACCCTCCTAAACATGCAATGCAGATAGCAGGAGGAATCAACAGATACATGAACCTCAGGGACATGACCCTCTGATCCAGGTCCATAGGGAAACATGTACCTCCCACTGACAAGCAAGCTAGCTTTGACCAGCAGTGACAGCCAGCCATGGTGAAGAAGGTGTTTGGGGGGAATATCCAGATCTCTCCTGTAAACAAAAGTTATGGGTCCTAAAAGCTCTCCCAAGGTTAGCAGGCACATCCTGCAACACCTGGAGTAGCTCTACACCCAACACCATGATGCCACAACACCAGACCCAGCACAGCTGCGGATGCTCACCTTGGCTTGGACCTGCCTCCAAAGCCAGGCTGCAGATCTGCTGTCCCCAGCCAGCAATCCCACAAAAGAGCAGAGATGGCTGCCCCCTTTCCCAGACCTTCCTCTCCACCCTGGGGACCAACCATGTGCCTACCATGGCTGAGCAGGCAGTGATGGAGGGGTTGTCACATCTGGCAGCAGCTGAGAGAGCAGTGCCCCACAGCTGGTGCACTGGGCATAGCTCTGATCTTGGGAAAGCGGAGACCTGGGTTCACAGACCAGCCCTGGCTTCTCCCTTGGCTCTCATTTATTACTCACACAGGCATGGCAGGGCCCTTTTTTTTAATGCAACAAATTAAAAAGAAAGGAAGGGGAGAAAAAAAAAAAAAAAAAAACCACAAACAACTCTGTAGTAACAACTGCAAAAAAAAGGGAGTGAGGGGAGACAAGCACACAATCAACAGAAAGGCAGATGGAGTCCAGTTACAAAATGCTGACAGTTCAGCTGGGAAAGGGGACTGCAGAAAGGATGAGGCTTTACAACAACAGCCTGGTGCAGGGCTGGTCTGGAGCCGGCTGCCTGAGCAAAGAGGGTGTCCTTCTGGGGCCTGGCACCAGTGACCACAGACACAGGTCAACATTTCAACCAAGCTTGCATGGCTGATCACAAGGAGACCTGAGCTCACCAAGCCTTGCTGTAGGTACGTAGGGGGCAGGCAGCGTGACCTGCCAAGGGTGGCTGGGTTAGCATCGCTGTGTGGTGTTTGGGCAGCTTGCCTTGCGCTCAGGCACAAGGTATGGGTGCAGGAGCCTGTGCATGCCCATGGGGTATCAGACAAATACACCCAGGGATATCTGCAGGAGAAGATGCTCACCCATCTGCAGCAGGCTCCTTGCGCATGGCTGCAAGGTCCTGTTCACCCTCCCAGAGATTTAGCAAAGTCAAAGCCCCAAAAAGGGCCTGCTGGGTTGTCTTTTACAACATCCACCTCCTTGGGACTGAGAGTCAGGGTCCACAACTGCCAGTAACAGTCATTACCCTCTTTCCTGCTCCTTGCCAGCTTTATTTTATATATTTTTATTCCTCAGTGTAAAAGCTTCCCTAACTAGTCATTAACCTCAGCCACAGGACACAACCATTAAACATTATTGTGGCTGTAACATGGTACATTACTTGCCTCGCAGTTGAAAGTGTTTCCTCCAGCAAGGGAGAAAAAAAGAGACCTACATTAAGGTCAGGATTCTCCTGCGCATGTATCTAAATCAGCATCTGGCACTGCAGACCTGTTGCAAGGAGTGTGTTTGCACAGAGGATACACATTACATGAAGAGTGCATCTTTCTTGATTATACAAGCGGGAAAAAACATCTTTGATTTCATCTCAGAGAACAAGCCGGGCATTCAGATCCCATACCTGGCTGATCCCATGCTAGCACAGCCCACTGCCAAGGAGCTGATACGCCTCTGTGTAGGGGGGGACGTAAACTGCTATATCCTTGAACTGCTCAAGACCTTCTCCATGCTCACAGCCAGGGCTGACCACCCTGCTACAGTCCTGGAAATAGCAGCTTCTACAGGAATTGACCTTGTGAATGGGACCTGGAGAGGTTCACCAGGCCATGTGCTTGTTTGTAGACACCAGCTGAAAGGGGGAAAACAGCTGTGGAGCTTTCAGCAGACATGGCTTTCACTGCCCACCACTGCTGCAAGCCTCCCTAGCCTAGATCTTCCCAGTGCCTCCTGCAGCTCCAGGAGAGGTTTTCAGCCCTTATTCACTTTTCTTCCTGCGTACACAAACATGCCGAGAGCAAAGCTCCACACAAGCACCTCTAATGGTGTTTGCATTACAGTCACTTATAATGGTCCTGAAACACAGACAAGGAGAGGGAGGGATGGTCACTGTGACTGTCCCTTCACCCGGTGCTCTGTGCAAGCTGCTGGCTGTGGCAATCAGCTGCCTGGGAATGCCCCACATTATCTGGGGAGCCTTCCTGAGAGGAAGACAAATCTCCTACATCTCAGTGCAGGAGAGAGCTCAGCATGTGACCTCCTGAAATGAAATCTTTGCAGATGCACCCCCAGGCTGATGGGGAGCTGTTGCGATGGGTCGTGCCCGTTTCCATCCATCAGAGGACCCAATGAGACATGACTGATATAAGCAGAGCTGACAAAGGCTGAAGACCACTTCCCCATCTGGGGACATGCCACCAGGCTAGGGGGGAAAGGCTGCCTTTTCACACGTGGGGGCTGTTTCATCCAGCAGCTCCCTTTTTCCAGCGCAGGGGTCCTACAGCTGCAGCACCTGCCTCGCAGGCTTGGTACGAGTTCCTCTTCCACCTCGCTGACTCCAAGAGCACATCCTAAATTGAAAGCAGCATGACATGAATAGTTCCCCCCCCGCCCCGAAACCAGGCTGACCTCCCACCGCAGGCTGGGGATCCCCCAGTGTTCGTTGTTATACATCGACGCCTGACGGGGAAACGCAGCCCCGCGGTTGACAGGTTTTAATGAAGACCTTTGATGTTCAAAGGAAGCGATGGCTGTTTGGTAAGGTCGGTTGAGTTAGAAGAAAGGGGCAGGCTGAAGCCGGCCGAGCTAAGCCCGTTACGCTAGCAGGGCCCCATCTGGAGCACTTAACTGCTGTCTGGTTTGAGCCAGGCAGGTTGGAGGTAGGCAGCTTTTGGGGGGGTTGGTTTCATGCCAAATGCCGTCTGCCTCTTCGAGTTACCGTCCCCATCACTCACCTGGTGCCCGCATTGGCTGCAGGTCAAATCCTGAAGTCCACTCTCATTCCTTACACTGAACTCACACTTGTTTTACAACAGAAATGGAAATGTCAGTGTTTAATTGGGAAGGCTCTTAACAAATAAGAAATCTCTTTAAGATATACCTCGGAACTGCCGTTAATGACCCCAAAGCTTCAACCTCTCAGCTAGGCTCATTGCCACGGTGAGGGAAGCACTTACCCTTCTGCAGCCCCAAAATGTGTCTGTGGCTGGCACAATGGAGCAACACCACCCATCCCAGCAGTTGAGCACCCCTCGTATGGGTGTTCAGGTCAGTGTCCATGTTCCCATAGATATTTAAGTATCTTATGCAAAATGGAGCATCTTCAGTGGGAAAGAGGAGAAACAACCCTGTTCTGCCCAGCTGACAGGAGTTTTCCTGAGATGAGAGGGAAAAGGAGAAATTCCCTTGAACAACAGGGAATTTTGCCTTTGCTTCCATACTACGTGAAGAACAAGTCCATTCAGAAGTTTGAATTATGAGATGTAGAAACAGCCAGCTGGATATTTCAGAAATTTGTCATTTTGTCTGCCATAGATATTTGTCAACAACAACAAAGGAAAGTTAACAAAAGGCATAACAGCGTTTTTTGTCCAGTGCTGATGGGGACATATTTCAAATTTCTCCCCTGACACAGTGTGTCTTTGCTACCAATTGCATCCCCGTGTCCTTCCTAAGTGTTGGGGTTTTGTTTACCCTGTGATATAAAGGCAGCTCAATTTTAACCCCAAGCTGCAGGCACTGCGCACCAGCAGAATAGCTTCTTCTCAGAAAGAGGAACATTTGCAAACGGAGAAAATGCTTCAGCAAAAGGAGCTGAGACAAGTTTCGACAGGACTCCAAGCATGACCTGGTCAGCCAGTAAGTTTGCATTTTCATAGCAGGAAGGAGAGAGGGCAGATGAAGATTTCTAAGGCCCTGACCTTTGTTGTTTCCTAAAATGTGATGCTAAGATTTTCTGCCCAAGTCCACCACATGAGCAGTCACTCCCCACCCACCCATCCTTACCAGATCCCTGGTTTGAAACAGTACAAGTGAGACCAGCCTCAGCAGACAGCAAAGGACCTTGACTTTCCCTTTTAAACTGTACCTTCCTCCAGCGAGCAATTAATTTTCTCACTCGGAAGGAGATTAAAATATCCCCGTTACACCTGGTGTGATTCGTGCAGGGTTAGAGCACCCATTTCCATGCAGACTTGTTTTGTCTGTTGCAGGTTTTGGAGGACAGTGGTTGCTGCTCACCCCAGCCTTGGGGACAAAGCAGGTTTGGTTTTTCTCTGAGTCAAAACCTATAGTTCAGAGACTGTATTTGGGGGAATGACCTGGACATCACAGCCACCTCTTCTGCCCGGCCACACATCCACAGCTCCAGGTAAAGAACTGAATGCTTCAAAGAGCCCAGGGCACCCCTCTGCTCCTACCACTAACCTTATGGAGTGGACGCATCAATGACAATTTGGCTTGTAATTTCTGCTTTTGGAAGTCATGTCAGGGTAACCATGCATTAAAGCTACCTCCAAGACCTTTGTGGAGGTTTCGTTAGGAAATGTTTTAGCCTGGTTCGTGGGGGAATGAGGCTTTTGTTACTATAGTGTCTGTCCATGTGCATCTTAGTCCTGACTTTTCCAAGAACTTCAAAACCCATAGGGCAATTTTGGCCATTTAACATGAATCCTTAAAGATATTTAATTGCTCTCAGGTTTGTGAGCAGGCCGAGGAGTGAGGCTCCATCTCTGCACCTGCAGCACAATACCAGCAACCATCAGAGAAGCCTCCTGGGTGAGAGACACAAACACTCTGGAGACATTTCAATCAGAGCTGATATCTCATGAGACGCGTCATATTCCCTCCACAAGGCAAAAAGCCATGGGAAGACTCTGCAAGAACTGTAGCTCCTATGAACAGCTTGCTTGCTAAAGGAGAGTGAACCTGGCTGGTTGCTCATGGTGCTTTGGGTCCGAGTCCTGCAAACCAGTCGCACGGGCTGGTGGAGGAGCTCTGCCCTCCTCCCTGCACGTGCTGATGGCCAAATGATTCATATCACGAGAAGGGAAATGCAAGAGCAAAGCATAAATGAATCACCCTCTGCCGCAGGTCATTTAATTCATTCTCCCTTCAGGAGGCAAGCGTTTTTGCACACTCTAATTAGATAGTTCATCCTAATGGCAGCTATATGATTTTTTTTTCTTCCTTCTTTACATCTTTCAGCAAAATAGCATAAAACCTGATGGATATTGTAAAACAAAAAGGAATCAGTGCTACCCTGGAACAAGCCCCATGTACCATATGGCTAAGACAGGACAGTTGCAAAATCCCGCAACGCACTCATTACATGTGTTGTCTACACTGCAGTGCTCTCTCTGCTCACTGCCTCCTCTGCCCTAGTTCCCAGACTTTGGGGTATAATTATAGAATAACAGCAACTGAAGCTGGTTTAAAAAAGATGGTCCTTTTCCATGGAAAAAAATCTGAACAAAATAACAAAAAAAAAATGCATTTTTCTTGGCAATGTGTTAATTTTTTCTTTTTTTTTTTTTTTTGAGAAAATGAGAACAGAAAATGTTCCATCTTCCTCCCCCTCGTGCCCACCTGTTTTTGGAAGAAAGCAGGGAGGAAAGAGAAGGGAAAAACCCTACGTTTTTAAGCCTGTTGTTTTCAAAAGTACTAAAACATTTCTAACAAAGATGACATTTTCTAAGGAAATTCTCATTTTACCTGTAAAGCCCCTTCAAGTTCAGGAAAGTACAACTGCTTGTCAGAACCAAAAGAAGAAAAAGAAAAAAAAAAAAGCCTCTTTATTATGTTTCCTCCCCATAGCTATTGCAAGGTGGCAATGAAAACACAGTCAGTTCTGGGTGAGGAGCCTGGGAGCCTTCGCATGCAGATTGTGCAGCTTGGGAGGTGAGGAGTATTTTCCCTATGCATAAGATCTGCTCAGGCATTAGCATCATGGTGAGACTTTTGTATCAGGGCTGGCAAGGCTTAATCTTTATGGTTTCAACTGCAAGAACTGGGCTGGGTAAGGTAAATGGGGATTTTGGACAGAAGCGGGGTCCCCTTGGCCTTTTGCACCTCAGTGTGGGAGGCTGCAGAGCCAGCAGGGTCCATCCAGAAGCACACACGGGCTGCAGAGGCTGCAGGACCTCTCTCCTGCTGAAAGACACCAAGCAACGCGAGATGCAGAGCTGGTGGGAGGAAGGAGGGTATGGCCCCACAGGTATGAAAATTCACCTTAATTTTCCTGAATAATGGGTGTCTGAGTAGCACTCAGTACAACGCACACAAAGTCTTGGCACTCCTTAAGGGAGGGTTCAATGTTACAAAAGAGATCAGTCACCTTGAATTCAGGTCTGTTCACCACTAATGGTGGAAGCCACCCCATCACACGCGGCGTCCAAGGAAAGCCATGGGCTGCAGTCTTTCTCTGTGATCTCCACCCTTCCCTTTCCGGCTGAAGACTGAGGCCTCTTGCTGGCATCATCTCTCATGTAGAAGATCTCAGCACACCCCTGGGATACATTTACATTTCTATCAAAGTAACCAATTTATTGCATGAGGGGGATGAAGAATACAGAGAATTGGAGACCAAATCTTTCATGCATGAGCCATGCCCTTGTGTAAGGACGCATAAGGACGCAGCCTTTCCCCAGACCTTCAGCTGGAAAACAGCAGTGTCCATGCCTAAACCCACCACCATCACCAAACCCTACAGCTGGGAAGCCCTGTTACCTCTATCCAGGTGTGGGCTGTGAAGACAAGAGCCTTGCAGTGAAAACAAGGCTTCTTGCAAATGTTTCACCCAGCAGCTCCCACACTTGGAAGCACAATCTTGCTCATAGTGCCCTCATCTATCTGCCTCGAGTCCTGCCCTGCCTATGATAGATTATTTTCATTAAGATTTCCCTGATGTGGCTACAACTGCAGCTGCTGTGCCAGTGATGCAGCACGAGCACTCGCACAGGGGTAGATGACGAGTGATGAAATGGTGGTGGTCAGGCCATATAAAAGCTTGTTTTGGGCTGCCCAGCACTATCCTGTATGTGCCTGTGTTGGGCTAATGTCAGTCTGCCTGCAGAGGAGTCTCAGGTGGAAGAGAGAGGTGTTATTCTGCTCTGTGTCTGTCCTGCCTCCCTCCTTCCCTGGTCAATCCAATGCCTCTTCTTCACCATGGGGATGTGTTTGCAAATCCCTCGTGCAAGATTAACACCCTGCTATCTATGCATGCCTTGCATTTCTAATGTCATTCTGCCCTACACAGACGGAGGATTCGCTGCTGTCTGTGGGTCACTTGGAGAGATTGTCATTCTCTGAGGCAAAAAGCATTTTGCAGCATTTGCGTGGGCTTATTCTCAGGCATTTTGCATCACCAATGCACCCCAGACCAAATTATCCTCTTAGAAAACCCAGTAAGTCAAAACACTGCATCAAAATATACTTTTGTTGTTTTTCCTCTCAAGGGACTGCCAAGGAAAGCCTATATTTATTCAGGAAAATTTTTTGGCTGAAACATTTGGAAGTCAAAACAATCTTATCAAGAAAGTCCATGAATGTAGTTTAGTGTTTAGGAAATAAGGCACAGCCTGGGAGGCCACAAAAGTCCCCCAAGCCACACTAGTACATCAGAGAACACATAAAGGAAGTGCAACAGCAAAAAACCAGCCTGTTTTACACCACCTTCTTAAATTGCTTAGCACCCACGTCTGGCATTTCACACCTGAGCTTCAGCCCTCCAGTCAAACGGGAGGTAAAAGCCTTTCAGTGGGATTACAGCTCCTAATCAGCTGATTATCTCCAGCAGGTATCAAAGGGCTTTGCTGAGATCAGAGGTCCCACCAGGTCCAGAGGGATGACACACCGCCGTGTTTTGATCAAGACCTTTGCAAAAGCCCCAGCCTCCCAGGGGACTAGCTCCCAAAAGAGCCATCTCTTCACCACGGGGCATCTCGCAGGTGACGTGCCTTGTGTCACCAATACTGCTGTGCACATGCTGCTCGCTCCCAAACCGCGAGCTCCAGAAATCCCAACACAACGTCAGGAATCCCGTAGCTTGAAACAAACCCATATGGGAAGGTGCAACATCCATCTGAAGGCTCCTGCAGGCAACACGAGCTCTGCTGATCACAGGAGCGATCTGTGTTCCAGCCACAGTAAATATCCCCCTCTGATGGTCTTGCAGCATCCCGACAGAGAGCGATCCCAAAACATAAAAGGCTGAAGATCTTCCCTGGGAAACTTTGGGTCCCATTTTTTGGGTTTTTTTTTCTGAAACTGCAAAAAGTGTCATCAGTTCATGTGAACCCCCAGAATTTTTCCATTTGTCTCCTACATCAGTGTCTTGGCACCATAGCAAAGAGCCCCTGAATCCCCCTGGAAAAGCCAAATGGGAAAGAGGAGAGTACAGGATGGCAGTAGGGTAGGAGAGTCTGATATTTTTCCATGATCCAGAAAACTCTTTTTCCTCATGACCTTGTTAGGAGGCTGGAAGCTGCTGTTTAGCCAGAGCTGTCAGACAGTGGTGCTGGCAGGAGATGGATGAGCCACGGTGCAGCTCTGCAGAAGGCGTCACGGAGACAGGCTGTTTTAAGCAGCAGCAGCAACGGTGGGAAAAGGCAGCAGGAGAAGGCTGAGGCAGGGCTGAAATGCCAGTGAGCACCAGGCTGTGGGGAAGGACACTGTCTGGCTTAGCTATATACAAGGAGACACATGCAAGGGTCTCCTCAGATAGCCATGGAGACAGCAGAGCTCTGGGGTATCTTTAGGCTGAGCTGACAGAGAAGGGTTGTGAGGATCACGGGGCCTGCCCTTGGTGCCTTAGGAGCTCAATCCTGTCTCCTGCAAGGCATTGATGGGCCCTAGGTTGCAGTCCCCAGTTACTCGTTTGGGCTGTCTGAAGAGAAGCCAGATGTGTCCTCTAGCATCTCCCAGCACAACCACACCACGCTGCCTGCTGCCAAATTTTTATCCCAAACACCATCATCACCATGCTTTATCCCCACAAGACAAGGATGCTGAAAGTTTTGCTTTAATTTTTATTGTGTAACATTAATTATTAATTTTCTTTGCCATTCCCTGCCCTCGTAATTCCAAGGATGTGATTTCCCCCTGCCCTGTCACAGAGAATGGTTTTGGGTACAACCCTGCAAAGCACAGACCTGGAAATTGCTTTATTGCTGCCCTGTGATCACTCTCAAGACATCTGATCCTGTCATTCTCAACTCTGCAATGATGCTTTTGTCACACTCCTGGTCTTTGCATGACATCTGCAGCCCTATGCATGTCCTGATGCAAGCCCAAAAGAGTTAGTATTCAGGGACAGTGTTACTGTGCAACGTTAATTGTCGCTGAAGTGTCTGGACTGTTTTGTGTGGCTGGTTTTTAAACAGAAGCTTGGCTTTGTTTATATCAGATGTTCACAATCTGGGTACAAGCTGAATGATGCTTTGCCCTATCAATACCCCTCGTCTGCTCTGGACAGTGTTCTGGACAGAAGACCTAACTCCAGCATGGACACTTCCTGGGGTAAGAGGGAGTACTAACAGAAATGTGCTTAGGGAAATAAGAAAAATATTCATCTCTTCTGTATTCAGGGTACAGATGACCCCTTTCCACCTCCAGGACCTCCTTCTGCAGAGACATTTCTCAGACCACGTCTGCAGCAGCCTGCAAAGCTGAAGCTATGGTTCTGTACGAGGTCCTGTGCAGGCACATTGGTGGTGCAGACATCCCAAGTGAGAAGTAAGAGAAATCTCTGGCTGATGCCTGCCCTGGGATTTGGGAGAGCTGGGTTTGTTCTCTGCTGTGCCAAAGGTTTCCAGTGACTTAACCCCTCAGCTCCTGGTCTGTAACATAGGGGTACGGTGAGCCATTCCCTCTCTGCTTGGAGCGCTGTTCAAGATGCTCAGGCAGCAGCACCATGGGAGCCACACAGGCACCCTGAGCAGTTTGGCAGAAAGAGACAGCACATGTCCAAGACCTTGGTCCTGCAATGGGCTTGTAGGGTAAAATTTGGCCCCAAACAGCTCAGAGGTGATCTAGCTTTGGCTTGAGATCATTTGATCCCCACAGCATGGTTTGTTCACATTTTCTGTTTGGCCTTTCGCTAACCCAAACGCAGGGCTCCTACCAGATGTCCTTTTAGTTGAGGAGCTGCATTTCTAAGAGGGGGATATGTGACTCCCTTGGTTTTACAGTCGTGAGGGGAATGGGCAGGATTTTGCTACGTCTATACCAGTAAATAAAGAGGCCAAGGGCAGTTGTGTGGCCAGATGGCACGGCACAGGTCTATAAACCAAACTCTCTTCTCCTCCCCTCCAAACCCTAAAAAGGGTGGCCTCAGCCATGCTGACAGCTGGGACTGGTCCCTGAAGAGACCCCAGGGGCTATCTGAGAGAGGATGAAGCCACGCCAAAGAGCGTGATGACAATTTAACAGTATGGACCATTGTGAACCCATGCACGGCTGGTGTCTGGGTTAGCGCACTATTATGAATGTTGCCTTAGAGATTTTGGACTCCCTGTTGGCACCTGTGCCCTCTCATGACATAGAGGTCTCAAAGTGGGCACAGCCAAGCCAGAACTGAGCAATGAAGTCCCACCTTGATGCCCAGGACTTTGCGGGTCTGCATGCCGTTCCCGTGTCACAGGACAGCAGGATGAAAACCTTTTGTCCTGACATACTGCAATGAGAAGGGATGGCGTATCCCCACCAACCGCACATCCCGCTCCCTGCAGGCACCTCCCACCACGCCAAGCCTATGGTACCAGGGGCTGCCACACTCAGAATGGAGCTGGACCAAGGCTGGCAACATAAACAACACAGCAGCTTCCCTGCTCCTGCTTCAGGGTGCAGAGCTCTGCATCACGGCTCTGGGTCTCTGCTTCTTTATATCTTGTCTGCTCTCATTTCTGCTAGAGAGAAGTTCATTTTCCCTGCTCAGGATACCCAGCACAGGGTTTGGAGGGGTTATCTAGAATACCCCAGATGCACAGTCCGTATACAAATCCCCTGCATGCATGTGAACTTATCCAAAACACACCTCATGTCTCAGGGTCATTGCACACACACTTTGCTGTTGATCTCCACTCACTCAGCGACCATTTTCTCCAGGTGAACCCCGAAGGACAGGAATATCCGGATGAAGGGAAATCCAAACAGAGACAGACCTCTCTTGGAGTGCTTTGCAACCCATTTGCACAGCTCGGAGGGGCACGCGCTGCAGCATAGTAAAGAACCAGGGACCTTGATGTCTCTCTTCGATCAGATGCAGACAGTAGCCTGTCTGGTTACAGAGAGCACTTTCTTTGATTAAAAGCTAATAAATATTCATCCCTCTCCTCCCCTGCCGTCCCTCCCAAATCCCCAGAGACAAAACTTAGACAAGCAAAACTGGTTCATTTGTGATGTATTCCAGCACGTTGCTCCAAAACACTTGGAAACGTTCCAGGTAGCAATGCAAGGCTGCAAGGGCTATGGATCATCAACAAAGGAGCCAATACTTTGCATTCACTTAAAACAAGACTTAGGTCATAAAGGACATGCTCATTATTAATGGTGGGTGTTGGGAAGTAAAGCATAAAGTGTACACAGATCCTTATCCCTAGCTAATTCTTCAATAAATTGGCAAAGATACATCACTGCCTGCAGAGCAGGAGACAGAGAGGAATTAGATGTTAAGGACAGCTTAGTTTCCTAGGAATACAGATGTACCATCATTTAATGAAAACTACAGCGAGGGGCAAGGGAAGCAGATATATCAGTGGTGAAGGTTGTCTCCTTTTAAGGCAAGGAAAACTAAACTCTCATCAGGAAAGAACAGGTTAGATGGGAAGAACAAATAGATGGAGAGATCACCGCCAGTGTAGCAGCGCAGGGACCACTGAGCTGATCTTGGTGAAATGTGTACTAGAAAACAAGTCACTGTTACCCAAAAGTAAAACCAGTCCTTGAGAAAACCAGTCCTGGTGTTTGGGAGTTTCAAGAAATATGGAATAGATGCAATAATGTGCTGTCTTAATGCAGATTTAAACCACAGCCCTGCAGAGAAAGTCCCTCTGAGGGCACTAGACTGGAGATGGTGGAAAGCCTCCCATCTCTGGATGGAAACCTATCCCATAGCTATCTCTGCAGCTACTGTGACCTTGTGTTTTCCCATCTCTTGGCCTACAGTCTGAGTGTAAAGTAATTACTTCTTGGGGAAGAACTGCCTTCAGCCTGTATTGGTAGAGGGTTCAGAGGTGATCTCACAATCCCAACAGTAACAGTAATTAATAGTAAAATACCAAGACTAAGACAATGATTTATAATAATAACAGTTTCTTATTATTACTGGAGCCACATCCAAGTACATGCATCCTCCTGCGTTCTGAGAATATGGTGCTGGGACACCAGGCTGGGTCCCTGCTCTGGGACAGCAGTAGCATGCTATCCATGTGTTTCTGCAACCCACCAGCCCCACTGCCCTGCGCAACAGCGAGCTGGCTGTATCACCGCCAGCAGGATCCACAGCCCTCAGCAGCACAGAGACGAAATCTCCATCCCGTGATCTCCACGCTGTTTAAGCACAAAGGAGCCTGTGTCTGCTGCCCGGCCCCATAGAAACCAAGCATTTGTATCTGTCCTTGGATACTAAGGTATCAAGTTAGAGCCTGACAGCAGAAGTGGGTAGAAGATGAAGCATTGCAATTTTTCAGCTTTTCTAATGGCATCCTCCAGCTTTGCGGGGGCTGTTGGGCAAACAAGAAGCAAGCAGCTTAATGGCTGTATTTCAGCTGGCACGAGTGCTGCGAAGCCCGTGTTGCGGGCCAGTTTCTCTGCTGAGCTGAGATTTGCTTGGCACAGCAGCACAGTGGGTCCCGAGGGAGCCCACGGCTGCTCTCTCATCCTCCAGCTGGGTCCCAGCCAGACCCTGCAGAGCTGACGGCCGCCCCTGCCGCGGGGGGAGCACAGCCGAGTGCGGCACCCTGGCCAAGCTTCGTCTTAATGCCGGCTCAGCTGATCAAGGCAACAGAGCAGGAAGAAAAGCAGTGGGAAACTGAGGATCCCCATCGCCGAGGGGAAAATCCCTTCCCAAGGACCGTATCCAAACACCCAGGTGGCACCAGAGAGCACAAAGCCATCACACACATTGCGAAGGGACTCCGGCCCTCGGTTTGCAGAGGTCCAGGCTCTGGGGTAAGAGCAGGAAGGTTTTCTTTAACAAGAAGACAAACCCTGCCCTTTTAGGCAGCTTCCCACAGAAATGGGATGCCTGCAGCGATACCCGCAGGAAGACACCCTTTCTCCAGCTCCTTCATGTCCCCTTTGTCCACGTGAGCTGAAAGAGGTCTCAAACACCGCGACGGCCCCGTACTTTTCATGAAAGCAGGCAGCTGGGTGGAAAAAACCTGTCTGTGCCTCTTACGTGTTACCCACAAAGGGAGAAACTGCAGCTGAATCTCAAAGCTCAGGGGATGCACATGGGGGAGAGACCCATCCCACAGGTAAAACACCCCGCGGAGCCTGCTGTGAGCTACGGGCAGCAGGGAGCGAGTCTTGCCTTGTTCTTGTACTCGCAGGAAACACCATTGGTATGAAAATGTCAAAGTGGTTGGTGCTTTGTGAAATAGATTGCACCAACCCCTGAATACACACACACGCTCACACACACAGGGTGATCCGTCCTCCACAAAAATGCATGGCCATGACATTGGTTTGGGATTTAAAGGGAGTGGAAAAAACCCCGAACTTGTAATTTTTTTGCTACTGTCAGTATTCACTTTTTTAAATTCTTTTTAACATTTACTTTCCCTTCCCATGTGGGCTCAGGGTGAGATTTCAGCACTTTTAGACCTCCGGTAGCTTCAGTCTGTGTCTCTTTATAGGGATGTCCTACAGCATAGACCTCAGGTGGCTTGGAGATGCTCTGCATGTTGCAGACACTATTTAGTGCTGGGCCAGATTTTCTGCACCAGGCAGAGAGTCAGATACATTGGAAAATTTGTGGTTTCCATTTCCTCTGTGTAGCCCAGGCTAACAGGTTTGCAAACTCCCTTATTCCTTTGCAGGACTCTCCTTGCTGAGGCAGAAGAAAACCTAATAACAGCTTCAAGAAAAACACTAAAAAGGGTCCTATAGGGCTGCCAAAATGGGTATACTTAAACATCATGCTTGACTTCATCTTCAAGGTCCTCTTGCCACAGCAATTCAGCAGGAGATAATGAGGTAAACCTGGCTGGGCAAAGGCTGAGTTGGAAAAAAAAAAAAAATCTGTATCATCTCCCAACTAACATATTTATTGGGACTCTCTATGTATATATATGTAGGTGTGTACATGTATATATGTCATGTCATGTTTCAGTCTGTTAGGCAGGTCAGATTTCTTTACATGAGTAATTTGCAATTTTTCTTAACAGAAAATATTGTGCTCAAGCACAAGGAAAAAAATGTAGCTTTTCATAGAGAAAAATTAATCTTGGATGTGGACAATTTGCTGAAATATTCCTTAATACTCCCAGATGAATTTTTGCATTTGTTTGTTGTTTTGCAAGACCCTAGCAATGGTCCTTTTGTGCTCTGTGTTCAGAAGAGTTAGGCTTCACAAATAGCATGGTTTAATGCACAATCTTTAGAAAACTTATTCAGAATTTATACCAGCACCAGAGTCTAACCCACAGCACCTATAGGCAAATATACTCTTAAAAATACTGTGCAAAAAGTGACCTGCTTCCCCTAATGCCCAGATAATGAAGAAATAAGCCAGCGACCCTCCTTCAGAGCACATCTTCAGAGACGTTCAGTCAAGGAGCTGTTCCAGCACAGCCTCCAAAGGGAAGCCTGATCATTAAAATATGACATTTCTGTGCCATGTGATGAATGATGATTGAGCTGGCAGCTCTCATCTAGACAAAGGACTCATCCCACCAGAGTACTGATGTTAAGGGAAACGATCCATTTGATTTAGAGTTTGGACCAGGCTTCAAATGCAGGGAATGAGGGCGAGTGTTTGGTTTGCAGGGAGTCCTAGTCTCTGTCACAGTATGCTCTCAAAATCCTTCCACAAAGGCATATTGTGTCCTAACTCCTTTAGGTCCCCTGCATCAGGTATGTTCTGGTCAATCACAAGTCCTACAAATCTAGCAGCATCAAATTAGAAGTCTGAGAACTACAAACACTGCCCCTTTGCACCTGAACCAAGACTCTTCTTGAAGGTGGGCCTCCTGCTCAAAATCTGTATATGCCTCAAACTGGGCCTAATGTATCCAGAAGTGTACTGGCTTGGTATAGATCCCAGCTAGGAAACACAATCATTCCCCAAGCCCAGATTGCTCTGGAGATGAGAACAAGTTTGTCCTTCACAAAGGAAATACTTGAAGCACTGTTCTGTTTATGTTTCAATGAGAAATTCATGGCAAAGCTGGGTCTCCTACAACCGGTGAGTAGGAAACCAGGGAGAGATAGGTTTCACCTAATTAAAGAGATCTGTGATGAGGTTGTCTTCACATTGGACTCCCACTAGATACAATAGGGGAAATGGGTTCCCGCAAAATGCATCTCCCTTACTCTGCTTTGGTGTCTATTTTAGATGAGAAGAGCCACACCCTGGGCCATACGTCCACATAAAGGTTGCTGAGGAGACTAATGCCAATGCAGGGTTTGTACCACTCCAAGCCTAGGCTGTGCAGGCTCAGGCTCTGAGCTCTGGAGGTCCTTGTCATATTTTGGAGACTTTTCAAGATTCACCACCAAGAATCAGTTGACTCTCTTCTTGTGTTTCACCATAGCTACAGCCCACCAAACATGTTTTCATCCCAGCGATCCTTCTTCATGAGCCTGCATACTGCACAGTGCCACCAAGCAACTGGCACATCAAACAGCGCTGAACTGCCACTTGACACTCTAGATGCTGAGATGCTATAACCAGCCCTTGTCTCATGTCCTACACAGGACTGTTCCATCCACCCAAAGAGGAAGACACAAAAAAGTTATTATAAGAGGTAAGGGAAAATCCAGCTGTAATATTTCTGGAGTGCCTACAAAGAAAAAAGCCTGAACCTGATGCAACCAGATTTTTTAAGACTTCTGCTTCCCTTCCATTGCTGCTGGAGGTGCCAGATCCCATCACATTTGACAGCACGCAGAGCAGGTCTGCACTGTCCAAGGAAATCTCTCTATTGTCAATATATTGCAGATGCCCTTGGAGATTCCTGGGGTGCTTAACTCAGCCAAAGAAGAGTGATACATTTAAGAGTTGTGTATTTTCCAAATTGCAGGGCAGCAGGGAAAAAATGCCCACAGCCACTAAGGCTCTTGGTTACTTCAAAATGGAAAGCTTTCCCCCTTTGCACAATCTCCCACGTATGGCATGTGGCCTAATTACATAATTGCACAATAGATCCGAATTGCTTCAAAGGAGCTGTTGTGTTCCAGCAGGTACATAATAAGTTTACAGTATCAACTAATTACACTGTTATATAAGAGCCCAGAATGACTTTTAAAAGCAACAGACAGATCTTCCAGGTTATCAAACACATATTGTTTTGTTTGGGGATTTTTTTTAATGCCTCATTACAAAGGTAACCTGTGCTTTCTGCAGCCTTTCTAAAGGGATATAAATGTTAACACTATGCATAAAGTGCTGGGTTGATGTGCATCATCTCTACTGACCTCAGTGGATCATTTTAGATCCCAGCAAAATCCAAATCATAGAATCATAGTATGGTAGTTCCCCGTCTTTCTTGAACTGGGGAGCCCAGAGCTGGACACAACATTCCAGATGTGGCCTCACCAGGGCAGAGTAGGGGGGAGGATAACCTCCCTCGACTTGCTGGCCATGCTCTTCTTAATGCACCCCAGGATACCCTTGGCCTTCTTGGCCACGAGAGCACACTGCTGGTCATGGAGAGCTTATTGTCCACCAGGACTCCCAGGTCCTTCTCCGCAGAGCTGCTTCCCAGCAGGTCAACTCCTAACCTGTACTGGTACCTGGGGTTATTCCTCCCTAGGTGCAGGACCCTACACTTGCCCTTGTAGAATTTCATTTGGTTCCTCTTTGCCAAATTCTCTCGTCTGTCCAAGTCTCACTGAATAGCAGTGCAGCCATCTGGTGTGTCAGCCACTCCTCCCAGCCTACTATCATCAGCAAATTTGCTGAGGGTACACTCTGTCCCCTCGTCCAGTTGCAGAGGGGATGAGGGACAGCTTTCCCAACAAATTGCTGCCTGGCTATCTGCATCTAGAAAGTTCCGTGTCCAGAAGGTGCCTAGGCATTATGTTCAAAGGAGCTCACTAGAAGTCCTTCCTGAGCCTGCACTCCTTTCCTCTCCTGTGATCTGACCCACTCAATGCACATCCATCATATAACCCCAGGCAACCTCCCATCAGCCCATACCCCTCAACACCCCATAGGCTCCTTGCCTGCTAGGGAGAGTTCAGCTGTCTGTCTTGGCAGGTGAAGGTGAAATCAGGAATCACCCCACTAACCTCCTCAAAGTTGCTGTTGAACTGTTGATGTGAACCTCTAACCCAGATCAGGCAACACACATGCATTTTATTATCATCTATTCACCCTTCAGAGAGCAGCTGGGATTCCCCAGCAGTGACAGGACATCCGTGGAGCTATAACTTTGTAAACTCAGCTTAGCCTTTCAGGAAGAGATTTCTAATTTTATCCAGGCCATTCATCCACCCTCAATTTGCAATAAAAAAAAAAAAAAAAAAAAAAAAAAAGAAGCTGTTGCAGGGTTATTATTAACTATTGGCCAAGAGAGAATGAACTCCAGGCTTGGCTGACTCCCTCTTTGGTAGAGAGCAAGTGCACAGACAGCAGACACATTGCTCTTTTGCTTCCCAAGCATTTCCACTCCCAAGTAAGGATTTTGATAGCCAAAGCAGCCAGAGAACCTTTATTTCACAGGTGTAGCTGCATTATCCAGGCTCCACCCCAGACAGCTGGGCTTGGAGACTTCTGGCCAGCCTGCCGGGCTTAGCTTTGCTCCTCCTCTACCCGCTCATAACTGCAGCACCTCTCAGTGTCAAGCCCTTGCTCTACTAAAATGAGTGGGAAAAGTCCCTCTCAACCTCACTTAGGCTCTGAGATCAGATCTCAGACACAGGGAGGAGTGTTTCATGATCAGCTGGAGAAGTTCATGCATCTCTACCCCCTTCAGCAGAGTGGTCCCCCTAAACACTCGCTGAGGACACAATTTCTTGCAGTACAGAAGGCCGTATTCAAACCACCCCATCAAGCACATGAGATGATCCTGGGCCTTGGTATAAGGCCAAAGAAGCAATGTGTTAGTCTGCCCCAGCACTGGTTTCCAGGGCAGAGATGTAAGATACCCTAAGCTGGAGACCTAGAGCCAGTCAGGAGAAGAGATCCTCCCGCTATGCCCTTGCATCCAGCTATGCCGTGCCCATGAATCAGTCTGCCTATGACATGTTTGCAAGAGTTGATTAATGACAAATCTTCAGCTATGAGAAGTCTTTTTAATACAACAGGTAAAGTAACAAACAATAGAAGAAAGAGATGGCAAGAAATCCACATCCTTATTAGTTGAGCTGGTAGCTCAAGGACTCCAACATACCGCTCTTAACCAGAAATGTTGCAAGGGTTGTTACCTTTTCCCTAAAGTCTCCTAAAACGCAGTTACCCTTATGCTTGTCATTGCAGGATTTGCCATTTGCTCCTTACCACATTCCCCAAATTCACCTCGGGAAAAATGTTCTTACCAACCCAGCAGGTATCCCATTGCTCCACCTGCTTTTGCTTGCATCGAGAGAGGATCCATGCAGCACAAAACAGCCCTTCACTGTAGACATAAATCAGTTAGCACCCAACATCTACTAAAGAATCTCATCACAGACTTTCCTACCAATCCCCTGCCAAATGAGAGGGGAGAGGGGAGACAAATCAGGTCCCAGAAAAATATCCCCTGGACATGTGAGTGTGTAAAGCTGTAAGGCATGGGGACTTCCATGGTAACTTTGTGTATAAACACGACCAAACAGCTTGAAGTAGCTGCTTTCCTTGCAAGGCCGATGAACAAAGTATCTCTGTAGCTTGGCCAACACAGCAAGCTTCAGCCAAATGTAAATAGCCTGCAGGGCTTTTTGGCACTTTGCACTCTATTTTGCATACAGCTGGTAATGTTTTAAAGGCCAGCCCCAGCCAAGGGTAATGCTTCCAAGAACAGAGCAGGAAACACTTTGTGTACAGAAAAGGGTCTCGGGAGAAATCAGTGAAATCTTAAGACCTTTTGTGTTTCTTTCTCCCTCCCCAAATCAGTGCATTTCATTTTTACACTAAAAATTTCCAGAGCTCCAGGTAGGCTGCCTAGATGCGACCACTGCATTTCTCGCTCCGAGCGCTTGGTAAGAAAGGTGTTAGCTCAGATCCTGCAAATACATAAACACTTGCTGTGTGTAGGCAAGTCCTGCTGAGTGCATCTGCAATGTCTTTCAGGGGAGAATTTGCTGAAGCTGGCTGAGTGCAAAGTGTGCGAAATGGCATCAATGGAAGATCAAGATTGTATCAAAGCATCTAGTGATGCCCTTTAAACCTTCCACAGGACCAACACCAAGCAAATACCACAATATTTCCAGTTGTCTGGCTATCATTCAACCTTTTGCAAGACATTAGCAGGATTTAGGGCTTAGGATGGGTTGTTGTGATGGAGGGAGGCATTCTCTACCTTGAATGCTACTAAACACCTGCTCCCCAGGGGCTTGTCCTCACTGGTGGGATGGATTTCCCTCTTGATAGGATGCTGAGGAACAGGGATTCAACTATTTTGTTCAGCTTATCACCTTAGCACCACCATGTAAGGTATGAAAAGGACAAATTTGGCTCTCTTGCAGCCTCTCCCACTCCTGGCTGCTAGAGTAGAGAGCTAGGGATGGAAGGCAGATGGATCAGGCAGAGCAGAGCCACGCTGGGCATGCAAGGTTGAAAGAGTCAGTCATGTAGGATTAATATTGTGGTAGAAATTTTGTTATCCTTTGCTATCATGTGTTTAAAATCATAGTGTACCAGCACAGGCATTTTGCCCACCCGGCCCTCTCCTTTCAACTTCATTGCGTTTGAACGTGTTTGGACATCAGGGCCATTGTGTCCTTCTGTTAGGTGTCCCAGTCACTTGATTATTCAGGGCTGAAAGATGGGCACTGGCTGAGTTAGCAGCTGCCATCAAAGCTGGCAGCAAAAGGGAATATATGTCAATAACTCCAAAAAGGGAAGCAAAGACGACTTGGAGAGGCGTTATCACTACATCCTCATGAAATTAAATAGAAAGCTCTGTTTATTGTAATTTACTGTCCTCTACTTTGGGTCTTACAGATGTCTGTCCTTCCACAGGTAATTCATATGTGCAAAGCCAAATCAGTGCCCTCCAGACAGAGCTGGAGCACAATGGAAGGGTCACGCTGCAGAGCAGCCCCCGGGGACAGATGGGGGACTGTGTGCTGCTGTCAGATGTTACAAAGGGCTACGCTGTCGTCTCTTTGTATTGTGGCTGCACATCATGGGCTGGCTGGGGAACAGAAAAACAGGGAAAAAGAGTTGGGATCTAGAGTGAAAACCACATGTTTGACCTCTCTGGCTGGGGACACAGGCTAAATCTCATTGTTGGCTTTCAAGATGACAGAATCAGGTCCTTGCCTCTCAGGGCTTAATCCCCTTCCGTCTGACTAGCTTTGACGTGCGATGGACCTTCCATGGGATGCAGAAACTCTCATGTTGTCAGATACCAAGGAACCAAACTGTCCTTGGCCATGGGGACATTATGAAATGCAAACATGCAGTTGTCCAGTCTGCAAGTTGCAACCCAACTGTCTTTATACGCAATTCTTTCCAGTGTGAAAAGGCTTCTAGACCTCCTGGATGAGCACCTTTCCTCCTCACCCCAAACCTTCTTTATTTTCCAGGCCAGAACAAATTTCCACTCTTCCTTTTGCTTTCTGCAGGGTTTATGCAGCCTAAAATGAGATTAGCAGTCAAAGGAAGAGCCCCATCTCTAAAATGCTCCTACCCCTTCCCTTGATAGAGAAGGAGAGAGAGAGAAAGGTGGCAGCACAGATTGCAAGAGGACATCCTGGAAGAAGGGAAAGAAAATACCTTCTTATCCCAAATATCAAAATGTCCTTCTCCAGTCCTAACAAGTAATTTGCACTCATGCAAACCTGTCTACATCTGTTCTTGTACTGAGTAACTTTTGAACCTGTTAGCCAGATGCAGGGGAGGATACCTCATAGACAACTACAGCACATGAACAAAGGCAGAGGAGAAATTAATTTCCTGGAATCAATTTGTCCTCCATAATTTTGCAATCCAAAGGGGCTGATTTCTACAGTAAAACATGGTTGCTGGCAAGCCCAAGGAGTGTGAGAAGAAATGACGGGTTTATTCAAGGAAAATGGGAGCTCTTAATACAGGCAATTAAAAAAAAATCAATCAGAAGATATTAATCTACAGGGAAACTGGAGACGGTGGTGCTCATAAAACTGCCACCTGTCAATACTTACCTTCTTGTCATACGTGAAAAAGTCAAATTGTGTCATTGCAACTGCAATGGGGCGAAAAGTGGAACCTCTCAGACATGCAAGTTTGAATCATGGAGCAAATCTGTTGCTTACCAGAGCAGGTACCTGTGGGATGCACCAGTTCTGGTTCCAGATCTCACCAGTCTGCTCAGCAGGTTGTGTCCCAAACCGCTGAGAGAGGTTGGGCTCAACCCCACTAAGGACCTGCAGAGCCACTTGGCTTGAACCTGGAGGAAGCCAACATATAGGTCACTGACCTCACTGAGATCACTGCCTCACTTCAACCTGGATGTCTCCAGGGAGCTGGAGCGGAGGCAGTGCTGCCAGCACAAGCTGCAATATCAGAATCCAGCCCTTCGCTACTCTGGGGGAATGGAGGCAGGATGGCCTTGCAAGACAAGCAAGCACAAATGGCTAACAAAGCAAGATAAATATGGGACATAAATATGTGACGGTGCAGGAGGCGGTACCATAAACTTATTTTATTGCCACTTGTCTGCAAAGGCCAGCATAACTCACTCCCTTTGCCTCGGTCTGTCATTCATGAATAATGAGATTGCCCAAACACATGCCAATAAAACCTCCTCACGCTCTGCACCAAGATGTGTGAATGCTATCCTGGGTAAGGAAATAAAGGAACAGGGATTTTTAATAATGATGAATCCCCTGCTCTCCATATCCTGAATATCTGATATAGTGTTTACTGATTACCAATACAATCTGATCTTTCATGTTAGTTCCTACACAGCTGCTCTCTGATTTAGCCCTTATCTTAAAAGGTCTTCAAGAGCTCCTTCAGGAGTGATATGAGTACAGCAGAACCCAGCTCCTGCAGGCAGAGGTCCACCGTGTAAGCAGCTCACAGCAAGTGCATCCCATGCTCTGGGCTGAGCAGGTCTGTGCAAATGCAGTCAGCACAATGCTGTTACCCAAGCAAGCATCCTGGAGGCTGAATTAGCCTATCCTGCTCTCTGCAGGGTTAATGTGGCTTTTGTCTTGTTTCGGCTTGCAGCAAGCCGTGCAGGCATACATGCAGAACCAGGCTGTGCGCAGAGGTGCTAACAAGGGCTTGACCCATGCCTCCATCTAGAGCAGGGAATCTGCCTCATAGTTTTAGAGATGCATATCGAATAGCTAGCACTTAGTGCCTCGGGTACTGGCAGATGAGAGGTTAATACTTGCTACCCTTTTGCTGAACATCAACTTCTTCTCACCTGCCCCAGAGGACCGTGAATTCAGGTGGTGTCCCCCTACCTCCCTGCCCTGGTCAGCCACATGCCCACAGCGTGCTCCAGCCCTTGTGTAAGCCAACATCCACCAGGAAACGTGACAGGGGAGGCATGTGTGAGACTGACTGTGCCAGAGCCAGAGGGGAGGGAGCTGGATCAGGCTTGTGGATATGCAAAGCCACGGAGAGAGGTTTCTGCTGCCTGCGGTGGGGCTGCGCTCCCCAGCCCATCGCTCCAGCGCACGGATGTGCGGGCATGCCAGAGCCCACATCAACACAGCCTCTGCCTCCCGAGGGGAAAGCCACTTCAGAGACGAGATGTCTCTTCCCCTTCGCTCGCAGCCCTAGCCCTGCCAAGCAGCCGTCGTAGGAGGCAGAGCCAGGGTCACGCACTCCCTCCCTCTGCCTCTCTGCCGAAGGGCAGAGTGAGAAAAAGACAGCGAAACAGGGAACGTGGATCAGCAAAGATAGCCAGAGCCTTCTTCCAGAGCCCATGACATAAAATTGCTGTAACCCTGTGCGCAGGACATCGATTGGCAGTAGGATGCATGCTGGGTGATGCACAGGCAGAGAGCTGGTCCCCAGAGCTAATCCTCTTTCCTCCTGTTACAGACAGGCACTTCTGTGTCGCCGTGGTCACAGGGAAAAAGGAAAGCAGACGGTTCTCATTGCCTTCCCGTTACTGGGGGACACAGCAGCATTTCCCCAGCTTGCACAGGCTTCATCACCTGATACCATCACTGCGCTGCTCCATCTGGGCTGAGAGCTGGAAGCTGTAAATCACGGCGTCCAGTGCAAGTCGTAAGGGGATAAAGCATCCACAGTAAAATTTCTCTGACAAGTAGTCACAGCTGAGATATCACCTGATGAATGGCAGCAAAATCCCCAATGCAAGGCGATGGATTCTCTGTGGCTGTGAGCAGATTGAACTCTGTTGTGGCTGTCAGGGCTTTAGGACATCTGCCACTTCAGCAGGTACATGTGAGGACGTACCCAGCCCAAACCCTAGATAACTCTCAGCAGGAGCAACACAGGCAGGTTTTCTTTTCCAGTTGTCTCCGGCTAAGGAGAGCTGACTTTGTCATTAAGCCATCAAGCACAGAGGCATCAGTTTTAGTCCCACCTTGGGCACTTTGCTCTTCTCCATCTCCCAGTCCACCTCAAAATTGTTTAATCTCTCTAGATAGGTGTATAACAAATTACAGTAAGTGTTAAAAAGGTGGAGATACAGGGACCATGACATCTACACCATATGCCAGGACACAAGGCACTCACCTTATCAGATTTTGTGTCCTAGAACCGGAGACAACACCAATGCTGAGCTCTGTCAGTTCCCTCTCCCTCAGGATTCGCTGGTTCCCAGGGGTGAGCTCAAGAGATACAGGAGAAAGCTCATGTCCTGATTAAAGCCAAGCACCCCAAGGGTTATTTTCAGGATGGCGGGAATGTCCTCCATCACCTGGGACAATCTCCAGCCAAATCAGGATGTACAGCCACCCTGCAATAGATATGCATCCTCATTTATGACATGATCATAAATGTTGCAGCAGGACCTGTAATAGAGAAAATAGTACCAGATATGGCTTGGAAAAAAATAATCAGGGCAGGGCTTTCCATTTCTCTTTGGTTTCCTGGAGATACCAGGAATTTCAAGAGATGAGGTACGTCTCTAACAGATCCTGCATACTGAACATCAGCCCTAAGAATTATTCGGGACATAAGAACTGAGGTTGTCATGGGCAGCTTCCCAGAACTAAAGAATTGCATCTCAAGTGCAAAACCATGTATAGTATCTCAAAAATAGAATACAAGTGCCTAAATCCATTCAGCTGGAATAGATCTAGGGTTGTGTTTGCTTTGTCTATTTGTTTTCTACCTTGAATTTTTTAAAATAAAATATAAATTGTGGTTTTAGTCACAAATTTCTAGGGGAATTGTTGGGATTTTGGCAAAGATTCTTGCTTTTGAGATTTTATCAGCTCTGTACTGAGCAGGACTCACTGGTGGTTCTCGCTAGTGAAAGGAAACAATACTTCACAGAGTCCCTTGCTCATGGCACATAGTCTGGTGGGTATCTTAGCCCACAGAAGCAGGGAAGGAGCAAAATACAACCCTCCAAAAGCTACCACAGCTCCAGACCTCTCCAGACCTGTGCAGTGCATATGCAACTGTGAATAAGTGAGTCTTGTCATAGGTAGACCTGCGTTTGCAATGCTGCATTATGGTCATTTTTTTTCCTCTCCAGCTTCATGTGCCACACAGAACTCAATGGTCTGGCCCTTAATCTTCCATCTGGGGGACACCAGTACCTGGCACTCCTGGACAGAGAGGTCCCACTAGCAGCCTGTTCTCACCTAGGTACAGTACCATGACCATGACCTACTCATGTCACTGACATGCCCACGTTTTATCAGATCCAACACAGAATTGTCTCAAACATTGGGAAGGAAGATTCCTGAGAGGTGAGTCCCATTTTTCAGCTCAAGACTTCAGCACTCAGCAGATGTGTTTGATGAAAGACAGGAACTTATAAAAATCCAGTTACTTCTCACTAAAAAAAAAAAAAAAAAAAAAAAAGTTTAAACCTCATTTCTGCTTGGAAAAGACCTAGTGTCATTTTGTGACTGGCTGTGGATGATGCATTACTCAAGCATGCTGGACGATCCAGTCTGGTCTGGACCAAGGGAGAAAAAATGTACATTACAACTGAGGTCTTTCCACCCGTATCTCCCTTTCTGCAAGGCCCAGCCACAGATCAGGAGAAGATCACAGTGTTATACAATACAGCCACACACCACTCTGAGTTTGTAAGTTATGGTGATACTCTAGAGACAGCGTGCACATCGCAAAAGACTATGATAAACACTACTGCAAGACAATCCCATTCATTTCAGTGAGACTCTTCTCAAAGAAAGTGAAAAAAAATCCAGAGATGAAGGGAGAAATACCAAGACTAAGATGACATTTGGAACAGGTCCTGTTTTTGGTTCTGTTTGCAGGAGCTCTTGGCTGCATTTAGATTCACCTATAGATGCACGACCCAACATGGCATACGTCCTTCTGACCGTGCAGCCACCTGGGTGGGGATGTGTTGGAGAAAGTCTCAGCTGCCCACATAGAGGGTTCATTGCCAGAGCAGCCAAAGCACGCAGCGATGAAGGAAACAGTGCGTGCCATTTGCTGCACAGGGTTTCTGTGTCCCTACAAGTGACAACATTTGGATAAGGTCTTATTTTAGGTTCTCTTTGCTGGAGCAGAGATCGAGGCTGCATTGTGTGATGCCCAGATGCCCAGATGAGGGACCTTTTGAAGAGCATGGAAATCACTATTTGAGTGCTACTATACTGAGCTACAATATGTCCTTCCCAGATCAGGACAAATTTTGTGGAGGACTGAACTGATCTTGTACTTCCATCCCTTAGTCTTCCACTCTCGCTATGCCCTACCCTACTTAAGGTATCAATCAACAGTGACCCCACATAACAGGGGAAGGGTGACATTTCCTAAGCATTTGGACTTTCTGAGATTTGATACATATTACAAACTTCATCAGGATGAAGATATGAGTTTTCTTGTGCATGACCCTAAAACAGTGGAAGTGGTTTTGAGAGCTACCCCACTAATGCTCCTTATTTTCTAAGCTCATCTGAGGGGTGCCACACATACCTCAGCAGATGGACTAACACCCTCTGGAGCCAAAAATAGTTCCTGCTGCAGCCACAGGAAGAGCTATACAACTGGGGGCATAACAGACTCACATCCTTGGCAGAGGGGACACAGAGGTGAAATTGTCAGCAGGCACTAAACAGGGGTAGCAGCACCTCAAGTCCTTGAATAGTCCCCACTGGTGTCACAGCCACCTCCTTGGTGAACACCAGGGTCTGCTCAGGGAGCCAAGATACTTCAACATCTAAAACAGGGATCAGCTCCGGCACGCAGGAGGATCTCATCTGTGCTTCGTAGCAGGCGATACTGGAGAAATACATCCTTTTGACAGACATTGAGTTGGACCTGTAATCCAAAAGCTGTCACTGCTACAGAAACTGCTACAAGGAAAAAAAGTCATGCGGCTGTTACCCTTTAGCACTTTGGCTTTATCTTCACAGTAACTTGCCTTCCTGCTTATACAGATTAGATCAACACTGACAAAGAGCATGATGGAGTCTAACAATGTCAGACAGTCAGAGAGCTGCTCTGATGGTGTTTAAACCACACAGTCCAATGTTTTTGGGGTTTTGTTTTTGGTTTAACGCAGAGGACATGACCAACCCAAGGCAAATGGAAATGAGGGAGACCTGGCAGTTTCCATGCATCTTTACCTATATCTGTATTTTTTCCCATGCATTTATATATATGCATTTGAAGTCTGCAGCCAAAGTGGAAAATTCCTAGAAATGCCTCTTACCCTTTAACACCTTACAAATGCAATCGCTATCTCCGTGGTATTTTTGCCTGCCCAAGGTCACATCAGCAGCTGGAGTACATGGAGCTACACTTAGATATCCCACAGCAGACACAGCCCTGAGCCCTTTCAGTGGCAGAGAGATTGGCCTGTAACAGTACATTCACGAAGACTGGGTACCAAAAAGGGATGGCGGTCTTTCCTTTTGGGCATTAAAAGTGTCCTGGGCTCTTTGATGGGATCTGTCTATCCTACATTAGGTCAAACCCTCTAATGACGTTGAACAGTTGCTGCCTTCAGAAGGGTTGACTGCAGTAACCAGCCTTCAAGACACACCTACCACTTCCCAGCTGGTGGAAGAGGTTATCAGAGATGGCCATCTCTAAAGTGTCCATTCAGCAGGATTTGTCCAAGCTGGGCTTCTGAAAATGCTTCTGTGCTTTCTTTGGATTTTAGCCACTAAAGAGAAGATCCAGGTTTGCACTACTGTGCTGTGTTTAGTATTATTTTGATGTCTGGCTACAGTCTAATAACTGTGCATTAAATATGCGGCCCTGATCATATTAGAGTTATTTTAGTGTTGGCCATTGGAAGGACGATTAGTATTGGGCTTGGAATTGCTGCTTTTTTATCTCTCTCTGCTGTTACTGTGCCAGGTAGCCTTGGTAAACTCACCCAACACTTCTTCTGCCCCATCTCATTCACAAGATGAAGATTGCACTACTCCGTCTTTCCAAGATGTGTCCTCTTTCAGTGTTACGCTTTATTATTGTTGATATTTTTCCTGTATTGTCAGGTAAAAAGCTAAAAGGCTACATCTTGGGGAAAGAAGGGAAAAAGTGTGAGGACCCTGGTCTGCTTGGGTTTATAACCTCATGCATACTCAACAATTGGTGTAATTTAAATAAAAGATGGAGCTGGAGGAGAATTCCAGCCTAATTACACATTACAATGGTGCTGTGCTGCTTCTGGGAGAGCAGCCAGGCATCTGGAAAGAGGTTCAACTCCCAGCAGGGGGGAGCTGACAGGACAAAGGAGAGAAGGCTGGGGAATAAGCAGGACAGAAAATACAAATAGAGGAGGGTGGCCCAGCTTCAACCAGAAAATGGCAATACTACCAACTCAGGCAGCATGGACATGGTAGACATGTGGCCAAGCTCAGAGGTAAATCTGGGCCATAGGAGTTTGAATTCAGGTGCCTCAGGCTGCCCCTTAACCTTGCTGAGAGCCTTGCACCAGGAGCACAGGCAACTCATAGCTGAGCTTTTCAACTGCCATGGGCCACCTTGGAGGCCTTTTCAAAGAGTCACCCCAACACACTGCCTAAGAGTTCTGGTCCCTTTGAGCCACCTTGGAGGTCATTTCAAAGAGTCACCTCAACACACTGCCTAAGAGCTCTGCTTCCTCTCCCATTAATGCAACATCTCTGCACGTTTTGTGGGAACAGGCCTTGTCTGCACCTCACTCACTTTCAAGACACTGTTAAAATCATCTCCCAGCTTCTTCCCCCTTGGGCAGATCACCACTCCTTCTCGCACAGATTCCCAGGGTAGAGGTGGGACTCCAGGACCACCTTCCCCACATTTCCCCTACATCCATGAGGCTTCCCTGGCTGAGAGCAGCAGCTGGGAATGGTTAGTAGACATTGAACTCATGTCCCTTGCAGACAAGGGGTGGTCTTCTCTTTCTTGGCATACAAAGCAGCAGAGGAGGGTGCCCTGGCAGCTGCTGTTTGAAAACACTGCTTAAGTGACTGTGAAGAGCCAGATGGACTTCAGCCCTGAAGACTTGAGTGCCCTATTTAGCCGCAGAGTGGGGATGCAGTGAGTGACTCCAGATTTTGCGTGCAGGCTGTCTCCGTATTCTCCAGCCCTGGTTTGGAGGACTCCATCCAGGCTGGATCCGCAGACCCATTCAGAACTGCCAACAAACTGCTGGAACAAGCTTGGGGAGCTGAACAGCAAGAAGCCAACCCATTTCACCAGCCCTCAGATGGTAACAATCCTTCCCAGCCCATGAGCCTGCGACCAGGAGAGGGAAAAGGCTCCAAATTTCATTCTTAATCCTCCAAGTTATTCATACTACCCCCGTTCCCCAGCATTAGGAAGGGCAACGTTCCCTTATATGGTCAAGAAAAAGTGGTGAATATCTGCAATACATTTTCACATCTGTGCTCGGCCGAGCCTGGCCAGCATGTCCCTGTGAATGCAGAGGTCACAACCGCCAAGAGCTGCAGAGCAAAATGCCTCCGCCCTGCTGTGAAAAGGCAGGCAAGGGGGATAAACAGATACGGGTGGAAACATTGCAAAATGGATCACATTAAGCAATGCTGTTCATGGGTTTATGGTATCTGGTCTGGACGTTTTCCCGTGCAAGCCTGGAGCCCAGTGGGAAAAGGCAACTTGCAAATGTGAAAACAACAGTAAGAAAATGCTACAAGGTCAAGTCCTGGAGAAGTGACTAAACTGAAGTATGTAGACCCCCCAAAGGACCCAGAATAAAAATGGTCCTGCTTACTAAGACAAATAGGTGCATGTTCCCCTCATGAAATTCTCCGTCATCTTCTTGCCTGCTATGAAGATCAAGATTTTAAACTGTGGAGGCTTAGAAGAAAGGAGGGTTCAGACATGCTCTTCAGAAAAAAAGGACAAGACCATGGGGAAGATCCTTCCAACAGATATCATTAGGGCTATAAAGAGGAAGACATTGCCACATTTCTCTACTGATGGAGAAATAAATGCCGTTTTTAGAGTTTAAAAAAAACCAAACCAATACCTGTGCCACCTCGTGCACAAGAGCATGACCCATCTGAGAGGTTGCCCAGATAGTGGTTGTCTGATGATAAAGTTCTTAACCACATCGATTTCTTCCACCTAGAGGTCCTACTTTCTTTCAGAAAGGATCAGATGTTCAATGGAAGAGTTTAGTTTTTGCAGTACTTGTGTACACTCCTTGTGTGTACATTAAGGAGAACTAAGCATGTTTTTAAGTGTAATCCCCAAGTCTGAGAGGCCTCTGGGCTAATAAAAAGTCACTCTGTAGTCCTGAAAATACGGCATGCATCCATATAGTGAAACCCAGAGCAATGTGGCCACATCCAAACCAGACTCAAGCATTGCCTGGGGTCACGCTACCCCAGGCCAAAACAGTGCCAGGGTGCATGCTGAGGATGAAAAAGTGCTTGGTTGTGACCTGCTGGTCTTGAAAAAGGATCTTACCGAGACACAAGATGTCCTGCTCTGCCCTCCTACTACCTTGTCCATGGCTCTGTGGCCAAAATCCCCCAAGGCAATGGTGCAGGAAGGAGGCCATCAGACACCAGGGAAGCAAGCTGGGCTCAAAAACACCTGCTCCAGGCCCAAGGACCAGACTGGGATCAGCGGTTGCCAAGGTTGGGCTGGGGCTGAGGCATGGAAAGGAGGAAACAGACGCAACCTCATCCTGATTGCCCCAAATTTCTTTCTTCTGGTGAACATTTGGATTTGACCTGGAATGAGACAGTGGAGAAGAATAATCTCTTTAACTCAGTTGTAGCTGGCTGAAAAGTAAGCACACAGTTTCAGAGCCTGGCGGTGCTGCTTACAAGCCCCCTCACCAACTCCAGCCCTAAGAAGGTATGGATGCTCTGGAAATCAGAGTCTCTCTGTGTCAAGCTCTGTTTTTGAGGACCTAAACAGAGGCACTCTGATTTTCAAAAGTGCCAAGCACGTTTAGTTTATTTTTCCCAGTGGCTTTTGTTGCTCCTTTAAAACTAGAACATTTTAAAAAAATCATTTCACATGTAACTAGTGTTTGGGGAGCATCCTGTTCCAGAACACACCTTTATACACTAGAAAATGGTCTGATTTTCAGGAAAAACCTTGCCTCCCATATAGCAGTTTCTGCAAGACAAGCATCTTAAAAGCATCTTGATTCAAAAGTCTTTTTTTTTTTTTAAAAAAAAGGGAGTAACCCACCCAATGTCACCCAGCACTCACAAAAAAACACTATCTCAGCATCCTAGAGACCATGCAGCCCTAGGAAACCCTAAAGCCCTACTGTCATGATGAAAAATACCCCAGTACTCTGATTTTCTCCTGAAGATTGTATGAAGAGACATTACTGGCAGCATGTTCTGTGCCCTTCTCCAGGTCAGCCCTGCTCTTGCTATAAATGTTTTGCCCCTTTCTGCCAGCTCTTAGCAAAAGCATCCCCAAACACATGAAGGAAAAACTGCTTTCCCCATGTTGAAAGAGAGGTGATGGGACAAAGATACACAGGAAAAATTGGGCACTGGCTAATTGGGCTCTATTTATGAGTAGGTAATTAGGTGCAGCTGCAGCACTCCCTGCTCTCATAGCTGTAGTGAAAGACAAAACATGTTCCCATTGAACGGGTGTCCCTTAACTCTGTGCTCCTCTGGGGACAGCCTGTCTGGAAACAGTCTTACAGCATCCCTTGAAGGGGGATGGAGGAAGGAAAGCAGACTCCAACACAGGAGACTATATCCAGGTCCCAAGAGTGAGCCGACATGGGAATATCAAGACTGCCTATGCAGTGCAGCTTGGAAACCCAGGCTGTTGTTCAGAAACCAGGTATGGAGCACTTGGATATAGCAGTGAATAAAAAGTACCTTTTACCACCAGTGTCATGACGTTTCTGTGCACTGCAGGTCAGCCTGGAGGTCAGGGGTCCTGAGGTCTCCATCTCCAGAGCATGGCTGGGATACAGCCGACAGCAGGCTACAACCTTCTCAGGAAAAGAACACTTGGGAGGAAATTACCTTTATTAAATGGACACAGACAGGGTAGTTTCCCAACCTCTGACAGCTTTCTTACCTGTTCTGCGTCCTCCTTGGTGGTGGGGAGACCAGATGTTTGATGTGCTCACTGCACCCCCCTCTGCCGCTGCACCCACTGGGGCAGTGAGTACAAAATCTGTCCCCTCTCCCTTCACAGGCTCACACCTCCTATTTTTAAACCAAATTTTCCCCAGATCCATCAATTCTGTTACAGTCAGAGAGGATTTCAGCAATGCCATTTTGACATGTCTGTGTTTCTCACAGTGAATCATGAAAATCAATGACATATCTCAGAACCAAGCTCCTCTGAGGTATTCTCTGAAAATCTGTCAGATTCTGAAGTGGAGACACCCCCTAATTTGTATAAATAAATATGATTTAATTACTCTGTGGGAGGCTCTGGAAATTCTGCAAGGATGAAGCTCCCTTCAGCTGAGTGCCTTGCAAACACATATGGAGACAAGTTCCCTGCTTTAAAGACCTTCACCCAACCTTCTTCAGCTGATGGGGTGAAGAGGAGAGAAATGCCTGCAAATGAGGGAATGGTCCCCAAAAGTAAGGTGGAAGCGCCCTCTTGTGTCCTCAGAGGAGGCCAAGTGGGTCCGTTGTCCGAAAATAGGTGGGCACGTGCTCCTTTTCAGACCATTTTGCACAAGTCAGGGACACGTTTGGTACCTAAAGGGCAGAAGATGGGGGAACAGGGAGTTCTCCCAGTGTGACAGCGTAGTCAAAGAGAAGCTTCATCTCTTGCTATAAATGCAGTTGGAAGGACCTTACAGAGGCAGCACGATCTGCACCACACCATCAGGAAACCCAGTACAGAGCCCTGTGAGAGACTGGCTTAGGGCATCTTCCAAGGAGCTTTTACTACCTGAATAAGCTAAGGTACTTTTGCTTCTTCCCACTCCCTAGATGTTTTCCTTCTGCTTGGCATGATGCTCCTCCAAGGACAACGACAGCGTGGAAGTGTACGGCAACAACAGCATCCATCCACGGAAAAGGGCTCCAACCAAAGTGCCCTGTCCCCAGACACACACAACTTTGCAAGCAGGACCCTTGAGCCTCAATAGAAGAAATGTGTCTCAGGATCTGTCCCCTTTGCTCATCCAACTGTGAGTGAGATGCACCAGGGAGAGCAAGTGATAGATGCAGGCCTCCATCTGTGGGCAGCAGGAAGTTCTGGGCAAGTGGTTCAGGAAAACCCCCACACAAAAAAAAGATCTACTTGGAAGACAACTATTTAGAAACAATAATTTAACAGCCACCCAAACCCACCACCCACAATGGACTGCCTTCTTTGGGCAGACAAGCTCCCCAGATGCTCTTTGGGTCTACCTTCGGCCATTTCCCAACAGACCTTCTGGGGTCAGGGGAGTAGTGAATGCTCAGTCCTTCAAGAAAAAGGGATTACAGCATCCCATAGGGAAGAAAAATACTGATTATGGAAAACACATGCAAACTGCTTGACAAACACCGTATTTATAGTATTTACCTTTGAAGATGTGAAGACGAGACAGAGAACAGGGTTGTAAACAAAGAAATGAAGCTCAGAAATGCAAAGAGGTCACAAGCAAGGAGGGGGAGAACACAGCAGGGGTTTGAGCCTCTGCAGCTGAGGGTTTGTTCACACAGCATCTGTCCACAGGTAATGCTGAGTTTGCTGTACAGACAGCAAAAGTATCTGGCTGAGCAGACAGCAGCATCGCCAAACCTACCTCCCCCACCACCATGACTGATCTCTGCTCGCTGACTCCTCTCCATCGACAGCCTGTAGTTCCCATGGGGTTTTGTCTTGTCAGAGGCACGTTAAGCTCCTGAGGGCACATGCTGTACCTCGCCTGCCGACACACTCTTCCATATGTGCCCACGTTGCTGTAGACAGACGACCTCTCTCCTGGTGGGGACATCCCCCAGGCTCTGCGTGTTTGACAGCTGCGGGATGCACGCAGGCAGCCTCCGAATCCTTTAATACACCATTTCTCATGGCTGGAGATCACTGTCTGTATTTTGAGTAAATGGTGGCACCATGGGCTGGGAGGTTTCAGGCTTCACAAATCTTTTCTTTACAGGAAAAGAAGGGCTGGAAGAGTTCTCTTATTTTTACCTTTTCTGCCTTTCAGAGACTAGTAGAAGCACACCACCGTTAATAATAACAACAATAATAATACTGAATAAATCTCACTCAGATCCCACTTGAGTATGCAAATGTTTCCTCCTTATTTGCATCTTTCCAAAGGATCATGCAGATATGAAGCCAGATCTATTTCTTAACAGTTGCATCAAGCTGGCAATGTAAAAACCTTCAAGATAAATACATAGGGCTCGGGAATACAGCTCCTCAGTGAGGACACATGCAAGACTGACACAATGCTGCCCCATCCCCTATCCCCTGGCCCAAAACCCTTTCCCTGCTCCTAACCAGCACCAGGAGGGAACTCAGCCCGGGGACCGAGAGGAGGCGATGACAGCTGCCAAGCGCCCCAGCCAGCTGGAGAGAAGCTGAAGATGGAGCAGGGCTGTCTGGGCTGGGCCCTGGGGAGCTGCTCCAACACACACCCCCCAACACCCCTGGGTCCTTATGCAGCCGTTACGCTCCAGATACGTTCAGGGCCAGACCCCCAGCTGAGAGCGATGGAGCAACACACATTTTCCTCCGCCGACAATTGGAGACGAGCAAAGCCGGGCTTGCTGCTTGCATGCAGCGTGGGTTTTGGCGGCGGTGAGGCAGGACCTGAGCTGCTGCTTGGCCCTTTGTCCACTCTGCTGAGCCCGATGTGGGGAGCATCTCCCCCTCACCTAGATTTACGCACGCTCACGTTTCCAAGACAGATCTTAAGAGATTTCCCATTTATCTGCTGCAAGACTCGTGGTCGGGGCTGGCAGGCAGCAGCACTGTTCAGCCAGCTGCCCCTGAGCTGCTCTGCAGCGGTGCCTTTCCTCTGAGTCAACACTTCCAGGTACAAGAGTGCAGTGCCAAGAGCCTCTAGTGCAGGCACAGAGAAAAAAGACACCCTAATGGTCACCAAACCTTTGCACATCTTTCGAACAACCCAAAAATACACTGCAAACTGTGTGCAAGAGTGCATTTGCCAGGGAGGAGAGTGCAGAGATGCTGAGGGGCTGCTGTTGCCTTTCCCCTTCCTTTAGCACTTTAGCATCAATCAGGGCAGTGTGTATTCTCCAGCTCATTAAAAAAAAAAAAAAAAGAAAGAAAAAAAAAAAGGAGGAAAGTGGAAGTTTTGCCCTGCATTATGGCTGCACCCAGCTCTGCTGTATGGCCACAGAGTAGAACAGCACAGAATACGCACATTGTGTAATTTGCAGACACACACACAGAGCCCCACGGTGTCTTAGAGGCAGCTGGGAAATATTTCCTTCTCACAAGAAATGTATTTTTGCTGGTTTTAATTTTCAGAGCTTCCCGGGGCAGGAGAAAGATATTTTTCAATGAGAAACTGAAGCCTGAACAATCTGCGGTTTCGCATTTTGCTGGGGAGGGTGGAAGAAACATCCACCTCCAAACACTTTCATAAAACCATCTCAGGCAATCACCCCCTTTCACAGGGAAAAGCCTGTGAACAAAAAACATGACCAGCCCAAAGGGATGCTGCAGTCCCATATGGTCAGAACAAGATGGTTTATACACTAAAGACTGAAAAGGCAGAGTCTTTCCTTGAGAAAAAGCACTGCATGGGACAAGCAGAGTGCTCAGGGTGAGAAGAGTCACACAGCTTTTAGTTGCATAGGTTTATTTCTATTCCAAAATTAAAGGTAGCTCTAGTCCTCCCCTTCCTTCCTTTCTTTCTTTCCTTCTTTCCACCTTTCCACCTTTCCTCCCACTCCAGCATTCATTTTTCACCTCCACATAAACGAGCAGTTTCTCTTCTGCAATAAATAATTGAAATGAAGAGTTAGGGGATGTGGCTTGTACCCATAGAAAGGCATGGGAGAAATCAAGGGGATTTTGGGGATCGTCATTTGCCTTTGAGAGCAGCTCAGGAAAGCCTGGGGCATTGCCCAAGGACTGCTCTGCTCCTTGGGGAGATGGTGGGCTGTGGCTGAGTGCAACCCCAACCCAGATAACCCGCTGCTGTCCCTCAGCTTGGTCCCCTGTGAGTCAATAGACAGTCAACTCTGGGGCAGCACAAGGTCCCTGCTGCATGGATATTGGGGAGTTTCTGGGACCAGGTGGACCTTGAGGGGCAGAAACACGATCAGAAAACTCCAGTTTGTCAAAACAGACGCCATCTCTGGGAAGAGTTGGTTGCAATAACAGTCCTGACTTGAAAACATATTTTAACTGTCCCACATGATCAAATTTTTTCTTTGGCATCTTCAAAGTGCCATGGGACCTGAGTCCTTGTTCCTCTACTCAGAGTCTATTTGACATTGCTTATCTCAACAAGTCTTGTAGCTGGAAGTTCAGGTTGTTTTCCACCCACAAACCCCATCAGGTTCTACAGGCTATGCTGGTGCTATTCTCAAAATCAGACCCTAAAACTCTAAAATGAAGGCCATCAGAAGCCTTCTCTCCTTTTGAGTATCTTGAGACCAGCGTTACACTACGCTACAGAGGTCTCCCAAGAAAATCTAGTTTCCCAAGCTTTCCACCCTGGTTCCTAAAATGAAAAAATCAGAAAAAAGACTAGGCGGTCTGCAGCAGGGAGCATTCAAAGGGAGCGTACATCCATGGACGTTCTTGCAGCACTTTTCCCATGCTTGCCCCCGCAGAGCACGTGTTTGTGTTTCAGCGTGCTGGGGTGAAACCGGAGCCCCACAGTCCCAGGGAGGGGCACGGGCAGCCTGGGGCGAGCGCGCACGTGAGCTCCCTCCCAAGCATGTGCCAATGCTGTGGAAGCTCATTAAAATGGACCGAGCAATTTGCCAGCTGTAAATGCAAAGACAGGTCTTTTCAAATAAGCCCCATTAGTTCCACATGTGCGTTTGATAGATAATTTTTTGGTTACTTAACATGAAACCAATAATTATGGAAATGACTGCGAGGATCCAGATACTCTGTACGAGAAAAAGATGGAGAGCGGAGAGAAAGCGATACCAGAGACTTTGCAGGGATTTTTCCTCCCCTAATGCGCCCAACCTTAGCAAACTGCTAGTGCAGAGCCCTACCCAGCAGACCAAAGGAAAGAAATCGGCTCTGCCAGCATCAGCTCCCCGGAGCTGCACAGTGCCTTCAGCTACAGGATTAAACACTTGCTATGCAGCCACATACACAACCCTGAGGCCACACAGGCAAACTGCTCTCCTTACCCCCCAAAAATGGGGAGAACATGCTGGAGAGAGTGGAAAATATGGCTCTTTCCTCCATTCCTTGTAGCTAGTTTGCTGTAAATTCCCTGACAGGGGATCAAATCTGGAGGAAACGCACATCACAACCACTATTTTTCAGAAAACCATTTATGCGTCAATCTGTTTATAACAAATAGCAGATCTCTATTCACACCCAAACTGATTTATTCCCTCTCACGCTCGCTCGCACCCTGCACCATCCCACCATCCCCACATGCAGCCATCTGACAAGCAGGGCACAGACATGCGTGCAGCAAGGCAACACAGACTGGGCACATGAGGGGAAAGAAAGAGGAACACACACGTTTTTAGTGGGAATACAGCTATCCAAACAACATTATACAACTGCAAAAAAAGAAGAAGCAAAAAAAAAAAAAAGAGGTGGTTATGTAAACCACTGTCCCAGTCTGGTCAGCACAAATCTCATGTGGGCTTAGGTCAGTCTGTTTGACACAGCTAGAAATAATTGTCTGTGTTAACCATTAGCAGCTCCCAGTTCAAAGTTCCTCGCTAGCTGCCTCTGTGCCTTGCCTGTACTCCCTCTGCCTGGCTCACATGGCTGCCTGCCTGCTGCTTCCTGCCCAGGCAAGGTGCAGGCAGCATTGCCCACTCCTGCTCATGCCCACGCTGGAAAGCTCAACACCTCTGCCAGGGATGCAACACCAAACCACAGCATCCAGCCAGGATGCTCTGCTCTGTCCCAGCTGGCCAAACCAAGCGCCCTCGGTGTCCCCGCAGGGTGTCTGACCATAGCAAACAAAACCAAAAGGCACACCTTATTGTTCCTAGTGTGGTGGCCAGGACATCTCCTGGGCAGGCAAAAAAGTGTTGTAGTGACTGGAATAAAGCTCCATCCTCTACCCCGGAGAAGGTCTGCGTTGCAGTCACAGGACAAGGAAGGGAGGGTGGCTCTAACAAGTAGAGTTGTGACCCTACAGAGGAGCATGCCAGTGGCATCACTTTTCTGCCCAGGCCTGTGGAACTATCTGAAGGATTATCTAGCTCCCTTCTCATTTTCCGCAGGGATATTCCCATTGCTTGAGGGAAAAGGATGTGATTTGGCTGTTTATCACAGTAAGGAGAGAAAGGGAAGCCTGGCTTAAAATGTCTCAGCTATCTTCCCTCCCAGGGTGAGACCCTGTAGAGGGGTCCTTGGGATGGAGACGCACCTAAGTAACATGATTGTTACCACCTTTCTGCAGGAAACAGAGGAGGTATTTGTGGCCGACTGTTCTTTATAGCTTGGCATACTAGGGCACCACATTTTATTTAGAGTTAAGGACATCTGGAAAGGCCCTTCCAGGAGCACAGTCAATGCTGAGCTGTTTGCTCCCCTTGGAGAACAGGAGCAGAGCAGCCGAAAGAAAATCTGTGTCCCAAACTGGTCAAGATTTGCTCGGGCTGGTGACTGATAAGAGCATTTGGGGGCCACAGAAGAACATGTGCAGAGGGGTCCTCACAGCACCTCTTTATCCCTTCTCCTCCACCTGGGGAAACTGCTGAAGCTCAAAAATAATGTCACATCAAAGATCCCAGTTTCTGCAAGAGACTTCTTCCAACTTCTCACAAGGCAAGATGCAAACCCCAACAGTCTCCAAGAGTAATGATTTCCCTTCCTTGGTTCTGGGAGGAAAAGCTGTTTTGGGGACTGCTACATTCTGTCCCTCGATCCTCTAACTACTCCTCCACTGCCGTGATGTGGTACCTGGAGGCAAGTCAACCTGATTCAGACACCTTTCCATGCAAACCAGTGGGGCTACTTACAGCAACATGAAAATAATGCAATAATGCAAAGGAGAAGCAGGGAATAGGACTTGGAGAATTTTGCCCTGGGGAGCAGGGACCAAGGGGCCCAGACGGAGCAGCCCAGCAGTGTGCAGGTGTGCATAGCTCTAATGCAGCAGACATTTGTCTCTCTCTGGACTGGGACTCACCTCTTCTTCTCAGCTCACAGAAACTGCTCAGCATGAACAATTCAACCTCATCTTCCCACAGATGCTTGTCAACAGAGCAAACCCAGTGCACCACTAACAGTGAAGACTGAAATCACTGTGAGCTGAGCAAGGCCTCCAGCAGAGACAGTAGCTGGAGAACCAGCCTAGGGCACTATAACTGTGGCAAAACCAGTTTCAAAACACACTTCATCTAGTGAGTGTGCCTGGGAGCTATGCAGAGAATTGTTTCATGCGATCTTTTTACGGAGAGAGGAACTGGATAGCAGTAGTGCCCAAAAAAATTTACAGGTCTTTTAGCAGCCTCTATTACTCACTATTGGATGGATTGCCATGTTCATTGTTTCATCCTTTCAGCCAAATCCTTCTCCTCTAAATTAAATAACCAACAGGGAAGCATCCCAGCTTCAGATCCTTGTTTTGCCCATGCAACTAAAATCCTTCTAGCCTCCATAAGACTTTTCTTCTGGTAGCCCAGCAGCTACTGAAGTCACTGGTATCATCCCATTACAGAGCAGGGCATCATATAAAATCCACCAAGAACTGAATCTTGTTCAGTGGGAAACATCCAGCAGGTCAGGGAGACCTTGGGACCACAGGACAAGCATGAAGGGTTCAGGTCTGGCACAAATCTGAGTATGTACAAAGCCAGGGCTAGGGATGGTCCTTAGGCACTGCTGCAACGAACACAACTGAGAGCATGAGAAGAGTCTAGCGTATGAAATCAGACTCGCTGTACCCACAGGATAGAGAATTAAAATCATTAATGTTTCTCAGTTGGTTTTAGGTGCTGAAATAAAAGCTCGATGAAGAGATTTTGTTTTAGTAAGAGTTGGATCAGAACATATGGAGAAGTGCAAGTTATTATTTTGTAAAGTAATGACAGGGACAGCCGGTTTGTTTATCCAAATCTCTACTTTGCCCTAACTCACTCACTCCTTGTGTCAAAGGTTTCTTGCTTAGCTTAGGCATTTCTGGGTAAATGATTTTCCAGCTTTTGATGTCAAATGCAGCCCTTCTTGTTCATTATAAACCAACGCACTGTTACCTGCTCTTATTTGTGCACTGGCTTTATTGCTTGGTCAACTTTCCAGCATGCGCAGAATAAATCCCCAGAAAGAGCTTCATAGAAACCCAGTTATTGTTAGGTGCAAAAGCAGCTCTGTTTGTGGCCATGATGCTTTTTGAGAGGGCTAAGAGATTACTTTTGCCAAAGTCCGACTTTCATCAGACTTAGATGTTGCCTAAATCGGATCCCCTCAGACAGTCCTGCCCTTTCTTGCTCCCAATAGTGAAGTATTTCAATTCATTTAATCCGGACCCTGCCTCCCTTAAGGCCTGGCCTGCCTTTCACTTTTGCCAGGAGGAGCAGTGTATTCCCTAGAGCTGTTAACACCCCGGGAAGATGCTCTCTCCTGCAGCTCATGCAAAACCTCCCCAGTGAAACCACAAGCACAGGGGACCACAAACTGAGCTGAAAAAACTTGCTCGTTTGGGGGAAGAATATATGACCTGTGCCAGAAGCATCCACTTAAAAATCCCCATGCAGAGGAGCTCATTTCTGCTCCACCTAGGACAAGGTGGGGAGATGGATTCCAGCAGATTTCCACTCAAATCAGAATCTAGATTTGGGTCTAGACGGCTATTCATGGCCCAGCTGGGATCTGAATTGACCCGGTGTTTTTATGGGGAAGAATGAGACCTCGATAACTGGCAATAGGCTGACAGGAGCAGGGAGGAGGCTTCATCTCCTCCGCTCTTCAGTGCCAGCTCTCCAATTCACACCATCCCCGTTCCCACATCAGCTTTTAATATTTAATTGCAGCTTTGCCAAGGGACTTTGCCTCCTGTCTTGTAAAGAAGGGGGAGAGGAAGGAGTCAGAAGCGCAGTACTGAAAAGCCCCAAGGAGACTATCAAATGGCAGATCTCGGGTGGAGGAAAGCACTCTAGCATGTAAGTGATTTTACACAAAAACCCTCCCAGATCACAGAAGATGGAATGAATTAATATCAGAAAAATCCTGTAAACCTTTAGCAACTGGGGGATGCTGTGCTGATTGTGGGAACTGTTCGGGGTGGGCTGAGAAGAGTGTTTCCATCTACTGCTTGTACTGTATTTAAGGAAAAGGGGAGATATAAATGGAAAATCAGGGAACATTTCCCTACTAACAGAGTCGTTCTGCCACAGAGTAAATCCCTCAAGGGCTCTTCACCTGGAATTGTTTAAAGTTAGACACCACTGCAAAAATGGGAAACAATCCCTGGACTGTGGGAGGTGGGAGCCTGTGATCTAACAAATCTGTCTCTTCTCTAACATTATGGAAAATGACCTGGAAAGAAAGAAAAAGGAAATTTCTAAAGCAACTAGTGAGAAATATATCTCCCTCCCTCTGGTCTTGATTTTGGATGTCTTAAAGGCATGAGAGGAGAGGCTGAATGTCACCCCCTTCCCCACGAAAATCTGCTCCTCTTGAGCACATCTGGAAATGAAAACCCAAACGCGTGTGGACGCTGGCTCTGGGCACAGCCTAATATTCAGTCCAGTGCAACAGAAATCACTTATGAAACATATTTTGCCAACAACATACTTCTAAAACAAGTGCTTTCAAAATCTAAATAGAAGTATCTAACAATCCCATAGTTCGAACGTCTGGTCAGTAATTAAAGAGCAATTATATATAACTTGTAGGTCCCTAGAGCTGTGTCTAAATTCAGAAAATGAACCACAGATGACCTAACGTACTTCCAAGTGTCAGATCGGTCATTGTAAATCCAATGCCTGAGACTTCTGCTGCGCATTTCTGAAGCCTGGAAAACAAGAACATTTTTGGCAGAAGAGGCCAAGAGGTGCTTAATTCTCCAGTTACTGCCTGAATTCAGAGCTGGTTCAGGTCTATGCAACATTGGAAAGATACGAACATTTTAACCAATGATGCGTATGCAAAATTTTCATCAAATAATTTTAAAATTATTTCAATCTAATTCTTCTTTAGGTTCTTTCCCTCTCCCTGTCACAGAGATGAACTGGGTGATCTAAGAGAATGAGAAAAGTGGTAGGCAGAGGTCGAAAAGACCCATTCCCCGCATTAGGAGTAATTTAATTTAAATTGTGTCTTCTTTAACTCTAATTTATTTTTTTCAAAAGTGAATTTGTGTGATGAGGTTCGCAGATGTATCAGTGAAGGCTGTGTTTGTTCCACTGCCCTTTACTGATGCACCAATCCCATGAGTGGAGATGGATGCACTAATTGTTGGCCTCTTTTCCCTGGATCTTCACATCCAGCACTGTAACCTTTGCTCTCTCGCTTCGATGCCAGCAGACAGAGAACATGGAAAAAGCTGAGAAGCTGAAGCCAGCTCAGTCCTTTCCTTTTCTGTGCCATTCTCCAAGGAGCAGTCCAGAGCACAGAGCAGTTCTGAGAAAATCTGTGTCTGTCTCTGAACTGGTTGCCAGGTGGGTGATTAATCTATGGTTGCAGTTCACCTTAGATCTGAGGGGTTCCAGGGTAGATGCTCCCTCTCCCACGTCCATAACAAACAAATCTCACTTAGATAAGGTCTTTCCAGCATCCCAGCATGTCAGGTCTCAAGTTAGAGGCAAATGCTTTTCTGCCATAAGTGCTCTTAGCTATTACCAATGCATTATTAAGTCTTGGAAGAAAAGTCCTGATTTAAAAGCCAGACACACTCGACAAACTTCCCCAAATACAATGACACAGAGGAATTTGCCCTCAACCCCAATGACTGGAGCATTCCCAGATGGATAATTAAAGCTTTTAATCTTGATAGTCTGTAAGGTGCCACGAGGGCAACCAGCAAATGCCGGAGAGATGAGCTGATGAGGAGACAAGAGGGGTATGGGCATCTCATGCACTTCTGGTTTCTCTCAACTGTCTCTAACCAAAATGCTCCAGGGAGACTTGCATTTCAACCCAAGCCCTTTAAGGGCTAATTTCTCTTCTCTTCTCTTCTCTTCAACCCATAACTGAGATCAGACCACAATGCTGCCAAGAGTGAGACAAATTAAGATTAGCAACAGAACTCGAAGTACATCTCCCTCAACATAAGAGTGACAGAGCAGCTGTCAAGACTGTCTCTTGAACTTCCCCTTGGGACAGTTTAATTCCAAATATCCCAAACTTGGTCAGTTTTCACTGTAAATAGTCATCTATCTGACAGGGTTTTTGGAGAAAGTCGAAAGTGCACTCCCCACAGCAAGGAAGAGAAGGAAGGTGGTTTCTTCTGCAAAGGTCTCATTCCTGACTGGTGTTATATTAGGTCAGGTACTGACTTGATAAATCCCTTTACAGTAAGTTAAAGCTGAATAAATAAACAACGCATCAACCTTCTGGAAAGCCTGACTGTAGCTGCAAGTCATGTTTCAGCAAAATGCAGTAATACATCACTTTCAGCCAATATACCCCCCTCAGCACACCCTCCACCAGTGGGGAGATGGGCTGCTCCAGGGACACGTCTGTATGGAGCTTGGGTAGAGAGGCCTCATGCTGGATCTAGTGGCACCGCATTGAACTAATGCATTAAACCTAAAACCAGTCCTCTTCAGGGGATTTTTCACATCTCTCCAAGATTGCATTTAAAGTCTGTTGGATTTGATATTTTCCAGAAGGTAGGGGAAGGCATAAAGAGCCTGTCTACTATATGGAAAAATACAGTCCAGCTAAATTGGGGTTAAGATGCCATCTCCTGTCTTCCCTGCAGGTACCAGAGCATCCTGGACTGTGAAAGCAGCATGTCTAAGCAAGAACATCGCAAGGTGAGAACGAAAGGGTCAGACCAGGTGGGACAGAGCATGTCCTAACAACATAATGCTCCAGTTTTTGGCAATTAAAGACAAACAAAACCCTAGCATTTTTTGCAATATCTGGTGCTGTTCTGAGGACATCTCATGGCAGGTCAGATCCAATTCTCTTTTAGTACATACAGGTGGACTGACACATATAAGATGCTTGAGGATGGGATGAAAGCTTCATATATAACATTCAGATTGCTCTGGAGTGAATAAATTGTAGGGGTAGAGCTTAATGGAAGACCATCAAGAGGTGTAGGACGTGGCAGAGGATTTAGCACTGGTTAGTAAGCAAAGGAAGGATCTAGCCTGAGGCAAAGGCACAGAAAGTCATTAAGGCACCCAGACAGCTACACTGGGCTGACAGGTATGACACTGAGGCATGTCTGGCCTTATGCACCAGTAACTGGAGGTTTTTGGGGTTACCCTGTGTGTCTCAAATGACACAACCTACCAAAGAAAACTGTCTACCCTAGGGTGCAGAAATTACTTTCTTGACACTTTTGACTGTAATGGGACTTCTACATCAAGTTCACAAGTGCATTTTTCTCACAGCTACACTTAGATGTCTACATTTCAGCATCTTAAACTGAATTGCCCCCTAACTAGAAGCTGTGACTACTGTTCTCACATGATGGAAAGGTGCACCTCCCAGCTACCAGTGTCCTTTATATCATGTTTTGGTTGCAAAGTCAATAAGGTGCAGTTCTTGGCTCTGTTTTTGCATGCTGGGTCGGGCTTTGTGATAAGGGCCTCTTACAACCCAGAGTAACAATGATAAAATCACACACTGGAAGCCAGATAACTCTGGACTTCATCCAATTTCCCTGCTGAAGACAGGGTTGATTCCCACTAACCAGAGAAAGCTGAATTGCACCTCATTAAAAAAGGCAGAATCTGAAAATTTTTATTTCTAGTCCAGGTTTTTAAGATGAAATTGGAGTATTCCTATGAAACTAGAGAGAGAGGCATTTTCTGACTGTTTGGAAACACAGTTTTCTAGAGGAAGAGGATGGAGACAGGGATAAGACAATGATCCAAGAGGGAAGACAGCCAGTGGTCATATTTTTTCTACTTCAAGGCTTTATTGCATGACCATGGACAAATTAGGAAGATGCACTGGAAATAGGCAAGACAGAAACTTCTCTCACACTTCTGAAAGGGCTAGAGTGTGTTTAGATCGTGTTCCTGACATTTACTCTGGGGAACATAGAGCAGAAAGTGATGGGACATTCTTTCATCCCAAAAGGTTAGAAGGTTGACAGACATGATGCTTGGAGTAGAAGAGTAGGAAATAAAAACTTCAGTTGATTTATTATTGACATTAGATATGAGACTATTTTGATGTTTGTTTGAGTTTTTTTTAGCTCATGGAGAGAAGATATCTATCACAGACTAATGTCAGTCCAATGGGGAAAAAACATGCCCTATCTCAAAGCCATTGCAAGTCCATGGAGGATCTTCCCATCCCTAACATCAATGCTCCAACAGGGAATCTCAAAGGACTCCTGACCAGCTTTGACACTCCTAAAGCCACTCAACGGTGTAAGACACTACATTTTGCTCCACTCAAGACACCATCTCCCAGTGGCATTTTGAGGGAGAGGGAAGCTGATACCAGAATCATGACGACAATCCAACCCCTGAGTGTAGAGACCAAACCCCGTAAAGACCCATCCTTCCCTTCCTCTCTTCAGAGTATCCAGAGGAAGACACAATGGAGTCCTGCCACCATCAAATGGAAGGAGTCTTCTGCAAAGGTTAGTAGGTGCTTTTTTTTGAAAGCTCCTGGAGATTTCTTTTCTTTGAGCGGCCAGAGTCATCCTTGTAAGTGGTTGGGCTTCATGGTGGTGCTTCATCATCCACTGATGCCAATCCCTGGGCATGGGGACAAGCCTAATCTTCCATGGTTTACAGCAGGCTTACAGAGGAGCCATGTTGTAACATCAGAGCTATGATCAGGATAGAGCTTGATCCAAGATGTGGTAAGGGTAAGCAACAGAGTCTACCACAGAAAACCCCTTGGCACATCACCTCCCTGAGGCATGGAGACCACCTCTCTTTCTGTATTATTATAACCTGGCAGAGTCATCACCAGATCCTCAAACACATGCTGGGTTTCCCTCAAGCCAGGTTCTGCAATGCCACGTTATCCAGTGGAAAAAGGGTACCATGTCCTGTGACAAGTGAAAGATAAACCTGACTCTGCTGTTAAATAACAGAGCACCAAAGGAGCTGGAAATGGATGTTAGTGCCAGTTCATGCAAGCAGCTAAGAATGGCTGGAGCCAGGCAACACCTACAAGCAACCACAAATTCATAACCACCTATGGCTTAAACTTCCTTCCAGTCCATTACTCTACCCAGACACACCACCACATCTCCTTGGCCCAGTTCTCTCAATCCAGACACCCATCTTTCTTTCTGTGCTCCCACATAGTTTATCTCTAGCCCCATTCAGCTCTAGGTAATTTAATGGTATCAGGGGCACAGGTCCTATGTTCAACCATCTCACCACTGTATGATATCACCCCAGTGATTACTGCTGCACAGGAGGGACTGGTCCCCTCAGTGGGAGTACAGCAAAGGGCAACACCAATCATTACTGGCTTTGAGATGCTGAAATCATTCTGGGAGCAGGCAAAGGAAATATGGATGGATAAACCTAACCCTGAAAGAGCAGTAATGGTGGCCTCAAAAATAAGAATGGGTAGAGAAAATACCACTTAGCTCTGGAAACAGAAGAGGGGCGAAAAAGTTGTGTAACACTGTCCTTGGAGAGAACAGAGCAAACAAGTCTGGTCAGGTCTACAGAAAAAAGATCCAAGCCACATGCAATATGTGGAGGCAATGTCAGGGCCATCTTTGCCTCTGGAAAGCCTCTGGTGCAGTTGCCTTCCTCACACGGCGGCATTATGCAGTTCCTCTCTGTTTATGGGAATTTACCTGTTTACCTGCTGTCATTCCCGCACAGGAAGGGAAGATGTCCCACAACAGACAGGCGATCATCTCCTTGGTGCCGGATACAGCCGATGACTCAGCCACAGGCAGAAGCTGTGAGTTGGATTTATTTTGGTTACTGGTCATCATCGCTAGTCTTCTGCCAGCTCTATAGTCACAATTGGGAAGGGTCTACTTGTTCCTTGAACAAAGTTGTATTTCCCACGTAATCCCAAAGCACAGACTGACCGGGTGATTCTGGCTGGGGATTGTGTGGGTACTGCCAGGACTGGCCATGCAGGAGTGTGGCCAAGGATAGGGAACACAGAGAGCAGACGACCCCGCGACTGCAGCCTTCCAGCCCTGATTGGTCCCATTGCATGGATCTGGCAAATCCCAGCACACCTGGGATCTGGGCCAGTGATGAGGCCACAGAGCCACGCTGAGTCTCCCTGTGCTGTTATCCCAGCATTTAAAAATAGCTGGTATTAGATACCAAGGCAGAAGTATGTCCATGTTTAGTTTGGGATGAGTAATATCTCCCTGCACCTCAACCTTGAGGACAGGAAAAGGGAGAGGTTCCTTTGTACCTAACCAAGGAGTCTTGGCTGGGCTCTTTTTTGAATTTGGCAGCAGTGGTGTGTCAGACACCATCATCCTTGGCTTAAGATAGGGTGTGTAAGTGATCCCTAACACTATGATATCATCGGGACTAAAGCAGGTCAGGGATATTTCAAGGCAAGAGGCATCTGTGAAGAGTGACAGATCCAAGCTGAAGCTTTGCATGGAAAAGGGTTCAATTTTACCAAACTTTGCTGTTTGATTTGGGGCAGAAAGAAAGAGCTCTCCAAAAATCCCATAATGACTGGCTTTTAGACTAGTAGACCATCCTACCTCCTTTAGGCCTGGATCAGCAATCCAGGGACCCCATATCCCATCTATCTAGGATTTGTTCTCTTTCCTTTCCATTTCTTCCTTTTCTTTGACACAAGAAGGGAAAGAAAAAAATCACATGCTGCCTGGATTTGAGACACTGTATTTAATTACCCAGCTGCATAGGAAAAGAAGTCTCTTACACGAGCACACAGACAAATGAAGGAGCTGAAGTTTCCACAGTATTGCTGGGATTTTTTTTAATGTCAAAGCATGTGAAGTCACCATGCTAAACATGATCACAGTATTAACTGCAGTGTGCCTTTTACAGCGCGAGGAACATCTTTTCCTTTGGCTGGTGAATGATGAATCATGGTCTATCTTGGAGCCTTACACCAGTCTCCAGCCCCTGACTCAAAGGCCTCGTAATAGCAAAGACTTCATGTCATCTCCTGCAATGTTTCTTTGGTAGAGCTAGGGTTCGCGTGGTGTGGGGTCCTTCTGGGAAGGCAATTGCAGCCAGGGAGCTGGGAATACGACAGCTACCTCTGATGTAGGTGCTGGATTTGCTCAGAGTCAAGAGTTGTAATGCTTCCTAAAAAAGACCAGGAACCAGCTGTCCCATATCTCTTCTTGGAACAAGACATGTTCGGAACTATACCTGCACTGTGCTTGGTCATTCCCATGGAGCAAGAGAGACATCAGTGCTCCATGAGGCCCAGCAGTGACCAGGTCAGTTCTTCTAAAGAAGTCTCCTCACCATCACCCAGGGACTGCCCCACAGCCCTTCCCCAGGGCTGAGGAGAGGACACTCAGCCAATGCTGTGACCTGGGATGGGGAAGGCAGTGTCAAGTGGTCTGAAGCCACACAGCATTGTAAGGTTAAGCACAGAGCATGGTTCTCAGGTTTGGGACACCGTGATATGGAGGACGACAGCTTGGCAGTGTTCAGGACAGCTCTGCTCACTGGCATTTGGCTTATCAGCAAACACATGTCCATGCAACAGTTCAGAGCTGACTAACTACACGTGAAGTCAAAGCACCGGTTGCTGTACCTCTTTCCAGACACGTGTAGTCACCTCTGAGACACTGCTGGAGTCCTGAGCATTGCTCGAAGGGGAAGGCTGATACCCCCCTTAGAAAAACCCCTTCCCAGGCAGCTAAAGCAGGTGGCCTACATCCCCAGCCACGCTGACAATATCAGATGATCCAGAGGAAGCTGCCACCAAAGACCAAGTCACTAATTAAAGAGGTCCAAGCGGCTATAGTTAGCAGTAACGAGATTAAACTGAGCAGTGGAAGACTTACACGATAGAACAAAATACTTCCTAGGAAGGAAGACGGTAAATCAAGGAACGATTTTCCCCAAAGGGAAATGGTTGAAAGCTTGAGCCCTTTAATATTAAAGAGGAGAAAGCATCAGCTAATTTGCTGCAGGTAGAGTCTCCTGAGTACTCTGGGTTTAAAAATTAACAACTTCTGGATGCATTCTGGCAATGAGACAGAGGAAAATCATGGCCAAGAAAGAGAAAAGACGGGCACACAAGCAGGCACGCCATTCTCCCAGCTCACACACATACATATGCTTGTACATGTATGTATTAATATAACTCCATTATTCAGTGCTTTCAGCTGAAGGGCACACGAGGATGTTACCTCGGTGCAGTGCAAAGATGAAACAGGAGCATGACGTGACTGCAAATTACAGAGCATCCAGCCAGCCTCTTAAATGCATTTAATTCCCTCCTCCCCCTCCCGCGTTCTATTCTGTATTCATTTCGACCACTACCCACAGGGAATTTTCAAAGCAAGGAGAGGAGGCGAAGGAGAGGGCAGAAGACAGTGGGTTCCCCATCCTGCATGCAGGGAGACCCAGGCTTTGTTGCAACACTTACTTGGTGGGGGATGTTTTTTTCCCCTGCTCGCTGTAGCACCCGCACTTTCTCCTGCAAGGGGGTGCGGTGCCATCTAGTGACAATGAAACCATCCCACTTCGGTCCCAAAATTAGTCTCTGAAGGATGCTGCTGCACAGCAGCCACCGGCCACGGTGTCTCAGTCCCAGGGTGGAGGGACACTGTCACCCTCCATGTCTCCATGACCTGGGGCCTTGCAGCCAGCATCCCCCTTCTGCAGCACCCTGTTCAGCAGACTGGTTTGAGAGAACGTCACTAGTGAACTGGAAAGATGTGAAAGGTGAGGAAATAATGCTGATTTAAGATAAAAGGCTGTGCTTGTGCTACAGACGGCTCTGAGTTCAAGGCAGCTCTGGCACTTGCAATGATACAGGCTCCTGAAGTCAAAATAATCCTTAAAAGCTCGTTTCCCTTTCAGCAGTTGTTTTTCATGAGCATGACAAGCAGGAGTCGAATGTCGGGACTCCTGTAAATGGCCAGACAGGAGGAGAAAAACCCTTCCCCTTCCCCAGGAGCTGTGCAGAGCAGTCAGGAAGCTCAGATCTCGCAGGCTTGCAGGAGAGTGCTCACAGGAGTAGTGTGCAGAGGCACTGGTGGGGGCATATGCATGGAAGGCACAACCCATGGAAGACCAGGTCCTCCACCTAGTGATGGAGAGAGAGACAGCAGGAGCACAAACAGCCGGCCGTGCATGCAGGCAGACCACCACCCCTGTGTACATATGTTATATGTTGCACCTAGACAGACAGGCAAGCAAATACATGTTGCAGACAAAGAGAGAGCTCCACATAAATGTATGCATGCACGCTGTGTCTTCCTGCTGGGCACATGCATGCCACACGTGTGCCTGTCGTGCGCAGCTGAGTCGATACGCTCTGCCCTTTGCCTCCTTCCTTTATGTCCTTTCACCCATATGGAATAAGTAAGATACCTCTGTTCCCAGCCTGCTGCTGTGTTTGCTGCCACCCTTGCCACCCAGTTCATGCTACCTGAGTGGGTGTGTGTTTGCTGACAGCCCCTGCCACCCCCAGCCCTCTGACTCACGGCCTGGCTGGCGACCAAAGACCTGTCTGTCACACTCCTAACAACATCCCTCGCTTTCCTGCTTCACGTCATGGGATATACTCAGCACAGACCACCTCAGTCTGGCTGTATATCCCCCCCACCCCCCAGATGGTTAAATTTCAGCCCTTTTAATTTAGCTTTGTTCTCTGTTCCTCATTTATTGATGGAAGCAACAAAGAACATGGAGATCACTTTAGAAGGAGGGGTGATGATCTTCCTAGGCAGCAAGCTTAGCACAGACAGAGGGGACTGGTAATTCGTAGCCTTGTGGGATGTTTAAAGAAACTGGGCTATGGTAGGGAGAAGCTGGGCTCTTCCAGGAGCCTCAGTGAAAGCAGATGGTCATCTGGAGCTGGACGTGATGATGTGATGTGATGTGATGTGATGTGATGTGATGTGATGTGACGTGACGTGACGTTGGCAAGGAAACCTCATTGCATGCTGAGCTGCAGCCTGGTTGATGTGTAGCATCTTCTCCAGGGACTGATACCTGCAGACCCATAGGGAAAAGAGAGGGACAGCAGCTCTTCCAAACACCCCTGTAAAACTCCAGCAAAGTTATTCAGGAGGAGGGAACCAAAAAACTTAGGCATCTCAAGCTGGAAAATCAGCAGCAATGAGTTGCTTGGCCTTTTAGAGCAAAAAAGCATGGATTCCCTTTGAGGACCGGGGTCGTGGTTCACCTACTCAGCACGATGCTTCTGAGATCTTTATGCGACCAATGAGCTCAGCTGAAATGGAGATGTCCCTGTGCTACACACTGTACAAATACATTGCAGAGAGGCTGAAAGACCTTGGGGAAGTACCCCTACCCTGTATTTCTGACAGTGCATTGGGGCACAGGAAGCCTAAGACAGCTTCTGTGCTAGCAGATAAAACAGATAAGATTTTTGCCCCGAGACCATCTGGTCCAGCACATCCATGCATCTCTCTCCACCATTGTGGCAGTCTCATATTGTCTGGCATTGGGTCCTGTGGGCCACGGGCATGGCCTGGGAGGGTATAAGCAGGGTGGGACTGAGCATGGGTCTCTTGTGGCCCTCGCCTTGTGTTTTGTGATCCTAAGCACCTCTGAGGGAGTGTTTTATCTCAGGTGATGGTGACCTCTGGTACTGATGTAGTCAACCCACATCTTTCATCGCCACATGGTGATTTACTCAACCACAAGCTCTCTAAAGGTGTCAGAAAAGTAAACCAAAGAGAGAACAGCTGGACCTGATTCAAACATTACTGGGTACTTCAGCTGTATCGCTATCCCAGCCTTGTAAAGGTGGACTGTTAAAATAAGCCCCAGAGACATTGATTATGTTTGTATTTGTAAATCAGCATGGCCAGGCCAGGGTCTGCAGCTCTGGCACATAGTTGCATCCACCATTAATATGCTAAAAATAGCACCCATTGCCCAGCTGAGCTTTCAGGGCATGGAGAGCCCTCCGGGGCTGACTGCTTTATTGCTATTCCTCTCCAAACATGGCCCAGAGCAGCTACCTGCAGCACCGCGTTGTTAACAGAGGGACTGCAAGGATGGGGATGATTCCCAGCTGACCATAAAAGAGATAGTTCGATCGTCCTTCTTGGCATACACGCTTCCCCTCACTTTCCTAAAATTTTTTTTTTTCTTAGTTCTAAAATATTGGAACTGATAAGGAAATAGGGAACCAGAAAATGTAGCAAATACCTGTCACCTTCCTAGCTTTTCCCTTAAAATTTTGGCTGTGGCCAGAGGTGGTGGGGCCTGGCCCTGCAGATCACAGCCCGAGGACATGACAGTGAGTCAGGGAAATGCCTCTTCCCCATTGCACCACTGCCTGGAAGCATCCCCTGTCCCATACTGGATTACATCAGGGGAGGGGTATTTTGAATGAATCAACTCTGAAAATAAGCCAGGCCCCCAGACTTTCCCAGCCTCCGTGCAGGTGATTGACTCAGCCTGGTGGAAGAGCAATTTCACTCTTCCCTAAAAATAGACCAAGTGGTTCATCCTCTCAACATAGCCCAGCGCTCAGCGATAAAACCAGCTGCCAGAGACCACTGGGAGGCAGTGAACAGGACCGAGGGTGTGGGGAGTGGAGCAGGTCTCCTCGTAGGATACACTAAGGGCTGCCCGGCCGTGAGTTTCATGTAGATTTTCCGCTGGGGCTGTCTACGGTGTGACACAGCTGTTGGGACTACCGAGACCTCCCTGTAAGTAATTTTGGGGTAGATTAGAGCGGGGTGAAGTGTTGCATGAATATGAACCTCAGGCTAATGTTAAAACGCAGGGCAAATGAGGATGCTTAGCATCCTGTGCTATGAAAGCAGTGTTGCAGCTCATGGAAAGTGATGGATTTTATTTTGTTGGCCCAGAGTTTGGTAAATCCCACCCTCTGCTGCAGAAGGTGCTGTCTCTGTGTTCTATGGAAGGTGGCTTCAGTCTGGTTCAGCACTGGTGTCTAGGGCGCTTGGGCATGTTCGAGGCAGAAACAGAGCATTGTACATGTGTGCTTTTCCCCTGTCCTGAAATATTGAAGTTCCTAGCTTTGAGGTTTAAATTCATGGGGCCAGATCTCAGTGTCTACTCTCTCCTCAAAAAAATACTGTTATTTAGCATGACTCTGGTCACCATGACCAGCAATAGGGGAAAGGATCTGCAGGGGATTCGGCTGAGGCAGATGGATGCTGGGGGTGAAGGGGACATCTTCCAGATCAAAGCCGTGTTCAGGACTGGTAGGCAGTAGGCAGCAAAAACGTGGAATGTTCGAAGGGAAATGAGCTTTGCTTCATCTTACATCCCTAGAGAACAGGAGGCAAAGTAGGATTATTTAAGGAGGGAATTTCTTTCCCTCTCTCTTCTCTCCTGTCTCCAGGGAGGGCTGAGAAATGTGTTTGTGACCCTGAACCAAATAAAGGGTTTCAGGCGTTTGTTGGGTTAGCAGCATTAATATAGCTTCCTATTTGTGCTCGTGTATGGAAAGTAACTCCAAAAACCTGCACAACTCTATAAGACGGAGCAGAAACCTACCCCTGTGTGCACATGTGTGTCTCTTACGTGATTATCCTTTTACCAAAGCCTTTGAGCTCTAAGGTCTGTGTCATGGCCAGCAGAAGAGAGCAGGGACTCCAGGTCCAGGTCTCGGTGCTGCCCCTCACTCGCTGTGTGAAGAGCCTGACCCCAACGGCCTGAGCTGAAAACAGTATTTTTCTGCTCATGCATTTGGTGGTGGTTAGTATTTCCTTCTGGGATACACGTCCTGCTGATTGCTGCGAGAATAACAGAAATTCTTTAACTTTCCCCAATTCCTTCTAGGTGTCCAGTTTTCACCCAAATCATTGCTGGAAAATATGTGAAGTATCTTCAGGGTTTTATTAGAAAACAGGGATTTGGGGAAAGAGAGGTGGGGTTGGTACCTGACTTGATGAGAAGAGGCAAAATATGAAAACCTGTGTTCTTGCCGATGCAAAGTAGTAGATAATCCACTAGTGGCAATTAAGGGATCCCACATGGATGGAAATTTGTAGGAACATCCTACAAAGGCTGTTTTCAGCCCCTGAATAGATGCAGTGTTTTGCAGAATATAAAAACCTGTTTTTGGGGGGAAACCAGGCTAGGATGCCATAACCCTGTTGCTAAGAGGATGGAAATCCTTCTTCAGCACCAGCAAAACCCCTAAGTCTGGCTCTGAACATAGTAGCAGGAATATCTGCATTAAGTACTGTAGAACCTGGTATTTTACTCTTTTAAAGCCAACCATTTCTCTCCTCCCCTGTATTGTCACTGGCAATTTGCCTCATTCAGAAACAAATGGAAATGCCGGGGAAACTCAATACCTACAAGTGGGTTGGGGTTTTCTCTTTAAAGGATACTGCTAAATTTTTTTTTAGCTATGGCTGTTTCTTCCAAAACAGTATTAAGTTTTCTTGGCTGTCAGTGATAAAGGGCTGACAGCAGCATGGAAACACCATGATAAGAATAGAAAGCAAAGGCAGGGTCTCAACACTCCTCAGAGGCGCATGGTATCCATGCAATGCCCCCGCGTAAACACCATGGCATGGCTAAGAAATGCTTAAAGATGCACGCCACAGCCCTGATCCCGGCTGTACTCTTCATCCCAGGCGGGATGTGCAGCCGGTGATGCTCACAGGACTCATGCCTGTGCAGACATTCCCAAGGTATCTCTTCATGGCGGTTAGAGAGGGCTTCCCTTAAAAGGTCTGGTATTCGCGGCATGCCAAGAAGCCCTCTCCCCAGGCAGAGGTTATTCCAGAGGGTAGCTTGGTATTGCTTTCCCTGGGGAATGGGATTTTAGAGGGAGGGAAGCTGCTATCATGAATGGTCATCTTGCATTGCAGCCTGCAAGGGCTGAGATGTTACTCTACGGGAGAACGTAGAGCATGCAAAGGACACAGAGCCTGGCAGAGGGGTTAGGGATAAAAATAGTCCTGGTGCCGGACAGCGTTCAGGGATAGGTGAAACAGAGAAACAGGCAAATAAAATCAGCTCTCTTTGGATATCAAGCAGGGGTGTTTATCACTATTTCAGTGAAAACCCCCTGTATAAATAACAGATAAAGAGTTACTGGAGGGTACGAGAACGGTGCCGGTGTGAGTGGGGCGTGATACACGATCCCCAGCATGTCAGAGGGCAGTGCTGGGTACCGAGGTCCCAGCGATACACAGCCTGGGGGAGCGATTTATTAAACGTCCGCTCGGCCTTTATTAACCATTTGCAAGTAGCAGAGGGACGTGGAGAACGAGGCAGTGCCTAGCAGATAGTCGGGCTGCGTCCACTTTATCTAGGCACTTTGTATCCCAAAAGCGGGGGAGCCGGCTGGGTGATGTTGAGGGCTCTCTCTAAGGAAAGACAACCCCACAGCAGTTGCCCACTCGGGAAAGCCACGTCCCCAACCAGCAATGCCACTCGCAGCTGTCTCTCAGCAGAGCTTCTTGGCATTTTTTGGTACCAGGAATAGAGTCCTCCACATTCCTGGATTTTTGCAAAGCCCAGAAATAGCCCTGAGCTGACTTGGGGCTGATACTCAGCTCCGCCTGAGGCTAAATTTTCCCAACTCTTCTCAGGAGCTCTTTAAATTACCTGGGGGCTGTGATGTTGCTCCTGCAAAGGGAAGTCCAGCTGACACTGAGGAGCCAAAAACATTTGCAGAAGTGACTAAAGATCATCAAGCGTCGGTTTAGACGTGTAGAAAATTGTAAAGAGATCCGAGTTTGAAACTCAAGTGCAGGAAACAAGACACTCTTCAGTAGCTGTTTTTTCCTCACCCCCTCTCACCCTCTCAGATTTACAAATGCACCTTTCCATATGTGCAAAAAGTTAATTGTTTGACTATAAATTAGTAGACAATTCCTAAAGCATGAAATAATATTTAAAATCTTATTTCCTCTTCAACACAGCTGCTCTTTAGTTACATTATTTTATTTTATTGATTTGTTTAGCACCTTCCTCTGGTTCTGGCACTTTTCATTTCAACCCATTTCCCACTCCAGGATTCATATATTAGCTCTATGTGCCAGAGTTGCTCAAGTGATTGCAGCATATGGCTTGCAGATAGCACAAAAGCTTTCTTAAACCCTTTCAAAAGAGAATGATTTATATTTTTTTTATGTGCATTAGTCATTACATTTATGATCTATACCAGAGATGCCCCGCAGCTCCAAATCAGGGATCTATTGTACGTGATGCTGGACAGACTTACTTGAAAGAACAAAGTCTACTCATGAAAGTTTGAAATCAGAATAAAAAGTGTTGTTAAGTTGTATGGGGTTTGTTAGTTATCTAACTGTAATCAGTGGTGTTCTTAACATCTGAGTTGATTAGGTAAGCATGTGAAAATCTCAGTTCTCGCTTTCAAAGGTCGATTCCTAGCCCATGTGGTTATTACAAAAAGGTAACTTGGACCAAAACAATCAAAAAACAGATGACTTATTTAAAAAAAACAAACATGTTTACAATTGTCACTCTCTCACATAATTGGCCAATCCATGGCAAAAAGAAAAAGCTTGAATTTCAAATCCTCACTGTCCTTTGTAGAACTGAAAATGAGAGAAAACACTGCAGTCTGCAAACAGAGCAAAGTGTGATCCGGGGGTCAGGAGAGAGTACTCGTGCAGATAAGCAGGATGTTTTAGAGCATCACTGGTCCTCACTCTTTACTAGAAGCTGCCTAAAATCCCATCGACGCTCCCTGCTGCAGCCTTGTCCCATCATTTTTCCCCTTCCTTTGGAAAAAGCAGCACACGACATTTTAACATGCACTCAAGCCTCAAGAGCAGGTCATGAGGCCAATGAGAAATAGCTAGAGATGTTGTCCCCTCCTCAGGACTACCCTTCCCCACACACCCTTCACTGCAGCATCCCAGGACCACTCACCGTTTTAGCAGCCTCCAAACTGGGGCATTGAGGCAGCCTGCCCTGCTTCCCACACCACCTTCAGCATGCATCTCCTCCGGCAAGAGCTTTTCCATGGACCAGGGCCACCAGCGCAGGGCTTGGGGCGAGAAATTTAAACCTTTCCCCTCTGACCGAGCACCGCCAATGGGCTGACAGGCTCCCGGATTAAGTGGCAGCACTGGTTTCCCAGCCAGCTTTTATGGGTGCTTACCCATCCGCATAAATTCCTCCAGCCCAGCCGTGGAGCAGTGCCTGTATTTCCGAGCCCGTTTTGTCAGGGGATAGATTTTCCAGGGGCAAAGATGGGAGGAGGATGGGGTAGGTGCGATTCAGCACATGCAGCTACCACATCTAGGGATAGATGCCCTTAGAAATGGGGTCCTCATCTGCAGGGACGGGCTTCCAGCTTCAGGAGGGGGACAGTGAGTTGCTGAGGTTTCACTGACATGCACACTGAGGACAAGCAGGTGGGAATGGGGCACACGTCACACGTCCAGCCACACAGCCTGAGTCAGGAGTCCCAACTGGTAATGACCATCCAACTGGGGATAACGCGTGACCCATCCCAGGCAGGGAGGAATAGCAGAAATGGCCCTAAATTCCCAGGAAACAGCCAGCCCAGAGCACCACAAACCCAGGAAATCAGGAGCATTTCCATGTTGGTTCACTTCCATCCCCTTGGAAAGCAGAGTCCCTGCCATGGTATAAAGAAACCTCTGTTTTCCAGCCCTGATTCCGAGATTTGCTCCCACTGGCCTTCAAGTGTTGGGTTGTGAGTTTTGTGCTGTGGGATGCACCAAATGTCTCACAGCACCCGAGCCATGGCACAGCCAGGGTATGAGACCATAACACATCTGAGCTTCATGGCGTAGGACATGCCGTCATGGCAAATTCAGTGTTGGTCTGCAGAGGATCGACGTCAGGCGGATGCTGAGCCATGACGGAGGATGCTGTATTCCGCTGGCTGGGATGGGATGCTCTTTGGAGCACCGCTCCCTTTGTCGAGCAGTGGAGGGGAACAGGACCCTGGCACAAATTTCACGCCCAGGTTATCCCTCTCCCTCCAACTCGTGCAAGCCCCGTGCAAGCCTGTGGCTGATCTCAGACCCCGTTACACAACCCCCAGTTCACAGACCGCCCTGGGGTGCACGCAGCGACACAAAGGGCTTTGCTTAGCAGCTGTGTTTTCTCAGGGCGGCTGATTTTGGGAGCAAAGCCGGTGACATGTGGTTGGCCAGGCGGGCCAGGAGACTGGTGCTGAGCTTGCAGCTTCCTTTTTTAATACGTGACTCAGGCACTCGGTAGCTCACTGGGGTTGTTGTTGGGAGCCAGGCTGCAAAGGAGTGCCAGCGGCAGAGGTGGTGGACACCAGCAGGTGGGTAATGTTGTTTCTCTACAGGATAAAGCAGTTCAAATAGAAAGCAGAGTGAGACGGAGCTGCCGTGTTATTGGAGAGATGGGGTTTTCTCAGTGGAAGGAGGGCGAAAGTGTTTTTGTGAGTGATTTGTTTTCCATTTGTTGGGAATTGACTGTCAGGTGTAACACAATTACAGTTCAAGAGACCTGTAATATTATCTTCAGCGGGAGACAGAGCAGTTGAGTGATTTATGGGCAATAACTGAAGAGGAAGTGAGTGAATTTTTACATGAATATTTAAGAGTCTTTTTCCCCCTGATGCCTTGCCTTTTCCTCCTGTGTCTAGAAAGATCAGTGAGAACAAACGAATATGAGCAACGATTTTCCCCAATTGCAAGTTTCCAGGTGCCACAGCCCTCCCTGCTCACCGTGGGGATGGCTGCTGGCGCAGAGAGGCTGTAAACCAAGCCCGAGCTGCATGTATGTGGGGCAAGGAAAGAGCTAAAGAAACCCCGACAGCTGCTCCCTATGGATAGTCCTGACATTGCAGCCCCTCATATGAAATGTGCAGATTCATCCGGCGCCAGACGCTGGCACGAAGGACATTTTGACAACAAAGCCCAGCGGGGAGGAGCATTCCCCATATCCTTCGCTTAGACAGCAGTGCCGTCGGCTGCAGTGCCAGCCGCTGGGTGGGATGGGAGGAGGGGGTCCTCAGGAGATCTTTTCTTCTATTTTAGCTCACGGGGGGGGATGCTTTAATGCTTGAAGTATCAGGTTTAAAATCCCTGGGGCCACAGTCAGTGCTAGTCAATCAGCGCCGCCCAGGATGCATCACTCAGTGAGGAACAGATGCCGAACATGCCAGCGGAGCCCTTTTGCTCAGCAAGGCAGAAACGTGGAGCCCGGCACAGGTCTCGAACTGGACTTCCATGCTCTCCATCTCATACACAACAAATAACACCCTAAGCCCAGTCTGCATAACATCCTTTGGCTTTGCTTTAGCATCCCTAGCTGGGAAGTTCCCCTGTCCCTGCCAAGGGATGCTGTGCAGCGGCACCGTGCTCACAACTCTTGAGATGTCCTAGGTGCCACTTGGATGCCGGTAGCCGCACACACACGCCAGCTCAGCTTTCTCGTTAGCAGAATGAACTGTTGTTCTTTCTCTCTTATCTATAATTAGCAATTTAGAGGGTGGCAGCAGCCTGTTTCATAAGGCAGAGCTGCATGGAGCGACCAGATTTTCTGCAAGCGCAGAGCCAGCCGCCCGCCCGGCGGGTTTGAGCAGCCCCGATCTAAGGCTGGCAGTTTGTGATAAGCAATAAGCAGAGGGCTGTGCACTGCAAAAATGTCAAAATGAAGAAGAAGGAAAAAAAAGAGAAAACAAAGGCAGCGATAAGGGGAAGGCTTCAACGAAAGCCTTGTATCTAATTATATCCGTCATTAAAACAGAAGCCCTGTGGCCTTTCATCCATCCAAGTTAACGGACGTAGGGCTAGGCAGCACTGAGGCTGTGCTATTTTCCACTGCATGGACTGGAAATCTTCCTTCAGCTGCATTATTTGTTCTTGGCCGGAAGGGCACGTTGCTCTTCTTTGTGCAGCATCTCACCCCACGGGCCCATGGACCAGTACAAATTATATCAGCTCAGCAGTAATACCCATAGCCTGGGGTGGGAGGAGACCATTAAACATTATCAGCCCAGCTCTAGGACATGGGGATGCTTTCGCTAAGCATTTAGCATTGAAACGGTTAAGCATAGCAATGCTCTTATCAGCCTAAGCTGGGTCCCTGCCTTGCTGTGAATTGCTCCCTTCTCCTAAAGGTATTTTTTAAGAGAGTTTTTTTTAGCATGGCCATGCCCTTGCTGAAAACTTGTGTTCATTTTCCCAACCAGAAAGGCTGCAAATCTGCTCTTGGTTTTCTTCTGCTGTTAAAGCTAGCAAGACTGGCTCTCCCCATTGCTCTTACTGGAAGGCTTAGCCAAACCTTGCAAGGAAAAAAACTTCTGTTTTCCAGACTGATTGGACCCCTTTTGCCTTTCCAGTAGGCAACTCAGCAATGTAGGAGAAAAGAGAGAGATTCCCAGGCAAGATTTTTCAAAGCTCTCTTCAAAGCTTTCTGCAGCTAGTTGAGCACATGCTTCAGTGTTCTTCTCACAGGGTACGGCCATAATAAGGAAAGACCATGAAATCCAAGGTACCTTTGCAGGCAATTAGTTAATTTTCCATTTTTACAGAGCGGACCCCTTCACATGTATGCCTCGAGCCTCCAAATGGAGAAGCCTGATGCAGCAGATAGAGGGGCTTGTGTTAGCAGATATCGGCACCAGTTCCTATAAAAGTGGTGTCTCAGCGATGCCTTGACTCTCTCCTCCTCATTCCCAGGGTGCTGTTCATCTCAAAAAGCCAGGGATCTAGTCAAAGTCTGGGGTCTCTTGAGCAGAGTGGGGAAAAACTGATGTCATCAGAGGGTGGTTTATCTTGCAACCTTGCAGCCTATCTTAAGATGCTCCCTATCTTCCCCAGCAGTGCCAGTGTCTCCGCTGTAGATGAATAATTAATTTTGACTCAGTGTTTAAGCTGCAGACAGCAGAAATCAGGGAGAGAGGCTCCATATTTACATGGTGACTTGGAAATAAATCATTAAGGAAATGTCGTCTTCTGTTTCCTCCCCTCGTGTCCTAGTGACCTCTGGCAGAACAGGGCAACTAAATCTGTGCGGCATCCAACTGCTTCCTCATGTATCCAGCCTCGGTTCTGCATCAAAATGCCTGCGCATCTGCAGGAGCAGCTGGAACCAAGGACAAAAGAAGCCTTGGGGTTTGGCACCTTTCGGCAGCATGCTGACCGGTGTCTGACAAGCTCTCCAGGGTCCCTCTGCTCCTATCTTCATGGCTTTTTGGCGCATGTTTGTCCCCATAAGAACTGGTATTTCATTTGAAGCACCAGCTCCTGGAATCCTGTTAGTGTATAACATTAGCTGTTGTCACTTTAAAATAAAAACAGAGTAAATCTTCTGTATTTTAGAGGAAAACTAGAAAATCTGAACTCAAAATGCAGAAAACAAAGAAAAGAGTCATTAAGTTTGTTATTTACAAAATCTTGTGATTTGGAGGCTGAGATTTGAGGGCAAAGAACACTAGAATTGCTGCAGTGCTTCTAGTGTGCACATATTAAAAAGTACATCAGCCCTTTCCTGGCTGTGCAATAGCTGGATTTGTGGAGAGAGAGCCCATTGTTCAAACAGAAAGCATTGCAAATACCGCACTAAATCCGAATGCAGCAGTGCAAGTCTGCAGATAAAAGGAGAACCTTCTAGTATTTTTACAGCGGTAACAGAGAAATTACAGCCCTGACTAACCTGGAGGACTAAGATGCATCATATAGGTGTAAAGCTCCATACACGTCTGTAGTGGGGGATGGAGATGGCCATGCTGCTGACACCTAGCAGAGCAATGCAAAAAGAAATTCCTTAGCTAGAATTTGGAGTTGCCTCTTTCTTTGAAAAGTGAACCCTTCTACTTTAGAGCCATTAGTTTCGATATGAACCTCTCTCTGGGGATGGACACAGCTCTCATTTGGAGAGGGAGAGGAAGTCTCTTCTGTTTAGGTGGACGAGGACCAAGGGGGGTGGAGTGCAGTGGATGGGAATGAGGGAGTGTTGTCTGAGCATCATCCAAAAGTGCATGACTGCTCCAACCATCCAGTCCCTCTGGGCACCCCTCAGGAAGTCTGGCTAATAGATCTCCTCCTCCCAGAGTAGCCATTTCTCCATCAACCAGACAGGGACATCCTCAGCTGTATCTCCACGGGAGGCATCTGAATGCTGAATATCTTTAATATCTCAGTAATGCCTTGCTAGGCCCCAGTGGGTGCCCCATGGGAGCTAGTGTATCTCAAAATATCAGATCTCTAAACTAAGAGCCGGGTTTGGTCCTCTGGCTCTGCCAAAGACTCCCTGCTGCATCCTTGGGCAGGTCTCGTAGCCTCTTCATCTTCTAGTTCCCTGAAACGAGTTCACAGGGGAGACGTAAAGATAAATGGGTGTACCTGCACGTTGATGGGAGAGCGATGCGAGCGCAGAGCAAAAAAAAGGGAGAATTGGTTGAATATGCGAAGTTCCTTCACATCTTCTGACTCACTGCTGTCTGGTGATGGCCTTGTCCGGGGATGCAAGGACGGGTGTCTGTGCTCCGCTGGCAGGATGGTGGCATCAGGTCACTGCCCGATGTGTTATTCTCATCCAGGCTCAAAGTCTGTTTCAGCCATGAAAGAGGTGGAAATGTCCATGTTTTCTCCCTGAACCAAAAGTGCATGATGTTATGTTTTGGGGGGACCAGGGCAGAGGCTGCCAGGGGAATCGATGTGCAGACGGTGGAGGCGCTTGGCAGAGCCCTCGGTAAGCGATGCTCGTGCTCCAGGCTGTCCATACCCTCGAGTCTTTGGCACATAGCTCACCATGCACGTCTCTCCCTGTTTCAGATGAGAGGACGCGGTCATTTTTAGACATATCAGACAACACTAGCCGCATACTTCACCAAGGACAAGGGAGGTTCTCTGCACCCTCCGTGAAGGAGCTCTCGGCTCTCTATCTCTCCCAGACAGCTGCTGCTGCTGCTCACGCCAGCAGCCCCGCACAGCCGGTAAGCACTGCACATCACCATCCTCCCCCAGCGGCATCCCAACAATGTCCTGTCCCAGCAAGTGGCTGTAAGAGGGTGAGAGAGAACATGTCTGGTTTGGTAAATCTGGAAAAACGTAGCTGCTTTTTTTTTTCTTTTTTCTCCCCCCCCCCCCCCCCCCCCCCCCCCAAATGACCAGCTTTTCCTTGCCATTTGCAAATATTGTATAAAAGTGATCAGAGGTGCTGATATGTATATCATAGAATCATTTAGGTTGGAAAAGATCTTTAAGATCATCCAACTGTAAACCTAGCACTGCCAAGTTCATCACTAAACCATGTCCCTAAGTGCCAATAGGATGTATACACTACATATACATACACACACGCACACATATATACACTTTATATTCACACATGCACACACATACACACACACACACGTCTACATCCACTAGCCCACACAAACAGTTTATTCACACATAAGATTTCCACTTTGCACGTATATATTCACATATTCACATCCATGGAAGAAATAGCACACAGCAACACGTACACCTCCATGCTATACCCGTTCCAACACACGCACGTATATATGTCCATATATGTCATAGTCAGGCATAATTTTACAGTGCACCCTCCCTGTGTTCTTCCATTTATAGCCCTTGGTCTGGGATCCAGCGATTTAATCACCCACTCCAGGCTGATCATTGGGCCATAGGATAATGCAGGTTTTAAGTGTTATGAGGCACTGAGCTACATTTTTCCCATTTCCCCAGCTACGCTGGTGATCCAGGAGTAAGGTGAGATGTAATTTCACATCAGCACCTTTCCCGCAGGCTTATTCATGTTCCCTCCCACTCTCAACCTGTTGCAGGGTCCCTGGCCAAAGATGCAATTTCTCAAGTGTGTATCAGGGCTCTGTACTGGAGGAGTCCAGACTGAAGCAGCCCAAGTTGATAATAAATAAGTGGAGAATGTAACTGGAAAATTATAACCAGTTACCTGCAATGAAGCAGGTTGAGAATCCTGTAAAGGCTGCCCCATGATCCGTGCTTACATGGGTCTCACTTTGCACTGGGATGCACGAGGACCGTGAGTCCTGCTCAGCAGTGTATGATGGGCCATACTGCTTGCTGAGAAATTTTTCTTCACTAGAAATGTCTCTTCACCAGAATCTGTACTAAACTGAAATTTCCTAATTAATCTTCATTCCAGTAAGACGTTCTGGTTGGGAAAAATAGAAATCTGAGCTAAAAATAAGAAAAGCAATTTCAAAACAATGAATTTCACAATCCATAATGCAATTACAAATGTATATCAGTTTTATTTTAAAAATATTAAAGTATAAACAAAAATATAGGCTAAATCAAACTTTGGAGAAATCAGTGCCTGTTCTGTTTTCCCTCAACTCTAAACAAATGTGTTTGTGGTTTCATGTGTTGACTGAGGCTTTTGGAAAAAAATATTTCTTATCAACCTGGAATAAGACCATTTTTCCCAGCTGTACAGAACTGCCAGCAAACAAAAAACCCTCACCTGCAACGGTTTTCAGGTCTCTGTAGCAGATACATATATATACAGATAACAGCTTGTCTTCCTGTGCTGTTTGATGTCATTTCTCCTTGTGTCTTTCCCAGAGTACTGTGAAGGACAACTCCATTCGCTCTCCCCACAGCCAGAAAAAAAGCAAGGTAAGAAATGTTAAAGATAAGCACCGTTATCTAACCAAATATTTGTGGACTGTGGTGGAATGTGATTTAAATACCCACACAAGGCAATGAGGAGCGCTTTCATACTGAATATAGCTATCAGCTGCTCAATTGCCCTTCCCCACATTCAGAAATTCTTCACAGATTCAAAAAACCTCCTTATTTTTAAAAGTGCTTTCAAAGTATGTTGGCTCATGTGAAAGATTTGCATTTTACACTTGCTGCAAAATATGCTGATTTTGGTATTCTGCTTTTTTTTTTTTCTTTTTACTAATGTTCAATACTTATTTTTAGCCAGAAAAATCTGTGTGTAACAGAGTGAAATAACACTGTGTGCCATTGCTTTGAGCAACAACTAATAATATTCCAGGCATAACTCTACAGACGTAACTCCAAAGGCATGCCAAGGGTCAGCAGATCTGTTTACTGAAAGAGAAGCCACCAGGATTACAGTCTCTTTTAGATAATGATTACAGGCCCCAGCTACCTTCCCTTTGGTTAAATGCCAAGCCAGCACACATTGCAGGTATTCAATTCAGCGTTCGGTGCCCAAGTTTCCCAAGCTAAGGAGAAAAAAATGCAGAAAGTGAGGCTCAAAGGTAGGCTAAACAACCACAGTCCACCCCATTGTTACGGTACCCTCTGTTCACTTCTGTACCAATGCCACTATGAATTTGAGCTGAGCTCCGGCTGACTGAGTCTAAACAGGTCTAATTTTGCTGGCCCTCAGCTATGGGTGTTACCCCAACCTCTGGTGTGAGTCCAACAGAAGAAATCATCAGTCAGACAAATGTCCTTCCCCAGGCCCTCACTCCTGTGCAGTGGGCAGCCCATGGTGCTACCAAAAGCCCACCATGCCAGCTGCCTACCCAAAAATAGGCTATCAATCATCCTCATCATCTCAGTTTGACACTTTGGTTTGGTTTCCTCTCCCCATTTTCTTCTTGAGACCTCTTCATAACGAGCTCCTTGGCTTTCTCCTGCACCCATATCCTATGTTCCCAGACTCTCTGCAGGTCCTCACACTGCCCTGGACATTTGGGAGCAGGAGGGAGAATTTTAGCTCGGTACTCAAAGAAAGCCTTCTTCATGTTATTCTTGTGGTCACTCTCTCTTGCTGACACAGTCCAAATCGGGCATCTCTCTTACGCTGTAGCTGGACCGAATTCTGGGGACTGTAGACTAACCACCACACATGCCTGGATTAAAGACCTCGCTTTAGAGCGCGTTGCTGTGGAACCAGAGCTAACACCAAGCCTGGAGCGTGTGCAGTGGTGTGATGCTTTGGAGTGCTGTGTGCTACTGAACCAAAGGTATGGAGCTCAGTAGGTGCATGGATTTCCCTTGTTTGGATGGCTTTTTCCTTTGCCGTTCTCACTACTAATGGCCATGGGGTTGGGGGGTAAGAGATGATGCTGACATTTAAAACTGTTTCCCTAAAGATGGCAGAGGCTCAGAAATCATCTAAAGTTGCCATCAAGAAAATGGAAGATGACTTACCTCCCCCTCCTGCCCCTGGCTCAGTCCAGGTCATCGTTCCGGGGAACCAGGATCCCAACCCACTCCCTGTGCCTCCTCCAAAGCAAGCCTTCTCCAAGTTCTACCAGCAGCGTCAAGTGAATGAGCTAAAGAGGCTCTACAGACACATGCATCCTGAGCTCAGGAAGAACTTGGAAGAAGCTGTGACTGAGGACCTGGCAGAAATGCTTAATACTGAAGATCCCAATGCACAGGCATCTGTGAACCTGGACAAAGTTCTTCCAGGAGAGGTTCAGTCCATGCGCTGGATCTTTGAGAACTGGGCACTTGACTCCATTGGGGACCATCAAGCCACAAAGAAGCTGACAGAAGAAGAGATCATTCCTGGTGGGGATGTGAAAAGTACTTCCCTGAGGTTTGAAAGCCAGTCAATCAATGGGGACAGTCTGTCAACACCAACGAAGGTATTGGAAACAGACCTTGCCAGAGGGGATGTGCATACTGCCCGGTGGCTGTTTGAAACCCAACCACTAGACTCATTAAACAAACTCTATTCAGATGAAACTGAAATGCAGGAGGCGGTTCTCAAGGAGCCCGTCCAGGGAGGTGACGTGAAAGGTGCCAGACAGCTCTTTGAAGCACAGTCCTTGGATGCTATAGGACGCTGCTGCTCAGTGGAGGAGAAGAGCATCCTGCAACTCAAGTCAGAAATCCAGGAGCTAAAAGGTGATGTTAAGAAGACTATCAGGCTCTTCCAAACAGAGCCCCTCTGTGCCATCAGAGACAAGACTGGGAACATTCATGAAATCAAGTCCGTCTGCCGAGAAGAAATTCAGAGCAATGCAGTCAGAACGGCTCGCTGGCTGTTTGAGACTCAGCCCCTGGATACCATCAACAAGGACACTTCGAAAGTTAAAATAATCCGTGGGATTTCACTGGAAGAAATTGGAAGGCCAGATGTTAGTGGAGCAAGGTGGATATTTGAAACTCAGCCTCTGGATGCCATCAGAGAAATCACAGTTGAAGAACAGGATTTCAAGGCTTCAACAGATTTTGTCACAGGGGCAGATGTCAGTAAGCAGCGAATGCTCTTTGAGACCCAGACTCTTGATTCTCTGAAAGGAGAAGCTTCAGAAAGCATTGTAGCCAAAGAGCAAGTCATTGGAGGTGATGTGAAATCTACACTCTGGCTATTTGAAACCCAGCCAATGGAAACCCTGAAAGACAATTTTGAGGTGGGACGGTTAAAGAAAGTAGAGCTTTCAGCAGAGGAGAAGGGAGATGTGAAGCAAAGAAAACATGTCTTTGAGACCTGCCCATTTGGCAGCATCTCCAAGGCATTTGAGGAAGAAATTCCTGCCACCAGCATGGAAGAGGTAGTGAAAGGGGATGTGAAGTCTTTCAAGACCCTGTTTGAGACTCTCCCCTTAGACAGCATTAAGCAGGCTGATGCTGAGCCTGTCACCAAAGAAGAGGAGAAGATTCCAGCTGGCAATGTCAAAGCCAACCAAATCTTGTTTGAGACAACACCTCTGTATGCCATCAAGGATAGCTTTGGCAATTTCCATGAAGTCACCTCTGTAAGCAGAGAGCAAATCATCAGTGGTGATGTCAAGAACTACAAATGGATGTTTGAAACCAGGCCCCTGGACCAGTTTGATGAAAGCACCAAGAAAGTGGATATAATACGGGGGATCACAAAGCAAGAGGTGGTGGCTGGTGATGTCAGAACAGCCAAGTGGCTCTTTGAAACTCAGCCCATGGACGTCATTCATCACCAAGCCATGCAAGGTGAGGAGCATCCCTTGGTGAAGCGGGAGATCTCCCAGCGGGGGGATGTGAAGACCTGCAGGTGGCTTTTTGAGACCCAGCCCATCCAAACCCTGTATGAGAAGGCTGAAAAGAAGCAGGAAGAGGATGGCATTGTGCCCCAAGCTGATGTGAAGTCATACACATGGATGTTTGAGACTCGGCCCCTGGACTCCCTGAAAGGCCAGGAAGAGCAGTATTTACAAGTCAGTAAGGCATACAGTCAGGATGAATTACAGGGAGTTGATGTCAAAACTGTCCGGCACCTATTTGAAACCGAACCCTTGGGCAGCAGTGTTATCAGTGAAGCTGACCAAAAGAAAAATATGCGGTACTCCAGTCGTGTGGAGATACAGTCTGGGGAAGTGTCCAGAGTGAAGGAGTTCTTTGAAGCTAAGCCCTTGGATACAGCCACCAAACCAACATCCCAGAAGGATGATGGGACAATTGAAGCTGGATCTGTGCACAAGTTCACTTGGCTCTTTGAGAACTACCCCATGGACTCCCTGAAGGACAGCTCTGAGGGCATCCAGGAAATCCCTCCAGAGAAGAATATCAAGGGGGGAGATGTTGGGGGCAAAAGGTTCGTATTTGAGACCTATTCCCTTGGCCAAATCCATGACAAAGTGGATGAGACAGAGCTCCAGAAGATCCAAAAAGACACCATGAGCAAAGCCAATGTCAAGTCCTGCACAATGCTCTTTGAAAGCCAACCCTTATATGCTATCCAGGACAAAGAAGGGGGATACCATGAGGTCACCTCAGTGCAGAAAGAAGAAATCATGAAAGGTGATATGAAAGGTGCACGGTGGTTGTTTGAAACTAAGCCTCTGGATCAGATCAAGAAGGAAGAAGAGGTGTTTGTGATTAGGGCTGTCACCCAAGAGGACATCAAGAAAGGAGATGTCCAGGCTGCCCGGTGGAGGTTTGAGACAGAGCCTCTCGACTCCTTCTCAGGGGGAAAGATGTCTGTGCCCAGAACAGTAGATGATGTGCAGAAGGGAGATGTTCAGTCCAATAAGAAGCTCTTCGAGTCCCAGCAAGTGGGCCAGAAGAAATATGTGAGGATGGTCAGTGTCAGTGATGTTCAGCGGGGTGATGTGAGGACATCCACTTGGCTTTTTGAAAACCAGCCTGTGGACTCCCTGTATGGGGATGCAGAGAGAAGCTCATCTATCAGTACAGTGCAGAGAGAGGACAGCCAGAAAGGGGATGTAAAACGCTGCACCTGGTTGTTTGAAACCCAGCCAATGGACACCCTTAAGGACCCAGAAGTGACAGCCAGTGCTGGGGCCCAAGAAGTGATCCCTCGCGCAGATGTGAAAAGTACAACGTGGCTCTTCGAGAGCACACCCTTGGATAAATTTAGTGCTTCTGAAGGTAATACAGAAACAGAACTGAAAGAAAGAACCATGAAAGAGACTTTAGAGATGCTTTGCACTTGCCAGGCTATTCAGCATGATGGGATCCTCATTGAAGCCAACGATATGGAGAGTGTGAAGATGGTGAAGTACCAGCTCAGCAGCCCAGGTGCTCCAGATATCCTGAAAGAGGAGGTTGTGGGAGGCCATCTGCAAAGGATCATGCTTCAGCTCCTGCACAGAACCAATGTGGAAGCACAGAGTGTGCTGGTGGAGGAAGATAGAGAGGGCAAGATCAAAGTAAGCCCGTTGCAGCTACTGGACCAGAGTGAAGCTGTTAAAGGCAAAGAGGACTTGAGTGGAAATGTAGCTAAGGCTTTACAGGGTCTCCTCAGTCAAGATGCTTCCATCAAAAAGGGGATGGTCTTACAAGAGACAAAATCAGGATCAGTGAAGATGACTCTCTATTCCCTTCTGTTCCATTCTGTCCAGCAGAAAGTTGTCAAGGGGGATGTGAAGTCAACAATAGGGAACCTGTTGGCTTCTTCTCAGGAGCAGAAAACAACAGCAACCGTTAAGCGTGAGGACAATGAGAGGGGAAATGTCCAGCTTTTTGCAAGCTGCATTGAGAAGGGAGATCTAAACTATCTGAAGAATCTCCAGCAGGAATCAGAGATACAGTCCCTCATCTCTTCCCAAGCAGAGCAGGGGGCAGGTGAGAGTGCCCCACAGGTTGTGCAGGGGGCTAAGATGCATATCTTACCAAATAAAGAACAAATAGAGAAAGTAGTTACAGAGAGTGAGCCAGGGGCTATGGAGGGAGCAAAAAAAGTATTCACATGTGAAAGCACGGGCAAAGAGGGTGGATTAGAGAGAGAGGCTGTGCATGCAGGAGGTGTGACAGGCACCACAGTGCAATGTCTTGGGAAGCCCCTGCCCACAGTGATGGGAAAGGAAGAAATTCTGTCGGGAGGGCTTAAAGTGACTACAAAGTCAATTCAAAGGGTTGCAGATGTCAGCAAGAAGGCAGAGAAAGAAGCAGCCAGCACTGCCAGTTTGAAGGAACCCAAAGCTATGATGCAAGGCAAATTTCCGACCCAAGTGACTGCTCAGAGGGGAGAAATGGCTAGGAAACAGCAGAGTTTGGTGACTGGGGAAGCCAGCCAGATGCAGCCAGAAGAAAAGGCTCTTGGGAGTGATCTTCAGACTGCAATGCAAAGCCTGAGGCTAGCAACAGCAGAAGCAAAAAACATTCAACACCATGTCCAGAGCAAGCTACAGAGGAACAGAGAGGAAGTCCACATGGCCTGCAGGCAGCAGGCAGCCAGCACACAGGGGACAGTGACCCTTCAATCAACCGTACGTCAACAAGACTCTGCATCCGCCACACAGGAGAGCACCAGCACTGCCATCAGGACCACCACCTCTAGAGTCCAGGAGGCATCCAAGACCCACACAAGCATGTCTCAGAAGACCATAACATCACACAAAAAGGTCAGTGCTTCAGAGGAAGTACAGGGAGGACAACTATTGAGCCAGGAAAGCCAAGTTGTGCCTAGTAGAGATTTTAGCATTAAGGATGGCCTTTATACTGCCACACCCATGAAAACCTATATAAACCCTTTTGTTGAGTCTGATTACAAAGAGCAATCAGTGCAAGAAGAAAGCGATGTTATTATCAGAGGGGATGTACAGACAGCTATCAGAGCACTGCAAAGTGCCGCCACAGAACAGCGCCTGGTAGAAAAGGAGGACGTTGTCCGAGGTAACTTAAAAGCCACACTTCAGTCGCTGGAAAAGTCTAACGTTAATGTCTCCAGAGGGGATTTTAAAGCCGCTATGATATACAGAAATGCAGGGCAGTCCTATTCTGTGTGTAAAAAGAAAAATGAGACTCAAGTCGTTAGTAACCAGACAGCTGTAGTGGCTTCAGGGTCGCAGGCTGATAATGACTTTCCTCCTCCTCCCTCAGTTGCTGTGATGAAAGCAGAGCATTGCCCACCCTCAACTAAAGCAACAAGAGAAGGTGCCCTTCCATTACCAACCAGCAAAGATGAAGCCCCAGGATGTTCTGCACCACTCCAGACCCCTCTTCCTGCCCTTCCTTCTCTGTCCTGCAAACCCAGTGATCAGAGTCCTGCAGAGAAGCCCAGGACTTCTCCAAAACCAGAAATTACTGCCCCACCGAGGAAAAAACCCGTTCCCCCTCCAAAACCTGAGCATCTCTTACACGAGGCATATTCTGCCTCTGCAAATAACAGCACAAGCAGATCAACCAAACCCATCCCTCCACCCCTACCTCCAAAACCTCCAGGCCTTAGGGAGATCAGCAAGCCAAAGCCTCCCCCCACAGAGCTGGGATTAAGCTGCATGGAAGTATGTGAACAATCAGGCCATGGGGAGGTTCAGGCAAAATGCTGCACCTTGGAGACATCTGTGGACAAGCCTGTCACAGTTCCGGGTATGAGCCCTGAGAGAAAGCTGCCAAGAAACACTGCCAAAACCCCTCTTCAAATGGCAGAGGAAAGGTACAAGGCAAGCAAAGGAGGACAAGGAAAGGTGGAATCAGACAGTACTAAGACTTTGAAGCCAATAAAAAATGGAGTGGTTACTTTTGAAGTTGAGCAGGGAATGATAAGTGGGAAAGCAGCAGCTCCAAGGCGATGCCCAGGTGAGGTGGTTCAGAGGCATATAGAGCTGTGCCAAGACAAGAATGGATGCTCTTCGGTATCACATCCAACCTGTCCTGGTGGAGCACAGACACTTAATGTGCCAGAACAGACTGAGCCAAGCACCTCCTCTGTGGGCCACACCATTCCTCCAAAGAGAGGAGATGACGTTGCACAAAATGCTTCATCCAAGGTGGAAAGGGAAAGTGTGTCTAATTCTTATGGATCATGGGACAGTCAGAGAGTCATGCAGCAGGTGAATGAGAGGAGGCAAATGTGCCATTCAATGACATTCCATCAACAGCCAATGAACTTTGAGAAGCAACAGCAGGGGAGTAGTGGGCAATTGAAATGTTCTCATGGAGAGGCAGAGACACCTGGCCAGGAGAAGCCAGCAGTTGTTATGAGAGAAAAACCTAAGAGAGAAACAGAAGATGAGCGTCGGAAGAGGCTGTCAGTACACAAAGAGGAGATCATGAAAGGCAATGTCAAGGAAGCTATGGAGATCTTTGAGAACCTCAGGAGACAGGAGGAGCTGCAAGAGATATTGACGCGGGTGAAGGAGTTTGAGGAGGAGACAAGCAAAGTGGATGTGAAAGCTCTGAAGAGCTTCTTTGAGAAGGTCCCTGACTGGGTTGTTCGTCAGAAGGACCACCAGGCCAAGCAACAGGATAGGGCCGAGACACTGGGAAAGGAGGACACTGACAGTGTCTCCTCAGTGGAGCTAGTTTTCGAGGACCTGGAGCGAGCAAGTGCTGAGATCATCCACCTGAAGGAGCAGACACTTGCCCGGCTCCTGGACATCGAGGAAGCCATCAGGAAAGCCCTTTATTCTGTCTCTAGTCTCAAGTCTGAGTCAGACATCGCTGGGCTCTCAGGGCTATTCAAGGAGTCTCTGGGGAACACCCAAAGCTCTGTGAGCAGCAGCAATATCCGTAAAATCAGTATTGTCTCAAGCAAAGCCAAGCAGGAGGGAACCACACTGGAGACAGGGGAGGCAGCACCTGTGGGGGGTGCAAAGGTGGCAGAAAAGACCGAAGTAACCAAGGCAGAGCTTGAGGTCCCCCGCCTCATTCAATCTCGCGTCAGCTCTCCTTCCTCACCTTCCTACATCTCCATTGAGTCTGCTGCCAGGAAAACAGCAGAATCACCGAAGACAGCACACTCTCCCTGGGATGTCACTTCACCAGACTGTCTTGACACTCCAGGAAAGAAGGACGCTTTTGCTCAGGACAGCTTTAGCTCCTTTAACCATCCATCAGCAGGTTCTGCTGGGCATGACATGACCCCCTTTGAGAAGAGACCAGAACCCATGCAAACAAAAGCTGGGCTAAGCTCAGTGAAGCAGCACACTCTTGGCAATGCCAACCATCAGATCAGTGAGAAAGAGAGGTGCCCTCTGGACACCTCCAAAGGCAGCTGCCACTGTGGGATGAAAGCAGGCTTTTCAGACTACTGCTCCCTGAATGTCCCCAGCCCGCAAAATCCACGAAGGCAGAAAAGCATCCTGGAGCTCCAGACAGGGCCCGATGGGTCCAAGCTCTATGGAGCCACCCGAACTGTCATGGAGCAGTATGAGGAAATGGACCAGTTTGGAAACAAAATCATCACTTCATCCACCACAGTCACCAAGCAATCTGAGACACAAACATCTTCCACATGCAATGCAGTGTCTCATCCCCAATATGAGGTTTCTGCCTCACCTGTGTTTCGGAGGTACCTGAAGAGTCCAGGCGAAGACTTCCACACCAATGGCAGTTTTCAGGAGCCAGGAGTGGTCTTTGTCACCTTTGGCAACTCCAAGCCAAAGAAATAGGAGATTCTGGAGAGCAAGAGAGAACTGTATAAGACAAAAAAAGAAAATCCACAATAAAAACATCTGCTAGTTTATCCACATTACACACAGGGATTCATCTACACCCTAAGGACTTCTCAGGGTCATCATCTTGGTGTTTGCATACAGACAGGACAAATGAGGTCTGCCTTGGCACTGGAGGACTACAGCCTTCACCTGGCCAACCCAACAGACTTGGTGCTGCACCACAACCCAGAGCCCTGACACTGTTAGAAGCACAAGGGAAAAATCCATCCATGGACACCATAGGGTAGCTTCTTCCCCCTAGAGTGTTTTGGTGGGGGAAGTTGGGGAGTGTGGTATATTGGGATTCTCTGAATTAATGCAGAAGAAATGATAGGTAGGATCAATTAAAGAACCAACCAATCTGGTCATTGGCAAACAAACACCTTTATGCTATCTTCTTTTTCTAATTTCAATACAGACTTTCCGAGAAGGGCATCCTAAACACACATATATACACATGCTCATATCGATGGGTGGGTTGGATAGGTTTTCTCTTAGCCATTAAGAAAATAAAAGGAAAAAAAAAGTCAAATTGCTGTCACTATTGGGGTTGGGTGAGGTATTTATCAGTTTATTTTTCTGTTCCTGGAAAGTATTCAATGCTACTGAAAATTGTCAAGCCAAGAACTACAGCTATTATCAGTGCTGTTCCCTCAAAGAAAGATGCTATGAAAGATTCTCTACTTGAGTCAGAATGGTTACTGCTTTCCTTTCTTTATTTTTAGAATTGTAATTTATTATTCAATATATACAAAAACCTTATTTTAGATTTTCCATGCTTTCATATATGTTTACTGTTTAAATTCATTTTGAGACTTTGTAAATCAATTTTCTTTTTATTATGACTTTGTTTTGTACATTCTCAACTCAAGATTTTAGATATTCTGTGGCTTTTTCTTTTTTTTTTTTTTTAACTTTTATTGCTGCGTTCTGAAGGTAAACATTACCTCTAAAAATATTTTGGTCTGGTTGAGTTTCTTTTGTTGAGTGCTTGTTTCTTTTCAAAGTACCTAGAAATCATCTCTCAATGAACCATCTGAATCACATATTGAGAGCACTATAAATCACTAGAGGGATTTAGTTTACAGCTTCTTTACAGTGTGGATGGATGAACAGCCCTGTGGCAAGCAGAATTCATACTCTTGTCTGAACACTGATTTGAGTCCAGGGTGATATACACCACCCAATGCAGAACTCTGGGTAGGATGTATACACCAAGAAAGGTCTGAACACTTGCCTGTATCCATTTCTTCCACATAAGAAGGCAGCTGAGGTGTTGTGCCTCCATAAGCCTTACAAGGAGAGGCAGTTGATGAACCAGCCGTTGCTCAGTGCTGTGCCTCAACTCACATCACCAGTTGGCCTGTTTGGGAATGAGGCAAGAGAGCACGGGGTTTGCTCCAGGTGTGGGAGGAAGTGAGGAGCCTACAGAGTGACTGGATGGTTTCTCAGGGAGCTGTGTCCTACCGCCTGGCTCAGACTTAGGCTACTGACCCCTAGGTCTAACTGTAGACCTTCTGGCTGGTCTACAGCAAGCCATCTTATCTCTCAGTGCATCAGTTTACCTTTCTGCAGAAGGGGACAGTAACACCACTCAAAAAAACATCACGTTTCAGTAAGATGTTGTGGTTAATATTTTCTTTTTTCCTCTGAGGGTAAAGAACTCACATTGATGACTGAAAAGCAGGACACTGGGGAGGAAGGGACTGTTTCAGCATCTACCACTTCATATCCCTGAGTCCATAGATAGGTTTTTAAATAGCAAGTAACATCTGACATCATACAATACCTTGTTCAAGGTGTTGTAGACCAAGTAGAAGTTCTGTTTCAACCCCCAGAAAAGCAGGCACATACCCAGAGCTCTTTGGTTTGCATCTAGGACTCAATAAATTTGAAATTGAGATATGCCAAAAGAATATCGTTTTCAGTTCCACTAAAGAATACACCAAAGGTTGAGGTTGAAGAGCACATCATCAGAAACTGAGCGTATCTGGTTTCAGGGAATCAGTAAAAAATAACTGCTTAGATCTTCCCAATTGTTTTAGTAGGACCAGTTGTAGAAACAGTGGAGAATTAGTAATTTGAAGCTGCTCTTCAAAATTTTTCCAACACTGCTTTCTTATCCTTGATTGTTTTCTGTCTTAACTTGTTTGAGGATGCCCATAACACATGTTTGTTTCATTTATTTTTAAGGACAGCTGCTGAGCAGTTTTAGTAAGCTGCAAACAGGTTGCTTAGGCAATGAAAATGATTCCACGGGAACGCAAATAAACCCATATATCCTACACCGCCAGTGCTTAAAAATACTGATCTTACTGTTTGTGTTTCTGGATTTACAGGATTTCTGAATGTCTCAATGAGCCATTTATGAGGCTAAGATGAGATGTGTTTCTTTCATGGTATTTCCATCAGCCAGGAATTGAAATATTATGAGGGGACAGATGCTGTATTATCTCAGGACCATACATGGCTCCTTGAAGCACTGAAAGAGCTGGAGAAAAAAAACAAATGCAAAGATTTGAAATTCAAATCCAAGCTGAAGGATCAGCTCATATTTTCAGACCTTACAATAATAAACCAGCAGAGCACACACAAACTTTCAAATCCCAAATGAGTTGTCATAGTTTTCCTGTGATCTATGCATACAAGACATGAGATTGTTCACCATTCTTTGCCCTAGAGGGCCGCTGCATTCTCACACAGTGCTAGGTACATATTTTCAAGAGCAAAATGGCTGGGAGAATTACCTGGGACAGTGGACAGAGAACAGATGGCCTTGTCTTAACTGTACCTCCTTGACTGGTCAAAGGAGAAATTCAGCTACAGATCTGGTTGTCTTGCAGTAGTAGACAAGAAATATGCTACATTTGAAGTGCCTACATCAAGTGCTACCCTTCCCAAATCCATTTCAGCCACTGGTCTCCCCTGAGGATACTGTCTTAGGTCAGAAAGCTCTGTGCTCACCACCTTCTCCACCTATCCACAACACAGGCATTTTCAGGCTTACCTCTCCTACTATAACGATTTTAACTCACCTAGGGGAAAAAAGGCAACAACTGATAAGCCATAAGCCAGCTGCAACCTTCTGCATGGCAGTAGTCAGCAGTGTGCTAGAAGAGCCTTCCAGGAACACTCTGTAACTGCTTGTCACAGAAGTCTTAAGATTATTTCCTTGCCCAGAGTGCCATTCGATTGCTGCTAATCACCTCTCTATCTTCCAAACCATTAGGAAGGCTTATTCCTGGGGCTGATAAAAATACCTCTGAAGAGCAAGAGTATTTGCCATGCATCAGACAGTGAGCACTTAAATCCCCTGGTGAGAGAGACCTGCATCCCCTATAAAAGATTATCCCACTTTGGAAGCACGGTCCAGGAGCACATACATTAACTCCCAGCTAAGAGTAGAGAGATCTTGTTTGTTTGCTAACCAGCTCTGCTTCTTTCCCTGGTCATGATTAAAGGAAAGCATTTTTTTCTTATACAACAGAGACACGTCAACAGTTACTCTCTTCTCTGCCAAGACATACACCTTTGTGCTGTATGAGAGCTCGTCACTGTTGGAGGAAATGCATGCCAGGGTATCTAGATGTAACTGTCATCTGTACTGCCAAATGCAGCAAAGTTGATCCATTGGCTGAGATTTATTATCGCCAGGACTAGCACTTTGCTCCATCATCACAGATGATGCTGCGTTCATGCAGCTGCCCATCACCACCCACTGTTCTTTGCCAAATAGCTGGCTCATTTCCTCCAGTGAAATGACATCCATGCTGAAGGTGCAGAGCTTCAATTTCTCTTGGAAACACCTGCTAACATGGCATCACTTTCCATCTGGTTTCTGCTTCTTTACACTTGAAAGATCTATCTTTGCACAAAAGTGTTTTTCTGCTTGTCCTTCACCAGCACTGCCCTCCCATTGGCATCAGCAAAGGTCTGTAGTCACATTGGCGAAATTCATCTTGCCTGACTGACTGATTTTGTCCAACTACATGGACCTGTTTTAGGGTAGATGTATCACCATCTAGATTCCCTTAACTGGACCTCCACTATATATACTGGGAGTTTAGACACACATTACATACGTAGACACTTACAGAGCTGTGGTCCCCTCTCTGTGGAGGACTGGAATAGCAGAGGTACGCTGAGATCATTGCAGACTGAAGGAAAGACAGGGATTTTATTTGTATACGTCCCTCTAGAGAGAGGGAAGAAAACTGAAGATGTTAAACTTCTTGAAAGTGTTGTCATATGAAAACAAAGATGACTTGACCTTACTAGTATGTTCAGCTAAAGTGAAGGTAATTTAAAAAAAAATTGGTCCCCCAGGTGTCTGTTGCAAATAAAAGTTCTTGTTCCCTTGTCAACTCATCTCTTGAGATATAGAAACACCTTTCATGTTTCATAGAATCATAGAACAGTTTGGGTTGGAAGGAACCTTAAAGCACATCTAGTTCCAACCCCCCTGCCATGGGCAGGGACACCCTCCACTAGACCAGGTTGCCCAAAGCCCCATCCAGCCTGGCCTTGAACACTTCCAGGGAGGGGGCAGCCACAGCTTCTCTGGGCAACCTGTTTCCTCTGGTCAAAGCTAAAATCTGGCCATCAGCCCACTCCACATAAGAGCAGAAAGTAAACTTGCCTTTTCTCTGAGCTGACAAGACTGCAAACAAGGGTGAGCACATATTGAACAAAAAGCCAGAGGGATCAGAGAGCACCAGCAAAACTTAGTCAAATCAAACTGTGGCAAATTACCCCCAACAAAGAGGCAGAGATGTCCACATGTGAGGGAGTATCAGTACCCAGAGCACTGATCTGGTCAGTCAGAGTTAGGTTAGGCTTAGCTGGGGCTTTGGGCAGACTTGGCTTGCAGATGGACTCACCAGGTAAGCTGAGCCTCTGCTTCACACCACAGTGAAAAGGGGTGCACAGAGATATCCACATTGCCGCCAGCATTCTCCGGATTTCTTGACCATGCAGACAACCTGGAGCTATTTCCGTAGCTAGGCTGATGTCCAAGCTTCTTTATTCCCTTTCGCTCTCCACTAATAAAATAGCTGGTGTTGGCAATGCTTTCCAGAGAGATTCCCTGGGCTCTTCACATAAAGTGGTGTTTGAGGAATCAGGTCATGGCATAAAATAAAGTCCACAGGATAAACATGCCAGAGTAAACCACCAGGTTTATGGAGCTGTGGAAGCTTTAATGCTGAGACGTGCTGCCTTTTTAGGGTTTGGACTATGTGGTCTGTGTGAGCAGCCATATGATATGAGTGATTTCAGGAGTTGCCCAGCCAAAGGTTTTGAGTCAGAGCCTCTGAACAATGTTTCTTACCTCACTCGATTGAGTGAATCATTTGCTCTCAATCAAATTAATAATTTCTCTCATTGGGTATCCTAGGGTGTCTTGTCTTTCTGTCCTGACTGAAAATTAATGCTGACCTATCCAAGATGACAAGTGAATTGAGTCAGACAGGAACCTGAGCTCTCACAACAGATCTGCAAAAGAACATTAATGAGAAAATCCAACACAAGCAGAAGATTCGGCAAATTAGTTTGTAGATGCATGTCCAAGTGGTCATGATTCAGAATTATTTAATTTCAGTTTCTCCTTCTTCTTCAGCCCATGTTGAAAGAAGTGTGTGCCTTATGTCTGCAGCCTGTCTACTCCACGGAGCGTGTGGTCACTGACAAAGTCTGTGTGCACCGCTCATGTTTCTGCTGCCAGGTCTGCGGGAGGAAGCTGAGGTGAGTGGTAGGACCCAGATACATTTATTTTTAAGGAATGTCCAAGAAGTTTACATCACAATAGACCAAGGATAATTCCAACAGGGCAGGCTTCAGGAAATGAGAAAGGGCAGACAGTTTCCCTGACACAATCTGTGTCTCCATCACTAGAGTCTGAAAACGGCTCACCTCAAACTTGTAGACACTTGTGGACCAGCAATCTGCATGGTGGTGCAAGGGTGAGCTGAAAATACAAGAAATACTTACAGTTTGGGAATGCTGATATGGAATTTAATTGCAGGAGTCGTTTGGGCACCTCACATGTTCATGGAGTCAGGTAGGTTGGAAGGTAACTCTGGAAGTCTCCACCCAGGCTCTTGCAGGCCCAAGGAGGGCAGGTAGCTCAGGAACACATCCAGGACAGGTGTGAATGGCTCCAAGGATGCATTCCACAGCTTCTCAGTTAGGGTCCTTCTTTCAAGATTTGACCACCAGTGAAAAGGCTTTTTCTTGTATCTCACCACAGTTTCCCATGTTACAACTTGTTTCCATAGCTTCTCATCCTGTCGCTGTCCACTTCCAAGAGCACTCCAGCCCTGTCTTCTCTATAATCTCCCATAAAATAGACACACACAATGAGTTCCTCCCTCTTAACCTTCTCCTTAGAAGACCTAGCTAACCCAGCTCTCAGCCTCTCCACAGATGACACATTCCAGGTCCCTGACCACCTTGGTAGCCCTTTGCTGGACTCCTTCCAGTCTGTCAATGGCTTTCTTGCACTGAGGAGCCCAAAACTGGACTCCACATGTGGTCCTACATGTGCCAAATGTGGAGGCACAGTCACTTCTCTTGACCAGTTGTCTGGGCTCTTGCTAATGCAGCCTAGGATGTAGTTGGCTTCTCTGTCACAAGGGCACACTGCTGGCTTGTTTTGAGCTTGTCAGTCACCGAAACACCCCAGTCCTTTTCTCCACGGCTGCTTGCAATCCTTTTGGCCCCCCAGCTGTACAGACACTTTCTCCCATCATGCAGCTGTTGTCTCATGGGAGCCCTGTGCAGTGTTACCCATATGGTCCATGCTGTGCATACAGGGGGAGAGATGAAGTGCTGGTATGAAGCCTGGCCTGAAAATGAGAAAGGGGTTGCACATAACCTGGACTACAGGTCCCAGAGGTATTGCAAGGAAATGTTTAATTTTTCACGTGTTTTGCTTTTTGAAAGAAAAATCAAACATATCCCCAGAAAAACAACATTACTTTTGAAAGGTTTCATTCTTCAAACACCCTCCCTTCCCCAAGAGTTTCCACTGAAAAAACAATTTTGCTGAAAACCTGTCCATCAGTGCTACCATTAATCCTTCCCTCCCATACAGCTGCTAACAGTTATGCCAATGTGTGTTTTCCAGTTTGCAAAACTATGCTGCCCTCCATGGGGTGTTTTACTGCCAAGTCCACTACAAGCAGATGGCTGGAGCTAAAAGCAGAAGCGAGACAGAAAGACTGGAGCATCGGCTAGGACACCATCAGGTTCAGCGAGTGGCAATGGCAGGCAGAGGACCACAGTCACCGGACTGGCATAACAGGACTAAAAAGAAGACTGAAACAAGAGGAAAACCCACATCCTTCAATGCACAGTGCAGCTTGCAGCTGGCTAAGCACAGGCAAGAGATGAACGGCAGGTCTGTCCTCTTAGGGAACAAGCTCAGAACAAGCTGGCCCCCTTCAGAAACAGCGTTGGTAGCTGCATATGAAAAAGCTGGAAAGGGAGCATTTTCCTGGAAAAAGCCTGCACTGAGCCTGCAAACCTACCAGGCTGCAGGCACCAGGGAAGGCAGGATGCTGCTCAGGGGTCAGGAGGGAAAATCAGCAGTGGAGGCAGCAGTGGAGAAGGGAAGCTTCTTACCTGGTGTCACCCATACCAAGGAAAGAGAGCAAGTGTGTTCCTGGCCCAAGACAGGAGAACAGAGAGACAGTGAAAAGACTGGGAATGGGGACATGCCCAAAGGGAAGCGAGGGGGCAAGGTGTCCCAGCGAGTGGCTGCAATCCAGCAGGACAAAGCCCAGTTGAAGAGACCTGCCTCTGCTTCTTCTCCTCTAGTTCTGGAGCCTGTGAAATCCCTGCCTCATGGCTCACTTGTTCTCCACCACATCACACGTCAAAGCACTAAACCCACCAACTGGATGTACCTGGGGGGCACAGGGGGCTGCATCCTCTCTGCTGCAGAGCTCCCAGTGAAGGAAAACAAGGTCAGTGGGTCTCTAAGCACACCCAACAAAGGGGGCACAATGCCTGCAGTGACAGATGACAAGCCTGAACTGACTATAGCCATCCCAGCTACTGCAGGAGACAAGCATCATCTCGGAGAGAGAATGAACAGCCCACAGTCTATCTGTGTGACAGGAGAGCCCAAAACCAGAAACACCACAAGTATAGAGCTAAAACGTGGAGCTGAGGGTGTTGATAACCCTGAAAATAAAGCTGAAGAAGCCCATTGCCTCTCTGGTGTGTCAAGGACCCCTTATGTATCTTCTGCCTCCCTGGAGCCAGTAGGGTTGAGTGTATCACCTGAGATCACTGAGCAGGTAAATGAGAAATCAAAGGCAAACACCAATGAGTTCCCTGGGAAACAGACACCAGTAACTTTGGGGGAAAATATGCAGCCATACAGCATAAGTCATTTGCCTGGAATTGAGAGCAAAGGGGCAGAATCTGAGAAGACAAAAGAAGTGAAACCAATAAGTACATCAGGGTTTCTGGAGGACCCCAGTCCTGAGCATACATTTCAGGACAACAGAGCAGAAAACAGCAGAGTCTCTTCACCTGGTTTGCCAGATAAGACAGATGACCACAGTGTGTCCTGTCTACAAGAAACAGAACCTCAGGGCACATGTGGCCCACTGATAACTAACCCTCATGTAGATATTTTAAGACATGATACAAAATCACCTGGCAAGGATTTTCCAGTATCAGCAGACACACGTCTGAAAAGAACCTGTGCCACTTGGTCATCACATGATGAAGTCAACTACTCCAAGTCAAAGGATTCCACAGAAGTTCTTAGTGGAAACACCTTTCACATTTCTGAGCAACCAGCCAAGACATTAGACTCTTCCAAAACGAATATATCCTTGAACAAATCTGGAGGTCATCCAGTGGGTGAAGAAAAAATGGATCTGAAACTCCCAGGGGAAAGCACAGTGCATACGTCAAGGCCTGGCTCCCAGAGCAAAGAAACTAGAAGCAGTCAAGTCTGCAGAGAGATGTTAGGTAAAGGTTTCAGGCTTGAGAAAAAACCCTTCACTACCCTTTTTGGTTCTGAAGACAAAGGCAGCACTCCCAAGAAGGAAACAGCAACCCAAAGGAAACCCACTAAGCCCCAGTCAGCCCTTGTCACTTTGTTTGGTTACTCCTCAGAGAAGAAGCAGAGTGAAGGAGAAAAACCTGCAAGATCCTCAGAACAAACAAATATTGATGACAGGCCAGAAAAGCCCCAGGGCCTCCTCAGCTCCTCCAGCCAAGCAAAACAGAAGGCCTCCAAGAATGATCAGCTGCCACAGCCAGGAAAGATGGAGGTCTTCCCTAAACATATCCAGGAGAGCTCCAGAGGCTTCTCAGACTGTACTGAGGGCAAGAAGACTGATGTCCTCTTGTTAGCTCCTGGCACAAACATTTCATGCGATGATAAACACGAGAGAACTGAACTTGATATTCATGACCAACATAGTCAGGTTTGGCAAACACAGGACAGTTGTTGGCCTCTCATGCCAGCACAGGAAGAGAAAGAAGCTGCAGTAATCTTGGAAGGTGGAACAAACCCTCTACATCCTCCTCCAGAGCTTACGCCTGCAGCTGATAACAGCAAAAATCTCATCAGGGAAGGAAATCATCATGAAGCTCATCTACTAGAAATGGAGAACCTATTGAGTTTGGATGTCCAGGACACAGTGACAGAGGATGGGATATTTTTTTCACCAGGTAATTTGGAAAAGTTACCTGAGGAAGCTGAGCTTCAGTTAGACAACATGGATTTTCTGGAGGACAATAACTTGTTCTTTTCTGGAGAACAAGATTTTCCCAGCATAGCAAGTAAAAACCCAAATTCAGACCTGCAAAATTCAGAAACAGAAACTCCATCTTGCTTTGATCCAAATCCTTCAGAATTATGCCAGGAAATCCCAGCAGAAACAAATGCCCCACTAGCGCTGTGGGACACCTCCAGTCTCTTGCTTCTTGCTGGACAGGATGAGATTAATATTAAAGACTCACTACAGCAGTTGGATCCACAGTGTCAGGCTCCAAAGGCTGCAGAAGATACATTTGGATTGGGTCTCAGTGCTGAAGGCTCAACAAACAAGCATCCCTCCACGCAGGAAGACAATTTTCCCCCAATGTATGCATGCCATGCTTCTGAAAACTTTAATCAGGGTGTCTTTGATCCTTTCAATGTTGATTCAACCAAAATGGGCCAGGAGGCTCCTGAAAAAATGAACAGCAGCAGAAATACATCAGAAGTTGAAGAAGATTACGAAAGTCTCTCTTCTGTAGATCTGAATGTGTTAAATGATGGCCTTTTAGACCAGGAGTTCTTTATATAGTTGAAAAAAAAAAGAAGATTGAAAAAAGCATCCACCCCTGCAGCACGAGTTAGCTGATATGGGACAAAAATTGATTCATTAAATCAGTTTAGAAATGCCCCACTCCTCTGGCATGAGACAAATTCAGTTGTGTACAGAATGATTTATTAATGTCTTAAGAAGATAAATTTAAGATCTCTATCTTGGTCATAGTGGGTCAGTTCCTAAAAAAGAACATTGCAACAATTGGCTTCACTGTGAGGAACCTCCAAGGAGAGACTCACCAGGAGCACCCTCTTCTCTGCACCCAGAGGTCTTCTGCAGAGGGGATCTTCTGCAAAATCTACTAGCGAGGCCCCTCAGAGGACGTCTGCATGGCCACTGTCTGCATGGCAGAGGGGAGACAGACCTTCAAAGAGGCCCAACCAGCAAGCAACCATGAGCAACAAGTTAATGAAGAACTAGAAACTGAAATGAGAAGAGAATGCCATTATCAGGAAGGAACCGAATTCTTGGCCACAAGTGCACAAGTAAAATGCAATGGACGAAGGCAAAGCTGAGGAGGGCAGGGTCAAGATTTGTCTCCAAATTAGGTTTAGAAATTTGCAATATTAGCGTTTCAATGTAAACCAGATGCTTATGCCCACATTGGAGTCAATGGAGACTTAGTAAGCACAGTCTGGGGAGTGATTCAGCCCACCCTAAAAGAGACAACTGTATTTGAAAAGCTAACAGCTCTCTGGACTCTTTTAACTGTGTCGATCCATCTCCAGTAACTACAGTGCAACCCTAGCTATCTATTTCACATATAGACAACTACATTTAGACATCCAGAGATGAATCTAATCCAAAATGTCACACATCTTTTCACTATATGGCTTGCCTACACTTAACATTAATGAAATCTCACTCCCCTCATTATATTTTTCCTTCAGTAGACTGCAAAATTGCTTCACATAGGGGGTCGCCATCATTAGCCTCATTGTTTGATGAGCATAGATAAACGAAATGACCTTGCCAATGTCACCCCGTCAGAAGTGCAGAGGAGGAAAGGGAACCCATGTCTCCTGAAGTCTTGGGGGGCAGGGACACTGCTGCATCCGCTCTCCCTGTATGGTTGCACTCTGATCCTCCCGGACTGCCCTTTGCTGCCATAACATAAATGTTATAGGAGTTAACAATTACACTAGTGATAAACAAGCTCACCGGAAATCTCAGAGAGTTAAACCAGGAACATGTGTATTGCGAAAAGGATCGTGGAGCGTATCACTTCATCTGTTTTAATCAGCTGTCTGTAAAAAAAAAAATAAAATAAAATGAAGATGTTAAAATGATTAATTTTTTAAAATAAAATTAAAAAACCCCAACCTCCCAGCCTCACCAGTGCCAAAGTATATCTGGTTCTGTCAGATCTGCTGGAGGAATAAAGCTGCTTAATGACCGCATCTGCTGCAAAGCAGTGTGTCAGTGCTCTGTGCGGGGACACTGTTCCATCAGCATGAATCAGGGAAAAGAGAGACATCCTTGAAAGTTGCATGACTCATTAGATGCTGAAGTCGGTCTCACCGTGGGATGGGGCAAAAGACTTGAGACGACAGAGGTGCTGCCACCTCGCAGCCCTGCCTGAAACCTGGTCAAGCTGTGTTTAGAGATGGAGCAATGAGACCTAAAGGCTTGCAGGGATCAAGCACCTTTCACTGAAGCAGTGGGAAAGGGGTGGCCTGTCATCTGTGCCAAAGATGCTTTGAGTGACACCCCAGACCAAGCTGTCCCTAGCACACCCAGAAACCTGACCTCTCCCTGCCAGCACTGAGGGAAGGAAAATGCAGGACCACATAGCTGGTGGGTACAAATCTGTTCTGGCCGCAATTCATCCCAACATACAGGTGTCCAAATGGGTCTCCAACCACAATCACTCCTGATGTTCAGAGCTAAGAGAAAAGCCAAATCCATGAATTAGTGCATCAATGCCCTACTGCCCGTACCAGTCCTCCTCCCCAGGCAATGGTTTCTCTTTCCAAACTACTCTCTTGGATGGTCCCTCTCCCTTTCCCTAGTCCTTGACATTTGTACATGGATGTACAGGCTTTCCAGCTGTCCATACCAGGCCTTCCCTGAGACCTGCTGATTTCTCATGCCCTCTGATAGATGCTTTTCCATTTTTCAAGAGGCTTTGCAAGTGTTAGTAATCCACCCAGGCCAAACTGTGGGACAGAGAGAAACAAGCACAGAAACTAGCAGCATCGCTCCAGGAAACAGAGGTTTGCAGGGCTGACCCAGCCTTTGTCCCTGAGAGATCTCCATGATGCAGGATTGACCCACTCAGCCCCAGATTATGAAGACAGTCCTAAGAACAACAATGTCCTTCTATGAGAAATGTCATCTTAGAGTGACAGAATTTACAAGGGACTGAAGCTTTCCCAGGGCTTCAGAAGAGTCTGTCTGGTGATGTTAGGAAGAACAGCCTCAAGAAGTCACATCTGCGTTAATGCATGAGACTGCAGTCATGTCTGGGCCACTTCCAAGGAGTTTTCACAATCAAAATCTGACTCTCTTTGCCATAGGAGATGCTGGTGGCTGAGGAGTGGGAGGGAAGGTCACAAGCCACACACAACAGCTTGTTGCACACTGATGGAAAAGACACCTACTCCCTGTTCAGCAGAATGCTTCTGCTGCAGCAGTCGTCTTGGCCAAGTCATCCCACAACACAGCCAGAGATAGATTTAGGGTAAAAGGAACCTCTGGAGGTAGCTTAGCTCACCCTACTGTTCAAGGCATGTCTCTGAATAATAGCAAGTCCTGTCATCCATGGATGTGGATCTAGAGCCCAGTGATATGTTTGGCTGTGTGATGCATGCACATGATACATGTACATCACTGGTGCGAATTTACACAACTCTAAGTAACATTTATTCACCTCTTCCTTTACTCCCAATAACATTAACCAGTATGACCTCTCTCTCCCACCCCACCTTAGGGGGTGATGTTTTAAGGTCCTATCTTCTATCCCTCTTCCCACTTCTATAAGCATGCTGGTGCCGTACCAACTCATGAAACACCAACCCAGACCTGTGTGATCCTTCAGTAACTTTGCTGGAGATTCAGACATACTAGCTGGGTTGAGAGTGAAAGACAAAGAATTTGAGAAGAGACATTGTCTAGTGACCCGTCCTTATTGCTCTGGCAAAAGCAGCCAGGAGACCTTTGCCAAATGTCGTGGTTTTACCCCCGCTGGCAGCTAAACACCACGCAGCCGCTTGCTCACTCCCCCTCGTTGGGATCGGGGAGAGAATTGGAAAAGTTAAACTGAGAAAACTTGTGGGTTGAGATAAAGACGTTTCAACAGGTAAAGCAAAAGCCGCGCACAAGCAAAGCAAAGCCAGGAATTCATTCCCCACTTCCCATGGGCAGGCAGGAGTTCAGCCATCCCCAGGAAAGCAGGGCTCTGTCACGCGTAACGGTTACTTGGGAAGACAAAATGCCATCACTCCGAATGCCGCTCCCCCCCCGCCCCTTCCCCAAGCTCCTTATAAACTGAGCATGACGTCATATGGTATGGAATATCCCTTTGGTCATTGGGGTCAGCTGTCCTGGCCGTGTCCCCTCCCGACCCTTTGTGCCCCCCAAGCCTTCCCGCTGGCAGGGAGGTGCGAGAAGCAGAAAAGGCCTTGGCTCTGTGTAAGCACTGCTCAACAACAGCATGTCTAACAAAAACATCTCTATATTTTCAGCCACTGTTTCCAGCACAAATCCAAAACACAGCCCCATGTTAGCTACTGTGAAGAAAATTAACCCTCTCAGCTGAAACCAGGACACTAATTACACACTGAATTTCATACACTGAGGGCAACTCAGCTTTCCAGTTTCCAGGAATAAAGATGCAAACCACTCAGGGAGTCTATCCAGGAAGCAGCTCAGACATGCAGCAGAAATCAGGTCAATCTGCTTTTCAAGTGACATCAGAACCTCAGGCACAGCCAAGCTGGTGTCGTTTCTTATCCCCAAATCCTGAGTGCTCTGTATGTCTGTGTGCATAACATGCTATGTTTTTCTTAAAAGTACTCTCTAAGCCAAATCTATTTTAGGATTCTCCCCAAGACACTGTAGTTTAGATCTAGTTTTATGACTAACCAGGGTTTCTACATGGGGCAAATGAAAACCGACAGCTTGGGACACAGCTGTCAAGGCCAAGCCTACTTGACTACCAACCACATTTCCTGGTCCAGAGAAGATGTGCTTTTCTGCTTCTCTTTCCTATAGTCTCCAGGATGGGCTATATATCCATTAAGCCATTAATGAGAACAGCAAATTTATTCTGTTTTCTTCACCACAGTTAGGAGAATTAGCCCTCATTTGCAGAGTCACAACTTCATGTCTCTGACAAAACCTTGTGCTGCAGCACAGTTGCCTTCAGGAGGTCTGGGGAGACACTAGGACAAGACAAGCTGTCCCCGTGCTGTCCCCGAGAGTGGCAATGCTCTGGCATCTTTGTTCTGGCCCCAAGAACAGGGAGGGAATGGCTGGTTACAAAGTACACCCTGGAGGACAGCAGTATATCATCGTAATGGATGAATATGTTGATATAAGTGCTCGTTTTATCACACCTGATTAGGGGTTTAGTGCTCACATAGTTTAAACATTAATATTTGCCTATTTAAACAATATGTGCTCTAGTGCAGCCTGGCCATAGAGGTAGTCACGATGACTGAGTTTGGAGACTTTATAAGTGCTTTGGGGGAGTTTGGGCTATATCAGAAATTGCTGGTACTGTTGCTCTCCCTCCCACTACTTCTTAATCCTTTCCAAATGATAGGCCAAGTGTTCATGGTTGTGGATGTGCCACATCACTGTGACACCAGCTGGATCCGTGCTGTCGGCCCCAACCTGACCGAGGAAGAGCAGCTGAACCTCACCCTGCCCCGGGACGTGGATGGGGCGTACGAGCAGTGCTCCATGTACTCGCCGGTGGACTGGGACCTCGGCTCCATCGTGGCGTACGGCCTGAACGCCACGGAGAAGTGCAGCAGTGGCTGGGTGTACCCCTCAGCACAACCGCCGTCCCTGCTGACCGAGGTCTGTAATCGCCTTTTGACGTGCTGGGGATGTGGAAGGGAAGGGATGGGCATATTGTGTCCTGTAGTTTGGTAAGGCAATGCCAGCTGTGGTGTAGTCAGGCTGAGATCTACACCAGGCACTGCAGCACCTTGGCTCCATCACACAGATCACAGCTGTAATCCTTGGAAGACTGTGATGTAGATGCCCAGGGGGCCCGCAGGCGGAGATGGTGAGGGTGAGTCCAGCACATGCTCTGTCCACCATCCCTCCCCTTTCCAGTATCCAGGCCCTTGAGCCCATGAGGTATCTTGCCTGAAAGAACCTTTTGGGTGTCCCTGACACAGTTTCCCTTATTCTTCAGACTGGTTCTCCTCATATCAGTTCTCTGTGAAAGGCATTTACCATTCCAAAGGCTTGTCATTGATATTTCTGGCGCCTCTAAATACCTTGAGGGCTGCAACAAGCCATCCCATGGGCCATGCAGTTGAGCAAAGTCTCTGTCTATCAGCATCCCCAACTTCTCCCTCTCTGGACCTCTGTTCCTCTCCCACTTTTCCTTATTCCGCCCTTCCTCCCTCCCTCCCTCCCTCCCTCCCAGCTCCAGCACTTTCTCTTGAGTACCTTCCCCTGAGCTGAAACCAGAGGAGAGAGTCCAGCCTCTGGTATTTGCAAAGGTTCCTTGGGGTCCCTGGAGCACTTTGTCCATTTCACAGCTTCTCTAGAGGCTCCTCAGCAACTGCTGCTGCATCTCTTCCCACTCCTACACCAGTCCTCCTTTACCAGAGAAAACACTGTTCTCCTGCCCTGCTTCTCCTTCCACTCTTTCCTGACTTTGCAGCCAGAGAAGCAAGCTGCTAGGACTCTTATCCCAAGGTCCCACTTTAAGCAAAACTTGCCAACCAGGAGGGTACCTCAAGGATGCCTGGGCTGGAGGTCCCAGCACTCAGGAGATGTGCATCATGGTGAAGAGGCAGGCTGAGCACCTCGTACACCTGTCCCACCTCTGACTTGTGTCCCATGTGCACACCACAGAGGATCGTGTCCTTGGGGGTGGGTTCTCTGCTTCCAGGGGCTGGACTGAGAGCTCGAGCACCTGACTCCTGGGTCCACCATGGACCAGAAGGGCTGCCCACCCCCAGAAAGCAGCTGGGGTCTGTTGAGAGGAAAAGTAGCTGTGTTTCCTTCCTTTAGTTGAGAGCAGAAGTATCTGCGTTTTCTTCCTCCAGTTTGACCTGGTGTGTGACAGGAAGGACCTGAATGACATCTCTCAGTCCATCTACATGGCAGGGCTTCTTCTAGGATCCATGATGTTTGGGCCACTAAGTGACAGGTGAGGAAGCACAGCCACCTTCCCAGAGTTACTGCCCAGCACCCAGGGACAGCCCAGCTGAGAGTTCAGAATGTCCCTGCACTGAGCATGAAATACTCCCTCCGCAGGACTTGATCTCCTTGCCTGAGCAAGGGCATCTGCGGCCGCCTGACATGTCTGTAGAGGTCTGAGGGTTGAAAAGAGGGGGAGGCAGATACAACCTTATAGGGCTGTCATTCAGGAATCACAGGTCTAGCCTCAACTGATGTCTCAGCTACCCAAGGGTGTCTCCAGGAATCCTAGAAACCACCACTTGGGCACAGAGTTGGACCCACCTTGTGTTAACCAGACCATGTGTCCTTCCTTCTTGTGGCTCTGCTCAGCTCATGATGACCCAGACCAAAGTCCTCAGATCCCTAGAGGACACAGCCACGCAGGGGACAAGAAAGGAAGAAGTGCACAGCATGTGTACAGGGTGCCTCACAAGGGAACCAGCACTACAGTCCATTTCAGTCTGATCCTCACTGCTCTCAAGAAAAGGGACACGGGGGCCCTTCAAGGGCTAGTTCCTTTAGCAGCATCTCCTTTCACCTTTGCTAGCACCATGATGGGTCAAAAGTGGAGATGCTGCTTTTCCTTCCAGTTACTTCCTGGGGCGTATAGAGGAGCTTTCTTCGTGCAGGTGTCAAATCTCTGGTGTGAATGCTTCTCAAAGAAGTTGAGGTTGTTCAGCCCAGAGAAAAGAAGGCTCCAGGGAGATCTAATTGTGGCTTACCAGTACCTGAAGGGGCCTACAGGAAAGATGGTGAGGGACTGTTTATCAGGGAGTGCAGTGACAGGACAAGGGGGAATGGGTTTAAGCTGAAGGAGGGGAGATTTAGATTAGATGTTAGAAAGAAATTCTTTACTGTTAGAGTGGTGAGGCACTGGAACAGGTTGCCCAGAGAGGTTGTGGATGCCCCATCCCTGGAAGTGTTTAAGACCAGGTTGGATGGGGCTTTGGGCAATGTGGTCTAGTGGGGTGTCCCAGCTCGTAGCGGGGGGGTGGAACTAGATGATCTTTGAGGTCTCTTCCAACCCAGACCATTCCATGATTCTATGATTCTGTGAAATCCCTTTGTATTTGAAGTGGGCTCTTCTCCATCTCCACAGAGTCTCTCCAGATACCAACTGTGTCCTCCCTATTCCTCCACAGGATAGGCCGTCGGCCAGTCTTTCTGATCTGCCTCGTCTTCCAGGGCTTGTTTGGTGTAGGAATTGCCTTTGTGCCCCATTTCTATGTGTACATGGCCTTCAGGTGTGTCGTTGGGGCTTCGGTCTCAGGAACTCTGATTACTACCTTGGCTTTAGGTGAGTAGGATGCCCTGAGGCAGACAGATGTGGCCTCACATGGTGCAATAACAAAGATAGTCCTGCATGTTTCAAAAAGGGTGACCCTGAGTACTCATTCTCCTCAGCTACAGAATGGGTTGGTGTCTCCTCCCGGCCAAAGGCAGTGCTTATTTCTCATTGCTGTTTCGCCATCGGACAGATGATTTTGGCTGGTTTGAGTTACGGTATTCGCAACTGGAGGCTGCTGGAGATTGCAGGATCTGCTCCTGTATGTGCCCTTTTCTTCTACTTCTGGTAAGCAGGAGCAAGGCAGAGCTTCTTGAAGACATGACAGCAGTAGGTGTGATGGGTGGCAGTGAGGAGGCAGCAGCTCAGGAGCAGGCTGGATTTCCCATTATAGTACAGCTGCTGGAGGGGCTTCTGCAGAGCTCAGCACATCTCCCTGGGGCACTGGACCCCTGAGAGCAGCAGCTGCTGTGCTCCAGGTCCTCAAATGTGGCCTTTTGGGCCGAAATGTAGGCCTAGAAAACCTGAGCTGAGGAGGTAGGTAGAGCCATCCCTCACATGTGATGCCCCTTGCTTGCAGGGAGCGGTTGCAGGGAGATGGGCTGTGGGGAAACTCAGCAGGTCACAGCAGCAGCTCCTGATTTCACCTCCTTGGCAGGGTGCTACCAGAATCAGCGCGGTGGCTGGTGACAAAAGGCAGAACAGAGGAAGCTAAGAAGGTCCTTCAGAAGGCAGCGTCCATCAACAAGCGCACCATCCCACCAGGACTCCTTGAGCAGGTACCTGTAAGGGCGTGGGGAACTGCTAGTTCTCTTCAGAGACTTTCCTCTGCGCTTGGCTTCGTAGCAGCCACTGAGAGCAGGTCATCTGATGATAAACATCTTTCCATGCCCCCTGGGCATGATTTGGGGCTGGACTGCGGGTGACTCCAGCTCAGCTGCGTTACACAGAGACAAGGTCAGGGGAGAGGCACAGCTTCTGCTGAGGCTCAGCCTGGAGCTTTCTGGAGCCCAGCTTGGCATATGGAAAGCACTCAAATGCTCCCCTGGCTTTCCTTCTGTGAGGACTGCAGGAGTGTTGAGGATGAGAGCAAGGTCTCCGTTTACTTTGCGGATTTCCATGTTTAAATGCCCAAAGTGGGGGCTGCCCAGCCCAAAGGCCCTTCACTGGGGAAACGTTCATCCCGAGGAACCTCTTAGTCACCAGAGCAGTGCGTTGGGCACCCAGAGCACAGACACAGGGGCCCAGCCCCACTGGGCTGCCTGCCCTCCCAGAGCCATTTGGGGGTCACAAGCCTGTCCCGCTGAGGCTTCCCTCTGACTGCAGCTGGAAAAGGAGCAGGCCGTGGGTTTCCCTTGCCTGGTTTGACTCTTTGGCTTTCTGCATTTTGAAGTTGAAGCCTGAGACACAGCCCAAGTCTGCAAGTATTCTGGATCTCTTTCGGAAGAAGCACCTCTGGAAGGTGACTTTAATCATGTCGTGCACCTGGTAAGACATCTCCTGATTCCCTCTTTCCCACGTTCTAGGTGAAGAGAAGAGATTGAGGCTTGACAAGAACTGTAAATTCACTTCATGTGATTTTTGGGGTCATTTTTATGTCTATGTGTTCATCTGTCATCTTTCTGTCTCCACATACTGGACCAGATCTACCTTGTCTGGTCATGGGGAGAAGCTGATTATTGCAGATGCTGTGGATTTTGTGAGAAAGGCTGCAGTAATTCCAGCTTTTCACAATGCTGGAGCCTTGGGGTAGTTTTGTGCCCCCCCTAGAATTTCTGGGTGCAGTCTAAAAGGTGCTGACCATACGGGGATCCATACTGCTTTATCACATGTAACTATGTCTCACAGAGTTGTTTCAGGTGAAGCAAAACAAAGATTGCTGGGAATTTAAATACATTGTTTGTGGTCTAACCACCCTAATTTTTGAGGATAAGCCTCTGGAAAACCCATCTGGTTACATGTTCTATTCCACTTTACTTGAATTTCAGGTTTGCAGACAGCCTTGTCTATTATGGGCTGAGTCTGAACGTGACAAGTTTTGGTCTGGACATCTACCTGACGCAGCTTGCCTTTGGGGCGGTGGAATTACCAGCTCGGTTTTCCTGCATTTTCCTGCTGCAGTGGTTTGGGAGGAAGAAAACCCAGGCCGTTCTCCTGCTGCTGTCTGGCCTGATGTGTCTCATCATCACTGGCATCCCTGAAGGTGAACAACCTCTTTCCAACCCAAGAGCACAGCTGGGCAGAGCCCCAGCCAGCTCTATCCTGGTTCAGACCTGTTCTGCCAGCCCGGCTGGCCACAGACCCACACTCGCTCCAGAGGCCTGAGCTGCCTCAAGTGCCACAGATCAAGGGGCTGCACTCCCAACGTGCTGGCTTCCTCTCTGCATGACTTTCTGTTCCTTCAGAGCTGTGCCTGGTCCTTCCACAGCTCCTGGCTGTTGGCAGGCAGTGTCCATTACACACCACCACCCTTTAGACAGCACCGTGTCCGCCTGCTATACATCACCACCTCCTCTCAGAAAGGTGTAGTAGAAAACCTCTGTGTCTCCCTTCTTTAGATGAACAGGAAAAGCAAACGCCTTCCCTCCAATCTGTTTCTGCCTACACATTGCCACAGTCCGTACCCTCACCCCTGTGGCTGTGCTAGTGCTGTGAGTAAGGTTGAAGGAAAAGAAAGGGGCTGCAAAATGCTTTCAAGCTCCTGGATGTGATATTTCCAACCGCGCACTACCCAAAGACCTGTGGTGGCTCAGTGGCTCATGTCAGTTGCAGATTCTGGAAATGTCCAAGGCCTCAGGAGAAACCTGCGTTCTCTTTGCCAGTTGTCCAGAGGGTATTTTCCAGGAAAGACTGTACTAGGAAAGATTTCCAATGGTTTAGGTGGTAAATTTGTTTGGTAAATCCATTAGAAAGAGACGGCCCAAGAAATTCAACTTTGGTCCAAACTGAACCTTCTCCACAGAAGTCACAGCGGCATTCTTTCCTCCTCAGACCAGCCCATGGTGACCACGGTCCTGGCCATCATTGGCAAGTTTACAGCCACGGCCTCCTTCTCCACCTCCTACGTCTACTCTGCAGAGCTCTTCCCCACAGTTGTCAGGTGAGGTCTCCCCATGCATCAGAGCTTCCCTCTGCCACAGCTGGTGACAGTGGTGGGGCAAAAGCCCACTTGTCCCCATGGCTACGCTTGGTCCCACGGTGGCCCAGGGCATGCTGAGTCCTGCCCATGCCTCCAACTGCCCCTCGCTTCCCCAGGCAGACCGGCGTGGGGCTGTGCTCGATGTCAGCACGGGTGGCAGGGATCATTGCCCCACTGATCCGCCTCCTGGGCCAGTACCACCGGGCCATCCCCATGGCCATCTTTGGGAGTGCCCCCGTGGTGGGGGGGCTGCTCTGCTTCCTGCTGCCTGAGACCCGCGGCACCGACCTGGTGGACAGCACAGGGGCAGCCACCCCACAGATAAGGTGGGTACCTGAAGCTCTGAACTTAATGCAAAAAAAAATCCAAAGGCGTAAATTTAAGGCAAAGAGAAATATGTCAGAAACCAGGATGGAAAGAGTATCATCTCTTCCTCTTTCCTTCTTGTCTTCAGCAGCAGGAAACCGGAAATTTTGCCCAAGAGAGACACCACAGAGGATGGAGTAGACTTGGAGAAGGACATCTACAAAGATTCGGACAGCAACTGATGAATTGTCAGGCATATACTACATGTCTAGTCTGATCCAATCTGTCTTGAAGCAGACCAATGAGGAATTGCTGTCTGGAAACTGGTCTTTCAGATGATCAACACAGTAGTCGTGGTCAGAGGGAGAGGAGATCTGTGTCATTCTGCGTTTGGAGAAGATGCACTTCAAACTGTTCCTGAAACCCAGTCCGTCATGCCTGGCTGCGCGAGTCCTCCCGACGTGTTTCCCAGTCCTTTGCAAACTGGTACCCGTGGAACCATCCCTGTCGTGTTTTACAGCAATAAAGAATCGCCAGTAGAGCGGTAGTACTGGGCAAGCGAGCGCCGGGCTGTGTCCCTCCTGCACTAATCGCTTGGGTCGTCAGCCTTCTCGTCGGTCCAAGCCTCGACGTTTGATGAGGATGTCACTGAAACCCTGTCACACACGTATTTAGCTTTTATTTCTATGTGGTGTTGAATTTGAGTTTCTACATGAATAATATAAATTATACTCTGAGTTTGATAAGAGACACTTGTAATGCAATATGTGAATAATAAATGGTGTTGATTTTTTTGTTTCCTACTGTTTCACAGTTGGCCTTTGTAACTGCTATTGGCTCTGGAGTGTTTTCTACACAGAAATTGTAAGTCTGTAATTTACCACGCAGATGGAAACGTGTTTTGTTTCCATCAGCCACAAACAATGCAGAAACAGAGTGTTAAACCGGAACGACTGGGTTCAGTTAGGACTTTTTTTTTTTTATTTCAAAGTCTTCAGATGAACAATCTGTATTTATATATTGTTCTCTATGAGCAGCTGTGGAAGTTTCCTGAATTGTGTGGTGTACACTGCAATTCAATGTCAGTTGGGCATGTGGACAGCTTTGCCCAGTCATGATCAGCCTTTAACAGTGACATTAGTTGGATGCTGTCAGCTCAGCCACCACATTTTAGTGTCATCTAGCATCATCCTCTCCTGCGCTGCTTGTTTACAAGCAGAGAATGTATTCGGTGCTTAATGAAGTTATCTTTTCAAACCACAGCACTACTCTTGGTCAAAGAAGGCTGGTCACTCAGGTTTGTAGCATCCTTTTGTTTCCAATTGCTTTGTGCTGTAGTAAATGGTGTTTTGAAGGCTGGGGTGTCCAAAGTCTGGGCCAAACATGCCTGGAGGTGATATTCATTTTGTGCTTTGGCTTTGGTGTACAAAATCCCCCCAGTGTCACGTGGGACATGTCCATGGCTGGAGATGGGCCAGGGCATTTGTAGGATCTGGGCTTTGGCACTGACTCATTGCAGAGTCATGAGAGCAGCATTGATGCTGCTTCTCCTCATCTCCTCAGCCATTCCCTATGGGGTTCCTTTCTGCAAGCTTTGCTCTGGTCATGGACCTTGGGCCTTCCCAGCATGGGGTTGGGAGGAAGGAGAGGACAATGTCTTCTAGTCAAAGGGCAAGGTCCAAGATCCTGACACCTCTGCCTCACAGCCAGGAGTCAGAGTTGCAGCGTAGTTTGTTGGTGTCACCTACACTGAGGATGCACTGATTGTCTCAGTGGTCCCTGTGTAGCTCCTCTGGCAGCAGAAGCTGCTTCACCCCATAGCTCCTTGTCTCACCTTGGGGAACAGGGCCAGGCCAGGCTCTGCTGCCCCTCCAAGCCTTAGATACCTCTGGCTCTACCTGACCAGCTTCCTCGACAGTGGGGAGATTCTGATACATGAAACTGGGTCTCCTCCAAAGGGGAAATGGAGGTCAAGAGGTTCTGACCCAAACACAGACAGGTGTAAGTGAGGGTGAAAGTGCAGGAGCAGGCCCTCGCTCCCATCTCTGATACAGGAGGGCCTGAAGAAGGCTTGGATTTTAATAGATATGCCTTAGCAAATCCTTCACAGTGTCCCATTTGTTCACCACTGCCACCTTCAGCACCTTGCCAGAGCTAGCCCTCCAGTCATGACTTGGTAAGCCACTCTATTAAGGTCTTGCATCTGCTTTTTCCAGCTAAACCTTGCTACCCCATTTTGTCTTCACCTTCCCTTCAGCCTGTTGGCTCCCTCCCCTTGGTTATGGGGTCATCCTCTGTCCCTTCAGGTCACCTGAGGCAGTTTTCATCCTTTGCCCATAGCCTCATCATGATGAGAACCCAAAACATTCTATAGTATATATGCAAAAGTGCGTTTGCATTCTCACATGCTATTCCACCACACCTAGCTCAACTCTGTAACGTGAGCTCTATTTATTACAGTGCAAGACCATGTGTGAAACAGGTAGCAGTGACATTAAGGCACAGCAAAACCATTGGACATCTTCCCATTTCTGCTGAGCTGTGCAAAACGTCATGAGTCAAGCTATTCAGGTGCTCTTCAGCCAAAAGTGCACCATCCAGTGGTCTTCAAACTAACCAGGTGCATTGGTCTAGAGAAGAGCAGGTGAAATGAATCTTCAGCCAACTCAAGGCATGAATGAGATGGAAGCAGAAGTACATCATATGTGCTTAGATGCCTTTATTTATGAAGTGAGTTGAAACAGAGAATCTCAGAGCAGAATTCCCAAAAGGAGCCCTGTTCACTAATAACTGCATTTTGCTCCAAAGTCTTCCCTCAGCCTTTACCCTCAATGCCTTATTTTCCATAAAAGCCCAAAGGAGGAAGTCCCCAGCTTTTACCAAGGAAAGAGTGCCCTTGGGCAAAGGACTGAGCTCCTCTGTACTCAGGATCATTGAACAGGAGCACCACAGCAAACCCTTTGAAAAGCAGTGCCAGAGAGAAGATGGCACCACAGGCAGGCCCTCTTCCACTTTAACCCATGGAAAACACGCAGGCATGACAACAGGGAGAAGAAATAACATCTGCTTTAAAAGCTTCTTGACAGTACCAGAAAATAGCCTTTGAGTTGTATACAAAGCTGGAGCACGACCACTGTATAATTTCTGGGCTTCATCTGTACCAAGCCAGTGGTAAAACAAAGTCATCTTGAGGGACAGAAGATAAGACAAGGGGAAGCACAGGAAAAGCTTTTTTTCTTCATAATACAAGACAAAAGTGGCCCTAAACCATTTAAAGACAGAAATGGACAGAAGGAATAGACTAGAACAGAGTAGAATAGACCTTATAGTTCCCAGAAAGATTTGCACTTTCTTCTAAGATACCAACTGCCACAACGTCTTTCAGTTTCCTGGAACAGACAAATTAATGTAGTCCTACAACACAGCCTGACAGCACAATTTTCTGTGCACAAAGCATCATGGCATGTTTTAATTCAAAGCCACCAGCACTAAGGCAAAAATTCTGCTGCCTGTTAGACATCCTTGCTCATTGCTTGCTGTTTCTTCCATCACATCTTTTTTTTCTCAGCTGAGTGTCTCAAATTTAAAAAAAAAAAAAAAAAAAAGGAGTGTTTTGGAGAGGGTGAGAAGATCATGCTAGACAGTCAAGAGAAATCACTCTTTCTTGCAAGTGTGAGATTGTTTTCAGTGCTGCATCTGCCCTGGCTTACTTTTTAGTGAGCACAGTACTCCATTGCAAGTCTATTCAATGCTCTAACAAGTGTCTCACTTGGACAAAGTTTACAATCTCACAGTCCTGGAGACAGGACAGGAAAAAGGAAAAGGAAATGTTTCCTGGTTTCTGATTTCTTTCTTTTTTCCCTTAAATGAAAAGCATCAGATTTTTTCCAGCGAGAGCACTGTTGAACACCAGAGACAGCATGCAGTGGCTGAAGACAAGCTATAGAGGGAGATACAGGAAGGCAAAAAAGAAAAGGAAAAATAAGAATTGGCAGTGACTTCTTGAGAGGTGGTGGTGTCCTGCAAATGGAGACCCTGCCTGGCCTCAGTGCCAGCACAGCACGAGGTTGCCTTTAGCTACAGCTGCTTGAGGCCCTGCTAGAAGTGAGTGGTCTTTGTGTACTCATTGTCTTGACCACCATCTTTTCCTTTCACGTGTCCATTTTCAGAGCTGCTGTTGGCATTTTCACAGACCTAATGAAAGGGAAAAGAGTTTAAAAGAAAAGAAAGACCCGTTATAAGCAGATGGCAGCCTTCTCTGAGACATCCAGCCTTCAGCAACCTGACTCCCCGTTCACCACTTGCTCTCAGGGCCCCTGTGGACACCCTTCTCCCAGCAGGATGACAAAAGTATCAGGGTGCAATTCCACCTGGTCCCACAGGGAACAGGGGTTGGGAGCTAGGAAAGGCCAAAAGCCAGAGGACATGGCTACAAGGCATTGGCCCTTCCCTGGGGAGGGCCTGGGGAGCCAAGCAAAGTGTCAGCCACTCCTGAAGTCCTTCCATTCCAAGGACAGGAATGAAGGGATGACCACCATGGGCAGGGTTATGAGGTCTCCTCCCCTCCCTCAGCAGACCTGCCGCCTGCCCTCCTGCAACTGTAAGCCCTCAAAGACACCCCCAGCCCCAGCCCATGCAATGCTGACAGCCTCCCACAGTGCTGGCACACCATGTCCCTGCCCAAGAGAGTCGGTGGTCCCCATGGCCAGGATGCCACATGGGCACACGCCAGGATGCAACTGCCCGGCACCCACCTCATCTGGGGGGCGGCCACTCCCCATGTCGTCCACCAGGTCGGTGCCGCGGGTCTCAGGCAGCAGGAAGCAGAGCAGCCCCCCCACCACGGGGGCACTCCCAAAGATGGCCATGGGGATGGCCCGGTGGTACTGGCCCAGGAGGCGGATCAGTGGGGCAATGATCCCTGCCACCCGTGCTGACATCGAGCACAGCCCCACGCCGGTCTGCCTGGGGAAGCGAGGGGCAGTTGGAGGCATGGGCAGGGCTCAGCATGCCCTGGGCCACCGTGGGACCAAGCGTAGCCATGGGGACAAGCGGGCTTTTGCCCCACCACTGTCACCAGCTGTGGCAGAGGGAAGCTCTGATGCATGGGGAGACCTCACCTGACAACTGTGGGGAAGAGCTCTGCAGAGTAGACATAGGAGGTGGAGAAGGAGGCAGAGGCAGTAAACTTGCCGATGATGGCCAGGACAGTGGTCACCACAGGCTGATCTGAGGGGAGGAGGAGAGACCACCATTGTGGGATGAGGGAGGGCCCAGCAGTGCTCAGGGATGGAGGCTGGGGATGCATAGCGACAACTGTGTCGCCAGTAGGGAGCCATCAGCATGGAACGAGGAGCAGCGCTGGCCTGGGGGCTACCTTCAGCATCCTTTGCATCCACCATTTCACCTCCCCACACATTAATTTTCCTAGATGACTCTGCTAATAGATGGCCTCCCTGGCTCAGCTCTACCCTCTCCTATCACAATCAGCAGGCAAAGGTTTGGTGATCAGAGTGGGCTTTGGGGAGCTAAGTCCCTTGTGGCCACAGCACCAGGGTCAGCTCAATCCTTGAGAGATGTGAGCCAGCCTGGTTGGGACGACATGACCTGCACCAGCAAGGGAAGGGTTGAGACTCCATGCCTCCCTGTCCCAAAGGTTGTCCTCTCAGGATGGGAAGAGGTGGTTCACCTTCAGGGATGCCAGTGATGATCAGACACACCAGGCCACTCAGCAGCAGGAGAACAGCCTGGGTTTTCTTCCTCCCAAACCACTGCAGCATGAAGATACAACCAACACGGGCTGGGATTTCCACCGCTCCAAAGGCAAGCTGTGTCAGGTAGATGTCCAGACCAAAATTTGTCACGTTCAGACTCAGCCCATAGTAGACAAGGCTGTTCACAAACCTGAAAGCCGGGTAGGGTGGCACTGAGCATATCTATCGGCCATGAGCAAATACAATATTGATCTCCAGTGACAACATTATGATCAAGCCACAGCATTTCCAAGGGGACATAAAAACAGACAAATACCACAAGACTGCCAAAGTTGGAACAGCTCTACTCTTTCCCACAAACCACATAGCATCTTGAAAAGCCAGACACAGAAATATCCATCAATAGAACCCAAAAATCACAAGATTAATTTAGAGTTATGACTAATGATCAATCCCTTTTTTTATTCACTTAGATTTTCAGACAGAGAGGACCAGGAGATGTCTTACCAGGTGCACGACATGATTAAAGTCACCTTCCAGAGGTGCTTCTTCCGAAAGAGATCCAGAATACTTGCAGACTTGGGCTGTGTCTCAGGCTTCAACTTCAAAATGCAGAAAGCCAAAGAGTCAAACCAGGCAAGGGAAACCCACGGCCTGCTCCTTTTCCAGCTGCAGTCAGAGGGAAGCCTCAGCGGGACAGGCTTGTGACCCCCAAATGGCTCTGGGAGGGCAGGCAGCCCAGTGGGGCTGGGCCCCTGTGTCTGTGCTCTGGGTGCCCAACGCACTGCTCTGGTGACTAAGAGGTTCCTCGGGATGAACGTTTCCCCAGTGAAGGGCCTTTGGGCTGGGCAGCCCCCACTTTGGGCATTTAAACATGGAAATCCGCAAAGTAAACGGAGACCTTGCTCTCATCCTCAACACTCCTGCAGTCCTCACAGAAGGAAAGCCAGGGGAGCATTTGAGTGCTTTCCATATGCCAAGCTGGGCTCCAGAAAGCTCCAGGCTGAGCCTCAGCAGAAGCTGTGCCTCTCCCCTGACCTTGTCTCTGTGTAACGCAGCTGAGCTGGAGTCACCCGCAGTCCAGCCCCAAATCATGCCCAGGGAGCATGGAAAGATGTTTACCATCAGATGACCTGCTCTCAGTGGCTGCTACGAAGCCAAGCGCAGAGGAAAGTCTCTGAAGAGAACTAGCAGTTCCCCACGCCCTTACAGGTACCTGCTCAAGGAGTCCTGGTGGGATGGTGCGCTTGTTGATGGACGCTGCCTTCTGAAGGACCTTCTTAGCTTCCTCTGTTCTGCCTTTTGTCACCAGCCACCGCGCTGATTCTGGTAGCACCCTGTCAAGGAGGTGAAATCAGGAGCTGCTGCTGTGACCTGCTGAGTTTCCCCACAGCCCATCTCCCTGCAACCGCTCCCTGCAAGCAAGGGGCATCACATGTGAGGGATGGCTCTACCTACCTCCTCAGCTCAGGTTTTCTAGGCCTACATTTCGGCCCAAAAGGCCACATTTGAGGACCTGGAGCACAGCAGCTGCTGCTCTCAGGGGTCCAGTGCCCCAGGGAGATGTGCTGAGCTCTGCAGAAGCCCCTCCAGCAGCTGTACTATAATGGGAAATCCAGCCTGCTCCTGAGCTGCTGCCTCCTCACTGCCACCCATCACACTTGCTTCTGTTGAATCTTCAAGGAGCTCTGCCCAAGTCCCACTTACCGGGTGAATAAAAAAAAGGCAAAAATAGGAGTAGATCCTGCAATCTCCAGCAGCCTCCAGTTGCGAATACCATAACTCAAGCCAGCCAAAATCATCTGTCCGATGGCGAAACAGCAATGAGAAATAAGCACTGCCTTTGGCCGGGAGGAGACACCAACCCATTCTGTAGCTGAGGAGAAAAATGAAGGTTCAGAGTCATCCACAGAAATTATTTCCCCTGACGCAAACAGGGTGTTTCCCCCAGAGAAGAGCTCTCCTGGAGGTTGGAGGTTGGCAGTCAGAGCTCTGGCATCAGTCACACATGCAAGTCACCAGGGTTTCATGGGATGCATCACCTCTCCTTATTGTCAGGGTGTCCTGGTCCTCTGCAAGAGGACGTGAAGCTCAGGTATGTCACTTCTTTGCTCTCAGTGTCTACAGAGCCCCTCACTGGGACAGAGCTGAGGCCCAAATCAGTCATGTCCCAGAGCCATGAGGCTCTCTACCTGCATTGACCTCCTGAGCAAGGAGGCTGTCCCCTTGCTCTCCTCTGAGCACTGGCATGGGAGAGATGCTCCCTATTGCTCTCAGGGTTGAGGAGATGCCAAAGTGCCAAAGGACAGTGCAGAGCAAGACCTGTCCTCACCATTTTTCAACTGTTTTTCAAGTTGTACGTGATGATTTTTATCTCTCTAGAGACCTTGCCTATTGCATCTTGAGATGCCACATCTGTGTCCCTAAGGGCATGGGCATCCTACTCACCCAAGGCCAGTATCGTCATAGTGATCCCTGACACCGAAGCCCCCACAACACATCTGAAGGCCATGTACACATAGAAATGGGGTACAAAGGCAATTCCTACACCAAACAAGCCCTGGAGGAAGATGGAGATAAGAATGACTGGTCGGCGGCCGATCCTGGGGAGAAAGAGGGAAGGCACAGTCATTATCTGGAGAGACTCCATGGAAGAAGATCCAGCAGGTTACACAGTGATTGTATTGCCCTCTCCTGAGGGTGATAAGGCTCAGACTAGAGTCTGTGTTGACATGTGAAGCACTCTGCACACACACTGTGCCCTTCTCCCTTCCACCTCTCATGTGGCCATGTCCTCACGGGACCTGGGGACTTTGGTCAGGGTCCCTGTTAGTGAGGAGTGGTGACAAAACGCACAGGGTGCAGTGTCCAGCCAGGCTGGGAGCAATGTGCCGCTCTGCACACTGCCAGCTTTGCACAGACCCTGAAAGGGCGGTTGTGTCTCCTCACCTGTCACTTAGTGGCCCAAAGATCATCGATCCTAGAAACAACCCCACCATGTAGATGGACTGGGAGATGTCATTCAGGTCCTTCCTGTCACACACCAGGTCAAACTGGAGGAAGAAAACGCAGATACTTCTGCTCTCAACAGGCTCCAGCTGCTTTCTGAGGGTGGGCAGCCCTTCTGGTCCATGGTGGACCCAGGAGTCGGATGCCCAAGCTCAGGCCATCTCCACACTGAGACCCCGAGGCAGAAACCCTACAGCCGCTCACCCTGACAGTTCCCCACCATGTGAGGGAGCAGAAACCAAGTGCAGAGCCCTGCTTCCTTCCCCTACCCGGGTGTCCAAAGCACAAAGCTGTGCACAGGAACAAGCTGGAAGGTTACTCCCTGTCTGGGGCAGCTGTGGCAGGGAGACCCAAAAGGTCTCCCCGGGAGTGATTAATCTCTCCACAGGCTCTGCATCTTTATTGCACCCTGCTTGCATGCAGCCCCCTCCAGGACCACACCTGGGGGCTGGGTGGTGGAGCCAAGGTCCCCAAAATACACCTGATGTAAATCTCAGCCCAGCCTGTTTGCACAGTGGCCGTCACCAGCCTCAACCGAATTGCAGAACAGGGCGGCCGTCTGGGTGTCCCTTCCCTTCCACATCCCCAGCACGTCAAAAGGCGATTACAGACCTCGGTCAGCAGGGACGGCGGTTGTGCTGAGGGGTACACCCAGCCACTGCTGCACTTCTCCGTGGCGTTCAGGCCGTACGCCACGATGGAGCCGAGGTCCCAGTCCACCGGCGAGTACATGGAGCACTGCTCGTATGCCCCGTCCACGTCCCGGGGCAGGGTGAGGTTCAGCTGCTCTTCCTCGGTCAGGTTGGGGCCGACAGCACGGATCCAGCTGGTGTCACAGTGATGTGGCACATTGGGAACCATAAAAAGTTGGCAAAACTGATGGAAAGCCACACTGAGGCAGGGAAACAAGGTGAGCAGCACCAGCCATTTCTGAAACGTCCCAAAATCACCAACCGCTTTCAAAATTTCTCCGACGCCTGACATTGGCAACAATATCTGAAACAGGACAGTGCTGGGACAAACTTTCCAGAGGGCTGGAATTAATGTTTAAACCTAAAATAAGCTCTGCAGTTGTAGGCAGCCACCACAAATACGTAAAGTCAGGGAAGACTTAAAGCCTGGTGTTTTACCTGTCCTAAGTACACTGTGTAATATATTAATCATTTCTGCGCCACTCATGGTGCTGGCTGGAGCAGAAGGACCCCTGTTTCAGACAACCTGGATCACCCCTTCTGCCAGGGCCAGGTGGCATTGATGGGGGAAAAGACTCTTCTCCAAAGCAATTGCAGGAGCTGCATTTGCTGAACTGCTGAGATGGTCCCCAGCAGTTCCACTCGGGCAAGCAAGGTTCAGAGGGGCCGACAGAACCCAGAGTGATGCAGAGCTGGGAAAAGTCCAGGGGAATAAATGGAGTGGTGCTAATGGATGGGCGGAGCTGGAGACGAGGAAGGGTGGCCAGTTGGCCGTGGTCCGGTCCCAGGCAACAGGAGATTCCATTTCCTTCATCTTTTGCAGCTTCCCTGTGCAAACACAAGCAAGCCACGCATGGGATGTCCACCCTTCCCACCAGTTCTGGGCCACCCCACAGGCTGGCGGGGGCTATATGCAGGGAAGACTTGGGGAAGGCATATAAGGATGGGAGAAATCTGACACAGGGCAATGCTGCTTGAGGCAGGTTTGGCAAATCTCAGCTCAAATGCCTTCCCATCTTAAAATGTTCATTGAGAACATGAAACCAACTCTGTTCAGCCCATCCCTGATGTAGGAACAGCATTTGCCTTTGGCATGTCCATGAGGCAAAGCCTCAAGAAGTGCCCAAAAGCAACTTGGATGCTCCTTCTCCTGCTCACAGATCTATGGGAAGAGCATTGTATAAGCATGATGGAAACCAGACTATGGCCGCCCCATTTGGGTTGATCAGGGCACCCGCATGGGTCAAACTTGGAGGTGCAGCAGCTCCCCAGGTAGCCAGAGGAGAGATGCTGCCCTTGGGATAAGCCCAGGTCAGCAGCCACAAGCAGGGAGCACCAAAGACACTGAAACCGGCAGAGGTGCTGGACAACACAAATTGGGTCTGTTCAAGTCAACTAGGAAACTCAGAGGGAAGATGAAATTGAGGTGCCCCTGTTCACCTTGGGCTTTGTTTCATCGGCAGGAGACAGGACAGGTCAAACCTTGCTAAAAGCAGAATCACGCATGTCCATGAGCTTAGGAGCCTTTCCTAGGCCTGATCCTGCCATGTCCCCGGCTGTCTCCTGGCTCCATGCTAGAAGCAGCCCAGGGCACAGAGCAACCTCATCCACTCCTCTCTGTCATGGCTTAAATGGGGAAGCCCGGGAGCGTCAGTCAGACACCAGTCACGGGTCTCACGGATCTGGAGATGCAGGAGCCAGAGGACTGGCACAAAACACTGCCAGAATGAGAGAGAAAACTGGGTCTGTTCCGCTCTGAGCAGCATTGGAGAGCCGGAGCTGGGCACCACACTTAAAGGAGACTGGAAGATGCCGAGGCCCTGGACCGAGGACCAAAGAAAGGAGTGGGAACCCCATTGCTGGAAGTTTCCAGGAAGCAGCAATGGTTGATTGGAGCAAAGTTGTATCTCTGGGCTGAGATGGCCTCCTCATGGCCTGACCAGGACATGTGTTCATGACACACCTTTCCATGGCGTCCAGTAATGGTCAGGAGCAATCGATCTGCTACAGTTCAGGAAGATCTTGGGCACCAAAGCCAAAGCACAGAGTAAGCATTGCCTCCAGGCATGCCCTGCTTGAGCTCAGCACACTCCAGCCTTCAAAACACCATTTACCACGCAACAAAGCAAGCAGAAACAAGAGGATGCTACCAACCTGAGTGACCAGCGTCACCTCATGGTCTGAGGGGTACACCCAGCCACTGCTGCACTTCTCCGTGGCGTTCAGACCATACACCATGATGGAGCCGAGGTCCTAGTCCACCAGTGAGAACATGGAGCACTGTTCATATGCCCCGTCCACGTCCCGGGGCAGGGTGAGGTTCAGCTGCTCTTCCTCGGTCAGGTTGGGGCTGACGGCACGGATCCAGCTAGTGTCACAGTGATGTGGCACATTGGGAACCATAAAAAGTTGGCAAAACTGATGGAAAGCCACACTGAGGCAGGGAAACAAGGTGAGCAGCACCAGCCATTTCTGAAACGTCCCAAAATCACCAACTGCTTTTAGAATTTCCCTGATGCCTGACGTTGGTAGCAGTAGCTGCAGAGACAGGCTTCCCCAGGGCTGGAACCAGTACTCCAGCCCAAGACAAGCCCTGCAGCTGTAGGCAGCCATGATAGCTGTGCAAATTTGAAGAAAAAGCAACACTCCGGGTCCGGGTTGGGATTTGTATTCACACTGCGTTCCATTAAGTGAAACAGAAATTTCAGGAGGTGCACACCCTCCAGGGGAGGTTACTTTGCATTTGGAAACTCATCAGCTGGGAGGAGAGATTGCCAGAAGGTGATCGGGATGCGGTATGAAGAGCAGGGAAGCCCAGAGGCATGGGCAGTACGAGACACCTCATGGTGACCACCCACAGAGGGAAACATCCAAGGATGAAGGTAACTGGGGTGGACTAGTCAACCACGGGAGACACTGGACTAAGGCAGCATGGAAAGCCTTTAGGAACGTCCAAGAAGGGATTTTCTACAGAGGCAGGGATGGGAGGCGAAGCTGGGATATAATTCTCTGGGGCTTTTTAAGCAGGGTTTGGCCAATACTGGGATGACTGCAAAGTTGGTTTAGATGCAGGGGATGAGATTCAGCGACCCAGAATGTCCCTTACAATCCCATGTCTTAAACTTGGAAGTTACATTCACCCAAGATAAAGTTTTCTGTGTCTGCAAGAGGAACACCTCAAGAGAAAGAGAGAGCCAGAAAAAGGCAAACTAAGCCCAAGATCCCAAAGGAGAATGAACAGAAGAGGCAGCTTAGAAAGTGCCACCATCCAGGACCATCGCTTTTTTTCTTGTTTTGGTGAGGTTGGTTGTTTTTAAGCAAGAACATGCATATTTTTTAAGCAAACATGGATGGATGCATCCCAAACAAAAGGCCTGGGGAACATGGCTGAATCAGACCATCCCTGTCCTCTCCCACAAGACACACGCCTTGCCCTGGACAGTCCCTGAAGCTTTAGAGAAATTTCTCTGTTCCCAACCTCTAAGCAGGAAGACCCCTTCTGCTTCTCCTAATTGAGACACCATGACCTCCCTCTAACAAAACCCCACTAAGCTCTGGGTAAATCACATCAATGAAGCTGTCAGGGCACCTTGGGAACGGAATTCATATATTAGGGAAAAGTTTCCAAAGGACCTCCAGTGAGAAGTACTAGGGGATTGTTAATTCTCAGGTAATATTTCCCTTCATTGCTGAAGATTTCCTTCCTTCATGGAAGATAAGCAAGAAATATTGAAGGATGCGAAGGGAAACTCTAGGGTTTCTCCAGTGCAGTGCTTCAGAGAGTTGGCTTTCCAAGAGGGAGTCAGGCAGTCTGCTTGCAACCAGACACTTCTTCTGCATGATATTAGATGACACTAAAAGGTTGCGGCCAAGGTTGCTGTTAAAGGATGACCACAAGAGCACAACTATAGGCTGGGCAAGGAATGGATTGAGAGCAGCCCTGAGGAGAAGGACTTGGGGGTATTGATTGATGGGAAGCTCAACATGAGCCAGCAGTGTGCGCTTGCAGCCCAGAAAGCCAACCATGTCCTGGGCCGCATCAAGAGCGGCGTGACCAGCAGGTCAAGGGAGGTGATCCTGCCCCTCTACTCCGCTCTTGTGAGACCCCACCTGCAGTACTGCGTCCAGCTCTGGGGGCCTCAGTACAGGAGAGACATCGAGCTGTTGGAGAGAGTCCTGAGGAGGCCACAAAGCTGATCAGAGGGCTGGAGCACCTCTGCTATGAGGACAGGCTGAGAGAGTTGGGATTGTTCAGCCTGGAGAAAAGGCGGCTCTGGGGAGATCTAATTGCGGCTTACCAGTACCTGAAGGGGCCTACAGGAAAGATGGTGAGGGACTGTTTATCAGGGAGTGTAGTGACAGGACAAGGGGGAATGGGTTTAAGCTGAAGGAGGGTCGATTCAGATTAGATGTTAGAAAGAAGTTCTTTACTGTAAGGGTGGTGAGGCACTGGAACAGGTTACCCAGAGAAGCTGTGGCTGCCCCCTCCCTGGCAGTGTTCAAGGCCAGGCTGGATGGGGCTTTGGGCAACCAGGGCTAGTGGAGGGTGTCCCTGCCCATGGCAGGGGGGTTGGAACTAGATGATCTTTGAGGTCCCTTCCAACCACCCAAAAAAAACCCCAAACATGGGGAAAACTGTCCAGATGACATCACATTGCAGCATTCACTGTGACAAATCTACTGCCATAACCATGGCAGTGGCTCAGCACCAGATCACAAAACTGTTTTCCATCTTGTGGAAAGAGGTTTACTGACAGTCTGCCAACAGTCTTGTCACCTGCACGCTTGGAGAAGACCTTTCACTTCAGGCACCTTCTTGCTCTCACAGCCCAAAGCATGACCACTGGTGCACAGGGATGCTGGTGCTTAAGAGAGGAATAGCCCAGCTCAGCCAAGAGCTGTCAGGATGAGAGATGGGGACATGCCTGGGCTCCACCTCTCACCATCGGTGCGTTTTCTTCAAGTCCTGGCTCCACTGCAAATGCAAGGGAGAGACCTCAGATCAGATCTGCCCTGAAGCTTCAAATTCAGAAAGAACAGATATTGTGAAGGTAGAAAGGAGGGAGTGCAGTTCATGCTCCCAACGCTTCTCAGGGTTTAAATCATCCCACTTTAATATCAGCCTCTGTCACGCTGAGGTGTTCCTGGATAGGGGAAGCTCATCCCCAGCTGCACAGGGCATGCAGAGCTTGGAGTGAACTTTTCAACTGGAGATAAATGCTCAGAGTACAATCCCAAGTGCCATTCTGGCTCCATTTCTGCACGCAGCTCCTGCAGAGCATCCCCACCGCTTCCTCACCACGTCCTCCCAGGGGTCATCGAACCTCCTACCACCCCAAACCGAAATGCCCCAGAGCTGCAGGCACCACTCAGACAAACCACTTCCCCAAGATACAGCGTATCCAACCCAAAGACACGTAAAGCACACACCAAACACATTGCAATGGACAATTTGTTCTTTATTGATTAAAAATTAGAGACATGCAGTAAAATACAAAGTCCAAAAAAGGAAAAAAGCCTGAATATTTTACATCTTTCATTATAATCTACAATACACCAAAGTTGTGAAGAGGATCCATTTTCATTAACAGAGCATTGTCCTTAAAAGTAGGAACTAACTTAAAATTACCACCTGCTTCCAGGTTCAGATCAGAAATTTGCACAAAAACCAAATTTAGTGACACTGGGAAACAATTATGAACAGCATTGGCACTTACTGGAACAACATCAGAAAAGACAGTTGTCTAGCACTGTAATAGCCCAAGTAAATATTTTGGATCCCTACCCAAAACATCTGGAAATCTATAGAGCAAAACCCATCAGTTTCTTCCTTATTTTCTCCATTAAAGAACTAAGGAGCCTTGGGTCAGTGTGAGCTCAAGTTCTCTAAGTCTTGGCTTTGGGAAAGTGGGGAATAACAATAAATAGATGCTGCATTGTTCCATTTGAGCAGTTTGAGTCCTACCTTTCTCAGCACCAGTACACAAATGAAGGAGGGGGTCCCCATGGCATGCAGGCAGAAGGGAAAATAATACTGTAGGCAAGACTACCTTGTGTCCATATCCTAAGGGCTTCCAACACCTTCACATCAACCGCATGGTGACATGAAAAAATCGAGATGCCAGCCTGCTCTTCCCAAGCCAAGAAGCTCAGCAGGGGCAGCCGTAGGAGTGTTCTGTGTCAAACAGGAGAAAGTGCCAGAGGTGCCACGCACACACTCGGCCAAATCCAGGCACCACCAACTCCCTGGTATGGGGCACCCGCTCCCTGGGCTGTTGAGAGCTTTGGCTCAGCACCCTGGGATGCTCTCACTCCCAAACACTCTTCCTCCTCTCCCTCCCCTTCACACTGACCAGCCACGGGGCTGCAAATAGCCCATGGGGACACGCTCAATATCCACCTAGAGGCTAAAAGCAACAAGGACGGTATAATAAGAACATGCACAATTCAGGAAGCTTCCACAGCTGCTCATAGAGAACAATATATAAATACAGATTGTTCATCTGAAGACTTTGAAATAAAAAAAAAAAGTCCTAATTGAACCCAGTTGTTCCGGTTTAACACTCTGTTTCTGCATTGTTTGTGGCTGATGGAAACAAAACATGTTTCCATCTGCGTGGTAAATTACAGACTTACAATTTCTGTGTAGAAAACACTCCAGAGCCAATAGCAGTTACAAAGGCCAACTGTGAAACAGTAGGAAACAAAAAAATCAACACCATTTATTATTCACATATTGCATTACAAGTGTCTCTTATCAAACTCAGAGTATAATTTATATTATTCATGTAGAAACTCAAATTCAACACCACATAGAAATAAAAGCTAAATACGTGTGTGACAGGGTTTCAGTGACATCCTCATCAAACGTCAAGGCTTGGACCGACGAGAAGGCTGACGACCCAAGCGATTAGTGCAGGAGGGACACAGCCCGGCGCTCGCTTGCCCAGTACTACCGCTCTACTGGCGATTCTTTATTGCTGTAAAACACGACAGGGATGGTTCCACGGGTACCAGTTTGCAAAGGACTGGGAAACACGTCGGGAGGACTCGCGCAGCCAGGCATGACGGACTGGGTTTCAGGAACAGTTTGAAGTGCGTCTTCTCCAAACGCAGAATGACACAGATCTCCTCTCCCTCTGACCACGACTACTGTGTTGATCATCTGAAAGACCAGTTTCCAGACAGCAATGCCTCATTGGTCTGCTTCAAGAATAGACTACATCTAGGATGCAGAATGAAAGACGTTTTGTGGAAGGACTGCTTAATGTAAATTAAAAGGTTCAGCCCTCATGCCACACCTGGCACTCATGTGGAGAGAACCAAGATAGTAAAAAAAAAAAAAAAATAAAAAATTAAGGCAGTTTACAAAGGGAAGCTGACTTCTAACACCTCAAAGTCAAGGAACTTCTCAAAAAACACAAACGCAAGGGAAGAAGGCTCTCCCTCCCGTGGGTTAAGACTTGGCTTGCTTTCTCAGGTGCAAGCATTCAAACCAGCAGTTTTAAAAAACACAGCCGAAGAGAAGCAGATGTCTCAGCACTCCAGGTGACCCAAACAACATGTACATTGGTGTTTCAGATGGAAGGAGAAGCAGGTAAAGAACAAAAAAGATCCATTCAGTATTAAAACTTGTGCAAAAATAGCAAGTGAAAAAAATGAAACCACATGTATGCAAACATTTAGGCAAAATCATCAGAGCAGTGGAACCCCCTGCTTCGTACTCAGTAGTATTTTTCTTTAAAGTAAGGCAATAAGAAAATGAACATGCAGGCAATGATGTGTTGGAGCTGCATGTTTGAGATGACAGATACAAAAACATGAGAGTTGTTTACAAAAGGTGTAAACGCCATCGGTAATTTCAGAAAGGTTTGTGATCCTATTAAGGAAAATGTTAAAGCTTCTAGGAAGGGGGCTGTAGTTCAATTCTTTGGCAGTAGTGGTTTTTAGGCTAACAGAAGCATTACGAATATGCACATGTGGGTTCTCAGTTGGGAAACATCTCCTGGGACCATTGTTTAGCTGATGCTGAGCTGTGCAAATCCTATAAGTTTGCCATCATCAGGAATATCTGAGCCTTCGACACCAGATGCCTGAAACACAAGGAACAGAGATCCAAATAGCAACATACATGCTCTACCCTCCCATACATACCACGGTACGTATCACAAGGTGTATCAGATACGTAGGTCTGGGGAGGGAGCAGTCCCAGGACAGCCTTGCACTGTGTTCAGCAGCTGGCACTACCCAAAGTTTTAAAATTGAGCACTTTTTTTTTTCCTTTTTTTGAAGCTAGGAAGGGCTGGGATGGAAGTTTTGCCAACGTCTGCTTGGACTAGGGCTACATGCTCTACCTGGGGCAAAACAAGTGAAAACTCCTTACAGGAAGAGTCAAAAATAATGGCACTTACTGCTTCACTACCAATAAACTGGTTACACCTTCACTCTTCCACTATAATTACCTCTGAATTTCACCATCTCTAAAGGATTCATCTGCTGTTCTTCTCTCCTACTCTTAGTTTTGGCTCTCTTCTTTTGCCCCCTGCTCTTTTTCTTTTTTTTCCCCTCCCCCCTTCATATCCTCCTCCGAGACAATGTATCTGGACCCTCCTGTTCTCCTCCAAGAAAGGAGTCTGTGGCTTTTCTTACCCCACTTACCTACCCTGAAGAATTTCTGCCCTTTCTGGGCAAATGCACATTCAGAAAAATACCCTTTTTGTAACATTTTGATATTCTTTTTAGCCAGGATAAAGAAATGTCTGTGTTAACACATAACCTCACGCAGTTTAACCCAGCTGCTGCTTAGAGGACACAAGCAGGGAGCTTTGCATTGTCTACTGTGCGGCACAGGAAGCTTTGGGAAAGGAGGGAGGATTTAAAGTGCATATATTAGATGCCTACAGTAGGCATCACAGGCATCTATATGCAACGCCTTCTCTTTGCAAGTGACAACTTGTTCAATTAGGGAACAGGAATTAAATACCAGTTTGAAAGTGACGGATCTGTTTGCTTGGGGCTCTTCCACAATTTTCTGCAAATTAGCTGCAACTGAAATCACACACACACACAAAGAAAATGGGCAAATATTAGGACAGGCTAGAGAAAAACAACCCAAACTCATTAGGCCTCTTTCTGTTACTGAAACGTAGAACTTTAAAATGATAAAAAAGTTTAGGTCTCAATTAGACTCAATCTACTTAAATCTAACGCTTTAAACTGTGAAAATGCTGTCATTTATTACTATATGCTGCTTTTTCAGAGGTAGTTATTTTTTCCTGGATGCCGTGGGATTAGTAATAACAAACTGCCCAACAGCACCTGGAAATCCAGTTAATGTTGCACTAGCAGCCTTTCCAGATGTTGCAGCCTGTGTATAAGGAACAGTTTTGCTTGCTGATGTCAAAATACACAGGCAGTGCTGACAGTTTAAGAGTCTCACCTGTGGCACAGGACACATTTATTTAGCAAACTGTTGCCAGAGGTAGCTGTTCATACCCATGCCACACGTGCTGCTGCCCTAGTGCATGTGCACTTAATTCCTTCCCTAGCCCTACTTGAAAAAAAATAAAGCCTGGCTGATTCCAGTCCCAGACCTCTCTTTTGCAGGACCTGTGAGCAGTACAGGCTTGTGCAGCAATTTGGCAATGCATATATGTCAGATGATAATGATTTAGCTAATGCATAAATTAGCCTTCATTTTGCATTATAAAGAGCATTTGCTTCATAATCTTTCCAACTAGATCGTATTCTTGTGTACTGGGGGTTGCTTAACTGGGGGTGGCACAGAACTGCCACTAGACTTAACAGCAGTTTTCTAGAGTCATTGGGGTAGAGAATCAAGGCCACAGCAAACCCTTCTAGCACTCACTAAGCAGGTCATTTTAAACATGCAAAAAATGACTGAAATAGTTAAAACAGAAAAATAATATGTAATTACCTATTACCAGATCTCTGCCATCAACGAGACCTGCTGAAATGAGTTCTTGAGACACACCGTCAGCAGTATCTGTGGGGGAGAAACCCAAGAGCCAGTCATCACATAAATTGTCCAACTGACAAAGGCATCACATAAAAACCTAAAGTAGCTTGTACAAACCAAACAGCAAAAGCGCTCTCAAAAGACAGGTATTGGGGTGTACACTGGGTGCAGTTAGACAGCTCTGAGCTATGCTAACTCTGAGTTAGAATTCATTGAAGGGCTGAACTTTGGTCATGTTCACGAACAGTTTAACAAGAAGGGTCTTCTCAACAGCAGTGCTCCCAGCCCAACCATAAGGTAAGACCTTTAGGAAGGCACTGTGGAAGGACACACGCTCATGCAGGGTTTCCATACACACAACTCCACACCACCAAACACAAAACTTCTTCACCAAAACCACCTTCACACACTGCAATTTCCCACCAGCTCACCTCTCCCTGGGGTAAATTCAAATCGAATATCATTGAGCTCTTTTTTTGAATTCCTGCAGAAAGAAGAGAGTTTTATATAGAAGAGACCATTTCATTGCACTGATGGGTGCTCAAAACCATCATTGAATAATCAGTCTGTGAAGAGATGCGAGTTCACTGCACCCTTCCCCTGATAGGGCAGAGACTAATGACTGGGGCGTGCATCTGGAAGGAGGGCTCTTGGCACACTCTGCCTCTCAATCTGACAGAACTTGAGTAGGCTGAAGTCCAGGATAAGTGAGCGCCACCTCTGCTACAAAGCCACCTTGTTCCACTGTCTCAGCAACTCCTGTCTGTCAGCAGATATATCCTTGGAGCACATCCTTCAGAAGAAGGATGCACTCACTGACTGCAGATGCACACACATGATGCAGCTGTCTGGGAATGACCGGGAGACGATGCTCGGAAGTCTCAGGCCAATGCCTATCAACAAGCGAGATGCCTACAGAGGTGAGAGGCAGGTTCCTTAAATGAGAAGTGTCAGCATGTGTAATGATAGTAGAATGTGCCTAGAATCCTTTTTTCTGCCTGTTTCTAGGGACACAGACCAGAATCCATGCCTTGAATTGGGTAAAAGCTCTTCCCTCTCAGAACTGGCTGAAGTCTGAAGTTGTGCCCAAATACTAAGATGGTCCAGCACAAGGCCAGAACCCTGGAACCCTGATCCCCTTGAGGGAACCGAGCTAATTCCTCCTTTCCACCCTGTTAGACTTTAGGAATAGTTATACAAATATCACCACCTCTTTCAGACTACAGCTCTTGCCAAACTGAAGTAGTGGATGAGACAAGCTGAAACTGCTTTTCTGGATCCCAAAAGAGTGGATGAAATCCAAGATGACAAACAACATATAACCACCACACTTCTAATTAAAAGGCAGATGGCAAGATGCCCTACAGAAGTCTTCCAGTGTCCCTCTCTACAAAGGCTCACTTTGACAGAACAGGTCAGTTTTGTGCCCTTACCTTAACCTTAGTACAAGGCTGATGGGGACTTTTGTATCTTCCTGTACCGGAGCTGCAGCAGGGGCAGGTGGGGCCTGCAATAGGATTACATCATTTTAAAGCAGATTAACATTTCCTTTCTCTGGTTTTAAAACTACAGATAACCTTGAGCAACTATAACTACAAATTAAAGTTTAACTCATCATTGGAATCATGACACTACAGTGAAAAAGATGAGTCTACTGAAACGGGAGAACTTCATTCTTAAATAGTAGCCCAGGAGGTGTTCTCTGCAATTGTCTTGAAAAGACTAAAAGCTACACAACTTCAAGAAATGCCAAAATGGCAGGAGACTTCAGAAGTGCTAAGTGTAAAGACTGCTGCTTTGCATCAAAACTTAAGGGTTTTTGGTATTCATGACAGCTTCAAGACTCCTGTGTTTCACAACCCCTGCCCCAAACATCTGATTTAAAAAACCAATACAATTGCGAGGAGTACTTCGGAAATAATTTAACTGGCAGATTAGCACATACTCTCAGTTACTTTTTTTGTGAAATCAAAGGCTTTAAGAGCATCTAGCTGCAATTTTATAGCTGCCTATTCTCACTTCTAAATTACTTCTGAGTAATTATTGGAACATGTAACCAAAGCATTTTATATTGGTCAGCAGATTTCCCGTAGGAAAGATCAGAAAGGTCTATCTTTACAGCCTTTGTGATACTTCCAGTGAAGGGCTAATTGCTAATCAAGGTCCAACAAAAACACCCAAACAAAACAGAGAAGCACTGGTCACTCTTCCACTGTGCAAGTCATCTGTACTGCACATGCTGAGGCAGGGATTTTAAATCTGCAGTAACAAGACAGACACAATCCTAGGCTAATAATTTAAGCCTAGAAGTCTTGACCATACTTTTTCATCTAGATCACTTGCTTTTTCATGAGAGAAAAAAAAAATAACCCTTTAAGACTAGTATTTTACGCCATCTCTTGGTGCTCTTGTGCCAGCAACGCAGCTCAGGGCTTCTGATCACATTGTTGTTTCTGTTGAAGCTCAAAGCTTTACCAGGTCAGTGAAAACAAACAAGGGTTCATAGAGAAGCCCAGAGGTCTGCAAAACATTATCCAAGGAGCTACAAGAACCAGAGGAGAGCTATAAAGAAGAACACACTGATACAAAGAGCTGTAAAAAAAGCACACCCTGACATAAAGCTATGAAGTTCACCTTAGGACAAGCTACCAATAAGCTAACTATTGGGCACTAGTGGCAAGATAATCTGCTAGTGCAAATCAAAACACTTTCACTGAGACTGACACTGCTACTTCATTTTACCAAACAGAGAGTCCTGGCTTTCACTGCTGCTGGTGTTTCAACTGCTGCATAAAATTCAGGGATTAAACACTGGCCCTTTTTCAACAGATTTGAACATGTTTGATTTAAGTATTAAAGCTACTTTTCATGTAGCCAAGAATGTCAGACCCCAAATCCACTATTTTTTTTAAACGACTAATGCACTGTAACTGTTTTGTAAACAGGAATATGAGCTGACTGCAGTAAAGTGATATACGTATCTTTTTACATTCTTTAAAATAAAAATAATGAAACATTTCTAGGAAGGAGTAAGTCTCAGAGCTATTTTTCTGACCAACGTTGCCAAGTCTCTTCCCCTTGGGTCTGCCAAAGGGTGATGGTAGCTTGGCTCCCTCCAACACTGACAGCCTCTCCCCACCAGCAAATACAAACATTAGTGTCTTTTATAAAAGCAGTGCCATCATTCAGGAGTCTGGCAAACTGCAGTGCTTTACCCCAGCAAACCACAAGCCACATTCCAAGTATCTCAGAAATGATTCGGGTTGGCCATTTTTCTCTTTTTAACACAAGTCAGAGCTCTTTCCTGACTTCGCTTTGCCTGCCTCTCTGACCTATATCCTATGCTTTGGGGTGATGTAGCTAAGAACTAAGACAAACTTGTCAAGCTTTTGCTTCCCTGTACTTCCCCGTACTTCCCCCTCAAAGGTCCATTCTCCCCTCTCTGCTTGAAATGGAAGTGTTTGAAAGCCCTACAAGGTTCAGAGCCTCCCAAAGATAGAGTTTCTTCACCATTTCTAACTGCTAAAAGGACAATTTTAACCTAGGCCTCCTGTCTCTCTTCTGAAGTCTGGAGAACTTGCACATTCTTCCTCTCACTTTTCTCTCCATCTTATCCCATAGATTCCAGCGATGCCAAGACACACAATCAGAGCCCATTTGTGCTGCACCTTAAACAACAGGAACAAGCAGCCACCACTTAAATGAGACTCTCTTTTTTTTTTTTTCCTCACCTTTAACCTTGCCTCAAGCCAGAATCCACACCCTAAACAGCATAAAAAGTTACTGCTCACCCACAGAGTAAGAATGAAAAACTGCTAAACCCACATTGACTGTCTTCCTTTTGCAAGCCACCAGGGCAGCTGCCACTTCCACATAAGCAACAGCACTAAAGCAATTCCAGACAAGCAACTTTTGGGGCTTCAGATCATTTTAGCATGTCTGGAATACAACAGCTAGGTGCAGAGCTGGAAGTTGGTACGAAGGGTTTCTGATCTTACCTGGGCTGCTGCTGGGGCTGCTGGAGGAGCCTGACTAGGTGGAGGTACAGCAGTTTGAGGTTGTGCAGGTACTTGTCCTGCAGCCTGAGGTAGTTGAGTAGATGCCTGTGCTGGAGCATTGAGTGAAGGACCTGGAGGCTCAGCTGATGGGAATAGCTGCAAGCAAAAAGGCATTTTAATGAGAACAGGAACTCAAGACTTCTGACTCAAGCACCAGCTTTCCAAAAAGTGCTTGTTTGCCACATAAATCACTTAGAGAAGTTCCATGCCAAGGGCACTCCCAGGCTTCCAGGACACTAATACTGATCCCAAGTTGGTGTTCAAAGGATTTATGATTCCTCATGTCCAGGGACCCCTTCTGCCCTGACATTTGCAAACTTTACTCACCAGTAAAGGATAAGAAACCAAGATAGCAGCATGACTGTGGATCTTGGACAAAAAAAAAAATACACTCTGCAGCTAGCACGGCTAAATGCACACAGATCATATCCTAGCTTGGACGAAAGCTCCCTATCCTTTGGTTTCCCCCCTTCTTGGAATCTGAGTCCAACTTATATTTCCAAGTAGCCATGCAGTCACAGCAGAGCAACTCTGCTTTGACTTGTAGTTCCTTTCAGAGAACACAGCCTAGGAAAGCGTTAAGATACTCAAAATGTCAGTCAGAGCAATCTGGATATTCAACTGAAAAGTGAATTCAGAGCTTAAGTTCTTTAAAACACACAAGACTGATCAGGACTGGATTTACTAAAATTAGCCCCTTGCAAAAAACCTCATATGCAATTAATTTGAGGGTGGGGGAAAAGAGCTAAATGAAAGTTTAACAGTTTTTACCTCTTGTGTTATTCAGAACAGAGAAACTGATTTTGGCACGGTAGCCAAAGCACTGTAAGCTTGACAGTGCTTCTCCAGTGTGCCTTCCAATTACTCCACTAAGTTGTAGGAAATAGAAACCCTCTTGAATGTTGAAAACCTGGGCAGCAGACCTCCAAATCAGAGTGTACATTAAGGGATGTAACAGGATGGGGAAATTCATCTCAAAGAGATTCTGGTTTTCAGCTTTTTCTTTGAATTTAGAATTTATGTCAAATTATAGTGGCAGAACTGTAGTCTTTCTTAAGATCTCCCTTTATAATCAATCCTTGGAAACAGATAAAGGAAGAACAGGACAGCCTAATGCAAGACTAATTTCTAGGAGACAGCTCTGTTTATCTTTGCACGCAGGTAGGGAAAAGACAGACATAGCCCAGTCTCTAGAAGATAAGCAGTCTCTATCACTGAAAGATCAGATATACTAATACTCCTAATGTAAGGAACACAGGACAGACCTGAAGGCAGATTATAAATTGCAGTTCAAGATTTGTTTGCTATCAAATACTACTAGAGATTTATTTCACAGCTCCGAGCATTGGTTCCAAAATAGTGAATCAGACTATGCAAAACAGACATTTTAAAGTCATGTTTTGTTGTGGGTTTTTTTTGAAGAGGAAATTGGAACACCATTGTTTTGCTTAGATTATTCTTGTGACCAATTCATTATCTTACAACATACAGACTTTTGACATAGCAAGTAAAGTCGGAAAGATACGCACCAAACTTATCTCAGGAAGACCTCTTGGCATTACATAGCAAATGTTTCCTTTTATATGGAGGTTTTCAAGCAGAGCTCAGCTGGATACTAGCTTCTACTGCACACAATATTGTTTTCAGAGACTAATAAAAACATGTTTCATGAAACAGCAGCAATAACTAGGAGTCATCAGTTCAGGAAACCATTTGCAATAACAACTTACCTCAGAATTCTGTACAGGTTCTTTCACTCTGGGAGACTGAAAAACAGAAAAAGCTGTCATTGCCTAGACAAAAGTGAAACATTGACTAGAAAGACTTGTCAAAACCAAAATGAACACATAAAATCTATGTAATTGCTTTCAAGTTACATATGTGTATCAAGATGCATAATAAAAGGGACACCACACAATTTGTTGGCAACCTAATCATATCATACCACCCAGAAACATACAGCCATGTTTCAGAATTTGCAGTTGATATTTACACAGTGGCATACAATAGCCTAAGCTGCTATCATTGTTAACTGTTAGCAAAAAAAAAAAAGTACTCCTGAAGATCACTCAGATTGGATCAAATCACTTGTGTACCAAGATGGCAAAATCCATTTTGAGCTACTCAAGTCTTGCAGAATAAGATAAGCCACACAACTCTGCCTTGTGGAATTCTGCTAGGAAACAAATCCCCTTTGTATACTTAGAATCATAGAACCATTTGGTTGGAAAAGACCTTTAAAATCATTGAGTCCAACCGTTAACCCAGCACTGCCAAGTCCATCACTAAACTATGTCCCCAAGCACCACATCTACACATGTTTTAAATACCTCCAGGGACGGTGACTGCACCACTTCCCTGGGCAGCCTGTTCTAATGCTTGACAACCCTTTCGGTGAAGAATTTTTTCCCAATACCCAATCTAAACCTCCCCTGGTGCAAGTTGAGGCTGTTTCCCCTTATCCTATCACTTGTTACTTGGGAGAAGAGGGAACTTAGGGAACTAGTTTGCCAACCAACTTGCTTAAACCATAAAAAAGCTTGGGGGAAAAAAGGAAAATAAAAATCAGCCTTACATGTGCTGCTTTAGAGAGGTGAATCTCTCGCCTGCACTCCTTGCCCTTGGACTCTGCATTATGCTATGCTCTCCATGAAAAAGCAGAAAACTGACAGTTGTACACGAGTTCAGCAGTAAAACAAAGAGATCAGTGGAATGGAGGGGAAAGTGCAATCAAAGCAATGCAACCAATCTTTGCTTATCAGTAAAACAAAGATAACGTGCATCAGCTATTTCACAGGAGCAGAAAGGAATTGCCAAGCACTCCTGGAAAACCCTGCAATTAAGACAGCCTGCAGGTTTGACTTCTAACAGGTCCAATTACCATGTGGAGATAGACAGGTGGGATGGTGTAGTCCATGCTGAGACTGATAAAGTAGATGTTCCTTCTCTACATAATTGTCTAAAAGACAGGTTGTGATTAGGACAGTACGAGTTTGACAGAAGAATGTAAGTCTCATCATGCCATATCTGGAGCCAGTTTATGCACTAACTTAACAAATGCAGGTCACAGTAATTTGTAACATATAACCCAGAGGCTTCTCATGAGACAAGGTTAAAAAGTCTTATTCTCAGACCAGCAAGTTGAAAAAAGCCCTCTGGACAGCAGAAGAAGGAACAGTTCCTTCACAATGACTATGTGCAGAGAGCATCAGGGAAAAAGTCATGCAGCTGGAAAGGTAAAGCCTGAAATCCATCTCAACATGCTGAGCCTTCATTTGACAGTTACCAGGCAAGATGAAAAACATGGCATTGCTCCCAGAGATAAACAGCCATGCTCCACATCTGCGGGCCACGGCTGCAGCGCTGTTCTTTCAGACACAAAGCTCATATCCAAAAGTAGCCGAATGCCTCAAGGAGTAACTCAAAAGGAGCTCGTCTGGAAGATCACAGTGTGCTAGACTCTGTACAGACAAGTATGGAAACACTCGCCCTGCCCCACAGCTAACAAAACCCAAATAAATGGCAAACAGAGGTAAACTAAGGAAAAAAACAGACAGAAAGGAAATAGGACAAACATTAGGAGATGTTTACCTAATTAAGACACAAATAGGATGACTTTGGGGATGTGCTGAAACGTATTAGTTCTAACTTACTTTTGCTTGTGTAACCAGAGATGATGCAAGTAACCAATAAAATGTGACCACGCGTGCCACTGCACAGATTTATGGAGTAACAGAAGGTGAATGATTTAAGAGCCTACACAACACAATTGCTCTAATTTGAATTCAAGGATTTAAATGCAGAGAGGAAAGAAGTTCAGTAAGTCTTACTATCCAAAAGGTAACATTGGGCCAGCAAATCAGCTTATTTAATGAATTGGGCAGATATTTCTAGTTGTTTGTAATAAATTTGTCTGCTTTCAGGTGTAGGCCTAGCAAGAGACTTGTAAAAATGCGTGTTTGTACATATTAAATTCACCCTATATATTCTGTAATGCGGAGATGAGCAAAAAAATGCAAACACTTTACATTTATGTATTAGCTTTTATGCAGGATAATACTGAAGTATTTTAGTAAATGGAGTCAATCTGCAAGCCATTCTTTTACTTTAAGGCTGACAACAGTAAAATGCAGGTATAGCCAGAATCCCAGAATGGTTTGGGTTGGAAAGGACCCTTAAAGATCCATCTAATCCAACCCCACTGCCATGGGCAGGAATAAAAGGTGACACCTAGCTAATGTAAGTTATTCTATCTTACAACTTAGTTAAAATTGCAGAGGGATTACAAGCAGGTGAAATTTACAGCCTGTGTTTTGAAATATGGCCAAAACCCAGGATTAACGCTAGTCCTCAACAACACCGCTGTGTTCATGGCAATCACTGGCAGTTTAAATACAAGTCTCAAGGTTGCTTGAAAAGGGATCAAACGCAAGAGGTGCACAGGAATTCCTATCCTTTCATCTTTGGGCTTAAGAGAACAACTCAAAAGTGCAGAGAAGCCACCCAGGGCAGGAGTCAAGCACCTAAGCAGACTTGTAGGGAGTTCAAAGATGCCACAGTGCCCTTCCTGACTTCCAGAAAGGTACAGGTCTCCCCAAGTTCTGTGTTATATCTACAGAGGGTGCCTCCAAAATGGCAATATATATATAGACACACACACACACACACACATTTAGGCAACTGAATTGACATCTACTGCTCCAACACCCATCCCAAAGGTTTCTTGAATGGGACACCTTGAAATAAAGGCCAAGCACAGCCCAAATTAGAGAGATGAGAACAGACAGCAGTATAAGGAAATACGCCAAAGCTCCAAGAAAAAACAAACTGGCTTGAAAAGGAGCTTGTAAACCTGTGTGTCAATCTATTCTTTTCTGCATAAGAGTAATGAAAAAAGTAAGTACTGTTCAAAACGCAATAAACAGTGCTAAGTCATAGTATCACGAGCTTAGAGACACAACAGAACAAGTTCTAAGTAATCTCTGAAATATAGTTAGGGTCTTCACCAATATTGCCTCCTAAAATTTGATTATATTTTAACCTAGAAAAGGAATTTAGAAGGTTTCAGCTTATGAAGAATCAAGAAGTTCAGTAGTATTCACCTTGTACCAAGAGATCCTCCTTGACCGTGTAATACGAAGCTAGATATAGTAAGCTCTTTAAAAAGACACAATAGTTGTTACCAATAAGTATGGAATTACTATATCACTAGCAGCCTTTAAAACCCCAAGCATTTCAAAGAATGCCAAAAGATGCAAAATTTTGCATTAAATATTTAAGTATCTATATGGCACACCACTAGAAGAAAAAGCAATGAAAGAGAAATAAGAGAAGTTAAAGTTGTAAAGGGATAAATGCTTCAAACCAATACTGCTTTTTTTTTTTTTTTGCCTTTCATATTGAAAAGCTTCCTCTAAAAATCTTTCATTGTCTCACTAATTCAATTGCAGAATGATTAAACTGCATAGTCTACTTCAAGCTACCTGCTGTAGTGAAAAGGGAACCAACAAGCCATTACAGTTAAAACCCACATTGCTAACTACAGGGGGAATACAATGTGGAAATTTCCTGTAGTCTTTTAGTTGATCACTACACATTACTCTGTTTCTGGGGATTAGTCTGGGCTTGGGGTTTTTTGTGTATGTGTTGGGTGTGTATGTGCTTTTTTAAGGATTTTCAAGTGCTAGACCAATCACTCCTTGTGACTTTGGGGATGCCGTAACATTTTTCTACTGATTTCAGCGTAACTGAGGCGACGGAATCAGGCCCTGTGTGTTTCAGATACCAGCCGTAACCATGGATGGACCCTATTGATTTCAGTTCCATCCTGGAGAGGGCAGTAGGACAAAACCTCTCCTGACACTTCCAGAAGAAAGCATCTCAAACAGTCAGCACCCATAAAAACAAAGAGAATATCCTAACTCAAGTGAATTAGTATGCTGAGCTGGGAGCAGACCATCTGAATTCATGTTCCAAATTATGCTCAGCATCCCTCAATGAGACCAGCTGTGTCCCAGAATGATGACAGAAAAGAGATCAATACAATTTCTTCAGCCTTCAGTCTGCTTTCTCTGGTTCGGCTACAAACTCGAGGGGAAGTATTATGACTTACTGTGTATCATACTTGAAACAAGGCCACATGCTTCCCAGGGATATTTAGATCTATCACAGTTAGAAAACAAAACAGTAGAGCTATCAGAGTTTGAGGACTCACCCTGAGCTGTGAAATTGCTGCTCTGCCTTCCTCACTTTCTTCATCCAGTTCATCATCACTCCATTCCCAGCCACCATCTTCAGTCTTATGAAGACGTCCGCTGGAACCTGGGACTCTCCGGACCTACTCAGCACAAAGACAGAAAACTGGTATGTCAAGTAGACAGTTTCTGCAATTGATTTATTTTTTTTTTTTTTTTAGGAGAAATAGCACAAGAGCATCTTCAAGTTGCACCATCTGCCAGGGCACTTGAGCATTTTAATTGAAATATCTAGCTCTGTATCTAGAAGATGCTGTACTACAATAATTCTCATTAAAAATGTGAACACAAGCATAAAAAAACCCAGTATGACTGTAACAGCAAGAGCCCAGGTGGTTTTCAGTACCTTTTTGGATCTTTCAGTGATTGTTGGTGCTCTCTGCAACATCTTCTCTTGTAAAAATTCTTTATTCTGCAGAAGACAAAACACCAAACATTTGCATTGCTGAAAACGCCCTTTTATTCCTTCAGTGGCTCCAATAAACTGTTAAGCTATTTCTACCAGAAAGCATTTTACATGTTTCACCCCCATTCCCCTAAGAATATTAACCACTTTCTTCCTTTGGACTACAGCATATGACATTTCATCCTACATACCTTTTAAGCTAGCAGTGGCACTTTCCCTATGCAAAGTGATGGGGAATTAACAATCAAGAAGTTGTATACTATTCTGTCTGATTTACTGGGGAACATGCTTATACTTATTATATCCCAGCACCCTGCTGAGACATTTGGCATTCTTCCATTCACAGATACTACACCACCTGGATCCAGCCACTTTGCTTTATCTTGCTCCCAAATTTATGCCTGTCCAACTGTCAAAGGCAACCCTCAGATGTCAGGCAGGGCGGGATGCAGGAATCTCTATATGCTGGAGTAAGGAGACTCAGGAATTAGGGCAAAAGGAGTTAAGAGTGGCTGAAAAAACATACAGCACGTGACGTTTAGAGAGGAATGTGATTACAACAGACTAAAAATCGGAAAACTGCTGTGATGCTTTACTGTATTAAACTTCCTCTTCGGCAAGCTACTCCGGACTGGCTAACGTGGGCTCCTGAGCGTACGATTTTCCAACCGCTTGACTACAGAGCCAAACTACTGGCCACAGAGGAAGAAGGTAGGCAAGCGCCCTGGCAGTAGCACCAGGAGCTGGCTGGGTATTTCAAACCACACTAGTGAGGTTGGATAGCTCTGCTGTCTCTGCCCATGAAGAGCCATCACTCCCCCACGATGGTTTCTTGCACACAGGATGGAGAGTCTCAAGGCAGACGCCGTCGCTTCATGATAACTGGCTCTCAGCATTATCACAACATACTTTTACGTAACACAGATTGTATTTAAATATATGGTTCAATATAGACATAGAGAAGTTGGACTCTTCTGTCCTCAAGTTACAGCTGTCAGTTTGGCAGTGGCTGATGTACGAAAGTAATTTAACACCGAATGTTAACTGGCACACATTCTCACTTTAGGTGCCGGTTGAAGTATTGCCTCATTTACAATAAAGTTAATTTTCTATCACCACATATGCTAATATGTTACTCTGCAGCAGCTTAATGAAAGCATGAAGGAGATTTTACACACAATGAAGTAAAACATGAACCAGAACTCCCGTAACCAAACGGAGAAAGGTCAGCAATGTGTAAACCATCTTGTCACTTTGGACACCAAGCGTGTATCCAGTGTACAGATGCAGATATTCAGTTGCCTAAAATCCTATTATGGACAATGAAAATCTAGTTAATACTGTCAAGAGCCCAGACATCAATTAAACTTGCCCTAAAGCAAACTCCTACATTTCATAAATTGGATCACACTCTAGACTTCCTTGGTTGCACTTGTTAGATTTCTGTCAACTTTAATAAGACACCCGGCTTCCTCTACAGATACTTAGATGTGGCCACTTCCATTTAAGCATCTTAATCTGGTAGGTGAAGACTACTTTGATTAATTAGTGATGCTGCTGTGCTATCCAAAGTACCAGATATCTTTTTGACAGTTTAATCTGTGTTATGCTATAAAACCCATGTATTTTGATCACAAACATGCCACAGAAAAAATAAGCAAGCACAAAACATGTCCTCATTCCCATGGAAATATAAATTCTCCCCTGTATTATTTCCATCTGTCTCCCCCTACAAGATGTTGCACGCTGCATGTGCACTAAGCTCCAGGCAGTAATTACATAAATGCTCATCGGCAGTTCACTTCAAGGATAGAAATGGGAGTTTCCTACTATTCTATATCACAGGATCTTCGCTTTCCGTAAGGCAACAGAGGGTGAAATAATTTTAGGTAGCCCTCCACACAGTAGGCCTCATTCATTGCTTTGCATACAGACTGATTGTAGAGTTTACTTAAATATGTTACATTTACTGCCACAGAGACCTTTATGGTTGGACACGCAGCCAGAACGGCACCATTATGAGAGAAGAAAAAAACCTCCAAAGCCACTGAAAGACATTTAAATGCTCAAGAATTTCTAGATAATTTCTCTTAATAGCATCATACACAAGGAGGTACAGAGGAGGGGGTTCATTCTGGCCGTTCACAATGACCCATTCAACTCCCTCAGCTACGCTGGCCCTAAGTGAAACAGCCCACACTCACGCCAATAAAGCTGTCACCATACCTATCGTACTTCTGAAAAGTCCTCTCCACAGCCTCTGCACAGATCAGTTTAGGAAGGGTTTTCTTACCTTCGCTTTCGTGAAAAATTTGTGTCTTAAGAGTTCTGCTGCTGTCGGTCTGTCAATAAAAACAGATGTAGAAAAACCAATTATAAATGCTCCCTTTCAACACGACGGTCTTCCAGGTTGCTGCAGCCTGTTGTAACATGGCATGCCAGAACGGCATCGGTTTCTCCTGCACAATTTCCCTAGAAATCAGTCAATGCATTCCAAGTAATTTTTACACCATCAGTCTTTTAAACACTCAGTGTATTCTGATCAAAGCCTATTCTGTTCAAAAGCAATGAATAACTCAGAGGAGCGGGGCAGGGGGAAGTTGCTCACATTTTCATGCTGAACTCAAGTTTCTTAGAGCCAAGTTTGATAGGATCCCAAAAATAATTTGCTCAAAATTGAAATAAAGGATCATCACCTACAGCAGGAGTGCAGTATTTGCCATGTGCAAGTAACAGAGCTATTTCTGAGATACGTGATTATATATGTAATTAGCTCTATGAAACACAGGCAGGATGATCAACCTTTGTTTAGTAGAAAAGGAACAAGTACAAACTATTTTCTCCTTTAAGTTAGGCTTTAGGATAAATACTGGAAAGTAAAAGACATCCCTTGTTCAGTTTAGAAGGAGCTTTCTAACAAAAATCATACACCTTATAGCAAGGGAGCCCCAAAAATAATTCAAAAGCAATTGCACTAAATTCTCCTCTTTGAGGACCCACACAATATGCATAAGCATGTCTGATTCTGCAAGTTGCTCATTATGGGCTGGCCTCCTGCTCCCATAGTCAGGATGATGACAGTGGCTGTTAGTGGTGCTCAAGAAGAGAGAAGGGGCATGCCACGATTCAAAGTGATTATATTTAATTCTGATCAGCACACGTTCTAACCTGCAGGGATAGGATATGCTTTAGAAAGGAGAAAAAACATCATGCTGGGAAAAAACCCTGCTATCAGCATTTGTCAAGCACTTCACTGGATTCATTAAGCATTTCAAGTGTAAAGCTTGTTAGAAGAGAGAAATCCCATCTCACGATGCGTGAGAAGCCTTTGTTCCTGGTACAAGGGGGAACTGAAAAATGTCTTCATTATTATTATTTTATGAAGGGACTTCTCCCTTTCCAGAATCAGTTTGCTTACTGAGGAAAAAAGAAAAACTAAGAGGTATAAAAACTGATCTGTGGGAATGCTGTTTCTTTACCTTTGCATTTTAAGGAACACTTTTTAACGCAGGATGAATATCCCTTTCAACAGCTTCACTGAGACTGGCAAACACTATGACTGTTCTCTACAGAAACAAATCTGAGTTCTCCTATGTGACAGGCTGTGGGTTTTAAACAGCATCGTAGACAGCCAGACCCTCGCACAGCTTTGAACAATGCCCTAACATAACAACTAATGCTATCCCAAGAACCACAACACATGCACCACCCCCTCAGTACTATCTCTAACATCACTGATTAGTCAAGCTACTGTTACAAGGAGACTGAAAGTGCCATCAGGTCACTTAAGCAATCCGCATTGATGAAAATATGTTGGTAAAATTTGCCAGTATTTTTCCTAATTTTTCCCCCCCTCCCAAAGCAAATATTACTTATAATTAAACAAGTCAAAACTACACAGAAACCCTTCTTGGCACTGGCAAATTTTTAAAAGTTTATTTTTGAAGCTTCACAAGTAAACAGATATTGCCCAATATGTAATTTCTGATTTATAAACACAGAGAAGTTTTGACAGTGAACAAAACATGAACTGCAGTCACCTGCTGGAGGTGGCAAGGGGGAGAATGGCACTACACATGCAGTGGACTGGGATGCACTCTCATTAACCCAAATGGAAGGTGTGTGCCCTGGCCAGGCACAATGCCAGACATTTGTCCGTAAAAATAAAGACAGCCAAGAGAATTTGCTGCCACACAGCAAGATTGCTGTGTTCAGTGCGACTGAAAGGCTGGAGGGGCAGAGAGCTTTAAAAAACATGGAATACAATTAGTTTTGTGGGTTTGTTTTAGTTTTTTTTAAGTTCATTCTGGTGTTACCTTTTTTCTGGGTCTTTTTGTAGGCATGATGAAATCATCTTCCTAAATGATTTCCCATACTTCTTCAGCATCTCCTTATCTTGCACACCAGTTTCCAAAGATGGAGGATCATTTTGTAGCGTCAGCATTAAAACCTGAAAGAATTATGTCTACTGACAATGACATTTTTCTTGGCCTTTGTTAGAGACAAATCTTGAGAACACTGTATTTTAGACAAGCATTTTCATCAAACATCTGAGTCAACAAGGACTGTTTCATTACAACGGCTCTCTGAGGGTAGCCTGAGCTCAAGACTGAAGTTTCTTACAATTTAGACTGTCTCCTCCCACTCACCAGACAGCAAAAACTCACCTACCTTTTCCTCAAGGCAATTGCAGGGTCATCACTCCTCTTCCCTCTGCTTCCCACAATCATTAACTTCGTAGAAAAAGTTTTTTTCAAAACCTTTATATCTCTGCCAATTCTGACTGTCAGCTGAGAGGTTCAAGACTCGTACAACAGGATCTAGAAAGGGTTACCTCCACCTCCTTTGCTTGGGAAGCCAGACTAATTTGTAGCCAACAGTTTATGCTACAGTTTTCCATCACATCTCCTGGCCCACATTGCAGTGTACGGGCCAAGCACAGGTCAGGATGTGCTTTCAGGCCCATTTGGTGTGATTAAAGGTGTAAGCATAGCAGAACTTCTACCAGCCTTCCTTGTTTGAGATAAGCAGTTGTGCAAGGCATTTAATTTAAAGGCTCTGTTTAGATCTCCCTGAAGGTATTTCTTAGCTAGAAATTAATGTAAAAGCAGAAGGGAAACAAAAATATACAAGGGTTCACTTCCATGTACCAATGCAACAGCAGGTGAAGACATTTCTCACACAAGCAGCCATCAAGCTAAACTGATTATTTCTTTCACATCACTCAGATATTCTGAAGGAAAGGAAGCAAATTACTTATTTCCATTTTCACTTGTCACCTACATACAGATGAATATCTATTTTTAGAAAAGGAAGCAGCACACAGCACATTTAAATAGCTTTTAACAGCTATATTGCTTAGGGCAGCAAGAGCCCATCAATCTAGCTGAAATTGTACAGTCCGTGACAGAATTCCCTGCTTTTTCCCCCCATCTCCTTGGAGGATCACTTAATGCATGGGTCATTTTGCTGCATAACAAAATTAGTCTGCAGTGAAATACAATTGCATTCAATAAATAAAACGCAGAAGTTCTCTTGCAAGCTGCACAACTGGAACCCATACCTAATAAAATCAGAGACTCACAATTCATAGAATTATACAATCTTAAGGTTGGAAAAGACCTCTAAGATCATCAAGTCCAACCATCGACCCAACAATGTTGGCCTTATTCTATGTACTATATGACAACACACAAAACTAAATAGGCAATCTTCGTATTAAAAGCCATAACCCATGCATTCAAACCACAATAAGCAGAAGTACGGCTTGCAGAAGCTACTGCAAAATGCTACCAATGATCACAGCACAGAAGGAAATATCAATGAAAACAGCAACAGCTAAAACAGCAACATGTTTCCCTGAACTCACTGCTCTGCCACAATCACTGATATGGTACGAACTTTAATGGCATTTCTAAATTGCTCACCTACTCAACAGTCCCTGCACAGAAGTGACACAAATCTTTTAATTAATACTGTTCTATGAGAGTTAAATCAGTGCAAAGTCCTGGCATTTAAAGCGATACACAGATGTCCCTGTTCGAACAAGTTAGGAGCTACTGGATTCCCAAATGGTATTGTAATTGAGAGGTGGAGATGCACCCAGGTCCTACAGAGGTGGCACCCACCTTGCACATTCAGCAGTTAAAAGACTCAGAAAAGGCAAGCTTGCTCCATGACATGCCTAGAATTGAGGGACTTGGCACCCATAGGCATCATATCCCAGGTAAGAAGTCTAACCATAAAGGTTAGAAAGGGCTCTCCACCCCCTCCTGTTCGGTTCGAGGGAGTACACATGCCAGGAGGAGAAGAAAAAAGTGACCTTCAAGAGGGTGGGAAGTACAGAAGGGACTGAAAGTTTTGTGACTGAGACAGGGCCCCATCAGATCTCAACGGGGCCAAGGAAGATGGTATCAAAGCTCAGTAGGAGGACAGGATGCATCAGACCTCAACTGAACCTCTGTTAACATGTAGACTCCCTGAAAGAAAAGCATGTTGGAAGCAGCTCCTGGTTCCAGAGTCAGAAAACACGGAAAGTTAGCCGGACTACGTGACAATCCAAAGTAAAAATACTTTTTAAAAATTTTGAAAACTGTCAGTGTTTAAACAAGAACACTTCTTCCACCTCAACTTCAATACAATATTCATATTGCCAATACCATACTATTTCATACTGATGTGGTACTTTCCAGAAATGCCCCACCCTGGTTCAGTGATTGACAGGACTGTGTTGGCATTAAACAAAATAAGATGTTCTTTTGGATCACTGGTAACAAGATTTCTGAGAGGTATCGAGAAGGATTATCAGTGCAGGAGAAGGAACGGCTTGCCATCTCCATGTCACTGGATGTCAGATAATGTTTTCTGAATCATTATTTATATCCCTAAAAACATCTGCTGCCTTCAGAGGCTCCAGGACTGAAACACACAGCACCTCCCTCAAGATTGGTGACCCTGGCGAGACTCAGGATCTAAATAAGAACTGCACACTGTTTCAGACAATGCTGATGAAGTAGAATATTTTTAAAAGGTGACTTCAGATAAATCCAAGAACATTGTGATCCACAAGTGCAAGTTGAAAGGACAAACTCTTCAACAAAGCCTGCTGGCCAAATTCTTGGAAACACCCACAAGAACACACTGATCCTTTATCTTGTACAAGTATCTGGAGACCTGCTCACCTTCATCGGAGGGTATTTATGGTAAGGAGCTGCCCCTGTAGCCAGTTCGATAGCGGTGATCCCAAAGCTCCAGATGTCTGCCTTGAAATCGTATCCTCTGACCTGAAAAACATTAGAGTATATTAGCACATGCCTCTTGCTATCCAACACAACAATTCCTTTCTTTAGCTTATTACATACAGATCCTTTTGGCCTTTCCTTCCATTCCCCTTGAATTTGGAAAGACCAGTACTACAGTGTTAAAAAGATGGCAAGAACACTTTCTCCCTCTCCTCCCCCTGGCTCCTTATACCTTCGAGGAGGTGTTTTAGAAGGCACAGTCTGATGAAAATCATGATTGTGGACTGTGCAACTAGGACTGCTTCGTCATAAACCTCGCCATGTGTAGAACATAAAGGGGCACTGGGTTAACCCAGTCTCCAACTTCTACACAAAGACACAGAAAGTCATTAAACAGCATAATGAAACTCTCACAGTTAATAGATGGACTGTTATCCCCTTGGGACATATGCCTCACAACACTTTTAGTCAATCGCTTAACCAATCTGACTGCAAACATGCTCAATCCTAAAACTTCAGTACACCCCAGTTCAGTAAGAAGCCCCTCATGCCTGTCTGCACACTAGTATTTCCCTCCACTAATTAACAGTAGCTTCTGCACTTGACATTAAACACAGACTTGTACAGGAAAATTTATAGCATTTACTTCCCCTCATGCACAGGAAAAAATATTTCATATGCCAAAGCGGTTACTTCCTCATTATCGTTAGGTAATATTTTGGCACTTGCTTTCTCCGCTGCAGGGGAGAGACGTTATGTACTAACTTCAAAAGCAGCTACAAAAAAATCAAAGCGTTTTGGCTGCTTAGTACGGTTCTTCTCGCTAGACTATGGAAAAATGAATATTGAATGAAAGCTAATAGGGATATTGTGTTCAGCTAACCTAACAAGCTTTAGAAAGACACTCATTGTGATGAAGCCAAAAACATTCCCCAAACTACCTTTAAGATGATCTTGAATTTTGGCAAACAAACAAGAAATACTCTTGCACTATTTTTCATGTAATACTCCAGCTGAACTGAAATTTATTACAGCAACAGGAGTTTATGTCTTGCACTAATTCCATCAACTCTGTAGGCATCATTTTCATGAGCCTTAAAGGTCTGAAAGGCCTCTTGAAGTGCCGCAGTTTATGGGTGCCATGACTATGAACAGATTTTTAAGTCATTTAACTAAACAAGCACAGATATCTAGTATAATTGAAAAGAATAGAGTGCAGGAAGAAATACGCTGCAAGGGTTTGGGGTTTTTTTTCCCCTATCACACTGTTTTTAGGTTTTGAGAATAACTTTGGGATATTTTTTAGCTTTAACTTTCAGTTAGTGTTGTAGTACATCCGTACAACGTACAGCTTCCCATTCCCCGCTGGGGTTTTAACTTTTTAGCAAAGTATTTTCTAATTATATCATATAATCCTGTTTGCAAATAAAAGCTACAAAGTTTAAAACTGTCTAAAGCAGTTCATCTTGACACCCATCCAATGCATATTAGTTATCTCCTTGCAGTTAGTTTACATCAACAACATTTATTTTTCTCATCGACATTTTTTTTTTGCCATAAATCTGTCAAGTGAATATACATTAAAGGACAATGCCATGCTATCATGTATTAACATGCTAAAGGAACTTAATGATGTTGAAGTAAACCAGATGGAATTGGGTCGATAATATCTACATACAGAAGGCTAACCTACAGCAACCCCTTTTTCCTTTTTCCCCAGTTGGATATAGCAGCTCAGAGTGACACCTGCTGGAAGACAGCAAGATGGTATCAATGGACATAGAAAGATTTCACGTCAGCATCCAAAATACCTCCTTTACTATCTCATACTTGCAATGAGTTAGGTGTGGACTGCCTTCATGGAAGCGCTGGGACTCCCTAGAAAATCTGCCTCCTTCAGAAACATGTCCATTACATCAAGAGCTCCCCGCCTTTGTCACTAAAACCTTAATTTCCCCTTTTTAGCATCCTCCTCAAGATCTCTTTTTCCCTTTGTTGTCCTGTGGATTGCAGCCACTCTAACTACAATGAGCACGAAGCAGCACTGTTAGATCCTGGCCAGCCTGCTGCACCCTGTGCACCAGGACAGGTCACAAAGGACAGAAAAGCAAGGGATAACTCTGATCTGGTTTTGGAAACACCGAATATTCCATTTTTATTTCTTTTTAAATCAGCGTAACAAAAAAAAATAATCCAGGAGTACATGACAGTTCAGAAGCAAGTTTGCAAAGACCGCTCCTGACTTGGGGAGTGTGCCTCCTACTCTAGGGTGTTAGACTTGTTCTCAGGGATGTTGCAGGAGCGCTGTAACGCACCAGCGCCTCAATGCCACCATGGGGAGCCACTAAAAAGGCCAAACACTGAAAAACCCTTTTGTCAATAGTGTATTTAAGCTATTCCAAAAGTGTCTCAATTCCTCAAGTTTTAGATATAAGAAAACATGCATTAAAGTTCTACCACTGTTTTAGCTGCATTTCATGTTAGATATTTATACATGGGAGTCTTATTCAAGTTCCTCCTAAACATCAGAATACTTCATTGTGAACAGCAAGAAAAAAAGTAAGGAAGTGAGATTACTTTAATAAAGCAATGTTTTCCCAAAATATTTTTGTTTCAAAGATTTTTGGAAGGAAAAAAGAAAAACATTTAGATAGTCAGTTGTATTTCTGCTTGGTACACCTGTCACAAATCAAACCCTGAGTCCAGCCCTCTGTGAAACTGTTTTTAAAGGGATGAGGGATAATATTCAGAATGCTTATGGCACTGAACATCAATGCAATAGACAGCTACTGCAAATGCCCTGTCAGGACTGTGGCATAATTTTGTTTGTGGATCTTGCTCCGAAATGGGCAACAGTATTCTATATTAAAGTTTCCAGGTGGCCTTCATAAGAAGTCATGCAGACAAAGCTTCTACAGTTTAGTCTAGAAGTAGCGGACAAAAAGTGACCTATCTCCACCCAACGGGAAGAAGTATGACATCTTTCAGCTAGCCAAAAGAGCAGAAGAGGAAGGGGGAGAGGCAAGCATTCCTCAGCATTTACAGTCTGGATACTCAAAAGCCAAGAGAAACTAAAAAGCTGAATAAAGTCACCTGCATGTTATTTTCCCCTAATAACTCCCCACTCTGACATGCTGCAATTAGCTACCCAAAACTCTCGTATTGGCAAATGCGGAAGAGTATGTTACCAAGCTGTATATGTGCATATTTATCACGTGTGAAACTATTTATATTCTACCTCACATTTATGCAAGAGGGAGGGGCAGGTTAATCTTCTTTATACAACAGCTGAGCTGTCTCATCCTCACCTGAGGTAGGAGCCTGAAGAGAAGCAACAGGGCAAAAACCTTCTGAACACTTAATATTCCCCAGTACAAGCCTGGCTGCAATAGGCAAATCAAAGACAATCTTGTGGTTTTAAGAAAGCTTTACAGGATGCCAAATTATCATCTTAGTTTGAAGTAAATACAGCCATTGATGACCACAGGGAATTCTAGGTGCAAATCAGCTAAGAGGACACTAGGAAAAACAATTCACCTGTTCCATAACCTCTGGTGCCATCCAGCAAGGTGTGCCCACAAAAGTTTTCCTGACTTTATTTCTGGTAATGTCACCACCCGTGGCCAGAAACGCACTAACACCAAAGTCTGAAAAGAAAAGAGAAACAACAGATTTTATTAATAACACATCCTGAGCAAACTGAAGGGTTGTCCCCTCTTTCCCCTCATATTCCCAGCCATCTATTAAGTACTGGACCATACAGTCACGCATGAGGAGATTCCTAATAAATGAAGAACGAGCAACAGTTAGCTAAGAGTGCTGGTACAGGAACGGTCTGCAGTCCACCATTCAATTACTGGGGACAGCAGAGCTTTCAGCGCTGGCTGGCAGAGAGGAAAATTCCGCTTTCCATTACAGCCCACTGGTCACATTACAGCACGCCTGCGCTCCCCTGCTACTGTGCAAACCTCTGACAGCCAGTGCTTTATTTACATTTGTATATCTACGTAACAAGTAATAACTGAACTTCAATTCGCATCCTGTGAATAGTTGCGGCAATGAAGTCAGGTACATAAAAAGTTAGTAGACTTTATAATATTTAACTGTCCTACACTGCAGACTGGAGGTATCAGCCTCTTACTCTGGATATTTTATTACCAGAATATGCTTTGCTTGGTAATCTTCCACGGCCGAGATGCTCAGCGCTTTGGCAGGAACTTGGACCGGTTCCAAATGATACAGCATCGTTGCTGAATCAAGCAGCACGTGCTGCTAACCAGCCCAACCATCCCAGAGGCAGCCTTACAGACAGGTATTCACACCCTGCGCAGCCTTACCCCTACTCAAAACATCTTTCACAAGCTGAAGGATGCTCAGGGATGCCCCATGCACTCACTGGTCATAGTATTACTGAAAGTAAATCATTCTTTTACATGAAAACTAAACTTTCAAAGACAACGCTGATGTTTTGTGCAATTAAGAATGACATGGAAAACAGGACCTGTGAACAGCAGCAGTAGTGTGTGGGGATAGCAATAGGATACAGCATGTTTGTTCAGAGAAGACCATTACAAAATATGACAACCAAGTCATTCAAGAGAGGATGGCAGACTTTCTTTGGAGAAAAAAAATAAAATAAATCAGGTAACAGGGAAACTGTAAACACAAGACTGTATAAATATTTCTTCTCAATTTGCTCCAAACTACACTGCTTATGCATTGCAGAATTGTAGACCTGTAATGGGTCATTCTCCATAACTCAATCTTATCCACACACCCCTCACTTTTGTTAAACGCAGTACAAGCAATCAAAACCTTGAATGCCATTTTTGAGATTGATGGCAGGCTTGGAGTCTCTATTTCACATAAAAAACCAGGAACTTACTGACCACAACTGGTTTGAAAATTCTTGAAACTCAGCTGACATAGTGAACTGTAAACGCAAAAGTCTTACTCAGAGGAGCCACGGAGTTACTCCATGGCGTAAAGATGTTATCCTAACTGAGGAATCAACTGCAACAAACAATCCCTCTCTACAATTTGCAAGCAATAGCATCCACGTGAGGACAGTCCCAAGCTTCCCTCGGCATCACGCCAGCAGTGCAGCAAGCCCCTTCTTACCAGTCTTTCAATATTTGAGAAACACCACTGAAATTCTCGCTCAGAAGAATAAGATGCTGAAAGCTTCCAGCTCACTTAGGTTAGAGGCTTCCAAGGACAGGAACTTAGCGCTCACTAAAATACTAGATGTGGATAACTGAAAGCTTACATTAAAGAAAGTTGGTTTAGCCCTGTGATTCCTATGCAAGCACCAGCAAATGCCCATCATTAGGGTTCAGCTTCTTCCAGACGTGCTGTCCTGTTCTCTTCCCTGTTCCTGGAAGCATCTTGTCTTCCTGTTAACCTTGAAGTTTTAGCATGTCTAGCTGGATCACTATCCCCGTCAGCACTGCAATCTGAATTTTTTCTGGAAACCCACTTTTTGCCACAGGGATTTTGCTTTGAGATCTTCCACATGTGTATCCACCATTCTTGCTTTTCTCGGAAAACTGAAGGAGAGCTTCCTAAAAGGTTCAGAGTAAATTACTTGCACTTTACCGCTCATTACGGGAAGTCTCGCAAGATCTATTGTTCTAAACACAAGAGCAATTAGAAGTTCTTTTAAATAAGATAATACTAATAGAAGCTTGTCCAAGTGCCATCAGCATATTATTGTGATGTGCTGTATTTGAACTTGTGTATATTATCTTACCTCAAGTTTCCATGCAGTCATTTTGAGGGTAAAGGAAATGCCATTCAAAGCAAAAGCATTCCAGCAGTAAAAACACAAGCCCTTTACAAAGCACAAGCAGCATTTACCACATTTCACATCAAACATGGTTTACAAATTCCAGTTGGAAATCGTGCCCCTACATCTGCCATCTGAGGTCAGCAGAAAGCTTAAACGGAATTAAATTGTATTCCGTTACATGGTTGAATTATTCAATGTTTTCCCAATCAATTTCCCTCATTTCCAGTGGGCTAAAAGAGGCACAACCAGCCTGTGCTACTCTGCTGTACGGAATGACTTTGAAACAGTTTTCTCAAATGTCATCTTACTAACTTTATCCAAGTCCCAGCTATTAAGATAAGAATGTGCCTGCTCTCAGGAAATATCTGCAAAGCAATAAAATAAGATCCTAACTACAAGTTAGGGTTCAATTCTTACTTCTGAGCAGCTGGTAAGATCTGAGTCTTATTATCTCTGCCACTGTTACCTTACCCTCGGAAAGGCTAAAACAGAATTAGGTCATTGCAAATGAATTTAACTCTAGAAAACGGGAAAAGTCATGAAATTCAAGAGGTACAATAGTGCAGAAGTGTTTACATTTGTACTCTTCTTTGGCAGTTTGCACTTTATATTGGCTCACTACAGCGATGACAGGAAAGGACTGCATCACCAGAAACAGGGAGGAATTGGAAGTGTTTGGACCTGGCTTGCAATATCAGTAACCACCACTGCTGGGAATCCAACTGCTGTCAGATATTCTAAAGGAGCCCAAAAATTGCAGACTTCCAGCAGTCTGCTAGCAAATAATAGTCTCCAGGATGTCTGGATGCAAGTTGTGCATTTTTTTAATCATTTTTCTGAAGCCACATAGAAAAGATTCATCCTGGACCTGTTTCAGTGATATAAACCAAAGACTTCTTAAAAAAAAAAAAATCTCAAGACTCTCATATCACAGCAAAACCAATCCAGAATGGAAATGACAATTCTGATGATACAGGCTCTGCAGAAAATGTGGCCAATTTTGTCTTTTTCAGTTGAAACATCACGTGTTGCAAACCACATACTCTACCAAACACTCTGCAGTGGCAATGAAGTTGCAGACTAGTGCTTGAAAAACCATGGTATTAGGCAACAATTCCTGCTATTAAGGTATCCAAGTTCTCAAACTTGAAAACTATTCTGTCCACTCAGGAAATGCAAAAGCTGAAAGGATAATCTCTTACTATTCTGCGTTGCAGAAACGAAGACCCAGCCTAAACAACTCACTAACTCAAGAATGCTGTGGCAGGACCACATCACAACAGGTACCACCACTGCTCTGTACGTCAGGAAGAGATTTCCAACAGTATATATCTTAGATTGTTTCATCCAATACTAGAGGTCACACATTACAAATCATCTGTCCTTGGCCATCTCATATTGTAGCATTACCTTAATCCCAAAAAGCCTAAGTACCTGCTACTGGAGGTAGCTACCACAAGGGAAAGAAGATTGTGCACTGATGAGGAGCCAGGACCAAAGCCTACTGAAATCAGAACAGCTCCCACAAAGTTTGGTGGGTTTGGATCAGGCCCTAAAGCAGCAGTTCCCAATTCCAATGGGGGCAGAACAACTGAATAAACCAATCTTGACTTCAAACCACTCAGGTTTCTTTAAACTTCTGTAGCTGAGATATTATCCCTCCTCAAATAAAAATAGAAGCATTTCAGAAGACAGCACTAAGTGGTTTTTTCACTAGTCACCTTCCTTCTTGTTCAGTTACTCAGCATCAGAAAATATCTGCAGTTGTACTTAGTGTTTTTCTGCAAACCTCACAGCTTTTAGAGCACTGAGGATGAAATAAAGCCTGGCAAGAAAAAGAGGAAGGCAGTGGTAAATAGCAGTTTTGTGCTGAGAACGCAGCGGGGTGGTAGGATACCAGAGAAAAGGAAGATTAGAGAAGAACAAGAATCAAAAGCTTCTTTCCTTTAAAGGCTATATGGTTATACAGTGGTATTGGATCTATAAATACACACTTGCTCTCCCAATTTCTCATTTGTGAAGGTAAACCTCTAGAGTCACATCTATTTCTAATCAATTCACACACAGAACAGCAGCTTTATTTTTATATGCATCACAAGCTTAGCCTTTTTGCAGTAGTATGAAGGAACATAAAAGATGTACGAAATCTTTTGTGAAGTAAACGTAAAGATCACATCTGAAACAAAGCCCCAGCAGCACGTTAATAAAGATATGCTAATACGGCACAAAGTAAATTAAGGATGACAGGGCCCAGGCTGGGTGAAGCCACCGCCCTCGGAGAAGTTCACAAGTGTTTCAACAACCAAATAGTGCAACATCTCTTCAGGAAACACAGATATTGCAAGCAACACAAAGGATAAGTTACTTCACACCATGCTGCTGCAGGGGAGGCACCAAAACTCTCCACCAACCACAGAAAAATACTTTTCCCCCTTTTTCAAAAGAGAGAAGATGCTCAGGGGTGTCCATGATACACCACCAGCTGCTCGAGGCAGCCCTGCAACCAGCACCCCTCTCCCCAAGTTAGATTCTTGCCTTGCCCCTTGTTAAAGCAATTTAATCTCCCAAAGTTAGAGTTTCCTAAGGGAAAGTGGGGGAATGACATTGCCTGCATCATAACTCTATGTTTATGTAGAGCGCTATTTTAGTACAATGAATTAAGAGCAGTCAGGAACACAGCGAACCGGTGACAAGCTGGCATGGATTTGTGGAAAGTTACACAAATTCAGTTACACAAGTTTTGCCTGGCCTTAACTATCCCCATTTTATAAATAGATAAAGCGAGAGGGGTTAGGCAATTCGCCCAGTATCAATTAGCAAGTCCTGAACAACTTCGTGAAATCTCAATCTACTTCAACCGCTTGGTGACACGGCCTGCCCGGACACGGCAGGCGCACTGCGCGCCTCTTGGAGTACGCGTTAATAATCCTGACTGGTTTTAAAACCCGAAGATATTGTGTTACTGTCCCTGCAACAGAGAAATCCCACACGTGGAGGGACGGGCACCTTTCAGCCTTCAGCAGACCCTTGCTTCTTCACATTCAATCATGGAAGGGTGGGTGACAGCATTATTTAATACCCCAGAGGATAAAAATCAGGGGAGGAAAAATTAAAAAAAAAAATTTACCCTGCACCCAGTCTTGGTAGGACACTACTATCGTGCCGTGGTTGGAGCATGGTTTGTACCGAGCAAGTCTCGTCCACCCTGGGAGAGTTTCCCTCAACAGCTCCTCAGCCTTTCCCATCCCTTCCCAGTCTATCAAGACTCTCACTTCATTTCACAATAACAGTTAAATAAACTGAAGAATATTCAGCCTTGCTTACTGTGAGAAGTCATCTTCTGGTTTATGCAGTAATATTAGTACCGACGCAGTTTATGTTGACAAAATGTGTTTTAGACTGCATGCAGCTTTTAGACTCCAGGGAGCTAATAAATGCCAGGGCAAAGAGGTTTTATGCTCTGATTAAAAAAAGAAAATACAATAATTGCCATGGAGAGGCTGGAACACAAAAGAACACTGCTATCTCAATTTCCATTGCAACCACCGTCAGCACAGCCCAGAACAATGCTATCTGGGAGACAGTCCTGCTCTCTCCAGAAGACAGATTAATTCAATGCGCAGGAAAACACTTCAAACTGAGAAAATGATACCCTCTGAATTGTAACAGGCTCCAAAAACTTGGTACCAAGCCACAAGCCCAAGCCAGTGCCATTGGGGATTTTAAAAAAAAAAAAAAAAGTTAAGATTGATGCAAACAGCATCAGTTTAGGTCTTACTGGTCAGCCAGATCTGTTAAAGGCGATTTTATACGCCTTGGTTCAGCGGATGCACATTTTGAAAGCAAAAGGAGCTACATAGTTAAAAATAGACAGAGCCATAAGTAAAAATACCAAGTTCTAGGTCTTGGGGAAGAGTTTGAAGCTGGGAGTTTGGGCAGGCCATTAGAGGAATTTTTAGAATTCCTACTTGGAGCAAATGCCCCTGAGCTCACAGATTTCTCCTCTGTCGCGTTACCTGCGCCCACCTCAGCTCACGGTGCTCTACCAGCAGCCTTCACGTCCGACACACAGCCACCAATTCCGAGTTACAAACAGAACCTGAGAAATGTCGGACACACCTCCCTCAAGTTGCATTTTCCGTTCAGCCTTAACAGAACTGCACAGCCCAGATTAACAAAAGTCTTTTAGTTTTCACTGGTTATAACAGTATAAACCTGCAGCAGAATTTTGGAATTCTGTAACAGTGAAAGTTTCCCAAGTGATTAAATTCACTGACATGTTGTGAAGGTACAGCCCAGCACTGGGGTTTCCTCCACCACAGTGTCAAGTATTTTTTTTTAATAAACTTGAAAGAAGCTTTGTTTTTCTCCCCAAAGGATTTCCAGTTTGAGATTTACATTCCTTACATTTATACTTAGGATTTACATTTCTCCTAAGAAAAGAAACACACATTGTGTCAAGCAGTAGGAAACACAGAGGAACATGAGTTTGTGACGGCCGAATACTGAAAAAGACCTTCTTAACTGTTTACCAGCAGTTTTGCCAGAGGGATGGCAAAAGGGAAAGGAGTTATTATAAAAGAATAGAAGTCATTCTTTCCTGCTATGCCATTTGCATTTTTTATGCACACCAAACCAGCTCCTTCAAGGGAGGTGCCCCATTCATTCTAACCCTCAGGCTTCATTCCATTCATCCCCCCCCCACCCCAGCCCGTCGTGGTTAACTTTCCAGCGAAACTTAAACACACTTGTTTCATGGGAACGCAGTGATGTCATCCAGCTGATAACTGAGGCACTCAACGATCAACAGAATTATTCATAATATGCATTAATATTATTGTCAAAGGCAAGTGCTTTGATCTTGCTGAAACAAAACTCACTACATTGGGATTGGTTTGCTTCCAGCATTTTTCCTCCTCAAAAAATTCAAGAGGAATTTTGCTATTTCATCCTGGGTCAGGAGGAAAGGAAGCTTAAGTGTCAGACATTCTCACAGAAACAAAATCTCACATTATGACCAGGTCAGGCTCTTCTCTAGTATTCAGTCATTCATTTATTTTTGTTTCTTTCAAGGCACCAGCTGCCTTTGCAGAAAGGAAAGTGCTTCCTGCCACTGCGGTGAACTAGCTGACCTTGGTTGAGTTTAGTCGCTCTGCTGTGGCTCATGAAAGGCTGCAGCGTTTGTGAAGAGGGAACTTTGCACATCTCGCAATGCTGCTTTCGCAGGATATGCAGAGAGATGGATTTCATCATTTTACATTGCACATATAAGCCACTACTAGACAGCTCAGGCCAGGGAAACATCTACAAGTCACAGACAAAATAAACCCTCTGAAATTCATAGAATCACAGAATGGTTTGGGCTGGAAGGGACCTCAAAGATCATCTAGTTCCAACCCCCCTGCCATGGGCAGGGACACCCTCCACTAGCCCAGGTTGCCCAAAGCCCCATCCAACCTGGCCTTGAACACTTCCAGGGATGGGGCATCCACAACCTCTCTGGGCAACATACAAGCTAAGCAAAGGATTTTCATGAAATTATTTAGTCAACCTTAGAAATATTTGTGAACTAAAAATTATTCAGCAGACAAAAATACATGAACAGGTACCTATTACCAGTGAGCCTTAAAAAAAAAAAAAAAAAACCAAACAAAAAGCCAAGCCTTGGCACCCTTGTGGGAGAGAAACACAAGCAGCTTTTTGCTAGGCTGGCAGAGACCCATGGAATAACAGTGCATTGCTCTAATGCAATAGCTATTTGCTGCCTCTCCCAGAACATAATCTAAAGCTCCGTACAATTACAAATCCAAAATGTTACATCTTGGCTCCATTACGGAGAAAATAATGTAGAATTTCACCGTATAAAGTTTGCTCCTTTGAGCATTTTAGAAGCCACACCCTACCTTCCATCAGCTGCCACATGGGATGAATTATTTACACCTCATTAGAAATATAACAGCAGGCATTAAAAGCACTGGGACACTTAAAAGGGAAAACAAAGCAACTTCAGGTTTTAAACACAAGTCCTGTATTTTAGCTGTAAAAGGCCTTATTGCCTTCTGCAGAGGGAGAACCACCTATTAAAAACCATGCATTGCAATGTGTTCTGCCTCCTGGTGGAAAATCTACTGCTTTCATCCCAAGATGCAAATTCAGGCATAAATATACTAGAGGAGCCTGGATCTCTCAGCACTACACAATCCAACACTCACTTCTGCCTGACACGAGTGTCATTGCATCACAGCGGCACAGCCCTGTCCTTAACCCCCCCAGCACACTGGCTTGACCCACTGCTGTGCCTCCACCAGCAGCACAGTGCACTAAAAAAAAAAGAGACCTTATCATAAACAGATACGGCTCTTTCCAATTAAATATGAACTGAAAAAGTTAAAACATGTACAACAATGCTTGCTAAAATGGCAGGACCTGATGCGAGCTCTGCCCTCCAGCTAGAGGTAGGCAAGGACTGGAAAGGCACCACAAGACTCACGGGAGAGCAGAGTCCTGGGGGACAGGACAGTGGAGAGGAATCTGCATGTTGATTACAGAATCTTCTGTACTCGGGGTAGGTAAACAGCACACTGGGAAGGAGTAGAAAAACAAGTCTCACAGGTTCTAAATGTCCTATCCAAAAATCTTGTCTTACTTAATACTACTACTACTACTAACAATTCTTGATTTCTGGAAGAAGAGCTCCTACAGACTTCATATATATGAAATATGAGACCAGAACAGTCCTACTGGCAAAAAAAAACCACACCAAAAAACCACCCAAAAAACCCCAGACCACCCATTTCTACAAACACACGATCGATCTACACCAAAGACTTTTTCCAACATACCTGCATTGATGCAGCTCGTGACAGCAGTGACTACAACAAACATTTCCTCCAAGCACATCTGTATTAGCTAAAGTAACTGTCTTAACAGTCTTCCCCACCCTGTCCCTCAGCTTGCACAACTGCTTCCAAGACTTTTAGTTCACCCCAGTTTGGGGTGGGTTAGGGGAGCCAGTCAGACCCTCTGCTATTTGGTTCCACCGAAGCGGACTAGGGAGCATCCACATGAGCAGTTTGACTGGCAGATCTTTGGGTAAGACAAAGTTGCAAGTGACTTTTGCCATCAGACATACCAATTTCCTTCTGATTAATCTATCCACTGTTCACCACAGTCCTTTTGAAAATCACCTTACACATCGATGAATCGGTGAGGTCTGTGCAGTCCACTTCCACGTCTATGAACATGCTGTTTTAAAAATCCAACCAGTTTATGCCAAGAATTTTATCTGTTGATTCTGAGGACTTAGAGTCAAAGGATTTATTCAAGCTGATTGCCATTATTCCGAAGAATGGTATTTTAAGATAAGAAGATGTAACAAACTCTAGGTTGTTTTGGTTTGTTTTGGGGTTTTTTTGGTTGGTTTGTGGTTTGTTTATCACTGGGTTTTTTGGTGTGTTGTCTTTGTTTTGTTTAAGAACTGTGGGGCTTCTTGAAGCTAACAGTTTTATACAGGTTTCTTGACCATCATTAAACCATCTCTTTGGATACACAGTTACACCTAAAGTTTATTGAAAGCTACCAGGGCAGTTACCTGCAATTTGCACTGAGCCATCTTCTCCAAGAAGAATATTTCCTGCTTTCACATCCCTGCAGAAAGATAAAGCAACAATAAGTAGAAGTCATTAAATCTTTCCTTCAACCAACAAAAATACATGAAAAATGTTATTATTACTTATACTTTGTTTCTTACATTAGCACCTCCTGCTTCCAATCACGCAGAAACAGTAGAGACTTAACACCAATTGACAGGACAAGGGGGAATGGGTTTAAGCTGAAGGAGGGTCGATTTAGATTAGATGTTAGAAAGAAATTCTTTCCTGTGAGGGTGGTGAGGCACTGGAAGAGGTTGCCCAGAGAAGCTGTGGATGGAGGTTGCCCAGAGAAGCCCCATCCCTGGAAGTGTTCAAGGCCAGGCTGGATGGGGCTTTGGGCAACCTGGGCTAGTGGAGGGTGTCCCTGCCCATGGCAGGGGGGTTGGGACTAGATGGGCTTTGAGGTCCCTTCCGACCCAAACCGTTCTGTGATTCTATGAACTGTAACTTTGGTAGACAGACACTAAGTGGTATTTGTATGATTTATAGCTAGTAGCTTTTTAAGCACTATGCACAGGAAAAAAAAAATTGAAAAACTTTATCAGAAGGAACCCTCAAAAATACAAGGAAAGCTGTTTGTCCCAGGTTCTTAAGTTAGCTAAAAATGTGAAAACGAAACCTAGCACTGGTCTGATGCTCATGTACCCTTTAAGCGGGAGAAGTTTTCAAGAAACAGTGAGTTGATCTAGTCTCACTACCGCCAAATGCATCCTACTCTTCCCCAGCCCCAAGTCTCGTTGCTCTCCAGCCCTGGAGAAGTTCACACACTTCCTCAGGAAGTCCGTTCAGCCCCATATGCTGCTGAAAATCCAGACAGAAGAAAAGAGTCGTTTGCTCGTGACTTAATGAATTGAACCACGTTACCAAGGATCAGGCGAGCAGAGCTGGTACAACAGAGGCAGTGAGAATGTGAAAGTGGGGCCACACAACTGTCCTGGGAAGTCTCAATGTTAGTGAAAAAGTCTGCCTTTTTTTTTTTTTGCTCTGACCAAAGTCAACAAACACACAAGAACATCCAGTACGTGTTATGAAAGTTACTGCATTATCTCCTTTCTACCCCCAAAAAAGCTCTGGTGTGTTACGTTAACAGCAGCATTTCTCCATCCTCAAGGGGAATGCTACTTTCACTCCAAATATGCTTTGAAGTTTTACAACTTCTTTTCCAACCTGCTGCTCCCCACGCAAAGCCAAGAGAAGCACCTTTATAGTTGACATCTGTGTTCATCAGCATGGCTGATAAACTTGCACTGGCTAGGAAACCATGCAGACCCTGAGCACAGGCAGGTGCTGTCTCAGGAAAGGCTTCAAGCAAAGCAACTGCCTGGGGAATGGATGGCAGCGAATAGATAGCAATTCACAACACACCTCACCTTAATGGCAACCACCTGCATGAAAGAGAAAAGAAAAAAAGAGGGGGGGGAACCAAAAAACACCAGAACAAGCAGATTCTCCCTCTACTGCCTTCTGCGAATATTCCAAATCCTTTCACACACACACAAAAAAAGCCAAAAGCTATTTTTTTCTGTCCTCCCTTGTGCATCATGAGAACAGAACTGGCATGATGGCCTGGCCAAAGAGCCCTGGTCGGGCCCTGGAAATCTCCTCCTTCCTGGCTTAGCTCTTCTGAAGAAGAGCCTGGGCTGCTGCCAGTTCCAGGCCAGGATAATTTTAAACACATCCTCTCCAGCATTAGCATTTGTTAGATTCTTCCCAATACCCAGTCTAGGCCATTGGCATGGCAAGGCTTTCCCCCAGCATACAGCCGAACAAAAGTGAACACAGACTGTCCATAAGATACTCCCACTAAAGATTACTTTTACAGCAAACTGTGGCTGACAGCAGCCTTTAGCCTTCAAACAAGTATTTGAAGTCCTGCCAAATGTACACATCTCTTGCTAGCAGTGACCATCTTGGAGCCTAACCCCTGTCTGAAGCAGAAGTGTAAGAGCAAGTACAGGAAAATCCTAATTTGCTTTAATGATCCAGAACACTTGGATAGATCTATCTGGAAACACTGAAGTTGTATGGTGAGATAGCCTTGAAGCTGACTTAGTAGCAGAATGGGATTCAAAGCAGTAAGAAGCTGTGACAGTGATGCTGGAGTAAGTAGACAAAATGTTAAACATTCGTTGCCAGCCAGGTCCAGTCTTGCTCATTTTCCATTGGCCAAATACGTGAACATGTGTTATGAGGCGAGTCAGCTTTGCTTCCAAGAATCATTATTCTGTTTTCTTCCTGCAATTAGCAGCTGCAGCCATTGCAGACAAGAAAGCCTCAGCACTGCAGTGGATGGAGACTCATAAGTAGACGGAGGGACCTGAAGGGATTAAATACAACATTAAGTGCCTAGCTACACTACTCCCCTTTAGCATCCATTGGCCAAATCCAATATAATCGGAGTTGTAGAGAGTTAATCGCCATGAGAGATACAACCCTGACTAACCCCTGCAATCCCACGCAGAAAGAGTTCACAGTCCATAACAGCGTGGGAGTGGAAAAACATCTGCCAATATTTAGGTAGAAGATGCCTTTGGGATCCAACCCCAGGAGCACATGGAGCCATGAGATCACAGTGCCCAGGTCCGCTGCTTCCTAGGTAAGGAGCTGGCTCACATGGTGCAAAATGTGCCTGGCACAGGCATGGCCATCGCCAGGAATCCCCTCCTCGCACCAGCACTAATTCAGAGGGAACAGAGGGTGTTCAGGAAACTCTCCAGTCCTACAGGAAACATTTATCCAGTCAGCTCTCCTGCAACAGTCAGGATGCATGAAGCCCTTTCAAAGCTGCCTGCCAGTTCCAGGTCACGGGGAAAGGAATAGTGTGCCCGGAGGTTGCCTGCTGAAGTTATCGTTCCTCTTACTGAAGATGGACGCAAGTAACAGTCATTTCCTCTTCCATCTGTACTCCAGGGATGCTGGAGTGTTTCCCCAGCAAGCTGGGCTGTGTGGTATTGTACAGCCTTTCCAAACTTCCCCTGTTGGCACGACAGCACGTGCAGCTTACCAAGCTGAAGCAGACCACACTCAGCAATGAAGGAAGTGCCAGGGAAGATGTTAAGCAGAACTAAGGATGAAGTCTCAACCATCGTGCACTTCAGAGTCCAAAACACCTCAGGCAGGTTTCACTGACGCAGCAACAGCGGCCAGAAAGCAGCACGCATTCAATACCACCAGACCACCCTACCATAACAGAGCAAGCTGGACAGGCTTGGAGTGCAAAAAGTAGCAAAACAAGCACTCAGATTGAATCCCATAGGAAAAAAGAGCCAAGGGACTCCAGTCCCTTAACCCCCTCCGATGCAGAGACTTGTTTTGACTTCAGCTTGGATTAATTAAAATTTACATATTTGCTCGTTGGAAACAAAAGTCAGTAAATATGGTGCTTCAAGCTGCTTCAAGAAATTAAAACAAGTCGTTGCTACAATAAGAAATCCAGGAGGCCAACAACAGCCACTGCCAAATACCCAAGTCAAGCTGCAAAATTAAATCACCACTTGATGTGGCATTTCCTCCTGGTGACCAACCCTCTGAAAAGGCCATTACTCACCCCAGCCTGATATACTCCACCCCGGAGCAGCAAAATGGATGGGCAGCAAGCTGTTTAGGGACACTGACTCCTTTTCACAGTTACTGTACCATAAAAGCAAGTTCCAGCTTTCCCATTCTTCACCCCAGCGTATTGGCATCACATCACCCACTGCGACAGCACCGGGTGAAGATGGAGCAGCAATAACACTGGGTGAACACAGATCCCTTTCTTTAGCATGTGTCACCAGCACTATCTTCAAATTAGGTCCTCCTTTTAAACCATCTTTAAGATTAGTTAATTGCATTTCAAGCAATGGGGCAGGGGAGAGAGGAACGGTGCTTTCCTGTTTATTCTCGTCAAGAGAGGCTTATACACTTGCAAGTCGAACGGTGAGAAGTTTGTTACTCCAGGATATAGTTATTGCCAAGTATGACAATTTGAAGGTACTTCCTATTAATGTGGTAACGACCATATCCTGGGCTGATACACTTGGAATAAATGGTCTGCCTCTGGCATAATTACTATACTGAAAACAGGAAGCAGCTTTAGGTTGTAGAGTAAACAGTAATTATATTGCATTTTAAATGAAGTTACATAAGGCTGGAGTAAATTTCTTGCCAGTAGCTTAAAAAAATTATACCATAGATCTGGACATTCCTGCTCCACAGTTATCATCTTCCTCTCTTCCAAAGCCTCCATGAGCCCTTCCGCAAAGTAACGATTATGTTTTTATTTACCTTGTACTTCACAATCAGAGTGGGAAGAGGGGTTTGGACTTGCTCCAGTGCAAAGCTGGATTCTCCACAGCAGCCTTGAAAGGTTTCACAGCAGGGCAGAAATCCCTCCTCATCTGCATTCCAAACTGGTTTAGCTTCCCAGTTCAACGAAACCTTAATGTACCAGTTACATCACATTAATGCCTCCAGGTTAGGGCTGGGCCATAGGCATTAGATGCTATATAACCAAAACTGATCCAACAAACTTATAATCAAGCATCCAACTACAGTAGACTTGGGAGCACAGCAAGGCAATGAGATCATGCTCCCCGGTTTCAAGTGCAGTGTTCCCACACATCCCCCAATTCATTTTTCAATGGATTGAGGGGGAACTACAGGCTTGTTCCCACTGTAAAAAGCCTACACAAGTCCTAAACAATCAGATCTGCCCTTACCCACAGCCCTCAATCCTTGGCACCACCACATAGTGGTTATAGTTGCAGTGACAACACTAAGGGAAAAAAAGCAAGATGTGCTGGTCTGTAATGGAGAGCAGCGTTATCAATAACCACCTGCAACTCTGCAATCCTGGCATATGCAATAAAACTTCATATTGTAAACTTAACTGGTGTTTGCAAGAAAAGCAATGAAGCAGGTTAAGTTATTGCTTTTTAAACAAGCCTCTTAATATTGTTTGGAAATCAAAAAGGACTCACTTGGCTTGCATTCAAAAGTCTACATTGGGAGCAATAGCTAGGACAATTTAAGGCCACTGCAACCATGATACAAGTGACCAGAGCAAAGAGTGACATCCCAGGACTTCTGTAGCCTAGCACCAAGAAGGAAACTGTCACATGAAAGGGGAAATGGAGATAAGCCCTGTTTATTATGCCTTTGCTTCCAACCTGCTTGTATGTGCCTTTAGGATGCAATGCTGGCTGTCAGCACAGCCATGAGTCATCTGCCCATTAGATGCAATTTACTTCAACTGTAACAATAAATTTTCATGGACTGAACTCTATAGCGCATAATTTGGCATGAGGAAGGAGTGGCTAGGTCTGCCAAGTTTCATTTAAAAAAAAAAAAAGGTGTAAGATACAAGAATTAGTATTTTCTGTTACTGGTAATGAATAACTCAAAATATTTTTACTGAATGCAACCAATTGCTGGAGTTGACATTGTGCAAAATACTTCCAGGACAGCATCTCTACTTACAGTTAAATATGAAGCAATTTGTGACATAATACACCAAATGAGCACTATTCTCCCTCTATTACCGAGCATTACTCTCCCTTCAACGATATGCTGTTACCTATGTCACCTCTTCCCTTTGACTTATAAGCCAAGACATAAAAAGCTGGCTATATGCAAGAGCTTTACAGTTCAAGAGCGTTGCATAATGGTAACCAGGCTTGGAGCGTGCAAGGAGTAGTATTTTTATGTCCTCAAATGCCAATACATTCAGTACAACATAGGAGAAGGCATTCAAGACAACTCTATTAGGAATGCCGTAAATCAGCATTTCCTGCTCAAAAAAGCCCCATGTAGTGGTATTTTCATGCCACATGGTTGAGCCTTAAGTCCCAGACTCTTGGGCGAGGTGCAAATACTGCCTGTAACAGTGCTGTACTTAACTCTGCGGAGCTGGACTCAGGAACATCTCCCAAAGCCTGAAGGTCTTCCAACAGCAGAGAGCTGGCAAAGCAGCTTCCATACTCCTCTCTCCACCTCCCTGCTGAGGCAGGCATAAGCAGGGGAAGAGAGGGCCAAGTCCACAGCTTGCTTCATCCCTGCTCATCCACAGCCCTCTCAGCAGGCCCTTGCATCCACTGGCAGCCAAGACCAGGAGCAGCAGCCAGGCTACTATAAATTACAGCAGGGGACCAGCCCAGCGATGCGCTTTATTGCTTGGGATCAGGGAAACACAGCGACTCCTTCTATCCTCTTCTCTAAGCCACTTTGCCGGCTGCTGGGCCGTGGTAAAAGATCAGGGAGCTAAATGCCAGCAGCACAAGGCAACTCATGATTTACTCTGAGTCTAACAAACAGTAGAGGCATTTTTAAAGCCTCAATTTCATAGGGCCTAGGTCAGTAGGAATATTTAAGGGCTTTTTAACTCTCATTGTAACGTCTGGAGAAAGTTAGATGAATAATCCAGCATTATCAGGAATTTAAAAAAAAAAAGTTCTTTTTAGTATTTTTAGCAGCATGAAGCAAGGCTTTGAAAGGCAGGAGTTACTGACAGACTGTGGCTTTGCAAACACAGGAGTGTGTAGAAAAAGCCTACTGGAAAAGACTGTCAGCCTCCAACAAAATGAGCTATATGAGTACATCGGGTACTTGTTTTCTCCATGCTCTACCCTTGACATGCAGGCAGGTCACACTCAGCATAGTGAAGAGACCTCTTGGGAGAGATAACTGCGACCAGTCTCCTGGCGTAGGCAAACAGAAACCCCAGTAAGGGCTACATGAGAAATGAATTGTCCATTGTACTTTATTTTAGCTAAAACATAAAACACCTTTCAGAGAATGTACTTACTAGGTACAATTCCTCCTGATTTTTTGCCTTCCAATGCTGCAGAAGTGGACTGCTGCTTTAAATAGAGAGTTTGGGGTCCAAGAAACCATGACTCAAATTCGATTCATTTTAGGTTAAGTCGCTATGTCAGCTCAGACAAGGGAGGACTCACCAAAGAAAGCTGCAGGAGATCTTCCCGAAATTCACTCTGTCATCTTAGTTATCAGAATAGTTCCAGGGGCTGGTAAGATGCTGAGGCAGGAAAGAAAGAGTTGCAGACCTCAGGCTAACTCGGTGCAAGTACCTGACACTGAAGCAAGACAGCAAGTGGTGTGTCACATCACTTACCACGTTCCTCTCTGTCACGCCATCACTGTTACTGCAGCGCCTGCAACTTTCCTTTATCTCAGCAAATTGTGTCTAGCTTATGCTTTTTGTTCCTGTGCCAACTTCATCTTTGATGGTTCTGCGCCCTCATTAATTCCTCTTCTTCCCACGTGTTTACAAGCCTTTCCCTGGTTAAAGGGAAGTGTGGTTCAATGACAGATACCATCTGCTTTGGACTTTACCTCCCATTCATTACCATGCCTCCAGCCCAGCATCAGTGCTCAAGTAAACTCAACTGCACATTGGGGGCGGGGGGGGGGAGTTGCTCCAGCTAAAACCAAAACCTTAAAAAAAAAAAAAATTTTTTTCAGACAGATTAGCTCCTTCAGCCTGATAATAAAGTGCTACAAACACTAGATCTAGCCTTATCTCCCAACACTGAGACAATCTAATCATACCAGCCCTCACAGTCCTACTTCCTCCTACAAAAGAAGCTGTTCCTTCACATGTTCACCCCAATGCACATCACTGTTGTAATATCAGCTTATGGCAAGGAGCACTTGCCAGGGAGCTAGGGCTCCTGACAAGCTTCAGCCCTTTGGCAGTCAATGCAAGAGAAGCTACATCTCTAACCTCATACACACTTTTTAAAGTTTCCCCCATTCAGTCAGAACTTCAATTTTTCTCTTATATCACCCATAAGGAAAGGACCCTGCCCAGGAGGCTTTAAAATCACGTTTTTATACCACTGAACAGCAGCTAAAAATGTAGCAGGATTTCTTCCACAAATTCATCTATTCAGCCCTTCCATTTCCTGATCCTACTTCCCAAGGACTGCAGTGGGGACAAGGCACAAAGCTCCTTTAACAGCTGCTGCATGAAAAGCAACACACAGAGCAAGCTGTGGAGTCACAAGGTCTGCCTCCCACCCCTGGAGGCCCAGATATTTTTGGGAGGCCCTGCCTTAGTCCTTGGTAGCAGAGGAAAATAGTCAAGTTATAACATAGCCTTATATCAATGTTTTGTGTCAAATTATTTAACGTGCAAGGAAGTGAGCATACTTCATGTGGCAATACTAGTGATGTACACCACCATGCTGCAGTATCACCTGCATGCTAAAACATGTTCCTAGCGTGCTCAGAAATAGGAATTTCCCCAAAACTACCACATGCAGATCACCCCACTTTGAGTACAAGATGGATCAGGTAGCAGAAGAAACAGAAAAGCTAGCGATTAAGACATCTCCCCTGCCTTGACGGAGAGATGAAAGTTCATTCTAGTAAACACATAATCAGCTTGGATCAAATACGGCCCAAAAATTTTGAAATAGGGCAGCTCAAAAAGGTCTTAATTTCCAAAAGGCAACAAGCACCCCTGTTCTGGAGAAGCAGTATGTATATTTATACACACAAAGGTCCCTACGCAGCCAAGAGCCGTCCAAATCTACAAAGCTACCCACAGCTCTGGCTCAGCAATGCTTGCAGCATGACAGAGAAGGAGAAATTCAAGACCTCACTAGAGACTTGCCAGCTCAACTTTCCTCACCAAAATCTAGATGACAGTTTTAAGCATGGCCAGCATAGGAAGAGGAAAGATCATCTCCTTATTTCATCCAGCTATTCCTATAAAATGGAGAAAGCAGTTATAAAATTGGGTACCTGTACAATGGAAACAGTCCTCTTGGCACTCCCAGTCTAACTTGGTGATGCTTTCCAGGCTGCCATGAAACGATAGATTTCTCTGGGGCAGTTCTCTATTTGTTGTCCTAAATGTGTGTAGGTTTTCTCTCTCTTTCATTTCTGAAAGTATTAAGCTTTACTTTTTAATGTTAGAGTTTTATAAGAATTCTGCAAGACAGGATATAATTCGATTTAGGAAACATGCAGAAATAATTTCCGAAGCAGCCTTGCAAAATTTTCAAGTGTGCTTAATACGTTACCACATATTTAGCAAGTGACCTTTTTCCTCATGCTTTAGCATAAGACATGAATGAAAAGACTGCAGTGGTCTGAATAAATTCTTAAGACATCTCCCCGTAGGTAGCTTTTAGGATCTATGAAGGCCAGAAAGTCTGCTGCATTACAACAGGGGACAATATTCAAAACCATCTTTTTGAAGTGGGTTATTCACTTGATGCATCACAGTAGAAAGGACTAACAGGATGAACACCAGTGATTTAAACAGTCTATTGCTAGAAAGATGCTGCAAGAGCATGTAACTGGTGGTCTAGTCCCAGTAATCTACACTAGATAAAAGCAGTGACATGAGAGGGATGTCTCGAAAGGAGTGACTGTACGCACACGTGAATGGCACTTGGTTTCTTTCAAGTTGAAAGCTAAGAGAATCTGTTACATTTTCACCTGATACAATTAATGCTGCAGACAGGGAATGACGATTATTCCCTCTTGAAACACATCAAATCCTAATACTCCTGACAACTCAAGAATTGCTAGAAACCGTATCAGTTGAGCAAGCAACTCAGTCATGGATCACTGACCAGAACCTGTCATTGCTGTTGAAGCTTTTGGAGATCACTCTGACCTCTACCTCTTGCTCTTCACAATATTTTTTCCTGCTTCTCATCTTCATGAAATAAAAGAGGGAGAAAAAACACACAAAAAAAATCACCTCCCTTTTAATGTGGCATATAGTATTTATACCAAAAAGTTGGGTTTCCCCTTGGACTAAATCGAAGTTACTTTGAGTAACTGCAGGACATCCAGTCACAAAGTCCAGAAGCAGCACCTGGGTCCAAGGAGAGTGACATTGGGACAGACACCTGAATGTAACAGTCATACAGCAAGCTCTTGGCTTCAGGCATCCCTCTGCGAGCCGCGACAAGGACCCCTGGAACGCACGGAGCCCCTGAGGGTTGGGGCACTGGCATTAGTGTGGAGCCACTGCGGAGCCCCCCCCCCCCCCCAACACTCCTATGCTTCAGCAGCAGCGATAATTACCATCGAAGTTTTAATCACCAGGTTTTTAGGCTTCAGAGCAGACACTGTCTTTATCCACTTTGAGGAAAACTGTCTCCACAGGAGCTATTGTTTCTGGCTGTCTGCAGATTTGGGATTTACATCTGGTTCATATTTTCTTTTTGCAACCACAGAGAAACTTTTTTTTTAAAAAAAAAAAACAATGAATTCCTGGATGATGCAGTGGAAGAAACAGCCACCAGGAGAACATGCTGGTTCGCCAAACCACCACAATACGCCCCAGCCTGACTGCTGTGTACAGAGTGGAGATTTAGTGGTCCTTGTCCCCTTGACACTGCTCAGTAAGGTGGTTATTTGGGGCAATAAATCACCCAGTATAATCTAGAGCAGCATCTTTTCTTCCTTTCCACTGAGATACCCAAGAGTTAATATCTCCATTGTTCTGGCTACTGAACTGTTTACAAATTAAAGCTTTAAAATTTATATTAACAACTACCTCTATAGGTTATTTCTGCCCATCCCTTACTATAAGGAAGAAGAGACCAAAGTACACTTCTCTGAATACAAAATTCCACTGCCCACAGCTGAGCAATAGCTAGCTTTCAAATTACTAGTGTCCTGACTTAAAATCCAAATGGCAATTAGAGGTAAAAGGCTCCACATCCTGTTATCCATTCCTGAATCCTCCCCCACCCAACTTCAGCTCCAAAACGCACTCCCCAAAATGAGGTTATAGAACCATGGAGAGGAGGGCTGTGAAGTTCTACAGTATTGCTACAGAAACAAAAAAGTACAGTACTGCAGTCATCAAAATAATCAGAAGCATACTGGAATCCAGTTTAACTGCAATACCTGCCAGCATGGCTATCAATGCATTAATCAGCTACATGAAAATTAAGCTTGAATTCTGTAGGACAACTGAGTTCTGCAAAAAAATATCGCTCAGCTCCTTCATCTTAAATCCGAAACTCTACTGGAGGAGCACTCCTGCAAACCCCCCCCCCACAAGTGTTGGTGATGTGTACGTGCTCATATACAGACATCCTTTTTTTCAGAAATTATTTTCTCTTAATGTAGGGAGAAGAGGCAGACAATTAAACTTTGATCCTGTGTCAAAACCATCCTAAGGTCCAAAAAAATAAGCTAAGATATTTGGCATAGAAACACAGCAAGAATATTGTTTCTAGGGTCTCTTCAAAGCAACATTCACACAGGCTGTCAGAGCACCCTGCTGCCCCACACTCAGAAAACTGATTTTGAAAAAACATCAAAAAAAACCCCAAACAAAAAAAAAAAAACCAAAAAACCCACAAACAAAAAAACCCCAAAAAACATTTTGTATGGGGGCACAAGCTGATCTAACTCAGCATATCAAATGTGCTGTTGTACCTTTTAGCCCCTGAGTAGAGCAGCAAACAAATTAATAGCTGGATCACTGCCATGCCACTATTTCAAGTGCATGCAACCTTAAACCACTTCCCAAGCTTTTTTTGTTTTTACCAAAAAGCATGCGAGTATCACATTTATTATGCTACAACAGGACAATCTGGTTATATTTGAGCAGCATATCATTTCACCTGGGCTAACTGAAATATTCAGTTACACAACAGCTAATCATGAACAGAAGATAAGCTCAGAGATAAAAATAGGGAGAAAGACAGAGAGACCTTGTAACAGTTAATCAGCATGATTCATTTGTCAGACTGCCATAAAGAGCACCACCTGAAAAAGCCTTGAACTTCCCTCCAACAAGTCTTTTTAAGCAATAAAACCTCTCAGATTGGTTTTGCTTTAGTTTTATTTCCAAGCCACTGATCAAACTCCTGCTAATCCCCAAATACACAGAGGAATCAGAGTCCAAATGGGGAAGAGGTGCAACATACCCCATGTGTCACCCAGACAAGATTAGCCTGGGAGTGACCCCTCGCAGCACATCAGTCTTGCTCAACTTCCATTAAAAAAAAAGTGTCAAAGCAGATTCCTGCAGGACACCTTCATCCAAAAGTTTCTGAGTCTGGCCCGCTGGCTGATGTCCAGGTATTTGACTTGTTTAACATGAGTCCAATCACTAGGATTTCAAATTGTCATTGGGATCACCGTGCTACACAGAAAACCACAATGGGGATGGCGGCAGCCGGCACGGGAGAGACAGCTAGGGACAGGCACATGGCAATGAAGGCAGAGAGCTGCCAACAAGATACAGGAGGCAGTGGTGATTTTGGAGGACAGGAATCATTCGTAATCATTACCTTGGTATAGACTGTTTCGTGAAAATAAAACTGATTCTGCCTTCTTTGTCTTTTCCATAAAGCCTCAGACGCTGTTCCCAACAGCCCTTGTAAAACGAATGCAAAGAAATATCACTTTGGACAATGTGGGAGACTTCAGCGTTTGCTGCTGAACAATGGCATCTATTCAAGTCTCAGTCTTGCTCTGTCTGGTAATTAGGAAAATAAACAAAAAAAATTATAATTTAAGCCTTCACTAGATATTTGGCTTTCTAATCTCCTCTAGAGAATACTGTCAAGCCACTCTCCCGTCCAAAGCAGGGGATTTACACTTCCATGGGAAGCCAGCTCCCCAAACCTTAATTGGAAGCAGCATTAAGTTCAAGGCAGGCTTACACAGAGTAAGATTCAGCAGCAGCAGAATTTCATTAAGCCAGTCTTCCACACGTTAACTTAATTTACCCATTTAAGATGATGCGGAATTTAAAAGTATCAAGCTCCACTGTCAGACATACATTCTCTGATCTCACTGGTAACTTACAGCAGTAACAAGCTGTCCCTGCTTCAGATCAACAGCGCCCACAAAATTACATTTGGATCCAGATACGCATCCTTAGGGCTTTGCCACCAGTCTGGTTGCCCAACTTCAGATGTGCTAATTACATTAATTTCACCCATGCTGTGTCTCTAACTTTATCAAGTCATTTTCTCCTTGGTGTAATACAAATGGAGTTGGGATATTTAGTGTAAACAGCTGAACACTTTGCTCTGCTGGATGACTACTTGATTTGGGTTAGTTGTTCCAGGTCTAACCAAAGCCCTTCAATTTTGACGCTTCACAGCTGACCTTGTTTGGCCTTGGTTTCACCCCAACCACAGCTGCCCCACACTGCAGAGACTATATTCAGTGGTTCAGCCATCACCTGATGCTGTTTTCTTTAGAGCCAGATACTTTAAGCTGACCCAGGGGACCAAAGTTTAGGTATTTTAAACACTTCCTCTCAGAGCATCTCTGGCACAACTGCAAGATTTCCACCTGCCTTTCCCATTAGGCATGGCCAATATTATGACTCCTGGCATTAAGCAAAATGGGAAAACCATACAGATATTCCTATGTATGAGGAAAGGTCCCATCTGCATGACAACTTTAAACTGTGTTTTTCATCAGCAGTGTACACACATCTGGATAAAATGTAAGACCGTACAATTAACTCCATTAAGGAAATGCTTCATCTCTCAAAGGCATGTAAGTTTGCTTTTTGCCAACAGTTAAAACCCATCCTCTGAATTACAGGTAGGAAACTACACAAACTTTCCTTCTGTATCATGACTATTACCACTTCTCCAAATTTCCTAAACTGCCGTGCCCCAACACAATGAGGTAATCAAAAGCTTTTTTTCTGATAAAACATTGCATAATTGTTGGAGCAGCCCCAAAACACAGGTATGCAACACATGCTAAGTAGCTGATGCACAACCACAACCTTAAGCTGCAGCAATGACACAGCTTTTGTGTCCTAAATAAGGGCAAAATGCTTCAAATGAGCAGGACAAGAATGCTGCAGCAGATTTGGTTCAGTCTGCTTCCGAATGATTCAATATGAATCACATCTTCAGACCAAGCAGTTTGAACTTTCTGTGAACATCACATTTTTGCTGAGTGCAGTAAAAAAAAACCCAACATATGAATATATCCTCTATAACCTTAACCACAATTACTAGTTTTGCTGTTTCACTACAGCAAGTCAAATGGAGAACCACTTCTCTTTCAATACAGAAATATCATTATGTGACATCTTCAGAAAAACTGAAATTTAAAAGGCTACTGCTGCTTTAACATCTATATTTTGATTTCATTAGATTAGAAGACCACAATCACAGATTGGTAGGGGTTGGAAGGGACCTCTGGAGACCATCTAGTCCAACCCCCCTGCTAAAGCAGGATCACCTACAGCAGGTTGCACAGGATTGCGGCCAGGTGGGGTTTGAATCTCCCCAGAGAAGGAGACTCCACAGCCTCTCTGGGCAGCCTGTCCCAGTGCTCGGTCACCCTCACAGTGAAGAAGTTTCTCATAATGAGATGGAACTTCTCCTGTGTTCCAGTTTGCGCCTAGTGCCCCTTGTCCTGTCACTGGGCACCACTGAAAGGAGTCTGGCCCCTTCCTCTAGGCACCCACCCTTTAGATATCTATAAGCATTAATAAGATCCCCTCTCAGTCTTCTCTTCTCCAGGCTAAACAGCCCCAGCTCTCTCAGCCTTTCCTCATACGAGAGATGCTCCAGTCCCCTCATCATCCTCGTAGCCCTCCACTGGACTCTCTCCAGTAGTTCCCTGTCTTGAACCTGGGAGCCCAGAGCTGGACACAACATTCCAGATGTGGCCTCACCAGGGCAGAGCAGAGGGGGAGGAGAACCTCCCTCGACTCGCTGGCCACCCTCTTCTTAATGCACCCTAGGACACCATTGGCCTTCTTGGCCACGAGGGCACACTGCTGGTCATGGAGAGCTTGCTGTCCACCAGGACTCCCAGGTCCTTCTCCACAGTGCTGCTTCCCAGCAGGTCAACTCCTAACCTGTACTGGTACCTGGGGTTATTCCTCCCTAGGTGCAGGATCCTACACTTGCCCTTGTAGAATTTCATTTGGTTCCTCTCTGCCCAATTCTCTAGTCTGTCCAGGTCCCACTGAATAGCAGTGCAGCCTTCCAGTGTGTCGGCCACTCCCGCCAGCTTACTATCATCGCCGAATTTGCTGAGGGTACACTCTGTTCCCTTGTCCAGATCACTGATGATTATGTTGAATAAGACTAGACCCAGTACTGACCCCTGGGGCACACCACTAGATACAGGCCTCCAACTAGACTCTGCCCTGCTTATCACAACCCTCTGGGCTCTGCCATTCAGCCAGTTCTCAACTCACCTTGCTCACTGTCCACTCATCTAACCCACACTTCCTAAGCTTGCCTATGAGGATGTTATGGGATAAAGTGTCAAAAGCCTTGCTGAAGTCAAAGTAGACAAGGTACCCACTGCTCTCCCCTCATCCACCCAGCCAGTCATGCCATCATAAAAGGCTATCAGATCCGTCAGGCATGATTGCCCCTTGGTGAACCCACACTGACCACTCCTGATAACCTACTGATGAACTAAATCAGTCAAGCAAATCAACTGCAAGTCACAGATGAGCATGGTTTTGTAAATTACTTATGGCAAGGGTGAAAAATTACCATGTACTCAGTAAGTTGGCCTGTAACTTTAACTTCCCAAAGCTACCTGAAGTCTTAACTCTAAAAACAGTTAAGCAACCAGCTGTGAAATCAAAACTGTCTTCAATGAAGACAACCATTCTTGTTAAATCAGAATTTTAATAGAGACTGGAAACCGAAATTTGAGACTTCTTTCAGGGAAAAGAATTCCCCCAGAATTGTTTCCAACCATTTCTTTCTTTTTAACCCAAAACAACCTACAAAAGCCAGTCAGCTTGACCAAAACTATGAAGTAAATACTTCTTGGATTTTCTAATTAAAATAACATTTTGGCAAAAGGAGTTACCTCTTCTTACGCACCTATCATAAGAGCACAGAAACTTACTGCAGCACAGCAGCAGCAATGCTTATAATGGCATTGTACCAGAATACAACCAAGCTCACAAAACTCCCAAGAAAGAAGAGGCTGTTGTTCCCAGCAGCAGTCTGCGGCTGGGATGATGTATATTACCCACAAGCAGTATATTGTATTTTCAGCACATATTTAGGATTGCAAATCTCATTCTTTTTAATGGCAGAACATACTGACTTAGCATCCTCTCTTCCTGAGCTACACCACACCTTGACACCAGGGGAGAGGAAAACATGATTTAAAAATACCTCCCAAACAACACAGCAGCACAGAAACCCACACGTTTCAGTGATACATCAAGTCACAGGCCATTAGTTAACTGGGTTTTGCCTACAGAAGAAGTTTTTCCACTAATTTTGTTTCCATCTTTTTTTTTTTAATGAAATTACCCAAATTCAAATTTCATGATGTTGATCTTACAGCTGGCCTTAAAAAAAAAAAAAACACACACCCAGGGCTTGAAGGGCTCCTTATTAAATTGCTCAACATTTCTTATGCAGTGCTCTTGGTGATTTGTAGCTCTGCAAGAAACAAAACCAGCTGAATTTTTCCAGCTCCTATAACTGCAGTTTGCAGCTAGATGCTGACATTTGAAAAGAGGTTCTCTGTATCAGAGCTTTCAATACTCTAAAGTTTACCCAAACGTGGCCTAGCCACAGTATTTCCTAAAGTGGCAGCTACTAAATAGACATTTGAATTCTGAGTTCTGATTAAGCTCCACCTTTATTTTCCTCTTTCCATGCCCTCACAGCCCGTTGTAGGATGAGACTGCATGTACTCAGCTGCTCTGTTTCAGCAACACACATTTTGGAACAAAGATGAGAAAAATGAAAAATACCTGTGGATCTGTCCATTTTTATGCAGGTAGTCCAGTCCCTCCAGCACCTCCTTAAGGATCGTGGCTATGCAGGCTTCATCCAGGACACCAGTCTTGTGTTCTCCTTTGGCCACAATATGCTTTATAATATCCAAAACTGAGCCTAGAGAAAGAGTTAAATACATTAGCTGTTTAAACTAGAAAAATTGATTCACAGCTCAGTGTATTTTATAATCAGTTAGTATACAAGTCCAAGGAATTTATTGGGAGGGGAAGCAACGATGGTCAGGATCACTCAGTAGCTGAAGCCTTTGCTGCAGGAAAACAGACGATGCACGCCTCACACATGTGAGTCTTACAGGGGTGCAGATACTCAAGAGGGGCTGTAAAAATTCCTGAGATCACAAGTAACTGAGAAGTTATTTGAACAAGCCAAAACACAAACTGTACATATACAGGACTCTTGGAAGGTTTTTAAGTAGATACCAACACTACAGCTGTTTTAGTACAGAGTACTGGAGAAGGAGGAGGGGGAAATGGAAAAAGCAGAGGGCTGCCAGCACTCACAAGCTGAAGCCAACAAGCTTGATAAAATTAGACTCTTTTCAGCTCTTATAACTTAAATGCAGAAGAATAGCAAGAAAAATCTAATACATTAAGAGATGACACAGCCCTAGAAGAAAAAAGTAGAAATTATTAAATAGAGAACAAATGAGGATGAATTCTGACAGTAAGTCACTTCTTCGCTGCGTACAAAACTGGAATAGCTTAGATCCTTCCCTCGAAACATCACGCTTAGTCTCTCTCCCAACCATGGTGTGAATTACGTCATCTTGCATGACAAACCACGCTTTATAGAGCAAACCACCTCACTGAATTGCACCCAGGAATAAACGGAATCAATGACTAGTAACACGCCTCTTGTTTTCAGGATATATTGGGTACTGTATTCTTTGTATTTGCATCTAGACAGAAGACAGTCTCCTCAGAACTATATTTTTATTGCTGTAGTATGGGATGTCTAAGCCTGTTTTCCAGGCCTGTGCTATTTAGCACCTTGAAACTTAGGTTTCTATGGTTTAATGACCGGACAGTTAGCTAGTAGGATTTTTACAGCTATGGACACAAAGCAATATCAGCAGTACTGGGAAGTTCTTACAGAATGAGAAAAGCAAGCATGGCTGCAAAGCACAAATTCCAGTCTTGTTTGTCTTTGAACAGTAAGCTTCTAGGGAAAGAACATCTCAGTACTAACTTAGCTGGTTTAAAAGAGCTGAAAGTTCATTCTTCCTAATTTGCAACAACAACAACAACAAAAGAGAATCAAAACATTTTTATATCTGAAGAACAGTAACAGCTGAGAAACTTACTCTTATGAATTTGGTCAATGGAGAAATTACAAGTTCCACCCTGTAAATTCTTGAAGCAAGCAGAAAACTACAAAGGAGGTTTTTGATATTTTCTTTTCATCCTTAAGGTTCAAGTTAATAAAATAAATTTTAAAGAGGGAGAAGTGTTTTGTCAACTATCCTATTGGAATTTCTTGACTGAAACAATCATGCAGATGATAGTTTTTTGCTTAGTAAAGTATTTTACTTTTGGATTCTCACATGAAAGCAAAAAGGCTGCAAGGTTCGAATCCTAACACCATGCAGATAGGCTTGTTTTGCACAATGCGAACTGCACAGGAAACAATTACATGGGTGCACGGTGTCCCCTAGTTTGTGGCATGTGCTGAGTTCATCCAACAGCTTGCTGCAGCCAGGGGAGCCACTATTCCCCACTCTGCCCAGACGCGTGCTTTCCATCTTCTCCGGGCCACCTGCGTCGGTGCTCACAGTGTGCACCAAGCCACCCACTAAATCCAGCAAAAAAATAAACTGAGGGGGGGAAAAAAACCAAAACAAGCTATGTTTGGTTGGTAGTGAGCATAACCTCTTAACAGATGAGTTTCAGAGCCAGTGAAGAAGAGGAGGGGAAGGAGGGAAGAGCACATTTGTGAATGGGGGAAGAAACCCCTTTTGTGAGCAGTGATTAGACCAGCTCCCTGCCTGCCCTGAACAGCACCTCCAGCTTCCTCTTCCCAAAAAAACATTGCTTGGGTTCAAGGTATTTGCAGAGAACACAATCTTTACACAGCAGACACTACCAAAATAGAAAAAAAAAATAAAGAAAATGAAAAAATACAGAAATGAAGTTGCATAACATCCCCCAACATTTTACACAAGAATACTCTTAGCGGTGTTCAGCCTTCCTTTACCCTGAGCATGGAAACACAGTTATCTGAGTGACTTTTGACATGGGTCTTAGTTAGCCAAAGGTTTCACCCAGCCCTAACTCAGGTTGTTTTGACGTCTATCAGACTTCCTGCATGAGAGCAAGATTATCTCTACTGAAGGAAACTGTAAAACCCCAGATGTAAGAGTACGCTCCCCTTCACTGAAATCTTGCCTTTAGTTTCTAGTGTGTAAGAAAAGGATCATCTGTTGTGTGTTATGAGGACTCACCTGGGATTCAGCCTGTCAAGTATTCATATTTTAAAAGTACGTGCTTACAAGCCTCGATGCTTCTTAATTTGGACAAGAATTTTTGTGATACCTAAGAAAAAACCCACCAAAACCCCCATCCACTTACACTGTTCAGGTTTTTCCTCTCAAATGTGCCTTTATCTGGAGAACAAACTGTCACTTGTTTCAAAAGTCCAGTGAAAAATGTGTGGTTCTTCACGTACTCATTTTGTCCTCTTTCCACCCACAGCTCTGTTAGCAGACTTTGTACAAAAATATGTCCCTTCTGCAAAGGGCTCAGGGAACACGAGGAGGCAGATCATATGGTGCTCAAATTGATTCGGTCAAAAAAATCCTGTATTTAGCCAAGTTAGAGGTTGTATTTAACCCAGAAAAGGGGGGTGGGGCTTAGACAGACAAGAGGGCCCGCACAGAACCAGCCTTCATTGTGAAAGGGCTGATTCACACCCATACTGTATCTGCTCCCAGTCCAGCCTGCCACTTTTTAAACACATTTTTCAAAAACCACTTTCACATCAAGATGTTCAAAGAAGTAGAGTCTTCAAGAGAAAAGAGAACAGCTAAAAGGCTATCAGCAAAATACTTAGTTCAGGAAACAGCAGGAAAGCAACCCAAAAGCCACCTTCCTGTTGAAGAAAGTGTTATTCGGATCATCCCCACTCTGCGCAAGGAAAAAAGTTTTGCTACTGGCACCACAACAGAGTAAAGCTGTGATTTTTACATCTCACAGATCAGTAAATTTGGGAGGTATGTACTAACTCCTGACTCAATTGCAACTTCGTAAAGCACAGCACCACGTGATACAAAGAACAAAGCCAAGCTGCATTGCTGTGTACTGATTTGTGCCGCATTCAAAAATCTTCTGGCATTCTGGTTCAGGATGCCTGACATGGAGCAACTGAATACCCAGATCCCCAAACAGAAACCCGTAGCTAAGCACGAAGCTGCTTTGAAAGCAGAAGTCATGGGAATTTCACTACTGAGGGAAAGGCTTCCTGCTAGAAGGTAGATATTGCATTGAATTTATCAGGTTGATGCCGAAATGCTGTCGTTCCCAAGGATCTCGCTTAAGCGTGTGGCACAGTTAGTGGGTAAGAGCTCCACTGCCTTGGGATGTAGACACATTTTCTCACTTACACGAACTGCTTTACACTCGAACAATAGATCGGTAGGCCAGAGCCTCATCCTTAGCCTAAGGGGAAAAGCGACCATATTGCACAAAGTGGCCTGCTCCCGATCCAGCAACATGTTAACTGCCAGAAATTAACTGGAAACTAATTCAGCTGAACTGGAACCAAGAACCAATCTACACAAGAGCATGCACTTTACAAACCCATCATCCTGTTTCAAAACACCAGTGTGATTCCTGATACTGCCAGTTTCTGAGCCAGCTTCCAAACTAGTTTATGAGGAACTGGGGAAGAGCACATCTGAACATAGATGGATCTCTGCTTAAATGTAGAGCACAAAGCTATACTGAAACTATGTACACAAAGAGATTGAACAATTTGCCAGACAAACATCTCCCATAATCTCCCAGAAGATGAGGTTCACGTTGGAAATAAGGTTCCCGCTCTGTATTAGAGAACAGTTACAACATATTCAAGAAAAAAATCCACTACAGTGTCTTTTAAAATTTTTTTTAAAGAAATCTTTGACTCCTCCCTAGAATATAGCTTTTATTTTAGATAATGCTGTGAAATACTCTGGTGGGTATTATACATGGCACAATGTTTGATTACAATAGTTCCCTCCTGATTTTTCTAATCAGAAATGCATGAGTAGAAGGTACAGATTCACAGAACAGGAGGGACAGGCTTAAGTGAGACAGAAATTAAGTTTGGCTGAGACAGACTAGAAAGCTCTTCCAAGCCCAGAAGGGGAAGCATATCAGGAAAAGACAAAACAAGACAGAGAGAAGAGCCAGAACTAGAGCCTAAATGTAAATATAAACAATGCTGCCATTAATAAGGATGTTTAAAGAAGTCTGGTGATGAGCAACTGATCTCAAAGCCCAACAGAAGACAAAAGAGAGGCCATTTAGAGATTGATGTGGAAAAAACGTGGCTATAAACAAATTCCTGCCCATCAAATATACACTGAGCAGCACACCAACAGGAAGCCCGCAAGATATTGTGTAATCAGATAAAGCATTTAGCATTATTTATAAGTCATCGTTAATTAAAGCGTCTCAGTATACTCTGACGTCAACTGCAAACTGTATTACGTCTACTTAGTAAAGCACAATCTCTCAGTGCAAATTGTACAGCAATTAAAAGTTAAGTGGTTTTCCGCTCAAACTCACAAGCTTCCCAGTCTACTCTGAAACCTGCTCATGCGATAGCTCCTACTGACAGCGGAAGTCACCGGGAACTAGCTGTACACAGACTTACCCTCACCCCATAAAACCCAACCTGGAACTACTGTGCATCAAAGACAAAAAAAACCTTTTTCTGGAGTCCTTATTGCTCACACCAGTTCTGCAGACAGACTCATGTCTGTCCAGCTGCACAAACAGATATCCCATTGCTGCCTCCACCCCACCCCAGGACTGAAGAACGGGAGGCCCCACAGTTCACCTTTCCTATTTTGTCATGTCTGATTAGGTCTGACTGCATCCATGGAAGCCAGTTCCAACTTGCCAGAAGCAAGTAGTTGATTTCCACCCATGACAGCAGTATTTCAGCAATGAAGACACAAGAAACCCATAAGCAGACCAATATTCTGAATTTGGAAGAGAGGGATATTCAGTTTTTGTATACCGGCATCAGGCAGACCACTTCCAATGGACTGTCTTGAAAGTAAGTAAACACAGTCCTGTCTTGCGCCCCATACATGTACCCAATAAAATTGTCTCCTTCAACATCCTGTACTACTCCAGTGTTTTCTTCGGCAGCAAAATGAGATTAAACAGTTCGACAGTTCACCACCTCCTAGTTGTGCCAACGCATCTACTTACGAAGCCATACTGTAAATGAGATCACTGCAGTAATCGGTAATCCAGTTTTCCAGGCAGGGTGGAGACCAAGCAGTCAGGAACTTCTGAAACCAGCTTAGCTACTGGAGAAAACTTTTGTGTAATTGCACCCTTGGGGCAAGAAGTCCTAATTGTTCAACTGATTCACTTTTAACAGCAAGCCACCGCAAACATCCATGCTTCCTGTTCCAAATCCTGAGCGCGTTTCTTTGACCTCACCTACATCAGCAAGCACACGTAATGGCATTTAGGAAGCCTGCTTCTGATGTTCCTCCTCAGGAGAGGAAGAAAGTATCCTCCTCACAGTTTGTCAGCCATGCTACTTAATGCTTCAGAGCTTGGGGCTGAAGCGAAGAAAGGTACAAAAACTTGAGCAGAAAGGAAAGCTTGCTTGGAACAAGATTACAGATAAATGCAGGAGCATTACAACTGGAATTTTACATACCCCCAGAGGCAAAAAAAATGTACAGCAGAACTAGTTGCTGTGGGAACCACATCTTGCATATTACAGTATACCTCAAGTGACAGGACAAAGATACAGGATAAGTTAAATGCAAAGAAAAGTCCTTTAAGTTTGTCTGACAAATAGAACAAGAACATTTAATTCTCTTAATTTCCAACCAAAAAAAAAAACCAAACCCAAACACACACCCAAACAGGTAACAGTACCTGTATTGATTTGCCATTTAGAGACCTGGCATAAATAGGCTGGAAAACAGTGCTGGGGATCACTACACCATTCTGTGAGAAGCAAGATCTGCCCCAAACCTGATGGACACTGATGCTGAACATGCTGCATGTCTGAGAACTAGGAGTTGCCAAGATTCACTGCTGCTTCTTTTAAGACATCTCAGCAGAAGCCAGCGGTTTTGGTGAGCCTGATTGTCACTAGAGCCAAGAATTAAATCTGTATCTTGACAGCCTCTGACAAACAGAGGAAGAAAACGCGAAAGAACAGCAGCTGCTTGGATTCAGTATTTCTGGGGCTGAGGAATACAGATATGGCAAAAGAGCATCGAAGGAAAGAACAAGTTATACAAAACAAAGGAAAAGATATCAAAGTAGATTGCTCGATTTCTGGTTTTGAAGTTTCTTCTTAACCCTGGTTAAACCACCTCAGCACAGAAGCAGAGTTAAGGAAACTTCCACTTCTTGCCTCCTTCCCTCTAGAGAACTTCCATGGATGTGTAAGAAATACAACAAGACTAAGGCAAGAACCAAGATAATACAATAAAGGAGGTAAAACAGCCTATTGCAGGTTGAGACTGAAACATTTATAGGGCAAAATCTGAAGACAAGAAAAGCATGAAAAAAAATAGTTTATTACAGCTAGGAGTAGCAATGGATCTACACACTCTGTGTTGTGCAATCATATTGGATGGGGCTTTGGGCAATGTGGTCTAGTGGAGGGTGTCCCTGCCCGCAGCAGGGGGTTTGGAACTAGATGATCTTTGAGGTCCCTTCCAACTCAAACCATTCTGTGATTCTATTCTATGATATACAGTCCCTACCATCTCCCCCTCCTGACTTATTCCCATCCTTAATTCTTTGAAATTAAGTTGCGTCTCCTCAAATAAAATTAAAAATCCTCCTGATGGACTTGAAATAGCATACTTCTCTGCTAACAAAATAATTCAACATAAAAATGAGGCTAAGAACCTGTGGCTTACACTTTGATCACAACTCACTGCTGGAATTAGGAATGGCCAGGTCAGAAATCAACACAGCAGAAGCAGAACAAGATGTCCTATCTCCCTGGTAGAGACCTAAGACTTGCTGTATATATTTGCCTTTTGGTCTGGCTTGTTGAGCTGCTGACCAAGCACTTCATCAGATAATCAAGATCAAAGGCTGAAGAAGATGATTAGATAATCTTAAAAACTTTTGGAAAATAAAAGGCTTAATTATTTCAATATAGCAATGTCCTTAGCAGATTTAATTAGGAGCCTTCAAGAAGGCAAAAGATCCAATAGCCCTATCTGGAAACATTTCAATATTTAAAGGATTTACACGGTTTAAAAATGTTTTGGAGGTCTCATCTGCTGTAGGCTAGGACAGTAAAAATTGTTGTGTGATGTAGCAAGCCACTGCAGACGGCTGTTTCATACGAGCAACTGTTTTGTAGAGTTAGCCACGGCCTCGGGTCACCTGTGAAACAAAAGCTCTTGTTAAAACCAGCAAGAATTTGGAGGAGCAAATCAGTCACAATCAGAAAAAGCACAAGAACAAAAGGACAGCTGCTCCTCTTCCTACTGAACAGCCACGGGAATTAGAGAGCAGGGCTGGGCTTCAGATGGCTTTAAAAAGGCACGAGTAAAATTCACAACATGAGAATGCCAGTGAGGCAAAGAGCAGGTCAGCAGCTGTCTAGAAATAGCCACTGGATTTTAGTTTGGAGTAACGTTGGACTGGGGTGCCAAGTTGACATTGCTAAGCTTAGATCCCTACAAACCCCTTTCGTCAGAAAGGGTCTGAAATTTCTACTGAACAGAAACAGCAGATACTTCACAAATCTACCTCAAGCACACATCACCAGATCTGAAAGAGGGTGTCAGAGTAACCGGACACACCAGCACCTCTTGTCACTACCAGCTGGATATCATCACAGCCACATTTCTGCCATCAGCAACAACTACACTCTACATCTGCTTCAGTGTCAAATCTGCCAGTTCAAACTGCTTTCAGCAGCACCTTCAATCAGCCTGTCTGACTTGGCTCTGATGCAGGTAAGCAGTTTTACGTGTTACTCCGTACCAGTACATTACCTCCTCTCTGGTGATGACTTTCAAAGAGGGAAAACTGTATCTTCCACCAACACAGTACTTGCAAAGAGGAGACAAATAGTTCAGTTTCAGCGACAACACCAGTCAGACAATTAAGCTACTTTTGAGTGCACTGGCTGGCTGCTCAGAGGAGCAAGGCACTTACCAGACAGTAACACTTCATGGACAAGAGGAGTTAGAGACGTGCACATGCCTGAAGAGCTATGATCTCATTGGCATCACGGAGACATGGTGGGCTGGCTCCTATGACTGGACTGTTGGGATGGAAGGATAGAAGCTCTTCAGGACAGACAAGCAGGGGAGACAAGGAGGGGGTGTCCCCCTCTGCCAGTGCCCACCTGGACTGCATGGAGCTCCACCTGGGGATGGGTGAGGAGCCAGAGAGCTGATGGGTCAGGATTAAAGTGAGGGCAGGGACAGGGAACATTATAGTGGGGGTCTGCTACAGGCCACCTGACCAGGAAGACTGAGCAGATAAGGACCTCTATAGACAGATAAGAGCAGCCTAATTAGGCAAATCGTGCCTAACAAATTTGGTGACCTTCTATGATGGGGTTACAGTGTTGCTGGATTAGGGAAGAGCAACTGATGTCATCTACCTGGACTTGAGCAAAGCATTTGACACTGTCCCGCATGACATCCCTGTCTCTAAACTGGAGAGACATGGATTCGACGGATAGACCACTCAGTGGATAAGGAATTGGCTGGACAGTCACACTCAAAGAGTTGCAATGAACGACTCAACGTCCACGTGAAGACCAGTGATTAGTGGCGTTCCTCAGGGATCGGTACTGGGACCAGCACTGTTCAACATCTTTGATGGCGACATGGACAGTGGGATCGAGTGCACCCTCAGCAAGTTTGCCGACAACACCAAGCTGTGTGGTGCGGTCGACACGCTGGAGGGAAGGGATGCCATCCAGAGGGACCCGGACAGGCTCGAGAGGTGGGCCTGTGCGAACCGCATGAAGTTCAACAAAGCCAAGTGCGAGGTCCTGCACGTGTGTCAGGGCAATCCCAAGCACAAATACAGGCTGGGTGGAGAATGGATTGAGAGCAGCCCTGAGGAGAAGGACTTGGGGGTGTTGGTGGATGAGAAGCTCAACATGAGCCAACAGTGTGCACTTGCAGCCCAGAAAGCCAACTGTGTCCTGGGCTGCATCAAAAGCAGCATGACCAGCAGGTCAAGGGAGGGGATTCTGCCCCTTTGCTCTCATGAGACCCCACCTGGAGTACTGCATCTAGCTCTGGGGTCCTCAGTACAAAGACAGACATGGAGCTGTTGGAGTAAGTCCAGAGGAGGCCATGAAGATGATGAGAGGGCTGGAGCTCCTCTCCTGTGAAGACAGGCTGAGAGAGTTGGGCTTGTTCAGCCTGGAGAAGACAAGGCTCCAGGGAGACCTTATAGCACCTTCCAGTACCTAAAGGGGCCTACAGGAAAGCTAGAGAGGGACTGTTTACAAGGGCATGTGGTGATAGGACAAGGGGGACTGGGTTTAAGCTGAAGGAGGGGAGATTTAGATTAGATATTAGGAAGAAATTGTTCCCTGTGAGGGTGGTGAGGCACTGGAACAGGTTGCCCAGAGAAGCTGTGGCTGCCCCCTCCCTGGCAGTGTTCAAGGCCAGGTTGGATGGGGCTTTGGGCAACGTGGGCTAGTGGAGGGTGTCCCTGCCCATGGTGGGGGGGGTGTGTGTGTGTGGGGTGGAACTAGATGATATTTGAGGTCCTTTCCAACCCAAACCAGTCTATGATTACAGTATTTTCCCTTAGAGACATTTCTAAAATACTTGCATATGTGACTAGGTTAAGGTTTCAACAAAATGACTGCAACCAGAAAATAAATTAAACTTCAATTACCAAAAAAAATAAATAAAGGCTTGCAATACAGAGTGGTCTGTCTTGTGGGCTGTTTATCAAAGTAATAAGGTTAGTCTAAGTAGGCTGAAATTAAAACTAGTTTCAATCTGAAAACACATGCCAGCATACACTGACACTGATGGAAGAGAAGCAATAAGATTCTGAACTTTTACCCAGAAGAAACTCTCAAGCACAAAAGCCACCATCAAGATACAGAACAGACATCAAAACAGATTTGATATGTGCTTACTGAGATGTACAAGTCTCAGTCCATGCTCTCTGAATAATTAGATGGAATGAAAGAGTTAGGCTGCACCCTAGGTTTGTTTTTCTTTTTTTCCCCCCCCCTTTCTGGTTTATAAAAACAGCTTAAATGTTTTTCCTGTTGAGAAACTCAGATCATTATTTTTCCCCACTGGATGACAGATGACCACAAAACTAGCCACTTTATTACTGATAAGAAGTAAGCTGAAAGGAATGAGAATCAGTTTTTAAAGTGTCTCTTATTACATAAATCACTCAGCCCAAAACCAACTGGCAATAGTCTCATTAAAAGTGAATGAAAAAGCTCTTCAGTCAGAAGGCTTCAATACACAAGTTTCTTCTCCCATCCTCTCAAGACTGTCCTGTAGAATTTGCCTACGAGATCTAAAATCAGATTGCTGAAGTATCACCATGAAAAAAAGCATAAAGTAAAAACAGCTGAAAAACCCCTCAGGTACCTTCCTGCATAAAAAGTACTGACAGGTCATTCTCAAAGTTTTTCCTTCTATTTTAGCAATTCTCTCAGCTCCCAAATGCTTCGTTTGAAGTGAGAAAATTTAACACTGGATTACAGAAGTGTTGAGGGGGGATTACATACATCCATCTTTTCTTGTATGACCCTAGTCTTCAACATATGCAACAGAGTAAGAAGCAGTGAGATTGCTTTACTGAAAGTACACTATTAATGCCAGAGCTGCACATGGGTCAATTATCAGTCTGTATAATGTAGAAGTCCATTCAAAGTGAACATTAAATAACAAACAGGTCATCATTCACACCAAGAAGCTGGTTCTGAAGCAATGATTATTTTTCCAGAAATTTTCTAGTCCCATCTTTACATTTGTGGTACCTTAGGAGTCTGATTTTTTTCCCAGCTTTATACAAAAAACAGACACAAAAATGAAGACAAACAGAAGCAATATGTAGCTGTTCAAGGATAAGCCTAATCCTGACTTGGTTCTGACAGAAAATACTAGTTAAGGCAGCTCCTTTTCTTCAAAGGGATTATGTACTCTCCTGAAAAAGGCCAAGAACATCGCTGCTGTCTCTCCTGCACCCCTGAAATGCCATTTCCTCATGTTGTGGAAACTTTCCTATAGATACACTTTTTATACTTACAGCCAAACTACTTGCAGTAGGTTGGCAGGGGATTCTTTTCTACACCCAAACAGCCAGACCTTTAATGACCTGTTACATGTCCGTCCAAGAAAAGGGGGGGTATTGCTTAATGACACATGAGCACATGAGATATTAAAAACCCTTTAAGACAGACTTAAATTGGCATGAAATTTGATTGCCCCCAAGAGAACTGCTAAAATTCTCCAAAGATCTTCAAAGACACATGTTTTATGGTCATTGTCAAGCTCTTGTGGAAAAAGCCAACAGGTTTAGCCAGATTTTTCCACATCATCTTCCGGCATTTTACAGTCTCCATTATTAAGCCAAGAACAGAGAAGCCAAGAAGTTTTTTTAAAAAGCAAGAAAGCAGTTGGGGTTTTTTTTTCAGCTTTCAATTCCTTTTCGCTAGGGTGCCAGGAAAATCAAGTCTTCCTAAAGACAGGCCTAAGATTTAGCAACAGTCCTCTGTGTTATCATCCAGAATTTGATTCCTTTTCTTGTCTTGACTGTAACTTAAACAGGGATCCTGGAAAATATTATGACATCAAATTAAGCATTACTGATAAGAAGTTTTCAAACTGTCTCTCAAAAAAACCAAACCACACAAAAAAACAAACAAACCTGCTTCTCCAGTGTCTGAGAGGATAAATCCAGAACGGGGAAAGTTTCCCTGGCTGTAATTTGTAATTGCCTGAAGTATTCTCAGTTATTTTGTCTACTAGAACAAGTGGGCAAAGTAATACAAGCTCTGAGGACTGACACTATAGAAATCAAGCTGCACCTACACTGATGTTCTCCCTTTCTAAGGCCACACCACTGACATTATAGGAGTAGCTCTGCCCAAAATAGAGGTGATTTACAGTTCCTCACAAAGGCAGCCAACATGTAAATAAGTTGAAGTATTCATAGATTGGCTGGTTGCCAGCAAGCCATCAGCACAAAGCAGGCCTCCAAGCTGCAATTGAGAAAAAAGAAGCCAGCCTTGCAAGAGGAGTTGCAATTCTCACAATAAAGCTAGTGGAAATGGTTGGGCTCGGCAGAGTTAGTTGCACACTTCTCTAGTTCAAAAACTTATCTTAGGCTTACAGAGCAAGATAAAGAAACTTTTGTTAACATGACCTGAGAAGCATCTGTTCAGATCCATCATTTGAGAAGACAGTGAGATTTATTTCCTGGAAGTTTTGGACAGTTTCAACTACTGCATCAGCACTTAAGTCTCTCTTGTCAATGTCTGAAGTCATACGCTCCAGTTTTCAAATACTCCAATGAGTCATTCAGCAAACACATACAAAATAACTCCATGGAATACTGTCAAATACGCAAAATTGAAGGGGGGAGGAAGTTAGCACATTTAGGTATTACTACTGATGTACATAACATGAGAAGCTATTCCTGAGCTGAATGGGTTGAAGTTAAATATTGTTATTCAAATATCTCAATTCACAAGGGGGAAGCTTAGGAGGAAAGCAAGGGAAAGGGTTTTGCAAGGAGACAACTTTTTACATTGCCCTTTAGGGTAAAGAAATTGGACCACTCACCTCCACTAAGTAACTTCATCACCAGCCAAAGCTCATCTTTCACCACGAACGACGTGTAGTAAGATACAATGTTGGGGTGATGGCACTGACTCATGGCTTGAATTTCTTTCTGTAGGGAAAAATAAAGCATTAGCAGTTGGATCCAGTGATTATTATTCCTTGGGCACAGAAGTTATCTTCCTCAAGACACAATCTTCAAAGAGAGTGTGAAGAAAAAGGATACCTAGAAGCTAAACACAGAAAGTCCAGGAATACTCTTAACACTCAGCCTGCATCATACATGGGCCCATAGGTATTTTAGAGTGCTCTTCCTGTTTGTCTAGACGAAAGAAAAGAGTTGACCAAAACCCCCTTGGCAAGGACAACAAAGTGGTCATAACTGAAGCACCTGCATGCAGCTATAATATAATATTCCCCAAAATTCACACCAGTTTGTTACCCAAGAAGTTCACACTGACTCCTCCTTGCAGTGAGACATTACACAACAGATGCTTAATCAGTTGAAGACTATAATTTGGATGAGAAAGGGAAATATTTGCCTTGGGGGAAAAAAAGGCCTCTTATTCCTAATGTTTCTTCCCAGCAGGAAAGCAGATGGCTTAGCTCAATCAGGTTGAAGGCACAAAGGACAGCTAAATCTTTTGTCATACTGGAAGAAAAGGGAACCTAGTTTGAGATTAGAAAGTGGTTAGCTACTACAGATGGAGTATGAAATATGCTCAGATACTAAATTGTTTGAGTTTTGACCATGCTTATTCTTAGATTTGATTATTGGTTAAGGGTTGAGGTTTTCCACGTTACATGAGGAACACTACAACAGAAAACATTGACTGATTTTTCATTATGCAAGCACAAATCACCAGTTTGGACAGAAAGCCTTGCAGTTTCTTGATTGTCCATAGACAAAAGCCATCCATTAAGCCCAGTCTGGCACCCTGCACTACATCCAGCCAGGCCTCTACTTCAGCCAAGCCCCCCAGCCTGTCGAGTCGTACCCTCCAGCATCACCTATGCCAGACACTCATCCTCTCATACACTGAGCTTCTGCTCTCAGCTAAAATATTCCTTCACTGAACACGTGGATGCCCTGTATTTTCCGAAGGTTTAATCACCGCTTACTGTCAGCCCCCTCGCCATGACACCGACCCAGCTGAGCACCATAGTCCCAAACACACAAGGAAAAAGGAGAGCAAGGGCTCTTCACACTTGGATCCTTTCCTTCCTCTAAGCACAGGACCTCCCTGGTAACAAAGCACAAGAGAAAGCTCTGAGAAGGACTCACCCATGTCTATGACACTCCAAGGATGCAGCATATTCTTCTCTTGCTCATTTACAAAGCTCTGCTTGTGACTGAGCACAGCGTAAAAGCATGCTGCTTCCCCCCTTGGCAAGGGTTTAGCTGGCAATCACAGCTACAAAGAAACAGGCTAATGTTGATTTATCCACTTTAATACTGCTTTACAGGGAGTAGGTGCATTTGAGGAATCAAGCACAATTGGTTCCTCTTTCTGCTTCCCCAGAAGAGGCACCAACTTTCCAGGAAACTCCAATAAGCAGATTAAAGAAGAATCTGTCTAAACAGGAAAGGATATTTGAAGAGTGGGGAGTAGGCTATTCATCTCAGTATAGCCTACCCGTTGACTAAAAACCACTCCATGAAAATAAATACAGCCTGAAACAATATCCTCTGCTTACTCTGACAGCTCCAGCTCCCTTCCTTGCAAACACTCGCTTGTGTCAAGCTATTTTTCAAAAAGGAAATAAATCAGCACCTTTGGAGTTTTCTAATGCCTTCTAGTTAGGTTTCTTTGCCATGCCGAAAAATCTCTCGACAGACAAAGCTGGCAACAAAAATGTTCTTTTTACTTCCCTGCTTCAAATTTCTACCAGGGGACGGATGAGAACTGGGGCCCTGGATAACACAGGTCAGATTCAGTGACTGGTTGTGCCCCGTCATATTCTTTGCACAAAACCCAGCTGGTTGGGAAGCTCTGGGCTGCTGTCTGTGAAAAGTGCAACATTTCATTCACACAACCTTTCCAAAACTCAACTCATTGAGCTCAGTTTTAAACTCATTTACTTACCCTGGGATCTTTTTTAGACTTGCTCAGAGCACTGGACTGAGCTCCTAATTAAGGGATCCATAAACCTGACGCTGTCTTGGCCCTTGAGCCTGAAATTAGCATTCAACCTAAGGCTTCAAATTCATTTTACAAATTTATTTTTTTTTGAAACATGCAAGCAAATCCAGGTACCTAAATTCTCTTTGACAAAAACTCACACGTCCAGAAGCGGCACCAGAGGAAATGCAGGTGGAAAGCGGCAAGCAGGATGCTGACTAGTTAATCATCACATCAGTCAGACCTGCCCCAAACCCACCAGTCTCAGAAATGATCTAGAGGAGCTGTTTTTATCTTTTCTTAGCTAGACCACTCAAAATATTTTGAGCCAGCTCCCTGGGAGATCAAGAGAGTAGTACAAGAAATACACACAAATGCTGCATGTTTTATATATATTAGTGTATCCCACTGGAATTCAGGAGACAGTGAAACAAAGTCTGGACCAAGTTTACTTAACAGCCTAGACCTGGATCAGATATTTGCCAGTTGAGCAGCTCTGTACTACAGCACTTTGCAGGCATTCCATGATGCTTAGTTACTATTTTATTATTTTCCAAGAACTTCCTCTCATGCACAACCATATTCTGTTCCACAGGCTGGGAAACATAGTTTAAAAAAAATATGGCGAAAGTCTGTCATAAGCTTTGGTGCACAGAGAGGAAAAGGGATAATAATTGCAAGTCTGATCTATGCAATTAAACACCTCCATCAGCTAGTGGATGTGTAACAGAGAGCATACAATTGTTTTAACTGATCATGGCAAATCACAGTGGGCTTTACAGTTAAAACGCTTCTTTGCATAATTGAAACCAAGCCAATTCTGTTGTATGTACAACAGTCGGTGCTACGGCAGAACAAGTGCAAGGGCTGAAGAGCTGTAGTTAAGGCAGGAATCCCAGTCAAGGGTCACCAGGGAGCTCTGCTCAAGAGCATACTTACAGAAAGAGGGAGCAGGAGGAGATAAAACGCACCAACAGCCCTTCTGTGTGTAGTAAGCGCAGCTTTAATACGATTTCCAGAGTTTTTCGGAGAGTTTGCTGCTCTTCAAACACAACACAGTCATAGCAGGCAAGGATTTCTTGTCCCTATCTCCTCCCTAACAAGACTGTTATCCCCAAATTACACCAAGAAGAAATAAAGGATTACAACTGTGCTCCCCTCACATTCACTAACATCAACACCCTACTGAAAGACTCCTAATAAAAATCTCAGCAATTTCTACCCCTCTGTAATAATGTCAGTGCTAAACATCAAAATTTATATACAAGTTTTAAGCTGGAAATGTTGCTTCATTTCTACTCTGTCAACAGTCGTGGGTGACAGACCGCTCAAACCATCCACAGATCCAGTGGATGGCAGACAGCTCTACCATCCGACTGCTTATGCGCAGACACCCCTCACGCTAGATGGCTTCAGTTACGAGACACAGCCTTACTGCCAGCCCCCATTTCAAGATCCATAAATTACACTGCCTTCTGCTCAGCTATGGAGAATGAATTACCGATAAAAACATGTCTAGACACAGGCGATGGTTTGGAGATGGTTACATGCTCACCCTGGGCTAGATATTAAAAATATCTGCACTGTCAAATATGAAAAGCAAAGTGACTGGGATTAGCTATAAAGGCCTCCATATCTTCCATTAAGGGTTCTGACAAATGTTTTTGGTACTTCTGCGGGCAATAAAAGAAGCATTTCAAGGCTTCTGAAACACTAATAAAACTGCTGTGAAGTATAATTTAGAATCATAAGAAACCTCTTAGTCTCCTGTAAGTCAGGCATACTTCTGGAGATCTGCTATTTTAGAAATGTGTTTATTTGCCCACTGACATACAACTGAAGTTGGAGTTAATAGGAGCAGAGATACAAAGCAGGTAAGGCAGTATTTAAGCTACTAGCTGACATTTCTTACCGGTATTTTCTGTTCACATCATCACCTTCTACTGTCTGTGTTTATCTGCCCCTGAGGCATGTTTCAAAGACACTTGCTCTCAAATACAAGCATGAAAATCATGCTTTATTTAGTTTTACTTCCTACATGTTGACATGAACTCAAGAGATACAACACAGCAGCAGTCTGCTTTTATGTGGCTACCTGCAACTTCAGAGGAATCCAGAAAGCTGTCAGCTTGGCTACCCCTATTCAAAGGCAACCACGACCATAAGAGAATTGGGGAGGGAAAGCACGCCCAGGTTGAAATATCAAAGCAGGTCAGATGTGATCTCCCCCTTGAATGCACCAATGCTCCAACTATGGCTGGCAAAGAACTTCTCTCTCAGCTGAAATCTCGAGTCACAAGGCATTAAAGCTCCTCTTCATCCTTTTAAAGCAGGATTTAGAGCTCTGGTCCGACAGGCAGCCATAACTGTTCAAATTCTGCTCCAAGTGAAAGCTTAACGGTTTAACTAAAAGACTGTAAAATTGAGAATATTAATTCATTCCCCTTTTTAAACATCAGTATTAAAAAAACCCACCATATTCTTTCTCCTACCACAATCAACTTGAGACACATTTTTTGGAAGGAGATTGAGAAGGAGCACAGAGCTCAAAATCAAAGGTTATAGATCCAACTTCCATGTCCAGATTGTCCAGTTCAGTTCCTTACCTCAAGATAGCTACAGGATGGCTAAAGGAGATAGACTGGCACAATTAAAAGGGGGTTAAAATAGCCCATTCAGAGCAACAGCAGAAAAGAAATAATTCTGAAAGGGGTAAAGTTTTCATACATAAATTAATCTTAGGTGATGGGAATAAACCATTCCCGTGGCAAGTGATTCAGTGGTTGCCCATTGCAACGGCTGTTTCTCAGTATGATTCAGTGGTTGTTCTCTCTTTCAATGTCTGCAGTATTAGTGACAACATACTGAAGGAGGCAGATGGTTAAACTGTTAGGGTGTAGCAATTCATACGCTCCCATTTGTTATTGGTTTCAGCCACACAGCAAATAGGCAAGTGACTGACTCATCTCACAGGTACAAGGGAAGCCAGCTTTACCCACTTTGCCAACTAACGCACCACTGACCCTTACAGTTGTTCAGATCAATACCCAGTGTTTACAGTTTGACAATGCCTTAAATTTGTGATTAATACACACAGTTGTTTGCAAACTCTAAAATAATTTACACGCACCTTCTCATGTTCATCCAGTCCAAGTGAAGGACCACTTTCAACCAGTGCAGTAATTAAGATTTCTGTTGTTGGTGCTTTGAGGGGAAAAAAAAAAATACAACCAGGCTGTACACGGCTTAGGTTTAAGTCTCCTGTAAAGCTGCAATCCCATCATGCAAGAAAACACGTAACACAGCATATCAAATAACCGTGCAGAAGCCATGTATTATACATTGGCCACTCTGGCATTGACACATGGGGACTTTTTCCCCTGCAGCAAGTGTAAAGGTCCTCAGGACTGGAAATGGAATTATAATGGCAATTCCTATAAGATGACAGACACAGATGAAACGTCTGTACTACTTCTACAGCAGTCTGCTGCTTTGTTCCCCAACAACCTTATCGTCTGGTTAATCCACTTGTAGGAACTACTCTGTCAGATCAAAGCCAGTTCAATATCCTGTCCAAGTCTTCAAAAGAAGGTGTGAAACCCTATAACAAGCAGTTACACAATTGTCTGCCCAGAGGGAAGACTTCTGACTAAGCCTGGGCAGTTAACAGTTGGCTTATGCTTTAAACCAGGGGAGTTCCTAATCCTGTTTTTAAATCCTATTTAATTTAACCTTCTCAACTATAGGTTGATTTATTTAATCTCATGCAATGTTTGATCTCCGTATTATTGGCAGCAAGCTCCACAGGTTAATTCCATGAAATTCAAAAGGACATTCCTTTTAACTGCAGTTAAAGTTGTTCCCTCAGCTTCTGTAACTGGCCTCTGACCATAGCAGTGGAAGAGTAGTACCTTCACTTCACTCCTCTTATGTGTAGACTTGTAGTCTCTGGACTGGAAAGAGTTTGCAGTCTCTTCCTAGGAGCAGCAATAACAGATTCAGGAAGAAGTGTGGGCAATATATCTCCTGTTAAGTCACCCTTAGGGACTAAACAGGCAGCAGTTCCTCCCAGCTGAGAAAGCCCAATGTGAAATACCCCATAGCTTATGTTCCCCTCTCTGCCTTTCAACATTCCTACTAACTGCTAATCTGACAACCTACATCATCTGCTACTCAAAGCATGGAAGAAAAAACCCATCTGGATGAAAGAAAGCTAACTCAGCTTTAATCGCATGAAAATGGAGTTTGCTGGACAGAGGGGAGATTTAAGACCTTTTAAATCAATAATTCTTTAAAAAAAAAAAAAGGAAACACTTATGTAAGAACAAAGTTTGAGGCATGGTTATTTTGAGGCAGACATCATACCACTGTGTTTCAAGGACTGGCAACAGCAGCAATGCAACCAGCATCCCACAAAGCCAAGGAGAGGTAAGAGCAAAACATCACAGTGAACCGTGTCCAGCTGTGAAATACACCACATGAGCAGACTGTTTTCAAACATACAGAAATGCTGCATAAGTTTAATTATTGTGGGTTGCACGACAAGGAAGAATTGGAACTTAAATAACAAATAAATAAATAAGTCCAAGACCAGTTGTAGACTGGTTGTGTTGTATTTGACCACCTCTGCTTACAGTCCACTTCCAGTCACACCAGTGAGCAAAAATCCTAAGTTATATTGTACTTCCTTTCCAGCTGAAGCCCACAGGCCTCCTAGGAAAGATCAGGGAGCACTGAAAAGCATACAGGGAAAAAGATAAAAATCAAGCACTGAAATTAAATTCCTGGCTAAAATCACCTAATTCAGTACCTGGGCTAGAAAGAGCCACGTCTCTGCACTGCATTGTTCCTGCCTGTCTACGTTCTTTATGACAATTACCACTTCTGCTGAAGAGCTGAATGCCCTCAACTTGGTTTGCTCACAATGCAACAAAAATCTGTCCTTCCTACATTTCCATACTCTGTAGCAGCAATAAATTAATCCATTGCATTAACCTAGAATGTCAGGTAGCATTTGAAAAGTATGCAGGTTGTTCCTGACCACCCACACAGCTCAAGTCTATGTCAAGATACAAGGATCAAGATCAATACCTTTAACAAGCCAAGTCATACTACTTAATCACCCTAAGCATGACATCTCCACAAGCTAGGAGATGCTCACAGATTCCCCAGCCTCTGGGCACCTACTGCTATAGAAGCTTAAAGGAAGCTCAAAGTCACTCATCCATTCAGCTAGTAATAAAGCACTTACTGTGAATTTCCTAACCCCACTCCAAAGTAACCTTCCTCTTCTCCTCCATCCCAAGAAATAGAAGCACCAGCCCCTAAGCAGCATGGACATTGAAAGAGTTGTAGAAGAAACGAGTCATTCTCATTGATGGCAGAACTGGTTGCCACTCTCCCTACCCTCTCTCAAGCAAATGTGACACTGTTTTACTCTCTTTGCTAGGCAGATTCTGGGAATAAACAAGCTTCCTTCAATAGAGAAGTCTATGGGCCTTCTATAAAAAAAAAAAAAAAAGAGAATTTAAGTATAATTTTCCCCTTTACTATCCCATTGCCTGATGACTGGGCAGTGCTGTAACACAAGAGCATTGTCCTGACCCCAGACAATACAAAGTTTACCGTAAGCTGACTATTGTGCTCAGTTACCTTCAGCACAATAGAAAGATAATGGATCAAATGAAAGCCCAAGTTCATGTTTTGAACTGCATTGGGGAAGAGGAGAAAGCGAGAAGGGGGCATTACATACCCCAGTATGAACTCATCATACTTCTCTTTGCACTTGCTTCTTAAAATCACCGTAATCTGCAAGGACTTACATTTATGTTTTTTGGAAGAAAAAAAACCCAACACAATCCTGCAATAACAAGTAGTTGCTCAAAAAAGGTAATTAAACTGATAGGGGAAACTGCCAAGAAGGGAGACTACAAGACTGAAAAGCTCGAGAATATTTATGTTGGGGAAGAAGCAAACATAGAGACAAGATAAAAAGTAGGTAATGCAAGAGCACAGAGCAGGGAAATCAGGAACTTCCATCCTTTTGGCTCTTACACTGGGAGATGACATGGATTAAACTGACAAATTCAGAACAAACCCAGGGAAAACACTTTTTCAAGCGACACGTCTACCTTGGTGACGACCACTGCCCCAGGAAGCTGCTACAGCTCAGAACCATCCTCTTCCTCCATCCACCTGTTCATGACTTGAAGTTCAAGAATATCTATAGTTGCATTTTTAAAGAGCTTTCAAAAACAAATTAAGATATCAGCTTAAATCTGGATAAGTAAAGTCTGGACCTGTAGCAGTTAACAAGAACTCGTCTGGGGAGAGATTATCCCAAAATTGCCCAGAGGTTGACTCCAGCACTTTCCTCTGATATATCAGACACTAATCACGTACCCCATGCTCCTTAAGTCACGTACAAGTTTTCTAGAGGGGCTACAGACTTTGGGAGTACAACTAAAGACATGGTACAGAAGGTTATTTCAAAGATCAGGTTAATAATCTGCCTTCTGGGGTACGCAGAAAAGGAGCAGAACCACTCACAGGCTACCACATCTGAGTACGAAAAGGAAGACCTTAAACCAGTTGAGGAATTGACTGATTTTGGCTGGAGAACAGTTATCTTCAGGTTCCCTCTACATTTTTGCACAGTCTCCTGGCCTAATGTCTCACTATTAAAGCAGTTATTTTTGTAGGCCATGTCCAAATTTGTCAGTTGGAGCCACTTAACGCCTGCGTTGCTGTCTATAAAATGCTACAAGTCATGAAAAATCTGTTTAGTGACAGCAGGTATGGAAAGACCTCAATTTCCTGTCTTCATCCCAGACATTAATGAACAGTATTTGCCACATGAATGTTTGCCTTCACAACAGACCTACACACAAGTCTACAAAAGGACCTGCACAAGATCTGGTGACAAATTTGGAAACTTAGGAGAGCTGACAACAGCAATTCATTGCAGTCCTACCCGTAACAAGAAAAATCATTGTGAGGAATGGGTCAGCCAGAGACTGAAAATATGCAATTAGAAGTACTTATCTAAAATTACATGCCAAGTCTCCACAGCACATCTTTCTGAACCTAACCCTTTTAGATGAAATTGGCAATTACTCAAACACTAACAATCTCAATTACTACATCATGACCATACAGTGAGGAATACAACTGAGGCAGAGCAGTATGGACAAACCACATAAGAGACTTGAAAAGAGTACCAAGGAATGGTATCAGGACAAAAAGACCGACTGTGACAAGGGAAGAGATCTCTAACTCCTGCACTAGCATGAGCCATAAGAGAATTTGAATGCAGGTCAAGAGTACTACACACAACCCTTCACAGGCACCCTAAAATGTGACACCTTAGACAAAGCCTTTCCTCTTTAGGAGAGCAGATTTGTAGGTACCCATAAGGATAAAAATAGCATTAGTCACTAGATGGAAGCTGGAACCATGGTTCAAGTGACTTGCTGAAGATCACACAAGTGTTGAGCTATCCAGGACTCCTGAACTCTGTCTGTTCTACTTTCTAATTGCAATCACCAAAACAAGTGCCTGAGATAACACTACAGAAGCTGTCTAGATGCGAGTGGAAAGACAGACAGGTAGGATAAAAAAAAAATCCTAGAGAGTTGCTTTAAAAGGAAAGGTGGTGCAAGGCCTCATCTCCCTACCTTTCCTCAACCCCTGCCAGCCATTATTTACTATGAAAAGTTCTACCCAAGACACCTTTCTCACCTTTAGAGGAGATGCCTCAACGTTCACAGGAATGTCTATTTCTGCCTGGCTTAAATCCAGGGACCTTCCACATGTGAGGTGAAGGTGACAGCTGCTGCACTACAGAAGCACCAGTTCACACACACAGAGGAAAGGAGAAGAAAAACCCATCAACATAAAAGCCAGATGAGAAAAAGAAATTTTAGTTACCACGACTACCTGACAGAAGCCATTTTCCATTGAGAAAATCTTGAAAAGAGAAGCACACAGCAGAAGAAAATTACAAAGCTGCAGCTCCAAAGGCCTCTACCTCCTGTCCTGAACTCAGAATTAGTGGGGCTTTCCATCTGGCAGCCTGCAATATGTCAGAGCAATCCCTTAGCTGGCATCAGTATCAGAAAGAGATTAGGAACAAGAGCTAATTTGTTCCATTTTTTTCTCTTTACAGGTGAAGGGGAAAAAAAATGTAAAGAACTGCAGGAAAGGAAGAGAAAGCAAGACCATTCCCTTTAAAGTTTAAATATTCTGGGCACACGTAGCTCTGGATGCCCCTCAAACTGTAGAGCTCTTGTGGGTACAGCTGAGCTTCACATTTGCACATTAACTCTGTTCAAAACAAAGGGATTACAGGAAGTGCTTAGCTCTAAACAAGTAGCCTGAAGTTCTCCAACAGCTGATCTTTTTAATATTTTAAGTATCATGTCCCACAACCAGGACAACTGAGCTGCCTCTAGTGAAATCAGTCAGGTCCCCTCACATCACCTCAAGAAAGGTTGTTTAAGGCACTTAGTTAGCATAATCTGTTTGCTAAGTACAACTCCCCAGACAATTTTGATTGCATACCAGAAGTTCATCCATGCTCGTCTGACACTTCTCAAGATTGATCCGTTTAATGGCCACCTTCTCCTTCTTTGGAGCACAGAAGGCTGCCTGCACCACTGCAGTCGCTCCACTCCCTGTGGGTGAAAGAGGTAGACAGTTAGCAACATCTTACAGGACTTCAGCAGAAAGGAAGGGAAGTCAGAAAACAAAATTACGAGTGCCAGTTAGTAAAGACAGCAGAGCCAGGGGAAAACCCAGTGAAGGCAACCCCACAGACACTCCCTGCTCCAGGTCTGTGTAACTCAGTGGGTCAGCTCAGCTGCAACATCGAAGTGCTGGGCTAACCAAATGGAAACAAGTGGATCTTTATGATCCCTTGAAGGGATCATTACAGCTCTGCAGACAAAAAAAAACCCTCCAGACTCCAGCTTGCTTATAACAGAGGAGTGATTCTTCTTGTATGCTTTTAGAAGAAAGGCCACTGAGGTCACACAGACTTTTAACCTGACGTGCTCACCCCAAGTGTCAAAACAAGCTACACACTCTCTGCTACCAACACTAATGAGATTTTTCAAATATTTTTAATGTACTAATTGCTGTTCTCGTCTCCTCATTTTATGCAAAGACACGAGGTAGGCTTCATTCAAGCCTGTTCAGCTCCAGTTCTCACACAGTAACACACCGCCTTGGTGTCTGGGTTGAAAACCACAGCCAGAGAACATTTAAGTTCCAATAGGGAAAAAAATAACACATTTTAATGTACAGTTGTTCAAAGTGCTAGATGTAGGGATAAAAGTTCTGGATTTAAGCTGCTCAGCAATATCACATCCTTTGATATCAAAAGGAGTTTGCAGCTGTGAGATTTAAAATATAGTTGATGTTAAGCTCATATTTGTTGGCCTCCAGAAACAGTTGTAACATTCACATCTCATCAATAGGACACCTTGTTGCTTTACTTTCTACCTTCATCTTGCCTCCCCACATTTACACACTTCACCAGAAAAGAATAAATTCAAATTAAAAAGTGGGTGGGATAGGCAGAAAATAGCTCAAGAGCTTCTTATTGCCAATACCTAAAAAAATAAACTCACAGCTATTTTGTTCGTTATCCCAGGCATAACTCTTGAAGCCATTTGTGCTGATGAGGGAGACGAGAACAGCTATTCTGCATTTTGGAATAACACACCTATTTTACCAGATTCTCCTATTCTTAATGCTATAAAAACTACTTCAAGATTGTGCAATACAGGTCAAGCACATTTTTGCAAACTATTTTTTTTCTAGTACGTTCAGATAAACTGAGGCAACCATCTTCAAACAAAGGCTACTGAAGCTCCTTACAACTACCATCAATAGTCTCCTTGCAGCAAGTTGCACCAAGTCACAGTCAAACTCGAATCAAGTGCCAGGTGGGGGAAAGAGCTTGAAATCCAGCCCTGAAAGATCCAGGAATCACAGAATGGTTTGGGTGGGAAGGGACCTTAAAGATCATCTAGTTCCAACCCCCCTGCTGTGGGCAGGGACACCCTCCACTAGAAAAACTGCTCCATCTAAAGTCACACTGAAATAAGTTACAAAGCCCTGAACTGTGGGACTCTGCTCCTCTAATTTTCAACCAGTAACTGCTACAGTGGAGCTACACTAGAGTTTCACTTCACTTTATATGGCATTGGAAGTGTGCCCTGGACAATAGCATCAGCTTGCCAGTTGATTCCCTGCACTTCAGAGTTTACATTTTAACAGCAGAAAGCAGCAATGTGCAGAACACAAAACAGCAAGGTTGCTAAAGCTGACCTATTTCATGAAGCAAATGGGTTTTTAAGAAGTTCAAGACTGAGGCCATTTATTACTTGCACGCATATTATTCTTCAGAGACTATTCACAGCACAGGGCAAAACAAAACTACCAGGAGAAACTTAGGTGGAAGAAAAGGATAGCACTAGGGGCAAGAATATTTACAAGGGGCTTTGAAAACAAAGTTTGAGTGCCATAAGCAGGGTCTTGAGCAAAGGACGGATATGATGGAAGAGTCTAGGCAGACACGTTAACAAAGAGCACTCAGAAAAAGCTTTTTGTTTGGCTAGAGTGCCAGGAGCAGGGCTGAAATGCACAACATTAAGCATGGGACAAACATCTCAAAAGCAAACCTCCACATACAGGCCCTGTGGTGGCTTTTCCAGGCAGGTAGCAGGAGCAGACTCCAACACGAAAGCAGCAGCCCCAGCACAGACATATTCCCACTCACTAGGAATCCTGGGTTGCACTGATCTGCTCCTCTCTACCCAGTACCTGCTTCTCTGGGGGGAAAAAGGGAAAACACATGCAGTGCCTCAAGATAAAGACAGCAGAGCATACAGAAGTGGTGACAAAAGGCAGGAGAAGTGAGTTTGCATTTCCTAGCGCCGCTGGTCTCCCTACAGCAACAGCCTTTGGAAATCAGAAGAAAAAAACAAACATTTGTGCCTGTATCATTGCTTTGGAAAGAGTCAGATCCCAGAAGAAACGTGGCTGCTGACACATTCAAAGCACCAGTATTACGATTTCTTTCTTTGGATGTCTTGGTGCATAGTTATAGACAGAGGCTGAAAACACAAGCCAGATGCTGTAAGAGCACAGGAGTATGCACCTGAGAGGACCATCTTGTCACACAACCCTTTTCACTCCGCAGTTAGTTTTGTGGTGCTTATTTTGATCTCTAAAACTACCTGCACGGTCCTCATCAACACAAGAGTATCTGTGCTCAAAGGCTCTTTCTGGGTATCTCAGACACTCCACAGCTTCAGCATACACCTGCTTCTCCCCACAACATGATGCTCTGGGATTTCTGTGCCAGTTAAACCCAGTTGGTGTACACATGACTGGCAAAGATGCTTCTTACAATCCAAACATGATACCACTACTGTAGATGAAATCTTTCACAAGATGACAGTGAAGTCCAGGGTTTTATAGAATTGACTACACAAGGAATGGTTTTGTGCTTTCCTTTTTTTTTTTTTTTGGATGTTACTACCAGAAACAATAGATGCAGACTAATTAAAAGCAGGACCATGCATGCTACAGCTCCTTCCCAGTCCTCGAGGTTGCCTGATCAATGCTCGCTAGGACAGACTTCAGGGCAAAAACAGCTTCTCACTACGTGTTTGGACAATGCTCCAGCCTACAGAGACCCGATCTGTTATGGGTGTGTGGCATTATTTGAACAGTAATGAAATCCCAAACTAAATCCTGGGCACATGGCAGGGAATCATCCAAACTCGAGACTCCTCCCATTTAATTCCCTGCTGCTCCTACTTCTCTGGCAGCTCTCTTCATTTCGATCACCACCTGCTCTCCCCACTCCCCCCCTCTTCCACTAATTCGTCATTTCTTTCAGCTCCTCTGTAGCACTTAATTATAGAGAAACAATGAAATCTCAAAAGCGTATCAAGAAAGGATTAAGCCAAGCTGCAAGCACGATGTGCCACAAGCAAGCTGCTCTTTGGTAGCAGCAACAGTGGTGTGCCGTGCTTCTGAGACCAAACAAAGACAGGTTTCCATGCTTCTTTGAAGAGTACAGAAAACATAGCAACGTGGCCACTTCAGGCTTTGCAGCCACACAATTTGTTTATGAAATTCCAGGGTGGCAAAAGAAGGAAAGGAAAGAAGTTGCAGCAAGGATGCTAAACACATTGCTAAGTGAAAACAAGCATAGAGATGATGACATCAACAGAGAGAAAAAGAAAAATCCTGGCAAAGAAGTTTTTAAACTTTAAGACCAAGTAATAAATATACGGGGGGGGGGGGGGGGGGGGAAGTGATTTCCCTGGCTGCTATGAACCACCTTCAATGAGAAAAAAAAAGTCTACAAGAGCAGTTTCCGCTAGGGTAGCACAACTTAGACAAACCAACTCTCCCGGCAGACACAGATCTGCTGTGATCAGAGCCAACCACAGTGCTATGCACTGCTCAGCTGCGATGCTGTGGGTAGCACGGGGTTAATGCTCCTGTGCTCAGTTCATGCTCGCTCCCCACCTCAAGACACTCTGATCAAGGTCAGTGCTGAGGCTCTTCCCTCCACCTCCCTCAAGATCAGCTTTCGGAGAAAATTCGCTCTCTAGTTAATCTCTTCCAGCATAACGGCTTAGCAAAACAATGAAAACTGGGCACGGCCGAATGCTTGCTGCTTTATTCCTGAAAAGCAGGAGATCATTTTGTTGGGAAGGGGGGAGGAGGAAACAGACCCCGAGTGGGTATTAGGATCTGTTTAACACCCCTTGCTTTCGCCTCTGTAGGCTCTTAGATACAATTCCAACCCTTAGGATAGCAGCTGCAGAATTCCTGCATAAAAGGGTCATGACCTGCTTTAGGAAACACTGCCTAAGGAGGAAAACATACCCTTTCTAACCCTTGCTTCTTTCATGTTTCTATGATTAAATAGTTCTTTCTGAAATAAAATCAACCTCTGAAAGGATAAAAACAACCCAACCCAAAAACTCCCCAAGCACTCAGTTACTGAAGCTTGACTTCCCAGGGTATCTCCTCAGGATCCATGCTCCCTATACCTTCAGCATCCAGAGCTCCAGCCTGAACTTCTCCTTAAGTAGAGACAAACTCCCCACAGAAGTTCAATGCCAGCCTTCAAGGGTGGCTGGACTCTCTTCTGCAGTCACGTACTGTCACGTAACTTATATGAAGCTTGCTTTTTTTAAATTAAAAAAAAAACCCACACCACACCAACCGTCCGAGTTCTCCGTTAAAGTAGATGGAAACCAATGATTTCAAGGCTATTTGGAGGAATGGGAAGACAGGGGACTAACCTGAGGACACAGCACGTTCACATACACTTTGTTTCCAAAGCTAACTGAATCTTTGCAGCCACAGAATGACATTGCAGCTCTCCCAATAAGCCTGGGATAAATTGCACGGATGCCTCCTCCCAAGCGAATGCAACTGAAGCTAGAGGTCCTTTTGGCAGAGATTTCTGCTTAAGCAATGGGAACACTCACGTCAAATGGTCACAAGACAGACATCAAATCCAGGCTCTAGAACAGTATTCCCCCACCATGTGCAATGGCAATTTAAAGCAGCTACATAGAAAGAGTGCTCACAAAACAGCGTTGTCCAAACTTTAAGTCCATCCCACCACTGGAAACTGTGTTTCAGGTACCCTGGTAGATGTGAAAACTTCCCTTCAAGGTAACTCCAATGCTCACATAGCTGTTTCAATCAACAGAGGACATCTTCCATAACAGTCTTGGAGCATCAGTCTTTATCTTAATGTGGTAGCAAATCCCCTCTACAGAGGAAATACGCTTTTCTGGGGCCAAATGAATGTTACAAGCAATTTAGGTTGGAAGGAACCTCTGGAGGCCTCTAGTCCACTCTCCTGCTGAAAGCAGGGCCAAATCCCAAGTTAGATCAGTTTCCTCAGCATCAAATTGAGTCTAATTTTGAATATCTTTAACAACAGACACTTTTACAACCTTTTTGGCTGTTCCTGTGTTTGACCACCCAAATGGTAAAGCTTTTTTCACCTCACTATCTAATCAGATTTCCCAGCATTGCTCACAACTATGGCCTTTCATCGTGCACCTCCGTAGAGCGCAGCTTCATCTGGGCTAGATAGCTTCCCACTAGATAGCTGAGGACAGCAACATCCTCCCTTAGCTCACTCTTCTAAGGCTGAAGAAATCCAGATCTCCCAGCCTGCCCCCATAAGTCATGTTCCCACGTCTCCTTCAGCATTAGACCACGCTCAGTTGAACACCTCTGCACAACCCTGTCCTCTCCTTTCACCATTCCCCAGCGCACACACAAGCTCTCTATTTTTAAGCAAGATCTGGAATCCATCCTCCACTATCTGGAGTGCAGCGCCAGAAAGCCGCTCGTGACGCAGGCTCTGTTTATAATTGTGCCTCCGGGTTTTCCTCTTATGAACAATGCACACAAAACACTTCCCTGCAAGGCTGCTCTGGACCAAGCAATGGCTTTCAGGCTCCAGGTATCAGTTTCAGGTAAAAAAAAAAAAAAAAAAAAGAAAAATTCAGAACCATGTCCTGTGGGCTCTGGCACAATCTCTCAAAGGGTTTATCTTACATCCTGCTGGTTACACCAACCAAATAAATCACCCTGTTGTCATCAGCTGCAGAAGCAGCGAGAGAAGTAGACAGTTTGCTTCACATCTTTTTATGGGATTACACATCTATAACAACGAGCAGAAGATCCAGTCATGGAATCACACATACCCCCCCAAGATCTCTTGGTTGAGGATGTGATGTTAATGGTCCTCACTCCAGATCACACAGACAGGACACCCAAAGCCCTGGAGACCTTTAATGCTTTAGAACAGACTCTGTATTCATGCCTGCCACTGCAGGCACAGGGACAGCAACCTCCATCTCCCAATGCTTCAACTCTCTGACAGCCTCATGCCAAAGAGCTGTGGGAGCTCTGCTCTGTGGTTACTCATTCCAAGGACAATAGAGTAATAAAACATGAAGCTACAAGACTGGGAATAGAATTTCTTAAGCATTCTTACAGAGCGCAAGGCAGATACAGATCTAATTAAACCAGAAATAAAACACCAGATTGCAAACTCAGACTGATCTTGCATTGTTTGGTCCATTTGCGATAAAGGCAAAGTTATACCTCTATTTTCTCCACCTCATTTGAGGTTTCTAATGAGAAGAGAGTCCTCTCGTAAAGAGAAACTCTCTTCAGAAAACAAGCTAGCAAAAAAGCCTACTCTTAAATTTGTAGCCAGCTCAATACAAGGTGGGAATACTCCTTTCCCCAAGCAGAACTCAGTAAGAAGAGTCCACTGGATGTCAAAAGTCTTCTGGGCACAAGCCCCGCAATTCAGGAAAAGTGAAGTAACACAATGTTAATGTTGCTTGAATAGGGTCATAGTTTTTCAAGCCACTTCCCCACTATGTATCAAATTCCTACTACAAAATGGAAGATGCAATCCACAGTGACAGTTACAAATAGCATTAATAAAACCAAAGGGAATTCAGCATGGGACTCAGACATATTCCTAGTACTGCCACAGAGAAGATGAAAAAATATGCTCACCCTCGGTGAGGTGAAAGCTTTCACAGGAAAGCGTCATCTACTCAGCCCAGTACTGCAGGAAGAGTGTTGCAAATGTTAATGATGCTAGAAGGGAGGTTACAGCCCTGAAGCAGCAGGAAGATCACTTGGGTGCTTCTAGCACTGCTCAGAGAGAACCCAAACGGCAGGCCAACTCTGAATGCTGCTGCTGGAAACACTGTGAGTAGCAGTGAAACCAGCAAGGGAAAATTCAGTCGGTTTTGTTCTGCGCCTGGTTGAAAAACCTATGGGGAACAAAAGGAGCAGCACAGCAATCCATGGCCAAGACGACAAAAAAAGCTACAAAACCACAAGAGTGAGCAGAGCTCCCTTTCCATACTAACACAGGGAGTGCAGACATGCACCTACCCCCAGGAAGCTCCCAAGCTGCACGCCCACTCCCAGACCTTTCCACCACTTGTTCCTGATACAGATTTACTATGAATAGTATTTCCCATAGAGACAGGAACCAGGGTTTTACACTCATTTTTCCACAAGCTGAAGGACAACACATCCACAGTGCAAGATGGTAATATCCTATTTAAAACCTTGGTAGTGGCAGCAAGAGGCCAGGTTTAACTTGGTGCACCCTCTCTCAACTCAAGTTGTGCGGTATTTTATCTACAGCAGAGGCAGAAAGATATTGAATACAGAAGAAGGAAAGAAATACTTGCTAATACACTGCAGGGAAAAAATAAATCATCGATTATAACAAAGAAGCATAAGTAAAGCCAAAAAAGCAGAAGCAGACTTAACGGTTGTGAGGAAGCCAAATTTAAAGTCTGTATTGGGGAGGCGGAGGAAAACCAGCAATCCCCACTGACTGAATATCACAGCGTAAGTACACACTATATATGAAGACACTTGCATTACACAGGTGCAGCAGTCCTACAGGTAGGTGCAATACTGAACTCCCACATTTACAAGAGGGTAGCTACCCTTATATTTCTGAGAAAAAAAGCTTTAAAAAGAATAGCTCAACTCCATTTTAAATAAATTATTCTAAAACTTTGCATTTCCATGTGGTCAATGTCAAAATGTCACCCCGCCCTTCAATACAGCCTAACTCACATCAGCGAACGCAGCACATTCCATATGGGCTCACCTTGAGCACAGCCAAGTGCTGCTAACATGTAGCTGGGTTGAAGCCAAGGTGACTGCACAGACATTAAGACACAGTGCATGTGCTGGACAATACATTGAGAAAGGGCAATAATTGGGAGCTAATATGTCCAGGCACAGAATTAAGACTTAAATAAAAATTACTTTTATTTTGCACCAGCACGTCTGATGACTACTGTCTAAACCTTTTAATGAAAGGATTGGAAGGAGGAAGGGGACAAAGCACAGTTATTACTTGTGAACTCCTACATTTGTTTCATTTAAATTGTAGGTGTATCTCTTTGCAATGACCTCTGGCCATTTATTCCAGTATAGTCAGAGCTCAAGTAGTTTGCAATTCTGTGCAAGTTGCGAGGTCATTTATTTCAAACGGTACTCACGTGAGGGATTTATGTTGTTAAGACTCAATTACATGCTTTTCTCAAAGTCTGAGAATCTTTGCTCAATCATTTCATGTTAGTACCTGCAGTGTCCAACAGACAATTAATATTACAGCATTATTCCAGTCTGTTCAAAAAATTCCAGAAAATAAGGAGAAGCAGATTTGTGAAACTCAGCTATCAAATCAGAAACACAGCCAAAATATTTGAACTGCACGTAAACTTGCAGACAGTGAATTATTCACCATCTTGATGAGAGCTCTCGCTGTTGACAATACCACTGAAACCCACACATTGCGTTCAGAGCTCAGAGGTTTCTGCCCATGTAAGACAATGTCTTTCAAGACTCCTAATGCTCTGTGTACAGAGAAAAGCAGTGATAACAGTAAAGATCATACAGTGCTGCCACCGCTTGTTTAGACATGCTTCCCCTCCAGTGGTCCATCATCAATACAGGAACATTTGACTCTGCAGACCTATTGCCCAGGACTTTAATTCAGTTCTCAAACTCGAAAGGAGAAATACAAACCCACATCCAGTCACTTGCAAGAAGTCCAAAATCATTTTCAGAGCTATCAGCAACTGATGGGCTGGGTACATCTCCCCATGGTCCCATCAAACTCCACGTTATAAATAAATGACTCGCTGATTTCTAAGCTGTAGAGAGATCTAGCTACTGTAAACTGCACGACTCAATGCCAAAGTTTCTGCAGAAAGGAAGGGGAGTCTTATGGAAATTTTCACCCCACCCCATGTGGCATTGTTCTCTCAAAACTCTTTCGATATCTCTTAGGCCCTGCACACAGAAAAACGTCATCTGTTTTCCCACCTTCAGCAAACATTCAGGTTGGGAATCCTTACAGACTAAGCACAGAAGTGACAGCTTTGGAGAGAAAATGGTCAGTCTGTCAATATAACAGAGGCCAGGACTGGAACAGAGGGCAATGAATAGGGTTGGCCATGCAAAGCATGTCAGCAAGATATCTGACAAAATTGTCACCAGGTCACTTCGCTGTTTGATTTCACAAATGAACTGCTTCACCTACAGTCACCAGTTTACAGTACACACAGCTGAGCCAGGCTTTCAGCTGCCTCCCTACCTCCAAGCGGTGCTGAACACAGCAGAGCTACAGCCACCCAGCCATTGGACTGTACGCTAGAACAAGAGATGCAGGAAAAAGAAAATTTAAAAAAAAAAAAAAAAGAGAAAAAGCCATTGGTCACAGATGGTATGATGGTATCAGTGGACAGAAGAATTAACAGGGGCAAGTATCAGCCCATCTGATAGCGTCCTCAACCTTTTCACTGCAAACACCGAAGCACGGAAGACCTGAAACCCACCTTGAAAAGCACGGAAACACTACGGACACACCGACAGTCTGACCAGAACCTCACCAGAAAATACAAACACTCTCCAGCTGCACAAGGCACCCGGGTGATTTGGGGAATGCCTTTGAGACTGTTTTCCCCATGACAGTAACAACAGTAAGCTCCAAGGGCCAGTTACACAAGTCCTGCGTGACCTGCCACACTTACTTAAGATGCTATTAGCATGCCTAAATTAGATTTTCAGTTTGAAACCAATTATATTTATTTGATTTCATGCCAGGATCTCTGGTTAATTTAAAGAGCACTGCAGCTATGCAGTGTTAACTCCACACGATGGAAAGCAGGCTCAAACATCTCATTTCCAAACACAGCAATATTACCGGAGAAGGTTTATCCTTCCCTTTTAATCACTGTCAGTTGTCTTTATGGTATATGCAGCAATGTAAATATCATGCTGGCTGTCATCAGGTATTACCAAGGGTCGAAATACAGCCCTGGTACAGTAGCCAAGCCAGCGTTCTCCTTTCTTCCCTCCCAACATTTATCTTTGAACTCTGTCTCAACTGTAATTGTCAACTGTAGAGGATATTTTATTTGGCCAGGATTCCACTAAACAGAACAATCTGTCTGCATACAGTGCAGATGTTTGATAGTACAGTGGTTATTTTAGGTAAATAAGCTTTTAAGTATCTGATATGTCCTCTCTTGAAGGCTAATGTCTTTTCTTTTCAGGGAATAGTTTGATCTAATAAATCTTTCCTGTGTCTATTAGTGTATTCAGCATACAAGATTAGTCCACTGGTTAAAAATTACATTCTTTAACCAGGAGTAATGAGAACCATCCTCAGCCTTAGGATCTGGACAAATAACTATGCTCAGGCTGCTAGTTCATCAGCTGTTCAAATAAAGATTTGCACTGGTGAGTTGTTCAACAGAAAAAGAGTTCATGCTCAAGTCGCTTTTTCCAGTGAAGTACAGTTCGCTGGAAGTCAATAGCCAAGTATTTCTTAGCTGTTAATACCAAGTTATTTATTAGACAGCACTTGGCATCCCCGATGATTACAATTTTTACTTTAGCGAAGGGATGGAACTTACAGCCACAGCTTTCAACTTGCTTGGTGCACTACCTCGCAAGGTGAGAGACAAAGAGGTTCACAAAGAAGTAGCCTAGGAGGTGAAGTTCTGAGAAGCGAGGACATATAACACTTCCAGTTTCCAAAGGACTCAATTTCCACTGGCAGATCTTAAAGAATCAGAAGTCAGAGACATTTGTAGACAACACATTTAAGGTTTGGAGACAGCACAAATGCCAAGCTGCAACTCTCCCATACCTTCACTGGGACACGTCCTTGTGGATATGGCCCAAACATAAAGCAAGCAGCATAAGAAAAACACTGAGCTATAGACTCACGCTATAAAAGGGAAGGCATTGTTACTTCCCACTGTCGTAGGGAATCCATTAAGCAGCTGTTTCATACAGCGATGACAGGGTCACACGGAGGTTTGAGTGTTTAATAGAACGTGTGCCTGTAATTCCCCCATGCGCCATTTCAAACACAAGCACTCATTAATTTGATATAGGGATTATACAGTTTGGCATCAGCGATAGCAGGGAACTGGACTCCGTGACCCTGGGAGTCCTTTCTAGCTCTGTGCTTCAGCAAAATAAGTGACAGTAGCTTTCCATTTGCGTTCTGAAAATTGACATAATGAAATTCATCCCTGGGGATTTTGCAGGAAAGGTGTTTAGTCCGTGAGAAGAAGCATCATCTTTATGAGTTTTTAAGCCATCGAGATAACCTAGTATCGCGTTGTCTGCCTGAAGCAGGAGATGGCCTAAAATGCCTGACTGCTGTTTCAGCTGCCCCGCTTACTTCAACAGTAAGTATCAGCTCTGAGCATAGCCAGCTAATTTCCTTAAGAAAAATATTCGTTAAGTGCTCTCATCCCACAGCTTTTAACTTGCTCTCTACATTTTCAAATGCTATCATTTCTCACTCTTTGCACTGTTTTCAGAACTTCCTTTTCAGAGAGCTGGAACAAACCCTGGAACCCAAGAAAATGGACTTACAATCCCCTGAAGACTAAAAATGAGCAAGAGCCTAAATTAGACTGAATCAAAAATGAAAATGCACAACCTGTCCAACAGTAACCATGGAGCTTTCATCCAATATTTAAGAAAACTTCAGTTTTACCAAACATTATGTTGAATTGCCACAAGATGCAATAATTTCATATCCTGACCACAAGCATGTCAATACAATTCCACGTTCACAACTAGTTTTTTTAGAACGCTTTCCTACTTGACAACACTCTCCCCTCTAAAAAACTGCAAAATTTGTCAATTAACTCCCCTCCAAGACGAAAGGCAACTTAACTTCTTCCAGACAACAAGCTAGCAGAGGATACCACAGGACAAGCTACATGCTCAGTTAGATCTCACCAGAAGACTCAGTGGGGTACTCAAGGTCAAAATTTTACTCTGCAGTTTTAACTTAATTAACAATGCTGCAGATGGATGAAAAGGAATCAGAGCATCCTCCCACACAGCTTTATTAATAGCAAGGTGCTAGCAGTAAAGAGAGTAAAGTTTGTGCTTAAATTACCATTCATGACTATAAAGCGGTAAAATTTTGGCAAAACCCTGAGAGAATTTACTACACTCAGAGTCAACCACTGAAGTATTTCAACTCACACTATTCTTCTTTAACAGCTGCTCATACCTTTTCTCTCCAGGATGAATTTACATAGGCTCATTTCCTGCCTGATGGAAATACCCATTTGGGAGAATGGTATAGTCAGTTTAGCATGAAACAGCTAAATGAAACAAAACAAGGTATTTCTCTCTCCCCTGCCCCCAACTCAGTAGCTCTCAAGACAAAACGGGTGGGGCAGAAAATTGCAATTTGGCAAGAAACTAAAACCTTATTCAGAAGAGCTTTTCTGTATTCCCTCAAAAAATGTATTTTAATTCGACTGAGTTGTAAGAGTTTGAAAGTGTTGTTTCACAAGCACGCAGTACAAGCTGTATAAAAATAATGGATGAGAGATGGAGGGAAGAAATCCTTGCAAGGTGTGTTAAACTCTAGTTTGGTGGAGGTTGATACATAACCAAATATTTTTTTTCCAGAGTGGAATTTCTCTCAATTACAGAAAATCTGTATTAAGCAAAAATTCTGCATGCGGTGATGCACATCAGAAAGCAACAATCTTCAAGAACCTTGGGGAGTGGTGAAAGAAAGGACTTGGAAAAAAAAAATGTTGCTGGATATTGCAGCAATTGAGGAGGGTTGAAAAGAAATACTGGATTTTTCCTTTTTGCACTTGGATCACCACAAATCCCTACCTGCTTGTACTATGTGACGGGACCACATAGTCGGTGTTTTTAACCGGACTATGCAGGCTGTGGTGATTAACACGAGTTAGCACTGCGTTAGCAGCGTTTCAAGGCAAATGACACACGCGGACAACCTAAGGGATCAACCTTACAGTTGACAGAATCCCACACTAAGGTCAGTCTCTTCATTTGTATTCACGCACAAAAGGAACATAAGAAATACTGAAACAGTATGGTGGAACTAGTCAGGTACCAGTAACCCTGTTGTCATTTAGCTAGATTTACACTATTTGCTGCAATGATCTTGTCTTACTCAGACAAGTTTGATTTTGTTCTTAGCATGGCTCTCTTCATTAGCATATGCATTATTTTCCACATCAGTGGTGCCACATCTCTCATACACCAAGAGCGATGACCTTCTGCTAAAGAGCCTGGACTACCTATCACTCAGGGACCTAACCCTGCCTCCGAGACTTTCCTGCATGACTGCCAGAAAGACAGTTTGATGGTTTGTTTTTTGGGTTTTTTTTTTTTTGTTTTTTTTTTGAAATGTCAAGACTGAACTCCCTCAGGTGAAGTCACAGGAAACTGCCGCAACTTTGAGAGCCCAGTTCTTTGCATGTGCATTTCAGTTATTTGATTCTAAAGGGAGTGCAGGGTAATAGCCTAAATCCATCCGGAAAGTCCCAGGATCCTGATATTTCAAAGATTTTGCAATGTCAAATTCCACTGCTCTGACAGCTATTCTTCTACACCCACAAAGCTCTCAAGTCTGTCTCTCCCTATTAAGAAAGTTTAATAACACTGAGTTTACAAGCACTCCATTAGCATGTCCACAGCTAAATTTATGACTACAGAGATTTATGATTGATATCATGCATATTAGGGGAAATCTTCCAAGAAAATTTGACCAAAATGCAGTTTTTCCGCAATTCACTAACACAATTAGCAATAAGAACCAATGTTATTGCCCATCATTTTAAACAGCTCCAACTTTTATTAAAATATGACATCTCTAGACACTGACTTGGTGGGCAAGCAGAAATAAAATGGATGCTGCCAAGTTTAAACAGGCAAACGTTCTGGGGAAGAGTTGATCCTCTCCCAGATTTCATCAGCTGCAGAAGGAAGCAGCCTCCCAGGCGTGCAATTGTCAGCCAGTGTATACACCCCTCAGGTGTGCTCAGGAGCACAGCACATCCACATTTCCCAGCACTAGCTGAGATACTTGCATTAAATTGAAACTATTTAAATGGTATTCTTGAGAAATGAAAGTGTTAAACATTAATCTGGGAAGCTAGCAGCACTGGAAGCAACTACCATGTAGAAACCAACCATGGGAAAGCGTGAACTACTTCCACATGAAAAACCCCAAATGTTTTGTTTTTTTCTTAATATCCCACAGCAGCTGAAAGCAGCAGGAACCATCTCTGCCCTCCTCTCAAATCAGTACGCAAGGCAGCCACACCGCTTCAATAACAACAACGTATTCTTCCCAGCCAGCCTCTTTCACCACTGCTTGGCTTTGTAAGTCCTCAGTCTGCTTCCTTGTGCATTTTATCCTCCTTCCTATCAGAGAGTAAACAACAGAAACACTAAACAAAGACACATGCACAAACACCTTTTGCTTTCACTTCCCAAGAGGTGACGGTCAATTCAATTTAGCCCTAATCTAGTAGAAAGATGGTATCAAAGGTCTTAAAGCAGTGAGGTGTGCCAGGTATTCAAAGAAGAGGTAGCCTGGACGCAGGAGTAACCTGGCTATTCCGTCTCACTCAGGAATACACAGGAGAATTTATTTCTCTATGTCCAAGCAGCTGAGAAACCGCAGTACAGAGCATTACCCACTTCAGTGCCGAAGCAGACCAAGTACTGGGAATGACCTCTTTTTTTTTTTTTTTTAACAGATCTACATTTGACCAAAGATAATTTTATATATGCTTTAACATAATGTAAGACAACAAAAAGGTTTTTTCTACCAACTTGAAGTGGAAAAACTTTACAAATAGGCACACAAAGCAAGTCTTCAAATGAATTAACCAGCCTAAATACTGGGAACACGCTGCAGGAATGAATTGTGTTTAGCTAGGTTGGGTGAGGAGGAGTGGGAATCTGCGAGGAAATGCTAAAACAAAACATATGGCATGAAGACTGAAGTCTAAACGCTCAATTTAGTTCTCAAGCAGTTATATTTTATAGAGTGTAACATTTTTCTTCAATGGGTTTTAAATACTTAGGCATATGAAACTGGCTGCAGCTAGCACATAAGAGTCACAGGTAAAAATCAACAGCATGCTTCAAAAAAAAGAAACCTAAAAAGTTATTGTTGGACAAGAGCCTCCCATTCCAGCCTGGTTTACACGTCTAAAGACTTCAGTCATACCTGGTGACTACTTACAGGCTGCTTTTCTTCAATGACCATGCTTTTTTCACTGCATGAGATTACTACCAAGCACAAGATGGGTGACCACAGACATTTTGATAAAGTTTGGGGAAGCAAAAATCTTAATTCTAAGAAGTTCCTCTATACCTGCAAAAGAAAGTTTCTCCCACACAGGCATACATACATTCACATGTAGTGTTTGGGAAGAACTAGGCTAGAAGTCTAAATATTCAACTCAATATCAATGTGTTCGCAGGCAAAGTCCAAGTTAAAAGCTACACGAACCGCAGTCATTAAAAAACCTAATCATTCAGTAAATGGTGAATTCAATTTTCAATTTAAGCTTGATTTCTGAGGGGAGAAGAAACTCCCACCACATCTGTTCATGCAGCCTGCATTGTCCTCATCACTACGAAGGAATCTGTCAGGGGAGAAAGGGCACAGGAACAGAGCAAGGGAGCACTCCCATCGCTAATTTATCTTCTGTTTCTGGCACAGACTGTTCACAGCAAAGAGGATGCTCCTAAATCAAACAGCCACAGCCAGCACAGCTCTCATCTTTCCAAAAAAGTAGCAAAATGAGAATGACCCAGTTCCAATCAACTTCACTACCGCTACCAGCGTTTCCAACAGGAACTGAGATCCAAAGGAACCTGCATGTGTGAGTATCTGACCAGCAGAAGCACCATGAGGTCGAATTTTTTTTTAAGCTTCAAAAAAGACGACTGCCATGATTTGTATGCAATCCACACTTGGAAGACCACCTTCACAACCACCAGCACAGAGTACATTTTTCTTTTTAGATGAAAATTTAGATGTCTCCAGAGGGGGTATTCACCTGCAAAGACTATTGCTACTCTGGGGGTACGTTTCATAAAAATGCTTTATAAATTGCTTCTTCTACCCCATCTCCATTTTATCCTGTTTTGAAATGAAAGTCAGGTTCTGATCCTGAGTAAGGTTCCTTGATTCAGTGAAACAGAAATTATTTAAGCCTAAGGAGGCTACTCAGCAGTTACTAACACTAACCAAGCATAATAAATGCAGGCATTAATCCATACCTTTATGATGGCATGAGTCATCCCCAGTGCTGAGTAATCCTTTTTTTAATATTAGCCGGAATCAGGAGGGCAGTTTTACTGGAGAAGTTCTTTTTGAAGGTAGACAACTTGCTCTTTCGATTCCTGCACCAAATCAGTATGGAGCCATCCACGTCAAATGAAAGCCACATATGGCTATTTCCAGGCAAAACCAGCACAAATTAAGGAATTGGACTACACATGGATTTCCTTTATTCTGATGTGGAAAAATAGCTGAGCTGGTAATCTACTGAATGTCGAACTCTAAATATAAAGAGCAACGTTTTTCATCAGGAAACAAGCTAAATCTTTCAAAAGCACCGGTGCAAGGTTCATCTCTTTCCACACCAGGACATCTCTTTGTTCCCTGCTGAAAGACTTTTACAGCTCTACAGAAGCAAAGAGGTCAAAAAAAGAAAAAAAAAAAGAAGAGAAAAAGAAAAAGAAAAACTCTCAAGGTTTACAGGAGACATGAAGCAGGAGGGCAAGGCAGTCCAGCTCAGTTAACACAGTGACATTTTGTCCTACAAATCATATACATGTTAGGAAACTTGTGTCACATCTCCATCCAGGATGCTGGCAGACACACCAATGTTTGAAATGAGTAAGGGGGGTGGGGGATGGGAAAGTTAAAAAGAGAAACCATATGTTTGCAATATACACATCTCAGTGTACACTCCATCACACGCCAGAATGCCAACACAATCTTTCAATGAATGGGCAATTTCCAGAAACTTGGTTTACAGAGGGACAGGGAAAAGGTACAGAAGAAATTAAATACTTCTTTCCTGATTTCTCCCCAGGTTCTGTCAATTAACGTGAGACAATGATACATCTCTGTGCTCCTCCTAATACTTTGAGGCTGTACGATGTGCGTCTTCAGCAGCAAGTTCTCCTAAGAGCAGAAGTGCATTTACATTCCCTTTTGTTCCCATCCCAGTCTGCTCCCCAGCTACAAAGAGGCAGATTGTCTGGTTGGATACTCAAGCCCAAATCCTTGCTTTGTGCTACCACAGCACCCCTTTGCTGGCTCCCAGAAGAAAAAAAAAAGGTGCATTTCCACACACGGATCCAGTTTCTTTTCCCAGAGAAATGGGTGGCATGTTCTCCCCCTTCCTCCCCACGCCCTATCTCCTGCTACTCAAAGCGGCTGAACATCATCCTCCCCAGGGCACATTTTCCAAAGGAGGTTTTGAGGGTTGAGCTGTAAGATTATGCCTTCCCCGTCTTTACTACATCGAGTTTGTCTCCTTCCTAACGCACTGCTGCTCCCACTGAGCAAAGGGAGAGGACAAAGCTTGATCCCACAGAGCAACAGGGATTTCCACAAGGATTTCCCCCCCTCCACAGCTTTAGTTCCTTCCTACTTTTAAACAATGCCAAGAATTTAATCTCTTAAAACAGCATTTTCACAAACTCTCCCGCCCTCCTTAACAGAAAATAAGTCTCCCCATGAGGCAGAAATGGAAGGCCTGGGCATGATAGTGCTACGCCATTTATAAACTTCAAATAAAAGCACTCCATAAAGATTACTCTAAAAATTAACCTCCTTCGTAAAAGCCTTTGGCCAGGAGCCTGCCCAGCCACCTCCTGCTTTACGGGAGACACTGACCTTAGAGTCACCTGTGGCACCACCTCAGATGTGTCACATACTCGCCCTAGAGCAATATATCCCTCAAACACACACCCCAGCAAAATGGTTGAGACAGCCAATAAATCAGTACTGCCTTTGTTAACTGTGCAGTTTAAAGTCAAGAAAGAGTAAAGGAGGAAAAAAAAAAAATAATTTAATGGAAAGAGCAAGGCTGGGGCCTCAAGCTGCGAGGACAATGAATGAAAATTCACAGCAGCAGCAAAAACCCAGGATAAAAGGCTCATTCGGCAACACTACAAAACCCTGTGTCCCCTGCATGGATCAAAGCAAGACGGGGCTCCAAAGCTGCTAGAAGTCGCCCCCCCCCCAAACAAATGGGGGTGCTCTGGAAGGAGAGAGCCCACATAAGCTGTGGAGTTTGCTGCTACAGGCCCAGCACATGCAAATTCGCACGGTACCGGGCAGACAGAAGAACCCCCACAGCGTGGGCCCCGTCCTGCTCCATCCCCCCAGCCCGGCATGAGGATACACACGGCCCGGTGCAGAAGAGGGAGATGAGCCCCCTGCCAGGGGGGGGTGCTCCCCCCCATGACCACCTCAAGCCTCTGCTGGGAGTGGGGCAGACCCACGCCCCCCTCTATGGGTGCCTAACACGCGCGAGGAGGGGGAGCAGCCCCGCACCCGTGGAGAGGCTGCAGAAGTGGAGCGGCAGGCCCAAGGCACCCAGCCCCTCGCTGAACACGCACATCCCAGGGCAGGGGGGCCCGGACCCACAGACACCCCCCGTGGAGGGAGGGGGTGGAGGCAGACCCCCACACCACACACCCCTCTCGCGAGTAAAGGGCTCTCCCGGACACCCACACGCCTCGGGGTGGGGAAGGCAGACCCCCGCTCACACCCTCCCCACACACATCGCTGGGGGGGGGGGGGGGGGTGTGTGGCACACACTCCCACTCCTTGACAGGGGCTGCATGACAGGACCCTCCCTCAGCTGAGGGGTGACAGACACCCCCCACCTCCCTCCGCGGACACACACACCCCCCTCAGCGAGGAGGCGCCCCACACACCCCCCCCCATCCCCTCCGCAGCGCGCACGGCCGCCGGGCGGGAGCCGACCGTCCCCGTCCCGCCCCGCCGCCGCTCACCGATGACCTCCTGCAGCTCGTAGTCATCCTTGTTGATAGACCAGGGCAGCGCGCTGGGGTCCTCGGCCATGGCCGCGCCGCGCCCGCCGCCCGCCCACCCTCCGCGCCGCGAGGGGGAGCGTCACGCAGAAACGAGGAAGCGGAGAGACGCGACGCTACCCCGCACGGCCCGGCCTCCCCAAGCCCCAGCCGAACCCCCGCCGGCAGCGGCACCCGCAGCCCCACCACCCGCCGCTACCGCCGGCCAAACTTTGCCTGCTCCCTCCACCTGCCCATGCCCAGAGCGCCCTGACGTCACCCGTGCACGTCGCCGCACGCACGCCCCGCCCGCCACAACGGGGGGCGCCGCCCGCCGCCATTTTGAGCGTGGCGTCCCTCCACCGCCGCCACACCAACCTACCGCAGTTTAGTCGGCTGCCGCCACCGGCCTCGGGGAACGGGCCGGTACGGCGGGTTGCCGAAAGCAGACAGCGGAGGGGGACTCCGTAAGGAAGAGAAAGGGAAGGGCGGGGATGCCACACACAAGATGGCGGCTGCCCACATCTTCCCCTCCCTCAGGCAATAGGCGGGAGCGGCTGCTGGCTTAAGACCCACTGCGGGCTGCGATTGGTTGCAAACTGCCGAATCCGCAGATGCTATTGGATAAGAGGTTGTCAGTCGCGTCTTGTCCTCCTCCAGGGTCCCTTCGCTTGCGGGGCCTCAGGTCGGGGCTGGGAGCGAAGGCCGGGAGCAGAGGGGAAGGGGCCGCCGGGCCCGGGCCCGGGCCCGGGCCTGCGCCTGCCGTGAGGGGGATTTAGAACCTGGAAGGTGGTAGCAGGCCCTGAGCGCAGCCTGCCAGCTGCCCTCCTCCCAAATGTGATGGCAGCTGGCCGGTGCCGCAGCCCTGTGGTGTTCCCCTGGTGTGCCATTGGAACCCACCGGGCAGAAGGATGGAAAATGATGGCGCGGCCTTGCCTGTGTTTGGTCCAGGAGGGATTTTTTTAACGCTGAGCCAAAGTGGGCCAAGCCACTGTCTCCCATCTCCATTTCCCCACTAGCCGCAGCCCTGCAGTGAGCAGGTGTGGAGCCTGGCCCAGGCGCTTTGAGGAGCCACATTCCACATTTAAAAATAGTTCCCGGGTTTATGATGGGTATGGAGGGATCAGAAGGTCTAGTTTTCTCTTTGCCGTCTCTGAGGATGAGCAATTCTCCAGTTTCTCAGCTGCTGGATGCTTCTGCTTGCTCCACACTGCAATTTCAACGTTTGTGGGTATGTCCAACACCCTCACCCTATGGTTCATGGCCCACACGTCCATAGCTGGAGATGTGTTGATCTGGATGTGTTCAGAAGTACATCTGGTGGGCAGTGGGGAAAAAAAATCAGATTAAAAGATTGAGGTATATGAGGCTAGCTGGTACCATGAACCCACGAAGGCTGCTGTCTATATATTTAGGTTTAAAGTGTTTGCAGATTAGGAGTTGTTTTTTTTTTCCCCCCCCCGGCATAAAATAGATAGAACAGTGTGTCTCTATCACCAGGCTCAACAGTAAACATCAGGAGAATTGATTGGGAATTTCTGTGTTGGGTTTCATTCTTCTTTGCCCGTCACTGTTCTTCTTGTAGCTTGATGTCAGGCACTACTGTGAGTCAAAGAACATCAGTTATACATATTTTTAGCTTATTAGGACAAATTCCTGAGATGCCTCTGATGAACCAGTCTTTGTGGAGGGCTGCTGTACTCTGCCAAACGCATGGTCTGACTCCACTGTTTTCGCTTGTGCTACCTAACACAGGACACTAACTCCTTCCTTCTACTCATTTTTGTCCTACAGAAGCAAGAGGCCCCCAGTCCCATCTCGCTTGCTGCTGTGCAGGCACTCGACAACGATGGTCTCTGTCATAAGGCAGAGCTTCCAACTGAAAAGCTGTTTTTCCTTGTCTGGGTTAAACATTCCTTTGCTGAGCAATTTTTAATATTTGCTAAACATGCTTTAATTACTGCTCAGAACTGTCTCTGTGATCTTTTAACCATGTTATAAAAGGAGTTCATGTAGCAATTAAAAACAAGTTTTACCCCAGAGCATGCACTTGGGTAGCCAGTGTCATATTTCTGATAGCTAACAGCATGTTAAAAATGGATCTGAGCCAGGCATCAACAACACAAAGAGACTTAGATATGCTTAATTTTACCACAGCGTTTTTAAAGTCAGAACCATATTTCGAATTCTGTTATTTTGGGTTGAAAATCCTCCCCCCTGAAGGCAATGCTAAAACTCTAGTGATTTAGATCAATGGGGCAGGGTTTAGGTCCACAATGAGCCTTGTTCTTTAAGAATTAGCACAGACTTTGATCGAAAGGAAAATGTAAAATGTGCACTGACAAGTCCACCAGTGGCCACATAAGCCTACACAGATGAATGCTGTATTTTAGTTTTCCAGCTCTGCAGTGAAAAATGCATTTCCACATTTTTAAACCAAAATCTCTCATTCACATAGAATCTGGGTCCCAGAAATTTTGTATTATTTTTTAAATGAACTGAGCATTTTGGGTCCCTCAAAAGTCAGGCATTGCTGTTGCATTCATTCATTCAGCAGATTGTTTCAACCTGAGTCCGATGACATATGAAAAAATGGAGCTGGCTCTACAAAGATCTTAATCCTTAGTCCGCTTCAAATCTCCAAGCAGCACCTTCTCCTGGTTCATCATTAATATTCTGCTTATCCTACTTTTCCTGATTTGCTTTATTTTTTCTGTCTCGTGTAGATTGTAAGCTCTTCAGGCCAGAGGCAGTGCCTCTGTTTATGAAAGAGCCTGTGAAGTGGTGCTGATGAATCAAGTGGTTTGTTGTAATAATGAGAGATTTTAGTAGAAATCTGAAGTGGAAAAGCAGTTTTCCGGTGTATCCACCTCCGCTCTGACCAGGCTTTAGGGGAAACTGAGAAGTGGAAAAACTCCAGACATCTTTCAGGTCAGAAGGCTGAAGTCTGAGAAAAAGTCTCAGAGCTGGGTTTCCCATATTTTTCGACTTCCAGTAAAACACCACCATGATTAGAGCAGGCAGTGCCCTCCTCCTACCGATTCTGCTGCAGAGTAAAGGCTTTCCTCTGACACCTGCATTCCACTGATGTCCCTGGGGCTCGCGTTCCCTGGTGACCGGCTGGGAGCCTTTGCACAGTGGGCACACAACCCATGTGTTCACACAAAATGCTCTCATTCTCGTAAGGAACATCGTTTCCTGCCTTTGTGGGCCAATTCCTTATTGTTTCAATGAAACTTACTGGCACTATCCAGCTGTTTGCCTTTTTTTTTTTTTCCATTCATGTAATATTGGCTATCATAAAACTGATGTTTAATGCATAGATTGGTGTTTCTAACACTCAGCATACAGATGTTACTACCTGTAGTACCTGTAAAGGATCCTTGACGGTGTATTTTATTATCATCGCAAGTGTGAACATAACATAAACTAACTTCATTTACAATTTGGTTGTAGAAAACTAGTCTAAACTCCTGTTTGCTCATCGAGGCACTGCAGATTTCATCTTACCACCAACGTATACATTCAGATACATAATTTTCTTCTTGTTACTGTTAAAGCCAAAGTTGCTTTTTCAGAACAGCCATGCAGAGGCATTTGGTGTCACAGCTGGGTAGTGTTTGGCGCCACAACATTTATTGCCACGTTTCTAGTTAAAGGCTTTTTAAGGCATCGTAAGCCTTCGACAGCAAGCTCTGCATGACCAGCAGTGTGCCCTCGTGGCCAAGAAGGCCAATGGTGTCCTAGGGTGCATTAAGAAGAGGGTGGCCAGCGAGTCGAGGGAGGTTCTCCTCCCCCTCTGCTCTGCCCTGGCGAGGCCACATCTGGAATGTTGTGTCCAGCTCTGGGCTCCCCAGTTCAAGACAGGGAACTACTGGAGAGAGTCCAGTGGAGGGCTACGAGGATGATGAGGGGACTGGAGCATCTCTCGTATGAGGAAAGGCTGAGAGAGCTGGGGCTGTTTAGCCTGGAGAAGAGAAGACTGAGAGGGGATCTTATTAATGCTTATAGATATCTAAAGGGTGGGTGCCTAGAGGAAGGGGCCAGACTCCTTTCAGTGGTGCCCAGTGACAGGACAAGGGGCACTAGGCGCAAACTGGAACACAGGAGAAGTTCCATCTCATTATGAGAAACTTCTTCACTGTGAGGGTGACCGAGCACTGGGACAGGCTGTCCAGAGAGGTTGTGGAGTCTCCTTCTCTGAGGAGATTCAAACCCCACCTGGCCGCAATCCTGTGCAACCTGCTGTAGGTGATCCTGCTTTAGCAGGGGGGTTGGACTAGATGATCTCCAGAGGTCCCTTCCAACCCCTACCAATCTGAATCTGTGAATAACCCGCCATTTGTAAGTGACTGCATTAGTTACCACGATTCTTGCAAACAATAGCAGTTAATGTGCTTATTGAACTGCTTGGTACGGGCATGGTTTGCTGAAGCGAGGGGGAGTCCAACAATGCCTGTCTTATTGCATTCGGAATAGGGCAAGCACGTGTCGGCAAGCAGAATGCCTGACCTTGTTTCACTACAAAATTTGCCCACTATTTTTTTCTTCATGGAAACGCTTCCAGGTTTATTGAACGGACCTTACTCTATCAAACAACAGCTGATTATTTAACAAAGTACAAGGCAGTTTCCTCTCCAGCCAACAAAGGCAGCAGGCACTGCACTTTTTCTCTGGGGATTTTTCCTGGCACCTTTGCTTTGGGTTTTGAGAAATAAGGCAAGGACCATGCAGTGGAGGAAGGAACGGTGATTTTAAACCCTCCAACTGGAGCAAGTTTTTAATAGTTGTTTTCAAAACACGAGCCAAATGCCAGTCTAAACCACACCAGCAGGTTTCCTTAAGTGATCCCGTGTCCTACCATGTATCTCCGCCCCGTCATTGAGTGCTGGTGTGCTAAGTCATTTTAAATTCACCTTTGAGGTCACTTTGAAGTCAAGTAGCTGAAGGCCCTGTTTTAACAGGTGAATTCTGGTTCTCACAGTGTGTTTACTGAAACCAGCTTTCGCTCTGCAAACACACTTCTTATCCCATTGCCACTGCCTCGCAGCAGAAACACTGCACTGTTCTCTTACTTCCTCCACTGAAAATACTCCCCAGATTTTAAGCTCCAGAAAACAATCAAAGAGCTTATGACCAAGACAAGTTTTTTCTTCTTACTCTTTTCTTCTAAGTTTATGATTTTTTTAGTATATAAATTGAAAGCCAGTTAACCCTCTCTGTAACAAATTACAGCTTTGCTGCCTCCTTCAAATCTAATACAAAATCGATGCTAGGTGTAAGAAATAATTACAAAAAGATCTTGATTACCACATGTCTGAACCACAGTTTAATAATCAGCTCTTGCTCTCTTCTGGTTTACAATAACGCTTTCTTCATCCTGCTTTGTCTTCACAGAAGCTTGTGAAAGACACTTCACGTGCCCATACCTCTTTTCGCCCTGGGAATGTCACAGCTTCTAAGGACAGAATAGTTTTCCCACTGCCCTTTTCTGTGGAGAGTAAATCTCCATCATAAAACATTTTCTAAGCAGCTGGGCAGGACAAGGGTGTTGAGAATGCGTTTCTGAGCTTTTCCCCTCGTTGCTGAAAGCGCAAAATAAGCCTGATGCAAGCATGCAGACCCTGACAGACAAGTGGATACACCTGGTGTGACTCCTCTTTTGCAGTTGATGAAGGGTGGCCAAGGACTGTTGATTCTGTTACGTAAAGCTTTGTATGTGTATTTAAGACCATTTCGGACATTTTATTCAACAAAACTTGTAGAAAAATACTCAGTTTGGACATACCTCCTGGCAGAAATCAGCTTAGCAATGCCAGAGAAGATCTCCTTGCCACTTGCTGTTGCAGCAGAGAAGTTCTGAGCGTCCCTGGGCGCTTAAATCTCCTCCTGAGAGCTGGCCGTGGCAGGGACTGAATACAGAAAGCAGCTTTTTAGAGGAGACGCTGCTGCTCTCAGGCGATACGGCATGGGTACTGTGTCAGCTGGGAGTGCTTGAACCCAATTTACAGCTGGCAAACTTTGAAGAAATAAAATATCTTTGGTGACATTACAACGAAGCAAGATGAATTCTCTAAAAAGGCAGTGAGAAGAGAAACCCTAGGAATAGACAGATAGGTTTGAAATCAGATTTCATTCACTTCTTGCCATCTGGGAATAAGATTTGTGAGGGAATATTGTTCTTACCCTTATAAACAGCCAGTATCTTCTCGAACCCAGCTGAGCTGAGGCCAGGCAAGGTTTGTGGTTCACATTAGCAGATTCTAATGACATGAGTTTACAATAACGGTCAAACAGTTCAGTGTAACAGTGACTCATAGCTTATTACTATGGCAATAGGAATGTAAAGAGATCTCATTTGAAAAAAAAATATCTATTTGGATAGTTCACATCCTTTCCTCCCTACTCATGAATTCCTGTGTCATTGACTGCTGGCTGCTAAAAATAGGATCCTTTATGTGTATCTAAAGGAAAGGAAAACCTAGAAGCAGAGAGACAGTAGGAGGGCACCAAGGTCCTTATGTATAGAGTCTTCAGGAAATTTTGTAATGAAAGCCCTCTGAGAGGGAATGTTTTCAAAAGATGGGAACAATCTAAGTCTAAGAAGGTATTTTAAGGAAGAAGGAGAAGAATTAGTGAATCACATCAACTCCCAGCTTTGGTATTTTGTACCCTGGGGATGGGAAGACTCATCTCTCTATCAGATATAGGACCAAGCTGCAGTTTCATCTTGGAGAAGCTGTCCTGCTTCAGCAGCAGGAGAGGAAGCTTCAGGAAACAGCCTGGGAGCAGCCTCATGGGCTGACAAGGGGCCAAAGAGGAGCCACAAGAGGAGACTCACCAGGAGTCACTTGAAGTCATACAAATCTCGTAAGCGGTAGGAAAGGGGGACTGGGAAGTTAAATGGATTCTCACCACCACCTCTTTGAAGGAAAAAAAAAAGCACATGGCACCTCAGAAACAAACTGCTTAAGTGTGAAATCATGTCATAGGGAAAGCTGTCACAGAGAATCAGAAATTGATTTAATAAAGAAAAATTGACAGCTGCATAATCTGTGCAGATTGCTAGCTGAGAGATCCTCAGCTCCTAAGGGCACCGTCTAGCAAAAGGTGCAGAAAGCAAAATTTCATAGTTGGTAATTCTACGTGTACTGAATGCTTCCTCTTCAATACCCAACAATTAAAATCGATGACAGGATGCTAGGTAACAAAAGAAAATGACTGATCAATATGCATGTCTTGGAGCTGAAGAAAAACCCGTCTGCCGAGAGCAGCATGCTGATGAGGCGAGATTTCTGAGAGCTCAGATAGAAAATCTTGAAAGCTTCCCTTCCCGACGCTCGATAAAACAATGCAGCTAAGCAGATGCCAGACGCAGTGCTAGGAGAGGTTAAGTCACCAAGGAGGCCAAAGAATAACTGTTAGGAGAAACAGGGAATATTCGGTTTTAGACTAAATAGCTTTACAGTAAAAACCGTGATGCTTCTCTTGTTTGCCTTTCTTTCTAAAGATCTCTAAAGCCCTTTACTGCTATTGAAAAATTCTGTTCTTTGCACACCCATGTGAGGTTTTAGAGATGCTGAGACACTGACATTTTAAGGCCAATGTCCATTTTAGTCCTCGGCTCAAAGTACGCTAAATCTCATTTCCACATATATTTCAGTTGGGAACGTCTGCCAAGTGCTGCCAAAAATCAAACACTAAATCTTCCACAATTCAGTAGTTTCAGATCAGTCACCTAGATCTCTGAACACTTCTGAAGACGTTACTGTAAAGCAGTCGTCTACCGTGGCTCCAGCAGGACAGGGAACGGCACGTGGACCTTTGGGTTCACTTGCCCAGTTTTCCCCTCCTGAATGGTATTTTTTGTTTCTGAGGCAACAGATCGTAAACCGGGACACAAGCAGTTAAGCACCTTAGGACTTGTGGCTCTTACATTTAGTTCTGCTGACACAAACAGAAGACAAACATAGCTGAAGATTAGAGCCAGAAAAATCCTGAAAAAACTTTGTGAAAGTTCACTGCATCGTAACCCTCACGTTTGCCTGAACGTATTTCCGTGAGTCCATCCTTTTCCTAACTTAGCATCCTAAACAGTGGATAAAGACCCGTTTTATCACCTCTGAGTTTGATTTCATTAACAAACCAGACAAGATTCATAGCATTGAGCCCTCACGTTCCCACTGGGCTTGGAGCGATGCTTCTCCTCCTCCTGGCCCTGCGCCATCTCGCCTGCTGCCTCGTCTGCAGAGCCCTCCTGCTCCCTCGGCGCAGGTGAAACGGCTGTCCGCTTTACGAGCCAGCAGGACCCGCTGATCCTTTCCCCCGCAGGCTGGCATCCAGCCTGGCACGCTGCTTTACTCTTTCCCCGCCTGAACGTATGGTAGGGCTGAGAGCTGTACAAAATCTGTCCTGTCCAGGGAGACTCTGGATGCTCGGCTGTTGAAACCCTGGCACGTTCCTCCCAGCGCCTCCGTGCTTCCAGCCGTCTGCCACCTGCCTCCTCACCGGGGGCGGGCTCTGGGTTTGCTGGGAAGGGGAAGCTTGAAAGCGCAGCACGGAGCCACCGTGCTGTCCTCAAGCTCAGCCCCAGATACTGCGCTCGGCTGTCCCCGCTCAGCAGGGCAGTGGGAAGGCGGGTGCAAAACAGGAGGAGGAAAATAGTTCCAAGCAACCTTTTGTAAAGAGGTGTAGTTAAGTGTTTCACCCAACGCAGACCATGTTTGTTCCCTCCTTCCAGTCCAGCCCTGCCAAAACCCAACCTAGCCGAGCCTAGGAATTGGGGAAATTGGAATTGAAGCTCCTCTACCAGGTACCAGCCAGGTGAAACTCCAGGCGCTCATGCTCTTAAGTAAAGAGATGCATCCCACGCAGCGCGGGACAGTTCACAGCTGCTGGTGCACCACCCCATGCCTTTGTGGAAACCACCTTATCCAGCTGCGATAGGAGAAACCGCTGTCTGGAGGGCACGGACAGCCCCAACCTCCGCCACAGCATGAACAGCTTTATCAGCGAAATGGGAGGAGGGAAAAGCACGTTGCTAAGCCAGGCTCAGCTACAGAGCAGAAAATGCATTGTTTGAAAATTAGACTTTAGAACAGCTTAACTCTTAAATACACTTGCAATTAATTAAACCTTTGCAGAGCAGCACAGCTCCAGAGGAGATACAACAATATCCATTCTCCTGACTGCGGATTTTGCTACAAAATAAACAAGTTTTCCAGGCTGGGCTTGATGGTGCTTATCAAGAAGATGGGTTGGGTTCAAAGTCATCTCAAAACCCTGGTGGGGATCAGCTGAACCAAAAATGGTTATAACAGAGCACCTAGAGAAAATTACCTTTAGAGAAGTATTTGTACACAGCGCGTGTCTGGTTGTCTGGTAAAACCCCAACAGGTCTGACAGAGGTGCTTTTTAATAAGCTCTATTTGCATGCTTTCCAGTAATGTGAACCTTCTGGGGTTTGTTTCTTTTTATTGCCTTATTAAAATATGTTTCCAGGATGCTCAAACAACATTTTCCCAGCCATTTTTATGCATAATTACATTTTCTTCCGTGTGCTAATTTTCTTCCTGTAAACATGCCCTCTGGACCAAGCAGCGCCTCGATCACAATAAAGCCACTCTTTTCATGTCAGTGTGATGAAGAGCAGAATTTGATCCGTCAAGGGGCAATACTTCATCTCTCACCCTCCACCTCTGAAGCTCAGAACATTCTGCAGCGGCTACTGAATTTCAGCAGGTAAACACTGTCCTCCAGAAAACGAGGAGATGGTGCCGATGTTCCTGCATCCAAATGAAATGGAGGACTGGGAGTATTTCTTCTGGCACAAGAGGAACAATGGGTAAAGAAGAGCTACTGCAGCTGGACCCCCTGACCCCACCTGGATCTGAGCTACAGCCAAGAACAGGCAAAAACCAGTAAAACTGCTTAAAAACACGCAACAGGCAAGTGGTGCAAAGCCACACTGAAAGCGAAGGGATGCCAGCTCTGCTGGGACTGAGACTCTCTTGGCAGGCTGCTCTTGCCAGCGATTTCTAGATAGAATAATATATTCAGGGACGGTTTCCGTATCACTGTCCGTATGTTCGCTCGTAGTAGCCATAGCAAAGACGTTACTTCATGTGCTTTATGGGGAATATTCTCCTGCGAGCGGCGTAGCCTGCAACCCCTCCTGTTGCGAAGTGCAGCTCGCCCTGACCTCCCCAAATTCCTTCCAACCAACACTTCCCCGATTCTGCGATCCTTCGTCTTTTCCTGTGGCAGGGCCTTGGCCCGACAGCTGCTGGGTTTGTAAGTTATTTCCTTGGCTTGGACTGACTCTGAGCCAAGGGAAATAAAGCTGGCACATCCTCCAGCTCGCTGTAGAGTAGGAGCTAAAGTGGCTCTGTCCCCATTCCCTGCAGCCCGCTGGGTCCCAGGGCTGCAGCAAGGCCAGGACGGTGACAGACACAGACCCCAAAGTCAAAAACGAGACCTGGAGAGGAACCGCGCGTGTCTAAACTACGATTCCTTGATCATTTTCCTCCTGACACGACGCAGCTCTACCTCTCCCTCTTCCAGGCATGGCGAAAAGCCTCCGCTGAGGAAGCTGTTTAGGCAAAACAAGAAAAAACAGATCCAGCCCGTATTATTTCTTGCTCACACTTCGAGACGTAGTATGTATTCTCTGATGCCCAAGAAGGAGATGAGATTCGGCCTGCTGGGTTTTAATTCTTTATTTTAAAATGTTTTCATGAGTAGCAAAAGTTTGTTTTTTGAGGAGGAAAAAGCCACAGACTCATTGACTATTTTCAGAATGGCTATAAAACACATACACTTTTCCAAAGACTTCTGTCAGGATAGAAAGTTATATAAATATATATGTATATCTATAAAAATAAATGATTTGGTACGAACAGATTCAACTAGGACAATTTCAGTGAGGGAAAGAAACAAAACGGAAAAAAAAAAGTAACAAACATCCCAATTTTGTAAATCCCTTTTTTAAAGGTGTTCACAATTTTGACCTTCCACTGAGCATGAAAGAGGGGAGAAAACCCACAACTGCTACTGAAATGCGTTTACAGTAACTAGATCTTAGATCATTCATAGATGTCACACTTCATCAAGTCACCATGACAAGACAGAATCAAAAATATCAGAAGTGCATAAACTCTGTTTTTTACATAGAAGAAGATACATATTTAAAGCACATATTTTATGTTTTAAGGCTGTTACCTCACTTCACCCCAAAATAATTATTTTAGCCTACAAGACGACTGTAACTGTTCCCAATAAAGCAACAGTCCGGCAACAGAAATACTTGCCCGGCATCCAAGCCAGGTGGACAGAAGGGCCAGAGACGACAGCAAGACCCTGCTGCAGCACTGACATCTTTCACAATTATCTGGAATATCGGATTTATCTACTGGAAGTCAGAGGGTTTAGAAATTCAGCTCTTGTTTTTGCTTTCCCTTGCAGAAGCAGCACTTTCCCTGCAATCACCAGATCATCTGCTACAAACATCATTATTTTTGCTGCTATTATTTTCTCTTCATCTGCAAGAATTGGGACATTCCCAAGTCCCAAACCACGCATCAGGACTGGCGCACAAGACACCGCACGAGCTTCAATCTGCCGGAATTCTATTTTTGCAAAAGCCTCCTTAGAAGAAGGCGCAAGAAAACCCACTCCTCTCCTCTCCATCCCGGCGCCCGGCTGTGACAGCGGGTCATGGTGCAGCTGGTCCATCCCTGCTCCATCCCTGGTCTCCTCCATGCCACCCAGCGGGCAGGATCCCTGGCAGGGCCCAGCACGGGCCATTGCCTCCCTCTAGCGTCTGCAGCGCGGCTCCTGGGCTGGTGCTCCCCCCAATTAGTTACCAGAGGCCTTTCAGCTCCGGAAACAAGAGGAATCTGGTTTGGTCCTGTGAGTAATGACCCATAATTAACGTTTATAGACACTCCAGAGTATGAGAATTCACCGAGCCCCAGGAGCGCCTGGGGATCAAGCAGCCTCTAGAAACACATAATTAACATTTAACGATTATGCAGAAACTCGGAGGCAAGCAGCTGTCTCTGCTTCTGCAGGAGAGACCTGAGGGCAATAGGACACAAAGATGAACTACTTAGAAACCCATCATCAGCTTAACTTTCCTCCTCCCGTGCCCACAGACTTCTCACTTGTTCTAGCAAGACAGAAAGATGCAAATGTCCCCTCGGCACAATGGCAGCAGTTAATATTTGTAGGAGGCACTGAAAAACACCCAGCTTGTGGGCATATCCAAAACCAGCCCCCGACGCTAACCTGAGGTGCGCGAAAAAGATTCACCGTGTTCAGGTCAGGGGCCGCTCTTGGCCAGGAGGGACCGGCAGCGGCACACGGGCAGGACTTGGCAGCAGCCCCTGGCAAGGACAGGGTGAGCGAGGGAAAGGCAGGAGCACACATTTCTATCTGCACCTCAGCCTGGTAATGCTTTAAATCCTAAATTAAAAAAAAAAAAAAAAAAAAATCACATCCAGATGTAACCTTAAAAATGTAAACGAGTAAAACATTAAGGCGTAAAATCAACATGAGTCAGCGGCTGAAGTAACAAATGAAGTGGCAGAGTTCAAGCAATCGCAGATACATAAACGAGATTCTTCTCTTCCCAATTTAGAAAGTAAACACTTACTGTAAAGCTGTTTAATACACCAAGGGGTTGCTTTAAAATGCTGCTTTGGGCAGAAGCACTGAGAACTGAGGAGACCCAGCAGTCACTCTGCAGGACTCAAGGCTAAGTCTACCAAGCAGAGAAATATCAATGGTGCTCCTAGCCTTAGTCACAGAAATATATTAATGATCATGGGGGTTAATTAAAATACGCTCTTTCCCATTAATGTAACATTGGCCTATATATTTTAAAGACCCCAACTGATAATTTAATACACTCTTTATTCAATATTTATCCCTGTACCTTTGAAGCATCCCAAAAGCTGACGTGTTTTGGAAGGTTCTTAAAGGTGAAAGAGTTTAAGACCTGGACCCACTTAAGTGCACAGGTCTGTTCAAGTCAATAAGCAACAGCATCCCACACTTCATGTAGTAAGGACTTGCACTGAAAATATGTATTTTAAGACTGAATTTCTAGTCAAGGAAGGCTATTTTAAACATTTTATAAGATCTGGGAATATAAAATGCTAGTAGGTCACTTAAGCAACCATCACCTGAACAGAGACAGACATGACCAACATGGTACAAGGGTGTGTCCCTCCTTACAGTTCTGGCTTTCAATGAGCAAAAAAGAACCACTTTGGGCAAATCTGAGGGACTGCCTCAGAAAATATAAGTGATAAGAGATTCACCCTGTAAAGGAACATGGGTCAGGAATATTGTGATACAATTTGAGAAGGAAAACATCCACAGAAAATAAACCAAGCTCAGTAATTCTGCATTAGTTATAACCTCAGCGCCTGCAGATCACCAGGCAGCCATGGGATTTCACTGGAATTTTAAAAAAAACACCAAGCCTAGATATTACTGTAGCCATTAAACAGCTTTTAAAATAATAGGAAATATTTAAGAAAGCCTGCAGTTTGAGGCTCTGAGGTCGTATCAAATGCTTACAATAGAGCCTTCTTGTATTAGACAGTCTTTACACGTAGATTTTCTATGTTTTCAGTGGAAGTGCTTCCTACACAAAACGCTGGATGCTGTTGCTTGCCCACTTGAACAGGAACATCCACACAGTTGCTTTATAGCAATAGTTATAAAAAAAAAAGTGCTAGAGAAAATTCTTTGCTCTTGGTCGCAGGCTCCAAACACCGATTGCAAGGATCCAGGTTCTGAAGTGGTGGAAGACCCTGCGTGAACGACGCCATGGTCCGAAGGCGCAGCCGGGGCAGATTACAGAAGAGCACCTCGCTCTCACAACTGCATCACGGCAGCATGAGGGATTTTGCCAGTCTCGTCCAGAACCACTTTTTGGTGCATGGATTGGTGTAATCGCAAATTGTAATGAACCGTAAGATACTTGGAAACTCGTTCTTCATGGTTTTGCACTTGACTGGAATTAGCCGTTTGAGACGAGCACCTGAAAGACAGGTCACACACGCAGGGGATTACACAGAGCCAGTCAGATCCCGTATGTATTTTCTCCCCACAGGGCACACACACCACAAGAACCAGGTTTCCTCCCGATTTTGTGTCATCTCGTTATAATTCCACTAGCTGTCACCCTGGAAAGGAAATTTCCGAATCCCAAACCCTCTGCTGGGGACATTTCACTCCACTACCTAGCAGGGCCCCATCTCGGATGCGGAGGGCAGCTTGCGCTGATGGGAGTGATGAAGGCCTCGTGAACTGCAGACATAAAAGAACAGAGCAGAGTTTCCTGTGGAATGCAAATAGGTGTGTACAGTCCTGACTACTTCCAGGTGTATGTGAAGAGAAAAGTGAGAGACTAAGCTGCTGCTAGATGGTCGGCTGTGCTGGGTTATCTCCAGTTCTTTTTCTTCCTACCCTGATTTACTCAGATAGGCTGCAGACATTGCCCAACAAGGGGCTGTGAGGAATCACTGTGCTCACATGAACTGCTTTTCTGAGGCAGGCACAAGATGAGACAACTCTCCCTGTGATTGCTACTGCTTGAGGGAGCAGCTCTTCTGAAGAAGAACCTCTCCCCTTTTAATTCTCCACAGAGACACCTGCTACCACCTAAACCATGCTGCCCAGTGCAAGTGATGACGCTGAGACCAGGATGAGGCAAGAAACCAAGATTTCGTAACTGCAGCAGATGCTTAAGTAATCTGTGGTGCTCCCAGGACTTGCCGCCAAAACCTTCTGTGCGTTAGTTACCCCATGCCAGAAAGGTAACTGAGATTTACAGGCCTGTATTTACAGGCATCTTTTTAATGGTAGAGCTCAAGTCATTGCATATGGATGAGCATCTCTTTTCCTGTTGTTCTAACGAAAGGTATGATGCCAACAAAAAACTGGTGAAGAACTAAAAAGACTAAAAAGATTAGGGGCTGATGCAATGTGCTAGAGATACTCAATGGATTAATGGCCATTGCATGAAATTACTGTGTCAAGGAAGATGGAGCTCATTCCTGACTCTGCCACTGGCTTCCAGTTTAACCTCTGGCATGTCACTTAAAAAACCATGTCAGAGACCTCATGTAGAAAAGAGACTTTACACACAGACACTCCTACTGGTATTACATACCCGCTACACTGTTAGGCTGTGCTGCGCTAACTCTCCAGCAACATATACAAGTGTAGAATAACTAGTGGGTAGAGAAAAACAATCTGAACAGACTCGACAGAAGGAAATTGAAGGCTTTTCAATTCAGAACAAAATATGTAACAGATTTTTCCCATCCAAGTTGAACATTCATTCCACATTTTGTTTACCTGTCCACAATACTCAAAGATCTCTGCAAAAAGCTCCGTGTTCATTACCTGCTACCCTACCCCCAGCATTTACTCACACCCTAATTTTATTCTAATACTTTTCTCTTTAGTAGCGTATTTCCTGCATGGATCTTGAAGCACGTCATGAGCCTGACATGGAGCAACAATGTCTCTGAAGCAGGCAGCGTTAGCCCACTTGACAGCTAAAGCACTGAAGCGCAGACAGCTAAGCCTCTCGCTCGCGGTCCTGCAGAAGGTCAATGGCAGGGCAAGGAACCAAGTCCCAGCCCCTGCCAGCACAACAAAATTATAAAGCCACCGTTAAGTTTTCATGGCTGCTTCTAACAGGGATAAATCTCTGTTTGCTTAGTGGAGGGCATTACACCCAGGGCAAGCTCTGTGCCAGGGTGGACTTTCACACACGTGAAACAGGTCAGTGGTCAGAACCCAGGTTTGAGTTGCCAGTTCTGTAATTATCAGTTATTTATTTTCTCCTTTCTCACCCATATTTATCTAATCTGTTTAAACACATCTGGAACTACCCTTCATTCCGCATTTGTGCAGTGCCCAATAGTACAGCACTGATCTCAGCTGGAGATGTTACTGTAATAAAAATTATAACGTTGATATGCAGTTTTAAACGGGGTATTTGTGAGAACTTACCTGGGGAAAGACTAAGAGCAAATTTGGTCTGAAAATCACATTCATCACTTTCCAGGTAATCATCTGAAATGACGACCACCATCCTCCGACACCTGAAATTAAAGCAGTCAGGGGAGAAAAAAAAATAACATGTCAACAGGGATGCTCCTCATTCTCACTGGCAGAAGTTGGTACTCCTCTGAATTCTTGGTGGAGAAAGGAACCCACCAGCTGGGTTCCAGCAGGAATTAACTACAGAGCAAGGACTACTACAGACAGCTAGCTATGTTACACACAAAAACCTGATTACAGCTACATGCTGTAATCAGTAGTAGCTACATGCTACTAAAAACCAAAAAAATAGCAAAGTCCAGATTGTCTGTGCAATCTTTATTTCATCCTCTGCCTATATATGACATTCCATGCCATCTGAATTACCTGCTTGCATGCTGCCTGTATTGACTGAGCACAGCCAGTACTTTTTAATATTAGAATGAACTGGACAGAGCTTTATTGTACTCAAATTACTGTGAATGTACCCGATTTCATAAATTTGAGCTTTATTCTCCAATTTGTTGCTTACTTTCATTCGAGGTGCCTGGTTGTGACACATATGGCTCCTTACGTACAACAGCCGGGACAGTGAGGGCTTGTGAGGGTCTCTGGTAACACCAAGCCACCTCCCTCTGAAAGGCTGATAAGTTTAAAACCCAAACCCCTGCCATGGGATTTCTCACTGGGCCTAATTCGGCGGGACTGTGAAACAAAGTTGTTCCAAGGGCCAGTACTTCTTTCTCTTCACACTAGAAAGCACTTTCTCTAGGTACGTCTCTATCTGGGGAGTTGCTTTCATGTCCCACAGCTCCCACCACACCCGAGTCCCACAGAGGTTTGAAGGACCCTTGAGGTCAGTGCCAATACCAGCGCTGTCCCCTCGCACTCCTCACTGCGGGGCGCAGCTCTCTCAGCCTGGAGCTGCGTTCATTTCCCAGTAACCTCCAAAGATGCGACTGCAGGATATGCCAGCCACGACAAAAGGGATCAGGCAGCACCGCTATAATGGCATCTTCCTCGTGAACACAATGAAGCGACACGTTTGGGAACGTGTAAGTCTTCCTTCTTGAGCCAAGAGCATAAACCAAACCTCATAAAGACATCCTTGTGGATTTTTACTGTCTCGCTGGCACGACCCTGCAGACATCACGGTAAAACGAACGTAACGTTCCCTTACACCCAGCTGTCCCAAACAGCCACGGTTCACTTACCTCTTTTCTATAAGTTCTCCGCTGATGGACCACACACACGTTCCTGGCAACACATCCCGATCAAATACACAGAGTTTCAGTTTGAACTCCGTTTGTTCCAGCTCCCTGATCATCTCCTGGACAAACTGAAGGTCTTTTTGACAGTAGCAGATGAAGGCATCAAACATCTCTGTTCCATTCCCTGAAACCATTAAAAATGTAGCTGTCATCTTCTACTATAAATGAAGTTAACTCCTGTAGTGAACTTTCACTGGCTCCTACAGACTTTGACTCAGAATCAGCAGCTTTGATAGACAAGCTCTGGCCAAACTCATGAAGGTAATTTAACATTTTAGGAGATCAGGTACCCTTCAGCCAGACTCCTGTCCAAAACAGGGCTGGCAGGAAGTAACACGTCTGTGCCTTGACCACTTGGTTTCACAGTCCAGGCTATTCGCATAAACCCACATTTGCTGGCAGTGGTTAGGGAAGGGTTGCTGAGATGCAGACATGCAAAATCTGCAGAGGCGATAGCATCCAGGCACGGGGAAGGCGGCGAGACAGAGTCTGGGAAGAGCTGGAGGGAGCAGAGTGCCCTGGAGGATGCAACTCAGAACCCCGGTGCTCTGGGAGTTCACTGGGAGTCACGCATCTAAAGCACCCTCGTGGCTCGGGGTCCCAGTTCTCCAGTTCAGGTCACAGAGATAAAAACTTCCCAACCAAAACTTTCCTGCGGGCCCTTCATCCAGCAATGTCCTGAGATTTGCTGTGTACTGAGCTACAAGGTAGGCTCTGACATTTGGAACCTGCCATTTTTATGGCTAAGATGTCAAACTTGGGTACCTGAACTCAAAGCCTAAGTAATGGCCCTGTTTTCCAAACTTGTTAACGGCTGGCAGCGCTCATTTATTTAGCACTTATCCAAATATTAAAATATTACATTTTAAGGGCAACGTTTCTCGTAGTTAAGTGCCTTAATACTGCTGGATAGTTTCCCACTGTGGGTTGTTTTTTTTCCGTATCAATGTCACTACATCTATTTTCAAGTTTTTATTCCAGTTAAAGCCTACCACAGTGAAAAAAATAGGTCAGGCTCTAAAAGCTGCTGAGAGAAGTATCAACCTGGCAGGCGGATCCAGCCCAAGAAGCATCCAGTCAGGCAGAAGGGTAACTGGCTGCCAGGTCCATCAAACTGAGGGTGCTGCTTTAGGGCCACAGCGCTAACTTAGGCATAAAGCAAAGCTGCCGTGTACAAACACCGGCACATCGGTCTGCTCTATGGATATTTGGGGAGGGTTAACGATGTCCCCACATACAGCAGAGGTGGCACCCAGTCGGACTGGCCAGAGGAGCATCTGAAGAGCTGAGCTGGCACAGCTCCATTCAGCCTCGGCCGCTGTTCCGCCTTGTCACAGAACTCTACAAGGCGCCTGCGTCCTCAGCCCACAGCTGCACACGCGGCCCAGCGTGCCCACGTACGGCTGCGTGGGCAGCCCGGCATGGTTAGAAAGGCAGCAGACTGCACGTGCAGCCCAGCGCGCAGTTGCACACACACACACACACGCGCAGAGCTGCAGGAGCAGCCCAGCAACCACGCGCACACAGAACCGTGTTTCCTCTCTCCCCCCATTTCACACCGCGCCGTATGTCAAACCCTGCTTCCTTTTTATTCAAGGCGGTGAAATCTGCTGAAGACAGGGCAGCGTAGCCAAGGCAATCAGCTCTGACATCCTTCCCCCCCCTGACTCCAGCCCACAGAGTTTTTCTGCCCTGTGCCAGGCTGTGCTAAGGGACACATTGCTGGGAATTCTCCTCCCATGTGTGTGTCCGTGCCAGGCTGTTTCTGGGTATGGCATTCCCTAGGATTGCTTTCCCTCTCTGCCCTAGGGAATAGGAAAAATGAAAATGCCTGCAGACTACCAGCTAAAGCATTCTGGCTACGAACAGTCACAAAGAGTGATGAAAGCAAACAAACAGGTTTTCTGCGCTTCTCGCGGGGATCTGCTACAGCTGAAGGCAATTCCAACAGGAGGTACGAAATCATGGGCGCTTACCGTACGGATCGTCCCTGGTGGTGATGCCCATCAGTTCTGATGTCTTCGGCACGCTGCTGTCTACTGCTGGCACTTGAAGCGGCTGGTCGGCCTGTTCCTGCTTCCTTTGTAGGTATTTCTTACAGTCCTCCTCTGCAAATACACACAACCAATGCGAGAGGCTCCTGGGACAGCGGTTTCACACTGCTGGAGTTCTTCAAAAGAGGAATAGCTATTTCATGGATCAGGGATGTCAGAGGGAAAACCCTTTGATCCCTGTTTATGGACCTGATGTCCTGGAATTTCTCTCACCTCTTTCTGAACCTCTTGATGGTGCCTCCACCACCTCCTCTAACAATTAATTCCTGAAGCTCACTCTTGCAGTGTAAAGAAGTACTTCCTTTTATTTGTTTTAAACCAATCTCTTCCTGTTACCCTTAGTTAAACGGCATGTATCATGCGTGTAACAGGTCTCAACTCTACTGCCTGCTCTCTTTGTTATGCATTTTGGAGTACTTAATATCATCAAATAATTGAGGGGGGGATTTCTCAGTTAGAAGTCTCTTGCTACTAACACATTTTTACACACGTTAGCTGATTCACACCACCACCAGCCTTCGTCAGACAGAACTGTAGGTGACGGTGCGTACACACACTCACCACATACAGGATGACTGTGTAAAATTCTAGCGAGCGCCTGAAATGGGCTTTATATTGTACAACAACTAGTGGAGATGCTCCGTCGCTCAGGCAGAGCCGGTGTGCACATCCCCTCTGGGGTAAGGGCAAGCAAGCCTGTCACATTTGCTGCTGCGAACTTCCCGAACAAGACAGGGACGGACAGAGATCTATTATAAACAGCTTTTGTTTAAAAATAAAAGATAAATCTAAACGTAAAGCTTTGGAGAAGTGACAAGAAACCCTGCAGCCTCTGCCACTCTGTGATATGCAATTACAGAAGAACTTGAAAGTAAAAGGAGATTTGAAACCAGGAATTAACAAAAAGATGAAACTCTCCGGAGCCTTCTCCTTCCCTCAAAGAAAACACAAACACAAGTATCAATCAGAGAAGGACGGGTCGCTCCGGGTCAGGCTGGCACACCTGCAGAGGCCCCTGGGACAACAGCAGCAGCAAAGGATCTCCTGGACGTGCAGGATGCGGGTAGGATGCCTTCGTGTGGGCAGCCCAATCGTGCCCCAGATCTGCACGTCCCGTGATGAAAGCGCAGACCGCAGAAACCTCAATACTGATGTTTGCTGATTCTGAGCTGAATCCCACTGCAAGAGTCCTAATGGCATAAACAAAGATGCCCTTGGCATCAGGAAATACCATGCATAAGAGCGCACACAACCGTCCATTTCCTTTCCTCTTACGAGTGTAAATACTTCCAACTTCTGCAAGAGCTCAGAACGATAGAATCATAGAATCGTTTTGGTGGGAAAAGACCTTTAAGATCATCAAGCCCAACAGTTAACCTACCAACAGGTCACAGGTCCTGGCTGCAATCCTCAGCCAAAACCAATAAAATACAGGAATGGCCACGCTGAGTCAGGCTGAGGGCCCATCGACCCTAGCATCCTGTCTCCAGCAGTGGTCAAAAACAGATGCCTAGGGGAGAAATAAGAATAAAAGAAGCGTACAGTGATATTTTTCTAAAATAATCTATCTTTTAGGTGTAATCTACAATCCATTTTTATAATCTATCTTTTGAACAATTTGCACTTAAGGAATTTCCTGAGTCAGAGGCAATGCTTATGTGTTGAATAGCCCTCAGTGGGTTTTTCTTCCAAGAATTTATCCGTCTCGTCTTATCAGTGTGACCCACTGCCCGGCTAAACATGTGATTTTCCTGCAGCTCGCGTTCCTCCCAGTCGTTATGCTGTCATCTATTCAGGCTCTGACAAAGACTGTCCACCATACTACCTTCCAGCTCCTGAATTCAGGGCCAGAAGAAGCCCAGGTGATGTCCGACATTTTTGTGAAGCCCCAACGCTCTCGCACAGCCAGAAGCTTCAGCTATTTGTTATGACCCTCTGCTCAGTGGATCACGAAGCACACTGATTTTTTTGTCTTTCCCAAAGCCAAGTCTTCAGAGTGTGTTCTTGAGTAGGAAGAACCACAGGAGTATGGGAAAGTCCTCCATTGCTTCTTGGTCAGGCTCCCTACATAGATGAATTTCTACATCTTCATTTATCTCCGTGAGTAACAGGAAATGAGATTTATTATTTCTTCATCACTAACCCAGTAAACTATACTATACAACACAGGACTTCAGTGGAGTCTCTGGCCTTGGAAATCCTTCGGCAAAGAATTTCCCCTTCTGATGACAGTTCTTACAGCTGATTTCCCTTTGAATTTCTGTGATCATGAAGAATATGAAGAGTCTATAAAGAACAAGTTATCAAAACAGCACTGGGACCTCCGTATTTACTGCTTTTTGCTGACCCGATCTCAATTTTTTTTTGGTTTGCAAGGCAATTATTTTATCCTTCCATTATCCAGTTCCACACATCTCTCATCTCTCCCTGCAAACACCTTCCTAATTTTCACACTGTCCCATGTCTGTGCAAGCAGTCTCCTGGCTGACCTGGCCCAAAGCATCCTTTGACACACAGAAACCTTATTATTGAAGGTTTTGGCTCCAGATAACTTTGCAGGGCTTACGGTTAGCAGAAATACTGTATGCTTCTCCCTTCTCTCCTGGAAGCTATGTGAGGCTCCTATGACAACACCGAGGAGGTCACTCCACAGTCGGGGAAGGGCCTTTCTGCTCGCGTGCCATTTTGTTCTTAACATGACCTCCCCGGACAGAGCAGCAAACCCCACCACAAACAGCATCCCCTCCCTCGCAGGCATCAAGGAAACATCGAGCTTAGCTGGGCCCGGCTGTCGCAGAGGGCGGCAAAAACCACACGCAGCGTCCCCAAACGAAACCCGGGCCCGGGCAAAGACACGGCCCCTCCAGCCCGGCCCGCAGAGGGACGGCCCGGCTCAGCCCCGCTCCCGCATGAGCGCGGCCTACGGACACCCCCGGGCTGGGACAGGCCCTCGAAGGCACCGCTCCGGCCTCGCTACAGCCGCCGGCCTCCCCGTGCCCTCCCCGGCCTGGCCGTCTCTCACGCAGGGCTCCCCCCTCCCCGTTCCAGGGCCGGGGGCGCGGGTCGGAGCCGGGAGGGCCCCCCGCGGCCGCCCTGTGAGGGAAGGGGCCGCCCGGGAAGGGGCGGGGGGGTGCCGCCGTGTCTCACCCACGCTGTCGGCCAGGTCGAGGAGGACGTCGTGGCGGCCCAGGCGGCCCAGGATGTCGAGGAGGCGGCCGACGGTGGCGCCGCCGGGGCAGCGGCACTGCCAGTCCTCCAGCAGGGCGGCGGTGGGGTCGGGCCGCGCCTCCAGCCGCCGGATCTCCAGGTACTCGCAGCCCAGCTCCTCCGCCAGCGCCGTCCAGTCGGCGGCCGCCGCCACCCGCGGGTTGAGGTAGAGGCCGAGGCGACGCCTCACGCCGTAGTTGAGCGCTACCATGGGCACGGCGTGGAGGTCGAGCGGCGTCGGGGCAGAGCCGGGGCCGGGATCGGGGCCCACCGGCACCGTAGCCATGGTCGCGCCGCTCTCGCAACTTCCCCCGGGCGGCTCCGCGGCTCTTTCGCTTCCCGCCTCGCCCCGCCTCGCTGCCGCCTGCCTCCGCCTTCTCCCGGCCGCCGCCGCCGGGCTCTGCCCGCCCTCCCCGCCGCGGGGAGCGGGGCAGCTCCCGGGGCGCACGGGGCAGGGCTTTTCCCGCCGCCCGGCTTGAGGCCCGGCTGTCTCTCCAGGAGGCGAACAGCGCGGTGTTACCGTCCTGCACTCCGGCTCCGCTCCTTCCTTAACGGAGCCGTGGGGCTGCCCCGGAGGGAAGACGCGGGACCCGTGGTGTGCGTGGGGGGAGACGCTTCAGGGAACCGCGCTGTCCCGCCAAAGTCATCCCGTGATGGCTACGTTCCTGTCCAGCCCCCTAATACAACAAACGGTGGGATTATTAACGTGGCCCCAACAGGGTGTGTGTTCAAAATCACTTGATTTGTCTCCTTCTGTTAGAAGAACTTGCTTTTGTGTTCCATGTCAGTTCTTTTCTCAGTCCTGAACCTATCGTCCCAAGTAAGTGTTCAAAGAGCTTTAACAGAATTATGGTAGTGTTCTTTATGAAGGAGGCCGACATGGATCCCTAGTGGTAATAAATCCAGTCCCATCTACTGAGGGAGGGCTGCTTTTGGGATGGGGGAGTTCAAACCTGGGCTCCCTGGTTGGGTCACAGTGCTCCACAGCAGCACACGTAGGGCTATCTCCAAATTCCCAAACTCTTCCAGCAAGGAAGGTTTGATCAGAGGGCTGGAGCACCTCTCCTGTGAAGACAGGCTGAGAGAGTTGGGGGTTGTTCAGCCTGGAGAAGAGAAGGCTCCAGGGAGACCTTATAGCACCTTCCAGTACCTAAAGGGGCTACAGGAAAGCTGGAGAGGGACTGTTTGTCAGGGAGTGTAGTGACAGGACAAGGGGGAATGGGTTTAAACTAGAAGAGCGTAGATCTAGATTAGATATTAGGAAGAAATTCTTTACTATGAGCGTGGTGAGGCACTGGAAGAGGTTGCCCAGAGAAGCTGTGGATGCCCCATCCCTGGAAGTGTTCAAGGCCAGGTTGGATGGGGCTTTGGGCAACGTGGGCTAGTGGAGGGTGTCCCTGCCCATGGCGGGGGGGGGGGTGGAACTAGATGATCTTTGAGGTCCCTTCCAACCCAAACCATTCTGTGATTCCACGATTCTATGAAGTACAACATTCTGCATAAAACCAAAATGCTTAAAATGTCCAGGGAACCATTTTAAACTGGTTTTTGGTGCTGAGTACAAAACATGGTTCTTGTCTATGAAATGGACAGTTTCCAACTTCCAGGCTGGTACCAGAAAAAACCTGGGGGCTGCAAGGGCTCCAGGGCAGTTCTCAAGTGGGAATTTACTGTTTCTCCGAAGTACCGTAGGAGACACATAAAGTGCTCTGAAGTCTCACTCTCTCTATGGATGTCTGTTGCATCAGTGGAAATGAGAAAGATAAAGTATTCCAGTAGCAAAACTTTTAATTGCGCAATGATTGGTAGTTTTAAAGCCTTAAAACATGAAATATTAGCGTAAGAAAGTTCACTAGAAAGAGTTCTGACTGAGCACCTGCCACATAAACCAACTGCTCCGGTCTATAAAGGGAGGTAGAAGTTTCGTTGTAACGGCTGTAAGCAAAGCCAGAGGCACTGGAAAAGCAGCCACACCTCCTCCAAACAGGAAGGCCGTGCCATTTTGGTTAATTAATATTAGTTAATCCCTTTCAACCAAAGGACTTTACAGAGTTGAGCATGATATGCTGTCCACAGGAGCCGGACCCTCAGCACTAAAGGGCAGCCGCCCCTGGAGAGCGAGAGGCAAACTGCCCAAGAGCTCACCGCGCCGGGCTAAGCACCCACCTGAAAATACAAGCTCCCATCACCACAATCAGTGCTAATACACAATCTCCAGATACCCACATCCAGCTCGTGTCCCTGGGGACACTGAAGAGGCAGATCCCTAGTTACTTTGTCGTGGTCAGACTTACGTCATTGGCTTGGTTCAAGGAGATTAACCATTATCCTGGCATCTTCAGCAGCAAAAGTTCCCATTGAACGCTTCTCCAGCACGTACCTGGAGAGCCTTCATCATACATCCTTCTTGCGAGAGAAGTAAAAATCTATCCCTCTGTGCTGCACTGGGGTGTGTGCAGGTCCTCTGCTGCCCCTAGGATGGGGGCTTCTTCCCTGCTGCAAATGAAAGATGAACAGCGAGATATTTACTGATGCTGCCAAGAGAATCTGATCACAAAGCAGCCTAGACATGCAGTAGTGATCAAAAAGTTGTGGCACTTCCACCCTCAAGTGGGCAAAAAGGCAGCAAGGCCTGACAGGCACAGCTCTAGGCTTTGACTCAGGAAACCAGGGGGTTTTGTAAGATGTCAGCTTCTATTTTCAAAGTTTAGGGGGGCTGAGGGGAGAGGTTCTTCTCCAGGCCTATGTAATATTGGGCCAACAGTCCCTCCCAGTAGTATTTTCGTTTCACAAGCAGAGTGTGGCAGTGCAGGCCCACAGAGCTGGAAAGTTGATCAAAATGGAACTCCTGCCAGACAGATAAACTTTTTGGGTTCAAGTGTCATCACTGCCTCAAACTAGTGTCTCATCGGAGGGTTCCTTCACAGAGTCCTTTCTCCAGTCTCAGACACACTGTTAAACAGAAGGGTAATAATCCAGGCCCTTCAACAGCGTGGCCAGAAGCGGAAGGCTTTGCTTCCACAGAACTTCCCACTCATGGTGAAGGAACCTGGCCTGAGAAGTTTGGTAGAGCACCTTGGGATTAAAACCCAAAATGTAGACATGCTTCATTCTTCATTGAAGATCATATGGCAACTAAGTTGGAGCCTCCACAAAATATCCTTACTCGGGAGGAGGCAGGGAGAATGCACAGGGGAAGACAAAATGCTGGAAAAACATTGAAATACACAACCGCTGGTTACATCCATTTCCTTCCCTTCCAGCTCCACCACTGCTGACCCCACCCAGACATACAGAGCACTTTCCTTCCATTCCCATCTCCTTCAAGAACAGCAGCCCAGTCAACAGATGCAAGTCTTGACATGTTGCAGGATCCACATCTGAATCTGCCCCCATTCTAAAGGGCAGATACACCCAAAAAGCAAAGTGCAAGGGCCAGTCTCTGTATTTACTGGCCTTGCTAACTCCAGTTTGGATGTACTCCAGCATGGTAGGAGTTCCACCTCATGAACAGAGTGGAAACTGAGCATCAACCTTGGCTCTCTTCTGCGTTGGGGGGTGGTTAGGCCAGGGGAGGCCTTCAGAGATACCCCATCCCTCCACTCATACCTGGCACTATGTACATCCAGAAGGAAAAAACCTGAGTCAGAAGAGCTACCTATAAAATAGTAAACGAACCATCCATGGGTTCATTCTTCAGCCCTAAAGCCAACTGGCCTGGCACAGTTTATGTCCATATGATGTAGGGTGGCTTCGTCAAGACTGTGTTTTGTGACAGTCCTTAGCACGTGGTGCCCTCAAATCGCGCTTGGACAAGGTTCTGGAAAGTGCTGCTTGGCCCTGGCAAAAATAGTGCTGGGGAATACACTAATGGCGTAACTGTCTGGATAACAGGATGCTGGTACTTGGGCTTGTGCCTCAGACCTCCTTACTTAAGTAGGACAGACACAGCTAAATAACCCTGCTGAACCACCCTCTGCTGTGAGGTAACCTGAGTTTGTATTAAAGCAATTTTTTCCCTTTATCCCTGAGAAAGAAGAGCAGAATTCACAGCCGCTCCTACAGACGCAGAGCAGCTGCCTGGAGCCTTTCCACCCCATCCAAACCCTCCCAGTACTCACAGGCTTCTGGTTGATGTGTCGGCTCCACTCTGGGGCTGTCACAACTGGCTGTGGGTAGGTCTCGCTTAGAGTTACTCCTGCCTGGGAGAGAGCAGCACTGGTCAGTGCCCAAGGGGTGTGGATGTCTGCTCCCTTTATGCCCCGTAGTTCTGGGACCCACAGCCGAACGTAATCCCCCTGCGAACAGAACCAACAGGACAGGATCCATTCAGTAACAATCTGTAAGTGCTTCCCAGCAAGGGTATTTCTTAACATGAAAGAAAGAAACTTGATTTCCAGGTACAGAAGCTAGTGTACTACAGCATCAGTTACCTTTGTCAAGTCTTAGCCCCTCCTGTTAAACCCTCTACTGAGAATTAGTGCCTAACCAGAGGGACATGGATACTGGAGCTCCTCTCCCAGGCTCACTCGGCAGGCAGCGAGGGGAGACAGAGGTGATTTTAGGTACAGTTCACCTGCCCTGTTCAGGATACAGTAAGATGAAGTCACTCACAAGAAGTCCTTTTTTCTTTCCAGTGACTGAAGGAATCTGGGGAGACTAGCTCAGCTGCACACTCTTGTGCTTGGCAAGATGAACTGCCCTTGCCCCATAAACTCTCCCATTAACTCTACTGCTGTGTCCCCTGCTAGGACTAATTTCTGATTCCTTGCTAAGTCCTGCCAGCTACAGCACCAAAAGGCAACAGCGCAGCTTGCCACGAAGATAAGGAACAGGGTGGAAGCAGGTAATCGGTATGTGAAACTGGCTGAGCACATGGAAAGGGTGATTTATCTGCTCCCACCACTTACAGAGGATAGTCAGAGGAGTCACAGGTTTAATCTACTCTCCAGGACCTCCCGAGGTGCCATGTGAGGAGTTCTGTCTCTCCTGCCACTTCTGGGTTCTCCAAGACGCTGCTCTGTGCTCAGGGAAGTGGCTGTGTGAGATACTGATGGGCTGTGGCTGTTACCCGGAAGAAATGGTGATGAAACACTAAACACGCAGACGAGCAGCAGGGCAGGGAGGGTGTACGGAGCACCAGCCTCTTTGGGGACAGCAGCAGATTGTAAACGTCAGATCTTTCCATACAACGAGTAACCTGCCTGACTGTTGGCAAGGAGATCACAGAACTGTTTTTGCAGCAGTATCCACAGAGCAAATTGATCTCCTCTCTTCCCTGAAACTATCACATACCTTTGCTGCACTACTCATTGTACGACAGCTGAACCAGACTTACATTGCCATCATAATCCAGGCCTTGTTTAATCATGTTAAACTTCCTGTTGTCCCGTGGGTCGTTGCCAATACCAGCGCTGTATAACCAGTTGCCGTAATTGCTACAAACATCGTAATCCACCTTGAGAACAGAGGAAAGAAACAGTAAGAAGAGCTGGGCTGGCCCTTGGTGAATCTTCTCTCCCCATCTACCCCTTACCTCAAGGGGAGAATTCCATGGATGGGGATCAATCTGGCCACACTGGGGTAGTCAGAGCTCTCCCGAGTAGGTACAGCCATCTGGCTCTGAGGAGGACCATGCTGGATGGCTGTTCTGTACAGCTGGGAGCAGCTTCCCAGGCTACTTCACTTCATGGTCCTTAGGCCAATGAGATAGGTAAAGGCCAACCAAAGTCTCTTTCTCAGTTTCCTCTTTAAAAAAAAAAAATCCTTCTCTTTCTGCCATCGTCTGCCAGACTTCATGACAACTGGCCCTAGCTTTTGAGTGCTGATACTCCAAGAAAGTAAGTACTCCAAGTAGCCCAGTACATTTCAAATAAAAGAGAAAATTCTCCCTGAGCAGTCACCCAGAGACCACCAACTAACCAAATCATCTCTGCAGATTCTATTAAGCAGACTAGAGAAAAGTCTATGACTGTATGGAGTGACCACACAGAGCGTATGAAGATGCAATCGGTACAGACCCTGCAGTTGTTTCCCCGCAGTACTCAGCCTCAACTCACAGGGACTTGGCAGAGAGAGGTTCTTTACTACGGGAAACACTAGAGCTCTCGTGATGTAGAGCCACTGAGTAGGCTGTACATCATCAAGTTATTCTACATCTAAACAAATAAAAAGCTCTCAAGAATGCTTATGTAAAACGGAGCAAGGCTCCTTAAACAGGCCCAAATGAGAGCAGAACATGGTCCAGTCCGAGTGCTCTTCAGCTGAGCAGGGCAGCTTAAATCCAACATCAGAAGCTTTCCAGTTGTAGGACAATTAAAACCTAGCTCAGGAGGGGAGTGGCAGTGATAGCAAACAGGGCGTGGGATCTGTGAGCATTCCTAGGAGGGGTGTCCACATCACGAAAGCATAGCGCTAGCACCTGCGGCAGAAAGTTTGCAAAGACATGTCACTCAGCAGCTTCAGTGCTGTTCTCCTCTCCCTTTACCACAGCAACATCGCGTCCACACAGTCACGTTTCCAAAATCTCAGCTCCTCCTTAAAGTGAGGAGCTCAACGTACCCAGATGCCAGAAGGCACAGGGGAATGGGCTCCACCAAGTTCCCTCCCCCTTCCTCTGCAAAGCCAGCTGAGAGCTGGGGACAGGGTGATCGATAGCCAGCTATGCTCACTGTGCGCCAGGCTTCCCCTTCCCAGCAGCACTTCCTCCAGCCGGTGAGATAAGCAGGGGAGGAAAGATGCCATCGGAGGCCTGATTGTGCAATTAGCATGCAGGAAAGCCTGTGTGGGAGGTGAGGGCAAATCCAAGGGGGACTGGAGGAGGCAGGCTCATTTCCCCCTCAGCCTTGCCCCTTCCTGGCATTCTCTTCTGTTTGTTTCTCTCCCTTTCCTTGGGGCCTGACCCTGTGAATGAAATCATAGCCCGAGACATTCTCTGTTCAGGACACCAGAGGTATCTGGCCTTTCCCCTGGCTTTAGCGGGTTGCAGAGAGCTTGCCTTAGTCTCCCTGCCTCTCTTGTGTGGATGACAAACCCTCTTCTTCACAGGCACGCGCAAACACCCTGTAGGCCTTTGCTGGAAGTGTGGAAAATGCATTGCTTTCCCTTTCTGGAGGCAAGTGAGACCAGTTTCGGTTCTGTACTGGCCTCTACCATTCTACAGCAATCTCTCCCCCATCAAACTGATGTCTCCTGTATGTTACTCTGGGGATGCCACCAAGCTAAAGAAACAGAGCTGTCAAGCAATGTATCAGTGTGACACAAGCTGAAAGAAAGGGACAGAAGGGCACAAAGATCAGCCTGTGCCACACCAACTGACAGTGGCAGGCAGCATCTGGGGCTTCCCGAGATGAAAGGGCTAGTGCAGAGTGCTAAATCCTGCTTCCAGCAAGGCTGGTAACATTCATGCCCACGTGAGTAAAGGTAAATAACCCAGGGAGCACCTTTCCTGTGTGACACCTCCAGGTCTTCCTCACTTGGGGAATAGGGCCTGGAATCTCCTGTAGCCCTCTGAATCTGACTGCAAAGTGAACCAGCCTCCTACCTGAAGAAGGCAAGGCTGCTCGCCTCAGTTCCTGACTCCCAACTCCTAATCAGCTGGTGACTTTCAGTACGAGGCTTGCCTGCACATGAAGCAAGCTGCCTTCTCTGTGAAATGAAGTCACTTTTGTATCTGCTCTCAAAGCCACTGCTGATAGATACCATCAAAAGCCAGCTACTATGAAAACTCACAATGGTCCTAGTGGCTCACTCTTCAGGACAGGCATGCACAGACGTGTTTGCACATTCTTCTGGAGGGCCACCATGTGTCACATACAATGCACTCAGGCTACAGGAGTTAGATAATCCATACTGAAATGCAGCCCCTGCTTGGCAAGTCACTGCTTAGGGCATGCAGGGTATCAGCTATCTTACACAACGCACTGAAACTGCAGAAGAAATGCACTCAAGGTAAGATTTTCCATCCCACATTCCAGCCAGGATATGAAGGATAAGGCCACCACTTTCCCGATACAAGCTCTCTGGTGCCATGTGCTGGGGGCTCTTCATCTAGAAAAGTGTCGCTGCATGGAGCTACTAACACCAGTTTCTGGAGGATCCTGCAGAAGTCCTGCACCGTGTTACTGTGCAAGCCCACCACTGCTCACAGCACTGGTGTGAGACACAGCAACGGGAAGAGATCCCACCCAGATCTTGCTGTAGATCTCTGCAGCCAAAGCTACGTCACAGCCCAGCTCCAAAGAAGATCCAAAAAATTAAATTAATAAAAAAGGCTCTTTTAATTGCAGATAATGGTGAGATGACTGGGCTTTCCCTGTACCTCCAGCCATCCTAGTGAGTAGAAAGTTTCCTAATTCCCAGTAGCCTCTTGTATCCCACAGACAAGATCTTTAATGTGAGGCTGATAGTAGTATTTGCACTTTTTCAGTCTGTACCATTCAGTTTGGTGAAGAACAAATGCCACTTCACTTCCTCAGCCTCAGTTCACTGCTCAGCATGATGCTACCGACGGTCTGTCTGTCAGTATCACCAGAGGTAATGGCAGCCAAGCACAGACACGCAGAGCTGTACAGAGCTGGGGACTGCCAGCCTGCTCAGACCTTCCTAGGAAGAATCTGGGGACTGAGGACAGAGAAGGAACCCGGCTATTTAACTGCACTTGCATGACTGCTGCTTGGCATATGAGAAACGAATTGGTGCTCCAGTTGGCAGGGAGGTTTGTGACTCACCAGAATGAAGAAGGGTGCCTCCGGCAAGGGTGGAGCACTCTGGAAGCCGATACAGCTATTGTCCATACTCGCCTGTTCTTGACTAGATGACTTCTCTGTCCACAGCGATCAATGCAAAGACGCTGTGCCAACACTGGCTTCAGTGGCCAGAACATGTTTCTTTTTATGTTCTATTTCTGGGCTGTCCTCCTCCCCAGCCTCTGGGGTGAGTAAATCAGAGCACTGTTAACATAATTTATGCTTGAAAGTTTTCTCAAGTGTGACAGATCTCTGACTTAAACCCCACATGGAGGATCAAAACTATCATTGCAACTTCCTAGCTACATCTTGGTTGATGGATTCCCTTTTCTGACATGAGCTTTGCAAGCAGTATATACCTGCATTTATATCAGCCTGAAAATTACTCATCATTTTCTGTATCCTTCCTTATTAGGCAGAGCTGTCCTCCTGCCTGTCACTCAGAGCAGGGAGCACAAACAACTCCAAACACACAAAGGTTCAGTCTTACCAGCAGGTATTCGAACCATTCTGCTCCCATCCTCCAGTCCAGACCCAGGTCCTTGGTGAGAAAGCTGGCGACATTCTGCCGTCCTCTGTTAGACATGAAGCCCGTCGCAGCCAGCTCTCGCATGTTGGCATCAACAAAAGGAACCCCTGTTTTGCCCTCTGCAGAGACAAAAGCCAGCACTGGGACATGATGACATTTTTGGACACTCATAAACCAATCTGTGGTCATGCGTTCACAGCCACCCAAGCAGGTAAGACAGTGCCAGTGTATAGCAGCAGGGAGAGATTTCAGTGAGGTTTAGCGGGCAGGCAGCCACTAAGATCCAGTGGAAATTAAATGGGAAATTATACTGAAAATTAAAATAAGGAGAATTTTTGGCATGGAAAAAAACAAGGTACAGAAAAATCTCAGGCTGGAAAAACAATAAATCAAGTGGATTGCAGGGAATTTTGCAGAGCTAAATAAATATACAGACAATAGTGAGATGGGCCAAGAACAGAAAATTCTTGACAGGTGACTAATCGCAGAGAGGGATGTATTGGACAAGTCCCCAAGGGTTAGCACCTGAAAAGTAGAGAGCCTTGTCTATTGTTAAGGAAAAGATTGATTGTACCTGTGTGCAAATGGACACACATGGCATTAATGTGAAGAAAGATATATAGGTGTGTATTTCACTGATTTTGATACTTAATCTGGTAGTCCCTCCAAGTTTTGAGATATTATGTTTGCTATTCACATGACAACAAAGTTATAAAAGCTAAAGGAAAGCAAGGATATTAAAAGGCTGTGGCATAACGAAAGATGTGATTTATTCTAACGCTGGTTTAACTTTCTAACCAAAACCAATCAGAAGAACAAAATGTAGCAGGCATGGCAATCTAGCATTGATAAGATTGGCTGGTCAGCCTCTGTGTGACTAAACAGAAGGGACCAAGAGGTCTTAACACTTCCACCTGGGCAGGAAAATCGGACTGCAGTGCATCTCACAAAGCGTGCACCAGCCAGACACAGCTTGGCCATTCATGATACCCTGTGGGCCTGGTCCTGTATGGTGCTCAGTCTCGGAAGAGAGACCAAGTATCCCACACTCACTCCAAGCTGAGGAGTTGGATTCTTGTTTGGAGGCAACAGTTTAAATGACAGACCCTGATCATGCTGACAGTTCCCCGACATAAGTCTGAGTTAGCATTAGGGCACATGTTAGCACGCAGAATTGTGGAAACCAAAAGCACACTTAGCCAAACCTGCAGTTTCTACTGACCTTTCCAACAGTCAAAGAGCTGAAGGTCCTTTTTCCAGGGGACCTCATTACTTTGAAGCCCTATTGAGGGAAAAAAAATGAACTGCTAATGAAGACAAATGCTGATGCAGACAGTTAGCAATAAAACAATGACAGCCAGAGGCACCTTGGTTGACACAGGACATTAGGATGAAGCTAGCCCTCTCAGTGGTGTTAGAAACAAGCCGTGTTCCTTCTGCAAAGGCTTAGAGACGATCTGTTCCTCCTTTCAAGTGTTGCAAAGGAGTGTGTCGTGCACACGGAGAATGTTCGAGCCTTAACAGATTTTCATTATTTGTTTTGTTGGTATTTGCTCCATTTGCTTTTCTTTTTAATTAAAAATTACTCAGACCTCACAAGTGGCCAGAGCTGTGCTCTGGCCCAAGCTACTATTTTCTTGTTCAATTTTACTCCAGGACAATGTTTATGTGAAATCCATTTCTGTAGCAGATACTAAACCCAAAATTACCTGGCAGAAGCCCCTGGTAACACTTCGCTCCTGCAGCAGGGCAGGAACAGATGAGAGGGGTGACTTTATGTTTGCAGGAGTCCAGTGCCAATTACAGTCCTCTGTACAGTGGAATGGAGATAGCAGGGACGACTCAGCTCTGGCTCCAGACATTGAAGTTTAGGCCCACCACTGGCATCCAGCGCCATCTGAGATGCTGTAGAGCATTCGAAACAGCCACACAGGCCTGGCAGATGTGACACGGGCCCTGAGGGAGACGTACTCCTCTGCACCAACAGCTGGATGCCAGGCAGACTGCCCTAGGGCATCTAAATCAGTGCTGTATGCTTAGGTGTGGGCAGCTACATCACATGGAGAACAGCTCACCCAACACTGGCATCAACTGTGCGGTTTCCTGACTATATGGACGAGGTACTTGCTCATGTGTCGACACCTGCACGTAAGTGACTGGGTCTGGAGCTGAATCTCATTCCGATTCCTAGATTGTGCAAGGCAGAAAGAATATCTGGTTTCTTGGGATTCACGCTGCTGGGTCAGTTCCTGCTCTGTCCCAGATTCTCTGGTGAACTTGGGCAAGCCTGAAGCCTGGCTTCTCTCCAAAGGTGGAGCGTCTCCGGAAACAGCGTCTTTACTCTTATTGTGCTGCTGTTTCCCACTGACATGTGTTAATACTACTCCTGTACCTAATCAGATTTGGGGCAAAAGTCTCAGTGTCTACACTGTGTCCAGCACTATGCTGTTGAGGCACTTCTCTGCTAACGGTGGTCTCCAGTGACATTGCAGGGTGGTGACAGAAGCGCTGTGAGAAGAACATTTGTACAACACAATACCAACAGCCACTTCTCTTGCTTTCCCTTTTGTAAGACTGTACCTTTTCTCTCCAAATATGGTGATCCATACACACCTCTTAATGAGAAAATCCTTTTGCCATACTTCAGGGCCACAAATCGAAAGTAATCTCGCCATAGCAGTTCAAACAGGACCCTAAAACACAAAGCCATGCCTGTATTTCACTGTGGGTCAGATAAAATCACTGAATTCAGATTTTGCTTCCATAGCACCCATCATTAACACTGTGAGGTTTATTCACAATGAGCAATTTCACGTACCTTCCTGTGATACCAGTTCTTGCCCCAAGCCTACTTATCTAGCTTGCACCTGGATGACTAGAGTGAAAGCAAACTTTGCATGAATCACTTGGGAAGCTTTCCTTAACTCTGGTGCAGCAGCGGAATTTCAGTAAACCTGTTTCTCATCCATCCCAACTGGGATATAATTCTCCAAAGAGCAGGGCGAGGATCTGATTCAGCTTCGCGCTTCCGCAAGCATGTCAGCACATTCCTAAAAGCTTTGCATTGATTTAAGCAATAACCTTTGTAAGGGACTTAAAGGCACCTTACAAAACTGGGTTTGCAGTGGTCTACCTCATGAGATCACGTTCTAGGCACGCAGAAAATAGACAACTTTTTATAAAAACTTTTATATAAAAAGTGCTTCTTATAAAATGATGGCACCTCAGCCCCTGAGACCTGCTTCAGCTCTCTGGCATATTGGAAATATTCTGCTCAGCTCATGTTTTTGCTTACAAGATCTTTCTGGAGAACGTGATATCAAAACAGGACACTGTCCAAATGCTAACAACTAGTGTCATGATACTGAGGTTCAGTTGGTTCCTCATGTGCAGCCACCATGACATGTACTTCACTGTACAATTGACTGCAGTGCCTAGGAGCTGATACTTTCTTTTTTATAATTATTTATCACTTTAAAATGCTCAGATCACCATGGCACCCCAGCTGCAGGCAGGCTGGCTGGCTGTTAGACAGAAAAATATAAGTGTTTATTTCTTGAAATCTTTCCTCTCAATTTTCTTTAAAGGCAAAAAAAAAAGCATGTACTTCAACAAGCTGAAGGTTGATATTTTATGTGTCTTTTGAATTTTAATTGAATTGAATATTTTGGCCTGAATTGTTGGCAGTGTTCTGCCTGTTCTTCACGAACCACTGTGCTGTTTGACGTGTTGCAAATGTAACAAACCAATACAAAAATGTAGTTCTACAGTTTGCACAGACTTTCTGGTTTGGGATTTTTCCCATCCAAGTCTAGTGTTAGGCCAGGCTCCAACATGAACCTGCTTCTCCATAAGAGCTCCTTACCAGGCTCTAATTCATTCAGAGTGCGTGAGCAAGTTCAAGGCCGGCCCAGGGATGGATACACCGACCTCAACTGTCCCCCTGACTCCTTCAGGACAATGTGCAGGCAGGCGAGCAGCCAGCAGCGAGGTGAGGAAGAGCATAGGTGACAAGGCAGGATGCATTAAGCCCACTTCCCAGTCCCCTCTCCCCCTTTGCTACGCTGTGGTCATGGTCAAACCGCCGAGCAAGCATGGGACCGTTTGCTGGACTGTGGGCAGAGGTCTGGAGCCTTTTGGGTGAATCCCTGCTCACATCTTTGGTATAAGAAACCCTTTGGCTTTTATTTGTAAATCATTCTTCTTCCTTCTCATCTAGCCCATAATAACAATACAGAGAGGGATGGTGATGATTTACAGAGATCATTTTTAAAAATCATGAACCACAATTTCCCAGCAGTAATAATGACAACTAGCATTAATAATCTTTACTTATAAAGTGCCTAAAGCCTCTGGATGTCAAAGGCAGACTAATAAATCCATACTGAAACAGAACTGCCGTGCAACCCAGAGGAACCAGACAGCAGGCACAGGAAAAACAAACATTAATTAAGAAGAAAGTTAACAAATCACTCTTCCCTGTGCGTGAGATGCCAGTTTCCTTTTCAGAGAAAACAAGACACAGTGATTGTGCAGGGACATACCAGTATGTGCTCTGATTAGCTGTTCTCTCTTTCTCATACTTCTGGATCTGCTCATAGATGTATCGAGGTGAAATGCAGCCCAGCGCCAGCCTGAAAGCAGAAGAATGATATCCTGAATGCAATGCAGGACCGACAGCTTGATCTCTGCGCGGAGGGAGTGGAGGGGTGGTTTTATGTTTAGAGTTGTCTGAAAACTTTTGCTTGGTTTGCAGTTATGCCACTGACTTCCCCAATGGCTTTAGTCAAGTTGTAAGACTTTTTTGCAACCCTGCAATCTGAGAATCAAAATCTTCCCCGTCCCAGCACATGACTGTCACAGGAGTCTCTGACCTACTAAGATAAATCATTTTACAGAAATTTTACAAGTTTTGCCTAAAAGACTTTGATCAGCTGGTGAGTTACTGCACCACTGACAAACCCAGAAGCGGATCTCAAATGTCAACCTTAGCTGTTGAACAGCCTTCCTTCTATTACAAACCTATTTATCACATGCCCAGGGCTCATATTCCTTCAGTACCTTCGTGTCTCATTTGAGCAACCACAGAAGGCAAGTGACTTGCTGAAAATCTCAGGCAGAGCAGGAAAACTAGGGAATCCAACCCATCTCTGGCATTTCAACCCACTGGGCTCCTTCCATTTGTTCCAACTCAGTGCTGTACGAGACAGGAAAGAGCTTGTAGACTCAAACCCCAACGCAAAGGGTGATAAGAAACAACTTTTACCTTGATTTTCCTAGAAATGTATTTGACTGCAATTTCCCAGTATGGCTTAGGGAAACATTTGATGTTCTCATGAATTTTGGAAAACAGGAAGAAAGGGCCTGAAGAGTTTTTCCTTAATTGTTGACCAGCTCTAACGCTTGGAAATGGCCGGTATAAGCTGTGAATGACTGGCTGCAATCTGAACTGGTCTGCTTTTGATTATCTGACAGAGGAACGCTTTAGGGCAGGCAGATCAGGACTGTCTGCTCTGGGCAAATGGCCAGCTTGGAAAAACTCTAGGGAGGGCCGCAAATTAAGAACTTCTGCAGTGCCAGGGGTCCTGGGATCCCGAAGTGCCCACCAGGTGGAGACATCCACTGCAACCACTGAAGCACAGAGCCAGCTGAAAATAAAAAATCCTGACCTGTTAACAGCCCCAAAAAATTGTTTCATGCTGCAATTCTGTTGGGAAAACCCTCCAGATGCTCTCAGCATGAGGCTGAACTGAGTTCTGCTGCTGCAGTTTCAGTCCAGAATTAAGTCTGGCCCTTCCACCACCAGAGACTAACCCCCCTAATTAGAAGTCATCATATTTACCTATACAAGAGATCCTTTTGCAGTAGGAATAATCAGAACTGTCTTTTCACTCCACAGAAAAATGGAACGGCAGCGAGGTGAGGTGACTTGCCCCACATTATTCAGTAAACCAGTTCTGCTACAGCCCCATCCACACGCTGAAGCTACGCTTCTTCCCTGGCTACTCTCAACCACCCCAGAGACACAAAACAGCACAAAGGCAAAGACAAGTTGTGTGTCTGTCCAGTGTCCTGTCCACATCACTGCTCCCAGCAGCCTGGGCTCTTGGCACAGTACTGCTACACTCCAGCAATTCCTAATTGCAAGAATCTTCCCAGGGAACCGCTGCCTGGAAGCGCAATAAAGAGCAGCTCTGAGGCTGTTCTACCCCAACAAAAAGAGGAACCCCTACCCATGCCCACTGAGCACTCAGCAGACAGATAACATCCGTTTGAGATGGGAGCAGAAGAGCTAGCAGGCTCACAACAAAAATCTTTACCATGGTGCAAATTTGGTTGAGTAATCCATTCCCACCAGTCCATTCCGAGTTTCCTTGTAAGAGGCAACCAGGTTCTGTGCAAGCAAAAGAACAAAAGGTTTTAATACTTTACATGCAACCTGCTAAATATGTTTTCTTTCATACTGGAGCCAGGGCAATCTGGCAGGGCTGGGCTCCCTCTCATGGCTGCCTGCAAGGATTACAGAGCTGCCAAATTACTGCGTACAGTTCACGGGAATTAATCAGGCCAGCAGTTTTCATTAAAGCTCTGGGATGCATGTCACAAGCTATGCTCCCCGCTTCAGCCTGTAGCACATTTCTTTCTACAAGAGCTAGGAAACTGGCTGCGTTGCTCCCTGCCCACACCCGTCCGACTCTGGATCAATAATACACTTAAAAGCACCAGTTGGACTGGTGGTGCGTTCCCTTGTCCGTGTGGCTGCTTATCTGGGTTTGAGAACCGCAGCGTCTGACAGCGCCCGACACTCAGCTGCAGGAATCCTGATCACTGTTATTTCTGGGCCACCCACATTTACAGCAGGGTGCAGATCTTCTGTTTTCTGGGCACTCCATTGACAGCACAGAGGACACAGGGAAGCCTGATCTCTCCTTGACCTCCTTCACTGAACAGGTTACAACTGCAAAAGGGTCTTTCTAGCTCACCAGGGAAGACAGTATTTGCGTAACAAAAAAGAAGGAACAGGTTTTCCAGCACTGATTATATTAATGCTTGACCAAGAGTAGAAGCTACGCATGCTTGTACAGTTCTAGCTGGCATAGAATTAATTTTCTTCATAGTAGTTAGTACAGGACTGGTTTGGATTTGTGCTGCAAACAGTGTTGATAACCCAGGGATGTTTTTATTACCGCTGAGCAGTGCTTACACAGAGCCAAGGCCTTTTCTGCTTCCCACATGACCCCACCAGCCAGTAGCTGGGGGTGCACAAGGAGTTGGGAGGGGACACAGCCAGGACAGCTGACCCCAGTGACCAACGGGATATTCCATACCATATGACATGGTCAGCGTATAAAGCTGGAGGAAGAAGAAGGAAGGGGAGGACACGTTCAGAGTGATGGCATTTGTCTTCCCAAGTCACTGTGGGTGTGATGGAGCCCTGCTGTCCTGGGAATGACTGAACTCCTGCCTGCCATGGGAAGTGGGGAATGAATTCCTTGTTTGAGCATGCAGCTTTTGCTTTACCAATTAAACTGTCTTTATCTCAACCTGTGCATTTTCCCACTTCTACCCTTCCAATTCTCTTGCCATCCCATCGGGGGGAAGTGAGCAAGTGGGTGACTGTGTGAGGCTGATCTGCCTAGTGGGGTTAAACCACGACAACGCTCCCCAACAGCAAGGGAAGGCAGGAACTTCTGTAGCACAGCCAAAAGAATCCCCTGGGGGCTGTGCCATTGAGCGCACTGGGCACAGCACACTTCTGAACCCATCTCAGCTGGAAAGATGCTACCCCCTTTATCCACAAAGCTGCGTAGGCTCTGATGCTGTTGGAAATCAGCACTCGTGTCTTCATCTAAGTTCACACAAGGCAAATTTAAGGCAGTTTCTCAAACTAGACCAGGAAAAGGTTCAAAAATGGTCAGGATGCATAGACAAAATTCAGTCAGCAGCAGCTTCGCTCCACCAAAGTAAGGGAGGAAGAAGTAGCTTTAATTATTGGCTGCAAGTTTTTAAACCAGACTACTAGGAACCTCCTACTATTTTTAACTGCAGGCAGCAGCTTGGGTCGGTTGTTCCTCACCCCAATTGCAATTTCAGCCCTTCAGGCCACTTTTCACTCCTCCAAAATGGAGGATCTACATTGCTGATGACATGGGACAGGAGAGTAGGAAGGGAAAATCAAGATAAAGGAGCTAAAAATTATCCCAATTCCCAACAGTTGATGGAAGAAAAGACTTAAGAGGGATGGCCACTAAACTAGCTTCATAAGTATTTGGTTTACATTCCCAGTTCCTGGATGACTTCTTTTTTATTTAGTTTGTCTCTCTGAAAAACTGAAATAATGCTAATTTTCTCCATTGTAAAGTGTTATACAGGAGCTAAGGAAATATTAGTAGAAAGTGAAATTGCAGCCTCACCCACTTGCACAGCTGTATGTACAAGGAGGAGGATGCAGACGAGGAAATGTAAGAGTTACCGTCTCCCAAAAATAATACTGCAGTCTCATTAAAGCCTGGGTCTCTCCTCCACTGCAGGGGAAAGCTGTTCGTGGATCAGTCACAGGATCTGCCACAGAAAACACCATCACCTTGTTACCCTCTTGGAAAGCATCTCAAAGGCAGGGAGCTTAAAATCTAGGGATGGTCAGCAGTAGGGATGTCTGCTTTGGGGACATAAAAGATTGTGCCCCAGTCTTCCTTTAAAACAAGGGCCACATCAAACATATTAAAAATTATGAAGAGGATGTTTTCTACTCAGTTGCAGGGCTTTTCAACCCAGCTCCTCCACACAGGGAATTGACTTTTATTTGCTGTATGAATGAACAGAGGCTTAGTTACAGTTTGAAGGGCAATCACTGCCTTTGGGAGGCCTCCATGTTTCGATTCTCAGTAAGAGACATTTCTAAGTAGGATTTCATGGGAGCAACTGCCAAATTAAGTTTTCTTACCCTTCTGTCCCAAATCCTCCATTGTAGGGACACATCCTTCTTCCACCCCTGGAGCCAGAGGCTTTAGCCGATCTGCCATCAGCAGGGTTGGCCGGACCTTCGCCTCAGATTCCACTGCTTTTCGGAAATGGGTGTAGACATCGGGCAACCTGCACAGATCGCAGTGCAGTCAGATCTCCGCAGGATGGCTACCCGACCCCTCCACACAGCACCACATGGCTTCCACAGAGGGAGGGTTAGCTTTCCCGGCAGCGCCCTCCTGAGGAGTGCATATTTGTGATGCGTGTTTTGCGATGCATTTTGTGATTGCCTGGCACAATAGAGGTAGATGTCCCTGGGGCTAGCAGCGATCGGAAGTTCAGTCCTTCACCCAATTTCTTTCTGCTTCTGATGCAAACAGTGCCTTTGCAATTTCTGGTGTGTCCTGATGGGGCAATCCATGAGGATCAGATTTATCTCACCTAACTTGTGATTACCCATAAGGCTGACCTCAATATTAAAATGTGCAACTCCTGCTGCCTTTTCAGTCAATAGAGAGAAACAGGCAGATTTACGGCCTGACTCTTCCGCCATATTTATACATTTTCTATAGGATACCACGAATCACCCAACTCCATCAACTACACCTCAAGTGACTGTTGAGGGAGCCAGGAAGAGTCCACACGCTGTCATAGGCAGCTACATTTAGCCAGATGGGGTAATGGAGCAATCCAGTCCAATGTCACAAGGACTGTATGTACTGCAGATTGAGTATCCAAACTGTACTGGTGGAAAGGCAAAGAGAAATCAGTCCCTCAAGAAATGGTCAAACCAACCCCTCGGTTTTATGCATATTGGAGCGTAAATCCTACTAGTGCAGAGGGATGAATGTGCCCCTTGCCCTTGATGCGTATGAGAGTGACAGCACTGTTCCGTAACTGCCAATAGACTAATGTGGGACCGAATGACCAAGATCCCTCCTGAGCAGTTCACTGGAGTGAGAAGCGAATGGGACAGTGGAGGAGGGAGTGATACCATGGAGCAGCCCACCTGGCAATAGGCCTGAAGGGAAGGTCGTCCCGATGATACAGCGTGGATGCCCAGAATGTCTGGATCTTCACCCCGTGCTGACTACACACCTGGCACAGCCCCTTCTCCACATCCAGCTCCTCCTTCGTGGCCTTGGGATAACAAAATGCAGTGAGGCCATGGCTGCACAGCCTCAGCTCCCGCATGCACACAGCTCCTGGTCCCTGGTCTTTCCCTTCTCCCTCATCTCCACATTTAGCTTCACCCCTTAGAGAGAGGTGCACACAGACAATCTCTTAAGTATTTCCCTCTACCAAACCCAACAACTGTTTTCACTCTCCATTAGTAGTGCCAACACCAGAATAAGGAACTCCTTGATGTAGAACGTTGCAGATCTTTTAAGTTTGCATGGACTGGAAAGGTGACCGGACAAATACACATAAAAGAAATCCACTGAGGGTTACTGAGTATCAGGATAGCATTCCTGTTTCAAGAAGTACTTGAGCCACAGATTCTTGGGAGCCTGGGAAAGTATGCAGGGGAAGTATCTTTACAGATTTGTCCTGTTGTGGTCTTCTCTGGGCATCTGTTATTGGTCACTGTCAGGAAAAAGGCTATGGAGTTAGATGAGGCCTTTTGTCTGATCTTCTGTGGTTGTTCTTAGAGCTGCATGGAGTAAGGCACTGTGGGATGTCTAGGTTGTCAAGGTACAAGGGTGTTGGGCCTGACAGCAGAAATACCCGCAGAGCAGGTCACAGAGTGATTCCTGCATTAGACAGCTCTGAGGCCCAGACTCTGCTAATTCTGAGTGCATCCACGTACACATATATGTATGCGTGTGTGTACACGCAGTCTCCAGGCCCAGTGGTTTGGATCCAGAGCCTTCCACTGAATTCAGCAGGCTCTGGATCAAACCAGTTAGTTACCTCAGTGAAGACAGATCAGTGACACCCCAACCCCATCGGCAGTCCGAGACCGGACTCACGTTCCATTCTTCGACACATTGGTGGGCAACTGCCTAAATATGGGTGCTGTGAACTCACTGTGGACCTTTTCTACACTCGATACAGTATGTCCCCTGGCACCTAGCACCCTGTGCAAGGAAGGGGCCAGGAAAAGGCAGCCTGATGCAAACAGGAGGAGAAATGGACTCAGCTGACCTAAAATGCCAGTTGCCAGAAACTCCTCTTCCTCAAGACACAGCACTTGCAAGTGACCAATCACAAATAGCTGGTGTCACCCCTCAAGGACTCCCACCCAGACATCTACACCATCCCCATCCCAGGAGCTAGCCAGTTTCCCGAAGGTTAACAGTATTGTAGACAAGCAAGGCTCTGAACACACAGGATCTGCATCACCATTGGATTGAGGAAGAAACTTCCACAACCTAATTTTGTCTTTTAACAATGTCACTCAAATATTTCTATTACCTCTTCATGGAAAGCAACAGCACTGACAGAGCCCAACTGAGTAATCAGATCACTGATCACATCTTCCGGCTTCCCCTTCCTCACAACCAGGGTACTGCAAACACAAAATATTGGCCTGAATTAGGTTTGATTTTATTGTTATTTACGTGTACAGGAAGCCCTAGTCCCGGCCCAGATACCCATGTACTAGTTCTCTACAGAGCACGGACAGCATGAGGAGGCAGACAGACAGGATTTGACTAGCCTACATTTTTTAGGACCCACTGAACACAGTGTATAACCCTCTGGGCTGAGTTTGTGTCAAACACATTTCTATCACCCCGGATGCCTTAAAAAGGATGACTGGGCAGAAAGCCAGGCTGTTACCTAAAAGTAAATCTGTCAGATCCGTTCATGCTTACATACTGAGGCTGAGATTCAAGAACTGATTCCTCTTTCAAACCCCTTCACAGGTAGTGGTGGCCTGTGGGCAGACCCCTCTCCACTTTCATGTGGGAGAATTCAGAGGAATTCTTTCCTTTGAATGCTCTCGGTTTGTAACAGTCAACAAAACTTCCTTCCCACCTTCCAACTTCACCACTGCCCACAGGGAACACCACAGGAGATTTCTGTCTACCACTGCATTAAGAAGATACTTCATGGTGTTGGAAATGGAACCTAGGTCTTAGCGTGGCTTTTCACAATCACACATCTCTCACTGCAGAAGACCAATCTCTTATCAGCCACTGACAACAGCATAGCAGCATACAAGCAGCTCTGAATCTGTTCAGTGCAGGGTATGGGTGCAGATACACACTGATCAGTTCTTTCAGTCTCCTATAACATTCACCATCTGCACGGTCCACACTGCACAGTAAACAGAGCCATTCCTCTTGCTTCTACTACTACGGTTATGCTGCTCTGGGAGAAGACAGGCTGGCTGATGCATCTTCTGCTAAGCAAAGCCAGATGTTATCACGTAATGGGATTGTTCCGCATGCAGACCTTCAGATTCTGCTCTACCTCAGTTATGGTTTCTAAAGGCATAAGGAAGGAGGAATCCCTGACAACTCCCTTCCCACAGTGTAGCCTACCAAAGAGTTTGGGTTTAGGGGGACCGGGCACGAGCAAACTTAACTCTCCAGTCTCACAAGCCAGGATCCATGATGGTCTGTCTCAAACCAACTCCCACAGAAAACTTGCTAGGGACAAGGAAGAACGCATGCCACAGTGGCTAGTGTTGTTGCCTACATCTCAGAAGACTGCCATTCATGTTGCCAGTCGTCATGACTCTGGGCAAAGCTGTCAAAGCTGACGCCCATCTGTAGTGCATGCGTTCAAGAAAGCAATATCCCGAATGGCACGCAGGCTGCATGGCTTTTCGCTCCCTTGCAGATGCCACAGGAGGTCATCTGAACAGGATTTATGTATGGGACCTTACTGTACCTAACAGAAGGGCTGTGGCTCTCTGAAACGAACCATCATAAGAGTTTGACTCACAGCACAGATATGTGTTGAAAACTAGTAGGAAAATAAAAATAGACATGTTATTTGCACGGTGCTTTCTCAACTACCTTCCTTTTTTCTTGAGCGTTTCCCTTAGATCCTTCACGCTTTCCAGCAAAAACCTGAGGCGATGGGGCCCTGTCTTCGGGAAGCCGTAGTAGTGGGTGCCCAGGTAGTGCCGCGGGTCGAAGCAGTAGAGGGGAATAACGAAATCTGCATTACTCTGAGCCCAGTGGAGCACCTGGAAACACAGAGAGGGCCATGACAGCTCTTGGGGACAGGATGCAGCGTGCACCTCTCCCCAACCTACCCAAGAGCGGGGTTATTTCTAACGAAATACCCGGGGGCCGCCGGTCGGGCCATACCTGGTTATCGTGGGCGCGCAGGTCGCAGCGCAGCAGGCAGATGGCCGTCCTCGCCGCCTCCGACATGGTGCCTCGACGGGGCCGCTCCCGCCTCACCCTGCCCGGCTCTGTCCTCCCTCAGCCCGGCCCCCTCAGCCTGACCCGGCTCTGTCCTCCCTTAGTTCGGCGCCTCTCAGCCCGGCCCGGCCCCCTCAGCCCGCCCCGTTCCCGCCTCCCCCTCAGCCCGCCCCGCTGCCGCCTCACCGCCCCGCTTCCACATCAGCCCGCTCCCGCCTCACCGCCCCGTTTCCCCCTCAGCCAGCCCCGCCGGGGAGGAGCCATCCCGCCTCCGGCTCCCTGCGGCCGCCCCTGCCACCTCTTTTCAGGCCCGTGGGACGGGCAGGTCCCGTCCCGCGTCCCGGGAGGGCGGCGGGACCGGGAGGAGCCCTCAGCGGCGTCGGTGAGGGCTGTCTGGGCGCAGGAGGAGGTGGCGGGGCAGGAAGCCCGTTTCCCTTGGTCTGAGGTACCTGTGCCTTTCCGTGGCAGCCTCTCACCGGAGCTCACTTATTGCTGAATTTGTGGGGTTTATTTTAACCTCGATAATCTCTTTATCTTCCACATAACAGCCATTGGGAGCCACCTCACACAGAAGCGCAGCCCCATTTGTGCCACTGTGCTGGGGCACAGCCATGGTGAAACCCCTGCAAGGGACACCGCTCACCTGGCTCTGACTGTTAATGTTCATTACTGTTTATCCCGTAAGTGCCGAGGCTCCGATATCGCTGCACCCCTGCCCACTAGCATGCGAGCCAGCTTTGCAGATAGCTTGCTCGCCTGTTGACTAACAGAAGGTGAGCCGTAGATTAGCAGTAATTAAGTTTTTGACTTCTAGCACTGTCAGTGGCTGCCAAAGTGAAAAGGCTTGCTCATCCTATAGTTGCCATAAGTCGACATTGGACACCAGTGATCACACATCCCTTACTGAATTGTCCCTCAGGATCCTTTGTTTGACAGCTCTCATAGTGAAAGGAAATGCAAAAACACCCGAACCCCAGCTTGGCTCCCTGGCTGAGGTCTCCAGCCATATGCTCCCCTTAAGTAACTCCACTGGTTCTATTAGGGCAGGAGAGGGTGGGGAAGGGATAAACGTGTTGCAGCAAGGAGTTGGTGATGATTGGGGATCCAAGTTACAGAAATGAATTGCTGCAGCTCATTTAAGTACCTGAATTGCTGAACTGGAGCTTTTGGTAGAGCCTCATGGATGCTTAGATGCTCACCAGAGATTAAATGTACCCAAACCCCAATGGGTCCCAGGGAGTCCTGGCTTTATTTCTGTCTCCTCCAGGCTTGCAGGTCCTCTGCGTGCAATCTGCATTGGCTGGCTGTAGGAAGTGATGCTGATTCCCCATGTGACCCACATGACACATCATCTCCTGATTCCTTTTCTGTACAACAAGGGCTCCTTTTCCTGGCTCGGCAGACTGCAGCCCGCTATAAGAACCAGTGACTCATCTCAGAGGACTCATGTTTGGTGAAGGAAAAGTAGAGCCAAACTTTGGCTCGCGCTCAAGGAAAACACCGTTGTCTGCTTGCAATGCATATGCTATAGAAGCAAACACCTCTCTTTATCCCATTAGAAATGGAGGGATTTTACAAATGCAGTTTGTAAATCTTCCCTGTTTGCCTTTGCCTTCATTTGGACAAGGACAAACAGTGCAGTTGGCTTCGCTTTTGTTTGCAGACAGGTTTCCCCCACAATGTCTTGGTTGACATTAAGCTGGGCCAAGTCTGGCAATAATGACATCCTCTTGTAGCTTACTCATAGACAGCCACCCACTTGCATTGCAACTTAAAGAGGTCTTATTTAATGGGCGTGCAAGAGAGAGGAGCCCTACTGCCTGAAAAGGGTTTGGTTTATTTCCCATTGGCAAGGAAGGCTGGTTTCCACTAAACAGAAACCTCTGCAACATAAATAAAGAGAAGAGAGATTTGAAACTCCTGATATGCCAATAAGGAAACAAAAGTGGGTTTAAAAGCAAGTGAGTCTCTGCCAGCTTTCTATTTACATAGATATAAAGCATGCAAGGTGTCCAACATTGCGGTAGTGGCAAGAGCACCATGACAGACTCGGCACCTACATGTCTGTTAAATGTCACAATCTAGGCAGCAAGAGCGGGCAGGAAAAACAGATGTCCATAAAGGACAAATAGTTTGCTCGGGCCCAGAACCCAGACCTCCTTACACCTGACACTGTACCCTTTCTGTCACATCGTTGGAGGTTTATTTCCTTTGCACTCCTGTAGGAGAGTGCAAATGCTGTTGCACACTCAAGCCAGAGCTTTCCAAAATAGTGCTGACTGCATCCACTCTGTAGTCTACCTTAATAACGAAGGATTATAGTTTTTTAATTACACGGTTGTTTCTCCTTAGATTATGCATGTATGCCTTCTCAGTCATTGCTTCTGTGAGACCTTATGAAACCATGCTCTGAAAATACGTGTAACAGAGGTGTTTAGGAAAAGCGGTGGTGGTGAGTGCTTTGTTCTAAAATTAGAAACCAGGAGACCTGGCATTGTGAACTGCCGGCTCTCCAGTCTCCTTGCCTGGATTTTCCATTCAGAAGTACACAGTCAAGAAGAACAAAAGCTTTGGTTTTTGGTTTTTGGTTTGGTTTTTTGTTTTTTCCACTGACACCTGTCTCTTTACTCCAAGACGGTGTTTTCCGTTCTCCCTTTGGGAACCAGAGAAGCTTTGCCAAGAGGCGCTGCAATACCAACAATCTCCATGCCAGTATGGAGGGGAACAAGCTTTCCACCGTCATTTTTGTTAAGTATCCTCTGAGAAACAGCTTCCTTCTGGAGCCCTGAAGTTGTTAGTTAATTCATGGGACATGGGGGGGAGGTCTGTGAACTATGATGAAGTTACGCAGGGGACCTGTGAGAAAAGAATTGGATAGTCATGGACTATCTAGACCTAGGGCAAACCTAGAGACCAGGCTAGACAGTATCCAGAAATTGCTTCTTGCAGTGCAAACAGCGGCATGTGATCCCTTTGTTTCTCAGAGACAACCTCATGCAATACCAGGTCTTGGACAGACCCCAACTCCCAAGTCAACAATCACTCTTCCTCTTGCTGCTCTGGGTGTCCTTTTTCACTCATTAAAGCAATTTACGTCTTTTGTTTATTCCTGAAGTTGAGTGTTGCAGTCAGAAATGTCTGTTGTACCCATCTTGGGTAACAGAGCCATAGAATTGCACCCCATCGCTCCTGCAGTAAGTTCTTCTTTTATGGCTTGTGCAGAATAAATCTGTTAGAAAGACAGCCCGTTTTGTGATGGAGTAACTGGGGGTGGGTTAAGCTTCCTCTCCTCTCCTCTCCTCTCCTCTCCTCTCCTCTCCTCTCCTCTCCTCTCCTCTCCTCTCCTCTCCTCTCCTCTCCTCTCCTCTCCTCTCCTCTCCTCTCCTCTCCTCTCCTCTCCTCTCCTCTCCTCTCCTCCCCTCCCCTCCCCTCTCCTCTCCCCTCCCCTCCCCTCCCCTCCCCTCCTCCCCTCTCCCCTCTCCCCTCCTCTCCCTACCTTTCTGCAGCAATCTTGCTATGATGGAAGCTCAACAACATACAAGCACCAACATTTTTGTTTTCCTAGACAGAAACAGGCGACAATGAAGCACTGAGCCAAGAGAAGGCAGAAGTCTTCCTCAATGGTGAGAGCCTCCTGCTGAACAGGAATAGTGTTTAAGACAGCAGATACAGCAGTAGCAGGTCCACCGTGCACTGAGCAGCTCTGCAAACAACAAGGTAGAAGGTGACTATTACATGCTGGCAGTGTATTCTTTTGAGAAGCTTTGATTATGTTAAAAGCTCACACTTTATGATCTTCCCCCAGGACAATAAAGCTTTTGTCCGCTTGACAGTTTGCCTCCAGCACTGCTGTGTCATTGCATCACTGATTACAGTTTTTGACACGTCATCCGTTGATGTCCATGTTCATAAGCATCTGTGCCCAGCTTCATTACTGATGCATGCCACCATCTTCATTCAGATGGTGTTTCACGTGTTTAAAGTAACAAATTGGCCTGAATAATTTCCTCTCTCATTTTGGAAACAACTCCCAACTGTTGCTTCTTTTAAGTCTCTGTGAGAATGACACCTTTGCATTTAGCTTGTCATGCATGAAAAGTTTGACATCATTATTTGATGTTTTACCGAGTCTCCCTCTGAGCTCTTTACAGAATCTTGAATCATGTCATCATTAGCTGTTTTCCCAAAAGCATAAACCCTCCATGATCAACATACAGCGCAGCACTGCTCAGAGACAGACTGTAGTGATTCTGTTACCAGTCCTGCTGTGTCCAAGCATATGCTCTAATGTCTCTCTATGACAAGTACAATCTCATTTTCTTGGATTTGAGTAGCATGCTAAATCCTGTCCACCAGCATGAAACACCTCTTTCTTTTCACGCATATCTGATACTCTACCTAGATCTATCTTTCAAGTTTTTGAACCACTGGTAAGAGCGGCAACCTGCCTTTAATGCTGAGACCTCCCATTCCAGAGACAACGCTTTGATGTTTTGACGGCAGAAGACCTGGCACTTTCTTCTATGGTGGAAGCAGAAGAACATAGTTCAGTTCACTGCCTGCATAAATGCAGCCACTCTTCTTACTGGTCAGAGACTTTTCCCCTGGTGTCATTTGTTGTGCCTTCTGGTTTGCAGATGTCTTGCCTTCAAATACTGTGCAGGAACCGTCTGCCCTTGGTTCTGCTATGCTTGTTCTTGTAGGAAAACATACATACCAGTTGCTCTTTGTAGCTCAGCTTGTGAGCACTGTTCATTAAATCTGTCATTTCCTCTTCTGCCTTTCAGCAGTATTTCCTCCATCAGGAACCCAATGACCCTTTGCAAGCTCTCATCCACCTACAATTACTGGACCTGTCTGAGGTTTGCCAAGTGGCTTAAATACCATTTAGCATCTAGTGTCAGCTACTGCTTATGACTGTCATATGGGTTTATAACACACTCTCACCTGTCTTACATCATGCCCTCAAAATACACGAAAAAATATCTACCCGGTAAAGGATCAGACATGCATAACTGCAACTAAAGTAGCTTAATATCAGTTAAGTGTACTTGCATCCTTGGCTGATGTAATTCACCATGGCTTCAATGGAGCTAACCAAGGATTTGCTTCAACAATCAGCTGACTAAAAATGTCCGTTCGAAAGGCTTTTAAAGAAAAAAAAAAAATAAAAAATTGTAGTTTTGTGGTTACAACTAGACCTGGGAACATCATGTCTTTATTGTCCCTATGTTCTTGGAATGGGTCATTTCAACCCTTCATGTACAGCAGAATTTCTGCTGCTGTAAAATGGATGTAACATCACTTCCCTATCACACAGTGCATTTTGCCTGTTGACTACCTTCATATTAGAGACCCATCTCTAATGATGCTAATAAAAGCACAGAATATTCTAGACAATAACATTTATAGAAGGATACAGTCAAGTTACCTTAGACATTTAAAAACAGGGATCCAAATGTTACTGTCCACTGGGTTAAATCAATAGTCACTAGGCCATTGCTGACATGCAGGCTGTGATGCAAGGACAAGAAGAACCGCAGCCTAGGTGAATCTCAGTGTCTACCCAGCTCAACAGCATGTCTACAGCAGATACGAGCACAGTTAGAAGATGTTAGAGTCCTGCCATGGATGCTGAGAAACAGCATCCTATACACCATTTTCTTCTTCACATCCCCACTGGATAGAGGTTGTGTTCATGTTGAGTTTTGTTTTAAGGAAGCAATAGTTCAGTACACAGTATTTTTGGGAATCATATAAACACTTTTTCCAGGTAATCATTATCAGAAGGAAATGCCTTTATAAAGACCTCTGTATAGGTTTCACATCTATTAGAATTTTCTCTTGGAGACAAATCCCAAGGTCATCGTGGTCCTGCAGCCAACTCCTCCTTCCCCTGCAGAAAGTAAGATTCTTTGCTGGCGACAGGAAGAACCAACATTGACGAAGGATGTGAAGCATTGGCCCACAGGCTCAGTACAGAGATCTTGGTCCTGATCCTGCAGGTGACATTGGCATGGTTTGGCCATGTGTTGCCAAGAAGAATGGCAAATGAATGGAAACAAAAAAAGAGTCGAGAAAAAAGCCTTCACTTTCTCCACACCTCTCCAAATCTTATTTACTGTGGTCCCCACCAGATCACACCTAAAATAGCTTTTGTCTGTTGCTATTTAGCCATTTAGGTCAGATCTACCAGCTGCATTAACTTGCCCCTATTGTACTATTGCAGTTGGATTGTTGCCATCCTCCCCCCATGGGTTTTCTACAGATCTATATTTCAAAGTTATGGCTCTTGTAAAGCTCTGCTGTGTGAGTTCAGACAAGCTAAAAAAAATTAGTCATGTTTCCTCTAGTCCTGCTGCTTTACTAGGCTTCCTATTTGCAATCAAATTATTTTTAATTTTGACCATGTTCCTATTGTTTTCCAGGAAGATAATCATCTTATCTTGCCGCCGGGATATTTCTCTCCTTTCTCATGTAGTTTCAGATGGATTAAATAAATACCCCTCACACAAAGCACACCAAGCTGGGCAAAAGGGCACTTTACCATTGCTGGTTGATCTGAAATTTAGGAAATGTCTCCTTTTTGGAAAAAAATAAAAGATTGGAAGGACTCAGACATGCCATAATGGCAGCTGTGCACTCAGTTAATTTTTATCCACCTCAGAGTAGCTTTATGGAAACACCTGGGTGAAGTTAGAAGTGACACTGGCTTTGCTTACCAAAGGGCCACAGATGACAGTTGCCTGAGTTTTTGGTAAGGGAAAAGTCAAAAAATGTCTGAGTGGTCCTGTGGGACCCTTCTGCTCCTTCTGCCCAGGTGAAACTGTATTAGCTCCATGCAAGGAAGAGGAGATCCCCCACTGTGCCATCCCTCTGATGAGAAGTCTGTTTTCAGGACCATCCATGGATGCTCTTCTCCACCTCTATATGTCTGGAGATGGTATCAAAGGGACCTAAATGGGAGCAGGTCAGTTCACTGCATTTTGAGATCTGATTTTGAGTCCTTTCCAAGGGAAGGATAAATGCCCAGCAAAGGCGAACAGCCACACTGCCAGCTCTGAGCAAACCGCATGAGGAGGATCAGGCATCTCTCAGACGTCTCCAGTTTCTCCAGTGTCCCCTCCATGGAGGAACTGGCTTGTTAACACGCAAACAACAGTCACGCAATGGAAAGTTGTATGGTGTAGTGACCCCGCTCAAAACTGAACTGCTCTGTTTTGTGTTTTGTAACCTTCACCCATATACACTTTCCTACTGCTGGACGCTGACTGGTTTACCTCCAGCTTCCTAATTATTGAAGTGCTGCTGCTTGTATTTTACCGCAGATGAGGAAATGAGGACATATGGCTTTTGTGATAAGAGATTTATGTGAGCTGTCTGTGCAACAGTGCTGCAACTTTCTATACAAGTCCATTTATGAAACAAAACATGTGTAAACAGTCAGGTTTTGATTGTTTCGGTGATTTCTTCCCCCTCGTGACAGATGTAAAGGAAAAACTGTAGGTTTCCACTTGATGCATGCAGATAAGTTTATGGCCAATGGGGCAGATCCCAGTTGTGGTAAATCAGTCTCTACCTCAGCTAAAATCCAGCTCCACGTGGGTAGATGGGAAGAAATACAAAGAAGCTCAGGCTCGATGGCTGCTTGTACATGATTTTCTTTCAGCTGTGGGAGTACAAATATGCCAGAAGGGTTCTGGTAGGAACTTCTTCGTCAAGAATACAGTAAGGAGTGTAAAATACCGATTGAAATGGCAGTTGTAATTCAGTGATTATAATGGGCGGCTTTGACTACACCCCTGTAGATTGGTTACCTTTCAAATCAGGAGAGGGATTAGAGAAATAGGGTCATATTCCAAGGAGCAAATTCCTGCTGAAGTCAGTGGTGTCAAAGAACAGGGCAGGCGGGATACACGTACCTAAACATATGTCTGGATCATGGTCCTTCAGTCCTTCTCTTACTCTTAGACTTTACTCGAGAGGGGCCAGTTGCAAGGTGGAGACTCTTTGTTCTTTTCAGGAAAGTATCAAGATTTTCTCTGTATTTTCTGGGAAGGCGGGATGGAAACGTAGGATGTCCCCTGCGATTTTTGGCTTTCTTGCAGTTTCAGCTGCGAATGCCACAAGGACAGTATTTCTTGTGCTATTTTCCACAATATTCAGGTGCCAGATGAGCCCATAAATATTCTGGGATAGTTCTGACCTTACCTGAGAAAGTCTAAACTGAGTCTGTTTGCAGACAGGTAGTATAACTCTCCAGGGCTTTCAGCTCCACACCTTTCACCAGCATGATATATAGGGTCACCTTGCAAATGTCCTGGGAGGACACCAGTTCCAAGCTCCGTGTATACATGAAAAAGCATCACAGAGAAATGCTCTCCAATGATGTTTGCTTAACAACCCACCCAGAAATCAGATGCGCTTCACTTTCACTTTGTCCTTTTTGGAGATGTTTTTCCCTTTGTTTGGGCAGAGAAGACGAGTCATGGAAAAAGACAGCGTGGAAAGTTACATTCAGCTATGAAAGCACAAGCGATGACTACCAGGAAAAAAAAAATCATCCACACAACTCAATCTCATTGTAGTCACACCCAGCTCGTTTGAAATACAAGTTAAAATCTGTGACTTTTGGTTGATTGACACTTCTGCATGCTGTTACCTTCCTCTGCATGTAACACTTAGCATTCAGCATTTGTTTCTTAAGATCTGCAAAATCCTATCAGCTGTGTACGGCTAGGTGGATGAACACAAACGGTGCCACAGAGAGGACTGGGGGACACCCCTTCGCTCTGACCCCTTCACAGAGCAACCTTCTAACCCCCCAGGATGGGGTGTTGCAGTATTCCCAAGTGGTCGACGGTCAACAGTGCATGGAGAGTGCGCCTCTGCTCTGGGGTCTTCATGCTCTGAGCCCTCTCCTCTAGGGTGAGGCCCGTGCATTTTATCTTCAAGCGCAGGACTCACCCTTTGCTTTTAAAATACAGTTGCTGCTGCTGCCACCTACCTTTTATGCTGGAGTGGATGCTAGGAATATCCCGGACACCGAGCCTGGGATGGAGCCCAGGATTTTCTCCTCAGCCCAAGGGGGTATAAACCCAACCTCTAACCCATGAGGTAAATTTGTTGTGTGGGCAGGAGGCATTACCAGCTGTCTGTGAGAAACAGTTTTCTGCCACAGCAGAGGAAAGGTTTCAAACCACATCGAGCCAGAGAGATTGCTTGTTGCTCTTGCCTGGTTGTGAGGACTTTCATACAGCAGGTCTTGGCATCTGCCTCGCAGAGCGTATGGTCGTATCAGCCAAGGAACGTTTCACGTACCACGAGAGGAAGAGAAAGGTAGCCGGGAAGTGTGCGGCCCCTCAGCAACAGGGATCTGAACCTGAATCTCACTCTTCTCAACCACTCCACGATGTGGTTCTTGTAAAAGGGAAGCAGAGGTAGAGAGGAAATGCTGTCCCCAAATGTCTGCCCCCAGCAAACGTCTGCATACATTCAGGCATGTTCTGGGAAGAGCACAAACCCCTCAGGAATGCTGACACCTGTGGTCTGTGGGCCCTGATCAGGTTTATCTATCAGGTGGTCCCCAAACCAGCAGTCAGAACACGTGGGAAATGGGGGAATATTTAAGCAAAATAAATGTGGCTTGTCTGCGGGTAATATCGTTAAGAGGGACATAGGACAGCTCTAGCCCTCTTTTTCCACCTGCTTTTCCACAGCAAACAGCAGACCCGAAAATTAATCTTGGGTGAGGAGGAGCTGCGGCCGACGCAGGTCTGCCAAGCCCAGGCGCTGCCATGCAGAGGTTCTGGCATCGCAGGTTTGTGTCTACATGCTGAAATCCCACCAGCTCCAGCCTCCTGCTGTGAAGCAGCACACATTTTCTGAGTAATTGGTTTCTTTCCTTTACACCAAGATGGCATCATTCCTTTACAGTTTGCAAACTAAGTATAGAAATGATTTCACCCACCATCAATACGCAGCCATCTCGATGGGAGAGAAAGCCTGACAGACGTCTCACAGCACACAACGGCTTTATGTTGCAGTTTAGGACAGGAAACAAGAAAGGATATTATATCAAACAGAAGGCATGGGAGAATTTCAGGTTAGACGGAGCATACTTAGTCACAGAAGAATTGGGTTGGTGCTCTGGGACCTGTGTTCACTTCCTGCAGGAACCCTAACATAGCCCAAAATAGTAGCAGTTAGGTAAAAGCCAAATATCTTCCCCTTTTTCTCCCCACAGCAAATACTAATGCTTACGTCATTAAAGGAGAAGCATAAATAGAACAGCCTAGGGCTGTGATTTGCGAAGTTCTTGGTCTGCAGATGAACCATCAGCTTTTCTTGTAGCTCACTATTCCCCACTTGTGCAATCAAACTTTTCACTAAAGATATTATTGCGATGATGTAATCCTTCATATCCACTCCAACATGTATACCAGTCACCTAAGAAGAATCAGAGCACACATCTATACATTTTATGTGGGGCATGGTTTTCACCTCACCCACTGGCACATACATGGGGTGCACGGTGTGGGACAGCATGCACCAGTGTTTCCTAATGGCAGTTTGGACACTGTTTTGGAAAAGAAGGGAGAGTTTGGCTGTATGGGTACAAGGTATGCCATGCCTGTTGTCCTCAGCGACAGAGAACAGCCCCCCGTCTGTTTTCTTTCCCTGTACGGTGCCACTGCAACCACTGTCTGCAACATACTGGTTTTACCGGTGCTCTCCATTGTGCGTTCTCTACCAGGTTCTCACTCCTCTCCAGAAACATGGTGAAGGCTGTCGGCTGGCATTTGTAGGAGAACACGTGAAACTTTACACAGAGCCACACACCTCCGCCCGCTTTTCTGCCAGGATTCATAAATGTTTTCAAGAGCGACTTGAGGAGGCAGAATCCGGGGGCAGATCCTCAGCGCGCCCATCAGCAGAGAGCTGTTGACATCAATGGAAACAGGCTTTACACACATGACGATCCTTATATTGTTCAGGAACTGAAATCCCCGTAGCAGGATTCCTGGGGCATCAAACAAGCTCAGAAAAAAGAAGCCATTTGGAAGGAGTTTTCAGCGGGAATTGGTGCTAGCCTAACAGATTCCTGTTAAAACCAGGAGGTTTTAAAGGAGCTGCTTGTCCTATGTGCCTTAGAATACTCGAACCTGAAGTCCTGGGGTCCTGTGCCTGGTTCCCAAGGTAAACACATGTGATTTATTTCAGAAAGGCATCTGCAGCACAAGAATTCATTACATACATCCCCGATGGGCAGGAGCCAAAACGTTTCAAATGTGCCAAGTTACCAGAATGTTATTAAAAGCTGTAAGACTTAGAGGGAAGGTGCAGAGAAAGACAACCTCCTTCCCAAAGCCAGGTGGCTTAGGATAGACTTACGCCGCTTCCCAAACGGATGAGGCAAGCTGGAGTCAGAGGTTCCTTCCAGCAACAGCTTGGTCCCCCTGGATATCTCTCTGTAAACTGCACAAATATTCTGGGAAAGGGGAGGGAGAGAGAAAAGAGTGAAACCTATTCAATTACATCAAGATCACGACTGGCCCTAGTAAAATCATTTATGAAGTGAGGGAACCCGGAGCAGTTTGGGTTGGAGCCATCTGCTGTTATTTGGTATATACAGAATCGGTTTCTATGGATTTTATTAATAGGTCACGCGATTGTATACGAGGATGTGAGATCTGAATCTCTCAGGAGGGGTCCCTGGTTGGGGTTTCTATTGCCGTTATAGGCAATGGCTCCAACTTTCTTGCAGCAGCAAGTCCTTAAAAACTTGAGGGGAATGGGTCTGGGTTTAGGATTCTGCCCATTTCTTTTTCTCTCCCCACCCAAAATCTTGAACTGACTTTGTTCCTGTCCCTCTCCAAAACACATTTACTAAGTGGGAGAACAGGGAAATAATCAGAAAAAATATTCTTACCTACTTTTTCCACTGTCTACGTGAATTTTCTCTCCCACCAGTCTGAGTGGTATCTGGTACAACACTCAGGTCCCACTTCCATCTGTCTTTCAGCCACAAGACTTGCATCAGCCCTTTGCTCAGGGATTAATTTTGCCTTTAAGCCGTCAATGGCTCCACGTATGGAGAGACAGTCCAAAGGGATTTGGACTCACTCAAGAGGTTTGGGACAGGAGAGTGTAAATCCCACGGGGAGCTGCCCAGGGAGCCCTGAGCTGTAATGGAGACCAAGCTGTGACATAAAGTCAGAGCCCGGGAACAGCCTCCCCCCACCCCTTGATCTTAACTGTGGTTCGCTTTTGCTTCAGTTTCCCCCCCGAAAGAGGCAAACCCAAACCAAGTTGTCAGAGAACAATCCCTTCACCCCATCTTCGCGTGGAGAAAGCTGGGCGCAGCAGAAAGCTATGCTGCAGTGAGGTTTCGCCAGCTTCTCCAGTGCTTCAACTCATGAAGCCCTATCTCCCCGAGTCTGGAGGTTTCAACACAATTTTTCATCACCTCCTGGTTTTTCACATTAACCCCAAGTGGGACACTTTGATCCCAGCCCCCTTGTTTCAGCAAGTCCCAGAAACCCTCAGTTGGAGCACAGAAGGACAATTTCCATCCTTCATGAAAGCACAGGCGGGGCATGCCGTGGTGTCCAACCGGCGCTGACCCCAGCTGCGGGGCCGGGGTAACCCCACCGGGACAACCCCACCGGGACTGAGCGGGGCTGCGGGCCGGGCTTGCGGGTCGCCCCCTCCCCACCCCCCCGGCTCGGAGCTGCCCCGCGGGCCGCGCCGGCCCAGACTCCACCCCCGCACCAGGGCGCCCCCCAGCGGCGCGGCACCCCGCGGGCGTACGGCTCGGTCGGTGAGTGGATGGTGGAGGGGAGGGGCGGGGTCGGCCGGGCCCTCCCTGCCGTCCCATTGGTCGCAGCCGCTCCGCGCGTCACCGCTTCCTCCCGCTTTTGTGCACCGCCCCGCACCGCCCCGGGCTCCGCTGCCGCCGTGCCGTGCCGTGCCGTGCCGTGCCGTGCCGTGCCGTGCCGTGCCGTGCCGTGCCGTGCCGTGCCGTGCCAGGCGTTGGAACCGCGGTGCTCCGAGTCGCCGGGAATGGCCCTCCGCGAGTAGCCGCGCCTCAGGACCGGTAAGTCTCTCCGCCCAGCCCCGGGAACGGGGCGCTCCGCGGGCGGTAGGTCCCTGCACCCGCGGCGGGCGGCGGTGCGAGGGTTTGTTTCGGTCTTTTCATTTTTTAATCGTCTTTTTCGCAGTGGTGAGCGAGAGTTTTGCAGCCGGGTTTGGCTCCGGTGGCTTTTTCTTCCTTCCCTTTAGTCTTGCAAGCGGGAGCTTGTCCCTCCGGGCCGGTCCCTCCGAGCTTTGGGAAGCCGTGGGGGCCAACGGGGGGGTGGGAGCGGGTCCCCAGGAGGGGGCCGGGGGTGCGGGGCAGGGGGAGGACCTGCCTCCCCTTTGGGATTTACCTTCCCGGGCACCGGGGCTCCCGGGCGCAGCCCCCGCCTTGTGTTAGCGGGCTCGGCTTTGGCTCCGTAACTATTTTTGCCAGGTTGTTGCCTGGTGCCCTGAGTCAGCCTGGAAGCCTGTCCCTGCTGCGGCTGCCTGACAGCGAGCGCCAGGATTAGACCCTGATACAGCCTGTCCCGTTACCGGGATGCGTTAAACTGTTCAGCCAGCGGGTATGTCGCTGGCTGCGGTCGCTTGGGTCCTGCTTCGGTGGAAAGCATCGTGTCCGCACCAGGGATCTGCAGGATTGCCGGGCCAACCCTTACCCTCACTGCGAGCAAAGTCTGTCCCGAGCGGTGATGATGGGGAGGAAGGCTCTGCGGTGGGCACGGACCCCCGTAGGTGAGGGGAGCGGATACCCGTGCGGTGCGAGTGACTGCTGGCTGGCAGAGCTGGGAAGCTGGATTTCCACCTGGATGGAGCCAGCCGCGCTGTCGCGGGGAACCGCGCTGTGATGCTCCAGGAGGATTTCTTCGCCCGGCACCAAACCTCAGCCCTCCGTGGCCGGGTGGGGAGAAGAGTGGAGCGGAGGTGGGAGCCGTGTGCCAACGGGAGTGGGTGTGCGCCGGCGGGCTTGCCAGGTCACGCACGGCGGCCAAGAGTGTCTCTTGCTGGCCCCGACGCAGCTTGGAGAGCGGTTTCCCGCTCAGGCACTGCTTTTATCCTCCTCTTCAATTCCTGTCTTGTAATCCGGTGGTTTTTGGAAGCAGACCCACTCCTGGTTTGATGCAGGGTCCGTGTGCGTTACTGGTGCATGAACTGAAAAATCTGGGGCTCACTTGGGATCTGGAGGCTTGGGATTTGCGTGGAGTTTAAGTGATCCCAGGGATTTCCAGGGTCAAGCTCTTTTGCTTCTTTGGTAAATGTGAGCGGTTTGGGGGAGTTGCCTTCTGTGGCGCCTTGTGAATTTATTTCCAGTCCGACACGTGCAGTTTGGTGTAGCTTTGTGCAGGATTCATGCCCGGAGTGGGAGCCATTCCTCCGGCACGTGGGAGATCGGCTGCGTTTGGGGGCTTGCCCGTGGCTACCTGTGTCTTGTGAATACCGGCACCGGATGGTTTGCTTTCCAGAGCCCCTGATTTGACATTAGTTACAATCAGAGGGTTCAATGTTTCCCAGGGCTCCTGCAGATTCAGGGTGTATCTCCACAGCTTAGGAGGTTTAGGAAGGTTTCACAGCATGTAAAAGCTCCTCTGTTGGAGGCAGGACGTGAGGCTGGATGGGCTGCCAGCCTGCTGGGATGTGGATTTAAAGGCTCTTTTATACCTTCCTTCTCTAAACGCGTTTTGGTACCGCATTTTTTTCCGTGGGTCTTAAATCTCCATCAGAAACCCACAGCTCTGCCCTGTCAACGTGTGCTGGTGAGCGATGCGTTTCTTTTTTTCGGAGGCTGTTGGAGCCCACGAGGGAGATGTGCTCACGCAAAGGGATGTAGTCTGGATTTTCATCCAGGAGGGAGAGACTGCGTCTCTAAGAGCCAGTGATTATGGCAGCCAGAGAGTCCTCTCTCCATCCTTTCGGAAACGTTGCTATTGCTTGATGATGCTTCATGGTGGTAGCGTGCAGCTTGGACTCAATGTGTTTTCTGAATTTTCCAACCGGGAAGATGCGGGCAGGTATTGCACGGCGTGTGCCGCTCCCCGACAGAGCGGTGGGATGAAGCATGCTGCTGTGCTACGGAAGGTGATGTGCGTCCAGCCCTCCTCTCCCCAGCTGGACGTGGGGACCAGTGTGAAAGCTGGCAGGTTTTTCTGTACTGGGTGATCTGGCCCTGCCATCGGAGACCTGCTGGTGGAGGCTGGAGGGGAAGTGAGTCAGGGTTTGCTGTTAGAAGGGAGATCTTTTGTTAGACTGCTCGGTGAATGCAGACGGGCTTTGGAGCGTACAAGGCTGTCTACATGCAGAAGCAGCAAACCTCAGAGCTGAGAATTAGAAGGGAGCAATTGCTCTGAGCTTACCTTGGCTCTCCTAATTGAGGAGATCATCTGAAGGAAAAGGAAAAACAAAGAAGAGATATCCAACTACAATTCAGCCAGCTCATCTGGTCTAAGGAAACATGTTTTCTCTCTCTACAAATCTCTGGACTCTCTTAGATCCTGAGGTCCAGCAGAGGAGGGGGACACGCATCCCACGTGCCAGCCTTTCTGGGGAGGCGGCAGAACCCTTTGCAGCCCGGCTCCCACGGCGGGGAGCTGCGGGCAGCGGGGCTGGGTGCTCGCTGATGCCTGACAGCAGCGGGAGGCTGTTGGGCTCAGTCCCTTCCACTCCCTTCCCTGCACGTAGTACAGGCCAAACACAGTGTGCGCAGAAATGTGCAGAATGTCAGCTGTGCACTGGGGAGATGGAAAATGCAGTATGGAGCCATAAGAAGGGGAATATGGAATTCAACTGGGTTTTTATTTTATTTCCTCAGACACGTTTCAGAAAAACTATAAATGGCATGCTGATCCTGAACCTGTCTGGTTCACCCTCGATCCCCAGACTTTATTTATTTTCCTATTTAAGCTCCATAAGGGGAATGGGTGACCAGGTGTTTTTGGTGAGTGTCTCCGGGGAGCAGCTCCCCGTCCCTGCGTGCGGCCGTGCACACCGGGTCAGGACCGTGTTTCTTCCTGGCACCTTTTCTGCCTTGGCCGAGTGTGATGTGAGATGCAGAGGTGGTGATTGTCATCTCAATTGTGCCTGAACACGCTGTCTCCATGGGCTTGCCTCATACCCTGTGCGGCATGAGCCTTCATCTGATGTGGTGAATGCTGTGGTGGACATCAGATGGACGAGTGGTTTTCTGTCTGTGAAGGTGTGAGCGAGCACGTGTGAGCGTGGATATGTGGGTGTCTTTGTTTGCTTTCTGTCCACCTCTGCAATTCTGATCTGGTCTGCCCAAGTAATCCATCCTCCTGTTAGTCACTAAAATGCCACCAGTGTCCAGCCAAATCGGTCTGTCCCAGGTTATCTTTAATAACACAAGAAATTAAAAGCAAAAATCTCCTTTAAAATAGCTGCCTTCCTCTTCAAAGCCACTGAGAGGCTCTTCCTTGCAGAAGACTGATTGCACAGGAAGGGAGAGCAAGAGAAGAATGCTGCAGTGGGGCTAACGAAGAGTTTTGGGGCTCGGTGTACCCGGCTCCTTGCTTTGTTTCAGTGCTGAGGCTGTTGCTTTCCCTGGAGCCACAGGGCTTGGGGCCAAGCTGAGCCTGGGATGGTGGAAGATGCAGCACCAGTGTGGCCCGTGGAGGAGTCTGGCCCAAAGCTGGCTCACCCGGTGCCGCAGCGGTTGCGGTGGAAGGGTTCAGCGAGGTGGGGGTGTGTGGGTTCATGGTCGAGCCCTGTGGCTGTTCACGGCTCTTCCCCCCGTCTCTGTGACCCAGGGTGGGGACATGCCATTGCATGTCATCACTACGTCTCGTCATGGGTGCCAGCTCCTGTTCTCAGAGTGTTTGGGGTGTCTGCAAAGGCTACCCAGAGGGTTTGACCTTGACTTCCTGAGGCTTTTAGAAGTTAAAGGTATACTCATATACCCCCCAAAAGGGGGATTCAGCTCCCACATGCTGAAACACTTTTCCTTACCCTGGAATATCCTAATATAAATGTTAGTGGTGTCCAAGCAACTCTGAATTTCATGAGAATCCATAGTAGGCTGGAGCCTGTCCTGCTCTGCTGAGTTAAAGCCCATGTTGGCCACCATTTTATGCCGAACTAGTTGTCACTTTGGTGAAAGCTCCCCTAATTTTATACTCTGCAGTCTGCAAGATGATCTGGGACAGCCTAGGGAGCACAAGTGACAACAGCAATGAAACCCAGGGTGGAGCTGAGCCAGGGTTTGGCCTGGCACCATAGAAGCTGCACGGGACAAAGTCCGGTTGGCAGTGGGTGCTGCATGCCATGCCTGGCAGCACAGGGCAGAACCTGGAAGGAGCCGGCCAAGCTATTGCCTGGGCAGCTGTGTAAACAGCGTTTGTGCCGGTCAGGTCCTCGGAGGGGGTGGGAGGGTGGGTTGAGTGTTCGGGTAGTGATTAAACACCAAATTGCTTGAAAAAGTAGCCCGGAGTGGGTGGAGGAGAGACGTTCTACAAACCTGCTATGGCCAGGAGCTTCATGCTAGATAATAAAAGGTCGTCTGCTTGAGAACTAGGTGATTTGGAAGAAAAAAGACTCAGTACAATTGCTTTGGGATAATAATTGATGGGAAAAGAAGTCTTTGCGAAGGAGGTGGGAAGGTCTTAAATCCAATGCTGCTGAAGGGTGTTTGTGGCCTCTGCAATGCTTTGAGTGCTCCTGCACTGCTAGGGCTGTCCTGGAGCGACTGTGTCCGTCTTGTCCACGTGAAGGTGTTTCTCTCACAGTGGCTTCCAAGTACCCACAAATCCCCAAGGGACTATTGAAAATTTTGTGTGTTACAGTCATTAGCCCAAACATCGTGTGCAAGAGCGAACCCTCTGTTGTGTGCTATGAGTTCTGCTGCTGCTGCTGGCCTCGGTGCAGAGGTTCAGAGGAAGACTGGGGAATCTGCTGAGGTCTGTCCTTGTACGTGGAAGTCCATCGTGATGATTCAAATAACGTGCTGTCCTCGCTTAGTGCTTTTGCGCTACAACCTCTTTGGGTTTTTGTGGTTGAACAGAGGTCAGATTATCGTAGTCTAGCTGTAAACTGGAAATAGTGCAGTGCCTTCCATGATAAGAGCCTAAAAAAAATCCGGCAGAGATTTAATCTCTTCATAGCGTGCCGTTTGCACCTTTTGCTCGGCAAGGTGGCAGCAGTGGTGCCCTACCCCAAGACACGAGGACCCTGTGGCAGGGTGGTGGGTATGTCTCTTAATAACGGGGAAATCTCGCCTCTGATCCGGATTAAAGGGTTGGGGCATCCCTCGCGCGGGGCAGCCTGAGTGCTGCGATAAGGCAGGCTTGGTCAGGGAAACGGCGCGGGGAGAAAGCGTCGGGAGAGGTCTGTTACAGCTGGTGGTGAAGGTGAACTGAAGGAAAGGCTCGCCTGCATGCACAGAAACCCTGGTCGAAATACTCTCTTCCTTTCAGCCTCTCGCCTCTTCCTCTCCACCACTACCCGGGGAGTGCCCTCCGGGGGAAGGTCCCTTTTTTTGCATGCTGGGTCAGCGCAGTGTCATCGCAAAGGGCGGCTGGCAGGGTTACGTATAGCTGGGTGATGCTGATGGCTTGATAACTCGGCTTAGTATCTGCAGCAAAAATAATGTGGTCGTTGTGGAAGTGGGTGGCTGGAAGAAAGTGTGTGGGCTGGGATGGTGGGGCACAGCAGCCTGGGAGCGTGTAAGCGATGAATAACCGGTACTTGGAAATCGGAGATCAGAGATTTGGGCTTGCTTCTGTTGGGGATGGTCAACGCATTGATGTGCAGCGGAGCAGGGCTTGTCTTTACCCTTCAGTAAAGATACCAACCTGGGCCAAGCTCCTGGAAAGCTTTCCTTGCTGATGCAATGTGCTCACACTGCAGCCTCGATGCCTTCTGTTTGCCTTTCAGCACAAAAATACAGCACTGATCCCTCTGCTGCAATCCTTCTGCTGGCTTCCCGCTTGGAGAGTGGCTTTTGGGAAACCTGAGCACCCGATTAATAAACCGGTGAAATGCGTTTGCTGCTCCTTGGTCTTAGTAGCTCAGTGCCGGTGCTAACAGAGTAGCAAGAGTCATTAGAGAAATATGCAAGATATTTCAGTTATTTCTCTTTGGATGGTGCTGGTGGCAAGTAAAAGAGATAGACAGAGACTGTATTGAGTTGCGCTTAGCTTATTGCATCATTGGTTTTATTGAAAGGTTCAAGGTCCGGCTCTGAACGTGGTTGCTGTCTGGGATAAGCCCAGCAGCAGGGTGCGTTCGAGCTGCTCCCGTGGTTTGCCGGAGGGAAGAGGGCAGGGAAAGGTGCTGGTTCAGTGCTCTCACTGCGCACGCCTTCCGAACGGTGGCCACAGGGGCCAATTGCAGTGCCTTGGAAGAATGGTGATGGGGCAAGTCCTGTCATGTTTGTCTCTTGAGTTTTCACTGGAAAACTCTGCACTTGGCTCCTGTTAACTCCCAGGAGCTGCTCCTCTGATGGTGGCAGCCTGAGGAAACCCTGCTGACGTCTCCCGCTGTAGCCTTCTGGGTGTTGAGGCTGGGAGGGGACCATCAGGGCTGCCTGGATGTGGGACCACACAGCCCGGCGCTCTCTCCTGCTCCTCATCCTCTGCTCACCCTGGCTTTGCTGGCTGGGAGGATCTGCTTCACCGGCGGCCTGGGCTGGTGCCTGCTTGCTACCCCTCTTGCGATACGGTCACTTTTGGCTGTGCTGTCCGGGGAATACGAAGTGCTTCTGGATGCTGACTTGAGTCATGGGTGGCTCCAATAAAAGAGCAGCTGTGTTGTTTTCTGCGTACCCTGATGATGGTCTCTGTCTGAAGGCTGGCTTGGCTTCACCTCGCTTGGCTGAAATGATCTCTTGAGCATGAAGGATTTGAGGAACCGTGCCTGCTCTTGCCTGTTTTTGTTTGGAGTGAGTATGCTTGTTGGGGCTTTCCACAACGCTTTCCCCAAGGCGCTGCACTGTTACAGATGTGCACGACGTGTGTCACTGTGTTACCTGGCTGATGGCTCAAGAAAGAGAGAAAACGTTTAATCATCACAATGTTTCAGCAGCTTCACCTACAGCACTACCGGTGTGACTAACAGAGGGTGTGTGCCCGGTCGGCTTCGGGATGGGGCTGTAAGGAGTGAGGATGTGTCTTCTGTTTGCAGTTTGTGTTACAGGAGGCGAGGCCAAACAAACTGCTTTTGGACCAGGCACAAAAGGCGCTGAAGACTGTAACTGTCTTCATCTCTGGAGGGAAAGCTGGGGACGAGCTAGTTCAAGTCTTGGTCTATGTCCAGGAAATCCTGTGCAGGAGAACTTCCCTTTCAGGAAGCCGGTTGGGCTGTCGCAGGGAGGTGGTGTGGCACGCTGCGCTTTCATCCCGGACCACCAGAGAGGTCCCGACCTGGCGACTTGGATGAGATGGAGCAAGACTTCCAGTACCCGGTTCACCGTTACACGGGAAGCCGGTTTGCCTTTCGCAGCGTGCGTTGCCAGAGAGGCGCAGTTTGGTGTCTCACCTTCGCGGGAGCTTCTCGGGCAGCGGTGGCTGTGTGTGTGCTGTGGGAATCGCCAGGACGTGATGAAGGTGGGAGGTGATTGTGAAAGAACGTGGGATGTGTTGGAAAGGGTCTCCCCTTGCTGCAGCGGGAACATCCCACATCCCTGACCTGGCTTGGGCTGGATTTCAAAAAAATCCTGGGTTTTGATGGATGGGTGCTGTGGACAGGTATGGTTGATGAGCCCGAGGCTCCATCACTGAATGTCGCTGTCCTCCTGATTGTGCTCAGGAAGGTCACCAAGGGCTTTGAGTGGTGCCCCTGCAGTAGCTTCCCTCACCCAGAGAGGGTGGTCGGGAAATTACATATATAATACATATTTTGAAAGCCTGCTTTTCCCTTTGCACTGCTTGGATAAATTGCATGTACGTTTATTGCATGAGTCTCGAGGTGGTGGTAGACACAGCGTTCTGCTTAACCGCAGGTTTTGCACCCTCCTGGTTATTAGCTTGCGGTCCTTGAGCAAGCAATTTGCTCAGAGACTGATGAAATCTTAGGTATGTTTTTCACGCGCCTGTGTGCATACGTGCATTGAGTCCTGCGGGTATGTGCTGTGCGGTCACCGCAGACCCCTGGTTGGAAGGGCTTTGGTGGATGAAGCATCCTGCAATTCTTACTACAAGCCTGCTTGCCTCCAGCGTTGGGTTTTGGGTTGGCAGGCAGCAGGTTTCTTATCTGCCCTGGCTTGTGGGGTGTGGGTAAAGGACTGACTTACCTTCTTCCTAATCCCCGCCTCTGTCGCTTCCCCCTCCGTTCGCTGCCCGTAGTGGGCATCTCTGCCTGCTCTGGGAGGTGGGACGCTGAGAAGCACCGCTGCCACGCAGGGATCAGGACCATCCGAGGTCCCAGCTGCTGAATGCTTTGCTAAATGCTTTTATAGGACACGCTTTGTGGTGTGTCTTACAAAACCTCCTGCGAGGTAAACTTGCCGTGAGGCTCTACTTTGGGGCCGTCTCTGACGTAACCTGTCAAGAAACGGTCTGCTCTTTGACTTACTGCTGGAAGTCTGGTTGTGGATGGATGACCAGTTGCTTACCTAGCATTACCAAAGCAACGAGTTGTTGCTTTCCATGACTCATGAAAATGCACTGCAGGCTCTCTTAAGAATGGCTGAGATCATTTTTTGGCTGGGTTTGGGCATCTGGTTTCCTTAGCAAATAGCAGTGGGGGTGGAGGGAGGGGGATTTCCAAACTCTTTTCTTTGTATGTGTGATCTGGATTTTTGAGCTCTCCTAATAAAATACTTACTTCATTTGAAAAAGGGGGGTGGGGTGGGGGTGGGGGAAAAGACCTGTAACTTCCACATCTGTAGTTTTCGTAGCATGTCTCATTTAGTCATGTTTTGCTGTAAAAAGAGGAAAGGTACTAATAACATTAGAGCCTCATGCTGTATTTTTCCTCTTAAATATGCAAGAATAGAAACATTATGGGTGGTATTTTTCTTTTTAAGCAAATCCTTCTGGGGAAGGAGAAGGAGATGCAGGGAAAATTCTACAAACAAAACCATAATTGCATCCGGTTTTTTGGGGGGTAATAATGTTTGCTCAAATAGAAGACTGATTCTATAGCAATGCAGCAAGGCAGAGTATTAGCAAGAGGTTTTTTAGTGTTTGGTCAATCTGATATTTTTTTTTTTTAATTAAAAAACCCCACAAAATTTATTTATTTATTTGTAGATTCTCAATTCACTTTCTGGTTTTGTCTGCTCAGTCTAAAGGCAGCAGCATTTCCATCCCTGAGGACTAAGCGCTGCAAGACGAGCATTAACCGGAGGAGAATCAGAGCGGCGATAGCTGTGCGATAACTTCGGATTGCAGGAGGTCTCCAGGTGTTTTGCAACCTCTGTAACCAGATTGCAGCAGCCTCTGCCGTATCTTTTCCAAGTCTGGCTACCCTTCGTGGGCACCTGAGAGCGGGCAGAGAGAAGGTAGGGGAAATCCTCGCTAGGCAGAAGGTATAGAAGGTTGGAATAGGCAGATACACGGAGCGGTGGGTTTACCGTGCCCGTGCTTTGCAGGTGGTGGAAAGAGCGAGGGTTAGGCTTGTTAAACACTGTATGCAGCAATGTTAGCTGAGTTCAGGAATTTATTAGATGCGGCCCGACCTCTCGTGCTGTGCACGTTCTCTGCCAGTGCTTGGCTGTGGTGAAATTCCCCAGCTGGGACGGGCAGAAACGCGGCCCGCTGTGCCACGGGAAGGGGTTAGGGCTGCCCGAGGGCTGCGGAGGGGCAGCGGCTCTGTCCTGGGAACAGCAGGAACACAGAAGTAATGGTCCGGCTGTTGGCCAGGGGTGAGCGGGAACAATGTGACTGAACAGGTTTGTGCTCACTTCCTTGTAATCTCAAAGATGAGATAATACAAAACCCCAGAAAGTTTGCCAGCAAGAGCAGCGAGGCTTCCTTTTTCTGCCCCTGTGCGTGTCCTGCAAGGCAGGAACAGCTGACTTGCTATCGTGTCTGCCTGCACAGCTGACAAAAAGCAAATCCTTCTTGCTCGAGGAATGCACAGATGAGCTCAAGTCGGGGCGATGGGTGCTACCCCCTTGGGCTTGGCTCTGGGCTTGCTGCCTGGGCAAGCACCCGGCACCCAAAGCTGCTGTGCCCACCACAATTTCTCAGGTCCTTCCTGTTCTCTTCCTCTGAATTTCTCTGCATCTTAGTTAGCTTTGGGCAGAGTGGGTAAAGACCACTGATTTAATCAGAAGTGTAGTGTTTACCCCCTTTTTCCATGGATATAACGTATTCGATGCATAGCATAGCACACCTCAGATCCAAATCTTCTAGATCTTAATAGTTTTCTTCCATGCAAAAAAAAGGAAATAAACGTGACCTGCAGTCTTCCCCTCTTCGTGGTGGTTGTGCATGTTTGAATGCCTGGCCAACGTTTATTACTCTCAAGTGGTGGCCAGCTGCAGCCCTGTAGTGCCGTGGTGGCTAGCACAGTGGGCTGAAGCCCTGTCCCAGGGCTCGGCACCAGCACACCAGCCCTAAGAGCCAACAAAGGCTTTTTCAGAAGGTCAAGTCCTTATTTACACACTAGTTATTACCATGAGGTGTTTCTGCTGGACAAGACCCCCCCAGCGGCTGTAAATCCGGTAGTTTCGGTGAGCAGAGGATGCCAGCAGATGAGCTGACGTAGATGTCATCCAGGGCTTTACTCGGCTTGATGCAGGATAAAATAAGTGGAAGCAAAATTTGGAAAGCTGTTCTTTATACAGTTCTGCTGTATTATTAATTTATTTTTTAAACTGTTGTGCCTTCACATCTTCCCCCAATGCGTAATGCTCTTTTGACTAGGGAGGTCAGCATCAGGGTAGCTCAAAGGGGCTGCCAGGTTTCTAGGCAGGTGTTGCTATGAAAGCTGCATTTTCTCATCTGTGACTTAGATGGGGATGTTGTCCCCCCCCCCCCCATCCCAAATTAAGCCATTACCCACCCAGTCTAAGTTTTCCAGTGTATAGTATTGTGGGAAAAGAATCTTGGAGCATATTCTTTCCTCCAAAAAATTGATTATTAAGTGTAAAATAGTGATTTTTTTGAAATTTTTTTCTATTTTTGTGTTTGAGCATTTCAAACTTCTTCAACTTTTGACATCTACACATACTTCTTTTTTAAAAAAAAAAAAAAAAAAAGGAAGTGTGGATTCTGATGTAATCATGTGACTCCAGGAACCGGGTACTGATGAAAAACACTGAATCCTATGAGAATTGGCAATGCTCAGGGTCATCCCATGGTCCGCCAGCTGAACTAGAAAATGAAGCAAAACCTTCTATTCCTAACTCCCTTTCCAGTGTTGCTTCCCCATCCCTTGGTGTCTGTCTTGTTGCAAGAGATCCAGATTGCGTGGCTTTTGGGTTTTTTATGGTGTGGTGTGGGGTTTTTTTATAATTTATATGGTAAAAGGGTTTTTTCTTCGCGTGGTGAAGTTTGCAGATCTGAGATTCTGAGGCTCTCAATTGCTCTTTGTGTGTGAGGATGGTCTCTTGTAGAAACCTTGCGCGTTGGTGCCTGCTTTGCTGGAACACATTTTGTGGAGATGCTGGAGTAATGCAGCTGCCGGAGCTTTCTCTGCGTGACTGCACTTCTTTTGCATTTTAAAACTAAGAAGGGGCCTTGTTGCTGCTAGTGGCATGAATCAATGCCAATGCAAATTGCAATGTAAGCTTTCAATACTTAAGGGGGCTTATAAGAAAGATGGGGCAGACGTTTTAGTAGGGCCTGTAGTGATAGGACAAGGGGTGATGGTTTTAAACTAAAAGAGGGTGAATTCAGACTAGGTATAAGGAAGAAATTTTTTATGATGAGGCTGGTGAAACACTGGAACAGGTTGTCCAGAGAGTTGTAGATGCCCCATCTCTGGAAACATTCAAGGTCAGGTTGGATGGGGCTCTGAGCAACCTGATCTGGTTGGAGATACTGCTCTTATTGCAGGAGGGTTGGACCAGATGACCTTCAAAGGTCCCTTCCAACCCAAACTATACTATTCTATTCTGTACTATGTAAGCTGCATTGGATTCTCTTCTCCCCAAACCCTTTGGTTTCTTGCATTTCTCTTTCTGAGGTGGTTGGGGTTTTTTTGAGCTGTTTTCTGACAGTCTGTTGCAGGAGGCTTGACCTGGCTGGTGGTTGGAGGGATGTTTGTTGTCTGTTCTCTTACCAACCTGCTTTCTGCAAAAGTAAATTGAGTGTCTCTCCATGTTGGACAGGATCAGGCTTGAATGCTCAGAGAAGCGCAAGTACTACAATAATACAGAAATGAGGTTCCTGCGCTGCTTGTGGCTGCTGGGACAGGAATTAGGGGACTTGCTTGGTTGCCTCGGAGCTTACTGAAGCCGAAAGCCAGGCAAATGCAAGTCCTCCTTTGCTTAACTCTCCTTGGGTAAGTCTGTTAGCGTCAGTGAAATAACGGCCGGAAAACGTAATGTCTTCAGAGGGCAACGTTCTCCCAATATAAGCAGGCAAGCAAAGCCAGCATGCTTCTTTACAACGTGGGAGATATTTATCTTGTGACTAAGCATAAAAGTTGAGATGGAAAAGGTCCTATTAGATCATCTCATCCACCTCCCTGCTGGCATGCAATTTTTCTCCCTGGTGTATATTTATTAATAAGCTGTTGGGCAGACAACTGGGGTAGTTTACTATGGAAGAGTAGCAGCCAGCCTGTGCAGGTGAGGGACTCTAAATGCGCGTGACTTGACTTGCACATGCACAAGTTTCTTGCAGCAATAGGATTTTGTAGTAAAAGGGCCAAAAGCTCCAGACTGGACATTTTTTTACTCGAGGCTGGACATTCTTTGCATGCTTGGAGCCTTCCCGTTGACTTGCTTGGACTCAGTTTATGCAGGCATCAGCTTGTCTTTTTTTAACGTTCTAGGAATAAGCTAATTTTACTTTATGATGGAGTAGGTGGCTTGAAAACTACTAATAATAAGGGGGGAAAAAAATTTAGGAGCCTTTTGGTAAGGAGAGGTCAGCCAGCCAGACATCTGCACAGCTGGCCTGGGCTCCGTTGGCCATGATCTGTGACGGTGGTGTGTGAAGACTCCCGCAGGAGACATCAGAAAGGTGCAGGTGGAAATGTTATTGCTATGACAAACAGATCAGTGCTGGAGTTTCAGGCCTCAGCTTGGGGACCATCAACACTACTTCATTTATTACTCCTCAGTAACCATAGCACTGCCTCAAGCATATGTACTTTTTTTTTTTATTTATTTCACACCCCGTGATTTCATTTGCAGCTCAGAGCACTTAGCATCTCCCAAACTGAAATCGCTGAGTGTTGAGTATAAAGGGAACAGATTCTGTCCTTAACTAATTCAGGGAAGAACTAGAGCATTTGCTGAGCAGAGGCAAGGGATAGGATCAGAAATTTCATATCTAGGCATGTGCTGAACTGCCTTCTCATGTTGAGACTGTGCTGGCTTTTGCATTTAGGGTCACTCCACTGGCGTGTCGTCTTCTGAACACCAGCGTGAGATCAATATTTAGGATTAGAGACCTGGACCATTCTGTGGTGCAGGTGAGTAACCAAGCCTGCTCTGCCACCAGTGAGATGTTTTTGCTAGTGATGGCACTGTGTAGAGCCCCTGGGGCTGTGCTGTGGCCTGATGATCTGTTTCCTGACACTACGGTGCATTTTGTGCAGTTTTCTGGAGGTTTTATGGGATATCTCTTGGCTAAGCGATTGCCCTGTTGAATCAGGAGAAGCTATCCCCTAGATGTGTGGAGGGTAGGGGCTGGGTGTTTCATGCTACAGACTGTGTCCCTGGCACCAATGGTCTTTCTCTTGGCATGTGCTGTGGAAGTGACAGTATCGCAGATGACGTTTTCCAGGAAAACTTCCAACACTTGTAAATGAGCTCTGTGAGATGGTCTTTGCCTCCCTTCCCTCAACCAGACATCTTCTAGGGGGGAGGGAGTTGGAGTAGGGCACAGTGCATGCAAGCAGCAAATCTGCCTTATTTAATTTAGAGAGAACTTGGTCTAAAGATGTAAAAAGCAGTTGCAAATGCTGTCTGGACACCGCCTCTTCACATCAATTAGTGGCATTAAACACTCAGCAGGGAGGATTAATTAGAAAACTAAAATCTTTCCATCGTGACAGCCTTCTGGTTTCCATTGAAATGCAGCTGAAGAACTGGAAAGGCTTCTGTATTTTGTTTTGATATGCAGGCATATGTTTCTTTCCATCTTGGAAATTAATTCTGTCTGTCTGTAAATGGGGCCGTGGGAATCAATATTGAGTTGAACTGTATTTCTCCAGAGCTTTCTTCTAAAAGTAGTTGACTGTTTCCCCACTGTGGGGAAGTGACCTGATTTTGGAGCAGCTGAGCAAGTGCTGCTCTGATGGTCTTTCAGTTCGGAGGTGTTGTGCGGCTGCCTTGACAGTTCAGGGTTGGTCCACGGTCTCTTGTGGGTGATGGGCTTCTCTCTTCTGAAGTTTTTCAAGTCAGACTTCCTCTGAGATGGCCAAGAAGACCCATAGCCTTCTGCTGCCTGTGACTTTCTATTGCACCACAGCAGGCTGGACACTGCAGGAAAGGAAATTACTCATTGCTCTACCTCCCTTTCAGACTGCTCTTGGCCTTGGTGAGCTGTCATGCTCAGCCTTACGCTCTGCAATGCCCTAAGCTGGATTTAGAGGCAAGATCTGCCTTTTCATCAGTTTCCTCATCTTTTCTTCCCTCCATCGGGCCTGGGGAATGAAGGAGTGCAGGCACAGCAGCCTCGATCTGCTGCCTTGCACTGGGGGAGCAGGTCACTGTTGCCTGATGACTGTGGGTGGCACAGTTTGGCTGACTTGAGATTGCTTCTTCTTTGGAAGAAGCTGCCTCTTGTGTGCTGCAGCAAGCGACCACCTGTGTGTGGGCTCTGCAGAGCCACAACTATGTGAAAATTGGATGGTGATGGGCCAGGAGGAGAGGTAGGGCAGATCCAGGAGGCCCTGAGTGGTTTGAGCTTCAGTCAATACATGTGCTCTACAGACCTGTTAGGTTGTCTGAGTGTGGCTGTGTGCTGACTAGTCTGGTTCCTGCATTGCTGATGGCTCATTTTTTACTGTGTTTAGTCACACACAAAGGCAAGTGTACTTGAGTTCATGTGATACTGCAAGTCAAGAGGACAAGGAGAACAAAACCCCTGTGAAAGCTGAGCCATGTGTTTCTGTTTCATAACCCCACCACCACCCCACCAATGGCACGTGCAAGCCAGCAGCTTGTGGAGACAGTGGTGTCCTGGGGCTGTGCAGAAACCTGGTCCTTCTGCCCAAAACTACAAGATATCTTTTAATCTTCACTTGCCACTTAGCGCTTGCTGAGCTTGGCTTCCTCCCCCTGGTCTAATCTTGATCCAGAATTGCACAGCAGAAGTGGTGTGCACAAAAAAGGACCTTGCAAATTCTGTGGTGGCTCGTGGGGGCTGATCCTCAGGTCCTGGTCTCCCCATGTGCTGTGGGGCTCATGCTTCTTGCCCATGAGGAAGGAGCAAAATAACCAGGTAGCTGCTGAGAGAGCAGAAAGTGGTCAATTAGTCCTCATCCCTTGGCTTCACAGTCGATTGGAAAGTTGTGTTGTGATCAATCAAATCTAGATGGGCTGTGGCTCGTTAAAGAGGAAGCTGTGCGGTGGGATGGCTGTGAGAAGGACTATTGATTGCAGCTGGTTGAGGGTGAATGGTGATATACAAAGGCTGGTAGGACAACTTGGAAATACAGGTGTTATCCTGTATGTTGTCAGCAGGATGTTCCAAGTGAGATAAAGTGGGTCAGCTAGAAGGTGGGATGGGCGTGAGAGATGGCACAGTGGCTCAAAAGCCCTGATACTGCCATGAGGTCTTGCTGCCCACTTAGGGGATGGGATGGATCTCCAACCTTCCCAGTTCAAAGCGTGATTACTTAGTCTTAGCCTCCCCATTAGAGCGTGTTGGACCAGTCATAAAGTTTGTAATGCTTTTGATACTCTTAGAGGTCAAAGCTACAGGGACAAGGTTGGTTCCTGCCTACCATTATCCTCGAGGAGAACTGGGTGTCCCAGTCCCCGGTGCAGAAGCCAGCTCTCAGGCCAGGTTCTCCATTGCACAACACTGGGTTTGCAGCTCTTTGGCATAAAGCTTTGTTCACGGAGACTCTTCATTTCTGATGCCGAATCAGATCTGGAGCAGATTGATGCTGTGCAGGAAAGATTTTGCTTTGAGACAAATGCTTTTCTGAGGGCATATTTCATCTGAAGGTTTTAGTGTCTATTCCTCCTTTCTGGTTTCTGGTCCTTCTTCCTAATTTTTTTTCCCAGAGACATAGAAGAAAGAGACCTGAAGCCTCACTTTTCCAGATATTTTTTTGTTTTGTTTTCATTTCCCTCCCATGAAGTCTTCAATCATTTGAGGAGAAACACAAAACTAAGGTCATGAAAATCTGCAGGAGGAAGAAATTATAACACTCTTCTGCGTTGGCTTTTATCTTATACATAGAGATACACCTTCCCCTTTGCTGTGTTCACCTAGGGGGTATGTTTATTGAAATCAGAGGGTTTCTGTTGGTGTAACATACATCAGGGTTCCTCTCTGCTTTATAAATACACAGATAACTATCTGAGGACCAGATTTTTGCCTGTAAAAGGGGAAATGGTGCAGAACAGTGCTCTCCTCTAGCTGCAGACCTTCATCCTCAGCAGGCAGGGCTGCGCATTTGAATAATTATGGCTTGGCTGACTTCTGGGGAGATGAATGTACCAGGTTGCAGGAGATAAGGATCCTTTAGACTGTTACTGCAGTGCCTGATTTAAAAGTTTTCATTTAGGCACAGCATTTGAGGTGGGTTTTGGGGTGTAATCGGGGTGTCTGCAAATTGGCTGGGCTCTGCCAGCCCCTGGAGGAGGCAGTTCCTCTGGAACAAGTGCAGTTTCAGTAGAGATGCAGTTCTGCGCTGTGCAAACCTTGATGCGAGGAAAAAACCAAACAGGTGGGGACCACGTGTGTTCTCTGGAAATTTGCTTTGCTTGACTTGTCTGTTTTATATGTGCGTGTGTATATATATAAAAAAACCCCCCACAACCATTAACTCTGACCTGATGGGGCTGTGTTGTCTGATTTTTTTTTTTGCTGATAGAAGAGTCCTTTCTAATCCTTTTGATTGCTTCCTTGTTTTATGGGTTTCCAGGAGTTTGAGTTCTGTATGCAAAACCAAAGCTATTTTATATGCCAGTATAAATTACTGATTATTCCACTGAATTTGGTGAAAGGATTATTACTGTAAAGCAAGAAAAACTGGCTGAAAAAACCTTACTGGAGCATGCTGTCCGCAACATTTCATTTACAAAATCATTTGCGGGAAGAGGAAGGGTTGAGAGGAGAGAGGTTTTAAGATCTCTGTGACTGTTTTAAAGAGCTGCCATGGAAGTTAACAGCAGGAGTCTTGTGGGTTTTAGAACTCTTACTCTACTTGTGCTGGAATCAACAGAATGAATGGCTCAGGAGATTTTTAAATTTTTTTTAGAAGCAGCTATTGAATATAACTACATTTGCTGGGTCACTGACTAAAGGTGTCCTCCATCGTGCACGACGGCTCTTAAAGAAGCACAGATCTCTTCTCCCAGCAACATATGTTGTGCAAAAGATTCTCAAGCAGTTTTGAGGTGCCGTGCCCAAAAATGGGGAGGAGAAACCTCAACTGATGCATGTTCATGTAGAATTGCTTGTTGGGCTTAATGCGCTGTAGTTCACAGAGCGCTGGCTTGTTCCTTAAGTGACCTGTGGTGACGTGCATATATCACTGCTTCCTTAGCAGCCTGATCAGAGTCAGGAAAGATTTCTTCTTCTTCATCTTGGCTTGTGCAGTTTGTCCCTTGAGCCCACTTGGGAGAGTGGCGTTCCTCAGGGATCGGTACTGGGACTGGCACTGTTCAACACCTTTGTCGGCGACATGGCCAGTGGGATCGAGTGCACCCTCAGCAAGTTTGCCAACAACACCAAGCTGTGTGGTGTGGTCAACATGCTGGAGGGAAGGGATGCCATCCAGAGGGACCTGGACAAGCTCAAGAGGTGGGCCTGTGCGAACCGCATGAAGTTCAACAAAGCCAAGTGCAAGGTCCTGCACGTGTGTCAGGGCAATCCCAAGCACAAATACAGGCTGGGTGGAGAATGGATTGAGAGCAGCCCTGAGGAGAAGGACTTGGGGGTGTTGGTGGATGAGAAGCTCAACATGAGCCAGCAGTGTGCACTTGCAGCCCAGAAAGCCAACTGTGTCCTGGGCTGCATCAAAAGCAGCATGACCAGCAGGTCAAGGGAGGGGATTCTGCCCCTTTGCTCTCATGAGACCCCACCTGCAGTACTGCATCTGGCTCTGGGGTCCTCAGTACAAAGACAGGCATGGAGCTGTTGGAGTAAGTCCAGAGGAGGCCATGAAGATGATGAGAGGGCTGGAGCTCCTCTCCTGTGAAGACAGGCTGAGAGAGTTGGGCTTGTTCAGCCTGGAGAAGACAAGGCTCCAGGGAGACCTTATAGCACCTTCCAGTACCTAAAGGGGCCTACAGGAGAGCTGGAGAGGGACTGTTTACAAGGGCATGTGGTGATAGGACAAGGGGGACTGGGTTTAAGCTGAAGGAGGGTTGATTTAGATTAGATATTAGAAAGAAATTCTTCCCTGTGAGGGTGGTGAGGCACTGGAAGAGGTTGCCCAGAGAAGCTGTGGCTGCCCCCTCCCTGGCAGTGTTCAAGGCCAGGTTGGATGGGGCTTTGGGCAACGTGGGCTAGTGGAGGATGTCCTTGCCCATGGCAGGGGGGATGGAACTAGATGATATTTGAGGTACCTTCCAACCCAAACCAGTCTGTGATTCTGTGAGATACGCCTGCAAACCTGGCCCAGTTACACTTGTGTTTGCAAAAAGTCCCTCCCAGTTGCATGCTCATAAACAGAGATGCACAGTCTTAAATGGCTACTTATTGACTAACCCTGTGTGACGCATCCTCACCGGAGCAGAAAAATGCCATGAGAGTAGGGTCTTACATGTCTGAAGTGTCTCCAAAATTTATTCTTTTGTGTAGCCCCTAAATATGGATCCCATTTTCAGGGCAGCTCTACGTGTACTAGGTCAAATGTCCTATAGCATCTAGAACAAAACTATAAGAATGAGGCTGAGATGATCTGAGGAAACCTGTGATATTTTAACTACTCTTTCTTTGCACTTGAATCCATCTTTGCCAAGCCTGCAGGCTGTTTGAGCTATCAGCATGCATACGTTTGTTTTAACGATGAGAATACAATCTCACTTGCTTTGCTGTTGTTTTTAACACTACCCCAGCCCTGGCCTCTGAAGCTTTTTGAAAATAACATTTACAATAATATTTTTAACAGTTCCGTAGTATACAAAACTCCAGGGCCCTGGCAGGACTCCCGGAAACTTGCTGAAAGTTAATGTGGTCAACTCTTAAAAAGGAGAGATTTTTTCCATTTGACTCTTGCTTGTTAAACTCTCTGAGCCCAACATGTTGTTCCCTGCTGCTTGAAAAAACAAGGAAAGTCCCAATTTTAGCAATGCTAGTTTGAGTAGCTTTCCAGCTGAGCTGTATTTCAGGGGCAACTGTGGCTTATTATTTTTTTACGGTGGTGTGTCCCTACACCTTCAACCCAAAGTGTTAAGTGGTGCTCAGGCAGGAATAAGTAGGTGCTGCTTTCCCTGGAAGCCTGGGGATGATAAACTGCAGAGGGAGATGTCACTTGCAGTTGTGGCAAGACATCCTGACTTGGAGGCCAGGTTTTATGATGGATGCTGAGCCTCTGTGGGGTAAGGACAACCCTTTTTGGGCAGGTGATACTGTAAATCCCATTTCAATGCAATGGTAGACTGCTAGTGACTCCAGCTCTCAACGTTGGACTATACTCTTCCTGCTTTCCTAATCCTCATCTGAAGTCCTTCCCCCTAGTAAGTCTCTTCCAGTCACTTTTTTGTCTTCCCTCACATCCAGGGAAAAATTGCTCTTCTCCATCCATCCTCTCCTCCCCTGCTTTGCTTTAGTCAATGTAGATGCACCGAGGCTGCAGTCACGTCTAGCTGGGCAGTACTTTGCTGCTCATCTCCCTCAAACTCCGTCTTGCTTAATCCCTTCCCAGCCAGGAGTATGAAGAGAAAAAGGAAGAACTGGGATTAATTTTTAAAGTGGATAAATAATCTTACATATAGCTGTCACATGGATATTCATACTCTGCACTCATGTAACCATAACGAAGTTGAGCCACCTCGGCTGCAGAATTGAGTTCAGCTCAGTCAAATCGAAGCTGCTTTTATTCTAGATGAGAGCATCTATACTGGGCTTTCCTGCAGGTTAAGTAACCTCCAGCAGGTTCCTGAGCAGACAGGAGCAGCCCAAGTCTCTTGCGTGCATGACACAAACCTAGAATATGAGTATTGCATCGCCCCAACGTCCCTGGGAGCCAACGCTTTGATGAGCTCTTACTTTCATTGCTTGGTAGGAGGCGTTTGTGCTTGGCGAGGTTACCAGGGCGGTAGTTTGTAGATTGATGATGGAGATTTACAATAGATTTACAGTGGAGCCTGGTTCTGCTGGGTCTGGGAGAGCGGTGGAGTGTGAAGCAGTAGCCCAGTTTGGGATGCTCACTGGTTTGTGTTGTAAACTGCCAACACTTGAAGGCTCTGGTGAGGGAGCTTAGTGGGAGGAGAAGGGGGATGCTGCTTTGAAGTGCATTGGAGTAGAAAAAAGTTTTTTTTTCCTCCCCCCTTTCCCCTTCTGTTTTTTAAGGGAGATAATAAAAGAGCAGAATTTGTACTAGAAACAGGAATTTGTCCTTCTGTAACAGGAAGCTGCTGGTATGTGTTTTTGGGAAGCCACGGAAGTCACCAGTGTTTGCAGTCCAATTTGAAGGCTGGCTGTCCTCAGGATTGAAGAGATCTGCTAAAATAGAAAACCTTCTTTCTCTCGTGTGTCCGTGGAGATTTCCCATACTGCATGTGGAGGCTGGGTTGCTCACAAGAGCTGGGCAGTGGGGTGGTCTCTGGGACTTGCTATGGCAGAGATGATGGAGAAGAGCACGGGTCAGGGCTCTGCTGATGGAAAGGTCACATGTTTTTCCAGGGTTCATTTGCATGATATCTGTAGGTGTATGCTTTTGTAACTAGATATGGATTGTAAAGGTCTGGAAGATCTCCAAAAAGCCTTTAGAGAAGTCTGTTATACTGACGGGAGAGTTAACCTGGGCTAGCCCGGGAATTGAGGGTTAATCCAGGCTATCTGCATGTGTCCCTTGGTGCAAACTCTACACACAGCTTAATTGCTGGAAGTGTTGCATCAATTTTAAAAGCAAAAGCGGTGAAGATTTGGACTGTTTCCTGCTCTTGTTATAATCAGATGGAATTTTTACACTGCTTTTTGGTGGGGTTTTTTTCTGCTCTCTTGATCCACTTTTGCATAGACCGACCAGTTCCTTCTCAAGGCAGGCTTTAAACCTTTCCAAGCCTGTTAGTTACTTCCTTGCCTCCTCTTTTATCTTGAAAACGGACAGAGCAGAGTCCCTGGTGGCCATGGGCTCTTAAGCTAAATGGTGCTGTCCTGAGAGGAAGCTGCAGCAGCAAAAGGAACAACGTACCTCAGGGCACTCTCCGCCTCTGCTGCTTTCTTATCGCTTTCCCTTCCTGCTCGTCTCTCTCAAAATAGGCTTGATAAATATCCTCCTGCTCGCCAGCACCAAGGCGCCGAAGTTGCAGAAAATCATTTTAATCCACGTTTGCAGCCAGTCCTGTTTCACTTCAGATTTTTTTTTTATTGTGTTTAAATTGATTCGACTGACCTGGGAGATTTTCAAAGTGCCTTTTACTACTCCGTCTTCCCAATCTGTGATGCATAACGCTGTAGCATTCATCTCTGGCACACGCAGCTCTCGTTGACTTTGGGGCGATGTTGCCTGCAGTGACTGCAGGACAGGAATATCTTACTCTCTCCGTGCAAGTCTGAAGTACTTTAGATGCCTCTCCATTTACTTGTGCTACCACACAAGTTTATGGCCAAGAAATCTGTGTGCTTATCAGTCAACTAAAGTGGGCTGGTCTTTGCTGACCATTTCTATCATGCTGCTGCTTAAAAGGTGCCCATCTTGAGGTGGGTTATGCCTTTGTTCAGTCTAAAATGAAGTTTTCTGCTAGTGAGCAGGACTGACTCCAGCAGGTTCAGGTTTACACTCTAAGTTTCTCAATGAGCAAAAAAAATCCCTTTGCTGGGCACAGAGCATTGGCTAAATGCAGTATGCCAGGTAACTGAACCCTGTTCTGCATCAGTTTTGGGCAGATGAGTGGGCGGATGAGTGGCCGTTGACTGTAGAGACATCCCATTAGGGACGTATGGGGCATACGTTGCTGCCCAGACTCAGGTTTTTTTCCCGTGCGGCCAGAGGAAGGCTAGTCCAGCCTTGAGGAACCTTGGCTGGAATTTGGAAGACCTAAATTTAGGTTTCTGCTTTGGTACGGGCTGCCTCTGGGACCGATTTTCCATGTCCTGCTGTCAGTCTGTTCCCCAAGTGAGTGTTATCCCATAGAGATGCTGCAAAATGTAGTGCATTAAAGATGGTATTGCTTTAGGGTTGCATTAAATAATGTAAAAATGCATTAAAAGTGTAAGGTATTAAAGATGGTCTGCCCTTAACAAAAGGGCACCTGTGGCACAAACATAAGCTGGTTACTCCAAGATTTTAAACCCATAAAAGTACCAGGATTGCAGTGTGTTACTTTTGGGGTATGTAGAGGAGGGCAGACTCCTGGTCTCAATTCCTAACGAAATGATTCTCCTCTTTCCTCCAGCCCAGGTGATGGTGAGGAAATGCTTTGTGAAGGGTGGTCCTGTTCAGCCTCTGTCCCCACTGACATGTCAAAATTAATCTGTAAACTCTGTGTATGTTTGTTATTGCAGGGTGGATGCTTGAGAGTGGAGGATAAGGTACAAGTGCCTGGGACCGGTGGAATGGAGGCCTGATGTAGATGGAAAGATGGGTAAGAACTGGATTCCCCTGAAGCAATTAATTTTCTGCAGTCTGCTAATTTTGGTTGGGGCTACCAAGTATGACAGCAGAGTGGGAGACATTGCTAAGATGGTCTGGCTGAATATTACATTGCTTTCTAATTTTTTTTGTCTTCCAGTGCTGCCAAAATTGGACTAATTCTCTTTACATCAGTGTGATCTGATGGGTCATGTTCTAGGTGGAGTCTCTTCTCAAGTCTACCTTGTATTTATGGACAGAGCATCTTCATTCCCTGTATCTCTTCTTCCAAGGAATTTTCTGTTTCAAACAGAGCCTGAGTATATTGTTTTTCTAATTGGTGACCTGGGTTACCTGCACCTTCTCCCTCTTCTGCTGGAATCATAGAATGGTTTGGGTTGGAAGGGACCTCAAAGATCATCTAGTTCCAACCCCCTGCCATGGGCAGGGACACCCTCCACTAGCCCAGGTTGTCCAAAGCCTCATCCAACCTGGCCTTGAACACTTCCAGGGAGGGGGCAGCCACAGCTTCTCTGGGCAACCTCTGCCAGTGCCCCACCACCCTCACAGGGGAGAATTTCTTCCTTATATCTAGTCTAAATAGTTGTGTATCAGATGCTCTGTGGTGCTGAGGGAGACTTTTTTTTCAGTGGAAATTATTTATAGTTCTGGAGGTACACAAGGATCTTGATCTTATCTCTGCTGCTAAAGAAAACTTATGTCAGAAATTGGGATCACGTGGAAGTGCTGGTGTCTCTCAGTTTTAGCATGTGAATAATTAGATCGCTGGTGTTGTCTCACATGAGGAGGAGATGAGTGCGAGAGCCCCAGCCTCCTTCAGCTTCTCATGCTGTTGGCCATCAAACTTAGCATGTTACTCTTGCAAAATCATAACTTAGTTGCAGGAGAATGTCTGTGCTCTGCTGCTTTGCTTGTAACCTGTCACACAGGTGGACACAGCTGGAGGGATTGCCTGGTGTCTTCCTCTTCCTCCTAAAGGGCTTTGCAGGAGACAGATACCTTACTGACAGCAACACTGCTGGGTTTGGGATTCAGCTGGCATTTTGTGTGTTTATGAGCATGGCAAAGTATGAGAAAGCTCTTAGCAGAATGAATCTTGACCACAAAAACAATTCCAAAGTGGTCTACAAGCCATTTTGCCAGCCAGTAGCACTTCCAGTAACTGTAGGGGTTTCTGCTCCTTTTCTTTGATTTTGCTGAAAAGAGAAGGCTCGGCAGATTGACGAACGAGGCCAGATTCTACTTCACATGGGTGTTGGTGCTCGATTAGCATGTGGAGCTAATCGATCCTGTTTCCTTCACCAGAAGAGGAGCCTGAAATCATCTTCCGAAATGGCTTCCTGACCTGGTGACCCAAGAAAGGGGAAGATATCTCAGAGGAGTCCTGGTTGAAGATGAGCACGTTTAATTTTGCAGCATTTACACAAATTCATCCGAGACTTTTTAGGGCTGGTTGCAATGGTGTTTTAAAAATACAAAAGAAGGTAGAGGGGAATACCAGTAAATTTAGGGATTGTCCTTGCAAACTTGGTAGACAAGTGATGCAGTTTGGTAGTGGTTTGAATTTAAAAAATGAAAAATGTGAAGCCATTGCCTCACTTTAACAGTTTGTCCTTCCCCTTGGAGAAAGGAGAAAAGCAGTATTTACTCCATCACAGAATCATTTAGGTTGGAAAAGACCTTTAAGATCATCAAGTCCAACCATTAACCCAGCACTGCCAAGGCCACCACTAAACCATGTCCCTAAGCACCACATCTGCACATCTTTTAAATACCTGCAGGGGTGGTGACTCAAACCACTTCCCTGGGCAGCCTGTTCCACTGCCTGACCACTCCTTTGCTGAAGAAATTTTCCCGAGTATCCACTCTAAACCTCCCCTGGCACAACTTGAGGCCATTTCTTCTTGTCCTATCACTTGTTACTTGGGAGAAGAGACCAACACCCACCTGGCTACAACCTCCTTTCAGGCAGCTGTAGAGAGTGATCAGGTCTCCCCTCAGCCTCCTCTTCTCCAGGCTGAACAACCCCAGGTCACTCAGCCACTCCTCATGAAGCTTGTGCTCTAGACCCTTCACCAGCTCTGTTGCCCTTCTTTGGACACACTCCAGCACCTCAATGTCTGTCTTGTAATGAGGGGCCCAAAACTGAGCACAGAACTCGAGGTGCAGCCTCACCAGTGCTGAGTACAGGGGGACGATCACTGCCCCATTGCTTAATCCCTTAGAGTTTTTGCTCTTTCTCTATTACCTAGAAGAGAGATTTTATGAGGAGAGGACTCGTTTAAAGCCAAGTGTTTAAAAAAAAAAAAAAAAGGGGGGGGGGGGGCTGGACATGAGAAAGTCCAGACCTGCTTCTTCAACATAAAGAATGACAAATTTCAGTTTAAAATCCCTCGTGAAAAACCCCAAAATTTTTTAGAAACATTTTCACTTTGAAGGCAAAAGCACTCCTTCGTCAATGCAATATTTTAAATTTTTTTTTAAGAAGGAAGGTTCAGACTTGCTCAGAGCACCAGTAGGGAATGAGTTACTGGCTCCAGTCCAGTTCTCAGCAGATGGTCAATTTGATGACTTAGAGAGTGCTGTTGGTGCAAACTGCTCAAGGTGCCTTCACACTGTCATCTGTAAATGTTATAGAGATACACTGGGGAAAGCAGTAATTGCAGGAATACTGTAGTGAAGAGAGCACGCTTTCACAATACACTGTTTTTTGGGAAGGCAAGCTGAATTGGTAGGAGTCTTCTGCAGATTTCATAGAATCACAGAACGGTTTGGGTTGGAAGGGACCTTAAAGCCCATCTAGTTCCAACCCCCTGCCACGGGCAGGGACACCCTCCACTAGCCCAGGTTGCCCAAAGCCCCATCCAGCCTGGCCTTGAACACTGCCAGGGATGGGGCATCCACAGCTTCTCTGGGCAACCTGTTCCAGTGCCTCACCACGCTCACAGGGAAGAATTTCTTCCTAATATCTAATGTACATCTACCCTTCTTCAGCCTAATTTGCAGTTCTACTTAGAATTGCATGTGGGTGGAAGGTGCTGTGCATTTTCCTTTCCTGAGATGTCATTGCTTGGAGCTTTTCACAGCATCAATGGCTGTGTAAGGACTGGTTAGATCTGCCAGGCTGCATTCAGAAAGGATCATGGTGCGGTCCTGAGTCTGGTCTCTGGCTTGACTGTTGGGGCAAGACAGATGAAGTGATGTGTATTTTGATCAGTGTGACTGAGTGGTGTTTGTTAGTTAAAGGATCATTGCAACAGCTTTGCTGACGCACAGAAAATTAGGCTGAATTTTGAGGTTTAATTAGTTTCACTTCTCCCTCTCTTTTTATGTTTCTTCTACATGTTGGGATGGGAGACAGCAGGGAATTTGCAGTCATGTCATTAATTTCCTTGTGGTGGACCACAGAGGAGGTGTGTTGAAGTGATCTCTGAAGGTCTGTTCCAGGTCTACCTCTTTTCCTAGGATCCTACTTATAGTCTGCCCAGTGTCTCAGAGTTCAGCATAAGACTGTTCACTCCTGGATGTGTTCTAGGGAAGCTGCGTGACCTTGTGTGGAGACCACAAGATGGGAACTGGGGACTTCTGGCATCTCTGTGTGCTGTACCTCTGACAGAGCAGTTTGGTTGTGTCATGCAGTGCTGTGGTGCTTGGACTAGCTCTCTGCAGCCATGGCATCCCAGCGCTGTAGGTAGGTTGCTCTGCTGTTGCTGGTCCAAGACAGTATCTTTACATGTGCCAGCTTGGGGCCAGCCTAAGCAGAGGTGGTCTTATGATGTGTAAACATGGCCATGATCATGTCACTTAATGCTTATTTATTCTCTTAATGCTGTTTGTGAAGGACTTGGACATATCTCTGCAGGATAGAGGGCTTAATTTTGGAGGGAAGGGCAGCTGGATACAACACAGGATCTCAGGACAGAATTGTTCTGGCTTTTCTTCATGCTTTGGTCTTTGGTAAATCACTTGGACTCCCATTTAGCGTTGTCCTGGGACACTTTACTCCAGACATGTAACAGTTGTATTTGTACTGAAGCATTAGACTTTCTTTGTACGGAAAAGGAAGGTGGTGGCAATAGTGGGGTGGTTTGTAGGTGGAAATGATGTTGGAAGGACTTAATGATTTCTGGGGGGAGAGATGTGGCCATGCTGTTGGTGTTCAGTCACTACTTCAGAAGCTGACCACATGTTTCCTGAGTGGGTCAGGTCTTGGGTATGGAGGTGAAGTGGGGTAGGATGATTGAGCATGGGTCTGAGACATCTTCAGGAAGGCTGATCCCCTGCACGCCTTGCTGGACACTGACTGATCATCCAGAACGGTGCCGCAGCCTTGAAGTGGTTATCTGCTGTCAGTTGGGAACTGTAATTCCTGCTGGTTGGAAGAATAATCAACTCCTTTTTAGCATGGTTATTTGGTTGCCATTCTTTTCAGGCCTCCAAGAGTCCAAGCGACACGTGCCTCTGTGTCCTAAAGCAGGGTGTCTCACCTCTCACTCCTGGCACAGAGCAATTTCTCAAGCTCACGGTCCATTTCTATCTGCCACCTCTCCGCAAGGGTCCAAGACCTCTTTATAATTTGATCAAAATGTAGCTGGGCACCAGCAAGTGCCTGTGATGCTTCTAAAAGATGCCCATGTCTCCAGTGGACAGCACAATGAAAGGACTATGGTCAATGGTGGCTAAAAATTGCTGTGTTTAAAATTGCTGTGTTTAAACACAATATCACAGTAAAAGTATTCTTAAAAAACCCAAACCTGCGGAAGTTGGTATAAAAGGCACCAGCATGTTTGTTTTAAAGGTGATTTGAATATTCTTAATTCTGGTTATGAAATGGTCTGTGCGCGCATGTGTTTCTGGTGATAAAAACTTCAGGAGCGCATATCTATTCTGTTCAGCGTGCGTACGTATAATTCAAAGGTTCAGGTCTTTAGTACTTTTCTGGGGGGAGTGTGACTCTAGCTTCAGCCGAAAGGTATTCTGAGGTGCAGGAGATGGGAGAATGATGCTTATTTATGGTATGGCCTTGACAGAGCGGGTGTGTTTGGAGAAGACTGCAGGCTGGGCTGGCAGAAGGCAAGGCAGCTTGCTGAAGGAGGAGGGGGGCTGTTTGCCCAGCCATGGTCTGGCCATTTAACCAAAATCAGTGGGGGTTTTTTTTTGGGGGGTCTGTTGGGATGGAGAGAACTGTCCCAGTTGGTGGCGGAAGAACAGACTGACTTTCCCTATCCCCATGGATGCAGGAGTTGATGTCTCAGCTCTCTCATCCCTTGTTTTCTTCATGCCTCAATCTAAGGCAGTGCCTTTGCTTTTCACTTGTTCTTTGTATGCTGAGCACTATAAAAAAAAAAAAAAAAAAACAGAACAGGTTAAATTGCAGCAGTTCATCTTATTCTAAGGCACATCGAGCTTTCTAGCTCTAGTTATTTTTAAGAGGTGTTCATGTCTTCTCCCTTTAGCGGTGTTACGTTCATTGCATCCAGAGCTTGTTTAGGGTCACTCCAGGTGTTTTGGGCACCCGGGGAATGCAGGACTGGACCTGCATCACTGTATTTCGGACGTGTAAGCTGTTGCTGTAGCAACAGATTAAGAGTTCATGGGCTCTGGGCTGTGGCTTTGAGCACTGGAAGTAGCTGGGCTGGGAGGGAGAAAGAAGTCTTTATGAGCCTGCAAATAACCTTCAAAGGTATCGGAGGCAGTCAGGGGAAATAACTGGCCAGCTATGTTTCTTGCTGGGTAAACATTTTCCTCCTTTCAAGTGTGCTCCAGAGAGGTATGGGTTGTGGGGAAAGGTAATATCTTTTATTAGACCAAACTGATAGAGGTGGAAAAAAACCAGGCTGTCTTTTAGGTGCATAAGCCCTTCTTCAGAAGGAGGAAATTTTAAGCATAGCAGGAAAACGGGCTGGAAAAATTGGCCCAAGTTTAACTTAATTATGTTAATCCATTAAAGAAAAAGGTAGCTAGTGTCTGTGGAGCAGAGGGGGGAACACTAGCAAAAAAGCTGTGAAAGTTTGTTGTGGGATGAGAGAGCGAAACCAGTACATGGTACCTTTGAAGTGGTGAGGAGTTTTGCAGACAAAATGCATCGTGCCATAAAAACAAACAGCCCTTGTATTTAATTTTTTTTTTAATGCTCAGCAGAGCTATGAGCATACAAAATTTTCTTAAATGTGGTTATTTTTGCTTTTTAAGGGTTAGCCCCTGTTTGAGATCTGCTAGACTAACTAATCTGCAAAAGCAAATGAGAAACAACGGGTTTGTCCAAGAGGCAGAGATTTAGCACGGCTTATCTCACAGCACTCTGTGCTTTTATAGGAAAGCCCTTGCTGCTGTATTCCTGTCTCTGCCTCCCGTCTTCCCCAGAGCTCTAACTGGGAGCCACCCAGTGCAGGAGCCAGTTCAGGGCTGGGAAGCCTTTGGCAGCTGCAACGGTCAAGGCTGGGTTAAGTTTCTCTTTGGTGCTCTGTAGGGTAAATGCTCTTTGGCTAACAGAGACTTGCTTCTTTTATCTTTGCCATGCTTTCGATCTCTTGATGAGCTTTGGTAGTAGGGGACCAGAGTGTGCTCTCGTTGTTCCCTGTGTGCCTCAAATGGGTTTACAAACATGGCCTGCATTATGGTCCCTGCTTCACAGCCATGTTTAGAGGTGCTTAGAGGCAAAACAACTTACCCAGTTACACTTGTGTCAGCCAACAAAATGTGTCACGGCCCATGCTTTGGCACTGTGTGTGTGGGTATGGCCAACTTCCTCCCCCCATATGGGGTGGCCTCATCTGCTGCCCTTACAGGGAGCAGCCCGGGGGTAGGGGAGCTGGCTGGGGGCCCGCAAGGCAGCACGGACAAAGTGGGTGGCAACTTGGCAATGGGCTATGGAGGGTCACAGGGCAGGGCTTGGGTCCTGGTCTTGCTTAGTTGACTGAAAATAAAAATAGTCTGAGAGGTGTTGAGCTCAGAGTTCCTCTTGTGGGTCCCAGCTCTGTGTGGTGTGCTGGGGGCTGATGTGGAGCTAGGCACCATGCTGCCACCCTTTTGGCAGCGAAACAACACCTGCTGGGGGCTGGAGAAGTGTTTGAGTGGTGACTTCTTTGAGATGGGGGGGTATGACTGGCCCAGCAGGGTAGTCTTGTCCTGTCCCCCATGGCCTGGGGATGTGACTGGGCCTGTGCACCCCACTGCAGCCTGGGGTGCCGTGGTGGCTGAGCCACACTGCCCTGTGGTGACAGGGTTGAGAGGTCAGTCAGCAAGTGCCAGAGAAGCACTTGAAACCCTTTATATCACTGAAAACTGTTGTGTTTTGTATTATTGAACCATCACATCTCAGGCTCCAGGATCCAAGTTGCTGGCTGGATATGAGGGGGAAATGCCTGTTTTCCCCGACTCTGCCTTCTTCAGCAAATCTCACACACACACCCCAAATGCCACCCAATTTTAACCCAGATGTTTGCCCCATTAGCCGAGTAGGGTTCGAAGGGTGTGGGGTGCCATGGCTGCACCCCCCCCAGGTTGTTACAGGGCCCAGCGGCACCGTGCTGCTGGAGGAGAGGGGCTATGAGAAGGAGGGAGGAGGCCGGGTTTTGTGCCTGAGCCTTTATCTGAAAGCCATGGGATAAACCCCACAAGGGCAAAGATTAAATTTTTTTTTGCCCCCCTCCAAGCTGTCCAGCTCGGATACCCACCACAGTGCAGCCTCCGAGCAGCTCTCCTCATCCTGTAACACCAGAGTTTACATGCCCTTGTCCCTGAGCTGCTTTGCCCTAACTGAATCCAGCTGTCAGGATTTTGCACGGGCTGTATCTAGGGGGGGTGGGGGGGAAATGGCTTCTTAGCCAAGCTTCGCCGCCCTCCATGTGTGCAGGGTTGCGTGTGGGGCATGTGGGGACGAGTGAGCATGGGGATGGGGCTGTGGAGGAGGGCGGCACAGTGCAGAGCATGGGAAACCTCTGCTGGCGGCTCTGATCCCGTGGAATTTTACAGAGGAATAGCTATTTTGGGAGTGGAGGGTTGTAGTGAACCACAGACATAACGCTGCTTTCCTTCCCTGCTGAGCTAAACCAAACACCTTTTGGATCCTGAGTCCTTTTCCATTACAAAAGTCCCTGGTAAATCCTGGGACGAGGGTATGATGGTATTGTGCCACAGCTCTTCATGTTTGTCAAGACAAATTTCTTGTATGATTTGGGGATCAGCCACTGCAACTTGTACGTAAGTGATAAAACTTGCCATTCAATGCCCTTGAAAGGTTTTGGTGTTTGCAAGGTACTGATCATTCGATGTTTTAAGGGCATCGCTCTCACCGCAGCTAAACTGAGGTGCAGTCCCAGTAGCGTTACCTTAGCTTTTGGTTTTCCCTGGGGAAGTTCAAAGGGCAGTTGAAGTTCTTCATTTATCTCACACCCTGGATCTCAAATATGTTATGACCTAATGTATTCGTTTATTTGCCAGTTTATTATCTTTTGCTGTTTGCTCAGTGCTCTTATAGACACGTTAAGAACCCAACCACTTAATACTACGTTGGAGGTGTTCGCTTATTTGTGTACATGACTGTTTTGGGGACTAACTAGGTCCTGTCGTTGTGGTGATCAGAATTAGTTATATATGTGATACACAGTTTTACTAATTATCATTTTAAAATTAACTGGTTTAGCTTTTTTGAAACAGTTTTTTGCCTCCCCCCAGTCCCATTCCTGAGCATTAATTTCTCTCCCCTTTTGCAAAGGGATATAAAGGGAAGGGTTGGGTTTGATCTAAACAGATTCTCAGATGCAATTTTACTGGTAGTTGTATGCATCACTTGAGGGATAGCATGGGGTAGAAGGAGAAGAGGAGGCAGGAACTCTCAAAATGAGCTCTACCCATAAGAAAAGGGTCTGTGAGATAGTATAACTATACTCTAAAGCCACAGATGTTTTATTGGGCATTTGGCACGATGGACATCTGTAGCTGTGAAAAGTCTCTGGTGTGTTTGGTTTTTTGTTTCTTTTTACAAAGCAGTTACTGGTTATGCTATAAAAGCAAAATTCAAAATCCAAACTGATGTCATTTATGGAGAGCAAATGTTTACCATCAATTTGTCAGGTAAGGTATTAATAATCTTCTACATCTATTAGGTGATTCACCCTTTAGCATCAAAATTTCCTGATAAGGAGAAATGTGCTTTCAAGAAACCCCAGCACCTCACAGCATTAGTTTATCTATGTGAGTTTGTGTGTCCTAAGCTTAAGACGTCAGCGAGCAAACTCCTGCCAAGAAATCCTGCGTATCAGAAGAGTCTTTCCTCACTTCCTCATGTATAATTGCTCTGTTCGACCTGCTGAGTTGTGCCCTGCCCTCCAGTCGTACACAGGGGTGACCTTGCCATCCCTTGGGTGGAGTTGCAGGAGGGTGAAAGCAGGATCCAGCTGCTGGCGAGTCTTTGCTGACTTGCAAAGGGAACGTGCTCCAATGGTGTGTCTGCTGTAGTGCGCAGTAATCTGGACTGGGAGAGGGTAATTGGATAATTTTTCTCTTTATCGGATACTGAATGCTGCTGCAGACAGTGGCAAAATGATTCGAGCATGCAGGTTTAATTTACATGGAGGTTTATCTGTGTCTCCATGACTAGACAGATGCATGCAGCAATCTTTTTTACTACAGGTCATTCACAGCCCTTCTAAGGAGCATGAATCACAAACCAGTACTTGTACCTGCCTGTGAGAGTATCTGGGTCCCTTTGTTACTTGTTTAGGGGCATTTCTCATGGTCCAGGTCAGGCTCTTGAGCTTCTAGGTCACTGGTCTCCTTCCTAGCATCGACTGGCACAGTCACTGTGACTCTTTACCAATTGATCCCTTCTGCTATTTAGAATAATTTAGGTTGGAAAAGACCCTTAAGATTGTTGAGTCCATGCTGTCTTGGTACATCTGCTGCTGGTATTTTGCGCGTGGCCCAATCCTGGTGGCAGTACATGTCTGTTGACGGCGTTTGCTGGTACTGAAGAAACCCCAAAGTCCTGGGTTTCTCTTCATCTCCAAGCTTTTTTTTCTCCCTCTGGCTTTTGGAGAAAAGGCAGCGTTTGTCTTTATAAGCAAGTTCTTTGACACCTGCTTTTGCATAGGTTAGTGTTGTCTAGTTCCCTGGACTAGGAAGGCAAACCCAGGACTGGTATGACGTTGACCTTCTAACAAAGGAAAAAAATGAAAAAAGGACAACTGGAAAGAGCTGTAGGAATGAATTAAGGATTACTCTAATGTAAGAAGCTATGTGTTTCCATTTAGTTAAATGAAGAGGGGTTAAAAGGGAATGAGATTGCAGTCTGTGAATACCTGCAGAAGATGGGGGCGCAGGAATTCTGTTAATAGAGGAGTGTCCAAGATACAGGGATGTCAAGATCTAATGAGTAGAATATGAAATGAGATATGCTTAAACTGGAATTGAGAGATATTTGTTACAAAGAGATTATTGGAATAAGTGTGCGAGCTCTTCGAACTGAGACTTTCTGGACAGCTTTCTGAGAAGAGGCTGTCTTGCATGATTTCAGGTCAAGATCGTGATGCAGAGGCTGCTAAATGAGTTTGTGGCCTTTGCATACAGCCAGGAAGGCTGGATCAAATTAAGTCCTTTGTGAAGTTAAGCTCCATTAATATTTAGCTCTGGCTGCAGACTTGTGTAGTATTGAGCAAGACTTTTGTCTGTCTTAGATTCCTGTCCATCAAATGAGACCTAAATAACAGCTCATCTCTCTTTCCATCTGACAGTTTAACTGAAAGTCCGTCAGGACAGAGACTGCCCTTTGCAGGTACTGGTTGATGCTGAGGTAGTGAGTCTTGGTTTTCAATTGAAGCTCTCCTTAGTAAATGATAAATATTGTATACCAGTTAATCAAACAAATATATGTTTTCCAAAACTAGAGAAAACGAAATGCTGATGTCCTTTGCAGGCCAAAGATTGTCAGTGTCATAGTCATGTGGTTCCATATTTGTTTCCACTGTGTTTTATTATATTTCAGTATTTTTGTCACTCTGTTCAAAGTCTTGCCTTTTGAAAGGGCTTTTACTGAAAGTGACAGTCTTTCTGTGAGGCTTCCCATCCTCTCCTCATCCTCTTTTAGCCTTTATAGAGCTCTTCCCTCTGCCTGGGGATATCCCCAGCAGTTGCATCACCTTCCAGAGAGGTGGATGCTAGCGATGGAGGGTGCTGCTGGAATTTACACAGGCACAATGGCTGAACCGGGCTGTCAACATCACAGTTGCAAAAAGCACAGTGGGATCTTTAAAGACCACAAGTGGTCACGTCTGTGGTTTTACGTTGGATCCAAGCGGAAGCGTATATGACAACGTGCGGCCCCTTAGCTTACACGCTCCAGCCTTGCTCAGTAATGACTCAGAGGACAATACTCTTCCCTTCTGCAACGCCCAGGATTTTTCCCCGACTTTTCCCAGCTTCGGCTCTGCCTGGTGTGTGAGAGGCCGAAATCAGAACTTGCCGTGTTTTACAGGACTCTGTTATACTTCTGCAGGCTTTTCTGTGTGCTTCATCCAGCTGATGCTTTTTTTTGCAGTGTTGATGGAAGCAGCTTCATGGAACTACCGTAAGCTGCCTCTTAGTAATGACCTATTAGTGAAGCCAACAATAACAGCACTGTCTAGACCATCTGAACACAGCTAAATTATTCCTTTGTCCCTTCTTCATTTGCTTTCTCTCCTGACTGTTGAATTGTTTTGGGTGGTCTGTGTTGACCTTCAGGCTTGCTATTTCTCCCTAGCTTTTTTTTCTTTTTCTTCTTCAGCAGTGAGCCTGCTGTACTAAGACTGAAACTCCAAGTTCCTCTCTCATGCACGCAGGCTGGAACCAAAGCCGTGTAGCAGTGCTGGAAACGTGTATCTGAGGGGCAGAGAGATTTGTCATCTTGTAACTTTTGGATTTTACTTCATAGTTGATTTTGCTAAGTGCCGGATGCCCAAAATTCACATTGGTAGTGCCTGGGACCTGTGAGTCTTAACATGTTACAGAACTCAAAACTTGATGAGAGAAGGAGGTATTCTGTTCTTGATATAAGATCCTGCCAAAATGGATCAGTGTACTTTATTAAATGTCCACTATAGCTCAACTCATCATTGCTTCCTGGGAGTGCTTATGACTTTTCTGTGTTCCTCTCCTTTATGTGACTGTGGATATTCCCCCCTGCCCCCAAACCTCTGGGAAATTGCTCTCTTTGAGACCTCTATTATATTTGGTTGGAAGTGGTCTGTGGTTGGATGGGCTGGTGATGTGATCAAATGAGCTTTGTCACAGGAAGAGGATTTTAAAAGGGCAAAAATGCAAAAAAGAGGGACTGTTTCCAAGGGCATGTAGTGATAGGACAAGGGGTAATGGCTTTAAGCTGAAGGAGGATAGTTTTAGATTAGATATAAGGAAGAAATTCTTCCCTGTGAGGGTGGTGAGGCACTGGCACAGGTTGCCCAGAGAAGCTGTGGCTGCCCCATCCCTGGCAGTGTTCAAGGCCAGGTTGGATGGGGCTTTGGGCAACCTGGTCTAGTGGAGGGTGTCCCTGCCCGTGGCAGGGAGGTTGGAACTAGATGGGCTTTAAGGTCCCTTCCAACTCAAATCCAACAATTCTATGATTCTAAAATTGGAGAAGAAAGAAATGAGTTTCCTATGAAGGGAAATAGCTGAAAATAAAGAGCTGAGGATGGAAGAGAAGACACAGGGGACAAAGGGACAGTGTCAAACACAATTGATTTTTATATTTCATTTTTGCTCTCTGTGTAATTGGCTTTTCTTTGTCCTGCTCTTCCATAGTAGAAATATTCCTGTTTATATGTCATGCTGAGGAGAGAGCAGGCTTTGTTATACAAATAATTCGTCCTGTCAGCCTACAATACCCAAAGTGAACTTGTACAAAACAGGCCAGAAGGTTGTTCAGGAGCAAGAGCCCGCTCATGTTGCACAAAGTCACTGGTTTCCATGAGTCTCTGAGTCCATCTGAGCTCTGCGGATACTTCATTGGTGTTGTGCAACTTGCAGCTGTTTTGCTCTGGAGCCATGGCAGAGCCTGGGAAGATGTTTGCTGCGTAGTCTCAGTACTGCCTTCTTACAAGGCTGAAGCATATTTGGGTCCTGCCAATGCTAGATCAGGAGAACTAGATCTTGCATGTCCCTTGGGCACGGGATTCCTGTTGATTCCCCAGCATTTTCTCCCAGGGTGAGCCATCCATCCTGCACCCCCTGCTCACGCAAACCGAGCCAAACAGAGAGCGAGCAGCCTGTGACGCCCCTTTCACTGGAGAGGCTTGGGAATGGCATTTGGGTTTAATTATCCAGTAAGCTTCAGCGCTTGTTTGAATTTTAACTGAACTGGCTGAGCTGGCTGCTTGTTTCCATGGAACAAGGTTCTCCACCCTTCTTTGGAGTCAGCTCGGAGACCCCAAGAGCAGTAATTAGGATGGGCAAGAGGCTTAGTCTGGAAAGCATCAGTTCCTGTGCAAAGCTGTCATGGAGAGGACTGGGAAGTGTCAGTTTTGCAACCAATGATGCAAATTCTGCTCCTGCACTGAAGTTCTTTCAGAGCATGGTGTAGGGTTTTTTTTTCACTTTGTTTTGAACAGTTGAGGCTTCAAGTCATAGTCCCTCTGAAATTGCAGTTCTTTTGGGCTAAAACCACACTGAAAAGTAGTTTAAAAGATACCTAAGCACATAGAAATACATTTCTTCAAGGAAATAACATATTTCTGATTGTGCTGCTTGTGTTCTTTCACACTCCAGCAACAGAAAACAACTTTTCCTGTTCGTATAGGAAGAAGTTTTCTTATCTTATTTTGTAGCAGTGATGGTTTGGATGTGTTGGTTTTTTGTTTTTTTTTTTGGCAAGTAACATTCATGTTTTATTATAAACATTCTCAAATGCTCTTCAGAATGTTCTTTGGCATTGGCTTTTCAAGTAGACGGAGGAACAAAGATGCTGAGTTGACAGCCTAAATGTTAGAAATATGTCTTTCCTTCCGTCTTTCCTTCTGTCTTTCCTTCCATCTCCTCTTGTGACAGGCAACGCTGACTCGTACATGTCCTGGAATATCCTCACAGGGCACCAGTGGGTTAACCAGAGGTTCATCTACTGGCAGGTGCTACCAGGCAGGTCCAGGGAGGTTTGGAGGTGGGAGGGCAGTGCTGAATCGGGTGGTTTTGCCAGCAAAAGCCCAGCTCTACCACTGCCCATTGAAGCTCCGTTTCCCCGTGACATTACGGACTGTGTTTTGTGTCAGTGAGTTCAGGAAACTTTTGTTGTCACTGGGGTTGGAAAAAAGAAAGGGGTGAGGGGCATTTTGGAGATTATAGCTTTGGTGGAAAATTCCTGGAGGGTGATGTGTGGAGTTTCTGGTTTTGTGTTTTGGTTTTTTTAACTTGTCCCTCCCCCCTTTCCCTTCCCCCTCCACAAAAAAAAAAAAAAAAAAAAAAAAAGTTTTGTTTTTTCTTCTTTTTTGTGTTGGTTTTTTTCCTACTACAAAATCTGCCTGGAAAACTGCTTGTCCCCAAAGGTCCCTTTTAACAAAAAAAACCCCAAACAAAACACCAAAACCAAAACTATGGGAACATTCTAGTTCTTTTGGGTTTTTTTCCTGAACTAAAACTGAAAGTTATCTTTTTCTTGAATGTTTTCTTGTAGCATTTCAGGTTATGTTCCCTCCCACCCCTCCAGAAAAACATACCTGTGTTTTTAGTGGGTAGGGAAATGTGAAAGAGGAGAAGAATTGCAATTTAATGTACTTTGATATGAATGTTATTATTTTATTAATTTTATTTTTTATATATATACACACACACACATTGCCTACAGGAAAATGTAGGCATTTTCCTAATGTCTGATGACAAAGGCATTAGAGCTCATTTCTGAGTTCTAAAATAAAAATAACACTGGATTTTAAACATTTCCCCCCATTTTTCCCCTTATTTCTTTAATGAGATGTCTCTGGGTGCACAGCATGCATGAGAAGTCTTTTTTTCACACCTTTTATTTTTTTCACAGCTTCAGTCCTGATACAACCCAACAGGAAAAGCAGGAAAAGAGGAGGTGATGCTGTATCTGAGCATGAGGATCCAGGGCATATATCTCCTGGGGAAAGAACATCAATATTTGGGTCCAGTTCCATCTGACTTCATATAGTTTTTATCATCTTTCACATCTTTGCAGACTGAGTTAAATCTGCAGGCTGCCTTGGAGCAGGGGTGGCTCTGTCCCTGGAGACGCTCTGTTTTACACGAAATGCAGTAGCTGTATTTGTATTTTTACAGTAATAGCTGCATGTGCCTAATACTTCCCTGTCTTCACTCTGTCATGAACATGGCAGCATGCAAAGGGTTTTCACACCCTCCGAATGTGTATGCGATGCCCAAGATCTTGAAAGGGCTTTCAGTGCTTGTGGTTGGTATTTTGCAATGAAATAGTTAATAGCTGCTTAAGGAGACCGTGATCACAGATGTAAAAGTGTTGAGAAGGAGGAGATTGGTTTCAGATCGAGTATGTTCCTCAAAAGTCTTTAGTTACTGCGGAAATCAGAAATACTGTATGACTTCTCGGAGCATGTGTCTCTTCTATCAAGGATAGTCGAGTCTCTTGCCTCTTGTAATGGTTTTGTTGCCCTCTCCCTTGGTTTCTCACTGGCTCTAGTTTTAAAAATCAGTTGTGGTTCTTGAGCATCTTTAATGAAGAGGGAGGAAAGGAGGAGATGAGGAACTGTGATGTACTCCATCACCTGCGTGAGCTTTGTGGGTCCTGAAAGGTTTCTGTCCTATAGAGCATCATCTTGCACCTCACAAACTGGATCCAGCCCCCTGGAAAGTACATCTGGCCTATGAGTCCCTCTCCAAAGAGCCCCATGGGCAGCAGATACGGGCTACGAGCTGTAGGAGCAGTGGCCACCCACACTCAGCCACTGGCTTTTCTGAGGATCTGTCTTGCGTGTGATGAAGAATCCTATATTTCCAAGACACAGTGTGGTCTTTGAATGCATCTCTTAACGGGAAGGCTGCACATCATGGCTTTCGACCCATTTGGGTTGAAAGATTGTATTTGCATTGCTGTATTTTTACTCTGCACTTCCAGGGGTGAGGTTGCCCTGCCACACCTCAGTTGTCTGTCTGTCTTTTGCAGATGAAGAAGAAGCTCTGAACTCTATTATGAAGGATTTGGCAGCGTTGGGCAAATGTGGGGGGCTGCTGGACAACAACAGGAATAAAAACATTGTCCACTCCAGCAAACAGGTAAGGCATTGCTTGAGTCCACCCCACGCTCTGGTAGACCAAATAGGTGCCATGGTGCTCACCATGCTGGGAGAACAGAGTTGGAGTCTTGGGGCTGAAGTTAATAAGTGCTGCAGTAGCTCAGCATGTCAGAAATAACAATTTTGTGGAGGAATAAGCTTTAAGACCTCTTTTTGAAGAGCTGAAAAGAAGCTACAGGCATCCTCATATCACAGAAGGGCAATGGAGGAGCAGAGAAGAGTGATGCCCCAAATCATTCACAAATATAGCAACAGAGCCTGAAACTGATTTTAAATCTCAAATCCAAGGCACTTCTTTCTCTTGCTTAGCACTGAAAGTAGTAGAACTTGTTTCAGGCTATGCAGGTTTAAGATTTGGATTAGACAAATGTTTTCTATTGACAGCGTTGATGAAATACAATATTTATCATGTGCACATTTTACTTCAGATATTTGAAGGACAGACTGCCAACTTTGGGCTGTAGACACCCAGGCTCTTTTGGGAGTAATAATGTCATTCTTATATAAAGCGTTTAAATATTAATTACTGGTGTTTATGCTCCTAAAACCAAACATTTTGGCCCTGTTGTGCATTCACAGTTGATGTAGTGAGCAAAAACATTGTCCCTTGAGCAATGTCAGAAATTATTCGCTGACATTGATACGATAGCTAAAGTGGATTTAATAGCCTGTTTGCGTATGGAACAAAATTTATCCAAACACAGAAGTTGTGAAGAAAGAATTCAGTTGTCAAAATAGCAGGAAAAAAAAAAAAGAAGGGGAAAAATAATTAAGAGGACGGGGAAGCTGCTGGAGGAGCATGGAAGCAGATCCTCTTGGAATTCTACTTCTAGTGCTATGGCTTAGTATAAACTTGCAATCAACTTTGTAATTGCTGAATGCCTAGCGAGGAACAAAATAAATTGTCATTTACTGTCATCATGCATATTTTAATGGCAGTTGTGCTACTAACGAAGAACTCTGGATGCAGAGGGGAAAAATCCTTTCCCAAATCCCTGTAGGCTTCCTAGACACATGCAGACAAAAACACGTGCGCACGTAGCAAGTGCGTTTTAAAGTGTGTCCTGGCGGTAGCAGCTGTCCAAGTTGAATCACTGGATTTGTGTTCAGCCCATGCTGAAATAAATCCAAGATGTTTACAAAACTGACTGGAGAAATTCAGAGCTGGCTCTCTGCAGCTGCAGGCAAAGCAGACAATCCAGCACAGCTTTGGATGGCTCCAAGGGTAGCGTTTTCTGTGAGTTGATGGGTGGGGACCATACCAAGCCATCTCAGGATGCTTTCAGGATAGCAAAGCTTTTTAGACTCCTCTTAAGTAACATACTTGTTTTCTCACAGAAAAAGAGATCCCTGCTGTCATTTTTGAGAACTGTTGTTACGAATGCTGCAGATAGGCAGTTAATCAAATATTTAGCTGAAAATAAGGAAAATAATAGTTTTTGTTGGCTGAATGCTTATCTACAAAAGTTTCATAAAATTGAAGTCTTGTAATCAAATTTGTATCCACAGCCCATCCATTCTGTATCTTCATTTATAAATCACCAATAGAGTTATGTTGTGCTCTGTTAGCTTGAGAATTGTTGGCTGCCTCTTGCATTTGATTTTATTATATTAGGAATCAAACTGTTCTTCCCAATTACAATACTGATGCTTGGAAAAACATTGCCTCCTTTTTTACGATTTCTCTTTTTAGCCCGAAGCAGAGCAGCTGTAGCAGTGTGCTCATAGTTACTCAGAGCTCTCTGATGGAGGAGGCGCAAATAGTCAGCATCCCGCTCTCCTCGCGCATCCGGGGCTGAGGATTCAGACCAACAGGCCCCACGAGATGAAGGGCGTTGGAGTATGTTGAATTGTTGCTTCACTCAATTGGACTTGCTGGAACAAGTCTGGCTCGCGGGACGACGGGAGTCTAGTCTGTGAGATGGGGAGTGGCCAAAATAGGTGGAATTAGGGACTTGGTTCATATTTGCAGCTCAGAAACTTTTAATCGACTTGTTTGGGTCACTTTTAGGGGTTTTTTTTCTTGTTTTTTAGCACAGAAATTGATGGGGGCGAAAAGATTGCTTTGGAAATGCTGTTGTCATGCCTGTGATTTGTTGTTCCTTTAGTACTTAGTGTTCCCTTCTATTTTTTCTTATTTTTTTATTTTATTTTTTTTCTGCGATCAGGTTGGCTGATTGGGCTGAAGGATGCACTGCACAGTCTCTCTTCTTGGAGGGGGAGGGCTGAGGCATGGGGCATTTAGATGCTAAATTTTTCACTCGGGAATCTTGTAGGTGCCTCTCAGGAGGCTCTGCAGCAACCTGCTCACATTGAAATACTTGGATCTGGATGTTCACTTGTTAGATTAAAAAAACCCCAACTTTCTTTTTTCCATGGAAAAATGCTTTTCTGAGGCATGGGAATCCTTTAGTCAGTGTTCCAAATTTCCACTGAAAAACACTTTAAACAAGAATGTGTTGACTAACTAGCCTGTCCCTTTGCGGCTTGCAGCAGTTTCTCGGTCCACAAAGAAACACAAGCAAAGTGCTAGCTCATCCCTGTCTCCTGGAGGGATTCCTTAGTGCTCTCTTGACAGAAATTGGAATTTGGAGCCTGCAAGATGGTATTCCTGGTAGGCCTGGGCTGCACGAGAAAGCAGTCTGTGGTGGTGTGTGCTGCACAGTATTTCTTCCCAAAAAATACTGACAGTTTTGCTTCGGATCATTTTATGAAATGAACTTATCCTTTGGCAAATTGTATGTTTAAAAAAGAAAAAAGTTGCTTGCCTTACAAATGAGTTTAGGACTAAGGCTGAATTTCTGGATGTCTACTGCCTCATGGTAGAACAAACTGGAAATGAGAACAGCAGTGCTCGATACACAGTGCAGATGAGTTTCCTTAGATGTGAAGCTGGCAGCAGATGTGATGGCTGAGCTGGAGTCTCCCGAGTCATGGTCAGGTATGTCAGCCGCTGCCTTTCTACCAGGGTAGAGGGATAGAGATGGACACCCTTTTCCTTCTGCATGCGAGTCACAATCTTTAAAAGTGAGCTGTTCTCTGGGGACAGAAGGATCATCCTGACATTACTCCTAGTGCATCATCTGCACTATTATTCCTCCATTATTCCTTTTATCGCTCCATTATTCCTCATGCATCCTCTGGCACGGCTGGAAGGAGTCCTTTCAGGCAGTCTCCTGGACGGAACAGACAAAGGAGTTTGTTTATAGCAGTGGCTCTGAAGAGGGGAAGGAGGAAACGGCAGAATAAAGATCTGCATTGTGATCGCTAAGGAAGAAGTTGAGTGGGGTAAGAAGGGAAACCACAAAGAATTAGAAATCCCAAACAAAAGCACAGAGGAGAAAGGAACAATTATATTAACATTTATTTTGCATCTGTGTCTGTGCACATCCATGTATATAAATAGTGCTTGGCAACTCACAGTACGAAGTTGGTTGTCAGTGCTGCGCTTTGGTTTAATGACAAGGCATTGGCGTGGGCCTCTATCACAGCCGATGACAGCTAGTAATTCCTCTGCCGTGTTAATTTTGATTGCAAGTTCTCCCACGGCAATAAAGCTCAGTATTTGTGAGGAACGTTTTCCCATGCACAACAAATGTCAGACTGACCTAAAAGTTGTTGTTTTAAGTAAACTACCTCTTGACTCTCTTTTGGCAAGTTGGATGCAGGACAAGGCTTGCTCATAACTAGAATAAAATACAACTAATGTTCTAGGGTGATCTGTTTGTAGGTCTTCAAGCAGCCTAAAAGGAATTTGGCTTTCTCACCTCTGTTTTACCGTTGAGGAATATGATGGGGGTCCATAAATATCACCTTGAAGATAGGAGTGTCTCTGAGGAGATCTGCAGGGATTGCCCCAGCTGGGGAATGGAAGCAAGGGGCCAGAGGAAGGAACAGCACCGGCTGGGAAAGCTGTGGCTGGAGATGGCAAAGGCAGTGGAGTCCTAAAGATTTGGCGAAGAGGCTTTCCCTTGTCTGTGTGTGGAGCTGACTTGGGTGCTAAGAGGGTAATGCCAAGGAGAAATCCAGGTGGAAAAAAGCTATTCCCTGCCAGGTAGGTAGTTTTGGATAAACATTTTGAAGCTTGTGATTTCTGCTGCTGTATAAACCAAAAATACCTCTAACAGGGAGGAGTGAACCCTCTGGACATCATCTTGCCACTGGCCTCTGAGCTGCTCATGTGCTGGGGGCTTGCTTTTTCAGAGGAAAAGAGCTGTAAGGATCCAGAGGGACCAGGATGTCTTGTAGCTTCCACCCTCTGAGAGGAGAAGGGGGCAATCCCAGACAAACCCTTTCTGTCTGCTGAATAACCCAAAGCGCGTGGGGGTTCTGTGCAGATAATTCCTAATGACGCGGATTAGTCATCTCCTATTGCGGTTTAGGGATGTGGTCCAGCTGTCTGGCTTGTAACGAACGTCCCGTTGCTAAAAGCAGGGGCGAGCACAGGATTAATGCAAACAACGTGCACGTCGGGGAGGTGCAGAAGTCCCCTCAGCCTGGCCCTGCAGTGCCGATTTCTCTTGGCTGAAGCCAGAAGTTGAGGTAAAATCCCACTGCTTTGTGACTTTGTACAAAGGAGTAACTAGAGCACTAAGGCTTGAACGCTGCACCCCTCAGCAGGGTTTTCTCATTGTTTCCTAATCCAAGTAGAAAATGAGAGAAGTGAAAATAATCCCATCTGCTTTACCCCCCAGCATGCAGAAGTCAGTCTCCTTTGTTGCCTCTATTTTACCTGGGGGGAAAGCTGAGGCAAAGTAAGTCCCCATGCTCTCCTGGGTGGGTAAGAGCAAAGCTGGAGTGAACCCCTCTTGGTGCAGCGCTGAGGGGATCACCCCTTGGGATGATTGTTCCTGCCTTTCTTGACCTCAGAAGGGTTAATACTGGAGTCAGAAGCTTTGTCCCGGGTGGTTTGTGAGGCAAGGATGGATTTGGGTGGAAGAAGTGATCCAAAGGCCCTGTCCCTGTGGTGTGTCAGCATGGGCAAAACTGTCCTCTGGTTAGGTTTGACAACAGCAGCTTTAAAAGAAAGCTACAGAGGTGAGCTCTGACCAGAATGCCGTTTCTGATGGCAGGTGAATTTGGGAGAAGAGGTGGTGATGAGGAGAGTCTTTGAACTTGGTGCTGGTCCGGGATTTTACAGCGTGGCAGTTTTAGGTGCTTCATCTCTCGGTGCCACACTAGCACATGGGCAGACATGGAGGTGTGGGGCTGTCTCCTTCACTGCATCCCTGCCTGCAGTCGGTGGCATCGAGGCAATGCAGCGAGGGTGTCCCTGTGCCATCAGACGCCCATCTCCACAGGCATGGCATTGCTCAGCTTGGACTTGTACCCCAGTCCAGTTGACCCTCTGGGTGTTCAGCAGTGAGGGTGCTCAGCACCTTCTGTTCCTCTGAAGCCACTTCCATTTTAGGCCTAACAGCATGTTTTCCTGTTCTCTGTGTGTGCTTTTATTACAAACAGCAGTCAGCTCTTCAGGGATCTCTGTATAAGATCATGATTCACCTCGTTTGGAAACACTTTTTCCATTTTTTTTTTCCCAACGTTTTCCTTAATCTAAACCAGCGTGCAGGGCTGCTTGCTCCAGCTCCAGGGGCTGAGCTTGGCCGAGCCCGCTGGGGTACATGGTCCCCGGCCGAGCACCTCGTGGGCAGAAGCGGTTACCCCCTTCCCCCTCCCTCCCAATTCCCGTCAGCACTTCCTCTGAAGCTCAGCAGTTGTGGTCTTTTTCTCTTTGTGAAATTAGAAGTTTTGAGGAAGGAGCTAAAAATACCTCAAGGAAAGCCTGGAAAGATGGTGATGGGTTTGTGGCCACTGCAGTGGCTTTGCTTTTTCCTTTCCGAGGCAGATGGCAAGAAAGAGTAAAATACCGTTTGTTAGCAGGGCTGGAGGAAATGCCGGTACAAGTATCTCGGAGAAGAAATTATTCCAGAAACGAAGGGAATTACTGTGGTATTTCCTGTCAGGGTTGTCGCTTATTTTGTTTGTGTCACAGCAGGGCCTACAGGCGCCAGCCGAGAAGCTGGTTCCTCTGTGCCCTGTCGTACGGAAATGCACGTGGAGAGGGAAAGTCCCTCAGTACCTACAATCCAGGAGATCAAACATCTAAATTTTGTGTTTGGCTCTGCCACTCTCTTTCGCAGAATGAATCACAGGCTAGTTTGGGTTGGAAGGAACCTTAAAGACCATCCAGTTCCAACCCCCTGCCATGGGCAGGGACACCCTCCACTAGACCAGGTTGCCCAAAGCCCCATCCAGCCTGGCCTTGAACACTGCCAGGGAGGGGGCATCCACAGCTTCTTTGGGCAACCTCTTCCAGTGCCTCACCACCCTCATCATAAAAAAAAAAATATTTCTTTCTTATATCCAACCTAAATATAGCCTCTTGCAGTTTAAAACTGTTGTCCCTTGTCCTGTCACTACAGGACTTGGAAAAAGTGTCTATCTTATAAAGCCTCTTTTATATATTGGAAGGCTGCAATAAGGTCTCCTTGGAAACTTCCCCAGGCTGGGCTCTTTCTTCACACCATTAGGAAAAGCACCTCATGCCTCAGTTTCCCCACTTGCTCTGTTATCTGCCTTGGGTTTCACAGTGCTCCATGAAACCGTCAATGAAATCCTCTGCCAGGGCTTGGTGTTGAAGGCTGGTGCCTTGCGGCATGGCCTTACCCCTCACCTCCACCATGTTTAACACACACCCTTCTTGGATGTTTCAGCTTGTTCTCCTACACCAGCTAATGACCTCTTGATTGTGGGGAGAACAAAGCTGCCATTAACCTCATTTGACATCTGATGGCAGGGAGGGTAAATAGACTTGGATTGTGCAAGGAGGAGTCACTGTTGTCCTCATTCCTCACCTCATTGAAAAAGTGAGGAGGACCTGGTGGCCTCCACCACCCGCGCCTCTTCTGTGACCTGCCCTCAAGCATTTGCATGTTGTGTTGAGTTCCTTACGGAGAAGATGCTGTTCCTGCCTTCCCCTTGATTGCGCATTTGAGACACTGGGTGCAGGCTCGTGTGAGATTTTGTTCCAGCACTTGGCGGTGCCCCAGACTCCCTGTGTAATCTCAGACCAGTTGCTCCAAACCAGATTTCCATGGGTGTAAAAAATCACAGCCTGCTCTGGCATTTAGGAAGTGCTTTGTAGTCTTCTGGGATTTCCTAATGCTTTGGGCACAGCCCACTTTTTTTTTTTTTTTAAAAGGAAGAAAGTATTTGTTGCTGATTAGCAGTGATGAATTCAGCTTTAGCTGTGGGTCAAAAACATAAGCAAGCCAAGGGAAGATTGCAAAATAAAATTGTAACCAACTTGTTAGACTATGTGTGTGTATATATATATTTCTCCCTCTTCCAAATGCTTACGAGTTTAAGGTCTTGGTTTCCTTGAAGGAGGCAAGAGGTAGCAGGTTTTATATCAGCAAAAAGAATAAATAATCATCTAATTAACAAATGAAGTGGGTTTTCATTCCCCTGTTGCAGCCGGTGTGCTTGTTGCTCTGCTCAGAAGCAGAGTGGAGCAGTGTGGGGCAGCTGGCTTCCTTCTCTTGGCTTTGGGCCATAGCACATCAGCCTTGTGGTTGATGTAGAAGAAAAGGATGCAGCAGGGTTGTGGCTCTTCCTTATTTTTTTTTTTTCTCCCCCTCTTCTTTCTCCCCTCTTCTTCTCTCTCTGGAGCTTTATACAAGTGTTTTGACATTTTCCAGCCACAAGCTGTTTTTCAAAATTTGTTTGCCTGCGAAATCTGTGTTGCTCAGCATAAACAGGCAGCGCATGCTACGTCCCAGCTCAGCGTAGTGTTCAGGTCTGCACTGAAAGTGAAACCTGTGTTTTGAAAGGTTTCCTGCAGCAAGGCCGGAGCTGTGTGAGCTTTTCCCTTTACACGTCCTGCTCCTTTGTAAGGAGAAACCTCAAAAGCTCCTTGCTCTGATTTTTTTTTTTTTTTTCTCTTTAGAGAAGGATTTTGCGGAGCTACATACAGTGAACCCATGCTGGCTGATTCACTGCCAACATCCAGGAGGGATGAACTAGCCAGGCCCTGTTTGGCGAGGCAGACACAATTAAAAATTGGCATAAAAGAGCCCATCTCTTTTTTTCTTTTCCACCAGAGATAATCCAAGGTGGCAATCCCACCTGCATTTGCACTCTCTAGAATGATTTGGACCTTCAACACTAGGTTGGTTATGGTCATCTCTTCTCCTTTTGAATTTTGGACTGTTTTAGAGTTTGTTATTTTTATGGGTTGGGCCTGGTTCTAGAAATGAACCTGGAGTTTGTCCAAGCGTTGCGGCTCTGGAGCAATGGCTGTAGACACCGAGGTGATGTAAGCGCCTGTTTAGCTCAGGCCTGTAATGCTGCTGGAGTGCCCCATTTGGTGACTATCCCGGCACTGGTTCTTCCCAGCCTTTCTTGAAACACAGAAAACACCACGAGCAGAGATAAAAAGGATGTGTTTTGGATGATCCATCGTGTTTACCGTGAATCTGCTGGGGTTTTTTTAAGCTTTTCAACTGAATCGCCTCCAGCCTTGACTTCCTGAACTTCGATGGGTGTTTGCAGAACTTGAGGAGCTGTCAGTTTAAAAATAAACCTAAGGATGCCAGTCCAGCTCATTTTCCTTATTAGAGTCAAAGCTGTTTCACTGTGGCTCTGCTTTCCCTCTGAGAGGATGGAAAGTGTGCCTTCACGCGCTGGCAATCCAGGGTTGGAGATAAGGCCCTTGCTCAGGAAGGGCTGTCACCCACCCGTTTGGGGATTATCCCTGTGAGATGCAGGCAGTGCGGGACCGAGCTCTCCTTAGTGTCACACCTCAGAGGGAGATGGTGAGCACTTTTTTTCTCCACGGGAAGAAAACCACTATTTGAGGACGCTTGTGTGCACTAGCTGGGGCAGAACCCCAGTTGACTGGGGTGACTAAACCTGGTCTGGGAAGTAAAGAGGGTTTTGATCTGCCTTGGAGACCATCGGAAAGTCCTGGCTTGAGCCAAGGGATGCTAGAGGGATGCTTGGCTCGGGCTCAGTCTGAGAACCTGAATGAATGAAAAGGCTCCTTGTGGTCTCGATTGCTGCTAAATATGCACAAATAGAGGATGGGAGAAGTGGCTTTTACTAGCTAGTCCCTGCACAGTTGTGTGCCCAGGCTGCCTGTGACTCTGCTGGCTCTTCTTTGGGCAAATTTAATAGTTTCTCTTCAGGTGAACAACAAGTTGGTTCAGGGTGGGCGTTTACTGCATACAGTGTAGTGATGCCTGATAGACTTTGCATTTTTTATGTCTTAAGAAAGTAACAGCCACCTCCCTCACCATCCCAGCACTCTTGGATTTTAAAATCCAAGACTGTCTCTCCACTTCCATTAGAGGATGCTTGCTTTTACTTCTTATTTCTTTGCCCCAAATATTCCTGTGTTCTATTAAACATCCTCTGAGCTTTGCTTTTTGGGTTTCCAACAGAAAAATACTGGGGTAAAGCCATGGGAAGTCCTGAAGATGGACAGACATCAGACACTTAACATGTTTGCCTTGTTCCCACTGTATTCAGAGCATTCAATTAAAACTAACAGTTACACAGATAAGTAAGTGTCCTCTTATTTACAGAAGACTTTATTTTTTAACAAGCACATTTATCAGCGATGTGGAGTTTCCCCAAAGTCGGTGAGGCCAGCAGGCAGCTTGGCTCTCAATAGACCAGATGCCCACTGGAGTCAGAGGAGTCTCTGTGAGATCTGCTGTCAGCTTTGGATCTGCCTGTCAATCTGGGATGCAGTTTGGGACCTAACCATTTTCTGCTTTTGCTTTCAGCAGCGAAACATCAGGATCAAGTTTGAATATGAAGGAGAGAAAAGGTATGTACCCAACCCAGTCCCCCCATTGTACAGGGACAAATTACCTTTTTTTACCCAGTGTTGTCCTACTGACTGCAACCAGCTGCAGATGAGGTCATAGCAGGATTTGTTCCCCTAAAAGCAACTACGGTATTTTAGGCAAGAGCCTCGCCTCGTCATCCCGTTTGCCACAAGCACCTCCTGGGATTTGCATGCAGGCAAAGTGGTTCCAAGCTGGAAGTCGTTAAATGCCTCTTACCAGTGACATAGGGTGCACGCTTGGATCCTTTTATTTTTTTAATTCTTGAGCCCTGCTGAACCACAGCTGAGGTGCAACTCTACAGAAATGTGTTCTTTGATTAGGAGCCTATGACACTTAAGATAACCAGATTTTGGGCACGGATCCTGTAAAAATAGAGCTGGGAGTTAGTTTGCCTGCCCTTCCCTGCTTGACATTTTCATGGAATCACCTCTGCTCGGTGACTGTGGCAGGGCAGGACACAAGGGCTGGAAACTTGCAGGCTGATGGTCCAAGTTGTGTGTTAAAGCCAAAGAAAACTGAAGTAAAGTTACTGTAGGGCTAGAGTGTACCTGCTGATATGTACCTATAGAGCTGCTGCATGTGATGGTACAGGAGAGTCACAGGATGCCAAACTGTGTTATTCTCTCTTCCACCCCTCCTCCCTATTCAGAGTCACTTGCTGAAAATTGAGATGATAAATCCCTGACCAGTGCCTGATCCTGGGTCTTCTCCAGTGAAGGGCTACTGCACTTTCTTCTTTTCCACGTGTACCTCACGGTGGGGGGAGGAGCAGAGGAGCTGCACTAGGATTTTTGGTGGATATTCTTGCAGGGTAGGTCAAGTCCTCTCTTGGGCATAGCAGATGAGCAGTGTTTCTATGAGTATAAAAGCAAGGAGCAAGCTTTATGCTTTGTGATAGAAGCATACAAGTCTTTGCTTCTGAATTGTCAGTCTAGTCCCAAATTCCAGTATGTTTCTACTAAACTGAGACTATTGTTGTATTTGTTTGTGTATGCAGGATTATCCAGTTTCCAAGACCAGTCAGATTCAAAGAAGTGGTGCAGAAGGTTACGGATGCTTTCGGACAGACGATGGACTTAGTCTGTTTGAACAATGAGGTACTCTTCTCCTTATTGCTAAGGGAGTTTTAGGATGCCCGGTGCCCGCTTCAGAATTGAGCAGTGGTTTGTTCTTAAGGCCCTAATTTAGTGCTGTACACAGATGTGAAGAAAAAGAATCTTATTTTGTCATTCCCACGCAGTGAGCGTACAAGAGCTGTTGTCTGGACACAGCTCAGTTGGATTCTCAGACTCCAAGCCAGGCTTTCCCCTTCTCAAAATTATTTCAGTTAAGGTCTATTGAATGGTGATACAGTAACATTATCTTTGCCCCAGAACAAAAAAACCCCTCACTCGAACAGGGTGAGGAATTAAGTGACTGAGATGATGGAGACGTCAGTTCAGCTGCATAGCCAGCAGCAGTAGAGGTTTTCCCATTAACACCCTTGGGGCACTAGCACCAATTTTCAGAGTTTATCTGGCTGTGAGAGCACACACAGGGCAGAGGGGAGAATGGCTGAGACCAAATGGCTTTCCTGAGAGTATCTGTAGGCTGCTGTGTGTTTGGGTTGGATGTGAAGCCTTCCCACCTTGGGTGAAGTTGCAGGAGCATGGTGAAGTCTGGAGCATGAGGGACAGTGCTGCCAACATAGTGTGCTTTTATCTGGCCCTGACTCTGTTTCACCCCAAAACTCCAGAACCATGTGCATGTTCTTGTGGTTCAGTCTGCAGTGAAATGTGCATCACTGTAGGTTTCTCTAGCAGGTCCTGTGGCCACATACAAGGAGTCAAGAAACCCTTCCTCTGCCATTGTTGCATTTTAAGGCTTGAAGACCTTTCTACTCTGACCTTCCTCATAACACAGGCCACTGTTTTTCCAACTTGTTCTTTGAGCCCAGCACTGTGTCTGAAAGGAGGGTACTGATGAGGGCCTTTACCTCAAAGGGGGCAATCCTTGGCATCTGTTTTGGTGTGCTTAGTGTTTTCTTGTGAGACATCTTGCCATGAACCGGGCAGGCAGCTGGAGCCACTGGACTCTTAAGGTGGGTTTGGCTTTGGGAAGGAGGAGAGGGCCATATAACGAATAGGTGGGCTTTGAAACACCAGTTCTTTTGGATCTGTCCTGACAGCTTGCTTGTTCAAGTATTAATTGCAAATGACTAACAGCCTTTCATTAAAGTGTGAATGGAGAGAGAGGTCACGAAGAGAGATTTCTCTCTTTTTTAAATTTTTTTTCCCCTTCCTTCTGTTTCAGTGGAGACTTGCTGCACAAAAATGTTGCTATTCTGTTATAATAGGTACCTCATGATACCAAAGTGTCCACTGGGTTTTGGCTTTGAATGTGGTCAGGTTTCTAATCTTGGGCATTCTCTGACAGACCTCCTGGGAAAAGCCTGCCATTGAATTCTTCAGGAATGACTCATTTCATTCCAGGTTTCTTTCCACTCGAAGAGGAATTTTTTCCAGCAACAGCAAACAGAAGCTTAAATAATGCATTTTTATCCCATGTTAGAGACTGTCTTCCTGGGCACGTGCACAGCACAGCAGGACTGTGAGCAGGCCTTTGGGTACTCTGAACTTCTTAGAGTTGAGAAAGACCTTCAGTGTTTTGTTTTTTCTATACATAAAAACTGTTCCTTGTGAGAACCCACACTTTTGGGAAGAGATCTGAGCAGTAGTAATTCAGGGTTGTTATTGTGGAAACACTATAAACAGACAGACATGACCTTTGGGGAGATAGCCTACATGTCCACATGGTGACACCCCAGCATCTGGCTCCTAGCATGTTCTGGGTCAGGTTTTTAGTTTCATGACTGCAAGTCTGAGGTAGCCTGGCCACAGACTCATTACAGTTAAATGTTTCACCCTTTCTTCATGCTCAAAGGGAACCGTGCAGTAATTCTTTGTTGCCACCAGATGTTTCTCTTGCAATAGCACCTTGTAGACGAAAATTCTACTGAAGTCAATGGGCCCCTACAAAAGCTCACTAAATAGCAGTCCCTGTCCTGGTGAAGCAGGAGTCCTGAAGCCAAGCTCAGCAAGATGAGCATGCCAGCCGGGTGGAGCAGGGGCACGCATGAATCACATCCTGGTGGGACCTGGAATCAGCAGGCTTGGGCTGGTATAGATAAGAGCGGGGCCTGGCCGTGGGTGTACTGCATGGGGCATGGCTGCACGTTAGTACGAGGCCGGGCTGATCTTTCAGATGAGTGGGACGGCACAATCTTGCTTGGCCATGGACAGCATGGCGTGGTGTTTGTTAGACAGCTGGCTGTGTTACAGATTGAAAGACTGACTTCTGCGGCAAGTGCTCTGTCTGAATTTGATCTGTGTGAGCTGCTAAAGAGCTGCTCCAGCTGTGACTATGTGTTACCTTGTCATTTGTCCCATCTCCATCACCAGCTTGTGATGTGACCTTGGGCAGAACACTGAACCTTGCTGTGCCACCAGCTCCCTTCTGACCTCCCCTTGCTTGTCTCCTCTGAGGCTGTCCCTCAGCATCGTTTTGGAAAGTTAGGGAGAGTTAAAGCCTGGGGAAGTGGTAGAAGCTCCATTCCGGGGGTGGGGAGAGGAAGGAGAGATGTTTAAAAGCACGCTCAACAAACACTTGTCAAGAATAGTGGAAGGTGTCCCTGGCCATGGCAGGGGGCTTGGAACTAGATGATCTTTGAGGTCTCTTGCAACCCAAACCATTCTATGATTCTATGAACTGTTGATGCCAGTTGGTCCTGGACTGGGCTTGAAGATAAACTAAATGACCTCTCAGATTTTTGCCCAATCCTGTTTCCTGCTATTCTTCGGCTTTCTGCAATGTCTTACCGAGTAAGATCTAGCAATACTGCTGTAGTCGGTGAAGACTCACCCTTTGCACTCACTTTCTTAGACTGCAGAAGATTGACTACCAAGTCCCATACTAAAACACTAGGCTCCAGGAGAGTATACTATTTAAAAGCAAGAAGAAAATTTAATAAGCTCTATTTAGTGAAACTTCTGTGTAGGTAAACTTTGCTGTTCATCACAGCTGCTCACTCTGTAGACAGAATAAACCCAGTTACTGGAAATGCACCCTGGCAATTACTTCCGTGGTTCTGCATGAGTCTATATTTAGTTTCGTGCCTCGTGGATATCTGTTCCTGATATCCATATGTGCCACAGTCTGGAAGCCAAATGGAGCAAAATCCACTTGCCAGATGTGGGTAATAGGTAAAGCCAAGCTAAATACTGGCTCCAGTCCCTTTTACAGGAGGGCAATTTCTGCCTGATGTTTTTGGCTCCTCTGAAGCAGGCATGCAAAAGTGTTAATGTTGTGATATTGGAGTGAGATGGAGTGACCTGCAGAACATTCTGTTCAAAGCAGCAGCTGAGGGACTGCTCTGAACACTTGTGAAGAGCTCAGCAAAGGGATGGGTGAACAGTGGCACTACGATTACAGTTCAGAGTCAAATTCTCCTTGGTGGTGAAATGAAGGGGGAGAAGCTCTCCACCATTCTCATTTCTGTTTGCATGAGTGTAGGAGAGAAGGTGGCTTGTCTGCTTGATGCACCTGTGGAGCCCTTGTGAACTTCAAGAGGGTTAAGCAGTGCACCAAGAGAATATCTCTTAAGCTCTGCTGGTTAAGGAAACAGACTGAGAACAGCTGCACAGCATTTGGGAGATGTATTCAATACCATCTTTGTCTGATATCTGCTGTGACCACGGGTGATTCATTCAAATCCCAAAGTTTAACCATGAACCATGGGCTAACCGTTTACCCCGTGGACCTACTGAAAGCCCTGAATAGTTGATATCTACCTGGTGAGTACTTTCCTTTCATTTATGTCCAAGCCCTGTCCCAGACTGGGAATCTGTTTCCAGCCTTGCTTGTGAGGTCCAGCCCAGACAAGAGCGGTGTTAGTGTTCCCTGTAAAACCCCCAGCTGGTTAGGTCCCTTGTTTGGGAGGTAAGGGATATCCTCCTGGACTTTTCTCCATCTGATTTCGTTGAGAACTCAAGTCCCTACAGCCTGTAGGATGTCCTGAGGCAAAGCTTTCTCAAGAGTTCCTCTTGGAATCTTTTTCCTACGCACAAATAACTAAATAGTTTTCAGACAAAGGGTGTGCAGCCTGATTATCCCTCTTCTGGGTGAATGTGCTAAATGCTTTTCTCTAGAGTCTCTTTGTCTGTCTCTTTTGTAGAAATTTCTCAACCACGTTTGCATGCCTTACACCGGAAGAGCACTCCTAGCTCAACCTGAAGTTCACTGCTTAAATATCTTTTTAGAACTGGCTTTGTCTTTCCTCAGCAATTACCACTGCTTCCAGCGATTACACCTGGCAGCTTCCTTTTCTCACCTGTTCATCCCATTTCTGGATATCCAACTCTGCCATGCAAGCTGTAGGGGTTCTGGGTATCTAATTTGGGACTGTAAACTCTACAGAATAGCAGGCTGCATTAAACTTAGCTGTTGCAGTGCTCCTTTGCAGATCTGGCCTTTAGTATCTCAGAGCTGGGTGCCTCAGGTAGGTATAAGCTCAGGACCACCTGCTATCCACAGCTGCGGGAGCTTGGCTTTCTTGGTGGGACGATGATGTTAAGCCTGATGTTAAACATCTGAAATAGGTGGCCCCGCATATGGTTTGGTTCCCTGTCTGCAAAATAGGGATGAGAGATAACCTTCCTGTCACACAGGAGAGGAGAAATGCAATGCAAACTTTGAGGTGCTCGCACTGTAGACACAGCAGCCAGGTGGACACCTAAGATGGAGCTTGGCGGGCTCAGGCTGTGGTCCTTGGGTGGCGGAGGTGACTGTAGCAGTTTCCTGAGGTGACACCTCATCTCCGTTGGCGAGGGCCCACAGCTTTCCCTTGACCTGGTCATCCCTGAAGTCCTAGCCTCAGTGCACACAGTCTGAGGTGTATTTACCTACGGGACAACAGCCAAACCGTTGGCAACACCCTGGGATCAAAAAGGCAGACACAGACGGCTTTTGAGTGTCATCTTCTGGAGCGGTTGATCTGAGGTGCATTTGCTGTGGCTGGTGGTGTGAACCCTGATCACCCAGAGGGCTGAGCTGCCTTTCAGAAGTTCTGGGCAGCTGTGGCTCCCAGTAAGACCAGTGGGAGCCTACTGGGAGCTGTGGCCGCTCAGTCCCTTTGGTAGCTGGAACTGCTGTGTACTTTGGCACAGGCATGAGTATAACGTGCTGTGTTGGCTGGATGCAGTGCCAATGCCTGAGGCAACCTACAGAAGCTGAGGACTGTTTTTTATGAGATTAGGCAGAATGCCCCTGGATGAGGGGCAAAAAGTTGTATGTTTAGTCTCAGCCCAGGGCAGCAGAAGGCCGCTGAGCCCCTCTGAAGTGCAGCTGTGTTGGGCACTGGAAGCTTTGCAGGCTGTCTGCAGGATGTGGTACACCACACAGCAATGTCAGGAGGGTCAAATTCCCTCTGGAGATATGAGGGCAATAGTCTGCCACTTACCAGGGAAACATCAGGACCTTGAGCTGCCTGATAGACATGGTACTGTGTAGCGCTCAGCTCTATTTACCTTAAAAAGAGCAGAAGCTGAATTTGTCCTGTTGGGAGTCAAAGAAGTGGTTCTTGGAGGGAGAGCAATGCACACCTTTCACATCAAAAGGGAAGAAACTCTTTTTTGTGAGTTGTTCCCTGATTTCACCTGATGCCCAAACACTAGGGACACTGTATCAGTTGCAGCTGTAGGGAACAGCATTGAGGATCTACCAGAGTAAATCCTTGGGTGCAGCTCACTGCTTTCTTGGAGCACCGTTGCATGACCATCTTCCCTGGAAGAATGTGTGGGGCTGTTTTGGGGCTGGGTAGCAGCATGTCTTGTCTACAACCTCCAAGATCAGACCAGCCCCAGACTAGCAGGCAGCAAGCCTAAGGTTTCAACTCAGCCCTCTCCTCTTCCCACTAGCTGAACTGGTGATGTGACCTTTAAGCTCTTTCCTTGCAGATGTTTTTTGTTGTGACTTTTTGTGTCTGTTCCTTGGTAGATGAGAACTTGGAAGAAAACGTTAGAGCTCGGCAAGCTGGAGGGCATGGGGGCTCTGTTTTCCATCCGCCTCCTCGGGTTCCTCCCTCATCCCCTGATTCCCAAGCTGCTCACTGCAAAGATCTGGCTTCCGCTGTTTACCCAAAAGTGTGACACTGCCGTGCTCCGGTGTTTGTTCAATCCCTTCCAGCTCCTGATCCCGCTGAAATCCCAGGAAGATTTGGACAAAGCGATGGAACAGTTGGAGCTGAGCCCTTCCCTGAAGAGCCTACGAATCCTTGTGAGCGCTCCAAAGAAAGCGAATGTGAGCCCTTCACCTTCTCTGCTCTTTTGTGTCCGGAGTGAGATGCCTTGTTATTGTGTCAGGAGTGGAAACAAGTCTCCTGACAGTGCAGAGCAGAGGGCGAGCTGGTCAGGAGGGGGGTTGGCCCTGCTCTGGCTCAGCTGCTCGGAAATCCTCCTGCGGTGGCAGCCCGGAGACTGAGCTCAGCTCCCTCTCACTCCTCCTGCAACCTGTGAAGGGTTAAATACTGTACCAATCCTCAAACAAGGTTAAACCCCAAGAGAACCCCTTGTGCTGTCACCATTCCTCTGTAGCCTCCTCCACATACGGGGTGATGCCCTTGCCATGCTGGGTGGCAGCGTGGGGACTGGTCCCTGCGTGTGGTGCTGCAGTACTAAAGGCCAGGGAGACCAACCTGGAGAATCCTTCAGTCTCACGCAGGACTGTCTTTTTTTTCTCCGTTATTTATTTATTTGTTTTTCCTGAGCTCAGTGGTTTTGCAGTTAAGACTGTTAGCTTGACCTCGCGTGCACGGTTTCTCTTGCCAAAGCACATGTCGTGCCGCCCCAAGCACAGGCTGTAAAGCAAGGGATTTACAGATGTTGCAACTCTGTTTCTTCCATTTCCTAGAAGTACTAGAGAGACTGGGAGTCTTGAAACTCATAGCGCTTGTCCTCATGCTACCACTGATGCTCCCATCTCCTGGAACTTTGAGGCTCTCAAAAGGCGCAGGGACCAGAGTCCTAGGGGAAAACTGAGCCATCAGTTGGGGTTTCCTAAATCCTGGGCAGAAATGGGGCGATCTGCCCTAGCAGCCACAGGAACACTGCAGTATTGCAAGTCAACTGCTAATAGCAGGGCAGACAGGTAGATTCATGCATACCTTTGAGAGTAAGTTCAGCTCTTCCTAAAACATGTTCTGAGGTCATATATAAAATTATCACAAAATTAGTGCACTTTAAGGTGTTATCTTAGTAAGACTTGGCCACTATCATTTAAGTTACCAGCTGGATTGTAATTTTGTTGCTTCCCCCCCCCCCCCCCCCCCCCCGATCTGTCTTCAGTAGCAGTGGCTCGTCCTCTCCTCTGTTCCTCTGCTCTGTTCCAGAGGAGCCTCTGCAGCGCCTGGGCTGCCACTGAGGTCTAGGGAGCATGGGAGAGGCTCTGATTTTTGGGACTGCAAACTTGGGTTCAGGGCAGGGATCAGTCCCTCTATCTATCTGGAAATGATGCAGCGCAGGAACAGTCTTTTATGTCAAATACCTGTATTTATCATTATCAACTGGAGCTCAAACCTATTAGAGTATTTTAATAACAGATGTGAATTGTTTGTGAGTGATTTTTGGATCATGCTAGATTACATACACTTTTTATTTATTTTTTTTTTTAATGGTTGTTGAGTAATATAGTCATGGGGAGCCAAATACAGGGTTTCACATGGTGTGTCTGCAAGGGCTCTGGCAGAGTCTGACCATTCCCTTTGTCTGATTACCAGCTCCTCCAGCCAAACAACAGTAAACAGCATGAAATGAGGATCTCCAGATCCATGGGTGATATCATGGGATCCCTGTACAAAGACTCCGAGAGGACGCGGAAGTATTCAACAGGTCGGTGCAACGCGACGCTCTGCGGGGTGTTTTGTGCTATTACGAGCTGGCCACCATCCCCTTTCTCTTTCCTGTCACAACCTTGTAGCTGCTGCGGTCTGGATGGCCACCCAGATGTCTCCCACCAGTAGCTCAGTGCAGTTGCTGCTTATCCTGAGAAAGGGACTCTGCAAGCTGCACAGGTCGGGTGAGGTTGTGCTGAGCAGAATGTCGTGTTGGGTGTGAAAGCTAAGAAGAGCCGGGGGGTCTGAGGTGTCATTTGAGGGGGAAACGCAGTGATAAAATTCTCCAGTGAATTTGATGCTACTGAGCTTTATCAAAGAGTGAGGATCTATAGAAAGCCAAGGCTTGAGACCTTCGCATCTTTATTCCTTTAACCATCTGCTGTCGTTCTCTTGGCATCTCTGCCCTTTCCCAGTTAGCAGAATAACGGAGCTGAATGGGCTTGGGTTCCTTAGCTCCTGAGCTGGGACCAGCCTTACCACATAAGGACCAAATACGTGTCTCTGTGCCCCCAATCTGTTCTTGTTGGTGAAATGAAGTTTGTGGTAGTTGCTTGCATGGTTTCTCAGGAGAATGGATGTGCGCAAGTGTTTTGCAGTGGTGGTGGTTGTTTCAGATGAAGGAGAGCATCCCTGTCCCTCAGAGATGCTGGGAGCAGATACCTGCAGCCTCTGAACCAGGCTGGCAAATGCCTGGTCTCTTCTTGCAGCCCTGCAGGGACTGGAGTTTGTTCGTAGCCTTGTGTGGTCTTTTCTTTGGTTTTCTGTGCTTGAGTTTGTGCTTTTCTTGCTTTCTAAAATACTCTGAGCTTTTTGAAATGACAAATACTCTTGATAAGCTGGCTGTAGGACCTTTTGTGTGAAGAACCTTATAGGATTGTATAGAGAGCAGGGTGCCTTGTACAGAACTGGTAAACCAGCCCGTAGGACAGTCTAGCAGGGGTATAATCATTCATATTATAACCTATAGGCAGGATCAATGATCTTGAAATACAGTGAATGTTCTCTGCTGCATCTGGGGGTAGTCTCTGCAGATCCCTGTTGTTTCATACAATTATTCAATAACTGCAGAAACGACAGCATCAGAGGCCTTGAATAAAGCGGGGCCCTCCTGTACAAATATACATGAAGATCCTCTGTACTTACATGGCAGTAAACACTTCCAAACTCTTTTCTCTGTGCTATGAGTATTTTTCTCCAAGGCTTTGCCCTTTCTCTGTCTCACAGCCCGTGCTGCCTTGATAACATATCCTGTGGGTTGCTGCATCTCTGATGGCGATATGTAGGGAATGTTCTTCTAGGGTAGGTCCAGTATAGCCCCTTGTGCAGCCATGCCCAGCTCTTACTGAAGCCAGAGGTGGGGGGTACATGTAAAAGCTCTTTCTGGGCCTGATGTTTGGATGTGCCAGGGATGTCTTTTTCTATTGGGGGGGGGGGGTGTTTCTGGCTCTTCAGAGTTTGCCCAGAGTCTGGCAGACTCACTAGATGATTCTGAATGAAATGCCCACACGAATACACGGTAAGGCACAGAGCCTCAGCTGAAACTGTGCTTGAGCTAAACATCTCTGCTCTTTTTTGGCACTCGTTAAGCTGTTAATGTAAGCCACAAAGAGCTGTGGCTGGGAGCTGTCACTGATGTGTGAACTGAGCGTGATGGGCAGAATTGATCCCATGTGTAGCTGTGCTAATGAGAAGATTAGTTCTTGCAAAGTTAGACTTTCCTACTAACTTTTATGCCATGCTTTGGTCTTTTCTTACTGTTTTGGAGCTGCTGTAACACCAAGAGAGTCCCTGACCAGGTCTACACTGCTGACTGTGAGGTGCCACTGCCTTGAATAGCATCCTGTAGATAAGACAAAGCAGACAAAGGAAAAGATATCAGCTCTGCAAGGGTGGGAGCCTGAGGTACAGATGGATTTTGAGGGAATGGCTGAATAGGAAAGTGGAGGAATGGGTGTAACGTTCTGGTTTAATCTAAGTAACAGAGGAGGAGTACTGGGCAGCACCAGCCGTAGGATGCAGAGCGTACTAACCTTGGGATCTTCAGGATCATGCCGATTGCTAATGTACCAAACCCAGCATCCTCAGCGCTGTTACATAGCTAGGTAGCAAAGGTAACCAGCCCGTGCTACAGTCATCCCTCTTTTTTTCCATGCAGACTGTCAGTCTTGCTCTTAGTTTGAAAAGAGGTTGCAACAAACCGTCTGCGTGGTAACAACACACCAGACTTCACTTTGGAGTTATCTGGGATCTGTATGAAGCTACTGCAGCCCTACTTAGGAGGTGTTCGCAATCCAGCAGATTCATTTCTTTGACCTTCTGAGACAGAACTGGGTAATTTATCAGCTGGGCAGAAACTCCAGTGAGCTGAAAGGCAGAGCAGCGTTTCAAATGGAGCATAAAACTGAAAGTCAGGCAATAGACAGGGATGATCCCATGTCGTGGTTCCCTGAAGCAGGGATTTCACTGAACTTGGTGGACAGTCAAAAGGCAGCCTAAGAGGCTAGGATTTCTGTAGGAGAAACTATTCTTTGTTTGCAATTGCAAGATATTTTTGGAGTGTTTGCTTCTGCTGTCATCAAAGTGGTTGCTATCAAGAGAGGATCTTAACTTAGTTCAGCTTTTCTCTTGAAACCACATTTAAAAGGAGATTTAAAGTGACTTTATAAAAAAAGGTGGTTCAGGGTCATGTTCTCAGTGTTTCTGAGATGCCTCATGTTTTTCTGCTGACACTGCCATGTTAGCAGCAGCAAAAAAATAATAAAACTGCATGTTGTTGGCACAAGCATGTTGGAAGGGGGGTAAATGTTCTGGGGAAGATTTGGCTATTTTTGCTTCTGCTGGACATAAAATGTCTTTACTCCATGTCCCTGAAAAACCTTATGCAAAGTCAATATTTTCTTTTTTTTTTTTTCCCCATAAACTTTTTTCAGTGGAAATCCCCCCCTGCTTTCTTTTTTTCTTTCTTTTTTTTCTTTTCTTTCTTTTTTTCTTTTGGAAGTGGAAAATGTTCCAGTCTCTTGGTGACCAGCATCTGCAAACGTTCAGCTGAGTGCCAGGAAACGTTGGCTAAAATATATTGGGGTTCTGGATTTTCAGATAACTGAGGGCTGTTTTTATTTACTTTGAGGAAATATATATTTCACAACATTACCCAGAAATTATTCAAGAGCCCCATTCCAATATCACTATTTCAGTGGAAACATTTTACCAAAAGCTTTATTCTTTTTTTTATTTATTCTTTTTTTTCTCCACGGTGGCAAACCAGGCTGCTGAGCCATGGCACCATGTGCCTGCCGGTCCTCTCCAGATGTGGAGCTAACGCTGGATGGCTCCGTGCCGTCAAATACGGACCAGCCATAGGAACAGCAGAACTTTTGCCTTGGAGAATTGCCACTGCAGTGCTGGTACCCAGGTTTTCATGGGTGCCTGGACACGTGTGCCGCAGCACCTAGTCCCCGCTAGCACGCCAGGAGGATTTGAATGTAGACCTCTGAGAGAGAACGTACAAAGTGAGGCGTCATTTCTGTCCTTGCATCAAGGCGTTTGAATATGGGCACCAGGCTCTCTGTTCATACCCAGCGGGGAACGGGTGGCCCCAAATGTGGAAAACAACTCGAGGGCACTTGTGGGAGGCAGAGACTTTGTTGGTGCTGGCCAGGTGACTCTGAGAAACACAAGCATGAAGGTGATTATCTGTGCTGTTCAATTCACAGGGCCTGGGCACGACCACTGGCTGGCAGCTGAGAAGGTCGTTTAATCGTTAGCATGTTCCCTGGCCAACCCTGTACCAACAGCTGCTGTCCCAGCAGTGCCCAGGTACAAACTGTAGTAGTGCGGGGTAAGGACATGTAGGAGGAGTTGGTATGGATGAAAGCCCACCCTGTTTTGAGAGGAGGAAAAGAATTAGGCTGTGTGTATCATACCAGCTGCTTTAGGGCTAGAAAATGGGCTCTGTCCCACTTATTAGTATAGAAGTACCCTAAAGTTTGTTTCAAATTGAGATGTAGGAGTCCATCTGTGGAGGATGAGCACAAAGAGGAGGGAGACTTGCAGGGGTCCCACTGAAGAGGAAGAAATTCAGGGAGGTTTGGTCCGTCTCCTCCCACCTCCCCATGGCAGTCCCAGTTCATGGGTGAGAAACGTCCTGCAGGTTTATCTCTGCTTTTGTGCCACTGTGTCCTGAGCCCTGTGTTTCTGCCAGGGCTCGGAGGAACGGCACATCTTGACGTCATGTCCCTCGTTTGGCTCTGCAGTGATGTCATCCCAGGGCTGGGCTCTGTGGCTGCAGCTGTGAGCGTAGGCGACTGCCAATAAACCCTCCCCAGCTCTGACTTTTAAGGGGCTTCTATTCTCCATCAGGACCCCTGCTTGATGCTAATCAGTGATGGATGAAGTTTTGGGAAGGACCTGGCAGGGCAGGGAGAGGGTGAAGCCAGGGAACACGGAGGCGGAGGGAAGCCAAGCCTGGCACAGGGGAGCTGGCTGTACGTGCAGCACCACAAACTCTGCACATATGCATGAAAGACACTTCTTAAATAAAAATAACAAGGGAACATGAAAGACCCCAGCAGATGCCAGCAGTGACTGTGAGTCTCCGTGCTGATCTGGTTCGCCCTGCTCGGGACATACTGTGCTCTAGTCTCAAATACATGGCTTTACATTAGCGTGTGTAACATGGAGCAGGAATCCCTTCCCAAACCACCTTGCTCCAAAGGGTAACTGAGGTCAGATGCTCAACCAGTGCCAATCTGCAGAGTTTCTCTGAGTTCAGGAACCCTGAATAGAGCTGCTGAGATCTGGCCGGCATTCGGCTTGTAAAGGAGTGCCTCAGAGCCTGCCCCATCCCCACTGGGTCTGAGGACCAGAGCTGATCCGTAATGCTATAGACCCCAGGAGGACAGTCCCTTGGGGGTCTCCTCTCTCTCTGCCTGGTGCTGCTGCTGTTTCTTGAGCATTAAGGTCGAGTGCAAAGAGCATCTGTGATGTGTCAAACAAGCACATCTGGGCTTGTCTGTCCGTTTCTTCCTCTGCCTCTGAGTGGGTAACGCTGCATTATTCAATATATCCAATATATCCAATATGCCTTGTGTTGCCCCCCTATGAATTAAGGCTGCCATTGAGTTGCTCTCTCTCCCTGACCCCCATTTTCCATTCCTTCCCCCCAGCAGCACCGAGATTGCCTGAGGTTTTGTTACCGGGGCAGGATGGGGCTGGAGGGGGGGAATCAACCTTGGCCTCCAGAGCTCTGCTCCCACCACGTCCCTGCGTTCCTCCTGGGCGGATGGGCACGTGTGGATGCAAAGCAGCAGCAACCAGTGCTCCTGGAGGTGTGAAGCTGCATAAATTACTTTGAGCTGCTTTTTTACCCAAACAGCCTGGCTGAAAGGGATCTGGTTCAATCCAGCAGTTTCCAGGCGTGCAAAACCCTGAGCGTTTTGTTTAACTTCCTTGCCTGCTGGGAAATGGCTAGTGTCTTATCCCCTTTTACAGTTTTTGGCAGGAAATGTGATTCTGGAAGGTCAAACACAACTGACCTGATGACTGGGAGTAGTTTTTACAGGCAAAGGCTTAATGTGAGATCATGCAAAGTCTTTACGCTTGTGATAAATCTCGTTTAACTCCTTGGGTTCAAAATCAAACAGGGCACATAGCTGTCTGTAAAATCCAAGTCAAAGACTTCCTGAGCAATGGGTGAGTCGTTGCAGCGAGAGATCCCAGCACTGCACAAGCAGACCCACCCCTCATCGTAGCAGTAACAAAAACGTTCAATAGAGCTAAGATACAGCGGTTACATCATGCCAAATTCTCTAGCAGCTTTTTGTAGCACCCGTAGAGCCACCCTAATGCCTTTATACGGCATTCTGGATTGACATCTGCTCAGCAAACGAGGGGATGATAACGCACTAATTTATCCAGGGTTCCCGAACCGTTAAATGGTTAAACGTTTGTTTGTTTATCTTCAAAGACAAGATGCTGTACTTCCCAACTGGTTTTGTTTTTAGGGCTGGTGGAAAGCCAGTTCATTATGAGCGCCGCAGCACTCAAGAGATTCTCTCCCCTTGATCTTGGCGTTACTTCAGTTGGACTTTTTTCGCTGTGTTCTTATCCTGCAGGAAATCTGTGAAGGAGAAAATAGGAAGAAGTAAGAAAGTAACTCAAAGCCATATGACTTTTATTTATATAATCTGAGCAAGGAGTCTGGAGGGAGACGTACCGTGGGACAGAGATCTATGTATTTGGTATAAATCCAGCAAGCCTGATTTAGTGATCTTTAACGCTGGTGTGATGTTGTTAACGTTAGGAGCTCCTGGTGCGTATCAGCTTAAGTGAAAGGTGGGAACCTGGATTTGTGGTGTTGATCACGCTGATGGATTTATGCCAGAGATCAATCTGTGATGCAGAATAGCAGTAGACGAGGCAGAAGTGTTGTGTTGATTGATCAGTGTTGACTTTTCACGATGGGATAGGCCCCTTCCTGGTACCTTTCTCTTGCAATTTTGTGCTTAGCCTGGGTATATTGTTACCAAATGGTAGTAGCGAACCAGAGAGTTGGCAAGAGTGCTGCAAAAATGGATACGAAGTGTAAGGAAACGCGTCCCCATGTGCCTTCGAGCCCTTCAAGGTTATGTGCTTTTTAGAAGTCTTCTTAAAAACAAGTTGTTGTGTTGTGTGAAGGCTCACATTGCACAATACCAACTGCTTAAAGCTCCAGCGTGGACCTCTGTCAGCAATTTCTTGCCATGAAGTGATGACAGCCCAGGGATGGACTGCAGAAAGACAAGCGGAGCCAAGCCTGTGCATCTGGGCTGAGGGCAATGCTCTCTATAGCCTGAAAAGGCACACGGAATCAGGGTGGATTTGGGGGAATAATGGGGACGAATGGGCCATCGGTGTGACGAAACTGCGGAGTTCTCTCCCAGGTGCAAAATAGAAACCTCGTTTGCTAAACAGGCCTGGTGAGGTGCCTGCGAAAGCCTTGCTCCCTGTGTCAAGGTGCATGTGATGCACCTCAAAGCCCCAGGGGTTTCCAGGTGGCTCTGCATGGTGTGGAGCCTCTGGGGCTACAGACAGGGGAGACAACCCTCCCTTGGCAGGAGATGGGATGAGCTGATCCCATAGGTCTTTCCACTCCCTGTGATTCTTGGATTTGAGGGCTGGTTTTCGTTCCTCTTTACTTTTGTATAGCGAAGGGGAAGAGGACAGGGGTATTTGAGTGCAAATTGTTTTCCATATAAGTAGTGTTTAAGTGATGTTGCACCAAGTTCTCTCGGGCTGTTTCTCACATTGCTGAACAAGGCAGTGATGTGATCCAGGGAGGACATGCCTGAAGGTCAAAGAGGGGAGGTGGGTTTGGAGTTTGCGTTTTGCTTTGAGATTGCCTGATTGTATTGCAACAAAACTCTGGAGCCCTTTTCTTTTTGGTGTTGACAGAGCACCTGAATACAGTGCACAGCTCTTAGAATACAGGGTAGGTTGAAGGCCAAGTCTGTTAGATGTTGTGTGGCCCCACAGTAAGAAACTGTCCCTGTTGCAAAAGCTTTGTGGGATGCCCATAAACCATATTGCATCTCTAGCTCCTCCATTCCCTGCTACACAAGATCAAACTCAGCAGCATCTCCAGGAGGTCTGTGATCACTGGAACAGTGTCTCTGGAAGGACTTGGATGTGGCAAGTTCTCTCCTTGACCGGTGCCTTTCCCGTGTCCTAGGCTCTCTGCACACTGGTCGGAGCTCTCCACCCCCGGGGAGTGTTCCCGAAGAGCAGCAACAGATTGCTCGCCAGGGATCCTACACCAGCATCAACAGCGAGGGAGAATTCATCCCCGAGACCATGGATCAGAACGTAAGTGGGGCCAGGGCACGTGGGTTAAACCAGGGCACGTCAGGCACGAGGGAGGCTGCGCTGTGAGCACCGTTGCCACCATTAAATCCCCAGTGGGCCCTGCATGCGGGGCTCAGGTCAGCTTTTTCCAGGAACGGGTGCCCCCCGGGCATGACATACTCAAGAACCAGTGGGCCTGATTTCCAGGAACCCTACGAGCTAGCTGCAGTGGTGATGGCAGCGTGCTCGGGCACCTCAGGTAGCTCTGGAGGAGCGTAGATCTGGCACACACGTGCACGCCAGCTGCCAGGCCCTCGTGGCTGCAGCCTTCCCAGCTCCTGGGGACCACGAGGGAGTGTGCCAAGCAACGGATTGCCTGTGATTGCAACAGCCTGGGGATGTCAGCAGCTCTCGCTGCTTCCCATGTGCTGTTTCTGCCTGAGCTCTCGTTACAGTTCTTGGCTCTTGCCTCAGCTTCTCTCTGTGGTTTTGTGTCTCTGTCCCTCCCCCATACAGGTTTTTTTGCTTCCTCTCTTAATAAGGAGTTCGTATAGTCTAATCCCTCAGTAATAAAAGAACAGCTAGTTCTTCAGCACAGTAAGGAGCAGTACCTCTTCCTCCAGTTAATTTGGTACCCGCGATGAGAGAGCTCTGAAATATCGAGGAACCAGAGCGGGAGCAGCTTACACTTCCCTCTCCATTTGCATCTCTGCTCAAGCTATAGCTCCGAAGAGCTCAGTATAGGTCCTGTGAAGTCAGCTGGGCTCTCAGGGCACACGATTCGTTCTTGGAAGGGCAGGACCAGGACCCACAATTTGTAGCAGTGCTGGCTGTGCAGGGGGGACATCTGGAAGGCACTAAGCTCACTCCAGCAGGCCCCCGGGGATCTTGCCTGGGGAGACATGCATTTCCTACACTCTAACAGCACCCACTACCTCCACTTTTGTGTGTAGGCTCTGCCAGTGTTTCCATGGCAAAGTTGTGTTTTCCACAGTTTGTTATAAAGCCATTAATAAAATAAGAAGTCACTCTGGGTGAGTCTTGGCAGCGTCAGAGTGCAGATGTATCTTGTGCTCCTTGCAGCCAAAAGTTGGCTTTCTATTGTTTTCACATGCCTTCCAAACATGTTTGGTAGGATTAAGACAAATTGTGTGTGCGTGCAGGGGGAGGGTCTGCACAAACCCCCTTTTGAGTGTAAATCAGCGCAGCTCCACTGGCTGTTCCTGGAGCTCCCTTAGTGCTAGCTGAGCTCTGAGCCTGCTCCTCATGAAGGCTCCCAGATGCTCTTCTCGCTTTTCCCCAGCATCACGCTGTGGGTGGCCTGCTGCCCTCCTCTGGCAGATTAAATGCAGGAAAAAGGGGATTTGGGGATGTTTGGGGTGGGTTTTTTTTTCCTCTCCTCATTGAGCAGCCATGCTTTTCCCCATATGGGCTTTGCTCTCAGAATGTCCTCAAGCTGCAGCTTCCATATGTGCCTCGTGGAAAACCACTTGCAAGCTGGTGCTTGCTGCCTTTTTGGGGATGCCCCTGTGCAAGCCTGGAATGTAACTGCGATCTTTGCCTTGAGACCAGCTTGGCAGATGAACAGAGGCTGAGAATGGAGCCTGCTCGGATTCCCAATTTTTATGCTTTTTAGAAATGAGTCTGTATCAGCATTATTTAAACTGCTGGGAGAGACCTGGCATGGCTGGTAGAGATGGGGAGTGGGGTCTAGCAGAGGTCTTGCTCCTCTTTGGCTAGTGCGTTTTGAAGGATGAGGGTTTGGGGTAAAAACTGGGAAGCAGAGAAAAATCACTCTTTCCACTTGAGACTGTCCTGCCAGAACAATGCAAGCTGTTACGACAGCTGGTTGAGGAGGTCTAGCGCAGGAACATCACGTGGAAGGGGAGCTGTTCCCGTACATGGGGAAGGGGGGAGCAACGTGGAACGAGGGGTGACTGCACGTGGTGCTTAACCCTCGTAGCTCAGCTTTCCTGGGAACGAGCTGGGTTTGGGGCTGGCTGTGGAGTAGGGGTTAGCGAGTGTCCACAGTGGGTCTGCAGCCAGGAGGAAGCCCCGTACCGACTGCAGCACAGTATGGCCCTGAGCAAACTCTGCTCCACGTAGAAGTGCACATAGCCCCTAGGTTTGTCACTCAATACAAAACCTCTATTGTTGCTAACCAGCTATAAATAACCTCGTCCAGTACAATGTCTCATCCAGGAAGCAACACAAATGCAGCTTTTGACTCACTGAGCTAGTGAGAGCCAAGCCAGTTACTCCAGCCAAAAGCCCTGACGATGCTTTGCTTATCGCCGGAGAGGAAGGCTGGTCTCGTGTGCCAGGGCAGCTTGGGGAAGTTGGGAGTCCAGGGCTGCAATCCTGGCTGTGGTGCACAATATCCACTTGGCCTTGGGCATATCATTTGTGTCCTGATGTTTTTATTATTATATTTTTTCACAAATACTTCAAGCAGTTTGAATCTCATTGACTTCTCAGCATGGTTTGAACATCAGGGTGCTAATTATCTTTGCCTCAGTTTCCCTACTAGCAAACAGTGGTTGGGAAGAACAGTAATCCAGAGGGAGCATTATAAATGGATTTCCCCTGGGAAGAAAACTTTGTTAGGTGGGATCTCATCTCTGCTGGGTTTGGCATCAGCTGCTGTAAATCAGCCACCTTCGGTGGAGCTTTGTTAACCCTGCAGAGGTCTGCTAGTACTGGAGCTTGAAGAACTACGGTGCGTGGTTTTATTGTTTCCCCTTTTCTTTCACCGTCAGATGCTTGAAGCTTTCATCAGCCCTGACGAGTCGCTGTCTGGGAGCTGCCAGTCGCTGGACAGATCTGTGGACAGGTGAGTTGTGCACGGCGCCATGTTCACAAGCTGGAACGCAACCTCTGCTCCATAGCAGGTTAGGAGCAGGGTCAGTGGCATCCCCTGAGGTTCCTGTTGGGATGAGGATGCACCTGAGTAAAATAAATTTATCCTGAATGCTAAAAACCAGATCCTAGCACAGACATCTGTATGATGGTATGATTTGAATTGCAGTAACCTGAGCTGGACAAAATAGCGGGGGATCTGCGGACAGCCTGGCATCGTGTGCCCAGGCTTTCTGCTTCCATCAGATCCCTCTCCTAGCCCTCTGGCTTTCTGCAGTCACCGGGTCAATACTCCATTAGCCTCCTCATGCCTCCTCCTCCCTGGGCATGCTGTCTGCTTTCCATTGACCGCTTGTAAATTCAGCAGCCTCTGTGCACTGCCAGCAGCCATAGACGTGTCAGTCAAGGTGCTGAGGACACCAGACAAGCAACAACTAAGTTTAGCTTCTCAGCAGGAAGCAACTAGGACACGTTGTACTAACACAGGCTGCAGTTCAATAGTTGGTGCGGCTGGTTGGTCCAGGCTCACACGTGCACAGCAACTGTATGTTTGCTGCTGTGCACGGTAGGCTGTGTATAAGACACAGTGTCCTTTTGGGAAGCAGTATATGTTTTTTTTTTTCCATCTGCATCAAAGATTTTCTTTTTTTTTTTTTCCCCCATTGCTTTTGCCATACAGCATGAAGGCTGTGTTCCAGCAGGTCTGCGTTGTGTTGATTTGATTGTGTAGCGTGCTTCAGGTTTGCAGCTCTGTGCACTTTGGATCTGTCTCAGCATCAAGGTCCATTTCCTTTTTGTGGCTTTTAATAATTTCCTGTGATGTATTTGCTCATTGTTACGGCTGTATTGAAGCTGGATTCCTTGTGCTCCCAGCCTCTATGCCCCAGCTTCGCTTTTGCATAGACTTTGCTAGGAAGAACAACAGAAGGAGCACGGCCTGATTATAATGCTTTATTGCGAACCAAGAGTGTTACGCATGGTTGTGAGAGGGTAATATGACTTGGCTTCACAGAGAGAGAAGCAGGCAGCTGTGTTCAGTCATGGGGTCTAGGAGCTGGAGGAGGCATGAGGAGGGCTATATTCTTCAAGGGCAGAGAGAGGAGTAAGCATGACTATTCCTGCAAAGCCGTAGCTGGGCCCTTGCAGCCAATTGCTTGAGATGGCATTAGCCTCAAGAGGGCAGAGCTAGTCACCAGGCATGGTGACCCATCTGATGCTAAGAAATAACATGACAAATTCCTCTTCTCTGTAGCAAACCTGTTGTGATCAGCTTTGACATGAGTAGATTTCAGAGCACTTTACAAAAGCAGATTTCTACTACTGTGCGCATTTTGTTAAACGGGCCCTGTTGCCTCTTGCAGAAGTTGGGTGAAATTAGAATCGCTGAGATCCCCTTGCAGTGCTTTATCATCTTCTCAATGCAGTTTAAAGACCTCGAGCCTTGAAACACCGAGCTCGCTCTCTCCTTCCTGGTCTCCTGGGAGAGTGTGTGTGCCCAGGGGTGGTACAGACGCTCCTGCATGAGGGAGGTGAGGGATGATGTTGCAGAGAAGGGGAGACCTGCATGAATGAAGAGTAACTGAGGGACTCCAGTGTGTACATCTGCAGCAACTAAGCAATGCAGAATGTTGCACAGTTGAACACTTGATGTTGAGGGAAGGGAAATATGCAGCCCTCCTTCTGTGCCGTCTTGTGCGTAGGTATTACGGTCTTTGGTGGCTGCTTCGTTTCAGTCTGGTGACTGTGTTTTCTGCAGCATCCCTTTTGTTTGCCACAGGAACGAGCTGTGATCCAGCAAAAAAAGAGTCTTCGTTCTTATGTGGGTTGAAGATGGGAGCTCAGTTGTGTAGACCGGGCTGATCAGTGATCAGTGCGTCTTGTATATAACCTGTCCTTTCTGCGTGTAATCACTTCCTAATTCATTCCACAGACTTTCTGATATGACAAAATGTACCCTTATTTTTTTTTTTTTTTCTTCCCTTTGCAGCCCTCCCTTTACCCAAACGCCTGTTCCTGGAAGGAAGAGCCATCCCAAAGACAGTCTTGATTGCATGGGTAAGCACACTTGGAAGTTTGTATTTGCTTAAAAGTATAAAAAGCAGGCGCTAAAGAAACTGGATAAAGGCTATTAGAAGGGTGGCACCGCATGAAGAGTAATTAAAAACAGTCAAGCAAACCAGCTCCATTGCTTTTTGAAGCTCCACTTCAAAAATGACCCCCACAATGATCAAACATGGATATTCTCTAAAATCAAAAGACCCGGAGCATAAACTACAGGCAGGGCTGCTCTTGCCATCGTTAACACTTCTTGGCTCTGCAGCGATAGTGGTCTCACTGAAGAACCTTTGGGCCTGGTTTGGGAATCAGTTTACAGCAACAACAGTCCAAACTGGGTAGCAGGGGCCCTGAGGTAAGTGGATGAAAGCAAATAAAGCTGTTGAAAGATCAGAGATGAGTGCTGTGTTGGAAGAAGGTGCTGAGGAGGTATTGCTCTTATATTTGGAGACAACTGTGAGGTGCTGAGAAGCTGGAACAGCCTTATGGCACCACCTTTTGTTTCTGTGAGTTGCCCTTTCAGGATCCTGAGTTCCTACACAGCAAAACCAGAGTCCCAAACTCTAGGGAGTTCTACCTCTTCCACTTGCATTAATAATCTGTAACACTGCAAATGCTCTTAGAGAAAATGTATTGGTAACTTGCAAGGACCATAGGTTACTGCTTAATCACTTATAAACATCCAGCTGGTTAAATCATGGAAACTCTGCAATATTGTAATGACTTTTGCTATTAAAAATGAACAAATGGCAGTCAGCCTGTGGCATGATAACTCGTTTCTGGCCCGAGGCAGGATTTCTAGATTGAACCGCAGAGCTGAAGCTGCAGTCAGTCCACGTCGCTGGAGGTTTTAATACATCCCTAGTGGTAGGGGAGGCATTTTGCTTTGAGACACCACTCGGCATCGTTGCTCACACGTGGCTCATTGAGAACCTCTTGACCTGTCCTTGTTGCTTTTCTTGCTGACCATATTTCAGCCATTATGCGCTCCTCTTGCGCGCTGCTGTAATGGGGAAATCATGCTGAAGCACGGCTGAGGCCAGGAATGGTCTCCAAGGAGCGGCTGCTGGCCCCAGGCTAAGACAAACAAACAATCAGAACGGACCATGTCATTAGAGTTGGATGGAGGAAAAACAGGAGGTGAAAGATTGGGGGGGGGGAAATGACAGATATTTTAATATCAAGTTATTCAGTGCTACCAGCAATGGCTTCCTGTGCTGCATTTTTTAATTTAAAAAATGTGTCCTTATCTCACATGTCCATCCATCTCTCTCATAATCTCATGTCTAATCTAAATTCTGATGGTCTTTAGTCCCTTCTGTATATTCTAAGTCCATCTTTCTAGCATTTAATCAAAGTAAATACAAAACTTTGGAGCTCTGGGGGTATAAATTTGTCTCTGGCTTTCAGAGGTCAGGAGTCACATCTGAGAAGAAAGAGGTGAGGGATTGTTTGGTGTTAGCAAAGTGTTGGATCTCTGCGTTTCCCTGGAAGTACCTGATATTAGAGCAGAGATTCTGGGGTAGATGGATCTGGGCCTGACCCTGCCTGGCAATTCTGTTTCCACGCTAATTTTTGTGTTTTCCATATGCAAATAAGATGTTTAGTGCTCTCTTTTGGAAACTGAGCCTGGTTGATGTTAATCCCCTGCCTTGTATTCGAACAGTGTGGGCCAGGGTCCTCATAGTCAGTGATTAAATCTCTGTTCGCTTTAGGGGGACCAAGATCAGTGCGTATAACCCTCATTTTCCTCTCAGGAGTGTGTGACTGCGCACAGGTTTCAGGGTGAGCTTTGGGGAATGTCTGGTCATGTAAATGAACAATTTGTTGCCTCGGTCTTGCCTGTAATTCAGCGTTGAAGACCAGAATGCTTTTGCATAAGACATGCTCTGGACGTTTGATAGCAAGTTGATCTCAGAAACGCATCTCTTTTTCCCTCCTGACAGATTTTGACATCCCATTCTGCGAGAGGTTTGGGAAAGGTGGGACCTTCCCGAGGCAGTACCACCTCTCCCAAAGTCGCAAGGACTACAGTGACGGTAAGAAAATAAGGGAGGGAAGTGCTTGGTCCAGGATCTCGGTGGCCTGTGACAGTGCCTAGGACTGGAGAGACTTGGGAAGGAGAGGTTTCTACTAAAGGGAGAATCACTAAGTAATTTGGGATTTGCTTGCGCATTCTGAAGAGCATCCTCTGTGACACCGCGCAGGTCTGCTCTTGGGACGTGCTGAGCATCAGCAGCATGTATGAAAGTTGGTGCTCAGCTCCTCCTCTGTTTATGCCTTTTGCTTTAATTTAGCCACATGGATGGATGGCATTTCTCATCCCTGGCAACATCAACCTCTCTGTTCCCATAAATCTCTTGCTTTGGAGATGCTGGTTTGTGACCTTTATGGCAGGTTTCTCAGAGCTGTAAGAAATCCCCTAGCAAATGCAGGGCAGCAGTATCCGTGCATGTCTGTCTTTTAAACTGGTGAGCTCTGAGCTTTTGGGACCACTCCATCACCTCCTTGCTGCTCTTTTGGCTGTATGAGACTGCAAGAGGTGGGAGGCAAAACTGAAGAAGAATCAAATTCCCTTGGACAAAAAAAAATTAAAATACTGAGGACGCGCAGACAGCATATTGAACCTTCCAGAATGAACTTCATCTCCCACTGACACCACCCTTGTGAAAGCAGTTTTCACGAGATCTGGCACTGCTTGTGTGGTCATTTGTATTGTGGTCTTAGGAGATGCCAGGGATAATTTGTATGTAAATCCCTGCCTGTTCAGAGTTTAATTGTGATTGACAACCAACAAAACCCCTAATGTAATTAAATTGTTGCAAACCCCTTTGGAAACGTTCTGCATTAGATGTAGTGCCTGCTGTTAACAGCTCTTAAATTGAATTAAAAATGTTCACAGGGCTTTGCTTCAGTTTTGTTAAACTTGTTTTGTTTAATTTGAAGAGGTGCATCACTGGATCTGGGCAGTGACGTGAGAAGGTGGTGATGGGTAGAGCCAAGCTGGTGTGTGTGTGTGTTCTTGTCATAACTCTCCCCCTTTTCTCCTACAGGCCGGAGGACTTTCCCCAGGAGTTTCTTCCCACAGGAGAACCTCTTTCAGCTTGTCCCTTCTAGCCGAACCAAGAGCTTTAATGGGGACAGCAAGCTCAGCACCTTACAGTATGACGAGTACAGGCCCAAATGGTGGAACAATTGTGAAAAAGGTCTGCAGGTCTTCAGCACCTCCCCTACGAAAGCTAGGAACTGTAAGTGAATCAAAGCCACTAATGTCTGAGGTCTCAGTACATCTGAGTCGCGACACAAACTTGAGTTACCGTCATCAGCTAAGCTAACTGCGTGTGAACGCACTCTGATTCCGTCCCCAACACGAGGCATGCTGCGCTAGCTTATATCTCAGTGAGGAAGATTCAATACAACGCTCTGCGTTTTACCTTGGCCTTGACTTGAGGGCGCGTGTGGGAACAGCTGGTGTTCATCACTTGCTGAGTTGCAGAAAGTTGCTTGTGTGTTGGACTGTCAATGCGCTCGCACAGCAGAAGCTTCCAGGAGACTTGGGATGCAGGAGAAAATGGGTCCCGAGGTGTTACAGGCTGCTCTGGTATTGCAAGACTGCTCATGCTATAGAAATTGGTGCGTTCTGGGCCTGTTCAGTGATGGAAATGACTGGTGAGATAGAACTCGATGCTGGTCCCTGCCTGGGTAGCTGCTCAGCCGTGCTGTGCCCTGCTTCCCCTCCTATAGCAGAGCAAAGTTCAATGGTAGCTGAGAAAGCAGTTTCTAGAGGGAAGGACTCTAAAGAAACGTGACTTTTCCGGGACTTGTTTCTACTTTATACTAACTTAGACTGGGAGACATCCCACACACGCACCAGTAGCACTCGTGCGATTAAAACTGGTTTGTTGTGGTGCCCCTGGGAGAGGGTGTCTCGCTGCCTGCCCTGCCGAGCTCACTGTGAGCTTGATGTGCACTCCATAGGGTCAGACGGACCCTGATGCTGAGGTGTCCCTGCTGTGCTCCTCTCTCAGTCTTCTCCTCTCTCCTGTAGCCCTGCAGGCACCTGTGAACTGGAGGCTGGGGAAGCTGCTCGGAAGAGGAGCTTTTGGGGAAGTTTATCTCTGCTACGATGCTGACACTGGCCGGGAGCTGTCAGTGAAGCAGGTGCCTTTCGACCCGGACAGTCAAGAGACGAGTAAAGTAAGTATCAGGGCAGGACTGTATTCCAGAGCGTGTTGGGGGATTGGGGACTGGAGGCTGAGGGTAGAGGTGGCAGAGAGGTCCGTGTCCCACTTGGAAGGCAGTGTGGGGCGACAGTGCGTTGTGTTTGCCCTCTGTGGAGTGGTCCCCAATGGCTTGTGGCACCAGTCAGCATGCTCTGGTGACCACTCTACTTCCAGTTCCTTGGTCTCGTTGGCCCGCTGTGTCTCAGGTATCATCTCCTGAAGGTCTGACTGCTCTTCCTTAGTTTCAGCCTTTTTGCACCACTCACCTTCTCACTCTGGGCGCTGCATTGCTTTGCTGCTGTCTTCATTCACACCTTTCTGAAGAACTCCTTGAGCACAAGTGAAGAAGTGAACCTGTCTCAAAGCCAAACCCTTGTGTATCCCATCTGTCTTTCTCCTTAGCTTTTTCTTAGGGCAGCGCTCCTCATTTCTGAGCCTGCGTCCTTGTGGGCAGCTTTACAGGTGCTATGAAAAGAATACTCAGCATCGAGTAATATTTGGATAATATTCCCAAAGTAACCGTTCCTCTTCATCACGAAGCATGTCTGTTTTGTTTCAGGAGGTGAATGCCTTAGAATGTGAGATTCAGCTGTTGAAGACTCTCCGTCACGACAGGATAGTGCAGTACTACGGATGCTTGCGGGATCCGGAGGAGAAGAAACTGTCTATCTTTGTTGAATACATGCCAGGGGTAAGTGTGGCTCCTGCTAAAGATTGTCCTGAGTGATAGAGAACAGATTTAGACTGCCTTGGAGTTTGGTGAAATTTGGATCTGGAGTTAAACTCTACAGCTGAGCTGCTCTATATCTGATGAGCCAGACCAAAACAGTGGACGCATCCCTAAGGCTTGGGAAAGTGTTGGTTGTGAGTCAGATGTCGTGGTGAAGCCCCTCAACATACACTGGGTGAAATCAAAAGCCCCGAAGGCAGGTTTTAGGTTTGAATCCTGGAGCAGGGTGTGTTCACAGTCTGTAATCTGAACTTGGTGAATGTGGGACATGATCCAGATCTGGCTCCAAACATTGTGGCCTGAGCCCATCCTTAAGTATTTATTACAAATCCCTGCAGGAAAAGCTAATAGTACAACTGTCCACCCACAGCTGTCACCAATTATTTATGGTTTTCAGCACGTGTGTATTAAAAACAGTGTTACTCACTTGTAAGTCTTCTCTTCAGGACAGAACTTCTTGTTGGTAGCGTTATCCTCTTGTGCAGGAGCGGCTTCAGCTTGTGACTTTGCTGATATAGAATAAAATAGCCCTAGGGAAAAAGATCAGGAAGCTTTGAGGGAGTTTAAGCAGGGGCTGCAGAATGTACGCAGAGTAGTCGAACATCTTTCTCCGTTTGTGAGCATGTGAGTTACGTCAGCCATCCAAAGTCATCGGGTGGTATAAACCAGCATAACTCTATTTACATTGCCGGAGGATCTGTTCTGCTACGTCCCGCCTGTCTAGCTGGATTCATTCCCCAGAGTGTGGGAGAAAAGACCCTTGTTTATACAGAGATTTGTAAGGTCAGAAGGGACTATTAAGTCATCTGGTCACAAATAATTTTGATCATTAGTAAACATGCTAGAAGCTCTCCTAACACATGTTGCACGTGAGTTATCAGGTGGACTTCCATGCGTTTGAGTCCCTTCCAAGCCCTGTCCTCCCTCTCTGCCTTGGGGCAAGCATGGACCCAGAGGAGTAAACCCCAGGAGTTTCGGCAGCCCCCTTGCTGCTTATTCTGCAGCATGCCAATGTTTGTTAGCAGCCAGGAAACCAACATTTGATGCTGGGGCAGTGTCCAGCAGCGCTGGAAGTTGAATGTTTGTTTTTTTAATGATAAACCAGAGCTCTGACCAAATACAGATTGACTTTCTTGCTGCAACAAGGGTTCATTTCACAAAAGCAGCTCAGGGCTTTGGTTTCCAATGCCAGTGGAAGTGAATGAGTTCCCAAACCTTGCAGGACAGCAGCTCTGCAATGCTGGGTCTGGCCAAACTTCTGATTTAACACAGCCAGCTTGGCAAAATCTTCACGGGGCCAAGTCTGGGTGCACCATTAGCCTGGCATTCTTATGATTGCCCCTATTAAATAGCTGACTCTCTATTTTTTGTCCTGCCCTGCCCATAAACTATTTTTTTGAATTTATGCTCGGAAAATTAAATGGTCTGTTTGGTCACAGGCCTTGAAGACCCTGTTTCCCCTTCTCGTTTGATGTCTCCCCATCAGGGCGAAGGAGGCAGGATAAGAATTGTTCGGGTTATGGGTGAGGGAACGTACCCTGCATACAAGTTGTACGAGGGGGTAATGTCAGAGCATCTTGGGTTACTTCAGCAGCACTGTGAAAGGGAAAGGAGAGGCCACCACCAGTCTCAAAAGAAGGCCAAAACAGTAGCTGGGCAGAGCAACAGCAGAGGTGGGAGGATGTGGAAAAGCTGATACAGTTTGAGTGACTGACTTGGAGCAGAGCATCCCACAGCTCCCAGAAGAGGAGGGCTATGGCAATCTTGGATCAACCCTGGAGCTGCAGGACAGGCAGAAACAGGATGAGTTTTCCCTCCTGCTCTTCAGCCATCCCGAACGCTGGAGGCAGATCTGGGTGCGACCTCTCTGGTTGAACCCCACATCTGCCTCTGGTTCAACCCTGCTAAACCCCAGCTCTGGCGTAGTGAAGTGAGGGACATCCATTTCCAAGTGGACAGAAAATACAGCTAAAACCAAGGGGGTCGTCTTGCAGACGGTAGATGTCTGCACCCCTGCTTCCTTCCCTCTTTGATCAATAAAATCAAACCAGTAGGAGCTGGCATGCCTGGGCCAGAAACCCAATGCTGGGTGCTTGCGGATTGTCTACCCTGGGTCATCTTGTTGAAGCAGTCCCATGTGGGGCTGATCATGTCCCTCATGAGTCTTCCCGTCTCATGGCAGTGGGTAGTCCTTGTGTGACAAGTTGGGGGGGCAGAGGCTTCACAGAAGACTGACTCACCAGCTTGGCCCTGAAGAACTAGTGGAGTTCTCACTTGAGTCGTAACTCCTCATCAGTTTGGTCCTTCTCCATTAGCCGTTGGTGATGTCCAGCCACTAGAGGGGGAAAAAGATCTGTAGTGTTGGCAGAAGGTAGCACTGATCTGCACCGGAGAACATACCTCTTTCTCCACTGGGATCTGGAACCTTGGGAACAAGTCCTTGCTCCGTTCAGCACTTAGTGGATTTTTATCTTGCTGTTGCCACAGCAGAGTAGCTTTTTTAAGTTGGGAGATAGAGTGGTGAGGAATGTTTAAAAAGTCACTGCAACATGATGCACGTGGTTGTGCTGGTCCTTACGGTGGGTGCATGTTGTTTCTTTGCAACAGGGCTCGATAAAGGACCAGCTAAAAGCGTATGGTGCTCTGACTGAGAACGTCACGCGGAAGTACACCAGGCAGATCCTGCAAGGAGTCTTCTACTTACACAGCAATATGATTGTCCACAGGGACATTAAAGGTGAGTAGATAATACGGAGCGGCTTCTTGCTTGGATTTGTTCAACCCAACCTTCCCCCACCCCAATATAAATTCTTGTGCAAAATGGAGCGCAGGGAATCTGCTATTTAAAGTACTTTTGCCCCTGGCCTTCACCAGTTTGAACCATGACAATCTTGAACAAGCAGCTGAAACCAAAATCCTGTGCTGTCTTCTTGCTGGGGAAGCCCAGATTAAGTACTCTTGAGAGGGATTATTGTTAACTGCCCTTAACGCATCTAAAAACCTGGTCTAACATACCCAAGAATTGAGAAGCCCTGGCGACCAGACGGATCTGTGGCTCTGTTCTGCTGTCTGCACATGGAGAGGATGATCTGTCATCTCCCATTCACTGCTTGCTTTTTGGAAACCTGCTGAGTGAGACTATCAAGGAGAGCCGATGGGTGTCAACCCTTTTGGATGGCCGCTGCCATAGGAGAGAGGGGGTTGTGTAATGCTGAGTCCAGCCCCACCAAGGGTCCCTCATGTCCATGCCTTTGCCTTTCCTGCTCTTCTCGCTGTAGCCACTTCAAGTCAGGTTGCTGCTTCATCTCGTGGCGTTTTTGGTTTTGCTTTTCACCCTTAGGTGCCAATATTTTGAGAGATTCTGCTGGAAATGTGAAACTTGGAGATTTTGGGGCCAGTAAACGCATCCAGACCATCTGCATGTCTGGGACTGGGATTAAGTCTGTCACGGGAACACCGTACTGGATGAGCCCAGAGGTTATCAGTGGAGAGGGCTACGGAAGGAAAGCTGATGTGTGGTAAGGAACACAGTAGAAGCCCCACCGCTGTCGCTGAAATCGAACAATCCCCTTTGGGAAGTTGTAATGGGAGCAACAGGTATAGCTAATAGTTGGAAGACAGAGCAGTGCAAAGGACGGAAAGAGGAGCTGAATGTTGGGATCAACTGTGTGGATATCCAGAGGGAGCATGTTGTAGCTGAAAGTCCCGAAACAGGAGCACCCAAAATCACAGCTTGCTTTTGGAAGCTTTTATATGTGAGGGTCACGTGCAGCTCAACCCTGTTGCTGCTGTTCAATTCTGGAAAGCAGGTTGATAACAAAGTTTTCTAAAAGAGCTATTGAGTTTTGGTGGCCCTGACTTTAGGTTAGCTAAACCCAGCTTAGAGGCTCAAGGGGATCTTGTGTGGCCTCTGAAAATCTCCTGCTGGATGTTTGCATGTGGCTTATGCACAAAGACAACCAAAATCATTGGCTGCTTGTGAATGTTTTGATCTGTGGAGGATGTCAGCTGGTGCCTGAAAGAGTTGGAATAATGCTACTAATCCTCCCAGTAAATGAGGAGGAAGCACTGTCATCGCAGTGTACTCTCCGTTGGGTGCCCAAACAAGCAGGGTCGACAAAAACTAGTCCCTCCAATGGAGCCTGCTTGGGGGAGAAACCTAGGGAGACCTCAGCAGGCAGCCCTGCTCCGGCTGATGGGAGGGTTCAGTTTTTTAGAAGCAACTACGAATGGAGGTGGCAGAGAGGGTCCCTGCTGAGATGAGAACTCCTCGGCAAGCACAGGGAAACCTCTCAGGCTCTTTGCTGCTCATTTAGATGTGCTCCTGCTCAGATGCACATCAGAGATAAGTTGGATGTAGGTGAACGTGTTTCATTCTGGCTCAGTTTCTTGGGGAACTATGTGCGATTGCTGAAATTGTGATGTCTAGACTTGGGCCTTGTTTTCCCTTCAGGGGATGCTCTGATAAAGTCTCTCACATGCTTTTATGAAACTTAATATCTGCCAGTTAACATAGGCAGAAAAGCCACCAACTTTAGGGCAAGGCTTCCAAGTTCACTCCTGCTGGTGGGGCCGGTGTGAACAGTGAGCTTCAGGAGCCACAGGTACTGGAGACGTGTGCCCATCTCTCACGTGGGTTTCTCCCCGCGCAGTCCGTTCCAGGCAGGCGCAATCCTAGAGCCAATTAGATGCACAGCCGCCACGCCAGCCCCTTACCTGCTGTCTCACCCCTGCATGCTTGGCATTGTTGCAGGAGCGTGGCCTGCACCGTGGTGGAGATGTTAACGGAGAAGCCGCCGTGGGCAGAGTTTGAAGCCATGGCAGCTATTTTTAAAATCGCTACCCAGCCGACCAACCCCCAGCTCCCCGACGGCGTCTCAAACTCCTGCCGCAACTTCCTCAAGCAGATCTTTGTGGAGGAGAAGCGGAGGCCGACGGCCGAGGACCTGCTGAGACATCCCTTCGTCAACTGCGGACTCTGAGCCCCCGGCAGCGGGGATGGGGAAACGCCAGCGGGAGAGGGGCGGCCGCCAGACCCGTGGCATTTTGCACTCTGCGGTTCAGACCTCCGCCCTGGGCTGTCCTGGCGGTGGCCCCACAGGTCCCTTCTTGCTTGTCGCCGGCTTGTCACCCGCCACGTTGTTGGATTTCCAAGCTGCGCTCGGGACTGTCCATTTCCCGGACTGTGCGGGTGCTGGCCTAGGACCAAGTAACCTTCTTGCCGCCAGCGACGTCGGGGTCATCCCCCCTCGCCGCGTTCCTTATCTCTTGGGGAAAGTGTGGCAAATGGGATTTGTCCCTCTCCCAGCATGACAGCGATGCTGGCAGCATCCCCAGGAGCAGTGGAAGAATAAGATGCTTGGTGGCGATCACCACCTTTTGCAGAGGAACAGACACAGGGCTTCAGCCAAGCCGGAGGAGATGATCCTCAGACCGCAGAGTCGGGGGGACCTGGGTGTCCCTGTTCACAAGGGGACCGAACCCTCCTGGAGGTCGCGGGACCGGCCAGCGTCTCCAGCGGGGCGGCGTTTAATACTGTTCTGTGCCTTAAGCGGTTACAATCGAGTGATGCTCTGACTCGGCACAAAGCATGGAGTCGGGCTCAGCGATGCAGCAGCTGCGTTGACTTTGCCTTTGCGTGCGCGTGTGTGTGTGTGAGTCTTGGAAAAAGGGGTCTTCTCGGGGCGTGGGAAGTCTCTGCGTGGTACACGCATGGACGGATGCCTGGGACCTCTGCCGCGGGCCATGCAGAGGGGTGTTTAAAAGCTGTGGATGCCCGCAGCGGGCAGGGCTGGGTGCCAGCCAGTTTGTGCTGGGAACCATCAGGGCTCAGGTGGGAGCTGGAGGGGCTTTTGGCGAGGGCAGCTCTCATAGCCAGAGCCCTGCTAACCTGTGCCTGTGCTGCTGTGCCCAGGCTGGAGGGATGCTGCTGCCTTTTGGAAGCAGAGCTGCAGGAGGAGCCCAGTCAGTCTCTGTAAGACCCAAGGAGGTGCCTAAAATTAGGCAGAGAGGGGATCTGGCCTGCCGAGGGGTCGGTGTCTTCTCCTCTATGACTTGCGGGACCAGCCGTGGTGCAGGGAAGGGGGATGTCACCTCCACGGTAGTGGGCAGGGGACCAGCTGCGGGACCATGGAGCCTTAGAACAGGAGAGCGGAGCTGCGTCGGTCGAGGGTGGCTGGAAGCAGATTTCTTCCTGCAGTGTATTTGAAGCTGTAGGAGAAATCAGGGCAGTCAAAAGCACAGTTGGGCTACAACCCTTTTCACCAGTACCACCCTGCTGGAAAACCTGGGCAGGGAGCAAGCACAGAGTCCCTGGAAACTAATTAATTAATTACATCTTGGTTGTTTTGGGCAAATTAATTGTACCATCCCACCTCTCCCCTTCCCTGCTGCATCAGCCATTTCCACCTGGTTCAGCAAAGGTCAAGTGGTTACTGGGGTGTTGCCAACTTCAGGCCAGTGTGCCAAGCACTAGGTTTATGTTAATTTTATTTTTTCAATGAAAATGAACAGTGTTGCTTGGTGTGAAGGGGAAATTGAGAACATGGGGGTCTGTGTGACTTTGCACATCCTTGAATTCTTCTGTGTGGAAGAGCTGGAGCCTTTGTACCACCCGTGCGGCAGTGGGAGCGTTTCCTCGTCCGCGGTTCCAAAAAGAGAAGCAAAAATTAGAGTTATTTCCATTTAAAAAAAATAAACCACTGGTAGCGTTAGGGGAAATTAAAAGAAATAGCTACCCCATTTCCCTAGAAATTTGCCTGCAAAGCTGCAGAGGCCGGTTACTACCCAGGCTTGGCCAGGGCAGTACCGGGGGCTTGTGCCAGTCGACTCGGGCGGTGATGGGCAGCTCTGCTCCGGGGGGGGATAAAGCCATCTCCTTCCGCCGGGGGAATGAAGAATTTTATTCTGTGAATACGACCAAACCCATCAGTCTGTTCAGTAATATGGGATGGATGGGGAAATAAAAAAAAAAATACAAGAAAAAAAAAAATCAGTGTTGGCTGGGAAGGGTTTTGTCAGAAGACGGTAATGAAGTGTGTTTTCACCAAAACTAAAAAAAAAAACAAACCCCAATCCAACAACAAGCCCAAACCCGTGTTCAAGCTGTTTTCTCCTCTGTCATTGATTCTGTTTGGTTTTGCTTTTCTCAGCCCTTCAGTGGTGAGTGGGTGTTTTCCTTCTTTCCAAAGCCTTGAGACCAAATGGGGTTCCTGGCTGCCTCAAAACACTCCCGGGGCCCCAGGTCACCCAAATCCTCCCATGGACGGATGCGGCGCGTGCGTGTGTGTGTGCGCGCGTGTGTGTGCACACGTCTGTGCACACGCGTGCGACTCGCTCCTCAGGTGCCTTTGCCTTTTTTTTTTTTTTTAAAAACCCTTGCAGTGTTCTGATGTACAGAATGAAACTAGGAAAAGAGAATGTAATATTATCCTATGTAAAGTTGTTTTTTTCTGTTGTTTTGTGGTTTGTTTTGTTTGGTTTTTTTAATTTTATTGTATTTTGCCTGTCGCGGGCCCAATGCCTTTCCCTGCGTATCGCATCATCGTCCATTAGCTGGTGAGCAAAGATTTTCTTTGGAGGGGAGGCCGGAGCGGGACCAGCCCATCCCCTGCACCCCAGTAGGCCTGTGCCCAGCGGGTGGGGGCCGGGGCGGCCTGGCGTGTCCCTCCCCGGGCGGCCGGGGGGTGACAAGGCAGCCACGGGGCTGGCGGAGCGGGGCGGGGGGGGTTTACTCGAAATAATGAATCTGTGCTGTTCTCAGACACCCCCCCCCCCCCCGGCTCCGTGTGTCCCTCTGTCCTGGCGTCCTGCTTTCTTCAAATGCTCCAAACACACAGGTTTTTATATTTTAAAAATTTATTTCATTTTAATTTCATTTCTTTTTATTTTGAAATTTCTTTTTTTTCCCCTTTATTTCTTCTTTATTTGCCTTTATTTTCCTTTGCCTTTATTTTTATTTATCAATTTCAGTTTTTTATTCATTTAAAATTTGCTTATTTTAATATTTATTTATTTATTTTAATCACTTTTTGTTTGTTTCACGTCTTTATTTTAATGTTCTATTCCCCTCCACCCGTGGAGCGAAAGCGTGGCTTGAGCCTGGGGGGCGTGGCTTGAGCCTGGGGGGCGTGGCTTGAGCCTGGGGGGCGTGGCTTGAGCCTGGGGGGCGTGGCTTGAGCCTGGGGCGTGGTCATAACGGGTGGGGGCGGGGCCATGCAAATGAGGAGGAGATCCCCGCCGCGTTGCCGCGTTCCCACGTACGGCGGCGGCGGTGACAAGATGGCGGCGGGTCCGGGCGGCGGGGCGGTTCGGCGGGTGCAGCTGGTGTTGGGGCACCTCGCCGGTCCCACCCCGGGTACCGGCACCGGGCTTCGGGCCGCGCCGTGCGGGAGCCGCGCCGGGATCTCGCCGGGGGTCGTCAGCCCCGACGATGTGGTGGTGGTGCACGGGCGGAGGACCGCCATCGGTCGCGCTAAGCGCGGCGGCTTCAAGGTACGGCCTGCGGGGAGCTCCTGCCCGCCTGCTCCGCTCCTGCGGTGCTGCGGGTCCCAGCGGTACTGCGGCCTCCCTGCCCGCCTTCCCCCTCGGGGGCTGAGTCTCCCCAGGGGGCTGGGTCAGACCCCCCTCCCCGGCACTGGGGTCCCTCCAGCACTGCCCCACCGGAGGGGCCGAGCACCCCCACAGGGAGGTGGGGACCCCCCTGCTTGCCTCCCTTCCACACACCCAGGGGGCCGGGCCCCCTGCTCACTGTCCCCCATCCGCTGCCCAGGAACGGTCTAAAAGCCAACATTTTCTGGGGGGGTTTTATGCCGGGGGGTGCATGGCCCTGGTGTGACAGGACCACTGGCATCCCAAAAAAAGCCGGCCAAGGTACCGAGGAGTTTCCTGGCTTAAAAATCCTGGGGTAAGTCTCTACCATGCTGCTTTCACCTGTTGCCGTCAAACAGAGCAACCCCTTAGAAAAGCATCTCCCTTGCCTGCCCGGCTGCTCGGGTACGGACGGTGCTTGGTGTGGACCTGCCACCCTCCTCCTGGAGCCGCCCTTCTCCTTTGGATGGCGAGCACAGGCCTGGGGCTCTGACTGAGGCAAGATCCGGGTGCCAGGGTGGCCCCAAAGGCCCTGCGCTGCTTGCCATCCTTCGAAGCAGGTCTTGTCTCGCCCGTGGTGCTTCCCATCAGCTGAGGGGTCGCCCTTGGTTTGTTCACAAAATGAGTTCAGGGGCTGCACGTGCAGAGTCTTGTGACGTAACTCACCAGAGTCCTTTGGCTTTGGAGGCCCCACAAAGTGTGCTTGCATGAAACCAAGCTAGGTGAGAAAGCGGCACGCGTTACGGTTCTTGAAAGATACCTAGGGTGAAAACCACGCAGAAAAATGCTGCTTTTATAGGAAAATGGCGACCATCGGGAGCTGAGAAGGGGAGTGAGTAAAGCTGTCTAAGCATCGTGCAGTGGTCCTCTGAGGGTGAACTGGTGATGGGGCAGTTTCTGGTGTTCTTTGAGTAGCGGTAATCCCCTCTGCTTTTAGGACACTACACCTGATGAACTGCTGTCTGCCGTTATGACGGCTGTCCTTCAAGATGTCAATCTTCGTCCTGAGGTCCTGGGAGACATCTGTGTGGGTGAGTGACCAACCTCTGTCCAGACTGCAAGCTCTCGCTCTGGGTAGCTTTCTAGCACAGGCTGCTCCCGGTGTCCCATGGGATAAATCCAAGTGTTGTGGGGTTGGAAGGGGTTAGTGTGTAGCGTTAGGTGTATGAAGTCATCGTGTTCTTCGCAACCGTTCTGTCGAGTGGCGGGGCTCTGGTCTGGGTGCTGGATGTTACCAGGCCGTGGTGATGTTAACGTCCCTTTGATGCCTGCAGCAAATAGCGAGGGAAGTACAACCGATTGACTGGACTTGTATCTTTGCACTCAGGAAACGTGCTGCAGCCTGGAGCTGGTGCTTTGATTGCAAGAGTTGCGCAGTTCCTAAGGTAAACCCTCAACGAGATCAAGGTTCTTCCTCCCCTTTTGGGCCCTTGGCTATGGAGCAGCTCTGGGTCAGAGGTTGCGATGAGGCTGGCGCACTCCTAAGAAGTTACAGCAAATCACCTTTTGCCTAGAAATCAGACTTTGATCGAGTGTTTGGAGAACGCTGCTGGTAAGGGACAGGCAGGCAGAGGTCAGGCTGATTAATCTGTTCGTGCAGCCTGTGCTGAATCTCTGAATGGGAGATCTGGTTTTGTGGGCTCCTGGCTGCACCTGCTGCTTCTCTGTGCTGCAAGGCTGTGCTTCTCTGCTCTGTGTGGGCCTGAATCACGGAGTTGTCTCAGGTCTTTCCGTTCATTTCCCAGTGTTGCAGTTGACAGTTCATACCGAGTTGGATCCCAGCTTCCAAATATTTCAGTGAGCGTCTATTGCCAAGTGATGTTTGCTTCTATAAATCAGCGTACAACCACCACTTTGGAGACGTGCAGACACAGCCCACCAGAAATCATGAATATTGCAGAGCTTTTCAGTATTTCTGGCCCGAGTCAGAGCTTGGGAACTAGGCATGTGAGAGGGCCCTGCTTATAGAGGACCTACGAGAAGCTCAACGTGACCCGGCAGTGTGTGCTCACAGCCCAGAAAGCCAACCGTGTCCTGGGCCGCATCAAAAGCAGCGTGACCAGCAGGTCAAGGGAAGGGATTCTGCCACTCCACTCCACTCTCGTGAGACCCCACCTGCAGTACTGCGTCCAGCTCTGGGGTCCTCAGTACAAGACAGACATGGAGCTGTTGGAGTGAGTCCAGAGGAGGCCACAAAGATGATCCAAGAGCTGGAGCACCTCTGCTACCAGGACAGGCTGGGAGAGTTGGGGTTGTTCAGCCTGGAGAAGGCTCCAGGGAAACCTTATAGCACCTTCCAGTACCTAAAGGGGCTACAGGAAAGCTGGAGAGGGGCTGTTTACAAGGGCATGTAGTGATAGGACAAGGGGGACTGGGTTTAAGCTGAAGGAGGGTCGATTTAGATGAGATACTAGAAAGAAATTCTTCCCTGTGAGGGTGGTGAGGCACTGGAAGAGGTTGCCCAGAGAAGCTGTGGCTGCCCCCTCCCTGGCAGTGTTCAAGGCCAGGCTGGATGGGGCTTGGGGCAACCTGGGCTAGTGGAGGGTGTCCCTGCCCATGGCAGGGGGGGTTGGAACTAGATGATCTTTGAGGTCCCTTCCAACCCAAACCATTCTGTGATTGTATGATGTTCTGAAGACAGACCTGTGGGGAAACAGCACTCAGAGCCACTTGCAAACTAAGTGTGGAAATTATGAACTTTGCTTTGTCTTGGTGCAGGGCCAAATAGGTCAACAAATACATAAAGGGATTAGTCTTGAACTCGAGGGTTCAAGTTTAATCGAGTGGCTTAATGCTCTTTTTGGAGGTTCTGTTCATTGTGTGGTTTTCAATACTGAGTTTTTGACCATGATGTCTTATTTTCTAGTGGTATTCCAGAGACGGTGCCATGCTCGAGTGTGAACCGACAGTGCTCCTCTGGGCTACAGGCCATTATCAATATAGCTGGTAAGTGTTATGGGTACTCGGATCAGAGTCAATGCCTGCCCCACCCCAAGTGCTCATTTGTCCTGTCCTCCAATCTCTCTGAGCCATAAAAAATAGTGATAATGTCTTCTGCTGTTAGGAATTTTCAGTGTGGTGTTAGTTGAATCTTTTACATCCTTGAGTGGATGAGTTTACACCTAGAGAACTACCTTGGTTTTCTGAGAATTTCTACCATCACTTCCACGTCAGGCAGCTTCTAGAGGGGTCCCTCCTGTCCTTTCTGGTTGCACATGAGGTCATGGTTAATCTTCAGTCCCATCGGCTCCTTGACCAGGCTCATGTTCTGGCAGGTGGGAGGGTGCAGGAACCTCGGCTGTAGTGAGTGCCTCAGGTGGTCATGAAACTACAGCTGGAATGGAAGTGCTTTTGCTCCTAGTGATAGTAAGAATGTTTATGTGCCGCTGTTACAGGTGGCATCCGAAATGGATCGTATGACATCGGCTTGGCCTGTGGGTAAGAAAGTTTTTTTTATGGTACTTGCTTAGGCTGCCTGAAGGTCCACTCTGTCCTTCTGCAGTATCTCTTGGAATTAAAACCCCTTCCAAACAGATCTGGGTCCCCCCACGAGGAAAGAGATGCTGTCCTTGTTTGAAAAATGGGTGAATAAACTCTAAAATTAGGATCTGGATTTAAGCAGTGGCTGCAGATGCAATTCATGTATTTCTGGAGGCTCCTGAGTGCTTTTGCAGAAGGTAAAGTCATCATCAAGGGTCTGAGGGAGGGTGCTTTAAAATCGCTTAATTCTCATGGAAATGTTGGTCTCGGTGACAAGTCTGCTGGGGTTGCAATAAGCAGCTGAGTATCTCTTACAAGCATGTTTTGTTTGGGTCCTCTGTAGGATACCACTTGTGTGCAGAGCTCTGACAGCTTGAAAGAGCCTGCCATAATTAGCTTTTTAACTAATCTCCAATTAAGTAGTGTCTTAGAAGACTAGCAGCTATCTTTGATAAAGAAATTAATGTCCTCCCTATGCTAATAACTGTTCTGCAAACTCACTGGAGATGTTCTTCTGCAGTGGAAGGGTACGCTGTTCTTTGCTTCAGTCCTAACAGCATAAGAAGTGTTTATTTTTTAGAGGTTTATGTAAATGTTATGTTGGCTTTGGAAAAATACTAGTGACCACATATACATTCACTTCAGAAGAACAAATTAAAAAAAGGTTTTCAGTAATCTTGAGGCTAAAATATTCTCTTTTTCTTTATGTTGGTAACTCTAAGTCTCTCTTGAATTATTACTGTACACGGTCATCCGGTAGCCCTTAGGAAAATATTTATATTTACAACTTCTCAACACCTGGGTGTACCTGGTTGAGCAAGATCTGATGTTGAGAACACAGAGCACCTGGTGTTCACGGGGAATGCTGGTGCCTGAACCTGTGATGCTTTTCTCTCATTCACTTCAACACACTTGTTTCAAGAAGTTGCTTGGCAGTGTCCACCAAAATGATACTCTTGAAGGTACTGAAAGGCCCAAAGGGTTTGGGATCCAGGCTTTGCACCTTTGAGTGTGCAAGCCAGCACGTTTCATTGTGAGAAGGTTTCTGGCCCCTACCCTGCAGGGTCTTCCATGAAGATGTAAAATCCGTGTATTACAAATAGCTGTGTGAGTTGGGTTTATCCCAAGCCATGCTCTTCCCCTGAGTGGACCCGCCCACCCCGTACCTGGAGAGATACCAGATGACAACACAAAATGCAGTAGCTGTAGTTTGCTCTTACTTCAAACCTGATTCTGTACCTTCCTTCAGGGAGCAGATGCAGTTGAAGTCAAGTAATGCAGTGTCCCATATTGGAGTTAGCCTAAATTCCTGATAGCACCTTTTTCTTGCAGAAAAGCCTTGTTTTCTGCTTGTTCTGCATTTTCCAGGAACAGTTTCCTTGTTTACTCTTCATGAGTGTATTTGTGTGGTGCAGAGTAGAATTCAAACCCTCTTCCCATTGTAGGCTTCATGGTCTAGACTGACATTACAAAAGCTTGCTAGTCTTAAGCAATGGCCGTGTATTTATGCAGTAGAATTGGATATGTTCAATCTGTTAACTCATCTGTAGGTCAAAGACTGTGGCCTCCAGGATCCGTGTCTGAAATTCTTTGTGTTGCAAAATACAAATGGCATAACACTCTGGAGTATCTTTGTCATGGTTTCCTTAATACTTTTCTTATTGTACTGCCAGCCAGTTCTTAAGCCGTAACGGGTGTTTTTATGGATGTTGACAATCTCACTGGAACCTCCAGCCCCTTGGACCTTAGGTTCCTCGTTATGTTTGAGGACAACAGTGCTGGAATCATTACCGATTCCTTCCTAGCTTTGGAAGCGTGAGAAATTAACTGTTGACATTGCTATCCTGTTCTTAGTGAAACAAGGACCAATTTAATCTAGCAATCTGTTTTCATTTTGTGGTAATTCTTACATTGATGATTGAAGAGCTTTTGCCTCAGCCAGTTATTAATTATTAGCTGCATTTCTGTAGGATGATAGGAAAGCGTCTTGTCAATATATTGAGTTTTGATCAGCCTTAATTGAGCAATTACCACAAAATTAGTATGAAAGCACTGGTAGCAAATTCCAATTTTTCTTGTGTTTAGTGTGGAAACGATGTCCCTCAGAAATGCAAATAACCCTGGTGATATCAGTTCCAGTATGATGGAGAACAGCAAAGCTCGAGATTGCCTTATTCCTATGGGGTAAGTGTTTCCCCTCCCCAAAGTTTAAGGGTTTTCCAGATGGTCTGTCTCCTCAGTGCTCCGATGGGTGGATTTGAACCTTCTTTTGGTTGTGGATTTGATTCAGGATCAAGCAGTTCTAGGTTGAGAAGGCAGCAGCTAGCTTTGAGACTGAAACTGCTGCTTGTACCTTCTCTTGTCTTGGTAGAAGCCAACTGCAGGTCCACTAGATGAGTTGTTGGGTTAATTCTGTGATGTTGTTTTCCCCAGAATAACCTCAGAAAATGTGGCAGAGAAGTTTGGAGTTTCCCGAAAGAAGCAAGATGCCTTTGCCTTGGCTTCCCAGCAAAAGTAAATGTTTTTGGTTTTTTTTTTCCTTTTTCTTTTACACCTTTTAGTTAAGGAATAAATACAGATGGAAAATGCATTGCTACTTCCCAAAAGTGGTTAAGTGCAGCCTTTGTGTTGCCTTCCAAAGCTTAATAGTAAAGAAGCTCGAGATGGTCAGAGCGAAGATCGGTGCATATTCTGGTTGTGTGGTGAGGAAACCTCGATCCAGAGCTGTACAGGGCATTAGTAGGACTGTCTTTAGTAGGACTAATCTTGCACAAGTATTGCCAGGTGCGCGAGCCTTGAGCAGTGAGCTCAAGGCACCCAAAGGATACAAACCTCTGTGAGGTTTCTGAAACGAGCGTACAGTGCAGTATTTCATTGTGGCTTTGGCTCAGTATCATTTGAAACCGAACGTGGGAGCGGCAGCAGAAAGAACCTTTCTGAAGAGGGAACATTTAAATGTACCTGTTTCTAGAGAACTGCCGAGCTTATGAGAAGAGTGGCTTGTCTTTGCTGCAGGTGTTTGGCTCCAAGTGAGTCCAGTTCTACCTCTAATAACCTTCCTCGTAGGTTCCGTCACCGCCAAAGTAAACTGACCCCTGGAATCCCCGGGGCTGTACTGGTGTCCAGTGGCAGATGGTATTACAGTTGGTGCCGTCAAAGAGTTAAACCAACTTTCAGAGCTCTGTTTAAGCATCGCCCCGGTCCAATTATTTATCTAATACAGGAAGCCACTGCACAGGCCAGTTAACCTTTAAATTCTGGCCCTGCTTCTAGGGAACTTGGCATGCCAGCCTTTCTCACTGACATTGAAGTGATAATGCAAAAGGGTATGTGAACGCGATCCTCGCCTCACATGAGGAAAGGGGTGATTTTTCTGGCCTCGGTCTCAGGATGTCTGCGGAGTTACTGATCTGTCTTTCAGTGCCTTGCCCAAAACTCTCCCTTACCTGGGAGTATTAAATACTTTCATTTTATTGGTAAAAGTATAAGGTGATGAGGGGGTGAAACAAGCTTTCAGTCTCCAATTTGTATTCCCTGTGAAGGGTGCTCTGCTGCTGGAAGGTAAATCTTCTGTATCAGCTCTACTGTGGAGGCTTTTAAATACCTTGTTGATATGAAAGATTAAAAATGTGTGTCCTGAGCTAATTCTAATGTAGCTAATTGTATTCTGCCTACTTATATCAGTCTGGTCGTATCAGTTGCTCCCTCCTGCTGATGCTGCTGTCTCTGGGACCAGACCCTATCTTCACCGCACCTTTACTGCTAAATTAAGTGATACCCTTTGATGTAATCACACTGAACAACACAACATAAATTGCAGTCATTTTGGGTTGAAAAGTTACGGTTAAATGCCAGAGGATTTTACCTGAAGTCTGTGGTCTGAAGCTCAGCTTGTCTTTAGTAGGACAAAACAAGGAATGGGTGAAACTTTAGCTATTCCTTAACTTGTCAGAAATTATTAGCATTATGTGAGGTTTAGCCTGTTTAAACTTGTCCTGTTTAAACTCAAGAATTGGTATCTGAATGTCAGGATTCATTGTTTTCTTACAGTTGTGATGTGACTGTACCACTGGAAACGTACGACTTCATGTTGTGGGCTGGTGGTGATCAGTCAGTCACAAAGGTGTGGAGGGAAACAGACGGGGATCTTGCTCAGAAGCGTGTGATCCTGTGAGCTGGGTTTAGGGTGAAATGCCCATAATGTTAGTGATATATTTTCCATGACATAGAGGTAAAAAGTTGTCTTCCCATGAAAGGAAATAAGGATTCACCTGTCATCTTGTCCACTACTCGGCAATGATGTACGTGTGTACCTTGTCACACCTTAGTTCATTCTATTACTAACTGGTCTCCTTGACATTAGTTCTCTTGCAAATCACGTCCAGAATATTTTAACCTTTCGTACTCTTCTTTAACAGAGCAGCAAAAGCTCAGCAGATGGGACTGTTTAAAACTGAGATCGTTCCAGTGAAGACCACTGTTGTAGATAATCAGGGCAACTGCAAAACGATCACTGTGCACCAAGATGAAGGGATTAGGCCGTCCACGACCCTGGAAGGCTTGGCAAAGCTGAAGCCTGCCTTCAAAGAGGATGGTAGCACTACAGCAGGTCAGCCCTGTTGTTAAATTTGTGTTGTTCCTGTCCTTTACCTGCCTTGTAATGGAACATGCTTAGGCAAAAAAGGTGTTAAGAGATCTCTCCCAACAGGTAATGCCAGCCAGGTCAGTGATGGAGCAGCTGCTGTTCTCCTGGCAAAACGCTCAAAAGCAGCACAGCTGGGACTCCCAGTCCTGGGCGTGCTCAGGTCCTTTGCTGTGGTCGGAGTCCCACCTGACATCATGGGCATCGGACCAGCCTACGCAATCCCCGTAGCTGTGGAGAAGGCGGGTAAGAACCGCTCATTGTTCATACAGCTTTTGGCACAAGGCAAATCAGACTCTGTGGCCTCAAAGTTGAGATTATATTATTCTAGCATGTGCAGCTATCAGCCATAGGAACAGTGAACTTGAATTCAGAAGCTTAAGAGACCCTTACCATGCTCATCAGGTTAAACAGTTTTTTACAGCTGATGATCCTTGTTGTGTGCCCCCATCATTGCTACGGTCGCACGCCCACCTATGGTTTTATCTTTCAGTCCCTAAATACTATTCAATCTTTAATCCTTCTGCAAAGAAATCACATTTAATCTAAGAAAAGTTGGCAAACTCAGTATGCCAAACAATACCATGGACTGTGACGTTTTGTGGTCTTTAGACATTGTTACACATAAACACACGTACAAGTGTAGACACCCCACAGGGAGCTGAGGTCCCCTCTTATTGTTGTTAATGGAGCAGAACTAGAATTCATAAAGGGAAGCTGTGAGTGAATTATTCTCTTTGATGTAGTCATAAGGCAAAAATACCTCCTTTTAAATCCTGACTTTTCTGAACCGTAGGTCTGACTCTGAATGACATTGATATATATGAAATTAATGAAGCCTTTGCAAGCCAGGTGAGTGATGGTTACGTTTGAGTTGCTATGTTGCTTGGTAGTCGAGTGTATTTCAGCTTGGTTTGCAAATTAAGATTTGATTTTCCACATATTGCATCTTCAGCCAAATGTTAATAACATGCACAGACCATTTTCCCTTTCCTTCAAATAAAAAGAAGCAGGGCATTGCTTATATAGCTTAATACTTAAAAAAAATCAGACAAATATGTCAGTGAACAAGGATGTAATCTTTACTATCATATCCTCGTACCAACTTGCACAATTTCTGTTTCACAAGGGCTGTTACTTGTTACCACCTTGTGTCGGTGTGAATGTGTTGCACTCTCGAATTTGGAGTTTCTTAATGAAAGGTAGAAACTTTAGTGGCTTCCACAAATCTATGGCATGCTTGTCAGACAGTGTGTCGGCTCGCTTTGAGATGAAGTCAGTAGGCTCGGCTCACTCTGTGTGCTTCGGATTTGTAATGTAGTTCCATTCCTTTCCACCGGGAAAGATGGTCTTGCTGGAGTCAAGGCCTCTTAAGTACTGTTTAATACTGCACAGCTGACACAATGATGTGGAGTTTGTGTAATGACAAACATAGTTTGAGCTAATTCATTTTAAGCACAAATCTCTTGAAGCCCCTAGGATGGTTTGCTGTCCCTCTTCATATATGTTCAATATCACCAGTCCTCTTAGCTCTCTGTTGCAGGAGAGCTGAGAGCTAGTGGAGGTGAGAGCATCTCCATGAAACAGTTTCCTCCGTCTTTCTAGGCTGTGTACTGTGTTGAAAAGCTGGGCATTCCCATGGAGAAGGTCAACCCCCTGGGAGGAGCAATAGCACTGGGGCACCCACTGGGCTGTACTGGTGCGCGTCAAGTTGTCACTTTGCTCAATGAATTGAAGCGCAGAGGGAAGAGGTGAGCACTGAGGAACAGAGTTAGCCTTATGCCTTACGTATGTGCTGGTAACTTAGGCTCAGAAGTAACCATCAGTTTGGGTTAAGCTTTCTCCATCCCTTTGATAGCTTTGACCATGAATTCCTGATGGCTCTCCTCACGGAGGGCTGTGTCATGTCTCGCTGCATGTGAATGCAGAGTCTCTCCCGGTCCGTGGAGGTGCAGGGCCCTGGAGTAGACATTGCTACTGCGCAGCATTAGCACAGCAAGTCAGCGGTCAGGGCTGGTGGGGCTGTGTCAGGCTCTGTGATGGTTCGGTCCCAGGACTCAGGCTTTTCCTGATGTGTGGAAGAAACCTGGTAGCTGCTGCTGGCTGGCTCTGTCCCTGCTCCCTTTGGGGCTAGCACATATGGTGTCCTGGGCCACACCTTTGGGTGAGCTGTGCCCTGGTGACAGTGATGGCAAGCTGTTAAATGCCAACAAATTGGGCAAAACCACGAAACTATCTATCTCAAACTGAAGTGGAAGAACTTGCTCTGAAATCAGGTTTTCCACTCTGTTTTTCCACAAATCCTACTGCGCATCATCTGAGTATCCTAATTTACCATGAGTGGTACACACCAAAGCCACATGAGGGGCAGCAGTAGGAGGCAGGAAAGGAAGAGTTTCTTCCTTAACCCATCTGAATCAACGCAGTTCTCCTAGCCTGACCTCACTGCTAGTATGTCTGAGGCAGGTGGCTAAGGAGCTCGCTTCTGGCGCACTGCTCCTGCCGGAAAAGCAGACAGAGAAACCTGTGTCCATGTGCTCTGCAAACAACACCCTGCAAGAACTCTGGGGCACCAGGACCTGTCCCAGAGTTAGAATCTCGTGGTGCCGCAGGAGATAAGTGGGTAGCTCAAGTTTAGTGTATGGTATTCTTTTTTTTTTCTCCCCAGATGATCTAACCCTGATCTGTGTTAATGCCATGTGTTCTTTGGTTTCAGAGCGTATGGTGTTGTATCAATGTGCATTGGAACCGGCATGGGTGCTGCAGCAGTATTTGAGTACCCAGGGAACTAAACTCCAGTGTGCTGATGAAACAACGCAACGGCTAATTCTCTACCTTGTCTAGTAATAGCAAGTGATTTGTGCTGTGAAATCAAGTGGATTCAGGGATTTGTTACTAGATCTATAAATTTTAGGCACAAATTGCGAAGTAAAATAAATCGTACAGATCTACTGAGCAGATGGGAAAATGCAAAACTGGCATTTGCTTCAGAGTTGAAAAGCGCCCTGACATGAGAAGAGAAATTAGTTCAGCTGAAGCTCAACTACAGGCCCTTGTGTGGTGATTGTGAACGAGTGTTTCTAATTTAATCAATCCCTTTACTCTGAATTATCAGAGAGAAGTCGTTCGTGGTACAGGATTTTTGTATGACAAATTGTCTAACAGCATCGCTCAAAACAAAAACATCAGTGCACACGAAAAGGCTTTTCCAGGGTTTTCTTAAAAGATTTCACTATCTTGCAAGAAGTCTACAACAGCTTGTTTTGACAGCGGTGCAAAGACTTCACATCATTTCCTTCACAGCAGTGCCTGTCGTATCCCAGTGCTAAGTTGGCTGTCTCCTCAGTTGTCCCTGTGCCCGAGGATCTGTTTTTGCTTTCTCCTTTTACCCTGCTGCTCTGAAACCTCCAGTGGGGGAGAGCGGAAGGATGAGAGTGTGACTGACACAGGAGGTACCTGAAGAGAAAAGTTCTGCTGAATTGCTAGAAGCCAGGAGTTTGAAAGTGGCTGTTCCATCTCTTACAACATGTTTCTAATTATCAGCTTGTGTAATGCTAACTTAGAGGACAAGCTTATGCTTAATAATATTTACTTACCTAACACAAAACAAATTTCAGCATTACTCTCACTGCAACCACTAGATGAACATCAGGGACATCTCAGCACTTCAGTGCTAACAGAAACGTGTAGTTCATCTTGTAAAGTTCTCCCTTTTCTGTTCTCTCTCTTATGAGCAGGGAGATCACTGAAACTCAGAGCTAATGGCTTGAAAAAGAAATGTACTCATCATCTTTGCCATGTTAGAAAAGTTAAGTTAGTAACGCAGACTGAAGTTCTTTGTCCTGCCTCTTGGTTTTTTGCACTTAATAATACAATTGGGTTCTTGCAATATATTTGTTTTCTTTTTATGATGAGTACTAGTTGAAGGTCATGATTAGTCAGAGCTATTTGATATTTTCACGTTCCTGTGCTCACTCACCCAGCAATCACACGTGCTGTGTTTTAGAGCAAAAATAGGAAATGATTTAGAGGGGGCAGGGAGGCACTAGCACCTTCAGGCGTCCTTTTTTCTCACCAAGGTTCCTGTGTGTGAAGAGAGTTCTCAGTGCAAGTACAAGACTGTTCAAACCAGGCAGAAGGCAGCTGTCCTGCATCTTTTGTTCCCTACCACTGTGGATTGCAGCCCTTCCTCCCCACACACACTGCTACTGACAAAAACCTTTTATATGATGGGAGTGGAAAACTTAACAGGCTCCGAAGTGGGAGTTTTAGTGACCTTTAGCTAAAGTAATACTAAAAACATTTAAAGAGAAGTGTGAGTAAATGGGAGCCATGTGGGGGGAAAGGAAAGGAAGAAGGGTTCCTCCCTCTGTAGCTGAAGGGGATGTTCTCAATACCCAAGCATGATGAAACACACAGGTTGGTGATTTTCCAAGGATTCCAGGGAAAGTTGGCTCTTCCCCTTTCCACATAAGGCACCGAGAAAACAGCCTGGGGAGTGCTGGCCTGTTCACTAATTCTTGCTTTTATTATGTGTTCAATGTCGATTTTAATGTCAAGCAAATAAACAAAAGCTACTTCCTAAGGTAGGAATTGTAATTTGAGGCATACTGGGATATGCAAAGGGTTTTTGCCAACTGTTAACGTAGCTGCTTTGCAATTTAAAACCGATTATTTTGCAGAGCCTGGTAAGCTTATCACAGCAATAAAGGTAATAACAGAGAATGGGATTGTGACTGTTTTCTTCAAAGTTTTTTCCTCTTACAACGTAAAATTTTATTCTGCTAAAATTTCAGTCCATATTAAAACAACTGAAGTAGATGAAAATACAGGCTCAACTGCTGACACATCTGCATCCAACCCATTACCTTGACATGTCCCACATCATCTTGCTTAAATGAAATACAGGTCTTCATACTTTCCATCATATGTTCCTCGTCCCCTGAGGTGTAGCTTGCAGGGCTTCTCTCCCAGCATTCCAGTAATGGTCACAGTAGTTTCATAGGTAATGTCGCTCCTAAAATGCAGAGCAAAAACCCAGTTCAGTTACAGCTAGGTGCAGTTCTGTGTTTAAGATGAGAGTAGTTACTTTGCTGAGGAAAAAGGGCAGAATGGTGCCCTAAGACACAAACTGCTCCTACTCCGGAGCACTGGTCTCTAACATTAGGGTTGAGTCTGCAGGTGGCCAGCTCACTTAGTGTCGTGTCCCACGGCCACGTACAGGATCCAGTCTGTAGCTGTGAACCTCATGCTTGAAAGAAGAATGTGTCTTCCTACTTGTGAAATTCTATTTTAGTTAAATACATAAAATGAAGCTCTGCTGGGGGCTTGTGTTTGGGAGCAAATGCCTGCACTGCCTTGATGTGAAAACTCATCCCTGTGACAGACAAAGCTTCAAATGGAAAAGTTCCTCAACTCCCTGAAGACACGGGGCAGTCAATGGAAGCCAGGTTGTAAATGAACATCAAAAAGCTTACGGCAAGGGTAGTTTTCTCTCTTGTGCTAAGTGGAAGTCGCACAGCATAACTCACCTACAGCTAATACTACCCACTGCTCCTGAGACTCTGCAGCTGAGACTTGCCCGAGACGGCTGTTGTAACGGCCTGAGGCAAGAGCCTGTGCTGCCAGACAACTTTTATTTTTTTCCCTCTCATACAAAATTCCCCTGCAGAAAGACCGCTGAGTTAGGGAGGTGAATTATTAAAATCACCTCATACCTTAGAATTGTTTACTAACGCCATGCTGGGCCTGAGCTCTGCGCTGCTGGGAATTCTTTGTCTGGAGCTGAACAGACAGGCTGGCTGCTGTACAGCAACATCTTTGCTTTCTGGTACTTTCAGGCACGCTAATTAGCGTATCTGCCAGACAAAAAGCAGCACTTCAGGCAGATTCACAAGCACTGCAGAAGGATTTAAGTAGTTGGGAGGTCTCTGGCCCACCACGCTGCACAGAGCAGGGACAGCTTAGAGCAGCTGCTCAGGGCTCCATCCCACTGAGGTTTCAGTGGCCGCAGTGACGGAGAGCTCAAGGCATGTTCCAGGGCCCTAAGTCAGGACAGTCACGCATCACCTGCAGTTCGCTTCTTGAATCTTCCCTGTCAGCAGCGTTCACTGAACTCACTGGGATAGACTTGTCTGTCTTAAACTTTCCGCCACTCTGTGATAACTTCCAAGAAAATAATTTGTAATGGGAGCTGAATTTTCTTCCAGGAGTTGTATCTTCCTAATTAGAGCAAAGAAATCAAAGGCTTTGGGTCATTGCCTCTTCCATGCACAACTAATTTCTAGCCTTGACAAAAGGTTATGATGACCATAAACATAATTAGAACAGTATTATCTGTTTATAGGACAAAGTCATTTTCATCTGCTCTCTTCTGTTTTTTGCTGTCAACTTGCCTGCAGCTCATGTTGTCTCGTGCAGAGAACGTTTGGACTAGAGGAAACAAAAATATATTGTGGTTTTTTTTTTTTTTTCCTTTCTCATGAAACGTCAGCATGACTATTACGTTAAACATTGCAGCAGGCTAAGCGAGGGTAAAACAAATTGTAGCACTGCATTGGAATAACATTTTTCTCTATTTGCTTCATCAGGAGGAACTCTGAATTCACATAGGGAAGTAAAGAAATTAAAAAAGTTTCTTTTACAGAAAAGCCATGTAAACCATAATGAAGGATCCCCAGGAATGATTGCAAAAGACATTGTGCTTTCCTGCATGACAAACAGATGCTTTACTGGAATGCTGAACTGCTCCAGATGCATTTTTCCCTCTGTCCTAATGAAATGCTGGGTGCTTAAAGGACTTAACTGTCATATCAGCCTCTGCACTGAATTACAGCCCTGAGATTTGCCCTCTGTTGAAGGCATTATTCTAAAGAAAAAGATTTTTATTCATTTCAGTTATAGTATGTCATCTGAAGTCTGAAATTCTGGGTGTCAATTCTGAAACAAACCCCATATATAGGAGCAGTGTAGGGAACATGGTCATACGGAAAAAGTACCAGCTGGAAGCCCAAGATTGGCAAGTGTTAGAAGGAAAATGAGCAGCCTGAGAACACCAGAACAGCAGAATTGCTCTCTACTTTCAGTGGCTACTCACACTGTAAGTCTGAGCTTGACAAAGAACAACAGCAAGATTGCAGTCCTGTTAACTGTACCTTGCAGTAAAGCTGATCTGCAACATCCCTTTGGTAGGTGGGTCCCCTTCACGTGCCTCCAAAATGCCATTAGGAGGGGAGACAGAAAATACTTGCAGGTCATTATGCTTCTCCTGTTCATCTGCAGCAAAGGAGGCAAATACCAAACAAAGCATATATACTGTGTATAAGTTTGTACAGCATGTAGCACTCGTAACAATGTGCCTCCTTGCAAGCCAACTAATAAATCACGTCCTGCACTGTCGGAGGCTTTCTACATGTGTGTGGTGAGTTTCTGTTTCCATCCTCTAATCAAGGGGAGTGATCAATGGCCTCCATGTGAAGGTAATAAGACCCTGATCTTTCCTTTGAAGCCCATCTGTTGCTAACATCATTAGGCACAAACCTAACTCATGAGGAGCTGCTGCTTCTTGTTGCCTCTTAAGACCGTATTATAAATGAGCAAAGCATGTCCACTATCTGTGAGGGTTGTGATTCAGTCTTTTGGTTAAACCTGGAGTAACTGCTGAAATCAGTAGAGATACACTGATATAAAAAAGAAAAAAAAAAAGCCCACATAAGTGAGAGCAGAAGCAGGCCTGATATGTTTGCAGCCAGCATGATCATATGTTGGCTATACATTGAGTGAGTGCATGCAGTCTTATTAAACAAAAACACTGAATAGTGAAACCATATAAGAAGGAAATCCAATTACAAAACCAGAATACCCAGCAAAGCAGTCCAGTAACTTCTACAGCCACTCCTGTTACACAGGAAGACATGTTCAGTCTTGGTCTGTGCAACAAAGCAGGTCTTGAAATCAACCTTGTCGCAAGAGAGCTCCAGAACTGGAACAGTGAGGTATGCAGTCACTGGGACCAGCTGCAAAACAGCAAAGGGAAAGGAGGAAAAAAAAAAAAAAAAGCCAAACCTTATTTTTGTAGGGCTTTCATAATGTCTGCTACAGCTGGATCATTCTTACCTCAAGCACTGAATCAAGAGTAATTCTGTGTTCTTCTGTAACAGAGTCAATTCCCCATTCTACAGCTCTGAGTGAATAAATTGTTGCTTGTTTTACTGTTTTGGGATAGGTTTTCAAACCAGACACTGTGGTCTTAATGAAGTAACAGAGAGTGAACATTCTGATTTGTTATTAGGGCTTTCTGACGAGATGCAGACATTACAGCATCTCATCATCCCTTAGGACTGTATATGGCCCACTGTGAGTCATTCAATTTGTGTAGATTGCCCAAGATTATTATTAAATTGACTGTATCATCTTAGAGGTGGTGCTTGGATCTTACAGATCAGTCCTCAGAAATACCTGGTATGAAAAAAAGAAATGCCTGCAGTGAACTGCTGAAGTCTTGTGGGGTTTTATAGCTTTCTGTCTGGAAGAGATCGGTCTTTAAATGCGTGTGGGCTGTGACCACACCACATGAGTTAGACAGACTCAGGAGACTTTCAAGAATTACTCGGGTACTGCAGGAGGCAACGCTTGGTGACTCAGTCACTGGCGTGTTCGCTGAGACAGTCCTGACCCCGTGTCTCAGAAGGACGTCGAGAGTCCTCCTCTGACTGGGTTTGCTGCCCTGGGATTGCACCGTATCCAGGCCGTCACGCCGGGCACAGAGCTGGGGTACGAGCACCAGGGTGCTGACCCAAAACCGCTCTGTCCATCTGAGAGTCACCCACAGGCTCAACAGAGAGCCATCCCCTTTTGCAACCGCGCGGCTGTTCACTTGAACTGGGTGACACAATTTACTCTACAGGGGGCTGTATTTCAAAGGCGGGTAAATCCTAGGGCACATTCACTCCCAGTCGTGCTGATAAAACATGGCCCTTTCTCAGGGCCCAGAGATCTCCTCCTAATCTTACCTGGGTAGTGCGGTTACTATGTTCAATGACCAGATTTTGATTAAATTTCAGCTTTCTCTCTCCGTTCTCAAACTGGAGCACTTGGAATCCAGGAAGCAGCTGGGTATCTGGCAAATGTTGATATGTAAGTAACTCCAGAGTTGTGTGGAATGACACTTTCACCTGTGGGAAGAGGAATTCAAATGACCATCACATAAGAAGAGACTGAGTGCAGGAAATCCAAAGTAAACACCACTCGAAGGCCCAGGCGCACATTTTCCCACTGGACCCCAAAGGTGTCATGCCAGCAACCAAATTCCCACTGGAACAAAGCATTATCATTAAAGAAAAAAAACAGCTATTTCCTATGAACCTCATACAGAGATGGAGTCTAAAGGTGAACAGCTAATCTCTGAACCACAGGGGAGAAACAGTCTCTAGCAAGAGAAAAGGTTCTAAATTCCTGAGCTTACAAACACCATATTCCCAAAGCTGTCTTAAATATGTGTCTTCCTTCTTCCCACACATGGGGAATTAAGATGTGTGTGTTTCTATGTCAAAATGAACACTGAAAAATGAGAAGCACACTTCAAAAATGCAACTGTTACTCATTCTTTGCATCCTAGCTAATTCTTGACTCCAAGACTTTGTTTCCTTTAACATCACTGTGTACACCCAAAACGAACCAAATTTATCTCTGTTTGCACTGCCTGCATCTAATTTAAGGAAATGAGGGACTGCAGTCTTTGGAAATCTTTTAATTTGTCCAGCATACATATAGCTATTGATGTAGGTGAGCTCCAGAAACCACAGGGTTTTCTGCAGGAGTTTGCAACAGGTCAGAGCTGATGTAGAATGTAGAAAATATTTTGTATCCGTAATACAGCAGGCAAAATGGTAGTAATTAGCATTTGCTAATATACCACTATTTCCCCCGAAACTGGGAGATTTCTATACTGGTTGTGTTGTTCTTGTGGTTCATCTGGACCGTGCTAACACACCAATTACTAAACTATCTATTCTGGCACAGGATTATTATTTTTGAGCCTACCAGCATGTTTTGCTGTGGATAAAGTACAAGTTGCGGTTGCTGTTCTTTTTCCTCCTTCGTGCTGTGGGATGTTTTGGTGCTCTTTTTGGGATCTGTGCTGGACAGGCTGAAGGGTGGGGACAGAAGGAGCCTGAAGTACAGAGGAACCTTAGTGCAATTGATGAGTTTCAAACTCTGAGTCATTACCAAATCTGTCAAAACCTGGTGGAGAAATGATTCAAAATTGGTTAGTTTTAAGTCCCTTGAGAGATTTGTGCTAGTCTGTCTGGTCATTCACCACCACCAGGGATCTGAAGGACCCAAAGCAGCCCAGTATTTTCTACTTGTGTTTTTCAAAATTTCTTGAGTAAAAAAACCAAAATGCAAATAATAAAGTTTAAAAGTCCTTGAATGTCAAGGGTCACAAACTGACTGCACTGCTCTAAGTGACTCATGCTGCTATCGGACTTTTATGTCCTGAAAATAAGTACTTATTTTTCTACTTACGAACTCCTCTACAAAGAAAGAGCAAGACCTATAAAATAGGCATTGTCTGATCTCAACTTCATTGATTCCCAGCTAATAAGTATTTGTAGTCCTTTTGTTTTACCTATTTTGTTATGTGCAATATAGAAAATTGCAACATGAGGCTAGTGGGGATAAAGATGCATTTTAAAAACCATGTACATACAGCTCTGAATTCTTACAGTAGCACAGCAGTACAAACCCCCTGAACACATTGGTGCGTGAAATACTTACTCCTAACAGAGGCTGATCTGGTATGAGATCACTTGCCATTGAATAAAACACCATTCCTCCATCATGATCCATGACTACTTTTAACCTGAGTGGACAGAATCAGAGCTGGTCAGAGCCCTGCCCTCCAGGCTGATTCCTTCTGCGAGCGTAGCAGCCGCCAGCATGGTGGTACTTACAGAGCGTGCCTCACGAAAGCTTGCAAATCTATTCGCAAAGGTGGAGCTTCGTAGCCATGTCTGCGATGCACTTTGTTAGGCACTGTCTTTGAAAGCTGACAGCAAAATGAAAACAGAAATGATGTATAAAATGATAGCACTAAAACCTGAAACCCTATCTTTAGCCCGAGAGGCTGTTAGCCAAAATAGGATTCTGCCTGACAATGTATTGCCTGTTTGTAAGACATGATGGCAACATGCAAGGAACAGCAAAAGCTCAGCAGTTGTTGTACTCTGAATGGCTGTGGTGAATACAGATGTGGATGTTTCTTCCTCCAGCAATCTGGAAGATTAGGGATGTTTTTATTAAATATTCCATTATCACTCATTCGTTACACCTTGCATCTTTGCAATGATTCATGTCAGAGAATCGTGGAGCGATTCATAAAACACGATTCACATTAGCCTGCGAGCAGCACTTGCAGTTGTTGAAGAGGAAGTTTCCCACAGGAGAGTACGCTGTCCAAATTCACACAGGAAGGTGGATGCAGAGCCAGGAATAGAACTCAGCAGTCCTGAGTCTCTGTCCCATTGTTAACTATAGTTATCAATAAAACCTGATGATGTGATAGCTTTTCAAATCCTGGGCTTTTATCTGGAGTCTACTGCACCAGACAACGTAAGAAGATGATGCCATTCCCACCCCAGAATGCTTCCAAGCTAAAAGACAAATGCAACAAACGAACAGCCGTAGTTAAGGGAGGATGTACAGGACTGTTTACACAGACTGGCCAGGTACACAGCAGCCTGAACATAAATTACAGGAAGGGAACCGATTACATTCTAGTCATCTTTAGCCTTGCCGTGATAGTCAGCTTACTTTGTTGTCTAGGCTCATGAAACCCAGCAGAAACCCTTCACACTGCACTTCAGGCACGGCCTCTGGCAGGATGCGTGGGGTGAAGGAGATGCAAACGGAGATGCTGCCACCTCCTGGAACCACCTGCAGTCAGGAGATAACTGGTTAGTAGTGCAGGGAGCTGCCTGGGATTGCACAAGCATCCTCAGTGCTCAGCTGCTAAAACTGAGTTGCACAAGCAGCATGAAAGCTCCTGGGGGTGGGCTACACTCAGGCTTGCACTAAAATGACAACATGTGGCAGCAAAACTGATTTTATTTCAGCTGCAAATATCAGCATAGCCACTCTTTAGCATCAACAGAATTTAAGCACAGTCACAGACCAACTCCCTAAGTACACATACATATGTATGTACTGCTTTGTTTTTAAAAATTTCCAGTTCTGCCCACTCTTACTCCGTGGCTAACTCAAATGATTCTCCCTCAACTGACAGCACTCACAGATACAAGAAACATTTTTTGAAGAGTTACAAGTGTGAATTACAAGTATTTTGCAATCCAGTTTACTCTTGGGCATTTTTTTTATTCTGCATGACAGCAGGGAATGTAATCAAACGCACTAGCCAGCTACAGTGGATTTTCCGGGATTTACGGGTTGAATAGATTCTGCTTTCTTTAAGTGTGTTATGCACATTATAGTTACATCCTGCTATTGCTGCAGAAAAACCTTTGCCATCTCCCTACAGAGCCAACTCACATCTAGCTGAGTTTCTAAGCTCAGGGGCCCTGTGGTATGTACTGCTTTTAGGCTAGTCCAGATGCAAATTCCCAATTTCACATGCTCACAGGGGAGATGTTTGGTCTTGCTAGACCTACGTAGAAGCAAAACTAGCTTAAGCTCTCCTTGCACTGCGTTCCCCTGCTCAGAGTAGTGAAGAGCATTAAAAAAAAAGCTCTACCTAAGGTCTAGCAGGGCCAGAGCAGAGCGAGTAAGCTCTGTCACGTCCTAGAACACTGCAGGGTCTGTGCACTGTGGTCTCAGAGAGCTTAGTTGCTCAGACAGGGACTTAAGCCAAGTCTGGCCAGCTGTGCTACCACACCTGAGCCAACAGACCTTCCTGGAGCAATACTAGAAACGTGGAGAACATTTATTTCTGCAGAGGAATAACTGAATGACTCCATAGGCATCAGCTCCACTCCACATAGGCCAAGCTCACTGCTGGCTACACCTGATAGAGGCTGTCTCCACAACGAGGGACTTGTTTGTCTGAACTATCTCAGCCTCAATCACCCCAGAGCTGACTGTAGGCTTCATTACTTTGAGATGTCATTTCTGTAATTATTTCTTTTATGTAATCTTTAGGTCATCCTAATTTGTAACTGAAACCCTTTGGCAAAAAGCTTGCTAATATTTAAGAATCAAAATTGACACAGTGATGTTTTGGGCAGCCCTGTCACTCAGATCTTTCAGTGCTCTCTGCTTTATCCTATTCCTAAGGAATTGTGACACCATGGCCCCTATTTGCAGCAGTTACTTTTAAAGTACTGTTTATCCAAAAGAGTTGTCCACAGAACACCCCTCTCCCAGCAGCCTGCTTTCCAGCTCTGCCGTGTCTACTTAGCAAATCTACCCCGGTTAAATAACGTGCTTCCAAAGCTTTAGGCTGGATGCCTCCCACCTAATGCCACACACTTCACAGAGGCAAGCCAAGTGAGAAGACCAGACATGCCTCTCTAGAGAGCCTAGTGCAACACACTATCTAATTCCAGTCATCAGTTAACGGCTCAAATGTAGGTGGGACATTTCCTTTTTTTCTGTTGACTTTGCAAACTCTTCTCATGGTCATCTTCAACATCTCAAAGCCTCCCAGCCTACTGTTTCACTGTTTAGTAGTCTCTACCCCAAACCAAAGCTACCTCCTCCTCCTTCTCAGGCTCCTGCTGAAAATATGCTAAATCTAAGCACAAAGAAAATGTAAAAGCTTACTATCTGCCCTGGAGTAATGGAGTAGGGGTTGTCTGCAGGAACCCCTTCATGAGGTCGTATAAGTACAGAGACGATTTTCTGTATTGCAGGTTCTTGAGCGACGATTTTCTTCTCTTTGCTGTTGGTGTCTGAAGACTGCAGGGACACAAGGGTGGGGAATGGTTAAAACCGTTACGCTGTGAAGGAGGAATGTAAGTGAAGTGTACAGGGAACTGCTGCACTAGTCGGTAAGTATGGCCAGCTCCAGTTTCTTTCTGGCACAAAAACTGGACATGTGGATGTGTCCTGTACATGAATTTTTTCATGCATAGGTTTGCTCTCCTGAAACTGCTCCCGAACCCCTTGGAAAATGTGGATGGTTGGGTCCTGTTCTGCCAAGAGAAGCACTTAACTGTAACAGCTCTGGCCTGTCACACAAACCAGTACTCTAGGGCAATAACTTTCCCTTGTTGCACAAGACAGTTTAGAGGTGTATTCAAAACAACTGTGTCTTCAGAGCTGAAACAGAGAAAAGGTGATTTTAGTATCTTTTCTGTAAAGCTTTTGCCACAGAAATGTACATGTCCTGTATGATACCTTCTCCCTGTCACTCCCAGCCCTTCAACACTATTGTCATATTATAATCAAACTTCATGTGTAATTGGTGTTACCATGTTGTAACAGATTCACCAGTCTAAGTTTGGCACTGGGATAAATACCTCCAAAACATTAGTCACAATTTGAACCTCACAGTTAGATTCTGCTCCCTGACTACAGCACACACTGACACCATAAAGCACCCATGAGAAAGTGGACCCAAATTGAGGAGTTTTAATTATCTTAATACTTTCATGTAAAAATTGAACTAGTTTGTCAATGACAGTATTTTTAAAAGTATCTGATCAATTTCTTTAACAACTTTAAGAAAAGGAGAAGCTGAAGTGCTATTTGCTTATAGCTCATTGTGGAAACTGATTGCTGATACCAATAGCCACCTACCCGTGTATTGCTTTTTTGACTGTGAGAGGAACTGACATTTCTTTTAACAATCCAGCTCTTAGTTACAAGTTATATTGCGTGTTATTGTTTTCAACATTTCATGCCAAGAAACCCATCATGTATCTCAGCAGCAGTGTAAAAAACAGACTAACAGCTGACCTCATCTGTGGTTTGCAAAGCTGGATAAATGCTTCCGCAGGGAATGGCAGTTTGATCCAACTTTAACATGATCTCTGACTCTGAGTTGCTACCAATTGATGCAGTCTCATTTTCATCCATGACCTGAGGAGGAAAAGGGTCTCCAAACAGCATTAACAGGTCCACCAGCTTTTTGTCATCTTTCTCTCGGTTGTAAATTTCCCAGTCCAGGCGGATGTCTGAATTGAAAAGGGAGAAAGGACAATTACTTCTCGTCATTGAGAAGACTCATAGTTTACTTGGTACCAGAGAACAAGATCAAGTAATAAATTTGTGTCTAGCAACTGGATTTGTATTAAAGCATATCTTATGCTCTCCATGTTGGATGTAGACTAAAATGATTTAGGACCATGTGTGCTATGCCCTTATTATAGCTTGTCTGCTGTGTAGGTCCTAAACTATTCTTTTATTAACATTAAAATAAATAATGAGTGGGGTTTTTTTAAGCAAATGTGTTTGGTGGCATTCAGAGGGGAAAAAAATGTGATTGACCTTTGCTCTGAAGAGTTAACGTCTCACTCGGGAGATAAAACAACTAAACACAGAAGAGCCAGATGATGCCACTAAGAAGCAGGTAGCACATCTGGTTGACCAGGGTTAGTGCTGTGAGAGATGCACAAAACCAGGATGGAAAATCCTGAATTCCCATCATTTCAATGAAGGAAAACCCTGACACATTGGGATAGGATGTGTTGTTTCATAGTAATAACACATTCAGTCAATTACATAAATTCTACTACACTCTGGCTGGAGCTTACCTGCTTTACTGTTGCAGAAAGCAAACTAATATTCATGGCAGTAACGCTAAAGATAAATACTACTATGCACATAAAGACCTGACAACATGTACTATTGTTCTGTACTAGCCCAGTTAGAAAACAGCTTAGATATACTCTCTTATATACTGCTATTCTTTTTATAAAAAATGTCCTGATTAGGAAACAAGAACATCAGTTAATTAACATGCTAATGGCTTCTATTTTTAGTATTATAAGGAATGCAATGTAAGTGTTGATGTTTGCTGTACAAAAGGCAGTCTTACCAAAGGGAGTGGGATTGTTGAGCCGGACCCTCCGAAAGACAGGACACCCTCCAGAGATATGAGTGCCAAACCTGGGGAGGAAACCTTGCTGTCAGTATATGCAGAAAATAAAAGTGAATGTCTGAAATAATTTTCCATTAAAGAATTGTTTAAAAGTGGAAACATATCTGGCCGCACTGGCAGCCTGTTAAGAGTGGCCATCACGGAAAGCATGGCCTGTACTCTGAAGTACTATATTGCTTTATTTAATCAGTCTCTTCCGGTTTTCTTAATCGTCTCAGATGTTTCAGGATAAACACGTGAAGTCAGCTTTTGTGAAAGACTCTGGCAGCAGCAGCAAATTGCTACACAGCAGTGGAGTAACCCGTCAGACACAGATTTCCAGGTGCAGAAGGGTGTTTTATGGTGTATAGCTAAATCCATATTCTATGCCCTATTACAGGGCTGACATTGCAAATGCTCTTGGCTGCGGTATGACACGCAACGCTAATTCCTCTGAAGGCAGAAAGCAGCAGCCATAGCAGCTGGCTGAGTGTGTACCCCCTTGGTCCCCATAAACCGACCCTTACCCAGACGTGCAGATGTGACTTCCCATCAGAGAGGGCTTAAACCTTCCCCTGCCCCTGTTTATCTTGGGGCTGCGTTCTTCCCGGTCCAGGTAAATGGAGCAGGAGAAATGAACCGCAAGTGACGATAACTGCCACCATGTACCAGTTTCCATCTCCACAGAATCAGATGAGGCTGGAGTGGGTGAACTTCTATGACTGTAAGCCCAGAACAGTGACTGCTGGTAAAGCTGAGAAGGTTTTCTAATTATACTGGCAGTATTGGTGTTACAGAAGCAGATACTATACCTAGACAGTCACTTTGCTGACCTTCTCATGATATCACAAAAAGATGGGAACAAGTGTGTATGTTGGCTATAGTCCAATGGTATTTAATTGTCTGACTTCTCTGATAGTATTTTGGGCTATACCTGATTATGGGTTGCTCTGTTTGTGGTCCTGTCATCTGCAGGAAGATTGGGCAGCCTTTCACAGTCATTTGCAGAGGAATTAATTTAGGTTGTAAGTCTCCCACCTATTAAAAAATGAATTTTTGCTATTAGAATCAAGATGAAACTTTATTTCTCTGGATTACAAAATTATGTTTCGAAAACTGATTGGATTTTCAAATATTTTTGACTGGTTTCTTTTGACAGCACCTAATTCATATGCTAATGAAAGCTCCTCTCAGCAGGAGAATGCAATACCTCATACATTCACAAGCTTCCCTGTGGCTTTTCCATACAAAACAATATATTGTTTTGGTAGAGCAGAGTAGTGCACTGGCCAGTTACCAAACAGATTTTATAAATCAAAACTGCTCCAATCATTTTAAAGGAACATGAAAACCTCCCAAGGGATAAACATGTTACCCCAAAACTAAACCATGCACTTTAAAAGCAAACAATTGTTCCTTACGTGTCACTGGAGGTAGCAGTGTTGCAATATCTACCCTGAATTTTTACAGAAGTCCTAACAGATTGAAAAATGTATTTTTAACAAAGGAATCTGGGAAATCTAATTGGTGTAAAATCTGCCATAGCAATACTTCACCTACCTTACAGAGAAGATCATCCCGGTACTCTCCCCACATGTTGTTGTAAGCTGTAATTTCTATGGTTAGCTGCTGGAAGGCTCTCAGAGTTCCTGTGGAAGGTTGTATATGGAATGCTACTCCCTTCCCATGAGACAGCACTGCTGCTGCAAACTCTGATGGAGCATAGCAAAGAAGCATTTGATTAATTTTGAGGAAATGGAACAAAAGTTAGTCTTTTAAAGAATATATAGGACCGTATTTTTAGCTGGTGTTAATCAGCCTAACCTCACTGGCTTCAAAAAAACCTGGGAACATTTACACGACCCACATATATACCACTTTACTCAAGTTTCCTTCTGCAGTGGGTCTTTTAATCTGTTTTTTTGAGAGTTAGTTCTTGCAGAGATTATTTCATAGAGGGACACCTTTCCAACAACTTGATCCAGGACTCTTTGGGATATGCAAGGCGCTAACTGGTTACATGAAAACACACCCTCAATTTGAGAAAGATAAGCTGGAATTTGTGCTAATTGGCTATCTTTCTATTAGCAGCTGCCTGTTCACCTCTGTGTGCTCTTCAACACAAAGAATGAATTACAAAGAAGAAAGCCTTTCCACATTCTGAGTCACCTAGCCTTCTAAATCAACAAGCTTGCATGGAATCTGTCAGAACAGCATTTTTCCAAACTTAAGTACTAATTCAACAGCTGAAAAGTGCTGTCTTTGTAACAGATACCAAACACTATGGCAAGGTACCAATATGTTCAAGTTTTATTTTGGATACAGAAGACACATCCACACTGTATAGCAGTTCGCTCCCATTTCCCCCCTCCCTGGGTCTCATGTGGCTCCAAGTATTATTATTTTTCAGTAAAATGCATCAGAAATGATGGATGGGCTGTGCTGTAGCTTTCCACAGTTGGAAGGGTTTATAAAACAGTTTGAGGGAAAAAAGCCTGCTGCAATGGTATTGGAAGACTGTAGGAGGGAAATAGTCAAATGTTATGCATGTCATCCATACTGTGTGCTGGGAGTGAACTATCACCAGAACCACCATCACCAGAACCACCCATCTTTGTTTCAGACTGTTGGTTTTGAGAAAAAGCAGAGGAAAGAGAGAAAGAAAGGGAGAGGGAGATAGAAAGAAGGGGAGGAGAGAGATTGATCTAATGTTTATGCAATGTGGGCTTTCAAACTCAAGAATGAACTGAGGAACTAAGTCATTTAACAGTGTAGACTTAGCCAGACACTCCAAGAATGAGATGATATGCCTGACTGGCACATTTAATGCTGAATATGTTAGTCAGTTGGCTTTTGTCTTCTCACCACTGCAGGGATTAACAGCTATTCTCATACCTGACCGTGCCCTTCTGGCTGCATGTTTTGTGACTGGCCCTCTTCTTTTCACCTGGTGACTTGAGGAGCTTGAAAAAATAATAAAGTAAAAAAAAATAATAAAAAAAATCACAGCAACAGTTTTGTGAAATGAGCAGGACTCAGCTAAAGTAACAGCTGTTCTTGACTCCAAAATTACGAGCCATTATAACTTAAAGAAGGACTGCCTACAAAGCATTTTTTGAAAGTAACATCCTTAGTGGATCAACTTGAGACTTGTAAGACCCTGTGTACAATCTAACACAACAGAGCCTTGGACGGTGTATACCAGCTTATGTCCATTGGCAGCAATAGTGTTTTGCCATTTACACCAGCTAAATCTTCCGTCCTTGCAGTGCAAGATATCTGTTTCTGCAGGAGACCTCACCAGCAGGTGAGGTTTCATTGCCACAGTCAAGTAAAAGCTTAAAAAAACCCCCACCAGAGCACTGCAGAAAGTGCATCTCGCGACAGAGGCAATAGTGCTCTGTCCTGATTTCAAATTTAATCCAGACCTAAATTAGTATTTGAGTCATTATGCAGAAAAGCAAGACTTACAGGCAGCTTCCTTGTTCTGGAGTAAGTGAAGAGGCAGTAAAATACTCAGCTTCTAGTTTGAATGGAGCACTGATTCCTGTGTGATTGGTAAGAATTAGCTGACGCTTTGCTATGCCTTTGAATGCAACTTCAGATCCAAAGTCCAAACGAAGATCACACGGGCTTTGTAACACTTGTCTTTCATCACTGTCAGAAAAAAATTACACAGTATTAAAACATCAGCCCTATTTTCTTATGCCACAGATAATTACAGTAGATTTTAAAATGTGCCATATGCAATGTGCTTGTGATGACCAGTGTGAAAGGACCATGCAGCCTATGACTTTTGTCATCAGCATTTACTGCTTTTCATTTTTTCACTTCTATCCACATAAGGATTTATTTTGAGTAGAATTTTTATCATGTATAACATGCCAACCTACCAAATTAAAGTAATTTTTCACTTATATAAACATATATAAAGACAAGCATATTCCAAAAAAAGAGTAATCATGCTACATATCAGAAAAATAAAATAAATAGCAGTCAGATATACCAAATGAAAGAGAAGTATATCCATCCTTCTTTAATATCATGTCGCACAGTGCAACAACAAAACTTAGTGGTCCAAAATACAGGATCTTCGGTATAGTTCTGTAATTCTAAATTCACATCTAAGAGTTGAATTTGCAAAATTTTTGGCATTCCAGAAAATAGTTGTTACTCACAAACATGTGAGGGACTGTAGAGGTCCCACACTTTGGTTACCAGGGACAAAGGCAATTTTTCATGCTCTCTATACACAGAAGCATGAAAGCAACTGGCAGGTTGCAAACGCCAGGAGCACAACAGAGAACAGACACAACACACGAACACGTTTCACTAATGTGCAGTTAACTTCACACCAATTTAGTATTCATAAATTAATGAATTCACAGTTGTTAATTTATTCAGCTACGCAATGGTGGGAGTGGAGTAGTGCTCTTCTCCAGTCTTTTCTTGGGCTTATGAAGATGCTGAATTTGGCTAGGGTGTAAACCCAATAGCTTTTCTTCACAAAAGCACCTTCAGTGAATTGCCCAGCACAATTTACTGCCCTGGCTGCCTACAGCAAGAGGAGGAATAAAGTTTACATAGACAAGTGGGTTCCCACCACCACCACCATTGCATTTTTACTTTGGGAAGAAGTAATTTTTGTTCAGTTCAGGAGTAAACCCTTGATTTACCTGGCAATTCCACTGTCACAAGGTACTGAATAGGTGACATGCAGTCCTTTCACTTCTCCAGAAATGCTCAGCAAGAGGGGTTCAATCATGTCTTCTATGCTACAGCAAAGGGCAAGGTCTTTCAGCTCACCCTGAAAGGAGAAGAGTCAAGTTTCCTTGTGAATGAAGCAAACATCACAGAGGAAAGGCAGCCTCATTAACAAGTTTACTTAGAAAAGATGTATAAACCTCACTGGACTAAAACCAGAACTACAACAGAATCTTGAAAAGTTTCACTGAATTGTTTTAAGTGTTATCTCTGCCAGCATCAGATTTGCTTAGAAGGCAGTACCAAGATAAAATTTTGTGGCTGTTTCTTGGCTTTGTACTTGCATCAGTCTATAAGCCTAAAACTGCTCTATTAGTGATTTTTGACACACGCTTTCTATACTGCGAGTGTTGAAGCTCTAAACATTAATTACTACTAGTCACGCTTAAATAATCTTCCAAAACCAAGATTTTATTTCTACGTGGGTTTAAAGCAGGACTTATAGGATGAATTATGTGGCCCAGTTACACTAGTACTCTGGCTAATTCAACACTAATGTTCTTTTTTGCCTTATTGATACATGAATTGGTGCATCCTACATAAAATAATAGACTGGGATTCAGCTCCAGATTCAGACTTCTAAATGTAACTGTCTAAATGTGAGCCTCTATGGGTTTACATGGCAAGGTTTTGGTAGCTGGCGGGGGTGGCTACAGGGGTGGCTTCTGTAAGAAGCTGCTAGAAGCTTCCCCTATGTCCAATAGAGCCAATGCCAGCTGGCTCCAAGATGGATCCACTGCTGGCCAAGGCCGAGCCCATCAATGACGGTGGTAGCACCTCTGGGATAATGTATTTAAGAAGGGGAAAAACCACCAGGAGCAATAGCAGCCAGAGGGAGGAGTGAGAAGATGTGAGAGGAACAGCCCTGCAGACACCCAGGTCAGTGCAGAAGGAGGGGCAGGAGGTGCTCCAGGCGCCGGAGCAGAGATCCCCCTGCAGCCCATGGAGAAGACCATGGTGAGGCAGGCTGTCCCCCTGCAGCCCATGGAGGATGATGGTGGAACAGATATCCACCTGCAGCCCATGGAGGACCCCATATCGGAGCAGGTGGATGGACCTGAAGGAGGCTGTGACCCCATGGGAAGCCCACGCTGGAGCAAGCTCCTGGCAGGACCTGTGGCCTCATAGAGAGAGAAGCCCACGCCAGAGCAGGTTTGCTGGCAGGACTTGTGACCCTGTGGGGGACCCACGCTGGAGCAGTTTGTGAAGAACTGCAGCCCATGGGAAGGACCCCTGTTGGAAAAGTTCATGGAAGACTGTCTCCGTGAGGAGTCCTCCCTCTGAAGAGGAAGGAGCTGCAGAGACAAGGTGTGATGAACTGACCACAACCCCCATTCCCCGTCCCCCTGTGCACTGGTGGGGAGGAGGGAGAGAATTCGGGAGTGAAGTTGAGCCCAGGAAGAAGGAAGCGTTTGGGGGAGGTGTTTTAAGATTTGGTTTTATTTCTCATTATCCTACTCTGATTTTGACTGCTCATAAATTAAACTTATTTCTCCAAGTTGAGTCTGTTTTGCCCGTGACAGTAATTGCTGAGTGATCTCCCTGTCCTTACCTGGACCCATGAGCCTTTTGTTGTGTTTTCTCTTCCCTGTGCAGCTGAAGAGGGCAGTGATACAGCGGCTTTGGGGGGCACCTGGCCTCCAGCCAGGGTCAACCCACCACAGAGCCCTTGAGTTCATCTATAAAGGTGAACTCCAAATATGATTCATTAATGGTACTCTGGCATCCACCTCACCTCCAATGCAGACAACCTTTCCTGTAGGTGGCTCGGATGGCATTCAGTTACCCAGCCACATGCAAAATGCCCTTTCAGATACCCAACGTGACGTGATGAGCTTCCAGCTTTCCATGAAGAAAGCTCAAGTTTACTGGGATCCTGTGCCACATATGCCAGACATACATGAGTATCTGAGATCCTCTAGGGCACCTCTGATAGTACTGAACACCTACTTTTAAGCAAATAAATGAAACTTAGGTCTCCAGTGACTGTAATGGGAACTAATACACCACACCTATAGGAAGATCCTTTATTTACTTGCATTAAATCAGCTGTTTGAATGCCCCTAGCAAGTCTATGGCTCAAATTCCCAAAGTTTGTAAATTCTGCAGTCCCATCAGCACTTTTTAAGTTTTCAAATATCAAAATGTCATGAGCCCAGTTGCATTCAGAAAACCAAATGTATGGTATATATGTCAGTCTGCCACACTTCACATGGGATAATCTGAAGTAAGGATCTGTATGCTCTAAGAAAACTGACAAGCATTGAGAGTAATTGAATAGGGATTCAAGAAAGAAAACAAGAACAGTTGGGAAATGAAGAGGCAGGGTAGGAAACTGCACACCATGTGGACTGATTTAATTCTTGCCTTCAACCATGGTTACCTCTAAAGCAAAGCAATTTCAGACATATTGTATGGAAAAAAAAAGAGCATTGTATTTTATATATAAAAATCATTCCTTTTGCCAGATGGAGATGAGAATGCCAGTGTTGCTGTTTTCATAACATTGCATCAATTTTTAAACTTACCGTGATGTTAGCTGACAGCTCTATGCAGAATTCTTTTTCTTCATTTGGGCCTAAGGTGCCACTGGCTGGGGAGACAGCAGCGGAGCAGAAAGCTGCCTGACTTCCAATGAGCTGCTGAACAGAAGGGACAGGCATTCAGTTAACTCTCTTAATTCATTAACACCAATTCTTTCAGATTTTCTCTTCAAATCAGAGAGGACTATAAAACCAGGGTTATTCTAAGGTTTAGGACACCTTCTAGTAGCAACACATACAGTTTGTTGAGATGAGGCTTGCTTTACAATTCCCATTTTACAATTCCTCATGGCTGATACGATCCTCATGTTACATTTATTCCAAACAACTTCAAGTGCCCAACTGAGGCTGGGAGCAGAGTCACTGTCGTCCCTCTCACAGTCACAAGCCTTTCCAGGGTTAAATCAACCTATCTGATGTTGCAGCAGGGTCCCACAGGTGCCATGTCTCTCTCTCCACTGACTACAGAGGTGGTCTACAGAGACAATCCTGGTATTAGCACCTTCCCTAATTGACTAAATGCACATGGCACGAATCCAGGGGTTCCACTTGGTTGCTCACGTATGAGCATCAGGTACCATGTAAAACGCTGTGGATATCCCTCCTGGGCTCCAGCTGTTCTAAAACATTTCTCCATAGGTTCTACATCATCCACATGCTCAGTTAGGATGTCCTGGGCACCTAAGGGCATCTTGGGGGACACTGAATGCTTTTATGTAGGCAACCAAGCTGAATCCTGGATGTCAGAGCAGATCTAAAGGACCAAGGCACTGACAGTACGATTCAGCTTACAGGCTAATTAACCTAATTGTATGCATAGTTGGCATCAACGCTACCCCTGTAGCCAACATACATCCAGTTAGTATGTGCTAGAGAGCATCCTGCAGACTAAAGTAGGTGTCCATTTTAGGGGGAGCTGAATACTCCTCTGGACTCCACTGACTGTGGCTGGGGTAGGATTCAGTTGCCTGAACACAGACACAGAGGATAGCCAAGCCATACAAGGTGGCTGGCTGGTGGGACTGGATATAGAAGAGATCACACTTCTTGAGTGACACCTGGAGCTGAGGAAGAACACTCTACAGCACCCACAGTGACACTAGACATATGCATTCCACTGACTGAGAGTTCAGACTACAGTTTATACTGCCATTAAATTTAGGGGTTCTAATCTGTGAGCTGAATCCCACCCAGAACGTAAAATTTAAGCAAAATTATAAACAGTTCAAAACCAATATTGTTTCTTTGCTCTACTGAATTAAATGCAAATCCTAAACTGCCGTGGTACTTTGCTTAATACTCTGGCAGCTTACATCCTATTTCCCCTCACATCTCTGCCCACCCATTCTCCCGGGGATGATCCACGCACAGTACGAGCTTATTAATATCAACTGGCAGCTAATCTTTCCAAGGCTGGTCTCAAGTTGAAGTCTTGCTCATAAGCCAGTAAACAGGAATCACTACTCAAAGCTTTTAAGAAAATCTTTAAGAGTACTTTGTATATTGATGGAAATTACAGTTTCCATCCCTGCTGTATTCTTCATCCATTAAAAGTGTATTTACCTTTCCCCATAAGTATTTTGCTGGCAGCAGTGTCTGGTTAAAAAGTTTGCTGGTTGCTTTGGCAGGAACTCCAGTATAAATTTCAGTGAATACTAGATGACTAGATATCAGGCATGCTTGGGGGGTCTGAACATCAACAAAAACAGGAAGATGACTGGAAATAAACACACAGATGGTCTATTGTTATTGTTAATGAAATGTGCTAGACATACAACAGCATGCTGGAAAGAATGAGGATTATGTTTATTTAGCAATATTAGTGATTGGATAGTTCATTGATAGGTTACACGACCCCACTCTTGAGTTCCTGCTACATATTTTTATTTGAGATAAAGCTACCTAAAGTGAAAATCACATGTGAATCTCAGGAAAAAACAAAGCAGAACGCCACGCTTCCCCCTTACCTTGCTTCTCCATTTTCTACCTCGAGTTCTAATACTGTCTGGAGACGCTGGCACAACAATGATGTGAACTGAACTGACACACTGCATATACCCAAAGGAGGTATTTCTCCAGCAGATGGTTGAATGGTAAAGGGAGATACCTAGGAGAGAGGAAATAAATTTCTTTGATGCCTGCAAAGCAAGTGTAAAATGCTGAAGCCCCACAATCTGACTAGGACTTGAATGTGTCTAGTTTTATCTCAGACATCTCCCTTCTCTCTGCCCCTGGAGTCTCACCTGGGTTGATTTTAGTAAGCGCAGCACTAGCTTTGTGAAAACCTGGCTAGACAAGAGGCAGGACTTTGCTTCCGTGGGCACAGCTAATAAAAAGGCAATGACCTAAGAGAAGGGAAGTCAGAGCCAGGGGCATAACAGGGATGTCTGTGCCTGGAGTGAGCGGGAACGTGAAGGAGAAGCCATGAGCAGCAGTAGCAGTGTCTCCTCCCAAGTCAAGGCACTGAGCAGCAGCTATGCAAGGTGCCACAAGTTGGGTAGATTCTTGGATGGAAGGTTGAGAAAGGAGGGCTGGAGGAGTGGAAACAGAAGTAACACCAGTGTGGGGTGGGGGCTGGAGAAGTTTAGGAAAGAAAAGGGCAGCTCTTTGGCAGGAGGAATGGAGCACTTGATCTATGATCTTCACTGGCGTATGAACGGGCTCTGGGATGGCAGATTGAAGAGATTGAGTCTAAAATCTCTCTGGGGTTCTGGGAATTGTTGGGAATGGCAGGGGACAAAGGCATAACAGTGAGAAGTAAGGGCTTGAGGACAGTAAGGACACGGTCTGCTCCAGGTCACCCCTATCCCCAACCAGGCATTTCTGATTCTAATTGTTCTGGAGGAAAAGGTATAGACACACACACACACCCCTGTTTTGCAAGGCTTCCACTTATAAATCCTTTCTTTTTGCCATCAACTTTCACCCAAAGTTGGTGAGATATCTACATATCATGTAGATAAAAAAAGCCAACAAATCAAAGCTCAAGAACTCATGGGGACACAGTACAATTTCTTGAAGGCTTCCATCGCCTGATGGTCAATGGAAAGTTCCTGCTTACCAAGCTCCTCTATCTGCTGCAAAAGCGACACAGTCCATCCAGAAAACAGAACTTCTGAACGGCATTTAGACCAATTTTGCCACAAAACAAGTGAATTCAATTCCTTGCATGGGTAATTATGTAAGGAGCTGTAACAGGCAGAATTTGGCCTTTCCTTAGAAGAAAAAGCACTTACCCCAGAGCCCGGATTTCCTCACATACCTTAATGCATAACACCAAGGAGAAAATCTAGCTACAAAGCCCATAATAAATAATCAAAAGAAGTATTTTGCCTTTTTTTTTTATTTTATTTTAGGAATATGTGATGGTCTGCAGATAGCATCTCTCACTCAATTCTTTGCCACCAGTATTACCACAAAGCTGCTTTTGTCATTTCATATGAAATTGTGGAATGAGCTCTGAAGTCAAAAGACTGTATTAGACACATCACAACCTAGATAATACTAAACAACACTTTTAGTATTCATTGTGGTAAGAAGTCATTTTGGGAGACACCTGCTTGTTTCAAAGCTACTGTTTAAAGCCAAGAGGCCCAACTCAGTAGGTGCTGAGATTCTTGTCCGAGATGCTGATGTGAGTGTGTGGGAGGAATGTTTAGCAGCCTCAGTTCCCACAAAGTCTTACTCTCTTATTTATATCAACAGGAGCTGAAATCACTGTCATACAGGAAATACTGCGTGTCTCTGGATCAGGCTGGCAGGGGATTCGTAATAAATGGAAATAGAGAAAAATTGAAAAAAAGCATTTAATCTCAAAAGAACTTGTGCAGAACTTGCGTAGAACCAGTTTCATAAGAAGTCACAGAAATTAAAAAACTTTTGACATCTGGAATGAATATTACAACTTCTAAGCATAAGGAAGAAATAGCTAAAGAGGGAGCATAGCCAGCCATAGCAGTGACTTACCTCTTCATTCCTTTCAGCTAGACAAACCTGGCTTTCTTGCATTCTCCATTGTGCTGGCAGCTGACACAGATTTTTAATCTGAAAGGTTCTTAACACGCTCTCACCCTGCTTAATCAAACCTAACCAGAGTGATGGAACATCAATACGAAGAAGTGGACCCTAGGACACCAGGAAACAGATGTCAGAAATGGACACTTCTGCCAAAACTGCCTAATTAAGAAACATACATTAGCTAAGATTAACGTTCATTTTCACAGAGGACAGCAGAAAGCAAATGCATTGCATGTAACACAGAAAAAATCTTATTGTCATGGGATTATCAACATTGACTCACTAGTTACTAGACAGCAAAAATACCTCCTATTTGTAACTGCTTTAGATTTGTCAGGCCTTTAAGAGGCAAAAAGCTTTATATGGACAATAGCCAGGCCCCACAGCTAGTCATTTCGCAACACTGAACTCTTCCTTACCTTAAAAGCAGCCTCAACATGCAGTATAACCGGCTCTGGACAGTGTTTAATTTTACACTGCAGGTTACGGCTGATGCACCCAGGTTTGCTTCCTGTAATTGTCAGTTCAAATTCACAGCATTTACTCATATCTAGAAAAGAAAAATTCAGGGTCCTGTCTCATCATTTAGCAAAGAAACCACCTGCTGCAAGCCTGTTACTGTAACTCCTGGAACCAAATCAAGTCTCCTGTTGGCTCCAGCAGGCTCGGGATCAGGTTTTGTTTCACAGCTTGCATTATACTGCTCTGTGACTTTTCTCTTCCACTTGTACCGATTTAAATATTTCTGTCATTAACTGATGCTTGCAAGTCACAGAAACCTTACCTATGACACCAGTATGAGGTTCAACTTCCATGATGTCACAGGTAATTATTTTCTCCCATGTGTACTTGATCAATGATTTGCTGTTATTCCACATCTAAAACAATTAAAATCAACACGACAATTAATGCCATTTAAGCTTTCATAGCAACAGGCCGATTTGCTGAGAGTACCAACGCACTGCAAACTAGGTATTGCAAGTCTTACATCACATACTTTGCAAACTATGCAAAACCATATCCTGATCACCACTAAACGTTATGACCTACTAATAAACCTTGAATCTAGCTACAACATACTGTATCTTCACCTGAATCTTGAAATAAACTGAGCATGGTTAAGAGTAGAAAGGCACAGAGCTTCATCTAACCTCTGACTTGAACAGTATTAACCCAGTGCCATGCACTAACCACTGTTATTTTCATGATAATGCTGCATCTTCCCTTTCCTTTCTCCTCTGTGATGTAGAACAAGGACAAGAAGGAGTAGGATTCACCTGACTGGATTTCAGGTGTCTGCAAAATAGTCTACATCGGACCTCATCTCCTAGGAATTCTCTTTCTGAAAATAAAGCAAATTAGACAGTGCTGGGAGCAATTCCTCTGACCTATTTTAGCCCTGGATGTTGCCGACCAGATCTCCAAGGACTCTAAGGAAAGTTTAGAGCAGGTAGCTCAGATGCTGAGATCTATGCTGAGAGCACTATATTTAGTCAGATGAACTCAGCGGCTACCTTCACACTAGTTAAGGTGTCTTCTGAAACAAAGAAAGTCCATTAACCATTCTTTTCAAGAACTGGATCATATTTGAAGCCTTTTAAACTTTCCCCCCATTCTTCAAAAATATTACAAACCTTCAAAGCTTAAACTTCAAATCCTCCTTATGAGAGCAGCCTTTTTTGCCAAAGGATCTGTTTGTGAGGGAGATGTGGGCTCTTGAAATCTTTGGTCTGCTCTTCAGATCTATTCAGATATTATTTCTTAATTACAGCAAATAACTTTATTCTCTGAAGCACAATTATCCCTAAATGCAATTCAAATTCTTATCTTTTTAAGACTGAAAAACAATTGGAAACTGCGAGGAATGTCATTATATTTTATGTGACTTAATTACCTATACCATACATGTAGCTATATTGGATTACTGGAAAGTACAAAATGGCTGTATTAAGTTGATAAAGAACATCTAGGAAGAGAAAGCATAGAACTAAATGCTGATTAGCAGTTATCTTTAACAAAAACTGGAAAGACTGTTAACTGGGAAATGTCTTCCTGCCTGACTCTTGCTAACAGGCCTATTTTTCCCAAGTGAGTCTAAGATGAAAAGGATCCTGATCTATAGTGAAGAGGATGCTGAGTGAGTGGACAATCGCAGCAGCAGTCTGTCCCATAACGGTCAAACAGAAATTATCAGAACCTGCAGGAAAGAATAAGGTCTACTAAGTGGCAGCACACTTGACTTTTGTAGCTCTTCTGTGCTTGCTGTAGTCCTTTGAATGAGCATGGCCTCTGCTACGAAGTAATTTAATCATCCATTGGCTATTCCTCTCAGCTGGAAAACTTTTACACTACAGGAGTGACAAAGTGATAAGCAACGGGTTTGCGACCCAGAAAAACTTTTAGAAGGATAATGCTCTGTGGTATCAAACTTGAGAGATGAAAAAAGAACAAAGCCTGCTGCCTGGAGCTGAGGAGGCCTGCTAGAGGATTTTAGTACAGACCCTCCTGTAAAAATATTTAAGAAGAACTAAAATAACATGGATTGTCTGATATCTTCTAGCAATACCTATGACATCCAGTGAGACAAAGCACATGATAACATTGAAGTCAAAAGCAAACAAACCTTAAATGTTTTTCTGACATTTACACCAATAAAGTTTTCTCCAGGGATGATAATGGCATATGGTTCCAGAAGAAGCTGAAATGGTTCTGTTGATCCTTTAACTTCTATTTCCAGTGCTATTACATCCTCTGCTTTGTATTCTGGGATCTTTTGAAGCATCCTCTCTTTTACTGAACTTTGGGAGAAAATATGATAGAATAATTAAGCATTTTAAACCAGTGTTTAAACTGGATCACATCTTTTAATTGCCAGATCAAAACTGAAAATCATCAAGTGTTCCTCAACTACAGACTGTCAGTGTGCAACTACCTCAGGTTGGGGACAATTAACAACTGGAAAAATTCCAGTGGTTCTTTAAAGTACTCTAATCATCCCAGTCTGTTCATGAACAAGTATCTAAGTCACAGACTGCTGTGACAAACAGTAATAACAGGAAAACCTGCTGGAAATCTCAGTAGAAAACCTGGAAAATGAACAGACAAAATTACAGTATTATCTTTTTTCCAAGAGAGGTGCAGCCCTAGCTAGGGCTAAGGCATGTTTTCAGACATGTGAGCACAGAGACACTCTTTTTACCCCTATTAGCTGTGCAGATAAAATCCTTTATAACTGTCAGTCCATCATCACCAGAAGGATACAGAATCCCAGTACATAATGTAATAGCATAACTAAAATGTCGCTATACACGTTACTACTGTTTTTCAGCTTACCAAGGTGACTCTGGGATGTCCCTCAGTACCATCTGAATCACACTGTGATAACTCTTCAGCTACACAAATAAAGAAGGAGAGAATTTTAATGTCAACTAATTTGTTATGTTGAAGATTAAAAAAAGATGAAAAAGGAGTTTACATTTAAAGGATGAACAATCATCATTGGAGTACCAAGCTCCGATAAATTGTCGTGGTTTAACCTGGCAGGCAGCTAAAACAATCACACAGCAGTTTGCTCGCTCCCTACCACCCAGTGGGATGGGGAAAAGAATTGAAAAGAAAAAGGTAAAACTCATGGGTTGAGATAAAGACAGTTTAATGGGACAGAAAAGGAAGATAATAATAATAATGACAAAAGAATATACAAAACAAGTGATGCACAGCACAATTACTCACTACCTGGAGCCAATGCTCAGCTAGTTCCTGAGCCAACCCACCTCCTGGCCAACCCCCCAGTTGTATACAGAGCATGACATCATATGGTATGGAATATCCCTTTGGCCAGTTTGGGTCAGCTTTCCTGGCTGTGTCCCGCCCGCCACTTCCTGGGCACCCCCTGCCTCCTTGCTGGCAGGGCAGTATGAGAAGCTGAAGAGTCCTTGACTGCTTGGCAACAACTAAAATATTAGTGTGTTATCAACATTATTCTCATCCTAAACCCAAAATGTAGCACTATACCAGCTGCTAGGAAGAAAATTAACTCTATCCCAGCCAAAACAAGGACAACAATATTCAAACTCTAGAGTTACTAAAAGAAAACATGTTTGACTGCAAAATATTAAGCCAGATTCTGATCTCATGGTATATGGTGCCAAGAAAAATGCTCATTTTTGACATGTCTGTTATTATTTCCCTAGTATATTGCATACTACACACAAGCATCTGCAGTCTCCCCAAATTAAGATCAGTACTGCTGTACTAACTTAAAGTTTTTTCTAACTGCTCCAGGGCATTTAGCTTCATTGACTATCCATCAGATGGCCTTAAATCAGAAGGTCTTTGCAAAAGATACATTTGTTTGTAAAGAGATATTAATTTAAGTGTATATGTTAATTCAATATATTTTTGTCAACAAATTCAAATCTTTAAAGGTTCATTAATATATTTTTCTATTAACTAATTAAAGTATTTAAAAAAACCCACCAAACAGTTAAATTCTCTTCCATACTTAACCGAGGCATTCCTACGTCTGTCAATCACCACAGCATGGGATATTCCCACTCTTGGGCTTACTTTGGATCGAGTTTCTTTAAATACAGTGAGCTCATGCTCTTATTTACATGGATGAGGGAGCAGAAAGTAAGACAACAGTCACTGGTACAGCTGCATTCAAACATCTTGCACCCCTCTTTCCCCACAGCTGCATACCATCATTTCTCTGCCAAAGGCTACCCCTACCCCCTTAATTTACCACACAGCTGTTCATAAGAGCCATTTCAGCCCCAAAAAAGCCACAGTCAGAAACAGTTTAAATAATCACTGTTTGCTAACCAAACTTGTTTAGGCTGCAGTAGGTATGGGACACATCCCCAAAGCAGCTCACTCAGCAGATGGGAAGGGTCAGAAGATTGTGGAGGAGCTGGTAGTGTGGGGAGGTGGTAACTTTACCAGCCAGCACAGCTGTGTCCACAGTTTCAGTGTAAAATTAATTGTGTCCAATCAGTACCAAAAGTGACATGAGATCAGAAACTGTCTCACATTTTGCAGTCAAAACATGTTTTCTTTTAGTAACTTTCTACATTTTGAACACTGTTTATCAGAGCATAGTACCAGCTAATTAAATTTAATTCAGAAAGCTGCGCAGCAAGGATTTTATGACTTGCATAAAAATACACAGCTGGAGTTTGTAGATAGGAAGGAATCACAAGTCATACCTCCTGTGGAGTGTAAGTGAGAATAAACTCATGATCAGCACAGGGAAGCAAAACTCCCTGCTCAGGATTTAGGGAGAAGGCTGACTCTGTGTCTTGTTTGTATTTGAGCTTCATAAAGTCTGCAGTTTCTTCTGGTATTAATGGTTTCAGATTAGGCTTTATCATCTGCCAGTAGAAAGGAAGTTCTACCTTGCTGCAAAGAGACCAGTAAACAACAAAAAGCTATAATTAAAAAATTAGACATTTTTGAGTAAGATATCGGGAGAAAAATTTCAGTTCCTTTTTCCATGTAGGGAATTCCTCTTCTTAAAAATGACAGGGGTTAGACTTGCCAGTCTTTGTGAGCTACAAAGCTGATGAGGCAGCATAGAGTTGGAGTATATAAAATGTACAAAGAACATGCTAATATATAGTAGAAATAAATTATATAAATGTGCAAGATACATCAACACTTTCTTATCTTATTTAACTTGTCATGTAATGCAACTTTTAGGAAACTCTACAATTCCTCTTTCAAGAATCTGAGATCAACACGACCATTCCTGCTGATATCGGCATATTTGCTTTGGATCACTGCTGATGATCTACATAACATTCTGAATTTAATCCAAGTGCAAGCTGTGGTGTTTAATGTGTCAACAAACACAGGGGCTCCAGCTAAGATTATAGCAATGGCTCTGCAATATTCTTTGTAATCCAGAAAAGGTTGCTCAATTAGATTGCTTCAGCAGAAGTGTATTCCATGGAATGTGTTCATGAGTTTTAAAACCTTGCTTGTGCTGACCTCAAAAACTTTGCCTTAGTAAGGGAAGGAAGGACACTGCAATTTCAAAGTCAGTATCAATGACATAAAACTGAACTAGTACAATTTCTTGTATCACTTTCTATAGCAGCAGAAGGTTTTCCCAGCTTTGTTTCATATAAATGCTGACACCAGACATGTAGGGATTGCTGTCGTGATTATAACACAGACAAAATGTGCAAATTGGCACAGTTGCATTCTTTGTCGGTTTGTGGTATCCAGATCACCGAATCACATTTTCTATACCCAAAGAGCATTCTGTTCTGGTATTATGTGTGTGTGGTTTCCAGGCCACAGAACAAACTTCCAGAAATTCACTGTAGCAATTAGCAAGGTGAATGTAAATTAATGTAATGTATCTAAAACCAGCACTGACATCCTCACTACTTTGATGGTCTGCAGCCTCTAACTACTGCAATCATGCACATTAGTGTACTTTTATTATTGCTCAACTGATTTTGAGCAAAATCAGAATGCCACTATGTTAAGTACAATGTAATTGTACACAGGGATATATTCCTTGACTTCAAATAGAGTTTATATTTAAATCTATTAGGACTCAATAGTAGGAATAACTTGAAAGTTTTAATATGAGCTAGTTCCATTGGGCTCCTGTTTTAATCTGTGGAGATCCAGCGGAGTCCAGGATACTTTATGTCTTGTTCTATGGAAGATGTCTACAGTCAGAATTGCATCCTTAGAAGCATCTATTTCCTTGCACTACAAAAGGAAAATAGTATAAGGGTGCTTAGCTCAGTTGCACAAGCATACATTGTAGACATGTAAAGTTAGATAAATCTCATCCGGATGACACTGTCAAATATTTCCTGCAGCCATCCATATCTATGAATCTTTCTGAGTTGTAGATTTATCTATACTGAGGCAAATAGGTGGACCTTGGCAGCTTATGAACCAAATGGTACGGCTAATGGTTGCCATAATGTCTGATCTATGCATAATGTTCCTGCTCTTACAAGTATATCCTTGAACCTTAATCACTAAACAATAGCACAAAAAGAAGCAAGGCTTCTGCACAAAGTTTATCATCAAATGCATGAAGGTTTCTCCAGCTCGAGAGAGTTTGGTATCACAAATGAGATCCCTACCAGCATGTTCAGACTGCAGAACATTATGTTATTAATTTTAGCTACGTACGAAGAGTTTCTTATAACCAATTTCTTCTCCTCGGTGGTGTGTGGGTTTTGGGGGTCAAATCGTATGAGATGCTGTGCTGTTACATCAGTAACTTCACCAGGTTCAGGTTTGCTTTCTCCACCCGTGATGAACAAAAGCTCCAGAGCTATCAGCTGTCCAACCCCTTGAAAAAATAAGTAGGTATTACTGTTTACCATCTGGCTATTAACATTGTTCATATTGCTCGTTAACAGCAAATGCCAGCAATGGCCATTACTAATTACAGCTGGTGTTTCCTCAAGTTTCAGAACTCCAATGTGTTAATTGTACAATATTTTCCTGATGTTATTTGTTCATCAACATATATCAATAGAGATCTTTCCATTAATTTAACAGATTTGGATTTCAGGGCCACAACCTCAGCTCACTTACATCAGCATTGTTTCACTGCAGTGAGCAGGGTGTTTGTGATGGTTGATAATGTTGCTCCCAGATGTTTTGAGCAGTATATTAAAACAAAAATAAGCTGCAAATGCACTATAAAAAAATTCCAAAGGAAATACCTGTAATAAAGTGATTAAATAGACAAGTCAAGCCTAATGTTATAGCACTCACAACTACATTACAGGACAAGCACTAACATTTAAAAGAGTTTCAACTGGTTTCATTCATCAGAGACTGCCTATCTCTCCTGAATACCCTAACCCAAGATATGCCCCAAATTTGGTTTACACCCAAATGTACTTCTGCCCTGTTAAAGCTCATGTTTTATAGTTTGTAATGTTATCTTATTGATACAAAGGCCTAAGAAATGAGTTGCACCTGACTACAGGTGTTCTTTCCGATACTTGATGACATTTTACATTTGGAGTTTTGGCTATGGTGGGTTAAGAGCTCAGTGCTTTTTGAATCCCATGTATTTCATGCACTGGGATGGAGTAGTAGTTATAATAGTAGTAACAACAACAACAATAATAAAAATGCTTAGCATTTAAAACCATCAGGGAACAAAGTATTTTCTTAATACAATGACATAAAATCTTACCATTGCTTCAAGCCATCAACCACCACTCACATTACTTGAGTACCTACAGTGTCAGACACATAATCTCTGAAAGGTGTTGGAAACAAACCTGTGACTGTAACATCACTGACTTGGCAATTGTCACAAACAATGGTGTATGTTTGCTGTGAGACTTCTGGAAAAGAAGGGAAAAACACTACCTGAAAGAGAGAAGTGAAATAGCAATGTGTGCAACTGATTTCTCTCCAGGAAGTAATAAACTTCAATTTGTAAATGTTTACAAAAGGACAGTTCTAGTGATCACCACCTGCAAGCTCAACCCATGCTAAATCCATCACTTTCTCTCCCACATGTGCCTGGCCCTGCTGAAGCAAGCAGGGAGACAGAAGCATCTGGGGACACAGAAAGGAGGAGAAACGTTTCTCCTTTATCCACACCTGCCTGACCCATTCCTCTTATCAACAGCCAAGCAGTACTGATAAAAGGAAGGGCTGGAGGCTAACCATGCTCTCCATATCACTTCTCCTCTCCCATTAGTGATGCTATAATAAAATGTGGCCTGCATCAGAGAAAGCAGTGGTGGCTACCAGTAATGCACACCTACTGCAGGATCTTTTTCAGGAAAGAGCAAAACATAAGTGAAGGATTTGTACCTGCTGCTCTACAGAGAAAGAATTTTTTTCCCCAAATGTCCTTTTTTTTTTTTCCCCCAAGGAAGCTCTGAAAGGAAAAGTTTCTTGGACTTGTTATCTGAGCTGGAGTGAAATAAGGACTCCAGTGTTCTCGGATTCCTGTTTTCTTTAACAGCATTCTTTGTGTGCAGAAATCTGAGTGGTCTCTGAGAGGGCAAGCAAGACTTGGAAGTTGCAATGAAAGACCCTCCAGTAAGACTCACAATTGCAATTCTTCCAGCATAATTGCACAAAAGGATTTGAGCATTTTTGTTCACACAAACCCAAATTTGCAAAGTCCAGCCAAGATCTTCCAGAATGTACAAAAACTTTCTATAGCAGTCAGTGCTAACCTCTAATGTTGTACTCTGCCCCGGAGCTAGCTCAAAAACGGCAGGACGGATCCCAAAAGGATTTTGTATCACCAAACCAACAGTGGCAACAACCTGAAGTGTTTAAAAAAAAAAAAAAAAAGTTAATAAATCAAATTGATCAGGTTGTTGTTTTTAAAATACAGGGTTACCTAAACCAGGCAATATACTACAACATCTCTGTTCTACCTCTTACCGTAATTTTTTGTCACACATCTCAAAAGTATGTGCATTATGTATATGGTTTAATTAGAAGAAATGCTCTATGCTTTATAATTATCTTGGTGAAAGCAGGAGGGAAGGTGCTGTCTCCAAAGACAAAGGATAATGTCAGGAGCCATAATATTCAAGTTCACAGAAGAACAACTATGCTTGAGCATAGCAGCTCTGTTTCTCCGTGCTTATGTCTCACTTTGAGTTGGAACTGTAAAGCATTTCAGGGGGGACAATATGACTCATCAGCTATCCCATTAGCCTTTTCTCCAGCACATAAAATGCCAATCTACCAGTCACATCTTATCATCTTTGTCCGTATCACAGAACAATACTGGAGTGGACTGCTAGGGTCTACGGGTGCAGCAAGGTCAGTAAGTGATATCTTTGGTGGGGAGGGGGAGGAAATTAGCTCAAGCAATGCTAGAACTGATTGCATTTCTATTTGCTTTAAGGGTAAGACTAAAGTTCAAGCCAGTTGTCCTTTCCCTGATCTATGCCTGAGTTTACCTCACCACTGAGCAAGACAACTTCTTCCAGAGACAAGCCAGAGCACAAGCAGGAGGTACGCACATCCAGGGAGATTGTTCTTGAGGACAGACGTGAATGCCTGAGGGAATGGGACAAAACAGATGTCCCCAGCAAGGCCTTATGACTTCTGTGCTAATATACCATGGCTAGATTAAAGGCCTTTATGTCAGGGCATCTATACCATACCATGTCCAGTATTGCCCTTCTAATCACTCACCCTGAGATTAGGAGGTGGCCAGGCTTTCTTTGGCATTATGAGAAACTTCCCAGGGCTAAATCCCTCATTTCTGCACAAAATCATTGTTACTTTTATTCCTCCAACAAGGCAGGAACCACAGTCTATAAAGTGAGGTACTGCAATGAGTAACACAGAAAATTAGACTACACAGACAATGAAGGCTAGCACCTGGCAAAGCCAGTTCTTAAATAACTTGTTAAAGACAACATTACTCCATATGAATATGGAGGTGCTGCAATCCTAAAAAATCCCTAAATTATTTCCATTTGAAACTTAAACAGCATGAGGTACATATTTCTACATTCATCTTACATTTTAATGGTGCTTCCTACTTAAAGAGTCCATTGAATGATGACAAAAAGTAAGAGGATTTTTTAAAAAGCTCAGCATAACAGGAAAAGTGAATTTGCAAAAAATCAAAGCAAGTTTCTGCAAAAGTAATCCTGGTTGTTACAGCTGATGCTAGATATCTGAGAGGTGAATCCTGCAGATACATCATATCCAAATATAATTAATGTAACATTCCACAAATATTAATTAATAGCATCAAATATTTATAACTAAATCATAATTCCTTAATATTTAGGATTGGTAATTACAGTTAGTAGTTCAGGAATCCACAAGACACAAACCTAGAAAAGTCTCTCCTGTTCACTCCTCTAATACAGTGGGAAAAAATCAGCTTGATGTGACAAGCAAAAATAATTGAGGAAAAATTTGTCAGGATTACATTTTAATAACTAATAAATCTCTAATGAGTGAAAATGAGATAGATATCAAAATGTAGAAAAAGTACTGCCAAGTTGCTCCACGTTTGTTTTGTGACATAAAATTGGATATAGTCAAATTAAAAAAGCCCAAAACCCAACAAATTCATTTAACTTTAGAGAAACTTAAGAATTGGGCATTACTGACATGTTAACACTGGAGGTGGTCTTTTAGCTTGGATTGGGATAAGAAGAGGTTCTGATACTTGAGTTTCCACTAATATACAATCTTCATAGTCTCCTGGATATTCAGGAATAAATTGGACCGTATACTGGCATGTCATCCCAGGAGCAATCATTCCTCCCTTTCCTGGAAATTTTCCTTGGAAAAAAAAATGCAAGGAATTAAAAAAAATTAAAACCTCCCAAAGCTGGCATATGTATTTATGATCACATCTCCCTCTGGAAAGGTGCCTGTAAACTCTCCCCATTTATTGCCTAAGTCAAGCTGATAAAAATGAATGAGCACAAAAGGCCTGCCAGTGAAATCTGTGCATGTGTGTATCTTCCACTGGACTCAAATAAGAATTTTTTTCTGAAATATGCTTCTCATAACTACAGAAAACAGAGTGAGGAGAAACCTAGAGACGTTACCCAGTATTCCTCTGCCACAAGAGAACATGGTCTACATGAGGGGGATCTAACTTCTTCTAAATATTCCTGCAATACTGTGATTGAGACACCACAATCTCCTTAGGTAATCTATGCCAGTGGCTGGCTATCCTACTACAGGAAAGATGTTTTTCTTACCTTTCCTCTAACCTAATTTTCCTTGCGGCAATTGAAGTATGCTATTTTTTGCCCTCTCCCCCTGCTGATTTCAGTGGACACTAGGTCTGTTCATAGATAAATTATAGATAAGACTCAATCTAGGTATTCCATGGATATATTTCAATTTAACTTCAAACATTTTAATGTTAGTATTCCTGAATGCTTATGAGTTGCATGTGAATGGTCCTAGAGACATAAGACAACCTTCGGTCTCTAAAGAACTGAGCAGATTATTGTCCTACTCAGAGCACTATGGATAGCAGAATGAAACATAATGCCTCTGAAAAATCTTTGTTCAAGCAGATAAATTAGATCTCTGATGCGTTAACATCTTAAAAGCAGTAAAAATAACCCTTACCTGGCCCAATGGCAAAGGCTGAAGTAGAGGGGGGGATAAGTCTTACATGATGACCTGTTGAAGTGATGTTCTGCAGCTCTATAGTCATCTTTATTTAAAAAGAAAAGAAAATAATCCATTGTATTTATCATCACTCATTATAACGCTTGCAATTCCTCAGTACTCTGCTAGTAGTAGCTAATTTACCATCACAACTGGCCTACAAATCTCAGTTTATTCAATAAAGGCTGAATCGGATACTACCAAACCCAAGCAGAGACTGAAAAGGGTCTCTTAGTTTTCACTGGTTAGTGTGTCAGTGGCATGTATGAAAGTGTGTCTTGGAGGAAGGGGTTCATTAATTTAATATAAAACTTAGACTTTTGTTAAACTGCAGAAAGCCAAAAGATTGAGTGAAATACGTAGATCATGGCAGGACGTTCTCACCTCATAAACCTGGCCAACTTCATAATCAGAAAACAAAACAGTAGGTGGATTGGCAAGAAATACAGGAACAAATGAGGTATCTCTGAAAGATAAAAAAAGCAGACATTATCTTACTGCCCAATTCATTAAATACTGATAAAACGAGAAATTTCAAAACATACCCTTTGGCAAAAAAAAAAAAAGTCATACAGACATACTTTGTTTCCTAAGAGACCATACAGACATTTAGCTCAAAAAATCTATGTACAAATCCACAGCACTTCTATAGTAGAGCTCCAGCTCAGAATCAAGAAACTGTATATAATGCATACCCTTTATTATCTTCTGCTTTTCTTCTGGCTGTGGCTTGTTCCACCTCTTCTTGAGAAATGACAAGAGATTTGCCTCCATGAAGAGTATTTGGTGGGAAAAAGCGGGGGTTCTTCAAGTAATTCTGTCTTTTCTGAAGTTTGGCAAGGTAAGCACACTCACTTTCTCCCTCTGCTTTGCACTTACTGTCTTTCCAGGCTAGCTTCTCTGAGGCATTAATTTTCTTTGAAAAACAGAGACCATGGTGCAAAATTAAACATGGCATGAAATTGCCATGAAAAAGGCATCTATACTTGTCAAAATTAAAGCTATACAGCATGAAAATTCATATAGAAATATTGTATTTCTCTTTTCTTAACAGATCAAATAAACTAAGTACTGGAGCCAAATCAACAATGCATTGATATTCAGGTTTTGTTACAGGAACAGCAACAGGCCCTACAGTTCTGACAGACTGAGCCAAATAAATCTGTAAAATGTACCTTACTTGTCTTTTTAGTCTGGTGCTTAGAGTCTGGAGTTGAAGGCAGAGTTAATGTGCATAAAGACACATTTGGCAGACTACCAGATATTTTCTGTAGGTGTGCAATCTTTGCAGACATATGGTCCCATGAGCCTGAAGAAACACGCTGTTTAAAACTAAATGTCTCTTTGATGTAGCCAGGTTCTGATTTTCCTGCATTTCAAAGAAAAAAGTAATTCTATAAGAGAAAAACATGAATCATAAGCATTTATTCTAAGCATAGGTGTATGAATTTATTTTAGTCTTGTTGATGGTAAAAATACACTTTCAATCCTCAAGAATTTAATTTACAATTATAATTTATTTTGTACAAAAGAAGCTTAGTGCTTTAATGAGAAAGCTTTTAGAAATACTAATTAAACAAGCTATATACAAAGAAAGTTATGTTACTCTCAGAAAGCTATGTTAATCTTACAAGTGAGTGAGACCTAGAACGTCCTGTTCGGTTTATAAAAAAATCTATATTATGGAGTTAAGACAGTCAGAAAATTGACATTAACAGGATGTACCATCTAATCTCATGTTCCCATAGTTAGACAGCAAAATTGCCAACTCAGAGGAAACTCTGAGATATTAAATTTTTGGCTTTGTTTGGAATTACAATGGAAAACAAACCCCAATGAATCTTGGAATTTGTGACTAAGTTGATTAGTCTGAAATGTTTGTTTTGACTTGACTGAAAAATTTCATTTTAATGACGCTAAAACCTTTCACTTTGGCTCACACATAAGTAAAAGAAGTAAATAAGTCTTGACATTGTCCAAAAGATTTTTCTTATTGATCTCCATTTGCAAATTAAACTGATATATTTCCAGAACTGGAACATTTTAAACCCAAAATAAAGAATACAATTTTATTTCACTAACAACAGTTTTTACTTTAATGTAACCACTTCCCTTCTCTGTACACAAGATGTAGTTGGAGGTTTGTGCTAATGAAATTGAATAGAGGCAGAGCAGTCACAATTAATATAGTTTTTGTGTCAGATGGAAAGAACTGTAAACAAATGTGCAACCACCATTAAATTTCATATTTAAGCACATTTAAACTCAACAATTTTTAATTTATCAATTTTATTTTGACAATGTCCCTTTAGTGGTATTTTAAGCTTTTAATACTAGAGTCCCTTCTGCTTTGGCAGAAAACTATAAAGATGTACTGAGATTTGCTACATCCTCCAATGCTTCAGTTCTTATAGATTGCTCTACAAAGTCTAAATTATTCTCTGCTTTAAAAGTTACCTTTTGGTGCTCTAGTAACAGGTAATTTATCAGTGATGTAATCAGCAGGGCAGGTTAAATGATTTTTTCTGAGAAGTTCATTATCCACAATCCACCTAAAAGAGGATGCCACTGCAATGGTAAAACAATAACAAAAAAACAATTTTAAAAAGGGAAAATCTTATCCCCTTAATATACTCTATCTTGAAGAGTCCAAAGTAATGTTGCCTTTATAACTCATCACTGCCAGGTAATATTTTTGGATAGAGAAACAGTCTGGTATTTTAATCCCAAGCCTTGGACATGCATCTCCCCAATTCTAAATTCAGTTCAAACCCAGCTATGCAGCCATCAGAGAAATATTTAATCTCTGTTTGTTGCTGTTATATATCAAGGTATGTATGCTTGTAATAAAGGTAGGTGGAAAGCCATTTATTGCAAATTTAATACCTTGAAAATGACCTGGTTGTTTAGTTTCTTACACTGTTAAACAGATGTTACTCTGCTTGAATCTCTGCACAAAATCCTTCCAAGTTGCTCTATTGATGTAAAGCCAACCCAAAAGCTCACTGAGTCCAGTGTCAGTCTGTTGTGGTTTTGCCCCAGCCAGCAGCTCAGCTCCACACAGCCGCTTGCTCACTCCCTCCCGGCAGGACGGGGGAGAGAATCGGAAGAGTGAAAGTAAGAAAACTCGTGGGTTGAGATAAAGACAGTTTAATAGGTAAAGCAAAAGCTGCATGCACAAGCAAAGCAAAACAAGGAATTCATTCCCCACTTCCCAATTAGATTTATACAAACATTGCATTGGTCTCCAAGTACCATAAGCATGTACTGGGGAGAGACAGTATTTCCAGAATCCTCACCTGGGGGCAATCCCATTTCGTGGAAATCTTCCCCAGCATCTGCCTTCAGCATGTTTATGGCCCTTTCTTCTTCAGCTTTTGCTCGATCCTGGGCCTGAATTATGTTCTCTTCTACTATATCAGCTTCTGTCAGTCGGCACTTATACTCATCGAGAAGCTGTCATGGGCATGGGTGAATGCAGAGAAATGAGTCTGGTTTGAGCTGTCACAAATTATTAAAGATCTCCTTGCAGATAAAGGTTTTCTATTAGCCTTTGAGAGGTAAATAGAGATAGCCTGGTAAAACATAATTACTTTACAAGCATAAACTGCCCTGGTAAAACACCATCTCTCCTATCATTTAACTTGTGCTGGGAGCAAGTAGTACACAAGAAAAATGTGTGAAAGATGAGGAGACTCTCTCAGGATAAGAGAAATGTCTGTCTTTTACCTTCTGTGGGACAGTGGCAACTGCACTGTATTTTGCCTAGAAGTGTAGGATTAAACTGAAAGTGAATGCTCCCTCCGAGTTACTAGGAAGGTTTCTAAAACTCCAGAATAACCCAACAGCGATACTCCTGCTATATTTTGGATCACTCTACCCAGTGTGGTAAGTGGTTTATAAGCACAACTCAGAAAGAAAAATCCTGTCTCAAAGAGGTATCAATGTCAGTTAGGACAAGGGGTAATGGCTTTAAGCTGAAGGAGGGGAGATTTAGATCAGATATTAGGAAGAAATTCTTCCCTGTGAGGGTGGTGAGGCACTGGAAGAGGTTGCCCAGAGAAGCTGTGGCTGCCCCATCCCTGGCAGTGGTCAAGGCCAGGTTGGATGGGGCTTTGGGCAACCTGGGCTAGTGGAGGGTGTCCCTGCCCACGGCAGGGAGGTTGGAACTATATGATCTTTAAGGTCCATTCCAACCCAAACCAGTCTGTGATTCTATGAAGTTAAAGACAGAATATAGTGGAGGCCCAGAGACATACAAGACCAACACCAAGAGAAACTGATAGACATTCGTCTCAATAGTATCTGTAGCTAACTGAACTTTCTCTAGAACTTTTATGTAACAAAGTTTAATCTTTTGGCTCATTTAATAGAACTAAATAATTCCATTTCATTTTTTAAATAGAAAGGGCAGGATGAGTCTCAGCTAAAATGAGTGGCTTCCTCCTATTCTGCTTATTCTGGGATCCCTCCACTGTCACTGAAATCCAGGATATGATCCCACTCCATGCCAAAGTTGCTCCCTAAAATGGATCGGATGGATTTTGCCCTGAAAAATTGTGGATTTTGCCTGGTTTGGTGCATTTTTTTTTCCTTTTTCTGATGATACATATAGCTTTAGGTGACTAGCACACCTGTAATATACATGTTACAGACACGTACTGTCAGTTGAAATTAACCATATCCAAGCAGAAGGACTCCCACTTATTACTCAGAACATACTGTGTCCACCAATATATTGATAAATGACTCAAAAGAAATACAAAACTTCGGATTTTTTCACATCTGATAACCTTTGAAGAGGGTATGATGACACAAAATGGAAAAAATACCTGTTGCACAAGTCATCCAGCCTCTACTTTTATACACTGACAACAGCTATCAGAGCAATGACTAATACAAGTATTTTACATTTCTACTGTTGATTTCATCCAAGATTCCCAAACAGCGTTGCAAACACTAATGGATTACATGTCACAGTGCATAAGGTAAGCATATATAAATAATATTTGCAGCATCTGGCTTCAAAATGCAGCACATGAGAATACTTTATTGCAAGACAGGAAGTCTAGTATGCTGACCAGCCGTTACAGGGAGAAGTTGTCAGCCAGTAGAACAGGCATTTAAAGGGCTACTGGTTTTCCTCTGTGTCTGAAAAGCTGTCCAGAGCTGAGAATATCATGAAGGACCATGTAGTGAATATTAACATACATGAAAGGTTCTGTGGGAAACTGTGCTTAAGTAAATTTCCATTAAAATGCCAGTTCTAGGATCCTCCCCCACCTTTATTTTTTTATTTTATAGAAGATCTAGAAATTACAAAGTAGTAATGAAAGCTGAACAGAGCTCCACAGCCTGACTTAGTTTCAACTTGTACCTTCTGTAGTTCCGCTGTAAAAGTCTCACGATAAACATCATCTCCTCCTCGGGCCTCAATCCAGTTTGTCTCCACATCCACCCCTGCAACCTCTCCAGTGAACAGGTCCTCAAAGGTGCTAGCCAGCAAGTGGGAGATGTCCTGGGGACAGAAAATGAGGATGTTAGTGATTAAGGCCTGATATAGGATCCAAGGGTGCTTGCAAACGGCTGGAATTAGTGAACGGGCAAGGAAAAGGGGGGAAAATGGATGGGAAAGGTACTCGGGACAGACCCTGAAAAGGGACACACTGTGTGTGCGCATGTGAACATTGAGGTGTGGAGGCATGTATGTATGTCTGCATGAGTGTGCGTACACAGGGTTGTGCATGCACACTGATGTGTCTTCACTGCCTGGCTGTGTGTGTAGGTGACGGTGGCAGACACAGTTCTCCGCGTGCACACAGCATGTGTGTGTGCCATGGTTTATACAGGGGTGTGCATGTACGGGGTGATGTGAGTGGGGTGTGTGCAAGGGAGAGTGATACAAGCACTGTGCAGGGTGTGTGGGGGGGTGTGCACATATGTGTTTGTATGCAGGGAAGTGTGGACACATGTGTGTATTTACATGTGTTTCTGTGTGCTGGGAGGTGTGAGGGGGTGTGTAGGGCTGTGTGTGGTGTGTGTAAGTATGTGTGCCGGGGGGGTGAGGGGTGTGCATAGGGGTGCGTGTAAGGCTGTGTGCAGGGGGTGTGAGGGGGTGTGTGGGGGTGCGTGTAAGGCTGTGTGCAGGGGGGGTGTGAGGGGTGTGTGGGGGTGTGTGTGGTGTGTGTAAGGCTGTGCGCAGGGGGTGTGAGGGGGTGTGTGGGGGTGCGTGTAAGGCTGTGTGCAGGGGGGTGTGAGGGGTGTGTGGGGGTGTGTGTGGTGTGTGTAAGGCTGTGCGCAGGGGGTGTGAGGAGGTGTGTGGGGGTGTGTGTAAGGCTGTGTGCAGGGGGGTGTGAGGGGTGTGTGGGGTGTGTGTAAGGCTGTGTGCAGGGGTGTGTGAAGGGTGTGCAGGGGGGTGTGTGGTGTGTGTAAGGCTGTGTGCAGGGGGATGTGAAGGGTGTGTAGGGGTGTGTGCAGTGTGTGTAAGGCTGTGTGCCAAGGTGTGTGTGCCCGTGTGGCCCAGCCCCGCTGAGTTACCTGCGTGCCGGGGTAGAGGCTGCGCTCAGCCATCGCAAACCCGGCGCTGGGGCCGGCCCGGACCCCTCGGCCTCCCGCCGTAGCCCGGCCGCGCCGCCGTTGCTGAGCGACCGTGTGGGCGGGGAAGGGCCAGGCCGCCGGGCGGGGGAGCCGGCCCGGAGGCGGAGTGGAGGCAGCGGGGGCTGAGTTCAGTCCGAGGCTACTCGGGAGGGGGATAATGGGGGCAGTCCCCCCCACTCCCCTTCCTGGGCTTTCTCACCCCTTACACAACCCCTCGCTGCCTTCCCGCCGCCATGCCGTTGTACTAACGCTCTTGGAGGGCTGAGGGCGGCACGCCGCGTCTCTGTGAGGCGTGTACCCGATTTCTGCCCTGCCACTGTCAAAATAGGTACCTTGTGTGCTCTTTTAAGGGAGCGGAGCTGTATGAATTAATAAGAAACGAAATAAAATGTTGACTTGAAAACTTTGGTGGGATTTGGGCTTTCCAGGAGGCCTGGCTTGCCCCTCTGCTGCCATCAGGCTCTGGTGCGGGCCATGAGCTTGGCAGCTGAGGGAAGAAGACAAATCCTCTCCTTCATCCCCAGCTGCCGCACGCCGCACATAGACGCAGGGCTCGTCCCTGCCGCTGCAGCCGGGCTGCGAGAGCCGAAATATGGGGTAATTCATCATCAGCCCGAGAAACCATCCATCTTCCCCCTTTGCCTGCCTGAGCGCCCCAGCTGTGTACGCCGGTTGCTAACAACAGCCGCTTGCTCCTGCTCGAGTGGGTGATATTTTCCTTAGAAACCATCCTGGCGTAGCATTTTCAGCTTGTCCTGCCTCCTTTTTTCTTTTTTTTACCCCCCCCCCCCCATCCCCCATCCCCCTTGCATCTTGCTCTGCACAAAGGAACCAGACTGGGGCTTCTCCGTTGCTATCAGGGTCATTGGGCTGCATAGGGGTTACTGTAAAGGGGTTTGCAGGCATTGGAAATTAAGGCAGACAATGCTACTGCCCTCTGATGGTACTTTGTGGAAAAGCACCATTGCAAAAATAATTATTTACCAACATGTGTTGTTCCACAAGCAGATAAGCAAAAGGCCTGGGGTGCAAGCCCCACGGCAGCCATGAGGGCGGCTGAAAAACTGGTTGTTTTAGGCAAGTGGCACATGGGCTTGCGAATACAGAGTGTCACAAGGTTTAGTTCATCAGCTCACCAAAATCTGCATTTGGAATAAGACACCAAATTAGACGTGTAGGCACTACCTTGTTTTTAGTTTTCTTGTGAAAAAGAGAAACTTGCTCAGGGGAAAACTCAGCAAATCTGCAATATCCTGTTCCAAAGGTTAAGGCAAGTCAGAGAAATCGCTGTTGTCTGACAAGGGTAGGACCAGGTACCTGTGTTTTCTGAAGAAAAGGTTCACAGCTTTGTGAACCTTCTGTGCAGGCACATCGGTGAGTCCTTGCCTTTAAAAGTAGGTTGGAGCATTCACATTTTGACACATTTCCATATAAGAATTCCAACTTTTCTCGTCATGCGCTATTACAATTGATTATAACATCTGTTTGCTAACTGGAATGTTAATAAAATCCAGCATTTTTTAAAGAATTATTTTCCAGCCTTTAAGAAAGCCTTAGAGTAGTGGCAGTGAAGCAGATGGTTTTGTTTAAAATAGTATATAAATGTACATGAAAACTGTGGAAAATTTCTGTACTTTCATCTTTACTGTCTTCCAGTAACTTGCCAAGCAGATCATCTCAGTTTAGAAGCTGGATTTTTTTTTTCCAACTGCAGTCCAGAAGCCCACCATGGAATCTGGAAGTGAAGGTGAGATCCATCTGCCCAGTAGTCAAATGCAAGATCAGAAAGGAGGGCTTAAACACTGGTCCAGAGCTATGCTCAGGTGTTTCCCATGTGACACTGGTATATTTTTTGTTAGATCTCAATTCTTATGCCATCATTATCTACTCATATAAACTTAAAAAACAAATGCCACTGTTCCCATTGTAAAACTGTATAATTCCTGTATATATTCACATTTCCATATAAATATGATGAACATTAAGAACAATTTGCATATATATCATCCTCTTTATCGCCATTCTAAGATATTTAACTTCCAAAGGCTGAAGAGAGACTCATGCATGCAGGAAATAGTAAAAAAAACCCAAACAAAAACTTTAGCCTACATTTATAGGTGTAACTTGTCCAAACATAGACACTTCCTCTAACTGCCATGTATGACTTCTACCAGACATTTTACCCTGTATTTCCCTTCTGTATTACGTAAAGTTGGATTTTACGCTGACATTTTGATTTGGATTGGGTGTGTGGACCTGAAGAGACTCCTGAGGGCCCAACTTTGTATGCTTGTGTGTGCAGTGTGGAGCACAGTGGCATTTCTTTTGGGGGAAACTAATCTGAAACTAAGCTCTCCAGGAACTCACCTCATGTGCTCTGTCAGCCAATGGGCTCTCAATCTACAGGACCAGACAAAAGCTAGTCTGAAATTAAACATCCCTAAACGCCTACAGAGTAAACATTGTCTCCTGAGCACTAACTTTTTTGCACTGCAGTTCTGCTCCTAGTGCGCCAAGCCACTTGCTAAGGTAGATGTAACCTAAGTCACAGACCTTAAAGGAATCACAAGTTCTGCTAAAGTCCGGATTATTCCACTCTTAAAAGTAGTCTCCATGTCTTGTCAGGATCGTATTGCTTTTCTATAATTGTTTTGTTCACAGTCCCCGGGTGGTTCCCACACATTCCTTGTTATCCCGTGAGGACTCATCAGAGTGCAACTGCTGTCCAAAACCAAGCTTTATCCTGGTAGTAACATGTTCAGAAAAGATCCTTCCCATTGTAACCTAACAAATTCATCTTACAGTCATGGAGGTGGTTTGTTCAGGCATCCAGGTACCAAATGACACTATGGATAAGGCAAGCCCTGCTCTTTTCTGCTTGTTTACTTTCTAAGACTGACAGTGACAGAACATATTTGCATATTAAATGGCCAGATGTGATTTGAATGCAATCAGGGAGCTCAAGTACTGAGCAAGAGGTGATGTGTACATATCTACATTGCAGAGTGGAACTGTATCTTACACTTTTTACCAAAATAGCAAAATCCATAGCAGTTTTATTTACCTTGTTCATATTTTATCAGAACGGATGTTATGACCTGGGTTTGTAAGTCAGCCAGTATGTTTCTTTATATATTTTAAAGGATTGGACAGCTGTGTTTGACTAACTATAATCTTAAATTATTGTCAACATGTGTTCCTTAAATGTATAAATATTGGAGTAATAATAGCACCCTTTCACTAAATCAAAACAGTTTGCAGAAAAGTTCATACATTTATCTACATGGCGACCCCAAAATCTTCACTAATGTCAGTGCACTTCCTTACAGAGGGAAGACTCACTAAACTGATTTTACTCACTTGATATTTGAAACGTTTCTTTGAAATTATGACATTTAGGACACTCTTAAAAATAAAAATCAAAGATAAAAATTATGCTGAATGTGCTGCCCCCATTATATTAATGCAACAATGTGGATTCATTTGGAAATATGTATCTGTACATATCTGAAATGTAAATATAAGTCAAATTATAGATATATGCATATAAAAAGATACACAAAATAGTCTTGAGTTATATATTGATTTAAAAAACCTCACAAATCCATAGGGTTCAGAATGCATCAAACCTCCAAATATTTTTGAATGTTTTTAGCATTTTCTGAAAACAGGACAAGTCATGGAGACTTCAGGTGGCATTCTTTAGATGCGGGAAAGTCAGGGAAATGATATCACGGTACAATATTTTGCACCAGAAGAATTGCAGTGTTTTACATGTTTGCATCTGGGTTGCAAAGGAAATTATTTCTAATTATCTCTATTTCTTTGCTCAGGTCTTCTTCTTGGGTTAGGATTTTCAAGAAACAAGTCCAAAAACTACACTGATGAATGATGAAACACTTTGACGTTGCTGCCCTCCAGTGGTCTTTTAAGGTTTCCATATATTCAGCAAAATCTTTAAAAAAACCCATTGTATTAAATCTTTGTACTTATCAGGCAATCGAGCAGGTAAAAATACTTCCATCTTAATCTAGCATATTCTCTTACCAGTGTATTAAGTGTGTTTATTCACTACACTGGCAAAACTATATATTATCCCGTAATTATTGCAGATGCAGCCAAACAGGTATCATTGGAATGCGGGTCTCTGTATCTTGCAGCTGAACTAAAAACAACATCCACAGTCTGACTTTAAAACCCAAGTAAAATTTGCGGACATGGAAAATGGGGAAAGAACCTTTCAATGTCATGTGAAAAATGCCAAACAGCTCAATTTCTGAAAGCTGGCATCTCACATTGCACTGCTTTCTTGTCCTGCGAAGCTGGGTTTTTCTTCAAATGTCCTAGTTAGTTTAAAGACCATCCATTTTTTACAATTCTTGCTTTGCTGGCCATACTTACATCATCTCCAGTTCTCTTGGAGACAGCTTGGAATAATCTGCGATCGGCAGTTCCACCTGGATATTCTTCATTATTTTAACATCTTAAGATGTTAACGTGTAGTGACAGGACAAGGGGGAATGGCTTTAAGCTGAAGGAGGGGAGATTTAGATTAGATATTAGGAAGAAATTCTTCCCTGTGAGGGTGGTGAGGCACTGGAAGAGGTTGCCCAGAGAAGCTGTGGATGCCCCATTCCTGGAAGTGTTCAAGGCCAGGCTGGATGGGGCTTTGGGCAACCTGGGCTAGTGGAGGGTGTCCCTGCCCGCAGCAGGGGGGTTGGAACTAGATGGTCTTTAAGGTCCCTTCCCACCCAAACCGTTCTGTGATTCTGTGATTTTGTGTGGTGCTATTTTGTGGCTGTCTCCTGATGTGAGTCAGCCCTTTTACTTGCTTCCAGTCTACACTTCCTGACTTTAAGCTTTTCTTTGTTTCCCATGCCTCTCTCCTGTACGTACACGTCTGTCCCTCACTAAAACATGTCCATGGGTACTGCTGTACTTCTGCTGAAATACTTGCGCTGTAATTTCACTTCAGCCACATGGGATCTTACAAACCAGGCACACCCAACATGTAGGAGAAGCATGTGGAAAATGCATACACAAAGGAGCCAGTCATTCCTTTCCAACAGTGTCTAGGCAGATACATGACTCTAATTAAGCTGGAAATGGGCTACGCCTCCACTCAGAGATCCAGCCGGAGGGTCCAGTGACACTGAGACTCTGGAGCAGAGCAGAACAAGGGGCTCATATACGTTCACCAACATGTTCCCAGGTCCCTGGGTCAGAGAGGGTTATTGGACTACAAACTCTGACCTCCTTTTGCGCAAGCTATTACAGTTTGCCCAAAACAGTTTAGCCAGTAATGTCTTTTGCTAAAATTAGTGGTTTCCATTCTGTGCTTTGTGAATAGCTAGGTGTCTGCTGATTATCTTGAAATCTTTTGCACAAGAAATTAAACACTTTTTTTCTTAGTTTTACCTGGTTAAGATTTTTCTCAGCCTCCTGTCAGCAAACTTTCAGACACAATGTGTTTGCAGATACTCCCCTGCTCTCCTGGTTTGTACATTGGGTGAATTAGTTAAAGGGAAAAAACCCAATCATTCCTCCATGCCTGTCTGTGATCTAGTTGTCTGTAATGTGGAGATGTGCTGAGGAAGGCCCTGCCCGGCTAGAGGATGGAGCAAGGTCTGATTCTTTGGAGTAGAAGATGAAAAAGACCCACCATACACCTTCTGTATGGTGCAGTGCAATGAGAACTGCCACCTAATTCAGAAGGAAAAGGAATCTAAACGCCCCTACATTTAGGATTTTTCATCTGGATTTGTCCCCAGTTCTTGGTTCTGCTTTAATAAGAGGATGAGCAAAAATGCGTTTGAGGCAGATGGTGATCCTGACAGGTCCGGATTCAGACAGCTTACATTTACCATAAACTGTTGAATCCAGCATTCCCTCTCAGTCAGCACGCTGAGGGCTAGAAGCAGCCATTTGAGAGCACTGGAGATGAAGCCTACAGGAAGTCAGGCCAGGTGAGAAGGAAGATTCTAAGATGAACCTCGGGAGAAATGCTTTTTAAATTTTACCTTAGCATTGAGTTATTTTTACCTCCCTGAAAACTGCTAATTTAAGCCAAGCTCCAAACAGTATCTTTCCTGGCTATGGTGTTTCAGGGTGGTGAATGGGGTGAGTTTAAATGTATTTTTATCCCTTTATCTTCAGGAACTTGGGCACAGACAAATGACCCAGAAGACTAGCTGAGTTAGGGCTGCATAGCTGAACAAGACCATCTTGCTTTAGTCCCAAAAGATCATCTCAAGGAGTCTGTTCACTTTGGGACAACATGAAAATGGTAGATGGTAGCTAGAGCTACCTCCAAAGTCCTTGCAAGGGTAGAATGGGACGTAAGTAAATTGATCACAGGCAACACAATGTCATCTATTGCAAAGAGTTGGAGTGCAAGGAGGGGACATATACTGTGCTGTGGGAGAGGAGTCTGTGACTGCCATCTTCCAGAGAAACAGAGGGCTCACGGCTGCTGCACGCTGGCCCTGGCAGCAGAAATGCAAAAAAAGTGGCTTGGATTTCCTAAGGACAGCCTGGCCTCATTTTCTACTCTTGTTGCCCAAGTTAGCTCCAAACCGTGCCCTAGCTTCTGCAGACTGGAATCTCACTGGAAATACTGTCTGTGGGAGTATGGTCAGGGAAACTCAGTATGAAAGAAAGAAAATATGTCCCACTGGGATGGGAGAGCGCGAGAGGTGGTGGTGTCCTGAGGGCACACAGAGTCTGTCATCAGAAAAATGTACAGCTGTGTTATCACCTCACCTTCCCAGCATATTATTTCATTTTTGCTGGTAGGGAAAGATATGGACGGCTCAGCCAAACCAACAGCCTTGCATATGCTTTTCCGTGTGAGCCCTGCAGTGGATCAAAGAAAGTGAGGAGGCCGCTTCATTCACCAGCCAGATGAACTGGTACCTGCCTACAAAATCAGCATCTTCTTTTCTGCCCAGACTAGCAGGACACGTTCAGTAGTACCCTTTACTGTATTCAGGAGATCATGAAGCAAGGGATATGTTGTTGCCATTAACCGTCATTTATTGCCATCTAACTCATCTTCACCTAAGGCAGAGACAAGGGGAAGGAATTGCCCTAGTGGGGAGGTCCCAGAATGATTGTTTTTCTCCCCATTGTGCCCTGCTGTAAACTGCACCTAATTACTCTTCTATTAAGCTTATTACTCATATTTGTATTATAAAATATCTCTATGCATGCTATTCAAGGGGCTGGTTATACAATCTCTTAACATTTCAGGGCTTAGTTCTAACATAGGAGCTTCCTTAGGGTTCTGAGCAAGGAAAGGTCTCCCAAGGGAAGGAGATAGCATTGCCTGCAGTTGCCTACATTTAGGTGGTCCTTCAGCCTACATTTAGGTGCCTGTTGTGGGTGATGCCCAAGGATACATAATGCATTTGCCATGGACTGGCAGACTGACGCAGGATCTATTGGGGACTGACAGCCTTCTGGAGCAGAAGCAGGAAGCCAGTTGGGACATCCCACAGCACTTAGAAGTGACGTGAAGACTTCTGTGTTTAGGCAGCCAAGTACTGTGTTTAAAGTCATTAAGTTTAAAGAGCAGCACTTCTCCCCCACAGGAGCACCCAGAGACTATCAGTGACAGATTACAGTGTTAATTTTGACCTGAAAACAACCAGTTTCCTAACGCAAGAAGAAATGCTTGCATTTTGGGGCCTTCACCATATTTTTCATATTCGACAGAAAGAGTGAATTCTCTATTAATTGCACTTGGTCTTAAAAATAAACACCCCTGCATCTCCAAAGTGTGGCCCAGTGTTATCCCTGATGCATTAGAAAGTGAGCAAAACCCTTCAAAAGCTCATTTTAACCTGGGATGCAGCTGGCATCTTGGAATTAAAAGCATTGAGGTTGAAGAATATAAGGCATAAAACAGTGTGAACATGTCCCATCATGTCCAACTGGTGTGTTCTTGTACTCAGACACCACATGGTTGCAACACTTGAGGTGAAACTGTTCAATAAGCAGCTGAAGATGGTTTGTTGGGTTGTCTTCTGTTTTGGCAGAGCAGCCCTTTTAACCTTTCATCTAAAGGAGATCCACCACCGATATAAGCAGGAGTGTGTCAGCTACCAGTGCAATTTCTGTAGAAAAATAGATATCCGTGGGGATTCTGTTCAGAGGGACAAGGGATGCCATCCAGAGGTACAAGGGATGCCATCCAGAGGGACCTTGACAGGCTGGAGAGGTGGGCCCGTGTGAACCGCACGAAGTTCAACAAGGCCAAGTGCAAGGTCCTGCACGTGGGTCAGCGCAATCCCAAGCACGACTATAGGAAGGGCAGGGAATGGATTGAGAGCAGCCCTGAGGAGAAGGACTTGGGGGTATTGATTCATGAAAAGCTCAACATGAGCCGGCAGTGTGCGCTTGCAGCCCAGAAAGCCAACCACATCCTGGGCTGCACCAAGAGAGGTATGACCAGCAGGTCGAGGGAGGTGATCCTGCCCCTCTACTCTGCTCTGGTGAGACCCCACCTGCAGTACTGCGTCCAGCTCTGGGGGCCCCACTAAAAGAGAGACATCGAGCTGCTGGAGAGAGTCCTGAGGAGGCCACGAAGCTGATCAGAGGGATGGAGCACCTCTCCTATGAGGACAGGCTGAGAGAGTTGGGATTGTTCAGCCTGGAGAAAAGGCGGCTCCGGGGAGATCTAATTGCGGCTTACCAGTACCTGAAGGGGCCTACAGGAAAGATGGTGAGGGACTGTTTATCAGGGAGTGCAGTGACAGGACAAGGGGGAACGGGTTTAAGCTGAAGGAGGGTCGATTCAGATTAGATGTTAGAAAGAAATTCTTTACTGTTAGAGTGGTGAGGTGCTGGAACAGGTTGCCCAGAGAGGTTGTGGATGCCCCATCCCTGGAAGTGTTCAAGGCCAGGTTGGATGGGGCTTTGGGCAACGTGGTCTAGTGGAGGGTGTCCCTGCCCGCAGCAGAGGGGTCGGGACTATATGATCTTTGAGGTCCCTTCCAACCCAAACTGTTCTATGATTCTATGATTTTATGATTCTCACCTTCTGCTCCAGCAAGCAAGTGGGCAGAGAGAGTGGAGACGGTGAAGTTTTCAGGATTAAAGGATTGCATGGTGGGCACAAGGGTAGCTGATGGCATAACTTGGACTAGGTGGATGCGGAAAGCCCTGGGGAGCTTAGGGAGGTGCCACAAATTGAAAGGCAAGGCCCAGACCACAGCATCAGGATTTTAGTCTCTGGTTCTTGCACAGCCCACAAGCTCATAGCTGGTATGTATTAATAGCAATCGGATAGCTCCGTGGTTTAGTTTCCGAGTATTGTTTGCACAGGCACGTCTGCATGCAGTTGCACAAACCAGGTCTCCTACAATCAGAGGGGGTGCATGGCTGTGTAAAAGCTTTGCAGGTTTAGGTGCCCGGCAGCAGGAGCAGGAAGGAAATGAGTCATTTAACCTTTTTGCTTTGGCTGCACCAGGCTTCTAGAACTGATGAGGAGGCACCAAAAAATCATAAAATACTTCCTCCATGGGCAACTTTTATGGTTCTTTCTGCACCCTGATATCCCTTTGGTGTTTTCTTTTCAAAAATCCAAATAATCCCACCGGCCAGAGGAATATGGCTGCATTTGATTCTATCAGGAGCATAAATGCATGGTTTGGGAAGTAGCAGTTGCACCTTCATATATAAACTTGAGTTCTGCTTTGCACTTAAAGCAAAGATGCATTATTCCCTTTGTAATAAAGATACAGCATGTGATCTCAGACTTACAACACTACCTCTCTGAAGGGTATTTACTCTATTTTGAGATACTTCAGCATCTTAATTTGGTCCTCTTCCTTCTTTTCAAAGGTTCCCCTCTCTTCAGTGACAGTTTATTGAACTGTGCTCCTAACTTTCATCTTATGAAATGAAACTAGATACTAAAAGAAGCTAAATTAGAGGTTATGAATACTCTTTTTGAATACATTTGATGAAATTTTACAAGTTCATCCTTTTATTCATTTAGAAAATATGTTAATCTAAAAATTAATTGAGTAATAAATTGTCACCTTGTCTGATTTTTTTTTTTTTTTGGCCCTAAATGATTTCAGTATGTGTCTTTCTCTTCATCTCATGTCTGGCTTTTCAAAGAGCATGGCTGATTATAAATTAACACCAAAAATGCTGGCCATTCATTAGGACTCTGGGAGACACAGGAATTCCTTGCATACTTTATGCACAAACATCTGCTCTGGAGATGTTAGCAATTCAAGAACATTTTCTCCGACTCTGCATGAATTGTTCAGATGGTGGTCGAGGGAAGTCTGATGTCACTGAGCTTGTGTGAATTGTAGTTTTAACTCTTTGAGATCAGAAATAAGAATGCCTTACTTGTAACATCACTGATTACCCGTGTGGCACGCTCTGGAATCACAAGGTCCTCGTGTGAATTTTAAACTTGTGGGGCAATCTTATGCATAATAGGATTTTCTAAAATGTAGGTGTAATTCCAACTTTCCATATTTTCTGTGCATTTAAAATTCACATGAATTGGCTACACTGAAAAAAGCTGCAATTAGGTAATGATATGAACAATTGCATCTAATTATTGTGATTATCCCAGTTACAGAGAATTAAGCTGACAGATGAAGTCTATTAAAAGGACCCATTATGACATTAATCATCAACCCTCCTCCATACTTAACTTGTATACCCCAGTGCTATTGGCTGTAAAGAAGCAACGGTGTCAGAAAGAAGAGACACGTGTCAAGAATTCCTGACAGCAGGTGACTTGGCCTAATGACTGTGGTCTTTTAAGGTTAGAAATGTGCTTGCTGACCTTGGTGGTTGTAATCTGGAATATATCAGGAGGAGCCATTAATGGATAAAAGTGGCAGGACCCTGGGATTAGTGTTCCGCTGTTCTTCTTTCCTAACAGTGATAATCACTCCAAGTAATGCTTTCATACCAGTAAATCTAGTACATTACTATGTTCCCCCATTAGGTTATTGTTTCTCATTCATGCAAAGTTAACTTCATATTAATGGCCAAATTTACTAAATCATTCTCCCAGTTATAAATCATATGTAGTTTTCTAGTATTGTGTGGCTGATCTGTGCTGTTTACTGATGCACCGAACTGAGAGGTTGATGAAATGTATATGTGACATTTTCTTTGAGCTTCTCATTCGCTGTTAATAGATGAGCTTTTCATAGCTTTAGAAGAAGTCTCTTGGGTCCCCTCCCCCAAAAAATCTTGTTAATAATTGTTTAAGTCTAAATGTATTTTTTGTACAGCTCTCTGGTAAAGGCATTTTCATTAGTCCAGAATCAAAATATGTAAAGTCAGGGAATTCAACATTAGAGGGCTCACTTAAGCCAAAATTTGTTAAAGCATAAATGTACAAAAATGACTCTCGGATGCTCATAAATCTATCCTGTAGGTACAGAAATTGAGTAAACATATGAAATAAAACTTTCAGTGCAAATTAAAATTAGTCTGAAGACAAAATTAGTGAGATATCTAAATCATACCTAGTACTACTTAATAGAGGTCAAATTATTTAAGTGAAATTCCTAGATTATAATGAGCTTTTTGGAATAACTAGAGAAACCTAGGTCTTTTATTCTCAAATATTATTCATTATCTTCCTTTTTCCTCTATTTTCATATAATTTTTCAGTCTGAAATAAATGTGAGACTTGTTGAGCTAGTAACTCCACTCAAGTCTTTAATGGTAGCTTTGATTGTTTTATTGCTTTATTTGGTGGTTAGAGCTGCTCTTGATTACTTATACTAAGTGGAAGGAAAATCCCTCCAAATACTTAAGATACACTGAGTCAGGTAAGCGTATTTCTGGCTTAATAAGTCAAATTTATCTTCTGCTCAAGCAGAAATACCTCATTAGTTTTAATGGGACTTGTATGGGATTATGCCAGCAGCAGGTTTAGCTTTACACATCTCAGCATCTGTCGCTTCTTTTTCCTGTGGCCATGTATTACTCTCCTGAATGGGAGTAACTGTTACAATAAATGGTTTAAATGCAGATGTATACATCAACATCATTTAGTCTGAAGATATTTTGGCACAGCTGGCCGTGGTGATAAACAAGGCATCTGGCTGCCCTGCCCATTCTCTGAACTTTATCATACTGTGTTGTGTTAATTCCATTCCAGCTTAGTTTATAAACTACAGTGGATTACTTTATCCAGTGAGTTGTCCACAAACCCAATTACCTCACTGTTCTTGCAGAGTCGTAAATCCCATTCCTGAGCTTTGTAAATCCCATTCCTGAACTTTTTCCAATTTATCTTCAAAGGGAACCTGATTTACAAAGGTGCTGAGCTCTGCCACTCCTGCCGTGCCATGAGGCTGCTCTTCCCCACACTGCAAGATCTTGCAGGTGAAGGACCAGCAGCAGCCAGAAACCTGGCAGTGTTGGGAAAATTCACCGATAGATGAACGTTGGGTGGAGCAAACCCACTGGCAGGATCAGTCCTTTGAATCCCAGATCTTGCATAAGCAGGGAGCACAACCTGTTATCAACAAGAACTGTGTCTGCTTAATGAAAGATAGCACTGGTAACAAAAAAGTAATGATACCTTTACAGAAGGTGAGTCATCAAGGTGACTGGAGCTGGCCTTCCAAATAGACATATAGGCTACTTAATAAAAGTCCTGAGCAGTTCCCAGAATGTAAAATGCATTTACATGTTGCCGTCCATCTACTATTGACTTATTTACATGACAGTTCAATGTAGAGAGACCAGATGATCTGAGGATGGTAACACATCCCATCTAAACAGCAACCAGACTGGGAAAAGACATGAAAAAACAGTTCAATGAACAGCCAGACCATAACAGCAGTATCTGTAAAATTCCAGTCCTGCTTCTGCATTGACATGAACTCTATTTAATATGACATTTTCTTTTGTGCTGGTTTCAATAATTCTCCTGCTGACAAAAAAATAACACGTGGCTATCAAAGCTCCCTGCTAGCTATATAACCCTCAAATGCTTCTCACACTCCTGCTGTGTCACAGCAGCAGAAATCCTGAGTTGTTTTTGCAAAGCAAACAAAGCACCTTGCTGTTATCTTTGGGAGAGGCAGTTGGGAACATTTCTGTGTGATGAGGAGGGTGTGTGTGTGAGAGTCTGAAAGGCAGAGGGAGCCAGGAGGTATCTTCTCCATAGGAAATACTTGGTGATCGGGTGGTGTAACATTCCTCTGAGATGAAAAGCTACTCCTTCCACTGTGTAGAATTAAACCAACACTTGAGTCATGCTTTTGGAGTGGAGACAGGTAAACTGCTTTGCTTTGGGTTTGCTGTGATTTATGGTTTGCCACTGAATTAAACCCTGTGAACAGTTTTGGCTTTGAACTCTGCAAATGCTCTGTGCTGCCTGGGCTGGGCTGTGTGTGCACAAACAGAGAAGGAGAATGCAAAAAGGCGTGGGTGTGCAAGAAAAGGGAGCTCTCCTTGACTTTGCACAACTCCAGTTCTTGCTGATGATTTTGACAAGCTGCGTAGAGACAGGTTGGAGGGTGGGTTACAGAGGGAGGCAGACTCCTCACCAAGCCTGGCTGACATTTAACTTCTTTCAAGTTCACTTAGACAGCTAGAGAGCAAGTGGGTTAAAATCAAGGCGTGTCCTGGCTTTAGGACTTGTCCCTTGGTAAAATGTCATGGCGCTGACCTTGCACTCTTTAGAAAAGTGGCACCTTTGTTTTGGGAAGGCCGTGCCATTCCTACAGCCTGTCTCCAGGCGCTAACTGAGAAAATGATGGTATCGACAAGAGAAGAGCAGTGTGCCCAAAGCAGGTTTTGGGGTTTTCTATTCATACGAAATGTAATTGCCTTTGTCTGATGATGTGCGCTTTGGTGATTGAGTCTCTTTGGCTGGAAGGTGAATTGGTGCAATGAAAAGGCCTGTCTTAAACAGCTGCAGCAAAGAGCTGAGTGTGGCTTAGTTCTTGCTCGCTTTGCTGGGAGGTCTTTGAGCCCAAGTCTGGACTGTGGCTGTGCCAAATTACATGGGCTGTGGGGCAAAATGAGCTTTGTGAGGCCTTTGTGCCTCCTTTCATCAGGATCTGCGGGTACCAGAGTTGTCACTGGCATAAGCCTGAAGCTCAGGACTGAGAAAAGGCCTTTTGTGATAGTCCGGGAGGATGATGTATGTAATATATCCTCTCTTCCCCTCTCCACCTCCCAGGAGCCTCATCTCCCCACCCTGTAAGCAATCTGGGAGCAGCAACTCCTTAGCTCCTGCTGCCACAGGCATGTTTGTGCAGCAAATCCATAGTCCAGAGAGAAGCCCCAAGGAGGATGTCACAGTATCTCTGGCCTTTTCCTGTTCAGATATTCCTGCTCAAGAAATGCATCCTCCCTGCACCCCTCTCCGGTGTGACTGAGAAATGGGAGTCCTACTCACTCCTCCAGCTCTGAGAGCCCTCTCCTGCGGCCAAGGGGAGGGGAGAGCTGGGAGCAGGGTGGAGGAGCTGTGCTTTCCCTCCCTCCTGGGTGCCAGAGCCTTAAGGAAGAATATCCCTTGGAGGGGAAAGACTGGGGAGAAAGGAACAGAAATAACAGGTTGCTTACTTCTTGAGTCATTACCATGTCTAGGTTTCTTTCCACACCTGAGAAAATTTTGTGATGTAGACTTTGGGTCCTTTCCTGTCCTCTCCGTCCTGCACTGGCAATTCTAAATATTCCCTTTCATGAATTATTCTGCATATGGGTCCCATCCTATAGCTCCTAGTCGTGCAAACAAGAAGAGCAAGCCCTGTGTATCAAGGCCAAGAAGGCCTACAACAACTGCCGGCTCCTCACCTTGATTTACGTGCTCTTATCCTATCATTGTAATTTTTATTGGCATTCTACTTTTTCATCCCACCCTTGCCTTCCTTTTGGGAAGGTAGTGAGGAGCAGCTGAGTTCAAGGTACAGCCATAGGCAGTCAGGATCCTGACTCCAAAGAACACCCAAAAGGTGGAGAGACACGTGGCTGAGATGCCACAGGGAATTCCTCACATTCCTCTTCAGCCCGGCAGGATGATTTGGGGATTAAAATCCATGACAACAAAAGCAGGGAAATAAAACGGCTTTCTAAGTCTCGAGGAGCCATTAAATGTAATAACCTGTGGCGTGCGGAAAGCTAGGAGACACCAAGCTGGGCTCAGTGGTGAAGTCACTGCTTGTGGGTGGTGCACACAGGAGTCCAGAGGGAATAAAGCCAGCCCTCCTTGTAGTCTTGAATGTATTTGTGGAATTCAGGAAAGCAGGTTTTTCTGTTAGGTTTTCTCTTCATTGCTAAAAAAGGTGTGTTCCTCCTGCGAAACAATCAGAGCACGTGAACTCGCCTGCTGTAAAATCGTGGAGGAGGCAATTTTGTCAAGGAATAAATACAGCGAAGTCAGCATGGGCAGAGAGTATGCAATCACCTCGCTCAGTTACCTTGCAATAAAAGAAAATATTTTACAGTCCTGTTGTTGTCTCACTGTGAAAGTTAATTTTTAAGGCAGAGAAGACAAACTTACAGTGCCTAAAAAAGATATTGAAATGCCACTTACAGATGCCGGGTCCAATCTGCTCAGAATAAATTGCATGTATTTAACTTTGACCCTTAGCAACAGTATTGCTCTGTAAGTAGAGACAACAAGCACAAAAGAGTGCTGTTTAATTTCAGTCATACTAAACTCTCCCCTTAAATCCTGGCTTGATCTTGAAATCAAGAGCCACAAAACTGGTTGTGAGCAAGTTTGTGGACAGAGGTCAAGAGCCGTATTCAGAACAGGGAAGAAGCAGTCAGAAATTCAGACAGCTTTTAAAAAATAAGCAAAGACTCAGCAACAGTTGGCTGCGTACCTTAACTACACATTTTGTTATAAAATGAGTTGCTCTCTTAGGACTTCCAGATGAACGCTGACTTTTTGCGGTTCTGTCACCAGGTTTAAAGTTGCCACTCAGCTGTGATGGTGGTTTAACGCGGCAGAGGGCAATCCCCCTTCGCACCTTCTGCATCTGCCAAAATCCAAAGCAGGAAGGGATACGATAAGTGCAGTGATCCAAAATGGGGATCTGAGACTTGATTCATATGGCATTCTGAAACTGCTATATTATTCTTAGAGTATTGTTTGTTAGTAGGATTTCTGCAGCTCACAGGAGCCCAGTAGCTCCTCATGTCACTTTGGTTTCATTGTTAATCTGCACATATATTGGTTTCAGCAATGCAAAGAAAAAGGAATTTAAGTGCATATGGTATGCATACAGAAATATAGCTAAAAGGGCTGTTGCCTTCTGAAACAAGGCTCTGATGAGACCTGTGCTGTGTCATCTTGGCTTCTGTGTGTTTGCTGCAGGATATCACCGGCTCTGATGGCGACTGCTGTACTTTCTGATGAATGCAAGGAATGCGAGGCTGTCTGCCAGTGCCAGGCTTGCTCTCAGCACACGTACAATGTCAAGCCCATCAAGGATTTAGGAATGCTGATGACTTAGCTTAGGGTGGCAGAAAGGTGCCAAAGTGCTCAAAGCAGCCAAAATGGTGATGCTTTTGGACACGTACAGAAGCAAGGAGAGTTAAGTGTAATGGGGAAAAGTTTGGGCAAAGTTTTGTGAATCCTCCTGACAGGCACCACTTCTGCTACCACCATGGAGAAGGCAGCACAGCAAGAAGGAAGCACGAGAAGATACAGTGGGCTGTCATGAAGGGGTAAATGCAGGGGATCATCTTCAAATCTCAAGGGATGATGGCAGAGAAACTTAGTCTCGCTCCCTTGATGGTGCTCTCTCCAGCCCGAGGCAGTCAGTGCAATCACAGTGGGGTTCACAGTGGTGCAGGGGAGTGAGGGTCATGTCTTGGTACAGTCATGCCCTGAGCTGCTGTGAGGGGTTTTATCCAGAATATGGCCCTCATTGTTTCTGGGACTAACGCGGCTCTCTTACATCTCCCTCCTTTGCCACAGAGGGCATAGGGGATAGTGGCCAGTATGTCTCTAAGTGAGGGGCTTGTGTTAGGCAGTGTGAGGATGCAATGGGGTGTAATATACAGAAGAGCAAAGGAGTTACTATAATGTTATTTCCTGTAATCACTTTCAAACTGCCCTTCTGTACTTTTCCTCCCTTGTGAAGACCATAAAGCCCTCATCACCTCAGCTTTACTGGAGTTTCCAGTCTGGCTGACTCATCCACCAGCCTCTCGTACACTGCTTCCAGTACTCTTCCGCATGAGCTGAAAAGGTGACAGGTTTTGGCAGGTGTCCTCCGGAAATCCCCCTGCCTTGAGGCTTTTAAGGCTGTACGAGGAATCTTTTGGGTACCTCCAGCTGCTGTCCTGTCTGCCAGCAGCCAACCTTGCTGCCAAACAGTTTGCCCTTGTCCGAGTCAATGTTTCCTTGTCTGTGGGTTTGCAAAAGGGATGCTCCTTCCCGGGTCTTTTGGAAAGCAGCTAGCAGGTGAGCCCCCCACGCTCTGCTGGTGACTGTGAGATAGAAGGGTGGGCTTTTGCGGAGCCATTGGGTGAAATCTCTGCTCTTTATTTGCTCCATTTCTTTGGTTTTGTTAGTTTTGTACTAGCACAGTTTTGCTATTTTAGGGCATTTTCCTTGGATGGTGGTAGCAAACCTATATTTGTGGACTGTAAAACTATCTGAGAACAACATCTGGGCTCTGAAAGGAGCAGCCCACTTCCTGGCAGGGAGGGACAAACAGTCCTAGTCTCAAAGTATTTTTCCCCATGTGCCTCCGAGATCTGTCACCATCAGAGAGGGACTTTTACCTTCTGTCAGTGGAGCTGCTGGGTTTATAGCTGCAGGGGAGTGAGGGCTTTGAATCTGCCAACAAGTCCATCAATTGTTTGCATCAAAATAACCTAAATAATCAGAAATGGAAATAAATGGCAGCAAAACAATAACTGAAAACCTCCTCCAAACATTAAACTAGAGAGAAACTTTACTTGTCCACACTGGATTCCCTTTCTTTACCCCTCCCTGTCTGCCAGCATCGTCTTTCTACCCTTAAAAAATATCTAATTCAAGAGTAGGGGATAGAGTGGAAGAAATCAGTTCCACTCAGTAAAAGCCTCAGGACAGCACATTTTTTTCTGCTGTCTTGCTGTCTCAAATGCAAAGCTTGTAACTTTTTTTCACCTTTAAGCTCATGCCTCTGCGAACGTTTGTGGTTACAGCTTCTATTTCTACATTGGCAATTTATGACCTGGTGTTTTTTTCCCCTGCAAGAAGAAACATATCTCTACGAGTGTCTAAAAGCCCTTTAGACCTAGACTCTGATCACTGGCATCTGTTTAAGGCCCTTTCCTTGATATGGGGACCACAGAGGACAGATTTGCAGCACTTGGTGTCTTCTGGAAGCCCTGCTGGAAAGGAGCAGAGCATGAAAATGTGCCAGCAACAGGAAAAGAGGCATCATTGTCAAGCTGCAGCGGTAGCAAAATGCAGGAGGCTGGGCCAGCAGTGAAGACGCCAGATTTCAGTGGGGAGGAGCCAGGGCCAGCGCGGCGCTGGGGCTCAGGCGCTTGGCCTCAGTTGATGTGCTAGGCAGGCGGTGGCGTGCGGATGCGGGAGAGAAATAAATGAGGAGTCATAGCAGAGACGCATTTCCAGCCAAGGGGAAGGAGCAGGCCTCTCCGGAGGGAGCTGACGTTGGGGATTACTGGAGCAGAGAGCAAGGGAAGTCTCGCGGGTCTGGCTTCAACGCCGAGCCAGTGCTAACATCTGGGCACAGCTGTTTCCTGGAGCCCTTTCTGCTGCTGCACATCGGCTTGTTTTGCAGCAATGGAATCGAATGGCACTTTCCTCGCTTGCAACAGTAAGTCTGTAAAAATGTCCTTGCATTTCAGCTCTCTTATCTCGTCCAAGAGCTTATTTTTCCTCCTGTCTTTTCCTCCCTCCTTTGCCTCCTCATTCTCTCATTTGGAAGTAATGCAGCATTAAATCGGTGTTCCAGAGAGAGATGATAGATTTTTCTCTGTTAATAGGGTTAGCTGTGTTGGTAGGAAAGGTGTCTTGGCTCCGTAAGTGTCTGCAAGTCCAGAAAAGTTGATCCAAATCTCCTCCCCTTTATGGTGAAACTGAGAGTGGGATGGATGCGCAACTGAGTAAACTCTCGGGGCTCTGGTGAAGAGAGCTGAGCCAGGATAAATCACCTCAGCTCAGGGTCTGCCCTCGAGACTCTATAAATGTTAAGTACAAAATAAGTAATGTTTCTAAAAAAGAAGAAATCCTCTCTGCCCTTCCAGCAAGTGAGATTTAAGAAGTCTCAGTCAATACTGAGACTGGGAGGCTTGTGTGATAAACAGGGCAATGAAATGTCCCTTATTCCCCAGTCTGACTTTAATATATTGATATGTTACCTCTTCATTTATTTTACTGACTCTGATGAGCAGAAACAACTCAGGACTGTGATAGCTACAGATTTAAATGGGATATTGTGATCCCACAGAAATGGGAAAAGTCTACAGTGCTTATTTTTATTTCATGAGATAGGTACTTTCTTACTATAGATGAGCTATAAACAAAACAGAGCAAGAAGTGATTGACCATAAACATAATCAGTTCAGCATTACCAGGAGAACTGTGAAAAGATTCCCCCAGGCTCAAGAAATCTTCCCTCTGATTTTCCCAGATGCTAAAAATCTGACAGGAAGGGGAAGCAGAGGTTAATGTTATACTTTTTGTAGGTATTTCATTCATTATACAACCGCTGGGGAAAGAAAGCTAAGAAATACATCTGGAACTATTAAAATATTTCCTATTCATAGAATCAGAGAATGTCGGTCATTTTTCAGTGAATATTTAGTCTTCTGGTGTTAGAAACCAAGAAGTATTCAGTGGCTGAATATTCTTGTCTTGAGCAGAAAAATACACAAGTGGTGAATGAGCCAAGCTTTTAAAAAAGTATTTACTGAAATTCCTTGACACATAACACACACAAGTGCCAAAGTCACTCTGAATGCCAGACTATTTAGACAAGAAAAGTTGCTCACATGTTGGTTTGTTAGCAGGATCAGGTTTGTGCTATGTAGTTAGTCAGAAACTTCTCAGATACTATGGTTTACAGATATGTTTTTTGCTATGGCTGTATGTTGAAACTCTCTTTCTTTCAGGTTTTTTTTCTTTTTGTTCCAACCAAAATACAACAGCAGCTGTATTTACTATGTCAGAATTAGCCACAGGCACATCTCAGTAAAATTATGACAGTAGGAGGCACCTGAGATACCTTATGGTGGCAGAAGTGGGTGTTACTGTAGATGAGAGTTTCTGAGAAGTTTGTAGAGTTTTGTTTACCCTGCCTTTGGATGGAGATCAGAGTCCAGGGAAGAAAACTGAGCACACTCCCATCTTTGCAGAGCCAGAGTAGGTGCTGTGATTTAGTGGTCCGTGCCTTTTATTTTGAATGCATTTGATTCAGCTGGATGAGCTGCTTGTTGCTTATTTTTATTAAAAAGTAATCTACATTTAGTACGCAATGAATCTGCTAGACTCTGTGGGCTATTAATAATCTTTCTCTTGCCTCATGAAATTGGTTTGTTTCTGAACTGGGAGCCCTTATGCTCACACGGATTATAGAATAGCTAATTTGTGCTATGCCTTATTCTTATACACTGACTTTTTCATCCAAGACACTGTGTACTTGTGTAGGGAATGCCACAGCACCATTATGGGAATGCCCTCTGCCGCGCCCAGGGTGAGAATCAACAGGGAAGGGTTCGTAAAATTGTACAAAACAGGCCATTTCCTTGTTTCTTCTGTCAGCTAGTCGCGAGGATTAACTTCTAGATTTAAATTTCCAAATGAATCATCTCCACCTGCCCTTCTTAGCTGGGAGCACTGAGGAGGCTCCTTTTAGACTCCAGCCTCCGTGGGTGGAGATAATGCTACTTGGGATCAGCGGGGATCTGCTCTGAAGCAACCAGTGACTTTGATCTCCTATCCTACACACAAAATGCTCCTAGCACACCCTAGTTGATGCAGGTTGTGCGTGATGCATTATGTGGGAGGTTTCTGAGCCATAGTGTTTCTAGTAGTGCAAGAGAATTTGCAATACTGACACTTCTAAGTACAATAAATATGCAACTTGTCTCTTTTTCAGACAGGACAAGTAAAATTCATTTTGGGTCTTTTTTTTATTTTGACACAAATCTGCTAAATTTCCAATCTGAGCAATGTCTTTTAGTAAAACTAAAGCCCGCAGTTGGTTTTGAGGTTGTTGTCGCCGTGCAAAGCCCCAACATCAGGCCCAAAAGCAGATGAGTCGGGGCAAGAAGATGCTCGGGGAAAAACAGATTTTAAGGAGCAAATGAAAGAGGAGGAAGAAGGAAATGTAATCGCTTGGAAAACAGCTGCAGGTAGCAGAGATGAAAGGATACGGCCAACTACAGGGAAAAGCAAGAGGAAGAGGTGTGTGGGGAAGAGATGGTTTGTGCAAGATCTGGAAACTCAGCTGACTGGATAGGCAGCTCGGGGAGCTAAAGGTGTCAATGATTTGGGAGCAAAGTATAGTTTCCCTTACAGGGAGATTGAAATATATAAACACGTATTTATGAAGGAAAGCTGCAGACAAATACTTGGTGATTTGATCATCCAGTGTGGGATTCAGCTGGCTAAGTGTAGGTATCTGCAAGAAATTTTAAGCTTATAGGGATGTAGACAGGTGAACTGTACCCTCTCTTCTCCTGGCCCCTTGTTCAGGGCACTGTAGATATCGAAATACTGCGAGACTGAACCCCAGCCCATGTGTCTCTGAGGTCCTTACCGTGGGTGGAGGTTCTCAGTCCTTACTCAGTCAAGCCCACCAGAATGGAAGGCTGCAGACCTTGGTCAAACACAGAGGTTTCTCTTTTTCTTTATGCAGGTACAGAAGATTTTGCCACAGTTTCTTCTAAATTGAGATACTTCCACACCTTAAATGACCAAATTTGGACAATGTGTGTGGGAAAATTCTCACACCTCAGGCTGTCCCACACATGGGTACCTTTTAAAGCCCTCTGTTGAGATACCATACAAGTCTTGTTGGCTGTTTTTGACTAAAGTTACAGAGTGCTGAAATTCCATGTAAATTACGTAGGGGAAAAAAATTGGATTTTTCCCTAATTTTGCATAATTCAGTTGTGCAATTTAAGTATTGCACATATTTTGCCCTGCTACAGAATGGTGAGAGTGACCTGTGTTTCATCTGTGGAAGAAATTTCAGCTCCTGAAGAAAATGTCGAGAAAAGCTGTTAAGTGGCCTTGTGAAGCTGGGACCCACCTACAATTGACTTTTTGGTTTTATGAAGAGAAAATTTTCATCAGCACGTGCCCAGAAACATGACTTACAAGTTAGGCAACTAAGCAACTGGCTGTTGGTGCTGGCCCTATCCATCAAGCTGATATCCTTCTTTTCAATTACTTTCTTCCCACTCTTTTCACACCAACTACCGGAAAAGCTGTAATTTACTGCAAGTCAGTGTTTGTTTTAGTGCCTTTCACTCTGCAGCCAAATCTCGATGTGCACCATGATGGATGGACCGGTGGAAGGACCGAACCAAACCTTCAATCTGGTTGTGAGTTCCAAGTGCAATGAACTTTAGTTAGATGTTTTACCTGGATTTCATCAAAAGCGCAGAGCATTAGCTTTTGATGGGTCACAGCCAGTGCTGTGCATGGATCCAAGCTCCCTTCGAGTGACCCAGACTGGCAGAAAGATTTATGAAGATTTACAAAAATAAAGGTCACAATTTGAACTGTCTGTGAAATGTCTGAGCGGGCAACCTGGCTTTGTCTACACAAACCAGGGCCAGGATTCTGCACCGTTTAACTGCCAGTACACTCCCCAGCATGGTTTTGATCCACAGCAAGCTAGCACATAGCATGATCTGGGTGATGGCATGGGTCTGCAATCCTGGGTATAGCCAGCCTGTTTTGGGGAAGGATGGCTGGGCTGTGTGGACTGAGCAGAGCAGAGCTGGAGAAGGGACCATTCTCCTCCCAGAGGCCTTGCAGACAAGGTGAGACAGCCAAAGGATACAGAGAGAAAGTGGAGCTGAGAAATACTGGGCAGGGTGACAGCACTGATAGTGCACCAGAAACCTGCCCATTGTGCAGCGAAGGAAGGGTTTAGGCAGTGATTTGAAGGACAGCTGCAACATGGTGCTTGGGGAGAACTCCTATTTTATGAAACTTTAAGGACACCCTGCTCCAGCTCAGCAGGACCTCTCAAGCACCCTGGAAGGGAAGTAGAGTGGGCAAGAAAAGCCAGTGTAAGGAAGAGAAGGAGGTTTGCTGACGCTGCCACAGGCTTTGTGGAGAAGCCCATTCTCAGTGTCACCACAAGGTGGAACTTGGTACATACCACATGCACCGAAGATGCACCCACTGTCAACAAGCAGCAGCATCTTTGGCTGGACATGCACCAATGCTTATGGTCTCAGCACCCACTCCCTGGTCCCTGCTCCACCGGAGGGAGCAAGAAGGGGAGCGCTGGTGTAGAGAAGCCATTGACATTTTTTGTTAGTGGTGAGAAACTGGCTGTTCTCAAGCTCTGCTGCACCAGCAGCAAGACCTGGTCTTCGGAGCGTGTGAGGTGTGACTGGGGAGAATAAAGCTGAGAGCAGCGAGTGGTGTCCTGGAGGTAGCAAGGAAGGAGGAAAGAGTGGGGTTTCAACAGGTGGGATGTAGAGGGCATGAATGAAGAATGGACTGCAGAGGGAAAAACAGGGCAGGTGGGACCCTGCAGACGTGGAAGGAGCCTTGCTGTCCTGTCCTCCCGGCAGGGTCTCAGCCAGAAGACAACTTGCCATTGCTGGGACCACACTGATCCCAGGCAAAGGGCTGCTAAAGAGCTGATAGAAAAGCCAGGTTGGATATAACCATGGGGTGATGGCAGATGACAAAAGGGGACTCTGCAGAGGCACTTCACAACTAACAGCAGTGACGGGGAAACCAACTAAATCCTTGTCACTTGACAGGTTTTCTGCTTTTCCAAACAGCAGCTGCTGCCTGGTGCTGCAGCTGGTTGTGCTCATTTCCAAGCAGCTGCTACACTGACAGTACTCATACTAGGTGTGCAAAAGTAATCCTCAAACTTTATTTGCCATCAGGAACTTAATTTTCTGAATGCTCCATCATCCTAACAAGTGATGGAAGGTTGTTGCATTACTACAGACTAGCTGAAGGGACAGACATTGCAGTTCATTAATGAGCAGCGATACTTTGATTGTGGTATAACTCTTATTAAAATAATTCTATTGAATTTCACTCTGAGGGAGCCTGGGAGGGAAGACGAAATTACAGTGTTTCTTCAAAGAACAACATCATGTAAAAAAAGACCTAATTTTTTCTTCTAATAAATGTAGAGCGAGGCACAACCTTTGGCCTCTTTAGTGGGAAAATCTCCCCTTAACATGACATTTGTTATTTGCTATGTAACTGCCATAGGCATTGCTAGGCATAATAGAGTAATTTACATCATGTACATGATGCAATGGGGAAGTGGTAAGGTCATCACCAGCACAGGTATTTTCATTCCAGTCCCAAATTATCACAAGTCTGGACAAATCAAGACGTGACTTCTGTCATGTCATTTGTGTCAGTGTGGTGTAAAGAGACTACGACCAGTATTAGGGCTGCGCCACTTTTGGTGTTGCCCAAACGTGGCAGTAGTGGGAGAACAGGTCCAGCCCCAAAGAGCTCAAAACCAACCTGCTTCTACCTCTGTGAAGTGGTAATAAAGCCTCCTTAGCTCCTTTGTGTAAGGATGTGATGGAGATTAATTAATTCTGGAACATTGTCTGAAGAGCAGCCTGGGCATTAATAGTTTTATCACATAGCCCATTTCCTACCAGAATCTACATCCTTTCTCTCTCAAGTGCCTGTTTCCTGGATATTAAAGCACTTTGCTAACTTTGGGACCATGTTCTGACATCCTCGTTCGCATCGATTTCTGTTTGCTCCGTGAGTAATTCAGCTGGAGTCGATAGGATGATTAGCACAGCCCCGATCATGGGCACGGGGACATGAATAACTTCACTCATGTGACTAGTGCCATTGATTTCAGAGGGATTGGTCATATGGGTAAAATTGCATGCTCGAGTGTTTGCAGGCTTCGGATCCAGTCAAGTGTTACCTGTGGTGAATAAGGATTGGACAATTTGTCCCTAAGCCATTTGCAGGAGTCACTTCCTCCAGTGGTGGAGCGTGACGCAGCATCACGTAACACCAGTAAGCAATGCCATGGAACCCACAGTGTCACACTTACCCGTCAGGCTTCGTCTATGAGATGTGACATTGTCTCTAAATGACCTCAAGACCACAATACAGATCTGTTGTTTCCCAAAGCAGGGCATTTCTGGCCCGCTGATCTTATCTTCATTTTAAAAACAAACTGATTTTAACTGTCTTCCATCTCTGAAGCCCTCACAACAGCAAAACTCACACAGCTGTTCTGGAGAAGTATCTAAACTTGGTAAATGCCGATTGTGTGTTTTGTGTGTGTGCAAACTTCAGGGCTAAGTACAGTGAAATGTTCTCTGAGGGCCTAGAAGGCTCCGAGCAGTGCTGTCGCTGGCACTGCTTAGTAGGAATTAATGAGAAAACAAAGCCGAGGGGCTCCGTGTCCTCCCAAATCGATCCCTATGGGACTCTGGCTGCTGCTGGACAGGAGGGCTGGTGCACAGAAGGAAATTGTTTTGCTAAGGCAAGTACGGGAGACCACTCTATTCCCCACTCCTTTAATTGGATCAATCCTCCCCAGTATGATGTGAAATACAGGACGTGTTCAGAGACTGCTAGCTAATAAATATCATCTAGCCATTACATCATGGTGCCCACCTCCTAGCCAGGGCAAAAGCAAAGCCCTGGGGAGCGCAACAGAGATTACGGCTCCGACATCCAGCCCATGTACGTGCAGGGGGCTCAAAAAGGCTGGAGGTGTTTCCTCAAACACCTATTGACTGCCTGGCTAATATGTTCAGCAATGTCCCATCCAGAAAATGCCTTTATTCTCCTTAGCTGTGATTTGTAGTTGCTGTGTGTAAATAAGGCGTTATTAGTTGTACTGCTGTTCAAGGCCATGCAATGGCTGTGTCTTGTCTCCAGGGAGCTTCTCACATGCGGCATATGGCAGCAATTGATCAATGACTCTGATCCCGTCCTTGTGCTTAACCCAGTCCTCTGCTTATCTCTGAGTGTTGGTAGGGCATCCTTCAAAATGTGGAGAAAGAAAGGGAAGATGGCTGGGTCACCAGACATCATAAATAGAGAATATGTTTCTAAAACCTGTGTTGAATATGATGGGGGTGGTGATGGAGAGCCTTGGAATAGGTCTCCAGCAGAAATGGTGACACATGGTTTGCTGTCAAGTTTTTTGGGCATATGCTGGTTCACCCCAGCTTGACTCCATCTCCCTTGGAGTAGTAACCTCACCCTTGGCTTGCCTGGTAGGGCAGCAGCTAGCAAAGACAACGACAAAAAAACCTGGTCTGTAACAAGGTCTGTAAACTCACTTAGCATGGAACAGCTTAATAAGTACAGCTGCTGTATTTCACTGCAGAAGGGGTCGTGGCTAGGGCAGAGAGAGATTTGAGTCCCAGCCATTACCAGAACAATGGGCAATGGTCATGAGTTTCAGCAAAGGAAATTTATACTGGTCATATGAACAAATTATTCATTAAAAACATCTAAGCTCTTGAACAGGGATCTAGATTGACTGTGGAGTCTCCGTCCTTAGAGATATTCAAAACTCACCTGGACGAGGCTGGGAAGCAATCTGATCTGCCTTTGAAGGTGACCCCACTTTGAGTGGGTAGTTGAACTAGAGAGCTCCAGAGGTCCATTCTAGCCTGAATTATTCTCTGATTCTGCGTAATCACTGACTTGTTAAACCACTAATGGGGACTTATTCCTGTACCAGACTGCAGGATAAATTTGAATTACAATAATTAACCCAGAGCTATGCAGAAACGTAGGGTAAGTGACTCACCCCAGTCATTCAGGAAATCGGTGGCAGAGAAGACACTCTCCAGAATCTTAGGAAAATGCTCTTCCCTAGGTGCAAAAATAAGAACATTAAAACACAATTTCCAGCTGCTTTTGGGCTACATCTGCCCTGGCTCAAAGGTGTTTTTAGCTTCCTCTTCACTGCATGTCAGTGGGGACAGCACGGAGCAGCTCTGCACAGAAGAGAAAGGGTGGAGCTGAGTGCTCTGATCCAGGCGTCCGTGGGCAGGCTAAGCTGACGAGCTCTAGGCACTGATTAGGAGCCACAAACAATACTTGGGACTCCTCCAGCCCCTGGAAATGATGCATAAAATCCCACTTGCGTATGACTGTAGGAAAACTTGTTCCTTCTACCTGGGCAGCTGCCGGCAGACGCCTCGGTGTAATTTTGCATCCAGTGTGTGGTGGTGAGCGAAGCAAGAGGAGAGACTTCCCACGGTCCCACCCCCAGCTGGACTCTGCCCTCCCCTGCCTTCCTCTGCCAGCACTCTCCTGCTGCCTCCGCTCCCTCCTTGGAGCCCGGTTTGACATCGCGCGCGCCGGAGGCTCCTGGATGAGCAGGGATCCCCGCTGGGGTGGCGAGGCCCCCCATCCTTCCCGACGCCTGACACCTCTCCCCGAGCCCCACGCTGGATCATGCAGTGCTTCCGAAGGCAGCCCAAGCGCAGCGTGTCCCAGGAAAACATCCTACGGGAGCAGAGCCGTAGAGTGGCCGCGTTGAACGGCATCAGGCTGGGTAAGGGACAAGTCGGCCAGACCCTCGGCACTTCCACACGCTGGCAGCTGCTTCATTTCTGCCTCCTCCACGCGCAGAGGCAGTGCTCCACCCTAAAGGCAACTCCAAGGTTATTTTTAACTCCTGAGGTTTCTTTTCCTTTCCTTTGCCTGTAACCACCCGCCAGATGTATAAACCGCTTCATTTAAGGCATCAGAGAAAGTGGGACCTCTTTGGCAAAGGGTCGGTGTACAAATCTCTTTTTTCTGGGTTTTCTGAACTGTCTCTGGTTGAGGGAGTTTGAGGAAGGCAGTGCCCTTTTCCTGCCTGATTTTAGGACTTCTCAGTGGTGTGTTGCCAGTTGCTATAAGAGCCCGAGGAACCACTCAGAGGTCTGCATTCACCAGATGAAAAGAAACAGGAAACCCAGGGAGTTTCATAACTTCTGTGTCTGGCTATGAACTCATTGCTGGTTCCTGCTGCCTGGAGAGACAGCCCAAATCCCCTGATTTCCTTGGCTACAGAGGGCAGGTGGAAATGGAAAATCACCGTTTACTCACCTGAGTTCTTTAGATTTTATCAGAAAGGCTTTCTGCCATTTTAAACCAGCAAATCTGAGTTATGTCTGGTCTTAAACCAGGTGGGAGAGGGAGAGCAGGCAGGAGGAGGCTTGTTTTATAGCAGTTGTAATTAACGTGTTTATATCAGATCAGCAGATTTGTGAGTGAGCAATGCAGAAATATGGACTATCACTGTCTTCTATAGATATCATCCTAACTGTCTCCTTAGTGAACTCAGAGCCTGGCTTCTACCGTGACAGCTATTGTTTTATTGTCGTTCCTGCTTGCTGTAAACCTGAGACACATAATACAACGGTTAACATTTTTGATGTCTTGTGTCTAAAGCTTCATAGTGCAGTATATTAACTTCATGGTTATTGCAGTGCTGTGTGTGCTTGAGGTGCTCCTACCTTTGCCAAACATGATTTTCACTCTGAACATGACTGCACACTAAATATATTCTGTCTACAAAGTGTGTGATTGATTGATATTTTGTGAGGAGGGGGGGCCTGGCCCTTGAAACGCACTCTGCAATTTTGCATGCCAAGTATCTATTTGGTATTTCACAGAGGACGCTAAGAAAGACACAGTCCTGCCACATGCAGGATTTGGACATCTATTTCAGTGTGGTGATTGTGCTTCTCATGCCTAGTGTTGCTATATAGTTGGAAAGCAATATCCTTGTCCTGCCGCACAGTGTTTTTTAATTTGTAAATCGTGTATGTGTATGATGACTCTGGTTTCTTTCATACAAGTTTCCATTACTGTGAGATGGAGCTCTGGACAGCAAACCTCCTCTGCTCCGTGGGGTTGTTAGGCAGAAATCCTCAGGTGCTGGTTCAGGCATAAAACCTGAAAATGAGGTTTCTGGTGGGAAAAGGTGGGTTTTTTCTAGAAAGCAATTCAAATGACCAACTGAGAGTAATGTCCCACTGGCACATCAGGGGTGCGTTTGTGGTTCTTGTATCAGCAGATCAGAGTGTCTTCTGCTCCATCTCTGGCCTAACAAAATGCTGACGCTTTGTAGATAGCAATAGAGAAGCTAAGTGACTCACCCAAGGTCATTTAAGGAGTCTGTGGCAGTGCTTGAACTGGGCATAGGAGGCAGGGCCTAAAACACTGGTCCTCTTTCCCAGCCAGTTTAGCTGTCTGAGCTTGAACTGCTGCTAGACAGACACAGAGCAGGCCTGAAACAGGCTGTGCCCACCCGGTTAGGAGTATGCCCCCCTCCTTCCTTCAGGCCCACCGTTGGGTGGTTCAGTCAGTACTTGGGGTCACCACCGGCAGAGGTCAACTCTGGGTGACTGCTCTCTATCTGAAAGGTCTCCCACATCAAAGGAATGATGGAGCTGTTAGACACCCATGATTAGCCCTCTCGCCCTTTCCTGGCCAAACCCGGTCTCCTTGAGGCAAGCTTGTCTCCATACCCTCCCTGGCTTCTCTCGCTGCCCTCTGACTCATGCTCCCTACCATCTTTGATCTTTGCCATGCTTTCACCACGCACCATCCCTCTTCATCTTTCCCTCATGCTCTTGTGAAGTGCAGTGGCATCCTTTGCTGAGTCATTTAACCTGGCCTGGTCCTCAGGCACAGTGGCCAAGGATGAGTAGGAGGGCTGCTCCCAGCCCATAGTTAGATCCTCTGAAGAGGAAGGGGAGCTTTGACCCACATTAATGCACTGACTGGGCTGTGCCGGTGAGCAGGATGAAGGGCTCTGAGTGCCAGCTTGTGTCTGACATATGGATCAAGCCTGGAGGAATCTGCCCTTGACTGCTGCCCGTGCCCATCCAGATTTGCCTGTATTACATTGGTGCAGCTTTTTGGGATGTCCAGGTAGCACGGCACTTTACATATGTTGCATACAGTGTCTGTGTGACAAAACATGCTACAGTTAATGGGGATTTCTCATTACACACATGCATATAGGCATCCAAAAGTATTAATGGTTTTCCTCCTCATGTCACCTGAGGATGGCATGTCCTCCTCCTAGTCCCGTAATGATGCCTTGCATGGTTGAGATCTAAAGAAAGAGAGGGAAGGAGGCTGGGAGCCAGAACACAAGTGTGGGTGAACAGAGAGAAGGAAGAAGTTTGTTTCCTCTCCAGGATCCTTGAGGGGTACCGCAGCGATATTAGTGAGGCTGAAGTCAATGGTATCTTCTCTGCGCTTGGAAGACCTCTGCCTCAGAGAGGAAGCCTCAACACCACAACTCAGGAGCCCAAGGACCGGTGAAGCTGTTGTGGTCTCTGTCCTTCCTCTGGATGGTCTGGCCTCTTGCCAACCCCTGGGTATGCTTGAACCTCAGCAAACCCAGGAGACTGTCCCAGATCACATAGCTGGGGTCAATCTTTCACCATTCCATGCTTTGTAGGAGATGGTTTTTTTTCTTCTCTCCGTGAGAGGACAAAAAGTGTTTCTGAGGTTTCCAGAGAAAGCATTCAAATTCTCCTCTTGGGAACCTCCAGACCAGACATGAGCTGAGAGGCCCAGGGGATGCTGTAGCATGGGAAGACACTTAATTAATGAGATGATAGCTAATTGAATGTAGAGGAAAGAGAGAGGCCACAGCCACCTTTTCAGGATCTCCAGCTCCCACTGAAGTGCTTTCAACTCTGGGTGCCTCAGCCAGGCTCAGCTCTGGGCATGCTCCTTGGCATCTGCAAAACCAGTAAAGTGATGTGAGCGGCTCACTGAGTGGACACTGGACACCCCTAATATTATCTCTGACAGAGATCTCAGGCTTTCTTTCAGAACCTAAAATGCTCTCTCCAGGCCAACGTATTCCAGTTACAAACACACGGTGCTGCTTTTTGCTGCTGCCATCGTGACCCACCGTGGTGGTTTGCAGCACCTGGCACTTCAGTTTCTTGTATGAATTGTCTGAGATTTTGGCCATTGGATCTCGTGCTGGGTTTGTTTCTCAAGCAGGCCTGAAGTGATGCTTGGTAGTTTATTGCCTTGCCCTGTTCAAAAATCAACAATTCGAGGCAGCTATGTCTTCCAGAGAAGAACGAACCCAATGTGACAGGGGAATGCCACGCTGCAATATACATCCATTAACTTGGATTTCTGCTTTGTGAACCCCCACGTTAAGTTTACATAATGTCAGAAAATTTCCCATGATGTGTCAGGTGTCTGCAAGTGGCCGAGTGGTTGTCTGCATTGTCAAAATAAGGTTAGCAAAGACCCCGCTGAGTTGGGATGTGCTTGGTCAGTACTACAGAGTTAAATGCTGTTTCACCAGCTTCGAACAAGCCTTTCATGCAGTGTCAGAGATGCAAGGTGCCTATTACAGAAAGCCCCGGATGTGTTTCTCATGTTTCATGCTCTCACCCTCTCCAGCCCACATGCTCCAGATCTGTAATTAATGGTTGGCTTGAGGAACAGATTCTCCAAGGTGTTTAGGTATGTGGAAGTCATATACTGCGGAGACATTCAAAACCATGTAGAATGCCAAATCTGTTTTCAAAGCCTCAGTAGTTGCCTGTTGCCTCTCTAGATGTCCAAGTGCCTTCCTGAATCTAGCCTAAGATGTGAAACCTGAAGTTCCTGGAACCAGAAGGTCTGGTTATTATTACTTGGCATTGTGGTGGTCTAGTAGGGTAAGAAGATGAAGGTCCTCTTGGATACTAGCTGGGCAATGAGGAAAGCACAGATGCTACCTTATTGATGTGATGCTGCCTGTCACCAAACTATCTGTGTATGTCCTAGGCTTCATGACACTGATCTTCAAAATTCCCATGTGGATAGGAGGGGACTGTTGCCAGAGAAGGAAGAGAGATATCTTTGTGTATTCCTGTTTCCACAAAGGAAATTTGTTGCAGAATAGATTTAAAATCACTTGAAAGTTCCTGACAGTACTCCAATTACAAGTTATACAACTTTCTTTCCTTTGCTTTTACTGTTACATTGCTGGTTTTGTTGTTGGTTTTGCATCCTAACATTAGATTATATTTGCTGGGAAGAAGATATTTTATGTTTGTAAACCACCTGAGAATGATTGTAGGAAAGCCTTTGGACTCAATCTAAGAACTCTACAAGGCTCCAGCCTCTTTTGTGAACATGAAGTGTGGCATGGCAGATTTCTGGGTGTCTCTGCTCTGCCGTCCTCCCCACACCTGGCTGCACTGCAGTGGTCTGTCTGTGTCTGTGATTAGTGTCCTGTGGAAGAGAAGACATTTCTTGAGCTGACTCTTACAACCTTACCACTACTGTTTCTCTGCAGGCCTGAAAGATGACAAGGATCTGAAGTTCCTCCTGAAAGGCAGCCAGCTGCTAAAAGTGAAGTCAAGCTCTTGGAGAAAGGAACGGTTTTATAAGCTCCAGGAGGACTGCAAAACCATATGGCAGGAATCAAAGAAGATGCTGAGGTCTCCAGAGTCACAGATCTGTAAGTAAAGTTTGCTTCATCACAGGCATGGGACATTGTGGGCAGAGGTGCTTGGGGTGAACCAGGACCATCATGCTTGCGGTGCGGAGGTAGGGCTTGGAGCAATGAAACCAGCTCCTTCACACCTCCAGTAACACACAAAGTGATGCTGTCAGCTCCGGAGACAGCTGGGAGGAATCTGCCGAGTCAGGAATGGCCACATTTCCCAAGCTTATGAGTTACCACTTAAAATTGTTGTGGGGTGGGCCACTCTGGGCTCCGCGGCCTTGCCTGGCTCGTGTCCTCCCCAAAGCAAGAGTTCAGGTTACTCAGGTGTCCGAGCCATAATGCTCAGGTGTGAGGCATGGCTTGAGCTTGAGTATCTGCGGTGTGGTGCGGTGTGGTACGGTGCACTTGGGCTCTTGGGCTGAGCTCTGCCAGGACACCTCTTTTCTGCCTGAAGCCCCTGAGAAAGCTGGCATTTAAGCCTCACAAGGGAACCCCAGAGATGTGGAGATCCAAGGGCTGGAAGGAGATCTCTCTGGGAAGAAAAGCCTGTTCTCATCTTTATCTTGGAAACTCAGAATCTGCCCCATTGTAAAAAGTCCAGATATGACATTCAGCATTGTATGAACACAGGGAAATCCATTCTGTGCCAGCATCATCCAGCTTGGGGCCATAATTGGGACCAGAAGCCCAACTGTGCAGTCAAAATGGGATCAGGCAGAGTGTGTATCTGTTTATATCTGTTTTTTCTTCTCATTTGGTATTTTTCTGACATATTTCTCTGTCACTAATCATCATGGTCTTGTAAAGCCAGGAGATAAATGAATAATGTGGAATATATTTGATGGCATGTTGAAATGTAGAATAAGCTGCCCACGTTATTTACACAATTTTTGGGGTAACAATCATAATTAACTAAATGAAGGGTGGGTCTTCACAATTACCCCCTCCCACAAGCAGTGATAAGATCTTCAGTAGGAGGAGTAAGGTAGCAGGACAAAATAGGTTTGGTTTATAACCCTGAGGACCACTCTTCTCACATGACCTTGGGCACCTTATTTAATCTCTTTGTACATCCTTCCCCACACATTTCCTTTCTCCTCTATCTAGCTCTAAAAGGCTTTTGATTTAGAGGCTGTCCCTTACTGTGTGATTGCATGCCCAGCATGGCAAGGTCCTGAGCTCAGCTGGGCTGTTAGGTACCAATGCAATAACCTGTGATAACAACAACAAACGCATGGCCTGAGTGAATGTTTGCCCCCTAGGAACGCCTGCTGTGTTGAGCTCTGTCCCATATAAAAGCAAAGTCTTTTCCCAGATAACGTCTTGCTATAAAACAAATAAGGACATGAGTTGAGAAGAATGACTTTCAGAGCTTGCTTTCCTGGGCACTGAGCCAGCAGTTTCCAAGTTACAGGGGCTGAGAGCACCTCCAGCAACAGTTCTGAGCCCACCTGGTTCTCTGAAGTAAACGGGAGGCTCTCCTTGTGCTGTGTCTCCAGGGGCTTTGACATCTGCTTGGAGAAGCACTGGGCGAACCCATTGCCTCCATCGCTGGGGCCGTGGCATGGAGACCTCCCGCAACTTAACTTTTTTATATACTGAGCTGCAATAAGAGCCCTGCAGCGTGATCCAATCCTTTGAGCTGGGTGTTGGACGCAGGCTGGGAGTGTGTCAGCGTGGGTGTGGATTTACAGCACTCAGGATACACTTTGCTAACTGGGCACAACCAACGTTGCCACACTGCTGGACACAGAGGCAGTACCACTGCGGGAAGCAGAACTCACTGTGCCTTGGGAGTGTCCGCAGTGCAAAATGAAGATGGAGTAACAGCCACAACCTACTCACACCCACACGTATGCTCCATAATGCCTCTATGTATGCACACCTTTCCCCAGAGAAAGACTCTGGGATAGCAGTCGAGGCAGAGCTTGTCCTTGCTGCTCTGAAAAAGCAAGCTCTGGCAAGGCTCCGGCCGGGCTGGCTTTGCATCCGTACACCTGGCTGGCTGTGGGAACGTGCCCGATGCCAGGCTGGCCTGCCAAGCATGCCGGGGCGGGCTGTCCCCCACACACTCGTGGGAGGATGTGAAGCTGTGCTGGCAGTTGTGGCACAAGCTTTTGGGAGGGTTGAGGGCCACCTCGGGGCTTCTTTCAACAGGTGCTCTGGGCACACCTGAACCTGGAAGTCAACAAAAGAGAAAAGTACAGGACTGACACTTGCCCAGTCCCTAGCCATAACCCCAAGGACATCCATGTTTCCATGCCTTTCTCCTTTGTTGGTCCCTTGAGACCTTCCATTCCCAAGTTTTCAGTGATGGCTGGGTTTCAGTTTCTTTCTTGAGCTTTTAACTTCGCTAGCTGCTTTGGGTTTAGGTATAAAGAGGATTACCCCTGGTTAGTGTTGTTTTCTCTGGCGGACTCTATCACTGTGGCTGCCTTCTCATTTGGTCTGGTGTGTGTAGGTGGTCAAAAAGCAGAGGAAGAGTGCAGGGTCATGATTTGATACTCAAAATCAGGGACTTCAAGGCGAGTATCTCCAGAAGGTCACCCTTCCTTGTTGACAGACAGTAACATTGCCTTTCAGTACAAAGCCTTTCTAAAACTGCAGATAAGCTGCCTTTTTTAGGAAGGAAAAAGAATGAGCAGCATGGAAACTGAGAGGTTTTAGCAGAAGGTCTAATCTTATCTGCAGCATTGCTGAGAGCAAGCAGATGGAGGCAGCTCAGAGGAGCAAAGTCTGGGTAGGGTAAGGGTTATGTTTAGTTTCCTGTTATTCCTGTTACCATTCTTACAATCATACAGAAAAGTTATTTGTAAACCGTTGTGTGGTGGTGTCTAGTAGATAAAACTGGGGACTGCCAATAGAAGAATATCAGATGCTTGAAATTAAAAAGCCCCAACATATCAGGGTTGTCACAGGCACAGATGTTGCCTGGATTGGATACGTGGCGTACAACAACTACCCTCCTCTGTTGTCTTTATTTTAAACAACTGGAAATTTAGATTGGACGTTGTCTTGGTAGCTGTATTACCCACAGGGCTTTTGGAGGATAGGCTGCCATTCCAATATGATGTCTTTGCAGGTAGAACCTAATCCGTTTTTTCCTTATTATCCATAATTCATTATTTTTCAATATGTTCCATTTATGCCCAAGGGAACACGTTTTTTCTAAAAGCCCGTGAAGCACCTTAAGTGGCCAGTTTTCCAACAGACATGTTATGCCCTGTGCTTACTCTCTGGTCAGCTCCTGCAGAAACATCAGAGTGCTGGCCATGAGAGGCTGCACAAAAGCACCTTTAAAAATCCATTTTTCACCATAGCCTGCTACACCCTGTGTCTGAGCTGCATAGGGGCCCCGTAAACACACTGCTGCTCTCTGTTATCTTAAATGTCACGTAGAGCCATGGTCCGGGCGGATACTTCTTTGGCCCATGAGGCTTTTACGTCTGGGACAGCTTTCTCCCTGGGGCTGAGAAAACAGTATTCAAGGGGTAGGATTAACAGTTTGGGGGCAAAGAAAAGGTTTGTGCAAGGGAGCTGGCAAACAGCCAGTTCAATCAGAGCCAGTTCACTCCTGAGCATCACTGTGGTGGGAGGCAGAGGGGCTTGTGCTGAAAGAGCAGAAGCCTGTCCGTAGCACTGTCTTGTTTAGCTGTGGTCAAATATCAGGTCTCATCTACATCAAAAAAAGAGCAAAAAGGCATGTGCAGCTTTCAATGAAATCGATTTTTGAAAGTCTTTCCTTAAACCAGCTGAAATCCCTAGCGTGAGCTCACTTAAGCCAGATTCAATCCCTTTAAAAACTCTCTGAACTGAGGATTTGTAGGAATGGTTGAAAACTTTCCAGTGAAACATCCTTTTGAGCATTTGGTGGAGAAACAGAATATTGAAAGCCAGAAGGAAAAGACTGAATGAGTCATTTAGATTTAGGGGTGCTTCAGTGGAGCCTCAGAGAAGCTGAGCTTTGCTGCCTCCTGCACCCTTTCTCTGCCGGAGGCTCGAGGAGATGACGTTTCCTCTGACAGCTGTGAAGGAGTTTCGCACACTGCATCAAGGATGACTCACTGGGGGTGCGTCGTTGAGTCACGAGCAGCGTAGTCAAGAAAGAAGTTTAGGAGTTTTGGCTGAAGTATTTCCATTTCTAGCCAAAAGCTTTACTTAAAACCTACTCTTGTTGAGGTTTTTTTTTTTCTGTAGTTTGGTTAAAAAAAATCAGTTTTGGGAGAAATTTACAGAGGTGAGCTAAATTCGGTTGCATAACTGAAAGTTGCAAGTGATGATTGTATTATCATTTGAAGTAATAAAATTGATATTTTGATCTAATTATTAATTATCCTCACTATTAAAAATACACATAAATTCTTCCAGTTTCTCTCGCTTCCAGCCCAATGACAGGATATTTTTGCATGGTTTAAACATAGTGCAAAAGCTTTATGTTTATAGCCTACTACCAGTGGTCAGCAGAAAACTTTTTCCTTCATTTTTGAGTTCCTGTGAAATTTAGGAATGCCCTTAAAATGCCATGCGATGAACATACCATACGATTTTTGCGGAAGAATGAATGATTGTCTCCATTGAATTAATGCCCTGAACTTGCTTGCAGAAAAACAAGGGATGCGATATTGTTCTGTGCTGGCTCAAGTCAAGAAGTGAAAACTTTAAATTGCTCCTGATAAGTGCCTAAAGTCAACAGAAACTCTCAGCAACCTGTATGCACACAGCGGGCAATTGACTGCACCAACACCTTCCTTCTGGAGCTGGTTAGGCAGTTTCTTTAGGAATCATTGCTTCACGGTCAGACATGTCTTTGTCCCTGGAAAAATATTTGCTGATGTGAATGTGTTATGCAAGACAGCCGTCAGCTGTGAAAACAAAACCTTCTGTCTGTGGGTCTCATTAGTTTTTATCAAAATCACTCAACCCATAAAACAAATCATTTCAAATGCAGAGCTGCCTGGTTTTTCGATTTAATTTTGAATCAGGCCACCGCATGCGTTGCTGGGACAATTTTCATCACAGGCAGTGTGCTGACAAATATTGACCTTATTCTCCATAGCATATGTTAAATGCAAAGACAGAAGTGTTGAGAGCCTTAGATCCAAATTTAGCAGCACTGTAATGGCAGGAGAAGTAGGAACTAGTTGCAGAAATAGTTTGCAGGGCTCTGGTTGTGATGTGTGGAAGGAATGTAAATAGAGATCACTCTATTTACATCGATGCCCCAAGCTGTGATTGGCAGACAGAAAGATTGGGTAAAGACCTTACATTAAAAGGTATTTCCAAACAACATGTAAAATTGCATGCGCATTATATCACTGTTTGTCAGCTGGTGACACACACCAGCGATGAGGGCAGACTGCTGTGCAGCAGATCTCAAGTTAAAACACCGTGCTGAGCAAGTCAGTGGAGGGGGAGAGAAGAAGAGAACAGCTGAGGAATCAGCAGCTGGGACCTGCAGTAATTCACACACCAGGAGATGAGAGCACAATGCAGTCAGGGCTAAGAAGGCACAGCACAGCGGGGCTCATGCTAAACCCACCCTTGAATCATTATGAGCATCCCTCAGCCATGAGGGTGATGGATAGCCTTTGGTGTTCCCGGTCCGGGGAGTTGACAGTGCTCTAGCTCCTGCTAATTACGAAGGTCCTGATCCCAACTGCGTTTTGCCATTAGCATCTGCCACCTATGGTGAAACTCAAATCAACTAAACTGCTTTTTCTGGGGTGAAACCAAAGAGAGAAGCGGCAGGCAGTGTCAGTTTGCCCCGTGTGCTCCGTGTGTTGGGAAATCCCTGTAGTCTCGCTGCAGCCATCCTGGCTGGCAGGGCAGTCCTGGGGTCAGGTAGCAGCTTTCATCTGTTCTTGACAAGATGCTAAGCCAGCGTGGCTGAGCTGCAGCTGGTGACGGTCTGATCTCTCTGCAGACATGCAGTGTTGTGTGCAAATACGGTGCAAGCTAGTAACAGCTGAGTACATTTCTCATCTGCATTTCCTGACAGTAAACAGAAGTGACTTATTGAGCCAATTAGAGTGGGATGCAGTAATTCAGCGTGACTGAATGCCACATTGTGGAGATCACTTGCTAATGACACAGAGGAAGGATAAGGAAAAGGAAGGATCTGAGAAGTATTTCCCCCAAAGTGAAAAAACTGTCCCCCTCCCCTCATGAGTAACCTAAGGCCAGCTGTTTTGGCTGTGCTTCCAAGTCTCTATACATTGACCCTCCTCTCCCTCTTTACCAGCAAAGGCACAAGGAAGGAGAAGCACCTTCACATGCTCAGTGGTTTACAGGAAATGTGGGTTCCAGTTCCTTGTTCTCTCTCTTTTCTGTAAGGCTCTTGAAAAATACATGTCCTCTCGCAGGGCTGCCTGCTAAACAGGAGGAAGGCAAAGGGTGATTGCTGTCTCCCTCCGTTCCTCCTTTCCCTGTATTCTTTAGGATTACCAAAGTGTGTTACTGTCCATGATCCCAGCATAGTCTGGACATTTCACCTTAGGAGCAGTGACTGAAGAAGAGATGGAGAGGCCAGTGGCCAGGGCTCATCTTTCAGACAAGTGCTCTAATCATTAGGCACCTTGTCAGGCTTGTCCTGGCTCTTCAACGCTTGTATTTTTGACTGCCCAAGGGCTCATAGTGCATACATCTGACTCGGATGCACTCCTGAAGCCTGAAAGCTCTGGGGTTACAACTTGTAGGGTGATGAAGAGATTGAATTTGTGTCCCTCTCCCTACTGCTTCCTGCAGGAATGGGTCTCACATAAATGGCCATCCCGTCTCCACATGCATGTAGGGCTGAAATCCTTGCACTGGGGTGTGCTTGAGGGCGCCTTGTGGAGGGTGGTCAGGCCAGCCCAAGTCCTGCTGGAGGGAGGTGGGGAGCTTTTTGTGCAGGGGCCACTTGAAGGAAGAAACTGAATTCTGGGGCATGGGTCAGGCAGAGGCACAGGTGAGGCTCTGCATCAGCTCAGCAAGGTTTTGTGGGTCACTGTTTTGGACTTGGGTACTTGCACACTCTCTAAGTCAGGTTACAGGCACATCAGTGTGAATCACAGCTTTTGTCTTCCTTTGAGAGGTGGTGTTCTTCCTTCGGCATGTGGAGATGAGCAAGTATAACAGCAAGCTCCTTGAAAACCATGAAGAGAGAAATCCAAATCAAGGGAGACCCGAAAGATACATGTTGGTTGCTTGAAAACATCATGGCTGTCAAAACTGGCCTTCTGCAGCCTGTGGGCCTGACTCATACCTGCCTGCTAATGCCATGGGTGAAACAGAAGGCCACTGGGCCGAGAATTAGTGAGGAAGGAGCACAAGGGCCATATCCAGTGATGAAAATTGAAAGGAGGATTAAAAAGAAAGCTCTAAATATCTCCCTGAGACTAGTTCAGACAGGAGTAATTTCACCGGCTCCAGGGAACACTGCTATATGTCCATGTCAGTGGGGAGCCTTCGGCTGTGGCACTGGCCAAGTGGCATCCACAGCAGCCAGGAAGGCTGACCAGGATGCAACCTGTTTGACTCCATGTCTGGAGGCCAGGAAGGACACAGGCTTCCTTGTGTTGTGCTTCATGTTTTCAGCTTTATACAAACCACCTCTTCAGCAGACTTCAGGAGAAGTAGATGCACACTTTCCAGATTCTCTTCTGCTCGTGGTTACCTCCCCGCTGTGGTGTGATGGGGAAGGAACAGGGAGGTTCCAGGGATACGTGATTGATGGGTGTTTGTTGTAAGCGTTCCTCTGCTGTGAAATGTCTCTGTCCTCCAGTTATTTCTGATTTCTCCTTGCAGATAGCTCAGCTGAGCACACAGTTAATTTGGGACTGCGAATACAGTACACGCACTGTCCGGGAGCAGCTGATAACGTACTCATGCTGGGTTAAGGTTTTCCAGAAAAGAGATAACATTTGCAGATGGTTTGGGCTGACTCCTTTGGCTTAAGCTTTTTTATTGATAGATGAAAGCAGTACACACAACCAAGCTATGGAAAGCTTTAAAAAGTGTCCTCCCTTACCCTGCTTTTCTAACAGTTCCTGTGCTGATAGTTTCTCTCCTTGTCTCTTTCGAGACTACAGTAGACACTGCTCCTGTTCTTCAGCCTTCCTTGTATCTTTTCTGCATGGAGGAGCTCTGTGCCCTCTATCATCCTCTTCTCAGCATACCCCACAGAGATCAAGACAGCCCTTCCAGACACAGGTTTTCAATCTTTTTTTTCCTCCCACATAGCTCTCTTTTCCAGTGGATTCACTTTGCCAGGTAATGATTTCCAAATAATCCATTCTAAATTTCCAATATTTAACATCAGATTTTCTAGTCTTGGAAACACTAGGTCATTGCCAACCCAAAGTTTAGGGATTGATTGCACAAGCAGACTAGTGAGCCATTCTGAAGGGACAATAACTCTTATGAGCCAAGCAGTAGTGAGCAGTTGGCAGATGATGAGGAGCAACAGGATGATCCTTCCACTTGCACTGCCATAACCAGAAGAGACCGGGAGTGGAGGAGAATCACCTACTTACGGACCATCTGCATAGCACACATCTGCAGCTGAGATGCTCAGCCTGGTCTTCCTTTCTGGTCAAGGATCCACTTTAGCCATGGATTAAGGGTGTGATTTATCTTACCCAGAAGTTTTTTTTCTAAATGGGACAAAACATTTGTGTTCAAAAAGCTTTTTTTTTCCTGTTGACTATAAAAGGAGTCTAACCAAACTTTAGACTTTTTGACTGAACTGAATCCCTCCAAGCATGATATTAAGGGGGTAGGATATGTAGTTCTACTTAAGGCACAATCACTGTCCTTTGGCCAATGTCCTAGTTAATGGGCAAAATCACCAGCAAGGCTCCCCACTAGCAGCCCAGCTGCAAGGGAATTGCAGCCCTTTTCTTTCAAGGGTGGTTTTAGTACTCAAACCCACAAACTTTCACTCTACGATAAATTGGCCAGATAACGTAATTCCACTGCAGCCCAACCCAGCCTTCTTCTCCCTTCCAACTGATCAACTATTGGCCTTTATGAAGTGATAATAAAAGACCACACAAAGATAATTGCTCATAATTGTCAGGGAGGAGCTTTGCCAGCTCCAGGAAGGTCCTCACAGTATGTACTTGTATAGGAACCAAACCAGCAAAGTGCTGTGGAAGATGTTTGATCAGCCCAGCATGTGGTGAGAATTTAAAGCAAATGTCAAGTGTTAGTTTTGGAAAGTCACTGATTTTTGAAGACTGAAGTTTTGAGGGTTTTTTTTTTTTTCTTTCCCAGCAGCTGAGTATCTTCATGACTGCCCTGGGAAATAAGGAACGTTTTCAAACGGAGCATCTGATGAATTTTGGATGATCCCAGGGCAGCCATGCTAAAAACATGCAGGGTGGATGCTGAGTTTTTTCTGCAGTGTTGACTTTGAATGAACCGGACACTTTAATGGTGAAATTGCACCAATTTAAATGAAAGAGTGGATAAAATGGATGTTTAAAGGCAAGTTTCTCCTATTCAGCTAAACAGTGGGGATATTTTACACTCATGTATTGCTTTTCAGCAAAGCTCGTTCAAGATAAGCCCAAATAAAATTGATGTCACACATCTATGACACAGGAAGTCATTTTAACCTGTAATTTACAATTTGAAGTAAGAAGTTAAGCCATTTTTTTCTTTCAAATTCCTGTGATTATATCTATTTTTTGGCATGCTTGTTGTAGAAGATGGCTGAATTTCTCTCAAGTGTGTTGCCTTTTCTATGTGTGCCCTGAGATAGTATTGGTAGATGTCTGCAAAATATTAACTGGTCTGTCTCCCACTCAAGAAAATGCTATTAGATTTTCTCAGTTATGGACTCCAACACTGTTTACGAACATTTTTGCCATTTATTGTGTGTAGGTGCCATCCCTACTTCGCTGTTAAGTTTCTCAGCGGTCAAAGGTGATTAAATAATTTCTGCCCTCTCCTCTCAGTCCTTTGTAGATGTATTAAGTGACCTATGAAAGACAAAAAGAGGCTGTGCGTGCTGCTGGGAGCTTGCCTGGTTTCAGCACAGTTTGAAGGCACCTCCATGCTCTCAGGGGCAGCGTAGGGATGTCTCAGTTACTTACATTTGTTTAATAACCCAGTCACTTGAATGTGTGTGCATTGTGAAAACTTGGTGTGATTTCAGGGCTCATTTCCACGAGCTGAGAGGCAGAGATGGAAATGGGGAAGGATGGTCTTGAAAGCAGTGGCTTATTTTCTTACAGCAAAGAGGATCAAGTCTGCTCTTTACTGGGGTGAGGATAGAGTATCGGTGACACCAAACTGCTTTGAAACTTTGGTCTTTACCTCCCTAATTTACAGTAGCGTAACTGAGAAGAATATGAGGGATTTTATATTTTACTTTCTCACTATTTTGCAAACTAAAGAAAGACTGTTTTGGTCCCTGCCCTCCTCTTACTGATGTCACCTCTCATTTTCATGTGAGGTGATGTTCACAGGGAGGCACAACTCCACTCTCCTCATTCTCAGATGGGGGCAGAGATCAAATCAGGGATGCTCCAAGGACTGGAACCAGGCTCTTGGCAGTGACTGATATCTCATAAACATCATATCACAGTATGGCATCTAGTGCATATTCTGCTTCTTAGTTAAATATTGAACGTGGCTAAAGAGGTTTTTAAAAAAAAAATATCTTGCTCTTTCTGCTCCTTTTGATTTGAGCTTTCTTTAGTATCAAAGTTTGGGGAAGGGGGGGAAAGGAAGGGAATCCTCCAGAGGTTGCAGGAAAAGGAGAAAGAGTAATTTCTTAATATCCCTAACAAGGTAGAGAGATAAGGCTGACTGAACTCCTGCTGACAGCAGCTCTGCTTTCTTTTCACAGTCTCCATTGAAGATATTCGGGATGTGAGGTCAGGCCATAAAACAGAAGGTATGGAAAAATACGCCAAGGATGTCCCAGAGTATCGCTGCTTTTCCATCATTTTCAAAGACCAGCGGAAAAATCTGGACCTCATTGCGAGTTCAGAGGATGATGCCAACCACTGGATCTCCGGCCTTGGGAAAATCATAGCCCACAGCAACTCCATGAACCAGAAACAGAAACTCCAACAGTATCCTTTTCCTTATAAAGTGATTAATCACACACAAAGATGCACTTGTCTTTCTCTGTGGGTGGAGATGGTAGACTAACCCCATTTTTTTCCTATTGGCCCTGGGCACTGAGTTTTCTGTTGCACTGATTTTGCACCAGGGCAAACTCCCTGGTTTCCAATGCTTTTTTTCCCTGTTTTACAGTGATACAAGCAAGAGCAGATTCAGGCTTCACATAGCTCCTTAAGCAAAGAATTGCTTCTTTCAGGGAGCTCCAGATAAAACAATCATTATTTTTTTGTATTCTTCAGGGGTCTGTTTCACTTGCATTGCAGTAAACTCCAGGACAGGCACTTCTTGGCAAGGCATGAAAAGCCCGTACTGTTTGTCATGTTTCTCAGTAATACAAGGCGAGGGAACTGATTCTCCTCTTCTGACTGCCAAATTTACTCTGGGGTAGCTCCACTGACTCCTTATTTGCCTCAGCATGGGAGGAAGTTTAGCCCTGAAAGCATTTGCAATTGCTCTAGTGACAATGCAGACACTGGAAAGGAAAAGCAGCAGGGAAGGAAAGGAGAGTGAATTAGTTTTGAAATGGAGAGTTAGTTATTGGGTGAAATCCTGGCTCTGCTGAATTCACAGGGAATTTTCCTGGGGGCTGCATTTCACTCAGTAAGTTGCTTTGCAACCACAGGTCTCACATCCATAAAAAAACAGAGGGTATCTGTGGGTGCAGTTTTTGATGGATTTTCTGCAGTCCCTGTGTGTCTGCGGCCCTGACTGTGACATATGAACCTGATTTGATGCAGCTGCAGCAGTCATAAAATATTAAGTTCCTTTAAGCTTCCCAAAGATAGGCATCCAGCTATCAGAGAGGAAACCAGATAGTGCTGTCAGTAAGAGAAGACTGCGTGAGCTTCATGCCTTGTTCAACATCAAAGCATCTGTGGAGAGGAGTGGAGATGCAAAATCCTCAGCTGGGCAAAATCACAGAGCTGGAGTCTGAGCCTGAGCAGGCACCAGGGAGTCTTGCCCTCAGTCAGGGTTTCACTCCATGTAGGTTCCCTGCTGAGTAATAATGTACCAATGATGAAGGAGATGGCACATAATTGCTGAGCTTTCATCAGGCTTTACTCTTCTGTGGATTCTCTGAAGTCTAATAAGCACTTGCACAACCGTAGTGCTGTTCGTTTAAAGGAATCAGACTCCGGTAGTTCTGATGTGCATAGGATGCTGTGTTTATCTGCTGCACTATGAATGTCTTTTTGGATGGTTCTTTAAGCTCTAGGCTGTACGGTCATTCTTCAGTAGTGTTATCAGTAATGTGTCCATGGTGGTAGGGAGCAGTCCCTAGACAAGTTGACATCTTGAAACTTTGGTGCTGTTGAAATGTTGCACCCTGGCAGTTTTCCTTCTGAATGTGAAGGCTTCCCCCACCCCACAGTGTGTGGGGAAAATGTAGGCTACAGAAAGTCGTCCCTCGAGTGTGTCAAATTGAATACATTGCTGAAAAACTTCCCCATAAGAAGAGACAAGAAGGAGGGGAAAATAACAATGACATTTGCAAGGGAAGAAGGCTGTAAATTTCCAGCATGGAAAAGTGTGTCTCTGTCTTTGGAAAGCAGAATCGAAACTAAATAGGGTGGGTAGGCAAGCCGTATTTCTGGAAGAGTAATTACTGTGCAGTGCTGGCTTCCAATCTGGGATTGTCTCAGGCCGTTTAACGTAACCTGGAATTACAGAACAGCATGATTTCTCATTTGAAATTTGATGATGTTTAATTAAAGCCTGGGATTTTAAATTTAGTCTGTCTTCACTGGGTTTGCTTGGCAGCATGGGATTACTCAGATCTTCCTTAAACCTCAGAAATGTTCTCTGCATCTGTGAGCACAGAAGGGAAAGAGTTGGTAGATGAGGGCAAGTGTTGGGTCCCCTGCCTGTCCCCCATGACTGGAGAATTGCCTTGCAGTGTATCTTTTCCAACCTCCAAAACCTTGCAAAGCAAGTAAGGAATGAGTAAGATTTTGAAAACAAGTATTGAAAGCAAAAACCTTGCTAGTTTCAGATGGGGTTTGTTCAATTTATAAGATGATGGAGTTGCCTGCGGTAGCAAGGGACTTGAATTAGTGTCTTATGTGTCCTTTCCAGTCCTATATTCTTACAAAGATAAAACCCCCACATGCTTTCTGAGTACTTCTGATGTTCTTATATATACAGTACTGTTTTATTAAGCCTCAGATTCAGCTCTGCAGCAAGCTGGCATAGGTTATTTAGCAAATATTGCAGGTATGTGTACAGGGAAGACTTCAGACAGAAAATACAGGGGACTTTTCATTTGAGTAGCGTGGCACAGTCTGCTTCGATTCTGGGATTTATGTATGAGCTTTTCTTCTGGTTGGAAATCACTTACCAGAAGTTTTGCAGCATTTCTGTTCTGAGTACGTTCATGGGGTATTTGCCAGATAGTTCCAGTCAAACTCTTGAGTTTCTAATAGAAAGCTGGTAGCCCTGGAGCTGGCAGATCCTTTAAAAACAAGAGGCAGGAAGCAGGCTTTCTCTGGATGTATACAAGAATGGGAACAGCTTTTTCCTAGTCCACCTAGGCCCAAATAGGTGTATAAAGTGAAAGGAAGACCCCAACCAGGGCTGAAAAATGGTATTTGTATCAGATGAATTTCAGTTGAAGTGCTTAGTTCATCCAGCTCCTCTAAGCTCTCTCAAACCTGGGGGTGGCCAGATGCATGGGGAGTTTGGGTGTTTTGGGGACTGAACACTGCTGAAATGACCGATGGGAGCCCCGGTTGTCTGTAGTCTCTTTTTTCTCTCTTTGCTGCTTGTCCTTGCAGCAAGACCCGCTGTGGGCCTATGCTCTTCATCGGCTCTGATTTCTCTCTTACATTGCTCAGCCTCCCTGGGAGGGATATAACAGCAAAGCATCCGCCATTGGGAGGCAGGACCTGGGCATACTGTTTTCCAGATACATTTACTGCCCACATATTGCCTCCCAGAGTTGACGTTGGATATGCGCGTAACCTCTGGGTGCTCATGATCAGTGGAAATGACTGCAGACTTTTTAAAAAAGGGTGTTTTTTTCCAGCGGTTAGAGCAAAAAGAGTAGTGTCTACACGCAATGTTATCCAACCCTGCTGCTCACCTCTGGCTGTGACAGATGGAACATCCTCACTAGACTTGCACGTTACTCCTGCCCGTTATTTTTAGGGAAGGCTGTGAAGGGGACCCAAGGTGCAGAGATCAGGTACAAATGGGTGGCACTGCCGTTGGCACCATGTTGACATGCTGAGCAGACACTCTTTGGAGGACAACTGGTGGAGGGGGTGTTCTCCACTCTGGGGTGGATGGTGGTGTCCTCCCAGCAGAGCACCCTTCGCACATGGGAGCTTCATGAATAGAACCTGGTTTTCTGGGAAGAACTAGTCCAAGTCAGACCCTGTTTCAGGGCCCTGGATTGTCCTTGGGAGCTGGGGAAATGTAGCCTCTCTTTATTTTGGCTTCTGTATCTAAAGAAGGGGAGTATTAATATTACCAGGCTGACTGATGTGGTGTGAGGTCATTGTTTAGCACCTGCCAAGATTTTTAAAGGCAGAAAGTTCAACTTTCCATGAGACAAACAATACTTACAAACAGTTTACATGTATCTCCATAGTTCAGAAATATTTGAATGCAGTGGTAGCTGTGGTGAATACACTGTTTCAGGGTTATGTGTACAGCCCCTAAGGCTGTCAGTTAATGCCCTTTTTCAGGGTTATTTTGAAGGGCCCAGTTAAAATGTTATGGTACCATATGCCTCAGCTGGTATTTGCTAATCCTGAGGTTTACTCTACTTAATATCTAGATTGGGCACTTTTTAAAGATTTTTTTAGAATGAATTTGAAGCAATGCTTCCTATGCAAGACATGGAAGGTTACATTTGTGGAGATCAAATTGTTACTTTGATCATTTTTCTATTGAAAAATAGATTTTTCTGGATGACCTTTCTTATTTGACAGTAAAACAAACCAGAGGGAGTCAGTTCCATGATGCAAAAAGCATGGGTTAAGACTGCAAGGTATCTCAACTGTCTCACATTATTTTCCCAAGACACCGAAAGAACATGGGAGACCCAGTTCAGACTAACTGGCATCACATTAAGCAGCTTATTTTTTATAGTAATTACTTCAGATCCATAGATATACTAAAGTTATTACAAGCCAAGCTCTGACGAACTATTATCACACTATGATACAGTAACAGATCCTGTGTATTTCACAAAGGGAAGCCAAGACCCACAAAGTTTTATTTGATTTTGCTCACAACAAAGTTCTTAAGACATGTAGGTAGAATCCCTAAATAAATATGGAAGCTGAAGGTGACTCAAAAACTTAGTATTAATGCTTATTTTGGAGAGTCTCTGTTCAGTGTTCACCTTGATATACTGAATATTGATCAAATCTGTAACAATGGATTTACCAAGCTCCACTTGGGAGCTCTTTTCGTCCTTCTTCTATCCCCTTTTAACAGTCTGGAGCAGAATGCTCTTTCTGTCATAAAAGAGAAATCAGACTGTTTTGTGATGTGGCTGTGGCCAGAAACTCCTACAGGGTAAAGAGAGCTGATCCAGCCTTGGCCAGATGGTGAAAAGCTTCTCCTGGGTCATGATCACTTGTATTACAGTGCATTTTGCTTCTGCCAAAGCACCATTTTGCTTTTTCAGACCAGAAGGTGAAGTGATGTAAGCTGTTTCAGTGGTAGCATGCTGATTTACAGCAGCTGGGGAGATGGTTCAGAGTCTTTAAAAGAGATTTCCCCCCTGCCATGGGCAGCAGAAGGATGGTATTTAGGCTAGGCACTGACCTGGAAGGATTTCCTTACATCATCCTGCAGCTGGATTCATACCTGCCTACGGAAAGCTGATAAAAACAAAGACAACAAGATGAGCTTGAAAGAGCTCAAGAACTTCCTGAAAGAAGTGAACATTGAAGTCGATGACTATCATGCCAAGGAGATTTTCCAGGTAATGAGAGCAAGCAGATAAAGTATTTGCTGTTGGCTGAGATCAAGGTCTCCCTCAGCTTTCAGCTTTGGTTGGAGACTTAAGCTAAAGTGAACTCCTAGCATCTTTCCCTTACCAAGGAAGGATTTTTGGTTTTTCGTGCTCAGTGGATTCTCAGCAGATGCAAGAAAGAAGGAAAAGCAAAGTTCAAGTGCACTTTGAGCCCCAGGTGTTTCAGGAGTTCTGCGTAGCACAACCACATGTCAATGCCTAAGTCTGGCTAAAATTGGTTTGGTTACAATTATGAACCCAGATCCTCACCTTCTCAAAGGAGGAGGGTGCCAAATGACAGGTGTGAACAAAAAGAAAGTGCAAATTAGGAAAAAACCCACCAGATTCATGTTAGATACATAACATTGCACCCAAACCTGGACCAGTCTGGTTGATTTAATAGCCCAAGGCATGCTTAATCTGCTCAGGGGCATACACTTCTAAATTCTCAAGATTTGGACTGCTGGCCGAGCCCATCAGAAGATAAGAAAGGCATGAAAATTTCTCAGTTGTTAAGCTTTGCGTTTCTCTCTAAAGAAGCTTTCCTGCTGAGGTGTGATAAAGTATCTGGATAATTTCCAAACTCCCATCCTGTCTGCAGCAGGATTTGAATTCATGGGTGGGCAGTTTCAGAAAGGCTTTTTTTGATCAGTGGTAAACATGTGGGTGGTTTTGGGCACTGGGCAGTAATTCTCCTGCTCCTTCCTGTAAGCAGATAGCAGGGAAGGTTGGCAAGATCTCATAGGACCTTCCCCCGCCAGAGGCACAAGTTTTCTAATCCTTGCTTTATGGACATCTCACTCTCTAATAACTCTGCAAGAATTGGGGTAAGGTCATCAGCAGATCTTAAAGAATTTCAGCTTGCAAAATCTTCCGGATGTATTGCCTGCTCTGGCTGGCATATTCCATGCTTTATTCCCTGCTCAGGAAGACCCTGGAAAAATAGAAATATGACTAGGGTTCCTTTGATTGAGTTAGATGTCTTCAGTGCAGACATCTACATTGAAAGTAGTCACCAACACTTACACTTTCTTTGCAGTCTGTGTAGGTCAAGCCAATAATGGAGACCGGGGTGCAATTCACCTCATCCTAAGGGATACATCTCACATATGTCAGATGAATCACTCGCTACATCTTCAAACATCGAACATGTGAAAATAGACCCTTTTTTTTTTTAAGAGGCACAGTCTCCTCTTCGTTCAGTGAACCTCTTTTGCTATTTTAATAGTTACAAGAGATAGTTACAAGAGAGCTCTTGGAGTGGAAACTTGATGAAGTTCAATTCTCTTTTTGCTTAAGGACTCCAAGTAATTATTAAACCTTGATTCAACCCATCTAAATACAGGCAACTAGTTGAAGTACCCTCATTAGGCATGTAATTGTTATAAATTTCCTGTATAGCCACCGGAAAGAGATGCTCTTTGGAGGTTAATTCTAATCTCTTGTGGGCTGAATTGCCTCCAGGAAGAGTCTGTCTTGCTCCTAAAGCAATTACATTTTCAGTTTACATACTGCCTAAACTTAGATGGACTGAGAGACACTACAGCATATTAAAAGGGTGATCTTTTATGTCTTAGCGAGTTTTTCTTCATTTAGTCACAGGAAGGAAGGGTGATCAAGGACTCAAGAGGGCATGTTCTCGCATTATTCTTGCTTTTCATCACATAACTCTGTGTCCACGTCTAGGTTTTAGACACACCTGAGTAAGACATATGCAATGCAACCAGAAACTGTGCAAAGCTCCTCTAATTGCTCACTTCATTTCAACCTGAATATTCACTCTGGTGCATCAGAGAGCTTCTGACTTTTTCTAGCAAGCCAAGGTTTGTTCAGGACTCATGGTTCATGATCCATACAAGTGAGGTAAACCACAGTATTTTGGGTTGAGATTCTCTTTCTAATTTGAAGCTCTTGTACCTCAAGCAGAAGGAGCTCACTTTTATACCGTGCATCTGATCTGTCCTGGAATATGACTATGACATCGGTGCTATAGTCCTATTTTCATCACAACCTTTAATGGCCACTAATGAACAAACTTTGCAAGGCACATCACTTAAAATACCAGTTTTCTAGAAGCCATATGATGTCATTTTCTCTGTTGTGTCTTAAAGAAAAGAATGTCTGTCATTCATGGCATCCCTGTAGTCTCCACCAGTTGGTTTCCCTCTTTATATTCCTTTTTCAATTGCTAAGCATCATGCTCAACTTAGCTCGTGAGATCTGCCAAAGCCACAGCACAGGATCATAGACATGGAAGGCAGCAAGGAAAAAACAGTTCCTGGACTGATCAAACCTAATTTGAAGATGTCTGTAGTACTGAGCATTTCACAGGTTGTCCCATCCCTGAGATGAGCTCATAGCTTCCATCCAGCAAATTCTGAAGTCAGGACAAGTTGAACTTTTCGCTGTTGGTTCAGTTTGTAAAATGCTGTGCGTCATGATAATTTTGTTTGGTTTTATATGTGCACCATAAACAGATAGTGAAGGACTCCATAGGAGGATTTGCAGGGGATGAAAGTCCCTCATTATCATCTCGCTTGGGGCAATGCCAAAGCCACCATGGCCATCATCGAGATCATTATCAGAGTCAGGTTGAGATTAGTATGATGACTGGTTAAACTCAGACATGCATTTTGGTCATAAAACCTAGGACAATAGCTCTGTCATAAGAGATCAAAGACAGAAAGCGATTTAATTCCTCTGTTTTGACAAGTTACCATCTGTCAGCTAAGTCCTGGTAACTGATAGAAACTTGTCCATAGCAAGGGTGAAATGAAATGGGCCACACCTCCTCAGAGTGGCCTGGAGAACACTTTCCATTCCAAGTTCATGCCTAGAGAAGAGAGGTTTTTAGGCCAAAGATTAAGTAAGGCAAGCCATGTCCTGCAAGGGTTTTGGCACCCATACAAAAAATGAGATTTTTCAGACTTACCTGAAATGTAAGGTGTGCGATGAGGAGACCACTGTTAAGGGTCTATTTGCTTGCTTTAGATATTGAGAGAGAGGCAATCATCATAATAACAAGGAATTAACTAGAAATGGGTTGATTGCTGAAATTTGCAGGGAAAAACACTTGGAAGCCTTGTAACGCTCCCTGCCATAAGTGATTCCTCTGACATAGGCTCGTGCTTTCCCTTGCAGCTTGTTTTGCTCAGCTTGTATTATTTAATGCAGAGGTTTACATCCCAGAGATAACTGAAAAATAGTTGCTTACCTCTCCATGAAGAATTCTGCCAGGAGCAAACAACAACATTAATATCAGGATTTGCCACATGAAAACAGTAATTTCTGATGAAAAATTGAATCTGGGAATATTTTAAATAAACTGGAAGTATTTGTTGTTGGGAAAGCTGTTGTCCTTCATGAAGACACTAACCTGTATATCTTAAACTCCTAATCTTTCATGGACAGTCAAGTCCTTGACTGTGGTGCTCTGTCAGAGCTGTTATCTAGTGAGAAGTTCAAACCACAAAGGAACATGGGGGCATGAAGAATTTCAATTACAACTCCTTGAGAAGCTGATATCTGATTTGAAATTTTGTGGATATTTTTTTACTTGGGTGGGTTTTGGATGAGAATGGAAAATTTCCATGAAAAGAATGATTTTTTCATACCTAACCATGCACATGTTTAGCAGAATTTTTTTTAAGTTGGTTTTGATGCCATCTTTGCAACCAGCCCAACTACTAACCTTGACAGTCTCTTGAGGCCTGAGCTCAGACCCACTGAGGTTAAGGGGAAGGACCTTTTCACTTTACTTACTGGATTTTACGCCATGGTCTCTATCAGTAGTTTAAGATGCATTGAGTTATTTATTTCCTTATATTCCTCCACCTCTTGATATCAAGACTTACATTTCTCTTGAGCCTTAATTTGTACTTAGATTGTCTTGAGCTGTCCTTCTAACTTATGGTTTGCACTGTACACAGTGCAGTGGAGCTCAAGACCATGCCCAGTGCTTTTCAGCACACTGAAATAACATGAGTAAATATTAATAATTGTAACTGTTACATGACTGTTGGCCTTGTCAGTGAGAACCATTGTCGTTGACCAAGTGCTTCTCATTCACTGTTTCCAATTATTTTGTGTTCTGCGTTGTGTAGCCCTGGTGCAGATTACGGCTGGCATATGCCAGAAGGAAAGAAGGTTTTCACTCCTTCTCCCCTCTACGTTTACAGCACTGTGACAAGTCCAAAACAGAGGCTCTGGAGGATGATGAGATAGAGGAATTTTACAAGATACTGACAGAGAGGAAGGAAATAGACAAGATCTTCCAAAAGTACTCAGATGCAGAAGGGTTCATGTCCTGCCAGAACCTGGTGAGGTTCCTCTATGAGACACAGCAAGAAGAAGATGCTGTTGTTGCTGCCCCTGCCTTAATTCAGAGATATGAGCCCAATGAAAGAGGTAGGTTGGAAACCCTGGGTGGTTTGCTTCAAAATCTTGCTTTCTTGATGAACTATGAATTGCTTTGCTGATGCTTTCTTCTGCAGCCATGTGTGTCATTTTCTCCTCGCAGCTGCTTCTAAAACACCCGTCTTCTAGGGGAACATTAGCAGCTCTGGGAGACGAAGGCACAGGAGAGCCTGGGAAATATTTCTTTTCAATTGACTTGGGTACACCAAGCAGCTGGAGAAGGGTTGATAGAGAGTTGGCTAGAGGGTGATAAAGTTTCTGAGGGAAAGTCTCTCATGGCTTATTCAAATGTCAAGACCTTAGATGTCTTTGCAAAGTTAATAATGTAGCAATATTTCTGTTCTCCAGAAGGAGGAATGGAGGCAAATGTTTTTGAATGTGAGCACCATCGGATGCTGAGATCTCTGAGTAGAGGGCCAAGAAGGTGACAGCTGTTTAGGAGAGCAATCACAGAACTGTTACGTGAATTGCCAGTCTGGGGCACCTCGTAGGACATATTCAAGTAACAAACACAGGATCATAGCCAGTTTTTGCACTATCCTGATATACCTTCAGGAGAGGGACAATCCTTTGCAAATGTCAGGCTTGGGGATTAGACCGAGATCTAGCTCAGTCCTTCGAGATGGGGAGATCCCAATTTCTCCTCAAAGTTATGTTATTTTCCATTTACTATTTGTAAATAATGTATTCACTGGATAATCTAAACAGGATTTATCTGGCTCTGTTTAGACATCTGACAATTTCTCTGTGTTGGCATGAAGGAAGCTTGAAGTGCTCAAATGGAGATTTTTATTCTGTAGATCTCTACAGACAGGTGAGATAAGAGCTGTCTTTGACACTTGTAAGGTGTTATCAAGGACAGTAAGTGCCATAAAAAGCCATGATTGTGGAGGGGTTTTAAAAGCATTTTCAGGCAGATGAAGCTGTCATCATTGTCTGAACAGCATCAATATCTTTACTATCAGCTGAATACCTAGGGAGCATGTTCTGCCTTTGAGATCCTCTGGAGAACAGAATGCATCATGGTGAAGATGATGGCACAACCTGGTGGTGTCAGATTTTCAGTATAAGCTTTCTGTCTATTTGTCTGGCAGCCAAGAGGGGTAACGCCATGACCAAAGATGGTTTTCTGATGTACCTGCTGTCTGATGATGGGAATATATTCAACTCCTCTCACCGTAAAGTTTACCAGGACATGACTCAACCTCTCAGCCACTACTTGGTGTCATCCTCACACAATACCTATCTTATGGAAGACCAGCTCACAGGTCCAAGCAGCACAGAAGCCTATATCAGGTAATGTATGCGTGTGTGTTTATGTGTGTGCGAGGGGTTGACCTCTTTCTTATAAAAGACATAGAGTGCATCTATACTGCTAGATGCAAGAGGACCAAGAAGCAATCTCCCATCCTAAGACCAAGTAATGTAGACTGGCCCATGTTCACATCAGGGTGAGCTGTTTCTAAACCAGGTTGGCCATGTCCCCCTTTTCATAGCACTGTGACCTGGGTCTCTGCCGGGCCCCCTGTGGTGTCCATCTGACTGTAAGATGTATAATTACTACATTTGGGAGTAGTTTAAAATATCTGCAATCATGTGGAGACTAGATTACAGCCCTCTAGCATGGTGTTTTCAAAGCATGATGCAGAGAGGGTATGTTGCAGAATATGGCATGAGATAGTGCAAGGAGCTCACAAGGTGCAAAGATCTCTGGGATAGAGCTGGAGGACTGTGTAGGGACTGGAAGGAGCCAAAATGATGCATACCGTCATGATGTTTATGATCTGTACTGCCTTTTGGGACTAGCCCCTGGCATGGACTGTCCCTAGAACCGTGCTGGGGTTTATTTTGAAGAGACCTAGTTGGAATGGTCCAAAAAAGGATGTGGGATATGAGCTAAGGAAGTAGTGTGGGTGATCAGGAAACGTATGCCTGGTCCTTCTTTAGCAGCTCAGATGCTCCCACACCATGTCTGGACAGAACATTAGGTGTTGCCTAATGCTGCCTTTAATGACTGCTGTCTGATGTCTCATGGCAAGATGTTTGCAGTGGCCTTTACTAACATGCACAACCACCTTACGTTACTTCTACAACCTGTACTTTTATCAAGTGAGATAGTGCGTGCTTATAAGCACGCTAATGACTGCAATTCTGTCTTTGTTTATTACTTACCTGATTCTCAGGGAACAATGGCTGTCTAGAGTCACAAGCTCAGAAGAGTAGAGAGTGAAATCTGGCACAAGTTGCTTTTCAGTAGTTGTGTGAATTCCTCTTACAATATCTTAAAATTACAGAACTATGTTTTGGTTGTAAAAAAAAATATCCCGTGATTCTTATTGCAATGAATTAAAGGAGTTGTGTTATCTGAAATGTATAGGGAGTTACCATAAAAAAGACAAGATCACCTCCTAGACAGGTAAGTCTGTACAGGGGGAACCTCCATTTGAAAGTAAATTAAATACAGGTATGGATATGTAGAGGCAGGAGTTTCAAGTGGAAATTCAGTTTGTAGACTCAGTTTGGGAAACTGGCCCTCAGCAGTCTCCTCAGCTATGGTGGAGTTCCCACACGTCTCTCCCTGACAGCTCTGAGGATTCATTTCTTATGTCTTAGCAGATCTAGATGAAGAAGTCACATCATCCAGGCTTCATGACCTGGCTTCTAAGGCTGACTGTCTTACTGTCTTTCTTCCAATGCAACCACTCTTGATTTTCTCTTCTCTTCACCATCTTTGGGAAAAGACTTGGGGCACAGTCATGGGTGTCCTTTCTCATCTGGCACTCACTATGTCTTCTTATTTGGATAATTTTTACCTTGGACTTTCACCACCACCTTTTTCAGATCCCACTGTGCTTTCCTTGCTCAACCTTGAGCTCTCTTTGCTGACTCTGAGCTCTCCTGATCCCATCCTTTCTCCATCTGCTTTCCTGATTTTCCAAGCTCCTCTTTTCTCCCTTGTTCCCTAAACTTCTCATCAGCCTTCCCAGGCAATACCTGTGCCTGAAGCACCCTCATTTTGAGATGGAGCAGAAGGTTTAGAACCCAACCAGGTCCCTTCTTTGTTTCCAGAGCCCTCACCAAAGGCTGCCGCTGTGTGGAACTGGATTGCTGGGATGGCCCTAACTCGGAACCTGTCATTTATCATGGCTACACTCTCACCTCCAAGATCCTCTTCAGCGATGTCATTAAGGCCATCAAGAACTATGCTTTCAAAGTAAGGAGCAGGGACCCTCTAAGATTTCTCATATTTCACAAACCAAGACCGATAGTAGGTCTCTGCCCTCCCAGCAAAAAGCATAAACAACGAAGGCTTCACCTTAGCATTTCTCATGGGTATGAGATGTGTCCTTCTATCTGGGCATCCATGTTCTGCTTTCTGCAGAGATCCATTCCTGGGAGTTGCTGAACAGTCAGACCACTATTTGAGGATGAGTTTGAATCTATACTAGCACAGTTGCATCCTGGACCCCACTGCAATTAAAAATAATGCCCAATATCTCGAGCATACCCAGTAGGAAACGCAAACGAGCCCATGATTGGTGTGGCTTTGATGTCTCAGGGTCCATTCCTAGTTTAGAGGAACCCATATACATGTGTTTTAGAGGGACTGATGCAAAGGACTGCTTCTATTCTGCTTTGAAAGGAATGAACAGGTTTGGAGTCTTCTATGGCAGTGCTGGGCCAGCAGTCTTTAAAAAACCTTGGGTCTGTCCAGACTCACTGGGCTTTCTGCTCTTTTCCTTCAGTGCACTTGAGAGCTAGTATCAAGTTTCCTTTGGGGCTATAAAGCAGTGACAATGACAATGCCTTCGGCACACAAAATTGACTATGGAGAGGGCAGAAGGAATGAGATCAGGCCTATGCATGAATGGAGGAAGGATTCATGTCACCTAAAGATTTGAGCAAACCCAATGATTTCAAAGCCTCCCTTCCCAGTCCTTTTTCTGAGGTAGGAAGGTGCTCTGATCCACAGTGCAAGTGGAGAATGGAGGCACAGGGAGCCTCATCAAAGTGCTCCAGCAAGTCTGTGGGAGGCATCCTGACCCAGCCTGGTGCCCTGTCATCACCTCTGGAAGGCATCAGCAAAGATCTGAGTAGCTACTGCACAGTTAAATTTGTCCATTTTTAACAAATGCTCATTTTAGCAGAACGCTAGACCCTACTGTTGGCACACTCATGTCCAGAGAAAACAGCACTGAGGTTTATATCAATTGCTATAGACTGGTAAAATTGCAAAAGTCACTGATGATGTACGTTGCTGTCTTGTTCTAGACCTCACCATACCCTGTCATCATCTCCCTGGAGAATCACTGCAGTGTCGATCAGCAGAAGGTCATGGCTCAGCACATGACAACGATCCTGCAGGACATGCTCTTGGTTGCCCCAGTCGATGGAAACAAATCCCAGTTCCCCTCCCCAGAGGTAAGCAATGCCGCTCTAGCACTTCCTGCCTTCTGAGGGTGGGACAAGAGAGAGGTCTGTCTTCTTGGTGGGTGCTGACTAGTGGACAATATGCCTGAGGACTGGTAGGAACTGCACTTGCTGAGGAACAGAGACTGTCTGTGGGCAGTGGTGGAATAAGAAATACGAGTACGTAAAAGTAGCCTGTGCACATCAAGCACAAAATGCCCTGTTGCTCCTTGTTTGTTATCTAAGGTCTCAGAGGAGACATCCCTACAGGACTTAGGACATTCCTGGTCCATTTCTGCTGTAAATACAAAACAGCAAAGGGGAAACAGCCTAGGAGGTTTCTGGAGTGTGTGGAAGATAACTTCCTGACACAGCTGGTGAGCGAGCCAACTAGGGAAGGTGCCCGCTGGACCTGCTGTTTGTGAACAGAGAAGGACTTGTGGGTGATGTGACAGTTGGAGGTTGTCTTGGGCACAGTGGTCAAGAGATGAGAGAGTTTTCGATTCTCAGAGAAATAAGGACTGGGGTCAGCAGAACTGCCACCTTGGACTTCGGGAAGGCAGACTTCGGCCTGTTTAGGAGACTGGTTGGCAAAGTCCCTTGGGAGGCAGTCCTGAAGAGCAAAGGAGTCCAAGAAGACTGGACATTTGTCAACAAGGAAATCTTAAAGGTGCAGAAGCAGGCCGTCCCCATGTGCCGAAAGACAAGGCAGCAGGGAAGAAGTCTAGTCTGGCTGAACAAAGAGCTTTGGCTGGAACTCAGGAAAAAAAGCAGAGTTTATGGCCTTTGGAAGAAGGGGCAGGCAACTCAGGAGGACTACAAAGATGTCGTGAGGTTATGCAGGGAGAAAATTAGAAGGGCCAAAGCCCAGCTAGAACTTAATCTGACTACTGCCATAAAAGACAATTAAAAATGTTTCTATAAATACATTAACAACAAAAGGAGGGCTAATGAGAATCTCCATCCTTTATTGGATGTGGGGGGAAACATAGTGACAAAGGATGGGGAAACAGCTGAGGTACTTAATGCCTTCTTTGCGTCAGTCTTTAGCAGTAAGACCAATTGTTCTCCGGGTATCCAGCCCCCTGAGCTGGAAGACGGGGACGGGGAGCAGGATGAAGCCCCCATAATCCATGGGGAAATGGTTAGTGACCTGCTACACCACTTAGACACGCACAAGTCTGTGGGGCTGGATAGGATCCGCTCAAGGGTACTGAGGGAGCTAGCGAAAGTGCTCACCAAGCCACTTTCCATCATTTATCAGCAGTCCTAGCTAACTGGGGAGGTCCCAGTTGGCTGGAGGTTTGCAAATGTGACACCCATCTACAAGAAGGGCCAGAAGGAGGATCCAAGGAACTACAGGCCTGTCAGTCTGACCTCGGTGCCGAGGAAGGTTATGGAGCAGATTATCTTGAGTGCCATCATGCGGTACGTGCAGGACATCAGTACCAGTCAGCATGGGCGTATGAACGGCAGGTCCTGCTTGACTAACCTGATCTCCTATGACAAGGTGACCCGCCTAGTGGATGAGGGAAAGGCTGTGGATGTTGTCTACCTGGACTTTAGTAAAACTTTTGACACCATTTCCCACCACATTCTCCTGGAGAAACTGCCAGCTTATGGCTTGGATGAGCGTACTCCTCACTGGGTAAAAAACTGTATGGATGGCCGGGCCCAAAGAATTGTGGTGAATGAAGTGAAATCCAGTTGGTGGCTGGTCACAAGTGATGTTTCCCAGGGCTCAGTACTGGGGCCGGTTCTCTTTAATATCTTTATCAATGATCTGAACGAGGGTATCAAGTGCACCTTCAGTAAGTTCACGGACGACACCAGGTTGGGCAGGAGTGTTGATCTGCTTGAGGGCAGGAAGGCTCTACAGAGGGTTCTGAACAGGCTGGATTGATGGGCCAAGGCCAACTGTATGAGGTTCAACAAGGCTCAGTGCCGGGTCCTGCACTTGGGTCACAACAACCCCAGGCAACGCTACAGGCTGCAGAAGAGTGGCTGGAAAGCTGCCCAGTGGAAAAGGACCTGGAGGTGTTGATCAACAGCTGGCTGAATATGAGCCAGCAGTGTGCCCAGGTGGCCAAGAAAGCCAACAGCATCCTGGCTTGCATCAGAAATAGTGTGGTCATCAGGACTACAGCAGTGATTGTGTCCCTGTACATGGCACTGGTGAGGCTGCACTTTGAGTTCTGTGTTCAGTTTTGGGCCCCTCACTACAAGAAAGATATTCTGATGCTGGAGCTTTCTTTTCTCTTAAGCACTTTGCAGAAACAGACTTTTCTGTGGATAGCTGCAGTTCCCTTTAAATTGCATTTCTTTGCTAAAGAATTAATTTTCCAAAAATTGGATGAGAATGCCTAGCCAGAGCTGGAAGAAATTTGTGAGTGGGATAAAGCTGGCAGTCAGCCGGGGAGAAAAGAGAGGAAAATGATCCACCCAAAATACCTTCTGTATTTGTTCTCCATCTCCCTTTTTCTCTTTTCCCTTTCTGACTTTCCCCTTTTGTTTGGGAGTGTCATGCCTCTCTTGATACAATGCCTAGCACAGAGGGAAGCTGATCTGGGTTGGTCCCTAGGCACTAGTGCGATAAATTAGGATGAATCATAATTTTTAATGCTGCTGCTTCAGCAGGACCTATGCACTGGCACGGACTAGTTGCCTCTATTTGAGAAGCGAGGATACACTCAGCATGGAGACAGGTCTCTGCAGGCTGTTACTGAGTTGGAAAAATCAGAGTGTTTGGTCACCTCCTGGCTTGCTATTTATCCGTGGTTCAGGATCAGGAAAACTGCTGATGGCTTTTCAAAACACTGCCTTGTGACCAGGGGAACGATATGAAGAAAGGAGAAATACCAGGGAAAGAAATGTGTGTGTAAGAGAATGACCCCAGCTTCCCAAAGATGTTTTTCCCATTCCTGAGGTCATCTAACCTCTTGCTGTGATTGCCCAGATGGACACGTGGCCCCAGCTGGAACTACAGGGCCCATATCTACCTTAGTAAATGGATTTGGGACGATATACTCCGTTGGAGGGATGCATCCCCTTAGTTTAAAGGGAGAAAAATTGCCAGTGTAGCAAAACCTATCCTTTTCCCTCTGGTACTTTTCCTCTGCCTTCCTGTTATGTGAACTAGGAGAGTGCAAAAAGCTGAACTGCTGATTTTTTTTATTTTTTTGTGGAAAATACATTGAAGCTGAAACATTCAGGAAAAAAACAACAAACCAGAAACCTCTTGGATTTTCAACTTCCTTGTGAAGCTGACATGGGGAAGCCTGGGAAAAAGTAATATTTTTTATATTAGAAAAAGGGTGGGATCTGTCACTGGGGAGAGGGCTGAGAGGCTGGAAATAAAAATAGATGAAGAATTACTGCAGATTGTGTTAGCAGGGCAGTGTCAGTAATTAGAGGAAGATCGACACACTTTAGATTCACACTAACGATTCATATCATAGCCCAGGGCAGGCATCTGATTTATTCGGCTCCATTCAGGAGCAGTGCTGGGCTACACAAGCATCTAAATGTCTCCCTCAAGCTGCTGTCTTTAGGTTCCAATAGTAAATTAAAGGTCTATAGGATGAAAGGCCAAAACCTGCACAAAAGCTGCAGGCAGTGCCAGGGTTGTAGGGAAGAGCTGCTCCAGTCTCTGCTGCTGATTGCTTGTTGCAGGCCCTTCTGCCCCATCCCTGATCTGCACAGGGGTCTGCCAGGGCCTCTTCCCCCGTCCCTGCATCTCAGCTAGAAATGATGCATAACTCCAGCCCTGGAACGAGACTAAACCAGCTGCCAACAGTGCATGCGACTATTCAGCATATCAGGCATATCTGAAACCCCTCCAACAATTTGTTGCTGGACTTCCCGTTTGCAATGACGGTGGCTTTGGGTTTAACAGACCCATCTTGGAGGGTGATGCATAGGACCATGAGCCCCCCAGTTGGGAGCCCCAGTGCAGTGGCAGGGACCTCTGCCATCCTGCACCTCCGCTGTCCCACTAGTCACATCCATTGCTGTGTCAAGTCACAGAATCACAGAATTGCAGAATCACAGAACGGTAGGGGTTGGAAGGGACCTCTGGAGATCATCTAGTTCCAACCTCCCCTGGTAAAGCAGGATCACCTACAGCAGGTTGCACAGGATCGCGTCCAGGCCGGTTTTGAGTATCTCCAGACAAGGAGGCTCCACAACCTCTCTGGGCAGCCTGTCCCAGTGCTCGGTCACCCTCACAGTGGAGAAGTTTTTCCTCGTGTTCAGCTGGAACTTCCTGTGTTCCAGTTTGTGCCCATTGCCCCTTGTCCTGTCACTGGGCACCATTGAGAAGAGTCTGGCCTCCTCCTCTTCACACCCACCCTTTAGATATTTATAAGCATTGATAAGATTCCCTCTCAATCTTCTCCAGACTAAACAGACCCAGCTCTCTCAGCCTTTCCTCATTTTGTCCCCCCGCTTGACATCACTTTTAGCCATGCGGCTCAAGAACCACTTCCAGTATAGCGGGGGCAATGCAGGGCACAGCACAACTGATCTGAGTAGCAGGGTGGCTGACATGCCCTGCCCTGTGCTGATGGCAAGGCAGTAAATGCTTCTAGATTTGTCTCAGCTCAGTCCAGACTAGGTTCAGTCACAGGTCTCTAAGTCAGCAGTGGGCCCTGGGAGCCATCTGCCCGGGAGGGTTCCTTTAGCATCATAGACTCAGCATGAATGTGGCTTCAAGTCCCTCTGCCTTATGCCTAAAGCCACATCTATGCCTTTCCCCAAGGTTGTGTCAGCCTTGTCTGCAGTGTATCTTCTTGGCTGAAGTTCTTGAGCTGAGTTTCCCTCCAGTCTCTCAAAACCTCCTTTGATAATGTGTTTCTTCCCCTTTTCTGGAGACTATCTTTATCCTCTGGTGCCACTCATCGTTAAACCTTGCAACACTTCAGTTTACAACTAGGCTGAAAGACATACCCAGATGGAGATGTGATATCAATTAGTGCATCTGGTCTGGACATCTCCTTATGAACATGAAAATGTTAATCCTCATAGCTTCTCAGAAATTTTAGGAGATGGGTATCTCCATGCTGAAAGCGGGATGTAAGGTAGCAGCGCTCAGACCCTGTATATCCATGTATATGTGAGTGTTTCTCTTTGGGCTCCTTTTGAGAACTAGTTAATAGAACCAGGGGAGCTGGAGGTGTGGTCCACCTCCTTGTAAGTGTTTGTCTAAACAGACAAGAAGAATCACACCCTGGGAGTGTTTAGTTCTCTCTGTTGACTCTAAAGGAGGCACAGAAAGTTTGATGAGTTGGATCATTGCAAATCTTCTACTCCCACTGCGATGAAAACTGGAAATCAGACCTTGTCAGGGCTTTCAGGTGGGAAGAAACTTTCATGTGTATGCAGATCTTTTAAAATCTTCTGCTCTTTACAGCTTTGCTCCTTCTGATAAAATCAACAGTGCTTTCATTTAAGATGGTTCACAGACTCCCAAAGGAAGCAAAGCCATGTGTAAGAACCATTTCATTTGCAGAGCTGAGCTTGTTCAGCATGCAGTGGAAAAGGTGGGAGAGCCGGGGAGCTCCACTTGTGGAGAACTAAGGCAATGTGATTTACAGGGCACATGAGGAAGGGAAAGAGTTGCATCTATTCCAGTGGGCACTCCACTGTATGTTCTCAGTAAAGTCCAGTGTCCTTGTAGTGTTTCCGATTTTCTTAGGTTGTATTCAACCTTGGGCTTGCCGCAGGCAATTGGAATAGCTTTGTGGTCTACTTGGAGAATATTTATTGAGTATTTCAGCTAATGCTTCTTCCTAAGACAAGGGATCTGCTCACCAGAGCTGAACTCGTGAGTGTCTCTCGCATCAGGCTAGAAATACTTAATATCACATGAAGGGGAACCAAGAGAGACGGAACAAGTGCGTGTGTGTTTGTGTCTGTGTGTATCAGCTTATTTAAAACCTTGTTAAAGAAGATAAGCACTCAAATTTTGGACTTTGCTTCCTAGCACCCATATTAAATGAAGGAAGACAATGTTTGGGACTGGCAGCTTCTTCACAGTGGATTCAGTGCAATGCTACTATAGAACAGCACCTTCTGCAGGAAATGGAGATGAAAATGCACTGTTTTGGGGTGAATCTCACCCCTCGTTGTGGACCAATAAGCTAATACATCTCCTCTGGAGTTAGGTGGCACATGGACTGCTTTCCTTCATAGGCATGGTGGATGTCACCTGCAGAGGGGGATGCTAAACCTCTGCAATGCAACAGGACTCCAGGAGGGAGCCAACCTCTTAGATTTCAAGGCCAAAAGGGGACCACCATAATCTCCCTATGAAGAGTCTTGTATAATGCAGTTTGGGCTGACCAGTGTCCCTGTGCCTTTGGGGGTCATCTGCAGCACATCCAAGGTTTCCCAGAGTAACCACAGTCTAGACAGGATGACTGCAGCACTGAGGATGGTGTGGGGTGTGTTGAGGAAACAAGGTGGAGGCCATGTTGCTGTGCCTTCACTGCTGATGTTATTCAGTCATCTAGGATGGGTTTGTGCCAGAAATTACACCTCTCGTTGGACAGGCTGTCCTGAGCTGAACAAGCTGAAAAAGGGCTAGTAGCCCTACTGGTAATTAAGAATCAAGCAACCTGCCCCAAATACTTTATCCGTAGTTCTCTACTGTTGAGCTGTGAGATGAGGTGGTAAGGTTTCTTATGGGACATTAGAAAGTAGATTGAGATAATACATTATATAGCAGGATGCTATCTGCAGCCTGTGAAGGACAAGAGAGACTTCTCTGCTCCCCTCCCCGCTGTCCCCAGTACAATCCTTCCAGGCTTGTCCCTTCAAAGTATTGACAGGAACATAGAAACTCACACAGAGCTGGATTTCACCTTCTACCAGTTGGTGTTGTGGAAGGACAGGGAAGATGAGGATCCAACCCTGGCTGTTGAGGGCAGGAGGGTGGTTAGAGACATGTGAGCAGCAAACTGAAGTGAGACTCTGAAGATGAGCTGACTCATCTCCCAGCCATGGATGCGAAGAAGCAGGTCACAGCTCTGCCTGGAAGAGGGCTGAGGGGCTGGGAGGATGGAGGGTGGTCTGGGGATGGGGAGAAGGATACTGCTATGCCCTGACTGCTCCTTTGGGCCTTTTATTCCCAGTAACTGGTACGTTCCTTCCAGCTGCCTTTGTGTAGCTTTTGAGTGACAGGGAAAGTGCCCCAATGTAAACAGATCATTTGTGGTAGCTGAAGAAAAATGCTCTTGGCTGCTGCCTCCGGTGCCAGTGTCAAATTTCAGCTCAAACCAAGCTTCATCTCAGCTTAGCTGGGTGGTGAGGGGTTGGGCTGGTCTTAGTAAAGACGTGATGCAATTTGCTTGCACCCGCAAAGGGGGAATAGTGTTCTTAGAAAATGCCTGTACTGCTCTGTAAAATATCCTTGGTTTTCCACAGTCCTGTCATTTGAGAACGTTGCTTTTTCTGCTGTGGAAAGGGCAAATACATGGTGTCACTGAGAGAGGGGGAGACATGCTGTGCAGAGTGATGGGTTGCATTGGCTAATTCTGAGATTGCCTTTTTCTGGAATAACTAGCACCCTCCAAAGCCAGGACTATTGAACACATCCATGTGGCAACAAATCTCCTACTGACTTCACTGGAAGCTGCGGGATCTAGGGGTGCTCCTGGGCTGAAGGAACTGATTTTGTAGCACAATCTGCTCACTTGGAGATTGCACCCAGGCAGTCACCCTTCTCAGTACTGCTTCCTGCTGTCAGCATCGCCACTGCCTTGTTCGGGTTCAGAGTCAGCCCTCTCCAGGCTTCAGCCTTCCTCCCACAGTCAGATCTTGCACAAGAGATACATCAGCGGTATGGTGGTCTGTGATGAACCATGCGCTGTTGGTGTGTTCCTTCACCTGAGATTTTATGTGGACTTTGAAAGAGACTGAAGAGAGTTGATTCAGCACAAGAAATGTGCTCCTTGGATTAGCTCAGCAGCCAACTGTGTTACGTTGGCACATGCTGCTGGTTATTACTAGTGTTGTACCACAATAGCAGTGCCAGGATGAGTTCTTTTCAGAAGAGGAGGTATCTCTGGGAAGGGTCTGGGAACTCTTCCTCGGGCTGTCAGCACCCAAAGGTTTCACCTGCAAGATCTCTTACATATGAAAACCCCATGTCTGCTATGCAGGAGGCACCTGTCCATAAATTAGTGGACCTCTCTCCCCATTAAAATGTCTAGTGGAGCAGAGGGCTGCACTGCTTCAGACCCTGCATGGATTTCACACCATTTCCCAAGTTGTGTGTGTTTATAATGGCACATTGCAGAGACTGGGGTAGATTAAATAACTTGGCCACACAGAGGGGCAGAAACAGTGCTGTGAATAGCTCCCATGAGCCCTGACCTCCAGGCTTGGCTCTGTTTGCTGACCCACATTCAGTTTTGAAAAATATAGTATGTTTTTATTGCCACTAACAGCACGAGCTTTTGACTAGTTGAGGGGACGGACAGCTCTGTATCAGAGGGGAACCTGCAGGCTGTCTGGGGTTTTCCAACTCATGGCTTGTGGTCTCAGAGACTGGCCAGAGGCAGGGCAAGAACTCAGTGAATAAACAGACTTATTTTTTATTTGTATCTATTGATAATAACCTGTGACTGATGCAACTCTAAAAGGCTCTAGCCGTGGTTGCTGCTGAGGAGCTGTTATATCCTTGGTCCTTCAGGGCAGGCCAGGATCTTTTCTAATCACCAGCTGTTTTGTCCACTTTTCCTTATGCAGCAATTGAAATGGAAGATTCTTGTGAAAGGCAAGAAGCTGAGCAGGCAGGAGGACCCTGCCGGAACAAATGGGAACAACAACCTAGAGGCTGAGGATGTCTCTGATGAAGATGAAGCTGCTGAAATCGAAGATGAATCAGTAAAGACTGAGATACAGCAGAAGGGGAAGGTAAATAAAAGAAGTAACTGAGTCCCGAAAAGAGGCAGACCTGGAGAGAAAAGCTATAAACTAGATTTTTGCCTATTGCAGAAGTCCTGCATCAGGAAATCCCATCTTGTTAGCTTATCCTATGACTCAGCCAGTTTCTAGGTGGGTTTTGTACCATGTCTAAAGAAAAAAAAAAAGGAAAGCAATTGAAATACATTTAATATATTCCCAGCTAAGACAGTTTTCAGTGTGGTTCCAGCTACTCAGCTGGTGATATGTAAGGGTGAATTGTTGAAATCGCTGGAGCTAAGGATCCTGATCCTTGCTGAGCTTAACGATCTCTGTCCCAAGCACAAACAGAGATCCTGCAGAGCCTGCCAAGCATGAAGGTTAGCTTCTTTCCTTAAAATAAGGCTGGAAGACTCTGCAGCTGGGACAGACCATGTAGCATTTATGGAAGCACATGTTAAATCTATCTCTGTCTGATTTCCAGAAATCTGTTTGTCATGGGACCGTCATGACTGTTTATTACCAGAGACTGGTGCTTTTCTTGTCACATTTGGGACATACCTGCACCCTCACTGGCCATGTTTTTCTGACTCAGAGGAGGGACGGAAGGGATCTATGGGGAAGGAGGGGCTGGTTACCAAAGCAATTGGGGTGTATATTTCTGGGAGGAAAAGGCTTGCCTTTACACCAGTGTTTTGCTCCCTCATGTGAGGGCATTCATTTTTCCAGACTGCAGGTCATTGTGAAGGTTGTATCCCTTATGGACCAGGTTCATAGATGATATAAATACATTCAGTCCCACTGATGGCAAAGCTGATTGACATTGCCTCTGGTCTGATCTATGCTTTCCGTTGCTGATTTGCTCAGTCTTTGCGGGTCTTATTTCTTTCTCTGAACCGTAGTCAATAATGTGTATAATTTTGAAGTCTATCATTTTCTTTTCTTGCCTCCGATGGGAGCTGGTGGCTCTCACTTCACCTTTACACCAATGAATGTGGCTGTGGAGTAGGAGACATCAAAGCATTGTGAGACCTTCCTAGTTCAATAGGAAAAAGCCCAAGCTCTGTGGAGGCCAAAACAACCTTCCCTTCCCCTTATTTCCAGGTTTGTATGCCTGGGACCAGGATAGTATGGAAAATCCATTGCTAAGGCTCAGTTGTAAAGTTTAGCAACTGGAGACAGCCATTGGTGCTGAAATACAAGTGATCATACAGAAAGCAGCAGAAAGGATATCCCACCAACAAAGAGAGAATCCATCTGGAGGACATCATGCAACAAGGGTGCTGGGACAGCAAAGCATCTGTTGTGTGAAATCCTCTCTTAGCTCACCAATACAGGCTGATTGGGTTGTTCCTGTGTTTGTGGCCCTAATGACTTGTAAGCTGTGATGACCAAGCTGAAATACTCATTTATATAATGAGATGCAAATAAATGCAGAAGGAGGGACAGCCCAGGTGAAATATTATTGATAGTCAGGAATATCATTGGAGAGGCCAGGATGGGCTGAGAGGGCACTGATGCTCTGAGAGGAGGGATTAGCAGTCTCCATGCTAATAGATGATATAAATACATTCAGTCCCACTGATGGCAAAGCAGTCTGCCCCTTTTCCACCCTCTCCCTGCATAGAGGTGTCACTGAGTGTTGATAGCATGCAGCCTTTTCATGTGAAGATGGTGGAGAAGAGAAGCCCCAGGGATCCTGGACAAAACATGATTATTACTTTTGAGTATGACTGCAGAAACTCCCCACAAACCTCTTGCTCTCTTGCTTTTAGAGTGACACCTTGAAGCTGGCCAAGGAGCTGTCAGACACAGTTGTCTACTGCAAGAGCGTCCATTTCAATGGCTTTGAGGACCCCAGCCATCCTCGGGCTTTCTACGAGATGTCATCGTTCACAGAGAGCAAAGCTCTGAAACTAGCCCAGGAATCTGGTATATATTGCCCTGGCAAAAGACCGTTCTCTGTCCCAGTCCCCCATAAAGGGACAGCTGGTGGTGGTTAAGCACGAGGGAAAGGAATCCTGAAAGATGCGGGTTATGATCTCTTTGGACATGCATGTCACTGAGAAACAGTGGGAATAACTTAATATCATAGAGGCTGTTACCAAAAAGGGCATTTATACAGGCAGTTCACATTCAGCCAGACTTGCTAGGTGGAGGAGTAATTTATACAGCAGCATCAAGAAGAGTTAAAAGTAGCCCCCATCACTGAAAGAACAATTTTCTTCTTTTTTTTTCTGTAGGAACCAATTTTATTCATCACAACATCAGGCACCTGAGCCGGATCTACCCTGCAGGCTGGAGGACAGATTCTTCCAACTACAACCCCGTCGACTTGTGGAATGTTGGCTGCCAGATTGGTGGGTGCAACTGGAAGGTTGGAGAGGGTCAACCTGGCTGGGTCGCCCATGACCCGGCTATGGAGGGGCTTCAGCTGAGGTAGATGTGTGATCTCAAGCCATTTGCAGGCGGAGAGGCTCAGTGGTCACTGGGAGAGATCAGCTCTTCAGACAATGCTCAGTGACTTTTCATAGACCATTTTCTGGCCCACCTCAAAACTGTTAGGAGAGCCTTTCCTGCACATTCATTTGCACATCCCTGCAATTTCACTGGAAGCAGAGTTACTGACATTTAACAAAGGAGGAAGAAACCAGGAGTTGCAGTCACTTACTGAAAAGTGTGCTGAAATCTCTGGCAGAGATGTAAATTGAACTCAGCTCTCTTGAGCCTTAGGACAAGGCCATAACCATAAGGGCCAAGCCATGGCCTGAGCTGTTCTCTGTAGTCGAAGCAGTGTATCACACCTACTCCCAGGGTGTTGAGGCTCCTGATGGTATATTGATGTCTCAGAGATTTGATGAAAACAAGGGTCTCAGAGTCAGTTAAGTGAATTGTGTTGTAGCTATCATCCAGGAAACCTGCTGCAGTGGTAAGTGGGCAGGCTGGCGATGACGTGCTTGGCTCTCTTGGTGGTACTGGCTGTTGGACATTTCCCCATTGTGCCTATGTGGCCCAGCCAAACAAGAGAAGCTGCAGATGTAGGGCTCCCTGACCCCCAGCCACGTGGACCTGCATGGGCTGGATGTGCCTGGCAGCATATGAACTCGCTGGGTGCTGCAACCCGTGTGGGGGCACAAGTACCACCCATTGGCCTGCCTCCCCAGCATTGAGCCTGGCCTCAGGAGAGTCCCTGGGAGGCAAGCAACATCAAGTCCCTCAGGGTACACTAAGGCCAGACTTGCATGCCTTATCTGACCTGAATTCAGTATTTGGGCACTCAAAATAAACTTCTTTCAGAAGCCATGAGTACTTGCAGCTCCTAGTAAAACCAGTATACTGCAGTTATTAAAGTCTTGCTTGCAGATCAAAAAACAAGGGACTGCCTTAAAATGCTTTTGGTCATCAAGTATTACAGGGTATGTAGGACCCAGGACCTTTAGAAGTTGCTAAATTGGTTAGCATCACCCTTGAGAAATCAATGGAGTACTGAGGAGGTGCTGGGGTCCATGTGCGCTCCCTATGTGGTATTAGCGAAACTGTTACTAAGACTGCTTCCAGATTTGACATGAACGCTTTTAAAAAGACAGTGGCAAATTGGAAAGAATACAAGAAATCTGCCTGATGTTAGGACACCAGTGAGGCTTGATCTATTTTAGACAGGGGACAATAAAGAGATGATTTGATCACAGCTTCTGTATTCTTGCACGAGGAGTTCAGACAGCGAGTAGCTCTCTAGTCTAACCAACAAAGGCATCAATGGCCTTCAGGACGGTAGGTGGAAATAGGCATATCTGGGCTGGAAAGGAGGTTTTATAATGAGGCTAAGTAGCCAGAAAAACAATCTGAGAAGGATTTGCTGGCTTCCCTGCAGGAGATAACTCCTTCAGCATAGAAGTGAATAGCTTTATCTGAAAGATGCAGTTGCCCAACCAGGTGACAGAAATTCAATGCAGGACACTTTTTGACCCTGTGGCAGGCAGGAGGACAACTGAAATGGCTGTAATGGCTCCTCCTGTCTCTACTGTCTCTGAATGCAAGAAATCCTGTGGGGTAGCAGACTGTGAGTTTATCACTGCTCTTTGAAGCATGGAAAAGCCAATGTTTATGTCCATGAAGTACAATTTCATGTGAACAGAATTAGTATAAAAAGACTCCCATTTATTTATCTGAAAGTGACTGAATTTATTTATTTATGTTGCAGTTGCTCTAAATTTCCAGACAGCAGGCACAGAAATGGATGTCTACCAGGGTCGGTTCCAGGACAATGGGTTTTCTGGGTATGTCTTAAAGCCGGAATTCCTCCGGGATGAGCAAACCAAATTCAATCCAAAATCCATCACAGAAGGAACATGGGGGACAAAGAAGAAACTTCTGCTTAAAGTAAGAATAGAAGATGGAAAATGTCTCAGTAGCATCCACCTTCAGGGGGTGTGTGTAGATTGTACCTTCTCCTTCCCCTGGTCCCTCCTGACCAATATTATCCTAACCCTACTCATTTCCCACTGCTGGGGTCTCTGCTTTAGTCCTACACGGGCTCTCATCATTATATTTTTAATGTTTGGCAATAGCAGAGGTTAATGACAATATTCACTGTCGTTACAGAAACATACAGGCAGACACGCAGTCAACAGTCACCACTGTTGTTTCCAAGTATCATCTGATCAGTGTGGGGACAGTTAGAAAAGTTCTCTGCCCCCTAACCAGCTGGCTGGGCTGGAGAAATGTTCATTAGGTACTTTGGCTCATGATGACTTCCTCTGAAGGATGTCACAAAGCTGGCTCTGAAAGAGCAGCACCAGCTTGTCACAACAGGTCCTGCACTCCCAGAGAAGAGGAAAGTTTGCCAGGGAGCCCCCGCTCCTAATGATGTCCTGAACTCTTCCTCTCTTTCCTCTATAGATCATCTCTGGTCAGCAGCTGCCCAAGGTGAACAAAAGCAAAAACTCTATCGTTGATCCTAAGGTAACAATAGAGATCCACGGTGTCCAACAGGATAACAACAAGAAGCAGACCAAAGTCATTGAAAACAATGGTAAGGGGTTTTCTTCCATGCCATGCTCCCCTGGGGCAGTAACCCTGTGGTTTCATGTAGCAGAGTATTCCTTGCCAAGATCTGCCCAGGTGCACCTGAGCCTGCCATGCTAAGCAGACATATGAGATGCTGTTGGCCTACTTCAGTGCAGGAACCCTGGTTATAGACTGTTGGTGGCATGAACTAGCCCCACAGACTGATGTCCCTGTGGAGAATTACTTTCAGGGGTTCTTTCCTCTTTTTTCTCTCTAAAATGTTTGGAGACAAATTCCCTGCAAAACAACATCAGCCATATGAGTTGTTTTGAGGCTGGCTGCCAAATCTGCAGAGCTAGAGGTTTGGGAGTGCTCTTTACCTCCATGCAGTTGGACTTGACTTGGGATGCACAGATCCCCACCAAGATCTTCCTGGAGAAGGCTTCTTGTGAGGCTGATTTTATCCTGAAAGTGTCACAAACTCACAAAAGATTGAGGTTGCAAGGGACTTTGGAGCTGACTGTTCCAGCCTCTGCCCAAAGCAGGACCAACCTCAAAGTTAACTCAAGATGTTCAGATGAATTTTGAATGTCTGAGAACATGGAGATTCCTCAGGCTCTCTGGACTCTCTCTAGTGATCCAGTCTTTGACTGACCTCATGATAAAATAAGATATCCCTATTTTTAACCAGAAATCCCACTGTTGCAGTTTGTGTCTGTTATGCATCATACTTTTACTGTGCACCTGTCAGAACAAGCTGGCTGTATTCTCTCTATAAGAAGGTAGTGGAAGATGGCAATAATAACCCCTTAGCCTTCTCCAGGCTAAATAACTTGACCTCTCAGCCTCTTCTCATACAGAACTTAGTCTGTGCAAAAGGAGAACATTTCCTGTAGCTTAGAGCATCCTCATGAGGTGGGTAAATGGCATCTGCTCATCCTCTCAGCCAAAATGGCACTGGTGCTAAATTAATGCACATCACAGTAATGTTGCAGATGAGGGATGAAAGCTGTCAGCCCCAAGCTCCAAAGAGCCGGCCTCCAGCCTTACCCAACATTGACCTTAGAAGTCTCACAGACACTTCACCTCCCCATGGACCATTTCTCATCAAACACGGCTGTGATTTCCCTCTGTGCAGTAAGGGTCTGAATATTGTGGCCTCCTGAGTTTGCAGAGGGCAAGTTCAGCCCTCTCTCCTGTGGGAGTAATGAGAAATCAGTCCTCACCCTCCCACTAACAAACACACGGGTACACACACGCACGCATGCGCGCGCGCGCGCGCACACACACACACTCTGCTTTTCTGTGTGGAGTAAAAGCCAAGTGCTAGAAAGCTAATGCGTATTTTCCTCCCTGCTAACAATGTTTCCCTTTTCCTCTTTCCTGTTTGAGTAAATCTGGCCTGGCTCCTAAAACTCACGGCCATTTCCATCACCTGCAATGATTTTTGTAATGTCTTGAGTGAAAGCTGTGAATGTCTCAGTGAAAGCTGCGTAGGGAACGTTTCAGACCTGCCAGGCCTGTTCCTCAGGGCTGCTCAGCACACCTGGCTCCACGGCCAGCCCTTGACTGGATGGAGGGATACTGGAGCGATGCCGGAGGGATGCTGGAGGGAGTGTTGCCCAATGAAAAGTGAATCAAACCATGAAAACATCAATGTTGGAAAGGGATGGCTGCAGAGAGGGGGTTGCATTTCACGGGCTGAGGTTTCAGATATGAGACCATGCTTCAGCAGCTCACCTGGTTTGATGCTAGTGGGACTGAAGCAGGGGCTGTGGACACAGATCAGGGCCTCATGGAGCTCGAGAGGCTGTGGGAACCTGCTGGCTCAGCAGCTCGAAGAATCTCACTGTGGCTCTGAGATGGGTTGAAAAATCCCCTGTAGATATCTGAACAGTGAAACCTACTGGCCTAGGGCCAATGACTTTCCCTCAACTTTCATGATTTCTGCTCCCATGGGATCAGCACCACTGGTTTTCTTCCCAAGGATGAAGGGAGTCAGGAGCAGGTGTCTGTTGTCTGAACAGTCCAGTTGATTTAATCCCATCAAAGTCCAAATAAAGTGCACCAATCCAGCACACGTATTTTGCTATGGCACTGTCCACAGCCCATCTCAGCACCTTCAGGGCTAGCTGAAAGATCCCTGCCTCCTGCCAAATCGTCCGCAGACCTCCCCCCCCCATGACCAGAGCAGGCTTGAGCTGATGTTTTGCTGTCCTTGGACTTCCGCTCTGCACAGGCTGGGCTGATAACAGCAGGGTTTCAAACAGGATGTCCTCTCCTCCTGTTTGTTTCTGGGGAGTGGTTTACTGAAACTGCAGAGAACACCCACTGTGACCTGGAGAGCGAGCTCTGAGCTTGCTCTTCATCTCTCATCTGATGTGACAGTCACGGCTTTGTTTGTTTTGTGAGTCCGGATCACAAGATCCTTATCCATAACAGAAGTGGGGCTAGTCTGCCTGTCTCAGACACTGCCCTTACACAGGGAGACATAAAACATTTTGTCCACAGACTTGATGATGCTTTTTGTAATCAGACACTCCTCATTAATGTTTCTTGCAGAAAGGGAAACTGAGGCACAGAGTGGTGACAGATGGGTGTACCTCGAGCACGCAGTGAGGCTTAAGGCCCCGGCAGGCTGTCACAACACAAAGGCACAGCTTCCTCTCTGGTTTAGGGCTGTAAAAACTTGCAGCTGGTCCAATGGCAACCAAAGACCTCAGCTCGGCTCCCTCCTGCTCCTCGCTGCCTTCTGGGAGCGTGGTGCTGGGGTCTATGGGTGAGCAGCCTAAGCTGAAGGGTTTATTAATACCAGGTAGAAAAACAGTGTCAGAGCTGGGAACAACGGTCTCGGCACCTTCTGATACCTTTGGCCTGGGTCAGATTAGGTTGGCAGTCAGGCAAAGTCTCCATCCTGTTGCAAGCATCTCTGCCCTCCATCCTTATTCACCAACGTCTCTGACCTCCATCATTGCTTGTGAGCATCTCTCACTTCCTTCCTTGTCTGTGAGCAGCTCTGACCTCCATCCTTGTCTGTGTTGCTCAGGCTTTAACCCAAAGTGGGACGAAGAGTTTACATTTGACATCGAAATCCCTGCACTTGCCCTGGTCCGGTTTGTGGTGGAAGACTTTGACATGTCGACTAAGAACGACTTCATCGGGCAGTACACCCTTCCCTTCACTAGTTTGAAGCAAGGTAAGGCCCTGCTCCCTGTTCCTGACAATCACTGAGCCCTCTGGGAAGCTCTGGTGTCCTAGATGAGCAGTCTAGATCCATCACACCTCGGGTCGGAACAGGTCTTCTCTCTGGGGTGTGGGCAAGATGCTAAATGGTTTATTGGGCAGCTGTTAACACTGTCTCTGGGGAAGGGATTCCCTGGTCACCAGTGGCCTTGGGCACGTTACGTTACTGATGCCCAAAGCCATGCCTCTCAGACCTATCTGTTCTGTGGGGTACTGGGAGCAAAACACTCGTGTGACAGGGAGATGTTTTTGCAAGGTCTTGGCAAATGTTAGCAAACATTTTTCCAACCAGACTAAAGGCCAGTTACTATCTGTGTTTCTTCCAGGTTACCGCCACATCCATCTTCTGACCAAGAATGGAGACCCGTACTCGTCCTCCACCCTCTTTGTGTACATCGATATCCAGGACTGTGATTAGCAGCTCAGCTCTTTCAGGGCACAGTGAACCTCATTACAGACCTAGAAGGAATTCAGCGTGCAAAGTCTGGCAATGTCAGGGTCCTATCAGATCCCCAGTACCTTCTCTGGAGCAGCACACGGTGCCCCAAAGGACCCCTGATAACCGTCGACCTTCTCCCTTCTGCGTGCTGGAAACATCCTAATGCTGCTGTTGAGATTAATCCTTTTGTACCTGTTTGACCAATCCAGCTGTGGTTTTAGTTCACTGTATTTAGTGTGATTTTTTAAATTCTGCTTTTAGCGAGAGGATAGGGACTTCTTTTTAGCAAAGTACAGCTCTTGGGTTGGGTTCAGTCAGACATCTGGACAAAACACCCAACATGTGTGCAAGAAAAAAAATCCACCCCACCACTAAAATCAGTGGCCAGATGCCTGGTGACTTCTTGCAACTTCAGATGTCAGCCATCTCTCACCATATGAAGTCTTAAACAGGGACAGAATTTCCCCTCTTATCTATTACAGATTCAAAAAGAAAACTGCACTACAAAGGCCCATGTTATATAACTCGACTTTCCTTTTGTATTATAATAAAAAATAGATGAACACTACTCTGCCCATGTGCCTGGCGCTCAGCCAGGTCGCTTTGCATTCAAAGCCTGGCTCTTGTCTTGTGAAGGAGAAAGAAGCTGCCAAGCGGCAGATTTCCCTCTAACCCAAAGCGAAACCCGCTCAGAGGGACCTCAGAGAACGTCTGTTGCCCGTGACAATGGAAATGCGCTCAACTGACAGTAGGGCTTTTTTAATGCAGTAAAACTTTCTTTGTTTGTGTTTTTATAGAAAAATGTCAATTTTTAACACAGAGGAAGTGGCAGTAGAAACCGTTGTAAATGTGAGCCTGGTCCCAGTTGCACTGTGGAGATAACCTAGCGCAAACAAACTAGCATTTTGCACAGCAACACAGTGTTTATGGCAAAAGGTGGTTTTTCTTCCAAGTACAACTACAGAGTTAAGGGAATATTGTTGAAATAAAATAATATATATTTTGAAGTGCCAATTATGTTATTAACAATATGTTAGACTATTAAAAGTAAAAAAAAAAAAAAAATGAGAAAGTCCAATTAGTTGTCAGTATTTGCTTCTTTGTCTTACTTGAATGCAACACACATGAAGTTGGAGATAGGCCTGCTTAATTTCTTAAAGCTGTCAGTCTTTCTGGGGTTGTCATGTCTGGTGGTGGAGAGGACGGGCTACTACCAAAGAGGTTAATGTCCTTTTAAACAAATTCCAGTTCACTCGTTCCTCCACCTATTTTTATGTCCAAAGTAGCCTGGATGTAGTGATTCTTTGGCCCACTGCAAAACTGGGTTTCATTTAGTCCTACCTGGAGTTTGTTATGCTGCAGTAATCATTGCTGGACACGTTGATATTTTCCTCTTCACTACAATATTGTGTGATGTTGTAAACCATTGTCAGATTAAATGTGAATTATATCCACAACTCAAAGGCTTGTACGGAATTAATAACCAGCAGTTGAAAGAGTTCAAGACCGGCAGAGGCAGAAGGGGCCGTCCTGCAGCGACATGGGCTCTCCCTCAGCTGACCTCTGGGATGGGGCGTGTTGTATCAGGAGACACTTTTGAAGGCCAAAGCTAGAGCAACCTTGACTTCAACTCAAGGACAGCCTGCTCCCAGGATGCTCTGAGCTTTTTGTTGGGATAAAAAGCATGAAGGAAGGATGCCCAGGACTGCCCTGTACCTCCTGGGGAGCTTGCCCCGTGCGGCCTGAGGCAGGCACGTTCCTCTCTTGTGTCAGCACCAGCTCTGGTGGGGTGAGTCAGATCTGCCCGCTGAGTTGGCTGAGAACAAATTATACGTGTTTTTGATGCTGCAGGAGTAGATTTCAGTTGGATTGAGATAAACTGACCCTCACCTGCTGTGGCCAGTGCTAGAGAAGTGGGGGACAGGGAATGGGGAGAGATGTGGGGACAGGGGTAGGACCGCACTATCCAGGGTCAGGGTGGGCTTAGATGGACTATGCAGAGAAGCCAGGGTTTCCTCTGCCTGTGGTGCACTTAAAGGTAAGCAAGATCCATGGGAAGAGACAACATCCCTCATCAGGTAGGCACCATTGGGGGAAATCTACTGGAGCCAGGTGGGAAAGTAGCCGAGATGGAGGTGGGATGGACCACAGCATGATGGACAATGCTGGAAGGTCTCTTCTCTCCCCAAAGGAAGGGATGTGGTCCATGCCATTATCGAGGGACCTCATCTCTGAGCAGAGTAGGAAGTGCTGGAGCCCCACTCCAGGCAAGAATTCTGGTGAAAAGAGCAGCAGAAACAGGACATGGCCCACCAGACACCGCAGCAAAAGCAACAAGTGGCATGAAAGCGAGGATGTGGGTGAGAAGCTTCCCTTTAGAAATCAGAGGCAGAGAGTAAAAACCAGCTGTCCCCATGAGAAGAAGAGAGCAGCAGCAGTTTCCACAGGCCCAAATATGAGAAGAATCTATTATCTGTACAATCCCACGCTGGTTTCCGAGTCCTGGCAGGAGCACTCCGTTCATGTGTGCTGGTAAGCATCGCAGCAGCAGGAATGAAAGCAGCTTGTGGGGAACCATCCCAATCTCCCTAATCCGGCTGTATTTCCACCACTCTCCATTTGATTGCACGATGCATACAGTCATGGCTGATGGGTGGAATTGCTGTGTTTTATTGAGTAGCACATGCAATTTGTTAATTTGGGAGCTGGCAGGAGCATGCCGCAGTGGGGTGATGCAAATATTATTGCTTCCAGCAGTGGCAATAGAAACTGAAACAGGGATAACGTGCACTGATTGTATCCAGTGTGAACACAACAGGAGCAATCATGCAGCTAATTTGGCTGATTTGTGTCTCTGCTTGACTCTTTACCTTATTCTGCATGGGAGGAGTAATAATAGGTTTTGGGCTGGACCCTCCAGCAGAAGTGGGACGAAGTGGTAGCAGGAGCATGGAGGTAATGATGGGGCGTTTTGAAGTAACTACCAATTCTTAAACACAAAGATCTGTCCAGAAGACCCCATCGCCTGGAGGTCTTTGCCTCTAGCCTAGCCAGATGGTGACACTTTACCACTACTGTATGGTCCTGGGTGTCACATCAGAGCTCTTCACTCCTCAGCCATCAGCTGCCTGCCGTTCCTCAGCTCCATCCCCACATCCCTGCTGCAGGGGGAGGCAGTCAGGCCAACTGCTAAACGGCAAGTTCATGGGCGACGAGGGTACCTGGACATGGGGACAAATGGTCCTGGCTATGTGGTGTTTGGGAACAGGGCGGGCCTCAACTCCTCACTTGGTTCTTTTTTTTGGTGGGTTTTTGTTTGTTTGTTTTTTTTTAAAAAAAAATCCCAAATCCCATTAAAGACCACGTGTTTGAAGGATCTGTGAGCCTGCAGAGCTTTTCTCTGCTGCTGTTCTACCCCACATGCTGATCAAGGACACTCACAGTGCTGCTGCTGGCTGTTTATTTGGAATCATCGATCAGGGTGGCAATGCAGTAAAGCTGCAAAACCGCATCTTCTGAGTTCTTAAACATACGTGTTTCTTTCTTTCATTTACAGTTGTTTCCCTTAACCACCGATTGCTGACATTTCCCTCTGCCCTCCCCAATCAGACTGAGCTCGCAGTGTGGAACGGGCGCTCTCAAGACATCACAGGGATGGAGCCTTGGTAAAACCTCAGGTCATACCCAAAACCCTCCTGGCTTCCTCAAGCCTCTGGTCTGCAGCATGTGGACTCTTTACGCTCACCTGCACCCAGCTGTGCTCAGGGAGGCCAGGTGAGATTGGAGATGCTGTCTGAATGACAGAAAAATAGTCTGAGTCTTGTCTGGCAGTCAAAATCAACAGCTGTGTCTAGCCTTAAATCTCATTATCCTCTTGAATTAGATCAGCTAATAAATATGTTTTTAATAAATGTTTTTTTTTCCAGGACAGGTTCTCATTTGTTTTACCAGCACTATATGCATTTTAGTCTACAACTGATTCTGGCTGTTCTTTGGTGAGTAGCTTTTTTGCAAAGTGAGAAGGGGCTGAACTGTTTGGTCTCAATGGGCTATCCCATCACACATCTGGCTACTCCATTACCTTTTTCCTGACCCTAAGGCTCCCCCTCTGTCCTCCTAGGGCTTCCCCTCCTCTCCCCACCCAGAATTTACATAGCAGCTGCAAGTGGCCTTTGTCTTGCCTAATTTTACACTTCTACAATTGAAGGAAGATCATGACCTTGTGCACATGGCAATTTGAAAAAGGGAGAGGAAAGACAGTTGCATGACATACACTTGTCTTCATGGCTATCAGAAATAAAATGTCAAAAAGAGGCAAAAACATCCTGCAAAATCATTCCTGCAAAAGGTTTTGCCTCCTTGGATTCAGGTTTTTCAGGGAGAAAGGAGCCATCTCCCGAACAGTGGCTGCTGGAATAACTGCACTGGAACTTGGCCTGATTGAGATGTTGGGTTGGGTTCATTGAGCAAATGTCTATACTTCTTCCCTGCAGCTCCTAAGAGAGCAAGGGTTGGTCCCAGAGTCACTGGATGCCAGATGGCCCCTGCGGTCTCAGAAGAGTCCACATTGCTTCTTCTCATTCTGCTGCTTCCATTTGGGCATCTGGTAGAACTCATCCTTGGACTTCCCAAAGATATCGTGGAAATCGGCATCAGAGAGGTAGTACTGCAATGGAATGAGAGAGCAAGGAGAGGTCAGTTTTGGCTTTTGCAGAGGCTGGGACACCTCCATCGGCTGCATCCCTCCCTCACTGTGCCAGTGCTGGTCCCTGACTTGAGGCCAACAGCTCCTGTCCTGCTGCGTGTCCTTGTGGTGGGAAGTGGAACCTCCCAGCAACTGTTCCTCATCCTGCTTCTCAAAGCAGCAGGGGAATAAAAGCCTGCCAGCCGAAAGGGATGCTCTCGTTTTGAGGGGTTAGCATGCTCTGGCTGGAATTTGGTCTCCGCTTATCATACTGAGGCCAGAACAATTAATGGTGTGTTGGAGAAGTTCTGCTGGTCAAAGTTTTGGGTGGTTTCTTAGGTAGTGATTCACAGTCAAAACATCTCCCCTTCACTCAGTTCCCCCGGACTGGAGAGACAGAAAGTTTTGTAGATAGCAGGCTCATCAGTGATACTGAGAAAGACCCTGTGGGAAATGGAGGTTGAGTTTTCCCTGGCATTTTGGGTAGAAGAAATCCCTCATGTACAGCCCAGCTGAAATAGAAGCATTAGCACATGGGCATGGTTGTGGAGCAGAGCTGCTGGCCTGGCTGCGGATCAGCTCTCTGGCTGCTGTTGTTGTTGGCCTTTGCCAGGAGATCTGTTGTGGCAAGAAATGGGTCAAACATGGGTGGTAGAGCACAGAGGGAATCAGCCTCCCTGTGTCCCTCCCATCAGCTTGCTTGGAGTCAGCTACAGATGTTGCCAAAATCCTTGGGTTGATCACAAATCTGAGATGTGGCACACCCCCTGTTCCTAGATCCCTAGATGGGATTTGCTGAAATGCAAGCTTTCTGACCAAAAAAAAAAAAAAAAAAATCCCTTCTGGAAGGAGTTTAAAATGAAAACAAACACCCACAGCCCAAGTAAAATGCAAATCCTGGCTTCATTCTCAGCTGTGCCACCTTGTCTCGCAGGAACTGTGCTTTTCATTCTGTCCCTCCCAGGACAGAGGTTGAGTGGCAGAATTAAACAACTCTAGCAAAGAAAATAGTTTGAAAATTAACTAAAATTTATTTTTCTTCCTCTTCCCCCCCCTAAAAAAAAAGAAATACATAAAGTAGGGTAAAACTACCACAATTTCCTCTCCCATGAAGCTCTCACTTTTTGATGAGAGCTATGTGTCTAGCTGGTACCTCCTTGAGCCTAAAGCAGGACTTTTAATATTCTAAAGTACCGGTGCACTTAGTCAATGACTACATTCCAGGTTAAGCTACAAGGGCGACAAACCCACCTCTTTTTTAGTGGGATCCACGCCTTCTGGAAGTTCATCCACTGTCTTGTTCATCAGCACCTCTCGGGAGTAAATTCCTTCGCCATTGGGCACCAGGGAAGGGCTGCTGTTGTAGTTGCTGCTGTTGCTGTAGCTGTTGCTGTCACTGTGGTTGAAGTGTGATTTATACGCAGGGGAAGCACTTGCTGTACTTGAACCAGCCAAGTTGGTCATGCTGAGGGTTCTCTTGTTCAGGCTGATGTTGTTAAGGTCCTGCTAAACAGAGGAAAATGTGTCTGGCCAAGAAGCTCTTGGCAGAGCAAGTTGGGGGTTATCCCAGGATCTTTCTCTCTGTTGGGGTCTGGGGGACTGTTCCTGGCACAGACTATCTCTTGGTCTGTTGCTTTGGAGAACCAAAGCTGCAAGGAGAAAGTCCGAACTAAAACATCAGTGCAGCACCTCCACCAATGTTACATCTTAATGTTAGGACTGCTAAAAGCACAGCACTGTTGAGAGCCCTTAGAAATAACTGAAAATACTTAACGGTAGTCTCATTTTTCTCAAGATAACACCTGGGGAAGGTGCATGTGGGAGAAGAGAAGGTGAGATTACATATCTGCCATGTCTAAAACTTCTCAATTACCTGTGTACCCCTCCCTGACTTACCATCTCTCCTGGTTCAAAGCCCCTGCCACTTCCTTCCAGCCTTCCTCCTGCCCTGTCCAGAGCAGAACCCATCCCATCTCACAGTCACGTTTGGGGCTGTTGGGACCTTGTGCTCTCTGTGCTTTGTAGGATCCCCACTGGGCTGTGACCTTCTTGACCAGGTTCCCCTTGCCCAGGGTCTCAGGTGCCACAGCACTGCGAACTACTCATACCACGCTTAACTGCACCCTGTTTTAGCTGCACGCACTTTTATTTGTGTAGTTTAGAAAGCAGCCGGCCAGTCTCCTGCTCGCAGACACCTCTGCACAGGACTGGAAAAGGCCGAGGAGATCCGGGTGGATTTATAGGTTATTAATCCTCTCTCCCTCTGCCTTCACAGAGGAGCACAGCTTTGATCCTGACAGTCTGAGGTCCCCATGCCTGCTCTGATCATTACGTCCTCTCCTTCGTGCCAACAGGCTGGAGGACGCGGTGGTGTTTACACCTAGGTGTTTCCCACCCATGTGGTCAAGAAGCAACTCACCACTTTGATCTCGGATATAGCCGACACATCTCCTAAGCTGTTTTTCATCTCCTCGTAGGACTTGCCATCCTAAAGGTAAAGAGAGTTGTGAGAAGTGCGGGCTGGCTTTAATTAGCACATGCTCCTGTTCTCTAACAGATCACATGAATTTTAAAACCCAGTGGTGCCCACTGAGGTGGCAGCTGGTGCCTCCTGCAATCCCCAGCTCCTGGAATCAGGAGACTGTGCCGGAATCAGAACTTTCACTTGAAAACAAACAAACAGATGGACTTCAGCTTTTGCAGTTGTACAGTAACAGGTGAAAACAGGAAATGTAAATACTTCAGAGAGCAGAAGGCAAATAAAAAGAAATTATATTTAGTGCTGGATTTAAATCTTTAAATTTTAAATGAAAATTGCAGTGTGCATGAAAATTTGAGATAAAAATGACATTCCTTTTTTTCCCCCTTGCCTGATTATTTTAGCCAAAGCAACAGATTTTTCAAAGCCTCAGTCCCTGACTTCTTGTAATTTGGTGCCATGTATTACCAGCTACCCCTTATTTCCTAAAAAAAAGAAATAGATTACATATATTGGCAAAGCTGATGACTGTGTTTTCATAAGCAGCCAGGAGATGTCAGTTCTTAACAGAATCATCCAACAAAGTTCCCCAACAAGAACAAACAACATAAACACATGGACTGCAGAGCAAACAGATTTGGATCCAAAACTGAGCAATGAACACACACACCAGATGTTTCTGGGATGTCAACAGTTTGGTTTGCTTGTCTGTAGTTACTGAAGCTGCCTGCAGGGGATATTTTGAGAGGCACGTATTTTATGAGCTGTATCCTTGTTTTTTAGCAGTTCCTCAGAAAAAAAACAAGTGTTGACCTTTGTTCTAACCATCAACATTGTTTTAAGGGTCATTGCTCTGGGAGTTGCTGCGTTATCTGTCCAAATCCAGCTGTCAAGACAGGCTCTCTACCACCACACCAGTTGCAAAGAAAGATGATGCAAACCCAGCTACGGGAAATGAATTTTCTCTGTATGAGTTTTCCTGCAGTGTGAAGTCCCCTGGGGACCTTCACCCTGTTGGCCCGGCTGTCCCATCTGCAGGCTCCAGCATGGGATTTGATGCATGGCCCTTTGGGCAACTAGAAGACGGGATTGCTTGTGAACACCAATGTTCATAGAAAAAAACAGGAGAGAGAAGGGATGATCAGGGATGGCTCTGGGAATACACCAACTGGGAACTGAGCTTTTCCCAACTGACCATCATCTTTTGCATTATTTTTTTTTCCTTAAGCCGTGCACACCAGTGCCATCGGGTGGCAGCAATTTAGGTGCACAGCCATGCTTACACCTGGCTGTTTGCTATGAACCAATACTCTGGCTCTATTAACCACCAAAGCCCCTCCAGGATCATCCTTCATTCCTGATACATTCTGTGCTGCAGCACTGAGCCCCCAGGCTAGCTGGACCAGCTGGAGCATGGTCTGCATGGAGTTAAGTGCATCGCTCGTTCTGTCCAACCACGCTGTGCACAACCAGGGTTGGAGACTGGGTCCTGGCAGTGCATGGTGGGGCCTTTTGCATGGCCGCGCGAACAAATCTCTGCTCCACGTTACACTCTTGAAATGATTTGAAGTCCGTGTGTTTGAAAGAGGAGAGAAAGGACTTCTTTTTTTCCCATGCATCTCCTGGGGCAGGTTTCCTTTTCTATATAGCAAAGAGCTGGTATTTGTAAATCAGCTTTTGAGAAAAAGGGCTTGTATGAAGGGACCAAGGGTGACCTTGCTCAGGAACTCCTGGGCTCTGATGGGCAGTCTGCAAACCTGGAGATGAGACCTGTCTGCTCGCATCTTTCACTTCACCAGAGTTTGCCCTTAAAGCTGGGTCACAATTTTTTCTCTATGGCTGCATTTTGAAAAACGAACATTTTTTCAATTTTCTTTATGACGTGGGATGCTTCTGTTTTCTCTCTGAACTTGATTGTACTGCTAGCAGCCCCAACCCGTTTTTGGCTGAAATCACAAACCTGATTTGGAACTTAATCTTTTTTTAAAGTAAAAATGTGAATATTGTGAATTAAAGTACATTTACTTATATTTGCAAAAGCCTCAGTTTCACCAAACAGGTACTTTTTGCTGCCAAAGGAGTAGAAGCTGCTTAGGTAGCACCAGGAAGCCATGAAGGTCAGGACACGTCATAGCAAGGTTTCGTTCCACACACCACAGAGGATATGTTCACTGACAATAACACCCTTTAAGCACCGCTGAGCACACGTGCACACCACAGGGCTTTTCCAGCAACTTACACTCCATTTGTAGGGGTCCCAAGCATTGAACCATCCTGTGAAGTTGAGGGGTTCATAGCCCTGCTTCACCAGTATTATCGGAGTTGCCAGGTCTCTCCCAGCCGGATGGGTCTTGAGATACTCCTTAGCTGAAGCAATTGCCTCGTTCCTCTCGTATGTGTTGGAGGTTTTACCAACCCAAAGGAAAATCTGCAAGGAGAGAAGGTGTTGAAGATCAGTGAGTAGTTAGGAACTGTGCAGGCATGGCTGTTTGTTCACTCCTGCCAACTGAAGCAGAGATAAGACTGGAATTGTTGTTTCCCAATAGTCCCCTGGGATTTTGATCCCAGATTTCCTCCCAGCCAAGAAGGATTTTGCTTTTGAGATAGACCCAAAGCATTTGTTCAGAAAACAGCTCTCACATGCTTCAGGGTAGCTAAACTCAGTCCTTGCATGGCCAAAAAATCAGATGGCCTCAGAAAGCAACCCCCTCGGAGACAGTTTCCAATAGTCTAAAGCAAGTCCTCACCATCGGTGCTGGGAAATGAGGGGGAGAGTTTCTGGGTGCCACCTCCTTTTATGAGCCGGCAGACTGGAGCAGATCCAGCTCATCTTGCCTTGGAGCAAGACATGGACCAGGTGTCTTTGTTTCCACCTTTCCGAAACAGGGCTAGCAATACACCTCACTCATGTGATTTGTTTCTGGGTGAGGAGGATTGGAGAAACACCTGTTTGTCTGACCAAGCCTTGAGAAGATTTTGAAGATTGAAGAGAAGGCATATTGCCCTCGGTTTCATGTTGAATGATGGATTCAAACAAATTAAGCCATAACCTGTTTGAAAATATGTCTGGGGGGATGAGGAGAAGGAATCAGTGCTCACCTCTTCCCACGTGTCTAGCAGCATGACGTCATCTTCATCCAAGTCTTCCTGGCAGAATCCCACCACCTCTGTCATGATGAATCGACCCGTCTGGTTGGAACACTCAAAGAGGCGAGGCTGGTAGTGTGTGACCTGCTCTTGAAACCTTCCTCATGCATGGCAGGGAAAGAAAAAACAAGAAAAATGGAAACCTTTCCCTTGTGGTTCACTGCAAGGCCCTGCCGCTACATGCCATGACTTTGATGGAAGAGGTGGAAACATGGCAACACTCATCTGAGGGCCTGAAAGTCAGGCCATGTCAGATCTCAGGGGATTCTTGGACCATTTTAACACTTTTTAAAGGTTTTTTTTTTTCTCCATCCTAAGAGGGCAAAAGGAGAACCCTTCTCTCTTTGTAGAGGTGAGCCTGCTGTCAGGTGAAAAACATCAGATCATTTAGTTGCAATCACATCATGTCACCTTCCCAGAGGGCTGGAGAAATCCAGGTTGTTCAAAAGCAAATTTAGTTTTGTGAATCTTCTGGGCTGCCCATAAAGCTAATAATGGCTGGAAATTGAGCATGTGGTTCACGTAGCCCTTATGACAAGATTTACTGTGCAGAAAGGACAGTTTAGCATAACCTAGTCTTCACGGTTTGGATCTGGAGCTCCTACTTCACAGAAGGCCTGACCAAAAAACTAGGAAAGAGACGTCTCCATGTGGTTTCTGATCAAGCTTTTGGTGATAATCTGACCTGGTGCTCCCTTTGGTGAGGACATGGTATCAAAGCACTTACTTTCCAGCAAAGTTTTGATGCCTTGATTAATGTTGCCTGGCCAAGCCCAGAGGAACAAGCAGGTCACTATTACCTCTTTTCACTGGCGTAAGGTGCTTTGCCTCCCAAGGCTTCCCAGAACTCTGCTGGCTCTTGCCCTTCCAAAATGGTGTGCTTGTCCCGTTTGGAAACGATGTCCGCTACCATTTTTGCCATCTCCCTCTCGTCTCCGCTGCATCCCTGTGTTCAGGACATAAGATTGAGGTGGAGTTAGGGACAGAGTGGCAAAACTTATCTGTGGGGAAAAGCTGGCATCGTCCTACCCTCCTCTGGAGAGTTTTAGACCGGCTTGAATGCTTTTGAGGGTCTCATCTGAGCTGGTCACTCAGAATCACTCATTTCTAGTCCTTGAAGGGGCATTCAGTGCAGCCAATGGCATCTAGAGCAAAACTCATATAAACATAGAATGGTTTGGATTGGAAGGGACCTTTAAAGATAATGTAGTCCAACCTCCTGGCCATGGGAGGGACATCTTTCACTATATCAGGTTGCTCAAAGCCCCATCCAACCTGGCCTTAAACTCTTCCAGTGACGGGGCAACTTCTCTGGGCAAGCCTTCTGCTTCGGTTTGATCTACTGTATCATCCTGAAACACATGACTAAAATGGGATAAATGAATATGCTCTAATCCTGGATAATTTCTTACAGCTGGAGAACCTGGGGTGTTTTATTCAGCTGAAAGCTGTATGAACATCTAAAATGAGGTGAGGTAAACCCCAAGATGGGTTACTTCTTTAGAGAGAGGGCTGTCTTACTGCTGATCCTCCACAGATGGAGCCTTCTCCTGGGTGCAACTTCCTCCATTGAAATTAATGGCCTACCTGCCCAAGGATACACCTCTACAGCTCAGTGGAGGTAGGAGACTCGAGCCACACATCAACAATTTTGGGTCCCTTTGGCTGCCTCCCCGGACTCACTGTGGTCTCACCTTCCCACACCATAGGTAGCAGACTTGGCTGGTTGCCAGCAGAAAGACATCGTTGGAGTTGAGTGAGGAGGCCCGGGCCGGCACCTCCGTGGCCTTTGTGTTCATCTCGTCCGTGCCCCTCACCTGGAAGAGGCGGATTGCTGGCTCGGGCGTGCTTTTCTGACCCCGGCTCGTGCCGCCCTGCAAGGAAACAGGGGGAAGGATGTTACTGGGAAGTGAGGAGGACATGCAAATCCAGGGTGCAATTGATTTGAGGAAGAAGGCTTTTGGGCTCACCACCCTCCACGCTGCTGGAATGGCAAACCATGGTTCTGCACAGAGCAGTTGAGAAAAATCCAAATACCTTCTGGTTCCAGGTTGGAATAAAACCCACATGGCATTTCTACATTTCTCCCTGATTACTCTGAGTCTTGACCAGCTCCCATGAAGTGCTCAAGTTCAACGTGAGCAGATCTTAGTGGCTGCAAAGCATCTGCCATGCAAACTGGGCAAGGCAGCTGGACTCTGATTTCCAGATGCACTCGGCTTAGCTGAACATCTGCTATTGAAGCTGTATGGTGGGACCAACACTGAGAGTTGAAAGCAATCCCTCTCTTCCCCAAGCCACTTGCAATGTCTCCACCACAGATGTCAGCATCCAAAGCAGCAAATGAAGTGAGTTAGTAGTTAACATGATATAATTCAGGCAGAGACAATTCAAATCATGTAACTGTTTGTAGGATATTTTAGGGGACCCTCTCTGGATAGTATCTGCAATTCACAGGACAATTGTCTTATTGTAACTCTGCAAAATATTTGGGATAGAGTTGGAAAGAACATCATATATTAACGTTGGAGCTCAGAGGTAGACAGCTGAGTCTAGGTCAGTCCAGGGCTGTGTTTACACATATGGTGTTCAGACTACTTGGGAAGTAGTAGAAATGTTCCACCATTTCCATCTGCCAGCCCACGCAGACCTGGCAGGCTCCTTTCCTGAATAACAGCCCATTTTTCTGGACTATTTCTATTGCAACTGCCAAGCCACCACTGGTGCTCGCACCTTCCATCGCCCCAAGCGCACAAAGCCACGTTACCTCGTAAATGATCAGCTTGCCCTTGAAGATCGCCAGGAAGTGTGTGGGCTCCTTGCCCATTGTCACGCGCACCTGCACAGCCTCATCCCCGTGCTTCTTGTCCAGCTCGATGGCATTCAGGGCACAGGCGGTGATTTCATCCACAGAGGCATGGCGACCCTGGGGAGGAGAGAGATGCCACATGCAATGTGATGAGATGAAGGATATAAAGCTCTGCACAATATAACATCGTGCCAATCCCAAGCCCTGCATATAATATTGTGATATGAGAGTTAAAATTTCCAGATGTTTAAATTTCACTTGTATTCCGGTTTTGGAGACTTTAGTATCCCGTTTTCAAAGCTCCTCTCTGCATTCCAGGGGAGGAAAATAAACTTCAGAAGGGAAAGCAGAGGTATTCATATACCCACATGACTCCAGGAGCTAAGGCTTTAAGGGACAATCTGAAAGACTGCGTAGTTTGACCTCAGCACTCTAAGTCCCATAATCCTTCACACTTTCTGTCTGACATTGCTGGCTCTCAGTCTGATGCCAGCTTGGGCTCAGTGTCCATGCTAACTACAAAGCACAGCTTGGGATATTTGCAATGGACAACTGATGAGCAGAAGGTATCTATCTGAGTTCTTCTGGATGCTTGGGTTGGGATTTTTGTGTGCAATTGCTTCCTCCAGTTTTAGGCTTCTAGCAGACACAGCACAGTCCCTTCTGCTTTGGTTTGACCTACCTGCCACATGTAGAGGACATAGTGAGGCCTGCCCGATCTCAGGTAGGTGTACAGGACCAGGTAGCAATCACCCCCGTAGAACTGCCCATATGTCTTGGGATTCACTGGCTGCATTTGCAAGTCCTCGATTCTCCACACCTAGTGAAAGAAGTATCTTCGTGAGCAGCAGTGGAGTCAAAGCGAAGACAGAGCACAGATGCTTTGGCAACAGACCACTGAAGTTCAGGTCTTCAGTTGGAAAGATAACCCTTCCTCTCTCTCCTCGTTGCCAGCCCATGTTCCCCCAGCTTGATTAAGTGCTTGCTGGCAAAGTCAGGTCTCTCCAGTGACTATCACAATACATGTGCCATTAATGGACTTTCAGCAGTTGGTGGCCCTCAAGGAGAAGCAGCCTCCAGGTCCCTCTCAGCCCCACAGCCCCTCTCTCAATCAGCTCCATCTTCCATGGCAGGCCACAAGAATGGGAGGGGGGCCTCTGCTTTGCACAAGTTTGGTTGATATGGACCTAATTGGAAGACTGTGAGAAGGGGATTGACTGTATCAGCCTCATGACACACACACATGACAGGAGAGGAGTCATCTTGGTGACTGCTTTGCTCCACTGGTCATGGGTTGGAGGAGAAATGCCCCAGAGCTACTGTAACTGCTGCATTAGAGTTTGCAAGCACTTTGCTCTGACTGCAGCCGTGCTTCCTTGGGGAGGTTAGGTGGGCACACCTTCACAGCTCCGTACAGCTGCTGTATGTGGAAAGGCAGAGACGTTTGGAAACACGCTGATTATTGCATCCTCTGTCAGCAAAAGGAGCTCTCTCACCTCTATCTCCCCGGAGGCATCATCTACCATTCTCTGCTCAGCAGCTAGCTCTGGTCTGGCATGGAGCTGCATGGTGTCAAACTTCACCTGCTCCACCTTGGCTGCATGCACCAGCAGAATAAAAACAAGAACTCAGTGAATGCACAACAACATACGAACCCTCTGCATCACCCTCACGCACACACACAATCGTTAAACACGCGAGAAAAACCTAGTCCACAGTTGCAAGAAGGCAGTCTTGCCACCAGCAAGCCAATGTTGATTTTGTAATGTGCAAGAGCTTGCACACTCCAGTGTTGATCTGGTGTTACAGGCTGGCAACTGGCCATATAGTACATTCCAGTAATGGTTGGCTGGTAAAAATATTAATTGTCTCCTGACCAAAAATTCGTAATTGTTTTCCAAATCTATACATAATTCCCTCCTTTTAAAATGTCGTTTTCAGAAATAAAATGGCTACATTTCTCCGGCTCATGATAGAAGTGGAGAGAAGAGAGGGAAAGAGATTTGTGGCTCTCAAGCTATTATTGATGGAGATGTTCAGCATCTCTGCCACCATCCTATCATTCATTGGCAAGATCTCTCTCTGCGGTATTGTTTACTCTTTGGGGTTAATGCATGGCAATATTCATTTCAGCAACGTGATAAATTGAGGCACTGTTTACACCGGTGTAAATACAGAATAATTCCCTTGACGTCAGGAGGGTCTTGGGTGGATGCCAGTGTAAATGAAAGCAGAATGTTGTTCAACACTTCCTTATTGGGTTCAGCATTAGCCCTTTATAAAGAAAATTAGGAAGTTCTGCAAGTGTGAATTTTTGCATACAATTTTTCAGATGAGAGTGATCTTCTGCCAACATTTACATTTGCAATAAGTGGCAATTTGGTTCATATAAGAAGCCTCAGCATTTCTGAACATTGTTCAGTTCCTCAATCCTTTGCATCTACCGATGAAGGTGGAAAATACAAGGCATGAGAAGAACGTGCATTAGATTTTCAAGATGCTGATAACAGGAGACAGTTCATGTGAATGAAGTTCCCTCAGCTGTTGCTTAGCACAGGTAGGAAAGCCAAATCCAGGACAATTCATGGCTCTGAAAACATGCTTACCAATTTTTCCAGTAGTGTAGACTTTGCCCAGCCCTTGCGTTTCATCCTTTTCTGTCCACCTCTGGAAGAGCTGTTTAAACATGGCTGACTCTGCTCCATCATTTATCACTTCAATGTTGGTGGATGAAGAATAGCCTTTAGCTTGGATAAAACCCTAGTGGGGTTGAAAAAGGACATTAGTGGGGACATATTGAGCTTTTTACAGATATGAGAAGAGGGATGTGGACCTGAGCCAGGCCAAAGAGTGAACGTCCCCCACTGACCACAGTGGCATGACCAAGGGCAGGATTCACTCCAAGACTTGCATTCAGACTTATAAACGGAAGTGTCTACAAGCTCTCAAGTTCTCACTGTAGTATCCATATTTGTTTCTGTGTTTAGGAGACTGAACCCTGCCCGTAGAGGCTGGTCACCTGGATCACATCCTAAACTAAATCTCTACATGGCACCTTAGTCTTGAAGAAAATCTCACTCAATGAGTCTAATGAAAAGCCTCCTCCTCTATCTCAGAGAGCTCCATAGATGGCTTCTGGTGATGGATCTAGGAGTGGAGGGAGCAGTGATGGGGTGTGCCCATGACCCAAGAGTCTAGTTCAGTTCTTTGCTTTTCTCCAAACTTTTTGTCCCTCTCTAAAACAGGGAGACTGTCCTCCCTGTAGCATGATAGAGAGCATGCACGCCAGGGTAGTGATGGGATGGAGGCAGCTAAGTACCCCAGAGCATGATGTGTGTTCTGAGGGGACTGATGTCTCACAAATCTCTTTTCTTTATTATTTTTTATTTTTTTTTCCTAAACCCAAATGATTTCTTTGCAATAGAGCAACAATAGAGTTAAAAGAGTACTTCAACAGAGGTGCTTGATACAATTGGAAGGAAGAAAATCACCTGTGTTCTGCCACAATGCCAAAGTCATTGCTCAGTTTTTGGGAACTGCTCTCATGTTTATCTCAGCAGGCTCCAGGATGACCTGGAGGTACTGACAGCCCTGGTTCAGGGAAAGAGCCTGATTGTCGGCTTCTGAGCATTCATCTTCTGCTGTAGATACTGCAGCCACACACTACCCCCAGGGAAAAGCAGAGCAGATGGTCTTCCCATCCCTCCCACCTGCCACATTGAAAGAAAGAGATATCTTTTGTTCTACATGTGTAGCTCAGGGCCAGAATTTGCAGAGCTGATTGCCTACTAAAAAACATCTGAGCTAAGCTTTTGAAAGGAGCACACAGGACTGCAAGATAAGTTTTAAGGCAAAGTTTGTCTAAGCTTTTCTTCTCCAAGACAATAGGTGCAATTGGTATTGAAGCTGGGTGTCTCCAGGTAAGACCTTATCGAAGGTGGGGTCATTGAAGTCCACTATCTCCAAGTAAGATCTCACTGAAGATGAGGCCGTTTATGGTCTTCACATAAGTGAATACATGAATGAAAAGCTAAGTTGCCTTGTAGCATTCATTTCAACATGCCAACTTGTAAAACGAAAAACCTGCTAAATGCCTTACTTGCTCAGGCTCCTTTTAAGCTATTTTTTTTGGAAAGGGAAGTGTTGAGGCATGCTCTGCCAGAAAATAACTGCATGGCAGCTCAGCTCATCTGGAGGAGCGGCATAGGTGCCAGGGCACTATGATGGTGTGCTCTGCCTTAACATGAGCCCTGGTCTTGCCTCAGGTTGACCTATCTCAATTAATAGTGGTTAATAACGGATCTCTTTCTATTCAGTGGAAGAGCCCTGTACCATCTTCAAATTCACACAAAGAACCTGGGCCCAGACCCATTGGTGTTGTGAAGAAGACTTGTTGCCTGTAATGGACTTGCGGTTGAGGCCTGTAGCACCTATATAAAACGTCTGGCTTTTCCAGAGAGCCCAAGTAATCGAGTTCCCCACTGAATTTCCCAAGGTATGACACTTGGTTTGGAACACAAAAGATGCCTTTCACGGTCAGAGCAGTGGTCGGTGCTGCCTGGGATAGTGGCATTAAGAGACGCTGTTTAGCGAGCACACATGAGCTTGGTGGCTGCCTTCAGTGTGATCCCTTCACTCTCCTCAGCATCCACAATGTTGGGTAACGGATGTTAGAGAGGGTACAAGAGTCCCTTTAATATCTGCTTATGGACCTGTTGACCATGAATTTGTCTAATCCCATCTCGACACAGAGAGTATCCCTGCTGATACTCTCTGCCTCCACCATCTCTTGAATCAACAAATCCCAGAAGCCCATCATTTACTATGTAACAAAGTGTTTTCTTTTATATTTTCTTTAACAAATTTCTTTCTAGTTTTAGTAGCAGGTCTTAGGTCTAGTGCAATTTGGTGACTAACAATTTTGTGTTTACGTCATCACGCCTCCCTTAGATGTTTAACTTCTCTTTCTGTTATTACACAGGCCAGCTCCTCAAGACCTACACTTAATTGTAATTAGTGGTCAGATCTAGATTAGCACTTAGTTAACCTCCCACAACATTGTTAGCACTATATTACAACTCACCACAGCTCGAGTGAAGGCTGCTTTTTTCTCTTCCAGGCTGGAGGCTTTTCCTCTCCAGACGTAAATCTTAAAACCACCTTGGTCTAAAATGTAGCAGTCCTGAGGTGAAACAGAAAAAACAGACGTAAAAAGGCGTGCGCAGGCAAAGGTCCTCATTTGTAGCCTGCCCAGATTGGATTCTTCTTGAAGATTTAGATTAGATGTAGATCTAGCTCATTTCCTTGCCTTGCAGAGCTCTAACCCTGGTGCAACCATTAGCAGAGGCAACAGAAGATGGATTTACTGTGGTTCATAAATGAACTACACCTACCATCAACCCTACAGTGCAGGAGTTCATGAGTACGCTCACTTTATGAGCACACCTGCCCCAGGCAGGTGCCTGTAATGAGTTAAAATATGTATTTTTCCTAGGCACTGCTAAAACTGACCATTACCACCTCATGAGAGATGTTCCCAAACCAACAGAAACACCATCTCCAAAAGGCTCCAGGAGAGTGTATGCCGAAATATCACCCTCAGCCTGCTGTGCTTCAGCACTGCTGATGGTGGTCCTCATTTATGCCAAATCTGTTACTAAAGGAGCAGGAAAAGTCCAAGTTAGACATCTTCTTCATGACTATTTTGTGTCCCCGATCTGGAGCTAAAAGTGTTGCATGGTTATGAACGCTGTAGGATCCTGAACCCAAAGGGGATGAGATGGCTGCCAAGCGGCCTGTCTCCACCGCAGAGAGCTGATGCTCCAAATTGACAACCCACTGTGTGACCAAAGACTTCTCATTTTTCAAACTGAAATTTGACAAGAAAAGCAAAAGCTTCGTATGCCTGTGAAAGGAGACTGAGATTTAACAAAGCTCACACCGGTGTGAATAAGAGAGCTGGAGCCTTGCAGCACAACATTGTTTTGGAATAGACCGGTTTCCACTGCAGAGAATTAAGGATGAGCAATTCTCTGTCAAATTGTAGCCAGAAGGATATTAGGAAAGCCTCTGTTTTCTGAAAGCCTTTGGACAGAGAGTTTGTAAGGAGTCTCCTTCCAGGGTGGGTCACGAGACCAACCACTTGCTACAGCAGGAAAATATGCTTCACGATTTTGTGAGCAGAGTATTTATTTGCTCTGAATTCTGCAGATGGAGGGCTATCTCTGAACATCAAGTATTAAGAAAGCCATCTGAAATTTATTCCTGGCCTGCAGCTCCTGACTCTGATTACCAAGCTAATATCATGCCTGGCTGAGAGGGTCAGTTTGCCGTCTCTCGTTAGAGCAGCTTCAACGCATCACCTACCTCTGGCCACTGAGGGTGTAGGTGGGGGTTAATCTGTCCTGTTTTCAGAGGACACCTGATAAACCCGAAGGATGGAAGGGCTGACAATTTTCAGGAAATGGGGTATCCCACTGAAACAAGTGCTCAGCTGAAAAGAAAGCAAGCCACAGCACCCTTTTCTTGCTGTAAGGGCTGATGGCTTTCTCTCACCTCATGCTGGAGGAGATCCTGCGTTAGGGGCCGGGTGGCTATCTCCTGTACCACCAGGTCGTTGTCCTTCTCATAGACACTGAAAGACAGAGTCACCAAGCAGAGTCAGGCTTCACAACACCCACTGTTAGAAGGGACAGGGTTTGGAGCCCATCTTTGGACTTACTGGTAGAGCCGGACATTTGCTTTCTGCAGCTCGTCTGCTTTCGCATCTGGGATGGCGTCTCGGAGCTCCCCACGCCTCTCACCCAGCACCATCTTCATGATCTGCATGAGGTCCGGGGAGTCTTTCTCGTTGTCAATAATGCCGATTTGAGCGCGACCACCTCTTTCACTGTCCCTGATGCTGCGAGCCAGTGCGAGACCCTGCACAAGGATCACCAGGGGGTAAGTCCTGATCCAGACAATGAATTCAGCAAGCCTCAGACCTAGAGCAATGACTGAGCACCAACAGTCCAAGCCAGATTACCACAGATCTCTGAAGGTTCTAGTGTCCTCCAAATTTAGCTATTAAAAAAGGACATGTGTCTATAATGCCTGCTTATTAACTAACTCTCAGCAAAATATTGCTTATTACAGTCACTACTGGTCCTTGCTCCCGCAGGGCACAGGCGTGAGGTAGGCACAACAGGCGTTGCCTATGTGTGACTGTACATAAGCAGGTCCAATGATCTTGTGAGATGGTCTGGGAGAGAGACGCACGCGTGCTGAGGACAATGAGGCTGGATGCTGCAGAACTGCAGGACCCTGGGTGCCCCGTGGTGACATTTTACATTTAAGTGTTTCAAGTATTTGAAAAACATGGATGGTTTCTGTGAAAAAAAGCAGCATGAAATGCCAAGCAACTAATTAGGCTGAAATCTCCCTTTTTTCATTTAATTATTTTTTCCATGACTCTTACTGCAATAGCTTTGAAAGGGGCCTAGGAAATGACCTGCTTGATTGCCAGGCCTGAGATGAACCACGGCCTGTTCCTCACAGCTGCCATCCCTCTACCTGCTCCCCCTCCTCTGTGTCCTGAGGGTTTCTTTGTCTCTTCTTCACTCTCTGTTAGATCTTCTCCTCTCACCATTGTATCTTGCAAAATCCTCTTCCCTGTGAAGCTTCTCCCTCTCCTAGCTCATCAGGTAAAACCACGTGAAGAGCAGACCCACCTGCCTTTTAATGTGTATAATGACTGGCTATGAGTTTGGCCACCAGCTTTGATGATGACCCATTGATATATCTTCCTTTATTACATCTCTCTATCTCGGTTCCTCTATCAGTAAAATAAGGTTACTGACCCCTTTGCAAAGTGCCTTAAGAGCTATAGATCAGACCTATCAATACCTGGGTTATGTATTCCTACTTGTCTCATACTGATCAAGCTGGAATTCCCTGTGATGCTTGTAAAAAAAAAAATAATTAAAATTCATCTACCCCTGGGGTAGTTGTTGCAGCTAAACCTACTGGCGTTGCTGACTTCTTAGTCCTATGTCTTGCAAATTACAGGGCATGGAGGGATGGAGATGGACCTCCCCAGAGGGAGCTGGATGCCTTTCTGGAGCCGGAGCTAGTGATGTGCCCATGGCCATGCGTGAAACCCAAGCTTAGGCCAGGTCTGAACTGAAGCAAAGCACTTCCCTCGGCCTCTGATACCAGCAGATGGGCAAATAGAAGATTTACCATTATTTTCTGTGTTCATCTATGTGTTGCTGGTTTTACTGAGATTTTCACTATGCAAACATTGATTGCTGGTTCATTTTTCTTTTCCCCCAGGCATCCAAAAAACACCACCAGTAGACTATGTGGCTTTTGTCTGTACTCACCCTGGATTTCTCAGCAATGCTGCAGCTGGGTCCGTTCCACTGAATCAGCACTTTCCCGAGGTCCAGCAAGAAAACATCACCCTTATTGAAACTGTCCCAGGAAAGCGCTACCTGTCATCAGGAAATGAAAGTGTTTGGCAAACTGAGGAGGACAAGAAGAGCTGCAGGAGACAAGTCACAGCCATTGAGAACTTGCCCTTGGGGATGTAACAACTGGTCTGCAATGACATGCTCGTTTCTCTAGCACTCAGCTATTTACTGAACCCAACGGCTTCTCTCATGATAGTACCAAAGCCTCTTGTATTAGGGGTCCTTGAGCAGAGGTGAGCTATCTCGCAGGCAAACCTGGTTGAAAATGGGTGTAGGAGGAGAGGCAAGGAGAAATGATCCATAAGGAGAGAGGGCTCTTCTTCTTACCTCTGTGGCTGTCACATGCTTCTTCCCCTTGACATGAAGAAGACGCTTGATGTTGTACATATTGGTCTCCACGTGCTTAAATCCTGAGGCTACTCCTCCCTTCTTGTAGCTGTTGCGTAGCAGGGGATAAAGAGTTAGAGCTGGTTAGAAGACATCTTCCCCTCTATCCTCTGAGAACATCTCAAGCTTTTGGTGATGACTAAAGAAATCTAGAGCCAATACAATCTCAAAGGCCTAGAAATGGAACATCAAATGCTGCTGTATTGCCTCACTCTACTGTTCGTGGTTCCTGGGCAGACCATGACTCCTCACAGTGTCCATCTGCCTGTTATGGGTGTTGTTGCTGTGCATCTTGGGAGAAAGTGTGTAGATGAACAGGCAGATCAGGGAGGGCAACAGAAACATAACAACCAAACTGAAAATACCATTAAACATGGCAATGGCATCTCAGAACTGAAATATTCCATAAACATTCAATTAGAAAATGAAACATGTTTTGCAGAAAATAGACTTGTTGCTAAAATTTAGTTTCATTCAAAATAGTTATTCTATTAAAAGTAGCTTAGATACGAAATTGTTGCCATAAGCAGAACAAAATGGTAAAGGGGTGCAAGACACCTTCCTTCTCTCAAACTTAATGTACTAATTTTGTTGCCTTTCCATCCTTGAACACACACTTTGCAATAGCTGCTGTTAGCACTGTATTGCCTGACTGTGTGATGCCATCCCCTCCTTTCTGTGCAACTTTGCAAGGAACACACAATCACATCATGAGAGGACGTGGTCCCCCAAGAAAGTCCTGGAACCTTTTTGATGGTTTTTGAAGTCTTACCCACTTCCACATATCCTAGACCATTTTAGAAAACAGATCCAATGCTCATTCTTCAGATCTTACAGTAATAATTAATGCAATATAATTTCATTTGTGGGAAAGAGATGATTGCTGAAAGTTTTATAGGTTTTTGTCATGTGGGTCATATATGTATTTTATCATATCTTGGAAGAGATTGGCAAACACGGTCAGGTGTCTGACAAGTACTTCAGACTTGTTTGGCCCAGTTGACCATATCCACAGGATGCTCCAGTGATTAGTCCACCAGTCAAGGCGTGAAAAGAGCCTGCTTTAATTTCTCATTCTGCCTCAGACTTCCTGTTTGACCTTAGGGATGTGGTTTAGACCAAGATGAAGTCTAACTCATACTGATTTCAGAGGCAGATAGGTTTCCAAATAGACTTCTAAACCTACGTGCTTTTGAAGGTATCTTTTAGATGGCAGAATTCAGAGTCAAACTTTCCTTGCACTACAGGAGTATTACTCCCAGTGTCAGCCAAATCAGCACATCTCCTGAAGGTGGATATTAGTCTGAAGTGCCCTCAATGGGCACATTAATCTGAAGTGTGTGGAGGAGAGGAAGGAATACGCTATGGTGAACAAAAAGGAGGTTAAGATGCAGTTAAAGCAACCATCTGAGAAAATGATCAGTAGAAGGGAATGACATGGTTCCAGATTCAATGCTTCCAACTAATTTTTTCAAAATAGGAAATTTTTCTTCCGAATATTGACCAACTTCAGTGCTGATCCTTATTTTTCAGATATTTGAAATGTTGATGGCTCTGAGATACGGCAAAGCAGAGGGAACCCCAGGGACCGTGACCCACCTCGTTGCAGGGTATTTCACGCTACTCACATAATGCCATTGCGGAAATAGCTTTGGAAGGTCTCAGACTCATGTCCCTGCACTTCTCGGTGCTGCACGGGGTTCCCCCTGAGTGCATTGTCCAGCTGGGTGATGTACAGGGCCGCGGCACCTTGCTCATCCTGAGATGAATCCTTGCCAATCCAGTAATGCAAATCAACAGCGGAGCCACGGGATGTTCTTTTGGTCTGGAAGAGGTGGAAAAGACGAGTCAGGATGAAGACACAGTCCCTATGTGTGTTTCAAATAATGTCACTGGCCAGGGAGACCTGGCAAAACCAAGTGACCATGGAGGCCTTTCCCAGGGCTTTTCCCAGTTCTGCCTTTCTCCTGAGCAAGGGGAGACAGGACGGAGTCCTAGGATGCTCCCTGGGAGCTCAGCCTAGACCCAGGGACCTTATTCAGGAGAACATTTATGGGTTTTATGTACATAATGTACTGAACTGGAGGATGTTTCTGTCTGATATTCTTTTATAACTCTTGTTATCAAGGAAAACTGAACACCGGAGCAACTGCAAAAATTAATGTGTTCAACCTGTCTTACTTTTGTAGAGTTTGATATTAAAACTTAAAGGGGACTCTTCTCATAAATCACCTTTTAAAATATAATTTGCTATTTATTTGCCTGGAGATACTATCCTTTCTTTCCTCTTTCCCACATCACACTACATAGTAACACAAACTGCCTCTGAATTCCTGCTGACTTGCAAAACAGACAAAACTCCAAATGAAGCTGAGCCTGTGTGTGCATGCTGTGATTCATCTTATTACAGAAAAACCTAATAGCCTAGAAAGAGGAGGCAAGCGATCTGAGAACAGGTGTGCTTATCGTTATGTGAGTTGTGCCAGTTATTTTTCAGCACCTACTGTGTTAAACCCTATCATGGACACCTGGGAAAGGTAATAAAACTCATTTTATAAATTGGATTTGACAGTAAGTTCTGTTTATTTGCTTTGTGCAGTGATACCACAGCGAAATACAGTAGAAGAACTTGAATAAAATACAGCTCAGTTCCTCTAGGCACAGATAATTAATTTGTGACAAAATCGCTTTATTTAATACATTGCTATTGAAGACAATCAAAGTCCCATTGCCCTGCGGACACTCCTTGTTTGGAGAGCCTCCAGTGAAGATGCAGAATGCAAAGATGAGTATTTTTACCCCCACCCCCCCCCCCATCTGCAGGGGCAAAGGAGAGTAGTGGGCTGATCACAGGCTTTTCTACCCGGGGAAGCTATTGCAACATAATCTGAGCCTGTGAGCATCGAAATCTATACTGATATCTATAGTCAGCTCCTTGCAAGGACACTCATATTCTGTTCTAAGCATGTTTTTGGGTGGCTGCTACCAAATTTTTCAGCACATGAAAGGTGGCATAAAGGCACGTGCATGGTGAATTAGAGCAGGAGACTCAGTCTGCATCGCTATCCCAGCCTGCTCTCCCAGCGTGACGTATAGTGAATGTGCATTTGTTTATTGTGGGATAGTTGAGGCTTTGCTGTCTCTTGGCTGACGGAGATGTTTGCAGGAGGGACACTCAGACCCAGGAAGTGGGAAATGCTTCTGGTTTCCACCACATGGGTGTTTTTTAATGCAATGGGGCCTGGATTGCTAAATGCAGATGAAGAGATTTGGAAGGAACTCTAGGAGCTGAATGCAACCCATCATCCTTCCACAGAGCTTTGGAGCACAAGGCAGTTTGCACAGCCCATAGAGTAGAGTTGGTTCTCAGAAGATCCTCATGTTTCTGGTTAGCCTTGGTTCAGCTGGTTGCAAGTAGGTCTGGACCAAATTTGGGTGGGACAGATGAAGTGTCCTAATGGGGACACGAGAAGGACTGCAGAGCCTCTGTGCCACTTGTGTGACGCAGAGTGGCACACCTCCATAACCCACATCATCTGCTGAAAATGAGATCTTCCAGTTGGCCACCTCTCACATCCCCAAAAGACTCCCATAAGTCATGCCAATGTGGGCCTTGGTTTAGCTTGCCAGGAATGTACAGGCCATTTTGCCATGTCTGGACATGACTCAGTTGATTAATAGATAAATAATTTTAATAAATTACTAAGTTAATGGTTCCTCTGGACTTCTGATTTACTAAATGTACAGTGTTGTTGCAACAGCCCTGTTAAATTCGGATGCATGATCAGATGGTGAACACACGTGCACAACCACTTTTACCCACAGTGCTGCTCTCACCAGTGAGGATACCCAGCATCCAAGTCGGAACTAAACAAAAAGGGTTGAACCAGTTGCCTACCAAAGAGACCAACGTTTGTTAGCCTTACTTACGTGCAGAATTATGTAACAGTCCCCTTCAAAAAAAGTCCCATAAGCCTTTTCAGGTACAGGAACCATCTTCATATTCTGTAAGAAATGAGTGTCATTGCTAGAACTTCAGAGCCGAAGTTGGTGGGTGTGAAACAGGACAGCTGGGGCACACGAAATACAGGTGACAGAGTTTGGAGAAGGAAGAACCAGGGCTGTGCTTATAGGCTGGGAAAAGTCACTTCAGGGGGAAATCCCAAAAGTACTAAGGAATGAGAAGGAGCAAATGATAATGCTGCTTGGCCAGATTGACAAGTATTTTTAACTCTCCTTGCCCCTCTGCAATCCTGTAGGTCTAGAGCAAGACGACTTAGTGGTCAGGCCAAAGTGCTCCAGAGCTTGCGTTTGTAGGAATGTCCTCACTTTCCCAGGGGAGTGAGCACATCTCTTCCTAGGTTTAGTTTTGGGGCATGTTTTTCACTCGGTATCCCTAAGTTCAAGGTTAACTTTCAGAGCTTTGTTAGGATAACCACTATGCCAGGGATACATAGCAACTAGCAGTGCTGAGAAAAGACAGACTTGAGGAGACTGATGTGTCCCTCACCCCTCCAGACCCTAACTGCATGCTTCATCTGGTACAAATGCACAACTAACCAGCCATGCCTGCCTAGCGTAGGTGCCTGATGTGCCACCCATCAGTACACAAGCAGTTCCTGGGCTTGAACTGGCTTTGTGGTTCCCTGGAATCAGAGCCATACATTCTTCTGGTAGCCTAACTTGTTTCCCAGCACACCAACCTGACCCTTGTGAACCGACACATCTCTAATTACAGATCCTCTGGAAAGAATCTTAGTACAGTGCTTTGGAGACAAATGGAAAGGCAAAGACCCTGTGATACTTGAAACATAGCTGGGATCTGTAGAGGGCCATCACTACTTGGAGACACGTGTTGGACCCCCTTCCCCCTGCTCCCCTGAGTGGACTCTGCACCTCATTCTAAGCCCTCTTGCATTGCAGGGAAATGTTCTTGGCGAATTGGGACAGAAAAAGGCAGAATTGAGCACAGTCTGGCTTCAAACCAAAAGCAAACACCACATCAAGCAGAAGGTGACCTTGCAAGCTGCAATATCTCTCCCTGAAGTGACCCATCAATCAGAGTGGGAAAGATAAAGATGAAGTGCAAATAGACTCCATGGGATGCCTTTGCTGTAAAAATGGGTGCCTTCCCCATGGCAGCTGCTGGTATAGGCTGGGGTTACCTATGCATAACCCCTCTTCTTGGTGAAACAGGTAATCCATCCCCAGTGTGCTAATGCAGACTTGCATAGGTTCCTGAAGGGGGTGAGAAAGCCTCCAGTGCTGGAGGAACAGCTTCAGTCCCACCACATTTGTATTTCCTTAGTCAATATTATCCCTGTTTTACAGAGCAAGAAACCAAAGCAACAATATGTTGAAAGTTGCATAGGGAGAATTTGGGTCTCCTGTTTCCCAATGTATCTTGTCTGTAACACCCTCTTTTCCTGCCCAGATTACTTCAAGAATATCTCTTTCTTGAAACATATACACATACACATGCAGAGGACATATGCCATCATTGCCTCTTGTCATACCTCTATGCCCCATATCTGCAGTCCCAGCTTTCTCTCGATAGTTGGGAGATTTGTGTCACCGTCTGTCATCCTGCAGTCTGTGCTAGAAGGGAAAGGAAGAAGAAAAAACAAAATAACTATATAATTGGATACAACAGTAAGTGTTCCTCTTAAGGTCAGTGGAGGTTTAATACAGATAATCCACACCATGAAGTGTCTCTATCTCTCTGCTGACTATGAAGAGAGAACAGCTGTAATTATCAACAGTTAGGTGGGATGAACCCGCACTCCCAGGCTATCCATGATTATGGGGGGCCAAGAAAAGTGTAGGATCACAGCCCAGCAAAGACTGGATAGGAGACCATTGTTCTTGTGTGGGGTTATTCTTCCTTTATTTGAGTAGGTGGAAAAGATTTGCCCGTGTGTTGAACGTGACATCAATACTGTTTTATTCCCACCATGGCACGAGGGGTGGCAGAGACAACAGTGGACCTCCAGGAGACCCATGCCCTCTTAGAGCAGCCGCTGGAGGTCAGGTCAGGTACTCTGGGGCACTGGGAGCCTAAGGAATAAAGCCCTTCCACTTCAGGACGGGATTCAGGTCTAAATTTATACACCTGCAAGGTACCTCAGGGCAAGGCACCAAGCTTTCAGCTCCGTAAAGGTCAATGGAGACATAACCAGCACAGTCAGCAGAGCGTACGGAACGATCATGGTCGAGCACCTCCCTAGGCTCTGCTGCCTGTATGTGGAAAAGGTAGGTTTCAGTTACCCACACAAAGGCATCTGGGGACATTTGAGATGTTTTTCGTATCTCCAGCTGCCCCTCTGATGGGTGAAGATCTCCCATCCATCCTCTATCATATCTGCCAGCTGTGGAAAGAAAAAAGGACTACCCTTAGCTCTGCTCCCTGTTCCTACTGCTTGGATAGCTGAGGTTTTGCTCAAGTAGCAACTTCTGAACCCACCTTGTTTACAGGGCAACCTCCTGAAGCAAATCAAACACAAACCCAATGTATATGAAAACACTGGGTTGTATCCTAGCAGAGCTAGCTGGCCCGTGGGGCACAGAAGGTGCCTCCTGAGCAACTCGGCTCCCCTGCAGCGGCCACGGGACAGATTGTGTTTGTGTAGGGGCAAGACCCGTATCAGCTGTTCCTGTGTGAATCAATCCTGCCCACAAATCAAGGCCCAGCTTCAGGAGAAAACACGGCTCACTGATTTCTGTGTTTTGCATTCATTTGCTTCGCCAGTGCGCTCCCTGATTTGCATTTGCTCACGACAAACTGAACGATTGTACTATGTTAAAAACAACAACAACTTGATTGACTGCATTTTCTTTTCTCTGGATGAAAAGGCTGCACTGATTGTAGGCCACGGCCTCTCCTCTGCTCAGCTGTAGGAAACCACCTACGAGAGGGAACGGTGCCATGGCTGCCTCAACTCGGCACAACAGCTGAGCCACGATAATATGAAAAATAAAAGAAGCTATTGCACAAAGCCATGGAAAAAGCTTCTTCTGAAGGAGGAAAAGAACAAAGACAGATGATCCCCTGCCAGAAGGCGTGTTTGTTGCTCGTGTTATGAGAGCATGGAGAGACGTGCTGCATGCACTTGGCACCATAAAGTCATAAGAAGCAATGGTCCTTCTCCTGAAGAGTTTGCACACTAAGAGCAAGCACAAAAATTGCTGTTCTAAGCAGGAACACTGGTCCATCCAGATCTCCCAGAGCCCAGAGCTGCCAGACCCTGGCTCCTTGCACAGGCAGTAGAGAAGCAGGTAACTCCAGGGGTGTTTTGAGCACAGTCCCAACACCTCTCTGCTTACTGAGCAGTTGGGCAGCACTCAGTAGCAGGAGTCAGACATGATCATTCCTTTCTGAATACAGATATATCTGAAGGACTGTGGAAGACTGAGTCCATGTGGCCTCATGTACCTACCAGGAGCTCATTCAGCAACCTTCATCTCCCTCTCAGGTCCTCCAGATAGCTTCCAGGAAAGAAGACAAAAGGCAAAGAGAAAAAAAAAGACATTTTTCATCTCAATTCCCTGAAAGGTAATTGAGACCCACACAGATTAAAAGCCAGATCCAGGAAGATATTTTAGTGTCTACAGAGGAGCTAGACACTTTTCTGAATGGGGTCCTGACTCACCTACTGTGAAGTCCAGGGTGATCAGGAACTGATGCCAAAAACATGATCCCGGTTCTGATCTTTAAACAAAAGACCTTTCCTTTCTTTCAATGTGGCATTCAAAAGGTCCCAAACAAACCCAAGTGAAGCCTCCTTCCCTCAGGTATGTTTGTAATTTATTTAGGGTTTTCCCTTCCAGCATCAAAACAGGAAAAGGCTGAAAACAAAGCCAGTAAAGATGTTTATATGTGAGGGAGAATTCAGGGGGATGAAGTTTTTTAGCAAAACTGACACTGCTCCCTGTGGAAGGCAGCAGGCGTCTTGCTCGCCTGCTAACAGTGCAGGAAACCGGCAGCTGGCCAGCTGTGAGACACAGCTGGCCCCCTTCTTCTCCCAGCATCCCAATCTCTAATGTCAGAGGAGTTAACCCAAAGGATGCTGAGATTCCTCTGTGCACAGACAGCTGTATTGGACAAAATCCTCCCAAAGCCAGCAATGCTCTACCAATTCTCTCCCAAACCTTTTTGACTCAAAACAGGGATCTTGGATCTTCTCTGATCCTGGGGCTTCTTTCTCCATCTGAAACCTGGCCATTAGCTCAGGTCCTCACTTTTCTGGGAAATACTGTCCCTCCCTTCCTCCTTAGTCATTAAACTGGGGGGATTGTGAAGCACAGACAAGTTTGGCTGTTTCTTTGGCCTTTCCAGCTTCTTTCGGCTGGTGGCCAAGTTAGAAATAATAGGAATATGACTTATATAATCAGACAGTACATTTCATTAATGATTTAATGTGGGTTTTTAATCAGATGAGCCCATAATTCAACTCCTGTCCAGACACAAAATCCAATATTTATGGAGTGAAAACTTCCCATCTGTGCTGAAACCAGGAAGAGCAGAAACTTTTCTAATTTAAAAAGAAAAAAAAAAAAAAAAAAGGATGTTAAGAAGTTTGGGTTCAGTGTGGGGTTTCAACAACGATGTCCAGGTCAGTTGTTATCTCAATCAAACCAGTTTTGCCCAGTGCTAGGTGAAATGCAAATTGGCAAAATAACATGAGTCGACCACCTCTGGGACAGGAATTCACCGGAAAAAAAAACAAACGGTTATGAGGATGGACATTTGCTGCCTTGTACACAAACACAGCTTTACCTTCAAAGGGGGAAGAGAGTCACTAAAGCAGCTGTAGGTCCCCCCTTTCCCTCCACATTAGTAACATGCAACTACCCCATTTCCACCTCCAGGGCCAGACATTTCCAGGGACTCTCACAAGCAGGAAAAGAGGAGACAAGTTCACACCACGAGCACAGGTTGAGAGGTGGCCACTGCATAGCAAAGGCAACCTCTGGCTTGGAGCTGCTCCACTGGCTCGGAGCTGCTCCACTGGCTCATCACCACTTGGTTAAGATGCCATAAATTAAACTGCGAAGAGCATGTGAGGGCAGAGGACCTGGAAACCAGATGTTGGTGGCTGGTGTCTGGGGTAGATGTCACCATCAGGACAACCTGGAGCTTCCAGAGCTAAAAGCAAAGGCTTCCCTGACATGATCTGAGTAATGAGGCTGGTAGGTGAGGGCAGATGGATCTCTGTTACACCTGCTCCCCTTCACGCACTGCCAAAATTACAGCAATGCTCCTGCTTGCTAAATATGATCCCCATCCCCTCTCCAAACAGCACAGTGTGGGGAAAAGCTTTGCCTTCAGGAAGGACTAGATGACTAATTAAGTGTCAAGGTCACTCCCAAGATTGGTTAATGAGTAACAGTTGGGGTGGAAGTGCCAGCAATCACTACTTCATTTTGGTCGAACTGGTACGTGTTGAGAAAGCAGACCTAGCAGGACATTTCTTCAGGCAGACTTAGGCTGTTTGGGTGGGGAGGGAAAATAAGGACTCAGAAGGGGGATAGGAGATCATTTCAAACTCCCAAAGTACGTTCTGAATTAAGCCTGATTTGGCTTGTCTGGGTTTTGGCGACACACTTACTCGGCTGTATTCACGGTAATAAAAAAACCCCAGTGAAATGACTAATGCTCTGTACAGCTTCGGGAAAATAGGAAGCAGCTGTGGCTCCAGCCTTTCCAGGCTGAAAGACTTAATTATTGGGAATACTTGGACTGGCATTAGATGAGGTAAACCAGGGCTGTTGAATTGCTTTCATTGTCTCCATTATAGTTGGGCATCTGGGCCCAAGTAGGTGCCATTTTTGTCTGCAGAGAGGACAGCAGTTAACTCTTGTTTTGTCCAGAGGAATGAAATTCAACACTGAGTTACCTTGCATGGCTCATCAGTTACTGCTTGGGACCTTTGCTTTGAACAGTTACTGTGCAGAAGTAAAGGACTCAATCAATATAAGCTGTCTTATTTTCCTGTTGCAAGAGGAGAAAAAAGTGGCTTTTATCTCATGTGGAAATGATAGGTTGGGAGGTCCAGCAATGGGGCTTGTCTTCTGTCTCATCTTGTCACACACTCAGTCACATAATGTCCTCCTCCAATTTTTTCGGCAGAAAGGCAAAGTTTGCATAGGTGAGAGCACCGGCGACATGCATATCCAGATGTGTATGCGTGTGTTGGTGACAGCTCCTATCCTCTTGCACAATAACAGGAAGGGTTGCAGTCAAAGAAGCTGAATCGCATTCCCTGTGTTGGATGTGCTGGGACATGGTGATGAAGCAGGGAATGGGATATGTGTTTTGGGGTGAGACAAAAGAGGGAAAAGTACAGCTTGGCTCACCCTCCTCCTCCAGGTCCCATGAGGTCCAGGTTCAGGAGCTCGGTGTGACCAGTGTGCCAAGGAGAGGGTTCTGCACAGACGCACCCGGCTGACCACAGAGAGCACTTCAGCCTTCCTGGAAAGAGCTGTTGCCTGGCAGCTAAAATTACATACAACAGGCCTTGAAATAAGATGCTATTTCTGATCACGGTGGGCAATTAAATACTGGAACAGCTTATTAGGGAAGCTGGCAGGCTCGCCTTTACTTAATGTCTTTGAAATGAGATGGCTAAATGGCCGGGGTGTGCTATATGGGCTTGGCTCCTCGGGGGTCTGTGAGCGTGAGCCCCTGTTCAGGTGCTGCACCTTCAGCAAGCTGCACTTTCCCATTGGTCTGGCATTAAGGCAATAACATGGATTGATCCTCACGCTTCAGGGCTTCACCCAGACACCTCCATAGGTCAGGAAAGATCCTCTATCCATGCTACCAAATCATCTGGGTGGATCATGAAAGGAGTTGAAGGGCTTTTTTAGTCTTCTCTTAAGTAGAGATGGATCAAAACTTGAGATGGGGCATCAAACAGGATGAACTAAGATTGTGAAGAAGCTTCTTGCTCACCTTCTCAGTACCTGGCTCTGGAGCTAAGAAGGGACTTCACTGGGTTCAGATGGGCAGGTTTTCCCTTTCTCCACAAATAGCTGCCAGGGATCATCAGATCATGTCTCATCCAAACAGCTACCTGCCATCACAGGCAGCTGCTCTGTTCATGGGGCAAGGGCTGCGATGCTGAGGACTGAGATGCTGAAGTCTGTTCAGTGTTAATGTGAGCGAAGATTTAAGGGCTTGGGATGAAGGGGAGAATTACTGAGATGATTTTATGTTCTTGATGGCCTTCCAAACTGGAAGTGCTCTATACCCCAAGAGAGGTTTGAATTCCCTGTTCAGTAAATTCAAAGGACACACAAACCTTGATCTACCTTGCCAAGAAATTTCTAAGGTTCTGCATGAGCGATAAGCAGTTTGCCCTGTCTGACAAAAGCTGACCAGTCTCCCCAGGACCTAGTTGCTGTCTCTTGACCCCTGCAAATTTACTCCATCTCCAACCACCGTCCCAGGCATTACCAAGCAGCAGATGTTCATCTTAGTGTGCCTTCCTATAACCTGTGTCTTCACTCCCTGTCCATTTCTGGCATCTCTTACTTAGTAGCTTACACAGTCTTTCCGAGAAACCCACTGATGCTGTGAGCCTTTACCTTTCAGCCCCCCGTAAGCCACATACAGTTGGGCTTTGCATTAATTCTCCAAACTTACCATTGCTCCTTACTTAAAAGGAAGGGCCACAAGGAAATACTAGGTTACTGGGAAATAATCACCTTTCCAGTTGCAACAGCCCTCAATCTGTATCTCATCTGTCTCTTCAAATTCCTCAGAGGACATCTGATTTAGAAGGGCAGGCAACTCACGATATCTCCTTTGCCTTTCAATAGTCTCTGCAGCTGCCTCATTTCCACCTGCCATAAATTCTAGCTCAACACCTCACTCCATCCAGAAAATCATCTTGCTCATCTCTCCACACCTCTCTTTATGACCTCCTTTGTCCTCTCTATTTATCTCACTGCTGGTAGCATTCCAGCAGTCTGATGTTCAAGCAGATGGTCTTGGGAAACTGATTTGCAGGAGCAGATTTTTCCCAAACTGCTGCTATTTCTGAATCCTCTCTCTAAAATTTTAACAACTGACTATTTTTCCTGGGAACAGTAGAGCTGTATTGTCCCAGCAAACTTCTCAACAATGTAAGAACAATGTACGGACAATTAAATCAGAAAGCCTTAACACCAGGACAACTCCCAAGTCATGCAGTCTGAGTTTCCACATTCATCACGCTGGATGCAGAGCCCAGTGCTCAGCAGTGACTGGCACTGGGAAAGGGAGAACAAGTTGGCTGAACATGGGGGCTGGCAGTCCTTGCCTTGGCGTCCTAGGGAGAAGGTCAGAGCACCCACGCAGCTCTTCACTGACTGTTTTCCCAGGAAGTCCTTCTTCCCCAGGATGTCTTTGAAAGCACCAGGCTCTCCGAGGCAGGTAGCGTTTCTGTAGGGTGAGGGCAGCCCTGTTAGACTCAAAGATTTCAGAAGCAGCAGCAGAATCTGAGCTGCAGTAACTTCACCCTGAGATCAGTCCCAGTTGCCTGATAACGAACTCTTTTGGTGCAAACCCACCTCTCTCGGAAGATCCGTGAGAAAAAAAAACAGTGGCAGAAGAAGCTGTTAAAAGCCTTCCTTGTGCAAGCGCCTTGCAGCAGCGTTGCCCCTGGTATGGCATTATTTTCAAATAACAAAATGCAGCTTGGCTTATGCCTCCTTCAGAGGTATCCATTCCACCTCCGGCTCCTCATCGTGAGATTACTGAGTCAGTAACGGTACAGAGCCATCCCAAGGGAAAGGCGAGCAGGTAGTTTGCCAATTCATTATGAACAAATCTCTTCTTTCTTTCAGCTCTCTCCTCTGGTGAAAGGGAGAGATCACTGGCTCGGGACCAGCACTGCATCTGAAGGCAGGGCTTCGTGCCACAGTGAGACGCACACAGAAGGAAAACAAAGCTGAAGCCATTTTAATTTCTCTTCCTGGTTTCCAGAGAAGTGGTTGAGGTTAGAAACATTCATAGAATCTCCTAATTGCACAGAACCTCCAGGAAAAAAAGTTACAATCCTCACATCCGCATTTTAATGGTACAGGTAAGTAAAATGAGAGCTGAGACAACAGGGAGGAGAGCACCTGTGTTTGGTCACAGCTACAAGAGCTTCCTGAGCCCTGGGGAACACCTGCACTTCAAAAGCTTATGGGAAGGGTGTGACAGCTGGAAATTGAGGAGAGACCCTCAAAAGGAGGCATTTTCCCAGCTGAAACTGAGGAAAGGCCACTGTTTCATATGCAGGGTTAAAAGAGCCTGGAGGAAGGCTAGGAGAGGGGGTTAGAGGTTGGGATTCATCTACCCTCACTTGGATGCCTTAGTTTTAGGTGCTTAAATCTGAGGACTCCTCTCGCCAGGTGGTTCACCTCATCCTGACATTGGCTCTAGGGCAGATCTGGTGACTCTCAGTCAGGAGGGTCCTACTGTCCCCTTGGCCCATGGAGAAAACCCCGGGGGGACAGCCCAGCTTGCCACGCTGCACGTCACCTCTCTCAGAGCACGGGAGCTCAGTCCCACCCACTGTGCTCCGAGACCCTGCCAGATCTGTCAGTGGGAACCGAGCCAAATACTGTAAATAAAACTACAGTTAAACCCAAGCACCTGTGCCCACCTGGCCAATCCTTCTCAAAAAAACAAGTCTAAGCATTATGATTTTTGCTACCGCATATAACAAGTTTATATTTATTGTAAGAATGTGTATGCATCTGTGTACACACATGTATGTGTACAAGATAAAGAACAGGTTTTCCCTGGTGCACAGTTTAACTAGTGCAGTTGAACAAGCCCTTGCTGTCAGGCTCTTTGTTTGATGGTCATGGAGCAGGGGTGCTGGTCTGCCTCACTCAGACCAGCTGGAGAACCGGTTCACAGAGCATTGGCTTCCCAGTGGAAAGCAGCAAGGTTAATAGTAACTATCAAAAGGAAGGGACCATTCCAGTTTTGCTCCAGTTCGGACCTGCAAGCGTCACATTAAACTGGGGAAGAGAAATCCAGGACTTCTGGTAAAAAAACAGGTTTACATTTCAGATTGCAAATGAAATGACTTGGACCTAAGCGTGGTGCTCTGTAGGTGACTGCATTTCCATCACTGGCCTGATGAGATGCAACCCATTTATTCAAGGGGATGGTTTGTCTCATGCTGCAAGGGCAAGCTTGCCCCTTGTGTATGTTGGATGACACACATCTGCTGAAAGACACCTAAATGAGTCAAAACAAGTAGGTACCAACAAACCCAACCCAGGCTTCCACATTTAAGGATGGAGTGCTGAGTCAAGGTGTGAGTTACCTTATATGAGCTTTAAGGTCTTTGAAACACAGTCAGACCTCCACAGGATCTTCTCCCAAGGGAACACCAGCAACACTTGTCTTTTTGGTACCAGTCACCCATACTAGCGTTATTCTCTAAGCTTGCCTGAAACCAGAGAGACATTCAGCACTACATACGGAGTGTGTTTATCAGTTTCATCCAGCTCTTGCAACTCAGGGTGGGCTGCGGGGTCACTCTGGGTCCTCCTGTGACTTCATGGGTGCCACTCAGTCTCCACCTGCATCTCCTCCTTGAGTGATTGCCCCTTGAAGAGCACCATCCCACCCTCAAGAGAACCTGTGGTTGTGTCTCCTCCCTGAGATGGCTTTGGGTGGCTATTCTCTGTTGTGGTAGGAAAGGGGTCCAGGGAGACAACGGGGAAAATGGAGATGGGGTGGATTACTGGGAATGTGGGGCAGAAGGACATGGGGCAATAAGGAGGCGTAACTTTGCCCCTGTGATATTATGTGCTGCATGATGGATGGCGTTGGTGCATCACAATTTTGTGAGCTAAACCCCGTGCTGCCCAGCTCTGGGGCTCCTGCCCACCTGAGCACAGCTGTCACTGACACAGCACAGCAAGGACCCACAGGGCCATACGTCTGGCACTCGCTTGGCATAAAAAGCGAAACCCAGCCCATGCAGGACCGCAGCACGCAAACGCAAGAAGAGCATGCAATCCCCTTTTGGCAGAAATGAAGGCCAGCTTTGAGAGAGTAGCACGTCAACTGCAAAAAGCCAAATGAATAAAACATCCCTGCAAATACTGCAAACAGCTTTAGAAAGAGTCATTCAGTCTGGACCGCCTTTTGCACCCAGAGCTGCCAATGGGAGTTTTGTCTGAGCACAGGGAAGGGAACCAGGCATCTGAAAGACTGGGATGGGTGGGATTTGCTCAGACCCAGGCAGCTATTTCATAGACAGCAACACAGTACAGCAATTCAGGCTCCAGCACCCTCCTAGAAGGAAGGTGAGTGTCTCAATAGTCTCTATCACCCTAAAAGGAATATGATGTCTAGCGCTGCATGCTTCTTACCCTGTTTAGCGTTTTTTCTAAAAGCAGTTTTAAATAAAGGGCCAGACAGAAACCTATTCTTTCATCTCAGACATGGCAACAGGACATTTTTAGGTAGAAAAGGTCAGCTGCTCTGAATAGCTCATTGCACAGGAACTGCCCAGGATGGAGCTCAACCATGCAATTTAGCATCCCCTATGTCTCATGTCTTTGACATGGATATGAGGAAATAACAAGTTTCACCGTTACTCTACCCAGCTCTGCCTCAGATAACCATGAATAGGCTCAGATAAAGACAGATAACAAATGGTAGGATTTCCTTTTCAAGCAGAGGTCCTTAGAAATCAAGGCAACTGAAGCAAATGCACATCATCCGACACTGGAAATTAATATTACATCTCAGAGGACTTTTCAGACTGAGGGATACCCAAGACTTAGTGATAATATTCACCCCTTTCTGCATGCCTTTTACACCCAGAATGGGTGGAAATACAGTGGGAATGTATAATCATCCAGGATAAATCATCATTAGGCCCATTTTCAGGGTTCTATTATGTGGAAAGGGAGAGCATGAGACGAGAGGTTTTAATGAGTCGTAGGAGCGTGTATCCCCTTGTGACTATACAATCTGTTTCTCTGAAGGGCCAACAGATGCTGAAGAATATAAGTGAATAAACAAAGAGCTAGCGTAGAGGTATTTGGGGGGGGTGGTGTGTCCACATTGGACTCCTTCCTTGTGCAGCTGGACATTTCATACGCAGGAAGCCCAACCTGTGGATTTGTGTCAGTCCAGAGTGAACTTCAGAAGGCTGCCAAAGAGCCCATTCCCTGTGACAAAGGAGGGACCTTGAGGAGGGGTGGTGGTGGCACGTGCATTCCCCAGGGGTGGCTGGGCCGGGTAGCACAAAAGTAGCACAAAGGCTTTCACTGTGCCCTGAGCTCCCCTTCGCTGCACTGGGCATTTCAGGGCTCTGCTTCCAAGTGGGCTACCATGTATTTAGCTCTATTAAAAACGAGGGAAGGCTTTTGGTCCAGCAGGACGTGCCTGGCATAGAGCAGAGCCCCAGCATCTTCCAAGCATGGGGCAGGTGTCTGAGCTGGTCTCCTCCTCGTCTGGGGACGAATGACCACAGCATGGGTGGTGCTGGAGGACCAGGCTTCAGGACAGATCCAGTCTGAAGTCACAGAGTCCATGGTACACCTCCTCCATGTCACATGTCCCACACCTCCCTGGGAGGTCCAGAGCAGAAAAGGTAACCACCTCCATGTTTAAAGTCCAGAAGAACTTGCACAGCTCCATGGAAAAGATCAGGAGACACTGTGAGCATCCTTAGCATCCCTGGCTATGCAAGAGCAGGGATTTATCATCTCAACCTAACTGGGAGTCCCAAGAAACACGGGAAGGCAGGAGACCAGGTGACACTGTTTGTGGCCATGGCATGAAACCTTTGCTCCCAGCTGGGAGACCTTGGCAGCTGTTGCCACAAAGTCATGCCTAGGAAATAAGGTCATGTGTCCCCCAATGGGGAGGGAGCTGGAGAAGGAAAAGGGCGGCATTTTCGTGCAGGGAGGAGGAGGAGGGGAGGCTCACCTGGCTCTGACAGGAGGAAGGAAAGGAAAGATGGTCAGGGCTTTCCTGCTCTGCACCGTGCTGGCTACTGTCTGTCCTTGCATTTGCTTCCACCCAGCATCTTGGCCCAGGAGGCAAGGAATGGTAAAACCCCGTAGAAAAGGAAGGCTGATGGTGTTTGATCGTCTAATCTCTGTTTTGCAGGCTCTAATCTGCCCATTTAGCGGCAGCATGTAAAGAGCACCTGGATGATTCACCATCTAAGTGCTGCTCTGGTGGGGCCAGTTTGCTTCAGCTGTTTTAACATTTGTTTACGTCTGTGCTAGGGTAGCCTTGAATAAGTGTGAACCTCCCACGGACACTAATTCATATCGGTTCTCCTTTGTGTTAAATATTTATGTTCTTAATAGGCACGCCTAAGAAAAATACTGGCAAGTAAGCCTGCAGCTCAACTCCATTACAACTCAATTTTATCTCAGTGCAATTTGCATCTCAAATGAACAGGATGAGAAAACACTCTGTACTTATAGAGGAAAACAGCCCAGCAATTCAGCCATTCAGATCTATCGACTGGAGGACAAGAAGACCTATCCATGAGAACTTCCAATGACTTTGTGTCAGTGCCTGGACCCATAAACACGCTGCAAAGGCAGGTGAGCTTTAAGCAAATCCCCATGGCAGCAAAGCATAAAACAAACCAGGCCAAAACAAAATGCTGTTAATTGCTTGTTGCATGAAATCAAAGCCAGTCTGTGCAGAAAGCTAAACAAAAAGCCTGTGTCCTCGGAGCTGATATGTAGCCTGGACGGGTTCTCGGTGAGCTGAGATAGCTGCTTGCTCCAACCCCAAACAGTGCAAATCAGGATGGGCTCATTGTTTTCAGTAAAGACATCCTGTCTTACAGCAGGTGAGAAATTTTTTTAAAAAATTGGGGTTTTTTTGTTCGTTTCTTACTATCCCACAGAACAAAAGTCATTAAACAGTTCTGGTCTTTAGAAATAAAACTAAGAGGGGTGCAGGGAAGTTGCCTACCTTGCTGGAAAGCGTGCGGTGTCCTTGCCAGTCTCCCTTCTCTGCCCAACCCAGCGCCTTCTCTCCTCTTTGGTGAGCTAGTTTCAAGGCACTTTTGTTTGCTGTTCTCCTACCTTGTCAGCTCGGGAACAGCAGTGTTCGGTAATTCAATCCTCTACTTAACCGCAGAGACACTCCTACTCAGAGATCACACCCATTCCCAAGCTCACGGAGGGACAAAGAGGGAGCCAGTATGAGAGAGTTTCAACCAACTTACTGTTTGCGTCAAATATCCACCAGCCCTGCATTCACGGAGCAATGACGATTAAGTGCTGCTTTAATTAGAAACCTGTTTTGTCCAGATTTAAAAGGGCAGGGGAGGTTCCTTCACCCCCCCCCTTCTCTGTCTGTGCTGGACAAAGCGAGGTGCGGTGCTGCTCAGCGCCACATTAATGCTTGGGTCCCAAGAGTCCCAGCTCCGGTCCCTGACTCTGTCCCAAAATTTGGCAGACCCAGTCCAAGGGGAGAGGTGTTCTCGGCAGACAGCCTGCTCCCGCGGTCCCTGCGAGGCCGAGCTGCGTCTCGCTGTGCTGGCAGGCTGGAGCCCTGGGTGTGTTGCAGCCCAGGGTGATGGGGAGCAGGGGTGAGGATTGCTGTCGGGATTACCGGCTGAAATGGGAATGTAATGGAGCATTGGAATGTGCTGCCCTCCCAGGAGAAATGTAATGATAAACCAGAAAACCCCAGAGAAGCTGGCAGTATTTGCAGTCGCCACCCTCTGCAGCGGAAACTTGCGTCTGTGGATACTCGTAGTGATATCATAGCTTATCGTTAAGAAAAAAGTATCTGCAAAGGGCAGCTGTAATATGCAGCTACCCTCTCTGAAAGCTGCCCTGATGCTACCGGCTGTGGGTGACCTGAAAACAAACCGTCTCCTCTCAGTCCCAGCTGCTCCTGCCTGGTATCTGCATGGTGCTGCTTGCTGCCAGTGGAGGGAACATCCCTCACTGGAGAGGGATGGAGGTACCACTTCTTACCCCACCATCACTGGGCAGCTCTGCCTTTGGGGGAACCCAGGACTGCATCCAGCTGGTTTTGGGTATCTTCAAGATGGAGACTACATGACCTCTCTGGACTGGGAACCATCCAAGTCCTTCCTTTCCAACACATCAAGCTTCCCTTGCCATGTCCTTAATTTTTTAGATTAACCCACATGAACTGAAAGTAGATATGGATCAGCTCATCAGCTAAACCATGTATCAGAATAGGTTTAAACCAACACAGTTTCCACAGATCTAGTCCGCTGACCCCAAAGGACATCCAATGGGAAGAGCACCCAAAATATCCATGACATTAACTACAGACTGGTGTACCACTAATCACAGCTGCAAATCAGGGCATGGGTTGAACCTGCACATTCAGCCTGCATGTGCTCATATCTGAGAGGAACACTGCAGAGATCTTAGTTTCATGGTTGAAGATGCAAAAAAGACTCTTAGCAAGCAATTTATCCCTTAATGACAGCAGGCTACAGCTCATAAAACCCATAACAGCCTTTGCCTTTCATTTTTTGTTCTTTTCATTTCATCATGATGTCTTCCTCTGCTGTAAGGAGCTGAGAAACCATGTTTTGGGTCTTCCTCTAGTCCACAGGAGATGGGGACCTGCAGCACAGTCTGCTTGTATCATTGGAGTCAACCCCAAGCCCACTGCTGGCCCAGCGGTGAGGATCATACACCAGCAGCTCTGGTGGGAGGCATTAGAAGCTGAGGCGAGGACATCTGGAGACCACAGAGGATTGGCACCAAACTCCATTGTGCCCTGGCTCCCGTTTTGCCAAGTGAAGTCCTTATCCCCAGAACCACGGGTTTAATTAATAGCTGCTATGTGTCTGGGTCCTTTTCAGTGCTGATACATGCTGATGTAAACCAACCTGTTTCCGTGGCTGCGGCTACATGAATTTGAGCTCTGGGATGAAGCATGTCATTCCTATACACACAACTTTGGTAATGCACAACAGGCTCATGCACAGGAGATGTTTGTGAAAAAGTAGTAAATAATCCTGGTGAGCTTTAAGGAGCCCAAATCTGTAGAAATATATGTAAAGCGGTTTAGAACAGTCAATGCCGAAGTAAAAGAAAATGTTTGTCATAAAACATGGGCTCATTTAGTGCTGAGCTGTAGGCACTTTTGCTTCCTGCTAATTCTGATCATGCCATGGGGTTATAGAGCAGAAAACATTATTTCCGAGCAGTTTAACTCAGTACTGGTGCAAAACAGAATTGCCTGACTTTCATAACTGAAATATGATCTGTGAAGTTCTTGTTCCAGTTATTTTTCCCATGTGCACAACCTGATGCACTCATATTCTGGTCCTAAGCTTTGACTCAGTATTCCCAGAGCTCAAAGACCTTGTGGTTTAAATTGTTTTTCATGCAAACAGATGGCAGATGAGGCTGTTTGCAGTGTCCCGATGCAAGCCTAAGACACTGAAGACATTGTCAAAGATTGATGCTGGGGTAAATCAAAAGCTGCTGGGAGGAAGACTCTGCTGAAGTGCAAAATCAAGGTTTGGCAGTGTAATGGCCCACATCTGCCTCAGCCTTGACCATCCCACATGCCTGTGGACAAGGTTAACATTGTACATGGGGAAACAGGCTCTGCCAAGGATGTATTTGCAAAATGACACGTTGCAAAGGTATTTCCACCCTGCTTTTGGATATGCAGCTCCAGGAGGAAGAGGGAAGGGCCAAACCCTGCAGATGAGATAACATGGCAGGGGCCTCACGCTTTGAAAAGCAAGGGAAGGAGGCAAAAACCTCCACAAGCTGCTCAAGAGACCAGTGCAGAGATCCATCGCTACTTATGTGAAGCTAAATATCCTGACTTGTAGCAGCCAAAGCATTGCAAGAATTTCTGAGAACATTACAGGAGAGCTTTCCTTGACCCACAACCAAAGCATGTGACATTTTACTACACATTCCTCATGTAGCCTCGCTCAGGCACTTATCTGCCCTACAGAATCATCATACCCAAATGAAAAACTACATAGTGCCTCTTATAGGCAGATCCCTATGGATCTGATAGAGGAGGATGGGGTTATAATTTACTGCTCCCCCATCTGCTGTGCTCCTGGGTATGGGGGAAAAAAGATGAGAAAGCAGTACATACACGTGTATATTGACCATAAGACATGCGAGGACCTCGCTCGTTGGGGCTTATAACTTGCTGAAGCAAAAGACCCCCCAAGAAATACATCTCAGCCAGCCATGGCACCTAAGCCTTCAGCAAGGCAGGGATGACTGGCATGCCTGAGCACCAGCCTCAGGGTTTGGCCCAGCTGCCTACAAGGGGAGTTTTGATGCAGAAAAGTGAACACAGCTTTGCTCTTTGGCCTGGCGGGCTCAGACCGGCAGAGATCAGGGCTTCACGTGGCTTCACTGCCCTTCATAGGGCAGTGCTCTGCAAGCACCAGCTGACCAGGCAGCACAGAGCTGCCTCTGACGGGTAATGGTGTGCAGGTTAATGGTTAACAGCAGCAAATGGAAATGTCTTGGGACAGGGGAAGGTGCCCGGGCACCAGGGTGAGGAGTGCTCCTGCGCTGCAGTGCCATCGTGCAAGGCTGTGCTGCGCAAATGGAGACACGATTGTCTGGAGCTACAGGGAGTCGTTGCATCCTCCTCTGGTAGGCTCATGTCAGTCGATGGCTCTCAGCACACAGAGATGCTGTAAACGAGCCCTTTCAGCACAGCTCTTGGGCAACGCTGTGCACGGAGCTGTGCGAATGGTGGATCTTGAAAGGCAGGGGCAGGGTGGGCCAAATCCTCTTCTCCCAGTTCCGAAGAAAGGAGTGGCCTTGGCAAGCCAAGGCACAAGGGTAAATGCTGATTTCAGGCAGGAATATCTTTGGTGAGAGCTCTAGAGATGCAGTTTGTCTCCCTGGAGCCAACAGCTTGCAGCAGGTTAAGACAGGAGCAGTTTCTCTGGTACAGGAGTTACAACATTGAGGCAGAAGAAACCTGTACCTGCTGCTCCAATTTATTACTTGGCAATTTTAGTGCAAAACCCATTTTAAGCCAGCTATGCTGGGCTGTGAACTGGGGATATGAGGCTCATGTTTCCTCAGGCTTATGGGAAAATGTACCCTCCCCTGCAAAAGAAAAGGAGAGAGGGGGTCGGAGATGATGATGTCTTGTAGCATCACAGCAAGGTCTGCCAGGGCTTCTGGTCAGTCTTGAACCCCTCTTCTATGTCCTAAAATGCCTATAACCCATCCTTGAAGGTGGGAGGCACAACTCTCTGCTAGCAAGGAGAAATACCTCTGTGAATATAACTGCACTGACTATAGTGATGGGATATAACAACACTGATGGAAATGGCCATACCATGCCAGACCTCCCTTGGTCTTTCTGCATGAGTTCTGGCTGCTTCTAAAAGCTTTGCAGAGTGACATACTGCAGCGTATTTTCTTTTCCAAAATTACATTTAGGGGAATGCCAAGGAAAATCCTCAGGGAGGCTGTTTCTTCCAGCCTCCTTCTGGTGAACGACTCCTGCCTTGGAGCAAAAGAGCTACCATCACCTGTGGGGAGGTTAATCTGCAACTGGCCCTGGCACGGTGTCGGCGGGGAGGTGGTAATCTCCAGGGGCGGCTGGCTGTGCCTGTGTGCACTGTGGGCGTGGGTTCCTCTGCATGCCTCTCCGTTTGCTCTTGCACCCCACCGCCAAGAATTAGCAGGTGCAGTGAGAAAACAGGATAGCCGAGGTAGGACCGTGACGTGGCATGGGCAAACACCAGTCCTGGCTGCCGTCCAGACAGAGGAGGAATGCGGCACAGGGGCCCCAGTTCGTATCCGGATGTATAGAGATTGTTCTTTTATCTGGGGAGACTTCTAGAAGGACCCAAGTCCCCCAGATCCATCACCCCAAGATCGCTGTCAAACTCCACTCTTAACGCTGATGCCAGAGTTTGGGCAGCTGATGTTCCTTGGGTTATTGGATGACTGCTAGGATAAATGAGTTTTGTGCTAGAAAAACTTAATTTGCTACTACTTCAGAAAATTAGCCTGCTTTTCCAGAACGCCAGAAAGCTTTAGGGAAGTAACAGCTGGCAATGAAGACTCAGCCGGATTTGGTCCTTTAGGTAAAGAGGTGGAGAGTCTAATGGGGTGAGCTTTAAGGCAATGACGTAGTGGACTTCACAGAGTCTAACCATGGGGAACGACATGCAGGAAAATGAAACTATTGTGTTCCTGTTCCTGAATGTTTTGCTCCTTTTTACATAAGCCACAACCAGCTGAGCTGAGGATCCAGACTCTCAGCTGCTACTTACTGTTAATAAATTACAGTTGACTTCTAGAGACCTTAAATCCTGATTCAGTCCTTTGCAAAGCAGATGTAGATGATTTACAGACTTAATACCAGGGTAAGGCATCGTGGGAGCCCTGCACTGAGATGTTCACCTGTCTCATGTCTATCTGAAGACAGAAGCAGGGATTATCAGTTGCTGTTACAGGGATGATACCAGGGAGATGGATAAGGTTTCCCAACCAGCATCACTGCAGGAATGGGTTAGTAAAGACAGGAACAAACCCAGATCACCCAAGCACCAGCCTGGCAACTTGGTAACGAGGACCAACCTCCTCCTGAGCATCCTGTCATCACCCTGTCCTTAGTCCTCAGCCATGGTACGGAGCAGATGTTTCCCCTAGGTAGGGCAGCACATATACCTTGAAGAGGAAGACAATAAGACAATAAAGAGAGGAAGAAAAAAAGCAGAGAGGATCAGTAAAAACAAACATCCCTATAAACAGGGCGGTTTTGCAAATTGCTGTACGGATAGTTTCGGAGTTTCACAAAACCTCAAGGGCTCTCTCAGCCCTAATGAAAACCTTATGAAACCCAGCAAATTCCAGCACGCTTTGGTCAGGGTCATCAAGCAGAGCCTCTGCTATTTCCAGAGTCAGCTGAATCCGGCAGAAAGGAGACATTTCGCAGAAAAGGCTGCACAGGCAGGGGAGGTTCAGCTGGTTAATGGGTGTGCGAACCTGGCAAAGGTTATCCCGCGGCAGCCCTTGGGCAGCAGAGGAGTAACTCGGTTGTGCCATGGTGATGACACCCCCTGAGGTTCAGGCTCCTTGGGACTGTCCTTTCATGGAAATCACACCACAAACAAGCAAGATGAAGGATTAACGTCTTGTTCTCACCTGGGAGCTGAAGTGAACAGAGGTTATTTGTGACTTTTTGGACAAGATTACATGGGAAGTACGCACAAGGACCAGAAAGTTGACTCAGGTCCCCAACAGCTCCCTTTTGCCCTGCAGGAGATGTGACCTGTGTTTTTCTCCCATGGGATACAAGGCTGGTCCTTTACACCCAGTGAAACCATGTGGTCCCAATGGTTCTAATGTGAGTTAGGATCACTGGACGCTGAAAGGTGTACTTGCAGGACATGCTGTCTTTCTGGGGAAGGCTGCTGGAGCTCTCACCCTTGCTATTTTTTTTAGCATTCAGGCAGACCAACAGTTTCATAACTGTGGGAAACCTGATCGCTCACATTGGTGACTGTACCTGAGTGCCCACACAATAACTCCACCCTCCCTTGCAAACTTAATTTTTAACCCGTCTCATTTCAGTGACCGGCTGCACGTGTGACTACAGAAAGTCACTCTCTGCTGAGGGCTGGGGTGGGAGATGTAATCCCCAAGCCCTGCCCTGCTGCCAACACACAGCAACCTCCCTCACAAAATCAGTGTCATAGCAGCTGCCAGTCTTATTTAAATTGTGGTGCCCAGACATGGTGAGTGTGGGAGATGTCCATGTGGTCATGTCAGATGGGAACTGTGCCCTGGGAGAGGCAGCTAGGAGAGGATCTGGATTTTTTTCTGGGATTTTGGGGGTTTGTTTCCCAAATCTTCCCCTGAAATAGAAAAAACTTTTCCCAGCACAGGTAGTCTGGTAGCTGAGCTGAGTTTATCAACTCCTGTTGTTCACATCTGCTCAATGGAGCTAATGAATTTCAAATCTTAGGAGGTAAAGGGGTGCAAGGACAAACCATGCAAGCTGCTGAGCCCCAACACCTGCAGGCAGAGCCAGGATCATGCCTACAGGACTCAGGGTACAGCAGGTAGCCGGGGCTGGGGCTGGCCAAACGGTGAGATATTGTTTGCAGGAATGCAGCCCTGCCTGTGCCAACCAGGAAGCAGCAAGAAAAATCAGTCACCCTAAAGGCTGAAAAATTGTCATCCTGCTACATGTTGTCCCTCCCTGTTTTTCACCGTCCCCAAAGGGTCTATGCTTGACTTTTGGTCCATTACCCCCACACACCAGACCTTGGTCACGTCACGCTGCTGGAAGGAGCTCCAGTACTGCTGTGAGCATGAGAAGGGCACTGATACTCATCACAGCCTTGGTTCAGCTGATGAACAAAGATCGGGCACTTTTCTGGGTGCTGTACACACTTCCCCTTCTGCATGTCATCTCCACCTACTTCTTATAGACCAGTCCAAGGATCACAAGTAGGAGACCACATGCTGGGTGGGCTGGAGTGGGCTGGGTTAACTAGGACTCACAGAACTTCTCAAAAATGGAAGATGAAGGGCTATTTGAGGGGAACAACTTGATTTGTATTATTACAGCTTTTCAATGATTGAAGAATTCATGCAGCCACTTTTAGGCAACATCACAGTCCAGAGAGTTAAGTTGCCTTATCAGAAATGATCTGTAGAAAGCCAAAGCCAGAGCTGAAACCCAAGGCTCTTGTATCTCCTATACTGCCCGCTGGGCCATATGTCCTACTGTGTTGCATTTGTAGCCAAAAGGCTGGCTACAACCTAGGTGCCAACAAGCAATGGTGTCCCCCAGCCACCATCAATCTCTGCATGAGAGGCCAGTGAGGAACCATGGTGCTCCCCAAAACCCTCTCATTTTCAGGAAAAACCTCATCCTGAGGCTGATACACCCAGTTCCTCCCGAGAGCCTTTCAGTGATTAATCCGTGCAAACACCGACCCTGCCTGCCATTAAGGGGTCAGAGCAGTGACACCAGCGAGGAGCTCACATGAGTCAAGAGCCTTTTCCCGGGCAGTTCTGTTTACCATGTTCGAACACTAAACAAGAAACCTGCGATACTTCTGCGTGGGACAGGACTCTTTCTAATACAAGTGAGAGGTCATGCTTGGGGCATCCTTGTGCCGCTCTCCAACAGAATTTGGCCAGTTTAGTGTTTCTCCTTCCTATGATTCCTGGCTTTTTTGAACAGCAGCACTCATGTAAAAAGCCCATCCTGCAAAGGGCAATATTATCTTTGCAATTTTTGGCACAAAGGCAAAACTTCAGAAGTCACAGAACTGCCTCCCTTATGCCCAGGGCTTGGTTTATTTGGATTAAGCATATTATCCAACAGAGCGAATGGACACCGGCTCTATCCGTAGGCATCTGCACAATGCAACGAGCAATTTCACATCTTACCAAAACTGCTTGGGGACAAATGATAACGAGATCCCAAGGACATTGCCATGCACGTGATTGCACTGACATGCACTCACACATGGGCTTTCCGGCTGTGTTTGCATGGGTTTTGCCTCGCCTGGAGTCAGAAGCATCGCTCCCTTTGCAAACAGGGAGGAGGAGGAGGGTGATACTGAAGTTCACCAGCCCAGGGAGGAGGAAAGGGCAGGGCACTCGCACCCCAAGCAGGAAGCGAGTCCTGGCCCTCGGAGCAGATCTGCTGCACCCACCTTTGGTTTTAGGATGTTTTCTCTCCTCAGCAAGGATCTGGATGAGACCCGGACTCTACTCAAAGATTTACTGGGGAGGACTTTTCCAGACCACATTCCTTCCGCACAGAAATCCAGCTCCAGAAGAGCGTTTTGGGAGACAACCACAAACGATGCCTCCAGGGTTACATTCCTGGAGGATGGTGGATGAATCATTTTCCATTCTCACAAGGGAAAAGCCCATCTCGAATGCACTGAAGGTCAGGAACCACTGCAGAGAGAGGATTTGAACAGGATGGACTGGTTTCCAGGTTTCAGGCGGTGCGAGTGAAGCCGAAGGAGAGCAGCGAGCACAGAGTGATGTGCCTGTTTGCACATCTCTGCCAGTCACGGCAGCTGCAGCCTTTGCTTCCTTGGCGGGAGGCTGCATGCAGCACAGGGATTGCTGCTCTGATAACCTGCCCGGGGAGCAAAGGATCTGCCATTTAAAAGTGTTGCAATTTGCGTGTAGGAAGTGCATGGTCCAGAGTTGCTTTTTTTGCATGAATGACTGACAAATTAGATTTCACAGGAACATTTTTCACTTTACACAGAAAGTGGCGATTATTCAATAAAAACCCACACTCCAGCTCTCAGTCATTTCAGCCAAACTCCAAAACGCTTCAAATCTCTGATGATGCAGACTTGAAGCTATTTCCTTACATCCCCTTTCTCCTCTCCTAAACCAGCCTTCTCAGCTGGATTACACTTCCCAAAGACGCCTCTAATGCTGCTTCACGGGGGTGCTTTGCACCTCACGCTTCCTGAAAGCAAAGCAGCAGCGGATAAAGCACCCTGCCTGGCCACTGGAAGGTTTCACATTTGCTTTTGAAGATGAGTCCAGATGCATTCATGCCAGAAAATCCCAGCTGTGTACCTACAGAAATGCACAGTGCCTTGTGGTCCCAGAGATGCTGGGGTGGTCAAGGGAAAGAAGCATCATCCACAGCATGGTGATGGTGGCAGGGTGCATGCTATGTTTGTCCAGATAAGGGGTGTCCCCACTTACACAAGGGAAATACAAAGTGTGAAGGATCCTGAAAAGGCCACACAGCTCATGCCTGGCCATGTTTGGAGTCTGCAGACTCGTATGCTGCCAGGGTCTGGTGGTTGGATTTGTTGTTCAATACCTCCACTAAAGGTATCCTGCCTCAGCATTTGTGTTAGAGTAGAATAGAATAGAATAGAACAGAACAGAGTATTTCAGTTGGAAGGGACCTACAACAATCATCTAATCCAACTGCATCATACACCCTTATAGCTAGGACACAGCTGCATGGTAGTCCTAAACGCATTGCTGAGATCTTTCTTTTAGTTAAAAAAGAAGCCATCTTCTAGACATGACACAAATCTAACATCTTGCTGAAAAACAGGCATTCATCCTGACAACTAACCTTCTCTCTCCTCTATAACCTCTCTGCGTGCTGCTTCCCTACAGCCATGCTTTCTGCACTCGCCCTTGTGTGGCTGTGCCAGCCTGCTTTATCTATAATTTCTGCCTTAGAGTGCACTGGTACTGACCGCAGCTCCCATCAAATCTCTCTGGCATCCAGAAATTATTTCCCAGATTTTACATATATCTCCTTCTGAATATATTCCTTGAATGAGACTCTTTTTCTTTTTTTTTTCTTTTTTCTTTTTTTTTTTTTCTTGGCAATGGTTTGTTTTTTTAAACTTGTGGATGTTTTTCTTCCAGGATTGTGTAAGTGATCCAGACTTTGTCATCCACCACATCTCCCTGCTCACCTTCTGCAGCGTGGCTCCCTACAATGCAGTCTTCTGGCCTCTATTCATATATTTGATCTGCTTGGACTTATCATGCAGGGAGATCTCCCTGCTCACATCTGTAGTTTTAATCATCACCAGGAAAACTCACCTCTACTCCTCACGGTGTTTGAACCACAGAGTGCTTCTCCATGGCTTCAGAGACCCATCACCTACACCACTTCCCTGGTTTGGCAGGGAAACCATCAGTCAGGTGCGGCTGTATCCATGACCCCACTGACAACAACGTAATTTTGCATGGAAGCTTCCCTAAAATAACAGCGGTGTTTAAAATAGTGCCTCTCTTTTATCTTCCTCTAGCACGATAATTCAATTCAGGCAAGGCAGTAACCAAAACCATGTGGGAAAGGGTTCTCCCTGGGGAAAACTGCATTAAGAAATGATTTTTGGAAAGCCCCACCAAGCCCACTGGGCTTAAGTAGATGACTTTGAGACAGGAGGGTTTAGTTCTTTCCATGGAGCTTTGGGCATGACTGAAGCAATTTTTGCTCAAATTTCCTGTAAGTGATGCGCTTCAGATCAGGCTGGGGGAGCTGAAGGGTGAGCAAATCTACGTTACATACCTCTGGACAGGCAACTAAATGGAGAAAAACACTGCCAGGAGCAGATAATAGCAGGGAAAACACTGACCTCAGAGGATACGACTTTTTGGCCATCGCCCCCAATAACTTGGGCTGACCTGCAATGAGGGAGAATTCTCCCATGACTGTTTTTCCCAGCAAAAAGCATCTGACATTATTTTTTCCTATCATCTTGCATGTTTTCCAACTCAGACAGCAAGCATTTAGTTGAAGTGCTTTGAAGTTGCTGCCTCGGCTGTAGATCTGAAGGCAGCTCTGGTACCTGAAAGCTTGCACTTCCCATCCTCCCACCTACCTTAGCCTGTCAAGTCATTCTCCCCTCCTACCTTGCCACTGTGCATTTTCAAATAGAGCATCAGGATAAGCTCTGAGCAGACATACAGGAAAAAAAGGACTGTGCCTTCGCACAGTTTACAGGCTTGGATTGGGAACATTTAGAAATCAGCATCTCTCTCCACTTCTTTTCCTTGAATAGTAGTTTAGGCTAGCTGCAAGCTAAAATTGAATGTTCAGAGGCCAAACAGAGCTCACTGGTAGAATCACAGAATGGTTTGGGTTGGAAGGGACCTCAAAAACCATCTAGTTCCAATCCCCTGACATGGGCAGGGACACCCTCCACTAGACCAGGTTGCCCAAAGCCCCATCCAACCTGGCCTTGAACACTTCCAGGGATGGGGCAGCCACAGCTTCTCTGGGCAACCTCTTCCAGTGCCTCACCACCCTCACAGGGAAGAATTTCTTCCCAATATCTACTCTAAATCTACCCTTCTTCAGTTTAAACCCATTACCCCTTGTCCTATCACTACACACCCTGGTAAACAGTCCCTCTCCAGCTTTCCTGTAGCCCCTTTAGGTACTGGAAGGTGCTATAAAGGTTTCCCTGGAGCCTTGTCTTCTCCAGGCTGAACAACCCCAACTCTCTCAGCCTGTCCTCATAGGAGAGGTGCTCCAGCCCTCTCATCATCTTCATGGCCCTCCTCTTGGACTTACTCCAACAGCTCCATGTCCTTCTTGTACTGGGGACCCCAGAGCTGGACGCAGTACTGCAGGTGGGGTCTCACAGGAGTGGAGTAGAGGGGCAGGATCACCTCCCTCGACCTGCTGGTCACGCTGCTTTTGATGCAGCCGGTTGGCTTTCTGGGCTGCAAGCGCACACTGCCGGGTCATGTTGAGCTTCTCATCTGCCAACACACCCAAGTACTTCTCCTCAGGGCTGCTTTCAATCCATTCCTCGCCCAGCCCATAGTCATGCTTGGGATTGCCCTGACCCACGTGCAGGACCTTGCACTTGGCCTTGTTGAACTTCATGCGGTTCGCACAGGCCCACCTCTCCAGCCTGTCAAGGTCCCTCTGGATGGCATCCCTTCCCTCCAGCGTGTCGACCACACCACACAACTTGGTGCCGTTGGCAAACTTGCTGAGGGTGCACTCGATCCTACTGTCCATGTTGCCGGCAAAGATGTTGAACAGGGCCAGTCCCAGTACCGACCCCTGAGGGACACCACTCATCACTGGTCTTCACTTGGACATCAAGCTGTTGACCACAACTCTTTGAGTGCGACCATCCAGTCAATTCCCTATCCACTGAGTGGTCCATCCATCGAATCCATGTCTCTCTAGTTTAGACACAAGGATCTCATGCAGGACGGTGTCCAATGCCTTGCACAAGTCCAGGTAGGTGATGTCAGTTGCCCTTCCCTTACCCACCAATGCTGTCACCCCATCATAGAAGGTCACCAAATTTGTCAGGCATGATTTGCCCCTAGTGAAGCCACGTTGGCTGTCACCAATCACCTCCTTATTTTCCATGTGCCTGAGCATAGTCTCCAGGAGGGTCTGCTCCATAATCTTGCCAGGCACGGAGGTGAGACTGATCGGCCTGTAGTTCCCTCGGTCTTCTTTTTTTCCCTTCTTAAAAATGGGGGTTTCCCTTCCAGTCAGTGGGAACCTCACTGGACTGCCACAACTTCTCCAATATGATGGAGAGTGGCTTAGCAACCTCATCTGTCAGTTCCCTTAGGACACGTGGATGCATCTCATCAGGTCCCATGGACTTGTGCACCTTCAGATTCCTTAGATGGTCTCAAACCTGATCTTCTCCTACAGCAGGTGGTTTTTGGTTCTCCCAGTCCCTGCCTTTGCCTTCTGCAACTTGTGTGGTGCGGCTGGAGCACTTGCTGGTGAAGGCTGAGGCAAAGAAGTCACTGAGTACCTCAGCCTTCTCCATATCCAGGCTAACCAGGTCTCCTGCTTCCTTCCAGAGAGGGCCCACGTGTTCCCTAGCCTTCCTGTACTAGGAAGGTACTGTAGCAGCTTTTTTTTTTCCCATATCTGTGTTTCTTTGATTACAGCAGTGTAGCTTATTTGGAATAGCCCTTAGAACAGGTCTCGAGGCTGTTAGCAGATAAAAGTAATTATGCTATACTTGCTGCTCATTTAAGGGAAGACTGGGAAATAATAATCACAGAACTCTTTTGAACTTTGAAAATGCTATTAAAAATGTGACATTTTTTCATTGGTCTACAGATGGCCATAAAACAGGAGAGGTGAAGAGAAAGTTTGTAGGAATTGAGAACTTTGCGATTTGTTTTGATAAAAGATTGGCATTTAAAAAAACAACTCAGAGCACTTTCACCTGGCTGTAATTGCCATCGTTACGGAAGAATCAGCTCTCCAGAGCATGGTGTACTGCAGTGGGAGGACACAGCACAGAAAATCCTGCTCTGCACCACACCTTTCCTGGCAGGGTTTCTCAGCAGTGCCTTGGCAGGTGGGATCTCTTCTCCTAAAGTGAAATGTCTGATGTCCCAGAATGAAGTTAGACGTCTGTGGGAGCAAACATGCATCCCCCCTCCACCAAAATGACCCATTAGTGCTCACCACACGCTTGTTAATCCTCTCTGTTTGCTGGAGAGATGCTTCCCTATGGCAAGCTTCTCCTTAACTACTGTATTGCATCAATATGATTTTATAAGCTACAGCTGAGGCTCAACCACAACGTGGGTTTACTCCAGATTGCCAGCTTCTGCTGAAAATAATTCATCAAGCGCAAGCCCCTACCATGAGGCAAGAGATGGGAGGTTTGTAAAGCCTGGTGGACAGGCCACCTCGAAGTGATGTGCTGCGTCTGGAGTTGATGCCTGTGGGGAAGCAGAGACAGGAGATGGTTTGTGGTTTTATACCAAGATGCAAGGAATTTATTTTGATCAGTGAACCCAAGTTGTTCTAGCACTTGGCTGTTACGTGAGCACAGCCTGGGTGACTTGGATCCAAACCGAAGCTGACACAATGGTATCACCTACCTGGGTGGAGGCCATGTGGGCTCACAAGGTACTGGAGGGGACAACATGAACCATGGGGTGGGACATAGGGGACCAGAGCCAATGTCCAAGCTCTGCCACAGGTCACCTACATGATCTGGGATGGCCTCTCCTCTTCACATCTGTAAAATGGGTACATTGCTCTTCAGTGGAGCTGAAGAACATGAAATGGTGTTCCTTCTGCTCTGAAGGCGGAGACACCTATAAACCACTTTGATTTCTCATCCTGCCAACCGGCTCGGCAGCTAACCTGTTTCACTTCCCTCTGGGTTAAGTTTCATCAGATCCTGAACTGCTTCATTTGCTGGAGCCCTTCTGTACATTTATCAAACCGCTCGCCTCGCTGGAGGATGATCTGCCAGTCTCTTTAATTACAGAGGTTCATAATGATCCTACTTCTGCTTCACTAATTTCAAGCAATAGTTCTCAGGGGATATCTGCTCTAAAACTGAAAAAGATATTAGGGAAGGGAACCCGCTATTATGACTAATTAGTCGCTCTGCTTCAATACTTCTAACTGTATCCAGGATGGAGCTGAACCCATTTTGATGGCGAGATCCCTAAAAATGGGTGAGACCATACAAAACCGGTGCCTGCACAATGCAGCTTGTCAGAGAGTGCATTCCAATTTATTATTTTAAAAAACATACCAAGAAAGCATCAGAGCTGACAACCCATTTATGAAGGAGTAGTTGAAAGAACAACTCAATTTGCTGTAAAGTTGAAATTTAGAAAATCTAAAGCAGCCAGAAAAACTGGTTCCCTTTGCTGCCTGTAGCTGACTCACCACAGGGAGATGAAAAGCATTTATCCCCCAGCTCCCAAAGCATGGATTTTCAGGAGAGCCAGGGTGATATGAAATCAAAAGACGAGGCTGCAACCTTTACAGAAGATATAAGAAAACATATTATTTATGATTTATTTTTTTTTTACCCTTCAGATGATGGGAACTCAGATTATTTTCTTCCTTTCCACAGCACTGGAGGTGAGAAGCACTTGTGCCCCAACAGCATCCAAGCAACTGAAACGATTCAAGGAGAAACAGGATCTTGCAGAGATCAGAGCCACATTTAACATCAAGTCAGTAACTGGCACACCGTATATCACTGTAAAGGTTGGGAGATGCCTTCAAGGAATTTTTCTCCTTTTCATTTAAATTCTCCATATGGGCTGTATTATATTAATCGAGATGCAACTTCATTCTGTATCTCATGGGGAATATGTATTTGCAGATAATTTGATTTTTGGAGCACAGAGAATGGCTTTGTTTTTCTAACAGAGATGCAGGCGTTACTTGCAGCAGCATCCCCTTACCCCCGGGGCCCCGTGAAGCTGGAAGCCACCCGTGATGGTCAAAGCTGTCACCCAGAAAAGCCAGGAATGATCCCAGCCTGGGATTTAACTTTTAAGGCAGGAAAACTCCTCCTCGCCTTGGGAAGGCAGGAAAACCTGCGGTGCTTATTTAAATCCAAAAGAACGACCTTTTTCACTTTTTGCAAGGGCAGCTTATATTAATAAACATACGGACTCAAGGCTAGAGCTGCATCTTGTTAAAATACTCGGACGGCTGTAAGAGGATGAATTAACTTCAGGTTAAACACAAGCGATTCACCCCACGGTGCATCGTGTTCCCCGGTGAAGCCAGACGGGGTTGCGTCTCTCATACACATCTGGAAACACCCATCAGCATCTCTTGGCCCCATGTTGTCTCATCGGTGAACGCTCATCTTCCCTTCTACTAACACTGCTTCTCTAATCAAATGGCAATATGCTCAAAATAAAAATATTTTTTCTGAACGAGAAGAGTGGTTTCACTCCCCAGAATTAACGAGGAGCAGGATTGCAGGGGTTTAGTGTGACCGCCAATCCAGACACATTTTGCAGTTGGAGAAGTGAAACAACCAACACTCAAGGAAATCTGTTCATTCCTCTAAAAGAACGGGCAAAGGAGGGGGAACAACCGAGCCAGAAGCAAATAGCGTGTCCAAGGTAAGCTGGAGGGTTCGTAGCAGAGCTGGAGGTGACACCCTGGTTGGATGAATTCTCATCAGCCGCTGGAGCCGCAGAGCCCTCCTCCTTCACCAGGACAGGTGGCCACCCCGTTCCTGGTGACAGCCAGCCAGGAGGTGGAAGATGACGCATGGGAATTGTGGAATCAAAGAACAGCCCAGGTTGGAATGGACCTCAAAAGCTCATCTGGTCCAAACTCTCGTGGGAAGGGGAGCCTAGCTGAGGTTATCTGGCACCCTGTTCAATCTCATCTTGAAAACCTCCAGTGACGGGGACTCCACCAGATCCCTGGGGAGGTTGCTCCAGTGATTGACTGTTCTCACTGTAAAAAAATTTCTTTCTTATTGCATGATAAAACCTCTCCCGGTGCAACTTGTAGCAGTTGCCTCTTGTCTTTCCACGACTCCTGGTGACAAGAAAGCATATGCCCTTTGTAGCCACTTTTTAAGTATGGTAATGCTGCGGTGAGGTCCACCTTGAGCCTTCTCTTTCAGTCTTTCCTCACAGGGCAGGTTCTTCCAGCTGGGACGGAGCACACAACTGAAAATGCAATGAGAGCAGAAAGCCAGGGCGATGGGCTGCAAGGGGGCCTTACGGGTTGCAGACCCACCTTCTCTCAGCAAACAAGAGCGTTGGGCACATGAAAACAGACGATACACTAACGAACGGGGAGACGCGGCCCTGCAAGCGTGGTCCATTCCCCAGCAGATGCTGCGTTTCTGGCCCGGCTGCCGTCCCCCTTCATCCCCGTGTGCTGGCTCCGCTCTCGGCCGCGCCGCGGGCGTCCTGCACAGCTCAGCGCACTTGTACCGGCAGGGAAGCGGAAGAGGCGCAGGGAGCGATGCCTTGTTATACACCTGCCAGCTTGGCACCAGGTTTTGTTCTTCTCCCCCCACCCCCACCCCCCCGACTTAACATTTGTTCACAGTTCTCGTGATGTACTTCAGCCAAATCCCAAACAATTTAAAATGTTGTTGCTTTGGGGGGGGGGGAAGGTTAGCAGCAAAGCTTTTGGAAGAAAAAAGATTTACTGCACTAGGGAAGGTATAACAACTCAACTATTTTGAGAAATACCGATTTTTCTTTTTTTTCACACGCTGATCGTGATTCTGCTTTTTCATGGAAGAAAAAAATAATCAGTAACTAAAATTATCATGAAACCTTACCTGCCCTGTATTGAGTTGTGGAGACACCCATTCCTTTTGCAAAGGAAACTCAGCATTCACCTGGCCAATGGTGAATTTGCCTTTCAAATACTAAGATTTTTAACTGAAGGAAAACGTTATCCGTGGACCTGTGGAGTGCAACCCTGGCAGGAGATTGAAATACCAAAGTTCCGGTGATGCTTTTACTTGAGATAATGTCTTTTAAATTGCCTTTACGGCACCTTTAAAAGCCAGCGCTGCACAGCTGCACCATCTCGTGGTGCGCCCAAGCCCTGCATGGCCCAAGCCTTTAAAACCCTCCTCGTTTTCATGAGAATTTGATCACAGATCTATAAAAGCTGTGCGCACCCACTACCAGACCATGCCATAACTTGGCCCACTGCAGTCCAGGGCTGCAAAGTCACCCTGGACCTCCCCCAGCTGCCGTCCGGTCTGCCAGCTTGTCCTCCTCTCCGGGATGCAATGGTCCAACCATTTTCCAACTGCAACCATCATCATCCCAAATATTTGTTCACATCCATCCGGTTATTATTTCAAGATCTATTCAGCAGATTAGAGATCAAGCCACTGAACTATTATTCATCTGAACCTGCCATAACTGAATTGCTAAAACGTGTTACAGAGGATTCAGATGAGATCAAGGTTCCTCTCACTACATAGAGAAAATATTAAAAGGAAGATGAAGGGTCGGAAGATGAAGGGCAGATGCAGAGCCACAGGCAGGACTTCTACGCACTCAGTCTTAGACCTACTCTGTCACAGCACGTGGCCCCACTAAGCCAGACATGGGCTCAGGTCTCGACCAAAATCTTCCTCTCTTCTTCTCATAAAAGCATTTGCTCATGAAGGAATAAAACGCCACAAAACACCAGATGATATGCCTGAAAATTTCAGGTGCATTAAAAAACCACATAAATTTTACATGTATTTACCATTCTCAGCCTCTCATGGTACAGTATGTAGTAACCAGGTGATTAAGGTAGAGATCAGAAAAAATCCTGAAAACATTTATAAAACAATTTTCCTATGAAAAACACACATGAAAATATGTCAGACTTCCCTATTTCTATGGACTGATCTGCTAGCACGTGCTGAATTTACACCACACTTCCTCAGCATGATACTAACTTACACGCTGCTGTCTCAAGACCTAACTCGGACGTGTGCCGGAGGAAAAGCAGCTTCACGTGGCCACCTTCAACCACTCCAACCCAAGCAAAAGGCAGCTCCCCCAGGTCCCTCCGGGGATGGTTTGACTATAGACTGGTCATCACCGGTTAACCCAAGACCAGTTTCGGGTCACCTGCTCAAAATCACCACAGATGGACGTAGCCACCACAGGCTTTTGCCAAGGGCTACAGAGACAGAAGCCGCTGGAGGGAAACACAACGTGTGTCCGGATCCTCCCTCAGGCTCCTGCCTACCCGAGCAAACCTATGGCAGCCAGGCGAGCAATCGGGGGTGCCGCGAATGCCGTACGAGGGATGCCGCACGCAGAAACGAACGCGGGGTTGTACTGAAACCCCACCAGACTGCATCGCCTGTTTTCTCCCAGCACCTTTTACCCCGCCCCCCCCCAGTATCTCCCTTCTTTCTCATCTCCAGCTTACGTACAGGCTTTGGAAGCAGCACGATCGTTTAATTCAAGTCTCGGCAGGTTAACAAAAAAGAACAGGAACTGAACCTACCTGCCCAATATGCTGCTAGAGAAAGAAGCCCTTGATGCTTAGCAGTCAAGGCTTTAATCTTTATTAAAGCCCAGCAAGTCCAAAGAGTTGGGACAGGAATGGAATGAGAACTGTCTGGCCTGATTCTGTGAAGTCTTAGCTTTTCCTCCCAGTATTTCCTCCAAGAAGAACGGCATGTGGAGGGAAAGGGGGATTTCTGGGGGCAGACCTCTACTATATGCATTATTAGACATGAAGAGGATGAAAAAAGTAACAGAGTTTATTGTCAAACTGAATCAAAGCATGAGAAAAACCCCCACAAAGTTACACTGTAAAGAAATACGGTTTTTATCACAAAAGCTCATTAAAATCTGACAAGGAAAACAACCCATTGTCAAGCCGGTAACTCTGCCAACATCCCTCAGACTCTTCGAGTGCAACGTTTACTGAAATGCTGGGAATTCATAGCTGATGCACATTGGGTTTGCATGAACAAAACGATCAACCCTCATTAACTGGAAGAACAGCGGTTCTCAGAGGGGCTGACGTGTTTCTGCCTCAACGGTGACTCCTTTGCCCCCAGTAGCAACAGCCTTGTCCTAGCTGAGTCCACCCGAGACGATGGGCAAGGCTGACGGGGGCCAGCTGCGTTTCATTTCTTTGTCCAGTATTTTCCTGCAATTTACATCCTGATCAAATGTGTCTACATCACTAAATTAAAAGGCGGTCGCAAAATTAAACGATGCCCGTTGCAGAGTGAAGAGCAACTTCTCTTGTTGTACAACTGCAGCACAGGGTCCACCAAGGTCCGGGAGATACAGCTAAGGTGACACAACCATCACCTCAAAAATTCAGTTTGCTGCCGATTTAAGCAATGACCAAATCTAACCCTTTTAAATTGCTGTTTAGGAAGGCACGTAATTGCAGATGCAGACCTACTGTACGGAGTCAAATCGATCTCTGTTAAGTCCAAGATGTTAGCGTACGTCCCGTGCTTCAGAAACGCTGCTTAACGGGGCATTAGGCAATTACAGCACAACCCGCTCCTCAGCACAGCTCCCTTCCAAACAGCACTCGAGAAGGCTTTAAACAAAAACACACTCGGAAGCTTTTCAAGTTTGAGTTTGCCAACCTGTCCAAAACAATATATTACCCAAAGATCATTTATTTTCCAGTAGCTCCAGCAGAACCAACAGAGGAGTCCAGGAGAACTTTGCCTGGTCTCCTGCCAGCATGGCTGGGTTGGGAGGAAGTCTGGATGGCGAAGGTCGCTTGCCAGGAAAACTGCTGGAGATTGCGGGATCCCCTGGAGCTGCAGCCCACCTGGAAAAGCCCTATCCCATCTTGCAGGGAATTTCAGAGCAGTTGGCTTTCCTTCTGAGTCAGAACACAATAAAAAGGAAAAAAAAAAAATATTGGAAGGCATAGGCATAGAGGCACATTTATAGACTATGGTGTATTCAATTTTGCGATCACTTACTTTCAATCAGCTAGGATAGAACAACTGTATCTTTCTCACCACTATAAATGAGCTGGTTTATGAATTTTGAAATGCTTGTTTTACTAAGTGAAAGAAAGGCATCTTTATCCTATGGAGCAGCTAAGGAGATTGGTAAAACTAAAAAAACCCAACAACCTAAAAAGAAATAAATCAAACCCCCCAACTCACCAGTACAAAGTAAAGGCAGTCTAGGTCATTCCAACCCATCACAGGAATAACTAAATAAAAAATATTTTTAATTGCAACTAATGTGCTCTCTTGAGCCAGCTGCTTATTCTAACAGGCCTGAGGTTTTCTGTTCATAAAGCATTAATAATATGTGCCTTTTCCTAGAAAGGAAGGCTCTGCCTAAGTCTTACTGTGTCAGATAAAAAGTCCCAAAATAGACTTTCCAACCAAATAAAGTGTTTTATTCAGGTATTCATTTGGATATGGCAGTGATGTTAAGAACAGCTATTCAAGAAGCTGAAGTAAGCCCTTCAAAAGAAGTCACACAGCTTTGAGACTTGAACAAATTATTGTATGATCTCATCCAAGAGATCTAAATAGCTGGAACATCTGCCAGAGTCACCACCAATTTATTTAGCAGAGTTCATCAGCAGTTCATCAGCTCTGTTTGCACAAGCAGGTGCCAGGGCAATCAATAAGGAATCCTATACATGACTTAAAAAGAGGAGAGGGGGAGGAGAGTGGAACAGAGACGGGTGATTTTACTGTCTAACACCGATGTGCATTAGCAGGCATAAAGTCCCTGTCAAATTAGGGCAGTGCCTATTACTGCAGGAGAAGTGCAGAAATTCTTTTTCCCAGAGAAGTATTACATGCACAAGTAACTATATTGTTAAAAATTTTTATTTGTGACAGTAAAGAAACCATTCAATACCTGATTGACAACACTTCTCTCTCCTGAAAACACTCATATGGTATCTGTAGTGTTTCTCAAGTATCGCTGGATTGTTCATTGCATTAAAGTGTAAACAGCTCCATTATTAGAAAAAAAAAAAAAAAGAAAAGAAAAAAGAAAGAAACATTTCCATTGCTTACTCCTCTGATAAGAAGTTCCCAATAGATCTTTAACAAGAAAGAAGAAAAGTCAGCTGGATTTTTACAATATAACGTGAAACAGAAAACTGACAACTGGTTTTGCATAGTTAGCCCAGAGATTTTTAAGCAATCGCCCCACACAAGTCTCACCTGCCCTCCTCGCCCCACAAAGGTGTATCATCACAGCACCTTGGAAATCAGAGGCACAAACTTGTTTTTGTTTTACAAATAGGGCTGTGCGGTACTGTGTTTTATTAGTTTAAAAAGAATCTGTAAAACATAGGATTATGTGTTTGTAAATTATATAGCTACAGATTTTTTTTTTTTTACACTGAAATTTCAAAAGCTGCAACATCAGTACACACCAGTGTCATTTAGATACTTTATTGTCCCCAACCAGTCTAATCAAAATCATGCTGTGATAAAGTGATTGCATACACTAATAACCAAATCTCTTCAGGTGTTGAGTTTCTTCCATGTATAACTTTGCTGTTTAAAAAAAGATTAAAGGGCAAAAACAAATAGACAAATTATTCTTCCAAAGCTACCTAAATGAACACAGCAATATTGTACATTTGCTACGATCTTCCATTCAAAACCTGCCACGCTTCCTGGTGGTTAACAAGTATTCTGCGCACAGCCCTAGTTTACAAATGGCAATTTAATCGTAACACTTCAGTTGAATTTCAAGAATCTAAGGCATTCTGCCTTACAGCTTAATTTAAAAATACCTATACAGGCAAAAAACCTTTTTTAACCCAACATAAAAGGACAACAGAACTTCAGGCCAGGCAGCGTTTCTTTAGCTGAACAGAATGACCAATTGGAAAAGACTCTTTAATACTTCTATAATATCCAGAAATAGAATTGAAAACCAGGGTTTATAACAGCCCTGGTGATCTGCATCCATTAACTGCACTTCAAAATATGCAAGAGATTTAGGAAACAAGTATTTTTTCCTATTTTAATTTTTAAAATCTTGTATTTAAAATACAATCTAATACCCGTATTGCAAATTTTACAAACATTCCACTCATTATCCTACTTTATGGACAGAACTATATTGCTTTGTTAAAATCTAGAAATTCTAAATATATAGCGTATGTATATTCACGCAAACTCAAAACTTGAAATTTCAAGTACGATGATAGCGTCAAAATAAACAACTATGACAGTTTGATCCCTTTGGCCAAATTTGAATACCCAGGGAAGTCCAAACCTGACTGCAGAACACTCCAAGTTTTATTTCAATGGGAATGAGTTTTAAAAAAAAAAAAAAAAAAAAATTTCATCAGAAGTTACAGAAAATACCCTTAAGATACTAGCAGAGATCAAAACTGTTGCTGTTTTTCACCTCTGTACTGTCACCAAGTGTCATGTTAATGCTGAACTCGGTTAAAATAAGCTTTTTCTGGAAATTTGTGGATTTCAAGAGCTCAGATAAACAATACAGAATACGGATGGTTGTACAGAACATCATCGGAACCGTTCTTCCAGAAGCTGGTGCAGAAGTTCAGTTGTCCATTATACGTGGATTTTAAAACAATACAAGACACTTTAATAATCAACATTCATTCACAGACTTAAGGCAACTGGTTCATGAAATCGCTGCTTTCATAAATGCAAACTAATGACATGTCTCACGTACAACAGGTCACAACCGTTAAATGGCAATGTCTCCGTGGGGTAATTTATTGTCTAATTGGAAGATTGTTTGGTCTAATGCTAGCGAGAAAGTCTTTGAATATTTTCAGCCATTCCTATCATACCTGCACAACTAACTACAACCTGAATACTTCCCTGCAAACTGTATTTGAAGCCTAGAAGCTACAAACACAGTTGAAAATACTGCTCAGAGAACAACTTTTTGGCAGCTTACAGTTTCATTACTCTGAAGTCAAATACAAAATTAAACAATTTTAAACTGAAAATAAACGTTAATGGACTAACCAGAATCCATACGTCTTTTTTTTTTTTTTTTCATTTTTTAAACAACGTAGGTTGTTTTTTTTTTGAAATTTGACAGTTTTGTCTTTTGTTGTGGCACAGAATTATACAGTACTAAGGTAATGCCAACTGGTAAGAAAACAAAACGGTGATGCCGTACAGACTCACGAGTGTCACGGGACTGCCTCTAACATCCCTCGCTATGAGACACAGCGAGCAGCTGGAGCACAGCTGCACTGCAAGGGGGCAAGTCATCTTTCAGTTATATACTGCACCTACAACAATCTACTCACTGCCTGTGTAGGCTGGCCTGCCCTTCTATGAATGAATTTGTTAAGCTGCTTCACCGATGTTTTAGACGCGGATGACAATCCAAGTCCATCGCAAAAAATTTTTTTTCCAAGTCACTGAGACTTTTCAAGAAGAACAGAAAAGGCGGAGGGGATCTACTGTTCAGAATTTAGCACTAGGCTAATTAAAAGCACCAACTATTCCATTGCGTTTTCTCTGATGACAGCCAAACGTAGCTGTAAGTTTTATGTTTGTACATTTCTGGTGCGGGAAATAATTAAAAGGTGACACTGGAAAGGAAGAAAAAAAAATAGGTGTGCCTTGTTCTTCAAAGGCTTAAATATTTAAAAATTATTCTTTTGGAAGGGTACCTATGACACTGCAGAAGATACTAAGCAGGTTCTCAGAGATGAGACTTACTCAACTCCAAAGCCAGAGGACCACTTTTAGTCTAGACTAGTAACTTCTGTCCTTCTACCAAGACTTGATAAAGCTCCCAGTCTGTACCTTACACCTTGAGGAAGAAGACAGACAAATCAGAGATATGGGAAGAATACTTTTTGCATTTTTATATACCAAAGAAAGGAGAGGGCTTCATTCCAATTGAAAAAAAATATAAATAATAATATAAATTTCCTTTGCAGGTCACCTTTAACTGAGTTCTCCGGTATATCGAATACCGTAGGATTAATACATAGGGGTGGGTTATGAAGCCTGCATTTTATTTATTGCCCAAGTTTGCAGCTTACAGAAAATGTTTCCTAGCACAGGCACAGTGGCAAAAACAGTATAACAGCCGATGGTCAACTCCATTTGGTGAGTATACAGTAGCAGCAATTAAAAGAAAAAAGTACTCCAAACAGCTCAATACAGATCCAGCTTACCCAGATGGGTTTTTTAAGAAAAGAATCTTAAACTAATAAATAGATCTCCTCCCCATTCTCCCAAGATAATGGTTTTCCAAAAAACGAGAGGCATGGCAGTTGTGCGTAAGCAGAGACAATAGAACTTCATCTGCGTAGAAGAAAAGGTGCTTTAGATCTATTAGCCACCTTATTTTCTCAATTCCATCATTCCCTATACTCAAACAACTGCAGATATGTTCAAAACTGTGCCCAAAATCGTATCAGTGAAACCACCATGTAATCAACCCAAATCACCCCTCCCGCAAACGCTTAAACCTTCTGAGCATGACAAAATGTAATACAACTTAATGTCGTTGTGGAGACAGGAACCCAGCATCTTTGTTTCAACTTTTCCTTTGTTATATATTACAGTGCTCTATAAAATTTTTCCTTTTTCCTTTTAAAGCATTTAGACAATACAAGACTAAAAGATGTCTGGAAATACGTCTTATACAAAAATGAATTTTTATCTTAAAATAACATTCAAAAAGGCACTTCATTCTGTAAGAAAAAATTCAGAGTCAGGTCAACTGCTCTAAGCAGGGGGGTAAAATTGTCTGCATAGTGGGAGGGGAAGAAAGGGAGAGAAATTCAACTGCTGAAATACAAGCTTCTTTTTTGGCATGTTTTAAGAAAAGCTGATCCAGTAAAAGTTGTCCATTTATGAAATTCATTAAAAGAGTCCCATTTAAAATAGCTTCTTTTTTTTTTTTTCCTTTAAAAAAGTAGTCTGAACACATGACCTTAGGAGTCAGGCTTCTGAAGGCTTAATAGCATCACTCATGATTGTCCTTCGTGTCCAATGTAACAGGAAGATCAAGAGTAGCACTTCTGACAGGGGTGACCTCCCCAACACTTATATTTGAAAGAGCTGAAAAAGATGGAGACAGCCTCTAGCAACTGCAATCTAGTAGCAGAAGTCAGTCAAAGTTAAGGGCTACCTGTTGCAGAGTTTATGAAGCATACTGTAAACTTCTTCCTCTTTGCTTAGTCCTTCAAAGAAAGGAATAAGATCTAGCAGCTCTGTGTCTGTCATGTCATCAAACCAGGACTGCACAGGCACCTGAAACAAAGCAACCAGTAATATTAAGATGGCTTTACGACGTGAAGAACATTGGAGTTTTGCCTGTGCAGGTGTCCTGTAATACTCACTGCCATCACAGTAAGGCAAATTGCTGGTCATTAGCATTCAAGTGGAGTACCAGGTTCAAGTCCACATTTTCTAGTACGCAACATCAACCCCAAATCCAACCGTAGAACAGTTGACCTTCCAAATCCAACTGTAAACCAGCTGACATGCAGCTGACCTTCTACATGTCCAGGTAACCTACACGACCCAACAGTGGACAGCTCAATTTGCTCTGCTTCCTTGATATGCAGAATAGACTGGCAGGAAGATACAGGTTATGAAGCTGTACTAACACTTTATTTACTGGCAAGTCTTTTTTTCCCCCTCTAAGTATTATCAGTGTGAGTCACCAACCATAGGCATGCAGCAACAACCCCTGCTGGCATCAGGCTGCGGAAAGCATATTTAAACAGTGAGTACAGAACAGTTCTCCGATTGAAATACAAGACCTTGAGCACAGGCTCAGAAAATAATGCATATAATAACACTTCTTAAATATGTGGGCTGGGTTTGGGGAAGGAGTTCTGTGTATCTTCACTAAGGAAGTATACTGAGGGCTTTTAAAGACTACCTTGGATCTTGTTACAAGCTCTGGTTTCTGCAGAGACTCGAGTATCAGTTAGCTAACAACACTTTTCTATACATGATTAAACCACTCTGACAAGGCCCTTAATTTCATCTCCCAAATTTCTACAGCTCATTATTTTCTTGGCACTGAATTCTGAGATACCAAATGATGATCTGGATCAGCTTTTTAATTTTAACCATGAACATAAATTAGAGCTACAGCTCCTGGTTATTATAAATAGCAACTTTAAACCACGTGTGGCAACAACCAGAAAAAGGTTTTTGCCCAATCACTTAGGGCATCACAGTACTAAGATCTGAATTTAAAAGCTGATTGCTGCAAGATAAATAGCTCATGTTAAAAAAAAAAAAAAAAAGTAATAAATGCTATTCTGGAGAGGCAGGACCATGCAAAACAGTGTTCCTGATAATATTTTCCTAAGTTAATTTTAACAGTTCACAAAAAAGGCAGCCTAAAAACATCAAAGAAAACATTGCACAGCCTGGTTGTTTAAAAGTCAGTAGATCTAAGGTGAGTTCCCGCTTGTTATCCTGAAACAGATGTGAGCATCTGCACTGACTGCACCAATGGATGCAGCAAGTGCCAGACCATTCCATCCCAGCTTCTGGAGCCGATGTGAAACACATAGTGAAAATGCACATTGCTCTTAATTAGTCTCCCATGAAGTACTGCTGCCTGCCTTTTATCCTTAGTCCTAAAACTTGATGAACTTGTTGACTAACATTTCTATTGATGAAGTGAGTTATCACAGAAATACTTAAAAGGAGAAGCATAGCATCACAACAGGATCTTAATTTTTCTTCTTCCCCTTAGCCACGAATCCAGAATTCAGATAGTAACCAGTAAAGCACTAATTATCTTGTCCAGTAAAATACTTTCATTCAAACAATGAAAAAAGATGGAGTACCAAAAGCAGGTCAAGGAAACTATCCTTTCTGTAATAATCACTCCAACTAAGCTGGAGGGCAGCTTCGCTTTTTAGAGCTAGGTTAGTTATTCAGGTTCTGCACTGCTTGGTGTTTCTCAGAACTGATGGATTTCATGCCAAAAGCTAAAACTGAAAGTGGATCAACAGTCATGACTATGATACACTGTCAAGATCAGTTTGCCCTAGTCCTTCGCCATTCAGCAGTGAATACCAGAACCTACCTGCAATCTAAAAAAAAAATATACAGCAACTAATACAATTATTGTTCTGAAAGGCTATTTTCTGAATCAGAAAGCCTGGGCAAAGAGCAGAAAGATAAAGTTACGCTTGGGTACTTTGAATACTAACAATACTTACTGCATTTTCAGGATGGAAGATGTAAGATGCAGGAGAATTATCTACTATAATAACTTTACTCAGCTCACGTCCCAGTCGACTCAGATCCTTCACATAATTTCCTCGGTGGAAAACACAGGATTCTCTAAAGAGCCTCGCCCTGAACACACCCCAGCGATCCAGTAAGTCGGCTACTGGGTCTGCATACTTAAAAATAGAAGTTAGAAACCTGAAGTTAGCAATGTGGAGATAAGGCTAATTCACAGAACTATACAAAGGAGAGACACAAAATAATTTCAGATAAAATGCCCTTTCTCCATTTTCTTCCCTGCTCCTTGTTAATTAACTTACATGCCTGCAAACCTGAAGTGATTAATAGAGAGATAATGCAAAAGTAGGACAGTTATCCTTTTATGGAAGGCTAACTTGCGCTCCAATGTTTTCTGTGATTTATCAATTAGTTTTTATTCTTAGGGGCAACTTATAATTACCCTACAAGTCACCTAGATCCAGAGCTCTCACCTAACGTTACCATAAAACCAGAAAATCTATATTAAGCCAATTCCACAGCCTCTGAAGATAAACTGCAATGAAGGCACGTCAGCTTGATGCAGTTTTTCAAATGATGTCCATGGAGCCACTTGGGTCAGTAAAAATCTTGAGATTACCAAATTGCACAATTGGGCCATAAAAGATCAGACAAAGATGTTATTAGGAAAAACACCCAGGTACAGTAGTGGGAAATTCTCATTTTATATATGATACTTTAAGTGAGGCACAGTTTAGAATCCAACAATTGATATAAACTGTCCCAGGAAAAGTACCCAAATAAACCAGAACATGAAATAACTGTGTACTTGAAAATGGTACTTATAACTTATTTTTGCAGGATAGGAGTTACCATTTTCCTATATTTTAAATTGAGAAAGAAACCTGATGTTGAAATCAATCATCTCTCGACTATGAAAACTGCCAGACATCTAACTGCAGTATGAAATTGTTTCATTATTTAGGATTTTCACAGCGTGACTCAACAGAACAAGGCAAACGGCGCGCAGGGAAGAATCCTCTGATAAGGTGGCACTATAGCAGATCAAACAGGGTCTCATTCCCTTCCACCATCTCTACACTAGGTTGGAGTAAAAGCTTACTATGCTAGAGTATTATTTAGAAATAGTCAATATAATTTTACAAACAAGACACCACAAATACAATACACTGAAAGAAGTGAAGAATTTAAGATGTCTACTACTGTAAATATCTACCACAAAACTACCTACGAGGTACTACTGCTACTGGAAACCAGAGGGCACAAAATATTCCTGTTGAAGTTTCAAGCTTTACAGTGTCTGATTTTCTAACTCCAGATTGCAATTGCACCTTGACAGAACAAAAACGTGTTCCCAATTTTCATATGCAGTAAATTTCTGAATCACTGGTTGGTCACGTAGATAGCATTCAATACAGTGTATTTTATTTCATGCCCGGCTTTAATATAGTGCTTTACTCACACGCTATTTGTTCTAATTTCTCACTATAACCATGGTAACTTGTAAGCCTTTCATATTGGCATTATGAGCAATGCATGGAGGCTACATTATGAGACAAGCCCATATGTGATGGTGTTACCATGGAAACACTTACCCACACACTAGCAGACAAAGTACACACTGTCAGACAAAGAAGCAAAAAAGAAGGGGAAAAATTTAGTACCAACTGCAGAAATGATTATCCATAGAAAACTCAACCAAAAGTCCACTGACCAGCACCGTAAGGGCTACTGAGATGAAGAGAGGAACAAACCTTGGCTAGACTGGCTGTGAAGAGTACACATTCAAAGAGCTCTCCCATCCTCTGAAGAAACTCATCCACATGTGGTCGTTTCAACACATAAACCTGGAATGACAAGGACTACGTAGGTCAAATGGTGTTTAAGGTAAAAGGAAAAAACAAAACAGAACAAAACAAACCCCTCCTGTAACTCCTAACCCTTGAAGAAACAAAAGTTAGTATGGAAGCAGTTCAAATGAAATGCTGAAAGAAAAAATAAGTATACAAGATAAAAGTAGACATCCAATAATGAGAAATTTGAACGCATGGGCTGCCAAGACCCCTGCTGATTATGCAATTGCAAATACTGTGCATCATCTGGAGTGATGCCTCTTGAAAAATCTCATTAAAGGCAAAGAGAGACAGTAGGGCTTCTCAAGAAGCAAGGATTCAGATCTCTCAACCAAAACAATTTTGGTGCTGGTGTCTTCAGTCCTGAAGGGCTTTACAGAAGGAATAAATCAGATGAAACCTCTATGATGACAGGAATTGCACAACAGAGAACTGTTTTCTTCCTGTGGCTAATTCTTTCATTTTTTAAGTTCCAGGCGCTAAGTACCATATCTCACTATGGATAGTTATCGGTCACGCGGCTCTGCAGAGAGCTCTCACCAAAAAACCTTCATAGCACCATGCAGAGTGTCTAGCAAACGCTGCTTTCAAAATTTGGTGGCAAGGTCTAAAGCATCTTCTATTGTGTCCTTGCCATAAAGACGATAAATACTCAGGATCTCTCCCCTCTTGAGCAGTTCGGTTTCAGCAACACTATCTTCCCTTTCTGCACTGACAACCATACAGGCAAGCTTGGCTGCCTACTGTCAACAATCTGATTAATAGATACTAGAGTCTCCTTGCTTCTCTTTTCTGAGCAAGGAAGATGATTTGTGTTCATGGAAAATACCAAGATAACTGCTGCTCAGAAAGCTTACGAGTAGTCAACAATATACTGGGAAGCTGAAGAGGGGAGGCTGCTTGAAAAATATTTTTTTATCTTGTTTAGACTTAGATTAAAAGTTTGAGAGAAAACACTGGCAGCATTTTATCTTCTTTCTTTGGCAAATGATCCTTAATACTAGAAATTTCAAGTGGAGAAGTCAGGCATATAACTGAATTCAGGAAGAATTGAAAGACTGATGCAATTTCAGGAATTTCTTTCTTTGATATGTAGAACTAGATTAACTGTATGTATTTTACTAGATCCTATTAATAAAGATGTAAAAAACGTAAGGCATCCAGAGAAAAAGCCTGAAGGAGGAAAATATGGAGATGCTAGCTTGAACTAAGGGGTAACAATTAAAGCCTTTAGCAAAAGAAAAAAGGTTGCATAATAGGGACTTGAAATTGAAAACCTAAATCCGAAAGCAAAGTTTTATTAAAAACATGTATGATGGAGTTGTACCTTAATGACCAAAGCAAAAACGTTTATTACTTTTCCACTTTAGCATGAAGACATGATCTGCTTTAAGTTATTTCTATGAAGTTTAACTAAGCTATTTCTGGCCCCTCAAATACAAGCAATACATTCAAACTTTGATACAGATAGTAATTTATAACCCCGAGCTGTTTTTTTTCTTTTAAACAATCACGGTAGCACTTCACCAATCAATTAAATAAATGTGAAATTTTATGAATTAAAGACAGTTAACAGATGTACTTCCATGTTGCTCTCTTTCCAGGTAACTACAGCAAAGTCTCCTGTATTTCACCAGGCATAAACCAAGCGATTTCCTCTCCTGTAACAATGCAATTGATTTTTCACTTAAATCTTACTACACAAAGTTGTCCTGCAATATTTCCTTTCCAAATTATATCTTCAAATTTTCAAAGACACAGGTGGAAAGACATTTGCAATCCCTCTGCGTTTGAGTACCCGGAAAGAGACTGTCCAACTTGCCAGGTAGAAGAGGAAAGGTAGCAGGATGCAAGTTAAGGAGTAATTCTACAGTTACTAATGAAGTTCTTAATTCTTTAGCCTTAAATTATATTCCTACACTTATTTTTGAGGGGACAAAAGGGACACCCCAGAGTCTCAAAGTCATTCTTGGATAGTAAGTGCTAGAATTTAGTAAGAATTTCCCTTTAAAAACCTAGTGTTTTCAGCCACAGCAGCAGAAGTCTCCTCTTCGGTCTCCATCCCTGTCTATGCCCGTGTCTGTGAAGTACTTCCATGTGGAATGTAATTACAAACCCCAAGCCAAGGATATGTACTTTGCTGCTTGCAACACAACGACCTCCTCCATAAAGAGAGCACACTGCACACCAACCCAGCAGCTACAGACCGAGAGCTCCTTAACCACAGGCTGGCGGACAGGAGCGGACTTACAAAATCAAGTATTTGCAATACGTGTTCTTTTGGCAATCTGTAGGTCTCCTAGTACTGCAACTAGTCAGTAGTAGCTGTAAGTACACAGCATTTTTAAGTTGTATTGTCTCTCCTCTGCAGTTTGGGCCTCCTGATCCACCACAGAACACCCTCAACCTCCTCTACTTGAGCTTTTCTTGCTGATCTGCCTTAAATCTTACTTACTGGGCTCTGGCCAACAGATTCACCCTTCATGTTAAATGCCTTATTAATAATAAATGTCAGCTCTTAGCATGAGGTCTCACCAAATTTTTGCCCTTAATTCTCACCCTCTCTAAAGACCCCCAACTCCTTCACCTCCCCTCTTTTAAAAAAACACCTAAACAAAGCACAACAATTTTTTGCAGAACAATGTATCTTAATACTCTGTATGGTTATTCCCCTTGATGTTTTTTTGAGAAGTCCTACTTAGATCCTGGAAGCAACTGCAAGTGTATTGGTATCCTAGGCTACAAAATCTCTTTGGTTTACTTCACATAGAAAGCTTTCTTCAGCTGACAGTGCAGCTCTTTTCTCCTCTTCCTCCTCATTTGGAATTTTTTTCCCCTTTACTTTGTTAGCAGCTGGACTTGCATCTCAATGCCGCATGGTTATTCGTGGCTTAGCTTTTTCCTCCGTTGCCTGATGTCTTCAGTTTAGGTCTCTAGACAAACTGGCTCCTGGCATTTTTCTGACATTTATATACTGTCTTCAGGGCATTAAAAAAAACCCAACAAACAACCCTCCAGTTTTTTTTGTATTGTATGCTCCTAATTTCTTCCTTATCACAGTTTGAATTTAGAAGAATACAGTCTTTTTTTTATTATTATTTAAAATGAACTCTACTCCTAAAATGTTAAGGCACTAGGCATGTTTTCACAGGATTGTGTAGTTACAGCTGCTAATGGCAGAACACAAGTAATTATCTTTAATTGTTTTCAAGCATTTGGTATTTCCACATACATTTTCTATACCTCAAAGCAGTCTTAACCTAAAAAGACTCAGTATTTGGAAACTGAAAGAGAAACCCAGTTCATCTTTATCAATTAAACAGGACACAATGAATTGCCTGTCAAAACCAGCTTTACAGTAACAAAATCTTCAAGTAACGACAAAGAAATCTGCCCATGACAACTCAAGCTGCTGTCATCTCCTGTTTTGTGGGCTGGGTGCATCTTCTTAACAGCGAGCAGAAAATAAGACGCATCCTTGAGCCTCGTCTTTCTGGTTCACACAGTTGTGGTTGCCTCCCAGTGCAAGTAACCAAGAATAGGCCAGCTAGATTGGATACAGCCTATCCTGGATTACTTGAACCAGGCCACAGCCTTCTGTAAGAAAAATCAATGAATTTTGTCCTTTATAGGAAGGAAGGTTATTATTCGAACGGCGTTTTCCCCCACCAATAAAAACCATTTTGTGCATTATGTTCAAAGTATACACACCAAACTTTGTTTAGCTTTCAACAACTAAAAATAAGCAATTGTTAATTGAATTAAAAAAACCAAACCAAAACAAACCCACACTTAAAAACTAGTTTTACACATTAAACAAATTACATTCAAGAACGAAACTCCAAGTAACACCAAATCAAACTCTTCCTTGCTGCCCTCTTTTCTCTTTGACACTGGCAGCAAGGCACACTGCAAGTCAATCTGGATGAAAGACAAGGGACCACCATACCCTAAAAATCTTCACTCACTGGGGATTAAAGCTATATCTAACACACAGTTTCTAATCTGGGGGTTGTGAACGCTCTGCACTTGTTAAATGGGAAGCATGCATCAAAAGAGAGGATGTGGTCTTGCAGAAGTTATGTCAAGGGTACCAAACAGGTCGAACATCTTTTCTCCACCCGCTACTTTCATCCTCAATAAACTTCCTCTAAAGTGCACGCTCAGCTGCAACACATTTCACTGGACTTCCCCCAGTTTCTCACTTACAATTTGGTAGAGCAGGGGATCAGTTCTGATTTCTTTTTACTCAGAGAACCAGAGAGAAATGAGAGAACTGGCCAGAAAAGTGTCAGCTTGCATTAGAACTGCCCTTTTGTATCCACGCCATCATTTCCAACACAAAGCGTGGGATTCATCTCCTGTAACTTTAGCTGCCCTGTAGACAGGCACAGTCTCTGCACGCATCTAAAGACCCATGACAGAAGGAAAGAGAGGCACCTCCACACATGAGTTAGTTCCTTGTAAAATAAAATGTCAAATCCTTTCTAAAGACAAGGTAAATTAAGCTAGAGAAAGAATGATGGGAGAGGGACAGGGAGTGTTCAGAAAAGCTATTTTTAAATCTAGGGAAGCTGGTCTACCCAAGCACCCTTTAAAATGATGATTTGTATTGTCCTCCCTATAGAAGAACAAGAGTCTCTCTGACCTTTGGATTATAAATGACACAAGGGAAAATAAACTCCCCAAACTAAAGACAGCCTTTTTTGAATACTTCTGTTGCACGACAGAACATTACAACATTTACCATGAACAAAACTTGTCAGATAAGTCAGTCTCAAAACTCTTTCAAATGTATAGCAATTGAATGCAAGCCACAGCTTGTATTTTTGCTATATGAGATCTGAAGAACCTCGTAAAATTTCAAATTTCTTTCTGAATGGGCACTTCTGAAAGGGTGTTCTCCATTTGTTTTCCATGGGGTTCTGTCTAAGGCAGAGTTCAAGTACAACAATACTCTGTCAGACAATCTCCTGCTTGGTAAGATACCAGGTCACTGGTATGTGGACAGTACGGTTCCACAACATTTCATATATCCCATGATATTTTAAACGGGTGGGAGTATTTCCCAATGCCGATGATTAATCTTTGAGTTTATAAACTGCTTAAGAAAATGGACAAGCATTATTCAGATGACGAATTCTAACAGAGAACAAAAATTGTTGATAACTGTACAGTTTATGCTCTGAATGAATAAAAAATTACAGGTTTGAAGTGGTTGTCAAAGCTCTATAGCCTGTGTAAATGCACATCAAACTAAGCCAGAACGTTCCTTTTTGCCCTTTAGATTATCACAGTTAAAAACTCCAAGATTGCTGGATGATAGTATTCTACTTTGCTTGCAAAGGTGATTACAAACACAGGACTCCAAGACTTTGCCTATTCTGCATACCATATAAATTACTTTGACTTCAAGAATCACAAATTCCTTACAGTTAACTTAATTTCTACTACCCAGATGTGACTGAGATTTTTACCTGTTTCAGAGATTAAGAACTTGAAATACCAAGAGATTAAGCAATTTCCTTGAAAATGATGCAGGAAGTCTCCAGCAAATCACAGTCAGAGACAAGAGCATCCTTCCTCCCATTCACATTTAGGGTATGGACAAATCCACTCCCTTTGACCAGCTGTGTTGTTTTTTCGGTTTTTTTTTCCCATATGCAGTCATCTTGAGTGCCTAACTGCATTATGTTTGGTGACGAATCTGAAAATTTGCAGCGGGGAACGGAAAAGCAACAGGCTTTTGAAGTGCTTGACTGTAAAGCCCAAATAGTCTTTTATTGGGTTTCATTTCCAAATGTAAACATATAATCTTGACAAGCTAAGTGATCAAAATCTTAAGCCATTCAAAATTGTTACCCAACCTATTTTATTCCCTTTCAAAAGCATACTAGAAAGTTTTAAGAGAGAAAATGTCTGTGTTACAGCACCAAACACCATTAAAGCCCACATCAAATGAGGATAGACAATATCACAATATAAATCTCCCAGAACGTGTTTTAAGCATTCAGCTCTAGTGAACATTATAGGTGTAAGTACCCACAATATTGAATTTTTCTATACAGAACAAGCACAGTGTAGAAACTGTCGAACACCTATCACTTTAAAACATGTTTCAGTCCAGTGACTGATATTTAGTAATTATTTTAAGAGTGACAACCACATGGATAGTTCTCATGGCAGGAAACCAAAGAAAACTATGAGCTAACTTTATGATCTATCAATTATGCCAAGATCAAAATATGAACCTATTTGTCCAAGTAAAAATAATCCACATAAAAGACATTTCAAAACTGAAGTATTTAAAATACCCATTAAATTACATCCAGGGAAGATGTGCAACTCAATAACTGCATTATCTTTAACCTACAACAACCAAGAAAAGATGTTTCAAACAATTTGCAAGATTCATATATCAGAAAGGCTCAACTTCGCATTAACCAGCAAAACCCGTCTCCGGCAAGAACTTTAATGTCTGTCTGAAGAGGAAAATTTATGGCACTGGAATTTATTTCATTTAACATTTTCAGAAATGACTGCTGATTAAAGACACCAAGCTAAGATACATGAAGGGGACCGATTTTCAAATTATGGGTGTTTTGCATTTACTGAAAAACATTTCACAGTCTTAAGTGAAGTTCTTAAAGAATAAGACATAAAAATTAGTCTCCTTGCAATTTTCTCCGGACCTTTTAGATGCTGAAGTGTATAAAAAGTCCCATCAGAGGAACTTAAATTACTTACAGAAAGAAAAGGGGACAGAACTTAAACACAGATTGCCACAAAAACTGAAGAAATGTCTGTTCTTCCTTAATACTTTAATAAAGCTTTGACCATATGAACTACCAACAGACGTTAACATCAACTTATGTCCTGTTTGTCTGTGGAGGGAAGGAGAAATGCAGCATTCAAGTAGGTTTTTTCTGGGCTTAGCAATGTTTGAAAACCCATCCTTAGATCCTGTTTGAAAATGCTTTAAAATTGACAAAGAGTCAGGTATTGAAATCCTGAGAGAGAGATTCTGGAGAACTGAAAAAAGTTAAAACTGAGACTCAGTAGTTAGAAACTACATACGTGATCAAACAGGGACGCCTGTCCGGATGATACATTCCAGAGTACGCAGCTTTTTATTTTGCAAAAGGACACGTTATTGAATGTAATGCAGCAAATGGAGAAAGCTAACGCTCTGGGCCACTGAGGACAGCTCCACTTCTACAATATCACTAGAGGAACAACGGCGCTTACCTGATGTATGGTTCCATCAATTTCAACAGGAACAATGAAATCAGCATTGCTAATCGGCTAGAAAGAATGACAAGGAAATAAATCAATGTTAAAAATAAGATCATTCGAGGGAAAGTTTCAGAGGTGTAAAAGAAAAGAGTACTTACTTCACAGGAAGAAGTTAATAAGCATTATTGATTACACAAATCCACTCTGTATATGTGCCCTTTTACACAGACAAGCCAGAAGACTTATACAGCTGTACTCACCAGATACTGCGTTTCCTCCCTCTTCCCTTATCTGTTTAAGCTTCATACAATGTAATACACTTTACTGCTTGAATAATCCCCACTACCAGGATAAAAATCTGTTTGGATAACTCTTTCATCAAGTCTGTGTGGATGATGACAAAGAAATTCAGCTATCTGCCTCACATATTCTGCTCTGGGTCATCAGTTAGTAATTAATTAAAAATAAAGACAGTGGTAAAAGTAATACGTAAAGGTTGTATTTGAATCAGGAAGACTTAAGTTGTATAGCTGAATGATTGTCAAGATGTGATACTCAAGAACATGCTATACCAATCAAATTAATCATATAAACCAAAGCATTTTAATTCAAAAGGGAAGAGCAGGCACGCTCTGTCCAAGTCCTCAAATCCATTTTTCTAGCCTGCTGGATACAACCTATTTCTTAAGACTTACAGTGAGAAACTGCTGGTATAGGAATATGACTTTGGAAAGCAGAAAAATGACCTTGTAGACAGTTTTAAGAGTACACAATCTACTCTTGGCTTGGCAGTAGTGGTAGCTAAGAATGTTTACTAGTTCAAGTGGGCATCAAACTTGGCAGAATCCTTTGGTACAGCTCACGCATTACGTCCGTGATAAAAAAAAAATCATGTAAACATGCCCAGCTGAAGTTTGAAACTCACCCAGTGACTTGCAGCTTGGAAATGGCTGAGACACAGAGTTGCCAAATAAAGTTTTGACAGAACTGATTAACAGACAATAATCTTCATGGCTAACAGCCTAAAACGAAGGCTGGGAGTAGCCTGCTGGTAACTGGTATGACATTACTAAGGTTAGAAAATATCTTCACTCAGCTCTATTGGACTTGCAGAGACTTTCCCACCTGGTTTTCTGGATCAGCCAACAGACTGAACTCAAGTACCACCAAGGAGGCGTCCCTGAAGAATCTGCAAGACTAGAAACAGTCTTCAAATCCATTTGGTGGGGGGGGTGGGGGGAAAGGGGTGCCAAGAAAGCAGAGAAGCAGCCAAGGTAAAGAGACCGAGAAGTTGATCACAAACTGGTGAGCCTAACCAGGTGCTCTCTGAAAAATGGGAGGAAAAAAGAATCCGGCAGTATTAACCTGATAGCATCACTTTGATCCCATTCCCTGGAAAAACAAGATTCTAATTCTCGTGTCAAATGACCTTCCTGCGAGGAGAGCAAAATGACCGTAAGAATTTGCACGGAGCATAACACCTTCTCTCAGTAGCGAAGTAACAAGGACGATAGTTTGATCCGACGTCTGCAAGGGCTGCGTCAGAGGGCAAATGAGGAGCTACGCTGAATCTACTCATCCTGACCAACCAGTATTGGCAACCAAACCTCCCAAGCAGCCTATGCTGGAAAACTCCATCCTGTTGATGACCATTGTGCTAGTATGATCTAAAGAATTCCTCAAATCCCTGCAGATACAATCTAGCTTTTTTTTTTTAGTTGACATCAAGCAGTTTCCAAGATCTATCCCCTTTTCTGCTTCTGAAAAAGACAGAGGAGGCTCCCATCTGTTACCTACATGAAGCCCCTCAGACACAGAAGATACTCTGCAGCGTCTCTATTAGCCACAGAACAGCTACACAAAAATGTTCTGAAGCTTCACCTTAAAAGAAACCCAAATGAACTGTCAGTAAGACTTAGCCACCAAAGGTTTCAAGTGGGTGCCAGCTCCGTGCATACTTCGAAGAGACTTGCACGCACTTGAAGAATTTATATATGCATGACGCCCTTAAGCAAGATAAATATTCTGTAGCAGCAGAAAAAGGTCACTGCAAGTTACAAAGGTTTTGAAACCCACTGATAAAAATATAGCTATTACTGAACTTTAAGAGGAGCAACACCCACCAGGTGTCAGAGAAAACTACATTCTGTTTAGAGCACTTAATTTTTGCTAACAAATAAAACTCACCCTTAGACTTTATAAGACCAACCAAACTGCTCTGAACTATATATTTGCTTCCCCTGCTCGTATTTTAGGCACTATGTAGCCTTCTTGTTGGCACAAGCAGTAAGGAAGACAGCGTGGACTGGGGCTCTGTGCTTCATCAGGATGGGCAGACAGGAGAAAAGTCTGCAACAGTTTCCTGGATGAAGGTTTCTGGGGCTGCACATGTGAAGCACGTACATGCCTCGAGTGGGAACCGCAGTGTGAAAGAAGACAACGTATTTCTGTTGAAAATCTTTACTTCAGTTAGAACTGTTTCTATTTCATAAAAAGCTTCAGAGTTTTAAATGTTTGAAAAGAGTTTCACAGCCAGTTTTGAATATGACTGCATTCCAGACTTGCATGTGGTTTAATTAATTTTATACAAAACCACATTTACATCTCCTTGATTTAATAATTTATGATTTTTGCTTCTATTATTGTTTTATGATGGGAACGATAACTATAATGTCTATCTATTCCTTTTTTACTCTTGCCAAAGCACCCCAAACTTTATTCCTTTAATATGCACTTAACATGAAAGACTAGTACCTCCTTAAAGCTTCACAAATATGCAGGGACATAAAAAGACAAGAATTACCCTCCTTCAGATGTTGCTGCTTTCATAAAAGAGCACTTTAAATACTCTGCTTCTCTGATTGTGTTTAAAAAAAAATATTATCTGCATTTGAAATATGAAGCCTATTTCATAATAGAATTATGAATTCTAAAACATCGTGTGTTTTAAATAAAGCCTTTTGTACTAAAAATCACAAATTTATGTATACTTTTACAGCTTTTAAGTGGGGACCTGCCTGGTAGAGCAGACATGTTTTAGTGAAAAAAACCCACCAACCGAGAGAAACAGCAAAAGTGATTTGACTATTCAGGCAGAGCAGTGTTAACCCCCCTGCTTTTCTGGAAATCCATTGTTATTTTTGATGGCCACTATGGCCCTTTATGAAACAAAACCCAAACAGCACCACTGGACAGTGCAGCCAATAAACTACTAAAGCCATCTCCTCCAACATTGGTCTTCTCTCACATACTCCCACCACAGGGCTTCCCATTAAGATAACGCCGTCATAGCCCTAAGACTCTCATACTGCAGAAATTCCTACGTTCGCCTCACACTATTTACTCCACAGAAAAAAGGACCAGTTTTTTTCCTAGCACATTGTTCAGTGTTCAAGACTAAGCAGAATAACCTTTCAATTTTTCTTAAATATCTGTTTAACATCATTTAAATATCCATTAAATATCATTTGAATAAATGAGATGATTAAAATGAGCCCACAAAGAAAGGACTCTGCAATAAAAGCAAACCTCAATCCTACAAGAAAAGCTTTAAACTATGTCAATCATTAAACATGTATTTCTTGAAAATGGTTAAAAAAATTAGTAGTCACCTAAAATCGAATCTCATTTTGTTTCAAAACCCAGAAAAATCACAGTACAAAGTTACCTACAGCATTCAGAAAACAAACTTGTATTTTTACATTTCAGATAACACTAAGCCTAATACTTCACTATTTTTAGGCAAATTTAGACTTTTAAATTCAGCTTTCCCTTCCTATTTTTGACTCTCATTTAATTAGGAAGCCACAGTCCCTCCCCAATCCAGCTGTGTTTCTAGTCCCCCTGAAAAATTCTCATGTGCAAGTTCAGCCTGGGTATAGAAGACAAAGATCTGGCACTGAGGTTAAGAGGCTCCTGTACACCACCACAAATTGTTGTATACCATTAGGCACAATAAAGACAGAGAAGAATCTTAGTTTCAGTTTGAGGCACGGGAATTTTTGTTCTAGTTATCTCCATATAAGGTCATCTTTAAGTCACCAAAGACAGGCTGTTACTAAATTCTAACCACAATAGGAATTATGGTTTGCATATTTAAATTCTGGCAACTAAATGTTGCAGGATTAGAATGCTGAGTTTATGCTAGCTGTGAAAAATGGGAATACAACCAAAACTAGAAGACTATGAAGTTGGTGGTGCCTCTATCTAGTAAGGAAACATACTATCGATTCCTAAAAAATCTCCAATATAGAAGTATAAAACTAGCAGATGCTTCATTATGTCTGACATTCGCCAATCAGAAATACTACAGTACTCTGAGCCAATTTAAGTTATTTGTATTTCTGAATTCTCCTGTTCTAACTTTAGCCCTACTTAAACAATAGAAAAATACCACTACTTCCACCACATGCTGAATTCTGAAGAGTTATAAAAGTTGCTTCTCCAAGATGACTGACTGACTCAGTAGCAGCAGCTAAATGCTATTTGCTTTCCTGTTGTGAAAGGTAAATACTTAAAAATACTGCGACGGGTACAGCAGCCGGACAGGGAAAGCAATCTTCTCCAGCATCAGAGCACAGCAATCGCTGGGGCCCAAAATCTACTGTTTAAGGGACATCTCCCTAGCCTAAAGCTGTGCTGAATTTCCATTCTCCTAGACTAACTACGGCATCATTTAAACATCAAAAAATGAAACCGTATCTTCAGAGCAACAAGTTTTGTACCTGTTAGAATACAGGTCCTTGTTAGAATAGCCACCATTTAAAGCTATAAACCCAAGAACATTCAAGGCCTTGCTGCAGTCGGCGTGACTTTCTCAGAACCAAAAAAAAAAAAAAATACAATGTCTGTGTTACTCCCCTTACAGCTAAATTAGAATGAATACTCACAGGAGTAACGACGAGGACTACCAGGCACCCTGGGGAACCTGTAAGACTAGTTAAGGTGTTAAGAGGCTTAACAGTTCCTACAACATTCACTGACAGATTCAAGTTGCAAAATAGCGCTTTTTGAATTTACTTACCTTAAATGAACTGTGCACTAAAGTTTCATCTAAATCAATGACCACACACTTCTTCCCGTAGTCTGATGCTGTCAGTTCTGGCAGGAGGTATTTAGCTGGTGGCTAAAAACAAAAAGAAGAGGAAGACAACAACAACAACAAAAAAAAAAGAGTAAAACCTCTATTGAAAGGGCACTCTTCTGCCAACATTACTATTCTAGTAGTTACTGGGAACTGAAATACATGACTTGAAGTTGAATGTTTTTCTGCGCTCATTGCAAGTACATGTATGGAAATTAATGGCTAATGCAATACCCATACAGGTTTGTTTTTTTTTAAATGAGAGACTTGTTTAGAATGATCTCCAAAGCACTGAAAATGGTAAAACACCACCACTAGCTAAAAAAACCAACAGTAAAAAAATGGGACATTTGATACAGTATCTTTTCCAGTGACCCTCTTCCTAATGCCTCAGTTTTGGATGCTGCTGTTAATCCTATTCACAATCAACGCCATTTCCAGCTGCATCACACCGACGGACATTTACACAAATCATTTCCGTTTGACATGAAAGATGTTAACGTGGAGAAATCGATCCTGAAGGAAGACAGCATTACTAATTTTATCTTCCAGGACATGCCTCCACTCTCATTTTTACCACCACTTGTGAGGGTGCTGACCAAGAGCTTCCATGTGGATTATGTTCACAATCAAGGCATTAAAACTGCAGTAAAGAAAGCTCTCTTAAACTAGGCTCTTCCACAGTACGCTGCCCTTACTAAAACCCAGTACCAGTTACGTGAATTGCATTTTTTCTGAAAGCAATGCAGGCAGTCACGTAGTCTTTTGATCGCTCATTCCCCACTTTAACATCCCGATCTGCAAACAGTTACATTATTTTAGACTTTGGTACTGGATACTTTCTGAAATACCAGAAATGGGAGAAAACACTTCTATTTGGAGCTGAAACACGGCTGCCGCTTGCTTCAAGAGAGGTTTTTTTTGGTGAAGGAAAAGGACTAGCTTTATAGAAAAGCATCAATAGGGAGAAGCTCAAGACTGAGAGGAAATTAAAGTCATTAAGAACCGGACACAGAACTCTAACTTCATTCTTTTGCTATCTTTTTATCAATTCAGACAATGTTGCTCCGGTAAGGATGCACCTATCGTGTTTTTTGTGCTTTTCAATAGCCTTTTGCAGAGGTGCTCGCCGTGATCTGCGGCCACCCCTTTGCCGGCAGCAGGTGACAAACAGAAGAGTCAGACACCCTCACAACACCTCGCGGCACCGAGTACGGACTCTTCATTAACCAAAGACTGATTTCAGATGTCATCTTAAGCTGACAGATACTGGCCAATGGTGCCCAGGAAGTTTTAATGAAGTAACTAACAAATGAGATTCTGGACTTAAATCTACTTAATGCCTGTGAAGTATGTGTCCAACACAATAACCTCTCCAGACCAGAATTTATAGGACACCCTTTCTAGGTTACTGACAGCCTCACGCACAAATTAATTCCACAACTGTTTGAGCTCTACCTCTGCTTATTTGCAACTAGGACCAGATCTAAAGAATTTAAGTTTCTCCTATTTCAAAATCTAAAAGGTATTTAGGCACCCCACCTCAATTTTTCATAGTAAGGAGGATGCAGACTTACAACCTAAATAGACTAAAGGCTTGTTGAAAGAAAAATCAAACCCATTTAAAGCAAATAATCTCCAGAACCCATGTTCTGATACTGATTTCTTGTCTTTGAAGAAGACAAAAAGACAGGAACGTCCCAAGAAATCTTAAGCATACTACTTTTTTTTTTTTACAGAATAGTTCAGTTCTTATGACTGTTAGTATTTAGTTCAAATTTTTTACTAAGTTAATCTGTACAAGCAGTTCAAAGCCAGTAATTTCTTCTGCTATGTGAATTCTTTTTCAAACTGAAAATATCTATATATATGGAAAATATATGGAAATAGATCTTCCTTCATATAAAAACGCATATGAAAAATCTGAACACTATCATATCACAGATATCTTTGGGTTTTTATGTGGAAACCAGTAGGCCTGTTGTCAAAAAAAGGATGGACATACACCAAGGACTACACAATGCGAGAACCTTCAACTCTGAGAACCTGAATTCCTTGACTGCACGGTGAGAGACAGCCTGTTCCCATCCTCCTCATCCACCTGCAGCTCTGCTTTCTCAAAAGCAGTCCTGGGAGAGGAACAAGCTTACCTGTGGTATCTACACAGAGATGTTGGTTACTGTTAGAGTTTCTCTCCCTTTTCAGTATTGACTTAGATAAAGTTAGGTCAATAATTACGCGTTATCTCCTAACATGACTACACCTCAAGGTTTTTCCTGGGGAAAGTCTCCCACTAGGGCATACCAACCTTCCAACAAGCTCTGGCTTCTTGAATTCAATCTGATCCTGTTTTTGAAGATACCTGGTTAACAGTCTGCACATTTGAAGACTAGAAAAAATAAATTTTCCGTTTCGAAACCTGCATCTCTGTTACTCTCAACTTTGAAAACACATTTGCCACCTGATAATCTAACAGGGACAAGGAAACTATTCTGAAGCCAAAGGCACTACAAGTTGCAAGACTGCTAAACATCTGGTGTAGGGCTTTGGAGCAAGGATGACATTTTTGAGGCTTTAGGAAATTAAAGGATTTGTACATAGGGTATCAGTCCATTTGTTTTGCCATTCAAGCTTTCTGATCTAAAGCAATTTCCATATGCCAAGAGTAGCAAAGCTTTTAGGCAGGAACAAACATTACTCAATATTGTATTTTAATTTCCTCACTAATGGAGACATATCCAAGGAGACTTATAATTACCAGATTTCTGTCATAGTTAATAGCGAATAGCTATAGATCTTTGATAATTATTTTTTAAACATAGTAGCTTTAAAGATATCTAAGATGATTAAGAGTATTTAATTGTGGCTAGCAGCAACTCATATTTACTATGCAATACTCTCCGAAATACTGCAGACTTCCATAGAACTCAGCAGAAAAATAACATGGTATCTCAGTGCTGTAAGTCGTAGCTTGGTCTTCAAATTCCAGCAAGACATGAATTGTACACAAGTTAAAGCTTTTAAACTAGTCACTGTTTGGGGTTTATGCATTCCAGCCAGGTCTCACGGCTGATCAGCTTAACAGACCTTGTAGTGAAACGACTGCTGCACTGCTTCAGTCCCGTGGAAATAGTATATTCCCTAAGGAAAAAAAAAAAAAAAAGGGGGGTGGTGGTGGAAAAAACAGGACTTTTGTTTGAAGCATAAACAGCCAGTCAACACAAATCTTTCAGAAATTTACTGTATATAACAATCATAACCTTTCTTCCCTGTAGGCCCTTATTTCCCACAGAGACAAGTATCAGAATTAATAAACCCTTTCTTTGTGTACTGGAAATGTTGTCTAGCGTAAGTGCAGCACATTAATTTGCTGTTCATGTTCCCTTCACTTCACACTTTTGGTTGCACTCTGCATAGTTAACAGCTTCTCCCAGCAGTTATGCATTGAAATACTCTAATAGAAGATAAATTATTCCCACTTAAAACACAGCTGCCAAAAGACTCTACCTCCTCTTATGAAACAGGCAGTTCACAAAATTTCTTCTAGAAAAAGCTGTAACAAGAAATTGTCCAAATGTAGGTGAGAAAAAGCGAAAAAACAGTATCCCAGTGCTAAGACTTAACAGGGATTCTGAGGACTACTTTTGGTACCATGCCTTAACACTGGGATTTAAAATTGAACAAAATAAATGGACGACTCATTTTAGCAGGTGCATGAGTATGGCTTTGCATTTCCAGCTACCTTTTCATTAAAAAGAATGAAAACAAGTGCTGAAGTTGCTACAGGTCTACTTTGATTTCTCTACCATATTCCTTTCCAAACAAAGCTGAGAAAAATCCATGAAAGCACAGGTGGCCTGAGCTACGCTTAATATGTTTTTAAGTCAGGTCTATCACACAGCATCAGTTGGTACTGTTTTTTCTAATTTTGTGTGTGTTTATGTATTGGGTTTGTGTGGCAAGGTTTTGGCAGTGGGGAGGCTACAGGGGTGGCTTCTGTGAGAAGCTGCTAGAAGCTTCCCCTATGTCCAAGAGAGCCAATGCCAGCTGGCTCCAAGATAGACCCGCTGCTGGCCAAGGCCGAGCCCATCAATGACGGTGGTAGCACCTCTGGGATAATGTATTTAAGAAGGGGAAAAACCACCAGGAGCAACTGCAGCCAGAGGGAGGAGTGAGAAGATGTGAGAGGAACAGCCCTGCAGACACCCAGGTCAGTGCAGAAGGAGGGGCAGGAGGTGCTCCAGGCACCGGAGCAGAGATCCCCCTGCAGCCCATGGAGAAGACCATGGTGAGGCAGGCTGTCCCCCTGCAGCCCATGGAGGATGATGGTGGAGCAGATATCCACCTGCAGCCCATGGAGGACCCCACATCGGAGCAGGTGGATGGACCTGAAGGAGGCTGTGACCCCATGGGAAGCCTGCACTGGAGCAAGCTCCTGGCAGGACCTGTGGCCTCATGGAGAGAGAAGCCCATGCCAGAGCAGGTTTGCTGGCAGGACTTGTGACCCCGTGAGGTCCTGAAGGTCTGCACCCCACAGGAGAGACCCCAGGCTGGAGCAGGGGCAGAGTGTGAGGAGTCCTCCACCTGAGGAGGAAGGAGCAGCAGAGACAACGTGTGATGAACTGACCACAACCCCCATTCCCCGTCCCCCTGTGCACTGGTGGGGAGGAGGGAGAGAATTTGGGAGTGAAGTTGAGCCCGGGAAGAAGGAAGTGGTTGGGGGAGGTGTTTTAAGATTTGGTTTTATTTCTCATTATCCTACTCTGATTTTGACTGCTCATAAATTAAACTTATTTCTCCAAGTTGAGTCTGTTTTGCCCGTGACAGTAATTGCTGAGTGATCTCCCTGTCCTTATCTGCACCCACGAGCCTTTCGTTGTATTTTCTTTTCCCTGTGCAGCTGAAGAGGGCAGTGATACAGCGGCTTTGGGGGGCACCTGGCCTCCAGCCAGGGTCAACTGACCAGAGTTTATTTCAGCCCTAAAAATAATCACTTTGCAGTATTAGGAAAAAAAATCAATTACACTGCTGTTTAATCTCTGCCTTATCTGGAAACAGTTTCAGACTGCAAGATACAAACAGGATAAAGTTCATCTTTAAAAAACCAAAGTTGCACTGTTTCTATTTTCTGAAGAACCTATCTTGAAAAGCTGGAATGTTCCTTGCTTAGCAGTTATCCCTGCTAAGTGAAAATAATAATAACCAAGTGAAAATTCGTATTAATTCAAGTTTTTAAATTAAGCACAATTAATACATGAAAAATCTGATTCAGCAGAAGATACACTTCACTGATATTACACAGATGTACGTAAAGCAAGGAAGTTTTCAAACATGTGACCTCAGCAGCTGCCAGATTTTAGGTATGTGTGATAAAGCCCCAGAAAACCTCCCATCTTGACTGGAGGCTTCAACTTGAAAGTTTAATGAGTGGGCAGCGCTCTTTGCAGAGTCACTACGGAATTCTCTAAACACTTGAAGCGATTACATTTGCAATGAGCCCTATAAAAAGTAAATGTCCAACTTAATTGTGACCAAGCTCACTCGGCGTTTGTTTAGAAGATTTTCCTCCTGGTATGTACAATACATACAGTTCAGTCTACTTCTCATCCGTGACCCCACGAAGCAGAGCATCAAGAATTTCTGCCTTAACGGGTCTTAAACACACGGTTAAGAGTTGTCGTAGGGTGAACCTCTGGGCTTCGGCGCTCAGGACAAACAGCCCTTGTAAGACTGGCAAAAAGGACCGCTTGAATTTTAGGCGTTTTTCAAATATCACGTCGGCTTTGCCTCTTCATTCCTACCGCCTTCTCCATACACCGCTTACTCCTGCTTTATTTAGACTATTACGTACTAATGCTCGCTGGCTTCTGTTTGACAGCGAGCAGCACTCTGATCCTGGGATAGTAAATGTCACACAACCGCCTGCGGGCGACGGTTGCTTGACAACACTTGCACGTCCTGCTGGAAGGCGGCATCAGATGGCACCGGAGAAGAGGAATGAGTGTGTTTAAAGTCACCTGCTCACTGAGAATTCCACGTCATGACTGCAAAAGTTAATTTTACTGCCTTATTAAAGTGCTGGGAATATAGGTCAGCAAAATTACAGCTGAGCTACCAAAAAAAAAAAAGAAAAAAAAGAAAGGAAAAGGAAAAAAAAGGAAACCTCATGAATCATTCATTTTCCTACTGCTACCCAAATCTAACAGAGCACTGCTACTGCTTTAACATCGCAAAAACAGCGTTTTAGCGAAGCATCTTGTTTCATGTTTGTACCTGGCAAAGCTGTACTCATTTGTCCTCTCAAAATTTTGCTCTGTTTGAATTCTTCTTTCATTAATACCTACACTCACTCTTAGGCAAAATTTTATTCCAGGTCAGAGCACAGCCAGAACATGTTTTACGTTCAAGTAACTGCTAGTAGAGCAACTACAGTCACCAAACGAAATCTGGCAGGTATGTAAAAGAAATTTAGAATTCAGTATTTTCATGCATCCAAAGTTTTCTATTCCCAGACTTGTATATATACGAATGACATGCATGTACATGTGTGCATATACATACACACACATGCAAACACATGCATGAGCCATATGAGAAGTAATTTCATATCAGAAATATTAGGTAAGGAATAAAGAGTAATTTCTAACAGTTCTTAAATGCAAGAAAAAGTGGTAAAGGAGGGAAGTGATCTGCACAGTTACAGTGATGGCCTGACACTACTGCACTGCAGAGCGGACAGGGTTCTTACAGGAGGTCTTGTAATGTTGGGCCACATGAGACGGGAAGGAAAAAAAACGGTATTTTGGGAATATTCAGGTCTTTAGGGGGTACCAAGTATCTCAAAAAAGAGGGCTGTGTCAGTAACTCCACATGACAGCACTGCTATTTCCTGGAAACTGCAATAATAAAGTATTGTAAACGGCAAAGGAGCTCAGAAACTCCCAAATTTAAAAAGTCTAAGTCTTTATCCACATAAAAAACAAGTAGAAAAAGAGCAACTTTCTGACCTAAAAAGGTTAAACCTAATTAAAAGCTTCAGTTTGAAGACCAGTTGTTTGGGTTTTTTTCGTTTTGTTTAATTTTTAAAAATAATTCAGATGCCAAATGGCATTCCAAGTTTAATCCAGGGAAGATAAGCAGAAATATTAAGGCCCATAAAACAGTAGCTGATACAGAGAGCATCATCTCAAATGAGTGCAGTAATGCAGCTACAGTCAGTGTACTCTTTGTCTTCTGGAAGTGGTTTGTTTCAAACAAATCAAGCAGTTTCTAACTCTTCTTTCCAAACTAGTACATAGGGAAAAATTGGAGGAAAAGGTTTTTGCAACTGTGTCCCACATAGCGATGATGAGTCACTTTTTGTCTCTATTAAAATAAGTAACTTCAACTTTCAGACTACTTCACGCATTTTCAAACTGATAAAAATTCAGAAAAGGATTTAACTCAGATGCAAGATGAAAACCATATAAAACCCAAACTCTTCTTTTTGTCCCTGTACAACCCCCGCAGTTCAATTCATCTCTGAGTGTACAACATAAAATCCTTTTGTTAACATGCAACACAAAACAGACCTGTTAGACTGCAACATAAGATGAATCAAAGCAAAAGTTATGAAAATTATTAAAAGAAAAAGGGATAAAAATACATACACTTGGTATAGGCATGACCTGCATCTGGTCACCCTGGGGAAAAAGAAAAAAAATCACTGTAAGGGTAATGGCTTTTAAAGGGTAGAACAAAGGTCTGAAGCAGTAAAAGTAGCACTCAAAACAGTTTAAACCAAAAGTTCAAAGTATTCAAGAAACCAGGGTAAAAAAAAAAAAAAAAAAAAAAAGCAGGATCTTGCATTTTAGTTGCTGAAATGATCTGTTAGTGTATTGGCATTTATGATTTTTAGGAGACTGGACTGGTAAAACCCATGCTATGATTAATAAGAGATGATTATAAGAAAGTACCTGTATTTACTGTAACTTTTTCAGCTTTAAGATCTACTAATGGGTATATTTGTCTATTTTCACTGCAGCAACAAGAGGCTCAGCCAGACCTTGGCAGCAGGGCAGAAGCCCACTCCATGAAGTCAACTTCATTTGAGACAACTGCCTCAGAAAAAACAGCACTTTCACGCAGGCAACAGCAAAATGTCCAAGAAGGACATGATGGTGATAAACCAATCCCAGGAATCCCACTTTCTTCACCAAGAAAGAGGCAACAGTAATAGTGCTCTTCCCATGGTCTCACTTTTGTATTGTACTTGGGAAAAGGCAAGACAGTCTTTGGCCTCTTTGACCTTTTCTTCTCATTCTGGGAGCCAACATACGGAGACAAAGACGATTCCATTTACCGCTCTCAAAGGCCAGTCACAGAGTTGCCAACTCAACACGTCAAACATTTTGGAAAGTAGGAACTGTATTTTCTAATCTTTCTAATCTGTCAAAAACAAGGATTTGTTTTCTGATGAGCACTGCACGTAAGAAAAGGAAGCTGACCCTTCTAATACAGATGTTGCTTAGGTAGATGATTTTATTCTTTAATTACTTGGACAACACAGGCTCTGACGACCAGCGGATTGACTGTCTATTGAAAGAGGTGTTCCCAACATTAGAACATCCTCTTAGAGCCAAAAAAAGTCTTGTGCTCACTTCTTTTAAGAGTCCCACATAGTGTTGACACATCATTGACAAACAAAAGTAATTCAATATTGTTTTTAAAGTCCTCTTGTTTTATTGCTACAACAGCAGAAATTTTTATTGAAGTCTTACCAAAATCCAGAGAAGCTGATGAAATGGCTAGAGAACAGCAACTACCACAAACTATCGAGAAGTTTGCTTTAGTAAAAAAGTATCTGATTTCTATAAAAACAAACAAAAATTGGTAAGAATCCAAATTTTCCTCAAGATAATGGCAAAAAGAAAAAAAAAATTAATTTGGCACGTTAACATCCTGTTAGTGGAACATCATCTGAATTTGGTGGGCCATTTGAGAAAGGAGTGACTTTGAGTAGGTGCCAGTCGGATTCCTGGCCTGTGATCAAATTGTTATCAAGGATACGGTTACGCAGGCAGAGCACAGATTGCAAACCCGTGTTTTGTTTTGAAAGGCATTTTTTGAATTCACTGGTAGAGAATAAAATACAACTGGAGCAATCCACAGTTATGGTACAAGATTATCTTACTCCTGGACACAAATATAACTGTGTATCACATCAGGTTTTCCCACAGACTTCAAGAGGCACTCACCGCAGCGTAACTTGCTTTCTATTTCGGCAATCTCTTGTTACTTTCTGTCTTGGCAATCTCTTGAAACAAGAGTTGCACCCCATGGTACTACTGTTAAGCCTGACTTTCATGGGAATCCAGAATCTAAGTTGCTAAAGGAGGTGCCTTACTGTTATCTTTATTCTACTTGCAGAATTTCTTAAATCAAAAAACAAGGAAAGTAAGTGAATTTCCTAAGAGCAATCCTAAAAGTACCTATGCAAAAATCAAAATCGTAATGATGACAACTGGGAAAACAAGCAGCAAGATAAATGCAAGACTCTGCTGGTAAAGCATAAGTGTTCATAAACAGGCAAATGCTTTTTAAAAACAAGCCTGCTATGGGAAACTTTTAAAAAGTGTCCTGCCTCATTTCCTGATGCCTTGGAACAGGAAGGGAAGTAGGTCATAATGCTATCGGTTGAAATAGATGACAGATGACTGCATTTGTTGAAGTCCTTCCACGAGCTCCTGATGCTGGTAACAGGACAAAGCTGTTCCTAGAATGCCAAAATTTCCCCATTGTATCACTAAGATAACCCAGGAACTGACTTGTCCAGCCACTGAAACATGGGGTTTTTTCATGGCACAATATATAGAGATCAAACGATAAATCCTTTTTCCCTTAGCTATGTAATTTTAGTTTGAGAGACACAACGTTTTCAGTACTGTGTCCGTTCATTAATGTTGTCTGTCTATAGTCGCGTCCGGGATCAATGAACATCAAGTCACAGATCACACTATTTTGCTTTTTTTGAGAACGGTCTGTATTCAAAGATAAGGAACTGTTTCATTTTAAAGAATAATCCCTTTAAATAAGAAGCTGATAAAAACCCCCAGATTTATCATATTTGTTTCTTTTAACATAAAGCTAATACTAGACCATGACAGGTTCTTTAAAAACAGTAATATAGTTACTATTTGACTGCTTCATTGACTTGGACTATCGAGCTTTGTCTCTTTGTACAGAAGACTTTTTGGGCAGGCAAAGAAGATCAGAATGAGCAGGCAGAGACAGAGGAACCAAATATAGTTATGCAGAAGGGGTTTGGTTTTCTGAATCGACCTACCATACGGCATGCTGATGGTGACCAACAGAACCAAACACCAGGAATTTTCTTGCTCTGCTCAGCAAGGGTTAAGTGGGAGAAAGAGTACTTTTATTCACATTCATCTCACTTATCTTCCTCCACACTGAGGACTGAGACTGGTTTCCACGTCTGTTTGGAAAGCATGCCATTAACAGTCTCCCCATAAAGTGTCCATGCTCACGGTGCTTCTCTAAGTCTCCTGCACAACGGAGATACTACTTTTGACATGAAGAACTCCCTCTACAAGCTGTTTTTCTCACTCCAGTGAACCATATTCACGCTGGATAGAAAAAGATCCCTTACCCTGCACTTTCACATGTGTTACAAAAAGAGATCCCTGAAGCAAACAACAGTGTTGGAAACATGACAATAGGTCATCAAAACAACTTTCCAGCACCACCTTGGAGATGACAGCATCGTGCAGCAAAAAGCAGTGGGGAGGAGACCTAACTTTTGTAGTAGTTAGCATGAGTGAGGTGGAAATTCAAGGACTTGACCTCCCTGGCTTCATTCCTGTTACAGGGAATGCAGTGGGGGCAGCTGCTGCCCCCAGAATAAACCTTCTTCTAATTCTGTTTTCTTCCCTGTCGAGTGTGGATCAAGACTTTCTCTTCTAATCCAAGAAGTATAAAAATCCTTTCCTCATTCATGCTTCATCTTGTTGAAAATGAGCCATCTGCCCGATTTCGATCTAACTGTGAAACAAAAGCAGAGATGACTCTAGTGGAAGTGGGTTGTAAGTGAAATGGCAAAGTGCCGATAGACTTGTCAGAGCTCCCTCACCCACCACGACTGGAGGCGAAGGGAAAAGCGAGCCAGTTTGCATCTAGCTGTTCTCACCTTTCTCTATCTAGGGCTCTCCTTGAAGCCTGCAGATGAAATCTGTATCCGCAAACACTTCAAAAGTCAGGTAACAAACTTACCCAACAACTTACACCCAGAAGAATGCCCAGAAAATACACAAATGGAGTCAAGTTGCTAATTGACGAAGAAGAGAAATTGAGATTTGAATTTCTTCAGAACAAAACACGCTTCCCTCTCCCAGCACTCTGGCCCCTAAAAAAAAAAACTGGCTGGAAGGTCTTGGTGAGCTGCCTGCTGCTGAGGAGGCAGGAAAAAATTAGCAAGGATTTCATGAGGCTGAACATTGTGTGCTCCCAATGACACATCTGGCTCGGCATCCAAGCTGCAGACAGGCTGATATACCCACTGTAATAGATACTACATCTTAAAATACATCTTTGAGCTGCCCTAAAAAGCTGTCACATTTTAAGAAAAAACAAATATACAATAGTTTCAGTAAATACAAGGTATTATTGAAAAATGTTGTATCGAAACTTTAGAGACAGAACGGACCATTGATTATCAGTATTAGAATCACACTGGGACAAGCAGCTGCTCTGTGAGTAGAAGGTTTAAAAGTGAACTCCATACTTTAAAGAAGTTTTGGGCTTTCTTTTCGCCCTAACAGAATAGAAGTCAGCACTGCAAAACACTGTTTATTCAAAAACACGCCCAGTTTGGTGTTTCTTCCAAATCTATGAAGAAGTGACATGACGCTTGACTTGCCAAGCATAATCGAGTCACATCATTTGGTAAAATACTACATGAAGAACGATTTCATTTGAAGCACTGATTTCATTTTTTCTAATACAGCAATAATAATAAGTTTAAATCACACAACACAATTTCTCGGAACAAAATTTCAGAACTGTGTTTTCAATTACTTTATAAAATAAGCTTCTGCGCTTCTCTTCCTTCACAACAGGTTAGCATTGAAAGAGCTGAGACTCCTAATTAGAAAGAAGTTCGCTTGTCGCATCAACTTCAAGAATACACCAGAAGCAACACAAGAACAAACACTGAATTCCTGTGAAGCCAGCAGCAGCTTTCTCCATTCCTTTCCTTCCTCTTAAATCTTTATCACCAGTTTTCACGTAACAACTCCACTGAACAGCAAAGACAGAAGGAAAGTACATCCAAGCCATTTTATACTAGTTTCTAATCGTAACTATTTAACATTATTGCACAATTTTCTTTTTCTGTTTTTGAAGGAAAGGGTCACAACACATGAACTGACTGGACCACGGTCAGAGGTCACCTGTGATGTGATAAATTATTAATACAACATACAAAATAGCAGATATAAGTAAGTGACCACCTGAACAGCAGCTCAACAGAATTTAAACTACTCTTAACCTGGCAGTCAGATTAATGCAAAAAGAGCTTTAATTAAACAGCAGATGAGTTTCATCAGTGTGTTGTCGGGCTTTCGTTTCATTCCTAAACCAGGTTAATTTTGTCATTCCTGGACATTTAATTTCACCAATTTAGAAACTGAGGTCCACTGTTGCATGTACTTTGGAATCTAGACAAGACGCTCCGTGTAACTTGGTCAAATCCAACCAGCCTGAACAGTTCTAAAACACAGCTCTCCTGGTAAAAAGCACTAGCCTGACAGCGTAATGATATTCAAATATATCCAAGTCTTCAAGGCTGTTTTTCTTTCTTTAAAAGAATTTCCTACTTACATTAACCATGTTAGCACTGAAAATAAAAAACTGCATATAAAAACACATACAAAGCTTATTAGTCTTCAATACCGCATGTAAAACAGAAATGTTACAGACTTATTTGCACTCACTTAAGAACTACCCAAAAACTTAGCCATACTTGATTTCTTCTACAAAGATCTGTACGCATCTGAGCGCATTTCATTCTGTTTGAAGAAAATGCACTCTTTAATAATTCTTCGTTAACATATTCCTTGAACTCTTTTACTCAATTAAGCTGTAGTCTGGTAACGCTATGAATTCTGTAATTTGTGTCTTGGGCTCGTGTACAAGTACTGCACAACCACAGAACCGTTCACTAAGGTAGCACCGAGTGAGGATGGGAACTTGTGTGACCTTACACGTAATCACTCACTCAAGGCATGAGATACATTTAGAAAATAATTAATAATAATTTTACAAAATGCAATCTGAATACTACTGACTCTAGACGATTTTAACTCACGTTTTCTATAGAAAAAACAAACACTTTTTTTCTTTACGTTTGTCTTTCTAATAAACTCTCATTCTCTCTCATTTGTAACTTTGCTGGTAGCCTCACCTCTGCCTCCTTTGTATTCCCTAGCACAGTGGAAAGGGAAATTTTACTACTTTCCCGTTCCTTTTGATTCTCAGGTGAACGTGCGCGTACATGCTACACACTACTCAGCTTTCCCTTCCGCATATCCAGGCTAGATTTCCCTCATTTCAGTCAAAACGTACCTTGGCTAGCAAAAGATGTCTAAAAATACACATACAATTCCTCCCCTTGGCAGAGGAATTTTCAGTGCACTTTACCTCTACGTGAGCTGTTTCAGCATGAACTGTTGCAGTTCAGCCTTTACCTCCCCCTGCAACGTGTTCTTCGTCTCAGCCACTTTAATTTATTTTCGTTTCCTCTCTCCCACCAAAAAGTCCCTCTGCTCTTTCTCCTGAGCTTTTCAGAATTCGAACATAACCAGCAAAATTTAAAACCAAATAAAGTGCACTGGACAAGGTAGGTAAGAAATCAGCTGCATCAAATATGAAAAATTAGCGTGAAGAGCAGAAGGTTGAGGAGATAGAGATGTCTCAATTTCTGCTATTATTCCCCATCATGGATACACCTATACTTGCAATCCTTTAAAGTCCTGGAAAAATGGGATGGGAATGGTGTTTCAATCAAGAGTATAGCACAAGTAGAGTTTTCAGAGTGCTGAAAAACAATATGGTATGCAAAGAAAATGGTATTTCTGTGTTTGCTATATTGAACTGAAATTCTTCAGTAACATAATGCAAATCCTCTCAGTGTTACCAGATTTAAGACGACCATACACAATTATTTGTGTTGTGATTTTATGAATATGGAAAAGCAATGTAATTACTAGAACTCAATGAAAATAACATGCTGCTCTTACATACAATGCTTTAAAGTGCTAAAAGTTTATATCAATTAATTTGGCTTATTAGGTAAACAAAACTTAATAACCTGGGAAAACGGCCAAAAGCCGATACCTCTGGACTCACTGTGCATTGAACATGGGTGAGCTGGTTAGGAAAAAAGATCCAAACAATTATGGTTCTCCCCCTTTTTGAATTGGTTTTATGTCACTGGAAACCCTTTCAACTGACATTCAAAGTGGTTCCACTATGCTCCAGTGGACACATTTTAACCTTCCTGTAGTTGGGAAAGAGAACCAAAGCTAGAGAGAACTCAGCAGCTGAAGTTTTACGAGAAGTCCACATATTTTTAGTGTCTTAGGTTTTAAGTGTTGTTTGCTTATAAAAACATATAGTGCTAATACCTTTCACAGACAAGTTAGTTTTCAATTTCAGCTGAACAGATATTATTTGCAATTCACCATCAAAACAGTAATTTTTTCTGTAACTAATAACATGTTCCCCATGAGGGAAATCTATTAAGACAAACTTTAAGAAGTGCAGTTAAACCTTGGTTACAAAGGACCTGTATGACAGCAAAATCAGAGAAAAGCCTGACCTTCTGAAGTCCTCCATTCTCCTCCACCAAAGGAGGAAGAGCACTGGTGCTATTGGTAGATGGTGGTTCGACATTGTAGTCACGAAAGCAGCAGAATAAGGTGCTAAAGATACTTCGACTCCTCTGCTTCTTCAAGCTGATATTACATTGGGACACTAGGAGAAAAAAAAAACAGCAGAAAAATAAATTAATGCAGCACAGACCCAGTTTTCTAGACACACAATGACTGAATTTAAGATGCAAGGGTATTATCTCACAAGTCCTTCTCAAGTCTTAGAAAGTCAGAAATTTTCCATCACATTGAGATCCCCTTCCTTGCATTTCAACGCATTTTTTCCTTGTCAAACTCCCACGACAACATTAGCCTATTACTAACCAACCTGGATCTCTGTACAACCAAAGGTCTTACCATTCTGAGACGTTATTCTGAGAGTGTTCCTAGAAATATCTGAAGTAGATACTGTACATTACATGAAATAACTCGCTGCTAAAATACGTCTCTGGACTGAGGAAGCAAACAAGACTGATCTAAAATAGGAGACGCAATAAATGCCTACTGATGCCCGGGCATGTTTTCTAGCTAAATACATGATCATGTGTGGAACATTTAAACTCCTGCAAGGGTCAGAAGAAAAAATCTGAAATGTTTCTGAGTTTCCTCTGTTACTGTTCGTCAGGATTGCTGGAGAACAAAAGACACAACACAGAGGCAACACTGGCTGCGGGAACAAGCCTGGAGAGGGTGTTATTAAGTTAAAATAAAGGTCAGGACTTCTGTTCAACTTGCTTATTGGTCTGAAAGGATTTAAAAAAAAAAAAAAAAAAACAACAAAAAAACCCAAGAAAAAGCAAAACCACCCGAAAACCCCCAGATAAAAAATTACACACGGCTCAATGAAAGCAAGTGTAGCATTTTTTAAAGATTAAAAACCATAGATAAAAGCAACGGTTTGCAGAAAAGAAATGCACAGAAGGCATCTAGCCACTTCCCTAAGATTCAACCTCCTAACAATTAGGTCTTGAACACACATTAGAATAAAATAAAATATATATATTTAAAAAAATTAAAAAAATATTTGGAAAAAAGTTTTAGAGTATTTTAAGTAATACTTGATCCGACCACCAAGTATTTTAAAGTTCTGTTGTTAGCTAGCAGTATTTGTTTCCTACTCCGGAGTGCAATACCCGACAGATTCAGCTCTCTTCCAGGGCAGGGACGGGCAGGCGCACCCTCTTCATCTGGTGCCTTTCCTTGATGTTTATCTATACCACTGCAACACATGGCACCGAACACTATCGATACTCAACTTGTTAGTATCGCACTGGAACACAATGAGAGACAACCATGTCACGTGCAGCTTGGAAATAACTGCTTTACCACAACTACCGCCGTGAGCTGTGCAAAACTGAACACCAGGCAGTACTGCCTCACCCCCTCCGCTGTATTGCCTCACCTTAGCCAGGACCAACTTACCCTCTCCGTTAAGCAGAGGAATATCTTAGATTACAGAGATTAACGGCTCCTTTTTCAGAGTCAACAAATCATTTAATTTAAAATACATGGAAACAAGCCCAAACAAGTTATTTGTTATCCCCCCCCCCCCCCAGCTATGCAGTGGCATGTCTTAAAGTGGCGAATTTTAAAAGGTGGAATATACTGGGGGGAAAAAAGGATGCCACGGAAGTTGTAGTATCAAGCAGATTAATAGTGATCTACACGCTACATAATCTATTTGCATTCTGCATTAGAAAGAACAAAACACTCCCCCATCCCAAAGTTAGAGGGTAAGTAAAATTCTTAGGAAGTCCCATTACACACATCAGTATATATAAGTCTCCATCTTTATCTTTCCTCCTCTCTGAAATTATTAGGGAACCGTCACATACATCTACCTTCCTCCTGATACCACAAATACATCAAGTGCAATCAAGGCAATTGGCAACATAAGTACAAATAATACAATTATTACTATATAAAGAAAATTTCAGTGGGAGAAGAGTTTTGGATGAAATGGAACAAATCTCCCCTGGAAGAATTAAGGGCTATCATCTGAAGTCAGAAGGTGTGCTGGTACACATGTGGGCTTTGACGAGAAAGCCTCATGGTGCAGATTTTGAGTGAACTTTCAAGCACTCTCTGAAAATATAGACAAAATCTTCTGATTTTGTAAAGTCAGCAGAAGCTAGATGTCAATATTTTCTCCTCTCAAAGCACTTGCAAGGCGTCCAACAGGTCCAACAGTAATTTTCTGTTCTCCGTATAGTATGTATTTCCATATTTGCCAAAATATTTTTCTGCCTTACGTGAGTGAGCAATGCTCAGATTCAGTTACTAATTGCTGCTAGGAGGGAAGTATACCCATATCAAAAACTAAATGGGCATTTTCACCACTTAAAAAGTGCTCCGTTAACAGAATAAAGTCAGAATTGTGCACTGCGTGTGCCTGTGTGTTTAAGGAAGTGTTTCATTACTTTAAAAGACACTTGTAAACTGAAACCAATCTAAACCCTCATTTTCAATACTCCAGTTAAACAGAAAACACATGCAAAACTAGCCATTGGTGGTGTATGTTACAGTAAAAGGCTCATTCTCCACACGTCCCATTCTGTTTCCAACAAATCTGCAGAAACATGCATTTAGAAATCCCCAAAGGAAGCAGCCACGAAGGACTTCTTCAAAACAGCACTCAGGAAAACTTGTATCGCAAGCGTAAACAAGTTTGTTGCAGTATCATCCAGGCAAAGGAGAACTCCTTTCTGACCTTAAAACACTGAAACATGCTGAAATTCCAACGGGAAGCAGAATTCTGCATGTCCTGTTCCCTACAGCCAGTGCCGCAGAAACCTTCCTAATAATTTCTGTTTTGTTTTCAGCCCCTACTTAAAAATATGACAGCAAATAATTAAATTGGAATGCTTAAAAAATAGAAATGCTCTTACGCAGCATTTATCATAAGCTTTTGTTTTTTCCTGGACTTCATAACGTACAAGAACGGAACATGAAACATTCTGCAATTTTTATGTATACAATAGTCCTCCCAAAGCCAAGACTGCATTTTTATTATAAAGTCTAGTTATATTCCAGGCTGGGATTGTGATAGGTCTTCAACGCAGGATCCATTTCTATGAAGTTAATAAAAAGTGAGTTTTAAGTAAGAAAAAATCAATTACCAAATGTTTGCATAAGAAATGTTGTGGTGTACTTCTGAGCTTAGTCTTTGGGAGGGTATTGAATGCAAACAGCATGTAAGGCAAAAATGCACCTAAACCACATCACGGTCGTCCCCAAAACTCCTAACACTAAAAACCAGACCATGGATCGTCTGGAAACACAAAGAGCTGTATTAACAGATTACAGGATGACAACCCGAATTTTCAAGAGAAATTCTGCCCAGTAACAACGACAGCACTTAATGGAGAGGAGTGAAAGCAGGGATGCTGCACGGGCTCCGATGGTTTCAGCTTTATAAAGACGTGTGCGGCCAAGAGACGCCTGAACTCCTCATCTCTGGTGACTCCTCCGGTCTGTTTGTATCGTGCTGCTCCGAGCTGCTGTTTGTAGCAAGCCTTTCCATCAGGTATGAATTACAGCAGCATTTTTAAATTCATAAATTCTTAACAGCCTCAGCGGCGCAGCAGATCGACAGGAACAGAACAACCACTTAGGAACTAACATTTCTATCTTTTCTACATAGAGGAGTGAAAGAAGCATTGAACGGACTAAATAGTCTAAAGGAACATTCAAAAATCTCAGACAAAAGCTACTGATTTGTCCAAATCATTTAAGAATTCCTGTTCTCCTTGATCAAATTATACATTTCTAATGGGCACTCACATTTGCTTAGTGAAGTATTTGTTCTAGGGAAATACTCCTTCATGTTGTTTTTAATCTTGGCAATTCATAATACAGTGGTGTCTCAAATAGGTCTTTCCACTAATTTAGATACTAGTTTAAAGATACCTGGTTTTTTAGTAATATGTTATAGAGGCTCTACTGTGACTTAATAAATTATAATTTTGGATGCAGTCAGAAACAGAAGTTCTCAAGTGGCTTTACATGCCATGCAGTATCAACACACACAGGTATTGCACACGTAGAAAAGATCTGAAACTCTAACTCTGAAGATGTAAAGAAGCATTAATATTGAACGACTGCCGTAAATTTAGGTATTCTGGATGGCAGTAAATTTTAAAGAGAAAAAAAAAACTGCAGAGGACAAAACCTGATGTTCCTTAAAAGCCTACAGGTAAGACCAGGCAGCAATGATACTGGAGTGGTAAACTGAATTATCTCAACTCCATGTCAGAACTACATCCAGTATATGGAATTTAGAGGACTTTTTCTCCCCCCCCCCCCCCGCTCCATCTTTCGGGAGTAAAAACCTTGATTTCTGGAATTGATTTCCTACGGCATCCACAGAAGTATTACACTCATTACCCCTATCACCACGGAATGCTGAAGACGACTTTAAATGAACTTTTACAAGTCTCAAACACCCCGTACCAAAAAAGCCCAGGCAAAGTAACTTCACAGTATGAAAGCAGGGAAGACTGTAACCAGCAGATATCTGCAGAAAAGTTGAAGAACAATGCAAGAGTCGAGCGATGCTTTCCCTCAACACCATCCAAGGTGCATTGTAACTGCAGCTTAAGGACTTCCTTACCTAAAGATACCAACTGCGTATCTAAAGGTCTTCAACTAATTCCTCTTTCGTGACTTTGTCCCATCACATTTTGAACCTCCCCAACTTTCAGTGCCAAAAGTATCCCGGGGCAAGAAGGTCCACAGCTCAGCCAAGAGCTCAGCTGCTTCCTAACTCTGTCCCTCCTTCTTTTGTATCTGTACCTTCTCGGATTCGCATTTTTGAGCAGGAGGAGGGGGACTAGAACCACACGCAACATCCAGGATGAAAGGAGAGAGCACCACAAATTTATACACCCACACAATGCTTTGTTACGTTACTTTTCTAATAACTCATAATACCTTATTTGTGTCTTACAACAAGTGAGCACTGGGCTAATGTGATTTTTCAGAAGATCTTATTATAACACCAAGATCTCTTCATTAGTAGATATTTCAGGCATCACTGCAAATACAAGTCAAGAATTCTCATCTCTTCCCATGCAGAAAACGTCACGAGTACCTACACTTAATTTCATCTGCTATTTTAGAGGCTGGCCATTCAAAATAGTGTTGCCTTCCTACAACTCTTCACAGTTCAGTTCTAAATCTATACACAGATGCACATACATGCACACACATTCATATACATGCACAAACAAATACACACCCCTTTCCCTTACAATTTTTGTCGCCTTATTTCCTTATTCCCTTTCCCATATAGCTTAAGACTACACTGAAGAGGAGACTGCACAGATCCCCGTGCAATGTCTTCCCCAGGGATCTCATGGAGGTCTGCAAGAGCCTTCAGCAAAGCACTTTGTCAAATTATCTGAATTTCTAATAGACTATTTGCAGACAGGGTCAGAAACAGGAACACAGCTCTCCCTGCCAGAAGGGAAGTCCCTCTGGTCCAGATTTCCCCTGATTTGAAAGTGCAAAGTCTCACCTATAATTTCCAGATGCTCTCCTGCACTATTTCTAATGACAAGCCTCACTGCTCGTAACCTCTGTGCTACCCGCCGCTCGCGGGTAAGTTAATTCTTGAATTGCCAGCAAGTTTCTGGAAGTCAAAGATGGTCCACAGAACTCTGCTTATCGAGGTCTTCTGGCAAGTCCTAACAAACTCACAGCATTACTAAGCCTGGGGAGGGGTTCTAGGAAAGATAAAGGCAAGTTTTAAAATAAATTACTGCAATCACATAAGCTTAAATGAAAGACATGCAACCATACTGGGTGAGAGAACAGGAAGAAAAAAAAAACCTCAAGAACAAATCCCAAATATTCCAGATAAATGTTATCATAGAAATTAATACAAGAGTATGCCAATAGAAGGAATCTACAGCATGTTCTCAAATCTCCTTTCACCCAAACCATCCTTTGGAGGCAGAAGGGTTGCATTGCTCTTCTCCCACCAGGACAGTTCCAACCGCAGCACAAGTTACACAGTAAAGAAAAAGCTTTTCTCTCATGCACTGTATTCTAAAAAAAGTTTAGTTGAGGGCTTCTCCCATCAAATTTTGCTGTAGTTGTGTGAAATTGCAAAAACAGATTGTTGTGCAGCCATTGTACAATAAACCCCTCGCTGCTGCAGGAAGCCACCACAGGCTCCTGATCCAGCCCATCCCTCTGCAGTGCATGAGTGAGCTAATTACTGCTGATTTTTTTCCTAATTAAATGAATGCAATAGCCAGTCCTCTCAAATAATATAAACTGGGTAATGAAGAGACTTTCCGTGAGCTTACAGATGAACTTGCTAAATGCAATAAAATGAACATCTGCGTATTGTGAGCTCTCCGCTAACAAGTTTGTAATACAAAATGGAAAGATGCAAGTCAGAATAAAGTGGTATTAAACAAAGCCTTTCTTCAAAAGGAAGTAGTTTTGAAATTTATAAATTATTAGAGATGCATTATTTCTTAATCCTCTGAAAAGGTTGCATTTGATCTTATTAGAAAAATAAAATTTTATATCCTACATGACTCAAACTAGAAACAGTTAAGTAGCAGAAAACTGGCAACTTTACTTGTATAGCTCCTATTTCTGTGATGTATTGACCAGGACAGAAATTATTTTACAATGCTTGATGCCAAATCTGCATGTGATGCCAACAGAACTTTGGTTTTAAATGCTATTTGCAGTTTATCATTGAAAGGTTTAATCTTCCACGTGAGCTTAGCTGAAAATAAAGCAGTAACAGCACCGTCACATACCTGAAACAACGGCCCACAACCTGTTTAACCTTCAAACATGTATAACCCAAGCAAATTGCTCTGTTTATACTAGGCATGATGTACCCCAGATTTATCTTCATTTCAGCTGAAGCTGGCGACCTCTCTTCCCTCCCTCCAAACATAATTAAACTAACTTCAGATATTGATTTTTCCATTGAAATTATTTCTTTGAAGGGAGGGATCCCAGACTAGTTTAGCAGAAGAAAATTCCTTCCAAAACATTTGACTTCCCTGCCGCCAAACCCTTCCCCATATACCGCATTAGTAGTCTGCTCTGGACGAGCGGATCGCGTGGCTGGGGGCCAAGAAATAAAAGCTTAAACACGTAAGACAGGTGGGGACATGGGGGACAAATAATCAAGTAACTTATTTTTACTTTTGCAATAATGTCTTCTTTATCTCACTTTAATCTTTTTAAAGTAGGTCACTGTACTTGGAGCAGAAAAAATGTCAATATGATTTATGAACTTTTAGGAATTTTAAATAAAACGGAACATTACTCTTATTAACCCATTCCATGATGTTTTGGAAAGCAACTTCAGAAGTTGCACCTGTACACTAAGATAAAATGGTTACACAAGAACATCTTATCTCATTGAAAGAGAGTTACCTAGCGGATATCAGAACACTACAGTTTGCCTTCCATACCTTCGAAAGGCCTATAAAAAAAACCCACTTTCATGTAGCACCTAGGACAAAAGGAAGAAAATCATCGGGACAAATGTTACTTCAAGACAGCTAAAGCTGTATGAAAAAAAAGACCTCTACCTAACCAAAGCTTTGGAAATATTTTTGTTGCAGCAGCTTAAAGCAAAAAACTTCTTTTGCCCTACATAAATGATTTATTACAGTCTTCAAATCTGGGTGGATTAAATACCTGCTGTTGGTTATTGGACGCTCATTTTCTAAGGATCAAAAGCAATGAAATTCTGAAGTCACTTTTTTACTACAGGACTGAGAACTCGGCACTGCTGACTCCGTACAAGGCTGCGATGGAGATATAGCCAATAAATGTTAAAACCAGCAACTGTACACAGAAGCCTCTTAACTGACAAGGAGGGATAAGAACCCGTGAAAAGGCTCAAAGCAGCACAAAAACCCGAGAGATCCCAAGGCAAATTCCAAAACCATAAGGCAGTTGGTACACTTCAGTCTGCACAGTGAGGTTTGGTTCGACATACAATATATATGGTGGTATAACCTTCATATCATACGCTTTGGCTTCTTATATAAGCCATGATTTAAACACCTGTGCTGTCTCACAGTGTTGCAGCATTCAAAAAATTAGGAGGGTTGCTACTAGGAAGTACTACGTTAAAAGAAAAGCACCTGTCAGAGCCCAACTCCTTGCATTTTTTCAGCTCGAAGACTGAAGGCAGATCCACTGCTTCAGGGGCATCCACATTTCATAATGAAGCTGAAAAGTAAAAACCTGTTTTAACAACCTAATTAACCTGCTGAACTACGGTCTGAGTGAAATACCTTCAAGTTCAAATTAAACAGCGCAGATTTCGGCCACCTCCTTTCCTGTTGCAGTGCTTGACAAGCTAACAGGGCTACACTGAGACCACTTCCAATTTCGAGAAGCAGTATATGTAGATCTGTATCTCCAAAGGACTGAAAAGTAGGTCTCCTTGTGATCCAGGAAGGAACTAATTAACACTTAGCACTTTCATTTTTGTGCCTGTATCACTCACCACTGGAGCAACCAGGGACAGAAGATGGATGAGAATACAAAGAAGTTAGGTGTCCACCTCCAGTAAGTCCTCCAGCGAGATGAGCCGGGGAGCTGCTGTACCTTTGCCTTCTACAGCTGGACCGTGTTTAAACAGGAATGAACGTGCCCATCCAGCCTTGCCTGGGTTCTTCTCTGAGCTAGAGGAGAGCCCAAGCTGTGCTCTGTACCTGTCCTGTGCTGGCATCCATCCCCCCGGTCAGCACATGGCATCCTTGAGAGAGCATCAAGGACCGTAACGGGGTGCCCTGGTCTTCTACACTGACCTGGGCACGCTCACTTTTTCACTAGCACTGAGTAGCTGCTCAACGCACTAAAACGGCACTACGAGGATATACAACATTTCTTTTTAATCTGTATATGCATGTATGCACACAGAGAGAGTTCACAGTCAAACCTTTTCCTAGTATTTGCTTTTTTTGAAAAGCCATGGCACTTCATATGTTCCACAGGAACATATGGATCTAAATTCTCAAAACATACATCTGCTTAAAAAAATATAAAATTAGGAAATAAATAACTAACCACCTCAAAAAGCCACTCTTCCATCAGCTGGTAGTCTGAAATGATAACAGAGCTGCCACATGTACAAAGGACTTTAAAAAAAAAAGATAAAAAATTAAAAGAAGGAACAACTCATCTCACTTTCACACTACACACAAGGTGAGGTTGTGGCACTGGAGTTTAGTGTCCACTGGCAGAAGTGACCGAATTCAAAGTTTAGGTTTTCTTTCCTTTTGCTAAAACAAAATATTTCACTTCTGAAGTAAAATTCATGCAATGTAAAAAGCCATACTTCAAAACAGTTTAAGGGCAAAATAAAATAGAGCAAACAATGCAAAAGTAGCTCCAGTACCAAAAGTTTACTACCACTTTTAACTGGACGGAAAAAGAAGCTAACTGAACTACGCAGGCAACATTATGGAGACATATTATGCTACAAAATAAACTTAACTTTTTGCAGGGACATTATGGAGTCATCTCTCTACCTATAGTGCTTCAGTAAACGTAACTTTTTGTCTCGGCCACAATAATCTATAAATAGTGTAGCAGCAATACCCACAGAATCCGTACATTTAAAGCAGTAGCACGCCATAAAGATTCACTTTAAAACCTATATTTTCTAGGGGGAAAAAAAATAAAAAAAAATAAAAAGTGAAGCATTTCAGAAGTTGCAGCATTTCTTCGTTGTTTGAGCAATGACTGAGCTGCTGGATCTGGAGATTTTCCCAGCGCCGAGGTTTGGAGCGGCAGTTGAACAGGAAATACTGCGCAGTCTGTGCATGCATTACATTCCTGTCCCGCCCCGAGCGGGCGGCCAACAAACAAACCTTTCTTCTAGTAAAAGAGAAAAAAAAAAAAAAGGAAAAAAAAAGAAAAAAAAAGAAAAAAAAAAAAGGGCAAACTGCACAAAGTTCACCAGCAGATGTGGCCTATGAATCCAAACCAGCCTTTTCTGCTGATAAAAAGAATTCGATGCGTTTGCAATGTTGGTGTAATGTCACGGTTTTGTGAAGCTGGATCAGCAAAGACCTGGAAGTTTAGAGATGCAAAATCTGCAACGCTGAGCTTCTGCAGGGTGCTGTAAGTGAGCAGTAATTGCACATGTCAGAGACTTTATTTTAAGGAGGGTTTTGCCAATTATTAGTAGCAGCTTACAATCACGCTGCAACAGTCAATCAGAACAGTTAAATCTTTTTGTACAGCAAAAAAGGCCTATTTGCAAAAAAGGGGATTGTTTTATTTCAATTTTATTTTACGTGCAGCACTAAGGCACACGGATTCCGCACTTGTCTTCAACCATAAAGTAACAAACACTTAGTAACTAGAACATATGTTCATGTATCTCAACTCTTTTGAACTGCTCCCAGGTTGGCCTCTTAAATCCTGGAAGATATTTAATAATGATTTGTTAAATACTTGGGAGGGAAGGCAGAGGAGAGACAAACAAATGGAAATATGAGCAGCACGCAGGGTCAGAACGGCAGTATCTCGGAGTTTGTTAGTCACGGCTGATACCCTCTGGCATCGGAAGAGGATTAGAGTCAAACCGGCGAGGAAGCAAATGTAAACAAGCATGTGTTTATAGAGCAAAAATATGTACACTATCCGATCTGCTCTGCCTTGGATTGAGCTCACACGTAGCATGGTGGGAAAGGCAGAAAAGAACAACTCGTTGAATGCCGAGCAGCACAGGAAAAGCGGATGAAGGCGAGCAACGGGCGGGCATCCGAAGCCGGCACACAAGCAAAGCAGTTAAAGGTTTTCCCAAATACTAATTTAATTCCAAGCTGGTATAATAATAATAAAATATAGTCTTTGAACCAATGCTGATTAAACAAAGAGAGAAAAACAAGCTAAAGAAAAGCACTTTTGCAGAGTCCGTTTTCTTATTACATGTGGCATGAACATACAGACAGACACTCACGCGTGGCACAGACGCGCACAGGGCCTCCGCAGCCCCAGGCCGTGTGTTCCTGAAGAAGTTATGCCCTGAGATCAGTACGAAGTTACTGAAGAGCTGTAAAAGCCCCTTTTCCTGTGCTCCACAGACACAGCGTGTAAAACACCAAGCTATACACCCACCACACGTATTGTACCTGATCAAGTCGTTGCGTGATCCAAACCTAAAGAATATCACCGGGCACCATACCTATGATCAGCTCATTTCCTTATCAAGTTTATTCAGTTTAATAAATAGACGTTTTGGGGTTTTTCCCCTTCCCAGTGACCAAATTCACAGCCTGCGGTTTGGCTCAAAAAGTGAAGCCGAGTTTTGTTCTTCCTCCCGCTGCAAAGAGGTTGACTCAAACACAGGTGACAGGTTTTGGTATTTGCTTTTGGACTTGAAAAGTAGGAGACAAGTGGTTTATAAAACCCAAATGTAAAAGAAATTCTTCTACTCTCTTTCTCCTCAAAAATATTACACGTCCAACCAAAGCCTTACCAAAACCTCGCTCATCTGAGAGTAAACTTAATTTACTTTCCTAAATATAGCTGTAAGATATATTCGCATAGAGACAGTGACATTCCCAACTGTACTTTTTGCAGCAAATACTTCAATAAGATATCAAATCCAAAAGCATTAATCTATTTTTGCAAGCTTTTTAATCTCTTTCCTAGGAACAGCTCTTCTCTAACAGATTCATGTCGCAAAAATGCTGTTAAAGGGTGCTCCCTTGCAAGGAAAAGTTTTGTTTCTTCATTTCGCCTTGTGAATTTTGAGTTCACTCCCTGGGGATATTTTGGGACAGGCTACAATTCTCATTCCTGACAGGGAAATCCCTCATCCGAAGTTTGCTCCCCAAAAGATACATCCCTAATAGCAAAAATCAAACGAGGATGCCTTTTTTTTGGTAGCTCCTTTGATGCCTATTTCCAATTACCACTTATTTCTCCCAACCTATTGCTATTTTGTGGATATTAAATGCAGTTCTCATAAAACGTTCACTCTGCAAGAAAGTACAGATTTAAAACAATGGTGTTTCTGTTAACATGTTTTACCGATCCAAAGTTATTTAAATCATGTAATTTCTGGAAAAGACTGTCTTAATGGAGTAATGAACATGCATGGCTACTTATGAAATATTTACCTTCTTTCTTTGAAGAAAAATAGAAGTTGTGCAACTTCAAAAAGACATTGACTTTAGCAGAGATGTAGTTATTTGGACCAATTACTGTTTTCCCTGTTCCTCCCTGCCCCTCTCCAAATTTCTCTACATTTTGAAACCTAGATACAAAGGAATAAAGAGGAAACCCACTCATTTGGAAGAGGAAACTTTCTCTAAACCACTATATCATCTGTGCTTCGGTCATTAATATAATCTAAAAGTAATAGCTGTTTCTAACAACTAAAACCGCTCTTGAAATCAAGTTACAGCCAACCTATAGCTAGTATCACTTTAGCAGGTTATTTGAATCCAGTGCTTCTTGGAGCACAATTAAAACGTCAGATTTTGGTTATAAACTTAAATTGTTACGTCTTCAGTTGCAGGGATTTCTCAAGGAGCAGTCCGGAATACACTTGAGTGTATCTGCTGGGACAGAATCTGACTTAGAGGAACTGTTGCCAAAGTAATTTCTCCTCCAGCTTTAGCTTCCATGAAGTAGATTTTACCCAACCTTCATAATTTTTTTAAATTTTTTTTAATACTTGCAATATTTACAGACATGTAATACAAGTGCATATTACAGAGAGAAAAATGTTTGTAGTTTTATTTGCTGCTGTTTTTCTTCAAGCTGTTGCATCTGCCCTCACCAGTCAAGCAAGAAAGAATTTTGATGAATTTAAGTTTTCAGTAAGATCTACATGTATTCAGTAACTATATTAAATCTAAAGTAATTACAACATCAACCACTGCGGGTTTTCAATGCAATGAAAGTGTCACTTGGGGAACAGCAGCACTGCCAGGTATCCCTGATGAAAATTTTCAGCCACAGTTCATCTTTCTGTAACAGAGCATCTATTGTTATACTCCCAAGTAAAGAGGGAAGTAAAAAAAAAAAAACCAAAAACCAAAACCAAACAAAAAACCACAAAGCCTATTGCAAATTCTCATTAATAATTTGCTAAAATACCTAGCATTGCCCTGGTGAAGCAGGAGCCCTCCCTCCTTGGCTTTCAAACTCCTCTTCCCTGGGGTGTATTTAAACAGGCCAGTAGGATACACCCTGTCATTTCTGAAAGACAAGCATAATGTACTCATATTAAGTTTAAAACATCTAAATGTCTATCTGAATCCTGATCAGCTACCCCCCCAAAAAACCCCAACCTGAGTGCAGAGGAAGGAACAGTCAAAACCAATGCACATCTGACATTATTTAAAAATGTTTAGGAGTCCGATACAGTGATTTTTATTTCCTTACTGGCTGGGTGTGTATGTTGTACCAAAATACAAAGCTGAATTAAATATCAAAACCACCTTTACGGAAACGTTCAACTTACCTCATTCAGCAAGTCTGTAATTTATACATATATATATATATAAAAATATATAAAAAAGTAATATTTCACATTAAGAATTAAAAAGTCTGAAATGATAACCATCAACAGTCTATAAGGTAATTTCACCGATGCCAGCAACCACTGTAACAGCACAGACTGCTGTTACTAAGTGTATTTTCAACTGAAGTAAGCTAGAAAATATTAATTCCTAGCTCTTCTAACCCTGTACTTTGGACTGAAGATTATTTCACCCATTCAGCATTCCCAGACTATTAACAGCAGCACATTCCCACCTGGAAATATGATAATCAGAAACCTAAAACTAGATTAAGACTGAAACAAAAGATACAGGAAACTGCAAGCTTTGTCTGATAAAGTTACTACAGTTTTGACAAAAAAAGCAGCAAAACTTGCCCAACTTCCAGCAATTCCTTCCTAGAACAAAGCCACAGTTTATTGCCTGCTTAGAAATTCAGATAATTAAAAAGTGAAAACAAATTATTTTTTCTTATTCCATTAAGCTGAACAGAAGGGGATTTTTTTAAAAAGCATTTTGGTGCCTTAAACAACTACTTAGATGCCTCTACCGAGCTGACAGTTCAGCTGCAGGTTGGAACAGCTGCAGACACGTTTAATTGTTTCTCCAAATACCCAGAACATCAAGTACTTTTCACCTATTTGAAATATCCCAAACTTCGTACTAAAAGGAACGCACACAATTTAATATCCATGCTTTAACTTCTAACCATCCTGTAAAGCAGAAAGCTAGCCACTTGATAAGTTATGAGAAAGCATGAATAACTGATCGCTGTATAATAACTGAAGATGTTACATTAACCAGTGTCTTCAGGACTACAAGTTTGGAGAAGTTAAAAATAAACTGTTTCCTTAATTCTACCAGGAAAAAAAACAAAAACAAAAAACCCAACAAAAAAAACAAACAAAAACCCCCAAAAAACCAAAACCCAAAATCCCAACAAAACAGTACAGTAACTGTTTACTGGAGCAAAAATGCTGAAATTTGTAATTACGTGGATATATTCTACAAAACTCACTCCTGTTATCCCCAGACAAAGCCCATATATTGATTTTATCAAGAGTAGAATAAAAGAAGGTAAAAATAGCACCTGTGCCCATTAAGAAATTAAAACTCTTTCCTAGCTTACTTCAGGATGTGCCTTTGCGCTAATTGTAGAGATAACCAAGGCATGATGCAACCCAAATTACTCTCGTTTTACGGCTCGCCCAGGTCCCAGCCTCTCTCAGCCCACATTCTTGCCCAAGCTGTTTATGTAGAACACTTCCAGATCAGCTGGTCTCTGCCCAATCTGGCAAAAAAAGCTGTTTTCCTTCATCACTGATGCGGTGGCGAGGGCGAGCAGTTTATTTAGTACATAATGACACAACACTATCCCTGCTGCTTTGCATCTTTTTTTTTTTTTTTTTTCTCCTTGGGATAAAAGAGCCAGACTTTTACCATTTACATTAAACAGATCTTGCTGTCCTGTTGTTTGGTGCTAAAGAAAGTCAGGTTTTGCAGAGCACGTACTCTTCATCTCTTCGGGAGGTGGGATCCTTGTCTTATTACCAGTGCTTCTAATAGCCGAGGTCCCAATTAGGCTCGGGGAGAGAAGCAGCTGATGATCTCATGCAGGAGCCCCAAAGAGATGACCAATCCAGCACATTTCTCGCGCTTCACTTAGATGGAAAATCCCAAGCATATGGGCCCATAAATGTTAAATCATATTAACTCTACATCTAAGTCTATACTCAAGCACTTAGAAGGCCGTCTTTAGGATTTCCCTCTTCTCCTTCCCCAAAAGTAAGAAGCTCTAACCTTACAGAGCCCCAGCTGGCACCGACGCTCGGCATCAATCCTCTTCAGTTATTTCACGCTCTCTGCGCAGCTCTAACTGACTCGGACTTTGCCAGTTTGCAGTTAAGATGCTCTACGAGCAGGTGTTCACACAACAAACCCCCCCCCACACCCCGCGATGTGGGTCGTAACTCAAACTGAGACGGAAGAAGGGGACAGCAACAACAATTTCTAACCGAAAACTCTACGGGTGCCTCCGGGATACCCGGCTGCGGGCGGCAAAACTTGCATTGAGAAAAGCGTCGCCTAGGACGGTCACACCTGCCACAGCTGTGTGCACCCTTTATCCTCACAGCTTTAAAAATCCCTTCTCAGGGGATAATGAGTATTCTGTCCTGTACTATAACACAGTATAAGCAATTTTAAAAGCTTTCTTCTGGCTATGAGCTGAGCGCTCTCAGTTTGGGCAGAGCCTCTCCCTGCCCATTTAGCTCCTTCTGCCCAGCCCCAGTATATTCAATGAATTACTAAAATCTGAACAGCCTTCTACGTTTGAATGAATCTCCTGAAGCTACGGAGAGCTAAAGCAGAAAAGCATTGTATGCGACTGCACGCCTGATGCAAAACAAGATAAAAATCTGGCATCTCTTCCGCTCCTCCATAATCAAAACGAGGAGGACAAATAGCTGCGTATCGCCTTCATTATCGCCTTTCTTAGAAGATCTTATTTTTCTTGGGGACGTAGGAAAACATGGCAAGAGAAATGCATGTCCAAACAGGATTTTCCCAGAACAACATTTAACAAAGATCAACAGTACAAATCTGGAACTAACTCTTGCAACACTACGGAGGCATTCTCCTCTCTGCTGAAGAACTCTGCTCCAGTAATACGTGTGCAAGAAGGCAGGCACGAGTCCCCTCCCACGGTCCCAACGCAAGGAACTCCAGCCCTACAAAATAAACAAAGTAAGGTTCGGCGTGTTTAAGACACACACTGCCAAAAATCTCCCACCAGGACCCAGAAAACTAGTGGTGGGAAGTTCCTAGGTGGTAACAGGTCTGCACATTGAAGAGAACTACTTTATTTTTATTTTTTTTTATTATAGCTCCGAAGTAATTCCTACGGATATTCTCCTTAACCTCCTGGCAGCTCAGGCATCAGCCCAGCTGACCGCAGGCAGTGTTCACAAAGCCCAGCTGATAAGCACTTGTAGGTCATAATTCATCTGATTTCTCTACACTAGAACCCACCCTAAAAATGCCAATTATTTTTTTTTCTTTGTCTCTCCACTGAGAGCCGCTGATGAATAGCTCAGCTGTTTATACTGCAAACATTTACAGTTAGGGGAAAGATCACCATCCTCCACGTCACTGCTTTAGTCTCCTGTAACTCGGTGGAGCTGGACAAGGCCAGAAACAATCCCTCCAGCTTGCTTACCCTAAAAATGCTGCAAAATAACCCCTTCATTTAATCCTTCTGCTCCTCTACCCATATGAACACAATATTGTTTCCTAACTGCTCCAAACTATCAATCTGCATATCCAAAATATAAATGGAAAATGTCGTTCTTATGAAGAGCAAAAACCAAACACAGGACTAGGGATTAAATGAGGTTCCTCACTAAGGCTGAACCAGGAACACTGGACATCAAATGCAACCTCCCGCACCCACAATGAGCTGCTGAGCGTACCCCAGTTTTCACGATTCCTGGGGACTCCAGCGAGTTCTCCGTGATACGTTGCAGGAAAAATGCCACAGTGCAGAAGAGTCCAATGACAGAACGTTTCACCGAAGATTATTTGCCAAAAATATCATGCCTACCAGCTCAAAGACCACGACACAATTCGCAAGGGAAAGAGCTTACACAAACAGGGCAAAGCTTCCGGATGGCCTTTCACAGCAGTTTTGTCTCCACTCTTCCTCCCTCCTTTTGCCAAGGGTGAAAGAGGAAAATTTTTTAACACAGAGGATACCTTGGACACCGAGTTACGCTGTACTTAAGCAAACACATTATCCACAAAACTTGGGGTTTTTTTTCCTCACTTGAGAAAATTCAACTGTTCAAAGATCATATGCAATCAGCGCACATTTCTAGGTGAGCCCAAGCATTCAAGAGGCTGTTTCATCCTCTCCTTTAATGAAGGACGAGCACAATTTCCAAATACCTTCGACAAGCCACATGTTAAAACATGCTTCACCACCATCCGATAACAATGCGAGGTAATTACAACACTTGCGTAACGTTTGTGCCTGCTTTCTGGCCACAGGTTTTAAGTTTCCCACCACTATCTTAAGTCTCCTGTTCAATCCCCAAGATAGGTGTATCTTCATTAATAATGTTTAAAAAAAAATTATGCAAGTTCTACAAATCTGCGCCACTCCTCCTGCTCTTCTGCTTACGGTACAAACATTTGTATCAGTTTGTGTTTTATGTCACTGGAAAAATCATAGCAAACATTAAAGAATGCAGCTGGAAGTATGTAAAAAAAAAGAATAGGAATATGTAGTCTCTCGTGCAGCTGCAAGTTTTGGATACTCCCATTAAAAGGAAAGACAATATAAAAATCCAAGTAAAGCCAGAAGGTACTAACTGCTCCAAGCAATGACTGGGGACATCGAATTGAGGTTTCCTTAAAACTTCAGATCAAGTGACAAAAGACAATGCTGTATTGTACTTCTTAATAGGGTATATGTACAGCAAAGCAAAGAGGAAAAGATCAACCCCACCAATCGAGACAACCACAGTTAAAAGTCTAAAGAGAACTGGATTCACTTTTCTGCTCCACTTTGAATCTCCATTTTTTTTGGACGAGTGGCTTCACATGTTTTGTCTATAGAACAACTTTTTAAACCCAGGGTAAAAAATTCCCTACTTCATTTTTGTTCTTAGGTAAGGCACACACACAGCCTTTCACTGGGAGCTTGGGGCTGAATATATATTAAAAATTGAGAGGTGCTCATATAATTTAATAGCAAGGTCTAGAGGAGTACTTAGCTTGTAACACCCCAACTTTATTCCCTTATCATAGGTAGCACAAATTCCTGCCAGTGGTATCATGCATTGTTTTATCCAACGTATTTTAGAAGCGGCATTAACCATACGTAGGAAATACTTAAATGTTAAGGACCTCATCAGGCAGTAACAATCTAAGTTATATCTGCCACAAAATGTAATTGTGGTCTTTGATTATTACTAATTACAGATATTTTTCCTATTAATAAACTAATTGTTGCATAAGCTTTGAGTAAGGCAACGAAAAAACCTATCTTGAGAGCTCTTGTCTGAACACGCAACTTGGTATTTCTTTTCCTTGAGTCATTTCAGGCAACTAAATCAAGCATGATCTACGAATGAGAAAGTACATTGAAAAGTACAAATGAAAAATATCACTAAAGGTGATGTCACTTGGCTTATACTTCTTGTTTATAGCGATAGGACAGCAGAAAAATATAATTACAAACAGAAGTTTGCACCAGGTTTAAAATATTCCATATTGAAAGAATTTATTGTATTACATAATGCTAAATAGCTTTAAATGTTTTTCCAAATTCTGTTTACATGCCACAGATAGAAAAGCTCACACACATTTTGCCTGCCTTAATAAACCAACAGTATACACATATATGCATGAATACATTGCACGCATAGGCACATATCTGGAAAAGCTAGCTTGAACGCGGTACAAGTAACAAAAATATGCAGCCCAGCCCTGTATCCAAATCAGAGGTGTAATAATTCTTATACACGGAGTTTAAAGCAACTTCGATAAACAGTCACTCTGTCATTCTAAAAAGCATATTCTAACTAGAATTACCCTGACTTTTTTTAGGAATTGCATTCCAATAATACTGTACGAATTATTCAATAAGTGTATCAGTTTATTTTCAACAAAATTCTGGTTCCTTTCCCCTGAGGAAATTCCACTAGTATTTGCATGTACCACTCCGGCATCAGCAAGAGTTACAGTCCTGTACATTTTTTTTCCCTATACAGATAATGTATTCTTCAAGTTCATTTCTACTGAGAGGAGAAAAAAGCTCTCAGCTTTGCCTTCCGCATGAATAATACATTAAAAATTTAGTATTAGAGAACAACTCTTCTTTTTAAGCCTCCAGAAACAGTAGTATATTTGCCTTATTACTTGGAAAAGATTCATGTACGCATTTAAATAAGGGTAAACCATAAGCTCCTGTTTTCCATAATTAAGCTGTAATAAAATATTTCACCATTTATCAAACCAATTCTAAAACAATACTGTACAGCTTTATACCTGCCATCAAAAAAGATAATCACTTACCGTATTCACAATAAGGAGTATAATACATTTTGGTCCATAACTCAGTGTTATAATCTGAAGTGGAACAGATTTTCTCAGCCATTCACGAAAACTGGTTTGTTTACATGAAGAAGACAAGAGAATCCTGATTTCCAGTAGGCATTTATAGTCCACATCACTAATAGAATATGTAAATAAAACCAAATTCCACTAGCAAAACCATTTACAACAGCAAAAATTCCGTAAGGGAGCAGAGGGAGCAAAATAACTGCCCGTGAAAAGGATGAAAACTTCTAGGAAGAGAAGAGTCCTAAGAACAGCAGCCCCATCGATCTCGTGCTGCTTGTTTAAGCCTTGACTCTGCAGCCTGATGGCCCCACTACAGCCTCGAGCTTCTTATTCCTTCTTAGGCTTGTATAAAAATAAACAAACTGCGGAATATGAACCCAGATGTTTGAGAAATCAGAAAGCAAGAGTCCAATTATACTGCTACCATCGAAGTATTTTTAAGTGTTTGTGCCTGGCAAGCCTGCGTTAGAAGGCAGTATCGCAGAGTTCAATTCCCCGGAGCCTTCAAATATCTTTTCGAGGAAGCCACCAGCAAGTTAAGGACACTTTAGGAATTGGACAAGGTGTCCTTTCAGAAAGGAACACACACACTACAATCTGTAGAACGAAGGATAAACATAACAAACACAAACTTTGCCTTCATTTCTATGCGTTGCCTCTGCTGGAAGGAGTAGTAAAATGAGGGAGGGGTATCAAGGGTGAGTCATTTTTACTTAGGCAACTGGAAGAATTTGTTATGGACTTGACTGCATGGCTGCAACTACAGGTTTTAGTCAACTTTCAGCCCAATTACCCTTTAAAGGTATCTCTTAATTTCTCCTCTTTAAGGTATCACGTTCACATGAGCTGGGATATGCTGCTTATTATCACAGCAAGAGAGCAGGAAACGGAAAGTTTTATCCTTTACGTAATATACTACCAATCCTTTTAAAATTATCATAAAGTTATCGGCACTTTGAGTTGGATTTTCAAGCAGCTCTTCACATTCCCTACAAAAAGGGAAATCTAAGGTACACGACACGGGAAACAGAGGCTCTAGTGACTGGTTTGCAGAAAACTAGCTTGTAAACACTGTTTGATCATCAGTCCCGAGATCAGAGATTGTGGAAGCAAGCTGTAAACCCTATCAAAAATACATTTCTAACTGAGCTTTCAAAGGGAAGTGAGGTCCCAGCAAGGTTTTGGAAATAGCATTCATGAGCCGCTTGGCTTTGCGGTGTTCAAGAGACAGGCTGGGAGCCTCCTCCTCCAAACCTGTGGTTCTTCAACTAAAGAGCGGTGAATTCCTCGTGTTATTTTTTCCGAGAACTTCTATTTTCCTACTTCTCAACATTTGCTTTAGTCTTAAATAATAAAATTCATATGAGGAGCTCTTTTACCTAAACCCTCCCAGAAATAAACCCCTACTGCTTTCTGAACTATAAAAACCACGAGAAACTGCCAAGCTGCCGAGCTGCTCTCATCTAGCTGCTGTGTTCAGCGCAGCAAAAGGGCAGCATTGCACAGACAACGACTGTCCCAAACGTCACTCGTGTCCCACCGTAGGAAATCTACCCAGCGGCAGCTGGCACACAGCGCAGCAAACCGCACGGTCTATGTTTGCCCATTACCCTTTTTCCTCTTGGCTGCCGTCTCGGGTTCGCGAGCTCCTTCTCCCCTTATACAGGAAACTGGGGCCTCAAGCTTAATCCTGCACATTCGGTTCTCTTCTCTTCCAGCTACCACTACAAATGTATTCTCCCAGCAAAAAACCCACCAAAAACAAAAGCACCGAAAGCTCTTCGCAATCAAATCTTTGCTACGCTTCTCCGCAGTGAGATTATTTCTCCTGATGTCTGGGAGAAAACTGAAGGAAAGAAAGATTTAACAAACACACAAAACGTTATTCATCGAGTCAGAGAGCAGATAATCCAAATCTAAAGGTACGAACAAACGTTGCAACACCACTACAAACACATAACCAAGGATGTCCTAATATCTTTATTTACACATTTCAATCACTTTATGGAGCCAGATGCAGCTGCACTCAAGCACTTTCACTGGCTTTTGTGCGGGGCTGAGGAAGTGGCAGCAATAGCAGACTTGCGGGAGGTGGGTAGGAAGATGGGGAAGATGTGGTTGCAAGTAGAAGAGCTTGGCTACAGCAGACTGGGAACCCACTGCAGCAGATTGAGAGGGTAAAGGAAGGAAGGGGAAGTCTACGACTCTAATTTATCTTCTTTTTATCTGAAAGCAGCTGAGTTTCTCCGCACTGAGGCGTCCATTCCCTCCACTGCTCTGCCTGCCCACCCCATGCCAGTCTCCACCATCAGCCCCTGCCATCCTTGGAACAGCTTGTTTCCTTCCCAACCTAAGAAGAGGACTCTCTTTTTCCCCCTCTCTTAGCTGTTACAACATTGCTAGGATCACTTCAGTGGGTTCCAGGGGGGAGGAAAAAAAAAACCAAACAGCATCAAATTTCTGTATCTTGCAATGTAGGATTTTGTAGTGTTATTTGTATCCCCCCTCCCCTCTCAGCAGCTTCCTCACGTCCTTCTTCCTGAACCTCATGGCCTAAAATAGAGTACAAAAAACCCCTTCCTGTCATCCTTTCCAATTATTTTGGCACTTCCTCAATTATTTACTCTAGGTAAAACTACTATACTATACATAAAGACATCTGCAATTTGCTTAATTGCATACATTGCACTTAAGAAGGGTTCCCAGATTCACCACTCCTTCAGTTGCTAAGATCAGCAGCCAACTGCACTACGGTTTTTACTGGATTTATTCTAAATAAGATGTAGATGCCATTTAAGATGTAGACAGCACAGCAGCAAATTATTGTGGACCTAAGCACCGACTGTTGTACCGAGAGCCTCATCAAAAGGAGCTGCTGTATGTTCTAATGCCTGTGGTCTGCTGAAGAACTCCAGCTACTCACCAAAAGTACCGCAGGATGTGCAAAGGGCACCACAAAGCGAGGACATATTAGAGCACCCTCCCTACCATCAGTCCCTCGAGGTATTCTGCAAAAAGCATTTGATATGGCTAAGAGAGAACGGAGGGACGAAGGGCTACTGCTTTAAGTGACTGCTGAATTGATTTCTTTTAGGTTGTCCAACCTGCTGATTCAAGGTGCTTCCAGTGGTATGAAGGAACCTAATGCTTTTAACTGCCCATCCTTTATTTTCCGTTCAACTACAGAGAGCCCGTAGCCATTTATATGGAACATTTAATAATGTAATAGCAAGAAGAGGTGGGAAGAAAGGAAAAGAAGTGACTATACATGGATTAACTACATGCAGAATTTGCCACACCAACACGTCTTTTCAATAATAAAAAAGTATGCCGATACCAGCACTACCGCAATTTCTGCTGGCAAACTATTGAAATGTTACAGTCACATCAGTCACAGAACCTATGGTCAGATATATAAATAAATAACTAAATAAAAAACAGGATTCCCCCCCCAGGATAAAAAACGTTCTCAATTTGTTCAGCCTTCCGCTGCTGGTCAGCTTTTCTAGTCTGATTTCTTTCTCCCTGCTCCTTGGAAAGCTCTCAAATCCAAATCCAGTGCTCAAAGCTTTACACAGCAGTTCAGAAGAAGCCTTTCCAAAACAGGGTACAGCAGGATGACTTCACCGTTCTTACAAATCAGCTGTCACGTTGGAATGCGTAAACAGGCATATATCTTTTCTTTTTACTGCTGCGTGTCAAATCCGACTACTACAAATACCTCGGGATTTTCTCTGGACTAGCAACGCAACTCGTTGTCCTTTCTTCTCAGTTTTTGCAGTGGATTACTCCATAAAAATCTTGAAATAGTCTGCTGAAGCAACATGAAAAACACAGGATATACATTTAGCTCATCCAGTCCCTTTCTATTTTTAGTGGAAACGCCCAGTACGTCTTTTATTTCAGTACCTGCAGATTCAGTATATTCTCCATTGCATCATCCGGGTCCTTAATGAGTGACCGGCACCAGACCTAGCACAGACCGCTGCACAGTCTCGCCTGCCGTATCCCTTCGAAGGCCCTGAACTATTGAAACATTACACAAATTTTTACACAAAGATTCCTGCACCCATTTTACAGCAGTTTATATGCCGACTGCATTTTTCTACTTTAGAGTCTTAAAAGCTTCACTTCAACTCGTGGTAATCTACTAGTTTTTCCTTTCCTTGTTACCAAGTTACAGAAGAACTTCAGTTGCTTTGACATGGTTTATTTCTGAAAAGAAAAATCTACTGGATATTATTGGTTTCCTTGGTTTCTTGCAATATATCTTATTTTTCTGTGTTCCCTTCTCAAAAAAACAAAACTAGAAATTATGAGTAAGGCAGCCTAAGTATTATGTTCATTCTTCTGGGGTTTTTTAGCAGCTTATTTACTCTTCCCAAGGTGTCAAAGGTAACAGCTCACAGCTCTGAAGTTGTAGTTTCACACCAGCCACTAAGCATCCAGTGATTTAATTTGCCATCTGCTCTCAATTAGTCTTAGCCAAAGACTGATACAAGCTTCCCTTCCCCCATTTTAATAAAATATTTTAGTGTCAGAAGTTGGTAACTTCCTCTTCCTGCTGAGCAGCAGAGCAAAGCTTTTGTCTTCCTTTCATTACTTACAATACTCGCCGACTCTTTGTATTCCCCACAGCCACTGCGAGGTGCATGTTCTGGCAAGCACAAGTCACAGAACATAAAAAAAAAAAAATTCATTTACAACAAAATTTAAAAGCAACAACAAAAATATCAGAGAAGCAAAAATATTCTTTAATACTTATCCTTGCTCTATTGGAAGCTAGGTAAGACTTTATGCAGGCTTCCTTCCTTCTTTCTTGTGCTGGAGAAACTTATCAAGTTAGTGAGTTACTGTATTTTCTGTCCTTCATTTGAACTGGGACAGTCTGTGTTTGTCTCCATAATAAAAAAAATTCTGTTAAACTGCCACCTGATCTTAAGTCCTCTTTTTCTTTCAGGTTTGCATCTGTAAGAACTCTGAGTCACGTTTCCCACTTCTCAGTGTTTATTGAGGTTTGCCATCTTGTAACTCGCTGATTTTAAAGTTTTTGCTCTCCGTCTCTCATCCCTCCTTGAATTCCCTGATAAATGCCACCATGTCACAGTCACCCTTTCCAAGCCACCTTCCACTTCGGTACTCTCAGTGCCTCCTTACCTATGATTCAGTGTCACACCTTTAAGCATGTCTCTTGGCTGCCCTTCCTACATCAAAGCCTGTCTGAGCACTCCGAGGATGCGCTAGACGGCGTGTCCTGCTGTACTCCTTCCCCAAGTGTCTAGTTGCAAAAATCACCTCACCACCGTCTTCTATGGTTTGAATCACTCCGGGACTCATACAACATAAGGCACATGCTAATTGCAAGATGCAATCGGGTACTTGAGTGAAAGCACAGTAAGGATAGAGAGACATCCAAGAAAAATTATCTACCGGAATGTGACTGCACTGACATCATCAGTAGTGCTCACTTTCACAACCTATTAAGCTAAGCAGAGATGTGTTTTCATGAAATGCGGCCACTACAGAAGCTTTCTGGTGCTATCATTTTATGGTAAGTTTTATTGTTTCTAACATTTCCTCTTAGTCTTTCTTGATAACTCCATAAAAGAAGTTCAAATATTTAATTACTATGTCCTAAAGACCCATCACATGGCTGTTGAGTGCTTCACTGCGTAATGGTGAGCGCTCACGAAGCCGACACTATACTGCCCGCAGCTACTGAGCCAAGACAGCACTGAAGGTACGTTGTTATCTCATACCAGTCAAGTGCAGCAGTCTTCAAGTGCAAGTGCAAACCTCACGTGTATGTGGTCTGTACCACTGTCACCGTTCTTGTGCGTACGAAGCGCATCTTAGGTCATCCTACAAAACGCGCAGTGTGAACGCAGACTGTCGGCTGGTTCTTAGAATGGTTTGGGTTGGAAGGGACCTTAAATATCATCTAGTTCCAAACTCTTCCTGCACAGAAGACTCCAGCATCTCCAAAGTTCATGTTTGGCTTAAAAACATGACACCTCTCGCAGGTGAAGGACTCTGCCCAAACTGAAATTCGCTCCTGTGACAGGCCCTGCGTTTTCCTGCCCTTTGCAGATCCCTTCCTTTCACAACTGCAGCTTTTACCACGTCTGCTGCAATATGTACATCACCCTGATCCTTTTTCACAAATGCACAATTCGCCTCAGATCTTTCTAAAAATAATTGCTCCAACAAATCTTCACGTCTAGATGAAGTATGAAAGGTATTTTGAGAGAGGTGCACATTAATCCTTAAGGGATGAATCTTACTTTCTTACCAAGACAATTACAGAGTATTTTCAGTCTAAGAAGTGTCAGAGAGGCAGTAACACACAAAAGTGATCTGTAATTCCTCTCAACAGGGCACGTTTCCCCTTTTGATCCAAGGAACACCTGACCGCAGCCTGTTCTGCCCAAGTAGCAAAGCTGCCCAGCTCCCTCTAAGCAAGCTCTCACCGAGACCAAGGTTTCCACTCCGTGACTAACTGCACTGAAATAAAAGTAGTTTTGTTTGGTGGGGTTTTTTTTTAGTGCTTTGTTTGTTTTAAGCTTTTCTCCAAATTAATTTTGAACTGAAATGCCTGGGAGAGAGGATTTAAAAAAAAAAAAAAAAAGAAAAAAAAGCTTTGTGTAATTTTGTACTATTTCTTAATTCATCTTTGAAGACAGTGTGGAGTATTGGTAAAAAACACAGGTCCACAGGCTCAGCAGTCAATTGAACACCTATGCATTTCCTTAAAGTCTTCCTCATAGGTAGACTACAAACTGACCATCAACACTTTAATCAGTATTAAGCATCCTTACAAGACCAGATAAAAATTACATGGTGGTTGCCCCAGGTTTTTGGTTTTTTTTAAGTACACTACGTCTGAACAGCATTGTCTATGTCCAAACATTCATAGTAAAAGGAAACTTTAACATTAAAAAAAAATGAAGGACTGCAGAATTCAGAGAGTCCAAATAAAAGAGGAAACCGCATGTTCAAGACCAGTGATGCTTCCAGCTCAGACGGACACCAATACGTTCCCATCAAGCAATAACCATCGTCACCATGCAGAGAGCTAACGGAGGAGGTCCCCAAACTTACAACAATCTCTTGTAACAACAAATGTTTCTACCACCATGCTCAATCTAGACCATCGTTTGACACACAGGCATGCTTAAATCTGTTCAGCCATTCTGCATATATATGCATGCCAAGCAGATGAAGAGAATCGCATTTGTAGTGATGAATGAAATGACTACAGGCACATTTGTAATGTTTCATGTCAACAGTGACATGCTCATCTATCAGGTTTTCAACATGTACAACCACCTTTCCATGATGAGATGTCTTACTATATACTCCAGTAAAAGCAACCGCAACAATTAACAATCTTTTGGCACATTTGACTCCACAGGTAGCTCATAAAGTCAAAAAGAGAGTGGGAAGAAAAGGATGAACAGTAAGGAAAACCAGGGTCATTTATGACAATGACGGGAAGAAGTCCGACTCGATATACTTCCAGGTGACTTGATGATCCTTTTTTAAGGAACAGAGCTGCAATCCTGTTTTAATAAAAAAAGTAGGTGGACATTAAGAACACATTTTTTTTTAGGGACAGCAATGTAAGGAATAAATATTAACCACACTCCAAACATACCACTTGTTTTAGGAAATGAGAAGCCAATCTATCAGTGGCAGACCAAGATGTACAACTACCAGGACCCAAGTCTCTGTGCCAAGAGAGACCCCATATGTTTCAAGAACTTTGGAAGCAACTTCTCTGAAATACTTCAGAGTACGGGATTTCCAAATGCTTTTACGCTAAACTTTATGTGGAGCGCTGCTGGTAGATAGCCTAGTGTCCTACGCTTTTCGGGTACTAGTCAAGATAGTAAATGAAGAGAATACACCATTAATGAAAGCTCAGAAGACAAACAACTGCAATATACTCCACATTAAATCACATTTTAAAGGCAAAGGCCTATAAAGCATAAAGAGGAAAAAAACCCAAAAACAAAAAAACAAACCCCCACAACCTTTCTTCTACCTAACACAATCCCTGTTTAAACTCAAGTCCAGAAAGGGAGCCAAACGCACACGAGGAAATGGAAAAGATGGGGCTGCAGCAGCTAGTCACATCGCGTTTGAAAAATATTTTTTTTTTTAACAAATCTATTTTCCATTTAAGTTAAGCACTTAACTCCATAGATAAAACACACATTGATTAGCTGCTATTTTTGCTTCCACGGGGCTATCATTGACAGCAGTTTTGCTGAAAAGAGCCCCACAACAAACACTGAAAATAGCAGCAGAGCTAGCGTACAAAATGATTTTCAGTAACATGCCAAAAATATGCTGTCAAATATTAACTTCTTGCTTCCAAAAGCTAATCCACTCTTTTAACTGTTAATCTACCAAGCTGCAGTTATTACTGAGACCTCTAGTTATCCATACCAGAGACATACAGCACAATCCATCACAAAAGTATAGCAAATACTGCCGGTAAATCAGAGATGACTTGTCCCCAGATTATGCAAACAATAGCTACATGGATTATTTTGGTACTAACACTCCGTGTTTTGCAACGTTTGGCAGAGATGGAAAAATAATCCACCTCCGTGAACATGAGTTTTACTGTAAATGCTTCAGTTTTGGCCTTGCTATCCCGTAACAGAGAGCACCAAGTAATTGGCTAATCCACTTTCAGAGATTTTTTTGGTAATTTTTTTTTTACTGCTCTTGAATAAATTGCAAAACTATGCTCTGCCTTCCCCTGCCATTTCGCTGCATGAGAATAAAGACTGAATCTTATTATGCAGCTTAATGATATGTTAATCTTAAAGCAAAACACTGAAGTGAAACACTAACACTGTCACCAAAACAAACAATCAGAAAATGTGCTATTGAGTGTAACAGAGCTGTATGCCCAAATAATGTGAGAAACCAAAGCAGTAATTAACACAAATTGTTTTATTTGACAGAATTAACAGAATATAAACGACCTGCTACAGCGACGCAGTTTAAAGAAGGGAAAGAGTTGGCTTCTTATGGACTGGCTGGTATTATGACAATAAAACAGAAGACCCTGCAAAAGGTAAAGCTGAAATTAAAGAAAGGATACATCAGAATTTTATTGGGAGATACCAAAGGAATTTTATGGGTTTTTTTTCTTTGAAGACAGGATTCAGAGGGATTTTTTTTTTTTTTAAATGAAGTACAGATTTTCTGCAGGAATCTCTACCCCGTAACTTTTTTTGGATCTTCTATACCGAAAATTAATGTTCATGGTATTCTGATGAAAGACTAATATAAAACCAATAATAATAATGGAAAAAAGTATATACATTTTTCCTGAGGCTGTGTGAACAGCAGGTTGCATGAAGCATTAAACTATTTCACCTCTGCAGGTTCTGTGCTAAAATAAGAAGTTAGGGCAAAAAAGTAGTACCTAAAATACTGTCATCCTACACGTCCTAGGGAAGTTAAACTCAAGCAGCAGAAAAAGATTATCCTATCCACAACAGTTTAAGAAAATCAAAAATAAAAAAAAATACAAAGAGCTCCCCAGCACTAATACCACAAAACAAACAAACACAAAGCCCTACTTAGTCTTAACAGTTGTTTTCTGTAAGCTCAGAAGAGCATTTTCCAAGGGGCAAGTTCTCCCTTGCTGCAATCTTTAACTCCTGCACTTCTGCACCTTTTTGCATTTTTACAGGCGAGGGAAATCGGGGAAGCACAGTATTGAAAAAAGAGGACTTAGGCCAGCTGCAAATACTAGTAACAGTTCATTGGAGTAAAGAGGAATATTTTGAAGGACACAAACTCCAGCCTGACAGTCACGTTTCTCTTGTGATCTGCAAACTTTCTGGCGACATGTCATTGGCACAGAAAATAAGAAAAGGCAGAATGAAAGAAGTTTGAAAAAACCCCCCAAACCACCAAGATCTATGTCGCTGTTCTCTCAAAACCCAACCTTCTTCTCTATGAGGTCCACACATAGATCACCTTACACTATAATCACAAATTCTATTTCAAATCCTTATACATTTGGGAAAAAAATAACCAACACAGAAAAAATGCACAAAGTTGTCAGATGGCAATTTATTTAAAAGTAACCCATTATTTAACCTTCTTGTTCAGGAACACTGAGCTGTTTATGGATCGTGATGCCATTTCTGGAGGGAGACCATAACTACCTGGTACCATTAAAGTCCTCAGGCTAATTTTTGGTAGAGCAGTGACACCAGTGCCCAAAGTTTCCTCACATTCATACTATACTACGTAAGAGCCATTATCGTAACTACTACTCACTGAGATTATATAGGCTCAGATTTTGTGTGTTACACAGAAAATATATCAACCATGCAAAACTGGTGCAGGATATTATGAACTGCCAAGTTTTAATGTAGAGAAAGTTGAATTTTAAAGGCAAAGGACCTCATCTAAATTTTAAATCCAGACAAACTTAAGCTGATTTCAAGATTGAGTATGAATATACACTGCGTATCAACAGCAAACTACTCAGGAGCAAGACCACTACGTAGTTAGGACCATGTCTGTCAAGGAGTAAAAAACACATACAATTTAATAATAATATTAACAACATCATCTCATTATTTCCCTTTCCATCTTTGAAAAGGTGAGCTGACAGCACTATTACTTTCGCATAAAAGCATACCCAGAAAAAATAGTTTGTCTACAACCGTAGCTAAGCATCTCCGCAGGATGGTCTCAAACAAAGTGGATAAAAAAAGCCATAAAGGTTTTCTGGTTTTTTGTCTTTTGTCCGCCCCCCTCCCCCCTCCCCTTTGCTTTGGAGGAGTTTTGGTTGTTTTTTTTTTTAAGAAAGCACATGCTGCTGCTGTATTTGAAATAGGAACCAATGCAACATTTTTATTAACAGCATCTCTTGAGCTTACGTGCTTCTAGTTTTCCAGAGAGACTATGCTTCTTTCTTGTTTGGCTTTTACTGTAACAAACAGATAAGCACTGTAACATTCTAAGAGCGTGTTTCCTATTTACTGACTTTTATGCTGTAGCTATCGCTCTAAACCACACCAACCCTAATGCGTTCAAGATGTAAAACCACAATTACACAATCTTCTACAACTGGGAGAAATCTGCCACTGACCATACGTTCCCACCTTCTCTCTTGTGAGAAAATTAACCCAATTAAAAAGGAAGGGGGGGGTGTACGGATGGAGTATTAATTATAGCCCAGACATACAACACTGTACATACATAGGCATAAAAGCGCTAGTGTTTGTCAGCCTGATACACAACAGATTATCATAAAATCACAGAATGGTTTGGGCTGGAAGGGACCTCAAAGCCCACCTAGTTCCAACCCCCTGCCATGGGCAGGGACACCCTCCACTAGCCCAGGTTGCCCAAAGCCCCATCCAGCCTGGCCTTGAACACTTCCAGATTCTGCCTTTGTCTTCACTCCTACCCAAATTATTTTTCTGGATATGTCACTGGGCAATTAAAAAAAGTCCATGGATTAACGGTATATATTTACTGAAACAGTAACTTGTGTACAGTGTCTCAAGAAGCAGCATGTCAAATCCTCAATGAGAGGGCACTGGAAAGGAGGAATTATCCCTGTCAAATGTAACCTGCTTCCATTTTCATAAGTGATTTTGAGTCACTTCTGTTTTGAGGTTTTTTGACACACAGTACGACTTTGTTGAAAGTGGGATTTTTATTTTTTTTTAAGTCTAGAAAATTTTAAAAGCTGTGCAGGTCAAGTAGGGTAAGTACTCTCAACAGGTGACTATGCTAAGCCAAAAAATGGCTTAGATGAGTATATGAGAGCGTGACAAAACTGTATTATTTCATAAAGTGCAGAACCTATAGCTACAGCATCTTCCTATCTTCAGGAAGAACGACAGCCAAGGTAAGTGGGAGAACGGAGTGAAGCACTACCTTTAAACTGAAAATCACCACAAACGTAATGGAAGAAAAAGCTTTTTGCAGATAAATTACATTCAAGTGAACAGAGAAACTGCTTGAGGACAAGGGAAATATCAGACAAACAAGCATTTTTTTATTGCTTTGTACATTTAGATGAACATTGTAAGCAGATACAGCTGCCTATGGGGAAGTTACAGAGAAGATGGAGTGAAACTCTTGGAGGTACCCAGGAATAGTGCAAGATGCAACGGATCCAAGTTGGAACAGGCTAAATTCCTCCTGAATATGAGGAATTACAGCAGCCAAACACTAGAAGAGGGCCCCAGAGAGGCTGTGAGCAGGGACCTGCCGATGTCCCTTCCGACCTGGATTACTGCTCAGATCCGTGAGCCCGGACACCACGTATCACAGTAACACAGCCTAAAGGTGAAGAACAGGTATCTATGTACAGCTTGTGCTCCTGTATACAGATGTAACAACTAACTCTAAGTTATTTAAAGAATTATACATCAGTATTTACAACGGCTGGAATACCACTAATGGGTTAAAAAAAAAAAATACTACTTTAAACAAAAATCGTTTTCTAACATTAGTTTGCCAGCCTTGTAAGAACAATAAGCCTTTTCTTTTAAATTCTTTTATGTAGCAGAAAATTGAAGCTTAGTATTTTTATCTTGAAAAATTATATTCCCAAATAAGAAAACCTAAAAGGGCTTGCATGACATCTGAAAGGTGATTTTTTTTTTTCCAAACTGACATTTACATTACACTGAATTCTTTAAAAGCTTTCATCCATCTTTATATTATCTACCTTATTCCCAGTTTTCTGTTTACTCCAGAAATATCATCCTATCTTCTTTTTCCAGATACTTACTATTTAGACATACTCATTTCCTTAGATTGCTTCCTGGGACATTAATAGTAGAAATAGAGCAAGCAATACCATAGCCTGCCAGTAGAAATAAAATACCACCTTACTAATCATTGATCACAGAAAAAGGGTGAAATGTGTTAGCATCTCACTAATTGCTAAATGCCTTGTAAATATTTACTAAATTGCAAAATTTCATCATGAATCTTCCTGTGTCAAGCTCCAGCAGCGAGCTAAATTTTATCCTTACTATCACAGAACCAGCATCATTAAAATTGTACCACTGAGCATACAGCTGAGCTTATGGAATGGTTTAATCCGGTCCTGCAGTAGAATTTCAAAACAGAAGTCTAAAGTTGGCTGTAAATTCAACCCCCACAATGCACAGCAAGTACCTGCATTAAAATGACTCCCCTCGAACTAGAGCTTAAGCTCACATAAACAAAGTCCTGTACAGGTGCCAAGCCACGCATACCCGCGGGTGAGACGAGATTCCAAATTATTACAGCTTTAAGTTCAGGAAAGGAGGAAGATGGGTAAAGCCCTATGAGCAGAGTACTGGTCAGACCATGCAGCTCTGCGAAGGATTCTCCATTGTTATCTTCTTTCCCCCTGTTGATGAGGGCAATCTGAAGCCAAGACCCAAATCACTGAAAGTATAAGCCAAATGAAATTTATAAAAAAATATAAACAGCCTAAAGAGCTATGAAAATTGAATTTTGCTATGAGTACAGTAAATTTATGCTTCCCGAACATAAATGTTAAAAAAGTAGTATAGGAATTCATTTAATGGGATGCACACTTTGGACTTCTTTGTTTTCAAAGTATCATAGAACGGTTTCGGTTGGAAGGGATCATCTAGTTCCAACCCCCCTGCCGTGGGCAGGGACACCCTCCACTAGACCAGGCTGCCCAAAGCCCCATCCAACCTGGCCTTGAACACTGCCAGGGATGGGGCAGCCACAGCTTCTCTGGGCAACCTCTTCCAGTGCCTCACCACCCTCACAGGGAACAATTTCTTCCCAATATCTAATCTAAACCTACCCTCTTTCAGTTTAAACCCATTCCACCTTGTCCTATCATCACATGCCCTGACAAACAGTCCCTCTCCATCTTTCCTGTAGGCCCCTTTAGGTACTGGAAGGTGCTGTAAGGTCTCCCTGGAGCCTTCTCTTCTCCAGGCTGAACAACCCCAAATCTCTCAGCCTGTCCTCACAGGAGAGGTGCTCCAGCCAGTTTTCCTTAGCAGTGCCCTGGACTATCAACAAGGATGAGATGAATCCAATCAGAATCCCACTGAAAATCCTCAGGTATGTGTGATCTCTCCCCTTCCTTCCACAACAGGATCCTGTGTCCTTCCATAAAGCCAGCCTTAGCGGTCATCCCAGATGAGTCCCCTTCCCTTTCCATTGCTATTGATTTTCCCTCCACGCTGCAGACTTCAGAAAAGCAGGGAACTAACTTTCTCACAAAGACTTTACATAAATAACTACGCAAAGAATCATGATCTTGTTACTTAATTCAGAAACAGACAGTTAAAACTGATTTTTAAGCTTTTGTGAAAATGCTGAAGGTAAGCATATAAAAATGCTGGTGGTACTCACTCAGGAAGCCAGCTGAAAAAATCCATCAGAGAAGGAATTAGAAGTGATATTTTATCAAATTCAGTTGTAGCTTTTTGCAATGGGAGATTTGTTAACATACCACGAAGCCATGAAAAGTATCAGAAAGGCCCCTGGAATAATGCAGCCTTTCCATTACCCTCTATATTGTTCTCCTGGCTGCGTAACGGACGCAAGAAGTTTCTCTACAGTGACAAAACAACCAGCCCCTGCTGATGCTGAGATCAGGTTTGCCTCTATAGAGGAGAGCGATATGACTTCAGTGTAACATTAAATTGCGAATTTTGGAAGTTTCAGTGCGCTGCCTGAAGTTTATCGGTGAGCAAACTACACAATTCTTGTCTGCAAAAGGGAAGTTTTTAAACCTCTTCCATTTTTACTAAATTACTCATTAAATTCAGCCGGGTATTTTGGCTTCGGAAGCTGCAGTATAGATGGACTTCCAGTGTGCTGAAGCACCGCGTTACCTAACGCTGCTCAGAACAGAGGGTTTCAAAATCTGAAAGCCCGTTTTAACAACCACCCCCAACGCTGCTAAACTTAGAGAAGCAGAACACCACCACCAACCGCTGAAATTTTTTTTTGCCAAGTTTTCCCTCTTCTCCTCCTCCTCCTCCGAAGAGAAGGCTAAAGATAAACGGTGGGACTGCAACTCCGTATCCCGGGTTATATTCCAGTGCAGCCAAACGCCAGTGCGGCAGGTACAGCACGTGGAGCTGATGACAAAATTGTCTAATTAGGATTTTGAACTCCACTCCACCTATTTTTGCACACAGCAGAGCACAGAGGTCAGAGAAAAACTGTGCATGCTTCCTTTACTGTTGATGGAGTCTCCAGGATGCGATTCATGTCATCCTAAAGCAGACAACTACAACAGTGGAATCAACTGCATCCTACCTGTGTTTCCTCCACCAATTATTAAAACCCACCTTATTTACACGCATACCTGACAAAGCCTCATGTTCATTTTTATTGAGTATCAAAGATTATTTTATCAAAAAAAAAACCCTAAAATTTAAAAAACATAAATAGTCAAGCATACTGAACAAAATGGAAGATGCCCTGACCTTTATCAGCCAAAGGAAAAATTCTCCTGCTCCTGACCCCTTGGTAATGCACAGCAACATTCCATTTTTCAGACATGAAAACATTTCTAGCACTGCTAGCAACAGCTTGAGTACTTGACTGAAAAAGTTCTACCAGATATTTAGGTATTGCATTATTTAGGACTCCTCCAAGCAATGCAAATGACTACTTAAAATCCTAGTGACAACAGAAAGCCTCGTTTCTAAGAAAATATTGTCAAACTAACAGCATCAAAGAAGAGCAGCACACCATCGCTTTCAGTCATGCATCCTCAGCTGAGGGACAACACAACATCTGGCTCAGCTTCTCCTCAAAAAGGACCAAAATGCTGAAATAAATACACAGGTGGTGTTTGTGAATAAATACAGGAAAAAAAAAAAAAACCTAGCCAGCGGGGAGAGGAGATAACAGGCAGTGAGCACAGGGGCCCTGGGACATCTCCTGGCACCTCCCAGCCCCAACACAGGGCAAGAATAATTATCTGTGGTCCTCCCAGTAACCAAGAAAAGCAGCATATTTGGCCACTTCGACCAAAAGGCGGGTCAGGGTTTAGAAGCACATCGGTATTATTTCCTGCGACTGTTCCAAGGGCTGCACTTAACCTCTGGGAAGTGATATGAATAGACATGATGTTTTCCAGAGGGAAGGGTGTTAGTGGTCAGTTTTACCCAAACATCACCAAAAAAGTATCTTCAGGTTGAGCATCCAAGTCCTCCATTCAACTGACATGTTTTACTTTTTTTCTAGAAGAATTAAAAAGTGACTTTAGTAAATACTGGCTGCTTCCTTTCACTGGAACACAAATCAAGAATTGAACATGTTCATATTCAACTCTCTTGCTCAATACTTTTTTACTATTATTTAACATGCAAGACAACTGTTTACAGAGAAGTTAACCCACACTTTCACAAAGAAAACAGAAGCATTTATAGGTGCTCTGCCACACTAGTAAACTTAAGATTTATTTTTTAAAAAAGTGTTCCTGAATACTGAGTCCAAACAGTAACCTTATCAGGTATAGAAAAATATTCAATGTTTATTTTGTTACAGCACAAGAGCATCAAACCTCAAAAAATGTTTGGTTGCTTTGTATGATTACATAGAAAGCAAAACGAAAACTGCGTTCAAAGATATCTGCCTACTGGACTTGGTAGTCATTTCCAAAACTGCAACATTTTTATCAGCTATTTAACCGAAAATACAGGATTCCCAGTCACAGTTCCTGTACACATATGGTCTTAATTAAAGCAAGAAAGCCTGTTTACTCCTGTAAAATACAGCCAGTTAGCTGACTATCACTTAATCAGCTATTAAAAAGGTGAAAATTGTGAACATTTTCTAGTCAAAATTATTATCCATTCATAACTGTGTCATTATTATCCAAACCAGGAATCTTTACTGACCTTATTAGCAAAAGAGAAGATAAAGCCATGTTACTTGAAAGCTACAACAGAAAGACCACCTACAGTGGGACTTCCAAATCATCTTCATAATAAAAAATTGCAGAGTTTTGTGGGTTTTTTTTAAAAGAGCAACAGTTACTTGAAAATAGTTTAAACACAAAACCATAATTTTTTGTTTTCCCTCCTTGACTCCAACTGGTAATTTAAAGCGGCCACTAGAAACATTTTATTCAACTTTACATCATTAGTAAAGGAAAAAGAGCAAGCACTCTGGTAAGCAGTAGGTGCATTACTATTTGCTGAAAAAATCATTATTTTTTTAGCTGCAGACTTATAAAATGATTGAACAAAGTGAATTCCAACACCCCCAGCCCCATCCACAGCATTAAAGATAAATAAAGCCGAAACTAACCAGGTATTAACCTTGCCATGATGAATTTAGTACTATCTCAGCATATTCTGTGATGAGTCAGCTGAGCTGCATTTTACTCCTATCTTTCTTTAGCACCCATTGAAGACATTTCCAAAACAAAACCAGTGTTACTTCTATGTCATCCCACTTTCTCAACGGGTTGGAGTGTGTTTTGTACAGACTGAGTACCAGGTTACCTTGCTAAAAATCATATTGCTATGCTCTCTGGTCATCATTGCAAGGCTGTGATCAAGATTTTCATTATTAGTTTCCTTTTCCCTGCTAATATTACTGGGATTTTTTTGTTTGTTTGCTTAGTTTTGATGTATTTTGGAGGGGGGGGGAGGTGGTTTTTGGTTTTCTTGATTTTAAAGAATTGTTTTTTAAGTTGGAAAGCTCCAATAAATATTTTTAGATACACAATTTTGGAAGATTGCAAGTGTTATCTGAACACGGTTTGGTGAAAGAATTACTCTTGGGTCCTGGGGGGAAGAATCAGAACCATCTGGTGCAACAGGAATTCACAACCACTGTGGAAATTGTACCTGAAGAGAACCACAACGGCAGAAAGTCAACAGAAAGTCTTGCACTTCACGGCTTTATCTAGCATATAACACATTGCTAAATGATGTGGCATAGTTCATTCTTTCTATTTAGGACATTTCCTGAAAAGACACTTTGAACAGAAATTATAAAGCAAAATCTCCTTTTGATCTCCTCTTTTCTTGAGATGTGGTGCTGTAGTTACTGAGTGCTACTCCGTGTCTATGGAACGGGTACCTCACTGATGGATCTAGGGGCACCTGGTCCTTAGGAACCTACCAAAGTCGGTTGTTCCACCTGGGGTAGGTTTTGTCTGAAAGCTTGTTTTTCTCCTTTTAATAATATTACAGTTTTATAACATGAGATAGTGACAGTATTTAGTTATTATACTTAAGATAAACAACTGTTTGATTTAAACGTATTGAAAAGAATCCATCACTACCAAAACAACTGAGGAAGTGACATTTTTAAGAACACTCTGCTTCTGCCTACCAGAACGGTGCTAAAGAGGTAATTTATAATGAAATGCAGCAGTAATAGTACAAGTAAATACAGGAATGAGACCTGAACAGATTCCTGTTTCAAAATTGCCAAGTTTGATTTCCAGTTTTGTTTTTATCCTTGTTCCTGTCATGACATGTTTACAAAAGAAAAAGTGGTGGCAACTGTAGGGTAACCCATTGAGCACCAACAAATCTGAAAGCCTTATAGATGAAAAAAACACACCAAAGCTATCATAATACTAACCATGAATGCTCTTTGTAGTAATGCTAGTTAAAGTAGTGCGTCAAACTTGTTAGCATCCTTTCCAATACAGATGGGAAGAATTTGCTGGAGTGTTTCAAGTTTCTTATGGGGCAAGAACAAAAGGCATTTGAATTTCAGGGCACAGTTTGCATTAAACTGCCAGTTTTATCACGGTAATCTGGAGCCAGAAACATTCAAGTACTCAATCCACTGTAAAATTACGGACACTTCTTGGGTGGGGTTTTTTTTTTTTTTTTTTTTAGGTTTCACTTTCATTCTCCATTAAACTTCACCATACTGGCTTCCTTGACATCTTCAATCTCAACACAACAAGGAATCTTCCAGAAAGACATGAGATTCTGAAATGTGAAGAAAAAAGGAGTCCCACAACTATGTACTCCCGATAAACCCGATTAAACAAATCCACTTAAAATCTCATTCCTTTGTGGATAAGCACAGACCTCTACACAGATGCAAATTGTTTTACAGTTATGTTGTAAACCCCCTCCTTCTGGGACTTTTCAATTTATGTCAATGTGTAATTAGCAAATGAATTGCACTGTAGATTGCATTCAGTACTCTTTTCCTTTTCTTTTTTTTTTAATTCCCCAACTAATATAACCTCCCCCTGCCCCTTCCAAAACTCTCAAATCATTTTCAACTTACTGATTCTCAACAAAACCAGCTTCATATCATAAAAAATTATGGGAATTGGCAGCTGGCTAACAAATGACTCGGTGGAGGGAATCATCTTCCAGCGCACATAACCCATCAAAGGAAAACTGTTGGTGAGAGTTCACAATGAGTATCATTTCAAATACTTGACATGTTCAGTTGGTCACTACCTAAAGATATTTTCCCCTTCCTTCCCCTAGAAACTGATGACACACAATTCATACGCTGAAATACGATCAGCACCTTTATAATATTGTTCTTCAGTACCTTTATAAGTTTACTTTTATTATAATAAAATGCAAATCGCTGTCAGTTAATCCTGTTTAGGACCTGCTAGATAAACTATTTTGGCAACCATATCTTCTCAAGGATCACGCAGACCACCCATATGATGCATGACCAAATGCTTCCTTTTACCCAAATGGGATATTCTGCCTTTTAATTCTGAAGCTATGCTGTACTGTGGAAAGAGTCCTGGCATACTTACTCTATTTTACTGGTCATTTTTCATCCACCTCCTCCCTTTACATACGGCACGACATTCACTCCAGGTTTTTAACCAATTGTTATGATAAAGAAATAAATGTCTTGGCTTTAAGAACCAAAGCTGCTCTACAGCAGCGGTGATCCTGCATCAGACACGAGATCAAGAACTTTATCTTCCTAGATTTTTATAGGAGTTAAGAAACAGAGAGAACATCTCTCCTTATCAGATCGCTCCTGTGCCATTTTGCCCAATCTGTCCATGCAGTATGGTCCATCACTCCACCGCCTCACTCCCCAAACATCTGCTCTAGCTTCTCATACCAGAATCATCCCCGGACACAGTCACCAGCACCAAACACCTCTGAGCCCCTTAAACTTCAGCATCAACAGAGCACAGAGGCAGCTGTTGAAATCCAGGAACTTATGATTAGAAGGAAAAAAGGCAAGAAAGCAAAATGCAACAAGGGAGAGAATTACCACCCCCACCCCGAAAAGGTCAAAGCTTCACTCCAAAAATCCCTGTAAAATACATGCTTAAACTGTTTTTCCTGAAATGCTTTGCTTTACACTGCATTCATGAAATTGTTAATGTATCTTTTTAGCCAATTTTAGTTTACAAGAAGTCCCATAAGCTGATTTTTTAAAAATTTTTAAGGCTTTTGTGAAGATTTATTGAGATCTTTTATAATCTTAACAGTTCCTTTCTCTCCAGGTGGTAAATACTAGATCTTTCAATGTGCTTGGCTGAAGCAAATATAAATTATTCAGTATCTTCTAGGAATGGGTCACTATTGACCACTCCTTTGCCAGAGTACTTCTGTCTGAACTATCACTAGGAAAAATTATCAACTTTGCTTCACCTACGCCCACCATTTTGAACTTTACCAAAGCCTTCTGCTAATTAGATCCCCAGTAACCACATCTATGTGCATTCAGGGGTAACCGATCTTCAGGCATGTATCTACAAAACAGCTTTTGCAAACAAAAATAAAGCAGCCCTGCATGGAAATCGTTAGATGCATGCTAGGAACAGCTTTATACAAAATTCATACCTTTAAAAAAATTCTTTTACTAATACTGCTTCAAAGAAACATGCCTGGATTCTTCTACATGTGTCCACTGTAAAAGCATCAGTTGTGGGAGAGTTTCTTTCTGATAGCTATGAAGTTAGAAATGGGTCCATCTATCTCGAAACATCCTGTGAGGGTAGGAGTTCATCCCCAAGCACTGGAGACACATCTCCCTCTCCTCCTCCCTCTGACTCCCAGAGATGACCAAACTTTGCAAATCATCATATGAACAAGAAAATCAGAATTTTTACTGCCGATTACAGCAGACAAGGAAACAGCAAGGTTAGTTTTACTGCTAACTCTGCTGGGAATCCTGGAGGACAACTCAGGAAGCAAGAGAACTGCGGGGGTGGGGGAAAGCACAGCAGTGAATAAAAATCAATAAATCACTTTCTACCATGAAAATAAGGAGACCCTGCAACAGCCGCAGCAAACAACTGACAGAACGGGCTGACCAGTTACTCAGGAGAGATGACTTGATTTTAAACTAAACCATGAATATATATATTGAAAATTCAGGTTGACATTCCAGAAATATTTGTTTCCTATGTTTCCTACAAAATTGTCCTGAATTTCTATAAATATTTTTGAAAGTTACATATGCAGTAGATTTTGACAGATCAGACATCCTTTGTTTGGGGTTGCTCTTCTAGACAACATACAGACTGCAGTATCTTATTTCCCCTATCTGGCAGGCTTTAAATACACTAATACAAATTCAGAAGAGAGGAATAGTTCTTTCTTGCAAAAAGAAATAAAGAAAAGAATCTCTTTTAAAAAACTCCGACATCTTTAAAATCCAAGCCTACCATATATTTACTCAGATTTAACTCACGATAAATTTTCTAGATAATAAATTCCACGTTTCTGGTACAACCAATCTCTTCTAATAATGGGGTTTGTTTTTTGTTTGTTTTTGGTTTTGTTGTTTTTTTTTTTTTTAAAAACAAATCATACTTTATTATCTTGTACAAAGAAAACAAGATGTGGCACTTTTATGCAAGTGATCATTTTGACAACACACTGAATAAAGCCTCCAGATTTATGTAGGCCCAACACCATGCACGGAACTTTCTCTGCTCATTTGTCTAAAGCTGGTATTTTTACTGCTAATATCTATGTTACACAGTAGTAACTGGTACTCAAAGGACTGGATTGTATAGGACTCACTTTGATTTTTTGTCTTACAGCAAACATTGTAGAAATATAAAAAAAGCCCAAATTATACCACAGTAGACTGCCTGGAACATATTTTTACTCTGATCTATTTAGATGCTACTTACACTTTCCACATTTGTCACATCTATGTCCATTTTATACCTTAAGCTTTCGAAGTAAAAATAAAGCAAGCTCCTGTCAAACTCCAGCAAAAGCAAAATTTACAGATTAACATTTCCAATGTGAAACTCTTAAAAACATCTCTGGCTACGTTACAGCACAACAGGCATTTTTCCTTTGTGCCTGCCCGCAGCACCTTACAAAAAGTTCTGGAAGTTCAGCAAAGCATTTAAACCCGCTGATACCATGCCATCCTATGTGAGCCTCCTGGCCAGAAAGATGAGCAGAATATAAAGCTTCTATCACTATAATTCAATAGAATAGAGCCACGAAGACTTCAGAGATGCTGCTGAGCATTTTTGATTCCTCTCAGCAGTGGAGACGTGGCTGAAAAATACAAACGGTATACATTTCTCACTAGCAATCCAGACGTGGTCTTCAATATCTAACTACGCTTGCTCATTAGCTCCATCGGCCATCTGCATATTTCAGCTTGGAGGATTCCTGCCCCTTTCTGCATACACTTACAAACTGGGATAAGGGAACACACACAACCACCCAGCTGGGTGGCCAGAGCCCCACTGACTTCATCGTGAGGGAACCCACTGCCCAGAAGTGGTACGAGGATGGATGGGCTCAGAGCAGGTCGAGAGCCCATAGCAGACACTAAACCTATTCCCTGGCCCACTCTCAGTCCCCATATGGGCTCAGGGGCCCGCAAGAGCTCATACCCTCTGCTCTGTCCCTCATACCCTCCGCTCTGTCCCTCATACCCTCTGCTCTGTCCCTCATACCAACAGGCTGGAGCACTTGAGCAGCTTTCTCCTCCTTCCTGGTCCACCATACGTCCTCATGCCCGGCTTCTCTGCCACCAATGTACATCCTCCACGCAGGGAGGAGGAGGAGGAGGAATGAGCCATATCTTCCCCTGCTGATCCACACAGTGGGTAAAAAGCTAAAGGAAGAACGTAGTTAGACCTATCTTTGCTTTTCCTAAGAACGTTAAATCTTGTGGACAGAAACACTTCAAACATAATTTAAAGTAATCCATCTAAAATTCTCCGCTGGGTGGGATTGAGTAATGGACAAATTCACTCCCCAAGTTAACATTTCCATATCCAGAACTGCCTGAAACTGAATTTTTAATGGAAAATGCAATACTGAGCACCAACCACAGTGGTGATTGCCAACAACTCTTCCAACTCAAAATTTAGCAGAAAATAAAGGCTTACTTGCTCACAGAGTGAATATTTAAGATTCGACATATATAAAAATTGTGGGCAAGAAGTAATTTGCAACCATTTTCATGTTAGAATGATGACTTTTACAAGATAGTAAACCTCATAAATTAAGTGTTCTGTGACAGAAAAATAAGCTTCCAACAGTTAAACCTCTCCACCAGACAAACAGGAACAATGTCTTTTACCAACACTGACCAAATAAGTGAGTTTTATTCCTCTTAGCTTTCGCTTTCTCAGCATTTTAGTTTCGTATCACTTTTAAGAAACAAACATGGATCTGCTTTCCGGATGCTTATTTATAATGTTCAGATTAAATTCTGAAAGATGAAGTGTAGCATCAATCACACTGCATTTTACTGATTATCTCAGAAAATGCTATTTGCATTTCTGAATACTGAATTGACAAAATGTAGGTCAACTTTGTTTTTTTAAAAGCATGTTAAACTTCTAACACTTTAGTTAAATCACTGCATTGAAACAAGTATGAATTTGAGATGACATGCACTATGAACAAATGATAATGCTGCAGCTTACAGACACGGACTGAGTATTAGATATTCATGCAAATTATCATTCACGTTACTGCCAATACACTTCAGCTTGTTAACTGCTACCCTAAATCAAATCTTGGGTTACTACAGGTTACTACAGTCTCCCTGGAACATAAAACCTACTGTATGGTTACTCTGGTTTCATATAACAACTATGTCATTAGTTAATGATTTAAAATTTTACCCTCTGCAAGCAATTCACATTCCAATGTAGTGCTGGAGTGGTTTCCACATCCCCCCCCCTTTTTTTTCCTAATGCTACTTTAAAGTTAAAATTCTGAAGTTAATCTTATAAAAATTTGTTGAAACAATGTCTCAGGAACGTTAACGTATGTTCAAATGTTTAAGTACTCTGAATCCTGGTGACGTAATGGCAAAAAAGAATATTCAAAATATTTTCATACATTTTCAAAATGCTTTTTATTGAAGACACAATTAAAGACACTTATTTTGGCTTTTAACTTGAGATCTTAAGAACTTGTTATTTTAAATGATAATGAACACTGGTCTCATTGCTGTTTTTTCCAATTTTATTTAAAGAAAGGAAGGCAAAAAAGTTTGCCTGTTTGTGAAAACATCCTCAGGGAATTACACTGTTCATTAAAAAAACAAAAAAAAAGATAATGGTTTAGGTTCCACTGTGAACCTTTTTCAAAAAAGTTATTGCAAAAGAAAATACACTTCTGTAGGGGCACTAAAACATTCAGTTACTCTAAATAACTGAGAATAGATGCTCAGCTGATAGACAAATTTTACAGAAGTCAGGAAAGACCTTTCTGAAGAGAAAAAACACACCACCGCAGCCTGAAGGGTTTGGTACCTGAAGGGGGACTGGAATATTATTATGCTCACACTTAACTTGGCTCATGGAAACAGCCAAGAATTTGCATCATTTATGAGGATCAAATTAAAGCATGCAGGTAAAAAAAAGGGAAATTCACTTCTTTGGACTGAATGCCTACTACCCACCCATGGTCACACTCTACATCAGGCTCAGTGCAAAAACTTGGCAGCATTGAACTGGTGTCTATAGATTTAACTGGAGAGATTTTACATTAGAGGTCACTGTTCAACTAATTAATAAGAATTAATACTTTCCTTATAAAATAAATAGTTGATTTTATCTGTAAAACTGATTATAGAGAGATTCAATTTTCAGTTTTTCTTTGTAGTTTTTATTTTTTCTTAGTTGCTCACATTTATTGCTGCTGTAACAACCCCTCTTTCACATACTTATGTCTCCATTTTAATCTCAAGTTACGAGTCTTGTTAATGCTTCCAATTTCCAGAAGTGCCAAATCACCACAACATAAAATATTGCTGCAAAGAACTACTATTTTCATTACTCAAAAAATTAACAGGGAATTAAATTCTCCATTAATGTAGTGCTCAAAATATTTTTAATCACCTACATATCACTTCCAATTGGGAGAAGGTTAAGTTTCTATTTCCCAGGACTAATTTAATGACATACATAGGGACCAAAAATCCTCCAGGAGCACAAACACCCCAGGCATTTCAGAACAAACAATAATTAAAAAAAAATACAATTGTAGCAACTTTCCATGCTCAGCTTTCGTTTTGACAGACAACTAAATACAGTGCACCACCATGTGGCAACATATTAGGGAATGGTTCATGTACCAGATCTGGGGTTTTTCCACCTCCAAAATTTTTTACTATTTGTTAAAAGTAAATGTTAACGATTCCATCTTAGTATTAATAAGCTCCTCTTTAACAAGTTGGCACAGCTTCACTGATCTCAAAAGCTAATTTTTAATGCATCTGCATTAGAAAGAAAGTATTTGGGCATTTTTATTTGTAAAGCACAATATTTACCTAAAAACATAACTGCCTCATGACCAGAGAACAACTCTGTTTCTTGGCAATCATGCTCCCCTGCACAAGAGAAATTGGGCATAAGCATATACTATCTATCAAGCTCCTTTTAAAACATATATACATTTAAAAAAAAAAAAAATCAAGCTAAATGCTGGACTCATGGCTGATTAAAAGCTTCAAAAAAATCTTGCAAAAAAATCAAACACTTGAAGGTATATACATGCATTATTTAGCAGTTGCTCAGCTACTGTAAAACTGCTTCTCTCCAGTTTAACAAGAATAATAAAAAAAAAAAAATCGATTTTTGCCACGAGAAACACCATCAGAAGGTCCCATAAACCCTAAGAAAATCCTGACTCCCAAAGCCACGACATGCCACTTAGTACCCTGGAATGTATTTCTGCAGCCAAATGCTAAACTCGGAGGAAAAATCAGGTTTTCATTAAACTGGACAGGCTTTGCTCACCCAGTCCCGTGCTGTTGTAATTCACTGTATTACAAAATTTCAGAAGATAGGCTTGGGTGATTCTTGTATTCATTAAATAAAGAGTTAACTCATTATGCCTTAACGTACTTGTTAGCCATTTTGTACCAATACATTCAGTTCAATCTGAACTAGCGGCGAAGACTCACTTTAAACATCAGTCTCTCACTAAGAACCTATCTGTATGCACCATCTCAGCTTCAGGCTCTCTCGTAACTCACCGGACCTAAAGGCTTTGCTAAAACTGTTAAGAAATCTACCAGAAAATTGGATGACGCGATATGCAACCATGCAAGGAAGGTAGGTAGCACAACGGGTTTTCGCAAGCTCCGTACCTCGAGCAGTGGGAGAACCTGTAGCGGACGAAGTAAGAGCAAGCAGTCCTCTCCTTCCAGAGCCCAGGACAGACAGACCTGCAATTCTTTTTCTGCAAAAGTTGCTCTGGCATGATTTGAGAGTCTCACCACAGAGCACATAGTCAATCCAAAGCATGCACTTTAACCAGGTTTTAAAAAAAAATATAGAAAAAAAACATTAATCCACCTCCTATATTAAGATCATGCTGAAGTTTCCTCTTGTCTCAAACTCCAGCCACTCTCCTTCCAGTCTCCCCAGCCCACCCTTGCTAACATGCAGCCTGAAAAGCCCCTGCTATGCAATTAAGACCATCGTGATTTTTCTGCCGAAGACAAACCAATAGCAAGAACACAATGCATATTATGCAAGTTACTGCATAGTTATGCAAGTTATATGCATATTTTCGCTACGCAGCGTAGCTCACTGCACAGAGGACTCTGAAGACACTTGTTTGATGTGGATGCTAGCTCTTATTTTGAGCTGTCAAATTTTCCTCTACTTGTCTCAACTGGGTTTTTTTACAGTAAAATTTCAACCAACTGCTAACAATATTAATGCAACTCTTCCCATACGTACAATAATATGGGCCACTAAGACCATAAACAACATCTGAGCACAGTATAATGTAAGTCTACTCCAAACCAGGTCTTAGGAGACATCATAGGCAGAGCACCGGCATCTTATTTACTGTAGAGACCCCACGCTCAACACTGCCAAATCGAGGAAAACATCCAAAATCCCTTGAGACAAACAAGGCCTCACAGTGGAAGTAACACTTCACAAGCGACATGAATTAGACAGTTATGTGAGCACTCCTATACCGAACCAAAAAATAATTTTTCGTTCAAACATCCCCAACCTGACGGCTTTTTTTTTTTAAATCTACCTCCATACTTCTTCTGCAGTCAGCATTGGTGAGACGAGAAGACAGAGATTTCACCTACAGCCTTTCATTTGAAAGTACCAGGGCGCAACTCCTCCAACGACACAGGACCCCTCACTCTTTACAAGAGCAGCCACACGAAAAGGGAAGCTTTCTGGACACTAAAAGCCTCGATTTTAGAGGGAGAGATATCCATCTACCATTAGTAGAAGACCACTCAGAGGTCTATTACAATACCTGCTAAGCAACATCACCGCACACTCTATTTTTAATTTCTGTCATTTCTCCCCTTTTTACCAGCACTGCCTGTAACGCAGCATAAACTCGACATACAAATAACTTCCAAAATCCACGAGCAATCAGACAACACCCCAGAACTCGAATCCCATTGCTTACCCCTACCTTTCTCATTGCCAGCTGCAAGGACACAACCACTTACAGACCCAGACCCCTCCAAGCTTCCAAAAGGGAACAAGGTTAAGGTCAATCATCAATGTCTAGACTTTTGAGGAGAAGCAGCTCCTTTGGCCAGGGTTGATTCATCTTATTTTGGACTAAAACACAACCTAAGTGTGATGGCTTACGCAAGCAACAACTATTTATCTACAGAGTAAACAGAGCCCGCTTTTAAAAGTAGCCCATGTTTCTTTTGGAGACGCACAAGTATCTTCCAACAACCGAACTGAAAGCTATGCAGATTCTTAAATTTGAGGCAGGGAGAAATAGAGGAAAGCAGAGAGAAATCAGGATTATTATGGGGTTTTTTTCCAAAAAATGGGAGGAAAAGAATTAAGATCTTTAGAGGTGAGATTTCAAAACCTTCCCACATGTCCAGCACAGGTATCCTTTCCCTGGAGCGGGGCACTAACTGCAAAGTGACAACCCTGCAAAGTTACCTCGCCGACCCTCAAGGAACAAGAGCATTTTATTTAAATAACTGCTGATTAAACTCAGGATTTAAACACTGTAACAAGTTCTCAGCTGTATTCAGCAAGCAGTTGCAGAGACAAAAAAAAAAAAAACCCCAACCCCAACAAGCCCTCCTCTATTCCCAGCAGCCTAGAGAGAGGATTATACGGTCGCTGAAGCGTGCGTTTTTAAGCAGCGATTTCCAGAAGAAAAAACACCCAAACACCACAAACATGGAGAAAGAGAGAAGGCAGCTCACCTTTATCCTGAGTGCAGGACAGGATCTCCTCCTCTTTGGGGTTAGTCACCTGGGTGATAATGGACGGGTTGTCCATGGAAACAGAGTGAGATTTCACCTGGCTATTTCCCTCCCAGAGGCAGGCTTGTGTGCGGGGGGGGGGGGGGGGGTTTGTTTGTTTGTTTAAAAATCAGTATGTAGATTTGTATTTAAAAACAACAACAACAAAAAAAAACAACAACCAAAAAAAAAAAACCCCAACTCCTCCAGGAGCGAAGCCAAGCTGGGCTGGGGGGCGGGGGGGGGAAGGGAAGGGGGCAGCACCGCGCACAGGGGCCCCTCCGGTAGCGCTGCCACCGCCGCCTCCTCCAGGCGCCAATTCTCCACGGAGGAGGGGGGGTGCGGAGGCCAATCAACCCCCCCCCCTTAAAAAAACCCCAAATAATTAATCCACTTCTCCCTTCCGGAAAGCTCTCCGCAGCGTTCCCCCCCGAGCCCCCGCCGGAGCAGCAGCCGCCGCCGCCTCCCGAGGCGGGGGAAATGCCCCCGGCCCCTCCGCGCCGCGCCTCCCCCCGCGGCGAGCCCCCGCCTCACGCCGCCCCCCGCATCCACCTGAGCCGCCCCGCGGGGCCTCCCCCGAGCGCGTCCCTCGGCACAGCCCCCCGCTCCCTACATACCCCCCCCGCCGCCGCCCTCCTCCGCGCTTATCTCATCCCCGCGCCCCCCCCCCCCTCCCCAGCCCCGGCCCCCCTCACACCTCCGCCCCGGCCCTCCCTCCCCCCCCACCCCCCCTTCCCGCGGGCAGCGCTGCGGGCTCGGCGGAGCGACGCCGGGCCGCCCCCTCCTCCTCCTCTTCCTCCTCCTCCTCCCCCCTTTCCCGGGTCACGGGCCGCGGCCGTGCGCGGGCGAGGAGGGAAGCGCGGTGCGAGGGGAGGAAGGGAGGGGAAAGGGGCCGAGCCGAACCGAGCCGCGCTGCGCGCCCCGGCCGTGCTCCCCGCGCTGCGCCACAGCCCGCCGCCGCCGCGCTCGCAGCCTGTCAGCCCGCCCGGCGCGGCCCGCGCCCCGCCCCGCTCCGCCCCGCCCCCGCGGGACGCTCCAACATGGAGGCGGGGAGCGGGGCAGCGCCCGGGCCCCGCTGCGCGGTAAACAAGGGGGCGGGGATTCGGGGGCGGAGCGGGGCGGAGGCGGGGCGAGGCTCCGGCGGAGATGGCGTGCGGGGGGGGGCGGGGGGGGCGGGGAGGGGGCGGCTATTGTTAATGCGTACAAAAGGCTCCTTCTCTGCCGCGAGGGGGGGCGGGGCCACGGGCGGGGCGGGGTCACGGCGGGGGCGGGGCCAGCGCTCATTTGAGGGGGCCCTCGGGGCCGTGAGGCCTCGAGGGGCGGGTGGGGGTTTGGGCGCCATTTCCCCCACCTCAGGGTTGCCCCGAGTCGGCGCTGGGCTGAGGCGGGCTGTTTTCTTTCAGGAGCGGGTGTCAGTGGTCTGGGAAGGAGATGTGATCATTGAAATTTTTTTTTACAGGTGGCTGTGAAATGTTTTTCGGGGTTGTGTAACTAGAAGGTACCGAGGGCAGTCTTGGCAGCTTCTCTCAGAGAAAATAAACTTTTTTTTCTTTTTTTTTTTTTTTTATTTTTCCTAGAGCATCTTACAAAGGCATATCTGACTCTCTAGGAATTCCCAATGCTGCTGGTGGCTGGGAGTATTCATCAGGAGGTGGGCTGTGGTGTGGGTGCCCTCCTCAAGTACCTGCAGTTAGCCAATGGCTTGGGCATGATGAGGGGGAGGTATAATAATGGCTTTTATGTGGGGCTGTCAGTGTAAAATAAATAAAAAAGTCTTTAAGAAAGCATGCTGGTGTACTTAATGTAAATAAGGAGTTGAAACCTTTTTCTGCTAAAAAAAAATAAACTTCCCATGTATATACAAGCTTCTATTGCAACCTTGCTACAAAAAGGAGAGATAGTATTTTAAATTCCATTAACTAATAGGGGTAAATTCTTCTATAGCTGGCATAGACCCAGGCAACATGAATTTTAGTAATACTGGTAAGTAAGACTATCATATTTTGCCCTAAAACTGAAAGCCACTGCCTGTGTGTGTTTTTTAAAGGTACATATATAAATATGTATGTAGCTCTGAACAATTTTACTTAATGTTAGCAAAAAATATGGCATTCCAACTGTGAAGCTAGGCTGCAGAAATGACCATTGTGTTTAATTCCAGCAACAGCAGCAGTTCTCGTTACAGCACTTTACCGTAAAGGGAGGCTATGGGCCCAGCCTTGAGGAATTTTTAGTCTGTGGTAGGACCACATCTACTTTCTGGGGAAAATTACTTCAAGCTCAGGGGCCTCGTTGCGCTCTTAGTGAGTGTATTCATACAGTCAGCACGTTTAAACACTTTGCTGTGAATCTTCAAATTGCTGCATTTGTTTAATGTAGAAAAAGTCATTCCAAATCTATCTGTGTTTTCTCTCACAAAACTAATGCTCCCTAAGCAGCAGTACAGGCAGAGATACCAGTATTGCAGGTTTCCGGGACTTGAATTTTAGGTTTGCCCGTCCTACTCTTATGACAAACACTTGCACAGGGAATGAGTGCAATGCCACTGCTTGCATTGCATCCAATTGTGCAAGTTTCAACCTGCTGATTAGCTTTGGCTTCTCAAGACAAGAGTCTTGCAGTTGCAAACAGTCCCTTGCAGGTTAGATGGGGCACAGATGAATAGGAGTTAGTACATGTTGGCTGATGGGATTAGTCCTATTACCTGTAAAAGTTGAGAACTCCTGCTCCTAAGCTATTATGAAGCTTTATCACAGCACTAGCTATGTTGTAATCCAGCAAGTTCCTGATCTTTTACCCTCCCAGGCACTGGAGGCATTTTTAATTATCTGAGGGTTAATTTGCATAGAAGCTTTTGCTGAAACAATAAATTCATACCTCTGTTGTTATTGGGTATGAGTTTCTGTATCAACATTTATATTTGGATGAAACAAAAGTAGCGTCTTACTAGCATGAAGACAAAGGGGTTTCTTCAGAGCCAGTTAGGGAGTCATCTGGCATTAAAACATCTTCCACTTCTTTGCAGGGAAAGGGCAATTACAACGTGTGGTAGGAGAACATGTGCTCTAATACATCTTTCCTATGTAGGGATGAGGAGATACAAACATCTTGTCTGATGAAAAGCACGTTTTGCAAAGCTTGACAAATATGATATTCGCCTTGAGCCAATGTATTATGTATGTTTTAACTGTTGGTAAGATTCTTTTTGCAACTTGCATTGTAATACTCCAGTTGAACAGCTAGCTGTTTATTCATCTATTAAGGAATTTGGTACTTGCTTTAGTTTAGAGGGGGGAAAACTCCTGTTTTTGGTGATGTATAAAGTGGAAGTAGGTTGAGAGAACATCCTGGGAGGGGGTATCTCTCCTAGTGCTTGTCCCTTTGCTACTGTCATACAGTAACGCAACACCTTCCAGTCTAAGGTGGAGAGCAGAAAAGCCAGATGCCAACAGCACAGTAGGAGCTGGAGAAAGTCCATGGGCAGAGCAGTGTTAAGCAGAATGGAAGTTTAGGAAGCTCAGCTGTATTTGTCCTGGCAGCACTGCTGTAACACAGGAAACCGGTTGTTCGGCCTCTCCCACCCCCCTCACTCCCATTCCTGTACTGGTTATGAGACAGGTGTAATGAAATCAAGACCATTCTGTGTTGTTTCCTTTCTGCTTTTACTTTAGGGACACTCTGAAGTGTGTACCGTATCTTCTGTCTGTGTTTCTTTGTATGCTACAAGAACTAAATAATCCTAAATAATCCTGTGGAACAAGTGAATGGTTTCATCTCTGTGTTACAGATAGGAGGTGGAGGCACAGACAGAACAATTCTTTGCAGGAATTTGCAGTACAAGCTTGTAGGAGATCCAGATTTTCATCACGACTCCTGACATTTGTCCTTGCCACTAAAACGTGTCCCCCTTTCAATGCCATAGGATGTTTTATAATAGGGGGAAAAATGTTTTTTAGCAGAACTGTTCTACATTAAAAGGAAGCATTTATTTTCATTGATATCAGCTCTGTGAAGGCTTGACCCTGGGCCCACAATGGGAGTTTTATCCTTGACTTTAATGGAAGAACAATCAAGGTCTCATGATATTACATCCTAAAGAAAGGAAAATAGTGCAGTTTGTATCAATAAGATAAATGTTTCATAGTTAGTGTAAGTCGCTATATTCTTGCAATAAATGGTTTATTAGATTGATTAAATGTCTTAACTTCACTTCAGCTATTAATCAGTTTTGGCAGCTGTTTATTGCTTTGTATACTTTGAAGTAACGGAGATTATCCCTTAATTATCTCATTGCAGTTCATTCATTGTTTCCTAAATAGTGCCATTACAATGGTAAATTGCAACAGTAAAACAGTGTCAATACAAAGTTATGGAGTTCCCATTTTATGATGCATTCATAAAGTTAATGCAATCTACTGAAAATGTAGCTGTGATTTCAGTGCGGTGACCTATTTGATAGGGCATAAGAGATTTTGATGAGAAAACAGTAGAGCATTAAGTGTGCTGGGACTCTGCTTTCACCAAACTAAAACATAGCATATTCCCTGTTGGAATGTATGTGCATATCAGAATTTATTAAACTAGTACTTATTTGATTACTTTTGATTTCATCAAATGCTGTGAATTCCAAAGATTTTGTGCCTTTGAATAGTGTGTTTTATTTCTTTTTGTCTGTGCAAAAAGAAATGGGAAAACTCTAAGCAATACTATCGCTTAGAGGTTACTATTGTCATTCCACGGAAGAATAAGAGAGTACCAAAAACATCAGAAGAAAATGATTGCTTTTAGTATTATCTTCAGCTCTGGCAGCAATTCACAAAGTAGCAGTTGCATAACAATTTCCATTCTAAGTCCCTTTTTCAGTCAACTGTAACCATACCTAACTTGAACATTATGAGTTGTCTGTTTCAGGCTGAATTGTTTCGAAGGAATCAGTATTACTGTCAAGCCAAGAAAGATTCATGAAACCCGCTTTCAAAAACTGTAACATAAATTGTGTCCCTTCTTGCTCCCCAAGAAAAGGGTGGGGTTGTTTTTTCAAAAAGAATGCTGCAAATTTTTCGTTCTTGGTGGGGTTTTTTTTTTAATTCTCCTCGACTTTTCACTGTGCCTGTAGTAGCAGAAAATGTAGGTCCTTGGTTAAATTAGTGCCGAAGATAAGGTGAACGGGGTTTTTACTAGTGCTAGTAATTTTTGTTCAACCCCAAATTCCTATAGACTTGTAATTCAGAAACTTTAATCAAGGAACCCAACTAAGATGAGGCCTGCTCGTGCCTGATGCTGGGCACCCACATGTGAGACGATGCCTGAAAAGCACCCAACCTGATGTGAAACAAAGGTGTAATTAAAATGCCTGGCCTTAATTTTGGTGTTGGGTTGAATTCAACTGGTGACCAACAGGCAGAAGGCTCTGTAGAGCTCATCACCTGGTGACCTATGAGTGACATATCCAGTCCTCCCTAATTGCAAATGATATGCCTTTGCAAGCGAGACTGCTTTTTGTAGCAAGGAAACAAGTCATGTTCCAGCCTTTTCAAAGACTGGTGAAGTCTCCTGTTTACTGGGTGTGCTAGTTGCATCTTCTGCTTTATATGTCAAGTTTGAATGGTTTCCCACTGCCCTAAGGTGCTCATCGACGTCTTAGAACTGGGGGTGACCTGCACCAGACTTCCTCTGGCAGTGACATTAGCCTAAGTAATTTGGCCTGAACCAGATTAGGACTTGCTCAGAATCTTTCAAACTACAGAAGCAATACCACAGGGCCCAGACAGCCATTTAGGAGGCAGCAGCAACTTCAGGTAGCGTAGTTGCTTGCCTGTCTGCAGCCTTAGACCGTACCCATGTATAACTTTATGCTGTTGGTCAGAGATGAGAGGTGGGAATTCTGTGCAATGAAGGGACCACAGTGGAGATCTGGCAACAGTAGCAGGACTTCACTTTTGATAGTAATTCTGTTTTCCTTGAGCACAGCAGTGGAGTAAGATAAAATTGGCGTTGCCCTTACCTGGTTACCCATGGTGAGTGCTCAGTTCTCCTGAATACTCCTGCAGCATTCCTACTGATACAGCTGTAGAGGCTCAGTTTCCATTTCAGTTTTACTGGTTGTCAGATAGTTTATCTGTGAAACAGATATAATAACAGCTAATCTCATGTTATGGTTCTGTGGCTGTTTATAACTCCTATTAATAGCAACTGTGGAAAGCCTGGGAGTAGATTTTATAGGGCACTGGGGTAACCAGTTACTGCACATTCCCCTGAGGCTATGTAGCATCAAGTGTAGCAGCTTGTCCTTTCCAGACTAGATCATGATCATCTTAACTCTGGCATTCCTCATCTTTTGGGGATTTGACTTTGCGCTCTTCATATTCTTGCTGAGACATGATTGATAAGCAATTGATTTTGCTCCATGGTTTATACTTGCAAATGTCCCAACTGATTTCCAAGAAGAGGCTCCATAACTAAGCTCTAACCTGTGCAGCAGCTCAGGTGGGTATCTTCACAGCACTTAAGTCATCTGCTGAATTGGCTGGACTTTCACTGGAGGGAAATAGGATAAGTACATGATGTTTCGATAACTCTTAGAGGTTTATACTTTTAAATGCTTCTAAATGTTCTGAATTGTCATTTCAATTGCTAGTACCCATTCTTAAAAACATGTATTTTATCCCCGAAATGTGGGAAATACTGATTTAATACTTGATTCATTGACCAACACAACCATTGTCACATGTAACACTTGCCTCCTTGAAACAGGACAGCAAATACCATTCTTACCAATAAATACATGATGGGATCGCTAAATTAATAAGAGTGACGGTAGATGCATGCCACTTTAGTGACGCAGTTATGCTTTCTCATTAAGCACGGTAAACATGGGAAGCTATTTGTCTACCGCTTCTGGGGGAACCAGCTGATGAGCTGTGAGAAAGTCCTGGCTTTGTGGATGATGGAATGGGATAAGAAAGGCATGACAAAGGCCTGAAACAGCCTTCAGCAAGGACTTCGGGTCATCTTGGCACATTGAAGTGGTAATTTATTCTAGGAGTCACTACTGAAATCATCAGTGTGAGCTATTCAGTAAAGCAATAGTATGAATAAAGGCAATAGAGTTTGGCCTAATTGAGAAACAGAAAAGGAGTGAGGAACACGAAAGGTCTTGTAAGCGTGATGTCCTGCCATCTGAGTCAACTGATAGTCATGGTAAGTAGCCATCTAATTTTGTTTTAAAAGGGCTTCTCAGAAGAAAAACCTGCTGACTGTTGGAAAAATAAAGTCAAAACGAATAAGAATTGCAATGAGAAATTCTAGTCAGTGCCTAATTTTATGCCATTCATTTCAAATTGCATAAATGGTAACTTAGCTTTTGGCCTCATGCCTAGAAGAGCACCTGAGAACACATCATTGCATCATCATTGAAAGTCTATTGGCCTTTTTTAATTATGGGCTGGCTTTGGAAAGTGAAGTGGCTTGATTGGCTAAGGCTGATGCTAGACCTAACTAGCAGTGAATGACTACCACAAAAAATGCAAGCATGAAAACCACAAACTCTTTTTGAAGTCTTTGGAGCTATGCTTACTTGCCACTCTGACCATTTGTTTGATTGAAATTTTGTTCACACGGCTGCTAGTGGAACATAAGAGCGTCAAGAATGTGAAAGAGTGTTTCTCATGTGGTGGGGTGGTCTGTGTGGCTGGAAGTAAAGAAGTCAAAGTGGGTTGGCTTGAGTGAGGGAAAGAGGAGAGAGTATCTGCAGACATAACGAAAGGGAGCCTTAGGCACGTATGAATTCTGCACACAAGCTATGAGGGGGAAGGGTAGATGGAGGAAGTGGTAAGGCAGAGGAAAGGAAAATGAACCACAGAAAGTAGGAAATCCTTAAGGAGAAGCTCCTAACAACTCTCAGCCTTTCAATCCTCGTGGCTTTCCCCTGGAGAATTTCCTAGCAGGACATTTCAAATGTGAGGTGATCTTCAGCACCTGGTTGCTGGAGAGCCGCAAAGAAATGCGACGGCATTTGTTGAGGAAAGGAGCTTTAGATATTGGAAAAGCAGAGCTAATTTAAAGGAGGCTGTGTGTAGGAATAGCATTGTTCTCTTCTCCAGTAGTTGCTTCTGCTGCCTGTGTAATGAAAAGGAGGCTAGTGGGCACCAGGAGCTCCACAGAACTTTGCTTTCCTGAATATGCAAAGCTATGGAGGTGCTGCTGCTTGGCTGGTTCCTGGTGACTCCTAAAGCAGGAGACACTGGCCATCCCCAAACAGTTTGGAGTAATATCCTACACTTTTCACTGTAGAATTTGCATTCCAGTAAAAGGGCCATGAAATAGGTACTCTGATAAATATCTACTAGTAACAGAAGGTTCTAAACATCAGGAAGATGTGCTTATGTAGGACAACCAGTATGAAATTGAGGTTGATAAAAATAATTGATGGTGAGATCAAGATAACTCAGTCTTGTGAAAATTAGTCTCCTTGTGCTGGATTCTTTACAAAAAGTAGTAGGAAGTGACCCATAGCCTAAAGATTTACAGTTTAAGTGTAAAAGGAAATATAATTTTATGTGGAAAACCAAAGCATAGAAAGAGTAATTCAACTGAGATTACATAGGCAGTTTCTGGCAGGGTTGGGACTACCCAACCTGCTACCTCTCCAGTCTGAGATTGAAGCCATCCTTTAAGATCTTGAAAATCACCCCACTAAAGACACAGGAAGAAATACAGTGTGATAAGTTTACAAGGGCCTATAGTGATAGGACAAGGGGTAATGGCCTTAAGATGAAGGAGGGGAGATTTAGATTAGATATTAGGAATAAATTCTTCACGCTGAGGGTGGTGAGGCACTGGAACAGGTTGCCCAGAGAAGCTGTGGATGCCCCATCCCTGAAAGTGTTGAAGGCCAGGTTGGATGGGGCTTTGGGCAACGTGGTCTAGTGGAGGGTGTCCCTGCCCGTGGCAGGGGGGTTGGAACTAGATGATCTTTGAAGTCCCTTCCAACCCAAACTGTTCTACGATTCTATGAAGTTGCGTGCTACTCCTGGAAGATAGGCAACGTCTGTAATTTCTGGTCCTACCACCCACCCCTCAAAACCAGAAGCACCACGTGGCCCACTGGGATGCAGGAGCTCAGTCCTGTGAGCGGACACAAAGGACTCGCAGACCGTGTGCTATTGCCTCACGCAACTGCAATGCAATGATTTGTTAAAAACGTGCAAAGTGTAAAAATGTAGCTGATGCTATGTCAGAGAGTCACTGAGAAGCCTCTCTGCTTGTTTATTTTTGGAGCTGCCATCCCAGCAGGGTGCCGCTGAACTGAATTCTCACATAAGCCGTTCCCAACTTGAAGCCTGTCCTAAGCCACCAAATTAATGAGTGCCATTGCTGTCGTTTACAGCTAGCAAAGCCATGGCTGTACATGGAAGCAAATAGATTGTAGCGCTTTTAGCTGAAGACATGTAGGCAGGCCTGCCGCAGCAACAGACTTCACACAGTTGCAAAGCGTTGAGTGCTCTGGAGACTGATATGCCACGTTAATTCAATTAATAGTTCTTCAGCTTGGTTGAAAGATCAACCCATGAAGTACAAATATCTCAAGCCAAACAATTTTTTTCTTGTCTGTTATGGGTAAAGTATTCTGCAAGTGATTGTCTGTCAAATGTTCAGCTGAAACACGTGCATCTTGATGTTCTCAGGTGATTTTCTCCAAGCTTCACTCAACAGCTATTCTACATTTCACTTTCTCTTGGGTCAGTAAATGAAAGGTTTTCCTTGCGTACTTGCATTACGTTACAGTGGGGAGATAGATATGACTGGCTACAAGCAAAACTGGTGTTTAGAGACTACAATAAAACTGGAAAACAGTATCACAATGTCTTGGTCCAAGCATCATTTGCGATACTTTGCCCCTGGCTCGTCATCCTGCAGCTCTGTGTAGCAGAAGCGTACAGGTTTCCATTTGCATGCAGAGAAGACTTTGAACTGCCTGGTGTTTTGTGTGAATTTCCTCTTGGCTGAAGGCCCTGTGCAAGATCCATGCACCATTTAAGTTCTTTATGCATTAGCTTTTACCAGAATAGTTAAATAATTAAGACAGTCTGTTGGCCAATATATTGATAAATGAATTACTTGGCTTCCATTGGCTGCTATTTACGTGACCGTGTGGATTATTATTTGCAAGTATTCTTGCAGCTCCAACTACAAGTGGAAATGTCTGGGTCATGGAGTGATAGTAGTTTTTGGGAGAGTTGGGTTTGACCTCACAGGGAACCCCCAGCTCTCTCCCTAAGGAGGAATTTGTGGCTGAGGGGTTGTGTTGTATTTGCAGACTGCCTGGGCCTGAGACAAAACCAACAAGCAGCTCTAGGACACCTGCTTGACCTGTACTGCTTTGATTTCGGGAAATTAAACTCTACCCCATAGAGAAAGAGCTGAAATCCTGCTGCTTTTGGAAATGTTATTTCAATGTACTTGTTCAGTGAGTTGGCCTGGTAGTTTACAATTCAGAAACCCTGGAGCATTTGTGAATTGTGAGGGAAGTACACTATTCATTATCTGCTGTCAGGCATTCATCATTCCAGTGTAAGCTTCAATCCTCTCATCAGGATGCAGAACATTACTTATGACCAGTCACAGGCCATGAATAATGGCTTAACGAAATGAACAGTTCTCTAACAATTCAGACTCAGGTTTGTTAATCAAAACTATTCAGAGCCAGATTCTGGCACCCCCTCACACACCCTGAATAACACCTATCCCCAGTGCAGTCTCTTTGGTTTTAATTGCATTTATGGTTTAACAAACTAATTTTTTTTAATCTGACTGATCTCACTTAACTAGCTCACGGGAAAAAGCTGGAGTTTGCCTCCAAAACCAAAATAAGTAGTTCTTGTCTCGTTCTGCATTAGCACTTGCTGTACGAAACCACTTTGGCAGCGATGACAAATCTGCATGTCTTTCCCTTAGCTCCATCAGATGGGATAGCCACACTGGCCAGCAGCTAAGCGCTGCCTAAAGCTAATCAATGATTTAAGTGTATCTTTTATTTTTTATATGGGAAAAGTAAGTTAAGTGACACATTCTTTATGGGACCTTATGCACAGCAATAAAATTGCATGACTGTATTCATCCATGTGTAGGATTAGGCACTGTTCTAGTCAATCTCCCAGTTGAGGTTTCACACCGACAGCAGTTCTCTCCTGTGTATTGCCAAACATACTTCAGGCTCCTGGAAAGTGGAATATCTTGGTGTATTTGCAACCCAGTCCTCAAGTATTCTTCCACAAATGTTCAAAGCAGCTGGTAGCTCTAGCTGTCTTCCCCAGTCGTAGGAGGCTTCTTACATTTTTTTGCTATTCTGAACTGTGCCAAGGAAGCTGGTACTGTATTTCCAGAAGCAGGGATTAAGTTGGAACATTTCATTTATGGAGAGCTTTCTGGGTAGTGGTGGTAAGGTAAAGCCCTGGAAACACTCAACTGAATCTTTTATCTTCAGTACTATCTTTGCATTGTAAAGCACAGCCTTGGCTGTCGTTACACATATTGGGTAAGACCTCCAAGAGTGGTTCCCCAGCACTATTTTGGGGCATGGGTCTACTAGCAGATGTGGAGGTGGTAGGATATGTCCGGGATCCTGGATGCATTCCTACTCCCTCAGGTATTCTTGGGCTGAGACTCCCAATGGAGACTCTCAGGGATGTAGTTACCAACTTCCATTGTGGTCAGACTCCTCTATGTGTTTGAACAGAACTCTGTATTTTATTTTACATATTCATTTGTAAAATCATTTTCAGTGCATAATCTTCCATAACCAGTTCTTCTTCCTTGGGATCATATTTTGGGAAAGAGTCACAGCAGTTTCACCCCTGGAATATGAACATATGGCAGCCCATTCGTATGGGTAAATTGATGCTCAAAATGAGGAAGAAAAAACCCTCTAGATTCATGTCAGAGGATCTCTCTATCAGCAACGGCTGGTGCAGGGGAGGCACAGCTTGCTCTGGGGTTTTTTTCCAGCAGATTACGGTCTGAGGAACTAGCTGCAATGAGTGGGAAGGAGGAGCAGGGAAAAGAGGGAGAAAAAAGAAAAGGCCCTCATCTAAAGAGAAGCCAGGGACACTTATCTCTCCCTCCTCTGTCTTGCCTTCACTGCCACCAGCTCTTCATCATCTCTTTCTGCCCTCGGGGCTATAAATGTGGGCATCTCTGGGGAATAACCAGATATATGGGTTTGTCTCCTCTTGGAAGTTTTCGGCAAATTTTCATTTTGGTCATTTCTTTTCTTCAAGCATTGTATGTTCTTTATTAGAGAAGAGCGAGGAAAAATGCAACCCAAACAGTATTTCAGCATCTCCAGCAAAGTTTCTATTTTGATTTATTGAAAACTTGTCCAACCAGTTATTTATATTTTATTCGTGAAAGACTCAAAAAATTTCATCTGAAACAGATATTTCCATGGAAACGTCCATCTTTGATGAGATGTCATTCCTCAGATGTTTCAGCCGAAGAATTTTGTCAGTTCTGCCAGGAAAAAAAAAGAAGTGGGGGGCAGAACAAACAAAGACCAAGCTCAGAGGAAAACATGCAATGCTTCAATTTAATGGGCTAAAATGTCAGCTGGTAAACCGCCGTAAAGACAGAGAAGTCAACCAGTCAACCCCAGTCAATGGGGCTATGCTAATTTGCACAGAGGATCTAGCCTTCGATTTTAGTAGAACCAGCCTAGCAAGCTGTTTCTCCACTTACCCATCCTCCTCCCTTTTTAATAAGCTCTCAGTCATACTTGGCCTATCCTTTAATAATTCACCCTTCTCTCCTCACGATCCTTCTTTCTTCTCTGGAGATAATGGGATGGGATTTTCTGCTTGCAGCCCTCACAGAAATATCATAGACAGGTTAAACTCTGCAAGGCTGACTACTGGCTTCTAACATATCCCTTGTGCCTCTTTCTGGACTCTAATATCCATCTTCTGTTTGGTCTTTACTTAGCTGGTGCCAACTGACTTCAATGCTATTTGCTATATATTATGATATAGTGTATTGTATTGTAATTTATAGATCCTGGAATATTGAAGTATTAAGCTCACAGAGCAATCAATTACTTTAATGGGAGTTGTGTGTGTCTGGCCGCAGTTCTGGAAAGCAGATCTATGAGATAGCTCTAGGACACAATCCAACTTCTGGACCAAGAGACTGCTCTACTGCAGAAGTTACTATTTCTTTCTTGCTTAGGGCCAAATAGGTATTTAAAACACAATTGGCAAGATGCACACTGTTGTGTGCTTTTTTTGTTCTCATGTGTAACTACAGCATGAATGGCCATGTGTAACTGCTCAATCCTATGTAACATGTAGCTGTATGAAATAAATGCTTGGTGATATCCAGTTCCAGAGCTGCAAGTTTCTCACCCCATTCCCTTGAAGCCAAGCTCCAAAGTACTGATTTTCTAAGACCCACCAGACTACTTTTCTTCATGTAGTTCTAGTTTCCTGGTGACCATGTCCTTCCCTCTCAGCTACTTTGATCAAACAGATCAGGGAAGTGTTGATGCAGAAAAACTCCCTTGCAGACCTCAAAAGGCTCATGCTTTTTTTTTTTTTTTTTTTTTTTTTGGAAGATCCTCATCGAAAAAGGAATGACACCTGGTTGTCACCTGTAGAAGTAAATAGTTTTGAGAATGTAAGCCCCTATTTTCAGTGATGTATTTCAAATGCTTTGGTTTGTTGTACCTGGTCTTGTTCACGGGGAGGAGTGAAGACACCATTGAAAGTCTGAGATGTCTTCTCTCTTGATTTCTTAGAAGCACATTGTGTGGAGCGCTCCTTTTGCACACCTTTTTCCAGAGTAGTTGAGATGCTGTTTGATTGCCCCAGGTACGGAGCCGGTAGCTGCATCTTCCAGAGAAATAAAAAGTAATGTGTGTGAATGGTTCCCTTACTGAAACCCTGTGGATTTTGTGTTGATTAAATCAAGCTTTTGGAACAATGGAAGTATGATTGATGTCATTTGAATTTCAGCTCGGCATCTTGATTGGCATTGTTGTTTAATGACTTTTCCTTATTTGTTAAATTTAATTGATGGTTATTGCATTTATTTCTAAAGAACATTGCTTTAATTAAAAAAAAAATCTCTGCGCTACGGAAATTAATATTCACCATCTATATGGTACAAAAGGGTATGTGGTGAACATAGAGGATAATTAGTAGCTGTAGGAGGAGAACTTAGGAGAAGGTGATTATGAATATGTAATAGAGGAAATAGACTACAAGGAAATTAAACCAAGAAATTTATGAGTGAATAATTGACCTCTGAGTAAATATGAGCATTCTCTCTCAACAGCCACTTAATGTGTTGTTATCCACTCAGTATTTCAGAACATTAACCATCCTTTTAACTAACCAGTTCTTTGCTATTGGCAACCACTCACTCTCTGGAGTTGTCTTCCTATTTTACAAGGTAATTGCTTACTGTATGCATAATGCTATAAATACACGTGGTGCCAAAGCTTTGGGGTAGGTGGGAGAAAGGTCATAATCTGTTACATATGTGTAAATCTACCCTTAGCCAAAGGAAATAGTTGTGGGGACTAAATCTGCTTCCAGAATTACGCTGTTATAAATGAGAGCAAGCTTTTATCACTACTACTGAATGAGTACAGATCTCTTTCCACCATGAGGGCATCAATCCAAAGCTGAGATTTTCATTACTGGTGGTGAAGTTTCTAAAGTAATTTTTCAAAGTTTTCAAAGTTTCCATTTTCCCTTAGATTTGGTGACTAGTTAGGAATTGTGAGTTTAATGACGGTAGGCTAGAGATGTCAGCCTGTTCCCAAGAAAATCCCAATATCTTCCAAATGAGAGTCCTAGTAGATATGAGCAGATATGTTACTGGAAAAGCGAAGCTGATGATTGATAGCCATTCTACTTGAGAGGCAGTTCCCAAGAACCATAGAGCTTCCATAAGTAAGGGCTAGGCCTTTAACCTGAATTGTGTAATGGAGTAAGTGGGGTCAAAGCTCCCTGAAGGAAGACTACGTTCATATTTTGAGGATTCAGAAATCATAATGATGAAAAATAAGACAGTGAAGTTTGTTCATTGGCAAACTTTTGTGTTTTAATGGTCCATGGAGAATGAGGTATAATGGCTGTATATTGAGGATAAGGATTATGTTTTCATTCTAGAGAGACAAGTTATTCTTGCTGATTATGGACCAAACACATGGCTAAATTATTGCCAGTTTTACACCAATGAAACTGATAACAAAGATATGATATCAGTGGAGCTTTGTCTTTTCTCCTCCTTCCCATTAAATGCTGGTTAGCGTGCCAAATGTTTTGTACATCGTAGAATAGAGGGCAAGTAGTTATCTAGAAAATGTAATGATCAACTACAATACGTGACTGATTGAATCAGGTGAGTAGTGTGAAAGATGAGGTTCACTTGCTGGCCTTGGCCTCTTTGTTTGGCAAAGAGAGATAAGAAGACAAAGCTCAGTTTTATCAGAAGTTAACAAATGACTAAGTAGATGAGAATCTCAAATCAGCTCTTTATTTCATTGTGATCCAAGTAATTAATGAAGTATGCTTGGAGGTGGAAAAAGACCAAACATAATACCTTAGCTATTCTCCCCTTCATCGCTGCTGGAACATAGAGTGGTGCTGTTGGGAGGTACTGTCTGTATCAGTGAAGACCAGGTAGAGCCTTTGGGTTTGAACCTTCTTTAGTCTCCTTGGAAAGTCCTAATCTACATAACTGTAGTCTTCATGACTCCATACTTACAGTCCCAAGTCCCACCTTTGACTATCTTGCTGAAAGTCAACAAGTTTGGGGAGCTGAGATTATGAGCCATAGGAATGAAATCATAAGCTTACCCCAAAGGAAAGATGTGGATGTGCTCCACTTCAGCACAGCTTTTACCAGCAATGAACAGTTTTCTTTCTTTCTGGGAAAAGGAGAACAACCTGTAAGCTAAAAGCTAGTAGTCCAGAAAAAAATGATCCAGTCTTTTTTTCTTTTTCTTTTTTTTTGTGATGATGGGAAAGTATCTACAACAGTGAAACAGTGTTGACCCCCTAGCATTTGCCTTCTATTTTTTCTAGTTATTAGAAAGATCCCTGGCACAATTTTTGGCCTAGGCCACCTAGCGCTGTCCAAACAGTCTCCAGTTACAGTTTGGAATTACACATAGATGAAGGACCTTTCCCCATAGGCAGTTTGGATGAGGTTACTGTTTTCTGGAAGCTGAAGGACTTTGATAGTATGAACACAGCCCGACTGTGGTAGTTGGCCTCTGGACCATGAAATGCTCCTTGGCACAATTTAGTCGACTAGAAGAGGTGTAGCTGAAACTTGTCAGGCTGTATTCAGACACTCAGGGGAGATCCTTCCTCAGTTACCTCTTCAGCTAAGAATAGCTGATACAAGTTGTAAGAGTAAGAGGGAATATATGAGATCTTTTACACATATCATCCACATTAAAAATGACCAGACTATTGGGAAGATCTGACACCATTTGAATTGCAGTTTAGTACTTTCTGGAGCATTCTGCTTTTTTTTTGGAGGTTTTCAGTGTTTGTGGAAAATAGAGGACATGGCGGAGAATTTGGATATGAGAATTGAGGGTGTTTTGAGCCTCTGTGGCTGTGCCCTGTTTCAAAACAAAGAAACAGCAGCAAAGACATAAAGGCCAAGTTCAAACTGGGCACTAAGACTAAGATGCAAAAGGAGGGAGCAACAGTGCAGACTCCAAGAAGGCATCCTTATGCACCTCTTCTTACAGGTAAACACTTACATATTGGTCTGAATAGGTGAACATGGGCTTACATGCTTTCTAGAGACGAGGACGGGGTCATGCAGAACTGGAAATCTGATGCTGGATGAGTTTGATTCTGAAGTTTCTGAGAAGGAACTTCTGGGGAGGTGGATGTAGCTGTATGGGCAGGGAAGTTAGAAACTAGGTGGTTACAGAAATCTAAAGATGCAAAGACATTATCCATACGACAAGAACTGAGGGAGAAAAGGTTAGCCTTGTTTAATCAAGGTTAACATTTTATAAGTGTTTAGATACTGTCTTAAATGTTCTGCATTCTAAGGCAATGTTAAACATAGTGGTCCCATTTCATTTTTACTGGCACAAATGAGAAATAAACCTCTCCACTCACTTGAGCTTCTACTGCATGCAAGATCAAAATCAGAGCCAGAGGCATTTGGAGTTTGAAAGAAATGTTTTTGGTTTTGATGTCTATTTTTGCTGCCTCTATTTAGAGCAAACATAGCCAGAGCTGGAATGGAATACAGTGTCTCTGAAGAGGTGAATTATTCCCAGCCAATCTGTAGTGGCAGAAGTGTGGTACCTTATGGGCTTGAAATAGACCATCCTCATTAACCACATGTTGGGCCAAACTCCATTAATTCCTACAGCCCCTCAGGGCTGCATTTAGCCCATTATAACAAAGTGATAATATCGTTGGAAGCTATTTTTGTGCCTTGTACTGTAAGTTGGATACTACGATACAGTATAAACTAGGTAAAGCCAAGATATTTTAGGCTTTTTGGCATTAAGTAGTTTCTCAGTATTTGTCCATGCTTTTCTCAAGAGTTCCCAACAGTACTAATTAGCGTACATTAATGATGGTTGAAATTCAGGGAGAACTAATGCAGTGAGAGTGTTGGGGGTACTTGTGGTGTCTTCAGAGCCATGACCTTCTGAAGGTGTTTGAAGAGAACTGTGTGATGTGGTGGTATGTTGGCCAGCAATTGGTGGGACTTTACTAGCAATAGTGATTGCAGGAGTACCAGTGATATGGAGTGAAGGAAAACTGGGCAAGACTCTAAGTGAGTTTTCTACCGAAGTTTCTAGTGTGGCCCACCTAGGGCTGTTGAGTTGCATGTTGACTCATGTACATCTCCCCTTCTGGTCCACGTTATGTGGAAAACACTCAAGCTTTGCTGGTGTTGAGGCAGCTGTGTGATTTAGACTTTGAGTTGAGGAAAGAGTGGAGGTGGCAGGGTTGCTCATCTGACATCATGAGTCCATCCTGAGACTAAAACAGGTGGCCAGACCCCTTCCCACAAGGGCCAGTGGGAAGCTAAGAAGCAGTTGACATACCTGGTCTATGTGCTGCGTCTTAAGCCTTCCCCTCAATTCATCTTTCCATTGGTCACTTGTCTTGTGGCTTTTGGACATCTTAAGATTCTGGTACATGTCTCATGAGCTCAGGAGTATCAGTCACCGCTGGGGTTCAGCAGCACAAATAGTATTCATCAAGTTCATATGAAAACTCCTCCCAAACATACACAATGTCTCCAAATCACGGTCCCCTTCTCCAGCTGAGGTGAAGCAGGTGAAGGTGGATGCCCTGCTGACATGTGACAGTTTGCCACGACGTTATGTGATGCCGTTCTCCTGTGTTGTTATTCCCGTGGCAACGACAACGATCATTTGACACATCATCCTGCCTGACGCATGTCTGAGCTGCGCCGCGCTGGCATTAGCCGGCTTTACACCTGCTGAATAATTGCGCTTTCGCTAGCTTCAAGATCGGGCATGTGAGCTTCAGCCATTCTGAGAACAGCTTCACTGGAGCAAAAAATCCAGTTAAAGAGAGAAACATAGCAGGCAGCGAGGTGCTGAGTCATTACACAGCCCTCCTCAGCTAGCCTTACACCACCGCAGAGGATCAAAGGTGAGGTGACCTTGTGCATCGGAGGTGAGGCAAAGTCCTCTGCACGGGCTGGAATGTGCATTAGCTCTGGAATGTAGACAGGCAAACACTGCCTCTATTAGCTGCTGTAGGCACGGGTCTAAAATCGTCTGCGTCTAAGGGAAAAAAGATTTGTGTGTGTCCAAAGCCCAGGGAAGTCAGTGGAAAGACTCCCATCAGTTGTGAATCAGGTGGTGAGAGAGAGTATTCTTAGATCTGTTCTTCTGACCAGGATTGTGATTAGTCTGGGTGATGTTTAGTTTTGGTCCACTCTGTTTTGAAGCTGGCTAAAGCTCCTGGAAAGCTTAGAAACCTCTCTTTAATTTGCTAAATAGGAAACCTGCATCTCATCCTGTAATTTCACAATTCTCATTATAATCTCCAAAGAAACATTAAAATGGGTCATGTTTTGAAGATTACAATTTCTTATGTCACCTCTAGCCCACTCTTTTTATTTCAGTGGGCTAAATATCAAGATTGTTATTTCTGTGTGTGTGTGAATCAGTGGTTCTGCACTTGCTGATTTCTATACCACTTTCTGGCCCGGGTAATTAAACTAAGCAACCTTTGGACTACTTTAAGAGGGATTGTCTTGCAAGGCCTGTTTCTCTGGCTTGTCATATGGATCCAAAGCAACAAAGAGCCTGGTGCTGTTTGCCAGATCTCCTCCATTGCTCTGAAAGGTGTAGGACAGAGAACACAAAGGTAAAGATGAAAGCAGGACTCTTGTTTTCTGTTTAGATCCCTTGCTCTGATTTGGGCTCACAGGTGCTTCTACAAGGTACAGACTGGTAAAATTCATCTGTCTTCATTCTAGACATTTGCAATGTGGACATTTACTTCTGAGTAGTCATCCTGGACCCTCTTTACAGTCCAGCAATTTACCCCATCTTAAAGTAGACATTTGCAAGACATTCCCTATTGGGTTATGCCCCAAAAGACTGGTTGTCTTCATGGACTCTAATAGGGTCTAGGAAATAAGCTGAGAGATAGACATCTACAGCTGAGGTATCCAGATTTGGTTAGAGAGCCTCAGAGTTACAGTCTAGCTTTCACTGGATCTGAGGATTTTAAAATCAAACCTCTATTCAGTCTATTTTCACTTCAGTCGGTCATCTGGAGATGGATTTGCCCTCTTTCCAAGATAGGATGTGAATATGGTCCCTAAAACATCTGCATATATGGCCTTTTGCAGAAATCATGCTTTCCTGAGTTCCTTGCCCTGGGCCATACCTCTCTTTCAAACTATCCTCTAGGAAGTATTTTGTAACAGGGGAATCTGAGTGGAATGGTTGTTCTTCTTTCCATTACTACTTGGGAAACCACCAGCAACCAGAACAGCCATGAAGAAAAAAAGCCACCAGGGCAGAAAGCCCAGGCGGGTTTCCCCTGGACAAAGCCCATCATGATGTCCTTGTGAGCCAGTCTACTTGCAGAACAGCAGAGCTGTGTCTGGATCATGCCTTATAACACGCCATGGGATCCTTAGGATGAAAGAAGCTATATAAACATTAAATATCTCTATTGATTATAAATGACAGTGAAAGGGAAATGCATGATTTAAAGCAGTGCCAGCTCTGGTCTAATAGCAGATAAACGGCACTGGGGTTGTTGGTCAAATGGTGCTATCCACTCTACACCACTCACGTTCAGACAAGCTGCAGGGGAAGGATGTTTTTTTCTATTGAGCCCACAAAGATCTGTGTGTTCCTATATGTCTTCCCTACAGAGATAAAGACACAGACACTGCTGACATGTTACATTCCTCTTATCTGGGGTGATTGTGCAATCCCACTGGTGTAAATCTCCTGCTTCCTAGCGTGAGGCAAGCAAGATCCAAGCAAAGAGCGAGGGCGGTTTGGCACGGCGCTGCCCCCCCCAAAGCAAGAGGTGTGACTTGTCAGCGGGAAAATCATGGAAGCGATTATACGGAAGGTGACAAAAGGTTGGAAGTTAATGCAGGGACCTTCCAAGAAAGCACCATACAGTCTCCGCAGCAATTCTTCCTCTCGCCATACGTCTCATGTAAGGTAACAAGAGACTGACTTGCTCGGCTGGGTAACTTCCCAAAAATCTGGGTAGGACTGTCATGCTGCAGGCTGCTGTTACGTGATCCATCTTTGGAAATACAGTCCCATCAGGAGCGCTTCCAAATCCTGCATTTCCAAGTCCTGCCGTCCTGAGGACTCTGGGAATGATTTTCATCTCACACAGCTTCAGGGGAATGAACCAGACACCAAGTGCCACTTTAGGTGCCCCATGTTATCAGAGACATCTACATGAGGCTGGCAGATAGGAGATGGAGCCCATGCGAGACCTGTGTCCTTCTTGAGTGGCAACTAGAAGCCAGGTGAGATACACCAGGGCATCTCAAAGGGCATGAGATGCCTGTATTTAGGCACCTGCATTCCTTCCTGCACATCTACACCCTCAGTGTCTCCATCAGAGCTGATCACTCTGGGCTGTTTTTGCAGTTGGCGTAGAGACACGTGTTTTCAAGGTGTGGTTTAGCCAAACTGTTTTGGACATCTATTTCAGGAAGAGGTGAGTTGTGTGACTGCAAAGGGAACTCAAATATAGACGTTTACATGCAATCAGATGAACCTCATCCTGGATCTGCTGTCTCGTGTTGACATTAGCTTAATACCAAGAAAACAGCAATCCACGGACCTGATTTTACTTGTAATTACAGCAGTGTTGATGAGATTAGATTCAGAACCACCATTTGGCAGTTGTCCCCCAAGTAAGCTCTGACATATTCATTATGGTAATGTTTTCATGGCTCCTTGTGTAAAAACAAGAGTTTCAGTTAAGAGTTATTTGTTTGGATTCAAGCCAATTGCAAACGGTTTCAATTTTAACGGGGTGTCCCACGATGCTTTCAATTACAACGAGGTGAGTAAGAGATGTTTTGGTTTGCTGGCAATGCTGGAAGATAATTACACACATCTATATTGTTCCTGATCTAATAAAAAAGTTTCACTCAATACCAGAGAAAACATTTCAGTTCGCTTTTAAGCACTTTTCACGTTAAGAAGAAAAACAGAGTGAAAGGAAATCTCTGAACAAAGAGACATTTCATAGTGAAATCCGTCTCAAGCAACTTATGTTTTTTAATTCTAAATGAATTCATTTGGCAAAACGGACAGAAATTCACGGTGTTGCTGCTTTTTTTCATCAGAAAGAGCATTCAGCCTCCCAAAAATACACCCATGCTGTTGCAGCTGCGGTGTTCAAAAAGCCACAGGGCTTTGGACCTGGGACGGTCCCTGCAGGTTGGTGACAGCAGGTTAACAAAGGGGTCTTCGAAACCTTCCCCCCACGATAGTTCCACAAGGTAAATGTTCCCGGTATTATTTGCAACACGGTCATGTGTCACAGCAAATGCGAGGTACAATAAGACCCAGACAGCAAAACTGAGTATAAATAGATGAGGGAATTCCTGGCATTAGTTCTGGAGCAGTTTGGGACTGGAACAAGTGAAAAATACAATTCCTCTAAAAGGGAAGTTTGCTGTAAGTAAAAGAAAATTTCCCCCATTTCTCCCTCCTCTTCTTTCCTCAGATTCAAGTTTTTCACCAGGGAGAATCGAACTATTTCAAGTGAGTTCAACCAGAATTTCATTTTGCTGAACTGGCCTGATTTGGGATGCAAACCGACCTCTGAAAGGCTGAAATTTCCCATGGGAGCAGAATTTTTCTGAATTTTGCTCATCTCTAGTTACTCCTTGCACAGAAATGGCCTAAAGCAAACAAACAGCCACTCTCCTAGTGCGGATAGGAGAGCCGCCTGGTAAGTAGGTTAATTTGGATGGGCTTCCCTGGTGGCAGCTCCTCTTCCTCTCTTCTGCCCAGGGAAACCTGTGCAGTGATCAGTTCTGCAGACAGGGCAGTGACAAGCTTCCCTTCAAGGTAAAAATAAACTTACACATATATAAACTCAGAGATCCTTTCCTACGGGAGTAATTTACACCCCCGAGCAGGCTGGCATGACCTGACGCTCCACTGACCTCGACAGAACACACCAGCAAAAGCATCATCTCGTTCTATATGTGAAAATACTCAATTTTCCAGCAAAGCCAAGTCCCTGAAGGATTTTTTGGTAGGCTCCACAAAGCAGCTGATAGCCCAGATGGGACTTCATAGCTGTGGCTGGATGCTGAGAGGCTGCCAGCTGGTGATGCATCCCCGCTGGTGAGGTATCAGCACGTCATCGGTGAGGAGCGGCAAACGTGCCAAAGCTGGGAGCCCGGGGGGATGCAAGACAGACGTGTGCGAGTGGCTCTGGATGGAGGCAGCTGGTTCCTTCTCATTGCCTCTGTCTCCATCACTCGACTGCAAGGAGACATCGGCCTCCAGAGCTGATGAAAGCCTGGGGCAGGGCAGCCTTGGGGCAGATGGTGGGGAGGGCTGGACCCCTAGGTGCAGAGCACTGCTGGTTTTCTCCGCTGGAAAGTTGCTCTCCGTATGTCTAGGGCATGGGATGCAGGGTTGAGCGGTTCTGCCTCCCTGCAGCAAAGACAGATGTGCCCTCTGAGCACTGCAGTCTCGGTCCTGAAGTATTCGTGGCTTTCCATGCTGAGCTTTAGCCTTCCTCCAGCTACGGTATAGTAACAGTCCTTTACCTCTCATCTGAGAATAGCAAAGTGCCCTGCAAACAATTAAGTCTCACAATCCCCCAGCGAGCTGGGGAAGAATTATCTCCTCATTTTTACCTGTCTGGAAAATGACACAGAAATTAATTGACTTCTTCAAGGTCACTCAAAGAGTCAGTGGGAGATTTGAAAATGGGACCCAGGAGTCCTGACTGCTGGTCCTTTCTAACCACTAGACACCTAACATCAATTGCTAGAGAACCTGCTCTTAGGCTTTACAATTTTGATTAAAGATTCAAAAACTATTGGAGCTTTAAAGGAAAAAATAATTCACTACAACTTTACCAAGCGATGCATGACCGGGCACAGCCCCTCTGGGAATACAAGCACTATTTAAGAAGAGCTGATCTGCTGTATGCTCTGCATCCACATGAGGTCTTAGGCTTGATGCCAAGTGACACGGGCAGCAGGTCTGGCTCCTGCCATCACGGGCAGCTCAGGTGGCTGGCAGGGCTTTACATGTCCATGTCCAGGAATCATAGAATCATAGAATGGTTTGGGTTGGAAGGGACCTTAAAGATCATCCAGTTCCAACCCACCTGCTGTGGGCAGGGACACCCTCCACTAGACCACATTGCCCAAAGCCCCATCCAACCTGGCCTTGAACACTGCCAGGGATGGGGCATCCACAGCCTCTCTGGGCAACCTGTTCCAGCACCTCACCACTCCAACAGTAAAGAATTTCTTTCTAACATCTAATCTAAATCGACCCTCCTTCAGCTTAAACCCATTACCCCTTGTCCTATCACTACATTCCCTGATAAACAGTCCCTCACCATCTTTCCTGTAGGCCCCTTCAGGTACTGGCAGGCCACAATTAGATCTCCCCGGAGCCGCCTTTTCTCCGGGCTGAACAATCCCAACTCTCTCAGCCTGTCCTCATAGGAGAGGTGCTCCATCCCTCTGATCAGCTTCGTGGCCTCCTCAGGACTCTCTCCAACAGCTCGATGTCTCTCCTGTACTGGGGACCCCAGAGCTGGATGCAGTACTGCAGGTGGGGTCTCACCAGAGCAGAGTAGAGGGGCAGGATCACCTCCCTCGACCTGCTGGTCACACCTCTTTTGATGCAGCCCAGGACACGGTTGGCTTTCTGGGCTGCAAGCGCACCCTGCCAGCTCATGTTGAGCTTCTCATCAATCAATACCCCCAAGTCCTTCTCCTCAGGGCTGCTTTCAATCCATTCCTCGCCCAGCCTATAGTCGTGCTTGGGATTGCGCTGACCCATGTGCAGGAGCTTGCACTTGGCCTTGTTGAACTTCATGCAGTTTGCACAGGCCCACCTCTCCAGCCTATCAAGGTCCCTCTGGATGGCATCCCTTCCCTCCAGCATGTTGACCACGCCACACAGCTTGGTGTCGTCGGCAAACTTGCTGAGGGTGCACTTGATCCCGCTGTCCATGTCGCCAACAAAGGTGTTGAACAGTGCCGGTCCCAGTACCGATCCCTGAGGGACACCACACACAGGAGATGAGGTCCTGAAGTGAAGAAGCAGCAAACTTACACCGGGCTTCTGTTGCGTTATGTGTTCAAATGCATGTGATTTAGCTGCTAAATACAAGCAACCTGGGCTTTGAGAATAACACATGGAGTTTAGTGGATGCGCCTCCTGCTCTGCGTGCAGAAGCAGAGCAGTAAGTTGGCTCTTTGCCCAAAATCATCCTGTGTGGGGCAGAAAGTGCCTTCCACCAGGCTCCTCGACCCCTCCCCAGGGCTCCCATGCCACGGCCCTGCACTCCCGCAGGAGAGTGTGATGCCACCTCATTTCTTCTCCCACCAGCGCACAGGGACACCCTCCCAGCACACCCGTTGCTCTCTCCTGGGTGCAGCCCAGCCCCACAAGTGCCCCATAGCAAGGGCGGTGAGGGGAGTGCAACCTGCCCCTTCATTTGATCTTGCCTGCTCTTACCTCTCTGGGATCACCACTTCCAACCCCTCCATCTCCATCAGCAAGACCTGTCCCAGCCATGTGGCTCCAGCAGCCTGACTCACTGTTACCCTCTAGTGCTGGACCAGGCGGGCGACAGGCATCTCCCTGGAGAGAGCAGGCTCTGCAGGCAGCACTAGGTTGTCCTCTCCACTCCCAGCTACCTCAAATTCAAGTCCTGGCCCCAGCAACTCATCACTGGGCACTGAATTTTAGCCCCTGGATGGTTTGCTGAGCCACTTGCTCTGCCTCACGCACCACGCTGGGCAGATTTGTCACCCAGCTGTTGGTAGCGTGGACAAGCATTTTGGTTCACTTGGTTATCCACCTGCCATCTTTTTTTTCTTCCTTCCTTTTTATTTAAGGCTCTCCTTGTCATCTTGAGTTTTGTTCTCCAGACCTCGTTTGCTGTGGTTTTAGTGGAGGGACTGATAGCCGGTTTGCCCACAGAGAGGCTGATGGTGAAACGTCTGCCAGGAACAATTAGGGAAAACTCATTCTGTTGGAAACTCCTATTTTTATAGGGAAAGCACTGCTGGCAAGAGGGGCCAGAGTTTGCTCCCAGTCTGCACCAGTAAGGGCTTGGATGCAAGAAGATGTGGAAAATGCTGAAGCCCTCTTTTGCTTTCCCTGCAGTCTCTCAGAATATTGCCATTGGTTTCCAAACAGCCAGGATTTTTCCTCTCTTCTGGGAAAGGAGGGGTTGAACATCTTTAAGAGCAACCTTTATGGATAAGGCTGAAGACAGCCCATGGGACTGGGAGCAGAGTGCTGGGATCTGGCCAGGGTGGAGTGGGAAGCTTGGAAAGAGGATGGCTTTCCTGGGGAGGGTGGAGAAAAGGGAATCCCTTGCAGCAGCTGAGCTCTAACCCTCTTTCCTTCCCTGCTTCCAGGGAAAGAGGGTTAGTATTTTTCCCTAGTAGGAGTTGCCAGTGTTGGGCACCCAAATTCGATGCCTTCTCATCCGAGCCTGGCCGCAGCCCTGAATGCCAATGATTCAACACTGGAAACACTAGTAAAGCTACTTTCTTTTTCATGTTTTTCCATTTCTTTTCTTTCTTAACGAGTGCCGCCAATTCCTTATTTCACACATGCCAACACGGATTATAACTTGCTCATCTGAAAAGACTCTAATAATCACGTTGGCTGTGGACTCGAAGCTGTGTAATCAAGAGCTTGCTTTGGCCCCCTTACACATTTGGACCTGTTTTTCTGATAAGCTTAGCTTGTTTCTGGACATGCATAAAATGCTGCTTGTGGTTTTCTGTCCTAGTGCATCTTGTTTGACTATATCATAACTTCAGCGCGTTCCCATTGATAGAATAAACATCGGTATTCATATAAATCATTTACACTTTGAGATCCTGTGATAAAGCACGGTAAAAGTGTCTTGCCTACACCAATGAACTGAGCAAAGTAAACATCCTGTACGATAGGTAAGGAGCATTTAGAAACTTTATGGCCAGAAAAACCATTTGATCTTTGAGCACTTGTATACACATGCCATAAAAATTCGCCCACGTATTTCTGCATTGTGTCCAGCAATGCATTCTTGAGTAATGTGTCTGTTCCTGGAAAACATACAGGGCACTGTTCAGTTGCCTAAATGGGGGTTTATGTTTTGGGGTTTTTTTTTGAGATTCTGTGAGAATCTGAGGCATCCACAAGGTCTGGTAGGAAATGATGCAGGCCTACAGGTTCCCTCCCTCTTGGAGCAGCTGCTGGAAGTTGGGCAAGATACCGGTCTGGTAGGAAATGATGCAGGCCTACAGGTTCCCTCCCTCTTGGAGCAGCTGCTGGAAGTTGGGCAAGATACCACCAAGACCCTCAAGAGGCATGCAATATAGATGTGTTGCCAGCAGAGTTGAGCTCCCTGCGTGATATGAAGAGTAGGGTTCAACTCAGAGACAGAGACCCTAAACTCAAGTGTCTGTAGAATGGCATCCACATGAGCATTGAGTGTCTGACTCACAGTGAGCGGAGATCTTGTCCATCCAGTCAGTGGACCCCGGAGGGAGATTCATTTGGTCAGATGAACAACTCTGTTGACCACATTAGGAGGGACTCAGTGTTCTAAGCATTGGCACCTTTTGCTGTGTGAGATGCTCCAGATTATCCCAGACAGCTGATACCCAGGATACCTATGGCATCTGCAGTGGCAGATATGGCAAAGGACTTAAAGGAGACCCAGGTCTGCCATCAAATTCCAGAGGGGTGCAGGTCTCTATAGGTCTATTATCATATCTGCGAGCAGAGGTATGTGCAGATACCTAACATACCCAAAGAGTGCTAGACATGTCTGTTTGGAAACTGAGCTGAGCACCAAAACTGGCGTTCTTCTCTCCAAACTAGACATTCATAATATAGATAGTTATATCTAATGTGGCCACTCCCATCTCCCTTCACCATAGGTGGTAGGAAATGCGCACTCCAAGGGCATGAATCATCTGCCCCATTTTAGGTATAGAGAATAACCCTTTGGTTCTCCTGACCACATAGACTAGATTTCTACAGGGTCTAAAAGGTGCATAGCAAGATAGGAGTCAGCGCTGGCTTTTCCCTGTAGATACAGTCATTTAATCAGAAGAATTGCATCTTCAGGAGATAGGCAGTCCACTAATTCATTTGATGATAGATTTTCCCCGTGATTGGTAATTGTCTCATCTGAATTTGCCCGGTTTGAACTTCTGCCTTCAGTTTATGTCCTGCTTCTCTGCAGCAGATTGAAGGATCCTTTAGCACTACAGTGAGTCATATATTCTGATCATCCCATTGATAAAACAAAGAGCTGGAGCTGCTCAAGGCCTTGCAAGATTGCTTAAAAATCTTAACAACTGAGATAACACATGGTTGAACACATTGTTTCCATCCATGAGGACAAATGGAGCAAATTATGAAGTAATTCCGTGTTACCAGATAACTGGCATAACAGCATCATCATGATACAGCCATCTACAACAAAGCGAAGCAAAGCTACATGCAAGCCACATGTGAATGGGAGAGTTTAACTGTATATCAAAGTCTGTATGTCCAAAGAGAGTCATAAAGACCAGAAAACTGGAGAGAGAATATCTGATGGACGTAGTCACAGGAACGCTGTTAGCATTTGCTGAGAAAATGCGGAGAAGGAGAACGATAATACATTTTACTTTCATGTCTTATCTGGAAAATGGATTGGAGCTGTGAACTCAGAAATAACTTTCAGTTCTTTCCCACCATTTCTAGAGAAAAAATCCCAATTTTCTCAACGAACAGGATTGCACTGTGGAGATCTCGATCCTACAATAATTTCTCCTGGTAGAAGCAACTCCGAATTTTGAAACTGCTTCAGCATAGGCCAGAACAGAAGCCCTCCCTGAAGTGTTCTGACTACTTTCTTCAGAATACCTCTTTTATCCCAGATTTTGGAACAGGATGTTGGGTCTTCTCTGTCTCCCCCTTTGAAACAGCTTGGAAGAGGCAATGGGAAAAGTTCAGAGGAGGAAAGGCTGAATGTAATTGCGCGGCTAGGAGGTCTCATCTCCTTCAGAATGAGTCCCGACACCATCACTAACTTCACTGGTCATGATCTTGGCCTCATATCCCATGGGAGAGATGTTAAGAAGATAAGGCATATAGGATCAGTAGGATTCGAGGCTGAGAGAGAAAGTCCCTTGATGCTGGGTATTACACATCAAGCAAGAGAAAAAATTGAACAACCACCCAGAAAAGAGTGCTAAGGCACCTCTACTCACTATCACCTAGTGCCTCTGATCCCAGGTGGAGCCTCTGTGCATGGCTACCATTTCTTTTGTCACTCTCACTGCAGGTAGTGTAAAAGAGGAGGTGGATGCCCTTCCAGACAATGAGAACAAAGTGAGCAGATCTCAGGTGTTATGACCTCTTGTTACGACTGCGTGCACTGGAAAGGCAAATGGAGTCACTGTGCCTCGGGTTCCTGCAGAGTGGAGCTGGTAGGACAAATTTACTGAGTATCTCCTGAGCTGTGCAACTCTAGCTGGTCTAACTCAGACCCTCTGATGGTGTAAATCAATTCCCATGGTGTTTACTGAAAGCGGTTCTGGCCTGGAGCTTGCAGAGCAGCCAGAGATTCACATGCAACATATGAAACCCATCCCTGGGGCAAAACGCACTGCCAAATCCGGGAGCAGGAGAGGGATTTCCTTGGTAGAAACATCACAGTGTTACCCTGGGGACAGAAAAAGAAAAGACCACATGCAGTCCTCTTTCCAGGCAGAGTTTAGTTGGATTCTAAACAGCCTCACTCAGACGTCCCCCCATGACAGCAAATGTCACTTGTAAAGTATGTAATTTGTGCCTGCAGGCTTGTGTCACCCAGGTCACACGCAGACGTGTACTCCCTGCTGTTTCCTTCTCTGCTTTGAAAGGATGTGGTTTCGGTGTCGCCTGGCATCCCAATTGGACACCCACAGAGCTGGGGCCTCGCTGTGCCCTGCATGGGCTGGTGGTCCCTGGGGAGATACAAATGTCCCTGCTGCCATGGTGGCCACCTCCGTGCATGGCTCCCTGCATATGGCTCAGGGCACTGCCGGCACCGGGTGTCTGCATCGTCCAAATTGCCAGCTGTTAGAGGCTGTGAGCCCACAGGGTCTGTTGTGAGAGGGATTTCTTGCTTCTTCTTGGGCAGCTGGCCCTGCTTTTGGCCTTGGGCTTGTATTCTTCCCGGCTGATAGACCACTTCTCGCTCCCTCGGCATCTCTGCGTTTGCAACACAGATGGTGCTCGCAGCACCCTGCTTTCCCAGCCTGACCTTGCGGCAGTTTTTTTTTCTAATTAGAAAGCTGGCACTGCTGGTTGCTCTGCATCTTACAAACCCAACCCATGCTGGAAGGGATCTGCAAGACCTTTGAGAAGCCCTTGGCACATCTGTGTTGTGACCTATTACAGGAGACCTTTTGCAGGTCTTCAAGGCTATGTTGGCCACGCGATGACGGTGTCAGGGTGGGTGGCTGTGATGCTCGCTGTGCTGCACAGCCCTGTGGATGCCCTCATTCACCTCACTGCTAGGCAAGTGCTTCTTCTGTTGGAATTATTTATGTTTAAATACCAAAAAAAAGCCCCGATCATACTAGACCTCAACTATTTTGTTTTTTCTCATAGTGAAACCTTGGCAGGGTTAAATAACTTCACAGCACCATCCAACCAAACGAGCGCTAAACAAACTTTTGGGAAGCAAAACTTGAACTTCTCCAGCATGCCAGCCCAGCAGAGGCCTTCTGAAGCTTGTTTGTAAACTAAGCGAGCGCATGGCTCTCCTGGAGGTCAGGGAGATATGTCTGCAAAAGTGCTCTGATGAATGAGAGTCATGAACCACCAGTGGCTCTCAGCCCTGGATGATCCTGTGAAACAATTCAGTTGCTTACTGTATTTCAAAGACAGTGGTTGAAAGGCACTGTGGTGGTCTCTAGACACTTCTGCCAGGGTTAAGGCCCTATTTACCAATCAAGAATAATGAAATTTTATACCTTTTAGAAAGCAGTTCAAGATCTGCTTGTGACAAGTGGCTTAGAGAAGCCAAATATTGCTATTGTTATTTATTCCAAGGTTGGAAATGTGTCCACACCTAGTAGTAGATGGATGCCACCATAGACACTTTACAATCCCATCAGCCAAATGAAGGCAGAAAGGGAGTATCCATGCCTCCCTAGCCGTACAATGTGCATCTGAGGGAGGTTAAGTGACTCACTCAAGGCTACACAGCAATAGGTGGAAGAGGTAGAACTGATTTCAGTGCCACGTTGCTTGAGGCTGTGCCTTCAGGAAAGATCAGGTTGGCAGAGCAAAGTAGCCCATACACAAAAGAGTCCTGGTCCCTCCTGGTCTCCATGCAGAACTATGGTCATGCTGGGCAGTGAGCCTCTGGCGAGTGAGCTTCCTTCTTATTTTGTTGCTTCTTCAGCCCATTGATAAGCACAGCCATTGAGTCCTTGCTGGGAACCACCACATTCATGTGAATACCTAGGGCGGAGAGAAAATTTCCCCTAAAATATTTTTGGGGGTCTGAAAACTGGATTCTTCTATATCCTTGTCTTTTAGGTGAAATGTACAGTTTGAACTTCTGTAGGAAAAGGAAGAAAACATTTCAGTTTGAAAGCCTGAAACTAGATGAGGGACATTGGACTTGCCCAGCCAGATAGTGTGTGAACAGAACAAGAACCAGGTCCCTATCAGGTCTAACACCTGTACTTAATTAGACACACTTTAATCTGTGGTGATTAAGTAAATTAGAGTTCAGTGGGAAGAGTGAAGGTGCTCAGCATCTTGGTGAGTCATGGAGCGGATGCTTCTATGTGCAGTCCTTGGAGGCAGCACTGAGACGAGCTGACGGAGGTCTAGAAAAGCTTGTCTTGTTGAGGGCTTGGTCAGAGATCAAGAGAGGACCTCAATTTTCAGACACATCAACCTCATGCTTTCTAGGAAGGGCAATGAAAATAAGTTCCATGTCCCAGGGCTATGCTCTGCGGTCCCATCACTGAACCCAGGTTCACCAAACCTTGCAAATTCCCTGATGGGTCTGCTCCTGCTCCCACTGAAGACCTTTGACACCAGTTCAGCTGAGAACAGACCTAGATTTGCAAAAAGAGACCAAGGTGGTTTGGGGGGGGCGGTGGGTAGGAAGTATTTTTCCTAGAGATTTTTTTTTTCAAGTAATTTGCATTCTGTAATTGCATTGCTGAGGGTCGTCTTTAAAAACAGTTCTATGAGCTAAGCAGGGATCCTCTTCGCAATGCTTTTTTCTGTTCCTTTTTTACCCCACATTGTGTCACAGAACTGCTCCTCAATGGGTGCCATTAATAAATAAATGATTCCTTTGTCCCCTCCTCCTTCAAGCCAACCCGAGGGAATGAGATAGCACTTTAACAAGTCATTATTAAAGTGATGGTAAATATAAACCCTTGATGGAGAGCTGTGGTGTAGGAACAGATTGCCCAATTTTCTTAGAGCGATGAAGACGTGCGTGTCATTAATAAAACATCTTGTTATATGGTTTTTAATTATTTTTCTCATCTCAGTTAAGATCGTTACCTCTGCTTACATGAAAAAGCAGATAACTTGATGAAGGTTCTTGTAATAAGCATTGTTGGAGCCATCATCTGCCAGAGTATCTTGATAATTAATGGTTTGTTTAAATTCCAGTGCATAATTGTCTTTGCATTCTCTCGACTCTTGCTTAGATCCTAGTGGGACATTTGTAGAGAAAACAGGAGGGCAGTGGGAGTTTAATTCAGCACAAATGCTCGTCAGTCAGGTGTGCTTCAGTGGTGTCCAGTCCCAGTGGTGCCACTGTGAGAGTGGCTGTCATCATACAAGAAAACAGCATATCTTTGCTGGGCATCTGGGCCGGTATTTTCTAGCAATTTACAGTGCCTAATGCTGACACGTGGATTTATGGATAGGATAGGACTAAACACCTTATCATAGAATCACAGAACGGTTTGGGTTGGAAGGGACCTCAAAGATCATCTAGTTCCAACCCCCTGCCATGGGCAGGGACACCCTCCACCAGACCAGGTTGCCCAAAGCCCCATCCAGCCTGGCCTTGAACACTTCCAGGGATGGGGCAGCCACAGCTTCTCTGGGCAACCTCTTCCAGTGCCTCACCACCCTCATCACAAAAAAATTTCTTCCTTGTAACTAATCTAAATCTCCCCTCTGTCAGTTCAAAGCCATTACCCCTTGTCCTATCACTGCGTGCCCTGGTAAAAAGTCCATATTAGCTTATGAGCTAAGATGAGTGGCATTTTTTTCTGTTGGCTACTCTGATCACTGTCTTGTGTGATAGCACAAGGTGTCTGTACAGGAAGGACCAAGAGATCTGACACTACTAAATCTTTCCTGTACCAACTGGCATCTTACCCCTTCAGCTCCCAGTCCAGCTAGGTCTGGGCCCCAAACCACTGCACTCTTTGGGCTCTTTCCCCTCTACAGAGTGGCATGAGAAGTCCTTTCTCCCTATCCTTGCTGCAGCCCTGCAGCTTATTTGTGCTGCTGTCTCACCTGATTTTATTGTGAGATCTGAAACACCTGGTCCTTGTGTTCTCCACCTCCAAATTCAGTGTTGCTTCTGATGTTCAGTGAAGTAAATAAGTGCAGATGTAAAAAAGGGCTTCTGAGCCTTGTAAATATGGAAGAATTTTTGAAAACTCAACCCAGGTGCAGCTCTGAAATTCTCAGAAAACAAAAAAGAAGTATCCTGTTAAAAAAAAAAGAACAAAACCCAAAATAAAAAATTATTGTAATATATATCTCAGTAGATGCAAATCCTGAGCAGACGAAGGGACCGAGGGGTCTGCTCACACAGCTTTGAAGCCAATGGGTCATGGCATTAGCTTCATCAGGACTGTCATTTTGCAACCAGTAAAGCATTTAGTAAAATTGAAATTTGACAAATCCTAAAGTGCAAAGCTAATTTGGGTCAATGACATCCCTCCAAGATTGGTAGATGAGTGCAAATCCTCACTGAAGAGGTTAACACTGTCAGAGTCTGTCAGTGGAATGAGGAATAAAAACATCACTGAAAACCTCATCACCCCCTCCATGCCTTGAGAATAAAGAGTGAGAAATTCCTCCTTGGAGGGTGTCTGTCTGTGCCACAGGAGGCAATGACTAGAGCTGGGATCTCAAACAGTAAATAGAGGTTTTTATACCTCGGTGACTTTATGACCCATAATAGCTTTCATGGTTCTCTGCTCTAATCAGATCTCATGCTTCAGGACAGAAAGCATCCTGGCATCGGGAAGGAATCTGTCCTCCATGCACCACAGATGCCCACAGGTGACCAATGACAAGGAGCATTGCGTAAAAGTCCCCTCTGAAACATCCATTATCAATGCCTGCTGGTACCATTTTTCAGCCAAAATGTTGAGTAGCTGCTAATTACAAGATGACAAGTGAGCAGCTTATAATCGTATTGTTGATTATTTTTGGGAAGCCCCCTGTTACTGTGGTGACAGCCTAGAAGGAGAGAGCATGCGATGTTTGGTGCCTTTGGGCACTTAAATTAGAGGAAACGTGCTGTGTTCCCAGGTCCCCTGGCATCAGCTGGAAGGGTTGCTGCCTTCCAGCTGTGGCACTGAGCCAGTGGAGCAGCACACAATGATCGTAAGCAATGACAGGAAAAAGGAAGAGCAGTCCCCTTGGCCTGGCTGACCAGTGGTGACCGTGGGTGAACGTCTCGCCTGTCAGGATGGAGGTTTGCAAAACATCCAACTTGTCTGAGTTGCTTTAACCACCTTCTTGTGGATGTTCCTAGGGAAATTGGAGGTCCAGATATGTTGGGATGGTGGGAATCCAGGGAGGTTCGCTCTTCCCAAGGTCTTGTCCTTTGACAGATCATCAAGCAAGACTCCCTTTTCAAGTTACCATGGGTGGGAGTCAGCTTGCAGAATAAGGTCTAAATTTAGCTGCTTTAGTGTAGATGTCTTCATGTGAGCCAGGCGCCTAAGCCTCCATCCACAGGAGGAACTCAGTTGCCTGAACCTGGTGCCTATAACTGCATCATGGGTCTTGAATATTTAGCTTCGACTAGAGGGTCTGGAGAGCAGTGAAAGACACTTGGTGCAAGGCAAACCTGAGCAGCATGGCTGGAACCGTGCTGTTTTCTGCCAAAATGGTGAGGAATGGCAGCATTTCGCTCCCTCCCTCTCCCTTTCAAGCACCCATGGCTTTTCTCTTGTGTTGTCATCCTCCTGTTTCTGCAAACGCTGTAATTCAAAAATAGAAAAAGGAGAAGAATGAAACAAAACAACTGCTTAAAAAGCCCCGTTAAAAAAGGGGAACCTAAGATATAATTATGCCTCTTGGATGGTATTTTCCCCTGATAATACTGGAAAAATATTAAACATGTTCATGTGATGTTCTAGTGTGCAAGTATCTGTAGCACGTCTCCCTCCTGCTCGCTGTCTCCCTCCCTCTCTCTCTTGCTCTCTGTTTCAGGAACTGCCAGCATTTACGGTAGATATACCCAGAGACAGCTCAGATGTGAACCTGCAGCACTGCCGTGCTCTGATTTAAGGATTAGTCCATAAAACCCACAGAACACACAGTCACTGCATTTGACCCCAGAAAAAAAAATAAAATATATACTTTGAACCCTCTTTCCACCATAATTTGGGTCTCCGGCTCATTTCTGGGTACCTTTGAAGGAAGGCTGGAATTAAAGAGATGGGTGATGTTGGTCCATCCCTGCTCCCATCACAGCCCCGTTTCCCCATGAACGCAGAGAAGTGCTAGGAGCTCTCCGAGCAAGACAGGAGCAGTTTCCCCGTGGGCTGGTGGATGGATGCAAGCGCTGGCAGCGATGCACCAAGCCGGGGGTTGAATTTGGGGGACAGGACATCATGGTTTAAGTGAGGTCTACGCGAATTTAAGCGCTAGAGGCTTTTGCAGCTCAGTGGCACGTGACCCAACAAATAATCCCTCCCTGGCTACTTTTGCTCCTGCTCTCGTTCTCTGCCTGATCAAGCCCCGCTGCTAATTGCTCTGTGACAGCTCTGCAGGAAATTCCCGCTGCCTTCGTATGGAGGCTCCTCCCGACACACTCCTGGGGTGAGAGGATCCCGGGATTAATTTATTCACTGTTGTCAGACTCAGGTCCAAATAAGGACCGGCGCTTTCCCTCTCACCTCTCCCCTGAGGTTTGCAGTAGCTGAAATCCAAACCCTGCAGCACATCACCATGTTTTGCACTAATTTAACACGAAGCTTCAGGTACTTAAATATTTCTGCAGTCTTTGAGCACAAAAGTGGCCTTTTTTTCCCCTTTGCCTCCATCTCTCTGTTATTCAAACCCTGTTCCAAAAAATTTGAGGAGTAAGGCATGCTGCTTATTTCTTTCTGGCACATTTCATATTTTTAAGAGCAGTTTTTTTCCACCATTTTGCAGGAAGGCTCACTGCTGGGCATGGTCCTTAGCAGGCTCTTGAAAACCCAAGCTGGATTTAACGCTGGTGAGGAAACCTAAAAGCAGATCTGTGTCCCAAAACCCAGAGTCTGAGTGCCGGATGTTTGCACATCTCAGCGTTGGGGACCTGATCGCGGCTCTGATGATGCCCTGTGGAGTGAGACCTCAGCAAAACAGGCCGGAGTCCTCTACATGTGGTAGAAGACCTCATAAGCATGTAGATTGTGTATAAAGCTTTATTCTATTAAAAAATGAAGACTCACATCTATCATGATACTTCTCAGATAGCATTTTCTTTTAGATAACTCTTGTCAGAGAAAGAGATGAAGAAAGAGCAGACTTCTCCCCAGACAGGGTGTAGTAGAAAAGTTAGAGACGAAAAAATGGAGATGCCAATAAAAAAAAAAAAAAAGGAAAATGACTGTTTTCAGCTTTTTAAAATTATTTTTTGACCTGTTGTTTTGAAAAGGCACTTAAAATCAACGAAAGCTTCTTCTTTCCAGCTGCGAAGGTGTCATCCTAAATTCAACTTCCCATGAAAATTCAAGCTGCCTTGTCCTCATCGGGGTTTTAAATTGAATTAGTTAACTGAATTAGGAATGCTTTTTTGCTTTTCTGTGTTTGGTAGTGACTGATAAGCCTGCAGCTGCAGAGAAGCATGGGTTTCATTCAAGCTGCCGCCTGGACCTGGAATCGGTTAACCATGTGCAGGAGAGCTTTCCCGAGCCAGACCCGTATTTCCTGCATAAATGATACTTGTGACAAATACCTGGTGTCATTGATATTCCATTAGTTTCCTTCAGTGAAAGATCAGACAGCTTTAAAAAGCCAATAAATTCTCACAGATTGTCTCTGAAAGGGAGAAAAAAGATTCCTTGGCAGGCCACACACCATTAAGCCCAAGAAGTGAGCAGTGTTTTATGGTTAGCAGAGCTGAGGTCACTACTTTTGGACAGGTGTAATTAAGATTCACTGAAGCTACCAAACCCCACTACTTGAGGTGCTGGGCTGAAGACACCTTGTTCAGGCAGCAGCAACTTCAGCTCAGAGAAGTGACTTTCCGCACCGGTGCAATTCCAGGCGGTGCTGGTCCTGGGAGCATACCCCAGTGTTTAGAGATGCAAACTAGCATGGCTCCCACTTGGGGGGAAAAAAAAAAAAAAAAAAAAGCTTTATGAAGATCCAGGAAAATGTCTTTGAAGCCAGAGCATCTGCTTGCCTTGTAGACTAGAAGCCATATGTACTAACCCATTTTTAAAAGGGGTTTGGGATGTTGTTAAACTTCTGCAGCTGACAGCATGCCCACCGTGTGGCCAGCACATCTCTGTGACTCGAGAAAACGTCTCCAGCCACGTGGCTTTCTTTTTTTGTATGCAGACGATCAGTATTTGTAGTATGAAATTGCAGCAGCTTCCTCATTGCCTGGCGTGCTCAGGAAATCTGGATACTCTCAGTTTTCGGGTGCCATTTCCTGATGTTTGGGTGTCCTTACATCCATCTCTCTGGTGAAATGGTTTCCCCAGAGCTTGCTCTAGCTGTAATCCTTCGGCAAGTCCTTTGTTCCCACTGTTCTGCTTATGGCTGAAAAATTATGTTATTCATGCCCAGATATATCTTTCAGCCATTTGCACCCAGATTTTGAATTTCAAGAAGCCAAAATTTTTTGTGGGTTTTTTTTTTTGTTTATTTGTTTTGGGGTTTTTTTAATATCATTTAGTACAGGTAAAAGAGATCTTTTTAGCTAAATACAAGAAGAAATGAATATGCAGATTTTTTTTTTTTTTCCTGAAGGTCTCGAGCACAAATGCTTGCTTTGATGAATGACTCATTCCCTTTGTTATAGTGGCATTGTTGAAGCTCTGGTGTTTTCAGGCTATGAGCAAGGCAAAGTTGGGAGGAGGAGTTATTGTCTTTTATTAGACTAGATGATACAGTTGGAAAAAATCAGGCAATATTTCAGGCACGTGATCCTTTTCTTCAGGTTTGGAGCTGCTTTTGCTGCCTTTGAGCTCACTATAAGTTAAGAACAGCCATTGTAATATTTCAGTTCAGTCGAAGTCAGTGCAGTTGTCCTCAGATTTTCCTTCTGACCTGGAAAAAGAGCCCTGGAGTGCCAGCATCACCTGCCAGCATCACCCTACATTCAACCTCATGCTGGAACTCCTTATACTTTCATCTATTAAATGGTAGCAGCCCCTTTGAACATACTTGCCCACATGTCTGTTTAGCTTCCAGTTGCTGATACATAGAAGCAATTAAAACCTGGAGATAATTAATGGCATTTCTGCCTTCTTCCTCCTGACGTTCGGATGAAATCTCAACATTCAGGTAATTCCAGTCCCATGAAACAATTGCACAGGAAAAAAAAGAGGGAGGGAGGAGACACTTGGTGTAATCTAAGACTTCTGTCCAAAATAACTGGGAAAAAAACCCCAAACCCAACACCCCAAAATTCACAAAACTCTGAATAAACTTATTGAGGAGGCTCCATTTCAGAGCAGACCCTGGGGCCAGACAGCATATCAGTCTACTCCAGCCCCAACAATGGCAGGAGCTGGAGAAGGGACGGCATGGCGAGGGGGGACCCCAGCTCAGGGCCTGGCTGTGCCCCAGGCCAGCGGGGAGCCGACCGGTTTGCACATCCCTGGCTGCGAGGAGGAAAACTTCCAGCCCCCGTCACCATACTAACACGAGGGGTGGGTGACGCTGCCTCCGGGCTGGGGCCCGTGATGCTTTTGGGGGGGGATAACTGAGGGGACCCTCAAGTCCCTAAGGACTTGCAGGGGCACTGGTGTTTATCAGGCGAGATGTCTGCTCTCGGCGAAGGCAAGTACTGCACGCTCTCCAGCCTGTTTATTTCAGCCTGGCTGGGTGCGGGAAATCTTTCCTCCTCCTCCTCTCCCACCGCGTCTGACTCAGAAAATGTTTGAAAATCCCAGGTTTCTGCCGTCTCCTGCCTCTCCCCCTCTGGGGAACGGGAGGCTGAAGGAGAAGCAAACAAAGGCGTCCTTATGCTCGGGAGAGCTGACGGGTCGCAGAGCAGAGACTCCTCCTCTCCTCCCGCTGCCCTCCCCGGGATCTGGCCTCCCCATTGTCTGCAGCAGCTCCAGGCATGTTAAAGGCTTCCTTGGCATGGCTTTCACATCCCAGCAAGGGCTGGGGCAGATAGGGAGGCTGTTGATGTTAATTATCCGAATTGCGGTATGAGCTTGAGTCCTTTGCTGTGCCTGCGGTCTGTCGTGTTTGCTGCGGTGCGTTGATGGGCGAGGAGGTTATAAAGCCGGGGGAAAAGGCACAGCAGGTATCTTGTTGCCCTGTTCATCTGCATTGGTGTGCTCTCTCCTGTCTTAAAATTATCTTGCGACTTTGTTGGAGCCAAGGTTTCCCTTTCTTATGTTTGTGTAGCGGTGAGCACTGCAGGACCCTGCTGCATGCCCAGGGAACATCATTTTAACTGAAACAGTGACATTTTACAGCTGCAAATCCAAGAGAGAGAGGATGGCAGTAATTTGTTTCCAAAGTCCGTTGGAAAAGCAGGGACCACACCTGGATAGCTCAGTCTGGATCTAACACCCTGGCTGCAATCACCCGTCGAGGGGGAGGAAGGGAAGGGAGGTGGGCTGGTGTGGCAGAGCTGGGCTCTCTGCTAAACGCCACCCTGCAAACGGCAGCCAAGACGTTCTCCGGCCGGAGCTGGTCACAGCAGCGTACAAGGGCAGGAGCGGTGACATCAAATAGTGAGGAAATAAACCCCACACCTCGACGCAATGAGATTTGATTTAAATAAAGAGGGCAACTGAGACTTGGCAGGAGGCAGAGCAAATGTGGGACTCCTTTTATCTGCCTCTCAGGACTTCTATCTGCGAGCAGGGATCAGCCCCTTGCTATTTGGGGTTTTTTGGCTTTTTTTTTGGCTATTTGGGGGTTTTTTATGGCTCAGATGCATGCAGAATCACATCGCTGCTCCTGCCACAGCACTGGGGTGTCATAAGGACACAGGAAAAAAATCACGGAGCCTCTAGGTAGAGTCACTGTGCATGTTCAGGTTGGCACCTGGGTGAGATGAAGAGAAATATTTCCAAGAGACCTGTTGGGGAGTTTTCTGAACGTGTTTTCAAGCCCGTGACCTTGTCAGTTGAGCTTCCGAACCCTGTGATGACCAACAAACCTTCGTCCTTGTGTGGTGTCCTCACCTTCTTTATATAAACTCAAGCCGCAGGCAAGGGCAGTCGGCCAAACAAATATACACAAATTCCTTCCTTCCCTCCTTCCACCCTCTGCTCTGCTCAATGCATGGGCCCGACATGGGGCCTTGGAGAGAAAGGTCAGGACCATTTGGTGTCCTCTTACTTTGGCTAGTGAAAGGGTGTCTCTGGCTGTGCAGCCTTCTAAAAATAACCCAATCTTGCAGAGCAGTTTAGCTCTCCACCATGTACAGGAATAAAAAGATGGAAAAGGACTCCAGTGAGGAAGACGTCCAAAAGAGGTGCCATGTGGCGTGCTGCTTCTCTAGCAAAACCACACATATGTTTCCTCCTCCATGCAAGCATCTCTCATGCTGAGAGAGGGGCTGGGAGGGAAGGAGAGACCTCAGAAAGCTTCTCTTGGCCACCTGCACGGGTCTCACGTGGGAACGCAGACCCCCTGGAGCGGCTGGTGGCCGGGTGAGGGGACCCCCGCCGTAAGCCCCCAGGAAGCAGGCTGGCAGTGGGGGCCGGGGGATGCTGGCACGATGCTTGCGAGCAGGCAACGTGCCACCCTGCCAGATGGCTGTGGTGTGGATATGCAGCAGTCAGAACGCCAGTGTTCAGAGAGGGGCTTTGGGTGGCCATGGTTTTGGGGAGACAGTGCCTCCTGCAAGAGGACCATGGGCTGCCCAGGGTGCTGACAGCTCCTGTGCTGTGGAGCTGCTGGGTCAGGAGCACTGCTTGGGACAGGAGGTGAAGATGTGGGAGATAACCCTTTGGGAGCAGGTCTACCTGCTAGAGGCAGCCCCTAGGAAAAGGCACCGAGGGAGATTTTAGGGCTTCATTTAACTCCTTCGGGACCCCAAGGGGTCCAGCAGCACAGGGTGGGTGGCAGAGGTAGCCTTAGAACTGGCATTTTGGGTTTTGGTGGGGATCTCCCATCATCAGAACCGGCCAGTATAAACCAGCTTGCTTAAGTGTTCACCTTCAGCTCTGTTTTTTTCTTTGGCTTACCAAGCAAATATGTCCTGTGACAGCACTTCTCCTGGGATTTTGAATACTGAATCCAGCTTGATGTTCTATGAAACACTTGACTTTTCCCAGGCAATCCTGTATCAACCAATTAATTCCTCATCTAAGGCTGCCCACAAAGTGTAACAAAGTCAGCAAGAGACAGCAGAAAAATGTGCCAGGAAAACCCCAATTTACCCTGGATTTCAAAATCAGGGGGGTCTTTCTGTCATGCTTATGGAGAGCTTGGAAGAGTTCATCCTGAATGCTGCATGCAGGTCCCCTGGGCACAAGGAGGAGGATTTCAACCCAAAGGAGCGTGCAGAAGACATCTGTGAGGAAGGTCGGAGGAATGGAGAGTCATCCCTAGGAGAAGGGACTAAATCCTCCTGGTGTTTTAGATGGATTTCAGACATTATATGAGCAGTATTATATTTTATGGCTGCCTAAAACAGCTGATTGTGGAATTTGAGAAATCACTGGCCATATATTCTGCACTGTAATCAGGAATTAATCTGGCCGATTGCCTATAGCTCTGTGATTGCATCTCTCCAAAAAGGCAGCAAGGCCTTATAGTATTTCTTGACTGAGTTCTGGGGGAGGGGGGGCGAACACTGGGAACAGTCATCAATCTCTGACAGGGCAGAGCAAGAGATGGTGATGATAAATAAAGTGGAGGTCAAACTGATTTCCTTTAATGGGCTATTTGTGAGAGGGAGGAGGTAGGTGTGTGTGTGTGAACCACCTGACAACGTCCAGGCAACCATTGTATTAACCGTCCCCTCTTCTTTCAAAAGGTAGGAGTGTAAAACATGCCCAGGGTCCTTCCACACCCAACAGGGACTTTACGTCCCCAGTGCAAATCAAGCAGAGCGTGGGAGGTGTAGAAGTGGATGTTAGGAACATGGGGCAGAGCTTGTGTGTGTGTGTGTGTGTGTGTGCCCTGCACAGTGATGGCTCTCTGGACACACGTACACCAAAGCCTGGGGAAAACTTCTTTATGGGAGAGGAAACTAAGCTCTCTGCTCAGTTACTCCAACAAAAAGCCCTGGGCAACTGCTGTGCTGTAGATCAAAGCTCTTTGAAAGCACAGCATCAGAGGCAGTGCTGGTGCTCACACTGGAGGACAATTCATCCAGCCTGGCTGAGCTGAAAAATAATAAAAAATAAAAGTCTTGGTGGTAACCTGGGAAGGCTGTTGTTTCCCCAGAAAAAAGATTCACCTAAAAACCTTCTTGTCCTCTTGTTTCCTACATGAATCACAGGGAAAGGCACCGTGCTGGGAGTCGTGATTTCAGTGCTAGTCCCAGCTCTGTGCCTGTTTCGCTTGTGGTCTGCCTTCTACTGTCTCCTCTCTGCAAAATGGGGATAATCGTACTTACAAAGCAGTGCAAAGTTCTTCAATAAGCATTTGACAAAAACTGAACGCTCTTATTAAATGCGAGTGTTGGATTTACTTGGATGGCATCCTAACAAACATCCATCTCCCAAACCAACCTGGTGTGAGCAAACATCATTCTTCAGGCTATAAAACAATTGGTATGGTGGGCAGGAAATAATCCATGTAACACTTCAAATGAACTGATCAGCCATCACTTAGAAAACACCTTTGGTCATAAGCCAAGAAGGATCCCAAAGGCTGGGATCTGGGCCCTCTTTGCTCGTTAGCCTCTATGTGTGCTAGAAACCCATTTCCATCATGCTCTGCAGAGAGGGGAAAGCCGGCCAAGGGAAGCAATACAAAATCTGCATCTGGAGGTTCATTTTGCAGGGAGCTGCAGGGACTTTTACACACGTATAGAAACTTATTAATAATAAACAGAGTTGTCTGGAACATTCATACATCCTGCGCATGACTTAGTGCTTCCAAGTCAGGGAAATTTAGCAGATGAGCAAAGAGGGACTGCAGGGGTACGTGGGAACGTCGGATCTGTACCCAGAGCCGTGAATCCCAGGAGGAGGGGTAGGGAATCACCTGCCCCTGGTTCAGGAGAGCCAGCCCTGAAATCAGAGCCAACAAAGGCTGTTATCGCTGGCAACTGAAATGAAATTAAAGAGATGTTTCGCATGGTACTATCCATCATCAGGTGTGTCAGTTTTCAACACTTAACAGCTGGAAGTTAAAGCCTTTCTCGAATGTGTTTCCAGTCATTGGCTTTCAATTTCAGGCACAAGGAAGGGAATTACATTAGAGGTTTTGCAGGTGAGATTTCTGTGGCAATGCATCAGTAATGAGACTTTAAGCGTGGCATCTTCCTTGCCAAAACAGAATAATTAATTCAGTTCTTTATCTACTTACTTGTCCAAAATTCCTCTGGGATAATGGGACAGAGACCAAGCCACATATCACCCACCACATCACATCACCACCCTTGTAGAGATGGAGTATCCGAGGGGCAAAGCATCGTGCCGAGATGTCACCAGGAGTCTGGGGGTTGTGCTCAGCCCCTCCAGGTGTGGTCCCAGAGCTGTCCAGACATTCCTTTAGCAGCCCAGGGTGAGGAACAGATACACGGGGCCAATTGCAACTCAACTTGATTCAAATGATGTTGGATAAACCCTACTGCACCCTTTGCCATAGGTTCAGTCCTGGAGTGAAGAAATGAACAGAACCACGTCGTGTGTGAGAGTAACAGCATGTGAAGCATGGGAGGACTGAAGAAAAGAGCCCCTTCACTTTCACAGCCACGTAAATGTGTGTTAGATAGAGATACAGACTCCTTTTTGGCATTTGTCAGACAACAGCAGTTTTTCAAGGCTGTTTCTGACGGCATCATATGGATTTTCCTTTTATAACAATCTTTCTCGTGGAAATCCCCATTGGTCCCTGCTATTCCAGCGAAGGAGACTGTCTAATTCAACTCATTTTCCCCCGGGAAGATCCAGCTGATTATGCAATAGCAATGTGTACTAGCATGTTAATGGCGCTTGGCACCTTCCTGGGCTGCACGGGAGGCAGGGGATATTGCTGTCATTATGGAATTAGTCACGCTGGAAACACTGCAGGGTTTGTTTAATCCAAGGAGAAAAGAAAAAAATTTGTTGGGGTGGGTTGGAGAGAGGCAACAACTGCAGCTTTCTGAGCCAGATGGTGAGGGAGCCGTGACAGGACCTCAGCACCTTCTCTGGTGAGCGGGTGTCCCAGGGCCTCCCCACGCTCTGGGTGCCTGTGGATATTAGTGGGTTTTAACTAGCTGTGGGCTGGAGTTTGGGGACTTTTTACTGTGCAGGACCCTGAAATCTGTTTGGCTGGATTTTAGCTGGTATAAATGCTCAGGTCCCTGCAGACATCCATGGGAGGAGAGGTCTGGAGGGAAAGATCCTGCTCCCCTTTGCTGCAGGTGCTCGCCGAGGGGATGCGTTTCTGGAGAACCAGTGGTCACGAGTTGAGGATGCCCTCCTCCTGCTGCTGAGGAGAGGACAGGTCCAGACCAGTGCTCCCTGTTCTGATGCTCTCCAGCTCTCATTGCAACACTACACCCAGGTCTGCCACTCTGCAGGTCCACTCTGCCTCCTGCAGGTCTCTAGTGCCTTTATGGGGTTAGTTACCACTGCCACACATTTCCTCCAGTGTCCTCTCCTCTGGAACTGAAGATACAGCCTGAGGGACCACCAGCCAAGTGATCTAGGTCTGAGCCCTAGTGTCTAACCATCTCCTGGCTGAAAGAAGAGGTGTGTTGGCTGCAGATGCCCTGTGATGTGTGTCCAACTCCTTTTGACCATCCTGGAGACATCTCTGCAACTGAGACCCACACTCACTCCACTGGCTCTTCAGCCCGTCAGGGCTTCGGTCACCTCTGTTTCATGGCTGCAGTTGTATGCAAGCCCTCCTCATGCCCCATGCCACCAGCTATGTGCTCAGCGCCAAGGAACTGCCGGGACCATGCCAGCTGGAGATCTCCTGCCTCCAGTCTCCTCCTCACCAGCCAAGATGTAATGGTTTTGCAGCAAACTCAGTGGCTGCTTGTCCCCACCAGTGCTGCATAGATTTCACGTGCTGTCAAGGGGCTTCAGGTGCCAGCTAAGCCAGCCCTCACAGGTCCAGGAGAAGATTGACCTAAAGTAAATTAATGCACGGACAGATCCTCAAAGGTGCCATGAGCCGCTCAGTCCACGGGAACCACTGCGGTGTGGTAATGCCATAGGGAACATGGGCAGAAGACTTGGCTCACGGAGAAGGGATGTCTGTTCCGCCCACACCATAACCCATCTCTTGAGTTTTCCTGCTGTGTGCAGAGTCCTGACAAGGGACATTTTCTACCCCACCGACTCGGTTGCTTCTGGTACCACAAAAAAATGACTTCAGCAAATCTGGCTGTGTGGTGGAGTGTGTCCCCCTCTCCCACCTCCATGGGACACAGAGGAGAGCTCCCATCAGCGGTTTTCATCTCTCAGTCATGGCGAAGGGAAAGCAAGACACAGTGGGGATGAGTGCTCCTCAGCTGGGTAGTGCTAATTAACATAAGAAACGGTACCAGAGGCTACGAGGCATTGAACTGGAGTGTAATTAGCTACATGGGATTTACTAAGTCTCGGTCTGGACAACAAGCAGGAACCTCAAGGCCAGCCTCTGTCCAAGAACTGCTGTATGAAAGCAGAATCCCCCGAGGGATGCTCAGTGCTGCTGTCCAAGCCCGTGGGTTGTTTTGTGCCTGGGACAAGGCTGTGTGGGGATGTATGAAACACCCCGGTTCCTGCTCCCTGCCTCAGGGACCCAACAGCACAGATATCTCTCTCCTCCTCTCTGCAGTTTATTTAATATTTATGCACCCAAATGCTAGGGAATATCCTAATACTTCATGTGCTCAAAGGTCCAGAGCTCTGCCGAGATATTTTGCTGCCTGGGTCTCCTTTTCCCTCGCACAGGGCTCTGCGTAGGTGCTGTCAGTGGGTCAGTCTGGTGTCCTGCATGGGGATGGGAACAAGATCCCCAGCTAGTGTCTCCTTGTCATCTCTAAAGTCTTTGGAAGCCTGAGACAAAGGGATTTATCCTCAAGAGGCTAAACTAGAGGCTGTAGGACAACCCACCTCTCTTGGATAAGCCAAGAGGGGACAAAAATAGCCTCAATCCCACCAGAAGCCTGAACCTGCAAAAGCAATGGGACTTGTGAGTCATGCCGTGGCCGGCTGCCCGCAAGGTTTGCACAGGACCATGCGCAGCTGCAAGCGGAACTGCCGGGTTTCTGGCCCTGGCCATCCTGAGTGCCGGCAGGAAGGATAGACCCTTTCTGAAACGCGCCAAGACATGGAAAGGAGCGTCACATCACATCACGCCTGGCAGGAGGAACCTGCTCCAAACATAATGTGGCTTCTGTTCAAGGCTCCCTTTGTTAATTTTGCATATGTGGATGGTGTAAAATGTGTTTTTTTATTTTGCTTTTTTAAAAAAGCCCACACACACAATGAAGCACAAAGCAAAGGGCACTGGAGGCACACTGGCAAAGGCGTGATGGGGAAGGGGAAAACAAGGCAGCAACCAAAAATCTATAATCTGCTGTTAGTGTTAGAGGAGTTGTTTGGTCCCGTTAACTGCTCTGTGTGTTCTCTTGCTCCCAGCCTGGCAGTCCTTGCCTTTGCTCTATGAAAAAGGAGTCAAGATGACTCATAGGAGTGATGAGGTGAAGGCTCTGGTGACCCGTCAAGCAACACCAGTGGCTTCACGGTCGGGATCTGGGGCTGTGATCAGCAGCAGGCAGCTCAGGGAGGAGCAAGAATGAGTGTGACAACCCACGTGGCAGCTTTGGCACCAAAATAATCCTCTTTCCCAGGAATTCTCACCTGGAAGGAGCCTTTTTTGCACTGATTTTAGGCATCTTCTTCCCCACCTTGATGGAAAAGGAACAGACCTGTATGGCCAAAGATCAAGAAAGCCTCAAATGAGGAGGGAAAAAAAAAAAATCTTCACTTGCTTAATATTTGATGAAAGCCGGTTCTGTCTCAGCCCAGAGTGATTCGGTTTAGCTGTAGTGCGCAGGGGAAATTTCTTACACACATTTGCAGACAGAGGCTGAGCGTCTTGGGTTATGCTGTTATTTCATGAGCAATCACTCTCATTCATGCTGGGTAACTGAAAAAAAGTTGGGACAAGAGAAGGGGCTCTGGGTTCAAGCGAAACCCGAGGGATGGTTTTCAATGGCAACTGCCATCGCCTGCATTGAGATTTGCCCAGAGGGTGGGACATAAATGCTTATCTCCTTTGCAAACAGGGTGGAAAATTCTGTAATTGTTCATCGTACATCTCAAAAAAAAGAAAAAATTCCTTGGGCAGAAAAGCTTCCTCCTTCCCCATTCCCTGTGCTTGCAGTAAATAAAAGCTGCTCCCTGCTGCTTCTCTCGTCTCTCTGATCTCTGGTGTTTCTCAGCCCTGGTCTCACACTAGAGGTTTGAGCTGTGTTCTGCAGCGAAAGGCAAAGAAGATGGGACGGGGCTTTCTGCAGGGCAGATGCAATGCAGGAAGACAGTACGTGTGGCTGGGGTGGGATTGCAGGGGCTGGACTCACCCCCCTGGCTGGAGGGATGTCAGTGATGTGCCTGTGAGGGCTTTTTCTCTCTTTGGGAGAGAGGAACTGGCACCTTTCTCTGGAGGGTGAGATCTTCCCTGGGCTCCCTGAGGTGACTGTCGCCCAGATGTGGGTAGGACCGTGCCTTGATATTTCGATAATTAACAGCTGTTTCCTGAGAGAGACAGAGCAGAGACATAGTGTGGGGTAATATGGCTCTTCTCGGCCGTAAAGATTTGGCCAAGCTCTCCCTTGGCAAATCGGCTCTCCTGAATGTTAGCTGGAAAGGTGCTCCAACTCTCCTGAAAATCCCATCCCCATGGCATCACATGGGGTGCTGCTACCCATGGGGCTGATATGCTGCTGCATTGCTCCGATGTCCCTCCTTTGGGACCTCCGTGGTGATGCAATGGCCTTAGTCAAGCAGTGCATTAAAGCTGATAGATTTGCACCCCAAACTAGACATGGGGTGGAGAAGATTAAGATGGTTCCACTCACCTGGGACTCTGCTTTGGAGGTTGGGTTTAGAGACAACCGTAAGTTGCTGATGGGATATATGGACCATCATGCTGGATCCAGCACCAGGTGGCCATTCACAGAGAAACTCTGGGGTGGTTGTGGCAGATAGATACCTTAGCTCCTTTCCACCTGCAAGGCATCTACAGCAATGGGATGATGCATAAATAACAGCACTGGCCATTTTATCTCAACAGCATGGAGTGAAATGGCACTGTGGCTACACTGTCAGCTGAATTCTTCAGCTGTGAGCCTTATTTCTCCTGACATACTGCTCTGGACATGATGTGAGGTCCCACTAATGTGGTTTCCCCAGAACTAAAGGTCATTTACTCATATCTGACACCACTGGAATCGCTCTTCTGAGGTTGGTGCCAAAAAAAATGAAGCAGATGTTTCAGCTTTCCAAAGGGAGAACCTATCACATAGGTTAAAGACAGTTAACTAAAAGACGTAGTTTCCCACCCTTGCAAACTAAAATACTGTGTTTATCTACATTCACATGCAACTTCAAATGTGTCTTCCCCAAAATGGATCATCAGCACCTTATAGATTTAACCTTACTCTACGTTTATGAAGAAAGAAGGTAAAAAATAGATTTTCTGGTCTTTTGATCAAAGTAGGTTATCCTTCTAAAAGAGGTTGTCGTACTTCAAACAAGCCATGAGCACCAGATGGAAGTTCCTGCATGGTGGCGAGTTGGAAGTTAGTCTCGAACGAGTGCAACTCCACTTCTAGCCTCAACAAAGTCTGTGGGTTTCTCTGCTGTGTCCCTCGGCATTGGGAAATGTGGAGCAGGGACTGGTCAACAGATACTGCTTAGTTTTGCTGCAGATGACGCTGTAGCGCACTGTGCTGGCCTAACGCAGGGGCTTAAGTTTAAATGCTAATATACAGGAGAGTCTTGAAATGACCTTTTTATATTGGCTTGTAAGGGCTTTTGTCTCTGTCTTAAAGCACATCAGCTATGTCTGGACTGTCAACCTAAACAAGACCAGGGCCAGGGTGTGGGCTCCTGTGATCATCCACAGCACGATCCATGGCATGTGCATTGTCCCAGACCAATTAAATCTCCCACAGATGGTACCCAGCATCATCCCCAACATGCAGGTAGGACACTACAGACCTGTTTGGGATAACAAGAAGGTGAATATTTCAGCTGTGTGGTGCAGAAAGCCGGCCCTGACACATTTTATTTTTGAGTACAGACGTAGGATGCAGACTCACCTCTACGTGGGAAAATAACGCCCTCCCCACAGTGAGCCAAGGGCATCGTTCCTCTGCAGACCTGCCTGGGCTTTGAGGGTAAATGGATGTTTTGAGAACTGTGAGCCAAAGCAAAAATAATCTAGAAAAACAGCCCAGGAGCCAAGCCCAGCGGAGTTCTTCAATGCCTCATTAGCCTCCTGAACGCCTTGTCTGATCTGCCTAGAAACATGCAGAAAATTTCTCCTCTGGACTAAGAGCCATGCATGAAACTCCTGGCAGGGACCTGGCCACGCGAGGCTGTCTTTGTGTTGGGACATGTCTCCACCACCCATGTCCTAAGTCACTGGTGCTGAGCTCAACTTACATGCCTCGTGAATAAGCCTTTTTTTTTTTTTTTTTGGCAGTCGTAAAAACCCAAACAAGAACTGGAATAAGCTGATTAGGTCCAGGTTTGGTTCACACAACGAGGTGGGAGTGATGGGCAGAGCGTGGCCAACTCTCTGTTGGGGCCCTGCGGGCGAGGGGTGCATCCCACCGTCCCCTCCCATGGCTAAGAACGGGTGTCTCAGGCTGGGTGAGACCCTCCACCTCACATGCTGCTGATGGTCACCTCCCGGCCTCCAAAATCTGTAAGAGAGAATTTTTGAAGAGGATAGGGAGGCAAAAGTCCCCTTGTTTGTTTGTTCCTTCCACCTATGTTTGGAGAGAGAGGATTTATGGAAGTCAGTTCAACTCCCTGTCTTGCCTCAGCTGATATATTTCTCCCCATCCTCACTTCAGCATTATCAAGGAAGAGTTCAGACAAGTGCTTGGGCCTGATGCTAACCCCTGGGATGTGGAGGGAGGCACACTGGGAACAGGAAAGCAGTGCTCAGAGCATGCAACACCACCTTAACAGCCACCTCTCCTGCAGCTCTTCCCATTGGGAGATGTCAGCATGCTTAAGTCCACCTCTACCTTATGGAGAGGGAGGTGGAGGTCCAGATGGCCAGTGGGAGAGGCAGGGATGGGAAGCAGGTCCCCTGTGGGGTGCAGGGACCAGCCCCGGGGATATGCAGCCCTGGCGTGCTTGCAACGCTTGCCGACTCCGCACAGCTGCTCCCCTCATCTGCGTGCATTCAGAGCAGCTCCATTCAGCAGCACCATTTCCTGCAGCCTGAAAGGGCTGCTGATTATTTTTAATAAGCCTTTGCCTTGCTGGAGGTTTGTTTTCCACTGATTGCGTGGGCAGCGCCGTAGCCTCATCCCACCAGGTAGGTTTGCTCACCCTGCACTTCCTGGCATTGCTTGGCACCTATGGGGAGCTGGTGGGGGGAACAACCAACAGGTCTGGGGAGCAAATATGCAGGTTATGGAGTGATCACTGCTGTACCCTACTTGGGGATGGAGGTGTGCAGGACCTCTTCAAGGTCCCAAAATGGAGGAAGGCAGCATATCCTCCAGCTTTGCTCTTGGAGAAGGTTTGACGTCCACAATGTTTGCACAGCCTCCAGGGCATGGCACGATGCTCACCCGGCTCAGACCTCCTCCCTCCCACCTAGCAGCAACGTTAGGATACTTGGGAGGTTCCTCCCTTGCCCTGTAGCCTTCCTGCATACCTGCCCCAAGAGCCCAGGGCATGATTCAGCTCATCCCAAAGCACGGCAGATGATTCACATCCTAATAGTGCCCATGTTTCTCTATCGGCTCCAAAGGGAGCTCGGGATGGAGAGCTGAGCTGACTGTCTTTGGATGCTGGATCAGGCCCTTTATACTCTGGAAAACTCAGTAGCATCCTGGCCTTGCGGGAATTAAAACTCATGTGATGATAGAGGGTGATCTTGCAGCGATAGTGCAAGGTGCAGCGCTTGGGGCTGCCGCTGGAAAACCACCAGTTCAGCTGAACGTGGGGCTGTAATTCTGCATTCACTGCCTCATTCATTAGTCCATGTAATCTGACGGGACATACCCTGTTGAAACCTGTTACCCAGATTATTTTTTCCATGTTACTCCTCCTGCATTTTTTTTTTCCCCTGAGAAATTATTTAAACAGATGGTTGAGCTTGATATTAATACACTTATTTCAACATTTGCATAGAGCATCTGTTAGGAAAAAAAAAAAAAAGTTTTGCAGGTTTAAAAAAATAAATTCTTTTTCATCTTTGACTTGAATTCCAAGAATCTGAGAAGACGACTACCTCTTCCAAGAATGTATAAAAGCTTCATTTATGTACTAGTAGGATGCCACTCAACTGAAATGTCATTCACTGGCAGATGATTTGGAAGGGGAGAGGGAAATGAATGTGTACATTACTGAACTGATCAAGTCTAGACCAAAAAAAGGGGAAACTTTTAAAAGCATGCCCCCAACTTAGTCTTTCTGCCGTTATGTGGGCCAGTCAAATAATTTAGAGCCAAATTATCTCTTTTTCCTCCTTAAATGGTTCCTCATTTATTGAGCTGTTCTGCCTGCACTGCTGATCTGGCACGTGGTGGTCGTCTCCTGGCCATGTCTGGAGTTCACAGTGGGCTGGGCCCCACTTCCCCTCTCCTCCTGCTCCCTTCTACCTTCCTTGGAAAGGAAAGCAAGGGGCACAGCCCAGGCGGGACCACCAGTGCATCCCTCCCATCCTTGCCTTGGCTGTTCAGAGGGCCAGGATCTCATGGTACACGTGGTGTGTCCTCAAAGGGTGGTCTAGATGAAGCTGTTGAGAAATTGCAACTTTTTCTCTTAGAGAAGATCTGACAATATGTCTGAATCCTGTATACCTCTTTCTTCCCCAGTAAAACAGTCTCCTACAATAATTTTGGATTATTCATTTTTGGACTAGCCCTCACAGTGGCCACAATAAAAATAAAACCTCATGAAGACTTATGTGGTTCATCACTGCACATTAACAAGGGGCCATTCCCTTCTGTCCAAACTCTCCAGGTCACCTCCTTGTTAAACCCACAGGGCCAAGGCTTTTCTTCCACCCAAAGGACTAGTCTGATGCTAAGTTACTTTATTTCTCCCTTCTATGGCTGTATTGAGCAAAGCCGAGTAGTGAACATCTTTCTGATGTTTTCAGCTGGCTTCCACATCAAGGAGTCTGGTCTGATGAACTTTAATAATGATATCTGCCCAGCACTGAAATCTGTAGGTCAGGCTAAGCTCTCAATCCATACGTGCATGTGTAATTACCTCTGCAACAGGATTTCCTGCTAGTTTAATACTGGATGTTTTTAAGAAGGTGGTTATTCATGCCTTTGATTTTTATTCTGTCTCCCCCATGATTTCCACTCAAGTAGCATGGAGGATGCACACAAGATGACCGATGCCCACTCATTGACTCACATGATGGAGACTCTGATCTCAGCAGACCTCAGCTGTGATGGAGTCACCCAGCCTACAGCAGCATTGATTCAGAGCAGTACCTCTGATCAGGAGTTGTTCTGGATTCGGGGTTTCACAGTGCAAGGGCAACGTACCTCAGACTGGTTTTCCCTTGGTTTTACACATCACTGTATCCAGAGGCACTATGGCCTAGAGTATTACAGACGAGAGGCAGTATTATAAATCACAGCACATACGTGCTTTAATTATTTTGTCAAAATGATTTATAAGCTCTAACTTACTAGAAAGTACCAGGCTGTACCCATGGACCAGTCTTTTCTGGTCCTCCTTGCCTGGGTTAGCTCTGAGGACCTGCTCCTCACCTTTTCCTCCCACATTTGTGCTCAGAGGATGGTACCTTTTTGAGCCAAGCAGCCCCTTAGCTTGACAGCGATGATGGAAATGGACCTGCGGCTATATAGATATTTTTCCAGTTCGAGCCAATATGACACACACAGCCCATGCCATCCTCCCCACCACACAGCAGCCACCCACCCCACATCCCCACACCAGGATAACTCAATTTATCCTATAACAAACTTTTCTGGCAGGGTGTCAGCTCAGCCAGAGTAATAAAAATTTACAGCCATAGCAGAGGCAATGCCAAAAATACCTGGCATAAATAACCGCATCCTAGCACACAGGTAACGTGGTTGTGATTTAGGTCCCTTGCAGTGAGGGAGGAGGGAGAGGAAGGGGTGCTGCTTTTTGAACATTTTTCTAGTGTTTTCACTTTTTAATGACCTACTTAACCCATTGCTGAAGGGTGTAATTTATGGCTCCGAAACATAACCCGAGGGCTTGCAGCCTCCATGTTTTGGCTCCAGCTGCTTTATCGCTTGGTTCATTCCTCACAGTTTTGCATGACAGCGCAAGGGCTGAGTGCGATGAATGGTATGCAGATAAAAACAGGGGAGAAAGCCTTTCCCTCAAAGGCCGAGTGCTGGTGGAAGAGCAAAGGGAAGGGGGGACGGAGGGGAACGTGCTTGTGGGAGGCTCGGGAGAAGCTGTGAAATGCCTCTGGAGCAGGCAGTGGGAGATACACGGAAAGAACGATGTTGGAGGCTGTGTGATGGAAACCAAGGGCTGGATGTAACCCTGCAGGTGCTGAGGGCTAGGAAAAGCACATCCTCTTGCACTGGGATGATGGGGTCTGAGGCAATGATTCTCACTTAGTGGTATCCCATCTTCCACCCTCTGTGCCAGGGCTGGCTGCTGAGACTGAACCCCGGCGCATCCTCACGGGTCCTGCTCCCTTCCTGGCAGTGAGGGCTGCGCTCTGGGCTTGCACTGGCCTTACAGGCTCCAGCTTCAGACCCCAGAAAGGGAAGAGACCCCGCAGGAAAGCTGAATGCTGTGCATGAAAAGGCAAGGAGGCACCCCTCCAGCTTCCTCCATGGCAGCAGTTTTTGAGGGGTAGAGTGAAGATGTTCCCCTTTCCCTTTGGCAGAGGGAGGGCGGGGAGAGCGGGATGAGGAACTCCTGCCTGCTCTGCTCCTCTGCACTGAACTGTCGTCCCTGCAGGATCCAGCACTATATTTAGATGAGAGGTAACACGAGGAGGGGGGGTGACATGGCAGAGGACTTGTTTCCTCCTGGCCAGGGTTTCAAGTCGGGACCAGAGCAGTGAAGCCTTGGGACCAGTTATCTCCCTGCAGACAGACCCGGAGGAGGCTCCTGCTCGTGTCCGGAGGCTGGAGTTGTGGTCCTACACCTCGGCGGCTTTCCAACCTGATGGGATCCAGGTTTTGTCAGCAATAGTGGGGCCAGAGCTGAGTCACAGCCCTCATCTCTGAGCTAAAGGATGAGTTTAGAGTCCCTATATTTCTCACCCCAGGTCCACCATAGACACAATTTAACACTGATAGAAGATGCTGAGTTGTGTATTCCCTTTATGCCCATGGTAAATCTTTGGGGAAGGTCTAAGCCAGGCTGTGGAGAAGGATCCACACCCATTCCTGTTTCTGTTCTCTGTATACTCGCTCAGAAAATAAAACAATGCAGCTTTGCCTCCCTCCTGCTTTCCATAAGAGCCTGGCTCCAGAAGTGTGCTCCCTTACTCTGGACATTTCCATAATTAAAGCAATAAGCAGTGGATGTGATTTAAATCAAGCCTGAGCTCTTGAAAAGCCACCTGTGGTGTTAAAAGCAAGTCAATAAAGTGTGTTAATAGAAGCGTTAACATTTCAGCAGTGTACAGGCAGCATTAATTATGACACTCCCCATCAGGCAGGTCGTTCTGGTGTCTCTCAAGAAACAGGCAGGGGTGACGGTTTTTGGATCTGAGCGTTGGGCTCAGCAACAGCACAGGCCATGAGGGGAACAGCATCAGGCCGGGTGGACAGAGAGCATGGGAGCAGCAGCTTGATTTGCTAGTTAGACCCCTTAAATGCACGCTGGTATCGCACCCTGGGTCCCAGAGCCACTGTATTCCAGCACCTTCAAATGGGATTTAAACCCATCTTCTACACACAGACAAGGACTGGCTTGAAATCACCCCAGGACAAGACAGTGGACGAGAGCATCCTTCTGGGCATCCGTACCATCATCCTGGTGAGCAACCTCTGCAGGTTGTTTGCAGCTCTTGCCATCTGTCCCATGGGTTGTGTGTCCTGCTGTGGGTTCCCAGTTGTCTTCTCTGGCACAACCATGCAGCTGGTCCTTTGAAGTTGAGTCCAAGTTATTAAATCCCATTTGTTTCCTCCTTCGCAGCTGGGGGTCCTCTCTGACAGGCATGAGCCATTAAAGGTCTGGGAAGAGGTATTCCAGCAGCAGAATGAACAGAGGACCCACTACCATCAGCCCCCTGTTATCCCAGGGCTGGATACTTGGGAACAGTTTGGACCCATCCTGGCTCCAGAAGCAGTGCAGCTACAGATGTGTTAAGATGTGCTGGGGCCAGCTCTGCCCTGGGCTATTTTACCCAAAGACGGGAGAGCTGAGTCCGCAAGCAGTTTGATACTGATATTGTTCTAAGTGGAAAGTAGAGGAAAATGGAAACAGGAGAATTTTACATTTGTGAGTGCCAAAATATTCAAACCAAATAAATTTGTCCTGAATTTACTGTCTGGAAAAGCATTGCAAAACGCTTTGCTCTTCCAGACTGTTGTGATGTGTCTGTTCACATGTGCACAGGGACAGGCTCCAAGGAGAAACAATGACACCAGCACCTTCTCAGAACAGCCCTAAGTAAGCAAGATGCTTGGCACGGGCTTAATATAAAGCACGTGCTTAAATCCATCCCCCAACAGCACAGCCTTTAAAGGTGGTGCGGAATCCACCCTGGAGCCAGCCAGTAGCTGATACTCCAGAGCCATCAGCTGGGACTTAAACACGTCCTCAAGTGCTCTGCGAGGCAGGGACCAAGGTCCCACTGAGTTAGCTGAGTCTCTGTGTCTCCATTTTTAATTAAATTCCATTTTTACAGTAGGAAAAAGTGCTCACGAGCATTTGATTAGAGCTTTTGCAGGTTTTTTGATCAGCATGGGACAGAGGACATGTTCAGTCTGTCATTAAACATCCTCTGATGGCTTCTAGAAGTCAAAAACTTGTCTTAAAAAAATGTATATTAGATTTCTCTCTCTTCCATACTTGCGGTTTCATGATTTTGCCTTGTGCAAGTGATCCTTCAGTGTGTATGGAGAACAGAGAAACATTTCTGCTTGCACTGCCTCATACAGTGTGTGTTTTACACAGCATAGACCCTGTTTCTGCAGAGCTTCAGGGAAGGTGACATCCTTACTTCCCATTGTATATGGGGAAAACGAGGGGGAGAATTGAGTTGAATAGACCAAGGGCATGTAACACAGCAGCACAGCTGGAGATTTGGATCCTTTTCCCCTGGATCCTTGGACTGTCCCCTCTAACACAAACTGAACTTGGGATGCAGGTATTTATCTCTAAGGATGAAACTATTCTTTTAGTGCATCAACCAAAATGGCAGTGTTTTTGTCAAATGACAAAATTTCTGTGGTTCAGAAATTCAGAGACACGGGAGTCTGGGACAGCCTGTGGAACATGGAGAGCAGCTGGTGGCAGAGTCAGAGGATGATCCTGGAAATGTCCCAGCAGGACTGAGTCCTCTCCTTCCCCAAAACAGGGTGGGTAACACGCAGGGGCAACCCAACCTGCTCCTGAGGCAGGTCAGCATCTGCACAGTGCCTGGGACTTTAACACCCCAAGGATGTTTTGCCCGGTCTGTGTCACCTGCTGATGCATGCAGGATCAATTTACTGGTGCTGAAGCAGCTCATGGACATCTCCAAGGGAACAGCAGCTCAAGAGGAGCTCCCTGGGGAGGAAGTTTGGGGGACAGCAGGATGTGCTGGTTGTGTCGTTCAGCCCTGTGGGTCTTGCCAGTGGATGAAGAGCGAGCCTGTCTGTGCGCTAAGCTCTTTCCTAGCCCCTGTGATGAAGCAGGTCATGGGTGGATAAAAGAACCAAGGCGGGAGTGAAGGAGCTGTGGAAAAAGATCAGCTCTGCATCTATCCAGGATGCCTGCACAGTGTGCCGCTCGCTGCGATCGCAGGAGATGCCATCTCTTTCTTCAGGCCTCAGCCTCTTGGGTGTTCATGGCTGGTGCCAAATTCCCTTTGCTTTTCTCCTCCTCTCTTTAAGAGAGTTGCAAGTTCCTTAGAAGACGGCTTGTCCCCTCTGTCTTTCCTATCACACTTTCATCTGATGTGGTTGGGTCCCTCACTGTTGCCTGAAACAATTTGCTAGCAAACGTGGCCTCTCGACCTATCCTAAACTCCCAAGATTTTCCTGAAGGAAAGGGGTCCAGAGAAGTGGGCCATGCCTGGATGCCCCCAGGACTAGGGCTGGGGGTCTCCCCCCTCAGCTTAGATGGATGCCAGCTTGCCCCATGTCATTCACTGAGCTCTGCAAGAGGAGGAGCAGAGGGCTGGAAGGAGAGGGTATGGTGCAGGTGTGTCATCGCAATGGATGTGCTGGTTATTCCTTCTCAGATCATCGTACAAATGTTTTCCATGCTCCCTCATGTTGTCAGGAGGAAGGAGATCTGCCCAAGAAAATCATTTTTGCCCTCTATAACCTCCTTGCCCAGGGCTTGACAGGTAACCTCACTGCCTGCTGCAGTGCAAGAGCCTGCCTGGTCCTCCCTTGTAAGACCCTGGTGCCTGCCTTCAGTCATCCCTTGCCTTTCATTCGATACATTAAACTACCAATTTTTAGTGTGGGGAAGATCTTGCATGATGTATAGAGTCTGGTACTCTGGTGTTTGATTGTTTCTTTGGTACTACTTTAAGGTGAATGATTAAAGCCCTGTGATAAGTGATCTCCTGCCACTCACCACAAAGGCAAACTTACTGTTTCCATCCTGGCTGCTTTGTCTGTGTTCAGACTCTTCAGGCATTTCCTTACTTGGCGTTTATCACTTCCACTATATCTACATGGACTTTATTTTTCTTACTAAGACAGACTGAAAAACCATCAGTTTCTTGACTGCTGTCCCCTTGGCCTGTCACTAAATATTCCTCATCTTAGGATATGCTCTTGAAAAACATAGATTCAAGTTCTGCCTCTCATGGCTACCATTTAGCTAAGATATATATGTTATTATTCATCTCTCCAGTCTCTCCTCAGAAGCCAGTCCTTCTACTCACCACAGTGGCTGGATTCCCCCATTACATATAACAACTGCCTTTTCCCTGGATGGAGATGTTATTTATTGCCTCTTGCTCTCTTGGCTACAGAGAGAATAAAACAGTCCCCACAGTTACCACACTGCTTTGAAAGGTGCAATGGCCTCATTTCTCCGGACTCCAGTGTGAGCTATGGCTGCCAGTGAAAACTAACGTCAGTGGCCGCCGGCGGAGATGAGCTGCGAACACAAACCATGCCAGACCTGCAGAGCTCAGCAGGTTTTCTCTGGAGATCTAGTGGTGATGGAACGTGGTGGAGACCATGAATCACCCCTCACCCTGGGGGTGATGCAAGGGCTGATGGTGATGGTGGGATGGGCAGCAGCACCAAAGGGAACTTCTGCCATGGCTGCTGACTGCAAAGTGGGGTGAAAGCTCACACAGCTATCTGTTAAGCGGTTCTTTGATTTGCAGTAAAAAATTCACTCAATTCAGCCCAATTAAAAAACTTCTGGGACCCCTGACTGCATGCAGCAGAGCATGTACGTAGGTGGACTAAGCATGGTGAGCAGAGTGGGGCCACAGGGGGAGATGAACCCACTTCCCTTGCACTCCCACGTGTTCCAGTTATCTCCTCGGTACCTCCACCTACAGCGGGGGAAATGTCAGCCAAGCTGCAGGCAGTGACTCCCCCGAGGACTTTGCTCCATGGGACACGTCAGTGGGGCAGGAACAGACTTTTTGGTGCAGGAGGAGGATGGCAGATGGTTGAGAGCCACAGGGTCAGCAGAGCATCCTTGTCTGAGCTGTGGGGTGAGGGCAGGCACGCGGCAGAAGGAGCAGACATGGGCATGGCTGGAGGACAGAGCAACAGCTCCTGCTGCTGCACCGGAGACCTGCCCAAGCTGCCGCACATTTAATTTAAGCATCTTTCTGTCATCTCCCCAACTTCACTAGAAGCCAATTCACAGGCCTCTCGCTGGCTTCATTCTCCCAGAAGCTTTGAACCATCCAAAAATTGTAAGCCAGGCCCCACAACAACTTGAGATTAATGCAGGGAAAAAACATCTCCATCAAGGTTTTTTTAAAAACAAACATACGTGGGGTACTTTTCCTGGCTGGGGTTGGACTGTATACTGCTTTTCGATTTTTCAGGCTGTTCCTTGCAGTTATGAGAGACTCATAAAATTGTCTTAAAAACCAATGAGAAACTTTGCATACAGTTTACAGCTCCAGGAGCCATGGGCTTATTTAAATAAAAAGCCAAACAGATTTCTGACGTGACTAGAGGAGCTGGGAAAGCAGTCTCCAAATCGTACACAGGCTTGTTATCAAATGTCACCATCACCAAAACAGACCAAAAGAAGGAAAACCCCAGGAGAGCTACGTCCCTTTGCAGAGCTGAGAAAGCCAGGGCTGAAGAGTCTGTTGTTCCACTTGTACGTCAGTTTGGGATGAATACTTAGAGATACAGTCATTTTCCTAAGCAGGACGTCAGCTGCTTTATGCTCATTAGTGCTAATGAAAATCATACAGCCCGAGTTCATGCTCCAGCCTGTCATTCCTCCAAGTGCTGTCCATTTTTGCTGTCATCTCTGGGAAGAAGCCAGAGCAGTCTGAGATATCAAACTTCAAACTGGAGCCAGTTTTAAATGAAGCAAAGCCACCGCAGAGTATGCAGAGCGGTTTATTTGGGTGTCCTTGAATTTCATGCAGCTGGATAGGAAGGGACAAAAGCACCTGCCTTTTTAATGGTCCTTAATAAAAATAAAAGTGCAGAAGTCTCCACCAGATTCCTAGGATAATTGCTTTGGGAGCCTGCACGAGGGAGAGCTCTCATGCTGCCATGCGCCCATGGGGTCCACGTCCCATGGTCCACTGCAGGGATGGTGACACACCAGCCCCGTGCTGCTCTGTGCATGGCCATAAAGCTGCTCCTCCATGACATGGTGGAAACTGTCCCTTGAAAGTGTGACTCAAACCTTTCCGCTTTCTTATCCACGGCAGGCAAGAAGCCAGGTTAAGGTTGTTGGTCAGGAGTGTCCAGACCACAAGGATCACACGTTTCCTATGTGATCTTGGCCAGCCTATTCACCTCTCGGCCTTCGCTTCCTTACTTTTAAAGTCTAGGCCATAACAGCCTCTTAGAGGAAGGAAGCGTCAGAATTCGTATGTTAATATTTGTAAGACACTCGAGGGATACGTTGAGGAGGTCCATAAAAATGTCTAGCAGCAATGAGTAATGTTTTTTCTGGGCATATCTTGAATTCAGCCCAGGCTGCTATTGTTCCCAGAGCACCTGTGGGTACTAAGCCTCGGGGACACTTCCCTCAGCTCCGTAGAGATGAAGAAAACGGGAGGAAAAAAGAAAATCTCACATGGCTCTGATGGATAGAGCCTTCACACACAACTACGTATATCAAACCTGCACTAAAATCTGGATTATATCCCAAAGATTTTTCCATTTTTGGTGTATTTCTTCAATGTTTCCTTTGGTGTCTATGCTAGTAGCTGGCTGGATCTGAAGTATTCACTCATTTGTTCCATGATTAGCAATCACTGAAGTGTGTGACTCTCTTGACAGGTCTCAGCAACAGCTTTCATTTCACGCAGGCCTGGGGGTCAGAGTCCCCACTTGGTTTGGTTGCTCCATTGGAAATGCAGACTGAATAGCAAAGGCGTGAAGGGGAAGAAACCTAAATTTTACACTCACGTAACTGGGAAGGGAATTTATTCCAAAACATGTTATTTTAGGCCTTATTTCTACACTGAAAGAGTAAGACCACTGTGGAAAAAAAAAAAAATCTTTTACGGAAAAGTGGCTGTGTGATGGTGGGCAGTAGAAGGTGTACCGTGACTTTACTGATGGATAGGATCGTGTTCATGAAACTAAATTTCAAAGCGTTTTCCATTCTAGGAAAGCAGTGGAAAAGCCTGGCTTTTGTAATAAGACATTACTTCACTTTGCTGGTGTAATCTGTTGCTTTGCAAAGCCGTACAGTTTTGCCTGTTGTGCTGGTTTTGGCTGGGATGGAGTTATTTTTCTTCATAGTAGCTGGTATGGAGCTGTATTTTGGATTTATGTTGAAAACAGTGGTTGATAATATAGAGAGGTTTTTGTTACTGCTGAGCAGTGCTTAGACAGAGCCAAGGCCTTTTCTGCTTCTCACCCCACCCCACCAGCGAGCAGTCTCCAGCCAAGGAGTTGGGAGGGGACACAGCCGGGACAGCTGACCCCAACTGACCAAAGGGATATTCCATACCATATGACGTCATCTCAGCATATAAAGCTGGAGGAAGAAGAAGGAAGCGGGGGGGGGGATGTCTGGAGTGATGGCGTTTGTCTTCCCAAGTCACAGTTACACGTGACAGAGCCCTGCTGTCCTGGGGATGGCTGAACTCCTGCCTGCCATGGGAAGTGGGGAGTGAATTCCTTGCTTTGCTTTGCTTGTGCGCGGCTTTTGCTTTACTTATTAAACCGTCCTTATCTGAACCCACGAGTTTTCTGACTTTTAGTCTTCTGATTCTCTCCCTTATCCCACCAGGGGGGAGTGAGCAGGCAGCTGCGTGGGTCTCAGTTGCCAGCTGGGGTTAAACCATGACATCTGTGCGTGCAGCCACTAGCATGGTGTTGGGAGGATTTCTCTGGTTGTCCTTCTGGATGGGTTGTCCTTTCATGCACTGATTAAATATGTAGCACTGTGGAGAGCCTTCTTTTCTGCATAGGAGCCTGGAAGTCTTAGGTCCAGGGAATAAGAAGAAGAGCCTTTATCAATGACATCCATTTTATGAGGATTTCTGGTGGAAGGATTTGCTCCTGGGTGCAAATGCAAGAGTTTGGGAGAAGCTGGAGAAATGCAGCAGGGCCAAAAGCAAAGCACAGGACCTTGTGATTTTGTCCATCTGCAATGAGAAGCCCTGCCTGAGCAGCAAGAAACAGAGAGGCTGTCGCTGCAGATGGCTTGCAACAGCACCTTTGCACTCCCTGCCTCCCTGCTGGAAGCAGGGATGCCAACAACCACACACTCGTCTGTTCCTGTGCTGCCTGGATTGTACCCGGATGGCTTGCAAACCGGTGTAAGAGCTCAGCCCTGGCGTGGTTACAGGAGCAGTAAAGCAATGGTGACACCATCCTCGAAAGAAAGAGCTGCTGAGGACATGGGAATTGCTATAAATAACTTCTTGTTCGGTTGTAAGCCGTGTGGCCCCCATGCAGACGGGCAGAGATGTGCCTCAGGCCGGCATCCTGAGACTCACGGTGGTTCAGGCTTACCTCTTACAGTGCCAGGAGGGAGAGGAGAGCTGGATTAGGCCAGACCATTGATTTTTAAGGCTTGTAAAATGTGGCTGTCAGGCCTTCTGTATGCATATTTGCACGATGCAGAAGCAAACCTAAAACCAGCTGAAGCCCAGGGCAGCCCAAACAGGAGTCCTGGAGGGTACAAGGCGAGGTTTTCCTGCACTTCTGGGAGACAGCTTGTGAAAACAGATGTGCTCTGACAGAGGCTGGTTTCTGTAGCTGGGAAAAGAGTGTGAATCCCAAAGCAGAGGGCCCTCGATGAAGCGCAGCTTGATGCCAGGGATTCCTCCTCCCTCCCCCTCTCCCTCCTCCGAGACACTGACACTGGAAATGGTCCTGCTGATTAGACAGCATCTGAGCTGACGAGCCCGATGCTGGAACACGGAGTACTGTTCTGATGCCCACGTTTTCAGAAGGAAGTTGAAAAATTGAGGAAGGTGCCAAAAACAGCCACAAAAATGATTAGAGGGCTGGAAGAAATGACTTACAAGAGACTTACAGAGCTTGTTCTGTTTAGCTTATCGGAAAGAAGATTGAGAGGACATTACAGCACGTAAGTACCTTCTCTTGAAAAAAAAAAATACTAGGTACTAAAGGGGTCTTTAATCTATCAGAGCAAGGCATAGCAAGAACTGGTGCTGGAGGGCAAAGCCAGACAAACTCCAGCCAGGAAAAAGGATATGTGTTTTTCCCGTAACTGTAAAGGTAATAAACTGCTCTGAGGAGGGGACCATGCTCCATCTCTTTGGATCCAAGCAGATGATTTTCTGATGATGCCATCAGTTCCCGGGTGCTGGACCTCAAACAGATGTGGTCTGCCATGTCTTGGAGCTTGAGGGAGAAAATGCAATGATCCCCTCTGGCTTGAGGCTTTCTCATCGTTCACAGCAAGGCAGGAAGAAAGAGACTCACTGTGAGGTAGCCACAACCCAAACCACAGATTTACACTCAGAAGCAGCCTCATGTTCTCTGGCAAAAAAATCCCAAGGTCTAATCTGCATCTGCGGACCATCCCCTGACGTCCAGGGAGTCAAACATGGTGGGACGTGATACTGCCTGGTTTTCTCCATTGTGTCCTGAGAGACAGCAAGTATCAGGTGAGCCTTGGTTGTACTGTGGGTGATCTTAGGTCACGCAGGCCCTTGACCCATCTGTGAGATCTTTCTCTGGTGGGACTTCCAAACTGGTGCCCATCAGAGGCTGTGCATGGAAAGCCCTTGCCTTTGCTCTGCAGCCAAAACTGGATCGAAAATAGCTCCAGGTTGTGCATGATGCGAACTCAGAAGCAGCCCCCAGAAATAGGCAAGAACCAGTGGTGTGGTTGCACATACCTCTGTGGGGCAGGGCTGGCCTAAATTAAGGGTTGACCGGAACAAGAGAATGACCTACTGGAAATAGCCCGGCCCTTCTCTACGTGTGCCATTTCCACCTGCGTAACGAGGTGTAAAACATTCCCCAGTTGAAACATTAGCTTATTTTTATGCTGTCTCTGACTAGGTGTAAATACTTACTCAAGGCATGGACAAGAAAAAAAAATAAAGCTTTAAATGCTTTAACATTCAAGAAAAGTACTCTGTGTACCAGGAGTTTTAGTGATCACTTTGGGAGAGCCAAGTGTCTGAGCAAATTAGCCTTGGATCTGAACAGCCTTGCAAACGGCTGTCTAAGAGTGAGCAAATACCATATTATTAAAGACAAATGAAAGTAGCAATTGAACTGAAGAAGACAAAGAGTTTTGCTCATGTAGATGCTTAACAATTTTTTCCTGTGAGCGCTTCTGAGATCAAACCTGATAAGAGCCAAGCCTCTTTTATATTCATTGGCCTCCTAACGATTATTTAGTGAAGGTCTTATGCAAATTACACGTCACAATCCCCACCGCTATCGGGAGCCAGCGGTTCATTTCAGTTTGAAGATTATGGGTGCAGTGTGAGACTTGTTTGTTCAAGAAATGCTCCCACTCTAACCTTCTCGAAGGGCTCCATTAAACACAGCACTTCCATGTTCCTCAGGAATGTGTCTCCTATTTCCAATAAACACAACAGCTAATTAGGTAGGGAGAAGGACCCAAAGAAAACAAACACGGTTGGAACAGAGACTGGAATTTCTGTAGCCTTTGAAATCCAGAGGAGGTTTTTGCAGCTGGGAAGTGTGATACCAGGTGAGAACTGTCTCACACCGTTCAGCCGGGCACCCATAAAAGCCAAGACCAAGCTGCTGTGGCAGAGCAGAGATACACTCCCCATGAGCCCAGATTACTCTGCATGTAGCCAGAAGCCCATGCAGACTGCTGCAAATGTGTTCCAGAAGGGCTTTAGCCCCCCCTGGGGTATGATATAAATTTCTTTTCATGAGATAATGAAGAGGCAACATACTTTCCCTTCAGTGTGCTTTCTCCTTGAACGTACTGCCAAGGGAATTATTTCTGTCCAGTTGACTCCTAAATCCTTCCCATATCAGCATGGATAGGATCTGGCCGTCACCACACAGAGCATCACCCCTGGAGCATTTGCCCAGTGGTCAAAAAGGCCACATCTACATTTGTGTGAAACAGGGCATTCAAAACCCCGTGTGCTCATTTGAAAGCTAGTGCTGTGCAGTCCTAATTCCCTGGCAGGTTGCCTGAGCAGCCAGATGTGCCTGACACATGGCGGGACTGACGGCATCACACCATGCAAAGATCCCTGAGCAAGCCCGGAGGGCACTACCAACAGAGAGAAATTAGCTCAATGTGTGGAGACCCAAGGGATACCAGCTGCGGCAAGGCAGTTTACTGCTCTGCTGCTGATGCCATCCACAGAGCAAGGTCATTCAACACAGAGTAGACATTTCCATGCTGTGCTCTGTAGATATGGCCTTTAGAAAGTTCCCCAAGGCTGTCATGTGGCTCATGGCTAACTTGGAAGGCTCCTCACTTCCTACCTGACTTCTGCAAGGCTTAGCATCAGGGGACCGAGTCTCGCCGTGGGTTGCATGGGAACTGCAGGAAGATGGGCTGCAGACTGCGCTGACACTGCAATTTTGGTGTTGCTGCTCAGAGCCTGACTCTTCCCCGTGGATCTAGTGCTGAGTCCTTACTCCTATCAGCCCTAAATTTCTAGTCGAAGCAATCTCTGCATAGAGCCTGCTTTGCTCTGGCTCTTTAGATAGCTAATCTTGCCTGGGACGACTCCTAGCAACAAATATGTTTGTGCCCAACATGATAGTAAACACTAGAGGTGGAGTAAAAAAGATGCAGAGCCAAGAGGGCTGAAGGAGGGAGCTCCCTATCTTGAGCTGAGTAGCTGCCTTGGTTTCTTTTTTTTTTTTTAAGCTTGGACTGACTTCATGAGCAGAACAAGGCATCAAATGTTTTCCCTTTCCTTGTCATCTGCTCTGTAAGACTGCATCGGCTCCGCTGGAGGCAGCAATGACTGCCATGGCCAAGTGGGGATTGTGGTGCATTCAGCAAACACACAGAACTCCACTCGCAACTTTGCACGCTGTCAGGATCCTGCACTTGTATTTAATCTATTCTCCTTCTGTGGCTTTTTTAATGTAGTGGTCAGGAAGGGCCAGACGCTGGAATGACTCCCTTTTTATGCACCCCAGTCTGAATATATTGCAATATTTGTTATATATTTTTCTTGTTACATATATAGAGATGCAGCCTGTGAACATCTAAAATGGAAACCTGTGATTTGTATTTTCAGTACAACTGGATCCAAAAAGTGGAGAATGAGGTACATATCGTCAAACCCAGGCTCCCAAAGTCTGCCCTCTGAATCTTTGCTCCATGCTGATGAAGTTGTGGTTAGTGCATCAGGATTAAAAAGGGTCAAGGTCATATTTACACCCACTGGGCCAAATCAATACCCAGCTAAGACCATTGATTTAAATGGCTGTTCAGCATAGTGGGATCTGAGAGGCACTGGAGTAGTCAGGCTCTCTCTTACACTTACTACACGAAGGGACTCAGGGATCTGTTCAGATCTTTGTAACAAAGGGTACACAACTGCTTTTTTGTAGCCTTCTTTAGGAATAGCATTTGAGGAAGAAGTATAAGCCAGACTCCAACAAGCCAAACCCATGCGCTCTCTGGCGTACACCTGGCTCCTTCCCTCCCTGCCCTGAAATCATGCCAACAGCAAATCTCCATGAGGTTTTGTGGGCACCTGATTGTCTGCCACTGTTCACATCCTTGCTTCGTGGCACGGCTGCTCTTCGAGGTTTGGCAGAGCCAGTTCAACTCATGACGTTGGAAGAAAACTATTCCTGGGTTTTTTCCTGGCGAAGTTAGTTTTCTCTCTGAAGCCACTCACAGTGGGGTTCAGCAGCCACAAGGGAAGAGGTAGGACAGCAGAGCTGGGAGTGAGGGGCAGGGAAGTGGGAGGGGTGGGAGGAGGAGGAGCAGGACCTTCGTCTCCTCCCTGGGTCCCAGGAAACTGCATGTGGGTTAGCATTTGCAAGTAATTTCCTTGGGCTTCAATCTGTGTTCAACATGGGAATACTCGTTCCAGGCTACTTCACCTCTTCGGGTTGTGTCGAGAAGAGTTATTCACTTGTCCCCTGCAGAAGAAGCTCCGTTTGGCTGCTGTGGTGATGGAGCTCCTCCCTGGGGCCAGCTGGTCTCATCATCCAAGGCAGAGCTCCCCATGACAGTGGCTCAAGTCTCAGAGACCAACCCCATGCCTTCCCATGGGAGAGGACAGATGCCCATCACTATCTCTGCTTCTGCTTGCCATGAACTACAGCATCCTGTGTAGGTGCTGTGCGATGGTAAGGAAAGAGGGGTGCAGCGTTATGCCTACAACCCAGCAGCAAAACCCCACGTACCAGTTCCAGTCTGTGCCAGGCTGCCTCCCATTTCCAACTGGGAAGCCGTGTGCTTTGTCCTCATCTGTGAGCAAAGCTATTCACTGTGCCTTCTCCTCTTTGCATCATTAGACCTCACGCTTCTATGACTTGCAACTTGGGCTACGGTAATTTGCATCGCAACTCCCCACTACCACCACCCCACCCAAATGCCTCCTCCCTCTGGATGTATTGTCATTAAAAATCTTTCTAACTTTTGGCTAATTGGCCAAGGTTATGTGCATGCTTCAGAAAAAGGGTAAATCATTATAACCTCATACCTCTGTAGTCAATTATAGATTGTTTTCCCAGCTCAGCCGATTTGGCAGGCGGCAGCATTGCAGTAAAAAATGAAAGCCTTTAGCCAGCATGCCTGACGTCTCTGCTTGAGAGCAGCTCAAACCAGAACCCTGTATCTCAGTCCGCACCCCAGTCTGGGAAGAGATGAGTTTTGGATGTGAGACCATCCCTGGACTATGCAGATTGGGCTAGTCTCTTATTCATTCATTTGTTCCTTTTTGGCCAGATCAGAGATGCTGCTTCTCAGATGCAGCCAGGCTGTTTTGCTCCAGCATGTGGGTCAGCCCCTTAGGACCATCTCTGCAGGAGAGGATGCCTGGGTGGACCCTCACCACTGCTTTGCTCCTATCACTTTCACGGGCCCTTGGTTTCCCTTCTCCAGTGCAGAGAAGAGATTCCCTCCCACCTGGGCTCCCACGTTGACCTCAGGTGCTCTTGAAGGACAACACGATGTAGTTTCCAACCAGTGCAGTGCACACAGAAGCACGGGCATTTGCATTTTCTCTGATGGTTCAACCTTGCCCAAGCAGGACAACCTTTGTGTCGTGGAGCAAATGTTTGAGGAATGTCTGGGATTCGTGTTCACAAAGACACTTGTTATCTCACATACTTCAAGTATTAATTTACAAGAGAATGGCAATTTCTGGTCTAGACACTACCAGGGATTGTGCAGGGGCACAAAACGCAGAGAAGCAACCGTGGACTGAAGGGTCTGAGCATGCTTTCAGCTGCTGCTGCAAAACAGAAGCTGAAGTATTTCTTTTCTCTTTAGAAACTTGAGCCAAACAAGATATTTGTGCAAAAAGCAGGACTCTGGAGCATGCGTTAGGGCATCGCTAGGCAACGTCCAAGCGCTCTGTTTACCGGTCCACCACCTGTTAGGGCAGCACTGATTGTGCAGCCGTGCAGGGAATTACAGAGGAAAGCACTTTGGGAGGTTGGTAAAACCAAGGGCAGCCAGACAGTGCCTTCTCGACCATCTGCTATGGAGTTTGGTGCGGTGCAGCACAGAAATGTGGCTGCCTCCACGGTCAGTTAGGATAAGCCAGGGTTTTCAACCTGTTTCACTCCATGGCTGCTTTTACAAGTCAGATCTTGCTTTCACATCATGAGTGTTGTTTGTGGTTGCAAACCACCCATCTTGCATTTCCCTTTTACACCCCCATGCAAAAGGCTGTCACATTTTGGGGGCTTCTAGGACACACCACCAAGGCAGTGCTGGATCAAGTTCTCATGGTGCCACAATAGTTTCTGGATGGTCTAGTCCTGAGGTTGCATGGTGAAACCTGAAGAAGGACATAAATCACAGTGGGTCAAAAAGGCTGCTGTACCCGAGGCCTTCCAGTTAAGATGGACAAGCTGGAAAATGACTCCTAATCTGGGATTTTCTGCTTCTTTTGCTGATCTTGTAAATGAAAAGCCCGAAGTTTTTGTTTGGCTGTGAAGGCACATGTCCTTCATCCTACTTGGGGTTCAAAATTTTAATTGACATAGAAGATTCAAGGGCTCCAACCACTTGGCAGCCCATGAGAGTGCTAAATGTGCCTCTGTCCCATGGGAGGGGACCAAACCCAGCCTCTGAGACTGTTTGTGAACAGCCATCTGCTCCATAATAGGAATGAAGAATGAAGTTGTTTGGTCCACTTGGCTTATTCAACAGAAAATTAAAAGGCATTCAATATCTTATTTCTTAATATCTGCCAAGGAACAGTTTGCAAGAGAAGGTAGCTTTGTAACCTTGCTGGGGAAGTGAACAGAGGGTGAGAGCTAATGCCAGAAAGATCGGGAGCAGAAATAAGGCACAATTTTTAACAGCTTGAGTGATTAACTGGTGAAAGTGCTTCCTTACGACCCGTGCGCAAAGCCTTTAAATCATGTCTGGATGTTTTTCTAGCTGATAGACTGTAACTCATCCAGAGGTTATGAGCCTGTTGAAGGCATTCCCAGATAAAAGGCCTGAGTGGGCAGAAAAGATGGGCTGCAAACGGCAGCTCCATCTGCTGCTCCTGGTCCTAAACGTGGAGAAGAGCAGGCAGAGCAGACACCGTAACCTCACCTGCAGTTTGGCTATGGGTTTCCTCTTTGTCTCCAAACTCTTTCCTGATGCTGACATGAGATACTAAACAACCATCCCTTTCCTCCTCCCCTACCCAGGGTTCACGCGGGGTAAAATAACCAAATATTTCTGGAAGAGCGGGGCCCGGTTTGTGGTTTCTCGATGGAGTCATTCCTCATGACTCAGGGGACAGCAAAAATGGGCTTTTACACTGCAGTAGCAGAAATTTCCAGGAAACTTGACAAGATTAAGCAGAGTGCTACCCACCTGCACTGCCTGAACTGCAGAAGTGGAGGCACTGAAGGTGGTGAGCGCTGTATCTCACTCTCATGGAGAGCTCAAGTTGGATGAGTTACTCCCGGATGCCATCCCCACTGAGCTCAGTGCGATTAGTCCCACCAGTAAAGCTGAGCATGAGCGTTTCCATTCAGGAGCAAACTTGGATAGGGACAAAGATATTATTGTTACAACCAGGGGGTCACCCAGCCAAGTGCTGGTGTCTTCACCAAACCTGGTCACCCTGCTGCTTCCCCAGTCAATGAGCCCAGGGTTTCTTCTCCTCCTAAATCCACCGCCCAATTCAGGGCAGACAAAACTCATCCTAAATGTGTCTGGTTTTCTTCACTGATCATAAAGGGACCCTGGGGCGAAGAGGTCAGAGACACACGGCAGCTTGCGGGTATTTGACGTTAGATGATCTGTGTCAGGAGCACGTGGCTCTGCCACCGCTCTGCAGCCAGACGGGTCTCGTCCTCTCCTCCCCCTCAATTCAATCCTTTTTTCTGAGCTTTACAGGTGCTTTGAAGAAAGTCTTCCTTTGCAACGGGGCTCAGTAAGGCTCTGAGCTTGGGTTGGGATTTTTCCTGTAGGACAGCAATGTCCTAATAATATCCTCAGCACAAAGCATGGGGACACTTTAGGAGGAAGGTTGTCTTCCTATTCAAAAAGGTCTAAATTGCAGTCCTAGGTTGTTTTTTTTTTTTTTACCCAAACCTTTTTCTAGAAAAAAAAAAAAAAGGAATTCAGCTATTCAGAAATGCCCTGCAGATTTGCGTCAGCTTTTGTTGAATTGCCCAAAAATAATTAAAAAAGAGCCTATAGGAATTGTGTTCTATAAAGTCTGAGGTGTTTTCATTTCAAGATTAAAAAAAAAACCCAAGAAAAAATAGTTCAGTTACAAATAGTTTCTTGGTTTTAACATTGCCTTAATTTTATCTTTTACAAATGTTTAAGATCTCTCAAAGTTGAAAAAACCCCTTAGTTCCCAGCTGAAATAAGTGCTTTCTTCAGCAAGGTTTTTCCTGTTTAATCGATTGATTCACTTCAGATTTTAAAAGAATTGCATTTCTGGTCAGCTTAAATCTGAACTCTCAGTGAACTATACCAGTCACTGAGCTGCTTAATTAGTTAATGAAGTGCTTGTTATCAGTGCCAAAGATTTCTTTGACGCAAATTACCAACACCTAGAAATGTAAATAACCCCCAAAAAATCAGTTCTGAGAAAATCACATTGACTAATTTATTTTAAACACAACTAATGGGTTATATTGCTTGGCCAGTTAGTATTGATTTATTTTAAGCAGTAATTAACCATGCCGTGAATAAGAAATATATTATCTTTTGCCTGTAAGACTATGTAGTTATGAAGAGGGATCAATACTGATCCAGCTAAACCCTGCTGCACTGACAAATTGCTGCTGTTTGCATTTATTATTTATACTGTTCCGTAGGTATCCAAGTACATTGTATACAAGTGCATTGTTAATTAAAAAGTGATAAAAGATCCAGTTAACTTATGGTCTGCGGTGAACCCCACTGAGATACCCTGGCACAGGGTGCAGGTGGGGAGAGCTCCTCTCCCTGCAGAGCACGCATGCAGTTATCACAGTGGTGAGCACAGTCTCACCTCCCTCCTGCCCCTGACGTTATCATCTGACCTGGTCTGGTTTCCAGGAAAAATACACTGCTCACAAATCTCCCAGCCCGGCTGCAAGTGGGAGGTGAGCCTGCCTCTCGCACTCGACACGAACCCAAACCACTCTGTTTTCCCCACCCCAGCACCCGCCACCAGCCTGCCCTGCCCACTGGAGCACCCAAAAATGGGCTTTCGGGGCAGGTGGGAGGCATGGACCTGGTGTACCACCCACAACTGTAATTTTACTGTTCTGGGTACCACCATCTCCGGGTGATGCTGGAGTGCAACAGCTCCGCTTGCCCCTGCACCTCCGTATAACCTAGGGGGCAAGCACCATATATCCTTAAAAACCCCTATAACCTAGGGGGCAAGCACCATGTATCCTAAAAGAGCCTGCATAACCTAGCAGGAAAGCACTAAATATACTAAAAGAGCCTGTATAATATAGTGGGGAAGCGCCATATATACTAAAAAAGCCCATATAACCTAGCAGGCAAGCAGCATGTAACCTAAAAGAGCGCTTCTGACGACCTGAGGCACATACCATTTTTTCACTCCCTTGTGAAAAAATGTGAGTTTTCGACAGAGCGCAGATTGCAGAGCTCGCTGCCGGGGAGCTCCTCTCTCCTAACAAAATGTCCAAAGCAACTCCCCCTTACCTCCAGCAACAAAATGCTTTTTTTATTTATTTTTTTTTCCCCCTCCCATTTTCTTGTTCTTTAAATTCAGCATTTGGCTGTTCTAATCAGATGGTATGAAATAGATAGTTTAAAGCAGTATTATTTTAAAAAGCACATTATTTATTTATGGTGTTTTTGCTGCATATTCCAGCTAGGCAACATTTTGCCTGCGGGTCGTGCGTGCGGGCCTGATACAATAGCCTGCGTAGTCTGTCTCGCAACCAGGCAAACACAATGAGCAGAGAGACGCAAGAGTAAACTGTTGCCAGATATTTTCCTCTTCATATTTTAGTGTTGTGGGATTGGAGTGTTTATGTTAGAATTCTTTTTTTGTTATTATCTTCTATGTGTAGAGTGGTTAGAGACCTGCAGCGTTGCTTAATCACACAATATGCCCTACATAACTTGTAACTTACTTTCTACTCATGCCCTCTTGTAGTGTCTACTTAAAAGCCCCAGCTCCTGGAGCCCGGTGATTATTCAGCAGTTTAAGAACTTTGTTTCCTTCTTAAATTTAAAAAAAAAAAAAAAAAAGAAAAAGTTGCTCTCCCTTGTGACTGGAGAGAGCTGCTTGAACAAAATTCATCTGTGAAAACAACTAACACGCATGGTTTTTAAAACCCTGTGGGTTTTTTCCAAATCCAGTCTTATGATTTTTTGTGTTGGCTGAGGAGAGGGGAAATCTGCCTCGTGATTGTTGGTTCTTGTTAGCGGCACTGTCGTGATTGTTACGTGTGGGAATGCGGCCGGTGGATCTGTGCAGCTCTGATACAAAACACCAATGCAGCATCCATCGCCTTCCTCCGCAGGGCTGGCATGAGGAAGGAATCCTCGGGGGACTCCTGGCACATCCAGGGGGATCGAGCCATGGCACAGGGCAGACGCCTCACCGAAACTTTGGGGATAGTCAAACGATGAGTTTTTGACACTTTGGAAGTCGTATATGTTCAGTATATTTAATTAACGGTCTTGTATTCATCTATGATATTTATATCAATATGACAGTTAATTACAAGTAATATTTATAGTGTTACACTGTGTTATGCATGCATTTATAAGTGCAATAACGTAATTTTATATTTACCAGAAATGCAGAGGGGAAAAAAAAAAACCAAAAAACCAGAACACAGTGATCTAAGAGTTGTGCACAAAATATGCCTAAAAATATTTCCAGAAACTGGAATTGTTGTATGGAGGAAATATCAACATACTGACATTTGTCTTAAAAATAGCAGAAAAACATCAGAATAGAAGAACTCTTTACAAGTTAATGTGGGAGGCCTGAAGTGAGACATTCCAGAATTTGGGGGTTTGCCTCAGTTTTCAGAGGTGGGAAGCAAACAGAAAAGCTGAAGAAGGGAGCAGTGAGGAACCGGTCTAAAATCCCTGAACCAAACAGAATGTTTCTGAGCCTGGAGCTGCATCAAGGCAAGACGCTAGAAAGTTTCTCATGGATAACTTCTGCTAAAATTGCCAAGTCCTTGCAGATGACTTGGATCCCAGCAAAACCTCCCTGCCCTATAGTAAATTTTGTTTCCGTACAACATCCATCTCCAGCCATAGCGTGCAAGCGTCTCAGTGCGCTGGTTAGATGGTACCCTGAGCTGCTCTTCTCTGCGTGTCCATCCTTGGGTGATCCTTGGGCTCCCCAGGGCAGGAGTGGAGCCTGTCCCCCCCAACGCCACAGCAATGCCACCATGATCCTCTCCCTTTACCAGCCCTGCTAGCTGCCAGCCGGACATCCTAGCCCAAGAAAACCCTGGCTTGTTCCTGGAGAGCTGAGTGAACTCAGGGAGATGCACTGCCCAAGCCCCGGAGCCTGGGAGCAAAGGGCCAAACCCTTCCCCTGGGAGAGATTTCATGGACCACATTGTTTAATTGAAAAAGTTTAGGAAATAGTAGCTTTGAAGTCAGTGGAACTGATTTACACCATTATGTGGCCTTACTTCTAACCCAAGCAGCATGAAAAACAGCTACCTAGAATGGTTTCTTTCCTTTTTTTTTTTTTTTTTAAAGGCAGGTCAACTCTTATTACTGGAAAAAGTGAACAAAGGTTCAGGGGCACAAGGATGTCCTCAGCCTTCTAAGTCTGAAACCATTCTTTAATTTCTCCAGTTGTTTCAGATAAATAATTCAAGTGTTTGAAACATTAAAATGTCCAAAATTTAAATAATAACACTTTGGTTATAAATAAAATTATGTTCGGTATGTATTCTATTACTATAGAATTAAATTATAAAACAAAAATATTATTTATATTTATATTATTAGAAAACAAGAATTCTTTATCAAGGAAAAAAATTTCAAAAATACTCCCCAGGTAAAAGCTGCCCCTGTTTTTCTCTCTGCACCAAAGAGCTTTGAAAACTTTGGGGTCCACGTCTGAGGAGTGCCCATCAACAACCTCCTTTGAAGCTGTTGAGGACTGAGGACAGAGGACTGTAGGAAAAGGCCCCGAAACTTTCTGGACCTCAGTTACAGAGGGAAACTGGAGCAAGCTGGGAGTACTCAGCAGCTCTGCAACCCAGGCAGGGTCATTGGTGGAGATTTTGGGGCAAAGTCATCGGGCTTTGTTGAAATGAAGAAAAAAGGAAAGAAAGAAAATCTGGGGGAAGTGTTTTTATTATAAACTCCTGTCCTCGAAATGCTGTGTCAATAAAAAATGCATCCTCCAGCACATAAAAGAGAAGAAATAAAGGTTAAAGCTGGGTGGAACTTGATCGTGTTTTTTTTTTTTAAACCTTTTTACTTTAATTGCCAGTTGTGATGGCAGGAAAAAAAATATGTAAAAAGCAGGAATAGCTAAAAATAGGTCAGATAAAAGGCAGCATATCTAGCCATAAATTATCCAGAGCCCAATAAAAGCTCAGTGAATGAGACAGTGGAATGTGTGGGGGCATGAAGACATAATGATATTAAATTAGAGCTTGCCTTCAAAACTGAAGAGGGTTGTGAATTACTCTCATTTAAGAGCCTTGCAGTAATCGATAGCGGCTTTTGCTGCCTGTGGACAAAATCTCATAAATTCCCTTTTATTTTAGATGTCTGTGCAGGAGGAAGGTGTGCCACGGAGGCTTCAAGAAACGTGAGCAGAGCGGGTCCCCGTGCGGCGTGTGATCCCAGCAGCGCCTGGACTCTTGATTTCAACTTGGGTTTGCTTCTCCTTCCCGCCCCCGCTCCCAAGGGGAAAGCAGGGTGCTAAATGCTGGATGTGCTAATTGCTGTGCCATCACGCTTAAGAGGTAAAACACTGTCAAGCTGGGTTCTCTTTGGAGAAATTAAATCTCCTTGAAATCCTCTGCCTACACTGTGTGCACCATCCGGCTGGAAAACATCTCCATAATGTATCGCCAGGTCTGATTCTCTTCTCACCGTGTTTAGACCAGTGTAATCCTAATATGTAGAACAACATAGTTTTCTGTCACATAATTTGCAAATCTAGTGAGTGCCCAAAGCATCCAAATTATTTACTTCTGCAGCCACCTGAATTTAGCAGAGCTGCCATGTACATCTCCTCGAAAGCCCTGTCACTTTGTAGATATGTTATTTGTAGACTGGTATGATTTCCATGCTTAGAAGTTCCTCATATTCTGAAACCTGCCAAGAAGTGCTGGTGTCTTGATTTCTAGGGTGGGAGACAATGGTGTGACAGACTGGGCACAGAAAGTCTGCAGAACCTGTTATCCCATAGTCAAGACTTACTACAGGTCACAAAATTCTTCCTAAGACCTTCTAACACACTTAAAACCTACAATAAAAGACCACAAGTGCAATATGCCACAGGAAGAGAGGAAGACACACAGAGGTCATCTCCCATGTCCCAAATCCCAAGGGGATTCATTAAAGACCTCCCAGAGAGACCTAGAAAATGAGCCATGCCTCATACTATGGAAAAAGGTAACAGACACCAGCAGGTCCCAACAGAGTCCCAGGATGAGCCAAGCTTCTTTGCCTTCCTGTGATACTTGCATTGCCTCTTGCATGTTAATAATTAAGAAGAATCTGCTTCTGGGGGCATTGCTTTGGGACTAGCGTGCCTATCTTCCTGATGGGCTTTAGAAAACAAGCCTTAGCCACAGACGGACATGATCCTTAGAGGCATGGATGGACATGGTCCTTAGAGGGGATGAGTAAGGACAGAGCTTAGCTTGGCAATGAGGAGGAAAACAAACGCCTGCTTTTGGCAATGGCACTGGCCAAAGGAGTTATCAGGAGTGTTATCGGGATCTTTGGAAGGAAATTGCTCTGTCGTGAAACCCAGCATCTCTTGTCCAGCCGGCGTTTCTCAGCCCTACGTGTGAGAAAGCAGAGGCCAGCAGTTATCTGCATTCCTCTCATTCCACCAACATAGTCTCCCTGTGGTTCATTTCCTCTAGAAAGGTATTAAGGAATATTAAAGGGATAGGAATCTGCTCATTAAAGACATGTCCGGCAGATCTCTCGCTTGCAAAAGGAAAGACTGCAGGGCTTAATTTACCCAATTGCTGATGATTGATTAGCAAGGCCATTTTAAAACGCTTTTGATCCCCCAGTCCTCTCATTACAAGCATGGCTGGGGCTGGAGCATTGGACTATTCCCAAGCAATCCTGGAAGCTGAGGGAGCTTTGAACAAGTTTTTATTAATATTCCAATCGATAAGCACGAGGGAGCAGATGAAGAAAAGCATTTTGCCGTATTGCATCCACTGTGCCAGGTTTTCAGCAGGCTTGGATGGCTCGCTTGGCTGCGTAGCTGAGCTGCTGGGTGCCTTCTACGGCTGCACGCTGGGTGTGCGACAGGACCTTTGCACATGTGCTTGGCCGTGGCAGCCTGTGCTGCAGCAATTGTGCAATGCGCTTTAGATCTGCTGTTGCAGTCACGGCTGCTTGCTTGTTGGAATTGTGTCCGAAATGTTGGGCTACAGGGGAAACATATGTGTGGCAAAGCAGGCTGGGCTAGAGGTGCTTTGGAATATGTGGAGGCCCCCAGGTCATAATGTTTTTAAATGAGTCTTTTCATCTGATGCGCTAAAATTTTATGTCTCTCACGGTGAGAAGGTGAAGAAGTTCAGAAACAGCAGACCGACCCAAGGAAAGCCTGTTCTCTGAGAAGAAATGTCATCTCTCCAACCTGAGTCCCCAGCCATGTGATGAACATTGCAGGCAGCATTGGAGTGAAAGGAGGGTGGAGAACAGGCAGAGACACGGCAGGACAGGTCCTGCCACTGGAGGAAGGGCAAAGGCCATTGGCACGGGAGAGAAGCCCTGCATGAAGCAGTCCCTGCTTGTGCTTCAGGCTATGCCTATGTGAACAGTCATGTCCCAGTCTGATCCCAGACCTGATTTCCAACTTGCATCCAGACAACTTCCAGACCTGACTCCAAAATTACACATTTGAAGGCTGGTTGGAGTTTGGGCTATTCAGGAGACGCATGTGGTGCCAATTTGAGCTTGGGACTCTGGAGACTTGTTTGGCTGCAAAGTGATCACAGTTAACTTCTCAGACACCGATGGCCACATGAGGCACGCTGAGATCTGCTGATGAGAAGCCTGCCGTACAGACTAGGCATTCATATTATTATTAATCAAGGTCTCACATCTTACCATCTGGTTCTTGTTCTCAGCCTGGCTTCCAGGTTGCAGCAAGCTGTTCAGATGGACTCGCTCCCACCCATGTTAGTCTTCTGGTCTTCGGTGCCCATCAGCGTGAATGTAGAGAAGATCCCTCTTGAGCTGTGCTTGCAGCCCTGCCTTATTTATTTGCACACTTGAGGGTGGGGATGGTTCAGAAATCAGAGATGGCATCCAGCTCACCTCACTTTAGATGGCTCCAGCACAAATGAACTCATTGTCACAGGTTCTTCTTTCAGTCAGCGGACTGAAACAGGCACTTTTAATACATGCTTCATTTGCTCTGTTTTAGATGCCAAGTCCAGGATAAATTGTGTGCTAGTCTCCACTGCCCAGACTGTTTAGATAGATCTGAATTGTAAAAAAAAAAGTCCAGGTTCACAATCTTAGAAGTAGACATCTACAAGGGAGGTAAACCGAATGAGACGCTCCCTAGCACAAGCATGTGAAAATGTTTCCTGTAACTGGAGATTGGCAAGGTCTGCTTTGGACCAGACAGAGGATTTGACTCTTCTCAACAGATATATCCATGAATAATACTAACGACAGGCCCCACACTTCCCTGGCTACAGTCACCCCTTCTATAGATTGAGAAATAACTACATGTGGAGCCCAAAGATTGCAACACTGTGACCAAATGAAACACTTGGATTTAGGTCTTTGCATGTGGTTTTCTCCACATGAACAAGGTGCCTCAGCAGCTGCTACAGTCAATGGAGATGAAGCTGACAGTTTGGAGTGGTTAGGTGTGATGCAGATGACCAGCCATTAAAGTGTGATTCAGTTGCCTAACATAAAAGATGACGGCATTTTTTGATGTCATAAGATGTCACACCTGGCCTCTTGCTACAGACCCAGAAAGGCACAGGTCACCTGTAAAGCCAGCGTTATCCAGGTCTGGTGTCTGCAGGGTGCATGTGGAAGACTTGGATGCTCTGGGACATACCAAACGGCACCAGCCATCTATATTATGGCAACCAAATTTCTTCCTTGTGACACTGTGAGTCCACAGGCTGAATTCCAGTCCAGGTCACCACCACAGTGAGGAGTCAGGCAAAGCCACCATACTTAGTCCTCAGGAAGAAAGCACTGCCCTGCTCTTGGTTGCTCCTCTCAGCCCGATGACGGTGTTTTGCAATAACTACATTGTCCCATGGCCAAGGTGTGCACTTTGCTCCTGGGTGTAGCCACACTGGTTACTTGTGCTTTCTTGTTAGTCTGCCCACTAACATCTCCCTCCTGGAACGACATGTTGAAGGAACAAAACACAGAAGTGGCAATGTCTGGCAGGGATGTGGTGGCCTTAGAGAAAATTTCAGACAATCACGTCAGACCTGAATTTGTTGCCATGCTTGTTTTTGTAGCTTGGCAAATTTTTAACAGCAGACATTAACACTGCTATGACTTTTAATGTTAACATAATTTTAAAGGACTCAATGTCTAAGAGCTGAAGCCCATTGTGCTGGGTATCAGAGCAAGGACACAAACAGCTCAAATAATTGGAAAGATCAGTTGCATGATTTCATAGTGTGAAAGAGCCAGGTACTGACTGAAGCTTTTTGGGTAACTTTAAGCCTTGGTCTTCACTGAGGTGACTCCTAAAGTTGAGATTGAACTTCATAGGCATTCACTGAAATAATTCACTTACTCCAGGAATGGTCTTGATGGAGGAATGAAGTCCTTAGTTGCCAGTCAATCAGAGCTCATCCTTTTGATGTTTCCTGGGCACTCAGCTCTGTCAAGCTAGCTGGTTTATCAAAAACACAGCACTGGAGGGTCATATGTAAATTGAGGCTACACTGTTTGCTTTCTGGTCTTACTGGAAGCTAAAAGTACTTTCCATATTCAGTAAGGTTTTGAAAAAAGTTTGAGGAATCCTTCCCAGTTTCTCCAGAGACTTGCTTGGAAATGCTGTAAAGGATCGGTATGGATATATCAGGGTAGTATCCATTTTCTTGTATCTATAGTGACTAAAGTCAACATACAATAGCCTTTATATGAGAAGGAAATGGGAGCAGAAGAAATGCATTGCTGAAAATCATCAGAAAGTTCTTTTTGCTCAGGAAGAAAGTACAGTTAAACAGAATAAGTAAAGGTCAGCACATTCAACCTTCAGGTCAATTCTCCTTCAGATTTCATCAAGAGTTGCATGTCTCTAGCAGATGTGGCATTGCATTTTAGGTACCATTGACCAGAGATAAAGGAAAACACACCTCCCAGCTCTCTTCGGTAGAGCGAAGAGGTTTATTGCTCTTCTTCCATTTTCCTGGAGTCAGGCAATTACCAGTCCCTTTCAGTTTCTTTTTTCTTTTTTTTTTTTTTTTTTGGGGGGTGGGGAAGTATGTTTCAAGCTCCTATGATGATGAAGAAAAGGGTCAACCCTGAAGATTTACAAGGATCATTTTTTTTATCAATGTAAACACCTAGCTTTCTTGAGGGTGCATGGGATTTGAATCATCATTTTAAATGGTGGAGTTGGTAATTCTGGACCAGCACTGCCCAAATAAGCATCCTGACCCCACCCCCCTCACCCCCCTCATCCCCCACCCCCCATCATTCAGCAGGTCTATAGAGATGACTGACTTAAGGGAAGAAGAGGTCAGGTTTGAGCAGGGAAAATATGGGTGAGGGCAGACCTGAGCAAGACAGAGTCACTGTGTCTTGTCTCCATGCCTGTGACACCCTTGAGTGAGTTGTGAAGGCAAACACCTCACATACTGCCAGGTGCTCTGGAAAGCACTCAGAGAGCAAGATGAATAGGATGACTATCAACAGACTGACTGTCCTCTTTGACCTGCTTTTTAATATGGTCTCTCACCAAGACACTGTTTTATCTGCCTTTCAGCTTGGAAAGCTGATTCCAGTCCTTCCTCACACGAAGCTCAGCTCTCACTCTCAGCTGGACATGCAGATAGCTCATATTAGGTGATTAAGAGAGAAGTTATGCTGCAACATTTCTTCATGGCACAGACACATCTGATGCACGGGTCCATCTGCCACCTGGCCAGCAGGACAAGGATGGCCAGTAAAACTTCCAGACTGCTTTTCTAGATCAAGGTGATGTCTGCAAGCTATATTAATTCTGGGGCAAATTCTACCCAAGGAGACTCATGGGCAATTCCCATTTTCAATACCCTCTGTGGCCTGGTGGAGTTTAGCTCACCCTACGCATGACTGTAAAATCTAACACTCGCTGGTTGCATCCTGGGACGTCTCAGTTCACAATCAGTGCCAAAGTGCGAGAACCTACCTGTTCACCTACCTTTTCTTCTGCTCAGACATAGCGTTCAGGTTAGGAAAGGAGTTGTAAAGATGACCATTACTCAGGAGCAAAGACCCATTATCCTGTGCTGGGTGCAAATTTGTAGGAAGACGTTTCTCCTGACCCAAAGAACTATTTGTCTGGACAAAAAAGGGGTATATGAGATGGAGTAACAAGCAAAAATGCAAGGCAGTACACAGGCCCTGGACTTTGGTCCTCCAAAGTTCAAATCCTCTGAACACATACCCAAGTCTGCTCCTCTGAACCTGAAATCCTGCTCTGGCTGTGACCTTGGCAAGTGGATGGGTCTGAATGTGCTTCAGTTCCCTCTCTGCAATAACAGGGGCACCAGTACTTGTCTGTGCCACTGAAACTCTCCAAGTGCTTGCAAATTGTTCAGACATTGTGTATGATCTAAACAAACTGAGCTGGGGATTGTATAAACTAGCTACGCACATAAATCGAGAGTTTTAAGAGGGGAAGAAGGAAGGTTTTGTTTGTGTATTTTTTATTACAGGATATAAACAGGCAAATAAATAATTTACCATGTGGTCCATGCTTTAAGGCAGACCAAATCCTTTCCTGCTGTGTCTTTCAGAGCTCTATTGAAAGTCAGAGACAGGCAAGGGATCAGATATACATTTATTTTATTGCTCTGCAAAAAGCAAACAGGCTGAAATTAGTTGAAAGTGAGGATAGGAAAGAATGTGGCCATTCTCATCTCCTAGGTCCTACAGTGGTGTAGTGTCTCTGTGTTTCTTGGACTACGGCTCACCTCACCAGTCTTTACACGTCCCCAGCATGGATGTCTCCAAAAGGACTGATCATGGAAGGCTCCCTTTACGCAGAGGATAGGTCATTTCTACAGCATGAGTCTTCTGATCTTGTCTGAACTATTTTAGACAGTTTTTCAGATAAGCATCATGCACTGTCATCTAGGATATGTGCTCCAGTAGACAGATGGACTGGCAGCACATTTGGACTTGTGGGATGAGACCAAGAGGCTCAGAGGAGAGGACAGGCTTCTGCTTGTTATCAGATGGCTCCAAAATCACAGAAGTGGACCCCTGGGGAGTGCAAATTTAGGGGCATTTCAGCCCACCCAGGTGGTGCAAGATTTGTGCAAGAAGCCAACCAGCAAAAGCAAGATCTTTAAAGATGCTTTAAAAGGTGGTGGGAATGAATGCACAACCTGACAACGTGGCTGAGCAGACTTTTGTTAGATCACTTGGTCTCCTCCTCCTGGGACTAGAGCAAGGATTCAGTCAGCTAAATGCTGTGATCTCCATCATCTTGATTAATCTGCCTGGGATCCCATTACAGTCAACAAAGGTCCCAGTGTGGGTTGAGTTCATCACCACTACAAGCTGGCTTTGCATCATTTCAGCCCCAAACCAATTATGAGATATGATCACATACAAGAACGGTCTAATTTCCTACTCTGAATCAAATTGAGAAGGAAGGGATGCTTGGACATGTACCGTTAGAGCTGTTAATGCAGAGTTTGGCTCAGCCTTGGTATTTGTGTAAAATTGTCCATCGCCTCCCCAGGGTGTGTCAGCACCAATGTTCACAAAACCTAAACTTTTCTTAACTGTATTAGGGCAAACAAAGCCCCTTCCCTCCCTCGTCTGACTTACCACCTGGACTAGGAAATTTGCTGCTCTAGAAAAGATACAAAATGAAAGCCACAAAATAGGTAGGAGTTTCCTCTGGAAAATCCAGGCTCATCAGGACAAATTTCTGGGCCTGGAGACAACTATTGTGTTGAAAGGAAACTCAGTGAAACACAGGGAAGGGAAAAGCCTTGTTCATGTTTCAGTAGGTCACAAGGTGCAATAAATGACCATATTATTGAATGCAAATATGTACTTTGGATCAGTTGAATGGCTCTTTGAGTTCGGTTAATCAGTTACAGAACGATGTTGCTTGCTGTTGCCTTTTCAAAAGACTTCAGAAAGAAGGTCTTGTTATTTTAATCCAGACCAAATTAATCTCTTTTTAGGACAAAAAGCCCATAATTTCTATGGTGCATGGCACTGCCAAACCTATTTTGTATGGATTCCCACCTTCACCAGGCCCTTCGTGGAGAGGGGAACAGAGCCTGGCAGGATAGTGGACTGATGAGGTGTCTCACAAGATCTCTGACCTAAAGGTCAAAACTCTGTAGCCTACTGCATTTTAGTGGCTCCAGAATTCATATTCCACCTAGATACAGCAAACGATACCGTAGGCCTGCAGAATCATTGAAAAAATAGTTTGGAAGGGACCTCTGGAGATAATCCAATCTACTCCCCTGCTCAAAGCAGGGCCAACTTCAACAGTTGCTCACATCTTTACACTTTTTCAGCCTGTGTTCAGAAATAAGGTCTGCGAGTGAGCAGGAACAGTGTAAAAATTGTGCTTTCCAAGACCTTTGCTAGGGAGATCTTGGCACTACAGCCAACTGGATGATTTTGCCCTATAGATTTCCTTACTGGTGCTCTAGACATCATCTGAAGTCCAGCCCTATGACCTTGACTTCCGCGGGAGCTATTTCCTTTTTCTCCATGTTAAAGTAGCTGATTGCTGTCCAGACCCAGCCCAGAGCTCTCAATATCTCACCTAAAGTTGCTAGGAGTTAATACGCAAAAGAAGACCAAACTGCCCAGTATGTTGCAAGAAGATAATGAAAAGGTTTTCAAAGAACATATTCCAACACTGAAAAGACAGGGCTGCTGGGAGATTGTCACGGAAGCAGGAGGACACTTTCTGACATGTTTTGACATGTTTAGGCCTGTATTCGTTCTCCATTTCCAGGCAAAGCTGGTGCTTGCTGCGGCAAGAATTATATCAGTAGTGGTAAGTCAATATCCCCAGCACCTGATTTTTGCTTAGAAAACGAAAAAACATTAGAGATTGAAAATTGTTGTTTATACTCAGGGGGACAGTAGCATGTAGTGCAGCAGACTTGCTTTCTCTTGCTGTCCCACTGAAAGCAACAGCCCTGCTGCCGCAGCACTTCCTTTTCTTCCATGCTCAACCTTGAGCAACCGATTACGCCCTGTGGCTGCGTCCCACGAGCCCATCTCCTCCTTGGCCCAGCTGCCAAGTGGAGATCATACACAGGGTGACACATGGCAGCATGTTCACCAACAGACTGCAGCACAAAATGTTTCTTACAGGTATCTGGGTCTTTCCGGGTAGCTAATGATGTGGTGGGTGGAAATACTTGAGTTAGTTGCAGGAAGCAAAGCTGCAGGGGTTTATGGTGTTAATCACACATTTTCCTGGAGCTACTGGAAGTGAAACCCTGAAAAGGTTGAGTCAATTCCTGCAGCTTTGCTAACTTCATCGTCTGGGTCCCATCAGCAAAGCTGGTGTCTCAGGTCAGGACTTGGCCTGGTCTGTTCAAGGTCATGCTAGACCCATCTCAAAGAAATCCTGCTGCTCGTTCCTCTCTGTTGTAATTTATCCATACAGCAGCCTCACTGAGGAGACACATCATTCTCAGTTTTAATTAAGCAACCAGTTCTGAGGATATCACAGGGTACCCAGTGTTGCTGGATATATGGCAACGTTCTGGGGGCTTAGGAGAAGTCCTTGGTGAAGGCAACGCTGCAGCGGTTGGAACAAAGGATCAACAGCACAGCTAGTAACACACCATAAATGTCCCCCTCCAAACTCTGAATTAAACACCCACTCAGCTGAAACATTTGAATGATGAATATCATCATCTGGGGGTGGGGGGGAGGGAAATCTAGGCGGCTTTATTTTTTTCCAGCATTACAGAAAGTATTTCCTTCCTCCTGCAGATGTGCAGCTAGGCGCTGGAAACAGTTACCCACCAAGTTCAAGCAGCTGTACTTATGTGTCACCAGGCAATGAGTCTCCAGGCCCGAGCTGTCAGCTCCACTACTGAAATTAATGGGCCAGACTGTTTACGTTAGTGGAAATCATCCCATTTAAATATATATATGTTATGCTGAATACATAATGCAACTGTAAATTGGCAGGACGGAGAGAAGGGGAGAGGGTCTGGAGAAGGCAAGATGGAGAGGGAAATGACAGGGTGTAAAAAGAGAAAATCCGGGAAAGGGAGAAAGCGTTCTCTGGGGAAAGATATTAATTTGACGAAAGAAATGTAAGGAAAGCCAAGAACTGATCAGATAGCACTGGAATGAGAGAGAGAAAGAGGAAGATATGGATATGGATAGATAGATGGAAAGATACATAAGATCCGTGCAAGAATAAACTTGGTGTGGGACTGTATCAGTGTCCCAAACATCAGAGGTCACTCGGATCAAGTATCTCCAAGGGTCACAAAAGCTTTCAGCAGTAACAGCGAACTTCCAACCAGAGAACAAACACGGTCCAGGAAGGGAATGTGCTTTTTTTTTTTTTTCCTTCCCTACTTAGTATTCAGGAAAAGCAGCATTTTTCTGCAGCATTTAAAGAGAGTAAATAATAAGGAACATGCTGCTGGAAGAGCTGGGAAGGGGCCAGAGAACATGGGTGTGAGGCAGGGGAATGGCCAGATGCTGGCAAGGTTTCCCATGTGCAGAGGAGGGTGATGGGGACTTCTCCATCCGAGGGGAGGAGAGGAGGGGGCAGAGGTTTTCAGCCTGTTTGCACGTGGATCCTGTCTTGGGACAAGGTGGTAGCCCCGATCCCCTCCCAGCAGTCTGCTATGATGCTCCAAGTGCGGGCAGCCAGGATGGGAATCACCTGGCCTTCACCAAAGGATCCCTGTTAATTTCTCCTTCTCAGATTGCCCAGGCTCACTGTGGAGGAATCACACCCTGCAGGGCTTCAAGGAGCCTGTTGCCACAGCTGTTTGGGGACTCCAGGGTGACACGGGGCTGGGGGAACCTCCAAGGTGAACCTAGGCTGGGGGGATCTCCGAGGTTGCACTGGGCTGGGGTATGGCTCAAGGCTTGTCAGAAACATGTGTCACTTCACCAGGAGGGATTCTGAGGGCTTCCCTCTGACTTTGATCCATCAACGAGAGCCAGGAACCATTTTTTTCGGATGTTGATAAAATTCTTATTTTGATGAAAAGAAACGAAGAGAGGGGAAGACACCTTATCTTGAGATCAGAAGCACTGTCTTTCAAAAGTGAGGTTAAAAACAGAGATAACCTAGAATATGACAGTGACTTCATTTATAAGGGAAATGGCTTCTTCATCAAGAAAAAAAATATTGTTCCATTCAGCTGCCCATATTATATATTTTTTTTGCAATCAGAAACATGAAACTTCTGATCGGAAAAAGGATGTGCCTTTTTTGGGGTAAAAAGTTGCATTTTTTATCAGTTCTGTTCAAATGGTGCTGCTGCAGTGAAATAAATCCCCTTCTCATGCCTGCATTGGTAGGGCAGCGAGACGAGAGCAGGAGCTGGAGACATCGGGTTCCCCTGCATTGCCCCACAGCACAGCCGTGCAGGGGAAAGCAGAAATGATTCAGAAGTTAAATACTGTCATGAAGAAAACACAAACCTCGCCTGCATGGGTAAGCTCACAACTCCAGGAGTGTGTAAATGCATTTTTGTTTTGAAGGATTTTGTGTCACAGCAGTTGTCTCAGCTGTGAGGAGCTTTGGGAGATGGTCGCTGGAGAGAGAAGGGTGTGATGTGAACAGATCCCTGTATTCAACAGTCAAGTATTAATGGGCCAGGAATGCTGCAGCTGTAAAACGTGGAAACAAAATAATTCTGTTTTGCAGAAGGACCTTGCTGAAAATGACTCCACCAGCACACAATCCACCAGTCCATCACCTCCCAGAATCTCACATGAGAAGGTGGGATAATTACTATAATTTTAACATACTCCAAGATGATTTAAATACACTGGGTAAACTAAAAATAACCTGCTTTTCCGTGAAGGTGCTGACTCTCTGAGGTAATGCTGCCCCAGAGCTGCTGATGGTTCATGTGCCAGCCCCTTCTATTACCCCTCAGGGCTCCATAAACCATGTCACAGCTCTTTCCTCTTCGCCCGACGGAAAGTCTTTGCCTCCTGCATTTTGCATACCTCTCCTTTGGAAAAAAAATCCCCTCTGCTGTTTCTTTTGCAGCCTGGAGATCAGGCAGGGAACTACGTATCCCATGGCTGTGGTAGAGCTGCAGAAGGGACAGGGGATGGAGAAGAGGACGTTAGCAGAAAGGGTGGGGAGCAGAGAGCCTGGGCCAGATGAGTGCTTCAGTCTGCTTCGAAGTGTCAGTGAAGCGAATAGTGTGTTTCTAACACGGTCCTGAGCGTTGAAATACTGCTTAAATTGCCTCCAGAACTGACATGAAATCTGAAGGTTTGGAAATATCTCCAGTGATTGATTGAGTGACTGATTGATTTGATTATATATATTTTATATGTGTGCGTTAGGGCTCGATTCAGCTGTCTAAACATAGTTTCCTACAGCCAAGTTAGATGCTATAGGGTATCCAGCCCCAGACTCCAGCTCTCGCTTCTGAGGAGTGCTCATCTTCCCTCGGCACCGTGTCGCTTTGCCAACACCGTGGGATGTCTCAGATATACAAGGGCATCTCAGATGGCACCAGGCTCCTGTGTGTAGGCAACCGAATCCCACCCTCTGAGTCATTAAGGCTCGCAGAGATCATGTTTTCAAGGTTTTTCTCTGCAGTTGCTGCAACCAGAACTTTACCTTAAAAATAAATAACATCCAGAGCCAAAATTCTTGGATAGTCAATTAATTTTGTGGGGGCTGGTTTGGAAATATTCTGAAACCCAATCCTCGCTGTAAAGTTGGGAATCTTGGCAGCAGTGTCAAGAAGTAAAGTATGTATATTTTGCCTGGAATTGTTTCTACTATACAATCAGGAAATAATAATAAAAAAAGAGCCTCTTCTTTAATTTATTTTCATAGGTCTTCATGGGTCCCTTGCTTGTCCTCTGTCCTGCTGGAAGGGAGGAAACCTAAGATGAGGTTGGCTCTTGCATTTGCACAAACACAAAATTCTTCGATAGCCTCTCATGACTGTTGATGTTAATCGAAGTGGTTTTAGTAACACAGAAGTTCACTGTGTTATTCCTATGGATAACTTGTTTAATAAATGAGGTGAAACATGCTTCTTCCCTGGATGAGGATCCGAGTTGGGCTTCGACCAGTGCTAGGGAGGTTTGTGATTTGGAATTGTACGGTTCTGTCTTGAGCAAAGAATGGGGGAAGTGGGCCAGTCTGGGCTGCCGGGTTTTTGCTTTCATTTGTAGGGTCTTCTGCATGAGAGCTGCAGGGCAAGTTCACACTAAAGGAAACAAAGGATTTCACAAACTCCAGCTGATATGAAACCGATGACCTTTATTCTGCTCCTCAGTTGACCACTGTGAAATTATTATTGCAGAGATAAAGATCATAATTTTTTTGTGTCTGGCTTTTTTCCTAGATCCTGTTTAACAGTGTTTCTTGGCAGTTTCTTAGTAGATACTTTTTAGCCCTGGCTCTCTTCCTAGAGTACTGGCAATTAAACATATTAACATTCATCTTTAAAAATAGCGAGGAGTGGGTATCCAGCCTCTCCAGATGAACGCCCCTGAACGTGGGGAGAGCCTGCAACAGAGCAGAGCCCAGAACCAAACAACGCAGAAGGTGGAGAGACCACCTGGTCTCTCAACATCCTTTCCAGTCTCCGTTTCTACGACCTCCTCACCCTCCTTTCTTCTCCCTGGTAAATTCATGCCCATCACTTCCAGACTTTGCAACCCCTAGCTGGTTTATACAGAAACCACTGCGTCGAGAGGAGGTCTTTATCTTTAAATGAGTGCTATGGCTTAGGCTGTTTCTCTCCCAGATAGAGCGACCTGCATCTGACTTGTTTTCCAGTCTGCCGCAGTGTCAGTGTGCCTGTTGAGCTGGGAAGGAAAAAACAACAAACAGTCTTCTCCTCCCTCTGCTTGAGCTCTGACAGCTTGAAGTGGAAATGACCTGTCTGGTAATTTAGTTTTGAGCTTCCCTGCCTGAGCCTCTCTCGGCCTCTCTAAAATGTGGAGGAAACATATTGTTATCTCCAGATTCCAGTGAGTGCCCAAGGAGAAACAGACCCCTCTGGGAGGCACGTTTTCATCTCTGCTTCTCTCTTCTTTTCTCCGTCAGTGAGGAGAGATGGCAAAAAGATGGTGTGGGAAAAGACTTAGCTGTTAAGTGAGCACAGAGAGGGGAGGGCTATATACTGTAATACTGTCCTTACACCTCACCTTTCACAGTGAGTCCTTGGTGTGATACCAAGTGAAGCTTTTCCTCCAGTTTGTTCCAGGGCAGTTTTGTCCACCAAAGAGATGCTCTGGGCTCTCACCCCACAGGATTTCTCACCCAGGGGCACTGTGGTGACGCTTTCTCCATTGAGAACCATAAAGTTCAAATGTCTCCCTCACAGAAGATTTGGAAAGGTCTGAGAGTGGGCAGAAACCCAGGCCAGGACATTGCAAATGGAGGGCAACACAACGGCTGCACACCATGGCCACAAAGGGAGCTCATGGGGCTGAACCACTGCAACTGGAACACTCAGGTCCATGGACAAAGAAGATGTCCAAGGGCAGGGAAAAGAGGAGGCTGAGCAGAGAACTGGAGAAGAGAGGGGTCTGCAGCAAATATTCACAGAGACTTAGCAAAGGAAAGTAGCAGCCTAGGAGATTGCTTCCCTCTGGGACCCTGCAAGAGCCAGCTGCCAAGGGACAGTCCTGCAGAACCAGGACTGGTCGTTGCCGTATTTTGATTTGGGGTCCATGACAACCAGGACACAACTGAGCTGAATTTGAATGGAAGAATAAGATTGTAAAATATAGAGCGAGGACACTGGAAGTGACATGCCTTAAAAGACAAGAAAAGTCCTCCTCCTTCCTACTGAGTCACCCCACAAAAACATGGGTCCCTGCGAGCCTGCAGAATTCCCAGCTACTGGTATTTCAGGATTTTTTCTGGGGGAAGGTCAAGGGCACCAGCTAGGCAGATTGCTAAGGCAGGACTGGGCATGGAGTGAGGCACAGCAGAGCCACTTCCAGCATGAGGGTGGATGTACCCCTCTCCCTCCAGCCCGGCAGACTGGGATGGGGTCATAAAGTAAAGCGTGGAGAAAGAACCCCAGGGAGATATCGTCACAGCTGCTGCTGAAACGTGGACATTCTCCGAGTTATACAAAGGACCACACCTTGGTGCAAATTTACAGAGACTGGTGATAATAGTAATGAGGGGTGGATTTGGGGTCTCTAACGTAGAACTGGGAGGTAGCAGTCATGTGCAAATACTGATGAGCTGGGTGAGTGTAAAGGAAGAGGGATTGTTGTAGTCACCCTGTTCTCAGGAGGGAGGGAGGTTTGCAGGCCCTGGGGATGTCTTTACCCCTTTCTATGATGGGCGGTGATGACCTCGTCCCATAATTTTTTAAAATTAATTATTTGGTCTTGAAAACTTGATCCTTTTAGCCCTTGATTCTTTAAAATCAAGAGGGACACTATGGCACTATCTCACAAGAGCCAGTCCTTGAGGCGGCGCCTTCCACCAGACATTTTGAGGTTTTAATCATTTTTGGTGTTCCTCATAATTTCAGTTAATAAATCCAGGGTGGTTACAGTGATGATTCATGCAGGATGCATCCTGTTTCTTCTCTCCCACATCTCTCTGGCAAAAAGCTGCTATGGATTAGGAACTTTGCCCTTCATTTTTGGAAATTGCTCTCCCACTATAGACTTCAAATGAGAATTGCTGTGGTATTTCACTGTGTGCTATTTCAGAGCACTGGCTTCTTTGATGCAGTCATCATCTATATGGAAAAGAGGTGTGTACATGAATCAATGGTATAGTTCAGCTGCATCTGCATTAGAAAGGCATAAAAATGAATGAAATGCAGTAACTGAAATGCGCTCTCCTAGGATGCTATGCCAAATCAGCACTTCAGATATATGCCAAGACACTTTTCAGGTGCGGGCTGCAGAACAAACAGGGTCCTACAATTTCACACTAAAGTTTCTGTATTTCCACTTTCACCTCTGGTGACTGCAGTATGTCAAGGTTTGTGTGAGTTCCCCAAAAGTTGTATGATATGTCTTTCATCTGCTATTTAAAAAAAAAATTTAGAAAAATGGTTCGTTTCCTACATCCATGTTCTCTTTTATTGCCCACTTCTAGAAAATGCAGGGTTTTTTTCAGCCTAGACTCTGGAGGAAGGCTGCTCTTCTCTGTGAAAGAGGCAACAGAGCGAACTGTGCCCAATCTTCTTAATACAAAACAGTTGGTCCATGCAGCTTTAGGAAGTCTTAGGGGGTTCCTTTGCAGCAGAAGGACCTGTTTTCTGCTTTGGGTCTGCCCAGCCCACCAGTTGGGATAGTAGAGCCACCCAACCCAAGACCTGGTGCTCTATTTGATCAGTTAATAAATAAGGCAGTTAATTAAAAGACAAAGCCAAAAAAATCCTCAAAGGAACAGATGATCTTAGCTGCCTTCCTTGTTCTTCAGTAACAGTGAGGGAAAAAGAAAATATCTTTACTTTTGCCCAGCCTAATCCCATCACATGTTACACCTTACATGCCAGAAGCCTACACATGAACACAGCCTACATCTCACTGAGAGAGGGGACCCCAAAGCAGGCGCTGGTGGTGGGCTTCTCCTCTGGGGTCCTCCAGACTCTGCTTCTAACAGTGGAGAGCAATAGGAACTGATGGAACATGATTCATTTAATCCTAAAACTGACATTTAAAATAGGTCAGACAAATTCCCATCAGCAGTTGCCATTTTCTCACCACTGGCTCTAAAGGGAGCCTGAGGCGTAGCTGTAGATCACTACTGTGAAAATACTAGGTGAGATGAATCTCACCCCTTTATTGGAGGAATCTGGATATGCACTTTAGTTCCCTCTATGGACTGTGTAAAGGGGGAAAGCCCAAAGAAGAGGTGATTAGGCTTTATCATTGCTCCCTCAATCAACCAACAAATACTGGAGACAGCAGCGACTGGATTTGGCATCTCTTTGCTTTCCAAACCATGCTCTCATGGCTCAGCTTCTCTTTGCCCTGGTGCTTTGAGGTTATGAGTCAATGGGAACATCCTCACTCCAGTTTTAGAAGCATGAAGCGTGTATTTCTGCTCATTGTCAAAAGCACAAAAGATAGCAGGTAGAAGAGGAAATGAGCAGCCAGCTCTATTCAATATTAACAGCTCTGCAACTCAGGAGGCATGTTCAAGCAAGTTTATCTCCCCCTTCTCCCCCAAAACTGGCAGTCTGAGTAAAAGCACTTGGTAGAAGAGTGACCCCAGGGAGGATGAGATACCTTCTACATAATTATCTCCAGTCAGGGTTTGGCTCTGCTATCGTAGATGTTAATCTTTCACGCCCACTGCTGAATGGCCACATAACAGCTCTTGTGGTGAAATACGTGAATAGAAGGTAAAGGAATGCAATGTTCTTCTTGTTTTGCATGGTTCAAGATCAAATGCATCAAACACCGGTAGCACGTATCGCATCACATAGAGCTGTGCCTTATCGCAAGGCTGTATCTTCTTGGCATCACAACACCCCCAGCCTCACAGCCGAAACTCGTATCAAGCAATCTCTGCCCTGAGGATCTTGTACCTAAAAGGTGAATGGGGAAAAAAAAAAAAAAAAAAAAAAGCATGATGTGCTGGGAGAGCTCTAAGCTTTGATTCAGCAAAGACTCTGAGGACGTGTTTCATTTAAATGAGCCCTGAAATTCACTCCCATCAATAAGCCTTAAGAACATTCTTATGAAAATAAGCCATGATTATTTTTATCCTTAAAAAAAAGAAAAAAGGGCAATAAACTAGAGCCAGCTCCAAAGTTATGAAAATAATCACCATTAATTTACAACCTAATCAACTGTGGGAGATATTACTGGTTTCTAAAGGATGTTCATACAGCTGTTATCTACTGGGATCAATAACCACCTTGTAGTAAAGCCCCAAGGTGCTGGCAGAGGCAACCACAATATTCCCTGCAATTGTTGCTCACCTCATATTTATGGGAGCATGGTCAAAAAAGCCAACTGCAGGAACATATTCAGACCTGGCCTAACCTAACACAGTATCTTTGGGAGAGGCATACACTCCTGCTGAACCTGAACTTTCAAGTAATAAAATCCCACTTAGGAGAACACTTCCCCCCACTCCCCCCAAACTGCTGACTTATGGGGCACTTGGGGGGGTCCTGGTTTAAGCACAGGTTTGTAATTCAGCCTCAATGTCATCGCTGCAACTTTTATTTCTACAGGCATTAGTGACTACACCTTATGCTGAGAGATCCCCTTTCTTTGGTCTTCATCCTCGGGCTTATATGGGCCCTAAAGACATAAAGCATGGGAAACCATAGCTGTAATGAAAAAAAAACCTAAAAGTGAATACGTTACCTTGCATTTGTGAGGTACACCTAGCATTAAAAAAGATAGCAACCACAGTTCAGCTAGCACCCCGTAACTCCTTACACTGCAATACTTGTATCCTTGAACCAGACAGCAGGGTAAAATGGGAGGGTGGCACTGATCCAAGCCCAAGTTTGATAAAGCACTGCCTGTTTGGAGTCTCATAAATCCAGCAGGGAAGCACAGTCCTAAAAGGCAAGAAGGTGTGGAGCAGGTAATCACAGCTCTTGGATGGATTACTGTCATGTGCAGGGTGTACATCAATGCTTGATGCCCTTCCAGGTGGCAGGGGCTGGTCAAGGAGTTTGCAAGTGCAATTCTAAGACCTGCAGCAAGCCTTAACCCCAATGAGGTCCCTCCTGGTCTTCAAGCTGGTAACATGACATTTTGGGTCCCCAGAGCACTGGCAATATCAACTGTTTGGTGATGGCCAGTGCACTTCCCTGCTCCCTGCCAGATCCACCTCTCGTTTTCAGGCTACCTGCAGGCAGAAGAGGCAGAGACCTTTCCCTCCTCCTCCTTTTCCTTCTATAATATCAGACTCCAGACTCTTGCACAAAGACGCTGGGGATCTCAGGAGGCTCATCCCTCTCTTGCAGAGGAAGGAAAGGCCTTGTGCTGTCCTTGTGCCCTTTGGTGCTGTTTTGCTTTATGCTTCTGCTAAATCTGTCCCCAGGGCTCAGCGTGGCCGTAGCAGCTATTGGGCTTGGCACCGGGGTCTGTTTTAAGGTTGCCACGGTGACTGTGATGGCAGCATTTAAAAATGGCACAGGCCGTTATTTAATGCCAGCTGGGTAGGGATTGCAGGGAAGGTCGGTCAGTGACCCGGCGTGACCCGTTACGGATTGGCAGCCCTCTACAACAGGAATGTCGTGGGGGGTGACGGGGAGGGGGATTCACGTCTGCCTGCATCCGCGGGCTGTCGAGCATTTTGGCCGAGGTTCGGAGGAGTTCCTGTAAGTGAGAGGCACCAACAGCTCAGGCCAAGCACCACTGTAACCAAAACTGATCTTGAAGAACAAGGTGTTTCATCTTATAGCAGACAAACCTGCTTTAATTACACATGTGTAGTAAGCAGGGGAGTAAGAACTGAGGATAAGAAAGACGCAACAGCCCCAACAGAATTAGCTTAATTTCTCCTGTGCCCTTAATTATCTTAGAAGAGGAAGGTCCTGAGGGATATAAAATGCTTGGGGAGGTGAGGGGGAAGGGAAGGCATCATGACTGGCTTTCAAGGCTCTCCCAGGCTGCCCCAGTCCCCTGGCTCCTGCAGTCATAGTCCCAGCATTCCCCAGGGACGGTGTTTGTCATGGCCAGGGACACCATCTTCCATAACATGGGATGGCTGCAAACAACCTGAAAGGTCACCCTTGGCATGTACCCAAGTGGGGTGCACTGTCCTCAGAGTTTTGCACCTCAGAAGCAATGGGAACTAGTCAGCAATGGACATCATTTCGGTAGTACCATGACTAGCAAAGGGCAGACATTGCCTAGTGTCAAAGTGAATAATAGTAAGTCGGCCCTTTGATAGCTTGGTGGGCTTTGTATATCAGCATATGCTTGTGAATTGCTCATTATGAGGGTGTATTAATAAGCACAACTCCCAGGTTGTGGCTGCGAGCAGAGGAGAGAGGACGCAGCTGCCATGTGATGGGGAGGACAGGTTTTGCAGCTGCTTTCCTCCTGAGTGAGCCAGGCCATGCTCATGGCGGTTGTGCTACTGGCCCCTTGGCCTTCTCATGAGACTGCCCTGATGTCCAGGAATGAGGAATCTACCCCCATGTCTCCAATTAAGGGCAAGTTTAGTCCTACCTGCCTGTTCTCTTCCAAGTCTTCCTCTCCCCCACAGCAGGGACCATCTCCCCATTCAGCTTTTCCACAGTCCATTAACAGCTTTCCCAGAAGAGGAAAAACCATCCGTTTTGCTGTAATTGCACTAGAGTGAGGCTATTTCTCCATGCAGAACCCGAACGGGAGGCTCTGGATGACACAAAGCTCAGCGTGTACCTACCTTGGGGTCTTTGCTGACTCTTCCAGGCAGGAGGAAGACCTCATTATGCAAGTGACCTCTTAAATAACTCTTCTAAGATCCGTCATCCTCCACTAAGCAGATGCTGAGGCAATGGGCATGCTCATAATTAAGCAGTGCCAGGAAATGTTCCTCGGAGCTATGTTCAATCAGCCATAGAGTTAGTCGTGGCCCTGGTCTGCATCGCTGGCATCTCCCAGACAGACCTCGGGAATGGCTCAGGGGCCAGCACAGACAGGGAACATCCCCAAGGCAGGTGATCGCAACTGTCCACTGGGTTGGGCGTAAGGGCAAGAGCCATGCTGTCATTTCTGGACACAGAGTTAAAAAAAAAAAAGGTCAGAAAATAGCCCTTAGCATATATAGTGCTCATACAGTGTGTCCTAAATGATCTGCTAGGATGTTTTTAGGCAGCTAAAATTAGGTGAAATGAATCCTGCCGTTAGCACCCATTGGTGATCATCCTGAAGTCTTTGCCAGCTAAGGTGCATTGCAGAGCTCCTATCTACCATACCTCCAGCCCCTGTGTAGCGGTCTGGCTCACCAAAGACCACTGTGATAAACAAGCCACCCTGCCATCTCCTTGGAGGGTGTCTTTGTCTGCATCCTCCAACCCATTGTTAGTTGGCATTAAACTCCTCCTGAGCTGAAGGTGCCAGCTTTACCCTCCCAATTAACCCACGCTGTGCACCTAAGTCATTTCGCAGTGACCCCAGCCCTGGCCAAGCTACGACAGCCTGAGCCCCCCGGGCCCCCCAGGCTGCTCCCAGCCGGTACCAACGCTCGCTGCTCTGCTCAGTGCCCCGCGGGGTGGGAAGGTCTGCGAGGGGAGGGGAACATCACTACCCGATCATCAAGACAAGAAATTCAAGACGGTTTTCTCCAAGACCACCCAGGAAATAAGTGGCGGTACAAGATCAGGATTTGGTCTCCCAGCTCCAGGCTTAAACCACGAAACCAAAAAAAAAAAAAAAAAAAAAAAAATTAGTATCTGCGAACCACACAGTCTCCTGTTAAAATAATTTTAAGAGATTAAGCGATGTTAAACTCTTAATCCTTCAGCCTTTTCTCAGGCCACACTCCAGTTAAAATCAAATATGCAAAGACCTTAACATTGGGCCATAAGGCAAACAAACTACTGTGATCATTTTTTTTAACCCACAAAACTGCAAGAACAAGTAATTACCCTAAATCTACAGCATTCTCAGGAAGCGAGCTGTATATGAAATAGGTTCCTTATGACTTTTTGGGCCAGCTTTGTAATTTTCCTTTTGGAATTTCTGACACATGGAAAAGGAAAAGGAAATTTTTGACCATATCTGCAAAATGGTGGTATGACTTTCAATTTCCAGAGTAGAAGCTTGAAAATAAAAACTTCCATATGAGCTGATAAAGCTTTAACTTTGAATATCCATCCTGATTGTCTCTATGAGTACAGCCATAAAATCCTTACAGCTAGGGAAAGATAGATACACTTTTAAATAAAAATGCTGAAAAGAAATTCTTAGTGAAGGAAAGAATACAGCCTCTTTAATCACTGAAATTTATTTATCACAACAGATTATGGAATTGAGAGGAAAAAATTTGAAAAATAATTATGATTTTAGGATAGAATAGGACAGCCATTATAAAATACATAAAAGTTTGCTGTTTACAAGGGAAGTCATCTTAAAATTATCATCCCCAGGTTTTCAGCTGAACCAGAGATGGGTAACTCAGTCCTGTGAAATACAACGTAGTTCATTGCAGGAGGAGAGGCAGCCACTTCCAGCAAAGAGGAATATGTGAAACACGATGGGGCAGTTTGTTACAGCGTATTTATGGAGACAGCCTTTTTTAGGACCTTAGCCGAGGCAAGAGCCCAAGTCAATGTCCCGCAGAAACCTTAATTCTCATGTTGAAGCAACAAAACCTGCAGGCGCTCGAGATGATGAGCCATAAAGCGAGTAGGCATGCTTCTCTACTTGTATGCACCAGTGTAAATCAGGAGCTGGTCTGCTGACATCCAGAACGTTAGGGCTTCCATGCAGTGCATAGAAGCAAAGGATTAGACCCAGCCACAGCCCGTGGTGATGCTTTAGGCTTCGTGGGAATGTTTTTAAAGATGTGCTTTATTGTACTGCAGCAGAAAATCCTATAAAAGGCCTTGACTGAAAGAAATAATTTTAATAATGGGGAAAAAAGATCTGAGTTTGAGTCAACAAAAAGACAGGCTGTATTGGGACTGTCAAGGGAAAATGACTCTATTCAGCCTTATTCTTTGCTCGCATAACTGGCATAAAGGGGGAGTTGCACAGGTGAAGTGAATGAGGTGATAGTGAGACTAAATCATTATAAGAAAGTATGAGGCCTGAGATTTCATTCCTCCTAGCCTCAAAATGCACCACTTCCCATGGGCTAGATTGTGCCTGTGTTAGACTTTCCTTGGCTTTCTGTAGTGATTTATGTTTACTTGCAGTGCGTTATTTAGCCATAAGTTATACCTTTGTGCTATATGATCTCCAGGCAGGATGCATCCCCTGGTAAAAAATGAGAAAAATCAGCAACACAAGAGATATAGAAACATATTTTTTCCTCTAGTGATTGCAATAAGGGTTTTCTCCATATTTTCCAGAATTTATTGGGGGCTGGTAAGATGCAGGTTTCCAAGTCCTTATGCTCAGCTGGAAACAGGAGCAGAAACTGCTGGTCCCAGGAACCAGAACTCCTCTGTACGTGGAGGTCACTGTCCAGGTACTAGAGTACCTACTTACTGTTCTCCAGAATGAACCTTAACAATAAATAAGGAAATATTCCAGGGTTTTTATTGACCCATTGCACCCAGCTGCTTCACACTTGATTGTTGCACTTGTTCATCACTGAGGTGTCCAAACCACATCCTGATCCTTCAGCATCCAAAAGCTAGGTTCACAATACAGGGAGTAATATAGCTGCATCATAAACTCATGTAATGATTTGGGTTGTAGGAGATCTCTGGAGGTCACCTTGTCCAACCCCCTGCTCAAAGCAGGGCTACAGCAGGGGACAACTTTGAAGTTACACTGCATTGCTCAGGGCCTTAACTGAGAAACTGTTCAGCCATTGAAGAGGACGACTGTGATTCCCATACTTTATTATTCTTTTCTTTAAATCATCTGAGGATTAAAAAATATCTTATCTTTTAATTAAGAATCAGTTTAGCTTCAGATTGCAGCATAATTTAATTTATTCAGAATGTTTCTAGAGTTAATTGTCACCAACCCATATAAAATGGCATTTTCTGTCTTGGTGCATTTCCCAATCACCACCACACTGTGGTTTGTGCAGTCCAGATTGCACAGATACATGAAAGAGGAGATCAGTCGTGCCTCAAGGCAGCTTCTTGCACCCTGAAGTCACATTGACTTCAAAGGAATCAGATGTCTTGGCGCAAACTGAGATGCTTCACAAAAGGAGACCTACTGAAGACAGCGGAGAATGAAGAACATCCACACACGTTGGTCTCATGGCCCGTCTAGCTCAGGTCCTATCTCCACCAAGGGATCAAGATCAAGGGATCAAGAGCTTGGAGAAGAGTGTTAGAGCAGGGCAAACATTCAGTGGTATCGCCTTGAACACTAGTCCCTAGTTTCACCTTGTGGCTCTTGGACTTTCAGAAGTGCTGTTTCTGCATTTAATAGCCCTTCAGGAATTTCTCTCCCATGAATTAGCTGAGCATTGGTTTCAACCCATGTAAACTCTTTGCATTCGCTCTGTGATAAAAAAAGCGCTGCCATCTGACAGAGGTAGTACAACTTGCAGGTGCAAAGATATTAAGGCATTTCATTGCATGTGCAGATGCGTGAGGCTGAGCCCTGTGCCGAGGTCAGCGTAGGCTGGAGAGTTAAATCTATCAGCACAGGGTAGCAAGTAGGTCATTCCCTTTCATGCCACTGTCTTTAAAAAGCCTACAATTTCCAGCCACATCTGCCCGATAGGCCACCATGGCTCAGCATGGCATTTTGTAAAACACTGAGCAGGAATTGCTACAGAAATCAATCAGTACAGAAATCAATACTGAACAGCTCAGGGAGGCAGGGACACAGCAGACAGCACAAGCACTCAGGAGTACGGGTGGTGTGATCCCCAGATTTATGCTAGCAGTGTGGGAATCCAGTGCTGAAGAGGTACAAAGATGGGTGGCAGAGTCAGCTCTCGTTCTTCAGCAGGCACCAGATGATTCACTTCTGTCCTGAGTGAACCAAATTCCCGTGCAATGTGCAGAGAGATGGAAGAAAACAGTGATAAAATGGCTGGATACATTCCCACCTGCGTCTAGTCTCTCTGGCATATTAGTTTCTGTATGTTCAAGTCAGGTTTGAGCTCCAGATTTGGATGTCATGCGTGGGACACAGTTGTATGCACACACAAACACACACATATCTCTTATTGCTGTGGTGCCCTGGAGTATCTCTCCTGACCTCCCCCCGCAACTCCAGGATACTGGAGATGTCCTGTAGCTCTTGCATCGTACTGACATGGATGTTGCAGATCCCCGGTGGCATCTCAGCTGCACCCTATGCTTAAGCAGCAGAATCAAACCCCTAAATCTGGGGAGAAGATCAGCACAGGAGCAGCAGAGGATGTCAGCAGGATTTGGCTCTTCTCTCCACTTTGGTGACTGCTGGTTGCTTTGGATCCACTGCCGAACTTATTAACGTGGCATGTCCTGGCTTACCCAGGGGGGAAGCAAAAATGTGGACGTTACAGGCTGCTCGGCCAGTTTGGTGATGGAGTGAATTCCTCTATCAACTGTAACCTTGTGGAAGTATCACTGCCTGTGTGCCCGCTCCCCCTCGGATGTGCGCAGGCTGGGGGGATGCTGCAGTAGCTCCAGCTGTGCACCCCGAACACGTGTTGCACAGTCTCATCTTTTTTTTTCAGTTTGTATGACTTTGCACATGAAGACAGAGGCCTCAGTGATGGGATTATGTCATGGTGAACCAAAGCACGCTGGTTTTAACCCAAATAGTTTATCTGATGCTGTTCCTGGTGTGGCTACATAAACACCTGGGCTGGCACAAGTCAAGAGGCAGGATCGGGCCAGAAGCAAATGGACAGGCCTTGGTGCAAATGAAGTCTACTTTCAAGTGCTGGTAGAATTTTATACTAGCTCTAAGTGCTTGTGAATCAGTGGCCTGATTTAAACCATTAATATCATTAAGTATTTAATTAAGAAAGTGAATAATTAATTATATATGTTCATACAATAATAGTCATGATAATATTATTGCTAATGAACAATAATTAACAATAGATTGTATTTTGAGAGGCAGTAATAGTGCTGACACCACTGTGATTAGGAACACACTCTGGGGACGGTCACGGGAGCTGATCAACCCTGGATCAATGCTGGCTATCCCCAAGGCAGGTTGGGGCACCCTCCCAGGGAAACCTTCCCGACACCTCATCCAGCCTTTCTTTGCCTTCCTCACCTTGGCATCACTGAGATCCTTCAAGGACTGTGGATTTGTGAGGGTTTCTGGTTTGGGCAGAACATGTGTTGGGAGCAGGAGATACTATCATGGCTTAGAAGCAATGTGGGGGTGGTATCTTCCAGGACTCCTGTACTTACTCCTCTTCCTCCTTCTGTCCCATCTCTCACCATGCCCAAACACGTCTTCTCCTGTGGTCCTCCCAGTAGAGGTTAGAGAAACTTGACCACAAAAGCTGGAAAACCATCCTTATCCATTGCTGTCCACTTCGTGTCAGGCACTGCAAGAACATAGAAAAAGATGCCAGTTTCTTCCCCCAAATATAGGAGTGGTGAGTCCTGCCAGGGACTTTTAACTTGGTTATCACCAGCCATTTATAGTTGCTCTGTGTGTGTGCTAATGCCAGCACCTCCTGTCTGAGCTGAGTCCTGCAAATAAGAATTAAATAATGGTAACTGCAGTAGAGATGATAATGGCAATATTATCGTGATATATATCCATGCCAGACCCTTTGTGAGCTGTGGGATGAAACACAAGCTTTCTACAGTCAGGAACAGCCCAGAGAGTGTTTGGAAAATTCAGGGGGAAAAACTGGTTTGATTCTTGGCCTTCTTAAGGGAGGAAACTCGCAGGAAATATTTTCCTGGCTGTGGGAGTAGCCGGTGTGATGGGTAACACGTTCTCCGTACATACGTTCTCATCTCACTTTGCATCCTCAGGAATGCAAGGTTAGCAGGAAAATGCAGCTGGGAATCTGCAATGAAAAATTCTGCCGACTCTTCAAAGAGCATCTCTGATCGCTTTCACAGGCACGTTCAGCTCTCAAGGCGATGCTGCTGACGTGAGGGGCTTCAGCTCTGAAAGCCGCAGGACCACCTGAATAGAGGGGCAATGCTGGACTCAGGGAAAGAGGTGCTGAGGCTGTTGGGAGGGGTGAAACATATAGTTGTGGAGTGCTAATGGGAAAGTGTATTGTTGCTGCTGGGAACCTATCACGGTATTTTGGGGTGTTGCACCCGAGTAGGCTCTTCCTTGTCCAGCCGCACTGTGACAGCCATCCCTGCCCCAGCCAGCCAGCCAGCCCTGCAAGCCCCAGCAGCTGCAGAAACCCCCTACCCAGGGGATGCTAAGGCTCTCAATAACTTGTGCTGTCCTTTTTAATCTCTTCAGTGTGCTCTCTTTGATTTCTCTGAGGTTTCCTCCCTCTTTCATTATTCAGTGGCCAAGGCCGTCGCTCGGTGCAGGAAGCAGTAAGGACGGGAGAGGAGAAAACAGGGCCAACTGGCAAGATGAACTGTTGGCAAGAAAGCCTCCTCGCTCCCGCTCCCCATGCACCGAGCCGCTCAGTACCCAGACACCCACAGAAACGACTCCGCTCCCACATGCCAGCCAGGGGAGAAGGCTCCCTCTGCAAGGGCCAAGGTGATTGGGAGGAACGGTGATGCTGCATTTAATTCACCAACCTCCAGACGAGCCAGCAAGGGAAGAACAAAGGGCTAGGGAGCTGGAAAGGACTTGCAGAGATATCCAGGCTCTGCGTTAAATCAGGAAAGGTTTCTTGGCCCCTTCTCCTTTCCCAAGAGGCTGTCCCATAACATCACTGCTCTGGTAGTTCAGAAACCTTCTTGTAGCTACTAGATTTCATTGACTCACTTTCGGTTCATTTGCCCTCTGCTTGATCTTTCATGTTTACCCCTGAGATGAATGTGCAGACAGCAGCTGTATCCCATCTCAGCTCCCATTTTGGTAGACTAAGCAAGCTTGAGGAGATATTCCGGGGGGGCAGAAGGTTCATGGATCAAAGGCTTTGCTTTCACTTGCATCAAGCGATTTGCCCTAAGAGCAGATTTATCTTGATGTTATTAAACATAGCTCACGAGAGGAAAAAAATGATGGAATGTCCTTAGTCCTGGTGATGCCAAACACATACACATACATACATGGTTTTTTTCAAATTAATTGAAAAGGAAGATCCATCATGATATCAAGGCTTGTGGGGAAAAAAAAAAGGTGTGTGTTCTTTTTTTGCACGAGCAATCCCATTTGTGGACTGGTGCTCACAGAGCTGCTGGAGGATGAGGGCTTTCAAATGTTAATTGATTAGAGGAAAATCCCACCTCCTTAATAGTTATTCAGACTCATTTCATATTTTACAGCTATTTCATTGTTATAAAGTAGCTGATAGAAATGCCCCTGGACTACAGATGGGAAAACTATTTCTCATGAAAAGATCAAAGCCCCAGTTTCCATATTTGAGCACCTCTACCAATAAATCACATGCCAGGATACTAAATTTCATTGTGAGCTTTCTGCTTTCAGACCAACAAGACTGTACAACTACTCAAAAAGGGGGTTTAATTTTAATTAGATTATCAAGTGGGTTTAAAATTAGGTACATATAAAGATACTGTCAATTAATATGCTGTTTGGCTCTGTAATTTAACCAACCTTTTCAAAGAGATTACCCATGGCTTGGGATCAGTGGCGGATGGTCACTCTTAGAAGCATTTCTTTATGAAATAGTAGCTTATTTCACTGATAAGTTTGGCTCTTATGGTGACAGTACATCATTGCTAACAGGACTGGTGTTGTCAGTAAAACCTTATTTACGGCTCCTCTGACCAACTAAAAGCTTTCCAAATGGCCAAGAGTACACGTCTCTAGAGAAAATGAGAGACCTTCACTTCTCGAACAACTCAGCTGATTGCCTAAAAGTCTGAAAACAGTTTTTACGGACCTGTGCTACTGCAGAGAATAAATCCAACACAGAGACCCCTAAGCTTGATCTGCCAACAGGACCAACAAAATACCAACAAAGTCAGTGAAAACTGAGTATGACTTTCTCTGGAAGAAGAAAATATGGAATTTTCTTGATCTCCAAGGCTCCTAAAAAGAGCTTTTTTGGCTCAGCTCTGGGGCAAGACTAGGTAAGATGCTGCAACTTGACCCTTCCATTTCTCCTGATTTTGTCTGAAGTCTCATGCTACTGTGGTGGTGGGAAGTTAATGGTAGTCGCCTGGAAGGCAATGAAAATTTTATCTTTGACTTTCATGAAGGTCACATTTTTTTTTCTTGCGTGTTTTTATAAATGTCCAGCCATAGGAGTCCTATGAGGATGTGAGAATCACAGCTTTCAGCGTTCAGCTAAAAGGCTCTAGATATGCAAACATGGATGCTAATAAGAAGTCACAATTGCTAATTTAATATCTCAGCTTTTTTTACAGAAGGAGGTGGAGTGGGACTGAGGTGGCCCTTGATTTTTGTCTGTTCAAGGTCAGCAAAACTGATGAGGGAAGTTAATTTTTAATCTCTCTGTGGACTGCTCTAATAGTCAGGAGATGTAAGGTGGGATTCTGCTGGTTCACTCGTCATCTAGGTGTATGTCTATGATATAACTGCTTGTATGTGAAATAGGGTCACACCCCACCTCTAGGTGTCTGGTGCCATTTGAGGTGGCCTGGGGTGTCCCATCTGGTCTCCAACTGGGCCAGAATGGCACGGGTCTTCTGCAGGTTTTATGCCAGACTTGTCAGCCCCCTGTCTTGAATGCTCTGGAGCTTCTTGTAAGCATTGGCTGCTTTTTAAGGCACTGAATCATAGTCCCATATCAAGGTCAACCTTTTCTTGATGTGCTGCCTGCAGCTAATAGGGGCAATCCTTTATCCTGTGTCTTGCTGTGCCCATCCAGCCTCTCAGGGTTGAGTATGAACAACTAAGGAATCTCTGGATCTTGCCTCTTTGATCAGTAAGTCAGCGGGTGTGAGCAATGAAGGACATCCTGGACGTTCCTCAGTAGTCAGCTGTGAGAAGAGAAACCAAGAGCTCAGCAGTGGCCTGGATGCGGTGCTGTGAGCCACATGATGACTGTCTCCCATGAACAACAGGCATTTAATCCCAAATGCTGTCATCCCACAGGTCAAGAGCTGCACCCTCACCTTCCTGTGCTCTCCAGGAGGGGCTTGGGGAGGTCCTCAGTACACGTGCAACCTCAGCCGGGTGGCAGCAAGGCAGCTTGAGAGGGGAAGGAGTGTATGGCATCCATGGCAGCACTGGAAAGCAGATGCAGCTAAGCACAGAGACAAAAGAGATCAGACTTACCCAAAATATCCAGTGGATCTACAACACGCACTGATACAGCTGCTGTCCTCCTAAGGCTTGGAGCACTTTGGTAGGACATGCCTGCCAAACTGAGCAAAAGAGACGTGGGGGCAAAGACCCTTGCAGCACTGAGGCCATGAGAGAGATGTGAAGAGCTGAAAAAAGGGAGCTAAAATCTCCATCTTTTTCAAGATGATCTTCTCAGCCTTTTCATTTGCCTGCCAGCTGTAAAGCCTTCCCTTCCCTTCTCCATCACATTCTCCCGCTCATAATTATGTCATCAAATCAAATTCTTCTTCTCCTCTCTTTTTTCTCCTGCAAGTTTTAAACTGCCCAACCCCACTCTGAGATAAATCTGTCTAAAACCACAGCTGCTTCTGCATCCCTCATGCCTGGCTGCCTGTTTTTATTGCATGTTTTCTATTAGACATATATATGTATACATAAATACATATATTTTATGTGCCTTTCTTTTCCTCCCAGTGCTATGTTCTTTCCACTGTCTTGTTTTTGCTCCCTCTCTGGCCTTATATGGCCATTTGTCACTCTTTGGACGTTTTTTCTTTTATCAAGATGTTTTCTCCGGGAATGTTTCCCGCCAACGCAAGCTGCCTGGCCCATTAACTTCCCAAGTTCAGCTGACAGCCTGGACTCCAAGTCCCATTGCCTTGTGATACTGAGTGCTTCTGAGATGCAGGAATTGGTTGGTAAAATAACCTAGTCACATGCATAATAGGAAGAAGAAATACTGTTTCAGGGTAAAAACGATAATAAATTTTACAGCTGTGCTTCGGTCCCTCTCTCTCTCTCTGTTTTTTTTCCTTCCTCTTGCATGATAATCTGATAAATGGTTGTGAAAGCTTGACTGTTTCTTAACTGGAGCTTTATTGAAGGATTTGCTGCTGCAGACAAATTTGTGTTAAATTTCTCACAAATGTGCTGAAGAGTCCAATCCGTTATCATTCGTGAAGATCAATCAGGCTTGTGTCATATTACTGACACAAAGAAAGGGCTTTTAAATCCTTGTTTAAGCACTCAACTGGTGCCATGAATTATCTGTATTTAAATTAGCTAGCATTTGAGGATTCATTAGGCTTCCCTGCTAATTGGGTCTTGCTAATGATGAGAGCATCATTAAACCCACGTTGTCCCCGCCATCTTGTTAGCCGACAATTTAAGGGATCGTAAAAGGCAGCCAGCGGGGAGGCTGCATGACTCCAGAGGTTGTTAATGGCTCTGGAGATCATTCAGCTCCGAGCCGGTGGTTTGGTGCCAGCTCAACATGTGTCTGTGTCACGAAAATAATTGCCACAGTAGATGCCGTGTTAAAGTGCTGCCTGTGTCGGACATGCGCGGGGCACGAGGTGATGGTTTCTTGGCCCCATGTAGTCGAGGAACGCTGCTGCGGATGCTTGGATGTCCTTGTTAATGGTTTATATGCAGGCAAACCTGAAACCTTCCTGGAGCGAGAAGATGCAAGCTAAAAGGCCTCGGTTAAGGGGATCTTTGTCGTTGTCCACCATCCAGCTCACTGCAAAAGTTAATTATTTAGCTCCTTTCTCTTACCCCCAGGGTAGGAGACATTGCTATTAACGTGCACAGGAGAGGCGTGGGGGGGTTGCAGGTCCAAACCTCACAGAGAGCCCAGATGGGTGCAGCTATGTGCAGGTGATGGATGACCCTGTCTCCTCTGGAGAAGCATTTTCTTACAGCTAATGCAGCCCTGGGGGAACCTGACCTTCCATTGTCCGTCCGCTGGCTGCTGTGGATCACTGACCGCTGCTTAGCCTCTTCTCAAGATGAAATGCTGCCTTCGTGCTTTGTTTGCAGGGAGGACTGAGGACCGGGGCATGCACCAGCTCTGTTATTGGTTGATTTTGTAAAGGGAAAAAATAGGCTGGATTTTTGAGCAACAGCATTTTTAATTTTGAGCCACAGTAGTTTTAAGTTAGCACAATTAATGGCATTTGACTGCGGCTATCTCCTTTGACACCTGGTTATTTGCAGACGTGGGGCACTCCTCACACGGTTGCACCGCGTATACAGCATCCTCTGGATGGTCGGGTCCCAACAGCTGATGTAGTGAGAGTGCCAAGGGGCAAAGAAAGTAAACGAATTAGGTAGTGAAACCTCCACCTCGATGATTTAGTGATAATTACATATTGAAAAGCAAAAGGAGCAGCTGTTTGCATAGCAACTACAATATAACTACACTCTAATTACAGTTCTGTCACAGACAAAGCTGGCCGTGTAGAAAGATCTTGTCCTACCTCCGTGTCTTCCCTGGCGTGCATGGTCCATCCCCAAGTGGTGGAGCAGGGGAAGGTGAAGTGTGGCAGCAGCAAATGGATGGACAAACCCACCTCAGGGTGTAGGATGCATGATGGGGTTTTCAGAAGCACCTGAGCTGTACAAGGAGCCTGCACGAGTGCAATAGGATGCTGGAAGCACCCATGAACCCATTGCTGGAGGAGAAGACCTGAGTCATGGAAGGTTCCCCAGGCAATGGTTGGAAGAAAGAGTAGCTGAAGGTGCCTCAGTGTAGGGCAGACCACATGCCAACTGTTCCTGCCAGCAGAAAAGGTCCAGGGAGCGCCATGAGGCAAGCAGTCCACATTTAGGGCAGAAAGGCTCTGAAATGGAGTGTGTGGTTGTGTGGGGTTCTTCTTTTTTCATTTGAGTTTCAGTGTGGCTGGAAAGCCAAAGGACCAGAGCAGGAATATCATGGAATCATAAAATGTTTTGTGTTGGAAGGGACCTTTAAAGATCATCTAGTCCAATCCTCCTGCTATGAGCAGGAACATCTTCAACTAGGTCAGGTTGCTCACAGAATACACATGAGGAGGTGACTGAAAACCCATCAGAGATGGGCCAGGGCATGCTTCAGATTCATTAGGGAGTAGGTACTTGAGCCTGAAACAGGATGGAACCTGCTGGTTGAGCAAAACCCATAGAATACGTTGGGATGGATTTGTAATTTTTAAATCCCGCATAACTTTCCATGGATGACTTTGGGTCCATGGCCCATTTAGAGCCAAATAATCCTGTTAGAGATATTTTTTCTCCCACAAAGCGATGCACCTTCCTCTCCTGCCAGAAGATCTGAGTGTCAAACTGAAAGTGTCCCACATATTCCTAAATTTTCCTGGGGTCTTGATACAGAATAAAGCATCAAAGCATTTAAGAAGCAGCCTCCCCCTGGCCTAAAGAGGTTTAAGACAAAGTGGGGACAAGCAGCTGAATACCCCCCTCTATCAAGCCTGAGCTGAATCTTGACCACCTTGGAGAATTCATGACCAGTATTAGGTGATAAAGCTCAGAGATTTTAGGAGTCACAACTTTAATAAGGCAAAAATGAGAAGCCATGCAGGCTTGCAGGCATCTCGTGCCCTCTCAGAGCACCCGAGGAACCAGAGGAGTACCCCCGGTGAGGACAATGGTGTGTCTACGGAGGAGCCACAGGGAGCAGAAGCTGGAGGGCTGGGGGACCCAGGACATCTCCAAGTATATTTGGGGACAGTTGGATAAGGCCCTTGATTATGCAGGCTCTGGAGTCCTGGTTGCAATTCATCACAGCCCAGCACAGATGTTGAAAATAGGGCAGATGAATCATGCCCTAAAAGTGCCTGTTTCTGCTGACTACAAAGGGAGCCTGGGGTGACCGGCTCTGCTGGAAATGTCTGCATTGTGGATATATGAAGTCAGGTGAGAGAAATCCCACATCTCCCACTGCTTCCTCTCTGTTTCTTACCTGGAACAGTCACTTTTCAAGATAAAAGGCTGTCCCAGGCTCCAGGGCTACTTAATCCTGTACTGAGCTGCTTAAATAAATGACAGCGGGTAGAAATTCCTGCAGACTTGTTTGCAAAGTCAAAGTCAATTTTGAAGCAAGGCTGTTTTACTTTAGTGCAGTGGACAAGAATTCAGCAGAAATTTCAGAGCTAAATTAAAGGATTTTAGTGCAGCCAACAGGAAAACGAGTGATGCAATCAGCCCGCTCTTCCTTGTCTTGCTTATTCTGAGATTAAATTAAAACTATTGTATTCCACCCTGACAGTCTATGCTTCCCACAAGTTCTTGTGCTGACTACACATATTTCCCTTATGAGAATTACTGTGGGGGTAATGGGAGGAATTTGGGTACTTATCTCTCCTCCACCCCAAACAATCAAGTCCTGTGCCTTCCCAGGAGCAAGCAACTCATCTGAAGGTTTTCCACTAAATTGAACCCCGGGCAAACTGTTGATAAAAATGATATGTTTAAATGTCATCATTAGGTTTCATTGTTATCAACCGGCTAAGAATAGCACCATTGCTCACACTAAAATTCGCAAACTGAAGGAAACATCAATGAACTGGCTTCTTACATCTTCTATGCAACCACAAGGCCCAGAGTTTATACTGAAATAAATTAAATTTATGGTGGATAGTGGTTGTTTTGTTTTTTTTTTTTCTGGAGGAGGGAGAGGTTTGAAAGGGGAAAAAGGAGAAACTGCAAAAAAAGCAGCAGCCGAGGCTGGTTTGACCACGCAGGCTTGACGACAGTGCAGGTTGTGATGTATACACTTGTGCAGTAGGAAATGGACTGGAGCCATGATGGAGCATCTGTCAGATGATAACTTGCAGTCAATTGCAATCTGTGCTGGAGGCAGACCAAAGGCCTGAGCCAATGATTCGAGTTGTCCAGGCCTTCTCTCTGGGTCTTAACTCCATCTTCTTTACATCCCATAGCATAAGACTCTTCTGATGCTCTACTGTAGCACAGCAGTGACATCCAGGGGCCATTTCATTTGCTGTTGAGATCAGCCTACTGATATCCAAGAGCATATGTACCTGAGCCAAAACCCCACTGAAGTCACTTGGAAAGATCCACATCAATGTCAACAAGCTTTTGATCCATCTGTTTTACTCCATGTTTTTTAACAGTTAGCAAAAAAAAGAGCTTTTGTGCCAAATTACCTTAGTTGCTACCTTTTTAGATGAGTAATCTAAGAAAAGTCTCCCTCAGTCAGCCTTCTGTTCAATACACAAAGTGACTTTGTGTGCTGTGATTCACCCAGTCCCACCACATCTCCGCAGAATGATGACCTATAGCATTAGCAGTAGGACCATCCACATCTCTGGATCATACCAATAGCAGAACCTCAAGCTTTTGCACCAAAAGTCAGTCCTATTTACTTCGCTAAACAAGGGATCAGCAAACTACCAAGTTGTGGTGGGTTGACCCTGGCTGGGGGCCAGGTGCCCACCAGAGCTGCTCTATCACTCCCCTCTTCAGTAAGGCAGGGAGGGGAGAAAGGAAGATGGAAAAACAACCCCAAACTCATGGGTCGAGATAAAGGCAGTTTAATGTAGCTAAAGCAAAAAGCCGCACGCGGAAGCAAAGCAAAAAGCAAAGATTATTCTCTACTTCCCATCATCAGGCGATGTCCGGCCACTTCCTGGGAAGTAGGGCTTCAGTATGTGGAAGACAAACATTGTAAAAAAAACCCAACGAATGCCCCCACCCTGTTCCTCTCCCTATTCTCAGTTTCTTATTGCTGAGCAGACGTCATATGGTATGGAATATCCCTTTGGTCAGTTTGGGTCAGCTGTCCTAGCTGTGTCCCCTCCCAAGATGATTTTTTTCCCCTGCTGCTGGGGAAAAAGAAATGTTGGAAAGACAGCCTTGATGTGTTCTGGCACTGCTCAGTAGTAGCCAAAACACTGGTGTGTTATCAACAGTTTGCTAGCTACCAATACACAGCACAGCACAATGAGGGCTGCTGTGGGGAGAATTAACTCCATCTCAGCCAGACCCAATACAATCTCCACCCCTTATTCCATACCATTTGTGTTGTGCTCATGCTCCACACACTTTAATACATATATATATATTTTATAACCGTTTCATTGTATTTACTTCTTATTAACTACTACCTCCAGTCCTTTAACAGATAGATGTTACTCTCCCGTTCCATGAGCTTCCTCTGCTCCTCCAGATGTTCATGAACCGGCTATGACTTGGGCCCAATCTGTCAAGATGGGTGTTCAGGTTCAGTTGTTGGGCACCAACACTGGCTTGCTTTGGGCTGTTGTTGCATTCATCTGGCTCCTTGCGAAACCTGCTCTTCGTTGGTTTGGGTCATTCCTTCTACATTACTTCCTAGAACGTACAACTCACATTACAGATTATTTTACCCCAAGGTTAAATCTCCTTGGGGCACACACCGGGTCTCCCCATCCTTCCACATTACCCGCCAAGTACACCCAGGTCCTTGAGCGAAGACAATCCCAGGAATGGGTTTGCCTTTTCCCATGGGAGGAGCAATCCACACCGCCTTCCCCAGCCACTTTCCCATGTGTACTACAGGGACCTTGTCTCCTTCCACAGTATGTAGGGGTTTTGTTTGGGCAGGACCAGGATGGTTAGCAGATCCTCTGGTATTAATCAGCCAAGTGGCTTCTGCTAGATTTGTATCCCAGTGCTTCCATGCCCTGTAGCCCCCCCTGCTACCAAAACCTTGCCACGCAAAACCAACACACAAGTCAAAGGCAATCAGACATGATCTTAGTGACCTTGATGAGCAGTTGGCATCAAAAACCTGACAACCTTTAGCCATGTTGGATGATGGGGGACTGGTGGGGGAAACCAAGTCATCTGGAGTTGGTGGGGGAAACCTGACCTCAGCCCAACTCGTTCCGATCTCTCACCTGGATTTAATCTGAGTTTCTCAGACAACATCTCATTACAACTTTTCTTGATGTAGTTACTGGCATTTATACCTGTGCAGTTATTGGTAATCTCGAGTAAAGTCACTTCTTCATTTTTCTTGGATATGTTTTTTCAGTCTAAAGTAGGTTTCCAATGCCTGAAATCAGGCATGATTGTTCCAAATCTCTGCTGCTTCCTCAAGATCTTTTTTTGGACATGTGAACATCAAGACTAGACATAACTTTTCAGAAATGGTCTCACTAATGCTGTTTACAGAGATAATATCACTTCAGCACTCCCACTTCATATTTGCTGGCTGCGCTGCCAAGGATTACTCCAACCTTCTTGGCTAAGGTGTTGCTGGGAGTTCATACGCGAGCAATTGTCTACCAGGACCATTCGATTCAGTTCTGAGCCACCGCTTCCCAGGATGTATCTCCCCCATCTCCTAGGTGTGACCCACATCCCTTGCCCCAAAAAATCTGACTTTTCCCATGGCCACGCTGAAATAAGTTGTTCAGTGGTTCCCCCTTCAGCCATCAGCATCTGCCTGCACAACCAGCCTGTGTCCATTGCTACTTACCACCAATATCATTTTCATACCGTCTGCAAATTTTACCAGTTTTATCAGCTCTCTGTGTCTTTTTTTTTTTTTTTTTTTTTTTTGCCATTCACAAATAAGGGGCTGATGCTTTGTGGTTTTTGGATCATTCTCCAGCTATTTGCTCTTTGCATTTTTCTTCCTCCCACTTTCTCTCAGCTTACATTTCAATGCCTGGGCTTTTACTCCTTTTCACTAACATCAGTCGGGTCTGGTTTTATTTTCTAAAGGTGGCTTCATTTGGCTCAAATCACTGGACACGATGGCAAGTGTTTGGGTTCAAGGGGAGGTGTAATGAAAGAGGATCACACTGAGACCGTGCCTTGCATGCCTCTGCTTTGTGTAGACCAGACATGCACTGCATGGCCCAATGTGACAGTCGTCCTCCATTGAAAATAAGAATATGAAAATATTCCTCAAAGCAGAAGAAGTGCATAAAGCTACTGGAGGTGCCTCTCCAAAAATCCCTTATTCTCAGAAAAAAAAAAAAAAAAGTTTTCCCATGGTCCAGTAACTGTTTTGATAACCCTTTCCCTGGTGTACCAGAATACTAATAAATAGGTAGCAAAGGAAATATTTTGCTACAGGCTTAACTACAGCAAGGCGAACACTTTCTCCATTTTCAGTTTTCTCCTTTTCTCAGCTAGCAGGCCTTTTTTGGGTGTTTCCCCAGGTTTGACTCAAAGGCAGGCTGGAGAGATGAAGTGAGAGCTCATAAGAAAGAAATTAAAGAAGGAGAGGGTTTGCTTTTATATCCTTAATTCCTGGTTAGGGTGTATTGGGCAGTGAGAGGAGCAACTAGGGGGGAAAAAAAAGAAATTCTCTATATAAATAATAGGCGGAATGTACCCAGCTTGAATGGAAACAGGCAACAAGAAGCCTCTCACCAGAGCCTTGTAAAATGCACAAGTAGAGGTTGGGGTTTAGGGTTTTATTCATGAAAAAGTTATTTGTATTCCTCATTTTCAGCCATTTATACAGCTTCTTCCCCACGGTACTAGAGAAGTTAATCATCTTTTAATGGCTGTAAAATCATAACGTCTATGCACATTGCTCTGTTTCCCATTTTGCAGTTGGGGAGCTGAAACAGGGCAGCTCAAGCCCAGCGTCACACGGGCAGGTGCTGGCAGGGAGACGCATGATCAGAAGTTGGTGCTGTAACTGCTGCGCCGTCCTGCCTGTTTCCCCGACTGACCCTGCAGCGGGGCATGGCAGGGACTCGGCCGTCCCTGGGGTGAGATGCCACATCTCTTGATTGGAGGCTGAACCAAACATTTCAAAGGAGTAGCCTTCTGTTTAAAACCAGCACTTCTTTGAATCTCTTATGCAAAGGATAAAAAGCTTTTCAAAATAGCCAGCATGATTATTCATGACTACTCATTTGCAGCAGTGCTTGTTTTCCATGGCAGCGCCAATGAGCTGAATAAAGATTTATGGGGGAGAAGTGATGGCTGAAGGTTTTGCACAAGCAAAGGTGTGTGCCGGCACAGTCCACCCGCACCAGGCATCGGGTGCACCCTGCGCGACCGGAGACCCCATCCCCGTCCCAGTGCTGGTCCTGCCCGTGCCGTGCCCTCACATGGCTGTGCTGTGCCGGAGGGCACGGGGAACCCATCCCCGCTTGTTTTATGTACCAGTATCCAGATAGGAGAGGGGTTTGGGGCTTGAACTGGGTTTCCTAAGGAAGCTATTGATGGATGGGCACACCTGATGCCGGGGGAGGTAACGATTCCTACCAAAACAACCTAAAGAAATATGCCCAAAGCTGCACAGGGAGGATGTGGGAGTGCTGGGGAAGGAGCCCAGATCACTGTGGTCCCAGCTGAACTCAGGACCGTTTCCCAGCAGACAGCCTGTCCTGACCCCTCCTGCCCACCGCTGCCCTCCACGTGCTCCGACCAGCAGCCTGCAGGGACTGGAATTTCCTGACTCCTGAGACCTCGACTCGCTGCCTTAACACCTGCTGAAGTCTCCTCTGCCTCCCCCACCTTGACCCCCCCAATTTTGTTGGTCTGTGGTTTTGCACAGGGAAAAACCGAGGTAACCGGAGGTTTCCGGGACACCGTACTCCGCGCCGCCCATCAGAGAGCAGACAATAATACTTAGCTGCTTTGATCAGTTTATTGTTACAGTATGTTTAGATGGCAAGCTGCAAATTCCAGCGCAGCAGCAGCAGCAGCAGCTGTGAGCAATGCGGTGCGTGCGGCGCAGCCCAAAGCACAGGCAGGATTTGTCAGCGCAGCCGAGCGCCGCTTGGGCTGTCTGCTGCGTGATGTAACCCCTCCTTTAATTTGTTTTCCAGAAAATTCATTTTGAGAAGTGCTCTGCGAATAGCTTGGCAGCAGCAGGAGGAAATGGGCTCCGGAGGACGTCAGCTGTCAGCCCGCAGCCCCCGCTGCCAAGCCCCAGCCGGCGGGACGGTGTGGGGGCTTGCAGGGCTGCCTTCCCTGCCCAGGAAGAGTATTTGGGTCGGGTCCACACCGAGTTACTCTCGGTCAGCCAGTGCTGCAAGCTCCAGCACAGGGACCATATTTATTTGTATGCTTCCACAGCACCGGGCACAGAACAGTCTGCCCCTGTGGATGTGACAGTAAAATGAGTGATAAATAATAGACCAAGAAGGAGCCAGTGCAATTTAATCTGTAGAAGTGAATACAGTTAACTGGGGAAGGATGCTCAGGGTGGCCGAGGACGTCCTTCCTTTCCTCTGCGGGTCTGAGGATGCCTGTCCAGGTTAAAGCATTGCAGTATTTACAGGATGCAGCACAGAGAGCCTTGCCTGCTCTGTTTCACTCCACTTGACTTTTTCTGTGAGAGACAGAAGGATCACGACTGAGAAAGGGAAGCACAAGATGTGCCAGCTGCAGTGGGAGCAGGAAAAAGCAGCAATTGGTCTGCCTGTCCTTGATCTTCCTTCCTTCCTTCCTTCCTTCCTTCCTTTCCTCCCTTCCCTTCCCTTCCCTTCCCTTCCCTTCCCTTCCCTTCCCTTCCCTTCCCTTCCCTTCCCTTCCCTTCCCTTCCCTTCCCTTCCCTTCCCTTCCCTTCCCTTCCCTTCCCTTCCCTTCCCTTCCCTTCCCTTCCCTTCCCTTCCCTTCCCTTCCCTTCCCTCACGTTTATTCGCACAGAAGATCCCACTGACTTGCTCTAAGGTTCAAAGTCCTGTTAGACCTTCTCCTCCTTCTCGTGGAAGGCAAGGAAAGATGGATTGTTCTCTCCTGTGGTCTCTGAGCTGCAAGGGACCTCCAAGGCCACCATGCCCATCTGTGGCTTCAAGCAGAACCTCACCAGGACCAGCCCTAACAGAGGTTGCTATAGAAGAAACCTCCACAATCCACAAACCTCTACGAGACCTCCACAATCTCCTGGCAATGTGTCCAGCTGACTGCTTGCCCCTCTCCAGCAGGAAGCATTGCCTGATGTGTAGCCTAGATTTCCCTTGGTGCAATGTAGCAATGTCCCTTACTTGTCCTGTCCCTCAGGGACATGAAGAACAGAGTGTCCCCTAGTGCCTGCAGCAGCCTTTTGGAAGTGAACCTTGGCCCCTGTGCTGTGCCCCACACGGAATGGTGAAATCGGTTCTGCATTTCCAGGTAGTGAATACATGAAGGAGTCAGCTTTCTTCCTGGAAAGGAGGTTCATGCATCTTTTCCTTCCTTCTGCCACCCCATAATTATCACTAGGGCCATCAGGGGAGAAGACTGCTGAGGGTAATGACACTGGAAATCAGCTCCCTAACTTCTTCCATGACTGCTGACCCGAAGGCCAAAATTAGGCACTGTGCCGCAAAAATGAGTACAAGTGATGATCTTACTGGTTTCAACCACATTATCTTAACATATGCCTAAATTCTTTGCTGGAGGAGGTCTGAGGCATCTCTAGTGGGTCGCTGTGGGACGTGATAAGAGAGCACCTGATGACTTTCCTGGGCTCTGGAGCATGGCAACTGCCGAGCGTTGTGGCTTAGGTGTGCAGAAGGGCAGTGCAAACTCCAGTGCAAGCTCCCTCGCTACCTCGCTGCAGGGTCACCTACTCCATAACTCACTGGAGTCATTTCTTCCTGCAAAGAAGGGCAAGCTGAAGAATTTGGTTGGCCAGATTGGATTTTTTTTTTTTTTTTTTTTGTCATTTTGGAAAAATAACAGCATAGCAATTCGTCTGGTTTGTCCTTTCCTGTGCTGTACTGGTAGCTGCACTGAAGCTGATTGATTAGTTTAATAACAGGCAGTTGATATGCAGCCATAAAATTATGCACTTTTACTCATCAGCCTGATTGAACTCCTCTGCTGACTGTACAGGAGCAGAATGGCAGAGTTATAATAATGAGGGAAACAGCCAAGGGAAAAGCAAGCGCGGTGGTGTTGTTGTTGTTGTTTTAAAGCTGAGGAAGAAAATGACTCCAGGGAGGAGCTTTTCCAAAATAAATACCAAAATACAGAGGGAAAATGTTAAGATGTAATTAGCACTGGTACAAGTGCCATTAAATGTCTACTGGGGTTGGAGGCATCAGCAGAGCTTCTTTTACACCCACCTGGCCTATGCTGGGGTTTCAGGAGGTTGGGGCTGGCCCTGCTGAACACCCCCAGACCCTGCGTCCTCAGAAAGGGTGAGAGGGGCTGAGCCCTTTGCAGGATGAATCAATTCGATGGGAAAAAGATGGGAATTCACCTTTTCTTTTTTTTTTTTTTTTCTTTCCCCCCTGATTCTGGCCAAGGAGGGAAGGATATGAGGATGGAGATGGGAAAAATGTGTCTGGGAAGGGTTTGTCCCCTTTGCCCCCATGCTAATGGCATCAGTGGAGAGAAGATGGTATGGTGGAGACGTGGGAAGCACCAGGGCTCTTGCAGCCTGGCCTGGTGAGGACATGGCTCCTGTCAGTGATGTTCTTATGGACATGAGCTCTGCTTTCTGTGTTTTGGGGCACCAGAGGAGCTGAAGTCAGACGCTGTCCTGCGAGGTGTCAATCACGCTCTCTGAAGCTACCGAAGGGAATTGAAGGTTCCTGTTCAGCCATTAATCAATATACAGGAGCAGGGAGCGGGGAGGGCGTGTGGGCAAGGGCTTGCTGATGAAAAGCCACACAGCCCCCACCCATGCATGGAGAATGGCATTTAAGACTTTATTTCCCAATAAAATATTTCCCAGTGTTCCAGCATGGCTTGCTCGGTTGACAGGCTCACTGTTTGTCCTGCACACATTCATTTTATTTATAAGACTAATTTGTCTGCGAATAGGTCAGCCTGCTTCTTGTGCCTGTGAGCCCCATCAGTCCCACTGCCGTGAAATATTTCAGCTGAACCTAGCCACGTGCTGCGTCCCAGCACGGGCATCACGCAGAGGGCTGGCTGCCTTGCCGCTGGGTCCAGTCTCCATCCACAAGGCCCAATCCCAAATCATCAGATTTTCCCTTTGGGGCAGATCTCCCTGAAGGAGGGGAAGGGAACAGAGGAGGGAACAAACACTGGCATTTATTTTTTTCCACACAAATGCTTGGCAGATGGTTGCACAACTTTTCTTGCCCTTCTCCCTGATTGCACCCCATCCAGGTTGTTCCTGGAAGCAACGTTCTTCCTTACTTGCTCCAAATGGCTTTGGGTCAGGCCATGCATGGCTTGTACAACACTGCTGGAGATTACATGCAGCTGCACTGACATATCCAAGGGTGCTGCTTATTCAGCTACCCCCTGTTTATTATGGGTGCCCTCGCCTGTGGTTCTTGGGTGGGCTTTCATCCTGGCCTCCTCATATGCCACCTCCTGTTTCCCATCTCCTGGACAGAAGCAACTGGGTTGCTGTTGGTGTGTGTTACCTTGTCCAGGTTATCTCTCTAAGAGCCACAGGTCAGGAAACTTGTCCACATCTCCTGACAGCCAAGTGCTGACTGGCATAGTCACTCTGTCTGGCTGACGTAAGTGTCCCCCAAGGCCAGAGGAGTTTAGAGTCACAGCAGGATCTGGCACCTACAACAGACCTCAATGCCTATGCACAGGGCCCTGATTCCTGCCACGGTCCCCAATGACCATCATGGGAAGGCAGACCTTGAGCTCATGTACAGCCCTTTGGACTCTGCAGGGGGAGGACTCAGTTTCTGTCCTGATGCAGGATTGACTCAGCCTGTGTCACTCCTGACGGACACTTCTTCTCCTTATCCTTAGAAACCTTTGGTGACGGACATCCATGATCTTCCCTGTGGTGACTCTAGTGCTTCACCACCCTCACAGAGGTGGTGAAGCTCCTTCTCATAGACATCTGGTATCACTTTATACACCCTGTTTTCTGTGATTCCATGAGATGCCTGTCAAACCACAGCCTAAGTAACCTCCCAGCAAGAGCATAGTTAGGATTTCAAAAGCTGGAGCCATGGTGAACTTCATGTCCCTCAAAGCAGTGCCCATAAACATCCAGCAGCTCCTGGCAGGGTTTCAGTGCCAGCTGCAGAACATCTCTCCTGAAAACTTCTTGTAGTGTGCTGTGGAGCTAATACAGAGTCTGCTGAAAGTGGTAGAAGTCTTTTGATGTACAGCCCAGGGATGGGTCAGACATTGGGAAAAGCATCCTCACACGAGCCCAAGAACCAGGAGTGAGGCCCTGGGTTGACAAGTTTGGAGCTGGAAGCCCTGAACTCTGTTTTCTCTCTCTGCTCTTGTGGGTCTGCTTCCTTCCTGGCAGCCTGCAGTCTTCATTAGACTTAGCAAAGGGAGATGTGGAGTACAGACCTGAATTCAGAGTACTGTTGGTGTTAAAGCAATACCTTGCTCCACTGCTAAGGGGCAGGCCTGCTTGTGACTCCTTGTCCTCTGGGCTGGAGCGTGTCCCCTGGCCTGTAGTAGAAAAGATAAGCACACTGTGTTGTAGCAAAGACTTTTTGCTTTTATTCGTCTTCATCTAGAGTAAAAACAGACCCTGCAAATTACTAACAAATTGTCCTTCTGCAAGTGAAAATGTTGGTAAAAGCTGTCCGTGTTTCTTTATGCAAAGAAGTTGGAAAACAAAATTTCACTGCTCCTTCAGGCTTCCCTTCCCCTTCTTTTTCTGGTAAAAAAAAACATTACCAGGATGGAAAGCTTCAGTATTGAAATTTGCCATTAAAGTTTTAAAAGGCAACAACCACCACAAACCTTTCCGAATACTTTGGAGAAAAAATCAACAGTAAAACCTACCAAAGCTTTCTTCTCCTGCTTTACTTTGAGAAGGTGCAAAGAAGAGCCCTTTCCAAGGTAAAGTATGTCTCAAGGAGAAAGCGTAAGAGGAGTCTAAGGAAGAGGAAGGTAACATGTGGACAGAGATTGTAACAACAAACAGTATTCTGACTCAAGGGATGTTGCAAACATATTGTATATACTTGGAAATATTTTTAAACCAAAGCAGAAGTTAAGGAGAAGGTAGCCCAGAGAACGAGGAGAAAGATAGGCGGTTTGAGTTAGGAGTCCAGGGAGAGTGAATGATCATCAGTCCTGAGAGGGAGCTTCAGGGCAGCATGGAAGGGGCAGGAGCAGAGGCAGTGAGGGTGGGAAAGCCACCAGTGAGCAAGCTGGTGTGGGACATGGCAAGTCACTAATGGCCTGAGATGCCTCAGCCATAAATCTCATGCCCATACTCTTGATGTAGCCTTCAAGCCATGGTCACTCAGTAAATGGCTCTATTTCCCCCTTATTCTTGGCTTTTGAGTCTCCTTTAACTGTGGCTAGAAGGAGCTTATTGTTTCAGCTTGAGCAGCAGTGATTCGTCTGCTCATATGCAAAAATGGGTCATGATATAGTCCTCTCTTGAAGTCACCCAAGTGCGCAGAATGTGTACAGCAGCTTGCAAGGTGCCAGGGCCACAGTCTGTCTGTATGGCTGTAGGTACAGCCTGAAATAGCAGACACAAATTGTTAATAAAACAAATGCACCTACAGCAGTTCTTGCCAACTGAGAGGAGGAAAACTACCTAACAACGAGTGCCTGGTGACTTCCTGCCCTGGGCAGCAGCTTTGGCTAGGTGACCTCCTGAGGTCCCTTCCAACCTGATTTATTCTTTGATCCTATGAGCACAAGTCCACGTGCTCACCAGGGTCCTTGTATGTAACACGTTAAGGATGATGAAGATGATGTGGCAAGCGAAGATCAGAATTAATTCAGTCCATGGTGCATATTTTTCTTCAGACTTTTAATACAGCTCCAAGGATCCTACAGCAGGGGCTTGGTCCCCCTTACAGTGTTGGGTTTTTACAGACTTTTCCAGCAGAATTTGGCTTCATTTGGGGATATTCCAGATCATCTCCATGGATTCTCCTTCCCTTCTCTCCCCAGGGAGTTACAATGGGCTTGAGAAACGGGGTCTTTACACCCAGACAAAAGAGAGGCAGGTGCACAAGAGATCTCAGCCCTGCTGCATCCCTCTCTAGCTCTTTTCCATTTTGTTTTCCTTCACCGCCCACCCCTCCCCAGCCCTTTCCCAGAACTGCCTCTCCCCCTTCTTGCCGTAACACAAACACTGGCTGCCATCAAACCCGAGCTGGCAGCCGCTTCCCCCTTTGCTGCAAGGTCAGTCCTCCCTGCTGCTGCCTCGGCTCCTCCGTCCACCGCACAGAGCCAGGTCCACGGGGGCAGAGTCCTCACGGTCCTTATTTTTCATCTGGGAGAGAAAAAGGGGAGGAGAGGGGAGGAGAGGGGAGGAGAGGGGAGGAGAGGGGAGGAGAGGAGAGGAGAGGAGAGGAGAGGAGAGGAGAGGAGAGGAGAGGAGAGGAGAGGAGAGGAGAGGAGAGGAGAGGAGAAGAGAGGAGAGGAGAGGAGAGGAGAGGAGAGGAGAGGAGAGGAGAGGAGAGGAGAGGAGAGGAGAGGAGAGGAGAGGAGAGGAGAGGAGAGGAGAGGAGAGGAGAGGAGAGGAGAAGAGAGGAGAGGAGAGGAGAGGGGAAAAAAGAAAAAGAGGAAAAGAAAAAAGAGAAAACAGAAAAGAAAAGAAAAAGAAAAGAACAAAGAAGAAAAGAGAAAAGAGGAAAGGAAAGGAAAGGAAAGGAAAGGAAAGGAAAGGAAAGGAAAGGAAAGGAAAGGAAAGGAAAGGAAAGGAAAGGAAAGGAAAGGAAAGGAAAGGAAAGGAAAGGAAAGGAAAGGAAAGGAAAGGAAAGGAAAGGAAAGGAAAGGAAAGGAAAGGAAAGGAAAGGAAGGGAAGGGAAGGGAAAGGAAAGGAAAGGAAAGGAAAGGAAAGGAAAGGAAAGGAAAGGAAAGGAAAGGAAAGGAAAGGAAAGGAAAGGAAAGGAAAGGAAAGGAAAGGAAAGGAAAGGAAAGGAAAGGAAAGGAAAGGGGAAGGAAAAAGGAAAGGAAAAAGGAAAGGGAAAAGGAAAGGGAAAAGGAAAAAGAAAAGAAAAGCAAAGGAAAAGAAAAGAAAAGAGAAAAGAGAAAAAAAGAAAAGAAAGAAAAGAAAAAGAGAAAAGAAAAGAAAAGAAAAGAAAAGAAAAGAGAAAAGAAAAGAGAAAAGAAAAGAAAAAGGAAAAGATTAAAGATTTGCCAATGATTTTTAAAAGTATTTTATAGAAAGTAGAAGGAATGTGGTGTGAAAATGCAGGTCTTAAATGTGCTGCTTGTGTTTTCCCCTCTGCAGGGGCAGCTCTGTGGCTGCTGTGCGCTGCAGGACGGTCGCTGCCTTTGTTTTCTTCCGTCTGAGTGACCTCCCGGTCACTCCAAATGTCACAGCGGCCTGTGGAGCCGCAGCACCCCGCAGCAGCCCCTTCCGGATGGGGGGACACTCCGTCACCGGACGAGAAACTTGGCTTCAAACACCAAATCAGTGTCAGAAACAACAGAGCCACCGGGAACAGGAGGGAGAAGCGTTGCAAAGCTGGGGGCTTGGTCTCAGGGATCATTATTGATTGGCATACCCAATATTAATACTCCAGGGACTGCAACAGCAGCCTCAATGGGCCAAAATGCCCCAAATTCTCATCAACCACCACCTCTGGAAACAGACGGTTTCTTCGTGTTTCTTCACTGTTGGACTTTGCACCCGACCTACTGCTAAAACCTCGAGCTACACAAGTCATGCGTGGCAGAGAGCGGGGTCTTTCCCAGGCAACACTCCTTTATTTTGTGGTTGACATTTAGCTGTCACTGAGATGGGCACCCTAAAACCATGATAAGACAAATATTTGCTCAGCATGAAGAGCTGTCGATAGGTAAATTGCCTGGCATTACCTCCAGCGTGTCTCACACAGCGTGAGCGGGAATGCATGGGCTGGAGCCAGGAAAATCCCAACCTCTGACCATTCACAGGCTACTAAAGATACCAGTTACCCCTCTGGGGAGCCTGTCTTCTGGCTTAAAGCTCAATTTGCCATGTGAGCAGCATTGCTCTGAAAGTATCAGGTGCTGGATTTATCTACCTAAATCTGTTGAAATCCTGATAGAGCAGTTGATGGAGGCCAAGACACACTCGTCCCATCTTCCAGCAGAAATCCAAAATGGACCAGATGAGTTATGGTGCCTCCAAGGTGCCTCTTTCCCTCCATGGCCTACCAAGGTGTTTGCTAGCTGCACACAAGGTTTGGTGTGGGGGAATATACACTGCTGCCCTTTCAGTGTGTCCTAATCGTTTGTCAGCACTGATGTTAAAAAACCTGCCTCCTAATGCAAATTCACCTGGACCTCAGCTTTCCAGCTCTCTGCTATTGTCACAGTTTTCTCCTCTACATTAGGCAGCCCCATATCCTGTATCCTTTCCCCTTGGAGGCAATCCTCAGCTGTAATTAAGTCTATTCCCAGTTTTAGCTTGTGTTTGTTAACCCTCTCACGGTGATAATTACCTCCAGCTCTCAGATTATTTTAGTGACTCACCATCCCCAACTTCCCAGGACTGGTTCTAACGGGAACTTCTCAGTACCTGTCTCATTAACACCCTGCGTGGAAGCAACCTTTCCTCTGCATCCCTCTCGTATTGACTCCAAAATGAAACCAGACCTTTATGACCCTCCTTTGGGGTGAGTTCATGGCCTGCTGTCTGTCCACGATGATCACTTTATCTTTTTGCATCACCACTACTCTCCCCACGACCAGATGGGACTGTCCTTTCTTTGAATGGCACTAGCTAGTAAACACCGGTCCTAAGGCAACCACTAATTTGTCACTCAGCCTTAAATTCATCCACAGCCACCATACCGAGGTCCTCAACTGAAGTGATTTCATTTTCGATGCCTGATACTGCGCCTTCAGAAATGACCAGCTGTGTTTTTAGAAACGCTAATGCCATTCTGCTATTACAGCGCAGGTTTCTCGGACTGAAATCTCTATTCACCAAAGTCTTTTCATTTCGGCATATTAAAGGCTGGAGCTCTTCTCCACTTGAATTCAATGGCTCATAACGGATCCCCGCCACTACCCACTCCTGGGTAATGTTAGCTTAAAGATGCAAAGCCATGGAAGATTCTCTGGCTCTGAGCTATCAATACATCTTAAACGGAATGTGGGTTTTTTATTAATAGGTGTCCTCTGTTCCCTTTCCTCCCTTCCATCTTCCTCCACATGTAACAGCCCATTACCACAGCACTCCACTTGCCTGAATCCCTCGTTTGTCACCCCAGACTCCCTGCAGTACTATATAAACTACTGAAAAAGCTCTCCTTCTCTGTTGCATCGCTTCAATCTGCTCTTGTCACACAAAATCTGGTTTTGCTTTGCATTTGCCTGCTTTACTCCTGCCTGTTTCATTATCAGTTTAACACCTTTTTGCTTGCATTCTCTAGTCTCCAGCCAAAGAAAAACACAAAAAAACTTCCCTACCCAGGAGCTGTCAGCTTGCTTTGTTATCTGCCCATCTTCGTCTTCTTCCACAAAACGAAAACTTTCAGCTGTGTATTGCAAAGGAGGCAGCTCAGGTCAGTATTTTTTTTGCTTTCTTTCTCCGTCTCTCAGAATAATCTCCCAGATGCTCCCCCCTCCAAATGATTTCTTCTTCAGACTTGCAGGGTCTCTGAAGTCTGTGCTGACCTGCAGAACTCCATGTGATGCTCCATCTGTTGTTGACTTCTATGTGTTTACTTACTAAGGGAAAAACTGAAAACGTGACTTCAAGATCTGGCCAGTGTCACTGTCATTCCTCACAAATAAGGTCTGCCTTGGATTGAGCTCCGATTTTGATCTGCTCAAGCCTGCTCTGGTTCAGCCCCAGGGATGCTGACTGAGGGAGGACCTGTGAAACGCTTCTTGTGCAGTGCTGCATCTCGCGTGGGGCCACCTCAGCCCATGGAGAACCAAGGGTGTGAGCCAGGAAGGGACAACTGCAGTCTGGTGTGCACAGCCACCAGCAGTGCAGTTACAGATCTTTAGCTCAGAAGGGTCTCCAGAGTACCTGTTCCATGCCCCCTGCTCCACGGTGGGGTACAAAACACATCCCAGCATGGACATCACAGTGGTCGCCTTCCCCAAGGACAGCCACGGCAGAAGCAGCTCTCCAGAACAGACCATAACCCACCAGTGTGAGCTTGCACCAGTACACGTGAACATGGTTTAATGGGAGTCAGACCCTGGTATCTCAGCATAACAAAGACTCTGCATTCAGACACAGGCTGGGCTGAAGGTGTGTCCAGGTTTATATGTACATAATTCCCTTTCTGTTTCTGTCTCCATTATGCCAACAGCTGGACCTCCAGTTCAAGTGTATTTATGCATACGTGTATACGTGCATGGCCGGTGAGGTGTATTAAAAACAGTTGATTTCAGAAATAGCATAATTTTTCCTGGCGAAGGAGAACAGCTTCTCTTATTTTCTGTGCCACTTGTATTTTTGGGCTTAGCAAGGCAAAATGCCAAGGAGCGACAGCCCTTGTTTACCTAAGAGCAGCTAAAAGAGCTGTGTAGCAATCAAGGTATTGAGTGGGTTGGGCTGAAAATAGATCGTCTTGGAAAGACTTTGATCAGAAATGTTCAGCAGGGGACTGGATGGCCGTGAGCACCGGTAACAACCTCTCTGGGAATACATCCCCATCTCGCCTGAGCTAATTAGGTGCAATGCTTTCGTGCAGTGTGTCTGTGGTCTGCCTCGCTGAGTCACTGTGCCATAGTTACCCCCAGCTGTAGGGACTGAATTGTCCTCTTCCACCCTTTCTAGGTCAATACCGAGGTGAAGAGACACGTGGAGGATTCCCTTGTACAAACACTCAGTAAGGTGCACGCTCCTTCCTCCACTCGCTCCTGAACCTTATCATGAAATGGGATTCATTACTGGGAATGTGATTTATTCTTTTTCCGGGAAAACCTCTTTTGAAAAGGTGTCTGTGGCCTCACAGGGACATCACTGAGTCCTTCACCTCAACCTTCTGGAGCAATTATTTTCGTTTAAGCCCTTGAAGCTCTCCTAAGCTCTCGCTAAGAAGGATTCCAACCCTTGTCCAAGCTGATAAAGTTTTGCCTCTTCCTTTCTTGATGAGCAGACATGCTCTGCCCTCTGCCAAACCTAACCTACCCGTGTGATTACCAAACTATTTGCCTGCAGCTTCACATATCTCACTTTATATAATACCTTGTGCCAGCTCTCCTTTCTGGGCATGTCTACACAGCTATTTTGGCCCAGGGTCTAGGTCTGGCATGTCTCTTGGCAAACTGACGGTCACGACAGATTCCAGAAGAAAGTGTTTGGGCTCTTTCGGTGGCTCCAGGAAAACTCTCACCCTGCGACAGGAGAAGACGAGCACAGCCCAGGCTCTGGCTTTGAAGGTGTGGGTATATGACAGGTCTAGTCACAGGCCCTGGGCTCAGGTCCAGGCAAAACAAACAACATCATCATGTCTCTGGAGCACTTTGTTTGGAAGTGTTTCCGGTCCTTAATTGCTTTATTTTGTAGCAAATGGCTTAAGATATTGCACTATGAGGCTTTTCTCTTTGCAGTTTTCCAGCTGCAAACATCAGGGGAGAACTGGTCACCGTGTAGAGCTGAGAGAAATTTGCCCACCAGACACAGTAAAACCAGGGGCTCTCCTCAAACTGCCAGCTGTGGAGCTCGTTCCAGACTGGGGTACCTACCGTTATCATGGTAACCGTGGTTACTTCAGGGCTTTCCATTTCCAGGGGTGCCAGACCCAGAGGTTTTCCAACCTCCAACATCACATCTGGCACAACAAGCTGAGGATGTCAGGATTGCTGGCTCCAGGTCTCCTCCATGTCACTCATCCCAGGTCCTCTGATGGCCAGGGTAGTATTTTAGCACTCTATAGGAGGCTTAGAAACCAAATTACTGTTTGAACACAATGATCCTGGCCAGGCAATTCTCCTTGCAGGTCTTGAAAATTGCCTTGCTATCCACATCAGTCCTCTCCTGGATCAGCTAACAGCATAAACCTCATGGATTCTCATATGCACTGCTGCATGCCTATGGCTCTGAAAAGACTTAGGGAGGGAAAAACCCAATCATCGTCACTTTGGGGTTTAGAAAGAGGAAATCAAAGTGAAAAATTAAAAATGCCAGACCTTTGCAGAGCCACTATTTTCATCCTAGGCTCATGACGCTGTGCTGGTTTCCTGCTCTCTAGTAAAGCTGAACAGATTTCCCAGCGCACAAGTGGTACGAGGACCAGCAGCTTGCCAGCTGACTTCTCCTCATCAGAGAAACCTGCGGATGGCAGCAAGTCCGTGACATCTCCTAGGCAAGCCCAGAAAGGCTGGATCCTCAGCCTTGGGAAGCAGTGGCCCGCAGTTTTGTGGAAAACAAGATAGTAACGAAATATGTGACCTTCCAGCATCAATCTGAAGGTCCATCCTGCCTGATGGAGGAGGCAGTAATGAGACTTTTCTGTCCAGCAGCGACTGTAGACAGGGCTGTGTTTTCTCTCGCATCCTTGAAGTGAATGTGAAAGGATATGTCAAGCTTGGTATGGACATCAAGCGTAGGTTTTTAGCTTATGCCTGAATATTTTGGGGGCTGTCTTTTAGGATGCTCCTTACACTGCTGGGTCACAGCCCAGGAACTGGGGTTTGAGAATTACTGGTTTAAGAGAGATGATTTCAGAAACTGAAGGAGAAGGTTAGGAGGCACTGCGTTACTCCTGTGTGAACCTGGTTACTTGCCGTGGATCAGCTGATACTCCTCAATTTGTTAAATCAGGTAGTCTGACCTTAAATCTAAGCCCACAGACGTAACCACGGAAAGAGCACTTCCAGGAATAGGCTATTTATCCTGTAGCTGTGCACAGAATTACAGCAAGATAATAACCCTGGGACGTGGTTTATTTCCCTCTGGTTGCTGTGCCTTGTGGGTGCTCAAAAGAAGGCTTTTTTTTTTTTTTTTTTTTAAATTCTAACACCAGTGTTCCCCAGCTTGCTGACTCCCAGACTTTCAGCTTTAAAATGGAGAAAGCTAATGAAACTGGAAATATATTAGTGCTGTTTCAGTAGTAAAGGTACCTGCCTTGGTCTGTTCATAGCACCCAAATTTTAACTTCTGTCTCTGCAGATGGACTGCTGGGACTGATTGTTCATCATTATGGGCAAAAGTATCATACACAGCACATTGACTACAAAAAATAGATCCTGCTGTGGTACAGCTGACTGGCTGTAGAGATGTTTTATGTCAGCATGTGATGGGGACACTGAAGCAGTCCATTGCCAGGGGCTTGATTCTGCTCAGAGCCAAGATCCCCAAAGACACTCACTCTCTGTTATCCCTATCAGTGTCGTGCCACTGAAAAATCCAGCTGCCCAATAATCCCTGTATAAGCAAGCACGAACATCAGCCCACCAGCTGGGTCCTTACTTGTTTGCATTCAATGCACATTTAGAAGCAGGCAAAAAAATAAAATACTGTGACTGGATAACACTATCTTGAAGACCACTTGTATTTCGTACCACCTCAGCCTAATGCCACATTCAAATCTTGCCTGCAAACCTGAGAAAATTATTTGCAGAGCTACCGAAGCTCAAAGAATAGCTCCAGTCGAGGGCCCTTTATTCCTTGGGTTTTCCAGGCAGGGCTTATGTAGTTAACATAGGGATAATGTTATTTTTTCAGGAAAGAGTTTCAGAGAGGAAAACTGGTGGACACTGAAAGCAGCTTTGTGTCCTGCCACTAGGACCCAGGCATTTTACCCTGAGTCCCTATGTAAAAATACAAGAAGCCTATTGCATCTTTTTGATCACAGAGACAGTCAAGAGCTGGCCACACATCCAAAGCAGCGTGACCAGCAGGTCAAGGGAGGTGATCCTGCCCCTCTACTCGGCTCTTGTGAGACCTCACCTGCAGTACTGCGTCCAGCTCTGGGGTTCTCAGTACAAGACAGACATGGAGCTGTTGGAGAGAGTCCAAAGGGGACCACGAAGCTGATCCGAGGGCTGGAGCACCTCTGCTATGAGGACAGGCTGAGAGAGTTGGGATTGTTCAGCCCGGAGAGGAGAAGGCTCCAGGGAGACCTTATTGTGGACTTTCAGTACTTAAGGGGAGCTTACAAAAAAGACAAACTCTTTAGTAGGGCCTGTTGTGATAGGGCAAGGGGTAATGGTTTTAGATTTAGACTAGATATAAGGAAGATATTTATTATGATGAGGGTGGTGAAACACTGGAAGAGGTTGCTCAGAGAGGTGGTAGATGCCCCATCCCTGGGAGCATTCAGGGTCAGGTTGGACGGGGCTCTGAGCAACCGGATCGAGTTGAAGATGTCCCTGCTCATTGCAGGGGGGGTGTTGGACTAGATGACCTTTAAAGGTCCCTTGCAACCCAATCCAACTATGATTCTATGATTCTATGACTCACTGAGCTCTTAGGAGCCTGCAGACATGGCCTGATGATGAGGGGCACTGCCATGGGCTGTCTGATGTTCCACCAGGCCATTGCCTGGGAAGCTCACAAAGTTAGATGGTCACAGCTGCAATCTCTGCGTCAGTCATCCCATGTGCCCCTTACAGCCAGGGATAACCCTTTTAAGGGCACAGCTCATCTCACCCCAAAGGAGTCTGCTGAAATAGGTCAAACGATTCCTACAAACCCATCTTGTAGGCTGCTCCCTCCTCCAAGCATGTTAAATCTGCTCCAGCCACGTGTGAGACCCTTCGCCTTGGTCAGGGGCTGGAGGATGAGGACAGGAGGAGAGGAGCACGGCCGCTCTGCTCAGCCAGGCAGAAGGCATCAGGGAAGTCACCATGCCTTGGTGACCCTCTCCAAGTTTTTCCCTTAGTAATGAAAAACCCCCATGATCCTCTTCAGAACTACTAGTGAAATTTATTGCTCCCTTTCATTCCAGCAGAGATGGAAGAGGGATCTGTACAGTCTCTCTGTGCACTTATATCCACTATACCTTTAAATGAAATACTCGTAGCTCTCTTGCATGTGGCCTTTTTAGTGGTCTTTCCCTCTGTCACAGGCATCTGGTTACTGTCCAGGCTGCTCCTCTTGAGTGTCTCCAGCTGATGTTGGGGGCAAAGTATCACAGCATGGCTTTGCATCTCTCTTAGGTGGATCCAGAAGCCGGGATAGGAAAACTTAGAAGAGTGTCTAGGACCTGCTCTGATCTGCATTGTTCTTGTAGCTCAGCATCCCCCTCATTGTCCCTATTTTATTTCCAGCCCTCATGCCAGGGCTTATGCCAGTCTCACATGACCCCCACATCAGGGAAGTCTTGCCTTATAGCTCCTATATGGCCCATAGACTGTCCTATCAGGTCCACAGCAGGAAGAAATGTCCACCACCTCCTCACCTGATTTATACATCTCCAGGTAAATTAAAATTATGTCTTTTATTCACATTGACTTTCTAGTTGCCTCCACAGTGCCCATGTTGGTGCAGAAGCATGGAAAACTGGGGCTTTGCCATAGACTGTTACAGGTGACATGCCCAAAGCATTCATCACTACCTTGGGAGGGCACTGGCTTTTTAATATCCATCCCAGTAGTCCCTGGTGTTTTTGGCAGGAAATCAGGCAGATGTGATCAAGCTATTTCTCTATCTGCCTCCTCTTTACTGCTCATGGACTGAGAGATCATTTCTGACCTTGTTTGAAGGTAGCTTTGCAGTCCTGGAGAACTGAAGCCTACAAGGTTTGTGCAAACAGGCAGCCAGGTAGAGAGCAGGGGGAGAGAGAGAGAAAGGGAGATTTATTATTTTTTGGGCATAAGAACTCATCCAGGGGTTCAGCCTGAAGTCTTACATCCAGGGAAGACCAAATCACTTATCGGATCACTCATTCCTCTAAATGTCACATGGATTCCCAAGGAGCAAGAAGGTCTGTTACCTGCCCCAGTGTCTTCACTCACTGTATCATATCAGGCTGGTTTGGACTGGGGATAAGACCCGGAGAAGAGCCTCTCCAGCTTAAACTGGGTCCTCACCAGCATCCTTGCAGGATGGATGAGAATAGCAGCCACACTCCTGCACAGACAAGATAACTGAGATGTTAGGGACCACTGGCAGTGATTTAAAGTCTAGTGACTTCAACCCCTGGAAAATGCATGTGTGCACATGTGTAGGTGCTGGTGGGTGCTCAAGCTGCTTCTGAACCAGACCCTGTCCCTGGTACATCAATCTTCAAGTGGTGCATTTTGTTTTCATGTAGAGCAGCCTGTCCATCCAGGCGAGAGCATGGTTAGATGCCAAGCCAGGCTGCAGGTACCGAAGGGACAGGAAGGAGCAGTCGTGGGCAAGCAGCAAGTGTTCAACCCAGACCATCTGCTGCTGTTGGATTAATCCCTAACCTGTGCTCTCAGCTGGCCAAGGGAAACTTGTTAGGCTGAATTTATGTCTCTAGCTTCAGTTTACAGCCTGGCACATTAAAATAAACCAACGCTGACTTTGGGTTAACTTAAAAAGCTGGGCTGTAGATTAGAGATGGAGAAGAAATCATAGAAGGAGCTGTACATGATCACCAGTGTGGGGAGAAGGAGACAACCCCACGCTACCAACAGCTTGAGCACGGCCAGGGCATCTCCCTGAGAAAAAGGAAAGGATGGAGAGCCCCAGGGTGAAGAGGGGGCTGAAAAGAGGCTTGGACCCATGAGCAAAGGTGCTCTCTTTCTGCTCTGGCATCAAACTGTGTGTGCTCTGCAGAAGCAAATTTGAACCATTGTTTCTCTTGTTACCATTGTTTCTTGTTACCATTGTTTGTCTTGTTTTCTCTTGCAAACCATCCTCTCCCAGAGGAGTAGTAATCCTGAAAGCTTGAAAGTATTGTGGAGGAAGGAGGAGCATTATTTTTTTAAAAAATTCCCTTTTTTAAAATGTGAAATTAGAAAACAAAATAATCGGATGTTTTCACTGCCAGGGAATGGTGAGGACAGAAACAGAGGAGAAATGTCTGGAGAAAAGAAAAGCTTTTTCCTAGCTTTGTTGAATGCTGGAACAGATAGATCAAAAGCACTAATAAGATAAACTAAGTCTGAGGACTGGACTTGAAGGCTGACTTATCAGATTCCTCTGCAAACCAGGCTGGCAGTCTCGCAGGATAGTTTCAGGTAGCATCTGATCGAGTCTCCCAACTCATCCGCCTGCAGTTTTTGGGTGTGTTTGTGCTAAGCTAAATCTGCCAGTCATTTAAAGTTTGCTTTTACATACACGGAGGAGAGCTGGGCTGGTTGGACTGAGCATTACAAAGCCTCTTTCTAGGAAAGAAGTTTTGTGCAACAGAAGGGAAAATAGGTCATTGTCAAGGTTTAGGGCATTTGCTAAAGAAAGTAAACAAGTGGTGCGGTGTGGCTGGGTGAGATGGGAGGTCAGCTCCGCGCCGAGCAGGATCTGCCCCTGGCTCAAGACAAGGCTGTACTTGCAGGAGGGTTTGGCTTTTCCTAGGAGGGAAGTCAGCCTTATGGCAGCAGGACTTGGATCGTTACCCTGCCCTGATTCTGTGCATGATCCCTGGCAAATCATTTCATCCCAGTGCCCTGTCTGGATGCAGGGAGGAATCACTGCCCCGTGACACCCAAGGCTTTGGGTGCCAAGCTCCGTGGGGCACAGCTTGCACCGGGGCATGATGCACCCAGAGCGAACGGGCCATTGGCATCACTGCAAAGCTGCTGATGAGAACGGGAGGCTAACGGGGACGAGAGGCCGGTGCCGGAGCAGTTGCACCAGCGATGGCCATGGCAGACCCAGGGCAGAGCCTGTCGCAGACAGACTCAGATGCAGAAAGAAACAAAAACAAGGCAAAAAAGAACAACCACCAACCAACCACAAAAAGCACCGCAGGTCCTTAAAAATGCCCTCAGGCATTCCTCAAGCAAAATCCCAGGGGAGCTCAGCTGCCCCCCTGGATGACACTGAACCACAGCAAGTCACCTTCCCACCCGCCCCCCTTCCTGGGTTGCGGGGCTGGGGAGGAGGCTGGGGCACGCACCCCTCCATCGCCTGCTGCAAGAAGCAATGGACAGCTCTGTCCTCGCAGCAAGGGCTGTGGTTTTACCCTCCCCGGGAGGGGACAGGCTGTGCCGGAGTGGGGCTGCAGCACCCGGGGAGGGGGCTGTGCGGGGGCTCTGGAGCACATCTGCCAGCCGCCTGGCCCCCGCCGCCAGCCCGCGAGTACATCTTGTTTGTGTTTTTCTGCGGAGCACACTCCCAGCGGGTTATGTCAGAGGTGAGGAATGCAGGGCCACCCTGTGTCATGAGATCAGACTTACATTTTTAGGCTGAACGCTTACCGTATTTGCTGGGAAGCAGCACGCAGGCGGCACGCGGGGCCCCGGAGGGGTGGGAGATACCCCTTCGCCTCCATCCCTCTTTTCCAGCCCTTGCTCCAGCAGAGCCGGGTGGAGCGGATGGGGCCCGTCTGCTGGAACAAGCTTTCCCTCTGTTCCTCGCAAGGAGCAAGAAAGGAAACGCAGTGAATTAACGCGAATGAAAAGGCAGCAGTGAAAGGCGGCCGGGCGCCACGCCAAGCGCTCGGAAAAACACTCGCGGAGAGAGGTGGTGGCGAGCTGCTCTCTGCCGCTGCCGAAGGCATCGACACCCTGGATTGCCCCACGGGGGAAACTCATCCAAGCACCAGTACCCACAAAATATCACCGTCCCAGGGGGCTAAAAGCATGAGGAGAGCCACGAGCCCATCCGGGGCCATCAGGGAGGCTGGGAAAGCTGGGCTGGGAGCTCTTGACGTGAAAGACGTTTGCAGGGTCCGACCCAAAGCACGGCCCAGATGAGCGACCCTCCCTCAGTTTCGTTGCTGGGAGCCAACCTGTACATCCAACCTTTCCAAAATTTCTTGACACCTTCTGCTCAAGAAAAGCTGGTGCAAAATAACTCTGCTGATGTCTTACAGGGTCTCTGTGCTGCCCGTTCCCTGTTTTTAAGACTTGGAGGCTCCTCTGCAGCTCTGCTTCCCACCCAGGGCAGAAAGAGGAGAGCGGCTTTGATCCCAGTGCCACCGCACAGAAAACCCACTGAGGCGAGGTCGGACCCTGGCACAGGGAAAGGCTCCCCTTCTCTGCTCTGGCATAGATTTTGTTTTCCCTTTTTTATTTTTTTTTTCTTCTTTTCCTAAAATAACTGCAGTAGTAGGTATACTGAGACCGCAAAGCCAAAAAGCAGAGAAATGCTTCCACAGACCGTGTCCAAACTGAACACCACTGTTTGTTGTTTTTTGGGGTTTTTTTGTTCTGTTTTGCCTTACGGAGGGTTTTGACATGGTGGTGTTTTGTTCTGTGTCAGAAGGAAAACAAACCCTGAAATACCAAATTCTTTCACACAATGGACTTTCCTTTCTCTAAACATCCCTGTGAGATGGGCCTCTTGCAGCTCTCTCCTCTTCCCAGAACAAGAGAACAAATACTAGGAAGTCTGGAGAGATGAACTGCACGGAGTTGGCTGCAGCGGAGGAGTGCGCACCAGCCCCACGTTACTCAACGTCTCCACTGCTGGCTGGTCCTCACATGGAGGGGGCAGGTGAACCTCCAGCAAGCATGGATGGTCCCTGTGCCACTGATAGTTTTTTGCTGTGCACCTCAGACTCCTTTTTGTGTCCCTGTGAGTGGTGACAGGGGACAACTTCAGGTCCTTGTCTATTATCCTAGACCCTCTGTCATCTGCTACAACCCTGGTTTACCATGTCACCTCCATGTGCAGTCCCAGACTCCTACTGTGCCTCTACCATAGCCCCAAGAGCCTCTTTGAGAAATTCCTCCTTTGGCGGCAAATCCTGTTTTTTGGGTTCCCCCTAGGCTTGTGGTCCTATGGAGGCACCTGAGAGTGTCCCGTGGAGATGAGAGAGGTGACCTGCAGGGACAGGAGGGACTAGAAGAGAGCAGAAGCTCCAGGGGGACCTTCAGACCTGGCACCCTCCCCTGGGCAAGAGGATGGAGGTCCCACCAAAATGTGAAGGTGCTGTGTTGACAGAAAGGGGCTGGTAGCTGCCTTGTAAAAATAAGGAGAGAGAGGCTATCACGTGGGATCCTTGGGAAGATAAGGCTTGCTTCATGGTTTAGGATGTTATCTTCTTTTTCTCCCCTCTCTCATTGTCTGCCTTCCCTTTCATAAAGTTCTGCATCGATACGATTTTCTGTTCTATCATTTGGGGTGGAGGAAGTAGAAGTCACAGGACGATCTGAGATTGGGTTATTTTCCCTGGATTTGGAGGGGAAGGAAAAGAGGGCTTGAGGCAGCATTTAGCAACAGCCCTGGACACTGAACCAGGGCCTTACAACCACCAGGTAAGACCTGGAGAGGGTGTTGCAGGTCCACCTTGACTGATCCAGAACACCTGCACTATAAATGACATGAAGAAAGGATCTTGGCTTTCATTAAATCTTTCAGGTGCCCAGGTGAAATCATCATTAGCAATGATTATATATCTTAGGGTTGACATAAGTTCAGTTCAACTGCAGTGAAGTCATTTGCTTTTGTTACACTCCTCAATTTGGGGGAAATACACTGACAATGCTTAGCAACCTTTAATCATTTTGGCAGAGAACAATAATCTGGGAAGGCCAAAGTTTGTATCTGTTACCCTGCCTCAGATGGTTACTTGATCTCCCAAATAATAAGTTATCTGGCCTTGCCATTTGCTCGTAATCAGCATTATTTTCCGAATTGCTATTGAGCATCCTGAAATCAGAGAATATCTCAAGTTGGAAGGAACCCGTAAGGATCATCAAGTTCAACTCGCTGCTTTTTACAAGACTACTATAAATGAGTATTGCTCGACTTTAACATTGGATTGTTGCTTGTTCTGCAGCGTGGCAGTGCACCATGCTATCCTGGGCAGATCCAAGGCAGTAATATCTCTGTCCGACCCAGGCGGGCAGTCGTTGGCTTGACTCGGCGCTGTACAGCAATGGGATGTGCTGTCCCTGCCAAAGCAGATACTGTAGGTTCTTTATTTCTTAATTGTCACTTTTTCTATGACTGCTTCAAACAGATACAAGGAGCGCGGAAAGAACAGTGCTTCCCCTGTCAGGAATGGGGCGGAAAAGTCAGAAAAAAAGACTAAAGGACGAATGCAGTGAAAGGCACCACCACATTCGGGGCCTGACTCTGATCTCAGTTGAAGCAGTGTAAACAAGCAGGTTACAGAATCCAGGAGGTCTGATTCTGACGCTGGCACCAGAACAATGAGAAAAACGTATTTTAGACCAATTATGCTGTAGAATATATGTGAGATTTTCAAAGCACCTAAAGCCATCACGATCAGACAGCACAGTAATTTGAGTTTTAGGGACAGATCTAAACACTAGGGCCACAAGAACCAGATCTTTAACCCAGTATAAAGTGACTCTTTTATTGCTTCTAAAGAATTTGTATTGTTTGAAAGATTTTCTACCATAAAATCTCTGTGCTGCTCTGCTAACCTCCCTGCTGGGACACCCTGAAGCTAGCCCAGACTCATCTTCCCCAAGCCCTCCACCTATCCTGCTGCTCTCTGTATTCCAAATCTCTAGTTATCTCTGTTGTTCCCTGCAAGCTGACTTGGGTTTGCCCTTTTCTGCTGGATACTCACCCAACCTTTCCTGACCTACTGCCAGTTTTTTCCCCACTTTTTATAACCACCAGCCATGATAAAAGTCTCTGCTTATATTCAAGATGGGACTGCCCTTGCCTGTGCTCCTTCGTACAAAACTCACTGGAAGAGCATCCCACGCACTTGGATTCTTGAGCAACTCAACTCAACTCACAAAGAACAATGAGGCAGAGCTGGTAAGCCTGAGCGAGTGGCCTAGGCCAGGGCCTGTGGAGCAATAGGACAGGACTTGCAGGGAGATCTTGTTCCTTGATGTTCACCAAGTTCCTATTAGGAGCCAGGCAGAGCTACCTGGCTCAGGTGAATTCAGCTACCTGTCCCTCCTGGCCACCTCCCCACTGGTCACTGGTGCTGGCTGGGAACACAGGACTGCTGCTCCACCTCTACCCACGTCCTCCAGGGTAAACCTTGATATATAGTCATGGCTGTTCTGTTTGAAGGCCAAGGACACTGGAGGATATGCTGGGACCAGTGGGGTGCCCTGACCCCACCACAGAGAGGTCTCTTGTTCACTGTGTTAGGCTAGATGTATCGCTCCAGAGCATGGTCAGGGATTCCCTGGAACATCACTTTATTCAGGGGCATGAGGCATCCACAGTCTTGCGAGCAAGCAGACTGTCATGCCTCATGATTCATCCTTCCTGGTTCTCACGAAGCAGTGAGAGAGCCAGAGAAGCCGTTGGTGGTTTTGGTTCTCCTCAGCTGTGGTTCATTCCTCCAGTCCTTCTTGCTCTTACATCCTGCAGGGCAAAACAGACAACATCACAGTACAGAAGCAACAATCAATATAGCGGTCTGTCTTCCTTTACACTAACCAAGCGCACACTCCATTACTGTGCTACAGCTACCCAGGAGGAATGAGAAGACATCTGGGAGATGCTCAAGGGTGCTAGTGTACTGCTGCACAAGCCCTTCCAGAAAGGGGTATGGGAAGGGCTTCAGGCAGCAACAGCATGGTGATTTAATCAACTTCAGCAGGCTCTTTGCCAGGCATATCCTGTCCAGCTTGGGTTGAACTGACTGGCAATGAGGTGGGTCGGTGGCAGCCAACTCCAAATGACCAAGACAAGCCTCGTTACAGTGCTCAGTAGCTGATTCATGTTTTGGTCTTCTGCCCCACCCAGTCTAGAGTGAGTTCAGCACGTCTCCCCAGGCTTCACTTTCCTGCTTTCAAGGCTCTCCCTCCTCCAGAGATCTTCCCACATTCGTGGCCCAGCCCTCTGCCACCAGTCCTCTCTGGTCTCCTGGACTGGACATCATGCAAGGCAGGAGCCAGCAGCTTGCTGGCTTTGATTCATCATCATCTAGGAAAAATGCTGGCTGATCCTGCCGGCTCTCCTTCCTCTTGCACCATCTGCTGTTCATGATAGCCATCCCCAGCACAAAGACTCACTGCTTATCTCCACCACTCTGTCTCCTGGGAAAAGGCCACTTCTGGGGTCACTGTTCCTATATGACAGTGCTGAAAGTGACATCTGGGAAGTGGAGCTGTGAAAATGGTGCTGTGCTATGCTCTGGCAATGCAATGGCATCCTGTCTCACTGCTTTTTCTGAGGCTTTGGCTAAGGTAGCGACTCAGAAACATCAGCCTATCCTCAAAGCAATGCCCTCCACAAACCTCTCCACCATGTGAGAGCACCCATATGTTCTGGTGTGCTGGGGAACGTGGCAGTGCTGGCTGTGATTGCAGGTAGGATGGACAGACTGCCAGTCACCACGAACACTGCATCCCCTGCTCTGGATTTGGCAAAAAAGTATGGTCGTGGGATGAGGGAACACATTATATCCCACCAGCTTTGTACCACCAGGTAATGCTCAAGTTTGGCCTCAGTGACCTACCTGTCTATGGTGTGAGTTAAGAATCAAAACCTGACGGTTTCCCATGGGACTCAGACTCCTGAATGATGTAAGCATTTGTGGTCCCTTTCCTACAATAACTACAGAGCGGAGCCAAATGGGTTTTCTCTCCAACAGATGGGCTGCAGACAGGTGCTGTTGGAGGCTGGGAGATGGAAAACCAAAGAAGATGCCCTGACGTGGTCTGTCACTAGTTTGAAGAGAAAAAAAGCAGGTGAGATCTGGTTTCCTTATTCTGCCACACTGTTAGGATCATCTAGCAGTATAATAACACAAATATTTATTAATGTTTCCTCTCTATTCTGGCGGGGCAGGAAAATATTGTTACCTTAAAGACAGGGGAGTGAAATATGTCTTAAAGATAGGAGACTGGGATACGTCCTTTGGGACAACAAGGGTTTGCTTATGTAGCACAGGTCCCAGAAGCAGCAGGGTTGTGTCAGAATGGCATTCTGCAAAATAACAGAAAACAAAAGCTTTTCTCTCTCCCTAAATGAATCAGTTGTCTGTTTCCTTTGTGGTTCACTTTTAAGGGCTTACTGAATTCAAGGAGGATGTGGTCACACACATTGGAAACTCCAGATGCTACAATATATAGACACAAATCTGCATTAAAGTCACATTTTTGATGAATTAAATCTCATGTGTTTTCACTCTGTTTTTCTTGCAGGGTGATGGCAGGCTTCTATAGTTATCATGTCCCTTGGAAACCATTTGCCCAATATCTCTGATATCTCCTCCTTGATTTCTTTGACAGGATCCAGTATTTTGTTATTTACTGATGTCACTGTAGCCTAGGAGAGAAATCAACACAGTCATGAATTACGAGCTATGCTGGTAGGACATTTCAGTCTGATTGTTTGATTTTAGTGTGAACAATCTCCAGATAATTAAAGATGAGTTCAAGCTACAACACTTCACTTCTGGCTTCTGAATCGCCCTAAGTGGTGAGGAGTGTCTGGGTTGAGTACATTCACATGGGTCATTAGGAGGGTGAGATCCTTCAGCAAACATGGACCTGCATGTAGGTCTCAGTTTTGAATAAGCCTAGCATTATAGCAATGCAGCTGTATCTCCACTCTGGAAACTTTCACCAGACTTGGCAAAAAAATCTCAGAATCACTAGGATGAAAACATCACACGTTGTTGCATGACTGTTCTTCAGCTTTACGCGTGACGTCCTACAATTGGTCCTTCACCTGCAGGTCATTTTCATCCCACCTACCACTTTCTGCTGCTGAGCACCTGAGGGAGAAGGAAAGCAGCATCCTGGCCCATGTACTGTCTCTGCAAAGGTTACCACCAGCATCCTCATTTTCTGCACAGAAAGGCAAGTCCAATTGTTGTCTTCAAAAAGAAAAAAGGCCAAAGTCTTACTTTCTCCTTGAACAACAAAACTCTTTGACTCCAAGCAAAAGCAAACTGAAGTCACTGCATTTTGAAATCACTTTGGAAGATGACGTACAGTGCTGTGGTACAACAGCAAAGGGGCGGGTGTCCCTAAGCACACAGCCACCCTAGGGCCCGATTAGAGGAGTAACTCGAACTTTTCCATCTGAGTGCTCCATTTATTATAAATAACTACCATTTTTAATCATAACTGACTGCCCTGCAGTAATGCTATTGTCATCTGCAAGCACTGGAGCGTGGGGGTGAGAAGAGGGTAGGATGTGGTTAGTTATTTGATGGACTCTTTCATGAAGGCTACATTCAGATCTGAAGAGCACCACAATTTGGAAAGTCTGGGCAGTCTTTGGCAAGACCCTCTTTGTACACCCAAACCACAGCACTGCACACGCTCCTCAAGATAGTCAAGACATATGTGAACGCACTCTCGCCTACTCTTGGAGTTTATAGTGCTTACTGCTGGTTAGGAAAATATGGGGACATTGGGTCTGGAGGATGCCTCAGCTTGGGGTTTGGAGATTTAGCTCATGATTTTTAATTCCTTGACATCACATGGGCAAATGCTTTGCTGTCTGATGAACCCCATGGTTTCCACCAAAGTGTTTGACCAGAGAGTTAAGCCCATTATTGTGTGACTCACAAGGTAAAATCAACAACAACAACAACCAACCTTGGAAACACAGCCTGACTCAGTTGCCCTGTAAAATGCCACAATGGCACAAGCAGATACGAAGCAGTATTTTTACCACCTGGGAGGAAAGGAAGCACGGACCTTCTTTGGATATGAAATTAAACCAGTGCTTATTTCTAGCAGGTTCAGCCTAAACAGATTTGGAGCTTATCTTCAAATTTAGGGGTTCCCTGGTGCCCCCCAAGGAGCTTCTCTGCCAGATCCGTTTAGGTCCATTTAGGGAGCAATGGGTTTGTATCGCCTCAGGAGACTCCCTTCGAGAAGCAGGACAGTGAAGGTGGGCACTCATCCCAGCTGTTGTCAAGAAATTGATTTTTGGGTTGACAAGATGAGGGGCTTGCTTTGTGACAGGTGAGACAAGGAAGTCACTAAGAAGCTAAAAACAGAGAAGGAGCAAAATGAATATTTAAGGAAAAAAAAATGCAGCATCTGGCAAAATACTTTGTCTGTATATCCTTCTCTGGGGAAATGGTTATTCACCCCTGATTTGAGATGGAGGTTGTGACTCCTCTCAGGATGTACATATGAAGCGCTGCTGCACTGCATGTGTGATGGCCTGGATGGACAACTCAGTCCCTAGGGAAGTGTTTGGTGACTGGTGGCTTTGATGAGACCTATAGGAAAGCCACTCGTGGTGGAGAGAAGCACTTCAGATCCCAGCTGGTTCACCTTTTACATGTAGTCGTAAAAAATCAAACGATCATTTAGCATGCAATCAGTGGGTGGAGTAAGGTTTTTTAAAACCAGAACTATAATAGGTCATGGCCAGTCACTAATCTCTAGCTCTCACGGTCAGAGGTCCCCTCCGATGCACGGGGGACTCTCCTATCCTGCTCTGATGCCACATGGTGGGTGACAGCCTGGAAATCCCTGTGGTCTTGGAGTTCCCCCAGGCTCTGGACCCATGCACGGGGTGAAGGCACTGATTGACATTCAATGGCCTGTCCTACCAGAGACTGGATGGAAAATATTGATTTGCTTTAAGAGCTCAGGAGAGGAGGCAGATTCGCAGATGCAGTTGTCTCTCTGTTCACAGTGAGAGCGAGGACTGCCAGGGCTCAAGCTTTCTACATAGGCATTGACCCTGGTGGGCTGACCACTGGATCTGACATCACACCACCCATTTGGGTCCTTGCACTTCCTGTGGGCTTGTCTCTACGTGGGGGCAAAGGGAATACAAAGACATACCTCCTCCCATGCCATGCTGAAGGCTCCAGTCATGGAGCAGGAGGATAACACTGAAATAAGTCTCCATGAAATGCAAGATCTTGTTCGTCTACACCAAACCACAATGCAGACCCCTGTCTCCTATGTCAGCCACTGTGTAGCCAGCAAACATTAAATAAGCTGCTGTCTCTCCCAAGCTGGGCCATATTCATCCTGGCAGCCCCAAGATGCCATCTCTTGCTGCTCCTTCTACGAAATGCCACATCCTCTCTGGGGGATGTTTTCAAGCCAAGGTCCCCTTTCAGACCTGAGCTTCAAGGCTAGGAACAAGACACCTGGGATCAGATGTAGAGGCAGAAGAAAATATGAAAACATATTCAACATGGCGACAGCAATAACTGGTTCAGATTTGTTCAGCTCATGCATATGTATCGGTGCTGTCAGAAGTGGGATTTAAGAGCATCACCAGCATTGAGGTGCCACTGTTTTCTGAGTGCTGCACGTGGGTGCAGTTACTGCCCCGCTGAGGGAGGTCATTAATCTTTCTCCTGTGATTGCCTTGAGTGCCGGAGCAGCAAAACGCTTGTTCTGCAACACCCCGCACTCAAATCAGCAGCACTTGGAGGGGAAGTCCAAAGAAATGGCTCCTTGGAGGACAACCCACACGCACCCACTTGAAGGACAGAGGCTCCTCTCCAGGAGTGCCACAGCCACTTTGCAATTTGGGAACCCTGAGGTTGATAGCACCTCCGCAGCACACATCTGAAGGGGCACTTCATCTTCTCTGGCTGAAGGAATTTGTCTTAACTAAAGCGTTTCAATTAAAAGTCAAGACTGAATCACCGCAAAGTGCCGGAGACAAGAGTCATTAATATTGGAATGCAAGTTTTAAATTATTTTTAATATGCTCTGCAAGGCATACATAAAAGGCCCTTAATATGCATTTCAACTCCTTGCATTAGGGTTTGCAGAATTTAAATTCACAGCAGTGAAAGGGGCGGAGAAGCAACCTGAATTTCTACCAGAGCTCTTGCAGATCCAAACCTGGGAGACCGCCAAGCTGTCAGGCAGGTGTGACCCAATGGATCAGACCTTTTTGGTGGCTTGTGCCAAAATGAACTGGTGGTCCCAGTCCCTGGAGGATGGATGTTGTGGCACATCATTGACACGGGGACAAGTCTTGGAGTGCCTGAAGGTGATAGCAACTGGCATTTTGCTTGGCCATCTCGACCAGTATCAAATATTCGTGGGCACTATCGATAATTTAAGCATTACCTGACCATCCGCTCGTAAGAAGAGCAGAAAGGATGAGGATGGGCTGAGCCGCAGATTTTAGCTCTGAGGGCTGCAGGTGCTCATGCTTGGGGACCCCAGATCTTCACGCCCAGCATTCAGGTGCCCTGTCAGCATACGCCATAGATTTAATAACTCTCTCCCTGCATAGGTACAGGGCTAATTTTGTGGCCGGCGCACAGCAAAACACGCTGATACTCCTGCCTCCTGCTGCAGACTGTGAGAGGAGGAAACCCATCATCTCACAGCAGGAGCATGGAGAGGAACAAGCTTTCCCAAGGTGAGAAGGGAAAAAGGGACCCGTCCAAGAAGGCACTTGTGGGAGTGCAGGGGGCTAGGTGGTGCGAAGCTAGGAGTGTGCCTAAGCATTTGGCTGGATCAGGGCCAGGGGTGCAGAAAAGAAACTTCTGGCAAGGAGAAACCTCTAGGAAGAACCAAACCCTAAAGGAAGCTCAGGGTGAGGTTTGTGCTTCCTATTTCAGTCTAAAAAAAGCCCTGTCCCAGAGGGGGTGAGTTTCAGTAACATCCAGCATGTCTGCCCCCCCAACTGGATAGCCTATTTCTTTGTATCCAGAATGGGGATGACAAAGGTAAAGCACGTGGAAGCCCCACAGTGCAGATGCATCCTCAGAGCATCCTTCCCTGCAGTCAGCATCCCGGAGCCCAGGGACAGAGCACCGTCACCCTTTGAACGGTTCATAGGAGGAGGGATGCACTGAACGGAGCAGAGACAGTTGCCACAGCTAACTTTACACCCAGAGATAAAAGCAGGGCCAGGGCACAGATTTATGCCACGGTTATTTGCATGCTCTGTGCCATGGGTTTGGATGGGGCCAGCTGTTTCTCTCCCCAGACAGCCCTCAAACACAGCTTGGGGGAAACCAGGAGCTGGGGATTGCGCCCTAGAAGCAGGCTGGATGGAGCCACCCTGTTTTGGAGGTTAAAAAAAAATGCAGCCCTGTAGAAGAAAGCCAGGTTAAGCCATTTATGTGCATGCCTCAGGCCCTGCTTAGTTTACTGCAAGCCTAAAAATCCCCAAGTGCTGGGAAATCATCTTGAACCTTGTATGCACATTGGAGCGGCTCAGCTTGTGCTTGGAGGGATGCATCTGTCTGATTTTGCTACCTTGATGCTTGAAATGAGCTAGGGAAAAGCAGGCAGCTTTTCGGAGGAGGGGAAAATAAACCCAAACAACCCAAAGGCAGAAAAGAAAAACAGAAAGAAACCAAAAGCGGGGGCGGGAGGGAAGGAAAAGGGAGGATTTTGTCTCGGGGAAAGGCAGCCCCGGAGGCGTCGGAGCCTCGGAGGACCGTCCGTGCCGTCGCCCCGCGTTGCGAAAGATCCTTTCGCTCGGGCTCGGGTGCCCCTCGGTTTTTGCAAAGCATCCCGGCACGGAAACTCTGGCCCACGCTGCACCTCCCAAAAAGCCAGCGGGAATGCTGGAAAGCTGGGAGGCCCCGTGCCGGGGCCAGGAAAAGCGTCAGGGCTGCGGGGAGCGGAGCGGAGCGGAGCGGAGCGGGCGGCGAGGAGCCGTCTGCCATCTAGCGGCATCGGGCCCGGGGCACCCACCCTCGCAGCCCGGGCAGAGAAAAACACCCCAAAGCAAAGCCCAGACATACCCCCCCCACCCCGACACTCTTTTGCCCCACATCCTTCTGCACGCAGGAGGAGCGGTTGTTGTTTCGGGGGGGGGGGGTTTCGAGGGGGGTTCTGCCAGCGGGGTCTTGTGCATCTGCCAGGAAAGTGCACCGAGATGTAAGTGCGGTGGAGCGTGAATGTATTTGCAAACGGCCGAGCCAGGCTGAACCAAGAAGCCATGTACTCCTGGGTGTGTATTCCCCCCCCCCCCCCCCCCCCCCCCCCCCGCACGGCTCCTTTCCCCCTCTTTAGGCCTCTGCAGAGGATTTTTCCCCCTTTCCCTCCCTTAAAAGAAATCCCCCGTGGCTGGAGCAGGGCTCTCCTCTCCTCTCCATCCCTTCGCATCTCCTGCAGCCTCCTTCCTGCCTCCTATTTTGTGGCCTCGCCGCTCCCGAGGGGGACCCAGGGAGGTGGAGCAGTGGGGGGGGGGGGACACAGCTGCGTTTCTATTCTTCCTTCAGTGACCTCATATCTTCTTAACACCCCCCCCCAACCTTTCAGGGGGTGCTGATACCTCTCTGTTTCTGCACCAAAAAAGTTTGCAAGCTGAAGGGGAGGGTGGGTGTGATGCCTGCACCCCCTTTCCCTTTGCCTCTTTCTGCAAATTCCCGTGTGCAATAAATCCCCTCTTGTGCTGGGGCCTCCCCTGTGCAGTGGGGCTGATGTCCCATTTCATCCCCACGTAATAGCCTCATACCCACTGAAGGAAATGGAGGTGGCTTTTCAAAGGCCACCCCGGAAGAGGGTGGAGTAATGTTCTCCCTGTGACCCCATCCTGCCCCACAGCCCCATGGGGTCCTTCAGAGACCCAACATGGGCATCCTCAAACTGCTCCCCCTCAAGGTGCTTATTGAATGCAAAGAGGCACAGAGCTGGAATCAGATTTAAAAGGAGGGAAAAAGCTGGGCTCTAGACAGTCATGAGATGTTCACAGTGGTGATGGTGTGCCAAAAGCGCCGGTGGTTCACTCGCCCGTGAGAGTGTCGAAAACGAAGCCAGTGCTGGGTCCTCCTTGCAAACCAGCACAAAGCGCGGAGCTCTTTGTAGCATCAGCTCAAGAGAGATCCTCTGTGCTGGAGGGGGTCTGAGCAGTTTGGCAGCACCCTGAGACCCAAAGGGATGGGGGAGATGGCATGAGCACATGCTGGGTGTATGCCCTGGTCCACAGACCCCCCGTCAGCAGGGGATGCACGAAGCCCTTCCACACAGCTCCGTATGAAGCTTTATTTTTAGCTCCGATGTAAGCTTCTTTATGATACCCAGAAATATTTAGCCCTTCCCACTGAAATCGGCTTTGAGATGGGGTCCAGCCAACCTCAGGTGTGACCCAGTTCTGGGGGTCCAGTTTGCTCACCGGCTCTCATTTGCAGCTATGGTTTGGTACAAAATACTGCCTGATTTTCCTCCCTTCCTGCACAACCTAGCAAGGATCCAGCAGCGTGCCTTGGACCCTAAATCACGCTGTACCATTGCAAAAGGGGCAGTCGGGGTTTCCTTGTGCGCTCCCTACTCACCCTCCTCTAACCTTGCTCAGGAAATGTATCGACTTTCCTATTTCTTCCCTTTTTTCTTCTTTTATTTGCTTTGATCCTTCATCCAAAAAGCCAACATGACTGTAGAAGTTCAAGTTGACTGTACAGTCCAATCCTTGTGCAAGCCCAGAGCATGGGCAGTCAAATGTGCAATGGATTTATTCACAAGGCTAGGTCTTGCTCCATAAGTGCTCTCAGCCATGTGCTTTTTAAAGTCCTTTGGGGGAAGAGCTGCACCCCCAGCTAGGTGGGAATGGGCAGGAAGGAGGTCTTTTTGGCCCTTGTGTTGAGGTTGTCCTGTACCAGCTGGCCACAGTGTGGGGAATGTTTAATTTGCAAGGAAAGACGTTGCTGGGGTCAGCAGTGTGTGCAAGGCAAGATTTTATGGAGGGAAAAAGGCTCCAGGCATCAGCCTGACCCATCTCCATCCTCCTGATGGAGGGCCAAGCCCGCCCAGCCACGGAGGAAGGGAGGAAGTCTTCTAGGAAGGGGGGGGAAAAAAAAAAAAAGCATTTTGGAGAAGTGCTGCTACCTGGTCCTCAGCACAGGAGAACCGAGCTGCGCCCGGTCACTGGGGTTTCCCATCTCCCTGTGTCCTGACCAGGTTTCCTCCATGGTCCCGGTCAGTCTGCCCTCGACTGCCGGCATTGCAGCAGCTCTTCCCAATCCCCCACAGGAGACATTTCTTCTGGGGCCCATTCCACTACCTTCACATCTGAGATCGCCATGACAAGCTAGAAGGGGGTGCAGCGTCCTTATGCTCTTGTCAGCATTGGGTTAATTAAAAAAAAAACCTAATCAGGAATAGAGAAAAGCTCAGCGTTAACCTCACGGTAGAGCGGTTTCCAAGTAGGTACGCCAGCGAAATAAAAACAGCAATTTGCAGCTAAATAAAAATAACAATTAAGCATTTGAAATACAAATATACCATTCAGAACAAGCAGATAAATATTCAGATGCGTTCATTACAAGGTTGAGGTTGTCTCTTAAATAAAGAGACAGGTACAAAATAGCAGCCTGAATACTCCAATTACAGCGACATCACATCAACGCCGACGCTCCGGGTGCCAGGCGTCGGGAAGGGGCGAAGGGGAGAAGGAAGGGGCAATGGGGAAAGCGTGCATGGGAAGCATTTATTTTTTTTTAATTGGTCTTAAATTTTGTTTTATGTAACCACTGTTCGGCTTCTCCTTCATGGAGGGCTTTAATTCCCAGGGGTGGGAAGTTCTCCCGTGGCACCAGTGCTCCTCGCGGCTCCTCTTTCTGACGTGGGGCTGTCCTCCCTCCCCGCGCAGCCCCACCACGCCGGTGCCTGTGGGGCAAAGCAGGATTTGGCCTCCTGCCCCAAACCCAGCCGGAGGGGTCTGGCAGCGGGGTGCTGCCCGTCCCGGCGCGGTGCCCAGGCAGCGGAGGGAAGACCGCGCATCAGTGAAAAGCAGAACTGCGCCAAGCCCCAAAACTACAAAGCTTTTGGAGATCAAATGCTGCAGCTGATTGGAAAAAAATAACAAATAACATTTCCATCCATCCATTTCCCCCCCCCAGCGCTTCCCCCCACGGGGGTCACGGGCTGGGGACGTGGCTCAGGGCCAAAGGGACAACGTGGCCTGGGTGGGTGCTAGCGGTGCAGAGCCCCGGGGGGGCTGTTCGGGGGGTGTCTGGGGCTGCGATAGGGCGATGGGTGTTCGCCTCCCCGGGGGGCGTGTAACACTTCTGGGGGTGACAAATATCCCCGGGGGGGGGGGACGACACACAACAGGTATCACCTCTGGCCCACGCACACTGGGGGTGGGGGACACAGCAGGTACTGCCCACGCACAGCGGGAGGAGCAGAAGCCGTCCCCCTGCCCCACGCACCCCCGGGGGGGCAGCAGATATTGGCCACACACACCGCGGGGGGCAGCAGGTACTGCCCACGCAGAGCGGCTGGGGGGAGCAGAAGCTATCCCCCTGCCCCAAACACACACGGGGGGACACACACAGGTATTCACACACCCACACACACGGGGACACACACACAGGTATTCACAGACACACGGACACATGGGGACACACACACACACACACACAGGTATTCACACACACACGGGGACACACACCCACACACACGGGGGGACACACACAGGTATTCACACACAGACGGACACACGGGGGGACACACACACACAGGTATTCACACCCCCACACACCGGGACACACACACACCCCTACACAGGTATTCACACACCCACACACCGGGACACACACACACAGGTATTCACACACACCCACATACACACAGGTATTCACACACACCCACACGGGGACACACACACAGAGGTATTCACACACACACAGACAGAGGTATTCACACACACACACGGACACACACACACACCCCCACACACACAGGTATTCACACACACACACACACAGGTATTCACACACGGACACACACACACGGACACACACCCACACACACAGGTATTCTTTCACACACGCACACACACACGGACAGCACAGCAAGTAGTGCGCAGCCCGCGCACGCGCAGCCCGCCCGAGGCGCGCGAGGTACCGACGGGGTGCGCGTGACGCACACGTTCCCGCGCGCCCCCTAGCGGCCCGCCGCCGCCCTACCGCGCCGTGCCGAATCTGCGGCGGGGCGGACGGCGGCGGCGGCCGCTGCCCGTGCGGAAAGTGCGGCGGCGGGGCGCGGGCCGGCTTTACGCCGGGCGGGATTTCATCATGCGGGGGGGGGCAGGGCGGCGCGCCGCGCCTCTCCATGCCGCTGCCGCCCCGTAGCGTCCTGCCCGCCCTGCTGCGCCGCCTGCGCTTCATCGCCTGCCCGCTCGCCGCCCCTCTCCGCTCCCGGTCCGCCCCGGCCGTGACCCCCATGGACGGTCCGCAAGCTGAGGCGCTGCTCGCGCCCCTCCGGCAGGCGGTGCGGCTCCAGGTAACCCGCCTCGGCCCGGGACCCCCGCTGAAGGGGGGGTGGGACGGATCACCCGGCGGGGAGGACCCGCCTGAGGAGGGATCCCGGCTGGGGGACGGCGGTTTCGCTGAGAGGGTCGCCTGTGTGACAGAGCCGCCCGGAGCTCCGTGCCCGCGGCGGCCGGCCGGTGCCTCGGCTCGGGTCTGCGGGGAGGTGTCGTCGTGCCCCCGTGCCCCCCCTTCCCCCGAGCCCTGCCGGCTTGCGTGGGGTGTGCTCCGGGGGGGGGGGGGGGGCTTGCCCCCCTCCCTGCGGAGTGAATGCAGTGTTTCCCCTCAGCCCCACAGGGCCCGGCTTTCGCGACCCTCAGGCCCCGCGCTGTGGGGCACTGCGGTACCCTGCGGGCTCCAGCGGTGAGCCGGCAGTACGGGGGGTGCCGGTGGGTTTGCTCGCGGCTCCTGGCCAGGGTCGGTTCCCTTGGGTGCAGGGTCTGCAGGTGTCTCCCCTCGGGTGGGTCGTGCTCTGTCTACCCCAGAGAAGTGGGCTGGCTGGGAGTGCGTGGGTGGCTGCCTGTGGAGGTTTCCCGTAGACTGCCCTTTCCCCTCCCCGTAGTGATGGTGTGTGTTAGAGCTGTCTTGCAGAACTGGATCGGTGCGTCAGTCTACCTGGCTTTCCTCTTCTGGGCTTGATGGCTGGTCTGTGCCCAAGCTAGAGCTGACTTTGTCATGCTTTTAGGGCCCCGCAGCTGCACGTTTTCTTTATAAAACAGCCTGCATAGGTTTCCTTATTCCATAGGGTCACACGATGACTTCCCTTTAGAGCTGAGCATGTGTGGGGTTTTGGAGGTCAACGATATTCTCAACAGTTTCATATTTGCCTGATGCAGTAAAGGTTATTAATTTCCTTGCACATTTTCCATTTCATCATTCTTATTTGTCTAGATATGTAGCTGTGTGCTATTAGCTGGTACTGCATCACATTCTCTTTCCATCCCCCTCACAGATGAAGCTATTATCTTTCGCTTCCTTCTTACCTGTGAAGGATTTGATTTGGTCTTTATTTCCTAAGTAAATCCTGATCTTGGCACCCTTGCTGTGTATGTTAATGGCAGCGGAGCCTGCTTGCAGCACATGGAAATTCCGCTTCCTCCTTGCTTTAGCAGCAAGACCTATATGTGTGTGGGTTCCCCACATGCCTCCTTTAAGTGGTTGAATCCATAGCCTTCTGCTTAGCTGCACACATAGCTACGTGTGTGTCCCATGTATTCGTAGATTCGTGCATGTGTTTTCCCATTAAATGAGTGGATTTATGGCCCTCTAATTATACCAGCACCAGCACTTCAATGAGTTTTTATTATGAATCATTGTACAGCATAATGCCTTGGCAAGAGGGCTCCTTGTAAATAAAACGATTTCTGGAACTAGCCAATTTATTTTTTAAAATCCTGTATCTTGGGTGCTGTCATTTACCTTTAAAGTATCAATGCCCCCTTTCTTTCTGGCTGCCCATGGGATTGGGACAGGAGTGTGGGGTGCCAGGGAAGGTTTGTGGGTAGATTTGTATAGCTGGGACCATGGATATTGTGTCGTACAGCTGACAGTAGTAATTTATGGAGATGTTTGCACAAGAGGAAAGGCAGGGAGTAACGAAGTTTGGGGTAGTTGATACCTTATGATGGAGGGGACCCTGTCTGTCAGCTTGTGGAGAATCGGTTTAATTAAACCCAAGGGACTCTTAACCTATGGAGTGGAAAGTGAGCAGCATATCTTCCTGCAGTACTGCCTGATGCAATAAGCTGCCGTGATCCAGGGGTGGATCCCTCTCTGCTTTACTGGTCTATGGGACAAAGCTGCAGCAAAATTTGCCACATCGAGTGCTGCTGTGCACTCCTCTTCTGGGTTGGGCTCAAGATTGTAGCTTTTATTAGATTGAGACCTGTCAGCAAACAGAATTATTTGCTTCAGTTGTGGTTGTTTTTTTTTTCTTTCTCCTCGCGTATGTCTGAGTCCTCTTACTTATAGATCAGGACAAAGAGTTGCTGTATGCTGCTTCTAGATGCTCAGCAATGAGCAGGGTGATAGCTCTGTTGAGTCAGCAGTAGCTATTTTGCTGCTGCCTTGATGTTTTTCCACTGCCGACCCCCTAGCTCAACAAAGGCAATTTGGATTTACTACTTTAAAAGGAAAAAAAAAAAAAAGATCAGATCCCTCCCTCTGCCACGTTATGCAGGAATGGCAGTTGAAGTCCTCAGCCCTAGAGTGAAACTTTCACATTTTGGTGTAACTAGTTAACAGGAAGGAAACAGTTGATATGTTCTGTTCTTGTAGGCGATGGGGTTAGGAAGCCTGACAGGATTCTTACTTTTCTTTCTTTTTTTTCTGTGTGCTTGTTTGAATGCAGTCTGTTGAGTCTTCCTCCTTTTATTAATAAAATTAGCCTTTGAGCCCCTCAGTCTCTGAAGTGCTTTTAGCTTTTCTAACCTGATTACTGAATGACAATCTGTGTATTCTCTTCTCTTTGGTTTCTCAGTTGCCTGTAATATGCATGTCAGAAAAGCTTAGAATTTATGAAAAAGCTGGTATTATGGAAATGTTGTAGTCTCTTTGAATTGTTTTTTTTTTTCTTTTTGTTTAATGGAAAAGTGCAAGGTGCAAGAAAAATGCTGAACTTGGAGCATCCCATTCTTAGAACATCCCACTTGAGAAGGCGTTGACATCTCTGTGCTTTTTCTTCCTGGGTCAGCTCCTTTGTCCTTCTCAGTAATTCAGGACAGACTATGGTTTTGGCTGAAGAAGAGTGGACTTTTAATTAATGTATCTCCAAGAGCAAGCTGGGCACGACTGCTGAGAATAGTGTTCAGAAAAGCGTGCTGTTGGGTATTTAGGGGTTGAGCAGTTCCTTGGGATGAAAGGCGAGAATCAAGAATTGTCCCCACAGGGCAGAGAGACCTTTGTGGAACTGTAACAAGGTGATGGTGGTTTGACTTGGGTCATGACCCTGGTATAAGCCCACTGCAGGGTTTTGGTGCCCTGAAATATTGGCATTGGGTTTTTTTTTTCATGTTGTTTTGTTTGGTGGTTTGGTTTTTTTTAGTCCATTTTATCCATAGTTACTGGACAGGTTTTAAAAACAATAACTAAAATTTGTGTGCTTACTGGCCAGTTTTGAAGGGATATGACAGAGGAAAAGAAGTCTAAAATGGTCATACATTTTGAAGAAAGGGAAGGGATAGAAGGAAGAGAAGCCTTATTAGTGAGAAAGAGAGCACAAAGCCTGTATTGACCGTTTAAGAATCCGTATAGTTCATCCTCAAAGATAGAAAACTAGGATTTGTGGAAATCTTCTGTGAAGTGGTACATGCAGGAGTATATTTGCACACTGAGATTTAATAACAGGTCTGGGACTTAACAATAGTGTGTGGGGGTGGAATTTCTCTAATGCTGTCTAGTTCTGCTAACTCTCATATGCCTAAGTGTTTCTCACTTCTACCAATTGCAGCAGCCTCTTGAGACCTGCGTGGAGGCAGGACAAAACCCTCCCTTTGGATTGCCAGGGGAGCCGAAAGAAGGAGAGTTCTTCTCTATGGCATTCAAAGAAAGAATCTGTATCCTGTGTTTTGTCTCCTTCTAGGGAGAGCTGGTAAGGAAGCTGAAGGAAGAGAAAGCTCCCCAGGTGGATGTAGACAAAGCTGTAGCAGAGCTCAAAGCTCGGAAGAGGGTCCTAGAAGCAAAGGTGAGTTTGGAAATTAAACTTGAGTTCCATGGTTTTGTCTGAAAAGCCTTGAAATCTCTACTTAATACTTTTTTTTACGGTAATGATTTGGGCTGAACAATCGTAGCAGGGTAGACTGTTTGAATCACTTCTGAAATAGTTTGCAAGTTTCCGACTAGTGGCAATTTCCTTCTTTATTTGTTACGCTAATATCTATTAGCATTAAATCACAGTGTGTGAACGAATAAATATGAGTTCAGGTTGTTCATAGTCAAAGCTGAAATTCACTGTATGTGTTGCTAATCCTTGTTTACTTTTTTGTGCACAGTGAGAATACACGCTGTTCACTGTAGTGACTTTCATCTTCAGATTCTTTGTGCAGTAGTTAAATTCCCAGACTGGCATAGAACATTGTTCTTTAAAAAACATTTCCTTTGCTACAGTTTAAACAAAGTTTTTGGAGCCATTTCAAATGGCCTATGGTTTTCCTCAGCTTTGGAGAGGGGTGTATTGAAATTGTGCCCCTTTTTTAAATGCTGTTGTGCTCTGAAAAGTCTTTCTGCAAACAAAATCATGGAACTTCAAGTTTGTTTTGTCTCTACATCAATAAACAAGTAAAAATAAACTTCCTTATCCTGCAAGCTTCTCTCCACCCTCAGACTGAAACAACAGAAAGAAACTTCCATAGCATAAAAACAGTCAGATGTGCATAATGATTGAGGAAGCTGCGAGGTTCTTTCTAATTTGTATTTCATAGAAAAATGATTGTAGTTGTGCTTTGGTGGTACTCTTAAAATAGATATACCGCTGCTTACAACTAACTTACTGTGAGAATGCGAGTATGCTTGAATTGAAAACAGTTGACCCTATTTGTCCTACAGAGTTGTGTGACTGAACAGTTAGCACACTCTCTCAGGTCTGGCATTATGGCAACCTGTTTGCATACATTTAACCCGAGTAAAAAGATGTCTTTTTTTTTTTTTTTTAACTTACAGCATAGAACTGTGCTTTGAAACCATCGCATGAAACCTGTACTGATAGCTAGGTCGTCCTGGCGTAAATAGTTTCTAAATGTTTTCCCAATTCTGTTTCCCAGCCGTCGGAAGCTCAACGCAGAGAGATGTAGCAAGGCAGGTTAGGAATCTTGGTATCCCTGTTAGCCCCACCTTTACGTTGGAAGAGTGCCTGTAGGATGCAGTGTAGAGACGTACTTGCCAGTTACACAATTTGTGTGGGCTGTATCCCTGTCAGTGTAAGAATGACCTTGCAAACCCTGCATCTGCCCTTTTGAGCGCAGCACTCCAATATAGTCTTTCTTTATTGACAGTGTTTCCAGCGATGCATCATAGCCACTTGGAACTTTTGCAGAAAGCAGCAGTGTGAATGCTTGTTGGCTTGAAAGCTGTACCAGCAACTGCTAAAGCTCTGTGATACGTACTTAAAGGTAGCAGACTGGCGCTGAGTTTGAAGTTTTGAACAGGGCAGAGCAGTTGAATGTTTACAATTCCTTGGCTTATGTCCTCAAACCGTATCTTAAGTCAGTGGATGATTCCGCTGCTATACAGGATCTTTCTTCCCCTCAAAGGCTAACACAGACACTTTTCTGCCTTCTAGGATATGTTTATGATTGTATGCTGGATAGAAGAGACTGTTTCTGTGACTTCTGCACCAGTTTTCACTAGCTATTGTCTTTTGGTGGTAGAAGAGGGGCTCTACAGATTTCTGTAACTACTCCAGTTACTCCTGTGCTGCTGGCCATTTCTCCCTGCCAGCTCCGAATTGGGCCGTGTCACTGTTATTCTCCTCCTGTCTGTCTCTGGGCAAAAGCTGTTCTGAAATGTGATTCTATGTTTTTGGGCAGAGAGTGGCAAATGGATTCCCTTTCCCTGCTTTAAAAGTACTGTTCTGGTGCTTGCTCTTGTGTGTGCTCTCTACCTGTCTTTGACTTGTCTCTTGTGCAAAGTTACTCCTTGGCTCATGCTAATTCATGGGAGCAGCAGAGGTACAGTGCTTTTAATATTAGACCACGTTTATTTGTCTTTATAGATGCTAAAAAAAGAAAAGTTTGAAATTATTGGTTATACAGTACTTTTTATTACTGAAAGGCTGTTCAAAATGATAGTGTTAGCCACTTAGGAGGATCCGAATTAATTTATTTAACTTCTGGGCTTAACTGCTTTAGTTATCGAAACATCTTTGTTGAAGAAATCTTTCAAATCTGTTGACTTTACTAATGGAGTTGGCTGCAAAAATTGTGGGTTTTCAGATGAAATAGTCTGCTGTAGAACATTTTCATGGAATCTTATCAGGGCATTTAGGCACTCTGTAACTAAAGTTTCTGAGAGCAGGGGGCCATATTTATTAAAGAATACATTTTGCAAATAGATATTCTTTGTACAAGTAGCTAAATACACACCTTTGGCAGAGCACAAGGGTGATGGTGTTCATAGTCTTCGTGGTAAAAAATCTTTTCATGTGAGGACCACTTTATTGAAAGCTTCATATACACTCAGATGTTTGTAGTCTGAGCTAGTCATTTTAAGGTCTTTTTATAGTCGGGAGAGGGAAATGGATCAGAAGAAATGCTTTAGAAATTGCCGTTTCTCTCCACTGATTGTAAAGAAGGCTGAGGATAAGTAGCTCAGACTTAGTTGTCTGAAAGTTAGGGCAGATGAGTCCACCTCCGAGTGTCTAAAATGCTGCATTCAGACAATCACGTTCGTAATTGAGCGCTTGAATCTCGGTGTGACCATTTCTCTTTAGAAAAGGAGCATGTTGGCAGGATACCTTTACTTCAAAATGGTCTTTACAGACTTTTGACTCATAGTGGTGAATTGAGAGGATTTCAGCTCCTGCCAGAAACAGGAGGTATTAACTGTTTTTGGTTTGCTTGAATTACAGGAGCTGGCCTTACAGCCCAAAGATGACATCGTGGACAGAGTTAAAATGGAAGACACCCTGAAAAGGAGGTTTTTCTATGATCAAGCCTTTTCTATTTATGGAGGTACGGATTTGAAGAAATTTACATTTTAATTCCTTTAGGGTAATGTTCCAGTCTTTCTAGCTGTGCAAAATGCTGTACTCTTGCAGTGTTATATTAATACAACATAAAATATTTTTTTTTCAAAGTTGGCTTTAAACTTTCCTGCTTGTGTCTGTAAACCTTTCAAAAGTCCCCTCTTCCTAAAGTGTTTAGGTGGGGAGGGGGCTCAAATTTTGTCTTCTGCTTTCTGAATGTAAATGAGTGGACTTTAGGATGCATGTTCTGAGCATTATGTTGTAGAAGATGGTTTCTTTGAGGAGGAGTAGGGTCTTCTGGTGTTTAAGGTGGTGATCAGCTCATTTCTCTGTAACAATTCATCTCTATCTGAGCCCTTCTTGGCAAGATAATGCTGAAAACTACTGTGACCTTTAGAACCTGTTACCTTAATGAACTTTGTCAATGAACTTTATTAAACACGTGAACAAATTTGGCTGTTAAACCTTTTCAGATAGTTGGCTTGAGGCAGCTTGGGGCAGCACAGTGACTGTATGGTTATTGCTCTTTCACCTAAGATACTAAAATAAATACTCTGGTTTGTTTTACTGGCTTTTTCTTTCTTTTTTCAACTTTGTGCCTAAACTAGTGATTGGCAGATAAGCTTTATTGCTGACAATAACATATTGCTCTGGCACATGCATTATCACTTCTGTATTCAGATTCCTCCTTCAGATAGATTGGTCCCACAAAATATAATCCATTAGTGGAGGAAGTGTAGCTTTTACAGTTGTTGATTGCAGGTAGTTATTAGTTTCAGCTTCTACCACTACCTGACACCCCAGTGCACTCTGCGACTGAACTGTATGGGTTAGTGTATAGGGCAGTGTCTGCCTCAGTGGTTCATGAAGTTTACTTTCAGCCTTTATGTTATGGGTCTTTATGTAAAAAGCTTTCTACAGGGAGCCACGTTCCATATTCTGTTTAGCACAGAGAAGCTGATGCTTCATGCTCACAAAATGACCTCAGACTTAAACCAACGGATGGAAACAGTGAGAAGGGAGGACATTTCCTCCAAACAATGTGGATTCATACAGTCTTGCACCAACCACATTTTTTTACCTTTTTCTCTTTGCAGGTGTCAGTGGTCTGTATGACTTTGGGCCTGTTGGGTGTGCTTTGAAGAACAACATCATTCAGGCATGGAGACAGCACTTTATTCAGGAAGAGCAAATCCTGGAGATTGACTGTACTATGCTCACGCCAGAGCCAGTTCTGAAGTAAATATGGGTCTTTTTTTCTGCAGCATGTAATTTCTGGTCATAGTTGCTTTTTACAGTCTTCTGTAAAGTTACCCACAGGGATCTTGAGACTGGGTCACCCAATTTAATACCTATTGCAGTGCAAAATAATTAGATATCAGTGCACAGGTCAGTGTGAGAAACTGTTGTTCCATAAATCAGGGAGAGCAGTGGGACTCATGTCTGAGAGTTTAATGTCTTAATGTCTCTTAGCAGTCCCATTAGGTAAGAAATTGCCATTATTCCTTTTTCTAAAAGATCAAGACGACAAAAAAAAGGATTAGCTGACTTGCCTAAATCTGGGACACCTGGGTCATAGTTAAGGACAGTGGCCAGCCTGCTTGACCATCCTTCCCTTCTCTGTGAAGGGATGGCAAGATACAATGTCTTAATTGAGCTCTGAATGCAAATGATGCTTCTGTAGCCCAGGGGATTGTAGCCCTTATTTTATCCACAGACCAGGTAGAGCGACCATCTTCAAGGGTGAGAGCATAGTTTAGACTCTGAAGCTGTTCACCTCCACCTGTCTCTGCGAGGACTTCCAACAAGTTTGCTAAATATGTCAGAAGATTTGGAAAGAGAGTCTGAGCTGCGTCAACTGCGTTACTTTGTCTGGGTCACAGCATAACAGGCAGAAGCATTCACAGATCACTATTATAAAATAGTGGGAATCTGTCCACCTGAACTACTGGTTACTCCTCATAACTACATCTATGTCTTGCTTTGATCATGATACAGTCCCTAAAGGTGCTAAGTGTCATCTTAGTGACACGTTTTAAGATTTAGATGTATTGATACTTTCTCACAGATGAGATTTTTTTGGACGCATAGTTTGGACACATAGTTTGAAGGACTTTTCTTGATAATGGTCTATCTGCTGGGATCACACAGGACCTGGGGCTGTTCGCTGTCAGCTTTCATGTTCCTTTTTTTGTATCATCTTTTCTAGGACTTCCGGCCATGTAGACAAGTTTGCTGACTTCATGGTGAAAGATGTGAAGAATGGGGAATGTTTTCGTGCTGATCATCTCTTAAAAGGTTTGGTTATGTTCCAAGGTTAGGTGGGCTTGGGGATTCCTTGCAGTGGTACAAACATGGGAAAAGAGTATCTTTCTCAAGGAACGCCAGTTGGTGTAGCCAGTCTTTCATACTTGTGTTTGGAGTTCATTAATCATACCATAACAAAGATCCCATAAGTTCTCAGTTCCACTCAAATGCTGTGTTAGTGTCTTAAATAAAGTACAGGATCTCTAATAAAAACACTCTTGGGTCCCTTTTTATAAAACCCTCTGTCATCAGGCTATAAAAGATTACTGTGTTGTCTAAGCTGAGGACTCTCTATATAACAAGGTCCCTGTTCTCTACCGTGTTCTGATCTTAGTTTTCTTGAGTTTCAGTTGCTTTTTGTTCAGAACTGAGAAATGATGTAATGATGATATAAGGAGACAGAGCATGCTTCCCTATGCAAAGGTTAGTTATGTGGCAGCTGCTGACTTTCGTATGCCTTAGAACTCAACTGGCTTTTGGGAATGTTAAATAGACTTCAGGCATTTCTTAGGTTTGCAAAGTCCTCACACTTCTTTCTGGTTATTGATTAAATTTTGTTTAAAACACAGCGGGGAAAAAAATCACATGAAGGAATCTTAGAAATAAGAAACCTATTTGAAAACTTTTTCATGTACAGCTCCATTGTGAAAGGAAGGATTGTTCCGCTCTATGTTTAAGTGGGTTGTGGTCCCTAATTTTCTGGCTTTTCCTTGGAAGTTAAGTATGTAGAAATATCTATATTGGCATGAAAGCTGTTTTCATAATATTCAGTTAGAATTTTTGTTTTATTAAAAAAAACAAAAGAAGCCCATCTAACCTCTGCCCACTCTGCACGCTGAACAGCATCACAGAGATGACTGTCCTTGTCTCTTCTGCAGCCCATCACTGGTGAACAGCCACCTGCTGTTACTGCCACTAAAAAGTCAGATTGCTTTTTTCAAATGAGAGTGGGAAGTCTTGGCATCACTGTCTGCCTTTGTATCTCATGGAGAATGTTATGCTTTAAAGTAGAATGCAATCTAACCCTACTGTACCAACTCAGTACGTGCCTCTGAGTCCATTTGGATAAAATTAGCTTTGCTGGCTTGGGATCAGATGTTGCTTTTAATTTCCAGTCTGTATAGAAAGAAAATAAGGAGAAAGGGACTACAAAGCTACTGCTTGGGTTTAGAGGAACGAGTATTGGAAAGAGGCTAGATAAGGACCTGTTGTTTTCCTTGTGGCACACGGTACAGCAAACTGGTGCAGCTCTGCAGCTGTAGGTCAGCGTTGCCCTGCTGACATGAGTGGAGTTATCCTGACAGACACAAGCAAGGCAAATGGTGGACATACACTCATGCTGGAGGATCCCTCTGATCTGTCTACCTTTAGATTTGGGTCAGTGATGGGGTTGCAGTATAAACTCACTACATACTTTTCTTGCTTACAGCTCACCTGAAAAAGCTTATGTCTGACAAGAAGTGCACAGCAGAAAAAAAGGCAGAAATGGAAAATGTTCTAACGCAGGTAGGTGCCTGCATGAGGCGGTGAATGCTTCAGGGATGTGTGTGTAACAGAGGAAATGCAGTGCACCTAGTCCAGAGGCAGTGTCTCTTCTATGTCTTGAAACGTGCTCAGAAATCTTTACCTCAGTGATCTCATAGGCTGTACATGTTCCTAAATACTGAAAACTTACTGGTTAACAAATACTGTAAACTTGCTGGTGAATTTCATCTCCCTTCTTCTGCTGTTTTGGGGAGTTATTGCTATTATATTAGTCTCTTGAATGTTGGATTGGTAGGGCTTGAAGCTCTGTCCTTGGAGCTGGTCTGCTGTGTTCCACCTCACACCCTGGCAAAAGGCCTGTTTCTTCTGAATCCGCCCTGTATGACACAAAGGAACAGAGATGGATAAGAAGTTTTGTCAGGGTTTTTCTGAATCACCTGAGCACTGAATTGGTATGTTTTAAAGTTGTCTCAGCTTTGAAGCACTTGAGATTTTCTCCTCTGTCTCTAGCACCCTGCATAGATACTTACTTTTATCCTCATGAGAATAGTTGGTGCTCCAGGCTGACATTGCTGAGCAGCTGTAGAAACGTTTGCCTTTATTTTTGTCATTTGTTTTTCTTACTTTGTTTTTAATGTTTTTTTTCTCATGACTTCGAAGATAAATGCTTCCAGAGCCATGCATAGAATGAATATTTCCTTCCAGAAAGAGCAACTTTTTTCAGTGTGTTGCGTCAGTGAGCAGCTGTCATTTGGTTTTCCGCACTACAACACTGAACTTTGACCATCCTTTAGGGGAATCCCTCTATTAATAATCTCCTGTCTTGAGTTTTCTTTGATGTGTGAAGGATCACAACAATTAATGCTAGAAGCAGCTAATTTGATTTAAAACTTGAGTGTTAAATCATTGCTATACTGTTCAGTATAGATCCTCTATGGTCCTTAAGTCTAGAAACTACGTTTAAATGTACATATGCAAAAGGCTAGTACATAAATGCACAAAACAATGTCAGAAATTGCGACTTTTGTGTGGTTAGATTGCAGTTAGATCTGTGGTTCTACTACTGCTTGATTCCCATCTTTCAGAGAGAGAGGAAGGTAGGGTCCTGCAAGGGGCTGACATTATCCCACTTGTGAAAATGTCCAGTTGTTACCAAATTGTTTTCAGAGCAAATGGAAAATCTTTCACCAAGAAGCCCTGTGCTGCAGATTTGCTCTATTTAACTAAAATGCAGAACAGCTCTGAAAGGAAGCATCCAATATATAGTTTGAATGAATCTATATTGTGTTTCATGCAGCAGAAGAAAGAGAAATGAATGCAGACAAAGCCCTGCAGAAATTTCAGCTTTCTTCACTCTCATTGCTGTGTTTTTTTCCTTCCCAGCACACTGCTCCCCAGGTTTTAGCTGAAACTGTTCAAAAGAAGCTACTGGTGGGTGGTGATGCAGTCCCAATGACTTTTCTTCTGCTTTACGCCCACTCTCATGCTCAGTGCTTGCATTTCTGTCTAGCCTTCAGACTTCCTGTGGTATGGCTGAGTTGTGGACCTATATGACTAAAACGGGTTTGCAGATGTGCAGTCTATTCTTTTACCATTGGTTCAAACTTTAGCTTGCTTGAAAATTCAGGTTAAAAGGGAGTATTTTGGGCAGGTGATTCAGAGCTGTGGATCGTGCTCACTAGAAGATGAAAAGGGCATAATTCATTGCTGTTATCTAGTAATAATTCTCCTGTGTTTTGATATTAGTTGGACAATTACGGCCAGCAAGAACTTGCAGATCTGTTTGTGAACTACAACGTGAAATCACCCATCACTGGGAATGACTTGTCCCCTCCTGTTTCTTTCAATCTGATGTTCAAGACCTCCATTGGGCCTGGAGGAAACATGCCTGGGTAGGTACTAATCTCATTCTGCTCACACTCTCCCTTCTTCATACATCACTTGGAATAAAAATGAAGTCTCAACAGGATTGAAATACTCAGTTTTTTCTTGAGTAGCCTTCCCCTACCTTTCAGTCCCAAGTCATCTCTGGCAGGCTGGCATTGTGCTGGCATTGGCATTTCACTTTGTACTCTTGGTGAAAGGTAGGAGAAGCAAGGAGCTGTTGCAGAGTCATGAAAATCCTTGAAGCAGCCAGACTAATTGGATCACAGCAATGCCCTTACTGCTTGGAGTTGTTTCCATAAAGACAGTTAATATTGGGTTCCCAATTGTCAGCAACTTCATGGCTATAGAGAACATGCTTCAGTGTACCTGTTTCAGGATGAAGTTAGTTAGCAGGGTGATCCAGTGGTAGCATCATTTGGTAGGTGTTTGTAGTTAGTGTGTGAGATTGTAGAGGCTGTTGTCTTGAGTTGGGGTCTCTGAAACTAAAGCTGAACCCCCAATGAAAAGTGCAAAATGTGATATTTGCATGTGCTCTGGGATGGGATTGGAGATACGTGTCATATGTGTAGTACATGAAATAGTCTGTGTAGGTGGTGTCCCCTGTGGAAGTCTCAAATCACTGTAGGGGATGTAGGGGCCTTACACTAAAGCCACTTCACAGTTTGTGTAACAGCAGAGGTGCAGTCATGGTTTGCCTGCAAAATCCGTGTTTGTAAACAGCCTGGTACAGCGCAAAGGCAAGGAGGCTGCATTCCGTGCGACCTTCTTGATGCCACTGTATTTCATTCAAATGCCTTTTTCCATTCTCTGCTTGCATCTCAAAAGCATCCAAGTCGTCCAGTTTACTTTTGGGAGTAACGATGGAGTGCTGATGTTTGTTTGCTTTTTCCCCCTCGGTCTATTGCTTCATTATTTTGTGTCTGGAGTTAAAAGACTCAAGAGAAAAAGTACCACCTTTAAGTTTTGTAATAACTGTGGATTTTCTTTTCTCACTGCTTTCCCCATCCTTTTATCTTGCTGAATTTTCCTTTTTTCCCTGTCTCCTTTCAGCTATCTGAGGCCAGAAACTGCGCAGGGAATATTCCTCAACTTCAAACGCCTTCTGGAGTTTAACCAAGGCAAACTGCCTTTTGCTGCTGCCCAGATTGGAAATTCCTTCAGAAATGAAATCTCACCCCGCTCCGGCCTTATCAGAGTGAGGTACTGCAAATTTCTTCTTTCAACAGAAGGGTGCCTGGGAGCAGGTAGCACCTTTCTTTTCTTCCAGCATTTGTACATGGTTGTTCCACGCTAGTGCTTTCTTCCAGAGGACTCCTCATAATGTGCCTAGTGAGTCTCCGGGTTCATGGGCAAAGAACTCGATTAAGTTTTTAACTATAGAATTCTATCTAAGCCTGGCTGGTGAAAAGTAGGATCTCTGAAATAGCTGTTGTATTAGAAACACCTAGATTAAACTCAGTTTTACTAACAGAATTTGGCTTCCTTCAAATCTAAACAAATCATATTAAAGGTAGCTGTGTTCTCTACAGGGTATGCAACTTTGCTTGTTTAATTACGTTCACGTGATTTACTTGAAAACTGAAATCGGAATCAAAATGTGATTCATTTTGCAGAAGTATTTCCAGTCTCAGTTCTGCAGATTCTGCAGTTCTGCGACTTACTACAGAGAGGAACTTGGGAGATAACCTGACTCAGGACATGTGTTTACGTCCCAGGAACAGTCAAGCGGGAAAGCTCAACGTTATTGAGAATTACTTTCAAAGCTTTCTGTCTCAGGGTAGAAGTGATTATTGCATTTCATTAAGGATAAACTGTATTTCAACTGAACTATTCTGAACAGAAGTCTCCTCTGTCTTAATTTGGAACAAGAGCTCCCATGCACAGTCAGTGTGGTTCTGCCATACCACAAGCAGTATGTGTTGTAAACTTGGTAATTGGTTAATATGGTGCCATAGATGTCACTGAGAGGCAGTGGCAGCATTAGCACTAAAGAACCTCTGTGGAATTTTCTCAGTCCTCCTGTTCTCTCTTGCACATCTGGAAATGAGAACTTTTCTCATTGAAATGCATTTTCAGTCAAATATAAATTATGTGCTTGTGGTGCATTTATTGGAGACTGTGTTATTATGCTATCATAGCAAATTACATCCTGATGCCTGTGATTTAAAGTTAATGATTACCTAGAGCGTTTTTAAAGGTTCTTGATAACAACCTAATTCAATGTAAAGTGATTTCAGACAAGAAGGCTAAGAATCAATGTATAAGTATAGATGTATTAAAGACAAATTCTTAAAAGAGAATGTGCACCACTGCTGATTTAGCAGTATAATTATCTTCAAGAAATTATCACCTCACCTGGCTATTTTAGGCACCTCTGATATGAGTTAAGGCTACTGAATTAATCAGTGGATTACTCTTCATGACCCTGTAGGAAATGTGTGCTTCTAATATGGGCATCACAGCAGTCTGGAAAACTCCGGAGAACTTCTGGAAGTATTTCCAAAGGTGGTGTTCTCTGCTCTGAATCACAGTGGTGGTAACCATGGCCTGGAGATCCCTGGATGAATTTGTAGAAAGTTTTATTAGGAATTTGAAGATGAAAATAAATCCAGTGTCAAGACTGGTTCATGTTCCAGTCTATAGATTATCTTAGCTCTGAGTTTGCTTATGTTTTTAAAGTACTGACTTGCTTGTGAGAAGCTAAAGCATAATCAGTTATTAGAAGGGCTGTGGCTAACACAGAAAATCTTTAATACACGTGGTTGTTTATGTCTTCATTAGGGAATTCACCATGGCAGAAATTGAGCACTTTGTGGATCCCAGTGAGAAAAATCACCCCAAGTTTCAGAATGTGGCAGATCTCAACATCCTCCTGTACTCTTCCAAGGCGCAGGTCAGCGGGCAGTCTGCCCATGTAATGCGGCTGGGAGATGCTGTCCAACAGGTAATGTTCCTCTTGCAAGTACATGGAGCTTGCTCTCTTGAAGGTTGCTCTCAAGGCTAAATTACAAACTGTTGAGTTGGTGCCAGCTGGGGTTTGCTCCCAGATTTAAGAGTCAGTTCTCTTCAGTGAACCAGTGTGACTGAGATCTGAGCCTGGCCCTTGTTATCAGTAATGAAAGGCTGCAAGTGGTGCTGGGATAGTGGTTAGAGATTAAGCTTCACACTTACCTAATGGGAGAGGAATGGTAAGGAATACTAATATCTGCCAAAAACTCGGCAGTGACTGGGAATCTAATTCTCAGCTGCTGCCCCCCATCAGTACGTAGCTTGCACGTTGAGGTTTTGCTACCTGATTCTCCTTGCATACAAGTTATGAATAACTAAGTTTACTGACTTCCCCCATTCCCCCAAAATCGCAAATAAAAAACCCCTACCAAAACCCTGCTCTGCCCCTCCAATCCAAACGACCCTCCCAAAACATAAACACCACCACCACCACCACCACCCCCTTGTTGTATTGTAACTGTGAACTGTAGGGTGCAGCTGTTGTGGGGTCCTGAGCCATAACTGCAATTCCCATGCACTGCTGTAATACCAGTGGCTGCACTGTTGGATACAGCAGAGTATTTTCAAGTGGGTGATCTTCAGAAACTATCAGTGATGAGTCCTAGAGCAATAATAACTTGCTGTTTTGCTCAGATGGAGATACTGCCAGTGGCAGTAGGTGAATTTGAAAAGATGTAATAGTTTCAGGGGAGACATAGTACTTTATCACAGGCAGCTGCAGGAAGTGCTGTCTGTAATGTGTCAAGTTGTCTGCAGAAGTACAACAGATGATGACTTTGCTTCCTTAGGAGTTAATGTCTATGAGGTTTTTTTTCTTCCTCTTTTTCCCTTTCCAGGGTGTCATCAATAACTCCATTCTTGGTTACTACATTGGCAGAATCTACCTCTTCCTTACAAAGGTCGGTGTATCCCCAGGGAAGCTGCGCTTCCGACAGCACATGGAGAATGAGATGGCTCATTATGCCTGTGACTGCTGGGATGCAGAGTCCAAAACATCGTATGTAAGTGGCAAAGCAAAACAGCAAGTGGCACTCCCTGTCAGATCTGTTGATAGTGCGGGGAGGGGCTCCGTTTTATTTCTTGTTTTTTAAAACTAAGGATATGAGTCTGATTTCTGTCTAGCCACATGTTGGTATGAACACACTTACTGCAGTGCAAATGTTCTGAATCCTTAGTCCTTACAAATTCTTTGAACTGTTCGTGCTTGTTTGTAGGTCCATGCTTCAGACTCCTCTGGTGGAGCCTTAAGTTGCTCGTGGACATTGCAGTGGTAAAATTTCACCTGGAGTTAAAGGAAAGGTCCCGGTGCTTTCCAAAGACTATAACCCCTGTAAAAGCAGCAGGGAAAGATTTGTTTTGCTAGAGTTACTCCAGGGCGGATTCCTTCCTGCTAGAATGCTTGCTTTTCCATTCCCACTACCAAGCTGTGAGAAATAAGAGTTCACTCCTACCAGTTCAGACAGCAGGTGCTGGGAGAAAAATTTCCCAAGGATTTTTTAGCTTCCTGTTGAGAGGTTAAGAGCTTTTCAGTTCAGGCCTTGTTGGATGCTTTGTTTTTCTCTTATATTGTTGGCTGGATTTTGAAAAATGTCGTCTTCTTTTTTTTTTTTTTTTTTCTTTCAAGTAAACCAGCAGTAGGTAGGTAGGGGCAAGGCTCTTAGACTCATTTTAGGCTCTCTTGGAGAGCTTTCAGCCTCTTCAGGAAATCTCAGCCAAGTATATCAGTTGGAATGATAGTTTCAAAAGAAATATTAGAAGGTGTAGTAACTAGACTGTATTGATTAAGAAGTCATTACCCTCTTTAAGGGTACAGAATCTACTTTTTAGTCGAATCTGAGTTAAAAAAAGAAAGAAAAAGTTATTTCATTATTTTTCCCTCATGTAGTGAAGTGCGCGTTCTTCCTGGTTAGCTTTTCCAAGGCATCTGGGGTGTGTGCAGATTCCTGAAAATAGCTAGAGAACTCTGTGTGATCTTGTTCCAATAAAGGATCAAAAGATCGAAGGGATTTTGCTGAGGTCTACGGGGTTAGCCTGTGACATTGCAGTGACCCTTACATGGGTAGACCCCATCCACAGTCCTGATCAGTTTGATAGCCAAACTGGTAGCGTGCTCGGCCAAAGGTGTCCACACAGGGAATGGGTCAAGGCTTCAAATGGTTCAGACAGCCTTATTTATGGGCAGGGAGAACCGAGGGCTGAGGAGGTTATGTGTGGATGATGGTTTTTGCCCATGCAGGGTTTTTTGGTTGGTTTTTTTTGTTTGTTTTGTTTTCTCTCTTTTCTTTTAAGGAGCTGAAACAGGCTTATCACTAGTAATGTTTCATTACAGCTAGTTAGAGCCATAGTAGCCAGTAAAATTCCACTAAATGATGTGAATGTGAACAAAAATAATATGAACAAAAAAATTCCTACAGCTTGGATGAGTGATTGTCTTCATATAGAAAAGCCCTGTAGAAACAATAGAAGGAATGGCTTCTTCTGACTGTAGATAGCAGCCTTTCTTTCCAGCCAGCCCAAAACAGGCTCGACATGTGTGGGTCACAATAAGATTAATAAACTTTGCAAGCTTTGTCACAGATCAGGACAACACTCACAGAGCAGTATGTCCAACAGCCTCATGCAGAGGTGAAGACAGCAATCCCAGGGGCATGACAAAACCACCTTGTGAGCTGGACTCACGCTTTGGTTTGTCATTTAACTCTGACCAAAAATGTTTATACAAGCCTTCGGCGCTCTGTAGTAAGAAGTTAACTACACTGAATGGTTTAAAATCCGTTCTATAAAGTTGTTAAATAAACCTCCTGAGAAGTAGCTGTAGTACCCTAATGGTTCAATTTGTTTAAAATTTCCCAAGATGTTCTGGAACACCATGTTTTTTCCAGAACAGGGATTTCTGCTGTTCACATACCTTTCCTGACACCCTGCTATATCACTGCAGACTGGAAATCTATGCAGCATCTGACTGTATCCTCATGCTGATGTGACGGAGTGAATGGAAAGCAGCTCATATGCCTTTTCTTTTATGGGATTATCTTTTAGAAAATCCAGGTGGTGGTTGTATTTGCTGCAAGTGTTGGAAGGCTTCATCAGTTCCGTGTGTATGAATGGTGTTTTGAGATTCCTCTTTGCCATACATGCTGAGATGTTGAAAGAAGTGCTTCCCTTGCATATGAGCTGTGTCTTACTAGCTCGCAGGCCAAGCTTTTGGCCGTTCTAGTGTGGCTGGTTGCCTGCTGTCTATTTCGTATTTGCGGAGCAGCAGAGCCCCCAGGGCACGATGTCTTCGTGTGCCTATAGCATGTGAGCGATAGGATTGTATACTCTGGCCCCAGCCCCGAGCTATCGGCACAGTGCTGCGTTCTGCCAAGTCGTGTGGAAAACCCGGCCCTGAACACAGGCACTGGTTAGATAACTGATCGTTTCCTCTGGAAACAAATGGAATCATTCAAATGAAGGAGCAACTAGTGAGTGAGGGCTGCTTATTGTAACAGAGCTAATTATGTAGAAAAAACACTCATGGGAGCAGGGAGGGCTTAAGGGTGAATAAACATATTTGATGGTTAAGTGGACAAAAAAGTGAGTTGGTAAAAGCTTCCACTTCTGTTTTTTCAGGGTTGGATTGAGATCGTTGGCTGTGCTGATCGTTCCTGCTATGACCTCTCCTGCCATGCCCGTGCCACCAAAGTTCCTCTTATAGCTGAGAAGCCTCTCAAAGAACCTATATCCTTTCAGAATAAACCAGATTCTCGTGCAGTGAAAAGTGATTTGACAGTGAGAGAGTTTTGGAGAGCTGTGCACCTCTGTTTTAAGTTAGATCTGTAAATTTAACAGGGTAAACCTAGAGCAGCAGACGAGCGTGACTTTGGGAAATAACCTGGAAAGGATTGAGCATGTGGGTGACTTTACTCAGGTGGGCAAAAGGGATTTACTATTGTGCTTGGGTTTTTTTTCTAGCTTAATGCTAGGCTCTGTTTTGACTGTCAAGCATGGTTCAAATGTGAATGTGGGGTTACTATTCCAGGTTACTTCATGTCACACCATGGTTCTGCTGCTAGCTGTACTTGTAAAAAAAAGTTGTATTCTTTCAAAATTTGTGACCTTTTGCCCTTCAGTATTTTTTATTGTTGCTTTCCTCTATTGGAGAGAAGTTCCTTAATCCACTAGCAGAGGAGATTTCTTTGTGTCATGTAGCAATTAGCTTTGACATAGCAAAAGATCCAGTCCCTGCTTTCTGTCATCTTGAACTCCTTAACTGCCCTGTACAGAACAGTCAACATTGTTCAGTTTGAGGCAAATAAGGGAGCCATTGGCAAAGCTTATAAGAAGGATGCAAAGGTGGTGATGGAATACCTTTCCATATGTGATGAGTGTTACATCACCGAGATGGAGCAGCTGCTCAATGAGAAAGGGTGAGCTGACTGCGTGTGCATGGTACCCTTCTCTGACACCTCTGATGAGGGTTCCTGAAGTGCTGCTGGATTAGTTTGAGCCACTTGAAACCAGCTTCCTCCTGAGAGTAGGCTGAGTGGATCATCTGAAACATGCTGTCCCTTCCACCTCATCATGGCTGGTTATAGAATCATAGAATGGTTTGGGTTGGAAGGGACCTTTAAAGATCATCTAGTTCCAACCCCTCTGCTGCGGGCAGGGACACCCTCCACTAGACCATGTTGCCCAAAGCCTCATCCAACCTGGCCTTGAACACTTCCAGGGATGGGGCAGCCACAACCTCTCTGGGCAACCTGTGTCAGTGCCTCACCACTCCAACAGTAAAGAATTTCTTTCTAACATCTAATCTAAATCGACCCTCCTTCAGCTTAAACCCATTCCCCCTTGTCCTGTCACTACACTCCCTGATAAACAGTCCCTCACCATCTTTCCTGTAGGCCCCTTCAGGTACTGGAATTCAGCCACAATTAGATCTCCCCAGAGCCGCCTTTTCTCCAGGCTGAACAATCCCAACTCTCTCAGCCTGTCCTCATAGCAGAGGTGCTCCATCCTTCTGATCAGCTTCGTGGCCTCCTCAGGACTCTCTCCAACAGCTCCATGTCTCTCCTGTACTGGGGCCCCCAGAGCTGGATGCAGTACTGCAGGTGGGGTCTCACCAGAGCAGAGTAGAGGGGCAGGATCACCTCCCTCGACCTGCTGGTCACACCTCTTTTGATGCAGCCCAGGACACAGTTGGCTTTCTGGGCTGCAAGCGCACACTGCTGGCTCATGTTGAGCTTCCCATCAATCAATACCCCCAAGTCCTTCTCCTCAGGGCTGCTTTCAATCCATTCCTCGCCCAGCCCATAGTCGTGCTTGGCATTGCACTGGCCCACATGCAGGACCTTCCACTTGGCCTTGTTGAACTTCATGCAGTTTGCACAGGCCCACCTCTCCAGCCTGTCCGGGTCCCTCTGGATGGCATCCCTTCCCTCCAGCATGTTGACCACACCACACAGCTTGGTGTCGTTGGCAAACTTGCTGAGGGTGCACTCGATCCCACTGTCCATGTTGCCAACAAAGATGTTGAACAGTGCTGGTCCCAGTACAGACCCCTGAGGAACGCCACTCATCACCGTTCTCCACTTGGACATTGAGCCGTTGACCACAACTCTTTGAGTGCGACCATCCAGCCAATTCCCTGTCCACTGAGTGGTCCATCCATTGAGTCCACGTCTCTCCAATTTAGACACAAGGATGTCATGCGGGACAGTGTCCAATGACTTGCACAAGTCCAGGTAGATGACATCAGTTGCCCTTCCCTTATCCACCGATGCTGTCACCCCATCATAGAAGGTCACCAAATTTGTCAGGCACAATTTGCCCCTAGTGAAGCCGTGTTGGCTGTCACCAATCACCTCCTCATTTTCCATGTGCCTGAGCATAGTCTCCAGGAGGGTCTGCTCCATAATCTTGCCAGGCACGGAGGTGAGACTGACCGGCCTATAGTTCCCTGGGTCTTCCTTTTTACCCTTCTTAAAAATGGGGGTTATGTTCCCCCTCTTCCAGTTGGCAGGAACTTGGCCGGACTGCCAGGACTGCTCAAATATGATGGCGAGTGGCCTGGCCACTTCATCCGCCAGTTCCCTCAAGACCCGCGAATGCATCTCATCAGGTCCCATGGACTTGTGCACCTTCAGATTCCTTAGATATTCTCAAACCTGATCTTCTCCTACAATGGGTGGTTCTGCATTCTCCCAGTCCCTGCCTTGTGCAACCTGGGCAGTGTGGCTCAAGCATTTGCCAGTGAAGACTGAGGCAAAGAAGTCGTTGAGTACCTCAGCCTTCTCCATATCCTGGGTAACCAGTTCACCCGTTTTGTTCCGGAGGGGACCCACATTTTCCCTCATCCTCCTTTTCTCACTGACATACCTATAGAAGTTTTTCTTGTTGTCCTTGACATCCCTGGCCAGACTAATTTCTATCAGGGCTTTGGCTTTCCTAACCTGCTCCCTGGCTGCTTGGACAGTTTCTCTGTGTTCTTCCCAGGCTACCTGCCCTTGCTTCCACCCTCTGTAGGCTTCCTTTTCTTGTTTGACTTTGCCCAGGAGCATCTTCTTCATCCATGGGGGCCTCTTGGTGGTTTTGCTTGACTTGCTCTTTGTTGGGATGCATCTTTCCTGAGCTTGGAGGAGGTGACCCTTGAATATTAGCCAGCTGTCTTGGGCCCCTCTTCCTTCCAGGGCTCTCTCCCATGGTATTCTACCAAGCAGATCCCTGAAGAGGCCAAAGTCTGCTCTCCTGACATCATATAGAATCTCTTGATGTATACACATAAATGTGTAACCATAGTATTCAAATATTTGTTTACTTGCATGGGAATGAGCTTTTGGTTTTAGTAGGATCAATCCCATAAGAGAGAGACCTCAGTGAAATGGGAAATGTTTACCAGCTTCCCTACTCGGGTTTGAGAGTTGACCAGGGCTGGCAGATGGTTTTGAATTTCATTTTAAAATTAATCAAATAATTCTGTGAATGATGGAACAAAATAGTTAAATGAGAAGCAAAACTTGTGTGGGCATCCTCCAGTGTTAGTGATATGTTTTAGAACCCGTTACAGCCTTTGACTTATCGGAGCAGCAATTTGTATGTTTTTTCCTCAATCTGTCTGCCTGTATTCCTAACACATGTAGGAATTGGAAACGTAAGAGATCTCTACAGTTGTCAAATTTGGCTAAAGCAGGCCAACAGCTGTATATGTTGTGAGAATGCTAATTGTGCAATAACAAAAATTAAACTTAATTTCCTGCTTGAAATGGTGCAGAAGGTGTAGGATCAATGAATATGTTCCAGAATGGTAACATTTGCATCTTTTTTGTTGTTGTTGTTTTTCTCCCGCCCCCCCCCCCCCGCCCCGAGCTAAGATTTATTTCTTTTACATTTCTAAATATGAAAGTGTAGAAAAAACAGTAGCACTCAAAATAGGGAGAGAAACAGAATATGGTGATGTGTACACACATCAAAACCAGAAGAAAGTGAATTTAGTTCATCTAGAATTCCATTCACAATCACTGAAATGATTCAATGATGAGTTATAAGCAGTATACCAGGTTTGAATTGATAGCGGACTGCAAATCATGGTTGCATTTAAATTCAGCATCCAGTTGTAGCTGCTGTCAGAGGAAACCCTGTATAAACTTCAGTTTGTTTGGTATCAGATCCAAATGTAGGTGATTAGCACACAAAACACACTGGGTTTTATATTGCACTGCTCTGAATGCTTGAGCAAGGAGGGTACCATTGCTGAGTACATGTTGACAGTGTCAGTATGTTAGACCTGCCTTTCATATGACCACGTTTGTGTAAATGATGTGAAGCCCTCAGGTTCACAGCAGCAGTTTTCTGTTAGACATTTACTTCCTGTAAGTGGGATAGGTCAATACAGCCTGAGTTCTCCTTGGCAAGGAGTGTGTGCTAATTGCAAGTTAGCAAGGAGCAAGAGAAAGTAGTTAGAAGACCACAATATCAAAAGCTTTAGAAATAAGCAATAAAATAACTGTGCTGTATCCTCCCCTTTGTTTGGTATCTGTGAAAATTCTGACACAGCGCAGTTTTTGAGAAGTCCATGCCCTCGACCAGATGTACAGTCTGTAGCAAGTGCCTGTTTGGGTGTCTCCCTTTTTTTTCTTTTGGCGTATATGCTTGATCCTGAGATTCTTCCATTTCCTAACTGATTTTGCTTCAGGCTGTTAACCACAACTAAGTTCACTGTGATTATGAAGGTGGTTGCTTTTATTGTAGATAGAGTAATTTTATTATTAACGTAGTTTTCTTTTAATGGTTATGACACATGTTTCTTTCATCTCTGGGATTTGCCCTGGCTTCTATTGTCCCATTCTTAAAGTCAGCTGACCTGTTAGGAAATATAACTTGTTTATTTATTGCTGTAGCTTTTAAGTGACTTCTTTTTTCTTTTGCAGGGAATTCACTGTTGAAACTGAAGGGAAAACTTTTCAATTAACAAAGGACATGGTTACTGTGAAGAGATTTCAGAAAACATTACATGGTAAATTTGTATCTTTGTTGTTCAGTCATCAAAAATAAGAGGCAGATCAGGATGCACTTTGAATGTGAACTGTATTAGTTGCATTGTGCTGTTAGTATTGTACAGTGGCACAGGAAAAAGACCAGATGTTATTTCTGTGAAATTTGACAATTTAAGAGAGTTGGAAAGCTTTCACACAGCAGTAGGATTTCAGTGACATTGATGCAGGCCTGTCTGCCCACTTCTCGCCTGGTCTGTTCAGTAACCCACGTAATAGACTTTGGGTGGCGTATTATATTCATACTGCTTCAGTTGCACATTCTAGGACTTAGAAGGTCCCACGTGATGCAGAGAACCAGCTGCTGTAGTGATGGAGGAGCTGGGGAAGGTGCACCAGCTTTGGGGGCTTTCATCTTCAAGTCCATTGCAGTGCAGCAGATGGGTTGTGGCAGTCTGTGGTTAGGGCTGTGAGCAGATCTCTGCGCTCAGAGCTCATCTTGTCACTCCACTGCCTGGAGTCAAGTCTTCCGGCATCTGCCAGCTCGCCAGGCTGCAGTGCTGACCAGACTCTTTAAGCTGACAAGTCCAGTCAGTTCCTCTGGTGGTCGATAATTGCATCAGCTTTGGTCAGCAACTGCATCTCCACAGAGCTTTTGTCCTGATGTGGGAAATGGGGCTAGAAGGTAACTTTCCAAAATGCATGGATTTAGTTCCTCAAAGAAGTCTTGTCTTTCCAGCCAGCTCTGTAAGCGCCTCACCCAAGGTCGTTTGGGAAGTCTTTGACAGAGCTGGAGACTGAGGTAGATTTTTCCCCAGTTCATACTGTAACGAGTGGATCATCCTGCCCTAGGTTGGGAATGTGATAAATGCTCCTAGGAAGGAGTGTGCAGAATATATTTGTTTGTGCAGCTGCTGAGCCTTTGAAATGTCCACGTGCCTTTCACTCAGCACATGCTGCTGCTGTGCCAGGCTTTGCTTTGTCACAACTTCAAAGAAGGAATCAGACTCGTAACTGTTAGTGATTGTCGTATTGCTGGGGCCAGCAAGTAGAACCCCAGTTGCTGGTTTTCCTTTAAATTTGGTAGTTTGCCTCTTGCTTGCAGACAGCAGCCAAAGCTTATGGTTTCCCCCTCTCTTGTCTTGAAAACTGGTTGGTCAATGCAAAAATAAGACTATCCTTTAGGAAGGTAAAGTCCTACCCCAGCTTAATTGAGGAGGATTTGCTCTCTAGGCACATAGAGTGGGAGGCAAGATAGGGTGCAGTGCCGGAGAGCTGGATTCTGCCCTTGATTTTCAAAAGCAGCTGATGCCTATAATTGTTGTTTCTTGTCCAGTTGCTGTCTGGGCTTTTTCTAAAAAGCTGCACTGTCTGAGCAGGGCAGCTGTCCATTGAGCTCCTTCCTTCCATACACAGAGTGGAGAAGGAGGAAAAAGCCTCTTTGACAGATGTGTGGCAACGACTGGGGAGAATGACGGGTGTATAATAATGTAGCACATCACGTCTTCTGAGAATTTTTGCGAACACTAACTAGTTGATCCTTGTTCTTTCCCACTCTCGTGATACATTGCAGGGGGATGGAGAAGAGGGAGGGGAGCAGTGTTGAAGCAGGCAGCCGAACGAGACGAGAATACGGAGAGTGTCTTTAATGGAATTTGAGTTGGATCTGAAGCTCCATGCTTCTCTGCTCAGACTGCTGGGTACTGAGGCCATGTCTGTACATTAAACTGAATGGGCCAGGGACTGAGCATTACCCTGCCATCGTTCAGGCTGTTTAATTGCTAGCATATTCCCTGGCATAGTTTTGGTCTATGCCAAATAGCACTCTCCCAGACAATGCCTGGACATAGTTTGTGGCTTGGTGTGGGGCAGAGACTGTTCCCAGTCAACAGTTTGGATGAGGCTTCGCTGTTGTGAAGTGGAAGCGGGTTTATCTGCGTGGATGCAAGTTGTGCTGTGCTGTTTGCTCTCGGGGCCAGAGAAGGGGCCCTGACTTGTTACTTGCAGCCTAAATACATTCTGTGCGTGGACTAAGTCCAAATGTCTACTTCAGGTATTTGTATTTAGAGCAGAAATGTTTAACCTCTTATTTCCACGTGCTAAGCTACATGTTATCAGAACTTCTGAGCAGAAAGGCAGCTTCAGTAAACACATCTTTTTTTGTGTATAAATTCTTCTTTAATGATGACATGGCTTCTTTTGTATTCCAGTGGAAGAAATCATCCCAAATGTAATTGAACCCTCATTTGGTATTGGGAGGATCATGTACACAGTGTTTGAACACACATTCCACATCCGGGAAGGAGATGAGCAGAGGACGGTGAGCTTTTCTGTGGCTGGGCCTCAGCTTAAAACCAGCTGCAAGCATTTGCTTTTCCTAACATCCAGGGGGAGGACTAAAATAAGACTGCACAATACACAGTAGAGATGGGAAAACCCAGGTGGGCTGTTGAATTTCTGGTTTTGCCAGCGTACGTGTCATTTATACATGTGCACTGAGAGCATTCTGGGGCTGTGTGTGCATGAGGTCCTCACTGTATTACTGGCAAGGGGGTGAGAAATTCCTCCTTCTGGATTCACACTTGGCAATGACCCATCACTCAGAGAAAGGCATCTCTTCAGTGTTTTATTTCCTCTCTCTCTGCTGCTTTTCCTGGAATCATCTTTCTGTGCAGCAAGATGGACAATAGACTAACTGTTTCCTCAGTCCCCCATGAAATGAAATCCCCTTCTCTGATTCTGGGCATCCCTAAAATCTTGGCCTGAAACTTCACTGTAGCAGAGGCCAGAGGGAAGTGTGTTACATATAGACTGCCAGCCTCTTCCAGCCAGTGCCCAAACTGTGATGCTCTGCACCATTGCTGGTGCCCCACAGGAAGCTGGCTGTAACGTTGATGCTGGTTCCTGTTCGTTGTTTCTGGCTGCTAGACTGCAATTGTAGAAAAGAAAAATAACAGCGCTCCTTAGTGTCTCTGGTTGCCACAGGATGTGATTAGTGGGGGAACAGGATTCAGGAGCCCAGAGTTAGGATGCAGTTGGCTTAAATCACAAACTGCTCATGAAGTCTTAAAATATTGGACTTACCTTCCTTCTAGTACTCATTTACTGGGCTGCTCTGTATTGTGGTGTGTCTCAGTTGCATTACTTCTGTACCCTTACAAGCCTTGCTGATTGCCAGGAAAGATTTTATATTTTTTTTCCCCCCTCCTTTTGGCACATTGTTTTTTTTTCCTGAGAGTGACTGTGGAGGGTTCTGAAAACCTTTTGAGCTGCATATGCTCTGTGTGTGTAGTCTCTGTGGAAATCAAACAGGGAGTGAGATGATTGTGAGAACTCTTCCCTTTCGACTGTGCGTAAGACTAAAACTCCTGAAAAAACCCTTCTACCCTTCATTTTTCTGTAATTTAAATGAGGTTCACTTTCTTCAGGGAGGGCACTGGTAGACCTCTTCTGGTGGGAGGTAACGTTTGGCTGTGAGGAGGGAAAGGGGAGCGGACGACAGCTGGAGAAAATCAATCCTGTGTCAGCAGTGTGGAGTGTTACTGCTGGAGCCCTGAATGCTAATGTCTTACAGAAGGACAGTTACTCCCCTGGAACAGTCACCCTGCCTCCAACCTCAGTCAGAGCTTATTCTCGCCTCCTAAGAATCTTCCCTAACCATTAAACTTGTATTTATTTGTGCTTTTTCTTTTTTCCTTAGTTCTTCAGCTTCCCAGCTGTTGTAGCACCGTTCAAGTGCTCCGTTCTTCCTCTAAGCCAGAATCAGGAATTCATGCCTTTTGTCAAGGAATTGTGTAAGTGTACTAAGCACTGTGGCTCCAATGGGGATGTGCACTGGGAAGGGAGTTTTCTTCCTCAGTGCTGTAGGGAGGAAATAGCATCGGGATCACGTGGGTGTCTCACGTGCAAAGGGAGAGCCATCGAACTAAAACAGCTGAGGTGGTTGGTATCAGTCAGCTTTGGGTATCTATCAAACTCTTCAGTCTAGCCTCAAAAAACCCAACTCCCTGCCCTTCCCCGTGTTGGTTTGCAGTGTAAAAGAAATTTCTTTTTTTTCCTTCTGTGTCAAAAAGAAATCTTTCCCACTGCTTAGGAGAAGCTGTCGGGAGCAGTGGGTTTTTGATTTGGTGGTTGGGGTTTTTTTGCTTGTGGTTGGTTTGGTTTTTTTGAATAAAGTTCTTTTCTTTGCTCTTGTTGGCCAGTTAATTTATTGACTTAGCCCCAGAGCTGCTGAGCCTCCAAGCATTCTGTCAAAATGCCCACTGGTACCATCTAAAAGAGAATACATGAAGGACAGGAACATAGGCTGCACGTCAGACAGTGCCTTTTGCTGTTGGCATCAGTTCTGCTCCGGACCTCGCCTCCCCATGCTTGGATGTGCCCCTAAGGCTGGTGTGTTTTTGAGTTCAAGCAGAGTTGTGGGACTGTAATGACAGGTGGAAGAAGTTGGTGGCTTTGCTCTTTGGGTGAGAGTTGAGCAATGCAATGTGGAGAGCTGTGAGAGTAGTCGTGTACCTGCGGGGTGGGATTGAGCTTGTAGCCTTGGCAGGGAGTGGAACATTGGATCTTCTGTCAAAATAAAAATTGGGATCTCTGCTGCTTGAAACCAGGATGCATGGTGCCTCACTTCAGGTGGTGCTGTGATGTTGTGGGAGGTCACTGCTAGGATCATGTTGCCTGCTAGGTATGTAACAAGTCCTTGCGATCCCTCCCTTCTCTGCTTCTTCCAGCTGAAGCACTCACCAGGAATGGCATCTCTCACAAAGTGGATGATTCCTCTGGATCCATTGGCCGGCGCTATGCCAGGACCGACGAGATTGGCGTGGCCTTCGGTATTACAATTGACTTTGACACCGTTAACCGGACGCCTCACACTGCCACCCTGAGAGACCGCGACTCGATGCGCCAGATCCGAGCCGAGGTAAAGGGCAGGCAGATGGGTTTGGCTGCTGACAGAGCCACATCTGTTTCTTACGGGCTAGGGCAGAGCATTAGCTGCTATTTCCGATCCAGGAACGACTCTGGGCTATGTGGGAGCTGCCTCCAGCTCTCGTAGGCAATTTAGCTATTCTGAGAAATCCCCAGGGAAGAGATACTGGTCAAACAGAAGATGCTGGCCCTGCTGCTAAAGTGAGAAGAGGCTTTTGTTTTCCTGGGATGCAGAGGTGTTGATCTTTCTTGAAAGCCATGCCTTGTGCTGATTGTACTGCTCTTTAAAGTGCCTCTTTCCAAGAGAAGGCTGCTGAGTAAATGCATTTACTGGGTTGTGTCTGGCTTTCAAAGGCAGGGCTCCTCTGAATCCACAGGCACCAAAAGGCAGAAGGTCTTTGCCTGCTGCTGGCTAGCAGAGCACAGCACAAACCTAACTCCTCAAAGCTTGCTTCATGCTGGTGTTGCCTGTGCAGCACCGGTGAAGCTGGTGAACCGTTGTCCCAAAGCCACACCTACCCTAAACATGCTCTGCTAGTACGGCCATAATACAGAGACTGGAATGGCAAACCTCTCTGTCGGGGGTCTCATCGTCTGTGAGCAAAACCTGCTCCGAGCCATGGACATGCAGTCTTGGCACCTCAGTCATGCCCTTCTCTCCCCGCCCCCCCCAGGAACACAGCTTGGCTCCTGAAGGAGGAGGGTTGGTGCTGATCTGCCACCCAGCTGTTCTAGCTGTGCTCTGTACAAAAGCAGCCGTACTGCCTGGGCTGCTGAGCTGGCTGTGGGTTTGGTTCAGTGTCACGGGCAGTGCCAGCTCCTCAGGGCACCCATCTGTCTCTGTGTCACCTGGGTGACCTCTCACTGCTGAGTAGCAGAGATGAGACTTTGCAATCCTTCAATTTCTGCAAATTTTCTAGGTTCTAGCTGATCCTTCCCACCATGACAGTGTGCTATGAAGAGCAAAGAAAAGGCAAATTATCAGCTGCTTTTGTGCTGCTCATCTCTACTGTGTCCAGTTCTGGGCTCCCCAGTTCAAAGAAAGGGAACTACTGCAGAGAGTCCAGAGGAGGGCTACAGAGATAATGAGGGGCCTGGAGCCTCTCTTGTATGAGAGAGCTGTTTAGTCTGGAGGAGAGAGGACTGAGAGGGGATCTTATCAATGCTTATAGATATCTAAAGGGTGGATGCCTAGAGGAAGGGGCCAGATTCTTTTCAGTTGTGCCCAGTGACAGGACAAGGGGCAATGGGCACAAACTGGAACACAGGAAGTTCCAGCTGAACATGAGGAAAAAATTCTTCACCTTGAGGGTGACCGAGCACTGGAACAGGCTGCCCAGAGAGGCTGTGGAGTCTCCTTCTCTGGAGAGATTCAAAACCGGCCTGGACGCGATCCTGTGCAACCTGCTCTGGGTGATCCTGCTTTAGCAGGGGGGTTGGACTAGGTGATCTCCAGAGGTCCCTTCCAATCCCTATCGTTCTGGGATTCTGGGATTCTGTGCTACAGCAAATAGGGCCTGGCTAAATCCTGGCTTACACCATCTTTTGGATGTATGTATTTTATTTCCCTTCCAAAACTGTGACATAACACTACTAGGGATGCTCTGGTCCACCACAGTGTCAGTTGCGTTTCCCTCATAGGTCACCCTGAATAATTAAGTAGTCTTTGCTCCGATGACACAGGCTGTGATTTAAGATGTCCTCCTAGTTAATGGTTTTTCTTCCCCAAAAATGATATCGCAGGAAGGTATCTTGCACCTGTTGGGATGTAAAAATTACCCATGTTCCTCAAATATGCAACAGAGCAACATGATTCTGATGACTTCGTGTTTCATATGTCTTTGTGACTTTGCCTGCAGATCTCTGAACTTCCTGCCATCATTCGTGACCTGGCGAACGGTTATCTAACTTGGGCTGACGTTGAGGCAAAGTATCCACAGTTTGAGGGACAAGAGACTGGCAAAAAGGACACAATAGAGGAATAAAGAAAAGGACCTGAAGTAAAATCCCATCAAATATCCACTTTTTACTGGTTATGTTAATATGAAATAAACTTATCATGTATTATTCAAAGCTGCATTGTTTGTGCACACAGGGACTATTTGTTTGTTTTGTTGTGGTTTTTTTTTTCCTCAATTGCTGCCCGAATTTAACTTTAAAAACTGAAATAATTGCAGTCCAAGTTAAAGGTGTTATGAATAAAAACGCCATTATGTATGCCTGCTTCTCTGTGTTCATGCAGCCTTGTACTTTCTTCAGAAATGTCTTTTCTAATTTTTTTTCCCCCCCTCCTGCTTACGGCTGTGGGTGTTACCGGTTTATTACAGCCCCTTGAGAAGGCAGAGACCGGTACACCCTTTCATCTGGATCCAAATCAGCTCGGACTCCTGTGCAAGACGGTGCTAGTTGTTTGCCCTCATGTTTACGAAGGGATGATCAAGGTGTGAGTCCTTTCACCATTGTGCAGTGCTTCAAGCCGCTACCTTAAGAGATGGTTTTGTGCTTTCTTTTGGCTGCAGATATTTAATACCTGTTTCTGCAGAATTGGGAGCATTTGTATGTAGGAGAACGGGGGCGAGGGGGGGGGGGGAGCGGTGAAAAAAATCTGTTTGTGATTCTTGCTCTTGCTTGGCATGATTGGTTTGCTTGGCTCAGGGGGGCGAGCAGCTGAAACCGGAGATTGCCCTAAGCAGGTGAGAAAAGAGCCAGGTTGGGGTTTTTTTTCCCCCCGGGCCCTGGGGAAATTCAAACTCCTGCCCTGACTGTCTTCCCACAGCTGGAGCTGGGAATGGCACCTTAGTGGTTGGGGAGCACTAACCCCTGCCTGACCCAGGCTTGTTAAACTTGGGTTTCAGGCTCTCATCCCACTGAAAAGCAGAGAGGGAAGGTCTCGTCTCCTTCCATGTCATTTCATCCCAGCCTGCTCAGATGTCCTCTGGGTGTCAGAGAGGGCTCCAGTACTGCCATCACAGGGATTTCCATCTCAAGGCTAGAAACCTCTGCTTTGGAGGGAAGCAGCATCCTCCTCCAAGCTTTTGCTTGAGCTTAAAGTGCTCATTTAAAGACAAGTTAGAAAACATGAACTCGGGCATTGTGCTGGATGTGGCTGACAGGAGGTCTGCAAGGATAGGTGATGTCCTGGGCTGGCAGATTGGGTGCTGTGCAGCTTTGGGGAACCTTGACAGCAGGCATGGCTTTCAGCCGGGGCTTCTCCCTGCCCCGTGCCCGGCTGGCTCCCAGGAGTGACTTCTGCAGCCCTCCGGTTCCGTTTCTGCCACCGGCACGTGGCTGCTGGGGAAGCCGAGCCGGGAACTGTTGCACCAGCTGAGGCTTTCGTATGTTTGCAAGAGCTCTCTTGAAAATGTGACTGCGGACAATGCTGCTGTGTGAAATGAAATGATGGCCTGAGAGCTTTAGCCAAAATAATAATAATAAATTTCTCTGAATCATGATGTATTAGATACGAAATAAAACAGATGCTCTTGAGAGGCTCTGATTGCATGCCCTAAAAAATTCCCAAAATTCCCAATGGGAGAGAAGTAAAGTTGGTGTTTCAAGGGGAAGAACCCGAGCAGCGTAGCTGCAGGTTACAAGGCACCTGCCTGCGCCTGCCCCTCTGTCCCTGACAACTCAACCCGAGACCTGATCCCCACCTTTCTTCAGCCCTGGTGTAAATAAGGCACCTGCCACTGCCGGCTCCGTTGGCTGCAGGTGCATAAACCTCTTCTGAGGAGCTGTAGTTTAGTTCTGGTGGAGCTTTGCATAAGCAGGTCTGACGCTCGGCAAAGCAAGGCTTTAAAAAAAGGAATGGGGAAGAGGATGCTTGAAAACATCCCTTGATTCCCGTGACTGGAAGCTGCTTTCTCTGGGCTAGTGGCTGATACCTTTTCCAGATTGGCAGGCAAACAGTAATTAGTGAACGTTTCTGAGTAATTTCCTTTAGTTTTAGCTAAACTTCTGCAGAAGTGGGTGGACTGGAGGCACTGGAGAGGGAGGGGCAGACACAGGTGGGGAGGGTGAGGGTTTCCCCGTGCCTGTAAATCACTGCGCTGCTGATTTTGGTTTGCTTTGCTGGGCTTGGTTGCATGAATTCATCCTGGTGGTGACAATGGGCACGCTGTCACCACTTTCAATCATCCTTTTCCTCCTCAAACTGCATCCGTGAGTTAAACGGGCAGTTTTATGGGTCTGCCTTGTGCCCGAAAGGGGCTGATGGCAGTTGTTTTCTGGCCTGGAGCAGGGTGAATGCCCCAGGGAGTCTCTTCGACCTGGGGCCGCTCCAAGTACCTGCAACGTGTGAGCCTGGAGATGTGTGCCCATGGGTCCCTGCTGGGAGGCTTTCTTAGCCTCAGTTTCCCCTGTGCTGGGGCAAGCGAGGGTCATCATCTTTGGCAAATGCTCCAAGAAGCACAGAGTTAATGTAATAAATTAAGCCTGCTTATTAATTTGAGTGAAACACGGACTAGACAAGCCAAGGTGCCTGCGTGCCAGGCGCTGTACAAACCCAGCCAGCAGCCCGTGGGCAGGGAGAGAGTACTGAAGGGCAGGCGGGGCTTTCCAGAGTGGTCAGCGCTTTGGGGTGTCTCTGTTTTGGAGGATCCGAGCGGGCCCTGAAATGACTTGGGGTTTGGGCTGCACCGGAGGACCTGCCACGTGTCGGACCTGCTCGCTCCCAGCCGCTCCTGCTGCCCATCGCTGCCTTTGGAGCAGCGGCTGGAAACTCGGGTCAAATCCTTTTTGTCCATCCTCTCTATGCTTGAAAAGGTAATTAAGCACCTCCATGCTGCCAGCAAATGCATCAATACTATTTCCTTAATGTAAGAACAGCTAAAAGGTTGCAGCCATGAGTGGGAAACCATCACCAGGGAACTAATTAGTAAATTGTGCCTCAACTTCACCGCTTGGCCTTCAAAGAGGAGTGTTAGCCCAGGACGCAGGTAACCCCTGCGTGTGGTTTGTAGTTAAAAACCTTGTTATTTAAACTACAAACAAGCCCTGGAACCAGCTGCATGGTATTAAATCCGTTCAAGTGGAGACCTGACCAACTCTAGCCACAAGCAAGGTGGCTCCTGCCGTTGCAGAGGGCGAGAGATGAGGACAGTTTTGGAGGAGGTGCAATCTGGAGCCCAGGCAGACGGATGCTGATGGTGGCTGCCCTGGCCTTGCCCGGCATCCCTGGACAGCTGAGCTGCTCATCCCCTTCTTAGCTCGCAGCCCGCGTCGCTATGAGATGTAGCCAGCTGAGCACACGTGCTCTTGTCCTGACTAATTCGCACAAAGTTCCTTGCTCACCTGTGTTTCAAGCAAACAAATAAAAAAGCTGGGAGGTATCTGAGGACATACTTAATTAAAAATTTGTACGGTGCAGATTTTCCCTGCTGCTCCAGCAGCGCAAAGCAGCAATTTATCAGGCTTTACAGTGTCTGTGCTGATTCCTGGCTGCTGGGAGCTGCACCCATCAGCTAGCGGGTACCAAATAACCAGGTGCTGTGACTTTGACCAACACTTGATCATGCAGCGATCTTCAAACTCCTTCAAAGGGAGCTGCAAAAAATAGCTCAGAACAGACTGTGTAGTGCCACTCTGCTTAAATTCACCCCGGGGAGGGCTCTGCCCTTGGCTTGCTGGTGCTCAGGCACTGAGGAGCTGATGTGAGCTGAGCGGGGTGCACCCTTCAGCAAGCAGCACCCGCTTCCCAGAAGAGGGTGCTGTCAGGCAGAAAATAGCGAGAGCCAGGAAAGTATTTAGACACTGAAACGGTATATTTTATTTTTAACTCTTCTGGGTGTTTCAGTTGTGCTGCAGCCCTGGACCTCCAGCACTGCGTTGCTCTGATGCTGTTGTTAATTCAATGGCTGAAAATGCTGTTGCAGCCCAGATTTTAATGCAAGTGAGACGACGATCCTAAGAAAGTCTTAGAAATGTAGTTCATAGTAGTTCATCTTCAGGAGAGTGCATAGCTGGGGTGTAAGAGTGAAGTTCGGATCCCCTTGCCATGAGCTTATGGAGTTGGGGGGGGGTCCATCTGATGAAATGCAATTATTTACAGCACGGACGGCTGTAGCCTCACGCGCAGTTTCCGTGATCAGCCGGGGCAGGATTGGTCTCAGTCTTAAGCGGCCATTGCAAACACACGTCATGAAACCGCTGGTTTTGCTCGGCTGGTGGAGGGGGACGCCGGGGAAGGGAGCACAGCCAACGCCTGAAGGTATGGCGTGAAGCTTGCCTAGCCTGCACGTTGCAAAAATCCCCCCGATAAAAAAAAAAACAAAACAACAAGCTGAAGGTGACGGGCTTGTCCTAACAAAGACGGCTCCAACAGATGTACTTTGGAAATTCAGCTTAAACCTTTTTGATTCCTATCTTTGCTCTGACCTGCAATTCACCTTCTACGCCAGATAGGCAGAGTTTAGTATTTATAAGCGGGTGCTGCTGAACCTCAATCTAACTCCGCATCGCTCTGCCACACTCATTTCCATGTTCCTATCCGAGCCGATCATGTAACACTCCGCTTTCTGCTGTAATCTGCAGCTATCTCCCCTGCAAGGGGATGGGAGAACATTGCTCATTCATTTCATAAAGCTATGAAAAATGAAAAGCACTGGCAAAGCCCATTGGTCTTTTCTAAGTAATATCTCAGCTTGCATCCCCGGGACTCTAGCTGTGGATTCAGATAGTATTTAGGGTCACCCCCACTTTTAGGAAGTGTATGAAGAAGGGGAGTAGAAAAGAAAGGTTAAGTTTCTCTTCTAATTCAAGAAGTGGTGAATAATCAATAAAATTAGGAGTTGACAGCTTTGAAATAGGTCCTCGGGGGAAAGATCGCTCTCTCTTTGTGCTGTTCTTCCTCTCTTTGCTTTGCATCTTCTGGTGGCTGTTGGCTGGTGTGTGAAGACTTGGAGGTATGGGAAGAACCGGAGTCGTAATCAGTTGCTTTCCCAGTGGGGAGCACCCAAATCAACCCACCCAAGCGAAATCCATCCACGCCAACCTTTAACTGATACGGTGCTGAGGGCAGCGGTTAAGCCAATTGATCGGTAACTGGGTTAAACAGGCACTGCTTCAGACCAGGCTTCTACGTCTTCCTTCATAAACTGATGAGAAATGCAGCTGCTTTGCAGCAAGAAAAGCGAGAAACCCTCAGCATCTATTCCCAAAAAAGCCAAACCAGAGAAATCTTGTCAGGGACTTTCCTTTTTGGTTTTCACTTCGGGAACAGAGCAAAGCTCTGCTCTTTCTTCAAAGGCTCCACGGTAGTGAAAGGAGTATTTATGTGAGACGCGTTGTTACAGCAACTGAACAGGAGCATGAGAATAAGGATTCCTGATCCTCTCCCATGTGAATAATTCTGTATTTCTGAGCTGTGGTTTCCTCCAGTGTCAGGCAGCAATAGCAGTAGTGTGGAAAGTGCCTTTAGGGCTGGTTATACTGGTGGCGTTTGCCACCCTCCCACTAACCCCAGCAGGTCCTGGCTGGGGTCCCGCGCCAGTTTGGGCTCATCCAGCAGGCAATTCCCAGTTGCATCGCTCTCAGAAGACATAAAAAATGAGCAGAGGTCTCATTCCTCCCTTTACTAACTGCCCCTGCTCTGATCAGGAGCCCCTTGGTAATTTTCCAAATCCTGCAACTCCATTTGCAAAACTATAAGGATGAAAAGAAAAGCCCACGATTGAATTTTCTGCCTCTTGGAGGAAATCAGATATGAAATAATAAATATATATTATATCCTCCAGGCAAAACCCTGCTTGTCACTAATACCTACAGATTAATTGTACTAATCCAGTGTGATCAAGGGGAGATGGTTGGCTACTTGGCACTATTTTGGTCCCGCGCTTATGAAACTCCATCTCCGTGTTTGAATGAAAAGTCTTTACATAATCGTAATCACTCAGATGATAAGAAAAGGACTAAACTGTCCCGAAACATTTTATCTTCCACGCAGATGCTGCCTATGAATCTTGACTTGATTAAATAACACGGCAACATAATATTTTGTTCTGAATAACAACTGTCCTTCTGCAGAAGGGAAGGAGCAAGTCTGCTCTCTCGACCGACTGTTTGCTGCAAACAGAAGTGGGGATCGATGGAGGTTGGAGGATCCGGCAATTCACCTGGTCAGTGAGAGTTGCTCGGAAAATAGCTAAGGGACACTGGGAAAAAACATCTGGTTGTGTTACCGAATGGCCTGTGACACACGTCTGGCTCCGAGAGGTCTCCAAATGTGCAGCCCAGGCGACATCACAAACCACAAAGCAAAATTAAGGTCTGGGGCAAAGCATGGGAAGGGAACAGGAGCGCCTGGGGACCAGCAGCTCAGCTGAGTGCACAAGCAGAGGATTTGTTAAATAAAAGTGTTTTGTGTCTTTTCTACCATGTCTACGTCCCACTTCTTAAGAAAGGGTCTTCTTGTGCCCCAGGAAGCACAGCACTGGGCTGGCACAGAGAAGTCTGGCTTTAGGATGCTCGTGATGCAAGGTGTGAATGCTCATGGTGCACGGTGTGAACACAAACAAAAGACCTCACTCTTGTTGCCTGTCCTGCTGCTCAGTCCCCGTTGATGAGGTGATTGAAAAGCTGTGATCACCAGCAAACAGGAACATCTCAGGAGGAGACAAGCAGGACGCACCAGGCGCTTGGAGACAAGGTTTCTCATTAGTCACAGTTTTCACCCATATTTTGCCTCTGTTAATAATTGATTTTTGCAGACTGATTTATATCAAGATGAGTGAGGACCTTTCATGTGCTTTTCCTAATGTTTGTGGAGAATTGAAAAGTTAAATCCCTTCTCAGTGATTCCTATAGCAAAACCTCAGGCTCACGCAGTCCCCCGTTCAGACTGGCAGGGATTGTGGACTGAAGGATTGAACTGAGATGAAGATGCTGGTGTCCTGGTCCCAGGTGGGTGCTTCTGTCCCAAGTTCTCACCTCCCCACCTCCACCGCATTCAGGATGACTTGAATTCAAGAACACTGAAGCACAGCTTTGTTCAGTACAGCAGAGGCAAACCATCTGCAAATCAGGGGAAATACAGAAAAAATCTAGGGGAAAGAGATGAATCCCATAGCTGGAGGATCCTATGCTTCAAAAGTATTCTGGTGCATGATATTAAAAAGAAAGACAATTGCAAAGTGTAATTTATTTTTCTTTTTAAAGAAAGCATTGGGAAGAATAGCAATTAACATCAGCTCATGTTAATATTTCAGTGGGTGTCCACAACTCCTGCTAGTTCCTCCATCTCCTGCACGGCTCCCTTCTGCCTTCCAATAAATAAAAGCAAAGTAATAAAAAATATACCTGGGAAATAATCATCTCCCTCTGTGTGGATTATACTGGCCTTTCCACACCCCTGTCTGCACCAGCTCACTCCCTTGGGAAGCCACACGCAGCCAGGACTGTTTGCAGGTTGAACTTCACCTGCATGGTGCAGCACAGCAAACAAATTGTTAACGGCTGGGATGTTCTTGCATCAGAGGCATCTGCAGCGCTGACTGTGCGCCAATTATGTCTAATAACTGCTGACTGGTGCAGCCTGTGTCCCTACAGCCCCTGCTCTTTTCCCAAATAGATTGGCTGCCGTGGGCTAAACCCACCATGAACCGGTGGGGACCTCTCCCTCCGAGCCCAGCTCCCCTTTGCAGCCCGTGGGGATGTAGCCAGTAGAGTCAATGAAGTCCTGGAGTCTCATCCCAAAATGGACATCTAAATAGGGCAGAAAAATCACTTTCTCCATCTCCTTCTTTCTCTCCTTTAATTTTATGACTGGCTCAGATGTCTGCATCTGTGCTGTAGAGACATGAATTCAGGTGAGGAAGCCAGGCCCAGAGCATGGTGGACCACTGAGTTAGGGAAAAATAGATATATTCCCAATTTGTTTTATTTTCTTACTTGACATTGGGAAGATTTGCAAGCGAGAGACTTTGTTAGACTAAGAATTCCTCTTCATTCACCCCATGGCAGTCAAACTTTCCTAGAAAGCCAATGGAAAACTTCCCACCCACAGCTCCTAAACACAGAGCTGCTCCTGTTCCCCAAAGGAGGCTCCAACTGGGCCATGCTCATGCTCTACTATTTGTCCTCCCGGGTCTTTTTTGAAAATTGCTTAGGCAAAGCCTTTTCTCCTTGTATCCGTGCTCCAAGTAACATGGTCTGTTACTCATCACTCATAATCCCCCTGTTTGGAAAAGCAGTCACCTAATCAGGGCAGAAGTTTTCCATGCGACATACGTAGCCGCTTTCTGATCATCCCCAGCTCGAGTTTGTTTACGTGCAGCGGGATTATTAGCAAGACATAATGTGAGTTAAAGAAATCAGGATTGGTTAGAAAAGGGGGGGCTGGATAATTTATTCCTCCCTGCCATTTAATTCCTGAGAGAAAACACCCAAGTAAGGGACAAGGTGGGGGCAACCAGTCAGCAAGGGCTGAGCCTACGCGCCCGCTCGCTGTCCCTTTAGCTTGCAGAAATAGGGCAGAGCAGTGCAAAAATTACTGGAGCAAGAACATCTTGCACAAAAAAAGCAAGCTTAAAAGGATACAAAGCTTTCAGGAAGCAGCAGTCTTCCAGCGTGGCCTGTTTTCCCGTGAGTGATTTAATTCCCCGCTTTTCATGTAATAGTTTAGCATACTGTTATCATGGTCTGTTATCAGTCTACCTATTTAGAGTTGATGAATTTGCCGCCGGCGAAACAAATGGAGGAAATAAAAGCCGATTAAAACAACAGAAATGCTGAAGGAAATCTTCAAAATCAAATCAATCTACTGAGAGGAAAAAAAGAATAAAATGAAAACGATCCTTAATTTTATGTAACTATCCGTTTGGCTCGTCTGGTGACTATGCAGGGTTTGAAGACAAACTGGCCCAGTTTTTGCAAGCTATTAGTACCATTGATCCTTCCTTCAGCTCCTGCTATCGCTTCGTGGCATCGGAGCTCTCTACCGTCGTTAATGGCAGGATATTAATTTAATGGACGGGAGGCAGAGCAGCAGGGCTTGTGCTGGGGGATGGAGCGCAGGGCACACGCCGAATCCAGCAGCGGTGAGAGCTGCTGTAAGCACGGGGGGGAATGGGATCATTTCACACCGGGTAATTCTAATGGGGGGGCTGCTTGAGCTCCAAAGGCACGTGCAGCTACCGAAAGTTAGCATTGCATGGGCATGGTGGTGTGCCTTGCTGCCTTCATGCAACCTCGAAGGCAAAACCTGGCTTTTGAGGAGGGAGCGGGAGGGTGGAGGGTGCTGCTCTGGGTACAGGGAGCACCCGGCGTTGGGGAGGGGGTGGCGAACCTCCTTCTTGCTGGTGCGGAAGCGAGCTCTGGCAGTAATGTCCAGGGTGCAAAAGCAACTGAACCCCCACCCCCAGCAAGTCTGAAGTGGCACTTTGATTGTCCAGCAAAGCCCTTCCTTCTCCCCCAAAATCACTCTGAACTGCAAGTTGGCTTGGCCAGGTGGCCTCCGAGGTACACCTTGGAGGTGGCCTCCGCGTCACTAAGCTGGGTCAGAGGGGTCCTATGGGACAGTGCAGCCCAAAGGGCCAGAGTCCACACCAGATGTGGTGAGATTCATCCACACCAGTGGTGGGCACAGCCTCTGCTGACCCCCAACTCCTCCTGGGTCGGTGGGATGCTGGGAGCAACCCAACGCCTCCTTTTCTTGGCAGAGCAACTAAACACGCCTTTTGCTGGTGCCATACTCTGGTCACAACTGCAAATGTGTGACACACAGGACAGTTGTAGAGGGTTTCTCCCTACCTCAGTGCAGCTGTACGTGGCACAGACCAGTGCTCTTCAGTTTTAGGAGCCACATCTTGGTGTTGCAACTGAGCACGTGGTGCAAGAAACCAGTCTGCCAACCTCGCAAATGCTGCTCTGAAACTGTGGCTGTGCAACGAATGCCCTAACTCCATAATAAATATGCCCAGGGATTATCCTGCACAATCAACCCATGCGTGAGGTTATTTTAAACTAGGAAAAATGATGTCTTCATATAAACCCTGCGTTAGTTCCCAGCCAGGGCTCTCACTTTGGATCTGCAAACTAAGCTGTGTGGGTGGGTGTTTGTCCTCCACGAGGAGTGTTACTGACCCCAGTGGCCCTTCCCCAGGTGCCAGTGGGGTCCCCATCCCCAAGTCCCTTGGCCATGACATCTTCCCTTATTTCTGGCTGCAATTTTTCCACAGTAGCAGATCCTGCACTGCTCCACATGTCTGCAGGATGGCCGATGCTGGTGTCAGCTGCTGGAAGGCTAGGGACCAATGATGGTCTGCTCTGGCTCCTGCCAGGAAGTTGGTGATGGTAAGCCTCATAATGTTTGGTGAGATTTTTGGACTTTTTTTTTTGTTTTGTTTAGAGCTCCAGCTCTTGGTGTCATGTGAATATATCCGAAATCACAGATTTCATTTACTTGCTTTAAAAAAAAATGAGCTTCTCAGCCCTCCTGTCAGCAAAACAAAAAAAACCCTCTTGAAATGAGGACTCATATAAAAGATATAAACACCCCCCCCCCCCCCCCAAATATGTATTTATATCCCTCTCCTGCCCTCAAATTTCACATTGTGTCAGCCAATTTAGACTGAGGTTTGACTCGGGGATTGCTGTGTGCTGAAGTCCAGATCCTCCCAGGTTTCCTCCTGTCTCCCACCAAATATTGTGAGATGCTCCCAGGGGACCGTGGACCTTGGTGGCAGACACAGGATCCCCATCCCAAGTGAGCAGGCATCAGCCCTTCCCTCCCTGAGTGCTTGATCCTTGCCATCATGGGATCTGTAGGACCTCATAGTCATCAGCATCAGCCTCTGTCTTCACCACAATGATGGGGCTGCTGTGGCCACCCACTGGCTCTGGTGGCACATGGCTGGTCGCCAGGTCCTCAGGGGGCTCCTCTACCTCACCAGGAGGGCTTTGCTTTTTGAGGTGGCTCCTCTGGTGCCTCTTGAAATGTCCAATGGTGGTGTAGCTTTGCCCACAGTCTGAGCAGATAAATGGGCCCCGGCGGGTGTGAGTGAGCTGGTGCTTCATGAGGTTGGCCTTCTGTGAGAAGCTTTTGCTGCACTGAGGGCACTGGAAAGGTGCCTCTCCTGTGTGGACCCGTTGGTGGGTAATTAAGATCTCCTTCCTCTTGAAGTCCTTCCCACATGTGGCACACTTGAATGGCCGGTCCTCAGCATGGGAGGGCTGGTGGAGCCGGAGTTGGGTCCTGTCAGGGAAGACCTGTCCACACTTGCTGCAGCGGTTAGGCTCATACTTGGTGTGGACTCGCTGGTGGGTGATGAGGGCAATCTCCTTGAGGAAACCTCTCCCACAGACAGCACAGGGGAAGGGCCACTTCTCACCTTGGGGTCCAAGGGGAACTGGGGCTTGCGGTGGCTGGTGCTCCCGTATGTGGACCCGCTGGTGGGTGGTGAGGGCGACCTTCTGGGTGAAAGCTCGTCCACAGACAGTGCAGGGGAAGGGGCGCTCGCCAGTGTGGGTGCGGCGGTGGACGATGAGACGGGACTTGTCGATGAAGGCTTTGGGGCAGTCAGCACAGGAGAAGGGGCGCTCCCCAGTGTGGATGCGGTGGTGGACTGCCAGCTGGGCCTTCTGGGCAAAGCCCTTCCCACACTCGCTACAGGAAAAGGGCCGCTTGCCAATGGGCAGCTGCTGACAGGGGACCGCCAGACTCTCCTCATCTTTGCCAGCCACTTTGGTGTTGGCATTGACATTAGCATTGGTGTTGGTCTGGACAGTAGCATTGGTTTTGGCATTGGCATTGGCATTAGCATTAGCGTTGGCATTGGCATTCGCCTTGCCTTTGACATCGGTGTCAGCGTTGACATTGTTGTTGGCACTGATGTCTTCGCCCCCTCCCTTGTCCCTGCCACGCTCATGGATGCGGCAGTGCTTGACCAAGGCGATCTTCTGGCGGAAGCCCTTGCCGCAGGTAGGGCAAGGGAATGGCCGGTCACCGGTGTGGATGCGCTGGTGGACGGTGAGGCGTGACTTGTCACCAAAGCGCTTGCCACAGTCACCGCAGGGATAGGGCCGCTCACCAGTGTGGACACGTTGGTGGGTGACCAGCTGGGTGCGCTGGGTGAAGCACTTGCCGCACTGCCTGCACCCATAGGGCTTCTCCCCAGTGTGGGTCCGCTCATGCTTGGTCAGCTCCCCCCGTTTGGCAAAGTCCTTGCCACAAGCCCCACAGTGGTGACCCTGGCCCTCGGCATGAGCCCGCTGATGGTTGGCCAGGTTGCCCTTCTTGGTGAACACCTTCCCACACTGCCCACATGCATGGATACCACCGAGGGTGGTGGTGGACTGCCCACCCTCTGCAGCACTGGAGGTCTCCTCCCGCACATGGACACGGCGGTGGGCCGTGAGGCCGACCTTCTGGCTGAAGCTCTTTCCACAGGTGGTGCAGGTGTGGGGGGCCTTCTGGGCATGGTGGCCCTGGTGGTGCCACAGCATCTCCCTCTTGCTGCCAAAATGGTCCCCACAGGCTCTGCAGATGAGGGCATCGGGCAGCTCATGGGTCTGCTGATGCCGGGCGAGGTGGATCTTCTGCCGGAAGCACCGTCCACATGTGGGGCAGGGGTAGGGCTTCTCCTCTGTGTGAATCCTCTGGTGGGTCACCAGCACTGACTTCTTCTTGAACTCCTTCCCACAGGTGCTGCAGTGGAAGATCTTCTCCCCTGCTGGAGTGGATTTGGCCATGATGGCCCTGGCGGCATCCTGCTGGGCACCCTTGGCACTGTGGACCTGCTGGTGCTTGATGAGAGTGATCTTCTGGTGGAAGCCACGGCCACACACCCCGCACTTGAAGGGACGGTCACCCGTGTGGATCCGGTGGTGGGCCACCAGGTGTGACTTGTTCACAAAGCACTTCTTGCAGCTGCTGCACTGGTAGGGCTTCTTACCCGTGTGGATGCGGTGGTGCACAATGAGCTGTGACTTCTGGGTGAAGTTTTTCCCACAGTCCAGACACTTGTACGGCCGCTCACCTGTGTGGATCCTCTGGTGCTCCTTGAGTTGTGATTTGGTGATGAACCTCTTGCTGCAGTTGGTGCAGGGAAATGGTCTCTCACCTGTGTGAGTCCGGAGATGCTTGGTGAGGTCCACCTTCACCCTGAAGCTTTTCCTGCACTCAGTGCAGGCATGGCACTTCTCCCTTCTCTCAGGATCACTCTGTGTACTGTGCTTGCTATGGCCTTCCCCATTGGCCTTCCCTGCAGCTCTGATGGTTTCTTGGTCATACAGCTCTCCAGCCTGGCCAGCATCATCCTCCTTCTCACAGCCTTCAGCCTCTACCTCCTCCTTATGGGATTTCTGGTGGGCCGCCAGGATGCCCTTGTACTTAAAACTGTCCCCACAAATCGTGCAAGTGTACGACTTCTCCCGAGTGTGGCTGACAAAATTCTCTACCTCCAAGAGCTCCAGTGTCATCATGGCTGGCTGTTCCATCACCTGGTTCTTCAGAGGTGGGACCCTGGGTGGTGTTCACTAGGAAAGGCATTGCTGGGACTCCTCCCAACCATTGCCACCAGTTTTCCCTGCCTGCCAGGGCTGCTGGGAGGTAGCGACCATGGGAAAGTGCCAGCTCTGGTTTGAATTACTCTTCTTTAGATGAAAGCCTATGTTTTCCTTCACAAGGGCTGAACCTGAGAAGAAACCAAGACAGGTGTTATTGTCAAGGTGAAAAGGAAAAAAAACCCAAACCTAAACAAACCACTTTTAGTGTGGTAAGCTGTCATGTGGAAAAGAACATCATAAATAAAAGCCCAGCCAAGCTTAGTTAATTCTAATAAAACCAAAGGCCAAGAGACTGTAAAATCTAGGAGGGGATTGAAGGGGGTTGCTGGAACTGCCTGGCTCAGGCTGGAATTCCTCCATATCTCCAGCACTCATGACAAGAAACTTGTGGTTTGGGGGTCTCCTCCTGCTGTGCTGATTTCTGAGCAGGAACCAACACGACTTTTCCTTCAGAGGGGTGGTAAAGGCCATCACGGACCAACTCACGGTCATCAGCACCTCTAGAAGTAAATCTCCTTTGGTGAAGGCCACACTCAGATCCATTTCTGGGTGGTGCAATCCCTGCTCTGAGCCAGGATGACCAGACCAGGGGCTGGGGCCACAGCCAGGACCAGACACGTCCCATGTGAAGAGTGGTCATTGAGATCACCCTCAGTGCACTGGCAGAGAGGGACCTTCTGGGACCATAGGGGGACATGTTGAGGATGAGCAAACAGCTGCTTGTCTCTGGGACATACCAGGTTGCGCTCCCTGGCCTCCAGACAGCACCCAAATCTCACATCTGTGAAACAGAACTGCCGGAGCTTTGTCTGAGGCTCATCTGGCTGTGTGAATCCCGTGGGGCTCCCATTTATTGGGAGGTGCCACATTTATTTCTCTAGAGATTTTGTGTCACATCCAGTGCAGTGAGGGGACAGGGACATCTGGGTCACTGCTTCAGCCAGACAGGCTGGAGGCAGAAGTGGAACTCACACTGATGTCCTCAGTTCCCTGTGCAGCACAGGGCAGACACCAGAGCCCATGCAAGGCTGCTGGGGCTGGTGGCCAGGAAAATATTTGAATGGACAGAGAGGTCCTCCTGGTGTCCAGGGGGACAGCAAGGGGTAAACTCCTTCTTCTGTCCCCTTTCTCTGTGGTTGGACTTCCAAAAGTCCATCTTTGCCTTGGTGTCAGCTTCAATTTCCGGGTTGTCATGCCTGACTCATGAAGGGTGCAGCCACAACACCACCAGCATTATTGACCCAACTGCATGAAAAGTCCGGGCTGAAGAAGAACCCCATTTGCCATAAGCTTTCATCATGGGAGAACCAGCACCAAACTTATCTGGGGCAGCTCCTGGGGAGGGGGTCCCTGATGGTGGTCCAGCCAGCCAAAATTCTGTCCTCCCCTGCTCCTTGATTCCCAAGTGCCCCAAAGTGATGAGGCACCCTGAGAAGCCCCTGCCCAACTTCTCAGCTGGGCAAAGGGAGCCCTGACCCCAGCAGACATCCAGGGAATTTGCAGCTCCTCTGCTCCCTTCTCACCAAGAGAAAGGAAGGGTGTTGGGTCACATGTTCTCTGGAGACCTTTCAGTTAGGCTGAGAAATGGAGTTTGCTTTTACTCTCTGTGGCCCAGAGATGAGTCTGGGCAAACTTTTCTCTCTGGCTATTTCATGTGCTGGGCTGTTTTTCCCAGAGGTGGCTGCGTGTCAGCACAGCTGCCTGAATTTCACTTGTGAAACACATGAACGAACGGGAACAGCTCCTCAGCTGCTGCTCTGCTCCTTTCACTGGGGATAACCCCCCACACCAGCACACACACACACACACACCAGCACACACACACACACACACCAGCACACACACACACACCCCAGCGCACACACACACACAGAGAAACACAGGGGCACAGGCAGGCACAGCTCCTCCTTGCAAGGCAGAGGCTGGACTTATTAACCCATTCCCACCCATGCCTCCATCACTCCTGAAAGCATTTGTCGCACAGATGCCCCAGAAGCATTGTTTTTTAGGCAGATGTTAAAGGACAGATGCCCCTTCCCGCGTTGTGCTGCTGTTCCTGCTCCCTGCATTTAGCCAAGCCGCCTGCTCCTATGCCGAGCAGGACCTCTGGCTCCATCGGTCGCCTCCAGCCAGGGGAGCAAGGCAGATCTCTCAGGCAGGATTCAGCCTGAGAAGGACAAGCAAGGAGATTTATCCCAGCCGGGGCAGTTCGCTCCACCGCAGCCAACCTTGACAAACACTCCAGCTTTGCAGCAGCGACCCCAACTTCCAGAGATGTCCTGCTGCTGCCTGGGACGGTGTGGGACACATGCAGACACCACAGAGGGGTTCAGCCCTGAACATCCCGTTCTGGCCCCAGACATCCCAGCTCAGCCGTTTACTGACCTGTCTCCCATCTCCCTCAGCAGCACGCGGGTATGGAAGCGTCCAAGTGTCATTGGCCAAATTTTCTTATTTCTTGCCCACTTTGAGCTCTCCTTCTTCCAGCTACTTCGTTCATGTCTGCTGGTGCTGACTCACAGGAAGTCTGTGTCAGTGATGTAAAAACTACCGGGGGAGGAGAGACAGAGAAAGAGGAGCTGGGTCAGGGAGAGAAGGGGCTTGGGGGTAGGAAACAGCAGCCCTGAAACCTCTCAGGCATGAGTGGGGGATCCCCAGCCAGCGCTGCCTCCCTGCCCGTACCGCTGCCTGGCTGCCCAGCGCCTGGTCCCTGCACAGGCGCTGCCTGGGCTGCAGGCTCCTGGGAGCTGTAGTCCTCAGCAGGGATGCTGCTCGCCCCATTCGCTTTGGAGGATGCCTGTGTTTGGTGGCTGGGGGTTGTTTTAGGGAAACGTGATGCCCACACTGCAGCAGGCTGGAAATAGCTTTAGATTTACATCAGTTCTCTTTTTTAACTGCTACTTTTAGGCAGTTGAACAGCACTGCTTTGCATTAGAAGTCCCCATTATGTAAGTCTGAGCCTTCACTGTGGATGCTTTCACTCTCTGTTCGTGCAGCTGCCCCCCTCAGAGCTGTGCAAGCAAGGCAAGCCATCCTACCCTCCTCTTCCCTGACCTTTTTTGTCTGTGCATCTCAAAACACTTTGCAAAAGGGAAATGCAGTGAGATGACTTGAAGGCTGGAGAGGGACTGTTTACAAGGGCATGGAGTGACAGGAAAAGGGGTAACAGGGTTTAAGCTGAAGGAGGGTCGATTTAGATTAGATGTTAGGAAGAAATTCTTCCCTGTGAGGGTGGTGAGGCACTGGAACAGGTTGCCCAGAGAGGTTGTGGATGCCCCATCCCTGGAAGTGTTTAAGACCAGGTTGGATGGGGCTTTGGGCAACGTGGTCTAGTGGAGGGTGTCCCTGCCCGCAGCAGGGGGTTGGAACTAGATGATCTTTGAGATCCCTTCCAACCCAAACCATTCTGTGATTCTACAAGATTCTATGACTTGAGGTGTTTGGTGAGACAGTGGCAAAGACCAGGTCTGCATCCTCTGATAGACACAGTGGAGGAGGTCTCCACCCAGAGAGTCCAAGAAAATTGTTTCATCCATGTGGCTGTGAGTGTCCTCATGAGTCCCGGACTGCCTGTTCCTGGGTGCTTTGTAGCAGTTAGCAGGCTGCCTGGATTAGGTTGTGGTTATAACCAGCAGCACCGGTGCCTACAGAAATCCACAGTAAATCCATGGTCTTGCCAATCTGGCTCACATAGCAGGTCCGAGAGCATTTGGTGGCTTCTGGACATGTGCTAAGTCAGGGTGATGGAAAACCCAAGCCATGTGTCTGAAAGAAATGGTGATGTTCCTGGGTAACGGAGCACAATTTTCTCAACTCTCATGTCTTTACCTGAAACTTTTAGTCTGAGCCAGAGCTGGAGGAAGGATGAGTCCCAGGGCAGAGCTGGATGATGCCATGCTGAATGGAGTTTAGCTGTATGGATGCAAGCCAACTTGGTGCCCTCAGGGCTGGAGAAGTGTCCTTGGCTCAGCTGAATTACTCAGACAAAGCCACTTTGCCTAGTTAGTAGCGAGAAGCCTTTGAAAGTGGGGGTTCTGCTCCTTTTCACCATCTGTGCCTGTGCTTTCTTGGGACTGTGGGTGCATGATGAGTCAAGTTAGTTAGATGTCTTGGGAAAACACCCTGAAAACAACAACAAAAAAACCCAACAAAAAAAGAGAAAAACCCTATAAGAGCTTTCCACTGCTTCAGGCAGCTGAGTCTTCTTTTCCATCTCTCCCACCTCAAATTCTCAAGGTCTGCTCTAATTTCTTTTGCAAGTATTATGGATCTAGGCCAGGCAAAGACCTCAGGGAATGGGGTGGAAGAGCAAAGGATGATTTAAAGGTTACCTGCCACAAAACTGGGCAGCAAGGACATGGCTAGCTAGCCGGGGAGACAGATACAAGGAGCAAGGGCTGGGGACACTGCGGCTGCCATAGCTCTGGGAACAGATTCATTCCAGACTTTGCAACCATGATCACTGAAAGTAAGGTATGGATCAAGGTTGTCTTAGTTTATATTACAAGCACAAGAAAACCAAAGTACAATGTAAGAACACAGAAAGGCCTGACTCTGATTCTGCTGGGTCCTGGACAAGGGTGGGATTTATTTGTTACTGTCATCCATGGAGCAGGAGAGGCCCAGAGGTGATGACAGCCCAAGCTGCAGAGCACAGGCTGAGTGCTTGGGTCCCTTCTGGTCCATGGAGAGGGGACAAGTTTCTCCATAACGTGATTCAGGGACAAAAACCTCAGTCAGATATCCTGGATCACCTCTCAAAGAGCTTTTCTGTCTATTTTGACATGTGGTGGAGGTGGGAGACATGAAGAAATCTGGATGCATGGTTCAAGGTCTGAAGGGGATCAAAAGTCCCATCAGCGTCAATGATTTTCAGCACTCCAGGACAGTGACCCCAGGGAGGAGAAAGCACAGCCTACTGCAGAGATGAACAGCCTGGACCACCTTTCATGGTGGGTATTTTAGCATACTATACGCCCACTCTTCTCTGTGGACCTGCACCACCTGGTACACCAACAGCGAATGTCTCATAAGGCTTATCCTTGGCATGGATATCCCTGCCTGAGGGATGGTGCCTCCTTGGCCTGGCTTGTCTTGCTCCTTGCGAGGATGCTGCTTGGTCCTAGTGCATCTCCTTCCAAACCCTGTAGACAACTTTGGACCTTCCTCCGGTGGGCCATGGCATTTCTCCAAGAAGCTCTTCCCACATGTACCTCACTGATACGCTTGTGTGTCTTCAGGGCTTGGTACAGAGTACCTCCTCACAATGCTCAGGGTTTTTTTTCTTCTCTTTCTTGCTTTCCCTGCTCTGGCTTTGCTGGTGGAGTCCCCTTCATGCACCCTTGCATTTGTTATTCCCACGTGGGGTGTACAGACCTGGGTGAGTGTCTGGAGGCCACGTGGCCATATTCTTGGTTTCCACCTTTCCCTAACAGAGCAGGCTGATGTGCAGAGCCAGGTGCTTTGCTGCCAAGGAATAAATGTTTACAGCTACTGTGTTTCCAGCCAACATCTGTTTATTCTTGTCTTTATTCAGCTTTGTTGAGATTTTTTTGAGGGGAGAAGCTCTCACTTCTTCTTCCTCATTTCAATTCCTGGTCTGGTTCCTATTTTTAGCATCCCTTTCACGATGCTTCTACTTTCTTCAAACTACCACACTGTAAATCTGCTGGGCAAGACATGAAATAAAACTGCATGTCAGTGCCAAAGCTGGAGAAAAAGCACATACAGAGCTGTCATTTATGAAATGCTTGAATTGCCCTAGCTACAGTAAAGAGCAGGAGCTGCGGCTTGATGTAGTAAGCACCAAACAGAGGTTGACATTGGGACCGCTATGTTTAGGTCTGAGCCCTGGCACTGAGTTATCCCCTCTGCCCCTGCTTCAGTTCATTTCCAAGTTTTGCTTATATATTTATTTGGAAGGGAGAGTGCTTGTTTTACTCGTTCTTTCATTCCTGACCACTACTCCGGTTGTAGACAACCATGGGAATACAACAGGCTTGGTCACGTCCGCTACCTTTTCTCGCTGTTGCACTCTTAGAAACGTGCATGCTGTTATTTCCATCAAAAGCACTTATACCCCTTACTCATTCACCCATTTTAATTTAAGCACTTAGGAAATCTCAAGAGCCCTTTATTCAAAGTAGACCTGGATGGATACATGGTAGTGTCTGATCTGCTGTCAAGCCAAGAGTTTGTTCTACATATAAACTTAAAAAAAATTTTTTTTTAAACCTTTTTTCCTGGAAAACAGGAAAAGCAAGCAGAGTGGAGTTCAGCAATGTTAGTTAGGCTGCGCATTAGCAGCTGAGCTGTTCTGAGCCCCCAGCATCTGCAAGCAATTTGGTGAGCAGAAAGGGGCCCCCTTATGTTGAGCTGAAGTTGTATCAGGCTTATTATTCGGATGGAGATGTTAAAACGAAAAGTACACTGTTATTTTCTTTGCTACAGACTTTGCCCAATATTTAACAAGAAAGGTTTTAGGAGGTAAAAGAAGTCCCATTCTGACAGATAACTAATCACAGGGTGGCCTTGTTAATTCAGCCCTGGGAAACACAAGAGTGTTTAGCATAAAAACCAAAGCGAGCACACTCAAGGAGCATTCGAGGAGGATTAGGAAATACCCCATGGAAATGTTGCTGGGAATATGGTCTCCTATTGATGAGAAATACTTCCAGGCATCAGAGAATCTCTCCCTTCCCTTACTCCTTCCCTGCTGACTCCCGCTGTCAGTGTAGCAAAGGACAGAGAGACAGGGAATGTCCCAGCTGCAGAAGGTCCCTCCAGCCCCATTTACCTTCACTACGGTTTAGATGGGTAGGAGTTTCTCAGACAGACAAGGTCTTGTTAGTGAAGGAGGCAATCCAAGCCTATCTTCCACAGGAGTGCAGACATCCAGGACTGCCTCTTCCCCACCTTTATCCATCCTCTGAGGGATGGAAGTGCTGAGCCACAGGAAGCCCCTGCAAAAAATACCCAGAAAAAGAGGAGTAAAAGGGGCTCAAAGGGAGGCAGACAGCGCTGCAGGAATCGGGCTCCTGGACCATCTGGGCTTGGTGTGTCTGTCATCCCTGAGAGCATCACACTTCCCCAGGACATAAGACAGGGAAAGGGCTGGGAAAACAAAGGATGAAACTTTGCAGGTCCTGCTTGGAACAGGAGCTCCCCATGCTCTGTCCCCCTGGGCTTTAATAGAGAAAAGCAATAAGGAACATCTACAAGGTCTGGGGTGATTTCTACCATACACCACTATATAGACAGGAAGAAAGTCTCAGAGAGGCCAGCTGTGCTCCACCTGTGGATGCTGCTGCCTGCAGAGTGAGCAAAGGGATGCAGATCTGTGATTTATTTTCCCATCCATAGGGCTGGGGTGTATGCATGTGAGCCACCTGATTTTGGGTGGTCCATCCAAAGAAATTCATCACAAGCTCCTCAGCTTCTGATCACACCTGAACCCTTAGCTGGGGACAGAGGCAGGCATGCAAGGGGCTGGTTAGTGAGTTTTGCAATTAAGAATCAGCTTGTAACAATGAGCACACATGAGCTCATGCTTCAGCAAACGAGCTCCTGATTTATCTTACCTTCCTGCACTTCAGCTCTTGTGTGCAGATGCAGGCAGAGAGGCTTACAAGTGCTTTTGGGAACACCGTGGTACCTGTGTGCCCACGCAGCCCCGCTCTCTCCTGCTGCCCCTCTCTGACAGCCCCTCACACCCTGCCACTCTGCCTGGGAGCAGCGAGGGCTGGATGCTCCCCGAGGGGTGGGGAGCCATGGGGAACCTTGTGCAGGCAGTGCCCATGGGGTGAAGTCTCTCCGGGGCTGGACGCATCAGACAGAAACTCCATTTGAGGTTTGTCAGGGCCATTAAGGCTTACTGGTGCCCTGAGGACCCTGATGCTCAGCCTTGGAAAACAACAGCAGGCAATGCTTTGAATAGAGGAGCAAGAACCCAGGAAGGTGCAGGAACACCCACAAACTCATTCCTCCCTCACCCTGCCATGAGCAGCTAATGGGATCATCAGCTGTGTCACCCAATGAGGGGCTTTAATACAGCCTGAAGTCATTGAGAATAAATTGAATCAATACAAACAGGCACAGCTGTAAGATTTGATCTGGATCTAACACCTTCCCGCAGGGAAGCCCAGGTTTTCATGGTGTTTCCCAGGCTCTGCGTCTCTCCTTCATGTTGTTAGGTCTGATGCACAACTCATTTTTGCCATCTGGTCAGAGACTTTATAGTCACCACTTCCATACTTCATATTCCCCCTCCTCTCTGCTCTTCAACCTACCTGAAGCTAGTTAAAGTCATTATAAGTTAACTTGATCGAAGTGGGACATTCTTCACCACAAGTTGTTTTTCTGCTTCTTTGCCTGTCCTCTCTGATGGGAAAGCTCTTAGTAATGTCTGCTTGCAGCCCTAAGCCAACACTTTGAGCAGTGACCAGGAATAACTAGTTTTCAGGGCTGCTTAGATTGTAGTTCATAAGATTAACATTTAGTTTCCTTCCTCCGCACAGTGAGCTCACATCAGTGCTCTTCCCAGCTCTCCTGCAGGGACTGGTTTTCTGCTCTGCAGACATGTCTAAGGATGGGTGAACTTCAGCACAGGTATAATGATGGCTTGTTCTTTCATGACTTCAAAGCCCTGTTACTCTCCTAGCAGAAGTTGTCCTCTACATTCAGACCCTCGCTCTTCAGTCTGTTTTGTTCCTCAGAGGCCAACGCACATGAAGAAATGAGAACAGTCTGTATCTTATTCCACTTGCAAAAGCATCTTGTATTTTTCAAATTATGAAAAAGGAGAAAATCTTGTGACTTGGTAGGAAAGGTTCTCCAGATCACTGCTTCCTGCTTCTGCCTTCAGTTTGCAGCAACTTGGAGGAGGTCAGTGTCTTTGAAACAGCAGCTCCCCAGGGAAGAAGCCAGACAGAGGCAGAAGAGACAGAAATCAGCTTGGAGTGAAAAAAAAGAGTGAGCAGTGGGGCTCTGCAATGTCCCCCATGGGACAGCAGTCCTATTACAAAGGACAGCAACGGGCTGTAATCACCTCCTGTGCAATTAGCAGAGCCACAGGCCAGCACTGCCCACCTCACCCACCCCATCCCAGGGGCTGCTCTGGTTTTCAGGCTTACATTGACCCTGGAAAAGGAGAGCACAGATTTTTCTATGACCTTGTTCAGAAAATCTGCAGTTGGGGACTAGCCAGAAGCTTTGATCCTTTGGTGGACAACTCTGTTCCAGCACAAGAAATCACTTTCAAGGGAGGGACTGTGCTTTGGGTCAGGAGATGGAGGCAGTGGCTCCAAGTGCACCTTGGCTACGCTTCAGTTTGATAACCTGGTCCCATAGGGTGCTACCTACTTTGGCTCTGGATAGGATGAGAAGAAGCTAAGGTGGTGGTGGTAGATACTCATTCCCCATGGAGGCTGCTCGTTGAAAGTGAACAGATAAATTGTGTGTAGAAGCATGTGATATTGAGTGTCCTGTTGCTCACCCAGTTTTCACCCTGGTCTTTTTCCTCTCCTCACTCCCCATCTGTGGGGACACCAGGCTCCCTGCAGCCTGGGATTCTCAAAGAAGTTCTCATGGGAACTATCACGTTCTCAAAGGGCAAGTAAACATCCCAGGGCACTTATGTCCGAGTAGATGTTTGCTCTGGCCCCAAAAACCCTCTCATTCCCACCATACCAGAACATGCTGAACGCCAATCAGCTCCATGTGTCCCATCGAAGCACGAAATACACACTCTTGCGCAAGTGCTCCCCAACACAGCCTGTCTCCATCTCTCCTCCAGATAAGCCATGCCGAATGCTGGAGACAGAACTGATGCTGAGATGACACACACAGATAGTCAATGAGTCAACGAGGTGATCGAAAAAAGTCCCATGGCCAAATTCCCCCTGAAATCCCCGCCTTGGCTAGAAATAGACAGCAATTATCTCAAGACAAGCTCTACCTGACCCACTGGGCAAGACCAGAAGATTTCTTTTCAAAAGTAATCAGAGCTTGGATCTCTCTTTGTTAACACAACTCTTACTTTGACTTAACTCCACTGGTTTCAGCTTGACCACACTAAATTTACTGTATAGACCTGAAGGCAAAATCAAACCTTGTGGGCATCCTTTTCTCTTGGTGACTGAAAGTGCTCAGTGAGTGCTTACAGATATGGTTTCCTGTATAAAATCCACGCAGTGGAGAATGGGGCAATGATTTGGATTTTAAACATTTTATTATTATCTGGGAGCCCTTTTAATGGGTTTAGGAAGAAAAGGATGAAGGCTATTTTTCTACTGGGGGGGTGAGGATTTGGCTCTGTTCAATCCACAGCTAAATCAATTTTTTTTCTCATGGAGCTGGTCCTGGTCCAAACCAAACACAACTGTCAACAGCAGGCACCAGAGCTGGCAGCCCAAACTATCTGCAAGGCATGTCTTTGGAGGTGTCCTGGAGGAACTCATAGAGTAATGTCCCAGGCAAATCTCAGTGGTACCCAAGGAAGACTCTCTTTGCACTTTGACCATTGTGCTCTCACAGGTAGGATATGGAGGGTGTTTAATTCATGGACGAAAACACCAATACTTAGGACATCATTTCAGTTTCTCACACCATGGTGTCTGGTGTAGTTTGAGATGCCATTTCTGGCCTTCAGCTGCTCATCCAGAAAGGTCAAGGCCTCCCATCAGGCCTTCTAGCCCTACGCAGATACCTTAGGGCACTTCATGCGGTATCTATGTGTGGGTCATCAATTGGACCCCTGGAGTTGGTACGTGGAGGTCCATTTGGTAACCACTAGTATGAAACTTGCTCTGGTATTGTTCACGTGTTGCATTGCGGGTAGAACATAGTGTGGTTCTCTCAGTGATAGCTTAAGAAAAAAAAAGAAACCAAAACAAAAACAAACCAGAAAAGAGGCTCACTTTGTTTCCTTTTTTTCTTTAAATATTTACTTTATTGAGGAGATATTACAAACTATCAGCCCTGGTTTTCCCCAGAAGCTGGGACACCCACACTAGCCATGGTCAACGGAAGAAGATCCAGTGATATCCAGGAAAGCTACTGACATTAACTCACTGCCCTGTATATATGCCGGGACACAATAATAGGACTGGCAAAACTCCCATACCAGTTCTTCTTGCTGGTAAAAATTTCTCCAGCCCTACACTACGCTAATGAAAAGGAAATAAATGCCAGCCATCTGGTCATTACTTTCTCCTCACTGAAGTCCTCTGCTGAACTTGTGCCCCTCAGCAAGCCTTACAGAGGCTGTTGTGCTTTGCTACCTTGGCTCAGCCATATTCTTCCCAAGGAACATGGTTTTCTAGTCCTACAGTGAAGCATCTACCCACCGTATAGCCCAGACCCATTTTTTCTAACAAGGGTGTCCCTTAGATGCCCCTAGAACACCCTAAACTTGTTGTTTTCCCCTATATGTCTGCTTTTTTTTGTCCCTGAAATGAACCTCCACCAGGTCAGAAGGAGTTGAGAAGAAACTTCCTATCAACCAATTTGGCTATGGTTTCTACATGAGGGGACAGAGCTACGCTCCTTCAGAGGCTGTCTGAGTTTGCTTTGCTGTTTCAAATCATGTCCTGAGCCTGACTGTATCAAAGGCCAAGGGAGTCTAAACACCAAAATTACTCTGTGCTTTTGGAGTTTGGCAGCTGTTGTGCTTAAATCACCACAGCAAAGCACCTCAACACAATGGTGTCCATGCAGCTAGTAAAGACAAAGCTCAAGAACAGTTTGTCCTGTTCCTTTCCTTCTCTCCATGCCTCAGTTTCCCTGCCTAGTGAAGCAGCTGCTCCAGAGTAGGCAGTGCAGACAACCAGCAGCTTGGGTGTAAAGCATTACAGCAGGTAGTTGCCCAAAGTCTTGGGCATGATTTTCAGATGCCTCCAAGAGGATGCCATCTGCAACATGTCCTGGGAAAAGGAAGTGGTGTGTGCCTTGGAGATGGGGCTTGTTTTCCTGCACAAAACCAGAGAGGTAGAGCTACTATTTCACCATGGAACGTTTTTCCACTTGCCTCTTGGACTCTACGTATTACAGCAACACAACAAACCCTAATACGTGTCTTTGCAGTGCCCAGGTGGCCATGAAGCAGCACTGCAGAGAAATCTTGGGGAATGGCTCAGGGGATTGTGAATTCCCTCCACATCCCTGCTTCACCAGGAACTTTCAAGACACAAAGATCCATCTGACTAGGGAACAGTCAAACAAAATCATTAGAAGTGAGCAAAAAAGACTGCTGAGCTGTCCATGCTTTTGAGTAGCTGCACAATCTCCTTTACACCAGGGAGAGGAAGGGAAAACATCCCAACAGGGAAATACTTTCCAGTTCTCTAGTCCATAAAGTCTGAAGACTGTTACAACTATTCCAGCTGTTTGGTTTGAATTCCCTAAATCATGCTCAATAAAGTCAATATCCTACCAAGAGCTTTGCAGTAACAGGTAGGGAAGCAGGTGGCTGAGAAGCAGCACCAGTGTTGCTCAAGCTGGTGAAATCACTGATGCCTCTCGGACTTGTGGTGGCAAAGCCACCTGCACTTCAGAGATATAAAACTCTCTGATGCTAAGAAAAGCCATTCTCATTTACATCCACGTAGTGGGGTTGTGGGGGCACAAACCAGAATTCAATCTGCTGTCCCCTGGGCCAGCTTTGGAAAAACAGTCATTGATTTTGCATAACTTACTTTTAGGGACCTGGCTTAAGCCAGTTTGGGAGCCTGTTTTGGGGAATTCAAGGCTTAAAACCCTGGTCTGGGTGGCAGTAGTTTCTTCCAAATCTGTACTATCCAGTTGACTAGGGTCTATCAGCCCAGTAAGATCAAAGTGTGGACCAGAGCTACACGAGGGAGGAGAGAGTTGGCCCTTGTTTTAAACCCTTGCCTAGATGGGAGAGGTTTCCTTCAGCTTTCTCAGAAACACAGTAATGTAATAAAAATAAATCCTGCCCAGTCCTGGTCCCTGTCTGGGGTTATATAATGCCCACATGAGACAATTTCGGCATCCGTAACTTTGGCAGGCTTTAGAGGCACAAGAGTACCATTACGAAGGATGCCAAGCTTTTATTCCTCCATCTCCAAGTGCTCTGTAGAGGCTTGGTTCTCCAGCCCCATCCCACAGCTGTGAGCAAATGATACCCTGATGGTTGTCCTCAGAAAAGCTGCAGAGGACCGGTTTCCAGCAGTGCTCTGTCCCCTCAACCTCACTGTCCCCTCAGGTTGACCTCCCTACCCTCAGATACTGCACACGTAAGACGAGCAGTTTGTCTCCATCCCTCCCCTTTCCCAAAGGACTTTCCACCAGAACCAGGCACCACACTTGCTCATCTCTCCTCTTCGCTCTTCATGGGGGCCAGTGCTCTCTGTTCAGTGTGGTGGGGTCCACTGTCAGTCCTTGTGGCCTCCCCCCCATTTTGCGCAGGGAGGAATTCCTTCTCGTGCGTGGATTTTCTGGTGCCTCCTCAGGTACTTCTTTAGCCGGTAGCGCTTCCCACAGACCCCACACTTGTAGGCCCCACCTCGGGAGTGGAGCAGCTGGTGTTTAATAAGGTGGCGCTTATGGGGGAAGCATTTCCCACACTTGGTGCACTTGCAAGGCCCCATGCGGACATGGATTGTTTGGTGACGGAAGAGGTTGGCCTTCTGGTTGAAGGTCTTCTCACACTCAGGGCACTGGTAGGGCTCCTCCTTGGTGTGAATCCTCTGATGCCGAACCAGATTCGACCTCTGGGTGAAGCTCTTCCCGCACTCGGTGCATTTGAAGGGTTCACTCATGTGGACTCGCTGGTGGCGGATCAGCTTGCGGTTCATGCGGAAACTCTCCCCGCACTCGCTGCACTTGTATGGCCCCTCGCTCGTGTGAATCTTTCTGTGTCTGGTCAGGTTTGATTTCTGATTGAAACTCTTCCCACACTCGGGACAGGGGAATATCCGTTCACCTTTCAGAGCTCCTTTTGCTGAAGGATCTTTCTTGGATGTGGATTTCTTCCTGTTCTCCAGCATCTCCTCTTTGGTGGGCTGATAGCATTTCTCTTGCTTCCTTTTTGGGCTCTGACTCTCCTGGTGGTTGGCTTCCACACCAGGTTCCTCTTTAATCTGGATCCTCTGGATAGGACTGAGGTTTGGCTTGTGTCCATAATGCATCCCAAACTCAATGCTTTCCTGTGGTTCTTCCTTCACATGGAGCACCCGGTTACAGGCTACGGGGACTTCCCGTTCATGCTGCCCATCAGCACCTTCTTCCTTTTTAAGCTGTCTCCCCTGTAAAGCCATCAGTGGGATCTTTGGATCAAAGAGCTTTCCATAGTCCAGGTTTTCTGGTGGCTCTTCCTTGATGTAAAGTTTCTGACAGGCTACTGCAGTAATGTTTTCTGTGTCATCAGTGGGTGGTTCTGGTTCCTCCTTCATCTGAATTTTCCAAGGAGGACTTTTTGCATGAGATGGGTTTCTAGGTATGCTACACCCTTGGGCCACATCTCCTTCACAGAACATATTCTCCAACATATTTTCCTCTAACCTGAAGGCAAAATCAGGCTCCTCTTTAATCTGGATGACCTGGAGAGACACACCATTGATGTGTCCCTCGGGTGGCTTTTGCTTTGCATGGTTCCTCTGGTGGATGTTGAAATACCGCTTGGTGCTCAAGCTCTTCCCACACTCAGTACAAATGAAAGGCCCCCCACGAAGGTGTATCTTCTGGTGGGCCAGTAGAGTGGCGCTTTGCCCAAAGCACCTACTGCAGTCGGGGCATTTGAAGGGCTTCTCCCTCTTGTGGATCTCCTTGTGGGCAGTGAGGGTCCCCTTCTTCACAAAGCTCTTCCCACACTCCGTGCAGGCAAATGGCCTCTTCTCTGTGTGGGTCCGCATGTGGATGTTAAAGTAGATCTTTGTGCTCAGGCTCTTGCCACAGCGGGCACAGAGGTAGGGACCACCCTTGGCATGTGTCTTCTGGTGGGCAGCCAGGCATATCTCCAGGCGGAAGCAACGCCCGCATTCCCCACAGCAGAAGGGCCTCTCTCCTGTGTGGATGCTCTGGTGGGTCGTGAGGTGACCCTGGGTGGTGAAGCGCCTCCCACACTCCCCACAAGTGAAGAGCTCCTCTGCTGTGTGGATCCGCTGGTGTCTCTTCAGGTTTCCCTTCTTGCTGAAGGATTTGCCGCACTCATGACACCGGTGCGTCTTTACCACCATGCACTTAACCAAGTCCTTCATGGCAGCAGCACCCTGCACCCAGCGGCGGGTGATGAAGCTGCCAAGCAGCCAGCAGGTACAAAAAAGCCACAATGTTACGGGGATGGACTGTCTGGGAGGATGCAAAAAACATCAGGACACACACATCAAAGTGTACTTCAATGGATGCACTTTATTCCCCATAAGGGAAAGGGTCCTGCTGCTGTACGCCGGATCTGGGCCAACAAGGAGTGTGTGGTCTTCCTCATTTCTCAGCCTCCTTCTACCTCAGCTTGCAGATGCAATGTTTGTAACTCCATCTCCTGCCTCCTCTGATCTCTTGAAGAGGCTTCCCTGGCATTCCTGGAGACTCGGATTGCTAGACTGAAAAAATAAAGGGAAAACTATTAAGTCATTATTTCTCCTCCACCTGCTGTGTTCTCTATGTAAACACAATGGGTGGCACCTTGGTGCTCCAAGGGAGACTGAACCTGAGACCTTTGAAGGCACAGTCTCATCTGGACTCTGGCAGAGAGAGTAGGAACACACAATCCGTGATGTACTACTGCTGCACTAGTGATTTACTCTCAGAATAGTCCCCTGTCCTTTTACCAAGAAGATTTATAAGTAAATAAGTGAATTAATTCATGCATTTTGCAGTAACTGTTGTAATTAGGCCCATTTTTGAGGAACGACTATGCAGCAACCAAAATCCCCAAAACTTAGAGGAAAGCCAAACGGCACCGTTTGCAAACTGGAATGTGCTGCTTTGTACTGGCAGAGCTTTGTCCACAGGGGAAGAAATGTCAGTGGTGGCCTCAGTGGGCAGCTGGAGAAGTGAGACATGGAAACCTTAAGTGACCTTGTCCTTTTCAAGAGGGTTCAACTAACAGCTGGGTCTGGGTCCTATGTATTTCCATTAGAAAAAAAATCAGGGCCAATGGAGATGTGAGCAACATCTTCCATCAAGACTCTGAATTGCAGCAGGGAGAAGAGCCAGAAAGTCTCAGGGGAGGAAGACAGCGGTGCTGGAGATGCCTGTCAAGAAGAGTGTACATGGCTGGGCAAGCTTTTACTGGTGGTACTGATGGCCGAAGCTGCTGCTGCCAAAATCACCAGTTACGAGGCAGGCTGCCAGCAAGGACACGGGTTGTCAGTGAAATCTGTCCCTGGAGGTCTGGATCTCTGGGAAGGCTGTGGCTGAGCGGATGAGTCCCTGGGGAGCCTGTCATCGAGGTGTATGGGGCTGGGGAGAGACAATCCCGAGGATGGGAGATGTGGAGTACGAACATTCAAGCACAACTGCGATGGAGTTTGCAGCTACACGTTCCTCGGAGGAGAGAGGTCAGTGGTAAATGAAGTGGGCAGCTGTTTCAGATTTCAGTTATACGGCTATAACGGGGAAATTTGCTTCAGATTTAGTTGTGCTGCTTGCATTTCACCCTCAGCTAACCCATCTGGTTGCTCACTGATGCTGACGTGAGCTACCACCAAAGCACAACGGTGCTCCTGTCCAAGCTGAATTCTCCAGGAACCACAGGAAAACAAAAACAACAATAAAAAATCCCCAGACCAACTACCTGCAAAGTTATACTGAGCCAGGAGAGACAAAACACACCCACTTGGAGCAGGAACTGGGTTTAGTGTTTGCTAGTGGAGGGGAGACTCCGAGGGGGCCAGGCCCCCTCCCTAGGTGGGGGAGCAGCTATGTGACACCTACAACAGGTTTTGATTCAGAAGACAAAACCTCAGCAGCAGCCAGGCTGGAAAGAGGATTTAGAAAAGTTCATTAGTGTATTTTTACAAAGGAAGGTCATTAACACCCTGAGCGGGTAGCAGATTTAGCCTCCCACCACCAAGGACCCTCCTGTCGTGTCTGGCTGGTGCTGAGGGGACATGCTCAGCTGCAGCCAGGGGTGGAGAGGGTGCTGCGGGTCCAGGGGCTCTCTCCTCACCTTGGATGCTCGCACGGGTCCCTTAGAGGAATCATCTCACCAGCAGCAGCGTTTCAATTCCCTCTGGGTTTTGGCAAAAGCAACAAATCCCTAAATTCAGATCAGGGTAAAAGAAGAAATCCCTGTCTACTTTCTTCCTTTATTTTTTTTTTTTATTCTTTCTTTTTCAGTATCCAGATCCTATAGATCCAAATCCTGCCTTTACTTCCAGCTCTGCAATCCTCCGGGCTCAGGGTTTGAATCAAGGGCAGAACCAGATCCCAGGGAGTTGCTTCATCTTTTATTTGGGCTACCCGGACAAATCAAGGGCGGTTGGCTGAAAGCATCTTACCTGGGCTGGCCATCAATCTCTGGCTGGCATTTCTCTCCTCCGGGGCAGGCTCAATGGCACAACAATGTTTTCGACTTGGCTGCAAGTTGTGTTGCAGCCGCAGCTGGGCTGACCTAAAGGAAGTCTGTGGCCAGTGCAGTGAGAGCTACCGGAGGAAGGGTGAAGCGAAACAAAGACAAAGAGCAAAGGTTGAAGGAGCAGAGGCAGGACAGGGGAGATGCTCTCCACTCGCACCGCCGGGAGGGATTTTCACGCCACCGCCAAGGTGTTAGCGGGAGTGCGGGGAGGGAGAAGAGGGGAATTTCTCCCTGATGTGCCTTTCTTCTGCACCGCTATATTGGTGGGAAGCTGGAAGGGTCCCCGGCTCGCACTGCCTTCTGGGAATTGTAGTTCTCCCCAGCAGCTCTGGCCCCCCCATCCTGCCTTCTCTGCCCTGGCAGCCAGCGGGTCAGGATCAGGCCATTTCTCTCTTGCCCCAGCTGAGAGTGTTTACGTTTCTGTTGCAGGAAGGAAAACATCCCGCAGCGCTGCAAGCATCCTTCTTCCCTCGCAGGCTGAGCGTCTGGGGCTTGCTCCGGGAAGCGTCAGGAGAGGAAAGATGCATTTCAGGGAGCATTTCTGTGTCCCTAGCAGCTTGCAATCCCCCTGGGGGGGGATTGATCCTTGCAAAAAGGATCCTTTGCTGGTGCCTAGTTACCAGCAAAGGATCCTTTTTAATGCTCGGCGAAAGCACAAAAGGCGTGTGCAGATTCGACGAGGGTGGACACCGAGACATATGGACTTGATTTAGCAGAGGGGTGAGCATCACCTGGGAGAGGCTGAGCTGTAGCAGGACCTCACAGGAAGCACCCAAATCTGGATCTGCCTTGCACAATGAGGCCTAGAGACTCAGCAGGAAGCTCTAGCCCAGGGTGCTTCTCTGGGAGGTGTTTAGTAGCACAGTGCATGATGAAAAGCTGCTTCAGCATGACTTTTCCCTGGGGCAGCAATTAGAGGCTGTCTTGTGTCTCTGAGGTTGGACAATAACACCCAGTCCTGCATAAACCAGCATCTCCAAGCCTGCCCCAAATGCGACCCAAGGCTGCAAGCAAGCTATTCTCCCCCTTTTCGATTCAGGGAAACTGAGGCAGCAGATGGTGAGGTGCCTGGCTCAGATCACACAGGGAAGTTCAAGGTTACAGGGTCCCTGGAGTTCAGATCTGCTCTACACACTGTATGTGCCTTGGTTAAAGTCTGCTGATGTATTTCCTACCCCAGTATCAACCAGCAGTATGTGGCAGCAGCACCACTATGAAGGCGCTCCTGCACGCCAGCTTGTATCCCAGTCCAGTGAAGGAAGAAGTCATACATACCTAACCAGCTTTATACCAGTACATGCACAGCAGAAGATATACAAACCTCATTCAATTTGCCTTACTGAAGGTCTTGATGCATCAAAGTGCCACAGCTGGTCCCAGACAGCCAGGAGAGTCCGTGGTGGTTGGCCAGAGTAGAACTCAGGTTGCTGGAGTGAGATTCGTCATGTGCAGGACTGCTTAGGCAACGTGTCTCCCTTTTCCATCCATCCCACTACTATACCTTCCCACAAATCCTGCCTTTTCATGGGATCCAGCACTTTGGACGGTTCCAGCCAGCAGCTCCATCAGCCATCCCCATCTTGGTGTGTGGTGCCATGGAGGGAAAGAGGTTGAGATGGGACATGGATGAGGGGCTCGCCTGGAACACCTAGGGTGAATAATCGTGTGACTCCTTTGCTGCCAAGATCATGCCGTTTCAGCTGTATCAGTGTCCATTCATCCACTGGAGCACAATTTACCTTATTTTAAAGCTGACACCTCAGTAAGCCAGATGACTTGTGCCCTCAAAGCTGTTTCTCTCCATTGACATCTGCATTTTCCCAGGTGAGTCCCCACACAGCTCACTCTCTCCTTCAAACAGACCAGATCTGCCCACTGTCCCCTGAAGTTCATGCAAAGCCCCAAAGTCCAAGAAAAGAAGACACTGAATTTGCCTTGGTATAACCCCAAGGTTTTGCTCACATGGTCAAAAATAAACTCAGCTTCATGTTCATCCCCAAAAGGGCTTCATAGAAAAAGTTGTCAGGGAAGGGTTAGACCAACTGTCCAAAAATGCCTCTTCCTAAGCCCACTTTGGAAGTGATGACCTCCCAATCTGAACAGAGTCTCCACTAAATCAGGGAGACCCATTTTGGAAGTGAAGCTGTGCCATCAGCTGCAGTGACGCTGCCTCTGCAACATACCACTAGATGCCAGTGAAAGCTCTTCCCAGCCTGCTCCTGCTTAGAAAATCCCACACTTTTGGCAATTTGATTTGTTTTATTGTATTTTTTAAAAGGTAATCCTTCACTTTTTATCTAATAAGGTGTCCTTGCATCTGGGAATTTGGGTAGTATATATAAATATATGTCTGAATATGTTTTGTGTATCTCCTGTCTCTCTGTTTCTCGCTGTTTCTCACTCTGTTTCTCATATATATATATATATTTTTTTTTTTTTTGCCTTTGTTTGCTATTATTGTACTTATTCCCAAGGTCTCCCCAGACCCAGATCTCACCCCCATGATCCTTTCCTCATCCCCCTTCCTATCAAACACCCCAACTCCCCAAACCCTTCACCTGCCAGATCCTCTAGCCACCACATCATGACCTGATGTTCTGACATGGAGAGTCAGTCCAAGAAACATACAGGTGCTGGCACGGAATGTCCAAACCCTGTCCTGCTCTGGGAGATGTTTCCTTATACCAGATGACCAAGAGGCAAGACATAGCTCCAGCTTATCCAGCTATGGGAATAACAGCCTGGAGGAACAGACCTGCATGGAGCTGGGGAGGGGATCATGGAGCAGAAGGAACTTAGTGCAGTAGCACAGACAACCAGCTTGCACATGTTTGGTGTTTAGTGGGAAGGTGAAATGAATGGCACTTAAAAAAACTGCGATACTGGGAAAGAAATTCTGCACGGGGAAATGGTAAAAAATAAAGCCCACAGTCCTGTATGCCCGCGAGCTCTGTGTTGCACTTCCTTGGTGCAGCACAGTATAGGACCAAAACCAATCTCAATTTAGCTTTTAGTGCCTGGAGTTCTGCACTTTGCAGAACATAATCTGCACATGTTACCCACTGATATTTGTGAAAGGTCTAAGCCTTCAAGCAGCCTCCAGACTTTGCACACACCATTTTTTCTTTTTCACCTGGTTGGTCAAGGTCCAAGTAGATCAGACTATCTCATGGGCTCTTGGTGTGAATGCAAAGGTCAGCAGCTATCCACGCTGCAGGAGGGATGTGTGTCTGTTCTTCATGCGCTGGGCACAACCACCCTCTCATGGTAGAGGATCACCAGGGTTAGGAACGTCTTCCCCTTTGGGCAAGTTGTGTTTTGGTGTCACATTCTCCCCCAGCTCCTGGTGAACCTCTCACTCTCTGAAGTGCCTGATGCTCGTTGCCATTGGAGATAAGATGTTATCCCTGATGGAGTAAAGTCCTGATCCAGTTTGGTAATTTCTGTGTTGTGTTTTCAGACAAATCCAGTTCTGTGTTTGGTCAACTGTATCCGACAAGGCTGCACAGGAGAAGTGAGAACTAAATTTAAGCTGAGCTGTCATATGCTCCAGTGCCTGATTAATTATACAATGGAATAAAAATGGAATTTGGTAAAATAAAGGAGGAGGGGGAAATGAAATCGTCGCTCTGCTTTAGAAAGAAATATTGCCGCAGGTTTTATTAAAGATGCCACAGTTAATCACATCAGGAGGCTTGAAGGCACGAGGTGGCTTGTTGTGCTGGGTACAGACAACGCAGGAGAGCTGGACAATGCGACATGGAGAGATAAGGGAGCCCAAACAATTATTTGTTCAGGTGAGTCTGTGATTGTTCCCAAGATTTGCAAAGATGATAGGTGCCGGCTACACTATAGACTGTTTTTATTAATTTAGGAAACAACTTTCACAGTAAGGCAAATGTGATAAAGGAGAATAAAGTGTTTAAATGACAAGTAATTTTTCATGCTATTCCAACCCCCTTGCTTTTCTTTAATTGCTTTTGAGCATCTGATTAGGAAGGAAAGATTTTCTTTTTTTTGGCCCACATCTCCTACAGCTTCATTGTGCAGCCCAAGCCCATGGCTTCCCATCCTGCTACCATTAAAATAATTGCAGCGTCTGTGGTCGCTTCCATATCCACCATACTAATCTGATAAGAGCTTGAAATGAAAAACTGGTTTAAGCACAAATGGGTCCGGCACTGATTTCAAGCCTGACCAGATCACAGTGACCTGTCTTGCCCTACAAGCGATGGGCTTCTCATATGTAAAGACTCAGTTGTGGTTTGGTTTTGTTTTCCTGGGGAGAGCTGCTGTCAGGGCTGGTGACTGCAGGACTTCTGTCAGGGGGGAGAAGGAAGGGTTATGGTAACGCCCCCAAATCAGAACCCCCTCCTTGCCCTGCTCACTGTCCCCCAAATGCTGTCAGCATTGTGGCAGGGATCAAACATCTCCAGATCTGCTACATGGTAAGCAGGGAACTGGGATGCTACCAGGACGTTGGGACCTAGCCCCGCACCAGTTGCCCTTTCATGCCCTGAGTCTCACTCTCTTCACCTTGGTTGCAACTTTGTTTGCCAAAGCAACAACCCCATCATAAGACAACTTAAAAAAAAAGTTAAAAAGTTAAAAAGTTTTTACTTAAAAAAACTAGTAATGTCTAAATGACATGCCTGAGGTTGAACAACACATCAGTAGCAGAGCAGAGAAGCATCTCAGAAGTTGGTGTAAGGCAGCACAGCTCTGCTGCTTAACAGAGCAGCCTTCCCCATGCCTTCCTAACACAACAGCTGCTCTCCAAAGCTCTTATCCTCCTGGCCTCATCCTTCCTCCACAGATAAATCCCGTAGGTCCTCCCTGCCCATAATCACAATAAAGTTGTAATTACTCAAGTAGTGAGTGCTACTTGCCATCTAATGTCTCTCATTCCCCACATCCTACTGAGAGGGAACTGAGCATTTATCCCTAGGACTGGTAGGTGTCTTCCAAGTCCAGATTATAAAAGTGGAGTTCAGGCATGAGCCTGTCCTGTGCTGGTGCCTCAGTTTCCCTGCCTGGAGGGCAGTGTGGGCAAACTCAGCTATAGGCATTGCTGAGAAGAAGCAGCCTTTGCTTTCAAATACCTGCAGCAGAGCTAGGCTCCCTGGTAGTGAGTGGAGGAATTTGAAGGGCGTGATTCATCTGCTCTAATTTAAACATCTGCCTTAGGCTGAGATGAATCACACTCCCAGCCCTCCTGACTTGGTTTCTGCATGCTACCTAGGAAGCCTGGCTTAGGCATAGACGCGCACATATTGCTGTGTAAATCCTGCGGCCAGCCGCCTGCCCGAAGGACTGAACACCGATGTGCTGGCTCCCCTCTTCTCCTGACTCTTGCCAACCCCACTCCTCTCTGAGATTCATCAGTGGAGACTAAAGGAAAGAGGCAGGTATGGATCTACCCACCAGGAGGTCAAGGGTGTGTTATCCCTCCTCTGATGCTGCCCATGTCACAAGACGCAGGGCTCAGGGGAACCCCACTGTACCCTGCTGCATACAGCCCTGAGAGCTGTGAACAGCTGTGGGAGAGCTGCTAATAAATGTGTAACTAAATCCTTCTGGCTGCCTGGAGAGAGCTTGCTGCGCTGAGCTTTCTCTTTCCTTGCCTTGCCTTTTAGTTTAAAGGACTTTTTTTTCCCCTCCTTGCACTGCCTCCTAGATACATCCTCCATGCAGTAAGAATGCATCCTAAGAAAGGAGCATCACCCAGTCCCCTGAACCAAGGAAAATAGTAACCCCATACTGAAATGCTCAGTCTATGCTTAGAGGATGCCCTTTGATATGGGGAACTTATTTCTTCTTCTTTCAGTTGCAATTTGATTTCATCTCTCTGATCCCCTCTATCACCTCTCCTCAGACTCATTCACTCCACTTGAGAAAGGGTAATCAGGATTTCTATATATCTAAAGTCTGCAAGACTTAATAAGGATAAGAAAGTCATTTTTAGAGGGTAGCAACACTCGCATGTTCAAAGTTTTTTTTTATCTGCAGAGGACCAACTGTCTGGTGAAGAGGACAATCCAAGCAAGACCTTTCATCAGCTTTTGTGACTTCCTCAAAGACTTAGAGAGTAGTTCACAAATTTACCTCTAAATGATGTGAAAGGCCAGTGGAATTAAAGTCTCTGTCTTCCAAGCCTAGCTGCTCTCATGTTTAGGGTGTGCTTTTAGCCAATGAATCCAGAAAACCCTTTGGATTCAAGCCAAGCAGCCTTAAAAATCAGACTTACTGAGGAAGAAACAGAGTCTTGTGGAGTTACAGCAGGATGTGAAACCCAATGTTTTAAGAAAAAATGTCCGGGAGCCCTCCTGCTCAAGAGCATTTTGGACCAGTAGCTTTCATGATGCTAGTGATTAAGCCACCACCCTGAAAGGAGACACCCAAACCATTATTTGTACTCCACATCACTGCTGGTTAGCCATTATGAAACACCCAGCAAGGGAGGCTTTTAACAGTTGATTATAAATATTTCACATCTTTCCCAGGTGAGGAGTCATGGTAAAGTGCCCACGTTTCCAGGGTGCAGGGGTTCGCAGCGTGAGCTTACAGTAGTCACAAGGATTTGTTGGGTGCCTGCTCAGGCACCCCTTGACATTTAAGGGTTTATTGTCTTGCTTTCTTACACTCCTTTTAGAGGTGGAGAAAATGATTGGCATCCTGGTTCTTACATTTTATCTGCTACTTCAAAGGAGAGGTTGCTTTAAAGGTCAGAAAAGAGGGCTGGGAATGAAAAAAGCCCTGTTTCCTTGTTAGCTTCTCAGTCGGTGTGGGCAATCACATGCTGTCAGGCAGCCATAGATCTGCATAGCATTAGAAACATCTTCACACATCTCCCCCCCCCCCCCCCCCCCCCTTTTTTTTTTTTTTTTTTGGAGCAAGCCAAACCCTTTATTTGAAGCAAAACCTTTAGCAAGCACTGGCTTTCAAAATTAACAAAATGCTAACTTTCAACACTGATTCTTTGCAAGAGCAGAGTAGATGTGAAAACAATCTGAGTAGCATTGCTCTTTGAATGTGTGATTTCATTCTCTATGCAATTAATTTGAAGCTCTTGGAATCAGCTTGTTTGCAAGCATCAGAGCAGGGCAAGAGACCTGTTATCATCTAGCAACAGCAAGAGAAATAAATGGGGTTTTAGTACTAATCTGCAGTGGGAGGCCATACATCATAAGCCAAGGGTATGGATCAATGGCCAACCAGCAGCTAGAGATAAGCAGAGGGCACCAAGGGTCACCACTAAGTCCAATATTGTCCAGCATGTTCATGATCTTCAGGCTGCCCAGTGAGGCAGTGCTGTGTCCATCCCTGCAGATTTTCAAGAACCAGCTGGATAAAGCCCTGAGCAACCTGCTCTGCCCCCATAGCTGAACCTGCTGTGAGCAGGAGGTTGGGCTATAGACCTCTGAGATCCCTTCCAGCCTGAAATATCTTCTGATCCTAAGATCGTATGACCTAGGTTATATTTTGTCAGAGTTACTTTCAGAAAATCAGGAGGTAACACAAAATTAAGGGCCTGATAGAACTGCAGTTCAGAGGGACCTTGAAGAGAGGTTGAGGGATCTGAGCTTATCTAGCCAGGTGAAGTGAGGCTGAAGAGTCATCTAACCACTACCTGCAACTACTCGCAAAGACGTTGGAGCCACACTCTTCCCAGCAATGGTAGATGATATAACCAACGGCAATGATCACAAATTGCAGCTTGTGAAATGTAGGTGAGCCGTTAGGAACACCTTTTGCCTTAGATAATGCACAAGACCTGCTTCCCCATGCCTGGATCTGCTCCTTTGGATATGGCAGAGCACCACAGTGTGATTCCACAGTGGTGGGTGGTCATCTTTCTGTAATAGCAAATACCAAGGATATTTCTTCCCCTTCATTGAAAAGAAGCCCTGTAAAGCAGTGGTGCATGTGAGCACATCGTTGGTACCTGGGTCTGTCTTGCTTCCCTGGGAATCTGGTATTGCTCTGGACTGAGATGAGGATTCAGAGCAAGACTTGTTTTTCTACCTCTTCTATCATTTCTTTCATAGTTCATATGTAGATTCACTTTTTGTGTGTATGCATAAAACCCTGGGGTGTCCACAGAGATATCAAATTTGTTCTCCAGTAAAACTGACTGAAGTTCAACAGGCAGTTTGTTCCTGTACCCAAAGGGATTTCACAGAATCACAGACTGGTTGAGGTTGGAAGAGACCTCTGGAGGTCAGCTGGTCCAACCCCTCTGTTAAGCAGGGCCACCTGGAGGTGGTTTCCCAGAACCATGTCCAAATGACTTTTGAATATCTCCAATTTCTACAGTTTTAAGTCCAAAAAAAATTGCTATTACACTCTAAGAGTTGTCCCAGCTTTAAAAATGGTGAGAATGGAGGCTCTTCAGCCATTCTATTCTGGGCTCTACAGAGGACTTCTCCAACTCCCTAACTGATACAAATGCTAATTGTGTCATACTCAGTCTCATTTAGTCTCATTAGCACTCATCTCCTGTGCTGTGGACTGGGCTGAGTTAGCGGTTTGTGCGGCAGAACTGAAAACGGGAGGACTTTCAACACAAGCACAACGCCTTTGTTGAAAGCTAAACCCCCTGTTGCTTCTCCAGGGCTCCTCCTGCGTGCAGTAGGAAGCTGTTAGTCCCCTCTCTGCCTGTGTAGGCGAACTGCCATGATTATATAAACACAGGCTACGTCCCTGGAGAGCAAAGCGCTGTTAGCAAATCAGTGGATGGCTCCCTTGTTGAAAGGAACGGATGGTGCTTATTAACAGGATAAGCACCATAAAAGAACCCTTTGAAGTGCCAGAGCTTTGTTGTTCTGCTATTGAAGTCAATGAGAACTTTAATACTGGCTTCTGCTGGAGTGGAACTAGGCTCTCTCCATTGATCTTGAAGCATATACTTAGGCAGAAGATAGACTCTGATCTTCTTCCCCCAAATCTGCTTAGGTCAGAGATCTTCTGTCATAGTAATTTGTCTGGGTGTATGTGTTGTGCTTCATGTAGCCTCCATCTGCACAAGTGTCTGCCCTGCAAAGTGTCAATCTACAGCCCATGCTGAGTCCTACACCCAGCATGGTGCCAGAGGCTGAAGAGGGTCATGGGGCACCCTCCTTGGGTAGGAGTCTGCTCAGCCTCCAGACCCAGAAATACAGACGTTTGTCTTCCTACCTGACCCCTGGAGTCAGCACAGCATGAGCTGAGCCTGCGTGTGGTCGTGCCATCCCTGCAACCGGAACATTTCAGTACCCATGCCTGATCTGCTTGTACAGGACAGTGTCCCAGGAGGGTAGGATCCCGCTGTTACAGGAACCAGAGCTGCTGCATACGGAGGAGACCTCCGGCATCCCAGGACTGCAGATCACTGTAGCCTGGGAAAACATCTCTATGGGTTTGCTCTTCTCAGTCTTTCTTAGGTATTTCTACAGGCAGTCCTAAAGTGATGGCATTACAAACCACTGCAGTCCTCGGTCCACTTTGAATCCTCTCTGAAGCCCTTGCAGGGATGCCCCACTCTTGCTGCTCCCTAACAGAGGATTGGGAAACGAAGGTCAGTGCCAGTATCTCCAGTTTTACCAGTGGGGAAACAAAGACCCATAGCAGGGAAACAATTTTTCTTCATGTTGTAAAGCAGTAACAGTGCTGCAACTTAACCCCAAATTTCCATCTACTTTCCTAAGTGCGTGTGGTGGGGAGGACAGAATACCTAGGCTGCAGTGCTTTAATTCACTCTAAGAATGATTTAAAAAGAGTTTTATATTGTTGCTAGTGATCAGTTCTTTTTGAAAGGCTAAATAGAAAGGCTAAATAGAAATCATCCTGGCTAGGAGCATCCCTCTCTTTTGTGTTACCTTGACATACTCCTGCACTGGCAGCAGTGCCACTACATTTCTTCTTCCTTCAGGGTTTTGCATGAAGATATCTTTATAGAAATGAGCTTATCTTTAAATCTTTCTTGTGTGAAATGGATTGCTTACATTATTCTGGGTTGTCTAACACCTGCTTAAAAACCTCCAGTGATGGAGAAGCTCCATCCCCAGTCAATAAATCCCAGTGTTACTTTCAGGAGGGAGCAGAATTTATGTCAGTCTTTCTAATGCCACCTCAGTCTGTCCACTGAAAGAGGCTTCTTTCATAATAAATCCTGTCCTTCTGATCCTATGGTGTGGTTAGTCAAGCAGTGTAGCCTTTTTTCTGTTGTCGCTCCTGATGAATACAACCTCACCAGCCTGTACGGCATCTCAGCATGTGATTTTATTTGCAAGAGTAGCTGGTGTACTCACACTGAGCAGTGCTCTTCATACGAAGCAATTGGTCACTGATGTATCACAGGCTGGGTAATAAAAGTTAATTACAAAGCAAACAGGCTGGCAATCAGGTGTTAGAGACTTTGCTTGGTAACGATCTCCTAACGTTTCTCTTTGTGAGGGGTGCTGGGCTATGTCTGTTTAGTAGAGCACATTCCAGGCTGCTTTTGCAAAGTGGAAACATGGTGTTTCTGAAACAAATGGGGCTGTTTATCCAACAATAATCCACAGAAGTGGCACAATCCCAGACTCATAGACTATTATTTCCAAGTTTCGCCTCCATATTTCTCCTTCTTGCTGCCTTGGCTCCTCCTTCCGGGTCTGCTGAATCTTGCCACAGAACAGATCCTGACAACTTTGCTCATGCTGAGCAGCACATTGGGATACAGATCACCTGAGCTAACTTCAGACTTTTGAGGCAGTCTTGCTCGCACACCCACCGCAGTAGTCATTAGAGTCCCTTCATTGTCAATAAAAGATGTAAAGACTTAGCCCACCCCAAGATAATGTGCTGAAGATAAGTGGGCTGAGATGTCCTCTAGAGCATCCTTTTTCTCTCCATTTACTATTCAGGGACCCTGGACTTCTGGCTTAGGTTAGACACCTTAACCACCAAAGAGAGGGAAGATGAAGTCCTAGCCTCGGTCTGCAAAGGGTCGCATTGATCTCTGTGGGGCTGGTGTGGAAAGATAGGGTGGCCTTGGCTCAGTGGATTAAACATAAATATTTAATGTCTTTTGAGATGCTCTGCCCCAGGAGCTTCCAACTTTTGCTCCAGGGAAGCACATGTCTCTAAAGGCTCTGTCTCATATCTCTCTTCCCTGTGTGGGTATCTTGAATATCTCAAGGCTGCGCAAAAGGCAATAAACATCTACATTCAGACACCTAATTTGAATTTTCTTTGATAGGAGTGAAAGTGTACGTGTTGATCTGGTGTGCACATACAAAATATAGGCCAATTACTTCTGTGTGATTCAAATGTCCTCACAAATGGTTATTTTCACCGGGGCACCCACGAGGCCTCTCTGCTCACTGATGGAGGCACAGAAAAGTGCGTTTTCCTGGGGAATCACTGGATGACCCAAGTGAGGACATTGGTTCTGGCAAGAGTCTGACAAGCTGGTTCTTTCAGTAACTTGTAGACTTTGACATCTTTTTGAGAAAAACAACAGTCAGGAATGAAGATACTTGTCAGGATTTAGAATTTCCCAGTATATTTTTATTAGTGGATTGAAAACTTCTTTTTTTTTTGGTTTAGTTTTTTATTTTTCCACAGCAAAGATAACAGGATGTGTGAAATCAGTCAGACTTGAGCTCATGTCAGCTGAGACAGAGATGCTGGTTGAACGTGCCAAAGCTTAAAAGCTTAAGTTAAACCTCTTCCTAAAATCATGAAATATGTTTAAAAAGATTTTTAAAAAAAGATTTTTCCATGATTTTTTTTTTTTAAAGAAACCTGAGATTCTCCATAGTAACGTGATTCCAAGCAGCGTAGCAGTGAGTGAAACAGAACAACTGAGGTTCTCAGGAACTTCTTAGTCACACTGCATAGAGGAATCAAGTTGTCAAGATAGTGAGAAAAATCAAGACTCTTGTAAAATAAAGCCAAAATATAGGAAGCAACTGTCCATCCTAACAAAGCATACAGCTGACTTAATCACTGTAGACTCCATTGTCATCAAAGAGAAAACAGTCACTTTCACGTCATGATTCATCTGGCCTATTTTGGCTCATGTCTGAACTGTGCCTCAGGACACCCTGACCAAATTGACTAGATCTCTGCTGACTTCAGAAAGTCTGAAGGTGGCTAACTCAGATGGAGACAGCTACTTGCCAGATATTTACTTTCAACTGAATATTCCTCCCTCCATCTGTCTCAGCCTTCGTGCATTGGACATTTGGTACAGAAGCCCCACGTGTCTCTGTTTCTGCATTTGCAAGTCACATTTAACCACGTTTGCAATAACTGCCTCCTATTTATTTGACCCACAGTAATTGTGGTAATGTGGGAGGAGAGCATGATCTTGTCAACTCTACTTTTCCTGCATTGTCTTGGACTGCATTCATGTACTAACGCTGTGCAACAAAAGCCATGTCCCATGGTAATGAATGTTGTTGTAAGCTGACAGGGAGAAAATGCTGATAATTAGTAGGCTGAAAATGCAGGGAGGGGTGTGCAGTGCTAATCTTTTCAGAGGAGCTGTTTTGGTTATCTGTGTGTGTTTGGTGATGACCAAGAAATGTAAAGCCTTTCCCCATTCTTTTCGTTGTCTCCCTGGAGGATGTGTGATCAACAAGGAGACCTTAGCAGCAAAGGGCCTTGCAAAACCCATTTCCATGGTACTAAAAAAATTCAATTAAGAAGCTCCCAAGTATGTGACATCTCAGCTCTTCTGTGTTATTTCATTCCATCTGGCTTCTTTTATATACCTAAGGTGCTCTCAGAAAGAGATCCCTATTCAGCTCCGTCCTTCTCATTTCAAATGGCAGGTACCAGCCAGTTTGTAGGAAAAAAGACTATTTGTTAAACTTTGTGCATTCACGATCCACACTCCAAAATGGTGACGATCATAGCTGACATGCTCAACATAACGTAACCCATTAGGAACAATTAGTTCCTAATTAGTGCTAGACAGCACATACAGACATATCCTTTGATCCCAGTTGGGAATAGCACATTGTTTTTTCCCCAGAAGCTGATAAGACATCTGATAACCGATTCTGGAGCAAGCTGGCTCCTGAAAAGTTGGCACAGCTGGGCAGGTGGCACATCTGTCCTACTCAGAGCCACCAGCCAGACCAAGGTGATGCCACATGGTGCTCTGCCCTGGTGAGCACAGCCTGGGCAGTCTGAGCTGATGGTGCAGACATTATTTATAGGCTCCCTGAGCTCTCAGCCAACAATTCTTCTGTCTTCAGAGGTTCCCCTAGAAACTTCCAAGGAAATTTCTGAGCACTAATGACATCATTTCTGCAGACAGGAGAGCTTTTCAGGGAGAACAAGCCAAAGTCTTGTCCCCTCCCTGCTTAAAGCCCAGTCAGTGTAAGAGCTAAGGCCCATTCATGGAAAGCTTTGCCCATAGTAACTCCAGCTGAAGAGGGAAGCTTCTGGAGGATTCAGTCTGTGCCCTTGGACTGGGTATTGGAGATTGGATGTTGGAGTCTCCTGCCAGTCCCCAGCTTTAGGGTCTGTTGGGAGCCTTTGGAACCACCTCTCAAGCATCCCAGCAGTGCCAACCCTGCATGACTGATGCCAAGAAGGTAACAGCGTTGTGGTCCCCTTCTCAGAAGGGTCCTGCCATTGCCTGCCCCAAGCGCAGGTAGTATTGCTTACTTGAAGCTTTGCCTGTCGTTCAGAGGGGATGAAGAGGAGCCATGAAACAGCAGAATACCTGTTCCTCGGTCTAGTAGAGAGCTGTTCTGCTGTGCCAGAGCCATCCTCCTGGAAGGTATTTGGATGTGGTTGTCTGTGAGCGTATGACAGGAGCCTGAGACTTACTAAGATGAGTAGCAGCTTTGGCCAAGGGAAAATATGAAGTCCACCACCCCAGGAGATGACAATGTCATAGCAGGTGTTACATGCTGCTGGGAAGAAGGTATCATTAAGATATTTTTTCCATGGTAACCAGTGATTTAGGAAGACTGAAGTGTTGGGTCCTAATTGCCAAAGGGTGAGCAAGCAGTGGGACCAGGTACGCGCAAAGTATCTCATGGTAAACATAGACAGGACATTCCAGATTCAGCAGCCTTGTCTCTGAATTGTGCTCTGATACTCCTCACTCTTTGCTTTATTCAGCCATGCAGAGAGGAAAGCAATTTTATCTGTGTAGACAGCACAGTATAGCCTGCAGGAATCCATTATTTTCTTTGCTACTCATTGGAGATTAGCATTAATTGATGGTCATTAGCTGAGAAGTGCCTCTAATCAGCCAGCTTTTTATCAAGTTTTACACCCATCCATTCTAGAAATTACAGTCATCCTGTCTGCCTTGCAATCACCCATGGCAGTGGCATAAACCAGAGAAAGACATAACCTTCAACCCCTCTCCCCGAACGATCAAACCCACATGATTAGCCATCCTTTTCTCCTAGCCATCCATTGGACTGCACGGGCTCAGTCTCAAGATTTCATGTAAGGGCTTGACAAAATCCTGCTTAGAATCATCCCCTTTGAACGTCTAACAGTGATACCCAAATTTAGAAATTTAATCTGCAGATTTCACAGATGCATTTATAATTAGCATCAGCAAATCTCAGTATGATTTCCATATTGATACCTGAAAACTTCCACATCCCAGCTGTCCTCTGGTAAATGCGGTTGCAGCATCATGGCCTTGACATCAAGATGTGCGGCCCGTGATAGCAGGTACACCATTTATTAGATTTTTACCACTACCAAATTTCAAAAATCTCTAGAGAGGGAGTTGAGTTCCCAAAACAAAGTAGTTATACCGTGTAATACAGGAGGGGAAAAGCATGGAAGGCAAACCTTTGCTTTCACAAAACCCTTGTGGGGTCTTGGCATTGTGATAAGACAGAAAACTGTTCACTTTGGCAGGTTTTACCTGCAAGATCCTCAGACAGTGAACACGACAGGAGCCAATTGACAAATTCAGTAGGTTGCCAGGTTATGTCTATCCTGGCGGTGATGTTTGCAGAGAGGGTCAATCATTCCAGCTCACAAACATACAGAAAGAATTGAAAGAGTGAATGCATCTGAATTATGGGGATATTTACTGTTGTATGCAGGTTGTAAGAGTCTCCAGTTAAAAGTGCATGTGCTGTTCCCCTCAACAAACAGCCTGATTTATAATGAATATTAGAAAACATTATTTAATGTGGTGATTTGTTAGGGATCTATTTCATTTGGGAAACAATTTTCTCTGAGTAAAAAAAAAAAAAGCCTCAAGGAGTGTAACTTTAGAACTAGCTGCTTAAAGAGAAATCTAAGATAACATGTAGGAGGATGGCAAAACATTAACCAGCTGCTTTCAGAGACAATTTTCTTATTTTGCCTCACATGATCATTCACGTTTCAAGGGATGGATCACTGAAGGAATTCTGGCAGGACTTGTGCTGAATTTAGAGGAAAGGAGCAGGGTTTCAGACACACTTTGCCTGTGATTCCTGGTGAGCGGTGACTCCCAGAGGAGCACACTGGGTCTTGAGGGGCCCTTTTCCATCTCACGTTTGTTCCTGGTGTTTCCTTACCTGTGGCCTCTATTCCTTTCCCCCCTCAGTATTAGCGACCACTGAAATGCTTGAGCTTTCTGCACAGCCAGTGGAAACCTTATTTATGTCTCTGAAACACTCTCTGTTGGCAGTGACCTCTCCACTGAATGGAGAAAGACCCCGAGTGCTTCACGGTGTGTGTCCAGCTCACCTGGCTGGGCCAGCATCTGGTGTGTGAGGATGGAGATGCTTAAGGAAGGTACCTAAATGAGATGTTGGGGAGGGGGGAATGAAATATGTACAGAGCACATGGGTGAATCTCCTTATAGTAGGAGACATTTCTAAGGCATGATTCATTTCGCCTGAAGGTAGACCTGAAGAAAAGAACACATGCTGTGCAAATGCCCAGTTATCTCCATGGTACTGCAAAGGGGACACTCGATAAGTCAGTCAATACTCAGACATGTACCATAGATGTCCAAAGTCAGACAAGATGACTTTCCTTTGGTGACTGACTCTGAAAAACCCTGCTGCTCTCCTACAGCTGCTCTCCTACACCAGGGGAAATCAGCAATGGAGTTCCACCAAACCCTTTAAAGAAGTGGCTGGGCACTTTGTGAGAAATCGTTTGGTTTACAATGGTTTTGGAGGAAGGAAAAACAATTTTTTGGTTCTGGCAGGGTGCTGCTTCACAGGCTTTCTTCCATTTTTCAGTACTTTTTACTTGTACATTAAACAACTGTGACAATAATAGCTGCCTGACAGTAGGAGGAAAAAAATGTTAGGATGAAAACAGAGTAAACTTCTTTAAAACCAGTGGTACATAATTTGATATATTTTTACATACAAATGAGATCCACTGTTATAGAATTAAACCAGACGTGAGATCTGTGGTTTTAGGCAAATGGAAGGTTTGGATGAAAAATGGAGATATTAAGAAGTGATAGAAATGAGGATGGGGGTGGAATTATTTGGGAAAGGTTTCTACATTATCCTTTGAGGAGTCTGTGTGCTCAGATGATGTGTTAGACTTTTGCACCTTTCAAGCATGTTTTTATTATTTGTAGTGTAACAACATTTACAGGTTCCAGCTGAGAGCTGGGAGCACCCAGTAAGGGATGCAGACCTCAGCGAGAGACAATCACTCTCCTCCCAGGAAGCACAGCTCACCTGTGAAGGGAGGGAAGCAAATTAACAGAGAAGCAAAGGACTCACCAATATAATGCTGAAGGCCAGCAAGAGCTAGGAGGGGAACTTCAGTCCCTGGTTAATGTGTTCTCCTTCCCTTATACCCCCACTTTATGGTGGGGAACTCAGAGGGCTTTTAAAATCATCCTATTGAATCCCCTTTTCCATTACCTTAACCTGGTCCTGGCATTCAGCTTACCTCTGAGGCACCTACTCTGTTGAGAAGCAGTATGGGTTGGAGGAAACCCTGGCTTGTGAGTTACGGATCTTCTGAGTCAAGAAATACTGAGTCCTGGATAAAAGGTATTGATGAACCCTTCCCTTGGGAAGAGAAGTCTCAGAAGGGTTTGCCTAAATCATTCACGATAGCTGGGAAGGGGAAGAGAATATGTGGTTTGCATGTAGCTAGAGACAATAATTTATAAGCTAATATTTTCTGGATTAGACATTGTGAAGAAGATCTCTCTCATCCAAACCCAGGCTAGATAATTCATGCCCTAGAAGAGCCTGTTTCTCTCTGATGACTACAAAAGGGTCCTGGAGGTGTCTGACTCAGCTGACGCTGTCTGTACTGCACACATGAAAGCTTCTGGGAGAGATGAAGAATTTTCAAAGGCCAAACACAGTTTATTCATGCGTTAAATGTCCAAGTGCCTGGAATAGTCCCTGGAGTCCAAGGGCTTGATTCAGTCACTTTAATGAAGGAATCTAGTCCTGCTGGAGGCTAATAAGGGTGTCTGAAACATTCATATGAGGCTGGCAGAGATGACATCTGCCCCTGGAAGGCCTATGACCTTCTGGATCAGCAGCCGGGCAGGATGCTCTAAGTTATCTCAACACCCGAAACCTATGTTTAAGGAGATGGTCCCTAGGCCTCCATGGGCTAGGAAGGTGGGCCATGGACGCTTAGTCCACTGCACTCAGGTGAGATGAATCCACTTCTAAGGCAATGTTAGTTGGCCACTCTTTTTTCTTACTCTGTAGACAGTCACAGTCTTGAACTTAAATCTTCCAGAGAAGGTACTATAAATGCTCCAGTGTGCTGGAGGTCTTCAGCTCAGTCATTGCTGTGCTGATTGAAATAGTAGTCACTAAAAGTAAGAAATAAAGGCAAAATTCACCAGGTTTCATACACAATTCTGCAGTGAGCAAGGGCTGACCATCCCCCAGCATACCATTTCATCTGAAGAACTGGCACCTGAGTGCTTCTTCTTTGCTCTCTCCTCAGCATCCCGCCTTTGAAATCACACTCTGTCTTGTCAGCCTGCTCCTCTCTTGGGCTTCCAAGCAGCTGGTCATGTCAGAAGAGTAAAGCTTAATTGCTTTGACCTTGACAAAAGTATAAATGCACAGGAAGAAAGGCAGGGGGAAGGGAGCCATGCTCTTCAGTTGTTAATATCTTTGAATAGAATAGACTATTCATAACAGTTAAAATGAACCGAGTACTATGATTACATTTAAAAAGATTTTTTTTTAACCATCTTTCTCAATGAAAGTCTAAATAGACTTTCTTTCTTTCTTTCTTTCTTTCTTTCTTTCTTTCTTTCTTTCTTTCTTTCTTTCTTTCTTTCTTTCTTTCTTTCTTTCTTTCTTTCTTTCTTTCTTTCTTTCTTTCTTTCTTTCTTTCTTTCTTTCTTTCTTTCTTTCTTTCTTTCTTTCTTTCTTTCTTTCTTTCTTTCTTTCCTCTTTTTTAAGGTTGGCATAACAGAGAATCATTATTTTCCTTCCCAAACAAAAAGTCTTATTGTGCAAAATCCTGACTAGTAGAAAACACCTATTTTTTAATGTCACTGCAGGTATTATTTTATGATTAAAATTCTTTGTGTTTAAAAGATACAGCTTAATTGAAAAAACCCTCAAGCTCCTAACTTAACTCTTTCCTGAGATGAAGATCTTCCATGTCTCTGATAAAAGGGATGGACATCATCTTCTTGATGCAGCCTGTCCACATGCATGGTGTGGATGGAGGGTTCTTTGTTTCTGTTGGTGCCCAGCCAGGTCTGGCTCTGCCCAGCCAGAGGTTTGCTTTCTCAAGCACTAATTTGGACTGCTGCAATAGCAGGGAATTTGCAAGAAAATATGATGTTTGAGTTACTTCTCATGATTCAGCATTACTGGAAATACACAGGGATCACTTTTCATCTGATGCTGTCCTCTGTGGCACTCACACATACTTCTGGTAAACCTTTACTCTTGGTTAGGGTCCCTGTTTGGAAGACTATGTCTACAGGAGTTGGATAATGAAAGAATAAAGCCCACTTCTCTAAGTGCTGAGAAAGTTGTCCCATTAGCTATGTCACTTTTAACTAACCAGCAATCCGGGGTGTACTGTTTCCTTACACCCACTCCAAAAACCTTCTCACCAGCTTCTTAACATCACACTTTGTGGGAAGACACTAATTTAGTCTAATCTGGGAAATGTGGAGTGGATTGTGCCCTTGGGAGAGGTGAACCACCCCTTTCTCACGCAGCTGGACAATAACACTGCAGGGTTAGTGTCCCCAAGGCTGGACTAGCAAATTAAATGGGCTAGAGGCTGCTCTCTAGCTTTGAAACCCTTTGGTTTTCCTCTCCCAAAGAGGATAACTGTGTCCAGACTACCTAGAGGGGAGATGTCCCACCTTGTGCTAACCTCCAAATGGTGTCTAGGAGTGTGGGAAAGAGCAAGCTGATCTGAACTATGCCTACTGCAAAGTTTGGGGAGGTGGAACTTGAAGTGTTCCAGGATGTTTTACCCAGACTTCATTTCTCTGATGTGTTTCCAGCTGGTGCTGCTTCTCAGCAAAGACTCACATGAGTTGTGTGTGGTTTGGTAAAGCAGACTGAGATTTACCCAACAGTGGTTGGCTATTTTTAAAGAGAATATTTCTATTGAAATATTTCCGGCTCTACTATCACACTCTCAGCAATTTACTTCAGTCTGTTATTTTCTCAAAATTGTCTTTCCACGTAGATTTAATTGTGACAGGAGGGGAATCCCAGAGCTGGCATGTCTTTTCTTCCCATCAAACTCAGAAAATTTTATCCTAAATAGTGACATTGTTAGACTCATCCCTGCTTTCTGCATGGACAGCCTATGAAAAGCATTTTGAAGAGTAACATGTGTGCCATTAATATTCTGTATGATGACTCAGAGAAGTACTTGACTTAGCCCAGAGCTGGAAACTGCTATTGCCAAGCAAGGTGTCTGCCACCTCTGCCAGTAGTGGCACTTGTGGGTCCTTGGATTAGAGTTTATTTGGGCTGTGCTGGTATTTAGGTGTTCTGAGTGCATATAATATAAAAACCCCCAAACCCATAAAATAGATAATGTGTGTTCTGAACATATGTAATAGACTGTATGCATATGTGGCATATAAAGACTAGAAAGCCAAATTGTCACTGATCAATCCATAAAACAACCAGTAATGATGAACATTTCATCATATCCCTCCTCTCAGATAAGGTATGCTACAGGATCTGCTGTCTTCTCCTCTGAGTCACCTGCCCTTTGGTATCAGAGTTTGGGCCAGGTGGCTTCCCAGCAGCTCCAGTCCCTTGATCTCTCTGCTCCCAAGGGGGACAGTCTGTGCAAGGCACATCCCTCACCTGCTCTGTTCTTTTGAGCATGTCCCCCCAGTACAGAGAGGTGGATACGGGGCAACTCCCTTCCACAGGAGCGTTAAAGTTGCCCTGGGTAACAGGGTGAAATTCTCTCTAGTTCTGGAAATATGGAAAGATCAGTTCTGCAGGGAGTCTACCAGAAACTTTCCTAAAAGATACCGATCCCACATCCGAAGCCCTGATGGTGTGATGATCTGAGAGGCAGCAGTTACATTGCTGACCTCCTGCAACAATTATTTTTTTCCCGTGGAGAAGTTTTATATACTGAAGTGCTGTGTCTTTATAATTTTCCCATCCCACTTCATTTCTCCACCCAGTGCACCTTAACAGATCCTGCCTTGTGAGCTCTCTGCCTCTGGGGTCTCCTTGTTCTGCTTTCCTGCATGATGCTTGGCACAGCTCAGCTCTGATCCCAGCACCCTCTGATTGTGCAATGGAAATAAATCTGTGGCATCATTTGGAGCCCTCTGTAATCCTGCGATACTGTGGCCATGTGTGTTGTTCTCACATGCTTTCACATCAGAGATAAACACAATATAAATGGGCAGATAGGAGAGCTTCATGCACAGTCACAGCTCTGAAAAATCATCGTGGAAACTAATGAACACATTAGGTTGCATTGGATTCACTGGAATTGAGTCACTTGAAGCAATAAGCTTGTGAGAGGAAGTACAACTACATTTTTAATGCATGTATCTCTAATTACCATATAGAAATGAGTTCCCTTCACTGGAGACTAACCCTTATCAGTCTCTGTATCTGATTAAGATGAAGCCTGGTAGATGGAAGTGGAACTGGGAGGTCTGACACAGATAGCTGATGAACCTGCTTGAGCCCAATTGCAGATGAAGTGATTAATTGAAGAATTACATTAGGGATTAAATTTTACCCTTGGACTTTTGCTTGCCTACCAGGGAGATGTCTCCAGGCCATGTACAGGCAGGTGAACATGGATTTCTTTTTCCCTAGGGCCTCCTGGGAGGAGAAAACTCTTGAAGAGTAGAAGGTGGCAGAACAGCCCTGAAAACTTCGTATCTCCAGTGGAGAGAAGAGAGAGACCAGCTAGGTCTGTATAAGCAAGCTTGGGTCCCAGGAGCAATATGGACTCAGCACTTCCCAGGCTGATTTATCTTCCTTCATGGTTCTGGGTCTGGAGCTGGGGTACACAAATGTTTTGGAGCAAAGAGTTGTGTCCCATCCCATGCATCTCAAAGTAATGAGTCAAGGTCTTCTCAGGGCTCTACAAACATGTAGGTGGGATAAGCTACCTGGCTGTGGGCTTGGTTTTTTTCATCATTGGTCTGGGTATGTCCAAGCACTTCAGCCTTGTGCAGAACACTACGGATATTGCTTTAAAGACTCTGCAGGGAGCTTTTTTACCTTTGGTGGCTTCAAAGCAGATGGAAGATCCCTTAAGACAGCTGATCAAGTTAAGAGCTTGTGGGAGACTTACAGTGAAACAAAGTTGAGTCTAAAAATGTCTTCAATATAAGACTGAAGTATTTCATCTAGGTTTCAATGAACTTTCCCTAGGGTCTTAACTTCAAGCTTTGGGTGCTGGAAGCCGTGAGTTTCCCAGCTCCGCGCTGCTTTGCAGATAAGGGGCTAAAGGCATTGGGCCCTCACAACCTCTGAGTGACTTATGAGACCAGCGAGCATGCCAGCTTCCCTCAACATCTGCAGACACAGGCAATTCCAGGCCACCAGAAACCCTGATTTTTATTTTTATTTTTGTTTGTTTGCATAAGTTTGTATTGACTTCCTTCTGAGTCAACACTGACCCCAGATAAAAATAAACATGAAACATTTTGCTTTCTCCCTGTCACTCCAACTCATCACACTCACAGACATATCTACCCCCTTCCCTGGCAAGCATCCTGAATTTCATATGAACTTGGCAAAACAAGAAAGCCCTGTTTTTCTGCCAGATTTAGCAATTGGTTACAATCTGCATGATTGCTCAAAATCACGTTCAGTTTTGAAGGTTGAATAGCAGGTTGAAGGCATCTGCTTCAGGAAGAAGCAGCCTGTGTACCCAGCAGCTTGTCTACTTTCTTTAGACGCGTTAGTTTAATAAAAGTTATTGTTTCTACTTACAACTCTTCCCCGGCCTATGAACTTTATTCATGACAGTCGTTCCCAGTGCTAATATTAGACAATGTTTGTCTGTGAAGTACTAGCTGTCCTAAAAGAGGTTCAGCCTAGTTCAGGGACCCCTTTGCAGTATCTTAAGGCCAAGCTAGGGTTTGTGGGAACCTAATTACCTGGGCTAACAGGGCATGCAAAGCCACAGCTTACAGTCCTGGCTATGTGACTTACACGCGCTTCTTAGCTCAGCAGGTATTTAAAAGCTTTTTTGGGCAGGGAGGTTTGTTCCTTTATATTTACAGTGGCTAGAGAGCACCTATGGCTCCCGGCATTGCACTGGGGATAAAAACCAGAATGGGGTGCACAGCCACATGCCTTTCCTCACATGGAGTTTACTTAGGAACGGCTTTGTGCTTTGATCCTGAGAAACAGCTCTGAACCTGTTGCTGGAGCAGGTTTGTGTAATGTAATTGGATATAGGGGGAGAAAAAGCAGAAGCAGGTGGGAGAGGAAGAGGGACGACTTTTGTTTGGTTTATTACCTGATGTGATGAGCGTTGGCCCATTTGTGCAGAGAGGGTTTATGGTTCCCTACTGAAGGGATGTGATCTGTGAAGCAGACCTGGAAACTGAGTTTGTGCCTTGGAATGGCCTGGGATGAAGTTGGGAACAAATTTTCCATGTACATTATCCCTTTTGTATGGAAAAGATGTCTGCTTGCATCTCACTGCTCAAGGGAGGAATTCATCTGGGTAGGGAAGAAACAACTTCCCTCCCTGCAGGAGCAACCTTAGAGGAGGTAACCCCCAGATAGGACTTGGTTTGGAGCTGTAAGAATGGGCATGGATAAGAGGAAGCTGCACCTTGCTTTGAGTATGTCTGAAGCATGAGAAACAGGGCTTCCTTCCCAGTTCCTGCAAAGGGAAAGGAGGGAGGGTCTCACTGGCATCCTGTTCCCCTCAGGATAATTTGAATTGAAAGGTATCCACTCACCACTAGCACAGCGGACTGAGGCTTGCTGGGAGAGGACACGTTAGGATATTATCATGAGCAGGTCCCTGCAGGTGTTCACCATCCCTTCCTTGATAATGGGAGCCATTACCTGAATTTTGTCAACATAATCCAATAGATGTGACCTGGAAATGAGGTCAGGATTTGGGGAGAAGGAGCTGGGAGAACTACTTACCCTTGCGCAGATGTCTCCCTTGGGGCAGGTCTTACTGCAGCAAAAAGACACAACTGCTTTGGAAATGGAAATGGCTTCAGGAAGACACTTCTCTGTGGTCTGGTAAAGGGAAAATCCTCAGGGTTTCTTACAGACTCCAGTATTTCCAGAAATACAGATAGGATGCTAAGAAGCTGCTCAGGAGCATGGACACTGTGCATGAACAATGGGGGCAGAGGGGCAATAGAGAAGATGTTGGTATCGAGCTGTGGAGCTCAAGTGAGGGAAATCAAAGCTGCTATCCTAAGTGATTGGGGTATGGGCTGCACAGCTGATGACGGAGGCATTCTCCAGTGAAGCCATGGCAGATGCACCAACTTTGGTCTCACCATAAGGATTCTGGCGTGGGATTATCTCACTGAAAGCTTTAAAAATCTCTCCTGTGCAGCTGAATGACATGAGTTTCCTCCAGACACCAGAAGAGGAATTCTGGGCACAGCCTTTATCATTACAGGTGAGTGGGTTTTCACTTTTCCCCAGGCAACTTGGCATTTGGAAGAAACTGGAGACTGGGGTGACAGACCAGCCATTTTCTTATATCCTGTCTCAAGCCTGAGTCTACATTTTTCCAGGATGAAAATACAGATGGACACATGTTCTGCATTAGACATCCCATTGTGCTGGTGGTAGTGCTAAAATTTGAGATATATTTAGAGGATAGAGGGATGAATACAAAGACATTGCTGAGATTTCTGAGAATTATATTTGAGAGTACTACGTCCAGGCTGTGGGATTTTGGTTTTTCAGTGGTTACTCTGTTATCAGAGCAACTCCAAGCCACATTTCTGTTTTGATTGCACTTCTCAAAGACTTTTTTAGTGCAGTCTGTGGAGTCAGCATGGATCTCACACTCGACCAAGGACTGCCAGTGCAAGGATGTGCCCTCTAGGTCTTGCTCAGAATTGTGACAACAGAGAGCATCTTGGATAAGAACCAGGTTTGCTAATGAGTCAGAAATGTGCTGGCAGCCATGGAGGTGAGACATATGGTCCCCCATTCCTCCTTGTCTTCTCCAGTGTTGATTGGCTTTCCTGCATATAACAAAAGACTCCTTGCAATTACAGGGTCAGATATGGATATCTTATCAGCCTCCCTTCCTCTCCTGATGCCACTTTTTTGTTCAAGGCACTCTGTTGAAAAGTCCAGGGAAGGAGAGATATAATTCTCAGTGGCATTTATTTTGGCGTGGAGTTACTCAGTAGTACTGCTGCTGGAACAGTGCAATGGGTGAGAAAGCAATAGCCCAGCAGGAGATTATTAGTTGATTTCAGCTCTGTAGGTGTGAGGTATCACTTTTTTACCAACAGCCATCAGGCCCTGGCGACCGGGAAGACAAGTTTAGAAATGTTGCTTTGTTGTTGCTGACTACTCAACTGATCGCTTAGTTTTATAGGGCAAACTGAACTGTCAATATTGTGAAACAATCTAAAAAAACTTGCTGAAAAGAGTTATGAACAGCATAAGATTCTGTAAAGAAATGAGATATTTTTGAACATCCTTTTCTGAGATGGTTTGACATTTTTAGTGGGGAAACTGGCTTCTGATTGGACAAGACGTGGGTGAAAGCTACTGCAGGGATGAGATAATACATTGCACAGCTTGTCAAATTCCCTGTTGATGCTTGCTTTGAGTCAGGATGGGGGGAGCATGAGGCTCGATGTTTGACTGGTCTTGTTTGCAAACACCTACTTGTGCACTCTGTAATGCAATAAGAAAGAGTTGAAGGAATTTTTGGGGGCTGAGAATCCACTGAGCAGCTTCATGTCTCTCAAAAAGAATGGTGGGAAATTACTCAGAGGGACACAGAGGCGCCTGTGTGCTCATTCTTGGGAAAGCTGCAGAGAACTGATTTATGAGTGTGTTTTGACATTGCAAACTCCTTGGAGAGCTCCTCAGGAGACCTTAGAGGACGTGAAGAAGGAAATAGTTCGCTAGAAAGGGGAGAAACTGGAGCCAGCTTGACCTTCAGAGAGTTTTAGGTTAAGAGGAGGGCTTGCAACCGCAGTGGGAGATACCAGGGTTCAGGGGTCTTGGAGCAGGGGCAGTCAGCTGACACATAGCACCCACGCTGGAGGTAGATCACAGAAGTAGACCAGGGATAGCACATTGGAGCTAGGGGAGAGACAGGCTGTCCCTCCCTATAACCAGCAGTAGCAGTTTCTAACCAGTACGGTGAATTTCCCAACACTGGTGCATGGGTAAAGGTACTCCCTCAGGAGGGCAGCAGATGATTCATGGAGCTATTTGGTCTGCAGAGGATTGTCCTGAGAGCTGTAGAATTTTCTCTTTGGTGCTTTCTTAGTGATCTGGACCCTTGGGATTCTTCAAGAGATTTTTAAAGGTGTTTTGAGGAGATGCCAACTAGGATTATCCTTAAGGAGGCCTTGCAGCTCTTTTTTGACAGGCTGAAAGGGGAGATGTGGAGTGGGTCAGGAACAGGAAGACCAATGCCTACTTGAACTAGATCGCAGAACTTCAGCATCCATGTCCACAAGCATATAAGCGGAGAACAGAAGACTCCAATTCCCACCAGTTCAATGCAGCTGATGGCCCCTCGAGTGCAGATCCTGCAGTACGTTAAATGCTGCAAATCCTGCAAAGATTTCAAACTTGGTCGTGTAATGGGAGTGTCCTCTCAAAGCTTTCAGGATGTGAAGCTATCCTAGGTAGGATGGGTCTTCTCTCAGCTTTGCACTTCCTAGCTTCTTATAGTGGGCTACTGTCTCCCAGAAGATATAAGTGGAGGATCAGGAGGAGACAAAGCTGTAGCATTCTGGGATGAAACCAGGCTAATCCTGGAATCTGTAGTTGTCCTGCTTTGCTCTGGGGCCTTCATGGGGACAATAAACAGCTCCTGGATGACAAGGAGTCAAGAGTGAAGCTTGGGAAAGGGGTGTTTATAGAGAATGTTCTGCTGTCATTAAGGCATTCCTGATGGGACAGAGGAGCGCAGAGGAATGGCTGGTTTCTGTACATATCTGTAATTTGTATTTAGCATTTTGCAGTTTTTGCTTGGTGCTTAGTAGTTTAATGCATTCATTTTTGTCCTTTAACCTTGATGCCTTTTAGAGACTCACCAGACTAATTTATGTTCCATTCTGATGTTTTAGTACTTGCTCCAGACAGCTAAATGGGTGATGTGTCAATTTGTTGGCTCTATAAACTAGGGAGGAGCCAGTAAACCTTTCCCTTTTAAACTCCTGTTGTCTCTTAGTAACCAAGCATCAAGAAAAACTCAGTCCTTAGCCTTAATGGGCTGCTTTCTCATTTCCCTGATTTATATGTGCTTTTCTTGGGATTGGCTCCTGGACTTCTGTGAGGAAGCTGAGTGTAAACATGTGTGAATATTCCTGCAAGGGGAATCTTGACCCATCCTTCCGTTGCAGTTTCCAGAAAACATCCATGTTCCTTCTGTGGCTTCACAGTCAGACTAGCTGGTTTCCCAAATGGGGCTGTTCAAAGGGTTAAACAGCAGTACAGTTCCTCTGTAGTCTCCTTGCATGGTCTCTGTTTCCTATAATGTTCACATCCACATGGAAATATAATGAATATTTACTTACATGATGTATTTTCAAGACAGGTGTCAGAACAAGCAGGTTTTTCCATGCTGTGTTGGAACTAGTTGCAAGCTACTCAAATGTTAGAATCAGAATAGTTTGGGTTGGAAGGGACCTTTAAAGGTCATCTAGTCCAACCCTGTCCTACAATGAGCAGGGACATCTTCAACTAGATCAGAGTGTTCAGAGCCCCATCCAACCTGACCTTGAACATTTCCAGGGATGGGCAATCTACCACCTCTCTGGGCAACCTCTTCCAGAGTCTCACCACCCTCACAGGGAACAATTTCTTCCCAGTATCTAGTCTAATCTACCCTCCTTCAGCTTAAGGCCATTCCCCCCTTGTCCTATCACTACACGCCCTTGTAAACAGTCCCTCACCATCTTTCCTGTAGGCCCCTTTAGGTACTGGAAGGTGCTATAAGGTTTCCCTGGAGCCTTCTCTTCTCCAGGCTGAACAATCCCAACTCTCTCAGTCTGTCTTCACAGGAGAAGTGCTCCAGCCCTCGAATCATCTTTGTGGCCTCCTCTGGACTCACTCCAACAGCTCCATGTCTTTCCTGTGCTAAGAACTCCAGAGCTGGATGCAGTACTGCAGGTGCTGTGTCACAAGAGCAGAGTAGAGAGGGAGAATCCCCTCCCTTGACCTGCTGGTCATGCTGCTTTTGATGCAGCCCAGGATACGGTTGGCTTTCTGGGCTGCAAGTGCGCATTGCCAGCTCATGTCCAGCTTTTCATCCAACAGTCCTTCTTCTCAGGGCTGCTCTCAATACCTTCATCCCCCAACCTGTACTGATACCTGAGGCTGCCCCGACCCATGTGCAGGACCTCACAGTTGTCCTTACTGAACCTCATAAGCTTCATATCAGCACACTTCTCAAGCCTGTCAAGGTCCTTCAGGATGGCATCCCATCCCTCCAGTGTGATAACTGCACCACTGAGCTCGGTGTCATCGGCAAACTTGCTGAGGGTGCACTCGATCCTGCTATGTCTTTGATGAAGATATTAAAGAGTACTGGTCTCAATACGCATCCCTGAGGGACACCACTTGTCACCAGTCTCCATCTGGACATTGAGCCATTGACCACTACCCTCTGGATGCAACCATCCAACCCATTCCTCATCCACTGAACAGTACATCCATCAAATCCATCTCTCTCTGATTTAGAGAGAAGGATGTTGTGGGGGACTGTGTCAAAGGCCTTATAGAAGTCCAGATAGATGACGTCTGTAGTTCTTCCGTTGTCCACTGAGTAGTCACTCCATCATAGAAGGCTGCTAGGTTGGTCAGGCAAGACTTGCCCTTGGTGAAGAGAAACTTATTTTACTCCAAAAATGCACTCACAGCTTGGGCAGTGATGGACCACTGTGAGTGGGGAGTGAGTTTACTGATTTTATCAAGCTCCAGTTAGAATCACTTATTGAAACCAAAACATTTCTGCTGGGATTGCCAAGGGCTTGCCCTGCAAACTGTAGGGCTATTTGATCTCAGGACTGCTGTGCATGTGAGTGCATCGAGCTAGGCTCTGGCTTCATCCGCTACTGGAGAAACAGGTCCTTCAGTTGCGCTGAATAGCATTATATTGTCAAAGCTGTTTATCTCTTATTTAAAAAAAGTGAGTCAGGGAACAGTCTCAGAGGATGGGGGTGGCACTAATATTATGGGTTTACTTTTCTCTCTGAAACACAAAGATTAGGCCAATGTCTATCACAGAGCACAGGAACATAGATCCAAGAATAGACTCCAGTGGGACCGTTCCCCTGTCCCTCCATCCATAGGTGGCTAGCAGACAGAAAGGTTATTAAACGCTGGAAATTTCTCTTGCTTTGACTCAGCTAACAATTTCATATTAAATTCAGAATGGCAATTTGAACATGGATCAAAGCATTATGACAGCTGCCAGCCTTTGATATAAGCTTTTCGCTGGAAAAAGTGGTGTAAGGAGCACAGCATAAGTATTGCTGGATAATGGATTTTAAATTGCACATACTGTCACACCAAAGAGGCTGGGATTTTCCTGAGAACTCTTGCTCTCTTTCTTTAAACCACTTTAAACAACTGTCGTTGCTCCAGGGAAAACGGGTTTTCAGGACCAGTTTCCTGGCTGCATTGAAGCCCTGTTGAACTGAAAATATTTAACAAGACCTTGAACTGACAAAAAGAAGCCTTCAGGACTATTCTTCCTCCCTTTACTATAGCCTGAAGTCAGCAAAACCTTTCAGTACAAGCAAATTGCTGCTACTTACAATTTTCTGGCTTGCACTGCTTGCTAGTTAGAGCTATGCGGTTTTAGATTAGCTCGTGTGGTGGTGGTGGTTGCTGCTGTTACTGCAGATTTGGTCTCAATAAGTGTTTTGGATCCTCAGCTGTGTGTGGAGCAGGTCTCATGCGGGCTGTGCACAACCACATCAAAAAAACAGATCAGACATGATTTATCTGACAACCTCAGCAAGATGTCTAAAGCTGGACCCGTCCCCCTCAGCCCTCCTTATTGCCAACAGAGAGGAACACTCATAGAGGCCGAAAAATCTCTTTCAGATGCCTGTTTTAAGATGCGATAACTCATGTTATGGACTCTTGATGATGTTAAATATTTCTCTGTTGAGCACAGAAGGAGCACAGGGAAATTAACTAAGAGACTTTTCTACCCCAGATAAGTGCCATGAGCTGGATGCCGTGGATGCTCATGCAGTATTTCATTGCCAAGGGTAACTTGTGTCCAGAGTGGTAGAAATGACTGACAGATTTTCCAGTTAAACCATTCAACTCTTGATCATAAAGCCTTGTTGCTAGTGATTCAGTCAGCTATAGCTGTTACACATGCTGTTGCAGAGCAGGCAGAGCATAGCTGTCTGTTGGCTGTGATTACAGGGTTGAACCTGGCGATCCAACAGTAAGGTTCAACTGATGGATGGTAACTTTGAGACCTTACTCTTAACCCACCTGATCTGCAAGTGAAAACCTGTGTTTGACCAGGCTAACACTTCATGGGAAAGAATGGGAGAGAGATGAGGTCAGCAGTGGCAGCTCTGCTGATTTGTGAGTGACCAGAATGTAAGAAAACTGTGGTCCTATTCTCTGCTCACCATGGTTTGGTCTGTCTCATCTTCAGGACTCTCTTCTCTCAGTGTTTTGTTTGGGCCTTTTTTGCCCTTTTTTTTTTTTTTTTACACCCCCCCCCCCCCCCCCCCCCCCCCGATTTGCTCCCAATTAGTACTTCCATGTTTTCACCAGATAATGAGCAGTTTAGTGTCATCTCACTTTTTCCTACGTCCTTCTCACACAGATAAATGATTTATCTTTGGCAGAGCAAGGACTGGTAGGTGAAGTAGTTGCAGAGTAATGGACACTCCTAAGTTTGCTAAACTACAGTTTTAAATACCATGGGCAAAAATACAGTGGTGTAAATGGGGAAAAAGTGACTCTGCAGATCAGCATTGCTCAAATTTGGATTTCAGTGTTTCCAGACCAAATGCCCTCTGACCACAGGGAATTAAATTATTTTCTAACTGGAATGGTCGTGTCTTCATGATGTATGCAGCATCTTTGATGCTGGAGAAGGATCCTTTCAGCTAGGATGGGGTAGATCCACTCATAGCCAGAGTAGTTCCTCTAGTACCCTGGGCTGATCACTGGCATCTCCCAAGGCCTTTTTGAGGCAACCTGGCTTGTGGTGCTGCTTGTCTGTACCTGTGCAGGTGAGAAAGGAGTCATCTTAAAGTGACATCCAAAGTCACTGAGGTGCCTAATCCAGACAGAAATACGTACCTGAAATGTTCTGAGCCCTTCTGCGTCTCCACATCTACAACACTTAGAAAATAGCACAACTCTGTCTTCTGGGAGAAGCATGTTACAGGTGGTGAGGTCCTTGGGCAGCAGTGGTAGGGACAATGCCAATTCATGATCCTAACAGATCTTGGCTCTGTGGGACTAACAGAAACAGAAAAATGCCATGTGGAGGAAACTAAGGAGACAATATACCACGCAGACACAGGTGTCTTGATTCATTTGCCCAGACGTAGCATCTCCTGCTATTGAAGATGCCCTAGGGTATCCCACCTGGGTTATCCTAGCTGGCTGTTATCAGTCGTACCTCCTAGCTCCATGTGTAGGTCTGCATTACCCTGGGGTATTTCAAATGGCAATGGTTCCCCAGTTCCAGGTGCAAGAATTAAGCTTAGGGTAAGACACAGTCATCTACAATACAGTGTCTCTGTGCCTCTGGTAGTGTCAGTGGAGATGGACACAATGCGTACGATAGGATCTAGGCTGCAAGTCATCCTAAAGCAGGTGTCCAAAACAGGGCAGATCACATGTGTCTACAAGCATCTATTTGTGTTCAGAGCACTCCCAGGTAACCCCTTCTGCTGTGGGCAGGACAATGTCTGCTGTGAGCCCTTGTTGCAGAAGACTCCTTCACAAAGACATTATTCATGCAAGCACTGTAGTTCTGCTGGGACCCAGGTACCAAGCCTACACTGTGATTTCTTGGATCTGGGTATGGTACCAAGTATCTGAGGAGGCTGTGAGACCTCAAGCTGATAACAACATCTGGACTGTTCATCAAAAAGGATGTCATCTCAGACATCTCCACAGAGACTGCTTCCCTTCAGCCAAAGAGCAGTGATCTTAGTATCCTGGGATGAGGTAGGACACAACTTTAAAATCTCGATGTACTTTCTCTTCCATGACCCCTGTTCCAGTGGAAGTCACTCTGAGATTAATCTGTCCAAGACATGATCAATTGGGAAATTTTATTTCTGGGGTTTTTTTTGTATTTTTTTTTAAAACAGCCTCGAGCACTGTCTATTTATAGACAGAATAGTACCTAAAACACAAAGTACAGTCTTTAGTGGTGTTCAACAATAAATAGCCTGCATTAATCAGAGATGACATACAAGGTCATATCTTTTTCTGATTCACTTTTCTTCTTTAATTTGGATTCACTCCACACGCTGTTGCTTCTTTCTTGAAAACAAAATAAAAGAATAAAATCTGCTTCAGTTGCTATGGTGCTTGCTTATGTTATGCTTTGTCTCTTCAAGTCCAAAAGAAGGTATTGTGCAGAGAGGAATTTCTGCAGTGGGACCATTTTTGTTTCATTTCAACAGTATTGCTGCAAAGTTCAGAGCAGGATTACATGAGGGTAGTATTGTGTGACTTGTATACCTCAATCAGGCTTTATGGTGGCGAAGCTAGTGCCACCATCTCCAAAGCTTCCCTGTATCCGTACACAGCATATGAATGCACAGGTTGCCAACTAGTCAGACCACCAGGTAAATTTATATTTTCTTATGGCAGACACTGTCTTTTGTCCATCACCTATAGAGGATGTTTACACGCACTATGTTTATTTAATGCCTCAGGTAGATAGATACGTAGATACGTAGATATGTAGATACGTAGATACGTAGATACGTAGATATGTAGATACATAGATACGTAGATATGTAGATACATAGATACGTAGCTATGTAGCTATGTAGATATGCAGATATGTAGATAGGGAGGAGGCACCTCATCAAAGGAGTACAAATATTGTTTTTTCTTAGTGAACCATGGGGTTGAAGTACAGAAAAAAGATATTGTTATTGTTAGAGTGCACATTATTTGTGCAAGATCTTATTGTAGTCCCATATAATCTTTAAATAGAGCTAATTCCACAACCAAATTCACCTGTGATTCACACCAGTATGATACAGAAATAATCGTATAGGTTTTCAGGCAATGTTTTGGCTGTATACTTACAAGAATTAGAGCAGGATGATTCGCTGGGATTATAATGGGGTAAAAGAGTATAACAGAAGAGTAGAATATGAGAGTGCAGCCAGGAGTATGTCTGTCATGCTCTGGGGGTATCTCATATGGCAGTAGACACCCTGTTTTGGCAAGAAGAGACAGAGGGAACTGGATATTTACAGGAAAGATCAGCTTTTGTAAAAATAAAATGAAAGAGTAACAGTAAATACTGGGGTTTTGAGTATCTGGGATTCCTTCTTTTTCTTTTTCTTTTTCTTTTTCTTTTTCTTTTTCTTTTTCTTTTTCTTTTTCTTTTTCTTTTTCTTTTTCTTTTTCTTTTCTTTTTCTTTTTTCTTTTTTCTTTTTCTTTTTTCTTTTTTCTTTTTCTTTTTTCTTTTTTCTTTTTCTTTTTCTTTTTCTTTTTTCTTTTTCTTTTTTCTTTTTCTTTTTCTTTCTTTTTCTTTTTCTTTTTCTCCTTCTTCTTCTTCTTCTTTTTCTTAAAGATTGTTTTGCCCCTACTCTTTACTTTGAGGATAGATTTTTTTTTTCTCCTCCTGTGTACTGTTGTCTGTGTAAATTTTCAGTGATATAGTTGGTAGTGTAAAATAAATATTTCAGTGTTCAACTTTGCTAAATAAATTTGTAGTGACAGTCTGATTCAGGGGATGTTTTCCTCTAGAAGGATAATGATATCATCAGTAGTTTTCTCCTCCCACTTATGCCACTCTGGATCAAAAGGGGCTCCATAGAAAACGACAGACGTGACGTTACATTGTACTAATATATAAGTGAAGACATACACCAATGAAATGATCCCAGAGGGCTTAAGCAGCTTCAGAATATGGGTCATTTCTGTGCTGAGGCATAAAGGGTGAATTCATCTCAGTAGTCACTGAGGGTCCTTTTATAGTCAACAGAGAAGTCAATGGTATAGTAAATGGAGTCCACAGTGCCTAGGAAAGGTGTCTGTAAGAGGACAGGTGAGTCATAGCCCCAGGAGTGCTCATTCCTCTCCACTGCGTTGAGTCAGCAGCCCAAAGATAGATTTCTACATCGTGGACATCCCACATGAGCTGAGATGCATCCTTCTATCCAACAGCTTTGCCTCCAATATCTGCAGGATACATGTCCTTATTGTACCTGCAGTAACTTTTGGAATTTGACTCCCATAGGGCATGACCACATCCTAAAACAACACAAAATTGGGTTAAAGTTACTGGTTTTAGTTTATCCTATCCTTAAGAGCCAAAAAGAAATAGGAAATCAAGGCACTGGACTTTTTGCATGAAGACTGCAAGATCTGCACCATTAGTTCAAGGTTTCTCCCTGTCTTCCTGGGCCCTGGGAAGATGTCACCATGCTTTGTTAAATCGTTGTGCATTTACCTTGAAACTTGCTACTCATCCTCAGAAAGCACAAGATATTTTTCACCTGCCAAATCTTTAGGAAAATGTTTTGTGAGACAGCAGCAATTGCTGGAGGAAAATTTGAGGGAGGTTTAATAAAGGTGAACTTACCTTTCAGCCTTTGCTTTAGCTGAAATACAGGTAAAGATGCACTCCTCCCCACTTGGATACCCACATAAAGGGACCCAAACCAGGTCTTTCCACTGAAAACCAACCAACTAAATATATAAAAAAATATCCACACCAAGAAAACCCAAGTTGTAGTGGGATTGTTGACTGATTAAATCTTAAGGAGCCCAGCAACTTGGTGGCAGCAGAACATAGAGACTGAACTGAGCCTGAGGTCAGAGAGGGTCTGCATTTTAAACTATTTCAGCCCTGATATTAGTGTGCATTAATTGCCATTTCTTATCCTAGAACAGTAGTAAGAGCTGAATATCTAAGGCATCTGTTATGCAATGGGGAAGTTGTTCACAGAAGACCAAAAGTCTGTGGTACAGCTTTGGGCAAGCACTTCTTGCCATCTTCCACTCCTTCCTCATTTCCTTATTGCTATCCGTGGAAAAAGAAGGAAGTTGACAAGAAGAATGGGCTCAGGAAAGGTGAATCACGGGGAGTGCTATGGGTACACATATTGCCCTTCACAGGATTAGGATCACAGATGAGAGCATTTGTAGGAGCCACACGCTCACCTCTGTACGGCTCTGAGAGACTTCAGAGACACTGCCATGCCTCTGTGCAGAGACAGAGCAGTTATCGCAAGCATCCACTGGTGCCGGGAAATAGACCATCCTGGGTCAGATGGACCTTTGTTCAACCCACTATGGCACTCACATTTTATTGTCCTCTCTTTACTTACAGCCACAGGGTCCTGCAACACTGGAAAACTATTTTAGTGCATGCATGTACAAATGTACCATGGTCACATCCCTGCCTCCGGCTTCCCAGACTACTCCTATTCCCCAAAGCCTCCCACACAAAAACATTTCAGAGCACCGAAGATGGGCTAGTGATGCAAAGTGTCCCCTGAAATAGCCACCTTTGCTATCAACTACTTAAGGATCATAAAAAATACCCATGTGTCTTGGGTTGAGTGAGTAACATAAATTTATTTAGGGTTTTATTTCAATGTTAAACAGATTCTTCAGGCAAAAGCTGAAATTAAGATAGGGTTAAATCATGCAGTAACCATGGATTAAAAAGGACACCTTGAATTTTCTGATCAAATTATTGGTCTCTAGAAAGTAACAAGTCATTGGAAGATTGTTGGAAGTCATTAGTTTTGAAGATTCTCAAGGGATAAAAGCTATTAATAGTAAAAGATAATTTGTTATGACATTCCTGACATCACCCATTTTTGCATGAATTTTTTTCCTCTTGAAAATCATTCGTAGTTCAGAAGTATGAATTAATATTCATTAAAAGCAAAAGTTTTTAGAAGGCTAACAAAATAAAATTTCTTTTCACAATAACTTTATGAACACTTTGCAAAATCTATGTTGTGTTCCACTTTTTTCTCCCTTTGAGATAGTCCTAGTCAAGTTCCTTTGCATTATGAAATAATGACAGATTTCATGTGAAGTCTGGATATATAGATCTGCTATAGCCAGGGGGAGTGAAAGGATTTTAATTCTTCCTTTCTCCCTACAGAAATGACTGGGAGTGAAAATCCACCCTATGTGCTAGCACGAATGATTCTGCCATCAACCATAGGCCATAACAGAAAAAGGCCAATGCCACCTTTGTGTTAAATAAATATTTCTCTTGGGGTGGATTTTCACAGGTTTTATTGTAGAGCTCAGAGGAATATGAAGTGAAATTATATTCCTCTGGCTCTTCAGTCTCAGAGAGGGTCGAATTGTTTGTCTACAGAGGGCATGATCCTTCCCAGCCTTTAACTTCAAAACGTAAAATTTGCCCTGGCTTGGTTTGCCTTCCTGCTACTAAAGACTATGGTTAGGAAAATAGTGGAATAAGCTCATGATCTGGTACCTGAAAACAGTAAATACTTTCCTAAGGGTTATTCCCTAGTTGTTATATGTTCAAGACACAGCTTACAACAAAGCTTCAGTTTGATATTCAATACTGAAACTTAACAGCTCAGTTCTAAGTTTTTCATGTACTAGGAGCAAAAGACAGCGAAGCTATTTAAAAAAAAAAAAAAAAAGCTCTCAAACCCCACAGTCCAGATAACCTCCTCAGATTCTATGCATGTTTCAAATGTTTCTCAGTCTTTTCCTTCTCTTTTTCACACCAGCCTCACCCTCTTCTCTAAAGGCAGGGAAGGTGTGGGCAAGGGGAGAGGCCTATTCAAGGTCTGCATCAGGACATCCCTTACATCTGAAAGGGCTTAGAGCAGCATCTGCTCCACCTCTGAATGTTATGGCCCACCTGTACATCTGCTGATAGTGCCTTAAACAATTATTTTCTTATCCTGGCCTCCAGAAAATTTTACTCTGATCCTCATGGAGAAACCTGGGTTGGACTCCACAGAGCCAAAGACCCTTCAGAGATGAAGCTTATATCAGCTATTCAGGCCAGAGAGGAAAATCTTCAGAAAAACTACAGGTGAATTGTTACCTAGGATGCATCTCAGTCTTATCTTCCCATGCAAAATGAACAGAGGAAGCTACAGAAAATTAAGTCAGTGTAAAGACCTACGAGCTGCATCTGAGATATAGATCTAGGAAGAGGTGAGGAAGGACTAAAGGAATGTATGAGAGTCTGGCCAAATAATACCAAGGAGGAGGGTGTCACATTAATTCAAACTAAACCCCAATGCTTGATTCAGATGCTCACTGATTTCTCCAAAGAGCTACAGATATCTGGCAATAGGAAGGAAAAAGAGAGAGGAGGGTTCTTTAGCTTTCCTGGGTCTGACTCTAAAATGCCACTGTCTGTGCATTTACTAACTTGTATCAAATCCTAAACAATTCCCTTTCAATTTTCTGCCAAGCACTAATTTGATCAACTAATTTTTCTTTACTTACAGTGAATTTGTGCTGGAATAACATGAGCCTGTAACGGCTCTTGATCCGGGCTGTGTTTGAATTAGCTAATAAGCCCGTAAGAGAAGACTGCAGACAAATACCATGTTAGGCATAATGTGAAACCCTGCTTTGTTTACCTTCTTGTACATGAAAGAAGGAGAGAAATTCACTGGAAACTGAAGTCAGATGGAGGCTGTCATGGCCAGTGTCTTGAGACAGATGCGGGCGCTGTGCTGTAACGAGACAAGCTGGCTGGAGCATCATCTCACTGGCTAGCAGTGTAAGGAGAGGCAGCGGTGGCAAAGTGGAATAATTGCAAAGTAATGAAAAGATGGACAAAGGGCAGCTCGCTTTCCTCAGATGAGACCTGACTTTTAAGCTTTCTACACAAGCAGAGTCTGTCGCTTGCTTCTGCAGCCTGCACCCCACGGACTGTACAGACCAGTCAGGGCTGACAAGCTCAAACGCAGCAGCCCGGCTGTAAACATTTACATTCCGGTGAATCCCCCAATCTATTTAGGGAGAAAGGTTGCTACACTAGAGGTTTCTGTTACTTAGCTGAGACATAAACAATTTTATTTTTTCACCAATGGGGTTAAGCATTGAAATATATTACCCAAGCACGAGGAAGATTCTGGTAGTGTCCCAAAATGTAGTTAGGTGCAGAGGTAGCAGCTCTGCAAAACCTGTTTTCTGCAACGTGAAAAAATGGCAAGTGTTCACCGGCAACCCAGGGGATCTCATATTTAAGGCATTATGTGTGTGCAGCCTCTTTGCAAGCAAATAAAATATTATACTGTTACATTCGAAGTGCTTGCAGCATGGTCTGGAATTTTAATTTAGAGAATGAGAGATAATGAACAGGGCAAGAGCTCTGATGAGAAGAATGTTGCTTCCCAGTGGTAGTGTCATGCTGTTCACTTTGTTCTTCACTCTGAACTGTGAATAAGGGACAGTAACGATCCTATTAATAAAATATTCCTTTGCTGGGTCTTGAAGGATAAGGGCAGCATGGCAGACACTGTCCTGCACACTGGAGAGTGGGTTTCAGGCTAGTAACAGGTGAAGTGCAGGGAATAGGAACCCCAGGGAATATGTAGGTATAGGGGAAATGGGAACATTTGGGAAACATCTCCACTTAAGAATGGGGGGAAAGTACAATGGGTCACCCAAAAAGAAATGTCCATGATGCCCCTGCTGATATCCCCAGAGGAGGCTTTATGCCCGCTGGTTTCCTGGGCTGGGCAGATGGGACCTGTGTCCTACCTGCATGCTGCTTGGACCCATGGGTCTGACTCTAAAATGCCACTGTCTGTGCATTTTAGTCCATGGGGTGACAATGCCCAGGACTGCTGGACATGAGACCACTGGCTTCTCTTGTCTCTGTCTTGATCTTCACAGGAGACGCTACCTTCTAACTTGCCTACCAGACATGTGTCTGCTCCAGAGGTTATGACACAACCCAGCCCAAAAGCTGACTCAGAAAAGACTCGGAGTTGCTTTTGATGGAGTTTTCTTCCTTCAGCTCTCCTGCCAAAGCCAGCAGTTTTACAATGGAAAACTGCACTGTAACTTTGGAATGTTTTCCTTGGCATTGTGTATGAGTTATAACCATTCTATAGCTTTTGATCTTTTTTCTCTCAGCTTAATCATACTAGAAAAGAAGTGGGCAAACCCCCCCCACACTCAAGTCCTCACCACCCTCTCTCTCTAAGGAAATATATGTATTATTTTCCATTCCTGAGAAGTAATTTGATGATGGTGGACCCCAGACAGTGCCATTTTCTGTTATCCTTGCAATCAGTCCTTAGGGCTGAGAGCCCAGCGTGTGACACCTGCTTGTACTACAGAAAACATAACGGCGAGCTCCTCTTTGTCCATCCCTTCATCACCTCGCAATCATAGCTTTTTGCTGCTGTCTCCTCTCCTTACACCACCAGACTGCAAGATGAAGCTCAAACCAGCTTGTCTCCTTGCAGCACCAAGCCTACATCTGTCTCAGTTTGCAAGCCGATTCAATCATCACAGCAGAAAGAGACATAACCTCGTGGGCTTTCTCTCTTTCCTGGTGCTGTCCAATGCTGTGATAAAAGAACAAAACAAATAAAAATCTTCATTTAGGAAATTGCAAAGAGAAAAAACCTGGGTGACTAATGCAGGATAATCAGAGCATTTTAACTACAAACGAAGAGCGAGAGGTACGGGAGAGGTTAAGTAAATACCAACCGGTTTTCTTTGGCTTGACATTAAATGATAATATGATGTGGTGCTTGTGATACAGAAGAGCCCCATACAAGTGATTCACCCGCTGGTGTCCAGCACCTTTGGGGCCCTGCCTGGCCTCTGGGTTCTCACCCTGCCACCCCACGCAGACGTCTCAGACACCCTAGGCCCTCTCAGGTGGCACTTAGCAAGTAAGTTTAGACAAGTCAGTCAAGCCAGTTCTGATGCTTAGATCAGGAGAGACCTCTTAACCCACAGGTGTCTGAGCCAGCCTCCAAGCTCCTCTCATAGCTAGCAGGGATATTGTCAATACAGCCCATGGGGTGCAGGGAGCTGTTGGGGTCACCCAAAGGCAAACATCTGTGTGTTTGGACAAACAACTCTCTGGGCTGTGCCCACTGCATGGATGAGACCTCCACTGCCTACCATCTGGATGAAGACACCAGCTCCTCCGACATTCCTGCGTCGTGACACCTCAAATTAGGTGTCCTTCTCAGCGAGATGAATCCCGATGGAGAGGTCTGAGTTTGACCTGCCCTTGGAGAGAGGCAGGAACCGAGGTGCTCAGTACGCTGCTCCTACAGCAGATTTGAGATGTCTCCTTAGGCTGGGACACAGGCGAGTTAGGAAGCCTGCTGCGTTGTCATACAGCAAGAAGGCACTTGGGAAACTTCCACCCGTGTGAAAGCCCATTTTGAATCCCAGGCAGTGAATGCCCTCTGTGTGATAACAGCTACACACATTTGGCATGATCTCTTCAGAGTTTAAAGTGAGTCTTTCACGTGATTCTGGATGCAGATGTTACTCTGGCCCTGGCAAACAAAAGATTCTCCTTTCAGCATGGGCACAGATGGGAGATATATAGCATACTTGAGGGGTATACAGACACTGTCACACTAACAAAATTGTCTGTAAACAGTAAAATAACTAGGCTGAGACAGTTTGATTGTTTGGGTTGTTGATTTAGATAGGAACAACTAATAAATAACACCATTCAGAATGATGCTGATGAGTAATTGATAGGGAAAAGCATGTGATCCTTCCTTGCTGAAATTGGGACCAGGAGCTCTGATGTATTTGTTTTTTAATTGACTTTGACTGCACAGTCTTTCAGTTTTAAGCTGCAGATGGGACTGCTTGTAATCATTTCGCAAGGAGCCTGTCCCGTATGAATCATAAATGTCTTGTGGCTAGAAGCTAATATCATTTCTGAACGTGTGGGAAGGGCTGATTTATTGAAGGAGTCACATGATGAGTTTTAGGTCTGCACAAGCTTGAGGCTTTCCTTTCGTTCCTTAGGCGCACAGCAAGTTGGAGGGGGTGGCAGATAGGATCTGTTTCATTTTACATCTCTGCTTTTATGAGTTCAGCAGGAGAGGGAACAACATGCACCCTAGAAGATTTATGATGTTGGCAACTTTCATAAAACATTTTTATGCAACTTTTTTCTCTTTGTTGCTTTGCAAGCAACTTCCCAGTACTTGTCAATGCTGACCAAAGCAAAAATGCTTTGAAAGCCTGTGTACACCAAGTGAGGGAAAAGAATGAGGATGAGCAAGCTAGCTGTTGTTAACAAGGCGAAGGTTAGCCTGGAGAACAGCACAAATGTGGAGACATATTGCTAGTCACAGATTTTTATCAGAGAGCATGTAAAACATGCAAAGTGAGTAACTCTACTAAATGAGAAAATGCAAATCAGCAAAGGTGAAACAAAACCTTCAAGCAACCTCACTGATTGCAGCATTGGATGCTTGTGTCATTGTCATGTGCTACTCCTCCCAGGCAACACACTTTGCACGCACAGGATGGAGCTGCCCAGGACCAGTGCAAGAACATCACTTCCCTACTCCAACCCCAGGACTGACAATTTTCCATGCAGGCTCCTATGCCTTCAAATCATTTAGTCTTTGCAGCATGTACTGATCGTAGCAGGTCACCTACATTGTTTCTACAGCCAACCCTTGTTCTAGTCTCAACACACCTTTCCTCAGATCAACCATCTCTTCCCCTCCTCTGGACAAGTGATTCATTAAATCATCTTGCCTGGTAGGTTGGTCTTTGTTGCTCCAGGCTGTGAACTGATTGCTCCTTGGAAGCCTTTCCAAGTTCAATCACTATCTCTCTGCACATCCATCTCTCTGGCACTCGGTCTCTTCACATCTCTGAAGATCAACCTGCTGTCAGGATCATATCCAGTTGGGTTCAAATTCTTTATATTCCCAATCAAAATGTATGCCCCTGTGATCAGATGGAGGAGGCATCTCAGAACTGCTCTAGGCTTGGCAAAGGAAGACTGAGCTGTCTCTATTCTGGAGTTAGGCATGTGAGAACTGATGAGTACAATGTCAAGCAAGGATCTATAAATAAGCATAAAGTTACTAGAAAATAGGAATTGAGGATAAAGTGTGCAGATGCTGATCTGGCTGAGATTCAGAGTCTCCTAGCAGAACCCATGGCAGTACTGTCTCCACACACAGGGCAGAAAATACATTTAAGTTTCTCAAAAAAGAGTCACCTGTAATTTCAAGTCAAGATGAGGTCAAAAGCAGCCACCAAAACACATGGGAATAACTTGCATGGTAAAGCACCAAAGTGAATTAGGGTTGTGAGGTCCGATTTTGGAAGGAAGAGGGTTTTGAGCAGTTAAATGGAATGACAACTGCTAAATGGATACTGTCCATTTCAAAGCCAATCCTTCCATTTCTCTGGACGTTCCCTTGCTTTCGATGGTAATTTTTGCTTTTGAAGTTTCAGTGAACACTGGTGTAATGTGGCTTGGGGAGGACGTGCTTTTAGCAAGCTCCTCATTTTCTGATGGGGGAAGCTACTATCAGTTCTTCAGATGACAACTGACTGCAAAACCCAGGAGAAAATAACCCAGTGTTCTAAAGGGAGAGTGTGCTAGATAGTGCCTGGCAGGAGAGAGCAGGAAAGAGATTTTGTAAAAAGCAAAATTCCCTTTTTTTCTAATAAAATTTGTCAGACACATAAAACTTCGCTTTATAACATGTGAAGAAGAGGGACTCGTGCCCAAAGCTCATTTACCGTTTCCAGTGGCAAGAATGGCTCTAATAAAAGATACTGTCCTTAGTAGGAAGCCATACACGCCAGGCAAGCTTCTTTATGCCAGTATGTCCAAAGCGGATGCAAATTTTGAAGCTTGACTAAGTCTGTGTTTTGTCACGTACTAGCTGGGCAAGTTGGAGAGGAAACAGAAGAACCATGGTCACTGAAGTGGCAGATACAGACATTTGCTTCGTGGGCTGCCAGTATCACATAAGGAAAGTCGCTGAGAAGAGTCCCGTTGGGAACAGGCAGTGTGTGGCAGCCAGATCGACCCGGTGATGTGTTAAGCAGCTTTCACCCGTGATGTCTGAAGGAGAAAAGAAGAACCAGTAAGAGCGTCCCATTTTTACAAGCCCATCTTTACAAGGTAGTCATGGTAGGACTAGATTCTGTAGACATTTGCAGAAGTAATCTCAGCCTCCTCTGCTGATCCACGAATGCTGGAGAAATTGGGAAAAACAGAAGGAGGCATCAGGTAAAGAACTTCCTGTCGATTTGACATAGGAGTTATTTTTAAAATCCTTTTTTTTTTTTTTAAGAATTTTGTCAATTTTAAAATAAAAAGATCATTTTTAAAAAATGTGAAATGCAGTTCTTAGTCAGTAACAGCATTTTGAACAACCTGTTTTCCTTCAATCAAAATTATTGCCTCATTTAACCCAGTTTTGCAAATAGCTTCAGTTCCTGTGAAATTCCCTTTTAGGAAAGAGACATGAATTTGCTATCTATTGGAAAAATGTCATGTTGTTCTGGTTCAGCGACCCAAACTGATATGGTGATGGAACTGGATATATAAATGGCACCACTTGCAATTATTTATCCCTGCAAAATGGAAACACTGCCTACAAAAAAATATGCTTTGAAAAATACACAAGCATCTGTAAGGGTATTTACAAAGTCAATTAACTCTGATATGCACTCAACTCTGCCAGAAATCAATGTGAATTAAATACTCAGCATACATGGGAATGTTTGAAAATCCCGTTAGATGTCTACCTACACACTTCGAACCCAAAACACCTTTGGCCAATAGCATGGAAAAATGTACATTATTTTTTTGGATGAGAGTGTGTTGATTAACCAGCCACCTCTAACAGGGGCTTGATGTTAGCACAATGTATACAACTAATATCTCTGTTGTCTGTGCTAAATCACAGATGGACAATACTGGTGCAGTATTGTACACTAGGTTTCAGATGTAGATTGCACTGTAAACCTCTCAGATTATTAATTTTTTTGTGTATTTTATTTTGGTACTGCACATCATTGAAAAAAAGAGTCCGCACTCTTTTAGGTGCTAGATGCTATATGGATGCTCACTGAGAAAAGCCTGTACCACAAAGAGCTTTCAGTGTAAGTACTCAAGCTAGACAAATGCAGGGAGAAACTAATACAAGCAGATAAGGAAAGAAACTTCCTTGGAGTGACACCAGAAGTTCACAGGAGAGGTGGGAAGGGTCCTATTCCCAAGCAAGCACTTGATTTGCTTGCAAAGTGTCTCTTGGTCTGAGTCACTCTTTAGCCAGAAGACATAAGCAGGATAAAAACCCCCATGCATGCTCCTAAACATACATGCAAACAAGTGGAAGGCTAATAAAAGACATCACTAGATATTCAGTGAACTCCAGCTTTCACTTGAGTGTTATTGCAGCAAACCAGCACAGGATGACTAGATTTGTGTTTGGGGCTTGTTTGCCCCAAAAGGTTGTGTAATCCTTCTGTCAAAGAAAGGCTACTCTAGACTTGACTTATCTGAAATACCTGCACACATTTACGGACCTGAGGCCAATCTCAGCAAGGAGACTTGCAGGGATCCCTGGGAGATAAAAAATCATGACAATCACCAGATCTCACAAACAAGCATTTGGGCTGACCTTGTGGCCTTCATTACCGTGGTTGCATACTGCTCCTGAGTCGGCTAAGATGTTGCCTCACCCTTGTACTAGGAAGAAGCAATCTCTCTTTCAGACATCGGAGGTGATCAGTTAATGTGTCAGGACTCACCGGTTGACACGACAGCTGATCAGTTAGCCTCTGGCTGAACTGTTGAGCTGTAAGTCAGCAATCACTGAGCATCCCAAAGGTCAAAATCAGTCAACTACTAAATCACAGGCAAGCCAGTTGAAGGACATTCAGAAGTTTCTGCTGTCTAAATGTGCTTTCAGGCTGGATGTGACCGGCCAGGATTGGGATGACCCAGATTAACCACTATTCCCTGCTCAGCCTGGATGGGGCAGCTCATTAGCCACTGTGCCAATAATCAACACAGTACTGCTGGACCCTGAGGAAAGCATCCCTGCAGGGTGCTGGTGTTGTTTCTTATGACCTTGCCAGCAGCTTTATAATTTGTCATTCTTCTACCTCAGAAGACTGAATCACTCATTTGACATATGCCAATATCCAGAGTGCAATTAATTGGCTCAGCCTTTGACATGACCCCTTGCAGCCTGGGAGCGCAGAGGAAAGATGTGTCAAAAGGGTCGGAGAGTTCATTTCACAGCCTTTGGAGACTGCTGAGCGCAGATACCTTACATGGAAGCTGGCTTGCTCGTTAGCATCTGGGAAACTCATTAAAGTTTTATGAGTTCTTTTTTAAAGCTTTGGCTTCTCATAGCTTAAGGTCACTATAACACTATTATACTAATCAGAGATATTTTCTTTCTACAACACTTAGTAGCAGAGAGAAACTTAAGAAACCAATGTAGAATCCAACAGGACTATCCAGATGATGCATGTTTTTCTTTTAACTACATATTTTGCCATCAGTACACAATTTATAGATTTTTTGCCATCAGTACACAATTTATAGAAACTTTTTCCAAAAGTTTCTCCTGAGATGCTTGTTATCTTCCAGCTCTATGGCATTAAATAAGAAAGGGAATAAAATGAACCAGTCTATGAAAATTTGAAGGATTTATGTGAAGCCTTCACATTCCTGAACCTACAATATCCTTTCCACATAGGGAAATACCACTTTCTGGGCAGGGAACTCAGAGGACTGTAATCCCAAAAGTGCTTTGTTTCTCTCCATAGACTAAGAGGAAAGCCTTGTGGTGGCTGTCTGCAGAAATAGATATCAACACTGCAGAAACAGTGAGGTTGACCAGAGTGGTGAGAAGCTTGCTTCAACCCTTTGCAACTCCTCTCTGACAAGCCTCCTGCTCCTCACTGTCCTGAGTGACTCAGCCCCAGCATCAAAACACACACACCTTCTCACATTGCAGAGCACATTGCTGATGGTGTGATACGTAGCCAAGGTGATGAGCACTGCTGGAAGTTGTAGCTATGTACTGCGTACCATAGCTGTGCTATTCCTGCCCTCTCATTTTGCTCGTGCCGTGCGAATTCCTCTTTCCTTCAAGGTGTCATGAACATATCCATCTTTGTGCACACTGCAGCCAAATGGTCAGTGTTGGGGACAGCAAAGTTGTCTTAACGCTCTGAAGGAAATCTTTCTGCAAGTCAAGAGGCAACCAGCAAAACAGCACCATTTGCCTCATCCCAAACCAACTGATAATCCATCCCCAAAACAGCCTGCTGCAAGACTTATCTATTAAATGGGCAATACTTAGAAAATCATCCAGGGCATCGCCCTGTTAGTCAGTACTAACATGTTCATAGTGGAAAAGGGGTTAAGAGGGACTTGCTTCCAGCTCCTCCAGGTCTGGCAGGAAAGGAGATCTTCTGGAGAGATGTGGGAGCTTCAATGAGTTTAGTTTCTGTTCAGGTGTGAGGCTTTAAAAGGATGTCCAAAATCTTCTTTCTCATACTTGCTTACCTCAGGATGCTGCACTGAAGAGAGTCAGCAAAACATGTCCTTACTCTGAGGAGAAGCCTTGGGACAGCCTCTCCTTGGAGTCCCTTGAGCATTTCCCCCCTCTGCGAAGAGTTCTCCAGTGGACATTGCCCATTTGCTGTGTTCATCCTTGTGACCCTCACCTGAAATTGGACCTCCACCTGACCACAGGGTCAGGTTCCCTTTTCTTCCCTCTGGTACTTAGCCATACTGACCTTGATGCCCTGGAGGCACATCCTTCCTTCTTCCAGCATACAGGTGGTCTTGGTCTTGTCTCTCTCTCTTTTCCTCATCCTCCAACAGACTGCTGCCAGGTTTTCCAGGTAATTGTTAAGAATGGAAAATCTTCATTATGTTTTTTCCTTGGGCTTTCACATTTTAGTCTTGAAAACTGTGCTACTGTGGTTTGGTGGCCAGCACTGTCCATGTGTGCTCCACTGGAATGGTTGATACTGATACTTAGTGTGTCAGATGCAGGGAATTTTTACTGGTATCTCCTGCGGGTTGAAGCTCAGTCTGGAAGGAAAAAATGACAGACGAGGCTATAAAACCATGCATTTAAAATGGAATTTGCCATCCGATACAAGTCTCCATAGTGATTCCTCTGTATCCCTAAGCTGATATCCCTACATCCAAGGAACTGCAGTGCAGCATCGCTGACTCCCCCAAGGAATAGTGAGGAGGAGGCAATCTGTCATCTCTGCTGTAAGCTGGGACTGGAGATTTATTGCAAAGGAGGAGGGTGAAAAGATTTAAATAGTTTCAGAAGGAAGCAATTAGTCCAGATCCAAAGAAAGCTCACAAGCCAGTTGGCATATGCATAATCTGCAATACTCAGTACTGCAAACATTTTCCTGGAAGAGCTCTTATGAATTCTGTTTCAAGTGCTTAAGTGTTCATGGATGTTCATTTCCATAATCATTCACTGAAAACAAGAAGCCTTGTTTTCTTCCTACAGAATATGCTATAAATCAAAAGTAACGTGACCAGTTTTCTTCATACACACAGATACTCACATATACACACTTGCCATCGGACATGTATGTACATGTACATACACTGGAACATAAAAACATGCACACACATAGAGAGGTTGTCAGTCCGTCATATCCACAACCATTTTCCTGGCGTAGCTGAGACTTTTCCTGCTGATCCAAAAGCTACATCTGAATCATCCTAGATCTGTGCTGTGAATGATTACTGTGTTGAAAGGGACATGGGGCTTTAAAAGGCATCACAATGTATAAAGGAGATAGTTTTACCTAAAGAGATCTGACTTTATTCATCTTTGCACCCCTGCCAGGAGAAAGCAAAGGAAGAAGCTTCTTTCGAAGACAAGGGGCATGACCATATTTCCAAGACCCCTAGGTGCAGCTGAAAAAATACAGCAGCCAAAATGTGTTTATGTTCATTCTTTCCTAGTGTTAGTGGAATGACTGAAAATATTATTACTAGGATAACAGGATAATTCTGGTTGTAAGGGACCTCACAAGGTCTGTGGTCCAAACTCCCTACTCACAGCAGGCTCATCTATTATCACAGACCAGGTTGCTCAGGGCTTTATCCAGTTGGGTCTTGAAAAATCTCTGGCGATGGAGATTGCACACCCTCACTGGGCAACCTGTCTCATTGCTTGACTGTCCTCCTGAGGAAAAACTGTCTCCTTATATCTGATCTGGCCCTTTCTTGTTTCAACTTATGTCTGTTGTCTCTTGTCCTCCACCATTGTGAAAGGCCTGGTTCTGTCATCTCTGTAACTTCCTTGTAGGTACTGTCAGACTGTTATTAGGTCTACCCAAAGTCTCCTCTTCCCCATGCTGAACCAGCTCCTCTAGCCTCTCTGCACATGGGAAACACTCCAAACCTGAGCGTTTTGGTGGCCTGTGGCTGACCTTGCTCTAGTTTATCAATGTCTTCTCCTGCTGAGGGGCCCCAAACTGGGCACAGCATCTAGATGCAGTCTAATGAGTGCAAAGTAAAGGGAAAAAAATCACTTCCCTCAAAACAGCCCAGAATGCTGTTAGCCACCTTTGCTGCCAGGCCACACAGCTGGCTTGGGTTCATTTCAGCATCCACTAAGGTCCCTGCGTGCTTTTCCAAAAGGTTGCTCCTCAGCCAGTTGGTCTCACTTTCTTGAGAGGGCACATGCGGCCCTCTTTGCCTCTTTGGCAAGGGGAAAAGGGATTCCTCTTTACTGTCCAGGACATCTGTGGGTCATCTCAGTAGCTCTTCTCACAAGTATCCTGAATAATCATCAAGTCATTAAGTCCCTATTAAAAGACAGCATGAAAATCATTCATGGCCACCATGAACCTTGGAAATGGACAATGCCTTTGGAAGCCAAACACCACGGGGGAACATGGCTGATGTGGAAGGCAGGGAGGAGACAACTCTCTGAGACATGACTCCAGTCTGTGAAGGTGTAGCTGAAAATGAGATAAGAAGCCAGGTTTGACTGGGAAATTTGTCATCAGAGATGGGAACTCCTCTCTGTAGAAACCACAGAACCTTGGCCCAGAAGTGCACCCAGACCAGTGCGTCCCTGTATGCTCCTGTTCCTGCCCTCTTGTCCAGCCAGGGTTTTGGTCTCTGAGCTGAGATGATCCCTGAAGGGTGCCTTAGGTTTCCAGGCAGCCATAGGCTTACTTGCATGTGCCAATCCAAATTTGGAAATGCTTGTCGTCTTGAGATGAGGGTGTGTGGCTCACCTCCAGCTCATCCAGCATTTTTATCAAAGGCTAACCAGGGAAAACGGAGGCTCTTGCTTACCTGTTTTGCTCCCAGGTATTTTTCTCCTGGGATTATTTCCAAACAGTTTAATACAAATGAATTCAGTTCTGAGCAGCCCCATGACTTGATCCCATGCAATGTCTTGGGATGGCATCAGCAGCTACCTTGGCTGGTGTTTTGAGGAACAGTGAGCATTTTGTCATTCCAGTTTGGATGTGCCAGACGTTGTTGATGACAGAAGTCAGCTCTCCACCATCAGGAGTATACAGTAAAGCAGTCTATTGCCAGAGACATGAGTTCACTTCTTCAGCTGCCAAATTTCTTTTCTACTTAGACCTGCTAGACATCTGGATTTGATCTGGACAATATAGGTTTGCAGTCAGGTATATGGATTACACCACAGTCCTTCAAAAGTTTGGTTGTCCAGTTCACAGGGTCTAGATAAGACTAACTTCTTTCTGTAGCCACAGTACGGGACTAGAAAGACGCACGGCTAACAGCACCTAGATCAGGGCTAGACAGATCTGGCAATTCTTAAATTCCAGTTCTGGTAGCTGGAGTCCTTAGTTCTTGTGAAGAGCATGAAAAGGACTTGTTACCACCCTCTCATTGCTTACTGGCTACAATATCCCAGTCCATCTTACTGGCATGGGATTCAGGCTACCAAATTTTGCACTGTGTCTGTCTCTACAAAAGTCAGTAACTCAGGTGGTCTTTATAGTCAAGGGACAAAATAGATGTTGGGTGCAATTCCCCTGCCCCATTGCAGACATCTACTTTAGGATCAGATGATTCATACCTCAGAGTCCATTGACTGCATTGATCAGTGCTCCAATGATCACAGAAGGAAATAGCTCCAGCTGAGACTTGTGAAGAGCTACATAAGGTCAACTGAGTCCCAATAGAATGGTCCTTGGAAGAATAGTAACCTGTGCCTAGATTGTACTTTTCCTCCATTTACAGGACAAGCCCCCCCTTCCAGTGACAGTCACCCTGGGTATTTATACTGGCCTTGAGACGCCAGTTCTGGCTGAGAACTATATAGTGCTAGGTGTCATGGAGAAACACATGACTACGGTGATCCTGTACCTACAGTACTAGTGAAGACTCGTCTGCCAAAGAAAGGGCATCACAACACAAGGATAATGGTGAGTCATTCTGGCTAAGCACTCCAAGAGCAGATGCAGGTGTGCCCACAAAGTTGTGGTTTGTGTCTGTTAAGAAAAAGAAAATACTCCACTACAGGGGAAAGAAACCAGTCCAGTGAAAGCGTTGCTGTGCTGCTTTATTGCACTAGTAGTTCAGAGCTGGGTGCATGTCCACAGCAGTGAGGAAAACTCAGGATGAATTCTAGCTTTTCAAGACCAAAATGTGAAGGGCAGGTTGGTTTCACAGGTAACATGGGCTATGCTGACCTGTAGTTATGGTATTACTGCACCTAATAAAACCAAGCAAGAGATACAGGCAGACAGGTGAACTTCAGGAAGCAATAAGATGATATTGATCAGTTGGCAGACTGGGGGAAAGAGAAACAGCCTTCAAAGCATTATTTCCATGGGCACTACTTTCCACTCCCTGTTTCTATGGCAGCTTTCATCAGGAGATCTTGACTGTCCTATGGTCTGCCTGCTCCTTGATGTGGAGGACAGAAAGTGAAAGATAGGAATTGCCTCTGTATTGGGAATCAGAAAGGGATACTGAGAGGGAAAATGTGAGCCTGACACCAATTCTACTGACACCAGTAAAAGTCCTTCCAGAGACTTGAAATGTATGCCTAGAAAATAGACTTGCAAATGCAGGGAGCCCACAGATTGCGTGCCTCAGCTTGTAGCTCCAGAGAAACCAGAACATGAGCTCCGGGACACAGATACTCCACTGCTTGTTGCCAGCCAGGGGGGGTTGGTGCCCACTGCAAGGTTGGGCAGCCTACAAACTAGTCATAGGTTGTCTACAGCACAGATGTGTGCAGAAAAGCTAGAGCTCACTGCACATGATGTGAAGAGCTGTGGATTGAGCCCCATGTATCCAATATCAGATAGGAAACCCTCAGCTGGTGTGAATTATATGCTTTCCACTAGCTGCCACAAAGCAGTCACTCCCTAGGACTTTTCCTGATATAACCTAGACCCTGCCTCTTTTTCTCAAATCCTGGCCTTTTTTGATCTCCCCTAGATGCTCTGTGTTCAGAGTCACACACCTATCTATCTCCATCATTCTCCCCTGCTCTGCACAGTCTGAGAAGACAAAAAAAAAAAAGCCACCCTCAAAATAATTTTTATTGCTTTTTCAGGGCTGACAGTAGAAATTCAAGCTTGATTTTCATCACAGTGCTCTAGAGAAAATGTGCCGTGGCTGTCAGTACCTCAGGCATGACAGACTTCAGGAAGACTCCATGGCAAAACAATAGAGGTAGTGTGTGTGTTAGCATGGCAATCACTTCCAAATTAACATAAGCAGTATCCCACTGATGCTGTGTGTCCACCATGCTGGCTTGAAACAGGGTGCAATGCTGGAAGGACTGAAAATCTCTGCTTTGGACAAATATTAATTGGAAAAAGGATTTTATTTTTTGTGACAATACACTCCTGGTAGCAACAATAATCTGCTATTTCTGACAGACACTGCTGCATTGCAAATCCCTTTTTCATCCCAGACTGGTCTGGAGACAGAGCAAACACAGAGGTACTCAAACCACACATTTCTAACCTGTAGCTCTATCTGTCCCTTCAAACACAAAATGCCAGGAGGCTGTGCATCGCTATTGTGATGCATGCAATGAATAAAAGCACTGACACAGTCCTCTCTCATCAGACACTTTTGTTTCCCAGCTACCATGAAGATGATTTGCATCACTTCGCAGAACTCAGCGCACTGATAGCAGTGAGTGGCATAGGCAGGCACATTTCCAGTCTTATTTGTATCTCTGCCGCACTGGGATCTATCATGCTAGTTGGCATGCCACACGGAAGGCTATGTGAAGATTTTTCCCTGCTCCTCCTCTTTGGCAGAGATGATAGGTCTAACTAGACAGAATCTCAAATCTCCTCCCTCAGTTATCTCATTAAGGCACTTGAATCTAAATGAGAGATAGGAGGGGGGGAAGTTACAAAATTTTAATTTGTTAATTTAAATTTGCTGTGCATTGCCAATCAGCTCAAAGATGAATGTGATTGAGATGTTAGGACAGGATGCCTCCAAAAGCAGGGGACTAACATCAGTGTCTTCCAAGATATTTTCCAGCCCTGTGTAGCCTTGAAAACTAGAGAGAGACCAATTTCAGTCTGGGGATTTAAATCCAGCTTGCGCTGGAAAGACCTCCAAAACATGTGAAGAAAATTCAGAACAAGCATGCTAAAATGGAAACAGCAAATTACTGCAGCACTGGTGAGTGCTGGTGATGGAGAATATATTGCACAACTTGCTTTTTTCTTTCTGCTGTTGCAAAGAAGCCCAACAGAGGGAAGGAGAGTGCAGAAGGACAGGGATCCAGTGTAACACCATGAGCTGAGAAGGGACACAATTCATCTTGCATTTAAATGCCCTCTTGCTCAGATTTAATCATGCGGTTGTTGTTCTTATTGGTTCATCATCAAACAAAACAGGATTTCTTTCCCTGATCTTAGATACAAAACCACTCTCAAGTTAGATGTCCTCTTCCTTCCCAGAGTAAAGAAAATGATGCCGGGTTTTATTGAAACCAACCCAAAGTAGTGTTTATTATTGAAAATATACAGTATTTTTGAACATCACATAAAAAGCCTAGTAGATACATCTGCTCTAGTTCAAAATGCTGAATAATCGTTGTGCAACATGTAGCACTGTTCTTATAATGCAAACATCCTCTTCATTATTATTTTTACAGTGCTTCCCTTTTATATTTTTTAAACCCAGAAAACATATTCTGTTGTCCTTCCCCACCCCAATCCTCATAGCTGAAGAAAAACAAAGACTTTCCAAAGGCTACGTACATCGCGTTGAAAGCGTGGAGCTAAGAGGAATAAGGATAATTTTTACAGCTATATAGAAATATCGCTGTCCTTTTCAAAATTTTGTGTATGAACAGGGCATGGTTCTTGCAAGGCAAAGTACCCTGTGTTAAACAGTCCAGCGATGCCCTGGCCAGCTCCCAGACTATCAAAGGGAGAAATGGGGAAGGTAGATAAATTCAGATTCCTCACACCACCTCTCAGATGCTCTTTTTCTTGCTGCCACATGTTCTCAAATGACAGTTCTGCAGAGAAGAATTTTTACAAAGAACCAAGAAAGAGACGGGCTATCTACACACCAAACTGTTGAAATCATTGGGTATCAATGTACAGGGTGAGACGGGCAGGATATTAAAAATAGTCTTTGTTCACCACAACACGGAAGGGAAAAACAACAAAAAAAGAAAAGAGGAAAAAAATGGATTGTTCCTGCCAGTGTGCTGTTTTAGACTTTGCATTGTGAACTTCCACAAAGTGCAGTCAGTGTTGAATCTATCTCTTGTTTGAATCTGCTTCACCACCACCTACTCCAAGAGGCTTTTGCTTGGTTGCCTTAAAGCAGCATCACAAATATGAGAGATGACAGTCCACAAAAATATGATGGGCACCTCATTGCGAAACAGAGCAGTGCAGAATAAAGGAAGGAAGTTTGAAGAACGGGGCTTGGGGAGAGTGAAGAAAGAAGAACCCTGAAGGCCACAGGTGGTGCGTGTATGTGTGGGGCATATCACACGGCTGCGGTCTGTTTGATGCTATGGAAGCTGATTCGTGTCGGAGAGGTGGGGATAGACATGGCACGTGCCACACGCACTCGGAGGGAGTGATGGTCTTGCCAGCGGTGCCATCTTTTCCTGGCAGCAGAACGGACCTGGTGAGAAAAAAAAGGAAAGAACATGAACACTTAGAATATTCAGGTGTCCTCTGTACAGGGACACTAGAGAGCACTGAGACAAATGATGGTATGTGCCAAGACACTGAAATATGCAGGGCTTGATTCAGCTGCCTAAACATGGGCATCTACTTCACTTGATATTCTCTTGGGTACTATGCTCTGGGAAAAGCACGGGTTTCACATATCTCACATCTCATATCTGATGTCTTAAATACCCCAGAGCATTTGAAATGGCAGTAAGTGCCTAAGCTTATGCAACTGCATCAAGCCCTCAAGATGCATGCACCTGATGGAGCTCTTAGAGAGACCTATGACAGGGGCTGCAGTTGCCTCTGCTTCCCTTGTCTATGAAGGGGAATCACAGGTCATCTAACTAAACATTGGTGTGTACAACACAGACATACCTGACCTAATCCCTGTGAGCATCTTGTATAGGCAGTGGAGAGCTACTTTACAGTAAACAGAAGGCCAACCTCAAGAAGATGCTTACAAATAGGCCAGATGAATCTTGAACTTCAAGTGCATAATTTTTGGCATGGACCAAAGAGCCCAGGAGCTCTAGCTCAAGTATAATGTATATAAGCAAGAGAAAGGTGATAGGAACTGTAGCCTCAAACACTATGGGCAGGAAAGCTTGACATACTCCTAACATACGAGTGTCATTAACTCCTGCCAAATCACTGGCATAGAAGACTCAAAGTCAGAAGCGGAAATGAAACATTTAGACCAATTTCTGGACATTCTTGTTGATCTCTGCTTACTGTAGAGACAAGAGCAATTCAGATCCCTAATCTAGGCAGCTAGGTAAGTCTGTAAAATCAGGTGAGGTGAATCTGGGCCCAGCTTCTTGTACAGTCAATGGGTAATTGTACTCATAACACTTGCAAAGGATGTTGACAATCTTCTGCCAACCTGAAATCCAGTCAACTTTGAAAAAAGAGCATTTTTACATACAACCTCTATATCAAGCCAGAGCCTCCTTTGCCAAAACCACACTTGTTTAGAAGGTGGGGTTATAAATAATATAATGTAGACGTTACACCCCAGCTAATGACCCATAGTTCTCTTCCTGACCAAGAGCAAACCAGTCAATATGGTCAAAGGGTATGATTCATCTCCTCCTAAAGTAGATGTCCAAAGTAGGCCAGATACTGTGGTTAGATGAAAAATACCTATTTCTTTTCATTAGTTATAAAATGATTCTAGACAACTATCTCTGCTTTAGATGTCTGGATTATAAATTTAGCTAAATTTAGACAATATTGATATCTTACACTCAATGGTTTTCAATCTTTAATGCACTTATCTTCACTGCATCCCTCAAAAGTAAAGGAGTGCTCTCATCCCCATTTTACCACCGGCAAGCTAAATCTCAGGTATTAATAGCAGTGATGTTGTTGTAGAGTAGACCTCAACATGGATCAGCTACCATGGCAACTGTACAATGCCTGGGATGAGCTTGCACAGCCTGTGTGAAACCCATGCTGACACACCTTCTCAGCTATCAGCACCTGAGGTAGATCAAAGCCATCCTGAGTGTATCTATAATCACCACTGGGATTGCAGGGAAGATGGTGTTGAAACAAATTGTCCGAAGGTGCACAGCCACTGCTTTTCCCCATTTCTTTTAAAACTTGGGGCCTGTCTTCAGGTGCAGTGTTAAGTCTACTCAAAACATGAGGAACACACACTCCCCAACCCACTTCAGCTCCAACATGCTAACAGATGCTCAAATGAGCTGATGAGCTCTAGTAGCAGAGGTATTTCCCACCCAAACCACACACTGTCAGTATTAGATGTCCTAGATGAACAGGAATGATGGCCTGATAGTTAAAACATACAACAGTTCATAAGGAGTACATGGGATCTGCACACCTTCTCTCGATGGTTTCAATCCTCCCATTTCTCGATTGGGCCTTCAGGGACTTAGACAGACCCATAGTCTGTAGCACTACTACTTAGAAACTCTGCACTGTTGTGGTCTGTCACCTAACAATCTATCAATCCCTTCTCATCACCAGCTTTGTCCATGAAATACACCCCATTTCAGGTTTGTGAGTATCAACTTGGAAAACAATTTTGCAGTTGACCTCTTTGGTGCCTTGTCAAGGGAATCCTGAAGCTGGAAATCTTGCTTTTCTATCAGAGCCCTTCTAGAAGGTGCAGATTGGGCAAAACGGACCTGAGGATCTCTTTCTTTGCTTGTTTTCTTTACTGTGTGTGATCTGTGCTGCTTGATCTGATACTTAAGACGAGTAGGTGCAGATGTTTACAGTGAGAGGAGTGCCACACTGGATTTCTTTCTTCTGATTTTGAATCAATGATTTGTTTCAATATAAAATAATGGGTTTTACATTTAATAGGTGGGACAGATCCTAGAAAAATAAAGGCTGTGAGGTGATAGGACTGCTTGCATGGAGAAGGGGAAGAGTGAATATACAAGTGAAAAAAGGATTGAAGACAAAAGACAGCACTGCCAAGAGGCATGTAATCATCATGAATGAACGTGCAATGAGAATGAGAATAATGTGGTTAAACACAACAGTGTGGGGGATTTCTGGAAGAGCCTCTCATTATGAAATAGTAGGTACAACACACCTCCACTAGTTTCAAGATGGGGTTTGGTCAGTTTACAAAATGAGTTAAATGAGATAGATATATGAGATAGCCAGAGTCAGGATGGGCTGACTCAGCCATATACTGCTACAGTAGAAGCCAGCCTGGACTGCTGACTTTCACTGTATCATCAAACAGACCCCACTGGCTCTCTGAACCCTCCTGTTAAAACATGAGAAACAGTGGAAAGAAGATGTGTCATGGTGTTGCACCTTCCTGGATGCCCAATGTTTGCAAACCTATCACGTTCTACCTGGAGTGGCCAAAGGATATTTATTTCTGATTCTGGATTGAAGGGTGCAGATAATACACACCCAAAGGCAAATACATGTGCCAGACAGAGTACATACAAGGGGCAGATGCATCTCATCTGAAAGCTTGATATCTAGTCTTGGCCAATTATTTATGCTTTCAATATAGACAATGGAGAAAGAGAGCTGATTCCTCTAAGGTGACTCAGATATGTGGAATGAGTAAGTCCTTGCTCTATCTTGCTCCTCTGAGTATAAATCTAGCTTAGCTAAACGTTGGGCATCTAAGGCAAATGGTGTAAGTAACATGTAAAGTGTCAGAGGGGTAACCAGTGTCCTGAAATTGTTCCATGAAGAACACAGGACTTGTTCTGCAGAGGGATGTTGCCTCTTGAATGCTCATTTCTCCCCAGAGAATGAATATCTCACCAAATGCTGAGATATTGCTAGAAGAAGTTTTTCCTCTTTCTATTGGAGGGAAATTCACCCTTTTATAGAAAGCATGTGATCTACCTAAGTCTATCAAAGACGTGAATGTCTTCATCTCTGGTGCAAAAGCAGAGAATAAATCTCAGTCTTATTAAAGACATTAATGGCAGACTGGCAGCGCTGTGAATTCATGTATCCCAGGTAGTCCTGCAGCAGCATTTCACGGGGTCATGGAAAGGGGGAGTCACCTGATAGGCTTTTTGTGTTCCTGAGCAACTTGTGTGAACAGATACTTACTCAGCCAGTGAAGCCAGATTAGATTTATCATTTGAGCTTCGAACCAATCAAGTCAAAAAGAGCCACCTGGAGATAAAGACGTGAGTCTAAACAAGCAGTTATCCAAATGGCTTTTATGATATGGTTTGGTTACAAGCTTTGAGAGAGGATAAAAAATAGTAACAAAAGTGCTGTCTTCTTGTACAGCTGGAGCCATTCCTCATGGACTGGGCACATGGAAATAGAGTCTGCACTTACAGAGGTGAGTGCAAAGCATTTCTTAATGACAGAATAATTCACTGCAATTAGGATGTGACTAGAGCGCAAGCAGAAAAGGTTAAATTTATCTCTACAATTGAACTCAGAAACAAAATGCTAGTTTAAGTTTAGGTCAGACAAGAAAAGAAGAAAACTGGCTGTGACTGCTATAATGACATGTTAAAAAAGACACCAGAAAAAGCTATTTACACAGCCGAAGAGTAATAGAAAAAATAAAGCAAAATAGCAGCTTCAAACCTGGTTGTTAATCTCCGTGAGAGCAACTATCTCTATCCTAAGCATTTGTAGAGTCTGTACCAAGTCCTAGAGTCAGCATTAGCACATCTATGACCTGAAATTAACAGCACTTGTCTGTAATAGCCCCAAGATGTGTACAGGCTATCATCAGTGGTTAAAGCTTAACAAAGAGTCGCAGGAATACAAATTATCAATCAGCTTCACCTCTATGTAACTTCAGTTGCTTGAGATGACAAAGTTTATCCGTACTACTTAGCACGGAGTTGTCTGTGTCGGTCTGTCTTTTTCTTGCAGAATTACTGTCTCAGAATTACCCTTTTCACCACATCTGTTCATAAAAATTGCAAAAACCCTCTCCTCCTCCTCCGAACAACAAAAATAATGAAAGAGATGGAGAGAAGGATGAAAACATGCAGAGATGTCTTCCTTTTGATAAAACAGACATCAACTTTGTATTGCTATTACTTATGCTAGACACTGGCTGCTGGCTGATTTCTTGCAGCCATCAATTAGGAATGAGCTGAAGAAAGAGCCTTTAGCAACATTAAAAATCAGTTTTTGGAAGGAATGTCATGTTTTATTAGCAGAGAGGAATAAAGCTTGATCCATTTACACAGTGCTTAGAACAAAGGGGCCCATTCACTTGGTGCTTCTTGACATAATACTAAAGTATAATAGTAAATGTAGGTAAAAAGGAAGGATCTGACAAGAAGAGTAGGATTAAATGAGCTGTAATGGAAGATGGAAGTAAGACTACTGGGACACTGCCATAGTCTGTCCCTAGAGAACATCTCTCACATGAAAGTGTTGACAAGTGAGGGGCAGAGGGACAACAGGTACTCTCTGACTCTAGAGTAATCATGGTGTTCAGTAGTCTGTAACTACATAACCCTAATTAAGTTCTTGCTTTGCTCATATGCAACTTTTTACTCAGAAAACCTGATCCAAAAGTAAATGAAAAAAATGAGAAAGGTTTATCTAGATCTCACTGGCCTTTGAAACAGACCGATTTTTGCTCTGTGAAAATAGGTTTCAGTGATGAATTCAAGTTCCACCTACACTTAAGCACCTTTGTACCATGCTTCAGATCCTTGTGCTGCAGTTGGCGGTAACTGGAGAATAACTTTGGACTTTAAACATCTTTGTTTAGGAGTGGTGGTACGAATTGTGGAAAAGTTGATGAAGATATATTCAATCGTATTGTAAGCTACAGGTGAGCAAGAGGGACTTTCAAGCAATGTCCAGATCAGCAAAAGGGAACTGGCTATGCAGACTTCGAATTTCAAGACACTGGTCTCTCTGTGTCTGACCCTGCAGTGTAATCCACTTCATGTAGTTTCTGAAGCCCTGCTCTCTCTTTGTATCCAGCAGAGACATAGGAAAGGCCATAAGGTATTGGCAACAGTTCATCAAAAACAAACAACTAAAATAGGTCTGTTGAAATCTACACTCATTTGGGTGAATCATTGCCTATAAATGAAATTGAGGGTGATCAGCTCAACTGCATATGTGTATGTATTAGATGTCTAATATTAGGGGGATAAATCCCATCCATTGCATAGTAGAACTTGAACTAATGTAAGGTGATGCCTTACATGATACCTTGAAAGTTTTCCAAAGTATTAGGATGCCCCTGAAGGGAGGAGGGACAGTAAGTGCTGGATTTAATAATAAATGCTGAAGAAGCTATGGGCCAAGCCTCTTCAGATCCTTGGAAGGATTAAGTGCAGTCCTGAATAGAAGCAAAAACCAGAACAGCCTAAGCACAGAGCCCACCGGACTGACAGACACAGGGATATGCAGGTGAGGAATGCTAACACTTTCAGAGAGACAGAAATGAGTCTTTATCTATTTTTTTTAAATAAAGTACACCACTGAGCAACTATACATATGTCCTACAGTCACCTCTCACCCTATTGGTATGGCTTTACAAGGCTCCCAGTAGACCCAGCCTCTCAGGCCAAAGATGGTCATGTTACCATTAGGCAAAAAAAATGAACCAAATATCTCTACAAAGGTACCATTATCAGTGTTTAATCCTCCTAAGGTAGGGGAGAGATGTAGCCAAAACAATTTGCAAGTCTCAAAAGAAACAAAAATGAAGCTCAGGTGGAACTTTTTCTTTTTTTTTTTTTTTTCCCCCAAAATAGCCTACAATACACCACTATTTTATATAACACTCTTAAGTTTCTTTTTATCCCTAAAAATGTAGCCTGCTTAATTAGTCTGCAATTCTATTTTTTTTTTTTTTTTTCCAGAGTCTTTGGCAGCAGTTCCATACAACCTGGTAACAGGTGGATAGTTTTGCAGCACCTGCCAGACTGGGATGTTGAAGTTTTATTTCTAAGATGACAACAGTGCAATTTTGTTATCATATGTAACTGTTTGAGAAGCTGGAACAGTTCTGACTAGTTCTAAAGATTTGCCACACATTTTGGGATGGTGGCAAATGCTCCTCCTTTCTTCTGGGCCACAAAGGACCAGAACTAACCACTAGAGAGGGAGACCATGAATGCAGTCAGCCCACCTCAAGCCTTTGTGATTTTGTTGTGGAGTGCTCTGGAGTCACGCTCACAACAGCAGTGGTGTAGTGAGAAGGAAAATGGGGTGGGGAAGGACCCTCAGACCAGTTGATACTTTCCACCATGCCTGGACTTCTCATTTTACTCACTCTGGCCAGACTCCAGTCTGAAGAGACCTACTGGAGTCACAGCAATGAAGGTGACTTTCAACCAGAACACACCTGGGTGTGGGAGATGGGCACTGGGAGGGGACTGCAGTCCTGTAATGAACTGCTGCCTGGTGGTCCCAAAGGGCAGGTTTGATCCTTTCTGTTGGCTCAATATTGACCAGGCATCCTCAGAGGCATTTAGGAGTAGTACTCATACTCACACTCTTGGGCACCTTTGCTCAGAAAGCAATCACTGTGGGAGATGGAATTAAACTTTAGCCCTCTAGTCCACCCTCCCTATTCATATTTATTCAGTGATTTGAAGGAATGCTTAATGCATGTCCTTTGGGTTCAGAATGATTAATGTGAAGTCTGCTTAGATTGATGGGCAGGTGGATGACTAACCATTTAGGTGGTGATTCATAGCTGGCAATTATAATGAATAGCCTCCCAAGATGAGCAGATCAAAGTAAGCCACTTTGAGCTTAATAGATTTTGAGAGACAGATGGTGTCTGGGTAAAGGGTCAACACACAAAAATTTAAACATATTTATCTTTGCCTTGCACCTTGTTGTGAGTATAATTTACAGTGCCATCTAAAGAAGTAACCTGTTCTATTCCTCTCTGGTTATGGTTTCTCCCTAAGTCAGCTAATTGCTTTCCATTTTAAATGTTAATTCATAGATGATTATCGATACTGACCAGATGACAATACTAGAATGTGAGACCTGTTTCAGCTAAGAATTCCTCCTGTGCATGATGTTTTCAGACACAGGCCTTGCTAGTTATGTACCCCTTCAGGATGTGGTTAGAAATGAACGACAGCCACCTTATTATAGACATAAATTTCATGAATTATACAATAATTAAGGTTGGAAAGGTCCTCAGAAGGCCTCTGGCCTAACAGCACAATCAAAGGAAGTCCAGCATAGAAATTATATTCAGTTTTGAAATTATGTCAGGGCCTTATCCAGTCATTTTGAGTATGTCCAAGGCCAGAGATCTCAAAGCACCTCTGGGCCTCTCTTCTAGTGCTTAAACATGCTATGATTTTTTTCACCATGTTCAATAAGGATTTCCCCTGTTTCCTTCATTCAGTTTGATAGTGGAGACTGCTCTTCTCTGTCTCACCCTTCATCAAGCACTATCCCTTTATAAGTTTGGGTCGTTCTCAAATGCCATCACCTTCATTCACAAGCACCCTGTTACGGTACAGCCATGTTATTATCTGCCATTATGGTTGGTAAGGTTTCCAAGGATCACAGAACTCTCTGATGGATCAGCACTGGTGGTTATTGGAAATGACATGAAGCACCTAATAACAAGGATAGGTGTTCTCTGGAGGCAGGGATCCTTCCTCCATTATCCTCTTGTTTCCATCATGCCTTTGCTGAGGTTACAGGACTGGAGCCAGGTTCTTGGTCCTCTGGAGGTCTATCAGTGGATGGCTGTAAATATTTTATTTCCTTTTCTGGGGGATGCTGCAGCATCTGAGATCTGACCTCCTCCAGACTCCAACAAACAGCAGCCATAAGACCAAAGCCAACACAACCGTACAGGAAGATATATTCGGAATATGAAACACTATAAACATATGCTTTCTCTCTCTCTTTCTCTCTCTTTGAAATACTTTATTTTCTCTCAGGAGAAAACTAGGAAAGAGGTCTGGCTGAGAAGGTAGATACAACACTAGAAAGGGAACTGAAGGGAAGATCCATCTTCCTTTCAAGATGCTTTACCTGGAATCAGTCAAAGAGAGAACAAAACCACTGGGTATGCTGTACCCACCTGCCTATGAGCTGAAGGTGTACACTAAAGAACTGAAGGAAGACCCTGGAGACAAAAGTATGAAGAACCCCTAAGTGAGCTGTGAGCCTAGAGATCAACAGAGAGTGATTATAGTGCTAGTGAGTGTCAGCTACCGTCTTCTGTTGTCTTCCCTTGATGTTCTGCTATGAAAAGCCAAAGATGACAACTGTCATCATTGGCCTAGTGAAAGTGAGCCTCTTTTGGTACTGAAACTATAATGAATATTCTTCCTGAGTTTCATATAATGCAAATAATTATAAGGATACCCCACACATGCTTAAAGACTATAACCTTTAGCGAGCCTTTTTTCAGTTTCAGGTCTGGCTGTGACCTGGATAGGATAGCGATGTTTTTATCCAACATTCAGTTCTAAGGATCATTGTCAGAAAAATCAGAGGTACCATGTGAGATGAATCCCACACCAGACACCCTTTTGAAAAACAAGCTTTAATTAAACACATGCTATCAAGATCAGTTGCTGGATTGAATTCATCAGCTTGTACTACAGAGGCTGAAGAAATGATTTAGTGATTTCTATGGATCCGTATTCTCATCCAAACTTACATAAGGATGAGATACCATGAAAGCACATCCCTGATTATACATTATTATCTTGTTATAAGCAAACTGATCTAGGTAGAATAAATTCCATCAACTACAAAAACGTAAAGGTTTTTTTAGTAAATGGCAATAAAAATTGTCCAACAGGAGTTTTGTGGAAATACATTCTCTTCAGTCCAGCTTCATGCCATTGTATCCATCCTTGTCCAAAAAAACCTCACTCTTAAATATATTTTTTTACATCCAGTGTTATGTGAAATTAAATTCAGTCTCGTGATCCGTGAGTTGATGAAAAAATTTTTGAAGAGCATCTAATTTTTGCAGCCATTGAAAAAAAAGTTCAAAACCTACATTCATTCTAAGTGACATTTAACGTAAATGCATACATATTTTTCATTATGCCATTTTCCATTACATCTTAAATTCTCAGAAACCTCTTATTCTCAATTTTCTTGGAAGTCCAGAGATGCTCTTTACCATTCACATTAAATGAAATTTGCATATTTTTGCCCTCTAGTGCTAGTAGATTTTCTCTGTGTCCAAAAAATACAACTTTTGTTCCATAAAATCTCTAGACAAATTAAGTCAAGTGCCAACAGCCTCTCATGCCCATCCACGGCACACATGGTTTGTTCAAAACAGCTTCAGAACTTTTCAGAAGCGATAAAATATAAAAATCTGTCAACTTTGTATCTAAACTGCTGCTTCTCCCTCGATTCACTGGAATAACTTGTGTATAATGTGTTGGCTTGGAAAGACATTCATATTCAAAATCTGAAGGATCATCTCTCCAGTAGAGAGGCCCAAATGATACACACTCTCTCAAGACCTGGCCCATCAGCTTAATTCTCACTGCAGCCAACAAAGCTGGTCCAAGATCTGTGTGAAACATCGTGTGCTGAGGAAATGAGGGAAAGGGAGATGTTTCTATTCCCATGTCAAACGCCCGTTCCAAAGCATAAGGAAATACACTCATTCCATTTGAAATTCTTTGCATGGATTGCAATTTAATAGTTTCACTTTTTCCCTTCGGTGATCCCACTGCTGAACTGTCAGATCAAATCCTTGCAAAACCAGGACCAAGACCTTTTATAGTGATAACTTGTACTACCAAGGTGCCGTCTTCAGTTAGACTGCTGGAGGCGCTGCCTTCTCCACTACAATCCCAGAATCCCAGAAGTGTAGGGGTTGGAAGGGACCTCTGGAGATCATCTAGTTCCAACCCCCCTGCTAAAGCAGGATCACCCAGAGCAGGTTGCACAGGATTGCGGCCAGGCGGGTTTTGAATCTCCCCAGAGAAGGAGACTCCACAACCTCTCTGGGCAGCCTGTCCCAGTGCTCGGTCACCCTCACAGTGAAGAAGTTTTTTCTCACATTCAGATGGAACTTCCTGCGTTCCAGTTGGTGCCCCTTGCCCCTTGTCCTATCACTGGGCACCACTGAGAAGAGTCTGGCCTCATCCTCTAGACATCCATCTACCCTTTAGATATTTATAAGTATTGATCAGATCCCTTCTCAATCTTCTCCAGGCTAAACAGACCCAGCTCTCAGAATATCAGATCTATTCAAGCAGCACAGCGGTATAACTCCTCTGATCTGGGGCAAAAGAGGTCATAGGAAGAGAAACACTCTATGTCAAAAGGACATGTTTAAATCAAGGGAGGCTACAAGACGTTCCAAAGAAAAACTCTTATCTGTTTCTTTTGCCAAACTTCATAGATAGAACACTGACAAAAAGACAGAACCATTGATAGCTTTCATCTGCGATCCGTATGGTTTGAGCTCTACCACAGACAGTTTGTAAGTACCTAGTGGCATCCATATCAAATATGAAATAGTAGACATGCAGCTGAGATCATAGCATTATTAAAGCTTTAAATTAATGGATTTTCTAGCCTTTTTGCTTGTGTCATCATTAAGAGGAGGCCTGGCACTATGTGGAATGAATAACCTGTTAAAGGCTTTTACATGCATTTAAAGAACCCAACTCTGTCATAACTGGAAAACTTGAAGTATTTAAAACCTTCTGAGATAGCAAGTCATGAGCCCATCTATCACAGAGACAGGAATACTGAACTGAAGAGACAATGATTCAACAAGGCTTCAGTGATATTTATAAAGATTTCAGGTTACTGAATGGCTACGACTTACAGGCTATTTTTCTCTTTTGGAACAAAATCTGCTGTGGATCTCACTAAGAGCAGTGGTACCTCATGTGGATTGAGTGGCATTATCTTCATCACCACTTCCAGCAGGGATGCCTCCCTGAGAGCAACTGACGTTAGGAGGATGCAAATGATATTTCAGTACTTCTGTACTTCTGATGTGATGCTGTTGACATGCACTAAGAAATACAGGCTTTTTCATAGCAAAAAATTGAAGAAAAGAATGTACTGCACCTCTAACTGAGCAGTAAATCAGTATGGCTTTCACTGCTTAGACGTGGCAGTTTACAACAAGAAAACACAGTTTTGCTATGCTGACAGCCAAGGCTTTCGCAGATGCCTCAGTTGGCAATGCAGCCCGTACAGGCCTCTGGATCACAAGGAGGCAAGACACAGCATTATTGCAAGCTTTTGCAGTGTGATGTAGCCTTCAGGATGTGATCTGGGAAATATAAACTGTTTTTAGAATCCTTCATGAGTATGTGAAGATCTAAGAAGGATAGGTGCTATCACAAGGGAGAGCTTTTATAATACTATACTATAAGATGCATTTTTTTTCTGGACAACATGATTACAAACCCAGAAAGCTCTGAAAATTCACTGGATTTGCTACTTGTTTCTAGGCTGCAGAGAGCTGAAGCTAGAACAGAGCAGGAAATTTCACCCTTTAAAACCTTTATGATACTTCAAAAACATTCCCATAGTACATTAAGATGAGTCCAAAGTCCTTTCACAGTTTTGAAATAGACAATGCTGCAATATTTGCGGGGGGGATAGTCTTATGTTATATCTCAAAGAAGTAGTTAGGGAGTTGCCATGGTTTAGCTAGTCAAGTGGTAGTTGCACATTAGATGTAAATAGATGTCTACAGGGAAGATTTCGCTCACAAATTCAGATATTTGTACGTGTCTGCATGTGAGCGGAAGTGTCTAGGCATGCATTATAGTCAGTGGAGAGCTAGTCCATACTGCCAGTGAAGACTAGAGTTGTTTAGGTGGGCAAATGGAAGTGTCTACTGTAGGCTAAGCTGATGAGAAAAAGATTGTATTGACTGGTTTGAATTAACATAGAAAGCTTGTGTCATTTGAGAAGCCCCGTTGTATTCCACTTGGCTTCCCACTTCCCAGCCAGAAGGTGTGGATCTTCTATAGATCTTGTATCATATCTAGTAGACCCATGTGGATTCCTCAGACACTATAGTCTCTGAAGTGGCACTAGATATCTATGTTTGGGGAAATGAATCAAGATCACCTACATCACCCAAGTTGGGTGTCTTAACCTTGAACTGACTCCCAGAAATGCCCATTCAAACTGTAACAGCAGTGTGATATAGCTGGGAAAATCACTGTTCTGGAAATCACTCCAGATCTGCTAGTAGATTGTTATCAAGACATATAAGAATGAGGTGAATCACCCCACCTTTCAACAAGCCTGTCTCTGTCTTGAACAGAGAACTTCAGACTGCTGTAGTGAAGGAGCTATTTCTCCCGCTACAAGACAGATGAAAGAATCCCAGAACAGACAAAAAAGTGAAAGCCTGGTATGAACAGCCAACTGGTCCTAGGCCAAGTCCACAAAATGGAAATGCACTACAAAGTCCTGACTGACTATGAAATCACGTGTTCCAGGTTCCGGCCCCTGATATTCACTGTGTTGTCGGTGGAAAAAAAGAGAAAAAAAAAAAGCACAGAAAAAAAGCCTGCTGTCCACATGAAAGATTCTTCTTCTGCATTAACAGTGCAAACCTGATGGATATGTCAAGTATCACTGAAGAGACACGCCAGACTTGTGATGCCTTCAACCTCATCAGATTGTGCAGCACAGTGGCTCACAAAAAAAAACCCAAAACAAAAAACAAACCTCAAACCCCCAAAAAACCGCACCATGGTCACGAAACAACTCAAATATATGGCGAGGTTCTGAGGTAACTGTAGTCCCACAGTTATGATGTCTGTACCTTTTGGGGAAGACTTTGTCTCCCCATTTATTAGGAGGAAAACAGAGTGGTCAGAATTTATTGAAGGGAAGTTGGAAAGAGAACTGAGAACACTCTATTGCCAGTATATAAAAGTAGCATGTGCCTAACCTGAGAAAGCAATGCTGCTTCTTGTTAATGTCACCTCAGAATTAACGATGCAAAGGGAAAATGAAGAAAAGCAAAAAAAAAAACCCCAAAACCAGCACTGGTGCTTTATGGGCTGACGTACAGAAAACGTTGCAGAGCAGCTGGGTGAGAAGACATGCCCATTCTTTCTCACAGGGAGCCCACAATGAAATTAAGAAGCAGCATAAATAAAATATATACTGATACAGCAGGAATAATTAAGACATTGAATTAATTACTGCAGAGACCCAAATTTTAACTGGACAAAGATGACACACTTAAATGCAGGTAGATGAGACACCGGCAGTGTAAGCAGGGGAAAAGATACAAATGTCTCACATTTTGGGGTGTAAGTCAAACCCGGAGGGATGTTAGTGAAACATTTCTTGCTTGAGTAGCAGTACCTAAAATTAATTCTGAGGACCACCACCACCCTGTCCCCAACCCTCTTTTCCGAATGCAACAGGCATTGATCACTCAGAGAGAGATATCCACACGGAAAAACTCACTAACTCAACTCAGCAGGGCTTTCCCATTATAAAAATGAGTCACCTGCAGCATATCTTTAACAAGAGCCCAGCTCAGAAGCAATGCTCATGTATGCCCAGAAATCATATTTGTAATTAATGAGAAACTTCAAAGACGTCTTAAACCAAAGAACAAAGGTTTTATAATCTAAGAGGACGTCTCTTCCTCTGCCCTGACCTCCCAGGTAATAACCTGAGTTTGATAAAGCTTTGTGAACAAAGAACATCTGAAAAAGAGGGCTGGGAAATTCAGAGGGACATTAACAGAAACTTCTGCAAGAGAAACAGACTGATGGGACTATGGCCCCACGTAAAAACATCTCATGTCACTGTAATCAGTCATTGAGGTAGGTTCCACCTCCCAAGAATTAATTACACCGACGGCAGGGTACACTACTTACCTCACCATTCAAGAAGCAGTAAAATACTGACACAAAGAAACCCTGGAAAGAATAGAAAGCAGTCAATTATTAGATATTTTACCACGCAGAATCGGGGATGGAGCTTTATTCTGGGATCATCCTGAGCAAAACCACAATCTTGTTGAAGTCACCCCCTTCCAGACAGATGAAATCTTTACCCTACAACCTCATGAGCGAATACGAAGTGTCTTGCAGCTCACAGGTGAGATATAAGAGCTAGAATCTAGACAGCTCTTCCACTCACAGAGAGGATTGCCACTTCAGCTGTGCTAAAGCTTATCTACAGCTTCCAGCTGCCTCTCCAGAATGGCACAGACCCCCTCACCGGTGCTACGTCATGCCTGCCAGCTCTATGCGGATGTCTCAGATGCTACAGGGGGTATCAAATGGCCTTAGATGATCTTGTGTGGGCAAGTGCATCATCAGGTTACTTACATTCATCTGAGCTGAACTACTCTGTGGGATCTATTGACAGCACTGACTAGACTCCTCTAATGACCGCAAAGACCATAATGACTGTAATGGAAGCTCAGATGACAACATGATGACATTGTCATCTCAAACGTATGAGCAGAGTCCTACCCATTTTGCTTTCAGCAGTGGACTATAATTATTGTCACCACAAAGGAGAGATTCCCTGTGCTTTCTTTCTTACATATGTCTTCATAACACTAACAATAAAATAAGCAGTGTAGCATTTTTTGAGACATTGAGCATCAGCAGATAAAAAATATAATTAATTTTAGGGAATGGAAAATGTGGACTGGTTCACCAGTAAAGGCTAAAGTTCATTTCTTCATAAATTAAAAGGATCATTTTTCTTTTTGGATATTCAGTTTTGATTTGTGGTGGAAAGCACTGTGTTTCAAAGCTAAACATGCAATCAGTAAAAATAGTAATCTAAAGCTCAAAACTTTTTATAATCCATAACCCTAGATTTAGCTTGGCAGTGTGTGTGCTGGGTAGTTGTATTGAATATCCTGAATACCAGAGTGCTTGCTCCTGCAGATATCAGAGGCAAATTAATGGCAAACATAGTTCCACCCCAGTTCAAGAAGGTCTTTAAGCAGAGGTAAAGCTGTAAGACACACCTAAGCAGACATGTGTGGCTAAACACTATTCGAGATCTTCAGTCTCTTTAGGTTTTGTGCCAAATCCAGAAATCTGGGGCAATTATTCAGGTTCCACTGCCTTTTACATCCTGGTAGAACTCCTGTTAAATTCAAAGGAAGGAGGAGATAGATAGATAGTGTACGAGTTCTCAGACAGTTGGTATGGTCTGATGACTGAGTGCATGCACTATTGCAGAAGAACTGGAGTGGGATGCGGGGATAATTAGCTGGATAGCTATGCCTTAATCATATGAGCCCAACAGGTAGGAGTTGTTTCCCTTTGCTTTAACAACATCTAGTCTAATGCTCAGCTCACTTGTGCTCTGTGGAGAGGTATCTTGAGAGGGTGATTCATCATCCTCTCTTACGCAGTTTAGGATGAAACATCACCTCTCTCCACTGACTTTAGATGGAGCCCAGGTGAGGAGCTGTGGCTATGGACTGAACATGGTGCTGATGTTAAGGGAGACAAATCCCTCTGGTACACACCTGAGAGGAGGTCTCCACTTCGTACGACGTGCTTATATATCTATTACATAAGCATGAACAAAGTTGAGCTCTTTTCAACTATTATTTCTATCATGGGCTTCATTGCCATGTTTCGTGGCTGAAAAGCACTGAGTATTCTTTCTGCAGTAGCCGATTCCACTGTAAGCTTGTTGTCTTACCTGAAAAGACTGCAGGAAGGAATTGAAATAGATGAAGACAATCTGGGAAATGTCATCTTCACCAGGGTTGACAAAGAAAAGCATATAGGTGATGCCTAGCAGAGGCAGAAGAACTAACGTTGCCTTGACTGCCTTCCTGTGGGGAGGAAACAGAAAACACAAGTGAACACAAGAAAGGACAACTGTGTTATCTGGTCTACCCAACCCAATCCAAACACATCACTCCTGTAGTGGAGAGATGGGATGAGTCTTAGAGCAATTCAGAGGGAAGTGAAGTACCTACATTAGCCGGAGAGGGAACTTAGGTGCCACCTTAAGACAGTTCAGCACCTGCACATGTCAAACAGGGTGTGGCTGAGAAGAAAACAAAAGGATGGCCTAAGACAAGTCTGCTCAGGGCTGTCCAATATGTACAGCCACTGGGGGAAAGAAGCATTTTAAGAGAGAAATTCACATGTCAACTTCTGTCCAGTGTCTAGCACAGGTGACTGGAGACAGGGAATACAAGTACTCCCTGTGGGTACCTCCATCTCTCGAGGCACACTGCCGGGGCATTTGCTGAGGATAGCAGTGGAAGCCTGTATTTGCACAATAGCCAAGTAATTTGAGCTTTTTTCCAGGAAGACATCTGAGTTGTAGACACTTCTCAGCCTGCCTGCACAGGAACAGTCCCAAGGTTCATGATCAGCTTATTGTGTAACACAAGATGGAGGCTCCTAGGGCCCTCAGGCAATGAAGAACACAAGTTTCTTAGAGCTCAGGAAAGGACAGTTAAGAGGGAGTCTGATCCTATGTCCAAAAGGCTGAATAGTGTTTAGCAGGGGGGCAAGGAAAGAGTGACAGCTCCACTTTGGGTGGTGAAGCCACAGGTGAGTTTTCTAGTTAACGCTTTCTGACCAGTGCCTGACCAGCTGGAGAAAGGTGTTCTGGGAAAGCCTTTGCCTTTGAATCCTGCTGTTTGTCCCCACACTCTGAACTCCAGGGGACAAATGGGAACCTTTTTAATATCCCTCCCTTTCTCTCTCTTCTTCCTCCAGACAGTTTCTGTCCTAGCAATGAGGCTTGCATTAGGTTCAAGCCTGGAGATTCTCTGCAAGCTCGGTGAGTGATTTCTCACACCTCAGGGTGATGTAATAAGTGCACAATTTAGCTGCTGACCAGGGCAGGAATGCTGTGCCCGTAAGACCTGCTCTATGCCCATCTTTTGATTCTGTCTGGAATGTAAATGCTCGCTCTCTCTCTCTGCAACACCTGCACACCCAACACAGTTGCTTATGGCTGTCTGATAAATAACAAACAAGCAGATGGTGCGCAATGAAGCATAAATGATTATTTACAGAATTATTAAGGGCTAATCTTTACCATTGGTGCTAAAATAGTGTCTTGGGATGTCAGTTGCAGAACAGCACCTCATTGTGCTAGACACTGTACAAACACAGTAGACTGCAATTTTGCTAAGTCTGTTTAAATCTCTGTATAACGCTGTAACAGGTAAATAAAGATGGGCAGGTAGGCAGGGGAGCACAAAAACATTGCCAGTCTCAGGGCAGAGAGACAGTCTTAACGAAGTAGCTGTCACATCATTTAATACTTGCTTAACAAATGTTTGGACTATGCAGCTTTAGAGCAGCAAGGCTTGCCCCAGGCTTTCCTGGGATTATAAGGATTTCTACTGAGGCTGTGAAAAAGAAGATTCTCTCACAGAGCTTGTAGTGAGGACAGGATCACCATCATCTGTTCAAGGACGAAGGCAGTTACTTTGCCTCAGAATCTAGCATCTCTAATGCTCCCTGCAGACTGTGGCAGGGGGAAAAACATACTGGATTTGAATCAGTGTTTTTTCATTCTAGTTTTAATTTGATGGCATGAGGTTTGAGCATGAAAAGGGGGTATTTTCCCCCTTCATTTCTCAGGAAATGTGCAGAGAAGAGTCTGAACAAGAAAAATCAGACCACTGCAGTAACTTCACATTGGTCCCCAAACCCCAGACAGGAGTAAAAGGAAGTTATCAGGCAAAACAACAAAACCCCATTACTGTAGCAAAACTGCCTCCCAAGTCAAGAGCAGGCTGATTTGAGGACATCGGGATTCAAGCCTCAGCTTGATACACTGAGATTTTATCCAGAAATGATTTAGAGGGTTGCGACTAATCTCATTCCACAAAACCTGTGCTGTTTCCCAGTGTGAGGAGCTGTCTGTCCATAACCACCTCAAAACTCTGGCCCACCTTGCCAGATACTGCAAATGGTAAGAGAGGAAGGGCGCTTGGAATCTCCTGATCTCTAAGAATTTCCTTTTAGCCTGTTTAGGCTGATCTAAGCCCACACTGTTGCCAGAAGGGGCCAGGCCACCCTCCTTCTGCTGCCCTGGGCTTAACATTCCTGTCTTCTCCTTTCTGCCGTGCTTGTGAGGTTGCACAGCCAGCCATCTCAGGAAACTAATCCACCTGAGCAGCCACTCTGTGTAAAGATCACAGTTAACTAAGGATCAGTTCCATGATGCAACCCATTGCATGGTTACACTAATGCTGGTACCAGCTGAAGGGAGGGGACACAATCGCTCTTCATTCCCATACCCTACACTTTAAAAAGAACATTAAACCCTACTGTAAATACCTTTACGTGCACAGTAATGATACAGCTATTGATTACAGATGTGATATCAATGTTTTGGCCCAGGCTCTGTTCTTCTTTTACTTCTGGCTCTGCTAGGATATTAATATGAACGAGGATCTTAATACGCATATGCACGTGATTTATTGGGAAGTCTTGATATTGTATTGTTCTGCATCTGCAAAGCTAGAGACTGGGACAGAGAAGCACCCTAGTAGTGCCCGAACATGTTTTCACTGATTCTCCAGATTAGGTGAAGGAATGGTCGAGTCATCAGTGAAAGGAGCTATGATATATTTATATAATATAATACATATGCTTGTGTACATATAGAAATTGATAGTCAATGAGATCAACAGTGGCATCTGGAAAGACAAAGATGGGACAAGGACAGGGCAAGCAAGGCAGTTCTTTGTTAACACCACAAACAGCAAGAAGCAGCAGCTGACTTACCTGTACTGTATTGTTTCTGAAGTAGTTGAAGCTCTCAGCTTTGTCATTAAAATCCTAACTATGTTAAATAGAAATACAAAATTTATCTGGAAAAGAAGGAAGAGAGAGGAAAAAATAAGACCAGTGAGTCAAATAATGGCTTAAAGGATCTGATAGACCTTAAAAGGCACATTTTGCAGTTCCAGTCTGACTGAAAACAGCCTCTTGGTTTTACCATTGATTGCAACAGACTCAGAAGTTTACTAGAAGTATCAGATTATGCAGCAAATATCCGACAGCAATTAATGTTTTCAAAACAGCAATGAAAATGGAGTACAAATTTAATGGTCCCAGCAAGGAACTTATTTTTACTCCCTTTTACTCCTTTCCTGGGTGCCACAAGGAACTAAGGGTGGGATTTGTTTGGCTGTCGCATCTGTCCCTGGCTCAGCTCCTCCAAGGCTCCCTGCGCAGAGTATCTGGCAGCGCTGTGCTGCGTGGATACGGCAGAGGTTTGAAACCATCCGCCCATCCCACAGCAGGCTGTAACGGTTAGGCAGGGCTCCCCAGACCCAAAGTACAAGACTGCATTGCAGACATCGGAACGTGAGCTAGTCACACTGGACTCCCTTCGTATTCGGTGGAGGCTATACATTGCACTCCACAAGAGACATTTAAAACAGAGCAGATGAATCATACCTGAAAGATGCCTATTTTTTTGTACTGTCTTTAAAGGTGAGATGATGGATTTACCACTTCCTTTTTTAATCTGCTGAGCTGGGTAACTATTATTTCTGTTACAATCATCTCACCACTGAGAATTGAGATTTGCTGTAATTACTGTTGTTGTAGCATCTGCTAGGGAGTTTCTTACATAAGTTTCCTCTCAGTGTAAACAGGAAAGAAAAAAAAATAACCTGAAAAGAAGATTCCGATTTGTAGACTGTGATCAGCAGAAGGATTTGGCACCGAGGAGCAAGTTTTGGGTTGCTTTCAACACATAAAGTAGGGTAGCTTACAACACACAGATCTGTCTCAAAATTGTTGATGATGCACACTGTCAGAAGTACAGAACTGTTATCTCAGGATTGCTGAGGTCACAACCTAAGCTTGTGAGAAGATATTTCTCTCACATGCATTTCCAGAGTCCCAGGGCTCCTGGCATTTTGCAGTCTATGAATGGAACAATTCTGTGATTGACTCCCAACTATTTCTGAGCACTGCAGCAGACCTGCCGATTTAAAGGTGTTCTCAAAATATGCCCTTTTTTTTTTTTTTTTTCCTGTGCAATGTGCTATATTTCAATGATTACAGTATCTTGGCATCCATCATATCATTCCCTGCGGTTACTGTAACATGGTTTATAACAAATGGTGCAATAAGCACCTGAACAGACACTGGCAGCGTTGGGAATTATGTACATTAAACACTTATTATGTGAGATACAAAAATGCTGCTCTCAGAGTTAACGTGACATTTTTTGAAATTATTTTCTTAGCAGAGCAGGGCCTTAGGGAATACAGGAAATAAATAAAGCAGTGCAGTTTGTATACTTGTTCTTGCTAGAATTGTCTGTTATATTTAAGAGCTTGAAGTCAACTGGTTCTCACTTTATCAGAGACAAAAACTGCTTCATGTCACTGGTTTGACTTAAAATTTAAAAAAAACTTTAAAAAATCTTAAACTCCTCACTTGGTTGATTGCACCATCCCTCCATACCCGAAAATGTTCAGGCAGTGTCTACTGAGGAGGTGAGGATGTCCTTCACCCATAGAAAGAAAACTCTGAAAATTCTGAAATTCTGCTACCAAATCTTGAGGTTCTTTGTCAGCTCAGAGCCAGGTTTGGGTTACATCTATTGCGAATGCAAAAAAGGCACCAGTCCAAAACTTGCCGCTTTTGTAATCAAATGGAAGTTGCCAGACGGCATTACAGACTTTCAGGCAAGGACAAGTTCCAAAAGACTAATGACATGGGATTAACATGATGAACTGGACGAGAGAAAGCATTTCAAGTTTCGTGAGTTCTACTTTGATGTGACAGCAGGGAACTGGAAATTCAAATTGCCACAGGCTGCCTCAGAAAAATTAGGGATATTGATCTTCTCTGAAAATTAAATTGCAGAAGTGTGATTCATCAGTCCAGAAGGAGAATTGCTAGCTGAAAAGTCTGGGAGTTACTTCACTAGAAATATTCTTATTCTATATAAATCAGTTTTTCAGACTCTCATTCCTTCCCTGAAGTTCCCCAATCCAAAGGTTGCAGAAAGAAAGCAATGATGACATACAGAACGGATGTATTATTACTTCTCACCTAGATTTTCATATATGTTTGCACTGACCCCCGGTGACAGGTGGCTTGCTTTTCTGGTTGGCGGCATAAATACTGATGGTCTCACTTGAAGCTCTCTGTGTGCTGGGTGCCACCAAACGCTGAGCATCCCAATGGAGGCCACATTTAGGGAGACAATTCAGGTACCCAAGCACAGACCACAGTAGCATTTGAGGCATTTTTGCATAGCTAAGGCACTGGTACATGTGTCACAGGGCTGATAAGAGACCACATCTGTCTACAGCAGCGACAGGAAGGCAGATAACATGAGGAGGAGGGAGGAAAATTTGAAAAGAAAACAAGTTTGCCTGAAAAGCAAAGAGAAACCTGTTCCAAGAGAAGGAGAGTGGAAAAAAGTAACATCAAAATTTGGTCTGTCTTTCCCTGTAAACCAGAGTCTTGTTTTTTTAAAAGGGCTGATAAATAGGACAGGGGGAAGTAGAGCATTCTGGGCTGGCTGGAAGTAGCAGAAAAATGAGTCATATACATCAGCCCAAGGCATGATAGCTGGGATGCAAAGAGGATTATCAAGTCAGAAGAATCCTATGGCCTTTTTTATGCACAAAGTAAGGTTAGAAAAATCATTCACATCTCCTTCTGGCTTTAGAATCTATGAATAATGTATGCAGCTCTTCAAGGCTTGGTTTTCCACGTTCTCACAGGGCTACTTTCCACAGCTGTTGCTGCTCCAGGACAGGACACGAGTTGAGCCTTTGGCTTGTTACGCACAAAGCTCCTGTTACTGACTTCACCCCACAGGCTTCTTCGGGAAAAAGAATAACTAATTCTTCCCCATTCTAGACTAGCTACCTAAGAGAGAAAAGTGAAGGGACTTGGCCTTGCTTATAAAGCAATTCCATCACTCAGTGAGGATAAGAAGAGTAAAAGCATAAAGCGCTGAGCTGGATTGGCATAACTTCATTTTAGATTACTTCTAGGCAGCTGGTTATCCCAGGCTCTACTTATATTCAGTGGAGAGAACCAGACACTTTTCAACAGTAGTTCATTTGACATATTTTAAATGAGAGGTTTTGCATAAATAGCGCTTGGACTTGAACCAGTTGCCCACACAAATCATCCAGCGATCTCCAGATTGTCCTGAGCTTCAAATGAATGAATGTGGCTGTATCTACTGAGGATCTGTGACATTACGTTATATGAAAGCTTAAAACATGTTTTGAGGCGCCAACATCAAGGGCTCCCTTTTGTCTCTATTAAGGATTCTCTGGGAGATCTTTAAGACTTCAATAGGATAGCTGCTCAAAGGCAGAGCTTAGCAAGCAAAAATTTCCAAGGCAAAAGACGCAAATGAGAAAACATAAAAATACTTGTTTCTGGTTTTGCCTACTGAAAACACATTTCAGTGGTTTCAATGCCAATGCTTTCTTTTAAAAGAACACTCCTTCATTTCAGAAAGACATTTGGCTCATTAGGACTTTTTAGTAGCACTCAAAGATCAATCTGAAGATCAATTTCACTGCATAATCAGATGGATTTTTATTATCCATTTGTCCACACAGGGCCTGGAACCACAGCTCATAGGGATGATATCTTGAGTTTGTTCAGGACAGAAGACACGATCTGGGAATCAAACAGGGAACAGGCTGCTGCACATAGCCTGCAAAAGCTGAAGTCTTTGAAATGAAAATGGAGCTATTTTCTCAGCTGGAGAGAATCCATACAGTTCTAGTGACTACCAGATTGATTCTGATTTACAAGCAAAGAAGATGAAGCCTCTGGTGTTTATTCCTTATATATATATATATATAGTAGCATTTCAAAGGAAGAAAGATCTTACTACTGCACAGTGAGTTTTCCTAGAAAAGAACCTCTGCACTGTATCTCGCAAAGTACACATTTATTTGTCAAGGACTTTCTTGTTATTATTGGAGCTGTGTGTCAACAAATTAATTTCTCTCAGAACTGGACAGCTCTAACAAAACCCACACATCAGTTCCATAAATGGAGACTGATGAATGGGCATTTAAGAGAAGTAATGATGACAGGCAGTGCATCCTTTATAGTTATCTTTAATCTCACTTGGTATTTATATTCATTTCCGTTTATACATGTTTTCTGCTTCATAATGGAAAATAGAACTAAGGATTTTTTCCTTGATATTTACTGATAGGTAAAATGAATCCAAAGTTGAGGTCTTGAAGACAGAATAAAAGAGCTTATTTCTTATTCTCTTACTTTTATTTATTATGTACTAAGAATATCCTTATCGCTGGAACAAGACCTTCTACAACTACAGATGGGAAAGAAGTAGTTTTCATCTCTTGCCATGGCTTTGGAAGTTTAGTGTTTCCATTTCTAAATGGAGATGAAAATTCAGAGCTCCAAAAATGGAGTTATAAGCCAGTGATCCAAAAAAGCATTGGGACCATCTGTTTTGGCACTGATCAATTATAATCTGAACATACAAACCCAGAAGATCTTATGAACCAAAAGGAACTTTTCAGTGAAAAATTTCAATCATAAAAATTTTCTGTCATAAACCCCAAACTCCTTTGAAAGGAAATTTATCTCCCTTAGTGAGATGAAATAGTCAAAATATTCCAAGATCCATAGAAGAGGGAACGCTGACTGTGAAGGCTCCTTTGCAGTTTTCCTTAAGCTCAGGAGTTTAAATGGGAGGTCATTAGGCTCTTTTCCTTCTTTTTTGAGAGTTTAATGGCAGCTAGCATTTATTTTGTTCATTTCTGCTGGGCTCTCTATGTTATGTTTCACAGAAAGCTTGTACTTCTGTGCTTCCTAGAATGTTTGCTCCTCTTCACTCCCAGGAAATGTAAGTATTATTCTATTTAGACTTTGCATTTTTATGCAATGTAGCAAAATCCACCCGAGGATTAAATAACACAAATTGGCATCAGAACAGTCATTGTTGCTGGAGCATTATATACTGTCATCCTGACCTCAAATGAATAGTCTGCCCGTTTATTCATGCCTCGTTTTAATTGTTCTATCACACTGTCCTGACACGATTCTTAGACAAGGCCTTTTATCAAAAAAGTTTTCCTTTCAAAGGTCACCACAATGACTCCTTTTGGCATACAGAAAAATGCTGGAAAATGCTATTTGATGAGGAATAATGAGATGCGATTATGAAGAGTGAGGCACAATGTGGTGGATGGTCATGATCAGGGAGACTGTGGAAGAGGCTCCCTAGAGCAGCAGTGAAAGACCAACTCTTCAGGCAAGCAGAGCAGGGCTATACACATCCTGGAGATTGCATGGGATAGACCTGCGTTTTGGTGGGGAAGGGAGAGAGTGGCAAATGAACAGACACCTTCCTTACCTAATGCCTGTGTTACACATCAGCACACAGACCATTGCTGTTGCCCACAATGTCACCTAAACTAAAATCCAAACACAACTCCAGTCCTAGATGGGATCACGCTCTTTCCTCACTAGAGACCTGCATCATGCATAAGCATGTCCACAGACTCTTTTCCAATCTTATAACCACATCTGAGATACTCTTACTACTGTGCTGGTCCTTCTGTCTCTCCTGAAATATCTCGTATTCAAAAAGCTTTGTTAAAGAAACACACTGAAGGTCATTCCCCAGTCAAGCCATCTACCATGGGGTCTCTAAGTCACATGTGACTCAAGAGGTCTTCTCTCCAACTATTTCGCCTGACAAGCCAGGAACACACTGAATATCGCAACACCAGTAAACACATAGCCTTGCAAAAACAACAATGGTACACAGAGGGTTCTTGCCTGGAGGGAATGATAGCCGCTCAACAACCAAGTCATCACATCAGCACATTGAAAATGACCAAGACATGACAGCCTAAACCACAGGCATACTGCTGTGAATAGTCCACCTGGCAGTTCCCCAGGCTGGGCAGGTTCAAGTTGCCATGTGTTGACCATAAGAACCACAAGAGAAGACTCAAGAGACAGTGTTCCTCTAAAGAGGAACCATCCAGCAGCTCACTGATGAAATCTGATTTCTTTTCTGGAAAGTATTCTGAGTAAGACTTGACAGGATGACTTTTGGAGAAAGTTTTCTGGGCAACTGCTGCTCATCGTATGAGTTTCTTATTGGCTGTGGAACATCTCACAAACAAAATTAGAAATGATAGAATGAAAGAGACAGTGTAGAAGTGTACATGGTACTGGACACCTTGTTTGACACTATTGGCTCCACAGCTACAAAATGTAAACAACAGGAAGACAGTAATAGCAATGATGGCAGAACTGGAGATAAATTCTGGATGGACTTTAACTAAATTATCATATTATCTTTATCGTCTGTGTAGCTATGACAGCATGCTTGCAAACTACTGAAAATTATGATAAATGTCTTGTAAGAAAAACTCAGGGATGTCAACAGCTTGCAGGTCATGAACTACAACCTTGGTAGCAGTGGAAGAACTAGGAATCTGTAGAGAGAAAGAAATGTTAAAAAATCAACAGGAAAACTAAATTAATCAGCAATCTAGTGGTTGAGAAAAAACATAAGCCAGTCAGGTAGGAAGAAGAAGGGAAAATGAAAAAGATATATCGATAATAATAAAAAAAATGCTCAGTCTCTGAACAGAAAAATGCAGAAGTGGAAGCATAAATGTGAAGAGAGTCAGCAGAAACTAAAATATTCAAAGAAGCAATTATATCAGCAAGGAAGATGCTTGCACAGAACTAGGGAATGCTTTTCAGAAAAAAAAAAAATAAATGCTTATAGATACATACATAGGTGCAATGCTTCTATATCTAAAATGGCAAGTGAACAAACCTTTATGACTTTTTTTGGAAGATCAAAAGAAAGGAACTTTAGTAATATGGACTGCAACATTTTGAGTGGAACATTACAGTCAAGTAAAAGGAAGTGAAGATCAAGATTAAGATGCACTACAAAAGTTTATCTATTAGAAGATATCAGAAAAGACTGCATTCCATAAATGCTGGTTAAGTTGCTTAATAAACCTATTATTTCCCCTATCTGCAATAGTTTTAAAGACAAATTTGAAAAAGATATAAGTAACAGGGTGACAGAAAGACAGCTCTGCTCTTCAGAAGTGTAAATGCCTATGTGGTGTTAGGATAATCATGCAAAAGCAGAGCGCAGCACATTTCAAGAAAAAAAAAGTGTGTACACAATACAGTATCATTACACTGCTAAACTGGGACATGGGACAGGAAGAATTATCGAGTCAAGTCCTATAGCTATTGTAAACAGTTGTATTGAAACATCTTTGCACAAATGGGCAATATTAAATAAGTTGGTACTATTCCTTTACTTCTATTGGAAGACAGCTAATGAAGACTACTTCCAAGAATGCAAGAGTCTTGTTAATTTAGCTTCAATATAGTAAATTAATGGTCACATGACAATTTCCTTTTGGTCAATAATACTAATAAACTTAAGTACCCTCACTCTCCTCTGTGACATACTTATAAAAAACACCATATCTTTCCACAGTCTTGGTTTTGAAAAAATAAAGAAACTCAGATATTTACTGAAACTTTCTCCATGACATGGTCTTCCAGAACATCAGCCAATAATTGCTATATAAGATATTCATAGAATCATAGAATGGTTTGGGTTGGAAAGGACCTCAAAGATCATCTAGTTATTGCTATATCCCATAACCTAAAGCTGAGGTGGAGCAGGACAAATTCTTTGCAAGCACTGTAAAGCAGAGAATTTGTAGAAATAAGGTGTAAAGGGGAAGAATTACATCATTTGTGAAGTCTTCTAAAAGAGTCAGCATGGGGACATGGGAGATCCAGCTGACAGTCTAGTCAGGTTTCTGAAAGGAATTAAATTTTTTTTCTCCTAAGGCTCCTATAGAAATTTTGCTGTTAGAAGTTTGGAGGGAAGAGCATTTTGCATAGAAATACAAGAAAGAAACGATAGGAAGGTATATATAAAAATATATAATATTTATATATTATTTATTTATATATCTCTATATAAAAATATATAGAGATAAATATTTATATAGATAAATATATATATATAGTCTGTTTTCTCAATGGAGAGAGGCTACCGGTAGACCTGTGCTGTTTTACACAGACCTTAGCGATCTATAAAAGGGAATGAAGAGCAGGCTGACAGATTTTTAGAGACACTAAGCTACTCAGGATAGCAAAATCAAAAGCTGATTGCAAAGAGCTGTTTAGGGACTCACGATACTAAGTGACCAGGCAATAACACGGCACATGAAATCACATGATATAAAGGTAACACGATGGGCAAGTAAAGCAATCTTAAATTTACATGAAGAGTTATGAGCTCTGGGTATTTTCATTCACAAAATAAATGTTGGAATTACACCAGCTAGCTCCCTGAAAACTTCATCTCAGTTCCCAGTGGCACTCAAGAAAGGAAACAGAAAAATGTTTGGAATTACTGAGAAAGAAAAAGAAAAGAAAATAAGAGAACAGGATGCTGCTATAAAAAATCCATTTATGTGGTCACACCTTGAGTCCTGGGGCAAGCTTTGATATTGCCACCATAAAAATGCTACATCGTTACTGATTAGCACATCTTAAAGACCACTTCAGTACACGTGTCCGCTGTCTTCTGAGCAAAATTCTACATTGCAATAAGGAGAAGCCCATCTTCTTAAGGACACTTAACTCTTCTATAGCACTTGTCATCCAGGGATCTCAAAGCATTTCAGAAAAAGGAGAAGTATCATTAAGCTTGCTTTATAGCTGAGGAAACTGAGACCTAGAGCAGCAATCTAACTTGTTCAAAAGTAAATAGCTGGTGAAGACAGACAGAAGTGAACTCCAGGTCTTCCTATCAGCTCACATACCCACTTCTGCCAGCAGTTAATTGATTGTGGTGAATTATTTTCAATGAGACTCAAAAAGCAGAGGTTAGAAAACTGTTCAGTTCTCAAGCACCAGGGAAAAAAAAAAAAAATCTATTAAGGCTGAATGTAAGGTTTGAAAAAAACCTAAATATTTGATCTGCCTGTTTGAAAAACTGAAAATTTAATACAATTTTAGCCCTGAGAAATCTTGCAGAGCAGTTCATATCTGGGGTCAGTTCGCCACAGTTGTTACTGAGAAAAAAAGCAGCTCAGTTAACTGCCTCCAGTGCCTATTTTCTGAGGCTTGTCCTCTTATCTTGTGTTTTCACAGTTCACCAGTTTTTTGACAGGGATTACATTTAAAACTGCACATAAGAAATGTATTTTTCTTAATAAAATCAGGCTGAAACTCAGTTCCCTGGCATGTATTTCCAACCCTTTGCCCCTTCTTACTTTCAGAGAGGGATGTATGAATAAAACTTGGTTATGCCACTCCGAGGAAAGATACAAGAATTAAAAAAAAATAATAATTTGAAGAGAAAATACCTAACAGAGTGTATTTTTCTAGTGCTATCAGAAATTGAATTTTGAAGCATCCCATGTATTGGATGGTTAGATCTATTCTGGGATATGTTCAAGCCAAAATCCATTCAGGAATGAAACAAAGAAGGATGATTACCTACATTTTCTCCCTCATATTTTTTGTCAATAAAAATACAGGTATCTCGCCCAATATTCCGGACCAGCATTTATACTCAATTTCTTTTGCCTCTGAAATTGTCTCTGAAATTGTTTCCCTGTTTTCAGACCAAGTCAATGTTCAAGTTTTTTTCTAAAGACAAGTAGGAAAGCAATTGAACAAATCTATCTACTGCATTTTTCAAAGTTTTTGAACCCTGAGATATAATAGAGAATAATACGGTTTAAGGATGGACTTGACGACTGCTATCGTGATCAGAGGGCTTTATTTTTGGTCAATGTCCTTTTCCCAGCTCAGAACTTCAGCATGACCTCTTTCTTGGTGTTATACTACCTTGTGCTGCAGCAGTTCAATGCATAGAGGCAAGGAAATGAAAAATCAAAACCAGTGGAAAGAATTTTTGACAGACAAAATTCTATCTTTTAAAGTGATTCGGCATCTTTAGAAGCAGGTTTTAGCCCTCTGGAACTAAGAATATTTACCAACAAGAGCACTCGAATCGCATTGCCAGTGGCTGGTATAACGATGCCTCTTGAACACATGATGATGTTACCTTTGTCCAGCGGGTAACCAAACTCAGCTGAGCTGTACGCTCAGCACTTGGCTCTTAACTAACTAAAGTGAGTGGAACCAATTTTAACTGCCACAGGCCGAGTGCTCACATGTGGACAGGAACTGTAATTTGATGGTGTTTTTAGACTTTTAGCTTTTAGCGTGAGCCCTCTTTTGGAAATAACATTAATTTATCCTAGTTACATTCATGTCTCTCTATCTTTCCAGCAGTACACTGGGATAGGTCTCTCACTGAACTATCCCGTGTGTTCTTTCACAAAAAATGAACTTCAGCTGAACATTTCAATTCTGTATTAGTTCGAATCCAACTCATAAGCTGTGACTGAAAGAGGTCACAGAGTTGTACTATTTTTGAAATCTTTGTGTCTTCCATTCCTGGTGATCATCGTTCACTGGAGGGAGGAGGAAAGCAGCATTTTGTCCCCATCTTAGTTAAGACAGAGGCATACAGACGTACTGGGGGGGTGATGTTTGACGGTGTAGCCCTGAGTACACGGCAGACGTCAAACTTCAGTGGTCTTAATCCAGCATTTCTCATGGCACCCTTGAAAAGGTCAGTAACTCCAATAATAATAAATGATGTTTGAGTCATTATGTATGATTTTATTTTATTCACGTAAGGATCAAAAAATGAGCCTGACAAATTGCTTTAACACACTGTAGGGTGGTGTGTTTTAATTACAAACACAAAACTCAACTGTCAGTTTAAAAAAAAAAAAAAAAGAGGGGTGCATTTTAGCAATCAGGAGTGTATTGTAAAATAAGTTTTCAGATTTGCCTTTTAGATTGTATTTCCAGAGACCTCCTTTCCTCACCCAGTAGTGCTTTCTGATGGGAGTAACCATAAGGAAAGGGAAGGAAGGGCTCGCCCTTATGTGACTTCTCTAAATTGTATCAGTTGCTTTTCATAGAATCACAGAATTGTTTAGGTTGGACAAGACCTTTAAGATCATCGAGTCCAACTGTTAACCCAGCACTGTCAAGGCCACCACTAAACCATGTCCCTAAGCACCAGATCTACACGTCTCTTAAATACCTCCAGGGATGGAGACTCAACCACTTCCCTGGGCAGCCTGTTCCAATGATTGACAACCTTTTCGGTGAAGAAATTTTTCCTAATATCCAATCTAAACCTCCCCTGGCACAGCTTGAGGTCATTTCCTCTTGTCCTATCACTTGTTACTTGGGAGAAGAGACCAACACCCACCTGGCTACAACCTCCTTTCAGGTAGTTGCAGAGAGTGATCAGGTCTCCCCTCAGCCTCCTCTCCTCCAAACAACCCCAGGTCCCTCAGCCACTCCTCGTGAGACTTGTGCTCTAGACGCTTCACCAGCTCCGTTGCCCTTCTCTGGACATGCTCCAGCGCCTCAATGTCCTTCTTGTAGTGAGGGCCCCAAAACTGAACACAGTACGCGAGGTGCGGCCTCACCAGAGCCAAGTACAGGGGGACGGTCACAGCCCTGGTCCTGCAGGCCACACTATTCCTGATACAAGCCAGGATGCTGTTGGCCTTCTTGGCCACCTGGGCACACTGCTGGCTCATATTCAGCCAGCTGTTGACCAACACCTCCAGGTCCTTTTCCACTGGGCAGCTTTCCAGCCACTCTTCCCCAAGCCTGTAGCGTTGCCTGGGGTTGTTGTGACACAAGTGCAGGACCTGGCACTGAGCCTTGGCCCATCAATCCAGCCTGTCCAGATCCCTCTGCAGAGCCTTCCTGCCCTCCAGCAGATCAACACTCCCACCCAACTAGGTGGTGTCTGCAAACTTACTGAGGTGCACTTGATCCCCTCATCCAGATCATTGATAAAGATATTAAAGAGAACTCGCCCCAGTACTGAGCCCTGGGGAACACCACTTGTGATTGGATGCCAACTGGATTTCACTCCATTCACCGCAATTCTTTGGGCCCAGCCATCCAGTCACTTTTTTACCCAGTGAATTGTACGCCCCGTCCAAGCTGTGAGCTGCCAGTTTCTCCAGGAGAATGTTGTGGGAAATGGCGTCAAAGGTTTTCCTAAAGTCCAGGTAGACAATATGCACAGCCTTTCCCTCATCCACTAAGCAGGTTTATTGTCTTTTATGGCAATAACCACACTAATCATAAAATCATAGAATCACAGAATACCAGTTTGGAAGGGACCTCAAGGATAATCTGGTCCAACTTTTCTTGGCAAAAGCTCCGTCTAGACAAAGTACGGTCTAGACAAGATGGCCCAGCACTCTGTCCAGCTGAATCTTAAAAATGTCCGATGTCAGGGAATCCACAACTTCTCTGGGGAGATTATTTCAATGGCTGACTGTTCTCATTGTGAATAATTTTCCTCTTGTATCCAATCAGAATCTCCCCAGGAGTAACTTGTACCCATTACCCCTCGTCTTCTCCATGTGACTCTTTGTAAAAAGGGAGCCTCCGTCTTCTCTGTAGCCACCCTTTAAGTCCTGGAACATGGTGATGAGGTCTCCCCTAAGCCTTCTTTTCTCTAGGCTGAGCAAACCCCGTTCTCTCAGCCTTTCCTCACATGGCAGGCTTCCCAGTGCTTTGATCACCTTTGTGGCACTTCTCTGGACCCTCTTCAGTCTGTCCACATCTTTTTTGTGTGGCAGGGACCAAAACTAAATGCAGTATTCCAGGTGTGGCCTGTCAAGCGCTGAGTAGAGTGTGATAATGACTTCTTTATCTCTGCTGGTGATGCCCTTGTTGATGCAACTCAGCATCCTGTTGGCTTGTTTTGCCGCTGCAGCACACTGTTCACTCATACTGAGCTTGTTGTCTGCCAGGACCCCCAGGTCCCTTTCCACAGAGCTGCTCTGTGGCTGGGTAGATCCCAGCCTGTGCTGCACTCCTGGATTATGTTTTCCCAGGTGCAAGACCTTACTCTTGTCCTTCCTGAACTTCATAAGGTTCTTGTTAGCCCACTCTTGCAGCCTATCCAGGTCTTCCTGCAGGGTGGACCTCCCTTCCAAAGTGTCCACTTCCCCAACTCAGTTTGGTATCATCAGCAAACTTCATCAGGGTGCACTTGATCCCATCATCCAGATCGCTTATGAAGATTAAATTCTAGTTGGGCTTTGACCCTTCTAATTTTCTCCCTGTATAACCTCACAACATCCTTGCAGGCCTCATGAGCTGCCTGCCCCTCCTTACAAAGGTCATAAACTCACCTTTTTTTCTCGAGTTCCAGCCAAGGCTCTCGGCTCATCCCACAGTGTAATTACTGCTGTTATCTTATTAGTGTTTTAATTAGAGCCCAAGCGCAGGCTGATGTAGAAAGGTTCAATACACAGTATCAGTTCAGGGCAGTATAGTTACTGGCTGAGTTTAGAGGCTGCTCTAAATTAGAAGCAGATATAATGACCTGTATATAAAGAGGAAGCCTCCAAGTGCACCCCCATTTTCTGTGCCTCTTTGGGTCTTTAAATAGAAAGTGCTGATCTGAGGAGAACAAAGCTCTTTTCATGACTCAGCTACCTATGGTATTTGCCCGAGATACTATCCAATGATTTTTTCAGATCTTGTTGACTACAGGGGTTATGGCAGATTCACAGATTCACAGACTTCTAGGCAATGATATGAAAACTAAATGCTCTGAGTATTGCAAGCCTGCTACCTTGTGTTGTTTAAATAGGATTTATTCGTGAGTTAGTCTCTTGGTTTCAGCAGGGAGAGAGTTAATTTTCTTCCTAGCAGCTGGTACAGTGCTGTGTTTTGGATTTAGGATGAGAATAATGTTGATCACACACTGATGTTTTTAGTCGTTGCCAAGCAGTCAGGGACTTTTCAGCTTCTCATACTGCCCTGCTAACAAGAAAGGTGGGGGGTGTCCAAGAAGCTGGGAGGGGACATGGCCAGCATGGCTGACCCAAAGTGGCCAAAGGGATATTCCATACCATATGACATCATGCTCCGTATGTAACTGGGGGGGTGAGCTGGGAGGTGGGGCAGCTTGGGAACTAGCTGAGTTTCGGCTGTGGGTGGTGAGAAATTGTGCTGTTTTGTATATGCTATTATTATTGTTGTTGTTGTTGTTGTTGTTGTTGTTATTTTCATCATCATCATCTTTCTTTTCTGTCCTATTAAACTATCTTTATCTTAATCCATGAGTTTTACTTTTTTTTCCCTTTTTCAACTCTCTCCCCCATCCCACTGGTGGAGGGGAGTGAGTGTTGTAGCTGCTGGCTGGATTAAACCATGACAGTTAGTTTCTATGTCTTTATATCAGTGAGTCTATTCACTGTGAGGCTGTTTGTGTTTCTGGGATGGCTCCCTTGGTGACACACAATTATATTGTGTGTATCACACTATTGTATTTCTCTCCTTAGAACAGAAAGAAAAGAATTTTTACATAAAACCACACTCTTACTACATTTTTTCTCTTTTCAGCTGTGCACAGTACGATCTGTTTGCTGCATCTTAACAATTAACATAGAAATTAACTCTCGTGATTTCAGGTTAAGAAACAGTCAGGTTAGTAGCTGGCTTCCTAGGCAACAGAGCAGCTTTTTTCATGCTGAATCATATAAAAGGCACAGCACTGACAAGGTGAGAGCGCAAGACTGCTTAGCCTTGAAAAAGCTGTCAGCAGCTGCCTATTCTGGAGCTTTTTGCACCTCCTCCAAGGATGCTGGAGTGGCATAAGGGACAGTTATACTGAGTCTTGGTTCCCTAAGAGAGGGGACCCCACTGAGCCCTGTGAATTCCCGTTAGGACATCTTCCTTCTTCCTAGGTGGCTTTTACTGTAAAGGAGTGGAAGAGTAGAATCGTGGTTTTCAGCATTGGCCTTTCTAAGAGCATTGAAATTTTCCATCCACACCCAGCATTTTCTGGGAAAGCATCACTGCATTTTAGTAGAAGGTTCAAAACGGTTTATGAATGAGCTTCCTCCTTCCTCTGCCTACTGTTCATTGGCACAGAGGACAGAGTGTTGGTTAAACAGATAAACGGCCTGTTAACTGCAGGAGGCACTAAAAAGGGTACTTAACAACAGGAAAACTAACAAACAAATACACAACAATGATGGGGCTGAAGACGGTGTAGATGACTGCACAAGGAGATGCAATTCCTTACCACGATTGCTACATTTTCCTAATCAATGTGCATAATGGAATTGCCCTAGTTCTCAAGAGCCTCAAGTGGATGAGCAGGTATTGTAATGTACCTCCTGTTTTTGAACATTTTTCCTTCTTGCATCTCAAAACATTGTACAAAGGAAGGCAAACTGCATTACAGAGGGAGGAGGGAAGAATGGCCTAAGGTCAAGGAAACAGCCAAAACCAGATCACTGCAATTCTGACTTGCAGTGTTAGCAACTGTGGCAACTTCAGAGAGCAGCTGAAGACGTTTGACCTTGTTTGTGTTTTATTTCACATAAACGTAGATGTGGAACAGCACAGATGCCTATCAAATTATCCCTCAATGGGAGATGGCAATGTCCTTCCACCCACATACATGCTTACCAGAAGAACAAGAATCACTGGCCCTTGATATATGTAGTCGATATATTTCCCTGGCTCTTTTCCAAACCAGCATCTGTAAGAAACAAAACAAATAAGAACATAATTTATAAAGGAGAATGTGCTTCTTTTAGATTTTAATATCAAGGACACCATAGAGAGATGTTCCCTTATTCCCCGAGTTGTTTAATCATGTACATAATCAGCAAGTGACTGAGTTTTCCTGCTACAAAGCTGCTTTTTGCTTGGACACGAATCTGAGCCCTATTTTCCCCTACCATTAGACCATTCATGTTCCCACTGTTTTTTGGCTATTGCCCATGTAAATATTTCCAAGAAATGTGAGAACCTGCTATAAGGAGGATGCAGAAGATGTGTCCTGCTGGGTCTGAAAAAGGGATGAAAGAAATATTCTTTGTAAGGAAAAAAAATCTGTTATGTATTGCAGTGTTCAGCGACACTTCAATTCCATAAAGTAAGGGCTGTTACTTACAGCAAATACATCTCAAGCTGTGTGTAAATGCTGTCTAAAGAAGGTACTGGATGAAGAAGGAGTTCATCCCGTTGGCTTTGCACCAAGCTGGTGACCACCAAATCCAGCATAGAGTTCAAAGATGTCATTTGAAGCTAGCACATACCTGACCCAACATCACCAAAAGGAAATCAACTTAGATTAAATGAAATCACGGGTAAACTGAAGGGCGTCAAACTAGCAGAGAGTCTGGATGTGTCATGTGTGACTGAGTGCTGGTTTGACTTTCACTTCCACTACTTACAAGCGTTTTTCTCCCTACTGTGTTGTACGACACTAAGCCTGTGATTTCACAGTGACCCATACTGACGTTCACTTCATTCTCTTAACTGGGAGTAATAAATCAGTTATATTTATGTCAGTAAACGAATAAGAAACTGGGCTTAGGCCTAGACTCGATCATTTACACCATTATATTTTCCTTGTTGCAGTTTTGACCCAGGCCAAACAACAGCTAACTCCCAAATTCTTTCTGGGGGACAAATCTGGAGCCAGCATGAGCCAGAGGACATTCCCAATAGTCTACAAACTGCAGCTACCCTGATTTGGAGGCCAAGAGGGTTTAATAATATGGATGTGACCTACTCCATGCTATTTGGACTCCAGCCCCAGGAACGATTCCAGGATCAGCTAATTTAATCTTACAGATACAGCCACATGGTCTGGATCCTGGTTCCATCAAGCAGAGGCAACTTTGCTGTCATAATGCCTTAGGTCATTGGAGCTCCAGATAGCTTAGGAAGCAAATTTTGGAGTTCCAAGGTCTGAGAGGTTTTTCTTCCCCTTTGTGGATACCATGTAAAAAGTCTACAGAGCAAAACATGTCTTCCCTGTGTTCACCTTATGACAAAAGATAAGCTTAGTGCCAATGAAGACTTGAGAACAAGGGCAATTCATGAGCCAAGGAGGCCATGGAGACAGGTGCAGATTTGCACTTTTACAAGCATTCAAGAAATAACACTTGTTGCCTCAAAGAGGTTGCAGTCTGTAAGACACAACCTCATGAGTCCAAGGCAAATAAGCTGAGATAAGGAAAGCTATGGCTCAGATGGAAATATGTGGAATCACATAATGCCCCCAAAGCCTTTCTCCAAAATGTGTTGCTTGCTAAAACAGGAGCTGTTTGCTACTGCAAAATGCTCTTCCTGAACTGAATGTACAGAAATATTGAGATATGCAGCAGATATCTAGGAACACAATTCAGTATTACACAATTGTTTGCCTTTTCTTGATTGAATTTTTACATCTTTTAAGTTCCAGAAAAATGAGAGAGCTTTGAATATTTTATAAGTATAAAACACGTCTGTTATTCCCTGGTGCACTGACTGCAAATGAGTGTAAATTGATAACTTTGCAACGACTCTTCCAAAATTTGATGATGAGAGCAAGACTTGGAATAAGGTACTTCCTGCAGCCAAGTTATCATCCAAGAAGAATCCCCAGGGCAGCCTTAAATGAAGGAAACCGGGTTTTTTGTTTAGTTGGTGGGGGTTTTTTTGTTTTGTTTTGGTTTGGGTTTTTTTGGTTTTGTTTTGGTTTTTGTTTTTGTTACAGAGATATAAAGATATGAAGAAAAATGAATTGCAAGATAGGCCAAGGCAGGAAATACAACTCTCCAAAACTTGCAAGACTGACATTTGACAGAATTTTTGAAAGGGATTTTGAAAGAACTATTATATATTGCGTAAAACTGAGAACCAAGAGCTATTAGGAGTTTCTAGGAAGCTGGCTGTTCTAGCAGAGGAATCTAGCACAGGGACTAATAAGAAAAGGGCTGAGGCATGTGGCAGAACTTAATGGGCTAGAAAAAGTCAGCAGAGAATTTGGAACAGAGCTGGTAGAGCACAAATGAGGTTCCAGGGTAAAGGCTGATCATTGCTCTTTGGAATTTAAATATTGCTTAACTGTAAGACTATACTGAAGAGCAAAATGCTGGCATTTATTATCTGAAGCACAGGATTACCCCAAGTTTGCATTGAGTGAAGCATCATTTGTATATACACACTTTCACACAATTTGAGGGAACAAGGTGGTGGCCAAGGGTAGACTTCTACAACACAGGCATCTCCACGGGAGCTTGATGCTCCAGGAGTTAGTGCAGAAAAAAAGAAAAAAAAAAAGCAGCAGCTTGTCTAGGATGGTGTTGATCTCCTTAGGCTATAAAACAGTTCTGTTGTTACATTGTAATATAAACATTTCTAATATACCCATTAAATCAGGCAAGTAAGGGTGAGAGGACAGATATGCCAGTGACATTACATAGATCTGCATTTGATTAGCTGTATTTCATATTTACAGTCTAACTGTTCAAACTGGGACCTTAGCTGAACTATTGCAAACTTTTCTGCTCATCATCTTAACTCTTACTTTAAATCCAACATAAGCCATTATTTCTGCAATAAAATCAGCACTGTACATTTCTTTAAAACCAAAAAGAGAAACCTAAACCACTGAAAATTACTTGATGCATCAGAATTTTAATTCTGTCTGTGTGAAATAACAGCCATTTTCTTTTTTTTTTTTTTCTTTTTTTTACCTCTGAAAGAATAAACAAACACTCCCTGAATATTGAAGGGGACAATTTACGAAGACAGTTCTGATTAGACTCAGATATGTAAACATACTTCTATTGAATAGCACTAATTAATATTATTCATGGTTCTCTGACAGTTCTTTATATAACAAAAACCACCACTGGTTTTATCATTCTTGTTAATTAGATCTCACTAATGTTCTTCCCCTTACCAAATGTCCATCAGTGAAATTACTACCATAATTCTTAATCATTTGTGTGTTTTTTTTATTGAGACTTAACAGTATTTTTTTCAGAGTTATCAGATTTTGCTAAAGAACCGCTAAACCCCAGACAGGTTATTTGCCACAGTACCAATTATATTTGCCTCAATATGCAGAACACGCTCTCTAGTAAGAACAAAAGTGAAAAGATTATGAAGCTGGTTGAAGCATTTTCTTAACATTCTTTCTGTGTGCTACTTTGAGCTCTTAAACTATTATGAGCTACACAAACTGAACCCCAGTTCAACCTCCAAACGACTTCAGTTACAGTTCAAATGCTTAGTCAGATGAGGAAGAGAAGTTCCCCATTTTGTTCTGAATTTTGAGCTGTCCGCTGGGATATCCAAACAGTCTTGGAAGCTGCAGGACAGTACAGGGTTTCTGCATGTGCCCGGTTTGCTAGGTCTGACCTCATGGAGGAATAACACATGATTTCCCCAGTGGTCAAGATAAATGGAGCATAACGGCTAGGCTGACGGGGGGAGAGCAGCCTGTTTTGACAGAACAGCTGAGGTTGGCAGGGACCTCTGGAGATTGTCTAGTCCACCCTCCTGCTCAAAGCAGAGTCAGGTGAAACAGATTGCTCAGAGCTGTGCCCAGCTGGCTTTCGAGTAGCTCCAAGGATGAAGATTCCACAATTTCCCCAGGCAACCTCTTCCAGTGTTCTACCACCCTGACAGTAAAAAGTTGTTCCCTGATGTTCAGATGGAATTTCATGTGTTTCAGTTTGTGCCACTGCCACTTGTCACTGGGCACCACTGAGAAGTGTCTGGCTCCACCTTCTTCACACCCTCCTGTAAGATATTTACAAACATTGATAAGATCCCCCTGAGCCGCCTTCTCTCCAGTTGTGTTGGGTTTGCATGGCAAGGTTTTGGTAGCAGAGGGGCTACAGGGGTGGCTTCTGTGAGAAGCTGCTAGAAGCTTCCCCTGTGTCTGACAGAGCCAATGCCAGCCGGCTCCAAGACGGACCCGCCGTTGGCCAAGGCCAAGCCAATCAGCGCCTCTGTGATAACATATTTAAGAAGGAAAAAAACCAGCTAGAGAGCGAGCTTTTGCAGCCGAAGAGAGGAGTGAGAAGATGTAAGAAGCTCTGCAGACACCAAGGTCAGTGCAGAAGGAGGGGCAGGAGGTGCTCCAGGCGCCGGAGCAGAGATCCCCCTGCAGCCCGTGGTGAAGACCATGGTGAAGCAGGCTGTCCCCCTGCAGCCCATGGAGGAAGGATGAGGGGGTGTAGAGATTCCACCTGCAGCCCGTGGAGGACCCCACATCGGAGCAGGTGGAGACACCTGAAGGAGGCTGTGGCCCATGGGAAGCCCACGCTGGAGCAAGCTCCTGGCAGGACCTGTGGATCCGTGGAGAGAGGAGCCCACACCAGAGCAGGTTTGCTGGCAGGACTTGTGACCCCGTGGGGGACCCACGCTGGAGCAGTTTGCTCCTGAAGGTCTGCACACTGTGGAAGAGACTATGCTGGAGCAGTTTGTGAAGGACTGTAGCCCGTGGGAGAGACTCACGTTGGAGAAGTTGGTGAAGGACTGTCTCCTGTGAGAGGGACTCCATGCTGGAGCAGGGGAACGCTGAGAGGAGTCCTCCCCCTGAGGATGAAGAAGCGGCAGAAACACCGTGTGATGAACTGACCGTAACCCCCATTCCCCGTCCCCCTGTGCTGCTGGGGGGGGCAGAGGTTGAAGCCGGGAGTGAAGTTGAGCCTGGGAAGATGGGAGGGGTGGGGGGAGGTGTTTTAAGATTTGGTTTTATTTCTCATTCCTCTACTCTGTTTTGCTTAGTAATAAATTAGATGAATTCCCTCTCTAAGTTCAGTCTGGTTTGCTCGTGATGATAATTAGTGAGTGATCCCTCCCTGTCCTTATCTCGACCCACAAGCTTTTTGTTGTGCCTTTTCTCCCCTGTCTAATGAAGGAGGGGAGTGATAGAGCGGCTCTGGTGGGCATCTGGCCCTCAGCCAGGGTCAACCCACCACACCAGTCTAAACACTCCGAACTCTCTCAGGCTTTCCTTGCATGAGAGATACTCCAATATCCTGACAGCAATTCTTTCTCAAAGCCAGGGATTAGTTTTTTCTATATTTGTCTGTATTTGGACACACTTACAGAATTCAAATTAAAGGCATGATTTCTATATTATGTTAGCACAGAGAAAGTATTCTGTAAATGCCACAAAGTTTAGTCCAAACTGTCCCAGTGGCTGATGGACTGGAGAGGAAAATAGACCTTAAGCAAGTTAAATACAGACACATGCACATCTCACACACACGTATGCATAGATGAATTCCTGCATTGGCTTCAATGTGACTGTTTAGCAGAATCTGCTCCTTTCCTCAGGCCGGGAGATAGTCAGCAGGGGCTATCTGAAGTATCACATGCTTTAATGCTTGAGAAGGTGATTGAATATTTATGATGATTGACAGGCCCTCAGCAAGTTATTCACCTCTTGTTTTGCTTCAGTTCATTTACTTCGCTGAGTCTGCCCTGCATATGACATTACTACAAATGTGAAAACCAGATTTCATTTAATAGCCTTTGCCTTACAGCTTAATGTCCTTATCAACTCTTCATTTACAAGAGCTGTGCCTGTCTGCCTCGGTGCATGTCCCAGGTCAAAGGAATGGCACTGTTAAATCATCCAGTCTTCATTTCTCAAGTAGAGTAAAGTATGTGAATCTTGGCCCCGCCACTGACAGTAAGTGAGCAAACACTGAGGGTCCAGGCCATTACATCTCACACTATGGTGGGCAGAAACCACAGGGATGTTCTCAATGCATTTGGAGTAGCTATGATGTGCAGTGAGGATGTGTGAATGTTTCACTCCGAGGCAAACACCAGCATTAAGGACAGAAAGGTGAAAACATCCCAAGACATTAGGTTTAATTGGCTGGGTCTACCAAGAGTAACCTGTCCCCTCCATTCTCACTGAGCATGTGAGGCAAATGATGTATATGAGTTAGAATGTACAGCGATGTCCATGACACGGATTTAAAAGCACAAGCTCCTTTTGATAATCCACCCAAGGCAGAAAGCTTGAGCCTACAGACTCAACGGGAACAGCCTGGATGTTCTGCATACCAAATAGGATCACTTTCTCTTTCTTGCCCTGCTGACTGCATTTTCTAGCCCCCTTTCTCTTGTTGTGCAGGATCTGGGACAGTTACACCTTTGCTGCCAACAGGTAGCACACATACCTATATAAACACAGTGTGTCTTTCTTCATATCTATAATACATCAAGGGGAGATTCTTTCACATTCATTTTGCAGTTACCCAGTGGTGGTGAAAGGTGGGACAAGTACAGAAGATGCAGTGGTTTCTCCATCTAGCCACCTTGTGTGCAGTGTGATCACAGATGCTGTGGCATGTTTCTATCAGGGGTCCTACTTTCCATTATTTCTTTTGGGAGTGATGAGCAGTCTTCCAAAATGAGGTGTTCAAACCTTGGTGTTGAACTCACAACAGGAATGTTTAATGTGCATCACCATTATTAAAGCACATGGCATTTTGCCTCTCCAGGTTTCAAGACACAAGTTTTGGTTATTTTGTTTTGTGCTGTTTAAGCTGACTAGTTCCTTCAGTTCTAAAGCTGAAAGTTCTACTTCAGCACAATGAGACAGCTGCCATGCTGCTCTGGCTTGTGCAAGGCAAAAACTACAAGGAACCTGACCATGAAGTAGACCCAGAATGTTGTGGCCCTTTACCCATCCAGAAACAAGAAGGCCTGTGAGCACAGAAATTAGGGAAATCTGGAGATCTGAGGTTATCTCCCAGGGCTGATTGACTTGGACACCCAAGGAACCGGTTCCAACTGAAGTTTTTCTTGTCATTTTGAGACTACAGTATGAATTCTCCTGTACGATTACTGTAGGCAGGGATGGAATCACACAAAACTTTTTCCTCAGTGAAAGGGTGTCTGTCTTATTGCCAATATGTGTAACTCCTGGGACTTAGAGTATCACCTTCAAAGTCACCATTAAAGCTATAGAAGAGAGATTGGTCAAGGGGTCAAATGTGTGTGAGGAGCAGAGAAGAGGAACTTAGTAGTGCATAACAGAATTCCTCCCATGCCTACCACATGGATGCCCAAAGCCCAGCCAGTCATCCTATCCATCTCCCCTACAGTCACGAGAAATAGTGTATGTAAGTCATCCAACCTACTTTGGACCTTTCCTTCCAGATGAGATGAAATGGACCCCAGACTGCACTTAATGTTTTGACTGATCACCATTGATCATAAAAGACCACAGATTACTGCGGATGCAGACACCTATAAGGTAGACACATTTAATCAGATGTGCTATGGACAGACAAACAGCATGGTCATATGAAAAAGAGATTCATGGAGAAAAGAATTTTTTTTTAAGGTCAGGGAAGGGAGCTGTAATAGACAACAGACATTGATCCAAACACTAGTTGAAAAGTACAAGCTGAGCAGTATTGATGTTTTGGGGAAAATTTCCCCAAACATAGATGCCTCTTTGTCTCCCATATTTTTCAATTTCATGTACTAACTGCTTCTAATTGGAAAAGCCAGAAAGAGAAATGCAAAAATTTCAGCTATAAGACTATTCTTGACAGACTGTCAACTGAACTTTGCACACCCAGAAAGCTAAACCCTTTAGCACTCAACTGTAGGTTTTACCAAGGTCTTACTCAAGCAAAACTCCCGTTGAAGGAGATTACCCTGCCTGTAAATCATGTATAAAGCTATCAAATGAGAGCTTCAGGTCTTGGACAAGGATATGTGGGAATGTTATTTTCAGGAGTTGACTCAAGTAGTGCTTTGAAATTTGTGATGACCTGGATTTGCATGGAGGTGATTTGACCTTTCCTCTTTCCCATCAATCAGCCTCATTTCTAAACTACCAGTTCAGCCTGTAGGCATTTCTTAACTTATTTAGAGAGCCACATTAGCATAAATGTTAACATCACTTACTGTTCATTTTCATAATATAGCTTGCCAATGGCCCAGGCAATGATGATTGGGCAAGGAATACCTGTAGGAGCAAAAAATCAGGAGTTAATCACACCCATGTACGTATGGATAATACCAAAGTAGATTCAGATTTGTGTGACAAGAGTCTTCGTTAATGAACTGGAAGACTCTAAATACAAGTGGTCCTATCTTGGTATCCTTGAGACATCACAATTGCTAAGATGTCTTCATGTATAAATAAAAAAGATCATCTCAGCAAAGGAAAACTCTAGTACAAGTAAGAAAAGTTAATAAAATTATTAACAAATGCATGTGTATACCTATATTTCTATATAAGTGATCAGAACAATTTTGGCTGACTTGAAGGCAATTTTGGTCCCTTTTCATTTCCCTGCAGTTGATGATGCAAAATCTCAAAGACAGTACTTGGGAGGTTGATGTTTAGATTTTTATTTCCCAGGCTGCAAGAAGCTTGTAAACTTATTGGGATCTTTGGATGAAGTCCATTTTCAAAATTTGCAACATTTTTTTGAGTTGAGTCTTCCCTATGAAACAGGATTATGAGAAAGAATCTCTTGATATCTTGCAATATCAGAATTCATTCATTTTTTGCCCTTTTGAAAGGATCCAGATACTCTTAACTTTATATGTATCATTCTACTCCCTACGACATGCAATGTGCTCTGTGTGTGCATATGAGTTCTTATCAAGGCCATGCATTTGCTTCATAGGGCTTGCTTTCTCAGTTGTAGCCAGGAGGTGCTACAGTAGTGTTCCTTGGGTGTGCAACCTCAGTACAGTAGATGGGGTGCATTTATGCACTTAATGTCCAAGCAGTGCCATATCTCTGCTTTCCAATCCTATGGTTACACCAGTCTCATGTCCAGAGCCTTGGCCTTGTGCTTGTTTTGTGTTAGACCTTCAGGGTCCAGCTGGTTTGAAGGGTATTTGCTGGAGGAGGAAACTGGAAGTGAGGAAGAGTAAGTGGAGCTGGCCTTTTGACACAGATCTCCTGGGGAAAACAGGAACTTTTTCACCCAGGCATTCCCCAGGCAAAGACTGGATTGATGTCAAGATTGGAGAAGGGAGTCTCCCCTCTCCATTTCCCCTTTACTTTTAACCTGTCAACTCAGGCAAAACCAAACAACAAGACAAGCCTCTCCAGGTCTGTCCATCATTCCAACCTCCAGGTTCATGTCCCTCTGAAATCAATGCTACTCTAAGGCAAATGCATGGCTGGAGGCCCAGATTCAGTGACCCTCACTAGTATCTGCTTCTTTCCCATTGGATGCACAAGACTTAAACCCTCATGTAGGAGTCATCATGGCCTTGTATCTAACACTGCCTTTTAACCTCCCATTTGTTGCCTCTTCTGTGGGAAACGAAAGCTTTAAAGAGATGAAGCAGCATGGAAAAAGAACCACAGCACAGAAGAGATGGGACTGAATTGCTCAGTGGTTATCTTTAACCTCAGCAAGAAGTACAGTGCAGCTCTGATCTCCTGCCCCACCACCGCTGGTGGCTCTTGTGCCTTGCAAGTGATTGTGTTGTCTTCCATCTTTCTCACCATTGACTCTGCACTTGTTTCTCCCATGTTCTTGCTGGACATGAGCAGACAAAATATAGCCATGTCCTTTCTCCTAGAGGAAAATATTTTACTTTTCCTTGTGAAGCAAAGAACAGGGATTTGAGAATGAGGATGGTAAAAAGTGTATATGCAGACAAAGCAGAGCCAGAAAGCACCCAAAAGGGTGAGAGGAAAGGTATATTCAACTCACACCACTCCTACATTAGTAATCAGAGACCCAGAGTGCTCTGAGAGAGGCAGGGAGGCAAAATGCTAGGGACCAAACCAGTCAGGGGGTCTGTGAGAGCTGTGTGAGCAGCTGATTTTCCAGTTTGGTGAGAGAATTGAAAACTATTGGGGAAAAAAATTGAATCAATTCCCCATGTAACATTTTCTTTCTACGACAACTCCTTTTTCCTCCCATTTGATTTTGGATTGAATGACATATTTTGTTTTAAAGGCTGTTTCTGCCTTCAGAACTGCAATTCAATTACTTCTGCTCAATTTTGAGAGGAAGAGGCATTTCTGAACAAAATGCCATTCTACTTTCAGAAAAGAAAATATTTTCGAATTTTTTCCAGCTTTCTTCTTTCAACAGAAAAGAACTGCCAAACTCACTAGTTCTCTTTGACCTCAGATTTTGCATTCAAGAAAACAAGCTGCCAAACCTCTCCTGGTCAAGTTCAAAGCATGAATATGTTGGAAAGGACCTCTGAAGGTATCCACTCCAATCTCCTGCTATAAGGAGAACTGTCAACACTAGCCCACCTCAGCCAGGGCTTAGCATTGCTGAATTTTCATTACCTACAGGGTCAGAGATTCCACAGCTTCTAAGTCATCTGTTCCAGTCTTGCACTACCTTCTGGTAAATTTTCTGTTTTCTTAATGTCCACCTGGAACCTCCCAGTCTGCAGTTTGTAGCCATTTTCCCTTCTTATAACATCTGCTATTACCAAGAAGAATTTGGCTCCATCATCTTTGTAATTATCTTTCAAATCACTCTTGGTACCTAACAGAGCCCTCCTTAACTTCCTCTTTGCCAGATTAAACAAGCTCAGCTCCTTCAGTCTCAGTTCACAGGTCACGTCCTCTGGACTCGTGATCATATTGGCAGCCTTCTACTGGATAATCTCCAGTTTTTCCACATCACTCTTGACCTAAGAGACCTAAAACTGGCCACAGTATTGCAAAAGCAGCCTTACCAAAGCTGAGTAGAAAGTATTAGTAACTTCTCTCAATTTTCTGGCCACACTCCTAGTGCAGTCCAGTATGTGTTGTACCTCATTTGTGATGAGAGGGCACTGATGGCTGAATCTCAGCCTGCATCCACGGCAAGCCCTACATCCTTTTCAGCAGGACTCCTACTCTGACAGTCGGCTCCCAGCCTGTACTGATGGACCAGCTTTGGTTGATGCAGGTAGCTTTGCTCTGGCCCAGGCTGACACAGGAGAAGTGAGGTAACGGGGCATGCAATGAGCTATTTTTCTGTCTCTGAGTAGCCACAAGTATAGTACAAAGATGACATGTGACTCTTTGTTAAAAGGTTGTTTCTAGGAACAAATCCCACAGCAGTCCACAAGACAGCTGTAAGGTTGGACTGACAGATAGTTAGGTTTCTCTTCTAGTCAGCTCATCACTTAGAAGTGTCTCTTGAGACTGAGTGGTCCACAGGGCATGGACAGTGCCTCTTCTGCTTTACGTCACGTTGAGCACAGTGTATAAGGTGTTCTGATCACTGCTTTGCCGATCAAAGTGAAAGGGACATGGTATGAACTGCTCCATTCCCAAAATGCTGAGCCTGGAGTTCTCTTTCTTTCCTTAACACCAGGTGCCTGAGGATCTGAGTGAAGAAGATAAATCCAGCAATAACCTCTTAGCTTTATGTCATCACCACAGTGCAGAACTAAACCTGAACTCATGTTATTCTGACAAAGTTAGGTTTGAATGTCATATTTCACCACAATGGGAATTGTAAAATTTATTCTTGCTGCTCTTGTCTTTAATCACTTTGATGTCAGGTACCATGTCACACCATTTTAAACACATGAGTCACTTACACCATCCTATGAAGAGAAAAACCCATTTCCGCAGCTTATCTGTGGAATAAGTCATCACTATAGCAGTGTGTAAGTAGCAGCCTTCCACAAACATCCAGAAGAAGTTGGTCACCACAAAATAATTGTAGACAGTGGTAATACATCGACACCAGGGCTGGAAAGGAAACAGAAAAGAGTATGTAAAAATCATGATCAGAACATTTAAAAGATTCTATATGTTGCTATTCCTTTAAAAATCAATGGTAGAATTCATTCATGGGATGCAGATGTATACCTGTCACCTGGAATCATAATATCTTAGGTGCTGTCGGGATCTCACAGCTATGTCTGTGACTTTCTGCTGAGGCTGGGCTTTGAGCACAACATGCAAGACCTCCTGTACCTGAGCACGTCTGGAAAGTTAACATGCCATAAGGCACGTCCACACCAGCAGTCTGCAAGCAGTTTAAGAAGCAGTCGTGTGGAAAGAAGACAAGAGGGGCAGGTCATTTGACTGCAGATGATTTTTCAGAGAGGTACAGCCATAGCCTAGGGTCGTATCCGAAGATGACATAAGAGTCTAAGCATAGCTAGGCAGTATAACCCACCTGCTGAGCAATTCAAAGAAAATATAAGATAGAAGTTAATGTCACAGTCTTGCTTCATTTCCACTGAAGGGAAGGAGATCCACTGACATTTAGAAAAAAGATATTTTACTTTAAAGAAATGCTTTTATCAGCTACTTCATCCTCTCTGTTCCTGCCATTAGTGCTTCAGTCTGTAAATCACATCACTACACACATCACCTCTGAATTTTGCCATAACTTCAACAGGAATTTTTGGTCAGGCTCCACATATAAGTGAAGGTATCTTCTCCTAATGGCTGTGCAGCGAGGGCACAGCTGTGGAATACACAATTAGCTATAGAGAGGCAGATGGGAACATCTCATCAATAAATCACAAGTGACTGCTGCTGGTAATTTCCATAGTGCTACATACAGAAGTCTGGGAAAATTTCTTTCTGACCTAGCAGGCATTCAGCGTATTCCCTGAAGCATGACATTAATTACCTATGTAAGCTGGTATCATTGATGTCATTTTGGTTTCACCATTCTCCAGACTTTTAATTAATTTTACTAAAGTATTTGAAACTTTTGACCCTCAGTTAATTTTATTTCAGACTTCATATGCATGAAGTATTGATGATCTCTAGGCAGTCAATAGAGCAGCAGAGGCACTATCAAACTCAGCAAGATTCTGTGGACTAAGAATTTATTGGACAAGAAAACCAGTTACAAAATGATAGCCCATTCACAAGTTGCAATCATTTCTGTTTATTGAGCTGAAATAAACAGAAGAGATCTTTTGGATGTGTTAAAGCTTTCATTTCTGTATTATTTCATTAAGATTTGAAATTTTGTTTGGCTTCATTTTAAAAATAGGATTAAAAACTAAACAACTCAGAAGAGGATGAAACATTTTGTTTTCAAAGTTTTGTTTAAACCAAATTAAATTTTCTTTTTTTTTTTTTTTTTTCTCCTTTTGGTCTGAGCAAAAGAAAATAAAGCCACAAACAAAAAAAACCCACCCTCTATTTTTGGCTAACACCAAACAAACATTTTGACTCCATACCTGATTGACCCCTAGAACAGTAGGACTAGATTTCAAAAGACTTTAAGTCTCGCATTTGATTTTTTTGAAGGTATGAGCATGAACAGAATCTTTCTCTGTGGCTTCGATCTCATGTAAATTCTCTGATTTAATGTCTAGACTCTTGTTCCCCTCTCTCCAACAGCTGCAACACCTACACAGTTTTTGTCCTCTCCACAGCTGCCCATTTTCACAAGAATTGTAAAAAATAATTATATCTGAGCCTGTTGTTCCTGTGTCACAACTGAGTGGAATTGGCCAGTGGATTAGGAAGATTCTGGGCCAGATACAGACGAATATACATAATGGTGGTGAGATCTCCCTCTGCATCGTTTCCACAGGAAACCAGAATAAAATGAATTTTGAGCAATTCCTTTTGGAATTGTGGATTTATTATTATTGAATACTAAACCCAATTAGCAGAACTTATTAATTTATACCTTTTCATTTATTTGACCCAGAATTTTTGATCCCCACATGTATCCATCATTAGGCTTCAATATCTTCAGCAATTCCCCTTCTTGATTTATTAACATAAGCACTATAACTTCATGCAAAATGTTTCCACACTGAGTCCTTGATGCTTCTGTAACTGTATTATTTAATCTCCACTGATCAGCACAGAAGAGATCACATCATTAGCTAGCATAAATGATGTTGTTCCCATTGATTTTGGTGGTGTTATTTTGACTCTGACTTATGCCACGATAAGAACATAACAACGTTATCACTAAGCTTGTATAACACACTTTCCTAAAAAGACTGCAGTGTTCTGCAGAGAAAAGATGAGTTAATGAAAACTGAGGCATGTGAAGATCTGTCCTTATATTTGCAGGTTTATATTTTTCTTGGCACTTTGTGGTCACATTTTAAAAGGCATTTGAGTGCCTGACTCCAACTGATTTTTCCTAAATAACTGTAAAAAATATGTATTAAGATAGGCAGTATTGTTATGAGAGTAAATCATGCAGCGTAAGACTGTCAACAATAAAGCTCATATACCATGATCTTCCGTAGTCTGAAAATGTCAGAAACACAGACAAGCAACCAATGAATTAACAGAAGCTCCATCTTCTCAAAGGAGCATCTCATTTAATAATACAGAGTTCTGCATAGATGACTTCTTTATCTAGGTACAAATCACTTTTCTATTTGTTTTCCCATAGTATGGGATTAAAGTTCAGATGTCAAATCTTAGATTTGAAAAGTAAACCAAGGATGATGAGTGCCCAGCTGACATTAAAATGAATGGATATCCAGGCTCCTGGGGGGGTTCAGTTTCTACAGGACCAGTTCCTACATGGGTGGAGCCATGTTGACCGATATCAGCTATGGATCCAGCTCATAACCTATAGGCACTTTAATCCACCTGCTTTCCAAAGAGAAAGAGAGGATGAAGGGGTGTAGGTGTATGTGTGTGTGTGTGCGTGTGTGTGTGCATGTGTGTTTGTAGCACACTTTTTTCTTGATTATGGAGGTAAATGTCAGGGGACAGCCCTTAAAGAATACTCCACTATAAAAATATTACCAGAGAACGAGAACAGTAAAAATCCCTAAGAAGGGACTATCAAAAAGGACTACTTGCCAAGGAAATGTAGAATTATTCCCCAAGATAATAAAGAAAAATGCTTTTTATTTTGGAGTGGATGCTTTTAATCGACTCCGAAATCCTCGTACTATTTGGGCTGCTGGGTGACTAAACAGGGGGGAGGCATTACAGCACTTACATAGGAACCGACTCAATGTCCTCGCTCAGACAAGCATCTGCAGTTGCGAGCTACTTGTGTGAACAAGAAATAACATGGAGAATAAAAGAAATGGGAGCATGGTGACATGCTGTATTTCTCAAGAGTGCTCAATGTCATGCAAAGACGACGCCTCACTTCTTGCCTCCTTCAGCCTTCCCATCTTTTATTGTGTGGATCTGTCTCTGACACGCAATCACCCATCAGAGATATGACTTAGCTATGCCAGCAGAAAAATCCTCCTTGCTTTTTTGTTGGCTAGGTTTAGTTCTCCAACAGTGTAGTAAGTTCAGTCTCCAAAGGTTCAGTCCTCCCCAAGGGATCAAGAGAGCTAGTACACAAGAAGCAGCAGGAGCTGGAGTGAAGCGTTTGGGTCCCTGGAGGAATGAGCCATCCCTTTCAGGGACAGGGGGCTGCTGCTGGATGCAGCCCCTATCACAGAACTTCATCCTCAAGGCCAGCATGGTGAAAAAGGGATTAGCAGAAAAATGGAATTTTGTAAAAAAAAACCACAAAGAGCTCAACAAGCAAAAATTGTATTGTTTCAGGCCCTATTTCTTATTTTCTTGGGAGTCGCACTGACTCCAGGCAGCAAGGTGCCCACTGTCATCAAAGTAGCTGAGTCAGAGCCTCAACAGCCAAACCAATTATTTCTGTATCCTGTTCTTGGAGATGTTGCCGTCTGGAATGAATGCTTTCCCTACACAGGTGCACATCACTGCAAGATGCTCTGACAAAACTCTTCAAGAACCACCTGTCTCTCACAGTATATAAATTTGGAGAGTTTCTATGGTCAATGAAGATAAGAGAGAAGATTTTGGGCACGATTTTTACTTTAAAAAAACCCTTTGAGATTCAGTAATTAGGAAATACATTAAAATTTAGCAAATCTAAGCTCATGTTCTTCATCTTTTTGAAATTATATGAAAGTCAGTCTGAGCATGTGGATAGGTGTCCCTTGTAATATTTCACTTGAACAAATTCATCATCCCTGCCTGCCCCCAACCTACATGGCAGAGACATGCCACCTCCAAGCACTTACTTCATTGCTTTCATGTATGTTGTGATCTATCATTTGAAGCAGAAACCACATCACATTCCTCAGGATGAATGTAGTGATCAAGTTCCAGTGGATAATATTCCGCAGGCATCTGATACTCCTAAACAGGAAAATACATTTAAATCATCATATATAGTGAATATATACACATACGCATTAATGACTATATAAAATAAACAAGCTAACTGTTCACTTGCAAAATTCCTCATGGTTTATCCCCCTTCATTATCTCTCTTACACTATGAGACAGGAGGTTTGTCTGTCCAACAGGTCAGCAATAACAGTCTATGAAGCTGTCTGAGCTTATACCTTTAGCAGCAAGCATATCTGGGGCTGGTCTCGTTCTCTGGCTCTCAGGGCAAATTGCACGGCCAGTGCCAAAGCCAAAACTTGGATTTTGCAGTGGAGTCACAACACAAATAAATGACATAAATATAAAACAGTAACAGAAGATGACAAAATCTGTGCTGCTTTTCCTTGCTATATACCTTTTTTTCCAGAAACCACAGCATAACTTTTGCAAAGCCAGGTACAACAATTTGTCTTGCTAACATGAGGAGCTCCCTTTGACAAGAATCTATTCAAGCAAGTGAAATCAGATTTACTGGAAAGACTCAAATATTCAAATGGACATTTCATCCTTGGCTATCATTTTTGCTCCCCTCCACTCCATCCCATCAACTCTATTATAATGTCAACTAGAATTGATAAGCTCCTGAACAACCAGGCTGCGCTGGAGTCCGTTGCATTGTTCACAGAAGGAGATTTGTGCTGGAGTGGCAAAAGTGGAATAGTTTACATTTGGTTAGTCTCTTGACCAGGCTCGCCTGTGTGAAGTTCAAAGTTTTCAGAGCCATTAATGCAATAGGAAAGCATGGTTTTCATGGACAGCCTGGTTTTCGGTCCTGGGCTTAGTTGGCTGTACCAAGCTTTCTTAAACAAGGTAGAGCTGCACATTCGCCTTCACCGAGAAATATTTGTGTCTGCTTTTAGTCCTTCGCCAGCCCCTATTCAGATGCAATGTAACATGTAAGCACAATGTGAAAATATGAGCTACAATAAGTTGAGGCACAGTGTCATAAAACAAAAGAGTGGAGCGTCTTAAATAGTGCTTGCTGCTGAAAATGGCTCCAGGAGGCAGCCAGTGTGGTGATGCTGATGCCAGCAACCAAAGTATCACTGAAGCTAGACAGAAAGTAACTCATCACAGATTCAGTCATCTAAGATGACATCATTTGTCTTCTCATTCTTTGTGAAATGGTAAAGGAAGGCAAGTGCCAAGTTGCAGTTTTGCAGTTACGGAGTCTTTGATTAAATATTTTCTCAGCTAAACGCAAAACACTCCAGTTATTAAAATCACTTCCACCCAGCTCAAACAGGCAGTGCATTTCCTGGGTTAGGATTCTGCATTTGCCGTATCGGTCTCCCTGCTTGCAAAGGAAGCTGTCAAATAGCGTGGGACAAACACAGAAAGTGGTGTTCTCAAACCTGCTCAACTGTAACTGACTCCAGCTCATCCCAGCGACAGCAAAAAGAGAAGGCACAATCCAATAACCAACTCTGCTGTTTCCTCAGGTCTTTTGCATGATAAACAAGCCAGTCTTCTTAATAACAAACAGTATTTTGCTATCATAAAACACTTATTGCACTTTTTCTAGGACTTGATTAGTCAGTCATAGGGACAGAAGCAATTTTGTTATGTCCTTCAGCTTCACAAATCTCTGAAAGATTTCACAGCAATCCAGCAAAAAAACCAAATAGAAGACCTCCCACATATGACATACTGCAACTTACAGAAATACACTCAGAGATATAACCCTAAGTCAATGTTAAAATAGCTTCTGAGTTTAACAACTCAGGCTCCAGGTATTTGGTTTTGAGAGGCTCAGTGACTCATGACTGGAGTCAATTTGGAAAGCAAATTCTCCGGCTGCTCAGACCCGTTCACAAAACCCAAAAGCGCTGCTGTCAGTGTAACCTGTGCTACCAGGGGACGTCAGAGACATGTCTCACTTTGAAAATTTCAATTCTAACAAAAGGCCAAGGTTCACAGTTAGACTTTCAAAGAAACCAGGTTACCAACACCTACTGCTTTCATGCTGAACCCCAGGAACCCATCTGGCTCTGGACAGGCTTTGAAACATGCTAGTAGGGTTTCTTCTCCGTTGATCGTTCTGCACATAAATGTCCAGCGGCTGCTGTTCATCTAAATGTTTTATTCACTCTCCCTTCAAGTTAAGGATTAGCAGATTAAAGAAGGAGTTTGAAACACTGCTTCTAGGGGGAGAGGGAGGCAGGGGACTAGAAACTGAGGAAATTCAGGTCAAACTGTAAAGTTACTGGCATGAAATTAATTGCTTTTGAGAACTCTAACAACAAAACAGATCCACACACTTGCCACCTGAATGTATTTCTTGAAAAAGACAAGACAAACGAGTGGAAAAAAAAAAATCCTTTCTGCATGCCTCTATTTAAATGTAGTTTGATCATCCCATATACTGGAACATCACTAAATCTGGCTGGAAGAAACCTTATTCCCACAAGACTTACAGCAGAACATCGGACTGGCCGCAGAGGCAAATAGGATAAGACAAATAGTTGAATTTTGGTTCAGTTCATAAAAAGAGATTCTCCCTCCAGTAGAATCCTTGTCATCAGAACCACATGCTCTTCTGTGTCTTTGCCCTCCTTACTATTTCTCGGTGCATACTGTTTTGCATTCTTTGCCCATCAGACTGCATCTAGCCCTGGGCTTTTGTTTGGATTGCAAGACGCTTGGGACAGAGGCAAACTTCTAGTGATGTCTGTTCAGGATCCAGAGCAAGCGGGTCTGCTCTGTGATGGGAACTCCCAGGCTCTACAGACAATTATGATCAAAATTCTCCTTGTTTTCAAAAAGCCACATGTGCTGAGGGAAGATGTGTTCCTGTTGTAAAATTTAGTAAAGTATAAATGTGTCCATCAGCTGGAATTTACCAAAATGAAGCCTGAAATCTTGTCAAATAATGCTTTGGACATGAAACAGGGACAGTTGGCTCCCATGTCCCACTACCTGTAGCAAAAGCCATACTTTGGGTACCAGCAACATCGTATCGTGGCCCCGCTCCCTTTCTGAGACACTCTGTGTGTGGCACGGATGGTAAGTAGATGCTTTCACCAGCTTCATGTCTTTGGGGCTAACAGAGCAATGAAGAAGAGGCTGTAGAGCAGGCGCTTTGCTTTTCTGGCTGCGGTCTCTCCCCAGTCACATTCCCCACCACATTGCTGCCTTGGCAAAGCAGCACAAACAGGTGAGGGGCAGGATTTGCTTTTGTGATGTCTGGGCCACTACTCTGCTGGTGTTAATGTCAGTGAGGGTTTTACTGGAAACACCAGTATAGTCAGGCTGAGAAACATGTGTCTGAAAGTGCCGCAGAGTTTCGCAGTGGCTCAGGCAGTGATGTAACCCCAGGCACAGAACGGTTTTAACCTTTTCCCTTTTCTTCTTTTTCCTTTTCCTATTCTTTTAGTAAGAGTCCCAACTGGAGACTCAGAGTTTGTTTTTGTTTGTACAGAGCCCAGAGCACATGGTTTCTGTTTGTTTCTGTCTCCTAACTACTACTAGCACAGAAATCACAGTGGCAGTAATGCAATTCATAGCTAAGGGCAGGAAAAGCTTGAGAAATAACTGTGTTGGGTTCATACTGGGAGAAACAGCAGGGTTAATGTAGAGCATGGAGGCTGCGGGGCACGGCAGTGGAGGACTGCAGCTAAGTCAACCGATGTAAGGAGGGAAAGATCTCTTGCCAGTCATCTGAGAAAGCTGCTGTCATTTACAGGCACTGATGGTGAATGTTATTATCGTAATTTAGTGTGGTTAAAGCATCTAAAGGGATACTGACTAAGATGAGAGTCCCCTCATTTCAGGCGCTATTCAGATGAGATTGTTCTGCTGGGCTCAGGAGCTTACCCTGTGCGTCAAGTTTATCTGTGTAGCCAGACTGGAGTCTGAGGTGGACAGTGCATGAAGGACATGTCCCAGATTGGGCAGCAAAGCTAGTTAGTAAGAGGAGACCTGCAGCCCAGCTAGTGCTTGGTGAAAGGACAAACCCAACCTTGTGATACTCACTCATCTCAAAGCCTGAGGAAGAAACTTCCAATACTCATAAGGGTAATTTGTCCTCAAGAGGTCTTTTCCTGGCTCTTGGTAGATGGAAGCTAGCTTAAATTTATAAGCCTTAATTTAACTTTTAAACATCAATAACTCCTGTTATTAATGAAAATGACCCGTCCCCTTTAGAAAACTTGTTAAACAGCCATAACAGTCTTCTGTGACAATGAGCTCCACAGTTCCCTTCTCCCTGATTAACTACTGCCTTCACTCTCTGGAGTGAAAAAATAAGCAAGTCTGCTCCAGAAACAGCAACCACTGCCCTCACAGGCAGCACTGAAAAGGAATTCACATCACATTGTAAATGGCAGGAGGTGGAATGTGAAACACATTGAGCCGTATTATAAGTTTGTGAATTGAGCTTTCCTAGTTACAGTGATGGGCATGAATGCATTCCCTCACAACTCAGAAGCTAAGAAATTTGAGGAGTAGGGAGATACCACAATTTGGAGAATGTGGCAGTGACATCAGGAAAATGACAGACATCAGGGAGCTACCTTCTTAAGAAGGCAAACAGTCATATGAGAGGGGAGAAATGGGAGATGAAAGGACGGTGCTAAACTGCTGCTTCAGACACAACTACAGCATCGCTAGGAAGAAATTGTGAGTTACAGAGCCATTTAAAGTCCCCTAGCCTAAAAGATCAGATGATGGAAGGTTTCATTTAAAGTCCCCTAGCCTAAAAGATCAGATGATGGAAGGTTTCATATTCATCTTTGTGTCACATAACATTCCATTTGTTTTACAACCGTTGATGTGGATTGAAAGGGTGCACGTGTAGCCCAGCTTCCAAGAAGAGCAGCACAAGTCACCATCCCAGAGAGCCTGAAGGTTGGCACATCACAAGACACCATGGACTGAAGCTACGGGCTTCCATTAAAGAGTGTTTTCCTGTATTTGCTTCCTGCCCTGATCCTTTTCAGACAAAAAGTGTCAGTCAAGACTTTGGCTGGACTCTTCTGCTAACTCTTCCCTGGTGCGTGGGTCCAAGGGTGGAAGAAATAAGAAAAGAGGTTGTAGCAATTAAGTCAGAACAGATTTAAAGATTGAGGCCATAACATAAAGACATAAAAACTTCCATATTCAGTCAGACCAATGAGCCGTGTAGGCTGTGACTCAGTCCCCAGTGGTGATCAGTAAAAGACAGTTTGGGAAACAGGGGAGGCAGACTATTGTTCCTTGTTCTTACCTCCTTGCTTCTGGTAATCAGATGTTTTCAGATATTCCTGATTCAGAGACCACATGTAATCACATTAAATCACCCCGCTGGTGGCCCCAACGCCTCACAGGAGTCACTGGACTCCTTTTGTGGTTTATGTGCACTGGGGACATGGCTTATTTTACTAACGTGGTGGAATGAAGAGCTCATGAGCTGTTATTCATGGTAAGCTATGTTTGTCTATGTTGGTTCTTCTTTGCTTGCCTGTCCCCTCCCAAGGGCTGGATGAGGAGGCATCTCCTCACAACTGCATTCACTCCTGTCCTTTGGGAATTGCAGGGAGGAGGGATAGAAAGAGCCTGGAACTGGACAGCAGGAAACTGCCAGTCCCGTGGGCTGTGGGAGCAAGCTGGGAGGAGTGGTTGGTAGCGTATCATCTCCAACACGTACTCCTGAAGTAGCACAGTTCAAGCAGCAATTTCACTTCTGGCTGTGCCTGACAGCAGATTTTGGGCCTGAAATATCCCCCTGAAATACAGCAAGTAATATCAGACAGGCACATGCAAGCGGGGTATGTTATACTGAGTGAAGGAGTAGGCAGAAGGAAAAGGATTTCCTTGAAAAGGAGAGTGAAGGACTTACAGTTTCTGACTTGGAGGGAGAAAAGACACTGCCACTGGAAGCATTTTGGTTCTGTAAGTGAAAGGGTTTATTGGCTCCTCATGATTTCTTAAGAACCAGTGCTTGGCCTGCTACTGAGTGATCTCCAGATGACTGCTTCTGGCAAGGCAAGAGTTTCCGCGGCGGAAACAGGGGTCCTGCTGCTGTGCCACGGCTCCTGCTGGTTTGGGCAGAGGTGTCTTCATGTCAGCAGGTAGGACTTTTTGCCAGGAGCTATCGTTCAGAGTACAGCCACTTGCCTCAAGGCTAATGATGTGAGGCTTTGGATAGAAGAGCGTAGCAAGAGACAGCATATTTTCATGGAAGACTGAGTACCTTGGTTGACATTTACAGGAATTTGGGGATAATGGTATAGGAAAATGTGTGTGTTCCAGTGAGTCGGGAGTCCCAGAGTATGTCTCTGGTTGTACTGGCCAAAACCAGGTAAGATGATCTGGGAGGACATGCCTCCCACTCGCTGCACACTGAGAACCCCACAAAAGCATTAGCTTCAGCTCTGCAGCAGGTTAGGCACAAAGAAGCAATTAAGGTGAAAGCAAACATACTTCTCTTTGGCTTTCCTAATTAGTAAATCAAAAGCCAGGTATATGGTGGGAAATTACACATAATGATCTCTTTATTTGATTAGAGAACAGATCATGTTTCAAGCCCAAATGTCATTCCTTGACTCAGTATCGTACCATCGGCATTCTGAACTGCTTGGTGCGCGGGGTGTCATAACTGGGCTTCCACACTAGGAAAAATAGCAGTAAATGAAAAAAAAAAAAACCAAACAAAATTCTCCAGCAGTTGACTGCAGCCTGTCAGAGATGGGCAGAAAGTTTCTAATTGTTGGTAGAGAAAGCACACTCTGCTAATTATTTCCATCAAATGACCTTAATTGTATGGTTGGATACAGAAAGTAGAGAATTAGAAAATCCATTCTTTTGACTTGTGAAATGTTGAGATCTGAAAAGGCAGAAAATCTAATCAGGTCTTTCTGTACAGGTGGCCTTGCTGGTTCAGAAATGGAGATCTATAAAGGAGTTCTAAAATAGCACTGGTAAAACTCAAAGTAGCCTTTCTGTTGATTCATGGGGTTTTTTCCCACTCTATCCATACAGTGCTATTTTTCCTCTGGGATGTGCAGAGCTACTATTTTTTGATTCAAAGCATGACACAAACAATTAACATTAGCAATCATAATAATGTGCCAGCATGGTGGAAAGCTAGCTGAATTAGTTGAATCATCTGCATGGAAATAATTGCAAATGATAACTTTAATAAAGCTTGGAAACCTATTAAGTCATGTAGTATTCCATTAATAATGATGTTCAATTAAGACCAAAGTCTGTCTGAAAACAGTTGGCAGGAGAAATCTGAGAGCACTTTGCTGGAGTGCTTCCCATTCCACAACTGTTGAACAAGCAGGAAGGAGAATCATGGACAATACTTAAAAAAAATATTTTTCCCCTTTAGTTTTTTCTAGGGCAGGCACAGCTGATGGACAAGCCATAAATGGCACGGAGTGGGAAGAACACTCAACAGCAAGTTATTTCCCAGGCTCTGTGCCTGTCATGGCCTATTTGCTTTCATCCACATGGAGGCCTCCCCTGAGGTCCTCATGGTTCCCCCTGCGTCCTCATGTTCAATCACTGCATATATTCTGGTACTAATGCTTACAGATGGGAAAAGCAGCTGGAGAGGTTGGCAGGGAAAATGAGTTTCCTGGTGGCAGTTGCCTGGGGGAATATAAATATTCTCACAGGAAATGCAAGGGGCAGTTGCAAGGGAAGAATGGAAGCCTGGAAGCGAGTAACAGCTTTATTACGAGGACAGGGGGGAAATGCTCAGGTGAAGAGAAGCAGCAGCTTCCATTAGTGTTTAGGATGCGCACAGACTCTAAAAATAAACCCATTGTGGAACCATCTGCGCTCCACTAAGCCTCTTCCAAAGCTTCTTTCTCCTGCCTTCAAGCCAACGTTTAATCACAGGACACAGGGCATTCAGACACAAAGGCTTAAAGCACTGGTGTTCCTCGGGTTGGAAGGGTGCGGCCAACACAACGCTGAACAGGACCACAGGCAGGACAGCCCCAGGGCAGGACCACACTGACTGTGTTCACTCACTGTCAGTGTTTGTGCCCGGCACTGTCTGGCTGTGTCGCATGGTGAACAGGGGTCAAAAATGTCCTTCTGCAAACTACGCGTGAGCGTGCTGACAATGAGCAGCATGGATAACTGTAGGATGCTACATCAGCCTGTGCTTTGTTCCAAGTCAGTGTACAAAGAGACATGCTGCCCCTGAGAACTACGTGGTTAGATATGGGCTAAACGAAACCCAGTCACTAGATACTCCGGTCTATAAATATGGCTCCAATCTTGACTGTGCAATCAGCTCTTCCACTGGAGAAAATTCCTCTGTTATTTTCACAGGAATGACAAAGTCAGATACAGATGACTTCATTTAGTACAGCATGTGCTTGTGGTTTAGCTGTTTGAAAAAAAACATTTAGGAATTTGCTCTAATTTGCTTTGCTAAATGGAGGTCAGATGTCAGCCATTTTTTGAACCAAACAGGAAACGGGGCTGTAAAGCATCTTTTTAGCAGAAGCTACCTTGCAGCTCAGGCTTTAGCACCCCGTAACAAATCAGCTTTAGACTAGCAGGGGCACAGTATATGGCTACAGCCCTCTAGGGTTTACCTAAGACATTGCCCTGTTAACACAGGTTGTAGTTATCAGTCCTGACTGTGGAAGGGTGAATGTTTTCTGTGAAGATCCATTCAGCTGGATCACACAAATTAGAGTTAGGAATTCAGAAGCCAGACACTGAGAGCTGATAGTGGTTGATCTGGCTTACAGCTACTGTTTGGGAAATGTAAGAGTGCACAGCATGTCCTCATTCATAATCCCCTTGTGGGATTATACAGAAAAAGAAAAAAATCTGAAAGAAAATTAATTTAAATGACCAGCTAGAATGGGAATTCAAGGGTTGTGGTTTTTTGCTTTTAATACAATTATACAATTAGGAATGTTTATTAAATTATCTACCTTTGCAGATACTGTGTGGATAAACCAAGGAGGAAAGTCTGAGGCACTGATACTGCTGCTCACACTCTCTTTGCCCTCTTTTCCACCAAAACATGGTGCGAAATAATTTCATTATTTTTGAATATTTGGCCAGGAATTTAGGAAAGACGATATAGGATCATTCAGAGCCTGCTCCTTCCAAATATTCATTCCCGTGCTCGGTCTAAATTCGTTAGCTTCATTGTGCTCACTGTGCGTGCGGAAATGTTTCCTCCCCCAGGAAGCTGCTGTTTCCATAACCGGCAGGGGCAGCCCACATGCTACAGGAGCGTACATGCCCTGTTTAGGGGTGACACAAATCAGGGATTTTCCACCTCTTGTGTTTTACTTAACAAAGTAATGTGAAGCAGCAGTATTCATCTTTTGGATCTTTCTTTTAGAAAGCAGAGAAGGTGGCTGGGTGCCGAACAACTATAGTGGAGTTAGTGAGGGATGCAGATGTGCAGTTCCTTGGATGAAAACTGAAATGGAACCATTTAGTAGTTGAATACCTGCAGATGCTTTTTTAGTGGGTAACAACATCTTGGGTAGAAAACATCTCTGATTCTCCTTCCCAGAGATGACTCAGGATATGTTCTTTTTTGAAGTAAATTGCACTCCTGAGCATGACTCATATCTAAACTGTAAGGACCAAACTTTACTTCCTTCCTTCGTCTGAAACCTTGGAAAAGTTGCAAGGCTTGCTCCACTGTTGCAAAAACCATTCTATCATTATCAAAAGGAGAACAGAGCACAGACAAGTTTTAGCTAGTCAGTCAACATAGATCTAATCTTGCACAGAGCAGTTCTATTACCAGAATTTAAACAAGTTAGCATCCCTCTCCAAAACCACTGCCTCATGGCTAAAATCTTGGCAATGACAGAAATATACCACTAGGAACAGATTTCAAGCACAGGATAGGAAGTGGCCTCCTAATTCTCCAAAGTGCACCCAGGTCAAGAAAGTCATTGAGTAGAAGTCCTTCATAAATTTCTGAAACTCTGGTTTAACTCCAAGTTAAATTTTTCTTCCATTACATTGGTTGGACCCCTCTGCTCTGTGGGTTGGAAATCATCCTTTAATATCCACTCACAAGTCTATCTGTAGAGCTCCTATACCCATCTCTTCTTGCACTGTCATTGTCCTTGATTGTAAGCAGCTCTTCAGTTTCTAATGTTTATCGAACACTGATGTATTTATAGGCAGCAATAATACTCCTTGCCAGCCTTCATACTGCTAGGCTACAATACCATTATTTCAGATGCAGCTTATGAAACCTTCCACATTTTAAGAATATAGCTCCCTGGGCACACTTTTAATTACTGGTATTATTCCAGGATTTCAGGAGGGCTTTGCTCTCCTCTTTAGGTTTTGCGCTAGGTCAGCTCTATACAAAGAGTCTATAGAACAAGTCATACAGATACGAGATAAGAGGGAGGTGAGTAAAGGCAGTGGGAAGCAAAGACATTGGCCTAAGGTTAATCGATAGGAAATATGTTTCTGTCCTTTATCGTTTGTGACATGAGACACTTCACATGGTTGCAGGCAGTACAGGCACTTCAGATGTTTCGTATTCGAGGAAGACCACCTCATTGCATATGTGCTTATTTACAGAGCTCCATTGTTTTCATTCCTGCCTTGCTTTGAGAACTTTACTGTGGACCATTACAGGGTGAGACAGAGTGCTGTCTCCAAACCAACAGCCAGTGCATCCACTGAACACATGCTCTGCAATTACCGGTATTTTTGATGAAGTTTAAAAAATGCTATGTGCCTGAATCACTATTTAAGGCTCTGCTATTCTAAGTGGCAGATGGAACAGACTGAACTAGGCTTGGTGGAAAGCCAGGAGATGAAGGGGAGAATGGAGCACTGACACGAACTCGTGAATTCAGTCATGGTACTTGCTCTTTTTCCCTGTGCTCCTCAACAGAAAAGTACATATGGGAGGACTGTGCCTTAGATCTGGAGTCTGCTCTCCTCTAATCACATCAGATACCACATGACTTTTAAGTGCAAACGAGTACTAATTGTGCAGATCACCTACCCACTTGATATATTCTCAGTATCCAGGCTCTGATAGGTGTCAGATCACTTTGCTCCATGAAACCTGCTCTGTACGGATGCTCCACATTTCTTCTAAGAGGTTTCTACAAATCATTTAATCAAACTCTTCCATTCTTACTAAGAGGTCTGCAGTAGCAGTCTCACCAACTGCATGCCAGACTGAAGATCAAGAGGCAGCTCAAAGGGGCTCAGAACAGGGGAGGATAAGGGAAAGTAGGTCTTCCGCTCCTAAATACTGCAAGATGGTTGGGGGGGAAAGATTAAAAAAATGACTATATGTTATTTCAAGAAAAAAATGTTTCAGACTTTTGGGAGAAAAAAAAAATGTGAGATATAGGAAATCTGGCTTTAATCATGAGAAAGAAAGGGGACACTGCCTCAGGACTGTGAGAAAAAAAATCAGATGTTTTAAGGGGAAAATAGAAAGAGGTAAATTTAGTGGCAACATGAAGGCAAAGTCTCCCTCAAAACCTCAATTTGCTTTCATTACCACCATACTAGTGACAAAAGATGTAATGCCAATGTTTGTGGGTTTGGGTTTTTTTACAGCTGCCTTTATCCAGCACCCTGCACAGAAGGACATGTCATTTTTAATCTTCAGCCTATCTTCCTTGCAGCACCATCCTTCTTTATTGGATTTAAACCTCAGCACAGACTTAGATGCTTCCCAGAATAAATACCGGTCTTCCCGTACTTCTTCTTCAGTCACTACTGCACAAATAAAACATCTTCTGATTGAATCCAGCCAGGTCACTGCTGGCCATTGCCAGCGCATTGTTTAATAGCAAGTCCGGAGATTTACAAAGGACAACTATTCCACCTCAGAGGCTGGTATAACAGCACACTAACAAGGAAAAAGCCAGGACAAAGCACTTTGGGTTTCTGCATTATCAGCAACAGTAAAGGAAAAATACGATTCAAAAGAAGTGTTTTAATCCTTTTGCTTTTTTTTTTTTTTTTTTTTTTTTTTCCTTCAGCTTGATTAGTATTGCTGATAGCAGGATTCCTCCTATGGAAAACTTCTGCTTTACTACTGTGAGAATGTGATTATGTGGGATGATGAGAGGAATGGCCTGTGAGGGATGGATCAAACCTTTACTGTTAATGAGAACACACAGACTATGAGATTCACAGCAGTGCGGATACATTTAACAATGCCCTGTGAAGCGCCCTGAGCAAATCTCTCCATATCCTGCACTGGAGATCAATGCGGCTCTACAACACATTTGGTTTATGCACAAATTCCTCATTTTTCCTTCTCAGCATATTTCTTTTTGTTTGTGTGCTTTTGCATTGTAAAGACAGCATGGCTCTTATGCTTTTAAGACCACCTACATTTAGACCTTGAGGAACCATCCTTGACTCAGATCTTTAGGGGCTATCTCAATGACTCACTGTCATTCAGTCAGCATGCCAACCAAAATCAAGTCCTCTCTCATAAGTCGGGCTTCAATTTTTGTTATTTAGGTGCTAAATTAAATGTTTTCTAGCTTATTTTTATTGCACAGCCAAGAAAGAACAATTGGTTCATATGTGACAGAACTGAAGAAACCAAGGCTGGAATAGGTCTTTGCAGTAAAAGGGAGTTCCTGGCTAAGTTCTCCTCCTTCCTCAGTTATGTTGGGGTCTCCTGGCAACACAAACACAGATGGCAGATGATTTCATTACTTGCTGCTACATCTCAGCTTTCCGATCCTCAAAATATCTTTTGGTATATGGTTCCTTAGAGTTTAGGACAGTAGAACATTTCTACTGGTGTTGAGGGTGGCTTGTGAATGGAGGACAGAGAGTTGCATAAGGAACTAAGACAAGTACTGAGGACAAGATGTCATAGGACTGATGTGGAAGAATAGGGACTAGATCCAGTTCTTTCCCCTTCCCGCTTCAGCACAACTGAGGACTAAGCTTCCCATCAATGCAGCAGCTACTCAGGCTGGGGCAGCAACAGTAATGGTGAAGCTCATCTCCAAAAGCAGAACACCCATCTCACTAGCTGATCATCAAAGCAATACTCTTTGCCACGCCAACCAAGTATTTAACCGCTCTTAAAACTTCCTGTGTGAGAGATCCCACAGCCTTCCTAGCAGTTATGTTCCAATAGAGCAGGTGTGCTCCAGTCTCTTCCTTCAGACAGGACTGCCTTTGGGACTCCACCTGCACTGATGAAGCAGGTGATAGGTGAGAAGCATAAAAATGTGGAGCAGTTGTAGAACTTGAGCCTTGCTGGAGGCAAGTTCCTCCTCTATCTTCACTCTCAGCAGGCACTTATGGAGCAAGATAGATGGGTGGAGTTGGGCAGAAATAAGGAACTGATAGATTTCTACGTCAACCCAAGATGTGGGAATATCAGATCTAGCCTTCAGGGTCTTCTATTGTTTTCTTAGCCAGGAATTATCTAAGTTTTCTCATTTCACCCAAATAATAGATGCCTTCTTCCATCCAAACTAAAACAGGTAAAAAAGCCCCAAATAATAGGACTCAATTATGAAAACTGATTTGCTCTTGGGACACTTTGAAGAAGTAAGCGTGATGAAGATGTACATAACCTAGAATTTGTGTAGGGGAACTCTGTAATGCAACATGAATCTGGACTGCCTTCACTGGAGCATCTTTAGAACTTCTGAAAACAGATGTCAGACACTGAGGTAGCTCATGCTGGTTAATGCTGGCTGGACACTAGATTTTTTTTTTTTCATGATATAACAGGAATTTGAAAAGATGGGCTATCTTAATTCACAGCAGGTACAAGGAAGTACTTAATTGCTGCAGTCATTTTTAATGCTGAAGCTGACTGCAAAATTTAAATCTTAAAGTCAAAGTTTAAATACCAGAAGTACAATTTAAAAGAGATCAGCTGGGTCACTTCTGTGTTAGAAGCTGGATACATGTATACTGTATTATCTAATGGTTTTTGTGTTATTTACTCAAGCATTTGTAAAAGATTCAGCATCGAAGCAGGGAATATAGTGACAATGAATAATTTGCATTCTTTCTTCAGTGTAAATTAATTCAGGTCTCCAAGCACTGTGAGAATTAGCATTATATGCACAGTAAAAGGGTTGAAATGGAAGTTTAAACTGATGCACCATAAATGTTATCACTGAATGTTTTTCAGCCTTTTTTTTTCCTTCCCATTAGCATAGATTATTCTGTTTATCGATGCTGAGGTGAAAGAAGATTCCTGTTGTTAATAAGAAAGACCCTTTTGTTAGGAATGCTCAAGAGGAAGACTGAGCATAAGACTTTGTAGGGATGTTCCACCCTAGGAAAGCAGTAATTCTTTCACTTGGGTCACTGTCAATCATCCTGTTGTAATCCTGGGTGGGGTGGTTCTCCACCTATTTCTCCTCTGCTACTAGTGTAAGATTTTTCTCAAGGATTATCATTGCATGGCACTTAGTGCAGTTGGTTCTAAGTTCAGGTTGAACGTTCCTAGACATGATAGCACAAATAGTACAGAAATACCAGTCAGGTAATCTAAGAAATAATGCAGAAATATCCAACCAAGCCACTCCTATTAAAATATATTCCTGTGACTCAGGCTGTGTACATACAACACATATGATGACTGATGCACATTTACCTATTACTTTCCACCACGTTCCCTTCCCTCCTGCCCTTACTCTTCTCCCTGTAGCTCCAACTCTTCTTCACAGACTTTCTTTCACTGATATGTCCGCTTGACCTGTCAAACTCCCTTCTGTACCACCAAACTGGGGAAGGGAAGTGTTTCTATTAAGTTCCATTGATTTGCATTCATCATTTCCTGAACACTGGTGCGGATAAAGCTCCTCTAAAGATGTTTCCCTTAAGAAAACTTCTAAGTTCTTTAATGGAAGAAAAATTGAAATTAACCCAAAGCAAAATGGAAAGATTTCATTCTGTCTCCTTTGGTCTAGATGTGGGCATTATCTGTCAGGGAATACAAAATGCCTTATAAAAAAAGAAAACTTGCCCCTAAAACTTGCAAGTGGACACACTCAAATCCCAGCTTCCCTTAATGAAGCACTCTGTGCTTACTGATTTTTTTGCTGCATCAGTAAATCATATACAGTTCCCTTCCTGCATACAAATAGACTTCAGGTCCTACGCATGGAGGCCACCATTACAGCTCATCCAATGCATCACTCAATGAAACCACGTACATGCTTGAGAGTGTAAAAGCCATGACCATTTTTCAAGACCATACGTGACCTGGGCAGTATTATTAGAGGGCTTGAATAACCCGGTAAGTGACACACACCCAACCAAGTTAGAAGCATGCAAACAGATTACTCACCTCAAGCACAAGAAAAGCATAAAGGCAACTATAAGGGCCCCTACTGATATACAGTGCCCCAGGTAGTTTATGATGAGAGCAATCTTGTAATGGAGCGCATACTTCCTCTGGAGGTAAAGAGATAACATGATTAAATCAGCATGACTCTCTAAGCACTGACATTAAGGAACAGTTAATCAGTTTAGGAAACAGTAATTACTTTTCTTGACTTTAAAATGATATAATAGCCCCAGGGCTGATGCCTATGTATAAGCCAAACATGCTGCCCAGGCACAGAAGTACAGGCTTGGTTTCATTTCAGTTTGGGATTTGTCCACAGTTTCTTACAAATCTCAGAAAAATGTTATTTCCCCCCCTTTTTTTTCTGCAATTTCCTCAGGATTTCTTATTTTCATTATTATGCTATTTTAAAAATTTGTTGGTTTAGGTTGACAAAGCTACCAAAGACACATCTTTTCACAGTTTCAAAAGTTATAAAACATTATTTTGTTAGGAAACTGCATGGTCTTAATGAGCTAGGTTATGCTAAATTCCTACTCAAATGGTTTGTTTTTCGTACAAAAATGAATCAGTTGTCAGTAAGAATAAATAATAAGCCCTTTCAATACAGGCAGATTTTTCTCCGAGGCACATTCTTTGCAAGATACGATCCTTATCTTTCAAATTCAGAATAGAACCAATGAGACTGAAAGAGCTGGAATCTGGTGGTGTCCTTTCAGTGTTGAGAGAGCTTGACAAACCAGAGATCTTGTTGTTTTTTAGCAGCAGCCCAAGTATGTGGTGAAATTTAATGTATGTGTCTATTTCCTAGGATGCTGGGGAGATTATTGGTAGGTTCTTGATCCTGTAAACAAAAAATTAAGTACAAAAGTGCTCCCACCTAAATCAGTGAATTTAGTGATGTGACCAAAATTTGACCTTGAAGTAATTGGAACATTCTTTATTGGTGGGCTGCTGCTGGCTTCCGAGAAAAGAGAAGCATCTCCTCTCTTTGCCTGATGGATAGGAAGAAGTAGAAAAACACTATTCAGATAAATACTGAAGCTGGTTAAAAACTGTCAGAGCTCTGCTACTTAAAGAATAAATCCTGCTGGAAAAAAGATACATATTTATTTATTTGTTTGTTTTGGCATTTGTTTCTTTTCAGGTAAAGCAGATCTTTCCCCACTTTGGGATGTTTTCCTCCTCCAGAAGAACGAGACCTTTGAAAACCAACCACCTAAATTTCTACCCTTATGATAAAAATATAAAAGTAAAAATCCTTCAAATGGCATCAGTTTTCTAATTTTGGTTGAACTTTCTTTGTTTCATTTTTTCCTAATAATTTTCCTTAACATTTTATTCCGGTCAAAGGAATTTGTCAGTGAATGAATGTTTGGATGAAACTACAACCAGCAGCTGTAGTTAATCTGTTCCATTGTTTTGTGAAGATAGCATCTTCCATCACTTTGCCAGACACCGAGCAAGCACTCTTGGAATCATTTTCATGATGAAACCTGCCTATATCTTCAGCACACGGAATAATGTGCTGTTTCGGGACAGAACTCAACCATGTAAGGTATTTTTAAGTCAATTATAAAATCCCCCAAAATAAACTTCCCCATGCACATGCCCATTTACTGAATAGCCTTGAGGAGAAAAGAAAAAAAAAAAAAAGCAAAAACCAAACCAAATCTACAAGATCTGAATTCCACACTAAGTGTTATTTATTCTTAAGTCACAGAGACACCTAAAGGGGAAGAAAACACACTTGACTCGATGTGCCGACCTGAAATGCAATGTCGTACTCTTCAGCTAGCGCCTTGGCAAACTGCCTTGCTTATTTACTTTCCTGCTTTATTCACAGAATCACAGAGTATCTCAAGTTGGAAGGGACCCATAAGGATCATCGAGTCCAACTCCCTGCCTCTCACAGGACTACCTAAAACTAAACCATATGACTAAGAGCATCGTCCAGAATTGCTCATGTAGTGCTAGAAATCTTCCAGAAGATCACAATGTTTCTCCCAGGCCAAGGATCCTGCTCTTTGAATCTGACCTTTCAGCTCCCTCCTTTGGCTCCTAACCACTGTTTCAACTTCACTCAAATTCTAAGAAGGTATAATTCAAAATACAAGAAAGTTATTTGGAAAAAAATACAATTAAGCTCCTCTCTAACACAGAGATGCTGGAAGAAAACCAGGCATGACTTATTTTTTCTGTTGCTGACATTAACAAGTGTCAGTGATTCCTGAAGGCAAGTTCAAATATCATAGAAACAAGAACTGCCTCAGTGCCTATGAAAAACTAAGATGACAGGGTGGCAAGATCACTTTCCACCAGCCTACATGCAATCTGCATCTCTGGTAGAATTGGCGACAACACCTTCAGGGCTGAAAAACACGTGCCCAGAATCAGTCATGTGTTGGCCAAAGCTCAGTTCATGTAAAATACTTGCGTAACTCTTTTCTGTCTCACCCTCTTGGGGACTGATACATTTAAAACTGTAACAACTTTCTACTGCTGCCCAATATTCCTCTGCTTACAGGAAGATGTTTCACTTCATTAAAATGAAGATTTAAATCCTATTCAGGCTTGGGAGGAGAGAGGAAAGAAAATCGGTCTGTTAGCCTTGCTCTCCAGACCACAGCAAGTCACATCACTGGAGTCTTCTTCCGTGCCGTGCATTATGCACGACAATCATGTTACATCAGAGTTATCTTCCAGCCAGCTTCTACCAGGTAAACTGAGGAAGCACAGCCTCACGTCTTTACTTGCACCAGCTTTGCAAATCGAAGGCACTCTGGGCTCCCTGCAGCCAAACTTCAGGCTAATGACAGAATCATTCTGTCTAGAGGACTTTTTCCTTTGCTTTAGCTAGGACATGACTGCTAACCTGTCCAAACCAAATCAGCTAATGATTTGAACTAGTAACCACCTAATGACAGTACTCTTAGCTCTCCAGATGGCAAAGATCCTTCTCCCTCTAACAGAACTTCCTGAGAAGTCCTGACAGTGTTTACAGCACATGTCTTCCCGCGAGGCTCTGCACTCCATTCCCAGTTCAGTTGCTTTAGATTTCTTCCTGTTGTCAGGATGATCTCACCACCAGTGCAGTTTAAAGACACCATATCTCCTCTCCAAAGACTTTCAGAAGCAACCGCAAAGTATCTTTGTCATCCAAGATGCCTCTGGGTTCACTGCTTTCCTGTTCTGAGCCAGCTGGAAGCTGGGTAGCTGAGGCTTAATGTGACCGTGCTCCTAAGCAGGATACATTAACTTAAGCTCAGTGTGGTGCTAACTCAGCTACACAGCTTGAAGCCACCTCAAAACATTAGCAGAATCAAATTCATATCCAGCTGTCATAGGCCACATAGACGAGACCAAAGTTCCTAATTTATAGCTCTTTTTGGAGGCTAAGATGTATTTTTTGCTGCCTGAGACTCTCATTTGTCTTCTGACAAGAGCACAGATTTGTGCCAGATCCAGCAAAGGTCCCTTTGACACAGGAGGTTGTAGGCTGAATAGAAGCTTTCCATTTGTCACATATTACACCATCAAACAGTCAGTTGGATCAAAATGACTTCTGTACCTGATTCCTGTGCCTGGAGAAGCAGCTGATTGTTCAGAGGATGGGATTCAGTCTGACGTTAGGACATCTACACCTGGGTATATCTACCCAACATCTGAACCAGTATCTGAAGCAAGGTCTAGAAACACACAGGCATCTAGTGCCCCTTGAGGTGCACTCAGGAGACTCTGTGCTTCCTAGTTGGTCCTGGTGACTGACCTCCCATTGCCGCTGCTGAAGGACACAGGTACTCCAGAAAGCCCGTGTCACACCTGTCAGACGCATGGAGACACACCGGGGCATTTTAAACTGCGCTGGGTAACTACATGCGGGCAACTAGATCCCAGCCAAAGCGGGAATCTAAGAGCAAAGCAGTCTCAGAGCAGTTTTATCAGCTCTTGACCACAAGTAAAGCAATGATGTATTAATACAATCCAGTGAATGTGTATTACAGGAGCTTGTGTCCCCTAAGACTGACCCACAGCTGAAAAACCCTACAATTTCCCTTGCTACATTACCAACATTGTCATAAAACATATAGCACCGGACATGGGGTTGATCTTGAAAAGTCCTGTTCCTGCCCCATGTATCAATCACTGCATTTGAAGTCAAACCATGTAATTCTTTAGCACTCTGGCTGTGAGTGGCCAAGCTTGAATGCAGTGTTGTTTTCTGTATTAAAAATAAGCACGAAACGCAGGGCATACCTCCTGGCTGATGCTTAGAATCTGCTAGGATCAGTCAATAAATAACAATAGACCCACATGTGTGCTTGCATCTCACCTTTAATCAAAATGGAGGATTATGGAAATCTGTGGGGATTTTTCTTTTTTTTTTTTTTTTAGATCACAAAGCAACCCAACTATTCATCTGTAACACTGAGCATTATGTAGAGATTTCAAAAATATTCACAAATATTAATATTTGCAAAGCTTGTAGCAAATCTTTAAAGATCTAATAAATGAGTTTTTAAGCTTTTGCAAACAAGGGTGGGGGAACACCTGCATTTTCATCTGTTTAAGGAACATGCTATTTAAGAAGTTTTAAGCTATCACCATAGCTGCAAAGTTTTTAAAAGCAAAAACAGAGTAAAGGAAATAATCCTGTCCTCTAGTCACAACACTTCTCCAGCCTCTTCAAATAAAACTCCTCTGTATTTGCTTGTGCAGAGAGAGCAATTGTTCAAGCCATGCAGACAAACTCATAAAGAGCGTCATTAAAATACAGCAGCATTTTCCTGAGCTGGTACACAACTCAGACTGGGGTTACTGGGGTGGTGTCAACTTAATCAGCTTATATTGCCATGGGAGCCCCTCCACTGTGCTAGACCACCTTGAACGTGTATCAGTCCCTCTGGAAGGCACTCACGTACTGATACATTTTTTCTTACTTTCTAGAAGCCTCTAGCAAATGGAGGTGTGGGGGGGGTGGGTTACTACCAAATTACCTAGCCAGTGGGCAACAGCAGGCACTCCTCGGCAGCTGGCGCGTAGTTATCTGCTTTCTGATTCACTTGTCAAAGCTCCCACTCGGCAACAACATGGATCTTACAGGATGGATGCTGGGCCACAGCCAAAGCATATCACGACTGTTTTGGGTATAGTACTAGTCCAGATAGTTGCCAAGTACTAAATCCAGATTAGGTCTGCAAGCAGCCCTCAGCAGGTGAGACCTCCTCCTCCTCCTCTTCATTCGCAACTGGCATGGCACAACTCCAATGACAGAATGAGTGGAGTGAACCCCAAAACGTAAACAGACCTGAGCTGCTGGGCCTCACCCTGGTTCTTAGAGGGAAAAGTCACCCCTGGCAGAGAGACAGCACAAAGGCTTGTGTCCCACCATAGCACTCAAAACAGGAGGAAGAGAAAGAGAACATGGCATGAAAGGCTTGAAGGTTTAAACTATGTGAGGATGAATGTCTATGATGCCTCCAAGAAAAGCTGAGACTTTGACAAGAAAAGGACTTTGCATAATTGCTTGCAGCCTTTCTGAAGGAGCTTAACCCTATAGACTAATTTCATTCTGTAAACTCCTATATAATATACGACCGGCTCAATCTATTAAAGACAGCTGGGCCTTGAGTCTGCTTTTTACGTATTTTTCTGTTGCTGCCCAGTTACGTATTTGCTGAAGGAAAAATGATATTGAGATCTGGAAAGGCGAGTTGTTGATGAGACCTCAGAACTGATAGGTACACGGTGGAATCAGCTGGTGAAAGCTTATTTTTCAGTGCCAAAGAAGCTTTTGGTCTTATTGTTGTTATTACTAACATTTACTGTAGCAGCTGTAGGCTCTGAACAAAGCTAGGAAGGATCTGCATAAACATACATCATCAGGGACAGAGTGTAATAAAGCACTCTTTTTTAAAAACCATATGAGTAGGGGATATGCAGAAAGGATAAGTGATTTGCCTGAATTCACAGGGAGGATTTATTGTAGAGACAGAAATGGAATCCGTCTCAGAAGTCCCAAATTAGTTTGTTAACCTTAAGCTTAGCTTTGCATTCATGTATGCAGAGAAATGTCATTGAGAAGAATGAAGGGAAAAATACAGACCTTGTCATCCAGAATAGGCTCGCACTGAGAGTAGTTTATCTTGGAAGCCCATGTTCCATTGCCCAGGCATTCTCTGTAGGCATTTCCTGGTATAGACCAAAATAAAAGAGAGATGAGCACTCCATGCTGGACTTTAAACAGCCTGGCAAATTTACAGATTTAAGAAAAGGTTACAGAACAGATTATTCACAAGGCAGATCAACTTATCCCACCTCTGTGAGGAGTAGAACAGCCTGCTGAGGAGGGAAGAGGAGAAATAAAGGACATAAGCACATCTAGAGACAATAAATATCTAAAGATACTTATTGATAAAGTTTTCTTACAGCATACGGGTTCAGAATACAGCAAAGGTATGAGAAGAACGTTGTAAGAGAAAGCTTGTTAGTATAGTCTTTTAAAAGGCAGTTAAGTGATGTATTCAGTAATGGACAGAGAAGTTTAGGTCTTTAGTTCTCCATCTAGGAGAATGGTATGTGTATGGTAAACTTATTGCCCTAGTCCCCTGCCATTTATCCCACTGTAAACTAGATGAAACATTCCCAGAGATACTGATTTTCTAGAGTCTTCCCATGCAACAACATTATTGGTAAAACTTCTGCAAAGGACCTGAAAAAGGAGCAAGATAACCACATCTCCAGCCTGGGGCAGACAGGCTGGGGAGGCCACACAAGAATGTCTTGGAACAGATTTCATAAATGCGTACATCTATATTAAGATGTGTTCACCCATCCTCTGTGAAAAGAAACCGCTTCTGATCTTTTTCCAATTGCCAGTTCTCCCAGAATGTAAGTGAAAATCATGAATTACTTTACTGAAGCAGAGAGATTTCATGTCCAATTGCAATGTCACCCGGAGGAGCTCTGGGAACTGCATGTAGTAATACTGGAGGCGAAGAGGTGAGTTCCATTTCTGGCAAGAACTCCTCTTCATCCCAGGGAACTCGGAGAGAAAACTATGCAGTTTTGCTGTACAAACTACCTTCCTCCACCCATCAAAAGCACATCCAATACCAAGCAACAGGTTTTTTCCATGCTTATTTTGAACTGTGTCTTAGAAACAAGAGAATTAAAATAAAACAGGAAATTCAGAAAGATCCCCAAAGGACACATACAGACAACTTCCTAATGAACTCTTCATGATGTTGTTGCTGCCCTTTACCCAGTTTCTTCCTGGGCCTTTGCCATGGTCATTCAGTGCTAGTTCAGCACCCAGCCATCAGGAAAATAAGAGAAATGTCAGATAAAAGCATCAGATTAAATGTTTTTAAAAGTGCTGTTGACAACAGCCATTGAAAAAGGTAGAAAGACTTTTGAAAAGGTGCTTTTCCTACAGAGCAGGAAAGCCCACATGGAAAGCAACAAGGAACAGTTCACCTGGATGCTACAGATTACACCACATCCATACAGATCACTGAATTTCATATTGCACTTTTTGACTGTTTCTTCTTGGAGTGACAAAAAAACACAAAAAAAATGGTGACATTTGGGTCAACTACAGAAACTTGTGCTAAAGGTTAAGGACCTCAGTTTCCATTTCTGTCACTAGTTTACAGACAAATTCACACACTTCCCTCTCTTTCTTGCTGGAGAATCAGGTATAGACTGCCATTTTCTGTGCAAATTTTTGTGCAATTTTCCCCTGAAGGCTAAACAGGTGATCAGACTTCTTTCCTTGCTGTTCTGTTTATTATCATTCAGCATCCCAAACTGAATGTGTCTTGGGGCATCTTTTACCCCCTTAATCTGAGATCAGGTCTGAGTGGGATTCAGGTGGTTGGATCCGAGTTATATCCTTGAAAGCCCTTGTATTTGTCCCCTCCCTTAGGCCAGTGCTGAAGCTCTCCGTACAGAATGGTTGCTGATTTTGAGTCTCTGTAGCAAACATCTGACTCTCAACACATTGAGTGGGAAGCTTTGGTGCTTAGTCAGATGCTGAATCCCACTTCCAGGATAGTGCTCATATGAAACCCTCGTTTTATTTGTTCTGACTTTTCCTTTCCCTTGCCATATCTTTCCAGCTGAGATGTGCAGACCACAAACACAAGCAATACTGTGAGACACTTAGAACATATAACTGGGGCTACATAAGTACCTGAGAGAGAAAGGTGTATTTGAATCAAGTAATTATTTATGCATGTAAAAGGAAAACCACTCTTCTTTTTCCTGATTTTCCTCTAGATGAGAAATCAACAGAAAACACAAATAGTTTGAAGTTGGGTGAAAGAGAGGGGAGTGTCAAAACTAGGGAAAGAAGACTCATTTGACCCCAAAGCTCCTTTCAAAGATTTTTCTTAGTTGAAAAGGAAAGCAAATACTAGGAGTGCTCCCCCTGTCCACACTAACTTCTTCCTCTGCTCTTCTCATTGTTATTTCCATTTAGTACAGAAACAGAAGTGAAACGTGTACATGACTGCCTGAAAATGACCTGGTGGGACCGTGGCAGAGCATGAAACACCTCAAACCATGTATTCTACCTTATCAGGCCACGAGGCCGCTGTCTCCTATACTACATCTTCTCTGCTCATTATAACCTTCTTTTCAGAAGGATAAATGCGTGCCTCGTGTTTCTTGTCCAAAAGAAGTATGAGAGAACAGATCATGATCACCAAAGCAAGATCAAATGTAATGATGTCATTCATTTCCACTTCCATTTTGATGTGTAACCCCTCCACTTAGAATATCAGGAGCCGTAAAATGTGCCTCTGACTTCTCCTTCAGCGCAAATGCAGGAATCCTATACAACACCCACATCAAAGCAGTTCTTTGGGAAATGGTCATCTTGGTTTATGAGCTGTCACACCAAATCTCTTACATGGTGAGTACCTAGTCAAGAGGAGGATAAAATCAAACTCTGAATTTCTCTAGTCCAGAATCTCCTCCAGGATCAGCCACTTCTCAGAAACAAATGCAACAAATAGATCTGACTTCTGGGAATGTCTAATTCCAAACTCTAGTAAGTAATTTATACTCTAAAGCAAACGTCTTTCTTCTTTTTTAGTTCCAGATGCTTTATATCATTAGTTCTAATAGCCACATGGAAACAAGTTTCCAGTCATACTGAATGTATTTTCATATATCTTATTTTCATAACATAACATAATACAGATCTTTACCCAGTGATTTAAAGGAGAAACATCTGATTTAGAGAGTGAGGTAATATTCGAGATTAAGAGCCTCACTGCAGGCATCTGGAAGAAGCAGCTCTTGTTCACGCACAGACGAATCCCATGGCACATAGTGAGTCAGCCTAGCATTTCTTGGGGACACTGGGCCAGTTGGATCTGCACGGGACAGAGGCTCATTGCATTCACAGTCAGTCACATCTGGCATGTGCTGAACTGCCTGTGTGTGCTTGTATATCTCTGGACAGAAGACCCCGGATAAAATAATGGCAACTTCAAATAACCATCTTAGTCTTTTTCATAGCAGCAAACAGCTGCTTCATAGCACCCCTATGTACTGTCAAAAACAGCACAGAGAAGATGAAGAAATAACAGACACTGGACTCAGCGACAGGCTGAGTCACTGGGATGTGCAGAGTTGTAGCAGCGATCAAGCAGCAAAGAGATGCCAAAAAGATGACAGATACATTGGTTCTATGAAGGACAGCAATGGAAGATATGTGTCCCCCAGCTTCAGAGCATGTAACGGAAGAGAAGAGGGAAATCAACAGTCAGTGATTTTACCAAGACACTTCTATGATCTCTTTGTGATGGAACATGCTGAAGAATATTCCTTCTCACCTGGTTTTCCAATGAGAACTGGGATTAATGTGCTTTGTGCTAAAAGGATTCTCGCCCTTTGCTTTAAAGCACTGTGTACAGAAAGAGATTGGATTGAGTTCAGTTTTTCTTAATGATTGTAATGAAAAATAAGGAGAAAATGGAAAAGTCATGATGGAGAACTCCATTGTAGAAACAAACAAGAAACACCTAGGAAGAAAAGAAGAGTTACATGATCTTTCTAGGGTAACAATGGCTAATGAGAGCTATCACCACTATTTCTTCTTTTTTCTAGTTAAAAAAACAATTGTGCCAATTTTCATTTCCTTAGACAAATGGCACACTGAAGAACTTGGTGTACTTTCTCTTCTTATAATTTCTCCTTCCTTCCTGACTTTATTCAGAAGAACAGATACACGAAATAAAGAGATTTTTGGTGGTTATAACTTGTGGTTATTTGTGCTCTGTGTGCACTTGCACTCATGTAATACAACTGGACAAGCAGATTTAATCTTCATGCAAACGAATAATGAGCAGTAGTTGACTCTTGATGACACGGGCAACACACAGCCATTATACACATAGCTTTTTACACACCATCCAATATTAATTTCTATGCTTCAGTCAATGGCGTCTTCTTTGACTTTGAAAATGATGATTTGCTTTTGTTGTAGATTAGTTGTGGCACATTTGTGGCACTTGATTGCTTCTGCTTAAGCATCAGTCCAGGGGACAGGCAAGGAGGTAAAAGGGAACTCCCTGAATAGACAGAAATATCCAGCAGTGCTCAGACTGTCACTCAGGTTGCTAACTTCCAGAAAATGTATTGCATCCCCTCCAGGCCAGCCAGTATAACATATGCATTTTCATATTTCCTCTGAGGGCTGATTCAGTCACGCTGATCATAGTCATGTTCTATCAATAAAGCTGATGACAGCAATGGCAGTATTCCCAGAGTCAAACACAGCAATTAGAGCCCCTCAGACAGCGTGCTGCAGTACCTTCCACTACTGCTCCTGCTCTGTAGCGGTGGCTGCTGTTTTGACAGCCCAATGTCAGACCTTGATGCTACATGAGCCAACATTTTGGCTCCACACACACTATAGATGGACATACACATAAGACAGTAGAAGTACCAACATTTTCAGTTCTCATGGGCTCCAAGGTGATGTCAAAGGGTACATAAAAGGGACCTTGACAGGCTGGAGAAATGGGCAGACAGAAATCTCCTGAAGTTCAACAAAGGGAAGTGCAAAGTCCTGCACCTGGGAAAGAACAACCCCATGCCCCAGTATACACTGGAGACCAGCAGCTGGAAAGTAGCTTGGCAGAAAAGGACCAGGGGGTCCTGGTGGACACCAGGTTGAACATGAGCGAGGAATGTACCCTTGCCACAAAGAAGGCGAATGTTATCCTGGGCTGCATTAGGCAAAGTATTGTCCATAGGTCAAGGGATGTGTTCTTTCCCCTCTACTCAGCACTGGTGAAGCCATTTCTGGAGTACTGGGTCCAGTTCTGGGCTCCTCAGTACAAGAGATACATGGACATACAAGAGAGCACAATGCAGGGCCACAAGGATGATTAAGGGACTGGAGCATCTCACATATGAGGAAAGGCTGAGAGAGCTGGGACAGCTCAGCCTGGAAAAGAGAAGGCTCAGGGGAGGGATCTCATCAATGTTTATAAATACCTCAAGGGAGGGTACAAAGAGGATGGAGACAGGCTCTTTTCAGTGGTGCCTAGTTACAGGACCAGAGGCCATGGGCACAAACTAAAACACAGGAAGTTACATCTTAAAAATCAGGAAACATATTTTTACTGTGAGGGTTAGTGAGCACTGGAATAGGTTGCCCAGGGAGGTTGTGGAGTCTCCTTCTCTGGGGATATTTAAAAGCCATCTGGACATGATCCTGGGCAATGGGCTCTAGGTGGCCCTGGTTGAGCAGGGGGGTTGGATAAGGTGACCTCCAGCGGTCCCTTCCAACCTCAACCATCCTGTGACTCTGTGATTTACGGGACACTATTATGCTCTGGAATTACTTTAAAACACAGTTTAGGTTCAATGTTTTACATCAGTTTGAGAATTAAAAGCTTGACCTTCATTTCATTTCCAACAGCAGATGATGTTGCATTTCCAAACAGAATATGCAAAGAGGAATATTTGATGACTGGCGGGTGTTTTTTTGGGGTTTTCTTTGGGTGGGGTTTTTTTTTTTTTTATTGACCCTGTTGGAGAACATAAAGCCTTTTAGGTAGTGGTAACACAATCTGTATAGATTGGCTGGGTGGTAGGCTTGTGTTTAATCAGTAAAAGTCCATTAAAAGCATGAAACAAACAAGAGACAGGAGCACAGGGTAAAGGTAGGTGGATGTAATTCTCAGCAGGAAGTTAACCACGTCCTTCCAGTCATTAGCGGGTGAAAGACAATTCCAGACACTGTATGCAACTACTCCTGTAACAGATATTGTCTTTGACAACTGGAACTAAGCTGGTCTTGAAAAAGATTTTAGTTATCTTGCTATGTCTCATGTAGATGACTTTCTGACAAGGTTTACATTTCCAGTCATCATTAAAATGGAAACCTGCCTTCTCCAACTACTTAGGCCTTTCACCCTGGATCCCCTGAACACAGAGTGGCCCTATAATCATGAAACAAGTTCATCTGCTAATGGAGTGAGGGGAATAAATAGGCAATTGAATAAATAAATAAAACACAGTCTGCTAAGTTCTGAGCTGTGCATGGCTAAGGGTATCTGACTGCTTTGACATCTTGCTGATCCATGTTAGCTGTCAGCCAAGCTGAAATGAAGCGTCTATCAACCAGAAAACCAGAACCCTCACTGTACAAACTCCCTAGAAAGTACAAAGTTTTGGAAAGTGGAGTTAGCAGTGACTATGGAAATCTCAGAGAATCACAGATGCAGCAAACAACTGAAAGAGCACAGTGGGTCATGTCGTCCATCTCCTTACCAGCAGGATTTATTTAGTTCAGATTAAAAAGCATAAACCCCAAGAATTTCTAGTAATTGATTTGTAAAACTATTTCAGACAGTCTGTTAAATCTCTCCACTGGGAATTTTTTTGCTGATACCCTAAAATAACTTTTTTCCCCTTCCTTTTTAAAACAACTCTTCAACTCTTTTTGCCCTGTATCACCCTCTGACCAAGTTGAATGACTTGCTTTGCTTTTTGGGGTCAGTTAGGCCTGCATATTTACCACAGGCAGAGTTCAACCTTCTAATTTTAGAATATCAACTTGCAACTAACCTTGTTTGGCACATCTTATGAGTTCCTTCCTACACTGGCTTCAGGGCACAGCAAAGCAGGCTATGGAGCTGCCAGACAATGGTGCCCCCAGCATGGAGGTATTTATGCGAAGGTTGCCAATGGAAAGCAAGCACAAATAAGTGAGGTTTTTCCTTAGGTATGCAACATCAAAACAGATTCTGTGAAATGCTAGCCTTTAAAATCAGAAGACATAGTGGAGAAAACCTGTCTTGTCTCAGTGTCAAGCCTAAAGCATTTTTGGAGCTGAATAAATTATTTTTGAAATAGACTGTTTTGGGGCAATGAGAATCACTTGTTAAGACTGGTAAATTGGACCCAAGTTTTCCCCCCCAAAAAAAGACAAATTTTAGAAAAATTCAAAGAACACAGGAGTAAACCAAACCAACCCATTCCAGCATTGAACATAAGTTACTCACAATATAGAGTACTCAGACTCTGGTTCATCCACTGTTGGACTTCAAGAGGAACTTGAACCCAGTGCAGTGGATTCCTTTCTTTCAGTGTCCTAATCACTGGGATATTGCGACATTCTCCCAGTGTCTCCTCCAAATAATTTTTATTCATTTAATGTTCAAAATAAGACATTTTGCTGGGTATTAAGCAAAATTTTCTCTCTTGGGTACTTATCTGCCATGATCCCCAGTAAATCCAACAGGAACTGCACGATATAAATTCCTTAGATTGGCTCCTCAGATTTCGTAGGATTCATATCAAATGAGACAGAAAAAAACCTGTGTTGCATAAAGGATATGTCACTTCATGCATATAGTATTTTTAGCCCTTTTTCAAAGTCTCAGAAAATCCGCAGGCATCTAAAAATAGGGACTGAATCATGGGGCTGTAAATTATTTATTCATGTGCCATCTTTCCTCTTTGGTGGGTTTCTTCTGATTGTTGCAGTGACAAGCTAGACCCAGGTAGGATTCACTGCTTGCTTTTTCTAGAAATCATAAGTGACAGCGGTATAATTGTAACAGCAGTCAGATGTCCACAAAACTGGAAAGAAAAATATCTCTCCACATATTTTATTTGTGAATGAGAGATATTCAGACAAAAATAAGGAGAGGAAAGAACAGTTATCCAAACAATGCTTATTACTTTGTACATCAGCCAACATCATCCTGAAAGCCAAGCTTTGTGCAAAAAGAGGTTCTCAGATGTCATGGTTGGTGGTTTTTTTTGACATTCATGTAGAATTATAATGCAGTTATAGGAGAGTCTTGGCAGTCAGATAAATAATACTTTGGACAAGGAATGTTCCCCTAGAAAAGTATTTCTGACCTTGGCTCTGTCTAGCTCACCAACCTGATGTTTCTTCAGGCTTTCAAACACATAAGAAACTTTACTCAGCTTTCTATTGTCTTCCTTTGCCAAGAAGTCCTAAAATGCTTTATGAGAAGCTCCAGCAGTCTAATTATGCTCACTTTCTGTATTGATTTCCTATCTCCTAAAAAGCTCAAGTGATTCACCCAGCTCATATAACATGTCAAAAGCAAAGGCAGGAACAGAAGTTTAGAAGCCCTCCAGACTTCTTGAGTTCAGAAAAACATTTCTTTGGATTTCTCGCCCAAGGTGTACTCCATTAGGCATACTGATAAAGATTATTATAGTCTTGCCCACACCTTTGTGTCTGTTCTTACACACCCTCTCGCTCATGTATATAACACTTCCAAACACAACTTTCCTTAGACAAGCTGAGCAGGTTTAATGCTTGCTGGACTATAGGAATAAGAAAGGGCACCCAAGGTATACAGTTCTGTTTGTTTGTACCTCTTTCTCCATCTCCGATTCTTCACCTAAGTAAGTCCTGAGGTCCAAGAATCAACCTTTATTAAATCATCTCCAGGCAACCCCTGGCTGCCTCCTAGACAGGTTGGCTAGGAACCTACTTGGTGTGTTGCCCTGTTCACTGCAAACCTTATTGAGGCCTGGAACCCACATTCATTTCCTTCCTGGGCCAGGCAGCTCTTCCCTTGCTTCTCATTTCTGAGATACACCTAACTGCTGGGCTGCGGCTATATCTTGGGCTAAGCTTTCATCTTCTTAACAACAGCAGATTCCAGCACCCACATCTTGGCCTCTGTGCCCCTACCTCTTCTCTCCACACTACCATTACCGACATAGGCAGGTCCCAATCCAGAGTTTCTGATTCTGATGTATCTCCACTGTGCTCAGCAAGTCACCCTTGTCCTAGGCTGGGGCTGCCTGGCAGCAAGCATTGCCATTTTAGCACCATAGACTGAATTGTGCAAAGCTGTCAGAAAAGTGCCTCTTTTTAACTTTGTCCAATGAAAAACCTGTTAATATAAAACTACAGATAAAAGAAAGTACACATTCTTTTTGACTTTCCAATCCCTTGCAAGTGAACCCCACACAGTTCTCCTCAGGAAATAAAACCACAATTTCTTGCAATATTTTCACTCTTTTCATTCCTCCAGGGTTGACAAAAACTATTCCATAAAACACATCTCTTTGACAGTGCATATCTTATTTCTCTACTGCTTAATCTTGAACTGTTTCAGGATTAGGGTGTGGACAGTGGCAGGGAATCCCCAAATGGTTGCCCTTTCCCAAAATGATCACTCCTCAGCAGTATGACTGAGAAATTATCCTGAAAGCTGCTTTCTTTCTCACATCTTCTTACACCTTCTGTTGTAACCCTTCTATTAATCATTCAACAAAACAGAATTATTATTAATGATGTCTATAATCATTATACCAACATACTATTAATTTCCTTAGGTAATTATTTTATGGCTTGTTACTAAGACAAGTTTTGTTTTGAAATGCCTGGACCATGCTGTTACAGAAACAACTGAGGGAACACCAAGAAGACAGGGAAACAGAGACAAGTGAACAGGCTCTCCAGCATTTGATAAATGCTCATTTAACCCTGCTTTCACAAACACGCAGTGCACAGTTTTTTCCTCATACTGATTGACTTGACAGAGTTTGGGCCGCATGCGTCAAAAGCACTAAGAAAGGGAAAAAAGGAGAATAATCCTTCCTGAGTCAAAAAGTGCTGTAGTGCCTGAAATTAAAAGCACATCCTGTGATAGGTTACAAAGTTCATCATTTTGAAACAAATGGAGATTACTTTCTTCTGTTTTGTGTTACGGTGCTGAACTTGACATGAAGATGCACGGCAAGTCTGCAACCTCCAAAGGCTATTTGCACTTTACAGCTAATTCCCTGAGAGAGCACATATGCAAACATGAATGCACCTAGAACCCAATAGTTTTCAACCCAGACCTGCATGTATCTTTAAGCAGAAAGATAAAAGAGGGAGATTATGAAGCAATCTGTATTAACCTGTTCCTCAGATTATCACCTTATCCTTTCACTTGTTTGTCAGCACATGAAAAAAAATATTAAAAAAATGCCGAATCTCTTCATTCTTGCTGAACAAAAGTCAGAATTTATTTGACTCCCAAAAAACCTGTTGCGAGAGAAAAGTTTGAAATTCATGCTGGATTTACCATTTACACACACAGCTACAAAAATTAATCTTTGCTGAAAGGCCAAATATCACACACAATAAAGACCAGACATTTGTCACTCATTTAACATGCACAGACATCATCTCTAGTTCAGCAAGTCACAGAAACTTGGATTGCTGGAAATTAAAACAGCACCCAAGAGCAATCTCTCTTCACGGTTGCCCTATTTTTATATTCCTCCCTACAGATGAAATCGAGCTCAAGATTAAGACATATAAATTCTGATGTCATGATGCAGGTGCTCATATGTAAGTGAAGGTTATAATGTACATGCTGCTAGACAGACATCTAGACTATTCGAGATGGCCCATGGTGTCCATGGCATCTACTCAATCTAGGACATCCAAATAGCGCTAGATTCTTAAGTTTGAGAAATTGAATTGACCCCTAGTGATTGCAGCCAGCACAGTCTAAACTGAGATTCAGCTGATCAGTGGCCATTTACTTTATGGAACTGAATTGTTCTTCCATTGACTACATCTCTATTGACAATAGGGGCAACTTAATCACCTGGAGCACATATAAGCACCTTCATATAGACAACTAAATTTGTCTGGGATAAACAAAATATTGACATGGATGCGCCTGTAATTTGATGTTGAACAACCACTCCTATGTCTGTTTTAAAGAATTCCCTCACTTGAGTCTGGATGATGTAATTGTTTTAAGAAACATAGGCTATCATCCAACTGGCATTCATAGGAATCATGCACAAATTGCTAGGAAAACTTTTAAGGCCCAGAACACATGGGCACATCCACCTACATAGATACCGAAAAACCAGTGAGAGTGAGAGAGAAAGCTGTAGGCTAAGAAAAGCCTCTCCGCTGCTGGTTAGTCCAACAGGTCATTAATTCTCCCATCGTTCTGCAGTGGCAGTGAGTTTCTGCGAAGCACTAAGACTGGAGGAGGAAAGTCATTACCCTGGGCTGAAGCACAGTTTGTTTCTCAGCCTGACAGAGCAGGAGAGCACAGAGCTATGAAGCTCCCTGCCTAACCCCCCTCTGGAAGTCTGTCAGGGCACCGGCTGATAATGTTTGATCTTTATAGTAATTGCCTCTTAGTTGAAATTCAGAATTCAATTAGTCACTTGCCATAATTACTGAACACAGAGATGGCAATGACAATGAGAGGTGTAACTGTACTTTATTACCCGTAGTAAAGCACTGTGGAATTGAGAAGCACTATGATCTGATTAACACAATAGCGGGAGAGAGGGAAAGGGAACCCGAGGCTGGATTTCTCCTAGGACAGCTGACTCGAGAAGACAATTTGTACAGCCTGTTGAAGTAAATGAGTCCCAGAGTGCAGCCTCCCTCTAGTTTAATTTCTGCTGAGGTAAGTGGGAATGTGGGGAGCAATGTTCTTCTCACAGAGCCTTCACTGTCTGGAATTTATCAGGAATTTTGTGACCTTATGAAATCTGAGTTGCAATCACGTAAGCAAAGCACAGCAGCTGTATGAATGGTTCATGATGGAGCATGGAGTCGATCAGCTCTGTAAAAATAATGCGAAAGGTAGTTGAGAAAAGGAAGAGGTGGTAGCTGGGGATGGGACTGGATTCCAATATGCCCATTCATATGATATTTGCCTGGTAAGATTCAAATACCTTGACATGGAATTCAGATGAAACCTCTAGTTCAACAGCAGAGGCTGTGAGAGGAAAGCAGCACACAGCAGAGACAAGAGCCCTCAGCAAGTAAGAGCAACCCAGGAACACAAGGAAAAACATCACACACAACACAGGCAATGAGTCTTGTTAAAAGGTTAAGAGGATCTACAAAACCTGATTATCACAGAGTCAGCATTGGGGTTTTGTCTATACCACAGTAACGTTCATAAGGAACCAGAACAGTGGTTCAGATTTACAGGGATTTTTTTTGTTGGCTGTTTTTTTTTCCATTCCAAACTCTTGTCCAGATTATAGATCCAGCATTTTATAAGAATCATTGCCTTTTGGAAAATTACAGTCTTTCTTACAGGATGATCCAGACAGATCCTGTCACACTTGCATGTCTTAGGATGTCTGGACAAAAACAGAACATATGCGACTGTCAACTCATGCTGTGTTTGGTTCCTAGAAAGCATCGTGTCTTCCTTAAGCCTAAATATTGAGCAGGGGAGTTCAGGGAAGAAACAGACTGTCTACGAGACAAAAAAAAAAAAAAATTAAAAAAAAAATACTGCAAGTACAAGACGGATGACCATTTGCCAAAGTCATACCTGCCAGCTCTCATAACTAAATCTGATCTAAGAGCGTAAAAGTTCCAGATGCTTCTTGGCAGACATAAGCCCATTTTGCTGAGCCACAATTCTCCTTCTAAAAATGTAACTCCAAAAAGAGGATAAGAATGGGCATGTTCTCCCAATTTCTGTGAAGTTAACTTGATTCTTCTTAATACAAAATTCCCCATAATCGTAGTTTTTTACAGGATGAGCAAAATATTCAGCAACAGCAAGAGCCTGAGTTTTGGTTGTGGAGATGACTGCTGATGTGACAGGTTGTAAATAGCTTCTTTAAGCCACCACCGATTAGGTTTGTTTGAGATGAGAAAGTAAAGTCCCAGCAGATACAGGGAAATACAACAGTAATTCTAAGTCTTAAGGCCTATTACAGCTAATAATAGCGCTACACTTCCTGTTGATTGTCTCTCCCTATAAATACCCTCCTTCTCCCACTGTGGAGCAGAGCAAAGTTTTAAAAACAACTGCATGAAAACACTTGCCAGGAGAAAGCAACACGCAGCTCATATCTTCTTCTTACATGGCCACAATGAGGAATAGGAAACATTCATTAAAGAAATTACCCTCAAAGAGCACAGGTTTGAGCTCAGTTTTGCCTCCCTGTCTATCAGTTTTTCTCTTCCCATCCTTGAAACTAGTGCAAAAAGATTTATCGAATAAATCACATAAACCAAGCACAGCACTGCTATGGAGAACACTGTGTCTAAAGATGTTTTATCTGCTATGAAGGGTGACAGGCATTAGCTGACTTTGTAGATATGCTATGTGCTACGTTGATAATGTACTTACTTGTTCGAGACTGAATTTGAAAGTCCACCAGTTGCTTAACCACCCAGGGCTTCCCTTCCTACGCTTCATATTACTACTACCATTGCTGTAAAACACTGCTGCATTTGCATGCCTTTTCCCAAATGTAGCATGAAACATGAATTATGAGCCAATCCTTTCCTCTAGGACAGCACGTGTCAAAAATTTAAAGAAGAACAGAAACATGAGATGAAAGAATATTTCATCTAATGTATTGCTAGCACTGGACAGACACCGGGAAATTTGGTTTGCAAGTGATATCAAAAAGGAAGTGAAAAAGTACGAGATTAATTTTGAGAGGGAACTGCGAAGGACCATATTGTTCTGAGGGTTGTTTTCATGCACACAGCACCTTATGAATCAGAAAAGGCAGATCAAAGATATGCACTCTGAGTGCAAGATGGGACTGTCTGCAGTGCTCCTTGGTCTCTGTTTCAGTCCAGCTTCCAAGACATCTCCTAGTTTGCACACAAGTGATCTTTCTTCTCACAAGAAACCCCCTGGACAAGGAGTTGAGTGATCACGTCGGCCAGGAAGACCAGGAATAGTCTGCAAAAGCTCAGGCACGTGGAAAAGAGGAAAAGAGGCTGTTCCCCTGACATAACCTTATTAACACAATGCCTCACTCATTTGGAAAACCTGCTGTTATGTGGGAAGGTGCTTTCTTACCACCTGATAATTATTGTCTCTTTGGGGGTTTGAAATGGCATGGGAGGGAGAAAGGGGATTTTAAAATCTCTTCTAATTTTATAGCATATAATGGGTGCTGTCAGCACATGCTGTGACAGTCTAAGAAAAGCATTTCACAAGCTTCATTTCTTGGCGAAGCTCTCTGACGAATCTTAAGAGCCTGAGCTCATTTCAGCTAGGAATGAATAGCAGGCCATCTCTGAACCATCCCACATGGTTTCAGGTTCACCGCAGCCTGGCAAACGTGGTGTGGCAGCTTCAACATCATCGCACACACCTTTTTAAAACCCAGATACATGTGATCTCTTTGCTGTCTGTTCATAAAGCCCTACCACAAAAAAGATCAGGATTTCAAATCAGATCAAGAGCCATCCTCATAATGGTATGGTACATTCAATCCCCTGAATGCAAACTAGCTTCTGGTGGAAGCCTGCTTTGAGTGCTCAGAGAAAGATCATGGCTACTCTGTAGAGAAGATGTCCTTGTGTTTCTCTCGCAGCACCAGAGTCAAAGTAACACAGACGCATCTGGGCAGCCTTTTAGTGCCAAAAGGCAACAGAGACTCCATGGCAATAGAAGATTTGGGAACTGCTGCAGTAAACAGGGGATATGGATTTGTGTGCAGCAGAAAAAACCTGTGCTCCCAAACATGTGGTGGAAGAGAAGATGCTCTCTAACAGGCACCTCAATCACCCAGCAGAAGAGAACTGTATAACAGGTACCACCATGCAAACTTCCTGGAGTCAGTTATGTGTCACCTGCAGGTACTGAAGTGTCTGAAAAGTAAAAGTGGTGATCTTCTGTAGCCAAACTTTGTGCTACGAAGTTGGACAAAGAAAGAGCATTATTCCCTTCGATTAATTAATGTTGGCGACATGGACAGTGGGATCAAGTGCACCCTTCAGCAAGTTTCCCAACGACACCAAGCCGTGTGGTGTGGTCGACACGCTGGAGGGAAGGGATGCCATCCAGAGGGACCTGGACAGGCTGGAGAGGTGGGCCTGTGCGAACCGCATGAAGTTCAACAAGGCGAAGTGCAAGGTCCTGCACATGGGTTGGGGCAATCCCAAGCACAAATACTGGCTGGGTGGAGAATGCATTGAAAGCAGCCCTGAGGAGAAGGACTTGGGGGGTGGTTGGTGGATGAGAACCTCAACATGAGCCAGCAGTGTGCGCTTGCAGCCCCAGAAAGCCAACTGTGTCCTGGGCCTGCATCAAAAGCAGCATGACCAGCAGGTTGAGGGAGGGGATTCTCCCTCTCTACTCCACTCCTGTGAGACCTCACCTGGAGTACTGCAGCCAGCTGTGGGGCCCCCAACGTAAGAAGGACATTAAGCTGTTGGAGGGAGTCCAGGAGGTGGACCATGAAGATGATCAGAGGGCTGAAGCAACCTCTCCTATCAGGACAGGCTGAGAGAATTGGGGTTGTTCAGCCTGAAGGAAGAGAAGGCTTGAAGGAGACCTTATAGCAGCCCTCCAGTACCTAAGGGGTCTACAAGAAATCCGGAGAGGGACTGTGACTAGGGCATGGAGTGATAGGACAAGGGGGAATGGCCCTTAAGCTGAAGGAGGGTAGATCTAGATTAGATATTTGGAAGAAATTCTTCCCTGTGAGGGTGGTGAGGCACTGGAAGAGGTTGCCCAGAGAAGCTGTGGCTGCCCCATCCCTGGCAGTGTTCAAGGCCAGGTTGGATGGGCTTTGGGCAACCTGGGCTAGTGGAGGGGTCCCTGCCCATGGCAGGGGGGGGTGGAACTAGATGATCTTTAAAGGTCCTTTCCAACCCAAACCATTCTATGATTCTATGAATTTGCGACACGGTTCCATGACTACAAGGAAGTGGATGGAAAGACTAGGTCATTTCATGCTGGCACAAAACACTGCACACCTTGCAAATGCTGCACACCCAGTTCTTAACAGTTATATGCACTGCTTTACATAGAGGACATTAATCTTATGCTGGTGATACAACTCTACCCTGAGGACAAATAAAGACAGATCAGCCCCCATAATATTCTAGAGACTTCTCAGAGCACTAAAAATGACACTTATTGTTTTCAACTTAGCTCAGGTTTTTTCCTCAGCATTCATTCATTCCAAGCAAGTTCCTCTCACCCTGTACCAATCTGGAATGACCTATTTAGTTTGCTTTAAAGTCATACTGTTAATATCTTTAATTCTTCACTTTCAGGTCATCTTTGTTAATTTTATTTCTGGTTATAATTATTATTCTTTAATTTGTTCAGTCCTGCAAGAGACTGGAGGATGTATACTCTAAGTGAATATTATAGCCCAGGCTTGTCTGTGCTGGTTTCCAAGCCATCAGTCACTTGCCCCAGAAAGCTAAAACTCCCCTTCCACTTCTGTGATTGCTAAGGAGGAGCTTGTTCTAACCATGAAAGGAAGGTCACTATGTTGAAGAAAAACCTTAATTTCCCTATATTTCACCTTTTTTTTTTTAAATTTAATTTTTCTGAAACTGACTCTAAAGGTCTTTAGTTCTATGATTGAGGCTTTCACAACCCAAACTTGGTGTTTTCATCAGCCTCAGGGTTATGTACCACCTTCCCAGGGAAAACACTGGCTCCAAGGATTCTGAAGAAGCACCATAAATTGGATCCAGACTGAAAATAACCAATAAAAATGGGGCATGTGTAGGCTTTGCTGTTTTTTGCCTTTTTCTTTTGTTTGTTTGTTTTTGGTTTTTTAATCCAGATTCATCTGCAGAGCCTAGTATGGTTGCTCAAGGACAATATAAGCATGAATGTGGCATTGGGGAAATAAAAGATTGAAAGAAAAAGGTGAGAGGAAAGCAAGGCTGTCTTCTTACTCCAGCACCGTCCAACAAATGATGCGTCCAGCAAGGACATCAGCCAAGAACTTGAGGTGAGGAAAATGTTCTAGGTGTTTCAAAGAGGATAAAGGAGTTTGTGATGCTTCAGCACACATCAGATTTACAGTTTAATACAGATAACTGCACAAAGGATCGCAAGGCAGGATGCTGTAGAAAGCTCCTATCATTCAGTAGCTCAATTTGTTTGCTTTTTAAATAGTCGCAAATTTTCTGTCATGCTGACATGGAAGATGGGCACTAAGACAGTTTAAGTGAGAATGCAAGAAGAGGATTTTTAGAAAATACAATGAGAAATAGAAGAAAAAAGGTGTCTTTTAAGTGATTTACCATTTTCTTTCAACAAAGACAGCAATAAGATGAAGTAAAATATGTTTGAAAGTGCTCATTCGCCTAGGAGAAGTGTTTAGTGTTCATCATTCACTTCCATTTAGCTGAGACTTTCCCATTTAGATACTTACTACCTTCTTTGGTAATAGATTTTCTCTTATGAAAAGAAACGTTCTCATACATTACATTTGTTACATCAAGGCAGATTTGTCCACAGTGCCAATTCCATTTCAACCACAGAATTAACTCCCTAAGAGCAAACTGAGTGTGCACTATTTAACCCTTAGGTATTGAAATGGGGACTGCTTAATTCATGTTCTGCTTGGTACAAAACCATAAAATCTTAAATCCCAAGTTTGCCATGAACAACTGTGTTGTAGAAGAAAAAAAAAAAAAAAATGATGTGCGAATGGGCAGACACATCACATTGGACTTCAAAGAATCCCAAGTACATGAAAAGGTGTCTAAATTTATATTACTTTGACTTCATCTGCCAAATAACAATGACCTACTGGCTTATATATCAAACGTGCAAAAGATGATATTAGGCTTGTTTTCTTTGATAGATCAATTAAAATATAACTTCTATACTCTTTTTTTTTTTTTTTTTTAAGTTAGGGTGAAACTTTGATTACCTTTGCAGAACAGTGAATTACTTTTTATGGCAATACAACCATCACGTGCATATTATGACTATGGCACAGAAAAGCTACATAATACTGTTGAAAAGTATGTTAGCTTGACAGTTTCGACATACTTTTAATTTAATGTGCACAGGAAAAATCTGCAGTACAACATAAAACCTCTGCATAAATGAGCATCCCAATCCTGAAGCCTCTTCTGTAAGAAAAATAAGCAGTCACTTACAGTTTCCACTGGAAATGTTCATTTTGGCCCAGTGCCTCAAGAGACTATGTGCTGTTCTATTAAGCTCTAACACTGTTTGCTTCGTTTTTATTCTACGAATTTTTATTTCAACTACCTCAACAGGGAGACCCAGTCTATCTCCAACTGCTCTGTCATCTCCCTTTCAGAGAGTAATGCAAACTGGCAACAACTTTCTGGAAGACCTGCAGTTTTTCCTTCAGTAATGCATTTGACACCCTTGAAAAGTATACAATTCCATATGTGGGTCAGACCTTATCTCTAGACAAGATAGAAGGAGAGGAAAAAAGAAAAGGAACTTTTTTTTTTTTTTTTAAAGTAACCAAATGTGTTACAAAGATCCATAGTGCAAAGTTCTAATTAGCTGTTCCAGCATCTCAGCCAGTCTGGCAAGGCTGTCTAATTAGTTATCACAAACTATGCCTAAAGAATTCTTTGAGCTTCCTCTTTTGCTTGCATCGCAATGATGGCTGTAAAAGCCTGTTCAAGCAGTGTTTCTGTCTTCAAGTCAAGGTAAAACAGGCTTTCCTCACATATACTTTCTTTTGATCATAGAAGCAGTACAGATATGGAACCTTCTTGAGTTATTACTAAAATGGGCATGTCCAGAGGGTGATTTGGTGTATGCATCTTTCTCTGTTGACCAGAAATGGAATTAATTAGTCATCATTCAGAGGTGGCTAAAGTTCAGTGAGATAAATCCAACCTTATGATCATATTCCAAAGAAGAATTTATTTTGGATCTTGAGGTTCTTTCAGCAAGTACAATGCTACAGTTCTCTAGCATTGAGCTCTGAAGAATTCTAGAGTAATAAAATCTAAATGGAATTGTACATTCTTTCAGGAAGGCTGTGATGTGGCAGGGTCACCTAGGGTGTATACAGACCATAGAATCATAAAATCATAGAATGGTTTGGGTTGGAAGGGACCTCAAAACCCATCTAGTTCCAACCCCCTGCCATGGGCAGGGACACCCTCCACTAGACCAGGTTGCCCAAAGCCCCATCCAACCTGGCCTTGAACACTGCCAGGGAGCCAGGGGCAGCCACAGCTTCTCTGGGCAACCTCTTCCAGTGCCTCACCACCCTCACAGGGAAGAATTTCTTCCAAATATCTAATCTAGATCTACCCTCCTTCAGCTTAAGGCCATTCCCCCTTGTCCTATCACTCCATGCCCTAGTCACAGTCCCTCTCCGGATTTCTTGTAGACCCCTTTAGGTACTGGAAGGCTGCTATAAGGTCTCCTTCGAGCCTTCTCTTCTCCAGGCTGAAACAACCCCAACTTTTTCAGCCTGTCCTGATAGGAGAGGTGCTCCAGCCCTCTGATCATCTTCATGGTCCCCTCTGGACTCGCTCCAACAGCTCCATGTCTTTCTTGTACTGGTACTGTACCATGCAGCAAGCCATAGCTAAGGAAGAGAAGTTAATACTTCCTGAATCTGGACTTTGATCCCTTTATGGTTTTAGCAGGAGTAGTGATGGATTAATACCCACAAAAGAACATTTTGAGTCTTCTGCATTATATTCTTTCTTCTGAAGTAGCATCTGGAGGTTTTGTACAGCACTGACTACAGTTACAGTAGCAGAAGCCTCAGTGTGAGTCTCAGATCAAGTCACATGAAATTGAAAACACCATCTTTCCTAAGTTTTGATGAGCTAAGGTTATGAAGAAACAGCGTAAGAAGAAGAAGCTGGAGGTAGGGTGGACGATCCAAGCCAGACAGTGAGAAGACTGCCAATAGCGTAATGAAAAAACCAGTCACAGATCACAGCTAATAACTGACACAGTTGTTCAGGACAGAGTTGCCATTAGCCTCCATCAAACCCACACAGCATGGAACAAACCTGCATTCCCAAAGAAACGATGATCACAGCGAGCACGCCAAGGGAAGGATGGCTTTACGTAAATGCTCCTGAGACTCATGTAAAAACCAGGTCAAACCATCCATAACAATTAGGGAGTTCGCAGCTGAACCTTCCATTTCACCTGCTGTAACTTTACAAAGAGAGATTTGCTGCATCACACTTCCCAAATAAAACGTTACGGAGTAAAAGACAGCTTCACTGTCACGCAGTAGTTACAATGTCCTGGAGCAGTTCCCATTAAAGATTTTTTAAAGGAAATCATTACCAAGAATTTTTTTTTCTTCTCAGCTATCTGATCTTAATTATATCATGTAAAAATGAGATCATTCGATGTGCTACCCTTTAACTCTTCTCCTAAAATAGAATCTAAATCTTTACATAAATAGAAGATTCTTTTTCTAATTACACATGAAGTGTTTAGGATAAAGTGTCTTTTCCTTTCCTGTGCACAAGAATTTATCTTTGGATCAATCAACAGAAGGTTAGCAGACTCTAATGAAAACACAGTGTTAACTAAAATTTGTTCTCATTATTTTTGAAACATGAAGGAGATGCAATATACATCATGTAACAGTTTCTTCTGGTCATCATCTGTGATGTTAATTGTTAATTAGCTGTTACATGATCGTACATCCAGAATGTGCTAGGAAGAAACATTTAGCTTCAGAGAATTACACAGGATTTAGTTCAGTTGAAGAGAAGAATACAGTTCATTATCTCTGTTTAAATAGATTTACAGTGCAGTACGCATTTACCAATTACTTCAAGGGCTTCTGTTACCTCAGTACTGAAAATCTTTTATCAGAGCTATTCACGGGATGCTTCAGACTACAGAAAATGTTACTTGATTACATGTGACCACAGCCAGTTTACAAATTCCTCCTTAAATCTTTCTACCTTCTCCCTTTTTACCACTTTCCACTTTTACATTTTTCCATCCTGCGATACTGTCGTTCATGATCAGTCAAAATAACTGATCTCAGAACTTAAACACTGAGTTACACATACATTTGTAGAAAGTTTTTCTGAGCCATATAGTAGCACTAACACATCCTTAACTGTTGCAGCTTTCTAAACATTTCTTCATCCTGTAACCAGGTGCAACATCTGGATCAAGAGAAGCAAGCAGTTCATGCAGTTATATGTCAGTGTTGGTTCCTACAGCGACATTCAGAGTGCCTTTAGGAGAGTCCCACGTAGTTAAAGCGGGAAAAAATGCTGAAGAGCAAGAGCTTCACCATCTGCCCTTTCCAATATCCTGTGAAAGAGCAGTGTGAAAGACAACTTCCCTTGTGATAACTCTGAGGGAAATGGATTCACAAATGCTGCTGAAACAGTGGAAACTGAAATTCCTCAAGATCTGTTGAATGGAGAGCAGTTAGTGAAAGAAAGCTTGGTGGTGGCGTGGTACAGTTCCTTGGCAATCAGCTGATGGCACCAGACTGTCTGAAAACTGAAAGCCTCATCTTTGGAGCTAAGTTAGAGAAGGTAGAAACATCCATTCAGCTTTTAAAATAGGACATGATATCAGAAACTCAAGGAAAGTTTAAAGATATGTGTAGGGAATGAAGATAATTACTACAGAACAGTGACTTGGTTTCAATGAAAGATCAATTTTGAAATCCTTTGAAGTAAGACAACCAACCCAGAACTTCAGGTAAAAATAACAAGTCAATCTAGTCTGGTGTCTCTATTTTGGGAAAGGATATGAGCTGCAGGCAGAGAGAATTTCTCCATATTACTTCACTAAGCTGATAAGAGACAAAAATGTCTTTCAGTCAGCACACTGAATCCTGATTGTTTTCTGAGACTGAAAACCAGTTAGTGTATGTAGCTATAAATCATGTGTTGAGTTTAAAACATTTACACCTGGCTTAAAATACAGCCAGAGATCACTACCAAAACAGCTGGATGAGAATCCTGACTGCAGGGAGTATTTACAGAGAAGTGACGGGATCACAACCAAGCCAAACTGGGCAGTGAGACTGCAGTAGCATAGCCAAGCACCGACATCTCCGCCTTTTAGTTCTAGCTGGGCTAGAGAATCAGAAACAAATGGTTGTGCTGTATCAGCTTTGATGCTATAAGTACCAAGTCGAGCCATGCTAGGTGCATCTGTAACAGTCAACAGCTCCAATCACACCTCTGACTGCAGAATAGACCTATCCCCTCCCACAGTTCTTCAGAGAAATGACTGATTTCCTTCCATATTCCAGGTGGGATATGCCACTGAAAATTAAGTCAGCTTAGGTAGACTGTATAGAAATTTCAATCTGTAAATTCTATTCAAATGCCCCAGTTTATCTTTCTGAAAGCCTTTCCCTAGGAGAACAGCCCCTGCTCTGTAGCATTCAGTCTCCATAACCATATTTCCAAGCTTTAAGAATTTGGGGGGGGGGGGGGGTTGGAAGTCAGAATTAATTTTGCTGTATTTATTTCATACTCTCCTGTGGTGGGTTGACTTTGGCTGGCGGTCAGGTGCCCACCAGACCACTCACTCCCTGACTCTCCTCATCGGGACAGGGGGATAAAATAAGATTAAAAACTCATGGGTTGATATAAAGACAACTTAATTTTAAAAAGAGCTGAAACTAGCTTTGTCCAACATGGAGCGCAGTCCTTGGCCTCTTCTCACAGAAGCCACTCCTGCAGCCCCCTGCTATCGAAACCTTGCCGTGTAAACCTAACGCACCTCCTCCCTTTCCTCTCTCACACTTTCTGGCCTTCTAGAGCCTCTAGTAGTTGCCTTGGGCAATGTGTATTTTCCAGGGTTTGTCTAGAGCCTACCAAAAAAAGATCTGGTCCCTATGCACCACAACAATGCAAGCAAAATTAAGGTAACTTTTACTACCAATAATCATCAGTAATCTCATCCATACAGGAAGAAGCGAACAAAAAATACTGCAACAAACAAAACAACATGGTAACAAACCGCTATATCACAACACACACACAAAAAAATCTTTTGCCCAATCTTGCAAAAAAATGAAATCAATTCTTCTAAAACTGCAAAGGATCATTTACATTTGCATGCCTTCACGAGATTCATCTAAGTGTTCAGGACATTGCTAATACTGGAGCTGAAATCTACTTATTAAAAAACATTTTTGTGGATATATTAGCACTTGCTTCCAAAAGAACATAGAAATGTCTCAAGATCTTTTTCCCTATCAATGATCTGATATTTATTTAACTCTTTCATGCAAAGTTTCTCTTGCAAAGCTTCCCAACAGACCCTTGCAGTCAAAGGCAGGTTTATGTGAACTGTTACTACATAGCACTTACTCCTTCATTACAAAATTATATGTATTATGTACAACAAAATTGCATAATCTGTGTAATTAGCTCATCTCAGTCATTGCTGGCAATGGAAATAGCTGTGAAGGTTGAACAGAGGGGAAAATTAATGACATTCATGCACAAATAAGGATTGCAACTGTAAATCTGACTGGCTCTAGCTATCTGTCCTATCCCAGAGCACAGAAAGCTGTGATGACCATTAACCAGAGGCACTCAAAAGACACTGATTTACAGCAAATACCTGCCGTAAACTGCAGCGAAGCAGAAGCTGACTCGTACAGATTAGTGTCTGCGAGCTGGGGCATGGGATGAACAGTTAGGGACAGTGTCCTCAGCTTCCCTATTAGGCTACGTCAGCCCCACTGATGCATCAAAGCCCCACAACGCACAGTAAAAAACCCAATCCTCCCTATTCCTAGTTTTCATTGCCTTTCTCTTCTTTTACCCCTGGTCCTGACAATAACTTTTTATCTCCTTCCACTACTTACTCACGCAAGTATAGGCCCTGATTCTGCACCTTCTTTAACCTACTACTTCATTCCCCACGCCCGTGGGCTGCCCTGACCCTAGTGACACTGCGTCACACACCGGCATAGCTCACGGACAGACAAGTTGGAACTGCATTCATGGGGCTGATATTAAACAGGCAATAAGCCTTCAGAGAATCAATATACCGTTACTTTGGGTTTAGCATGAAAAGGCAATGCAGAGCCTGATCAAAGGCTGTTTTCTTCTAAAATATTGTCTTTCTCACATCATTGCCTGAGACTTTGAATTCCTCTTCTTCATTTGTGCTACAGTGTTGCATGATGTATTTGAAGTGTATTTGCAGGAAAAAAAAATTATTTGGAAAAACTAAACTGAGCTTATGGAAAATGAAGACAATCTCTACGGATAAAGCAGGACAGTTCAATAAGTCATCTTTACTGGATCAAGGAATGAGGCAAAATCCACTGGATGGGATATCTGTCAACAGAATATGTATTATACTAGCAAATGTAACCTAGGAAACAACTCTGCATTGCAGAGAAGAGCACCAAATAGCTGAATAAATGTGATTTTGATAACTAAGCATTTCCTTTGGCACACAGAAAAATTACAGGTGCTACAGACCAGCAGATCTGCACCGAGACAGTAAGGCACGAAAATAAAGAGATATAACTGTGAAAATATATTGTTAAACACAGAAATATATTGGTAACTGTAGCGATCACTTACATAGATTAAATATCCAAGCTCATGGATATTTTTGCAACTCTGGATGTTAATTACAGTAACTTCAGTTTTCCCAGACCACACAAGGGATGCTTTCCATTCGGTTTGTGTTTTCGTGCTGAGAATAGAAGGTTTTTACTGCTGAAAGAGAGCCCTGGAGACAATATTAAGATATTGAAATCCAACTGCCTGCTTAGCACTTTGTACATCTGAAAGTCTTTGTATGAAAACTCATAAAGGACTGCAAGACACAGATTTTGTCCTCAAAACTGTTCTGCTCAGCTCCATAGAAATTCATGACACTGAGGAATAGAGGTGACATATTAGCAGGGAACTTTTTGCACTCTAAACCAAAAAAGCAGGAGAGAAGTCTTTACGGAGTTGGAAGGCTTCAGAGCTCCTGATTTATTGGAGTTACTTTACAAAGGGCAAGACCGAAGGACGGGAGACTAAAGCAGCTTGTCTGAGGTTAGTTGTGGGGTATGAAATAGGTCTTATTTACTGTCTGTTCTGACAGTTACAAGCTGAAACTACCCTATTCCTATCCTTTTCAAACTAGCACAACTGCAAACGCTGTCTCTTGACTGTACAGGACACCAGAACACCCCCACACGTCCCAGATGGATCAAGGCAAGCCACGATCAGGCAAGTCTTTGCATTAACTTTGAAAATCGCTCTTTTGAGGCAACGTACTCAGAACCAAAGCGGTTCTACTGTAAGGTTGTGGTCCTGTCACCTGCCTGCCCACCAGCTCTGGGGACAAGAAAGCCAGAGGAGAGACGGCAAGAAAAGATCATGAAGGAAACTCCTCTTCCCACAGGAGCATGGAAAGAGAGAAAATACTTAGGCCAAACATGCTAAAAATCCAGCTGCACATCGCCTTTTCATTTACAAGACAGATACATTGGCTTTGACATTTTCTTCTGTCGAGTTTCAATTTTCTCAGAGACTCTGGTGGCACTGCTGCCGGTAATTGCACCTGTTATTCTATCCTGCCTGCCTTGGATGCAGTACAGCACGTATCACACTTATTCTTTATATCTGGTATTTAACCAACAATTCCCTTCTCTCACGTACTGATCTTTGGGATTTTTTTTTGTTGTCTCACAGCCAGCTTGCATGGCACACCAGTTGTTCCCCAGAAACGCTTTCCATGTTTCTCCTAATGTTTGCCTCATCTCTCCATCAGGGTTCACGCACTACATTCTTCAGCACTACTAGCTGAGCCATTCCTCACCTGTGTTCCATCATGCCATCTTTCCATCTAACCTCACAACACTTTGTCTTTAATTGTCTAGGAGCTGGTTGCAGTATGCAATACTCAGGACCTAGACATTTGAAAACTTCCAGCACTTAAACTGCTTAACTTCATCTCAAGAAAGCTATTTTTATCTGGTCCTTCTACCTGGAGTATCTGCTCTTCTGAATGAGCCATCAATGAGTCATCGACATTTCAGGATTAAATCAAAGCAATTAGCCCTGCCTTTTCCAGCTGATTTTCATTAAGGTAACATGGCAACTAGACAAAGGTCAGTGCCCTGTGAATCTCACTTGATTCCTCTAAAAGCAAGCAAAGGATGAAGTAAAACAAGTAAAATGGTGCCTGAAAATTACTCATTATACATCAACAGGTGTATGGAATCCAAACAAGAGATTGAGACTATTCTTGCTCTGTTACATGTTGTGTAATACAAATTCTTCATATTCTGTGTATGACTCAAGTGTCTTAGAAACTAAGAAACATCACATCAAAGTGCCATGTCACAGGTGTCCATGAAGAACAAAACATTGATGATAGAGACCACTGAAGGATCTGTGTGAAATCTGTAGGGCTATCACAAAACCATAGAAACGCTAGTTAGAAGAAGCAGTAGAGTTCATCTAGTCCAACTTGCAATATGTCACGTTGCTACACCATGTTTATTTTCACCAAGCAAAGCCAGGACTTCCTCAGCTCAGCACTCAAAATCACTAGAAATGCGTTTCCAGAAAGTACTGGTAAAATCAGAGTAAAGTTTTCAATGCTACTCATGAACCTAAAGACTTGGACACATAACTGACGTACCATGGTGAAATCAATTTCTTTGCCTGAGATTTCAGAAGGTGAATTTTAGCTCAGGTTTACCAGAAGCTGAGTGCACAAAGTTGATTGCCATATGGTCCCAGAGCACCAGTGACTCATTCATGTGTCTACCCCACTCATGGTACCTTCTGTGTCAGTCAGGTTACTGCAGGGAGTGGGGAACTGAGACTGGGGTTTTGACAGAGAGCCTAGAAGAGGTGATGCCTTGAAGGCAGACAGGAGCCATGCAGTTACCCAACCCGTTGAAGAAGTGATGAAAAAATAGCAACATAAATTCTCTCCAGGCCCTGTAACTGGAATGAGCATGGTCAAGTGTTCCAACTCTGCTCGGCCGTGTGCTGATATAAGCACAGTAACTCAGTCATGGATCTGTAGCTGACATCTAACAGAGAATCAGGAAAATAGGAATCTCTAGGAAATACTTTACACCCATTCGCTTAAAAATCAAACTATTGTATTTCTAGTTACAGCAGAGCATTTTGTATGCTCCCATGACATTACAAACTGAAACACACTACTACGACGCCTGTACTCTTCTGACACACTCGCCTCTCCCGTTCAGCTCACAGACCCTCGTACTCCCCTCAGCACTCACTGAGGGAATAAAACAAAGTGCTTGTGTGAGAATAAAACTGCTGTTATTATTGTTGCCAGAATTTATTTTACAGGAGAAACATGCAGCGAATACAGGAGAGACGAAGGGATTAAGAACAGATTAGGATGAAAAAGACAAGGCCAGGCTGAGAATGGGCTTGTAGGTAGATAGGGATGACTTAACTACAAGATTACACCTGGTTGGTGATCTTTTAGCTCTCCTCGAAGAAAGAATAAGAACAGCAGCAAAAGTCAGCATTTGCATTGCTACAGCCTCTCTGCCTTGGACTGGGCAATGCAATGCACCATCATAGCTGCATTTGGATCCATCCCTGTCCTTTTTGAGACTTAGGCTTTGAAACAGAAGGCAGATTCAAATAGTACTTTGTTCTCTCACTTCTCAAACAAAACAAAGCAAAAGCCTTCTTATTTTAGTGCTGCAAAGAAGGCTTCCTTAGTCACAGTCAGCTTTGGCAAAGTGCTGCCAGCTGACAGGTGGAAATGTTCATTTTTAGAGAGGCCTAACGAGAGGGAGACATTTGTTAAATATTGGCACAGTAATGGGGCAAATGGTTGAGTTTATATATGAGGTTTATGTGAAGTGAGAAATTCAGAAGATCAGATTCGATAGCCAAAATTAACCAAATGTGGATCTGTGGGAACCTGGCTTCCTTCAGTACAAAGTGTTGACAAGGAAGAATGAAAGGAGTTGACTCTACAGAGGTCTTGGGATCTGGTGGCAATGTTACCTGGCCCCACACATCCCCACACCACTCACAGGACAGGTGCACGACTGTGCAAATCTCTGCAACTTCCCAGCCAAGATGTCACCATCCACGTCCTGAGGCAGGGAGCTCTCAGAACAGGAACATAAGGCCTCGGAGAAAAGGGCTTCCCAAGACAATGGTCTTTCTATCTCCCTCCAGCGCTCCTGAGACAGATCAAACTCCTACCAGGCAGGAACCTGCTATGTGCTTTCTCTATGGAAGCTTAACACTGTGAGGTCTCTCTGAAGTGCCCCTGCTTTTCATCACCCCATCATCCCCTGCCTTTTACTCTATCGTTTTGGAAAGGAACAGGGTGTCCCCAGTTTACAATACCTAGAAATCCATTCCCAGCAACTAAACAGCTGCTGTCCCCACTGGCTTCCAAGCAGAGCTCAGAGCATTTGGTTGGTCAAGTATATTAAGATCAGCACAGGAACTAGGATCCTTGAAAATACCCTCTGCTTCCAAACTCTGCATTAGCTGCTCTAGTTGAAAAGCAGCAATCAATGTGGCAAGCCTGGAGATTCTGCAAGAAGTAATGACTGTTCATAATGTACTTTGAAATACACAAATGCTGATGTTTCAGTTATTACTGGCATAATTCAGCAATAATTAAGTTAAATTAAAACACTTAGCAGTGAGAAAAAGAATCACTAGGAGTTCGCATCTAAGTTTAGATAAATGGTGATGATGCACTAGCAAAGTAATTTCCTATTTTCTTTGTTTGTCTCATTTCCATAACACATTTTCTGTTTTCCAAATCTCTATGTGCTCCCTGGCTGACTCAGGAGGATAAAGAACCACATGAATTCTTGTGTCACTGTATGGCCAGTGCTCTCCAACCATCAGGGGTTTTGGACAATGCAATTGCATTGGGAATGGTTTGGTCTTCTTCCGTTTTCCCAGGGAAAGCTCTTCTTGAGATCTGGAGAGTTTTTTCCTGGGTTTTTTTTTGGTTTGTTTTTTTTTTTTTTTTAAACACTGAGTTTCTGTTCTTATCATTTGCTTCAATGGATTGCTTCTCACTGCACATGTCTCATATGGAGCAGCATCTGGCCCTCTGTTATTCCCAGCACTGCAAAGAAAGAAGTCAGCATAAAGCAATCTGAGTTTTATTGATTTTATGAATTTTTCCCAAGAGCTACCAATTACAAACTCCATGAATAACATCTGAGGGGAATGAAACTGCACTGAAAAAAGGAAAATTTCTACTAAAAATCCATTCCCCTCCAATTTTCATGGGAAACATATTTCTCCTTGCCTTCCCAAGCTACTAAAAGTGGCTATTCTAATCTGGATGTCAAGTCACAAGCAATGTTGGGGTACAAAACTGAGTAAGAGTTTGCCTTTCACAGGACAGAAGACCGTGAGCAAAGTCTTGTGTGACTTTCAGAATCTGAGGACTTTATTGGGACCAGGAGATGGCCTGATGTACTGTTCTTCCAAGCCACAGAAGTTGCAAAGATTCACCATGGCATGAACAGCAAAGATACTTCCATGACACTGAAGAAATACAAAGAACCTAAATCCGGTCAATAGACTTACCGATCTGTGGAACACTCTTCCCATGAGCAACAGGCAAGTTCAGCAGTCACAGCTGAGGAAGGTATTGTCCCACTGTTATTGTAGCTATGTGTTGTTATTGTTAAGCAGGAGCACCTAGAGCATCTGTCAGGTACCTGAGGGTCCACAGGGAGAATCTACCAGGGGACAGGACTCAGGCAGGTGAGATCAGCAATACGAAGCAGTACAGCAACGAACTTGGTGTATACAGCAAGGAGGAATCCCTGTAGCATTATGGAGATGCTTCACCCCTGAATGGTTACGTTATGCTTTGCGTAGCTCCACATCTTCTAACATAACACACACCTTCTTGGGAACAAAGCTTAGCACCTCCCTTCCTTTAGCCCTGATGAAACCACCACCAACCACCTACCTTCAGCTAGTGACCTGCTCTCAGGCAAGTGCTCCACAAAGGCAGGGAGAGCTGGGTTCCTTCCAGAACATCCTCAAACTCCTCCTATACTCTGTCCTTGTCCCCAGTTCACTTCAGTGAGACTGGTTTACCACTCAACAGGATGGGGAAGCTGCAGAAGCAGCACTGTCAGTACATAGAGCAGGACAAATTCCAGGGCCAGTATTTGTACCACTTTTCTTTCACCCCATCCATCATTTCCACCCCCAAGTGACTCAGTGCAGATGCCTCTGGACTTACTTTACCTGCACTTTAAGTGACACCCTGTGGCTGAGAGGAGGAATTACGGGTGACCATTCCTTCAGTGACACTCTCCCTAAGGTTTTGTGACAATAAACACAGAGGCTGAAACCCAGCGAGTCGCAGTCTCAAGTGTTCAGTGACTGGAGAGAACAGCCTGATTCCACCTTCTGCAGCAGGGCTTCAGACCTCACCCTCCCACAGCTTGGCTGGATGGAAAATGGGTCATAAAGCACAATAAAACAAGAAATCCTACATTCACAAGAGTCCCCATGCTAGATGTAGCTGGGTGGGATTTTTCCTCCCATTTTGACATTGTAAGATGAGGATTTCCTACTTTGTCTCCCTTTGTAATGCATTTGATTCTTTCCCTTCCCCATATATTCCTGAGCCATTCCCTCTGCCACTCCTCTCCTGGCCCCAGAAGCACGTGATTTTGCAAGTATCATCCAATTCCTAACTTGTGGGAAGAAACTGAACCTCAGTGCATCTGTTTGCCAGCTGGTAGTTACTGTCACCTTAGACAACAGCTCACTATCTGATGCAAGTGATAGAGAAGTGGATGGGGCAGCTTCCTTGGAGAAAGGGTCACGGAAGCCTCCAAAAATAATGTGGAGAACCCTGTGTTTTCTGGCCCTCAAGGTTCAGAGCCGTCTCAGAGACCCATCATGGCTCTCGTGCTGCAACAAGCCGCTTTGCCTAGCGATCCTGGGTGATGACCTCTCGGCCACAAGTTCAGGGCTGCTACCCCAAAGGGCAAGGTAAGGGACTGGGCCTCCTGCTACTGCTGTCAGGTCTCATTGACTTTGGCAGAGGACCACTTGGGCTTGGTGCAGAACAGCAGCAGCAACTCCTGGCTCTGGGAAATGGGTGAAATCTGCCTCAAAAATCAAGCCTACTTAAGAGAATCCCAATCAGGCACAATAGGATCATAGCAAAGCCATCTCATAACAAGTGAGGAACAAAAATACTAATCAGTGTTTAATTAGCTGGAGAAAAGGTCCCTGAACATGACTGAAGTAACATTAACAATCTTCTTATTTTACTACATGCAATTAACTTCTGTTCTGTGCTCAATGAAGAAATCACACATTTCACAGCACGATAGTAGCGGGAGCAAGAAAGATGGGTTATTTTCATTCCTCCTTTTAAACAGTGTTGTCAACGTCCTTTTTTCCACGCTGCAAAATCAGAACGATCTCTTACCACAAATTATGCTTCACAATGGAAAGAAAAAAAGAAAAACTTGAGGAAAAAAAAAGTAAAGCCTGCCCCATCTGTGCGTGCACTGAAATCAAGAGTTGCCCACTGCTGTAGTTGTGGAAGAATTCAACCTAAACTAACAAGAGAAAATGAACAAAGATGGTTGAAATGTTAATCTGGATACAGTGCTATTGAAGTCAAGCTGACCTAATGAACCGCAGATTTGATCTCAGAGAGAAGCTTTACGAGCTTAAAAATTATGTTTTATTCCCTCCCCCAAAATTCCAATTCCGACCTTCTTTTTTTCCTCTGCTGTGTTTGTTTTGTTTCTCATCTGTCTCCTTCCTTTAATGTTCATATACTCTTGACTCCCTAGCTGACAAATACTGTGTTGGTCACCCCAGGATGGCTAAAACACGGCTTCTGTGAGATTGCAGACTTTTTTTTTTTTTACAGCCTTTTTGTAATGAGTCCATATTTAAAATTGGCTATAAAACATCTCTTCTTACCCCAAATGTCCAGTGGAATAAAAGCTTTCTGGACATCTAACAAGGTTACAGAAGAGGGATGAGACAGGAGTAGTTTTAGGACTTCGTAATACTTTTCTGAGTCTGAAAACACACATGCATTGCCTAGCAAAAAAGAGAAAGTTGTGTATTCGATCTTTGAAACTCTTCTTTCAGAAATGTGTTTTAAATATATAAAGCCCTTCAATCCAAATGGCAACGCGCCAGAACTGCTTAGCATCTGCTGCCTCTCAGGCTGGGATGCTTCCTCTCACCTTGTCCTCTTCCCCAGCCCACACCTCAGCTGCATCTTCTCACCACATCCAGCTGCACCTCTAGAAATCACCACTCATGCTTACAAGGCTGTGTTGATGGGCACTTTATTCCTCTCTGTCCAATAAAGATGAAAGGCCACCAAAGCATAAAAGGTCTCTGTCTTTTACAAAAGGACTTAGCTTTCAAAAACGCACCCTTTACAAATCAAACCAGAATAAGCTCTGAGGAAAAAGTAAGTCATGCTAATGTGATCAAGACACTAAAATACACAAGATAAAACACAAGTGAAAATGTTAATTGAGCCTCTAGGCTAGCCACTTATAAAAGTGCACATTTCTGTAATTATCGGGACAGGTCTTACACAAGACTGTGACCAATGATTTCCAAGCAAGGCTCATGTTTTATATGCAAACTGAAGCCACCACTCCAGAAGAACTTTGAACAATAATTAATCAGAAAGAAAAGCAGCAGAGGTTAGATCTTGATAAAAGAATGGCTGTTTAACCTATGAAAATTAGCTCTTTGGCTCTTTTAAAAATTAAATCATCTATTTAACCCCTTTCAAAAGAGGGAAGATGAAAAACAGAAGAGCTATTAATTCACTTCTTCACTTTTCCCTCAACACACAGAAGATTATTTGCCTCTGTTCACGATGAGACAACAAAGAACTGCAGGAATTTTTCTTTCAATGTGGAGTAAGCCATGTCAATAGGTACAATAGGGATACTTGTGCCAATGGCTCTTTCTCCCATGCCCATCCAGGTGAACAACAGTCCAGTTGCTAAATCACCAACCCTCTTCAAATCATTCTCAACAAGACAGCTGGTTTTAGAGCCATCAAGGAATCACAGAATCGTAGAATATCTCAAGTTGGAAGAGACCCATAAGGCTCCTCCCAGGACTACCTAAAACTAAACCGTATGACTAAGACCATCATCCAGATGCTCCTTGAACTCTGACAGGCTTGGTGCTGCAACCGCTTCCCTGGGGAGCCTGTTCCAGTGACCGACTACCCTCTCAGTGAAGAGTCTTTTCCTAATGGCCAATCTGAACTTGCTCTGATGCAGCTTCATTCCATTTCCTCGTGCCCTGTTGCTGGTCATCAGAGAGACGAGATCAGCAGCTCCCCCTCCACTACCCCCCTTGAGGACTTTGCAGGCTGTGATGACGTCACCCCTCAGCCTTCTCCTCTCCAAGCTGAACAATCCAAGTGACCTCAGCCTCTTTGCTTAAGTCTTGCCCTCAAGACCTTTCACCATCTTGGTTGCCCTCCTCTGGACACACTCCAATAGTTTGATGTCCTTCTTCTTACATTGAGGTGCCCAAAACTGCACACAGTACTCGAGGTGGGGCTGCACCAGTCCAGTGTAGAGTGGGACAATCACCTCCCTTGACTGGCTAGTGATGCTCTGCTTGATGCACTCTGGGACATAGTGTGTACACCATGGTGTACAGAACACACAGTAGGCAATGAGGGACCAAATCCCCATCAGTGCAAGGTTAGCAGTGCTTATGTGCCTGTTTTCAGCAGCATAGTCCCTGGAGAAGATGAGGATGCTTTTTGCAATACCCAAACCACTCATCTGAAGTGGCTATCTCAGTCAAAGAGCTTTCCTATACTGAGAAAGAGAGGGGGGGATTTGCAGAGAGGGACTTAGAGCTATAGAGACCTTTTGTTCCTGTTGATCACAAAAGCAGTCAGGCCTCCTAATGTCAATCCCCAGGTGTGGGTTCAGTTCAGCTCAACAGACACCCAGGGATGAATTCACCTGCCTAAACACAGCCATCGTATCATTTGTCTTAGAGTATCTGCAACACCTATGTGGCCTGGAAGATACAACACAAACCTACATAAGGGCTGGGTCCTCTGAAACGGGAACTAGATACCAGGCAAAATACCCTGGGACATATCAAGTGGCACTAGCACTTCTGCATGGGTTCCTGAACTGATCTGTACGTTTAGGTTGAGCTGAGTAACTCTCTAGGCTTCATCCCCTGTATCAATCAGAGCTCCACTAACTTGTATTACAGCTTAGATGATACTTAAATTAGCTGTTGATACCTACATGGAAATACTTAGATTTGTGTGTCTTAATCTGCAAGCCAGAGGCTTTCCAATGCTTCCACCTCCTGCATGCAAGCAGCACAAACCAAGCAGACCAGCCCCTGAAGGTCTCCCCGTAGAATACCCCTCTGCCTGCACTGGCTGTTGTAGACAAACTCAAATCAGACAGCTAAGACTACAAGAGTCAACACTTACTGTCCATCAGATGAGCAGAATGGATTTCCTCATTGCACAGGGCAATTTGTAGGGAAAGGAAAGAGCTAAAGCAGACATACTTTAGCCTGTAACACGCTGCAAGTAAATCATCATGTTTTTGCAAGCTGCAAAGTCTCATTACTGCCATTTGATGAATTAATCAAGCTTCAGGATATCCTAATAAGTGAATTAATCTGTTTCCTAAAACAAGAATAAAAGCTTCACACTGTTAAAGCATAAACACATCTAGAGGGCAGCAATGATATTGTCATCTTTAGCTAAATATAGATCCTGAGCAGAGACAAGTGCACAGCCACACACTGCACCAACACATATATTTTTCCCTTTTTTTCTTTTTTTTTTTTTCCCTTTGAGAATAATACATAAGCTTTGCTGCAAAATTGCAAAGTTGTATGTGGATGGCATCATTTTCAGATCCTTGGTCAAAGAACACTTTGCCTATATTCACAAATCACACTACAGGGTAACCAGATCTCGATTTGTCAGCAAGACTTTATTTCCCAAATAAAGAGGGAGAAAAAAAAAATCACCAAAATAACAAAGTGTCAGAAATGAAAAATACTCACAGACTGACAGACTTTGTTTTACGAATCCAGCTGAAACTTATCTGAGTCACTCAGCAGTTCCCAAGAGACACACAGAAACACAGACACACGCACAAAATCACCACGGGAATATTTTGCAGTTAGAATGGAAATATTTTATGCAAACGGTTTATTCTATAGTGGCAAACAGGATGGGATATTTTATGCATCAGTTCTTGTTCTTAAGTTTTTTGACTCAAATGCCCTTTCGTTAAATTTTGCTGGCATATTGCGGGGTTTGATAGCATTCCCCATCCGAGCACTCAGAGGTGCGACAGAGCGACAATCAAAGCATGCTAGTTGACGAGATGGATACTAAGTCAGGGTAGACCCATCCAAAGCCTTTGATGAGCTGATCTGTGGAGCAACCTGCTTGTCGCATTTTATCTTGAATTCCATACATCACGTGCACAGAGACTACAATAAGGTGCAGAAATAGCCCCATGAGTACCAGAGCTTGGGCAGCCTGGTTTGCCATGGATCAGTGTCTGGTGCTTGACAGAGTCTAGTATAAGATTTTCATACAGTTTGGGCACCTCCAATTCTGGATTTTCTAGTATCTACAATGCAAAATGTAGATACTTTGTTTACGGGGAATGCTACTGGGTTCATTCCCTCTAGCTGATGAGCTATTTTTATGAAACTAGTAGGAACTTGGAATCTTTGAGATCTTAATTTCTTAAAAAAAAAAAAAAAAAAAATTAAAATTGAAATTGATCCAAGAGTTTTATACAAATTAGAATGAGAAATATAGTCACAGCCATACAAAACCAAACTAAAGACACGCTATAGTTCCCAAAAGGCGGCAGCTCGCAAACATGGGATGCATGATAGTATAATAAATAGTTGAGTTATGAGCTAGAACTGGGTAAGCCCTTAGTTAAAAAAAGGCATTTCACAGTGCTTTTTCTGGACTTGTCTGATTTCACTCTCAAGAATAATTCAGTAAAATATTACACACCGTCATTTCTCCTTTTACTTCACCAAAATGCAAACCAAAACAGGACAAAACTACACTACACGTCCTAGGCAGACATCCTATGTTGATCCAAGCCATTTCCCTATCAAACCTTCACTTTGCAGCTGGATTATTCACCTCTGAAATTTGCAAGATCCATTTCCCGTTTTTTATCAGTTGTCTGTGCTTTTTTTATTATCTTCACGAGGTGCACGGTATAGGTTTTTAGCACACTGAGTCCCACTATAAATGGCCCTCTAGTCAGCCCACAAACTAATCTGGCGAAATCACGCAAGTAAAAGTAGTCAGACTGTGTCAGTATTTGGCCTTCCCAAACTTTGGGCACGTTCTGCATGTACTAGTTGCCACATCTTTCAAATCACAAAAGAGATTGCATCTCTGTATTTGAATCTTAACCTGCTGTCCTACACTTTCCCAAGCCTTAAATCACCAACTACTATCTCCCAAGAAGCTACTGATTTTACACGTTGACTCAAACCTCAATATAGTCCTTCCCTTCCTTTTCTGCCCCACAACTTGGAGAAACTACACACATGAAAGAGTGTAAGATCAACTGAAAGCCACCTACTGTGGCTTCAGCGTACTTTAGATCTCTATTGCAAGCTACATACGGTACCACATCTGGGCACCAGTACGCCCTACCAATCAGTCCTGCAGACATATATTTGCTCAACGTGACTACTCACATTGTACGTTGAAAGGAGAAAAATGTCCATTTCCCCAGACTATGAATAATAATGTTTCAGCATTTCAATAACATATTTTCATTAGTCTTTATTTAATTAACATGCTGTTGTTTTAAGACCAATGAATTCAAGAAAATTTATTAGCACTGTAATACAAGCATTAGCCACCATTGAGAAGGAGAGGAGCAGGAAAGAACTTTAAATCAGGTCATCGATGAACTAGTGAAAGAATTAACAAAGTTTATCAAAATAAAATGAGGCATTCAAGATTTTTTTCTTTTATACAAAAGAAAAGCATTTATATTCTCTCCACTGTGTTTATGATATACATAAGGAATTATCCATACTGCATTTCTTTTTTTATTTTCCTTCCTTCTTTCCTTTTGGAGAAACAAAAATAAGGCAGTGGAAATACTGACATGCTCCACCAAAAAAAAAAAAAAAAAAAGGAAATGGAAAAAAAAATTATTTCACTAGAGGTACCTTTTCTATGGCTGTTCTTTTGGGGTCCATTCTGACACACTTGCTTTTGTTGGAGCTGCCTTAATTCTCAGGAATTTTCTTTTGATCTCATCTGAGACTGTAAAGGTAGTGGACTATTTGCTATAATCAAAGACAGCAGAACCCAGCCCTTTGCATTTTCCCACCTATTTTATTGCAAAGAGCCCAGGTCAGAGAATATAGGATTTCAGGATGATCGTGTAGTTCTTTGAGGTAACCTCCTTACTCTGATCAAAGTCAAGGATGACAGAAACTGGTCCCTAAGAACAAATCTGGAAGAAGGCTTTGTTTTGCATAGCAAAGACACAGAACTTTTGTCTAGTTATCTGACCTTGGACACCTAGAGCTGGAGAAAGAATAAATTCACTTTCAACAAGTTAAAAAATAAGGTCTAAGATGACAGCATCATTTATTTACTGGACTTACTGAGAATGCTAGCCCCGCAAAATTAACACCATCTGAAAATTAGGCTACTAACATCCGAGCAACAGTTCAGAGTGAAACATGGAATGACATGTCCCCACAGTCAAAAGCACACTGAGTAGTCTGAAAAAATGAGTGACAAACAAGTGGGTACACATGTTTGGAACTAATATGTTAAAAACTCTCCATGAAAGGTCCAAACAGTATTGACAGATAAGGAAAAGGAAATGAGTGCCTGGGTCCGACAGCCTGAATAATAAATTTTTAGTGAGTCATCATGATTGTTTACCTCTAAGACTAAAGCATCAGTTCCAAGAGATTTCTAAGGAGCCCCCATACTCCCTTGCTTTGAATATCATTTGCCTTATAATATCCTCTACCGTTTCCCTTGCAGTATAATGCAGCCACCCCAGCCTCAGAAGCCAACTGCCGATGAAGTTACTAAACAGATTCCAGACCCCAGCCTTCTGTTTGTTAGATACAACTTCCAGCCCAGTTTGTCCTCCTGTTCACACTCTCAAAGGGAGAGTCCTCTCAAAATACAGTTCTTAGGTGTTAAGACTAAGCACTTCACAAGTCAAAGGATATTTAATTATCTGAATGGCTGAAGCACTGCTACAAACACATTCAGCTACACATATCTACACATGAACAAACACACAAAGCATGGTATACCCTCCTTAGACTGCAGAAGGTATTTTTGCCTAGATCTACCTAAATATACTTAAGTAAAGAGGAATCGGTGTCCAAAAGTCTGTGCTTTTCAGAAATTTGCATCATTCCAGGCAGGAATTTTGAATATACAGGCTGGAATCTGGAGGAAATGTTAATTCCCAGGCAAACACTTTTTTTTTTTTTTTTTTAAATTTTTAGTGGAAAATATATATTTGGTCTCCCTGGGTGCCTTCTCAACACCAGATCTGTGGGAAAAGGAAAGGAGTTTGTACTTACTTGTGGTGTTGTATTTGATCCCATTGAAGAACTCCGGGCAGGGTCTCTCTACTAGTTCCCCGGCAGAGGTTCTGGGCCAGCAGGTCCCGATCTGATCAGTTGTGGCATTGCAGTACGGACCTTTTGCGTTAAAAAAGGAGAGAAAAAGGGAAGAAGAAACAGTTGAGAAAGCACAAAAGCAACACACTTTGCATCACAAAGCAAACCGAATCTGAGCACTTATAAAGCTTTTCCCAGCCCTGCTAGGTAATGTTTCCTACCATCAAAGCCCAGGAAAGGAATAGACGAACTCTCTAAAAAAGTCTCTTGTAAATGATCCAGGAGGCTGCAGTTGACATCAAATTCTTCTAAGATGAACTGAGATATGGTCACATCCATTATTGTCCCCGGGACTGCTGGACTGGATCAGGCTCCTTCCCCCTTTTTTGTTTTGTTTTGATTTTTTTTGTCCCCTCTCCTTTCTTCCCTTCTGGAAACAAATGAACCTCAAGCTGCGGACACCCTGCAATCTCGTGTGTGTGAGCTTCTCTTCCTCCCAGCGTGCTGACAACTTGGCTGAGAGTCTGCGTCTGGCTGTGCAGTTCAATCCTCCAAGCTCTTCTTTGCTTTAAAACAGCGGCTGGGGAACCAATGGGATCACACTGAGCCCGGAGTAAGGGGCTTGCGTCTCTTAGCCAGCTTCCCTGGTCTCGCAGCTCTCCAATGCCGCCTCACATTGCCAGACTGTTGTATTGCTTTCTCTCCCTCCCTCTTCTCACTTTCTCTCTCTCTCTCTCTCTCTCTCACACACACACACACAGAGACGGTTTTATTGTTAGCTTCAGGGATGAGCACTTTTGCAAAAATACTCGCTGCAAATTAAAGCCAGGGAGAAAAGGAAAAGCCATCAAATGAATATAACTCCTCTGGCTTTTTGCGAAGCAAAGCAATTCTTGCCTTTACTGTGAGGAACTGAGGATGAGCAGAGATGCTTGGACAGGGAGGGGGAAGAAGGGACCCGGTCCAGTAGCTGCAGCACTGGATCCTGAGCAGACCTTGAGAAAGAAGAGAAATAATAAAAGCTGGGATGAGGGAGATGGTCTGATAGAAGGGAGGCATCAGAACAAAGGAATCGGCAGTAATGACCCACAGGAGAGGCAGGGTGGGGAGAGAAGGGTTGGGAACCCAGCCTGGGTGAACCAAGGCACAGAGGCAACACATCTTTCAGTCACTGTGGGACGTGCTGGAGAGCAGCTTAGACCTAACCAGCCTTTCTGACTTGCTACATTAGTATATGAGGAAATCTGTACGAAAAAAAGAGATAGCCCTCTCTGCAGGGCTGAGGACGATCATCTAGGATCAGGGATTCAGAAGGATCTTAGGAAGCAAATGGAAAACTGACTTATACGGGAGAAAAGCAAGATCAGTGTGTATACTAGTAGCAGAGATGAATGCAGAAGCAGAAGGCAAGGACAATAAAGAAGCTTTGACAGAAAAAAAGACAATAAAGAAGTTTTGACAGACAAAAAGAGATCCTGTTTACAGTCTGTGTTCACAGCTTTAGATTGGACGTGGTGCTTACACTGAGCTCAAAGCAGTGGTATAGGACTTCCAATAACATCTGTCTCCCACCCTGCAATGGCCTGGACTTTCCCTTTACTCATATTTAAGATTGAAGGGCTTTATTCTCGACTCTCGTGTTATCCAAAGAAAGGAAAAAGAAAAGAAAAAAAAAATCACTGGGTTAGAAGGGCAAATAAATTAATAATATGCAGTGATGAGAGAACTATCCGGGAAGCTGTTTTGCCATCTGGGAATCTGGAGATTTTTTAACATTTTCAGATTGCAATGGGGGGAGAGGGGAGGAGTGCCATCGTGGCTTTGGGATGAGTATTTTTGTTTAAAATATGTAAAAACCCACAAAAATAACAAGTGTCCTAACTCTCCAGGCAGCATGATATTCTGAGGCAAGTGAATGTATCTCTCTGTTTCTCTCTCTGAAGCCATGATCTCCTTCCCAAGTGAATGTTCCCAAAATTGCAACCCTTCTTCAGAAATGTGCGTTTCAACAAATTGACCCTTCTCAACACCACCAGATCTCTTTGTCCCATGCATCTCTAATCCAAAAAAGCAGAAGAGGTAGTTTCTTTAGCACCATTCACACAACATGACCACCAGCAACATACCGGTTGTATTTAAACGGGACTTTGAGGAGAAAAAACTATTTTTTGAACTTTCAAGTGAAGGGCATAAAGGGTGCTCTAAACCTCTAAGCAATTCACAGACATCTATCCATCAAAGTATCTTCAACTCTACACTTCAAGTTTCTTTGCTTCTTCCTGCTAGTGCAGCTGAGTTCAGAAAATTTATTTTTTATTGCTGAAGCAGAGCCTCTCAGTGATGGCTACGAGATCTTCTCAGAAGACAGCATTTGTAAGTGCTCAATGTTATCACTGACCCCAGTGGCCATTTCGATTGAGGCACAACTAACTGATCAGTGAGTAGGGCACTTGTCCAGGATGCTGATAAGATTTTTTTTTTTCTTTCTTCTGCTTCTGCTGCCTCCCTGCAGGACAAAAATCACAGAGCCTGGCCAAGAGTCTTAATTTCTCACCTACCGTCTGCCTTGTCTATTTTCTCACACTATTTGTGCAGTACCTATCACACTAGAATCAAAAACTTGGCTGGAGTCTTTGGGCACTACAGTTTCCTGAATTTTTGGAGGAATGCATCACTTTTAATAAATTACAAAAAGAAATAAATTTTCAAAAAATTAACTATTTTTAAATTTGGTAAATGTTTCACTTTTTCCTAAATGGAAACCTCTTCAAAAGGTTCAAATATTACAGAGTTGAATACTAAGCTGGATTTCATTTTAAAACTATTCTTTACAGCGGTTTACACCCGAAACAACAGCCTTGAATTAAATTAAATATTTTTTCGGGATTAAGAGAATGATTTCTTCATTTAAGTGAGAAGAGCTACAAAATCTTCAATCTAAAATGATTCCTCCCTTCATCCTTTCAGTTCAGCTAACTTTAGAAAATCAAAAGCTGTACATATCGCACAGGTAATTCTATTACATTCCATATATTTAACACCCAAAACCACTCACCCCAAAAATAAATACAGAGGTGATGAATAAATTGTCAAGGAGTAAGTCTGAATCAAGAAAATAACTGATTATTCCTCAGTCCACAAATTAGCACCACTGTTTAATAATCCCTTTCCAGTTCTACCGTAACCTTTTGATGAAAAGCTACTTTTGCAACTTTCTCTGGGTACCATTAACTGCTTAGTGAACGTTTGCCTCTGGCTGGATCTAGTCAAATCCTGTCCATGTCAATTTGACTCATTTGATGTGAAAATGTTGCTCTTTATAAAAGCAGCAAAAGCAATTAAGTGAAAGATTGACAGAAGTATTGTAGCTGCTGACACTGCTGATTCTCTGCTGATGCAGTACGCCTCCATGATGCATTCGATACAAATAACTACTAGACCTTGCCAGGCAGTAGGTAGCAAAGATCTGCCTTAAAAATTACTGAGCAACCCAAGAAAGCTAGTAATCGCACTTGGCAGGCAGAAAAACTTTGTCAACTTAAAAGCGGGCTTCTTCCTATGCGTAGGTATTCATTGGTTTCTTCGGGTGCGTATGCAAGACACGTGCACAACCAATCTGTGTAAGAACATCTGAATATGCAAGGTTATGGAAGTGAACAAGACAGACAAATAAACATGTAAACGCACACAGAGCTCAGTAAGCCTCTTTTTACAGAAGAGAGATTGTAAAGTGACCTACAGTTCTTCTACTAAAACAATGAGCTCTGCTCATAAATGGGATCCAATATTCCCTGGTAATGGAAATCTTTGTACGCCCCAACCCTTGCACCAGTGTTACACGGAGTTTTCTCAAACTCCAACCCAACCCGACACACAGTTGGTAGAATTAGCCAGAGGATGGCTTTTAGTTTGCCCCACTAACGGTGACTGACAAGGATGACATCGTGCTGTTTAACCTGCAACACCAAAACTCAGCTCTGTGCAGTCAGGCAGCCAACGCATGTGTTCGTGTGGGGTGACAGTACTCCCAGACCCAGCTGACTGCTCGAGGGACCTCTTCTCCTCAGGCACTCAACTGCCACAAAATCAAGAAACCACTATATATTTCAATACCCAAAATGGGTATTGAAAAAAAAAAAAGAGAAAAAAGCACCAGTTCTCTCCTCATTTCCCTTCCTCAGAGAAAGAAAAGCCCACTGTACCTCATCCACCTTTCTTTTCCCACTACGGTGATGGTTTTATAACCCATTTCCCTATCCATTGATGCAAAGAGCTCATGATTTCCAGGCACAAAAGTCATCCATCTCTTCTGGTATGCAACACAAAGCTTAGGACAAGAAATGCACATCATTTGTCAAACAACCTGGCACACCAATACCATTCTTACTTCAGTTCCATTGGTTTTCAGGTTTTACCTCACCAATATGGAAGTATAACATGGAGTCACAGTCTATTGGCTCTTTAGGTCTCTGTCTTTTAATCCAAGTAAATCCACATCCATACTCATCATCTAACATTATAAATTGGTCTGTTAACACAGTCAGGGGTCTGTGTTTGGAGATAAGCAGGACAGCTACATACCCAAATAACTGATTCAAAAGTGTGCTATGGTCTGCAGGCCAAGTACCATGCCTTCTGGTTGAACTTCACTTCTGTGCGGCCCTTATGGAGTTAATGCAGGTTCATGTGAAATGCCATGAACACTTTGTGATGTTTATCACATTCTCAGTGAGGGAAAGACTCAGGTGAATCTCAAAGAAAGGACTCCCTACCTTGGTTTTGATGGAAAAATGGCAGACAGAGAGAAAGATGAAAGAGAAGGAAGAGGAGGTGAAAGAAACATATCTCTTATTTGCAGAAATGAAGTCTTTAAATCCCTAGAGGACAACCAAGAGGCAGAATTAAGCTTGATGGAACAAATACAGTCATCAACTAATTGCTCATACAGCCCAGCTGCTCTAGCTTGGAGTTTAGGGTCTACCTCTACATTTTTGTTACCTTTAAATATGAGGCAGGATGGTTTCAAATGGCACAATAAGTTTTTCCTTATCTCTCCTTTTTCTGTTTGAAAAATGTCCCCCAGTAATCCTTAATTATTGTGACGACCTTTCAACATCTGACTTGAACGTTAGTGGGACTATTCAGCTAGGTAAGGAACTAAAGACCATACATTTTAAGGAAGGTACTAATTTACCAGAGTGGCTTCTGGACCACAAACCTGAAGGCCCTCCTTCTCAACATGCACTGCAAAACTGATCTGACTGCACTTTCAAATGGAGTGAGAACATGACCATTACCTGGTAAAATATTTATCTTTCCTTCTCATTCAACATATGCCGGCAATGAATATAAAAGCAATTTTCAGCGTGGGAGCAGGACAACCTCATACCATATGAAGCGGGACAATTCAAGCAGCAAGAGATTGACTACAGCTTAAATATCTTCACAGACAGTACATCTCTAGAAATACCACAAGAATATCATATATGACTCTCTCCTGTGCCACACCCTATTACAGCTTCTCACAATGATTTTTTCTCTGCTACATGAGTGTTAAAGAAAGAAAACTACTTCTCAAATTGAGCACTACTCTTCTAATCAAAATCTGACCCTTACTGCATATACTTGAGATTTACACAGAATGTGCGGAGTTGCAAATCATTGTATGTGGAGAGGAGTATCAGCTACAGATAAAACAGATCTTTGTTTCAGTTGATAGGTTCATTTGTTAGAAACAGGAGACATCCTTTATTGCTAGAAATGAAGTATGACTAGTGAGCAAAGATAAAATTCAAAAATGCAGGTTTGTGGTGATGAATCTTTGCAGCTTCATTGATGTTAGAAAATATTTACTGTGGGTGTAAAAAAGATTCAACAGCATAAATAATAAATGGCTTGTAGCTACGCATTAATATATTTCTTTCAGCACATTAATACACTTGTCATTCTCTACAGCTATAAAACCTGTACATGTGAATCATGTTACATGACACAGATGATGAGACATTGCAGGGAGATTATAAGAACACACAAAAGAACCAACCTTGACACGCTCATAAACTGCCAATGTTGGTTTGTTTATTTTAAAGAAGTGAGGTGTTTTGGATGAATGTGCAGAACACTATCTACCATATGAGAGCACAGAAACATTCATTCCAGAATAACTGATTTTATACAAGTTCAAATTCAGGGTCAACGCTTCACAGACACGCAAGAACACAAAGGACCCATTTTATATATTTATTTATGCCTGGCAAGGGCCCAGTCTTCTGTTTACAGCATAAGCAAATAAAATAATAAAAAAAGGGGGTTAGGTCACATCTGAACAAATGATGACAATGACAATGTATCTCATTAGTCCCACTGTCTTTCTGTTAAGTACAATGGGACCATTGCCAGATAAGATGTATAGAATCAGGGGTCTTGCCCGGCTCTCCTCCTTACAACACATTAGACAACAAGATTTCTCATGGCTTAATTCAGTCCATGCCAGTCAAGCTTTTGCTCTTCCTGCCTCCCACTCTGCTTCCCTGTGATAACTTTCAGTGCACGCTGGGAAGATCTGAGTAGTCATCTCATATGGTCTTAAGCAGGGAGGAAGCATAGGAAGAAAAGGTGGAGAGTAATAAAATGCTCTAAGTCAATCTCCCATTTCCTCTGAAAACACACTCCGCGTCATAACTGGCTTTGAAACATCATATAGCTCAGAAAGCAGAGAACAAGATAGAAATAACATATGGCCATGTTGCCCAGTATCCCATCTCTGATCAAAGTCAGATGCTTCAAAAAATAATTTAGCCCATCAACAAAACCAGCCTGCTCCAAATTACCATGATCTTATTACTAGGGCATCCTAAGCAACCTTAACATATGCAGTAAGAGAATTAATTCTTTGGGTTACAGGTCTTGCCTTCATCGCTCAGCATACAGCATTGTAGCTACAGTATTATAACTCATAGTTTTAAACCATCCAACTCGTATTTCCTTAGTTTTTTCAGAAGCATCAGCAGTCTGGCTCTGAGACCCTGGGTTAGCAGTTTATGTACTCCTTTGGGCATCTCTGCCCAACCCAGGTACAAAATCCGGGAGTCGTAACAGATTTAAACACTGCAGAGATGCCAGCTCTCAGATTCAGATTGCCTTGACTCTCTGCTCTTCATGAGGTATCTAAGCTGCCATTACAGCCAAGAAGGATCTAGATTTTGATTCAACTGTCCACAAATACATTTTCAGCACTGTCTGAGATTCTCCAGCACATCTGAGATGATAGCCACATGAGGCTGGCAGATAAACACAGGACCTAGGAAGAACCAACACTTCTGAAGCAGCAGCTGGAGGCCAGGCATTTTTCCTCAAGCATCTCAAATGTTCTGGGGCACCCACACTGGCAACCAAATAGAACCTCAGATATCCATTGATTATAAGGGCTGATCAGATCTCACTTGAAAATATGTATAGATGGGCACATAATCTTGAAGACTTAATCTGAATTCCAGCTAGCAGGACAGTATCAGTGCACACTGCTCCTCTAAATCCCCACAAGTGCCTCACCATTGTCAAACCCAACAAGGAGCAACAATAGCAAATTTTCTTATAAGCACTTGGTCTTCTAGTATGTATCTTCACTCAGGCTACTGGATATTAGACTGAGAAAAAACTGGACCTTTCACAGAAGGGAAGAAGCCCACCATCAGCATGTCACTAGGGAAAGTCTTTCACTATTATTACTTAGGCTTTACCCTATGTAATAGATTTTTATTCCTTCAGTTACCTAACTTAAATCCTTCATAAATGTGGGAAACAATTTCTGGACATGTCATATCTCTTATAGTATCTCCAGTGTGGCTATCTCCAGACGTGCCGATTAACCTAGGTTTCCTTTGCAGCCAATGGAAAGTAATAGGCACTTTTGTAATGCAATTCGCCTGATCTATTGTAATCACCTATGTTAGGATGAGATTGATTTTGCCCTTAGCTCCATCCCATACCCTGAGTAGATCTCTGCTGTCTGTTAAGAGGAACATAATAACCACTCGAACTGATGTAAATGTCTGCATTTAGTCAAGTGAATCCCATTCCAGATGCCTAGAACAAAGATCAAATTGTTTGCTGAGCTCTTCCCCACTGGCCCGCGTTACCTTGTCTCCCTAGAGCATTTGGCAACTGTAGTCCCATGATTTTGGGCCTATCATTTCATGGAAGATCAAACAAAAATATTTTAAATTAAACACATCAAGAATAAAGGTGAGAATAAAAATGTCCTGTTATGATAGGACTATCACAATGCTAGCAACATATTGTTTTGTTTAGAGATTCCATGTCTTAAATTTAACGTAATTATTTACAAGAGGAAACTAATACAATACAAACACTGTATAATCGATTTGCATCACTCTACTAGCCAGGTGATTATGATAAGGACTCCCGGACAGTCAGCAACCCCCAGAGAAAATACCTGGAAATTAAGTGGAAGAAATCATGCCAGCTTCAAGAAGTGAGACCGTAGTTCTCAAGAGCATCAGTCTATAACAGATAGTGAGGTAGGGTTCAGTCACACTAGACAGAAGCTGGAATGAAGGCATGAAAATGGATTATCATAATGTTATCAGGGCTATGATAACTGAGGAAAAAGAACCTAATGACCCCCTAATTTGTGAGTTGCAAAGCGCTTTTGAACTGCTACCATATGAGATTGCAGCCTCAGAAGAAGAGAATGGGTAGAAGGACATTACCTCTGTAGCATTAGTTTGTGCTGTGTCTGGAATTAGTAACCCTTGTTATCTATGTAATTTTGGATACCTCCTGGGATAACAAATCCATCTACCTCCCTTCAGATCTCCTCCCTAGCTTGACTCACTACCCTTTGACCTTTCTATTAGCAGGGCAAATATTTCTGATTCTGTATCACAGGGTACCTCAGGTCTTGCATAGATATAGGCTGGATATTTGAGACGGCCATAGTAGCAGAGGGATTAATCTCACCTAATTTCAGCCACCTAAAATTTGGGTGCCTAAACTAAGTCAGGTATCTAGGCTCTCTAACAGTCTCCAGGAAAATGGCTACTTTCAGAGAATGATGATTCATTTAATTTGGAGACAAAAACCTTCTTCAAATTCAGAACTCTTAGATATTCTACTTAGTAGGATGTAATTCAGCTCAAGAGATGGTTAGATACAGTTGTATTTTAGACAGAGCTCCTTCCTGCTGTTACGTCACGCATCTGAGATGGATATTGGAGCTGTACATATATGTTAGGCATAAGCTGAAGAGGACACATCATGCAGTGCATCACAGTTTCAAAGCAGAAACAAAAATGCCTACATTAGGCTATCTTTACAAGATAAATTGTATTAACCACTACTCATAGAGATGGTTTGATGGGGAAGAATTCCATTGAAGGCAGAGAAACATCTCCATTTCATTGAGCCTTGTATGCTACGAATTGTGTTGGGGAACTCTATTGTACACACACACTCATGCTCACATACAGCAGTTTCTGAAAAAAGTAGTTGGTGTGATGATACTCACTTGTTGCACAGTATGTAACAGAAAAAATGCTCTAAGATCATTCAGGTCACATAGCTTAAAATTTTGTGTAATAAAAATGCCCTGCTCACATTGTAGTGACACACTGTAAAATACTGAAAAATATGCATTAGTCTTATCAACAGATTTGTTGGGGTTTTTTCCAAGCATGTTCATCGCTGGGGGATATGCTCTTTGGTAAAGGCTGTTTCGTTGGTCAAAGTCAGTTTCACTGGTGGGCTCTTTGGTGCTTAAACATTGCTTAAATTTAAACCCACGCTTAACTTTCACTGACTTCAGGAATTAAGGAGAAGTTTTAATGACTTTGTAAATAAAGGTAATTTGTTGAACTAGGACTTAACTGCTGCTTTGGTTGAAATGCACACATATTTGTTCAAATATTATGTTTTCTCTTGACTTTTATTGGTCTTGTATAAAGCTTATAGAATGTTGTTATTCAGAAACATACATTTTGAGCCACCTGTAAACTGACTGCGTCCATTTTATGGGGGAGAATTTTCACAGTAAGAATAAACCTTGGAAAACAGTTTAAGCCTCAAAACCAATGTTTTTCTGCTCTTATCAAGTGTTTAGATAGGGAAAGCTCAATCTATAACTGGTTACAGTAGCATTGATTACAGTGGATTTTTACAAAAGCCAAGGATCAGTCCTGAAGAATTCAGTGCAAAACAGCTGAAGACTAGAATAAGCACCAACATTGAAATAGATTTATTTCAGCATAGATGTAAAATACATGTAACTGTCATCAAGTAAAATAAAATAGCTGATATTGTGATAGATATTTTAATAACAGGTGCAGCAAAAAAATAATCCTGGGAAGTGAGACACTTCCAATCTACTTGACAGCACAGCTCAGTTTCTTTTCCCATGATGTGTTAATCTGTTTTCTATTTGGTAAACTGCACATCTCACCCCAATGAATATTAAAGAAAGAGTTTTGGGAAAACATGTAACATTCTGTTTAAATATTTTGTCACTCATATGCTCTCACACTCAATTGCAAAGAGAAGATAAATTATAATCTTATTGCTAAGCAAGTGCTGCTTCTGTTATGGACCCATCAAATCTCCTCATTAACCTTTCAAAATCTCATACCTCCAATCAGAGTAGCCATTCACGATGTTGCTAACTGGCTGTTTTCATAAGTAGGTGTCAAAATCTGCAGACTGATGCCTGGAAAAGATATTCTTTTTCAGCACTTATTCCCTTCCCCAACTAATAAAATAATCAGAATCATCATTTACAACAATATTGCATGCAACAAGCACCTGGTCATCACAACTTTGCCTTTGGGGGCTACTTAATGAAGAGATAATTACTTCTTGTGAAGAGGTTTTTCTGTAGCTATTGCAGTCTGAATACTAAGAATTACTTCAGCGAGGATCAAGTTGTCTTCATTTTCAGTTCCTGTAAAATTATTAAATATAAAACCTATTATTTTATCCCTAAAGTATCTTCCCCTTCATGCAAATAGCCCTTCCTAGACAGAAATGACAAATGAATAGATACATACTATTTCATTCAGGGATAGACAGAGAGTTTGTCAAGTGCTATGGAATTCTTCTGGATCAAAGGATCAATGTAAGTAGGATATAAGTCATCCCTAACAGGACTGGAAGTTACTACCTTTGAAATATGTAGCACATATTTCTCCCCCTAGTTTCTAGACTTGTTTGGTTTGCTGCCAGAGCAATGTTGATTTCTTTTGCTTGGCCACTGGAGGGCTCTCCTAATTCTCCATTACTGCAAAAGAAACATTTGATTGAGTTTAATGACATTATAAAAGAAAACCTGTTTACAGTTACCTGAATAAAAAACCACAACAACCAAAACAGGAGAGTTCACTAGTTGATACAAAGATCTGCGTGTGGACAAAGTGCATTTTACTGCCCTTTCTTCTTTAACAGCAAAAATGTCACTACGGTAGGAGAGGAATTGCACTGAACAGAAAATTTTCTTTTACACACAAGATTATCAACTGCACAAGAGATTATGGGATTGAGATGGACAGCAAGGTCTGTCCTCATCACCCGTTCCTCCCCACACCACATTGGTGCGCTCCGAAATCACTGCACAACTCAATTCATTTTTCAAGTAAATGTGCTTTCAGACCTCTGTCGACTGATTTCCAACTTATTTCCCCACCTCAAGACCAATTCCCCTGGCTGGTTCAATTTGCTAATGATGGAAACACTGATGGATCAATCGCCTTATCTTTTTCACATCAATGCTGCTCTCGTGGAAAGAGGAGATGGTGCACAGCTTTCCATCCCCCTGTGGGGAGAGGTACGCTGTGTCTGCACTGCCATGAGTACTTACAGACTATTGCCAATGAGAATTTCTGACAAACTTTCTTTTTTTCCTGTTTGGGGGTGTGTGTGGGGGTGTGTGTTTGCTTGTTTGTTTTTTTAATCGAAAGGACTGCATTATTTAAAGCTAAACTGTCTTGTGGAAAAAGAGACAAGTAGCTTTTCTGTTGTGATGAGGGAACACCAGCTGTAAGGCCCTGTTTCACTTAGTTTCACCCCATATCTTTGTCACTCACTGCTCAACCAAACTCTTAAGTATACCCTGTATCAAAACCCCACCACAGTGAATTTTATTTACATGCAGAGAGCACAGCAGCTTTCACAGGCCTCACGGGAAGATGTCCACCTCCAGAAGACACCAGCTTGAACAATCCTGACTGTGACCATTTTATTCCTAAACCTTTGAGATACACTAATGCGGACAGAAAAACTACCTACAATAATGGATAAATGGATTTTCTTGGCCTCTGTGACTCTGCTTTTGTCTTTGAATATAAGATTAGCTAGTTGGGCTGGAACACCCGAGGGGTCATTTAAATTAAAGTTTAATAATCTGATCTGAATTCCATGGGATTTTTAGTTTGCCAGGTAAGAGACAATGTAGACAGGAGAAGAACAAAGGTGTAAAATCAGGAGTAGGAGTTTACATTACTTTCCTAGACTTTTTTGAAATCTGCATCTTACAGTTAATAATGATGTTTCTGTGCTTGGACCTGCAGTAGGTCATCTGCAAACACAGACTGGAAGCTTTGGGTGAGAACACTCTGACGTGTGGATGGGCAGCAGTCTCTGCCTGCAAGCTAAGCACCCCGATTCCCTTAACAGTCAATTAAAGAACCAGGCACAGCTCATTATAAAGCGTACATTTAAATCAAATGAATGCTATGATACTAACAACTGCTTAAAGAGGAACCTGAGGTGTCTGACTCAATTACAGCTGTCTATACTATGCATATCTACAGTTAGGTGAGCTGAATTGTTTTTCCACCTCTGATTATGAGCAAAGGTAATTCCTCCAATACCGTCCTGTGAGTTTAATGTTAAAATTCCAGTCCCCACTGAAATCAATAGCTGAGTGTTCCTCCACACCAAGAAAGCCATTGTTTCATTTCAAACAACTGATTAATTCATGGAGGTGAAAGAACAATCCATTTTACCTTCTTCGGATAAAAACAAATAACCTCCTTATAAGAAAATTCTGAGAATAAGAAGAAATTCGTATTTTTTAGAAGAAAATACCACTCCTCTTCAGAAGCATTGTACTAGTTTTTATAGGTTATGTTCCCTAAAAGTCTTTGCTGGAGGCAAAATCCATAGGAAATATAAACCAAGTATCCTATAAAAGAATTGATAGATGGGCATTGCTCAGGCCGGTTCTCCTCGGAGTTGCAGATAATGCGGACAGGATCGTTTGTCTCAGTTTAATAGTCTATAGAGTAGCTGTCAGTGGCAGAGAAATCTCTAGGCTCCCTTAAAAGTCAAGAGAGATCTAGTCAGGGCAGTGGACTCTACGAGATGATTTCTGTCACCATAAAGAAGATACTTAAATTGGGTCAGATAAATTGTCTTCTAAAAGTCTCTCTTTCTTACCATTAACTATAAAGGCAACCTGGGCTGACCTGCTCACTGGACATGTCTGTACTATAAATGTCTAAACTTAGGGACAGGAATCCCATCTGTAGGGAAAATAAAAGAAAAATCAGGCCTAGAAAATCCTTCCTGTAAAAATAGCCGCAATTTGTGGAGAGCTGAACACTTCCACCGGGGCTTTGCTTTTGCTTTCATTTTGGTACAATTTTCCATGATGATCTTTATTTTGGCTACATAGGAATCCTGTTCCTAATCACGGTGTCTTTATTTAATGAATGATTGGTTGTCACCAACCAATAGCACCAATTAAGACAAAAGCAAATAATGAATTAGAAATAACTTCCACAGTTTTACTTACACATAATTCAAACAGCATGACTTTGGCTTTTTAATCTCTAAAACTAGCCATCATTAAATTTGGGGCCTCCTGATGGATAGGACTTGACAAATCAGACAACAGGACCAGCATTGCTCCAAGAGATCAAGTGCAGTTTTTCATTTCATTGGTATGTGAAGCTGTGTCCTGCTCCCCAAAATAACTATCGGGGTCTTTGAAGTAGGAAGTACTCATGCAGGTAATTATCTATATTAGAGAAGAATTAGTGTTCTTCATAGGAACTTGCAGAGACCAAACCAAAATGATTTAACCCAAATGACAACTGTTCATGCCCAACTCTGGGCATAGGCAGAAAGAAAAGGTGTCTTGAATGCACCTTTAATATGTCCAGTACCTGTAGCACTGAGTTAGAGCAGGCTGTACACCTTTCATGTGAGACTGACCTTTCCATGATTTCCTTTAAGCCCAAGATTAATTGAATTTGGAAACAAAGCTGTCTCACGCTACAACCCAGCCCAGTAGAACACACTGCTGGAAAGCTGAAGCAATAGCTGTCTTCTGGATACACGGGGCTAAACCCGAGGCAGCTGGACCTATACAGCATGTTTCTACGCTGAGAGCTAAATGGCCATAACTGCACTTGCTGACTTCACAAATTCATGGTCTGTGATGGAGCATGCGGGAGGTTGTAACAAACTAACCAGCCAAACAAGGGCACCAAAACAACCCATTTTGCCCCATTTTCTGGACACAGCTGGAGTCAAACTGCTCAGGACTAAGAAATCGGCATTGCTGGAGAAAATGCCAGATTCATACAAAGCACTCAAAAAATATTCAGCTACTGCAAAGTGCTGAGTTTGGGGATTTTCTGTTAAATATATTCCATTTGCATAGAAAATAGATTTTTATTTTTCAGAGTTTACACTTCCACTGTTAATACAGCCCATCAGTTCAGGACTGATGTAATTTCAAGAGCATTAGTTAAGAGTGGAAAATCTCATCGAAGCCCATACTTTCCAGAATAAATAAAAAGGGAAGGAAGGAGGCAAACAAGAAACTATAAACTCTTACTATTCAAAAGATAAAAAATTCTTTCTTTCTGGGCATCTTGAGATCTGCACAGTATTTATCCCAGGAGACAAGCTGATCTGATTTAGTGTCTAGATACTATCATAATAAGAAAATGAATAATAACAATAACAATATAATTTATAACCACAAGACAGACTTTTGAGTTTTCACTTCTGAGATTAGAAGTGCCCCAGAAAATGAGAACTCATTGGTCTCCAAAAAGCTTTCATTAATGGGCTGAAACAGCAAAAATGAAGGAAAAACTGTTATTCTAGAATAACTCCCAGTGCAGCTGAGAATCTACATACACAGAGGGTACATGGATTTGCAGAGAGTGAGGTAGAGAAAATTAGTTTCCAGGACAGAGCTGGTAACCTGCCATTTATGCCCAGCCGAGGAATACAAATGCCTCCATGGAACAATTCCTTCTACCCTGTGATCTGCTCCTAACAGCAACTAACCCTCTGGAGGTGCCTGTTTCTGTATACTGCCTGTACCACTGGTCTGTAAAGATGAGCGACTAGTTCAGAGGCAGACAGACAGACACTTGGGTGAACTGTACCTCTCCAGGAAGGTGAAGTGTTTTGAGCAAGGCCCCAACAGGCCAGAAACAGAACCCGCATCTTTCCTATCCTTGTTCCATTACCTACATTCTCTTGCCTTCAGACATCACATGTCCTCCTCTCCCAGCTGCAGCAACATAACCAGCCCTCCTTGTCTTTATAATGGGACTCAAATTATCCTTTTCTCAACTGATAAAAGAGGGATTTTGTAACGTTTTCAAAGAAGCCTATCTGCACTTTAACAACCATTTCAATTCTCAGAAGCCAAAAGTATGAATAGCCCCTACCGTTGTGACTCCAAAAGGAAGTAAATGTTTCTGAACTACATAATCTACACTACAGTTGGCTGATGATAAAAAAATGGTATCTTTTCAGCATTAGATTCCTTCATTATGAAGCACTGAAAATGATTTTCAGTGGTACACCAATTGTGGAAGCAAGAAGAAGCCCTTAGCAATGGAAAAGAAATGGTATGTACCAAGTCACAAGCGATAGGACAAGAGGAAATGGCTTCAAGTTGTGCCAGGGGAGATTTAGATTGGGTATTAGGAAAAATTTCTTCACCAGAAGGGTTGTCAATCATTGGAACAGGCTGCCCAGGGAAGTGGTTGAGTCACCATCCCCGGAGATATTTAAAACACATGTACATGTGGTGCTCAGGGACCTGGTTTAGTGGTGGACTTGGCAGTGCTGGGTTAACGGTTGGACTTGATGATCTTAAAGGTCTTTTCCAACCTAAATGATTCTGTAAGTCTATGATCATTCTTAGAAATGCATTTGCCGCTTTCCCTAATTGAATCCTGTAGTTCCTCAGAAAGAGCATTCTCCTTGGATAATTACTATTCAGTTTATGAGAGAAAAACAAAAAACTGCAGGCCAAAGGCTACAAAAAGAAAATGTTTATGATACTTTAATAGCACTGAAATCAATGTAAGCAGAGAAAAGGATTGATTGTACAAACAAGTGGGGTAGAATTAATCTCACCTAATTTCAGGCATCCACAGTGAAGAGTGAGTTTTATCCTACTCATTTTAAAGTGCAGAAATGTCTGAATTTACTCAGACAAGCCTCTCCCTTCATTTTCTGATTAGGCATAACTTAGAGAAATTGATTTGAAAAAGGTTTGTTTCATTAATGGATTTAATGTGATTTTTTTTAATACACAGATTTTCCAGACAAGTCAAAGTTTTTACCTTGTCAAAAGAAAACATTTATATTTATGTAAGTCCAGATTTTGTAGGGCTTTTTCCCTCTGACAGTAATTTTTTTAAAATTAAATGCATTCCTAAAGTCAAAATCCGTATGATTTAGAGTTAAAAAGAATATTGAAGGAAAACATTCACCCTGTTCTAAATAGTATCGGGAGTCAGCAGGTTTCTCCTCTGGGATGTAGCTAGAACAGATCTGGTGAGCTCCAGAGGGAGTTCCACCACCCACCAATGCCTGATGGATGCCTGGAAATGAAGAGCCCATCAGATTATTATTGATTCCCCCCTGAGGGTTCTTTGGCCTTTACTCCATGTGTTTTACACTCTCACTGGACTTGGCTGTCAACTGATGCATTAACTACTGAAAAATATATGTGGTCAATCATGATAAGATTAGCACAGGCTGAGAAGTTTCCATCTCTCCTGAGACCTAACAAAGGATCATCAGCTAGAATGAAAAGCAAACTGTCTTTGCCTAGATCAATTCCAGAATGTAAGAAAGGAGGAGAGGGAAGAAATGCCATGTTAAAAATGGGCTGTCATAATAAGAACTTACCTGAGTGGACCGGAAGTAAAACATCCTGCTCCTTTTCTTCCAGGCTAATGTTCTTTTTCTTTTTTTTAAGTAAAAAAATTAGCCAGTTAAGTGAGGTCTGTTGTACCTTTTCTAAAGGTTTTAATAGACTTGAAAGTAGCTTCCAAAATATTTTCAAAATTGTGTTGGGTTTGCATGGCAAGGTTTTGGTAGCGGAGGGGCTACAGGGGTGGCTTCTGTGAGAAGCTGCTAGAAGCTTCCCCTGTGTCTGACAGAGCCAATGCCAGCCGGCTCCAAGACAGACCCGCCGCTGGCCAAGGCCGAGCCAATCAGCGCCTCTGTGATAACATATTTAAGAAGGAAAAAAACCAGCTAGAGAGCGAGCTTTCGCAGCCAGAGAGAGGAGTGAGAAGATGTAAGAAACTCTGCAGACACCCAGGTCAGTGCAGAAGGAGGGGCAGGAGGTGCTCGAGGCGCCGGAGCAGAGATTCCCCTGCAGCCCCTGGTGAAGACCATGGTGAAGCAGGCTGTCCCCCTGCAGCCCATGGAGGGAGGATGAGGGGGTGTAGAGATTCCACCTGCAGCCCGTGGAGGACCCCATGCCGGAGCAGGTGGAGGCACCTGAAGGAGGCTGTGGCCCGTGGGAAGCCCACGCTGGAGCAAGCTCCTGGCAGGACCTGTGGACCCGTGGAGAGAGGAGCCCACACCAGAGCAGGTTTGCTGACAGGACTTGTGACCCCGTGGGGGACCCACGCTGGAGCAGTTTGCTCCTGAAGGTCTGCACCCCGTGGGAGAGACTCACGTTGGAGCAGTTTGTGAAGGACTGCAACCCATGGGAAGGACTCACGTTGGAGAAGTTGGTGAAGGACTGTCTCCTGTGAGAGGGAGTCCATGCTGGAGCAGGGCAACGATGAGAGGAGTCCTCCCCTGAGGATGAAGAAGCGGCAGAAACACCGCGTGATGAACTGACTGTAACCCCCACTCCCCGTCCCCCTGTGCCGCTGGGGGGGCGGAGGTTGAAGCCGGGAGTGAAGTTGAGCCTGGGAAGATGGGAGGGGTGGGGGGAGGTGTTTTAAGATTTGGTTTTATTTCTCATTCCTCTACTCTGTTTTGCTTAGTAATAAATTAGATGAATTCCCTCTCTAAGTTCAGTCTGGTTTGCTCGTGATGATAATTAGAGAATGATCTCTCCCTGTCCTTATCTCGACCCGTAAGTTTTTTTTCATTGTACCTTTTCTCCCCTGTCTAATGAAGGAGGGGAGTGATAGAACGGCTCTGGTGGGCACCTGGCCCTCAGCCAGGGTCAACTCACCACAAAAATCATATAAAGTAAAATTCTTCCTAAAGGTAAAATCTGATTTCTTCTCACTTAGACATCTAGCAATCAGAAGTATTGAGATTTTAAGTGGATTTTTTTTTTTTTTTTAGTTTGCTTTTGCCTATGGGAAATTTTATTTTATCATTGCTTTAAGAATTTGTGTTGGAAATTCCTACACAGACAGGAACAGCAAACACTCTGACTGTTATTATATTTAGTGTTTGGGAACCCCTCAGTCCATTAGGGAAATTGAAAGAAAAGGCACTGAATCTAGGTGCATACTCACACTATTAGCTTTATATTGCTTTTCTGCTACTATTTGTTATATTTATTCTAGGCCATATTTAGAAATTAATTTACTAACAAGATCTTGTTTAAGTGCTTCTTGACACTTTTCAAGAGTGTCTGTTGTTAAATACTCTGCCATGCTAACAATTAGTGAAAATATTGCTTTTCTAGATGTACCAAAAGATTTCAGATTTAAAATGTGACCTTAAGGTAGCATCCAATAAACACAAACATAAGTGTTAAAAGCACCTTGGGGTTTTTTGTTTGTTTGTTTGTTTTTTTTAAATCTTGGTTGGAATATCCCATGACAATTGCTTCTCCACTAAGTCTTAAATCAATAAGCTTGTGCAGAAATGGCAGCAGGAGAAGAAAACCTTAACATCTGCCCAGAGAAGCTGTGGATGCCCCATCCCTGGAAGTGTTGAAGGCCAGGTTGGATGGGGCTTTGAGCAACCTGGGCTAGTGGAGGGTGTCCCTGCCCATGGCAGGGGGGGTGGAACTAGATGGTCTTTGTGGTCCCTTCCAACACAAACCATTCTGTGGTTCTATGATATCCATCCCAGCCCTGATCTTAAGAGCTAATTTCCATCATTCCCATCTTTCTAACAGCTTGGCAGGCTCAGGAAGATGAATAAGAACTGGTGGGGATTTCTACACACCTGCAACGAGGAAGATGTAGAAGAGGGTCTGTGGATCCAAAGAGGAGGATGGAGTGAGAGATAGAATGTCCTGTATCTCAGTTGTCTGCAAAGGAGCAGGAAGAAAGAGGAGACAGAGTAGAGGAAGAGCTTGGAGAAGAGGGGAAAGATACATAGTCCATCTGTCCCCCCATTTCTCAGCCCCTTCCAATGCAGTGAAATTTCCAAATTAACACTGACTCTTTACCCTCTCTGCTCTCTATCAGGAACCAGCTCAGCCAAATCTCTGCATTTGCAAGGACCAGCAAATTTACTCCACCACAGGCAACCACAGTTACACAATCTAGAGTAATAAAGTACAGCTATGCAACACATGCAGCAGCTGCAGAGTTGTGAGGGACAAGGACTCCTATCTGCAAGCAAACACTGTCTCACAACTCTCCTGATTTCAAAAAATAAATAAAGAAGAAAACACTGTGAAGAAGGAAGTGAAACAACACTGACTTGAAATTACCCAACATGATAATACAGCCTGGGAAAGAAAAACATTGCTTCCCCACACACAAATCCTTGGTAGAACTTAGTTAATGGGGCCACATCTCCTCCACCCCCTGGTATGTCAGCTGGAGAGGGCAAAGGGTAGTAATTACAAAGAGAACTGTTATTTGCAAGGTGTAATGCAATCATGGGCCAACAATCAAATTAAAAAATAGCAACTGAAAACAAGAAATGTTTTAAATTTGGCCTTGAAAATAACAGAGAAAGCATAGGAGAAAAAAAGCATGTGAAGAGGTATTCCACTTCCTGAAGCCAGAGGTGATGGCACTCCAGGATGGAGTCTGCTGGCAGCCATAGAAGTATGAGAAGCACTAGTAAGAAGAGAGAGTTTGGTCCACACTGTTGCTTATGAGGGAGCAGAATTGAGCCCCTACGATTGCACAAAGCACTTGGTCCAACAACAAATGAGCTACCAAGAACAGAATGTAGAAGGTGAAGGAAACCAGTGATTCAGACTGCATTGACATAAAGAGAAATAAAAAGAGCTTGAGAATGTAGCACTTCTGATGCTTATTAACAGACACTCTGAGAGATTCCAGGAAGAAAAGTGCTGTATATACCAAAGGCTGTCATGGTAACAAGGCTAGCAGCGTTGGAGTCTCATATTAAACTCTATAATTACATGTGCTGAGGTGTTTGGCCACATATCTCCCTGAGGTACATCCCACAGCTGACCCCCTCTTAGGCTTTGTGCCTGAATATCCTGCAACAGTTCACTGGGGTCCTTCAGGACCAGAGTGACTCAACAGCTTGCTTTAATTCAGGTCACTTGGCCTGCGTTTCAGGTTTTTTCCTGTCAGGTGCTTTTCGTGTGTTTGAGAATTTCCAGCTACTGTTCAAAGCCAACTTCGTAGATCAGATGAAGGCTGGATATGATCAGGTAAGACTTCTCTAACTGTTGGCTTGCCCACATCATTATTCTCTTCCAGTCTTGTCTACATTGACCATCATTTAGTCAAGCTAATGTATTTATCCAATAAACACAGCAACAACAATGGCAATTCAGAGCATCCATCAGTAGCATTTGCATATCAATCAAGAGCTGTATACATGGAACAGCTAAAGAGGACAGGCTTTTATATTATGCTGATTACCTTACCCTTGCTGCATACAAATGCAAACCTTTCGAATACCATCAGGTCTCTTGCAGGCTATTATGGCACAAAGGTGTTTTTACAGCATATAACATGCCAGCCACTGTCAGTGTTATGCAAACATCTATATACCCTGTTTTCTCTACATCAAAATATACAAGTGCCACATTTCATAAGGGAAGAGAGTAGTTATTAGAGCATGGGGCAGAGAGATAGGAATTTCAAATCTACTTCTAGCTAACGTTGTGATCTTGGACAAGTTATCTCCCTTGCCCTTACTTGTGTTTCCAATAGGCACTGAATAATTATTCATTGTGAACACCCCAGCACTCCCTTCCCCAAAATCATTACTTCTATTCCCTGGAACTTCACACCAGCCACCAAAATCCAAATTTAATCCCTTATTTTTCCATGGAGTTACAACTGTGAGTTTCACCTTTGGGCCTCCAAGATTTCTGAAGATGATCAAATGAAAATATGAACACATAAGAGCTCCAGCTAAAAGTAAGAGCAGTTACGTCAATCAATTAGAAAGTTCCCATGTTGCATGTGGGCTTGCAAGGCTACTGTGGAATATTTAAAACTTTTGCAATGCAAAAATGTCAGCTGCTTACTTTTAATTGCTATGTTTTTAGTACCAACCGAGTGCTGCAGGCAGGCTGCAGAGCAAGAACGTCTCAAGTTCTAATATTCCTCTAGAGATTGGCTTTGAATTCTTGGCAAATCATTTAACTTTTTGCCATATATAAAACAGAGATAAAAATATCCACTCCTCAATTTCCATGGATTCTGTAAGAATGTTTTCACGATTAATTTTTTTAAATTTTGAACTATGGAAAGCTAACCAGAACAAAATGTTCCTATTTGTTCTAACACTGGAAACAAGAAGTAACTGAAAATGGTGGACTTCAAGTGAAATAAACCATAATAGCCAGGCCTCCTGAAATGAGATGAAGAGTTAAAAAGTGCTCCAAAATCTGCAATGCAGACCAAATATTCTTTGCTTGTTTCATCTGTGGACTATGGGACTGCAGAAAAACAAAGTAATAGATACTGTGTAATGCTGCATACATTTTTCCTCAACTGTGTGTTTTCTCAAATACAATGGACACATTTATTTCATTTTCTTGTGGATGTTGATGAAATTCTAATGATTATAATACAAAAACAGAAGGCATAATAATTTCTACTGTGCGTGTTTCCACTGATGCCCCTGAGCTCTCTGTCTCCCTGTTGAAAATGGTCATATAATCTCATCCTCCAGGTTAGGGAAATAGTAGCCAAAAGTTTAATAACATATATAGCTATATTGATTGTCATCTTGTAAAAAAAATAGCATTGCTTTTTTAAAGTACATATACTGGGTAAGTTTCTGTATCACATATCTCAGAGATTTGTATCCTAACTAGCAGAACAAGCTATTTTATAGCAACCTGAAAATCTATATCTTTTCTGCTAATAAGAGTTTTATATTTGGATATGGGAAGGCTCCATAAGAAATTAAGTAAAAGAATAATCAATCAAAACAACCTGAGAGAACACCAGCCTGGTCTGATTGAATTGGGCCATCTCTCCCAAGCAGAAATGACAAGCACTTCAGGTGGCAACTGTGATATTTAAAATAGTATTTTTCCCCTCTGAAACTCAATACTTTTAAAACCTCTAGGATAAACGGGGGGAGGGCAGAAATTGGTGAGCATCCTGCATAAATCATTGAGTTTATTTATCCATGAAGAAAATGGAGATTTGTGCAAAGTTTTAAAATAATTTAAAAAAGAGAACAGGATATATTTTTCTGGAGAGATGACAGCAAAAAACATCCATCATACTCCAAAATCCTAGAACTCAAAGGTTTCAATGTTTACCCAGTGCCTACTGGAAGAAGGACAATTTCACCATAATGATGGTTATCATTCTCTAAAATAATCAGATATTTGTATATATTTGTACATATATATATATTTTAAAATCCACAACAAATTGCTCAGATAAGAAGCCATTCATCTTAGCCAGAAATCTTGGGTTTAGCTCACTAATACAAATTTCAAAGACCTGATGCCTTGAAGTGTGGCTACACATTGAGGATTCATCTAAAGATTTCATATCCACGTTCACAGTGATGAACTCAAAGGCAGTTTCCTTGAGCAGATTAATAATGAAATTGCAACTATACCTCCCTTCTGATATTAACTCTTTCCCCTTTATTTACACAGAAGCCAGAAAGTAATAGCCTTCCACATGCTGCTAAATTACCTCAGGGATACTTTCAAAGAAAGAAGGTTCCTAGGAGTATGATTAATTTCCTGTAACTCTAGATATTGCAAAGTAGACATCTGCAGCTGAGTGGGCCTTAGGCTGCCTCTATACCAAATAAAAAAATAGGCTTGTTTAAAAATACCAGAACAGCCCTCTTGGTTCTGACTAAAGGTCCACCTACTACATCTTCCTGTCTCCAACAGTATCCATAAGTGGATGCTTAGGGAAAACATAGGAACAGCAGACACATAAGCACTCTCCCAGCCTCCATATTCATCTCAGAGGATTTCCCGAACAAGACGAGGTTTCTCTGGTATAGTAAACCTCCATGCATGTAACAGTGTTAGCAGTCAAGAGATCAGCTTCTGAATTCTTGGCCTTATGTACCAGGGACATTGGCACAAGATGGAGTTTCAAGAGGATGAAGACAGAGCCTTCCAATGGTACAGTCCCCTATAGTGTTCTTCAGAGGGTTTTAGGGAGGACAAAGAAATCCACAGATAGGCTAGCAAGTTTTTTTACAGCAGTGCTATTTAGAATCATGAAATCCAAATCCTGTAGCACATTAATGGAGTTGAGATACCACATAGCATTTATACCTCTAGGAATCTGTTTCTCATTTCTCTCTTTCTCTTAGCTATGGGTATGTGCACTTGAAATATTTGCATTCATACACAAACTTTTTGTCTAACACATTTATGCGTATGAGTAACATTACTCAGTGGAGTGTATCACTGTAGTGAATGAGTTTTCTCATACAAGTGAAGATATACACAGGGTGAAGTGGTTGAACAGTTTAGGTCTTAGCGGCTTACATAAACTGTGTTAACATTTTCCATTGTCTTTTTCTTATACAGCCAGCATCCACGCTTTGACAGTTTAATGACTAAGACGAATGATTGAAAGAAGAAAAAAATCACACAGTTCTCACTTTGTAATGGAATAAGAAAGCTGAATAATAATGTAGAGCCAGAGCTTTACAGGTCAGCTTTGCATTTTCACTAGCTTCAGTGCTTAACTATTTTTTCATACATGGGACTATACAATAAGATGTCTTCACCTCAGGGTTGGAGGCCAAGGCAAATCAGTTCCATGCATAACAGAGTTTATTCAGAAAAGGTCAACCAAGTAATGCAGTTGAGAGCTAAACAAGGAGGGATGAGCTGCTAGCTATAACTTTGTAACAGGTGATTTATGCCAGCTGAACCTCTGATCCATTTCTGTGTTCACATTCTAGTCCACAGTAAACCATGAGAGCATCTGTAAATATGAAGCATCCTACCACTTTCTCTTCCTCAGACCACCCACTGGATTCTCAAACAGCTTTAAGCACATCTTGCAACATACTAATAACAGATGGTAGAAGGTCGCCCTCTTTTTTTTTATTTCAGTAGACGCTAGTGAAGTCAGGCAGTGCTAGCAGCTATGAGTTTATACACAGGGGTGTAAGACTCTGAGGTGGCTCAAGGACATGTCTCCAAAAGAAGCATGGAAACATCTATTTTGTCAAAAACAGGGAGACAAAGCCAAGACAACTACTGCATGTCAACAAGAACACATCTAGAAGCTCATTCCTAAACTGGAGAGCCAACTCCGTCATGGGGTCATAAGGTCTAGAGCATTTTGTTGAAAACAGAAACAAACAAAAAAATCCCATTCTAGTCCATTTCTCCAATTTCCTAATAATAATTATCCTCCAGTACTATATGTTTTAGACATCCTGTTGAACTACCCATCCTTCAAAATAGTGCAGTTTGTAGTATCGCTATTGTTATGCGCGTTTACTCTCTAGATTGGCCACAGCGTTATTTCACTGCTCGAAGGGCTCATCAACCCACAAACCTAGAGCAAAATGTTGATTTAAAGGACAGGAGGTGTTTTCATTTAAGACCAGATTCACTGACGTGATTCCATGTGAACAGAAAAGGCACTCCATCTGTTTAGTAGAACTTGGCAAAATGAGAGGTTCTACAGAGTATATTTTTATCTGCCAAGTGTACAAAAAATGGTATCTAATTTAGAAACCACATTCAGCAAATGGTATTTATTGTACCAACTGCATAAATTCAAAGATTTAAGTATATCCGATAAAGTGTGGCATTGTAACAGTCATTACTGAGAGTCTGCTGAGAACACATCATGCAGAAGTGACAGATCCAGGATTGAGGTGTGCCGCTTTTCTGAAATATGAAACAAAACTCGGTGGCATGTTCCCACTGTAACATGTTTTTGTTTATGAGCTATGCCTGTCTTATTTGCATTCCTCTAAAATTTTACACTGTTCACTTTTCCCTTTCCTTACTCTTCAGAGCATCCTAAGCTGGCAGCACAGAACCACCATGGCAATGCCATCAGGTTAATCATTGTAAATGCTTCTAATATCTAACAGGATCATCAGATCTGCCCTAATGTCATACCATCAGCAACCATGTTCTGTATTCCTCCCTGTGACCCACACACCCAACATCTTAGTGACTCCAGGCAGACGTGCTAGAGATTTTTTTTTCAGTCAGTTCAGAGCTGATGCCACTGGGAGACTGTTTTGATGAAGATGTTCAGAAGCTTGTTACCTTCCAGTATAATGTAAAGTCTGAGAAAAGTGATTACTCATATCAGGGGAGTTAAGATTTCATTCTAAATCACTAGCACTGCTTTCAGTGTAGTTGGTCCCTCTTCTAAGCAATGATTGCTTCATTTGGTAGTTTTCTGAGGTTCTGCAAAAACGCCCAAGGATCAAGGCAATGGAGCAATTTCTTACTGAAACATGGTTCACATGCAGAATCACAACACATGGTCAGACCAGAAACAATGGCTACTCATGTGAAAGAAACCCCTCGACTCCCAGAAAAACCCAAAACTCTTTGAGTAGCTCTCATTACTATAATAGCTGAGCACTTCACAGTCTCATTTACACAGCTTAGAGATCTTTTGCTGTAAATTTTGGAAGAACTTGTCAGCCTCTGGACACTTAGCATAAATGTGGGAACCTTTAGATATGTTTATATATCTCATCCATAAACCACTTACAAAAAAACCTCAAAACATAAAACCCAAACCCCCCAAAAACCCCAAACCATCATAAATATTTTCTTTGTACAGCAAATGTACAAAGTAGATGTGGTGCTTAGGGACATGGTTTAGTGGTGGACTTGGTAATGTTAACGGTGGGACTCGATGATCTTAAGGGTCTTTTCCAACCTACATGACTCTATCATTCTGTGAGTCTAAATAATCCTGTCTAGTGGACCACAAAACTTGTTGAACTGTCTACATTGTTTCTTAATACGTTAGAATTTTTCTGTATCCTCAGCTTGGAACTGCACCAGACTTAAGAAATACAACTTTTTAAATTATAAGGACCAGTGGCAGTAATACAAATTGTGCAACAACATACAACACAGTCAGCTTTATTTTGGGAAGCACAAGCAAGCAGTGCTAGACTGCCTGGTATGTCATTTCAGGCAGTGGGAAAGTAAACCAACATCATCACCTCTATTTAAATAGTTATTGCAACATCTGAAAATAGGAAGTGCTAGGAAGATTGCCTGTGTCTCTAACCTGAGCTTTGATCATGCAAATGCTGATGCTCAAAGTTAACTTTATGCCTGTGAACAGTAACTGGGTTGTGTGGATGCGATGAAAGCACATTCCTAAGTGCCCCACGGGCAGCTGCAGGAGCAGCGTATGTAGCTTCAGCCAGCAGGCTGATGCCAAGAAAGTGCAAAGCATACATTAAAATGAATAGCTCATCCAAGTATCATTATAAATGGAAGTGCTCATTGATGTGACCTGCTGGGAAAATCAGAAGGGAAACAGTGAGAATTGCTGCCATGCCATTACTGTGGAGGGATATTTAGAGATGTAATGAGGCCAAATCTTCTGTTTCCAAGAAACAGAACAGTGCAATGCACAGAAATAAATAACTGCTGGAGCAGTGAGTGCCTCACCTTTGCAGTTCTGGATAGAAAGCAAGGTATCAAATGTGCTTGTCTGTCATGAAACTTCCATCTACTAAAAGAATGATTGATTGATTTTGACCACTAAAAATTAACAACAGTCAGCCAAGCAAAATGTACAGCCTGTGTGCACTCAGCAGCAGGTGCAGCAAGGTAAAACACTCATGACTTTTTTTTTGGTGGTCAAAGCATCTGTGATTAAATCACCTTGTCAGAGAAGATTTCATGTATGCGTTTGAGGTATAAACGTGGATTTAACTCCCATCTTGCAGACTACATGCTATATGACGTTCAATTTGCAGTTTTCTGTGAAACTCCTGTGTGGAAGTGCCTATATAGGGATGTCTAGATTGAGTTGAACTTCTATTGCAGTCACTGGAGATCCAAGGAAGGATTCAGATGGCCATGCATAAGCACCTAGTTCCTAAGCACTACTAATTTCAGGTATTAGATTTTGCTCTGAAACTTCAGGTTCAGTCCCACCTGCTTGGTTCACAGAGGTGACCTCCATGCACACATTTAGCAGAAATGACCCAATTAAGCCTATATTAACAGCAAATCAGAACCATGGTATTATGACCAGCACACAAAGCCATACTGAAACATCTGCAAGCTCAAGATGGTCACACCTGTCTGATCTGCAGAAATTCACGATCAGTAGAAGTCTCAATCAGATATAAAGAATGAACCAAGGGAAAAATCTAACCAGGTAATCAACTCCTGTTTACCAGCTTTTGAAATGAACAACTTAACACTGAATATCTTTCCCACAGACAAACAGGCCATATACCAGTTTACTACCCTTACAACAGGCATGGAGATTGCCTTGAGAAAAGGTCTGTATTGCTTCCCAGTTAGAAATGAACACAAAGAATCTGGATGAAAAAGAAAGTCTTCTAGCCACAGATGAAAGAACTTTTTCCAGTAAAGCAGCACAGATAAATCCTCCATAAACAAAACATAGAAACCTTGCATTTTGTTTGAATAAAGCTCCAAGAAAACACAAATCATTTAAAAATGAAATAATTCACAGAGTCTGCAAGGTCCACTATCTCACAATAGTTAAAAAACCTTATTTAGAGACACCTGCACTTGTGTCACGTTCACAGAGGCGGATCTGTCTGGGAACAACATCAAAACAAAAAATGATGGAAATAAAAACATTGTAATGAATGGTTAGCTTCAAGGTGGCAGAAACACTACACAAACATAGCATCAAGCCTTCAAACTCTTTCTTATCAAAATGATGGGGAATGATTTTCTGAAAAATGAACTTGACCATTTTTAAGGTTTGAAGTGAAGTTTTACAATATTTTACTTTTTTGTGAAGGAGTATTTCAAATTAAAGTTAAGATAAATGTAATCTATAAAATAGTGATAAAAATAAGTAACATATTTAATTGGTTCTCCAAAGAAATCTTTCAAATTTTCATTTCAATAAGAAACCCATATTGTAGGATGCTACTTTTCCCCAATTTATGTGGGTTTGTCATCACTATACAAAAACACCACCACATTATATATTCCCCCCAATACACCCCCCCCCCCCCCCAATTTACTTTGTAGATATGTACTTTTGGTAGCTGGAAACAGAAACAGATCCATAATATTGAAGCCGTATTCAAAGGTCTAAAGTAACCCTTATGTACATGTATGTTTTCTGTAACAAAGGGAGCACTTTTGCATCTTAATCTCATTAATTTAGGCTTTGGATGACAAAGATCATGCAGCAAACACACAGCTATCAGCTACCGTCTTTCAATATACGCTTTAAAAACTAACCTCCAAAGACACGTGAGTATACGTGATCTCTCTCCCTCTCCTAAGTTGCTATTACTGCTCCTTTTGAACAGTTTTCTCTGAAAAGTGTTAATAACTAATTCCACAGCAGTTGAGCATAAGGCTATCTGTAGTTGGTTTACATGAGACCTCTGCGCAAGAAGACGTCTTTGGTAGGTCAACACTAACAGCCATGCTAAGAAGTTATCTGAAGCGTGACAGTGACCAGAAAGGAAGTTTGATTCATCCTTCAGAATGGCATAAGATTTCATAAATTCTTCTCTCGAATGAACTTTACTTTGGCCAGTTGTGACTGACCACTAAACCCCTACCACGGAAGAAACCTCACAGGCAGAGGTGCTGTGCCCACAAAGCTCAGGGAATAATGTGCGGTGTGACTGACCAGGCTGTTGCAAAGAAGCTGACTTTATTTCAATACGAAGGGCACCAGAGGGTGGCCTTTGTTTCAGATAAACAGCTATCAACAGTTGCGTAGATCAACTGGTGGTCTAAGTACTTCTCCCTGAGTTCATGAAAAGAGTGTAAATGTCTCCCTGTGTTAGCCAGACCAGCATGGGGGAGTGTATACATGGCTCAGCCCAACAGAGACTATAAAAACTAAACAGCTAACAGAAGAATTTTGGAGAGTGCAATGGGCTTGAGCTCACTTCAACCCTCATATTCCTTCTCAGTGACTGGGGATGCAGAGCCAAGGCCTTTTCTGCTTCTCACACCACCTCACCAGTGAGTAGGCTGGGGGTGCACAAAGACTTAGGAGGGGACACAGCCAGGACAGCTGACCCCAACTGACCAAAGGAGTATTCCATACCATAAGATATCATGCTCAGCAATAAAAAAGCTGGGGAATAAGGAGAATGGAGGCGATCTTTGGAGTGATGGTGCTCGTCTTCTGAAGTAACCATTATGTGTGAAGGAGTCCTGCTTTCCTGGAGATGGCTGAACACCTGCCTGCCGATGGGAAGTGGTGAATGAATTCCTTGTTTTCCTTGTGTGCGCGGCTTTTGCTTTACCTATTGAAATGTCTATATCTCAACCCATGAGTTTTCTCACTTTTACCCTTCTGATTCATGACAAAGAGGTTCAACAAAGAATAAGATGACCACTTCCCAGTTCTGTGCTGGAGAAGCCTTTAGTATAAGACACTGTCACAGTAACAGAGGAAATTATGGCAGTCTCCAAGTGATGTCAGGTTAGCTGGAGACTTAACTAGCATCTTTGAGGAGTTGTGTGTTGGAATCCATCCCTGGATACATTCCTCCCACACTCACCAACATGTTCCTTAAACCAGAGCTTCCCCAAAGACTTGAGAAAACAACATCAGAATAGTATAAGCCAGAATTTGTACAGGTGGAATCCTACACCATTCAGAATCAGAATGTTTACACCATTTCTGTGAGACAACAACCTTTCACAGTACTACAAAGTGACCAGAATGACAGCAAGGACCAATCTTCACCTCAAGAGGATCCAGTCACCAGGGGGAACAAAATATTTTTGCTTTCAGTGAATCCGGAGACTTCGTGAAATGAAATGCATGACATCTAATCTACTGTCTCTCCTTTATTGGGTTGTCTGAATAGCCTTAAACACCATAAATGCAAATTACAATCTTCAAAGTGACTGAAAGGAAAGAAAGAGAAGGAAAATAAAGAATGTAATTCTTATACTGATACAGTCAGCACACTAGTACTGGCCATCCACCTTCTGATTTATTTTTTGGAAAAAATTCCTGTTTTCAGGTGAATCATCCTTTGACAAGGTCTTAAAGATTGTCTTGTCAAACATGTCAATGGACCAAAAAGTGAGATCAAAAGGTCTCCATGGAGATCAAAAGTAAATAGGATCAGACATAAGTCAAGACTTGTAGTCTCTAATGGAAACATATAAGAAGGGCAAGTCAAAGGATGTGAAGGGGAGCATGACAAAGCCCATGGAATATCAGTGTGAACTGAGGACTCACTTGTTGTAAGTACCTATAAAAATTCAAGCTATAACTCAGTGCATGTATCATAAAGATATATGGAATTACAGTCATCCAGTCATCCTGGATATTACTGTAATTCTAGCCAAACCATATCAGGCAATTAGAACTTCAGGAACATCTTCAGCTGAGTCACTGTAGATAAATCCTGTGATTACAACCAATTCTTCTTATATATGAAAGCAAAGTCATAATTAAATAAAATTCTTCTTCAGGTCCACAAATAAAAATACGCATTCCCATCAATCTCAAAAACTGCACTCAAGCAATCATGAAGGCGTCAACCAGGGATTTTTCAAGGAAACAACGCCCAATAGAGAGACTGAGTTATATTGCCTTCCACCTTTGAAAAAGTATTGCTTGGTTTAAATCACTTCATACTGAATTTACAATGTCATTCACTCAGCAATTCAGTGGAATTACACATACATGAAATTCTCCAAAGGATTTTATGCCATCTGTTTGGGATACTTAGTGTGAACATATTTGGGGGGTGAAGTTAGTAATTATAGGGGGAGGAAATTAACATATTGGACTAATTAACAGCATCTTCTGGAAAAGAGACAGGGAAGATAGCCAATTACAAAATTTCAATGTTTACTGTTCTCCCAGCTATAAATAAAGATTGTGCAATATGGCTCTCCTTGGGGGTTTTTTGTTGATTTTTTTCCCCTCTAAAAGATGATATCTGCCCTGTGTCAAAGAACATGAACCACAGAAAAGACTCAGACATTGCAGACTCTATGGTCTCTATACATTCATGCTGCTGAATGGAGTACACCAATGTTTCAATGTGATACATCCTTATTGCTATGAGAGTTCAAAATTAAGGATGCACACAGCTCACCTTATTTTGGACATCAAAAAATTAGAGTGGACTTAGTCACAGGAGCTTGTTATCCTTGGATCCCTTTAAAGAAACAGCATTTCATTTGTGCTCCATTTTGGATCCTAGTTTAGGATGAAAACACGCTTTGGACTTTAACTGTACCAACTAGAACTTTACTGACCATAAAGAGGAGATCACTATATTGTAGACCTCCATTTTTAGTGAGAAGACTCATAGCTGAATAGTCCAGACCTTTCTGAAGATCCTGCAATTGTCATGGAAGATAGTGGTTAGAAGCACCATGGTGGTGATCCACCATATAAAGAAAAGTACATCGGCCCACACTAAGCAAAAAAGTGAACTTTCGTCCCTAGTATGTCCCAAAGTTCACTTCATGCTTATGCCCAAGTCTGGCTTATGTCCAACCGGTCTGAACACGAAGCAGCTTTGGGTTTTACTGTAAGTCCATGCTCAAAGCAAAGCACAGGTTCATATGATTTTGGAGCATGCTGCAGAAAGGGCTACGGTCACAAGCATCATGGGAAGGTATGTTCTAGAAAAGCTGCATGTTGTATTGTCTCTATATAACAATCAAGTTTCATTAATTTCAGAGCAGTGCTTTACTTTTTGATGAGTGATACCTTACAATGGTAGTGCAATAGAAGAGAAGCTTCTGTCACTTCTCTTTTCCCTTTTCATATTAAAATGCTATTATAGTATTTGCACTCTGCCTGAGAAGATGCCCTGTGTTCATGCATCATGTAAACAGCCCAGAAAATTATTTTTTGTCAACAATTGAGAAGTAATTTGTTTGCCAGCTTCTAAGACAGCCTGGTGTGAAATTTGGTTTTTTGCAATAGAAGCTCTGGATGAGGAAAAATACATTATGAATTAATGGCAAGTTTTACAATAATATTTACAAAAATATTCAAAAGGCAAAGAACACCTGAAAGAAAGGTCCAAAATTATGGAAGGTTTCACAAAACCTCATCTATCTTTCCTTTGTTTCCAGTTACAGAATGGAATAGATGGTCATTAAAATTTGTACAGGCAAATATATCACGAGGCAGAGTTGCTCCCTGGAACACAATGGCACAAGTTGCAGAGCTCAGGCTAGATTCGTAATACAGGTCAACACACCCATTTATATGCAAATTAAGAGGCAGTTAAGGCAACACAACTTTCAGACTTCAGTCTGATCAGCTTGTCTAGATCAGCTTATTGTCCTTAAGGAATTGATACAGTCAGAGTAAACCACAATTGATCTGATATATTATACAGAAAGATTTTTTTCTTCGTTGAGCCTCATTTCCTTCGTCATTTCTCATGGGTGGAGAACTGGCTCAATGACAGTATCTACATCATTACAAGATGTTTTAAACTCCTCCCTCCATGATGATTTACCAGGGGGAAAGAGAAGTGAAGGGCAAAGAAACAATCCTACTTTTTCCCCCAGTAGCATCACTCATTGCAACACACCACAACCCCCAGTCACCCCACAGAGGAGTGGCTGTGAGTGTGCCTCTCCCACTTCTGAAGCAAAGCTGGATCCAGTTTCACATCTCTTACAGTATCATTTTTGTGCTGGTGTGTTTTAGCCAAGAATCAAGCACAAGAATCAGTACTTCGCCCTGCTTTCAAAAACTGGAATGAGGAAAGCAAAGGCACCATATTTCCCCCATTCCTTCCTGCTGTCTGCTCTTAGGCTTCTAGAGAATATGTGATATTCCCTTTACCCCACTGCCAGTGCCCCTAGGTGCCCCTGCCCTACCTCTCCGTGAGAAAAGCCTTCTGTCTTAACCTAAAAAGTTAGAATCAGACTTTGGAGACTCGATGGTGGGATCAGGAAACAGAAATGGTGAAGTTTTGTGGTTAAAGATACGTACTATATTCTGATTTGAAGAACTGGTGTTTTTCACAGTAAATACTTCATTGATCTGTCTGAAATGATCCAAAGTTCATCCCTAGCTTATATGAGCTGTCAGTCTGGTCAGGGCACCCCAGTTTCTACAGTGAATGCCACACAAGGGCTGGATTTTATTAGCACATCCACCTGTCTTCGTCTACCCAGCCTGGATGTCCCATGCTGCACTTGGAGAAATACAGACAGCCTTTGGCAACGAGTCTGGACCAGTCTGGATACAGACACTTTAACTGTACTAACCTTCAACTATCATATCAGTCGGTGAGTGTAGTCAGTTTAACAGATTAAATTATGAAAAAGGACTGTCATTATTAGTTCACCTGAAGCTCTTTCCAGGTGTGCAAAATTCAAGGTTTTCTTTCCATCTCACACCACCGTACATTGTTGCCAATGAAAACCCAAGGCTGGAGGCACTATGTTTATCTCAGCAGGAAAAGATGTTGCTGGAGCAAGGACACTTTGAAAACAGATCCTACAGTAACAAGAAGCCAGCAAGAAATGGAGAAATAAATACCTGTGACATTGGTGCGGGCTGACAAAGCTTCACAGTACTTTTCCAGCAGAACAGACAAGGGCAGGTTCACAGAAGATTCACAGTGGACAACTATCTGGATGAACAGACAGAAACAAAACAAACCAAACAATAAAGCAGCAGCACAGAACAGATTTTCTCATTCATCAGTACAATAATCCCCAGCACTTTCATAGCAGTTCCCATTCATAATTGGTTCAGGTACAGACATCCCCTCATGACAGAGAAGATTTACAGTTATACTTCCTTGGCTCCATGACATCAGGTGGCATTCATCTGACTAAATGTAGGCCCCTACAAGTGAACCACCTTCATCGACCTCTTCTTGTCAATAGCATTAACAAAGCTCAGGATACAATTTGTCTCACCTAAAAATAGACGCCTAAAGTGGAGAAGATTAATCACATCCCATTAAAGATCATCTGTGGAATTTTTTTCAACTAACTTTTAATGGTCACATGGGTCCTAAAGATCCTAACACATTCAAGAGAGACGGCAATTGGCTCAGAAGGCTTGAGGAAAGCACTTCCATTGACTGTATAGGAAAAGCAGGCACGCCTGTAAGATGGCCCTGAGAGATTTTTAGCCAGTAAAAACCACATAAGATTCTGACCCCTCAATTCAGGGTGCTGAGTCCTCCACTGAGGGCAAATGCTAGTGAGAAAGAGAGCATTAATAGCAACATCGGTACTTCAAGAAAGCTGCGGGTTCAGTACAGGATAATAGTACATCCCCAAGTAAATTTTAGGAAATGTATATTTAGAGTTGAATCCAAGGAATATGTTGACATTTTCACACTCAAAAATTAAATTACTGAAGTGCCCACTGCAGACAGAGGACAGAAGCTCACAGAACTGTACATCTCAACGTACAGCTGAGTTGGGATAATGCTTGGAGCAAGAGAAGGTCTTGAAAAGCCCTGTAAGAAAGGGCTGAGAAAATTCAGGAGTGACACATCGATGACAGAAACTTCTATTTTCAAACTGTGGAACAAAATCTTCTTGACTATTTCTGAGGGGCTATAAAGCCTTGGTAACACACAAAATGCCTTTGCTTTTCTATTTACACAGAATGATTGTAACATAATACAGGCAGCTTTTACTCAGGGAAACCACCATTCTCCTTGAATGTTGACTTTACATTTCAGTGCTTAAGATGTGTTAAGTGATTGCAGAACCCTTTTTATGTCACTGAATTCTTTGCCACTTAATAAGAAGTGGAGTAAATGATCATGACAGTAAAATTCATCAGCAAAGTTGGTCTCTAAAGAACAACTGTTCTTTGTACAATACCATTTCTATCTATTTCTCACTTTGCTGTTACTTTACAAAATAGGAAGTCTTGAAATACAAACAAAAAGCCTTTCTCAGACTTCATTCTTTTCAAATAAACACCATGAAGCTGCTGTTTCTCCTCTAGGAAGACTCAAACTTCTGCGTCCCATAGCAAAGCTTTACAGGGTAGTGACCACGCATGGTCAGGTCAAGCAGATAGAGAAAGGCAATGTCTCTGTTCTGCAGCAAGGGCAGATGCCATCTTACAAGGCACAGAACTCCAGCCGAGCCTGCCAGGAAGCAAACTCCGTAGTGGTCATGTCAGACCCAGTCATGTGAGTTGACATAGCAGAGGCATTTCTTCCCTTCTATCCCTCCGCCCCTCTGCTACCTCACAGACCAAAGCACTGTCTCACTTCAAAGAAGAAACTTGAGACATCTCCATGTACTGTAAATACACTGCATGTTCAGCTGTCTGCTTCCTAAGATGATGGGAAAGAACAGACAGAGGTCAAGTTTAGCACAGCGTGTGTAGGAACAAGAAAGGTTAAATGTCACTTTTGCTTTAGGGTCAACTTAGGTTCATTTGGCTAGAGGGAAAAGTGCCTTCCACGTATTATGTTACTTTTGCTTTCATTTTCTCTCCACTTACCACAGGGAACAGCTTTTTTGTGGGTGATACTTTTTAAAAATTGTATTTAAAGCAGACCAACCCAAAAGGCCTAAAAAACTCTCTTAAAAAAAGTAAAGAACAGCAAAAAAAGAGAAACATTTAAGTAATGTAGAATTTTAAAGATAAATAATTGGGCCTGTGACTGTGCATATATTTTGAAATATTAGTTGCTCAAAGCAACTAATGCACTACTTTATTCAAACTGCATTTCTCTTAAGACAGCTGCTATCGCATGACCTCTTCCCATCAAATCGGTTCTATGTTGTCTGCACATATACCTGATACAGGCACAGAAATGTCTATCTTAATTTCTCTGAGCCACTGTGCACATTTATGAACAAATAAAAATAATGCACTGAACCAGAGATTAAGGTGAAAAGGAGTTCTATACTTTCTAAAGCAGGGGCACCAACTAATAGTCTGCAGGCCACTCTTCAGAGCAATATATGGAGCCTTTGGTCAACTTCCTGTTCACATCTGAGAGGACTTTCAGAAAAGGAGTGAATGAACTGTTCTAGTGCATCACTGTCTGCGTCTCTCATGGTCATTTTGTTAGACCTTTCCCCTTGGCCACGGTCACTGCTCTTCATTAATCCATCAAAGGTCTTCATCTTTGTCAGAGGGCATGCAACGAACTCACCATTAGATCACTCTAGATATGGGAAGGGCAGATGAAAAGGCCAACAGCCTAAGAGAGAGCAACATACTGCTACGTTACGTTGTTAGAAGTCGCAAGGCACTAACAGTAGTGTGTGCTCCTCTGAAAATAGAAGGGCTTCAATCTTGCAAACATTTATTTATGCAGAATTTGTTCTTTGTCACACAAGTACTCTCATAAATGACTAACATGAAGTCATAAAAAGACATATGTAACATGCCTCAGTGGATCCATATGGAGAGCTCTGGGCATGGAGAAATATCTGACCCATTACAGTGTTGCTTCCTCTCAGTTCCTAACAGAATTTGTGGTTATTTCATGCACATTAGAGAGGACTTGTAACTTAATTTTAAAAACAATTAACACAGGGTCCTGGTCTGAAAGATTTTTGTGTTCCTCTAAGTAGTGAGAGAGAGAGATATATATATAAACCAAATGAACACCGGTACTGTAATTCACCTGCACTGAAGATTGTTTTCTCTTCTCAAACATGTGAGAAAGGGCTACAGTAACATAAACAAGCCCCCAAAGCCACGAATAGGATCCAAAACTGTCAATATAGGCATGGGACTACCATAGAGATACGATGGACAGCATCTTGTAAGTTTAAATATCTAGCAATAAGAAGCAGCTGAGTGGATGAAGTCAGCATGACTGAAAACTGAAGGAAAGAGTTGAAGTGGAAAAGAATGACACACGACAGTGCAACATTTGCTGCCAAGATAGGGGAAGGAAGCTCGGGAGCAGCAAGTGCTGCCAAACATGGACAGATGCATGCGCTTCGCTTTCCCACTCTCACGTAAGAATTCCCAGATACCATATTCTCGTTGTCTAATAAAAGCCAGCTTTTTAGAAAAAGCTGTTACGCCTCCCTGTAAAACACCTGCTGGTGGCATGCTGAACAAAAGCAATTGGGGACATAGTCTCAAAGCAACAGAGCAAAAATTCCCTTTCAAAAAAATGTAGTACATAGGACTTACGAGGTCCTAGAGAAATCCATCCTGTGGAACTATAACAGCATCTCATCAGAAAGCCACACGCAGAAAAGCAGTGGGATTTATCTCAGATAGCTCAGACTTCAAAACAGAGAGTGCAACAGCTGAGCTGATTGCCCAGGGATTCCTTTGCAATTCAGGAAGAGAAGTAGGAATTTTTCAGATGCAGTTCATCTGCCATATTTTAAATCTTTAAGTTGAAATTAATCAGTCCCTGACCTCCACTGGCTGCATTAGCTGGGTCTCACTCACTCTGAAGACAGAGTAAGGACAGGATCATAGAATCACAAAATAGTTTGGGTTGGAGGGGAACTTAAACATCTTCTAGTTCCACACCCCCTGCCACGGGCAGGGAGACCCTCCAGTAGACCAGGTTTCCCAAAGCTCCATCCAACCTGGCCTTGATGATGACTCCTTCCTAAATTTTCTTTAGACACTATATACAAAAGGAGAGGTAAAAACATTCTTAGACATGATGTCTGCAGAAGACAGGAACACATCACCATCTTATAACATTATATAAAGTACTACTGTTTTCTTTCTTTTACTAAGCAAGATGAAGTGACCTTCCAATACCAAACAATTTTGTAGTTATCAACCAGAAAACACGTGCTCAGTCCACAGCTGACAAGAGAAGGATCCATCTTATGTCTCCATTGCCACATAAAAATGAAGTCGCAGTCTAAACTAGCCACCTGTGCTCACTTTCCCCTCCTGAGTAGACATCTGTGGTAATGGCACAGATCATGTTAGGAGGACTCTTATTCCTACCCTTCACTTCTGTGAAGCAGCACTGCTGTTAAGACTCCTGCTGCACCTCCTTCCCAGTGGTTTCTGTAAAGCATCTTGGAGTGCTGAGGCCTTAAGTTCTACCTTGTTTCAACATCAACAGTGCAGTGAAATTGCCTTCAGCACACAGAAAGCTGCTACTTGGTAGTTTTGCCCCGGAACTCAGAAAAAAAAAAAAGAGAAAGGGAAAACCTGTATTTAATTTTTAGTTTTTCAATTAGACTATGCAAATAAATTAATGTGAGAAATACTCCTGGCTTAAGTTAAGCTCTCCAAATGCACCATTTCTACAATGAGATCAAGCATTCATTCACCTGAACATTTGGGAAGGACTGTCTCAGAGTTGCAGTCCAATTAAATGCAAAACCTGTTAGTTTGTGTCCACTGAAGCCCAGTTTAGGGACACACATGCATCTACCTTCACCATGAAAATATAATGAGTGAAAGAGCTCGATGCAGCAAAATCAAAGCAAATCCCACACATCCTTGACAAAACTCATGCTCTGTTCGAATACAGGTAGGGAGTTTCCGGGGCAGGTGGGCATCTGGCAAGTTTTACAGAGGTTCCTGCCATCAACAGTACTTGTGTGTGAAAACAGATGCTTTGGGAAAAACACCAGGTATTCAGTGTTACAACAAATGCCAACATTCAGCTGAGCAGCTCTTTCTCTCTAACAAGAGATGGCAATACATGGGAGAGAATGAAGAGAGCCAGAATAGTTACTGAATACTAATCACCTGAAGGAATATGCACAACCAGGAGAATGAAGAATGCTACTTAAGGAGGAAAGCAGAGAAAAGCCTAGGAGAGGAGGGGAAGGTAGTCTTTTCTGGGGCCAGGATGGATTTATATTCACTGTCATGTGGTTACGTCGTACACAAGACATATGCAAAAGAGATGCTTATTAAAGGACATTGCTAAGAGGGCCGGCATGGGGGAAGTACTTTGCTTGTTGAAGAACCAAAGAGGCCAGTCCTCTGCTTCAAGATATCTTCGTCTTTTCTCTACTCAGGAACTTAACTTTGCGAGTGCAGCGGCATTTGGCAGTATACAATCGTTTGGCTGTGCTTCACCAGAAAAATAATTTCCATTTGTGATAGAGGGTACAAGTTTTCACAGGAACGTGCAAGCTGAAACCTGAGCCAGCTAAGGTTACGGTAAAAGGAAAGACTACTAGCACAGTTCAAGAAAAACAGTCTCCTTTTTAAGTCATCCTTCAGCTCTTTCAACTCCCTGTCATTACTCGTCTCTAAGTTAATCCAAGCGGCTAGATAAAATAGTGCTACTAGCTAGTGAACCCTAAATGATCCAGGAGACATTGCTCTATGATCTTTGCGGTGGGTTTGTGCCAGGTGCCCACCAGAGCCGCTCTATCACTCCCCTCCTTCATTAGACAGGGGAGAAAAAGTACAATGAAAAGCTTGTGGGTCGAGATAAGGACAGGGAGAGATCACTCACTAATTATCATCACGAGCAAAACAGACTGAACTTAGAGAGGGAATTCATCTAATTTATTACTAAGCAAAACAGAGTAGAGGAATGAGAAATAAAACCAAATCTTAAAACACCTCCCCCCACCCCTCCCATCTTCCCAGGCTCAACTTCACTCCCGGCTTCAACCTCCGTCCCCCCAGCAGCACAGGGGGACGGGGAGTGGGGGTTACGGTCAGTTCATCACACGGTGTTTCTGCTGCTTCTTCATCCTCAGGGGGAGGACTCCTCTCAGCGTTCCCCTGCTCCAGCGTAGGGTCCCTCTCACAGGAGACAGTCCACCAACTTCTCCAACGTGAGTCTCTCCCACGGGGTGCAGTCCTTCACAAACTGCTCCAGCGTGGTCTCTCCCACGGGGTGCAGACCTTCAGGAGCAAACTGCTCCAGCGTGGGTCCCCCACGGGGTCACAAGTCCTGCCAGCAAACCTGCTCTGGCGTGGGCTTCTCTCTCCATGAAGCCACAGGTCCTGCCAGGAGCTTGCTCCAGCGTGGGCTTCCCATGGGCCACAGCCTCCTTCAGGTGCCTCCACCTGCTCCGGCATGGGGTCCTCCACGGGCTGCAGGTGGAATCTCTACACCCCCTCATCCTCCCTCCATGGGCTGCAGGGGGACAGCCTGCTTCACCATGGTCTTCACCACGGGCTGCAGGGGGATCTCTGCTCCGGCGCCTGGAGCACCTCCTGCCCCTCCTTCTGCACTGACCTGGGTGTCTGCAGAGTTTCTTACATCTTCGCACTCCTCTCTCTGGCTGCAAAAGCTCGCTCTCTAGCTGTTTTTTTTTCCTTCTTAAATATGTTATCACAGAGGCGCTGATTGGCTTGGCCTTGGCCAGCGGCGGGTCCGTCTTGGAGCCGGCTGGCATTGGCTCTGTCAGACACAGGGGAAGCTTCTAGCAGCTTCTCACAGAAGCCACCCCTGTAGCCCCCCCGCTATCAAAACCTTGCCACACAAACCCAACGCATTTTACAGGCCAGCACGTACTCTTCAGCTCTTCCAGGAGACAGAGAATATTCTGCATGGGATGGGAAGTAGGACTCAGTTCAATAAAGCAACTAAATATGTGCTCAGTTCTAAACATGAAATTAAATTCATCTTTATTCAGAAATAAATTTTAAAAACCCTCAAGCATCTGCTACACTGAGCCCACCACTGAACTTCACTGTTGTCTTTGAAACTTGGAGATCTGCCTTCATTAAGCATCTGCCTACGTGCTCTGCTGAATAAGGGTGTAGAGAGGAGGTTCTTCATCCACTGCAAACCATGCATGTGCTAAGTGCTTTTCTGAGTCACGGCATACAAAACAAAACTGTTTAAGGCCACCCCTGAGCTGGACTTGTCCAACCAAGTCTCCATGCCCTTCCAAAGAAACATGAGATATTAAAAAGGAGCAAAATAGCATTTGAATCACAGGATATGGCTGTCTTCAAATAAAATTGTTTAATGGAAAGACTTTTCAATTTCACATCCTTGGAGAGTTTTGTTCTTTGTTCCCCGTATCTATGGATATCATATTCAGAATCTGGAAGGGAAGCAAGCCATTCACAGCACTCTTGCCTTCATATCTGTGCTTTTCCTAGGTCTTCACACCAAACCCATGACTAATTCTTCCCCACTCTTTCCACCCAATTCACATTACTATGAATCCCCTCAGCAGCCCAAATGTGATTCACCTCACTCAGCTATTTCAGAAGGCATTGCTTTAGGCTCCCTAATACTCAGTGGAAGAAGGAATCACTATCAAGGAGCAATCTATCACTTCTGCTTTAAAAATCTACTTTATGATGAGATGACTTACGCAGTGGAGACAAAACACACAGGGAATCCATAGTAGCTCAAGTTTAAAAGTCACATTTACCCAAATGAATGCCAGTACCTCAGTTACCTCTCCCAGACAAACTCTTATCTACCTGAATAGCCTCTGCAAAGATCATTCACTCATCCATCATTATCACACTGCCACTACACCTCAAGGCCTTCACAGGCTCTCCCAATTCTAGCTTATCAAATGTGAGCTCCTAATCTCTGTTTTTCAGATCTCTGCTGGCATGCTCTCACCTAAAAAAAAGTAAAAACCCATCTACCATTCTGGATCAAAATTTTAATCAGCTAGTGACATCTGCTCTCACTGTCCATGGAATGTTGACAATGGTACCTCTATATCCTCCGTAAATTGTTCCTTTGACCCAAGGCTTCACAACAGTTCATTGCTGATGATGAGTGTCACCTCACTGGCTCATTTTTAGTTCTCTTTCCATCCATTCCTTCTTCCTAAACTGCTGGAGTCCACCTTTAGTATTTGAAAAGCACGTATCACAGTGAAATTTAACTCCAAGACTGGAAGAAGAGAAGGTCTAACAAGAGTCTTTCACTACCTGAAGGGGAATTACAGAGGAATCAGACTCTTCTCAAGTTGACAGCAAAAGGACAAGAGGCAGGCATCATTCGCAAGGTGCAGCAAGGGAAAAATCTCACAGGACATGAATCAAAAATGCACCATGACAGCGACTGAGCATGGGAAAAGAGGTTCAGAGATGCTGTGAAATCTCCATCTTTGCAGATTTCAACCAAACTGGATGAGGCCCTGAGCAATGTGATCTGGTTTTGGAATTAGCCCTGTTTTGAGAAGAAGGCTGGACAAGAGACTTCTAGCAGTTCCTTCCAGCATAAATTATTTTTTCATTCCTTGGTTCTAGGACATCTAGCCCCTATGGTAAAAAAAAATAATAGATAGCAGTTACTCTCAAACACTTGCTATTGGAAATGCTGTAATTAACCATTTATAGACTGTATCTTGAACAATAATCAGCAGTCTAGAGGCTTTGAGAGTTTTTTCACTCATTTTTCTAATATTTTGGACTCTGCATAATCATAATTAAAATATTGTGCCAAATACAATGAAAAGGCATGCTTAAATTATTTTTATATTTAAAGATAGAATTTTCATTTAAACTTTTTTCCTGTCTGAAAAAAAGCAATACTGAAAGTCTGACAAGACTTGAAAATATTAATGAAAAGACACTTGCTTTGAGAAAGTAGGCGTTTGTTACACCTGGGAAGGTCTCTCAAGTTAAAGACGGACTAAAGAGCTGATATCCCAGCAGTTAGTTAGAACATAAGGCATGATGAGGAATGATCCTCAATCCATCTGATTTGGAGCTCGCCTAGTCAAAATCCTGTCATGTGCTCTGAGACATCATTTTTGTCAGCCAGAGGGATAACCCCGGCGTTCCTCTCTGCTTTGAAAGAGTCAATCCATAACAGAAGGAGCAGACTGGTCCCTGGACGTCCTTGCCCCCAAAACAAGGAAACAGCAGGAGCACAGCGCTTCTCCAAGTAGCCCTGGGGACTGTAACTGAGAAAGCAGAAAGGTTACGCCTGTGATGGCCACACTCCAAAGTGCAGCCACCGGTGCTGGCTCACACACAGGCCATCTCTCTGCTTCTGCTGGCATGAGCCTCCTGAAACCCAAGCTATGTCTGTGCTGTGGGTGTCTGCTACTGCCACTCAAAGGGAATCGATACTTTAGTCCATGCGCCTCACTGAGACGCCTGCTAGCAGACCCTGGCTGGCAGCCCCGCAGGCAACCTGTTCGGACTCATCAGCACACTTCCTTTTATTCACTTTCGCCTTCTTTCCTCCTTCCTTTCCACTGGAAAAGCCACCCCTGCTAGAGGACAGCAATCCCAAAACTAAGGCAGCGCAGAGATAACAGCATTCAGGAAGCCTCCCACGTCCCAGGAACCCGGGTAACGGCAAGAGGGATTGTCCCATAGCCCCAGAGGCAGGTGGCTCCCTTCCAGTTCTCTGGCACTTCAGCTACTATTACCAGGTCAAGGGTTTAGCATTGCAGTGAGGACAGTTAATGTATTTTAATCTCCATCTGCATTGCTCACTATTTACTTTCCCGGCATACACAACCCAGAGTGGATAGCTATCCAGCCAGTATTACGCAAAAGTTTATAGAGTTTTAATTAGTTTCACTTTCTTACAGCTCTGTTGACGAAGTACTTTTCAGCTCTTGAAATACCAAATGGATTTTCCTTCTTATTTAGTAAAAACAAGCCGTGTTTCTGTACAAACACTTGCCGTTTAATTGATCATTCCTGGAGAAGGACAGCTTCCAAGTTCTCCACCCATTTAGCTCCACAATAGAGCTGTCAATCTGGGGAACAAGACGTACACAGGCAGGAGCAGCACGCTCCTGGCACCTGACTCTCAATGTGGGCTGACTTGTACAGCAATGAGGTAGTCGTGAGCCAGAGGTCAGGACAGGATGTCGAAACCCATCTCTATGGACTGGCTTTCTCAGAATGCCCCTGTCCCTGCCACAGCACTTCCCAAATGCCACAGCCTTTGTCAAGATCATGCAGAGCCGGCACAACTTCTGCTTGTGAGACCCAATCCAAGTGATCCCAGACCCAAAGAACTGATCAGTACTTAGGACAGCATGACATGCTATACGTCAAAGAGTACTGCAGTAAACATCTAACAGTTATCCCCACACTGGCACCAGAAACTGAGAATGAAATTTTCATACATTTGGACATGATTGATGGAATTCAAGCAGGCATTCATCTGAAGGACAGTACTTGTTAGCTGACTGATGGCAATGGTAAATGACTAGTTTCTATTTGTCTTCTCTTGTAATAAGGGCTGTGGCAAAATTTATCCAACTCTATAGAGAAAAAAAAATAAAACACATAAAGCTCTTTACCCAACACTCGCCAGGTCAAATTAAATACAGCCATTTTCAAAGCTATTAAAAAAAAAAAAAAAATGGCAGTAAAAGAAAGTAGTTCTGTATAAAGAAAGAGTTTGATAAAGCAAACCAGCAGGAAGTGTTCAGTTGTCAAGGCTGGTTGTTATGAATAGAAAGATAAAGAGGCAAAGACAATGTTTATGCAGCGCTTTGATACATATTATTGCATACCTACAGGAGGCAAGGAGGTGCCATGAGGCTCGCTGGACAGCTCCAGCTCTACATCCAAGAATTAATGTTTGCACTTTTAGGGAGAACAGACTACATTTGGGATTAAAACTGGTGTAGGTTAAAAGAAAGAAGGATGTGTACATGATCAAGATTTGATCTATCTGTTTCAATTTATAGACATGGAATGGAAAAGGAAATTCCTGCAGAAATGTCATTTACCGGATAAAATCTTAATCTAAACTAAACCAGCTTTCCCCCAAAGCCTCCTTCTTGGGTTTGCACTGCTGCAAACCTGAAAGTGACATAAACTAAAAAGGATCAAATGCAGCAGTGTGTGTAGCCTGTTTTTACCACCCACGTTTCCTCACCTCCCCACCTCCTCAAAAACTAAAATCTGCAGAACTATTAAAAAATCTAGAAATGTGCAAATGTTTGTTCCAATATAATATTTTAAAATATTTGGTTTACTAATATATAGGACAAAATGAAAATGAAAAGAAAACAGAAACACACTTCCTTAAAAAGTTGATATTATCCACTACCCTGTTATTCTCATTGTGAACCTCTCAGATCATCACATCACTGGCAGGATCCCACAGTAATCTCTAACACAAAGAAAGCTGATCGCTGAATTCAAAGCAATGAAGAGTTTGCCTTAGAGGAAAATGCCTCCCTCGGGCACTCACTGAGAGCCCTGAGCAATGGGAGTACAGCATACTCCATCTAAGCTAATAAATCAAACAGTGCAAAGGTCTGTTTTAAGTACTTAATCATTTATACTGTTAAATTTTTAGAATGGTTCCTGGCCGCGTTTTGCCCCAAGCAATCTAGCGGTATCTCACAGTTGCCGGGAATGAGCTGGGAGTTAGGCTGCACCATGGACCATTCTCAATGGGCAGTTTGCACACAGGGTCCCCATTTTAGAAGCTGAAGGAGCTTAATAGTACGGGCACAAGCCACTCTCTGGCATTTGGCCTGAAGGCTGAAGAGCTGTCCTGGCAATCTTAACGTACTAGTAGAGATACAACCTATGAGACTGAAACTAAACAAGTATGCACCTGATAGAGCATACTCTGCAATGAGATCCCTGCGCTGTCTTCCTCCACCAGCTTCAGCAGAGGCATGCAAGAAGCAGGGCAGGCACAAGCACACTCTGGTTTGCAATACGAAGGCCACAGCTTAGAGGACTTAATCATTATTTCTCCTTCGCTCTTGACAGAATAATCATATGTAAGCAGATGCCTTATATGAACAAAAGCTAAAGGCTGCTTTCTTTCTAGCTGAGGGCAGCTATGAATATCACTGAAATCTTTCACGGCAAAACTATCAGCCAGCCAACATCAGCCGTCCTTCCTTGCACACAACTACCTCCTTCAAAGATCCAGTAATTACAGCAGGGCGGCTACAGATTTAAACCCTGACAAAGTTCTACACCAGGAAAGGCCTCTCATGAGGAGATGTTTATGCTGCATTAATTCATAGTAGGACTGAATTTTGGTAGTCTCAGACAAGGAATATTATTTAACTCATCACCACTGGCTGATAACACTCAAACTGCTCTGGTTGTTTTAACAGCTTCAGGAAAGCATATGAACTACAGCAAGCTTTGCTTTTGTTTTTGATGAATAATGCCCCCTCCTCCAAATTACATGAACTCAGCAAGGACTCTATATCAAAATGTCAAAAGATTCATTTGCCTTTGGTTTATGGTTTGCTTGTTTGTTTTTCACATTCAAGTAAATGCATTTTCCAGTGTATCATATGTACAGAAACCCTTTAAGAGAACATAAATCTCAGAGCCTGCTGTGCAAGTCTTCGCCCTATTGCTGACCAACCCTGTGAAATCTGACAGGTCATTTGCACCAGTATTTTCATGTGGCAGAGCTAATTCCGTACTAGAAAGTTGCCTCATTTCATAAGTGTTGCAAACCTGCAGTTCCCATAAAACACAATGGCTCAGCTGCTGTGAGAACTTAAGCTTCCTTAATCGCGTATGGGCCTGCTCCCACAAGCAGCTATGCCTTCTCTCAAATCCACAAATGTGAATAAAGCCATTGACTTTGAGTCAACTTTCAAGTGTTTTCAAGTTAAACAGGAACTTAAGAGCTTTGGATTTGAGCCAAAGTTTTAAAACATTTCTCTTAAGCTTCTTGGTGCAAAGTTTCATCCAGCTGTAAAGCAGACATACAGATTTACCAACAACATTTGCAGATGAAAACACACCCCCAAAGAACAGTAAAAGCTCTGCTTTTGCTACAGCTGGCGCAACAAGAGCTATTCTATACGTGAGGCTGAAGATAGTCTTCCAGCACATTATTTCCACGTACCGCAGAGGCGTACACGAGTCTCCATCAGACACAAGTACGCTGCATCCAAACAAGCTCCTCCACATAAGCACACTCGGAATACACTCAAAGCACACGTTTCTCTCAGACTAAATACATTTTATGGAAACTTAACATTTCGATTCTTAATCTGCGCTACTTTTTTTTTTTTCTTTCTTTCAAGGCAGCTGTTTTCTTTTTAAAGCTGCAAAGTAACTCCCTAAATTTACAGAAATAATTCAAATGCAAAGTTACAGGGGAACTGGAAAACTGTCCATAGATTACATCTACAGAGGAAGCACATGACATTTTTTGATTCACTGAAAAAGAATTAGTCTGGCAGCTCTCAGTACCTAGGTACTTTTGATAACCTCACTGGCGAGAAGTCCTGCTCTCTAAGCATAAACTGAAATATTTTTATGGACCAAAAGAAATCAGTAAGGGAAAACACAGCCTGGAAGATAAGAGGAACTAAGAAACAAAGACTAAGAAGAACTGGTTTGGGATTGAAACCAGCAAGTGTGTAGACCCATGCCACTCTGATCCCATGCGCACTGGGGAAAAGAGACATTGGGGGAGCTGAGAAAATATTCTGTCTTCTAAGAAAGCTACTGCAAAGCTTTTAAGATGAAATTGTTGCTTGCCTTTGGAGCATGGGGCTTTTCCTGACCCCTGGCTTCCCTCTATCTTTCTTTGTAAATAACCACAGAACATAAGAAAATAATAAGTTTTTTTGGTAAAAACCACAGAACCTAAGAAAATAGAACAGATTTTCTTTCTTTATCTAAGGCAATGTTAAAGATGGGCCAATTACACTACAGTCCAGAAGGATCACTGCCGCCTTTTTAATGCTACAGGAACAGCCTTTACAAATTCTGCACAAGATCAATGTACCTCCTGCTTAATCTCTCACATTTGTTCTGCAAGTATCACTCACCACACTTACTTAAAACTATCACTTAAAACAAACAAGCCACCAACAAAGTCACTCTGACTTAGGAGCGTGGGCTGGGAAAGCTGGTTCAAGTCCAGTCTGACACAGGCCAATCTTATTTCCACTTCATCCCAGCATCACCCAGAGTGATGAAGAAGGACCATGACGAAAAGCCAGTCTTACATTTTGCTCAGGAGAAACTCAGCGCAAACACTTTGATGGATGCACGGGCTGAGTCCTGCCCTTTGCCACCGCTGTTTGCTGATCCCTGCGGTGAAAGAGCGACCGATGCTGAGCACGTGCTGTAAGGAGAGGGACCAGGGCGAGAGGATGGGGACAACGGGCACCAGACGTGGCCACCCACTGCCCCGCTGAACTGGGCGGTGGCACGAAAACCCCTTTCCTCTGGGGCAGGGAGCTGCGACCCCAGTGGGGTCCCTGTGGTGGGCCTCCTCTGCAAGGAAAGTGGACGGGGAGGCAGCTACTTCACAGAGAAGGGGACACCAGGAAGAGCCATGGGTCAGCCCACGGGCTCCGAGGAGACCAGAGGCGAGTGGCCATGGAGTGTTTCAGCGCCTGGCGACGGGCGGAACCTGTGAGGGAGCAGGTAACAGTCCCGGGACGGATCCCTCAGTGCCCGGGGGCGGGCGGGACCTGTGAGGGAGCAGGTAAGGGTCCCCGGACGGGGTCTCTCAGCACCCGGGGGCGGGCGGGACCTGTGAGGGAGCAGGTAAGGGTCCTCGGACGGGGTCTCTCAGCACCCGGGGACGGGCGGGACCTGTGAGGGACGGGGCACAGCCCCCTCTCCTTCACAGACCGAGTGGGCTCCCCGCGGTCGTGGGGCGTCCCCCGCCCTCTCTCCCTCCCTGCCCCCGCCGCCACCCTTTCCCCGGCCTCGGCACTTACGGGCAACAGCAGGAGCGCGGCGGCCGCCGCCGCCAGGAGGCTGCGCTGCGGCGCCCGCCCCGCCATGGGGCCGGCGGTGCTGGGCGGGGGGGGGTCTCCTCGGGGCCGACGCTGCCCGCTCAGCCGGAGCCTCCGCGCTGCCCCGGCTCTGGCATCTCCCCCCCCCCACCCCCTCCCCGCTGCTGCCCTTGACCCTTGCCCGCCGCCGAGGAGCCAGCCCCAGCGCCGCCGGCGCGTCCCAGGGCAAACCCCCGCGAGGGAGGGAGGGAGCCGGGCGGGGGAGCCAAGCCCGCCCTCCGCCCAGGACGCCTCGGGGATGGAGGCGGCTGGGGGCGCCCCGGGGAAGCGCGACCCTCAAAGCCTCCAGAAGCAAAGGGGACCTTCCTCGCCCCCTACGCTGAATGCAAGAGGGCTTCCCCCCTCCACCAGGCACTGGGTCCTGCCCACAATCCTCCAGAAGCAAGGGTCACCCCCTCCCCAAGCACTAAGTGTGATGGAGATCCCTTTCCTCAAGCATTGGGTGCAATGGGGACGCCTTCCATGCAAGCCTCCAGAAATAAAAAGGATCATCCTCTTCCCCCCCCCCCCCCCGCCATATATTGGGGATTCCACTGCCTCAGAGGTTCCAGGAACAAGAGGATTCCTCCTCGCCAGGCTCTAGGTGGAATGGATACCCCTTTCCAAAATTAGGTGCAGTGCACATACACACACCCCCAATACTCCAGGGGCAACAAGAATCCCTTCACCACCTCCCTTCCTGCCAGACATTAGGTGCAATGTTAACTCTGTTGCCCATGAACTTCCAGGAGCAAGGGGGTTCCCCCACTGCCCAGGCACAAAGTGCATTGTGGACCCCTTACAAGCCTTGGGAAGGAAGGGAGAATCCTCCCTGACGCTGTGTGCCATATGAACCACCTGCCAATCCTCCAGGAGTAAGGGACAGTCCCCCAGCCCTAGATGCAATGCTACTAGGTGCAATGAGGACCTCCACCTCCAAGATAATGAGGAGCAAGTCTCCAGGCTTCTTGGGTACCCCAGGAGCAAAAGGGTTCTAGCCTGTTGGTCACCGAATACATCAGCACACCTTCCCCCAAATCTCCAAGCCTGTGGGGCATCCCCTTTGCTACTCCCCAGCTGCAATGGGAAACCCTTTCTTCTCCACCACCAAGCCTTGTAGGACTCCCCAACAGCATGTCTCAGCTGGGAATGTACACCCTCCCAGGCGGGCAACCCAAAAGCAGCCTGTGTGGCTGTTTCTTGTCTCTGAAACAAGAAACATTTGTCCTGCTCTTCTCATCTATGGATACTTGCCATGCAAGCAAAGGCAAAACAAGGCAACCCCATATCTTCATGCTATCGGGGCCCATAAGCTCCTGGGCCTAAGAGAGACTAATTCCTCCCTGCCTTCTCCATCCAGCTAGGCCTTTCCGTACAATGGATGCGTTTGTGGCATTGTTAGACTGTGGGCATCAGGCCAAGCCCTGGTCTTCCCAGTGCCAGCAATGAGCCTAATAAGATTTTTTCTCCTCTGCACCATCCCATCTGCTCAGAGGACAGCCAGCTGTGTTGTGAATCACAGTTGGTACCTGTCCACAGTTGCAGCTGGGACTGTCCCCAAAAACCCAGCTGTGTCCTGAGGCACACAAGCCTTAGTCACAACTCTGGAGCAGGAGCAGACATGACCTGCTCCTTCCCAGCCCAGCTGCTGGATTTCCGCAGGGAGCAGTGTCATACACTGCCCGTCACCTCTGACAGGCAAAGCCTGCCCTTGTCACCTGTTGCCAATGGTCTCCTATCAGGGAGGTGGTACCTTTTTCTCCCTGAGACATTGCATTTTTACATCAAAATTGATTGGTTTAAAGGTGGCATGAAGAGTCCCAACAAATTCTCAGGGTTTGCAAAAGCTTAGCAAGCCTTACTTAGAAGCAGAATTACTTTCTTGGGGCCTTGCTGCATTATTTTGCTTTTTGTCATTTGCTCAGAAAGGCATAAACCAACAGCTTCTCACCCTCTCTAAAACACCTACAAGGAGGCTTACATTCCCAGTTCCATGCAGGAATCCCACTTAATATAGCATGAATATCACAGCAAGGAGATGGGCACTTATATACACAAGAGGACCTGGAATCCTCCTAACACACTGGCAAAAGTTTTCACAAAGCAGCATTATTTTCTCTTTTCCACTGGTTATTCAACTGTTTGAATGCATTTAAATATTTAAGGTTGCCTAGTTTTTTCCTCCCCTGTCAGTTGCACACCAACATTTGTTTCCTCTCCTTATTAAAAGAAAACAAAACCATAACCAAAATTGCATGCTTCCAATTAATAGGAATGCTTTCATGAAAATGCAAAAGGAGGAATAAATCCAGCACAAATTTTTATTGCATTTAAACATCCACCTCCAGGACTGGAAACTCACACACAACAGGATTACATGAACTCATAAGAATTGGTAAAGGAAGCCCGAAGCTACATGTGCACAGACATAGGTCATCTGCGCTGAAACCAGAAAGGTTTTCCAGCATGTTGCTCCATTGCTTTCTGTTATGATTTCTCTGTGTTTATTGAGCTCTCCAGAACCAGAGCCTCATAACGTTAAAAGCCATATTGAAACAGAACAAAACAACCCCAAGTTGTGACTATCTAAGGATTAAACACATTATTCCTTCAGTCTCATTTCCAGGGCTTTTACCCTTATAGCTGATTGCAAAGTCCAACCAAAGCTTTTCATTGAGTGGGTTGCTTATAAGGTCGGTCCCCTTCAGATCCCCTTGTGTTCTTTAAGGGATGAGCTCATGCTGCAGCTTTTCCTTCAGTCATGGTGTGCCTGGGGGTTCTTCTCCCAGTCATCTCCTTTTATAAAACTTGTAGGATCATTCATCATACTGGATGAAATGGGTCAAAGAGTTAAAATGGAGACAGAGAGACATCTACAGACACAGATACACACACAGACAGTCGTGCGTGTGGGTATGGCATATGAACCATAAGCCTTGCTCTTTTAGGAAACAGACTAATCTCTCTTAGAGATCAATACGCAGAGATTCAGGAATGCAGGAGAGGAATGTGACATTTCTAATCAGTTGGATGGAGTGAGTCTCCATATGGGATCATAGCATGGATCTGATTGTTCAGTTCTTGCCCAAATGACCTTCGGACATTGCTTGCAACCATGCCTATACAAGGATGAGTCCCCCTTGCTTGTTTGGTGGTGTGGTTGGGTTTTTTTCCTTTTTAAAGCTCCTGAAAGGACTTTGGATATGGCGTATTTTCAACTCTAAGCCTGCAAATATTCCCAGTGCTCTCAGTGGTGAAACTATATAGAAAGCATCCTCACTGGAGGAAGGACATGGCCAGCTCTTGGTGTAACATTTAACCCAATAAGGTCCTTGCCATGTCTGGAACCCTGAGGAGTTTCTACCATGCAACTAAGTAACTTAATAAATAGTTTTAATAATAACCACAAACATCAGACAAGACATAAGTACCCAAAGGGTGGAATCAGACTGAATCATGTGCCAACTTTGTCTCTCTGAAATATTGAATGACCTCCCAGAGGGATGAGATGTCTCTCAGTTAGAGTAAATGGAACCAACAGAAAATACCAAATATATCCCTCCAGGTGAGATGCAGAGCCCTCTTCTATGGATGTGTTATCAGCAGAGCGATGGCAAAGATGACATGACTGGACTGCTCATCTGCGAAGTGGGACACCATGAGTCTTAAGCGATAGGTCAGTTTATGGGGGCTGAGCTCCAGCTGCTGCATCTGTCCTATGAGTGTCTTGAATGAGCAAACTGTCTCCTTTTGAAGTTGACCCTGGACTGAAAAAGCTCTGGGATCAGAAAGAGATGAGTATGTGATGATCACAGATATAGGGTTGGATGCAGAGTGTTGCTTGCACTTTTCGCTAGAACTTAAGTGGATCAAAACACCCAAAGAGCCTGGGTTCAGTTTCTGACCCTAATCTCAACATCTGCCTAGGTGCTCTCTACACTCAGCGCAAAATGCAGATTTTACTCCTATTGTCAGCAATCAAATGATGCAGGCTTTTGGGGAAGGTGGACAGATTGGGTCCTCATTCAGGACCTCACATAGGTTTTGGGTGTCATGTGCAGGATCTGAGTGGATCCAATTTTAAGTACGTATGGGATGTTTTATTCATCCCCTAAGCTAATAAAGTTAAACTCCTTCCAGAGATGAAGTGACAGCTCGGAACAGCTACAAATCTCTGAAGGTGTTGTACTGCCCTGTCACCTTTTGGTTCCATCAGTTTCAGCTCTGCTTCAAAGAGGCAGGTGAATTGATCTAGGTATGCCAGATCTGAAAAAGGTCAGGTTGGGAAAGGAAATGGGAGGAGTCCCCTCTGCTTCTTGTAGAATGCCATAGGGAAAAGAACACATGATGACATTTGAAACTAGAATAATGTCTGCAAGGTTGGAAAGTTAGCTGGAGGGCTGGCATTATTAATAATGACTGTAACGGTTTCCTGAAATAATGGTGGGCAGAGTTGGTAACGAGCACAGCTCAGGATAACAGAATTCACTCTGACAAAGTAAAGGCTCATAGTTTCTTCCTCTTCAACAAGCTAGTACTTGCAATTACACTTCAATGAGTAATAGAAGTAGGATGGAGGAGAAAATGGTTATATATAAAGAAAGTTCCATTGTTTGAAATGGTTCCTAATAGTGAGTCTCTGGGGTGTAGTATAAACCTTGGGATTGGGGGCAGAGAAGGAAAATGAGGTGGAAGCATCACCCCTTAGGCATAAAATAGATTTTCTGGCTTTCTTTACCGTGGAACTCATGTGAACACAGTATTCTCATGGAATAACACAGGTTTTCCTTGCGACACTATACCCAGCTTAGTGTTTTGTATACCCTACTGCCAAGGCAATACAATCAGCTCATCGCTTCCCTAGAGCCCCACAAACCTACGCTAGCACCAAGCCTGTCTGGGCTGGGCAAATGGTTCTGGTGGCTGCAGGCAGTGCCAATACTTCTCTTTCCCGAGCTGGCTGAGGGACAGCAGAGCTGCCACATCGGGGGATGCTGATCGAGGTGCCTTGAGGTCAGACTTTCAGGAGCCTTGCTCCAGCTGCCAGGCAAGCTGTGAAGGACAACTGGTAGCCTGGACGCTGTTGCTCTGAGGGGAACCCAAAGTTCCGTGGCAAAGCAGTTTCAGAAACAAATTTCCTGTCCAAAAGAGCAGTGGTGGGACCTCCTCTCAACCCAGGACCCTCCTGAAGGGAAAACAAAGGCAGTAAATCCCAGCAAGGTTTTGAGATCAGGTATCCCACCCTGGGGCAAGGGGAAGGAGAAGATCCTATCACAGACCACATTTGTCATTAAATCATCACTGTTACTAGCCTGTTGTGTCCTTGTCCTGTGGAAGGGACTGTAGACATTCATGCCTGGCAGACATCTCCTGCAAAAATCTGGAGGTATTGACTTTTTCCTTCACCTTTCTCTAGGTGAAAAAGTATCTAGGTCAATGCACTCCCAGCAGGTCCATATCATATGTGACGGAAGGGTAGGTGGACTTGTCAGGAAGAGGCTAAAAAAGATAGTCAGAGCAGTATCTACTGCAGACACATGATTACAAGGACAGAGCAAATGTGGAGTGATACTTCCATCATGCAGAGATCTGTGGCACGGACTCATTGATACAGCTATCTTTGTATTCCATGTCTCAAGTTGTCTTCCTTCCATAGTTTCCTTGGTTATTCAAGAAATTATTCTTGCACCTCACTGGAAGGATAAGCTACTCCTTTTTGCGTGGATCAGATGAAGGAGAAGGAGGAACTACCAATTCCACAAATGATGACACAGATCCCAATTCAGGAAATCCTTAGTTGCACTTGCTTTGGCCCATCCATACTTATCCAAGCACTGAAACCTCTATAAAACCTGTGCCATGGTTGCAATTACTTCAGTGGGACTATAAAATATAGTTAAATGTATTGTCAGGAAATGTTTCCCTTTACATATGCAGAAGGAGGAAAATGTGTCATGAGAGCAACCGCCTAATTTGGCTTCAGAAGTTCAAGCCTCACTGATATCCTCTAAACAGATCTGTGATTGTGATGGATCCTTGGTACGACTTGATTATTTCCAAATAAATTTTAAGGTACTTCTGTGGAAGTAAATCTTGGATTTTCAAATAGCAGAAAGGAATGTCTGGTTTAACCTCTCTCTTCACTCTTCTATCAGAAATATATTCTGCATTTTGCATTTAGATTGCAGTGTTAACCTGTATTTTACCACACTGATGCTGAAAGGGATCTGGCGCTAGACAATCACATGAAGATTGAGACCCACATTTTCTGCATCCAACTTTAATCCATCGATTACACTTAAATCTGATTGATTGATCTTTTTCTGTTATAGTGTTTTCTGCAGGATATGGTTTTCAGTGCTGTTTCCTAAATTTTATGTTTGTTTTCCCACTTCACAGGCAGTGTCTTCAAACAATGCTCATTCTCCAAGGAGTGATTTTTTAATATTAGCAGTCTTAAAGAAAAAATAAATAACACCTTGGGGCCAAATCCCCAATCCTTTTAACTTAAAATAATTTTATAGGTTGCTGTTAAGGCTGCAGTAGGAAGAACTCTTATTGCAATACCTTTGTGAACATATAACCTACAAATGAGAGACTTACTGGTTTGCAAAAAGATTCATATAACTCTTATTCCTCTCCCATTTTTCCTTTCTCTTTGGATCTTTCTGATTCACTTTTAATCTATCTAGATTTTTGTTTTCTGCAAGATATGTGTTTGGCTCAAATAACTCAATGCCACCTTTCATGCTATGGCAGCTTTCATTCTGAACTGAGGCTCAGACACCCAATCAAGTCCTGCAGTTTGAATGGGTTACTATGGACAAGACTTCTCTCACGAACTGAGAAAAATAAATGTAAGCGTCTCCATATCTTAATGCTGAGCTCATATCATAGTCAGTGGAGTTCTAGTGAATTCAGTGAAACCTAAGAAGTTCTTTTGTGTCTAATAGAGATATCTCGTTGGGGCTCACTCTCTGTGTTGCACTGGCTGTATGGAGTAGACCTCCTTTAACTAGAATGAGGCACCTAGCTCACACGGAGACATCTAAAATTGGTACTGAATCTCACACTACATGTCAGCTGTACCATGTTTTCATGGTCTGCATATTCCCAGCTCATCACAAGTCTCAGGGAAATCGGTAAGTTAAGGTGTTTCGCCTCTGCTTGCTGTGGATTGAGTGTATGCGCATGGCAGGTGACTGCAGCCAGAACACGGCAATTCAGTTAGGTTTTCACTGATTTCCCCATCATTTCTGACAAGCTTCGTCATCTTCCTTGCTGAAGTGTGGTTTCACCAGCTGAAGTTTTGAGAGCATCCTCCCCTTGAACAGGCTGCTCTGAATTCTTTGAGGTCTCAATTATTTTAGTAGCTGAGTTGTCAGCAATTTCTGGTCCCAGAACTGCCAAGTCACTTTAGGATTTCCTTGGGGGGGGGGGTTATCACAGCACCACGCTCAGCATGTCAGGAATTTCCCTAGAAACACTTTTTGCCAATGCAATGTTTGTTTTATTTCTTGCCATGACCTGACAACACTGCTCATTTAGCTTTTGCAGTGAAATATTTGAAAATCACTTCTTTTTTTTCTTTTTTCCCCCAAGAATGCTCTCTGGGATCTCACAGCACAGCAAACTAACAAGCAAGCAAAAAATGTTCATGATGTTTATTCACCTAATTGCCTGACATTCTCAGATTTAGTGGAGGAGCCTCTAAAATTTGACTCAGCAATTGGCAGGTAAGTGAATCAGAAGCGGTTTTACAAATATTTGTCAGTCACAGCAATAAAACTACAGTTTTACACTTTGTAGCCATGTGGATTTCAGTGAAGTAATACTGGAGTTACACATCGGAGAACCAGGCTTAGAGAGTGGCAGAATGCATAAAATGGGGATTTTCTACGTCCACTTGCCTAGAATTCAGCTGTCAACATAATTTAACTCTTTTCATCTCTTTAGCCCTATGGTGCTGTGTCATCCCTGAAGAAAAGCATCACTCTTTTCCCAGGAATAACTGCCTTCTATTTTGGATTGTGCTTGCTGCATTTTTTCCATTCTGGGTGCCTAAAGTTAGCCACTTGAAGCCATATTTGGCATGTACATATATGCATTTGTGTGTAAGTACTAGCCTTACTTCAGTGAGCTAAGTATCCATACAAAATAAATTAGAATTAGGTATCCCTGTGAGTTAGAACTCTCAGATTGGACGCATAGTTATAAAACTTATCCCGAAGCTACTGAATGCGACCACAGTTTGTTTGTGCAACATTTGCATCAGAATATAAATTGCTTGCAAAAATCTTACTGCCAAGAAACTGATAGTCAAATAAATGACTTATCTACTGTTAGGAAAGAAAAACAAGGACCTTGTACATGTTTTTTTTTCATTTTACTTCTTGCGCTTCAGTCATCTCAGTTTTGCTAGTTACTAGAGTCAACAGCAGTACAATACTCCATTTGGTAAGCAATAGGTCTAGAAATTATGCTGATAAATATAAATAAATTCAAGCAGACAGACTGCATACTAAGCAGAGGTTCCTATTAACATTTCAGTCTCTGCATAAGACATTCATAACATGTCTGGTATAGGACACTGAACTTTTAAAAAAGGAAATAGGAAATGAGACTTTGGTTCTTAGGAAATTTTGTGTCTCAAAAAACTGTCATCATAGGTAGGACCAGGCTGAATAAAAGTCGTTACTTATAATGTACCTACAGATGAGCTGGTTTCTCCACTTTCCCTTTATAGGCAGTGGACATCTAATCAATAGTCAGAGAATTCCAGCTTCACTTCACAACACCCTAAAGTCAATATCTACAGTCAGTCTGTTGAGTCACATCCCAGTTCTATTTCTTCCCTTGACTATGAAAGGAGCCGAGACCCGTGAGTTTGGATGGGAACAGCTGCATTGTAGATAACTGAAGTTAGATGAGATGAATCCCATCCAATCTTTCATGAGAGAAGAAATTACACTGCAAATTTTATTACTGGTCATATACTTAGCTGTTCTTCATTGCCACAGTATTATGACAGTTTACAGCGACTGTAGATCTGATCCAACACGCTTAAATCCTTACTGAGAAGCACCATCTTTAGGCATGAGAGTATTTGATTTCTGACGCCCATCTTGTTCACAGCAATTAATTAGTGCCACCTTTGGCAATACTTCCCCATGATGAACATCTGTCCCCCAGAATCTGAATTAAAGCTGCATGTGTTGTCTTATTTTATGAGAGCTCTTACAGGCAGGAGAGCTGTAGGACCTTTTAGTCATTCATGTTAATTCGCTCCTAAATATTTTAGCCATCAGCTACAGCAGTTTCAAACTTGATAGCTTCGGGTATGAAATTTTACAAAGTAATGCTTCACGCACTCAGTCAGTATCTAATTAAAATACATGCTGGCGGGCTTAGTGTGGCTCAGCCAAGATTGCTTGTGTTCATTTCCTTTAGCCCTTCTGACGATCAGTCATAATCCCTTCCCACAGCAGTTCTTTGCATCAGATGTCTTTAGCTCCAACAGTCTCAATTTTCACTAGGAGTCATTTCTATTTTACAAAGAAATAATGGCTTTACTTGTGCTACCTTAGATTAAGATGGTTAACCTTTTCCAGGCTAGACAGCATATGCCAGTACTGAAACCTCCCATCTGAAGGGTCAGGTGAAGTGAGCAGTGGGTCCTCCAAAGTCCTCCAGATGATAAGGCTCTGCACATCATCAATAAAAAAAGATTTGGCTTTTGGGGTGCACATACTTGGTTACTAGCTCTACGCTGACGTTTTCATGCACGCTGCAGAAAAAGCTGGCAAAGTGGGTGAACTCAGCCTGTAGGTTACCAAGGAAAACATCTCATCAAAATGTAAAGGCATTCCTGTAGAATTCCAACAATTTATTCATTTTAGCAGAGATTAAGCTATCCAAGTGCTTACAGAAATTCCCTTCCACGTCTTTAAGGCAGAGAAAATATTTTTATGCTGGTTGCTCACCACTCTGCATTTCTTAATCATCTTTTTATCCATCTAATCTACTAATTCTCTAATCCAGCCAGTACTGAGCTGCTGTCTGAGATGAAAACTATCCTTTGCACAGCAGCGTTTTTGTTCTAGACAAATTTGTAGCGAGATACTGAGCCATCCAAGCCCTATCTTCCTCTAGCATGTCTGGGCTCTGCGGATCTCAAGCTGAAAAGCTGTGGAACGTAAGCAAATGGTGATCAGTCCCTCCACAACCACTTTTTGCCTTCCATGATCTTCTTACCTATAGGCTCAGACTCCCTATTACAGGAGCTAAAAGAGCAGACGCGTTGGTAAGCAATAACAAAAAGCAGTTGTCTCACCAGATTCCTGAAACTAGGGTTATAAACACAACTGGAAAATGTGTTGTCTGTAGGAAAAAGAGCATAACATCCAGTGATTACAAGTAAATGTTACATCAGAGCACACCACCACACTGGGTGGTACTGGAAATCATTCAGCAGGACTTGTTTCTTGCTCAGAGACCCATCCATTTCCTCTACTTTCACCTTTTCCAGAACTGTCATTCTCTACCACAGAGACAACACTGTGAGAAAGTGATCTCAAGGTGGAATACTGAGTTGCAACATGTTCCTATCAACGACTTTCTCCATCCCTTTTTTGAAGAAAAATTTGAAGAACATAATGTACCACACTATCTGGGAATGGAAGGGGAAGCCTGGCCTTGTTTATTCTAGGTGGAGAATTAAATGTATTCAAGTTTTCATATCCCCACCACAAAGCGTGGGGACCTTCATGAAAGGAAGGTTTTAATTTAAAGTCATGCTGAAGTATCAGTGAAAGTAGCTAATTCTACTATTAAGTTATGAAAGAATGAGTTATGCTAGCAGAAAAGGGATGCATCACTTCATGCTTATTTATCAGAGAATTGGTAATGAAGAATTCTTTTTTGCTCAGAAATTGAGTCCTCTGGGTATTGGCTGTTTGGCAATAAATGCTGCATTACACACTGAGGTATGAAAAGGAAAGGAAAAGATTATTGTTAGAGCTAATGCACTTCACACTTTCTCTACAGCAGTAGAGAGATTGAGCTAAAGGCACCTGCAGTTGAAATGCTTATGGGTGTGTAATTTCTGTCTTGTTTGTCTTCTTTTTAGGTGGAAAGCAAGAAAGCAAGAAATTCTTTTTCCAGGTAAGCTGATGAGAGCAATTGACTGAATCTTGAGCTTCTTCCCAGAAAAAAAATGAGTTCTAGTCTGTGAAAGACTGAAATTTTATGTATAAAATAGTTCAACTTCTCTTCGACTCCAAGAACAGATACAGAAGGTGTTTGACAGACCTAACAAAGGCTTTATTCATTCTCATTTGAAATCTTTGAAACAACTGGGTGAAGTATATAAAGATGGACAGAATAATATTCCTCAAATACCTGCAGTTGTCAATAATACTGGCTGAATGGCAGACAGACCCCACAGACCTTTCAATCCACATGAAAAAAATCAGGATGCTGGTGAAGCATACAGATACAAACGCATCCTGAACATGTCCCGTGATGGGTATGATGATAAAATGCAGCCGGACTGCAAAATCACATCATCCTTACAAGGCCTGAATTAAAATTTAGGTATGACCACAGGTGCTCCACAAGAATTCTAAGTTTTGCAATGACCTACTGAATGCTAAAATATTTTATAAAAATTAAAAATCTAGAAATCTCCCTATATGGAGGCAGAAAGCAAGCAGCAGTAATGAATGAAACCAACATTGTCTTGTACCATGCTAGCACACCTCTTCTGATCCAAATTGGAAAGAACTCCAATGTATTCTACATTGTTTAAGGAAAAGAGATTCAAAGAGTTCCTATCAGTGCCACAGGGAATTAATCTATTTAAAAAATAAGCTTGGGGATTTTCTGTACCTCACCGGACAAGTCCCTGAGCCTGACTTTGAAGCCAACCCTGCTTTGAGCAGCTGTTAGACTAGACATCCACAGAGGTTTCTTCCAAGCCAAGTTTTTTTATCAGTCTGTATTTCATTGGCATTTATTTTGCATATAGAGGCAGCTTTTTTCCTTTGAGAAAAATCTTTGTAGAACTCCTGAGGGGGAAAAAGGTGAAGTTTAGTTATCATCAGTAGATTGTGGTCATTGTCAGGTTATGTTCTACCTATGTGATTTACACTAGCAGACAGATGTTGCATAGACATGTTTCACATCCTGCTACCTCAAACACCTGGACTTGCTTTCCACATCCCTCCCTGCCAAGGGTGGTACCAACCAAATGGAATCAGGAGAAAGCTGAGGGAGTCGGCAGTCTGATCTGGCTCATGAGTAAAATTGTGGAGAAGATAAACAGAGCTCACAGGGCCACAGAGCGAAACACAGACAAAAATACTTTTACTGAAAGAAAGGAAAAGGCATTTATGGCACAGGGAGTTTCCCACAGCTGAGTGACTCTCCCCAGAGTACTCCCTGCTTTAGAAGATTTATTCCCTTTTCTGGCGTGGGACCATACCTGCCATCTAAATAACTTCTGTACCAGAGGGAAACAAAAAACAGCTGATCTCTTGACCCCTCTATCCAGAGGAATCATGTTCGTCTACTTTAAGCAGCAATCAGGATTCAAACAAAGACAGCAGGTTTTAGTCTAGTGAACCCAGTGGGGAAGTCCTTGATTGAATAAAACTCTAGGTTACAGAGGTAAAGCTTAAAACCAAGAAAAGGCAACCTTAAATATACCTGACTTCTGCTCTTGTTAATCTGCCACTGAGATGGTGAGTGCAGCAGATGAGCCATCTCAACCCTACCTTCCCTGTGGAGCTGTCTTCAAGAAGGGCTCGTTTTTGACAGCATGTCTCCTCAGAGATATCCAAGGCGACTCAGAGCAATAGTTGGGAATGCCCATTTCTCCTTCCTCTGTTCAGTAAAGGAGACTCACCATGCTAACCTTATGATAAGTGACTGTCAGAATGCAAATGATAGAGTATCTCAAATTTGCCAAGCATTAGGATATAATACACTGCATTCTCACACTACGCCAATCTTTCTGTGTAGGAAGCCCACTGATTTTCAGCCTCCTTTAACTCCTCTCTTTCCGTTCAGCACGACTTACACTATGAGGCTTTCCAGGACGTGTTGTTCCCACAATAATGAGAAACTAACCAACTGTCAAATATCCTGATTCTTGGATTCAGAAAAAAACCCCAAAATATAAAATGGAAGAAAGACTGTCTTGGTCTGCTGGCTTGGGCAAGGGCACCAGAGCTAGGAATTCAAATCTCACACGTTCCACTGCTGACATGTTGTGTTTTAAGTCAAGTCTTCTCTTCTTCCCTTTCCCTACCTGTAAAGCTGGAAAGACCTAGAATGTTTCTGTGGTTACCATAAAATGCAGCATCAGTGTGCAAAGCATGGAGCACGTGGTGTTTATATCAACAAGAAGTATTTTTGTGCTCAGATGGCAGGCAGAAAGCTCCTCTCCACTGCATGGTGGGTGTGCCGATTACTGAGTTTATTGGAAGTGTACTAAAAGCAATTCCTTATCTGTCTCAAATACGCAATAATTTAATGCTGAAAGCACAGAATGCTGGCTCCTAACTTCTTCTGACCTGTAGACAGAATGATGGAAAAAGAAGTGCCACGGGGACGGCTTCTTGCTTTTCTCTTTCTTTCAGCCTCAGTTTTGAATTTGCCATTTCCTGTATTCTTATGGCCAATATGTTACAATAACCAGTATGAGTCAGGACCACTGGCATAAGGCTGCCACGATTAATATAACAAAGTAATCCAATCTTAATGAGGTTTAAAACGGAGCTTGACAGTAGTTCAAAAGCACTTATTAGATGTATGGCTTGTCTGTGATTACTGAAGCATGCAAAGAATGTTATTAATAGGCCTGCAGTCAGGTGAATAGGTCTGCAGTCTTTGGATTAATTTCATGTAGCAACAGGCAGTGGTGTTTTAAGTCAGTGGAAACTTCAATGACAAACATGTTGATAAGCTCTCCAAGAGCTTGAGGAAACACAGCAATGGAAAATGGATAAGGATAAATGTGCTGAGTAAACATTTGTGTCTCAAATTCATCCTTCAAGCACATCTGCTCCACTCACCTCAAATTCACAAACCTCCACAGGTAAACTCACACCCTCTTTCCAGAACTAAAGTCTGAAACTATGTACCTGGCTCCTTATCTGTGAGAAGGCATAAATGATTATGAAAAAAAAATTGACTGCAATGAACAGAAGGTGCAGATGCCACTGACTCCTGGATAGGTCTGGGTGAACACAGCAGTGACCCCAGGTTAAAGGTGGAGTAGCCTCCTTGAAAGTGTAATGTTGTCAAAGCACCACAGGGTATATAACGGCATAACCACGGCAGTGCCTGGTCTGAACAAGGGACTGCCTAGCTCCATGTCATGGGCTAGGACTGGATGACTACCACGAAAATGGGACAGGCAGATAATACTTTCCTGGAGTATTTACCCAGCCTCTGGCAATTTCTATCCCAGCTGTTTCCTAGGTCTGGAGGTGTGTCTTCGCATTTTAAAACTGTTAACAGCTTTTTAAAAAATTCACTTTTCTATGAATTTGTCTATTCCACGTACATTCCATATTTCATATTTATTTCTATATATGCCCATTATTTTGCACCCATGCAAAATACCTTTCCCCACATGCTGTGTCAAGGAGTTTCACAGTTCATACAGTGTGAAGAATCATTTTCTACCATTAGTTTTGAAACTGACCCTTGGTAATTTTGTTTTACAACTCTTAGTTCTTGAATTGAAAGAAACAGTAAACAATCATTCTCTGACCACCTTCTGCAGGCTCTAAATCTTTCAGACACCATGCTGTTTGCAATATACTCCATTGTAAATTCACCAAATACAATTGTGAAATGAAAATAGGGTAACGTAGCAAATAACCACTTTTTTTTTTTTTTTTTTTTTTTTTTTAATTTGCCATGCACATTTGTAGTCCGCTAGCTAACAATCTAACAATCTCCTGTCCTTCTCTGCTAGTTCAAGGTCTAAGATCAATAATTCTGCTAGTCTCAGAATTGGGGACATAATGATTCCTAGGTTCACCCATTTAAGTAAAAAGTTCAGTATCTAAAGATAGGTTGTTGGTACAAGCAATAGTGAAAACAAGTAGTCATTTTGTTGAGGACAAAATAGTGCATGCAAGTTTGTTTTTTTTTTAAAATAATGAAAAAATACAGACATTTGTTAGAACATCATCTGAAGCAGAAAAGAAATAATGTGCTATTGCTGGAGCAAGTCAGTTTTGCTGAAATTATTCTGGTTTCATACTATTGCCAGTAAGAATATGGCTTCATGGTTTTAAAATGGTCTGACTACTGAGACAGATCTTGCCATCATTACATACAAAAGGCATTAATTCTCATCAGTCTCAGTGGGGATCTCTGCTTAAAAGATGAGTCCCAATCCTGCTCATTTGTTTTCAAGAAATAAATGCCTTTCAGTAAGTGTATTTCACTAATAGTAAATTCAGTCTGCTGAGCTTCTGAGCAGCTATTTAAATCTGGAGACTTAAGAGATTAGTAGGGGAATGCTTATTAAAGAGTCAAGACATTAAGTCTCACATTAAGGATTTTCTACAGTGGCTGTGTTCGTATGATAAAGAGGAATCAGGTCACCTGCTTCATTAAGCCCTAGTATTTGTTTATGTGATTCATTAAGGCAGAACACAAAATGCAGTGATCCGTCTGCTTCCAAAACTCCCCATGGAATTATTGTAACTCTTTTCCGCATCCCACAAGTTGTGCCTTTACTTAAAGAACTGCAGATCATCTGAAACAACCCATCAGAAACATTCCTAGGGAATGTTTTCCCACTGGGAAATGTCAACCTGTCAAAAGGAAAATGTATCATGGAAATACGTCAAGTTTGATGAAACACTGTATTGAAAAATCAGAATAGAAAAAAATCCACAGAAATATTCTCTTGTCAGTCTTTCAGGAGCAGCAGTGTTTATTTTCCATTTTAAAAGAGATTTTTGGTTTACTTTATTTCCCATGAAACAAAGAGATCAGGAATCATAATGAAGCATTTTTAATGCCCCCAAACAAATAGCATTTGATATTATTGTTGATTTAATTTCACGGAGAATTTTTGTTTCCTATTATCCATTTAAAATTGAATTTTCTTTTCAGTTGTCAGAATTTCAAGTGAAAAAGAAAATCTATTTCCTTCTCCAGTTTTAATTAAGCCATGTGTTACCCAAAGATTTAATAAGAAGTGGAATGGCTAAAGTCCTGCAAGCATTCTTAAAAATTAGGTAGAAACAGGTACTCTAAAGTTGCGGTAGGTATATAGGGCCAGAAAGAAGGAGGGGGGAAAAAAAAAAAAAAAGAAGAATAGTGTAAATGAGAATGACAACATTCCTTCCATAAACTGTGCCTTTGGGTCCATATCCCTCCAAATCATTCTCCCATGTGGATTTTATCCATAAGTACACCACTGTGTAATTGCCATGGATTTTCACATTTACTGTCATCTCTGCGTCCGGCTGTGTAGTCTGCTGATGGCAGGAACTCCTTACGCTGTGCTGAGTTCCCTGCACGAGACAACTCCTTACCTGCAACTCAGTTGCTACAGTTAAGTACAAAAATAAGACTGATTTAGAAGTAGCATGTTTGTTCTCAGGAACCACATGCCATTACCATGACTTAAAATTCCAGATCTTTTCCTTCTCCCACTCAGGGGGGTCTTGAGGACTCAGTGTGTAGCTGGGGGAACAGATTCTCTAGGTAAGGAAGAGGGGGGACAAATCTAATTCTCCTACCCCCCCCTTAAACTGGGGAGAATGGACAGAAGTATATTTTCCCCATCATTAAACTTTCACAGAAAGGGAAAGGAAACTGTAGAGAACACAGAAATAAATGGAATTAAATATGGAATATTGGAATATATGTGGAAAAGAGGGCAAATTCATAGAAGAAAATGTTTATAAGGGTTTTTAAATACTAAGACATAGCACCTGACCTTGGGAATCCGGCTGACTCCACTAAAATCGTCAAGGACATGAACATTTTAATCTTAGCAGGTGTGAACTGCTATCAGAGCTCACTCCAGTGCAATAATCAGCATAAACTTAGGTTGATTCTAGCAGTGAAACAAGAAGCCATGACTAATCCCTTTGTAATTTGGCATATTTTACTTCTTCCGAGACTACTTTGTTTTACCCACGGGTCTGCCATTGTTGTCTCCTAAAGTAATGTGTTCTCTCTGTTCTGTGGGAAGCTTTGGATGACAGTCATGGAAACTCATTGTGTCACAGGCCATGTCCCTCTCAAAATGGAGCTATGATGGGTCAATTAGCAAGGCTAATTTATCTGAGTGGAACATCCTACTAACACAACTATATTGTTTCCATGTCCAGAATTAGCTTGGTTGGGACTAGACTGAATATCTCAGCCTTGGCAGCACATTGCAGAACGTATATATTTCCCAGGAGACATGTCCGTAATCTATCTGTATTGGAGACAGATGCTGTCAGCTGTCACAATAATATCTTATTGCTTTCCATATACGATCAAGAGCAACAGCAGTATTGTACAGATTTTCTGGCATTTCTCCTTTTAGATTCAGAATGTATTTAAGGCTACAATGTTTTTTTGGCTCAGTTATTTTGCTTTGTGGTGGTGAGAGAAAGTGTGGGAGAATTTCAAAAGGGAAGAGATCTTTTTCAAGACTGAAGTGTTGAAATCTTTCGTGAAGAAAAACAGGAAATGGAGCTGCTTGAACTTCTTGAGCAGATTGTCCCATAGACAGGTATCAGTGGCACACAGGAGTTTGTCCTAGGCTTTTACATATCTTGGTTTCAGATCCACTGAATTTACAGAGCCATGGGGATAGAAATAGTCATGTTCTGTACTAGCTGATGTCCAGGTAACGATAAGTGAGTCACCATAGCATAGCCTGAAGGTGATAAATGGATGGATTACAGAGGCTTACCAGGAGAAAAAGATGGCAATCATCAGTAAGAATTAAGTGCCACAATAAGGAAATCTTGATCATTCGAGACTGAGTCATTAAACTCTGCTGGAAAGCTTCATACCACCTTCATATATAAGGTCTGTATGCTTTTCAGGGAGACAATTTCTTGTTTGACTCTTTGACTCTAGCATTTCAGCAGCATCAGGTTGGATTTCTTGGGCCTCATCTTGCTTCCTGCCCTTCAGGCAAGAGCAAACTGGTCTTAAGAGATCTTAAGGAGGCATTACCTAATTCAATTACTCTCTTATGCATACAGAAACCAGTATATTCCTCCTATGGAAACTAAATAGTACTCAATAATTTAAATTCCAGTTTTCAAAAGTGTCCTGCTTCTAACTGGGATGAAAAGTTTCTTCTGAAGCAGGACTTGATTTTAGGCTATGCTCCACCAGAAATCAAGACAGACTCAGGAAAACCCTGATGTTAGATCTGATGTGAGATTCATCTGTTCAGCCCAAGGTGTCTGAGCTTGTTGTCTCTGTTCCCTTTATAATCAGTGGACAGAAACAGGGTGCTAGGGTTCTGAGAGCACTAATGGGCCTCATCAACCCTGACCTGGGTTATCATCTCCTGAGGCCTCTATGCACACGCCCTGCTCATGGCCTCCACTGAAGTTCAGTCCTGGTCCTTCAGTCTCGGCCTGAGTTATGTTGTAGGAATATTTAGCCTGAGCTCAGTCATAGCTGTGTCTGGACATGAACACCATTGATCTAGACTATGACCCACAGGTTGACTTCCTAGCCTGACCTTGGACCTACCTTGTCACCATGGACCTGTGTGGTAGAGAACTGTGTCTGACTATTATTGCTAGACTTGATCCTGACTTGCACATTGACTTCCTGGCTTAACCTTGGACTTGCCTCATCAGCATGAACTTGCCTGATGATTTGGACTTTTGGCTCATCCTTGATGCCATCTCTGGATTTGCCTCACTTCAGGGCACTGTGAGGCAGGATCTTGGCCGGTGAAGTCCTAGCCCTGCTGGGTGGTTTATCACTCTTAGTCCCTGGCTCCCTGCACCTCAGGAAGCAGCTGGCCATTTGTGCTCCCTGACAAAGGCATTTTGTAACTCGTACTGTTGCATGACAGCTGTCTACTACAACCTGGCACAGCACCAACTCTTTACAACGCCTGCCAAACCCCCACAAGGTAATGAGCAATTTTTCATTACTTGAGATGTGGCTTAATCAGCAGCCATGTTGAGCAGCTCATAGCACCAAAGCCCTACGGCCACCAATCGCACCGCAGAGAAAAACCTCATCTGTGGGGAGAAAGAGGGCGAGAGACCTTTATAAATGAAGGAAACAAAAATTATCATGTACCACTGGATAGCAGTGAGAACAAAATTGTGGTACAGGTTGAAAAGGAGCAGATATTCAAATGAGTAATTAGAAAGTCCCCTGTGAAGTACTTATGCCTATATACTTATAAATTATATTGATAAGCTTTTGATGTTTAAACCAAGCATTACTCTACCAGTAGGTTAAAATGGTTTAATACATACCTATTCATTAACAGGTATTTTTTTCCCCTCTCTTGCTTCATCCAGGAGGCATTAACTGTATGAACCCAGGCTGATCAGATCTGCATATCCTTATATATCCAGCAAATGCAAGAAGCGAGCTTGACAGGAGACTGTAATTCCTGTATTCCAATACGTAGCTATTTAGTTCTGTAACAAGATGAATGAAGCTTGGATTGCTTGGCACTTACTGGAAGAAGAGCTTATGGTCTCTAACTTCATGGTTTTTTCCTTCAAAGGCTGAGCTGATGATGGAGCTGAAGAATGTTTGCCAAATCAACCTGAACAACAGCAATAGTATTTTCCAGATTAAATCCCAAAGCATTTAGAGTTTATGGTCAAAAAAGACTTTTATATCATCCTCCTGAAAGAACTGAGGATATTTTAAGTGGTATTAAATGAAAAGCAGTAGAAATAGTCAGTAAAGGGGTTTCCCTGTGTTTGGTGCTTTTTTCTCACCCTAACTGATTTAGTCATCGAGGTTGCAGTTTGGCTCACAAAGAGTTACAACAGCTCAGTGGGGGTGCAAGTGAATTAACATAAAGATGGAACTGAAAAGTGAGTGAGCATGAACCATCTTTGCTGCTGCAGCAAAAGCCATATGGAACCCCGATTTCTGCTTAGATGTAACTATCACACTTCTGAAATACTGGTCACATTACGCAATACGTTAGCGTAGTCTAAAACAAAGATTGTGCGTAATGACCTCTGGGGAGTGCTAAACAAGGCTGCTGGCTAGTTGAGTGTGGTATGGTGGGTAAGCAAGCAGCTCTCTGCCTCTCATCTGGTGCCTTTTGTTTTGGGATATCTGTGGTCATGGTTTCAAAACTGCACTGCATCAGTACAATGGAGTCCAAGCAGGCATCCGTGAGTGCATTCCCTAGGGAACAACCAGCATAGAACACCCGTATCTATTGTATTAAACAAGGGGTCCACAAACAAAGAGCCTGTTGGAAACATATGCTGGCCTGTTAATTTCTGACCTGTCCGGGAGATGCGTGTTGGCTCAGGCCTCAGCTGTGCCCAACAGCACACTCTCCATTGACAGAGAGACCATTATATTTCAGAAACTGTTCCTGGCATGCTTACATTTCTCAGTGTAGGGGAAACTAAAGGGGTTAAGGATTCAGCATTGAAGGTCAGACCTTATGCATTGGCTTCACCAGGAGTAAAGTCAGGTTATTTTCATCTGAACATTAGGAAAGAGCCCAATGATAAGGGATGATTTCTCTGAGAAACTGAAGCAAAGTAGGGAACAGTCAGGATGGCTCACGCATGCAGCTCTGCCCCAGATGTTGCTTAAGTTGCCTTACAAGCTAACCACTGTGCCGTGCTTGGGATGGAAACCTTGACAGCCCTTGAATTCAGTGGGGTTTTTCCCCCTCTATTTAGTGCAAATCCTAGAAAAAATCCAGGGAAATATTCTTCTGCCTTCCCTTGCCTTGTGAGATTCAGACATCTATCCCCAGGGATCCCCTATTTTTGTGGCAGTACTTAATTACAGCCAGAAGTGCTTGAATCAAGAGGAGAAGGTGTTTCTGATGTGTTCTTCTCTTCAGCATTTCCTGCTGATCAGCTCAGTGAGTGTGAGTAGTCTGAATTGCAACTGGTGCCCAAGTCAGCATGGGAAGATTGAATAATCTCAATATCGCAACACTTGTCCTGGCCTTGGATCTGTCCCTTTGACACTAAATTATGCTGTGCACCAGTAGACCAATCTTTCTAAGTAACTAACCTTCCCAGCTCTATAGATTAAAAGCCATTGGATATCTTTCTAGTTTGTTTCATATCATTCAACTCTAAATTAAGGCAGTTTAAATCTGCATATTTGTTTATACCTGCTAAAGTATAAATGTTTTGCTAAAGTACTGTCAGTTCTGCATGCTAATTTTAAAAGTCTAATCAAGCCTGAGGTTTTCACAAGACACTTCACACAAGATTCTTGGAAAGGTTCTCCTCAATCCAGTGGACTATTGAATTAATTGTCAGTAGTAATGCCATTGCTGTGTATAGATGAGAAAAGGAAAGCAAAACAGCTCACTGACTTGGAATCGAGACAGTGCCCTCAGAATATTAATGTCAGCAAGTCCATAAAGGGATTATATAGGTCAATAAAAATAGAAACAAAGTCAATGCCTTGTTTAAAAAGACAAAGAAGGTCAACCATAACTTGATCAGGGCAATTCAGGGAAAGAGACCACAAAGGGGATTGTAACACATTCATCAAGAATGAGCAAATAACCTTAAATGAGTGATTTATTCTCCTGTTTCTGTTTGTAAATTGTCCTGGTCCAACAGTTATTACTCCTTTACCCTTTCTCCCCGTTCCCCTCCCTGAAATTGCTATCAAAACACTTCAGGAAGTAACCCGTGCTCTCTAGCCTGCTCACAAGCAGTTTATTGCCAGAATGCAATATACGCCGCTAAAGAATCAGCTTGTTTAGACAGGTTGTGGTAGGTTTCTGTGTCCTCCTTGGAAGAGGATATCTCTTCAGATGAGTTATCTTTGTATTGCAAAGAGCCATGTTTACAAATCTGAAAGAAGCAATTAGCAGTAAATAGTCTTTTCTGGGTAATGAGCTTTTATGCTTCTAAGAACTAGGCTTAATTGAAGAACAAGCAGTTGTTTTGTCCTCCAAGCCACTGGAGCCTGCTGAAGAGGGAGTAGTTTTTTATGTGATGTTTTATGTCAGTTCTTGTGTCAGCTGTGTTTACTTGGCTAATACCAATGATGAGTTCTTTTTCTTTTTTTTGTGTCAGGATTGTTTTGCAATATTCATTAAAAATGAGCTGTTCCAACCCTTCTTATAGTTAGTAACACTGCTATAGACATCAGCAGACAAAAAAAAAAAAAAATAGACCTGTTGAGGCAACTATATATAACTCCTCCCTTCACTACAGCACTGGGTTATAAGGGCCCCAGAGATGTCAGTAGTGATGTGTCTAAGGTGGCCTCCACACTTGCTGTAGCATCCGGAAGGTAACCAGCAACTACTGGGGAGTCCCCAAGAGTGCTGAGCTACCCTGGGTGAAGGGTTTGAAACGGCAGTGACCGCAAGCTGTCAACACCAGCCACAGGATTTTGCTCTGCTGTAGCCAATCCTTCTTCTTCCCCATCTGTTTTTCTGGAGGGTAAAGGCTTGCTTGCAGCACTGCCCTGAGCAGGTGCAGCTCCCCTCCTGCTGTGGTTTTCCTAACACGCAGAAAGGCAGGAACGCTATGCAATTTACAGAGCCGGCAAATTTTTACCTTGTTGAACAGGCCAGAGTGACTGGTAATCAAACTTGGCCATTATTCAAGCAGTATTATTGCAGTGTATCTCCTGACAAATTTCCCTCCAGGGTTTTTCAAGTACTGACAGGGTCCTACAGCGATAATACTAGCCACAGCGGCTAGTTCATGTGTAACTGCCTGTGGCAGTCTGATTCTGCTTCCTCCCAGCGAGCTTTCTTATATAGTCCATATGTGTTTATGAAACCAGGATGTTGTTTTCTGTTATATTTCTAAGAACTATGACTGAATGGGAGAAGAGCTGTCATTTCTCTGTTACAGCAAGCCTGTTCAGACACACACATACCCTCACAATGCTCTCTCCTGGGCAATGGTACAGCTGTTCTTTTATTTCTGATAATTGTTTTATTGTTGTTATTCAGCTACCATGAAAACTGGGTGGTTGAAAATAAGCAGAAAGCTAAAGCAGATAGTGTCTAGGGGACAGTAAGTGGATTTGAGAAAAAAGAATTATTATACTAAATTGCTCTTAGATGGTACTGACTGATTAAAGACTAAATCTTACACTCAGCATCAGCACCCCTCAGTGATACAGGAGTCTGAGTTCAAGTTTCTTGTCCAAATCTGACAGGAGAGAGATTTGAATTGCAGTTCCAGAGCTCCTGGAATAACCAGTGAACTATTGTTCCTTTAGTCAGACCCTTCCTTGACCAGCCATTACAGCCCTGTTGAAATGCTATGCTCATTTCCATAAAAAGCTCATACTTTTGCAGGGTAAAAAAAAAAAAAATTCCAGGAATTTCTTGATCAGACCTTCTTAGGATCCCATTAGCCTCTATCAGAGTAATCTCTTCTGTATGCGTTTTCTCAATCTAATTTATTTGCTGGTGTTAGTTAACAAATGATGAGGGTTCTGATATGATTTGGTCCCATATGTAAGCATTAGAGAAGCTGCAGCACAAACCAGAGTTCTGCAAATAGATATGTAAATGTACCAGAAATTGCTTGTTTCCTGCAGTCAAGAGGTAATTTACATATGCAATCCATCACTCCCTCCTCACTGAACTTTCTACTGACAGGTTAACGAAACTTCTGGGACACCATGAAATCCAGGATGAAGACAGTAATATGTATTCATGAGGCTGACGGCGTTGAGGATGGACTGGTGCAGAGAGGTATGTGCTGTGATCCCAGGGTACCGAGCATTCCCAAAGAACCCAAAGGCGGTTAGTCATCCGTAACAGAAAAACACAAGAGACCATATGAAAAAATCTAATCAAAGAGAAGTTACAGTTCCTGGTCATCTAACTATTGTATGTGCAGCCAGTGGCCTATAGCATGAAAGGATATAATCTCGTACTTAAATCTGAGGGCTCTTATGTTTATCAAATTACAATGTTTCTGGCAGTGCTCAAAAGTAAGGATACTCATAATTCTCTTCCCTAATCCAATGCTGACATCTGAAAACAGGGCTTGTAAGAAAGCCCTCGTGTCAACGCAGCCTAACATCCTGTGTACTCATTCACCAGGTGCAGAGGTGCAGAAAGAGTCCACCTCATGTGCTCCAACTCATGCTGAGCGGGGGTGATTGTACAGATCTGTAGGTTCTCCAACCCTCTTGGGGTTGTTTTCCTCCCTGTTCATCATTTTTAAAAGTGGATGTGGGAGACAGCTGGCTCTAATTCCACACCCACCCACAACAGTAGCATTTTGCTGCCTCAGTGTCAACAGTTGACAAGCCTAAATTGTGAAGTGCTTCAGGAATAGTGAAAAAGCTGAGCCTGCTATGCTGAGAAAACCTTTATTCCCCTGCAGAAATGATGCATAAATGATGCATAAGCCAAAGGTTAGAACAATTTTATTTCAGAGTGCATGTAGCTACGGATGTGACTGACTGTAATGTAAATCAAGTTTTTTAAGCAATACCAAAAATACAGTAGACTTGTTAATATGAAGAATCTTTAAACAACAGAGCAGACTGAGTATCTATACTTTTAATTTTTGGTCATTTAAACTACGAATATTCAAGAGATGCTCAGCAAATATTTGCTTCTGGTTTAAAATAAACCTTGGCTTATCCTGATATTCCGACCATGTTTCTCCTGCGCAACAGTCCAGAGAAAGAATTTATTTGTCAGATCACATCTGTGAGTGATTCTTGGTCTGTACTTTCTTTACAAGCATTCATTACGTAGGTTTGAACCGAGGGATTCAAAGTTCAGGATGTGTCGGGTAGGTTCTGTGCATTTTGGTTCCTTGCATAGGAAACAGAGCTATTAGAATTTCATTTCCTCAGGGAATAATTATGTTTCCAAATTTCAAATATGCTCTCTGCAAATATGCTTGAGTACTAACCTAAGTTGTTTTGTTTCCACAAGCACAGCAGATGATTTTATCTTCCTCTTTGACATGGGACTGCCCAATTAGCCCCTCCTTTGTTACAGCTACACTACATGACTTCACCACCTTCTCGTAAGAGCTAGTTACAGAAGCAAGAAATAGTTTATTACCTGGCATCTTCCTTAAGAGACAGACTATAGAAAATATTTCACGTCAGTAATTCAGACTGTTCAGCTTAAGGTCAGTCAAATTACAATTTATCCCACAAGGAAAACTTGCCAAAAACCTCAGTGCAAGCTGTATCCAGCTCCGCAGGCACTCCTTGCTTCAAATAAGGCCTCGTCACAGCTTCTTCTTCCCTCTGTACACCACTGCCACTATAGCCAATTGGATATTTAAATTAGCTTCATTTGGCAAAAGTAACTAGAACTGGACTGAAAAAAGAAAAAAAGAAAAAGAGTTGCATTGGGAGACTTTTCCACTCACTGACAGAACGATCAGCAAGATTCTTTTGAAGATTTAAATTTGCCAAGGGTACTAGGGCAGGCATAGGAACAAGTCTTGAAGACTAACATAAATCTCAGCTTTTTCTAAGCTTTGTAACATCAGGCAATAGGATGGACTAGGTAAGAGTGTCCCTCAACGAGATGACAGAGAGAAGACTATATTTTTGGATGACAGAATTTAATTGTCAACATTTATTACCAAAGAAACAGTTTAATGGAACACTGAATTGATCATGAGCAGAAGAGTAGAGGAAAAAACCCCAAATATATTTGCTGTCCATGATGCAAAATTGTCTCTAATTAAAGCCCTGCCAAGAAACCAGTACTGCTAGACCAGATATTGGCTGTTCCCATCAGGGAAGCCAGCCTGCACTCCATGCCACTCTAGAAAGGGTTGTACTTTGCTTGGATCGCATTCATGGGATCCACTTTTGTGAAAGGCTGAAGGAAATGGGCCAAATCTCCTTTCCTTGTCCCTGCCTCAGGTGGATAGGGCTGTGGTACATGGCCAATATGCCTGAGATTTGGTGGTACACCATAGGCCCAGGGATGGAAAGTAAGATGACCTTCTGTAGTGAGCATCAAAAGGACAAGTATGGGTCTGTTGTCCTGTCCTCATCTTTTCTTATTGCCAGATATAATTCTATCTATACCCAGAAAATGACAGGAGGTCTTCAACAGCATCAGGACCAACACGAATTCCTGAAAATCTCTAGAAATATCCTATAAATAATAGTGATTCTTTAATGACAGACACTTCCAAGTTCTGATATTTAACTTATTCTTCGTTTGTGAGATGTGACCTATGGGTACTGTACAGTGCCATTTTGTTCAATCAGAACATCATGTAGTATCAACTCAGCACCTTAAAATATATGTAGATTATACCATATATCTGTATTTATAAAACAAACTTGGAATGGTAACTTGATAACATAATCATTCAGATTTTCTACCCAGTCCTCGCTGTGGTGTTATCTCTTAGCTCAGGCAACATACTGTAGATGTGTTTCTCCTCTTTCTTACCAAGCTTAGATCTCAGACAGACGACTTAAAAAGTGACAGTGAGTGGGATTCACGAAGCCAGATACGGATAACTACAGTGCCACATTTGAGCTTTAGCCTAGATTCTCTGCGTAGATAATGGGAAGGAATAGGTGCTTGCTGAGTATTATTCATCTTACCCTAAACAGACTTTTTAAAACATGACAGGTAACTTGTGCCTTAAAATTTCCCATTTCTCTGCATTGACAAATGAAGCACGCGGTAACGTACTCAGCTGCAGATATCTACAACCTTGCCCATGTAAGCTGTGTAGTAACGGTGCATGCTCACAGCCTGTGGGAAAGAGGAAGTAATTAATTTTGGTGTACAGCTGTCAATGAAGGGAGTCTGGAATAATATGTATTGCCTGCCATTTGCCCTGGGATAAGAACAAGTGCACAGACAACTCAGCTGAGTTTGATAACCTATTAGGCCTTGGTAGCTTGATTGCCTGTGTAAGTCCTCAGGATAGTCATAGGAAAAGGATATGAACAAAGATTATGTGTTCTGTATTCTCTTCAATAAGACTCACACCTCTATATGAGCTGTGTGGAGGGAGAGACAACAGAAGTACAGCGTCAGCCAGCGAGATAAAAGAACACATTTGCAGCTGATGTTTCTTGTCCAAAATCACATCAACTGAAGAACACATTCGGCCTTTCTCCAGAAAAAAATAATAACATCCCTCCCCAATAATTCGTGACTAAGGAGATATGTTAATGTGTACTGGAGATAAAAAATAGTCATAGCAACAGCTCTGTGGGCTGTAATGGTGCCACGTGAGATTTCATGAGCTGAGAGCTGGGCTCCATCACTGAAGTTGTTGGTTCTACAGGAGGCACAAGGCAGGCGGTGAGTAATCTGTTAATGTCTCTGTTCTGCTCTCCAGGTTGTCAGGAAACTATGTTTGCAAGGTTTCCCAGGAGTTTCTTGCAACAAATCTGATGTGCTGAACAGTTTTCCAAGAATATCTTACTATGTATAGCCTACAAACAAGAAGATAAGCAATAAGCAAGAGGAGAAGAGATTTGGAGAAATTCGTAATGATTGTGGATTGTGAAGATGGAACTATGATCAAAGAAATTTAGCAAATTTCATGAAAATCTATGGCTTTAAGTCTCTCCCCCTTGGTTGGAAGAGGCCTCTGTATGCCTCCAGTCTGAGCTCCTGCTTGAAGGAGGGCTATCACAAACACTAGATTAACTCAGATGTGGTTTTATCTAGGTGAGTCTTGGATGGTAAGTCAAAGATGGAGATCTGACAACTTCTCTGAGCAATCTATTCTGCTGCTACCCTTCCCTGCTAATGGAAATGTCATATTCAGTGTCCAGACTGAACTGCTCAAGCTGCAATTTGTGGTTGTTGCCCTTTGCTACACCCACTGCCAGTGCTGAGAAGAGTTTGGCTTTGGTATCTCTGCATCTCACTTTCAGTGTTGGGTCTCTCCTCTTTTTTTGCTGCCAGCAACAGTATCTCAAGTTCCTTCTCTACTCCCTCATCAAGATATCTGGCAGGCTGTGATGTTATTGAAGAGAGTGATCGTGTGCTGACAGCAAACCTGCATATGAGGATGAAGCTAATGAAGCTCATCACACCTTGCACTCCATCTCTGTTACTGGTGTTTAGCGAACTGCTGCATGTGAAGGGAAGGGAGACATCCCTTAACAACCCTCTGAATGCTGGCATCCTTGCTGCAGTGATAGGTTTCCTTCATGTCTGACTTCTCTGTCAAATGTGAGGCTTGGCACAGAGAGTACGTTGAACAGAAAGAACTACTACATAAGTTTTAATGTACATTAACATGATCTGCTGTTTCTGGTCAACCAAGTCTTTCATGTTTCAGCTAGATCTGGCCTTGGTGTTCTGATACCAGGATCCATTTCTACTGCCAGACCATCTCACTTGGAGTGACCACAGGCTTTCAGTGCGTACTTCCTAGGCCTCACAGTCATTGACTGAGCATAACTGGTAGATAGATTTGACCTGAAACCCATAGCAGTATTTAATCTATCTCTTCTGGTCAGTAAGTTTACAGAATGACTCCATGATCCAGATGTTCCTACTCTTCTCTTCCCAGAAGTCACTGAGCAGGACCAGACCTTCTGCAAATGTCATTGCAGTAGTTTGTTTTACTCTGCTAGTCACAGCTACCATCTGACTCCAGTACGAAGATGAGAGGCTTGTTTGCCAGGTTAAACAGCAACAATGACATTTGGTTTCCTTGACTGACCCTGACCTTGATGTTAATTAGTTCTGTGTACTCCCGCCACAGCTCCATATGAATGCTGACATTTCTGTACAGGTCTTTAATGTGATCAGTTCTGTATTTGTTGAGGCCTTTTTCCCTGAGAACCCAAGTGTCACTTCAGCTGCCAGCCAAGCCACAGGATCTGCAGGTTTTCTGATCGGTTGGACTGTGACAAGTCTCTGTCCTGTGTTGGTCAGGAACACCTTTGTCAACTTGGCTGGAACTATTCCCAAAGAGTCGCAGCTCAATTGACCTGACAGTCACCAGGCTCTAACCATTGATGCCCTTTAGCTGCTCTGGGACCACACTGTCTTGACTTTAAAAGGAACAAAACTCATTTCTGCTGCTTCCCATCATCCGCAGTTTGAACAGCAGTGCAAGCAATGTGCCACATGAGAGACGTGGTCAGAATGAAGCAAATCTTTCAAGCCAACTCTGTTTGGACCCATTTGGAGTTTTTAATTTCTATTATGTCTTTATGCACCCCTTTTGCTGAGATCAGTATTTGAAAAGTCTACCCCAGCCTACCGTAGCAAATGACATCGTGTTTCTCTCCTTCTGCATGTGTGCTTTACAAGACTCCATTGATGGGAGCTTGTACTGGAGTGACTTCTTGTTGTCAAGACTGAGGGTTACAAGTTTTTCTCTGTCTGGTTTGAAGAGGGGCTGATAATGAACAAATACATCTTTTCCTGCCTGCCTGCTAAGCCAGGACTAATTGTTTCTAAGTTCTGGTGCCATGCCAAAGATATTTCTGCTTTTTTTGAGAGGTGACCACTTGATGGAAGTTAGAGATGTGGATTCTGTGTACAGAATTTCTGAGCGAGCTTTAAAGTAACTTTTAATACTGGATATATTTCTGAAGTAAGCATATATTTTTAAATGTTAGCATCTCCACATAGCTGAATTTATGGAGCAGGAGGAATGCAACACTACGCTCAAAAGGGAATAGACTTAATTGCATTATGCACACTCTTTTAAAGCCACTTAACGCCACAAGCTGCATGACACGCAAACACAGGTGCATGAATTCTCACAATTCCTCCTGCAACATGGAAAATTATTATCATCTGTAGCTGCAGATGAAGGGATAGAAGATAGTATTTTCCAAAGTCTCTAAGTGATTTTTAGGATCCACTTAGAAAACTTCCTATGATTTATCCAGGATATTGAAGGAAAAGATCCTAAAGCCACTGGCGAAGCCAATAGCTTAACCCAGATCTTCCATGTCTAATAGCAGGTGCAGAGGTAACCCTTACCTAAACGGAAGGCTGCTAGGAAGTGTGAGGTGGTGTTGGGGTACGAACTGCTAGAGGTAGGCCTCAAGATCACCATTAAATACATACCCAAATCCCTTGAAACTTCTTGTTTATTTCACAAATTGCAGAAAAGAACACCAGCTATTTAGGGGAAAAAAAATATCCCTGTTCTGTTTTAAGAAGGCTTTATGAAAGCCACGAGAAAAAAAACCCAACAAGCTATTTTTCTAGAATCACAGAATAATTTCTGTTGGAAGAGACGTCTGGACATCTCTGAACTGGCTGCTCAGAGTAGGAATAATTCTGAAGTTATGGCAGGTTGCCCATGGCTTTGTCCAGTCAAGCTCTGAAAACTTGCAAGAAACTTGTTCCAACGTTTGGCCACATCACTGTGAAAAAATGCTGTTCTGTTCCTATAATGATTTCACCTGAGGTAGTCAAATCTCTTTTTATGGGAAATTCTTGTAGCTGTTCTAGATAGAACAGGGTTTTAAACCCATGCATCATTCCACTACATATAGACAAGGATTCTTTCTGAAGTCTCAAAAAGTGGGTAAATATGACCATTTGTTCACCCACCCTCCATTACAATACCTCCCTCTCCCTTCTACACATCCCTTTTCCGCACATGTACCTAGGACAGAGCTACACTAATTGTGGTTACATTGCAAATTTAACCCAGCGTAAGTCCATTTTGTCTTTCCTGTTTGATTCTGTTATTTTTCTGCCCATCAGCTTTCGGATCACTTTCCATGTTCCCACTGCACCTCATTCATAGCAGGAAATCACCCTCAGCTTGCCTGTCCTCGCTGCTAGGTATGGCAGAGTCTCTGACAACAGTCCTCTATCCCTGCCATCCCTCCTCAGAAAACTGAGTTCACCCCGATGTATAATGTAACTGCCACTCATACGTCAACAATTCTCGCAAAGCACAACATCTTCAGAAACACATATTTAGACAGGTATGTTTTGCATCAGCCTTTTTTTATTACTTAGTTCTTTTTCAGACTTTTGGTGGTCATTCTCCACTTTGTGCCTTGTGTGGAAACCTCTCTACTCTGCCTAGTGTAACCACTGATCTCCGAGAGTCAAGATCCCTGCATGTGCAACCATGGGAGTGCCCTGGTGCACTCCACAGATGGTTTGTTCTTGATCGAGAACCACTTCTGCTCTAGATACCAGACATAATCTGGTGCCCTTATGGCATCTGCAGTACACGTACTTTGCTTCAATTTGTCTGGAGAATTTTGTAGCCTATTTGTTCATTCCCTTACAAAATAAAGAATTTCAATAAACACCAGGGAATTCACATATACTTCACCTCCAGCCACTGAAATCCATATCAGCAGGTCCATCAAAAGTTCAGCCTCTCATTATATGTGGCCAGACAAGACAATATCCATATATCTTACATATAGCAGAAATAAAAAATGGAAGACAAATGAATATTGAAGAAAACGGGTCTGCAACAAAGAAAGGAGACAGACCCAAGCCATTCCTTTACTGTTACAAAGATTTACACAAATGGGCAGTAAAGAGCCAACTGCTAAAGGTAAAATAAAAATTAAATTAATAAAGCAAGATTCTCTAAACTTGGACTAGAGCAATTATTATTCGCTTCTGTGCAGCTCTCTGGGCCAGGCTGAACATCCTGGGGAAGAAACTGCTCAGTCCCTGAGAACAATCAAATATTCCCAGCTAATTCTTGGAGGGTTAATTGCGGTGGACAGAAACAGTGAGAGCGCAGGAAGCCTGTTGCCTGCAGCTGGAGTGTGACTGGGAAGAGCTGGGAGCAGACACACAGCCAGGTCTTGGAAATGTCAGGACTTTTTGTTGCAACTCAGAAATGCTGACTGAGAAACACTATGAATGACAGATGCAACTCCAAAGAATAGAACGAAGTAAGGAAGACTTTGTTTTCAACTCTTTATTTTAATGTCTCATCCCAGATCTCCTTTTCTCTCTTTAAAATGTTGCTTTTTCCAGTTTCTGTTGTATTACATAAATATAAAAAAGGAGAATTCAAAATTCATTGGTGTTTATATTATGCTCTCTTTAGAGGAAAAGTGGAGGCAGGACTACCTAAAAATGCAATGAAAATGCACCAAAGAGGAAATAACCTCTTTTTTAAAAATGCTCTTGGCTTGGTCAAATGGGATGACAAACCAAAACAAATGTTATCATATACTATTTTTCTGCTAATAATGTCTTAGTAAATTAAAAATATGTAGAAATAGTTTTAAATAAATAATTTTATTTTTTTCCTCTCTCTCATGTTCACCTTAGGTTATACTTGCAATGGTGTCAGAGGTGCCTGAGTTAGCTTAAAACATAATAATGCGGGTCCCAGAAAGAGTCTTTCTGCAGTGGTTTGAGGTCCTGGGTTGCTAGTTTTATCTGCTTCTCAGCAAACAGATATTCTTCAAGTTTGAGGAATGCATGCCCATTTGGTGCCTCAGTTTTGTTTCAGTTTCAAGTTCTGGAGAATAACAAATTTATAAGCAATTTAAAATAGTTAAGTTGCCACTCAACTTGACAAAACCCTGTTGTCTGAGAAACTTTGCATTGTGAAGATGCCTTGGACATGCTGTAAAGGAGCTGGAATAACCCTTCAGCAACAGATCACAATCAAGTTCTAAATTGAAGTTTATAAGATGAAAGCCATTCCCATTGGATTAATTTAAATACCAGACCGTTTGAAAAACTATGTTGGTGCTGTTCTCTCTGTACTCTCGCAATTGTAAAAAAACTTTGCTGAAAGTCATGTCAGGTATGAGAGCTAATACAACTCAATCCCCAGATTCTGCCCTGTTCTTGCAGGAATATCCCAACTAAGACTTAATTTCCTTATACTTGCACCGTGTGTACTGTACATTCCATCAACAAAAAAATTATCTCTACCTGCATGTCTTGGGCTCAGTTTCTGTCTCAGATGAGAGGACACTTACTATATTTTTCAGTTTCCTGATGGAATTTCTACTCCTGTACACGCTCCCCTCCAGATTTACTCTATTAAAATGAAGCCTAATGGGTCCAAAGATAATCGAATTACATGTGCTGATCACATTCACCTAGTTGAAGTCCCTGCTGTTCTACTTTGCAGGATTTATGTCCCTCTCTGCTTCTTATCGCTTAATTTCTTTTTAAGACAGGGACACCTGCCAGGAACAAGGAGGTGATATGGCATTAGATTGCCAAAATGCCCTCTGCTGATAAAATAGGTTACTCAGTAATTACCCTAGCTGAAATTTCCACAAAGAAAGTCACATAGACACTTGATAGAGTTTTTGGTAGGGTTTTTTCCCCCCCTTGCTGTCCCAATACAAACTCACAGAAACTTCCCTGAAAAATCAGATTTTTCAACCCAGCAAGTATTAAGTTTTCAACACCACACTCAGGAGTGGGAAACAGAACCCGCTCACACAAACTACTTCCAGTCTGCAGACTTTCACAATGACATTTCCGTGCAAAGTGTGCTCCATCTGTCTCAGCAAAAGCTAGGAAGGACACCTTCCCTGATCATGAATAATGTGTGTTTTTTCTACAACCCAGAGGTGGGAAAAAGATGATCAGAGACAGCTGTTGGTGCTGGCATAGTTTCCTTGGAGCCATTCACATTACAGTCGCCTAAGCCCTGCAGCCACCTACAGCCTACTTGGCTCCAGCTTCTGTATCCAGCTTGGTGCCTGGAGCTGGTATGGACTGAATGGCATACTGAGATTCCGTCCTCGTTAACCATCTTCAGGGGCAGGAATGCTCTTTGGGGACTAGGGGAGAAAATCAAGCACTTGCTCTAAGCAAGCAAAATGAAACGATGTGTTTATTTTTCTCAAGGTTGCTGTACTTAAGACTCTTATTTGCTAATTTTTTCATTCTCTGGTAGAGTGTCCTCTCTGCTACAGAAGTGAAAGCCATCAGTCTTTCCTAGATGATGCAGCTTTGCTCTCCGTGAGCACCAGACAGTCTCTCAGTGAAGAACTTTGCCAAGTCCTATTTCCTGACAAACTGCACTGCTCATCTCCAGATTTCCACACCTTGTAAAAACCAGATGGTCAGTCACCTTTGATGCACAACAGAGCATTGCAGAGAACAGCTCCGTTTAATCACCAATGTCAGGGCAACCTCATAACATAATGAACTGGTTTGGTGCAGGGTTAGAGGGGAATCATCTGCCCTCCAAAGATACTCCAGGAATGACCAAGAGGCACAAACTGTTCTCTGGAGCTGAGCAATAAACAGAGGCTGGTGAAGACAAAAGAGTCGGCTGGAAGGTTGCGGTGTCTGTGTAACATCAATACTGCTGGGTGGAATACTTGTTCTCTAAGCCAAGACAGGTCTGTGGGCATGTCTCTTCTGTCCCTCCCCATGTGACAACAGGAGGTTACTGAACGCTGAGCACTTGGCAAACTCACCTGCAGTTTAATGCTGATAAGCAGAGAGATGCTGCTTACTTGAAAACCCAGGTCTTTGGTTGAAAACCCAATCTCTCATTGAACATGCAAGGTGAGATCATTGCTTGCTGTACAGTAATTACTAGGGACATAAAGCACTTTTCTCATTAAAGCTTAATTTGAAGGTATATTTATCTGCTGGATTCTGACTCCAGAATTTTGTTTCTCCTTTGAAGCACTGATACTGTCATTGGACAGACTAGGAAGCTAGAATCATTTTGCTCTTGGTTTTACTGCCTAACGAGACTATCTGCAAAATGCACTTAACAGTGAACTTCAGTGAAAGAATAGCCCTTTAAAATCTCAGATATTTGCTTGTGACTGAGAAACACACTAATATCAATTAACGGAATAGTAGGAAAGAAGCAAAAAACCCCTGTGTTGTTGCTTTTTTGCATCTGCCTCTTGACTGGGCTTCACAGGCTTTACGGATGTTTTCTTCTAGCAAGTTAAGAGACCAGGAAACCCGGCCCATTTTTAACTCTTGTCTCCATTCAAAAAAAGCATCACCACAATACACAACGTTCGTCTCTACCGCTGTCATGAGGGAAGAGTCCAGCCCAGAACTCACCGATTGCAACAGTTTGCTTGAATATTATCTGGCCCAAGCCCTTAAATACCTATCTGTAGTCTTTAAACAAAATCCTCTCAAATCTTTAAACCCACAGCAGATTCTTCCACAGCATTAAAAACAAAACCCGAGGATAAAAAGTGCATTATAGTGAAGGCTGGCTTCCTGCAGTTTGGCATTCCTTACCTCATTGCCAGCCGTACGTCAGGAGGGCTGAAGGGCTGTGATGAGGGGCTGGAGCCTTTCTCAAGAGCACTGCATGGATTTTAGAAAGAATCAGCACGTGCTTACAGTTCGGATACGAGACAGGCAAAGCACATGGAAAAATAGGCATGCAAGGGGTAAGGAAACATTCCTCGTGAGTAAGAGATTTTCTTCAGCTCCTGCACTTAGGGCTGGAGTGTCTGCGTCTCTTAAATTTCTGAAGGAGTTTTCCTCCAGCGCTGCTACTTCACATAGACCTATGGACCTCTCCTCATTCCTAGTGTTTTCACGTCTATCTTTAGGCAGAAGCAGATTTTGCAAAAGGAAGAGAAAAGAAATCATTTCTGGAGAGCTGTATACTTTGTCACAGACTTTTGCAGCCCAGTGTGAAAGCATTTTAGCAGAGCACGCTGCGTTTGTAGCTGGGAATCTAGAACAGCAGCAACGTTCTCACATCTAGGACTGAGTTCAAACTTCTCCCTGAGTGCAGGGCCGACTTAAATTCCTCCTAGTTGAGACACTGACATGGGAAAAAACCTACATGAAACAACAGGCATTTTTAAGGAAGGCTCCTACCTGTTCTGATCTCTTTAAGATTGCAGGATTTGCAGACATCTGCTCTTGGTTTCAGATATATGTGGAGGAAAAACACACTTTGCCTTTGAATCTGAGTCTTCACCTTTACATGTTTACCAGAGAACTGGGGTGAAGATCACAAAAGTTTGTGGCATGGAAACAGCTTATTCTGCTCTAATTGGGTTGTTGGAAGACAGCTGGGCCCATGACACTCATTAAGGCACCATCAGTAGATCAGCTCTTTTTAAAATTGATGCGTGTTTCGTGAAAATAGACTATTAGAACAAAACTGAAACTTCCTGAGAAGCTAGGTAGATTTACCAAAAAGCTTGCTTTTTCAGAATAAAACAGAGAGAAGAGAAGGTGATATAGCACTATGGAAACATCCTGTTCTAGCAATTTTTGAATGAAATGTTTTGTTAATTTTGATTTATGTTTATTTACATTCTTATCTATGTAGCCTTTTTGTCAAATCCAACTTACAGGGATTATTTTAAAGCACCAACTGGCGTTCCCATTAAGAAACCTGGGAAATATTATGCAAACTGCCAGAATGTTGCTCAGTGACTGACACCTCCTTGTTTATTAAAACAATTAATTAAATAGCTTCAGGAAATAGTACTTTATGAAGGAAGAAAAGAAAGCAAGAGGGGAAGATAAAATAAATTAAATGAAACATATCCCCCATTTCCAAATGTATTGGCGTTGGCTGGGATGGAGTTCACTTTCCTCATGTGCTTTATATTGGTAGGTAGAAGGTGTTGTTAACAGACCCGTGTTTTGGCTATCGCTAAGCAGTGCTCGCACAGCATCAAGGCTGTCTCTCCACACACATCCCCAAAGGGATGGGCAATGGGTTAGGAGGGGACACAGGTGACCCAAACTGACCAAAAGGATATTCCATTCCATATGACAACATGCTCAGCAATAAAAACTAAGAGAAAGGAGGTGGGGAGGGAGAGTGCATTTGTTGGTAAGGTGTTTGTCTTCTGAAGAAACTGCAATAGATACTGCGGCCCTCCTTCCCAGGAAGTGGCTGGACATCACCTGCTAATGGGAAGTAGAGAATAAATCTTCTTCTTCTGCATGCTTCTGCATGCACCCTTTGTTTTTCCCTTTGTTTTTTTTTTTTTTTTGGGGGTGGGGGTGGGGGTGGTGTTGTGGTCTGTTTTTTTTGGTTTGCTTGTTTTTTTAAATTAAACTGCCTTTGTCTCGACCCATAAGATTTTCATCTTATTTTCTCTCCTTGTCTTGCTGAAGAGGGGGAGTGAGGGAGCAGCTTGATGGACAGTTGACAGCTAGTCAAGGTCAACCGACCACATCGAAGTACTTCTATCACAATTTTTAAGCTTACTTCTTGCTTTCTGGAGGGGAATGGGTATCTTCTTCCTCTCTTTTGTAGTACCATATTAGTCATATTTTTTTTTGTATTGAGTTTTGGGGCTTTTTTGTATTGAGTTTTGGGGCTTTATTATCTCTTATGGCTAGCAGGTAAGCTTCATCCAAACTTCATTTGACTCAACAATATCAGTGTCTTCATTCTTCAGTCCTAGTGGGCACTCCTGTTCCTTAGAGACTTGTTCTCCTCTGAGGAGGCACTGTGATCTTCAAGACCACATGCAGACTTTGCTACCCAAGACAGACATCTTAGGAACAAGTTCTTTTTTAATACAGATCTTTTTGCATCCATGGCTATAGGCTGTGGCATTAGATTACAGAGATTACTCATCACAAACACAGATTGATATTGTGGGTGTACCCCAGTTTAATGGATTATTAAAGTGATACAATTTCCTAAATTTCATTATAAGACTTAAGAAAAATATCAGAAATGTCACAAAATGTAATAAAATATAAAAGATACATTGACCAGACACTCATAATAATTTAGAATAATTTAGGTTGGAAAGGAGGTCTCTAGTGTGACCTTTCACTGAAAGCAGGGCTAGCTTCAAAGTTAGGAACACTATCTAGCTGAGTTTTGAATATATCCAAGGATGGTGATTTTCATGTTTCAGACCAGGCTAGTGATCATTTCCAATTGTCTCCGTTTCTCCACAGCAGATGCCTGATACTCCTGGCTTTCAAGCTACAAATTTATCAATGTCTTGTTTGAACTAGGCAGTAGAAACTTTGGACACTCAGGTGTAGACAAACCTTTGTCTCAGAACTGAAACACTTCATGCACCTGAATATGCTATTGAACTTGGGTTATATGTTCTTCACCAAAGATCTCCAAGCACTCAACTATTATGTAGACTATAAATACAGATAGCTGTCTAACCAGCCATGGCTTTCCTTAGAAACCTCTTCCATTATCTTCCCTGTTTCCATAACAGGTATCAGAAAAAAGGAAGACAAGTCATCTACAGCAATTTACCAGAAGTTACCCTGAACCTTAGGTGACCCATCTAGCAGTTTTGACTCTTGGGTCGCTGTCCCAAACTCCAGCAGCATTTTGCATGTAAAAGATGCATAACCATCATAAATCCAATATAGTAACGCACTTAAAGAAATGCTCAAAACCTTTGTTGGATCAGAAATAATAACCTGAAACTCTACATACAATAGTCTGCCTACGCGGGTGTAATAAAGAAATGGATCCTGCCTCATTGTATGGAATTTGGACTTATCCACCAGTCAGTTAAGCTTAATTTATGATAAGAAACTGAAAAATATGACAGAAAAGCTCAGTAATGCACTGTGAAATAATAACTGGTTTGACTTCATAAAAAAAAAAAAAAAGAAAAAGAAAAAAAGAGCAAAACATAGCAATATTAAATTCTTCATTTAAAGGACCCATACCCAGACAACAAAGAGCATTAGTTTTCAGGAATGAAATTAGACAGAGACAGCCAGATAAATATCTCCTGTCTAATTCCTTTTTAAACTCTGCCTGCCTCCAAATCTCAAAATGATCCTTAAAAATTGCAAATGGATATTCAGAGTTCAGAAATAGTAATTTTACTTTTAGATGGATGCCTGTGGGGAGTTATTTCAAGTTTGTTGTTTATAACTTTCTTTGGATCAAACAAGCTGTGGCAGTTTTTGGAGGATCAGGATGATCCAACAACTAGGAAATAATCCAGTGATACCTGGTGTCACTGGTGTGATACTTCCAAGTGGATGCACTACTAGGTGGGGGCCAGCACCAGAAGACAAGGCATTAGTTGTTAAGAGAGTTCTAGGAAATTGAAAGATGATGGATTTTAGTCTGAAAGGAGACTATCGGGTGATGGCAGTTGGAGAATGTGAGACTGGAGAAGAAAATCAGGAAAAGAGCAGTCCCTCTGGTACATGAAACAGATTTCCAAGAGCAAGATGACTCCTGTAGCAATACATATATACAATACAGATCCCTCCAGTAAACGGCCTTAGACACTGCTCACCTAGTAGCTTGCCTTTGGAGCCTCTTATCTCCAGGTGCTTCATGCACAGACACAAATGCATGCAAAGAGGTCTCTCAGCAGACCCTCAGACGTCCAGGTCTCTCCAGGACTGGCTTGGACCCTTTTGTCTCTCCAGCAGCCAGCTTGCCAGTCTTGTGTCTGTCCAGTATCTGGCTCAGACTTATGGCCACCCCAATACCTGGCTCCCCAGCCCCATGTCCCTCTCACCAGCTAGGTTGTCTTGTGTTCACTAGCAATCGCACACCACCATACACCACACGCACAAGCTCTGATCTCTCTAGTTGCTGGCACTGCAGACACACGGGTCCTCCAACCCATGGTGTGACTCCAGTGACTCCAGACCCCATGGACACGTATACATGCAGAATGGGGACCCCGTCACCCAGGGCAGTAGTTAGAAATGGAGTTTAATGAGGAGACAGGATGGTCTGCACTGATCTGGAGCAGGGCATGGCCAGACAAGCATGGCCAGGCAGTAAACTGTTTACATGTGTTCTGCCCCTTTATCTCACTGTTTTCCCATGCTTGTTCCTCCCCAAACCAGCCAGATCCCTCCCTTTCCCCTTCTTTAATTTCTCCCTGAAACATCCCATAAGGAGCCTCTTGTCCTCATCAGTTCATGGGCTGGGTGCTCTCCTGGGGCAGCCCTGGGACCAGCGGGGTCTCAGAAATAATACTACTTTCCAGATATTCTCCTTTGCCTGCAGACAAACACCACACAGCTATTAAATTCCTTCATGTTGTCCTCCATGTTTACAGAAATCTTCATTTCTGATGAGGCTTTAAATTTCTTTATTCTTCAGCACATGCATATTTATTGACTTGTCTTTTACACCCCCCCCGGTCACTCCCTGGAGAAACAGTCATCTCCTGTTTGTCATAATAGCAGTTCCTTCTTTGCCCCAAACTTGCATCCCCCCTTGGCCCTAAATAACCACTTGTTCTTGCACACGCTGTTGTCAGTGGGAGGAGGCTGGGAAATGTATAATTAATGCAGCCATCTCACTTCCCACATCGACAGCCAAGATGGTGGTGTTGCTTCCTAAAATCCTTTCTGAGAGAGGCTGGGATTATGGGAACAAGCAAATAAAGTGGATGGCTGAGGCGATGTACAGAAGGGACAGGATCAAAGCCAAATTTCCGAGGAAATCCTTGCCCCTTTCTTCCTGAAAAGAAGGCAGCTCTTGAAATGATCTTGGGGGGGGGGGGGGAAAAAGGGAAAGAACATCTAAAACTTGCAGAAGTTGGGACTGAGTATAAACTTTGGGTAAAGTAATTTCTGAGCAAGCTTTAAGCACTGTTATATGTTCTGGCTTTGTTTTTTTTTAAACCTTTACCTACTGACTAGCAACCTGGTGACATATTTTTAAAGATTCAGCCAGTGTAGGATAGCTAATGGCATTTTAAGAGCAGAAGAGACACAGCCAGATAAGCATCCATTTAGCTAAATCCTCATTAGATGCTTTCTGTCCCTGAGCCTCAAAGCTATTCTAAAATAACCCAAGCAGGAATCAGTAGATCAGGGAACAAAAACCAATTCTATTTTTAAATTGATAATTGAAATGAGACACCTCAGGTGGTTTGTAGTGGTTTGACAAGGTTTGATACAGAACCCTTTCTCATGCTGCTTAACCACAGCTCCGTAGTCTCACCAGCTACCAAAGAGATGAACTCAGAGCAACACAGCGTAGTCCCCAGGCAATCTTTGTATGAAACAGCCGGACTTATAAATAAACTGACTGCTAGGACTCACGGTAATTCTGCTTAACTTTTTGAACATTTTCCCATCTGGTTCCTGCCAAATTCTTTGTTAAAAATTAGGACTCAGCACCTGCCACCACAGACAAGTCCTTATTGTAGCGGAAGGGAAGTTAAAGTAGCATGAGGCAGGTGGAGGGAAGGAGGAGGGTACGCATCCCCTCTCTGTTAGGCTACTTGCTGGTGGACAAGAACATTGTTTTGAACTGGAATGTCCCAATGGAGGTCCAACAGCACCTCAGCTAATCGAGGGATGGAGCTGCCTCCCCTTACACAGAGTCATCCACCCTACCAGAATTTGCAGCAGGACAAAATGCTGATGCAGTGTTCTGGTTTTACTCTTTTCAACACTGGAATGAAAATTGCTACTTACAGCCCCTTCAAATACAACCAAACCCCAAATGTTTCCGATTCCAGGGGATGCAAATAGCCAGGATGTACTGTGTTTGCATTACCCAGCCTGCAGATTCCCCCTTGCCTTTGGTTTGCCCTCCTTTCTGGACTTCTCTCCTTGTGCACTCTGCTGTCGGCTCTGTACTAGCCCAATGCAAATTTGGGTTGAATTCACTACTTTGAAAAGGTACCAGACCAGCCTGACCAAGCACTGAAACCCACCTGGGCTCAGCTCATGACTCTACTCCTGACTTGCTGTGCAAGCTTGGCAGATGTCTCAGCTTTTCTGTGACACTTTCCCTTTATCTGCTCTGTTGGCTACGATTAAAAGCTCCGTGAGACAGGACCCATCTCTCACTGTGTTTTGGCAGCATATGGGGCCATCGTGCCTGATAAGAAACTCGACTGACTCTGTAATGCACAAAATAAATTTTCTGTATCAGTGAGAGCTGGTAGCCTAAGGGTGCAGATGGTCTCCTCAAGTTGAATAACTCAAGCCATTTTCCTTGGGTCATTTATCTCTTTTGGAGATAACAGTACACAGGTCAGGAAGTAAAAAGTCATTTTGGATTTCCTCTGACATAGAGGAGGATTTGGAAGGGATATTGGACCTTTATCCTAACACTTTCTGAGAAGAAAATATGACGACTGTCCATTTTCCATGGGGCCACAGATGCCCTGAGATGAGGATTGTCAAGAGAGTCTATAGGAGTTACGTACTCGCTGAATTTCCAGTATTATTAGCTCTTTTGATGCTAGGGAAGTGACTCAACCATGACTGAAAGACCTCGGTTTGAAACTGAGAGCTGACACTACTCACAAAGGAGGACATCAGCCTCCCCCTGCCACCCCCCCAAGACTGAACTCTTTAGTTTTTGTTGGCTAGACTACTGAGTTTAATTAAAACCTGATTTTAGGTTCCATCATTTATGAGGTTTGTCTCCTTCAATTCATGACACACGAAACCTGAGGATGAAGACTGGGAAAAATCATGAAGCAAAGAGTGCAATCTAGGAAATACATGTGCTTCTTTTAATATAGATGCAATGAAGCCAAAGATAAATCATAATGTACAAATAGTGAAGCAATACAAAATTACAAATCTTATCAACTATGCACATTTTTACAGCTTCACTGAGCTGCAGATGGACACTACCCTAAGGTGAGTTGCTCTTCTCCATTAAAATACCAAATCTGTACTTTATGTCCTTTAATGAAGCCCTGTACTTTATATTCCTCTCTTTTGCCTTCCTCTCTTTGTTACAAAGTCAAATTAGCATTTTTACCATTCTATGTTACATTCACCACTGCGCATTCAAGATATACGGGATCACCGTGCGTTGAGTCTGTGTCTATGCATACAGATGTATATTATTACGGTAGATTTGTATTTTTCAGCTTTATTATTTTGCAAGCATTAAAATCAGGTGTACATTCCTCATTCCTTAATTTGCATGATTACTTGCAGTCTTACATTTTTTTATGAAAATTTACTTCCAGATCGTAGAACATTGGCTAATCACCCAGCTGCTTGCACTTTATAAATCACCTCACCCTATAACTGGAGACGTGGCTTTCAAAGCAGGCTTTAGCCTCGGTACCAGACAAGCTGCGAACAGGATGCTCTGCAAGGCAATGCTTGAATCAAGTCAGGGTGAGGCAGAGCTGGCCATGCTTACTCCAGAGTCTGCTTTTTAGGGGTGGCACTGATACCACAAACTCTTTCCCTTTACATGAGTGCATATGATGCTTGATCCTACACAGGTAAGCTCTTTGGCGGGAGTCTGGCAGGCTGAGTAAGCATTTTTTCAGGGATCTGTAAATTCCCTCATATAGAGAGCTGCTGGGGATTAATAGGCTTATTCTAAATCTTCTCTGCTTTCTCTTCCAACAGCTAATAATCCTTTTTCACTATGGATCGGAGCTTGACATCACGGGGCTAAAAAAGATGAATTTTGATTTTTAAAACTAATCAACCTCTGATCTGGTGCGAGGTTGGCATATACCTTACAGTCTTAGTGCAGAAATTACCACTGAGGTCACTACCGTGAAGTTCCCTCATATTTAGACTTGCTTTTACCCCTGCATTTTTTTAACATGCCTGTTCTCCTGTCTTTCAGTTTCAGGACATGTGTCAACCTAAGAGGACAATGCAAGCAAGAAAACAGTGGTTTAAGAGAATACCATATTCAGAGCTTGCATGAAAGGACACCCTATTGCAGAAATAAATTTTGTGCTAAGCAGATGAAGTTTAGGAAATGGCCTTATTATAAGGGATCACAGTTATTACTTGCACAGTTTAACAGCCACATTTGTCTTGACCCTATATTTTGCATTTAATCCACAGAGTGCTGGGAATTCACAAAAAGAGTGTGAGAGAGGGAGAAATCCCTGTGCATGTTCACAGCTCATTATACATTCAAACTTCCTTTGAAAGTCTTTTGCACTGAATAATAAGTTGCCAAGCTTTCCCAGTGCTCCCTGTCTCTGAGGCCAGAGTACAAATAGTTTCCTAGTAATTATGGAGGTAAAAAAAAAAAGAAAAAAAAAAAGAAAGAAATTATAGCAACTTGAAAACTCCAGAATGACCTTGCAAAAATCCTCAGAAATTGTCCAGGATGGTCTCCTTGTTGTCCTAGACTACATCCTACCCTTGTTATTCCTAACGGTAATAGCCCAGTCTCTTCCTGGTTATTTCTTATGTAGATGGAGCTGAAGCACACTCGTTATTTGGATTCAACACGTAATAAACAGAATTTACAGGCTGTAACTCTGAGCATCAGGTCTCTGATTAGATCCTTTACCGTTCATCATATCCAAGTGTCAAACAGAAACGTAGGCACCTCTGTTCTTCACGGACACAGTCAAGGACCTGTAAAGAAAAAGAAAAAAAAAGGTTAGTTAGAGTTAGATATTACACATCACTTGCCATTTTTTATTTCCCGGTCATAGGGCTTTCATCATTCAGTCAAAAAGCAGGTACAATGTAGTAAAATTATGCTAAAAGTTACTATCTGACATTTTGGTGATGTTAACTGAATTTAACTGAATTTTATCAGACCATATGCACCTGCTGTTGCAGAGAACTTGCTTACAGAGATGCCAACATGTCTCTGGCATCCCCAGCTTGGTTAGACGGGGTGGTCCTGGCTCTAGGACATAGCTGTGAGTGTGGGAGGCTGCCCAGGGGTTGTCTTCAGCAGCATCTGCCATGTGGATGGGCCCCTTCCCTGTTCCTGATCTATTAACTTTCACCCACCCATTGCTGTCTTCACAGCAACGTCGTGTGCCCAATGCTGGCAGAATGAAAAAGCCGAAGTCGCTTTCCAGATAAATCACCAACATATCATACCACAATGTCAGATGCAAGTGGTAGGCATCTGTCTCAAATGAGGCTTAGCTGGTCTGCATGGGAAACATGCATCCAAAGAGCTGATTTTCAGGATTTGCCATTGCCCCATTCAGGCAGAGCAGCAGGCTCTACAACAGAGGAGGGGTTGAATTCACCAATGATCACCCAAAAAATTGCTCACATGGTTTTAAGAAAGAAGTTTTACTTTGTTTCCTGGGTGTTACTCAAGGCAGGAGGACTCTTTGCTTCAGCCCCAGAAATGGACACATGGTGTTTTCACACAAAAGGGGTCATCTCCTTTGTGATTTCAGTAGATCTCCCTTGCCAGACATGAACTGTCAAATGTAAAATACGAATACTGGCCAGCATGAAACTGTGTTTACCCAGAAAGAAAGGAAATGCATCTCAGACATGTCACTTCTCTCTTGCTGTGGAGGAGTGAAGACGACCTATAAAAAAATAGCCAAAATATCAAATTCAGAAGTGAGAGAAAGGAATAGTTTTCCACTTGATGAACATGTAGGTGCAGGAAACCAGTTGCAACAGAACACACATGGGCCAGGAATAAAAGAAGATTCAAGATAATATGGATATCCCCCTATATTATAGCTATTGCAATCTTTTTTTAAGCCCATACAGCAAATTTGAGGAGAGTGATAATGAGGATGCAGGCAGATTATCTGACATCTGCTTGCCCCAGGACAACCCTTGAGCCCTACTCATAAAACAACTGGCGATAGTCTTTGAGAGAGGCTTCTGGAGTTGGGGATAAGAGCTTGTGGCCCAAACCACTCAGTTCCCCCGTTTTCTCTTACCCATAAGCATGCATTAGCCATGGCAGAGCTTCCCCTCTCCCTTCCGTGCTCACCCCCATGGTGCAAAGGGCCTTCACATAGCTGGGTAGAGGCAGAAAGTCTCCATGCATGACCAGTATCTGAGAGGGCTCTTTGAATCCCATAGCAATTCTGGTGTTTGTCTGCTAGGGCTGAAGTAGTGTCTAAGTGAATCCTAAGGATTCACTCGGATGCTAATCAATCATTTAGCTTGCAGGATTATATCTCAGCAAGAACCTGAAATTGCTCATTTAGGTTCAAAATTACACTGTCAGTCACAGAAGACAATTCAGAAGGAGGAAAATGCTAACCTGCAAACCATATCGTCCAGGGTGCTGGGTGCCTTGCAAAGAAACTTGTCAGAGCAGGAGATCCTGAGAGAGCATCTGGGGTAAGGTGGTGAGTCTATCATGAAGGAGGTGCTGAGTCTGACACTAGTCTTGAATTCATCTCTAAGGCTTAGTACTACCTCTGCCCATCATGTCCATTGTCGCATGGTGGCAGAGCATGAAACTCAAGGCAGAGGTTGTGCCAAGATGGCATAACAGACAGCAAAGAGAACATCCAACATGCAGCAAGGTGCAGCAATGTGACTCAGTACCCTCCTGTTTTTCCAGGCAACTCACATATCTAATATTCCACCTTCTCTGTTTCCCCCACCATCTCATTTTGAGCTTTTATGCATGACATCCTTTCTGATGATTGACTTGAGCTATTCTTATTTTATCAAATTAAAGAAGACAGAAAATACAACAAGAATTAACCATCACTCCTTGCGGAAGGCTAAAAGAAACTTCCTCTAGAAACCTGTGAAAAATATATGTATTAAGTCATTAAAATGGGGCATCAAGGCATAAGACGTGCTGATTGACAAAGGGCTTTGATTTTCTTTAGTACAACAAAGCATTTCATTTTTTGAGCATAGAATAGTCAAATATCTCACAAACGTCAGCAATGCTAAATTAATCTTTTGTTGTTTCCTTCCTTTCTTTTTGTAGCTGATGTTTTTTCAGGTAGTCTCCTGGACATTTATCTTCACCTACCCAGAGACAGCGTTCTATCAGGAACTAAGGAACAAATAGAGACGGTCCAGTGCTGCCAAAGTCAATCGGAGATTACATGGATGACTAAAAAGCCCTCCACTAAAAAATTCTGGGAGACCTGGAACCCCTAAAATCAAACAGGCTACAAGGTATTTGGCAAAGAGCAATTTCTCCTCCCATTAAACAGGTCACTGTACAGCAACACATGCAAAAATGAAGATCAAAGAATCAGACAAGCAGAAACACAATTGTCAACTATTGAGGAAGGCCCTGAACCAGAGGAGGATGAATCTGTGTTCAGTATTCGGCAGACAGCAATTTATAAAAGCCAGCATGACAAAGGGCAGAGTCAAAAAGCCCAAGGTAAGGACGCTCCATGTGGGAAGTCAGACCTTCCTCCTGTCCCAAAGAGCAGAATGATAAGCGCAGATGGCTCTTCCTTTCCTCAGATTTTAGAAAGAACAGATTAAGAATCCATACGGATGACGCCACCATATTTTGAGGAGAAGGGGCAGGGCAGAGTTTAGTTTAAGGATGGAAGCCATGCCACACCATTTGTTTTCAAGGAGAAAGAGCAAGCCTTGGCTCTGCTTAACTTACTAACAAGTCAGTCTTGCAAGACACAAGATGCAGTTTGACTGGGCACCCCATTTTCAGTCAGACGGGAAATGGTCCTTCCCATGACCAAGCTTGCGGCAGCCTCCGGAGATGGTTTTCTCTAATGACTGCAATGGAACGCACGTTTCCCATTTCGATGTTCCACTTTCAAGCCTTGTGACACCTTTCAAGCACCTGGAGGAGAAAGTTTTGAACTTTCCAGCATTTTTTTACATCGGTGTTAGGAGGTGGAGGCAGACTAGATGTTGCTATGCAGCAGGAGCACAGCTCATGACCTTCATACCCATTTGATAACACCAATTACTTTATTTTTTCCCCCTTTTGAATGGTCCTATATTATACAGGAAATTGCTTCAGAATACCTGGCTAATATATATTTTCTGGAAATCTTGTGAGTAAGTCTAGCTTTTTTAAAAGTCAGGCAGGCATTTAAGAATCTGAGTTCCACTGAATATCAAAAAAGATTTGAGACTCCCAAACCACTTCAGCATACTTTAATGTTTAAGCTTAAAGCCATACTTTACGGCTTTAATTTTACCACTTACATTCTTGGAGTTACAGCTTACTCTGGGAGCATTCACAGCAAGACCCAGTTGTTACAGAGGGAGTGAGGAATTATTCGGTATGGTTAAATGCTACAGAATTGGGCTTCATGTGTTCAGATTCATGTGGTTTTTACAAAATACTAGTTGATTACCGACATCAAAGTATTACAATAATGATCAGGCATAGCAGGAAATACAAAAATCACAGCTTGAGTACAAAGAACCAATAAACAGCAAACTATGTACAAATAATATTATGACATTATTTAAACAATGTAAAATCAGAGTGAAAAAACTATAGCAACTGCTTTTTGACCTTCATGATATATTGCTGAATGCAAAAGGAAATGTTTCAGTAAGTGTCTATGTGTTAAATTTCACTTCCCCCTGGTGAGGGAAATCAAAATGCCAGCCAGTAACTCAATAAAGGGTACTTCCAAAGAGATGTTTTAATAGAATAAATCATTAATTTCTCAAAGTAAAAGGAACTTCAGCTGTAAGAAACCCATCTGTATTAGTCCTTATTTACTGACGAACAAGCTATTTGCTTTGTTGTCACATCGCAGCCCCCAGGGTGCTGAATTCCTATCAGTCAACAGCACTTAACGCTTAAGTTATCTCAATTTTGGTCTGTGTTTGGCTCAGTAAAAATAAATCAGACATCCAGTAATGACAGGCTGACAGGTGAGACCTGAGCAAAGCTAATAACTCTGCAAAGACCTTGCTAAGTTTAAAATCCAGGGAGTTCACTGAGGCTCTGGAAAAGCATAAAACAACCATAAAGGATGGGCTCCCCACACAGCTACCTTTAGCCATCTAAATGTTATGCATCTACTCATCCACCTGCGCGTCCCCTTGCAGCCATCTTACCCCGTGTGAGGGCTAAGCCACGGGAGATGCCTTCAGGAGGTGCATCTGTGTTTCTCTAGTTGACCACAGAGACCCTAGACAGGCAAATCAGACCACAGTCCTGGAATTACAGGATATCAGAACAGTTTATATCCACTATATCCTCCTGTAAATTCATAACTGTTTCTACTGTTGCAATTTGTCAACCTTTTCCACTGATGCTATGGGCCAGATCCTGCAGTGCTGTTCATACCATCCCAGGGCAACCTGACTGATTACGTATGGAATGCTATAAGGCACAGGGGTTTACGCAGAGCTGGCAGGAGTGTGGATGTGTCAGCTCAGGGGCTGAGCACAGAGAGACAGGATTTATTTAGTTTTTTGGGTTTTTTTTTCAACCAGCTGAAATGAAGAGGAAATGGACAGGAAGAAAGAATCATTTGAGCTCGTTTTGAATCATTTTATTTAAACTGAAATTAAATGTTCCATGAATTTAAGAGGATTAAACCAATTATTTTTAAGGTCAATTTTCAATTCAAAACACTGTTCTCAAAACAAAATAGCAAAACGTTTTGTTTACCAAATCTGAGTGTAGCACTTTGCTACTCATGTTTTTCCAACATTTTTCAAGCCAAAGATAATTGCCAAATTTGACCAAGAGCCAGACATAGCTTTAGTCTCTCTAAACTTTATTTTCCAATAAATTTACTACATAGCTTACTGAAATATTTGCAAGACCTAAAGCCATGGGTCTCTTTCCTGATCCTTGCAATAATTATAGTTTCTGCAGAGGGTAACAAAAGCACTAAAATTTGTTTATGAAGACATAAATCAGCTGTAAATTTACTGAAGCCAATGGCTTAGGATAAGTGAAAGAAAAAAAAAAAAAACAAAACAGCTCTATGTTAATGCTCAGCATTCACTGAAGAATGTTAACTTATGAGCAATATATGCTGTATCTCAGTGTTTCTTCAGGCAGAAAGTGTGAGCAGACCTTTTTGCTCCTACACTTCATTTTATCGAGGGCTATAAAATTGCAATTTATCTCCAGAATAAACCTAACCTCGGAAAAAAAAAGATTTCTTATTCCCTTCTTTTTACAAGGTATTAGGACTTCTTACTAGCTGTCATCTTCAGCCTGCTGAGCAATCAATAATTACGGCTCTCTTTACACGTTCAACAATAAGCATCTATAATGAATGGCAGTAGCAAAGGTTGCTATCATTTGAGAACTCCTCATAGAATCAGTTTTAAATATCATAATTCCATCTGCTCCCTCTTCTTATGCATCGCAGAGGAGCGTTTCTGTGGCTCACAGTGATGTGCTGGAATCCAAGCAATGTCTTTCTTGTTATCGAGGAGAATAATCATGGAGAGGCAAAATATATTTCAATTCTTTTCCGAAATACTTTAATGAACACCAGTACAGGCCATAGGAAGAGGCTGCCCCAGTGTTTTCATACAGGCATGAAAGGAAATAGAAATAGTATCTAAATTAGACAATTGCCCATGGAGGTTTTCCTAATTAATATCAGTGATTTGTTCTGAATCAGCTAACGCAGTAATTGCTGCCAAGTCTATAAAGCCAACGGGATCGCTGAAGGCTGAACAATACATAGGTGATTTTAAAACCTCAGTGATATTTGAGTCATTCCTGCTCTGACTGAAATAAAATCTTTCCACAGAAAGATGAGGGGCCATTTGAAGCTCGGGGGCTGCAGAAGATGCTGGGATGCCTGGATAAATGAGATCCGTCCATTCAGCTTAGCAGAGAGGACAGACTGCATGGACTTGCTCTGAAGAAGATATATGACAGGGAACGGCATTTTATGCCATCACAGATCTCCTGATGCTAGCAAGTGGAAACAGACAAGTTCAATTGTTAAATATAAATTCAGTGCATCACCATAGAACAATTAATAGTGCTGCATGAAGTCACATTGTAATGTTTTTTCCTAACTGGGAAATGTGTTTTGCAAAAGCGCATTGTTCTCAGTAACATTTCCACTATTATTTTTCAGGGAAAAAAAAAAAAAATGCATCTCTCTCTATTTTCTACTTCATTCAGTACCACTTGTTTCCTACTTTGCTCCAAGAAAGACCTTTAGACACCAGTCTCACACTGCCTTGTGTGGGGTTTGACCAACCAAAAGCTTACAGGGCTTCCACCGAACCATATGGGAAAGGTCTGTGCGTTTGCCTTAAGAGCACCACGTATCCCTATTTTTCATGTCAGATGGAGCTGACTCTAAATTAAACTTCTGAATATTTCTGTTCTGAGGGAGAGGAGGAAGAAAGCTTGTCTATGCCATCAGAGAGCAGTGCAGGATAAATACAACTATTTATCTTAGCCTTAGAGATTGTGAAGCTTTATGGAAATTCACTTGCTCCTATATAAATGCTAACCAGGTTGAAATCATGCCTACCTGCAATGACACCATGGTCTTGGGAGAGACGCAAGGAAAGAAACAACTTTGCAGACAAGACCTAGGAAAAGTGGTAAAAAACTCATTAAAAATATTTAGCAAATGTCCTAATGGTGGAAATGTCTGTTTTCTCTCTGAACCACACAACTTTTCTATGGAAATATGGATAATGACTTTCTTATACATTTTAAGCAGGTGTGTAGTGATGCACCTGGCACGTAAGGGCCCTGTTATGATCCCTTAATGTAACACATCAGGATAATAAAATGAAGCCAAAGAGCGACATGATGAGGATCAAAATAAGAGCTCTTCCAAAGAGCTGTTTCACCTGAGTCACTGGCATGTTACTTGGCATTTCAAACAGCATCATTGCCGTGGAGTCAATAGCAGTGCCTGTAGAGTCACACCAGCATAGAAAGAGGGTGGTGGGGACAGGACATTTGGACTGGCACAAGGATGACTGCATGGGGTCCTGTGGGTCAGCCAAGCCTCAGCCAAAATGATTTAGGAAGAGCTGAAACCTTCAGTATTGTCTTCTTGTAACAATAAAAGCTCCTATATTCAGAAGTACCTACCACTTTTAACTGTGGTTGCAATAAAATGAGAAAGGGTAAAAAATTTACAAGACATATTTTGCTCATACATTTAAAGTTGAATACATTTACACTTTCAGAATTAAACGCTTCTCATTTCTCACCTAAATTTTAGCATGTTTTCTGTAGTGAATTTATGGCTGTGAGATTGCCTTAGCTAAGAATTACTGGGAGTGAAAAGTAAAGCTCTCTATCCAGCTAGTGCCATGAATAATGTGTGCATGTACTCTCACATACACCCATGTGTGCTGTTGTCATTTTTGGACATTTCAAGATTTATGAAATGTAAAATGCAATCCCCAAATGCTGGCAATTCTCAATAAGAAGAAAATTCAAGAGTGAAAAACGTACATGAATGTCAAAGAATCAACAAATCTCTATCAAGGAACATGTTCAGGAAACAAGTAATTCACCTCTCAGTCCATTTAATGAACCTAGCATCTTTACTCATCTAGCATCCTTATAAGTTGCCTCTTTTTTCCAGATAAGAATGGAGAACACACACAATCACAAGACTTCTGTAGGGGTCCATAAAATCCACCATAAAATAAGATTTTCCCCACTTCTGTGGTACTCAGTAACTACCCATTACTTCATAAACCTTTTGGGGGTGGTATGGCATGGGTACCACGTGCCTAATCATGCATGCTGCAAATGGCTTGTTTGCCACAATTCTTGCTCTTAATATAAATGTTGTATAACTACAAATAGCAGGTATATCAGAATGAAAGATAGCGTTAGTGGGAGCTGAGATGTGGTATTCACTGAAAGCTGGTTAAAAAAGCAGCTCAAAAAGCTTCATTGGGAGAAGGAAGTACAGAACAGAGACATTCAGTTAAACTGTTGCCATCAGAGTCAATTCAAACCATGGCTCTTCCACAGACATAATCTGTAACCTTGGACAAATAATTTAAGTTCTATATGTTACATCTACATTATTTTTTAACCCACCTGCTGTCTGTCTAGATGTCTATGTACACAGTAGTTTTCAAACCGTGAAACAGTGATAGGGACCATTCCTATCTTCCACCTCTGTCTGTCTTGGACAAAAAACCAAACCAAACCCAAACAAAAGAGGATTCAGGGTCTCAGTTCCTAACTAGTACCTCTATCTAAATATCCACAAGGCTGAAGTTTGAGGCTTCAGTCATCTAAGGCATAATCTGGCTGTTATTTCATCAACAGACTCTTAGGACCCAGCTTTTGGCCAAGGACACTACCAGAATATGAACAAACCACCACGGGACAGGATTTGCTTCTTTTCTAGATAGTTGTCTATTTGTGCTAGTAGGTAATACCATTGCATAAAGAGAACATGATTCAGTCTGTAGAGGCTCGATGCCATGGGAAAATCAGGTGGGAAATACCAAGGATGATATCTAAGGAGAAGATATACTGGGCTAAATCAAAGTTACACATCTCAGCTATTCTTAGTCAAATCACAGTAACAGAAGACATGCAATACAACCATTTTTGTCTCTTCAATCCAACAACTTGCAAACTTCTTTTTGCAAGAGCTTTCAAATTTCCTTGGAGATACAAGCAAGAGCTGTAAACATGATATGGTTACATCAGTTTTGCTGAAGACATCAATTAAGGCAGGACAGTGTTATTATAATATTTAACTATAAAACCTAACACAAACATAATTCCAGTTAATCACAGTTTACTTTCAAATACTTGCTAGTATATTTGCTAGTAAATAGATATGTGTTTTCTTCAAAGATCTATCTTGTATATGTCTCATGCATAGCACCAGGTATTAGGCTGAACTTCAGGCCAAACGTTCAATCTTTACGTTCCGAAACTTAAATGGATGAAGTAAAAACTAAATATTTGAGTAGCCACTTCAGCTCATGGGTGCTTGAGGCACCCAGTCTTTCATGTTCAGCAGAAGTTGGAGAATGGCAGTTTTTGCAAGTGGGAGAAAGTTAAATATAAAAATGGAAACAAATGCTTTAAGTGATGCTCCTCCTCCCATCTCCTATCCCTCAGCCCTCTATTCTGAGTACAATCACAGATCCTTCAGCACTGGCCCCTCCTCTCCTCCTCTTCAAATCCCTAATCTTACAATTATCATGGATTTCCCATCTAGCCAACATCTTTAATCAGCCCTCTGAAATTATCATAAAGACTTCTTCTAAAATAAGTTTAGATGCTAATATTTAATACTAGATATCTTATTCCCAATAGATCAAGGCTTCCTCAAATAGCTGCACTTTCCAAGGAAAGCAAGGGATTCATCACGTAGCCATAACCAGAATTTTACACTGCATCTCCAAGTCCTGGCTTGTGAGCTCTTTGAATCAATGTTTGCTAATCTGGCCATATCAATATTTCATATTCCTAGCAAAACCTATCACCCTTTAAGTCTCAAAATAGCTTGACCCAGATAAGTGGAACAATTCTAAAGATGATTTCAATGTTTCTTTAAATTTGGTGGATTTTTTTTTTTTTCCTTTAACTGGTCCAGTACTTTATGGCAGAGGGGCAGAATAATTGTTTATTAGCAAGTAGATTGCCATGTTAGTTCCTTTTTGTGAATAAATGATCTCTCTTTGGAGCTATTCATATCTCGTATTTGCCCTGACATACTTTCCATTGTGCTGAACAAAACCTTTGAGAAGAATTTTTTTTTTTTTGAGTGATTTCGAAAGCATATTAAGGGAAGTTTTACTCTGCAGATTCCTTTGTGAGCTGCTAATGTGTATTTAAATTTTGTATTTTTTGTAGTGGACTGGAATTTCTAGCAGCAGATAAATCGTGAATGACTTCTTGTAGGGACATCCTTTATATTTATCGATTTGAAGCACTAATATATTAATTTCTTCAAAAAAACCCAAAATAGTCGGAAACACTCTAAACTAACAATAAAAATATTGTTTTACTCTGAGACCCTGAAAGGCAGTATAAGGGACTCTAGGAAAATCATATAGGTGACTGGAGTACATCCTCCACAGGCCTGAGCTCTGGAACTTGGAGATGGCTTCTTCAATAAAAAATAAAATGAAAAATTTCATTCCTATTTCATGCTTAGGGGATGAGTGGACAGCAGGTCTGGTCCTGCACCAAGACCTCCTGAGCAAACAGGCCAGAGCCCCCGAGGAGCAGCTAACACAAGTTCCAAGGTCAAGTGTTGGGCAAGCGTTGGGCTGGCACTGAAAGAAGAAGAGTTGACTAGAAATTGAGATAAGAGAGCACTCGGGGAATGTGTGGGGTCTCATTTGTGTAAGACTTGTGAAAAGGAGAGTGGCACACTGCAGAGCTGAGCTCAGCCTGGCAGCATCCTTCGCCCCAGCAGAATCAGGAGGAGAAGAATGAATCCATGCTTTTTAAACCGTTTCCCAAAAGTTATGTTGTTTTGCCAGCAAACTTTCCAACTGACTTTAGGCAGATTATAGAGGAAGATTTAGAGACTTGTAAATTTAGCAGAGAGGTAATCATTAACCATACGAGTGGTGGTGGTGGTAGGCAACACTGGTGAGAAAGGGAGCAAAATGGTGGCTAGGCTGGGGCTTGCTTGGGAAGGAAGCAGTTTCATGCTGCTCTGTGTGAACAAATCTACATGTCCAATTAATTTAGCACCAGCCCTACCTGGATACACAGTGCAGAATTTTAACCTGAGAGGGGAATAAATGATTCTATGCTCCCTGTTTAACACTAACGCTCAGTTTCTTGTGCTGCCAGTGGACTCAATTTGTAAGAACACAAGGTCAAAATGAAGAGTGTGGGCGTATTGCTCTGAGCAAGCGTCAAACACACTAACCTCCAGAGCATAAAAATGAGAAGCCTTGACAAAAGAGATTAAAATAGAAGGAGCAGGTTGCAGATAAATTCCACTTCTACAAATGCAAAGAAATTTCACTACTGTTCATATAAAACAAAGAAAATAATATCCAAGTCAGGAACTACATATTTCTTACCTGACAGACAATATTTTACTCTTAATAGTCCCCTTATGCCTGATCTTAATTAATGTAAAATACTATGCAGGCAGATGTAGGTGGACAGCAAAACCAGCCTGGGTTCAATTCCCAGGTGTCACTAACAAATACCATCTCAGGGTCCCACCCTGAACCATCCAGATGCTGGTTGAGGTGCAGTTCCTACTTGCAAACAGTAAATCTAATGACTGAACAAAACAACGCTTTATTGAGGGAAGAAAAGGCCAAGAGGAAGACAAGCAGGCAAATACATAACAACCACCAAGCATTTTCTGGAGTCCAATGGTACTTCTTGAGAGCCTTCCTCTCATTTTTAGATGAGACAACTGCCAGCCCACTGGCTACTGCTTTCCTCTTGCAGTAACACAGCATTCCCAGTTGGCAAGTCCCCGTCTCTGATCCAATCAACCCTTGTGTGTAGAAGACCTTCAGTGAAGAAACAGCTGACATAATAGCGTGAGGTGCCCATGGTCGACACCATTGAGAGTCTCCACTAGCTCATTCCACTGTTTCCTGGCTTCTGTGCTAAAAAAAGCCACATAGAGAGAAGATATAACCCATGCTACCCCGTGAGGACCACGTTTTTCAAGCCCTGTTTGCCCTAAGGCAGTAAACTACAGCCTTAGTTGGTAGCCCACAGCATGGTCTCACTTCTCCATAGTCAGTTCTCCAAACTTTTACATGTTGCTTTACTACATCTGCCTTTTGTGATTCAGCGTGTCTCCTTTTTTAAGAAGGAATCCTTCCCAAATATGATAAGAGAGAACCCACAAACTGAGTAAGTCTGGAGCTCTCTTTTAGGGTCTGGTGTCATCACTCAGGACTACACTGGACTACTATGCTCTGGTTCAGGGATGCTGCACAGTGTGTGCTCTAAAAGCTCCCATTCCCCTCTCTTCCAGCTATAGTGGCTCATCTTGGCATTGCAGAACTGACCTTTAATTACTGATTTAAATGCTCTTCACAATTTGGTGACCTTTGCCAGCTCCTCCCTTAAAAAATTCCTTGAAATCTTCATTGTTTTCAGTCCCCTGAGAGCTGCTTTCATGATGTTTAACATGAAAACATCTTCCAGTCAGACCACATGGACTCTTTGCTTCTCATCAGACTCAATGAAGAGACTCTGAACCCGAAACCTTGTCCATTTTTCCTCAGAAAAGTCCAGTAAAAGATAGCCTCTTTCCCTTGCTTACCACAGACCACTCTGGCCAAACAGTGACGTGTATAATCCAGGCAGTCCTGCAGCTCCAAGGTCACTTGGAGAGGTGGCTTTCTGGGCAAAGAAACATTCGTAGGGTCCTTTTTAGTCTCCAACCCAAGCCGGGATGGCTGGAGTAGAAACACAGCTTCATCACCCTGCTCCACCCACGAGGGTCTCCTGTGGACCTTTAGAAAATACTCCAGAGGCCTTTTGTCTCTTGGGATATTCAGTTGTATTAAGGCATCCTAGTCAATGATTTACAAATGCACAGATTTCTTTTCAAGACAACCCCCAAAATGACCTCTGCTTTTAATGTTTCAGTTTGTCATGTGCATTAGCAGCAAATTATTTCCTCTCACACCGCAAAAGTCCTTCACTCTTAACAATCCTTTATGCCTTCTTTTACCTCACTCCAGCAATGCAGAGGGAAGTGCTGATACAAGAGAGCCTGACAAGCTGTCAGATTTTTAATTCATGCTTAAACGTGGTAAGTGGAGGCTGGAAGCATTATTTCCACAGGCTGAAAGAACAGAACTGAAACAAAACCATGCTGATAAACCCTCCACCAGAAATGATCTGAAAAGGTATTATTTTTATCCAAATACCAGGCTTGACCTTCAGCTTGGCAAACTGCATCTTTCCCCTGCAGCACCAGTTTCTCTGTATCACTTGCCAAAGGATGTGCATTTCACAGTGTTCAAAGTTTCCTTGCATCGCTGTTGGGGGAGCGTGCCAAACCTCTGCCCACTGTCTTCTCAGAAACATGAGAGTCCCAGGGTGCGAAGGAACTGTTTCTGCCTCCTGAAATCAGCAGAATTATTTCCAAACGTTGCCGCACTGTTCTTCTGCTTTTTCAAAGCAGATTTGTTCCTCTGGCAGCCACATGCCGCTCTGACGGGCAGATGTCCTGAGAATGAAAATCAAGAAGTGGTATCCATGAAGCCCAAGTTCCTCCAGATTTGCAGCCTGTTTCTCTTACACCATCCCACCACAACCCACCACAACCAAGCTAGCTGCCCAAGTCCTCCCCACCAGCCCTACGACTGCAAGTACTCTGGTTAATCTGGAGTTAGACACATGCCACCTGGAAAGCCACAGTCACTAAAAATAAAGTATAAAGCTGAGAACTTCCTGCTTTTTTCTTAGTGAACATTAATTTGGGTTTATCACCCTCACCCAGGTGCTTATTTTCACAACCCTTGAAAGGAATTCTCTGTTAAACTTCAAAATGCTCTCTCAAGCTTGGTTTCTTTATATTCAAAATTATTGGAAGGAAGACTGACAGATATGTAGACAGATGAACACCCCACCTTAAGAGGCTGAGTTTGCTTAAGGACTCAGCTGAAATACCACTTTCACTCTGGACCCCCAAAATCTGTTGAATTTACCTGGATTTAGATGATGACAAAGTCTGAAATTTCAACATATTTGAACAAGTCTGAGTGGAACTCAACCATTTCAAATACATAGTGTGTTTGGCATTTTTCTGACCCATGTGTCGATGTGAAACCCTTTGCAACAGTAGAGAAGGGGAAGGCAAATTCACCGCACTAAAAACTGCAAGGAAAATGCCATGTGAACATTTAGATTGGACTCAGAGGAAAGCTTTCAAATGATAAAAAGCACCGAGGAGGCCAGGAGTTCCTTCATGGTCGGGCAAACATATCAGGGATGCTCTTGATGTATTTGGTCCTGCCTTTGTATGCAGGGGTGGATGACAGCCCAGAGTGGTCACTGCCATCCCTACATTTCCCTGCAGATTTAAACCTCTGCTGCTAAGCTTCTCTTTCCCTTTCCCTTTCTCTTTCATGCTTCTCTGTTGCATATCCTTAATCTGTTAATGCTGTTTGCTGCTGTGCCCAGATACTGGAAACATCCACTCTTCTTCCCCATAAGACATAGTGTCTTTCAGTGTGTTTTTCTCCATGCTTATTATCAAAACATTACTCACCTGGTGGGATAACCTGAACCTGCCATTTCATCTCTCTTCTTCAGACCTGGCTGAACTGAAGTCTTTCCTCTTGTCATATACTACACAAATAACGTCTGTCTCCTGGGGACTCAAATGTTTCAGCTCTACCCTTGGTGCTGGGCTTGGAGGACACACAACATGGCATTCAGCAGATCACTCTGTATGACCTACTGCATCGTTTCTCTGCAATGTAGGAAATCAGAAGCATTAACATTTACATGCAAAACCTAACCTTTTTTGCCATAAGTACTGTGTAAAGCTGCTTTTAAGTTTATGCCCCAAGCAAGAGGCTGCTTCTTGAAATATAACATCTCCGATGTAATTAAAGTGACCATAGTGTGAACAAAACCACAGAAAGATTGATCTCACTGAAGGAAAATTGGAGAAGTGTCTTCTGCTTCAGCAGAAGCAGGACAAAACTCTACCTGTGCAGCGCTCAGCTCAGGAGAAAACGTTACCTCATGTCCTGAAAAAAAAAAGACTCGCTGCTAAATCTTCTATCACTTTCATTTGTGGACCACTGGAGTAGCAATATATGGAGACTATGTCAAATCCAAGAGAAAAGAAGCCATGCTGTAAATGACCTCTGAACTAAGCAACAGAAATGTGTGCGCAGAAATGCAAGGCAAAGCGGAGATCGTCATGTTACAGCGAGACTGGTCACTTCATTCTTGCACTGGAGAAGTTAAATCTGCGCTGATCATCTTTGCCTTCAGACACCAATTCAGAAAACACCCTTTCAAAGCCAGACAAATCCATAAAGTATGTGCTATTCTGCCTCAACCACCAGTTTCTACTGCTTGGATAGAATGAAGACGATTGGTGCTTCTTATTCCTATTTTGGTTTGGTTTTCATTCTTCCCAATTTTAGCTCTGCTAAGCACAGTCAGCTGGGAAGAGCTTATGTTACTACAGAAGTGCTTAACACCTAGGAGTGCCTGGGCTGCGATGGTGATTACTTTTTCTGGCATTGTTGTGCTGAATAAGGCTTCCCCCCCCTGTGGTTTATTGTATTCTGTGTACTGCTGCAATTACTGAGCTGTTCAGCCTTGAATGGTAGACTATTAGATCCAAATCCTACTTACAGATGATTTAAATCAACGGGTTTTAAACTTGCAGTTTGTTCTCATGATGAAGTTGTCATCATAACTTGTAAGTCAGTTTGGTTTTGAATTTATGCAATTTGGTATAAGTAGCACGTGCAAGTGAGGGCAGGCTGCTGCCTTTATCTCAAAAGTAAAGTAGTATTTATCAGTGCTAACTTAGATCCCTCTAACTCTGGTAGGCAGATAATACTATGGGAAAAGACCCTGTGAACTGAATTTCCCTGCATAACAGCTCAGTGGGATTTGCCTGGAAGGATGAGAAGGGAACCAGGTCTAACCATCCCTCGAGTACTGGGCGACACTGCAAGGCAAATACCAGAGGGATGGGAGGAAGAAAGCAAGAAAGAAAAGAGTTCTCTAAATAAAAAGATAATAGGCAAACAAAAAGCCATTCTGCACAGACCAGACCGTATGTGTGGTTTGCAGGAAGACAGGAGATGCTTTGCTGATTGCTGGGAGATGTCAAATCCAGTAGCCTGGCAGATGCAAGGCTACCACAGCTTCATGTCCCCGGGTCCAGCCAGCAGTGAGGCTGAGTATGTATTCCCCACAGGTACCCACACAAACACATGTATACTCCATGTGTACATACACATACATACACACGACTGGTCACACAGGTCAGCGCAGACAGAAAACACAGCATTCACACAAGCACCGCAAGCACCAGCGGTCTCACTTTGTTCCTCCTCTTGCTAATCAGGATGGAAGTCTGTTAGTGCAATATGTACACATAAATATATACATAAAACCAGTTGAATATATATATTCATATATATACTTACTTAGTGGAATACATACACATCATATGGATTCCTCCAGTAACTGGGCTCAGACACTAAGTCTATGCTGCAGCTGGTCCCTGGATCCCCGGCTCCCCTGGTGCTGGTACCTGGGTGTGTGAGCCCCAGTCCAGCTGCTGGTACTTGGACCGATACAGACACACACGCAAACAGTCTTTGCAGTAGCTGGCTCAGACCTACAGACCCTCCAGCAGCGACCTGCAGACCCTGCGGTCCCTCCAGTATTTGACCCATGGGCCATGGTCTCTCCCACACCCAGCTCCTGGACCTCCCAAAGCTGGCTGTCAGCATGCATGACGTTTCCTTTGCAATCAGTGCATGCCTCAGCTTTAGCTGTGTCATGATGGAATGGGAGAATCAAAAAGTGTTTTATTTGTCCATGTCACCAAAACTTTAGTATGAGTACAGGGCCTGCTTAGACATCTGCTGATCTTTAGCTGTACGTGTTGCCGCGTCCCGACGTGTGTAAAACTAGGTGGGGTTTTGGTGAGTCTGTTGGTGTGTTGAGCTCTGTTAGGTGGTAGGCAGCTGGGACCTACGCCAGTGAAGTATGGTGTTCCTTCTGCACAGGGTGGCAGGCTCAGCCTGGAAGAGGTGCTTCCACCTGCCCAACAGCTGGCTGCACAGCTGGTTATGGCAGTGAAGATGGGCTTTGAAGACAACACGGGACAGAGTTTCTTCCCTGGTTGTTCTGAAGGGCCAAGTCTTTTTACGCAAGTTTGTGTGAGTCCCATCAGTAATTTATGGATGATTCTGCTATCTTGCAAATTAGACAGTTATTAATCCCTAGAGATGTCCTGGGTAAAGCTGTTACTGCTCTGAAAAGGTGAAAGTGAATGTTTGGCATTTATCTGGATGACACAATGTCACTGACACAGTGGACTCCCCGGGGCACTGGAAGAGCTTTCTTGACATGAATCTGAAAAGCTAGTAAAATCTGTGCAGACATCAGCTATGTCACCAATCTGCTGTCTGTCCTAGACACCACAAGACCAAACTCCTTCCACTCCTCATGCTGGCAGGGCTCTGAGCAGCTTGCAGGATGGAGACCTTAAATTTGTAGTCTTGCATATATTGCTGTGGAAAGGCTCTGCAGATCGGTTCTTACGCAACAAGACAGACAGACTGTCATTTGCCCACCATTTGCTTCCATGAAAGGGGAAGAATATTTACCATAAGGGCCAGCAGCAAGGTACTGTATATATTCTCCAGGCATTTGTCAGTTGTAAGGTTGCCAGAAACACCTCCACTGCTCCATCTGTCACTAACAGCATTTTAAGAATGTGACTGTATCCCTTATCCCAAGAAGGATATGGGAGGGGAAAATGGCCTCTGAGGTAGAAAGCCTTTAAAAGCTGTATTTTAAACAAACACAGAAAGTTCAGCCAGCTCAGCATTTCATGCTTGGTTTTGTGCTTGAGAGCAGCCCACCCTGGTAGTGACTCTATTTCATATTGCCTATTTCTCATATTCAATGTTTAGCAGAGTTCTTCAAATCAGCCTGTGCACCGGGTTTTTATTAACCCTCGATTTTCTTGCTGTGCCAAATGCTGACAGTTCATTAAAAACAACTGCCCCATGGAGAGGACAGGGTATTTCAAGAAGCCATGAATGCACCTTCTATAATAAACCCACAGCATGGGCTGTGCAAATTTCTTGCCCAGACAGCACGTGCTTGTAAAGCCCCTATCGCTGTGCTGCGATAGAGTTCCTCAACATCTTCTGCGTGTCTCTTCTTGCAACATAACTTGGGAAGAGTGAAGAAGTGCTTTAATGATATGTCAGCAGTCACACAGATGGTCTCTGTCAGACCACAAGCTGCCCGCAGTGTTTCCCTCTCACCTGTTACATGGCAGCGAGACAGCAATGATATAGCTATAATGAGGCTCTTGCTTTTAATTCGGTGTAACGTATGAGCTCAGCCTCCTCACTGAACACACTACAGATGGAAAAGGCTGTACAGCATTCCTGCTCAAAAGGGCGTTTCCAGCCTAAGGACAGCATCCTAAACAGAAATAACCCAATACAAATTCCCTGTGAGAAATGAACAGATTTTATAAAGTCAATAAAGAAAAATAAATGGCATGCCAAGAGGAGTGTCCCAGCTCACGTAAAGCATCTCCACCAAAGACCCCGGGATCATCCCATCGCTGTTCAGTACATGTGGATGCAGTTTAGGTGCAAGCAGACACAGGATAGTCAGGTCTAAGCCAGAGACTGAGAGATGTCAGCTAAATTTCCAGTGCATAGGTAGGACACTGACCTGCTTGCTGCAGTCAAAACCATCTATCATGGTTGTGTCCATCCAGATCATAACACCTGACAGAATTTTTTTTCAGTGTTTCCTCTTGTCACATTGTTTGCTGCTGATCACAGCAAATATTCTTCACTACTTGCCCACTCTAACGCTTTCAGCCAGTCTGTAGAGACAGAGCAAACCAAGGATAGCCAAACCCAAGATATGCTGTGCATGGGTCAGGAACCTGGGACAGCACATCTGACTACAGCCCTGCTGCTGTCACAGCTCGATCCTTTTCCCTCTGCAAATATAGTTCTGAATATGGGAATATTTAGGGTAATTACAAGTCTTTTTTTGCAATTCTTTTGATTTGCAGGAGGACTTGAGCACGAGTCCCAACACCTGTCTCACTATGCCTCTTCTCCATGATGGTCTGTCAGCTCTGGAGACTCCCTATTCTCCCCTCATGCCAACTCATGCGTGATGAACAATGTACACATTATATATAACACACCTGTGTGCAGACACATGTACCAAAGCCCTCTCACAAAGATGTCAAGATTTCTCATGTGGGAGAACTGAACCAATGTAACTTCAGAGCTAGTAGTCTGATCACTTTACAGGCTGAAGTTGGGATCCTTTAATCACTAGACATTTTTATATCAAGGATAAGATAGGGAAAAAACCAAAACCCACTGAGTGTGGATGGGAGCATGCAGAAGACACATGGGCTCCAGGCCCATAAGCTGACAGGCAAAGCGTGATCCATGGCATATCTGCAGGGAAGCACGAGGCAGTGGTGAGAGCCCTAAACTCCAGGGTTTGAGATGTGAGAGACCACATAGTCAATAAACCCAAGAGTGAAAGGAGGAAAGAGGTCCACAAAGAGTGAGCAGAGCAGACAGGACTGGGAGGACATAGGGTCTGTCTAGTTTTTGTGCAAAGTTAGAGGTTGAGTAAGGGATGACACACCACTTGCTAACTTCAGGGAAACACACAAATAGATCTAGATCTGAGTCTGGCATTAGCTCCAGCCCTATACAAATGTACAATCTAAGCGTGCTGCTGAAAGCGCAGCAGTCTGTGGTATTTTACTCCCTGCCTCTGCCAACAGCCAGTCTTGCCTCTGGCTATAAATGCGTAAGGCTCTAGGGACCAGGTAACACATGCGAAATAAACTGTTACAGTACTGAAACAGAGATATCAGTCATTGCTATTTTCACCGCTCTTTGGTGTTAAGTGATCCCAAAGGACTTCATGCTCCTTGCATGAATCCCTCCCGTCCCATTGAAACAGCCACCTCTTGGGAGGAACAGCACTGGGGATTTCACAGGCCTCAGTGCACACGAAGCAGGGAATAAGCTGCGTTCGTTGGGAACAATATGTCATGAGAACAATGGTGTGATGTCAACCTCGACTGTCTCTTCTCCGCCCACATCACTGGTGCGTGCCATTCCAGGCTCCGCCGCAGCCATAACGATGTGTTGGAAAGATTCATTCTTCTGCCTTGGCGCTGGTAGAGGGAGAAGTAAAACGCCGGGAGGGAGGCGAGCACGCTGCTGATGTGAGTTGGGACAGCAATTAGCTCTATTTTGACATCAACACCCTGCTGCTCAGTGACAACACATTTCGCTGAAGCAATTTTCCATTGCCATGCAGATGCACGCACCATCCAAAGGCAGATCCTCCCTCTAGTCTCCTTCAGAGCTGCTTGAATCTGCAATTTGGTGAGCCTGAAATGACATCGAGAAAACACCTGTGTCCTTAAGAATATAATCCAGTCTAACCCATTCGAGGCGATGTATCATGCTGTCTTCCCTCCTTACCTCTTAGATATGTGTGCACTTTCATAATTTCACATTTATTACCTTTTCAAGAAAAGAGGTGCCTGCTCAGAAGGCTGGACCTAAAATCAGCAGGCTATGGGAAAAACACATTGCCCATGCTGTCACCATCTAAAATAGTCTGGATTGGATTTTATGTAATGGCATCGCTAGCTTAAAAATTTGTATGTCTAGTCACACACAGCATACGCACATTCACCACACACAACATGGCAGCTTGAGGATACATGTATATTTATAAAGCATTTGGAAAGCATGTTCAGTTTTGGTTTTCTCACGGTTCTTACACACAACTGGAGCCACAGCAGGCTGTATCCTTCTAAAAGTTGAGAAGATACACATCAGCTCCAGATGTTGCTGTAAATCTGATATATAACCTGGACTTACAGGATACCCTGCAATACTGAAATAAGTCATAGGGAACGGAGTTGCAAGCTAGACCCTGTATCATTTAGTGTCATGGGTTTAATGAGGTAGATCCATCCCTGTGGATAACACACTAGGCAAGGACTCACAGGCTCAGAGTCCACTCCTAGCTCAGCTGGGTGCTCTGCCACAGATGCCTCTCTACAATCCTGCCTTCACATTGAAACCTATGAATGAGAAACATCCTATGAGTGGGGTTTTGTCAGAGTGGCTTGGGAACCATTAAGCCTGCTCCACTGTTTATTTTTTTCTTCATTCAGATTTGCAGAGTAAATTTGCAAATTTATCTCCAAAATGCAACAGTGATTCTAAAAATATGTACCTTGATATCATCGAAACAACTGCCATTGAAATGCACTGGGTTGCACCACTTCCATCATGCTAAATCCCTACTCTAGTCTGTGTTTGGTATTTGATGTGTAAGGCCCAAGACTCTTCTCCCCAGAACTCCCTCAAGTGCCAGCGAAGGAAGAGGAGGAGTTGCCCCAACAGGTAGTTCAGAGCTGGTGCCCCGTGGAAGCTGCCTCCTGCTCCACTGACTACGAAGGCACGTTAAGGAGATGGACTTTCCAGACTATGAGATCAGCTGTCACCTACCCATCACATGTTACTATCTCACACTGTTATATTCTCACCAGAATATCACAAGGGGACTTAAACCGTTCAGCTCTATTGCTGCAGCACATCTGAATTTAAAGACAGATGCATTTTTGCCAGACAATTTTTTTTTGGAACATGCATGATCTAATTATTTTTTATTTCATCATATGTCACTGAGCTTTAGTTTAATTGCCTTTTGTGACTGATACTTTGCAAAGACTTTTTAAAGTAGATAAATCTCTTGCAGTTGGTTCTGAGACTAAAAGAAACAAGCAATAGCTTCAAGTCAACTTTAGATTTGGACAACTTTAAAAATGAGTGATGACTACAGATAAGAGTTTAATTGTGAAGGACAGGATTTGTGAACTCAGAAGGTACTTACAGTTTCTTCCTTGAATATATATAACCTTCAATGACATTTTTATGACTTGATATTTGCTGAAAGACAATCAACTGACACAGTTACATGTATTCCAAAGGGTCTCGTTAGAACCCATTTGTTCTCTACGCAATTTTAATGAGGCTATAACCATGGTATCTATCTGCTATATCCATGCAATCTGGATTAGTAACAGGGTTTCTGACATCAGGAAGTCCATTGGGGACATTTGTTGAAATCAGTGCTTCTTAATAGGTTGGGCAGCAAGATAAAGCTGACGGAGAGAGAGAGAGAGACTGGAAGCAACCAAACTTTTGAGAGAAGCTATCCATGTTTAATCTGAGGCAGGATATTGATTGTCTCCATCCCCTCCTAACAAGACTACTTACTGTCTGTGGCTGACCTCACAGCTGCAAAATGGGAGCTCATCATGAAAAGAAATTTTCTTGCGAAAACCTTGCTCAAACCATGCTAAATGGGCACATGCTGATGGAACAGGAGGGCAAAAAACCCCAAGTACACACAACATACTTGGCTTTTTATCGTCTCATTGGAATATACCAAATACTGCAGGTTCTCTGTCAAGAGCAGAAGGAAGACGTAATGACAAGCTGTACTCAAGCAATCAGGTCCAGTGTCAACCATAAGCAACTTATGTCTGCACACAGGTATGACAAAGCCACAGCTCTGAGTATGGCTGACTCTTTAGCAAATAAAATGTACGTGGCTCTTCCACCAAAAATTCATGCACAGGTTTTTCCAAGGAGACTAGAGTCTATATGAGAAAATTGGCTCTTCCTTGGATGAAGACACATCGTATACCAACAGACAGGATCTGAGACAGCTTCTCCAAGTGCAAAAAGTTGTACTGGCTCTTATTTGCTGCTGTAATTATTTCCATACGGGCATTTGTTGGCATAAGGGAGATGTGGCCACTACTGTTGAAATTATTGGCAACTATTTCAGAGGCATCACTACAACTGAAATACCAGATTCATAAGCTAAAACTCACCTTTGACTAATCAAAATATTCCTCCTGTCACACACCCACATGTTACAATAGAAACAGTTGATGTGGAAATACCTCTCACAGGGTCTGCCTGTCCGTTTTGAGAATGGAAGAGGCACGCAGGCACTCTGCCAGCCATCCACACGGGCAAACGTCCCCTCTAGAGCTCTGCCCAGAGAGCACACAAGCACCGGGCCTTTTTCTTCCACAACATTTGGGAATCCATGCCAGATACCCAGAGGCAAGACTTAGCACATCACTCCTAGAAGGTGGGATCACTGTCACAGCCTGACACTTCACTGAAGTGCCAAGAGCGGGCACATTGCCCAAAACATTATTAATTTTGCAGCCAATCAGTTTTCAATATAATTCTTTCCTGCTGAACTTTAATTTATTTGTGATAACAACAACTTCATTTCACTGAATGGCTTTTTAATACCTCTAACTATAAAAAAATTAATTTTACCACATGTCAGCCCTCATTGTCAGCTCAGCAGTGGATTATCCTAACTTGGGTTTAAGCCTCCAGGGCCTAAGTGTGGATATGTGATAATGACCAGATGGTTTACCTGAACAACAGAGATTTACTAGAATAAAGGAAGAGAATTACATTTCTGTATGCTTTCAGTTATCTGCAGGATTGAGGACTTTTTTGTCACAGCATCCATCACTGACAAGCACTAGAGAGCTGGAAATTAAGCATACGGTAATAATAATCGCAGCGTAATGGTCTCCTAGCTGGGCTGAACATCTGTTTTGCTTTCAGCTCGGCTAGTGACAGCTCTCTGCTCTTAAACAGAAATTCATCTGACTAAATATAGTCATCGTTGTGGGAGCAGTGCCTCTGAGCTAGTCCTCCTGGGTTCCCAAACAGCAGAGCCTAGGGGCTGGTCATGAATCTGTGTGTCCAAGAACTCTTTCTGCCTCTTGTTGGGCATTTTCCCAGGTCTCTCAGAGTTCCTCGTTGGTGAAGCAGCTCCTGGCCTGGCCCAAAGCAGGGTAAGCAGGGGGTCCCCTGGACCCCCATCCCTGATCCAGATGTCGCAGCGATGTGACTGCACTCTCTGGTGTCACTCGTGTGTTCATGGGCAAATCTTTCTCTATATCAGAGCCCATGCTGCACTCAGATAAACCCAGAAAAGGCAAAGTATATATAGAAATTGTAGGTAAGAGGACCAACCCTAAAGCCCTAGGAAGCCCTGCTCAGCCTTGCTGCAGACAGTCTGCTCTTTCCCCAACCAACCCATGCTGTAGATATTCTGCACTTTCCAGACCGACCCACCCATTCATGCCTTTTTACCCCAGTTTCTCCCTCAGAATTTCTCTTTATTCACTGTAGTTCTTATCTCAGGTAGATGGTGTCCCAGGAGCGATCTTCCCAAGGGTTCCAGTCCCAGCAATGGAGAAAAGACATTGTCCACTGCTTCTTCTCACCCATTCCCAGTTGGTAGTGGAGTACTCATGTTCAAGGGACCTCAAGTCTGGGCTGGACCAGTCTCCCCAGCAGTCTCCTCTGTGACAAGATGGCTCACTCGATGGCTGACGGGAAAGTGCAATGAGCATAAACACACACTTACGTGCTCTCCCCTTGGCCGCAAGCATAGCTCAGCTTATATTAAAGTACATATCTAAACCGGGTCGGCTAAATATTTCTCTAAAGATTTCTTCTGCCCACTCACTCTAGAAAAGCATAAGGAGATTGGTTTAGGTGTCTAAGGCTACTTGTATTTTTTTTTTTTTTCCCCCAAAGGGACATTGGCTTTCCTGCAAACCTCAACACCAGAGAGATCCCATGGGTCATGGCTGTGGTTGGTAAGCACTAAGACTGCAAGTTGCTTACAAGGATGGCATGAGTCCTGCTTGAGGGGACAACTACTCCTCTCTCTGGGGAAGGCTGGATGTGGGAACAAGTTTTCACTAAATAAAACATCCAAACAGCTGTTTTGCATGGGGCCAGGTGATTAAATGTGACAGCAATCCGCCATGGCAAGGCTGGGCTGAGTTTTGAATATTGTTAGTTAAATCGTTCAGCGCACCAGGCCATTTCTTCTGGGAGCTTTTTGATTCAAATATATGCCATGAATAAACACTGAAAAAAGTAAAAGCATGTTTAAAATAAATTTGTAAGTAGCAACTTGTTTAAGTTACTTATTGCCATCATGAAAAATGAGATGTTTCATTATTTTCAGGAAGGTTTTTATACTTTTTTACCTTTTTTGATTACACTGAAATGCCATGCATGCAGGGTGTGCTGAGACACATAATGAAGGAGAATAAAGGTTGCCAGGCAGGTTTCTTAAATGCAGACCCATTTAAAAATGCAATTACCTTTCAACATTGCACAATAAGATGAATACTTGAAGAAAGTTAAGCAGGTCTAATGTACAAGCACTTCAGCAGAGTATCGGTGATCTGCATAATGAAGTCCTGCACAAAACTTGTGTTCAAATTGGCCTAATCTCAATCTTACACTGTGGTCTGAAAAACCCAGCTGAAGGGTTATACAGAAAGCACTGGCAACAGGTCAGGATTTAGGTGGTGTCATGGGTCTATATAAGCACTGCAGAATAACTATACATCTCTGCCAGGTGCAAAGTGATCATGTCAGGTAGATGGAGTCCCAGGAGCAGTCTTCCCATGGTTTCCAGTCCCAGCAATGGAGAAAAGGCATTGTCCACTGCTTCTTCTCACCCATTCCCAGTTGGTAGTGGAGTACTCATGTTTGAGGAGCTTCATGTTTGAGGGCAGTGGGTACTACCAACTGGGAATGGGATTCTGCAAGGTAGAATCACAGAGAACATCAGGAGTAGAAAAATTAACTGGGATTTACCACCACATGGGCAGATTACATCCCAAATGCACAAGGTGCTCCTAAAGGACTCTTTACAAAAACAGCTTCAGTGTGCCGCAAAGCCGGTGGCTGTTCCACCAGGGTGGTAGAAGAAGTGAAGGACAGCGTTGTGTTACCTCTGACCAGCATGTGTGTTGGTGTGCCTGACTGTTGCTCCTGTGAGACTCCATGGCACACTAATGGAGGTCACAGCCTGGGAGGATGAAAATTTTTGGGCATCAGGCTGAATTAGCAAGTTGAAGCCCAAGAATTTAGGAAGGCCAAGGACATCTGAAAAGCTCCTACAAGAAGAAAGAGGAAAGTTGTGCTGATAGTAGCCACTGGGTCTCTGGCACAGGGAATTGCAGAGAATTCTGCAGAGAGGGAAGCAACAGCACCAGTGCAACCTACCAAAACTTGCATGGGTTGAAAGGAAAGAGAGGTGATAAAGCCTTGTACATTCACTTCCCCTCGTTTTAACATTTGTCTCCCATTGCTTTATACCTCAGATCAATTAAATTACCTCTTGGCCTTGGAGAAGTTGCTTCTGGGTCACGTCAGAATGTTGGCAAATGGGATCCCACAAAGGAAAAGTCTAACTGAGGAGCTATGTAGGGGACTACTGTGAGATGAATAGAGGTGATCTCTGAGTGCAGAACTAGCAGTGTCTGGACTCCACAGTTCCTCCCTGTAAGATGGGCAAGAAGCTATCAGACTAGTCTGTGGAAGAGTTTTTTCCCTGTGACAGTTGTCCTCCCCCTGTCCAGATCCTGACTGTTGGACTAGGCTGGGAGTCATGATATCGCCTGGCGTGATATCCTCCTGAAAGACAGAAGGAAATTGGGGAAGGTATTGTAAATGGCACATAACAAAGGCAGTGTGAGGGTAGCTACAACTACCATCTGATAGAGATGGCCCCTGTTATAACACTTAGAGTAATTTTAGATAGATGTGTCCTGTCACTAACATGAGGAAAATGGGATTTTCCTTATGGAAACACAAACTGTTGTCTGCACACAAAAAAGATCTGAAGGGAGATGGTGAGGAAAAAAACAAAAAGAAATCTCAGGACTAGCAGAGAACTGCTAGCAGAGAACTGGGAATGTAGGTGGGAGCAGAACAGATGGTTATCAAAACCACCATGAACATAGAGACATCTCAACACATGAAGACAGTGCCTCTTCTCTGTCTGACTCTCTTTATATCATGCTTCATCCTGAGCACTCAGGTCCATGCATGGGGGGGGATATCTGAAATGAGACCACCAGAAACTCACAGGCACAGGCAAAAAGACCTAAGTATGTACAACTTGGTTGTGCCACTGCTGCCATTGAAGTGTGACATGAACCTGGACACTGAAGGAGTCATTAACCCAAAGGGGGAGGAAGGAATTATTCTGAGTCTCAAGTCATAGAATAAAACTCAGAAAGGGGATTCAATGCTGAATATTAAGAAACACAGTTTGGGACTTCACTATAGCTGTCATTAAGCCTGGTGGATGAGACTAGAATTGAGTACAAAGTCCCCAAGCTCCAGCACCAAAACCAGGAGAGCAGAGAGTCCTTTTAGTATCTGGTGGAGCAAAGGTCAACTAGATGGAAGGGACTAATGGCCAGGTCTGAGACCTGTTTTTTGTGTGTATTGTGTGAAAAGCAATTCTGTTAAATAGCAGTTAAAAATGATAACAAGATATAGCAATCTGGAGTTCTAACCACAGACAGTGATTTCCCACACTGGAATGCCAAATTAAAGGCATGAGAGAGAAATGGGAAAGGAAAACAAAATATTAAAAACTGGCGTTTGAAAAGGTTCCTGTGAGAACTGAGTGAAAATGTTAGGAGATCTAATGTGAATTAAAAGGAAGGTGACTGGAAGACAGGAGTATCAGAAGGCCATAAGGAGAGCTCCATGAAGATCTTGCAGTTGTTCCTAGATGGTTTGGACAGAGCACCATCACGGTTCAGGCAGGAGGAGATGCCCATGTTGCTATGTGAATGCAGGCAGATGTAAAGCCTGCACAGGTCTCCTGGGACAGGAGCCCATCTTCATTTGTCTTTCTAAGTGTGGTTTGTTAAAGCAACTGACGAGTTTCCTAGAAGACAGGAAAGGCTGTGGCTAGGAGGTCTATTGGCCCAGTAAGCCCCAACCCTGTCTCTGGCTGTATCACTTCTTGTGTGGGCATACCTATGGGCAAGGCATTCAACAAAGAAATGTAGCTCTCCTCTGAGCCAGCTGCCTAAAAAGGTTATGAGTAGTATTTTAACGGGGAGGGAGAACTGTCTAACAACCCATGTGAGCTTGAGTTTGAAAATACTTTGGATAATGGGAACAGAGCAGATGTCAGAAAAAAAAAAAAAAATGCTGCTTAGACTATGATAGAGGACCCAAATTGGACGTAACTTCATTATGAAATTAAAAATCTTGGAGATGAGTAGAAGGTAATGAGGACTCTGACTTCAGCCTCCTACCAACTTGCAGGAATGAGGAAAATATTCTGCTTACATCCCAATGCCAAAAGAACCAGAGAGAGGTGTAGGTGGAAGAGCAGCAGATGCCTATGGGCTATGTGAGACTGGCACAGACCTAACGAGGAATTATCTACAGTGGAGTAGTGAGCTAATTAAAGGCACTGGGGAAGAAAGATGAGGGAGGTTAGACAGAACCTCAACAGCTTGTAGACAAAACCTTACACAGCTTCTACTAGGGAAGACCATGTACACTTAGGTGATCTCAGCCACTGCAGATCTACCCCAAAAAGCTCAGTTCTTTTCCTTTTTCTAACAAGAAGGCTATTCTGTCTCCCTCACACACTTTTTGCAGATACTCTTGTCTGAGACATGCGTACAATTAAAACCATAGTCATGAACAAAACATCCACTTCAGTATTGCCCTTAGCAGCAAAGCATTATGTGCAATCAAAAAATTAATTCCTTTCTTATATATTCCTCTATATGAAAATTAATTTACTTAACAGGAAGATTACAAGCTTCAGTAAAAAACGGGTAGTTATTAGCCCTGATTCCTGTCTTTCCCTTATCTTCTTTTTATACAGGAGATGAAAATGGCTGAAAATTAACCTTGCAAGGCTTGTCTGGTTCTTCCCAGTCCTAGAGATAGCCTTTCATTTTGGTTCCAGGCATGGAGCCAGAGCATGATCATTTTTGAAGGCTGTTTAGCTGAGATAAGTGATGCTTCCAAGTGGCAACATTTTTAAAAGAAGTTATGTTTTATAAGACCTTAAATCAAATTTTCACTTGTGACTTACAAACGTAGGTGTGGAACATCAATCACATAAATGTCCCAGGTCCCAAAACCCCAATGTGATCTGTAGGAGTCAAGTCCCTTTGAAGAATAGGGTCCTGCAAGTATTGATATGCCAGGGCTTTGACCCACCAGCAAGATACTGCACATCAGCTGCTCTGTGGTAGTTGTTTATGTTCTTGGGCATAGCATCGGCTGGTAAACAGAAGGCAGTTTATCCCTTAGGAAAAAAGAGATTCAAAATGCCTCCTATTTACTACTACTGTCTTCTGAAAGGTAAAAGCAAACACACAGACATTTATTGAGCAGTTGATGAAGAAATGCATTTACATAGGAGCCTTCAGGCTTCTAAGTGACAGCGTCATAATTAAAACCAAGATGCTTGCGGTTCCTCAAAATTATTTATCCAAGGCTTAAATGCATTTATCAGAGTGATTTAGTGTGAATGGTCTTAAAATGCTTAACAAATACTAGATGTGAACTGTGGCCCAGATTAATTTCTGCACTATGCCCATTTATGTTGGGGAAACTTTCTCAGCAAACTTTGCTGCCTCACATTTTGTTTCAATATTGTTTCTCTTTTGCTCATTTAAGGAAATTAAATCACATCTTTAAAAAACTGTAGGTGAGAAATGTGTAGCGTGATTCATTTGAGGATACAAATTAGTTTATTTAAACATTTGTTGTTGGTTTGAGAGTCCAGAGGTGTAGTTCTGGATATCACAGAAGAAAAGACTAGACCTAAGACTTGGCTCATAACCTCAGACCTGAGTGTGCAATTGTAAATCCTGGGCAGGTGACAGGCACCTGGGTGGTGTTACTACAGCACTGAAGGACAACATCACCAAGAAAAGGACCCGTTTGTAGGATTTATTTCAGAAGATATGGAGATAAAGTATCAACTTCAAGGAATTTTTTCAGTAATTTGCCGTTTTGATTATTCCTGGGTGGAAATTGAGTTTCCACTGGTTTGAGTTGGCTTCAGCTAGAAACGGCTACTCGGCTTTTGTGGCGAACAGGAAAGGCAGCCATGCACTGTGCTAACTCTATTGCTTCCATATCTTATCTCGCACTCCAGGAATGGTGTCTTTTGACCACATGAGGTCAGTAAGCTTGTGTGGTTCTTCAGGTTCATCAGGAATAAATGGCTGTTGAATTGCTGTGCTGATCTGTGTGAGTTGCAACTTGTAGCGCTGTATGCATAGACACTTGACCACAGGTTGGAGTCACCAATCAGCAAGAATTTGGATCTATCACTACTAAAGATGTTCAGTGAATCAAGAAGGAGTAGGTAATCCAACTTAATGGCCCAGGTCTTCCATGATAGGGCCTAAACATTATTGCTGCTCTGTGAAATCTCTGTCCCCCTTTTTCTTTATAATCCAAGTTCTGTCATCTAAATAAAGTCACAAATCGCTCCTGATAATGGGAATAAATAAGTCCCATCATATATAATAATTAAGCCAGTGGGTGGAAATCCTCAACAGACTATTGACAATCCAAGGATGCTGCATCAGCAATACAGTAACGCCAAATGATAAGGAGGATGGATTAACACTGGGTATGTATTGACATTGGGTGACTTCTGCCAAGGTACTTTTTCATACTCCTCTGCAGGGATACTGGGCTAATTGAGTATGTAATTAGACCAGATGTGAAAAAACTGCAGTAGTTTAGTGTTTCATATTTTTGTTTTAACTCCAGAAATACGAGAGAGAATGAGTTCCAATATATTAACTGGTGGAGATGTTGGAAGGAACACATGTTGACTAGGGAATGAGCTTGTATAACTCAGTAGCAGAAGGCTCAGCAGCAGCCCTTCATCTTATTGCTAAGGACGCAAAGCCCCTTGCAGAACAGAGCACAAAGGCCCACTACCACTTAGCTGGTTTAGGTATTAATCTGCAGAGTCCTACACAGTAGCATAATTCAGTTGTTTGAACAGGCACTTAATGTCATCAGCGACTGACAAGCTGGGGTACCCTGACAACAGTTGCTACAGACGGGTTCAAGTCTCTCACATAGATCCTGCTTCACATCTGGGAGCTCAGTGCAAATGTTTCAGATGTCCCAAATATTTGGTGTCTTGTCAGGTCTTCATCTAGAACCCTGTGTCATGTCCATCAAAGACAAAGGTGGAAGGCTCTTCATTTTATTTCTGAAAAAATTTAACATGAATGTTAAAGATGTGGGACATTGCGACACGTTACTGATGTAAACCTTGGAGGCAATAACAGAGAGACAGATCATGAGAACAACGCGTAGTGTCTTTCTCTGGAGAACAACAGAAAAAATCCAGATCCCCTTTTTATTCCTTTCTTGAATGTTTTGCATTTATGCTTATAAAGTAAGATACAGCCTTTAAAATGTTTCTCTGTTGTCATGCCAGTAAACATGCTGTGCAAAACAGAGATCTATTCTGCATTAGAAATTGCAATTTTGGTCCTACTGGATGACAAATAAAGACATGTCCCTCTGTACATCTTCTTTTACACCTCTATCAGATATATAGGCCAAAAGATTAGCACTTTTTAATACCTTTTTTTTTTTTTTTTTTGGTCTTGCATCAAATCACAAGCACTTTGGGAAAAGCAAATGAAACATACTTTTCAAGGCGGGCACTGGAAAAAAAACAACTCTCCCATTCCTCTTCAAAACCACAAAGAAATCATGCAGGCAAAGCTGAATATTTTGTTTGTTTGTTTGTTTTTACCTAAAAAGGAAAAGCCAGAGTTTTTCTGAGGGCCAGTAAGGACTTTTATACAGACCAGATGAGAGTTGGAGTGCAGCGATGCAATGGAAGCTAGAAAGATTAGATCACCATCTGGTAGCACACTAACACCTCTTGTGACTGGCAAGACAAATGCAAATCTGGTTGCTCTGACCCTTGACTTTCTTAGGGATGACCAAGCAGTGCAACCCAGGAGACTTTCCGTATTATGCAGAAGACTCAGAGACTTGCTCTTTCCTAGATTATCACAGTTACACTTAATGCTCCCAAGGCAGTACCCACAGGCACGCTGGCTTTGTGATTTACTGCTTGAGATGACATTTGCCAGCTTGGGAAGAAAAGGCTTTTTCCAAATCTCTGTGTGACTCCTAATTTTATAGAGCTGAAGTAAAGTTGCTCCAGCTTCAGTTGCTTTGTGTTTTAGTTATCACTGTGTTTTATGACTGCAGAATGTTTCCCCAATTATTAGCTGCTCTGCCTGGAATGCAGTGTTGGGCGATTTATTATGGGTACGACACCACCCCCTGCAACTGGTGACGTGCTATTTGTCCAGAGATGAAGGATTGTGAGCCGAGTGAGGTTCAGCTGTGTCCTTGGAACCAAACCATCCCCAGTCGTTGGAGGAGTAATTTTCTTTTCAGGAGTATGCAGAACTGCGGCAATTTCTAACAGAGCTGACCTCTGCACTTTTTCTTCTCAGATCTGAAATAAGTGCCCATTTCATTGTTCAGATCTTGGAAGACAGCTAACGGGGTGATGGCTGAACCACTCTCCATACAGTATTAAATCAGAAGATTCAGCTTGCGCCTCCAACTCTACATTGTGCAATGCACATCTGTCTAATGAGCTTCTCAAAGCAATGTTTTGGCATTACTTCCAAAATGCAATTAACTCAGCCCAATCCTGAGGTGCATTTACCCATATGAGCAAGGCATGTCTCTTCCCCAGCTGTACCTGGGGTTGACACTGACTGGCATCAGGATCTCCAGCTGATGGATGAAACTTGGCTGGGAGCAAGGCAGAATTATCCCCTCGTTGCTTCCTTGTGTTGGTGTACGTAAGCTGTGATTCTAGTGAGACCAAATTTTCCTTTCAAGAAAAGGGCATTGTTCTAAGCCAGTCCCACTGCACCTATTAATTTCTAAAAATTAGATGACGCTGAACTCCTTTTTCAAGCAATCCTTTCCCAGATATAACAGCACATCCGCAGCCTTTGTGGCTGAATTGGTTTTTTTCCCCTTTAATTGGCCTACCTAGGGGTTGAGCAATCCATCACTTTATATTTCCCATGTTCAAATTCTGCTGGAGGTGGCAGGCAACCATTTTATAATGCGTTCTGTCTTACTGTCGGAATAGCTGGGAAGATTTTGAAGGTCCTCAGGCACATTGGGGAGCCAGCTCACCTTGCACTGCGGCAAAGAAATGGCAATTATCTCTGATTTAAGCTGCAGGCAGAAATAATAAATAAATATAGAAAATGGAAAACACAGAGCTCATGGCAAACTTCTTTTAAAAGGAGCAGATTGGTAAAAGAGTACTGTCCCCCTCCCGTGCTAAAGAGAGATAGCACAGCTTCAGAGTTGGAATTCCTCTGGGGCAAAACCCACCTTGTAATTGGAATAATAGACACAATGGGCTTCTGTTCTGTGAGGGCTGCATGAGAAGCCATTAACAAGTCACCTCCATGCCTGATCCCAGCACACTCTTTACTCATACACAGATAGTGTGGAGAAATGGGAAAGACACATTGCCCCAGTGGGATGGAAACCTGCCCAAGCATCACTGGGAGATGGCTGAGCCTGATGCCATTTTACCGACCACAACTTCAGAGGTGCAGGAACAACCTGGGCTTTTCACAGCTGCCTGTTCACCTGCTGGAAAATGAGGGCATTACTTAAGAGTAGGGACTTTTGTTATAGTATAGCTAAAAACAGTTCCTAGGATGGAGGTTGTTGGGTTTTCCATGCTTTTTTCACAGCGCCGTAAGATACCAGCAACAGTCTCCCAGTGCACAAATGCCCCAGAGTCCCTACAGAGCAGCAGTCTGACAGTCTCATTTCTTGGCATAGTTGCATTTCTGCTGGCAGCTCCGTTAGGATCATGCTCCATTGCAGGGTGAACTGGCTCCCACTGGCCCTTCAAACGTTAGGACACAAGCAAAGGCCGTAGCTCTAAAGAAGCTGGCTGTGGTATTAATACTCCTTTAGGAGGAAATTAGAACAGTGATTTCCCTTGGAAATTAGATGCATCTACAAGTATCTCCTAAGATTTTTAGGGTGAGTGTGCTTCAATGCCTACATAACCAGCACTGCTGAGTGCTAGTGTGTAGCTAGGACCTCAGAAATATTTGGTCATGCAAATAAATTGCAATGATGCCAACATAGTCTACAGAACATCTGCTGGGAGATTTCTGACCTCTCTGCCTGGGTGCTGTCTGCTTGGATGACATCTCTGGTCAGCAAAGTTTAAATGGATGCTATGGACAGACTGTGGACTTGGGTAAACTGCAAACTTGACCTACCTTTCCTCCACCAGCATCCAATACAGAATTAAACCTACAGAAATACAGCATTTCCCCAGCAGCAGCTCTGAGAAGCCAGCAGGGCTGACTACATTGTCATGGCTATCTGCCACTCAGGTGAGCCCAGACAAATATCTCTTACCCCCTACCCCTCTCATCAGATCCAGGTTAAACAGAGTGTATTCTGTTAAACGTACATGGTAAATTCATGCAAGGTCCCACTGACCAACTTTGATAGAGGTGTCACTGTACCTGCAGTCCCAAGGCATGCTCCAAGGGCAGCACATAGGAGCAGCAGATGAAGAATCAGGCTGACTTGGTGTCACAAGGTAGCAGAGGGAAATAGCTTGCTAAGCAGTGAGAAATCAGGTTTTCTAAATTAAGTTAGCAAAGTGCACCACAGATGGTGGGTCTGCATCTCTCAAGGCAGATATAAATTATCACCTCTTGCCTCACTAAGGTTGCCTGGTGATTCTGCTGCCCTCTTAGTCTATGCCAAGGAAAACTGAAGTTAAGGATGCAACACACCCTTTCTGCAATTGCTGAGCAATAAATGTTCTATCTGCTGAAAGGGGAAAAAAGAGGTAGGAAGAAATCTGTGGAATTCCCCAGTTTTCACCAGTTAGTGCTCATGTTCTTTGTAAGATTTCTGAATATTTACTCTGAGTGCATTCTCTTCATAAGCTTGGATACAGAAAACAGAGGGGGATGAATTTGTAGGTATTTCTTATTTGATGAATGTCAAATGTCTGACACACTACCTCTGGGAAAGGTACCCAGATAACAGCAACCAGACTAACTGGGTGCCACCAAAGAAAATTAAACCTGCTAATTCACTTTGTGCCCTGAAGCAGATGCTAGCAAAAAATTATAAGTACATTGCTGCATAATTATTCTGATTTAGTATCCGTAGGTTCATGGTAACAGAGCAGCGAAGTGATCAGTTCTCAAATAAGTAAGTGTTTCATATGCTGAAGAAATTTAGAAACCTTTTACTGAAGACAGAAATTTAATCATGGGGTAATGCTTTCCAGCAGCTTGAGGACCAAGTGGGCAGAGATTCCCATTGGTAAGAAGTCATGGAAGTTCACCGGAATTAAAGGAGCTCCGCTGGCGGGACGGAGGATGTGGGTCTCCTATATATAGTACAGGACGTAGGACTGAACTCTTGCCGTTTCCTGCAGTGGAAAGAACTGCTCTTTCTCAATACACCACTGAGAACAGTTCAACCCACTAAATCAGAAGGGAAATTACAGGCAGCGTTAGACCTAACATGAAATCCTGGCCCCACTGAAGTCAGTGGGAATTTTGCCACTAATCCCACCGAGATTTTACTCCCTGCCTTTGTACAGAGCTGCTGGGAAAATGAACAGCAGCAGAGAAACTCAGTGAAGTCTTGTCAGGCTTGATGTGAATTTAGCCTGTTAAGTGAGCCTGAGCGAGCAGGATTTGGGGACAGCCCTCAAACCAGGGAGATGAGCTCCCACAGCCCAGGTCCTTCTGCTTGACTTACCTGCTCAGGGATGCTCTGTCTCAACTAAACATAATTCTGAATTCTAAACAAGCAGACGGCAGCAGGAACAGACAGACGATAGGACATCAGTTCTTCCACAGTAGTGCTACAGAAAACCAACTGAGCCTCCAGATGCGCCTGGGCCAACAGCAGCCTCAGCACACTCCTTCATTCCCTGAAAAATAAGATGTTTTCCCCTATCTGTGAGGAATACCTTAGCACAGAAGCAGGAGAAGGATTCTCTAAGCATGGCTGTCCATCTTGGAAGGAGACCCCTCCTTTGTAAGGGTCCCACTCATGCCATCCTAAAACAGTTGCCTAAAATGGACCAAATGCTTCTTTCTCTCTATAAGTTATAGAGACACTTCATTTAGCTGTGCATTCTGGAAATGTCCCAAATCAAGTGTGATGAACCCCTCAAGCACCCCCTTTGTGTTTGGCCTTGCACAGCACTGTGAGGCCCACCCTCACCATGGTGGGACATCGCTCCCAGCCTGCCTGAGCCCACTGGGCTCCTCCCTGAAAGAAAACATCCCAGAAAACCTCTTCTCTGGCAGTCGTTCCTCTGGGCAGCATGGATCCCCTTCCCCCTCCAGCAGTGTCCCCAGAGGTGCCCTCCTTGGCAGCAGCAAAAAGCCACCAGGAACTGCAATTTCCAAGCAGGAAATTGAGGTGGCTGTGGGATCTCTACCCACCCCAAAACACAGCTGCTTTAGGTGATTCAGTTCCTCTTGCCAGAACGTGGATATAAGGCAGGCAGGCAGTATTTTGGACCCGTACAAGGCTCATATCCAGCCTCTGTCAAGCAAATAATAGCTTCTGCCTTGACAGCTTCATGACCACAAGTCCATTTACCTCCCCACTTGTCCCCACCAGCAGATGCTCAAGGAAGACTGAAAAATCAGGCAAACACATAGCCAATACTCTCCACCATTTTGCAGCTTAAGGATTTTCTGCATGAGGGATGTTGTCTTAAAACTGAATAGGCCTTGATGGATTTAATTTTTCCCCCCACCATGAACTTATCAGTCCCATTTTGAATCTAATGTAAATTTTTAATATCCACCACGTCTTGCAGGAAAGTGTTCCACAGTTTGAGTACGTGGGGCTTTGCCAAGAGACCTCGCTGAGCACTGATCTAAGCAGCTCTGCACAGAATTAGTGCCAGCATCTCCAGTCCAAGGAACAGGCCAACCTTTTTGTTATGGTGCCTAGCCTAGGGCTGTCTGCAAGGAAAGATCCACACTATGGCCACAGCTTATCCCAGTTAAAAAGGGTCCCTATCCAAATAGAAAACTCACCACAGAGTTGGTGCGTGGAGGGCACCTCCAGGAGAGGAACAGGTCTGTCTAAGCCATAGCTCACCCTTGGGAGTTGTTTTTCTTCTAAGGGTAATCCTGGTCCTACATACATTAGGAAATCAAGAGTCCACGTGGCATTTCCCTGACAGAAATTGGTCTGACTGGAGAAGGGAAAGGGTAAAGGGTCCATAAGCCTTCTGCCTGCTCCTCACCGTTCCTCCCAAGAGAAAGGAATGTCATAAAGTGAAATAGCCTTTGTTAATATTTTTGGTCCAGGGATAATGCTTCTAAACCCAAGTTATGGCCCCACAGATCAAACAGCCTTAATGTGTGGCAATTTCAGTAATGCTCCGAGAGGCACAGAAAGTCCCACACTGCCAACTGTGTCTCTAAGGAGACAAGAAATGAGACTGTCTTTGCAAACTCTTTTCTTGTAACACAGTAGATGATAGGAAGATTTTATTTTTACTTCCCTGCAGGGAAGCTCTGATCTAAATAAATCATAGGTGTACATTAAAAGAAAGAACACCCCCTCCCCTTCTGCACCTACATAAAATTTGCTTAAATAACAAATCTGCATAGAAATAGGAGATGCTGTCATGCCTGATCGATGATCATGTAACAGGTCAATTGCATTACCAGGAAGACAGTAAACATTTTTGCTCTCCTTTTTAAAGTAAATTATGCCCTGTTAATACATGCTTTGCTGCCATAATAAGGCCAACAATGAAATTACTGCTCCTGCATCAAAAACATGAAAGCTAAATGCATTCATTTTCTGTTGCAGCTGTTCAATACACCCGGTTTTTCAAAGAGCATTTCCTGGGACTTCTTGAGAGCCTCTTCACTGTGAGTCACCAAATGTAATCTCACTTCCCTTGAGATGACTGCTAGAAAGCAGAATTTTGGGGAAGCTACTGAGCTCATGAAAGTTTTCACAGCTTTCTTACAGACCTACTGCTGTTATTCCCTCCAAGCTTCAAAGGAAAGATGCACCACAAAGACCATGAGAAGATGCAGCCAGCAAAACTGCTGAGGCCTCTACAAGCTCAGGATTATCAGAAGTCTTGGGAAAAAAGAGTAGTCACAAATTTTAAAGATGCCTTAGGTTAACAGATCAAATGCCCCGAATTTTTCTCTGTACAGCCCAGCAGCTCAAGGCTGGTGGAGCCTGGTGTTTGGATTCTCTTGCCATGGAAAAACTCAATAGAAGCTGATCATGTACCTGCTGCATCTGGTGACCAAAGTGAGTTTCTGTGGCTATGAAAACCAATCCATTCCTCAACTATTTTAAGGCCAATGAACAACAATTCTTCAGGCCCCAAAGCATGCAGAGAGATGAGCCTCTGGGATATTTGAACATCAATGTGTATCATCAAGATAGGAGAGAGCCAAGGTTGGAGTGCAGTTGTCTAGGAGAGGCCAGAAGAAATTTGTGCAGTCACAAATAATAGGTCACTTCATTAATTTTTGTTCCCTTCGTGTGGCAGCACAAAATTACAAGCCAGGCTTCGGGGTTGTAAAACAGAGAATAATAAAAATACCTTGTAATTAAAGAAGGAACTAACCACTTCTGTTGAATAACTGGAGCTGGCATCTTTATGGTCACCCTGCTCTTTTCTCTTTCCAGAGGGAGACCATGCAAACAAAAGGTGGCTTCTGTGACTGAAGTCATCTCTGCAAATCTAGGTACGGTTTGAAGGCATTTTAACAAAATTGCAACCATTGCCAAGCCGCAGTGTCACTGGGACTTATTATCTGCATTATTTGATCACAAAGATGGCAAAAGCCACAAACAGCAACAAAAAAATACATATCAATCCTTGAACAAAAAACCCAATCTGAAACATATTTCTATGATACGGTAAGAGCCTGCTGGATGTTCAACACTAGGAATAAAAAAAGTATCAAGAAAATTTGAAATCTCCAGTCATTCTCTTTTGGCCCACTTTGAATTTACATTACTAGCAGAGGGAATGGGGGCAAGAGAGAAGGGATGGGGAATAATTATATAATCCCTCCCCAATTCTCTGAGCCACTCCACTAAAGTGACAAAATGGAACCGCTTGTGAAATTAAACCAGAAGCCATTTGGATAATGGTGCTGTGTTGCCACACGACACCTCTTAATTGCTATGGTCCCAGTGGTACATTAACTGTGGTGGTCACCAGGTGGCATTTCACTCCTTTCGGACACCTTCAATTGCATATTGCTCCAGCATTTCCCAATCGATAGGGGATATGATTACAAGATGCCTCGTTCTTTGCCTATGCGACATTTGATTTCTTTTCAAATAAGTTGTAAGAAGTAGGTGAGGAACTATGTACAATGCAAGCCCAGAGCAGAAGTAAGGAGAAAATGTATTGCAAGGTCACTGCAAGATTGGAGGAGCAATTTCAGGTGGATAGAAAAGTTATTTGGGTTTTTTTAGCTGCCCCTCTGAGTTAATACTTGAAAAATATTATGGCTGCATGTGTTAGCATTTTTGCATCCAATGGCATGATTTACTGATCTAGTTAATCAAGTTGAAATCAGTAAGATAAGCTGGGAAATTTAGACAGGGGTATATCTCAGGTGCAATGGGTGTTACAGCCAGTAACTCAGATTTGCCTCAGGTGAGGCAGTTTTGAGCTACAGATACCGTGAGTAGACAAGTTCTGGAACTATCTACATAGGTTGGCTCATGATCATTAAAATACAAGATTAATGGGAAGGTATCACAAGGAGAAGGGCTGTGGGTACAAAGAAGTCTTCTGTTACTTTTGGTTCAGCATATTCCAACATTAAAAAAATTCCCCAGGGAACCACTGCCTAGATTGCAACATCACCTCACTGGGGACGCAGATCTGTCCAGGTGTCCCACTTCATGCAGAGCACGCAGGGGTGGTGCAGCTCATTTCCTTCCCACTGAATGCTTCTGGCTGCATTTTATTGCTGTCCCTCCACCTGAAACATTTGCAAATGCATGAGTGGTTTAGGAAGCTGTCTGCCCTAAGGCAGGTGAACCCATTTCACCCAGACATCAGGAAGCAATAAGGATGGTTATCTCCAAACTCCCTTGTGAGACGTGCACAGGAACATATTTCTTTCAACGGAAAGGCATAACCCCCTCTAGAGAGAGATGCTTTCACTAGCTGGCTTTACTCAGCTTGACACTCTAACTCAGCTAATAGCCCAGAAACAGCAAGCGGAACAGGGAGCTTTCAGCTACAGGCTCTGGTTTTTAGCTGGTACTTGGCACTTGAAGCACGTAGATAATAATCAAGCTGTGCTAATTTCCAGCAGCTAAGGATTTGACCTTAACAAGGTCTTTTTAGGACTTTTTGCTGTTTCGCATATGGACAGGACTCTTTACCTGATGGTGGATGAACTGCAATTAGGTCTTCCTTGCTTAGAATTGGTGGGAATTTGGACTGGACATGATTTAGATCTTGGTCACAGACTAAGGCACTTCAGAACTTCAAGTCAGGGAAAGATGTTTTGGAAAAATCCCACCAGGCACCTATAAAAGTTCAGGGCTACAACTCATAAGCACCTTCAAGACTAGTTCACAGCCTTCCTCTGATGAACCCTACAGCACTCTCCTTGGCACTCTAACTCTTTCTATAGGCCTGGGGAGAGATATATTGCAACAGGTATTTAAGCCTGGAGTAATATTCACGAAACGGAGCTCCCCTTTCTCCAGGGTAGTTCTTACACTGGCTCACCTCATAGTATGATTTCCAAACTTAGTCACTGAGGAAGAAAGGGCACTGTGCTGATCAGTTTAAAGCCCACCAGGTATTAGAGGGTGGTTTCTCACAGCAGCGCTATGGCTAGAGAAATTCAGTCTGCTCCTACGGAGCGATGGGTCTTGGCTGCACAATGACACAACTGCAAACAGAGGCACAGAAGCGCTGCACCAGACATGGACACACAGTTTAGCTTGTCCTACTGTGAGACGTGATGGGATACAGATCCAAACGCTCTTCCCCTGGGAGGGATTTTGGCCCAGTTCCTGCATTTTTGAAACCTGGGATGGTTCTGAGAGCGGTCAGAAGCAGACGTGTGAGCACCTGGAGGCCAGCCAGAGGCTGACCCTACCAGTCGAGGTACCGGGTGATACAGACAGCTGCTGGGCAGAGTTCTCATAGAATCATAGAACCACAGAATGGTTTGGGTTGGAAGGGACCTCAAAGACCATCTAGTTCCAACCCCCCTACCATGGGCAGGGACACCCTCCACTAGACCAGGTTGCCCAAAGCCTCATCCTACCTGGCCTAAACACTAAAAACTTAACCCTTCATGGCACTGCAACCAATTTCACTGGGAGCGAGTCACTCAGCCTGCCTGCACACCTCGCAACGGTCCCAGGCACGTAAATCACTTTGGAAATTGAGCCTGGAGTTTTACAAGTGAAAAGGGACATCACTGGTCCCGGTATCCAAAACTTGACAAGATCGATCCATTAGAGTTGAGCTGGGCTGTAGGGCCAGCCTGGGAAAACGGCAGCGAGTAATAAAAATAATCACTTTTCCTGCTTTATAACTTTGATGAATCACCTTAATGTTGACTCTTGCTTAACCAGACATAATTAAGAATGGTGTGAATGTTACCTTTGAGAAATGAGGTGATAACTCAGTGTGTTTAAATTGAAAGAGTCAGCACAGTAATGAGTCTGAGTGCACATATATATGTGTTAATCACATTATCCGCAGTGTCTGACTATGACACCTGCTTTCTGAATTAGTTATGTGTTTCAGATTAACAACAGGATCCTTTACTCAATTACAGCAATAGTCCTGATGAGTTTGTTTTCAAATTTGTTAATTTTCCCCTGATAGTGTGTTTTGGAGAGTGCACATACATTTTTAATGAATTGAAATTGCCTTGTCTCAGATAAGTTATCTTATCCCCAGATGTTGACATTACATAGAATCAGATTCCGTTCCCTCCCACAGTGTCATGCCACTGACTTCTTTCTGTTATATGATTCTGGCACGTTACACAAATTAAAAAAAGACCCTCCTCTCTGATTTTCACTCTCCACACAAGAATTGTCATGGGAAAGCTATTGCTAGGAGGCTAGTTCATACTATATATACAAGTTAGGCTGCTTTCAAGCAAAGTGGATGGTAAAGTGCATTGGATTGCAGGAGACACAAATTTCATTCCTTCCTCTGCCACTGACCCCCTGAGAAACCCTGGTCAAGTCACTTAGAGGACGTTTCACTACCCTAAGTTTAGACTCTGGTCTAAATGAGTTTCCCAGGCAATGGAAAGAGACAGCTGTCTCCAGAGAGCGATTCAGTTGATGCTAAAATGGGAGGGGAGGTATTAATCACCCACTGGAAGAGTCTCTCTCCCTCTAATTAACTATCACAACAAATAAAAGAAATGAGACAAACTAGCCGGGTGTGTTAGAATAGGTGGCAGAGCTACCATCTCACTTGCTTTTAACTTCAAGAGACTTCCACGAGTCACACAGTTATGAGTGAAAAACAGATTTGGTCAAATTTTAACCAAGATGATACACTCTTATTCTGGGGTTTGGTTTGATCCTACTGATAATTTAAGAAAAACAAAACCAAAAACAAACCCCCAAAAATCTCCTTCAGTGTAAACTTGCTCCCAAACATCTTTATTCCCAGCCAGATCTAGTTACAGGCTGTGAGAATAAATCTTGCTGTTACAGGATGCATAATTATTTGGCTGCATGAGCTCTGCCTGATTTACGGCATGAACAAATTAAGAGAAAAGATGAGATGGGAGGGAAAAGACCTTTTCAAAACCATATGTAACTAACAAATGTGACAAGAACTGAAATGTACAACCCTATTCAACTCCCAGTTCAGCTGCCTGAACGTCTTAGCACCTATTGTAATCCTGGGCACTGTGGGCGTATCCTGCCCAGCCTTTCGAGCCTCTGCTGCTTCTCATAAATCCTGCATCATCTCTGGTAGCCACCCACAGATACCCATGTAGGGTAGTGGCACCAGATGCCCGTGTTCAGGCAACTGAATCTTGCACTAGAGTCTCCTGGAGCTCATGGAAATCTGCTCTTTGAGTTGAATGGGGACTATTTAGGCACTATGTAAGGATAGGGGTCTTTACGGTCAGTAATAAGCATTCTGGGATACTCAGATTTTTACAAACTTTTAGCAAGTTGCAAGTATCTGTGGGAACATAGTAAGTATTTTAAGCAGTAGAAGAGATTCATGGTGCCAAATGAAAAGGGAAGCACCTGAGCCCTGAAGCAGATTGTGAAACCTCACTCACAGCTGAATTAAGTCTAACATTGAGGTTGAGAGTTGTGCAAATCTCACAACATTTTGGTTCAAAATGATGGAAATGGGTGTTGCAAAACACTCTAATTGACACTGATAAATTGTTAAATCTTTCCCTAAACTCAAATGTGTATAATGCAGTCCAGGTGGAATACACTGAATTAGGTCAAAGCCTCTAATCCTATGCATGTCTCTAGCACATTTAAGACACTGATCAGCCTAGGCATAGATAAGCCTATCAGTACTAACAGAAGTTGGCCAGACTTCAGCATTTATCATATTCTCTACAGACTGACTAATAAAGCCAAATTCCATTATGGCATTCAAATACATTCATATTCACCAGGTAAACAGAGATTTTGCATGTAGGGCTTGTTGCAACATTCTAATTTTCATTCAAGTTATCATTAAAAATATGAATGAGGTTGCTGAAAATTAGAATTTTCATCCTGAGAAAAACACTTCCAAATTTCTTTTCAGGCTGCAGTAGTGCCAAATATTTCAATCTGACAAAACTGAATGTTCTTGTTTTGATTTTGCTATTACTGAGCAGGAAATGTCAATACGAGAGTCAAAGGAAAGCTGTTAATTCATTTTTGAAGTGCTTCATCAAATAGATGCATTTCTGCTGGAGACCAAATTCCACTGAATCAACATGTTTACCTTAACCAATATTGTCTTAGGTTTAAGACATATATATTCTCGGCTAACAAGCCATATTCAGAACAGCGGGCACACTCATCACCTCTTGATATTAGCCCATTTACTGAGAATTTTTAAACAGAGTGCATCTAAACTGGTGATTTACATTGCAACAGGCATTCTCTTAAGTATCATTTTGCCTTTTATCCACATTTGGAGCTGGGCAGCAAACATTTATGCCTGAGACAGGTGAAATTAAGCCCGTTTCTCTAAGTGCAACCAAGGCCAAAGTTGCACACCATGGCACTGGGTAGAGCAGCCCTCTTGCGGTACGGATTCATGGTGCCTCATTTAGGAGAAAATGAGGTCTTCCTAAGAATAACCTTATCAGAGAGAGGTTATTCTAGAAAGGCCATGCAGCAAGATGGCAATATGCAGAGATCACCTGTTAGCTGACCAATGCCAGGTTCCCAAGAAGAAGCAGTAAGTGCCACACAAACTATACATATTGGTCGTCTTAAGAGAGTGATGTTAATCTTCTTATAATGTGCAGAAACCGGGTTTCAGAAGCTGTCTGCCCATCACTACCTTTCTTTTGTCCAGCTGGCTGAAGCTTTTTGGATCAGAGGACAAAACAAAATGTACAGCTTGCTTTGACCTCTCCTGTTTTGGACACAGGGTTGAGACAGCTCTGAAGCACCTGTGACCACTGCCAGAACAATAGATGGCCATGACAAGACCTCTGTAACAAAGACAACATAATCCCAAAAGAATTTAGAATTTAGTAGTTTGTGTCAGTATCCACGGTAAATTCATAATCCTGAATTTTTATCCTTTCCCATTGTAACACACTTGCATTCCTAAAACAGGTGACATGCTAGGCAGGGAGCAAGGGAGTTGGCTTCAAATGCTGCTGAAATCAGCACTTGCAAATGTATTCCAACATTAATATTGACAATAGCAATTGCAGTTTTGATGGACCTCTAATTTCCAGTTCTATTCAAGCTCCATCATTATGTATTTGTTGAGTGATTTCTTTCATTGCAAGTGCTTTGGGGTGGTACTTACCCATGTCTTTTTGTAATGTATTTGGACTTTCTCTGTTATCGGAATCAACACAAACTATTTTGTTCAAACACTTTGATCTCATGCTGGGTTCTGCATCTATAAAATGTGATTGTAACAAATCAACTGAAAAATGCGCATGCAAAGCATATAACTTCACAGAGGTCATAAAGCCAGAAGGGATCCATATGTCGTCTCTCTATGCCTATACAATGCACAGACTTTGAGCATAATGGGCGTTGGATTAAACTGGTACTTGCATATCTCTTGGTCAGGTCAGTGGAACAAGAAGAGTAAAAATAGCAGACAGGATCAAGTCACCATTTAGTGCGTTGTGTGTTAGTGCCAGAAAGCTATGGTGGGAGGATCAGAGTGCCTCCAGCTTGGATGCGCTAATCCCTCAAGACAACACATTTAATTTTAAGAGAAAATCTATCGTTTCTCTGGCATGCAACATACAATTAAATCATACTTACCCAGGTGGGAATTTCACTTGCCATAAGTTCCTGAAAACAACCTGCTTTTTTCCCCCTAAGTGTGTCTTGCAGGAAAACAACATTTGTCCTAACACATTTATCTTGATGACCCGCAAAAAAATGGTCCTTGTCAGGGTGAGCCGAAAGAGAGTAAAAGGCTGAATTTCTTTCTGAAGTTTCTTTCTTTGACAGGACACACCAGCATTACACAGCATTTTTAAAAATGAAGAGTGCTATAAAAACAGTGTTTGTTGTGAAGTTACAATTACCCCAGATTAAGTAGCGTTCTCTTATTCCTTCCTGAAATATCCTTTGTCCCAGAAGTGTGTTACCCTATTAAACTGAGATTCTTCAAAGTCTGCCAGATCTAAAAAATCCTGGGATTAATAAAAATACCATCTCATGGGGTATTAGTCTCTCTTTCCCCATTAGCATTGCATCCTCAGTTGAAAAACTTCCAGTCTTTCTCTTTCCTTTCAAGGACAACAGATTTCCTCCTGGTCCTGTACACATACCTCTCTCCTACAGAGTCCCCGTTTATCAAAAGCTCTGGGTATAAGGGTGAGTTGTATTTTGTCTTATCCTCCCTCTGAGGTGCACTGCCAAATGCAATGACAAATTGAAACCAGTCTATGTGACAAGGATGCTACAAATTACTAAATGCCACAGGAAAACATACAGTGAGTAAAAGCCATAGGGCAAACCTTTGCAACGGACGTATATATGACAGCAAAATGCACCTCTCTCTTGGGAAGCTGCTGATCCAGGAGAGACCTACAGATTTCAGGACTGCACTTCCAAGACCTCATCTTTCTCAATTCTGCCTCAATTACAAGGTATTAAATTTCACATTCCAATAGCATCACTACTGCTGCTGAAATGGCAAGAAACCAACTCAGTTTAAAAGAAGGAAAACTATCTCAGAGATAAAAAGCTTTTAGAGCACGAACAAAACACCACAATGCCCCATCACAGCCTCAGTCTAGGGAAAAAATAGCATTATAAAAGATCACCATTAATATAAAGAATGTTAAGGGGCATTGTTTAGCTCCTTTCAACAGCCAATGCTTTCACAGAGTTTTGGCACACAGGTGCTAAGAAAGAGCGGAGCATCAATTTTTGTGTGCAGTGAGAGTGCAGGGAATTTGGGAGCGGCAGTACTGAGATATGCAAAAAATCAATCCAAGAACCGGGTGTAATTCAGGTCACCATCACTGTTTAGATGCTTAAATTTTCACTTGAATAAGCACAGAGCTGCCTCACGTCCTCCTTTTCCCCCTCTAAGTGGAAGGTGATGCCGGGCGAATGGCTACTTGTGCGAGAGCTGGCCCAGAAGCACTCAAATGAGTTCAGACTTAAATTTACCATGTGTTGACCATGCAACAGCTAAAAGGCATTCCTGACCCTCGAGTGGTCCTTATTTAGTCCTTTTAAATCCCAACTTAAGGGGATCTTAAGCATCTAGATTAGAGAATGTTGGATCCATTTTCTCTTTATCACCACTTCACTCCTAAAGATTATGCAGTGCAAATCAGGTTGCACAAACTCATACCTGGGGTCTGGTTGCATTGACTGCAGTGGAATTGCATTCACTGAAACCTATAGACCTGTTCAGCTCACCATAAATTAGATCTTTAAATCTGCTCAGCTGAGCTGCTCCCTAGGCTTCATGGACTGCATTGACTAGACTTCCCTTGACCACAAACCCAGCTCAGACAGTCAGATGTTCAAATCTTGAACTGAGCCTAGCCTTTAAAACCAAGTAGTACAGATCTGGAGATCAGATTTGCTTTGGTCCCCAAGCAAAGGGATGTATGCTGAACAGCTGAACTATACAACTATTTCTCTAACATCCGTTGGACTTTGGAGACCGGTGATGATTCTGTATCAGTCACGGAGGCAGGGGAGGAAGTCAGATGGATGGGTTAGGCATCCTCAGCCTACATTTAACTCATCTCAGTTGTCATGAGTTCAATACAAACAAGGGGTGAGATTTGCCCAATTATACCAAAAAGTCCACATTCTCCATCTTCCTAGATTTCTTCCTCGGTCAAGGTTTCAACCAGCAAATGTTATACAAAAGGTGCATGCATGTCTTCTTCCTCACCTATGTGTTGTATGAAGCACGATCTCCTAAGTGTTAACTACACCTTGGTACAGCTCTGCTCAATTCAGGATCAGTTCTTTGCATATGCAAGACCAGGACTGATGGCATCCAGGGAGGCAGAGCCTCCAGGGTTAAAAGGCAGCTCAACAACAGGATGCTGGGCTGCAATTGCAAACACTGGCACGAGTGGTTCAACTCTCTTGTCCCCATATAGGTGTCGTGCCATTTGGCATGCTCTAGAGCATCTATCCCAACTTGCAGAACAGGACAGATCTACCTAGCATATCTGTCAACCCAGGAAGAAAGTAATGAATATTTAAGGCTCATCAAGTGGCATTAGATGCCTAAATAGTATCTAATGCTTCTGTCCAAGTCCTGTGGTAGGCACCTGTACCATTTTCTAGCTCTGTCCCTCAGTGTTCATCACAGGGAGTCTGTAATTGAGTTAGGAAGGAAAGTGAAATGCACTGCTGGCCTTAGCTATAAGGGTATTCACTCCTCATGGTAGTGAGCAGCATCTGGGCACTTCAGTCCCTCCTGCAGGGCCACTGCCTTGTTTCAGAAGCCGTGAAGAAATGACCCAGGCACATCTGCAAGGGGGGAAGTGTGCTAAGGGTGTGATGATCACTAGAAAACCAGGTTCCTTCAGGGACAGATTGTCTCCCTGTGGCACATCCCCAAAACTAGACCCAACCCCAGCACTCAGGCAGCTGTCCTTGCTGATAACAGGAAAGGGGGAACTAGCAGAAGTCCCTTGACAGACCTCTGGGATGGCACAATTTGCACCATGACACTGTTCAAAGTAACCCTGAGACTTGTGTTTTTCCAATCACCTCACAAAAAATAACCATTTATACTGTTGGGTAGGGGCTGATGGTAAATACAAAGGTTTGAATAGCAGGTTTGTCACAGCGACCAGGGTATGTTCCTTTATAGTTTGTTTGAATGCTGCTACAGTCGTTACTAATTAGTTACAAAAAATAAGTACTTAATGCCTTTTATGTAAACACCCATGTTATTACTCAATTTCTTTGAAGACTGTGAGGTTATTGGCAGAAAAACCAGGACAACTTGAGTTTGTAACATTTTTTGATATTCCTGGGGGATGCAAGCAGAGTGACATATGAGCTGGCAGTGTGCGCTCACAGCCCAGAAAGCAAATCGCATCTTGGGCTGCATCAAAAGCAGCGTGACCAGCAGGTCGAGGGAGGGGATTCTCCCTCTCTGCTCTCATGAGACCCCACCTGCAGTACTGCATCCAGCCCTGAGGTTCTCAATACAAGACAGACATGGAGCTGTTGGAGTGAATCCAGAGGAGGCCACAAAGTTGATTTGAGGGCTGGAGCACCTCTCCTGTGAAGACAGGCTGAGAGAGCTGAGGTTGTTCAGCCTGGAGAAGAGAAGGCTCCAGGGAGACCTTATAGCACCTTCCAGTACCTAAAGGGGCCTACAGGAAAGCTGGAGAGGGACTGTTTACAAGGGCATGGAGTGATAGGACAAGGGGGAATGGCCTTAAGCAGAAAGAGGGTTGATTTAGATCAGGTGTTAGGAAGAAATTCTTCCCTGTGAGGTTGGTGAGGCACTGGAACAGGTTGCCCAGAGAGGTTGTGGCTGCCCCCTCCCTGGCAGTGTTCAAGGCCAGGCTGGATGGGGCTTTGGGCAACGTGGGCTAGTGGAGGGTGTCCCTGCCCATGGCAGGGGGGATGGAACTAGATGATCTTTAACGTCCCTTCCAACTCAAACCATTCTATGATTCTGTGATTCTCTGATATCCTTCCCAGAGTTATTATGGACTCAGGGGCTTGAGCTGAACTCTGCCATATTGCAATGGGGAAAGGCTCCGCTGCAGCATCAGGCTGGCTAGATCACAGCACAGCACTCCTGGAAGGCCAGGAACAGAACAAAGCCATCAGCAGCTGCTTGCTTTGCTTGCGTGAAGCCAAGCCCTGTGCTTTTGTTGCTGCTTGCCAGTCTCTAAAACTGGCTAGTTACATGATGGAGTACTGTGTGACTGAGAGGACAAGGCTGCTGTCTTTACCTGCAAGAGCTGTACTTTCACCTCAGAGGGAGAACAGCCAGGACCAGGCAAAGCACTGTTTAAAAATGCAGTATGTAAGCAATTAAAGAGAAGAATCCAAACCGATCAGTTCTTGAAGTATCTCAGCAGTGTGAGTGCTCTGACTTTACCTCTATACTGCCTCATGGATGGTGGCCAATGCCCTGTGGGGGTGGTTACAGCAATGGCAGCAGAGCAACTGGCAGCGCAGAGGCAAACCCATCTGGCCTGCCCCAACGTGGCAAGACATTGCTGCCCGGCTAGAGAAGCTGGTTGTAAAAGTATGTCACGTAGATGCCCATGTACCCAAGAGTCGGGCCACTGAAGAGCATCAGAGCAACCAGCGGTGGTCAGGCTGCTGAGATTGAAGTGGCTCAGGTGGATTTGGACTGGCAGCATAAGGGTGAATTATTTATAACTCAATGGGCCCATGACACCTCAGATCATCAAGGAAGAGAAGCAACATATAGATGGGCTCATGATCAAGGGGTGGACTTGACCATGGACGCTATTGCACAGGTTATCCATGAATGTGAAACACACCGTGATTAAACAAGCCAAGCAGTTAAAACCTCTCTGGTATGGAGGACGATGGCTGAAATATAAATATGAGGAGGCCTGGCAGATCGATTATATCACACGCCCACAAACCAGCTGAGGCAAGTGACATGTACTTACAGTGGTGGAAGCAACCACCGGAGGGCTGGAAACATATCCTGTGTCCTATGCCACTGCCCAGGACACTATCCTGGGCCATGAAAAATAAGTCTTGTGGTGATATGGCACCCCAGAGAGAACTGAGTCAGACAATGGGACTCATTTCTGAAACAACCTCATAGACCTGGGCCAAAGAGCATGGCATTGAGTGGGTGTATCACATCCTCTATCAGGCACCAACCTCTGGGAAAATCGGACGATACAATGGACTGCTAAAGACTACACTGAGAGCAATGGGTGATGGGACCCTCAAACATTGGGGTCTACCAATCGAGCTAACCCTGCCTAATCAAAACCTTTATGTACTGTAGAAAGGGATAAAGTCCCTATAGTGCACTTGACGAATATGTTGGGGAAGACAGTCTGAGTTACTCCTGCCTTGGGCAAAGACAAAGCCATCCGTGGGATTGCTTTTGCTCAAGGACCTGGGTGCACTTGGTGAGTGATGTGGAAGGATGGGGCAGTCCAATGTGTACCTCAAGGGGACTTGGTTCTGAGTGAGAATAGCCAGTGATTTAAATTGTGTGATGTTAATTGCTACATAATAATGCGTGTCATCACTACTATGATTGCTATATGCCATGGTATTATAGTGAGAATCACCCAGATTAATGAAGAATGAACTTTGATGAAACCAAGCAAGGTGCAGAGGTGATGAAACCAGAACTAGCTTCAGCAACTAGTGCCCAGCAACTTCCTCGAGAATGACGTCTTCAACCTGCAGACCAAGAGCATGGGCCATGCCAGATACATCATCTACGAGCTCCAGATGCAGCATGCAACAATCCAAAATCACACACCACCTCCCCTGCCCTGAGAGACTGTTATGACAGATGGAGCCCAAAATCATGGACTAAAGGAACCCAATGGACATTTTGTGGACATTTATGAACATTTTACAGATATTTCACAGGAGTGGTCCATTGACTAAGGGAATGATATCTGTGTGTATATATCAAAAGAGAGGAAAAGTGGTGGTGATTAATCGCAATGTATTGGAAAGTGTGGGATAACGTACATGGTATAGAATAAGGGGTGGATACTGTCCTGGTTTCAGCTGGGATAGAGTTAGTTTTCTTCCTAGTAGCTGGTACAGTGCTGCGTTTTGGATTTCGGATGAGAATAATATTGATAACACACTAATATTTTAGCTGTTGCCAGTTGTCAAAGCATTGCTCAGGAACTAGCTGATCATCAGCTCTGCATGGTGAGCAACCGTTCTGTGTATGACTTGTTTTGTATATTCTATCATCATCATCATCATCATCATCACCGTCATCATCATCATCTTTCTTTTCTGTTTGTTAAACTGCCTTTACCTCAAAACTACGAGTTTTACCTTTTTCTTTTCGATTCTCTCCCCCTCCCACTGCTGGGCAGGGAGCAAGCAAACGGCTGTGTGGTTGTTTTAGCTGCTTGCTGGGTTAAAACACAACACAAACAAAGACAGTCTAGGTTTGACAAAGCCTAGGTTTCACTGGAGATGCCTTGCTTTTCTTCCTGGACTTTTTGACTGAGTGGAATTTGAAGTTTTGTTACACCTATGGATTTGCTGAGGCTCCGTCTGAGGCTGCTGTACATCCAGAAATGTTGGATTTATCTACACCAGGTGAGAATTAAGCCCAATACTTTCTGAAAATATCAGTCTTCCTACATTATATACAGTGACAACAGACCCACACATCGGCCCGCCTAGAAACACTCATGCTGACAACAACCCAGTAGATTTAACACAGCAGACTAGCTCCCATATTTACCACAGATTTTTCTGTGAGACCCTGTGAGACCTCACTTCATCTTTGTGTGTCCTGTATCTTGACAGAGGTAACATCGTTGCCTGAATCATCTGGCAATAGTTGTTAACTCTCTGTATTGTCCAGAATACAATTTTCTTGAACTGTTAAACACATGTTATTGTAGTGGATTAATAAGCAATAATATAAAATATTCAAGCTTCACTGGATCCCAAAGTTAAAAGCAGGAAGTTTGGAACATATAAGTTATACTTGCCTGGTTTTGGTGTTGCCACTTTCTTTGATTTTTAGAACAAAAAAATTACTAGAATTTCCTTTAGAGATAGGCTTCCAAAAAAGTAACTTTAACAAGACTCATGAACTTTCTGTTGAGCTTAACTCCAGTTTCTTGTAACCCTGTTGAACAGTCCAGGTTTCCTTCAAATTGGATGCAGATTTCTCAGGAAAGGTCATGAACCTTGATAATATCTTTATAACCATCCAGCTTTAGAAAGATTTCTGGAGAAAATTAAGTGCCTAAAGGCTAAACTGCATCCTGTTTTAGAGCTTCCATGTTAAGGTCATATTTGTAGGGTATAAATTAGCTTTGTCTGTTAGTAGCTCTCTGACCTTTAAGCTTGCAATGTAAAATCCTGTAGTTTTTGGCTTAAAATAAATTAAAAAAACCACAAGCCAGGTAGTTATGTGGATGAAACGATATAGCAGCAATGGCACACAGATGTTGTTATGTTCCTGCAAAGACTTCCTTTGTAACCTCCAAGCTGTCTATTCTGCTCATTCTCCAAAAACTGCATTGTATTTAACATTAAAATGAGAGCTTGTAGTGACGGGCATCTTTGCCCATCTGTTTCTCCTTTGAAGTGCTCAGTATTTTAGGAAACTAATAAAAATAACAGAGTGATAAGAGCCAAGTTTTTTTCAGAAGGGACTAGTTATTTTGGATCTGTTCTAGGAGAACTGGCCTCTTCCCAACAAGGTGTGCATAAAAGTCCACCATGTGTTGGCTTATAACAATATATGGCCTTGCCTGTGAGTCTATGGAGTCAATAAAGCTGCTGGAACATACTGCAAAGAGCTTGGGGCCAAAGCTGTGCTTAATGTGCACCTCCTAAATGCTCCTCTTTGAAGCCATTTCACTTGATGTGTCTCTAAAACTGCCTTTGGGCCTGATTCACTGAAATCACTCAAAGCTTTTTCCATTTCCTCCATCCTTTTTTTAAGCTGTAAACACATGCCCCAGAATCTCCTTGGGGGATGGAGGGAATGATTTGGCCTTTTCTGAACTTTTACCGTCCTCCTACCTCCACACTTGACGGTGCCTATGACAGACAGTTTGACTGCTAACTGCATCTCTTGAGTGTTTCTGCTCCACACTGCAACCTCAAATGCTCCCAGCTGTGGTCCTTCTCTCTGGCTCCTCCCTAACCTGATCCTGCCTCTACTGCTCCCTACCCTCTCCATTTACCTTCTCTCCACCCAAGTCACCTCACTGACTTCTTCCTAACCCTGGCCAAACTTGTCCTCTAAGCATCAAGAGGAGCAAGGCTGACGGAGAAGATGGAGGTGATGACAGGACCCATTTCTATATCCTAACCTCTCAGGTATACAAGCACAGCACCTATGGGTTGCATCAGCTGGCTCCCTGAATGCCTCTGGGGAGCAACAGGCATCATCAAGGATGTCCTGCTTACTGTTCTCCTGCAATTCTCTCCAAATCCATGTCTGCACCCTTGGCCCTCACATCCCGTCCCTGTCCTCTTCTTTGTTTGCGCCCATAATAATTGTTTTCTCCTGTCTCTTTTTTCCCAGCACCAAAGTTCTTGATGACTAGATCCCCCTCCTGACACGAGAATGACAAAAGAATAAAATTTAGCTCTTATTTCCCACAGTGAGAGGGAAAGAGCAGTTGGTTCAGGTGAAGTACAATTCTTTGTACAAGATTAATGTGTATCTAGTGATTTACTAAAGTGTTTCCACTTTATTGGCATATTAATTAAAACAAACAATGTGAAAATGATTGCTGAACAAGATATCCCTTCCTGTATCTGCCACCTCTGGGTAGTGACTGTACCCAATTCATTCTTGTGAGGGAAGGGAAGGGAAGGAAAAAGGGAAGGAAATAGGGAGGAAAAAGGAAAGGAAGTAGGAGAGTCTTATAAAAAAATCCAAACATTATTAGAGGAAAAACGAAGACTTGGTCTCAGTTTTTAATACTCCTCATACTTCCAAGAGCTATGTCACATATCACGAGGTTTTGGGTTTTTTTTCAGGGCATTATTTGAGACCAGAAAGATGTTTTAAAACAGGAATTCCTGACCTTTTCTGATTAACAGAACCCTAGTCATCTCCCAGAGGAGACACAGTTGGAAATCCAGGACTAAGTCACAAAGCGCAACCGAAAACCACACTGTTTCAATGCAGAGAAAGGACTGGAGTCCCAGACAAAAAGCAGCAAACACATGAGGGGAACCACTCTCTCCGAGAAAGAGGAACCAGACACATCAAACAGCTTTCAGCAGGGACTTACCTCTCTGTTTCCTCTGCATGGCTCACTGGGACTTTTTTCTGAACAAGCTGTGGCAATAACAGGTTGCGTGCTGGGTTTCACCAACCATTCAAACATCTGGATGTTGCTGTAGCCAGTTGAACCTTCATATTGAAGTTCCAACAAACACTGTGGTACCTACTCCAGTGTAAATGTAACCCACTACTGCCAGCATCCAAGAGCAGACACTTTAGGCTCCATGACCTGAAGGTTACATTGGAAAGAGGGAGTCATTCCCAGTGGTCCTTCAGGGAAGCAGAAGTGCACTTGAGTGGATGGCTCCAAATATGTGATTCTTTAAAGGAGTTTAGGACCTGACCTCAGTACAAAGAACCTTATCCAAAGGCCACTGGAGTCACTGAGAAGACTCTGACCTGAACCACAGTTGTCAGAAGTCAGGCAAAAGAGAGTACTGCAGCACTGAAGGTTGCTTATTCTTATTTCTAACATGTTCCCGTCATGCTGCTTCCATTAACACTATTTTCTCCCCTCCTTTCCCCACTCCTTTCTGGCTTCTTTTAGCATAAAAATGAGTCTGCTAGACAATGCATTCACAAGTTAACACAGCGCAACAGACTGTGACTACATTAAGAGCAACTAACAGGAAGGTTTTATATCTAAGCTCTAGGGAAAGAGTAATGAAACAGAAGCATTGAGCTCACCGCTGCTGTGAAGCCGAGCAGCTTCAGCTATAAAAAGAATCCTTTTACACAGATATATAAAATGAAATACAGTCTGAAAGCCTCTCTGCTTGGAGAGAAGCATTAAGCAGCACATAAGGACCAAGTTGATGAGAGAGCACCTGGATTGGACATGTACAGAAGAAAGGTGGTTAAAAGCTAGCTCTGCAGTGTACCTCCTAAAGCCAGCCCTGCAGAGGGTGTATGCAGGCACGGTGGAGCCAAGGTGGTTTATCTTGGCAAGTGGGGTCCCAGGTCTGGCTTGCTCTGTGTGGCCAGGTGCTTCACACATGGCTTTCCCCACCTGTAAGTCTGGAAGCTGGTTTAGGTTATCACAGGATGAAATGTGATCAGATAACTCTTACTGCACTCCTCTAAGCAATTTTAATAAACTATGGAAGCTCTTTGTACAGGCTACAGCCACAGCAGCGGTGACATTGCCCAAAACACCCATGTTGCCTTAGAATCCTGGGCCAGGACCGAAAGTAGAGCTTGAAGTGAAAAGGATCTGTAAGTGTGATTGCCAGAAAAGATTTGTCATCCATCACCTCTGAGCATCTGCCATTTCACTGCTACCCTTGGTGAAAGTCCAGCAACTTCTGGTAACAGCATTTCTCACAGGGAGGATCTGGAGTTTGTTTTGAGATATCAAGAGTTCAGTCCCTCATCTTCTTGGCTGCAACAATAATTACTTCTGTTTAAAACAGGGGGGTTGTTGCCTGAATTTTGCTTTGCCATCCACCACTGGTTCTTGTTATGTTGCTGTTAGTTTAAATAGCCTCTTAACAACTTTGCCATTTCTTGTGGAGAAGGTACTTCTGGGGTGCAATCAGGTCACCTCTCAATCATCTTTCTGACAAACTGAAGAGACTGAGCTCATTAAATCACTTATCAAAAGTGTTTTCCTCAGCACTCAAATCATTTTACATGTTGCTTCTCCTCCCTGATTAGTTTACTCATAACCTGACACCAAAAGTTACCAGTGTGGGTTGTCCAATGCTCCCAGCTAAGGTGCTTTTTTTAACAAACTGCTCCTCTCCCAGTACACCTAAAAGGTTCATCAGACACCCCCTGCAACACACACACAACTCCCAGTCTGTGACTACCAGCGCAGACTGAACTGTTCAGACTTATAGCCACAAGATCATCTTCAGAGTCAGTGTTTTCAAAATACTATCATCTATTCTTCAAGAATTACCCTCATTCCTAGAGGCAGCAGATTGCATTTTCTGTAATAAAAAGACCGTTTGCACAGGTCTAGCTGACAAGCAGTCAAAATTGCCCTCTCTAAATGTCTTGTCTTCATTATTATTTATAGGTGCTTCATCATTTTGACACCCACAACTTTTATCAGCTGTGATTGCATATTTACTCTTGGATCATTAATGACACTGTTGACTAGTGCTGGGCTCAGTGCCAATCTTGTAAAATGCCAGTAAAGCATCTCAAAAAGTTGTTCCGTTAGCTACAGGAATGCTGTTTCCCTTGTTCTTAATCACTTGAAAGTGCTTCTACAGAAAACCATATATACTCATATGATCTATTGGTCATTATTGTGCAAAATATTGCTCAATACTAATTAAAAGCATTTGAAAGATGCTTTGGTATATTTATGCACAAAGCTTTCCAATTTCCCTTGATCAAGTTTCCAGATGACCTACGTTCAATAAAGCCGTGCTGACAAACATTATAATTGCATTGCTATCCTCTGTGCCTTCACTAATCAAATCCCATATCAGCTTTTCCATAATTCTGCCCAGGGCTGGAAATCCAATAAACTGGCATGTAGTTAACTGGATTATCTGATACTTAAACATCTGAAATTAGTTCCTTGCTGAGTTCTCAAAAATGCTACGACACATTGAATCCAGAAAAGATGAAATGCCTAAACATTTCCAATTGTTTGGGCTTAATCCATTTTCAAAAATGTGATGTAGGGCTCCATCACAGGGGTTCTGGCAGATTTAGCTGCAATGAAGCTGGTGAGGTTGAATAAAAGGTGCTCTCAGCTCCTCAGCCACTTAAGCACCTTAATAGAAACCTAACTTTGTTTAGCTATCTATAGAATTATATCACCTGCTCATCACCATAGTGACCAAAATACTATACTCTAAAAATAAGATTATTACTTAAGTAACCGCATTTGGAATGATTCTTTCATCTATAACTGTCTCTGCTTAGCTGTGCATTAATCCCCACAGCTACTCACTTCACACTAAAGTTGCAAGCTCAAGTAAGCACAAATGTGTGAACTCATAATCATGAAGGAGATTTCAAGAAATATCTGAAGCTTACGGCTTGAATTTATGGATGAGTTAGCCTACTTCTTTCACTGTGAACAGCTTTGTCTCACAGCTTTAGGGAGCTCTGCTCACAACTCAAGAATTACACACTCTCTCTCTCATGAGAGCAGAAACACTTCTTGGGAAAGTAAAAGTATTTGTGACCTCCTTTTTCTCTCTCTCTCTATTTTTTTTTTTTTTAACAGAAAAAGTTTCAGATTTGTAGATAAGGTCCAGATCTAGAGACAGTCAAAACCAGAGTTATACCTCTAAAACTGAATTTTGCTCTCCTTAAATCCAGGGTTTATATTGTGCTCCTCTATTTCATGGTCATTACTGCCAAAGCTGTCATAGATTGTCATAGCCCCAAGGATGCGTAACTCAAAACTCAAGGCCTGCATTTCTTCACAAGACATTCTCCCAAAAACCCAGATAAAAACAAAGACTGGCTAAAATACTACCACAAGGCTCAAGAAAAAGTGGGGGGAGAAATTCTTTCTAAACTGCCTAATTCAAATTGAAGCCAGTGGAGATTTTAATGTGGCCTCTAGATAATTAAAGAGGAAAGTGCAAAAGTCAGTAGATGACTTTTCAGTAACTCTAAAGAAAGGCAAACAGCACACACATCACCGCAGTCAAAGCAAGGATGAGAATCTTCATCCAGGAAAGGTTCAGAGATTACAAGCATTTTGGGTACTACACTCTGCTCTATCAAACATTAAGAAACGCGCTTGCTGTGACATAAACAGGCAAAACTGAAAGTCATCCTCTCAGCTACCCTCCAGACTCGCTGACACAGACAGCCCATCCACATCCACCATGAAGAGAAGACAAATCCTTAGCTGAGCTAGGACAACATTGTACTGCGGGTTCTCAGTCAAGGTATTTTATGGTAGAGAGAAAGTATTTGGAAGTCAATTTCTGATATCTGTAAAATATGGATAAAGAGACTTACACGCTGTATGACAAATCTCAGGGATTAGGCAAGCTTTGTGCCATGCCCTGAAGACACCATGCTCTTCATTCGAAAGCTTATTGTGCGTAGCCTTTGATTGTGTTTTCAGTACCATTTCGGCTAGCAGTTATATAAATAAATGTCAGGCTACATGACTCTAATTATACAGAGGAGGAAGAAGACACAAAAGCCATTAGGAAAGGGAACAGACGCTTTAAAGAAGTTGTATTAGCTTGAGTGCGGTGAAACATTAAGCCAAAAGAAAAGGCTTTCAGAAGTTGTAATGTGGCCCTAGCAAAGCCTGTAAGAAATAAGAGTTGTGCATGGTGCAGAAGCATGACCATGAGAAAGCTGATACACATTCTGAAGTGGAAGTGGCCAGAAAACATTAAGGCATAACATGCTTTCCTTAGAGAACGGGACTCAGAAGAATGATGGATCCACAAGGTCGGGGGATAGTGAGGTCCTTAAAGACAAGCCATTCAGTTATTTCTTTGTATCAGTCCCTGCGGGTAAGGAGACAGTGTACCTTGGTCTGGATTTTGACTTCTGGGCAAACTGCTGGTTCTACAACCGATCCCAGCCCAGTGACCTTCTCTCAAAGGTGGTCTTGGAATATCAGCAAGTCCTGGAACCAGCAAGTCTTGGGAAAGAGCAGATCTTTCTGCAGTTCAGAAATCTAGATTAGCAGCTAGCTTAAAGGCTTGGTTCACATGTTCTGAACCACAGTAAACTATGAACTAGAGTTCTGAACACTGTAGCTATAGCCAAAATGAGACATCCAGCAGCCTCAGCCACCTACAGTACTTTGGTCAGGATGGATAGATAGATAGATAGACAGACAGACAGACAGATAGATACTCCAGGTCTGTATTCTTGAGCTTGGAAAGAGAGTTCCCCAATAGCTATATTGTGACCCCATTTCTTCCACTACATGTTTTTCCTCAACAATATCTCTAAGTAGTCAATGTTACAATAGGCCCCTACACTAAAAAGAGCAATACCTAGGGCCATAATGGGGTGGAATAATGGAAAACTAAGAGAATTATAGGGAATAAATAATTAAAAAGAGGGCTATAAAAAGATGCAGGTATATTGCTAGAACAAGTCCAGATGAAATACCCACAGAAAAGAGAGGGATAAGATGAGGGCAGGAAGTCACAGCGGCTTAGGAGAGGAGACCAGCTGAAGCCATGCCACAAGACTGAACGTTGACATGTGTCAGCATTAAAAACCACTTTCTAGCACAAACAAAAAAGGTCATTTATTGGGTTTTGATCTGTTCATTCCCATCAGCAGGGCACTTTTCATGTCAACATTTCTTTCTGTAATGGAAAAACCCTTCTGCTTAATGTATCAACACCATGGACAGAGCCACCTTCCCACCCCAGCCCAGACCCAGCTGGAATTAGTGCTCATTTCACTGTGCGCACGTTTCAATACCAACACTGACACCCTCTTCCCAACACCATTTCCACCCTCACCCTGAGCCCGTCGGCTCCCTCCCGCCAGCGGTAATTTTCAGATCCACCACCACCAACCACAGGCAAAATCCTTCCAGCAGCTGACGGCTCGTTTCACTCCCTTCTGACAGATGGTTCACATCAGAATAGCAGTCAATTCAAGAATAGCACATAGCCCATTGATGACGACGTGATAAGGTTGGCACAGGAGACAGTTCGTGGCTGTCCTTCAAAGCTGATGGCCACTGTCCACTCCCACAAACCTTGCTCCTCCGGACAGACGTCCCAGTTCAAAATATTGCCCAGGCAGCTCGAATGCTGTCACCGACAGTGCCATTGCGTCATGCATATTTAAGATAGCTGAGCACCTCTTCCCCCAGATGCTCCTGCTGTAGCAACGGCAGGGTCTATTTTGTGTTTATTTCCTGGATCAAGTCTTTCCATTTGTTACGTTTGGCTCTATTCCACGCACGGCTGAAGAGCCAAATAGCCAAGGGCAGAGGGCTGCTATTTCACCTTTGATAGATGGGAACTAAAGTTACTCTTGGCAGCTGACTTGAAGCGTCTATAAAGAAGAAATGGGGGCTCAGTCACAAAAGGGCCAGGCTCTGCAGATTCCGACAACAGGTTTAGTTAGGACTACCTGAGCTCGGCTTTAAATCAGCTTGGGGAACATATTGTTTTCAGGATTATTTTGCTGAAGTGCATTTAGAAATGTCGTGGTGGGTTTAAACAGATTATGGTATGAGCAGCTACAGGCTCCATAAACAAACAAACAGAGAAAAACCCAAACAACAACAACAAAAAATCCTCATTTGATCTCTTAAATTTCAGCCCAGTTTTGCACTGTTAGGAAATACAGAACCTCACAAAATACAGTCTAATGTGAGAAGACAGTATGATGAAGTCAGAGATTTAAAATCTTTTGGAGCTTTATTAATTACAAGAGCTCTAGTCCTTAAAATTGTTCAGTTTCTCCCCTCTTTACTATAAATTTTAGAAACACAGCAAGTGTTTATGGTACACATATACTACTTACAAAGAGCAACATGAAGTTTTGTAGAAGTGCACCTGGGTATGTAAAATAAATTATAATGTCATCTAGCTTTTATATGCTGTCTTTTTATCAGGATAGCTCAGAGACGATTCTCAAACAAACAGCATCATCTTTTGATTTACACAGATAAGAAACTGCAGCACAACTGCTTCATGCAGGATCTCCCACCTTGTTCTTGGTAGAACCATGAATGGAACAGATGATTGTAGGGTTGAGTCTACTGCTTTAACGAGCAACCAATGTTGCCTCTCATACACATACTGGCTACGAAAACTGTATCCCAGCCTGTGTCAAACCTGATTCGGATTCTAGCTGGTGGAAGTGAATGCAGCTCCCCAAAACCCAACAGAGCTATATCTAGGTTTGTCAGCTGAAGATTGGGTCCACTATATTTCAAATTAATGTGTCCCTGCAATACACTACGTCTATTTTAAGTGTTTCTTAATCTTTTATTATTTCTACATCAAGCATTGCAGAATTTGCTAGCTTTATATAATTTAGACATCTGAGAACACCATAACATTCCATTTTAATTCGCCTTTCTAATGGATAAGTATATAAACCTGTTCCTAGTCAGCTAGTCCTACTTTCAGGGACAATCACTGAATAATTCAACCATGACAAAAATGAGCTCTGCAAAACTAAGTGCCATAGGTGGGTCTGGCATGATCTGGACTTAATGACAGGTGAATCCAGCTCCAGTCAAATCCATGGGAGCCTGTTTTCATGTCAGCAGTCAGTAAGAATGAAATCCCATTGGAATCTGGAGGTGTTTGAGTGGAATTTTTCAGTCTTGAAGCACAAAGACGTGAAAACACCAGAATACCAAAGTTACTTGGAAACTGAGGTCTACCTACAGACAGGTATCTTTGGCAATCTCTCTCTCTCTCTCCCCTTTCTCAAGCTTTAGATCTAAAACTGATGAGTGGAGGTAGCAGATCCTGAAACCAGTGTTAGGAGCTTGTGTCACTGTGTAGTGGAGGTGTGTGTGGAAAACAACCACATCTTTAGTCCTCTAGATATCTTCTTAGGTCTGATCTTCAGCTCTGATGATATAAACGTTGGAAATAGGCCAGTGACCCCAGCATGTCCTTAAGTGTTAGAAAACCCTCGTGTGACCTGAACCACACAGACAGCCCTTCTGGGAACATCCCCAGAGATCAAGGCTGTCCATAACTGAGGGGTTTTGATTTATGTGTAACCTTCTGCAACAGTGTCCTAGTACATTGGCCCAGCGAGTTAATCTAACACCCCTTCCACACCTACCCAGGCAGAAGCACAGTCTTGAGGGAACAGACACAGAAAAAAAGCATAGTTTCCTATGCTCCTTTGCCTTGAGCTCTTCCCAACAGGCAAGCGGTCCCCACCACCACTGCACGCAGTAAGTAATGCAATATTGAATGCCACTATTTTGTCATAGTGGACCTTCTCCTCATTGCTTTGATTTCAGGAAGAAAACCACAACATTAATTTTGCTCTCCATTTCCAGCTCTGGATGAGCAAAAAAACTAACTTCTCTGTCTGAGCAATGGAGCAAGCAAGACTGCAACCACATCCACCACCTGGAGATAGGACCCTTGAGTTCCAGAGCAGTCCTTGTAGATGGCGGGAAGGCACAAAAATCCACCCCAGCTAAAGAAAGTGTACCATGATCTGCTGGCCTTTAGCATCCGGACTCCTCTTCAGGCTGGTGCTGATCACTCATCAGGCTCTGTGTTTAGTCAACGCATGCTGTGGGGCAAGCAGCTGGAGAAAGCCTGTGCTTATTAACGCACTCCTGCAGGAGCTCAGCACCTATTGTTTCCAGCTGGAAAAATCTGATTTTTTTCCAAACATTTTCCCTCCTGAAATACCAGAACTGATATAAAAAGCGGAATTTGTCTGGCAAGGTTGGCTTTCTCAAATCTAGCAATTTTCCGTCTGTAGGTCTTCCCTCCCTCACACACCCCCCCTTTTGCAGAAGGAGCAGAAAGCTTAGCCCAGAAAGAAGATGCACCCCAGGCACAGTGGGCTGTATGAACAACTATGAGCTGTAGTTAAAAAAATGGTGAGTGGTTCAGGCATGCAGAGTATGAATGAATGCAGTGACACAGTCAAATAAGTAATAATAACAATAATACTACTACTACTACAACTAAATAAATGACTCTTTCTTCTCCTCCAGGTGTTTTACAAGTGACCTTTCCTGTAACTGGAAGCAATTTCCCTCTATCTGCTAATCCCCTTTAGTTTCTCATGCAGGGATTGTATCCAGGTTTTCCAGATATATCAGACTTTTTACCAGCTGTCACAGGACTGTGGCAGGATTTTTCTTTTGGCTGCACATGTGTGTTTGTTAAACACTGCATATCCAGAAAGATGCTACAGTGATTAAGGAGAAACTGGGCCCAGCACAGCATCAATTATTCCTTTTGAGATGGAGATTAATTTCACCTCTCTTCAACCACCTTTGAACTTGCATTTTAGACTACTGGCCAAAAATTGACAGGTATGCTGACAGCGAAATGATATTCAGGGAACTACTGGCTGCTTTGGGAAGGCTGTGGGAAGTTATTATTCCTCTTCATGTGGTACTTTTGAGGACACATCTGCAATAAAGTGTCTGGTTCAGGGCCTCCTGTACAAGTGAGATGTTGACAAACTTGAGTGAGCCCAGTGGAGGGTGATGAATGTGCTTTGGGGTCTACCACACCGGGGAACACGATGCATGAGGAGAGCCTGAAAGAGCTTGTTCAGTCTGGAGAAGGTTAAGGGGGAAATAACAGACTTCTTTTAACTATCAAGTACGAAGCTATAGAGATGAGGATCACTGAGGAGTGCACAGCAGAAGGAGAAGAGACAGTGGTTACAAGCAGAAGCAAGGGAAATTCCCATCTGAAAAAAATGAAAGCTGTTTTTGCCATGACAGTGGTGAAGGATGGGAACAAGGGCTCTGAAAGGCTGTGCCATCTCATCTCACAGAATCACAGAATGATTGAGGTTGGCGGGGACTCCCAAGATCTTTTCGTCCAACCCTCCCTCGCTTAAGCAGAGTCAGCAAGAGTAGGATGCCCAGGACCATGTCCAGCTGGGTTTTGAATATTTCCAAGGATAGAGACTCCACAACCTCTTGTTGAAACCTGTTTCAATGTTCAACCACACTGCTGAACAATGTTCATCAACCTGGCTTAATGTTTAACCTCACAGTAAGAAACAGTTTTCTAACGAACATGCAGAGGGAATTTCATGTGTTTCCGTCCGTGCCCATTGCTTTCTGCCCTGTCAGTGGCCACCACTGAGAAGAGCCTGTCTCTGTCTTCCATGCACCTTCCCATCAGTTATTTATAAACATTGATAAGAGCACCGCTGCACCTTCTCCAGGCTAAACACTCCTAGCTCTCTCAGCCTCTTCTCATGTCAGATGCTACAATGCCTTTATCAACCTGTCGCCCTTCACTGGACTTGGTCCGGTAAATCCATGTCTTGTACTGGGGAGCCCAGAACTGGACACAGCACTCCAGATGTGGCCTCATCCCTGCTGAGTAGAGAGGAAAGATCACCTCCCTCAACCTTCCAGCAATGTTCTTGCTAATGCAGCCCAGGAAACTGTTGGGTCTTCTTTGCGGCAAAGTCACATTGCTGGTTCTTCTGGAACTCATTGTCCACCAGGACCTCTGATTCTTTCTCTGCAAAGCTGCTTTTCAGGTGGTCATTCCCAGCACATACTGATGCATGGGGTCATTCCACCCCAGCTACAAAAATTGCAATTGCCTTTGTTGAGCTTCATGAGGATCCATCGTTGGAGATTTTCCAAACTCCACTAAAACCCCAAGCAGCCTGGTCCGGGATAGAAGCTAGCACTGCTCTCAGCAAGGTTTGGGAACAGAGACTCTAGGGGTCACTTCCAACCTAAACAGTTTTGTGATTTTACAAATAATCATCACAGATGTGTCAAGTCTTCAGAATACTGGGAAGCTCCAGCTTTATGAAAGTATGTTAAATAAGACAGAACCCAGCTAAAAGAAATGGAGTGCCATTTTTACTGCTATGAAAAACACAGAATGCAGAGTTAGAGGATTCCTCTACACTAATTCCTGGCAGCAATAGATTAAGAATTAGCTCAGTTTCCCAAATCCACTCCAGCAACTTCCCAATCATGATCCCAGTTCTTAACTTTCCTTCCTAATTTTTTTATCAGTTTAAGTTCATGAACTCCAACTTCACGTATGCTTTCAGTGATGAGCTGTAAGTGCACAGTATTATTTTTTAAAACAGAAATGGATGAGAAACATGTGCAAAGTAAAAGAATAATTCACAATAGACATTTGAGGTCCTATATCCGACATAAATGTCACGTTGTGAAGAATTGCCTTGAGGTGTACATGGGCTTAAATTTCTGCACATAATTAGGGTAAGGTTGAGTGAACATCTGGATATGGACTCAAGATGACCCAAAATACTGACAACCATAGCTATGACATGTAAATCTACTCAAATACTTATAAGAAGTCAGTTTGTTCCTTGCTATCAGGGAAGAAGCATGTCAGGAGGATGACAAATCTCCAAAGTACAAGTGAGCTGAGCTGTTCTAGGCAGATGCCTATCAGTTCTACTCCATCTGAAAAAAAAAAAAAAAAAAAAGTCTTAATTATGAGGAAGCTTAACTTCTGGTTTCTAGTCAACAGCTGCTAATTTTGTACCTGTAGCTGGCTGTTCTTGGAAGAATGGCTCAGGTAGCCCACATCTGTCTAGTTGTGTGCTTCAGTAGCAGTGCACTTCCTTAGGAACACTGATAAAACCAATCTGGCTTAGCTTTTTAATTATTGACTGCTTCCCTGGGGTTTTTTTGCTGGTAGGGAGTTAATTTTCCACTTTCTGAGTAATTTTGAAATAAGGACAAGAAATTTTACTGGCCCCACATGTGAACGTTACAGTAATGAATGTGTTCATTCCCAGAGAATAAGCCATTTTTATATATATATATATACACACACGAGTACCTACTTGGGAGAGCAAAGGAATGAAATTCAGAGAAGCACAGTATTCACAAGTATTCTTGCCACTAAGGCAAAACTATATGTAACTATTGAAGACATAAAGTAATGCATTGATTCTTATCCCAGTTTCTAGGTATTTAGCAGGTACTTAACCTTCCTTGCCAAGATGACGCTATCTGGAATTTGCATTACTACTTCTGTGGCTGTCCAGAATAGTTCTTGGTGAAAGAACTGATTTATCCGCACACAGGTAACATCATTGGTCATTTAAAAAGTGCTTCAACAAGTGCTGTTAGAGCTCCTTAGAATTTTCTATGTAATAAATAGCACATTTTTCCTGAGAGTCAAAGATTCCCCATTTCCATGCTCATTCAACAAAAACCTGAAAGTTTTTCACCCAAGCAATACTGGTCCCCCAAGTTACACAGCTTGACAAAATCTTTTTTGAAGTGAAAAATTTGGTCACAACTAAAACAATTAACAAAAAATTATGAAAAAGCAACCACCTCTGTCACTGCCACTGCCCGAAGGTCCCCTCCAAAGTGCCCTGCAAAATTAAACACTTCCAGGGAAGGCTGTGATCATTCCTCATCATATCAGTTATTTCTATTGATTATGTCAGCACCAGGGGTCTCAGTGAGATGGGGTTTTGTTATGCTAATTGTAGTAGCATCCTTTGAAGAACAGTCTGGTGCCAAAAGCTTGCAAACTAAGTAGACAAGAGTCAAGGAGAGCGAGAAAGGGACAGTTATTCTTGTTTTATGCTGGAAGACTTCTGGGGCAAAATGATTAAAGGGCGTCTGCGTAGGGTCACAAAAAATCTATCTTCAAGCTGAGAACAGAGTCCAGATGTCTTTGGTCTCTCTGCAGCACGGCTGCAGGCTATTTGTCCTCGATACCAATCTGGTAAAGCTTTTTAGAGTATTTTTGCTCAAGTCAGACAGAAAATTCCCTCTCTTATCTCCACACTACAGCCTGAAGCCTTCATACAATACACGAAAGTGTTCGACAACAGCGCTTCAGCCACAACATACAGCCTGCTGCCCACCACAGTCACAGCAACATTATCACACCAGCCCTACTTACACACCAGCTGCAGCCTCATCTAAAAGCCTTCTGCAGAAAGGAACTGCTAGCCACCCACCGACTGACCGTCTAAGTGTTCAGGAGGACTGGAATAGCAAAGGAAGAGTTTATAACTGATTCGGTGCTAATCCTGCCAGTAAATGAGAACTGCAATGGAATTAGTACAAGTAATTTTGTCTCATCTTTATAGTTACTGTTCTCAGGGCAGCCGGAAATTTGATCTTCCAGATTCGATCATAAATTGGCCACCAATTCATCCTTGCAAAAATTACTGATTTTTTTTCTCCCATGTTTTTCTTTTAATACCACCTGGGATTTATCACATTTCATAGCTGCAAAATTTTACTGAAATTTAGAATCACAGAATCATTTAGGTTGGAAAAGACCTTTAAGATCATCAAGTCCAACCGTTACCTTAGCACTACCAAGTCCATCATCAAACCATGTCCCTAAGCACCACATCTACATGTCTTTTAAATACCTCCAGGGATGGTGACTCAACCACTTCCCTGGGCAGCCTGTTCCAATCATTGACAACCCTTTCGGTGAAGAAATTTTTCCTAATATCCAATCTAAACCCCTCCTGGCACAACTTGAGGCCATTTCCTCTTGTCCTATCACTTGTTACTTGGGAGAAGAGACCAACACCCACCTGGCTACAACCTCCTTTCAGGTAGGTGTAGAGAGTGATCAGGTCTTCCCTCAGCCTCCTCTTCTCCAGGCTGAACAGCCCCAGGTCCCTCAGCCGCTCCTCACAGGACTTGTGCACCAGCACCGTTGCCCTTCTCTGGACACGCTCCAGCACCTCAATGTCCTTCTTGTAGTGAGGGGCCCAAAACTGAACACAAAACTCGAGGTGCGGCCTCACCAGAGCCAAGTACAGGGGGACGGTCACTGCCCTGGTCCTGCTGGCCACACTATTCCTGATACAAGCCAGGATGCCGTTGGCCTTCTTGGCCACCTGGGCACACTGCTGGCTCATATTCAGCCGGCTGTTGACCAACACCTCCAGGTCCTTTTCCACTGGGCAGCTTTCCAGCCACTCTTCTCCAGCCTGTAGCATTGCCTGGGGTTGTTGTGACCCAAGGGCAGGACCCGGCACTGAGCCTTGTTGGACCTCATACAGTTGCCTCAGCCCATTGAACCAGCCTGTCCAGATCCCTCTGCAGAGCCTTCCTGCCCTCAAGCAGATCTACACTCCCTTCCTCGTATATATTTCAGTTATAACAACGTATTTCCATAGAACCATACTAAAAATCTGATTCTTTTCTCCCTTATCAGAATGCTTTAAGCAACTATACTCAGGGCCTCTACAGGAGAATATCTAATCTGTTCTTTGATGCAAATCCAGTCATTCATTTTCTACATCTACATTTTTCTACATCTACTCAAAAGTGATATACAAGCCCTACAGAAGAATGAAGGTCTATGTGATATCAAAAGAACTGTGCTTGACCAAACACTAACATCTCACTTGACCAGATCCCAACATAAACATAATTAAGTGTCCTTTTGTTTTAAACTAATACCACAACCAGTTCAGATGTATTGCAATGCTCTCTACTCACATTAAATCAAGACACAAAGTATGCAGGAAACATGTATTTCACAAACAGAAATGTCACGCTTGCAGATGAAACCATTTACTGCTGGCAGCTAAAAAGAGTCACTTTCTGTCCCCAATGTCATTAAGTCACCTCTACTAATGCTGTCATAACTGAATCCTGAAGATGTGCTTTGCTTTACAAGAGAGTCATGCCCTTGGTCATAGACAGGCATGCTCTGGCCTTTTAAAAACTTGTGTTTTGTTGTTTTTTTTAAGAATTATACCCTAGTTTGGAGCTGCAAATCCCTCCCTTACAGAAGTACATTAAGAATAACCCACTAAAGTCAATGGGGTCAAACCAGTGACCAGGTGACAAGGTAACAGAAGAGCAGAAACAGTCAGTGTTATCTATATTGCAAAACCATTTCGAGCCTGTCCCCAGCCTGGAGTAGGCACAGCACATGATAGAAAGCCTTTCCCCAAAAGCTTACATTTCAAGTGGGGGAGATGACAAAAGGATGAATGTTAAAATGGAAACCCAGAGAGAGAACAAGCCAGACTGACCCAATATGACATCAGGCACTTACCCAGGATCATCATTCTCTTTCCTTCTAAGCAATGTAGAGATGCTGGCACTTTCAGAGGGCTAGTATATAGTTCTGTTGACCACCCAGACCCGATTTAGGTCTCTAACTTGGGTGCCTATGATGTCAGCTACCAGAAAATCAGGCCAAATAACTTCCCCACGTGCATAAAAAGAAGCCACTAGCAGGATGACAGGAACCTCAGTCCAGTGGACTGAAAATTGCCTGAAGTGCCAAACTCGAAGAGTTGTGATTGGTGGCATGAAGTCCATCTGGAGGCCAGTTGCTAATGCTGTATCCCAGGGGGTTGATACTGGGGCCAGTACTGTTTAATCTATGCATTAGTGACTTGCATGTCGAGACAGAGTGCACCTTCAGCAGATTTGTAGACAATACAGAGCTGGGAGGAGCGATTGATACACTGGATGGTTGGTTGTGCTGCAATTCAGAGGGCCCTCCACAGGCTGGAGAAATGGGCAGGGCAGAATCTCATGAACTTCAGCCAAGTGAAATGCAAAATCCTGTACCCGGGGAGGAAAAACTCCATGTATCAGGATGGGTTGAGGACTGACCAGCTGGAAAGCAGCTTTGCAGAAAATGCCCTGGAGATCCTGGGGGACACCAACCTCAACATGTGCCAGCCGTGTGCCCTTGCAGGAAAGAAGGCAGGTGGTGTGGTGGGCTGCATTAGCAGGAGCATGACCAGCAGGTCAAGGGAGGTGATCCTTCCCCTTTACTTAGTATGTCAGCTCTTCTCAGCGTCTCCTGGCATCTACCCAGCTCCAACAGCTCTCCACTGACAGTTGCCCTGGGTAGTTTTTCAGTCACTTACTTATACCTATACTCAATAAGATTTTCACCAGCACCTGTCTTCACTGTGGTGATGACACTGTCACTTGGGACATTTCAAGAAGCCTAACCCAGAAAACATCTCCCTTATCTAAAAAAGCCTTTCTCCTTCTCAGAAAAGGGCATACACTGTTGTGCATAAATGGTATTGACAGAAAATCTTCACAGAGAAAGAAAATTGCTACAACTGTGATGAAACCTGATGTTTCAAAACATTAAAAATGTAATTTCAATAATTCATAAGTTCCAAGGAACACATTTTTATGTTTATGACAAAATTGGTGGTAGTTATGCCTCACAAAAGAAATAATTGATAGGATGAAATGGCTTTACTCCAAGTCGTTGCTTTCAGTGGAGTGCTTGAAAATGAGATGAGATCCATCGAGACGAAAAAATAAAATCATTACACAGCAATAAAAGTGTACCTAAGTGGTTATTTATTATTAAAAACTTCAATACTAATGACAGAATGAAAAAAATTAAATTCAGAGTGAGAGGCTTGCTATACTCCAAAGCAGTGTGCCCCCTCCGAGGTTCTCTTTGCCAACGCATGGGTTAACATGCTGCGGTTCTGCACATGTTGGTAGGCTGCGATGCACAACAGATTTCTGCAAGAACTTCAAAGGAACACCCAGCCCCAGCCTGTCCAAAAGGGCAGCTACAGACTTCAAAACAGTTCTCCTAAGACACTGTGGGAGATAACTGCCTGCAGCAGAAATTGCCCACCCTCTCCAAAGGCAGAGCTCAGTCTTGGCACCGTGTTCAAGTGTGCCACAGCTCTCCCAAGCATACCCTCATGGTAGGCACATCCCAAAGAGGAGCACAACCCAGGGAGATAAACACTCCAGCCACAAAACCACCCAGGTCCCACGCCTGCTCCATAACCACGAGTTGCAGTATGAAGGCAGTTTGTTTTGAACACAAGGCACAGAGAGGCCACGTTAGGTGACAAATTCTTCTTCCCCATTTCCCCTGCATATGGATGCATTCACATACCAGTTAGTGTGAAAAACAACAAACTTGCTCAGCCTCGCACTGTCACTCGGGGTGAACAGTTGTATTTCTGAAGCCTCCCGTGGCCTGCACAGCCTCCTGGAGACTCTGCATGGTGCAAAGCGCTGATGGGTTTGGGGCAAATAGAGGGAAACATCACCCAAGTGACAAAACCATCCTCAGCTTGGCTGAGACAAGAGCAGTGTGGAAGGGGGCAGAAATCTCTGTGCTAGGGCACGATGGCAAGTGGAGAGAGAAAGAGACCAACAGGCTGTTCTTTGGTAGCCTTGCAGCTTGGTGGTCCTTGCAGCTCCTTAACAGGGTTGAAGAGCATCTTTCTGCATCCTGCCCAAGTTCCAGGGAAAGCGATGGTGCAGCATCCGTTCTGCTCTGCTCTGGCAAGCTGCATGTTAGCAGAAACTTCATCTAACAGATTTTTCTTTCTGCACCTGCTTTTTCCTCTTTTTTCCCACTGAAAAGTCATTGGAAGGGCAAGGGAGCATAATCCATAGTATGACTTTCTCATGCAGGCCTGAGAACTGTTCTACCAGTGAAACCTAATCTATGTCACTAGTCCACTATGCCATATCACAGCTTGAGAGAGTGATAAAGAAGTGCAGGTCTCAAGGAGAGACTTGGTACTTAAGTTAGTGCATCTGAGGCTGGTTTATTCTTGCTTTTATTTATTCTTTTCAGTTCACTTGCTCCCACCTCCTCCAGCTCCCATTGCGATCACCGTGCTCAGCTCTCAGCTCCACGGGACGGGCAGCCCTGAGTCTGGGCAGTTTTCACACCAAATAACAACACATCGAGAATGAGAACACAGTTCCTGAGGCAGCGACTGTTTTCTGTGTCAGGCCCTCCCGGAGCTTCTCACCAGGGCAGAGATTGGAAATTCTCTGTCATCCCAGCCCCAATTATTATAAAAAAGTGGCAGAGAGAGGAAGGCCAGTTCTGGTAACTGAGTCAGGCAAGCAGAAAAATTAGCTGCTCTGAGTGATTTATCACCTCAGACCACTGGTGTAATCCTTTCCAAATTCAATTACAGCTAATTAAAAAAACCCCCTCTCTTCTGAGTTGATCACTTACAGTTCCAAGTTACAGTTAAATCTTGCTGTAACAAGATGGTTTGACTTGATGATCTTAGAGGTCTTTTCCAACCTTAAAGATCCTATAATGACCATAAAAACTAACACTCCAAGGAAAGTTGCAAGGTTTGCTAGTGATGTAATGCTAGGGTTATACCATAATATACTTAATTAGTGGCCCTCTGGCACACTGGTTGGTTTTGAGTAAAGCAAGACTGGATTACAGTCCTGAGTATCCTGCGTGTCCTAATCTCTCTCCTTTTGTTTTACCTGTCCCCCAGTTGACGTCGGATTGCCTGGGAGAAGCTGGGCTTGAGAAACTGCTGTTGCAATCTCCCTCTCACATTTGGGATGCATATAAAGCTGCTTGTTAGAATAATAATAGTAAAAAGAGAGGTAGTAACTTGGAGCCATAGGCTCAATTCTGGAAAGGGTTTTAAAAGCCAAGCCTCTCTCTTCCTCGCAGAGCATGCAGTCGGAATAGATCTCATCCAATTTTCAGGACTTAGGCGTTCATGTTCTTCTATCAATCACTGTGAAACAAGGGCTCAGGAAGCAATTGCAAGACATAAAGCACCTTCCTCTGCTTACTGCCCCATGGCAATAAGTGCTTAACTCCTGGGACTCTCTATTAGCAATTCTTTTATCGTGTTATCTGGATAATAAACCAGCTACTTACACAGCTTCTACTGACAAGATCAACTATGGGATTTGCAGTAGCAGAACAAAGTTGCCGTTTGCTTTCAAGGTTCCAAGGTCAACACAAGCCAGAACACCAGTCACAGCAAATATATCGCACAGAGGAAGGACATGGCTCAGGAGGGAAAACAATTTTCTGGTGTTTTCACCCTCAACCAAAGCAAGACTTGCCAGTGACTGACCCTACTACAATATTTGAAAATGGATGTTTCATCACACAGGCATCAGGACAGAGGCCAGTGATCATTCTCAGAGTGTATCACACTCTCTGTGTTCATCACGGCACAGAAATGCCTGTCAAAAATATGATTTGCCTAGGAAGATTCATTGCTTTCTGATACATCACCTCTCGAAGGGACCAGGATATGATATTTTGAAGAAAAACAGAATACCTGACTAGACCTCCAATCCAAGAAAATAACACTTCACAGGGGAAGAAATTTCCTCTGGCTCTTGCAGAGAACAGTCAAGCCATGTTGCACATGATGTAATTATCCACACTTTTATTACCTTTTGTGTCCTAATTACTATTACAGTATGCTTGGCAAACCGTCACTCAACAGCTTACAATCGCAGTCTTTGACTACATTATTTCACTCATTAGATTATAACAGCAGCCAAAGAAAGCTGCAACACGGATGCTGGTTTCTGTCCAGCTACAGTCCTCTAAGCTCACACAGCTGACTGTATGGGCAGGCCTATTTACTCATTTTAAATTAATTGCCCTTCAATTAGGCTGCACTGCATCTTTTTGGCACATTTCTACAACAGCTGAGAAATCGAAAGTATTAGTCCCTGGGTAGATGCTGCTCTCTCATTAGTTGTTTTTTTGGGGGTTTTTATGTTTTGCATTTTGAGGATGGGAAGAGAAACTTACTGCGCAATCTCAACGTGCTGTGTCTTCAGAGCCAACTTCATCCCAAAAGAGAAACAGATGTAGTCTGCAAGTAGAGGGTCATAGGAAGCCTCATTCAGTATGATTTTTGTATCTTCTGGTCGGGTTGTCCCGCTCCGAGCAAGGTTCAGCTCTGACCAAAGCTCTTCTGCTGTCAGGGCGTTCGTAGTGTTCCAGTCCCACGCAGGCTCTCTGGAAGCTACTAATGGAGCCGATCTCCTGCACCAGCACTGGGGGGAGCAATTGATGTGGGCTAGGTACTTACCACTGACTTGCACAGAACTTGAAGGAACTGTAAGGATTTCAGATCTCTTCCCTGCATTGTGTTCCAAATCATGTAATCCTGTTAAGGATATTAACGATTAACAGATAGGAAACTGGGAAAGAAAAAAAAAAAAACCACAACAAAAAATTACTTTTCCCAAATTGCACACAAAATAGTGTATATTATATTATATCATATTTATTATATATATTTCAGTTGGAGGGGACCTACATCGAGTCCAACTGCCTGACCAATTCAGGGCTGGCCAAGTTCAAGCATGTTATTAAGGGCATTGTCCAAATGCCTCATAAACCCTGACAGGCTTGGGGCATTGACCACCTCTCTAGGAAGCCTGTTCCAGTGTTTGACCACCCTCTCGGTAAAGAAAGGCTTCCTAATGTCCAGTCTAAACCTCCCCCGGTGCAGCTTTGAAGAATAAATTGCTACTTCATCACTAAAAGAAGCATAATTCTCCCAAAACACTTGACAGTCTCTGGCATGTATGGTCAGATGAGTTCTTCTGGAATCATATTTACTCATCCATCCTTCAATTGCTCTCAGTTTATTGTGGCGATGAAAAAAGCAATGAAAAGAGATTCATTCAATGCCACTGCAATACAAAAAGCATCACAAAATGAGCTTGAGGCAGAAGTATCATACTTCTGGAGTACAATGAAAAGGAAGATGGTACCTGGCTGCGTCTTGCCTACAAAGTATATATAATCATCTTACTGAGAGCCCTAGCAGTGGTGAGGCAAGGTAATCCAGAGAAGGATCAGAATTTTGTAACACATTAAGATCCCATGGCTAAACCTTTCACCTGTTTGCTGATATCACAAAATATTTCCATGTCTCAGAGAGCAATCTCAGCTAACACCTGATATGTGACCTAGTAACCCCAAATAAATTAAAAAAACCGCCCATACTTTCTGTCATCGCTTTTTACACCTCCCTACTGTCTTCATCCCCGAAATTGGTCACTGGGTAGTTTTAGCTTTCCTTCTTTTTGCATCATTCAACCAGGTAAAAGAAGGAAAGTGGGGAATGAAGCCTGCCAGTTACACTGAGGCAATGCTACTAGGGACAGAAGAGACTGGGAAGTCCCAAGCCTGCACCAGCCCATGGCTACGACATAACTATCATGTATATAGATGATGCAACTGCCTGCCGGTCACAAGCATCCAAACCAACCTATCTGTGAGTAGTTCAGAAGGTGAGAAGCCAATGGAACAATTCATAAGAAGTTATTAACTGCTGACATCTTTCAAAGGAGGTGAGAAACCCAGAACAATGGTCAACAAACAGAATGGCATCTCCAAATAGTTCACCCAGGTCCAGTAATGCTGGAGGCGGAACTGGTGGGATATCTGCTGCCATGAATATGTCATTAATTTACATTTGATTAATTTCCATCACTGGATGTAGTAACTTTTGTTATTCCAGACAGTAACTAGTAACGGGATGTTCTTTCAGTGGACCAGCAGGTACTCACAGTAACCCAACAGTCAGATGAAGCTGCACTCTCTCAGGACACGCTAGTGAGAAAGTTCTTGACCTCGGACTTATACAAATGTTCTTTTGTAGTAATCACCTCATTAAAAAGTCTTTCTTTTCTGATGGATGCAGCTTTACTACAAGCCCAGTGGCATGCGTCTGCTGTTCCTATTTCGATTTACAATACCCCTTGATGAACGTATCTAATTCTGGACCGAGGGGTCATTTAATTTTATATTGCACCTCAGAAATAGCTGCTTCTTCCACTCTCTACCCATTTTCAAAGCATCATGGAAAGCTTATTCCTTCCCTCCCAGAAGATATTTTCATAGCAGAAAAGGCCCTGTAAAATTGAATCACAAAATTATTCTTTTTTTGCAGACTGCGTTGAAATGTTATAAACTCACTTTCCAGTAAACACAGAGGCCACCATCATTGCTCTGCTGACTGGGCTGTAAAGAGTTTAGACTCAGATTGATTTCTGAGATGCATTGTCAGAACAATGTCACTTGTAAATAGGGAAATTTAACAAATGTTTCTTAATAAATAGTTGGGAAAAAAAATCTGCAGTAACTGGTCTGTTCACATGCTACAAGTGATCGATTATGGAAGTATGATAATGGTAGTTCATCTTAAGAGTTTCCACAGAGACACAAATCAGCTTCAATTAAAAGATAATACGAAAAATCACTTCTTGAGATATGAGTTTGTTAATAAAACAGTGATAAATCACATGGCGGATTTAATTGGAGAGAAAGTGCTTTATCACACTTAATTCAGTTCTATTTATTTTTGCACAGAATGTCTATACTTAAAGCATTTTAAATATTCATCTGTTAAAATGATTTAAGGAAAGAGAAGCCTCAGTCTGTGATTCGGTAGTGGCATTCAGACAATACGGGGTGATTTAAAGGCCTTAAAGAAGCGCTGAGGAAGAACACCTAAAATATAGTAGCGCATTTTGAAGGATCATAATTTTAGCGATAGCACAGAATTTATAGAAAACAAATCTTCTGTTTAAACATTTGCACTTTAAGAAGTTTGAATAGACCAAAAGGTGTCATTTTGTGTAGATTTTTATTGGTCTTGCCCCCTGTTGCTGCTTCTATATTGCTAAATGTACGTACACCAGGGAGCAACCCCAGGCTCTCGGAGAAGCTCCTGCCAGATGCGTGGGTTGTCTAACTGCTGGGGCTGTTAGGCAATTCCGGTTGTAGTGAACGTCTCTTCACCACTCAAAATATTGATGGTAACAGACTATGCAGCAGCCGGCCAGATGTTTTTAAGAGGTAAATTGGAGGACACATGATGCAAGGTTGAGAACGCAGAGCTTGCTGGGGCAGCACTGGAGGAGCTCAGGCCTGTCTCTACCGATCATGGAAATCCTGGTATGAACCAAACCCAAACTCCGCTCCAGAAGGAGCTGATTCTTGACTCCTATAAAGGCCCTGGGAATTCACTATCATGGTAAGTCACAGACCCTAGGAAGCAGGGAGCCAAGTTAGTTGACAGTGCAGAAATGTCCTAGATTAGTACAGCAGAGTCTGTAGTGCTCCGTTTTCCAAGAAATTAAATTAGCCCATCACATACTGAGTGGCTGCTTGTCACTGGAATGATCAATGATTTCTGAAAGCTGTAGAATACCTACTTTCTGCAAGTCAATCCCCTCAGGATAACTGGGCATCTAGGATCTATCATTTTGTCATTCGTGTTTTTCAGATTAAATGCAATTTTTTTCAGTTCATTCTGTTGCGAGACTGATACCCCAAAAATATTCATGAGAAAGTATGCAGTTGAATTAATGTGGGTAAATAAACCTTTACATGTTTGGGAAGGATTATTTTTGTCCTTGATTTTTATTGCCATAGCAATTTGCAGTGGGATGGTTGGTACAGAAAAAACACTGATTCAGTAGGGGAACCACAACAGTAAGCAGTATTAAAAGAGCAGCAGTGTCAGTATCTTAATGTCTAGACATATCAGAGCAATAGCAAGAAGACATATGAGTTAGTAAATTGGAATGGTTAAATCAGAGCTGTTAACTTCTGCTTGTCTCCTCGTCTTTCCCCACAAAGAGAGGGCTCTGCAATGTTCCTCAACTGTCCTCATCTTCCAGAGCCAGGACTGAACAGAGCTCAGGTTCTCTTGCTTCCACAGTCTTTTGAAAATTGCAGGAGTTGTTAGACCAGACAAAAAAAACCTGTATTACAGCCACAGTAGGAAGGAAAAAACCCAAAACCCTAAACAACATATGATTCTCTTTAACAGGAGGCTGTCACTTTGAATTCACTGGTAAACAGTAAAAAATATGGTATGAGCAGATACTGCGGACCTTTGTATCACTGTCTTTGCATCTTTTGTCACCATAAGTGCTGCTAATCACTACTTTAGCATAAAGACAATCTCTTGAGTAATACAGGAGAGCAGCTGTTACTTCTGCAGCAAGGTTACATTCTTCCTTTAACCTTCAGTGAATATCCTGTTTGTTTGACTGTTTAATTGTTTGGTCTGACCAAAGTTTGCTAAGTAAACTAAAATGAGACCCAAGAAGGAGTAATTTCATTGAATTTCACTCCTCTTAAGGTGGACAGTAAGCTCCAGCTGCTCAGCTGGCATGGTGACTCTGGCTATTGGGTCCCAGCTATTCTTCTAGACTTACATTATCAGTAGAGAGACGGGCACCTCCAGGAGGTGACTTACTGCACCTATTTGAGATACTTCTCTGAAACTGATGGCACAAATCACTCCCTACACATCACCTTCCTCATACACTAGCATGGCAACTTAACTCAGCCACCCTAGTTCAAGCACCTAGTTCAAGGTCAGATGATCTCTGTTGCAAGAAGAAATCCATCCAGTTCCTTATCTGATGCATTGTGGTGTCCTCAATCCATTGGATTCACTTTGCAGAGAAACTGCAGCACTTGCTCAGTTACTACATGATCTTGTCTTCAGGGTAGAAGCTCTTAGTATAAAAGCACTCTTATTTTGAAGGCAGGTTGCATTTGGTGCAAATTTATTGGACTTGCAGAAGAGCCCACTATTAGTTCTCTCAGCATCTCCATTCTGCAAACAACATTAAGAAGTGCCTCTGAGGTGATTAAGTACAATAAAATTATAATAACACTGACTCAAAGCTAAAACCGCCTGGCTCCAGAATCTATTTTGATGTGTTGAAAGCAGTACTAAAGACAGTAAGAAACGTAGCTTTGGTATCTGGCTTGGTATCATTGCAAGGGGACAAAATACCACACGCAGGGAGTAAGTGGGACTTCTCACTTGTACATCGGGTTTCCCAGGAAGGGACAGATAGGCCAAAACCCTATCGTTTGATTTACTACTGCTATTATGACATTGTACGGCTGGGAGAAGAGTCAGAAAAATGCTTGAGCAGAGTGTGACAATGGCAAGAGACAAATTTCCTACAATTTTGTATTTTATTATGTTTTTCCAACACAGGCACTTATTTTAGAGTACCCTAGCACTTTAATAGTCCAAAAGTGCTGCCAGTCAACACGAGAGAGGACAGAATGCCTTGCACTAGTGACAGTAGATCAAATTCGTCTCAGGGTCAATACTACTGGAACGAGCAGAGATGTTTTGAATGACTAGAGGTGGAGAAAAAAAAAGAAAAAAAAAGGTCTAATTGAAATTGAACTCAGCTTGCTGACTGGCATGAAGAATTCATCAAGGCTTTATAATCTGGACGCCCTTACTTGTGTCCCTCCCAGCAGTCCTTCGCTTCCCCCATTTTCTTCTCTATGTACCAAGGGGTCTCATGCTTCCTGCATCTCCAGTTCCTCCGTGATGCTTTCCAGGAGCTGGCTTGTCCAGATGCTAAACTGGCTCTTCCTCCGTGACCAGCTGGACTTTAGATAGTGCATTTCTCAGCTGTTATTCAAACACATTCAGCAAGACTTCCCTTTTCAAGACATGTAATCTTTGTTTTCAGTAGTGCTGCATCATAAAATTAGGCAATTACTCTTGTAAATCTGTCAGGGCGCTAAGTAATTATCTAATTTAGAACATTTAAAATAAAAGGCAGGAAAATTCCACTCTCTTGTATGTGTTGCTTAGAGGAATGAGCCTGGGGGATATGGGCATGCTGATGGAGTCTATTCTATTGAGTGAGTCAGTTCAGCAGTCAAAAATGTCCATGAATATATGGTCATCTTAAAATGAGTTTTCCTTTGGCTGCATTCATCCTCCTTTTCTGTTCCAATTGCACCAAGTAAGACAGGTTATTGCAAGGAATCGAATTTCTACCTTCAGCTATCTAGTGGAAGGTTATAGGTAAGACAAACCCAGGCTATCCTCAGAGATGCACACTGAAAGGACAAGAGGCAAAGATCACAAACTGCAGCAAGGGGAATTTCGGGAGGACATGAAGGAATAGCTTTGTTCAACATGAGACTGGTGCAGCACTGGGACAGGTGCCTGGCGCGCTCGTGGAATGTCTGTCCTTGGGGATTTTCAGCACTCAGCTGATGAAAACTTTGAGCCACATTATCTGACTTTGAAGTGAATCCTGCATGGGGCAGCGGTTGGACTAGAGACCTCGAGAGATCCCTTCCAACTTAAATAGTTCTATAATTCGAAGAAGCAGAGACACAATTCTGTACTTCCATATTTCTATCAACCTTGCCAAATAGAGGCAAGGTTGACTCAAGCAAGATCACTTCCCCCTGTCAAGCTGAAACCACGTGAACAGGGGGCCTCTAGTGCTGGGATCACAGAAGTTCCTTCAGCATCAATGGGTGTAACTGAGGTGAAGCTAATGCTGAATCAGAATTTATTAAAAACCTGGGCAGAGCAGCACTCCAGTAACATTTTAGGCTTAAAGGCATTGTCCTCTTAAATTGCTAGAAAATGAGGAAGAATGACTAAAAAAAGCTTTAAAAGAAATTACGCATGCAAACACATTCTCCTTATTCCTCCCCCCCATGTTATATCACTCAGAGAAGACAACACCTGGGCTCAAATCTCACTGCGAATACAGCATCTGACATCACTGAGAGCTTGTCTTCAGCAGCGAAGCCTGCTGTTGCATGAAGGCTGCTTTCTCTCCCAATCTATCATGGAAGCACCATGCCTAGCTCCACACTAGCATCCACACATATTTCAAAGCTTCCCCATTTTTCACAAAGCAGATGTACCGTTTCCCAGCCAGTTCTACTTGAGAGAGTCCCTATACCTCCCTCCATCTGCTCCCCAGGCCTACGCAGGCAACAAACTGTGCAACCTTGTAATGATGATCTTGGCTTTATGCCTCCAAGAAAAAAAAAAAAAGAAAAAAAAAAAGAAAATCCTCAACTTCAGCTAGTTTTAGTATCTATAATTAGCTTCTATCAAAAAACATGAACATAAGACTGCAGATATTTCTGATAAAGTTTGAGTGATGATCCTACAGAGAGCACAGGAATATTTCAGAGCCACAAATGTTTCAAAGCTACCTTATGGACATTTGTAATTTATAACAAGCTTCTAATATCGAAGGCATGCCATCAGTAGGAACGGAAACAGAATGATAAATGCTTGCTAAGGCTGCTGGAAAGGCAGGATACAATTTCCATTGGAATTTTACCTTTCCCTTCCCCCAGTGAAAAATTGTAATGTTTCTCCAGAAGAGCAAATTCCAATACCTTTGATGGTTGGACAGACATCAAGGTCTTCATTCAAATTAGACGAACATGTGAAGTAAGAACAGCCCTCAGGCACATAGCATTTTAAATCCAAATTTTAAATACCTCCGAATTTTCAAAGAGATTCAAGGTTCAGGGACTGTCTGTAACAGCAGGGAAGAACAAAACTGACATCAGAGTCAAAATACAAGTTTGATGTTATAGAAGACGAACACTCTTAACGTCTGATAGTTTTAATTGTAGGTTAACTGCAAATTACAGACTGGTTGAAGTAGAAAGATTTGGCCTCATTTTTTCCACAGAACCTCAATTAACAATCATTTTTCACTTCCCCCACGTTGTCCTGAATTTCACCGTGCCTAATTTCAATTGAATGTTCTTGTTGTAATCAATTATTTAATCCCTACTCCACTTTCTAATCCAATGCCATTTCTATGAAGGTTTTTCACTAAACAATCCTGTAACACAAACAAAACCTCCCCACACATCTGGATGAATGCTGGGGGAAGCAGAGGCATTAACAATTAGAAATTATTGTTAAAAACCATAATGCTAATGAGAACAGTTGTTCAAAAAAAGAATAGCATTGTTAGAGGGAAACAAACCTCCCGAAAAACAGAGCAATCAAAAGAACTGACATTCAAAGATGTATTAGCAAGAACCGTAACCTTATAGCCTCTTATCCATGCTGGAGTAAATAGATAATTGCTCATGCATAAACATAAGAAGGGCTTAGGTCTCAATAAATAAAGGATTAAACTTTGAGAACATCCAAAAACAATAGGAGAAAATACAAAGACTACAGACACCTCTTGGGAAGCAAGTACGCAGTATTATGCTTTGACATCCTGCACTTACAGCCCAGTTTTGTGAAGCCTCTGCGGGTGAAAGCTAAAGATCCAGGAGGCTTTTTTCTTCTCCGACTCAAACCACTTGCCATTCACGGACTTCACTAAACTCACTCCTTACTCAATTTCTTTGAATCTTTGCTCATACACTCTTTTAGGCAAGAACAGATTTCCCCACCATCAGGACTGTTGTTAATATAAGAGAGTATCCAACCAAAGTGAGGTCTGCTGGGTGCCATTGCAAGTGTATTTAAGAATAGAAGTAAGGTTTTGCCAGATCTGTCCACTGGAGATTTTCTTGCACCTTCTTTTGAAATATCCAGTATGGCCTGGATAGATCTAGTCTAAAAACCATCATGATTTTATACTGTTGGTGCTCCAAGTTATGGAATTCCCTCCAAATTTGGACTCCAAACCCTGCAGTAGGGTCTGGATCAGTTAATACAATTCTGAGTCAAACATACTTAACAAGACCATTTGGGAGCTTCCCATAATGGAGGGTTGTAAAGCAAATGTACGGTACAGTTGCCTTGTATTTGATGGTAGCAATGCTGGACTGAAAAAATGGCCAGGAGAGCAGCCACAGGAACCATATGATTCTCTTAACATATACACGTACCCCTGCCTCTAAGTAAATGCCTGCAAACCTATGGCTAACTTCAGCCTTATTTTTCGATCCAAACATTAACCGTTTTCATTTGTTGTGTAGTTTCTGCAGGTGTCAACAAACTTAATTTTTCACGCAGTCTGGGTACAAAACCCAAACAAGTTTTTAAGCTGCTGGACTGGAATTGATTCAAATTACGGTGTAACAAATGCAACTAGGCTTGAATTCCTGCAGGAGCTTGGGACAGACGTCCTTTTACATTGGCTCTAAGCAAATACCCAAGCATTCCTTTTTTAGCAGAAATACTCATAAGAAATGAGTTGCAAGATCTCATGGGTGCATACTTCAGGCTCCAAAGACTATATCTGTACACACACAAGTATGTTATTCATGCCAGAGCCGCTCATCCAATCAAGGAACGGAAATGCTACTACTGTTTGTGGTTCATTTACCCAAATGCTCCCAAATACCGCAACGGAAATTTAGAATAGTTGGGACCACTACGACAGTGAAAATATTCCAAAAATGCATGATAAAAATTCTAACATTACACTAAAAAGCCCGTGTTGCTTTCAGAGGAAGGGAAAAATAAAGAAAAAAGGCTATATTAAATGGGTTCCAAAACACCTGGGACTGTTACTGGCCAAAAAAAAGTGTTTGGATGAGAAGTGGATGTGGATCTGTAAAAAATAGAGTTTTGCTAATTCAATATTGAGAATATTATTTAAGTCTTGTATTAAATAACACTTCAGCTTCAATTAGCCAAAAAAATTTGCTACAATATGGAGTAAAAGGCAATATTTTGTTTAAAATTTCTCTTATTTACAGTTAGAACATGAGGAGGCTGGGCTCTCCAAACAGGCATCTGGAAACGAAAGAAAACGATGAATCATGAGCTCACCCTAGTGTTTTAAAGTAAGACTGCAGAGAGGAACTAAAAAATCCTTCATGTTATACTTAGCATTTTCATAAATCATTTTACTTGTCTACTTTTTCCATATTAAAGCCAAAAATTACTTGCCTAAACTCTGATTTCTTTTGTTAGTATTTAACAAGTGCTTACTCATCTGGATCTCCCATTTTACAACAAACCGAATGTACTCAGATGTTTTGATGTGCATTTTGAAGCCAGTTAATTAAGGTCAAAGCAGTAAATTACTGTTCATTTTGCTGACTATAAGCGTTGCAGCATTTACCATGGAGAATCCCTAGCAATTTGTTAGAGCAGATTTTAGTCTGTAGCTTCAGCATAAGACACAAGACAGAAGAAGGGGGGGGGAAGCAATAGCTAAAAATCTGAAGCATTTCAATTGGGATTTGTAAGAAATTCCCAATTCATTCATGACCTGATTTTCAGAAACTAGTCCATTTACATAAATACAGCCTGCATGCAGCTACTTGCTGTCTGTCTAATTTTTCTTCCTCTTCCGGCCTTTATTATTTTTAATTCCAAATAAAACAATGCATTACAAGAATACAGTCTGAAGCCATTAATGACGATGAACTCCAGCTTAGAGGGGGAAAAAAACCCAACAGACACAGGGTATTTGCAAAGCAATACCTATCACCCGTAAATTTGCAAAGCAACCCTCTTCGGTCTGCCTACAAACAGGAGGACAGAAAGTATCGTGAGGAGTGGGATGGCGTACACTTCAACAGAAGTGTGCAGTGGGCTACAAACTGTGGGAGAAAAGGAAAGGACGGAGACATCAGGCCTTTGAAAACTACAAACCAAGCCTTTGAAAACTACAGTAGGAAAAGCTTTTCAAGGACAGATGCAAAACCTTCTGCAGTTTGCTCAGTGCTGAGAAAAAAAACCCCAAACCAGCGAGCATGTTGCCCACAGCAAGTGAATTCCTTAATAGTTAGAAGCTGGTTGCACATTTTAGGGGAGGAAAAGAGTGTTTCGCGGCATGCAGAGCATCGCTCTCAAACTGCCACCCTGCAGAGATGGGGGGAGAACAATGTAATTTCCCTGAGACAGAAGTGTGCTCTGACATGCAGTTATTTATGATATTTTCCCTTAGAAAAAGGGATAATAGGATGACACTAAGAAGAAAACTGCTTGACTGTGCCAATGCGTCACTGTAAATGTATAAAAGAAACAGAACAGCAGCGATTTGGCATGAGATGATGGTGCTCAATTCATACCTGAAGTCAACAACCACTGCAAACACACAGCAGGAGGAAAAGATTGAGGTGGACTGAGAAATTTGAGGGCAAAACTAAAGGAAATAGAGCACTTCTATTTATTCTTAAGAGCTTTAAATGTGTCTGAAAGGATGCTAAGGTAGGGCCTTCTGGTTGTTCCATCTTCTTCTTAACCCCTTCGTAAAATCCCCTTCCAAAGGAAAAGAAAAAAAAAAAAAAGAAAGAAAGAAAAGGGTTCTCAATCTCAAATCAAAATCTCTTATTTCTATCTCAACCAGAACAACTGGATTCTGCAAGAAGTGACTGCTCAAGGGTAAAGGCTTTAGAGAGGAGATAGAAGAGCAAGGCGTCTGGAGAAGAAGCCCTACAGAATCCATAAAAGCAAGTAAAAGCGTGATAGGGTGAAGGCAACAATTTATTTTGCTGACAATGATATGCACAGGAAAATGAAACATCTCCTTGTATGCTTTTGATTCATATTCTTGCATTAAACGTATGTTGTAACTGAAGGGAAAAAAATCTTAAAAGAGAAGAAGGATGTTTGAAAACTGACTTCACAACCAGAGCATGTATTTTGTTCCTGCAATTTATTCTGCATTTTGTTTTTTTCTCAGTCTATGTGCCAAAGCATATTGTTGTTTACTACTGGACTTGAGTTAATTATTTTCCCATCAACAGTGCCAATTCCTATTTAAATAACAAAATATCCTCTTGATTTTCCATACAGTCATATTGCTGTTAGTAGAGATAATTCAGAAGCGGTGAAATCTTCACACAAATTTTATCTGTCTCTCTGGATCTTTGAGAGGCAGAACATTGTAGAAAGAAATTACTCGAGCCACTGAACTTGCAGGTGCTTCTGTTAGGGTCTACAGGTAGATGACTGGCACTGGCCTGAGCTTTACTTGACTGAACAGATCATAGAATCATAGAATCACAGGATGGTTTGGGTTGGGAGGGACCTCAAAGATCATCTAGTTCCAACCCCCTGCCATGGGCAGGGACACCCTCCACTAGACCACATTGTCATAAAAAACTACTGGCCACAAACCAGAAACTGCTGAACATGAATAACAGAGTAAAAAGTTGAATAAAATTATTGCTAGAACTGTGGGGGATGGCTGGGTTTCACACATGATGAAGGGGGAGTTATGTGAAAGGTGGCCAAATTCCAGAGGTGATCAGAGGGACCACCTGGGGACCAGGATCTTACAAGCCAACAGGACGCAGGTGATGTCGTACCACATAAGGCCCGGATGACCTAAGTAACAGTGTCAGAAATACCAATGTAGTAAAACTGTTACCAATGGGGAAAAGGTAATTAAGGATGGGTTGTTCATTAGGAAGACACAGGAGTGGAGAAAGGAAAAGATTGAGGTAGACGAGGAAAGAAAAAACATGGGGAAATAGAGAGAAGGGGGAATAAAGGGAGTCAGCCATGTGTAAGCAGGTCAGCACCCTTGTCTGACTGACCCTCTGCCAGTCTATCACATCTCCTCATTAAATCCTAACTATTTGGGGTGAGATCTCACTCTGCTGTCCATGTCTGAGGGTGATCCAAGTGTCAACACCTGCAGAGCAGACTGTCGGGCAGAGGGGGGCTGTAGGTCTTGGTGCGAGCAACTCGAGACACCGGGGCTGGGGGTGCTTCACCAGGAAACTTCAGTTCCGTGAGCACCTTAGTGGAATTTTCTAACTTCAAGCTGGAATAGCTGGTGAGTAGGAGAAGATCCATATCTGGTAAAGCCCAAGGTCTCAGCTGACAAAGCCCAGGCATGGATATTAACTAAATTTAGAGCCCATGATAATATTTGAGAGATCCACCAACATGGTGTGCTTGTGAATCTAGAGACACAGGGCACGTAAATGTGCTTTCACCAGGGAGCTTCAATCCACATTTGATGGAGAAGGGTAAAAGCACTGGGCCATATATGTTCACGTTTATATGAGCACTGTTGGTGGTCCCTTGAGCACTGTTAGCAGCTCACGTATGTTGTCTTAGGGTACCCTGGGATGCTCTGCGCTTACCACTTTCTACCAGCTGCCCTTTTCCCTGCCATCTTCTCTTAAGAGAAAATCCCTTATGAATACCTGAGTACGCCTTGGCAAGAACACCCTCGCTGCTTCTTGTCGCTTACTCCCAGGAAGAAATGTATAGATTTGTTCAGCAGATCTGGTGCTTTCCCTATGGTGGTGCGATTTGAGTTCAGTAGCACAATGGTCTCAGCAGCCTCTTGATTCCTGCCCAGAAATAGGTACCAGCAGCTTCACTTACTGCAGTACATGAGCTGCTGGGAGAGACAAGAATGCCTGTTCCTTTTGGAGACAAAGAGGAGCCCTATTCTGATTATTTGACTTTTGGGATGGTGGCAGGTGGACTCAGCAAAGGAAGAACGGTCATTACCAAAGCCTTTCTGTGCAGGAAAGTAGCAACAGTTCCTGAGATGGGTAGAGAGAGCTCAGCGAGTCTTGCAAAGGGGTGAGAAAATGCATTTACTGAGGGTGCAGCAGCCACCTAGATGAATATCCCCTCATATGGACCAGAGGCATTGCTATTTTTATATATGTTGTTTACATAGCCGAGAAAAATGAGTGATGTTTTCATGTAACACACTTTGTGACGAGTGCTTGCAAACACTGCACAAGAGCTTCATACTTTCAGGACCCCTAAGCAAGCCATCTAAGCTACCACAGTATCAAGCCAACGGAGCTTGTTTCCATGGTAGTATGGGCTCAGGAGTACTTCTATGCCCACACAACTGCTCCAGCAAACAAAGAATGCATATCATGAAAAGGAAAAAAAAAATGTTTGGTTGAAGTACAGTCATCTAAAATAGACTGCAGCGAAGAGATGTTGGCTGATACGAAACACATCCATCCATGGCCTCTGTGTTCTCTCTCTTCTCCTCCTTTATAAACTGCAGGACAACAAAGTTCTGTAAGAATCTCAGCAGATTTCAGGACAGTTATCCAGTAAGACAGGATGAAATAAAAAGAGGGGAATACAAGAAAAATAGGCTATCAGCTACCATGTGAGAGTTGCACAAAGAATGAGCAAAAAAGCCTTCCGTTATCAGATGCCGCATGAACGCTCCAAGTACAGTCCTGCTGGGAAGTTGTATTGCTTCCATATTTCCAACAGGTTAATGATGAACATTTGTTTGTAACTGTTTTCCAAGCATTAAGGTAAGATTACTGTCGCTCACTCCTGCTGCTTAACATCTTACATTAGCAAATAGTCCTAGAGATTTTGACTAAATTAGTTTTTAACTATTTAAAATGCAGTATTCACAGGAGCGTGATAACCTGATATTAGGAAACTAATAGGAGCATCATACCCAAAAGATACACGTCATTACACACACGCGTATAACAGTGAAGTATGGTTCAGGATATCCAGGAGTCTCTTAGCAGCAGGGCTGATGAAGAATAAGGCATCCATCACATTCCTATATAAAATATCACAATATTAACAACTACACGGCTGCTTACTCTCAAGGCCTCGGATGCAATAATAAAACTCAGTGGCAGAAAAGTATATATTGTTTGCTTTCATTACGGTGCTTCTAAGAAATTACCTGTGTTTCATACCTTATCTATAACAGAAAGCTGAGGTTCCCATTAAACCAGTACTCCTTTTTCAGAGAAGCAAGACAAAAAGACAGATGAAGTTCCAGATTGAAACAATGCCATAACTCACACTTCATGAGTTATACAAAGGATTACGTTACCATATTTCAAACTGTGTCTGGCATCTCTGTGATTACTTGCTCGCTGTTTGTAACTCTGAAATACGCAGAACTTCACAGACCTTTAGAGAAACAGTCCAGGCTAACATGAACTACAGAAATAAAGGCTTTTTTGAAGCCCTATCCTTTGTTTCCAATCCTCCTTAAATTGGTGGGGAGTGAAGTACGCTGGGAAGAAAAATAATAAATAAAAGCATGGTGCTGTGCCTTTTCTTTTTACAAATGAAACAGCTTTTCAATCCCACATCAAAAAAGTTCTTAAGAAAACATTAGCCAAACCAGACTGGAGGAATCCAAACCATCTCCAAGAAGATATTTATTAAAACAAATCTTTTGCTTTAATATACTTATTAAACAATACATAGCAAGATAAACAGAATCCACTTGCGGACAAGGCGGATTCTGCTGGTTTCAGTCAATGAAACAGCAGAAAGCTACCTTGACACTGAAATGTTCAGAGGGTGGTATTTTAGTGTGTTTTTTCTTATGAGTGCATTCTTTGTGTATCCTTTTTGACAGGCTAATTTTTGCAGCACCGATTTACAGCAGCAGTCCTGAGCAGAAAAGCAGTGTAACAGCTTTAAAGCATCAGAATTTAACATCTCATCCTTGAAAAGCTTTTCAAAATTTCTTGCTGTTACTGTTTTACTCTTCCAGTCATTTCTGCCTTTGATTTCTAACAGTTAAATGAAGGTAGTTCTGATAAACGCAGACGACAAGACGATACTTGTTTCAAGTCTCCACTTTAAATGACAGATACTCCGTTGTCTGGAGGGAGGTGACAGAGCAGGCTCCCGTCAGACCTGCTACTAAACTTACACCCACAAACATCAAGTGTGTGCAAACAGGGACTAACTGGTCAGCACAGCAGGTGGCCCAGAGGGTAAGTCAGTGCAATGGAGATGTTCTACATGAATGGAAGATGCCTTGACCTAAACAGGAGCCCGTGAGGAAAGATGTGGCTGCACGGAGCACAGGGTCCCCCTTCCAAGGCCAGGGCTGGGACTGCCAAATTTGACTGGTTAAATTACTGAGTCTGGAGACCTGGTGGGGCTCACATGAAATGCTTGACATCTAAAGACTACCCCGCTAGCAAGAGATATCTCAAAGTCCCAGTGAAAACAAGGTCTTTGAACAACGGGATGACTAATGCTAACTTATCAACTTTGCAAGAACAAGAGAGTCACACATTTAAAGGATTATATACGTTTGTAGTGTAAGAGCATGAAGATGTTATAGGAAAAAAGAAGCATGGAAAAATCCTTGAGGTTGGGAATCCCATAACCTAACACCAGTTCAGCACTGGAACTGGACACGACTGACCCCCACCAGGGCAGTGACAGTGATCATGAAAGGCTGAGCAAAGAAACTGTAAATTTTGGACTGGTAGCAATAGGAGGAGTTAAATTACCTACATATAGAGTGGGTTGGCGATTCATGAGGATGAGAAAAAAACCTCCTAGAAGAACCTGTACAGGAACCCACATGAGAGATGCTATTTTGAATTCAGACTCAAGTGGTGCTTGGGAACCAGTTCAAGTGGAATCACTGGAAGAGCTGTTCTTTAGCGGTGATCACAACACAATTAGGTTGTTAAAGAGCACGTGAGTGAAGAAAGCACTAGATACAAAATGTGAGGAAATGGAACAACATAAAAATAAGGATATTAGTCAAGAAAAAGATTAAAAGAACAGCCCCAAAAGCAGGAACAATCAAATCTACAATCTAAAAACTATACAGAATGCTGGATTAGAAACCCACATAAAACATAGACCTAAAGGGAAAAAGGAAAAAAAAAACCAATTAATTCCTGCTTGGTTCAACAGGGAGTTAAGAAGGCTGTTAGAAGGAAAAGGTCAGAATTTAAAGAAATGGAAAACTTGCCCACATGCAGAGAACAGAAAAGCCATACAACATAGCAGGTCAAATGTAAACAAGAAATTAAGAGGGTAGAAACTAATTTGAACAGCACCTTACAATGGATACTTAACTCCATAGTAAAAAGTCCTTTAAAAACATTACAAGCAGGAAGCCAGCTCAGCAATCAACAGGATTGCTTGATGAATCATAGAATCATAGAATGGTTTGGGTTGGACCTTAAAGATCACCTAGTTCCAATCCCCCTGCTGTGGGCAGGGACACCCTCCACTAGACCACGTTGCCCAAAGCCCCATCCAACCTGGTCTTAAACACTTCCAGGGATGGGGCATCCACAACCTCTCTGGGCAACCTGTTCCAGCACCTCACCACTCCAACAGTAAAGAATTTCTTTCTAACATCTAATCTAAATCGACCCTCCTTCAGCTTAAACCCATTCCCCCTTGTCCTGTCACTACACTCCCTGATAAACAGTCCCTCACCATCTTTCCTGTAGGCCCCTTCAGGTACTGGCAGGCCACAATTAGATCTCCCCGGAGCCGCCTTTTCTCCAGGCTGAACAATCCCAACTCTCTCAGCCTGTCCTCATAGGAGAGGTGCTCCATCCCTCTGATCAGCTTCGTGGCCTCCTCAGGACTCTCTCCAACAGCTCGATGTCTCTCCTGTACCGGGGCCCCCAGAGCTGGACGCAGTACTCCAGGTGGGGTCTCACCAGAGCAGAGTAGAGGAGCAGGATCACCTCCCTCGACCTGATGGTCACACCTCTTTTGATGCAGCCCAGGACACGGTTGGCTTTCTGGGCTGCAAGCGCACACTGTTGGTTCATGTTGAGCTTCTCATCAATCAATACCCCCAAGTCCTTCTCCTCAGGGCTACTCTCAATCCATTCCTCGCCCAGCCCATAGTCGTGCTTGGCATTGCGCCGACCCACATGCAGGACCTTGCACTTGGCCTTGTTGAACTTCATGCGGTTCGCACGGGCCCACCTCTCCATCCTGTCAAGGTCCCTCTGGATGGCATCCCTTCCCTCCAGCGTGTCGACTCCACCACACAGCTTGGTGTCGTCGACAAACTTGCTGAGGGTGCACTCGATCCCACTGTCCATGTTGCCGACAAAGATGTTGAACAGTGCCGGTCCCAGTACAGACCCCTGAGGAACGCCACTCATCACCGTTCTCCACTTGGACATTGAGCTGTTAACCACAACTCTTTGAGTGCAACCATCCAGCCAATTCCTTATCCGCCGAGTGGTCCATCCATTGAGTCCATGTCTCTCCAATTTAGACACAAGGATGTCATGCAGGACGGTGTCCAATGCCTTGCACAAGTCCAGGTAGGTGACGTCAGTTGCCCTTCCATTATCCACCGATGCTGTCACCCCATCACAGAAGGCCACCAAATTTGTCAGGCACAATGTGCTCTTAGTGAAGCCGTGTTGGCTGTCAACAATCACCTCCTTGTTTTCCATGTGCCTGAGCATGAAGAAAGTGTAAAAAAAGAAGGGGGGCACGCAGGGGTAAGCAAAACCACCCAGCGAATTTCTTGCACTGTTGCCTTCTGATGAAGACCTTGGGAAGATTCCCACACCTCCAACATTCTTTATAGTGAATCAACTTTAATACACAGGAAACATTAGACCAAATCGATAATGTTAATGAAACACTAGAACTTGATAGCATTATCTCAAATGTGAACCTGCAAAACTGCTGGCAAAGGCATGTTATCCACCCACACAAACAGCTGCTCTGCCAGAGGTCTGCAGTGCTGCTAACACAATTCCCATCGACAAGAAGGGCTCCAGAAGGTGTCTTAGAATTATGGGCTTGTAAGTGATCTCCTTGGCAAAGGGACAGACACCGTAATAAAAAATAAATTTTGAGCACAGGCACAAATACAGTCTGTTTTGGAAGAATCTGTACAGATTCCTAAAGAGAAATCCAGCTTCACTAGGCTGCAGGACTTGGATGAGTGTACAAGTCAGTATTTGGGTAAAGGGAATCCCATGGACATGATATATTTGTATTTTGAAATAACTTCTCATTAATAAGCTACATTGCCTCAGGGTTGGAAAGAAGATATCAGGAGATGACCAAAGAGCATGCATGCTCAGAAACATGCTGATACCACCTCCAGGTGATGATCAAAGAGCAGTACCATGCTTCGTAGAGGAACCACCCTGGGGACACTTCAAAAGCCTTTCAAGTTTCCTTGTGCAATACTGTTTCCTACTATGTATTTTAATACTTGTCCAGCTTATCAGCAGTAATTTCCTATGTTCCTGTTCACAGCAGCTCTAGAATAGAACGTGATCAACACAAACTACTTTACATTTTTAAATAAAATGTACAATTGCAGCATTGAAATGATTTCTAACAAATATCTGCACTAATGTGCCAAGTTCAAGCTAAATGCATCATTTTGCTCAAACCCAAATTCTATAAATTGAAGTGGGTGTCAGCCTTCAAAAGCTTAAGCACTGCTTTAAAAGAATCTGTCAATTATTTAATAGAAATCCTTTCCAAGTACAATGTTGCTGATCTATGTCTCACATCCAAGGTTAATTTAATTCTTAAAATGTAGCATTTCAAGTACTGTTGGATGAAATAATTTATCTTGGAAAAAATGTAGAGAACAAGGAAAGAACAATTATTCATGTGAATAAGAGAACATGAATCACAAAGGAGAGAAAATTATATTTATATAATGCAGACATGCAAAGATCAATCCATTATACTAGGTGACACAAAGAAAGGAGATTTAAATTGTGGGGTAAAATTATAGCCACATAGAGTACTTTTTCTTTTTTCTTTTTTCTTTTTTCTCTTTTCTCTTTTCTTTTTTTTTTTTTTTTTTTTAACAAGAAAGGAATCTGGTTCACCACAGACCCTGGTCAAGCCAGTCAAGGTGCTACCACGCCATCCATGAAACCTCTTTAAACTCACCCAGGTACATCTGTACTGTCAATACCCACTCTTCCTTCCAAAGGTGGAACAACAGAGAACACACAAAACCACCTGGTAGTTCCGCACAGGAACCTACACCAGTCGGCTTTAGACACTTTAGGAGAGTTAAGTATCAGGCACAGGACCTGCTTTCTCACCAGGAAGAGGAACAGACACTTGACTTTTTCTTTAGCAATGAGCCCAGACAATTTTAAAAAAAAAAAAAAAAAAAAAAAAAAAGAAAAAAACCCCCTGAGACTTCCCACGAAGTCTCAAAGGCCACTTTCATCCTGTTTCCAAGGACATTTCAGTATGTGGCCAGGAATCAAACCACTTATCCAGAGCAGGCTGGTATAGCTGCCCACGCTATTTGTGACCAGGACTCCAATTCAGTTTAGAACCCCTACCGTGAGGTCTGGCACCTTAATGCGGACAACCCCAGAGCCCAGATGACAAGACAAAGAAGCACAGAGAGATAGTGGTAAATGGGAGAACCTGAATAATATCCTGCCCCGACTATTTGGGGCTATCACAGAAGTCACCAGCTTGAAGGACCACAGAGGAACAACCGGGAAGGAAACTCCAATAACTTACCTAGAGAAAAAGAGCCCGTGCCACAGCTCCTCCCATGGCTGTCACAGAAGAACCATCAAGGAGACAATGAAAAGGCTCTCCAACGCACCTTTCAGATGGAGTGGAGGGGGGTTTCGGTGCAGGGAAGAGCGTTACAGGATTGTTCAGAACTTACTAGGGATGTTTAGGGAAGGAACCAAAGGCAGGGGAAGGTAGGGATCAAAGTGATTTGGGAAAGATTAGATACATGAGAATAGAAAGGTAAGGACTTAGAAGGGGCTGGATGGGTGTTAGCCAGGGCTGGTCAGTCTTTCTGTACCTGGTCAGCACAGTCTGTCCTGTCTCCTCACTACACTTTATTTCTAACTGCTGGCCTGGGTGTCTCTCTATTCTGCAGCTATGTGTGTATATGGAGGTCTGAGTTGGCTGTTTCCTTCTCATGCTTTTAACTCATTTTTTCCCATTCCTCTGACTGAGCTACTGGCTGAAAAAAAGGTAACAGAAAAAGAAACAACAGTGGACTTAAAAAATGCTTTGGCAACAAGGAGCTCAACCAGCTTTCTTGTTTAGCACTCCAAATACCTGTCAAGTCCTCTCCTGTACAAATCAGTCACTTTCCAAACCCCTTATTTACAAAAATGCTTTAGTTCACAAAAAGTTTACTCATTTCACATTTAGAAAATCTTTATACATTTCACTTTCTTATTTAACGTGCAATGAAATGTTCTGTGTTTTTACAGAAAACCACAGGAACATTAACTAGACAAATAAGGGTCATTTTAAACAGCATTTAAAACATCAGGCTTAAGTGCAATTATGTTCTCCACAGCGCAGAGCAGAGAACAAGGGGAGTCAACAAACTGCAGCACATACATAACTGTGTGCAATTACACAAATAATACATAACTTGTTCTGATTACTTTGCATTGATATCAGACTCTACTGTATTCCAAATTCTGTACCAAAAAGATTTCAGCTAACTCCAGGTGCCTTTCAAAAGCCAGATCTGTTCTACTCATTGTGCATTACTCACTCTGGAAAATAAAGGTATTTACAGACGTCACAATGTTCAAAGAATATTTTAAGAAGACTTTCCGGATCTCACATTTGCTGGATCGCTGAAACTGTCACTCACATTACTGACAGTACTCCCCTTGGCCCCTCACCAGCAGACTGTTTCTAGACCGCATACATTCAGTAGCTACTGGTGCTGAACCAGCCCAATTAAACTACACGCCATGCTACCCCAGCTGCTATGTGAACAGTCGGTGAGCTCCAAGTATCTACCGTGATTGTCACCGACTGGGATCCTGAAGCTGGGATAGTGATAATTGTGAGTTTGTTGACTAATTAAAACCAGAAGCCCATAAGGCAGCCCCAGTCACTGTTGATTAACAGACCTACGCAGACAGGAGTGCCATTTCCGTGGAGTGCGACCGCTCAGCAGCTCTTTGCTCGCACAAAGATTAAGGATATGTGGAAATTTGCAGTTAACAGCCTCAGGAACCCTCTGCAGCAGCTGCGGAGATGCCGGGAACCGGAGCAGGTGGGATGCAGCTGATGGCTTAAGAAAGAAGTACTTAAGTGGCACAGGGGAAAGGGCAGAGCTCAGTTAACCGTTGAAGCTGGGACCCCACCTATGGGTTACACAGCATCCTCTGCCAAATTGGACTTGCTACATTAGGAGAGGCCTGCCACTGACCTGACAGCTCATGAGGATAATCAAGTTTATGAGACTATACAGTTGAGGTGACCTCTATGCCTCAACAGAATCACACCCTGGCAAATGTTGTCACTCAATGCAACCAAAAAATAATCCTGGAGACTTGGGGAAAAGGGAATCTCAAGAATGGGAACATCAGTTTCACAAAGCTATGCAGTTAGTTGACACAAAGCCTGTAGTCCACCATAATAGGTCTGCAGAAAACCAAACACCCCAGACTCAACTAGGTCATACGCTACCAGTGAACCCTGGGCATGCTTGGACCAAGAGCTGAGGCTGCATCTCTCCATCTGCAGCAGCAGAAATCCCTAAGGAGGGAGTCCCTACAACCTGAGGATCAAGATTTACCTGTTGGGTGGCACCTAATGACAATGAAATTACTACCTTTACATGTAACAAAACAGAATGGAGTACCAGTAAGTTAGGTTGATACAGAAGGGAAATTGCTGGTGGTGAAATGCCTACGCTGTGATGCATTGACATTGTTCACCACCCACTTTGGTTTCACATGTAGCCTCAGAGCTGCTGGGCTTATCAACCTAGGGATATATCCTATAATGGTGTTGCTCTTTGCTTGTATATTGCTTATGTTGCTGTACATTGCTACTATAGCCTTTGGTTGCACAAGTTACAGCAAATGACTCAGACTATTGACTCAAGAGCACAAGTCTGATGAGAAGCAGCTGAGGGAACTGGGGTGGTTTGGTCTGGAGAAAAGGAGGCTGAGGGGAGACCTGATCGCTCTCTGCAACTACCTGAAAGGAGGGTGTAGCAAGATGCATGTCGGTCTCTTCTCCCAAGTAACAAGTGAGAGGACAAGAGGAAATGGCTTCAAGTTGTGCCAGGGGGTGTTTAGACTGGTGTGGCGGGTTGACCTTGGCTGAGGGCCAGGTGCCCACCAGAGCCGCTCTATCACTCCCCTCCTTCATTAGACAGGGGAGAAAAGGCACAACGAAAAGCTTGTGGGTCGAGATAAGGACAGGGAAAGATCATTCTCTAATTATCATCACGAGCAAAACAGACTGAACTTAGAGAGGGAATTCATCTAATTTATTACTAAGCAAAACAGAGTAGAGGAATGAGAAATAAACCCAAATCTTAAAACACCTCCCCCCACCCCTCCCATCTTCCCGGGCTCAACTTCACTCCCGGCTTCAACCTCCGCCCCCCCGGCAGCACAGGGGGACGGGGAATGGGGGTTACGGTCAGTTCATCACATGGTGTTTCTTTTGCTTCTTCATCCTCAGGGGGAGGACTCCTCTCATCATTCCCCTGCTCCAGCATAGGGTCCCTCTCACGGCAGACAGTCCTTCACCAACTTCTCCAACGTGAGTCTCTCCCACGGGCTACAGTCCTTCACAAACTGCTCCAGCGTGGTCTCTCCCATGGGGTGCAGACCTTCAGGAGCAAACTGCTCCAGCGTGGGTCCCCCACGGGGTCACAAGTCCTGCCAGCAAACCTGCTCTGGCGTGGGCTCCTCTCTCCATGAATCCACAGGTCCTGCCAGGAGCTTGCTCCAGCGTGGGCTTCCCACAGGGTCACAGCCTCCTTCAGGTGTCTCCACCTGCTCCGGCATGGGGTCCTCCACAGGCTGCAGGTGGAATCTCTGCACCCCCTCATCCTTCCTCCATGGGCTGCAGGGGGACAGCCTGCTTCACCATGGTCTTCGCCACGGGCTGCAGGGGGATCTCTGCTCCGGCACCTGGAGGACCTCCTGCCCCTCCTTCTGCACTGACCTTGGTGTCCGCAGAGCTTCTTTACACCTTCTCACTCCTCTCTCTGGCTGCAAAAGCTCGCTCTCTAGCTGGTTTTTTTCCTTCTTAAATATGTTATCACAGAGGCGCTGATTTGCTTGGCCTTGGCCAGCGGCGGGTCCGTCTTGGAGCCGGCTGGCATTGGCTCTGTCAGACACAGGGGAAGCTCTAGCAGCTTCTCACAGAAGCCACCCCTGTAGCCCTTCACTACCAAACCTTGCCATGCAAACCCAACACAATTGGGTATTAGGAAAAATTTCTTCACTGAAAGGGTTTTCAATCACTGGAACAGGCTGCCCAGGGAAGTGGTTGAGTCACCATCCCTGGAGGTATTTAAGAGACGTGTAGATGTGGTGCTCAGGGTTTAGTGGTGGACTTGGCAGTGCTAGATTAACAGTTGGACTTGATCTTAAAGGTCTTTTCCAACCTAAATGATTCTACTCTATGATAACCTCCACAATCTAGTCTTCACTATGTAGTTCACAGGAGGGATGGAGTTTGCAATGTCATAGGCTGTAAGAAGCAGCAGGCACAAGAGTGACCTGTGAGAGTACATCACAAACCACCGTGTCTCCAGCAAAAATCACTTCCAGGCTGCTCTAAGGACAATTGAAACAACAGTGTAAAAACCCGCTGTGTGCCAAAGTTTAATTGAATCAGAGAAGTACTTGAGCTTAAATATATTAGGTAACTCTCAACGGGAAAGAATACACCATGTTGCGTCAGGTATGCTACTGCGAGAGCTCCAGCCTGTGGCTGACACCATGCTGGAGCAGGAACCACTATGCTTATTGCCTCAAATTCCCACATTGCCCATCTATTCATCAGAGGAATTTTGATGGACGCTGTGTATCATTTGATGAAAATAATGGGAACATGAGACTGGGAAAGGGAAGAGAAAAGTTTCTCTGATTGGTTTATCTTTTTTTTTTCCATTCAGTGTTCAAATCATGGTCAAAGAGTGGTGGACAACTAACCAGCTCAAGAAAAAGACCCCCAACTATAGACTGTTCTTCTGCAACACTGTTTCTCAAACCTGAGGAGCACTGGCCATGAAGAGATCAAACTCGACTATAGAGCACACCATGAGTAGTGATGACACAAATACTACACTAGTAACGCTAGGATGACTCAGCTTGTCTTGCTTGTTGCAGAGAAACATTATCACTACTAGCTCCCATGATCAGAATATGCAGTTATGGAGGACTCAGAAGGCCTGTGGCTACTGTACTCCACACTTGGCAGGAAGTTTGGAGAAACACAGTAAAATAGTCTAGTCAATACTTTTAAGTAATTTTTTTTATATTAATACAGCATTTGGGAACAGGACTCCCCAATGTCTGGGCGATCTGTCTCTAAACAGTGCATTTTCCAGATAGATCTGCCCTGCTCGGGCAATGTGGGACTGCACCCTTGCTGGTGATGTGGTAACCACTGACACTCAGGTCACCTTCCTCTGCAGAGCAGATCTGCTCTTGCTGCTCTCTCACATTGGAAAAACGGGTAACATCATCAGAGGCTTCTAATTAAACGTTCTCCCCAACTGCACTCATGCTGAGCATACACCCATGCATCCCCAGTGGGTGTTCTCCAACTCCTGTCACTGCTGATCTAGAACCCAAGAGACACAGAGCGGGCTGGACAGCTGGTGTCCCTTGTCCCTCTACGTTGCACAAGAGTGACACGGCCAGGCCACTTGAATATACACATTTCGGTGCTTCTGAGTACATGGGTAAATGTTACCAGCAGTAAGGGCCTGGAAAGTAGAAAGACTTTGTATTCTAAAAAAAACCCCTTTCCGTAAGATTTCACATTGAATTTTCTTACATTATTTTTCTCCAGAAATCGCACATCCCCTTTCCCACTGCCTGATGCAACCTCATTCAGCTGAGGAACCCCATGACTCCAGGCGTGCTTGCCTTGGGCTACAGGGAGGTGGAGCATGACATTGGCACCCAATTTTGCGGTGGGGCTATGTTGCGAGATGTGCCACATGCCAACGCAGCAAATGCTTTAGGCCTAACTGAGCCTGCTGAGGGCTTCTTAATACACGTGGATATAGGAGAGACATTGTCCCACGTGCTCGACAACTACACACTTTGTGTAACAGTTATGTTCACTGTTTACTATAGCCGCTGCAGTGGACACACTAAGAATGAGACACTTCACATAGATTAGTTAGTAATAAATATAAAACTCACAAAATCAGTATTATAAGAAGGATTCTTATAATATTCTTCTTTGCATAAGCATAATAGGAAACCCTCCCCAGCTTTGAAATGCAGTTTCCTGATTTCTTTCTGTTTGTATCCCATCTGAGATTGCTCCCTGTGTCCTTGTGAGACCTTGCACCACAGCGCGTGTGAATACCCATGGTTAGGAGTACCCCAAGAGCTACTTCAGGGAAAATCAACCCCTGCATCGCTACCTCATGTAATCTGTCAGGTTTTAATCAACCTATATACCTTATAACCTTGTCAGGTTCTAATAAACTTTTACGAGTAAGCATTAAATGAAACCTATTGCTGTCTAGTGGAAAAGGACCTGGAGGTGTTGGTCAACAGCCGGCTGAATATGTGCCAGCAGTGTGCCCAGGTGGCCAAGAAGGCCAACGGCATCCTGGCTTGTATCAGCAATATGTGGCCAGCAGGACCAGGGCAGTGACCGTCCCCTGTACTTGGCTCTGGTGAGCCCGCACCTCGAGTTTGTGTTCAGTTTTGGGGCCCTCACTACAAGAAGGACATTGAGGTGCTGGAGCGTATCCAGAGAAGCAATGAAAGCTGGTAATGGGTCTGGCGCACAAGTCTATGAAGAGCGGCTGAAGGAACTGGGGTGGTTTAGCTTGGAGGAGGCTGAGGGGAGACCTTATCACTCTCTACAACTACCTGAAAGGAGGTTGTAGCCAGGTGGGTGTTGGTCTCTTCTCCCAAGTAACTAGCAAAGGACAAGAGGAAATGGTGTCAAGTTGCATCAGGGGGAGATTTAGATTGGGTATTAGGAAGAAATTTCTTCACTGAAAGAGTGGTCAGGCATTGGAACAGGCCTTGCCCCGAGAGGTGGTGGAGTCACCATCCCTGGAGGTGTTCAAAAAATGTGTAGACGTGGCACTTCAGGACATGGTCTAGTAGGCATAGTGGTGTTGGGTTGATGACTTGATGATCTTAGAGGTCTTTTCCAACCTTAAAGATTCCATGATTCTATGATTCTATCACTGCAATGGGTAGTAAGAGCAGCAACCTGATGGTACAGAGGGTACCAAAGTCACCCTCTCTGTACCAAAGTCGGTAGCTTTGCTCGGTGCTGCAGTGCTGACCTATGGCGCCAGAAGGCATTCCTGGCATTTCAGCTTGGGACAAGTAACTTCCAAGAGCTGGTACATCTCCTGTAAGCAAACAGAGGTATCAAAAGCTGGCTCCAGGTAAACAGTGCTGTACTTTTTGTAAATGCATAACAGCATCCATCTTTTCTAAGAGAAATGGAGGGTAAAAGACTGTTAGACATTCAGAAGCAAAAACTCTTAAGACCTGAGCTTTGTCATTGTATTTTACTACACTACCTTTGCATTTCACTGTCTGTGCTGGGATTTTCCCCGCACCCCGCATGCTCCCCAGACTATGTAACTTTCTCCACAGGCCTCCTGTGGCTTCCCACTGCACTAACACAGGCAGGACTGCGGGCTGTTACTCTCATTTGATAAATATCACTTTCCTACCCATTTTTTTTTTTCTTCTTTTTTTTCTTTTTTCTTTTTTGCTTTTTTCTTTTTTCCGTTTTTTTTTTTTCTTTTTTCTTTTTTTTTTCTTTTTTTCTTTTTTTTTCTTTTTAGTGAGGGGCACGTATGTCACAGAAAGCATTCTTTCACGTGCCGCATCATGTTCTAGGGCAAGGTGAAATGCCAGGTAGTTAATGCACGGCAGACAGCTGGTACTGACAACAGTAATGAACTGTCAGGCCCTCTGCATGTCCAATTAACTGAAGGGATGGCAAATTACCTCCCCTGATATCCTGAAGGCACCTGATAGTTCAGTTCCACCACAAGGCAATCTTCTTTTCCCCAGATGTTCCCAAAAGAAGTAATACAGAGAAACTAACCAAAACTTTTGCAAAATGCCATTTCCTCAAGCTCTCCAAGAGCCTGTCAGAGTTCAATACCTTTTAGATATTCCACACATGGAGGGTATGATGTTTAATATCAAATGTACTTATTTGAAGAAATTTGATGTTACGTGGTACTTCTGATTTAGGCGAGTGATGTAAAATATACCAACACCATAATACAAATGCAGGTTACACTTAGCAAAATATAGCAATGCAATTCGCAGTTCAACCGCAATTCCAGTATGATCCCCATTACCGGTCTCTGTCCATTGTCACAACGCTGGGCATCCCCAGTAACTGGGAAGAAATACATGGGTCGAAGCCAGGTCAAGCCCACTGCTCTCCTCAGAATGCTTTTGCTAGATCTTTAGTTTTTATAGTCTCTGTTGGGCTGTGCCATGTATACACTCCTCCGTGCTGGTCAGGCTAACTCAGGGAGACACTCACACTCTTCTCATGAACTCAGGGAGAAACATTAGCACCACCAGTTGCTCCTCTCAGCTGTTGATAGCTGTTTATCTAAAATAAAGACCACCCTCCTGTCCCCTGTATGTTGAGATAAGGACAGCTTCAGGGGTACATCGCCCTTGCCCATCTCCACTGACCACTCTTCCATTGTAGGGGTGAGTCATTCAGTGAGTCACGTTCCAGCCTTTGTCAGCCACAGAGCCTACATGCAGGTGTGGCAGACTTAAGGCTGAGATTTCAGCTGATGCCCTACCAAGCAAAATTATATAAAAAAACAGGAAAACATTGCTATGGGGATCTGTCACAGTCTGTTCCATTGAGAAGAAATGACAACTTCAGAGAACTGGAAGAAGCTTCACCATCACCATGTCCTGCTTCTCATGGAGGATTTTAAGCATCTCAGTGTCTCATGGAAGAGAAACGTGGCCTGGCACAACCAACCCAAGAGACTTTTGGAATATGTTGACAATAATGTTTTGATGTTGTGTAGACAAGTTGATGAAGAGGGGTGCTCTGCTTGGCCTGCTACACATGCATATGGAGAAAGTGGTGGGTGATGTGAAGGTCAAATGCAAAGTCCTGCAATAAGAATGAAACAAAGCCACGCAATAATACAGCCTAAGTGTGTTGGTTCTGCAAGACAGCAGCTATACAGAAAAGGATCTTGCAGAGCAGGCAGACAAGTTGAAAATGAGTCAGTAGGATGCACTTGTAGCAAAGGCATCTAACCACATACTGGGCTGCACTAGGAAAAGCACAAAACCAGCACATCAAAAGAAGTGTTCACGCCCCTCTGTGAAGCACTCCTGAGGCTGCATATGGAATACCATGTTTTATTTTGCTTCGCTCACTACTCGGTTTGAGAGGGAGATGAATGAAGTGGACCAAGTACAGCAAGGCACCAGCAAGGCAATTAAGGGGCTGAAGCACACAAGACACAAGGAGCAACTGAGAGGGCGGTGTCTGCTCAGCCTAAAGAGAAAAAGACCAGGCGAGGGTCTAGATGCTAAATACAACTACTGAATGAGGGTTAAAGAAAAGATAAGGCCAGATTTGTCTCAGAGGGCACAGTTAAAGGCGTAAGATGAAACAGTCAGAAGCTGTAGCAGGGGCAATTTTAACTAGATAAGGGAAATAGTTTATTCACCTAACAGTGGTCAAATATTGGAAGGGGTTGCCCAGGCTGTGGAATCTCAATCCTGGGACAGTACCCTGCCACATGGCCTCTCCAACCAAAATCAGATCCCCAAGCCCGAAGTGTTACACACCACAATCTCTCCCGTTAGCATATTGCATTACCGGCAAACATAGGTGCAGTCTGAAAGGAAAGATTCAACTGAAGAATGCTTCTCCCCCCCAAGATGTTGCCAGCATGAAGATTAAACCTAATTTAGCAGCTGCATTTTTTTGTTTGTTTTATACAAGAGTGCTATTTTACTAAAGAAACATCTACGGTGATAAGTTGCATCAGGACAGGACTAATAGGTTGCAAATAACTATGCTTCTTAAAAAAATAAAATCAGAAGATTGTCCCCTCTCTCAGATTTGAACATTCCTTTCTCAATTATTTAAAGCAACGACCGAGATGCTTCCTGCAGCGCTACACCATGAACTCTTTGCATTTTAAGTCTATCACCAGCTTCCTTCCCAGGGGGAGGAGTTCTACCTCCTTCCGATGACACGGTCTCCACAGCAACATTCCTCCAGCGACCGGACTGCACACAGCCCTGCCGCTACCGTCCAGCCCACCGCCGCTGCGGGACTGCGGCAGTTAAAGGCCGCACCGAAGAGCTGAGATGTCGGCAGACTTGAATGATTTGTTAGATGAAGTAAAGAATACGCCCCCTAAGCACGCTTTGGGCTAAAAAATGGACAACTCCTTTGTGGAAGAAGTGGCTGCATCACTGGTGAGAGAATTTCTCAGTAGAAAGGTAACTTGTCTCGATTTTCTCCAGCTTGTACAAATGAGAATGACACCTGAAAAGTGTTAAGTGCTAAAAGATTGAGGAACGCTGGGAGGGGGGACTTCTTCCAGCCTTGAAGCAGCCAGACCTGAATGGGAGCAAGGCTGTCGGGAAAGGAGCTGCACTACATTTCCCACGATGCCTTTTTATTGCTGAACATGGAAGTCAGCTTCCTCCTTGTTTGAGACAGCCTGATTCTTACGCACATGCGCCTGCAAAACCCAAAATTAAATCAAGAAATGTGGTTGCATTTTTTTTTTAATCATTATTTATCTATCTTGCTATTGTCCTTGTGTTTACAAGAGGCATAAACAACTTCCCAGGACAAAGACTTTTAAAAAAAAAAAAAAAAGCAAATGGTACTGGTGCTAGAGAAACCAGTAACATGCTTTTTTTCCAGTTTTCAGTAATAGGTTGGGAGACAGATTTATCTGGGGGGAAGGGGACAGAGATAAGGGGATGACAGAAGCCACTGTACTTTTCACAAACTTAATGCTGTAAAGGAAACTTTGTACTGTACAGAGGTGTGGGATTGAGCAGAAGAAAAGGCATCTTTGCATTTCCAGGTGAAAGTACCTACTGCCTGGTATTTATGTTCAATCCTAAGGAAATATTGCCCATGTCCAGCCCAGTCAGTCCCTCAGTGTCAGGAATGAGTTAGCTTGTATCAGAAATTAAACAGCCACTGCTACACAAACCTCAATTTTCTTGATCTGTTTTGCATCCAGTCTCCAAATGCACATTTTCCATGTTTGTGAACAAAGTTGAAACATTTGCCAGCAGAATTTCAGATGCACGCTTCAGTATTTGCCAGAAGTATGAGAGGCTCAATTCTGTCTGGTCAATTGATTGCAAAGAGTTTTCAAATGAAAGATATTTACATTTCTGAGTTAGATACTTGTAAATGAAAAACTGAAAAAAAGCTTACAATAGTAATTTATAATTGAATTGTCACATCTATTTCATAGTCTGTACTCTGGAGTCAAAACCAAGGGACATTGATAATCTTTGTGCTTCTGCGCAAGTGCTCCCCTGCTCCCCCCCAAATCTTTAATACACATCAGAGCCAACTTCGCAAACCACCCTTTATTTGCCACACATCAGAGCCAACTTCGCAAACCACCCTTTATTTGCCACAACTTGTTCATAGTTCCCTAAATCTGAGTCAGACAATCCATCTGCAGAAAAAAAGAAATCCTTTTTTGTACCAATAGCTCTTCAGAGAAGAAATCAGGACTTTCTCTCTCAAAATGGTGGTCTGCTGTTGCACCACTTGAATTAGTTCAGGATCTGACTGTGACATTTCAGTTTTTCCCTCCAGAAAGTGAGATGCCCGCACATTTTGTCTCTGAAGTGCCCATGCATGCCGACTACAGATACTAAGTAGCTGAGGAAGTTTGAAGACCCCAAACTAGCCGACGCCACGGAGATCTGACCGATTTCCAACCCGAGACTGATCACAATAACCTGAAGTCCAGATAAAGGTTCTGGACCCACCAAGAGATAGCGTACACCTGATGTTCAGACTTTGTAACTACCCAAGTCAGAATCACATTCATGAAAAGCTATATCATACCTTGGTGGAAAAAGCAAACTCAGTATTTCTGGAACTACTTGAACCAGAAGCCCAGGTATCAGCAAGAGCCTTCATACAGACCAGTCAGTCTTAGGAGGCTGTTTAGCAGCTGAAGTCACCTACATGGTCTTTTGTTTTTCCATGTTTGGTAATTTCTGCCTCACAGACAATATTGCCATCTTAATTATTCTTACATCTGTGGGCTGCAGTAATGCAAGATTGTTCCATTCAAATACAGGTTCTAAAGGTTAGCTTGTTACTAATTACTGCTGGTTTAATGTATCAAGAAGTTTCATATTACCTCCAACAAAGTCAAGAATAAATGCTTTGCTAGGTTGTACTGTCTCAAGTACTCTTAAATCTGACACTTCTCCTTCTCAGGGTTTGAAGAAAACCATCACCACCATGGACCAAGAGCTTCCACGTTCTGCACTTAGTATCAATAACAGGAATGAACTTCGAAATGTCCTACACCTGCACTCCTTGTACAAACAGAACAAGGTAAGGAAACAGATCATGCTCCCCAAAATGTGGTATCAGATCGCATGAAACTATGCCAACCGGATCAAGGCTGTAGTGTATGTCCAAACAGTGGAGAACTCAAGCTTGTATCTGCTGGGAACATGCCGACAGGTCTCTGAGGAATGGAGAATATAATATTTAGGTGAGATTGCAGCTCTTGGGACGCAGCTGAGAACCTGGCAGTTACGAACCCCTGTTACAAACTGCAACCTCCAACAAACCAGGAGCAGTTATTCACTTTAGCACCTTTTCCATCATAACGGCTAGATTATTCAGTTTTGGAAGTACCCTTACATGCCCATTTTTATTTGCAACTTTATATAAGACTTGGCAGATAAAATTACACTTCTAGCATTTATTATTCTTTGAAATGTAATATAGACAGCAATATTTGATGACAGGGACATCAATGGATAAATTCCATTTCACTCGTGACTTAAGGCACCATGATGCTCTTGGTAAGCAGCATGAGGCTATCCTATAGTAAGTCACCTCAAAAAAAATCTCCTAGTGTTGTTACATCACTGTAGCAGCCATCATATAGCATTTTTTTACTTAAGCCCTAAACTTCTGTGGTGTTTCTCTTTTTTTTGGTTTTTTTTTTTTTTTTTTTAATGAAATGCTCATGTACACAGGATGTGTTTTCCAGAGTACTATTGAAAAACAATATAACAAGTGAGTTATCCCAAGCATGTGAATAGAGTTCTAGAGGCCACGCTTCTCACCAAATTCTGATGAAATAAACCACAAAGACTCAAATGAGGTACTAAAAATACTTGCAGTTCATTCTACATTCTTCTGAAGTTGACCAGGTAACATTAGAAAAGGTGTATTCTAGCGCAGTACCATACTTTGCAATGATGATGTACCATACTTTTGCTTAGCGATGAGAATAAGGAATGACCGTAACAGGGTTTTTCTTCTATATCATGGTTACATCACTTAACACAGCAACACCTTCGAGCTCTTGACATTCTCTAGCTGACATCTTCCAGTTTCCTGAGCTGTTTGTACAGTCACAGTATCTGGGACACATCCATAGGCAGCTAACTCTAGAAAGTAGTTAATATGTTCAGTGTAAAAAGAATATCCTATCTTAGGCTGCAGCAAGACTAACAAAAAGTTTCAATAGTCACCAAGAACTTTATTTTTCTCTTTGGACAGGCAAAGGAGAACCCACTGAAAACACTTCTTGAAATTATTACTAATTACTTCCTTGAGCACCGTGGGACTTCCAGAAGCATCAGTTCAAGTTCTGCTCTGTCAACTCCTCAAAGTAAGAGCTCAACATCGCAGCCACCCGACTTTTTGGATAAAGATCATGTGCGTGGGAGTGCCTCTGTGCTCGATGAAAGTGAAACTCAGGCCTGCAGGTACTGTTTTATTTCTTTCTCTTTGTCCTTACCTTCAGCTACACAACCTTTTACCAGTCATGCTACTAACAAAAAGCTTAAATTTCCAGATTATTAAAATCTCCTATGCAAGCCACCCTTCAAAAATGCTCTTTTATGTTCCCTACCAATTATGAAGACTGATAATCTCAATTGCATCTTTCGGTCACTGAATCTGAGCTTTTATGCCTTGCAAATTGGAAATATTCAAATTGAAGCATAGTCTGATGAGGAACTAACCACCTGCACTCCAACTACAGGTATATTCATGCCTTGCATAGTCAAAAGCAAGGCCTACCATCTTAAATTCAGTATTGTTACAAACAGTAGAGGTTCAGTTATTTCTATCTTGCGAAATACCTGAAAACAGCATGTAACCAAGTCTTTCAATTGCATTTATTAGTGCCTCAAGGTGGAGTAGCAGCCCTAACTGTGCTTCAATAGAAAGCTTTTAAAAATGGGCACAAAAGAGTAATTCACCTTCCCAGCCTTGACTCTCAGGGAATTAATCTAATTTCATTCCTCATCCTAAACACAGCATGCTCAAAGTAGCTAAGTCTGAGCGCCAGTGCTTGCATAACCCCAGCAAGTCCTTCCTTATGGGGGAAGAAAGCCAAGATTTTGAAAGTTGATGCTACCAGCTGAGAAGAGACACTTGAAAAGGTGGCAGTGCAAAGGAAGAATTAGCTGCTTCTCTTTTTCTGATACAGGAGATTTCAGCATGTTGTCAGTCAACTTTTTTCCCCCCATTTGATACTACCCCATCTCACGCTGCCTCAGGGCTCCTACCTGCCTCGTTTTCTCCCTTTTCCCTAGACACAACAAATTGTTCCATCTGTGAGCCCCTCCAGTGCGTGCAGACCTTTTTTACGATAGCGAAACGCTTTTTCCTACAGAGGAATCCTCTGACACCAAATAGCAGCACCAGCAGAGTTAAGTGGCCACTACACTCCCCTCACTGACCCCCAGCAAAACGGCGACCCTGCCTACGTCCAGCGAGTATTTATCGAACATATATAAAATTATACACATTACTTTTCCGGCTTAAATATAGGTGGCCCGTCCACCTTGGCCCACGTTGGTAGTTTTTGTCTCTCACTAGGAGCATCATGTTTTTGAGTCCCTTGTTGTTCCTACGTACCATCTTTTAGATCTCAATCGATTCTCCTTGGACTTTCCTGGGGTTTAGTTCCCACTCTACCCGTCGTGAGCAGGTTAGTTCTACCCCAGATGATGGATAGGTAGAAGGAAAGAGTCAGTTTATTTATAATTCAATGAATGATACGGTTACAATTCAATTATCGTGATGTTTTAACAGTCTGTGCTTGACTTGCAAACACACATGTAATATCAGCTGGAGTGAATAGCGCTCGGTTTGACAGACAACGAGCAACTTTTTCTTGTCAGGAGCTTGTGAGCCCTAAATCAGTCAGTAACTCGTAACTGCCTTGGGACCGCTTCCCACGAGCTCCCAAAGGGAAACCCATAAATTTAATATTAGTAGCATTCGTCAGCTCTTGATTTTTGAGATGTTGATATTTCTTTACTTTTCCTGTCGCTGCATCCACGACAGACGTCGCCTTACATCCGTATCTCACCGTAACGTCCACAAGGCCCTGGCCCCCTGTTACAAATACCAAGTCCGGTTTTTATAATTCATTTTGTTCATCTTTCAGCAGCCTTTCCTGAAATATAACCCACTCTTTGTTGTTGGCCTCACGGGCCGGCAGTTGGCAAAGCCAGCCGCCACTTTCGATTCTGTCACCGCGGAGCAAACGGCCACGGAGAGCCCGTGGTGCGCATGCGCATTGGCAGCCGGGAGCTTCCCTCCCCCGCCCGCCAGTGGGGGAAACCGCAAAGAGAGTGCTCGGCTGCTGGCCTAGAGTGGCCGCCGTTGTTCAGGAAGTGGAGCGTTATGGGGCCGCTCTGCTTTACTTTGGAGGGTACTCTATGGTTTTAGTCCCCCACTGGAGGGAAAGATATGCGCTATGTGTATGTTGACACACACACCCCCACCCAGACACACACGGACGCGTACACGCTCGTTGTACACACATACATGAACATACAAATGCAGAGGAGCAAAGTAAAGCCCCACACGCAGAAGCAACGTGTATTTGACAGGGGAGGGTGGGGGGTGTTGCGGTGCTGTGAGGAAGGGCCCCTGGCCAGAATGGCGCGGGCACCGTCCCTCAAAGGGTGAAGTATTCCCCTTCGCTGCTCCAGCCAGTGAGGCTGAGGGGAGCGAAAAATGTCAGATTAAAGGAAAATCAGAAAGCAAAAACCAGAAATACCCAACCTTTCGTGTGTATGAGCTTGGAAACAGTACCCAGCCACCCACTGAAAGCTGCCAGCTCTGAAGAGAGCAAAATCCTGTCTTGACTTACATGTTTTCCATCTAAATCCTGTGATTTTTACAGGTTTCCATGCCTTCACGTGCACCAAACTCAGTAGTTATGCCATCCCGAGGTGGGGGAGGCTGAAGTTGGCTGGAGGTGTGGGGAAGGAAAAGTGGGTTGACTGGGTGTGACAGGGGTCTCTGGGTTTTGGGGCCTGTCCTGATACAAATCAGTATTTGTAACTGAATTTTCATTCAAAACCAGCTGAGAATCTGACCCTCGGACACAGGTAGGCACTCCTGGATGAGTAGTTTCATTTTTCCCTCGGATCAGGTCTTGTCCCAGTGTTTCGGCAGCATGGCCGCAGGAGGAGCTGCCCTAACCCGGACTGTCGTGGGCAGGTTGCTGCGATGGCTCAGCCACCTCCGACTGCAGCCCACAAAATGAACCGGTGAGAGAAACGCTCTGGCAGAAGCACAACGAGCCATTTCCATCCCCTCCCGCCAAGGAAAAGTCAGGCATTACCAGGTCAACCAGCCAGTGCCTGAAATTAGTTTTAATTTCAACTACCTGGATAATTTTTAACAATGCTTTCAGGAGCGGAGAGTATTAATTAGACAGGTACTCTTCACTGGTTCCTTATTAAAGAGTCGTCTTTCCTTTTAACTAATCTCTTGAAGTGTTTTTCAATGTGTGTAACTGTTAAAACAGTCTCTGATCTGACACACGGTGCCCTTTGGCAGCGAGGGGTTACCGGGTCCAAGGTCAGCAGTAATTTCAGATTTCCAAATTCTCCCAGAGACTGATCGCGCTCCCTTCAGCTGACATCTGCAGTGTGTCTTCACAACACCAGACACTACTTCAAAAAGCCATTTTTAACTGGTGAAATAAAAGGAATGTTTTTGTGGTAAACAATGCTTCAACTCATGGAATTGCTTTACAATGAAATAGGATGGAGAAAACCATGCTAAAGTGAAAAACAAGTTCAAGGACAGTTATCATAAAGAAAGCTAGTGTTTTCAGTTACACAGAATATAAATTTATCAACAGACACAAAGAGGTCTCCGTGAAGTGGGAACTTCCATTTAACAGTGATCTAATGTTTTGCAGCCAGTGAAACAGATCAGAAGAAAATTGAACTCATCATAATATCTTACAGAATGTGTTTACAAGGCACAAATCATATACATATTTTTAGTGAGAACTTGATTTGTTAAAATATATTTTTGAGAAAGAAATGCACATCCTGTTGTTGTACAAATGGAGTCAGAGATCCAGGTGAATCTCACTTGCATTTCAGAAAAGCTTGTTTATAGCGTTATATATGCACAGGAAAACAGATGCAAACAGCAAACTACACCTTGTGTTGCTAGCTGGAGTACCAGGCTAAAGAATATGGAGAAGGTCAAATGACAGCAATGTAGCAACCTATTATCAAGGAAAAGCCCAAATACAAAAGTACCATTATTTCTGAAATAAACTAAGTATTCTACATTTGAACAAAGAGTGAAAAGGGTCAGTAGAGTCAGTCTAAGTTACATGATAACAGAGGATGTTAGCAAGAGTGTTAACAAATTTTCAAACTGCCAGCCAAGCAGATGGAGAAGGAATGGGAACTGCTGGTGGTAGCGTACGACCTGTCTGGTATGATATATATAGTTTGCTTTCTGTTATGATATGGTACATATCAAAATAAGTAAGCTTAAGATTAAAGTGTTACAATTGAAATAACGTCCTGAAGACCAACGTATAGATGTTTAAGTGACAAGTGATAGTATTTGAGTACCATTGCTAGATAATAAGTAACTTAATTTGACAAGCAGATGTTTTCGTTTATTTCTTTGTGTATTATTTTGCTGTTTGAAGTTTTACCTTTTTCTTTTTTCTAGATATGATGTTGAGAATCCACTAGATAAAATCCTTCCATCCAGAAAACATCAGCACAAAAGTGAAAAATGCCACACAGGAACGATACACAATAACCACTTACCCTCTGATGGGGATAAGAAGTTAAGAGATAGTCGAGAAGATTTAAAAGCAGCAGTGATTTCTGAGGAGCTCAAATCCACAGTGAAGGAAAAGCCAAGACCTAGGTCTGGTCTCATTGTCAGAGGAATGATGGCTGGACCAGTAGCAAGTTCACCAGAGGTAATTTCCAACCCTTAAAAAATATTTGGCTTGGCCATCCAAAATATTTCAATTTTTTATCTACCAATAAAATCATATGATTCTATGATTCTACGAAAGTCATTTGCAAAAAATACTAAAGTGACTCCTGCATGCTAATCCATTAAATCTGCAGTCTGAAAATACATGATTTAATTCAGCAATAAAAACTGTTTCAGATACAACTACTATGTGCAACTACCGCCTGCGGGTCTGTGATCTTAGGTTACAGGATTTCTTTATATCTCTCGCTATCTCTTACCTCTTGACAGATGGGATTTTCCATTTTCCTGGGAAAACTTTTTTATCTTAGCAATATCTACAGCTTTCAGAGTTTTCTTAGCCACAAGTAACTGTTTCACTCAGGTTTATCTGAAACCCCACATTTAATCTGTAGCAATTTGGAATTGAAAATTACTTTGAGTTAGAAATGTGTTTCTAAATTGGTGCAATCAGACCAAATTCCATCAGTAAGTGTTTTCAAAACACAATTGTAAAATTCTCGCCTTTTTTTTTTTCCTTTCTGCTTTTATATAGAGATGAACTTTCCCTGTGTAAAATTAGGCTTGTAGTAATGAGAAATTGAGATTTATAAAAATGTATCATTTAGATAATACTGAGGAGAATATGGAAGTTAAATGAATTATTTGGATTTTTCTAAATATCTCTGATTTGGAAATAAAGATGAGGTACCTGTAGTGGGCAGTCTTTCCAGTAAAATGTCTTATATGTCTTGGTTTCCTCTGAGTTGGGTACAACCCCAGAATTAAGCTCTTAGAAGGTATTTTGTTGATGATCTTGGGTAAAAGAAAGCAGTTTTTAAAGGTATACATCATCTTTAAATACTGTTCAAATTTTAAGTGAAAGTGTATGTTCTTATTTATCTTTAAAAAAAAAAAATCTGATGCACTATTTAACCTGATTCCTAATAATTAAGCAATTGCTTAACCCAGAAATTAGTGATAGACCTTTCCTTTGCTTTTCATGTTTATTTAAAGATGCTCAAATTTTCATCTGTGGTTTTAATGGCACTTATTTCTAGGCTCTGCAAAAAAGGAGGCTTTCAAAACGATCCACTAGCATAAGCAGCACAGCACAGTTGAAGAGTGAAGAACATGAAGAAAATGATCTGAGTTTCCCAAGTGCTGATTTTCAAGAAAGTAAAGTCAATATGGAGTTTGCATCAAAGACTATATCAAGCTCACATGTGAGTTCAGCCTCTGAAAAACTAAGAAGCATCCCCAAAGATAAAGATGACTTTCTTGCCAAACTGCTGTCTGAAAGAGAGAGGACCAAGACAGAAGAAAAAAAATCAGTTCCAAGCTTTGATACAGACAGCAATGAGAAAGGCCTTAAAGTGAGTGCCTCCCACAGACATTCCGGGGCTGGAAGAGAGAAGAGAGAAAGGTCCCTCAAGAAAAATGAGATTCGGTTGTCAGGCCACAGGTAAGAATATTTGTAAGAATATTATACTAAAATGGTGAGGAAATCTGATGAAGAACTAAGAGTGACTGAGATACAACTTCTGATTTCATTGAGTGGAAGTAGCTGGAAGAGGTGAAGATACTAAAGGTCAGAGATGTTTTAAGATTTAACTTCGTAACTTCTGACATCCCAAACCACTCCTTTCTTGGTCAGTGGAGAGACCCTAGAGGTGCTGTTTTCTCTTTGCTGCCTCAAAAGGGAGCTGGTTACTAGGTCAGACTTCTACTATTCAGACGTCTAAGCAGCACAGGTGACTCCCACCTGTAGAGGTCATCTGCAGACATTGCTTTCTCCTTAGGAATTAGTGTTCATTCCCTCTAAATATTGCAGTAGTATATCCAGAAAACCTCAGAGAATAAAATCAAGGAATACCTGTCAAGTGCATATGTACGTCCACGTGGTTCACTGCAGTGCTGTGCCAAGATACCCAAGCCAGGCCCAAACAGGCTGGTTTAACTACCAGCACAGAGCTCTACCATGTAGAGACATTGTGGTATGTCTTTGAAGCAGGATAGCATGTGTCATTGCAGTATTTATATTAAGCCAAATTAGCGTCCCCACACATCATGATGCCACACAGCTTCTGTGTCTCAAAGTATTTTACTCAAAAGTTAGCTTAGCTTTTTTTTTTTTTTTTTATTGTGCTGCATTCCTTCACATTGATACAGAAGGTTTAGAAGAGGCTCCTTCTCTGAGCTCCAAATATGTATTTTTGGTTTTTCTCTGTCTTATACTCTTAATTGATCTTATTTTGTTTGTTTGTTTTAGGTTTTGTTTTTTTTTCTGTGCAGAATTTGAGAAGAGTGGGAGGCATGGCATTTTGTTTATTTGGGGGTTGCTAAAGCAGTAGGACCCAGCCTGCCACATCTCAAAGCAGGTTTCGTAGTGGGGCTGTGACTTGGGTTGGGTTTTGAAATGCTTCAGGTTGAGTCACCCATAGAGTTTAACCAGTCTGGGATTCCAAAGATGCTCTAGGTTTGAGCAATGCAGGACCCTTTCTGTGCATATATAAAATCTGCATGATAAAACCTGCTGCCTCATTATCTAGCACTTCTCAGCAGCAGCTCTCAAACAACTTTAAGCAGAGGGTGAGTATCACTCTGCCAGTACTACAGGTGGGAAAACTGAAGCAGGTAGAGAGAAACCTGTATGCTACAGGTCGCACAACATATCAATAGTAAAGTCATACGCAGGGCTCAGGCGCCCTGAGTGTTGGTCTTGTGGTGCGTTCCCAGTGCTAGAGGTGAGCGTGACTTATAATTGGTAGAAATATTTTCAAGTTTGTATCACCTGCTGCTCCATACACTAAGACACATGCCATTATCCCCTCTGTGGGCCATAAAGTAGTATTTCTGATTTACTAAATTTAACAGCAGCTGGGTCTGTTGTTTTGAAAAACCTCTTTAATATGCTAAAGCAGCAACCACAGCTGTTTTTAAATTATTATTATTATTTTGTTTTCCTATTTAATTTCGTATAAATCTTGAGACACAGTGTGTTGAGGCCCTGTTGAGATCATGAGGAAGCAATGATATATTAGGCCTCTCCACATTTATGTTAGGGGCTATGGGATCTACTTGAGCTGTAAGTGGGCCAAGAGTGGCACTTGCTTCCTGTCTGTAACCAAAAAGCAGCTGAAGATAGCCACCAGCATTATGCAGCTATTTACCTGTGTTAGCTAACTTTATTTGTAAAAGATTATTAACGGGCCAAAGGAATACACTCTTAAGTTTTAAAATCTACAAGAGGTCAGTTCTCCATTATGTACTGTATTGGAAAGCTGAGCTATGTCAGATAACAGCCAAACCCAGACAATACAAGTCCCAACTGTTGCTGAACTGGAACTGGTGCTTGCGGAGCCACCTTTGATATTCTGCTTCCGGAAGCATTTAGTAAGTCTTGTATGACTTCATGTGAATGCAGAAAGCCAGCTCGTAAGTCACTGAGGAAGCCGAAGCAACAGGGTCTGACTCCGTACAACGCTTTCATACAACTTGACAGAGCGTATAAGGTAGTGCTAACCCATCACTTCATCCTTTCCAGTTTAAGGATGGTTTATGACTTCATGCTCAGCATTAATTGAAGTAGGGAATTCAGCTCCAATGGGCTTTGACAGCTCCCCGACAAAGTTGAGAAAAGAAGTGTATTCCTGATATTTGATAATGAATATATAGTACATTATTTATGAGTGCCAAAGGCATATTGGATTGGATAAAATTTTTTGGGAAGACTGACCAAGAAATCTCTTGTACTAACTTCATTCAGCTGTAGTTGGACATGCAGACACTTCCTAACCTTATGCAGTAATTGTGGAGTGAGCAGAAAAGGAAAAGCTGGACTGAAAGGGGACTGCCCTAGTGCACCGTTTTGGGCAATGTACTGCGGTACTGTGCTCCATTGCTGTAGTAAGTGGTTTGAAATAGTTTCCTTTCTTCAGAGGACTGGTTTTGTTTCAGCAAGAACAGAAGAGGGAGCTCTTTCCTAAGCAGAGTTCATGTAATCTCTTTCCAAAGCAAAACGGGGACGTTCCTGCCAGATGATTTGAGTTGAAGCCAGTAGAGCATTTGAATTCATGCTGAGCTCTGAGCTCCTGAAAACTCTCACTGAACTCAGCAGGACTGCTGATACTCCTGAAGTTAAGTGGAAGTAGCAGAGAGTGGAAGTAAGACTCCAAATAACATCGACAATTGCAATATAAAGGCCTGGCTCTTGCAACACTTTTATACCCCTTTGGCGAAATCCTGCAGTGTTTTAGAGCCTTTCAGGATTTGGCCAGAGTGCTTGAACATTTTGAGGCGTGAAAAATTACAATGTAGGAGCGGATATTTGTCTGGGTCCTCTCCCATTCTCTGTTACTGGTACATGATACCTCTGACATAAATGCTAATCTGAGTATTTAAGTGAATAGCTGAAAATTTATGTACCATTAACCACAGATAGTTCATTCACAGGCATCTGCAATTCTGTTTTCATTTCCCATAGAAAACTAAAGACATACAAATCTTCTTTTTCCTTCCGTTTGCTGTACCTTTTCATTCTCTTTTCTCATATACAAAAAATGCTATTGTTGCATATAGGCTGCAGGCATCCTTTGTCTACATATGAGAAAAAAATGAAGCAAAACCACTGCCATGCATCAAAAGACAAGCTGAATGTTATCAAATAAATGCTTACAAACTGAGTGGGCAGAATTACCCAGCTATAAAAATATCCTGCGAAAATACAGATCCACAGTATTTTGACTCATACATTTTAACGAAATAAATGATCCTGCTGCATGAAGTATGTGCAGCGGGATAACTGTGTCAAGAGGCCAGGTTTGTGACTTGATGTTTCAATCTTATAGTATCAACATGAAATTAGACCTCTGAGTACCATATTTCACATAAAAGTTTGTCTTCATTAAGAATTGGAGATTCTGTCTTTGTTCAATAGAGCTGGACGGGGACGGTTTACAAGGGCATGTAGTGATGCAACAAGGGATAATGGCCTTAGGTTGAAGGAGGATAGATTGGGATTAGATACTAGGAAGAAATTTTTCCCTGTGAGGGTGGTGAGGCACTGGAACAAGTTGCCCAGAGAAGCTGTGGCTGCCCCATCCCTGGAAGTGTTCAAGGCCAGGTTGGATGGGCTTTGGGCAACCTGGGCTAGTGGAGGGTGTCCCTGCCCATGGCAGGGGGTTGGAACTAGAAGATCTTTAAGGTCCAAACCATTCTATGATTCATTTAGCTATCCTGACAGTGAGGAGGCATGTGGATTTCCGTGATGACCCAAATTAAATGCTTACTGGCAAAGAGGGCTCTGTAATTCAGGAGTAAACACTGTTTTCCAAATCCACCAACACATCCACCACAGATAGGAAAAAAAATGCAAATTCATTTATTTGCATTGCTATTGCTGCAATTCCTTGTTTCTTTAGAGGGAAATGGAATCAAGTAAGTGAATCAATCAGTTGGAGACTAATGATATAGATTCAGGCTTTGCTTGTTTATTGAACTGCTACTGCTGAGAGTGTCTGCTTTCAAATTCAGGTAACTCTAGTGATGGTTTAAAAGGCCAGTGCTTAACGGCAGTTATTGCCTAATTGCTCGTAACTGTAATAAAATACTGACTTTTAATAGTTATTTTTTCAGTATACTCTGGACTTAATGTTGATCCCCTTGCTGACATTGTCATTACATAATGAATGCACCACATTCCTTTAATCACAGAAAGAGGTGAAGAACAATTTGTTCACCTGCATCTTCATTTATCTACATAGTAACCTGGCAATATGATGTCTGAATTCTTCCTTAGAAAAGGTAGCATAACGATCACAAAGAATTAGAACAAAAGAATTATTTTCTTCCTTGTATTACAGCGGGAACGGAAATTTTTGTTCTGTTGGGTCAGATAGGTCTCTGTGTCATGATTGTATTCTTTTCCATGTCACTGGGAGTTATTCCATAAAGAAAGTATAATATGTTGTAGAGCTTGCATGCCTACTCAGATGTAATTGTGAATGCAACCTATATGCCTCTTTTTTTTTAAGAATTCCTTTATTTTTAATTAATCCAGAAAAAAAAAAAAAAAGCAATATACATATAGGTGGCAGCAAATCTTCATTTATCCTCAGCTGTAAGCAAACAGCAGCTAATTTAATTTCTCAATTCATAGGATCATAGAATACCAGTTTGGAAGGGACCTTAAGGATAATCTGGTCCAACTTTTCTTGGCAAAAGCTCCGTCTAGACAAAGTACGGTCTAGACAAGATGGCCCAGCACTCTGTCCAGCTGAATCTTAAAAATGTCCGATGTCAGGGAATCCACAACTTCTCTGTGGAGATTATTTCAATGGCTGATTGTTCGCATTGTGAATAATTTTCCTCTTGTATCCAATCAGAATCTCCCCAGGAGTAACTTGTACCCATTACCCCTCGTCTTCTCCATGTGACTCCTTGTAAAAAGGGAGCCTCCGTCTTCTCTGTAGCCACCCTTTAAGTCCTGGAACATGGTGATGAGGTCTCCCCTAAGCCTTCTTTTCTCTAGGCTGAGCAAACCCCATTCTCTCAGCCTTTCCTCACATGGCAGGCTTCCCAGTGCTTTGATCACCTTTGTGGCACTTCTCTGGACCCTCTTCAGTCTGTCCACATCTTTTTTGTGTGGCAGGGACCAAAACTAAATGCGGTATTCCAGGTGTGGCCTGTCAAGCGCTGAGTAGAGTGTGATAATGACTTCTTTATCTCTGCTGGTGATGCCCTCGTTGATGCAACTCAGCATCCTGTTGGCTTGTTTTGCCGCTGCAGCACACTGTTCACTCATACTGAGCTTGTTGTCTGCCAGGACCCCCAGGTCCCTTTCCACAGAGCTGCTCTGTGGCTGGGTAGATCCCAGCCTGTGCTGCACTCCTGGATTATGTTTTCCCAGGTGCAAGACCTTACTCTTGTCCTTCCTGAACTTCATAAGGCTCTTGTTAGCCCACTCTTCCAGCCTATCCAGGTCTTCCTGCAGGGTGGACCTCCCTTCCAAAGTGTCCACTTCCCCACTCAGTTTGGTATCATCAGCAAACTTCATGAGGGTGCACTTGATCCCATCATCCAGATCACTTATGAAGTGATCTTTCTATTGCTTTTCCAGAAAAACCATGGTGAATAATGAGTTATTTGGGAAGGCTAAATGGTGATAGAAGGTCAAGATTTAACCATGTTTCACAGCTTGAGCAAACAAAATTGGGGAAAGGCAAGCAAAACCACTTCACAGCAGCTGAGAAACAGTTCTTTTGTCTCAGCTACAGAGACATACTACAGTTGTTGCTTATACAGCCTCTGAAGTTTAAGTGCTCTCCTAATTTTCCATGCCCCTTAATTCTATCAATGTAAGTTGAGGTAGTGATATGGAAACCCTCCAGTTCTCAGCTGAATAGTTTCTAAACGAGTAAATCTGAGCTGGCCAGCTGCATTCTGACTGGGCAGTTCTGCAATGTAGTGTAACCACCTTATGCTGAGTTAGATGGGCAGATACTATCTGTAGATCTCAGTTTCATTTCTGGTAGTTAGAAGAACGTATTGCGATGTTTGAACTTCTAGTTTTCATGTATAAAGCCAACCACCCTCCCTACCCCAATTTCAAGAAAAATAGCATAGAAACTAGAATCAGAGCAATGAAAGAAAATGACAGTGTAAAACTGGAATCAAAGACCCAAGAGAACAAAAGGACTTAGCAATCAGGACGTGAAGTTAAGGATATGCTGCCAGTTTCTGGGAAACTAAAAGGGAATGGCTATCAGAAAGGCAAAAAGAAATGGGAATATTGTTACATCAGAATAAAATTTTCCCACTGCCATTAGTGAGCAAAAGGACACAGCAGTGGATCCCATTGTCCAAAGGCAGAGATCTACCACACAGTTTCAGGAGCAAGGAAGATAATTGATTCTGCACTCATCCTTTCATTGTGAACAATCACCCTACTTATCCGGTTCTTCTAATTGCATCTGCCATACCCTTCTTTGCCTTGCCATCAGTCTTGGCTACAAACTAAATGTGAGCTAGTAGTTTCCTTTCAGAAGTCTGCCAGTACAGATGGATATTTCAGACAGTAGGGACTATTTTATGACTGTGTAGCTTGGCTTCAGATGCCTTTTCCAAACAAAACCCAAGTATCTCTGATGCACTTCATCTCTACCACAAGAAAAGCAAATGCCAGTGAGTTCAGAGCCAGAATTTCTCTTCCTGCAATAGTCCTCAACTGAGTTCGCCTTAGCTGGGCACTCTTTAGTGATTCCCAAAATATCACTCATTATTTGGTAATAAACCTTTTTCTAGCAGTGCTCCGCATTCTAACACAAATAGGGTAGGGTTAAAGAATTGCCATAGATACCAAGTTCCTTAGTGGAACATTACTCATATTTCATAGAATCTTAGAAATTACAGATGGAAAAGACTTTTTAAGGTCATTTGTGTCTGTGGCAGATTATTCATTACTATATATATGTATGTTTGCTGTAATACTTTTTCCAGGGTTTTGTCTAGTCCAGTCTTAAATGACTCAAGTGACACCTCTCCCCTGAGAATATATTCCAGTGCCTAGCAGTCCTTAGTGTTAGGAATTTTTCCCTTATATTCACCTTGCATTTGTTTTTTTTCTGCTCTGTTATCCATAACTGAAGTTGATTTTTGACTGATCTTTCTGTTCCTTGCTGCATACTTGCCTCTGTTAAAATACTTCTAAATATTTTTCATGTTCCTTTAGGCATTTTTTTTGTCCAAAGCTTGTATCATCTGCTTGTATTATTATCTTTCCTGCTCCGAAATTTTGCTGTTGTTTTTCTGTTAGGTTTTATTGATTTGTTTTATATCTCTTCCATGTATGTAAGGACTGTTCTATGTTTGTTGCACTGGGACTATCACTAATACAGGGTAAGAACAGTCATCTGCTGCTCATGGCATGATGCTCAGCATTATAAAATCACACTAGCATATTTGTCACTGCAGTTTATCACAGGCATATGCCTTCTTGCGTTCAGTTTCGAGCACATTGAATGCAAAATGTCTCCTCAGTGTTTTAGTCTGTTTTCCTCCAAAATGGCCTTTATAGTATAATTATGAAGTCAGCCTAATCTTCTGTGGTAAGGCAGTGTGTGTTTCTATAGAAAATATACCTCCCTTCAACTGCCTGCATTTCTATGTAAGACTGACAAGCAGTGAATGTCTTGGCTTTGCTTTCTGAACCACCTGTGGCTTTCGGCATCCTGAATGGAGACCAGTACAGGTGAACTCATTGTGTTACTGAAAATTCCTGCCTTTTCCCTTTCATATATTTCAACAAAAAGTCCTTGAAAATTCACTTTAATGGAGCTAGGAGATCCTTAGAGGAAAACAAAATACTAATTGTGTTCAAAGAAATCCTTTAAGTCCTTTAAAAATATATGCAGGGGTTTGGTGGTTTTTTTTTGTATTCTTTTAGATATCTGAGACTCTCAAAATAATATTTTGAAAGTGTTACAGTCCTTAAAGGCTAATATTCATGCTTTCTGTTATTAACAGGAATAAACAAACTTATTTTCTCTGTGAACACCAAGCCTATATCTGTCAGTTATACATGACTGAATGCCTAAAACTGCCAAGATCCTCTCATACATTTTTATCCTGCATCATGCCTGGCCACAAGCTGTGCTGATTTACATTAGAACATTGGCAGAGTATGTTGGCCATGAGTTTCTGAGCAAGTCCAGAGCAGGATATGATGTTCCCTCTGTGAGCAAAAGCAACAAAGCAGAGCACAAGGAATCCAGGAGGTTTCTGGATTGCACTGATGATAGCTTCCTGACACAGGTGATAGAGGAATTTTTTTCCGGTGAGGGTTGAAAAGCTGGAACAGGTTGCTTAGGGAGTCTGTGGTGTCTCCATCCTTGGAGATATACTCAAAACATGATTGTCATGGCCTTGAGCAACTTGCTGTAGTTGAACGTACTCTGAGCAGAGGGTTGGACTAGGTGAGCTCCAGAGCTCCCTTCCAACCTCAGCTATTCTGTGATTCTGAACTCATGGTAGAAATAAGAGAGCCGAAGCAGCCAACCTCTTTAAAATATGGGTTATCACTGAAACAGGAAAATACAGTGCCTAATGAAGGTTAATATATGAATGTCAGATTTCATAAAGATTATTAATCAACATTGCAGTTTTATTTGTATTTTTAAAATAAAATTGGATTTCCAGCTCAAAGGAAAAATAGTTCCAGCAAAGTTATGTAATGTACATTATTTATCCAATAGTTATCATTGACTCCAGACTTTTCTACTATGCATTTTGGTGTAAAAATAGGTTTTCTAGGAATAGTGAATTCTGTACTGTTTGCCCAGTGGGCTGTAATATTTCACTGCTGTATACAAAATTGGTGTGTCAGATGAGATTGCTTTGTCTAAAATAATATCTGCCATTCTGGTAAGTAGTAAAGTTTTGATCCTGTGAGATGTTGAGCAGTTCCTAAAAGTACTCATCATCTGATAGCCTGTTCTGCGAAATGAGGTCTGAACTCAGATGGCCTGTTTAAAATCAGTCAGAAGACACAACTGATTTCAGTATATGCCAGCACACTCAGTGACATGTGGCGTGTATGAGCAATGTTTGAGGAATTCATTAATTTTTTTCCCACTGTGAGAGGAAGAGGATGTATTGGGAATGGTGGCATTTCTAGGAAATAGGAGTTTAGTCAGAGTGCAACATTACAGATAAAAGAATGGAAAGGAATGCAGAGTTGGAGCAGCCTAATAGTAATTACCTTTGCATGTTTCCTTCCATCTTTGTCTGTTTGTGATCTGTGCGTAGCACCAGGCATTGTCCTTAAGCCACACGAAAGAAGCCCATGGCGTCCATCTCAAGCTTTCGTCAATGCTTCGGTGTGGCTTTGTAGGCAGGAAGCACAGTAAGAATAGTGCAGTTGGCACCTTCCCTGAGAGACTGACCAAACCCTCCTGGAGTGTGTCAGCTCAGCTGCCAGCCAGGGAATAAATCTTTATTTGACTCTTACAATTGACAATCGAAGAATGTCTGTCAAACAAAACGGGACATCTTTGGGGAATATGAATTTAGCCCATATACAAAAAGAGAGAGAGAGAGAGAGATTGCAGTTGGCAAATTACTCGGTGGTGAAAACCTTCAAGTATCTGGAGTTGCATAAACCTTTTATAACATAATGCTTGGACCGGAAAAATCTAAAATAAAAGTAACTATTGTGACTTTGTTTCGTGCCAGTGGATTTATGGCATCAGAGCCTTTGACATAACATCTGTGTGTGCTGCCATTTGCCCTTTAGTATTTTTCCAGCACTCCATAGGAAGAAGCACTTTGCAATTACTGGAAATGGCAAATGGCTTCTGTATCATTTCTTTATTTTGGAAAGGACGTAAAACTGGAAATGTCGGCTCATTGCCTAAAATACATTCAGTCAATTCAGAATTTGCCTTGTTCATGCAAACACAGAAGGGCTTCCAGATTTTCTCAAATGTAAAGCAAGGACAGATCTTATACATCTGATTTTGCTGTAGAGCTTCACACCATTTCCTTTCACCGTGTCTACATATGAGCAAGGGGAGCACAGTAGGAAGCAGCATAGAATTACCTGCTCCTTAACACCGATCAGTTGTTTGTGGGTAGGAACAAGGAATTTTTGTCCCCCCTAAGATTTCCTTACCAGGAGGTAAAATCTCTCTCTGCAGTACCTGTGCTCACCAATAGGCTGTTATCCATCTTCACTTTTTTTATAATAAAATGAGATAAGAAGACTACCCCTCTCCTCAGTGTAAGCTTTTTGTCTTCTTCCAATTTAACACTTCATATTAGCATTCAGGAAGATAATTTATTTTGCTAACATCTCTTAGTTACAGTGGTTTGGACTGTTAAAAATCTGAAAGTTTCCGACAGGAAATGTAAGCCATGAAAATTTCACATCTTTAAAAACAAATGGCCTAAAAATTGAAGGCCAACACCAACAGAGTGGGGTACTTACTTTTGACAAACAGAACGGAGGGTTGTATTCACCTCCACTGATGTGAATTGATTGAGTGTTGAAGTCTGGGAACCCTTCTCAATGCTTTATCTAGTGTCCTCTTAGCTGGTGTCTTGTAAGTCTATTTAATGGAATTTTAGCTCCCTGTTTCTTTTACTGATACTTGTTTATTTTGCTGGCAACTGTTTTGAGTTGCTGATGTAATGGTCAGGTCATGAGTGTACTGTGCTCCCTAAAATTTCCAGTGTGGGAATGTTTGCACTGAAAAAATCTTTGATTGAGTACGGTATGAATAAAGGAGCTATACTTTTATTACAGCAGACCTGATTTTTATAGCTGGAGATAAATATTAATTCATTGCCTATGAGAGAGCATTCTATTCAGGTGAGCCCAACTCTTCATGCAGTTCAAACCATCCTGTAGCTCAACCTGTGATTATCATCGTATTTTTTTTAAATAGAAACCTTCCCAGCAAAGATATAGTTTTCTCCTGAATTGTCACTACAGTTATTAAAATTCAGCAGGACAAAAGCAAATTTGTGTGTGAGCTTATTAGAAAAGACCCTTTCAATGGCAATTTTTTCATTACCTTTTTTATATCTGTCAATGAGCTATTGTTCATGAATTAATTTTTCATACTGCTAATGTGCCAATCAAATCAGATGCAGCACTTAACTAAAAAAGCAGTTGGAGAAATTAAATGTATGAGATCTGTTACCTTTGTCAACCAGACTTGCAAGCATTGCAGAATTTATATTAAATCTTCTTGACAAGGTCTTTTCCCCATAGAATATATTACCTGGTATTCATTATGATCATTTCCTTTTCATCTTTACAATTGCTTTTAAAATTCTGTTTTTATAATTTTGCCCCAAAGCAGTGGCAAGCTGCGTCACATATAATGGCCTTGTTTATCCTTTTGCAAATAGTAACAGAGTCTAATTTTTTTCTTACCTACTCTCCAGCTCTTACTCACTGTCCCAAGAATGTCATATATGTCTGTATATGGCATAACAGCACAAGACTGGAGGGTTGCATTGTGACTTTCAGGCATCTTTCTGACACTAAATTATTATGAAGAAAAGATATATGTTCAGAAGAAAAGCTATTGGAATCAGGGAGTGAAAATAAGTTTTACCACCAGTCATCTTAAAGCCACTGATGATCAGTGTTTATTTAAGCCCCTTTGTTTATTTGGCCTCGTGTATGGTAGTATAAATAGGAAATAGTGGAATGTACACGCATTATTGTGCCGAGAAGTGCTTTCTCTGTTAGTTCAGCTATTCTGCGTAAATTCAGATTTCTGCAATGCATGAAGATCAGATAGGAATGTTCAAATATTTAGAGAAAGTACTGTATAGTATGTTTAAAATGAAACATATTTTCTTCCTGACCCATTTTTCTGCCATGATGGATGACTTCCCCATGCCTAAGTATTCTAACTGTATGGGTTTACACGTACAATAAATTTTCCTGGAACAGTAACCATCTGCTGAAATGGAAATTGCAATAAATGTCCTGACAGTGTTTTGAGAAACACAAGTTCCCCTTAAGGAGGGAACCTACACCTGCAAAAATATCCCACTTAACCAGAGGACACCCTGCATCAATCTTTGATGTCAGCACTTTCCTCAGCTTGGTGGGAATTTCCTTGTGCCTTGAGAATTCAAAGCACTTTGCATCCCGGGCTTGGTTCTTCCTGGAATGGGTGTAGAACCAAAATCTTTGAGACTTTCCAGAAAGCAATAATGTTATAAAAACTGGTGCCAGGTGAGCTGTATATGAATTGTACCATAGTTGACTTTATTTTAATTTCTAGATCTTTTCAGATGAAATGCTATCGAGGAGAAGTGTTTGAGACAGCAATGAATCAAGGGTGTTAATTTGATGCAGGGAGTGATTTACCGTGCCTAAACATAGGCATCGAGTGCTATTTGAGACTCTAAGGTATCCAAGACATGTAATGAAGCTAGGAGATACGATATAGCACCTATAGGAGAACTCAAGCCCCTTCTGAAGCAGCAACTGAGGCCAGATAGGATGCTGTAACTTGTACTGCTGCATTCTTAAGTGTTAAGAGCTCTGTTTTTGAAAAACTAGATTGAAATGGGTTGACCTAGGAAGAAACACATTATTCTCTAGGAACAAGAGACAACTAGCATGCAATCTCAGTTAAAACAAAAATGTGGATTGTGGGTATGTCTAAGTGCAGTTAAGTGACATGAGTGCATTGACTGAAAAACATTTTTTCTTTGGCAAATTTAGTGTCATTGAGACCCTTTCCCTGACCAGGAGAGATGAAAATACTAGCAGGTAGTAAGCAGAAAGACCCACAGTCGACTATATTAAACTCTATATCACATTAAAAGTACTGTTATATTCAGTGAGAGCTCAATACTACTTATGCCACTATACAAATTTGCTCTCAGTCCTCTTATTTATATTGACCTGCTGGGCATCCTAGTTATTTTTACCTCAAGTTGCTGGTAACATGGGTGATTCATTTCCATTCTATCTTTTCTGAATTGTGGTCATCCACATTTCATTACATAAATCCGTGTTTCTTTTCTACAGTATCAAAGACTATCAGTGAGAAAGGTGCCAAAATGCTTTTAAACTGTAAAAGTCCTGAGTGTGATATGTCTGTGCTCTGTTTTTATTCATCTTTCACACACACTGAAAAAGGAAATTAAGTTAATGGAAAGTATGTGATATGACAGCAGTTGTTGCTACAATAATAATGTGCATACAAAGAATGTTGCTGAGGAAATAATTCCATACTATTTTTGTTGTTTTTGAAAGGACTGTCAGTGCAATACCTTTTTTCCAAAGCAAAGGCCAATGATGCGGTATTGCTCTTTAAAAAAAAAAAAAAAAAGAAATAAAAAGACCATCTTTTTACAGTAGTTATTTGAAACTTTTCCTTCATTCTGAATTCATTTTGGTACAAATTCAACAGGAAGAATAAACCCATCTCATCTCCAAAAATCTACCATTCTATTTAAGTTCTGACTTCACAGCCAAGTTTAAATGCTTAGTCCTTTTAGTAGTTGTTTATATGAATCTTTAGCCTGTTATTTATGTAATATACAATTAAATCACAAGGGCAATTGAACAACTGCTACCTGTTAGAGAATTAAAAAATTACCCTGGTAAAGGAAGCCAGTCTATCACCTATTTCCACTTATATTATTTAGGTATTTCAAGTAGTTTAATGACTAACTTGAACTTCATCCTGATCCCCCTGAGGGATGTAAGTTTTATTTTATGTCCTGATCCTTCGAATTCAGAGGATCACATATACATGAATAGCCTCACTTGAAATTCAGGGCAGTGTAAAATCTGCCCCTGTATATGAACTTGCAGGACCTGACATATACTGAAATCACAGAAATGAAAGGAAGCTGATGGTGAAACAGGACTGAAATCCTGAATCAACTGCAGTGTGTCACTCCGTGCTGGCTGCTTTTCCTGATGAACTCCTGAAGTTCGGCTGTCTTCCTTTGAAAATGTTTTTGCTTTAACACAATTTAATTCTTTATACAAAAATGTTAGTGAGGCTGAGGTCCTTTGTATAGAACATTTTAAAAGCTAAAGGTGAAAGCCATTGAATGTGTTTTTTATCTATCTGCATCTTTTATTATCTCTCCACATACATACGCCCATCCACCCCTTATATCTTTGTGTGGGCATATTCCTTTTCTTGTTTATTCAAACAACTTTTCTCTTAAAAGTGAACGCTTGGTCATTCATTTTTTGATTATTTTTAATGTAGGAAGTCTCCAACATCCTCTTGCTATAAAGAAGACCAGATGAAGGATGTCCTAGAATTAGGTAAGCTATGTCAAGTTTCAGTTTGGCTTTTGCCATCATATTCTTCAGAGCAGCTGTAACCATGTACACGAGTCACTTTTGTAACTCTTAGTTGATTCAGAATAATTGCATTTGCTGTTAACTTCTTGGTTAAGGTTGTGTGAAGAAGTCATTAAGAAGTAGTCAAACAAAGGGTGGCTCATGTATTTTTTATCTGTCCTTTCTGGCTAAAACTATATTTTCTTTTTTATAAAGATGGATGACAAGATAGTGTTAATTGTCATATTGATGACCACCTGGCTCTGAGCCTGCTGGAGAAAGCAATTTTTTTCATCCAACACATTATATGTTTGGGTTTTTTTCCTTTCAGTTGATGTTGGGGATGAAGAAACAACCGGAGAAGTTGGTAAAAACCAAGATCTTTCAACACTGAATATGCTTCAAGTAGTATCAAAGGCAATTGATATTTCTCTTGCAAAAGTAAGACTAACTATGATGGTAAATATAAATAGATGTGTGAGAATGTTATTTCAGTTAAGTTAGCCAGAGTTGCAATGGATTTCTCTGTGTTGCATGTTTGTGTGTGTATTAATTCCTGAGTATATTCCTTACTTGGTACTCAGGTGAAAATGTAATGTCAGGATGCCTGTCCAAAATTCAGAAAAATACCAGAAGAGCATGCCAGCGTGCATCAGCCCACTTGCAGCACAGATAATAACTTTAATTAATGAAGCTTGTATTATTTTATTAATGCCTCTAGTCAGTTATTCATGTGCTTAGTCTCCAGTCCTTTAAATTGACAGTGGTTCAGAACAAGTTTCTTATTCCCCTTATCACTGTTTCTCCCTTGCTTATCTTCCTTATTTTGAGCAGAGATGGAACCCTTAAATACTTTTATTTTCCTTCCCATTCAGACAGAAGAGGAAAAAAAAAACCACAGAAAAGATAATGAGAGAGTCTTCCAACTGCATTTCTAGATCAAAGAGGTCCAAGTAACTATAAAAACACTGAGCAGTCTGTTCTTATTTACTCAGCTTTACTTTAGCATGAATACAATTTCTTCAGTTTAGCTATTCCTGAATAGTCGTGGTTTGCAGTTGTTCAGGACCAAGATCTGAATTTGGCATGTGCTGATATGCCATCTGATGTACAGCAGTCAAACATTTGAGTAACGTTTATCTCATACCAGGAACTTTGACAAGCAAAACAGGCTGCCTTTTCTCCGTACTGTGTCCAACAGGATCCTTTTCTCCCTAATGAAGTTGCTTAGGCAACTACAACTAGTAGGCGTTGCTGTTCTCACTGTTACATTTAAGGCAATATACTGTAATGCTTTCATGGGAAACCGTGCCCCAGACGATCTGCATGAACAGTTTCCTATGCTGAGCAGCACACAGCATTATGAGTTGAAGGGATATTGCAGGAAAAGGAAAAAATGCTCCTTTTCATTTGAGTGTTGCTATTTACAGTACGTATGAAACAGAAAAGGGTGGTTATAGTGAGTTAGTCATTACCCTTCCACACTCTTGCTTTCTTTTCTCCAAATTACTGTAAGAAAATGTACCTCTGTTTTGGATTTGTTTTTAAAATGAGAACTTTTTTCTTTATTCTTTTTTATAGGAATTAAAAAATCTTTTGTTTGGCTCTAGTCTTTGTTGCTTCAGTGAAGAATGGAAAATACAGAGTTTTACATTTAATAACATACCACAGTTAAAATACGGCATTGTGCAAAAAAAGGTACTGTAAATGATTTCCTTATAGTGATCTTGCTTTTTACACTGAGTTTACAAAGGCTGTGTGTTTCAGCAGTGAAAAAATTGTCTTTTAAAGACTCTTCTCTTTCTTTAACTTCTCTGGTTACCACTGGATGATGTCACCTTGTCAAGTCTTGTTAGGAGACTTGAGATGGGTGGAATATTTCTGAGGGAACCTTAAAGTAGCTACAGAGACTGTGCATGTGTATGAGTGTAGCAGGGAGTTATTCATAGGGAGAAAAAGAAGCCACTTCAGCTGAAAGCTAGTGGTGGTAAAAGAATAAAAGGGCATAAACCAAAGGTGGAGTTTAAAAGAAAAAAGCTATGTGGATGCATTGTTTAACAGATTTAAAATTGAGCTTGATCTGTCTCAAAATGGGGGACATCATAGCAAGAATTGCCTGAAGTGCCTGGGAAATCACAAGGAGATTTTTGTCTCTGAAGATACGGGGGTCACATGATGAGGCTCATTCCTAAAATAAAAGGGAACAAATGCCCCTGCAGTGTCATTGGGACACTGGGACTGCTGGTGGGACCATCTCTTTTGCAGCCATGTTTCCGTAATTCTGGAAAGCTGGCACAAGATGCCAGCTCCTCCCTAAAACAAGATTTTCATCCATTCCTAGGCATCATCTACCAGGTGGCCCTTTCTAAAATCCCCAGCAGATCCCTGTGGTGACCAGAGCTGGGAAAAACACCATGCCATGACTAGAGTCAGCCTGGAAAGCCTGTACCTAATCCATAGAAATTTTTGATGCTAACAAAGATGTGTCTGGTCTAGGGCATTCAGTGGGAGACTCACTCATCTGGTGTCTATCTTGTCAACCTTGCCTGGACACCTGACTCTTGCAGACTGAGACTGCAGTGCTTCAAACTGTCCTTCTGCTTTATATGCTGGATGCGGTTGGTCAGCCTGGTTTCTCAGCTGGCTGACGTGTAGGCTTAGACCAGAGACCACACGCAGGGCACAGGATTTGTAGCTGCTGCCAAAATCAAACAGAACCATTGTAAAAATGGTCCTCCATCCTCCTCAGTTGCAGCTTAACGCTTTTGTCTCTGCCCAGTGACTTTGTACATATGCTTCTGTGCTATCCATGCACCAGGTCTCTTCTCTTAAGAGCAAGGATCTGAGGACTTCAGTAAAGACTAGGGAAGGAATAAACGCCTCTGCAAAACACTTATCAAGCTTCTGCACTGATGCAGAAAATCTCTATCTTGCCTGAGAGAAGTAGACCATTATGTACTATACAGAAATGAGAAGGAGAGAGGCTTTGGGGCAAGGACATTGTCTAATAAACATGTCATTAAGGTGTTTAATTAACTTACCTTCTTTAATTAAATGTTTTGTTATGCTGATGATCTAAGAAAGCTGCTTATGTTTAAATAAAACCTAGCAGAAAAAAGATACTAAGTGTTAATTTAAAGTCCAAAAGGAACCATGGTAATAATGTTCACTGGTCCACAGTAAATGTTACTTTGATGTTTCCAGACCCTGCTGCTAGAGAAATGGTGTCTCATCACTTCTAGCGACTCACTGGCCATTAAATTCCCTATTGTAAATTCTACAACAGGAATGGTAAACCAGAGTTTTTGCTTAGATGTGTTTATTTCAAAGAGTTAATATATTCCTCCTCACTCCCAAAATTCATTTCAGCTGAACAATTGTTTAGTTCTCTCCTACATTAAGTTTCTGTGGTGCTATAAGAAGATATTTAGAATGGTTCCTGTAATATTTTTTTTGACTGGGAGGCTTTCCCTGGTGGACTGAAATAAACCTTGTTTTTTTCCTTAATATATTTCAGATGATTCACTCATTAGTTATGTAAGTAATTATAGAGAGATAGTGTGTGTGTAATATAAATGAAGAAATGGAAGGTATTGATATCTAAGCTATTTTCTGATTACAGGATCTTTATTTTTCTAGGGTGCCTACTGTGCATACTGCATGTACCCGCAGGTCCCATTCCCTTAGGCTTGCTGCTTTTACTTAGGACAACCTGAGAATTAAACTGATCACTTTGATCTCATTGCTATTTGAAAATAGCAGTGCTGGCTGCACTTTTTTATTCTCCTCCAGGGTTTTGAGGAGAGTCTGACAGATCCTAAACTAATTCATCACAGCCTGGTCGTGGTCTACAGAGGAAATCAAGGTTGCAACTGTAGCATGACAGCAGTGCGATCTTGGGGTAACCTCATGCTATGGAGAGTAACAACAGCGTAGACTTTGGCATGGGTTCAAATCAGAACACAGACTCTCCAGAAAACCTGCTGAGTGGCCCATAATTTCTTACCCTCATTGCTTTTCTTGCTTTCCCTGGGTAGACAAAGCTAGCACATATACATCAACCTATAGAGGATATTGGTTTGAGGTTGACCTGTGTTAAAGTAACGGGCTTCCTAATGTTAAGAATGAATCTGTTTCTGAGAATGGCGGCATATGCTGACAGACACATGGGAAAGCATCTGTACAATTTAATATGCTGAATCCTCTGTTAAGTTGGGGTGATTCCCACCATTACCATTGTGATGTGTGGTATTGTGGTATCTGTGATGTTAGCCTTGCGTCCTGTGTAGCCTACTCTGTTCATGCATTGGTGTTCCAGACAAAACGATGGCTTTTCTCTGTCTTCTCAGCAAACTACTTGTGTAAATAATATGATACAAGGTATCTGGGAGAGAACTGAGTGACAAGGGAAGGAGAGTTATGCTGGATACCATTTCCTTCTCAGGACAACTTGTGCAGCAGTTTCTGCCATATAGTTAATCCATAGGAACAGGTCTTGGTCATGCAATGGGATCAGGTGGGCTAGGTGGCAGGGAATAAGCAAGGAGAAAGAAATACGTTGCTGTTGTATCCCACAATCTTTCAAAACAGCTATAAATCTATTTTCCCTAAAGTTTAAAGTTAATTGTGATTTTGTTCCAACATTAATAATTTGAAAGTTTCAAACTGCCTTCGTTTCTTTCTCTTCCCTAGTGATATAGCTGCCTGGTGCAAAGGGCCATAGATAAAACCGAAATTTTTGTTTAGAGATGTAACTGGGAACTTGAGGGGAGGCATAGTGCTCAGAGGAGGTAAAAGAACAAGGCTTATTTTCACTCTTTGGTAAACAGTCAGATTTGATTTCTGTCTGAAAGTTAAGGTAGACGCTGGCTCAGTAGGGATCAGGAGATCTTTCTTTTTTTTGCATAATCACTGAACAGATTTTAAAAAAGCTTTCCTTTGACATTATAGATGTCTAGGCATTTTCAGAAAAAATAGGTGGGAAGCAGTATCAGTTAGTAACACTGATTTTCATTGGCTTGCAAAAAAAAAGAGAGCAACAGAGAACACTATAAAGTTATGGATGGAAAGAGAGAGATGAAAGAATGGCTCAAGCCTGAGTGGAAGCACACGGCTTGCAAAAGTTTTCACCAGCATCAAACAGTGCAAATTGTCTTGCTCATGGAGTGTCCTGTTACTCCCCTCAGGGTGGCCCATGTGGAGTACTGGCCGCAGTTCAAGCTTGTGTCCTACAACAGCTTATCTTTGCAGACAATAACAAAGATAAAGACACTCGGTAAGTCAGCAGTTGACATCAGAAATATCTTCCGTACAGAAGTAAGCATTTTTTTCTCTACTGCAGCCACTCAGGAACCTTTTGAGTTTGAACTTACTGATCTTCTCTTTGTCTCTGAGAGAGAAAGAAAGTAACATATGATTTACTTGTATTTACTTCCCTTTCAGCTGTAGGGATGTAGATGGTAGTGTTTTATTTGTATAATTACTTGCTTGTGATTAACCCAAGAACCTCTAAAAAAATCCAACAGCTAGAATTGAGGCCAATGAAAATTATTTATCCTTGAGATCCCATGGAAATATGATTTCAAAGAAAATGTAATCCAGGTTTGAAAGCCCATGAAATTCATGCAGTTTTTGACACTAAGAATCTCAAGGAGGGTGAAAAATTAAAGCTATAGCTATAATTATATTTTTTTTGCTACTGTGTTTGATCTTTCACAGTTAAACTTCTTAACAGAATTTGCATTTAAATTCTCTGTGTGTATTTTCTACCTACTTTAAAGGAATATTGTTAAGTATTGCTAGTGTCAAGGAAAGTTGCTTGATCTGCTATAATATTAACATAGCTGCCACTTTACTAAAGGAACAGAGCTTATTCAGTGAAATACTGGAAAATAATGTCTAAAAAAATTACTTTATTACCAGACTTGTTGTATTCACCCTTTTTTTAAAAAAAGAAATTAAGTCCATTACAAAAGAAAAAAATCACAATACTTTCCTCTGCATTATAGGTATAGTTTGTTGAATGGGGGTAACAGTATTTTACTGGTTATTTGTGGGTGATACACTGACCTCAATTTAGTCAGAAGAAAAGCTTTCATGCTGAGATTTCACTTGGACTTCATTACCTTACAATGTAAAAAATGTCTTAGAATTTGGCCTTAAATGCCCACTTTTCTGCTTGGAACTGTTTAGGGAAGTGATGGAGTCTCTGTTGATTTTCTTTGGTTTTGTCTGACTAGCACTTAAGGTAAATTCATTGTTTGGGATGTTTTTATAAATAATGGAAAGAAATAGGCACCTGTAGAACATCATTATTTCTCTTCAGCACCCGGGATAGGAGGTAACAGTTAATCAAAGGATTACCAGGCCCTAGGGGGTCCACACAGGTGCCCAGGTCCAGGAGGACTAGTGGGTAGGCCGTCCTGATACGAGACACCTAGTAAGCGATTAGAAATGTTGAAAACCAGGCTTACAGTCTAAATACAATACTGAAAGTTTTACTATTACTACTACTATTGCTGTCGCTAGTTATTATTGGCACTGATTGCTTGCAGACCCCAAAACAAGGGCCAAATAAACAAAATGCTATGAATTCATCACTTGAAAATTGCTTGTTCCTTGAAGTCACTTAAAGGCAATTAGCATGGACTGATAAAAAGATAGTGGTATAATACGTGTTAATTCTGCAGCATTATGCAGTTTAGGTTTTTTTCTTCTTCTGTTCAGTTATTTTAGTACATCACATCTGCCTGTAATTCATATCAAGAGCCTGCTGTTCAGAGCACACTTTTTAAAAGTGCAAAAATTAGGTAGCAAAATCTTATTAGTCTAATTCAGATTATAATGAGAGTAGAGTTTTCAAGGCAGAATGAGACTCTTGTCCACATAAAAGAAAAAATTCAGAAACTTCAATGCAAGAAAATCAGTACATATTTAGATTTTATGACCAGGAGTCTCCACAGAATTCACTGAAGAATTATTTCGGGTTTTGAAAACCAAGAATTTGTTTCCGCTTGGAGGACAGCCTTTGATCATCTGCTCCTTGGTCCCTTTCAGTATCAAGTCATACTTAGTGAAAAAAGAGATGTTAACCTTTTCCTCTTTCAACATGGTTCAGTGATCGTAAATATCATAAAATTATGTGGCATGCAAATAAGTGGATCGAGGCCAGATTGTTTAAACTATGTGTCCCAACTCATGCCAGCTACAACCTATCTTGTTTACTTGGCAATATTTGCCTCTCCTATTTTTCCCCTCCTATTATCTACACTGTTTTAAAAGATAATTTTTTTAACATATTTTGTGTATGAAAAATGCTGCTGAAGTATGCAAAAAGTCTCCAAAGAATTTCAGGTTAGCGGGTGAGCTCTTTGTCTTTATGCGTAGAAATGCTAAAAGCCTCCAGGCTCCTAAAAATGAATAGCAAGATGGACTGTTTTATTCATGAGATAAACATATTTTTCTTATGATGTGTTTACTGTAGGCTGAAACTCTTAGTCAGGTAAAAAGAAAGGGAAGTCTCAGAGCTTGAAATGAGAGGATTAATATTCCTTTCTAATTCTAACCTGAATTTTCAAATTATTAGCCACTTCACAGTGAGTGTTTGACTTCAGGCTTCTTCAACATTCAAGAAATAATTATTATGTCTCCTTCTTACTCTGCTACCTCTCTCAGACAAATTAGTTGCTGTGCTTCCCATAAATTTCTGAGTGTCTGTATTAGAACACAGGCAGAGATAAGAGAAAGTTGTGATTATATTTTTTTTATTTGAAAACTCTCACCAATTATTCCCATGTCTCACATCCTTCAGGGAGGGAAACATTTCTAAAAGAAGATTACATTCAAGGCAGACATTGAACTTGAAAGTCTGTTTAATTTTTTGATGTTTCTTGTTTAGTCTTTTGAATTATTAGTTCTTTCACTCAAATGCTGGGAACAGGTTTTGACATCATCTCCCGTGCTTGTAACGCTCTGATAGACTGATAATATCTGAATTTCAAAGACTGACATTCTTGAAGCAGCTAGGGAAAATTCCAGTTCTGTGCTTCCCAGGGGCATGGATCTGTTGTCCGCTTCTCCAGGCTCATGGATATTGGGATTTATTCTTAAATCTGCCAGTTTTCCATTATGTTTCCATTTCCAATGGCCTCCTGGTCCTTTATTTCTCCATTCACATCTTGGAAGTTAGAATAACAGGAGGTATTAGAAGACTTCACAAAACGCAGTTTGTAGGAACTGTGTTGGCAGTGTTGCTTACATGTTTGGGATAAATAGACTACTGTAAACATTCTGTAGTTTTATACATCATTGTGTAAGTTCCAAGCCAAGCATCTGAGTCAAAATATTTCAGAAACAGTGGGGCTCCACAGACCAATACTGGGTCAGTTACCATAGTGTTTTAGGTCACGGCTTTGGGGCATACCTTATTAAAAAACATGCAAGCATAGTGTTTATTGCAGATGGTACTTCAGATAAAGTTTAGTAGTACGTAAGAACATGATGGTGTAGATTTGTTGACAGGAGTTAAGAAATAAAAACTTAAGAAAGAAATTAAGTATGAAGGCCTTCATAAACTAAAAATCACATTTAATATATAAAACAATCCTGTTACAGAATATTAAAATAATTTTATTAGAGATTTAAAGACGAATTAGCTTCTCTTGTCCATTATTTGCCATTATTTGCCATTATTTGCATTGTTCCCTAAAGTACGTTTACCTGTTTTTTTTGTTCAAACAATTACAAATATGTGTTCTGAAAGAGCATCCACTATTTCTTTTAGAAGATTATTTTTCAGGGTATGATTATAGATCTGTGTGTAATCAGTTCCTGTTGTTGATCATACTTATTTAGTCTTCTCTTCATTTTGGTCCATTGCTCTTAATGATAATAATAGTTTTGTTTTAATCATTCCTTATAAATCAGACACCATCTTTCAGATTAACCTCTTAGAAGTAGAGATTGTGCATCTCTTAGATTCACCTATATTACAAGGGTATCATCATAGAATGTATAGCCATAGGCTAACAAGCTTACAATTGCTTAGCTTAAGCACCCGTAACAGCAATCTAACCATCATCATGAGCAACATAAGCTCATCTAGATCCCCTAAATGCAACACCCTGCTGCTAACACTTGACCTAAGTGAATTAACGTCCCTCAAATTTCTGTTTTGCTTCTGACTTCAGAAGAGACCTATCCACTGTGCCCAGTTTACTTTACTAGCAATCTAAAGAGGAAGTTGTTCTAGATACAGCTCTATTCACTGGATCTGATTATCTGCATTAAGATCCAAGGTACCTTCTAAAATGCCAAAAATGAGATTTAATGTGGTTCACCTCAAAGAATGGTTCCAGAAAGCCCATATTCCAGCGGTGACTTCAGTGGCATCTCCCTATTTAGAGCTCTTTAGGTGCTGAACAACAGCACCACATCCTCCTGTCACCTGTTCAGTCCAGTGCTGAGAAGTCTTCATATTGCGTGCTCAGTGAGTACTCTCATGGCACTTCATTCAGATGCTTTATCCTCAGAGAAAGGTTGGATTCAACTGAACCTTTATACCTGGTATATCTTCTCAGTAACAATAATAGCTCTCTGTTCAATTCAGGATATTTTTTTTTGAGTTGCCCATCCAACTTGTCTCTTTCTTGGCTATAGAAGGAAGAAAGATGCCTAGATAATAATTTTCTGAGGCACCTTGCCAGAACCTCATTATCGGGCATTACAACACCTAAGTAGCCTCTAAAAAAATACTTTTGTTCTTTTAGCTGCAAACTTGCTACGAATCTATGTATACTGTAATTGGGGCAGTTTGCCCACTGAGGAGTAAGCTTCCCAAGACACATCTTGGTACTTGTCTGTTTCTTGCATTTTCTGGCCTGCAGTTGTCTTCAGCCTTCAGAAGTTCACAGGACCAAATGCCTCACCATGGCTATTGCGGACATATTGTGGCGTGCAGGAGGCAATGAAAAAGCAATTGTGGCACTGTAAGTAGGAGACACAGTTTTAGTTATTGTACGATGCTCCTATACTCATGTCTGTTATATATGTACATAGTTTAAAAAATGAAAGTTTTGTAAGATGCACTTATACAGTCTAAAATGGCTTAGGGAGAAATGCAAAATGTTGTTTCTGCTGTCCCAGGAGCTGGAACAGAATAATCAAATTCTTTGAAATTGCTGTGTATTTCACTGAGGCTACAATCCCTCCAAAATCTTTATGAAGAGTTACTTTTCCAGATACAGCATTTTACTCCAATGATTTTGTATTGCAGGATATTCTTTTATGGCTGGGATTAATTTCCTCTTGCTGTAGCTGCCTACTAGTTACTTAGTTTATGCTGTGCAGTTAGGCTGCTTGTACACAAGAGATCTAATTTTTAGATCGCTAGCTTTGGCTGTACTGGATCCTACACAATATTTTTAAGTGACCCAGGTTTTGTGAGAATAGGTCATTTCTTTTATTAGATCAACTAAGCTGAAAAATAACAGAGAAGCTTTTGGGCACAGAAGTCCTTCTTCAAACCTGAAATAGAAGCAGCAAATTCAAAGACATTTCAAATGATATTTTGCATATTTTATATGTATAAAATGCTTCCTCTGTGATGATATTGTACATATGTTGTTCTGCTTGTTTTAATGTCATTGCTTTAATATTTTTTCAATAAAAACTGTCATTAACATTTTAAACCTATATTTATACTCTTTCTGTATAACGAAACTTGTAATTTGTATTAAATAGACTGAGGGAGCACAGCACAACTAAAGTATATGCTTCATTGGTAAAAGTTTGTTTAATATGTAATATGAACTTACTGTGCAAGGGATCCTTTTATAAAAAATGGCTTAAATTAATAATATAAAATCTTTGGCTCATCATTCAGTTTATATAACATGTTGATTTCTCTTTAATGCCATTTTGTTCCTTTTAACATGAACTTTGATTTTGTCTGAATATCTTCTTCAGGCCATCAGGAAGACAGCAGTTCACTCCCATAGGAAAATACAAGGCAGATGGAATCTTAGAAACTGTAAGGCTCTGTGTAACTCACAGTAACATTCTCCATATATCCTCTTTCTAGCTTTTCTTATTTTAGTACAACGAATCTGATTTCCATTGCTCTCTCAGTGTTTTAAAATCTTTCATGTCAAATTAGTTAGCTGTGATCCAAAAACCAATAGGAAATAAAATCCTGTAGTCTGTCTGTCTGAGCTGTCCCAGTGTCTGTGGGCAACTGGACTCTCTGAAGTCCTTTTTGTTCCACTTACCTTTCAAGCTTATAAACTGTGCCTACTTTTATTGATGTGCAGTAAACGTGAATGTGGATCCTTTCAAGTTGACCAGCATGGCTGTAAGCATCAAAAGGCAGTATTTTCTTCTTGTCTTACACAGAATTCTTTGCCTTTGTTTTTCCTCCAGAAGCTCCAAATGGCAAAATACTTTCCAGTTATGCCTTTATTTCCATCTGAAGGTCTCAAATGGCTTTGCAAACAGTGATGCCATAAGCCAGGCTTTAGTGGTTTAAGGAAATATTACTGGCCTCCTAAATGGAGGAATAGATGTGTCAACAACTTTTCAGAACCAGACAGTTTTGGAACTACTTGAAGTGAAGACTTGAATAAATAGGGTGAATGCAGCAGAAAACATTGGCTGTAATATGGTCTTCCAAGAGACAAGATAGATTATTTAATTAATATGTTAATGTAATTCTGAACTGCTGGCTATTTCAGAGTGCAACTAACGCCATTATACTGTCTCTGAGTACTGCTTATCAAAGGTCCTGTGGACATAGCCACAGTGAAAATGTGATGGAAAGCAATATAGAATCATAGAATCATAGAATGGTTTGGGTTGGAAGGGACCTTAAAGATCATCTAGTTATAACCCCCTTGCTGCGGGCAGGGACACCCTCCACTAGACCACATTGCCCAAAGCCCCATCCAACCTGGCCTTGAACACTGCCAGGGATAGGGCATCCACAACCTCTCTGGGCAACCTGTGTCAGTGCCTCACCACTCCAACAGTAAAGAATTTCTTTCTAACATCTAATCTAAATCAACCCTCGTTCAGCTTAAACCCATTCCCCCTTGTCCTGTCACTACACTCCCTGATAAACAGTCCCTCACCATCTTTCCTGTAGGCCCCTTCAGGTACTGGCAGGCCACAATTAGATCTCCCCGGAGCCGCCTTTTCTCCAGGCTGAACAATCCCAACTCTCTCAGCCTGTCCTCATAGGAGAGGTGCTCCAGCCCTCTGATCAGCTTCGTGGCCTCCTCAGGACTCTCTCCAACAGCTCGATGTCTCTCCTGTACTGGGGCCCCCAGAGCTGGACGCAGTACTGCAGGTGGGGTCTCACCAGAGCAGAGTAGAGGGGCAGGATCACCTCCCTCAACCTGCTGGTCATACCTCTTTTGATGCAGCCCAGGACACGGTTGGCTTTCTGGGCTGCAAGCGCACACTGCTGGCTCGTGTTGAGCTTCCCATCAGTCAATACCCCCAAGTCCTTCTCCTCAGGGCTGCTTTCAATCCATTCCTCGCCCAGCCCATAGTTGTGCTTGGGATTGCGCCGACCCACGTGCAGGACCTTGCACTTGGCCTTGTTGAACTTCATGCGGTTCGCACGGGCCCACCTCTCCAGCCTGTCAAGGTCCCTCTGGATGGCATCCCTTCCCTCCAGCGTGTCGACTCCACCACACAGCTTGGTGTCGTTGGCAAACTTGCTGAGGGTGCACTCGATCCCACTGTCCATGTTGCCGACAAAGATGTTGAACAGTGCTGGTCCCAGTACCGACCCCTGAGGAACGCCACTCATCACCGTTCTCCACTTGGACATTGAGCCGTTGACCACAACTCTTTGAGTGCGACCATCCAGCCAATTCCTTATCCACCGAGTGGTCCATCCATTGAGTCCATGTCTCTCCAATTTAGACACAAGGATGTCATGCGGGACAGTGTCCAATGCCTTGCACAAGTTCAGGTAGATGATGTCAGTTGCCCTTCCCTTACCCACCAAGGCTGTAACCCCATCATAGAAGGTCACCAAATTTGTCAGGCACGATTTGGCCTTAGTGAAGCCATGTTGGCTGTCACCAATCACCTCCTTATTTTCCATGTGCCTGAGCATAGTCTCCAGGAGGGTCTGCTCCATAATCTTTCCAGGCACGGAGGTGAGACTGACCGGCCTGTAGTTCCCTGGGTCTTCCTTTTCACCCTTCTTAAAAGTGGGTGTTATGTTCCCCCTCTTCCACTTGGTGGGAACTTCACCGGACTGCCAAGACTGCTCAAATATGATGGAGAGCGGCCTGGCCACTTCATCCGCCAGTTCCCTCAAGACCCGCGGATGTGTATAATCCAGGCTGCTTGATCTTTCCTCACACAGTACCCACAAGATCATAATTTCTGTCAAAATCTGAGGATGGAAAAATTAACAAAGAATGTTGAAGTGAGAGCCTGGATCTGTGAACTCCCCTGAACTTCATGTTAACTAGGAGTATTCACGGGAGTATTCCCTGAGTATGATAAGAAGCGCTCTGATACATGCCTGCTATAGATGGCTCACCACATATGTACAAACTCCTGAGCAACTTGCCCATTCTGTGTCTTCTAAAGCTGCAGTATTCCTATGATTGTTCTAGGAATTGGTTTTCGTTGTATAAAAACAATGCTTAAAATTGAATCAAACTGTCTGTACAACCAACTTAAAAACAACAAGAAGCAGTATTTAAAAATTCAGAATATATAAAGTAACAACAGTAAGAGGTAGATTTCATTAGATCTTTATTCCATTTTGTTAGTTTTAATCTTTCCAGTCAGATTTAAAGTTTTGGCTACATTAGTTCAACTTTCAAGTTATAATAATGAGTTGTTATTGTTTTAGTCACATTTTTTTTCCCCTTATATTTCTTCCCAGCTAATACTACATAGTGCCACAAGATATGAAGATCTGATTGTATTTCTTCAGCAGAATATTCAACAGGTACTGTGTATACAGAAGATGCTAAACCTGTTATAGTTCAGCTGCCAGTCTTTCTGTGTTTATCAGTCTCATATGATGTCTTCTGAACATTGTTTCAAACACTAAATGGACATGTCTTGCATTTTAACAAACAGAGCAACAAATTCAGTTTTAGCATAAATGAGAACAATTATTTCTGCTTTTAGTTTGATTTGCATTTCTTTAGGATTGAGCAAAAAATGTACACAACAAACAACATATAACCAGTCCTTTTCTTTTTCAGTTTGAAATTGGTCCCTGTGGGTGCATCCTTCTGACTGTGTCTGTCATCTTATCAAGATCTATCAATCTGTGAGTGTCTTTCTTTGTATCCCTGTTTCATAAACTGCAAAGCAAACAAGCTGTGCAAAGTGAAGAAACAACCATGATGTGCTTAACTCTCTGGCCTTTTTAATCTATCTTGATGTTTAGTCTGATAAACGTAGGGAAGTTACGCAGATCTACTCACTTATCTTTGCTTTTTTGTTGTATACACACCATTGTGTGTATATATATATATATGCTGTTAAAGTGGCAGTGATCAGTCCACAATATCTGATATAAATGACTCCATCTAAAATTAGGCATCATGTCCAAGGTAGTTGCCTGTGCTCCCTGTCTTTACAGTTGAAAGACTCATTTAGAAGGTTATTCATTTCACTTACTTTAGGTATCTCTCTTAGGTAGGGATGAATAACTTTCTTGTGATGTCCAAATTTCTCCATCAATGATAATGATAAAGAAAGGCTAGTATAAAATGGATTAGGCAGGTGATTTTTAGATGATTAAAGCAAGGTATGAAAAATCTGGTCTCAGTTTATTGGCGTAATAAATATGCTGATCTCTAAGGGGTGGTCATTATAGCCTTTCTTAAAAACTCATTGAGACTTGCCCAAGCACAGTTGCAGTTAGTTGTGCTTTTATACAGATTAAACATATTTCTGTGGTACGGTGAATATCAATGTGGGTCAGAATATAAAAGCTTTCTTCATTTTGTCAAATTCCACTCTTGTAAAAATCTCCTAGAGTTATCTGCAAGTGAAAAGAACTGTTCACTGACAACTTGCAATAACAACTGATATGAAGAAAGCAGCTGCACTTGAAAGCAGCACAGATTTGATTTATGTAAGCTTTTATTTCTTACATGTCTGCATAGTCTTGAAAATAAATAGCAACATAGTCCAAATTTGTGATATACATTAAGTTGTTCACCTACTGAGATTTCTGCAAGTGTTTACAGATTGGTTTTTTTGCTTTTGTTGTCATTTATCTCTTGGTTACAGTAACACTACAGGCCATTGGTTTAACTCCACTTTTGCACTCTAACACAAATGACGTGATAATTTTATAGCATATATCATTTATCCTCACTTTTCTGAGCTAATTACAGCAGAGAGGTCAGAATTAGTAAAGGTATTTGAGCAAGTAACAATATATTTGGCATTTGGTAGGATCATCAAAAGCCACAATGTTCCTAATTGCTATTGAATGCATTGCTTTACTTGCTATAAAATGGTAAAGGTTCTTTAATAATACAAGCAAGGAGCTTATTTTTCCTATAACTTCTCAACAGATGGATTATGACAAGGCCTATCAATCATCTGTGTTTGTATTCGGGGGAGCTAAGTGTCTAAAGTGAACATGAAAATTCCTTATGGTGCCTATTTGCATTTCTAGATATCTAAATATTTTTACAATTCTGGTCCACAATGTCAGAATTGTTTATAAAATGTAGCTCTATTTTGAGGAAGATTCATGACTTTCTCACAGAACCTCATTTTAAAGTACCATTACTCTTCTAGCTTGGTACTGTGTAATACATTGCATTGTTATCTATCTTGTGTTTATAAGAAACAGGAATTTTTATCTGTAACTAGATACAGTGGAATGTGTTTTCAGACCTTTGCATAAATTTTTTTAGAAATGCAAACTAAATTTCATTTATGTAATTTTCAGTAATAGATTTGAATGGCTGTGTCATAGTACTTCTCTTAGGATATTACAAATATCAAGACAAATAGCTCACTGCTCATATCATCAAGAAATATGTACCATTTAGTGAGTGTTACAAGCATTGTAAGTAATTATTTACATAACTGACATAGTTCTGGATTAATGTTTTAGGTAATGGAAGTTTCATCCAGTAATAGATCTCCCTGAGATATTTTTCCCCCAGTTTTTTAACAGAAAATCAGTGGGTTTTTTTTAAAAAAAAAAAGAAAACTCCACGGAAGTGTCAATGATCCTGATTTTTGTGTACATATTCTATTGAAAAAAACTAGATAAATTATTTAATTTTGGTTGAGAAGTTGACATCTTTCAGTTTCTCAAATCACATTGAAATACTTCTGTTTGGGTCGGTTCTTCACAATGTGCCCACGATGCTGGTAAATATCTCTTCTATAAATACTGGTAAATATCTCTTCTATAAATAATGGACATTTCTTGTAAGCAAGTTGAAGACTAAGGATGATATAGTCTTGAACCGTGGTTATCCTAAAACAGTATTGTGTAAGATGCAGGGGTATGTCCAATGAAACCAAACCAAGGCATTTATGTTTGGTTCAATAAAGAGAAGACTGGCATTTTGATTAATGAATATCGAAATGTTTCTATCAATCAAAAATGTTCTTCCCAGTGTGTTTTGTTCCATGAATAATTCCAGTGTTTCCTGAAGTTTTCACTTCAGGATATAATTAGAAGAAAATAATACCACCTTATTTTATATGTGGGGAAGCATTAATTACAAGTTAAAAGGCAGAGCACTGAATGTTGAGGTTGATTAATTGAAGGATAAGTACCACTGTACCAACACCTGTGCAGTTCAACCCATCCAGAACTGATCTGGAAGGAGTGCAAGATAATGAGACCACAAAGCTCACAGATTTCCTCAGAGCAGTTATGTCTGTGGGCAGATGTTTCCCATGTCTGTACAGATGGAAGATGGCATGCAAGTGTGACCATGCCTGGTGTGACCAGTCCTCCCAGCTCCCTCTGTAATCAGTGAAAAGAGAGAAGCTTCTCTGAAAGAGAGTCATCCCATCCAAAAATAAGTGTCAAGAAAGGTGAGGAGGATTGCTGTGGGCAGTGCCTATCTTTTTTCTTTGATTTTGGAAGAAAAACTAAGACTCCTATTTCTTAGATATTTGCTATTTTGAGAGTAATGATCTACCCTATTTATATTTATTTACTTACTATGGACATATTTGCATCTAGGCTTCCTTTATGCTCAAAAAAGAGAAAAATATCATGCATAATTTGCCTTATTTTGAATGTCTACCTTTGAATAAGATAAATCATCTGAAATGCTTACTTATCTCACCTATATAAAAAGAAAATCTAAATGACCTACTCATACAGAGTCTTTACACTGTAAACATCACGTGGTGAAATGAATTGTCTTAATTGTGACTAGTCAATAAAATAGGAGATTAAATTCAGTGTTAATAATGCAAAGCATTATTAGTACTCTCAACTATATTTACCTAGTGGTGAGCTTTAAATAAGCTATTACAAAAAAGGAGGGAAATTCTGGCACCACTACTAGTAATTTAATTATCTGAACATGTCAGTTCAATTTTCTATGATAGGCAAAAAAGAAATAATGTGTTGAGGGTTATGGTGATAAGAAATGAGAATAGAATAAAAACATGTTAATGTCTGTATAAATATATGATCTTCTCATGTCTTAAATCTTGCATGTAGTCTTATTCCCCCAGGTCAGTAGAGACACATTAGAAGTAGAACACACTGGAAGACAAAACCAAAGTTTCCCTTTAGTGTGGACTAGCTTCTGCATGAGGACAGATGAAATCTTTCCTCTTCAGCATTAAAGAAGAGTAACTTGGATGTGATAAAATTTTAGATATCCACGATAAGGTTGTATAAGGAGTGATTATACATTATTTCTCAGAGTCCAAAAATTTGGAGGCTCTCATGGAAATGCTCAGGCATCAATTTTAAAACAAACCACAGTACTTTTTTTCCACAGCATGAATAACTTTCAGTACTGTGAGATGACAAGGCCAAAAGTATGAAAAGATTCAAATAAATTTATACAAATTACTGGAACGTAAATGCTTCAGTACCTTTAAACCCACCTGTTTAGTTGTAATCTCCATGTGCCCAGTTTTTGTGTTCTGCCTTGATGTTTGCTACTGCTGCTGCTGACTGGATGCTGGGATAGGCTGACTTTTGGGCTGACTCCATAATTTTGACATTGTTACTGATTTTTTTTGTAAACGGAAATTCCAGATTTCAACTAGGTCTATCGAGCAGTTGTTCTAAATCACTGACAATCTTTTTATTTTTATTTAATGGGAACATATGCCAGGAAATGCAGGGGTTTGCACTGCTTTGTAGATTTTGGTAATGAGTTTATCATGCTCCATGCACTAATGATCATCACTGGTAGAACTGATAACAAATGGCCAAAGAGGAGTGAGAATTCCTGAGGAAGTTGCTGAGAACGTGTTGTTGCTTCTGGTACAGGAAGGAATTCTAGTCACTAACAATTGTAACCTCTTTTTTTTTTTTTTTTTTTTTTTTTTACAACCAGTGAAAAATTAAAAAATAGTGGGCGTATTGTACTAGCTCAGGGGACTAATCTTCCTGAATGTGCAAAATGTGTACTAAAATCTTCATGTTGTTAAGAGCTACAAGATATTTTCCTGGGAGAGAATGAGCTTAAAAGTGGGCTGCAAGCCCCCACGTGGGCCTCGCCATGGCATCCGAGAATGCCACGTTGCATGTAGGAAAGTGGTGAATACTCAGGAGTGGTTTTACGCTGACCCAGTAATGGCAGCTTCAGTAAACCCCACATTCTTACTGAATTTAGGACATATACTGGAACCAGAGCACAAGCTTTCTCTGCTAGATGCTGTTTGATCACCTCTAACACTTGGCACCTTCCTCACAGTGCTTACTCATGCAAAACCATTGGGATGTGGCTAATTCTGATCCATTCATTGAAAAGCCTTCTTTATATTTCAGCTTCCTACCAACCAGTCACACTGTCTGGTTTCATTGCCATATTTTTCTTACTCAGTGCAATAACTTCATTGCATAAAACCATCATTACTACAACCTATTATAGCAAAGAACATATTGAATGAGAAAATTCCTTAGGTCAAATTCCTTTGTAGAAAAGCAATGTATTCTCTTTTCAAGCTACCTGGAGAAAATTAATAGAGCCTCATCTGAAACACAGACTCATTGCATTACTCACAAATTTGCTGAACAATAGAATCAAACCACCAGTGTTTGCACTCTTTTATTGACTTAGGGATGCTTTATCACTTACTGACAGCAGCTCACAAATGTAATTCTCCAGTCAGCATTGGTCATTTGGGTATCTTTTCAATTTTTTCTCTGAAGTGTTTATGTAAGAATAAAGAAAACAATGGCTTTATCTGTGGGGAAAAAAAAGGAGAGTGATTTTGGCAAGAAGAGGCTTTGTACTTCATTAAGGTTGGCCACTTATAAACCTAGGAAAATACACATAGGCACCTTTTTTCTTATTGTGATCCCACAACTCTAATAACCATCCTTCTGTGGTCTTTAGTGCTCCAGAAATGTGTACAGCCCTGTTTGTTTCAAAATTATTTTTACTGTTTCCATTTCTGGGTTTGGGAGTTTTGGCTATTTGGGGTTTTTTTGATTTTTTTTTTCCTTTTTTTTTTTTTTTTCCCCCAAACCCCAATGCCTTTTTATTAAAAGGAATAAATCACATTTTGATTCCTTATCAGTCTAGGACTTCTCACACCAAATAAGTCTGCCCTTAGTTGTTAGTAATTTACCTAGTTCTCTGAAATCTTCTATCAATTAACAATTTTTTACTAAGAGAAATTATGATTAAAAGTATATTGTTCTGTGCCCTTGAGCACTTATTCTTCATTCCTGTGGTACCATTTTACTGAATTAGGGAAATTAAATTTCCTTCATCTTTTGTTCTAATCCATCCTTGAAATAAACACACACAAGCATCAAATCATGTTAATAGTTGTCCAGTGTACCTATTCCATCTAAAAAAATATCCTTCCCATAATAAATGAAGCTGAGTTGCACTTGGTATATTATAGTGGAGAGAAGTTTTGACTTGTTTGAACTTCATGTGGGAGGAAAGCCTGATCAGACAGGCTAAAGGACCAGTGGCTACAGTCCCTCTCTGGCTATGCCGAGTATCTAGCTTCAGCATTTACAGAACTAGTATACCTTCCTGAATGAAAAACTGTCTCCTCTGAGGAATCTGATTTTTAAGTGCTCTGAGGATGTTGGATGAACTATATGTTATCATTATTATGCCCCATACTATGCTCAAGTATATCAGTTTGTCAACTTGGTTTTACTTCTGTAATTATTTGTCTGGTTGCAAGCGATATTCGAAGAATCTTTGTACTTTAGTCCATTGGCAAACTATTTTTATAATTTATCATTATCATTTATCACAGTTCTGTCTTTACTTATCTCCATAGGAGACATACTGTTATATATGTACGTCATATATTTATAGTACAATATAATAATATGGGCTGTAATAAAGCTCAGAAGCTGTCCTTGCCAAAGAGTCAGAAAGAGTAAAGCCACATCCAGTGTCACCTCAGCATGCTACGGGCTACTCCCCACTAGCTCTGACCATAAATGCACTAACTTATAGGGCAAACAGCTGCGTTCATCCTTGATTCACACAGGAGAAGGTAGTGTCAGATTTTCTGCAGGATAAGAGAGTGTATATATGCAATTACTACAGGTCACACTCTACTTGGCTTCAAGATCAGTTGTTTGCCCCTAGCCACACAAGTCCTGCTCTACCGAGTTTTCATACAACAGGAGGGACACGTGACAAATGGAAAGCAGAAGCCTGTGGGAACTCATTTATCAAAGAGCTTCCAGGTATATATAATTTGTTGGGCATATGTTTTAAGCATGTGAGCACATTGTTTTACTATGGCCAGAACGAGGTGCCACAAATAGAAGAAAGTGTAAATTAACTCCTGAACTTTGGTGTGTCTAGCCATGATGTCATCTGCCTTTCAGACATGCTTTGCTAGTCCATTTTCATCTGGATTATTTCATATTGCTGCAAGGCCAGTATAAGCACTCTTAATTAACCACACACTTCATTATGATAAACAATCTTTAACAATCTCAAACAAACATATTAAAATTATAAAATATTAGTGCAATTAAAACATTGAAAACCAAGCTCTGTGAAGACTACCTTTACTTGAGAAGACAAGTTTTTATTGAGATGGGTAACAGAACATAATCATCATTGTAGCAATCTACATCAAGCCATTTTTTTTCTGTATCCTTTTCTATATCCTTTCTGTATCCTTTTCTGTATCGTTTACTGTGAAATAACCCTAATTCTGACATGTTACTTGACTTTTAAACTCTTTCAGTTACGTAGGACATTGAAAAAGAAAGTGATACTCTCTGGGCACATGAATTGCAGGTGGAACAATGGGTCCTCCACCATCAATCTACTTTCCTTAACTAACACCTTTCCTGTCTCAGAGCCAATCTCTGATTTGGAGTTCCCCTAAAATGCACCTACTCTTCTCATGCTATTTGGCTCATGAAGAAAGACTTTCTGTGAAATGACCAATTGGCTTGTCCAATGGTGAAAGCAATTCCAACTTCGCATAAAAGATCCAGTCACGTGGGGCATACTCAGTTCTTGATGGAAATATATTTTTCTATGAGCCAGTTTTCTGGGAAAACTTTTTCAGAGGTGGTTCCCCCTCCAGTTGAGAACATCTGGGAAACCAACAGCAAGGAGAAATTACATGTGTGAGCAGTTTTCACTCAGTGTTTACAGTTACGTAATATAAATACATGTCATCGTGTATTTTACAGCTTTTGGTGCTTGAAAAAGAAAAAAGGGAAGCAGCTATTTTTAAGGGGAAACAGCTGTCAATTATGTTACAATGCTAAAAAACAAGCAGCTTGACCTAATTGAAAAATCTGTATCTGAGAGTCTCAGACCTCTCCAAGACCCATTTGTGATTTTACAACATGGAGGAAGCATGAGATTAGATTTACCAAGAACAGTGGGAGGAGAGCAAATAGGAGAGTTTGTGTGAGATCCGGTCCTTGGTAGGGAAGAATTGAGTCCTTGTTTGTTTGGGTAGGTGCACTTCTGTGCCTCCTGCTTGACAGGTTGTATACAATTCGTAATCTTCAGGTTCTTCCTTGTCTTTGAGGCTCTGTTGTGTGAATTGGACAGAGGCCCTTAGCTGGAATGTTCGCTGGACAAGAATTGCTTATGACATTAATAAATATATTAATAAATGTAGAACTTTAATGAAGCATAGATTGTAGCTTCAGCTGCTAAGAAGCAATAAAGAAGGGAGTTTGTTTGAGAGAAGTTAATGTTTTTCCTTCAAAGAAAGACGAGAAGACAGGGATGATGTGAGACAGCCTTAGCAATATTTGAAGGAGGATGTGAGACCGAGATTTGAAGCTATGAGATTTATATATGCAGTGGGATATATTAATGTATGAAATGTCACCTTATAGCACTTGAGAAAGAGGGGACCCAGGGACAAAAGAATAAAGCTAGAGATGATGGTAGAATGGATTCTGAAGACAAGATACAGGAAAGGAGGGTAGGGTCTGACACAACACAAATATGTAAGCATCTGTCAAACAAGATCTGAAGGTAAGGAAAGGAAGCTATACAGCCTGCTAGATAAGGAATGTGACCCAGGTGGAAACATGACCACAAAGACAAAGAAGAGGAAGAGTTGAGGTAGGTTGGAAGAAGTTTACTGTACTGAAGAACAAGGAACAAAAGTTAGTGGTAAAGGAAACTGAAAAAATGAAACCAAGCTCAGCAAAAAAGGAAAGAATCAGGAAGACAAAGAGGTGGTTATAATGATTCTGTTTGACATCTTGCTAGGTAAGGGACTGGTATATTGGGAAATAATGGCAAAAAAAAAAAAAAAGAAAAAGAAAAAGGAAAAAACCTGAGATTTACACAAATAATGGAGACATGTGACTTTTGTCTCTGTTAAGAAAATTCAGGAAGACTGTCATCAGCACAGAGAAGTGGACTATATACTGAGTGATAGCAAATTTGATGTGGATATGAAACAGCAAAATTTGTCATGGCAACAGGGGAAAAAAATCCACATTGTTCCCCTGATACATGAAATCCCTTTTAGAACAGATCAGGATAAATCGTAAAGCTGATGAACATGCCTGAAGAGAAGGACGCTTATTAGCTCATCCTTTGGAGAATTTTCTGATCTCTAAAGAAAGAATGCAAAGGAATAAAAGAAGTGTGGTGAACAACAAATAGCTCTAGTACTAGTGGTCTGAGTCTTGGTGTTGGAAAATACAGAAATAATGTCAGACCCAGACCTCGAGTCACGGAAAATTAAACAAGCAATTTCTGTATCATATCAATAAAAAGATATCAGGAAAAGATGTGAAGTTTCTGTGTAGAGTGGATGTGTCTGATATTAGGAATAATATAAAGAATGCTCCAAATCTAAATTAATATTCTGCCTTACATGCCAGTAAGAAGAACAACATGGTTCAAAGTCAGGATGGAGAACTGGAATCCATGCATAGCAATTGAATTAATTTTGTGGGAGGTAGAACTGAGCCTGAAAAAGTGATGGCTACACAACATGAAGGAAAAAATAAACCAGGTATCTTTTTGCCTAGATCTCATTCCTAACTCATACAAGACTTTCTGAGCTCTCTCTTGCTTTGTCAGGTTTTATGAATGGACTTGATCCTAAAAGCTTACATGCTTTTTCATGATATACCACTTGCCATATTAAAACACGCAGTAATCTTGCATCTCTGGTGCGGAACATCTGGAGAAGTGGATGCTCTCCATCTCCAAATACTGAAATAACTGGCATCTAAAATCACAGATGCAATGACAACAACGCTTAATACCTTTTCACAACAGAGGTCACCATATAACTGTGCAATAGCAAACAATGCTTACATGTAAGAAAGATGGAAAAGCAGATCAAGCAACTTAGCCTTTATCTCAGCAGGTTAGCAAAATTCTGCAAAGAGAGTAACTAACTATGGAAATAAATGGAAAATGGCAGGGAATGCAGTCTGATTTTACAGGAGGTAAGTTATACAAGACTGAACTAATATTCTATTTTGATAAAAGAGCTACTTTTTAAAGTGGGAAATGAAATAGATAAATTCTGTCTGAACTTCAGTAAAGTATTCAATTATAGGTCCAAATGGAGAACTGTTAGTTAAACCAAAAAAAAACCAAAACCCAGAATAAAATTAGTTAATGGAGAGGTAATAAGAGGTTTTTGTATTTGATATCCTGCTAAATGAGAAGTCATTTGCTAATGTGAAAATAAGAGATCTTTTAAGAATTGTAAAGGTGATAAAGGAAAGGGACTTAGAAAAGATATGTCAGTGTGGGGAGGGTTACTGACACAGGGCCTCAATGATCAGTCTGGGATTAAACTTAGTTTTTATTCCCTACAGTAATGTTGGAAAAAGGGAGTGGTGTGCTAATGAAATGTATTCATGACTCAAAAGTTGAAAGGTACTGTCAATACAGAGAACAAATCGTGTTGTACAAAGAGAGCTGGCTCAGCTTCATGATGAGGGTAATAAAAAAAGAATTTTGTTTAGCTACAGAAACTACAAGGTCATGCAGAGACTACTCACTACTGTACTGTGGGGGTTCCTAAGTTGTCCATGTCAGGATGAGGAGTTGTGAAGAGCAGTGGAACACACAGTGACTTTGAGCCAGCATTATAAAATAGCATTGGATCTACTCATAGGGTGTATCAGCATAAGTAGTTTTAGGAGGTGAAGAAATATTGATTGTGCAAGGCACTGATGTGTCCTTATTGAAATACCATGTCAAATTGGGTTCACCCATTAAAACTGGGAGAAGTGTAGAGAAAGGGAAGACTAGGGGAATGAGAAATCTGTCTTATAAAAGAACAACAAAAAGTTTTATCTTTTCTGGCCTAAAAAACAAATTGTGAGAGGGCACATAACTATTTTCTAAAAAATGGGAGGGTAGCAGCTGTAATTAAACAAGAAGGACAGGAAGAGTTATTTAATTCAAAGAACAATATTAGTACAAAATGAATCTATCAGTAAACTTAGCCTGTGACTCAACCTAGTCAAAGTGTGGCTGGATTTCAGGTTCCTAAGCTATCACTGAGAAAAGTATGGAAAGCCAAGAAAGCAACTAAGAAATGTGGTCTTCCATGGAAGACAGTAACTGGGACAGCTGGATTTTACCTGCCAGATACAGAGAACATCGTCTTCCTTTCTTCCCCCTCTCCACAACTCTGCTTTATCCCAGTATGGGATATGGCTGTAGTCCACATCATGGCTAAGCACAGAGTATTGTTCTGAGAAGTATCTGAGATATGTGGATTTAATTGCCCCTTGGTTCCATAAGACTGTCCGTATAGGATCGAAGGAAAGGTCCATCTAGGCTATTAGCCTGTCTTTGATAGTGGGAAGCTGTGGCTGCTGAAAGAAACTGCATAAGAAAGGAGGTGACTATAGAGCAATTATTCCGCTGGTATATTCTCCATGTTTCCGATAGTCAGTAATTCAGATACTTCCTAAGCTGGCAGTTGTATCCGGACCACTGAGTTCATTAGCCCTTGATGAACCTTTCCTCCATGAATTTTTCTAAAACCTTTTTGAACCCTTTAATTCTTTCGGCCTTCACTACATCCTGTGGCATGAGTTCCACAATGTAGTTATGTGCTTTGTGAAAGAGTTTTTCCTGTTGTTTGCTTGAACCAGTTGCCCAATAAGCCTGCAGAGTGTTGCCTAGTTCATGTTATGAAAAGTAGTGAGTAAACGTTCCTTAATCACGTCCTTACCATTGAGAAGTTTTTGAACTTCTGTTGCAGTCCATCAGTTATGTCCTTTTGTAGTGAAATGGTCTTAATCTGTGTAGTCTCTTCTTACAGGAAAGCTGCTCTGTACCTTGACAGTGGTTTCTTCTGACCATCTGAACTTCCTTTGATTCTACTATATCTAAATGCTCAAATTCTGTTACTCTTAAGCTAAAATATATAACAAAGTGGCTATTTGAAACCAAGTGTTCATGCATTGCTTTTAATTGGCTTGTCCAATTGAGGAGTCTTTTTCCAAGGCTGGCTATAGAGTGTTGTCATGTTTATAACAATCTTATTTCTCAACTTGTAATCTAAAAAAATTATACCCAGCCTGTCTGCAGTGCTGGTGTGTTTGTGAGTATGATTTATTTGTCCAGTCCCTGGTATATAGCAATTAGATGACCATGCCCGAGTCATGGCAGGCTCCCTTTACTTTATGTTCTTCAGATGGAGAAAAGGCATTTTCCAGTAGAGTTTCTTCCTCTAGTCTGCAAATTTTCTAAGCAAGGTCACATAAATTACCTTCAGGACATACCAGTTTCTCTCCATGTACAAAAAAAGTAAAGAAGCCCAGAGTGATTAGCTGATGTTTATGTGTCCATCTTTAAATATAAAAAAATTAGTGATATGAAGCCCATCCCTAGGTGACTGATTAGCTTTGTCATCTTCTCAATCTTGCTTTTCCCCTTTCCTTCAGGAAATCAAAGCATTTCAGAAATGAACTCTCTTGATTTTAGGAGCATAAAGTTTATTTATTAAAAAGGCTCCAAAGATGTGAAAGGATAAGTGTGATTCTACTACGAAAAAGAGCAATAACAAAAACACTGTCATATTTTTGCCAAATTTGAGCCAGTGTACTGTCATATTGTATACTATTTAGCTATTTGCTAAATGTAAGGTCAACATGGTTAAGCAGACCCAGGTTTAGTATCTTGGCTTAAAGTGTTGCGCTCAGGAAGACATATTGCATTCAATAAAAAAGGTAATTTATTTTAAAAAATGAAATAGTTGGTTGAATGTGCCAATAGATTAATCACTTTTCACATCACATCTATCCGTCTGAAATATAAATACTTCCTATAGTATGATAGCACCCTGTAGCAGCAGAGCTGATGGATTCAATGTGCGTGATTACCTCAGTAGATGTACATTTTAAGAACTTTGTGAAATTAGCAGGTTCATGAAAAAAGTGATAAATAAAGAATGAAGCCACTTCCTTGCTTTCACTGGTTTGAATCCTTTTTTTTTTTTTTTTTTTTGTTTCAGAGGGGCTCTTCCCTTCTTTTTTGATCATTCATTTGAAACCTTTGCAGTGTGCCAGCATAAAAAAAAAATATTATGGAACATTTACACAATAAGCCAGTCACCCATCCTGTCATTTTCCACATCCCCATTGTAATTATTTGAAATCCTTATGCTTGAAGACGAGTTTTTCTCCCTCCCAACCCAAATTCTATTTTCGGAGTAGACTTGTAATTGTGTGTTTGTTAATATAGCTGTCTGTTGCCATGAACAAAGTGAGGTCACCAATTTTCTATTACAGCTTTGCCACAGAGTTAAGGACTGTAAAACAGCTAGCGCTTACTTGAATGCACCGTTTTTGGTTTATATTGTTTTATTTTGTTCTGCAATCAATCCAAACAATATCTAGGGTAAATAACTGACATGAACTATCTCATGTTTTGATAGTCTGGAGCTATTCCTAGTGTTACAGTTTGTATGTGACTTTTGTATTTAATATTCAAAGCTCAGTTTTCTCCATTTAAGACTTGGCAAGAATTTTCCTGGAAGTAAATTGAGAATTAATATGTATGAAGAATTTTAAAAATGCCTTATTTATCTAACTCAGTGTTATTTGCTAAGAAAAAGTTCATCTGATTATAGATTATGTTATATTGTAGCATCCAGTGCTCAAAATGCTTATATTTTGGATTTGTATTTATGCACTTTTAAAACTTTAGCAGAGTCCATACAGATCACTGTAATTTATTTTATCAATGCACCATCAGTGCTCAGGTTTATACTGCTGTTACAGTTTCATCTAACTCTGGTATTTTTGTCCATCTGTCTTAAACTCTTAGAATATTATTTTTATAATTTGTATATCCCAGAACGGATGAATGAATTGAAAACATGAGGCAGATTCCTCATAAAAACTGACATGGCTATCTAGAAGTCAGCAAGTTATGTCAGTATGGCTGTGACGATTCAGAGCAAAGGTTTGACTCGGAACATCTGTACATCTTCAGTACGTTTCATCCTTAATAAACACATTATTTAGAACTTGAAACTAACAGTTTCAACAAGGCTGAAGATTAAGACAGAATCACCAACAAGATCTTGGAGAGAAAATGAGATTTATAATATGTAACGATATTTTTTTGGAAAGGCTATTTCAGGCGTTCCTGCCCTAAAACCAGCAGCATTAGAAAACATGAAAAAAATATGTATGATTCACACCAGATGTATTTTGTTGATTTGTATCATGATGAGATTTCTCCAGTTGCTATAAATTAGAGATTTGCTCTGAAGCCACCTTACATGTCTTTTGGTTTTACCACATAATGATGCTCATTTTATGCAATAATAATGTGAGAAAAAAATGTTTGGTTGCATGCTGAACGAAAAGACAGTTAAGCCCCAGGATGTAGGTACTTCACCCTGATCACCCCGTTATGGGGGAAAAAAAAAAAAAGAAAAAAAAGAGAAGATTTGAAGTATTTTTTAAAAGAACAGTATAAAATGAATAAACTATGCGGAGATGAGTTTTGCCATGTTATTTAGGTTTTGTAAGCATATAAAAATACATGCGCATTTTGTCAAGATATCAGAAAAGCTGGACTAAGCAATTCCAGCACTGCTGGGTGGAGAATTCAGCAATTCCAGGGTCCCAGGGAAAAAACTGAAACACAGAAAAAGTTGAAACTATGACTTTACGTGCATTAGGAAGTATGCTAATCTGAGTGTATTTGTAGTTTCTCTCTCGCCTCAACAGGCTGCTTCTGCCTTAGCAGAAGCCACAGCTTCACTTGCTCCGTAGAGAATTCAAACTCACTCCCTCCTCCCTGGTTTCAGGACAGCCGTAAGGCACGTTACGTTGCCCGCGGTACAACTAAACATAACTATCAAGCTGGGAGATCTTGCAGAGTGACCTGAAATTTAGCAGATCTCATTGTCAACTTTTTGATTATACATCAGCTCAGGAAATGATTCCTGCTGAAGATTGTGCTTCAACATATTTGAACACTTGCTTAATTTTAACTCTTTGTCCAGGAGATTTTAAAAATCAGTTTCTTGTTCTTTGATTAAATAGTTTTTTTCCACAGACTTTACGGTGTTACCAGGTGTGGCAAACGCCACCATTCTGCACTGGCTCAATCTCCAGTGAGACTTCTGTACTACCATGACACTGGAAAATACTGATAATATTGCATGAGGAAGAAGTATTTGCCATTAACAGTGTTCTCTTTGGGTACTGTCTTTTTACTGACCTGTGATTCAGCCAAAGCAGCATACCGAACAGTGGGTTGTAAATTAAGGAGGGATTCAATCGAGTCAAACCTTTTGCTCATTGTCTGTTGATGACTGGGATACGTAAAATTAATGGAGTTTTCTGTTTTAAAGAGTTTTAAAAATTATAAATGGAAAATTCCATGCAGGTACAAAGTAGAATTAGTAGTAATGATTTATTCATCACGTCTGTTTTGACATCTGATAGCCAAGACACCAGAATGAACAAATGCTTCGGATTCACTTATCATCAATGAATGTCTTCACAGCGTGGCAGAAAACAAAACATCGCTATCACTGTCTGATATTTTTACAATGCATGAAGTGTACTTGCACTTAAAAGCTGACACCATTTATTATAACACAATAAATATAACTGCACAGAAGCTAGTAAGTCTTTGGCAGGTATGAATAATAATCTTAAAACCGTTTAGAATAGGTGTAAATCTTGTAGCTATATGCCTGCTGTTTGTTTCCTCATTAGCAGAGATGATTTGAAAGGCAGATGTTCTTCTTCTTGAAAATCGGAGATACACCTCTAAACTCCCATATTGTTTGTACCTACAGATGAAATTAGAACTTCCTCCTATTGTCTTTGTCGTATGTCCCATCGTCCCTAACTGACGCATATTGTATAGTCTGCTCATTTCAAACAAGGCAATGGCGTTTTCAAGATGAAACTGTTTCTAAAACTAAAAAATGGCCAAAATCCAAAGATTATTATCGCCTCATCTATTCCTTGCAATGTTGCATGAGAGAATTTTCCATATCACAGGCACACTTTCCATGGTCTTTTCTTTGATTACACACTAGCGAGAGATGTTATTATGGCACTTTGTTATGATTGAGACTAACCTGTAAATTATATTTAAAATAAATTTTTAAAAAAGGGAACTGTGATTCAGTGGCTATGGCTTGATTTGAATGATTAATTTATGTATCATTAGGGCTGGGAATCTTATAAATTATATATTACATTCTTATTTTGGCATTCAAAGAAATCTCATGAGAAAATAGTTATGAAAAGTTTGGGATATAGGCAGGGAATGTCCCAGCTTTTGACTTAAGAAATAAAATTTTTAACAGAGCATGTATGGCAATGTTGAAGGGAAATTTCTAGCTACCTCTACTCTAACCACATCAACTCCTACATTATCACAAACAAAATATTTTCTTTTTTTTTTTTTTAATAATTATGCTAATTGTCAGGAAAAGTGAATAATTGGATCCGTAGAAGATTTTACAAGTCAAACAAGAGTGAGAACGCCAGTTGTATGTAGAATAAGAAAGTTTTAATTGATGATCATTCAGGTGTTCTCTCTACCTTTGTAACAATACCAAAATAAGGATGAAAAAATTGAGATTGATATATTTTAGATAGCAGGGAAATAGCTTTTTTATGAACCATAGAATTAATCTGTGGAGTTTATTGCCATAGCTGTCCCAGAATATAGTGCACTGTTTTTTCTCAAAACTAGATGAGACATTTATGTATAAAATAATGTTTGGAATTACATTATATCTGCAGGGTAAAAATGATCACAGTTACAACCTTTATTTTTTAGGTCATCAACCAATCACTAATTCAATAATTCCAGGAGTTATGGGAGAGGCAACTTGGTTTGGGGAGGTATTACTCCATAATTATCAATAATGCGATTTCACGAACTTTTCTCTTTGATGTCATAAAATAGAAGAAAGGACCACACAGTGGTACAATAAATGTGTGCACTTAGAGTCTTTTTTTTTTTTTTCTTCTTTTCACAGACAATATAGTGTATAGATTATCTCATCTTCAGTTTGTGGGTATATTCCAAGTATTGATGATAGGAATAACAAATACATGTGTTTGTGTGAACATCTTATCTGAGTACTGGAATAGGTAGTGCCTCCTTAGAGGTTAGGCATGGTCCTGGGCAACTGGCTGTAGGTGGCCCTGCTTGAGCAGGGGGGTTGGATAAGGTGACCTCCAGAGGTTCCTTCCAACCTCAACCATTCTGTGATTCTGTAAGACAAGTAGTCCAGTAGTTCTAATTTCTAAAGTTCTAACTAGTGGTTACAAAGGCTTCTTTTCTCCTCTACAGCTATTTTCTTTAGTCTAGCCCTAACAAACTTTTGCTTGCCACAGGTTTAGTTGATATATATACACTTTTTTTTTGCCATGCAAAAGATCACCTTAAAAGAATTTCATAATGTAGAGCTATATTTATGGTTGGGAAACAGTTTGGGGTTTTTTTTCCCCCAAAGATTTAGAGATGTTAAGTCTAATGAAAAGAAGTAATTGTATTTAAATATTCTCCACCCTTTTTCAGGGTACGTAATGATTTTGATGTGCTTACAAACCGACTGATTGGCAGCCATGGCTATTGTACTCAGGTAAGTTAAGCGTGCGGTCTTGAGGATGTTGTACACCTCTGCATGCGGAGCTGTGAACTGACTTTTGGGAAGAGATGGCATATCTTAAAGTTCCTTATGTTTTTCCTTTTTCCCTACAATGTCAAGCACTGTCATCCTTTATTCTTTTTTTCTTATGTTTTGGCATATTGTTGTCTTTGCCTTCAGACCCTCTGCTTTTTGGCCTGGTTTTCTGTTCCCCCCACGTGTGTACCTGTGTGTGCATGTGCTCATAATCCTCTCATCTGCCTCTTTTGAACTCCTTAGTTGATTTCAGTGCTGAGATACCGCTGAGACTGCAAGCTGAGTTTCCTCCCTGCCCTTTCAGAAAGGTGCTGAGGTTGCATGTCTGGCCATACTGCTCCTCTGGAAATGGTCACTGCCCATGCTGACTGAAGCTAACTCGTGCTTCAGACTGGAGACACTGACTTCTTATATACATGTCTAAAAGAAATGCGGTGCTTGAAAATAAGCAGTCTGAATTGCTGTCTGACACTTAAGACAACAACTGTATGCAGTCTAAATTCCAGCTCGTGTCCTGTACCAAATGTCTCCCACTGGCTGGCTCTAGGCCTGCAGAGGCATCCACCCAGTTGGAAATGCTTTGCCTTGGACACGTAGGTGTCCAAGGAATGTAGATCCCAAAATTCTGGGGCACAGATTCCCCCAAAGCTGGGACCTAGGCAGTTGTGTGGTCTGAATATGGTCCGCAGCTGTTAAACGTACTGCCGTTTTGGCCGCAAAAGGCAAACTTCAGGTTCTTCTCTTGTACTGTTACTAGAAGACTTTTATACTGTGGTTACATGGTGATTCCTCAAGAAAGGGATGGAATATCACTGATGGATTAGAAGTCCAAAAAGCAGCAGTAAGAACCTATAAACTTTAGGGAGTCTTTCAGGAGAAACATGGGGCTATAAACGTGTGCAGTATTTTTAAAATCGTACATCAAGTCCAAACTGGCAATACCAGTGTTATTCATGGTTTTGGGCATGGTAATTCAGACTATTTATTCTGGAAACTTTCTTCTTGTTATTTCCCCTCATGTTTCTTGACATATGTTATTTATTAATAGTTAGTTGGTTCATTGCTATAGCACAGTCTGCTGCTAGATATTGTTATGTGCTGTTACATCCTAGCTGGCCCTTGTGGGATCTTATGCTAAGCAAATTGTCCAGTGTCTCTGTTCCTTGAACCTTACGCACACTCGCATGCACACATGCACACACCCCCACCCTCTCACATGTATTTTGCCTCTGACACACCTGTACTTCTAGTTCAGTTGGAGAGGAAATAATCAACAATCTGCTGTAGTAAATGTGAGCATATTAGTGATATGGACCAGATGTAAAGCCATATGGGTGAATGTCTTACTGAATAAGATTTAAGTTCATTCAGAAATAATCAGTGAGAAATCAGTAACAAATCTTGTCCAACATACAAAATACATCTCTGTGCACATGCAGAAATATCAGAGAGTACTGCACAGGCTTTTAATTTATATCATTTATGCTGCAGCTTTCATTGTAGAGAAAAAGGGACAGCAAAATTTAAAAAACTCCCAACACTAATATGAAAAGCTTGACGGTTTTAAGAGTAAATTGATTATCAGCAGTTTGCCTCTGGAAAGATGAACACTGAAAACTCTTCTAATATTTCCTCATTTTACTTTGAGAGTAGACTTTCCCCAAAATATCTGGAACAAAAATAATAAGCAATCCTAATCCTAACCCTAAACTTAAAGCCACCACATAAATTAAGGTTCTGGTACATGTGCAACTTTATCAATCCTGAATCAATCTTGTACTGATGTCTGGTAGAGACAAGACATTTAACTACTGGTTGTTGTTTGATTGTTTGTTTGTTTTTTAAATATCTTACAAACAGGAATTGGTGAACTTGCTTTTGACTGGCAAAGCTGTGTCCAATGTTTTCAACAATGTTATAGAGCTGGACTCTGGAAATGGCAATATCACAATTTTGAAAGGTGTCACAAGCCGCAGTGATATTGGTTTACTGTCTCTCTTCGAGCATTATGATGTTTGTCAGGTATGGTTTCCATTCTTCTGATTTTAATTAAAAAGGAAACAATTAAATTTAAAATTGCCTTGGAGTGAGTATAGCAGCTAAGAAGTTATGGGCTTGATTCAGTTGCTCACTCAGAGGTATCTAGCAGTGTTTTGGTCGCCCCACGGGAGAGCGTGGTCTCCCTTCTGGATGCAGGTTCTGCGTCACAACTGCCACCCCTTGGTAAACAACTTGGGTGGTCTACAGCATCTCAGACCTTACATGCCTGTGTCATTTTCTAACTGATCTCCTGAGGCGGGAGTCAGCTTACAGACTAACGCGCTTCTCTTTAAGTGGCTGCTGTATAGATCTGTGTATATGACTAGGACCTGCTCAGTGGAGTCTGTGGAGTTGAAAGCTGTCCAGCTGACTAAACATAATTGTGCACTCGAGGCCGAGCTGAATAAGTTCCCCTGACTGTATTCACTAGATCTCCACGGATTATAGTGGACTTAAGACACTCAGCTCACATGTGGACACCTGTATCTTAGTTACGTATATATAAGCAACTGAATCTGGAGCTGAAATTCACTCTAAATATTTAGTTTTCCATGAGTTCCTATGTGATGGGGAGCCAGATCGATTGAATCTTCTACTCCATGCTGGTGGTCATATTGTATTTGCAGTAAAAAAAATATTTAAAAAATAGACAAAATAGTTGTCAACATAATGGGAATGTTCCCTTTAACATGTATTGCAAATTAGTATTTTAATTGTAGTCATCATGAAAATTAAAAGATAGATTAAGAATTTCAAAGTGACAGCCATTAATTTGCCTCTGGAAAAACTTGTGTAAGGATTTCACTGGTTCTCCATCAACAGACATCTTTGTTGTCAAAGATGGACATCTTTCCTGAAGACATGTTCTATCTTAAACAGACGATCTTGTGTTTGATGTAAGGACATTATTTGAAATTCTGTCGCTTGTGTTATATGCTAGATTAGATAATTGTAATGGTCCCATCTGGATTTGCAGTCGGTGCCTCTATAAAAAATTGAAAGTGATTAGCAAAGAATTTGTTTGTACTGATCTAATATAAATGTGTGACTGAAAACAACACTTGATTTTAACTGTTTCCCATATTGCTAAAGTCAGTTACATTTTCCTGCTGCTGACAAATTATAATTTTTCTTATTTTCAGTTAACACAGTGCTTATTATTATGCTCATTATTCACAAGGCTATAATAAGGCTTAAATTCAGTGTATCAGTGTCAAGACAGTATATCAGTGTATCCAAATCAGATTAATTCAGAACAAACTGGACTAAAAATAGATTAGCTTCTGTGTCTAGTTCAAGCTCTCAGTCCTTTTCTATAAACAATGTAACATTTAAAACCTCAAAAAATGGTTATGCACCACTGTAGCATTTTTTCCAGTGTCTAGTGAGGAAAATGACTTCTAAGTAGCAAAATGGTGAGTGAGGTCAGTGCAGGTCAGAGCTATTTCTTTTCCATCTGCCCTCTAAAAATAAAATAAAAAAGTTACCCGGAGAATCAGACACTCTCTTCCACTTGCTCTGCAAATTGTACGGTGGAGCAGAGCCTGTTTCTTCTCTTACTGTGCTCTTGCATGGGAGCTGGACTTGTGAGCAGTGATCTGTTTTCCAAGCCAGTGACTCTTAATCAGTTACAGAAACTCCAACAGACGTAGTTTCCTTTCTTTTTTTTTCAATTTACACTAGTTAGTTAGACATCTGATGCAAATTGCCTTGCTTTTTATTAAGAACATCTGCGAGTGCTCCGCATTTCATTTTGTGCGTCTCGGTGCATGCCGCAGTACCTGCCTTAGGACTAGGACAAAAGTCAGATGCTGGTGGACTTTGGTCTCAAGTGTGGCGAGCCTCCACTGTGACTTCAGCATGTGGGGCCAGATTCTGCTTTCTGTTACAGAAATATAAGTTTAGAACAATTTAGAAAGGTTTAGAAATAAGGCCAGGTTGGATGGGGCTTTGGGCAACCTGGCCTAGTGGAGGGTGTCCCTGCCCATGGCAGGGGGTTGGAACTAGATGGGCTTTGTGGTCCCTTCCAACCCAAACCTTTCTGTGATTCTATGAAAAAATAAATGTCACTGATAGTTTGCAGTAGTGGAACTGAGAATAGCATTTGCCTGTAAGTCTTTCAAACTGGGTCTTTTTTCCTCTTCTCAGTGTTTCGGTAAGTGGATTCAGCATCCAATTACATTGTGGCTATGAGGATGGTAACTGAAACCAGTAATGGAAAAGGACTGTCATTTTTGGTTGTGGGGTTTTTTTGTTTCCAGGAGTAAGAAAATCGTAAGCGTGCTATATGATGAATCATAGACATTAGAGTTGGAAAACTCCCTTTAGGTCATATCCAGCCAATCTCTCAGGGGATAATTCAGGATATTTTTATATCCTGTTAAATAGTAGGCTTTCTTTTAAAAATCTGTATCCTTGAAGTTCCTGCCTTTTTGTTCAGATGGCCATTTATGATTTGATTGTAGTGTATATATATAAACTATAAACTTATCTTTTTTCTTACATGTCTCTAATATAGGAGAAAGTGAAAATGCAGATATGCAGGTACCTGTGAATGTGGAGATTTTAATATCTACTACACAGCTTGTGCTTTGGCTGTACTAACATGAAATCTGACTGTTCATTTACTTAGTTTCCTCTGATTATCATTCTTATTCCTAATCCAACCTGCCCTCTAAACAATTCATCCCCATCCGCTAGACATTTGCAAGGTGATGTAAGAGTTCCTCCCTTTTTCATCAGTGCATCCTGTCCAAAGCTTATTTTTATTGCTCTACTCTAGACTTCTTCCAACTTACCAATGTGTTTAGGGAGAGATATGCAAGATTCCAGGCTAGATAGACTAAATCCATGCAGAGTAAGAGTTCTATACTGTTTTATCTTCTCCCTTGTCTAAAATGTGAGGTATTTGTATATAATCCACAATTTCCTTGGCATGTCTTCTGAGTTGAAAATATCATGAGGGCATGAGAACTGAATTAATCCTTCTGTCAAACTTCAGCAGTAGCAAATCAAAACAAAATGATCAGTCCCTTTTTCTCCAGTGACTGCCTGAAGAATCCCTCGTTTGCTGATCCATTAATCTCTTTCAGCAGATCATGCTGAATGTGTTATCTTTGCTCATTAGAAAAATGTGTGCTTCGTGTAATTTGTCTGGAATTGTTAATATGTAATCATCACTCTTAGTCCTAACATATCACCATACTCCGTAGATTTTTTTTGGTAATGTAATTACTTATTGAAAATTGTTTCACAATGACAGATGGATTCATTCAGTCTATTTCATATGCAAACATTTAGTTTCATAGTGAGAGTCCATATTTTAATACAAAAAAGCAAGAAGTCTAATTCTGTTACTTTTCAGTAGGCAAGTTACACATCTTTGGATCTCTTTTCTTTGTGCTAAGCCCATATTTAAGCTATATTAACTCCATCTGATCTTACACATTTAACTAAGAAGCCTAAATTCAGATTTGAAGTTTCTTGGGATTTCTTTAGAGCTTTTAAAGCAATGGAAACTTTTCCAAAAGCTGGTCAGTCTACATAAAATTGGTGCAAGTTTCCCTCTGTTTGCTGGACTGCATCATGCAGCAGTTTGCAGTATTCTTAGGGAATCTGAGTCGTTTCTGCAGCGGGAACAAGACCTCAGAGAAAAAGGTGGGGCACAGAGGTGGGCAGGGCCAGTTGTAGAAGTTGTGAGTGAGGAAGTCTCTGCATTTGGGTCAGAGTCCTTGGCCTAAATGCCACATTAAAATTGCAGGTGAAAAAACTCTGAATGATGAAATGCTCTTTTCAAAACTTATTGTGACGTTAAAAGCAGAAACAGATGGAAACAGATGCTCCTTGTATTTATACGTCATTTAAGAGACTAACAGCGACAAAAAGAAAAATCATCTGTATTCGCATCTGAAGAATTTAAAAGATACTATTATTATTTTTTATTATTATAATAATCATCATCATCATTAGCACGTACCAGTATCTGAAGGGGGCCTACAAGAAAGATGGTGAGGGACTGTTTATCAGGGAGTGTAGTGACAGGACAAGGGGGAATGGGTTTAAGCTGAAGGAGGGTTGATTTAGATTAGATGTTAGAAAGAAATTCTTTACTGTTAGAGTGGTGAGGCACTGACACAGGTTGCCCAGAGAGGTTGTGGATGCCCCATCCCTGGCAGTGTTTAAGGCCAGGCTGGATGGGGCTTTGGGCAATGTGGTCTAGTGGAGGGTGTCCCTGCCCATGATGGGGGGGTTGGAACTAGATGATCTTTAAGGTCCTTTCCAACCCTAACCGTTTTATGATTCCATGACTGATTCTATAAAAATAGCAATATCTAGCATTTATGTGTAATTTCCTATGGATATATCTGTGCTTTGCAAAAAAGGCATTACCATTTTCCAGGGGGTGGGGTGGGGGTGGTAAACAAACAAAAGCCAAAGTGCTTATCCCAATAACTCATCCAGTAAGCTAGTGGCTGAACTGGGAAGAGAATACAGGCCTTCTGAATCTCTCCTTCTAAAGTTAGTCTGATACTGGCCAAGATAGTATGAATGTGGCCATCCTTCTGAAATGCTTTCTGAAACCACTTTAGGTATGTGCTGTTGTACATGAAGTAATGGAAGTATTCAAGGTTACTTCTCTCTTTTGAACCTTGAGACTGATTCTTCCTTGTCTTCACTGATTCTCTCCTGCTTCTAACCTGTCCTGCTGTAGCAGTTAAACCTCCTATCATCTGATCTCCCAAACTCACCCTGCTCTGATTCTTGATAATGTCTCTGCCTGAGCTGTCAGCATTTCAAGAGACTGATGCTTTTTAGTTTTTGCATTGCTGAAAATGAAGAGAGTATGTGGCATTGACAGAGAAGTTATGCTCATTTTTCCTATTCCTTTTCAAAAAGAGAGAGAAAAATAAATAAACAGAATTTATTCATTAAAATTCCACAGATGGGAAATATTATCTTTGGTCCTTTTGATGAAACCAGCACACTCTGTGCTATAACAAGACCTACTTGAATTATTAAATTCAGCACACATGCTTTGTCTTCTGGCACCTCACCTGTTTATTTGCCCTGTGGAACGTCCTTCCTATAACCTTCTTCGCTGGGAAATATGTCTGCTAAACAGGCGCCTTTCTCAGTCAGATAGACTGGATTCAAGCCAGGTCATTGGTCGGGTTGTGGAGGGGGAAGTTTAGAAAGAGGTTTTTAACCATCTTGTTTAAGAAACCAACAACAAAAATATGCATGTGCAAAATGGAAACTGATGGTTGGCTTTAATTTTCCACTTATTTTTCAGTAACGAGTATGTGGTAGATAATGTGCCGCATAGATGCATCCGGCAAGGGACCCTGCTATTTATGTACGACATTTGTGAACGCCACTTTGGGCAAAAACATGTGATCGTACAGGTTTGACTGAAACAAGGCTGACAAAGCATTGGCCATTTAAAAAGTCTGTTCTTAATTCCTTATTTTTACATCTCCCTTTCTAGCCTGGAACTGAAATTTTCTTTAATGAAGTCCTATTGTCTTCCCACTTATCCATGGACAGTTACTTTACCAGAGGCCAGTCACTGTTGCTGGGGTATTGGCATTGGTTTCTTGTCAATGTCCTTTGAAATAAAATATAATCACAGAGTTTTTGTTTGAGACAACAAGAATTGCAAACCCCACATGTTTAAAAGAGTTCTGCATGCTTTGCAAACAGATAAACCAGAAAATGATAAGTTAAATATTTTCCACAGTCTCTCTAGATTACAAATACCTGCATTTGGATCTGGATTTATCCCATCTAACTTTAGGTTCTTTATAGGCTGAAAATGCTTCAGGTTAGAGTCCAGCCAACTCCCTTTATAGATGATGAACAAGGGGGTCCAAGTTTCGGACAACACCCATCTCTTCCTTGGTTGATTTTGCAGACAGCCAAAGCCAACCTAAGCTAGGGACCAACCTGAGTTAGAGGACCTAGAAATAGATGCTGAAGAGTTAAGTGGACTGAATCTTGACCTGTCTTTGTCATTGCAGTGAAGTAACTGACTGAAATGAATTATAAACTCCTTCATGTGTATTGAGGGAAACGCAAAGTGCTGAATCTCATTTTTTTCACTTCATGGGACATAGCAGAAAAGCAGCAGAATGGAACAAGGATAAAGAAAAGATCCTGAGGCTACCTGGCACCCTGAGGTCTACTTACCTTGCCACAACTCCCATCTTCTTATATGTTGTGGCAGCATGAGAACTTTAGTCAAAAGCCAGTGCTTTCCAGGAGGTTTTCTTTGGTTTGGTAGTCCTGGGATTGACCACACATCTCCTTCTATTCTTCTTCATTAATGTTGCCCTTTTTTCACTCCAATTCATCATCAGAAAGATTTCCTTTTCTACAACAAAAAGGATTCAAAACTTCAGAGAAATTATCTAGGGCTCCCATGTAGCAGTAGTGTTTTCTACTACAATTTTTAGATATCTGGCTAAAAACTCTTCCATTTCTGCCTAACCTGGCATAGTCATTAAATTATGCATACTCTGAATATCCGATGTTGTGAACATTAGTTCTGTTATACACATTAATGGCAATAACTACCCTCACCTTTAACTGTATGCAAATATACTAGTTATATGCCTGACCTGGTGTTGTAATAGTGCTGGTGGAATAGGTGAACTGATTCAGTGGTGGTGTTCTTGATCACACAAGGGCTATTGCAAGGGTATCATTTTTACACCATTGATACTTCAGTCTTAACACTGTTGGAACATCGTTTAATATTAATTCAGTAAAGGTCATTGCAATTGCAGGGAAAAAACATTGACAGAACAACCAATAGGCTGTGGCCTGTAACTGTGAAAGCTTTGTGTAATTATCCTTTTGTCTGTCAATTCTATTGGATTCAGCAATTACTCAGTTTGACAGAACCCAGACCTTTGTGGAATCACATGGACCTTAGTACTGCACTGTATTACTACTTTGGAAAATAGGCATTTATACCAGTTGCATTCAGGCTAACAAACATAAAGCAAGAAATGACTGAAGTTTGCACTATAACAGAATGTAATTTTAATTAAATAAAAAAAAAAAAAATAAAGTCCAACAAGCAAAGAGGTGAAATTATGTTAAATAATAACAAAATTCTTGGAAAAAATGCCACCACATTAGCCATATCTAGTGATTCCCCTTGGTTTTGATATCATCTTCTCTTTGAATCATGGCCACTGCAGAGGAATGATAACCTAATGTTTGTTTCTCTTCAAGGTAAATTGCTTAATGGACTCCAAGAGACACAGGATCTAGGTTATATTTCTTGTTTGCTTCTTTTGGTATACACATGGCAAAAGGTAGTGTCATTCAATGAGCAAATAAAATCTGAATGGCGAAGTACCACACACTCATTCTGGCAGATATATTGGAATAATTCTCCAGTAATAAATATTTGTCTGTAGATTTTATTTCACTATTATGAGAATCCACACTAGTCAGATGTGGAAAAAGACCACCCATAGTGTTGAAAATGAGCCCTTTGAAGGTACTTGCTTTTGAAAGTTTGACATTTTCCAAAGATGAGAATTGTGTCCCTGAAATTTATGAGCATTCTTAAGGGATTTGTAAGGGAGAGGATTAGGGTTAGTGAAGTCTCCATAGGAATTGAAAACATGCAGCATGAAAAGACACCTAATTCATTCCCCTCCCTATTTTTTTTTCGCCTGAAGAAGACTAATGAGCACGTTTGAAAACAAATATTTGAGTAGTAATGCATTATTATTTTTTAATGCATTATGATACTGCAAGCAGAAAAAAACCCCATTCTTTTTTATGTTCTACAAAATAGAAATACAGCCATTGACCCCTTAAAAAAGAATTAATAAAATAAATTCAAGTCATATATCCCTGATTTGCCTTTGGAAGTCAGAGCCAGCATCACACTCGTAGGGCAGCATACAACAGCTGGAAAGAAGGGCCCCATTTTCTGGCACTTGTTGGATGACACACACTCTGACTGAGTTTAAAGGGTTTCCTGAGGATTCAGGGCACTGTGCGTTCGTGTTCTTCTCTGTCCTGCTTCAAGGTCCTGGTATATTCCAGGAATACTATCACCAGCCTACCTGGCCAGACAATTGAAGCAGCACTCACCTCTCACCTGCTGGAGCAGTTAAATGAGGGTATACTTTTAGTCCGCTCAACAACTGACGCTTGAAGAAGTGGGCAAAGGAGTCCTCGCAATGAGGATTGTCCTTACTTTGTCAGTAGCATGGTTCCATACTGTATTTTGTGGAAAAAATCTGGGCATGATTTGGGGAATGCTGTGGGAGAGGGATGTTCATTGTAGGAAGTCTAGACAAAGTGACATGTTTGAGGAGAAGAAGAAATTTTAGCCTTATGGATAAAAACCATTCCAGGCCACTTGACCTTAAAGCTGGGAAACAAGTCCTGGGGCTGTTTAGTCTACTAGTGTAGGAATAGCATGAGGTATCTGGAGAGCCACAAGCCCTTGGAAGTTGATGATAGTGGGATAGGGTGGCTGGTTGTTCTGGGGAGAAGCACACCTGCAGAGACCAGCCAACACTTGGAACACAATTTGATGTTAAAGGCCGCAGCTGATACTTCAACTAGTATAGCTGATGTCACCGAAATGAAGACTTTTCCCTTTTTACAGGAGGTGAGGATTTGACCTGCAATGTTTTTGTATTCTCCTTATTGTCTTAAGGTTCATGCCCTCACCTTTTTCTGCAAGCATTGTAACTGAAACCTATACAAATTTGGAAAATGTTCCTACAGACCTTACTCATCTAAACAACTTGTCCTGACTTCAACAGGACTGTTCATGTGAGTAAGAACTGGAGTGGATGTGTGCTTTGAAACAGTTCTGTATCTCTCTGATCTTATTTTGTCAAATGTTGTTTGATGAAGCTTGGAAGTTACTTTAGCAGACATATGTAGGAAGAACACATTTTTAGGAAAGGACTGGCTGTTCCTTTTTGGCTTTGATTTATCTGCATACTAAAATATGCATGTTTGTGAGACTGAATCTTTTCATCCGTGTCCCTCTAATTTGCCATCTTTTGTTGCATCTGCATATTTCCCTTCTTGATAGCTCCTGTTATGAGTAATTTTGAAAGCTTGTAAAAAAATTTCTGTACTTTTAAGCCAAAAATTTATATAAAAGGCAAAACTGTTGTATAAAAGGCTGTTTTAAATAGATATTAGCAAAGTAATGAGTCAGGGAACAGTTACTTAATTAGCTAGAGACTTGTTATCCAACATCTGAAGAAATTCTCATTGGGGAAGATAATTGATTTTGTACTTATATAACATGTCAGATATAAATTCTAAATCTCAGTAATAGAAATCCCCACACACTCCTTATCACTTAGGATGCTGTTTAGACTTTTAATTACAACAGCACATATGTTGGCTTCTGCCTTTTAACAGTATATTGGATGACATTTGCAGCTGCGTGCCCAAGGTGGAGAACTGAGGGCTGTACTCCACAAACTGTATCTAGAAAACATGTATGAGAATTTAATCTTCTCACTTACCATGTTATTGTGCAAACCTTTACAAAACTACCTGAGACTCTAAACTAGCAAAGTTTCTTTGGTCCATACGTCTGTATTATGGAGACAGAAACTGATCTTATATTTCTATGCACATATATTTGCACACTTGGCTGCCGTTTCTTATTTTGCAGATTGGTAGCATATCAGCAGTGCAACATCTGTTTAGCAAAGGATACATAAAACTGGAGATAAAATAAAGATGGTTATACACAGCATCCTGCACAGTAGTGATTCTGTCTACTATAAGAATAAGGAGCAGAGCTGTAGTCAGAAACATTCCACTGAAAACAAAGGGATTTATTTTGGTTTTTAGTTTCCCTGAGTGATTTATCAAAGATATAAAAACCAACACGTCAATGGCAAAAAAACCCCAGTATTATTTTGAAGTTAGAATGCAACTTCAATGACAGGGATATAGCTAATAATAAGTATCCGTTGTAGCTGAATATTAAAATCCCAGCTGGGAGAAATAAGGATTCTTTGCTATATCAAACAATCTAATCACAATTTTTACTCTATTATTTACTACTGAAGGGGCTAAAATCATTAACTGATACTGCAGCTCTAAAGCAGCAGCATGCAATGGGAAGGTGGTATCTGTCTCACAATACATTACTGTGAGGTGAGCAAAATACTACAAGATATTCACTGACCTCACGGCGTGCAGAAAACTTCCGTGACTCATTTTGTATCAGCATATATTATTTCAAAACCATAGATACACTCGCCCAGGTATTAAAGCATATATATGTCTGCCTTAAAACATAAATTCCATGAGAAAGAATACATATGAGCCTAAATATACATAAAACTAGCTTCAATCTTTTGCTGGACTTGAACCTTAAAGACTATGGGGTGAAGCAGCAGAAAAATCTTACTAAACTTGTAAATGGATACATATATAGATAAAAGCAATTACTCATAGATCCAAAGAATTGCTATAGTAGCCCACATTTTAAATAGCTGGTAAATTTAAGAATAACACTTCAAATCAGTAATGACTATGAAAATAATTTATATGCAATTTCATACAGAATATTTAGGATATTTATAAATAAGTATGCTTTTAATCTTTCAAAAGGTGGGCAAAAGCCTGGAAAAGGCATTTGGCAAAGAAATAATTGATTTTTTTCATAGAATCATAGAATCATTTAGGTTGGAAAAGACATTTAAGATCATCGAGTCCAAGTGTTTCATCTGACAATATTTCATTTTTAAGAATAATGAATCAAAACAAATGCTTCTGTTACTGCTTTCTTCTAGTAGCTATAAATAATTTACATATCTGGACTGTGAAGCTAGAAGATGTTAAAATTAAGGGAACGTATTACATTCTTAATCCAAGAACATATTTTGGGCTCAGTTTAGTTGCCCACACAGGGGTGTCTCATGTCATCTGAGATCCTATGAAGTCTCTTGCCTGGCTTCCAGGTACTGTTGAACAAGAGCATGGTCTCCCATTGATTTCATGTAGTATTCCTGACCTAAACTCACTGTGGTTTTATAGCTGTTGCAGAGGACAGGGATCCTTTTGGTTCTGGTCATCTGGGATATGATCATTTTGCTGTAAAGGTACTACAGCTGGATTTGATTACTTTCCTATAACTACAGATACCTGATTTATATGTTTCATGATTTACCAGAGCTATCCTGGTCTGTGGCATAAAATGATTATATATCAGCAGCATATAATGAACCTTCATTAATGTTTGTAGATTACAATAAATAAGTGATCTTATACATCTCATGTTTGCCCCAATGAATTGTTTCTCCGCTTGCCTTCTGTGATGTTTTAATGTTTTGTGTCTTTCTTTTAGGTTGGTTGTTACTTGAAGACGCCTAAATACCCAATTTGGTTGGTATGCAGTGAAAGCCACTTCAGTGTGCTTTTTTGTTTGGAAAAGGATTTACTAGGTGACTGGAAAACAGAGCAGAGATTTGATCTATATTATTATGATGGCTTGGCCAACCAGGAAGAAGAAATACGGTTAACAGTTGGTATGTACAACTCAGTAACTCTGCATTTCATCTCTGGTGCTGGCAACAGCATCACATCAGAAAGAAGAATCCAATAATACAAACAGCGATGGTCTCAGACATTAAAGATTATTTGTGTGCCTGTTTTCTAATTTCCATGATTAGGTTTGGTGATAAATTGGAAATTAGATTTCACAAGGAAACTTTGAGGATAAGCTCTTGAAAGGTTTAAAAGTGACGATGTGCTACTTTATACAGGCTGGTAAATCTTTCAGTGACACTGATTTCCAAGGAACAGATTGTGATCTGGCCTATTCATGCTTCCAGGGCTATAAACCATATTTAAGTGCTCCTGTTCTCCTTCACATCTTCTCATATTGTTTCTGCAGGCAGAAGGTGTAAGTCTCCTGTTCCTCAACCCTACATGCCTGTAGTAAAATGAGCAGAGAGGGTGAGGAAGCATGAAATCCTTGCCTCCCAAACAGGTTACTTCAGAAGATGGCAGTAATCTGCTAACAAATTCTAGTCTCTTACCTGCTTGTAAGCATACCTGGAAGCACAAGCATGCAAAAGACTTATGATGCTCATTCTTTTGGGAAACCATGCCAAATTATGCAGCTGCTTTTACAGTAATTATATGTATTTCTCCAACTGGAAGGCATTTGGATAAGAAGTATTCTGATGCTTAGAAAGCTCCTACTTGTTGCCATATTAAGACATTCTTGACCAGTGAATTCCTATTTGCTAATAATGTCCTACTTATCTTTTGTTTTCTTTCCTTCAATATATTTATACAATCTATTCAAATTCCTTCTCAATCTTAAGGAGCCACTCTATTGTAGTCCACTCTTTGAAAGTAAGCTGTCTGTATTCCTTGTTTGCACCTACATTCTGGTTCTTGGACAGGATGAGTTGTTATACACGGGTGTTGTATGTTCTAATTGAGCCCACATGGCAAAGCTGTTTGTATGGTGGGAGTGCTGGGGCCTTTAGCATCTCACAAGATTTGGTAGTGAGTTCAATCGTCTTTCTGCCTGTTATTTATCATCTTATTTTAATTAAAATCCCTGTAATTCTATTGTAGTGATCACATTATATATTATCTCAAAAAAACTGCTTAACCTTTACAGGACTATAGCTGCCAACTGGTTCCCACACAGTCTGTCCCAGATGAAAGATTCTTTTAAGTGACACAGATGATATAGTTCAGCATAGGACTAGAGACTGAGACACATTTTTTCTGTTATTTTGTACTATGTAACATATGGTTCAAAACAGGTGTCCTTATCTGTCTTTTCATCTTTAATAAATCAGGAACATTTCCAAAATCTAGAGCTACCAAGCACTCTGAGATCCCTGGATGAGAAGGTGCTCAGAGTTTGTATAAATTCTTGTCTTTACTGTTCAACCTGTCATGGCATATCTGTATATTTCGTCTTAAAGACTAAACTTGCGTTGAGAGGTAGATAATTTTCTTGGTGTGGCTATAGCCTTTTCCAGGGATGTGTCCTAGTAAATCTTTTGTTATCTGTGAAATTCTGCAAAAGGCTGTAAAATGCAAATAATTTCGTCATTCCAGGGAAATGTTTTCCTAGTTCTGGCTGTGCAGTAATCCTTTGTTAGGTCTGGAGAAAAACTGAAATTACCTTACATCCAAAAGGTAACATTGATCACACATCTAAACCATGCACACAGTACCAGCTGGAAATATTAGAATGCTAGGTATTACTGGTATTCCCATGGTGGAAAAATCAAGAAGCTATGACGGTTAGGCAGCGTTACCTAAAGATACAACATGAGGTCCTGGGTGCTGCACAGCCAAGTGTCACTGGTGCTGGTTAGCAAAGTTCTTTGTTTTTCACTAGCAAGAAGGCGAATTCCTTGAGATGCAAGTCTTGTTTTTAATTAGGAAGATTACAATCAACATCACATTTCAGGAAATCTTGAAGAAATTGCACTGGGCAAGAAAGGCAAAAAAGCCAGAAAGAAAGAACAGAATTACATTTTGGGGGTAATAGCAATTGCTACTTTATATTGAGAATTTGCCCTGCTTCTCATAATCATTTGCCAAAATGTAGACAAGAAATACAAAGTTCCTTCCTAAAAGCAGGCACTGCCTGCTAGTGAATTCTACATACCATCCTAAATAGATGAAGGTTCTTCAAGCCTTTCCATTGGGGTAGAAATTTCTGACAGGCAGAGAAGGAAAACAGGCCAGTGTATCTCAATGAATAATCCTCTGCATTTTGCTCATCTTCGTTTGTCATCTGTTTACGGACTGAGTGGAGATTCTGGGATTTTTGTGATATGTCACAGAGAACCGTTGTATGAAAGAGTCTGTTGCATTGCTCAGAGAGATACTGCACCTCCTTTCTAATATATACAGTTAACACCTACCTATGTTAACAGTTACAATATGTTGCCTCCAAGTGAAGATACAGGCAATTTTTTACAATCTGTTTTAATAAATCATGCTTATATTTCATTGGTGCATACCTTCAACTCAGTATCCTTTTAAAGGTGTTTTCAAAAAGCTGCTGAATAATTGCTGAGAAGAATATGACTGAATTTCTCAGAAGATTCCTCCAGTCACAGACAGCATCCTCAGCCCCTTTGCAGATCCCACAGAAGGTAGTGCAAGCAGTGAAATTAGCAGTGGCTCAGATACTGGAGCAGCTTCCAGGGAAGGCTGGTATATTGATTGTGGCACTTTCTTTCAGAACAATTTATTGCACAGTTACGATGAGATTGTTCCAATGTGCAAAAGTTTTCTGGAAAGTTAATTAATAAAACACTGTTCCTGAGGTTGCCGTTTAACTTAGGAGCAGTATTTCTTCTCTCACTGATTGTCTATTCAGATTCCACTCTTCTGAACCTGTACTCATCATATCTCCTGAAGAGAAGCTTGTCTGACACTGTGCTGTTACTCAGTTTCTCACTATCCTCAGCTTAGAATATAAATGAAGATATAAGAGATCTTATTCATATCCTTCTTGCCATTGGTGACTCCAAGATGGAAGAGTGTAACTTCAATATTTCTTGCTCCAAATGAGTTATATGAAACACTTTAACACAGTTTGTTAGTTAATGAACTTAGCTAAATATTCCTTGCCTGCTCCTGTAAGATGCACCTTTAGTCATGCTTTTTTGTCTTATTCCTTTGTATGAAAAACCTCCATTCAAACTTCCTGGTTGGAAGAACTCAAGTCTAAAAATGACAAAATTCAACAAGCTGGCAATGACTGGGAAAGGCATCCATGCTTATCCTGCTACCAGTACTATTGTCAGGACAGTGGTTGTTGCTTTTTACTATGAGAAGACGCATAACATCAGTATCAGGAATTCCTAGAGGGATCCAAATACTATTGGAGACCTCTAACGAACTGTTATAAGCTCTTCAATATTAGGATAAGAAAGGCCCTTTGAAACTTAAAAGATTTCTGTGTACCTTTAAGCTCCTGCCAGCACTTTATGTACTTTTAAATATTGTCTATTTTCTACTACTCCAGCCCTTACAGCCATTCAAAGTTTTCTGCGAGTTTTCTTTTTTACCGACAAGATCAACACGTAAGGGAGAGCCAGGTTCTCTCTGTGACATGAGGAAGCCAGACAGATAGATCTGAGACTGGCAGCTGTAAATGTAAGAGCAATTGCTGCCCGTCCTGTCTACATCAGTCTCACTGAAGCAGACCCATATCCTACACCCTCTCTTGGCATCATTTGTTGCTCACAACCTGCCTGTTGGCTGGATGGCAAACAGAAAAGAAGAAAAAGAAAAAAAACCCTAATCTGCTACAGTTTAAAATGTTTTACTCCAAAACAGGAAACAGCTGAGCAGACTGACATCTAAGCTGGTCGCAGGATGTTTTCTCTCTGGGAAGTTCAGCGACTACTTTCACTGTTGACAGATCCAGTGTCTGAGACACTGACCTCTCTGTTTTCCCTGGAGCAGTGCAATTGCCTCTCTATCCCAAAGGAATGCTCAGAGTCTATGGTAGCTCTCTTAGATCCAACACATCTCAATCTTCTCCCATCTGTGCACTGCTTTCTGGACAGTCAAGGGACAATCTTCTTTTCCAGGGTGAAGGAATCTTAACCTAATTTGATCTGGACTTGGGGTTTCCTATTCAACTACCGCTGTCCTTACTATTTGAGTAGTAAAAATTGCTTTCTTAGTAATTACATCAGTTGCAAAAGAAAAACCTCATGACAGCCCTCCAGCATATTCTTGCACCTTCTAATCCATGTTTTGTTTGAAACCATCTCTGTTTTAGTAAACTAACCTGGGTTAGGACATGAGTCGGAACACTGTCCCACAATCATCCTTGCTGTTAAGTAGTCAGCACAATTCTGGACAAGTTTCTGGCCCAGAACAACTAATACTGGGCACAATCTGGGGATAATTTCCAACAGCAAGTTTGCATGCAGTCACTCCTTTTCAGCCTTTGGCTTGCCACCACATGAACAGGCAGTAGACCATGAGCTAAAAGAGTTTAAGAGATGGCAAAGCAGTGAGTGCCAGACTGTCCACTCTATGGGTGGAGTTCCAAGAAGCTACTGCAATATTCTGTATGAATAGAAATATACTCCATCCACTAATAATGACTGATATGTCTCTGCAGACACAACTCAGATGTGTGCTGAAGATAAAGAAAATGATCTTACTCCTCCACTTGAGCACTGTATTAGGACAAGGTGAGTGAAACTGCAGTTTTTCGTGCAGGTATATTGTTATTGATATAAATAATATATGTAAGGCTGGAGTGTGGTGAAACATATTGCAGCAAATAATCTCACAAAATTACTGCTTAAAAATCAGAAAGGATCCGAATAGGCCAAGCTGTGATAATATGTATTACACATTTAATGGTATGTTATTATAGTTAACATCAAACCGGCTGAGACATCCACTTCGTTCTTAGAGGAACCTTCATTACATCACCAACAACTGACTGAACCCAATTCAGTTTGAGAGCAAAACTTGATTTCAATAGATCTAAATCTCAAAAGAGATTGATTCCTATTGTAGAGGTATGATGAGAAAAGGAGAAAATTTCTTCCTTCTTCATCAGTCTTTTCTGAAAAACATAATTGCACTGGGGGACTTGGGTACCATTCTTGATGCATGAAGCCTTGTGCTCAATGGTCTCAGTTTTCTCAAACTTTCCATGTGTCTATGGGCAGCACAGAGTTTCTCATGATCACAAAACATCGCGTTTTGTCATTCTTGACAGTTGTTCCGTCATATTCTCTCCTTAAAAACAAGAGTAGTTCCTGTCATGTTAGGATTTTCATGGCCATTTTGAGATCTAAATGATATTAAATGATGGACTTTTAAGAAATTTATCCAAGTCATACTAAAGTTAATGAGAATATTTTCAGTTTAGTGAGACATGAAAGAAGCAAAATGGAGAGATATAACTGGGTAGAAAAATCAGCTTTATTTCAACTCCATGAGCATGACTTTGAAAGCTGCTATCTGAATATCTTTGGAGCAAGAAGTAAAAGCCTCATTGTCAAAGACCGTAACATTTGTTAAATCAGCAAGCCAAACAGCATCAGATTTCTCTTGTAATTTCCCTCCTCTTCTTTCCACAATTTGTCCTGTAAAAAAACACCAAAAAAAAAGACAATGGCTGCCAAACAGTGTGTTCATGCAGGGCTGCCGTTATAAAGTTACAGAAAAGTAGAAGAGGCATCCTGTAACATGACAGCAGTGACACTACTCCAGGCTCCCTCCACATAGATTGTATTGATTCCTCTGTTCCAGTGGCACATAAGCATGACTGCAAACTAAAATAAATAATATATAACCTCAGAAACACACACAGTGGGGGTGAATGATGCATGCATCTACTTAAAATTGCTCTTAGAACATTTTCCATTCCTGGCATTGTATCAAAGTTATACAATTTTTGTAATGGTGATGTTTGTTTATTTTAAATTCCCTGCTTTAATCTACTGGAGAAGTAAATTACCAGCAAATTCCAGTGTCAATTTAGTTTGTTTGTACCAATCTCAGGACTATCTGATTTACCCTGATCAGTCTGGCTCCTTGTTTTTAGTATCTCCATTTGCTTTGAGCATATTTATTTAAGCATGGCCTTGCTGCTAATGGTTTTTCATGTTACATTTTTCCTTTTAAGAACTCTTTCTTCCAACTATGAAACAGTATATAAGGAAAAGTAAAACCAAACCAAACTAACCAATATTTAAAAAAAAATGGAGATGAAAAAGCAATGTTTTCTAACATGCAACCATGGAAAACACTCCTAAATTAATTTTTAGTAAAGCAAGCAAAGAGCTGTTCCTTATTTTGACGAAGCATTCACGATGAAGCTCCTTATCAAACCTTTCTCAGCAAGAAATGCAGGATAATTTCTTGGGCAATGTGGAGAATTTCACAGTCTGAACAATCAGAACTGAAAAGATTAGCTGTTGTTTCCAAATGTCGATTGGGGTTTTTCCTTTCATTCACATGTCTCGGTTCTTTTTTAATCCATGAAAAGCCTTACCCATTGTTTACCCCAATACCTGAACACCCTCGTCCTGTAATGCATCGAGTTATATGCCTAACATCTGTCTGCTGTTTGTTCTCTTAGCCTCTCCCAAAGGGAAAACTGCATATTTAATAGACTGTTTCTGTATTTAGGTTTTTTTCATTATTATTATTATCAGAGGAGAAAGGTTGTTTTGCTTCTGCAGGAGGAGGAGGTTCATGTTTTTAGTCCCTATTCTATAAAATGTCAGAAGAGTGAGATTTGAGTTTAAAGCAATTAACACTTCAGATGGCTAGAACGACTAGTCACCAACAGGTATCACTGTTAAAGAGTCAGTACATGTGCTTTTATTGTGGCTTTCAGCCTTAGACATCTGTAGAAGCAGTCAGGTTCTGACCAAGAGATGTCTGGAATGTGCATCCCTGGTTGTTTGGGAGATGCCGTGCAGACCTCTTACCCCGTTCTTCCCTGAAGAATACTCTTATATCACAGTCATGATCCTCGGCGTCTCTCTGCACTGGCGGAAATAACATCTGTTAGCCCTGCCTGAGGGGAATAAAACATCAATCTGATATTATAATCTGCATTCAGTGGTATATTTTGTTAACTCTCTAGCATCAGCTTTCGTCTGTGGTAGTGGGGCTGTATGATACATTAGTTCATCTGTTTGGCTTTGAAGTGAGACATCCAGTGGATATTTAGTGGATAAGAGGAGAGGAGAACATGGGCATTTCATCCTGAATTATCAGTGTGCTCTAAAACAATACCGAATGATTAGTACAGGAGATACTCTGAATATTATTCCAGACTGAGCATTGTTCAGGGCCTGAACCAGTGCCTCTTGGGTTCTCGTTAACTCCATGACCCCGGGGTGAGATTGTAGTTGAACCAGATGGGTCAAATGTAGTTTTCATGTTGCTAATCTGATAAATTATAATTGATTCAGCAGCTAGAATCTGGGTTCCATATGAAGGATAGTTTGGGGAAAGGGTCACGCTGCATTGTCTGGACAGTTTTGTTTCTGTCTGTAAAGAAAGGATTTGTTCAGCACCTGTGGGTGAGATTCCTCACTGTTTGACACATTTTCTTGTTCAGTTCAATAGGTGGAAAAAAGTTTTGAATCTGTCTCCATAGCAGCAAACAGCCAAAGACTGCCTTTCAGCCTCCAAATGGCTCAACACAAATGGTTTGAAAATAAACACAGGAGATAAGGCTTGTTATGAAAGTTACCTTGAGTCCAGCCTCAAAATATAATTTTCTCTTTAAGCTCTTTATTGAAAGCCTATTTTTAAAAAAGCCAGTTGCTCTCTGCATAGTGATCAGCAATGTCTTAAGCCATAACAGCAAAAATGGTATCAGCACATGTAAGTATTTTCAGAGTACAGTGTGGTGTCTGAGCAGATTTCATTCGGTGTCTTTTAGCCTCTGTTGGGGTCTCTTGGATCCTTCTCAAAGCTTTAATCACCCTGGTGAGATAGAAGGTGGTGCCTTGGGAAGATCGTACACAAAGATAAGGGATGATTTAATGACATTACCTGAAAAACCCGATGGGGACGGAAGGTGATGATTGTACTTCCCACTTGCATTTGGTTGTTCTGGGTTGATGGTCTGAACCTCTGGCAAGGACAGCTCTCACCACTGGCAAATGCCAGACTAGGTCGAATATCCCCAGCAAGAACATATTCTGCTTTTAGCTTAAGATGTGAGGCGTCACTGTTGTGTATTCCTACTCAGTTCTGGGATAAGGACAGTATTTCTGCAAATTTTATTTTTATTTTCTCAGCAAAATAAAAAGAAAAAAGAAGGAAAAATTTCACAACAGCCCTCAGATTGTCACTTCCTTTGAGACTGCACTGAATACTGCTTGAATTCAGCTTTTAGTTTTGTTTTACACTTAATTGACTTGCTCAGCGAAAGGGCTGAGCTGCCATACCCTTGCTGACACATTCTTTCCTCAGTGACAGAAAGAATGTGGCACTCTGGCAAGTCGCTGTTGTTTCCACCCCCTCACCAATGTCTTACTACTGTGCACATGCACTCTGAGACAGATTTTCAAAGCAGATATAAATACTTGACGCTGGGAATGCAATAGTTTAGTTCTCAGATGTGGACCATGAACTTGCAACCATGAGAAATGCCACGGACGAGGGTGCAATTCATGCAGTGAATGACTCTGACTGTACAGTAAGTTGACTCACTTCAACCCAGTGAGGTCACTGGAGAGCATCATCCTGCTTTCACCAAGTCTTGGTTCAGATCTTTGTCTTCTGCCATGATTTGAAGACGCATTTGGTGGCAAATGCAGGATTGATACCTTTGCATTCAGCGTTGGTCAGCAGTAGCAGCCAATACGGAGCCAAGAATTAAAAACATGAAAGGTTTTTGTGCAGATGCGTGCAGGCTTATTAGAAAACATTGGTCTCAGTATACATCTTTAGTGTTGTTCCGAAGAAGTAAAAAGCAAAACCTCAGCATATGAAAAGCAAAACATTGCCATTAAAGTGAACCATCGAATACTTCAAAGGAACCAAGTTCAGGAGCAAAGATAGCTGCTAAATGAAATGATCTGGTCTAAAGGTCTCAGGGTCACAGAGTTCCTAATCAGAGGCCTGCAAATTGCCTAGTAACAGCTGAGACTGAGCATTCTGGTTACATAGGGTTAATTCTTGTACCCATCTTGGGGATTGTCTACAGTCTTGCAACACGAAAGTACTTGTTCTGAATCAGCTGCTGCTGAGGACTCTCTATTGCCTAGAAAAGACTGGAGGAAGGGTAAGGAGGTTAACCTCCAAACTTGGGCACCTAAAATTAGGGGGCACAGGTACCTTCCATTCCTGTCCTGTCCTTTTTGAGAAGATGTGATTAGTTACCCCAAATGAGTCCATCCTAATCTCTCTAAGGTTTGTTGGGTGGTTGAGGGGTGTTGGGTTACCTTTCCAATGACCTGATTAACTGATGGATGTAAATGATTGCTTTCATTTCTAGGTGGCAAGGAGCTGTTATTGACTGGAATGGCACAGACCCAATCTTGTGACTGATCTGACCTGCACTTTTTTTGTAAAGACAAAAAGGAAATGACTGAATTAGCACATTCCTATTCCCACCAATACAGGAAATAGGACAAGAGTTGTGCAGTTTACGATGAGGAAGAATGACATGGTTTGCAGGCTGGAAGAGTTTCACCTCAGTCACCTCGTGCTTCAGATATTTTGCTTATAATATAAACAACACTTACGTAAATCCCTTGTCACTGCCTTTAACATACAGCTTCTGAGAGTAGACTGAGTTTCCACCACCAAATCAAGGTTACAGATGAAGCAGTGAAGTCGTCAACGTCCCCTTGAGGTCTCTTTCTGGATCCACTCTGTATCCTGCAATTGTTTCAAAGCATCTGATGAAAGATGCTGAACCCAGATTTCTGTCACTGTACATGCCTTCTCTGTACTGCCTAGTTCTTCACCTGCAAAACTCCAGTGCAAGTACAAAAATCATCTGAGAAATATATATTCACTTCTTTGCCTGATATTAGTAAGTCTTGTTTTGCACTAAACGGATTGATAACCATATGGGCTTTTCAGATAAAGCCTGACCTGTACAAAGGTCATGTTGGGTCATAAAATTTGCACTAAGGACTGTAGTTTTATGTTACCAGAATAATAACAGTAGGATGTTCCTTATACTGGGTGCAATTGGTGTGTAACAGTGCCTCGCACTGATGTAGCTCATTTTTCTTTCTGGATGAGAGCGAGCTATATCAGTATCTTTACATTTATGCCATTGTAATGACTTATACACTAGGGTTTATTTACACCAAAGTGATAATTAAGATCTGTGGTTTGCTTCTTCATAATGGCAAGCAAACAGAAGAGCTGTTAGGTGTGAAATTTAAATGGTGTCTCTGATAGATACCATTTTTCATGATTAAATAAAGTGCATGTACTGAAATAATGTACTCTGGATATGTATCACGAAGTACTGAAACAGCAGTTTGTATTCTGAAATGAATTCTTTAAGTGACATATTTTGGCAACACTTTACCAAAATTGGAACAAGTAACTGAACTGAAGATTGGAAAAAAATGCCTTGGCAAAAAGGTAGATAAATGGTGTTCCTAGAATTATTCCTCTCTCCTGAGAGTGAATATTTAATGAGAGTTTAATGAAGAACTTTTACTTTCTGATATTTATCATAGTACCTTCTTCCTACTCAGTATGGAAACTCCTCCAAGTCCTGATAAACTAGTTGCTCTTTCCAAAATCAATTTCCAACAAAAATTCAATGATGTCCTGCTGTGTGTAGTGTGGAGATACCAAACTGACTATGTAAATACAAATCTCGGGGAATTAGCACTTGAGCTAGATTTGGAAACCCACCTGAATATAAGCCATAAGAGACTACCAGAAAGGGTTAGATACTCTTTGAATGAAAATCCGTCTCCCTCTGTTTCCCATTCACATCAAACTACCTATATGCAGTAAAGCATTTCAGAGTTTCCATTATTTTGATTTTATTTAATTCAGTGTAATGTAATTTGTTTGGTTTAGATCAGATAAGCAAACTTCTTTCAGCTTTGTGAGATTAAGATCTCCCATTCAACCTCTGAGGCATAGACAGCATCAGATCTGAGCTCATTCCTGACTCTACTACAGGGATGCTACATGGCCTTTGGCAAACCCTTTCATCTTTGTGTATATAGGGATATATTTGCACTGTCAGCTATAGGTGGACTCACTGCTGCCTTTAAGGTACACTCATCATCCAAACTTCAGGCACTCCAGATTCCCAGGAAGAGTTTGCCCCAGTGTGAGCTTCAGTGTTTCTGGGAGTGGGAGATCCCAAACTGTCAAAGATCCCAGATCCAAAGCCTTTGTTCCTCTTGAAATTTCTATGAACAATAGTCCACACTGTGTTTCATGAAGCAAATATAGTTCGATTTTCCCACCTACCTGACAAGGCAACTATAATGTAAAATAAGATATTTTTTTTTTCAGAATGCATTTGGACAGCAAATAGTGTAGAGATGAGAAATGGTGGAAGCTTTTTTGGAACCAGGTTTAACAAAAAATTCCTTTCTGGATTTTCCAGTCTAGTAAACCTACACCATTTACTTTAAAGCACTGCCTCAAAGTATGTCAGTTTGGCGATAACCTTTCACTCCTTGATAGCAGAGCAGCAAAGATAATTGTTCATCTGGGGAAGGAGGGAGCTGCCTTGTGACAGGCCAGAGTTTATCTGACTAAAAGATGGATGTCTGCAGTGCAGACATGTTCAGAGAAGCTGTTCTCCTCCGTTCAGAGGAGGGGAGATTTCAGGGTGTGATGTATCTTTGCTTTAGGTGAGAAGAACTGTGCTCCAGGCTGTAGAATGATGTATAAAGGGACTCCAAGGGGACTGCCTCGAATGGATTTCACCCATGAAGACGTAAGGATTTTTCAGAATATAAGAAAGAGTATATATTAGTGAATAGGACTTGGAAATAGATTGTGTTTTATGGTTTATCTTGGAGGGTAAATGGAGATGCAGAGAGGCTCTGAACCGTGACCCTCTTTCTAAAACAGGCTGTGAAGAAGTTTGATGCTCCTTCATCACTGGTTATGGAGAGTATTTTTGTTGAAACTTAATTTCTGTGACAACAAAACCTGAGACAGATCTTTCTTACCTATTTGTCATTGTGTCCATGTATATCTGTTCTGCAAAGTCCACTGTGCCCCTGTCATCTATTTAAGATGAACTAACTCCAGATTTACCTGTGCCCTCACTCACAAAGGCAGAAATAAAGCTCTTGGACCACTTCACCAAACCTCCACCTGTGCAGGATAATTCCACCAAGCTGGACACTGAGAATATCACCATTGCCAAGTTCCTTCCACCATCCTTACTCCTGGAGTCTAAAAGCAGTATCTTCCTTCACCAGTGTCCTTACTAGGCAAGAGAGATGCAGTTCTTCTCAGAAAGATGCCAGAGCATCACCTCAATCACTGTCTGCATCAACAAGACTTGTGCATTTTTATTCGATATAAAGCACCAGAAGTTATTTCCCTTAATACATCACAGGGCTTTTTGAGTCAATCAGACAAGGCAATGCAATGCAAAATATTATACAGCAATGCAAAAACCTTTGCACAGATCTGTGTAGAATCATTTCCTGTTCCAGCAGAATGCATCTATTTTTTTAAATTATGTTTTCCTCTTCATTGTTTCTCATTTTCTTTTTCATTGGCCAATAAATGTGACTTCCTGAAATGAACAAAACAGCAACCGTTTGATAAATGAGCATTAAAAGACACCGGTGACATTGGCACTTGGTCTGCATGATGTCTTAATTTCATTCTCTTTTCTTCTGTGGCATAAAAAAATAGACTCTCTGCTGAAAATTGACCCCTTCGCTAACAACAGACACGGCATATTGTGTATGTAGATGAATATGTAAACAGAGGTACTGTTTTGGTAAGGTGTCGTGTATGTCACCTTTGTACAAAATGTATATTTAACTTTGTCTTGTACAGAATGTCCCATACAAATAAAACATTTAAAGCAATGGTAATAGTAAAAACTCAGATTTCCTCCTCATTTTTTTAATAATTCATTTGCTAGTGGAAATTAATCTGGGAGATTAGATTATAAATGTTTCATGGGCCTCATCAGGTCAGGGGATGCGAGAGGAACCGTAGCGCGGTCGGAGTGGGACCAAGTAGCCAACCTGACCTTGGTGGTGTTAAGCTTAGGCAGCTACAGATGCTTAAACCAACTAGTCTGAAGCTAGTTTAAAGCGTGAGGTAATACCTGACTCCATGACTGACTGTTGTGAATGAATCTTTGCTGTCACTGTGCGTTTTGTTCCCAGGTAGAGCAAAAACTTGAGTCTGTTGTTTTCAAGTCTTTACTTTTCTGAGATAGATTTCTTTTTGGTTTTGTTCCTAATATGTCTAACGGGCTAATTTGAAATGACAGGAAATGGTCACTTCAGAAATCAGAGAAACGCTGAAGAGCTTGGATAAATAACACAGCCATAAGCCAAGTTTTTCAGGAGTGGTAAGTGGCTTACGGGCTCTACAGGTTCAATTGCTGAAACTGAAATACTTGCAGAAGGCATGATTTTCGAGTGGTGGTTGGGAGCTCCATTAAACCACAAGGACCTCAAATCACTGGTTGTTTCTGAAAAAGCTGGTACCAGTTTTTTGAAGGAGGAAAATAGTCAGTTCTTCAGAGTGCCTACATGATTTGGGGTATGATTACAAAAACGTAATGTAATACACAATATAGATTTCCATTATTTTGGTAACTGTGTCATTTTCCTGTCCCAGGGTAAGTTTACTAAGGAGGAAACTGCCCTGAATTTTTTCGCATTAACCACATCTGGTATATGGACAATTATTGTGGCGTAGGTGATATAAAAAGTTAACCCACACTAAAGTTTGTCTTCTAATAATTTGTCTCTTCAGTTCACAGTTTGTAGAAATGTAAAAACTCAAGAATCAAGTACCAAAGCCTTTATGACTGATGTGCATTATTTTATTTTTCTGTTCATCAATAATATCATGTAGGAAACAGAGACGTTTCTTCATGGAGAGAAAATGATTGCTCCTGCATGTCCGTATGGTCCAGGGCCCAGTCTGCAGCATAACCTAAGGAAAATTCCAATTAAGAACACTTTGTATATACTAGCACTCTTCATTTATTTGTTTTCATTGGCTAAAAGATAATAAATCCAACATTAGCTCTGAAATAAGGAAGCAGTTTCTCCTTAGCAGTTTTGTTTATAAAACTAGATAAGGAAAAAGGGCATTTTCAATCAGATATTTTATTTATCATTTCAACCAGGGTGGGGAAGGATTTTTTTTACAGTGGAAAGCAACCTAGTCTTGTGATGTCCCTCATTAACGATAGTTGTTGATTATATCAACATGGAAACAAAAAAAGAAAACCCCTCTCAAGTATGCAAAGTGACTTTTTTCTAAGATGAGTAGTATCCAGTAGCCGAAGATTTCAAATTTCATCTGCTGGGGGTTTTTTTTATTTTTCTTTTACTTGAAAGAATTATGCTAAACTACTTAAAGGCACAACTCTTAGCTATTCGTAAGAATGATAGCACTGAGACTTTTGCTAGACCCTCGAACTACAGCGCTATTTCTTTGATCTCTGGCTCTTGGCATCAAGGTGAGTTTCAGCTGGTGTGTGGTTTCCATGGCACTGTACACATTACCTGCTACTCACAGCATGCTTTACATAGCACAGATTAAAACTTCTCGTAGCAACTCTGGGTGCCTCAATTTTCAAGGCCCGGTTGAGAAACCTGAGATCATTTATGAAAAAATAGAGAATAATGAGTTGGCTGTAGACAGCTGGAGATGAGGTGGTCCTGTGCAGTGACTGGATTCAGATACTCAGAGATAGTAAATCTGGAAGCAGCAGTGTGACACTAATACGGCTCTGAAACTGAACTTACAAACCCTCATTCTGTTATGGAAGTTAATTGACTGAGATGGAACAAGGCTAATGGGTTCAGATGCAACATGGTTTTAATTTCTGCAGCTGGTCCATGCATCGCTTCCTGGGAGATGTTTGTAACATGGTCTGTTTTCTTGATGTACCAATGCCTATAACAGCACTGGAAAGTAGTGAGCATCCACAATCTCAAAATAAAGGTCTTTCATGTGTCTGAAAGTGGTCATGCCAACCTGAAAGCTCCCAACATGGTCAGCTAGTCTTGGCAATGGTTATTCTGCTCAGGTGGCTTCCTGCTGTAGGTAGTTGCATCTGTGAATCTCAGGCAGGATCCACCTAAGTAGTCAGAAGTGTCTACAGGGGAGATGCTTCCATCAAACCAGGACTATCTTTACAGCTGCTGGTGAGAAACAGGCACAATATGGGCATGAGCCACCTGACCTGTTTTAGGTGCCTACCAAGGGAATTGCATTTTCCACTTCCCTGCCTGCTGCTGGCTGGATCTCCGCTGGTTACACTGACTGTTGTGAAGCTAGGATGACTAGTTCAAATGAATCCCTCTGTGTGTGAATGATAAAGACAGAAAAGAAGAAAAACGTGTTTATAGACCCATATACTTGACAAAACAAATGGATGAAATGATGGGTTAGAGATTCCTCCTGGCTCCTGCACCATTCTTACCTCTGTCTTCCGCTGCACGGCTTTTAGCTGTGAGACAGAAAAACATCTCTTTGTGAAAGAGATCACAGGATTGAGCAGCAGGAATTTGCCAGCATTTGGAGAAGGAGCTGCTGATAAAATTTAGTTGCTCACATGGGCGCACAGGAGGCATATTAGAATTGAGACCTGGAAGGTGTCCTGGACAGGAGGTTTTGTAAGCGTAGATTCTTGTGTAACAGCACTAGGACTGTGTCACAATCCTAAATCCTGATAAAACACCCAAGATATATGTACCTTGTGTGGGTGTTCTGCTTATTTTCTTATCATTATCTTATCATTTGGCAAGGACTTCCAAATTAATCTAAGAAATATTCTGGGCATTTGTAAAATACTCCATGCACTGGAATTCAGCAAATATTTATTAATTGACAAAACACTAGCAAAGAATGTGTAACCAAAAAAAGAATAAAACTCTTCAGCTCCTCTCTGTACAATACACAAAGAATATGAGGTTAAAAGTTACATTCCGCAAACATACCTTTTGCTGAGATGTACTTGGTTTGGTAAGTGGTGTGGGTATGAGCCAAGGTCTCCAGACCTTGAATTCTGGATTATTGCTGCAGGGAGGATGGAAAAATATAACTTCTGACAAAGGGAAGGGAGTGGTCCACGATCTCCACCTGTGCAGATGTGTGGCACAGTTCCCCTGAGGACGTCCGGGTTTCTGCACGGTTGTTTCCAAAGAGAAGTTAAAGCCCCAGCTGAAGATCACAGAGTTACTCTGAGCCACTCACTCAGCTGGGCGTAGGACATGGGTCCCGTTAGTGAAGTTTTGGTAAGGATTAAATCCTAAACATGAAAAAGGCAGCATCACAAGTGGGGTGGGAAGGTGCAACAGTAAATTCATTCTGTAAACTCAAGTGAAAAAAAAAATCCACCTTAAACATAGAACATGGATAAGTCTATAAATCATTTTACTCTGGAGGTACAGGGCAGCATGAATCACTGGTTTGGGTGTTACTTAGATTTTTTTTCTTCGTGACGCAGTTTTAGGCCTACACTTCATTTACTTTATTGACCGTTACATTCAGGAGAAAAATACATTAAGAGCCAAATTCATGCCAAGTGCAAATCAGCTAATCACTGTTTTCAGTGTGCTCTGTATTTTTATTTATCTCACACGGAAGATAACTGTTGTACACTATTACATCTTGGCAGAGAAAAAGGGTCGCAGTTTGTGTCTTTATCTTACTGCTCTGACACATCTCTCTATTCCTGTTTTTAAGTGGTTGTAATACATTGTTGATATGATTTCAGATCTGCTGTCATATGTTGTTTGCGTTTGGTTAATACAAGTAAAAGGGAAAAAAAATCACAATAGCTAATTGCGGCTGGTAAATGTCAGTCCTCGCTAGTGTGACAAATGAGTAATGCTTTGCAATGGCGTGTGAAGAAAGCCGGTCTTTTACGAGCATTTCAATGCAGAACGGTTTTATTATGAATGACATCCTTCTCAGGGCTGAATTCCTATCACACACAATATCCTTCCTGAGTCGCTCTTGGTCAAGTCAAGTTCTGTAAGAAACAATCCAGTTTTATTAAAGTTATGATTCCAGTCTGCGAACCTGACAAATACAATGCACACGTTCGAATCTGCTCTGGTTTCATTGGTATTATTTTTCAGGAGTTTTCAATGTCAGCAGCAGATGAACAAAGTAGGTGAAAATCTGAAAATCAGGATGCTTTTTTTACAGTATGAAATATAACTATGGATACCCAACAGTTTAGTCATCTAAGAGAGAAAATAGGTGTCCAATGGCTGCGTACCATATGCTTTGGGAAATACATGTGTGCACAAGTAGCAGAGGACACAGAAAGGGGAATTAGAATGATAATTCTTATTTCTTTCAATTTTGGGTGGAATTTTTAGGTTTTATCGTATAGTGCTGAGGTATCCACTAATTTTTAATGGAGCAGAGAGTTAAAAATACAGGGAAGCATCCTGAAGAGTGAGAGACTAAACAGCCATGAGACCATGTTAGGAGCTATTAGAGTCTTCTCTAATTGAACCAGCACAGATTTAAATTCTTCTAACAGCTCGTGCTCCCCAAATGTACATTACTCCTGTGCTTCCTCCTCTTACGTTTTCTTAACTGCTAAGAGCAATAAAAGGCATGCCATAACATACGGTTAATGTTATGCATCATTAATTTTCACTCTCTCCTTGCTTGTTTTGTCCACTTTTACGTATCCTATGTCTAATGTGTAACTCTTTCTTTTGTGGACTCCGACAGCAAAATGTCAGTACGATCTGAGAGGAGAAGGGTGATTTATGACGTTTCCAGGATGCAGGGAACAGGTGATTTTTGCTTAAAGGAAAAAATTATGCTCCTTGCTTAAGAAAATAATCAAGTAAAAGTAAATCCATACAGATAATATGTTATCTGCAATCGTTCCAGAAAGCGTTTCCTACAGAACAACCATTACAAGTCATTGTAAGTCTCTTGGGAACAGCAGTCAAAAACATCAGCGGTTAATTACTAGAACTTCCTAAATCAACCTTCTTTGGCATGACATGAAGTGAATGAAAGCAATAAAAGCAAGGAAGTGCATTGTGCTTTGTCCTGTCCAACTCCTGTTCGGACAGGCGTAGGTCACAAGCACAAATGTAACCGAGCATGAATTGTTGTTTTTTATTTTAATTCCTGGCCTTGGGGTAAATTAAATCAGCATGCTGGAAAGGCCAAGGTGAAACGCAGGGCCAGGTCTTCAGACTGCGTAAATCCTCTGACTTCAGTTGAGTTGTACCATTGCCACACCTTCAGAGCATAGTCCCTGCTCTAGTAAAGCATCAAGGAGTATGGAAAAAGTATGCCCTACAACGGCTGGTAAAATAAAGAGAGAAACTGAACAATTTGTTCTTATTGGGGTCTTAAAAGTATTAGCTTTGGGGAATGTATGTTGGCATGCTGCTATGTTTTATGATACATGACTCTGGGAGGTGGAGACTTTTCTTTGCCTTGCCCTGATTGCGGTCGGTCCTGAGGGCAGCACAGTGGTTCTGTAGCTGCTGGAATGAGACTGGAAGGAAGAGGCTGTGTACCCTCCTGTTTGTTACCAGGTTTGGGAAAGGGAACATGTTTCACATTGACTCTGCTTCAAAACTGATTTCTTCTTTGCTTTAAAACCAATCTGCAAAATCTAGAATATTTACTTGATAAAGCAGTTATTGCTGTTTTTTACTGATCTCTTAATTCTTGCCCTTATATTTCACAGTGGGGTGGAAAAGATGTTTCACCAGCTGATTTGGTGAGTCTTCCAAGGGAAAGGAGTTGTGAGTAGGGGCGTGAACAGGGCAGAGTTGCAGGCTGTCCATCATTCATCTTTGACTCAGAGCGAATGAGAGGGAAACCTGGAGGAAAGACTAGTGTCTTAATTGGAGGGAAGGAGCCAAAGGGAAAGGTGCACCATAACAAATGAGGCAGAAATTGTGTATCAGGAAGAGTTTTATAGGATCTCAAAACCTTCACAGATGTGGGTGAGGAGAAGCTGGTGATTGATTCAGGCTGGCTGTAAGGAAGAGACCACAATGAGATGTGGCCAGATGGGGTTCCCCAGATCTTGGGAGCTTAATGCAGCCTGGGCAATGGGAAGCAGCAGGGCATGATATTTTTGGGTCAGCAGATGTGCAAATCATGCTAGGTGCCATGCAAAGGCTGGCCAGAAGAGCAATAGACTAGGCAGCAGGCAGGATGTTCCCCTAATCCATTAGCATATGTGATTAAGGGCTAATCACAATAAACACAAAGGCTCATCAAGGAGTTAAGAAACTACAGTAGGTGGAGAAACCCCACTAACGTAATTAGTGCCAATGGATATTGTGCCTGACTCCGTGTCTCCTGGGGCTACCCAGGGAGGGTGATCAGCCCGTGGTCAGGGCTGAGAACCATGGAGATGGCTTGGCCAAAGAAACGTTTCCTAGGTGTCCTTGAAAGCTGCAAAGTTTACCGCCTTCACAGGAACAGGATTCATTGTGGGATGGAAGGGAGGAGCAGTTGAGGATTGTGTAAAACTTATTGTGGGATGTTTTTTAGAGGAATTGTGAGAATGTGTGACATACTATAGGATGTTGGGGAAGGACCAATCAACGTGGCTTGGGGAGGAGCAAGTGTGAGAAAACAGAGGAATAAGGGGATTAAAGCAGTTGAACATGTATAAACCAGGGCTGGCCATGCTCTGTGCTTGCTCAGCTCAGCTTGTCCTGTCTCCTTAGTAAATTCCATTTCCAAATATTTTCCTGGGTGAGGGGCTCCCTATGCTGCAGGCATGTGTGTCTATGGGGTCAGAGTGCCAGCAGCTGGAGAAGGGGCTGTGGTTCACAGGGCTTGTGTGTCTGTGTCTCCAGGAACTGGAGAGACCAGGATGCGTGTGTTTCCCTAAGGAACTGCAGTCCTGTATGTGTGCACGTGGGTATATCTAATTTGTTAGCAAACCTTCAGCCAGACCAGCTGATGAGCAGGATAAAAGGTCTGGGAGCTGGGCATGGGAGAGACCATGGCCCTGGGACAGGATCCTGGAGGTACCAGAGGGTTGGCGAGTCGCTACTGGAGGGTCTGTAGGTCTGAGCCAGCTACTGGTGAGATCATTTGTGAGTGTGTGTGTGCGCGCGCACGCCTGTCAGAAATACATCTGAACCTCACAGCTGGCTCTACCTAGGGATCCAGCTGCCTCCAACACCCATCATCCTGACCCACGGTCTCCCCAGTCGTTGTCCATCTGATGCTCGCTGAGCCTTGGTCTTTATGGTGACTAGCTTTTAATTACACAACGTGATGTAATGATGTAAGCCACTAAAAGAGAGACCAAGCTTTTGGATATACATTTTAAGCTATTGAAAAAAAGGAAATAAATGAAATTAATACTTTGACATTAATACTTTTGGGGGCTTTTAACAGCACTACTGGACAATTGAACCTCCCTGAGGCCTTTCTGTGTGCTGAATCTATGGGATGGGAACTTGTTCCTCCATCAACAAAAGTACCTGAAAGGGGTTGTAGGACATATTGTGTTGAGTTCAGTAACTTGGGGAAATCTCCTCTGGTCCTTCATTCCACTGTAGGTAGATGTGAAAGTCATGTCACCACTGATCTTGGTCTGAGAAGGTCTCAAATTTCCCCCTCCATGAGGTCATCTCTCTGACTTCTTGCTTACTAAACAATTCAGATGATGATTTTTTTCCTCCCTGTCTCTACAGATCAGACAATGGATCCATGGGTTTCTGATTTAATATTTCCTAGCATCTTTTCTATAATAAAAGTGAACAGTTATGAAATGCCATGCCAGTATGTTGTGCCTCACATCCAATATTAATCACAAATCCAAAATTAAATGTCAGATGCCTGAACTAGAATTTTATTATTGATTCTTAATTCCACGGCACCCCAGTGAAACTCTGACTAATACCAGGTTCTGCTTTAATGGCATGTAATATAAAAAGGTTCTCCTTACCAGAAAACATTCAACATCTAGACAGACTCAAGCAAAGAGAATTTATATCATGGATAACTTTATTCTGTGATCAAAATCCAAAGTGAAGCCACTGCCCATAGTCTTACAGTAAATGCACATCTAGTTTCTTCTTCTCTTCTTCATGTTCAGAAATATTTTATGCTTACACGTGCTCACCCGCTGTTTACCAGTGTATGACCTTTATTTTCATCTGTGGTTTGTGCTTTTCAGTTTATTGCTAAGGGTTTTGAAAATACAAGACATTTTTGAATGAACAAGGTAAAAAAAATATCTTGATCATGGTTTCCTAGGAATACGCTTATACTCATGGCCAGTTGTTGTACTGTATAAATCTACAAATCATACAAAAATTTTAAGAGTGAAAATAGAGAATAACTGGAGAAACAAACCATGCAGGCAGGGAAAGTGGTAGTTATCCAGGAGATTTTTTTCAGTTTCTATGCCAAAACATTGGCTATCATGTTTCTTGTAATCACTGTGATGTTTGAAAACAAGTGTCCCTTCAGGTTAAAGAAAAATTCATTTCGTTTACTGCAGCACTAGTCTGTTTTCCATTGTATACCAAAAATGGAGCAAAATGAGGGAAAGAGCTTTGCTTTCTCATCCCCTCATGAAAGACATATGGTTATCTTGGGCTGTGAGTGTGTGTCTGATGAGATGGTCTGGTCTGGAGCACCCCTAACACAGACCGATACCTGAATAACATAATTTTGTTAAATGCTGTTTTCTTCTTGAGGTGGAAGCTGTCCATTTTAATTTTATTCTTGAAATGTTATGGCTGAACTCATCACTCTACACATCTTTTAGGGTCAGATGAGCAGATTCCTCCTCCTGACCTACCTTTTACAGCTACTTTAGGGAAACACAAATACTTTTCTGAAAGAGGACCACAGCATACAAGACAAATCGAGGATGCTTGAAGGGACCCTCTGCTTGCAACTGTAACAATACAGATTTTTTATTTTTTTTAATCCTCCCCTTTCTATACATGGATCATAGCCAGTGGCATCTGTGTGTGGACTATAGGTTGGTGGGAAAAATAAATAAATAAAATTAGAATATCAAGTGTAACTTTCTGAGCTTTTTCTCCATGCTTTTTCTGAGCTTGCAAAGGGTTTAACTACTTCTTCCAGCATTAGGATCAGTGTCATTTACTCATGAGAAGCCCTTTATGATCTCAGGCCTCGGCAGGCTGTTTTCCAGCTGAGATTTTTGAGCAATTCCAGTGCAGTATGTAGGAAACGGCCTCTGGTGACATTATTCCTCTTTCAGTGCCAGTGCCAGCATGTGCCAAAATGATTGCTACTATAACGAATAAGCTAAGGCAAGCTGCAGTTGCCCTTTGTAGAAATTAGGAGTGAGAACTGTGAATGCCTCTAATATTCTCCAAAGCTAAAGTATAAAACTGCGGTTTTATCAAAAAATAACAGCATGTGGCATCCCCACTTAAGATTGCGCATGTCTTTCTGAATGCACCCATGTTGTAAATGACACTACAATTTATTATTAACTTGTTAATATTTGATGAAAAGGCCTGGTTTATAAAGCTTGGGGAAGCAAGGAAGAGAAAAGACATCTGAAATTGAGGGTCCCAATATAAAGACATAATTAGACAGCAGCAAGATGTTGTGCTAGGATAATTAATCATTTTGTTCATCGAGCTTTCTGTACCTGAGAAGTTCGGGGAGGACAAACTCTTTTGACGATCCCTGAGCACAGCAAGTTAGAAAGCAGAACAGCTCCAAGCAAACTTCATTGGCTTAGAGCACTGGAACTCTAAGCTGATGGTAAGAAAAAGAACGAATTTCAGAAATTTTTAAACAGTTCCATACTACTGATTCAGAACCCATTTTTAAATAATCAAGTGAACAAACCATGATGTTCTAATTGTTTTCACTCTGAACCTCACAGTAAATATGCACAGAGCCAGGTCCATGTTGAATATTTAGGAAAATACTGCTATATGTAAAAATAAAAAAGCAAAATTTAAAGTGAATTACCAAAACTTCCTGGTTGCACTTCTGTAATCTGAAAATGAAAGAAAACATAAGGACAACAGCAATACACATGGTTGCTGTAAGGGGAAGAAAAGTTCAGACAGGAAAGAACATAACTTCAAGGGTGTATAGAGTCTGTCTAATTGTTGTTTATTTTTATTTCTGTCTTGTTATATATTTTTATTTCTGTCGTAACATACTTAATGATATTTGGGAAAATCTTTGTTGACTGAGTTCTATTTTTCCTTTCCTATTTCTTAACTACATGGAGCTTGAGAATAAAACTGACACCTTCCTACTCTAACATGAAGGATCTCATTGCAAAATAAAAAAAAATTCCCATGTGCATTTGAGTGGATATTGTGAAATTAGAAATGGAACATTTCTATGAGAACTATTCAGAGAACTTCTGACTCTCAGTCAGTATCATGATGTCTTAAATACCTCCTGTGAATATTGGCATAAGATGTGTAGAGTAATTCATAGAAGAGCCTTACAGGCTGACACATTTCTAACGACCCACTTAATGAGGCTGATGCATCTCTAACCCTATGCTTCTTTGAGAAAAAGCAATTCCATTTAAAAGTTCAGTATCCCCTTACAAGGCTTTAAAAGTGAAATTCTATTCCTGTTGAAATCAATATGATTTGATTTCTAAATGAATAGGGTTCCACTAAAAAAAAAATTAATCAGTTTTGAGGTATATGGAATCAAATAAAACTCCATAATTGAGAATGGGTTCTTAATTTGGAGGCTCCCAAAACATAAAATAAATAAAATAGTGTGTAAGCCAACTGAATTCAAAGATCTGTGTATTAGTTCAGTGGGCTAGCCCGGTTCAGCTGCATTCAGTTTTATAGCCATGGTGCACGGTCAGTGTAAAGTTGAGGATTGTGGTCAATGACATATGTATGGTTCCCTACACAAATGATCATATGGCAGCTTTCAGATGGATTAATTGGGTGAGCAGTTACAGATTCGTAGACAAAATATATCCTTGATTTATTAGAATCATAGAATCACGGAATGGTTTGGGTTGGAAGCGACCTCAAAGATCATCTAGTTCCAACCCCCCTGCCATGGGCAGGGACACCCTCCACTAGCCCAGGTTGCCCAAAGCCCCATCCAGCCTGGCCTTGAACACTGCCAGGGATGGGGCATCCACAGCTTCTCTGGGCAACATGTGTCAGTGCCTCACCACTCCAACAGTAAAGAATTTCTTTCCAACATCTAATCTAAATCGACCCTCCTTCAGCTTAAACCCATTCCCCCTTGTCCTGTCACTCCATGCCCTTGTAAACAGTCCCTCACCATCTTTCCTGTAGCCCCCTTTAGGTACTGGAAGTTGCTATAAGGTCTCCCTGGAGCCTTCTCTTCTCCAGGCTGAACAATCCCAACTCTCTCAGCCTGTCCTCATAGGAGAGGTGCTCCAGCCCTCTGATTTAAACAGATTTAAACAGCCCTCTTGATTTAAACAGAAAGATTGTCTTCATTTGATGTAAAAAAACTGTGGCCATTTGACTAAAGAATAAGCTACGCCAAGATATTCCTTGTGTGACTTAATCAGAGAGAAAACTTTTGCAACAGGGAATAAAATGCTACATTCCATGCAGTTTTTACCAAAGAAGGAAAGATGCAGAGTCATCAGCCAGGTGAAAATAATCAGTCAGGACCTGACAAATAAAGGACTCTTTACCAAGGTTTATAGGGGGGGAAAAAAAAAAAAAAAAAAAAAAAAAGAAAAGAAAACATTAAGAAAGCTTGGAACCAAAACAACCAAATCACTGATTCAACAGAAAATAGGGGTGTGAAAAAAAGCAGTGCTGCTACCAAGGCAAATGTGCTGAAAAATTAGTCTGGGCCAGAGCAAACGGGACCTTTCCCTGCCCAAGGAGGCACAAGAGAATCATTACTGCCTAAACGCTCACTTAACATTCCCTGGGAAGCAATTTATAAAGCGCACTGCACGCTCTCCTCCTCTCCTTTTAGGGAAGCTGTGTGGAGTGGATAATCCTGGAGCCTTCTCATGCCAAGGAGCTAAAAGAATCATTGCTCTGTATCTGATGTACTAAATCAACCTCTCCCTAGGCTTCTTCTGTAAGAATAAGAACTGAGAAGAGAACAGAAATCTGTCACACATCATTCACTTTATTACTAGAATCCCCAAGACATCCCAGATCCCCCCTTTTTAAAGACATTTCTGGAAAAGTAATGATATTTTTTAATGGTTTTCACAATTTTAGAGCTGTCAAGATAATGAGAGCTATAGGGACTGTTGTTATAATGACAGGACTCCCTCGCTTTCTACTTTAATGCTTAGAAACAATGGACTACATTGAACCCATTTCCATTTAAACACCTGATTGAGATGTCTAAGTTATGGTATAGTTGCCTTATGCTTCCAATAATATTGAGAGAGATATTATTTAAAAAAAAAAAAAAGATTCAGATTTCACATTGTCTTGTAATCATTGAGTCGTGCAAGCAATACAAGTTTGTTTGCCAGATAATGGAGTCCAAGTGATTGGCTTCCATGCTATGAATCCCAATGTCCCAGGTTTTCCTCTACTAACAGCCTAGGTGACCAAAAGTTTACAGAATTAATTTATTTCTGTCACCTACAGCAAGTTGTGCCAGTGCTGTCTGAACAATTTTCTTAAAGTACGCTAATATGTGAGGAAACCCTGAAAGCTAAATTGTAAACAGTCAGTTGCAGACTGTAAGGGAAAACATATTCAAAACTCAAACATCTCAAAAAAAAAAGTGATCTGATCTTCAGTGTTTTTCTTCCTGAACATATACCTACCCATATATATATAAGCATCTCACTTGAGATATATGATAATAAAAATACGGAACTCTGCTTTTTCATTTTGGTTAGTAGCTAAATAATGGTTAAATTCATAATGGATACAAAAAATCTTCTGGAAACTCAAGGTACAGCAAGCCCAGATGATGTCTTGTAATTATTTCTTTTCCATGTCTTTCTGCTAGTATTATATAATAACCAATACTCAGAAATCAGAGTCTAAACTGTACATCATCGTATTTGGCACAAATCATTCTTATTCCTTACTGGCTGCACAACGGTTTTGAAATGAAATAAAAATAATATTCTCCTTTCTCTTCTCATAAATCTACAGTAACTTCTCATTAGGTTTTGTTTTACATGTCAGAATAAAACATGGATGAGACTCTAGGGTGCACATAGTCCCAGGCAACAATTCAGTTTTATTAAAATTATTTGCATCTGTTAAGACGCATATAAGCTTACTTGATTGTTTCTTTTTTTATTATTTATTTATTTCCAAAATCCCTGGCACTACACCAAAGTGATGGAATTTGGAGTTCTGACCCTTAATACTCCTGTCAGCAAAATGAGGATGTAATTTGCTTTGAGGTTATTATATCTCTTAAAAGGTTGAGTTAGATTTAACCTAATATTATTTGAATGAGTTTACAATCAAATAGGGAAAAAAAAGATAAGAGTATTGACTCATATTTTTTAATGTAGGCCTCTGAGATTTTTTTACATCAGCATAGATCAGCACTGTTGGAACATTGGAGGGCTTTTGAAATTATTTTGTTTTTCATTTGCCTGACAAGCTTGGTCACAGTTGTTGAAGCTTTTTGCTCTGTTTTTCTCATAGAGAGTCTAGAAACTGCTGAAAATATTAATTTGGCAGTTACAGAAGAAGATCTTACAGGGAGGCCTGAAGCTAAACAAAACTTTGTGTGAGGAGAACATCTATCTATTCTCAACAGGTAAATTTTGTCAAAGACCTGGAGGTTCAGCTCAGATGATTCCTCAGAAGTTCTTATTTGGGTTTGAAACTTAAATGTTCTGGAAATCAGCCTGGAAGTAGCATGGTTTAAGAACAAAACAAAACAAAACAAAACAAAGCAAAACTTTCTGGAAGTTACTTCTAAGGTGATGGACGTGTTCGCTGAATTTAAAATAGAACAAAGCTTGCTTAATTGTGTTGACTGGGTCTGAATCCTACGCCTTCCGCATAATTCTGGCAGATTGATGTTCTGTCCTAGCCAAATCTCAGTTGTACCAAAGAAAGAAAACATGTAAGAGAAAACATTATTTCACAAGGTCCGTCAATTTTTCACTTGTCAGGAAAGGTATAGATGAAAACTTAAGTGGTTTTTCATTTGTTCAGAAGCAGTTTGTCATCAAAAGGATAGAGCAGAAAGGAAAGTCTGTTTTTCTCTGGGTCTGAATCTATACCTTGTGAATAAACTTTTGATAATGTTTCAGTTTATGTTAAAGTGATTCAAATTCTATGCTCAAATTCTGTGCAATATTTGACTTCCAGAAAGAGGGAGACAGTGAAAGCGGGAGATATGTTGACAGACAAACCACAGACTGCACCTAGAAGTGCAGAAGGTTTCTTGCAATTTCTCTCAAAAGAGTTTATGAAATTTCCTGCTGTCAAGTTTGTGTTAACTGTGGGTAAGCAGCAAGAATTTGCTGCTGAATGGCTAAATTAAGAATTTTGAAAATTTTATCTGGGTTTGGGGAAGCATGCTCTTTTGGACAAATGAGAAACTATAATTAAAGAAAACAAAATAGCCAAAGCAGAGCAGATTGCAAATGAGAAATGTAGCCCAACAGAACTCTCGCAAACAGTGTTATAGGCAAGCCTTCAGCCAGACTGTCTCTGACAAAACACTTTCCCAACTGTTCCACAACTATGTGTTTTTCTGCCAAGGCACATGAAATAGTTCATTATAAACAAATGCCTTTATCTATCGGCAAAGCTATTGAGAATGTAGGTGGGGTTACGGCACTATGTCCTACATGTCGGAAGGGTCCAAGCCCCCCATGAGAGATGAGGCTGAGGTTTTTGGATTCCCCTTCTTGTTCCTTGATGAGCCCTCCATTTTCAAAACTACCACCTTGACCTCTTCTGCCCTTTTTCCCTATGGAAGTCACCTCCATCCATGTCTCTCCTGTAACCTAATCTGCTTTTTTGGTTACATGCCTCACACTACATAACAACATTTCATCAAAACACATTTCTAACTGATATGTTCTGGATTTGATCCCACCTTAGAGAAAAAGTCCAACTGATTTAAGTGGGAGGAGGATCAATCTTCATTTTTTCTGTTAAGAATGTACCAAGATCTTGTGACGCATAATCAAATAAAGAAATTTGTCTCTGACAATCTCTCTGTCTCTCATGAGCCTTTAAGAAGCTGTTCAGTTCATTAAAAGCACCTTGGAAAATGTTGCTCTTGGAGACAACGAAAGGCATAAACATGATTAGCTGCAGATGAGCAATTTCTTTTTAAAAATCAGGAAATTAGCATCAAGCTTTGGAAATCTCTTACTCCACGGCACCAGCAGTTCCTTCTCACTACACTTGGGAAGGATTATCTGAGCTATGTGGCTTTCACAGTCGCGTGTTTCAAAGATGTCAACAGAGCGCACCATAGCCAAGCCAAGCAATACACACCTTCACCGCTCTGTCAGGAGAGTCATGTTCTTTAATGGCATTTTCCTTTCACACACTGGTGTAACATATTGTGCTGATTTTCCAGATCTGGAAAACCAACAGAGAATGGCTGGGAGTGCACAAGAGCATCTGCCGGAGGAGCAATTGTGTAGAGACTGCATGCCGCCTTTGAGTTGGTATTTTCCTCCAGGGAGGTGCTCATGACTGGTGATTGGAATTAATAGAAGCCAAATCAAAAAGTGAATTGGAAAAGTATGGGTGTTTTTTGTTTTATGGTAGTTCCTACAGGCCCCAATCAAACTTACGGCCCTTAATCTCAGGCATTGTACACTTAAACTGGGACTATGCTGCTAAATTAAAGACAACCAGGGCTGGACCTGCAACCTTCCATAGTAATCAACTGTTAGCACCCTCCCTGGGTGGTGAGCAAAACCAATTTTGCTCCATGTCATTTTTCTCTTTCCCAGACAATGCTCAGACATGGTTCAAGTAATATCACAGGTCAGAGAACATTCCCAGTAGGCGGTATGGGTGAGGCCGTGCGTTTTTTCACATGGAAGAAAGTTTATCCATATGGCCATGAGATGAATCACCCCACTTGCCTTCAGGGCCAAGGAACAGGTCCTGGCCTTTTTGTCATGCTTGTGTAATAAGAGAAAGGGCTTGCCTTTTAATACTTGTAATCTCAACAGAAAAGAAAATCAAACGGGTAAAATCAAAGAAATATTATTTTCCAGATGGTACAGAGAGATTAAAGCCATGTTTATTTAGTGCAACGGAGCATTATGCAGACATCCTCAAGCTAGTGCTGACCTATGGTTGATACATGTTGACCACAGTAATGGATAGATTGTCTTTGTTGGCCCATCAAACTTTAGATGTTGGCTCAAATTCCATATAACCCAAAGACCACTGAGAAAACAGTCAATAAGAGTAGCAAAAAGACAGTTGACAAGAGACATAAAAGGAGGGGGTTTTATTGTAATCCTTGTATTAAATCTGGAGTGTGACTATATTAGGTTTGGTTCCATGCAAAACCTCTGCTTCTACTGAGCAGTTGCCAGTGTCATTTTCTGATGGCATCTCCCTCCCTCAGAGCCACAAGTCCCTTCAATTTTTGACAGAAGGCTGCAGTAGTGCCTGTGAGATTCGTTCATCACCTTCAGTTTTTATTTCCTTGAATTATGAGTTTCTTCATCCTTTTAGAGATTTGAAAGAGTTCGAGTCTTAATAGAACTGGAATGTGAACTCTTTAGTATGACAGGGGACATCTCCTCTTAGTCTTTCTGAAGATTACACATTTATGCTCATCATATGCTAGTCCATCCTTTCTGACACCTCCAATCAAAGTATATCGAGGCATCCCAATTCAGCTTCCCTTTTCTCTGGGTGGATGAGTTGGCTTCCAGCTTTCCAGGAGACACATGATGAAAGTATGCTGTTGGCTTTATATGCTCAGGAAGGAAATCTCATCATCTACAGGACCCATTTTTAGGGTTCACACATTGCAGGGCTCTTAATCTATTAGATAGAAACTTGGACCATGTATTGGAGAGCAACAGGAGTATCTGAGCTCCCCAGTTAAATTCTCCAGCCTCATTTTTTGCAAAGTACAACTCTTAAGGGCTGAGTGCAACTTCTCATTAATATAACTTCAGCAAAGCTCATGGCCATGCATAGGTTGGGCCTAGCCATCTTCATGTCAATACCATTATGTTATGAGTGGAGAACTGAGACACAGAAAAGCTGACTCTTGAAGTCAGAGAGGAAGCCTAGATTGGACCAGGACACCTGCGTGGAATGCTTAAATTAAAATCCATTATGGTAACTACTGGACCATCTTTCCTCTAAAGGATTTTATGACCTGGTCCTATGGTAGTTTTAATATGAAATTGATTTCCTTAATTTTTGCCCCTTTGCCTTGACCACTCTTAGTTTTTCCTAAAAACCTTCTGGCTGAAGACTTGTTCTATATCACAATTGTCCATCCAGTGGAATACTTGTGACTAAATTTATCTGCCTTTTAAGTATTTTTAAATTGCCCTTAGCGTGTGATATTTCCTTATCTTGGACAAGAGAAAGGAAAAAGGAAGAAGTCTATTTCTGCCATCTCTTTCCTCCTACAAGAAACCCCCCTTCCCTTCTCCCTGTCTTCCAAAGCTTTTGTTTATTTAAAATTAGCCCTTTGAGATGTTCTTGGGAAAATCAGGCTCCACACAGTGAGCAAGTCCCTGTGGAGAGGGTTGTCGCAGTAAACACGGAGCAGAATCTCAGTGAGTCACCTGGCTGGCGTTCCCCCACCGCGTAGGAAGCCCATAAAGAAACATGCCACCACCACCAGGGAATCCATGCGGGATACTTCAGCAAAATGATTTCCCATCCTATCCGGGCCTCCTACCAGCTATTCACTGCAAGCGTCAGGCCAGATAGCAATTAACGGGCACTAGATGCCTGGCTCTGATCTCATTGCCATTGTTTGACCAAAGGAAGGATTCAAAACAAGGCTTGGGGCCAAAAATAAGTTCTGAAATGCTTTTTTAATATTCAGGTTCTCTTGCCCCCATGCTTTTTTTTTTTTTTTTTTTTTTTAATTTCCCTTACAGCTAATTTTTAGTGACACCCACTGGCCAAGGCTCAATGGCAATAAATCCCTGGTAGCCCTGTTGGCTTGTAGAGAAGATATCGGCCTACAGTGCATCAAAAGAGTCTGATATATCTATCTGCATAGACATGCTGTTCAGGTCAGCTGCCCAGAAATTCTTGGGAGCACTGTTGCTTCCAAAAACGCCTCTGTCTCAGTCTGTCCCAGTAAAGACATTGCAAGAGGGATGAGACAGACAAGCCATTCTTTGTCAGTCTTTTGACGAAAAAAAGAAAGCACGTAGGATGTTTTATTCAAACCACCTGTCATGTTTTTTCACAGAAGCTGTGTGAAACAGGAAGAAAGAAAAACAGAAAGTAACCTTTCTTGGCATCTTTATTATCTGTTTTGTTGATGCACAGTGGAACACATGAGTGGAGGGTTTGTTTTGCAGGAGGAGGATGACAAATGATAGCAGCCTGTTTCGGGGGCTTTGCTGGGTGGAAGGTTTATAGGATCTTCTGACACCTCTTTGGGGACAGAGGGAAAACACTATGCACCCATGAACAGGGAGGACAAATATATTTAGATCAGGGGGTGATATGTGGGCAGCTTGGAAGATAAACTTATTTCCCATTTTCTTTCTTTTCTCACTTTCCATTATACATACATCAGTTTTCAGATTTTAGGAATCCCAAACCTTACCTTTCTAATGCTGCGGTCATGTAAATCTTCAGTGTTTGCTGTGAAATGCCGATTGCTTAAACTTTCTTCCAAAGAGCTTCCTTACATCGGTAAACCCCTATTTGCAATGAGTAAGTGGAAATTTAACTCTAAAGTCTTGCTGTGTGCTGTAAATAAGACACATCTGGTGTCACGGCACGTATTTACACCCTGCACACCCAGTGTAGCTCGTGCCTTCAACCAAGCCAACTCTCGTTCTGGAGGTGAAGCAGCCACGGTAGCACGGATCTCAGCACAGGGTAATGGTTCTGCCAAGCATTTTGGTCTGGTACATCAGACCCCAACGCTGCTGCAGTCACTGCTCACAGCAAGCAAGGGATGGGAACAGGACGTGGCTTTTATAGGCTGTAATAACTGTGTGGACTGTTTCTGAGCAAGTGCCCGTTACTGTGACACTTGAAGTTTATGGCTCACGGTGAAAATACATTCATGTTTTCCGCTCCCCCTTCCCAAGCAGAAACCTTTTCTTCAACTAAGGTTAGATATTTTCTTGACTTTTTTGAATTGTGTGGTTTTATGGCCTGGACACAGTTATCATGAAGTAAAAGAAATGATAGGTCTGATATTTCATCCAGAATAGGGCAATGGCACAGAACTAGGACATTTCATATTATTTTTTAATCTTATGTTTTCATAGACATATTTTACATTTAAATTTTTAAAGCATCCATGAGTTCATTTAAAAAAAAATACCCCAAAACAAAACCAAGGCAGATGTCACCTGTCAGAACTATAATCATAAACAGTCTTTTCAAATCAAAGATTATATCAAAATGAATAAATAACAGTGCTCAGAACTGGGGCATATGTACACCACCAGGACAGTATTTTCTGTTTGAATTTTTTCCATAATTTCTAAAGATTATTTTCATTAAAAAATACGTTTTGCTAGTTTAACATTTCAGAACATCAATCAAATATGAGGAAGAGAAATGAATGGGAAACCATGCCTGAAATGAAAGAATAATGAAGAAATAAAGGATGGTGAATTGTTTCTGTGAAGTAACCAAATAACTGGACATAAAGAAGAAAGCCTAACGGCTTCATAGGCTGAGACCTTGCAGTGATAAGGATACACTAATGTATCACTCTTCACTCAGTTTGGAGCAACCTTTACAGCCTTTTACATTTACGTGAATAACAAAGGACTCAAATTCAGGCAAAGAAATGCAGAACTCAGCTGAGTGTTGCTGATTTACACTATATTTGCTTTGTGATGATGACATAACTTGGACTTTTAACTGAAAGAAGAGCGTAACTCTACCTTAAAATAATTCTCCTTCTCCTTATTGCAGTGCTTTTTTTACCTCAAAAGATTTTATATGGAAGAGCAGTTTGCACCTATTAGCCTGAATATCTTGATATTGTGCATGGTAAATGTTAACACTGTCGAGGAATTTTAAAAGAAAGTTTTCTCAGCTTTCTAAAGACACGGTTTCCTGAGCACTGAAATTTAGTGTCATTAGCTTTTGCTGCCCAGAACTGTACAGCCCTGTACAAGGCAACAGGGAATTCCCTTAATTTTATATTTGGAAACAAACAAACAAACAAACAAGAAAAAAACAAGTTTTCCTCCCTTTCACAGTTTGCTTAGTGTAGTTTCCATAACCTTTTCCTTTCAGGATGCTAAGACCCAAGACAGACAGTAGATAATACTTTATCCTTACAGTCCCTTAGAAGTTGTATTCTGGTCTTTCTAAGAGTCATGGCCCTGTATTGGGTAATTTAATGTGACGAACACTCTGCTTTTGAGGCTCAGGACAAAACACAGACAGGTCACTGTCGTTATCTATATAGGAACGATGAAGTTGTGAGCCGTGACTGGATTCCCAACGGCATCATCAAAAGTTGGCTAAAGTCCTTGCAGGCTTTTAAAGCTGCTGTTCGTAGCTGGCCCTAGCTTGTAGATCTCAACATGAGCGCCTTTCTCAGGTCACTCTCCTGCCTGTGGTCATGTCTAGGTCTTGACAACAATGTAAGCAGGTCTGTTGAACTCTCTGACACCTTCTTGCTTGGTCCTGCCCCACTGGTTTGTATCTCTTGGAAATGTTTCCAGGCTATGGGAGCATTGAATGTGTGATAGTTAATGAACTGTAAGCCACCCACTTAGATTACCCTCAGTATGCTCTGAAAGGTATTCAGGACTTGACTTTAACAACTTAATTTCAGTGTTTTGCTAAGCAGAGTAAAGAGTTTAACCAGCCTTTAGAGGATAACGCCTTATCCAGCAACATCCAGCACAGACTTCATTTTGAAGTTAAGTAAACACAAGTGCACGAGGGAAGCTGGTTGCAACGATGCATCGTCTTGGTCTCCTTCCAAAAACAAGAAACTCAGCGTTTTAGGGGGACCCTAAATATACTATCCCCATGCATGCCTCTGAGGTTATGTATAACATTCTGTGGGCGCATTGTCTTTGTTAAAGTAAACAGCCAGGTGACACCTGCATTCCCTGTCTGTCATGATTCCTCAGGAAGTTTTGCTATACATGAAGGAAGAGGAGGGGAAGAAAAAAGACCAGCATTTCTAGGAGCATCTTGAGGACTGTCAGGAAAAATCAGATAGGACATGAAATCAAGCCCTCTAGCTACAAACAATAGTTATTGCTTTCTTTTTGGAAAATTATTAGGGATGCTCAACCAAATTGAAGAAACATCAGCAATAGCTTGTGGAATGAAACTATATATTCCATTAGCGAAGCTTGTTTGGGTTTTTTTGAGCCCCAGAGAGCATTTTAAAATGCTTTAAATTGTTTACCTTGACTTAAGTCAAGATTAATTAAGTTTTCCTTGGCTACAACTGGGCATTTCCAGAAACTATGGGATGAGCATGAGATAAAAGCATACGGTAAGTAAGCAAGCTAACTTTTCATATAACTCATGAATCCTGAGTCAGATCCCTCCCAATTGTAATATTGACTTGAAAATTATTAAAGGAAGAGGGAATCTTTTGTACACTTGATGCTTTTAAGCTTTCCTTTGCAAACACTTTTCTGAAAAGCTGGTATAAACTAATATTGTGGCATGAATGCCAGAGGAGTTAGCAAATTCAATAGCTGCAAGGATATGTGGGTTTTAAAGCTAAAAGAGACTTTTTTAATCATGTGGCTTGAATGCTTCCTGACACAGGCCAGCATATTTAAGCCAGTAATTCCTGTGGTGAGTTTAATAACATCTGGTTGAGATAACCCAAGTGTTTCTTAACTGGGTTTCATAAGAGGCCTCTTCATCTCAGCCATCGTGTCTTATCAGTATAAGTTACTATATGAAATATTCTTGTTTTATTGATAGAATAATGGAAGGAATTTTCAGGGATGTCTTTGGGGGACAAGCCCCTGAATTTCAGCAAACACCTAGAGAGATTGATCTCAGACTTGAGCAACATGAAGAGCTTTAATGTATGTTTATCAAAGGGTGTCTCCACAGTCTTACAGATGAGGAGGTAGATAACGAGGATCTCCTCTCGAGCCTTTCAAACTTGCCTGGGGTGCTCATTTTCCATCCCTTGGAAAACCGAATGCGTGCTGAGAATATCAGCTTGGCTTGCAAAGCAGGAACAGTTTGTTCCGAGCTGTTCAACACACTACTCCCTCTGTTTGCTTCGTGTTATCAGCACACTGGCTTTGGTTTCAAGACGCTCAAAATTAATCATTTTGCAGGCAAACAGGCTGGCTGTAGACGTTCTCAGTGTTTTCTTCAGAGGGTGGGTTTACTTTGGAGGCCAAGTATAGAGTTGCCAAGCAGCTGCCAGAGCTGATGGATAGAAGGCAATTGCAGGAATGTCCAGAAATGTTTCATTGTTCTTTAGTTGTTTAAACAAATGGATACAGGATGAACTCCAGGTTGTGCTGGGTGTGGTCATTGGCCAAAAGGGGGGAGTTTGCAAATGTATGTGCTTTTTTTAAAAGTAATTTTGTTATTATTTCCTGTGTTTCTGCTTTACTGATTTTTGGAGAATCCCAAGAATATAATTACTTTACTTTTTTTTTGTTGTTATTGAAGGAAATTATTCAAATTCAGAAATTAGTTTGAGAAAATATTTGTAAGAAATTGAGACCTAGTGGGCATAAATTACTTCACTCTGTTATAGTGATTGCTGAAAGTGCTGCTGATTCCACAAAGAAAAGGCTATTTTTGTCACAAAACCGTTACTAAACATGTAGTTGTGTCTTTTATATTTGAAGATTAAATGGGCTAACAGATAAGGCCATACGATGTGAGCACTTCATCTAGATACCAGCATTTTCCACTTACAGCCTATGGGTTTAATAGGTTTCGTGGCAGAATGGAACAAATGCGCCTGCCAGTAGAATGACTGAATTGAAAAAAGAAGTTAACTGCATGTGGAAAAGAAGTAGTTTATGCCTCCATTGTGCACTGGGAATTAATTGTTTCATGAATATTCATTTACACAACGAAGAAAAATAATGAAGAGCAAGGATCATCAGAGTGCCAGGCATTTAAACATTACAGATATTACAAAAAAATGTTGTCAGCTCGGAAAATAGGCTTCTAAATTTGTTTAGAAACCAGATAGCTGCCTATGCTGTTGAAACTAATGGTATTGCACATCTGGAAAAATCAGACAGTGTTCAAGTGCCTAAAAATGGCAACTGGGTTATGTTTCAGCTCTAAATAAATGGTAAAACATTCCTTTACTCCACTGAGGCAGCACCAGGCAGATTAATTAAATGTTGGCAGTGGTACTGGCAGCTTAAGGGATAACTTGCCCATAGAGTATTTGTTATTAGTAGTAACAGTTGGTACCAGTTACTACAATTTTAGCTAGGCTGAGCATTACCTAAATAAAACATTGAGGTCCTATGTAAGGCGGCTCATTCCCTGCTATCTTAAATGGTATTTGCAAACTTTCTCCTGTGGTTCTGGTGTTGTTGAAAAGGAATGCAATGTCTCCACAACCCGCAGTATGAAATATTATTCCTCATTTTGACCTTTTGAGAAGGGTTTTTTGGGGGGATTTTTTTTTTTTTAGTCCGCCTTATTCTTCTAAGAAAGAGATTTAAAAATCAAAGAAAGAAACAGTGAGTATAAAAAATCAGGTTCTCTGAAATATTTGCCATATGAGAGACAAGAGTCCCTTCTCCACCTCACATTCTGTGATTCTGGGCCAGCTTTTTTTCTTGCATTGTCTTGTTCTGAAGAAGTTTTGGTCACATTAAGCAGGCAGGCACAGAAAAATCACCCAAATAAGGCAGAATCAAGCCTTGCTATGGGGAAAATTCTTATTCGAGTGTTTTGCTTTTCTGTCATCATGTTTATAGAACAATGTGCATCTGTCAGTAACTTGCATAGTACAGGAGAAGAGAATTGGTACTCCCTGAAGTCTGGGTTGGAAATTTCTATCTTCTATCAGTATTAGAACATGCTTCCAATGTCTGAAGTATTCCTTACAGCTGTGTCACCTGGATCACCATTTTCTCGATGGAAACACACTCTTCCACCTTTGTGGCTAAGGATGTCAAATTTCCCGCATCCTTATGAAAGTTAATTCTAGAAGAGACACTGTGGGGAGGGAGATATTCGTGCCACCTAATTTTAAGCATCAAAGTTTGACGCAGAATCCCAGAATGGTAGGGGTTGGAAGGGACCTCTGGAGATCATATAGTCCAACCTCCTCTGCTAAAGCACGATCACCCAGAGCAGGTTGCACAGGATCGTGTCCAGGTGGGTTTTGAATCTCTCCAGAGAAGGAGACTCCACAGCTTCTCTGGGCAGCCTGTCCCAGTGCTCGGTCACCCTCAAAATGAAGAGGTTTTCCCTTATATTCAATGTCAGCAGTTTAGGCTTGAGGTACTTCTCCCTATTCAAAGGAGAGGGATGAGTGTTTGGTAACAGCCTCTGGAGGAGCCTCTCTTTACACCGACCATCTAGGAGATAAATCACATACCTATTATCTTCTTCCTGTAATAATCAGTCCCTAGGGACTATGGTATAGAGATTTGCAGCCCAGCAAAGGCAAATCCTCAGGAACAGATTTAGTCTTTGCAAAGATGATCACTTCCCAGAGAGGACCATTTATCTTCTGCTGGCATTAGATTGGACCTAGTCTTGCTGAATCAAGCATTTGATAGATCAGGGAACTGCAGTTTGAAAATGCTTTTGAACAGGTTTGTTCCTACATTACAGGAGCAGAGGGAATCAGTACAGTCTTATGGAGCATTTCTGACCTAAGTCAAGCATGTTACTTCTTACAAGGGCTGAGTAAAGAAGTGCCAGACTTCCCTGTGTCTGGAGTAAGTCCTTTTGGTTGATACACACAAGGGCTGGCTATTCAGGTTGTGGTGCTGTGACTAGACTGTGTGCACTTGGAAACCTGGATATTTGGTTTTATAGAGTGAAAGAAGTTTTAGTGAGCGAAAACTTTCCTTCCTCTAGCCTGTGCTTAATGCAGCTGATCCTGTGCCTGTGATTATGTCCTAAGAGCCCCAATACTTTCCCTTCTTTCTACTTTCTCTGGCAAAAATATTTTGTCTCTCAAGTAACTCGTCTGTCTTTAGTTATCCATTAGGAGTGGCTTCCTTTGAGATTTATCCCCCTCCACATCTGCCTCAGTGACCATTGCAGTCCCACCTGGCCAGGAGACTTGTCTAACTTTCAGTGAAGTCAGCAGGATCCATTTTGTGACCTTCGGTGGACAGCTTTGATTAGCCTCTGAACACCAAAAGATAAACATGAATAAAAACGCTAAGCTTCCACCCCATTAGCAATGTAGAGTGAAGCATCAGGAAAACATTTATTTCACATTAAGGATAAAACTGTCAGAGAAGCCGGAGTCATTAAATCTGACAGAACATTAACAGCTAGAAATGATTTGGAGGAGGTTGTCAGGGAAATCCCAGGACTGAAATATAAATGATATTGAAACAGTGCCTATTCAGTGCTAAGTTAATGCTTAAAAATGCAACATCTGTGCGGTTTCCTCAGACTGATAAGTCCTGAAGCAATTCCATATGAAATTACAGCTTCTACCAAGCCATCTTTTGTCTGATGTCTGTCCCACTCTTGGAATGGGTTTTAATAAATGCACGGAAAAGAACTGGAACAACATCAGAAGGTGATTCAATAGGAAAACCCACATGCAGTGGGTAGACAAGTTTGTTCATTGAGCAAAGCTACTGCCCTTGGCTATGTGGTTGCAGATCAAGGCCTGGAGATAGGTCGGTCAACAGAGGTGCACTGGAAAGAAAGTTTGGAAAAAAAGAAAAAAAATGTTGTTCCTCTGCCTCATCAATTTTGATTGTCTTCATCCTCGTTTTTCTGATTTTTCCTCATGAAATTAATAAGGAATTAATGAACAATTCCTTTGTTAATGACAGGACATAGGTCTTCACAGCAGACCAGTATGGGTAGCTTAGTCAGATGTTACATGGTATAATCACTTCACTCTTGGATCTATCGGGTACCAAGGTGACAGGTTGCCTAGTCTGACCTGGTTTGGGAAATTGCATGAACTGCTCTAGTAACTCCCCAGCTGTTTTCTCAGTTGGGACTGGTAACAAACTACCGGAAAGCATTTTCAAAATCTCTGTAGCTTGTTTAGCCCCTAGAGATCTTTACAGAATCGCAAACTGTGGAGGTAGGAAAGGACTATTAAATGTTCCAATTCCTTGCCAGTAGAGGTTTTGTCTCCAGCGCACACTTGATGGTTTTGAAAAAGCTCTTGTTACAGGTTTTCAAGAAATTATGTGCTCATCACTTCCACAGGGGAACTATTATATAATAGGTTTGTTGGGAAGGTTTCCTCTCCACCTTGATAGTTTGTCCTAGATTTTCTCTTCCTAATGGTGTGTATGTATATATATATGTGTGCATATACATGTGTTGCTGGGTTTGCTGGGGTTTTTTAAGTGCAGGTCTACATTTCAGCAGCACTATTAATAGAAAGTGCCCACGATGGATAAATGAAATACTGTTTTCCAGTTTCTCAATTTGAACAGTAGAAAGCTGTCAACAAATTACAAATAAATTCTATAAAATTATGGCGATAGCAGAAAAGGAGGTTTAAAACACCCTGAATGCTAATGACGCAGTTTATTTCTCATGTATATACACAGTTAGCAACTGGTTTTGTATTCCTCACAGATTTCACTTCAATATAAATGTCAGGACCTGTCATGACTGGGAATCTTGTATTAATGTACTTTTCTGTGTGACGATTTTCATGAAATACCAATGGGCGATATGGATAAGGCCACCTGGGGAGCAAAAGAATGATGAAGGTTTTAGCTGGGTGACTTAAGAGTTTAGCCATATCTTGTCCTGAGAATGGTGTCTAAGTTCTCTGTTATTCACTAGAGTGGATGTGGCCAATGAAGAATTGTAGGATACTGTGATCCACATAAATTCATGGGTGGAATCCATGTTTGCAGATTAGAGAGGGGCATACTGACAAAGGTTTAAAATAATGTGAATGATTCAAATCTGATTGTGTTTTTTTACACATCATTAAGTGATATGATACCCCAAACCCTGTATAGCCTACAATTTGGATAAACAATTGACTCTTATGAGTCCCTTATTAATATTCATTAATTTCTCCAGCTTGCTTCTAGTAAGTCACCACAGCCCCATGGCTACAGTAATAACTAGGTCTGGGAAGACCTAAATTTAGTTTCTTGCTCTGCCATATTCTTTCCATCAGACTCTGACTCTTCATCTTTAGTTCTTTTCTTTCCCTGTCAGTACAAATGTTTTGGATGCTTTTCTATTCCCTAGCTGTCTCAACTTTATCAGGATTGAATCTCACTGTGTTATTTTCCTGTGTCTTTTCTTGTCCCAGTTTAGAGTAGGTCCTTTTTGAATTTACATTTTTTGTGTTGGTAGCCTTTCCCAGATTAGTCTCCTGCATACCTACAACTGAATTTAAAAGCTCCTATTTGCTTTTGCCTCTCTCACTTTCCAGACTGAAGTTTTTGCCCAGCAAACATTGCCAGTTCTGTCCAACAAGTGCTGCTCTAGAGGGGAGAAAAACTTTCCTGTCTTTATTTGTAGCATGTCTTTGGTACAGGAAATACCCTTCTCCATTGCTCCTGACCTGATTCATCCAGCGGTTTAAAAAAAAAAACAAACAAAAACCAGCAGATGATTTGAAAGGAATGATGGCAATTTCTGCCTGGTGTGCTTGAGAAATTTTGCAGTACCTATCCTTTACTTTTGATGAAAACTCTGAAGGTTTCTGTGTGGGGAGAGATTGGCAGGTTGTTTTCGTTGTTAAGCTGAGATAGCAATGTGTGGGTGGAAGAAGCTTTTACTTGATTCAGTGCTGGGAGATGGGGGGACTTAATCTTGACTCCAATATCCTGCTTCTCTGCTCATTGGAAAACACTTGCTCCAAGTGAACAGCTAAAAGTCTCTGAGAGCAGCAAAGTGCTTGGTTAGCATCCAAGGACAATGCCCAGAGCGTAACTAAAAATTATATTCTACATGTGAAAGCCAAGGATAAAAAAGGTCTGAAAGCTGTGGCTGCAGAAGTAAGATTTGCATTTTCATTATTAAGGTATCTAAACCACATGTAAATGGAGATATTTTAACCGGGGGAGCACTAATGGATCATCACCTTCCACTTTATCCTGCCCAGTATGCTTACACCGTGCAGGTCCCAAATCCGGCAGCTGGCTCAAACCAGGCAGGGGGGATCTGCTCCTGCACCCCCCTGTCTCGTTCATGTTAGATACATGGAAGTAAATACAGGCCACCAAATTTTCTTAGTTGGAGGCCTGAAAAGACATTGGCGATAATGTAGTTCAACTGTTTAAAAAAAAAAAAAAAAAAAGAGAAAACAAGAGAGAGGAATATACCTTTTTGTCTGGACACAGTGACTCTCTAATATAAGCAGGAGTATGGGCAGCAGAAGGAAAAAAGGAAGAAGTTGCTTCCTGGCAAACATACTAACCAAGGAACGATTTTATTAATTTTTTTTTTTTCCCCAAGCATATTTTATTTCATATAAAGTGTAATCCAAACTGCATAAGGACGTTGTCAGGCTCTTCACATGATACCAAAAGATGTCCTGTATGGAAGCAGCTTAGGTTAGCCTGAGAAACCGGGCTGGCTGCTGAAGTTCAGTGCTGGAATACCTGGTAACCATGGGACTTCTAGAAATTATAGGCAGTTTGACTGGATATGTGAGCAGGCAGGATGAACTTTAATAGAAATGCAATTTAATTTGAGTCAAAGCTCACCTTTATAAACTTTTAAAATCTTGCAAATTTAGAAGAGTCCTCTCTGGAATGTTTCTATGTCTGTTTTAAATTGGTCATGTTGGCTTCAGAGCAGAGAGTATAAGAACTTGACTAAAAGCAATGACTGAGAAAGACTTTGTCTGTTCTTTGTAAATACTCTGAGGGAAGATGAAGGAGAAAAAGAGACAAATTGTTTAAGGTAAATCATGGCACAGGAATAGTGGGAATTATCTGAAAAGCAATATATATGTATTTTGAAGTGAGACGTTCCTAGCCATGCTTCCCCTGACGTTCAGGAACAGCTTGTAATGGGAGAAACAGAGCAAGGAGAGAAAGAGCTAACTGCTTGTTAGATGGAGCTTTATGTATTTACTGAACCAAGAATATACTATGGATTCTTTTTAACAGTGATGAATTGAATTTGTTGATGGAAGAGGTCATGCAGCTCATTCACTTCCAAGAAACAGATGCTGACAAAACCACATGTCCTCTTTGCACAGGGGCTAGCTAGGATATTGTGAACACTGTTCATATCCAAGCAGAGGAAGCACATGGAATGAAAATGTATCTCCCTGTTTTTCTCTCATATTTGTGCTCCAGGGTTAAGATGGCTTAGGAGATTAGGGACAGGAAATGGAAGATTTCAGCAGAGGACAGCTTTTGAAATCAGGCTGTGGTTGTCAGCAAATGAAGAGGCTGTTTTATGCTCAATAAAATTATGTAGTTTTCTCAGTCTAATTTATGGGGATGCATACCTAAGACTATTCCTTCATGGCCCAATTTATGGCAATCAGCAATATCAGAGGCCATTTGTCAATCAGCTCATGAATTTGAAATAGTGGAGTCAAAACTGGAAGCAGGTTATAATTTATCCCATAGGAAAATCACACTACTCATCTCTGTACTAGACGCTACTGGCCAGTGCCAAAGATTGTGACTTTTAAGTCCAATTTAATACAGCTGTTCCTTTTAGGGTCTTTGTTTGGTGTGCCTGAGGGATTTCAAGCTGCATTAGACTTCATTAGCTTTCATGGCCAGAAAAGACTCTAAGATCATTTATTCCTATTTCCTGTACTGTACAAACCCTTTGCTGCCATCATGGGAATTTTTCTAGTGCTTGCTGATTATAATTCTTCTGTTTGCTAGTAGGCTTCTACTAGTATACTGCTAGTATACTGCTACTGCTATATTAATCCAGTATTTGAGAAAAGTCAAAAGTCGAGAAATTTTATCTGCATTTTACAGTGTGGAGAGACTCTGGTGTTTATTGCTTTTAAACACTGAACACAATAGAAAGAGAAAGAATCTGGAAAGACTATCTCATGCCCAGCCCCGCCCCACTCTCCTCATCTCCCTCTGATGCTCCACACTGACTACCTGAGTTAGTAAACCTAAGTGATGAATCAGCCAGGCATCAAGCCACTTCATCTTATTACCTGATATTTTTGTTGCATAAAAGTAAACGAAAAAATGCAGAAGCCCCATGGCCAAGCCAACTAATGGAAATGGAAAAACACGGCAGTCTACTTGGAAAGATGAGAGATTATTGCAGTGTGTTATAGCATAGCTTCTTCTCTAGAGCATTTAGAAGCAATCCTTCGGGGCAGGAACTATATAATGTACCCTCAACTGCGAAAGTAACAAGAATCCTCCAAATCAAATGTCTGCCCTGAAGACGTTCATCCATCATTGCTTTTGCTGCTGATGCCACCTTGGTCTTCTCGCTGTGGCACAGATGCTAGAATGGGAAATATTTAATGTCATCTTGATGCCTGCCCAGGTGAACTAGAGGCACTCCTGCTAAAAGTCCACAGAGGAGTTCCAGCTACAGATCACAGCACCTCATGTCCTTAACAGTACCTTGTGGATCCAGGTGACTAAAATTGCCTGTTTGTACCAGTAAAATGAGTGGGTCCAGGGCCCAGGGTATGTCTCCAGCAGACAAACATTTATATCATTAAGTTGCTACAATCATCTCTAGCATGGTGTTGCTGGCTCTTCAGACTTTCCACTGGAAGAGGTAGACTAAAATCTCTTCAGAAACTCCCAAGAATTTCAACCCACTGAGCTTCTTGACTGAAACACCAAAACTGAGAACGTCATTGTTGCAGACCCTATCCATAGTTGTGAGAATGGGATGATGTAGTTCACTGGTTTCTCACCTGTGTTGATGGAAGGCGTCTAGCTAAATTTCTAATGATGTCTTGGTCTTGGTTTCCCCACTGAATATATAGAGAAGTTGAGCCTACATGGTTGTGGTTCATGTATTATTCTCTTGAACAGCACTTGCTGTAAACACTTGCATAGACACTTGATTTTAGTGTGATCCTCTAGTCGTTTTTGAATATGGAGGAAAATGCAGAAAAGTATGGAGCAGAAGGTTAAAAATATAATTTCTGTCATCACGTGGGGTCATGCTTAGTTGAACACTCACAACTACTGATGTGCAGCTCCAGTAATATATGTTTCCCAGCAGCACTGAGGGAAAATAATAAAAGATAACAATAGATTATCTATCATGTTTTTCTTTTCATTTTGATAACCAGTGTATTAAAAGCTGAACTGTATGCTTATAAGCATGTGTCACTGCATGCCATCTGTCCTTTGGCACTGATAACTCAACCAAGATTGAGATCTGCATCATCTACCTTCATGTCTTTTTTTTTTTTTTTTTTTTAAATTAAGTGATTTTCTTTTTAAGAACAATTTTCAGGCTTTAATTTTCTATACTGAATAAACATATTTATAGATCCTAGAAAACAGAGTTTGAATTTTTATTCATTTAAGCATGTCTGTCTTGTGTATTTTGTTACTTAGCATGCCCAAAATGTAAATAGAATTTCTGAATGCTTGTACAAAACAGTGGGTGTGCAGAGCAGTGAACGCTGAGAACCTGGCTATTGGATCACCCAGGAAATGCGAGCTCTGTGGCCCCTACGTCCTTTACAACCCCAGACTTGCTTGTACAAGAAATCCTTGACACAAGACAAGGACTGGTGCACTCTACCATCGCATCCAGACGAGAGTTAGGAATGTGCCTCTGCCCGCCTCCCTCCCTTTTCCTTGGCTACACAAATTCCCAGTGGTTTGTCAAGACATTTGCATTTTATTTTAAAGCACAAGGCTCAATCAGTCAGTGACCACTGGAAGTCTTCCAAATACCAGTTAAACCTCAGCCCGAAATATGCTATTTTTTTCCTTTTTTTGAAACCTTCAAAACAATGCAAGAAATTTGCTTTCAGTCTGTATCCTCAACAAGGCCATGCATCACAGATTAATTTCTGTTTCTCATTTTCTAGGACTCATTTTTGCCTCTTCTCTCATATTTTATTTCCATGCATTGTCATCATAGAAATTGCTATTGAGGCTATTTTGCTGCAACTTAGCTTTTTATGGGTTCTTCATAAGATGTGCAGCAAAATCAAAGAGTCTGTTTTTCAACCTTTGTCAGTTGTTACAGTAATAATTTTTAAAAACAGTGTGGCCCGTGGAAATCAAAGGTTGGCTTCCTAAGCCCATTTTCCTGTGACCCTACACAAGAGTTCTGCTATGCTAGGAGACTTAAAGCAGAGGGTGGGCTTGCCACATAGCAAGGAAGGCCTTATTATAGTATTTGCATGGCGTGGGTTTGCCCTAAAGAAGCTTATATGTTATTTAATCTCTCTGAACACAGGCTTTGCTGTAGACCGTGGCCTGCTGCAGTCAGTGGCAGAATAACCAACCACGAATCTGCAATTTGTAGCGTGTGGGAGAATTGCATTGGGAAGGAACATCTTTGAAGAGCACTTTTAGGCTTGAATCAAAGGCCCGGGGCCAACATATTCACACCGCAGGCAGGGTGAAGCTGACAATCACTTGGAAAAGAACCAGGCGTTGGAGTAAGTTGCTGTATAATAGCCCATTCATTAATGCTCTGTTTTTTAGAGTATTGAGTACAGCATCACAAATACATTGCGAGAAGGGTAGCTTTACAACTCCAGCTGCTTTCTCCAACAACAATGCTTTTTGTCTGTTATTCTTTCACAGTACACTACCATAGATAGCTTCATTGTTTTCTTCTCTTGGATCATTTCCATTTATTGTACTGGGAAAATCTGTGCTGGCAAATAGTATCACCTAGGAGTCCCAACTTACTGTTCTTACTTTCTATATGTTCTCAGTTTCAACAGTTATTGCTTATTTACATTGGGTAAACAGGTTCAGAATTGGAACCAGAGCAGTTAGCTTCACATTTTCAGGTGGTAAAGGGAAAATGCAGCTGGAAACTGTAAGTTCACCAAGTTTATATCTAGCCAATTATTTTATTCTAATTTTAACCTGTGGTAAGAAAAAAAAAATAGACTGGATATTTTGAGTTCACTGTGTTTTTGTTCTTATGAATAACTGTCATATTACTTTGCCAAACGGCACTGTAAATCCATGATGGAAAACGTTATGCAGAACCTCTCATTTCTCTTCAGAATAGGTCCAGCTCCTTGCAGAAGAGAACACTTGACTTAAAACTGATGCAATGCAGAACTTAGGCACTAAGGCTTACCTTGTTTGTCAAATAATGAAAGATCCTAAGTGTCCAGGAAGTAGCAACATCATAATCCTAAAATACAGACTGACAATCCACAGAAAGATTTTTTTTTAATACCTACATATGTCATACTGTGGCTGGAAAGACTATTGTGAACTGCTTTATTCTAAATGTAAAACATCTAGGTGGACATAGACTGGAATGAATTCAGAGAAACAGCAAAGGCTATGAAAGGGCTAAGAAAAAAAGAAAAAATAAGTTTTATAAGTAACCTAATATGACAATAGTTGAGGGGCATAAAAGTAATGAGAAGTATAAGTGCAACAGAGAAAAAGGGACTCAGCGCTATTAACGCAGTGGAATATAACTAAGAAGATGGAACAAAATGGAAGAAAAAAGTAATTTCAATGTAATGCAATAAACAACTTTATAATAATGAGATCTGTCAGGTCCTGAAACAGTTTGCCAAGGGTAGTAAATAACTCTTCGCAATTGAGAGATCTAAATTCAGGCTGGATAGAGGAGTGTAAAAACACTGTAGTAAGAAAGCATACAATCGATATATAAGCATTACAATTAAAAGAGGCTCATAATGGTCTGAAGTGAATGTATTTGCTTTCTCAATGTTTGCATCCAGGTATTATTTCTGAGAAGTTTCTTGGAACAAGAAATAAACTGACCCTTTCAATATGACTTTCTCAGTTTCGTATGTACTTGGAATCGTTTGTAACATTTGGCTGTTGAACAAAACCTAATATATACTGATTACACTTTCCTTGGAAGGTCTCCAAACCTTCTGCTTCCAAAAAAAAAAAAAAAAAAAAAGTGACAAATATTTGGTATTTTTCTTCTACATGAATTTTTTCTAGCTGTTACTTGAAACTGTGCCTTCTCAAGAAATATAATGGGACGTAGACAGCACACTATGAAGCACATTGTCTAGGAGTATGTGCTGGGTTTCACCTCAGAGATTAAAACACTTACATTTAGATGTTTACATCTAACTGTCTACATGGAACTGTGTCCCATCTCCCATTGCAATCTGTGGATGTCCAATCCATATAATCAGTGGAGCCTAGAGAATAATTCAAATGTATGCATTTTCTACAACATAAGCTTCAAAAGTCTCTACGCTCCATTGGTTTCACTAATTGATTCAGTTGCCTAAAGATAGGATCTAGTGCTGTTTGGGATGAATGTACATGGAAATGGTGGCCATTACAGAGGATCTACAAATTTATGAACTAGTAACAGGTTATCAGATGGGAGAAGCAATCACAAATGCCCTTGACACAAAAATATGCCACCTTAATACCTACATTAAAATAACTGAATTAAATCCCAGATCTCAACTAAATATAAGAGGATCATAGGCATCTAGTTTACATGTAGACATGAACATCGAGATTTCTGATTTTTTGAGCTAATGTCACCAGAAACCACCATTAACAAAAATTAAAGATAAAAATCATAGTGATCCTAACAAGTGCATAGATTTTCCAATAGGTAATACATTTTTCATGCTATTATTAGGTTTATTTCTTTTGGCAGACTTTTTGGGGTGTTCAGTTTAAGATGTGAGCATCTCATGATTTCTTAGCTGGTCTTGGAAGAAAGATTATAGGGCTACCAATAATTGAACAATGTATTCCTGGAGGAAAAAAAAGAGAATCTACGGAGATTTATTTCAATCACATTACTGCAATGTTAGGTCTTTCCCCAAAATTCTAGCTTGTGTGGTATCTGAGGGGTATATCACATGAAATGAGATTGTGAGACACCATATTACCTGGGCTTCTGGCAGTTACTGACCCTTTGAAATGTGTAGCCAATTAAAATACTGACACACATATTGTTGATGCTGTTGATGTTACTACCACAGAGATTTGAACCATCATCCCTCATGGAGCAGGTGATAGCTGTGAAAATGACAAAGTGGCTTCTCTCTTACAGAGCTACACTGTATGGCTGTCTCACAACCCAGCACAAGCTGTCCTCATGCACTTTGCAGGCTTTGCCATGAAAGCTGGTTTCAAAGAGAGAGGCTGTGGAGTCTCCATCCTTGGAGACATTCAAAAGCTGTCTGGACATGGTCCTGAGCAACCAGCTCTAGGTGGTCCTGCTTTAGCAGGGGGGTTGGACCAGATGATCTCCAGCAGTCCCCTCCAACCTTAACCATTCTGAGATTCAATGAAGTGGTGAGTAAAGAACAAAAAAAAATGTTCTGAACATACATACAAGTAATTTTTTTGGTGTGTAAAACATAATCTGGAAAAAAGCCTCAGATGAGATCATTGAAAATGAAACAAATGAAGAGTTTTGTCCTCACTGCCTGCTTAGAGGTTTGTATCAGCTCATAATACTCCATGCAAGGCTTTGAGATTGAAAACAAGCAGTTTGTTTCATATGATAGAAAAGCAGTGAGGCGAGGGATTGGAGGAGAAAGATGACTTATCAATAACTCCCAGTTAAGGAAAGGTGGAGGAAAATTTAGGATGTGTAGTAGCAAGGTAAGGTTGCATAGGTCAAGATCTGAGACAAAAGGTGCAAGATGATAAAAGCCCAAATGAAATCTGCCCTTCTGTGGATAGACAGAAAAAGTAATTTCCAATAATAAATTAATTGAAGCAAGGTGGCATGGCTAATGACATGACAGTCTTTCCCAATAACATGGAAACTCTGAAAACTATGAAATTTTGCCTCTTATCTCTAGTTCCTCAAAGGCAGGTGAAGAGAAGAAGCCACACTGAGCAGGATGAGAATTCACAGTGGACAGGTCTGTATGCCACCTGCTCAGGGGTGGCAGCTGGAAAATGAGACTGCAGAGTTAAGATGTAGAAGGGGAAACATGAGGTAAGTGGTGATGTGAGTCATTCTGACACACCGTTAATTATGTTTCCAACCCTGGAATGAGATTGTGTCAGTCCTGTGTGTTTGTCAAGGTGGAAAGTGCTAGCACAAGCCTGCGTGTGTCAGAGAGGCTTCCAAAGGGAATTAGGTGAGACTGAAGTGATTCCTTATGGCTAAGTTACGTTTCATCCTCTCCTGGTAGCAGAAGCAGTATTGGACAAATATTCACTGAGTGTGATGTAAAGCTTGGGATCCACCTCACCTTTAGCCATGTGCAAATGAAGGAGCAGGTTCCTCTCTAGGGAGAAGCTGGTACTTCCAGGGAATGGTTTGCATCACCTCTTTTGGACACTGTACTGGGACAGGGTGCATTGCCATCTGACAATGTCGATCTTTATCTATTGTCAACAAAGGGGGCCCACACAACTTTCGTACACCTGGGCATTGATTTTAAAATCCCACACATCGTTAGTTAGCCATTTAAGCTAGGGAACTGTTTACCATTGGGTTGCTGAGATGTTCACGTAAGGCTGGCAGGTATGACAGAGAGACAGCAAAAGGAGACCCTGTACTTCTGGCATAGCTGCTGGAGTCCAGGCAAGAGACTGCAACACACATAATGGTGCCAGATACTTATGTTTAGGCAGAAAAATTGCACCATGTACTGGTCTGCTGACTGACTCCCCAAAGTCCACTGACTGTCCTGTCTAACTTCATTGGGTGATACGAAGTTTCCATGCAGTGTGTTCCTGATACAAACCTGCTAATCCACCAGCATTTTTCTAGCCCAACATCCATTTAAGCTGGGATTAACTCACAGTGACTGATGTAGAGGGGTTTGTTGTTTTATTTTACAATAATATTGCAATGATAATGGTGTTTAATATTTTGCTTCACTCCTAACCTACAGAATTATCTCATTCCCAGAGATCACAAGTGTGGGAAGTGATCACATCCCACAGCATCAAAAGTCTTGCACAGCCTTCATGTCCTTTAACACATACACAACTGTAAAAGAAGCATGAGGCAGATCAGAAAGTTTTCAAACAGAGTCAAAGACAGTGTTAGAAATCTTTTGGTTTTACCTTTTCACTTGTGTAAACTGGAGACCCAAGCGCTCTCAGGTAAGACTTCCCCGTCTGCTGCTGATGGGAAACATCTGCAGAAAATATAGTGGAGAAACAGTTCAAGAACATGTTATTCTAGGAGAAACACTATATGAGATCCTGGCAAAGATATGAAGACTTTAGGTAATTGGCAGTGTATGTGCTCCCTGGGCAGTTCAATACCCACTGCTGTGCAAGCAAAAGTTCCTATAAATATAAAAGATCTTTATCATTTAGGACTCTGAATTATGTGTTATTCTCCTCTTCTTTCCTAGATTTTTATGGTTAGAGTGAGCCACTCTGAGCATTTATCCTGGAAAAGGCAATGCAAATGAAGATCTTTAGAAGATCAACAGATCAGGTTGATCTGAGCCCCCCACCTCTCAAGTGCCCTGATTCCTGCCCTTACAATGAGTGAAACCCATAGTACAGGAGTGTGAGCCTTGAACCCCAGCCATTCCTCACCCACTCTCCAGATCATGTGGACACAGTGCAGTGAGCCAGAGAAGTAATTTCACCAGTTGCTTGTTCTGCAAGTCTGATTCGTAACTATGGCTTTTGGCACAAAGATTCATAAAGAAAATTTTGGAAACATCTGTGTGAGTCAAAGTGTTTCTCTTTATGTTGATAATCCTGAAGGAACCAAAGAGTCCAGGTATTGATGAACTGCCTTGCAAAGAGTATGAAGGGTTGATGTGGAGGGTGGTTTTTTTTTTTATTTTGCCAATATTGCTGCAAGTTGCACATCAGTGCAAAAAAGTCAAGAGATAAGGGAAGACTATGGAACAAACAAACATGAGGAACTTGAGAGCTGGGGGAAAAAAAAGTCTATCTTCAAAACCCATAGCAATAAATAAAACATTTGAAGAGAACAGTCTGCAAGAACCTTCCACAGGAAAAGTTACAGACATGGATACAAAGGAGAGAATTGACAAATTGTTTAGCTTAAACTCAGTAGACATCAGACTGAACTAAAAAGGCCTCCAGAACAGGGTAGGAAAGACAGATTATCCCTGTACTAAAATAATAAAGTTTATGTATTAAAAAATGGAAAGATTAGACAGAATGTTATTCGATGAGCCAACAGGAGTACAGTTATCTGTTCCCCTGATAAGAAAATGAAGGACCTTGCATCAAGAACAAACAAGATCATGTGGTCAGCAGAAGAGACCCTTTTGGAAGTGATTTATCATGTCAACCAATGACTTTACATAATCTAACTTTCCAGAGATCTTTCAAGTTCTCAGGGCTTCAGGAAAGCACCTAAGAGAGAAAAAGCTAACGATAATCTTGTTCGAAAGCTACCTAATGCTTAGGAACCACCCCATGATAATATATTATCTTTGTGAGTTCAGTTTTCTGGTATCACAACAAAGGTAGATTAATAAATAATCAATAAGACAGGAATGACTAAATATTCACAGTCCAATCAAATTTGGTTTAATAAAGTCAAACTGAAGGTAAAATATCTGGGATGCAAGACTGCAGGTTCTATGTGTAGGAGTGGAATAATTTATCTGGCAACTGGCAAATGAATAACAGCATCGACAACTGTCTCAGCATGAACTTTTACAAAAAAAAGGCCAATGCAACTTTTGGAGGTACATGGAGAACATTCACTAGAAGACAGGAAGCGACCTTGCCTCTATAAACTAAACCATTTAAAACATTTGTGAAATGATGTATCCAGCTCTGGAGTACACATTTCAGAAAAGAAATCTGAACAATGGAGAGAGTTCAAAGGAGAACTGCAAATACAATCCAGGGCCAGAAAACAAATCTTTCACTATCAAGCCTAAAAAGCTTAATTTTTTCAGCTTGTTGCAAGGAAGGCTAAGGCACAGTGCCATCTGATGAAAACAACTTCTGGTTCACAACCTTAAGCTGTCCCAGTAGCTCTACTTGGAACTATCATCCCCATTTCTTTGAGAAGACTGGAGAAATCTTGTAGCAGGCTTCGTATGTGGCTTTCTGGCAAATGAAAACAGAAAATTAAAATAAATACTAGCATGCTAACACCTTGAAGTATTTGAGCTCAACTATGTTTTGGGATACAATGAGGCACCAGAAATTTCTATCCAAATCTTACATCTGATTGGATATTCAAGCTGTCCAGATGGCAGGAGATATTCTAGAGGTAACCATCTACTTTACTTCTCTCTGTCCACAATAGATGCCTAACATCCCTTGCTTTTTAGGAGTAGAAGACATCAAATATAAACAAAATGATGCAAACTGCCAATCCTTTGGAAAACTTAGCATCTGAAATATTATTGAAGAACATGCATTTAATTGGTGTGGAATTGTTCGATCTGCATACTTACTGCTCATCTCAGTCCCATTTCAGCCTCCTCACATTGCACAGAGAAAGAGGAAGAAAGAGTGAGTGCTACATTTGATATAACTATCATTTTAAATAACTTGAATCACAGTCTGTGTCAGTCCCAGTTCCTGTCATGGTGTGTCAGCTGGGCAAGGGGGTGCTGCTCTTTTCAGCCATTGAAATTACTTGTCAAAAAAAGCCGAAATGATTATAACCATCTGATGACCTCTACCTGATTACAGAATGATGGAGACCCAAGCCATGGTTGGTCTTATATCTGTATGGCACCAAAAGGACTGTAGTCTGTAAGATGTACTTGGTATTCCCAGAGGGCCAGTGTGCTCTTGATTTTGGGAGCAGCTATTTAGCAAGACCTGCTGAGCTTCAGCTAATGTTTGCATCTCAGACAATTTTTGCAACAACACTACCAGCCAAAACTGCCTGCATATGCAATCAACAAAGTCCAGCTGCTCCTTTTTATTTCATTTAAGGTTCCTTCTCTCAGATAAACTGACATTTTTCCTTCCACCATATTAAATCCTGGCATAATTCTAGTATGAAACATACACAGTTGAGCCAAACTTTGCAATGATAATTTTCTTGATTATTAGCTTTCCTTTCCTAGCTCTTCACTTGTCTGGATCTAGGGTGGTGGATAACCAAAGAAAACAGAATCACACCCTAATCCAGATCTGCGGCTGCTTTACTAATAGAAAGGCCACTGCTTTGTGGCTGTGGCAACTGTCTCTGACTTTTAAGGAGTCCAGCTGTGCCTTAAGAAGCTTGGGAGGCTTCGAATTCCAGAACTGCTGGTATAAGAAGCCCTTGTAGTGACTATTTACATTCATGTTCTTGACCCACTAGTCCAAGCTACGTACTTACTCAAACCTGCCAAATTCTATTATTTGTGTCATCTTTCAGAACACAGAAAATCATTCAGTCTCACTCTTCTCTTCCTCCAACCATTGATTCAGTCATTAGGAAAAAGTGAATTAATTACGGGGTCAGACTTAATTTATGGAACATTGTTTATCCTGTGTTGCTCGTCTGTGTTGCAATCGACCAGCTGAGCAAAGACACTTCCTTCCAGGAAACACATCTTTCTCAGTGCAATTTCTGAAATTCGTTACACATATTTCCATCCCAGATAGCTCATTCTTCCACAGTTTGGAGAAAGTTAGGGGTCAGGGGGTTAAATATTTGCCTCAGAAATCCCTTGGAAGCTGAGAGTCAAACCCTGTGTAGTTCTGCTGGATGCCACCAGACTAGGACATTTCTTCCCTTTCTTTCTGGCCAACTGAAGGGACTTGGTAGGAGATTCCCATCTCCCCTCCTGCCTAGAAAAGGCAAAAAGGAGATGCAGAGCCACTACATGTGAAGAAAGTCAGCCTCCATCCATTTCCATGATGGTCTGATCCAACTCTCATGCAAGTCAACTGTTCGTCTCTTACATCAATGGGACATGAATGTTGACAGCCTTCTCCCTTTTCTCCTTGTCCTGGGGCCACTATCCCACATTACGGCAGAAATCCTGTAGTAGTGAGACTTGTGTGAGGGAAAGAACTGCTATTTGAAATGAACCAGACAACTGTCTAATTTTTCCTATTTCTTCCTTGTTCAGAAAGTCTTAGCCATTGAGTGTCATCCTTCCTCCCATTCTTCCCCTCTCCCTGAAGACACATAAGTCTTCCTGCCATGTAATCCATGTGACAAAGTGGGAATGTGGAGCAGGGATGACTCTAAAGCCTACAAACTTCTGCAATTCACTCAAAAGTAGCTCATTTAAGCCACATATTAACAGGTATTCAAATTTTAAATTTATGTACCTACTACTGACTTGATTTTACTTAGGCTTTGCCTTACAAGACTTGTTTCTCAGAATCTCTTATTTCCTTTAAAGCAATCTTGTGGCATATGGCAATGTTTTAGTTTGGGGTTTTTTGTTGTTGGCTTTTTTTTTTTTTTTAATTCACTTTCTGGGAATTTAACAGATCATTGCAATACTTATGTGGCTATATGCTGTAATTGGCTAAACAGTAATGAGCACATACAAAGATAGCATTTGAACCACTCACAGGTATTCTGATAGTCCCACTGGAAGAGAAAGCTTGGAAAACTGTGATATAAAAACACACACGCACTTTCACAGCAGAATATAAATATTTAGTCTGGAATTACTGAGAGCTCTGCAAACCCTGGTGGGGGGTATAATTATCGCAGACTTCATTGAATGAAGGGAATGAATGCACAAACTAAGGGTGTGGCCCAGCTGTCTTTATGCCCATTAGCCGTAGTGGGTTCCTCTCCGGCTGTCTTTTACTACCGTTAAAGGAAAGTTTCTACTCTGCTAGCTGAGGCACACCACCACATGATGTGCACATTCGTAATCTATTTCTGTCCAAGCCAAAGGGTTTATTTTAGGTTACTGCTTTGTGACCACGTTTGAGTTTCCTCTGAACACAGACCTTGACCCCAATTTGCCTGAGGACTGCCCAGTGCAGGGATGGCACTAGATACAGGCATGTCTTAAACCACTACAGCAAGCTCTAGAAAAGCTCACTCTATGTAAGTATCACTGGTTTATGTGTCCTGATGCAGCATCAATGAATTAGCATGAATGCATTCAGTGTCAAACAGTGAGGTGCTAACATGCCCTTACTGAGTACAAACCTGCATGCACGTAATGCCTGAGTCTTATACCATCAGGAAGAGATGGAAAAATAGGAGTGAATATGATAGGGAACATTTGTTATTGGTGAGATGAGAATGGAATCACACAACCACAAAATTGAGAGATGACTTTGGGAAAGACCAAAACTTTTAATGGTTCCTAGATCATAGAATCACAGAATGGTTTGGGTTGGAAGGGAACTCAAAGCCCATCTATATCCAACCCCCTGCCATGGGTAGGTACACCCAAAGCCCCATCCAACCTGGCCTTCGACACTTCCAGAGATGACGCAACTTCTCAGGGCAACCTGTTCCAGTGCCTCACCACCCTCATAGTAAAGAATTTTTTTCCTAATATCTAATCTAAATCTACCCTTCTTCAGTTTAAACCCATTCCCCCTTGTCCTGTCACTCCACACCCTTGTAAACGGTCCCTCTCCAGCTTTCCTGTAACTCCTTTAGGTACCGGAAGGTGCTATAAGGTCTCCCTGGAGCCTTCTCTTCTCCAGGCTGAACAACCCCAACTCTCTCAGCGTGTCTTCATAGGAGAGATGCTCCAGCCTCCAGAACTCAGCTTTTCTTCTCTGAAGGAAAGCTAGACCTAATATAATTTATAGACTTATTTTTTCTTCTCCCCCCCCCCCAGTTATGCATCTCTAACTACTTCTGCAGCAACTTAGCTCATCTGGTTTTTGGCAAACTTTCTAGAAGGACTCCATGGTTTGCACATTGTTGTGCTTCTGCAAGGAAGGAAAATGGTGGTCCCTATAAACATTCATATCATGAGTGTGAACTTAGAATTACTATTGTAAGGAATATCTAATCTCTCCCAAACTGTTTTTATTTAATTTTATTTTTTTACATTCAGATGGGATCCCAAGTTGCAATAATGACAAGATGTTTGCAATGATTATTATCATGTAGGGAGACAGTTGAAGGTTATTCACAATATTAATTTAATTTTTAAATAATTGGCTCCAACGCTGATGTCTTCACTGGTGTCCTCATGTTCTTGTTTAGAGATAACACAAGCCACAGTGAAGGGTAACTCTCGCCTGTGATGCTGGCTTTGAATTAACAGGGATTTCAAACCTGGAAAGAAAGAGATGCTCTGTTTGATAAAAAAGAGGAAGAAAGAAGAAAAGGACAAAGGGTGAAGGAGAAAGGGAGCTGTGCTCAACCAGTGAAATGGCCACAGATGGACTCACATTGCAAGATGTTGGTGATGCCAAGGAAGACAAAGTAAAATGCTCAGAAAAAGGCTGAACTATGTTTACCACAAGTTACGGTACCCACAGAAGCACAAGGACGACACTGTGCCTTCAAAAGTACACAAATGCCCATGGCTATTGTTCCTGAGTATTCAGAAATGGGAAGATAGATGGGACCTTCTATAAAAAAGAGACACAAGACAATTGATAGGAGACCTTTATTGCCAAAGATGCTTTAGGAGACCGTGTCAGTGAACACAGAGAAGGAGTAGTGTGTGCAGAGCTGTGTTTTGGCTGTGCTAGAGACAACTCCTTCTCCATTCACTTGAGTATAAAGAATTACTTGAGCTTAAGAATGTGGACAACTAGAGACTTGGATGAAGTTTCTCTGTCTGAGATATTCAGTGAGAATGAAACTAATTTCACCTAGCTTAAGCCATCTAGAAGTTAAGCTCTGAGTTTAGCTGATCATCTGAGGTCCCTCTATAGCTATTGGAGGAAGATAGACACTTTCTGAAAGTGATTCATGTCATCTTGATGTATGGCAGAGGAAAGGTAGATCTTCTTCAGGGTGGAGATCATTGCATTTCCTTTAAATCCACCCTCCTGATGAAAAGTAGCATTTAGAGTCTTCAGTCCTTTCATACATACGCAGATCACAAGGGGATTCACAGGGTGCCAGATATGTGACAAATGGTTGTGCTGTCTTCTGCCATGGCTGCGTAAGCCCAAATGCTACTGAATGTGATCAGTATGAGACACAGTGTGAACAAGGACAGATCTTAGCTCAAGGACTTGCATTTATTTTGCCTACATGTGTCTGTATACCTGGGCGATATAGGTCTTCAGTAGCTGCAGATTGAGGTTCTTTTGAGGTTCAGTAGATTTGCTGGTGTGTGCGCTGGCTAATCATGTGGCTAAATATAGTGTTTCCTGTTAAAATACAACCACCAGGAAACTGATTCAGTCTGTGATAGTTCGTGTCCACAAGACTATAAAGCATTCCCAGTTGTAACTTATGTTTTTGTTACACCCAGAGTAGACAATGTTGACAGATCTTCTTACTGCTTCCCCAGTGCCAACCTGCTTTACGCTTGTTCCTGGAGAAATATGGTGGGTCTTGCTATTAATTTGTGTCACAAACAAGCATAGTAGTTTTACGTATCAAAGTTTATTTTGAAGTAAAGATCTGGTAAACATGGTCAGTGGTGTCTCTGGTGTCACGCATCCAAAGCGGATGCATAGACAGATTCAATGAGTCAAGCGCCAAAAGTGACTGTTTCTTTCCACTGACCGTAAGGGAAACAAGTACAACTAACATAATGGTATCTCTTTGAAGTCAGATGAGATGAGTGCCACTACTGCTAAGGATTTTCTTTTGTTTTAAGAGTTACACGTAGGTGAGTTGCAATAGATATGTTATCCCTTGACCTTAGTCAAACTTGGAGCTTTCTGTTCCTGTAAGCAAGGGAGGACAATACCAGCCAGGATTCTGAAACTACAGGAAGTGCATGGCTGTTGGAAAACTACACCTGAGACACAGCTCATTGTCAAAATTGAGGATTGTTATTGAGATAGTGGCTCTCCTAGAATCTTGTTCTGGTATGTTATTTTCAATTGGTTTATGTCATTGAGTGATGGAGTAGTGAACAGATGTTAAAGTCACAAACATTATTGAGTTTTATTTTCATATCAGCTCAACATCCAATGCCCTATAACACTTGGCAGTTAAAAGGTATTCACTATTATAAAGATGTCTCTGATGTTGAATCAGCACCTCGGACTGTGCCAAAGACAAGCTGTGAGCCTGAGCTCGAGCCATGGTGAAGGAGAGCACAGAGCATGTGGCAATGATGAAATCTGGGTAACAAAACTCATGAAAATTACATAAAAAAGCCTTCCTCAAAACAATCGAATAATGAGAATTACTCCAGTGGAGCTTTGCAGCTTAACATAGTAGAAGATTGGACCTGATTTCTTGTGCACGTTAAAAAAACCAAGAGAATTGTGATCCATACTGAAAACTTTCCTATAGCAATAACAATGGTTTATTCACTTCCTGTGTTTGTAATGAACCACCAAGGCTTTCATTAGCACAGTCACTGATGTGTCATGCCCAGTATTCCTGGCAGACTTGTTATCTTATGTAACACAATGTGCAGGGCAAAAAAAAAAAAAAAAAAAAAAAAAAGGGGAGAAAAAAATTGGTCAACCTCCCAGTGATGCACTGGGCACAGGAAACTCAAATGTACAATTGTTGCTAAATATATTCACTCTAAAAAAACAAAAAACAAAACCCCAACAAAAATTGGTATTTAACCCTCAGTGTGGTGGCATTTTCTAGGATTGCCAGAGAAACCAACCATTTCACAAGATAACTGTGTTTCAATGACACATATATGGGAAGTTTTATTTGGAGAAAGATGTAAGATTTTTTTCTCAATTTATGGTAAGGGATTCATTCCCCCTTTCTCACAAAAATGGCTCGTTCCTAAAGCGTGTTTTCATTTGTTTGGTTAACATCCACTTCTGCTCTGAGAGGGACAGTGGCTGGTATATTAATGCTGCTACAAATTGCCTGCTGCTAAGCAGCAGAACACGTGGCTTCTATGTCCAGCATAAGCTTGGGGAGAAGAATTGGCTATTTTAGAAGATGCCTTCAAACAAAAGATGATCTTGATGAAAACCAAACTTTTTGTACCCTTTCTCTAGCACTACGTGCTGTGTGTCAGGAGAGCAGGGAGTGGTAAAGACTTCATGGTCCATAATGCCACCTCCTTTGGAGAGACGCTGCTGTCAACTGGGTGATACAAGAGAATCAGGGTGAAACAAAAATCTGGCTTCTGGTGCAGGCTGATTTAGCAGTTTACTGGGAAATTTCCTTTTGTGTCCTAGTTGGAAGATAGTAATTTTTATTATTTCATGTCCCAGAAGTGTCAAAAAAAGGGTAATAATGGTCCTTTCATTGACATGGTTGGCAGCTGAACAGCTCCCACGGCAATAGAATTGGGATTTCCAGAGAAAGGTAAGTGCTGACTCTGGAGCTAGGCAGCCTCACCAGCCTAAATAGTGGTGTAAATGGAGCCAACAGAGTGTGGATGTCTAAAATTGAGATTTGTGATCACACCCTGAAAATGCACACACGATGCCTTCACTGAGAGGCAGACAAAGGACACCAGCTCAGTTGGAGCCATTTTCATGGTAGATACCTACAATTAGGGGAGACAAATGCCATCCGCATGGCTTTGCTGTACTTGTGATGAAAAATCGTGCTGTACTAATACATTTACCAATGCATTATATATATTTTCAGGAAGTGCAGTCGGTTCTTTTACTCTCAGAGGAGAGAATAACTTGAAATGAAATTTGAAGCAAACTCTCCGAAGACATTCGTGAATGATTTTCTGTTCAGATGCCTTTGATATCTCCTTCAAAAGAAAACAACTTTTTAATCAGCGTCTCTATCTATCTGGGCTAAATTGGTCATTGCTGTAAATAGATTTGCCTCTGCTGATATTGAATTTTATTCATTTATTTGTACAGTCACAGATTTTGTCATCATATTTTCACTGATAAACTCTTCTCTTCTATTGTCTGGTTATGGCCAGGAGGGAAAGAATAAAAGAAAAAGGAAAATGTAGAGCAGAAACAGGAAAGTGCTGTAGTAAGGAGGCTCACATATCCATAAGTAACGAAAATTTAAAAAAACAAAACAAAACAAAAACAAAAAAACAAAACCAAAAAGAAAATCCATCAAAAGAGAATTATGATAACTAGATGAACATGGAGGAATGTACAGATCTTTTTTTTTCCCTAAAAACAGAAAAAAAAAAAGATAAATTTTGGAACCTGCTTTGATTTCACTGAATCATGAAATACCCAAATGAAAATTAATCATGTGAACTTTATGCCTTTGAATCTTGCAGGGTGACACACCATCTTGACTCCCAGCACAGCAGGTGATTCATGTGGTTGATAAATAACTGCTGATCCTCCCAGATGAGTTCCTGAGAATTCAAGTCCAACCTCACAAAAGGATTTAAGTGCCCAGCTCTGTAAGAGGGTATTACAGGCTCTGAGTTTACCGTACAGGGAACAAAGTCAGCTGAATAACTATGGTGTGATGTGATTTTTCAGCGGTTGGCATATGGAGCAAGTGGGTGCTTAGACCAGCTGATAGCAAATGCTAAAGAGGGGGATGTGTCTGAAATCTTCCATCTTTCCTGGATTTAGGAGTGCTAAGTCAAGGATTCAGTCTAAACTCCCTCCCAGTTCTTGGACACCTTACTCATGATGTCAGGTGTCAGTTGTGCTCAGGCACCACTCTTGCAGAGAAATTCCCAACTGTCTTTCCATTAACTCTACTGCAACCTTGTACTTTTCATGTTAGCAAATGAAACAGGTTCTCCTTCTAGCCAGAAAGTGAACCGAGCCCAGGAAGCGGCTCCTGAATATTGGTGTAAATCTGTTTAAGTCAGTGAGATTGTTCTTTTAGGAAACTCCACCTCTGAACTCCAACAGCACTGAACAGAATACATATATACAGTACAGTTTTCCTAGCAATCGCCACTTGCCTGCTAAAAGACTTGGATAGCAGGGTCACAGGATAACCAGTTCTTCTCCAGAGAAGAGTAACTGAAATTTGCTGAAGTTCCCCTGGTTCCTCCAATCATTTGTCTGCTGGATCAATGTACATCCCTCTGCCCTTCGACTTTGACTGTTCCTTCACCTAAGTGAAAAATTGCCAGAGAAGTCGTGTTAGCCAAGACCAAATCTGCAGTTGCTGACATTTGTTTCTTGTTCAAATAGTAGAGAGATCCAGAGCAATTTGACATGTGGGAGCACAGAACAAACCCTACCACTTAACCAACAAGTACATTTGTTTTCTGACTGAAATGCTAAGTGCTACAGCCCTTCAAAACCTAATTTGTTTCAGACAAAAAAGAGTTGGCCCTGGGATCTTGGCAATTAAATATCCAGTATTGTGAGCTTGATTTTTCACTCAACTGTCTCTAGTGTAACTAAATTGGAGAGTTGTTGAGAGTACACTGATTTAAATCATCTGTGAAGAACCACCCCTCAGTTCAAAAGCTACTTTTTCCCTCTTGTTCCCATCAGATATGATCTTCATTGCCTGTCCTAAACACTTACATAAGGTTGGCAGTCATGTCTCTCTGTTTCTAGATACACAATTCCAGAAAAAAAACAAACCCCACTTTCCAGTGTGATTTAGCACGTACATAAGCTAAAACCATGCCTACAAAAGCTATCTGCACAAAACCCAGCACATCTGATATGCACGACACTGAATTTTGCCCTTTTGTGGTTCACGGTGGTTCATGGGGACTGGGTATAGAGGACTCCGAGCACTTGGCCAAGTGCCGGGGTGTTTGCCACCAGCCTGAGTAAGGTGTGATGGAGCTCATTGTGTGGAGAAGTGACATAATGACCTGGACACCAATTAGATCTGCATTGTGGAGGACATTTCTGAAGAGGTCCAACTGATGTATTGCTTCTTTACTTGCACCTCTCTCACGTCTTTCATAATTATGCTTATACTGTTGATTTAATTTGTCCACTCTGCCAATTCTTTCTACTTCTCGTGCACAATATTTGTTCTTTTGTTGCCATCTCCTTATGTTTCCCTACTTGGTGGTTTTTCTAAACACGGGACAAGGCTGTCTCTGCTGTCTCTCTCTGAGCAGCACTGAAGGCGTGGGGGCCCTGGGTATCATCACCATGCAAGCAATTAATAACAACACAGCAGGGTTGATCATGATTTTGTTCCCATCAGACTGTAGGTGGGTAAGATTGACTAATACCTCCACAGATTTCTTTTAGATGTGTGTTTTCCCTCTTTATATGCAACAGGTTTAGTCTTTAGTTTATTTCAGCTGATTTTTAAATATTTTTCCTGTCTGCATGATAATTTTATTGATTTATTCTGTTCTGGTGGCATCTATTTCCAAAATGTAAAATGAGAGTTGACTAGTAGTTATGAAGAGACAAATGGAGAGTCTCAGGATGAAGATATAAGTGTATTAACTAACCCTCAAGGAGGGTGACCAATCTGCTGCTCTCCAGGCACATGTAATTTGTGTGGTGTTCACGTATGCCAAGGTAATTCCACTGGTCAGACTAAAGGTCTTGCTTGCCTGGTACCCTGTCTCTGACACCAGCCAGTCAGAGGTACCTAGGGGAGACTATAGGAATCAAGAGGAGGGCCACGAATATGACCCAAGGGCTGGAGCACCTCTCCTATGAGGACAGGCTGAGAGAGTTGGGGTTGTTCAGCCTGGAGAAGAGAAGGCTCCAGGGAAACCTTATAGCACCTTCCAGTACGTAAAGGGGCTACAGGAAAGCTGGAGAGGGACTGTGACTAGGGCATGGAGTGACAGGACAAGGGGGAATTGCTTTAAACTGAAAGAGGGTCGATTTCGATATTACATATTAGGAGGAAATTCTTTACTATGAGAGTGGTGAAACACTGGAACAGGTTGCCCAGAGAAGCTGTGGCTGCCCCATCCCTGGCAGTGTTCAAGGCCAGGTTGGATGGGGCTTTGGGCAACGTGGTCTAGTGGAGGGTGTCCCTGCCCATGGCAGGGGGTTGGAACTAGATGGTCTTTAAGGTCTATGAAACCAGGGAAGCATTTTGCAATACTTCCCCAGCCTATTTTCCTGGCTTCTAAAAATTTTCCTTTGAGGTATTCCTTCTCACCTTATCAGTACCGGTACAGAGGTTGTTTGGTCATCCAGATCCAAATTGTAGGAAGAAGTGAGTAAAGAGGGAATTTCCTGTGGACGCAGCTGAACATCTAGGCAGCCCCATCCCACTGGTGCCAATTTGGGACACATGGAAACTCTTGTAAACTATTCATAGAGCTCTGCTTTCCCTAGTTCCCTGAGGAGTGTGATGTATGCCCTGTGTCTTGGGCATCTGCTTGGTAGCACCAGAGAAGCTGGTCACCTATGGTCTTCAAGTCTCAGAGACTGCTTGCAGTAAATAAAAAGTTTCACTGAACACAATACAACTAGCACCAACTGTATCCACCACACACTGTGTTTGGCTAAATGTGATTTTTTTATTTGCCTATCATGTGGTTCTTCATGGAAGTCCCAATGCAATTAGAAGGGTAAAACCAGTAAGTAGTTTGTTCCCATTTTTTGCTCTTTCCTTTTTTCATTGGTACAGTTCTGTTGTGTAAGTGTATTATAAAACAGAAGGAAATAAAATTGGTTATATGGAAAATCAAGAACATCTGATGTCTAGAAAGAATAAGAACTTGGGGATGACAGGCTGCAGACATCTGGATTTTTATTTAAACAGTCTTCAGGTTTGTATCTGAATCCTCTTTTGAAAACCTAATATATTTTAAAAATCCTTATTGACTGTCTAATACTATGCGGGTGTGTATTTGATTTTATCTTCATACTGACATATTGTCCAAGTGAAAAAGCCTTGAATTAATTCAAGTACAATTTAGAAGTTGGCACCAGTGCATTAAAGTAAGAAGATAGATAGAAAAAAAGAGGAGGCAGAGAAGTAGGCTGAAGTTTAAATATCCATCTTTCAAGGCTTGTGCCTGGGGAGTTAGTTTCTGAGTCTGGATCAGACTTTGCAAAGTGTGAAGTGAGAGCAACCCCCCTGATTTACAGATGAAGGTACCCCCAGCTGTTAAAGCAGGCGGAGATCTGACAGCACAGGGGTTAATGTGAGGCATGTGCACAAGTCCTGCTGTGATAAAACCAGAGGCGGTTAGACCTTTTGCTCCAAAAGACACTCCGGCACTGCCAGGAGATTCATTTTGTCTGCAAAATCAGGCATGTAATTTCCCCTCTCCCTCGCTCTCCCCTTCTGTCTCCGTCTTGGCCAGTCCTGTGGCTCAGCGCGGCAGCGGCCAGTCTCCCTGGTGACAACCGGCACGGCTGACCTTCAGCGGAGCCGTGCGAGATGCGCTTTCACTGCAGGACGTGGGCTAGGAAGTCACTAAACTGGCTTTTTTCCTGCCGGCTAGGAGAGCACGAGAGCAAGCCTGGGGAAACCCTGAAACATCTCTGTGCTTGAAAGAAAAGAAGTGAAGAAATGAAGTAAATAAAAAACCCAAAACCAAAACCAATCAAAAAAAACCCCAACCCCCAAACAAACACAAACAACTCCAAACCATTTGCCCCTCAGGATCCAAATTGCATCTGTGTAAAGCTCCCAGCTTACTTGCAGTTACGTTAGATTTACACGGTGGTCACAGAGGATAAAACTGATCCCCACCATGCATCAGTTAACACCAGCTTGTGTGAGCCTGTGTAAATACCCGTGTTTGTCCGTACAGCCGTTAAGCTTGGCATCAGAAACAAGTCCAAGACTCCACAGAGCCAGCAGAAGAGATATTTCTACCTGTTTTCAGATGAAACAGAGGTACTTAAGTCTCTAGAGTGTGAATTTAGTTGCCAGTTTTATTTAGTACTTTCAGATGTCATCTGCCGCCGGTGAAGCTGAGTGTGAATAACTTACCAGCCTGCACAGATAACTTTGCTTTTTGTTTCAGTCCAGCTCGAGACAGAAATCCCAGAAAAGCTTTCACTCTAATCCGTGTGCTGAATGATGATACAGGAGTTAAAGAAGTGAGGGTAGCATTCCTGAGGCACTCGTAAAGACTTTTCCAAGGATTTTAAAAAGCCTCTTAAAAACGGCAGCAGAGATCGAACGCTGTTAAGGGAGGGGAAAAAAAAAAAAAAAAAGGAAGAAAAAACTTTGGCAGGCATACAGTGTCTTACATCAATCTAGCAGTCAGCATCTATGTAGATATTCTTTCCTCCTTTTGTGCAACACCCCTTCCCTCCTACAGACCACCCAAAGCCCTATAAATAATCCAAGGACTGTATTTTTTCTCCAGATTTCTCTTCAGACCTCAAAAGGAAAAATATCAGGCAAAGGAAGGGAGAGAGGGAGAAAGGAAAGTGAGGAGGGGAGAGAAAGAGAGAGGAAAGATGGCTAGTGAATTCAAAAAGAAGATCTTCTGGAGGGCAGTGGTGGCTGAGTTCCTTGCCATGAGCCTTTTTATTTTTATCAGCATTGGCTCGGCTCTGGGTTTTAGCTTCCCAGTGGTGGGCAACAAAACGTCAACAAGGTCTCAGGACAACGTGAAGGTTTCATTGGCTTTTGGGTTATCCATTGCTACCATGGCACAAAGCGTGGGCCACATCAGCGGTGCACACCTGAACCCAGCTGTGACCCTGGGCCTCCTGCTGAGCTGCCAGATCAGCATCCTCAAGGCGCTCATGTACATCATTGCCCAGTGCCTGGGGGCAGTGGTGGCCACAGCTATTCTGTCGGGAGTCACCTCCTCTCTCCCAAACAACCTCCTGGGGCTCAACTCGGTAAGTAGAAACTTTTAATTCCTCCAATTTTTTCGAGTAAAAATGTAACACCTGTAATCTACTAAAGGGGTATGTGTGTGTGGGGGGGGTGTGTGTGGTGGTGATGGTGACCTCAGGAAGCCAACTTCTTATTGTAGCAAGGGATCCAGTCCTGACTGATACCAGGATGGATCTATGTCATAGGGATGGTCCTTCCTCCCCACCCCCATTTCGGAGCTTTAAGACGTTATGGTCATGATCAGTTTTGCTTATGTTCAATTTTGTACTTCCAATGTGCTGAAATATGTCTTTTGACACCAATTTAACATTGAAATTACTGGCAGTTGCATGATCAAGTCCATCTCGTGGTTCTGAAGGTCTCAGGTAACATGCTGATCAATGTGCCTATACCAATGTTGTTTTCGCTTCTGTGAATGTGTGAATTCTTTTTCGATACCTAATTAATGTTTGTGTAGCTTGATGATGACTGCAATGAAAACCTACGGGAACAGTGAGAGAGAAACCCTGTCACCAAAGGTGTGAGCATTACCTGTTGCACTAGGCAGAGTGCTCAGATCCTGTCTGACACAGAATCCCAGCTGCAGTTTGTGTGTGTTTCTCCTTTAGCTATGCAAAAATGGGAAAATCCCTGAATTCTCAGGTGTAGACTGGAGAAAGATGTGAGGCATCTACATTTAACAGGGATGCAGGTTTCAGCCCTCTCCCAGCCAGATGCTCACAGCTATTGACCATCATGCTGCATAAAAACTGTCTGGCCACAACTCCTCCTCCTCAAAATGTTGTAATTTTACTGTTGTCATTGTACCATAACAGAGGAAAAAAATGATAGATACACTTTTAAACTTGAAATCATCCCACTGTTAGAGGCAGTGCTACAGCCACTGCAGTGCACAGAGTACTATAAATGGAAATTGCCTTCTAGTCACTTATTTCACCTGATTCTGTTAAGAACAAATATTTCACATCTTTTCTATGGCCCCTTTCTTGTAGAATATTCCTGACTGCTTTGAAACTTGAGCTAATTTGAAACCTTCTGCCTCTTTGAAGTCACAGGGATATTTAGGACATAAAGCTGCAAATACAATATCTCTTCAGAAATCATTTAGGCAAAAGGAGATGAAAGGATAAAAAAAAACCTAATAAAGTAATATTATTATTATTTTTATTATTATTATTGCATGCTGTGGCATTACAGTTAATTCAGAATATGTGGCAGTTTTTGAAAACATAATAAAATCTGGTATTAAGAAGGTGGTTCCTGAGCAGCTTGCGTTACTCTGCAAAGTAGCTGCTTACCTCCCTCGAGCCTGGTGCCTGCAGGTATTCCATCGGGACACCGTTTCAGAAACTTTGATGGGTTCATCTAAAACATTTTGGGGAAGAAGAGCGAATCATTTTATTAACTCCAGAAGGCTCTGGCTGTGTGTGTGCGATATGTGATCTTTTCCTCTGAAACCACTGGCAGAGGGAACTGCTCAACCGCATGGGACAGGGTATCCGCCCAAGTGGTTTCCTCGAGAGGTCCAACTGCCATTAAACACGGGAGGTCTGGTTTCAGTAGCACCCGCCTTTCGTATTCCCCTTTTTGCTTACCACAAAATGCTGATGGCTTGCTCCTTCCTCTGTCAAAAAGCCCTGAAACTGCCCATTTGTAAAGGGGGTGTAGATGATCACCCCAAACTCTTCTTGATCCTCAGTCAGTAACTCTCCAAGCTACAAAGATATAATTCAGAGCTCTGCACAAGGAGATCTCAGAAGAGAGGAGCCTATGGGGACAGATGATCAGGAAAGATCAGTGGAGTCACTGATTTTGCTGAGCTTAGGAGACTACTTCATGAATCTCAGAAATTGCATGTTAGGGTGGAAGCCTTGTGTCCCCATCCCCGTCGTCTCCCCTCCCCCCCCCACCCCGTCCCCCCCAAGAATGCCTCTGGAATACAATCAAATACATTATTTTCAAGCCCATAAAATACACTGTAGGTAAAACCAGGTAGTGTAAGTGTCCATGATGCCAATTTTACAGATCTGGCAACACTTTCTGTGCATGAATTAATGGGTAAAATGATTCCTAAACACTGTGAAAAGCCCCTGTCTCAGTGCTTGCCATTGTCAAATACCCAGAATTTTGATTTTTTTATTTTCTCTTTCACATCCAGTTATAAATGTTCTGGCTAGAGGAGCAGTGGGGAGACCTCCCAGGGGATGGGGAAGGCAGCAGCTGTTCTTCTCCCTTGCAAGAAAGAACTAGTGAGGAAAGCACACCCATTCATTTCCCACCGACAAGCTGGGACTGTCTGGGGAGGGGAGGTGAGGGCTGAGGGGGGCAGCTGGGTCTGAGAGCAGCAGAACGCCTGTCCTTGTGCAAAGCCGATCACAACGGGGCGTATCCTGAAACCACAGCCCTGCTCCAAGAGCACGCTGCCTCCTTCAGCAAATAGACGATAAGGAGAAACCACAGAGATTGCGTTTGTGTCATGCTTTTTAACCTGAGGAAAAGGAGGGGAGGCACAGAGCTGGCATCCCTGCCAGATGCTTTGTCTTCCTGCCCTTTCTGTCGAAAAACGAGGTGTAGATTCACTATTGAACAAAAGAACAGAAATAAAGGGAGTGCTGTTTGTTTGACAAGCTTGGGAAGAGAGGCCTTGGACGTGCATGACTGTGTCCTCTGTTATGACCCTCTTGTGCTCTTGAAGGGGTACTTTTTACAGGAAAAATGTGGTGGGAGCAGTTTAATGGAGTCAGTGGCTATCCAGTGTCCCCAGTGGATACCGGGTGGGATTGCCTGCACTTGGATTTTTCCTGCCCAGGTGTAGGTCCTGCACTGACTGGCCAAGTGAGGAACCCATTTCCATAGGTTCCTCTCTGGTTCACAGAGGAGAGACAAAGACAGGCACTTCGTCCCTTAGTTCCTTTGATTGTCCTCCAAAGACAGACAGCTCTTCCTTGGCCTGATGAGGCTCCAGGCTTGGGAACCCTCCATTAATTACCCAAAATTAAGTGGGGTGAATCTGTGCTTTCTCATTGCCCAAAGAGAAAAAAGGAAACACAAGCAAATGGAGTACAAAAAACAGCCATGGAAGGTGCAAGGCTTAAGAGAAGGAAGGGAGAATGAAAAAGCAGGATGTTCCTTTAACATGTTCAATATTAAGATCTGCTTTATACTAAGAGACAAGGAAAACAGTCACATATAAAAAGTTTGATCCAAACTTTACTGAAGTCAATGGAAATATTTTTAGTTACTTTGGCTGGTTCCTAGTAAGACATTTTGGACTATATTCAGAGAGGTATTTAGATTACTGAATCCTTTTAAGACACTTAACTTCCCATATATTTTAGTAGTGGTGTGGGTGCCAAAGTAAAAACTTCGAGAATTGGAAAAGGTGAAAGGAGTATACAGTGTGTTTGTTGTTCTAAACATTTCAATATTTTTCCTTGCATCACCTTGTATCTTTTTTTTGGCAATTGGATTACTACACGTTACAAATTTCCATTCGGTAAAACTATAAGAATAGAGAATACCTAATTCAAAATGCATTCATCTGCCAACATAGCTGGCTATTGTCTAGTGAGGACAGATCTGTAGTTTGGATAATGGAAGAAACTATTCATCATGGGCAGTTAATGACCAACAAAGAGCTCAAGCAGGAAAGGTGGGTGAGAGGAGACTTCTGTACTTTTTTTCTTTTTTGTGAAAATAATCAAAGTTTATGAAAATGCAGACACTGCTTTACAATTTCATAATTTCTGTATTTTGGCACACTGATTAGAGTGCCAGGAAATGTGCCCCCTAAGTCTTGGGGCTACAATTTGAAAACTATTTGAAAACTCTGCCTTGGAGTTTATAAAAAAAGATATTTTTTTAAAAGTTACAAGTGGATCAAAAATTGTAGGCAAGGAAAACAGACCTGAAGGTAGTGTTGCTCAGGGTAGATAAAGAGAAAAGAAAAACAACCAAGAATAACAAATAGAAGAACTTGATTTTAAAAAAACACTTAGTGGACTGCTAAATGTTGTTTGTGTAACTGAAGAACTTTTTGGAAAAGCCAGAGGAGACCTGTGGTCAGTGGATTCAGAGGTCTGGAGCATTTTCTTAGGACAGGCTGTGTCCCCAAAGTTGGATCAGCTGTGGGAGAAGACTCGGTGCACATAAGGATGCAATGCCCTTTGGTGATAACCACCCAGTGCCCAACTCCAAATTCTTTGTCAAAGAGAGGGAGAAAGGAGCCCTTTGCTGTCCTTGTTTCTTCATCCCGGGGCAGTATCTGCTACTTTGAGACACCTTCCATCCTCATCGAAGTTGCACTACAGAATGAGTCCCCTTTCCGTAAGTTATCCCACTTAGCTGGAATGTGGTCCAGCAGCAGCAGAGTGGATTTGAACCCCTATGCTAGAGCTAGGGTTTTTTTTTTTTTTTTTCCTCTGCTGCACACGTGTGTCCGAGCTCCAGCCTTATTCTGCTACTTGGGAAAGCTGAAGGCTGGACAATCTCTTGTCTCCAGGAGACTGGAGCATAGGATGGGGCATACATGTGTGGATACTTAACCTCTGCAGATGTATCGTCTTATCTGTAGGATATCAATGCTGGTGATTTTTCTCCCAACAAATTTCCAAGGCACAGAGACATCTAGTGCAAGCACAAAATTGTCCCTGCACTGGAAGTTCCCTTTCATAAAGCTGAGACCTGCCACACCTTTTAATGGTGTCTGTGTGTCAGTACTGATGTTTTTATCCCGATATTCCTCACTGAATATTTCCTGTTCTTTAGAAAGCTGCCTCAGAGGGGATCACGGACAGAAATCACCAGACACCCCACATTTGGTCCAAACCAGTGCACCAGTGGTGTCCCTCTGACCGTGGGGAGAAGGATTTGCATGGTTGGCCTTGATGACTCAGTGTTTACCTTGTGATTTCCCTCTCTCTTTGTGCCCGCACCCTATGAGTCTGCTCTCCTCCAACCTCAAATTAAACAAAGTCGGGTTGAGTTGGAAGAATTTCCAAAATAAACTGAGAGCTTGACAGTGTGAGTGGACAATTGAGTAAGTGATGCTGCTTTTCCTCTGAGTCAGTATGGAAAACTGCAGTTCCAGAGGTGCTGCTGGATGGACGAGACATCCATCTGAGATCCTGACCCCTTGTGCTTGTTAAAAATCCTTGGATGCCTTTTCTCACTGCAGATCATGTACTGCGCCCTTCCCAAGTTTCAGTAAAGTGAGCTTCATTCTCCTTGTCACGGCCCTCTGCCCTCCCTGTTCTCAATCCAGTGTAGGCTTCTTCTGCCAACCTTGCCTGCCCTGGGACATCTGCGTGCTTAAGCACTTGAGCTTCTACAAGGGACCAGAAGTTGCTGCATTTTTAGAGTGAGAAAAATGGTTCCTGTACATGGGATTAGTCTGGGATTTTTATTTCTTAACAAAGAGTGCCACAACAATAGCTCATAATTCAATTTCAATTTTGCAGCAGCAGTCTTTCAAGGCATGCCAGCATTGTATTGAATCGCACCAGGCCAGGGAGGTGGAACACAGGAAAGGCACCTGCTCAAAACTGGCCATAGTCTTGGCCGCTTTCTCATGTGTTCACACAATGACAGTAGGAACATCTGGGCTGAGATGTAAACCTGATGGTTATCACCCATCCTCCAGAGCGTTTGGGGATGACAGGGGTTAGAGGTCTAATCCCTATCTCAGATCTCAGCAGTTATTATCTTATTTCCATTTCTACGACGATTTGCTTAGTGCTTCTATATTAAGATAGCATTATCCTGAGCTTTTGGCAGAGACCATGCAAGGATGCAGCAGCATGGACATTTCTGGCAGAAGGCGAGGCCTTTAGTGATCACCCACCTGCAGGCCAGTCTTTCGGTGCTAGAACAGAGTGGTTCAAAGTGGGGTTTGTACCACGAACTGGGTCTGCATCCACAGGATCCAAGGATGAATGGCGCACTGTTTGAAAAATACTCTGAAAGCCTCAGATTAAAGGTCCTCTTTTTATTTCTACTTAGAAATGATAGAGATTGATGAAAGGGGTGCACAGAGGGTTGTAAAATAATGAGTTGCAATAGTACTGAAAATACTATTAATTTGGTAGATTTGTTAATATTATAAGTCAAATGGAGTCATACTGGGATTTTGGAGAACGATTTTTTTTTTCTGTGTTTGACCAGCTGTCAAACCAAGTAGGATGAAGTATGAAATATAAGAAGAATCATTCTGCCACCATGTTTCCTTACTGGTGAATAAACAGTTAAAATTGTTTTCCTTTCCCTAGCATTCTATGTATTATGCCATATGTATTTGGATATTTTGTGTGTATATGTATACCTCCACATATACTCACACACCAGAGACAGATAATCGATAGATAGAAAGGTTCTTCAGATGAGGTAAACCCAAATTTTATTTCCTAATTTAAATTAACTAGAAATTATATATATATAAAAAATCTATTAGTGGGTGTTGATTCTAAATCAAGATCTGACATGAGAAGAACCACAGCCTGAGAACAAATGGAAATTTCCACAGCAAACATGAAGATGAATATTATGGATCTCTCTTGGTTAAATTAGTGCAACTGTAAAAACAACATGTAAGTCATTGTAGCAGGGCTCATGTACTTCAGCAGATAATGTGAACCTTCAGGTGAGTTGAGAATAGCATTTCTTTAATCAGAGAATCCTAAAAAAATGTCACTATCATCTGAGCTGTATACAGCTACCTTTAAGAGAAGCATTTTTAAAGCAACGATACTAAACCACATCACAAGTAGTAAAGGAAGAAAAAATAGCCCTTGAAAAATTTCCTGTTTGTCTCAAGAGGAAATTGCCTGTTTTCTTTAGAGCCGTAGTATATTTTTGCTTATTTGTCCATTCTCTAACTTAATTGAGAGAATTCAATAACAGAGAGATCTTTGCCTGGTATCACAATTGAAAATATCAAAGAAATCTTCATTCTGAGAAAAATCTCCATTCCCGAGTTCGGGAAAACAGTCCAAACTATTGTGCTTGTGCTCAACTTCATAGAAAGCAAATTATCTGTATGTTATGTGTCTGCATCTCTCAGTTTCTGTATTTCCCTGTCTTTAAACCATTGTCTTTTTATTACAAATACGCAGAGGCAGAGGCACCCTTTTCTTTGTGGGCTGATACGGTACTTGGCACAGTGAGACATCATGGTCTGTGGTGTGCTCCTCAGTACCTCCAGAATAATATCAATACCATTGTCGTGAAGCAAGTGAAAGTCTCCTGGAAGTTTTTCTGGCCTGGCTGGGAGCAGTACATGATTCTGTGTATTTATTAATGTGCAACCTGTAGGGAAACTACCGATCTTCCTGGCATCCAGAGCCAAAGCTAGTGCTGGTGTTTTAACTGATGCAACTCCACTGAAGTCAATGAGATCTGAGGCTAAGGCACAAAATTAACCTGTTAAATCAAATATACAGGGCCTGAACAGGTGTCCTGGAGGAAACTATAGACAGCAGGAAGGTGAAAACGTGTCCTGAAATCTCTGCAAGGGGCTTCTCTTTTGGCATTTATGGACCGGAAAGGAGCAAAGAAATCCTTTATGTACTTTCCTGGTAGAGCCCCGTGCATCCCCTCTCCAGGAACTGCTGAGAGGTACCACAGAAAATCAAACTTTTCCAGGCTTTTGACACTAATTCTATGCCAAGTGAAGTCAATGAACTCTTTCAAAACATTTCAGCTGTGGCACATGTTTCCTGACACATACACACAACTTCTCCTGAAGTTAATGATGACAGTATTTGGACTGAGGAATGAATAAACTCAGGTTTGGCCTCTTTTCCTTCCTTTGATACAACTTCTTACTTGATGAACAAGGTGGACAAATGGAGCTGGAACTGTTCCCCTAATTCCCCAAATCCATTGCACATATTCAGAGCTGGTTTTTAACTCCATGGAAATGCTAAATCTTCAATGCTCTGCACAAGACTGACCGTATGAACTACCTCAGACTTGGAAAATTTGAAAACTTCACAGGTTTGCTGGAGTGTTTGTCTAGAAGTATAAAATTAATATCACTTTGGTGCATTTGCCAACAACCATACTACAAGGTTTGCGCAAATCCGGCTAGTTTTTCCAGTAACAACATATAAAGGAAGATTCGATTAGGCTCAAAATTCAGATATGCCCAAAATTCCCCATTGAAAGACCATCTCCTTCTGGGCTGACAATACAGGAGATCATAAAGAGCTCTGTGGTATAAATGAATGCTTTAAAAGTGTTATGGAAAATGAACTATTTGCTTGGGTTTTGCTGGGTAAAGGAAAAAAAAAAAAAAAAAAAGCAACCCAACTCACCATTCCTCATCTTCTGAATAGCAGTTGTTTATTTCTCAGCAGCGAGATTTTTAAAAAAAATGTTTCCCCAAAGCAACTTTCCCAGAGGCACATCAAAAAGTATAAGTGTAAATGAGACAAATGGTCTATCTCTAACTAGCTGTGCTAAATGGAAGTTCTATAGAGTAATTGACTTTTACTGTCTGTCACTGGCCTCACACGTAAACTTCATCTGCTCCGGTTTAATATAAATGAAACCATTACTCTTCCCTTTACGGCATACCAGGCTGCTGCGACACAAAGCCCTGGCTAGTTTCTCATCAGCCTGAGGACTGGGTGGGAGGAGGGAGGTTAGTCTTGTTCCTGGAGGGTGTCTTCTGTCCAAAGAATGGAAAATATGATTTCTGCTTTGGGAATTGAATGAGTCCCCTTTAGAGCTCTTAAGGCTGTATTTATAGGGAGGATAATCTAGCAGAGGACAATATGTTTTGTCCCTAGGTTCTGTTGAATGCTTCTATTGTTGATCTAGGATATGATCCAAAGCTAATTCTTTGCCTCATAAGCAGCTTCTTCTGAGTGCTCCTGTCGTATAATTTTAAGTGAAACTCTTTAGATCTTCGCCTGCCTCTACTTACTAAGGAAATGAGACTTTTGTACTCTCTGAATCCCTAACATGCAAATAATGGGTATAGAAACATCCATTTCAGAGTGATAGTGTTAAATAGCAAGGAGAGAAGAGAATAACTGTAGTTAAACAGCTGAATGCATTTTGTCTGTGAGTTAAAGGCAGGTTTGTAGCTATGGAGATCTGGTACAGACTTCCAGCAGAAGAAAGATATGTTATCAAGACGGAAATTATCAAGTTATTTTCATGACAGTGTTGGAGCTGAAAGAATAAGAAATGTTGGGAAAAAATGACAGGCCAGATAGTGGAAGATGGTTTTGAGGGAAGCAGGAAGATTAATTTCTGAGATTGCATTTGAAGAACATTGTATTAAAGAACTTTGCTCAGCTAAACACTTAAATGATGGTTGGTGTAAAGCAGCATAATTAATATTTCCAGTGTGGGGATGAAGAAGAGAGCATGAACCATTTAAACTGATGTGAAGAGTTTTCCTTATTAAGAAAAATAAGGAAAATCAAAGAAGGGAAAGTTTAAGCTACAAGAAGAAAAGGCAGTAAGACATTGATAATTGGTTTGAATAAAATGCTAAGTCTTACTTTAAAAAAAAAAGTCTGCCATGGGAGACATAAATTAATAATTTGTAATGCTGAAAACAGCAGGCCTGGAGCAAATTGTTAGCTGTTTGTTTGAATTCAAGGCACAAGGAAAGAGGTCTGTCTGATATAAAGATATTATTTATTGCAGCAGGCTCCTTAAAATGCTAGATTTTGTGTGGACAAGAGAACATAGTCCATTTCCCAACATGAATATTAAAAACACTTTAATAAAAGGTAATGCATTTATAGTCAGTCTACAACATGTTGCTTATTATGTGCCAGCCACGCTATTGCTGGGGTTCTGCAAAAGCTGCCTTACCTAGGGGATGGCTGGGATATGCAAAGAAGAGAAGTCCCAGCCATCAATGATGTTATATGTGTCACTGAATTGTTGTGGCTTAACTTTTCTTTCTCTAAAAAACATCAGACAGCATGGCTTGCAGTGAAAAATGGAGAAAGTTGACATTCCCCTACTGAAAAACAGACTTCTACATTTCCAGACCCCTACCATGTTTCAGGAACTAATCTCCGTTATATGAAAGTAAGCTGGACCCTAGAAGATACAATCCATGGCTAAGGGTTTGTTGGATGAGATGCAGCATAGCACCACGTGATGAACCCACCTTGCATAACAGTCTTATCCATATAACGGGAAACAGGTTTGAACTTGATATACTTTTACTCCTAATGAGAAAAATATGAAGCTGCTAGAGAAGTACACAGTTGAGTTTACCTTGGGCCAGTTTAATTTCCTGTCCCCATTTCTCTTCTGAAGGCAGAAAACTAACAAATATCCTGCTCAAAAAAAAAAAAAAGAAAAAGAAAAAAAAAAGAAAAAGAAAAAGAAAACATACCATTAATTTGCCCAAATTATTGCTTGAAGCTGTGGAAGTCAGTCAGCTAAACATGGCAGTTAAGGGCACTTCTGAGAAACAATCTTCCTAGTTCCTATCATCTATCTGATGTGGTGAAGAAATGGAAGCAATGCGACCGCTACCCGTTTCCTAAGACCAAAAAGGAGGTGTTCATCTCAACTAGTTACTTTCATGGTTGTGACTAGATAATAATTTTCCATTAATTTTGCCCTCAGATTTAATGGTCCTCATATGATTATATTATATGTCTCTTGACTCACTCACCAATATGGATTATATCTAAGCAGAGGCCTCACAGTGATTGATCCATGAACTGTGGCTCCACTATCTGCATGTCACCAGCTGTTTCTAGACATTAACTCAGCCAAGCCAGAGCGGCATTGAGGCAATCGTCTCCCAGACCTTCCCATAGGAAGAACCATTACAAAAAACCAAGCTCTGTTATACGATAATTCAGCTTCGAAGGGACTTCAGGAGGTCCCTAGTCCAACTTCTTGCTCAAAGCAGAGTCAGCCCTGAATTCAAACCAGGTTGCTCGCGAGCAGCAGTAACATTACCAGATAAAGCTAATCTTTGAATGGCGAACCAGCATTGTACTTTATCCCATGTGCCCTATGTGCCCCATGTGCTTCCTTAGGTTCCAACCAGTTGTACCTCAGGAGCTTTCTGAATGAGTTGTGAAGTTTGTAAATTTAGTGATTTTCATTGGATTTTTTCTTCCATGAACTTGATCAGGTATATGTGTCTACATATAACTCTCAGATCTTGCCAATGGCGTAACCCTTTTCTTGGGTGTGGTTCTGGTGCTTCTCCTATCAAAATAGTGACTAAGAAATGAAGTTTAGAGGAACAATTCATGTCAACAAAAAAGGAGAAGTCTGGATTGACTCCTATGGTGTGGGAAACCGTGTTGGAGATGAATGTGGGCTTGTGTATTTAGTTTTAATCCCTTAGAGCATATTTGGTTCCTTAAAGCACTGAATCCAATCTTCAAGCCTCACAAGTCTGAAGCATGAAAAGCTCAGGCAGTTACTGTGCTGTTCCCTGCCCTCTGACATTTTTTCTGCTGCCTTCATGAGCATCACCTAAAATGCAGAGCATGTGAGAGTTACTGGACTGAGATGAGAAGAGGTCAGAGATTTCCCAGCAGATACATCAAGGTCAAATGCAGTGTCAGCCCACATTCGCTGCCCACATACCTTGTTGTGACCGCCGGTAGGCAGTCAACCAATGCAGGGAAGAAAGTCACTGGAAAGGGACCCCTTCAAGTCAACACTACAGTAGAGGTGACTGTATCTTATGTTTCAAGGCATTATATTAACTATTTAAGAATCAGAGATATAGTCACCTTATATTCTGGATATTCTCAGTATCAGAATGCTAGATGTTAAGACCAGTGGTTGATTTTTGCCTTTGTTTTATTGACAACCTCAGGTAGTCAGCTCTCTGTAATGTATAGTACTACTTCCTACTACATTCAGATTAAGCTTTAGACAGCCCTGAATCTTCTGGAGTCAGGTATTCTACAAAAATTCAAGCTTTCCTTGAAAAAAAAAAGAATAATGTATGGAAAATACAATGAAAGGGTAACCAGCTCATGTTGGTTATGCCTACCTGGTTCTGTCAAGAACTTAAGCCAGCAAATTCAAGAGGTGCAAAATGTATCACGTTGCATTGCTAGGTGGGTAATGCTTGCAAATCCACTGTGACCAAGGATTATATAAAAATAAATATATACACACACGTATATATATATGTACATTTTAACTTGATACTAGGAAATGCACCTTCCTACTACCCATGTTATGCTTTGATTGGGATGTAGTTAGGGTGGTGAAGACTTACGCTGTTCCATGTGTTGCTGCGCCCTCGATGGTCCAGGATGCTGCTATAGTGCTACTATAGCTCTGACAAATAGTCAAATAAGGAATGTCTGTGATGCTACACTTAATGTACTGCAGATCCACAGACCACAGCAAAGCAGAACATCCAAGGTTTGCCTCGATTTGCCTTATTTTGGAACGTGGCCCAGAGTCCTTGCTCTCACAGTGGAATCTTATGTCCCTGGCAGGCTGTGTAAAATTACATGCTGTAGGAAAGTAAAAGGTTTCCTATGATATTTCCAGGTTTTCTTTGATTCCACACAGCCCATCAATAAGTGTGGATTAGCAGAGAGAATTACCTCAAGTCACGTCAGCTGTAGGATGCGTTTTCCTGGAGGGAAAGGAAGAATATGATTTCCGCCTCTTAAAGATAAGGATTATCACCGGTTTTAAAAGCATAATTTTGCTCTTATTGTCTTTCAAATGAAGGGAAAGGCTAATGGTAGGTCAGTGTTTAATCATTTGAAACGCCAAGGCTTTGTCAAATATTAAATCATCAATGCGTCAGACGTTGGACCTCAGATTTAGATTCTCTGGGGTAAGCAGTTGCATTATGATAGAAGAGAATTTAGTTACTTACCCATTTTGGGCATTTACATATCAGTCACTTATTTGCCAATGCACTTGCCTTTTAAGTTTGACCAGTTGGCCTTCCAAATGTGAGACAGGATTTTCCAGACAGTCTGTAGTCCGGATTCTTTAAGTGATGCTATTACTTTCGATATCCATGGGATACATTTCAAGCCCAATTTGTTGAGACCCACAAATCCCATTGTCTCAGCAGTGAAAAAAAAGTTATTATTTTTAAAAGGCAATGATAAAAGTAATTGAATATTAATTTAGTGATATATCAGGCATTCGGTGTGAGTTTCTGCATCATGTCATTTTCATTGCCAGGTCATCTGTATATATTTATGTCAGACTTATATTTCTCACATGTAAGTCCCATTTATGATGAAGATTTCATTAACTGATTTCAGTTTCAACTATATGGATGCTGAAGGAACCAAAATGCCCATCATTTCAACCAGAATTCCCTTCTACCTGTGAAAAACTGCTTCTAACTCAAAGGATATCAGTCCTGCATATTAAAGAACATGATATAAAAATATATTATTAATGCTTCAGATTGGCAGGTCTTACAAATCAATATATTTTCACTGTTTTTAATGTAGCTAATCAGACTTATGCTGGCTGAAGACTCATATGCTTTTTTTCAGTGCTTAGGAATTTGATATTATGCTGCTTTGTTACAGAGAAGGAACAAGAAAACTGAATAGCAAAAGTGGAAAGTGAAAGGGTTCTGTTTTAAGGTTATTCAAATATTAGTTTGGGGGAAATTAGAGCATAAAACCACAAAAACAGATTTATAGCATGATTTCATTGTTCCGGACAGGTCACAATAACATTTAATAATGTTTTTGCCATGTATGACCAAGCAATGTTTAATGCAGAGGATATGACAGATGGGATAACCTACTGATAGTACTATTCTTGAACATAAGTTTTGCAGAGTTTGCTTCCTGCTCTGAGTCACTCACATTCTCAGTTTCTCTGGCCTGTGTTCAAGCTCATGCTCCAACCTACCCGTGCAATGTAGTTATTTCTGCTTAACACCAGCTATTCAGCTCAGATACAGGCTTGTCTTGTCTTATCTAAGATACCAATGAATATAGCAATTAGAAGCAGGATTCAAAATTTGTTACAACGTTGAATGGTTTAGGTCATGGTTTCTTGTTAAGCACAAGTTTCTAACAGTACTCCTGAAATATATCAGCATTTCTACTGTATAATGTGAATTACTGTGGTTTCAATATATTCTACAGCATTTACATTAATAAGAAACTCTACTAATTTCATAATTAATAATACAATTGGAATATCTACATCTACCAGTGCTCGATTTTCTAGAAAATTTATGTTACTTCAGTAAGAAATTGAAATATTTTCCCTATTCACCCCTTAAGATTCCTGAATTGTGGATGGTTTTACATGGCTCCCAGAGAGGTTGACCGAGATTCAGTTTGAGTCTAAGACACCTAAAATTAGTCTACAGGTGAATTAAGTGTCTAAGCTCTTGTTGTAGTCAAATGAGATCTAGTGAATACAAAATAAAAGAGCTATTCAGTTGACTCTCAAATGATCACCTATATTTCTTCCACTGAATGGATCTCATCTCCACTGATTACATTCGTTACCTATCCAAGTTAGAGATAGATTGCCTAAACATTGACCTCTGGAGACAATTTAGATACCTTTGGTCCTCTGTAGGACTTGTGTCACATCTACCAGTCCCACATGAACATCACGGATATCTCAGGGTATTTCAAGTGGCATTAGGAACATTTTCAGGGAATTGAATCACAGTGTAGGTGTCTTAATGTGGAAATCTGCCCGGGGGGGGGGGGGGGGGGGCAGCATTTTGGAGGATGTTTTCCACAAGTCCTTGTTTTGAAGAGTTCATATTGAATTACAAAAATTAAATAGTGGTGGGAGAAGAGCAGGAAAGATTCATATGACTTGTCAACAGCAGAGACAGGTACTTTCAAGCTACCCAGAACTATGCACTCTTTGTACTGTCTATTTGTCACTTCCTCCCTCCACCCCGTCTGCTTAGCAATTATTGCTGAAGGCAAGCTGAGCAACGTTTAGCATGACCACAGGATCCTGATTCTCAGAAGGAATGAATAAATGTCTCGAAGCACTAGAGTCCACTTCTACGAGTAAAGGGCAATCTCTGGCTCATTTCTCACACGTAGATCAGTTACATTCTCATTGTGTCTAGTGGCTGAGCATTCAGTTTTGCTAGATGGAGAAACCATGCAACTATGTTGAATCATTAACAAAAGATAGTTACGCCTAAACTTGAGTATACAGTGAGTGTTTCAAAACTAATTTCTGTTCAATTTTTTTTTTCCCTTTTTTTTTTTTTTTTTAATTTCCCTTTTAAGTAAAAGAAACCCGATAAGAAAAATGGCTGGGCAGGTCTCTGTTTCCCTGTTGAGAAAGTAGATCCTGCAAAACTTTGTTGTACTGGTTAAAATCAGGTAGGAATATCAAGTGACATTTTCCTTCTTGTCTCCATGCAGCTTTCAGAGGGAATCAATGCTGGCCAAGGACTAGGTATCGAAATCATTGCTACTTTCCAGCTGGTATTGTGTGTCCTTGCCACCACAGACCGAAGAAGGAATGATGTCTCAGGATCAGCACCTTTGGCCATTGGTCTCTCTGTTGCCTTGGGACATCTTCTTGCTGTAAGTTTTAGTTCTCACAGTTGGTATCTGCAATGTCTCACCTCAGGATCGGTCAATGAAGGCAGGAAGATGATGGGCAGATGGTGGTTTTTTTCCTTCTCCTTCCACTTCAGAGACTGACCTTGTTTCTGCAACATGCGTGGCCCTTCTTTCTTGAGCCATGTGGCTGTGGCAATAAGTGATGTGGTTGCACATCTGGGAGGAGTCGCTGCATTAGCACCTTTTTCCCTGGTGGGACAAGACAGGTGCATGGCAAACAGCCTTTCCCCTTTTTTCTGAGGAAGAGTGGGTGGGATGAATGAAGCTGTTGTGAGCACCTGAACCATGCTGCAGGCTCCCACTTGCCCTCCTGTGTAATGCAGATGCCACGTGTGTATCACTGCCTCACCACTGGTTCTCTTTCCACCTCCTAGATTGATTACACCGGTTGTGGAATTAACCCAGCCAGATCTTTTGGCTCAGCGCTGATTGCCAACAACTTTGAAAATCACTGGGTAAGTTGAATAATTTTTTTTAACTTACAAGAGGCTCTGCAAACACATAATATACAAGATCAGAAATATTTAAACACATATCATTAACACCCAGTGAGTTGCCATTTCTATTTTGTTTAACAAAGAATAATCTCCTTTTGCTCCTGACCAGCCTCAGATCGCAAAGTCCTCAAGCTGTGCATGGTCAAAGTAATGCAGTAGATTTTCTTTGGTTATTTTCCTTTATGTTTATTTATTTCACATATTTTAAATGTTAAAGCCTAATTACACAGAATCCTGTATTGAATATTTAGCGTTTAAACTGAGTTTGTTAAATTCTACTGCTTAATCTAGTAAAACCTAATTTAAGAAGATTCTTAAGCAGGTTTATAAACTGAAATGGATCACCCAATATTTGGAAGCGAATAAAATGTTCATCTTAAAGTTAAGTGTCTGCATATATGCTTTCATGCATAAGTGCTCTGAAACACTAAAAATTTTAGATTATTCCCTGTGGTTAAATGTGTTACTTATTTCACAAACCTCAATAAAGAAGGCTGATATAAAAGCTCTAAATGAGCATGTGTTCTTGAATATTTAAAATGTAGCTTGTTCTAACTCTCCTACTCATGATTTTGTCAGGCAGTTGCATAGGCATTTGTGGAAATTCAGTGGTAGTACAATGGGTTATGAAAATTTTGGATATGGATGCCATCTTAATCTAAAAAGTAAAACACAAAAGGAGGACACTGGGGAAATTTTGCCATTATCTCCCACTTAAACACTTCTATTGGGTTACTAATGTAAGGTAACTATGCTAGTAGCTAGTAATTTCAGAATTTCACATAAAAAAAATATTTTCCTTTGTACAGAGAGAAGGGGATAGAGATAATAATTTGTATTAAACCACTGATATTGCTGAATAGAAGAAAATATGTTTTCAGACTTAGAAACTCTTTGGCCATGCAAATTCCTCAAAATCATATGTTATTTCTAATAAAATCAACCTATATCTACTAAGATACTTTTACTACCTCTCCCTCCAAACTTTACTTGCCTTAAGTGATTAGACCAGTACAATTACAGCAACATCACTAGCTAAATAGCAGCTGGTAGCAAATAAGGCCCCTAATTAAGTCCTCACTAAGTATTACTTTCTAATTCACCTTTCTCTGAAAGTTAGTGGGAGAATGGAATCTAATGCCCTTGTTGCTTTTAGAAATTGTGCCCCCCTGCCAAATCTATCTGGAGTAACAGAGATGTTTTACCAGTAGATAGCTAAGTTTAAATATCAGAACTTGACAACATAATCACGGTTATTAATCCCTGGCTTTATTGCCAATTCACAGTGAAAATATTGTGGTTTTTTGCCATGCGGTTAAGTAAATATTCAGGTGATGAACTGCAATTCTGATGTTTTCACTGTAAATTTCCTGGTGAAAATCCTCAGAGGTGATTTTCAGAACAGCTTCAAATGCAGTAATACCTGATGTATTAACTGGTCTTGGAACTGTGTTTCAGATCTTCTGGGTTGGCCCAATCATTGGAGGAGCAAGTGCTGCCCTGATTTACGACTTCATCTTGGCTCCCAGAAGCAGCGACCTGACTGACCGCATGAAGGTGTGGACCAGCGGTCAAGTAGAAGAGTATGATCTGGAAGGAGATGATATGAACTCCCGTGTTGAAATGAAGCCAAAATAAAGAAGGACGAGGGGAAAAAAAAAAAAAAAAAAAAAAGCACATTGGTTTCCGAAGATTTTATCAGTGTTATAGACTCTTTGTAAACCAGCAAGCAGTACTTTGTTTTCTAATTCAATACGATTTTCCATTTTTTGCTCCCAATCTTAATAGCATTTTTATATCTGGGGTTTTTCAATTACAAAGTCTTCAGGCCAAGAAGTCATTAGACACTTTTGCCTGAGCTAAATAAATTGGGCTGAAATTTAACCCCTGCCTCACCACCGCCGAATTTTCTGGGGCCTTAGCGTGGGTGGTTCTCCCAGCACATTGCTCAGTAATGATAAGTAGTTGGAATGACCAGTCTGTTTGCTGAAAGAATAGATACCGAGGACAGAGAACCATCTGTACCAACAATGGGGGCCTTATACCGGAAAAAATATTTATACAAATATGCAAGGCTGGTATCTACTTCCAGCAGTGCATGTGAAAAACTTTCTCAAATCATTGCCCAAAAGCATCTTTTGGAAGGAAAGGCCACTAAAAATTACTTGTTATGTAGAATTAACTGTAATTTTCTAAATGATTGATAGTCTCTGAGAAAGAGGGCCAGAAAGTTAAGCAGGGCAGGAATCTCCAGAGTCCCAGGATCCATTTAGTTTTTCTGGTGTTTCATTCTCCCTGAACCTGCATCCAGCTGATTGTGAAGGGAGAGAATATATGACAAAAAATGTATAGATATATTAATTCCTGGGAAGTAAAAACTAGTAGTCAAATTGGACAGTAGCAATAACGATGGCAACAAGTACAACATGGTGCCAATACATAAACAGGATCTGATTGTTCCTGTGACTGCTCTGCTTTTGTTCATCTTACATAATTTAACTGTATGTTTTAAAGCAAACCAGGAAAATAAAAGGCCCCTTTCCTCCTGACCCCATTCTGATAGCCAGTGCTGTGACATTCAGGGACAATGAATAGATATACACACAGTATATTTTCTAATGAGGGACAAATACATACCTGTGTGTAAGTCCATTTTGGGGGTCATTGCTTTGTTTTTATATATATATATATAAAAATGTTTATATATTTGTTTTATACAGAAAGCCTAGTATACTGTTTTGTAAGAAAATAAGAGCATAAGACAAGTGGAAAAAATTGCAGCAATGCTTAGCAAAATAAACGACACTGGAAACGTAAAGAAAATTAACACTCTAAACGATGTGGAAGACTATTTTCTGTTTTCGTTTGTGTGTGTGTGCTACTTATGATTTCCTGAGTAACCCAAAGCATTAGCTGGTCTTACCTACTAACTATAGAATATAGTTAAAGCAGATACATGCTGATATACTTGTTCTGCACTAAACAGTTTTACATAAGAAATGAGACCCAGAGGAACCTACATAAAAAGCTGCACCCTTTACCATTCAGACAAACACCCCAGAGGTAGTATGATGGATGTCTCCTGTTAGAGAGGCAGTGTGGACATGGGAATTAAGAGAGGGTTGACACTGGAATCCATATAGCTTGGATCATTTCATCAAGTTGAGCAGAAGTACAATGAAGAAAAAAAATAAGAAAATTGCCAGCAAATTAAAACAGAATACATTTTATCTTTCTTGTCTACATTTGGTGTGCTATCCAATGTATTGTCTATGTACATACAGCATGATTGGATTTTGGAGTGGTTTGAAAATAAACAAAATCAGTTGTGCTAACACACAAAATGCTCATGATTCTTGATTTTTAATTTGCCTTGCAACACAGCACAATTTCATTTTCTATACCAATCTTCAGATGCCAACCTGTAAAACTGAGAAAGACTGAGACAATTTCTGCTTTTCCATTCTTGACTGCTCCTTTGATTTGATGTTAGCCTTTGGGGAAAGGAAGCTTCTTACTTTGAATGGCAGGCAAAGCAGACACTTACCTGTCTAAATTATACATAAAAATTAAGCAGGATACCACAACCTTGTGCCCACTTTCCAGAATATTTTTTCAACTTTTTTTGCTGCTCTCCTAATGCATCCATTGACCCCAAATCAACCCCTTTTTGCCTTGCAGAATCTATGAGCCAGAACAGTTGCAGAAGTCATCCACAGTAAATTGTTTTGACAAGCTTGAGGTAACTTAACACATATAGTGGTGGCGAAAAAGTGAGATTCAAAATTTGTTCCTTAGTCCACACCCTGCAAAGAGCAATATCTTGGCTTATTTTCTACACTTCAGAGTCCAAAACTTTGAAGACAAAGCAATACTGCCTTTCTATTGGGTGTGTAATAGAACTACGTCACATTAGCTGCTCTAGTTGCTGCATATGATCACCACAGCTATAAATAAAATAGATGAAAGATGTACAATAACTCTTTCACTAGCGAAGAAACAAAAAACAGGTTAAAGCAAAGGAAGCATGATTTGTTGGCGTGTTTATTCACAGTGATAATATTTAAACAATTTACGGTAAAGCTCTTGGAAATTAAATGAAAACATATTTCAACAGAATTCCAGGCTTAAACCCCTCCCTTCTTCTTAAAGAAGGAAAAGTTAATGGTACATTTAAAGTGCTTTTGTAGTGCTTAGATCCTGAACTGAGAACAGCAGTTTCTAAACAATGCAAGGCGGTAGGTGCTAACAGCCTCCCCACTCCTGGCACAAATGGTTTTGCTTTGTGCTGGACAAGCACACTTAAAAGTTATCATCATCTCATTAAAATATTTGGAACATATCCAGCAAAAGAATTAAAAGCGTGGAGGAGTTAAGTATTGAAACCCACTAACAAATGTGAAGTGGGCGAATGTATTTACATGTGATCACCCAGAAACTCAACAAAATACCCCTGACATCAAGCGGAAGCCTGGAACCCAGTTGTTTAAAACAGCTCCCATGATGTATGTACTAATAGTTCCTTACCTACGGACAAATAGTCCGTGTCTGTGCCCTCTGATTCCCAGGGACAAATCTCTGTATTTATGACATAGGGTGAATGCTTTCATAGATTAGCTAGGGGCCACTGGCCATGATGGCCACACTGTCAGGTAGCCCACAGCATACCAAATACCCACAGCGAGTGGTTACCCAGATGCTAGTAAATGAAGCACAGGGCAATATTCCCAGGTACAGGAACACGGTTATCAGTGCTTGTATGGGCCATCCGCACTGCCGTTGTCCCAAACTTTTCCTGGGCAAAGTTGAACAATGCAAAGATGATCCACTTTGTTTTGTCTGAGGGCCAGCTGTCATCCCAGCAGTGCAGATCTTCTCACTCCGTGGTTTAGACAGCTGACACAGTACCATCCGGTTTTTGCATGCACCAGCACAAGGCAACTTAGAAGGACCCTGAGCAAGATGTTTTGAATTCGTCCCTGGAGAAATCCCTGCCACTCCATTGATTCTATAGACAATCTAAGGAGATATGGGTCTTAACTTTAGTCATCTATCTTTAGAAGTAAATACATGTTCTGCCTCCCCATTGTAATTATGGCAATTTAATTTTAGATTTCATGTTACCTGACTCTGCATAGACTTTTAACACGTGCAAGGAAAGAAAGGCGATTGAAACATAACATAATGACAGCCAATAAACCAGGAAGCTTCCATTGTCTTTCCATATCCACCAGCTGCACCAGTCACAATTCACAGCTTAATGTTTTTAAAAATTAAAATAAAACAATAATACTAATAAAGAATTTCTCATAGTATTTCAATGTTTTCCCTCCTTTTACCCAGCTGAAGTTCGAACGTGCCAAGAGTCACACAATAAATTATATTAAGAACCTGGCTGTTATGATTCAGTTGAGACCTGGGGTCTAGTAAACATCTGTGTCAAGAATGGTTCTGGGTTTCATTTTACTCAAGCCTGATGTCCTTGAAAGGACCATATTTTTTAGTATATAAGTTGTCTGCTATTACAGAAATTACTTAGTCCAGAATTCCTTCTGGGGAAAAATGAATCATTTTATAGACTTTCCAGATTTGAATTGTGAAATCAAACCTCTGTTTAAATAGATTCATTGATAATTAGGCATTAGCCATTTATGAGGTCACATCGCTTTAGGTTATTGAAATCCTGTGCCACATAGGGCTATGAATGATGTTCCTGAGAAGGCACAATTCCCATTGACTTCAAAATTCCCTTCTGCTGTTGGACATATCTAATATGTTCAGATCTACAAATGGAGTTAACACACCGAATTCTGATTTGACAATATTGGGACTTCGCTTAAACCCTCTCAGTGAAATCCTATTCTTGCTGAAGCCACAGTCATCATCTGTTATTTATTGTGGGAAAGCACAATTTGACCCCAACTATTTATCACCAGATCAAAACCCAATTTACCACTAGATCAGTTATTTGTTGCTGTGTGTCTTTGCTTCTGAGCAAAAATTTCTAGGGACCTGTGCTCCTGACCATTTCCATGTAACCACAGATGCCTGCCCATGGCCATTCCTGTTCTTCTACACCCTGTCTAATCCTGCAGGGAGACATGGGCAGGTAATAATGGTTGGCAGAACCAGTTACCTACCTCAGCTACAAAGGACTTCAGATGTGGACATCAGCCCTGTTGCCTTTAATACTGTGATAAATTACTGTATACTTCAGAATTTGGTAAAGAAACTGAGCACAAAATAAACACAAGAACAAAGAATGGATGGAGGGAAGTGATGGCACAAAAGGCAACGCACTTGTGGTTTTTATTAGCATTCAAAAGGATTAATTCACCTTTCACTTTGATTGAACTGTATACCCTGCTGCCCTTGAGTGATGCTTGTTTGAACAAAAAGTCTTCAATTTTTTTCAATCATTGTGTTATGAGATTTATAGATTTTGATAAAAAAGAACCCCAGAAACTCAATACACTCCCCTTTTCATGATCTCTTGAACTTCCCAATCTGTCATGCTCTAAAATTTGCCATGAATTGCCCTCATTGTGCCATTTCCTCTGTTTTGTTTCTATTCTTGTCTTAGAGCTGGAATTAAGAAGCTTGTGGAAAATGATCAACGTAGTGATACTATTTGCCAATTTTTGTAACATTTCCAGAAATTTCTTTCCCCTTTCTTGTCTTTCCCTTTACACTTCATTTTCAAGGTCCTGAGAAGGACTACTGACAGTTAAAGGTGATGCCTTCATTTAATCTCCTCTCCCTTTAGCTTGTGGTCAGTTCCCTTTTCTAAAGGGTGTATCCCTTACTCCTAGACAAAAACCTGGAGGGACCGTCTCTTAATTCTTTCTTTTTTTTTTTCCCATTGAAAACAAGCAAAACAATGTTCCCTGGAAGCATGGGAGCCAAACAGCAACTCTTGGCAAAAAGTGGACGTTAAGTGCAATTGCTGGAAACAGTCATACTTCTTTTTTTTTTTTTTTTTCCTGAAAAGTAAATGGAACGCTTGCAGGTAGCAATCTATCCAAAAGACGGATGTGACTATAAAAACAACAAGCTGCAGCACACACTTGGTTTCCCTTGGGGATCTCCAACTTTTTCTTGTTTCACCATTTCACGTTATTACTTAATCAAGAAGAACCTGGCATGAATTAAAGGGGAGAGGGGGAAATGATGGGCCTGCCTGATTTTATATCCTACCCGTGCTGTGTGGAAAGAGACGTCACTTGTACTGTGACTGTATTTGCTGTCTTGGAGCCAGATCTGATTTACTCAAAAATGTTTCAGCATTGTTCAAAGAGTGAAAGAAGAGCTAAATTATATTCCTATCTGGGTCTACAGTGTTTTGCGTTGTCAGGGTAGTGTAAAATGTTTTGTGTTTTTTTTGGTGATACTAGGGACTGGACACCAGCACTTTCATGTTGTCTGTAAGAGCGCTGATCTCAACACTGGCTGGTCATTAACCAGGCACGGGAGTGAATCTCCACTTATTTCAATCTGTGAGAACCAGAAAGATCTATGATGTACCAATTTGACATACTACCTTTGTGTCCAAGCAGCGCTAACCTGTCTGCTGCTGGTGGAGAAGCCTGGAAAGTCCTGCCAGAAGTATGCATTAAGTAGTGAGACTGGGTTTTGTAGGTCTTATTCGTAAGACCTAATCCATGTTAGTCCACTTCTGTTAATTTTCATGAGCCTTTCTTTGTATAGGTTATTGATGAAGGAGATGTGAACTGACAGAGATTTATTTGCCACAGGTGGGTGTTTTGTCTCAAGGGTAAATATTGTTTTCATTCCTGTTATTGCTGAGGTTGACAGATTTACATCTTTTTGCATTAGCCTTTGTCTATTGAATGCAGAGAAAATGCTTTACGAATCTAGGTTCACATTTCCATTTACATCGCTTGTAGGTAAGAGACTGCAAGCAATGTGAAAGCTGTACTTCACTACTGAAAATAAATGAAGAAAACACTTGCTCTTTTTGTTGTCAAGAAAACTCTTGCCATATGCTTCTGAGGGTGCTAGTCAAAGATGACCATACTGCATTGTATTTGGAAGAAAAAAACAAACCAAAACCACTGCTCCAGATGTGGCACTCAGAGCCCTGAATTAGATCCTTCTCTTGTCCTTCACCAGCCTGACAGAACTCAGGCTGGAACCACCTGCATCACAAGCAGCTTTCAAGACCCAGAGAGCCTCTGAAGCACCACTCATCACCAGTGCATTGACACTCAACTCAGGACTTCCCCCGATCCTCCCTTCCTCCCAGAAGTCTACGCCTGTTCTTTTAGACTACATCTACACTAAGACCAATGTACGCTTTCTAGCATTGTCCTGCTGCTGCCCAGACTCTTAATGGCTAGCAGGCACGACTTGGCTCTGTTCCGTACGTGCAGGTCAGAAGGTGGGATGTGCCTAGGTTGTTCCAAACCTGTGGTTTGGACAAAGCCATCTTGGACTGGGAGGAGGAGAGCTTAGCTGTATTTTTGCAAGTCATAACACCCTACATGCTCTTGGGCACAAACAGGCACTGGACAATTTATTTTCTAATACAAACATGTTCTGAAATAACTGAATACGTCTTGGTGACGTTTTTAGGAAGGAATTACGTACTCTCAGTTGTCACCTATCTCTGTCCAGTGGGTACAAAGAAATGAGCTTTTAGAAAACTAAAATCAAAAAAGGTGAATGACACCTTTGGTAAAGGTCTTGATCCTCTTGATATGATCAAGTGCAATCTCGGAATGCCTATTTTCAGAGGACTTAGAGAAATTACTGATTTCTGACTCCTGGTTGAGCTTTGGCAGGAGTGAAGCTGTGAATCTGTTCAGAACTTGAACTTTAGGATTTGAGGGACCTTAAAGACAAGCTAGGCTCTGTGTAGACATTTAAGTGATTGAGGCACTTCAGATTTACGTGTTCAACTTCTGTTTATGTCCTCTTTCAGGTACTGTAACTTGTCACATGAGGACTTTTCACATGACTTTTCAAGCACTTTTCTATTACATCTGACCTTTTGTCAAAATATTCAGATTGGTTAATTATTATGCTAGGGTTTTCACTGTATGAACAATAACGTCTTTCTTTCCTTAAAGGATTGTTTGTCCAGTTAGTCAGTTTTGTCCAATATTGTTAAGAAGCCTTGACTTTGGCTTCTTGATAAATAATGGCTGTTTCCTGAGCCCATTCAAACATTGAAATCATTGTTAAATTTAAATAATGGCCACAGAAATACTGTAGAGTTTCACCACTACACGTTTATTCCAAATATAAATCAGCGTAAATTGTTTAAATGGTGCCCAGTCCTACGAGCTTAGTCACTTGAATGTTTTGCATGCATAAAGAAAATGGACTAGAAATGGAAGAGCTGCAGCGTTTGCAGATGTAATTAATTGGCAGTCTATGGGATGTAGTGATAGCTGAGGTATGGAAAACAGTGAGATTACATACTCTGTTGGGGTGTAGGCGCACTGTGCCAAGCTAGATTCTCAGACTAGTGTATGACTTTCATGTGACTCAGTAAAAAGTGTGTATGTGTAGGTGTATAAAATTTTATGCATGTAGTTTTACATATGGAAAAGCATGTATATGGGCCAGAGTTACATAAAATTACTAATGAGTCTGTGTGGAACACACTCTTCCAACTCCTGTTCTCCCAGCGAAGCTGTAACACAGTTCTTGGGTGAGTTTTGATGAAGACTCAGATTGCAGTTGATATTATATTCATAGGCATGATTTGAACAGGTCTGTTTTACTGTTTTGTTTTTGGATTTTTAATTCTTGTGCTTTTTTGAGGGAGGGAAGCATATTTTCATACTGTATTCTGCAAATCTTTTGAATCAGATTATTATTTTTAGTAATATTCAGATGCAGTGTAATTCGGCTATTCCAGAGAAGATGTGTTTTGACTTGCAAGCCAAGTGATCTAAATTTAGATGTTGGCAAGGTATGAGTCCACGTGTGAGATATTAAAGTCACTGCAGGTCCACTGAATTCATTTAGTGACACATGAAGAGCATTCAGATGACAAATTCAGGGTTAGCTGAATAACTGGAAACTTCCCTGACAATATTGATGAGGCATTGATCAACTCTATTAGAGACCTCTCTCCCTTGTATATGACTATACATGCATATGCAAACAGTACACCAAGACAGGACCTGTAGTTTTAAATAAAATACAAAAAAAATCATAACATTTTCAACAAAAATAAAAGCATTTGCAATACGTGACATTGATCTTTACACTTCAGTTTAAAGCATCTAAAGGGCAAATATATAAAATTTTAAAAATAAAAGATAATTCCTTGGCAGCATGAATGTCACGCACCAGAGAAGACATTCAATGTAGTTCTGTCAAGAAAGACTGTTTAGGGAGAAAGAAGGATTTTACATTTAAATATGTCAGCTGCCTCCCAATCGCATCTAGATTTAGATAGAAATTATTTCCCTATACAGTAATAGAAATCCATCATAACACTAACATTTTAGTACATAGTTGTCTGATTAATCTGTCCCTTAGACTCGTGGAAGCAGTTTGATTGTTCTGTAAAGATTTTCATTCTTTCAAGAGACATGGGACAGGATTGCCAAGGCAAATTTGGGGTATTCCGTGGGAATGCTTGGAGCCAAAACCTGCTCTAATGGAGATGTAAGTAGGAAGGTCAGTCTACAGGCTGCTAGGGTATAGGAGAAACCTTGCACTTGGGTATATAAAGTAATGTTTCTAACAGGAGGGCAAGTGAACTTTTTGAATAGACAACTCTCTTCGTCCATATCTACGGTCTTCAACACCCACCTAAAGCCAAGAAATCTTTCTCTGATGGTGACACAAAAGTTCCATTTTTTCCCACATCTTCCTTACCCAAACTCAGTGGCAGTTCACTCAGCCTAACTGCTGCTCAGTGGCTCCGTACTGAACTGTGAAGCCTGCCAGCACCTCCGGAGTTGAGATTTTGTAGGAACGGATCTTCTGTTAAACATCCTCGTTTGCACAAGATCAGTCCTGGCTCCTGTTCTGCTGCACTTCAATCGCTCAGGATTCCAGGGATGCTAACAAGGGGCCTTGCTGCTTTGTGCAGTTCCGTTTAAGGCAATCCCCAGAGGAGTGGTAGCTAAAGAAAACTGTCTGCAACCTGGGGTTTTAAAAATAGAAGCAGATGGCTGGAACGCTGCAGCCAGCTGGGCTGCAGTTAGCAAAAGCTCGTGAAAGATTTTAAGGTCAGCCCTGCACTGTGGGAACAAACAGGCTGTGGTGTGTTTGAATTGGAGACTGAAAAATGAGCCACAGTGGGAAATGTTCTCTGAATCTCTTCAGACACTTTTAGAAAGGTTGTTCTGCTTTGGTCCCTTCAGCCAAAAAGACTGGAGATGGGACTGAGCTTGCTGCACTACAAAGAACATCCCTTGTTAAAATGCTGCATCCCTTTTGCATCTCTTCTTTTTCCCACATCTCATAATGTTTCCATCCTTTTTTATTTCAGATCTTCGTTAACATTTACCCCAATACGATTTGCCTCTCTTCTGCTTCATACTGGAATATGTCAATGGAGCAGTCCTATTTTTGCTTAGTACCTGGCCCTGATGATGATTTATTTCACACCTTTGTCACTGCCTTAATAGGAATTTGTTCTACCAGCTCGGCAGCATCGTTCCTCATTGGCTTTCAGAGCAGATGTTCTTCATCTATCAGCACACCATACAAACAGGAACGGGGCTGCTCAGCTCCCACCCTTCTCACAGGGCTCCTGGCACCTCCTGTATTTCAGGACATAGTATTTCCCTTGCACACTCTATATGCTCTGGACTTACTCCATCCTGCACCAAGCACATTTTCTGAAATTGAAGTCTCTTCTCCATCTTGCTCCTCTTTTTCTGACCCCTATCAAAATAAAAAATCACATCTCAGATCATCACTGAGACCTGTAATTCTAGCGTACTCCTACTTGGCAAAGGATTTGAGCATAGAGTTAGATGTAAACTGGACTGCTGAAAGGAGACCTTCTGCAGTAGGGAAAATTAGGAGTCAAGCATTGGAGTCAAAACCAAAAGGAATGATAAGGAAATACACCCAGCCTCTGTGGAGCAGCCTGGTTAACATAATTTCTAGGCAGTTGGTGAACAGCCTGACTTCGAGAGATATATACAATTTTTTTGCTCTTCTCTCAAGCTCTTTCTTTTATTGTTTCATCATTTGCTGCATATGATACACCTCCAGATTCCCGCCTCCAGGTTGTTACTAATCACCTCCACAAGTGTTACAAGGCGTAATATCAGGGCCTGAGGAGTCATGGGGAATGAAAGGTTGGACTCAGCAGGGGAGACAAGCAGCAGATGGAAAAGGCAGAGTCTAAATTTGGATTCTGTTGAGGTGTGAAAGAGCATCATCTGGGACTAATTGGGGTGTAAGGCAGTGCAAATAGTTGTCTTGAATCCAGTCTGGTCCTGTTAGGATAATTTATGCTTTGATACAAATAACATATGCTGTCCTTTGAGGAATACCAGTTATTACCATATAAATGGAAGATGCTTGCCGATTTCTTGGGACCATGGTATAACTGTGGATATGGATATTTCAGTAAGAAAAATTCCCCTTAGTCCCTTCCTCCTTAAAAAAAAGTAATAAATTTTGACTTATAACTGCTATCTAATTACTAAAAATGTAAGATTCATGGGAGATGGGGAAGAGAAGACTAAGAGGAGGAAAGTGGACAGCCAACCCACTTTGGAGGCAGGAGGCAAGTAACTAAAAGCTTAAATTTATGAAGTTCATCTGTTGATTCCTAAAGTGTTCCAGAGAACACATGATACATGTGAATATACGTATCTGCAGTCTGGTTTCTGCTTTGCTGTAGAAATTTTTTGATGGTGTTATGCATTTATTTATCCTGGATCAGCCTCCTCTCTCATTGTCCCTGCTAAAATTCCAGTAGCATTCCCAGATGTACAACTTTGACTTGAACCATAAATGATGGAGCCTTTCTTTTGTTTCTATTATGCTCTTTATCTTCATTTTTTTAGTATTTTATTTTGCCACAGAAGAAACCAATTTTTCTTAAATATATCAGGTTTGAAAAAGATGCTTTAAAGCATTTTATATACCTGGTTTTCCTTCTTAATTTTTATCTTAGGGCATTTCATAGAATCATAGAATCACAGAATGATTTGGGTTGGAAGGGACCTCAAAGATCATCTAGTTCCAACCCCCCTGCTGCAGGCAGGGACACCCTCCACTAGACCAGGTTGCCCAAAGCCCCATCCAACCTGGTCTTGAACACTTCCAGGGATGGGGCATCCACAACCTCTGTGCCTCACCACCCTCACAGAGAAGAAATTCTCTCTAACATCTAATCTGAATCGACCCTCCTTCAGCTTAAACCCATTACCCCTTGTCCTGTCACTACACTACACATTTCCATAGCACATTGTAGAAGTTACCAGTTTACTGAAAATTTCTGGACATCATTTCTTGCTTTTACCCAGCCATCTCATTAGAAATCGAAGTGCCTATGAATATTAGGCTGATAAACAAATGGGGACATAGCACAAGCTTAACTACCTGAAGGCAAAGCTCACATCTTGTCCAGTGAGTGACAAACATTCAATGAAATTGCAGTGGTGGAGGACATGTAAGTGATCCTTTCAATGATGAAGGTCTGCAGAACATTTGTGTTGAACAAATACAAAAAACCCACATCCCTGATCTGTCAGGGCAGGACTCAAAGCCTGTGAGCCTTTTGCAGATTGTTACTGATGCAATCTGTGAGCAGCAGAAAGGCACACCGTATGGTGGATTTATTACTGTGTTGCTTGCTGGCATTATGTCATTGGGAAAACACCTCCTTGTCTGAGCTAAAAGAGGGTCAGGAAATCTAAAACAGTATTTATTCCAGCAAACATAATCTGCAAACATTTTCTCCTTGGATCAGTCTTTTCAAGGCCTTGTGAACCTGGTACAGCTCTGTCAGATGGCTTAAAACCAGTCTTTGTTTGAAATGGGGCCAAAAGAAATGACGACTGCTAGACTAGGTTGCAGTTGTGACTGAAAAGTTGACAATGGCTGAGGTGGGAGAGGGAGGCTGGAAGAATGAGACCAACAGGGAAGTATTGCTGCCCACACAGATAAGTAATTTGATGGAAAAGCTTTGCCAAGCAAAAGCTTGCTGTAGTAGGAAGTGCATTGTATTCAGACTTCACGGCTGCTGTGTGTCAGAGCCCTGAGAGACAATTGCTCTCCTGCATCACGCGGATTTATTACATTTAGTTCCTTTGGATGCTTCTTGCAAAGCATCCTTTTTAGAGTTTGAGATAGAAGGATGAACAAAACATACCGTAATTCAGCAGAGGAGAAATGCTTTTTGAAGACAATCAAAAAGCAGCCTGAAGATACTGGGAGGGGATAAGATCAGTAGGGCTTGCCAAGGTAAATTGCCACGATGTTGGCCTAAGTGTGTTGGACACAGTGATGTTTCTCCCAGGAGCTGTCCCTCCCCTCCTGACTTTTACAAAGGGCAAACACGAATTCTTAATCTCCCAGTGTGACAGAGACAGTCTAGGGATGGAGAGTTCCCTCCTCCCTCTCCCAAGGCCGGCTCCGACGAGGTGCAGAGACCCTTTGACAACTTGACAAACTGCTTTCAGCACCATCCAAGTGCACTTCTCGGTCAGACCCTTCTCCCTCTGAGCAGGGAGGACAGCCAATCTACTTTACAAAGTGGCTCTGTGTTGTCCCTTTGGCATCCGGAGACACAGCTTGTTACTAACCAGTTTGAAGGGCTCTGTTCTTTTTTTTTTAAAAAAAGGTCTTGCAAACAAGCAGAGTAAGGAGACAGTGAGACCCAAGTGACTTGCCAGGATATTCAGATGGGTGGGATGCTCAATGTGCTTTCTCCACCCCTACTTGCAAAGAGGTGGAAAGTGGCGCTGCCTGCCTTTAATAAATACAGCCAGCAAAGAAAGGAGCTGGGGAAGGAAGGAGTACCACCAGGGCTGTGGTCAAATAAAAGGAAAAATAATGATTTTTTTAAAATTTTATTTAAAGATTTGGAGCAACTGTCTTATACGGACTCACTAAATGCTGGTGTCTGAAAGGCTTAGGTTGCCGCACAGCCACAGAGAGTGGGGACTGGTGTTTCAAACTGGATGAAGGTGGTTTTTACATCTCAAATAAATTTGCAGCTTCCATATGTCTTCTGGAGATTTTCTAGTGTCCTCTGTCACTGTTGTATCTTAGTGCTTGAAACAGTGTGCGGATGTGCGTGTCTGAGGGTTTGCGTACATATGAGTATTTCCATGTGTACGTATCTACAGATATAATTTCCTAGCCAAGGTCTAGGGCGCAGAGTGCCAGCTTGGTGCTAAGCCAATATTGTCATGTTCTGGGAAAACACACAACGAGAACTTGCATTTGGGTTATGATAAGAGTTTAATTTAATCACAACAGAAGCCAAGTCATCCCAAATTAAACCTTAATGCAGACTGTGATAGCAGTGAAGTTGCAGCATGTAGTTTTCAAAGAACATGAGCTAATGTCTAGAAAATGAGAGCGGAGGAAGGGACCTGAATTTTGCTTCTGGCCCAGCCACCAATTCTATTTCTGGTCTTGGACAAATCATGTTAGGCGATAATTTGCTATCCTGAAGAAAAAAGAAGCAATGTCCAAGTAAGACCTGGGAAAAAAAAAACCAAACAAAAACTCCAAACCAAAACAGAATGTTTGAAGAACTTCAGAGTACTTTATTGTCAACTGTAACATGAACCTAAACATGGCTGTAGAAGACCAACACCCAAGTTTGATTTTTCTTCCCCTGAAGTGAGATTTTCAAAGGCATTGGACTGAATTAGGAATTCAAATCTCAACATTATTTTCTGGCGACTTCTGCTCCTAATTTGCTCATATTTCTGAAAACCTTGCCTGTGATATGTCATTGCCTCAGTTTCCCTCCCTCTGACTTGGACAGAACTTCTGTGCTGAACCAGGGGGATATGTGTGGAAATTAATTGCCTGTATTTATACAGCAATTATGACACTAACAGCAAGCTCTCTCTGAATATTTTAATATTAAAACTGCAAAAGTAACTTTTTATTACCTCACAAAAGTGCTGCGAAGTTTAATTATCTACTGACTTGCAGATACTCTGAGGTATAGTTTTCAGATTATGTTTATTGCCGTTATTTTATTGACATAATTACACAGGATGAAGTTATAGCCCTTATTTCTATTTATAGCTTAGTATCAGTCTCTTTGGTTTTGAGAATTTAAACATGGTCCTTGTTGCACTGTAGTTCTGAGGGTGTTTTTAATACTACGACAATACTATAAAAAGATATGGCAAAGATCAGGGCAATGCCTTTGCAAGACCCACATCATAAATATAATGTATAACACATTAAAAGGATACTCTGGTGTCCCACATGATCTGATATGTCTTCTTTCCTCTCCACATTGTGTAGTTTGTTTTTTTTTTTAATTTCAGATATCCTGCCTATAGTTCTTCTTGTTCATGACTCAAAAAAGTGTTCTGTGTGGTGGCTGCAGACAAAAGATCACAACATGTTGCTTGTTGAATGCTGTATCAAGTCTTCCCTTGAGAGCTATTATCAAGGAAGAAAAAAGAAGAAACAATGAAATGTTGCTTTGAAGAAGTGTGTAGCTGAGTTACCCTAATTTTCTTGTCCAAGCTGGAAGGATAGAAAGAAACAAACACCAATAAACATAATTTCTGAGTTTTTAAGATGTCTGACTTTCTCTCATAGCACTGCAATCAGGTACTTCTGCGCTCTTTGCCCCTTTTGAAGATATTTTTAGTAATTCTCTGACTTTTATGATGTTACAAGTGCTTCAGAGCAGATGAAGATAATACTTATAGGGTTTTGTTCTTTTTAAATACAATTTTCAACTCACTTGTGCCCTTTTACAACTATGCTGGCACTGCTCTCATCTCACTGATGGTTTACAACAAACCGTGTTGTATAAACAGCTCTTTCTCTTCCTTCACAGCTGTTCCTCTTCACCCTTTTGAGAATTATTGCTCAAACTCTTGTCTTTGGTCACAAGTCTGCCTTTTTGCCTGAGTCAAGTGGAATGAACTTCTGACCTTTTCAAACACCTAGAAGATAGATCCAGTAGTAAGGGACTTACGCACAGACATGTTCTTGCGAAACTGGCAGGGCTGCAAATATGTCACCCAACAGCTAGTAATTGCCCATGTATGTACTGTTAGTGTGAATAAGATGAACACATCGAGCAGTGAGTTACCTCGCACTCATAGCTGTGAGAACGCATCTACAAGACTGGATCTTGCACAGAAGCCAATGAGCACAAGAACCTTTTACCCCATGGACTAGAGCTTGGTATGACAACTCAAGTTTGAGAACTTTTTCTGCTTGAAAACCATTGGATTAGTGAGAATTCACAAAACACTATGGCTGGGGTATTCTGAGTTATTCTCACCCGAATTGTAAGGATTGCCTTATGATAGAGGTGAAGGTCAGTGCTATGACCTAAGCCTAAATTTCCGCCCTTTCCTAGCAATGAAGTGATGTGAAAGGACCAGGTGTAGTTTATCAGGGCAGCAGCTGAAAGATAAACCTTTGCTTTCTTTTTAGGCAAATGAAATTCCAAAAGAGAGGAAAAAAACCCCAAACAAACAAACAAACAAAACTGTTTATTCTATAGCAAGTGGAAAATAGACTTGAAAAAAAAATATCAATATTAGTCACACAATCTTTGGAAAAAGTTTTATAAAGGAATATGGCCAATGAATACTATGGCAACATCCAAGGGGGAAAAAAAAGAAAAGTATTATTTCCTTAAAAAAATTTACAAAACCAAAATACCAAACAACCCCCCACGTTAAAACTGATTATATGTGTATTGTGGGGAGGAAGCAACCCAACACCAAAATCAAACTCCAAACCTTTCATCTAGAAGATTATCAAAATTTATTCTGCACATTTTACCATCTGGAGAAAACTTCTTTCTCTGCCGATACTCACTCGGAATTTCAGTAACAACATGTGAACGTGTGTGATCAGAGGCAAACAGTGATCTAATAACCATGGTGAGATGCCTGCCATCAACACCAAAGTCTACCGTTCATTCCAGTTGAGACATTCGGGCATCCTGTGTCACACAAATCGAGCTGTTCCTGACGCTTCACCCTCTTACTCTCATCCAAACTTCAGATCATGTAGTCACTTTAGTGTGAAAATTACACGTAGTTCTTGTGTAGGGACAAAGTGTCAAGAATGATTTCTCCACTTGGAACTTCCCAGGAAATGAGATACACGCAGTGTCATTTACAGAAATGGTGAATCAGTCTGTACGGCAGATTTCTGCTTTTTCCTTACTGTTCACAAAATGGGGGAATATGTGTTTCTGTTCACTCATCAGGGCAAAGTGATACATCTCCCTGTAACTGCCAGACATTTGAAATGCTGTTTATTGTTATTGCACAATGAATGCTGAATCTTAAATTATTGCGTGTTCGTGCTGATTACTGCACCTCATTGCTATGTATTGTGCAAGACACAGATAAATAAGGAAATTTGTGAACCTCCTTGCTTATCCTCCAGGAACGTGTCAGAGGAGAATTGCTGTTGCTACAGGTTCTACCATCCCTACACCACCAACTTCCCAGAAGTGGACTAGATTTATAAATGGTTTCCTGTTTCTGACAAGACTTCTTTGATAAGTTTACAACTCTGCTTTGTTTGCACTTTATTTCTTCCTGTAGGAGTCTGCTCCCACCCTGCTATGGAAGTGGCGTTTTGCTAGCATGTGGGTATCCAGACATGGAGAGAGTGGAATGAGAGGGGGAAATTGCTACACTTCCCCCTTTCTGATCAGAGAACAAATGGGAAGTTTGATGACTTTTGTTATTTCAGGGGTCAATTGGTCATGCTGTCCATTCCCAGTACCATGGCTTACTCATTCTCTACTCTCTCCTTTTGACTTTTAGAGAAACAAAGCTCGGAAAACCACAAAATTAAGGTAATGCCCACAGTTTAACTTCCTGCAGGCTTTTGATTAGATAGGAGAAAATAATGATAGAGTCACTTTATTTACAACAAATATGTCAAAGCTTTCTAGACAACTCATTGATCTGGAAATCTCATAGTTCTACAAAAAAACTGATCATTTCAGTGAGCAGGAGGGACCAGGGAGCTGCAGAAAAGCAGCAGGCTCAAGTCAGCTGATGGCCATGGTGCTACAGGTATGGCCAGGTGATCTGCATATCTGTCAGCCATAAACCCCAGATGGGTTAGGGAATGAAATGAGAGTAATTCCTTTAGGTGGAGGATAGAAGGTGATCAATTCTTCCCAGGCTGGGCCTTTTCATCCATGCCTTGCCTGGAGGCGCTAAACTACAGCTCAAGTCCCTGCTGGCATAGCTACTGTGGAGAACGTGACAATAAAAGAATAATAAAAAAAAGAGGCTGTATCCCACTTCCTCTTTTTTGAGCTGTATTGGGTTTGTGTGGCAAGGTTTTGGCAGTGGGGGGGCTACAGGGGTGGCTTCGGTGAGAAGCTGCTAGAAGCTTCCCCTGTGTCTGACAGAGCCAATGCCAGCTGGCTCCAAGACGGATCCACTGCTGGCCAAGGCCGAGCCTATCAGTGGTCGTGGTAGTGCCTCTGGGGTAATGTATTTATGCAGGGGAAAAAAACCTGCACAAACCCAGGAGCAACTGCAGCCAGAGAGAGGAGTGAGAAGATGTGAGAGGAACAGCCCTGCAGACACCCAGGTCAGTGCAGAAGGAGGGGCAGGTGGTGCTCCAGGCACCAGAGCAGAGATCCCCCTGCAGCCCATGGAGAAGACCATGGTGAAGCAGGCTGTCCCCCTGCAGCCCATGGAGGAAGGATGAGGGGGTGTAGAGATTCCACCTGCAGCCCATGGAGGACCCCACATTGGAGCAGGTGCAGGCGCCCGAAGGAGGCTGTGACCCTGTGGGAAGCCCACGCTGGAGCAAGCTCCTGGCAGGACTTGTGGAACCATGGAGAGAGGAGCCCAGGCCAGAGCAGGTTTGCTGACAGGACTTGTGACCCCGTGGGTGACCCACGCTGGAGGCACTCTGGTCCTGAAGGTCTGCACCCCGTGGAAGGGACCCACGCTGGAGCAGTTCGTGAAGAACTGCAGCCCGTGGGAAGGACTCACATCGGAAAAGTTCATGGAGCACTGTCTAATGTGCGAGGGCCCCCAGGCTGGAGCAGGGGCAGAGCATGAGGAGTCCTCCCCCTGAGGAGGGAGAAGTGGCAGAGACAAGGTGACAAGGTGTGATGAACTGACCATAACCCCAACTCCCCGTCCCCCTGTGCCACTGGGGGAGAGGAGGGAGAAAATTTGGGAGTGAAGTTGAGACCGGTGTGTTGGGTTTGTGTGGCAAGGTTTTGGTAGCGGGTGGGGGCATGGGTTATAGGGGTGGCTTCTGTGAGGAGCTTCTAGAAGCTTCCACAGTGTCTGGTAGAGCCAATGCCAGCCAGCCCCAAGATGGGCCCGCCCCTGGCCAAGGCCAAGCCAATCAGCGCCTCTGTGATAACATATTTAAGAAGGTGGGAAGTTTTTTTACATCCGGAGGGGGAAGTGCGGAGATGTAAGATTAAGGTCAGTGCAGGAGGAGGGGGGAGGAGGAGGCGCTCCAGACACCGGAGCAGAGATCCCCCTGCAGCCCGTGGTGAAGACCATGGTGAAGCAGGCTGTTCCCCTGCAGCCCATGGAGGACCGATGAGGGGGTGTAGAGATTCCACCTGCAGCCCGTGGAGGACCCTACGCTGGAGCAGGTGGAGGTACCCGAGGGAGGCTGTGGCCTGTGGGAAGCCCGGGCTGAAGCAAGTCCCTGGCCGGACCGGTAGACCCGTGGAGAGGGGAGCCCACGCCAGGGCAGGTTTTGGTGGCAGGACTTGTGACCCCGTGGGAGACCCACGCTGGAACAGTTTTCTCCTGAAGGTCTGCACCCCATGGAAGAGACCACGCCGGAGCAGTTCGGGAAGGACTGTAGCCCGTGGGAGAGACTCCATTTTGGAGCAGGGGAAGGATGAGAGGAGTCCTCCCCCCGAGGACAACGAAGCAGCAGAAACAACGTGCGCTGCACTGACCGCAACCCCCATCCCCCTCCCCCCATTCCCCCCCCCCGCCACTGAGGGGGGGGGGGAGGTTTGAAGCCGGGAGTGAAGTTGAGCCCGGGAAGGGGGGAGGGGTGGGGGAGGTGTTTTAAGGCTTGATGTTACTTGGGTTTTGGTTTTTTTTGCTCTATTCTGTTTAGTAATAAATTAGATGAATCCCTCTTTCTAAGTTCAGTTTGTTTTGCTCGTGATGATAATTAGCTCTCCCTGTCCTTATCTCGACCCGAGCCTTTTGTTAACTTCTCCTCCCCATCATGCTGGGGAAGGAGTGAGTGAGCGGCCGCGTGGCGCTCAGCTGCCGGCTGGGCCTAAACCACGACAACCGGGAAGAAGGGAGGGGTGAGGGGAGGTGTTTTAAGATTTGGTTTTATTTCTCATTACTCAATTCTGATTTGATTGGTAATAAATTGAATTAATTATCCCCAAGTTGAGTCTGTTTTGCCTGTGACAGTAATTGCTGAGTGATCTCCCTGTCCTTACCTGGACCCATGAGCCTTTTGTTGTATTTTCTTTTCCCTGTGCAGCTGAAGAGGGCAGTGATACAGCAGCCTTGGGGGGGGGCACCTGGCCTCCAGCCAGGGTCAACCCACCACAGAGCATATGTTTCTCTATCAGTTTTTGAGACACCTCAGCTACTGCAGATTCAAATTCAGCGACATTGCATGAATGAAGGCACTGGTGTGCATTGCACCTTGAATCCTTGCACGAACTGCTCTGTGTCTGTCGGGCAGAGCTGCAGCTGCAGTTTGCTTTCTGAAATAATGTGTAAAACTCTCCAAGCTGTTTCTTACTCTCTTTAGCATATGTTTGCATGAAGTTTCATGGCCCTTTTGGTCACATTTAGGTCTTAATGGAAGAGAAGCCTTTGACATGGAATTGTTTTTTACATGGCATTTAAAATAATTTTTAAAATTCTGTTATATTTTCTATTTGTCACAATATACTTATAAACACTGCAAGTTTGCTATTAAATAAGACAGAAGGACCAGAGAGAGCTCAGAGAGCTGCTAGAATGAAGAAGCTGGGCAAATAAGGGCTTAGAGAGAAACCTTAAAGAACTGGGTGTGTGATTCCACAGAGAAAGGGAGATTGGTGATTAACTGAGGATGGCTAAAAAAGATGTTACATAAGACACAAGCATCAGTTATTCCTTCTCATCATTATGGGCAGAATAAATGGGTTTACAAGATAGCAGGAGGAATTAGATCAAATATTAGGAAAAACTTCATAACTACAAGAAAAAGTAGGCTGTGGAGTTGGTTGCCAAGGGAGGATGTGAATCACTATCGGTGCAGATCTTTATAGTTAAACAGCCATCTGTCATACAATTAAATCATCATTGCCATAGTGTTAGATTAGGGTTAAAATACTTAGTTGCCTCAGTTATTGTAGCTAGAGTGAGTCTTGCTTAACTGGTATTTGTAGTTATGGATAATCCACGAGAAACATGCTTTATTTTGTTTATTTGGGTTTTTTTTAGTTGGGGTTTTTTATGTCCTATATCTATGAGGGCCTGTGTAATATAAAACTGGCACTTTTTGTTTTTCCTCCTACTTATCCATCATTGAAAGCCATCAAAATATGGCAAATATAATGGGGGAGGTGGAGACTATATCTAGTGGTAATTTCAGTAAACCTCCAAAATCTGTTTGTACACCAGTAAGCTAAGTAAGCTGATACTCCCTTGTAAGGGACAAAGGTGCAGACGTGCCTTGCTAGTCTAAATAACAGTGGAAAAAATGTCATGGTGAGGTGTTCCTTCTTTGTTTATTAGTGGTTTACCCTCCAGTATTGTCCAAATGATCACTGTTTGTCGCCATCTTAAGAGAGGGGATGATAAAAATTGAGGATTCGTAAGGCTGATATAGCAATACACTGAGAGATATTTCAAAGAGATTTGTCAGATGTGGGACAACTTTTGAGGAGATTCACTTAAATGTGACAGTTCAATTTTGTGGGAAAGACACAAGGCTCAAAAATTGTCCATGGGTAAATTTCTTGAGCTAATTTCACAAGTATCACTGTTTTAACAGTTGTTTCTTCCTTTCTTCTCTGTTGCAAGTATGGATGATTTTTTTTTTTTCCTTACTAAGGACTTTGGTCCAGGAAGATACATACTTCTGGAAGGTACCAGAAACTTTGTGGAGTAAGCAAAAAGAACAGTGTTGACCAATTCTGATTTGTAAAAATAGTGCTAAAGAGTGGGAAAACAGAGAATCTGTAGAAAAAAATAATTTCTTACAGAGAAAACCCTTGAGTCTGTGTAAAGTCCTGGTTGAAGGATGGAGCTGGTCAGGGGTCAGACTCAGTATAACAATTAGATTATAGATATCCTGAACTCTCTGAAGAGGCCGGCATGGCTAAAACAGAGGTTTTGTTTCTTGGGTTAATCTCATTTTTGGTCTTTCTACTGAGTCCTGAAGATGGTTTCAGGATTCTAAATATGTAGTCTTCAAACTTAAAGTAAAACCCTGAGTTTTCTAGAAAGGCAGTTCAAACCTGTACGTGAAAAGACATTGAATCTGATAGCTAATTGGAAAACAGTCAGAATTTATTCTTCCAAAAACCTTGAAAATGTATCATAATTGTCATAGTTTAGCCCATTTACACACTCGTGTATACTTTCATATGTATGTATTTGTTGTTTTCCTTCAAAAGTTGTTATGCCAGTACTTTCCTAAGGTGAACAAATCGAGCTGAGAATTATTTCTTTAGTACTTAGGTTTGTAAGGAGAGATTACTTCCATGTTATTATGTCATTTCCTCAAATAAGGCCTATGTTGCAAGATGGAGTAGTTAATTATGGTTCCTTTTTCTCTTCTGTCATTCCTGAATTACCACATTGTGCAATTACTCAGTTACTACTGTGTAATCAAAATAATAATACGTTTCTTACTTTTCTCAATACTACTGTAACTAATACAACCAGAACCCCTACTTTTTGACCCAGCATTTTACAGTGTTAAACCATCTGCAGAATAACCACAGGCACAGGCTTATCTCTGGTCCGTGGGCCACCAAGAGTGAACACTTGACTTAACTCATCTTGTGCTGCTGCTAACACTGCATAGTGAACACCATGACCACCATTTGGGTGTCACTGACTTAACTTTCTGACTGTGCTCAAGGTTAGTTCTTCTTCCAGTTCAAGCTCCCATTCTGCTAGGCACTGTATAAATATGACTAATAATTTCTAAGTATCTAGAGATTAAGATCTCAGAGCAAGCAGAATAAGTCATTGAACTCATCCAAGGTTTGACCCTTCCTCTCGGGGTGAATCACTTTCCATTTATTCTAGAATCAGCATATCATAAGTAGACTTCTAAGTTAGTGTGGTGGGTTGACCCTGGCTGGACACCAAGTTCCCACCAAAGCAGCTTTATCACTGCCCTCAGCTGGACAACCTCCATGGGCTGCAGGGGGACAGCCTGCTTCACCATGGTCTTCTCCACGGGCTGCAGGGGGATCTCTGCTCGGGTGCCTGGAGCACCTCCTGCCCCTCCTTCTGCACTGACCTGGGTGTCTGCAGGGTTGTTCCTCTCACATCTTCTCACTCCTCTCTCTGGCTGCAGTTGCTCCTGGTGTTGCATACAAAACCTTGCCACACAAAACTAATACGTTCCACCCCTCACCTCTAAGAATCACATATGTGAGAATTATCAATAAAATCCACATTCATCACACAATCTTCACAAACTTCACTCACATCAGCAGAAAAGAATTTCCCACACCAAAATCAAAGTAACATCATCACAACACTGAATAAAAGTGGACAATTTACACACAATCCACCCCTCATCCCTTCTCCACATTTACAGCAGAAATTCCCCACGATCACTCCACTTTTCACTTTTTAGTTGTGTTCACTCCATGTTTTGCCTGTTACCTCTACCAATTACTATCCTTATCTCAAATTCCTCATGCCCCACCTTGGGTGACAAAAAGGACTTGGGTGGGTTGACTTTGGCTGGACGCCAGATGCCCACCAAGCTGCTCTAGCACTCCCCTCCTCAGCAGGACAGGGGAGGGAGAAAATAAGGTGCAAAAAACTTATGAGTCAAGATAAAAGCAGTTTAATAAAGCTAAAGCAAATGAAGCAGAAGCAAAGAAAACAAAAGATTTATTCTCTTACTTCCCATCAGCAGGTGATGTCCAGCCATTTCCTGGTAAGCAGGGCTTCAGTACATAGAGCAGTGTCTCTGGAAAACAAATGTTTTAAGTAACAAATGCCCCCTCCCCTTTCTCTTAGCTTTTATTGCTGAGCAGACGTCATATGGTATGGAATATCCCTTTGGTCAGTGTGGGTCAGCTGTCCTGGCTGTGTCCCCTCCCAAGATCTTGCCCACCCCCAGGCTACTGGTAAGAGAGGAATGTTTGAGAGAGACAGTTTTGATGCTGTGCCAGCCCCGCTCATCAGCAGCCAAAACACTGGTGTGTTATCAACACCTTTCTAGTTACCAATGCACAGACAGCACTATGAGGGCTGCTGTGGGGAAAATTAACTCCAGCTCAGCCAGACCCAATACAGTCAGGGACAAGATCCAGGCTGAGATTTGGACACCTCGTTTTCAGCATCTAAATATATGTATGTAGGGGAGGAGATTTCTGGTCTAAGTGCTTAATTTCCTTGTCCTAATGTGATGTCTCTTGACATTTGAGAAACCCCAGGGTACTGAAGACACCTGCGCTGATTTGATCTAGGGAACACTTGTACTATTCCTAACCAGCTGGAAGTTAAGTAGGATGAACCAGAACATCTCGGATATCAATAACCGCATATGTTCAGGTAACTGAATCCTGTCCCAGATGTGTGAACTCACATTAAAGTCCGTGGACACTTTTCCAATGTGTTAGGAAGCAATTTTCCATTAGGAAGGAAAAAAAAAAGGTCACTGCCAAAAGAAAGATATTCAGCCATCTCTAACAGGCAAGAGTCCAATCACGCTGCTGTTGTCTCCAGATCATGAGACAGCAGTACTCTGTGTGCTTGCCATAAAAAGAATGAGATTTGTTAATGCGCCGCACAGAGAGTAAAGCAGAACCACAGTCATGCCTTTTCCAGCAGCCATGGTTAACAAAATCCCTTTTTGTATGCATAATATTCATGTTCTGCCCTTTGTCAGGAAAACAACAACAAAAAAAAGACTAAAAGAAGAGTCTCACAGGTGTTGGTCATTGGTCCACTTTTTCTCAACTTCTCCCATGATTATGATGATCAGGGATTTAGTTATTATCTTAACCTTTGGCCAACGATACAATCAAAAGAAGAGTCAGTGATCTTCCCAAGGTAAAAGGCTGTGCAATGGCTCGAAAGAAATAAACGTAATTTTGTAAAAGAATGGGTTATACTTCAGATTATATTTTTCAATGTAGCTTTAATTGCCAAAATTTCTTCCTGGACAATCTTTAATAGTGATTAGAATCTGGTAATGAAATAACTATCGACCTCCTTAATTAAATGAGAATGTTCCTTCATCAGTGATTTTTGTTTAGTCCCTGGTGAGTACAACAGCAGTTTATTACAGCATAGTTAGGAAAAAAATATCTCTCTACTAGCCTATTCAATGAAAATATAAAGGCAACTAATAACTGTTTCTGTGGGGCTTTTTAGTTTATTATTAACATCCTACTGCTATATGTGATTCTCTGTATCATATGTGACTGTTCTAATAATTGTCCTATTCTTTTTAGGCTTTAGCATTCAATATCTAGGACATTGTTTTCTGCACAGTCTTCTGCTGTTATTTTGTGTTAATGTTAGTCCAAAAAGCTTAATACAATTACATTTTTCCTAAATCTGTCTTAAATCTATGGAAAATGTTCTTATTATTTTCCACGTAATAATTTTCCACAATAACGTATATAAAGAATCAATAAGCCACTTACATTAACATAGAAATTTCTTCATCGTAATGTGACATCGTATCTCCTCTACACTTTTCATGTTCCCGTTAAAAGGGAGAGCAGAGGCACAGATACTTGTGATAGCTGCCTCAGTCCGCTGTGTAAGGGTTTAGGAGCAAGCTCAGTTAGTACGTCGACCTGAGCTTCCACAAGATCTCTTAGAATGCAGAAAAGTCATGTTGTCATGGCCAAAAACCAGAATTCAGCACTGTCTTCTGTGTCCATTAGCAATATTGTCCCATTGAACCTTTCCAACCCGGGTCCCCTTATACACATTCACTGCACCAAAGAGATTAGTTGAATCCACATGAGTGGAGAACAGTTCTGGAAGGGAACAGCTAAGGAGGGGATGCTGCTCTTCAGATTATTGTGTATCAAGTACACATGGGTTTTCTCCTTATTAAGAACATGACTGACATTCTTGTTCCCCCTGTCTAGCACTTTTTTTTTTTTAAACCAGGAACTGTTCTATTAATTTAGAATAATAGTATCATGTTTATTCTTATTCTTACTCTTACTCTTACTCCTACCCTTACTCTTACTCTTACTCCTACTCTTTTATTCTTATTCCTCTCTTCAGTGGAGACATTTTACAAGTTTTATTGCATTTACACAATGAAGTTTGTACTGGAGTTCATCTCAAAGGCATGGGAGGGAGTGGCAGCTTTTAATTTGTTTTCTAGAAAAAATATGGGAAGAAAATTTGCTCTTTTATCCACTAGCTTCTGAACTTCTTAAAAAAAAAAAAAGCTAAAAAAAATTTAAATTAAATCCATTGTTCTTGCCAGTTTGACCAGAAAATTAATTACTTGTATGGAAAAGAAAATACTGCACTTCTATAAACTGTTTTCACTGCTCAAACTCTCATTTGTTTCAAAGATCATTTACTTTGCCCACCCCTGAAGACAACTCTGTTGCAGTGCACTTCAAGGATCAATCTCCTGTGACTGCTGGAAGTCCATCAGAGTACAGGGGAACAGGACTTGAAGAGATGTCAAGACATCAACCAATGCACTGTCCAGCTCCAAGGCAGTCTCAGTCATCACTCCCATGGATGTTTGTCTGATCTTTTTCAAAAACCCTCCAAAGATGGAGACTCCACATTTTCTTCATTTGATTTATCAAAGGCTTTACCAATTTTACTGCCAGAAATATTTTTCCTGACATCCTATCTGCAATTTTCCTCTAGCAGCTTTAACCACTGTCTTATTGTCCTATCTGACATGGACAAAATTATTCCCGTCTCTTTTCCAAAGGTCTTTCTATAATACAAGACGTGTCATGTATGCCCTTCATCTTCTGTTCTGGCAAAACCATCACTTTCCTTCTGACCTTTCCCCTTACGTTGCAGTTTCCTGGCCTCTCCTCAAACCCTCTGCTTTCCTCTGGATTACTTCCAGCAGATCCAAAGCTTTCTTGAAAAATCCTTAAAAAGTAGTCCTCAACATAGACCGGTCAAATTGCTCTAGCAATTTAACTGCTTAACATCATGAGGTATTTCCTTCATGTAGGAAATAAGTATCACTCTAATTTATGAACCCAATAATTTTGCCTTTCTCCAGTACTATATCATCTACTCACCTTGACCCTCAGATACTTTCCTGGAGACCTGCTCTGTAAACAGCAGCCTCATAGGTTGTGCCTGTGTGCTTGATTTTTTTCCAGCCCAGTACTGCTTTTTGCAGCTGTTTCTGTTATACTATATCCTGACATTATTAACATAGAAAATGAATTACTTTCCTTCTCTGATGTAAGACACTGGTGGAGTATGAGCAGCAGATAATGACAGATGATCAAAGTAAGGATCATTTTTACATCTTGCAAGGTCTTAATGAGCAACCGATTAAATGGGAACTAAAAGAGCGCGCCATTTTGGACCACACAATAATCATGTACAGCTGTGAAAAGTAGTTGATATATTTTGTGTTAGAAACAAATGTTCTGTTTGGCTGAAAAAAACATTTCACTTAAAAAAGAAATAAAATTTTCTCAACTGAAAAATTTCAGAGCCTTTTATACTGATTCCAGATGACAACTAGCTGTGGAAATGAGTGTATATTGCATTCATCTATTGATGTCAAGTCCAAATAACAGAAATAAGAGAAACCAGTTAACAATTCAAGACAGAAGATAACTCATGGACTATACCAGAAATAGAAAAGTGAATCAAATGATCATTCAAAACTGTTTCAGAGGAGAATGGTGTTCCCACCTCAAATTCCAAAATAAGCCTATTAAAGCTGAACAATGTGTTAGTTTTTCTTACTTATCATTACAAGACAACCTGGAATTTTGTTTTATGTTTATGTTCAGGGATATTTTTATTTAAAAAAGTATTTTCATTTTATATTCAACTTCTTTTTTTGCTTGGCTTTTTTTTTTTTTTTGTTTAGATCGAGTTTTTTATTTGGCTTTTTGGTGGTTTTGGGTTTGGTTTTGGTTTTGGTTTTTTTCTTTTTCTTTCCATTTTGCTTTTTCTCCAAAATAGAAACCCACCATCCTCCAAAATTTCTGTTCACCCTATTAAAAAATATGGAAAACTTTGTCCAGCTCTGGGTAATTTTAAAAATGTCTGATACATAAATTTTATGACATATGCTGGTATCAATGAGGACTTTTGTAGACTACCTGGCAGATAAAAAAAAAATTCTTTTTATGTTACTGTATGTATACTAACAGCGCTATCATTGAATTGCAGCCTCAACTTTTCCTAACAAGCAGATGAAAGGGCAACCTTTTTACCTGTAAATAAGGAAATCAAGGAAAATATCACTGATTAAAACTTTGACCATACCAAAGATGAAGGCAATAAGTGTGCATGAGAATCTACTTCAATCTACAGTTTTTCAGTAACAGGCTGCTATTAAAAAAGCTAAGCAGCCTGTTTTGATCATTCGCACAGATCATGCACATGAGTTTATGTTTTCCTATTTCTGCATGCAAAAACTTGTGTTTTTTTCCCCTTTAAGAGAAGTTTTAAATACAGCACTCAAATGACAAGATGCGTGTCAGAAAACATCACCTGATGTTCCCTAGGTAGCCGCAAGACATGGTTTCAGGTTTGTTTCAGTGGCGCCTGCCCTCTCTTAAAACCAGTCCCGGTTCCTCTACCAGGGGCTGTCTTCTCCGTTATACTGACAGCATTTACGAGACATGGTGAGGTGGACTGGGGAACTGATTCTCCTGGGGGAAAAAAGTGTTTATTTCTAGTCTGGATCAGCTCCCTGCCCCAGTTCCCCACTATGCCCACAAATAGCTCTGGCAGGGAGTAAGCAGCCCAAAGAAAGTTGAAAGGGGAAAGGAAAGAAGTGCTGAAGCTAGCGCTGTGGTCAAGTAACTGTGCCATAGCCTTACTGCCAAGCTAGGAAGTTTATCCCAGTGGAAACAAAATCAACCAAACACAGTGGTGCAAACCCCTAGGATACGAGTGCTTAAACAGATTTAACTCAATTTAATGTGATCAAGAATTAATGCTCTACATTCTGCGCTATGTTTAAACAGCTTTAATTAAAAACCATCTGCTCATTTCATACATGGTGAGAGCAAAATGATCACCCTTTTACACTGTGTTGCAAAGACAAATTAATTCCACTGCATAATTATGACTATGCGTATTTTTGATCTTCAGTATTTAGATGATAATTCAAGGACCCATTTATAAAACTTTTTGAAGCTCTGGATTGTCTAATGTTGCCCTGTTTCAAACAGTTCCTTTTTCCTCAGAAACTAAACATTTATCTGTCACGTCTGCACACCAAAATTGCCTATTCTTGGAGCTGTGGTTAAATGACTTAGACCCAGCCTTCCTCCCTCCTCCCCTCCTACACCTTTCCTCTAAATTTCAATAGTTTTAAAGAATTGTCATGGCAATATCTCTCTCTCTGGGAGACTATGGTAGAGACTGAAATTTCCCACTATTCCACAGTAGATTTGCCTTCAGTATTATGAACTTCATCATGAGAGCGTGTGGGTCTGACATTGGTAGACCACAGAAGCAATCCTGACTCCATTTTCACTTTTGACCCTGCTGATGAGATTAACAAGTTCAAGACAAAATGCTAACTGTAGCCCTTTTCTCAGTGCTGAATTCTAATACTTTTTTTGTGGGTATGATCTTTGGGAAATAAGAAGGTGCAGCAATGTCATCTCAGAAGCTTTGACTATTTAACTTGAATCGTTTCCTTTTAGCTTTGAAAGCCCCCCCATTTTTAATGTCAATAAAATAAGTTATTGTTGCTGTCTTTTTTAGGTAAATGATAAGATTGTGAAATATTCGTTTATAGTATTAAGGTTTCCTCCAGCTTTCCATCATCATAAGACAAATAGATGTAATTAATTGCTATGGAAATGTTCTTCATAAATTTTGGACTATATTGTGCTGGTTATGAAACATTTAGCCCTACCACCACCACCCATCACCTTGTGTTCTAGGAGTCAGTGTCCAGCCATGTACGTTGGTGGAAGAGACAATTTACTCCCTTCTGTTTCCATGTAACTGCAGTAGCATGGCGGTTAAGGTAGAAGGAGATACGAACCTGAGTCTTGCTTAAGGCAAATGAGGTTTATATGAGCACTGAGTTCTCACGGGTATGAAGAGAGGACAAGGGTAGTCTAAAATAATTACAGTCTTCCTCTTGTTACCTGGGCAAATCCAGCTACTTCGTTTGGTGAGGCCATCTAGCTTTGGTAGTTTACTTTTATTCTTTTTGTGATTATTCACTGTATCATAACCTCCAGCAACCAAATCAGATTAATTGGGTCCAAACAATGCAGATTTCTATTGACATTTTCAAAAATGCTTTCGATAAGATAAATAGCCACATTTCAGCTGCATAAAATTAATCTCTGTGTAAACATCCTTGTAGCTACAATAATGGAGGAGATCTTGCAGAGAGAGAAAGAGTTTTAGATAAGTTTTGGGATACTGTTCTATGTGTACGGAGAGGAGTGCAGAAACGGGGGTGGCAGGGCTGGGAGGAGGCAATGAGCTGTTGTGAAATCAGCCAGTATCTTACAAACTACACGAGTTGTTAGTAAAAGCTAAACCAATTCTGCAAAGAGCAGCAAGACAATCCTTGAAAAAGCTGTGAAAATGTCAGACTTTCACCTTTGGAGACCCCATGAGGAGAAGCACCTTTCCTCCGCTGCATATTCAATATCTGCTCTGCAGCTCTGCCGTCCTTAAGGCAAGCTGCCACCACTAGAAACAGCTTGGCAGAGGATCTGCATGCAATACGGTGTGCGTTGATCATGGAGGTGATGAGTGGAGAGAAGATGTAGTAATTACTGATCTATCAAATGTTTGCCTCTGCTCAGGAGAAGTGTGGGATGCAGGGGTGGTGATATTCAAGACTGAAAAACTTGGATGGAACTGGTAGGAAGTGATAACTTTGTGCCTGTGGAATACCGGTCCTTCAGATGTGATTTTATGGTGAAACTAAGAAGCTCAAAGTTGTGTAAGTTATTGAGGAAACTTTTTTGTTTAAATGAAAAAAATAGTCATTTTTAAGGAAAAAAAAAAACCAAATCCATAAGCCCATTACTTTCTTTTAGACATGTCATTCTCCTTAACCACAAACAGCTGGAAATTTGCACAGAACAGCGACAGTAGGAAGGAACTCATTTTAATGGAATGTCTGTGCTGCAGATTGGCAGAATAAGGCTGAAAATACAGAAAACCCAGATTTTCCAAAATGACCTATGGTCATCAGAGTTCCTATGTGGTGGATTTTAGCATGAGACCCCTCTATACCAGTACTCATTCTTCCTGAAAATTGAAAGACTTTTCAAATGTTTTGCATAGGGCGCTCTATGTGCTCCGGTATATTGAAAAGTGGTAAGCAATGCCTTCTGCGGTTTTTATAGGCATGACTTCAACTGAATAAACACATATAATGGCTCAGATGTGGTGGCTGAAATGGAAAATTCTAATATGTACACCAAAAGCTTACTCACAGGCAACATATTTTTCTAATACATGGACCAAAAAAGTGCATCCCCATGAAATGTGAGATGTTACTCATTTGAAACAGGACTGTTTATGATTCTTTTTTCAAACACCAGTTGAAATGGCTGTAGAGTGCATGATTTGTAGACCATTTGTGGGATAGCCTAAAGACTATTAACCTCAATTGCACTAATACACTACAGGAAACCTGCTGGGTGCTCAGCCAAAGATTTTTCTTTAATCTAGAATCTCTTTGGGAAGGAAAGGAGAAGGAATATGTCCGAGTGCTGTAACACAGCCTCTGTTGGCATGAGCTTGTGATGACAGCACTGGTCACCGCAGTTTCATAAGATTTTCAAGGAATATAAAAATATTAAGCATTTGTAAGACAGCTAAAACTTCCTCTTGTAATCTTACTACTGAAAGCACTTTGAGTAGTGTAAATATTCAGGTTGTCTACCTCCTCAAAAGGTAACATGAAGTAATCAGCAAAACACTGATAAGAATTGAATACTGTTGCCATACATTATTTTAAAGGCATGTGGCATGACGAGTTAAGACTCCATAGGTTTAAGTTCTCTTACTAGCTTTTTCCATAACTTTACCAGCTGAAAAAGTAAATTTAACACTATGGGGTGAAATTTTTCCATGCGGTGCCTCTGCAGGGAAATCTTTCAGGTTTTGAGATTCTGTAGCTTCTGAAATGAGTTTAAGAAAAATATCAGAATTTTCCCTTGATAAATACAGTTATAAATGTTCGTTTACAAGGTCTAGAGCTTCATCTTCTGAAACTAGATAATGAAAATTTGCAGGAACACAGCTCAAATTTTGTTTTAGACAGACCTGTGAAAGCTTGCCTAATTTAGGAAAAGCATAAGTCTTTGGGGAAAAAATGAAATAAATCCTTATGCACACACTGAAAGGAAAGCTTGCCAACTTCAGCTCTCCAAAACCACCTTCTTGCATTGCACATACTCAGTTCCCTCGCAGATCCAAACTACAACCAAGCCCTGATGGCTTCATCCCTGCAGATGTTTCCAAATGTAGACGAGCCCTGCATAGGTACAACTTTAGTTCCTCGTAGCTGTGGTGACCCTAGGAGCTGGGAGGCTCCTTTCCAAGGTCCCAGCTTTCCCCTACCCAACCTGTGCAGACAAGCAGTTAAAAGTCATTTGACATAACTGCAGAAAGATGAGCAGGGAAGATGGACAAAAAGCAGTGTCAGAGGTGAAAACAGGGTTGTGGGATGGACCAGCATGGGAAGATTGGAGCCAGGGTTAAGAATTGATTTTGAAGAACGGCATGATATGAGAATAGAAGAGTCAAGAACAATATTTTAAAGGTATTTCATATCTTGTGTTTCTGATTTTGCAATGTTAACATTTGCTTAATGTTGATATGGAATTTGAGGTCCTTCGAGATAGTATAAATTAGTTGACAAGCTTTCATTTATACACATCATGGCTGGAGTACAGTTGATCTTCCATTTAGACATTAGACATTTAGTTCTGAGGGATACTGAGTATTTCCAAAGTGGGATTCATCTGGCCTGTCTAAAAGTTTAGGATGAGATGTATGAGCTGAGTGTACATATTTCTATACTTTGACTAGGGAAGTTGACTGGTTCAGATTTAGATACTGAACTTTCAGAAGCCTGAAGCAAAGTGAGAAGAATCCCTCAATTTTGCCTTCAAATCAATGTCTAACAGGTACCCAGCAGAATTTGTGTTCACATGGCTCTTTTTGATCCTGTATTTTAAAATATACTACCATGATCATTATATTCCATACAAACACACCCACACACAAATGCACTGAAGTCACATTATGAAATGTGCTGTATTTGAATAAATTTACATTAATATTAGTGTTAGGAGAGGGGGTTTTTTTATGCTATTGTTTTCATACACGATTAGCAACATTTAGAGCTGTCTATCCCTCCTAAAATAATTTTGTATTACAAAGAAAGAAACAGAGGTCTTGTCAGGAGGTACAGGACTCCTGTAATCTTAGGATCAATCACTCAATTCATCCAGTTCACTCTCTGAGCATGCAGCAAAGTCAAAATGTGAAAAGCAGGTTAAATACAGCTTAGAGAGTTGTTAATATTTATTTCCCACTTCACTATACTGTTACGTCACTTCTGTGCAAAAAGATAAATGCTTCAAATCAGCAACTGACAGGAGAAAGGGAAGTCAAAAAGCTGGTGAAAGATGCTAAGAAAGGCTAAAGAAGTGAAGTCTGACTCTTGCTTTGGAACATGAACTCTAGTACTTTATACCACTGTGCTCTGTACACTCTGAGTCTGGCAGTGCTTGTAAGTAATTGCATGAAAAGAAGCTTTTACTCCATTGTTTTTCAATAATTGTTCATTTTCTTCTTGGTGCAGATGGTCTGATACAGCTTCACTTTTTGCATGAGTCTCTTTTCTGTTTATTTGCTTTGGCTTCCAGTTAAACAAGGCAAGATGCTATGAAATGTGTGAACAGTGGCAGAAGGGCCACACGCTGTAGTATCTATATATCAATGCACTTCACTGCTTTCTTACCACACACTCACTAAAGAGAAACAACATAATTGGCAGAAGCCTGCAATTTTTTTGTGTGTGTGTGTAGGCTTTAAAAGATAGTGACAAAGAAGAAGAAACTGGAGGAGAGCTGTTACATCAGAGCAGCTGAGTTTTGATAGAGTTTTCTTAAATTTCAGATTACGCAGTCTTATTAGTTACAATTTCATCTGCCTCGTTGGTGGCACTAATATTATTTAATATGCGAGCAGCTGAGATGTCACAGGTAACAACTGAGTTGAACCAGCAAGGATGCTTATGACAGAACTAGAAATTTCCAAGCGCATTAAAAAGCCTAGAAGTCTTGCTGATATTTTGCTTTGGACAGTGATTAGTAAACCAGCATTCAGGACTACACAGATATCAGGAAAGGTCTGTGAAAAGTTGAGGGAGGGTATTTTCTTTGCTTTTGAGAGTAATTACATTTTCAGCATCTTCCTTTTGTGATCCTTCTGCTCTACCCTTTCCTCTTCCCTGGGAATCTCTTTTCTGAAGAGTCATTTCATGAGGGGTGGCACAGCAGCTTGGGTTTTGTGGTTAAAGAGAAATAAAACACTATGAAATGACTGAAAAGATTTTTTACAGATGTGAAGCTATGGTTTCCTTTGTATCATCTGTGCGGCAAACTCCCCTTCCCTGGGGTGGGAGTAGATAAGTATGATTGCTCAAGAAGTAGAATATCAGGATCAAGTGCAAGTAGTTAAAAATACTCCTGAAGATCTCTGTGAGAACCTGTCCCATTTACCCAAGAGAAATAGCACTTTATTCTATAAAGTTGGCTTGGTTATAACACAGTTGTGCACTGATCAAAACCAAATTTATGTCTAAGTGTATAATAAAAATCTCCCAGCATTTGTTGCATATTTGGTTTTAATAGAGGATAGGTAAACAACTCTTATTTGAGTAGAAAATGGTGGCAAAACCTCTACCTGTTGTCATTGTTGGGGTAACTGGATACTATGCTTTCCCTGGAAGAGCTGACCTCAACTTTTGGAGGTTTTAAATGCTGAAGAGGTTGACGCTCAGCTTCCATAAATTGAGAATTTTTTGCTGTCATTGCTTGCCTACTGTAATGTGAAAAGAATGTAAATATTGATCCATTCAGTGTATATGAGAGAAAACAAAGGAAGAGCATCATTTAAGCAGCAAATTTTGCATGATGTTATAAAAACACCGAGAATAATTAAAAAAAAAGGAGAAGTTTACTTTTTATGTGTGCATTTTATGTCCTTCTTTAGAGCCTGATCTGGAAGAGGGTTTTCTTTTGTTGTTGTGGTTTTTTGGTGGTTTTTTTTGTTTTGTTTTGGTTTGGTTTGGTTTTTTTTTTGTTTGGGGGGGTGTGTGTGTGTGGTTTGTTTTGTTTTTTTTTTAATCACATTACCAAAACTTTCAGCAGGGGCCCTCTGACAAGGGTAAAGGTTTGCTTGATTGATCAGCTAATCCACAGATCCATTTAATAAGTTAACTGATGGATATAGCAACTGCAAATTCATATTCTATTTGGAACATATCAGTGTTTATTTCATTTGTAGTTTAGTTTTCCTCAGCAGCAATATTTTTGTATAAAGTTATTCAGGAGAACAGCCTGAAATAATAGCTATGGTCCTCTCAAAAAGATTTTCTATTATTTTGACTCCTGTTGCACAATTCCTATCATTTTTACTCTTCTAAAAATAATATTGGGGAAATACCTGTTCCCTTAACTCTAAATGTGGTGCAAATATGACCACAAGAAAAGCACTTATACTTTTTCTAAGCTATATTTATTCTACAAGTGATAACCTGACCAGCTGGGAGAATTGCTTTTGTCCCAAGTTCTTTTGCAACCTCAGACAGAAAGTAAAATATATTCTAAAGCATAATTATATTTGAGCAACATAAAATAATAATTAAAAAAAAACTTTGACGCTCCACTCTTTACTATCTTATAAAAATAGTTTAGCCACAATTTTTATTCTGTATTGAGAAATAAATACCTCCAGAGGACCATTTAATCTGCTTTAGTTAGACCCCCTGTGTTAGACTGGGGTGGGTTTTCAGACATAATGCAATAAATGAATGTGGAAGAGCCCATATTCACACACCATAATATTAAACATTTTGTTGAAGACCCTAAAGTAAGATGGCAGTTATCATAGAATCATAGGATCATAGAATGATTTGGATTGGAAGGGACCTCAAAGATCATCAGGGTCCAACCCCCTGCCATGCACAGGGACACTCTCCACTAGACCAGGTTGCCCAAAGCCCCATCCAACCTGGCCTTGAACACTGCCAGGGATGGGGCCTCCACAACTTCTCTGGGCAACCTGTTCCAGCGCTTTCCCTCTAGTCCATTGAGAGAGGCATCTCTTCTGAGGACTGCTCAACTCCTACACAATCTGAATGGTCCTCTGGCAGTGGTATGCAATGAAAAGACAAGAGGCAATGGGTACAAACCGAAATATAGAAAATTCCATTTAAACTCAGTAAACTACTTTCTACTGTGAGGGAAACCCAACACTGGAAGAAGCTGCCCAGAAAGATTTTGCAGTCCCCATCCTTGATATCCAAAACCCAGCTGGACACAGCCCTGAGCAATCTGCTCTGCTTGACCCTGTGTTGAGCAGGAAAGTTGCATTAGATGATTCCCAGAGGTTCCTGCTAGACTCACAGATTATTCAGTGATCTGTGAGCTACAGAGGGCATTTCTATAGGGAGGATCCTAAGACAAATGAACTACCAAAGTGGCAAACTAAAAGTAGTAAGTGCTATTCATCTAACAGAATTTAGACTGAAGCCTGAATTTAGAAAGTAACCATGGATTTAACAGTCAGGGGAATCCTAGCAAGTTGAGTCTAAACCATAGCCCATTCCATCAAAAGTAAATGTATAAAATAATTCAACCAATCTATGCACAAGAATGATCGCTTCTTTCTATTATCCTTATGAAAGGAACCTAAGATGACTAGATCAGATAATGATGTCTCTGTAGACATAGACAACAAAGGGAGCTGAATCATGTACACAGACTTTTATTCTTGTCTTAAAGAATGGCTCATACCTTTATTCCATTATTTCATGCTTCCAGAAGTGGGCAGAAGAGAAGGAGGTAGAAAATGTGATTAAACAAGTAAGTCTACAGATGTTTTCAGAGTAGTTTGGAACCTGATTCTATACCTTGTTTGGGATTAGTATTCAGAGCTGTTTGGAAAGTGTAAGGGTCTACTAGATGTAGTCTAATGCTCTAGGGGGATGAATATATCTAGAACACAGTCTGGGAGTCAAATAAACCTTTTTAGTTTATTTTACCTGAGCTTCTGTCATAGCAGATCTTGCACTCAGTGTTTATTTAAGCAGTGGTTAGCGCTGACTTGAATATAAACTGTGAGAGCATGTCTTAAGGACAGGTATTCTTGAAAGAAGAGGTAATAATTTAAATACCTGGCACTTCATTAGCCTCACCTTTTTATTTGAGTGTGGTAAAGTGTTCTCACAAGTTGGGAGACTTAGAAAGAAAAAGGAAAAAAAAAGGTTTCCTGCACTGGTGAATAAGCCAAACAAGCTTTGTTCTTGCCATGAACATTTCAGTGAGCAAAGGGACTTTTCACAGGCAAAATCTAGTCAATTTTTTGCCAGGAGAAATAATTTAGGACTGTGCAAATGGGTACATTTCCTGTCTACTGAGGTTTTTCTGGGCACAGTTCACTGAACAAAGAGAATGTTGTAAAATAGTTTTTCAGTAAATGGGTTGACTAGGTTGATTGTTTTTTCTACTGACTAACAAAGCTACTTTTTTTGCAATAGCTGCCGTACATGATGGGTAGTGAGCTTTTCAGCATAGATGACTCTCATTGTCCAGGGTGAGTATAAGCGGAGAAGAGGTATCAAATGAGCAAAGATGTTCAAGACAGATGCCAATTTGTCATCCTGCCTACCATTACATATCTTAGTGAAGTAGACTTGCAGAGCTCCCTAGACTACATGTTTTTACTGATGGGGGCTGACTTCACTGAGGCATCCTACGCATCAGATCTCTACCTCCTGGGGCTAAGGCAATGGCTGGCCTCTGCTCCATCCGTTCATAGTTACCATCCTCTCACATACACCAAACTTCATTCAGCCTTGAGTGTGGGGCCCTCCTTTTCATTGCTGCCTTAAGCTGATCCATGGCACTGCTGTCTGTCAGTTTGCCATGAAAACCACATCCTCCCAAAAGTGCAGTAAATGGGAAACAGGCTATATCTCCTTGAAAGGCATACATGTGGATATACGCGTTTGCAACTGCCAAGGTCTGAACCACAGAAGGGTAAAAGCTGTGCAATTAATCCAGTATTCTGCAGCAGCCTCAGATCCTCAACTTGTTAACTAATGTGTGGGTTAAACGCTCTGCAGACCAACATGAGATATGGACATTACATGGAGGGGAAACACCAACTTATTGGAACAGATACAATCTGCCCTCTGAATGAACTGAAAGCCAGCTATTTATTTTCCAAATTCCCTGAATATTAATCTTCTCTGTGTGGAACCAAACTGAGCCATATGCCAGCCACCTGTTCACTACGCAAGTCCCATCCTGAGTTTATTTTCTGTTATGTGTATCTGTGTCCCTATATCTATATTCACACATACAGAGCACACTGGCACCAGTGGACAGGGCGCAGCGCTAAGATGAGAGTGTCTCTGATGACAATTGACCTTCTGGGATTGGGGGCAATGGCTATGGTTGGACAACGCACATATTACTTTCTTCGTGAAAAATAGACACGTGTTTTCTGCACAGTGGGTATGCCCACAACAGTCATGGTGTGTAACAGCCTGCTGCAGACTGTGTCCTTTGGTGGCCAAGGTACTCTGCATCCCTTCTAATTCTCTTGTGGTGCCCATGTAAGTACAAGTCTAAATAATGATTAAAGCAACTAAAAGATTCCGGCTGTTAAAACATTAGGTGTCTTTTTTTTTTTTTTAATTTATACCAGCATACCAAACCAACAAATGCTTTGGTGTAGAGTTTTTTTCCAAAGAAAGGAGTTTTGCCTCCCACTTTGTGTAAAGAAAGAACAGATTCATTCCTTTTGGAGTGAAGAGCTCATTCAGAAGACAATTTTGCAGTAATTATATCTGTTTTCAAGATGTTGTTTCTTTGCAGGTTGGCAGGGGCATGTCTATGCTGCAGAGCAGGTGGGATCTGCAGCATGCCCTGAGGTGCTGTGCCCTCCAGCGTTAAGAAAAGGAGCCCATACAAGTGCACTCTGTCTCCCTGGGCCCACATTTCGCAAGGGCTAAAGTCAGGGTGCAAGTGAGTCCTGCACTCCAACCCAGGCTTTAGCAAAGAGGTCTTTCATTATCAACATAGTCAGAGAAATCATAAACTTTCCAGTACAGAGTTGTAGCTATCATCCTCTGACAGCTATGCTACCTAAAGATTTTCTCTGATGTAAAGTAGCACAGGTCAACTGCCTTTGACAGAGCTCAGCCGGGTTCATCTGCCGACAGCATTGCAATTTATGCAGATACAGTGGCACCCTTTAACCACAAAACCCTAAGCTAGTGCTCTGTGTCCTAACACAGCCCTGGAAGTTGCAAAAGTGGGTCTGGACTTAATGGCTCATTAGATCCCATCCAACCCCTTCTTAATAATCGGCTGAAACTTCTCTCCCTGTAGGTTGCTGGGAATGTCCACCCAGAATGTGATTTTATGACCGAGCTGAAGGAAAAGGAAGCTGAATGTCTGAAGGACTCAGAAGAGCGTGGGAATGCAACACCAGCAGGTATCCATGTGTGAGGGATGAAAAGAGTAACAGGGAAGCGACACTACAGTCAGGACACAGCCACGCTGCCAATGTGTACGCTTGAGTGTTTGACCTGTTGTCCCACATCCCTGTTCTCTGGTCAGCTCTTCTTCCATCTACGCAATTCCTTTCAATTCTTTATTTTCAACCTTTTTTTTCACATTCACATATGGATAGTCTAACTGAGTGAATCCTTGTGTCCTTGTCTATTCCTTCCCCAACTGGATGCTGTCATGGCATCATGCTTGTTATGTGAGAGTGTGTTGATCTTTAAAAATAGGGTAACCCCTTAACAATTACTGTAGTCCAGTCTTTCTTCCAGCATCACCCTACCTCCTGTTTCTACAATATGTTTTCATTTATCACATTATGTCTGAAAACCCACCTCAGTCTAACACAAGGCGTCTAACTAAAGCAGATTAAATAATCATCTGAACGTATTTATTTCTCACTACAGAATAAAAATTGTGGCTAAAGTATTTTTGTAAATATATATGTAAAGGGTGGAGGGTCAAAGTTTTTCTAATTATTATTTTTATGTTTCTCAAATACAGTTATGCTTAAAAATATATTTCACGTTCTGTCTGAGGTTGCAAGAGAACTTGGGACAAATTACTGTGCTGGCCAGAGGCAGATGCTGGAGAGACTCTTGCCTTACCGTGCCCAAACATCCTCTTTCACTTCATGAAGGAGCCAGGTGGTGTGCTATCATGGTTGTACTCGTATTGTTGTGTTGCATGCCTGGCAAAAGCATTTCTAAAAATAGGGGGTGAAGACGGAACATTGCAAGTTCCTGCTCTCTAGTTAGATCAGAAAATTACTGCAAAGATTTCAGTAGGATCTGAGGGAGCTTAGCAGTTCTTCTCATATATTTAGTTTTATCCATAACTGGATATAATCTCATCGCCTGTGACGAGGCCTGGAGCCAAAGAATGCTGAAATCAGTGGAGTGATTTCCATTGGTTTCCACAGGTTATTGGATCAGCTTGTTGTGTGAATTTTCTAGAGCTCATACGAGGGTTCTCTAGGTCAGAAATTAAGTGTGGGGCTTTATGAGATTTATGCTCTGATTAGTGTGGGATGAAATGAAAGGCAGAGGAATGAATAAGGTGGTTGTTCTTTAACACCAAGGTTGGACATACAAAGCAGAATTGAAGTAGCATACGTGTTAGGTCAAATGCAAGACTGTGCAAACTGATGCCTTTGGGACTGCTTACTTTCTGGGTGAATATTGCTAGGAACAAACTGCAAGACCGTAAGGAGGAAACAATCTTCCAGGAAAGACCTAGATTTGGCAGTTCGACAAGAAAAAGAAACTGCAAAGCCCAACCTCTGCCTCACCCAACACATGCTAGTTAAAAACGAGGGATAAGGAAAATCCCTTTCATCTGTGCAGATTCATTTCCTGCCCTGGGATTCTCCTACTTATCCTTCATCTGACTCATAAATCTTTTTATGGAAACATGCTGTCCTCATAGAACAAACTACTTATTCCAGCCTCTGATCTACAAAGAAAGAGTAAGCCCCAGGGAAGGTGGGAGTGAGAAGGGATACATTAGAGGGGTGAGTGCTGAACGAGGCAGAAGTCAGATGGAGCAGTGCTTCCCGGTCTTCTTCAATGGGCTTCCTTCTCTCTGATATGGTTTCTTCCTTACTTCTTCTTACCTCTACCTCTGTCATTTCAGTTCTCTCACTTCTTCCCATTTCTTGTATCCAGATAAAGTGAAAAATTTTGTATCTGACTACCTGAATATATATATGCAACGTGTCTTATCAACTCTGTGACATGCTAATGGAGATCATCCTCTCTTCCTGGTATGACTTTCATACCAGCAAGAGATCTTCTCCTGGTTTTTATTTTCTGTTATGTGGCTTTTCATCAGAAAAAAAATAATAAAATACTTCTGTTTCAGCTGGGATAGTAAAAAGGAACTGCACAAAAAAAGGCTGGTCTGACCCATTCCCTGCCTACCATATTGCTTGTTCAGTAGAAGATGAGATTCCACTTGAAGAAGTAAGTTTAATTAAATAATTATGTGAGTGGTGAGCTGACCTTATAGGATTCGTTTCTATTCCTGAAGACCACTGAGGAGGGAAACTCAGCTGAAGCTGAAATTTCTTACCAAGTATGCAGAATTACTAAGGATATTTTATTATTCAGGTATAGAGTGTAATAAAAATAAAGCCAGCTGCAAATTCCGTACAACCATGCAATTCCATTGAACTTGGTCACAGAAATAACAGCTAGAAATATATCACAAAATGTTCATAAAATATGAATTAAGACATTTCAATAATAGCAGTCAGCAAGATGATTTTGTGGCATCACAGCATCAGTAGAGCTTATGTGCTACCATAACACCACTATTCCAAACTGAGCAATATCTAAGGATAGGAGAGGTTTCTGATGTCTCATCCTGCCTGGCATAAAATATCTAATTCAACAAGGAAATAAAAATAAAAAAAATGTTGTAAAATCTGCATCTCTGTAACACAGATGAGAATTTGACATGCTGCTTCATTTAGATTTGCACAATTGGTGATATTTAAAGTTTATCCGTACAGGGGAAGAAATAGTGCTTGATCTCTAACTGATAGGGAGACAAACATATGGTATAGATATATTGTTTATCTGCCTGTAACTCCTCTTTCAGAGAAAAGAAGCAAGCCAAAATACTATATCATATTTTAATGAAAAATATCACAATCATTTTGTAATCAGATTTTGCTGTCTTATTAGCTACTGTGGAGAAAATGAGGAGTAACTCAGTGGAAAAAAATCTGAAGAATCTCCACTAAGTTTAAAGTGATAGAAAGGAGGTAGAAATCACTTTAAGTGATTAAAAATTAGTGGTCTAGTCTAACTCTAGATCACTACCCTTCCTCTGTACAGGTTAAACACTACACTTTTGTCTTTATTTGTACGAGTTAGGTGAACACTCTCCCTTTTTGTCCACTATAGAGAGAATGAAAATAAAATTTATACTGTAGTTGATGAAGTCCATTCAACTTGCTGGAGACAATTTAGTTTATATCATCATGGGGAGATTTCTCTTGTCTTCCCGCTACTTTTTGTACAGACTACTCTCACGCTGTTTAACACAAACATCCTTCCCAGCCTCTAAGCCACAGTACCTGCTGCTCTCCATAAATAAACACACTGAAATGCAACTCTTCTCTTTCTTTCCTTCTTTTATTGCTTCCTTACATTTCTGGTGTAAAAACAATCTTAAATGAGTTTATGGATTTTTTTTAGTAGGAACCCACATTGTACCTCAAAGTAAACTCCTCAGTTGTAGGTTTATCCAGTTAAGGATTTGATTATTTTCTGTGTTTTTCATCTGTGATTTGTAAGTGGAGGTTACCAACTAAGGTCAGCCTGGAACAGCTTTGATATGTTTCTCATGGACCTACTGCCTAGCTTTGTAGCTCTGAGGGACTCCTCTGAGCTCTGGCTGGAATTGTCCATAGTCAGGTATATGGGTAATCACAGTTCATCCACCAGATAGAAAAGGCCACTATGCATGGTTTCCACATCATTTAACTTCATCAATCTCAAAAAATTATTGTATAAATCTAAGATAATCACTGCACAGTGAATCTATATTAGTGGATCTATATTATTTGGTCAGGATAAGGTGTGAGCTTTTCAAGGAAATCTCTTGGTTATCCCCACTTACTGCATTTACACTGAGGGGTGCTCTCCGAGAGGATGATCTGGCTTCCTATGGAAGACAAATGCAGGGTGCACCCAGTGTGCTCTGACCAGTAATAAAAGTTCAGCCCATGGGATTAGATTATGGCTAGTCAGAAATTCACACAACATGGATGTAGGGTCCTCAGCACCAAAGGTTTCGCTCTACTAAACCAGATCCATCGACCTGCATTTGTTAAGGCAGGTGTAGTGGTAGATCCTTTTCCTCGCTGACGGAAAGTGATAAGGTCTCATCTCACAATGAGTTGAATCGACTTGTGGGGGTGCTTGTTTCCCTTCACTAACTATAAAAGAAACAGAGTAAGAAGAAACAGGATTGTGTTAACAATTAAACAGTACAGTTCTGTGGCCAAGCTCTCACACTGCTCATTTTACTACAGACTCAGCTGCTCATACTTAGGCAGCTAATTTTTAAGCATCTAAAATAAATGAAACAAATCCTACTCTATGTCAGTCTTATAATGCCTTAAGTGACACTTAAGGCTCAAAACAAGTATCTGTCCTTCCTCACAGTGAACTGTAGCTACACACTGCATAGTTGTGTGCATTATAGGTTATAAAAACATCAAAATGGTACCCAAGAGACTAACCATGTTAGATTGAAGGGAAAGATTTGCAGCCTAGAGCTTAGTCATTCTGTTTTCTGCTTCCATGTGCGATAGTAGAAGTCAGCTTACCCTCACTCAGAGATCATGTCTGACAGAAGTGCCATCTAAATTGAAATGGATTTTGATTGACATTCTGACTGAGTAACAATTGAATTTGGAAGCAAGAATAAAGAGGGAAAAAAACAACCCCAGGAAAAACAAACAAACCAACCCCCCAAAACCCCCAACACGATAAAAATGGAAGAGAAGAATAGATGGTAACACTGTAAGTGAGGAAGCAGAGTGAAGTGGAGAAACATGAGGAAAGGCTGACAGATTTCTGTATTCATCATGCAGCCAGCTGCCAGCAGGATCGTCCCACTATTGCTGCAGAAAAAAAAACACAGTATAAAATGCAGTGCTTATAAAAAGAGTTTTTATAATGCTTTTGTGGAAGACTGGGTTAGTTTTGTATGGGTTTATGAATGAGCTGGAAATCATCCTGATCAATATCTGTTTCTTTATTAAACTGGGAATGGGTCTTCATAAAAGAAATGTAATAAGTGATTTTAGTTGAATTTTACTTTGGGATTAAAAGGGGGGAAAGAAAGGCAGTGTGCGATGTGAACAGATTGGAAGCACCAAACAAAGCAAAACTGCCAGAATCAGTAAACCAGCTGTCATTTGGCTGCAAGTTATGTGACAAATAATTCTCCTCTTTTATAGCAATCTTACTTTTCTACTATAAAGATCATCTACACTGTAGGATACAGTGTATCTATCACCTCACTCATTATTGCCGTGACAGTTCTTATTGCATTCAGGTATGTAAAGCTATCCTCTCACCTCGATTCTTTTAATAGTCCTTAATATCTTAGACTGTATGAAACAACATTAGACGTAACAAAGTAATATAGATAGAAATCCAGAAGAATAAAAATTAAAATTTCTGACCATATTGGTTTAATAATATTAAATTGGGGACAGAAATGAAAAGTGATCAGAGCCAGGCATAAGAAGAATCAGAACTCTGAAATAAGCCTTGGCTGTCTATTGGTAAATAACCAATAGATAAATTTGCTTACTTTAGCTGGAGTGAAAATAATTCTTTATAAATTATGTGTGCTTGCCTTTTATGGCTTCAGTGAATTTTATATTAATAATAAGACTATACACAAAGAACTTGACTCTTAATCAATGTTCTTGTGACACTATATATACTATTATTGAAATATTTACAACTAAATATATGTTTTGAAAGTTAGGCTCTGAATTTGGCTACGTTTGGTAAGATTTCTTTCCTGCTGAACTATCCAGCTACTAGGCATTTTCAGGTATAATTCAGAACATCTAGAGTAAAACTGATTTCTTATTTTCTCATTTAATATAGATTTGATGTTTGTTACCATGTAGGATTTATTTGATTAATCTTTGTTTATTTCTTGTATTTGTGCAGGACAAAAAAAAAAAAAAAAAAAAAAAAGAGTTTTATTATTATGCTGTGAGAATCAGGTTTCCCTGGGGAAAGTTTCTTGACCTCTGTTAGTTCCTAACTCATGTCTGGAAGTCAACAGATATGTTTATTGACATCCACTCTGACCTCAGGAAAACAAACGAGCCAAAATAAGGGGAAAGAAAGAAACAATGGACATAAAGAGACTTAGCAATAGGGAGGAAGAAGTTATAGTTAACAATGGGGTTGGCATGTGAGTTCAGTAATAAAATTCTGCACACTCTAAGTGAGTTTTAAGATTAGGTGACCCCAAGATTACTGGGTCTGGATGGAATTCAGCTTTTAATGGGACTCTTTTCTAACTAGCTATAGCCTTCAGCTCCACGTCAAAACAGAAAGTTGAAGCTGTACAATTCCTTCAAAAGTCTGCATTTAATAACAGTCAAAAAATTTAAATTAACTAAACATGAGAATTTAAAGTAGATGTGTCAATTTTTTTTAAAGCAATTATCTGCATTTGGTTAATTAATGAGTAACTTTGTTAAATTAAGGAAGAATTCTTTAATTCTGACTGCACAGGGATTTTGCTGTATAGAATATCTTGCTGAGTAATCATTACCCTGTTCACTGAGAAAACTGTCTACTTAGTCCAGGATATCTCTGCATGTTTGCTCTCGGGAGCGTTTTGGCCACAGTCAGAATTGTATCAGTAAAGATCCTTCTCCAAATGCAGGTTTCTCTTGACCCCAAAATAATGCCAACCAAAAGCCTGGCTCAGGTATACTGAACACAAGCTAAAACTGGAATTTAGCAGACAAGAAACAGATGATGAGATCATACAAGGAATTATTGCATATTTTAATTACTGCCAGTAGAAGTCAGTTAATTACCTAAGAAGGACATTTCTTCTTTTCTTCCAGGAGGCTTCGCTGTCCTAGAAATTATATCCATGTACAGCTCTTTTTTACTTTTATCTTAAAAGCTATTGCCATTTTCATTAAGGATGCTGTCCTTTTCCAAGAGGAAGACATTGATCATTGCAGCTTCTCTACAGTAAGCACATGAAAAACAGGATACTGTGGTACTTGATGTTTTTGCATACCATCTATATATGGTTTCAATTGTCATTTCTCTTTTTCACTACTAATTTTTCTTTTCCTTTTAATCTGGTAGTGAAAATTGTATAATTCTATTATTCAGTACATTTTACCTCCATAAGTATGCACCTTAGAACTTCTACATTCTGAATGCATCAATTTGTGATCCTATAATATTCTAAATCAGATGTAGACTTTGCCACAGAAAAAAAGTCGTATTATTATTCAGGGAGTGTTGTGACAGGACAAGGGGTAATGGGTTTAAGCTGAAGGAGGGTGGATTTAGATTAGATGTTAGAAATTCTTTACTGTTGGAGTGGTGAGGCACTGGCACAGGTTGCCCAGAGAGGTTGTGGATGCCCCACCCCTGGAAGTGTTCAAGGCCAGGTTGGATGGGGCTTTGGGCAACCTGGTCTAGTGGAGGGTGTCCCTGCCCATGGCAGGGGGGATGGAACTAGATGGGCTTTACGGTCCCTTCCAACCCAAACTATTCTGTGATCCTATGATTCTATGATTACACTTTTATGCTTCTATAATCTGAAGCCTAAAACTGAAGACGTCTGAGTACCTCAAACACAATTTTTAAAAGATGTTTCTTCTGGAAATGTTGAATTTCATGTTCTGACTGGAAGATCTGAATTGTAAACTGCAAGACATGCAAGGTACTAGGCAACCAACTTAGCTTTGGTCCAACAACAGATATTGGCAACATGGCAATGTTTTTCAGAGGTTTATGGGATGGTTATTCTGCATTGCTCATGGCCACACAAAAATTTAAAACTGAGCCTAAGTAGGAAAGTAATATAGGATGGGTCCTTGAACATACTTTTCTCCAAGGGATATGGAGCATTTGACTCTACTTGTATAAATTACACTGAAGGTAGTGCATTTGTGGGAGAAATCATATGGTTGGGACACCAAGCTATATTTCCAGCATAGGGATATAAATCAAAATAGAGTGGAGATTCCAAGCTCTTACGATGGTTAAAGCCTTACTATTCAGAAAGCCATACTGCATTTGAAGCTTTCTCTTTAAACGTGCATAGAATTGTCACATCTTCTTTGTAGAAGTTACAGATGCTTACTGCCTCTGCAAATCAAACACATATATGCACGAGTAATGCCAAAACTATGACTTTTCTGTTGTCTAGACTGAATGCAAGATCTCGGTTGTTTTCTGTCACTACTTCATGATGACAAATTTCATGTGGCTGCTAGTAGAGGCTCTTTACCTAAACTGTCTACTACTCTCATCTCTTTCTCATGGAAGAAGATATTTTTGGTGGCTTGTACTCTTTGGCTGGGGTAAGTAAGACTTTTATATGAAATTAATAAAAGGCAAGATATTACAGAAAGCTTTATCCATCCCATTAAAAATATTGGATATGGAATCTAGTCTGTCTAATTGAAATGCTCAACTTGGGCATTGCTTTGATTTTATTTTTATATGCATACTAGCAAGGAGCAATGAAGGTTTTTTTAAAAAAAGATTCCTCTAACGAGCTGTCACAATCACCTAAGGTATACCTTGCTTTAGTTCATGCAAGAATATAGTTACATAGTCTTCTTCTGAGAATGAGTCCATCTGGAGGCATAGCAGGCATTTTCCTGATATTGCTACAGCCCGTCTTTTGCATTGGGCAATCGTGTGAATAAAGGAGCTCTGTCCACTAAATAACAGTGCCAGCATGAGACAGCAACATCTCCACTCCTTTTTCTTGTAGTTTGCAATAAATCTAATTGTTCAGGCCTTTGTAGTGACTTACTGAGAAATTAAGTGTTTTCCCACATGAAAAACTGAGTTTTAATGTGCTATCTGCATCTAAGTGCTAACTTCAGGTAAGATCACACGTGTGAATTGTGTTCATGTTAGTAAGAGCCTGCAAGTTCAGTCCTCTGTGCAGAGCTATATCATGTACAAAATGTGTCCCTTTATATCTTCACAGTGATGCACTATCACCAAACAACGTCTTAACTTGTTTCATTTCATCACGGGTATTAAGAGATTTCTTTTTAGATTTATACCATGACTCTAAAGCAATTCCTGTTGCATGAACAGGCCACAGAGGGTAATTCCAGTTCTGAAAATGAGTGATCTGTATCATCACAGCAGAGTTTCAGTGGACAAGATTTGGATTAACTGATGAAATTAGACAACCACATTTTTTGTTTAACAGGTTTTCCAATGCTTTTCACTCTTATATGGATATTAGCAAAATTCTACTTTGAAGACACAGCGTAAGTCATTGTTTCCTACATTATTCTAGATTCCTGGGTTATATTTTTAAAATAATGATAGGGATGAAGGCTTATGTAATTTCAATTACATGGGAGAATAATATCAGTATATTACCCACCTTTCCCTACATCACCAAGTAGATTAGTGCCTGGGGTAGAGTTCTGCATTTCCATTCCGGTAAGGACATAGTGAATGGGAATTATAGTTACCATTAGAACATTTCATGTCTTAAATAAATGTCTTTCTTTGAAGAAAAAAACTATATCTTAGTATTAGTCATGGCATCATCAGTTTAAGTCTTTTGTCAGAGTTGCTGCATTCAGGGCTGTCACTTAACACATCGAGATCATGAGGTTTGTTTGTGTTTTTTTTTTTTTTTTTTTTTTTAAACAGTAGGATAATCTGTAAAGAGTATGCCCTGTGCAAAGCAGAATTTAAATATTTGGATACTTGCGCTATACCTGCACTTCCACAAAAATAACTCTCTTCAGATTTTCACTGACACTGCTAGGTGGTGTCTTAATGGTAGTGATTACATACAAGTCTGTTCTAAACTTACTGTTATTTTCTCAGATGCTGGGATATTAATCAAGACTCTCCCTACTGGTGGCTAATCAAAGGACCTATTATAATTTCTGTTGGGGTAGGTACTTCTAAGTCTGCCAACTTTAATTAGAAGAAAAAACACATTTAAATTAAAATCTGGTTACTGTTTGCTGAAATGTCATTTGAAATAAGGAAGAGGAATGCTAGAATTTCTACTGTAAACTTGCCTATGTCCCATGCAAACTAAAAAGAGGCAGAGAACTGCCACCCCACCACACCTCCCATCGCCAAGCATACATCCTTCAAAGAAATGAAAGATGTCATAGAATTGTCAGTTTGGTTGAAAATAACAGCAGGTGAGAGGTTGAGCCACCCTTACAATGTTTGAAAACATAAGTTTTAGCCTAAGAGTCCAGAATCATCCAGAAGTGTTAATACAAACTTTCAAGGACAATAGGTTTCTGCTCGTAGGTGATAACTGGTAATAGCTCTTGAGCCTGACGTTTATTGAATAAACTAATGGGCTTTAAATGATTATCATGTATGATTACTCCCACATATCATTAAACCCAAGTAATGTTTGAGAAAGCAGCTAATGAATGACCTTAGGGCCATCTATTAAAAGCTTAATTTAATTGCAGGATAGATGCATACAGATAGGCAAACAATATGAATTAAGAATCTAAAGTTGAATTCTGGTCATAGTTTGCCATGTTGCAATAAAATATTACATTCCCTTCCACGTCCACTATTTTTCCCCTTATTAGTGCTCCTCTGACATCCACATCCGAAGTCAAGAGCAGGGAGATAGCTCAGATGCAGCCATGTCATTGTAGATACCTATATTTGGTCAAATGAATTCTACAAATAAAGTCTAAAGATATTAGCGAGAATTTAATGCAATAACCATCTCAAAAGAGAATCAAAATTATATGAGATACAAAAAATAAAAAGAATCACACAATCTATTGACAAAAATAATTTACTTAACAAAGTCAAATTCTCAAGTTTTCATCTTCAGCTATTTCTTTAAGATGGAATGAAACCTATTGAGATACTTGAATGCTGCCAACAAGAATGACTTTAGTAATCTTACACTGATCTCACTGAAACTACACAAATTATATAATAACTGAAATAAAAAATGAGATTTTCATGACAAACTTTTACATGCGAAAGTAACCTCTTCTTTTTTTCCCCCCAAAATATCACAAACAGGTCAATTTTGTCCTATTTATCAACATCATCAGAATTTTGCTGAAAAAACTAGACCCTAGACAAATCAACTTCAATAACTCTTCTCAGTACAGGTAGTGTATGGAATATATAAAAAAACCCTCAATTATTTTAATAATAAAAACTTGTATCATCTTTTCCAAAATGAGAAGCACATGTCCAGTGTCACAGGCTCAGTTTCAGTTTGGTTGGCATTAAATTTTAGAAATTCCCAACTTTATCCCATTCCCAAGGAAACTAAAGGATGAGACTCATCTCACGTAATAGTGACCATCTAAACATGATGTATTCAGATCAGTTCAGATGTCTACCTTCCAACTACAATCAATGGTGAGACTAGGAAACCGTTAACTGAATTCACATTGGATCTCTGATTTAGAGTAGGATAAATTGCTCTCTACAGAAGTCTTTTCCTGTGCATGAACTATAAAGGGAGCCTGCATATTACTTTCTCTCTATTTACTTACAAATAAATATCAAATTTTCAGTGGCTCTGATGGGGCAAAATATATTGTACTCCTTTGTGTTTTCCTGAACTGCAATCTCATTTAGAAAGACAGAACGTCAAACTACCATAAGAAAAGCCAGGAATATGGTATTTCCATGAACATGCTATTGCCAGTAGGCAATAAGCATCAGAAATCTCTTTCAAGCTAGTTTCTCATTATGCTTTCTGCCCAGTAGTGTAGTCCCAAGAGATATGATCTTCACATGTAGCTATCAAGATCCTCTTTTTAACTTCTGTTCATTACTGTTGCCTATTGCATGTATTAGTCCTTACTCAGGAAAGTAATATTACCTTGCTTCTTCCCATGTCCTGGGCTAGACGTCTCTCAAGGTCAACTCTGCTTCTAATTCCATTATTTGGAACCCATTATATTGTCTTCAACTTTCTTCCGGAATATACCAGCCTAGGGGTTCGGCTTTACTTAGAGCTCTGCATTGGATCTTTTCAGGTAAAATGACCACAGAGTCATAGTTCCTTCTTAGTAGATTTTTCTAATTTAATCTAGTGTCCACATGACAACTAATACTGCACACAAAAAAAAAAAAAAAAAAAAATCATTGAATCCTGAAGCTAGTGTCTCCTCACAACGTTCATAGTTCTTCGCTGAATTATGTTGTCTGAAGATGTAACCTACCTCCTATCTGGCTGTAGACTAGACTGTATATTTGCAGATTTTGCAAATACAAGGCCAAGTCTTTCAGATGCACGTGTAGATTGGATGGTGAGTCAAAGTTGAGCATAGAAAACCTTCTTTGCTACCAGTGATAATCCATGTACCTCCCCTGACTTCACTGACAAGTTTAAGCGGATTTGGGCTGACGTTAAATTATTTAGAGGTGACCAAAGCTGTAAGTCCAGCCTCCTTTCAAATTCTTTGGCAAAGAATAAATTGATAGGCAAGCAAAAAAACACAGAATAGTGACTGATGCACATATCAGCCCCATACAGACTACTGCCCTGAGGAATGCTACATGCTTTTCTCTCCTGGGTAGGCAAAATGTTTGGTGTACTTTTGATGCCCACAACCGCTCTGAACTGGCACACAGGGTGTGCACAGCTTGGGGAGCTTGGTGCCAACTAGAACAGCTACTAAGGCTGCTCTGACATACCCTCCAGGTGGCTTTGCTACCTGAGTTATGAGCAAGGCAGCACCCAGCTGCCCTTTTCTTTCCTCCCTTTCCCTGTGCTGCACTTCAGAGTCTACAAGAAGGAGCTGCGGGCAATCCTACCAAACTTCACCTATCTCCCTCTGAATGGCTGCGTGGCATCATTTGTCAGTGAGTATCACTGAAAATCCGGCAGCTGTGCTGGTTTAAATCTCTTGAGGATTTAATCCATTGTGTCAATCCTGTCCAATATACCCTGCACACCTTAATCCTGACCCTCCGTACTTGGACCTGGTCTTCATTGAGTTAATTAAGAATGTAAGGAATAAGCAAACTGAATAAAAGAGTGAGGTGTTTAGTTTGTATCTGATTGCTTAAGTCCATTGACCTCCTAGGATTTTCCTGGGTTTATCTCAGTTCAGAATCTTAACAAAAGTATTCAATAGGTCAGAATTTGATCTCATCTTATATACTGCTAAGACACAGAAGTTGACTGGAAAGCTGTATGAGCTGAATACATCGATCTCCTTATGAAGTCTATGTTTCCTTACTGAGTTACACTGTGTGAAAAAAATAGCTTACAATGTGTTTGGCTGTAGAATGGACCATACTTTTGTATGCATAATGTGGGAGAACTTCAGTTGCCATATCGTCTGTTCTGGTGAATTCATGTTGTTTTACTGAACTTACTTTGGTGAAATGCTACTAACTAGTTGATTATCCGGCTGATTATCTTCATTGCAGATACATAAGGAATTTTCAAATTTATAACAATGCTCACACTTATAATGATACTCATTAATTCACATACACAGTACCATCATGAAGTCAGGTAATGCGAGTGGCTTTTTCAAACTGTGCTAACACTCAACTTTGTTTTAACTTTTTTTTCCCCCAGGGGTTTATTGTAGCAGTTCTCTACTGTTTCCTGAACCAAGAGGTAAGGGACCTATATCCTTTGAAGTATTGCTCTCACTGGCAGATATATAAAGTTAGTAATCAGTTTCATACAGGCAGATAATAAAATCTTTTATTGCTTAGGATTGTCTGTTAACATGAGAATCAATGGAGTTGAATTTCATTTCAATTATCTTCATGGGAATGAAGCCATCTAGTGGAGAAAAGAACTTTTACTACTTTGCTACTCCATCAAGCACTTTTTATCCTTTCTGCACATTTTTGTACTATGGTAGGGCTTGGAAACCCATGCAAGGTCCAGATCTGAAAATACAAGTTGCTGCAGTGATGCAAAGAGATGTCCAGTTATAAAAAGTCTGATTAAATTGGAAAGAATTTAATTTTTTGTTGATTGTCCTATACCAAAATATTATTTTCTAGTATTTCTAATATGCTTAAAAACCTTCTCAGTATTTCTTCATGTGAGTAAATCTCTTTTTCCTTTTAGAATATGTAAGTAAGAATTCTATTGTTGATGGGATAGGAATCATTCCACTTACCTTAGTAGTCTGCACCATTTATATACTCTAGATGCTATGATGAGGATGCATCTTAAATTAATTATATAGGCAACATCACAATTTATCGTGTATATTTTAGAATGGGTTGAAACCTTGGAATTTCGCCCTCTTTTCTGACTCCAGGGTAGCTGAGATGTTTAGAGTATGACTGGGATTCACTTTCAAACTACACTGAGAGTCTACGGCAGTTCCTCAAAAGGGAGAGCCTCCCGGTTCATGCATACTACCCCACAGGGCATCCCCCAGGATGTCCAAGGTGCATTTAGGATGTGAATCCTTCCCCTAATCATCCCAGTCAGTGAAACATAGAGAGATATTGAAATGACCAAGTACAGTTTTCTGCATTAGAGACAGCTGACCCACTACAGACTCCCAGGGCTGTATTGACTAAATTGCCATTTTCAGTTTGAAGTCTAGGGTTGATTGCACTTACAAACAGGGTGTAAGTGTCTACATGTGGCATGGTCCACACTTACTTGATAATTTTCTCAGAAATACCTGAAATAAAACAAGTGTCTTCAAATATGTTAGCATTTCTTAGGCTTTCGGTTGAGTTTACGGCTATGAATTTTTGACTGTTCTAATGATGCTTGTGCTCAGTTAACTCCTGTTTCTTAGTCTATTAATAATCCTAATCTCTTTTGATAGTAGACAATAGCTGTACATCCATCTTGACATGCCAGACATTCAACACTTGAATTTAGAAATTTTCTTCCTATTAAACACCTGGGAAGGCACATTTCTAATGAGAATCAAATGTGAAAGCAGCTTTAGTGGCTGGTCTGGACCTGCTCTATGTTTCTGTGAGCAGGTCAATGCATGGTATACACAGTTGTCAACAACAGGGAGCAAATGTCTCCTGATTGCTGAAGGCCTTTACTTCATGGTCTTAAATAGCAAAGTAGTATTACTTCTCAGCCACAAATTGGTGAGTGTTATTAAGAAACTTGCTGCAGATTACACTTTCCTAGAAACACATGGAAACAAGACAACATCCACCAACAACTGAGGAAAAGCAAGCAATGTGGAGAGAACGTGTTTAATTGTGTAGGCAACGTTGGTGAGACCATTACTGGAATAAATTTTCAAAGGGATATTTTAAAAAAATAGGAGAAAATATAAAAAAAAAAAAATAGCTGAGAATATAGACTAGGGCTGGATAAAATGTTTTACAGTGCTAGAGTTAGAGACCTCAATCTCTTTTTCTTTTTTTTTTTTTTTTTCCTCAGAAGATTGAGGGAACTTGACTATGCATAAATATATATATATAATATATATAACTACTCTGATGGGAGAAGGATACTGCTGACAGACTTTTCAGTTTGGTAGAGGAAAGTGTGCTGAGGACAAACAGGTAGAAATAGAAACCAGGAAAGTTAAAAATGAAAGTGGGACTTTTTTCATTTATTTAACTGTGTGACAGCTCTAATAATAAACTTTGATTTTTGGGCCCATAGTCATTAATTAGGAACACAGGACTGGCTGGACTCACAAAAAGAATGTCCTTACCTCTTGAAAGGAAGAGTGGGATTCCTTTACTCTTTTCAGCATGGGAGGTCAACTCAGATAGTGACGCTAGACATTTTCATCAGTGCAGAGGGATGAGCATGCTGAGACAGGCTAGATGAAACATTCTCTGGAGGATTCTACTTTTCTCTATCAGCTAGAAAGGGAGTGCAGACGAACAAACTTGAACTGAGATGTTTGAATTTTACCCTTCTTTAGCCACCATTTCTGTCTTTCCTTTTTCCCATTGCACTACTCCCAAGCAGTATTTGACCACAAAATAGCATTCTCCTTTCCTCTTGAGGTACAAACGGAAATTGGCCGGAGGTGGCACGGTAAGAGATATGGACTTATGCCAGTGTGGAGGAAGACAAGATGGACTGTGCCATCTAGTTCTGGAGTAAAGATGACTACATCTGTGTGCTAAAGACAGCCTCAGAATCTGGAGAAATCACATATAAAAGCCCGATTAGGTAAAAAAACCCAAACAACTAACAACCAAACCAAAAGACTGAGCAAACGTAATGACTGCAGTTTATACAGAGCAAATTGAAAGAGGATCCACTTCTGCAGCACTTCTGCCCATCGGACTTCTTTTGCAGGACAGGCATTGAGGTGACATATTAAACACTGACCGACTAACCAAAATAGCCCTCTCATGGATATACTTTGCACCACAGCAAACACAAAAAATTGCCTCTTCTGGGTTGACTACTTGTACATTTTCACTGATGAACCATATAGCATAATGTGTCTAGGGAGGGGACACCAGTAGTACCCTTCAGTGACACCATAGATGACGAAGTCTGGAAACTGGTATTCCTTATGCAATAGGAAATGGAGTCTATTCAGCTTGTTCAAGCTTTGTTCTTTGTTGTGATTCAGTAGACATGCAAATAAGAAGCCAAAAGTCTTGTTAAACTGCAACACAATGCCTAAAAAGTCCTCTTATATTGTGTTTTTGTATTGTGTCTTTAGATGTAAAAAGGTTCAAAGTTCACAATAAAACCCAATACACTCTCATTTTCTGCTGTTATTCCAGTAGTTACAAGTTAGAACAATTCCAATAGCCAAATAGAAGAAAGTGGAGGTATTGGGAAGGACAAGGCTCTATAAGATAACCATTAAGGACTAACTCCTCTTTGCAAGTTAATTAGAAAGAAAAGGAAACTTTTCCACAGAAAAAGAATGAGATCCACAGGAGATGGACTAGGAGACTGCTAGGAATACTGCTAAGGATTTTCTTATATGTGACTGTTTTTGCTCTCCAGTGTTGTAAAATATTCAGAAGCTTGAAAATAAACTTGCGTTCCCAGTGTTTGTACTTGAGAGTTTTTGTTCGGTTGGAGGGGGTTTTTTGTTGTTGGGTTTTTTGTTTGTTTGGGTTTTTTTTCTTGTTTTGGGTTTGGTTTTGTTTCTGGTTTTGGTTTTGATTTTGTTTTTTTGTTGGTTTTTTTTTTTCCCCAATGATAGTTGTAGCCTGTAGTGTAATGGATTGATTAACCTTTTTGATGGGAACATCAGGACTTGGAAAGGAGTAAAGAAATGTAAAATGTACCAAGCAGTGAGGACTATCAGACCAATACAGTTTTGTCTTGCTCTTCTGAACATTCCAGTGACCTGCCAAGTCTGATTAAACAACAGAAATGATAACAGAGGAAAGAGGACTTGCCTTCCTTTTTCCTTTACTGTAGCCAGGTAATTACAGCTAACTTGAAGAAGTGAATGTTATGCCATCTAGTTTTTATGTAAAAGCTGACTGCCAAGGAGATGTCTTCCTCTTTCTGTTAAAAAAAATGTTTTTCTTGTTCTTTCTTTCATTTGTGAAAAATGTAGCAATGGATAAATTCAGAGCTGAGGGCAGGAGAAGAGTCTGAGGGAGCAGTGGGAAGAAGGTCTTCATTTCCATTTTGGCGGTGACTCTTTGGAACACATATTAAAAAGTGGGGCCCAAGATATCATTTATATTGGTTTCCTTCTTTTATCCAGAAGGATGCAAGGTGATCTGGATCGAAGCATGTGTCAAATGGTTGGTGATCTGTTGAAAGTAAAAGACTAACAGAGAGATGAGTTTGTATGGCTTTCAGCGTTATGTAGCATCCAGCTAATGACAAAAAGTGGCATAACCTGTAAGCATGAGTGTCAAGGTAGCTGAATGAATCTTATTTCCTGGAGATGGACATTCTTCAGCCTCAAAAAGATTATAGTTTCTATCAGCTAGAAAGGTGTCCAGAATAATAGCTCAGAAAGTCTAAATTTTACCCATCTCTACCCATACATGCTTAAAAAATTTCCTACAGATGCTGTATTTCTGTTTTACAATTAACTGTGAAGTGGCAAATTTAGTCTGAAGACCATCATGCTCCATAACTGGAAGATAAAAGAAGCAGCGATAAAAAAAACATAAAATTATTTCTTCTGGTGAACAGATCAATCATTGTCTGGCTCAGCTGATCTTTGAATGTGTGATGGCATTTTCTTATTTCTATGTCTCAACCAGTCATATAACGTATCATATTAAGAATTGTCAGTCTTGACTGTATCAGTTGGATTTTCTTGCTTAAAATTAAGTCCTACAATACTGAAATGGTGTTACCATGATGACTTTGACATTAACTGGACACATTAGTAACAGATATGAAGGCACAGGATTGGACTTCTCAGGGCTCTTGTTCTCTGCTTTTACAGAAGCCTGAATTAAGGGCTTGGCCCCAAATCCCTCTGAATCAAGAATATCAGCAGTCTGTCCAAATAATTTAATCAGCTTTGTATCATATATAATATGGACAATTATTTGGCTGCCTTCAAGTATCTGCGGCATCCATTCTCACCTAAACAGGGCTATCAAAAACTAGGTCTTTGGTCTTTTGTAGTCATCTCAGCTTTTTCCAACATGAGGAGAGGCAGGAATCTTCAGAGAGCATTTCATTCCTAGCTGCTACAGAGGGAATAGTTCCCTGTCGGATAGCTGAAACTGGAAGTGGAAATGGCTAAAATCAGAAGACATGACTCTATTTAATTAGAATATTAATATCAGTTTTGACTAGGCATGGCATAGATACTAAGGTTACATTATATTTTTATCAAATTCAATCTTGATTATAAAGTGTTAATTAGAATTTAAAAATTTAAGAAATTTTCAGTTTTTCAGGAAGGGAATTGCATTAAATTTCAATAATTTTTACTGATCTTAACACTAGCTTAGGAGCATGTGCACACTTATTGCATAAGATTATGTTTCTGAAAGCTCTTGTCTGTCACATGCAAAGTTTGATAAAACAGGTATGAAAAATTTGAGTAGCAGAAACTCTTTAACCTTTAAAGAATAAATTACGCTTAGTAGGATTTACTTTCACTTGGAGTAGGGCCAGAGCAATGGAAAACTGACCTGAAGATAGAGAATCATTTCCAGGGTATGCAAATTGCTACAGGGTTTACACTGCAATGAGTAAAGACAGAAGTAAAAAAAAGAGCTTCCAGGCACAATGACTGTGCTGATCTCACTGCAGGCTGCAGGGGGGGGGAAAAGAAAATCAGCAGTTTTCAGTGCATCTGCCAAGTTTCTGCCATCTTAGGTGCAACTTAAGTCATTTGGACTTGGCTTTTATGTTGTGTCACAACCAATCATATGGCATTGATTAAGTTTTCTCCTTCTACCCTCAAAGACACCCACCAGATTTCTAAAAATAAGTAATATTTTGATAGCATCTTCCTTTTTTTTTCCAATATAAATATCTCACTGTAGAGTATTCAATTAGTTTCTGCTACATTACACATTCAGGTAGGATTTTCTGATAGGGTCTTGTCCATTGATTTTGTCCTAAAATTTTTATGTTTTCTTAGTCAGGCAGTTACCCTTTTATGACATTTCTTTCTGTCTAGCTTAGTGCTTTACATTGCTTCCCCACATGGTATAATGGTCAATAACTTCAATGGCAATCAAAAGCAATGGCAAAGTCTCTCCTACTAACAATATATATTTAATATTTTATATTAACAAAATGAAATGGTGCATCATATAATGATTAACAGTGAACAATTGTGGTTCTTTTGTCTTTAACATCAAGGCAAGGTTACTATTATTGTTTTTACATCATGAAATAATTTCAGATTTGAGTGAAGAAATGGCAACTTCTCAGTCTCTTGCTTTATTTGAGTCATGATTTAATCTGTAATACAGTAAACACTTGGCACCTCTACCAAGGGGCGTCCTAGAGGGATAAGGACATTGGCCTTATTGTGGGACATTCTAGAGAAGAGAAAACATAAAAATGCTAGAAGCAGTCCAAAGTGTTTAGTGAGCTTTAGATTGATTATTCTAATAAAAAATCTAGTAGCAAAATTTGTTATCTAAACCAGTTTGTACCTGAAACCCTTCTATGTATTAAGATCCAAGATCTTTTGTGTTGTCTGTATGTATCTGTAGGAAAAGGGAGATGTCCCCATCTGCCTCTAATAGACTGGGAACAAGCATGAAACATCTTTTCATTATAATGTTTTGGTTCCCTGATGATCAGGGACAGGTCTGGAAATCGAAACTGACATCAGACACATGTAATCCACAGCAGCTTTGATTGCAAGAGAGAATTACATCTACACAATCACTGTCTAGCTTGAATTGTGCTCTCATATTATCAGATAAAGATATTAATATGGTATCCTTAAGGTGAATATCTTGCAATTATCCATAAAGAATAAAGCTTTTAATCAAATCTTGCCTACTACAAAATACATCCAAAAAGAATGATGGTGAGTTTTTTGGTTGGTGAAAATAATTTTATAACATACGATGAAAATTTTATAACTGAGTAGATTAAAAAGAGAATTGTAGTTTGTATGAATATTTCATTATTTTTATGCTTGCGGAACACCAATGTTGTTTAGTCACAAATAAAAATGCATTGTGTTTGTATTTCATGTCATAAGATTAAATGACTGCAAATGTTTATTTCTACTATATTTTGGTTCAAATGCTATCAATTTTTAATATATATTAATATTTTATAATATGAGAAAAGAAAGTGAAAAGATTATTTGTAATTGTATGTAGCAATAGGATTTTCCTACCATTTTGTAAGTGATAATGAAACTGCTGTATCTAAGTAGACAATAAATACCTTTCTTAAAGTGACAGTGACAATAAATTCTTAATATTGCACACAAATGTCTGTAATAAATCTACGTATCTTTATTTCCCTAGTATGCTCACTTAACTTGACAGACCATTTTAATTGTACCATAGTCAGTCACGTGCGGAGCTGTCTAGATGATGATGACTTTCCTCGCTGCAAGCTTAGCTCATATAGTCCTTTCCTCTGGCCAATACACTTCCAAATGTATAAAATATTAGCAAAATTATTCCTTTCTTATAGGAGCTACCTGTTACACAACAGATGGAAAATATTCACTGAGCCAAATTGGACCTTAAAATTTGACAAAGCTTTGTAGGGAGGTGGGAAGAAGCAACCTGAAGTGGACCTTTTCCCTTTCTCCAGTAACAATGGATGAAACAGAAATGACTAAACTGGATTCCCCATGATCAGGACAAACAGCTAGAACCACACCATTAAATTAGGAGTGGAATTCACCTCTAGCTCCTGTAGCTAAGTCAAGGTTAGGAAATGAGGAGACGGTGAGGTAGTGCCTCCCCTGCTCCACCCAAGCACAAGCTTTATTTTAGTAACTCAGATTGGTTTCCAGCCAGATCAATTCCTTGATCCACTTGACTATGTCTGCCGGAATGCTGATACTAGCACACAGAAAATTGTAGAAACAACTTTTTGGTAATAGCATTAATTTCTGATTATTCGAAGTGATTTTGGAAACTAGAGAAATATCCACTCCTGATCCACACTGAGTGCATTAACAGATTACGGATTTTCTCCATCTCCTTACTGAACAAATGATAACAATGTGTAAAACAAACATTAAGTCCAAATCAGCTTGATGGGAAAAACCACATGATATTCTGTATATATTGTGTTAACTGTGCTTTTCTATCCAGTAGGGTCTACAGAAGCAAGGTAAAATTTCATGAGGGAACATGAAAACACATTAAAGGAAAATGAGCAGCGTTAGCATGGAGGCGAGAGGTTTTTTCCTTGAAAAGTTGCCTCACTCCCTGCACGACACTGTTTTGCAAACCCTTCCCAGACACGCAAAATTTTGTGGGTTCAAGACAAGACTGGACAAATGAGTGGAAAATTTGGAAAATGCCAGAGACACGAGCGGGAGGTTCTCAGGGAATCAGTGTATATGCGTGCCCTAGGCTTGCACTCTTCCCTAGGTGTTTCGGGACCATCAGTGATGAGGTAGGAGCTAGATCTGATGTATGTTCCTGTTTGCAAGGAGGATGAACAAACAGTGCTGGTCAGACAGTTGTAAAGTGAACTTTCAATGAAAATATCTGCCACTTTTTCTAGCAAAAAAAAAGCATGGCTGTGTTGCAAAGTGCACATGTCAGAAAACAAGCTGGGGTGGGAGGAATTAAAATACCATATGATTACTCTGAAAAGAGCACAAATTTTCTTTAGTTGGGAATGAAAACCCTTGTGTGTTTTTCCATAGAGGTGAAACGAAGGACGCAAACTGTTTCAGAAATAGTGGGCAAGACAACCCCAGTGTTCCTTTACCCTCTGTTTCCTGTAATTACAGTGTGGTTTTTTCCTCAGTTTCATTGGTATCTAGGCTACTTTATTTTATTTTATGACTTTTTCTCAAGTGATGAGACTATTTAACCTACAGATTACAGGTTGGTTCTCTGTTATTCCATATGTACTATTTATATATTTATTTTTGTGTAAATACACATCAGGACTCCACTAGATGGCAGCCGGGACCTTCACAGACCTCATCCCACTGAAACCGGATTACGCTTTCAACGGGTTCCCTTGACACAGACCAATTAAGATGTTCCGTTCAATGGATGAATTATTTCACCGTCTTTTCAGAGAGAGTCTCGGCATTCAGTACAGCACCAATGGACTCCACTATCCATCCTACAACCAGGACGTTTAGTCTTTCCTTTTCTGCTTGCCTGGGATTGCTAAAATGATCATAAAGGCACCTGGAGGCTTCTCTGCAGGGTAGTATCGTGTGTTTACACGGGACGCCCCTTAGTAGGGCAAGCCCAAGGCACACTTGAGGCCAGCTATGAAGCCTTGTACAGGTTATGAGACAGCGTGTGAATTCAGGCATGGCTGAAGCTTGCACTCATCCTGAGCGTAGTCTACAGGCTTCTGGACCACCAGACATGACTGGAGAGCAGCCTGCAAGCTGTTTGCAAGGCCACTGTTGACTGACAGCTAAGTGGAATATGTATCACTTCACCTTTACAGCCGCACTGGAGACGACTCAGGGTCATAATGACTTTCCATGGCAGCTTATAGACATCTCCAAGCACGAAGGAAATACACCGTGGTCCCTCTGGGGACTGCCCAGGCTCCTTCCATTGCTGGTGGGAGCATCTGGGAGGAGAGGAACTTCTGTGGGGCTATCCCCTCCCATTTGGACAGATGATGGTGAAGCAGGCAGATGGCAAAGTTGACAAAGCAAAGGCTGAATCATTTGGATGTATTAATCAGTGCCTCAGAGCTAGTGTTTGAGTGAAAACATCTCCCGCCAGAAGCAGGGCTCTCGTAGGCTGTACCCCATCAAGCAGCAAACACAGATTTGGTGCAAAAGCCTGCACCTCCAGTATGGGCCGCAGGATTTCTGTGGTTGTACAGAGCTCAATTCAAGCTTTAAAATCCACCTGAGATGCCAAGAAAAAAAATAAATTGGCAGCTGACCTGGGCTTAGTGCCACAGCTGCTTGGCTGTTCACAGTTGTAGGAAACTCATTTACCGGTGTCCCCATGGTGGCTTGGTCACTTGGTTTGACAGTAGTGGATGCATTTGTGAAGTCAGCTCTAAAAATCACATAATGCCCCTTTTTCTAGTATTGTGACAAAACCTCAGTACTTCCCTGTCTTTATTTTGTTTTACTAGTGCATGTATGGTGTTTTAATACTCTTAAATGGATTTTAGAGAGAAAACTTGGTGGGCTTGTAGTGACCTCTGTGAGGATCAGTTTTGGTAAAAGATCTAGACCTGAAATGTATATTGATTCTGGTAGGTGGTTGCATAGCTGTAGAGTTAATTTAAAAAAAAAAAAAAAAAAAAAGTTTTTTGAGTGTTTGTGAATAGGTAAAAGAAAGAATGAATAAAAAGAAAATTTTACGGCTAGATGAATGTTAATAGAATTATTTTCCACATGCCAACATCACAGATTACAGAGCTGTCATATTTTATGCAGGGGATTAAAAAATACCATTCTGGTTCTGACTGAAAATAGCTTTTCACTTTCCTTCTGATAAAGAAAAGGCTGCAACAATGAAGGTATTGGAAACATTAACTTACTATTCATTTCATAACCAGAGCTAGATGGAATATTTCGGAAACATCAATGTCTTATTGAAAAGTGAACATTTTTTCTACTGATTTTAGAGTCTCTGTAATGTTTCTGAAGAGTTGTTCCTTGGAAAACAGTCCACACCAGCTGTGGAAACCAACTCGACCTACTCACACGGTTAATGCTGCACACATACTTAAATCTCTTCCTGAAACAGGGACTATATTAATCCAAAGCATTTTTTTTATATATTTTTGTTAAAATAAAATTTGCTCTAGTATCTTTGAGCAGGAAATGCAGGCAACTACCACCATTAAAAATCAAAATACCCTACTTATCAACCCAAGAAATGTATCACAGGGTTCCCTTTTCCTGAAAATTTTTTTTTTTTTTTTTTTTTTTTCCTGCTGAAGATGCGTCTAGTATAGGAACTTCATATCTTATAGTCTGCATAGTGGGAGACCACTACAAAGAAAGAAAACTTTTACCGTTAGAGATTCAGTCCCAGCAGGATCATCTGTTCAGGTGCAAAGAGATGGGATTCATTTGACATTATTTTGCCATAATTCAGGCCAGGCAAACCAGGCTCTCTTTACAGTCAAAGGAGAGGAACAGACCATTTTGAGATGTGATTTACCTGATCCATTAAGATGAGATGAATTGCATTGCAGACTCCTTTCGCTAGCTCTCCGTGGCTTATAAAAGAAGCCCACCTAGATCAGCTGTAGAGGTTCTGATGTTTAGCCAGGTGATCCCTGTGCTCTTCTACACACAGACAAGTGGCAGAAAATTGTGAGCATTGCTCACAAAATTACAGTTTTCAAGACCACCCTGGAGGCTCCTCAAAGTTGGTTCTCATCAGGTGTGACCATTTTTACTGTTGTCTTACCAGTCAGCTCTTTTGTTTGACATCCACGGGGTACCTCATGGATTCACAAGCCCTGCGTAGAACCTCCCAGGATGTTTCAGAGCTCACATCCAGGAGACTCCCAGAGACCTGCATGGATCTGCAGACCCCTGGACACATGCTAATCCATCTGTCCTAGTGCAATTCTTCTGGCTTGTCCAACAGATACGCCTGCATGTGCTAGATCCACTGCTGCTCAAGAATCATGGCTTGTGGCAGCCAATTTTGTCACAGATCAGCAAAGTGATAGCCCAGTTCTGTTTGTAGTCTGCTCCTGGTGTTGGAGAAGGTTGTCTGGCCATGTTAAAAGTTAAGTTCTAGCCCAGCATTGGTCCCCAGTGCAAATGTATTGTAAATACACCCAGTGCCTTTTCATACCCTGATTTCTCTCACTGAACTACCCAGAAAATCCCAAAGTTTTTTCCCGTACTTAATTTAAGCAGGTTCTTGCCTAATTTGCTGGCATGTGGCATTTGCTTTGCTGTTTCTGGCATTTGCATGGGCATAAGACAAAATGCACTGAATCAACCAGGTGCAAGTGCTGTCTATCCTTATCTCTCAGCTTTTAATGCATCTGTTTTCCTGAGTGCTCTTTCAGAAGCTCAGTAACAAAAGGAAAGTAGCTTTTAACTACTGGTTGGATTTTAATCTTGGTCTCTCTCTGCTTTAAAAAGCTTTTTAAAAGCTTTGGGGAAAAAAAAAAAAAATAGAGTGGCTTTTAATAAAGTAGCAACTATTGGAACACCAGTAATTTTCTTTCCTCCCAGAGACACAGTGGATAATATAATTTAATTTGATTAATTCACAACTCACATTTAAAATGTCGGGTTCTTTTTGTTTCTCTCTTTCTATATTTTTTTTTTTCCTTTTTCTTGTTCCCCTACTTTCTTTTTGGCACTTGCATTTATAAGCTATTTGAAAACAATTCAGATGCTTTTAGCAGGAAGTAGTTACCTCTGTACCCAGCAAGAAAACTGCCAGAAGACTGGTACCTCAACTTCTGATATGTGATGGAGAGGAACATTTGGTGAGTCATATAATGACACACTGAGACAAAAGGAAGGTAAATTCCTCTAATTTTTCTGCTCTTTCACTTCACAGGTGACTGCTCAGCATTTGATCAGGTACTACATTTCTATTAGTAGTCCACTTGCCTTTCTTTATAGACACATATTTGAATGATGAAATATTAAACTTACAGAAAGAAAAATGAAGAATATTTCCATTGCAGCTGGCTGGAACATTCTTTTAATGATTTCTTGGTTGGTTTTGGAGGCCAGTATGTGTATCAAAATTCCTTCTTCAATGAAAACAAGATGTTTTGCATAGATTAGTGATTTTGAAGAAGGATTATCAAGTTCAAGCTGAAATGTTTGACCTACCTGGAAAAGTAAAAGGCAGACCCAAATATCAGACCTGACCATTTCAATACAATTTAATTCCATGAAATAATTTGGAATGTTTTTCTTTAGCATTCTCTTTAGAGTTCCTATCAGCCACTGGAATAGGTGTTTCCTTAATATTGCTTTTGCTTGTGACATAACGACAATTCACAAAGACAAGCTATGCTTAAAAAATTGAAACTATTTGAAAACATTGATCTATAGCGTAATTTCAGGGAGAAGACTTTTGGAGAAATGTTAAACTCTTAATTTCCTTTTCCTCAACGGAAAACATGGATGGTTGTTTTTTTTATAGTATGTTATATGTAAATATTCCAGAACACACACAGACATACACATGAACATACAAACACTTTTTCCAGAATTGCCTTGCTCAGTACCTCTGCTGTTTTTCCCTATATAAAGATTTTTTCCCCCCGTATATTCATACAGCTCCACGTCCTCCAAATTACTGTTCCCCTGCACATCCGTTTACCTGAGCACTTATAAAATAGCTGCAGGGAGTGTAACCACTGGAAATATCTCAATAAAGAGATTGTAATCAGAGTCTGTGCCAGTGTGTGGCATCAGCAAGAGGGGATAGAAGCAACACTGGAATATAGTCTGATAAAAGATTCTCATAAAAAAAAGCATGTTCCCTCTTTGGGATTTGGAGTGTTGAAAAGCTTTTTTAAGAGAAAAACAAGGCTTTTAGCAGCAAAATTGGACAAGCACCAAGTAGCTGATTTCACATTGGGTAAACACGTGCAGAGGAAAAGGCACCAGGGGAGTACAGGGCCTTTGTGGCTGGTCGGTGTTTACCCTGTAAGTGGAGGAGTTGCAGGGATTGACATGTGTCGGGAGAAAATAGAACGTGAGAGCCTATTGCCAGGGGTGTGTGCAATAGGGCAGCCCAGATAACCACACACGGTGAGCAGTCACGAACTGCTTGGCTGGAAATGCTCAGCTGGAGAGCAGGTATCGGGCTCCTGCAGCAGCGGAGCAAGAGGGATTTTGGCAGGGGAGGGACATGGGCTAGACGCTGCCAAAGGGGTGCTTGTATCCGCTTAAATTCTGTCTGAGATATAAGTCACCAAGACCTCTAGGAAAAAATCCAAGTCTGAAGAGAACTGCCTTCACATTTTCAGTACAGGTGCATCGGAAATCACACAAATTAAGCTCTAAGGTTCAGGCTTGAGCTTTGAGCCGACATATGAAATATAAATGATCAAACCTGAGAAGCAGAGTGCAACTTGACCTCTTCTTGGTAAAAGTCAGCCTGATAAGGTAGCTGAAAAATACATGCTATTCTTCCTTTTGTATAAGTGTAAAGTTTAAAAATTATCATCTAAGGCCTCCTTACTCATGTGGGGTATTTTTCAGATTCTCTTGTCAGTATTTTTACAAAATTAAACTAAAATGGCTAAACTTTGATAACCTTTAATAATAATTGTTAAAAAAAAAATTAAAAAAAAAAGTCTTGTATCAAAAATACTGTTCCATATGGTTGGGTTCCATTTGATCCAATCCAAAGTGTGTGTTTGGTTTCCTATGCAGTCAAGGGGCTATACAGGCACCTCCCGGGGGTGGTCACCTTTTCCTAAGCAAAACATGTCAGACAGTGAGATGGACCACACTGCGGACGTGATATCACTCACCAATGGCTTTAAAAGGGTTCTAGGTCTAATGTAGAAGGTTAATTTTTAGGTATTTAACTTTAAGTGTCTAAATGACAGCATATGAATCCCCACTGAAGAATCAAAGTTGAATTCTGTCTCTACTGCATGTATTTGTAAGCATACTTTTTTTTTTTAAACTGAATTTCAGCTGAAAGTGAGCTGAATCTTTTTCAATATCACATTGCTTTCTAAAGAAACAAGGCATGTAGGATACTGAGAGTGAGAAGGAAAGTTAAAGGAGAAACAGAATGAAGAGCAAAGGTGCTCTGTGAGACTTTGCAGATACAGAAGGTGAAAAAAGATGGTAAATGGAGCTGCCCACAAAAGAAAACCAGAAGGGACAGATCCTACATATTAGACAGAAAGTCAGGGCAATCGCTCCCTGGCAGGTGAAGCAAAGTGAACTTGCTGAAACGTGTCGAAGCCTGTTCAATTGCCCATCTTGTTTGCTATGCTGCTTAGTTCATAGTCCTCTGCAGGAGACTCAGGAGACACCGCTGGACGCTTTCAACAGGTAAAATGTTTAATTTATTCCTCTCACTTCTCAGATGTTAGGGCTTTGAAGAGGAGAACCCTGCTGCTGCATGTTCTGATTTTTTCCAGAGAGCAAACTAAAAATATCAAATAGATCTGCAATATGGTCCTTAGAACTGTTTTTTTTTTTTCTATCATCTGCTTTTCTATAAAATCTGCTTAGTCAAATGTTCATGAAATGAAATTTTACATAAAAACAAACAAACAAAACCTTACCATCAGCTTTATTATTTCTTCAGGAGTTCAGTATCAAAATAAGACTTAAAAAAATGTCAGATTTGCAGGTCTATGGTTTCTGTTATGCTGTACAATGAAGTTGCCTTGGGGAAAGCTTTTTTCATATAGCTGTCCCATATATTTCAAGCACAAACTGTATTGACCCACAGTCAAGTAATTTCCATGTGCAATTCAGATACTTTTTGTAGGACTGACTTAGCTTAACATCAGAGTTCTAAATCTAGTCAAACAAGGTTCCCTGGGTATGTGATGGGGAGAAGTAGACATCTTTCAGAGAGCAGTATTCATGACCTTAGGCACAGGATCCTGAAAAGAAATAAATTTTCCTCTGGGGATGCCTCTCTCTCTCTAAAGCCATGAAGGCGGCCATGAGGACGTCTATGTCAGACTGAGACAGCAGCCTTTCAATATTATGTTAAACATGACAAATTCTGTCCTGCGTTCTAGAACTGCAGAGGATTTTCTTGTTACTAATTAATAATAATATGTTGTTATTAGCACTTAAATCTAGTTTCACAAAAGACTGTAGGTGTTAGATATTATCAAGAGATGGGACTGGTATCAGTTAAATCTAACCTTGTAAAAACCGGCTGGATTCAATTGTTCACGCATGCCTACTGCTGTTTGAGATGTTCTGAAATATCTTATACACCTACATGATGCTGACAAATGTAATGTAGGATCTCCATGAAAAATATGGGCTTCTGACAAGAAGGGCAAATGGAGGCTTATCTCTTAGCGGGAACTAATTAGGTAGTGTCTTAAGATGTTATTCAGTTGTCCACAGTCATCTATTATGATGAACATTAAATGAGACTCTCATGATACGAGTTACTTTAGGGTTTCCAGGACAGTTATATGGGACTGACAAATGGGATCCAGGTCAGACAACTGACATATTAAAACAGATCTAAAAACTTCTTCACTTGTGCAGGCAGTTGACTCAAACATTACAATCAACATATACCATAGGCACTGATATTTAAGTGCCTGTATTTAAAGCTAAATCCCACCACTAAAAGTAGGAATATTAATATCAAGGACTCAATCCAGTTGTCCATACACAAGCACCCTTGTGTTGTTTGAGATGCTTTGGATTGTGGCAGATATGACTGAGGTCCTCCAGGAGACCTGAACAATCTGCCAGAGGCCTACCAGGGTAAGAATTTGATGGAAGGTGAAGGACCAACACACAGTTTTCTTGAGCTGCCGGATTGTGTGATAACTTTTTCTGTGGATCATACTGACTTCAGCTTGAAGCTTAGGTGTAATCATCATTGTTGTTTACTAATTTCGGTGTTAGGTTTTATTTGATGTCCTGGTTATTTTTTAAAACAGTACTCTAAGAGAGACTGAGAGTACTGACTGGGACCAGCGATCCTTGCTGCACGACACAGTAAATGGTTTTAACCTCCAACCATGCTATACAATAAGGCCAGGCTCTCCCAACCAAGTTGAATGGCATCTGTGAAGACTGACCATAGCATTTATTCAGTGACATTATTGCTACCATGACAACATGTTTTTGGTGTTGCAGTTGAGAAAAAAATTATTTATTTTATTTTTAATGCCTGTCTGGAGGTTAGAAGCCGCAGCCTTCATTCTAGTCTCTCACTGTAGTGTCTTCTCAAGAGAACGGAATTGAAAGCGTGAAGACTTCAAGCATTTCAGAATCTCAGGAAAAACAAAGACTGAAAGGATGAGAACAGCAGAAGTTGAAGAAGCAGCGTTTTCTTTTATCAAATATTTCTTTTAAAATTTATGCAAAGAAAATGCAGCTTTGTAAAGGGAATGGAACATAATCCCAAACATCGATGGCAGTGTTCAGACAATGAAGGCAAGTTGTATAATTAGGTATGCAAATTGAAGAAGAATTAATCAAAATTCATGGCCCCATAGAGCATCACTGTACTGTTTAGTCCTCTTAGACGATAGAAGACCTGAAAGCAGAAGATAGTCTTTGTGTATATTACTGCATAAGTGGAGGGAGAGATTTTTCAAAGGTGTGTAAACAGATTTTGATGCATAAATCTGACTCCATGACAATTAAACCTGCATGGCTAATTGCTGGGGACAAGCTTAAAATCCTCAATTTAGATTGCATTGTAACTTCTAGACATTGCCTCAGGGGAGGCTGTGGGAAATGGGGGCAGGAGGAGTACGTCCAGGAAGCATTCAAAGAGATAAAAGAAGACTTGTGAGTGATGAAAATAAATTAGTCCGAACAAAACAAGTAAGAAGGTGAAGTTCTTTTACTTTCTATTAGCTATTCAGAAGTTAGAAATAAAATCTAAGCTGGTTGTGTAGACCACCTCTATAGTCAATACAATAAAATCCAATGAAATGAAATCCAGAATTAAATTTTTATTTGTCTTGATAAAGAAACCCTTACTCTGTATCTAGACTGAGAGTGGTTTAGAAGATGGGAAATACTGCCTGCAAAGGACAACCAAAGGAAGATATATACATAATTTATTTTCCCCTGGGTAAGGGTATGAACCAGATTAATTACTTTTCATGAGCAACCGCTGGCAGGTTGACCCCAGCTGTTATTACAACCATTAAGTATCTACAAGGAAGATAATCAATCAGTCAGTCTGTTAGACTTGCAATCTTGGCATTTGAAACAATCAAGGAGCAGCAGATCTATTCATCTGCCTGCCCGTCTGTCTACTTTTCTACCTGTTCATATCTTCTAGATAGCAATATGCATCTATCTATCATCTAGTAGTCACTACTTTGTAAGACACATTCTCAGCTGGTAGCAGTGTAGAACTGTTCAAACCAGTTGAGCATCAGCAGTTTCCTTTCCCTGATGGGTCAGCCTAGTATTATTTCCTGTCTGTAGAGTGAAAGTTGGATGAAAATGAAGGTAATTAGCATTCTAATGAGCTGAATCAGGGACAGTTAAATCAAAGAAGTGCAACAGAGACTCAGCATAGAAGAGGTGCTCTCTCTCTTTCAATCTCCAGAAGATTTTGCACATTAAAGATAAGCACTTTATTTTTCATTGTGATCAGGACTTAATTAGAGATGCATTCACTAATAAATATCGTTGCCAACAGCTGTTACTGTTAATATATTGCATAAATCATCTCTCTACCCATTAGTCAAGTGAATGGAGTTCTACTGAGAAGGAACCCCTTCTACCACTTTTCTTCTGCCACTCCTGTTAGACCTATTGTCTCCAAGAATGCATTTTGTGGAAGAAGACAGTCTTCAGGATAAGGGTGAACAAAGAGCAGAGAGAAAAACTCGGTGATTGTTCGCATTCTGGAATGCCAGCAAAGCTTTTCCTTGTGCTATTAATTCATGAGAGAAAGGAGTCATTTATATGCACGTTTCACTGTAGCATGTATTGCTCCTGTAAATCAAGCATTTTTCTGTCAAACATCTTCCAAGTAGTCAAAAAAGAGCCAATTTTTTTGTTCTGTGCTGTTAAGTAACTGAAGAGACTAACAGAGGAATAACAACATGAGTTTGGTAGCTCATATAAACACAAAATTTCAAGCTGTAATGATGCTCCAAAATTATTATTGTGCATTTTGAGTCATGTATCAATAACAAGTAATTCGGCTGACTCTGTTTTGAAGCTCTCTGTGCAGCCCGTATCCTAATTTTCTTCAATTTTCTCTCAATGAAATCCATGTCCTGATAGACATGCTCTCTAGTTTTTCATTGCAGTTAAGCACAAAACCAAAAGATCATTGAAAGTACTGGAAAGGAGCTGGAAAGGCCTCAAGAGGTTGCCTAGGCTATATTCTTTCTCCAACGGAGGCCCTGCTTACCTAAAGAATTATTTTAGATATTTATACAGTCTGCTCCTAATGAAACCCAGAAATGAGAATATTGCATTTTGTCTGGAGATACTTCTTGCTAGAATGCTTTATAAGGAATACCTTTATAATTACCTGAAAAACCTCTTGATGAGATTTAAGTCTTTTTTGTTTTGTTTGGGTTTAGCCATAATAGATGCAAACATGAATGTACAACTTTCTTTTTGACAGCCACATTTTATATCTTCAAAAGACTGTTATGTGTGAATTGTAATTGCAAGGGAGTAAGTATTCTTTCTTTCCTTTTAGACAGGCTTCCTACTCAGAATATAACAGATAGATTTGGAAAATCCTCCAGATTAACATACTAAATGCCAGAAAGAGAAACACAGCTGAGACACACACACACACAAAATAAATCCAAATAAAAATACTGTTATGTGTTATGCTGTTCTTTTCTAATTGATCACATAAATGATGGAAAATAAGGTTCACACAAAAAAAAGAGTTTCACATTTGGATTTTTTTTCTGTTTCTTCTCTGGTTTACTGCTAAATACAAATGACAACTTATTATGCTTCCTCAAGCTTTACAGAATGATTTAGGTTGATGTGTTAATTGATCACAATTAATTTTATCATGAGAGTTCTCCATGCAGGCCACTTAAATAAACAATGTACTTAAAGTATTTTTGCCTGAGGTCCTACTCATAAAACATGCAATTCACCTCACCTAATCATAAATATTGAAAAGTAACATCTCTTAGTTTATGCTGGTCTCCTATTTTTATAGTCGCTAGAGAGAAATAGGCACCTAAGGAGGTATTTTTTTTCTTAGAATTAGACAAATCATCCTATTGCAGGTTTTATTTCTCTCCAGTGAATATAAGGATGACTAGCTCAAGCTTTGACAGGTAACCTGCCTACCTTGCATAAATAAATCTCACCTAAGAGTAGAAAGAGAAACATGGACACAAAGTACATTAAATTTAATGAGACTTTTTAACCAACCAAGATGGAATCAAAAGGGGATTTACCCAAAAATATGCCACAGTTCAATGTCAGAGGCAAGAATCAAACCCAGCTCTCCAGAGAGTCATCCTGTTGTAATACAGAGACATAATGGATTGTAAATCCCTGGCAGTATAAGTAGTTGTTTCTCTAGAGTAAAAAAGTGAGGTAGGATGAAGTGAGATGAGAATTAGATGTTAGTGCTAAGTATAAGATTTCAGGAGCAGTTGCCAAAAAGAAAACCACCAAAACTTGAAAGTGAAAAACAGAAAGTGACTAGGAGAGTAGGACAAATGTGCTCTAAGCATCTTATTTGTCTCAAATATATTTTCATCTATTACATTGCATTCCTTCCTTCACTACTCGTTAGAAAAGAGAAATCATGTAGCCCTCATGGTAATAGATTCTCAGAATAATGTACCATCTGAAACTTATGGTCTGGAATACACAGAGCAAGACCTTCAACACTCACATCCTATCCCTCTTATAGATAACAGCCACCATTATCTCAAAATCAGAATGACCTTTTCTTTGTGTTCTGTTGGAGAAAGAAATTGTTCATTTCAAATCCAAAGAGGTTAATGGTCTGCAAATATTTTCCCAGCTGAAAGCAGACAGGCTGTATTTATGGACTCTCTCTATATAAACAGCATCTTGTCGACATGTGTACACCGTGTCCAGGCCCCCATTACTGTCAGCAGAGAGCTTGATTGAGTTGTGAAAACACAGGTGTCAAGTGATACTGGAGATGCCCTAGGACCTCTGAGTCATCTGTGCTGTAACTCACTGGTAGCCCCAAGGGATCAATAGAAAACCAAAACCAACCTACTGTGGCAGGTGCTGGAAGGTACATCCTAAAGTACCATCCTCCATCTGGTGAGTGGAACAGCTGTTTAGGTCCACAGTATTGATCAGACCTTCATTGACCATAATGAACACTTAGATACTTCGCACACGTGTAGATATCCGTATTTAGACAATTAAATTGGTGTGTTTTAATCTACAAAATGAGGTCCATTTCTAAGGAGGAACAACTCAACTCACAAGCATACAGAAAGTGCCTGACATGCAGAGGATGAACAAACGTATGTATTTATAAGAAGAATGTTCCCAGTTGCATGAAAGAAAGAGATCTCTACTTCCTCAAGAAAAGTTGTTTTGTAGAAAACCAAGGCTCACTCTGAATAGCGTTCACATAATCTCTTGGCAGCTGGATTGCAGTCAATCACTGACCAAATTATTTAACTGCCACCCAGATTCAGATCATTCCTCTGTGAAGCAGTTTATCAAATATCTAAGAGGTTGCTGATGTAATCCACACTGATTTTCCACCAACAGTTCCTCACTTCAGTATAAAAAGGGATATAAGGAACAGCACACATAAATTTTACTTAAAATTTCTTTCCTGCTCCTTCTGACATGGATCTATTTGCTTTTTATCTGTTTCTAAGTAAGCCTGCCAGAATCTAATATTTTAATCTGTAAAAGAACAGGGATATTTCTTGAAATTATTTGGGGATTTAAACCTGTGGCTAGAGAGAATTCTCACAAGTTTCCTCCCAGTAGTTAATGATTCTTTGAGAGCTGGAGTTCTTAAGATAAATACACATAACTATAAGTAACTTAGACCTCCATCACAGGCAGCTTTTACTTTAAATTAGTTAAGATTCACTTTAATTTCAATTAACATTTTTCAATTTTTGCATACACACCAAATTCAGGGAAAAATGATCAGGAAGTTACGTAAGATGATTCAGGGATGATATCACTCATTGTATCATCTAATATATAAGCTGAATGGTGTCCATAAGCATAAAACTAGAACCTCAGCAAGACTTTCAGATTTGTGACTGTCATGATCATATCACAGTCCTGGAGGAGTGAGGGGAGCAAGGAACTTGCATATGTGGGATGGCTCATTGGAATGGGAAACTGTACCCAACAGCATCATTGCAACATGTATTTCTGCTTTATCAGACCCTAAAAAAGTTGACTCTTCTTGGTTTTTGGATTTTTTTGTTTGTTTGTTTATTTGGTTGGTTGGTTTGTTTTCAATATATATTCACATTGGCAAATTTCTTTCTGCCTTTCTACAGGTAAAGACCTATAGACTATAATTATTATTAGTGTTAGGACTGCATAAAGGAAACTGAGAGCCTGCCTGCTGTTCTTCTTAAAATAGACACCAAATCACTGTCGTTGGCATCCCTTTTGTTTGTGCAGTAGCTACCGGGCTGTAATATTCTCTTCGTGTTGGCAGTTCTTGAGCAGTACATAAGAAAGCAAGATCCCAGCTTGAATGGGAGAGAACACAGAGAATGGCATGAACATCTGCTGACAATCTAATAGATATATAGGAGGAATAATGGAGACAAAGGAAGGATTTAGCTTGCTCTAAGAATGGCAAAGACTGATTTCATTTTCTGAAGAATTAGGGCACATCAGGAATTCAACTGCTGCTTTTCGCATATTGATTAAGGAAGAGAGGGCAGCTCAATTAAACAACTCCTTCAAATTTATCCTGAGGCTATTTTTTATTCTAAAATAAAGGTTTATACTTTCTTGCAGATATTTCTGTTGAGTCAGGTTTGCATTGGTGTTTAGATTTGTTGAGATGGAAATTGCACCTACTAGGATTTATGAAAGTGTCTATGTGTGATCCTAAAAAGGTATGAGTGCAGGAAAGCCCAGTGTTGGCCAGCAGTAGGAAGACAAAGATAAATTCAAATAAAGTTAAATTTTAATAATGAGGGCAAATAACCTGAGAGTTAACTAATCTCTTCCCTCTGAACACGGCAGCAGTTTCTCCAGATTTTGAAAAGAGACTCTTCAAAGCAGAGCCCACTCCAAGACACAAGAGCTCTTTGGCCCCTTGGAAAAGTGATTGAATGAAATTATGGGACTAAGTGGAAGTGGACAAATGAAACCAATTTATGATTTTTCCTATCCTTAAGCCTTTGTAAATCATGTTTTTGAATTTAGGTGTAAACAGGCTCTCCTTCTGTAAGTAAGTCCTTCATTTTTCATTGGCAGCAGCATGACTGGGTTCATTTTCCAGGGGCTTTCTGCAAATACCAGCCTGAGCCTAGAAATCTGGAAGCTAAATCCAACTCCCTGAGTAGTTAAAGAGCTCTGCTCCCAAATTATGAATCAACTGTTTTGACAAAAAACCACTTCTTTGAGGGAGATGGGACAGAAGGAGTAGGGAGAAAGACAATACAGGAAGGAACTACCCCTTTCCCAGAAAACTGTAGCAATAATTTAAAACTCTCTTTAATTTTCTGATGAGGTGACTAAAAGAGGAACTGACTAACCTCCACCTCATTTGTAACACCTTTTGCAGGTTGTTGTGCCAAATTCTGGAGGTCTCTCATGGGTCTGCAGATGAGCAGGACCTTGTTGAGCTGCACCTGACCCTGTAGGTAGGGCTGCCTGCTAAACCCACCGCAGCTAGCCATTCCTTTTTGTAAGCTTTCTCAGTGGCTACCGATTGCCATCATCTGCCTCTGTCACCTTTGCTACTTAGCAGAAGTACAACAGACTATGTGCCTTAGAACAGTATCTCCCTTTCCTCTGCCTCTCATCTAGGGTTTTGGTACCTCAAGGTTACAAGCTGTGTAACTCAGTTTGACTCAATCCGTGTAGGGCTAGTTGATTTGTTCAGACTTATCATGATAATCATATTATATTGTAGAATGTCCCTGAGTTTTGAGAACTAAATTCTCCTGCATATAATAAAATATAAAATGCAAATGAACTCTTTTTTAGGCATTCCAAATAGTCCTGCTCAGCTACCTTTATTTCCATTGAGGGCCACTAAGCACTACTGCTATTCAAACTTACTTTCTCTTGAGCTTTGTGGGAGGTACTGCTCTTCTCTTTCAAGTCTCAGTAACCAGAATGACACTTCCCTTGCATGTTATGTTTAAAAACAAGAAAAAGAAGGGGGGAAAAAAGGAAAGAAATAATTCTGTTTTATTGCATATAAAAATGTTTTAGGAAAATAATAATCTTTTCAAGTCAAAATAAGAAAGAAACCATCAATACATCAAACAGGACAGTTAAGTTGCATTTCACATTACACAATGCCTACCCATGAAGCATAAAATGAAAAATAATTGTCTTTGATCCCACAAATCAGAATTTGACCTGAGCAATATGTGCACGGCTGAATTCTGAGACATTAAAATGCAACCGCAGAGCATCTGGTTGTCAAGATTTTCAGAAGTTAAACCTTCAAAGAAAGGATAATCCAGTAGGTAAGATATTACTTTAACATTCAGAAGACAAGTTCAACCCTTCTGTCCACTGCACACTGCTTGTGTGAGACTTAATAAATCACTTTGGGTCAGATGTGTGAAGGTGCATGATGTGTCACAGTGTTATTTCTAACAGTGCCTTCAGATGCCAAGCTGCTGAGCAGAATTCACAGGCATCCAAGCTGGACCTGCAGAAGGAGGAGAGCTGAAACAACCAGTTCTGTCCGTAGGAAACTGTGCAGGCTGGGCAATAAGTAATGCAAAAGAGGGGGTGGTGTCTTGAATTCTTCAACTCTGGAAGATTTCAGTATTTTATTCTGAACTATGGGGAGCTGCCTTTTCTTCAGAGGAGGGAATTCACAACTTTATACATGCTCCTGGAATTAAATAACTTAGTCTCTTATTCACATTAAAACAAAAATCCCCCCCATCCCCCCCCCCCCCCCAAAAAAAAAAAAAAAATACACTGGAATCCTTTTGTCTATGGAGGAAGTGCTGCCACCCTTTACCTGGGAGGATGCACAGCAGAACCTCCTCCTCCACAGCGAGAAACCTTAGTGTACATCAAGAGATTAAACCTACATGTGTGCACAGGGTACTCCAGCTGAAAGGCTATCAGTGTTGTGAACTTGTCTAGCGTAGGGGAAGCAGTTGTTTTCACTCTCTCCTTAAACTGCTCCACTTTGAATGAAATAATTCAGTATGAATTGGACCACTGAGAGAGAGAGAGGTGAGTAAATGTAATCTTGAACCCCACTTACTGGAGGGAAGGGAGCTAGACTTCAGTCTCACTTCCAATTAAGATAAGAGATGTATGCATTCATCAGAGCATGCTGTAACCGCAGCTCCCTGTCTCCTGGGTGCATCAGTTAACCACAAATCCTATTCCTTTCTCAAGCTCAGGTAACTGATAATTAGTATGTATAACAGAAAAAAAAATAAATGGCAGGAGGATTATAGAACCCCACCAGACTGCAGCCTAATGATTAGGACAGGTTTATGTAGGTTTAGCTCTTCTTGGCTGCGACACAGACTTAAAATCTCTCAGTTACTGGATAAAAAGGAAAAAACCACAATGCTTCAATTTGCTGAGCCTGCAATTCGTGCAAAAGCCTTCTGTATGTCTTTTAACTGCATTCAGAGAAATGATTGGGTTTTAAATCCTGACAGCGCATAAATATGAATTACACGCTTAGCTGCTCAGTGCCATCAAAACGTACATGGTTCTGGGCATGCCCCAAAGGAAACATTTATCTGCTCATGGAAGATGACTGGTGGGAGTGCGATCACTTAAGGAACGGTTTCCGTTAATGTGAAGGCTGTCCTTGATCGTTGCCTGCTGCTTTCTTCCTGCTGTAGAGCCTGACTGACTGGGAACCAGACGACTGGCTGATTTTGAATGTGAAGTGTGGGGTTTAGATGATGATGCGTAGATGTTCATAGCGTAGATACCCATATAGGACCCAATATCTTTGACTCCCTCTATAGACAGTGGAGATTTAGCCAATATAGTCAGTGGATTGTATGACCAACTCACTCCTTGCCACATAAACATCTAACATAGATTAAATAAAACATGACCTAAAGTAACTATCTCTTTCCATTAACTATTAAGGAAGCCAAATAGATCTTTTAAAAAATAAAACACAATTTTCAGGAGTTCTGGCCTGCAGTTCCCAGAAAGTTCTGCTCCATATTTTGGCATGTGGTGCTGTCATTCACCTCTCAGCACAAAAGCTGCATAACTTTGTGGTTCAAACTTGTCAGTATATTATAGAATCAGCAGGTGTTTACCACTAACAAGTTTGGATATTATGAAGAGTTACCACCAATTGGCAGGGAGCTGCTGCTTCTCAGCGAAAGACTGCAAGGGACTCTGAAACTTTATTAACTCATCTGTTTCACTTCACACCACAACTGATAAGCAGCTTATGCATGGTCAACCATCACTTCTTGGTTAAAGGGCAATATCGTATGCTTACACATCTTCGTGTTGCAGTCAGGAAAAAAAAAAAAGCTTCAAAAAAGATCAAAGGAACAGAATTTAGACTTCTGTCCTAGAAATTGGGAACATTAATTTAGGTAAGTCTATTTCTTGTTTGTTTTACAGTCCTGTAGCATATCAAAGGTGGTTTAGAAGAGAGTCTAATGAGTTTTAAGTCAACATGTGATGGTTGAATGCTTTCAGGTGTCAGGAAAATTAATATGGCCTTGTGGTTACTGTCAGACAGCTCTTCAAAACAGCCCAGCAAATACTGCCAAAGAGCTATTACATGTTATTCATTTTAAGAGTGATGGAGCTCAATTAAAGACCTTGATGTATTCCCCCTCCTTTTCACACAGTCTGTCACCAGCATCCTTCACATCCATTTGCCTAATTTTATTAAAAAGAGAGACCTTACCCTTCTGATTCTGAGTGAATATTAAAATGTTTTGCTGTCTGGTTTCAAGCAATCTTCACTGTAGCAGAAGATGCCGTGTGGCTAAATAAGCCACAGCATTTTATTAAACGAACACAATATGCAGTGTAGGTTTGATCATTTCTTTACAGTAACTGTTCATTTACGTTATTAGCCCTCAGATATTATTGAATGTAATAAAGTTTTAGAGGGAATGCCCCAATCCATAATTTTATCTTTCTTCCTTTATCCTTTAAAAGCTATGATTGAATTGTTCAGACTCTAAAATTTTAAGACCTTTAACTGAGACTAAAATGAAATATCTTCCTGGAAAAAGAGGGACATATCAGTAATTGCAGGAGGAATCATGTCTATTTTTAGGTGTGCAATTCATGTCCTCTAACTTAAGGCTCCAAACTCACATCTAAATTTAGGTATTGCAGTCTAGATCTCCATACACGAGCTGGGTGCCTGTACTCTTCTCTAGATACATATATCTGAACACCTATTGCAATATATATTGTCACAGGGTATCCAAAACCTCTATATGGAACTGGCAGACATAACAGAGAACCTATATGCAACCTGTTGTCTCCTGGAAGGTCAGGCAAGACCCTGCAGGGCATCTCAGATGGCAGTAGACACTTCTGTGTGAGCAACTGAGATATTTTGGGAAGGGATTGTCCCCCTGTACTGGGCAGGTGAGGCTGCGCCTCAAGTGCTCTGTTCAGGTTTGGGCCCCTCACTACAAGAAAGACATTGAGGCGCTGGAGCATGTCCAAAGAAGGGCAACAGAGCTGGTGAAGGGTCTAGAGCACAAATTTGATGAGAAGCAGCTGAGGGAACTGGGGTTGTTTAGCCTGTAGAAGAGGAGGCTGAGGGGAGACCTGATTGCTCTGTGTAACTACCTGAAAGGAGGGTGTAGCCAGGTGGGTGTTGGTTTCTTCTCCCAACTAACAAGTGATAGGACAAGAGGAAATGGCCTCAAGTTGCATCAGGAGAGGTTTAGATTGGATATTAGAAAAAATTTCTTCACCAAAAGGGTTGTTAATTGTTGGAACAGGCTGCCCAGGGAAGTGGTTGAGTCACCTGGAGGCATTTAAAAGATGTGTAGATGTGGTGCTTAGGGACATGGTTCAGTGGTGGACTTGACAGTGCTGGGTTAATGGTTGGACCCAATGATCTTAAAGGTCTTTTCCAAACTAAACAATTCTATGATTCTATGAACCCCCAAAGTGGGTGGAATCATCCATCCTCTGGACATCCCCTTCCCTTTGCAGTTACTGTTACTGAGACAGTTTAGACTGGGTAAGTGCTGTGAGTAGATAACTTGAATCTCACAATAAACTTCCATAATCCCGTATCTCAGATGGGTTACATCTAATGTGAAAAAAAGCAAAACTGAAAAAATTAGGTATAGAGAATTTGGGTACCTAGTTTTTTTTTTTTTTTTGAGATCAAGAAAAGATTTTCTATACTGGAGATTCATTAACACTTTCTAAGATCCTATTTTCAATTTCTCACAACAAGACTGAGTAGTTCAGAAACTCTCTGCTCTGTTCTTTAGAAATCTTCTTCTAATTTTCAGATTAAATTCATGTGGGAGACTGTGAAAGTGACTGTATCTACAAATAATTCCTTGAATATGGAGTTGTAGAGACTGCAGAGGAAGCCTGCAGTGCTGCCCCTTTTTAGGATACAGTTTTGTCTTCAGAGACTTAATTGTTTTAAAACATTCAGAATTTTCGCCTAACTTAAATTAGCTTAGCTAGCTCTATGCCCTCAGTAGAAAAAAGATAGTGATGTCCAGCTAAGACTGTTCCTCTCATAAAACTAATTCAATATAAATATATAAGTATTTAAAAGATCCGTTTGAAAAGAAAGCCAAGAAAAATCGGATTTATTAATAGTCACCATTTCAGTAAAACATTGAAGAAACACTATATTCTCATTGCATTAAACAACAAAGTAGTATATAGCTAAATAATTTTGGTTTTATCAGACAACTGATCAGGTAACTGAATACCACTTGGATTTTAAAAGACATGATAAAATGCTTCTAGGTAATCTAATTAATTTTCTTATTAAAACTACAGCTCCTAACTTATGCATATTCATTAGTCTCCCTTGAGTATTAAGCTATGTTCATGAAATCTTAATTCCATTTCTCACATTACACAAACAGACGGAGTAATGATCCTCAGTATCCAAAGCAATTATCAAGGGGTAATAGCTAGCATACAGCTTATTTTTAAACTCACAATATTGCATACACTGAAAGTCCTTTTCCTTTCCTCTCAGCTGAAGGATATAGTATGGATGTTTACTCTCTCTCTCTCTCTCCTTTTGTTTCTCCAACAGGATTATTCAGTTTACTAAGGAATTTACGGTTACCCATGTAAAACTAATTAAAATTAAAGGAACAGCTCTTCTGAGTGGTTCACACTTGTGATTTTTTTCCTGCACCTCTTCAGTTCATATTTAATGTAATTATACAGAAAAATGTTTGTCCATGCTTTTGGAAGAACATCTTCCAAAATTCATCTAAAGGAACATTTTTCATGAGCTTTACTTAGCCTTGGTACCTTCTTGGTGCCAAACTATCCGACATTTTGTTATTAATTTGAGAGAGCATATGAAATCCTAGTGAAAGTAACTCTTTTGGAAGACGTATGGAAAAGACATTGAACCCTGTGTTTGTCAAAGATGTAGAGTCTAAAGGACTAGATGTCTGCTTGCAAGATAGCTGGTCATCCTCTGCTCTCATCTGTCACTGGAAGCTGTTTCCTCCAGAGCTTGCTCATCTGATGATTTTTGTATGGTTCCCTGGAAGTGTTTATTTCCTTCCATGGATGTCAAGGGCAGCAACTGTCTTAAAATTAGACATTTACCTTTTAAAGGATTAAATTAGGACACATGCATCATGTCCTGAACTATCTTATCTCTTGTGTTATGAGTGAAGGGGAGTATAATCCTTCCCAGAACATCCATAAAGCTGCGCACTTTCATTGTGTTTTTGCACATGCCAGCCACTGCTCTTTTACCTCTTTTTAATGGGTATGCCTGGTGTTAAAAAACCCCAAATCTCCCCCCAAAAAACCCAAACCCAAAACTTGGTTAGAGATCTTATTTTCTCCATTTGATAAACAAAGGCTTGATTTCACCTCATTGCCTTATCTCCTTAAGTATTTGGGGTCTTATCCTTACCAATAGTAGAATCCTATAATCCTACGGTATAGCATATAGTACATTAAAATCTTGTAGTATAGCACAGGGTAGCAACAGATACTGGTTCATCGTAACTGTCTTGTGTATCAGTTTCAGAGTGGGCCAAAGTGATGTCTATAGGCATGTACCTTATTCTGTTTACTACAACCACAACCAAGCATCTAGATTATGCAGCAGGAGGTCATTAAAACTCAGGTTTTTAGTGACCTCCTTAATCCATTCACACCGAGTAATCTGAAAAGTGGAGAAAATGGTGAGGAGGTCTATTTTCTGGATCCAACACATTAGAAGGTCTGATCTTCTTCTCCATGACAGAACACCTTCATATCTATAGTAGCTTGCCAGAGGGTACTGTCTTTTTGTTTGATGGAATATCAGTTTATATATTGCTCAGCATGAAGTTATATGACCTCTGCACTTTCACGTAGACGTTGTTATTTCTCTCCTTGTTTTTAATTTGATCTCTTATGAGTTCGTTCAAAAAGTACAAACTGTGGCCATTAGTATGGAAATCATAACATAAATCACCCTTGAAAGTGTGAAAAGGAAAACTAAAAAAGAAAAAAAAAGAAAAAAGCCTCATCAAACCCACACATTGTTTTGATCACTGAACAGATGCAGTGCATTCAAATTAGTTTACTCAAATAGTATGTGATTTCTGCTTTCCTGACTCTTTTGATGTCAGCCATAATAGGCTGTAGAAAAAAATATCATGTGTTCGGTTTTGAGCATTCTATTATCAAGTGTATAATGACTTTGGAGGAGGTGGATACTGCGAATGAATTACACTAGAGAGTAAGTGACAGAGTTTCTGCTTTATAATTTTTGCTGTGTGCATATTATGCTGCTTTAAGGATAACTGAATAGCACTTCGGTTTCAGCAGACGTAATAACACCTCTAGGCAAGTGAGTTCTTTTTTCTATCAGAAATACTTTCTTCTCAAGTGAAATATAATTCATTTCCTGATTTACATTCCCAGAATAACAGTATCTCACATTATATTGAAGTGAAAAATAACATATAAAATGGCTTTCTGATTCAAGAAGTCTGAATAGTACAGATTCACTGAAAGAGATTTGAGCTTTAGTAGGGCAAAAATGGTGTCTGTGCTTTAAAATGAGGGTGAAAGTGGCTGTATTTCGACCAAGATCTTTGTAGATGTAAAAAGTGAATTTTGTCTGAAAATGGGTGTAAGCAGGAAATAATAAAAGATGCATTCACTTGACAATTTGAAGATAAGTAGCATCTGCAACCTGGTACACAGAGCAACTAGCAGAAAGACCTGCCTTTATTTAAATTGCTATCTCCGCAATTTCCACTAGTGTTAATGAACACCAGGTCGTGCATGGTTAGGATTCCCCTCGCAGAGCTAAACTGGATCTGCAGATTGCCAAAACCTTTTGTGCCACCATGCCGGTCCCTTTGAGCAGCTAAGTCAAGAGCCTGTCTATGCTTCTTCTGCAATTCTGCTACAGGCTCTCAAAAGAAATATATATTAAGAAAAAGAGGGAGGAATTAGTCTCTGGGCATTTCTCTGGGTGTCTGTAACAACAGAAGGCGTTTGGACCACAGGTGCTGGCCTAGAGAAACCAATGTCAAGTCTGGCAGCAGCAGAAATTTGGACTGAAACAAGATTTGCCGTTGCTGCCCTCCTTGGCAAATACAGATTAGGTGCCAGGCATTCAGGATGTTCAAATTAGCCAGCGTAAGCCTGATCTCTCAATCCTTTTGAAAGTACAGGAGAATAAATATTCAGATGGCATTTGTTCTATATAAGGTTAAAAACAGAGCAAAGGATGTGGCAAAAACTTGGTAAATTCACTTCTCAGGCCCAAATCATTGCACAGCAATAGCAATGAGAAAATTTCGGGATCCTTATATGTGGAGTTTGAAGAGAAAACAAATATAAACGGCACCTTGAATTTTAGAGCTACTGATGTTTCAACAAATATAAGATAAAATTAAACAAAATAAAATAAAGAACAGTGGATTGAAGGCATTGATGCTGAGAATGGAGTGGTTCCTCTGAAAATCTGATATATCAGGAAATATTGAAGTACTAAGTTTTTTATAAAGTTCCATACTCAAGTGGTGAAACTAGAATGAATAAAAGCTAAAAGAAAGCAGAAAGAGTTGGTTGTTCTTTTTCTTCCATCAGGTCTTGCTGAGGATGAAAAATAAAATGGCTTCAATTTTGTATAGCAACAACAGAGAACTGAATGTTCCTTCTTGGACAATTTTTTAAGTAGAAAGATTCATATCTTACTGAAAATTTCACCAATCTGCTTTTTCCTCTGAGTCTCAGACTGCAATCAAGCAAATTAGAGAGCTGTATGTTGTTACTATAATAATAAATGTTGCAGTGCATAAAAAGAAATTGGGCAGTCTAAGATACATATCACCCAGGGAAAACGGAGAATTTTTCATAATTTTGACCACTCAGTGCTTTTGTAGCTGTGGGTTCTAAGAAGTGAATGTCCCTATGTTAGTGCACATGTTTTCCTACTCATTTGTCATTTTCAAAATGAACAGACATTTGAGTCAAAGCTAAAAGTATATTCCAAGTTGGTGGTGTAAGCAAGGGGACGGGGCTTACAATACAATTTACACTGACACGTTACTAGGCACAAAACATTATATTCGATATCTTCTATAGCAGTTTAATTTTCAAACTTCAAACTGACTAAATTCATAAAGAAATAGAAATAAATTTACAGTTTAGTTGTTAATCTACATTTCTTTAGATACACACAAATGGATTTTATGTACATTTATACACAAAATAGGTCTGTGCTTCTGAATCTTCATGCATGGGGGTGTGTGTATTTTGATAGGTGTGTACATGTATGTAGCAGTTGGATTATAAGAATAAATTAGTCTGGATCTAATTAAAATTAAAAATTACTACCATGTCAAATAGAATTAAAACATAAACCAGAAATCCATTAAAAATAAAATAAGGATAATTTTAAAATAAAATTTAACACACAATTTGAATGACAAGTAACTGACTAATTGCAAGTAAAACACAAGAGGACCTGGAGGTGACAGTGAATTCCCCTCTGCATATCAATTCAAAACATGATGCTTTTACTGTTAGATAAATAATTAAAAAGAAATATCTCACTTTGGGATATATTTTAGGTAAGCATTAGCCCACCGGTACCAGGAACCCCCTTGGGTTAGAGTGTCTAATTTTGGGAGATGTAGAACAAGTATTGGAAAAAGACATTTAGCCATGTGGATGATGAAGGTGGCACTCAACTAACAGATACATTTGCCTCCATTTTAGCTGTCATCTAGAAACATCTTCTATTCAATAGGGAAATGCAGAAAGAATATGATTAGCCTCATGCCAGAGCACATGTCTGAAGCAAGTTAGATGAATCATGCCCTCCACATCTCTGTTCCTCTCATTGACTGTAAAAAGAACCCAGAAGGAGCGACTGAGCTGCCAATGCCTATGCTGTACATCTATAAATTTAGGTGAAATGAGTGTGTTTCTTAACACTTGGGACAGCTACCTAGAATCATGGAGGAATGCCAATTGATGAAGACTTTTAAGAACATGTCAGACATGCATCTGTCAAGAGTAAAGTCAGGGTGTTTGATCCCATTCGGCATGGGGAATGGTTGTCGGGTGGAGTTAAACCACAACAACTCTTTGTTCATCACACTTGTGAAAAGCAGATGTTTGTTTCTGCATTCGTTTTTGTTTTACTGTGCGGAGAGTGACCTGACCAGTACATTGAAGCCATTAATGTGAGAATCCACTCACATTAACCAAATGTCCCTCTCTCTGATCCCCTTCCCATGTTTTAGAGCAAAAGCACAGTTCAGATCACAGAATAAAAATTTCAGTTTGCTTAAATGACTTTTGCAATGTTCTTTTCCTAGTTTTTTCCAGAAAGCAGAAGAGTCTTATGGTTTAACTCAGACCAATATATATATGCTGCAACAAATTCCCCCATCCATGCCAACATCGTGCCTGTTATGCCTTCACCCGTTCTTATGCACAGGTTTGAGGAGCACCCCGTGAGTCATCCCTACAGCACTCTTTCACGCTCTTTCCAGCTAGGTAGTCTCCCTTGGTGAGATGTATCTCCCCTGGCAGATATCCTGCCTTTAAATCCAAAACTGAGTGCCAAAGCAAGAAGGAGAATCATAACTTTGTCTTTCTCCTGCAGTCTGTTAAAGCAAAGACACAAAAGGTTGTTCTACAATATTTTATCTATGGTGTGTACAGATAAGAGAATGCAGGATTTGAACAGACTCAGCAGTAACAAATATTCCCTGTAAAATTTATTAGGGAAGGTATTTGCACTCGGCAGAGCCCCCTTTAGAAGATGACATCTTTATACAGAAATTGGATGATCTCACACCCTGTTTCTTGTAAAAGGGGCTATCTGTTTGCCAAGTCGCATGTACGAAGCAGCATATTGCTGACAGAGAAGCTGTCAGTTACATAAAGCTGTCGGCAAAAAATTGTGCCTGCATGTGTAAGAAGCTAGTGAAAACATGGCACACAACTTAGGAGTGATTACATCGGTTGTGCTGGCTCTCCAAAATGACTGTTCACTTTGAGATACTCAGCTCTGAAGTTGTGAAAATGGGACCTTGGTGTTTTTAATTCAGCTACTGGTGAAAAATGTTCCTTATTACTCAGGCCCTGTGATATTAAAAACAATTCTTGGGAGTTGCTGGTATTTTGAAAAAATGATGTTAGCCTAGAAGTCAAGGGACGTTGATTAATTCTCTAATCTGCCACAGACTTGTGTAACCTTGGTCATGGCGTGCCTCTCTTCTGCCTTCTTTGCAGTAGGAGAAATGATATTAAAGTGATAGATAGATTAGTGGTTATGGAGGGGCTTAGAAATTGAAGTAAAAGTTTCCAGATCAATTATTTAGAGAGATATCTTTTCTATTTCAGGTGTGTGGGGTTTTTTTGTTTTGTGTTATTTTGTTCTGTTTTGTTTTCCATAAAACTACAGTTTTGGTTATTCTCATTTTTATTTTCCAGTGATTGGAGGGACACTATCTGTGGTCAGGCTTTCATATGTTTTCTTTCTTTTTAGTCTGAAGAAATTTCTGAGCTTTGCTGATGGCATACTTTGGCAAAACAATTGTTTTCCTTACCCCTCTACTTCTTTATATATTCTGTCAGTCTGACTGCCTGTCTAGGCATCTTTATGCTAAAAGGATGACTAATGCGAAAGTTTCAGTCAAAGCACAGTCTCACCAAAAGAACAGAAAAATGATCCAGTAGCTGCCAGACTGGACTGTAAAGTCAACGGCCAAACTCCTACTCCTGTGATGGGCTGTTATATGAGGACCGTGTGAAATCAGTGACAGTGTCACTGAACTTCTTCCATTACGTCAGTAACTGAACATAACTAGGCTTTAGGCAATGATGTAGTTTTACATTAAAAACACATTTTCATATAGTGACAAAGCTACCGTCTTTGTACATTAGCAGTAACAAAACGTATCAACTAGCATCACTATATGGACAATAATACCAGTCACATCTTTTCCCAGAAAGTTTTAAGATGTATACATTAAGGAAGATAACCTCCTGATGTTTCCCATCTTAAACATGGCCTGCATTAGCTTCTGCATTGCGTTGAGTCAAAAATTTTAAACTTAGCTCAGGCATATACATGCTCGATGGCAAATTTGTAGGGTTTACTGAAATACTTAGGCAAGTTACGTAAGGGCTGGAAGACATAAGCTGATCTCTTAAGATCTGTTTTGCATGTCTAAAATCAACTATGGAACTGGTATGGGAAATAGGATTCATTCCACCTGATTTTAGCCACTGAAAATCAGGCCAGTCATTTAAATTGCCTTTGAAGTTCAAAGGAGAGACAGATTTCTTCAGAGTCAGTCCATAATAAAATAACTGTCTAAAGGGCAATGAGTCATCTTTTAAAGATGCCCATGTCTTTCCACTAATTATGAAGGATTTTTATGACTAGGTTAGACTAGATGACTAACTTTTAGATGATTGAAATTAGATAAATTAAATTCTGACCTGCTAGCAGAAGAGATCACAAAGCATCCACTCCGCCCACTCCAGGCTTCAAAACACTTCCCTAATAAAACTAACATGTGCTTCAGAAAAAGAGCTTAAGTATTTAACTGGCATTTCAGTGGTTTTGAAAGTCCTAGGAAGGCATCTGTTTCCAACCGACTTCTAACTGTATTTCTGAAATTTTTTGAAAACCTGTACTATGCTCCTAAATCATGGAACTGCCATTAACTCTACCAGTATTTTCCATGTCTTCTTCCTAATTTTGTTGATTCCCCCTCTGTGATGACATCTTCTACAAAAATATGTCTGAACAGAGAAGACACCATATAATATCATGGAGCAGGCAATGATCTGGAGCCCACAGAGGAATAAGGATCATAGAGGTATGGAAAGTGAACAGAAAATAGCATTTGCTGGGGGAAAAATGTGTCTGTTGGGGCAAACATCTATTTACATTGTTTGGAGAGGGATTACTGTGAAAAAAGAATCATTAATTCCAACATCGGAACAGGTCCTTAGAGCAGAAAACTGCCAATGGCAAAGGCACAGTCTGTTGTTCAAAAGCATCCTGACCAGAGTGAAGAAAAACTCATGGCTGATCTTTCGTATTAGGAAAAATGACAAAGGCAGAATCTCACCAAGACATCTTGGGAACAGCCGTTGCTTGGGTGAATTACAGGCAGTTGATGAACAAAGTAAAAGGATGATTGAAATCAGTTATTCTGAAAGGAGAATTAGCAAAAGGAATCATGTTACTAGCGGATCAGCCTGGGAGCAATCAGTAATTAACCTTTTCATTAAATGTTTTGCCACGCAAAGTAGATGTGCACTAAGGACAGTTACTGAAGACCCATTTTTCAGAGGCATGCTCAATATGGTGGAGAACTAGAGAGTCACCCTAAATTGCTTGAATGCCCTGGAGAAGGGTTAATAGGTAGTGGAGTAACAATAAATGGTACCAGAGACGAAGATCATGGACTTGAGGACCAGCACAAAAAATTTTGCTTTAAGTGGAAATTTGTCATATGAAAAATTGCAAAGGGCAATTGCAGAGAACAAACAGTACAAGTACAGCTATGTTTGCAAATTAAAGATCCCAGGGCAAGGGTCCAAGCACTGCAACCCAGGATGGACACTGGTAAATTGCTATTACTGGTTTTGGTACCCTTTTGGCCAGGGTCATTTGGGACTCCCTGGCACAGTTCAGTCATTAGGCTAGACCAGGGACTCTGCCCAACATACGATTTGAGTACAATCACTCTACTTGAAGGCCAAGAGGATTTAATAGTATAGTCATGGTGAGACCATGTCATTTACCTTGAGGTCAGGTAATGGTTAATGGCAGTGTGCAATGTATTAGTACAGACATAGCTGACTACTAGTGGCTAAATTAATATGAACACAGAATATACAGAAAAGGTCCTTCCAGTAAATATACATCATATAATAATTTGTTCACACACACACCCACACCCACCCCCCTGGGAACGATGTGCTTTTTCCTGGCTTGCCACAGACAATATTTAGTGGCCAAGATGAGTGTATTTTGAAGGAGGTCCAATACTGTGACAGACTTTTATATCTCCATGTGACCAATTTGTTAATGCAGAAGACCCTGATTTTTCAGAAAGCAAACTACCTCGGCAGAGCTCCAGCAATCTCATCCCTTACACTTCAAGATCTGTGTGCTGACAAAGCTTTTTCACTATTGAGCAATGCCTGAAAATAGTAAAAACCAGATGGTACTTCCTCACTCCCCATTAGAAACAAACAGCAACACAGGAGCATTCTGGCAGTTTTCACTTTTCACTTAAGCACTGGCACGACTGCAAAAAATCTGACTGAGCCTCCTTAGTGATTTAATATGAGTAAACTTGAAATTAAACCAGATTTCATAGAAGCTCACCCATCTCACTAACAGGGAAGGCATCTAATTAAACACACACACATATACACCCACACACACACCTGCTTTGTTTTCTTTTCCATTTTCCTTTCTAGAGATACTATGTTGATTTTATTGCAAGAGTGTGTAAGGTTAGATCCAAACACTAATTAAGCAGAGAAGGTCTACTTCACTTCAAACATGTCCTCTGCAGTAGGTGCAGCACTAAGCACTATTCATGTCACATTCCTCTTCCCCTCCAACAGCTCCCTCCTGGGCAGCATCTACAAAGCCAACGTTCATGGCAATACACCAGTGTCCCGAGCAATCCCACGTCCCATCCTATGGCCATACTTTGATTCATGCTCCAGCACAACATGGAAGTCTCTTCAAGTCTATTCCCCGGCTGCAAAGTCAGGAGCAGGTGAAATCTTCACCATCAAGAGCTGCAAGGCTGAAATGAAACACTGATATAGGTCCTCAGATGTACAGCTGTCCTGTAAAGACAAAGAAAAATAACCCCTTTTGTCATTTTAATAGAGACTGAAACAACTTTTATTTCTAATAAAACTGGTTTTGTGCATTACATATATTGTCCATCATTCCTCCAAATGTCATCAATTAGCCATCCCTATTATCCTTTTTTCTTTTTCTTTTTTTTTTCTTTTTTCATTTAATGCCCCTCAGACATTGTCATTTCTCTTTTATTTATTTGAGAGGATTATTTCTGGCTTTTATAAGACAGTTTTATGAGACATGACCAGAATTATGGAACAGTTCTCAAAAATGCTACATTATCCCTGATGTGCTGTAATTAGATGACAACAAATGCAGCCTTTTATGTGTGTTAGCTAGCTTCTGAAAGAAAAACCAATAGCCTATTTATAAAGGTTTTTTATAGTTTTTTCCTGAAGCAAAACTATCACATAGCTTGAAACCCTTTGATTTATTTCACTAGGCTTCAGAGCAACATAAAATCCTCAAAACAATGGACATATATCCATTTAACAGACTATGACATTGTGTACTTCCAATAACATATTTGACGTATATTTAAATCAACAAACAAAAGGTAAATCAAGCCTTGCCTAGCTGAGACCTATATGACTAAGTCTTGCAAACAGTGCGTTACCAGCTCAGGATTTAGCCTTTGTCTGGGGAAATATATATTTAAAAATCTGGTGATGTACAATTAATGGACAAGAGCTGGAAATACAGGTTACCTTTAAAGATACATAATGACCTACAGTGACTTTATTTTCTTTCTGACTTTGGAAAAAATAGTAGTGAGAAATGGTAGAAGAGATCTGTTTACTTTAGGACAAGAGGATGCACACAGTTTTAGAGCAAAACAAACCAAAACAAGCAAACCAAAACCAAAACCAAACAAAAGTTTTTTTCGGATTAAATCTTTCTGGCTTGGGAGAATTATTCCCTGGCAGAAGCCCCTAATCTTAATTCTTAGTCAGTACTGACTTTTGCCAGTAGTGACATTTGCCTGTGAAGTTAAGCATGAGTATATTGGTCCCAGGCATAAAGAAGTGGTTGGGGTGTGGTGCCCAGGCTGTACGGCTCCTGGAAAAGGGGCAACGGTGTGGACCTTGATCAAAGAGTGGCTGTGCTCTCAACACCTGTCTTAGTGCAGCCTTGAGATTCCTTCATTTTCTTTTCTTATGGAGAGAGAACTCCAGAGTAATGAGAAAAGATTAAGAAGTGCTGAAGCTGAGGTTGTGAACTGAGAAATATTTGTCTTCCCTTTGGGCTGAAAGTGCTTCACTGCCTCTTCTATGATTGATGGCTTCTCATAGCTTTAAGCAATCCCAACCATGATCCCCGGGCTTTTTGCAACACCCTCCATATTATGTCTCATGGTTGGTGTAGAAGCTTAGAGCGATCTGCTCAGATGCCGTCTGAGTCCACCTGCACCAACAAGATTCTTTTTCAGCCCTTGCTTGCTGTTATGCCTTGATTGCAAATTTTAGAGGGCTCAGAAGTCAGACTACCTTGGTACAGCCCTGCTGCCTCCAGGTCAGTTTGTTCATCTCCTTGGCACATTCAGTTTTAAATTGGTATCTGATCATTAAGGGTAGGATTTAGCTGATTTCACATTATTCCTCTATCACAGAATCACAGAATCACAGAATGGTTGGGCTTGGAAGGGACCGCTGGAGGTCATCTAGTCCAACCTCCCTGCTCAAGCAGGGCCATCTAGAGTCAGTTGCCCAGGACTGTGTCCAGATGGCTTTTGACTATCTCCAAGAGTGAGACTGCACAACCTTCCTGGGCAACCTGTTCTAGCGCTCAGCCACCCTCACAGTGAAAAAGTGTTTCCTCAGGTTCAGATGTCTTCCTGTGTCTCAGTTTGTGCTGACTGCCTCTGGTTCTGTCACTGGGAGCCACTGAAAAGAGCCTGGCTCCATTCTCTTTGTACCCTCCCTTTAGGTATTTATATACATTAACAAATCCCCCGTGAACCTTTTCTTGTCTTGGCTAAACAGTCCCAGCTCTCAGTCTTTCCTTATAGGAGACATACTCCAGTCATCACCTTCATGGCCCTGCACTGGACTCTCTCCTACTGTCCATGTGTCTCTTGTTCTGAGGAGCTCAAAACTGAACATAATACTCCAGAGGTGGCCCCACCAGCGCTGAGTAGAGGAGAAGGAACACGTCCCTTGACCTGCTGGCAATGCTTTACCTAATGCAGCCCAGGATAACATTTACCTCCTTTGCCTCAGGGGCACACTGCTGGCTCACGTTCGACTCGTCGCTCACATACTGAAGGAACAAGGCATTGCAGCAACTGGTCTGTTCTTTCAATGTTGATTCCTCATAAATAACTGGAAAGAGGTTCCTTATGGAGTTAGGGAGACAATTTCCAAAGCACAAGGAAGAATGAATATTCAGCAAATAATCCTTAGCTGTCAATCACGTTCTGAACCCTTAGGATGGCTAGTTGATTTAACTATAGATGTCAGCATCTGAGTTACTCAACACAGGCTCCCTTTGCAGACCTCATCCACAGAGTCACTGAAACTTATGACCGGATTCATCTCATGCGATGGTAGATATTTAAATATGCTAGATGAATCATAAGTTAAAGTACATATTTCTGTGTAAGACAGTCTAGAGTCTGTTGCAGATCCCTAAAGGTGGGGGGAGTGAATTCCACCATATACAGAGAAGGCTTAATTCATTTCGAAGGTGGTATAAATATTCAGGGCTTCATTAATTTTGTCCTAACACTAACTCTGACCAAGCCATACCCCACCTTCATCTCTTGGTTTTTCCTGATGAAAGCTGTTCATAATGAATTATTCTCTTTTTTATTCTTTTGATTAAATCAGAGATTCTGAAGAGTAAAACTGACACCGCCACCCCCAAATGAAACAAACTCTGCTTAAATGTAGTATGGAACTGCCTGGGCTTGAGTCTTTGAATTCTTCAGTTTGAACCATCCTATTATTACTACTGCCACTATTCCAGGTAAGAAAATGCAACCTACTGTCTCTAGATATCTAAGACAGTGAGATTTTGGTTTTGATTTTTGTCCAGATAATTTGTATCATGGGAGAACCAGAAGCAGGAGAAGGGGCAGTGCTTCAGGTTTTAATAGATTGGTGTCTTTTATATTTAAAAAAATATAAGAGACATTAATATTTCATATTACTTTTAATCTTCTGTGCCTAATTCTGTCTTTCCTCTAAGGGCCTTTATACTCCAAAGCCTATATCCATTACTGCAGTAAGTGCAAATATTTATTTTCAAGATATTCTTGTCTTTTTTCATGCTCTTTGAACACATGAAAAACAATTTGCTTCTTTTCTCCTAGATGCTAACACATCCTTCCCATCTGCCCCTATGAGTGATGATAAAAAAAAGAGTTAGGCCAGCACTCCAGTATTTTATATAAAATTTTAACCATGAATGAATTTGTTGCCTCTGAAAATAGGACGACTAATAGCCGTGAGTGTAGCTGAATGAAATCTCTGGCAGTGCTGTGTTTTCCTTGTACAGCTCAGCCTGTCAGATGTCTTCCATGGGAATGGGCATTTCTGTAGGTGGACACTGAGCTTTTCTTATTTCCTTTCCTTTTTTTCCTTTGGCTTCCTCTCTGCCTAACTGGCCGTCTAACAGATAACACACACCAAACATTGATATTTTCCATAGCATAGGACTCTCAAGACTTCTGGAGATTTGGAAGCACATGTTGGTAATTCTAACAGGCTGGAAGAGTTAGTCCACTGGGTCCCTTCCAATGTACATATATGCCCCCAGACTAGAATATTTTTATCATTGTAGCAGGACAAATTACTAAAATCAGAACTTTTAAAATTTCATCTAAACTTCTGACAACCTTCATTTTGTGAAGAAGCTGAAAGGGCAAATGCCAAGTTCTGATTTTTCTACTGAACTACTACCATTTACTGAACTAACAGGAGCAGCAGCAATGTAGGCTCCTGAAAATCACTCTCTGCTGCTTTTCTTCAAAGGGAAGGGGAAAATATGCACAAAAAGCATTCCTTAGAATAATTAAAGCTGAGCTTTGGTCTGCTCTTTCCACCTCATTCCACCACTTCAGCAGGCAGTGCCCACTTCCTTGTGAAATTCTAGCAGTCACTGGTTAGATACAATCTTGAATCAACACAATAATTTCAAAGTTGTCTTATAAACATCAACTTCTTTATGAGCCACACAAATGAAAGCTGGGATTTGGGGGAGCTGAGAGGGAAAAAAAAGTACAAAATTCACCTTCACCTGAAATGAAATTAATTTGGAGTTATATCTCTAGAAATAAGTGACTTCTGCATTCTTCTGCATTCATTTCATGGTCTAGTTTGTTGCCATGTGAATAAGCTATGCATGTGTAACTGCGCATTGTATAGGAAATAAAAAAGTGCCTTCTTTTTCTATTATGATCTATCTTTTTCAACTATACTGATATTTGTGTGTCATGACCAAATCACAGCTCCATTATGTAAAATCCAACCATATTTAAACAAGTTCTTGAACTTCAGTTCTTAAGTTTAAGAACATTTTTATACTTGCATAGAGATTAATGAGAAAAAAATTCAGTGGAAGTTGGAGTTCTTTTCTTCATTGAACTAAAACCATAGAATTGCAAATATTCAGTTCCTGCATATAAATGAATAAAGATGAAGAAGCAGAACCTTAGCTGTGGGGGGTTTTTGTGCTCATATTGTTGATTTCTGTCTTTAAAGATCTAGTGTGAGCTTATGTTTTCTTATAAAGTGATTGCCTGAATGATTTTAGATTTAAGTATTCCTTGTCCAAATCTCTGTTGAAGTAGTTGACCCAAGCCAGAGCCACTTCCTGCTATCGAAGTACAGTGATGCCCCACGAGTTTGGGGGCATCAAGGAAGAGTTTGAAAGGTGCAATGAGACTTTATCATCCCATTTCCTTTCCACTCTGATGCCCATGAGCAATGACACTCTCAGAAGACATGATCAAGGTATGTTGTGTCTTACAGGCTTCTAGGTCACGAAACCTAGATTGGCTGAATGAAATCAACTTGTGCGACTATTAGCACTGACTAAGCCATTTGGGAGGAGAGGGCAAGCTCACTGGAAAGTAATCACTTTCCTCTTCCAAATTTCCATATTGTTTGAGGAAGATATATTTTTAGGATCAGAAATATCTATTTTGAGATTAAGGATTTCTTAGGAGTTTCTCAGAGGCTGACATTACTGCCCTTTTTATTGGAACTTAAATCAACAACTCGTGAATACTCACAGGGGAATCCTCTAAAAAAAAAAAAAAAGATATAGATACTGGGCCTATTAAAGATTTTTGCCCCCTTTTCACTATAAGATCTACATGTTCAAGGGTAAAATATCCTCTATTTCCTGACTAGATCTGGTAGTCAGCTGAAAACGAAAGAGGGATTTCAGGTCAGTATTACTACTAGGTGGGAGGTAGGGAGTAACTCAGAACACACTGAATTTCACAAAAAGACTCTTTGACTGACACTATTTTGCAAATAAGTACCTTTTTGTAGAATGGAATTAAAACCGCCTTTTGTTATAGTCAGATATTTTACATTGGTTATTTGTCCAAGTACATTTAGAAGCATAGCTAATTTATATCTTTTCTCCTGTTATTGTTACCTTCTCTGAAAGCTTATATTGCCCCTGGGAATAAAGCAAAAACTTTTCCTGTTTTGCATTTGTGAACAGTTCCAATAAATAAACCTGCTTATTTTGTCTGGTTTTAAACTCATGCATAGCAATGATATTCAGGCTGAGCAGCTCATAAAAGCTAAGATTAAAATAAACAGCAGCAAAGAGAAATTTCAAGAAAACAAATGGAATTTAGAGAGTAAAACCACACTGCTGAAAACTTCAATATGACAAAAGATGAATAGCATTTAAAGGACTGTCTCTGTGAAATATCTGAAGATAGGCAGCCAACGCCAACGCCAACGTCATTGTGTAGATTGACAAAAGTGATGGTTCACCATCTGGTGTCCACAAATTAATGGGAAATGAAACTTGTGTGTTCCAGAGCTAATGTTTGCAATGCACTGACAGAGAGCTTTCTCTGGCCCCTTGCTGCTGCTAGCAGGGTGTGCATTACTTGTCTAGCACGAACTTGCACTGAATAATAAAACAGCCAGCATTGCACGGGCAAGAGGCTCGTGTCAAAACACATTTTGTGCCACCAGGGAGAAATAGGTAGTAGCAATGCAGCATGACTTCCCGCCAACAGCTGCACGAGACATGACGACCTGAAGGTTTTTCGTGCAGCACTGATACACTGTAACTGGGTAGATTCCTAATAATTATTGCTACTTGGAAGTAATTGAGTAAAGTAAATTAGCTTCTATTCCTGCAACATCTGACTCAAGTACTAGATCCAGTTTTATTCAGCAGCTCTACATGTTTGCTTCTGTGTTTATAGCACATTGATTATAGAATAAATTTAACCAATACTGAAAGGAGGCTTGATCCAAAATCCAGTGTAGTATTTATGTTGATTTCTGTCAGCTTTGGGTCAATATTTTCACAAATGCATTAAATTACTTCAGTAGTAGTGAGTGAAAGAGTTTGTGCGGAGTGGTAAATACCTTTTTTATTAAGGGATTCTTAAAAATAATAATAAAACAAACAAAAACAAAAACAAACAAACAAACAAACAAAAAAACCCAACCCAAAACCAAAACCAAAACCATCCCAGGATGTTTTCAAGCCCAGTATTCACATTTTCTTTGCCATAGAATCACAAGTGGTCTTTTAGATTTGCAAACTGATCCAGCCAGATTTTCAAATGGTGCAAATGTCAGAGATATGTAAAATTCTGTGCTACTAATATACAGATGTCACAAAATTAGAGTTGAACACAATGGATTCAAAATATCTGCCAATAAGAAAACTTTATGTTATTACAATAAAGTGTCACAAATGTTAATGTGTTTGATGAGTTCCTGTGATCTAGGGGCTCTGCACTCCAGGATTTTCTAACCAAAAAAAGGATCCAGACTGTAAAAGCTTTGATAGCTGTGATTTAGCAAATATGCCTCTTGGGATAGGGATCAGGAAAGGAAAAACAAATATCTGTATTATCAGTTCTTGGACAGAGAGGCAAAAGAACAAGTATGCAGATAAAAGGAGGTTTCAGTAGGCATCTAAGTTATTTTTTGCTATTCGATAGCTGTGAATACTTGAGCAATCGGGTGGTATCTAGGAAGCATTATTGATACATCAGTATAGGGTGAACAGCCTCATTAACAGTGCTGTACCTATGAAGAAGCCATGACATTTCTAACAGGCCAAACTAGAAAGAAAAAGTTCAAAAATGTGTAGTAACTTTAGGAGAAAACGATGGATCTGACACCTAATTGTTCTGGAAGCTCCAGAATCACTGAACAGCTCCAAGGGTAGAGATGTTTCTTCCTTCTTTTTTGGCAACCCAGTTAACATGTGAAAAATTAAGTAACAGATTTTCCTCTGAAAGATAGATCTTGACAGTGAAATGATAAATGGGTCGACACGGCCTCCCCTATTCCTGTCCCTAGGCATACTGGCACTCCACAGCAGTGTGGCACCCATTTCGATATACATTGCTGAGAGTAAGACTGAGAAGTGAAATGAAATGAAGGGAAAAAGGTAAAGCACCATTTCTAAAGTCCATCAAAAGTACAGTGATCTTACTCTGGAAGTATGGATGAAGATTCATTATTTTCTAAAATCTGCACAAAATTCATTACTCTTTTTTTCTGTTTCAGTGCTGTTTTTTGGGGGGGGTTGTTTTGTTTTGTTTTGTTTTGTTTTGTTTTTATTAGCGGAAACAGAAAGGCAAAGTTTTTACTCACTTGTGTTTGATTCTGTGTTACTAGACAAGAAGCAAAAGCTCATTTATCCATATGATTTTTGTGATTTTGCTGAATCCTGTGGCATATTGGAGGAATACAGGGAACTCTAAGGTGAAAAATACAGGAGAAAATATCTCTTACTGAAGGAACCTCCAACAAAGTATAAGACATGAAAATAAAGCTGGATGCAGATGGTTAAACAGAGAGTAGAAGGAACTCATAATGTAACATTGGTCATCACAATGGACATTGTTATGAGCACAGAACCCACAGACTGGTTGAGGTGTGTGGTAAAGATGTGAAGAGAAATGTAAAGGTGACCAACACGATAGCTTTTCTATTATTGATGGGAAGTGTGTCTCAGCAGAGACAGGTAGAACAGGCAAAGTAAATAAGCCTTTGGCAATTAAATAATAGGGTCATTGTGGGTGACCTAGCTAATTTAGGTTAGAGTTAACAGCTTGTTAGTAAATGGAAAAGGGTGGGTGAGCTTGATAGAAAGCATTGGAAACAAACCTCAAATGAGAGGAAATGGGAGGCAGTGGGATGATGTAGCAGATTGAGAGAGAAATCAACGTCTGCTGGGGTTTAAAGCAATATCAACAACAAAGAAAAAATATGGTGGAAATCAAGCTGTGAGAAGTTGAGAACTTGAGTAAGAATTTCTTGTATACGTAGAAGATAACACCTTCAAAGATGATCACAAAGATTTAGATATAAAGTATCCCTATGTTGATGTAGACTCCTAGTTCAATAGAATCTTAAGGTTGGAAAAGACCTCTAGGATCATCAAGTCCAATTATCGACCCAACACCACCATGTCTACTAAACCACGTCCTGAAGTGCCACGTCTACACTTTTTTTGAGCACCTCCAGGGATGGTGACTCCACCACCTCTCGGGGCAGCCTGTTCCAACGCCTGACCACTCTTTCAGTGAAGAAATTTTTCCTAATATCAAATCTAAACCTCCCCTGTTGCAACTTGAGACCATTTACTCTTGTCCTATCACTTGTTACTTGGGAGAAGAGACCAACATTCACCTCACTACAACCTCCTTTCAGGTAGCTGTAGAGAGCAATAAGGTCTCCTCTCAGCTTCTTCTCCAGGCTAAACCACCCCAGTTCCCTCAGCCGCTCCTCAGGGCGGCTCCAGTCCCTTGGAGGGCAGGATCCATCAATAGACTGACGGCTCAGTGTGACAGTTATATTTATTTAGTGGTTGACAGAGAAGATAATGTGATGTATTAGTGAAAAGACTGAGAACTCTGCTACAGCCCTTTTGGTTTTGAAGCATCAGATGAGATTTCCTTGGAAAATAGAGAACATAGAAAGGATTTGATTAATCTGATTGCATTGACATCTAGGACACAGGCATCCAGACTGTGGAGTTCAGGAACCTACTTAATTACCCTGGGTGACCTGGTAACATGAGGGTATAACCATCACAAAAGGGTAGAGAAAGAGTGAATACAGATTCTCTGAAAGATATGAGAAATGCCTAGAGAAATTAGATGAGGACGGGAAAAGAAAAAGTCATGGACCTTAGGGAGAGAAAACTTGAAGAAAGAGTGCCTGAGCATCTCTGGAGCAGATGGGTAAGAGGTGAAGGGAGAGGGGACATATGCATATTCTGATTTTTCATCAGGGACACATGAGATGGTGGTGAGAGTGGTGTAAGAAGTGAGCATGGAAGAAAAACCAGAGGTGAGAGATGCTAAAATGGAACTATGGGACAGGAACTCCAGGAAGCAGCTGTAGACAATAACAGGGGTACACACACTAGTAGTTGGAAATGATACTATGAGTTGTTTTTTTAATTTAAAAAAAAATCAATAAAAGAGAGAATTCTTGCACTGTTGAGGAGAAAACAAGAGTGCAGCTGCAGCTTAAAGTCAAAGCTGGATCATAGGGTAAATACAGGAAAAGACTGGTAGGAAGAGCATGAATGACCAATTTGGGTTTTTGGGTAAAGAAAGAAGAAGGAAGGAAAAGTTTTGATGGGAGGGAGTTTAGAAAGTGTGAAGTGAAAAATTAAAGACTTGTTTTGTAGAAAAATATGAAAGCAGGGAAAAGGAGGGATTGAGGCACACAGATAAATCCTATACAAGATCAATTAAACATGAAAACAACAAAAAAAGTCTCTACATTTTCTCTTTTTTTTTGTTTATTTGTTTGTTTGTATGTTTGGGGTTTTTTTGTTTTGGTTTGGATTTTTTACTTGATTCATCACTTCTGTAATGAGCCTGATCATACTGAACGAAATTTTCTAGATTATAAGTGACAAGTTCACTGACATCAAGGAGACTTTATATTAAGCAATTGACAGCTGCTGAAGCCTTTGCCGCCTATGAAAACACTAACCTCCCATTGTGTGTGGTGCTGGAAATACACTGAGCACTGGGCAGGGCATTAGCTTGAAGATTTCAGGTCAGAAATAATAGGTATCCATCTTACTGGACAATTATATAATATATGCTCTGCAGAGAATAAGGGAAAAGAAGCCAAAAATGTGTAGTCACTTTTAAAATAACTTCTTCTTCTGCAACACCTACCATTTAATATCATTTGCAGACATTAAACCATGAGATGTAACAGTATTTCTCCACAACAGACAAATGCAATTCTCGAGCTGTAGGTATACAGCCACTTCAATCCAGCACAAGCTGCTGCCCCGCACGGAGCTTTTGTGCTATGCTAGCATTCACGTGGTTCCGCAGAGAAACAGATTAGCGATTTTATCAGCTGGAAAGTGATTAACTTTGTGTGCTTCCTTCAGCTGAACCACTTTCTCCGTCTGGCTGCAGAAACACAAGTGCTAGTAAAGGGGAGGTGAGGAAGTGGTCATGGAAGTGGTCCTCTTATCAGGTCACTAACGCAGGCCAAAGTGATGTCCAAATTTGAGGCAAACATGGGATATGAGCTTATTGTTCTTGAATTTATCTAGTTGCAAGGGAGCTGTAATACTTGTGGAGATGGAGGACAGAGGAAGGTTTGGGAGTCGGTTTTCTCTTGAATACTACAAGAGCCCTTAAGTGCTCACCTGTTTTTCCCTTAGCTGGTGAGAAAAACTTTGCTTTGTTCTTGTTTTGCATTAGGTTCTTATTCAAATGTTTTTGCTTTGGTTTTGTTTTGCATTAGGTTGTTATTCAAATGTTTTTGCTTTGGTTTTGTTTTACTACTCTTATTAATGTTTATTTTTCTCTTCAGATTTTTGCTCCCCCTTTCTGTTTTAAATTGCAAATGCATTTGAAAAAGACCAAATTAACAAAAAGTGAGAAGAGAAAGGGCTATTAGTTTTGTTTTCAGTCCTTGAATAAAGAGATATTGTAATGAAGAATGAAGCAATTGGAAAAAAAAAAAAAAAAAAGGTCTTCACAGAATTTACACAAATAGGGTCAAATACTGGTACAAAGAATAATTCTGGAAATTCTATTGCATTTTTTTTAATTCTAAAATTTTTCACATTCTTCACTATTACATCCCAAGCAAACTGGAGCCAAAAGGAGAAGCACTGAACTGTTAGATCTTTTCCCTCTAACTTCTCCAACAGGGAGCACATAATAGTTGTTCTGTAGTTATGGGGAATGTGAGCGAAAGTGAATCAAGGTACGCTGAATTTCAAAATCACTGAATAAGAGGCTTCACTTCTGAGTAAGTTAACAGCAGGGATTTGTTACTTAAAGGAGATTTCAAGTGGAGTAGATGTATGAAGAGGATTTTGTGTGGATTTCATGTTGTTTTTTGATGCATTTATATGCAAAACCCCCCCAACCTTAATGGAGATAAAACTATTTTAAAACGGGAAAGAGGAAAACATCTGTCTGCAGCAAATCAAAACTGTTGTTATTTTATTTTTGCCTTCCACATAGGAAGTAAGACTAGGATCACCACAAGGAGTTGCCGCCTTTGTTCCTTCTCATCAGGCAGGAACACCTACTGAAGCAATTCCTGGCAGATTTGCATAACCTGCTCTTAAAATCCTAAAATCATTAGCTGGATTAACTCACTGCAGTGTTGCAAACTGCTGGGTGACCCAGGCTCTGAATCCCAGATCATGCTTTGTCAATAAACTACTGCAGCACTATTGACAAAAGCTTAAATGAATGTCTGCGTGATCCTGCTTCTAAAAGCTTGTAGAGAGAAAAGCATTAAATGCTGACAAGCTGAAGAGAGTTCACAGGCAGCCAACAGCTAAACAAGCATTCGGAGATGGAATGACCTGCTAGGATATATGTATCCACATCCCTGGCAAGACAGTATTTTTTCCTTACTTAGCCACAATTTGCTGTATAATTCTTAAATTCTTCAAATATTAGACTGTTTCTTCACATTCCCTTGCATCTGTTTAGAGAAGCAGGATGTTTTCCTTTGTCAGTCCTTTCTATACCTCATTTGTTTTTTTCCTTTCATCTATTCCTTCCTATATTTTCTACATTTTGTCAATATCATTCAGTGAAACACTTCAGATGCCTCATGGGTAATGATAAATATAATCTTGGCAATGTAGTAGGACCAAAAATATATATAATTCATATTGCCTGTTCCAGAGAAAATTGTTTCGTCATTTCCATTTTTATACTTGGAAGGTTCATTCATGCTGTCAGGCTTGGAGAACATTTAGATAGAGGTGTAGACACAGTAATAAGCCAGGAGTGTTTTAGGGATGTTGGTGACAAGGACATAAATGAATTACTGCTATCATTGAGCTCTTTATAATCCGATTTAAAAACCTTCTAAGAAGAAGATCTCAAAACACAAGATCCCTCACATACACAAAATAGGAATCAGTTCACGTCCTGAAGAGCTTCTGTGGTATTGTTAATGGATTTACTGTATCGACTGTTAGATCTAATCCTCTGGAGTGATGCTGTTTACTTGCCTTTCCCAGGATCTCAAGAAGGATTCTGAATTCATAGGTTTGGGCCCTGGAAAGTTTATGCTTTTTAGGCTCCATTAAATCCCCTTTGAATAAACACTTAATGCACAGAAAGGCACCTTCATTTAGGTTCATTAATCTGCAGTCTTAAAGTTAGGTATCTTGACCATCAAGAGGAATCCTACCCTGAATTATCAGTTGCTTCTCTGCTTAAAAAAGTATTTTAACACTTTAAGCTAAATTACAGAGGCAGTCTCTTCCTAGTTGGTTGGTTGGTTGGTTGGTTGGTGTTTTGGGGGTTTTTTGGGTTTTTTCATTTGTTTCTGGGTGTTTTTTTATTTTTTGTTTGGTGTGGGTTTTGTGGGGGTTTTGTTAATACACACTGCTCTTAAGTTCCCAGCCATGAACAGATGATGTGCACTGTTCTAAGAAAATATTCATAATTTGCAACCAACCTTGAGGAACTAAAATTACTGACTGGAAATACTCCAATTATAAAGGTTCCTTGGAAGTTGGAGACTGCAGCTGCATGAACGGGAGTTCATCCGTGCCTGAATACACTGGCAAATTACCTTGTCCTTCTCTTTTTCAGATGAGAAAATCTGGGCTGACTGACAGCTCTCAGGGGTTGATGCTGTCAACTATAAAGGTGACTGTAGTGCATCAAGTGCAATCAAAAAGTAGAAACTCACATTAATGTGTGTTCTTAGTGGAACTGCAATCCCTTAGTTCAGCACTACTTTCTACCTTCAGAAAACATTTATACCTATGCCAATCAGTACTGGGGTATTTTGCTCCAACTTTCCAACTATCACAGATTTACAGAAGCCCAAAAGGTTAAATTCACAGGAGAATTAGCTTTTTTTTTTTCCCCCTGCTTTTTTTTTTTTTCCCCCTCTTCAATTGTCAGCCAAATTATGCCCTGTCAAATAAATTTTTAAAAAGTCTACATAAGAGGTTAGAACTTTTCTCCATATTCAGCCTTCCAAATTTCCTTACAGGAGCAAGGGTGAAAGGATTTGCAAATGTATAAAGGTTTCAGCAACACTTGCACCATTTCTCAAGAGGAAGATTTAGAGGGAGGCAGGAAGAAACAATACACTGACTTCTCCATTTCACCTTTCTGCCTGTGGACTTCCATCCCCAGGGCCCAGGGTTAGTGGGAAAAGAAGAAACAGCACAACTAGTGCTTCATAATGTTTGATTGGATAGCTGGCCTTGTGGGAGGTTTTACCCAGGCAAAAGATGGACCAATTTGTTTTCTATGGACCTCACCTTGTTTTCAGTGGAAGCTGCAAGCATTCAGCTCCTCACAGCATTTCTTCATATATGCTGTTGATACTTACATATTTACTGGTGAAATAGATTCAGATTGCTACTTCTAGTGAATTACCTAGAAATGATTTGTCATTTAGTAGAAAGATAAAGTGCTTAATGTTGTAGAGATAGACCAAGCTGGCAGAATGTGGGGGACTTTTTGACCCAAGATGTATTGCCTGAAGGTCTTAAGCTTTTTGACAGACACGTGTCTCCTGTTCTGCAGGAAATGTCTTTCTCCATGGGAGGATTTTTACTGAATAAAGCTAAGTTCCTTCCAGACACAATGTCTTACAGCTTACAGTGCATGCCACAGTTTCAAGAGTGTACCTTATCACTACAAATCTCAGGATCGATTTCCGAAATTATTTCAGCTGATTGGACTTATGTAATGATTCCGCTTACATTTATAGTTTATGTCGTCTCATAAATTTCCTGAGGTCTTTAGGGTGCTCAAAGAGTGAGTAGGCAATTTTCTGCAAGTATATTTTAAGTCCTGTGTTACCCCATTCTCATCATGTTCAAAGCTGCTTCCATAGCAACACCTAAAAATATTATTCATTTCTAAAAATAAGGACATCCTTTAGTTGCTTAACACATGTAATCTTCCTTTTGTGACAAACAATGTAGTCACCTCTGTTATAAGAGCTAAACTTTGGAAATGTTGTCATCAGTTTTGAAGAGATTTGAATAACTTGCCAGATAGTTTCACTGACAAAACTTTCCTTGACCAGTGACGATAATCTTTTAATTCTGGCAAAATATTTCCCCCGCCCCTCTAGTAACATGAGAAACCCTGTAAGTAATTAAAAGGAGAGTTCATCTAAATTAAGAGACAAATGGTCTTCCTATTGAAGTCAGTGAAAACCAAATGGAGTGGGAAGAAGAGGTGGGGCATGAAATGCATGCAAATAACACTCCAGTGTGTTTCAACCAATTAGGTTAAAAGTTTTAACCATTTTACAAAAACCACAGAGGACTAGAAGACCTGTGAGTTGGAAACAGAGAGAAGCATAGTCCATGCACATATCAGTTATAGGATCTCAGCTCAGGAATTTCTGTCAAAATTCTCCATTCTAATTATTAACTACATTGTTCTCTCTTCAGCATATATATTTTGGAGTTCAGATGCAGTCCTACAACAGGTCACTGGGAGAAGACCATTGTCCTTTAAATCTTGCTCTCATTTCAAAGCTTCAACCCCCTTGGTGTAGGAAGTTGGACCAGGTGACCTCCAGAGGGACGTTTCAACCTAAATTATTCCTTTATTCTAACTTTATTACTTCTCCAAAGCCCAGAGGAATTGTTGTGGACATAAGTGTCACAGTTCAGAGGTTTTCAGGAAGGAGCTCCTGAAATGGAATCCAATAGAGTCCTGCATTGCTTAAGGCTGATGGATCCTCCAATGGTTTTAGAACCAGAAAGAGCATGGGCATGCTCTGGGGAGTAAAATCATCACTCAAATGGACCAGTCTTTGGATGCATGCAAGCAAGCTTCGGATGCATGCAAGCTAGATGAAAACAATCATGTGATAAATGTCCTCCACTTCTGCTATCCTCAATCCAGAGACATCCAACTCATCATTTACTGAAGAGACACTACAGCTGGTCTTGCACACCTCTGTAGAGTTATTCTCTGCAGGTTTGTTCTTTTCTTCTTGCAAAGGATTTTCATTAAATGCTCTTGATTTGGGAGGGTGGTGGTGGATCAGATGATCTCTTCAGTTTCCTAATTCTGTTGAGTGTAGAATTTCTTAAAGGGAACTAAGCACGTTAATGGCAACCAAAATGTTGCACGTTTAATGGCAACCTGCCTTCTTTCCTGACTGTTAGGACAATTCACTTATGTAAAAGGACAAGCTGTTAGAATGAATATAAAAATGTAATATAAGGTCAAGAAATGCTTCCTGAAAGCAAGATCTGTTACAGTGCTGAACAGTCTTTAGCAGGAAATTGATGAGTCTCACAGATTTGAGAAGCTGAAGTCTGCTAACCTTGGAAAATTGCTCTTAGAACTTGTGGTGTCGACACAATTGCCTGGTAATATTTTCCATGAAGATATGTGCTTTATCGTGTGGTAGAGTAATAGGAATACTTTTTCTGAACATGAGATGCTGATGTATAGTGGCCTTTAGTGACAAGGATATGAGAGAACTTTGGAATAAAGTGGATTTGGGGTAGGAACAGTATGTTTGATTACTCCCTCTCTTCAAGAAAAAGAATGATACTTTCAAGGCAACTCAGACTTGAAGCACAGACTGATCCATTTTCTATTAGATCTTTTAAAAAATTACAAAATTTCAAGTTATTATCAAAACTGAGAAGCAGTGCGAGAGGTTTGGTCTCCCATGACAGTGCCTGTTGAAACATAGCTCCCTCAGATTCCCTGAAACTCACTCCAAATCAATCACTATGATATTATGAAATTCCTTCTAGGAGTCCTCTCTACCTTTTCACATCTATTATAATACTCTCTCTCATGTGCCTCATCTCTAGAACAATACCCTTCCATGTTTTCTGTCTTCCCAAGCTCCCTCAGTCTCTTCATGACATCATTGACTCTCAAGCATCACCTACTGACCTTTTTGAACAGAGGAGCAAGAGATGACAATGTTGGTTAGCCAGCTGCCCAGGGATCCATAGACAATGTCTCAACTCTTCACCACTGACATGAAAGAAATGACGCTGGTACTATCTGCAATTCCTGCACCGCATGTCATGCTGATCTTTTTCATGTTGTAATGTAATTTCTTTGAGATTCTGATACTCTGCTGGATTTGTCTGAAATTGGCCATTATTAGGTGAAAATGGATTAAAATATACACAGACAAACAACATGATTGCATATCCAATATTTCTTCATGGAACTAAGCCATCCCCTACCCACACAGAAACAGGCACACAGAGGTTTCTTTTTCAGTAAGATTTCTCCATCACACAGCTGTCTAGTAATAAGTAGGTTAATGGTAAGTTGTGATTACTTTTTCAAGCTGGTTTTAAAAACATTCATCTTCATCTTCTGGGCTAACATATCCCACTAATTTTGTAATCTTACTCTCTCATTTCTCCCAGTACCATCTCCAACTTTCCTTTATTTCATCCGTCTGTTATGTCTTAAAAGGTCTTTATTCTAAGGGCGGTTATTCTTTACATCTCTATACAGCATCTGTCACAGCAGGTCCCCAAAGTGGAAAATGCTTCAGGCTAATACTGCAGTATTACAACAGGATCCCGAGTATAATTTCTAAGAGTTCAAGACTTCTTTATGTCACAACCCTGACCTCTGGGAATTTGTCAGTGATGGTTCATGAAGCAATTCATGAAGAAGAGGTGTGACAGTTGTTTTCTTTTCAATTTTCTTTCTTTTTTTTTTCCTTCCCCCCCAAAAAACCCATCCCAAGTAAACCTAAAACTGCCAAGTAAGGCAGTTTTACTTGAAAGCACAGGGCATAGTGCTACTGTGCTTAACAGGCACTCTCTTGTTTTATCCCTTACATTGATCATGAGCCAGGCTAGGAAGCAGGGAGTAAACATTTCCACCATGCCTGGAGACACGATGTTCAGAAAGCTTTGTTTGGCATGTTTTTATAGATTTGCGGAACAGTCAGTCCTACTGCAGTGCTGTTGTCGGTTATTGATATTACCATTTAATACACTTCACTAATGAGTGGAACTGCAACCTTAATCACCACTAGACAAACAAGTGACCAAAAAAAAGAGAGGAAAGCTACTGACTGGAATGTGAATTCTCTTAATTGGGCTCAGCATTCAACTCATGGGGTAACTAACATTCAAAAGTCTATACTAGTGTGTGAATGAAATTATCATATTAGAAAGGTGAGCAGATGAATCAATGTCAGGTAGATAGAACAGCAGGGAAATATATACATACTATATATAGAAGGTTTGTGTAGATTTTTAAACAGTGGATTTGATACGTGAACCATTAGCACTGCTGCATGGCAAGAAAGGAGGATTCCCAGTTTATAAGACTGAGAATTTAAACACATATGCCTACTTTCACATTTGCAATGTATTTTCTATGTGTTGGTGCACTCATGTAACATGATGTTCAACTGTGTGTGGCTGCATTTCATCACAGGATGAAGTGGTGCTCCTTTGTAAGATGGATTACTCTGTCATGTGTTTAAAAGAGGCAGTGGTGAATGGGCCTTACCAGACATTTTCAGCTGGAACCACTTTTGATAAGGACAGCTTTCTGTGGAAAATGGTGATGTTTTTTAATCAACTAACCAAGAGGCTGTCAATCAAAGTAATTTATCTAAATGTTCTTGATTGGTTCCAGATGTTATATTTCAACTTTACTCACATCTCCATTTTCTCTCTAGAAAATTCTTGTGTGACAAACAGCATACATCAAGGTATAAATCACAAGAGGAGAGTCCTATGAATCATATTTCCCCTTATCATGAGTCAGAAAGCAAATTTTGTCCAATGAAGATTTATGATTCTTTAAGTTCTAGGTTCAGTAAAAACTCCTTTTTTTATAAAATCACATAGTCTCAAAAAAGATGTCAGTGCATATTTTGTGGGATTTAGAGTATACTGGACAAGTTGTTTGACCCTTTGGACAGGACTTTGCATCCATTTCCTTCACACAGTGAAGACTGAATCTTAGTCTATGCAGGGCAACTCAGAGCAATGAAAGCTGAGGGAGTCAAGTCCAGATGAATTCTTAATGAATACCCTAAACATGGCCACATGTTTCACTGTATTAAAGTGAAATGCTGGCTGGGTTATGACAGAAGGGATGGTTCTTGGTAGGGTGGCTGATGATAACACCAAAATGATCTCAGGAACAGTCCCAGTTTCTTCCACAGACTTCCTTTATAACCTTGAGAATGAGAGCTGACCTGACTTTTAGAAGACACTTGTCTTAGCTTCTTAAGTTTCTTTGATGCTTCTAGGTAGGGGTTACAACCACCGCACCACTGGCTTTTCTCATGCAGATTGTTTCCTTTTGGCTTTCAATGAAAAACTTTTCAAAAGTTTTTGTTTTACCCAGATACAGAGTGAAAATTTTTTCATAATCCTGAAATGTTTCCTGGGATGTTGACTATCATTATTTTGCATCCTAGTATTCAAGGCTTCTTGGTGATAGATGCACGTATATAAAAAAAAAAAAAAAAGTGACCAGTTGGATAAACAACACTAATTCTGAATGAATTGCACCAGTTTTACGTGATAATAATTGTAAATTGGATTTATTGCCTGTAAATTTCCAAGCTATTTAATTTTTCATTTATAAACATAAGCATTTTATTTCATAAGTAGTTCACCATAACTATGTTTTTCTTAGACTAGTTGGCCTCCAAATTAAGGATTGTTCCTCCAAGAGGGAGCACAATGCTTGGAAATACGATGGAAAGCTTGTCAGTCAGTTATATTGACTTCAAATCATCAGGCTGGTATTTTTTGCTGCCAGCTCAATGGAAATGGAGGATTAGAATGACAAATGGGCGCACATCTGGGAAGGATGGAAACCACTCCAATGCTTACTTCTGGAGATGACTCTGCTCAGTTAAACTGTCAGTGATTCACTCTAAATGTACCTACCTTTCATTTGGGGTAAATAGATGGATCTGTATTTGAAAATATCTTTGGAAATGAAACCAAGAGAGAAGGTGCTACAGTATAGATATATAAAACAGTCTTTGTTATTCTACAATACTGCTACTTATTCCTTTCCATCTGAAAGACATGAAAATTGCATAAGAATCCTGACCAATACATCCCAAAGACATTATAAGCATTGCAGTCTTTGGCTTTAGAATTTGAACTCACTTATAAAGACCTGATTTAAGGTTGAAGGCTTTCAAACACTTGAAAGCATATCCAGATATGTCTGTTTCCAAAATCAGTGTCTTTTTTTTAAAAACCCTGTCCAAACAGAAGATGATGTGAGTCAAGAAAGCAGGTACTTCAAGGTACAGCTTCGTATCATCTCTCATTTCTCTCTCTCATGTGTTTAACCCTAATCACATGAAAATATTTTATGGAAACATTATTAATGGATCATTGTTCAAATATTGCAATGTGCAAATGTTTGTGAGTAGGCTTTTCTTGGCATGTTTAACATGTCACTACAATAATTCTATAAAATCTTGCAGTATTTTTGCAGCACATCATTTCCCAAGTCATCCATGTCTGACACTTAAAACACTCTGGTACCATACAATATCATAATTTGTTTAATGCAGTGCATTGTGAAATATTGTTTATATTTAGCAGTATTTCAATGTTGGTTTTTTGTTTTTTTAGAGGGGGTTGTTGGCTTGGGTTTGTTTTTTTTTTTTTCTTTTTTCTTTTTAATCAGTTCCTTCCTGCAAATAAGCTTTTAACAAAACAAACAAACAAACAAAAAACATCAAAAAACCCTAACAAAACCCAAACAAAGAAACAAAAACAAACAAACAAACAAAAAGATGGCTACAAATTCAGGAAATCAACATCGATTGTATTTGTTGTCATAGCAGAAATAATATATTTTTTGACATTTCAATGCATTTTCATTTGTCAGGAAATTTCAGTACTGTTGGATAGTGATGGGTTGATAGAATCTTTTTCACTGCAAATATGGATTACTATCCTTTTAGTTCAGAAGGTGTCGCGAAAGAATGGAATGTATCTAACTCAAAAGAGAAAAGCAGCAATATGTTTCATTGAGGTACAATAATAATTTGACAGTTCAATAAATTCAATGGAATTTTAAAAAGTTTAACAGTGGTTTACCAAGGTTCAGTAAGTTTGATGGCAAGGTTCACCTTATTAATTACTGCATGGAGGAAACATACAAACGAAAATTGAGTTAGAATGATTCATACAGAGACCAGAGATACAAAGGGTAAGGATGTATGTCCTGTTGAGTCATGAGGTTCAGAGTGGACCCCTTTGCTTTCTAAACTCCTGATGGAGCTTAGGTGCAGCTAGGTCTGATCTTAGTCTCAGACTTGGACAACAGTTTATGTCTAATAGAATTATTTATACAAAGATTATAATAATTAATATTTAATACCTACATGAATTAAAAATGTTCCATTAGTATTAATTCAGCATGCTATCAATCACTTATCATCAAAGATCTGCCGTGGGTAAAAGGTCCTTCTGCCTTGAGGAACAACCTTGAGAGGCATCTCAGCCGAAGGGGAGATCACTGACGTGCAGCCATGCTGCCTAGCAGGGACAGCTCAAAGTAGGCTCACTTAAGCTGTCATATTTATGAAATAAAGTGGTTGGCTCATAGTCAAATTACATGTGATAGGAAAGATATACATAAGACTCATTGTACCCACAACTTAGTTTGTTCCTTGATATATGAGTCTTGGAAAAACCACCTGTTATTAATGTGTTAATCACATGATTGGTGTTCCAAGCTCCTATGCATGGATGCTCACTGTGTCACTCTACTCCTTTGTAGGTTTTCAGAGAACAGATTGAAACTAGAGGAGTTCTTGGCTTGGGTACAGAGCCCTTCTTTGGATCCCATACCAAAATACAGCTAGTTTGGTTAAGGGATCAAGTGCATCCATCACGGAAAGGATACAGCGTAATGCTCAAAACAGATGAAGCTATAAGTTCATTTCTGGAAGTAGTCAGTTACACCACACAGCAAAAGTCCTGTCTATGCTTGTTAATCTGTTGCAAGTCAACTAGCAGTGCTGTGGAACATGGTGGTTTCTTTCCATAAACAACATTGCTACTAATCACAGGTTTTCATATTTATTGTTGGAACCAATTTTCAAATAGCTTTATCATGACATGGAATGTGTCAGAATGAAACATAACAGCTGTGAGGACAACCTTCTACTTAAAAATGAGTTGTGCATCCTTCTAATCGTCTCACTCCTAAACCACATAATGTTGATGCTTTTATAATTGTATTAATATACCTGTGACTCCAGATTTATCTTTCTTAAATATAACAGAATCACAGAGTAGTTGAGGTTGGAAAGGATCTCTGGAGGTCTCTAATCCAACCATGACAATCAAAGCAGAATCAAATAGGTCAGGTTGCCCAGGGCTGTTTCTAACGTGGTTTTGCATATCTCTAAGGATGGAAACTCCACAATCTCCCTGGGCAACTTGTTCCAGTTCTTGATCACCCTCCCAGTAAAGAAAGGTTTTCTATGCTTAAGTTGAATTTCTGTAATTCAATTTGTGCTCATTGCCTCGCATCCTGAAATATCTCCTGCCCACTTTAGTTCCAATGGTTAGACAGAAGCTGTTCTTTACACTTCTGTTTCACAAGGTGAAATTTCATGGTCATGTCATACTTCTGTCATGTCATAACTCAGCAGCAAGATGTTGTGCTTCAGTGTTTTCTTATATGGCATTCCTGGACTGGCCACTGAGGAGAAATGTCACAAGTAATTTTTTAAAGAAGGATTTTAAAATATCAAGAGGAAATATATCCCCAAAAAGCCAGCCAATTAAATGCAGTTCTACAGTAGCTACAGTAGCATTATCAATTTCTGTTGATTCATAAATGTTGAAGCTCCCCCAAAGCTCCCCCAAATTTCCCATTTTAAGCCAAATGCAAGTTGAACTTGACAGGTCTCTCAGCCCTACTGCAAGCCCTAACTTGCAGTTCATTTACCTTCTTGCTCAAGGCAAGGAAGAATTGCAGCATACCTTTCCAGTTCGTCCATTGCCTTTCCGAAGAGATAATTTTTCAGCCATGCCCGAGGGTAGCACTGCATTTACTAGCCTGTGTACACTATATGCTCTCTAGTGAGTCTCTGAGGCTGCCACGCGCAGTCCTGCTCGTAGTTATTAAATCTTCTCTTCAAAGAAAAAGAAGGCATCTTGTTTGCACGTTCACCAAAATCTGGGAGCAATTTATGTTCATGAACTGAGGGAAAAGCAACACGTTATCCCTATTTGCATGGAGATGACAGTTTACTGGGTTTTTTCCACTCTTTTGTTGTTGTTTTTTCCCCACAAAACAGCTGAGAAAGATCACAGCCACCACAGACTGGAGTGCTTATATTGACCAGTTGGCCAAGCCTTATTACAGAAAAAGAGATGAAATGATGACATTTTCAAAGCCTAATTTTTCCCTGTCCCTGAAAAAGGAAACAGTGATTTAACAAAAGAAACAAGGACTTTGAAACATGAGAAAAAAGGAGAAGAGGACAAGAAAAATGGCTGGGACCTTAGAGACATAGCTCCTGGGGATGACCGAGAGGAAGGAGATAAATGTCTGGCAAAGACAGTGTCAAGGGACTGCTGTACTACCTGAGCACTGAAAAGTCCCTGTGAGTAAATATATCCACTTTCTTTTCAAAAACACTCAAATTCCTGCTGTCCATTTTCTAAACCTTCTGGGTAGATTCCTTCTTGGACCATGGTCTGTCTTGGGGAAATAAAACCAATTCAGATGAAAGGATTATTTGGTGTAAATTAGTGCTTGCCTGACATTCTGGGATAAAGCCTTCACCACAACAGCTCCATTGCAGATTTCTCTCTCTCAACAAAACATGGATTTTTATTTTATTTTTTCCACTCCTTTGCTTTTTCAGGTTGTCTTGGAGAAGGGGTAGGTGGGTAGATGTTCACGATTCCCTTAAATTTAACCCACTATTAATTGAAATGCTGTTAGGTTCATGGTTTCCTAACTTAAACCATTGTAGTGTTTTCCTACTCTGTTGTAAAATCCAAATCTTAACATGTGTTATTTGTAAACCCTTGCTTAAACTGCAGAAAATTCTTGCAAAGAATACTAACATCTCTGCATGAAACATAAGGAAATTATCGACTCACTATCACATACATTTTATGTTAAGTTCAGTAATCACAATCCAGGATTTGCATATGTTCAGTTACCCTGTTCACAAATGGTATCTACTTCATTACAGGAGCCTAGTGTGTTCCTGGGTAGTTTAAGGTTTTTTGCAGAGGCCATTTTAATAGTTTCTCAAAATATTCAACAAGTCTGCCTGTATCCACCTCCAGCATCCACCTCCTTTCCATCTGTAAGGCTCTCTCCCTTTCTCTCAAGATGATCATGTAAAGTAACAGCAATCGAAAACAGTGGAAGCAAATACTTCTCAGCAGCCTCCACCCTTGACATTGAAGTCCTCGGTCTACTCTTCAGCCTTCTGCAGTTTTATGTTGCTGTTGTCGTTTGGTAACTCAGGGTACAACCAAGCAGTTAATATCATCTCTCCAAAAGCAGTACTGACTAAACGTAGACATTTACATTACCCAGTCAGTCTACACTCCCTTATAGTAGATGCACATCAAGTCCACAGAGTCAATATTCAGGGTATGATTCACTCTCTTCTAAAGTAAACCTGTTGTAATAGCTATGTGCCATGGCAAAATAATGTGCTTAACTGGAATGCTGAGCAGGTGCTTGGAAACTAATGTGTGGCTGTGAAGGGACCTCACCTCTAATGCAACAGCGTGGTTGGTGCATACTCCTCGAGTTGCAAGCGTTATGGTTGACTTGATGTGAGCAAAAGGAACACGAATATTTAAAGTGCAGGCCTTTCCAAGAAACTTTTTTTTTTCCTAGTTAATTATTCTCTGTCACAATATTTCCTGCACTGGCTGAAAGCAGGGTAGGGCAGATGTAAAACATTTCCCTTATGGAACAGCTGCTTTACATTTTCAGGGAATTTTAACCTGCTGGTAGGCTGATATCTGCCAAGATATGTTTGTAGGTTGTTGTTATTTCATCAGCTTGCTGGAATGAAATCAGACGCAACATACTGATGTGCTATATCTTGGTATGATCATTCAAACAGGTCCAGCTGCAATCTCTCTAATCACTGCTGTATATTTCTCTGTTTCACACAGGAAACAATACAAGGACATAAACTTTTGGACTCTAACACTGGCTCCAACAAAGACTCCCTCTATACTTAAGGTAATCTGATGACCATTTGTTTTTTCTTCCTTGAGGAACAAAGAAGAGTCTGTAGAAGTCTGTTGTTGACTTACTCAAAAAGTCTAAAAAACCCTAACCACAGATAAACAGCTTTTGCAAGAATTAGTATTCCCTTCTGCTAAGGAAATACAATACAATACAATACAATACAATCATTTAAGTCTGTGCCATTGATCAGCTGGTTTATATTTATCATGGAAAAAAAGCCCTGATTATATTTCACCAAGATGAAAAAATGGACCGAGACCCAGCGTTCTTCTAACAAACTTCAGCTGAAGTCAGTGGCCTGAAACCAGCGGCTGCCTTGGCAACCAAGCTGATCCATGAGCTCTTGCAACTTTTATTCTTCATATTTCCTTTTTCTGTTTATGACTATAAAAGTGTGGTGAAGCTTGTGGGAAAAGGTCTTGGTTTTTTATGATACCGACTGATATAACTAAACAGATCTGCTTTCAGAATTAAATGTGTATTTTGATTTCTCCTGAAACCTTTTGTAGGTATGAGCATTACTCTTAACTGCTTCAGATGATGAAGCCAAATTAAGTAGTTACTTGCTAGTTTATAGTTAAAGCACTGGACTGGAGTTTATAGTTTAAGCCATGTAGTCTTGGAGTCTATATCACACCTCAGAAAGGAGCACTTTGAAGCACTCAATGTTACAACATCCACCTTCACTTTAGGATGTGACCACCTTGGTCCACATTACATTCTCTTTCCATGACTTAGGGCTGCCAGAGGACCTGTGCTTCAATTTGAACCATCTTGGGTTTCTTCCTTTCTCTTTCAGGCAAGTGAGAAGATGCAGAATCACAGAATGGTTTGTGTTGGAAGGGACCTTAAAGATCATCTAGTTCCAACCCCCTGCCATGGCCAGGGACACCCTCCACTACAGAAGAGAACAGCGATTGGGCCACCACACTTGTATGTGGAGGTGACATGCTTGGAAGGTGCTTACACGAATCATGTCCCCACGCACACATCTACACACGTTCTGAAAAGCTGCGATATCAGCAGCACTGTGACCTGAATTTCTGCCCTGGAGATGTTTTTAGCAATAATCTAAATTGCTGCAGTTGTTCTGCATTTTTGTTTGTTTGTTTCTTGCTTGTTTATTTGCTGGCTCACAGGGACATTTTATAAGCAGTGGCATTTTCCAGTGCTTGGTTCTGAATCTTAGATTTCAAAATCTGAAATTTTCTAAAAAATTTACAAGTGCAAGGATAGGAAAGCCTAGTAAATGGAAATGGAAAAAAAACCCCACCAAAACAACCAAACAAAAAAACCCAAACCAACCAAACAGAAAAAACCCCACAGTAGTAATGGTAGAAAATATTAGACTTAACCCACATCTCAGCAGGAGTAAGCCTGGCAAATGCCATTGAATGAAGGTGAAATCTTTGGGGCTATTTACATCACCTGTGAATCTCACTCACAGACTCTACCAGCAAATTTTTGGCTCTTAAGATGTAAAATAACCTCCACTTTTCTGAACAGTATAAAAAATTAGATCATATATTTTAGTAGAAGTTACTCTGGGTTTGACATTATTAGCAAAGAAACAGCCATGCCAAGTAATTCTGAGGATATGAGTAAGTATATGTGTCAAGATACGTTTAAAAATAAAAAGTGATGAGACCAGATAAATATTCCAAGACATAACTTGCAGGGACAAGAGGAAATACTGAATCTATTTTTATTATTAATCATGCATCAATAATGGTAGTAACAGTTACTATTTTTATGTATAATCTGTTAAATCTGTCAGCTACCTGATCCTAACATTTGGAAAAATGATAAACCTGGATTTTGAGGCTACACAGAACCACTATGACTAGCTGATCAGTACAGGAATACAGATTCTTGTATTTATGACCAATTTGGAATCCGTCTTTTAGACATCTAGAGGGAGGTTAGGTTACCAAACACTGTGCCTAGTGCCATAGCCCACGCGTCTGCACTGAGCTTGTAGGTGTGACACAGGACCTACGGCAGACCTGTTCCTTGCTGATGAGGCAACTGGAAGTCCAGGTGAGATCACCTGGGGCATTTCTTATGGTACTGGCACCTCTGTTTAGATAATGGAGTTCCCACTCCTGGTTGTGTTTATAAGTAATCCTAGAAGTGGAGATTTTCAGTGTCTCACTGTAATCACCTCCTCTGGTTATTTAGCCCTTTAAAAATATTTCTTCTCTTAAGATTGATAGGGATAATAAGAAATGATCAACTGGTTGTTGTTTGTTGTGTTTTTTTTTTTTACTGTGACTAAGGTCAGTCTTAATGTTATGTATATAGCAGAGAAGAGAGAAAGAAAATGATATGCCAGTGTCCTAGGATTGGGATTTTTTTTGTTTAAACTGGACTCTAATATGATCTTGCTAGATAAATACTACACACGGAACTCCCAAATACCAAGGTTAGCTGTTTGCTGTCTCATTATTAGATAATGGGGACAAGAAGGGTCATGAGCTGATACGACGACAAAGACATCAATAACAAGGCTGATCCTCTGAAAGCATGGATAATGCAGTTAGAGGGGAGAAGTATTCACCGGTGCAGGAAACAAAGCTGTGAATTGTGTTTCAGTCTGTTCTCGATTCTCTTTTGTTCACTTGCTGTGAGTACAGCAAAAACTTAACACAAAAAGGGAAGCACGGTGAATACAGGGTACAGCAGCAGCTCCAGAGCTCAGAAAGAGCTAAGGTTACTGTTGCTCTGTGCGCTATGTCTCTCTCCAAACTGTCTCTGTTAAACATTTTTTTTTTAAATGCTATGTCTTTTCAAATAGAAATGCATTTAATGGCAACTCACATCCTTTTTTTGCTTACATTTATCACTCTCTTCCCTTTTCCCTCCCCCAAACCCTTTTCCCCTTTTCATCTGTAAAAACAACTATACTAGGGATCAATTATCCTAAACCATTAACTCATCAGCAGTATTCACAGCTGTAAAAACATCTGCATTACAGGCTCTGCCTCTTCCTAAGAGACAGAGATGTAATCGATTCTCTCATTCCAGCATGATTGTATAGCTTCTGGTTTGTGTTATGTTGGGGAAGTGGGCGGAGGAGGTAGGAGGGAGGCATCTTGCCTTGCTTTAAACTGATTCATGTTCATCTAGTCCTGAAACACATGCCCAGACTGAGAAGCAGAGCACAGACCATACCGCAGCAAGAAGCTTCGTCTCTTTTACATCCCGCAGCCCTTGTCTTCTCTCTTAATATTGGAAGGGGGGGGAAATAATTTCACATGCAGCAAACCAGACATTGATGTGCTCCAAGGAAAGGAAGGATTTGTGTGTTAGAGAAGCTGCTGCAGAGCTGCCATAGGAGAACTGCTCTGTAAAACCCTTTCTTTCTCTCTCCCTGCCTGCCAGTAGTTGCCTTAGTGACAAAACTAATCACCACTGGTGCCCCTGCTCCAGTGCATAGCAGAAAAACAAAGCCATTTGTATTGTCATTCTAGCAATCTTCTGCAGGACTATCTTCAAGATTAAATGTGCTGATTGAAAAGATATGTTACAGGCATTAGAGTAATACAATGAAAAGGCAGACTGAGGTACATGTTTCTCCACTCGTGGCTATGCCTTTAGAACAGCTTCTTGAAGTCAGTGGGTAAACCTGTTATAAGCCCACACAGGTGGAAAATTAGGAACATCATCTGTCTCTCACAGCAAAAGTAGAAAATCTGCTAGGTTTGAAGTCTATGAGTTTTGCTGTCATCTTCACTTATATCTAATGGGTAGTTTCTGCAAATGAATTACTAACACTTTTTTTTCCCTCCCCTTTTTGGGTGTGTATCGACTGTAGACTGCTTGGTAAGAGTAAAGACGATCAGAAGTATTTCCTTTCATGGTAGACTTCACTGTACAGCTTGGTGGTGCACAATTACCTACCCAATTCTTCCCCCACTTTTGAGATTCCTTGTTTGAAGAAGTAATTTCCAGGAAGAGGAAAGGTCCCTCAAGTTGGTTTAATTTACCTGTGGAAATTATGGCTGTGAAGATACACAATGTTATCGCTTAGAACAGGTGTCTAATTTAGAAAGCTATTTTTAATGATTTTTCTTATTAAGGATCAATTTCAGTCCTGCAGAGTCACTGATATCAGAATAACACCCGACCTTAGTTCAGTAAAAGCGTGTAGAGCCATCGCACATACATACACTATGGACACATTAACTGGGAGAGTCAGAAGACAAAATACCTGGGGAAGCTTAAATGTAAATACGGAACATGTTTCTGTACTAATTAAGAATATTTTGCCTGAAGAAGCACTTATAAAAATGATTTTCCAAATGTATCTATTTTTTTAAAAATGTTCTTGTAGACTAGGTTATTTCATGGACTTAGAGTACAGCTACGGAAGCAACAATGTAGGGTATCGTGTCTACTTCACTAGGAGGAAAGACTTTCAGAGTCATTATTTTAAAAAGCTCTATTTTCTCTGTCAGGAATACTAACGTCTGTGTTATCTCCCACAGTGAAGTTATGAAATAAAAGATAATGTAATGTAATCAGCAGGAACTTTCACAAAAGCCAGCCCAAAGCTGGGGAAAGATTTGACTGCATTGGATTTACCTCAAAAAAACAAGCAAAATATCTTCATAGCACTTTTTTAATTAGAAAAAAAGAAGTGAAAAAGTGAAATATGCATATTAACGAAGAGAAATCTCAGACTCTTTGAGAATCTTCCTCCCATGGACATGGGCCATTTACTTTGGAGTTCCAGCCCCAAAACAGAGCTTTATTTGAATAGCACAGGGCTCAGCCCAGAAAAAATGTTTATTTGTGTTCTAAAATCTTAGCAGGAATAGTTTAAAATCTCAGCGTTGTGGTGGCTAAGAGGTTGCATTACCAAGAAGTGCTCTTTTCATCCGTCCGAAGAGACAAAAGCGCATGCAGCAGCAAGACTTTTTCCCACCCTAATTTCTCACCACCTTTTTAAAGCAATCTTCTCTTGGAAAATTACTTAGATCCACTGATTTTTCCTCCTTTGCCTATTTACCCTCAGATGACAATTATCCTTCCTCCTAGCAATGGCTGGACCTGTCTTTCAGGCTCTATCAGCCCTAAGAGCTGCCTGTCCCAGGTTCACATTGTTATTCTTCCTTGGTCTTCCTGGCTGGGATTTTCACAGACTTTAAATTGTGTCAAAACATAGTTGGGGGTGGGAATCATTAACAGATAAGTTTAAAATATCTCAGTTATGCTACTGTGATGAAAAATCAAAGTAAGTCAATGAGATTCCAAATTCGGTGGAAATCACTTTGAGAGACTTTGCAAGCCTCTGTCTTTAAAATATTTGCCATTTATTCCATGCTTCCCATCTGATACAGCAGTGAATTCATGCCTGAATGAGAGGGCAGAAGGAAGCCATCAAGTGGATTTTTCACCTGGGATCAAGGCCCCATTGCTCAGAGAGTACAGTTTGGCTTCACCAAGATCAATGGACTACACTATCTGCTGAGGGTCTGAATCCTAAATTACACATTGAATACAGAGCTCCAGAGCTGAAAAACTAATGCCCTAATTGCTCTGTGTCAGCCACTTCTGCCAGAAGACAGCAACGTACCTGACACTGTTGATTATCATTCAGTCAAGACTCACATCCAGCGATACAGACATGAGTGATTCAGCTGAGGCAAAACAAAACCATTTCAGAGTTATAATTCATGCTGTGGCTACGTACTTGTTTCCCTCTGGCAAGCAGTACAGAAGTCCTATTTAATATTTCATAGAATCATAGAACCATAGAATCATTTAGGTTGGAAAAGACCTTTAAGATCATTGAATAGAACCATAAACAAAGGACTGCCAAGTCCACCACTAAACCATGTCCCTAAGCACCAGATCTACATGTCTTTTAGATATCTCCAGGGATGGAGACTCAACCACTTCCCTGGGCAGCCTGTTGCAGTGCTTGACAACCCTTTTGGTGAAGAATTTTTTCCTAATACCCAGTCTAAACCTCCCCTGGCTCAACTGGAGGCCATTTCCTCTTCTCCTATCACTTGTTACTTGGGAGAAAAGACCAACACCCACCTGTCTACCACCTCCTTTGAGGTAGTTGTAGGAAGCGATCAGGTCTCCCCTCAGCCTCCTTTTCTCCAGACTAAACAACCCCAGGTCCCTCAGCCGCTCCTCATAAGACTTGTGCTCTAGACCCTTCACCAGCTCCATTGCCCTTCTCTGGACACGTTCCAGCACCTCAATGTCCTTTTTGTAGTGAGAGGCCCAAACCTGAACATAGCACTTGAGGTGCGGCCTCACCAGAGCCAAGTACAAGGGGACAATCACTTCCCTAGTCCTGCTGGCCACACTATTCCTGATACAAGCCAGGATGCCGTTGGCCCCCTTGGCCACCTGGGCACACTGCTGGCTCATATTCAGCCAGCTGTTGACCAATACCCTCAGGTCCTTTTCTGCCAGGCAGCTTTCCAGCCACTCTTCTCCAGCCTGTAGCGTTGCCTGGGGTTGTTGTGACCCAAGGGCAGGACCCGGCACTGAGCCTTGTTGAACCTCATACAGTTGGCCTTGGCCAATTGATCCAGCCTGTCCAGATCCCTCTTCCAGATCGAGCCTTCCTACCCTCAGGCAAGTCAACACTCCCACTCAACTTGGTGTCATCTGTGAACTTATTGAGGATGCACTCAATCCCCTCATCCAGATCATTAATAAAGATATTAAACAGAAGTGGCTCCCACCACTTGTGACTAGCCACCAGCTGGATTTACCTCCATTCACCGCAAGTCTTTGGGCCTGGCCATCCAGCCAGTTTGTTATCCCGTGAACAGTACACAGTACGCAGCTGTCCTGGTGATGTCAAAGGAGGTAGGACATTGGAAGTGGCAGCTGGTGACACCACCAGCCCAGCATGGGTATAAACAGCGCTGTGGCAGCCCAGGCTGGCAGATGAGCAGCCAGGTGAGCAAGGGCAAAGAGAGGAGGGCACAGAGGCAGAGGCTACGTGTGGTGATGGGGGGGTGGCAGCTTTGTACTACAGTTGGACATCAGGACAGGGAAGCGGCCAGACCACAGCACACTCGTCTTCTCCTTTCTCTTCCACTGACTTGGAGATATGCAAAGAGTCTACAGGACAGATAAGATAGCATCAATCCCTACACCATGATGGTCTTACAGGGAACTGGAAGTTCCCCAAAGCCATGGGAGAAGGGAGCTCTGTGCCCTTTTTCACTGGGTACCCAGGGGGATGAGGTCCTGTTACAAGCCCTAATGATGTAGTGACCATGCCACAGTGGGCAGAATGCCGGTGGCCAGCATGGTTGGCGCAGGACGGGTGTCTC